>NW_026526810.1:94859660-100839660 GCF_024362965.1 Panthera pardus | reverse complement strand
TGTTTCCCTTGAAAGTTAGACATATTTGAATGTGAAGCATGCTCTGACAGGCCACCTACATCCTCCTTCAAGAATGAAACACTGAGGGGGCACCTGGGTGGCTCAGTTGGTTGTGTCTGACTCTTGGTGTCAGCTCAGATCATGATCTCATGGTTCATGAGATTGAACTCTGTGTCATTAGGCTCTGGGCTGACAGTGTGGAGCCTGCTGGGGATTCCCTCTGCCCCTCTCTGTGCCCACCTCACCCATGCGTGCATGTATGCCTGCACTCTCTCACTCAAAATAAATAAACTTAAAAAAAAAAAAAAAAAAGAATGAAATGCTGAGAACCCTCACTGTTGGTGGGAATGTAAATTGGTGCAACCACTATGGAAAATAGTATGGAAGTTCCTCAAAAAATTAAAAACAGAACTACCATACAATCAATTCACTTTGGGGTGATTAAAGAAAATGAAAACACCAAGGTGAACAGACATATGCACCCCTATATTTGTGGAAGCATTATTTACAGAGCCAAGATATGGAAGCAACCTATGTCCAACAGTTGAATAAAGATGTGGTATATACAATGCAATATCATTCAGTCATAAAGAATGACATGTCGCCATTTGTGACAAAACAAAAATGACCTAGAGGGTATTATGCTAAGTGAAATAAGATTTCACTTACATGTGGAATCTAAGTACAAAACTAACAAAACAGAAACAGACACAGATATAGGTAACAAACTCATTTACCAGAGGGATGTGGGGGTAAAATAGGTGAAGATATTTAAAAGGTACAAACTTCCAGTTTTAAAGTCAGTCAGTCATGGGAATGTAATGCATAGCATAGGGAATAGAGTCAATATTGTGACAACTTTGTATGGTGACATACGATAACTAGACATCATGGTGATCATTCCATAGTGTATAAAAACATCAAATAACTATGATGTATACCTGAAATAGGATATTTTGTGTCAACTATACATCAATTTAAAAAAAGGGTATAAACTTCTACTTAATATATAAATCAATACACCACACACTTTAAACTTCCACAATGTTCTATTCTGATTATACCTGAAAGCTGAATACAAATAACGAACTTATTTCCTTCCTCAGCTGCTGTGAGTGCAGTAGTCAACACTCTTTGGAGATTTTAATGGGCTGAATAAAACCGCTTCACCTAAAATCAAACCACCTTCTGCAGCAGCCCAAAGCCAAAGACTGATTAACATTACAACTTAGGACAAGGGGCATGTCAGCCTTAGAGGTTCCTGTGGGGTCAGCAGAGGCCTTTATTCGTTCCATATTGAGACTTCCCTTTCTGCTTCCTTAAGAACTGATTGTAAGAGCATTATCAAGAACATTCCTTATGAAGCCTCCTGTATGCTCTTCTGTATTTTACAGTTGGCTTCCCAGGAATCCACCTGGCAAAATTTTGTATCAAGAGAAAACAAATGCCAAGATGAGAATTTCAAATTGGATCATCTATCCACCTGCTGGCAATGAGGACCCACCTCTGATGACAGAAACAGCACAAATAGCCGCTGGCACAGGGCAACAGGGCAACTGTTGAAACTTTTACAGGTGGTAAACAAAAACGGGTAGAAGGGAATGCATTAGCTCAATATGGAGGGAAACGGAGGAAGCAGTAATTGTTAGGACAGTGGAACCAGAATGCTATTAATCAACTGTGGATGCTCTGGATAAAGACAAAATAGTCAACTAAAAGTGGAGTATTTCCTTGGTGGTGAATAAAGTGGTTCTTATCTCCTCAGCAGGAAGGAAGAGAAAGCTGTGGACACCACCCAGGAACAAAGTTTCATAGATTACACTCCCAACCAAGGAAGATCAGCTGTGCCATAGTTAGGGTCCTGATTTGAAAAGAATAGGATTCTGACACATGGGGTGCAGGCATCTAGGTTGACGGACTCAAAGCACTTGAATCACCAGACTGCCTCAACTCTCTAAGCCTGAGGAAGTGGCCTAATTCTCCCAGGGAAGGGTTAACCCTCTTCTTTTGTTTGAAAATCATGCAAAGATTTTGCTCCTAACAAAGGAATATGTGCCCATTCAGTGGCCACTCTCCCATATGGACACTTGACTAGTAACTATGGTTAAATCACAGCACAACTCAGTTGGAGACATGCTAGGAGAAACAATACCCTCAAAGTAACTGCATGGTTCACCCAGAAAAGACAAAATAGATTCTGAGTGTGCTGGACCCAAGCAATAAGACACTAATCTGAATAAAAGTTTATTCTCTCATGATACAGCATTAATGCTCTAACAAAGACCTTTGAAAGTGGCACAAACACACAGCTAAGAAGGCCTCTAGAAGCCTGAAAAAGATGGCCCATACTAAATGAAACAGAAATAGCAGAATTACTGTGCCAGACAATGGAAAAAGGTGTTAAAAGATGTAGAGAAGTGATATCCACAGGGATATACTATGTAAAGCCAGAAAATCCATCAGATCACTTTGCTTCACAGGAGAGTGAGAGGATTTAACATTTACCAAAGCAATGAGGAATGTCTGGTGAGAGGGGAAAAAACAACACTAAGAAGTTTGGTTGTTGGCTCTCCTACGTAAGTCAGTGCACATAAGAGATGCAGAAGTGGGTTCACACCTGATAACAACCGGCATGGTAAATCTCCAAAAACAATCAAGGCCATATACTAGTACTTAACCAGAAGCCAGGTGGATGAAAATACTGTAGAGTGGCAAGGACACACTGTCAGTAAAAGGAGGCCTGACCAGGTGTGGGTTATAGTCTGCTTAAGAGATAAGAGCTTCCACAGGGCTGAACTAGATGGGCAGTCAATAAGGATGCTTTTCAATCTACATAAAATCCAAAAGAACTCCAAGGTGGTTAGTCAGAAGTCTGAAAGCAGGCACCCTAACAAAAAGTCATGATTCTTTTATCAGTCTCTATACCTGAGCTACGTTTCAGACTCAGAACCCAGCAATACCATGGCAAGTATATGATGATTCCCTCAATCCTTCCCCAAAGAGACACAGGCTCTTGATTCAAGAAACTGTATACTTGAGAGAGATCCAAACACTGTTAGGGTTGTGGACAAAGGGTCTAAGTTGACAGTGACTTTTGGATACTCAGAGTATGCATCCAATGACTGATCATCACAGGGCTACTCAAGGCCCAGGTCCCTTACCCCAAACCTGGGAGAATTCTGAAGGGCCACCCGGACCCCATGTTTAGCTGAGGCCTTCTTCAGAACTGTGCTGTATTTCGTCTCCTCTCTACCCAATTCTACTCCCTGACCTTCCTCCATGGGTGTTGATTACAAAACCAAAAACACTTTATACTGAATATCCTGCAAGCCTATCTTGAGTCCACTCTCAGGTTAACCCATTTGCAACACTGGGTGAATCTGAGAAACTGGGGAGAGGGGAAGAGTAAGAGGTGCCTTGTGTGGAATACTTCCCATTTGTTCATCCAAGTCTGTTCTCCTCTCGTTTACTGCTCTATTCCTTGCTCTATGGACTGTGTCACCCGAGGCCTTTGCCCAGTGATTTCTCAAGGGAGCCAACAGGAGACTGAAGAGTGGAAAAAGAAAGCAATCAGAGTATTTATCACCCAGGCTCCCTCACTGTCTTGCCAAGTCTGGGTCATGGCTGCAATCCTCTACTGAAGTCCTTCACTCCAGAGAGTGACTCCTCTCCTGTGTCCAGAGCTACAGCTCTGCCCAGTTTCCCCAAATTGTCTCCCATCTCCTCACTCTGCCCTTGCCCCTTTAAATCTAGGGATATAAATGACTCTTGTTTACTGCGAGGCTTGGAGAGCTTCATTTAACCTTTTTTTAGTTTCATTTAATTCTTCTCTTACCATTGTAAAGGGCCTCCCTATTAAACTCTGCTTAATTACTCGATGATGCAATCTGTTTTCTGCTGTGCCCCTGGTAAATACAGACCAGCTAGAATCTACTGCACAGGAGCTTCTATATCTAGCATATCTGGATTCAGATATCTAGCTGTATGACCAAAGCAAACGACTCCACCTCTATGAGTCTTAGTTTATCCAGTATTCAAGAGCGCAATGATACCTACCTGTTTCTGGATACCTTCACCACTAAACAACAGAAAACCTGAGGCAAACAGGCCAAAATTATAATCACACTTACCTCCTACAGCAGGAAAGTCACAGGTTTGGAGGACTGAGAGCAAAGTACAGTTAGGGCTCAGCACCATTTCTCTACAGTTCTCTTTCTCTGCCCTCCTTTGCCTTCAGGCTGGTTTACTCCACAGTTGAAAGAAGACCACAAGCAGCTACAATAGCAACACACTTCCTGCTCCATCCAGTGAAAGGGAGTGAGGCACAAGCGCCTGAACCGTGAGTTAAAGCCTTTCCTTCCATCCGATTGGATCAACTTAGTTTGCTTGTCCAACCCTTGACCAGTAAAAGTTGCTCTGATTGGCCAAGGCCTCGGTACTGAACCAATCATTGTCAAGAGGGATGGTATCACTGTGATAAATTTAAACCAATTAAGCTCCATCCCTGGAGCTGAACTCGCAAAGCTGCCTGAGTTTTACAGGATGCCCAAGAGGAAGGACAGATAGCGCTCAGCAAAGGGCTCAGGTGAACACCCTCCTGTGGAGAGCAGGCTTGGGCTGCTGTGGTTGTATACACAGTTCAGCTGTGCTCCAGGGAAAGGCTCTCATTTCCCCATTGTTCTCCATTTTTATGATAAAAAAAAAAAACAAACTGAGTTTGGTATGATGATAAATGTTATCTACACTTACTGTGTTGGCCATTTTGCAATATATACAAATATTGAATCTATGTTGTACACCTGAAACAAATGTAATGCTACATGTCAATTATATCTCAATTCAAAAATTGAAATGATTGAAAACAATGGAGTTTGGTCACCAACTTGTCAGAGCTGAGCCATATACTTATGATTTATGCACTTTTCCATACATGTGCTAAAAATACAATTTAAAAAAAAACCTCAACCTCACATTCCCCATCAACTATCACCCATCTTTCATATCCTGTTCTAAGGTAAGTTTATCAAAGAGGAATGTGCCACCTCCACTTTTGTTATCTTCCACTTGTTCCTTAGCCCACATATACATCAGGTTATTTGCCCTACAACTCCCTCATAATTATTCTAGTTACAATCATCAGTAAGATTCATGTTGTTAAACCAATGGACTCATTTCAGTCTTCACTTTGGCTTCTGAGAACATTCAACACAGCCGACCTCTCCTTCATTTTGCTACTGTGACTCCATACTTCCTCAGTTTTCTTGCTACAACTCTTATCATTCCTTGGGAATCCTTTGCTTACTCATTCTCCTCTACAAAACTTCTAAATGTTGGAGATATACCCTAGTAGTTCTCAAACTTCAGCATGAATCAGAATCACCTGGGGAGCTTGCTAAAACAAATTTCTGTGTCCCGCTCCCAGAGTTTCTGATTCAATAGGTCCAGAATGGAGACTTTCTAATAAGTTCCCAGGTGATGTTGCTGTCTAGGGATCATACTTTGAAGATCACTGAACTACCTGACTCTCTTCTGGATCCCAGAACTATATATGTGATAATACTACTTGGATATTTTCCAGACATTAGAGATATCACTTGTTCAAAGCTGACCTCATAACCTTGTAACCACATCCATTTGTCTTTCAGTTATCCACGTTTTCATAAACTCACCTACTTGTTGAAACCAGACACTGGGACACCATCCTTGATACTTTCTCTCCCTCATTTCCCATATAATTAGCTACTAACTCCTAGCTCTTCTACCCCTACATCTCTCTCAAAGCCATCCCCTTCATCTCCACCATCACCAAAACCTTTCACCTGGAAGACTGTATAGCTTCCCAACTAGTCTCCCAGCAGTCATACACTGAACCATTCTCCAAATATCTGCCAGTGATCTTCTCTAAATCAAGTTTGACTCAATTATTATTTTCTGAATCTTTCATATAGATTTCCAAACGTTCTTAGATGCAAAGTACATAACATGGACTATAGGACACTGAAGAGCCTCTTCAGCCTGATCTCATGCCATTCTCCACGGGGCACAAGCCATCCTGGACCCACTCTCAGCTCCCTGTGTGTATTATATCCCTCCCTCCAGGGACCTGTGCACTGCTTCCTCCCTGCCTGGCTCCCTCAGCCTTCTCCCTTCACCAAACTAACTCCTAGTCTTCCTCGGCTTCCCAAAGTAGATTGTTTTAAATTCTGTAAGAATTTACTTGTAATTTATTTACTTATTTATTTTGAGAGAGAGAGAGAGAGAGAGAGAGAGAGCACAATAGGGGAGGGGCAGAGGGAGAGGGAGAGGGAGAGGGAGAGGGAGAGGGAGAGGGAGAGGGAGAGGG
Organism: Panthera pardus; assembly: GCF_024362965.1. Classification (NCBI taxonomy): domain Eukaryota; kingdom Metazoa; phylum Chordata; class Mammalia; order Carnivora; family Felidae; genus Panthera; species Panthera pardus. The sequence continues at coordinate 100,833,317 of NW_026526810.1, read as the reverse complement.
GGAGAGAGAGAGAGAGAGAGAGAGAGAGAGAGAGAGAGAGAGAGAAAATCCCAAGTAGGCTCCATGCCATCAGCTCAGAGCCCAATGCGGGGCTTGAACTCATGAAACTGATATCAAGAGTCAGATGCTTAACTGACTGAGCAACCCAGGCACCCCAATTTACTTGTAATTTTTATGAGAAATGTACTTGTCCTTTATGATACTTTTCAAAGTATTATTAATAATTAAGTGATATTTCATTTACTACTGAGCTCTGAAAAACAAACCATGTGTGTCTTGTTTGTTATGAACCTCAAATGTAGTTAGCAGTCAATAAACACTTCTGAAAGAAAAATGACTGTGTGTGTTTGGCTGCACAAAGGAGGTAGCTATCTCTGGGACCAAGAGAAGGGTAGCTACTAGAGGGACCAAGAGAAGCTGTACAGAGGATGAGATATTTGAGTAGAGTCATTTCTTGGAAGATGCAGAGGAGTTTACTAAGTGAAAAGGACTAGCATAAGAACAAGTACTAGACCAAGGACAGCATGTCATCCCAAAGAGCGACGAGGTTCCTACATATCTCTCCCATCCAAAGCATTTTCTTCAATGACTGTAAAGAGGCCTCAGGCTGTCCTGGAAGATGGATGGTCAACCATCCAGAAACTCTTGTATTAAAATTCAAGTTCTGTTTCTGCAGGACAGAGAGAGAGAGAGAGAGAGAGAGAGAGGGAAGTGAGTGAGTGACTCACACGGCACACCACCATTCCTTTCCTCAGAAAAAGGAGCATTTTTATGCCTGCAAATGAAGAAGAAGCCAAAGACAGATAATCTACTGGAGAGTCACAGTTGGGCATAAGGAGGAGAAGTGAGGTGGTCCACAGCCAAGATGCCCTGAGAAATAGAGAGAAAGTGTGCTGGAGTGAGCATTAAAACAACAACTTAGTGGATGGGAGTATATTTTCATTTTTCTTTTTTTTAATTTTTTAACATTTATTTATTTTTGAGACAGAGAGAGACAGAGCATGAATGGGGGAGGGTCAGAGAGAGAGGGGGACACAGAATCCGAAACAGGCTCCAGGCTCTGAGCTGTCAGCACAGAGCCCGACGCGGGGCGTGAACCCACGGACCGCGAGATCATGACCTGAGCCGAAGTTGGACGCTCAACCGACTGAGCCACCCAGGCGCCCCTATATTTTCATTTTTTTAAGCTGCATGGTGTGCAACCTCATCCTTGTAAATTATTTACCCCTTTCCTCAGAGACATGTCACAAAGAGCTAATGCCAAGAAAGAACGTGTGGCATCTTGGCTTTGGATAAATAATCCAGATAATGTGTTACAGACAAAAGTTATATAGCCACTTCCCCACTGTTATCTCTCTTGTCTTAGTAGATCCATATGCAATTGTGAAAACCGTCTTTATCCATTCCTTGCATGTGCAGAGCAGGCTTTTTTTTTAACATAATGCAACATCACCATCTAGAGTTGAAGAGCATTGCTACAGTTTGTTACCCACAAGAGAACCTGACCACTGAATCCTAGAATTACCATTCACAATCCTGCAAGGAGAAAAGTGGCAGGGGTCCTGTGGAGTAGCATGAAAAGCCTTATCATTTGGATCCCCTCTGAAGTGACAATTCCCACTTTTAGTAATTTACTCAAAGGAATTTATTCTGAAGCTGAGGTCGACAAACTTCCAGAAATCATGAGGAACATTACTGGCCTATAAATTCTAAAGTTTGTGAAATAATCTTAAATATTAAGTAATAAATGTCCACAAAGATTCATACATTTCTTATCAGAGTGTTGTTTGTAACAACAAAACAATGGAAATAATAACAATGTCCAGCAACAGGGGTGTTGTTAAGTTGTAGAATATATTTCATTCACTAAAAATATTATGAAAACATATTTAATGACTTAAAAACACTTTCATAAAATATAATGTGTGTATATTCAAGTGTATGTGCATGTGTAAAACTCAGGTTAAAAAAATTTGTACGTCTGTAATCATCCTACTCTTGGGATTGAGGGAAAGAGAGAAGGAAAGGCAGAGACAGAGAAGGAGGATGGAGAGAGAATGAATCTCTATCAATCTACAGAGAATGATTACCTCTGACTGGTGGATTCAAAGTCATTTTTATTTTTTAGCTTTTTGTCTTTACCTATAATTTTCTATAATAAACATCAATGTTACCACTGGGGTGTTTTTGTTGTTTTCTAACAAAAACAAAAGTGCTGGTCTGACAAAGAGTTTATGAACACAAGTTCACTGCAACTCTGAGCTCTCATCTATACCCAAAATGGCACTATAGGAAAAAGAATTCAATCTCTGTCATCAGGGGAAACACAGACACATACACACAGTTGCCAGAGTAGTTCTGGGTCCAGGTAGTAACAAGATGCAGGGAGACCCACTCTGGTTACAGAAGATTTGAGTACGGTCCCAGCCAGGGTGACCCCTTCAGATCCAGCTGTTTCAGGGTGTGGCAATAAGGAGGCTCCCCACGACTGCAGTCCTGACTCCCACAAACTACACACAAGCAGGGCACACCTGCCTACTCTTTTCTGAGTTTCAAAGATCTCTATTCTCCTTCCAAGTCCAAGGGAAATATCTTCTCCCCACAGCTTTCTGAAAATGTGTACACCATTTTATCCTGAGTATCTGGAATGGAGATTTTTATTCTCCCCTATACTTCTATGCCAGACATACTGGCCAGTCAGTGTGCAGATATGACTTTTAGTGCTTAGCAACTCCTACATGATCCTTCCATGTAGCAGGGACAGCCATTCTAACTGGGAAGGAACTGGCTCAGGAAAAGGAGCACAGGTCCCTCCCAACACTATGGTAACATCCTACGTGCCAGCAGGGAAAACATCAAAGAGGTCAATAACATGGCCTACAAAGCTAAAGGAATTGGTTGGATCATACCAGGCTCCAAATTCTGGGGGGGAAATATACAAATTTTGCCTAAACTCTGGTCTCTCTTCGTTCCTATCATCGGTGCTTCTTTGCCCCCTCAATGCAAAGAGGGGGCATTTAATTATAATTAAAATTATATAATTTTATATAATTATATATATTTATATATTTATAGAATTATAATATATAATTATAAAATTATATAATTTAATTATAATTAAAAATTATAATTTTTAATATCATATTCAATGATATTGTATATTCCCTTTTATATCATAAAAATGACTAATCTTTTTATTGGCTGTGGAATTATTTAACCTCTCATACTCGCAATATAGGCTCTACAGAATCCTAACATTTGCTTGATACATGGATGTTGCATGTTGGGAGGCTCACTCACAGCTCTGAGCAGTATCTTCAGTATCTAGAATGTTGAAGGAGGCTGTCAAATGCTGACTGATGGTGATTCAATACTTTCATGCCCAGAGCCCAGAAGAAAATAAAAGTCACTGGGGAGGGAGATGGCCTTCCTGAATACAAACATTGCCAAGGAAGGGAAGCCTGCATTTACAGGCTACAATATAGATCAAGTTACCAGCTGAGTTACCAGTTTTTGTTGGGGGGGAAAAAAGCCTTTTGTAAGATCTTTATAAATTTTTACAATTTATTTGAAAATGTCATACGCTCTACCAGTGCTTATAGTTTACTGGGAAGACTGATGTTTAGAATGCAGAGCTATATGAGTTATCATACGTGGTTGCCAGGCACACTACTTTTGGAACAGCCCTTGATTTTTGTCTGGCATCTATTCCTAATGCCAAGCCAATCAGCTCACTTTGCTCCTCTCTATTTAGGGGTAAGTTCTAGACTGGGATCATGATCAAAAAGGAAAACAAATCAAAACTAATATGATATAGTTCCCAAACGTTGGTTTGAGCTGTCAGAGAGGAGGAAGCTCTCTCTTCCTGACCAAGTGAGAGAGAATATAAGGTGGAATGTGGCCCAGCTTATCTCCACAAAAGGAAAATACTGGAGAGCATGGACAGCACAGTGGAAGCCTGGCATGGATACACACAGAAAAACGGGCTCCTGAGAGGTTGTCTGAGTCCTCATTGGTTTCTCCGGAAACCAGCTACAATTTTAGCATTTGTGCCACACAATTTGTGCCAATATTTTCCATTTGGATTGTGTGAAAATGTCCAAATGGGGAGGTGAAGTTCAGCGCACCATAGAGACAGTCAGCATAAAAGGTTTCCCTGAAGTTTCTAGTTCACCAGACTAAGTGGGGGAGGGGAGACTAATCCCAGAAGAGGGAACAGCATACATAGGCCTAAAGGCCAACAGAGCAGAGAACCCAGCCTATCATTTCTCACATGTTACACACTGCCTACAGCTGTTTCATTCATATGTTTCTTACGAAGTGATCCTTGTATATAGGTCACTTTCAGATGAAAAAAAAAAAAATGTTTCAAAGTCCCTGAACAACCCATCTTAACAGAAAGAAAGTATCAGAAGTCTATATGGTAGAGAAGGAAAACAAAAAAAAGATACAAAAGAAATCAAAATCAAGTCACACAGAAAACTTGCATCTACCAGACTCCCTCTGCCAAGCTCCTTTTACATAATCAGTAACAAACAGACACTTAAGAACACTTATGCACATATGTACATATTCCAATGATGCTTTTAATAATGGTAATTTTTTATGCCATCTTTCATAGAAAGATCTAGAAACCATGTTGAGGTGATATAAGCACTTTCAGATGCTACAATATAATCATTCTGAAAAATAATTTGAGAATACATATCAAGAGTCTTAGAAATATTAATGTAATTAGGTGTGGTAATTCCACCCCTGGAAATCTATTATAAGAAAATTGAAAATGGCTTTATGTGTCATATTGATGACATCACCGTTTGTAAAGTCAAAAAGTTAAAATAATTTAAATTTTACAAAATAAAGGTATAATTGTTGTATTTCTAACTCAATAAATATTTTATATGAAAGGATGCTTACCAAAAGTGACTAATAACAGGAGAACACATTTTGCTGCAATGACAAGTGAAAAGAATGGGAAACAACTGGTATACCATAATCTTGACCCTGGAAAACAAACTATGTTCATGTCAATCTCTTTGTTGATTTATCTTTTACTTTGTAGGAATAAATGAGAAATTGATTAAGTGTAATTTAAATAAAAAGTCACCTCCAAAACAGGCAGGCATTGGGGCTTACACAAACTGCTAACTTTACAGTATTTTTACATGAATTGAAAGTATCCATCTTTCCATCTTCCCACACTGGATTGCGAGAACCTCAGGACTACATCTCCATTGTTTCCATACCTGCCCCATAGAAGGAGCTTAATGATGATGATGATGATGATGATGATGATAATGATGATGATGATAATGAATATTATTAACTAATATTTATATAGAACTATTTGCCAGGAATTTTCTAAGAACTATACACACACACACACACACACACACACACACACACACACATAATAAAATACATTATTTACTTTATAAAAAAATTTTTAATCCTCACAGTTCTGTGGAGCAAGTATTATTTTCACCTTAAGCATAAGAAAATCAAAGTTCAGAGTGGTTGAGTAACTTAACCCATTTTATCACTAGTAAATAGCAGAACAGAGATTTAAACTAGGGATTCTTGAAACTATACTGATGAATTTGTCAAAGAGCAATGAGAAACAAGGTCTAGTCCCTAATACCAGTCCTTCCATGGCTCAGTTTCTGCTCTGACTGTTCACTTACTATTCCCAAGCCCTGGTCTAGAGTCCTGAATTCTGACACCTCCTCTCCTGAGTGTGGACCAACTGTTCTACTTAGAACCGTGGACCTGTCAACTCTGTGCTAATATTACATACAGGTTCTATACTCACCTTTCCAGGGTGGGCTTCCTGAAACCGCATGCCCTTCTCTGTGGTGACATATTGGTCATTGCCTCTACCCCTGTTTTGCTTCATTTTATCCTCAGCTCCCATTTATTGTACATTGTGCTAGGCCCTTAATATGATCTGAGTGCCCCTTCCTTTGTAAAGCACCTTTTATATATTTACACACAAATATTTGTTGTATATAAATAATACATAAACAAATATATATTTGCTTATTTACAGTTATATATTAGATGCCATAACTCTCAGCACCTGTAGCAGCCTATTTTTAATTATTATGGCTTTATAATAATATTCAATGTCTAGTTCAGTATTTTCTCCATGCTCCCTCTTTTCGAAATTTTATTATCCATTCCCACGTTTTTATTCATTCAGAAGGATGTTAGAATCATATTGCTGCAAGTTTTTTTTTTTATTTTAATATTTATTTAGTTTTGAGAGAGAGAGAGAGAGAGAGAGAGAGAGAGCGAGCATGAGCAGGGTAGGGGCAGAGAGAGAGGGAGACACAGAATCAGAAGCAGGCTCCAGGCTCTGAGCCGTCAGCACAGGGCCCGACGCGGGGCTCGAACTGGCAAACTGTGAGATCGTGACCTGAGCTGAAGTCAGATGCTTAACCGACTGAGCCACCCAGGTGCCCCGGTGAAAGTTTTTTAAAAGTAGGTTTTGGGTTGTGGTTCAAGGTGGCGACTTAAGAGCATCCTAAACTCACCTCCTCCCATAAACACACGAAATCAGCAGCTACATGTGGAGTATCTTCCCCTGAAAAAAATAAACCCTGGACACTGGCTGAGTGACTCCATGTATCACATCAAACAAAAGACAAGACGGTCCGCTTGTTAGCAGGCAGGAGCAGCTGGGACACGATCTCGCCATAAATCCCATGCCCAGTGCAGTGACTTCACAGGATGAAACTCAAAACCCAGGGCCTCTCCCTGAGGAACTAAGGGTTTGAACCCCGCATAGGGCACCCCCCAACTTTTAAGACCTGCACCTGAGAGATGATCCCACAATATCTTTTTGAAAATGAGCGGGCTCCGCCACAAGCCCCACAGCATGTAAGGATCTGAGAAAGGGCGCTTACGGGGCTCGCTGGGACTCACCTGCCCCAGGGCCCAGGCAGCAGCCCACTGAGGCGTGACTTTGTGGGGGCCAGGCTCCTTTGTTCATCTTGGAGCCTCAGCCTGAGAGGCGGCCCACGGGGCTGACGCACATCCGGGGCCACGGTGGGGCTCTACGAGGACCGAGACTGGCAGGCGCCCTCCTTCGCTGTCCCTCTGCCTTTCTTCAGCTTGTGGTCACCATCTTTTTTATTTATTTTATTTTTTATTTTTAACCGTGGGCTTCCCCCCCCCCCCCGCCACGTTGCTGGTAGGCACCATCTCCACACTCACCCTGCGCAGGACTCCCGCCGGCGGGCGCCATCTTGGCGCACTCCCGCCGCAGAGACGCAGCACCAGGCGCACCTTGAGGGGGAACTTGTGCGCATGTGTGGTGTCCGGGCTTCGTGTCTGGTGTCCAGCTTTTGTGGCTGCCACCAGAGGACACCTCTACAGAACCTGGCTGTGGTGGCCAGGGTGGGGCTTACGCTGGCGGGTCCCACAGGACTGTAACCAACGGAGAAAGAATCCTTAAACGACCACCGCCTCCAGGGCACAGCCAGAGGCAACAGAGCCAGGAGCTCATTCTGTGCCAGAGGCCTATCTGCTTATCAACATAGCTGCAGCCTGAGGGCCAGCCTCCTAACTAAACAAACGTCTAAAGGCTGACTGTCATACTTTCCAGAACCTCAGTGGGTAGGTGCTATCTTCACCCTCTCCCTCTACCACACTCCAGAGTGCCGGTAGCTCCCAGAGGAAACTCACACGCTCATCTGGAGCCCTGGTTTTCCAACTGGCACCCAGGGAACACCTCTAGATCACCTAGAACTAGTGGCTAGAGGGGCTTAGCTTGCCAACCAACAGGGCTGCATACATTTCACTGCATATATTTGCATATTTTAAAAGCTGCTTCTTTAGAGTCTAGATTCCAATCAGCCTGAATCTAGGTACTGAGATTGACCTCTTTGGGACACTGAGAGGTCTTGGCACACCCCCAACTAGTGGAAGCCGTGAAAAATAAAATAGACTGCTTGGACAATCACAGAAGTTTGAGAGACAACCAAAAGCAAGGGCGGGGTGGAACAATAACTTTCCTCTTTTACACGAGGCCATTCCTTCAAGACTGAGAGAGGTGAATGCTTTATCTAATGCATAGAAACCAACACAGAGAATGAAGCAAAGTAAAGAAGTAGAGGAATATATTCTAAATGAAAAACACAAGATAAAACTTCAGAGAAAAACCTTCATAAAACAGAGATAAGTAATTTACCCGAAAAAGAGTGCAAAGTAATGGTCATAAATATGTTCATCAAGCTTGGAAGAATGTATGAGCATGTGAGAACTTCAATTAAGAGATAGAAAATATAAGAGAATCAAATAGAGGTCACAGAAGAAAACAAAAACACTAATTTGAAAACATGTATGTACCCTCATGATCATTGTGGCATTATCTCCCACAGGCAAGAAATGGAAGAAACCTAACTATTGATCGATGAATTATACATATAAAGAAAACGTGGTATATATTCACAATGGATTATTATTCAGCCAAGAAAAGAATGGAATTTTGCCATTTGCCACAACATTGGACCGTGAGGGCATTATGCTAACTAAAGAGAGTCAGACAGAGAAAGACAGGTACTGTATGATCTCACTTACATTGTGGAATCTAAAAAAGAAAAAAAAAAAAAAATGAACTCATAGATACCAGAAAACAGATTGGCGGTTGCCAGAGATGGGAGGAACGGGTGAACAGCGTCAAAAGGTACAAACTTCCAGTTATAAAACAAGTAAGTCACGGGGACGTGATGTACACATGGTGACTATATTTAATAATACTGTATTGTATATTTGAAGATTGCTACGAGAGTAGATCTTAGAAGTCCTCAACATAAGAAAAACATTTTGTAAATACGTATGGTGACAGATGTTAACTGTGATCAGGTGTTATTGTAGTGAGCATTTTGCAGTATATAGGCATAATTTGCATTATGCAAATATCAAATCATTATGTTGTATAACTGAAACTAACAATGCTATATGTCACTTATGCCTCAATTTTTTTTTTAATTAACTACAATTAAATTAAATTGGTTTTCTGAAGTTCAGGCTACAAATTGGATATGGGGAATATTTTGTCTCTACTCGTGCTTAAAATGCTTAGCTCTTAAGACTATAAGATAATCTCTATGGAAGTAAAGAGCAGAAAGAAGACATGCTGCTGTGTCACTAGCAGTATAAAGTTTACAGAATACCTATTAGTAATTGTTACTAAGTTCAATGAACTTACAATCTCCAATAATCTTGCAAATGTGAATGAAAATTATTTCTTTCCAATGAGTCTGAATAAAAGTTTGTAAAAATATAAAACAAAAAGAAAAAAACGTAGGTTTCTATTAAAATTGTATTAAACATAAACATTAATTGGGGAAAAACTGATATTGATAGTATTAATGAGCCCCATTCAAAAATATGGCTCAGCTCCCTCACACATCCTGTTTATATTATGATAACTCCATTATATAAGATGCACTCAATAACTCATTATCTTATATATTTGTGCTTTTATTGCTATTCTGAATGGTATCTTTATTCCATTGTGGTTGATTTTTTTCTAGTAGATAATTGTTTATGAAAGCTATTTTCTTCTCTTTAAGTCACTTAATTTTTTTATTATTACTAATGATTTTTAATAGGTTATCTTGTATTGTGTCTAAGAAAAAATACCACCTGAAAATAATAGTCTATTTTTTCCTGTAACTATACCTAGAAATTTTAGGGCAACATTAAATAAAAGTGATCAGTAGTAGACATTCTTAGCTCACTCCTGATTATAGTGAAAATGCTTTTGGTCTGTCATTAAGTGTATAACATAGCCTTTTGATAAAATGATACTCATCATCATCTTTTAAAAAATTCTTCTGGGGCATCTGGGTGGCTCAGTCAGTGAAACTTCCATACGTTCAAGCCCCGCAGATTCGAGCCCCACCTCAGGCTCTTCACTGATAGCGTGGTACCTGCCTGAGATTCTATCTCCCTCTCTCTCTGCCTCTCCCAGCTCATGCTCTCACTCTTTCTCTCTCTCTCAAAATAAATAAGCTTAAAATATAATTTAAAAATTCTTCTACCAGAAATTTGAAATATTCCATTTTCTTCCTTTGATTTATTAACATAGTATGCTTTATTTCTAATTTTTTAATCAAAACATTCTTATATCTCCAAACCAAAACTTATTTGTTCCTGGTACATTATACTCTTAATTTACTTCTGAATTTAGTTTTGTGGCACATACGTGTATATGTTATTCTGTTTTTCCTTTCTGTTACATTTGACTGGATTTGTTACCAGGGTTTTTTCCTAGATTTAAAAGTGAACTGGAGAGTTTTTCATTTTTTTCTACATTGTATGACAGTTGATATAATGTCTTCAAAGCTTGAAATAATTCAAGTGGTAAGAACATCTAGACCCACAGTTTTTTGGTTATCAATTATTTGGTAATCTTTAAAGGTTTTTCGTAAAAATATTTCTTTTGCTTATCAATTTCACCTTGATTTTGATTATTTACAATTTGTCAGAAAATTATGCATTTTAATCCAATTTTCATATTTATGGCCATACATGGCTCTTTTTTATCATTTTAAAAATCACCCATTTATGGTGTCACAGCACTCTTAAATTCTTTTTGTGTGTCTTTCTTAATTCAACTAGGCATTGATGTTTCTATTTTATGATTTTCTTCTTCTGAGAACTAACTCTAGTTTACTTACCAATGCTGCAAATTTTTGTTTTATAATTTCTTAACTTCTGAATTCATATTTATTATCATTCTGTTTCTTTTGTGTTTGTTTTGCTAAAGGAACAAATATGACTATATATTTTTTCTGAGCACATGCTCCATCATAACACATAACTTTATATATAATGAAATATATATTATATATTATGTATATTTTATATTAATAAATATATGTATACATATACTTAGCTACATATACATATAAAAATAAATACATATACATATATACACATATATAGTGTGTGTTCTTTATATTCAGATAATCAGTATTATGCCTTCAGATTTTGTTTTCTTATTTTATAATATGTATTGTCTAAATGGAGTGCATTTCCTTTGCTTTATCTTCTTCAGTGTAAGATTCCATGCCACCATAATCCTGATATCAAAACAGAAGAAAAATATTTCATTATAAATAGAGAAACAAAATTTCTAGAGAAGACTTTAACAAATCAAATTCTAAAGAGAATTAAAAGAATAGTACTATATTACAACCAAATAGCATTTATCTTAAGAATGTTAAGAATTGTTTATCATTAGGAAATCTATTAAATAAAAAATTGTAAACAATCAAAACATCTTGACAACAAATGCCAAAAATAAAAAAGAATTTAATAAAATTCCACACACTTCCTAATGATAAGGATAATCTAACAATAAGCTAGCAATTGAAGAAACTAAATTTAATAAAGGCCATTAACAAGAAACTTACATAAACCTTATACTTAGTTGTAGAATACTAAAACTATCTCCACTAAGTCAGGAACGAGATAAGAAGACCCATTAGTACTATTATTAGCATTACAATGCAGGTCCAAGGAAGAATCAATAAATAAAAGTTAAATTAATCAGGTAAAAAAACAATGAAACTGCAATCTTTGAAGATAATCTTATACCTGAGGAAACCAGGTAAATCAAATGGAAAACTTTTAAAGTCAGTACAGTAGCCAGATAAAATCAACAATAAAAATCAACAGATTTTGGGGCGCCTGGGTGGCTCAGTTGGTTAAGCGTCCGACTTCTGCTCAGGTCATGATCTCGTGGTTTGTGAGTTCAAGCCCCGCGTCGGGCTCTGTGCTGACAGCTCAGAACCTGGAGCCTGTTTCAGATTCTGTGTCTCCCTCTCTCTCTGACCCTCCCCCGTTCATGCTCTGTCTCTCTCTGTCTCAAAAATAAATAAATGTTAAAAAAAAAATTAAAAAAAAATCAACAGATTTCCTATAACCCATATACATATAATATATATACACATATAGATCACAAATATAATTTTTTTAAAAAGATTCAATTTACTGTATCAACAAAGGCCATAAACTAATTAGGAATAATGCTAACACAAATGTGCAAAACCTTAGAGAAATAAACTATACAACCCCACTGGAGAATATAGAAGAAAATTTGAATAAACAGAAAGACAGAGTGTTTTTTGAGTCACAAATTGTCCCCTATACACAGAGGGCAAGGGAAGACTAAGAGGCAGACCACTCCACATTAGTAGGCGGCAGATTTAAAAAGTAAGGGAACTTACATATAAAGCTTGTCTTGAGTAGCCACAAGATCAGTAAATCTCCACATCTACCCACCAGACTTAAAAGTTTATATAAAGGCCTTAAATACATGGGTTCAACCATGTATTCAGCCCAGATGGTCTCAATAACACCTTGCTCTCTCAAGGTTATGTTCTTGAAACAGCTCCTAGCATTGGGAAGGGTGGGTAGAACACACATTCCAAGAGCAGGGGAGGGAGTAAGGAGTGTCCAATTGCCCAGGTCCTGCTTGAGGGTCAACTGGTGGTCACATCCTCTGAATGAACTCCTCCAAGAGCATCCCTTAACTTCTCCCTAATTAGTTGACACTGATCATTGAACTCAACAGCTGACTCCTAAGAATATGAGCAAGAACATATAGAACGTTTTTTAAAATGTGAAAAACAACAAGTGGTGAATTACCCTACAGAACATCAAAATTTCCTTTAAAGCTATGGTAAAATGGTAGAGCAATGGCATAAGAATAGGGAAGCCCTGGGGCACCAGGGTGACTCAGTGGGTTAAGCTTTTGACTTTAGCTCAGGTCATGATCTCACAGTTCGAGAGTTCGAGCCCCACGTCAGGCTCTGTGCTGACAGCTCAGAGCCTGGAGCTGCTTCAGATTCTGTGTCTCCCTCTCTCTCTGCCCCTACCCTGCTTGCACTCTGTCTCTCTCTCAAAAATAAATAAACACAAAAAAAATTAAAAAAAAAAAGAGAATAGGGAAGCCCACTGGTAAGAGAAAAGAGAGATTTCAGGAACACACCCTGTATACATGAGAATTCAATTGAAGGTAAAGGTTGTATTTCAAAGGATAGAATTTAGAATGCATCGGGAGACTTCAGGTGAAGATGCAGACTAAGCAAATGAAAGAAAACTCACCACGACTACACACCTTACTCTCAATAATTACAATAGCCAGATTTTTTTTTTAAGTTTATTCTACATAGCTCAACTTAAAAGCAGGAAAAGAAAATTGTCTGTGGCCAGAAATAAAGAACCTACTTTATTGAATAGGAGTTGAAGCTAGTGACTCAGATAAACAAATGGATTTGGTATATACTTAGGGATTTATGTTTTAATATCTATACCTGCTTTATGAAGAACCAGGAAAGGGTGGCCCTATCAGGAAAATACTGCCTGCCAGTGCAAGATTGTAACTCAAAAGCCTCATGGTTATCAGTGAAAACATAGTAGACCTAGAAGCCTTTCCATCTATAACATCTGACCACCAGCAAGGAAGATGGGGCAGAAAGCAGACCTGTGGACACTGCACTACTGGTGACAAAATGATTGATACTATTCGTGACTGGGCTCAAAACCTCTCAGCCAGGGTACAGGTCTACAAAGCTTATTGGTTTTCCAGTTTGAATGATAGGTCTAGTTCTAATAATCATATTGATAATGAAAAGTCAAACCAGGAATTTTCTATTTTTTAGTCCCTCAGGTTCCCAAAGATATAGTCAAGCCCTATCTCTTCATCATCATCACCACCCTAGAATACACTGTTAGTGCTGCCACAGTAGATCAGAAGGTTATCTACAAGAATAACTGAAACCTCAGTACTGAATGCCCACATGACATTAATCCTACCACATGAATGGATAAAACCTTGTAAGCACTCCTGACTCCTCTGTTTCCCTTCTTGCAAAGGTGCTGCCTGCCTCCTTTAGCTTATTCATGTCATGTGATCTATTTCTGGACTCAGATGAAATGACATGCCATAGGTATGGTATCTAAGTTTTCTGAATGTTTACGTAGAGCATGATGAATCTTGACCAATGGGAAACAGGGAATGAGAGGATGTTGGGCAGATAAATTCCCCCTCCTTTCTCCCCTCCAAGGACTATCCAAGATTCAGCTTGTCTTTTCCTGCCTTTCAGATAATACCTGTGTGCCAAGTAAACACTCATGCTCCATGACCTGCCAAGTCTCCTCTTACTCTTTGTGAAGCTATAACCACTGCTTTGCTTTGCTTTTTCTCCTTGCTTCATTTCACTTTTTCTCAATCTCACTACCCATGGCTTGTGTTTCCCAAATAGTTAGTATTTTCAATCCTAACTCTGCCTCTGCTTTTTTAGAAGGCCCAAACAAGGTAGCAAGATTTTTTTATTCTTTCACTTATTTCCTCAAATTTGATAATACCCTGAATATTGGACTGACAGAATTCCAAATCAATCCCCTTGCCTACTTCCCTCTGGCCATATATGCCACAGTCACAATCATGGGCCAATTATATCATAAATGATTGACTATAGCAGAGTACAGATAAGATATTCATTCTGTTGGTTAAATGTAAACATTCTTTCTGCTATCTTTTGTGCTGGGTTATCTAAATCTCAATAATGTCTCTGCTGCCTTTGTCACATCAAGACCAACTGAAGCATGCATCAATATAGGTTGGTGCCCCACTAACTTTAAAGTCATCCTCAATTACCAGCCTGCCATTATTGTTCCCTATGGAGAGCCAGTCAAAACCACTGAGAGCTACCTGCATACTGAGCAATGCCACATCTGTGATTGAGGACTTGCCTGGACCAAACTAGACCTGATGTATACCAACCATGCCATTTTTCACTGGTACAAAGGTGAAAGGTTAGAGAAAGGGGTTCTCAGGTACATAAAGACATAAATGTTCTAGAATTGTTTCTGAGATGGTTGAAGTCCATAGGACTAAGGAATAAGATGATTGTCTATCATATTAACTTGTCTCCTGCTAGCTTTTATACTCCTTTGTCTTGAGTTTTAGTTCTCTTCTCTTTACTGTCCACAGTAATCCATGAAAGTTATGTTTCTAAAAGCAATTTTTAAAGGATAGTACAGAACTTAAATCTTTAACAGTATATATTCTCACTCTCTCTTTTAATGTTTATTTATTTTTAAGAGAGAAAGAGAGAGAGTGAGCAGGGAAGTGGCAGAGAAAGAGAGGGAGACACAGATTCGAAGCAGGCTCCAGGCTCTGAGCTGTTAGCACAAAGCCAGATGTGGGGCTCGAACCCACGAACCCCAAGATCATGACCTGAGTGGAAGTCAGACGCTAACTGACGGAGCCGCCCAGGCACCCCTATAAACTTTCTAAGAATGATTTTTATATTTTACCCAGTTTTGTAAGCATACTTCTAGTATTCATTTATGCTTAATGTTGTTTTAACTGATTTCAGTGCTCACTGACAGTTTTTTATATCAGTTTCCCCATTCTTAATTTCTTAGAGTGAGTCAGCACTTCTTCAACTCTTTTAAGATATGTTGGATTGATTGCAAATACACCCTTAATTTTCCACCCCCTCCCTCCCTGTATCCATGTCTTCTGTAATATGCTTTTGCAGGTTCTCCCATTAAGAAGTGGTCTATTTCCTGGGGTGCCTGGGTGGCTCAGTTGGTTGAGAACCTGACTTCGGCTCAGGTCATGATTTCATGGCTTGTGAGTTCAAGCCCCATATCAGGCTCTGTTGCTGACAGCTCAGAGCCTGCAGCCTGCTTCAGATTCTCTGTCTACCGTTCTCTCTGCCCCTTCCCTGCTCATGCTCTGTCTTTCTCTCTCAAAAATAAACATTAAAAAAAATTTTTTTTAAAGAGGTGGTCTATTTCCCAATTCTTGTGGCCTTATGACTTACTCTGACTAAATCAATATGGTGAAAGTAATGTTGAATCAATCTGAGCTGAGGCCTCCTCAGAAAGTCTTGTGTTCTTCCACTCTTGGAACTCTGAAACCACCAGCTGAATAAGCCAGGAGTAGCCTGCTAAATGATGAAATGTATGTGGTTCCTTCACCACAGCTGTCTCACCTGATGGCCAGCCAATAATCAGACCTGTGTGTGAGGCTATCCTAACCCTCTACCAACTCATCAACTGACTGCAGATGCACTAGCAAGGCTAACCAAAACCAACAGAGATAAGTCCAGCTCTACCAAACTACCCACCTGAGCTGTAAACTTATAAGAAATAATAAATGTTTGAGGCTTTAAAGCTCTAAGTTTTAGGGTGATTTATTAAGCATCAATCAGTAACTGATACAAAAGATAATAGGGTGACATTTTCTGAGACTTTGCGTACCTTGGAATATGTTTATATCTCTTTTACTTGACCACCAACCTAATTCACATTTAAAATTCTTGACTTATGAGGAGTGCCTGAGTGGCTCAGTCAGTTAAGCGTCCAGCTCTTGATAATTGTCTCAGGTCATGATCTTGCAGTCGTAGGACTGAGTCCCACATCAGGGTCTATGCTGAGTGTGGAACCTACTTGGGATTCTCTCTCCCTCTTTCTCTGCCCCCCATCAAAATAAATAAATAAACATTTAAAAAGAATTTGTGACTTATGAAGTTCTTGTCTCAATACTCTGTATACAATGCTTTACTACCTTCTGGCATTATACTTTGCTGATTTGTAGTCTTTTATGTGCCTTTATATTTCATGTCTGAATGCTTATGATAATTTTATTTATCTATATAATGAAACATCTTTCCATGATTTGGAATTTTGTCAACTTTTCCTCAAACATAATGAGCCCTTTTAATCTGTATGCTGAGAAGTATTTTTTCAGTGATATCTTTTACTATCACTTCTATTCAACTATTTATTCCTCACTTAAATATCTACATTTTAAAGCCTTTCTCTTCACTGTATGTCCTCTATCAACACTCTTTTCACAATATTTAAAACTCTTTAATTTTTGCCTCTGCATTATGGGAAAAAATTTATTAAATTTGCCTTCATATTACCATTCCCATTATTGATTTTAAACATTTTTTTACTGTTTTAATTCACTTTTGAGAGAGAGAGGGAGAAACAGAGCATGAGCAGGGGAGGGGCAGAGAGAGAGGGAAACACAGAATCCAAAGCACGATCCAGGCTCTGAGCTGTCAGTACAGAGCCTGATGAGGGACTCAAACTCATGGACCATGAGGTCATGACCTGAACTGAAGTCAGACCTTAACCTATTGAGCCACCCAGGTGCCCCCCATTATTGATTTTAAATCGACATTCTGCTCTTTTTCCAATATAGATTTTAGTCTGCTCTGTATTTTTAATTGTTATGTAATCTTTTCTCTTCCCATCCAGCTTCATCTTCATCTCGAACTGTTGACTTTTAAGTTCATCTGATCTTTTCTGTACAACTTGTTCTCTTTTTATAGCTTTCTGTTCCTGTTTTATAGATGTCATAGCTTTATAAATGTTATTGTAGACTTTTTTTTTTTTCTAAATCTTTTTCTAGCTTAAGGGTTAATCATTTAATGATATTTCTGTTCCTCTGAGTTATAATGGTCACATAACATTACTTTTATTCTGAAATAGTTTTGCATGTTGAGCAATACCCCAGCTATCATTGAGGTCTGTTCTTGTTTTTCATTTTACTCCTCATGGAATGAAGAAAGATACATCTATGTTTGCCAGTACACTAGGATTGTGGTTTAGCTTTAGTACAGCTTATTATAGTTAGAAGGCATATTGATGTACACAGCATTTAACTCAATTTCCAGGGCTTAGAGATATTCTTCTATTATGTCTCTTCTGGATTTTAGTGAAATCATTAATCACTTCCTATTTCTGCTATTTGATTCTTTGATATTGTGGACCATCAAAGTATTGGAATTACTTTTGTTTTGGCCTCCCTTCCAATAAAGCCTTTGTACATATTGAGACTATATCTCCAATAATACAAAGCAAAACTCTATGTCACCTCCCTATACCCAAATGCTCATTTCTTGTCCTGTTCTCTAGAAGTTTCAGTATCTAAATCAATGCATAAAAACAAGGATTAATGACACAGGTGGACATAGGAGGGGAGAGCAACATGCTTATGTAGGGGCATAACGACCCTAATCAGAAAAGGCAGACAGTGAGAAAGGGCTGATGATGGGTTTAAGTTCCAGATGGCAAAATAGATAGTGTCGATAGTCACTTCAGCCCCATTTTTCTTGAATAATAGAAAATATTCCCAGAAGCTGGAACCAGATATGCTATAGCTTACTTTTAAGGGTATTTTCAGTTCTTGGTCTTTCTGTGTGTCGTGGTGGGGTGGGGCAGAGGACGGTATTGTAGGAAGATGGGGGCTGACTGTGCCTTTGGAACAGACACTGCAAAGAAAAGTAGGAACTAAGTCAAAGAATCCTTGATATGTACATTTCAACTCAGAAGTTTCTACCTTACCATGTCTCCTCAAAATTCAGTTTTATTATTCATATAGGCTTATATAGATCTGTCAAGAATCTATTACGATTAAAAACTCTTGAAGTTGACAGTTACTTGATATGCTCCAAAGAAAAATTAAGATAAATTCAACCTTAAATAAGAGATATTTAGTATTTTTGTTAATACTTTATTTTTTAAGTAATCTCTATGCCCAGCATGGGGCTCGAACTCACATCTCCTAAGATCAAGAGTTGCATGCTCCACCAATCGGGCCAGCTAGGTGCCCCAGGAGTTAGTATTTCAAATACACATAAATACTATGAATATATATTGAAGTCACTGAAATTACACATATGTTATGAATAATACTAATTGCTGCTGGCAAAACATTTTTGTTCCATTTGGGCTTGCAAATCAGCAGAGAGTCTGTTAAAAATTAGTGTAATAACATAATGTTTCTGAAATATTACCAGATGTCTTTTTTATTTGCAGAAATTCTTGTTCCAAACACTGAAGCTGAGGCATTCAGTGCTTCAGAAGAAGGATAGACATGGCCAAGAACAATGAACGAATTGTCCAACATTGACTTTCAAAGCAAACTTTATAAAAAAGCACATGTAGAAACAGTTCCTTTCATTTGCCAGAATCAGGCACTGGAGGGAGAGAAGCTCCCTGAATCCAGCAGTGTCCCTTTATGTATGCAGAATTAGACCTGTGGCCTAAACCAGTTGGGTTTCTGTCATATGACAGAAAAAGAATCCTTACCCATGTATTGCTTTTTTTAATGTGTTAAATGCTAACCTCAAAAGTCAAGTATATAATACCAGAGTCTAATTGTAAGGGCAATGAACTGAGTCCTGGGTTTGAAATTAAGAACGCCAAATTGTATATTTCCTTCCAACCGACTTTCAGTGTTCCGACTGAGCAATCCATCATTTGGCTACTTCTATTTTAATGGATTTTACCTAAAACCCTTTCTTTGAAGTCTTTCCTAGCTCTGGATGAAAGCACAGTCTTAAGCTTAATCCCTTCCATCTATTAATATGATTTTTTTTTTTGCAACGTACTCAAAAATTAGAGTATAATACTCTCACCTCCTTTACTCATTTAATTTTGGCATAATACGTCTATTTTCCTGCTTGAAGATTTGCTGTTTCTGGCCACATTGGCACCAGCTGTTCTACATGATGATGCCCAAAGAGACTGGGAATTAGATCTGTTTACCTTGCCCTGAAAGCCCCTCTTCTAGCAGAGCATGCATTTGTCATTGTGCTCCATTTTAGCATCCACATCCGTTTAGCAGGACTTCTAACTTGGTAGAAGCTAGAAGTAGGCAAGTTTCACTTGCATGTTAGCTTTTCATTTGCAACATTGATTCTTTTGACTCAAATTTACTGAACAGGTATTGTGCCTTTTGTTCCAAGGGCCTACCTTCCCTGTCACCCTCCTAATTAAGTAGAGGCCTACCTGAGTTTCACTTTGTGTGAAGTGCTCTGCAAAGGAAATGTTACAGATGGATTCAGGTCTACTCATTTATTCATTCAAGAAACATTTATTTAGTTCCTGAGGATAAAGAAAACAAACAGACGAACAAAGGACAGTCTTTCTCTTGGGTACTTCACAGTCTAGAGAAGGAAACATAAAAATCATTGATTACAAGGAGTTACATGGCTATAAAATAGATTTAATATTGAAGCTTAATCCTTAAATTCTTTGGCATTCATTCATGATAATGTTATCAGCAAAATAGATGATTATAATTTTTAAACATGTTCAGATCTGGTAAGGTGTTGAAATTTCTGGTTTCGAATGCCATTTCAATCCTGAATCACTTACCTTCTTGGGTTCTGTTCTCTCTATAAAATGAGAAAACTAAGCAAGATGCCTTCCAACTGTCTATCTGGCCACCACATGCGACAAATCCACAATTCTCAAAGCTGTAGAAAAAACTCTCCTCCTAGTTTAAACTGCGACCTGTCAATAATGTACTCTTGAACACATGGCTTTGAAGTTCTGATTTGCTGCCAACTTGCCTAGCTGTATTTATTTCCTCTCAAGTTGAACTATCAGAGTGGGAATTAAAAATTGGACACATTACCTTGGTGATCATACCAAATTCCTGTGAATCAGACCAATAGCCATCTGGCGGTTGAGTGTGTTTGAAAACACTGCTAAGCTTGGGGAAGGGCCCTTACTCAGGCTTCTGGCTACCAGTATGGAAGCAGATTCTCTTTCTGACTGGAATCCTTTGTGGGGAGGAGGCTTTGTGCTTGGAAAGCCTGTAGTTGTGGCTGTGTGGTGTGGGTATCACTTAGCTCCTAGGAACATGGCCTGTGAAATATACAATGCCAATATTGTAGCCATGCTTTGCTTTTTTTACCCCAGCACCAGTTGCGCTCAATTCATTTGTGATGCGTGTGTGTACGTGTCTTAGGTTTCTTTAGCCTGTCCTTGGAAGGAAGGAAGGCCTGGTCTGTGAACACCCCCTTCCCCACAGATGATTAATTTATACACATTGGCGTGGAACAAAGCACCATTCGTGGAGAAGAACTAGTTCATACTTTGAGAACTGTCATTAGAAGCATCAGAATTATTTATTTGTAACCATTTTATATGAAGCCATTTTGGAAGAAGTGGGGAACCCCGGATAAATGGAACACTAAAGATTTCTCATGGTTTCTGAATTAGTATCAAATTTACTTAATTGTGTTAATGCATTGGCGTTTTTATCTTACATGATTATTTATTTTACATCGCTAAAATTTCTTGAGCATAGACCTTAAGTCAGGCATGGTAATAAATGTTGTGCATGCATTAATTCATGTGACTCACATAATAAACCTTAGAGTTATGGGAAATCAGTTCTCCTCTAGATAGAAGAAAATCAAGTGGAAAGAAAGCTTGGAGAGGAACTTCCTCAAGTCTCTGCAGGTGTAAGTAGTGGAACTAAGACTTGGTATTGTGTCTGACTCTGAAAAATATTTTCCTAAGAACTAACTACATCTTCACTCATGTTGGAGTCTTTGGAGTCAGACCACAGGAGTTCCAATTTTGGCTCTACAATGTACCACGTGGATGGCATTAGAGAGGTTTCTTAAATTCTCTGTGCCTCAGTTCCCTTGTATGTAAATTGAGAGATAATAAAATGTAACCCATAGGGTGGGTGAGAAGGAAATTAAGTACTTACAAAGCATTTAGTTCAGTGCCCAGAATATAGTAAACACTCAACAAATGGTAACTATTTAAATGTTTATTCATTCACCATAGCACTGGCTGAATGAAGGAAAATTGAGCACTTTGGGGGAGATAAATATAAATATGTGGTTTCTGTATGTCTAGGGGAGAAAAGAGACATGTAATTAAGCAGTTTAAAAAAAGGCAATGAGGACAAATAGAAAGAGGCTCAAGTGAAAAAGACAGTCTATCCAGTGGAGGATTCTGAGACACCTTAATGAAACAGACAATATTGGATCAAAGTATATGGAGCATTTCCTGGGTATGCTCTAGATATACTGGGACGGAAGAAGAATCTCACTGTCTGGTGGTGTTTTATGGCCACAAATCAGATTATAATATCATAAAGAACATCTTTGCTTCCTCCCTAATGCTCCAAAGCATATGTGTTGTTTTTTTCTTAGTGTCAGTGCTCACATTGCCACACCCAAGAGATCAGTTTGGATATAGCTGTGTAAGCACACCGCACTGCACACTCCCCTCTCACACCGTCCTAAGTCCCCAGCACTTTGTACATCATTTCTTTCTGTAAGAATTTGAAACTAAGGAGAATTTTGTAAGGATAAAGGCCCATATGGAAGGTCAAAGAGGTCCATATATGCCATATTGAATCTTAAGAGGTATGCCAGGATGGATAAATTATTTGTTATATACTCAAAACGATAATCGTTCTTTTGAGTCATTCTTAGTAGTTCTGGAAGATTTAGCAATTGACCACTCAACCCTCTCTTAATGCCACATTTGTATTTTCAACGGCTTAACACTTCACTTCAATGATTCACTCCAAGCTAAAATGTTAAAATCCGAGTTGGTGATTTCTCCCTCTCAACTAGCTCCTGCTCCTCTTTCCTCTATGTCCATAGATAGTCCACCATTTTCCTAGTTCTTTAGAGTCTAAACAAGTACTGCCCAAGAGAAATATGTGAGCCACACATGTAATTTTACATTTTCTACTAGTCACATTAAAAGTTTTTAAAGAAACAGGTTAATCTTTAAATGGTGTATTTAACCCAAAATATATAAAATATCAGCATTTTAACATGTAATCAATATAAAAATTAACGAGATATGTACATTCTTTGGTGAAAAATTATTAGAAGTCCAGAGTATATTTTACACTTACATGTCGATTTAGACTAGCTACAGTTGAAGTGATTACTAGCTACATGTGGCTGTGGCTACCATATTGGACAATGCAAGGCTAGACCTTATAGTTACCTTTCATTCATTATCCCTCACCCTCCATATCCAAACATTTACCACGTCTCTGCAATGTCTGTCATAACTATCTTGCCACTTCCACTTACCACATTATTTCTTTATCTACCAAGCACCTTACCTCACGTATCCCCCATCTATTCTGTTTCCTTGTTCCAATCCGTCAAATAAACTACTACAAGACTAACTGTCCCAAAGTGCCACCAAAAAACCATCAATCATTCCCCATTACACCAAAGAGTATTCAAATGCCTAAGCCTGATGCTCAAAACCCTCCACAAAATGCCCCCTAATCATTTTATAATCTCATGTTTCATTGCTTCCCTTGTTTCAGCTAATCCAGTCTACAGATTGTCCCCCAATCCTACCCCCAAATTCCTAGTTCTGTCCCTTTGGTCATTGACCCCCTTCTTCTGCCTATTAAAAGTTTACCTTTTCTTCAGAGTTGTTGTTGAGCTCTACTTTTTCATTAATACCTGCCTGTTCTTCCCAACTAGATGGGATCTCCTCATTCTCTCACAAACAATCCTGTATTTTCCATGCAATTTAGGTAAACCTATTTTGACTTAGAATCTGGGATATATTTTTATTATCCCTTCTATATTTTTGCCTTCAGGGCAGGATAGTATCTTTAAAACCTCAGTATCCCAGGCAACTCTCAACTGGTTTCATTTACTCAATAGCTAGCTAAGAGAAGCAAATCTCTGAGATCCATTGGTGGCAGTAGGCAAAAATGCGGGAACCCAAATTTTTGAAATAGCTTCTCATTATCCAAGCAACGAAAGATACCCACAAAAGCAAAATATTTAATGTGATTAGTGTTTCCTATAGAGTTGGACTGGGACTCTAAGATTAAAAGTCAATATCTGCCCTATAAGCTGAGTTGTTGTGGAAGGTACTGGATATGAGAGAAAAGGCTAGACCCATTAATGAACTGATGTCATAATTTATATATAAAATGTACATTTTCTCACCTTGCCTGGGAGCATTCTTCCAATACTGTAATCTTCATTTGGGCTTCCCCCAGGTAACATGAAACTATATATGCAGAACCATTAAGCCTAGGGTTTCGTTCTTTTTATAAGACACAAGTTTATAAAGCAGCAGGCCAGCAGTACATAAAGAAACATACAAGTTTCTTCAAAAGAAATCAAGCCAATGAAAATAAATTGTGAAGTACACAAGCGAGAGAAGCAATCATTCCAGCCCATTTGTCTGAAAGGGACTCACACTCTTAGAGCAAATTCAAAGAAGGAAAAACAACACTGTCTAAGTTTTTGGACCCATGCCCAGGATCCTTTTCTTCTAAATATGGAAATAGATATTTAAGTCCCTGGTGCATTCATACCCACTTTCCAGGTTGCTTCTGTGATTCTGCCTCCCCACAACATGACTGTTTCTTACCCCCAGGCAGAAAGCTCTCTCCATCTGTGCGAACTACATCAATTCAATTCCATGTAATTATGCAGGGATCCAGGAAAGTGGACATAATTCAAATCAGAGACAGTGAACTATTTAGTGTTTTATATATTTTTTCTAGTTCCTAATAGCCTATCAACTACAGCAGAAAGAAGAGTTTTTAGAGTTGGCTTATTTTGAAAGCTAAACAGAGACATCCATTGCTGGTGTATTTAGTCTCTCAATTATTTAATGTCAGTGGTGAACATTTCCTTGGAGAGTTCCACATGAGGAGTTTAGTTTATGTGGTTTTTTTTTTTTTTTTTTGAGAGAGAGAGAAAGAGAGAGAGCGAGCGAGCACAAGCAGGGAAGAAGGGCAGAGGAAGAGAGAAAGAATCCCAAGCAGACTCCACACTCAGTGCAGAGCCTGATGCAGGGCTTCCTCCCACAACCCTGGGATCACAACCTAAGCCAAAATCAAAAGTTGGACACACCAGCTGAGCCACCCAGGGGCCCCTAGCCTATGTGTCTTTTATAAAAATGGGGCAGTCAGGATAAGGTTCCATTGTAAGGAGACAGTTTCCCTTTTCACAGTAACTGCAAACCCAGGTGTTCCTCGTTTCCAGAAGGACACCATGTTGACACTTGAGTCACTACATCCTTTGATGGCAAAATGAGCCACTCTATGAGGTCCCCCTCTCTTCTGACAGGCCACAGCTGGCTGGTGACCAGTGGAAATGGCCTGGAGCACCTTGGGAAGGATTTTCCTAGGAGAAAGACCAGAAAGACCTACCAATGAGGTCAGGTGAGGGTGAGATTGTCTTAATCTGATAAATAAAAAATTGTCAACTATTTTGTATCACAAATTGATGAGAAGGAAATATAAGACATATATGTGTGTATATAAAACTTCCATATTTGGCTTCCTCATAAACTATAGAAATAACTACAACTACAGTTGGTCAAAGTGGTGCTATATTCTACTTGTCCATATGAACATAGGAAATAGATTGATAGGACTTCTTTTCCCTTGAGAGGAGTCATGGTAATTCAATATAATTTGTGTTTATACAGCACTGTTTACAAATATTTCTACTTATAAAACTCATGGGGCCATAGCAAAAGTATCTTCCAGATAAGTGAAAGTTTGGGAGTGGGTCTCACATTATGGAATATATATTTAACTCAGAAGACTCATATCAAAGAATTTTATGAAAATAGTCACAATATGAAGACATGGGGCTGGGATGATTTAACTAAGGCTTTATAAATATTTGTCCTGGTAGAGCTTGCCACCATGTGTATTAATTTTGGG
Organism: Panthera pardus; assembly: GCF_024362965.1. Taxonomy (NCBI): domain Eukaryota; kingdom Metazoa; phylum Chordata; class Mammalia; order Carnivora; family Felidae; genus Panthera; species Panthera pardus. The sequence goes on along the minus strand of NW_026526810.1, from coordinate 100,807,777 downwards.
GATAGCAATCAGGTCACAAATAGAGGACTTGGGCTGGAGGTAGGGTAGAATGATGGGGAGATATAATGTCAGGAACAGGGAACAGGAAAAAAAGATGAAAAAAACCTGTTTTGTGGTGGGTCTTTGTTTTGAGGTTAAAGTTGTCCTTACTCAACAACTCCACTATATTCATGCTTCTCAATATGGCTTGAAATTCTTGTGTAGATTCCAAGCTTCCTGAGAGAAGCATTCTGAGTTACCCTTTCTTTTACTTTTTTTATTTAAAAATTTTTAATGTTTATTCATTTTTGAGAGAGAGAAAGACAGAGTGGGAGTGGGAGAGAGGCAGACAGAGGGAGACAGAATCTGAAGCAGGCTCCAGGCTCTGAACTGTCAGCAAAGAGCCCGATGCCACCCTTTCTTTCATTTCTTTCACTTCTTAATAGGTTTTTAAAAACCCCATCTACCTGCAATCTGTGGTTTGCGTGTATATATTTGTGTGTGTGTGTGTGTGTGTGTGTGTGTGTGTGTGTGTATGTGTTCCATAAACTTTCAAATAGGAAAGAAAAACATAACCATCTACTTTTGGATTCACAAATAGAGCACAAGTGGAAAAATGCATTTATTTATGAAAGAAAAGCTAAGAGTCACTTGGACAACATGATTCATTACCACCAAATATATACTGGAAACTGTCTGATGCCCTTATATACTATATAAGGTTGTTTTTTGACTCCTGGAAGAGATCAACTGGATCTTTATGTTACCATCTTAGATGTGTCCATCTGTGTGTGCTTAAGTTTCTAACACACACGTAAGTCTCTTTTATTTATATGGGTTGGTTGTTCCTGGGTTGCTCAAATAACTATGCATTTCATCAATCCATCATCTTGATGGATATACACGAAAAATATTGTGTTCTTGAAAATACCTTACACTTGGGCTTTAATGTCCCACCTAAGTCAATGGGTTATAGGGAACTTCACAATCACTGGTTCACAAAATTGATTAATAAATACCAGCTCCCAAGAGAAAGAGAAGAAGTCTACCTTCCTTGTGTGTTCCACCTCTCCTTCCCCTAACAAATCTCTGGAGAACTGATGGGGACATCTGTTGCCATTCTAGTCTAATGGGAAATTATCTTTGACTCTGAGATTGATACTTACATTGTTTGAATAAGGCCTAAACTAGAGTGAGTTCTGTCACATGTTCTTCTGACTCATGCTACCTAAAAACCATTTTGAGGCCAAATTTAGTGAAGAGAACTTGCCAGAAGATTAGGACTGTCTTCCAAATACTTAAGCAAATTTTGTGTTGAAAGCAAACTGCTGAAGAAATATAACCATATGCTTTTAAAATGAGGCCTCTACAATCGAGGGACATAAAGTAACTGCCACATGTTCATGACCTCCCCCTCCCCCCACTTAATAAGGCACCTTTATTTCACCAGAAATAAAATTTTATTAGTAACGTGTCAAATATGATTTAAAATACAGTTACCTTTCTTCTTCCTCTCAGTTTAAAAAACAATCCAATAAAAACTCTAAATCATGACCCAGATATTTTTAAATGTGAAAATGACATAGTTTAGATTATGTAACAGACGCACAGTTTCCCAAATAAATGTTGTAGAACACCATCTGCTTGATATTTGGGTGCATTCCCACAGAACTAAATTTCTGCTTCTTTACCCTTCATTAATGGTGTATAACAAATTTATGACAGCATTATTTCACAATAGCTATATCCACAATTTATGACCAAAGGAGAGCCTGACAAAATCACTTGGCATGCTCAAATTAGACAATTTATGCGACTCTCTCATCGACACCAACCCTCCACCGACAACTGAAGAGGAACAATGAGTCCGTAACAAGGGGAGGACCTCTCATGGAATAAAGCTCAATAAAGAGTTCAAAACAAGAAGCTGAAGATCCAGGTGCCATTTTCCAGCTTATGTTTCTCAAATTCTTCAGGCCATGCATTCACCTACAAGTTTGAATTTAATATAGAATGTTTTTATAAGGTTTTCTCATATTCGGCCAGACAAGAAATTGCCAAATTCTTCTTAACTGTCAACAACATTCCATCTTTGTTCTAGTGTTACCAAATACAGCTCACTTATCTGGGTATAATCAAGGGGGGGGGGAATCAAGAAGAGAAATTTACCATATGTCATTTCTTGGCTGATAAGAGTGGTACATGGCTATGTCCGTGTCCCTTTTTTTGCACTTGATGCAGATAAAATCTATATGAGAAATAATTTTGTATGTATTTTGCTGTATAAAATATTACATTTGTGGCCAATTTGGGAACCAGTTTATGGCATTTACTTTTTATCTTTCATTTCTTTGGATTAACAACTTCTATAGAAAACAGACAAGAACATGTATTCTTTGAAAGTAACCAGAATACAGGCTTGCTTCTCAAAGTGATGTATGGCCTCATTATTCAAAGAGTAGTTGGCAGACAAGGCAGCACCCACATCATCTAGGAGACTTGAGAAATACAGAATCTCAGGCCCTGTCCCAGACCTACTAAAAGGAATTTGTATTTTAACAAGATCTCCCGGGACTTACATGCACAAGAGGATTTGGGAAGTGCTAGTGTAGAAGAATGGACTTTATTTACCCAACTATAGAATAATCCCTGGGAAAAGACAGAATTACTCTAAGGAAAATTTTGTTCAAAATGTTCAACTACGAATGTAACAACTTTGAGACATGATCCACTTAATAAAAAAAAAAAAAAAACAAAGACAAAAACACCTGAAACATGTCACATTGCTGATGTGCAGAATGAAGCTCGCGAATGGGAAGATGCTTAAAATTCCAAAATTACATAAATGATCATGAACTGCTTGAATTAATCACACACAATCTTTCATTGTTTCCAACTCCAGGTATTTTCTTTAGCAAAACATACACAAGTGATAACTATTACATTGAACCCTAGAAACATGAAGAATACCTTAGTAGTCAATTATTTAATGACTAAGTACAATAGTTTTATAAAGAATTGTATCAAGAAACTGATGAATTCTAGGTTGATGTACTTTGGAAACCCTTTCTCAAAAGAGTTCAACCAGTACTGAAAATTGTTTTCTTCTTCCAAGGATCTTTGAGCAAACGCATTATCAATGCTGGGAGGGTGGGGAATGGGAGGGTGCAGAATTAGAACCATAACCACTGCTTACAGCCAACTGTAAAATCTGGAGTGATTCAGGGTGGAGGGAAAGAAGATGGCTCCATAGCTGGTGTTAAGAAATCCAGAGGTGCATTCAAGCAGTTCACCAGCACAAGGCAAATCGAAGAAAGCTGCCCACGTTATACACAACTCTATACACAACTCTAGAGTTATACACAACTCTAACTTTGACCACATTATACACAACTCTTAGGCTATGATTTCACAATTCTGCTTCTCCTTCAAGTCTGTCCTTTACTTTAATAGCCTGATTTCCCCTGTAAAAGAACAGGAAAGCTAGAGAAGCAGGAGAGAAGGAATTCTTCTGTACTTGCACCTGTCTCCCCACCTCTCCTACAATCCCTGTGCTCCAGGAATAAGCCAAGGCCAGCCTCACTTCTTCTCACAATAGTGGCTTTCTATTATGCTTCCAAGCATAAAATATGTTACAAAGTAGAATGTACATTGCTTCCACTCTAAGATCTAAATGAGTAGACCTTCCCTTCTCCCTGTGCATCTTCTTAACTATAAACCCCTTTGGAGACACACATTTGATAATCATCCTATAGTCCAGAAAGGAGAAATGTAGGTGTTCCTCTCACTACTTCTAAAACAAAACCAAACATCTCCAAGTTTCTCCTTCATCAGTGAACTGCTTGAGCAAAGGGACTGTGTATTCTTCACCTCTGCATATCCAACCCTGGCACAGTGTCTGGCTCATAGTAGTTGCTTAATGAATGGTGGGGACGTAGAGTTTTTTCCCAAGTCCTCTAGCACTTAATTTGTTAAACCTTGGGTTGCACATTTTAAAAGCTGATCATACGTATGAGCTTATCCATGTATATACAGGCTCACCATCAGTCTTTCCCCTAACTTACTTTCTGTTTTTTTCCTTTATTCATCTACCCAGGGAACTCAGTTTAAGAGTTATTTCACAGTCACATCACATTTCAAATAATATATGCTGAATAAAATCTAGTCTTACACATCACTGATGAATGAAAGAAAATATCAGTATATTATGGCTACCACTTTTGGAAGTGTACAGAGACACAGGGAAGCAAAAATAAGTATAGCAAGTAAGCAACCCACCCTCACAATGAAACAACTTTCCCTTTAACTTACTAATAATGTTTTTTAATTTTTATGCCCCCCCCCTTTTTCCTTCCTCATCTCTTCATTTTCCTCTTCTCATTTTTTTTTAAATTGTCTTCTTCTTTACTAGGCCTTCAGGCCATTTGAGCACCTACAAGAATGATCAATATTACCAAAGGCATTCAGATTTCTCATCCTGTCTTTCTTATCTAAGGATGGCTTTTGTTACCAGAGAAAGGATGTCCAGGTTCAAAAAAGTTGAAACTGGTCTCTCACCTTTTGCTTCTCCCATAATACAGCATGTGGGATGGGGTCAACAAAGCAGGTCTATATAGAGTCTCTGTCTATATCAGTTTGCCATGGTAAAATGACAGCAATCTATTGGTCGACTCAGGCAAGTTTACATCATTTAAATACAAATTGTTATTTTTTAAAAAGTCAAGATAACATTAGTCCACTCATTATCTATGAATTGTTTATTGGACAAGAGATTAAATGCTCTTAAAGATAGTTTTAAATAACTTGTTTTGAAATCAACTTTAAAAAAAAACCATATTCACAAATACCACTGGCTTCTAAGACATTTCCTTGTCTACATGTGAGTGTATAGATCAGAGAGCTCAGTTAATGATGTCACCAAATAAAACAGACTTAACATCTGTTACTGGTTCATTGCCCAAGAGCTGTTACTTTGTTTAAGTTTTGTGACATACCCTAACTATTATAATTTCACACTTTCTTGGTAATTTTTTCCGTCCTTCTCTTTTCTATTCCAAAGTTGCATTTCTATCCTCAATTTCAGTATGTGCCAGCTTTATAAGTCACATCTATTCACACTGGTGTATTTTTCTTTTAGACACTGTCCTAAACCAAATGTTTCTTTCAGTAAAAAAAATTAAAACTGTTAGAGAGCTAATTCTATTTTTAAATTATATGTGGTATAATCATCCCATCTAATTTGGAGCCTATTCAATTAATATCCTCATTGTTTAAGAAACCTACATTTTAAAAGAAGTGTTGGTAGAAATAAGATATTTTATAAGCAGTGAAATAAAGTTTTTGAACTTTGGTGCCAAATTTTATCCTTAAATTAATTTTTAAATATTTATTTTTGTTTCAAAGCTATCCTACCATTCATACAAAATTGCCTTTAAAAATTAGCCTCAATTATAATTTTTCAGTTTTTTCTAAAGTATTTTCTACAAATTCTAATTGAGCAATTAAAAACAAACCTTATACTTTTATCAGTTATAGATCTATAGAATCTTCAACAACACATGCTAATTAGGGTGCCAATAATCTTTATACCAAACACATCCATGTGACTCACCTGATGATTCATTAGAAGGAACAAATAGTAAATCAAAACTAAGAACAAAATTGTCCTGAATAAAAAAAGGACTTCCTGGTTACAAGACGGCGTTCAACTAGGGAAGGTACAATGTTGACAAGTCACCATAGTTAGATTTGTGAAAACATACGATCACCAAAGGCCTGTAGTATCTTTGTTTAAAGCAGTGTCCTTGATTATCACTATTATGTATAAAGTGCTGTAAAAGCACATTAGTAAGCACATCGTTCCAAAACCCTTTAACAATGTTCTTCTGTGTCCCGTGGAATCCTTATTTTAGACTCTTACCTTCATTATCATAGTCTGTCTAACACTCATCTTTGGGTCTTTGGTATTTTCTTGAATATACCTTTGGCACCTAGTTTTTCCAATCTGTTTTATCAGTTAATGACAGTTCTTTGAATGATATGCTCCATAGGACATGACTCTGGACACTGAAATCAGACATCTCACTCAAACCTCAAAGAACATTATGAACCACTTCAAATAATTTCAGGAAACTATCCAACTTGTTAAATAATTATCTTTCAAATTGCAAAATATAGGGACTTATCTAAACTTCACCACCAAAAGCATTCTGATACATTTTGTCAAATAGTGAATGGTCAACTATTATACAAAAATCAGTGCAAGTTTCGTCCAGGCAGCCTTAAAAGTACTCTTCGATGAAGAAATAACATCATGTAGAATTTCTGTGGTTTTCTCTAATTTCTGCAGATCAGATTTTTTTTAATTGTCAAGCTATTAAAACAAATTGACCTGCCTACCCTTTTCCTGAGCTTCACAGCCTATAAAAATGACATCATAAATAAAATTTAAACCCTTAAGACCAGCCACAAATTTTAAATGACCTCTAGAACTCAGAGATAAGCCCATCTGCAAGGCTCATTTTAATAAATTTTACTTTAAAAGATAGATGTCTATCAAGCCAAAAATATAAAACAAAACAAAAAAAATGGATCAGTTTGGAGTAATCTGGTTGTTACATTCAGCAGTTAAGTTGCAATATGTTTGCCCCATCTTAAATTGCCACGAACCATAGGAGAATGGTGTCAAACAATTATTTGGCACAATGCTTGACAAGCCAAAACTTTTCAGAAAGAGCCTATCTTCCCCTCATCATTTACGAAAAAGTAAATTCATTCCACCCTTAATATTCAGGGATCCTGCATTGTCAGTTCAGGGTCACATTTTGTCACTTTCCACTAGGAATGGCAGAATTTGGAAACGGGGGCTTAAAAGTTTAAATTCACATGAGACCTTGACATAGGTCCCTTTGTACACATCATCTTATCTTTAAGAAAAAAAAAACATAAAAATCTTTGCCTTTACAGCACTTATTTGCTGCTTTATAATATGTGGACATAGCTTCAATTTGGACGATACTAAGGACTGCCGAGTAATAACCAGGGTTCTTTCCACTCAGTTCAGCGTGCATGCCATCTTTGATCTCAAGTGCACTGGTAATTAGTGCCTTGTTTCAATATCTTCACTAAAACAGGTCAGGCATTTAGAAACAAAGTATCAATGAACTTAACAGTTACTTTAATTCATTTTATAAATAAGCAACTGAGAATTTTGCTCCAAGTGGCTGCTAGTGTAGCCCATCCCATAAATGGCATTCTCCGAAGCATAAGGCACAATATGATATGAATGCAGCTCTTCATAATAAAGAGACTGAGAACAGCATTCCTGTACCATGAACTTCAGCCGTTTTCTTGTATCAGAATAAGCAGTCTTATAACAGGGAGCTTCTTTAAAGTATTCATAGCTCTCTTTCTCCGTCTCTAGATGTATCTTCCTCAGCAAATTGTTAATTAACACAGACCTTCTTAAGTAGGTTTCTGGGTCTTCAAGAAACCTGAGCTTCTCCAGAGAAAGTTTGAGAATGCAAGTCCTGTCCTCAGGCAATATCAGGTGCTGGAAAGCAAATACATCATTATCTATTTTTAGAAAAAAGAAAACTAGAGCTGTTTGCTGTTGACAAGACTCATAAAAAGGAAGAAATAATGATAAGCAAACCCTTACTTTTGGAAAATACCCATGGTAATCTTGATGTAAATCTTCTTCTTCTGCATATTTTCTCTTAAAGTAGGCTACTTTCGACGTTGTTAATGTATATGTTAATACTTTTGTTGGATAAGCTAAACAAAATAAGACAATGAGAGAAAAGTCAGATTTTATTGTGGAAAACAGCATTTTATACATTCTACTTATAAGAAGAAACTGTTGGTTGACCCTGGAAAAGAAAATTCTTAGTAAATGAAGAATTTACTAAGCAATGTGCTAAAGTCATCCGTAGCAATTCTCTTGTGACCAAAAAGCCTGTTTGTAGGTAATAGCCACTACTCAGACCCAAAATAGATGTTCCGCGTTGATGAATTATATGTATTTCCTTATGCTGGTCCTCAAAAATGAATACTTACCAATACTCTATTTAATTTCATGCCATTTAATGTCAAAATATTCCCCAATTTGAAGTTGATTCACAAAATCAATGGAAAGAGGGAAGTCATTTTTCATCATTCTTTTAGTTAAACTCCCTAGTTTACAAAGGGAATTTAATGTTGCTAGGTTAATGTAGGTTAATCCAATTGGTGTAAAATGGTTGGTAACCCAATTACGCTTTAAAGAAGCAATCATGTGTGTCTATAGACAAACCCTATGATATGGTCATGGTATGACCATCCTCATAACACAGAGGTTAATCATATGGAAACGAGAGGTTTAAATAGCATCTTGACTAGCAAACTTGAGCTTGGTATAATATCTGAACGTGAAAACTTTGTTCTCTCCTTTAAAATACTATTCATGGTTGGTGGGTTTGAGCCCCATGTCAGGCCCTATGCTGACAGCTCAGAGCCTGGAGCCTGCTTCAGATTCTGTGTCTCCCCTGTCTCTGCCCCTCCCCTTCTCTAGCTCTCTCACTGTCTCTCTCTCTCAAAAATAATAAAAAATAAATAAACATTAAAAAAATTGAGGATTCTGCCTTGTTTAAGGAAGGACAGTAGTGTCCTGGAAGTGGATTTTCAGAAAGCATTTGGTTTGAAGGGAGTTCCTACTATGTACTGTAGGTGGTGCTCATATCACACAAAAGAGGCAAGTTCAACCTTAAAAGCAAAGGACAAGTAGCTTCCTAGTGAAAACACTGAATGAATTTAGAATACAAATTGAGTCCTGGTGAGTACATGCTCATTCAACCTCAGGGGGCAGAACCAAAATAAATGCTCATATTTATACATCATCTATTTTACTTTTAATCCATACCTTCAAATACTGCTAGGTATTGAAACCATTTGACTCACAAAATGAGTAATTTATTAATGTGTTGGTTAAATAAATTTACGATTAAGACTTTTGATGTTTTACCTCTGACATTTTAAATTTAAAAAAATCTTATATATTAAAAATGTGTTCTTCAAGAACCTGCTGCTTCTAACTTTTCTTCCAATTTAGCGGCATCTATTTAACACTTCCTGCAACTTTGGTAGCTGCTGGATGGTTTTCCTAAACCAGTAGGTAAAGCTACAAAAATCACACCTAAAGCATTCCAAATGTTCATTGATACCAGTGTGAATTGTAAACCCAAGAGTCTTCAATTAGAATGGGCATGGTCTGTAAGGGCAGTAAGAATTTTAAACACTGGTGTGTCTGACCTAAAAGGAGACAAATGTGCAATGATCTTTCACAACTGAAGCAAAAACAACAGTTGCCACTGTATGTACGTGGTCTCTGAATTCAATAAGCAGAACTCAATTTATATGGAGTATTCACAGATTTCAAAAGGTTGGGGCAAAAAAAGAACAAAATGGATTGTATTGAAAACAAAGAAAGCATTAAGGAATCCAGTTTTCTCAGGGGCTGTTTTTTGGTTTGGGGGTTTTTGTTTCTTTTTAGTAGACTGCGTTTTCTTTCATGTATTTTGAAAGCATTTAACCAAAGAATTACGTGAAGCTTTGGGATATTCTGTGATGACAATTAGCTATTGTGACTGAATTCTTTTTTAACTGTTTAACTAGTTGACGCTACAATGGATCTCAAGTGTTGGAGAGCATCAGAATCATTTGAAGGGCTCTTCAAATCACAAATTGCTGGGTCCCACCCCCACAATGTCTAATTCAGGAGCTCTGGACCAGGAGCAGAAAATTTACATTTCTAACAAATTTCCAGGTGACCCTGAGCCTGCAGGTGTGGGGACCACATTTTGAGAGCACTGGACAGGCATGGCAGTTGCACTACAACAGCAAGTAGAAAGGCAGAACATTCGGCCCATCAACTGATTGCCTTATCATCTGAATGCCAAGCAATCAGCTTGATTGATTTTTGTTGTTGGTGGTGTTGCTATCGCAACATTGGCTACATTGGCTTCGATGCTGTAGCATCATGAACAAAGCCAGAGTGCCTTTTAACTAAATAGTCAAGGAAGAATGAGGTCACTGTTCAACATAAATTCTGGGTTCACATTAAGAAGTATCAATGACTGTTATTAGCATTAAAGCTGGACAGGTCACTTAAAATAAATAAATAAATAAATAAATAAGGCCCGAAGGATTATTACAGTAGGAAAGGATAGATGAAAGACTTGGAAAGAAGAACAACTTTACCATAGCAAACATTTTTGTCTATGTATATTTTGCTTTTTAACATCTGCTCATTTTATTTTCCAAAGGAATGCAATACCTGTAGCATTTAAGACCAAATGAAAACTTTTGAATGAATGACACAAGGCAAGGCCGGTGGCAGCTTTGGAAAACCAACCATCAACTAAACCAAGTGATGCTCTGGGGAAGGTACTTTTAATTAATAGATCAAGACCAGAAAATTATACTAAATGTCTCCAAGGTTCATTAAGATCTAGTTTGGCTGTGTTGGAGAAGTGAGCCTCAGATACAGAATGTATTACACCCTGAAAACATAGTAAATTCTCAGGGGTCCAGACTTGTGTCTCAGCTCCATGGGCAACACACTTAGCCACTTAGTTTATTGCTCTTAAAAAACACCCCCAAGGGTTGTTGAAATGCTGAAAAGCTTTCACAGCTGGTATTGGTTTGACAATTACCTCCTTGCAGGCTGTTTAGCTATTTGCAATGTTTTTGGCATAAATGTTTTTGGAGGATGCTTTTAGCCACTTTGAGGCTAAAATATATAGCAAACATAAGTTCCTACATCTGTTTTCTTGGCTGGATTGAAACTCAAAAAATTCAGAGCTGGAAATTTATTTATTGACTACCTGATTTGGCCTCCAAAGTTTACAGATGAAGAAACTGTAGCTCAGAAGGGTTCTGTGATTTACAATCAGTTATGTAGCTATGAGTTTGGGTTTTGAAGTCAGGTTGAAGTGGGTTTGAATTCCAGGTCTGCTTTTTCTTAGTTGTGTGGCCTTGAGAAAATCATATAAACATGTTACAAGTCTCATTTGTAAAGTGGGGACAGAAGTATCACTGGCTCATAGGACTGTTGAAATAATTCATGGAAAGGGACTGGCACTGTGCCAAGCATATAGTAAGCACTCAATCAAATCTGAACTCTTATTAGTGCCAACAGGCACAGACCTATCCTACAAACACAAATCCCAGCCTGGCCTCCTAGCTCAGACCCTAAGACTCTTTCTACCACCCTTCCTCCCAGAGATACTAGATGGTAATTTGGGAGTTAAAAGACTACAAAAGAATATTTCAAATGATCAAGTGAGGAAAAAAAAAAATACGGTACAGGTGCTATGACGACTCCAAGAAAATGTTTCTGAATTTACTGCCACTGGTCATACATTTGGGGTGAAACAAATATCAATTGTTTTTGAAACATCCAGATAGCCATTTGAAGAATTAAAGTTACTCCAGATATCCAAAGAAATTTGCCTGTTATGATCCAGCAAGCACGTGTAGATCTGTTTATATCATTCTCCCGTAACTAAAAAGCCAAACTCAATCCAGAGAGTTGAGATACGCAGGAAAAAATCAAAATGATTTTATGTGTTCATTTTCACTGTTTTGAGGTCTGAGAACAGCATATGAATTACAAAACAGAATTAGGCTGCGCCTAAATTTATCTCCAAAGGTAAAACAGTTAACTCTGGCTTGGATATTCACACATAAAATACCTGTGTCCAGCCCAACGCATTTCACAGTGTAAAACTTCAAGAAGCAACACATGAGAAGTCAGGCAACAGAATGACCGCCCCCGTCATTAGGGTTCCAGCAGCACAATTTATACACATTTTTAAAATAAATGTTTCAAATGTAATTACAAACGATTGCTCAAGTGCTCCTCCTATTGTTCTGCCCCTGCCTCCAGACATCTGGAATCCTATTACTGCACAAGTGATTTCATTAGGTACACGGCCCAGGGGCAGTACATTAAGGAAAGATCATCAGCAAATTAATTTACAAACACTTTGAGAGAACAGACAATAATAAAAGAACAAGGCCGTCATGGAGATCCATTCTTTGTCTGAGCCTGCAAAGCCTGAGAGATGGTGAAGAAGTGATGGCTTTCACATATCTTCATTTTAACCACGTTTCCATTCTCTTCCCCACAACACCTTGATCAATAGACTGCAAAACCCGAGCTGAGATCCTCCTAGTAGATGTGCCTCTGTAGCCACAGACAAAAGAACAGTCTGATCGATGGGGAGACTAAGGTGGGGTCTAGCCTCTGATCAACGGCTGACTTGTGTACAAATCACGGGGCCCCGACTTCCGGTCCCTCATTGATTTCCCTTTACGTGGTATTAGCCTGGTGTGAGCCTTAGAAAGTACATGTCCCTACCTAACTACCTAATGCTTTGCTAGTCGCAGAGCTAGAACACATCCTTCCTTAAAGGCAACAACCATTTTTGTTTAGAAAGAGCTGTATCATCTGTCCCTGTTAGCTGCATTCTTCAGTCTTGCTACATGGCTTAAAATATTTCGACAGGATATTCTAGTGCTGTGAAACAGCACTAGTTCAAATCCCAACTCTACAATTTATTTGCTTAGTGACTTTAACCTCACAGAGCCTGAGTTTCCTCATCAATTAAATGGAGGAACAATATCAAACTCACTGAGTTGTATGTGAATTAAGGGAGATGATATTTTAAAAGCACTTACTCAGCCAGGGCTTGTCACATTTCCACACATTTTCTACTCAATAAATTTTAGGTGTTGTGAGTGTAGTGATCTCATTTTTGAAATCATAAATATGTGTCCTATTAAGCACTACTGTGTTAAAGCAGGACATTTGTCCTCTCTTTTGTGTTGAGCACAGTAGCATGAAACATTCACAAGTGTGCTCAAGGAGGTAGATGGAAGCAACATTCAAGGCTGCAATACTGCTCCTTTTGTAGTCCTTGAGTTTTGTGATAGCAATTTTCCATCAGTTTTGTCCCTTATAACCCCTTGCCTGGCACACTTCTAGATAATATATTCTATGGAGCAGAACTCAGTGGCAGTTTTTAGCTCCAAATCAATCAATGGAACAATCTGTTTCTACAGATTTATCACCCACTCCAAGCACAAGATTGACTTTGCTGGCAGTTTAGAATTACCAACAAGTTGTAGCTCCTGGCAAAGTTTCTTAGGAACTTCCAGGGATACTAACAAGAAAGAGAAGTTTCCCAAGACCAGAAGCAGTGTCTGGGACTGGATTCCACGTCCCTCGGGATAGCCCCAAGTGTACACATGGAATAATAAATAAAACACCACCCTTCCACAGCCTATCTTGTTCCGCTGCTGATGACCTCTGAACCAAAGAGAGCATTATTACATGGGTGGTCATATCCCATTTCATAAGTTACCTTCATGAAGTTACCTTAGTTGCTGCACCAAAGCCTAATTTTTGCCATGATCTGGCCCTACTGATAGACACCAAGTGCAAGAGTTCCATGGGTAAATTTAGTGATTTACCACCCCTCAGAAGTGCATTCCTTGTTTTAATTTTTTTAATGTTTATTTATTTTTGAGAGAAAAAGACAGAGAGCAAGCAGGGGAGGAGCAGAGAGAGAGAGAGGGAGACACAGAATCTGAAGCAGGCTCCAGGCTTGAGCTGTCAACACAGCCAGACAATGGGGCTCAAACCCACGAACCGCGAGATCATGACCTGAGCTAAAGTTGGATACTTAACTGAGTCACCCAGGCACCCCCATTCCTTGTTTTAAAGGATGATGCTCCCTTTTACTACACCTTGGAAAGTGGGAATGAATCAGAAAGAAAATTGGCAAAGCACTCACATTGCTAGATATAGGTTCCAAGAAATATCTTACTGATGAGATGTCTCGGGAGATGTTATAACTTCCTTAGATACCCAGGTCTGTTGCTCAGAGAGGAGGGCTTTTCAATCCCCCATATGTGGACTGCAGAGATCTTATGAAGAAATACTTAATCCATATCACCCTCATTGTCTTCCACTTCGATGCCGCCACCAGGTTTGAGTATATCACCAACAACATTTAGCCAGGTACCCCAGAAGGGTTGTAGAAAAACATAAGATGGACTAATCATTAACTTTACTAAGAATATAGGACAATTTGTCCCAGAGTGGGGTGATTCTCTGCCTTCGCTTGTATTGCCTAATTTGTGTCACCACCCAGAGTTACTCTGGTGGTGAAATGTCCCTCATTCACAGGTTCCCTTTCCTCTAAAACTTCGGTGCTTCATTAAATTGAATTGTGTTCAACCCAAGCACTCTGCTTAAGTTAATAGCTAGATTTATGCCCCACATCAGATATGGGGAGACGAGCCACAGAGCAGTAAAGCAAGCAGCCCATGCAGACAGAATAGACACTTGAGGCTCTTGAGCTGTGATTCTCTTTGCAACATCCCCAACTTTTCTTGATGTTTGTAGCCCATGCTCCCTTTTAATAATGGTTTTTAAAAGAATACATACTCTGATACATCACCACAGGGGGGATTTCCCAGCTTCAAACCTGCCCCTCCTCCCCTTCTAAGCATCACTAATATTTAGAAGACTCTTGTATCTACCTGCCAAGAAGACTTTTTGCTGCACAGTATAAGATGAAAAAAAAACTTTTAAAAAAAAATTCTAGTGATAAAGCTATATCATAATGCTGAACATAATACTAGCAAGCCTTTACTCCTTTTTATTAATATCCCCTTATGACCCCCAGTGAGAAATATTGCAACAAACTAGATGGCTCTGTTATTAGTCTGTTAACATAAATGTAATCAGGAAAAATTTTAGAAATACTTGTGTTAGCCCAAAAAGGGGAAATGTTAAAGTAATGTATTGACACTAGCTAAACAGACAACTTCTTAGAAAGATTGGGGGTGGGGGGGACTGACACGGAGCTGCTCCCCCCAGAATGGAAGGTGCACTTCTTCCTCAGTTTTAGTTGTGAATGTCTACGGTCAGTTTACCCCTCTGCTTCTGAAATATTATTTTATTTCACCTTTCTCTAGGTTTCTGAAGCATATTGCTTTGACAAATAGAGCAATCCAAACTGGTTATGCCTCAGCTTTAGAGCTATTGTAAGGGTGTCGGTGTTTTGACAGCTAAAGCCAGCTGGCATGAGTCCTCAGTGCAGAGCCCAGGGCTTTGGCATCTTGATCAAACCTTTCAACATTTCTCCATGTTTCAAAGCATCTTCTAAATCCCAGGAAAGCAACATGGCATAAAATTAAACATGGAATGTTCGTAGACACATAAACACTTCCAAATAGAATATATGAGGAAAAACTGAAATTGGAACATGGTTTCAGTTTTAACCTGCTTGATCTCAGCTTGATCTAAGCCTTATAGCCCGAATGACATCCCCCTTTTAGAACTCACTGTACGTACAAGTACAGCTGGCATTCCCATCGACAAAAGTGACTATATCCTGAACTACAAAGCTGTGGAATTTTTTTTTACACTCTTCCTTAGGATCTACCAATAGCTCTAGAATTAAGCGTTTATATTATAATGATACCATTTGATTTAGTTTCATTTATTTAAAGCTAATTACCATGATAAAATTTTCTGATGAATGACTTCAAACAGATATGTTCATCAAAAGTGTACAGGATATATTCTGCACATTATACATTCAGGATAGAATCAAAATTAAAATTTAAGAACCCTTTTCACTTGACCTTCTTGATTGCAATAGTGGTCTCAATGAAAGGGCAGGCCTTTTCATGTAAATTAAAGGGCACTGAATGATTTTAAACTCCTATGCATATTACATAAGAGATAGGATGTGTATAAATTACGAATGCACAAGACTAATGCATATGCATGAACCAATACTTGTGGCTTATTCAAACTTTCCTCAGATTGATAGCATGGCTAGAATTCTACATACATCTCATCGCAGATGACAGTAAATCTTATTGGTCTCCTTGGATTTGCTGCTTACCATAAAATATAGTAATTATAATGAAGAAAGGAAAAAGGTGTCGTGGTACTAAAGGCAAATGATAGTGTTAGTGGTCATCTTTAATGTTTAAAATTATCAAAGGTATTTCAATAAGTGACTATGGACACCAGTACTTTTAAAGTCTCATGATAATCATAAAAAACCTACAATTAGACCAGAATAAATTTTCAAACAGGTTTCTAAATAAAACCGCTCAGTTATTTACTTTTACAAAGAGACGTAAAATGAGGGAAGAAATGCAGCCTGCTGTATTTTCATGAATTTGATTGCAATTTGCTAGGCCGGTTACCTACAGGAACTGTACATGTGAAAGTTAAACACAGCACTGGAGAGCTTAGCACTCATTAAATGTATTCTGACTTGAAAATTTGGTTTCAGATGCTTAATACTCCTAAGTTTCTATCCTCATGACCTTAGTGCAAATTAAATTTTAAAAAATCACCAAGATCTCCTTTTGCGACTTGGAGACTCCTTTTCATTTCCTTCATTCAGACATGCACCAGTTTGCTCATAGGGCTTCCGCTTGACATGCTCCCCAAGGCAGGCTACCTAATTTGGCCCACCCTATTCACTTGGGTCTTAGGAAAATCTGCCAGCCCACAAATGTCCTCTCTACGGAAAACCTCTATTGACGTTTACCCAGCAACCATCTATATAAACAACCCCTTATATTGATCTTGTGAGTTATGGTAATGCTACATTAGCATTTATTTCTTTGGATACATATTTAAACAGTAATTTCTTTTAAGCTAGTGATTACCTGGTAAAGCTGAATCAATCTGAAAAGTGTATTTCTAGGACAGCTTCAGAAAATCTGGTGAGAGCTCCCCTTTGCACAGCGAGCATTTCTCACAGCCTCGGGCTCATGAATGGCAACCTGAGATTGTGAAACAACGGAGACAGATGCAAAATAACATGGGGAGAGCCAGGACTGCGCTGATTTGAACTGGTTATCAAGTCAGGAGAACGCATGCAGCAGGGGGACACTATGAAAGATGTTCAAGGTGGAGCTGTTCTGGACCAGATGGATTAACTAGATTAACCTTCAAGCACATACCATTACTTTCCTGTTCTCCAGATTTAATTTTAAACAGAAGGAGTCTTAGCTATCCTAAGAAATTTGGAAAAAAAGTGAATAACCAATTTCTCCAATTATTTACTGGCAGATTATTTGGGGGATGTTATCGGTAGGTTGATTTTCTTTTGAAATCGGGGTCAGATGTACTTAATTTGTTTTTAAATGCCAGATGTTGTATAATTTCAAGATACATTCTCTCTAAAGTTACAATCCATCAGTTAACTCAAAACAGCAACTCAATCATTCTCTGTACTACACACGATTTCTCGCAAGATTTGAAACAGCCAAATGGTACTTCTTCTTTGAAGATAGTTTTTCTTTAAAGGGCCATGTTTAACTGCACCTTTTCTACATGGATGTATGCTTACAGATCTCATCATCTTCTATATTTAGAGAGATGAGCTTTCCAAAGGAAGATAGGCAGCCAATGAGGAGGATCCCATCAAAAGAGAGGTGAGTTACTATGGTTACTTTTCAGGAGATTGAGTAACAGTGAACGGCTGCTCCCGGCCAAATGGACCCTTTCCAGAGCAGGACCTAAAAAGATTGTTGCTCTCCATACGTGTTGATTCAATTAGTCCATGCTGCACGATGGCATTTTAGCCTTAACCGCAGGCTTACTGCTCCCCGTTCTCCTCGCCACACACAGGGGCAGCGAAGTCAAAGGAAAAACACGGAGGGCTGAAAACTTCCGAACACAAACCTAGTATCGATGGGCAGGGGAATCCTCAAGAACCAATTCCATGATTTTTAAAATATGAAGCCAGGTAATTCGGGACCACCACCTGGCCGCTTTTCAATGACCGGGAGCGGAGTAGGATCCCAGAACAGTCCCTATCCTCACCCTCAAGGAAACGGGTCTTTTCTGAGCCTCAGAGAAAGGCACATGGCTGGATGAGTCCAGACGTACCTTGCGAGCTGGGTCCACTGGCCAGGAGATCGGCGCATGCACCTGTTTCGTAGGTTCGCGGGGTTCGGCGCTCCCTCCCGCTTTTGCGGCGCTGTCACTCTTCACTCGAGCGCTGACAGCAACGGCGGCGGCGGCAGCGCGACAGCGACAGCGGCAGCAGCGGCAACTGCAGCTCGGCGGGCAGCCCTGGCTCCTGCAGGTCCGTCCCTCCAGTCTCTGAAGCGCCTCTCGCCTCCGGCTCCGGGTTCGGAACGCGAGGCGGGCGCGCAGCTGTTCTCCGCTCGCATTGGACCAGAGGGAGCAGATGTTACCCGGTTGCTAGGAGCGTTGCTAGGAGGCGATGACGCCCCTCTACAGCTCAGGAGCAACTTTCCTGTAGGTCGGATGCGCTGGCGGGGGCTGCTGGGAGCTAGATTTGAGAACAGGAACGAGGAAGCGCAGCGAACAAAGAGTCCCAAACGGGGGGGGGGGGGGGGGGGGGGTCCTTTCCTTGCCGACGTTGGGTCCTGAAAGGCTGGGGAGCTGCGGGTCGGTGAGAGCAGCAGCTCTGCGCTTGGGCCTTGGGGCCCTGCTTCCGAGGGCCTGGGCAGGTGATGGGGGCCGCTCTTCCCCAGGCAGGTCACTCGGTGCAGGCCACAGCTGGGTGTCGCCCGAGGTGATCAGGTTTGGGAATGGGAGTGGGCGGTGCTTTCAGTGGCTGAGGAAGCAGCATAAGTTGGTGCCTTTAAAACACCGAGGCCCACCGGCATGCTCTGTACCCTAGGGCAGGACCCTGGCAATGGGAGAGATGGAGGAGTGTGTGTAAGGCCTGGGGTGAGGGGTGTGGGATGGGGACTATAATAGGAACTTATGCCTTCTGGGGCTCTCCTACCCAGCGTGTTCCAGTTTGTGTCTTCATGTTTGAACAGTTGATAGATTTTGAATCTAATCCATGAAAATCAGACCAGAGTCTCATTCCTTATAGCACTGGCTATGACTGCCTACTGGTACTGTGCCAAGGATTTCAGAAAAAATACCCTGTGGTCTCAGATATTTCCTTTATGACTTAGAAAGTCTTCATTTTGATCCAATGGGTAATTAAAACCTCAGGCTAATTTGTAAGCTTCTTTAAAAATATACAAAAGAGAAGATACCTTTCACAAAGGAGACTGGAGAAGGTATTCATGTTTCAGTCATTTACACTTTAGTATAAGTTCACCCAAAGGATTGATTGTATCATCTCTGATAGTGCACTCAAGGTATGCTTTTTCTTTTCTTTTCTTTTTTTTTTAAATCATGGCTTTTTGTTGTTGTTGCTGTTTTTCAATGGAGTTGTTATTCTTTGGTCAGGGAGGGATGATGAGGTCAAAGTGGACAAATTCAGGTAGCCAGTGAGCCAAATTAAAGAAGGGAAAATGACAAATGCAGTAGAAAAAGTTTTCCCAAAGCAGAGAGGCAATCCCTCAGAGAGGGAATCTCATTGAAGAAGGATATATACCACTTCCCTGACTCCCTATAGGGTCAGGCCAGGGCCTGGAAGGAAGAGAGTACCACTTGGGAATCAATTAAAAAGAAAAGTTGCTGTATTCAGAGCCAGGACAGGGCTGCTGTGCAGTGTCATGTTGACTTCTGCAATGGCAGATATTTTGCAAGGCTGAAGGGGCTACACAAAGTGGCCCTACAAATCTCATTGGCCCTGCTTCCTCAGGCACCCATTACCAACTGAACACCTATGACCAAACTTAGAGTTAACAATCTGTTAGCCCGAAGATTTGAAAAGCCAATCACCTTGCGCTAATGATGAACCTGACTATAGGAATCCCACAGCAATGTGGATCAAATCATCACAGGTGCCCTTTAAATATCTTACAATTCTATTTGCCAGTTACACCTCAAGGTCCAGTCACACTAGTTTTCTTGTTTCCTTGAATAGGGAAGGCTCTCACTAGTCTCAGGTATTTTGTACATGCTGTTTCTGCTTCCTTCACGTGCCTCCCTCTTACCTGGCTTACTGCTACTCAGCTTTCAACGTTTTTTATTTATTTTTGGGACAGAGAGAGACAGAGCATGAACGGGGGAGGGGCAGAGAGAGAGGGAGACACAGAATCGGAAACAGGCTCCAGGCTGCGAGCCGTCAGCCCAGAGCCTGACGCGGGGCTCGAACTCACGGACCGCGAGATCGTGACCTGGCTGAAGTCGGACGCTTAACCGACTGCGCCACCCAGGCGCCCCACTGCTACTCAGCTTTCAAGTCACAGCTTAAACACCATTTCCTCGTCAGTGGCTTTCCTTCACAGCTTCCCACTGGCTAGGTTAGCCTCGTAATTACATTCCCAAATCACCTTACTGGCCCCATTTCACCAGAATCACCACACCAGGTTTCCGGCTAGTGCCGCCTTGTTAACACTGTGTTTCCAGTGCTGAGCACCCAGGGCCTCGTCCATCAGAGGTAATCATAGGCACATGTGAATGGATGGAGCCACCCTGTCTGGCTCAAGGTGCCTGGTTTTTCCTTAGCTATGTAGCTATCAGCTGGTGAACTTACAAAGCCTGAGGGTAGCAGCTAGTCGCTGTCCTGTAAAGGAGAGGGGAAAGCCTGTTACATAGAACATTGTTTTCTCCCCTTAATGAGACATTATGTCGATTACAGCAACTTCTTTTTCTTCTTACGGCATCTTATAAATTTCTCAACCTGGATTTTACTGGCATTGGGAAATAACCTTAAAGTTCTTTATATATTTTCCTAATTCTGTTCTCTCTGTGTCCTCCAAAGTAAGCAGGATCCTCTGATGTGTTTCATCTTTCCTTAAAATGCTCCTCTACCTCAGGTAAAAAGGAGCCTTCATCATCACAGGCTGTATCTCTATGGAGCAAAAAATTAAAAGTTAAAAAAAAAACCTCACTGGGGAGCAGCTAGCTAACTTGACCAATATGGACAGTACTTCTAGTCTAGTTGATCAGAAGAGACCAGGAAACCTTCTTCTCTTGTCAATAGAACTCTCCAAATAATTGCCAAATCCCCTCCTCATCTGGGACCACCTCAAGAAAAATGATAGATGTTGGAAACATGATGGAAAGGTCAGGGAAATCTCAAGATCACGGAATTGCTTGGTGGCAAAGCCAGAAATAGAGCACAGGTATGAGTTTAATCTTTACTGGACTACTTATGTCTGCACATAGAAGTTTACAAATTCTTCAATCCTCCTGGCAGGAGATCAGAGCACATCTTTCACTAAACATTCTGGATTTTAAAATTAAATACTTAAATACCATACAGTCCACCTTAGAATTAATCTAAATTGTAATCTTCTCACCTCAAGACAACCCTTGAATCTTGTCCCTCCTTGAGACGACCACAGATGTAATGCTAATCCTGTCTCCTACTCCTTATCTATTTGCTAAAAAGAATGAGATGTTTTATTATGTAGTAGAATGCACATTAAAATTCATCAGTGCTCCGAACTGTCACCCAAGTTTCTTCTTGAGCCATGTCTCTGAATCTCCCTAGAGAAACCCTAGGGAAACTGTCAAGACACTATGTAGTTTATAAGACAGATAATGTGATTTGATTCATCAATAAAATGTTACTCAAGATTTTTTTAAATTACTACAAAAGACTTTAAGAACCATAGTCCTAGATAACTGTCTCAATTATTTTAACATTTAAAGATGGGTACATCTCTATTGACGGAATGTTAGAAATAGGTATCCTTTGTCAAGTTTTTGGTTCTGCAGATGATTTACTTTAAAACTCTATTCCCTCTGCAATACTCTGTTTTTGCTCACAGTTTTATATGCTTTGCTTTGGTGTTTTTAACAGGTTACATATGTATGTAGTGCACATACACACGTAGAAATGCTCCGCCATACTCAGGCTGTCAGCTCAAACTCTGCCCTGTGGCTCTGGAAATGTGAACTCAAGTGATCTTTATTTGCAGAAGCACCCCCAAACAGTGTAGAAATGCTCTACAATGGCTAATGTGAGCAACTAAAATCCTTAATCAGCCCATAATGTTCTAGTGCCACCGTGGGTTAGGAAGTAACAGATAAGCTTACAGTTAGCAGGTTTTCCTTAAATAATCACCACTGCTACAACATTTGAAATAAAATTGTTTTTTAAAAAGGAAAACTGTGTGTGCTAGATACTGTGTAGAAGAATCCTAATGGATTCAATTTCCTGTACATGCAAATGAACAATTCCTAGCCTTCTTAAATATAGGTGGAGCCATGTGACTCGTTCTGACCAAAGGAGTTTACACAGAGGTGGTGAGCACCCTCTAAGCCTGGTTCCTTGAATGTACATTTGATTCTCGTGCTTTTTCTTCCTCCTTCATTTGATTGGCCATATAGTCCTTTAGAGGCCCTAAGAACTCTGGGATGGCTCTCAGTCCCCGAAATGCTGCTAATAAAGAAAGCTGCATGGGCAAAAGCATGTTAGTCAGAAATAAACTTATCTTATGCTGACTCACTGACATTTAGGGTTGTTTATTATAACAAGTAGCATTAATTACTTCAACTAATACAATATCCAAAAATGGTAAAAATAGATTTTCCCTGTAACATTTAGAGAATGTTTCTTTGTTTGTTTGTTTGTTTGTTTAGGGGACATCAACAATGTTTTTATAGCTATGGAGGTCTGACCATAATAGCCCTGCCCTGGTATTTCTAGCTTCCTGCACTGGATTCTTACAAACCTATTCAAACTGGTTATACACAGAGAAGCCAGAACTCCAAACAAAAGCCTCTCTGATAAACAATTACTCACCCTTTTGTATAGCAATACTTACATTTTTCCTTCTCAGAATCCTCTTCAGATGCAATTTAATTATTTCAGGTGATCTTTACGTATATATAGCTCCTTAGTTACCCAATATTCAACACTTTATCATTTGAATTGAAATACGTTGATTCATATATGTGTTTAACATAAAAGTCTACAGCATCCTAAAACCAAAATAAATTATAGGGGTCATAAATGTAACATTTATCATTATATATATATATATATATATATATATATATATATATATATATATTTGCAGTTGGTGTGGTTTTGGAGTTAATGGTTTCTGTATATACTAAATTAAGCAATATCATTCAGGCCCATAAAATTTGCATGTTGATGCTGCAAAACTGTATCTTTTTTTAGCATAAAAAAATTTCACACATATACATATAAGCCATCTGCTTAAACTTTATTGATAAAACCAGTTTTACAAAATTAGAATGATTTTCAGTTTTGAACTATCATGAGTTCAGTTGCAGCAGACATTTTGTACAAACTGGGGCTAATACTTCTTCTATGTTTCTGGTTTAAACAAAAAGCAATTCGAATTTATCCTCATGCATTTAAATATTTAATACAGAAAGAGTTTTTAGGCTGCATAAAATATGCTTCCAACATCACTGTGAGACAGAAATTCCACTTTAAGCATTCTTTGTACAAGAAAAACAGTATAATTCTTCTAATCACAAACCTATTCTCTATCACAGGTAAACAATTTCATATTTTCTAATGTATTTTCAAGGGTGCTTGTATCACAAGAGTATAGACATTAAGTATTTCACTAGTTTGCCCAGGTAAAACACAGACGTAACAGTGCAGCAATAATACATTAAAACCAGTGTTATGAAATCTGGGACATTACAAAAAGTAGAAAGGTATTCTAGTTTTTAAGTTTAACAATTAAAAAAATTTCCAAACGTCTTCCTATACACTATCCACCAACAGAATTTTAGAAATGGGGTGGGTCATTACATTCTATAGCTGTTTGTTTTGGTAACAGCTGGAGATACATTCATGCTTCTTAAATAGAAGACACCATAAGTCAATAAGTCATACTGTGAGGAACACAGGGACACCTACATGGAATGTTCTGAAGATTTCCAAAGTTTCTAAAATGAGAGTTCAACCTTTTGTAGGAGAAAATACTTTTTGTTTCTTCTCTCTTGAAATTCTGGAACACCCAGGGATTGATTGTCTGCTGGAAAACTTTGGAGGAAGAAATATAATAGCAGCCAGATCTAGAAATGCCCATGAAGTGATGGGACAGGTTTGGGGCAGCTCCTACCTTACAACTAACAAGTCTGGCCTGAAACAATGAATTTGCCCATGAAAGCCTTCTTGTGACTAAAGGTCTTCTAAAGGAAGACCAGATTGTAAGCCATGTTACATTAAATTGTCTCCATAAGTGAAATCTGTAAAACTGTTGACCACCATTCACAAGCACCAAAAACTCAGGACAGTCTAGTACATATAAATAACTCACGAAAGTAAACATGGGATGTAGAAGGTACAGGCTAACAATATTAATACAACTCTAGCATCCAGCTGTGAGCTGAACAGAAATACAAAGTACATTCTCTGCTGAGAACAGTGTGCTCCATGTAAGGGTAAAAACTCCCCAAAATAGTTTCATATATTCAAAATGAATGAATCATTCACATTTACTTTTTTTGGCATGCAAGTTCTTCAAGGACACCCATCAAAACTTAAGATATAAAGGAAAACCAATAAAATATTTTAAAACAACAGAGTTGCACACAGTATGCATATGGTAAAACATAAATGTGTGAATATGAACAACTGTTTCGGATGCCATATGAAGACCAAAAAACTTGAGAGTCAGATTTATCTTGCACTGTGAACACCAAATATTGCTATGAAATCTTGGATGTACCTTGAACATGTTTTTTTTTTAATCTTTACTTTTTTCTGGGAGATGATAAGTGGTATTTAGGAAAAGAATGGTTATGTGGGTGAGGAAAGTCACTTGGGAGGGGAAAGCTGGAGAAGTGTGATTCTCCAAGAGAAATATAATAATGTAGATGGCAGGACCTTTTCTGCTGGGGGAAACATCTTTCCAAATGCTATATTCAGATTCCATTTTTGTGAAAAAAATGCATAACTTAATACTTTCTCGGTACTCAAAGTTAAATTGTTCTGAAGGAGAATGGTCTGCGTTCAACTCAGATTGGCAAGCCTGCTGAAAAGATGGATTCGCAATTTGTTCTGTGGTCAGGGTGTCTAAACAAAAGAATTAGAGCCTAATACTTCATTTCTATCTTCTCAGAGGCAGAAGGGCTAAAGACCATCCCGACTGTAAGTTTTAGTCAAATAACTGTCTATGAATATAGTTCAATGATTGGCAGAGATCTAGAAGTGTCAATTACTTTGATATACTGACACAAAGAACTGATTTGGCCTTAAAAATAATAAAATATCTCACAGCCTTCAAAAACTCTTCAGTTCTGCAGAGTGGATTTCCATCTATTACCTTGTCATGCCTATGGCCCTGGTACATAGTGTTTGTGGTTTTAATGAAGGAATGAATGAATCTTATAATAACCTGGTAAAAATAAGTAAAATGAGTATTACTATTACCATCTGCCAGACGCAACATTGAAGGCTGAGAGAACTTGTGACTTGACATTGATCTGAGAGCTCATTAGGGGAAGATTTGGTATAGAACACAGTCCTCATTAATTTTAATCTAACCCAATATTCTTTCCGCAACCACACCTTCAGCTCCGCAACAATGCCCCGGTTCCGCAAGTTGCTGCAGCTACAAAGCAAAGGGCAGTCAGTGCACGTGAACATGTCAAAATGTTTCCCAGATATTGATCATCAGTCAGATCTCCCCATTCACCCAGCGTGATTATCAGTGTTACTACTCCAATATCTACTACGTGCTCATTCAGCCTATGCATTACCATGGGTCATCCTTGTATTCAAAATTCAGAGTTCCTGTATGATCCAGATCTTATATTCACTTTTAGCTCATTTGCACCATTGACTATGACAGGGTGCAATCCCGAAACTTCCTTTCTCTTGGCAGCAGTGGTAAATGTAAAGTCATATAAACCAGTAACAGAAGGTGGTTTTCTATCCTGAATCAGTAATAATGTAATTAGCACTTTTTATCAATGTGTATTTAAATCAGTGCTCAGCAAGAAAAAATACTACAGAATCACTAAATTTGGGGATCATATCCTCTCTGCCTTCAGAACTTTCTGTGCTTAGATTCCAATTGTGAAATCATGTAATATTTTCCAGGAATCTTCTCCTCAAAGGTGAAACAAGCCCAATATCACATAGGTGAAATTCATGCTGGGTTGGAAGTTGCTACATTTTAGTTATTGCATCACATGGATCGATCCACCTATTTTTCTTGAGAATATGCACATCAACAAAATGTACAATAGCAATTAGAACTAAAAATAAAAATAAACAGATAATTAACAGACCAGTACATCCAGACAATGGGATATTATTATGCGGCACTAAAAAGGAATGAACTACGAAGCCATGAAAACACAGGGAGGAAACGTAAATGCATATTACTAAGTGAAAGCAGCCAATCTGAAAAGACTACATACTGTCTGATTCCAACCATATGACATTCTGGAAAAGGCAAAGCTATGGAGAGAATAAAAAGATCACTGGTTGCCAAGGGTTAGGGAGGAGGGATAAATAGGCAGGGCACAGAAAATTCTTAGGGTAGTGAAACACCAAGACTGAACTCTAATGTAAAATATGGAATTTTGGTGGCAATGATGTGCCAGTGTAAGCTCATCAGAGTAACAAACAGAGCCACCCTGGTGGGGTATGCTGATAGTGGGTGAGGTTGTGCAAGCATGGGGGCAGGGAGTAGATAGGAACCCTACAGTCCACTCAAACTTGCTATGAACCTAAAACTTTCTCAAAAAAACGTTTATTAATTTTTTTAAAAAGCAATTAGATCACAAACGCCATTATGCCTTTTTCTGAAAATAGAGGTCAAACCTTAATTCAAAACATTATTACAGAAATGTCTCGGTCACACTAAAGTATGCAAATACTAACTTCTTATTTACAAACTTAAAATAATAAAGACTGCAATAAAATTAAAATTTTAAATTCTGGGAAACATTTTATATTTCACAATAACAAAATTCATAGCTGCGTTAGTATGGTGGCATAATAAAACACTGTAATATAACTTGGTGTAGTTGTGAATTAATAAATATTAGCATGGCCCACAGGAAAATGGCAACATTAGTAAACTGCTCAAGTGCCACCTATAAGGAACTTGACAAACTCTTAAGAGAGACGTGTGGCCGTAGAATGTGAACACAGTACACAGAATAGCTTACATGGAAATATCCTTCTGTTAGTGTACCAATCTCACCAATCAGAGTTCTTCATGGCAACCTTTTAATATCTTTCCCCCCAAACCAAGGTCTTCATCAAATAAGAGATATAAACTTTTGTTTTTTTTATAATGGACCATCAACTGGGCAACACTAAAAGACGTCTTCAGTAAGAATTTTTAGGCCATCAAAGATTCTGACCTGGAATCATGGATTGAGACATATTTAGTAGATATGTGAGATCAGTTTCTATGATCTTGTAACTAAGCAAAAAATCCATTGGATAAACCATGTTTGTCTCCCATTATACAATTGAAGTTAAGAGTTACATTCAGACCAATTTAAACTTATTTAAGACTAGAAAACAATTATTGGTTCGTCTGCCAAGGAAGGGACACTCCCAATGTTGGTCTCTACCCATTTGACAGGGATGTCCCAAATGTGTTTAGTGTACGATATCTAAGACAAGTTTTAATCCAAAGAAACAGAGAGGTAAGCAGGGATCTCTGTTTCATGCCTTTATCCTCCCTTTTTCTGGCAGCTACTGTTTCCAGTTCACTCTTTCAAAAAAGTAAAAGGTAGCAATGCCTTTCAGCTATTAAAACATGGAGCTTATAAGAACTGTGTCACATTTGTTTGTACAGACCTAGCATTCCAGGCTCTGACCCGCTTACTGCTTTACAAAAGGTATTCAATATTCAATTATAAAAGTGAAAAATAGGAAATATCCAACTTCTACTTCAAGCTAGAACTTATTTCATTACTAGAATGGAATGGTGCATTTCTTCCCTCAGTTGTAAAACGCATCTGTTTATTTTGAAGGGAAGTATAGACTGACAAACAGTACGTTTATTTCTTAACTAGAGGCAGGTAATAACTCCCACTTTCTGTAAATCTTCTCCCTTTCCACAGGGAGGAAAGAAATCGTTACAGAAATACATTAGACAAAAATTAAGAGTAATAAAAGATCTTATTGTTTACCCAGTTTAAAAAAATGGAATATTTAGAAACAAAAGTAATTGTTGAACTCAAAGTATTTCACTCATCTACTACTCTGCAGCCCCTAGTCTAGAGTCTGGGATAACTATCTTTTGAATGAATACATTTTGTATAAAAATTAAAAAAAAAAAACAGTAAGTGGATACTTTAAGGGGAAAATGAAGTAGACAAAAAGAATGTACAAATATGGCGGTCTCAATGGGAAGGCAGCCTTCTCACAGTCCTCAAAGTAGAGTTGGTAGGTAGCATTGTTACTCAAAGGCATGAAGTAAAAACTCCTATGAAGATAGTTTGAGGCAGCATTAGTGAGCAAGGGTGAGCAGGTAGCAACATCCGGGGGTGGTTTATTCTAAGAATGTCCACGGGCCTCAATGACTGTCTCTGAGTTCATTTTGTAAAGCCGCAAGCTGTTTTACAGGTTCCACAGTGGCTATAAATACAGCTCAGGAT
The DNA here is from genome assembly GCF_024362965.1 of Panthera pardus. Lineage (NCBI taxonomy): Eukaryota > Metazoa > Chordata > Mammalia > Carnivora > Felidae > Panthera > Panthera pardus. The sequence continues at coordinate 100,779,264 of NW_026526810.1, read as the reverse complement.
ACTGCTTTGTGACCCAAGGGAAACAAAAACACCGTAGGAGAGGAAACTCACCCAGAGCCTACAGGCATCCCCAGAGTCACCTAAACAAGGCCCAAACAGGAACTCCCCACAGAAAACCTCCTCTTATGCACAGAAAAATCAATGTGGAAACAATGTCCAAAGGGGGAGAGGAGAGGCCTAGAGTGTTGTTTTTGTTGCTTCTGTTTGGAGGTTATACACAAAATATTACAATTAGAAGGAACTTTAAAAAGACTGTCTTCCCAGGTGCCCTTCTGTTCTCCTTCAGACAGAACCCACACCCCACCCAGAGGTTTCTATTTAAAAGCCTTCCAAAGCTGATTCTGTGCTCTCCCTGGACAATTACCCCTCCGACGTGACTGAGACATACCTCAGGTCCTGGCTTCTTAGACACGGCCTCTGTTACATTCTGTCAATACGTTTCACCTCCTTCCAAGGATAACCCATAACAAGAAGCTCTGTTTTTTGTGTCGTATGATCGGACCAATTGAGTAACTGTTGATAAACATTGTTTTTATCATGGTGACTAATTGCTTCAGTATATAATCACACTACTCCAAAAAAGATTTTAGGTCCTGCACTAGCCCAAATCGCCAGGTGCTAGACACAAGGAAATCCAAGGAACACATTTTTGAATGAATGCAAAACCATCTTCATATCCTTCTCCTTATATCCAAGTTAAACTCTTGTCACCTGATTTAGATGGTGACTCTGACTAGTGCCCACATGACTAAAGACATCCGTCCCCCATAACTTCCCTACCTGCTGAATTATTCCTAACAAAAACCGCTAAGCTAAGTGATTCTTCTCCAGTCTCCCCATTTCTCCTTAATTGGGAATCCTAGAACCCGAGTCAGCACTTTGGCGATCTGGCAATATTGGGAATGCAGGCTCATTCTTGCCCATCCCAGAATCACACTCGGTTTAAAACAGCAAGTAGCACATGACTGGCTCTTGGCACTTGGTTACCTTAAACTTGAGATGGTGCGTTCCTGACCGCTTCTGCTGACCAAATGTTCACAAACCTTCTTCTAAATTCTCCGGGAACTCTCCTTCTTACTCGTGGTTTGAACACTTGAGAGCGATGCAACATGCTTTCTATGACATCAATAAGTCACTCTTTAGAGCCCTTCTCAAAAAGGAGTCAGTATGAACTCTGATAGAATTCCTTTCATCGTGATCTCCCAAGGGACACAGTGGTAAATAATCGGTCCTGGAAAGAACTTTCCAAACAGTTAGATGACCTGACAGCTGCATTATTAGATCAGTTTTATTAAAAAAAATTTTTTTAGTGTTTTTATTTATTTTTGAGAGAGAGAGAAACAGAGTAATAGTTAGGGAGGGGCAGAGAGAGAGGGAGACACAGAATCGGAAGCAGGCTGCAGTCTCTGAGCTGTCAGCACAGAGCCTGATGCGGGGCTCGAACCCACGGACCGCAAGATCATGACCTGAGCCGAAGTCAGACGTTTAACTGACTGAGCCCCACAGCCGCCCCTATTGGATCAGTTTTAAAAATTTGCCTATGAAGATATTATAAGGGTGTATAACATGGGCTAAAAAATTGTCTGTTTTTAAATGCGTGTCAGTAAATTGCCACACTATTTTTTTTTCTTTTATTTTCTTTTTCATACCAAAGTTGAAATGTATACTCAAGTTGTCACTCTTTTCATGGGTATATGGTCAATGTACGTCTTGTAGAAAAGAAATGGGCATAAGAGAGGCCTGGTGTCTGATTTAGCAAGATGTGCACATAAGCACCAAGGTTTTGCATCCCCTCCAGACTAAGGGGGTGAAAGACAAAAAGATTTGGTTATTAAATCTCATTTGGGATTTATTAAGACTCAATATACCAGGCTTATCTCTTTTTAGGTTGCCCGCTAAGACTACTTTCCTTTGTAAATTCAGACCAGCTTTATGAGTCTATCCTTTTTAAAGTATCTGAAAATTGTTTTTAGCCTTTTTCTACAGTTACTCTTACTTTCACTAGACAGAGAAACAAATCTTAAATGCTTTATTCTTTTTTAAGTATGGCTTGGGGTGGGGTGGATATTGAATAATTACTATATGTCAGGCTCAATGCTGTTATTTCATTACTATATTTTCAAAAACCTCATGAGGTAGATATCTTTTCCATTTTCCAGTTGAAGAATCAGGGACACAGATTGACTAATTTTCAAAAGGCCACATAGCTAGTGGAGTTCCATTCAAACCCAGGCTGAGACCGCAGCCCATGCCAACTTCCTCGAGCTATGTTAGACCAGTCTCATTTCCCTCATCTTTAAGTGTTTTTGAGAATCCCACAACTTGTGAAAAAATGATAGCTAGTTAATCTGAAATGTCTTTTGGTTTGTTGGTTTTACTCTTCTTGAAAATATGCCAGTGGAGGCTAAAGGTATCCAGCATATGTATTTATTCTTTAATTCTTCCCTACGCAAACTATATGATTTCTTTGCTTTCTACAGTTTTGCCTAGCTTTTCTTTTGAACAAATGCATGATTTTTTCAAGACAAAATGCTTTTGCCATTTCTGGATTATCTGTCATGTTTTTGTTGTGGATCAAATGGAACAGAATGTGCTTTGGCCACAGTTCCCTTAAAGTGGGAGGAGATACCGCATGTGTTTTCTACTCCTGTTTATTGTTAAAGCTTATTCCTCCATGTGGTTTTTTTTTTTAATTTTTTTTTTAACGTTTATTTATTTTTGAGACAGAGAGAGACAGAGCATGAATGGGGGAGGTCAGAGAGAGAGGGAGACACAGAATCCGAGCAGTCAGCACAGAGCCTGACGCGGAGCTTGAACTCACAGACTGCGAGATCACGACCTGAGCCGAAGTCGGACGCTTAACCGACTGAGCCACCCAGGCGCCCCACCCTCCATGTGGTTTTATGTCATCTACAAATAATTCTTTTCTATCACTTTTCTGATCTTACTGTACTAAGTTCTCTGCTGCAAGAGGAGAGCCAGGCCTTGGGGCAACTCACAGTTCAATGTCCACACTGAACCATCAGTTTCATAAAATTTGTGGCCATTAGAGAAGCACTCTCTCTTAACTTGATGGTGGCTGCAACTTAAATGATGCTTTACTTGTAAAGAAAAGAACTTTGGTTCTCAGATAAGACCATCTAGGACAAGCAGGATGTAAAGTACAGTGACTGCCTGAGAGGTGCCAACAGTTTGCACAATACAGCGCAAGCCCCCACCCTGCAAAGGCAGAGGCCATTTCAGGCTCGCTGAGGCACCTCACACTATGGAGAGCATCAGTGCTGAAGTCAATCAGTTACTGTCATTGAAGAAGGAGCAGAGGACACGGTGCCTAACGTGAACAAAGACGCGGGAGCTTGCTCTCTTCTCCCCCTTGCCATCATGGCGTGGACTCTCTCTCCAACTTTGTGCAGGCAGATGCCAAGCAGAATACATCCAATGGCGGTACAAGTTCTTCCATTATGGAAGGCAAGACCTCCCTCCACAGCTACACTACATCAGTCAAAACGGTCCCAAACAACTTGCATCACACTGGGAGCCAGTGAAGGAGAGGGAAGCCAGAGCAGATGCCTCCCTGCCTGGTGAATGGCCCATTTACAAACTCAACAATAGTCAGAGGGGAGCAGGGGGCACAAGAGTTACCACCATGATTGGTGACACCAGCACTTCTGGATCCAGTGTAAGTCAATGCCCTGAAAGAAGACAGGCTAGAAAGCAGATTACCATAAACCTAGAGCATCATTTACCCTCTACCCTGTTATTTAAAAAGCACTGTCTTTAGGAAAAATCATGGAAGGAACTACTCACGCAACAAATGCTGGTGCTTCCTCACTCTCAAATGTCTCTATGGGATATTAACTGTTAGCTAGATAAAACAGGCAAAAGCAGCCTTTTCACTGCTGAACCAACTAATTACCTTTTATAACTCTTAAAAAGCGAAGGTAGATATAAGAGCTCTAGTGAAAAGAAAAACATGTTAAGTGCATTGTGTCTAGACTTTGCCAAGCAAATAAGGGAGAGAAAACGTACAAAATCAAAAGATCTTGCTACACCAGAATTTCGAATCAATGTAAAAAAAAATTCAGCCTCATATTTTAATGTATCTTGTCATTAGCATTTCATATTTACACAATCAGCCTCAGATTGCTGTATATTCAAGATGTACACGCATCCTACATGGTGAATAGCACCCACATAGTAAAATTACAAAAAATTAAAAATGCTTTTCAGGCATCTCATCCCTTAAAATGCTGCACATTCCTATAACTGTCTCATAAACAGACTATTGGAAAAAAGATCAAACACACAAGGATATCTTCACTACACCAGCAGAAAGCCCTAAAAGTGGGTGGGTCAAGGCAGAAAATGAAGTCTAGGTGATTATTGGGCACCATAAAACAAGGGATGCAGCAAAACACAGAACAGGAAAATATGAGGCGCGGGTGGGGTGGGTGGGGGGGATCCAGGACTGTCAGTACAATATATGCAGGTTTTTTTCAAATGTAAATTTTAAAGTGAATGCTGCTTTTATGTTTCTGCATAAAGGAAAGCATAACAAGGCTGCTTTACTTCCCTTTTAAACACAAGCGCATGAAGAGAGTAAGGGTTGTGAAAAGCCAATTCTTTGTGCCGCTACTTAATCAATTGCACTCAGTTCTACTCGATGACACAGCCACACTGCAAAGACCACTCAGCAGTTAATGGATATAATGTTGGAAAAGCACTTTGAGGTCTTCCAAAGAAAGGTAGGGTAAAAACCCAAAGGAGCGTGGTTTTATTACTTATTCCCAATAACGAAGCAGTATTGTGGATGGAACTCCCGTGACCTAAAAAGAAATTAAGGTATTAATTTATTTTGCTAATTCTTATTCTTCCATAGGAAATCACTTCTTTCGCAAGTTGGTATGTGAAATCACAGTAGAATTAGCCAGTGCCCTAGTCTGTTCTTGTCAGGATAACCATTCCACACTGCACTGCGAGGGATAAATATGTTCTTCAAGTGTTACAGCCTACGTTTACAATCTGTCAAAATGTGGAGCTGAGGAGGAGTTCTGTGTTTTTCACTGTATACATCCATCACTAGCTATCACTCTCCCCACAGACAGCAAAAAGTCAACAATGAAACATAAAAGCTAAAAATAAGCAACTGAGCAATTGCTCAGAAGAGCCGTGCGACAGGCACCGGCTCTACACGGACACACATTCCTTCCCTTTCTTTATTACTGGCAATTTAAGGTAACTGAAGTTAAGGATGCAGACATAAGCAAAAGAAAAAGAAACATGCACTGCACAAATATGTCAAAGTGGGAAATAAAATTTCATGCTCATAACCACACAAGATCAGCGTTCCGAATGGCACATGCCCGGAATGCAAGGAGTGACTAATATATGCTACCGCAAATGCCGTGAGAAATGACAATTATAGGCACTTCAAATGCTCAGAAAAAGAACTCAGTGTCATTTCATACAAGCTGCAAATATTTCTTCATTCACAGGTGTCATAACATGTTCACATCTAAGAGTCAATCAAATCAACATTTATTAAAGACCCACTGTGTACCATTTACTATGCTCTAATCATGGAAAATAGTGCATGAAAAAGAATATGGTTTACATTCAGGTGTATGTTCAAAATATATGTATGGGTATATACCACTGAATATAGAAAAAGTGTAATCTAAAGGAAAACGCCCGATTCAGAAAATCAGAAAATCCATGACTTCAATAGGTACTTTTGGTTTTCTTCTCATTCTGTAAGAATATATTAGGTAAGAAAAATGGCAGAAAAACCTTGAAAATTACAAGTTGGAAATCTTACAAATGAAAAGGAGACAAGTTGTCTTTCAACAGTGTTTTTAAACTCTTTTTTTAACCTTCAGAATGATTCATTTAACAAAATCTCACAGGAAACCACAATGTATAAGTGAGATAAAGAAAGGTATATATATAATGAATAGAAATGTGTTGTATAAGTACACGTTTATAACATTTATTAGGTAAATAAATGAGGTGTGTTTTCATAAAGACAAAAATGTGCAATAGGGAATGATAGATGACAGTTACATTCTTTTATGAGCCTCAGCATCTGATTCGTTTCTGTATTTGGGGGGTTTTGGCACCATATTAACAAAATTCTGGTTCATACACATACCTGGGTACAAATAGTAAGATTTAACAGCTCCCCTGAAATCTCAGGTTATTCTTCAAGCAAACAGAGACAGCAAGAAAAGCTTTATTCCATAGGCTGAACCCAGATACACTAACGTATGAACACAAATTGACTCATCACTGTTCTCAACTATGGTTAATTTTCCATCAAGTACACTTGACCATGTGTATGTGGGTTTTTTTTTTAATTACAATATTTAAATTCAAATCAAACCTTCGAGAGACCCAAAGACCCTGCCCAGAATGTCCCAGAGGTTAGAAGACCCTAATCCCTATTTGTAAGCCTGTCTTTAAAAAGCCCACCAGCATATGAGGAGTTGGTATGAGTGGCTAAAAGGCGGGTCACCGGGCCATACGTAGCACACAAATGCCTGTTGGCAGAACTAGGATTCGAGCAAGGTGTGCCATCTGCAGATCTGCTGACCTTTTGTTTCCTTCATTTCCTCCCAATGGTCTTGTTCCTCTTCTCCACTACTATTTTGGCCCAGAGCAATCCAACCGACCATCTCTTTACGCTTCATAGTGCGCCTGTTATAAATGGAAATCATCAACGTGACATCAGAGAGCTGAAAGAGGGCGACCTGGAAAACAAAGGTCTCCTTATAGACAGGATTGGGCTGACCACGTCGAATGGATGTCTTACAGCGGGACATCTCTTGACCCACAGAATTGAGAAGAAAGAGCTTCCCGTATGTATCTAAGAAAAAAAAAAACAAATAAGAAAACATCAGGGCTTTCTGTTCTGCTAGTTGTGTTGTAATATTTACATGGGCTCCAAGTTTTTCCTTTTTAACACATTGATCAGCATCCTTGGGCCTGGTGTTTGCTGCAGGGCTAACATATTTTCCATGAATTATTAAGGAAAGGGATTATTAGCTTCAACGTTGAATGTTTCATGCAGCCCACAACAGGCACCTTGCTGATGTTCATCAGAAGCTCTACATTTACAGAGGTGTATACATGCCTAAGTATATGTGCAATGGTGTCTGTGGACATGCATGGTTCTTCATCCACATTTTGTTTATGTAACAAGATAAATATATACATTTTGTTCCAGGAGTGTTTTCTTTTAATAGTCAAAATACTGTTTTATGCCAAGATCACAGACTGCCTTCTCTTCTCACTCTCTCTATATTCTTTGGACCATCTTATCCACTCAGTGACAAGTACCAAATCTGTATCTCTAGCCTAGACTTCTCTCCCAAGCTCAAGATCCAGCTCAATACCACATTGAGCACATTCCACACACCTCTCACTCATCGTGTCCCCAGCTTTTAACAACTTGCTGCTCCAGGATTCCCCATCTCTGTGAACAGTAGCATCATCCACTAAATTACCCAAACCAGGAGTCAGGACTACATTTTTATTTATTTGTTTGTTTGTTTGTTTATTATTTATTTATTGTGAAACTGGCTTTCCATACAACACCTAGTGCTCATCCCAACAAGTGCCCTCCTGAATGCCCATCACCCATTTTCCCCTCTCTCCCACCCCCATCAACCCTCAGTTTCTTGTCTGTATTTAAGAGTCTCTTACGGTTTGCCTCCCTCCCTGTCTGTAAATTTTTTCCCCTTCCCCTCCCCTATGGTCTTCTGTTAAGTTTCTCAAGATCCACATATGAGTGAAAACATATAGTATCTGTCTTTCTCTGACTGACTTATTTCACTTAGCATAATACCCTCCAGTTCTATCCATATTGCTTCAAACGGCAGAATCTCATTCTTTCTCATATAAACCACATATGGTTTATAAACACAATGGAATACTACTGGACTACATTTTTGGCAAGACTGGCTCCTCGCCACTAGTCTAGCCAAGCAATCACCAAGTTCTGTTGATTCTATGTCCTAAATAGCTCCCAACTCTGCCCACTGCTTTCCATTCCCGAAGCCACTGAACTCTGCATGCACTGCAAGCTTGGGTCACCAGCCTCTATCAGAACCTGCAATACAGCAGGTCTCTTCATTCATCTCCCATCCCTGGGCTGCCCAATCCCACAGCCAGAAGGAGCTCTGTAAAATGCAAATCTGTTCATGTCACTCACTAACAGACAAAGACTAAGGCTTCAATACTTCCCACTAGTCACAGGATCAAAACTAAATGTCTTGGTATAAATCACACACTCTGACCCTCTTACCTTCCAGTTTTACTATGCACCACTGTTGCCTTTATATGCTGCATTCCCACTACACTGAAGTACCTTCACCCCTCCAACCCACCCTGCTCTCTCCCTTTCAACTTCTGCACAAACTCTACATGCTCTGATACCACATGTGATATTTATCTTCCCACGATTTCTATTCATTAGTTTTGTTTGGACGTGGCTGTCTCCAGGAATTATTGCTGACCACAAGCCCCTGACCTGACCGGGATAACCCTTCTGTGTGGTCCATCAAAATCTAGCTTCAGGTTATCTCATGACTTAGCACCCAGCATTGTCATTGCTTGCTTACTCATCTGCAAGGCTATCAGTGTGAGAGAGGAATTGCCTTGTTTATGACTGTACCCCTGGTTCCTGGCCTGGAGTCTAACACATGGTAGACATTCAATAAATATTAAATATTTTGAAATGAATGTACATGACTATCCAGGAGGCTTGACTTTCTTTTTTCTTTTGGTCTTGGGTTTTCAAACTTGAAAAATGAAGATAAACCCCTTGTTTTATACCCCCTTGTACTAGAATGCTATAAAATGGTGACTAGCCTCATATGTTTAGTAACTTATAGAAAGGAAAGAAAATAGCCAAATTTTACTAACATAGTCTCTCCTTCTGCTAAAATTCCTGAATAATTACAAAGAAGATTATCCCTACAATTATATTTTATTAAAATCACTTGATTTATCAATTTATTGACCCTCTCTTAACTATGATTTTTTAAAATTTTTTTTATGTTTTATTTATTATTGAAGGAGAGAGAGACAGAGCGTGAGGGGGGAGGTGCAGAGAGAGAGGGAGACACAGAATACAAAGCAAGCTCTAGGCTATGAGCTGTCAGCACAGAGTCCGATGCTGGACTTGAACCTGTAAACCACGAGATCATGACCCAAACGGAAGTCAGAGGTCCAACCAACTGAGCCACCCAGGCACCCCTTAACTACGATTTTTACCACTAACTTCTGTGTGTCCTATTCTTTAGAAAACAAAACAAAACAAAACAAAACGTTAGGGCGTTTCCCCAATTCTATCATTCTGTACATTCTGTTCAATGCAGGCTGAAAGCTGGTTAGTGTTTACTGCTCACTTTCCCACCTACCAACCAGTCAAACTTTTAAAAGTGTAAATCCAGATCTCTGTAATTTACAGTTCCTTACAAGAGCATTGTAAGATCGGAAACAAATTACAACCTGCAGTTTTCTTTCTATGTTGATCTTTTTCTATTCCGGTTTGATGTGTTATTTTATTCACTTATCTGCTGAGAAACACAAGGTGTGAAATTACACTTCAGGTGTGAAAACACTTCTCTGTCTCAGAAACAGGGCTCTCCACTCTTCAAACTGCTCTACAGAGAAAGCTGTCAGAAAACCAACAATGGAGGAGTGAATTTGTGTTTCCGCAGCTGTACAGCTACATGATTCCTACAGGAAAAGTTCAACCCAGTCACCGAACTGCTCTGGCAATTCTGCTGTCAGTTATGGCAGTGGGAATTGAGATCATCTTGCAAACAAAGACTTGCTCATTTCACAAAGTGCAATTTCAATCTTTATCCCATCACAAGATCCCTTTCTAATTATAAGAAAGGCCATTTACTCCTAAACCACCATCACCGAAGCTGAATTGAACGTGTATGACAAAAAAGGGCAATAATTATTTTATGAACAATCCAGTCTGAGGACACCTAACCAAAAGAAGAGAAACATTGCTGATTATTCCAGCTCCAGGGAACCTCTCCTCAGCATTAACGATGTGTTTATTTTTAATTGTCCAGAGCAAAGGCTGTGCCCAGGAAATTCTACCTGTGAGAAACAGTGCTGGGGTTTTTGGGGTTCGATGACTTATTCCAATGAGCACCAGTCAGAATTGACAAAGAAAGGGTCAAGTAAATATACAACTTAACTGAATTCTGTTTTAATTCTTTGGAATTGATAATACTTGCTACAAAACACCACCAAGCAATATTTTATCTTCTGATGGATGAGTATTCAGAATGCCCCACAGTGGCACTAATAAATAACTCAAAAACATCATCAAAAGTTTGAATGGGTTGGGGCACCTGGGTAGCTCAGTCGGTTGAGCCCCCGACTTCGACTCAGGTCATGATCTCGCTGTCTGTGACTTCGAGCCCCACGTCGGGCTCTGTGCTGACAGCTCAGAGCCTGGAGCCTGTTTCAGATTCTGTGTCTCCCTCTGTCTCTGCCCCTCCCCCACTGGTGCTCGTGCGCACGCTCGCGCTCTCTCTCTCTCTCTCTCTCTCTGTCAAAAATAAATAAACATTAAAAAGAAATTTTTTTTAAAGTTTCAATGGGTCATGATTCCTTGATAGAACTGGATGCTGCTCTTCTGACTCAGCTGTGTCAACTGCTTTACCAGTCATTGTCTCTTTTACCAGTTGTTTCCTTCTCCATACAGGAAGATGCCATGCATACCAAAAAAATTATAACAGTACATAATCCTCAATTTATCATGGCACAAAACTATGTCATTTTAAACTCAGAAGTCATTTTTCCAAAGAAACAGCACAATACCCTACTGGTTACTTATAGAGCTCATATGAAACACTGCCTATTTGCAGTACCATAGACTCTGCCTTGGGGCAGGGGTGGGGCACCGTGATTGACCAGGCAAGGGAAAGGAATTCAGTAATTTAACCTCCCCTTCTCTTTTAATTTATCATAGTTACAAGATATTTTAAACATACAGAAAAGAATAGAGAACAATATTACATATATCCAAATACCCATCACACAGATGTGTGGTATTTAGCATTTGTTATAGTTACCACTGACCTTTTGCTTTTTGTTGGATTTTTCGGAAATAAAATATTATAATTGAAGATCCTTGAGTATTCCTCCTTGATCCTATTTGATTGCTTCTCTCACTAATAGTAATTACTAGTCTGTATTTGGAGTTCATCGTTTTCATGTATATTTTTAGACTTTCACCATATAATAGACATAAATATACACAAAATATACTTAATAGTATTTTGCACATTTAAAGTACTTAGCATTTTACTGTATTTATTCCTGAAAACATGCCTTTTTTCATTCAGCATTAAGTTTTTTATATTATCTGTATTGATATATATACTTGTGACTCATTTATTTTAACAGATATATAATGTTTAAACTACAACTCACTTGTCCATTCTCCTAATTAATGGATATTTGTGTGTAATAACCAAGAATTGAAAAGATTTCAGTGAATATTTTTCTATATTTTACACTACCAAAATTTGAGAATTTTTCCAGTATATATGTAGGAGTGGATTGCTGGTTCTTTATAAATTCTAGATAAATATCTTTTTTATATTTATTGCTAGTATCTTTTCTCTGCATGTAGCTTACCTTTTTATTTTATAGTGACTTTTGTAGAGTAACTGCTTTAAATTTCTGTGGAGTCATGTTTATAAATGTTTTCCTTTTTAGTTTATGCACTAACAGAATTATTTAAGAAATCCTACCCAAACTCAATAGTCTCATATATTTTCTTCTATGAGTCATAAGAATTTATTTTTCATATTTAATCTTTAATCTACCAGAAATTGATCTTTGCGTGTGGTGTGAGGTAGGGATCTTTTTTTTTTTTTTTCATACTGGAAGCATTATTCATTAAATAGCCCATCATCTCCCAACTGATTTGTAATACAATGTCAGATACCAAATTTCCAAGCCTGAGTGGCTCACCTGATAATAGTTATTATCATCATTTTATAATATGCCTAGCTGTCTGCTAGGGAGAATCCTTCTATTGTCTTTTTTACATTTTTCATTATTTTAAGCTCTTGCTTGGTTTAGCTGACTTATGCATATGAACATATAATCGGCTTGTAAAGTTCTATTAAAAGACATAAAGCAAAATATACCAAAAACAAACAAACAAACAAACAAACAAACAAAAACCACCCACCCCCCGGGGATTTTGATCGAGATTGTACTGGATAGAAACTTGGGAAAAGTTGTCTTCACAGTATAGAACATTCTTACCAATGAACATAGTTTACCTATGGATTTAGTGTTCTCTTGTGTCTTTCAAAAAGTTTTGTATTTTTTTTCCATAATTTTCTTACTTGTCTTTTGTTAATGTTATCCTTTGGTACCTTAGATATTTTCTTACTGTCATAGGTAGTAGTGTTTTAAAACTCTACTTTCTAACTGCTCTTGATGTATTAGAAAATAATTGGTTTTGTATGAAAAACTTATTAGTTTAAGTTTGTAGATTTTCCTAATGTAGACAATCATACTTTTACAAATAATGGCAGCTTTGTTTCTTCCTCTCATGTTTTAAATTTATATTTCTTTTTCTTATTCTACTGAATTGCCTTGAGCCTCCACTCTAATATCAAGTAAGAGTGATGCCAGTGGGAATCCTTATTTTGTTCCTGACTTTAATAAAGGATTTCAGGATTAAGAATGACAGTTAGTGCAGATTTTCTTTAAATGCCCACTATCAAGGTTTAGCAAGTTCTCTTCCGTATTGCATATTAGTTGTTGATATTTAACACTGTTTCCACCATTCTAAGCACTTTCCTGTACCAAAGGGGCATAAAACTTAAAACTGCACTTCCCTAAATCTTTTGCCAGTAAGATCCCACAAATGAAAGCTACTTGTCTGAGACTGGAAGGTAGAAGAAAAAGGGAGCCACATCTCTCCAGAGGCATGTGTCTAGGCATTAGCAGATGGCAAAGTAGGGGTTTTGCGCATGTGTTCAACCGTCCTTATGAGAATCACTCCTTTCTTGCACACACAGCTCAGACCATTTCAGCATTTTTCCTGTGATGTCTATACTTCTAGATTTCCTGAAGGGAGCCCCCTCAGGAAATTTTATCAATAATAGTGCATTTTATCAAAAGCTTCTTTTGTACCTCTTGAGATAATCCTAATGGTTTTTCATAAATCAGTTAATATGGTGAACTACACAAGCATATTTTCGTAATGTTAAATCCTTCTTGTATTCTTGAGCCAAGTTCAGTGTGTTAGTAATTAGTATTTTTTTTCCTTATACATTATGAGGCTAGGTGGGCCCAACATAAACTACAGTGTGAGTGGCAAGATGTGCAGAGGGGAAACAGGGAGAGATTGGGAGCAAGAGAAACAATCCAGTGTTATATCTATCTTTTACACAGCAATTGTAGTCCTTTTACATTTATTATATCACATATCTTTTGATTTATTTTTATAGTTTTGGTTTGTGCTTTTTATTCTACACTTTCTATGCCTTTAAATATCCTTTTCTGGTTTCTATTGGAACCACTGAATTATCTTTATTCTAATTTACTCCCTCTATTGATTTGAAAGTTAGATTAAAATTTCAACATGTACCTTGATTTAATATCTAAAATTAATCAATATTTTTACCCTCCTCTAAGCAATATAAGGATCTTAGAATTCTTTGATTTTTACTTCCCCTTCTCAACCTTCATGTTATTTCTACCTAGATTTTTATTTCCATTTGCTGTTATACTCCAAATATATTAGTAATTTTCCTGTTGTTTTATTTTTTGCAGTTTATACATGCTGATATTTACCTATATGTTCACCAATTTTTGTTCATTATTCTTTCCTAAAGTTCACTATTTCCTTCTAAGTTCAATTCTTTCTTCCTGAAATATATCAGTCAGTGGTTATTTCAGTGACAAACTCTTTCAAACTTTGTGGAAAATATCTTTATTTTTCCTTCACTCAAACAGAACACTAAGTTGAGAATGTTTTTCTCTTGAGACTTTGGTAATAATGTCCCCTTGTCCTCTGGCTTCTGTCATTGCTGTTGAGAAGTCTTTCCTCAGTCTTACTGCCATTCTTCTGCAGGTAACTTGGTTAAAAAAAACAAAACAATGAAAAACAAACAAATTAACAAAAAACCCCAGTTTGATTGAGATATAATTCATATACCATGGTAACCGTATTTCCCCCTTGTTGCTTTTCTGTCTAGATTTTCTGACTAACTTTAATATTATTGTGGGAATTCTCTCTCTCAAAAATAAACAAACATTTTAAAAAATGTAAAAACTCTCTCTCAAAAATAAATAAACATTAAATTTTTTTTTTTTAAAAAGGGGCGCCTGGGTGGCTCAGTCGGTTAAATACCCAACTTCAGCTCAGGTCATGATCTCGCAGTTCATGAGTTCCAGCCTCTCATCCGGCTCTTTACTGGCAGCTCAGAGCCTGGAGGCTGCTCCACATTATGTGTCTCCCTCGCTCTCTGCCCCTCCTCCACTCCTGCTTGCTTGCTCTTTCTCGCTCTCTCTCTCTCAAAAAGAAACATTAAAAATTTAAAAATCTTATCGTGGGAATTAAGTAAAGGAATATCACCTATGCACTAAGTTAGTGCCACATATAAATCTTCATTTGAATTGGCCATAATTCTGAGCATATAGTGGTTACTAATAAACACTATATTTAGCTGAAACTGGCACCAGAACTTTAAAAGAAGGTGGTATGCTCCATATCTGTTTATTTTGATTTAGTCCTTTTTCCCTTGTACTCCATTTGTATAGCTTACCCCCTCCCACACCCGTATCCCACGTGTTCTTCACACTCGACATGAGGCGGCTTGCTATGCTTTTTTGTTTTTCTTTGCTCTAGTCTCTGCTATTGTGAGTGCCTAACAAGGTTAATACGCTGCTGCTGTAAGTATTATCATTTGGGATGTAATTATCACATGTGGCTAATCATGCACATGCTGAGAGGCTGGGAACTTGTTGTTTTTAACTGGAGGGGACATCTTAATGATAGTTTTTGACAAGAACCATTATATGTGTGTCTATATACACACATATACACAATGCAGTAATGCACGGTAGAAGGAGACAAAGTGAAAATAAAGATGGAGAAAGAGAACCTGACAACAGAATAGCTAATATATTTTTTAACATAGCACTTGTATGAGTAACATCAGCTTGTTAACCTCATTTAATAGGGAAGGAAATGAAATTCAGAGAGGTTAAGTCAAATGTTGAGGCCATGCAGTAATTAGGTGGCAGGCAGAACAGAGCTGCTAAATTGTTAGTGAATTGCTTTCCCATGAAGCCAAATTTGAAGGATAATCAAATGTTTCTAATTCTCCATGGGAACTTTTTCAAAATCATTTGTAAATGCATATTAGGATTTCTTATGTCCACCAGATGCTATAAACTGCTTTTCTTCACCTGGACCATCCTCCATGCACAGATGTAGAGACTATTCCTTGCCATCAGTTTGCAGACTAGCCTATACTACCTTAACAGCAATAATGACAATATTTTTGAACACTGGCCACACATCCTAAATGAAGTATTGCCTTGAAAATGCCTGGCATGATTCTTGTCACACTGTTAAGATTAGTTCATGTTCTTCATTAATATGTTGTTTCTGAAGAGGTCTATGGGATAGTTTCAGTGATTTTCAAATAGCCCATTTTATCATCCCTAGACCACCTATTATTTGGAAAAAAACACAGCAGTTTATAACATGGGCACTTTCCAGAAAGATAGAAAAAGATACATAGATAGATGTAAATATAGATATACAAACCTAGCTAGCTAGCTAGTTAGCTCTACCTGTCCACCCATCCATCTACCCATTGGATGAACAGAGAAAAGGTTAACATTGGAAATCAAGCAGTGCCTTAGCCACATACTTTCTCTTGGGATGGATGTGGTTTATGGAGGGTGTCACAGAAGATGCCCTCAGGTGTAGGTGCTTGGTACTCTATCCTGTCCAAGGTTGAGTCAGGGGAACAAGGTTGGACCTTGAGATATCAACATAACCAAAAACAATGTAATTCCAAACACAGAAGCTGAGGCTCACATTTTATTTTTACCCATCTGACCCAGCTGAACTATTACAGACCAGACTAGGCTTTCTGCCCAATATTGTAGAATATTCAAATACACTGAAAATTTGAAATATTTGTACAGTGGACACCCCTACACATTATGCCCAGGATCTTCATTTGTTATATTTTGCTTTATTTGTGTTATGGACTGAATGTGTGTATTCTCTCAAAATTCATATGCTGAAGCCTTAATCCCCAATGTGATGGTATTTGGATGCGTGACCTTTGGAGGTAATTAGGTCATGAAGGTGGATCCCTCATGAATGAGAATAGTACCCTTATAAGAAAAGACATGAGAGAGATGATTTCTTTCTCTGCCATGTGAGGATACAGCAAGAAGGTGTCTGTCTGCAAAGTAGGCAGAGGG
This sequence comes from Panthera pardus, assembly GCF_024362965.1. Lineage (NCBI taxonomy): Eukaryota > Metazoa > Chordata > Mammalia > Carnivora > Felidae > Panthera > Panthera pardus. The sequence continues at coordinate 100,762,755 of NW_026526810.1, read as the reverse complement.
GTTCTCACCAGGAACCGAACCAGATGGACTTTGATCTTGAACTTTTCAGCCTCCAGAACTGTGAAAAATACATTTCTGTGAAGTCACTTGGTCTACGGTATTTTTGTTGTAGTAGCCCAAACTCAGACAATTTTCTTTCTCACATATCTGCATTTATCTACCCATCAATCCATCTTAGCCATGTTCATCCTTGCTCTTCACCCGTACCTAAACATTTCAGCATGCATTTAACTAACCAGAGTTCAATACTTTGTTTTTTCTATTTTAAGGTACAATTTACACACGGTAAAATGAACAAAGCTTAGTACCGTCCAGTAAATTCGGACCAATGCAAACACCCATTTAACCCATACTCCCATCAAAATATAGATTATGTCCATCACCATGGAATATTCTTGCACGTCCTTGGCCGGTTCATCTTGACAGGCAACCACTCTTCTGCTTTTTGTTTTCACTATAGATGAGTTTTGCCTATTTAATTTTTTAAAAATCTTTTAATGTTTATTTTTGAGAGAGAGAGAGAGAGACAGAGCATGAGCGGGGGAGGGGCAGAGAGAGAGGGAGACACAGAATCCGAAGTAGGCACCAGGCTCTGAGCTGTCAGCACAGAGCCCAGTGCGGGGCTCGAACCCATGAACCGTGAGATCATGACTTGAGCTGAAGTCAGACACTTAACCGACTGAGCCACCCAGGTGCCCCTAGTTTTGCCTACTTTAGAACTCCCCATAAATGGAGTCATGTAGTAGGTATCCAGTATGTTTTGGAGATCCCATGTTAATTTCATTCTTCTTTAGTTGTTGAATAATATTCCACTATATAAATATATCTTAACTTGTTTATTCATTCATGTGGACATGAGGGCTCTTTGCAGTTTTCATCATTATGAATGAATCTGCTCTAAACATTCTTGTCCAGGTCTTTTCTTCTCCTTCTCCTTCTCCTCCTCCTCCTCCTCCTCCTCCTCCTCCTCCTCCTCCTCCTCCTCCTCCTTCTCCTTCTCCTTCTCCTTCTCCTTCTCCTTCTCTCCTCCTCCTCCTCCTCCTCCTCCTCCTCCTCCTCCTCCTCCTCCTCCTCCTTCTTTTTTAATGTATGGGTAAATGTCCAAACATGGAACTGTTGGATTTTCAGTGCAAATTTAGTTGTGTAAGAAACTTCCAGGAATTTTCCCAAAGTGGTTGCTCCATTCCCACGAAGAAAGTATTCTCCACATCCTCAGCAACACTTAGTGGAATCCACACTACTTTCAGCCATTCTAGCAGGTGTCATGGAGACTCACACCTAAGAATACTCTCACTAGCTCCTGCCCATGAAAGCAAAACCTGCCTCTCTGACTTCTCTCCCTCAAGGATTTACCTCAGCAGTTGAGAAGGGGGCCTTACGTTTCAGTGGTTTATTTCTTCTAAGGCCCCAATAGAGAAGAGGACATTCGTCTACTATTTGCCCATCTTTCCTCTATGTTGCTTAGGAAGAAAGTTTAAAATATCTTAACAGTCATCAACTGGATCAAGTTGGCAAGTTCAAAGTTATCTTTTGTTTCATGATATATTTTGAGGCAAAAGATTCTCACTTTTAAATCCAAGTCTTTCTCCCAGCTTCCAGCAATATTTAGAAACTTCAGTATTCAGAGAAGAAAAGCTCCCAATATTCAGGCTCAACCTCTTCTCTTTCAGGCTTCCTGGAGGACCATTCTTCGATTATCACAGCTAGTCTGTAAAGCAGGGTTGATGCTCCCTCTTTTTGGAAGAGGGAACTGTCCCTGAGTCCAAAGTCTCATGCACAGGGTTTTAGGACCCTCACACAAGTATTCCCACACATGCCTCTGCCCTGGCAGGCAGCACCTCCTGGCAGACTCTGACCTCTGATGCAGGGCTCTGGTGGCACCTCCCGCCCTCCCTCTGCCTAGTGGGGACAGCACACTTGGCAGTCTCCCTCAGCCACCCTCCACCCCCAGCTTGCATCCTCTTTTCTCTCCCTTTGTTCCAACTTTGCTCAGTTATCTCATAAAACTCCTGTTCTCTCTCTTATTTTCTTCCATATGGGAACTAAAAATGTAGCCTAAGCTTGCCTGATGACTGCCAAAGTAGTGTGTGGCATAATAAAGTGAGACATCATGAAGAACCAGTGCCATCAACATCTGAAGCCCTTGAAAGTACCAAGAGATCCCTTTTACAATCTCCACAAAGGAACCTTCTACTTTCTCAACCCCTCCTAATGAAACAGGCTTTTCCTCAAGTACCAGCATTCTACATAAAAAACCTTTTGTCTTCACTACTGGGTTTCTGGTTTAATGAATAGTGTCACAGCAACATTGTCTCCTATTACTTTGGTTAAAAAGATGCTGCATGATGGGGCGCCTGGGTGGCTCAGTCGGTTAAGCGGCCGACTTCAGCTCAGGTCATGATCTCGCGGTCCGTGAGTTCGAGCCCCGCGTCGGGCTCTGTGCTGACATCTCAGAGCCTGGAGCCTGTTTCAGATTCTGTGTCTCCCTCTCTCTGACCCTCCCCCGTTCATGCTCTGTCTCTCTCTGTCTCAAAAATAAATAAACGTTAAAAATTAAAAAAAAAAGATGCTGCATGTTAGTTAGGGTTTAAATTAAATTGTGACACCATGTCTATGAAAAATCATGTAGGAAATGCCAAACTGACTTAAACTCCTGGAATAAGATCAGTTTCTAAATTAGGACTTGCCTTTTTTTTTTTCCCGATTCAGTTTTAAATATTTGTTATAAGAATTTCCTCTCTGGCATGTTTTCTTTTATAGAGAAATGTATAATGATACATAGTACCATCCTCAACATCACAGCTTTCTATGTAGTATTTCTACCTAGAAAGTGTATATGATTACAATCCCATTTTACAGATGAGGAAACTGAGATTCAGGATAGTTTAATAACTCCCAGCTAGTAAGTGGCTGAGCCTGAATTCACTCCTTGGTTTGTTAGCCTCCAGCTGATGCTTTCTCTGCCACCATACTGCTACCCTCTGCACAGCTGAAAGCTTCCCAGCATGGACTGGAATAGGTCATAACTGCATGATTCACTTCCCCATCATTCTCTGCAGCTCCACCATGTTCTTCCCAAGTAATTGTCCAGATCTCACCAAATTTCAGGAGGATAGGGAAAGAAACTGGCAGAAGTTCTAAAGGAAAAGCAGTAAACCCAGATAGAACTATTAAAAAAAAAAAGTTGTGTCTAGCAAAGAGACTAGCTGTGCAACTAATAATCAGCACCTATGATGCGTTTTAAATGACTTTCACGTGGCTAGGAGCATCATCACAAAATATGGCCTAAGGACCTGTTCTCTTGTGGTCCAGAGGACTGGATTTTCCTTAGTAGCTTGTTCTAATGGTGTTTAATACAGACTGACTAAAAGCTGCGGCACAGGTAAAGACTAAGAAGCATAGGAGCCTAGATTTGGCTACAGAAGCTGACCCTTTTCTACCAGCTTGGCTGGCTCCTCACCTAATGCTCACATGTGAGGCTAGAGTCCATCGACTGACTCCTGCAGTCTACCACGCTGTTATCCACTTCATCCTTATTTCAGTAAGACACCAGTCCCTGGGGCAGACAGGCTCACTAGCCCTCCACTCTACTCCTTCCAGTTTACCCTCTGAACTTGAAAGGCTGGAAATTCAACAACATTTTTCAGACTCTCTAGCGGCTTAGAATTCTAGACACAAATTAGGTTCCTCTGGTTATATGTATTTGCATGAGATCTAGAGGGCAGAAGTGAGGCAGAAACCATCTTCCTGCCCTCTTTTAAGCTATTTTTGCTGACAATCATGAAAGGAGAGCTAATTTTTAGCAGCATTATTCCAATGCTCAATCTCCAACTTCTTGGGTACTGATAGGCAGTTGTGGCTGTTTCCAGCAGTATTTTTATTCTGGCTTTCTAAACCCAGGACTTCGGCTATGGGAGTGTCTTGAGCCCCTCTTTCTAGTGGTAATCTCCAAAATGGTAGTTCTCCTGGTAAGTCAGACTTGTATTGCCCAAAATCCTTCTCGTCCACCTCCTCCTCTGTCAACATCATAACCACTAACATTTCTTGTATGCTCACTGTGTTAGGCACTTTGCTAACTGCTTCGTAGAGATCATTTTATTTAAACCCCAAAACAACCCACGAGGAAGGTACTATTAATATCCCTTTGTTCCAGATGAGTCTACTGAGATTCAGAAAAAAGAATTAAATTGTACTGCATCATAGCAAAGCCAATGGGTAAGTGGATAGAGCTGGAATTTGACCCCAGATCTGCCTCACTCCAAAGCCTATGTTCTGCCTCTTTAAGGTATTAAGGTATTTGCAGGCCTAGAGCCTATTAGCAGATTTTAATTGCCCCTACACATTACGTTGCTGAAAACATACCACTTTTTTCCCTTTGACAATATACATGTAGAGGCCAGCCTATTTTGCATCAAGATATATCCAGATATCAAAGAAGCCTTCGATTTAATGAGATAGAAATGCATTTTCAATATCCAGAGGTATCACTTTGTAAAAAAATGTCTAAGTCATACCAGGATAATTTCTCTGTAAAAGTTGAAGAATTAACACCAAAGCAAACACAGCCTTCTACTTGCCTCTGGAAGGCCCAGAGCTGGGGGTACAGACATGCACTTACCAGGCGCTCTATTAACAGCGAGGTTTCGGAAATGGCTGCCTTTGATCATTTGCACAGATAATCGCCCCGTTGTGGCATTGTAGGACAGCCCCACCAACAGCTCTGGCGCCCCTCCATGAGACAGCGACTGCGTGGATGAAGCACTATCACTGTGAGAAACTGCAGATGGGCTGAGCGGAGACTCTCCACTCTGGAGGGGAAGAACAACAAAGAGTCCATTGGCCCACGCTGTACTACTCTCTTACAGAAAGCCGATATTATGTTTGCTGAAATGGCGGCCCAATCTCGACTGCTGCCAAAGATTACTAACGGCGCACTTGGTGTGAATGATAATGGGCCTGGGGAGCGCAGTCATGGATGAGATTCCCTGCATTATTAGCTGACATAGTTGCTTCAAGAGCCGTCTCCATTCAATATTTCCTCTCTAAAGACAAAACGGACAAAGATGTTATTACCAGTGTAAATCAAACCCTCTAAGATATGTGAAGAGCTAATAATACATTTAATATAGACCAAAATTCCCTCCTGTGTAATTTGTGCTTGAATGTTTCTATGGAACCCATCCACTCTAGGCATGAGTTTTGTTTCTGTTCTCTGCAGCTTCCTGATGAATGTAGCAATACAGGAGGCACTTTGTCTTCACTAGAAAAAGAAATGACCACTACTGTCTACTACCACATAGAATATTTGGCCCCTAGTTCTGCTTCCTAGGGTTGTCAGCAATATGCCAGATGCTACATTTTTCCCCCTGAGGAAATGAATTACATTGAAAATGAGCATTTTTATGACTGCTTCGTAAAAAAAGCCAATGCATGGACTGTGGATCTCAGAGACATTGCACGCACCAGGTGAGCCTAGGGGAGAGACTATGCTTTCGGTCCTGTTTATTCACACACATGCTTTTCCAAAGTACCCACATTTATACACCAGACATATAGGGAGGAGAAGAGCAAAGTAGGCCAGGATGTTGACTCTCCCTCAAGAAGCATGCAGTGGGCAATGGCACTGTGAGGGCAAGAGAGCCAGCCTCCCAGAACCACCAACACCTCCACCAGAAACCAGTGCATCAGACTTAGCTCACAATTTCTTCTCAACATCTTAAATCATTTCCTAAAACTTCTTAGCAAAACCCCAACAAAATACACACATTAAAAGGTATTAAGTATTCTTCATCTGTAGGAAAATATCCTATTTGCCAGGCCATGGTAGAGCCCTGGGCTTTCAAGAAACACAATTTGTAAACTATAGGGCTAGCTAGTTTTGATAGGTACCATACAGCCCCAGCTGTCAGGTTTATGATAATCCAACAGCAACATATTTGCTTAGTCTGGGGTAAGGATCACCCCTCCTCTGTGTCTCTACAGAAGCATCCACCAAGGCACCTATCACTACAGAGCTTGCCTCTCCCATCACATTTTGAATCCTTACAAATCACTCAGTCTGGTGCACAGACCAATGTCTGACATGTAAACATGCTCAAGAAGTAACTGATGAATGGAAGAATTTTTACCTTAAAGTTCTTTCACACGGGCACATCTTCCCCACTCAACTCTGTGGCCCCAGCACAGGGCCTGGCACAGAGAAGTAGGGGTGTGATCATACCTATTCTCATGCCTTCTAGTGCCCGTTCCTTCTGACCTCCTCTCGCTTCTGTTTTCCATGGTTTCAGACATACTTTGCTCAGAGTTTACAAAAAAAGAGGGATTTAAGCAGAAATGAGACATGATCTGGCTTATGTTTTAAAAGGCTCATTTGGCCCCTGTTTTGGGAATAGTCTGTAAGGGGCAAAGCAGGAAGGTCACTAGGAGGTCATTTCAGTAATCCAGCAGAGTTAGGTTCTGGTTATAGTTTGAAGATAGAGTCAATGGGATTTCAGGTGGAAAGGAGAGAAGTCACAAATGACTTCAAAGGTTTTTCACAACTAAAAGAATGAAATTTCCTTTAGCCAAGATGGGAAGGCTTCAGGTAGAATAGATTTAGGGAGACAAGTCTGGGGATATTAATTTTGAGACATCTATTAAAAATTTAAGTGGCTGGGTCTCCCATCACTACACTCCAGACTTTCTGGCTCCTTTCCTCATCCTGAGAACAAGCTCCTTCCCGCTTCTTGATGCCTGCATGTGCCATTCCCTCTGTCTGGAACCCTTGCTTATCCACATGTCACCAGTCTTGTTCTGTGTTTGATCACCACTTCAAAGACACATTCTGTGACCCCTCTAAACCAACAGCAAACTCTATCACTCTCTCCCCTTGCGTACCTAGTCTGCTATTGTTTCCCCTCCTCTACCAGTCAGGAAGCTCTTGAGGGCAGAGGCATCACCCGTTTTGTTCTTTCCTACATCCCTTCTGCCTATACAGTACTGGACATAGTAAGCACTCAGTAAACATTTTTGAATGGATGACGGATTGGCCCAAGAGCCCAAGATTGCTATGTAATCTTTTTACATGGTTTTTCAAAGGCCCACATACCAGATGACACTTAACCCCCATCAATAGTGGGTTTTCCATCTTGTAGACATACACACCACACTGTCCTTCCTCAAGACCCCAGCAGGGATGCAGAGGATAAGATACGTGGGAGGAGGCCAGTCATATGAATGGCAGGTCTTAGAAGTGGCTGGAGATCAGGGCTACTGTTGTAGCCTACTCAAACACACGTTAAAGAGCTCCCCTTGAAAGTCCCATCTCTGAGATTCATCACAATGCACATTAAGGGTGGGAAAGGAGGAGCATCATCAGACTATAGGTCAGTTATTCACAGGTTAAGCCCTTCCCCCACACTGTTGCTGTCATTTCCAGAAATGGACAGGGAATACATCCATCAGCTTATAGGGAAGATGGGCACAAAAAACCCATTGTACCATGAAGTGCAAATCATGGGTTACAAGGATGAGGAGAGCCAAATGGAAAATTAAATTAAGGTGTTTGAATTCACAGGCTGAATGTACTAAATCAAGAGCTGACAATTCCAGATCCTTGAACATACCGCATCATTAGCAGCACCATTTAACATACTCACACTGATATTGCTTCTTGGCTCCAGAACCAGAGTCACTTTCATTTCCCCTTCTGGGTTCAGGTGGCTGAGATGGAACAGCTTCTCTCCCATCATTCTCTCACGGGTCATCTTGCGGGCAGCATACAGGCGGAAGCGGATAGCACAGGCAGCCACATCTCTGGGCTCCAGCTTGGTGAAGGTGACCTTCTCCTTAAAAACAGGGTTGGGGCCTCTCTGTATGCTTGTCCTTCCCCTCTGTTTCTTACTGGGCAGCAGAACTACGTGAACTTGCCAGGAGTTGACACCACTTCGGTCCTTATCTGGGAGGCCCTGCGCTCTCACAATGGTCACTGTGAGCTTCTGGCTGGAACCTTTATATTCAAAGATGACATCCAAGTCACCACATTTTGAGATGGGCTCCAGGACCCCAGTCGGCACCTGAAAATTGGCCCCATCCTGTTCCTGTTGCAGATAGAGGAAGAGATTAGGAATGGAAATGATAATGCCCAAATACATTTTGGTGAGATAGAGCCCCTCTGTGCTCCATCAGAACACTGTACTTTTTGACTGCTAGCACATATCCCTGTTCACTAGAAGGGTCTGTTTACTGGTGTATGTCTCCCTTAGATTGTAAATTCTTTGGGGGTACAGCGCCTGGCATAAGGTGAATCTTCACAAATGCTTTTGGAATGAATGAACAAAGCTTTTATATTTTACAAAGTGTTGTCATATACACTCTCTAAAAGCACACCTGACCACTATCATTGAAACCGAGATCTAAAGTCTAAAATTAGTCACCTATACAGCTTCCAAGAGAGAACTTTTTCTGGAGTTCCCAGGAAAAATGGTTGAGCCTGGGCCTGTGCTCCAAGAGCCAGGACTTCCTGCAGATGAGAATCCTAATGCGGGTCACAGACAGGTGATTCTTCAGTAGATTTTCCAGCTACATGGGAGAAAATGTCTAGGGTAGAGCTTCTCAAACGTTTGTGTGGACTTGAGTCACTCAGAGTTTCTGATGCTGTAGGACTGGGGTGGGGCCTGAGGCTCTGCATTTCTCAGGTCACAAGGATGTCACCATTGGCCTCAAACCACACTCTGAGTACTGAGGGTTTAGGAGGGCACCCTCAGCAGCCACTTAGCAAACAGCAATACCAGATGTGGAGACAGAACTCGGGTTGAAATCATAACTCTACCATGGACTGGCTTTTTGACCTTGGCCAAATAGGCCACCCTCTCTGTGCTCTAGCTGAAAAATGAGCATTAAGATGCCTATTTGATGGAGTGTTACGGCGAGGTTTTAAGAGATATGGAAAAACACCTGGCTCAGACCAGACTCCGTAAATACCTATTCCCATCAATGGACTGATGATACCTATTTTCAAACATGGCCCCCTTCATTATACAATATCACCCTTCGACAACAATTCACCCATAGCCAGTCAGATCTGATGACCTCACTGAGAACACTGAACTGAGCTGATTATAATGAAGTAGTCTCCAACAAACTATAAAGAATGTCAACATAATTTGATTTTTTTCTATGAAGGCATGATACTTACTCATAACTAAACTTTGGCCTGATTCTTATTATAAATCAGAACCCATTCTTATTTATGTGACTGAACACCAGACTTCGATAATCCAAAGACTACTTTAAAATATATGATAAAGCACCTCAAAAACGTGCATTCATCATCAAAACTTCCCCACAGAGTCGAGGTGAAAGTGCACAGTTCACTGGAATGAGACATCTTTAGGAGACCCAGGTCTACCACTTACCCCCTCTATGACATTGGACAAGGTATTTAATCTTTCCACTTGTGGCTTTCTTCAACAGTAAAATGGGGGATGAAACCAATTACAGGATTGTTGCGAAAATTAAAGGACTTGAGAAACAGGAGACATGGAATAAATGTCTCCTCTTTTAAAATGCACATTTGTCTACCAAGAAAATTTAGGCTTTTGCAAAATAAGGGAAGCTCCTTATATTCTTTCCTCAGCATGCATTCATGTGAGAGTGCTTCTATTCAGAGGTACTTAGTTTCAAGTGATAAAAGTGGTTGCTATAGAGACTTCTGAATACAACTGACTAGTGTAGATTTAATATTAGAAGCAAGTCTCCAAGGAGTTAGGCTAACTCAGAAATCAAGTCACAGTCTTCTGTTAAAACTCCCATCTATTTTAGCCTCCTCTTGATCATCTCTATATTGCTTGCTGGATCAGAAGTAATCAGGGCTAACATCTACTAAGCTGTGTCTTGTGCCAGGTACCATACTAAACACTTTATGGTCTGCAAAAGCCCACTTTCAGGCACTTCAGACCTTCTCGGCCTCACCTTTTGTTGCAGCTTTCCAGCAGGCACAGACTGTTGGGCTCTAAGTAGCTTCAGCCTGGCACAGCCCAACAAAGTCTTACCACTTGTCCAGGCAATGCAACTGTCAACTCCCATCACAGGCCTCTATTGATGTCAAGGATTGGAATGTTACAGAATGCTGCATGGCATTCATGTATATAAAGTCCAGAGTGTCGTGGAGGTTAATGCCCCATGCAATAAACTTGTGTCCCCTTGGACAGATGTCCTAAGATGAGTTAGCACAGCTTCTTGCAGTCCCACAAGATCAAGCCATTAGCCACACTTAGTGGTGGCCAACTTGATTACAGGCTCTCCCTTCTACCCTGCTTCATTCCCCCCTTGTCCCTCACTCTTGTTCTCAGGGATTGTACATCCTGACAAAACAGGCTCTGCTTTTTGGGAATCTACCTAAGAAATGTTATCTTTTAAAATGTTCACATTAACCTAACAAGGTAGGAATTTTAATATCTTCATTTTGTGGGGGGAGGAAACTTAAGGCTTAGAAAGACTAAATAACTCACTCACTGCTCCCAACATCATATGCCCTACCAAGGCTATGCAGGATTTACCAGTATTAATGCTCAAAATCCCAAACCTTAGACTGAACCATGATGACTCCCTTCTACTCCCCCCCCCAAGCCTCTCACCACAGCTATTTATATTTGTAGTAAGTGTGTGGGGTGAGGCGGGAGTAAAAGGAGAGATGGAAACACATACTACTTTGAATTTCACATCCTTTTAGGTCCCTGCTCTTCATAATAGTTAGCAGAAGTTGTCAGCAACTTCAATGCCAAGGTAAAAATATTCTAGTCAGTGACTTATCTCTCCACTTATCCATCGGGCTATCTATTCAGACAAATGCTCACTCCACCTGCAGGTCTGTGCTAAGCCCTTTGAAGGTCTCTGAAACAACTCTCCTAAGAACCCTGCATAAAACAGAGCTGTAGGCCCTAGCCAGGCTCTGGACGGGGACGATCCGAGCTGTGGCACAGGGAAACTGGGCTCTGTGGCCCCTTCCTGGGTTGATCTGAAACAAAGATTTGTGAAGGCTGGTATTTTTATAGCAATTAATTATTTCAACACATTTTACCTATCACCAGGCAACTAAAGGCTCTCCTCATGTGGGTACTGTTAATACCACTAATCCATCTGACCTTCCTGCAAGGTAAAAATCTCTTCATTTTTATCCCCATTTGGCAGATTTTAATTAACTTCTCAAGGCCAACCAGTTAATCAGTAGAAAGCAGAGATGAAAAGTGGGACACCTGCCTCCCTGTGTGCTCAAAATCACCCAGCCACCCGTCCATTGTCTTCCCTGCCAAGCCTTGGGTCTGCAGGAAAAAGTTGACGGCCTTTTCCAGCAGAGAAGAGCGGTGCTCAAAAATCCATCAGCCTAAAGGGTAGTCACACTGTATGACTGGTTTCCTTCTAAGGCAAAAGAAATGATTCCTTTAGCTCTAAGATCCTGATTTTTCTCTAAGATGGGAATACTTGTGCCACGTTGTCAAAACCCTCGTAGGTTTAAAGACTTTCTATCAAATTGAAAGCCTTTGTGTTTTAGTAAGATAGTGTTGATGTCATCTGTGTGGCCCAAAGTAAACAGACCTGCAATATGTTCCCGATGCCAGATACACAGGGGAAGACTGGGTTCTTAATACAGTTAAGAGGCAAATAAATCAATTCTTAAAAGGCAAGCTAAGCCTGCAAAGCAGGCAGTTACAGGAACTGCCTCCGAGCCGCATCTGAGGTTCTACTGTAGGAGCACCAAATTACAGTTTTTGTCTCAAAATAGATAGGAGGTTGAATGGAGCACACAGAGATGTCTGGGTATTTTTGGAGTCTGAGAACATTTAGTGCTCTCAACACCAAGTCTTCTATTACAGCTCTGTGAGTCAGGCAGATGGGAGGTTACCTGGCAATTCCAAGCCTGAGGGAGCAATTATCAAGAGGACAGAGTATCAATAGGCAGGTAAACGGTTTCTGTTTTGTTTTTGTGTGAGAATACAAAAAGAATATTTTTAAACATTCAGTGTTATTGTGTGGGATTTGATAGGACTTGTCAGCAGCAAATCAACTGGGAAGCATAAATTTTTTCCCAAAACTTATAAGGTTAATAGCTTTGGGTGTCTCTATATGTAGGACTGCCCTTGACAAGCCACAAACCATGTATCTGCGTTACTGTTTCTCATCCTCAGCCATGACACCAACATGTGGGCGCACACACATACACACACACACACACACACACTCACACACACACACCTCCTTATGCTCTCTCTATACACCCTAGTGCATCAACTATAAGACTTTGGAACATTATTTTCTGTGATTTTTTTTCCTTCTCCTTGATGAGCATCTGGTGTGTATGACAGTCCAGGTCCTTCTAAGAGCTTCCACCTGGTTATTTTCTCAAGCAGACCGATGTTAACAAAATCCATTCACTTTTCTCCTTCCTCTTGCCCCACAAATTATATGAATATTTTATATACATATATTACATATTTCATCAAAATTAATTTCAAAGTAGGCAGTAGACATTATTATTTAATATCTCCTAATGTTATAGAATCATAATAAAAGACATCTAGCTAATAAAGAATAACTATAAATGCCTATACAACAATGTTTGTAAAATCTTTATCACAGTGCCTGGCACATAGTAATTGCTCAATAAATGGTAGTGTCTGTAATAATCACCTCCAATCATACCTCTGGGTGGTTAGGAATATTCTGGAGTAAGTTTTAATTAAAAAATAAATTTAGAAGGGGTATCTTTTATAAGAGGTTTATTCCAAAAAGCAAAGTCAATGGCCAGAGGGTCATCACAAACTAATGCTATCTCCTAGATCTTGAATTCAATGCAAATCTAACAAACATACTTATACTGCAAGATATTCATCATATTTTGCATCATTTCATTTGGAGGGCCACTGTATTTTAGTTTAATTTTCAAGTAATTCTCATATTCAAATAATTATAACTCAAGATTGGGGTAAATAAAAATCGACTCCACTTAATTGAAACCATGAAGGAAATAAACCAGTCTTCTCTAAAGAACTAAAAAATCTTTTATATAAACAAGAAGCCTGATTGCTGCTGGGTCCATTCTGCCACTCTTCTTTTTTTCCCCCACTTTGATAGAAATTTATTTACGATTCTTTTATTGGTATACATAGGAGCTGTGACTTAGTCACCTGAAAAATTTTTATTTCTTATAAATAAAGGCTCTTTAGGTCTTTGTTTTTCAAGGCATTGCTTCCTTTCTGGAGAATTTTTTTCTTAAGACATGAGCAGGAAGAGGAAAGCAAGAACTCACTAGAGAGCACCCAATACTCAAGCAAAGAAAGAATGGAAAACAAATAACTTGCCTCTGGACTCCACATGGAGCTGCTGTCAGTAGCATAGGAGTCTTCAAATCCCCGGTTATTAAAAGCTGTCTCCAATTCCAAGCTGCCTTCTGTGGACTGGCGACTAAGGCTGCGAGGCACACTGGTCTCTTGGGGAGATGCACCCTGGTGCCTGGTGTTTCCCACCTCACATGGGGACTGTGAGTGGGCAGAGATGGGATCATCTTCACCATAAGACAGAGTCTCAGAATAGTTTGGTTGGCTGGCTCCATCCAAACCTAAATGTGCAATAAGGAGACTATTTCAAATGTATTATTATTTTACACCTTTTTACCTAGAGAAATTGAGCAGTAGCAACAACACAAATCAAGATCTCAAAAACAGAGGCACTGGGTGGCTCAGTCACCAGGCTCAGTTCATGATTTCAAGGTCGTGCGATCAAGCCCCGTGTCAGGCTCAATGCTGGGTGTGGAGCCTGCTTAAGATTCTCTCTCTTTCTCTCTCTCTCTAAGTAAAAAAAAACTCTCAAAAACAAAACCCATCAAATAACACCTACAGAAATATAATTCTATCCACAGAGTGGATAAACTTGGTCTAGATAACCAAAAAGACCATTAGTTCATTACATGGAATATACAAAGGTTTAATACTTTCTAACAATATGAATATAAAGGATGTGTGCTTATATAAAAAAAAAACACATTAGCATTTTGTCAGAACTAACGAACACAAGACTTTGGGGATGGATCTAGAAAGCGAGAACAACAATCTACTATGGAGATCATACTGTCTCCTGACTCTAGGATCCTTCTTTCTCTCTTCTACATTCACCATCTTACCCTCTCCTTGAAAGGCTTCAGTGGTTCTCTCAAGTAAAAAATTCTTTACTTGATCCATGGAACACTGGACTTGGATTCAGATGATCTGTGTTTAAAACCTAGCTCTGTGTTAAGAATTTACACAATATTTGGACTGTCCGAACTTTTGTTTTCTTATCCATAAAATGATGATAAGAGCCGTCACAGAGTCATGTGGACACATGAAATAATATCCACCTGGCAGCCACTAGGTTTTCGATAAATATTAGCCTTGCTTGTTTGTCTGACCCAAACTAGCCTCTTCCAACCCTATAAACCCCAATTTTCTATTGCCTCCCACCTTGCTGTCACCTGTGGCCTCATGGGCTCATGAAAACACAAGTTGTGTATTTCTTTTCACGATGGTCCCCAAACCCCCTCTCCTCTCATCTTTCCTTTCCATCCAAAGTCCAATAACTCCTGAATCTTCCCTGACTCCTTGGACTCAGTGTTTTCCCCTGACCTTGGTGTTATTCTGTTTTCTCTTTCAGCCCTGCATCATCTGTGCATCCCCTTCCTCTTCTTTAAAGTCTAGGTTACCCTCGGACAGTAAGGAAAAACTGGCAGAGTCTTCCAAAGCAATAGTTTTCACCCTGACTTTCCTCTCAATGACGTATTCTCTCTTTGGTCTCCAATCTCCTCCAGAAGCCACAATCCCAGGATAAGAGAAAATTAGAGACAGAGATGGGATGAGTGAGTGGGATGACAAAGTAGAGATGATAAATTCAGCTCTCATTTACACGTTGTGTGGTAGCAATCGTTTCTGCTGTTGGTCTTAAAGCCTCAGTGAGAATATAAGCTCCTTGAAGGTACTAAGCCACATACAAATACGTTCTAGTCTTTATCCACCAGTGGGTTTCACTAAACCCTCAAACAACTTTCCAGGCTAGGCAGGTAACAAATAATTGAAGCATCCAGGTGTGCAGCAATATGGAATAGTGTTGACAGTAGTTTACCAGACAGTTTATGACTCACCTGCAGTAAACATGCAAACTTGAAATTATATTATCACCCTATGCAGACTATACAAAAACATCTTTAGGTGGTCTTGGTACTCAGAGCCCAACTTCAGACTCCTGATTTGGGATTTTGCAACACCATGGCAATCCACTGAGAAGTTCCCCTATCTGCCTTGTTATTCTTAATAATTCAGTGCAGTCCCCTTGGAAACACTTTCATAGGACACCATAACAATTTTACATTCACACACTCAGTTATTTGGCAAACACACTTTAAAAAGGCCACAGAAAATGACAGAACGAGAGATACTCCATATGCAAAACCCTACAACATAAAGCAGAATTTTCTTCTAAGGCTCTAATTAGCACATCCATTCCTCATATACATGAACACTAAAATGTCCTATTAAACAGTGGGTCATCCATCAACGTGTGTAGCACCCAGCAGGATTTCAGCACAAAGTCTAACTTTGCCAAGAAATTACCCCTATAAAACTGTCTCATGACTTTAACTCCTACAGTGATAATACCTAGATCAGTAATAAGGGAATTTTCAAAAGCTACATTAAACCTTGAAAAGCTATTCATAACCGAAAAACATAAGAACCATATTAATGTAACAAACCATTTTCTTTGACAGACAAGCAAGGACTGAATTAGAAAAGCAAAGCTAGGGTACAAGTCACAAGGAGAAGGAGAAAGAAAGAGGATTCACCATCACATAAAGCCATCTTCCCATCCTGTAAGTTAAGGAAGATCATGTCACCTTAAACACATACAGGAAAGTAATTGCCTGTTGTCAGAGAAATGTGTCCTAGCTTCCTAGAAATTATAGGCCATAATTATGTCACATAAACCATATTTATTTTAGCAGAAAACTTTTTTGCACTTTTTAATCCATATCCCCCCTTGCCATGGCATAACCCTATTATCCAGTTACTTTATTTTATACTCCCAAACCCTTCCCTCCCACCACCACCCACACACATACAAATACTTTTTCTCACCATCTACGATGATGGTCAGTTTTATGTGTCAACTTGGCCAAGCTATAGGCTTCAATTAATTAATCAAACATTAATTGAGGTGATACTATGGAAGTATTTTATAGATGTGAGTAAAGCCCTTAGGCAGTTGACTTTAAGTAATGGAGATTATCCTACATAAGCCTTAAGAGGAGAACTGAGGCCTCTCTGGACACAGAGAAATTTTACCTGTGGATTTCAGAGCTCTATATTTCTCTAGCCAGCTTCAGTAATAGCATAGGCCAATTCTTTGCAATAAATCTCTTGATACATATATCACCCTGATATCACCTTAAAAAAATTATTCTTATATAAACTCTAACCCCCATGTGGGGCTTGAACTCATGACCCCGAGATCAAGAGCTGCATGCTCTGATTAAACCAGCCAGGCACCCCAATATCACCTTGAGATAGATAGATAGATAGATAGATAGATATCTCAGATCCGAGGTGGATCACTTCACGTAAACCCTCTTTGACATTACTGGGGAGACAGTGTCAATCAATGTACCACACTAAGTCAGATAAGTGAGACAAGAGAGAACCTGCCAGGAACATGAAGATAGCATTTTCTTGGTTCTAATAACCTCACTATTCCATCTAGAATAAAGAACCTCACTTGAAACATGAAACCTTTACTTTCACTGGTTGAACATTTTGAACATATTTTTAAAGTGTAAGAGTTGTCTACAATTAAATTTTATCTTAGAAAATCATGTTTAAGGTAGAGTGAAAGGGACATCTGGGTGGCTCAGTCTGTTAAGCCTCCAACTTCAGCTCAGGTCATGTTCTCACGGTTTGTGGGTTCAAGCCCCGCGAGCCCCGCACTGGGCTCTGTGCTGACAGCTCAGAGCCTGGAGTGTGCTTTGGATTCTGTGTCTCCTTCTCTCTCTGCCCCTGCCCCACTTGCACTCTACCTCTCTCTCTCTCAAAAATAAATGAACATTAAAAAATTTTTTTTAAATAAAAAAGGTAGAGTAAAAAAAAGCTAAGTAGATGCAGAACAGACAAGAAACCCACAAATCTTCTCTGGGATGAATGCTTAATCTCTTCCTTATTCTTTCTTGCTGGAAAATAATTCACTGATCTAAAGATGAACAAAAAGAAGTGACACAGAAAAAAACATCATGCAATAAAAATTACATTAACATTTCCATGGCATTTGATAACCTAAAATTTAGCATGCAGTTATCCCTTCCTATGAAAATCCTGATTTTCTTCAAAATCTACAAATAATTTACTGCATTATCCAATGCGGTGTGCTTTTCCCTCCCTCCAATAGCGAAAGTAATTTTATCTTTTCTGTCACTGTCTGTCAAAAATTTCAGAATCCCCAGTTATAATTGAGGTTATTGCTAATTCCAGAAAGGGTAAGTTTGGAATGGTTGTCAGAACTCTCAGAAAAGGAGCCGTTTGTATAAATCAGAAACTAGACATTTGGGCTTCTGGGAAATGGGGCCATTAGCTTTTGAATGCAACACGCTGCTCCCAGGGAATCAACTGCTATTAACTTTCATTAGCTAACATTTGCCCTCCTGGTGGAAGAGGGGAAGGCTGTGATGTAACACCAGCAAAAGAGAAAACAAGAGGGGGAGTAACGAAATGACGGAGGGCAGTAGCTACCACTACCATGCTTTGGTTACATCACACATTTATTTTTTCTCTTACCTTGGGCTAAAAGGAATAGCAATAAAATATGTTATGTGGCTCATATCAGTAAGTAAAATTACATGGTGGATAGCACATTGTTATATTTCTGCTGAAGAATAAGGTCTGTTCTGTATATTCTTTGTTGCTGTTCTTTTTTTGGCCAGCCTTATCCACCTTGTCAAGTCAGAAATTTCTTCTCTGTTACCTTCTCTCAATCCCAGGCTCTCGTTTTTCTCTTTCTATTGCTAAGTGTGGAAAAATATGGAAGACCTGCAACTATGCCTCCATTGGTTTGACTAATCACATGTCCAAAGGAAAGAAGGAAAAGATTAGAGAACTCAGGTCATTTAGACTGGGTCACTAAAGTGGACAATGTTCTTTTTCTCTAGCTTTTTACCAACTACAATTCATAGACCTTTCCCTGTTTCAATAGCCTATGCCTATTCAGGGTTCCAGCCATAAAGGACTCAGAGAGATCCCTGACCTTCACTAGAAAAGCACTAAGAAATAATGCACCGTTCTTTCTCCAGGTTATTTTGTGTACGTGGGGGGATAGGAGGAGGACTCTTAACAAGGTCTACCTACTATAACAATTCACAGGCTGTGCTGATCTACTTCAGAGTATTATTCCCTCCCCTTTGTGGAAGGTACTTAGTCTGAAGACATCAGAGAATGGCAGAACACTTTGCTCTTGCCCAGCAAGCAATTCTCATGTGGCAGAGGATGGAAACAGAGGGGTAGGATGGGGGGCGGGGGGGAGGGTAGAAACTACAGAAAATGAGGACAAATGTACAAGGTATGTGTTATCTGAAAAAGGCTATTTGATATTATTGTAAAACATATATTTATTTGAATGATAAAACACACATATTGTTTTAAGAACATCAACTATTAAAAGAAAGTTTCCAAAAATTTTTCATATACATGGTCATATACATATACATATATATGTATGTCATATATGTAGGTCATATACATATATGGAAAATAGACTCTAGGATTCCAAATGAGAGAAAAATGACAGAATCTCAATGTCAGCAAACAGGTATGTGAAATATTTGTATTTATCAGAAGAGAACAAGATTTTATAAAGCTTCATAAATACCATTCTGATTCTAGCCATCAGTGTTCAAAATATACAAAATGATAACCTAAAAGGAAGGAAGGGGTCCCACAAATCAGGGGTAAGGATTTTGGCACTTCTTATTCATTCCTCCCAGTTCCCTGCATGACAGCCCCTCTGTGAGGTTGGTAAGACCCCCCTCTACTCTGTTTCAGCCTCTGGGTCTCGCCCCCTTTTCTTTTCCTCTCTGGAGACTCAGATACAAGTGTAGTAATCAAGTGACTCAAAGCTGTTCTTACGATTGTCCATCCCTGCTCTAGATAAAGGGAGGGTTTCATGCAAATACCTTCACAGGCAGACACTTCTGTGTTATCCTCTTCATGGGTAGAGAGCAGGTGGCTGAATTTTGATTTCTGCTCCAATCCCACCTGTGTGCCTTTCTTAGATGCTTCTGAACGAAAACTCTGGGACCGGGACATGGAAATCTCAAATTGTTTGATCACCTCCCCGTCACTGTCAGAAGATGTGCATGGTTCTTCATCATCTCCAAAGCTGTTAACTGGGAGCAAACAAGAGCCATGAGTTTCATGGGGGGCCCACAATAATACAGAGATACATAATTTGGAGAAACAGAAGAACATGGATGAGGAGTCTGGATAAAGCAAGCCCAAACCAGGCAGAAAGATTTTAGAGCATTTATTGAAACACAAATTTGAGCCCAAAGGAATAAAACAGGAAAAGAAAGCCTACGAGGGCAAGTAGAAATATATGACTAGAACCTGGGAGGAAACATTGGGACGCCCCTAATTGACATAATAAGACCTCTTGTTGAGCAGGGAGGCCCTGCTGATTTCTTGTGTTGCTGACGTGCTTATAACTGGGAACAGGACATTTGACTTACATTCATTCTAGTCAATGATGACAGAAAATATGCTCTTAGCCTCATTTCTATTATTAAAACACAAAGAGCCAAGCCCCATTCCAGAACAGACCTACTTGCAACTGAGATCTTCCAAAAGTATCCTAGTTTTGAAGAGACATCCATAGTAGTATATGTAATTTAAATGAAACAAAACAAAACTAGCTTATATTATTGTGTTCCAATGCCTTTCTCAGCACCAACGACCCAACTCAAATACCCTTTGAATTATTTATACCACTTTGTCCATATCGGCCCACTGGTCCTTTCAGCTTCTACAATAAGTGAAGATAGTTCTTCCCTTTGAGTTCTTTGCCTTTGATGTTCCTTCTACCTGGAACTCTCCTGCCCTGGTATTTACCTGGCTGGTTCCTCTCCTCTCACCACTGAGGTGTCAGCTCCACTAAACCCTTCCCCATTGCCCCACCTTAAGCAATTCTCTTTATTTCTCTCTTCTCCCCCATGACTTTCATGAAAATAAAGACATCACCTGTTTTGTTACCTGATGTCTCTTCATTATGTAAAACAATGTCTGTTGCATAGTAAGTACTTAACAAACACTTGTTAAATATTGAATAAACTGATGAAGATGTAATGCTTTCTCCAAGCCTGAGCACCTCTCCCCCTCCCCCTGCCCACACTCACCCAGGGTTCCCTGTGCCTGGACTAGTTTCCTCTAGCCCTCTAGACTAGTCAAGAATCTAGCTCATCATCAGGACTTGCCATAGACATCACTTCTTCCAGAAAGCCCTTCACTGATCCCTTATAAGGTTCACGGCTTCTTCCATGAGCTCAGTCCTGCCCTATCAGTGCTCCCTCCGGCTTTGTGACAGATTTACCTATTTAATTTCCAACCATTCCACCTAGCCTGCACACATCAGGAGAGTAAGGGGCACAGCAGACCACCCACCTATGTATCCCTCAAGACCCTATCTCTATGCCAGGCACATGGGAGGCTACTCTGTAAATATTTGCTGAAAGTAAATTGGAAACAATAAATAACAGGAATTATTTCTTAGAGATTTGCTCCTCCAATCCAAAAGTCATATAGTAATTCTGGGGAAGGGTATGGTTGTTAATTCACAGATGGGTCCTGAATATTCCATCTGATTCAGAAGCTAAGAAGAAATTATAAAGCCATTTTGTAAGTGAGAGAAAATACTTTAAGTACCAGCCTGATCAAAACATTTATTCTCTTATTTAAGAATTGATATTTCTGAGTTTGTTAAGAAGATATGTAGTAATAACAAACACTTATTTGTTTGTTTTTTATGTGCCAGGAACTGTCCTAAGTGCTTACACATATTAGCTCACAGAATATACATGAAACACCATTATTGTTCTCTTTTTCCAAGTGAGAAAACTGAGATAGAGATGTCTACAACGGCTGACAATAATACTTCCAATAAGGGGTAGAAAGGAGATTTTAATCAAGGTAGCCTGTCTCTAAAGGCTACATTTCTAATCATTATGCTGAAGAACCAGAGAGAGAGAGAGTGGAAAGAACTCTCTATGCTCACATCAACTAGCTCAATCCCTGTGGTCAAATCCTTTAAACACTCTGGATCATTTCTGATGTCTGGGTCATTTCCCAGATCTTCTCTAGATCTATGTTTTCTGCCTCCAAACTTCCTACCCAACAAACATGTATACTGGATCTGTTTTGCTTTTTATGGAGCAGCTGGCCCAAGAATACAAGAGCACATCGCTGTCAGTTCACTCAATTTTGTTGGCCGTGACCAGCACATGGTAAGACCTGAAAAGCTAAGTATCAAAACATACTGAATATGCCAATACTAAAAAAACATCTCAACAGAAAATGATCATAAGGGGCAGTCTTCCCATGTCTCAAATGCTGGGAAAAGCACCTGTTGTGGGATAGACCATCACATATGGGAGAGACCCAAAGACCAGTGGAGCAAAATTGAATTCCCTTCACCTTTAGAACATAGGACCATCTAAGCATCTGAGAAAAAGTTAGGAGGATATGTGCATGGGAGGGGTGGTTGGAATAAGTGTACATGGGAGCTCTTTCCAAGTGTGAGATTCCATTCCATCTGTATCACTACATCATTTTTTAAGATAAAAAGAGAGAGGGAGGCAAACTATAAGAGACTCAAATACAGAAAACAAACTGAGGGTTGCTGTAGGGGAGGGTAATGGGCACTAAGGAGGGCACTTGTTGGGATGAGCACTGGGTGTTATCTATAAGTAATAAATCACTAAATTCTTCATATTTAAAGAAAAATTTTTAAATTTAAAATAAAATAAAAATAAATAAAATGTAAATAATCATAGTCATCAATTTCAAATTGAGTTAGTCCATGGATATTTCTTCATCTATAAAATCAATAATTAGAATTATTAATATTTTTTGGACTTCATTAATTTACCATTATTAACCATAATTCATCCTTGATTTTTTTTCTCCAGTGATTCATCAATCATCCACAGAGAAAAGATTTCCAATTCATTCAACTTACAGTATATACCAGGCATCTTCTTGACTTTGCGTATATTATCCCACTTAACCACCATAGCAACACCAGGAAGTAGGGATGATTCTTATTCCCATCATAGAGATGGAAAACAGAGGCACAAAGCAGTTAAGTAACTTGCCCTGGGCAACAAAGTAAGCAAAATAACACAGTGGGACTTGAACATAGAACTTATGTTTTTAGCCAATGCGGATATCAGCAGATGTTATTGTGTGAGAATACTTGCGCCCTATCTAGTTGTCAGAGTTGGGCCAGGGTGCCCGGCTGCCTCCGCCCGGGAAGTTGCTTCCTTTGAAAGGAGAGAAGAGCAGTGAGTCCACATGGGAGTGAATACATACAGGAAGGCTGCAGTATAAGTGGCCTATGGATCCTTGGGGGATTATAAATAAAACTGCACATACTATTCTAAGTCTTACACCCCAAGGATCTCAGGGAATTCTCCACCTAATAACAAAACCTGCCATCCATCCTAAAAACCACTGAGTAGCAACAGAAGTCCCTTGTGGTGCTATAACAATAATAAAAGCAATCCCATATAGAGCATGTATCATGTGCAGGCACTGTTCTAGAACTTTACATATTTTCATTTATTTACTCCTTACGATAACCCAAAGAATAAGTACTTTATTATTCCCATTCTCTGGATGGGAAAACTGAGGCAAAGTGAGGTTAGTAATTTGCCATAGTCATAACAGTTAGTAAATAGTGGAACCAAGATCGAAACCCAGGCTGTATTGCTCCAAAGTCAATGTTAATGGACATAATGCTCCCTCTACCATCAGCTGCCTCAAGGGAAAAAAAAAAACTTTTTAAATTCCTGGTCAAAATTGATACAACTGTATTTTATCACTAAGAACACAAAATTACACAGGCTGAGTTAGAAAGAATTTTCACGAACATCGTTTTTAAAGATCCCTGCTACTCGCCTTGTAATGATTCTATGTCAACAACTAAATAGCTGATCTGGATTTCATTCAACTTAAATTTTTAAAATTGCAAAGTCTCATCTAAGTTGTGTTACTTATTTTAGAGATAATATAGTACTCTCTGAAACACTGTATAAACATAAACTTTAAACCCCTTTCAAGCTAAGTACCTGTGAAACAGCACAATGGGCATTTGTATTAAAATCTTCACCTCTTCATCCAACTAGCTTGCTAAAATAATAGGAAAACATTGCACAAATACCATGGATGTGGATACATCTTGAAGTTGAGATTGTTCATTTTACTCAATCACAGAATTCAGACAGACCATAGATAGCACCCAAATATCCACCACCAAAGAGAAGTTAGACTCTTCTGCAACCTTGCTGATGCATGGCCACCTGGCTTCACCCCTTTGTTCATACATTATCAAGGTGCTACTGTGGGCTTCTTGCACTGACAGCAAGTTCATGACTTGGACAGGTACAGAGAGCTAGCTGATGACCCATCAATATTGAATCCCTACCACAATGGAGTCAGAATGTCCCTCACTCTAATTCGTAATGATTTTTTTCTTGTTTAAGTAAGAAGGGGCAGAGCCAATGCCATCTGTATCTTCCACATTAGAGTAAAGAAGGGGGGCTGGGGCAGGGCCACAGAAACTGCTGTCAGGTATAACATTAGTCAAGGCTAGACTGGTTAAGAGTGTAAGTCTGGAGTCAAGCTGCCTGAGTTTGAATTTGGGATCTTCCACTCACTAGTTTGAGACTGAAGCAAATTCTTATTCTTTTTGAACTTCAGTGTCCTTATTGAGATTCCTCACTTCTTACAATTGTTGAGAGAACTAAATGAGATTAGCCATGTAAAGACACTTAGCATATGCCTGGTATTTGATATGCTCAAACTGGTTCATTATTATTATTATTATTATTATTATTATCCCCCATCATGGCAGTACCCTAGGTGGAAACCCTTTCAGGAAGCCTTACATTTACATACAAAGGAAAGAATGTGCCTGTTCTTGCAGGGTCTAACTTGGAAACTCATCATCAGGGTTTTGTAAGGGAAAGGTGGAAGAAACAAGGGCTAGGGGAGGAAAAGATTAAGCTGATAATAGGAGTTGTGTCACTTTCCTTCCTCACTATCCTTTTCCCCAAGTTTGGAGGTGGAGCACTGTATGAGTTGGCAATGCTGTCTGGATGTGGGCAGTGCTCAACACCTGCTCATTTTCTTGTTTCTTTTAAGGCAACAAAACTACCAACTGGTGATACAAAGGGAGGATTTCTTAAGCCTGTCTGCTGCTATTTTACAGATGGAGTTAGAATTTATAAATGATCAGTGTAGCTCCAAGCTTATTAATTCCTTCCCACCCACACAAGAGCAATTAGGTGGAGGGAAGTACAGCTCACATCTTCTAGATGGGAAGTGGAGACAGGTGGGGGTGGGTTGCACTCAGTAGTGCAGTACCTGGGTGTTACTTTTAGCTACAATTGCAGGAAATCCCTTACATACTAGATTTCTCAAATACCCACAATGAATGCCTGCCTGTGGTGGCTGGATAAGATTGGAAGTAAGAATAAGAAGTTGGTTAAAGTGAAAAAGCAGAAAGGAGGTTAAATGAGACAACTGCCCATTTCAGATCCTAAGAAAGGGGCCACATTTCTGGAAGCACAATCCAGCCATTATTGGATTCAGGCAGGAGAGAAAAAGATTTTTTATAAATCATCCAGCCTTAACTATTATCAGACTATGTTCTGTGGAAGTCTAGGGTTCCACAAAGGAGCTTCAATGCCACTATCAACGTGGAGATATGGGTGGTTGCACTGAGCAGGTTGAACTATGCACCCTCTACAGTCAAGGATATTTTGCCCTAATATGGTTTACATTTTTGTGAGATTTTGTTGAGAAAAAAAAAATAGAAGTCCCAACACTTTTTAAAAGTTTGAAAAACATTGATATAACCCAACTCCCTCATTCTACAGAACAGAAACTGAGTCTGGGATTACTTAAGGGACTCATCAAAGTCAAATAGCTGGTTAGTGGCAGAGGAAGAATTAGCATTGGGTTCTCCTGTGCACACTTGTTTTGTTATCCTGTACCTTTGCGAGATATTTTGACAACTCTATTTCCTACAAAGAGATGCCGCTTGTAACAGATATGAGTGAGTCAAAAATAAAAGATTAAAGTTAGTAACATACAGATCACTATACTAGGGAAAAGTTACAATATCAAAGACTCCAGTTCGTTAAAAAATTTTTTTTTAATGTTTATTTATTTTTGAGAGAGAGAGACAGAATACGAGTGGGGGAGTGGCAGAGAGAGAGAGACACAGAATCCAAAGCAGGCTCCAGGCTCTGAGCTGTCAGCACAGAGCCTGACGTGGAGCTCGAACTCATGAGCGGCGAGATCATGACCTAGGCCAAAGTCAGAGGCTTAACCAACTGAGCCACCCAGGCACCCCTCAAAGATTCCAGTTCTGATAACAGCAGAATAAGTGATTTGAACTCACCTACAAATAACAGTTATAAATTCATGAAAAAAAAATTTAAACAAACTATTTGAAGACATAGAGAGTGAGCAAGAGCAGGGACGATCTGGAGAGGATCCAATCTTTGAAAGAAGGAAATTTTACTGGATGAGATACATGGTTACATTGCTTTTCTGTTAAAAGTACCACCAAGTCCATGAAGCACAGGGCATCTAGGACTCAGAAGAAATCAGAAGCCTTATTGACTTAAAATGTTGGAGGACAGAATTCAAAGAAATATAGGGGAAAACTCCAGAAAGGAAGGAACCACAGAGAGAGAACTCCAAAATCTGCATGTGAACTTAGCTCAAACAATTGACTGAAACCTGAAATATGATTGCATAGGGAAGAATCCAAGGAACCCCCTAAAAGTCACAGCTAGAGGGCTAAAAATCTACACAGACATTTTGGCTGCAGACTATTTCAGAGGAGACTGAATTAGGAGTTTGAATCTGGCCAAGTTAGAGAGGCTTAGTACACACCTTAGGTATTCCATTAAAACTCTAGAAGGAGCAACCTTTGAGCTAAGACTAAATGTAAAACTGAAACAAACTTTGCAGAACAAAGTATGAAGCCAATACTCCATCAGATCAAAGGAATCAACAATTAATTGTGGGCTGAAACAAAAAGGAACTTATTTCTCTTCCCCACCAGGCTGTTCTCATCCAAGATAGAAAGGAGGCACCATGAAAGCATCATGGGTGGGGTGATTAGCTCAGACTATGGGGATTACACAAAGGCTGCACTATAATAGATAGTATTCTAAACAGACCTGTGTCCGTACTCATTGGACCCTGATTTCTCATTATCTGACTCTCTCAACTGCAAGTGTTTCCTGAACACTTGACTTTGACAATCACTTTGAAGTTCATAACTACAACAGGGCTCATCCGGACAAGAGCAAGTGCTAAACTGTTAATCTCCCTGACTCTTTAGCTCTGCTCTCTAATCTGTATGCTTCCAACAAGGGAATTTCTTGATAGGACCCAAGTGTTGTGTTGTTTTCTTGCTACAGTGGCATTTACATACAAATTAATGGTCAGGACTATAATTTACTCTGCTGAGAACTGCGGTGACCTGGTAATTAAATTTCTGCACATGCAGAGAAAACATAAAACCAGAATGGCTGCTCTTGCTTTCTTTTCTCCAACCCCCAAGAGCTCTCTATCACTCCAATGAATCCTTACATGCAAATGTGAACCTACATTACAATTTACAAATGTTCTGATTAGGAAGACAAAAAAAAAATTCCATTGCCATGGATACTAAGGGCCTGGGATGGATAACCAAGGCTGAGAGAGATAATGGACAGATCTTGAGATGTGCAGGTGTTGTGAGTTTTTGAAATTCTAGCCATTCATTCCACTCACTCTTCTTCTTATCCCATGCTGCAAATCATTCTCAAGGCAGTTTCCAAAGTTATTGTTTTATCTTGCAACAGAGCCCAGTCAGGCTACTGGGATAATATCTATAAGGCAGTTTCAAACTCTCCCCAGCACTGAATCTACGGTAAATATATCCAAATATATCATGATAACTGAAAAGGCATGGACTGAAAATGCTCACTTGGCTAAGAGCTTTTTTAGAAGAAAACTAAAAGCCATATTCCAAGAAAAGTCACATAATTCATACCTCATATATTCAGTGGTGGTATGCATATATTGGAATAGCAGCCCTCAATGATGCCACTGATAAAATCAGATAATGAATAACTTTTCTCCATTTGCAGAACAGTTGATGGAAAATTTTCTAAATGTTTGACTTTTCCCATAAAGGTTCTGTCCCTTGGGTTCCTGTTATCACACATAGGCTGACAAGCACAAGCAAGTAAAAAAAAAAAAAAAAAAAAAAAGTGGAAATAGTTAATCATGCTTCTTTCCTCAGCTTGTTTTGTCATGGATGTGCATGCTCCTGCCTGTGATTGTTACATGGCTTATATCATCTAGTCATAGTTCCATTGGCAAAATAATTCCTGCTTTGTGATGAAAATAAATACATTAAAATTTCATGGGGTGCCACAAAAATCACATCCATCTTTGGCATTGAACCACCTGAACAAAGCTGGCACCACTGAATTAGAAATGTTGCCCTGGGTATAATAATGTCCCTTGTTCCATCCATATTCTGAACTGTCACGTAGAGCTTACCTTCTGATATTTATCTTACTTACATTTTCTAAGTGGGTTTATGTAGCTGTAGTTCCTCTAACATGTTTCAAGGAATTTGGGGTCTTAATTCATTGTTCTCTACTGTATCCCTTTAGTGTCTAACATACTGCTAGGAATAAAAGGTCCTTCAAAAATGAATAAACAAATGAATTTTAAATTAATACAATAGTGTATTGGGCAGGTTATCTAGAGAAGCACAGCCAATAGGGGAGATATGTGTATTTATACTTATATTTATTTATATATGTATTTATATTTATTTGTATTTTTATTATAAGGAATTGGCTCATATAATTATGGGGCTGACAATTTCCAAGATCTACAAGTGGCAAGCTGGAGACCCAGGAGAACCAGGGGTCTAGTTCCAGGCTGACTGAAGGCCTAAGAATAAGGAAAGCCAATGGTGTACGTTCTAGTCCAAGACCAGAAGAAGACCAATGTTTTTGTTCAAGCAGACAGGCAGACAAAGTTCTCTCTTACTCAGCTTTTCTCTTCTATTGAGGTCTTCAATTGATTGGATGAGGCCCACCCACATTAGAGAGGGCAATTTGCTTTACTCAGTCTACCATTTCAAACGTTAATCTCATTCATAAACATCCTCCCAGATACACCCAGAATAATATTTGATCAACTATTTTGGCACCTCATGGCACAATCATATGACACACAAAATTAACCATCACAAATATCAGATAAAAGCCAAATGCAAAGCAGGAAGAATGCCAAAAAGAAGCAGGTCATGTACTGGTTTTTATCCCAGCACTGACACTTCCCAGTTGGGTGATCTTGCATGAACCTTAGTTTATTCACCTTTAAAAATCAGACCAACTTTCTGTTCTGGCTATATGGAAGCCTGAGGACATATAGAACCCCTTTCTGCCACAAACTCATAGAAGCACTGATAAAATTAGAAAGACACCTGGTATTAACCCAGAGGAGTAACCAACTTGTTTGGCTGATATCTAGGATATCAACGGCTTTGGGTTCATGCAAGGGTAGAATAAGGACGCTAGCATAAAACTACTACTCTTTAATAAAGGCTGCCCTTTCTATGAAAAGGGGACTAGTAAATTTCATCTAACAGTTTGGACTTAGAGAAGTAGCAAGGAAGCTTACTATCTATTGGGGCTGTGAATGAGAAAAAAATTACCCTATGACAAATAAAAACATCAAGTCTTTACCTCTCTCAGAGATATAGTATCAGTGAAGCACAGATATCTGAAGGTAAGAAATTAATAAGGGAAATGGGTAAGCATCTACGAAATCCAGGAGACCCAGTAGAAGCAAATGCAAAATTGCTCTATAGGAATATTTCCATAACCCAATATACACAGGATTACACCCCTCACCAAGCAAAAACACACCCCTTCTAAAGATGAGTTAACACCACAAACACACAGAATATAATACACAAGAGGAATTAAACTAGCTTGAGGTGAAATGGAAAACAATCTAAGAACACACAGTAATTTAAATCCTATGTGGAAGATTGACAAAAATTAGCCATGTATTAGGCCACAGAAGAAGGTTCAAAAACATTATATCACATTCTAATTTCAATATGGTTAGATATAAAATACTTTTTAAAAATTATAAAAATGCTTTTGGAAACCAGAATCCACATTTTTAAATAATTGATGGGTCAAAGAAGAAACCTAATTGGAATAATAAAATATTTATAGCTGAAAAATAATGAACACATCATATATCATATACTTGTGGGATATATTTAAAGTGGTACTTGAAAGAAATTTATGGATTCATTTAAGGTATATATTAGAAATCAAGAAAAAGACTGAAAAATTAATATGATAAATGGTCAATTTAAGATGTTATTGATCAACAGTTTAAACCAAACCAAAATGCATGGAAGAAATAGAGAAGATAAAAAGCAGATATTAATATAAATGTTAATATAAAGAAAACATTTAAAACTAGACAAGATGAAAATGGTCTCTTAAAGATAAGCCATGGCAAGACAGAGACAAATAATACATTTACATATATAATGGACACTTAAAAATCTGAAAAGAACAAAAACCAGTCTAAACAATTTAAAAAAGAACAAATAGATAAAACATAGACCAGTAACTACTAAAGAAATAATAGAAAAAATTCAAAAAGTGACACATCTATCCAGACAGCTTTATATGACTTTTTCCAACTTTCAGTGACCAGGTAATTGTTCTTTTATATAAGCCATTCTAGAAGGAAAAACTTCTTGTATCATTTTTTAAGGATAGCATAAACTCAAGTAAGGTAATTTACATAGTAGATCAATCTCTTATGATGCTACTTGCAAATATTGTAAACTAAGCAGCAAATAAAATTTGTGATATATCAAAAACAAACACATTGAGAATAAGAATTTATAACAGACATGCAATGAAGTTTAAGTATCAGGAAAATCTCTTAAATGTAATTAACCACATTAATAGATTAAAGATGAAAAACATAATCATCTCACCAGATGTGGAAAATTATTAAAGAGGTTTCAACATCATTCATGACAATGATTCTCAGTAACTAGGAATAGAAGAAAATTTTCTCTACTTGAAAAAGAAAATATACCATGCATCACACTCAAAAGTAAATTTTAACGTTCCTTAGAGACAATAAAAGACAAGAACACTTGCTGTTACCACTTCCTTGCAATTCTGTATTGGAGATCTCAAAAGCACCATAATACAAAAAATAAATGAAGGGGGTATATTGTAATGCAAGAAATGAAATGCCAAGAGATTGAAATTTCCAGGTTAAAAAAAAATCCATGAGAAGCCCAGGTCAACCTTTAAATTGTTAAGGGTTCATCAAGGGGACGTCTGCCTCCAATCAAGATGAAATAACAGGTACCAAATTTAGCCTCACTTGTGAAGCAATTAAAAACCTGGACATAGACAATGTTTCTGAAAATATTGAACATTATGCAACCCCAAACAGGGATTCCTGAGAGATGGGAAATAAGCAGGTGAGTTCTATGCTTACCCAAACTGACTGCCTGGAGAAAGTTTTGAGGCAAAGCTAATGGTCTCCCTGATTTGAGGAGATGGATCTAGGGGCCAAGGCTGTCAGGGCTCGCCCAAACAGTCTGGAAGAACAGAGCCACAAAAAGAACTCACAGACCTGCTGTATTTGAAGTCTTCAGATGAATGCTGATAAGGGCATGTGAGGAAAAATACTGTAGCCATGGAAAAAGCTAATGGAAATGATTGTAGGTAACAGTACCCAGAGCTCACACAGAACCAGGAACAGTGAGTGCCTGGTTCAACTAGCAAGCATAGAAATCCTCATTAGTGGAGCATTTGGTAAACTACTCAGAAGGGTTTTGCCTCATAGGAAAGAGCAATTAGCCCTAGATAAAACATTACTTCAGCCCTACCTAACAAAGTTTAAAACCAAGACCTGAAAGGATCAAACAGTTTCCAAGTAACCTAGCCACATCCCAGAACCAAGCTCAAGGAACAGTTATACATCCAGCATGCAGCATGGTAAAATTTACAATGTATGCTATCCAATCAAAAATGTCTACGCATGCAGAGAAGCAGAAAAATATCATGAATGATGAGGGGAAATTTCAATCAATTGAAATGGTGTAAGAAATCGTACAGACAACAGAATTTGTAGGCAAGGACGCTAAAACGGTAAATATCACTGTATTGCATACATTCAAGAAACTACAAGAAAGATTGAACATAATAGAAATATGAGATATTCAAACAAAACTTAGAGAAGAAAACTACACTAAGATGAAAACATACACTGATTGGAATTAATGGCAGATTGTGCACTACAGAAAAAAAAAAAAAGACTAGTGGCTTGAAAACAGCAATAGAAACCTATCCAAAATGAAACAGAGAAATATAATCACTGCAAAAACATGAACAGAGGATCAGAGAGCAGTGGGACACCTTCAGGCAGCATAAAATACATGTTATTGGAGACTGTGAAGGAAGGAGAGGAGCAGAAAAAAAATCTGAAAGAAGCATGAACAACGTTTTCCCTATCTGATGAAAAAGATAAACCCACCAATTCAAGAAGGTCAACACATCCTAAGACCGAGAAGTATGGTGAAAACCACATCAAGGTACACCATCATAATCAAATAGCTGAAAAC
This sequence comes from Panthera pardus, assembly GCF_024362965.1. NCBI lineage: Eukaryota > Metazoa > Chordata > Mammalia > Carnivora > Felidae > Panthera > Panthera pardus. The sequence continues at coordinate 100,730,733 of NW_026526810.1, read as the reverse complement.
CAGTGACAGATCATCAGGAACAAAACAACAGAGGGAACCCTAATGTAAACTATGGACTATAGTTACTAGCAATGTATCAATATTGCTTTGTCAGTTGTAACAAATGTACCACACCAACTCAATCCAAGATGTTAATAATAGGAAAAGCAGGGCAGGAGGACAGAGAGTACATGGAAGCTCTCCCTATTTTCTGCCCAATTTTTCTATCAACCTAAAACCGTTCTAAAAATAGTCTATTAATTTTAAGTAGTCAAAGGGGGAAAAAAAGACACTTGAACAGAGGAGTATAGATAAGGACAGTAGGGTTCTCACTGTGAAATCTCACAGTGAAGAAATAGTTTTAAAGGGTTGAAAGAAAAACACTGACAGAATTCTATACCCAGAGAAGATATCTTTCAAGAACAAAGGGAAAATAAAGACTTTTCAGAAAGAATTCATCACAACAAAACAAGAATGTTAAAAGAAGTCCTTCAAACAGAAAAGGGATATAAATGTGCATCTATACAACAAAATGAAAAGCCGAGCACCCGCTATGTGGGGAAATACATAAAAACTTGGGTTCTTAGTATTAAAATTTCTTTTAAAAAGAAGTAACACACTTTTATATGTGTTATACTATACAGGTGTTTTGACCTTCTAGAATATTTCCCCTCTGTTTTGGTAATGACATCTTTACCAAAGATTTTCTTTTGAGGAAAACCACTCCTCTCCAAATTTCAATCCACGAGGTTGGAGTGAGGATGACCCCATATTCCTTCATTTTAGCATAGGCAAACAACTTGAATTTGGTCAATGGCAGCTGGCCCCGGGACTTTGCTGGAAATATTGAAAAGGAGCACTCCTACTCCTCCAGCTGGGGTTGATAATCTAATAGGATGTAAGCCTGTATCCACCTCAGAAAGAAGCTAATGCAGAAAAAAGCAGAACCAAAAGTTGTACATTCCTAATACCCATTGTCAACAGGAGCCAATCATTCCTGTACACAGAATAATTCACTAGCCTTTTCATATGAGCCAATAAACTATTGTGTGCACATGCATGTGTGTGTTTAAGCCCCTTTTGAATTTTCTGTTACTTGCACTCAGAAGGATTGTGCCTAATACATTAGTAAAGTGTAAAGACTATTATAGGTGACAGTGAAGAGATCTCCATTTTGGATCTGCCTCTTTCAACGCAAAATTATAAAATCTTGGCCAAGGAACTTTATCTCTCTCTTCTCTGAATTCCTACAATAAATGCTATCTGCATAATTCATTAAGCAAATAAGTATGTACTGCTTCATGATAGGTTTTCTCTCTTGGCTAGCTATTTAAGTCCTTATTAATATTTTATTTATTTAGTCTTGCTTCCCCAACCAGATTATATGTCCTTGACTCCTCACACATAGCTGATGCTGCTCCCCTGAACCCAAATACACACAGAGCACACCTAAGATGAGTCAGCTGATCTTTTAGGGCTCTCTCAGTTTAAAACAAACTTTTGATTCTATAAGAATCCCGTGGCCCCGAATATCGTGACTGTTCTCTGATTCTACAGCATTTTACTCACATTGACAAAGCTGTCTCATGGCTTATCCCCGAAAAACCATGAGTTACTGGAAGCAGAGTCCACTCTAGGACTTTATAGTCCCCAAAATGGAGCATAGGGGCCTTGACACCATCCACATAATGAAAGAATTGTTTGAATTGAACTGAAATCTATTCAAATTTCCCTTTACATCCAGATGTATTCTCTTTCACCGAAGAAGAAAAGAAGTGAAGAGCAGAGAATTAGAAACGAAAGACCCAAGTTTTAGGTTCTGCCACTTGTTAGCTGTGATTTACCACTTGTTACTCAACTTCTCTGAGCTTCTGTTTTTTCCATACAAATGGAAACAATGATTCTTTACTTTTTAAGGTTACTGTGAGCAGCAAAAGCAATAATTTATAGGCAAATAAGGACTCCAAACAACACTTATTAAACATTATAATGCACTCATTACATTACATATAATACCCCACTGAAAACATAATACCATAACATAATAGGTAGCTATGGTATCGTCACTGGACAGATAAAATTACTAATGTCCCCAACTGTTAAGTAATGTATAGACTCTGACTCCCAAGTCCATATTCCCTCCATCACATTATTTTACTTGGTAAATCCAAAAGTTATATGCAAATAACAGGTGTTCCATTCCCCAGGTGTCAGAAAACTATGAAATACAATAGTCTGTGCCTCAAAACCAAAATGACAAAGAACAAAAGAAAATCAAAGTGGGACCCAGAGTCCCTGCTTATGCATAGTAGGTAGGATTGGCAAAATCATGGAGCATGTGCCATTACAATTTTTTCCTTCTTACCTAGAGCAGAGGATAGTCACTGGATGTGACACTCTTGCCTGATAAGCTTGTGTGTGGTTTCAGAATCTGCAAACATCATTCCAAACAGCAAAATCCACCCATCACAGCTACCTGCAAGAGGAAGCTACTGGCCATACTTGGGCCCTGTAAAGACCCTGACTCTATCATGTTCAGAGACTGCAGAGCAGAGTTATAGCCAAGCCTGGAAGCACGATAGAAAAAAGAAGAGTATGGAAGAAAATTCACTCATTTAAAAGTCCATCTGCTTAATAAACAGTATGGACCCTATGACATGCCAGGCCCTGGGGCTGATGTCAGCATATAATGGTGAACAAACTGTCCACCAATCAGCCAATGGATAAAGAAGATGTGCTATATATACAATGGAATATTACTTATCCAAAAAGAAGAATGAAATATTGCCATTTGCACATGGATGGATCTAGAGAGTATAATGCTAAATGAAATAAGTCAGTCCGAGGAAGACAAACACCATATGATTTCACTCATATGCGGAATTCAAGAAACAAAACAAATGAGTGAAGGGGAAAATGAGACACAGGGAAATCAAAAAACAGACAATTATAGAGAACTGATGGTTATCAGAGGGGAGGGGGAGGGGAGTGGGTTAAGTAGGGGATGGGGATTACGGTAATGGCAGCACTTGTCATGATGAGCGGGTGATGTATGGAATTGTGGAAACACTATGTTCTACAGCTGAAACTAATATGACACTGTATGTTAATCAACTGAAATTAAAATAAAAAGCCATACACACACACAAAAAAACCCAGATGCTGGCCCTCACCTGGCAGGCAGAAAACGTAGGCTCAATCAAGCAAGCAGAAACGGCCTCGATGGGTCAGTATTGATACTGCCAGGTCCATTGCTGGAACACTTGGGGCTAGGTATATTTCAGAATTGGGGTTTGCTTGGATTTTAAAAAGCCGGTATGGCGCACATACACTATACCTTTTAACAATGCAGTGGAGTCTGGAGCAACACCTTGTAATAAAATGCATTAATAATTAAAACGTGAATATTGACTCTGAGAGATGAGTCAAGGCTCTAAATCACCTCAGTTCATCCTCAGCCTTATGAAACAACCCCAGTTTCTGATGTTTTTGATTTTAGAATTTAGGACAAGGGCTTGGACACTTGTATGAAGGCTAATGTTGAAAATATCAGTTGAAGACAAAAGCTAATTTTACGTATCTAATTTCTAGAAGAGACATCACAAGACATATGCTGGTATTTAATAAAGCTATGGAAATCTTTTCTCCCACAAGATTTATTGATAAATTAGTATTTTTTTAAGATGCAGAACCTCAGAAATTCTAAAATTCTTATTTTAAAATATTAAAGAAGCCCATTTGTAGGATAATATCCAGTTCTAGGTCTGGAGATAGCACAGAGGAGGTAAGGAAATTTCACAAACACAAAGGAAATCCTAGAAAATTGAAAGGACTTTGTGGACAGGGCTCCTGCCATAACTAGGCTGGAGTAGCAAAAAGTTTATGCTACTGAAAAATCACTTAATGTAGGGACTAGTGTTCTCAAAGCATCTCACACTTGCCTTTGTAGCTCAGAGGCAAAGGTGTCTAAGAAGGGCACTGACTTATCCCTGTTGCTGCACACACAGATGTTATTTAGTCCTACTTGACTACTCCCCCACAGAAGGTGACACCACTGAGGACATTCCTTCCCTAGTCTTCCACAGCAAAGCAGCCCCAAGACCCCCACTCTCCACCCCGGTCCTTCCTGCTCATCTCTGGGCACCAGTATTTAGGGTTCCACCTGAGCACTTTGCTCAGTACACATGCTCTCCCTGCAAACCCCCCATAGCTGCAGCTACCACATCCACAATGATGACCAGTAAAACATCTCCATCAGCCCTCTTTACTAGCTCCACATTAACGTACTCAACATCCGCCTCTAGGCCGGCTTTCCACACAACCCCTGCCCTGCCCATCCTGCTCGCGGCTTCCCCAATCTGTTATCTTTTTCCTTTATTCTCAACCTTCTGCCTCTGTGCCCACAATGACCTCTGCCTGCCCCCAACTTTGATGCCCAATTCAACCTCATTCCTCAAAGTGCTTCCAGCTTCATATCCTGCAGGATCTATTTCCCACCCCCCAAAAGACAAACCTGAACCTTTCTCTTATTCTTGCTCTCCTTGCCCTCCATGCGTACCCCTATGGAAGCACTTCTTAAAGTCATTTCAAACTCTCCATTTACCTGTATGTGCTCCGTCCAGCCTGATGCCTCCTTAAAAGTGGGAGCAGAGTCCCTATGTCTGCATCCTCAGAACCATGACAGTGTAGGGTTAGGCCCAAAACAACTGCTCAATAACTATTTACTGATTGAGAGCAGTAATTAATCAGCCCCATCCCACTGCTGTGTGTGGGGGGGAGTTGGAACCCCAAAAGCACCTATCACCATAATCAGGCACAGAGTGGGTGCTCAACACAGATGTGCTGAATGAATCAGTTGTATATTTTATTAGCATTTATAGGACTCTGTCTTGTATTGATTAAATGAGCTTTTGTGATCTGGACTTGAACCCCAACTTTTAAAGGAAAATGTCTCTCAGGTTCCAAACAGCTTGCAAAGGCCCCCTTGGAACACACCTCCTTGGGAAGTGGGAGCTGTATGTACAATAGGGACACACTGTTTATAAAAGTTAGCTTCTATTAATCTATTTTAATTTTTCACTAAACCAGGGTGCCTGAGTGGCTCAGTTGGTTAAACGTCCGACTTCAGCTCAGGTCATGATGTCACAGTTCCTGAGTTCGAGCCCCACGTTGCGCTCTGTGTTGACAGCTCAGGGCCTGGAGCCTGCTTCAGATTCTATGTCTCCCTCTGCACCTCCCCTGTTCATGCCCTGTCTCTCTCTGTCTCAAAAATAAATAAACATTAAAAAAATAATTTTTCACTAAACCTGTCAATGGACAGCTACTTGTATCTTTAATAGAATTGCAAATATTTTCTCTCATTATTTCTTCCCTGTATTCTGTCCTTCCTTTCTTTATCTTCATGGGTGTTTTCTTAATTAAATGGATTCAACCTTGTTAGGATCTATTATGTGATTTAAAAAATGAACAGAATCATCTGACTAAATAATTACGACAAGGTAAAAATCAAGGCTGTGTACAGCACAAATGGAAAGAATTCATATTTTCAAAAATAAGATACTGAAGAATTTGGGTTATGGGCCCTTGGAACTACTTAATGCTGAGTTCTAGAACATATGCTAAAACTGATCATGATGCAAACTGGATTTAAGGAGACTACCACGTCTAGCAATATGCAGAATAACCTGCATGGGGAACCAGATGCCAAAAGTGCCCTTGAAGATTTGATCCTCAAATCAAAAATTACCCACTGTCTACACGAGAAAAGCACATGTGCATGCATGTGTGTGCACACACATGCACACACACATACACACACAGGACACTTCAAAAAACATTGCATCTGTCATTGCTGAAAAAGGAATTGCCTCAAGGCAAACTGAAAAAACCTGTGGTCTGCAGGTATGACGTTCAGTCAATCCCACCATTGACAGTAAAACTTTTGTCATTTGCCAGAAGATGTCTATGTGGAGTAGTTTTCATTTTATTTTGTTTGTGAGGAGGGTTATTTTTTACACAACTTTACAAAGATATAATTCACATAACACATAATCCACCAACTTTAAGTGTGCAGTTCAGGGGTTCACAGAGCTGTGCAACCATCACAATTTTAGATCATTTTCAACATCCCAAGAGAAAACCTTCACTCTCTTTCCCATCACCCTTCCACCACCAATCACCTTATTCTCCCCAACCCTAGCCAGCCATTTATCTACTTTCTGTCTCTATGGATTGGCCTGTTCCAGACATTTCATATAAAGGGAGCCATATAATATGTGTTTTTTGTGACTGCTTTCTTTCCATCAGCATAATGTTTTCAAGGTTTAACTCTGTTGTAGCATGAATTAGTACTTCATTATGCCCAAATATATTCCACTGTATGACTATACCACATTTGTTTATCTATTCAGTTGATGGACATTTAGGTTGTTTTCACTTTTTAGCTGTTACAAATAATGCTGTTATGAACATTCAAGGGTCAGATTTTGTGTGGAGATATGTTTTCACTTCCACTGGATACATGCCTAGGAGTGGGATTGCTGGGTCATAGGCTAACAACTCCACGTTACCAAAGAGGCTGCACCATTCTGCGTTCCCACCAGCAGTGTATGAGGGTCCCAATTTCTTCATGTCCTCACCAACACTTGTTATTACCCATCTTTTTTATTATAGCCAATTCTGGTGGGTGTGAGGTGGTGTCTTATTGTGATTTTAATTTGCATTTCCCTGATGGCTAATGATGTTGAGCATCCTTTCATGTGCTGATGGCGATTTATACACCCCCTCTGAAGAAATGCTTATTTAGGTCCCTACCCATTTTTAAGTGGGATATTTTCATTTTATTGAATTGTAAGAGTTGTAAGAGTTCTTCATATATTCTAGATATAAGTCCCTTACCAAATATACGATTTGCAAGTACTTTCTCTCATCCTTTAGGATGTCTTTTCATTTTGTTGATGATATCACTTGAAGCACAGAAGTTTTTCATTTTATGAAATCTAATGCATTTAGTTTATGCGTGTGTCACTTCTAATCTAATTAGATATTAGTATCATATCTAATAGGACTTTGGATAAACCAACATCCTAAGATTTATTCCCAGGTTTTTTTCCAAGAGTTTTATAGTTTGGGCTTTACAGTTATGTCTATGACCCATTTAGAGTTAATTCTTGCTTGTGCTATAAGTTAGTTTTGTTTTTTAATTGGATGTTAGTTGTATATTTACAACTTACAGTGTGTCTCTACATCTTTTATTTTCCACTTTGCTTATGCTGTAATACACTCTTTTTGTAGAATGGCTAATGAACTTGTTCTTGTTAAACAATTCAGTTGACACAGGATTGTTAAATTTCTTCCAGAATGTGTGTCTTTACTTTGAAAATTAAAAAGTGAGGTACGCTATGCTAGTTTATATGCTTTGTGCATTGGGGCACAAATTTTGATAACCAAAACTTATACTTAGTATATTCTTCATATTGTCAAACATTTTACTTCTATTTTTGATGTGCACAAGGAGAAAGTTCAACTTATTTCAATAGTAACAGAATCTGAAGATGTATTTTTATCTCTGATTTCATAAAATGTCTCACGGCACCTACTTTTCAATTGCCCCATGGTTTTTGAGATGTACTTTTGCCTCAATATTTTCAAATAAAATATTTACAGAAAAGTATTTTTCTTAAGTTCATGATGCTAATTTTACATCATACACACTTTTATTTCACGAAATGTAATATCTGTCAAGGGTTGTGTTTAATTTGTGATCTAGAATTAGATTCATATTTAATTGGTGCATTTCTAAAACTACAGAATTCAAAATGAACCAACTTATATGAGTACACCTGAAATAATTAGGGACAAATATTTCATCCATTGCAATGACACTTTCATTAGGTAATTGGGCTTAAAATGTTCTGTTTACCAAAATATTCTTTTCCTGAGAAAACCATCAACCACCCCTACTTGCAACATTCCTCACTTCAATGCTTTTTTAAATTTTTTAATGTTTATTTATTTTTGACAGAGAGAGAGAGTGAGTGAGAGAGAGAGAGAGAGAGAGAGAGAGAGAGAACGTGAGAAGTGGAGGGGCAGAAAAAGAGGGAGACAGAGAATCTGAAACAGGCTCTAGGCTCTGAGCTGTCAGCACAGAGCTGGACATGAGGCTTGAACTCACAAACTGTGAGATCATGACCTGAGCTGAAGTTGGACACTTAACTGACTGAGCCACCCAGGCGCCCCCTCAATGAAATGTTTTTAAATTTTTTTGATGCATATATCATATATCATTAAGATACATGTATCTTAATTTTTTTTTACTAAGTTTAGAAGCTTCTGAATCCATCAGTGTTATGTTTAATCAGATTTTCAAAACTTCTGGATAAGAATAAGAGTATTGCTTGCAAACTAAACAGGAATTTAGAGCCAAAAGATCATTATCCTATGTAGATTCAATATCATTATCCTATGTAGATTCATTTTTATAAACTCAAATACATAAATATTTATGAATTCATTAGAATTTGCTATATATTGGATAAACAAAAGCATCTCAAGCCAATAGGTATTACAAAAGAATTGAAATTATCGCTATTTGAAGGAATTTTTAAATAAACGATCCTTGGTTCTTCTAAATGTCCTAGAAAAACAGAACTTTAGGATGGCATGTTATTTTAATTCTTATCTTACAGAAAAAGTAATTAAAACCCAGAAAGATTAAATTGTTTTTACATAATAGAGAAAATGACAAGTCATCTTAATAGCATCCTATATTTCTATGAAATTTTCAGTTTTATTAAGATGTTCAGTTGCTAGCAATAATGTCAACATGCACCCTCTTTATTTTTAGGCTTCTACCATGTTTCTTTTGTACGTTGACTTTCTTCTACTTCTCATGCTTACCTTTCTTTCAGCTTAATGGGTCAACTATCTTGTCACTCCTGCTTTATTCATCCAAACCACCAAATTCCCTTCTAACTTCTTCAGCCATTACCAAGGTAATTCACCTGCTATTCTACACTACATTAAATTCCCTTCCATTTTTATCATTTGAAAATCATGCTGCTGCCTTTTTCAGATTTTATTGTCTGCAGTCTCTTGCTTTTAGGGTTCAGATGAGGTCCATCTTTCCTATATAGGTCTTTCCTCATGTCCTAACAGTCTTTTAGTGCCAGATAAATCCAAAGCCTTCCTCTTCAGGCTACACAGAAGTATCTCACATACTCATATCTTCAGTATGGGGGCTGGCTTCCTGATGTCAAGGATCACTGAATTAGAAGTTACCACTTTATCAAGATTTTCCAATTTACCCAGGGAGGCAATTTTGATACTGAATCATTGCATGGGTCATGATATGTGTCCCCTGTCACCACCTCTTCATGTGATTTAGAGCAAGTCCACTATATCCTCCAGGTCTGTTTCCTGGACTGTGACATAAGGGGACTCTTCTGGTTTCTAAGTCACTTTTAGCCTTAATTCACTACCATTCTTCTCACTTGCAAGCTCACATTTGCCTTTCCTGGTTTCATGATTAGTAGAAAAGATGCCCAAAAGTTCAACTACCTGTTCATGTAGATTAGTAGCCATTTGCCTTTCAAATGAAGTTGAACTATTTTTTCCCACCTTCAAAATATACTGTGAACATCATCTCCATTTCTGAACAGCTCCACAGTGTTTTTCTAACTATAGTGTTTGTGCTAAATGTGAATAGACCTGCAAATTAATGCAGTGTAGCTCACTCGAAACCCAAATCGGCACGTCTCTTTCTCTGAACTCAACTGAACAGGAGTCAGTTTTGAGGACACAGTTGTGTTTAATACAGGAAGGCATGTATTTATTTGCACATTGTGCAAACCTTCTATCTTTTAACACATGGCATATATTTTCAAAGGGGCTTTAAAGCAAACTTTTAAAATATTAAACTTAGTAGGTGTTAATAGTTCAAGAAAATCTGTTCTATGTAGCTTGAATGCTTTTCAGTATTTCATGATATTCTCACAACAAGGTTATGAGGCAGGTACCACTATTTCCCCCATTTTATAGATAAGAAAACTAGGCACAGAGGTGATAGGTTAGCATGCCTAAAATCACCTAGGCTTGATTCCACATCACAAGTTCAACTTGAAATCAAGTGATACGGCATCTCTGATGGTTATTAATAACCAAATGCAATAGATAAATCATGGCCTTAATTCTCTTTTTTTTTGCAGCTTTTCATTTTTTTTAATACAAAAGGCCACTGTCTAAAAATCCATGTTCTTTCATCTATGTTTGGCTTCAATCAATGATAAAACACTCTATTCACTAACTGAGAGAAAGGTTCAAGCCACCTTTGAATCTGACTAACAAATAGCAAAATTAAAATCTCTGTAACCTTGTTGCAGACTGATCAAAGCTATATTTTGTTCCTGGAAAGGAAGTGGAACAGGTAGTTCAACTGTAACTGTGAAAGAGAAAGTGAGAGAGAGAAAAAAAAAAAGAATTTACAGCACTTGTCTACCAAACAAGACAGCACTTGAACTAGTATGGAGATGGCCTCTGTGGATCTTTTATTTTCCAACAAATTAAGGTAAATCAGAGTCACACTGGTCTCGTACAACTCATCAATCAGAAGCATTTCAAAATTATTTCTATGCAAGGTATTCATCACTTTATGCCATGGGTGAATCTTCAATATTATATGAGAAGATTCTGTTTATAACACTTAACACAAAAGTGTTTATAACACTTTCGAAATTCCTTTTCCCCTGAGCAGCACAATATAAAGTGGACAAAGCTACCATTCTATTGTTAAGAAAATAGATTTAAAAAGAAAGAGAGATTGGCAAAAATGGTCTTAATCTGAGCAGAAAGATACACTTCAGTTTGACTCTGTATTAAGTCTTTTCAATAATGGTCAAACTTTCCCACTGTCCAAACCTCCCTAAAGGAGCTAAACATCCCCTAGCTTTTCTGTGCTAACTGCTGATGCCTAGCCATGGAGGAGGGTAGGAAGTGGTGGTGGAGGGTGGTCACCTACCAGCTGCTGTTAAAATCTGTCAACTGGCAAATGAAGCCTCCTGATTTGTGAGCAATTTCCAAAAGAAAAAAAAAATCACAACTACCATCTGGGAAGTGGGAAGAAGATACCACTTGGCAAAAATGTTTCAGAAAACACAGGCAAACACAGAAACACACACAAACACACCAGTGTGTACACACACAGAAATGCAATGCCCTCAAGTTGATAAACCAACAACCCTATTACTAAGCTTTTTTCCCCCTAATTACCCTAACAGTAATTAAAAGGGAGATCAGAGAGTCATCGGGTAACAGAATAATTGGATTCTGTTGGTAGTCCCACTGATGACTCATCACAGACTTCAAGCAAACCACCTGTTACAAACTCATGCATAGCTTATCAATTTGCAAAGCAGGTGTGAGCATTCTCACCTTCCACAAATCATGAAGCTTATTCAAATGAGGATTTCAAAGAACTGTGCTATTCTGGGAATAGCATTCCCGAAAGGGAGTGTAACATATCATTTTTAGAGTTCCACATGATCTCCATACACTCATCAAGAATCTTCACAATCATGGTAAAACCACTGGTGGGCATCACTATTTGTTCTCACAGGTGCAGCAGAGAAGTCTGACGTCTGTTCCTCGTGTGAACTATGGCTGCCACAAGTACTGGAAGACTGTGATAGATGCTCTTTGTATCTCCTTTTCACCTCACATTCAACCAAGACTTTGCTCTAAAAGGGCCACTTCATTCCTAATTGTGATATTCAGACTGTCCCTATGGGAGCCACTCAGATGAAAGGTAATTGTGCAAAGCATCACATGCTGCTTGAAACTCTGGCCCCTGAATTTTTCACTGAGGAACAGACATAGCTACTTTTGCTTTAAAGAAATAATTCCCAGAGTTTGATATTGAAAGGTTTTATGGTTTTTTTTATTATACTAGTAAATTCCACTAAGTTTCACCTGCTTCTTTTCCTTGATTATACTTCAAGGTATTGTCTATATACTTAGTACTTTCAAATTTGCATTTATAAATTAATTTTCAAGTTCCCTTTTAAAATTGCCTTTTAAGCTCAATTGAAAATATTAGTGTAATTCACTGCAATACACATACACACATATTTCAACACTGGTTGTAATTATAACATAAGACTTCAGCCATTCAAACGTTTATGCTTTGGTGACTTTTCAATAATAAAATCTACCCTTAATCAGTCCTTTCAAGTAATTCTTAATTCTATTTTGACAATAATTAATACGAGCATTCCTATAACATATCCCCCAACTTACCTAAAAGTTTAAACAGAGAGATGCTATGGGTTAACTATTTATAGAGGTAGCATAACATTGTGGTTAAGAGTCAGAATGCCTGTGTTCAAATTCTCCTCTGCCACATACTAGCTATATGACTCTGGGTTTAAAATCCTCTGTGCCTCAGTTTTCTCTTTTGTCAAGTAGAGTCAATAATAGTACGTATAGAATTATATGTTTAAAGCACTTAGAACTGCTTGGCACAGAGTGAGCTTTCGGGAAATGATATCTATTTAATCACCATCATCACCTGTCTAATAAGTGTGTCATCCATTTATCTGAGGCTCTGATCAAACAGTTTCAAGACAACCAGTTGAAAGCAGAGGCAAAACATAAATGACTATTCAGGGCATGGCATGGTGGCACAAGCCGATTGAGCAAATTCTTTTTTTTTTTTTAATTTTATATATTTATTTTGGGGGGTGGGTAGAGAGAGAGAGTAGAGAAAGAGGAAGGAAAGAATCCCAATCAGGCTCTGTGCTGTCAGCATGGAGCCCACATGGGGCTCAATCTCACAAACCATGAGATCATGACCTGAGCTGAAACCAAGAGTTGGACACTTAAATGAGCCACCAAGATGCTCCCTGATTGAGCAAATTCTACCTTCCAAAGCCCCACCAGGAGACAAACAGCACAGGCATGGTCCCTAAACAAAAAGACGTTCAGGTGGAACATCAAAGCTTCCAGTGACAAGGAGGATACAGCAACATTTTTTGGTGTAAAAAAAAAAAAACAACCACAAAACCCGGAGATTTCTCCTACCTAAGGAGTAATATTGCACATTTTATAACCCCAACAGTGAAGAAGTCTGAAATAAAGATGAGCAACTTTTCAGGGATGCACTGACTGCATAAAGTATAAGATTCCCTCTGAAATACAAAGGCTCCTTTTCTGCAGTTTGGGGGAGGTAACAGAAGGAACAGAAGACTCTAACATGGCTGTCTTGAGACTTCCGAGTTGTGTTTCCAATCAGGTACCCAAGCCTGACTCAATGGGAAGGTCATGGAGAAATCAACTCCCAACATAACATCAAACATGCAAGGTCATGACACTGCAGGAATCAAAGAACAGTGATCAGTGAAATGTTACCTCTGAGAGTATTAATTCAGTACATGTAAGGCTGGATTGAAATACAATGGATGGCAAACTCATGCTTCAAACTAAAAAAAAGCAGAATATTACAGTGAAAGAAGGATTTTGAACATTTTTAACAGACAATAAGACATTGGCACCAACCAATGAGAGGGATCTCTGGCTGTAAAGCTCTTCTACCCATCCCTGCCATGTACTCTTAGGAAACACAGGTCTAGAACCAACAACCAGAAAAGAAGTTCTCTCTCCAGTTCAGACCACAGTCCCCCATTCTTGGGCTCTACATATTTTATTATTCAAATATATTCTATTTTATTTTATTTTATTTTATTTTATTTTATTTTATTTTATTTTATTTTATTTTATTAAATATTATTTATTGTCGGTAAGTTGGTTAACATACAGTATACACAGTGTGCTGTTGGTTTTGGGGGTAGATTCCTATGATTCATTACTTACATACAACATTCAGTGCTCACCCCAACAAGTGCCCTCCTCAATGCCCATCACCTATTTTCCCCTCTCCCTCACCCCCCACAACCCTCAGTTTGTTCTCTATATCTAAGAGTCTTTTATGATTTGCCTCCCTCTCTGTTTGAAACTATTTTTTCCCTTTTCCTTCCCCCATGGTCTTCTGTTATTAGAGAATACTATGAAAAATTAGATGCCAACAAACTGGACAACCTGGGCTGTACTTTTGAGGTGACTAAAATCATTTCTCTTTCCTGGACCCACATTGATACCATTAGGTCTATATTCATTCCAGAAAGAATGCAACATGGTCAAGGCTGAGTTGGGATATGAAGCCGTGTACTGCATCTTATGGATAAAGTCTCAGACACTAGAAGAGAAAACAGGAAAAGTAAAGTGCTCAACACACTCTCAGGGAACTTTCCCCATTTTTCCCACAGATTTTTTAATGAAATAAGTTACAGGTTAATTTCAGGAAAAGATGAGTTTCACGCAAAGAGCATTAAATGGATAGAGAAGTTAGTTTTACAAATGATAAAAGAGGAAATCTACAATGAAGACATCACCATTATGAACAATGCTGTAGAGAACACACAGCATTTAAGTAAAAAATATTTTAATATACAGATGAAAAACACTTCCCAGTCTTTAACAGATCAAGCAAGCAAAAAGCAGTCAAAACTATGAATGTAACTCCACATACATCAAACACCATGCCTTAAAAGCAGAACAGACACCCTTATTTTCGAATGTCAATAAAGAACTTACAACAGATCATATAATTGGTCCTGAAGGAAAACCCTAACACATTCTTAGAAGGAAATAAAGATTATTTGTTCATCAAGTTTTATCTGGCACCTACGACATGCCAGGCTGTGTGCTAGTTCTGGTGTTACGGAAGTAAACAAGGCAAATAGGATGCCTGCCTCCACAGAGTTCTCACAGAGCTTGTGAAAGGAAGAGAAAATAATGAGTAATTATAATACAGTTTGAAATATACCTCCTTATAAGAAAAACATGAGTCAGTGGAGTGTCTGCCCCCTACACACTATGTGAGACTTAAGGGAAAGGAATAGTTTGCTAATCAAAAACCATCTACAAAAGTTGAACAAATATGCACATAAAACAACTGTTTGAACAAATGTTTGAAGTTCTTCAAGAACAACCAACATAGGTAGGATTAGGGTCTATGATTCTCGAAAGTAAGGACGCATTGAAGGTGAACTACACATTCACCTCTACTACCTCCTTGAGAGTACTTTTCAAAATCCCAGGATTGGGAACTAGAGGGAGAGAAAAAAAGTCAGGATTTAGAGCAGCCAAAAGCAGCTGAGGCTCTGGGGCAAAATCCTAGGGAGAAACTAGTCTCAGAAGAATCTGTGTAAAAAATTCTCCTCAAGTTGTTGGCCAATTTCTAAGCTGTACATGCACTTAAGACAGCTTATAGCTGGCAGTCTAAAAAGCTAGACATAGATTTTTATCAGCTTCATGTTTTAGGAGAGACAGAGGTTGGAGATCAAGCTCCATGAAGGCAGAGTAAACTTGATAAACACTCTTTTTAGTGAGACCTTAGAGGCAGTACAGATTAGGAATAAGAAACATTCCAAGAAGTAAAGTTAAGACTGAAAAACCTGTCTCCCAATGCCTAAAAATAAATTCTTACAAATATCAAGATGATCCACCAGTACTCTAGCTGCCTGACAGCAGAAAAATTTGCCTTTTTTGGAAGAAAACAAAATTATCCAGAGCCTCTACAATTTTGGATCCATAATTTTGGTATTCAGTTCCTATCTGGTTTACTAAAATACAACATACAAAACCAAATGACACCAAAACAAAGAGAAAATCAGTTCATAGATACAGAACCACAAGTGATTCTGATCATGGAATTACCAAACAAGAAATTTAAAATATTTAAGGTTATATGCCTGAGAATATGAAGGTTAAATATTTAGACAGAGACCTGAAATCTGTTTCTTTAAAAAGTGAGTCAAATAGGGGGTGTCTGGGTAGCTCAATTAGTTAAGCGTCCAACTCTTGATTTTGGCTCAGGTGATGATCTCACTGTTCATGAGTTCAAGCCCCATGTTGGGCTCTGCACTGTGCAGAGCCTGCTTGGGATTCTGTCTCTCCCTCTCTCCCTGCCTCCCTGCCTGCTCTCTCTCTCCCTCTCTCTTTCTCTCTCACAAAATAAATAAACTTAAGAAAAATCTTGAAAAAAAAAAGCGAATGAAATGGAAATTTAGAACTTGAATTTGAACTAAAATTAAGAATTCAATTGATGAGCTCAATAGCAGACTGGACAAAGCAAAACAGAGGTGAATTGAAAATACCTATATTGAAACACATAGAGAAATAGACTGGAAATACAAAATAAAAGTCAAAGTACTATATATATATATATATATATATATATATATATATATATGCTATTTGTTTATTTATATATATAATGCATACCATGTATGTATGTATATATATGTAACTGAAATCCTAGAAGAAGAATATTGCAGAAACAATATATGAAGAAATAATGCTCAAACTCCTCCAAAATGGATGAAAGACATCAAACCGCATATTCAAGAAGGCTTCTATACACTAAGCAGAATAAAGAAAAAGCAAACCACAACTAAACATATCGTAGTAAAATTGCAAATAAACTCATAAAAGCAGTCAGAGAAAAACATATTAGCTTCAAAGGAGAAACATTAAGACTAAGGTTGGGTGCTCAAACTTAAAACCCTGAGATCAAGAGTCACATGCTATACCAAATGAGCCAGCCAGGCACCCATAAAGTCTAAACATTAAAAAATAAAATTGAAAGCTGACAACAGAATGACATATTTAAAGTACTAAAAATAAAAGAAACACCAATTTAGAGTTTTATCTCCAATGAAAATAAACTTCAAAAAGAAAGGAAAATACATTTCAAATACATAAATTCTGAAAAATTCATGACCAGTGAACTGGCACTGTAATAAATACTAAATGAAATTCTTAAAGCTAAAGGCAAATGATCTTATATGGAATTACAGAGATGGAGAGGAATTAAAAACAAAGGAATGGATGAATAAATTTTGCCTCTTTGACAATAACTATAACACTACAATATTCTTTCCACTAGAATAGATTCTTCCCTACTCCTGCAAAAAAAAAAAAAAAAGACAATGCAAAATTACAACTTTTCTTGAATCCATTAGAGAGAGCTTATCTTTCAGGACAACCAACTAATCCAACTGACTAAGGAAAGACAGGAACCTCCAAAAAGATTCAAGAGACCAAAACTTGCTTACCTGAGATAGACATTGAATCCCAATCAAACCATTATGAATAATTCAGCTAAAACTTTTAACAAATTGCTAAAAACCAAGTATGAGCTAGCATGGGAGCCTACAACCTCTAGGAGCCGCAGACACAAAAGGTATTTAAGAAAGACTGGAGGCAGAGGGAGAAACTAGAGAAAGCCTCTTTCTTGGTGCAATCTTGTTGGAAGCAAAGAGCAGCCACTGTGGAAAAGTCCATGCAGATTCTTCCTTTCTATCTCCCCTAGGGCACAAGAGACAGCCACACACTGATCCAAGAAGCCTAAAAAACACGAATCCAGATAAATGAAATATATGCACGCACACACACACACACACACACACACACACACACGCACACACACATCTCATATTCAAATTGCTGAAGAACAAGGTTAAACAAATTTCTTGCCAATGCTTAGAGAGAAAGGGACACATTACATATGGGGGAACAGGGATAAAAATTTTGACAGATTCTTTGTTAAAAACTATGTAGCTGTAGACAATGGGAATGGCATCTAAGTGTGGAGAGAAAAAACAAAACAAAACAAAACAAAACTACCAAACAATGAAAATAGCTACCAAAAATGAAATAGAAATACAGACATTGTCAAACAGAGAGAAATCATTTGCTGTATACCTGTACTAAAGACTGAGTTCTTCAGAGTAAAGAACTGTAAATACAGATAGAAACTTGAACTTATATAAAGAAATGAAGAGTACTGGAAGTGACATCAATGAAGGGATATTTAAAAATTCATTTCCTTATTTCTAATTTTTTAAAATATAGAGGTCTAAAGCAAAAATAGTAACAATATCTTGGGTATTCTGAATATACGTTAAAGCAAAATGATGATGAATGGTAAGAGGAAGTAAATAGGAACATACATATTCAAGTTATGTTCATATTCAACTAACATATATTAGTAACATACAGTACAACATTAGTTTGAGGAGTAGAATATAATGATTCATCACTTACACATAACACACAGTACCTATCACAAGTGCCCTCCTTAATGCCCATCACCCCTCTAGCCCATTCCCCACCCACCTCCCTCCATCAACCTTTAGTTTGTTCTCTATAACTAAGAGCCTCTTATGGTTTGCCTCCTTCTCTTTTTTTTTTCCATCCCCTATGTTCATCTGTTTTGTTTCTTAAATTCCACATATGGTATTTATCTTTCTCTGACTGACTTATTTCACTTAGTTTAAAACACAACCACATGCAACAACATGGATGGAGCTAGAGTGTATTATGCTAAGCAAAGTCAGTCAGTCTGAGAAAGACATTTAAATTACACTTTAAAAAACAAAATTAATTAAAATCCCTTGGGAATTTAAAATATGTGTAGAAGTAAAAGATACAACAACAGAAACACAAAAGTACAAAGGTGGGTATATGTGAAATTAAAATGTTATAAAGTTTTTGCATTTTTCAGGAAGTGATAAAAGTACTCATTTAGAGTAGATTTTATACAGTCAATGATGAATATTATAATCTCTAGAGTAACCACCTAAAGAATAAAACAATATATAACTAAAAAAGCTAAAGAAAACTAGACTAATGCAAGTGTTTGACTAATCCAAAGGCAAGGAAAAAAATAACGAAACAAAGAACAGATAGGAAAAGGACAGAAAACAAAGAGGAGGAGGCCTTATATCCAACTGTATCAATAACTACATGAAATGTAAATAGGCTGAATACTCCACTTAAAATATAAATATCATCATACTAGATAAACATAAAGGAAACCCAACTGTATCTATTTATAAGAGGCCCACTTTAAATCTGATAAAAGTGGGGGGAAAAAGATGTAGCAGGTATATAATAACCAAAAAGAATATGGTGCAGTTGTACTAATATCAAACAGAGTAAACACTTTGAGCAAGAAGTATTCAAAATAAGAAACAATATTTCATAATAAAATGGTCAATTTAATAGGAAGACATAACAACCCTAAATAATTTTAAATTATATAAAGAAAAAAGATCTGTAATTTTATTTCATGATTTTAACATTCTTCTAAAACTGATAGAACTGAAAATAAATAAAAGTATATAAAAATAGAACATGATTAAATAAATCACCCTAATATATTATATATATATATATATATACACACACACACACACATATGTATATATGTAACACACACACACACACACTTTCATGATATATATTCTTTTCACATTTACATGGGATATTTACCAAAAATGGACCATATCCAAAAAAATAGACTAGACTATATGCTGTGCCATAAAGAAAGCATCACAAATTTTCTAATTTCAAAGGATTGAAATCACAAGGGTATATTCTCTAACCACAGGGCAATTAAACTAAAAATCAACAAAAGAAAGATAACCAGGAAGACATTTTAGGTCAAATTAGAAAATATATTGAGCTTAATTAGAAGCAAAATACAACATACTAAACTTGTGAGAGGTAGCTAACATAGTGTTTTAAGGAAGCATAACTTTATACGCATATATTATAAGAAAGTTATATAATCACCCTTTATCAGGGATGTACAAATCAAAACCATGATGAGATACTGCCTCACATCTGTCAGAATGGCTAAAATTAACAACACAAGAAACAACAGGTATTGGCAAGGATGCAGAGAAAGGGGAACCCTCTTGCACTATTGGGAATGCAAACTGGTGCAGCCACTCTCAAAAACAGTATGGAGTTTCCTCAAAAATTTAAAAATAGAACTACCCTATGACTCAGCAATTGCACTACTATGTATTTACCCAAAGGATACAAAAATATAGATTCAACAGGGTACATTAACACCAATTTTTATAGCAGCATTATCAACAATAGTCAAACCATGGCCAATGGCCCAAATATCCATCAACTGATGAATGGATCAAGAAGAAGTGGTATATCTATACAATGGAATATTACTTAGCCATCAAAAAGAATGAAATCTTGTCATTTGCAATGATGTGGATGGAGTTAGAATGTATTATGCTAAGTGAAATAAGTTAATCAAGAAAGACAAATACCATATGATTTTACTCATATGTGTAATTTAAGAAGCAAAACAAATGAACATATGGTGGTGGTGGGGAGAGGGAAATAAACCATAAGAGACTCTTAATGAAAGGGAACAAACTGATGGTTGATGGAGGGGAAGTGGGTGGGGGGATGGGATAGATGGGTGATGGGTATTAAGGAGGGCATTTATTGTGATGAGCACTGGATGTTGTATATAAATAATGAATCACTAAATTCTACTCCTGAAACCAATATTACACTGTATATTAACTAACTAAAATTTAAACTAAGAAAAAAAAAGTTATATGTCACAGAAGATGAAAATTTTTAAGGTTCATTATCTATTAAAGAAACTTAATCAATTATTTGATTTCTTTTTATAAAGAAACTGCAGTCCCAGATGGCTTCACTGGTGAAATCTGATTAACTTTAAAGAAGAAATAATACCAAACTTGCACAATAAGAGAAAAGAAAAAGAGGTAAACATTGCCCAAATGATGTGATGAGACAGGTATAACCCTGAAACTAAAACCTGAAAAGAACATTACAAGAAAGGAAAATGTTAGGTCTATATTTTTCATGAACAAAGACGTAGAAACCATAGCCAAAATATTTGAAATTCAAATCCCTTGATATTTAAAATTTATATATATCATAACCAGGTAGGATTTATTCAAAACATGCAAAGTTAGTTTAACATTTGAAAATCAACCAACATAATCTACCCAATAATGAATAAAGGAGGAAAGAAAATCATGTAGTTATTTCAATAGATGCAGAATAAGCATGTAATAAAATTTATCTCCTGTCCTATCCCTAAACAAAGTAGGAATAGACAGAGATTTCCTTAATCTATGGTGATAGATATCACAACAGTGGTTGCCTTAGAGACAGGCATGAGGGTCTGGGGTCTCTAATTTGATGTGTATGGCAATTACAAGAGTGGAAACATAAATAAACCTCCTTCAAGACACATGCACTTCATTGGATATAAGTTATACCTCAATAAAAGAGTAAATAAAAAGACAGAAACTTTTTAAAAAATTGAACCCTCAATACTAGAACAAGAGTTGACAAACAGCTTATGGACTAGATAAGGCATCCCTAAAACAAATTAACAGACAGAAGAATGTGATAAATGATAAAGGGAGTTAACTTTACAAATATCAATAAGGGTGCCTGGGAGGCTCAGCTGGTTAAGCATTTGACTCTTGATTTCAGCTCAGGTCATGAGCCCCACATTGGGCTCTGCGCAGACAGTTCCGAGCCTGCTTGGGATTCTCTCTCTCCCCACTCTCTCTCTGCCCCTACCCTGCTTGTGAACACATGCTCTCTCTCCCTCTCTCTCTCTCTCTCAAAATAAATAAGCTTGAAGAAAAAAACAAAAACAAAAATCAACAGGGAAGTAAGAAATTGCTCAACGAATTATACAGCCCATCAGAAAATATAAATATATATTTGATATATATATAGCCCATCAGAAAAGCCTCAAATTAGAACTTCACCTTATATTATATACCAAAACGAACTCCTAAGGGATCACAAAGTTAAATGTAAAACAACCCCCTTCCCATCAACCATGGACAAAGAGGCTGAAAGAAAATGTAGGTAAATATTCAGCTGACAGAACTTCAAATGGTTAATGTTTATTAGGAACTTACTGCAGGTCAGAACCACTGTAAATGCTTTGCACACAGCCCCCACAAAATACAACTAGGAGGAAACACAGACCCAGCATCACACAAGAAATAAATGATTGGACCAGAATTCAAATTCAGACGGTGAAATGCCATGGCAACTTCCTGCCTCAGAATGACACCTTAAAAAACAGGACTTTACATAAAACTGATTTGGGATTTTATTCTTCCTTCTTGATGATACTGAACACAAAAACAATTAACAGTCACCTCCCCCAAAATGGCCAACTGACATTGTATAAAAGCATATTGGAAAAGTATTTGCAAAATATGACAAAAGCGTAACAGTTATGACAGGATGAGTTCTTAGGAGGGGATGATTTAAGAAGAAAACCCCAACAAAGAATAAAACCACCAGAAGGGCATCTATGTGGACTGTCAGTAGACAAGTTTTTAGAAATCAGGGATTCCTGGGTGACTCAGTCAGTTAAGCTGCCGACTCTTGATTTTGGCTCAGGTCATTATCTCACTGTTCCTGAGTTGGAGACCCCACGCCCCCATGGGACTCCATGCTCACTGTGCAGAGCCTGCTTGGGAACCTCTGTCTCCCTCTTTCTGGCCCTCTCCCATTCTCATTCTCTCTCTCTCTCTCCCTCTCTCTCTCTCTCCCTCTCTCTGTCTCCCTCTCTCAAAAATAAATAAATGTTTAAAAAAATTAAAAATAAATAAAAAATAAAAATCGAACAGTTCACACTCCAAGAAAGAACAAAATGCCACTTCCCATGAGTGTGAGCCTTCACAACTTTTCTTTTTTTCTCTTACCACCTGTAGCCTTAGAACTCTGGACTAGAGTTTCCAGCAAAAACCCTCCTTGGCCATGTTCTCATGAATTTCTGCACCTGGGGTCACCGCCAAAAGATGCAAGCTACACACACAGGCTCTGGGGATATGGGTTTCCCTAATCAGCATGATGGCCCTCTTAGCTGCTGAACCTATGAGAACCAAATTCCCAGCTCATTTAGTGATGTCCAGGATAATCCTGGGAGGTTCCTGGTGCTCACTGGGAATTTCAGCTAAGTTTTGCAGAGACTCTGTGTGCTTGAACAAAAAATCGTTCAGGGTGGATGAACCCACCTCCAGGGAGGCTGGGGTCTGAGGTTCCTGCTGAGAGCCAGGGATGCTGGTTGGTGAAAATGAATTGTAGAGGGGAAAAAAAACATGGAAACTTTTGGGAGATGACATGGAATCTCAATTACTTCCTGCCTGCCTTATCCCTTATAAAATGTGGACAGCTTTGAAAGTGAGCTCTCTAAATTCAATTCAACATTTCCTTGGCAGATTTATAGGTATATTTCAGAACTCTCCAAAGAAGAATAGAATGAAGTGGGTTTTTTAAATTCTTCTTATTTTTTTGTTTTAAATTTTTTAATTTAATTTTAAAATTATTTTTAATGTTTATTTATTTTTGAGAGAAAGAGAGACAGAGAACGAACAGGGGAGAGTCAGAGAGAGAGGGAGACACAGAATCTGAAGCAGGTTCCAGGCTCTAGGCTGTCAGCATAAAGTGGGGCTTGACTTCTGGACCACAAGATCATGACCTGAGCTGAAGTCAGACACTTAACCAACTGAGCCACCCAGGCTCCCCAGAATGAAGTGTTTTTGTTTTCATTTTCATTTTAGAGAGAGGTGCTAGGGTTGTAGCTACTCTTTTTTTTTTTTTTTTAATTATAGCTACCCTCCTAAAAAAGAAATAAGGTAATAGGAATAGAGAAAAAAAATATGTAAACTTGAGTAAGGTCTTATGTTAATTTACTTTTACCTATCTACTAGGTAGAAGGAAAAACTCTTTAAGAAAATGACAGCAGTGAGGGTTTTAAAGGTTTTAGAATCTCTAAGCTCTTTCCATCCTGTTAAAGTAAAGAATTGCAAAGTAAAGAAATCTTCAGAATTCAACACAAGAATGCCATGATTGTCAGGCCAATTTCCTTAGGAACCATTAAGTTTGATTTATGAAATGACCCAGATAAAACCAACTGCCTTTGCTAATCCAAGTGTATCTCTAACTAATAAGTTAGGGGTGAAAAAGTAAAAGGTTTTCTTTATTAAAAAAAAAAAAAGAATTCCCTTTACTAATTTTCACCGCATCCTATTTCCAAGGTTTCAAACACTGCAGTAACAGTCTTTGATGGGATTATGATCTGACTACCATTTAGAATACAGTGTTGGACCAGCACTTTGAAATGATGCAATTGGCAGCTCATCTTCAACAGAGGCCCCAGGACAAAAGGCTAATGTCCCCTCTTCTTGGCATGCTCCTCCTGAAGACCAAACAAGGGTGTTTCCCATGACTTAGATTCTATTCCTTATACTGCCTGATTACATTGCCAGCTAGCAAAAGAGGACTCACTGTGTTTGCAAATGCATCACATGAAACGAACACGTGGAAGAATGGAGTATCTCCTCCAAGATTCTATTTGAAAAAGATCATAAAGAGACCAAAAGAGAGAGAGAGAGAAGAGAAGAGAAGAGAAGAGAAGAGAAGAGAAGAGAAGAGAAGAGAAGAATATTTGAGAAAAAGAAAATTGTTACATGGCCAACTCTATGCCTGGTCTTGTGTGAGTTCTCACATTTAACTAGATACTGCATTCCCCTGTTACAGATGAAAAAAAAGGTCCTCCTTAGGTTAAGTAATCTTTCCTTCTTACACAGGGAAGTAGCAGTTTGACATTTGAACCCAAATGGTTCCAAAGACCAAAGTCTTCAGATACAGCTCAATGTGATAATTCAGAAAATGGAACTGATTTTTTTCGTGAGGATAAAGGTATAAAATATCTTCGTTTCTGTGTTTTTTCCATGTTCCTAGATTCTTTTAAGAATTAAGCATATTCAGGGGCACTTGGTGGCTCAGTCGGTTGAGCGTCTGACTTCGGCTCAGGTCATGATCTCGCAGTTGACGAGTTCAAACCTTGTGTCAGGCTCTGTACTGACAGTTCAGAGCCTGTAGCCTGCTTTGGATTCTGTGTGTGTGTGTCTCTCTCTCTCTGCCCCTCCTCCACTCATGCTCTGTCTCTCTGTCTCAAAAATAAAATAAAACATTTAAAAAAAAAGAAATAAGCACATTCTAATTCTTCTTGATGGTCTGTTAAAAATGTAAGCCTCAGAATAAAGTCTTTATATTACAGTGTTATTTCTGTTGTTAAAGTTTTAGCTTACTTCTTTCTAATACTTATAAAAACTGAAGAAAAACTACAATCCTTACATTTCAATAGCTTATTGTTCCCCCTGTTACAAATCTAAAAGCATCTCATGCCAAATTCTACCACTCAATTTGTGAATGCTGTCAGAACAAACTATTTGAAAACAGGGTATGCCAAACACACACAAAAAGTATTCATCCATTTATTTGACAAGTATCAATCTCTTACCACCATAAGATAAGCACTTCTAGATACAGGGGATACATCAGTGAATGAAATGGATAAAAATGCTTGTCCTCATGGAGACAAATAAGCAAAGCAGGTCAAAGAGTGAAGAATGCTGTGAAGAAAAAAATAGCATAGAAAAGAGGATGGGTACAGACTACATTCACGTGGTCAGAGAGGCTTCTGAGAGGGGCCGTGTGAGTAAAGACCTGGGTGAAGTGAGGGACCAAACATGATGGAGGATGGGCCTGGAGGATAGGCCTCCCAAGCAGAGGAAACAGCTCATGAAAAAGCCCTGAAGTAGCAGCACACTTCGTGTCTTAGAAGAAGATCTGAGGGTCCAGAGTTGCTGGGACAGAGTAAACAAGGGGGGGGGCGGGGGGAAATAGTGGAATGTAAGTCAGAGAGATAGCATGGGTCTAGATTCCTAAGGACAATGTAGCCACTGAAAAGGCTCTGGCTTTCACTCTAAATCAGATGGAAACTTAAGTTTTAAAAGGAACACTGAGTACTGTGTTGAAAACAGGCCATGGGAGAGGAAAGCTGGATACAGAGAAATCAGGATATAAACTCAGTAACACAGATAATGGCTGCTTAAATCACCATGGTAGCAATGATGGTAGGAAGAAACAGCCTGATTCTAGATATATTTTTATTGTAGAGCCAATAGGATTTGCTGATGGATGATATGTAGGAAAGGAGAGAAAGGTGTGAATGAGGACTACAAGATTTCTGGCCTGAGAAACTGGAATGATGAAGCTGCTATTTAGAGACAGGCAATGTTGTGGGAAGTACCAGATTTTGAGAGGAGACCAGAAATTCAGATTTGGATGTATTAGATTTGAGATGTCCATTAGACTCAAAGTAGAGTTGCAAGCAAGCACTTAGATAGTTCAAGACTAGAGTGTAGGCTGATTAGCATATGAATGTTATTTAAAACCTTGAGATATGATGAGATTAGGAAGAGAGAGAAGTCCAAAGACTCAGCACTGGATCATGACATTTAGATGTCAGGGAGATTTTGAAGATCAAGGAGATGAAGAGAAACCCGCCAGTCAAGTAGAAGGAAGCACTTACATTCCTACACCAACAATGTAATTTTTGGATCTTTAAAGAATCATTAATAAGACAGGTGTTTGATGAGTATCAGTTTTCTACAATTTTCTTTTTTAAAATCCCAACATTTAAAAAATTTCTGAACATGGAACAAACCAAAAGATAAAGTCACTAAGAATTCTTTCAACGTGTCCCCCAGAGTCTTTTATTTTGCCTGCAAAGCTATGCCAGAACCGTGGCAAAGTTTAACATCTCCACTAACTTAATTGTGAAACATTTATTGGGACTTTAGAATATGCAAGCCACAGCACTGAATATAGTCCTGATGGGATACAGGAATGATTAATACATGGTCCAAGTTCTAAAGAATTTACAGTCTAGTGGAAGGTCCCAAGCATGATATCAGAATAATGATAGAATGTTAACGTGGACAAAATCACCGCAGTTTCAGAAAAAACATTTGCGGGTCAAATTCTTACAGTTCAACAAGAATTCCATTGTCATCAATGCCATAACGATAAACCAAAAATATAATTGAAATATTTCAAAGACTCAGCTCATAACCAGCAAAATAAATATTCTTCTTTACTAATACTGAATGAACTATATATATATATATATATATATATATATATATATATATATATATATATATAACATATATACATATATAACATATATACACATACATATAACATATATATACATATGTATGTTATATATATGTTATATGTACATATGTATGAGATATATATATATATATATATGTATATAACATCTCTCTCATCTTAGGTAAAAATCTTTTGACAAGAAGACACCTCTTATGAAAGTGACTTGGGCCCATGCCAGTGAGAACTGAAATGGCATGACTTCATTTCCACAGCTAGAGTGCCAGAGAAGAGCTGGTGCTTCTTTGATCTTCTGTCCCTGGTGCGTGCTCAGAAGATGCTGCCAGGACATATCAGTTGGCTCTCCATTGTAATGGCTTTACTACTGCCAAGTTGTCTGAGCCAGTCCATTCACAGCTGCTTTGCATGATGATGCCATAGTAGCCTCCCTAGAGCTCCCTACTTCGATTGCAGAGGCACGGCTCATGGGTCCTGCCTTATATCTCAGAGAAACAACGAACAACTACAAGTGAAGGCTAACACAATAACATTTGGAATTCATTTTCACTTGCCTTGTGAAAGGCATTCACTTGCATTAATGCTGGATAGAGAAAGTCAAGGCAAATCTTGAGATACTGTGTTTTTGCCTGTATCTCTCAATACAGTGTCAAAAATGTTAAGAAACCTAGAGGGTGTCAGTGACTATAGTCTTCCAAAAATGTGTCATCAATAGTTAATGGTAGGATAGTTACAGGCTGATCATTTTCCTGAAGGTAAAGAGATGTGTAGTGACAGCTACGATTAGGCTTATGTTCAATAATTAGGTCATTTTTTTTCATTTGATGAAACTGATGTGTGCTAACTGCTACAAATGTAAAGATTTTAAAAAGCTTTGCCATCAAAGAGCCTATAGACTCTGATGAGTACAGTTATTTGTTTTAAAGTTACATATAATATAAAGCCTATATTAATGACAAGTGCAATAAGCTATTGGAACACAGATGAGGAAGCAGCTAACTGCCAGAAAAAAGGTAGGGAGCAGGGGCACGGGGGGAGATAGTGTGGGGAATATAGAACAGAATTTAGAATGTAAGGATTCATTTCTGAACTAAAGGTTCGTGCCACTCACCTCAATCCTTCTATTGAAATCCTAACCCCTCAATGTGATAGGATTAGGAGGTGGGGCCACTGGGAGGTGATAAGCTCATGAGAGTAGAGCCCTCAGAATGGTATTTGTGCCCTTAGCAAAGAGACCCCAGAGAGTCTGTAATGTGAGGACACAGCAAGGAGATGGCTATCTATAAACCAGAAAGTTCCCTGTCAGACAGAATCTGCTGGTGCCTTAAACTTGGACTCCCCAGCATCTGAAACTGTGAGAAGTAAATATTGTTTAAGCCACTCAGTCTATAGTATTTTGTGTATAGCAGCCTGAATGGACTAAGAGAGCTGCCTAGAGAAAATGATACTTGAGATAGCTCTTGAAAGACAAGAAATGTTCACTAAGCAGGCATAAGAGTAGGGAGAAAGAAACCAAATGTTTAGGTGTGAAATGGACTTAGTGTTTCCAGAAGCTGGAAGACAGTGGGCCCAAATCCCTGAAAACTAAGCATCTTTCAAAGGAAAGAAATTGTCCTGGAAGGCTTTTTGTATAAGAAGGTGTAAAATCTGATGCAGAGTCCAGAATGAACATCCAGAGGGGAACCCTGAGAATAGAGAGAGATGGAAAGAACACAGAAACAGAAAGGTCAGTTACCACATTATTGAAATAGACCAAGCATGATAAGTTACAATGCTTCATCATTGTTATTCAACATGACAAAATGTGTTCTCAAATCACAAATCTGCATTTTAGCAATATATTCAAATGGTCTGGTTTAGAAAAAATAAAAATAAAAAAATAAAATAAAATTAGATGAAAGTTTCTAATGAAGATTAAGTCCAATAATAACAGATATTTGGCTATCTTTATTAACAGATTTTTGTTAAAAAGGCATCTAGTTCCGGATCTGGTAACTGAAAGCAAAAGTCTCCTTCTCTAGAATGGAAAGATTGTTCTTAGGTAACGGAATCCAGGAATGACTGGCGGTAAGAGGTCAATTCTTTTTACCTAACCAGTGATCTATTCATTGCTCAAGAGTGAACAACCCACAAACATTACACAGTCTTCAGCAGAGTTTGCGTGAATTGACTAGAAATAAAAGCATTACTATATCACATTAGTTCAAATTCCAGTGTTTAGTCCCTGCCATTATTTAAAAAAAAATTTTTTTTAACGTTTTATTTATTTTTGAGACAGGGAGAGACAGAGCATGAACAGGGGAGGGTCAGAGAGAGGGAGACACAGAATCCGAAACAGGCTCCAGGCTCTGAGCTGTCAGCACAGAGCCCGACGCGGGGCTTGAACTCACAGACCGCGAGATCATGACCTGAGCTGAAGTCGGATGCTTTACCGACTGAGCCACCCAGGCGCCCCAAGTCCCTGCCATTATTAACAACAACTCCAGGATTCCACATGGGCAAAATATTAAAATTTATGAATGACTGACAAAAAATTCCAATTCTTATTGCAAAACTTCATACACCTGAAAATGAATAACTGATCAAGAAGAGGAAGATAGAGTAGGGTCAGTGTGCAAATATTTACTCATGAACTTGGCTCTCACTGTTGCCTAATTTTTCATTTAGTTCTGCAGTCTGTGATTATGTATCATGTGCCTAAAAATTATCAATGAAGACAGGTTCACAGAGAAGAAATAACATATAAATGTAAAAAAATAAAAGAAAAGAAATAAACCAAGCAGAAGAGGCTATATATCTGAATTAAGGTAGATGGATAGAGAAGAGCTGGACAGACACAACAGAAGTTGGAAATAGAATCAATAGGATTTAGTACATACTGAAAAAAATACAAGTCGGGTAGGGGAGCTGAGAGGGATAAGGAACTGAGAGAAACTTCTATCTTACTTTTATGATTAGCTTTCCATAAATTAGATAACAAAGGAAGATGATTAGTCATGTTTCTCAACATGTTGAATTTGGGATGTTTGATACCATTCAGGTGAAGGCAGTTAGATATATGAGCCCAGAGCTCAAAAGAGAAAGGTCCAGACTAGAGACACAGATCTGAAGTGGAAGTCGTGGAGGACTGTGTTAGGAGGGAAACCAATACTCTAGGGACAGGCAGAGGAAGGTGAAAGAAAAGGAGTGACTAGATGTAGTAAGAAGAAAAGGAACACATGGAATCCAGAACCTAGGTGAAGAATGAGTTTCAAGGGAGGAATATCTAGCAATGTTCACAGCCAAAATAAGTCAAATTATTATTTTGACTTATGAACGGGGAGGGGAGGTGCTGCTTATATAACTAAGGGCATGTTCGTTGCAGTGGTAGAGTGGAAGCCAAACTGCAGTGAGTAAGAAAGAAAGCAGAAGCTAGGGAAATGGAGACTCAAGTATAGCCTGTTCTCCCATTAATTCCTTCAGCTCAACTTAGGAGTCCACTGTCAGAAAATGTAATGCCCAGGAATTTGCTGCCAGTCACTGATGTGGGGCTGGAGGTGTGAGATGGAAGTAAGAGCACTTCGACCTACTTTGGGACAGTGGCTACATGAGGAAAGAAACTTGATGTTTTCAGTTAACATGTGCAGTTTGGAATCTGAGCTTCTTTACAGGCTAGGGACATTTAAGAAGTAACTGAGCATCCCTTGAAGTCTTGTCTTTTCTTTAAAAATAATAATAATCCATCCACCCACCCACCCACAGACATATTTCACAAAATGATGATTATGAGGTACAATGTTTATAAAATATCTAACCCATAGTCAAGATTATACTTTACTGAATACCTATAACTGTTACATTTATTATTATTGATATTAGCAACCAAGAAACTCTTCACCTGGGGTGATCTACAAAATCAATAAAGACTCTTGGCAAGGTATCTTGGGCACTTCCCATGAGAGAATATGTGCCAGTGGAGAGTTTTCCTGCAAAGTCTGCATCCCCTTTACACTCTTTACCATTTCAAAATCAATTCAGGTCTACAGATTTAGCTTCTAACCAAAATCTTTTTATGAACAATTCCTGGATGAACCATTTGCAGAGCAGCCAAGAGAAAGGAACAGTTGCCTTTTAAGATAAAAATACAATTTCCCCATTTGAAAAAAATCTGTAAGTTCAAATAACTCAAAAGAAGGCATGTAAGTATTTCCCACCTTTTGTGTAATTTCTCTACTTTATTTAAATAGCCAACCTAGGATCCTGTGGTGGATCAGACCCAAATGGTGGTCATCTATACCCCCATCCCTGCCTCCTAGTGTTCATACCTTTGTATGATCCCCTCCCCTTCAGTATGGCTGCAACTTGTGATGTGCCTCTAACCAGTAGAGTATGACAAACGTGATGGAATGTCACACTCATAATGACACTGCATAATATAAGATTCCTTTGCCATGAGGCTTTCCTTGCTAGCTTGATGTAGTAAGCAACCACAACGGGGAAGCCCATGTAGCAAAGAACCAGGAATGGCCTCTAGGAACTAAAGCAGCCTTCAACCAACAGCCAGCATAAAGCTGGGGCCCTCAGTTTTACATCTGCAAGGAAACCAATTTTGCCAATGACCTGAGAAAGCTAGGAAGTGGATTTTTCCCAGGTCCAACCTCCAAATGAGAATGTAGCCCATCTGACATTTTGAGCCTGTGAGACCCTGAGCAGAGGATACATCTAACCTATATCTGGATCCCTAAACCATAGAACCTGAAATAATAAATGCATGTCATTTTAAGACACTAAGTCTGTGATAATTTATTATGTAGCAATGGATAACAAATACAGATCCCATACAGTTAATTGTGTAGCTAAGCCAATCTAAAAGTGTGAGTTAGGAAGATCTGCTAACATCCAGGAGAGGAGCCATGATCTAGTTCAGAAGTATCAAATGAAAGGGGCGCCTAGGTGGCTTAATCGGTTAAGCATCCGACTTCAGTTCAGGTCATGATCTCATGGTTCATGGGTTCAAGCTCAGTGTTGGGCTCTGCACTGACAGCTCAGAGTCTGGAGTCTTTTTCAGATTCTGTGTCCCCTCTCTCTATGCTCATCACCTGCTTATGTGCTCTCTCGCTCTCTCTAAAAAATAAATAAACATAAAAATAAAGTATTAAATAAAAAAAGAAGTATCAAATGAAAAATTGTTTTTTTTTTTTCTGACTTGAAGCAGACATGCATCCCTAAGCACTGAGAAGCAGGTATCCACAGCACCTGTGGTGACATAAGGCATATGTGGTGATGAAAGGAATCTAGGTTCATCCTTGGAACAGACTTATCATCAATGTACAATATACAGACAGTGGAAAGATCCATGAGACACTGACTCCTGTAATAAAGCTCTTGGGTTTTTGTTTGGCCATCCATCATCTATTCTTCCAACTTCTGGAATTCTGATTTTTCTTCTGGTAAACCACTTTCCTCCATGCTCAGACCGTTTTTCTGGTAAAGGTCTCTCTCTACCAACTTCAGGAGTGACATGTGACATAGGTCTGTCCAATCAGAGCATCACACTTCCCTGATTTCTAAGTGATTGCCAAGATTTGCCACATAATTCCAGCCCAGCCAAGACAAGACAAGCAAATCAAACCAATTAGTGCTAACCCCAAAACTCTTTTTCAAGTTGCCAGAAAGTGGAATTTATTTTTCCACTAGATTACAACCTACGAAGATACAAACCTGGAGCTTCTGACAACCATATCACTACACATGGAGTCAAAGATGGAGCCCAGATGGAGACAGAGACACAAGACCAGAGGTAGAGGAAGAAAAATCAGGTCCCAAAGATAACATCTGAACTCCTGGATAGAACTCAGAAAGCCAGATTTACTCCCAAATTTATCAGTTACTTGAGTTCACTCCCTCTTTTTCTTTGCTTGTAAGAAATTGAGAAATTCCCAGTATAACTTTAATTTGGTTCAATTATGTAAATAGCATGGTTTCTGGGACACAAGCAATATTGCCTCAATGCCATTTTATGGTTAAGAGGAAGTCCAGCCTTGCAAAGGGAAGTATCAAGGGTCAGAAATAGTTTATATGCAAAGTGATCACATAAAAATGACTGTGTGGGGGTGCCTGGGCAGCTCAGTAAGTTAAGTGTCAGACTCTTGATTGTGGCTCAGTTCATGATTTCACAGTTTGTGAGAAGGAGCTCCACATTGGGCTCTGCATTGACACTGCAGAGCTTCCTTGGGATTCTCTCTCCCTCTCTGGCTGCCCCTTTCCTGCTCAT
The DNA here is from genome assembly GCF_024362965.1 of Panthera pardus. Lineage (NCBI taxonomy): Eukaryota > Metazoa > Chordata > Mammalia > Carnivora > Felidae > Panthera > Panthera pardus. The sequence continues at coordinate 100,697,576 of NW_026526810.1, read as the reverse complement.
TGTCTGTCTGTCTGTCTGTCTGTCTCTCTCTCTCTCTCTCTCTCTCTCAAAATAAATAAACATACTTAAAAAAAATAACTGTGTGTCATTATGGGTCTAAAACCAAGAGAACAATTTTCCAACTATCCACACATAAGTTTAGCAGTGACTACTTTATTGCAAGATCAAAACAATAAAAAACAGGAAAACCTGAAGTTTGAATTTGGTTTTGAAATATGCTCTTACATTACAGCTTAAGAAGATAATGCTTAAAATTTCAACTTCATGTTTCTTCCCACCTTCTCCCTGAAAATAAACTGATTTTTGAGATGATATAAAAGTTTTTGAAGTCTTTCCGTGAACAAGAGTGTGTCCTAAGAAAATCTCACACTTGACCTCTTTAAGCAAAAGATTTATGAAACATCAGAAAATTTCACAAACAGCAAAAATTCTGGAGTAACAAATGGACAGTATTACCAATGGCCAGATGCTGATAAGCTTGGGCAAAGCCACATTTTAAAATCAATCTGCCAGTGGTGCCTGGGTGGCTCAGTAGGTTAAGTGCCTGACTTCAGCTCAGGTCATGATCTCATGGTTCAAGCCCCACATCAAGTCCTGTGCTGACAGCTCAGAGCCTGGAGCCTGCTTCAGATTCTCTTGTCTCCCTCTCTCTCTGCTCTTTCTGTGCTCACACTCTGTGAATCTCTCTCCCTTCAAAATAAACAAAGATTAAAATCAATCGGCCAAACACACTTCTCACCCCATACCATGGCTTGCCCAATTACTTTTCCCTCTGTTGCCAATGCTCTTCCCTCATTTATTTGCATAGCCCACTCCCTCACTTCCTTCACAGCTCTGCTTAACTGCTGCCTTCTTGGAGAGGTCATAGTATATAAAATATAGCACCACATATACAAAGTATAAAACCACCTATGTAAAATACAGGTCATTCTATATAAGATATAAGACCATCCTATATAAAATTCTACTCACCTGATTAATTTTTACCCCCTTAACCTGCTTAATTTTCCTCATGGCACTTATTACCTATCATATCACATTTGTTTGCCTGGTGAATATCAAATATGGGTAAGAATTAGATGCCCATTTTACCAGTTACCTATCTCCTCCAGAAAGCCTCAGTTCACATGGACATTCTAGCTCTTCCACAATTAGTCTGGACCGCTTCAAAATCTATACAACTGCTTGGACAACACTTTAATTACTATATTCGTCAAGATCCAATCAGAAGAACAAAAACCACAATAGGTATTTCAATAGAGGGAATTTAATATAGAAAATTGGTTCTACAGCTATTGGGTACTGAATGAATAGAAAGAGGAACAGGAAGTAACTCAGAGACTGTAACTGCAGGAAGCAGCTACCACCCCTCAAGCTGGAGAAGCAAGGGGAAGCAATCAAGATTATCGAAACCAGAAGCTCAGAAACAAGGCTTCAAGGATATGAGGCTCAGACAGTGGGTCAGTCTGCTGGTGGTGGTTCAGGGTGTCAGAAGAGGAGCTCTACAGAGTCTAGACTCTGGGGAGGGAAAATTGCCTAGACAGGGTAGTCACCTCTAAGTGGGAGGCCATGAGGTTGGTTTTAGAATGCTGAAAGAAAGTGGATACTGGAACCCAAACTGTTGGTAGCAATAAGGAAGGCTCTACTGTGGTGCCTATAACAGAACAGTAAGGAAAAGCAGGAAAAAGGAATTCCTTTCTTTCTTCCTTCCATCTTCCAGTATCCCTCCACTGCTCCTTTTGGCACAACATAGGAGAATACCCCTGGCAAAAGAAAACTGTAGTTTGCAGAATACCAGCCTCAACATACAAAGCAGGACAAAGCAGAATAGACGTGAGCAGAGAGAGAATACCTGAAGACCAATGGAGATCCTAATGTATTTCTCCAATTTTATTTTCTTAGGAAAAAAGTCAAATTTAAAATGAAATGGTACAGTGGTTGACTCCTGACTGTATTATCACTAGCTTTTTTTGTACACCTTGTAGACTTTAATCTAGAATATCATAGATATACTTTGGGTGGTCCATGAACCCATGAAATTTCATTATAAAAATGTTTTGGTATATCCTGCATGTGTTTTCTGAAAAAGTAGGTTCATAACTTTTGTTAAAGTTTCAAAGGAGCCTGTTAGTCCCCTAAAATTTGGTGTCACTGCCCATGTTTTCATTCATTATTTAAACTTGCTATGGAAAGCACAGACAACTCTTAGATTCTTTTAATGCCTTCAGCACACCATTGGTTATAACTCTCTTGGTTACAGAACCAGTTGGAACCACCTCAAGAAAAACTGGGGGAGGACCAAGGAATCTATTCAAGGTGCCTCAACCCAGGAAGAAATTACCTAGTTAAAGCAAGGGGCTCAAAATAGCACTGTCTCCTTCATATATGACATCTAAAGAAACTCTGGTATATGTGCTCATAGATAAGTTTACATGGCAGAATTATTCATTATCGTGAAAAACTGGAAATAAATTAGGTGTTAATAAGAATGGATAAACTGGATCAACATGTAAATGGATAAATGGCATGTTATTTAATACAGTGGACTATTATATATCAGTTAAAATAAACTAAATCTACATGGGTCTGAATCATTCAAAAGCATAGCATTGAGAGGTAAACAGAAACAGGTTGCAGAATAACATGGTTAATATCATATCATTTGGATAGCTTTCCAACATGCAAAATTATGTTGTGTGAAATTTACAGATACAAATACTCGCAGCAAAAGAATAAAAACACATTGGGAATCACGCCCCCAAATTTAGACTTGTTTTACTCCTAGAGGAGAGAAGAGAAAGAAAACAAGGAGGAGTTCACAGAGGGTTCCAATCATATTGGTCCTGGATGGCGTCTTTAAAATAAATTGGAGTTCAATGTGGCAAAACTTTAAGATGTGGCAGAGTTAAGTGGTGGATTTGTGGATGTTTGTTATATCATGCTATATTTTTCTGTGTTTTGAAATGTTTCATAAATTTAAAAACTAGGAAATGTAAAGGGCACTAAAAACTCCATTAGCAGTGGCCTAGACCACCCTTGAGCATACTTAACAAGAGCTCAAAGGGAAAAGGAACTCATCATCACAAATCAGAAACTCCATTATTTATAAGGCTCCTTTTCAGAAACAAGACCATTTCTCCTCAGAGGTGGATATCTAACAAGAATACCAGGGGAGGGAGAAGGGGGATTTCCCAAAGGAAGGAGAATACAAGAGGGAAAAAAAGATAGTATCTCTATGGCATTTTAAAAGATGAATAAACAACACACAAACACACAGGTAAAAATCTTGCTCAGCAAGAGAAAACCAGATAGTAAATGAAGAAAAGGTCTTATTAAGTTTGTACTTCCTACCTGGCTCCAGCTTCTTCCCTAATAGGATAGATAATTGCAAAAAAGAATCACCTGGCTCTATTACTGTGTGAGTCTCGGGGCAGAGAAGACCCCTGAGCTTTTTCATTATCAAGTAATTCCATTATTAAAGAAAAATTCCTTGTTCCTTGGGAATTGGAAAAATGGAACTTAAGCTCATTTGTAGTATAATTTACCTCCTATCTCTCTAATCCATTCCTAATGATGGTAAGAGTAGGAAAAGAAAAAAAGGACTTTATTTCCTCATTTTAAAGCTGCCTTTAAAAATGTTCAAGCATTCTATTATAATAATACCCAGAAATCAAGGTAAAAATTTAATCCACATTCTGACCATTTGAATAAGTCATATGTTCCAACTTCTGTCCATGCAGGAATTTGTTACATGCCTAAAATTTCCCTTAAAAATGACACAAAATTGCAAAATACATAGCAGTAGCAATAAGTCTCCTTGCCTTCAAGTCAAGACTCTGAATACTGTACATCAGCTCCTAGCATGTTCATTAATACCTACTTTTTCTAAAACATGCAAGTCAACATATCAAGAAAATTAACCTCAAAAGGTTTTTAGAAAACAAGTTCTGAAGATTTTGCAGAATACTAAACTTTTTTATGACCAATTCTCAATAACCAAGGAACGTGATGGCATATGCTATCAAATGAAGGACTAATGAATGAAGACAAATTTAACTAGAGATAAGTTTATTTTCAAGAAAGCACTTTGTCAATGCAAAAGCAAAGTTCAAGTATTGCAAACAAAGGAAAGGCAGGATGCAACATTTCATATGCCATAACATGTCCTACAGAAAAGAAATAAAGCTCATATGATTTATAAATCAATTGCACTATATTACCTGATGCCTTTTAGTCTCAATTGCCACAAGCAATCCTAACAACATTGACAGAACAAAATACCCCGAATCCATAAAATCTTGAGACCCACCAGTAACTAAGACTGTAGGATTTTCCCTTTCATGTTATATTAGCCTCATAATCTGACCGAAAAGTCAAATTATGTCACCATGATTTCAAAGCCTGCTGTTCTATTTTTTTTTAATTCATTCCATCTAGCCAAAGAGTGTATCTAAAGTTCTATATGCCAGTGTACTTGGAACACATTAATTCCATTAGCAGGCTATTTCAGGAAATAGTGAGCATATTTCTTGGAAACAAATACATGTGGTTAAAAAACAGTCTCAAAAAAAAAAGTATGAGGTGAAAAACTGAAAACAAAGATGATTTTTAAATGCAATTAGAACTCTTTCCCATCACATATCAAAGTGTCATAACTGCTTCTTGACTGAGAAGTTGGTGTTTTGGATTTGGGTCTTTAAACCAAGAAAACCTATCTTGAGATATCACTATAAGGAGTCTATCTGCCTCTTAATCATAGGCAACTGCTAAATGAAGTGTATCTCTTTTCTCTGTTACATTACTATTGGCAACCAGATCCTCAGTAAGTGCCCAGAAATGTTTCCATGGTTACAAAAAGCATTCAGCATCCCTCTTGTTTTGGGCCAATTTAGCTTAAAATCTATTGTAGAGAAAAAATATGGCACATTAAGGAACATAAAATCAAGATACAATGTTATGAAAAGAATTCAAGGTTAAATGGGAAAAGCAGACTTGACAAGGCTTTTTAAAAAGTGCATATAAATCACTGATTAAAATGTCGCCTTTTCCTAGTGTATCTCCAAATACATCTCTTTAATAGACTGCAAAGCAGCCATGTACTGCAGCTGCCGTGATCCGTTGGAATAAAAGAAAAACTGAGCACTGATGATAATTTAAGACTGCTAGCCAGCAGGTAGACCCAAAAAAACCAAGTGTTTAATAGTCATACAGCTGAGAGTCCAGTCCCTTATCCTGGTTTTGTAGAGGGCTCAGGGTATGTACATATTTTGAGGAAAGAGGAACAAGAGTCTTTGTTCACTGGTTAAGAGGCATTTGAAGTAAATTAGTGGGCTATATCACATCAGGAAGAGAGACAAAGATGAAAACTCCCTAAAGGCAACTTAGTAAAGCTCCCCCACCTATAAAGTCATGAGTGAGTTGGGCCAATGAGACTGTCTCATTTTAGGTCTCTACTGCATTCCCAACTCCCACCACCACCAACAGCCAGGACATTGAAAGCATTTGTGCATCTTCTGGAACATATTAAACAAATGGCATAAGCTTTGCAATAATCTGAAGGAGTGGCTGATCTCTACGTGTGTACACTTGTCCACTCCCCATAGTGCTTTGTATACATGGTAGACATTCAATAAGCATTTGATTGAGAAAAGCCGTCATACAAAACCTCTCTTTTTAGAGAAATTTTTCTCCCCATATTGACCTATACATTCACACCTCCCTTTGTCATATTCTATTGCTCTTAGTTTCACTGTGAAATCAAAAAAAGCGAGTGAGATTTAGTTATAATACTGTTATGGACTAAATAGAAGACTTTCACTTCCAGGAAGATAGAATAGATGTACTTTTCCCTATTCTTCCCCCTAAGTACAATAAAAAACCCTAGACACTGTATATAAAACAAAGATAGGAAGACTAAAAGGTACAGAGAAGATGGTAGAATGGCCAGGGACCAGAATTCAAGGAACATCATGGTGGTGACTTTCTTGGGTTGTTTTGCCACACATAGCCCAGACATGAAGCCAAAGAAGCTGGAAACCCATAAATGCCAACAGGCACAGACAAAAAAGTTCCCAAGAAAAGCCCACTCTTTCTATGCAAAGGACCAGGGAAGGGGCAGCCTAGAAAAAAAAGAAAACTCAGATAATCAATGTTCTACTCTAGCTAAACAGCACAGTAAAAAAATAAAAAAAGAAAAGAAAAAGAAAAAAACTATTCCCTACCCTCATCCATGCCAGCAAAGTCCAAATGGGGAGCCTACATTCCCATCCTCACCAGGCTATAATGAGGCACCCTGATCAATATCCCCACCAGAGGGTGCCAAAGAAGGCAAAGTAGGGATCCAGGACTTTCATTTTTGATAGCCAATAATAAGCATCCTCTATCTCTATCAGAATACGCCACATGAGGAACTTGGACCCAGACTTGAATTGAGGCATTCCTGCCCCTCCCAACTTGGGGGGTATCAGAGGAGCTCTAGTGGAGACAAGATTTTCACCATCACCCAACAGTATTAAGGCTACCCTCAACTCAGTGTTAGTGGATCTCACATGGGAAGATAGAACTCCCATCCTCACCCAACAATAATGAGGACCACCCCTTCAAGAGTTAAGGAGGCCAAGAGGGAAACCTGGACTTCTGCCTCCACTAATAAGCCAATGCCCCCATTGCTCTGTCAGAGCCCTGTCAAAGACTCTCTTCCTGAGATGCCTTTTTGATGACTTCATTGTGTCATGAAAATAATGAAAACTATTTCTCTATATGTATTCATATTGTTTTAGATACCATTTCTTCTTACAATAGCTCCCTAGAGAGACAACATACATTCTTCCCTTCAATTTAGCCTCCAAACTGATGCTAGAGTTATCCTTCTAAAACAAGGCTCTGTTGGTGTCACTTATGATTATGATCTTCTTGAGATTCCCAGCTGCTTACAAAATAAAAGCTAAATCCCTAACACAGAAAAAACAAAGACCTTCTCAGTTGCAACCTAAGCTCTAGCCTCATTTTCCATCCCTGAAAATGTCAGTCTTGTCCACATATCTGTGTTCATGCCATTCCTCTAAAAGGAATGCTTTTCTCCCTCCATCCACCTGTTAAATTCTGACTCATGCTTACAGTTTGTAGTCCTATATCACCTGCTTTGTGAAACCTTTTCTGACCATCTCTGATAAAATTATCTCAAGAGTTACCATGTACCTAGTTCTTGTAGCTTTACACAAACTTTTTTTATAGGACTCATTACATATGACTAACTCTTAGGCATTACACAACTCATTATAGGAAAACCAATATCTTAGTTGTACATTTATCTCCCAGCCCAAACATGCTACTCTATTAATAAGAATGTCCAATTCAATTTTAGAATATAGTTTTAAGTGTGTATTTTCTAAGTCTCAGTTTCTACTTAGGATGTAGAACATTGGAAATAATGCTCCCACTCTTTCACAACAAAAACAATAAAATATAGGTATTTGTAAAATGACACATTTCTTAAACTCATCAGAGAGCTCTAGTCATAATATAAACAACCAGTCCAAAAGCGAAAAAAAGAAAACTTATTTCAAAGGAATAAAGGACTCAAGCATTGCCTTGCTAGGGGAAGATGCTGGATTTATGCAAGATGGTAAGAAGAAGCTAATATTTTCAAGGAATTTCTAAAGGCCAACTATGGACAAGCACAAGTGTACAGAACTCATAGGAGTCACAAATCCAAGGAAAATCGAAACCCATTTAGAAGCTCTTCTCCACAAAATTCATAAGAAAGACTGGAGGCAGGGCACAACAGGAGTAAAGAAAGTTTCTCTCATAGTGCAGTCCTGGAAGAGGGGAAGAGTGGCTACTATAGGAGAGGTAAGAAGTCTTGCCAAAATTCTTCTATGATATTTACATTATGGAACAAAGGCTTTAAGCTACTTGGGGAAGGGAAGCAAATTTTGTCACCCCTAAACCACAGATAAAAACACATTAACATGAGTGAATAAAACAAAATTAAAAATTCCACCTTAGGAAAAGGGCAGAAAGAATTCTTAGGGTCAGACCATCAGGGGAGGGGCAAAATTATTGAGAAGGCCCTAACTCTGTGACACAGGGACATAAGAACTGCCTAAAATAGGCTGCTCCAAAACAGCAGAAAACAGAAATTTCCAACACAACCACACCACATTAGCAAATACCAAGTAATATAGAAGAAAGAAGGCTCCTTCCAGGAGAGGGACAAAAGCCTAAAGAGAGAGACACTTTCTGAGGCACAGGCAAAAAAAGGAGACTCAAGGCTGAAGATAGAGCAGATTTTCACAAAAATCTGTAGAAGACAAGCCCCTACCCTAGACACAATGTAATAATAGAGAATTTTGAAGCCTATGTAACACTGAGGTTAACAATAACAGCAAAACCCACACCCAGATCAAATTCTGACTAAATTGACCCAACCTTCTCCCAGCATTAGAAAAGGCTAATATTTTTTTTCAATATATGAAATTTATTGTCAAAGTGGTTTCCATACAACACCCAGTGCTCATCCCAAAAGGTGCCCTCCTCAATACCCATCACCCACCCTTCCCTCCCTCCCACCCCCATCAACCCTCAGTTTGTTCTCAGTTTTTAAGAGTCTCTTATGCTTTGGCTCTCTCCCACTCTAACCTCTTGTTTTTTCCTTCCCCTCCCCCATGGGTTTCTGTTAAGTTTCTCAGGATCCACATAAGAGTGAAACCGTATGGTATCTGTCTTTCTCTGTATGGCTTAAGAAAAGGCTAATCTTATTTCCAGACAGAAATACTATTTCCTTTCCCTACCTATGATGTTTGATTTGAATCAAAAATTACAAGACAAGCAAAATAAAAAGAAAGGAAAAATACACTATCGAGAGACAAAGCAATCAAAAAAGCCAAACTCAGAGATGACTCTGATGTTGGAACTACCAGACAGGAAACTTAAAGTAACTATAATTAACATGTTAAAAGTCATAGTGGGAAAAGGGGGAACATGCATAAACTCATATGAAATTTCAGCAAAGAAGACTGAAATTATTATTTAAAAAAATTTTTTTTACATTTATTTATGTTTTGAGAAACAGAGTGAGACAAAGTGTGAGCGGGGTAGGGGCAGAGAGAGAAGGAGACACAGAATCTGAAGCAGGCTCCAGGCTCTGAGCTGTCAGCACAGAGCCTGACACGGGGCTCGAACCCACTGACCCTGAGATCATGATCTGAGCTGAAGTCGGATGCTCAACTGACTGAGCCACCAGGCGCCCCTGAAATTATTTTTTAAAATCAAATCAGAATGCTAGAAATAAAAATATATGGTAACAGAGATGAACTCATAGTCAGACTTTCAGTGGACTCGTCATCAGACTTGACACAAGAAAGTAAACTTGAAGAATAGATGTCATTAGATTGTACCACCTAAACTGGAGTACAAAAAGGGAAAAAAGAGTGAAGGAAAAAGAACATTCAAGAGCTGTGAGACGGTATCAAAAGGTCTAATATTTGTGCAATTGGAATACTAGACAGAGGAGCAAAAGAGAATGTATTAGAAGCAGTATTTGTAGAGATGGTGGCCAAGAATTTTCCAGAAGTAATGAAACTCACTAAACTACAGACACAGAAAGATCAGAGAACACCAAGACAAATCAACACCAGAACACACACACATACGGACACATGCACACACACCCGTAGATATAGCTGCTGAAAACCACAGATAAACACAAAATCTTGAAGGTATCCAATAGAAAAAAAAGACACTTTACATGCAGAAGAACAAAAGTAAGAATTACAGCATACTTCTCATATGAAAACTATGCAAGCCATGAGACAGTGAAATGACAACCTTAAAATGCTGGGGAAAAAAATAACTGTCAACTCAGAATTCCATACTTAGCTGAAATCTATTTCAAAAATAAATATTTTTCAGACAAACAACTAAGATAATTCATTAGCAGCATATACGCCTAAGCTAAAGACTTCAAATAGCATAAATGAGGCAAACATTCTTATTTTAATCAGAGAGACAACCAATCTAGAGACAACCATCTAAAGCAAAACAGCATCAATGTATTGAGTATTTCTTTCATGTATAAAAGCAAAATGTATCACAATAAAACAAAGGACTTGAAGGAAAAATTGGGAATATACTGTTGTAGTATTACTAAACTATACCTAAAGCAGTAAAATATTTTTTCAAGGTAGACTGCAATTAATTAAAGATATATGTTGTAAATCCTAGCATGACCATTAAGCATTTTTTAAAAAGATACGTAATTTTTTAATTAAAAAAAAGAGATATGAATAATGAGCCCAGAGTGGAGAGGAAATGGAATCTTAAAAATAGTCAATTCAAAAGAAGGCAGAAAAAAAATAGGATAAAAGAAACGAAGAATAGGTGAAACAAATAGGAATAATCTAATGACAGATTTTATTTCAACAATATCAAAAATTACATTAAATATAAACAATTAAGACCAACTAAACAGTGAAAAAAAAAGACCAATTAACTGAAAATTTGTTAGGTTGGATGAAAAAAAAAAGACCCAATTTTATGCCATGCACAAGAATACCACTATAAATATAAAAATAAATTTAAAGTTAATGAATATACCATGTCAACACTAATCAAAAAAATATTGGGAGGCTCCTGGGTGGCCCAGCTGGTTGAGCTCAGGTCATGATCTCACAGCTCCTGAATTTGGGCCCCACATCAGGCCCCGTGCTGACAGCTCAGAGCCTGGAGCCTGCTTCAGATTCTGTCTCTCTCTCTGCCCCTCCCCTGCTCATACTCTGTCTCTCTCTCTCAAATATTAACAAACATTTAAAAAAAATTAAAACAAAAAAAGAACACTGGAGGGGCACCTGGGTGGCTCAGTTGGTTAAGTATCATATTCTTTTTTTTTTTTAATGTTTGCTTGAACCCATGAACCAAGAGATCACGACCTGAGCTAAAGTCGGAGGCTTAATAGATGGAGCCACCCAGGCGCCCCAAGCATTGTACTCTTGATTCTGGCTCAGGTCATGATCTCACGGTTGGTAAGATCAAGCCTCACATCAGGCTCCCTGCTGACAGCACCAAGCCTGCTTCCTCTTCCTCTCTATGCTTCTCTCTCTCTCTCTCTCTCTCTCTCTCTCTCTCTCTCTCTCTCTCAAAACAAACAAATAAATAAATAAACATTTAAAAAAAGAAAGAGCTGGAATAGTCATATTAATATCAAAATAGACTTCAGGGATAAAAAAGGTATATTACATAATGAGCAAAAAGTCAATTCATCAAGGAAGCACATATTTCTACAATGTATATGGAATTAATAACAGGGCTTCAAACTACATGAAGCAAAAACTGCTAGAACTGGAAAGAAAAATAGCCAAATCCACAAGAAGAGTTAGAAACTGCAATACTTTTCTCTCAGTAATCAACAAAACAAAATCAGTTGGCAAAATCAGTGGATAAAATAAGTATATAAAAAATTCTGAGAAAAACATCCTCAAAAAACGTGAAGTAATTTATAGAACACTGTGCCCAACAACAGCAAAATACATAGTCTTTTTCAAGTACATAGGAAACATTCAACAAGTCAGAACATATTCAGAATGATAAAACAAACTTTAACTAATTAAAAAAACCCACAAAATTATATAAAATACGTACTTAGACCATACTGAATTAAACTAGAAATTAGTAACAGAAAGTTATCTAAAATATTTCCAATATTTAGAACATAACCAACATACTTTTAAGTAAACCACATATCAAAAAAAGTCAAAGGGAAACTAGAAAATATTTTCTAATGACAACTTATTAATAATTATTGGATGCACATAAAGCAGTTCTTATAGGGAAATTTATACATTTAATAATTATATTAGAAAAAAGTAAGAACAAATTATAACCAAAGCAAGCAGAAGAAAATAATAAAGATAATAGTAGAAAGCAATAAAATCAGGAACAGAGAAACAATCAAGAAAAATTAATAAAACCAAAAACTAGTTCTTTGGAAAAAAGATATATAAATTAGATAATAATTTACTCAGACAGACCACACCCTCTGCAAAATATGAAGACAAAAATCACCAATACCAGGAAATTTAAAACATTTAAAAGATAGCAAGGAAATACTATGTCTATAAATTTAACAACATAGATGACATTTTAAAAATTCTTGAAAAAACACAAACTGCATAAAATCACTCAAGAAAAAGACATATAACTTGAATAATCCTATACATACTAAAGAAACTGAATTTGTACTTGAAAATATTCCCCCTCCCCATCCCTACTTCTCAACACAAAATTCCTGGTTCAGATGGGTTCGCTGGAAAACTATAGAAAACTTCTGAGAAACAAATAAAGCTTGTTTAATTCAAATTTTTCTAGACTACAGGAAAGGAAAAATGTTTCAGAATTCATTGTGAATTCATTGTGAGGCCAACATTATCCAGATACCAAGACTACACAAAGAGTACAAGAAAAGAAAACTACAGCCTACTATCCCTAATGAAAACAGAAGGAAAACAAAATCCTCAACAAAACACTGGCAAAACAAATCCAGCAATACATGAAAAGAACAGTACCATGATCAAGTGGATTTTATCCTGGGTATGCAAGACAACTTCAACACTCAAAAATTAATCAGTGTAATTCATTTCAACAGACTAACCAAGAAAGATCACATAATAATCTCAATATTTCAAAACAGCATTTTACAGAATTCCTTTTTGATAAAAACTCATAGCAAACCTATGGAAGGGAACTTCTTCAATAAAATAAAGAGCATCTACAAATACCTACACCTAAATACTAATAGTGAAAGACAAAGTTTTTCTAGTAAGCTCAAGATCAAGGCAAAGATATCTATTTTCATCACTCTTATTCAATAGAGTGCTCAATAGAGCATAATCAGTTAAGATAAATCAATAACAGAAAGGGATATTGGGAAGGAAGAAATAAAACTGTCCTTTTCCCCACTAATTGTATTATTTTCTATGTAGAAAATCCCAAAATACCTGCAAAAAACTATTAGAACTAACAGTGGGTTTAGAGAGATTGTAAAATATAAGGTCATTATACAAAAGTCAATGGCATTTTTACATACTAGCAAGCAGCAGTTTTAAATTTAAAGTTATAAAAGTATTCTTTACAAAAGCATCCCCAAAGAGGAAATACTTAGGTATAAATCTAACAAAATATCTATGAGATCCTTTATGCTGGAAACTACAAAACAGATGGAAAAAAATCCAAGCACTAAATAAAGCAATATACCATGTTCATGAATTGAAAAACAAATATTATCAACATATCATTCCCTCCAAACTGATCTGTGGATTCAACACAATTCCAATCAAATTCCCAGCATAATTTTTTAATCAAAAGTTTATTCTAAAATGTATATAGGAATCAAACCACAAGAGACTCTTAATGATAGAGAACAATCTGAGGGTTGCTCGAAGGGGAGGTGGGTAAGTGGATGAGCTAAATAAGTTATGGGTATTAAGGAGGGCAATTGTTAGGATGAGCACTGGAAGTTATATATAAGTGATGAATCACTAAAATCTACTCCTGAAACCAATATTACACTGTATGTTAACTAACTAAAATTTAAATTAAAATGATAAAAAAATAAAAATTAAATGGAGAAGCAAATATAATCAAAACAATGTTTTAAAATAATAAAGTTGGAGGGCCCACACTAGCTGATTTCCAGACCTATTATAAAGCTATAGGAATCAAGGGTGCCTGAGTGGCTCAGTCAGTTAAGCATCTGACTCTTGATTTCAGCTCAGATCATGATCCAAGGGTCATGGGATTGAGCCCCACATGGGGCTCCCACTGGGCATGGAGCCTGCTTAAGATTCATTCTCTCTCTCTTTCTCTCTCTCTCTCTCTCTCTCTCTCCCCTCCTCCTCCTCCTCTCTGCCGCTCCACCCTGCTCACATGCTTTCTCTAAAATTAAAAAAAAAAGTTATAGGAATCAGGACAGTGTGATATTAGAGAAAGAATACAAATATAGATTATTGGGAAAATATGGAGTCCAGCAATAGACCCACTCATGTATAGATAATATATTTCTGACAAAGATCCCAAAGCACATAATGGAAAAAGGATAATCATTTCAACAAATGAGATAGGAATAATGGACATCTATATTGAGGGTGGGAGGGAAACACTTTCATCCATACTTCACATAATATTTAAAAATTACCTCAAAATGTATATCCCTAAATGTAAAACCCATATCTCTAAAATTTCCAGAATAAAACACAGAAAAAATGTCTTTGTGACCTTAGGCTATACAAAGATTTCTTAGATATGATAACAAAAGCACAATTCATAAAAATAAAAAACTTGATGAGATGGATTTCATGTAATTAAGAATCTCTGCTCTTCAAGGGACACCATTAAGAGAAGGAAAAGACAAGGCACAAAACTGGGAGAGAATATTTGTAAATTGTAGACCAATAGAAAAGATCCAGAAATGTATCTCATACTCAGAATATAAACATAACACTCAAGTCTTGAAGATTAAAAAGCAGTTCAATAACAGTGGGCAAAAGATTTGAAGACTTTACTAAAGAAGCCACACAGATGATAAATAACTGCATGAAAAGATGCTCGAAGTCATTAGTTATTGGGGAAATGCAAATTAAAATCAAAACAAGAGTTAAAACCTATGAAAGGCCTTGAGATTTTATCCTACTTGCACACTAACAACTTTGCCTGCTACAATTTTTATGGATGTTGGCAGAAGACATAAGACTTGAGTCAGAGACAAAGGATGTTTTATTACAGTACCACATACTACATGAACATCACATTCACGTCAGTCCCCCACTCTCCAAGTACTACGGGGGCGATGCAGAGGCAGGCTCAGATAGATGCCCAGCATGGAAGCGATGTCACAGCCAAGGAAGACCCAGCTTGTGAAATCTCTACCATTTGCAAGCAAATCTGCCTAAGCTTTGCCCTGAAGTGAGACATTATCTTTATTAGACTGAAAGGCAAACAAATCTTCTCTCTGCTCTGAAGAGAGATGCTATCTCTATCTTCCAAGGCTCTTTGTCATACAAACATCCTTGAAAAGATAGTCTAAAATAAGAGGCTGTTTGTGACTTTGCTCATAGGACAGACTGGAGACCAGAGGAGAGTGATCTCCCAATAAGAGCTATCAGTACACACCTGTGAGAATGGCTGAAAAACATTTTATGATAACACCATGGTAAAGTGAAAATGAGTGACTACATTAATTTTGGGAATGTGAAGTGGTATTCAGATAGCAGCAGAATTTCTTAAAGTTAAACATATACTTCCCATATGACCTACTCCTAGGTATTTACCTAGTTGAAATGAAAACTTACATTTGCACCCAAACCTGTTTCGCAAATGTTTATAGCAGCTTTATTTACATTGCTAAAAACTGGAAACAACCCAAATATCCCTCAGCTGATGAATGGATCAACAAACTGTGGTGCATTTATGCAGTGGAATACTACTCAGCAATTAAAAAAAAAAAAAAAGAAGCAAACTACTGAAACACACAGCAACATGGATGAATCTCAAATGCATTACTGTAAGCACATAATAAAAGAAGCCAGATTCAAAAGGCTACCATCTGCATATTTCCATTTATATAGCATTCTGGAGAAGACAAAATGATAGAAAGAAAATGTACCAGCAATTTCCCGGAGCTGGTGGTAGAGAAATGAGTACAAAGGGACTTGGGGGAATTTTTTTTGAGGTGATGGAATGGTTTATACCTCAGTTGTGGCAGTGGTTACAAGACTGTGTATTAAAACAGAGCCATATACTAACAGGGATGAATTTTACTATATGCAAATTATAACTTGGAAAAGGGAGAGGAAAAAAAGAGAAATAATATGTATAAACTCTAGAATTGGACTTCCTGAGCTGTGCCTCTTTCTAAATACGGATCTTGGGTATATTCACAAGTTCTCTAAGCATAATCTTCTCAACTGTGATGTGAGAAAAATAATAGTATCTATGTCTTAGAGTTGTTAGCTTACCTTGTTGTAATGATGTTCCATCATTAATTATTATTTGGTGTCCTATTATATACCTAGCATTATGCTTGATGTTAGGGATACAAAAATTAATCTATGATGTGGCTCCTGCCTTCTGGGAGGCTATGATCCACAGACTAAACATCCCCTGAATAAACCAATAAACACATTGTTTTACTGTCATTAGATTATTACAACAATTACACAAATTTTAAAAATCCAATTTCAAGCAACTATTAAGCCAAATTCATGTTAATCATTTTAAATACAGTTCAACTTTAGCAAGAATTTTCTAAATTAGGAATAGAAATTTCAAGTCAAATCTAAGAAATCCTATTGGTTGCCCAGATGTTTCTAAAATTATCTTTACAGATAATTTTTAAAAGCTGGAAATTGAATTTATTTATAAGTTTGTCATATTCAGAAAGAATATCAGCCTCCCTTGTTTTTCCAATTTATTCTAGCATTTCAACATTAATTTAAGTAAGAGTATCAAGAAAGTACTATAAAAAGAATATGAAATTATGTTTCCTCATTTTCTAAGATTTCATGTATCTGGATAAAATGTTTCCTTAAAAAGATAAAACTAAGAGGAATCACTGAAAATGGATGAAGAGGCTGTGAAGTATTCCAGAAAAGTCTGCTTCCCCCAAAAAGAAAGGAATTAGTGACATCACCTTTAAGTCACATAAAAGATCCAAGAATCTTGGTGATATATGTATGCATTACAAGCACACATCACATATACACACCCAACACCTTTCTTGGCCTGTCATGTACCTCTGTCCCTCAACCAAGTCGAATGTTCTTACTTCAGGCTTAGAGCGTTAGAAACATGAGAAATTCATGCCAGGACATACTATAGCTACTTTTACAGAGTTAATTACATTTTCACTATATTCAACATATCTGACAGGATAAAGCTCTAAAGACAGTTTGTTGTAAATGTGTCCTTTCCACTCAGGGCTTAAAGAAAATCAAGCTATTCTTATTTCAGAGGTTTCCTATCTACTGTCATCTCACATCACGTCTCAGTGAAACGCTGTGAAAAGTGTTCTTGGAGTGTTATCAACTAAAAATTTTGCAACAAGTATGGCTTTTTGCACAGGATTTCACACCGAATAATATAGTAACATCTAGAGATTCCTAACCAAGTGAAAAAAAGAGAACATTTTAAAAGATCGTTTAAAAAGCATGACATATGCACAAGGGCTTCTCAAACAGAGCCCACAAACTTGTTTTCACCATTTTGCTTGCTCTGAACTATTGTTCTGGAGTATGGAGCCCACAAATACAGATCTCCCAACGTTTTATATATTGAAAATATTCCTAAGGAGTATATCTCTCAATAAGAAGCCAGTATGTGGAAACGTTTAAAGAGAGAGAAAAATAAAATTCATATGATAACTAAAACAAGTCAAAATAAAATTAGTAGAAATGTCCTTTGGCAGAACCCAGAGAAATTAATCACTGGCTACCTTACCTTGCATTTTTCCATTAATATTTTCTAAAATACCAGAGAGCTGGCTGTCAAAGCTGTGCTGAAGACCACTTCTTTGCTTTTCAAGGTGACGTTGTTCCTCAGCAATAGAAGAGAGCATATGTGGTGGCTTTTGGTCATCAAGGGTCTGACTGGGCCACTGGGACATTATGGAACAGGAGTCCTTTTCAGGTTGGCTAAGTCTGGGGCTTGAACTTTGAGCAGAGTCCTGCAAATCACTATTACAACAGGAGAAATGATCCACTTCAAGAAACAAGGGATTTTCATCCTCTTGACGCCAATCATTGCCTTGTTCTTCATCTTCAAAGTAAGCTTCCTGAATCTGAATATCATCTAAGTCCTGGTCTAGCTTTTCACTTAATTTAGAGTCTTGCTTGTTTAAGTTAACCAGCGAAGCAGATAACATATCTCCTGCTTGCTGGAGAGCTTCATAAACCCGAGATATCCAGGAAGAGAGAGGCTGGAAGAAGTTCTGACCATCCTGGGACGCCATGGCCAACACCATGGCCAGCTATCTGATGTCTACAAGTCCACTTGTTCAGTTCCTTCAGTACTCTGGACTTAATGTGAACTACAGAATAAGCATGATGACAAATTAAATTGGAGATCTCTTAATGGCTGTGAATAGTTCACTCTCAAAACTTCTCAGCTGAAACAGAGGAAAGAAATACTTACACCTATTAAAGTAACAAACTCAGACCCATTACCAGATAACCTATAATCAATGTCAAACAACATTTGGAGACAAAAAGAGATCATCATTGAAGTCTGAAAGTAGCTAAATAAAAATGACTGTGGAAATCTAAATGTAGATTATTTCAATGCCTATTCACCTACTCAGGCATGTGCAAAACTTCCATCAGCAGTAATGGGCTCTATTCATGTGGACTGAGAGAAGTCTATCCCCATAGACCATACTTAACAATGTGAAAAGGATAAATGAATCTTCATTAAGAGGCAGTTGGACATGACATTTCAAAATACAAGAAAGGTTGGATGCTTCATCTACGAACCTGCAGATCCCAGTGAGCAGGCTAATAAGCATCTCTGCTTCATGACACAAAGATTTATCCATTCAAAGGAGATGTGTGCCTGGAATTAAAAAGCTTTTAACAGATCTTAAAGTAGGATTTTATATTTTTGTGCAATTTCTAGAAATCATTTATATTCTTGGGGAGCAAAGAACCACTGCAAAACAGAGTGGCAAGTGCAGTATGCAGCTTACTGGAGACATGATCCTCGCATCTGGTTGCCTTTGTCTGTGTTCCAGCCTCCCCAAGACCTTCCTCTACAGCCTGCAAGATTCCTGAGAGACCTTCCTTCCCACAAGATTCACAACCTGAAGGAGGGGGCTATAAAGACATCAACATAGCAACAGGGCACAACGAAGATTCTAGAGCTAAACATCTATACTTTTATACACATGCATGCATACAAACATATACATAAATTCATATATATATGTATGTGTATTGTGTGTATATATACACACACACATATATATGTATATATATGTGTGTGTGTATATATATATATACACACACACATATATATATACATATACATACACACACATATATATACATATATATGTACAATATATGTATATATATGTGTGTGTGTGTATATGTATATATATATGTGTGTGTGTGTGTGTGTGTGTATATGTGTGTGAATATTTATATATATCTTATTGCCCTAACAATGCTCATCAACAGCTCAGGATGAATGCTATAAATGATGGCAGAGCCTAAATTCACTGATTGTGCTTAACTACCCCATCTCTTCTATAGCAATAGCTTCCTTCTGACTCAGTCTACCAGCACTCCTGTATATTTCAGGCTTCTTGACCTCAGGCTACTGCAATTGATAGGATTGCCTACCTTCTCCTAAAATTTTCCTTCTAGCTTTTTTTTTTTTTTTTTAGTTTTTGTAATAGCCATTCATACATGCATTGATTCATCAATAAACAATACTCATCACCTGGGAGAGCTGATCCATCCAATAAGGCTCAACATTTTTGTATACAAAATATACATCTCCAGCCCTTAGCTCAATCCCTCTATACAGGTTTGTATCCCTGGTTATCTAAGCTAGTGGTTCACAAACTTTGTGGAAGAATAACCTGGTAATCTAATTTAAAAAAGAAAAGAGTCTCAGACTGGTTGAAGGAATACACCCTGGATCTTTTTATTTTTGTCAAGTTTCTCAGGTGACTCTGACACACACCAAAGTTTGAGAGATGCTGATCTGAGGAAAGAGCTACACTTGGGGGTCTCACCAAAATCTTAAATTCAGCCATCAAAACTAGCACATAACTTTTGCTACTATAAGGGTTCAACACCCTAGACTCACATCTGTGACTTTCTCTCTTCACCTCTGCTCCCTTACATTCCTTACATTCCAAGTTCTGCTAGCTTTAGGTCTATGAAGACCCTTCCATTATGTTTGTAGAGTGATCACTTTTCCTACACTCTAATCTTCCCAGATATTACATACCTAGTTGGTTTCCGTCTCAAATCTTCTCCAGCCTCAATCCATCCCTTGAGGTTTGCTCACCATAACCTGACCTTCAATCAGGTCTATTGTCTGTCTCCTCCCCTAGAATAGATATTCCTAGAGGGCAGGGACTGTAGGTTTTATTCCCTAGCTTATCCACAATGTCTAGAAGTGTGCTAAGTATGTAGTCAATTCTCAAGAAATGAACTAATGAGTGCTATTTAATATTGTGCCTAGAATAGTGTGTAGCATAAAGTGTGTACTCAAATTCACTAAATTCATGAATAGACCTCAGAATTGTTGAAAACATCTTAACATCACCACACAAATCCCCTGCAGGGTATTATAAAAGGGTTCTTTCAGCATTTCTTCCACTCCATTTCACCACCCACACAGTTTTTGTTTGTTTTTCCTCCACAAATATTGTGCCTCAGTTGTGCTTCAGATGATCACAGACCTAGAAAGTTCCCTGAGAAATCACTGGGTTTAGCTTCTAACACTGTCTTTCAGTACTTGAAACATTTTAAGATGGAGATTGCATATCTTCCTTAATAATCCTTTCTATTGTTTTATTACACAGAGAAAACTTTATTTTAATATTCAATCCAAAATATTTTAATTTAAGTCAGGGTTTTCTCATCCAATCTTTGAACTAGTAACAGCCTCTGTTCTTTTTTTTCCCCATAAAATAGGTTTATTTTAGAAATTTTAGGGAAAAAAGATAAGCAAAAATAAAAGAGGTAATAAGGCATAGTCTCCATCACCCAAAGATAACCAGCCTTTTATTCTACGTCCATAGGATAATTTTTTATACATATAATTCATTGTCAAGTTAGCTTATATACAGAGTATACAATGTGCTCTTAATTTCAGCATAGATTCCCATGATTCATTACTTACATACAACACCCAGTGCTCATCAAAACAAGTGCC
Organism: Panthera pardus; assembly: GCF_024362965.1. Classification (NCBI taxonomy): domain Eukaryota; kingdom Metazoa; phylum Chordata; class Mammalia; order Carnivora; family Felidae; genus Panthera; species Panthera pardus. The sequence continues at coordinate 100,676,639 of NW_026526810.1, read as the reverse complement.
CCCCTCAATGCCCATCACCCATTCTCCCCTCACCCCTGCCTACCCATCAACCCTCAGTTTTTTCTTTGTATTTAAGAGTCTCTTATGGTTTGGCTCCCTCTCAATTTCTAACTACTTTTTTCCTTCCCTTCCCCCATGATCTTCTGTTAAGTTTCTCAAATTCCACATGAGTGAGAACCATCCACGTTGTTGCAAAAGTAACAGCCCATGTTCTGGGTCTCATATCTCTTTCTTTTGTAATCTCTGTCTATCAAAGCCTCTAGGCAATTTTTCTAAAAAAAAATAAAGCTTATATCACTCCCCTAGTTTAAAAGGAAAATCAAAAAGAAACCCTACTGAGGTTTTCCTATTACTTATAGTGCAGAATTTGAGCATTGGCAGCCCATCTGTCAAAATCACAAAACTCTGTGTTTATTGATGCAGAGTTCTTTAAAAATTAATTTTGATGCCTCCAATTCACTACAGTCCTCATCTCTCCCTGTTATATGTACCTACTTGCTTTATTCATTTTTATGTAGCCTGCCTGACCCCCTGGAAGCACCTGAATTTTTAAGTCCTACCCTATAGGATAAAGTTCACATTCTTTACGATGGCATACAAGAGAAGAGATGCTCAAAAAATGAACAATCAGGGGTGCCTGAGAGACTCAGTCAGTTAAGCATCTGACTCTTGATTTCAGTTCAGGTCATGATCTCATGGGTTCGTGAGTTGGAGCACTGGGTAGGGCTCCGAGCTGGGTGTAAGCCTGCTTAAGATCCTCCCTCCCTCCCTTTCTCTTTCTCTCTCTCCCTCTCTCTCTTCCTGGCTCACATGCATGCTCTCTCTTATCCAAAATTAAAAAAAAAAAAAAAAAAAAAAGACCAATCAGCCCTACCTAACTAACCTTAGTACTGGAGGGGTCCTAGAGACCTCCTGTAAGTTGCCAACTCTTTAACTGATGAATCACTGGATGTGAGGACTTCTGGGAGGTGGAGTCTCAGATCAGTGGCTATTTATCAACCAGTTTGGAAGTATTTCAATTGCTTCACAACTCACAAAGCCATCCCTCTTGTCCTGACAGAATGTCTAGCTCTGTATGAGCTGTTCCCAATAACACTGCCCCACAGTGATAACTTGGCTATTCTTCACCACCCCTCATTGTAAAGTCCTATGTTCCAGTCACACTAACACACTAAGCATTTGTCATAGTAACTGTGCTCTTCCCTGACTTCTGTTTGCTCTCCCCAGATGCCTTCTCTCCCTGGCCTGCCTGGTAGATACTTACTCATTTTTTACAATGAAACTCCTATTGCATATGTCAACACTTCTACAGTCAAAGGTGTGGCCTCAGAGTACTTTAAATGTGTCTTTATGATGTAAGTTTTCACTGGATATGGTAATTATTTGTCAATCTTCCTCTTCCAATGGACACTATTTAGAATTAATAATTCTAGGACCCACACAGGGTAAGGGCTCTTTATCTAATGTTTGCTATGTGAATGAATGAATGAATGAATGTTATTAATGAACAATTTTCTTCATCTATAAAGTGGAGTTAGCTCACTAGATAACCCTTAATAGTTCCTTTCTGCTTTGAAACCCAAGAATTTACCAGTGTGGGCCAAAAAGCATTATAATATTGAGCCTGGATATATTCAGCATTAAGTTGCCTTTTCAAAGATTGGTTCTGTACCTTTGTCAATAACCACTGTCAGATGATTTTGGAGCAATTAGAAAGGGGCCAAATATCCAATATCCATCTATATATTAAACAGTGTCCAATTGTTATATTCTACAATACTAAAAAAGAAAGGGCACCTAAAGCTGGAACATGAAAAATTACCTACTTAGCAACACTGGAGACGTTTCATTTTATACTAAAGCAATAATATAAAGCCAAAAGAACTAAGTGCTAGCAGAGTAACCAGGGAAATATCTTTGTTTCTTGGGTAAATCTCAACTAGCTTGGTAGAGCACACCAAAGGTAATAGCAGATGTATACCTTGTATCCTAGTTCTTCAGGAACTTTCTTACAGCTGAAAAGACAAACTGGCATGTGGTGTCACAATAATTATTTTTAAACACATAGGAAAAGAAAAGTAGTAAAGAAAAGACAGTCCAGGTCCTTGGATTAGAAGGAAAAATACAGATAAAGTCTGTGGTATCTGAGAAGGCTCACCATTCAAATTTACAGTTCACGATACTTCATTATTCCAAGTATTAAAAAAAAAAAAAGGTGTGTGTGTGTATGTGTGTAACATAAAAGCTCCTACCATAAACATAATCAAGGAAAGTTTACAGCTTCTCAAAATACTCAGAATAAACTGGCAATCTAATAAAGAATTAGTTAACAACCAACTCACAGGAATAAAAGGTCCAGCAGAGGGAATACAGTCAATGATATTGCAATAGCATTTTATGGTGACAGATGGTAGCTACACTTGTCTTGAGCATAGCATAATGTATAGAGAAATTGAATCATTATGTTATACACCTGAAACTAATGTAACATTATGTGTCAACTCTACTCAAAAAAAATTTTTTATAGAATTGGTAACAGCCAATAAATAAAAGTGAAAGGAAAACCATTGATATATTCCAGGGGCTACATTACATTTCTTTAAATAGCATTTTAATTAGAATTTTTCTCTATTAATTTTAATTATAAAAGTGTTTAATTAAGGTCATTTTAAACATAGGAAGTAACTAAACAGTAAACATTAAAGAGTTGTTTCTGTAGGGGGGGAAACTATCAAATTCCTGAGTCATATGCTTTGTCATGTATTTTGACCATCCTCACCAAGGGTAATTGTGAGCAGAAAAGGAGTGGTTCCATACCCAGAATAATAATGCTCACGGTCCTTTAAAGGCTGTTAGTTAAATCTTTCTGACCCGATTTTCTATCTAATGACAGATGTTTGGAGGGAGGGAGGAAAGCTATCACCTAAGAAGAAATACTGGTTTCTGGGAGATATGCCTTAAAAATGGATGTTATTTTGGTGAAAGATAAAGTGGAAGTCTGTATGCGCGTGTGATTTTTAAAGGATTATGAGCTCCTGGAGAGAGTCAAACACATTCTAGGAGAAAAGAAAATGTTTCCAATAATATGGTCCCCAGGTAACCTAGCCCCAAATCAAAATCTTATACAAGTTCATCTACTGAAGTGTGTTAATGTTTAGCCATTTTTAATGGAGAAATCACCTTGGAAAGTCTACTCTTCTTATTTTCTACCAAGATCAGTAGGGCAGTCATAAATAAAAGTCAAGAGTACTGGAATGGTGAAATAGATGAAGGGGATTAAGACGTACAAACTTCGAACTATAAAATGAGTAAGTCACAAGGATGAAAAGTACAAGTTAGGGAATATAATCAATAATAAATCAATAATACTGTGATAATGCTGTATGGTGACAGATGGCATCTACACCTACCAAGGTAAGCACTAGATAATGTAAGAATTGTCAAATCACTATGTTGTATTAAGATACACTGAAATTAATATAACACTGTATGCCAAATATACTTCAATAATAAAAAAACATTTTTAAAAAATACTGGGTTTATTCAAAGTGGCTCCTCACAGCCGTCAGTTAACTTCCTTGTGTCATCTATTAAATGTGGGTTATTTATTATTGACTTCTTAGACTGGTCATAAGGCTAATTAAGTCTATAATTTTTATGACAATATGAGCAAGAAAACTTATAAACATGAATAATATATGGAGTCAAAATAAGAACTATAAAATGGGCTGTAATCCATCTTTAAATGATTCAAAAGAGACTACAGGTGTTTTCTGTTAAGAGAAAATTTGTTATGTGGGTAGGAATATGTTTTCTGTTAAGAGAAAATTTGTTATGTGGGTAGAGATGAAATAACTTTTACAGCATTTGTCCAAAATGTTTTCTAAACGCTGGAATCTTAAATATAAAAATGGACTACTGAGGATTATTTATGTAAACAATATGGATATAATACAGCCATATTTTTATTACTGGGGCATGTGCAATACAACAGACCCTTTGCCATTGGGCTTTGGTAAGGGACAATTTGCTTAAAGCTAAATGTGAAATTGCCCTATAATCAAAATATACTTTCATCAGTAGATATTGAGAAAAAAAAAAAACTGCATGAATAAAAGCAATAGTAATGGCTTTGAAATCACACAAAACAAGGCTCAGTGTTGGATAATCTCTCAGTTACACCATGGCATGGGGCAAAACATGTTAACGGGGTGCACCTGTGTCCTCATCTGCACTATGGGGAGCACAACCCCCTGTTTTGAAATTCACTGTGGAAATGAAATTACACAACAGTTCTAAAGCACCTAGAACAGAGTCTAGTACACAACAGGCACTTCATATCAGTTATTCATGACTAAACCCAAATCTGTGACATTTTAGTATATGTGCTGCTGAAGCGAGCACTAAATCTATTATATTTTAAAAGGTAAAAACATGTTAAACTCTTGTAATCCTTTCCCTAATACGCCAAGACCCCAGAAACACAATACCATCATTATAGCTAACATTTGCCAAGAACCTTACAACATGCAATGTTTTCTGACAACTTCTATGAATAAAAACTTTTTGTGAAAGATACTAGCTTTCCCATTTTATAGTTGAAAAAACTGAGGCTTAGAAAGGGCAAGTGATTTGCCTCAAGGTTCATGCTTATAATAAAGAATGGAATTAGCATTCTAATTCTCCTTTGAATTCCAAATTCTTGCTTTAACCACTACTCCAAATCTTCATAAAATGTCAATAAGAAACCTTCAAAATAAAACATGTAAAGGTACTTTCCTCATAAGTGGCCAATGTGAGTTCAAATTCAGGTTTGTTTGACTCCAAAGTCTATTCTCATTTTGTTTCCACTCCACCTTTCCTACCTATTTCACTAAGGAAACCTTTAAAAATTAAAATTATTGGGATTACTTTTCCAAAGTAAGCATAATAAAGGTTTTAAAAATTTCTAAACTACTGCTTAAGTTGAGGAAAACTTATTTTTTTATTTTTTAAATGTTTTTATTTATTTTTGAGAGAGAGAGAGAGAGAGAGAGAATGAATATGGCATGGGAGGGATAGAGACAGAGGGAGACACAGAATCTGAAGCAGGCTCCAGGCTCTGAGCTGTTAGCACAGAGCCTGACGCAGGGCTTGAATTCATGAACCACGAGATCGTGACCTGAGCAGACGTTGGACACCTAAATGACTGAGCAACCCAGGCACCCCTGAGGAAAACTTATTTTTAAATATATTTTTCAAACTATCCAACAGACAGCTTTGTGTTTGAGCATAAATAATGATATCAAAAAGATCTTAAAAAGATGATCTTGGCTCAACAAGAGTTTTAAATTGCTCAATGTTTTTGCTATTGTAACAAATATCACCTTTAAGATATTCTCTAAATTTCATAAGCCCATTGAATATTTTGGACCATCTATTATATCCATGAAATGGCCTCCATGATTTTTTAAGAAACATATCTGATTATGTCATTCCACATTTGAAATGACTTACAATTACTTCTTATTGCTTCAAAGTCCAAAATTTTCCACAAGACTTAGAAGGCCATACATGATTTGATCCCTTCTTTCTTTAACCACTCTCTTTTTGCTCTCTGTTCTTCAGTATCTAACCTCCTCCCTTCACCATCTTACTTCAACAGGCTCCTCCCACTAGCTAAGACTGTGTTCCTCCCTCCAGGCTTCCTTCCCTTGTCCCCCAAAGTCCATCCATCCACTTTCAGGGCTCAGCCTGATAACCAGCATCCCATAATCCAGCCTCAGTTATGTCCCCCTGAAACAGTCTGTTTTGTTCATTGATTGATTGATTGTGCAGGGGAGAGGTGCAGCAGGAGAGAGAGAGAAAATCTTAAGCAGGTTCCATGCTCATCACAGAGCCTGACACGAGGCTGGATCCCATAACCTTGGGATCATGACCTGAGCTGAAATCATGAGCCAGACATTCAACCAACTGAGCTACCCAGGCACCCCTAAAATAGTCTCTCTTAACACCTCTGATTCCTTCTTATTAACACTTGTTGTATTACAATTATAACTTATTTTTTTCATTCCCCCACCCACCTCGCCTCTGGTGACCATCAGTTTGTTCTTTATAGTTAAAAAGTCTGTTGCTTGGTTTGTCCCTCTCTCTCTCCTTTTTTCCCCTTTTGCTTGTTTTGTTTCTTAAATTCCACATATAAATTAGATCATATGGTATTTGTCTTTCTTTGAATAACTTACTTCTCTTACTCTCTACCTCTACCATATTGTTGCAAGATTTCATTCCTTTTTATGGCTGAATAATCTTCCTTTCATTCATTCATTTATATATATTACATATTATATGTTATATGTTATATATTATATATTATATATATGCCACATCTTCTTTATTCATCAGTCGATGAACACTTGGGCTGCTTCCAGTTTGGCTGTTGTAAATAATGATGCAATAAACATAGGGGTCATGTATCCCCTCGAATTAGCAGAGTAAATACTCAGTAATGCAATTCTTGGATTATAGGATAGTTCTATTTTTAACTTTTTGAGGAACCTCCATACTGTTTTCTGCTGTGGCTACAGAATTTGTATTCCCACGATGGTGCAAAAGGGTTCCTTTTTCTCCACATTCTCACCAACACTTATTGTTTCTTGTGTTTTTTATTTTAGCCATTCTGGCAGGTATGAAGTGACATCTTATTGTAGTTTTGATTTGCATTTCCCTGATGATGAGTGATGTTGATCATCTTTCCATGTGTCTATTGGCTGTCTGCATATCTTTAGAGAAATGTCTGTTCATATCTTCTGCCCTTTTTGTTTAATGTTTATTTATTTATATTTGAGAGAGAGAAAGTGCACACATGCATGCATGAGCAGGGGAGAAGCAAGAAAGAGAGGGAGAAAAAGAATCCCAAACAGTCTCCACACTGTCAGCACATAGAGGCTGACACATGGCTTGATCTCACAAACTGTGAGATCATGACCTGAGCCTAAATCAAGAGCCAGACGTTTAACTGACTGAGCCACCCAGGTACCCCATTCTACCCATTTCTTGATTGGATTATTTGTTTGTTGGGTATGGAGTTGTATCAAGTCTTTATATATTTCGGATACTAACCCTCTCCTAGATATAGAATTTGCAAATATCCACTCACATTCTATAGGTTGCCTTTTAGTTTTATTGGCTGGTTCCTTTGCTGTGCAGAAGCTTTTTATTTTGATGTGGTCCCAACAGTTTATTTTTACTTTTATTTCCCTTGCTGCAGGAGACATACCTAGGAAAATGTTGCTATGGCCAACGTCAGAGAGATTACTGCCTGTGTTCTCTTCAAGGATTTTTATGGTTTCAGGTCTCACATTTAGGTCATTAATCTGTTTTGAGTTTATTTTTGTGTATGGTGAAAGAATGTGGTCCAGTTTCATTCTTTTGCATGTAGCTGTCCAGTTTCCCCACACCATTTGCTAAAAAGACTGTCTTTTTCCCATTGTAGATCCATTCCTCCTTTGTTGAAGATTAATTGACCATATGATCGATGGTTTATTTCTGGGTTTTCTGTTCTATTCTCTTGATCGATGTGTCTATTTTTATGCCAGTACCATACTGTATTAATTACTACCGTTTTGTAATAGAACTTGAAATCTGGAATTGTGATACTCCAGTTTTGTTTTTCTTTTTCAAGATTGCTTTGGCTATTCTTTTGTAGTTCCATACAAATTTTAGGATTGTTTCTTCTAGTTCCATGAAAAAGATGCTGTTAGTATTTTGATAGGGATTACATTAAATCCATATATTGCTTTGAGTAGTATATATATTTTAGCAATATTTCTTCTTCCAACCCATGAGTGCAGAATGTCTTTCCATTTTTTTTTTTGAATCATCTTGAATTTCTTTCATCCATATTTTATAGTTTTCAGAGTACAGGTCTTTCATCTCTTTGGTTAAGTTCATTCATAGATATTTTATTGTTTTGGTGTTATTGTAAATGGGATTGTTTTCTTCATTTCACTTTCTGCTGCTTCATTATTAGTGTATATGAATGCAACCGATTTCTGTACAATGATTTTGTATCCTGCAACTTTACTAAATTCATTTTTCAGTTCCAGTCTTTTGGTGGAGACTTTAAGGTTTATAATTGTAGCTTATTGGTAACTTATGTAATTATTTCTTTTAACATCTGTCTTCCCCATGAAATTAGAAGCTCCATGAGATCAGGTAGCAGGTTAAGTTTTGCCTTTGCCTGTTTTCAGCATCTAGTTGAGTGACTACCATATAACGGGCAATCAATAGATGTAAATATCAGAATACGCTTTTTGCAGAGTCTCAGAAGGGTCCCTAACCACAACTCCCAACTGTCACTGCTATGAACAGCACAGATTGGTGATGTTATTCCATCTCTGAAAGACACCCTGAAACCAACAATTATACCTTTTAATTTTGATCCCACTATATTTGTGATGAAGGAAAGATGAATCATATCTAAGAAAACTTTCATATATAGCCAGAAAACCACTCCAGAACAAATTATTAATCTATTATATTATACATGTTTCTGCTAGGTCTTAGGACATGGCCTCATATTATTATTTATATTGGCCCCCTTCTGTCTATGAATGAACATATCAATAGTCTTGAGTTGTAATTCATAACCTAAATCAATGCTAACAAGTGTTCAGTATTTTTCCTTATGTTTTCCCTTTTCATTTGTTTACATAACCTTCAAACTAAGTAGGTAGTAAAATTGTTCATTACAAAAATGACTACTGCCACACATTGTATCTCCTTCATTAGTGGTTATCAAAATAAGGTCTCCTGGGGTCCTTAATGACTGGGCTGTTAGAATAGTAATGCTAATAACACAACAATGTCAATACTTCTGTGTCTGACAAACATTAATAATCAGTTCCCCCTGGGAGCCCATCAAAAGCAGCACATTTAATGGGATGTTTGTGGTTGCAAACACAAGTAGGTTAGGGGGGTGGTACACAATGTCTCTCAGGTCTGCCTGGCCAAAGTGGCCCCAATCAAAGAACATTTGAAAACATTCCTTTCACATTTCCCGTCCCACTGGCAGGGAATTTCACATAAGAACTGGGAAGCACTGTTTTCCCAGCATAATAGTGGATCCAAATGTTCTTAACTAGTTCTACATACACGTGTGATCTATTTTATAGCATTATATATAGTTGCACAGATTGTATTTCTTCAGTTAAACCAAAATGCTAGTTATATTTCTATTTTACACCAACAATGCCTTTTACTTTTTTCTTCTCTTTCTCTTTCAATCCTTCCAATTTCTCACTAAAAGATATGAAAGCTTGCTTGCTGAGGATTAGCAAATACTCCCGCAGTCTTCTGTTAGCACAGTTTAGTCCAATGAGGATTTACTACCATCACCCATTATGAATGAGAGTCTACTTTCTAGTAATGAAATACTAATGTTTCATTCCAAAAAACATACTAGTATAAATATGAGTCCTACAATAGAGCAGCTAATGAAAAAAAAAACTCCAACTGATATGGAAAATGACATTTCACATTGGGATCCCATTTCTAAACACAGTGCCACACAAAACACACATTTTGGTTAGTTTTAGGTTCTTTGGAGGAAATTCTAAATGGAACTCTTGCCCTAAGATGTTCTTCAAACTAATACCAACTTAGGTCTTTGACACAAAGCCAACCCACAAGAAAAATAAAAAATTTTTAAAGGTCTGACATCTTTCCAACATAGAATGATGAGCTACTGAGTACAGCTTTGTAAGCATTACTTCTTTAGGGGCAGAAAAGTGATGGAAGGAATTGGGAAGATTAAAAAAAAAAAGCTTTATTTTTTAAAAGAGCTTTCTGCCAAGGAGTCCAGGTAAGACATTGAGAATTTCACTATACTTTCTGTAATGTGCCTTATAATGCCATGATTTATTTTTTGTTTAAAAATAATTTTAAAATAATACACATTCAGATGCCTTAAAGGTAAGGTTTTCTCCAACACCCTGTCTTGCAATAAGTGGCTCACACTTTTGTGGAATGACAACTGTAAATTACCATTCTATAGCCATTGCTCACCGGGGAAAAACAAAAAATAAAAGTTTTCAAGCAGAGAGTAATTTCATTCTATATCACTGGCATTAATTGTTCCTAAGTATTGAGAACTGTTTTGAAGACCCAGAGTATAGAAACTAAGAAAATACGATTCAAAACATTTCTGGAATTCCTAATTTCACACACTTCAAATAATAGCTGTCACCTTGTTGTTAAACCTCATTCAGCCAGCCCAGAATAACATAGACTTGCAATTATTATGAGAGCTTTTATGAATAAAGCGTTTGCTCCATTTAAGAGGTTTTAGAGGAATGCAGATATTTTTACGGAAACGTGTAAGTACAGACATGCCCTTTCTTTTACTTTAATCTGTCAGGCTAAGAAAAACGGTGATATTTTAAAGCTGCTCCTCCAATAACTAGTTTAAAACTGATTACTCAAATAGCTAGTTAAGCATAAAAAAGGATAGACACCCACTTTACTGCAGAAAATGATCTATACTACTAACTATTCTATGCAAACAATCCTTTCTTCTTGCCACCCACCCATCAACTAAATTTTTCTTTTAACTAAGGCATATATTTTCTTAAAGTATAATGAGCATGGCTGTCTTGCTGACAAGAAAAGCACAAAAACCTACAAAAATCTGGTAAATGTCACTTTTACCACCTTTGGTATCCTCCAGACACTCTGTAGACCTGGAAGATACCACAAAGAGAACTGTTGTTAATTATGCCATTTGCTAACATGTGTAAATGCACAAGCTTCAAACTTGCAAGCAATCTCCTGATCTATAAGCGAAACTAACAGGTTCATTTCCACCGCATCAAAGTCTCTCAAAGCTATCCATAAAGTTGGTGAATTGGTTTCAGTATCTCCATTAAAGGATGTGTGTTTAAGGCTTCCTCATATAATCTTGAGGGTCTGTGCTGAAGGAGAGGAGGAAGACCTTCAGTCCACCAAGCAATAAACACTTACTTCTGTATAAATGGTATACTGTGTAGATTGCCAAGGTTTACAGAGGTCTACCTAGAACTCTGTCATAAAATTCCATTCTATGACTATTTCACATGCAAAAAGGCCCCAAAGTTTCTGCCCATATGTTATATCACTGACATTAATTGTTCCTAAGTGTACACACACACACACACACACACACACACCTCCATATGTTACAGAGTCATTGGTAAAGTAAAAAATCATGAAAGAAATTTTCTACAGCTTCTGAGATAGTGATGTGTGTTTAGGGAGCTCTCAAACTTAGGTGTTAAACATTTTCACAGCACACTTACAGAGAGCTTCAGCTTTGTTTTTATTAATATTCTAGCATCACAGAGGAAGCTCAAATGCCACAAGAATCTGTTTCTAAGGTAACTCATTATACACCCTTATATAAATAGCTCAAAAAGCAGAGCTCCTCATATTCCAACTGTAAACGTACCCAGATTTGTCAAAGGTCTTCTGAACCTTTAATCTAATATCTCCCATCTCCAGCAATCAGCTAGCATGTAACATGTTCATTTGCTGGGTCAGATTCTTGAGCAGAGGATAATAACCCACAATCTAACTTGCAAGAAAACAAATAGTAGGGGCGCCTGGGTGGCGCAGTCGGTTAAGCGTCCGACTTCAGCCAGGTCACGATCTCGCGGTCCGTGAGTTCGAGCCCCGCGTCAGGCTCTGGGCTGATGGCTCGGAGCCTGGAGCCTGTTTCCGATTCTGTGTCTCCCTCTCTCTCTGCCCCTCCCCCGTTCATGCTCTGTCTCTCTCTGTCTGTCCCAAAAATAAATAAAAAACGTTGAAAAAAAAAATTAAAAAAAAAAAAAAAGAAAACAAATAGTAAAGGCTGAGAGATTTTAAAGGAATAAATTTATTCCCACTATTTCCCAAGGAAAATAAGGAAATGGAAACAATAGTGTATAATTTAGAAATGAGTGGTCTGTGTTAATAATTGTTGAAGCTGAATGATTGGTATATGGGGGTTCATTATACAATTCTCTCTCTACTTTCTTGTAAGTATTTCAATAATAAAAAGTTTTTAAAAAGTGAAGCTCTCTTCTCAACCTCTTTACCATAATACATTGAAGGAAACAAGAACACGCAGATGTTAAGTAAGTGCCTATGATGGTTAATATTATGTGTCAACTTGACTGAGCCATGGTGCCTAGGTATTTGATCAAACATTACTCTGGGTATTTCTGTGAGGGTGTTTTCTGTGGATGAGATTAATGTTTAAATTGGTAGGCTTTGTGTAAAGCAGAATGCCCTCCATAATGTGGGTGAGCCTCATCCAATCAATTGAGGACCTTAACAGAACAAAGATTCACCTCCCAAGAGCAAGAAGGAATTCGGACAGCAGACAACCTTTGGACTTCAACTACAACATCAGCTCCTCCTTGGGTTTCTAGCCTATCAGCCCACCCTGTAGATTTTGGACTTGCCAGCCTCTATAATTGTATAAACTAATTCCTTAAAATAATCTCTCTCTCTCTCTCTTTCTCTCTCAGTCTCTCTCCCTCTCTCCATCTCTCCACCTCCACAGACATACAGATGGAGATCTATATTTCTCTCCATTATATAAATATTTATTTATATTTATATTAACAATTTAGATATAGGCATAGTTATAGGTGAAGATAGATATAGAGATAAATTTAGATAAAGGGCATGATAACTAAAAAGTCTGTAGCAGCTATAGGAGCTGTATTAATAAGGGTTCTCCAGAGAAACAGACCCAATAATAATGTGGTGTGGTGTGGTATGGTGTGTGTTTCTCTCTACCCAGCAACGAGCAAGATGTGTTGAACCCCATCTAGAGTAAATCTCCCCACCTTAACAATTATTATTTTAGTCCCCAGTAGTATTTGTAACAATCTACATGTTGTCTCTTTACTTTCAGTTTTTTGTCCTTCTTCATACAAAAATTTAATTAATTAATTTCCAAGAGAGTAGGGACTATATCTTTCTCTTTCACCATTTTATTTCTAGCACTTAGCACACTGTAGCATAACACAGATTCCTTACAAATAGTACTGAATGGACATATAGACAATAAGTCTATGTAAGTTTAATTTATATCTCAATTAAAATAAGTCAATAAAACAATAAGTCAATAAAACAATAGACAACACAATGACACATGCCATGACTTGTCTTAGTGTTGAAACCTTTACAGTGCCTTAATTCTCAATTTTTCATCTCACGTATTATGTTGAATGATATGAAACTGCCAACCTACAAAAATAGTAATTTCATAGAGTTCAACCTAATATAACACATAGTTAGAGAAATGCATATTCTACACAAATTAAGGCCTTGAAATCAGAAGAGAGATTACTATTCAATTTAGATATAGTAAAAGATATGAATCTTTTACTCTAGGTGCTACACTTCAAGCTCGGTCTCGTTTTGCACATTCTTCACTGGGGAAGAGTGACATCAGAAGTATAGAGGGGCTATTCCATTTATTCCACTCTGAAATCCCACATTTGAGAGCAAAAATGGGGAGAGATGGAGGGTAGTTCTACATATTATTTAATCCATAATTCTAAAACATATTATTGTGTAATCCCAAAGTTGGTAAATTGTATAAAAAGCATTTCAATGGCATTTATAGTTTTCAATTATCCTATTAGAAAGAAATGAAAAAGAAAATATTGAACTTCTTTAAAATTCCAAACTATTTGATCCATTTGCAATTCATCTAAGTAGTCTGAGCCTAAAACCAATGCACAGATCTATAGGTGAAGAAACCTAAATTCTGGGTACAGGTAAAATAATGCACAGTGCTAAAGACGGCATCTAAAACCTTCAGTAGAGTATGGACCAGGCTGCGTTTACAGTATCCTTTAAAAAACCCCACCCCTTTCTGCCTATAATTAGTTTATCAATCATACTAAACATAATGTACAAAGAAGTTGATGCTAGTTACTTACAACTGTAAGATGTGCACATGGCTAAATGTCTCTCTCACCTCAAGGAGTCAAAAATAAAAAGTGAAACCATTCATATCTGCTGGTGAGTACTCTTTATATTTTTATTTCTTTTTATCTATTTGTCATTTCTCTTTCTTGTTTGGGCATAAAAGGAAAATGAAATATTATCAAAATCATTCAGAAAATGCTGGAAGTTTTATCAACGAAACAGCCAAACTCTTCTGTTTGGGTCAAATTCACTAAAAAATTATAAAACTTTCAGAATCTTGAATATGAATTGAAATTGATTATAATTTGGAAACTCTGAATAATCTTATAAAGTAGGTACTTCTTCTAAATATCTTATTTTTTTAATGTTTATTCATTTTAGCCAAAGTATGGAAAGAGCCTAAATGTCTATCAACTGATGAATGGATAAAGAGAGAGAGAGAGAGAGAGAGAGAAACAGCCAAAGGTGGGGAGGGGCAGAGAGAGAAGGAGACACAGAATATGAAACAGGCTCCAGGTTCTGAGCTGTCAGCACAGAGCCCCTGAGGCAGGGCCTGAACTCACAAACCACAAGATCATGAGCTGAGCCAAAGTTGGACACTTAAACAACCGAGCTACCCAGGCATCTGTCTTATTTTTTCAATCTACATACAGAAGTAAACTGCTGGTTGTGTCATGGTATTCATGGAGCTTTGGAAAGGGAAGCTATCATAAAGGAAAAAACTTTCTTAATGACCAAGTTAGAACTGTTTCGATACCTTGGGGGCAGAAGGACGGGTGTATTTGGCTAGTGTTAATACTCTGCTCAGGTTGAAGAGATTGTTGCCTGCTTTCTCCTCCAGGGTGTTGATGGTTTCCTGTCTCACATTTAGCTCTTTCATCCATTTTGGGTTTATTTTTGTGTATGGTGTAAGACAGTGGTCTAGTTTCATTCTTCTGCATGTTGCTGTCCAGTTCTCCCAGCACCATTTGCTAAAGAAATTGTCTTTTTTCCATTGGATGCTCTTTCCTGCTTTGTCAAAGATTAGTTGGCCATACATTTGTGGGTGACCTCAGCTGCAGCAATTTCTTACTCGACACATCCCCAAAGGCAAGGGAATTAAAAGCAAAATGGACTATTGGGACCTCATCAAATAAAAAGCTTCTGCACTGCAAAGGAAACAATCAACAAAACTAAAAGGCAACCGATGGAATGGGAAAAGATATTTGCAAATGATATATCGGATAAAGGGCTAGTATCCAAAAATCTATAAAGAACTTACCAAACTCAACACCCAAAAAAACAAATAATCCAGTGAAGAAACGGGCAGAAGATATGAATAGCCACTTTTCCAAAGAAGACATCCAGATGGCCAACTGCCACATGAAAAGATGTTTAACATCACTCATCATCAGGGAAATACAAATCAAAGCTACACTGAGATACCACCTCACATCTGTCAGAGGGACTAAAATGAACAAATCAGGAAACTACAGATGCTAGTGAGGATGTGGAGAAATGAGAACCCTCTTGCACTGCTGGTGGGAATGCAAACTGGTGCAGCCGCTCCGGAAAACAGTGTGGAGGTTCCTCAAAAAATTAAAAATAGAACTACCTTATGACCCAGCAATAGCACTGCTAGGGATACAGGAGTGCTGATTTATAAGGGCACATGTACCCCAATGTTTACAGCAGCACTTTCAACAATAGCCAAAGTATGGAAAGAGCCTAAATGTCTATCAAGTGATGAATGGATAAAGAAGATGTAGTTTATATATACAATGGAATACTACTTGGCAATGAGAAAGAATGAAATCATGCCATTTGCAGCAATGTGGATGGAAATGGAAGGTATTATGCTGAGTGAAATAAGTCAGAGAATGACAGATATCATATATTTTCACTCATATGTGGATCTTGAGACACTTAACTTGAGAAGGGAAGGGAAAAAAATAGTGAACAAACAGAGAGGGAGGGAGGCAAACCATAAACACTTTTAAATACAGAGAACATGAGTATTGAGGGCACCTGTTGGGATGAGCACTGGGTGTTGTATGGAAACCAATTTGACAATAAATTTCATAATTAAAATAAATAAAAATAAATAAATAAATAAATACAGAGAACAAAATGAGGGAGGATGGGGGTAGGGGAGAGGGGAAAACGGGTGATGGGGATGAGGAGGGCACTTGTTGGATGAGCACTGGGTGTTGTATGTAAGCCAATTTGACAATAAATTATATTAATAGACAAAAAGACAACTCTGCTCACATACTATCCTTCCTGACCTGAAAGAGGAAGTTAGCCATAAGCCTACCCTGCATCCATCAATGGTACTCCACCCTGCCTGCACTTTTAGGTCACCTAGTATTCTTTTTAAAGCTATATAGTTTGTTCTGCCACTGCCACTGTTGCTCTCTATTATGATTTAATTAGTTTGCAGTAGGATTTGGGTTTTGATTTGTTTTGTTTTTTTAAGTTTTCCAGGATTGAGACCCAGTGTAGTTCAAATGGGCTTTCAGTTGGAAAGCACCCTGATGGATATCACAATCCATATCATAAACACTTGATAAGCTTTTGTTGTATCTCTTTGTAAGCATCATTCTAACCCCAGATGGGACATGTGGAATATCAGTGAGGAAAATGGAGAAAAGAGAATCCTGCATTCAATTCTTCATCAACTCTCATAATCTGGAATGGTTAAAAACCGTTTCCAGGTGATGCTTCCACATCTTCCCCCCTTGTAGCAGCTGAACGGTGTCCCCCACAAAAAAGATATGCCCATGTCCTAATCCTTGGAACCCACAAATGTTGGCAGGGTCTTTGCAGATGTAGTTAATGATCTTTAGATGAGATATTCCTATATTATCAGGATAAAACCTAAATCCAATGACAAATGAAACAGCAGAGACACAAACAGGAGAAGGCAATGTGAAGATGGAGAAGGAGGTTGGAGCTAGGAGAGTGTGGACCTGCTGACACCCTGATTTTAAAATTTTGGTCTCCAGAATGGTACCAAAAATAAATTCATGTTGTTATAAGACACCAAGTTTGTGACATTTTGTATGGCAGCCACAAGAAACCAAAACCTCCTTTCCCTTATTTTTTTCACATCCCAGAAGTTCAAAAGCATGAACTAGTGGACTGAATTGGGAAGATTAGGTGGGTGGAAAAAAGTAAGGTCTGGGCCTCCAGCATAAGGTGCTCTTGAACAAGCATCCCAGCTCTGCCACTTAAGAGCTTGGGGAGGAAAAATGTCTCTCTGAACTTCAGTTTCTTCATCAACAAAATGGAGATAATAGGATCTGTTTATTGAATTGTAGACTGAGAAAGTTGTACTTGAGCATATTCTGACCTAAATAACCTAAATGCAGAAATGAAATAAATATTTGACAACAGCAGCCATCACATCTCAAGCAGAAGGAAATGGCATAGCTGGGAGGCCCCTGCTGGCCAGAAGCTAACCATTTAGCTTCAGATAAAGAGGTGAGGGTGGTCTTGGGGAGGGACCAGTCAACTGGGCCTTCTTCTCAGCTGGCAGGGAGAAATTGCCACATTTGAACCACCTTGTTTCTGAGCTCCCGCTGATACTCAGCTTTACTGCTGAGCACTAGGTGAGCACCAGCTTTGCCTAAATGTACAGAAGCTTGTCTTCATGTTGTCTCACGGCACTCCTGTCTTTCTCTGTGCACCTCCCCCCCACCCCATATTCAGTGTCAAGAAACAAAACTTCAGGTTGGCCACTGAAAGTAATTCAGTCAACTTCATTTTGGATAAGTACCCAGTGTTTGGGATTTCCACTCCCACCTTCTTTTTCCAAAATATCAGGGAGCATAGGTGTAAACTTATTTACCATGATGTGCCATTCCCCGTCCTGGCTCACCTGACTTCCAGAGAAATTGGCTTCTATCCCTATAGCTTTCCCTGTGACGTTTTCATATCTGCAGTACTTCCTGGTGATAATTTCAGGCAACATGAACTAAAAAATTTGTAAGACCCAATGCAAAGTGAGAACACAAAAACCTTGGCTTACAAATCATTAAGAATTTTTAAATGGCAATATCAGAGCATTAAACCAAGCACAGAATTCCTTCTAGGCATGGGTGCATGCCCATGAAGCAGGCCCTGACTGCAGGAGGCTCCAGGTAGCTCACCCCCAGCCTCTAACACAGTCCTGCCTCACCCCAAGTTGCAACAGTTCCCTGCTAGGCTAATGGATTCTCATCCCTCTGCTATCTTCTCCTACCCAGAGGGCCATGCATAAATTTCTAAATCCCATGCTGTGAAATGCTCACTTGAGGAACTACCTGGGAGTCTTCTTAAGTTCTTTCTCCTTCCAGTCCCACCACTATGCTTTACCTGTTGCAGCCGCCCTTGGCCCACATGGGACACATGTGAGGCAGTCTCCTACCACAGTTCTAAATGGGAAACACAAGGCACGCTGCTTTCTGCCTCCTCCTCAGGCCATGTCGGATTCTAATCTCACCTCAAGTACTCCAACACCCACATCCACCACCCTTCTCAGAGTCCATACAATGTCTCAAGCCCTGTCTCTCTTTCCCTGCCATCTTTCCAAGCCATGAGCTGGGACTAACTCTCCACATAGCATATCCTCTAACCCTTCTTACATTGTGCCTCTTAAACTAAAGCTCTTTGCTCCAACTTTCTTTGTTTAAATGTTTGTTTATTTTTTATTTTATTTTTTAAATTTACATCCAAGTTAGTTAGCATATAGTGCAACAATGATTTCAGGAGTAGATTCCTTAATGCCCCTTACCCATTTAGCCCATTCCCCCTCCCAAAACCCCTCCAGTAACCCTCTGTTTGTTCTTTGCTCCAACTTCTAAATGGTGCCTTTGATCTATAAAGAAACAAAAAAACAAAATTCCTCTCTCCCTTTCTCTCTTGCAAGGCCAGGCTTCTTTAAAAACTATTATCTCAGTATGGGAATTTTATTTTTAATCAAGTTTTTATCTCAAAGCTGGACAATGCCTCTTTTGTTCCAACTAGCATCCACCCTTTCCCCAAACAACACACATTCTTTGTATACAGAAAAGTAATGCATGTAACATACTTAGCAGGTGCATGGCAATATTAATGCTAAGTAAATGATAGCTATTAATTATCACTGTCTAATTATTACTACTATCTGTCTTATTAGGAAGAAACAGTTAACAGTTTCTTTCTCCTGATACCTAAATCCAGATAGAACCAATAGAACCATAGGTATAAATTTCTTTGAATTTTGAAAACTTTATAGCCTAAAAGAAAGCATTTTTGTCAGGTAAGTTATTGTGCATGATGGTTTCAGAAAATAGATTGTCAGTCCTGCCTCCATGATATTACCACACAAATGAAAATAATTATTTTATTTTTCAGAACTTTATGTATATTAGAATACAATGAGTAGGTTGCAGATATTCAGCCATTTTTTGATCCATAAAAATGGCAATTTCATATGGTTCAATCTAAGAGTGGGATGCTCTAGTTGATTTTTAATCATTTTTATTAGGTCTCATCCATTCATAGACTGAGACCAAGAGAAGAAATTGCTATAGTAACCCTAAGAATCTGTCAGGACTGCACAATAGAAATTGCGAGAAACCTAGTCCAGACTCATCAATTTGAAAATGAAGATTTAAGGCCCAGAGAGGTGAAGCGAGATTCCCAAAATATCACAGCTAATTAGGATGAAACTAAGCTCTGGCTGCCTTTACTGTGCATCTTTCCACCACATCAGGCTGCCTTCCTTACTTCTTTACATTTGTCAAATTATGTTAAGAATATCCCAATTTCACTGAGAAAGCAGTGCTCTGAGGATGATAATTAAGGCAAATATCAATGCTAAATAAAATCTGGGCTAGAACTACATTTTTCAAAAAGACTTTTGATCAGTGATAATTAGACTTTTTATTGATAATTAAACTTTTAAAGGGAGAAATGTCATAATGAAGGTGTATGGTTCTTAGACATAATTTGGAGAGTCTCCTAATTAAACTATTTTTAAAGCTCCCTTTTTATGAACCCACTCTGAGTTTGAGACATGGATTTCTCAGCGTTTCTTCAGCTGACAGCTCCTAGTTCATGCTTTATTGTTATTGTTTCAACATTATCTTCAAACTTCAACTTATTTGCAAGTATAATTCATAATTGTCTCTAAAATACTCAGATAACATGTCAAACAGGACAAAAATCTTAAATAGCTCTAACCTTAGTTCTTTGTACCCATTATAGTTTGCAAAGGAGAAAACCTCACCAATTTTAATCTCCCAGTTTAAGCGATGAATGTGATGTGTTTGTGGGTGATGTCATTCCTAGATGCCATTACTGTGATTCGTATTTTGCTAACACTGCACAGCTATGGTTCTACTAGGACTTTCACCATAGGCACCATGCTGGTACCTTTACAAAAGTAATTCATTTATCTGGATCAACCCTATAGAACATTTATTGATTATCCCAATATAGAGATGAGGAAATTGAAGTTTATTTTTTTTTTTTTTGCTTTCACATTGTGCTAATCTCTAACAATTTTTTTTTAATTTTTTTTCAATATATGAAGTTTATTGTCAAATTGGTTTCCATACAACACCCAGTGCGCATCCCAAAAGGTGGCCTCCTCAATACCCATCACACACCCTCCCCTCCCTCCCACCCCCCATCAACCCTCAGTTTGTTCTCAGTTTTTAACAGTCTCTTATGCCTTGGCTCTCTTCCACTTTAACCTCTTTTTTTTTTTCCTTCCCCTCTTCCATGGGTTTCTGTTAAGTTTCTCAGGATCCACACAAGAGTGAAACCGTATGGTATCTGTCTTTCTCTGTATGGCTTATTTCACTTAGCATCACACTCTCCAGTTCCATCCATGTTGCTACAAAGGGCCATATTTCATTCTTTCTCATTGCCACGTAGTACTCCATTGTGTATATAAACCACAATTTTTTATCCATTCATCAGTTGATGAACATTTAGGCTCTTTCCATAATTTGGCTATTGTTGAGAGTGCTGCTATAAACATTGGGGTACAAGTGCCCCTATGCATCAGTACTCCTGTATCCCTTGGGTAAATTCCTAGCAGTGCTATTGCTGGGTCATAGGGTAGGTCTATTTTTAATTTTTTGAGGAACCTCCACACTGTATGAGGAAATTGAAGTTTAGGATGGTTCCAGGGGAGACGTGGGTGGCTCAGTTGGTTAAGTGTCCAACTCTGGATTTCAGCTCAGGTCATGATCTCTTGGTTGGTGGGACTGAGCCCCCTATCGGGATCTGCACTGACGGGAGATTTCTTGGATTCTCTCTCTCTCTTTCTTTCTTCCCCTCCCCTGCTTGCATGCACGCTTTCTCTCTTTCTCTCAAAAGAAATAAATTTGGGGCACCTGGGTGGGTGAATCAGTTGAACTTCCGACATTGGCTCAGGTCATGATCTCATGGTTTGTGAATTCGAGCCCCACATTGGGCTCTCTGCTGTCAGCATAGAGCCTGCTTCAGACCCTCTAACCCCCCCACCCCTCCCCAGCTCATTCTTTTTTTCTCTCTCTTTCTCTCTCAAAGTAAATAAGTATTTAAAAATAAAATAAATTTGAAAAGAAAAAAAAAGAATGGCTCCATAATTTGCCAGGTCACACAACTAGTGGCCACCAGCTGTTCAAGGGGAAAGGTGGAATCACTATGAATCTTACCTCCATACCACCCCATGACCAAGTAGAAGTCTATTTATCTTATACATCTATGCCCTAGCTGGGATAGTAGTGGTTAAACCATTTGTAAGTCCCAGATTTCACCTGACAAACTCTATTTAAAATATTTCATTCTATTTTCAGAAGATGAGTCAGATGTCCCAAGTGGTATTCAAAAAATAAGGCTACAACAGCAGCAATGCCAAACAGATTTCCAGATCTGCAATTTACACCCCCGACGTTATCTCCTATGATTATAAAAATACGTGCACACACTCTTTGATACTCTTCCCTTCAAAAGTGGAGCATAATTTCCCTTCTCTTGAGTGCAGACTCTAAGCACAAAGTAGTAAATCACTAGCATATGGTGGAAGTGACAATGTAGGACTTCCCAGACTCAGTCCTAAAAGGAACTGTGCTTCTTTCTTGCTCCCTTCTCTTGGATCTCCTACTCAGGGAAGCCAGCTGCCATGTCATAAATATAGTCCAATTGCCCTGTGGAGGGTTTCATGTGGATAGAAACTGAGCCCTCCTGCCATCCTGGAAGCGAGTCCATCAGCCTTAGTCACGCCTTTACATGACCGCAGCTGACATTCTAACAGCAGCCTCATGAGAGACCCTGATCTATAACTATCCACTAAACCAATCTCAAATTTGTGAACTTCAGAAACTGCATAAGAATAAATATTTATTGTTTTAGGTGCTCATACTTTGGGATATTTATTATGAAGCAGTAGATAGTTAATACACATTTATCTCTGAATATGCCTTTTCTTAGACCAATAAGGCTGAACCACGGCTGCAAAAGCTGCCATATCAATAAGTTGAGTATATTCCTTGGTCCACGCTCCCTTCACACATGCCCAGGAGGTAGGAGTGTGTGTTTCTCAAGGCCTTGTCCCTGCTCAAAAAAATAAGATTGTTCCTCCCTCAGTGACATCATGCCCCATATGGGTCATGGGAGGAAGTGAAAAGTAGACTGATTTACAAAAAAAGAAAAAAGAAAAAAAAGAAAGAGGGAGAGAGAGAGCAAAGTTGTTACCTGTAAGATAAGAGCATTATCTTTAAATGTCTGGCTTCTGTGTGATGATAACCGTCACTCTGTGGTAACCTCCTGTACCACAAAGTTCTACGCTTCAGCAATTGAAAATAAAATATGTCCTTTAAGAACAGGAAGCCAATTATTTCTTTAAGTATGTTATTTTCCTCCAACAAATTGAAGGCTGTTAGTAAATGATGTACTAGATTTGGTGAGCTTAAGGAGTAAAAACCACCTTTGGAAAAGTGTTGCCATATGGGGTGGGAAATGGTACTGAGCAACAAAAGTCAAAAACATCCAACTGAACTGAAAGGTCAACACTGTTCCAATATAATGAGACTAAAACATATCAAGGCTCTTGTCAGTGAAAAACTATTTTTTGGTCAAGCATTAGTCAGAGGGAAACTCAACACAAACATCTAAAAAGCTAAGATGACAGGAAGTGGTGGTCAGCCTTTTCCCATCTACTCTTCAAACACGAAGGAGGGCATTACTTTCATAAGACTAATGTATTTTTTTAGTAATATCCATTCATCATGTCTACCACAGCAGTGGTCAAACAGCTCACATGTGATTTCTTAATGGGGCCTATCCTGGAAACAGTGACATTCCCCCCACCAACCCAAACCACAGCAAGTCGTCAAGCTCGAGAGAATGTGAAACATCATCCTTACCCAGCCCCTCACGGATCCCAATCTTGTCTTTAGAGTGCTTCCTTTTCCCTCGTTGTTCCAGGCATGGAAGTCCTATTTTTTCTAAATATATCTTCTTATTGATGAAGAGGAAGAGGACAACCAGAAGAACAATAAAGACACCAACTGCAGATAAGAAGCCAATGGCTTCAGGAGGAACTGGCAAAAGAACACAAAAGAAAAAAGATCATCACTATTAAAGTAAACTAACTTTTAGTTCTATCAACTGATTAAGGTTTATGTTTATTAATTAGAGTGGCAAATACTGTACCAGTGTTCACACTTGCTGGCATCCCCAGCACTGTGTACAGAGAAAGGGAAAAGACTGTTGTCTAGTACATCCTGCTAGGCTGGCTCTTCAGATGCCAGACCTGTATACTTTTGCACATGTGCTCTCTTCCATCTGGAATAGAACTCCTCTTGTTCCTATCCTCAGACTAATATTCAGTTTCAAACACACAAACTGTAAGAGAGACATCTGTCAAATGGGTTGAGTTGGAAATGGTTGATCAGTGTTAGAAAAGCAAGTCCCTTAAAAACACAGCTGCCTAAAGCTTAAAAAATAATCACTTGAGACAAACTTTCAGACATCTGCATTTATCAATATTCGCAACTGGAGAAAAAGTCATTTCCTGGATATATTTTTACAAATCCAACTATGTAATATGATGATTATCATCATCAATGGTGACAAGAAAATTCCTCATCCATGCCATCCATGTAAGAAATTAGAACTATATTTTGACTGATAATATTTTAGAATTCTAAAAACTTAAATTCCATCTTCTGCCTTCTCCTCCTCCTCATCAAAATATCCTGAGTGTTACTTAACTTTGGTTAAGTGCTACCCAGTATACCTTAAAGAATCCCAACCTTTGAGTTCAGCTCTGAGGTGCATATAGCAGGGAGACCAGAACTAATTCAGGATTGAGGAAAGACTCCTCTAAAGAAATGACATTTGAGACAAGACTTCTCTCGGTAAAGAAATCCAGAAAGCAACTGGTATTAAGGAATTAATTACAGAGCAGGTGTCAATAAGAGTTATTCAAGGGAGTTGGGTATCTGTGAAAGCTTATGAAAATGAGTCTCCTAAAAGCAGCTTTAATCCCTGGGCAGGTTTAATCTGTAGACTAATAATATGAAGGGATAATATTTACCTCACCCTACCATCCAGAAAAACAGAGAAAGGATGATTCAAACTAGGTCCGATACCATGAAAAGATCAAGAAAATAAGTGGTACTGCCTCACTGAACTGACCTAGTGGCAAGCCGATGAAAGAACAAAACAAAAAACGGCAGGCAAGATAATAGCTTGGTAGTCTGCAAAATGATAGTGTCTGCAATCAAAGCCAGCACATAACATGAGGAAAGTATGCACATATTCATTGTCTCCCCTCTCTTCAGAGGCAGCATAGGTAGTAGTGCTTAGTGGTGTGGGTTCTGTAGTTATGCTGCCTGTGAGGAAATCACACTCTACCACAAGCGGCCTTGGGCAAATTATTTAACCTCTCTGTGCTTCAGTTTCCTAAGCAATAAAAGGAGATAATAAAGACAGCTATATCAAGAATTAAATGTGGTAACCCATGGAAAATAATCAGCGTGGCACCCGACATGTAGTGAGTTCTCAAACAGGAGCAACCATCTTCCCCAACATCATCACCTTCATCTTTACAGAGCTGTTAATATATCTAGGAGCAGTGATTTGAAAAGAGATATGCACCTCTATGCTTATTGCAGCATTATTTACAATAGCCAAGATATGGAAGCAACCTAACTGTCCATCAATACATAAATGGATAAAGAGAATATGGTATACAGACACAATGGAACATTACTCAGCCATAAAAAAGAATGAGGCCCTGTCATTTAGAACAACATGGATGGACCTAGAGGGTAGTATGCTAAGTAAAGTAAGTCAGACTGAGAAAGACAAATACCATATGATTTCACTTAGGTATGGAATCTACAAAAAAAAAAAAAAAAAAAGCAGAAACAAACTCATAAATACAAAGGATTGATGGGTACCAGATGGGAGGGGCTGGGCAAAATGGGTGAAAGGCAGAGAGGGATACAGGTTTCCAGCTATGGAGTGTATAAATCATGGGGATGAAAGGTACAGGCTAAGGAATATATTCAGTGGTATTATAATAGCATTGTATGGTGACAGATGGTAGCTACACTTGTGGTGAGTATGACATAATGTATAAACTTGTCGAATCTCTATGCTGTACACCTGAAACTAATGTAACATTTGCATTAACTAAACTTTAATTTAAAAAATATATCTAGGAGCAGTCAAATATGGAATGCATGTATTGCTTTGTGTGCAGTCTGTTCTCTGGACCCCATCTCTCTCCCTTTCGTCAAAACAATTATCCCTATATTTTTGCCCCTCGCTTCTGTATTTTCAGCTACTTCCCCTTGTATATACAACGTCTTTCTCACCTGCATTAAAAATGCATCAATGCGCCTGAGTGGCTTAGTTAAGCATCCTATTCTTGATTTCGGCTCAGGTCATGATCTCACTGTTTGTGAGTTTGAGCCCTACATCAGGCTCTGTGCTGAGAGTGTGGAGCCTGCTTGGGATTCTAGGTCTCTGCCCCTCCCCTGCTCACATGCACCTATGCTTTCTCTCTTTCAAAAATAAGATGAACATTTTTTTAGTGCATCAAGTATCTCCCAACCTTTAAAAACCTCTCTTCACCATGTGCTCCTCAACCACAGCCCTCTCGCTTTTCCCCTCTACAACCATCTTCTGAGTATTTCTTGTACTGTTCTCCACTTTCTTACCTCTGAAACCACTTGCATCCTTTACACAGTCCCCCATTGATCTCCATGGACCAAGAATTACCCTCTCAAATCCCTTCACACAGTAGCCAGGGAAATCCTCCTGAAATGTAAGTCTAATTTCTTCGCCTGCCCTCCTAAAACCTTCTATAGTTGGTTAAATTGTGGCCCCCCAAAGATACATCCACCCCAAATTTCAGAAGGTGACCTAATTTGAAATAAAGGTCTTTGCAGATGTAATTAGGATAGGATCTTGAGATGAGATCATGCTAGATAAGGGTAGGCTGTAAATTCAATGTAAGTGTCCCTACAAAAGACTGACTAGGAAAAGACAGAGGGAAGAAAGCCATGTGAACACAGGGGCAGAGACTGGAGTCATGAAACCTCTAGATTAGCAAACCAAGGTTTCCAGCAGCCATCAAAGGCTAGGGAAGAGTCAGGGAACAGATTCTCCCCCTGAGATTCCAGAGAAACCAACCCTGCTGACATCTTGATTTTGGACTTCTGGCATCAAAAACTTAGAGATCATAAATTGCTGTTGTTTTAAGCCATAAATTTTCTAGTAATCTGTCATGGGACTGCCAGGAAACTAATATACCCTCCAATGGCTTCCCATTACCCAAAGCACAAAATTTGAATTTATTGCCTTGGTTTATGAGTCCATTTATGACATAGCTACTGATTTCAGCCTTTATCACTCATCACTCCCCAACATCAAACTTTTTATTGCCAGTGTATTCATCTATATCTGGTCTCCCAAACCTAGTTCACCTTCAGACCTTTGGATAGGCTATTTCAACTGTGTGGGACGAATGCTTACCTCTCTTCTGGCTAATTCTGATACTGCACTTCTTCTTAAATCCTTTCTTGTTCCTCTTAACCAGGCTAGATGCTTCTACTGTGTGTTCCCACCCACTGCACCCCTAAAAGCTTTTCAACAGTTTTCAAGTAAGACATAACTTCATAAGAATAAGGGCTATGCTTTAATTACTCATTGCACTCTCAGCAGCTAACATAGGTTAGGTACTCAATAAATATTTAATACATGAATAAATGTTGAACTCATCTGTGTTCAGTACATTGATGAATATGCCTATCAATAAAAACTTCTGGAAAGTAAAGATATACCTCAAGTGGGTCAGTACCACTAAACACAGAACATGATTTACATAACGTTCAGCCTTAGGAAAAAAGAGAGTTCATCTATCATTCATAAGCAGAAACATTTGTACCCAAAGTCATTCATTAATAAAACTAAATCTTTATTTTTGAAAAAGGTATATTTTTCCATTAGAAAGCAACATGAGGTTTGTTACATAAAATCTGAAAAATACAGAAAAAATTAAGAAAACCATTATTAAGATTTTCTGTACTTCCTTCCAGTCATTTTGACTACTGGGAAAATACTAAATTGTCTGTATTGATTTTACCTTCTTGGTTCATAAAATATTTTTATTGGATAAAATTTCTATTATTTTTAGAGATGTTAAAGAAAAAACAATTCATTCATGTAGTAGAAAATGTTGATAATAATGGGAGATGTAAAAAATGGTCATTTTGAATCTTACCGCTCATCACTGCCAGCATTTTGGATTTTTCTTACAAATTTTTTCTTAACTATTTTTACCACCACTGAAATACTATTTCACATGCTGATATTAATGCATTTAATATAAAAACACTCACATATTCCAAAACGGAAAAAACATGAAGAGATTATTCAATATAATCTCCAAAGATGCAAAAGAAGGGGGAATAACACTCTTGTGTTCTTCAAAATAATGGTTTTTTGGAGATGAAAATATTTTTGTTAGTAATAATACTTGTGACAATGAGCTAACTATGAAAATTCTAAGGTAGGTGTCAGTATTTTTTTTCCTAAAAACTGTTTAGACATTGCTCCATTATCTTTTTAAATTTTTTTAACGTTTATTTATTTTTGAGAGAGAGACAGAGAGAGAGAGAGACAGAGCGTGAGCAGGGGAGGGGCAGAGAGAGAGGGAGACAGAATCTGAAGCAGGCTCCAGGCTCCGAGCTGTCAGCACAGAGCCCGACGTGGGGCTCAAACTTGCAGACTGTGAGATCATGACCTGAGCCGAAGTCAGACGCTTAACCAACTGAGGCACCCAGGCGCCCCTGCTCCATTATCTTTTAATCTTTAATGTTTACAAATAAGTATGATGCTGCAGCTTACTTTTTGTTACTTTTCGTATGAGCAACAGAATGTTTTGGTCGAAAAGTTTCTAGAAACTTTTAACGCAAAAATTTTTACCAGAATATGCTTTTTTGTGTATGTCTTCTGTTGATTTTTTTTTCCTGGAACCAGCTTTTCCACCAAAATATCTATGGCTTTTGTAAAGCTTAGGAGAGTTTTCTTCAATTATGTCTTTGGTAATTTCTTCTGTTCCGACTGTTCTTGTTTCTATATTAAACTGGGTATTTCTTTGGCTACCAACTTTAATGTTTTCTTCCTCTTTGTTTTTTTTCTCCTGCATTCTGATAGATCTTCCTAAATATAGGCTACACATTTTTACTCAAGTAAATAGGTGAAAGTTTGCTCTTAACCACTATACTATACTCACTACTCTAAACTCTGAATATTTGAGTCAGTGGCAGATGAGGGGAAGAAACTGTCTTTTTCCCTCCTTTCAAGTTGAATGGTGAACACTAGGAATAAGCACAAATGTAGCTAAAGCAGAGAGAAAGCTTAGTTTGGCAAATTTGGTTATTTCAACAGAGTTCATGCTCCTCCAAGAATCTAGAAATTCTAATTTCACTTTTTCTGTGTGTTTATGGGTGATCAGTGGGAAGGCTGAACAGGTGCATGAGGGGCTGCTAGCCAAATGCTATGTTAAACTGTAGGTTAGCTTATGTGCTTTCTACATAAATAGGGAATCATAGCAATAGCTAAGAAGTTGGCAGCGACCCCAGTCTTGTAAGAGTTGCTTCACCAGAGTTGCACACAAACTGTCCTTTTAAAAAGTGGTTTAAAATTCTAATCATAATCTAGCAATTCCACTTCTAGGTATATAACCAAGAGAATTGAAAATATATGCTCACACAAAAACATATTCATGAATGTTCATAACATTATTCATAATAGCCAAAAAGTAGAAATGGCCCAAATGTCCATCAACTGATAAATACACAAAATGTGATAGAGCCATACAATTAAATATTCTACAATAAAAAATGAACTATTGATACATGCTGCAACATAGATGAACACTGAAAACATTATGCTAATTGAAAGAAGTCAGATACAAAAGGCCACATATTGCATGAGTCCATTAAATGAAATGTCCAGAATAGGTAAATCCACAGAGACAGAAGGAAGTATATTAGTTGTGACCAGGAGGTGAGGTGAGGGAGAATTGAGGGGTGACTACAAATGGGTAGGGGTTTTCTTTTTGAGGTAATGAAATTATTCTGTAATTGGATGGTGATAATGATTGTGCAACTTTGTGAATATACTAAAAACTACTGAATCCTCCACCTTAAAAGGGTGTGAATTTTATGGAATATGGATTTTATCTCAAAAAGTTTAAATTGCAAATATATCATTTTAATAAAGACTGGAAGGAAATATGAAAAAAATTATAATAATTTTATTTGATTTGGTTTGAAAGTGACTTTCTTCATGTTTAAACATTCTGTAATTTTATTCTTCGATATGTAGAATTAAAAATAAAGTTTCAATATTATAGGTTATGAGAACTGGAGTCAGCACAGTTCTACCCTCAATGTGTAACACTGAACACAGCAAGCCAACAGCTATATCAATATAAGCCAAGGAGGGCTTGATGCTACATTTGGATCTAAACAAAATTAGAGACTTTGGCAGGGAAGCTTGAAGTCATTTTGCATCCCATATATACAAATGCTATAGTGAAGAACAAGCATTACATGTATCATCTGCTATAGATGACAAGGGCACATATGTCAGGAAACTTAAGTGCCATCTGCAAAGTAACTCATCTAATTATTCCAGTAATTACTAAATTGGAAATCAGATGGCTATGAAGTTCGGTCACATAGTTTATATTGAAAACTTCCTTAAAGTTAGACATATCTCTCACATCCCACTGGATAGCCCCATCTGCTGATTTTCAAGCAATGGTTCAAGAAGAAGATAGATCATACAGTGACATAAATAGGGAAGTCTCTGCATGTCACACAGTCACTAGATGTTTTTAAATTTCATTCCATGGTTGTTGAAGAGGTTAAAAAAAGGCTAACCAGTTGCAGCCATTTGACTCACAAGAGCTAGAAATAACATGAGAGGAAGCTGAAAGCTTATTTAACAAAATGGTAAGGAGGGGTTCAGAGTTAACTGAGCAATGACAATAGAAATCATTTAAAAATAAAGTTATAATTTCTCAGGAATAAACTCCCTTGGCATCAGTCTGAGAAACATGAGGAATCTCATTAAAAACATGAGGAAAGACTGAGGTAAATCTTAAACTCTACTCACTTATACAACCCGACCATCTTTGAGTATCTATCAACCTAAAAATACTCTTTTCAGATATATAATTTCAATTTCATTCATCCCTGTAAAAGGCAGCATGACTCTGAAATTGTTTTTATGATGTTCTCAAGCATGGTCATCATCCCTGGCTTGAGCCTAAGCTTGTTCATCTTAGAATTCTGGGATTAACCTAATGTATAGCATAGTGATTATAGACAATCAGTACTATTAATAAACTTCAAAGCTGCTAAGAGTCTAGATATTAATTGTTCCTATCACAAAAAAAAAATGATAACTATGTGACATAATAGGTGGGTCAGCCAACAGCACAGTGGTAATCATATCGCAACACATAAATGTATCAAATCAACATGCTGTATACCTTAAACTTACACATTAGTATATGTCAATTATATCTCTATAAAAGTAAATTCAAAAGAGAATTCAGGATGCCTGAGCATATCTACATCCTTCTCCAGGCATCCATCCACCTGAAGACTTGAGAAGCCTCCCAGGAAAGACAGAGAACAAGGTCAGAGTAGAGGTAAACTGAGTACAGCACAGGTGTGTACCAGTAACATTGACCCAAGCCAGGATTCTAGGGCAAGGAGGTGACAATAAGAGCTATTGTGTTAGATATCAGCAGCTTTGCAAAACAAGGAGATGTTTTCAAAGGCAATTTTGGCACAATAAGAGTTGAGGGCTTTGACCTATAGTTTATGCTCAGACTTTCCTTGCAACTACCACAAAGAAGGTAAGAAATGAAAAACTTTTAAGAGTTGGACACCAGTGTGCCAACTCCATATACAGCTACTTCAGTGCAAAAATTTATTTATTTTTAAAAATTTTTTAAGGTTTATTTATTTTTGAGAGAGAGAGAGACACACACACACAAAGCGTGAGCGGGGCATGTGCAGAGAGAGGGAGACACAGAATCCGAAGCAGGCTCCAGGCTCTAAGCTGTCAGCACACAGCCCTACATAGGGCTTGAACCCACAGACCATGAGATCATGACCTGAGCTGAAGTCGGACGCTCAACTGATTGAGCCATCCAGGTGCCCCTCAGTGCACAAATTTAAAATATCTGTACAATTAGACTCATTTGTATCATTACCTGCGTTTTTACAACCAACTACAAAATTAAATAAATTGCTTTTAAAAATTAGCATAGAACAACTTAAACTGGGGCCTTTAATTTTCTTTTTTTCCTTTGGTAATGCTTCCACTACTAACAACAACAACAGAACGAAGTCTTTGATGCTTAGCATATTATTTTTCCAGTGTCTAAATTTAGGTCTAGTTATTATAACCTCAACAACCTTAATGGATAGTCAATCATTTTTCTAAAAATTTCTAGGACTATTAAATATAAAATATTTATTAAAATATTTAAAATATATATATTTAAAGAAAAATAGGTAGTTCCACTTAAATTTTCTTCCTGGTAATAGCTAACAAGGATATGTTAACTACATACTCAAACAAATTCTTTGGAAGGAAAAAAATAGACCTTTCAAAAAATGGTTTAATGAAACCTAAGTGAGATTTTAACATGTTCCAAAATAAAACATAGCAACATATGGAGTCACTAGCAACCAATCATTTTTCAAAACAGTCGAGAACACAGCATTTGGGGTATACATGGGGTGCTATCTTTAATATAATAATAAATGTGTGTTGAAATG
Source organism: Panthera pardus (assembly GCF_024362965.1). Classification (NCBI taxonomy): domain Eukaryota; kingdom Metazoa; phylum Chordata; class Mammalia; order Carnivora; family Felidae; genus Panthera; species Panthera pardus. The sequence goes on along the minus strand of NW_026526810.1, from coordinate 100,644,372 downwards.
TGTCCATCTCCTTCTGAGAATTACGTAACCTAACCTGTCTGCTTTACGTGCTTAAAATGTTAATTCTCCCATAGCATTAACACACACACACACACACGCACGCACGCACGCACACACACTCCTAGAAGCCAAGAATTATCAGCAAGCTTGCTTTCCTTTCCCTTAATGCTCAGATGGTTAGCTCAGAAGCAGCATTTAATGAAGAAAGTAGATGAAGTGCACCAATCAGTCCATGAAGGGAACCTTTGAGATTCTTTCCACTTGTCTGATTTTCCCTAAACACTTCAACTATTCTCCACTGTCTCCAACCTCTCCATTTTCCCACATCCTCCCAGATGAGGAAGAGGACTGAAAAAGAAGCAAAGGGAATTAGATAATGTTGATGGTTTAGAAGGTTACAGCCAACATTTTGGATTGTTGGGTTTTTAATGGCATGCTCATATTGCTGAACTTAACTGAGCAATATATGGGCATTGTACAATTCATATGTCATTCGCCAAATAAAATCAATCAGCACGGATATCGTTCATTATAACTTTAACACAATGGAATTTAATATAATTATATGATAAAATTAGGAACATATGTCCAATAAAAGCATGTCATGTTGAAACATCAGAGAAAATACATGTATATCATTTTGGTGGAATAGTTGTTGAATCAGTGAGGCAATTTAGCTTCCAAGTAAAAAGAGAATATTTCTATAAATGAGAGAAATTGAGAGACAAGTCTACTTCAGGCAGACAAAATATCAGAAGAAAGATAGCCAACTTTCTTCAAATCTCCAAAACAAATGCATTTGGAAAGCATTTGGAGTGAAATATAATTTTGATTTGTTTATAACTTCTTTATTTTCAACTCACAGAAGACTGCCCACACAGTGAGACTGGAATTTTAACAAAATTGTTTTTTACCAATCCAATACCCTCAAAAAATTTTTTCCCTGAAGTCTAGTACAGTTAAATATTTTTAAAGATTATTGTAAAGACTTCATTAAACTTCATAATATCTCTATAAAAGTAAATTTAAAAAAGAATTCAGGATTGCCTGAGCATGTCTACATCCTTCTCCAGGCATCCAGCCACCTGAGGACTTGAAAGCCTCCCAGGAAAGACAGCAAACAAGGTCAGAGGTAAACTGAGTATAGCTTTTGACCCCAAAAAGTAGTAGGCAGAGCTTTATGCTCAAGGACTAAGCAGCATATGAGAAATCCAGAAATAGGAAGAAGATTTAAGGGTCCTTTAAATGCCCAATTTCTCAAACAATGTATTTTTGTCTATTCAGAAAGTTATCCATCCACAGAGATACAAGTTCACTCTGTTACTAAAAATTAGCTGAGACACTGAAAATCTACTGACATTTCAGATAATATAACAGTAAAATCAATTATCTGGCATTAGTATCCCTGTCTAAAGTTCAGACCACATGCAACCACTTAGGTAACAACACTGAACAAAATTATCATTGTATTCAAATAAAATAGGTGCCTTTTACCTATTCTAGTTCCTCAGTAGAAAAATAGAAGTTTCTCTGGAATTAATTTCTGAATAGAACCCCTTTCCAAAACAGATGGGATTCTAATCGATTCTCATATTTCTCTACTAGAAGCATTTACTGGTTCTTTTTAATTACAAAAAAAAAAAAAGGAAAAAAGAAAAAAAAAGCACCAGCATAAATTGTCTGTTTTACTGTCTGTGCTAATTTCATTTCATTATATCCTTGGAGTAAGCTATTATTTTCCCACTGGTTCCCATGGCATTCTTCATTATCAGCTGCTAATTGTCTAGCATTCACATAGGACTGTGAACCAAGTAGGCTGCTGCGTGGGCTGAAGTTCCAGGGGAAGTTGAACAGCAAAAGGATTCTGCATCGTTATTATTGTGACACATTAGAAAGTTTCCACCCACTTACGTGCCCACATCACTCCACTGCATAGCGTCCCTACCCAGAAGGGCTGTGCATTGAAGCATGGGAGGCCATCTGCACTAGGCATTCCACTTGGTAATTATGGCACATCAAGGGAAGATTACATGGGGTCAAACTGTGGTAGGCATGAAAGCCAGAGGTCTGGCTCCACGTGGTAGGCATGTATATTGATCTTAAAACACAACTATGTCAGGTTCCTCTAAAAGGGTTCCTTTACTCCCAACCTTGAGTCTAAGTATCTGACTCATCCCAATTACTCCCTCAAACCTCTCCCTATTTACCCTTTCAAAATCAAGGCCAATTTAGAGGTTTAAACATTTTTTGAAAGATGCAAAAATGTCAGAGATTTTTAGTAGGTTTTGAGACGCGCTGCTCCTTGACATTATTCCCAATGGAGGCTTGGATATCTGGAGCTAATTACACTTGACCTTATAAATTCAGAATGTGCCAAACAAAAGCTATTAGGAGAGTCAAAACAACATGCAACATTTTACACATTTGGGTCAAGAGGGATTTGTGAAAGTCTCTTAATTAGCAAAGCAAACAAGGACTGTAAAAGTGGGGCTTTGAGGCACAGAAGATAGTGCTTTTATTCCACTGCTTTGCAGGCACCATGTTGCAAAGTCTTGGGGAACAAAGCTCTGATTTCATAGCATGCTATGTGCTGATCACTATTACCAGAAAATTGTGCCTCTTGAGATACCGGTCTCTCTACCAGTCACTTGCTCACCGTAAGAGCTACCCTAACCAGATCGGAGTCGCAGGGAGATAAAATTTCTTTCATGCATTACTGACGATCATCTGATGCTGTGAAACATGAAAAGAGGTAAGGTGATGGGTTCAAGCTGAGCTTCAATTATTGGTACATCCAAGTGAGACCACCACAGTCCAAATGCTACTCCAGGGTTTAAGAATATGATATTTCGCATTTACCACAAGATGCTCAGAATCTTGAAGACCAGTTCACTGTAATTAAATCAGCCAGAGGCGAAATGCAGGAAGGCAGAGTAGAAGCAAAAAAAAAAAAAAACTTTTGGCCCTGAGTTAGGAGGTTCAGATCCAGCGCTATACTACCTAATTCTATAACCCAGGATGATGTGAGGTCCTGAGGGCAGGACTGTGTGACATCTATGTGATTTTCTGTCAATAAGATATGTGATATATCAGGACACCAATTTTTTTTTATTATAATGGTTATTCCCAGCCCAGGAACTAGAACCAACTTTGTATCTATAGAACTACTATCAATCTTGGGTAGCTCAGTTGGTGGAGCGACCGACTCTTGATTTCAGCTCCGGTCATGATCTCACAGTTTGTGAGATCGAACCCCACGTTGGGCTCTGTGTTAACAGCACAGAGCCTGCTTGGGATTCTCTCTCCTTCTCTCTCTGCCCCTCCCCCCACCTCAAGTGAAATAAACTATAAAAAAAAGGAATATAGTCAATCTTCTATTTGGTGTGGCTCCACTTAAAATGAAATTATAGGTCAAAGGGTTGCCTGCTGAGCAATGAAAAAAGAACATGCAAAATGGGGTTTTCCTGAAGTCTATTTCCACCCCCACCATGAGGTAAATTACTTAAGTACCTTCTCCCAAGGACACTCTTGCTCAGATCTCAGAATAGTCATTAAAAATCAGAATACCCAGACCTCTGGGCAGAGTTGGAACCCACATCACACATCTTTATTCTTCAACTTTTCTTTCTACATGCCTAAATCATCACTAGAATTTTGATTTAGGATTCTCTTCTTATCACTTTACCTACTCTCTCGGAGTTCCACTTCTCTGCTCACCTCTCAGAGTCTTTTATTCTTTAAGATTCTGTGTTTGGGTCCCATTCCTACTTTAAAAGCATTCCTTCAGATATCTTGTGTATTCTCATGGCTGCAGCCGCCACTGAGGGTTACCAAGTATGTGCCTATAAGCTGAAACTCTAATCTGACACATATCTCTCTTCCAGGATGTCCTGTAGGAATTCCCAAAATTATCAAGCCTAGTATTTAACTCAGTATCCTTTTCAAAAGTCTTCTGAAACCTCTAAAGTCCTCACCATTCTATTCTTAATGTAGTGCTTGAGTCAGACTCTTACTAGGCAGAACCTCTACAAAGATTCCAAATTGAATCTATTTTCCTTCTCCTTCCCTCCCTCCTTCCTTCCTTGTTTTTTTTTTTTAAGCCTAGTTCAAAATTTCAACTGTTTAATTTCTTAAAAATATAATTTGGGTCTCTGGTGAAGAGGACTTAGCTGGACTAAGTTACTTTAATAAACTTACAGGATAGTGTGGTTCAGACTGAGGTCATTTGATGAACATAGCTGAACACTGATTATTACACACACACGCACACACCTAGGCTGGACACTGCCAGATCCCTCCTCCCCGCCAACACCAACCCATTCTACTACCCCATAACAGGGTTAGCCATATAAACCACAGACCTATAGTCATGCATAAAAGATTCTAGGACTCTCTACCACCTCAGGATTAAAGTTCAAACTATTACCATAACATTTGAGACCCTTTCCAACTCAGCCCCAAACCACCATTTTAGTCTGGCTTATCAAGCACACCTCCCAGATACACCATGCTTGGCTTTACCAGATAGATATTCACTATTCTCTAAACTTGCATGTATTTTCAAACCTCTGCATGTTTCCTCCAGGTAATCCCTCTCCCTGGAATGACCTTTTCCAAAAGGCAAAGTCCTGCTCGTCTTAAGGACCCACTGGAAAGACAACTCTTCTGCAAAGCCTATCCCTTTCTCACCAGGCAGGCTATATAACTGTGCACTTGGCGCAGTGCTTGATCTTGATATCTAACTCATGTCTAACATCATTATTTGTTTAGTCTGGCTGTGATTTCCCCCTAGACTGTAAATTTACTGAAACTAGAGATGGTGTCTGCTTATTCATCTTTATATTCCTGATGCCTGCTCATAATAGATCCATAATGCATGCTAACTTAATTAAATTAAAAAGTGTAACCTCCAAGATTATGTTTTATCTTAAATTACTGGTGGGTTCATTGCATATAAACGATAACTGAATTAGAGTATGGAATGAGGTTAGTCTCTGGAAGACTGCTTACAAAAACGAATCCTGTGCATGGTATATCCTATTAGCTCCAACAAGCTGCTCTCGTTTTATGCTTTAGGCCCATCAGTGTTTCAGGGCCTGCAGAATACTAGCAAATGTGCAGGCTGCAAAAATTATTATCTTAAAACTGTTGATTTAGAAATAACCCTGGAGGGCACTGATTCAACCCTTCATGTTACAAAAATAAAGGCTAAATTCCAAACAGGCCAAGAGATCCACTCCAAACACCCAACAATATGGTGGCAGAGCTGAGACCAGAGCTCGGGATTTCCTGTGCGTTCTGACAGTTCTGATTTCACCTCTCTCTGATGCTTCTCCTTGAAATCCTCTTACAGAATCACAGCATCTTTGCAGTAGTGCCCTTCTTCCCACCAAGAACCTCCTACATCTCACTCAGGGAAGGAATCCAGTATATACCAACTCTGATTGACAGCCATCAGCATCTGCTTGAACACTGCTGATGGCCAGGAAGCTCACTACTTGGCCAAGAAACCCATTCCTTCTTTGTTCATATCTTCTAGGTAGACATTCTTCTTCACAGAGAAAGCCAGTATCAACCCTGCCAATGCTGAAGACAGCACTTAGGCCTCCCAAACTTTTACTCTAACCTAATGAATTCTAAGTTTCTCCAACCATTCCTCAAAACATATAATTGTAACCCTGCAATTTTACTTGTTGCCCTCCTCCCCACAGAATGTGACATGGCCCTATACAACTTTTGGTTTTGAAAAACAACAGAAATGAAGCTTTTAAAAAATTGTCCTTTGGGGCGCCTGGGTGGCGCAGTCGGTCGAGCGTCCGACTTCAGCCAGGTCACGATCTCGTGGTCCGCGAGTTCGAGCCCCGCGTCAGGCTCTGGGCTGATGGCTCGGAGCCTGGAGCCTGTTTCCGATTCTGTGTCTCCCTCTCTCTCTGCCCCTCCCCCGTTCATGCTCTGTCTCTCTCTGTCCCAAAAATAAATTTAAAAAAAAAATTGTCCTTTGATGCCTCTGATTTATTTTTCAATACAAATTGTCATTTCCTTCAGCTCTACACAATGTCTGAACAGTAATATGCAGGACCCATCAACAGAAAACATTACCTGAGAATGTTCTGATTTTGAACCAATTTATATTTGGTAGACTTGTAAGGAGGATAAACTATAAGCATTATGCAAATATATAGAAAAAAACTTTAGTCCCACAATATCCTGGAATATAAGCAAATCAAACCAAAACTTCTCAGAATGCATTAAAACATCTCAAGACATTCTCTCCTATTTTTCTCCTTTCAACTCCCATCCCAGGTTTAAGAAAGCATTCACTGAAATATCAATTCAAAACCAAAAAAATATTCTGTACATATCTTTGATAAGATTGCAACTACCTAAACTCCCACAGAGATTCTGTTTCAGAATCCTGCTGTGAGTACAAAAACAGAAGAGGAAATTTATCTCTCAGCTTATCTAACATCTCTCCCAGCTGAACTTTCATTATTTAAACCTAGTGGAGTCCCATTTTGATAACACCACTGAGATCACCACTGAAGAGAGTAAAGATTGAATACAGCCTGTTCTCCCACACGTAAAACCAACCTGTTTACTGAGCACCCACTCATGACTGCATTGGATTCTGAACCCCAGGAAGTTTAATAAAGATTTTCAAGGAAGGCTTCACTCATGGAAAATGTATTTTACACAAAATGAGACTTGAAGAAGGGGATATAAAGATCAATTGTTGTAAAATGAGAAAAAATTTTAAAGGAGGTTGAGTGACTTAGCAAGAAACATTCCAATAACTTGCTTTTAAAACAGCCCATTTTCTATAAGCAATACTTTATCTTATTAACAGTTCTAAAATAAAAATAAGACCAATATCTGAAATGTGTAATTTATATAATATGCCTTGTCAAACTACAGGAAGGTAGTGTGCTCCGGCCAATTTTTTGAACATCTTTAACATTGGTAAATAAATTAGTTTGATTGATGAGTAATATTTTTGTACATATGGCCAAAGAAACCTTGCTTGGCAAAGGCAAGGAAACTCTTCTGCCCTTGGATGAATTTCATTTGGCTCCAGATATTTTCTGAAAGGCTTGTTGACTTGTATTTAGATATCATCTTTAAGATAAATCATTTCAGTTGTCCTGACTAGAAATTAAGGGCCTGCCCTACACCTCACTGAGATAGATGCATTAGCACTTGCTGTGGGGAAAGGGGCACATTTGTAGCCTTGGGAATGGGGCCCTCCTCTTGGGGGAGAGCTGGAGACTGGGAAGGAGGCACTAAATGAGCCACAGAGCTAAGAAGAAATAAAGGGAGATTCTGTTTAACTAGTTAAGATGGAAGCCACAGGCTGAGCAAGAGAGGATACAGCAAGAGGTGCCGAGCAGGAGGCTCTACCCTGTGGAAGCAGGAGCATGTTGGCGGAAGGAAGAAAGATAAAGAACTTGTCACAAAGTCACTAGGGATTACAAAGTCAATCTCGGATTTCAGGGAAGAACAAGGTTAAGAATGCAGAATTCAAAGATTAAAACGGTCACCCTTTGCCCAAGGCAAAGAGTAATCTCAAGAGTAAAGACACTGGTGTATACCTGAATTAGTACTCATTTGTACATGAGTTTGTGCCTTGATGGTAAAGCTATGAATCTCGGAGCTCTTAAGGACCCTGTGATTGTGGAGTGTCTCACTAGGGGTCCACTAGGGGCCACTTACTGACTTACAAGGTCCCCAGCAGAAGCCTGCCCAAGAAGAAGAGGAGCTGGTGTTTGCATACCAGGACTGTGATCATGCAGAAGCCTGTTCAAACTGAAAAAGGCATTGAACCTTACCTTCAACACCAACAGAGATGTGTGTCCTGCAGACGCCAACTAAGATGAGAAGAAGAGCTACCCCTCCCCATTGTGACAGACCATTCCAAACTTTTCCTTCGATCATAAAAGTCTGCTGGGTTTAAAAAGGTGATACTACTGCAAAGGAAAAGGGCAAATGTCTCTGCTATGGCCTGAGCAGCACCACCTTTTTGTGGAAACTCCAAGGGCTCATGATTGGCTACATAGGGAACTGCTCTCCTGGCCTGAGCAGAAGGCAAAGGCTCAAGCAGAGCCTGTTTGGGACTGTGCCAGCAGAACTGCCCCCAAGACAAGCACAATTTATAGACCTTGTCAACTACTTCTGCTTATCATTCTAATAAACGGACAGCTGGTCTGAGGAGGATTCCAGGGAAGCCTGCCCACCCCTGCCTGGGTTACAAAAGGGAAGCCTGGTAGGGGGGAAATGTAGATAGAGCCAAACAAGATCTGAATCTCCAAGGAAGCTACTCAGAACAAAGGCAAGCAAAATAATAATTATTACAGTTTACACTCACATGGCATTTACTATGTGCCAGGCACTTTACACTCATTTAAATCTCACAGTCCTCTGAGGTTGGAACTATTATTATCCTCACTTAACACATGAGAAAAAAACTGAGGTTTGGAGAGTAATGTATCCAAAGTTGCAGAGGACAAAGTGTCAGAGCCAGGATTTGACCCTGGTAGTCTGTCTGGAGCCCCCAGTTCTAATCATTCCACTCATTATGGGTTTTTTCAGGCTAGAATGAAATAAACACTGTCAGCAGGGGCTCAGGTGACTATGAAAAAAAGCAGTTTGGGCCCAAGGTCCCAAGTAGAATGAGAATTTAGAAGCGAGGACATAGGGACCTGAGGCCTCAGCCTCAGCCAGCTGATGGGAACAGAGAACACTAGAAATAAAGAGAAGGTCATCTCAGAGGTAGAGGTGAGAGAAGTCAGAAACAAGTATTAGTCCTGAAAGGCGGACATTTTTGAAAACTCTGTAGCTGTACCTTAATGCATCTGTTTATTTTATATATTCCAATTCTCTTCAGAGATTCCCTCCCATCGTTATAAAAAATTATCATGCACATAAACAGACGACTGGAATAAATGTGGTAAGAAACTAGCATTGCCAGAGAAGTTAAAATGAAAACAAAAAAAGGAGAAAGGCTGCTAATCCTAAAATTGGGAGTTGAAAATCCCCCAGATGACATCAGCCTACATTGTCCTAGAAAAGGATGACAGAAAGCTGGCTCGGGAAACTTCTGTTTGGAGATGTCCATTTTAGCACAAGGAACAGAGAGCAAGAGCCTGGATAAGGGGTCAGGGAAGATGCTTGGCCTTGGTCTTCCTGCTGCTCCTCATCTTTTTCGTCCATAGGTGCTATTATAGATTGAATTGTGTTCCCCCAAAATTCATGTTGAATTCCTAACCCCCAGTACCTCAGACTGTGACCATGTTTGGAGATAAGGTCTTTAAAGAGGTAATTAAGTTCAAATGATGTCTTGTGGCTGGGCCCTAACCACCTAGTCAATGTCTTTGTGAGAGGGGGAGATCCAAACATAGGCATGTGTGTGCACAAAGAAAAGACCATGTGAAGACAAGGGGAGAAGATGGTCATCTAAAAGCCAAGGACAGAAGCTTCAGAATGAAAACAACCCTGTGGACATCTTGTTCAGGGACTTCTATTCTCCAGAACTCTATAAAAATACATTTCCATTGTTGAAGCCACCTCAGGTGTGGTACTTGTTATGGCAGCCCTAAGGGACTAGTACAGGTGTCTTCCCTTGAACCACACATGTGCATGAGAGAATTATTAGCTGTCTTACTGAATAAACATGCATCTGTTCCCGACCCTAAAACAGACTGACAATCAGAGGAGAAAATGACTGAAGTCCCTGCAGGCTTCTGCAGCCAAGTTGCGAAGCACCAAGGCCCCTCAGTTTGTGTATTTTATGTATCTCTTACGAACTACCACAAAGTGTCTTTAGATTCTGTTTCCATGCTCTCACGGTCCCCTAATTCATCCTTAACACTACACCAGATTCATCCTCACCAAGGACTATTTGTACCATGTTGCTCTCACTCAACTTGTGTTAACGGTAGCTCCTGTGCTACAAGATAAAGCCTAAATTCCTCTTTAAACTATATGTGGTCCAACTGCAAGCAAACTTCCCAAGTTTATCCCACTGTATCCCCAAGGGAAACTCATAGTTCAACAAAATTAGCATCCTTAACTCACTTCCTCTGGGCAGAATGGTCTTGTCCACTACCAGGCCTCTGACCCTATAACCCAACTTCTTCCTAAGAATGCCTTCCTACTCCAAGTCCCCTCTTACATGTCTCCTTCCAACCAACTATGAAGATGAACTGTATAGCATTTCCACACCACCTATGTGATGACCATTTAATACCGGGCAAGCTAAGCAGCCTTTTATAGCTAAAGCATTTCCACATCGTAAAGAACTTGAAAGTAAGGCCTGCACTCTCTACCCTGCCTCATCCCCAGTCTCATAAAGCATCTGTCATGGTGCTTGGGTAGAGTACCATTCACTAAACACCAGGGAAGGGGGTGAGAGGAAAATGTGTGAAGAGAGAGTCTGTAGCAGTTCTACCCTGTTTAAGCATCTTACTTCTTAAAAGTTTCTTTAACTTTGGATACTAAGCTTACAGGCTAAATGTGTGTGATCTCCACCCTTCAAGTTTCCTCCCTGTAATACCGTGTGTGTGTGTGTGTGTGTGTGTGTGTGTATAAGAGACAGAGAGGGAGGGAGGGAGGGAGGGAGGGATGAGGAAGGGAGAGAGACAGAGAAAGAGAGAGAGAGAGAGAGAGAGAGAAGAGAGGAAGCAGCTCCAAAGAGGCATCAGATGAAAATATGAGTGGGTGTTCCTCACTGTAGCACAACATCCTCCAAGGCAGGACACTCATATGTCAGGCTTAACCTCCACCCCCCCCCCCCCACCACCTGTGCAAGCAGGTGATGGATGGAGTTATGTGAGTGAATGGATTCTAAGCTTGCCCATAAACATGACTCTGGAGTTTCCCACTGTTGCAGCAAGGAGGAGTTTCCATTCTCCCTTTTTTCCTCCAGTTCTCTGGACTAAAAAGCCAAAAGCCACCTCACATCTGGGGAGTCTGGTACCAAATATGAATTTCCACTTATGCCTTTGAAACCATACTCCTACTGGGAACTCCCAATATTCACCAGGTCTGCGTGGAAAGGCAGAAGAGGGCTTCCTGACCATCTAAAGTAGGTGTGTGCCAAGATAATTACCTTGACTGGCCCTGAGGTCATCAACAGCTTTCTCAGAATATGCTTCAGTGATTTTAACCAAAAGAGCAAGAGAGGTAGAACACAGGTAGGAGTTGACAACATTTAAATAAAATCTAAAAGCTAAGTAAGTCTTACAGCTCTCAAGTCTCTTACTTTCAGGGGACTTCCCTTCATGAATGGCAAGGTAAGGAAATTAGTCTTCTGAGACAAAGGATCACGTTGACTTTTCTAGAACTTATTAAATCACTTCACTCTGTTAAGTAAGCAGAGAAAAAAGCTACAAACTGCCAGATATGGTTGCCATTAACAATGTGCTTGCTCCGGCGATTTTGAATGATAACCAACTTTGAAAATCATGATGGAATACTATTTCAAAACAACATGAGTCTAAAGCAAATGCAAACTTTGAAGCTCTTGCAAATGGAATCACAGAGACATCATGGCCCACTGGGAAGTCCCACCAAATCAGCAGCAAGGTGGGTGATAGCATTGTTCCTAGCTCACTCTGTTGGCTTTCTTGTCTGTTTCTTTCTGTTGTTTCTGCTGGCTTTGTTGTCTATAAGACAAATGCATACTTCAGCCGGACAGCTGCTGAGGAGGCTTTTTTAGTGCCTCTAAATTCACCAATGGGAACACTTTGTTCAGATTTAACAAAACAAGGATGTGCAGGTACACCTTGTGACATGAGGTAGAATGCTGCTATTTTTAGGAAACCTGAAAACAGGCTGAATTGTCACAGGAAGGGAACATGCCAGGCCCAGCAGCCTGAGGGTAACAGAAAGATGCCAGGGACGCTGGCCAGACGTATGACCCCACTCCCCAGGATACTGAGCCACCATCCTGTGCCACTATCCTCTGCCTTCTGAACAGCTGAAACTGTGGCTGTAAGAGCACAGAAAGGGAAGAGATGGAGCAGGGAGCAGAGGGGATGGCCACAGGACAAGTGGGGTAGGGGGAGAAAACAAGTGAGAGGGAGGGAGGGAGGTGAGGAGGAGAAGATAGAGCTGTAGCAACGTCAGTATTTCTTCAAATGCAAACTCTTTAGTGGATCTCAGGGGCAATATGGCAGGACCGCACCTGCCTCACCCCTAGTCAAAACGCCAAGTGTTCTCTGCCATTGCCACTGGACGATCAGGAAACATGTTATTTGCCTTGTGAAGCTGGGAGTCGTCACCTTTGGTTAACAGTACGGTGCTCTACCCTACCCATCCCTGAACAGCCAGAACAAATTTAGCATGATCTGCTGTCAACTTTGTCACTTACACTAAACCATAGTTACCAGTGCTCTTCTGTTTGCTAGGAAATCATGGCAGGAAATGAGGAGTCCTTGCGCATTACTATGGAAACCCTATAACTTCCACCAGAAACCATGAAAAAAGGCAGCACATAACCCCATTCTGACTTTCAATCACGAATCTCTCCTAGGAAAAAAGCTGAAAATTAGATGGATTCATTCCGAGTTCCCTTTTCCCCTCAAACACATGGGATTTAGATAAGCTCTTAAAGCAAACTGTGATTCATATAATAATATGTAAACTTGTCTCAAATCTCAGAGGCTTTCTCTAAAGAAGATTCTGATAATTAAAACGTTCCTGCACATCTCAAATTCCATTAAAGCAATATAGTTAAATAAAGGCTCTTCCAGTGACAATATTTCTAAGTTCTGGTCAAAGGGCCAGAATATTTGTGCCCTTTGCTCAATTTATTAAAACAGTAGCAATTATGAAAAGTGTAATACTAAGAACGTGTATAACAAATGTTCTCCTATGTCATTGTTAAGGGTTTTTAAAAGCCATTCAAAAGATTTTGTATTTAGAAAGCACCTACTATGTGCTCACCATGATATGAAGAAAGATTAAGAACAAACTAAGCACAATTATTATCAGAAACATCTTTCTAAGTCTATTGATTTAGGGTCCATATGTGACATATTCAAATTATTTTTTAACGTTTATTTATTTTTGAGACAGAGAGACAGAGCATGAACAGGGGAGGGGCAGAGAGAGAGGGAGACACGGAATCCGAAACGGGCTCCAGGCTCCAAGCTGTCAGCACAGAGCCCGACACGGGGCTCGAACTCACGGACAGTGAGATCATGACCTGAGCCGAAGTCGGACGCTCAACCGACTGAGCCACCCAGGCACCCCCATATGTGACATATTCGAGTGAAGGTTTCAAATTCACAGTCCAAGAACCTTCCTAATGAAACTCCTTGTTGAAGGGAAACTAACATTCATCACGCTTCTAATGTGTGCCAACCCTACCCTTACAGTATCACGTGGTCAGGTCCACCTTGACCCCCGCACCTCCACCAACAACCTCACTAGATTGGTTTCATTACCATCAATGACACAGATCATGACACACAAGCTTAGTGAGATGGGAGTGATCTGCCTGCTGGTCACAAAGCCCTGGTCAACTGGAGAACTAGGACAAGGCCAGCACCAGCAATGAAGGGGTAGGGTTTTCCCTATCAACAACAGAATCCTATTGTGGCTAAAAAGTAAACCAGACTTTGATGAAAAGATATCCAAAGTCCACAGATTAGAAAGAAAAGGGAACAATAACATGGAAAAACAGTGAGAGCAGTTTGGGCATGTGGACAGGACAGGATAGGGAACTGCTATCAATGCAAATAAGCTTTGATTATTGTGGGGCTCTGAGTATCTGCTGGTGGGACACACAGACCTCTTAGCTGGGGGAGCTACTTAATACAAAGTACCACCCAAACTATCTGCAATGGGTAGTGGTGACTCCCTCAGGCAAAATTAAGAGGAAAGAAGGAATGGACGGTGGGCAAGCGAAAGTCTTCTTTCACTAAACAGTGTTAGGGTTCACTACAGGTAAACTGCTGTAATTTGCCTAGGCTACACAGTTTTAAACTCTAGTAGGTATATTAAAGGTCCATTCTGCTTATCACAGATGAATTAAACAGAGCAGAGTTGGCTTCAAGCCACTGAGTTTTAGATCGGAAAGAAACCTCAGAGGTCAATCAGAACAATTCTATCACTTTACAGATGAGGAAACAGAACTTGTGCAAGGTTGTTCAAGCAAATTAGTGGGAGAATCAGGAAAACTGAGCTTGCCTCAGTCCCAAGCCAATCTCTGTACACTATGCTGCATCCCCTGCTGCAGGGTCATCTCCTTGGTACCTGGTGCAATGCAGCTTGATGCATTCTACAGTACATTTTACCCACCAGTGTAGTCCCAAACCAGACCTCTTCCTGTAGTTTCCTTTGCATAACCATGCCTCAATTCTGTAGCAACATGGCAGCTTTAGGATTGAAATGTTCATAAAGTGTTCCATGTTTTCAGTCATTAGAGGGTTTTTCTCACACTGATTCTCCAGTTTGAAAAAAGATTTTAGATAACTAATATTTAATGAGCACTTGCTGATTTTTTGGGTACTTTTTAAAGATATTTACATAGAGGTAAATATAGACATAGAGAAGGGAAGCTCAGAATTGTTTGAAGAAATAGAAAATCAGAAACTACCTAAATATCAAACATTGAAAGAAGGGTTGAATCAGACCAAAATATATCTATGTGAATTTTTTAAAAGATTATGCAATCATTAGAGTTATTATAGGCATGGAAATACCTCATGATACGTAGTTGAATGAAAAGTTTATACAGGCAAAGTATATGCAGCAAAATACCATGTTTCTACAAAAAATAACAGCGATGCACATATATGAATGCATGCACATATATGGACACACATGTACATATATATGCACTTGCACACATACATACACACATATAAAATGTGCACCAAAATGTTAATTTGAGGGTTGTGAGAATGAAATACAGGTGATTTTTAAAATTTTCTCCTTATTTTGTATCTTTATAATTTTTCTGCTATAGAAATTTACTTTTACCTCAAATTGAAAATGAGAGCCAAATCATAAGAGACTCTTAAAAACTGAGAACAAACTGAGGGTTGATGGGGGGGTGGGGGGGGGGGAGGGTGGGTGATGGGTACTGAGGAGGGCACCTTTTGGGATGAGCACTGGGTGTCATATGGAAACCAATTTGACAATAAACTTCATATATTGAAAAAAAAAAGAAAGAAAATAGTTTTTTCTAATGTTCAAATGATTGGCCATGTAGGCAATCCTAGAAATGTCTGATAACCTAAATCTCACTGTCCACACTGAACCAACCCACAAAAAACAGGTCCAGGTCCCCAGAGTCTAAGGAACTGCAGATTCCCACACACAACCAGAGTTTTCGCTGGGAAAGGACCACACAGTAAGCACACACTTTCCTCAGAGCACAGGCAAGAAGGCAACGGTGGGACTTCCTACCTTGAAAAGGCCAACTTTGTTTTGTTTTTCCCAACACCTCCTTTGTTTCAGGGTCCACGGGCTGGTTAGAGTAGTTTTTACACCTTAGATTTTCAAGAGAAAATAACTTCATTATCTGTTCCCACATCTAGGGACGGGGGTGGAAAGGTGGGAAAACAGGATGAAAAAGACAAGTTTGGTGGTTCCAACTGTCAATGATTTTCCTTTGTAATTTTAGAGACACGGAGTGATAGTCCTTGCTCCAGATCCAGGTGCCCTCTTTCCAAAGCCAGAATCTTTGTGAAAGCAAACAATGAGAAAGGAGCTTTGTGGCCTGTCCCTTTGCCTTCACCCAGCTCTCATCTCTGTCAGGCAGCATGTTGATTTAACTGTCAAACACTAAGCAGCACATCTTTCAAGAGGCTCCACAGACCACTCCATAAACCAAAAAAGGAATATAACAAACAAGTGGCTGAAAGCTTTGTGTTGCCATAGCAACTAGACTTGTTTCCCTACACTCACAGGGTAAAAACTATTCCACCAAAAAAGAGAATGCAACTAATAAACTTGATATTTTATTAATGCTTCTGTACATGCCAGGTCAGTGTTTCCAGAGACAACCACAGCCAATGCCAACTACCAACCATGTCGAAACTGCCTGGGCTTGGAAGTCTGGGCTTGGTAGGCTTTGGTCGTTCATATTGAGTGAGCAGAGATGTCACGCTGGTCCACTCAGCAGACATTTATGGGACTCACACTTCACCACATAAGGAGACTTCCATACTGCATAACATGCGGCAACTGTGTACATGAGTCATAGTAGCTCAAGTTCTGAGTAAATAAGGTCTGGAGTAAAAATGAGACAGGGGAGCTCAGGGAGATAAGAGGGTCTGTGTTTCCTCCATACCAAGTTTCCTTTACAGACTCCTGCCAGAGACCAGAAGTCTATAAAAACAGGTGGGGGCCATGATTCCACCCTTGGTTTCTGGCAGCTGAGGTGCTGGGAAAGGGGAGGCCAACCCACACACTTTTCTGAGTAGCAATGGTACCAATCCTCTGGAGAGAGGACAGGAGGATGTCTCAGTTAGAAAGGAGCTGGGTATGCTGGCTAGTGACCACAGCACCCAGTCTGTGTTCAACTGGTTAAAGCAGTGCCCACCTTCACTGTAAAACGATCCTCTTGTCACCTTTGATGTCATGCTCTCTAGCCCTGCCATATATCCAGAAGATGTCAAGAGCATGAAGGTCAACTGGATGAAAGAACACCGCTGGTGGCAGCACAAACTGGTGTGATTTTCCTGGAGGGCAGTTTTGTGGTACGTATCAAACACCATAAAAATTGCAGAGTCTCTGACCCAGGTATTACATTCTAAGAATTTACCAAGGAAATAATCATAGGTATGCATGATGATACTGAAAAGATATTAGTTGCAGTGCTGTTCATAATAGAGAAGAATTGGAAACAAAAGTTCAATAACATGTGAAAGGTGTTAAATGAAGTTTAAAGCAGCCACACAAAGGAATTCTGTGCATCCATTAAAAGGGCTGCAAGAAAAATGTTCAGACTACACTAAGTCAAAAGTTTCAAAATATGTGAAATATCCTTTTTAAAAAATATAGATGCAGATGTAGAAATAACTAGGAAGTCACACATCAAAATAATAACAGTGGTCCTCGCGGGATATATTTTTTTAATTCACCAAATTGGTCATAACAAAATGCTATAATGTAACTTAAAACCAATAGAAGCTTAAAAAAGAAAAGACAGCATATATGTTTGCTTCATCCTGTTCCCAGAAAGGGATGTATAAAACTAAAAATCAGTTGATTACCTTAGTTTTATCTCCTCAAATTGAAAATCATGAATTGTACCACAATGCTGAAAATGGGCTGTTTGCATTTATTCATTAAACACTGACTCATTGCCTCCTATGTACCAAGTGTTGAGACACTGAGTAAACAAAGACAATGCAGAGGTGGCGGGACCATCAAACAGTTCTAAAGACCAGGGAGTAACATCAGCTCTGCAAGTAGACTGAGAATGGGGGCAAAAGAGAAGTGGGAAGGTCAGGGTATTAGTTTCCTTCCTATTGCTGCTTTAACAAGTTATTGCAAACTTAGTGACTTAAATCACAGATTTGTTATCTTCCAGTTCTGTAGGTCAAAAGTCCAAAAAGGGTCTCTCTGGGCCAAGATCAAGGTGTCAACAGAGCTGCCTTCCTTTCTGGAGGCTCTAGGGGAGAATTCGCTACCTTGTCTTCTTCTGCTTCTAGAAGCAGCTTGGATTCCTTGGTGGATGGCCCTTTCTTTCCCCATCAGAGCCAGCAAGGGCAGATCAAGACCTCCAGGCACACCACTCTGAGCTCCACTTCTGCTTCCCTCTTCTATTTGTGTGGACTTTTGTGATTATATTGGTCCCACCTGCATTACCCAGGCTACTCTCCGTATTTTATAAGGTCAGTTGATTAGCAACCTTAATTACCCTTTGTCATGGAACCTAACACATTCACAGGTTCTGCGGATTAGGATATGAACCTCTTGGGGAGGGGCGAGCATTATTCTGCCTATACAGCCAATTTAAAAATCATTACATTGATCCAAAGGAGAGCCTGAAGGATGGCAATAGCAATTCAAATAGGGTGGAAAAGGCAGTTCCATCAGATAGGAGGTTGAAACCTCCAAGGTTTGGTAGCCAATCAGAAACGGGGATTGAGTTGGAGCCTAAGTGGCAGATGGAAGCTGTTACCACTCGCAAAGACAGGAAACACATGCAAGGGACCAGCTGACAGAGAAAGATAGCAATGTGGATGCATGTGGTACTTGAGGGACTCATGAGACGTGAGTAGACATTCCCAGTAGCATTTGGCTCTGTGAGCAGATGGTCTGGAAGGAGGTCTGGACTGGATAAAAAGAAGTGAGATACAGCAGCACAGAAAGCTCCTGGATGAAGCAAAAGAGATAAGCTGGGCAAACTGTCTGCTCTAGCATGAATCACATGGAAAGAAGTCTTTCTTTAGGGATATCTTCACTTTGTACCCAGCGTCCACAGGTAAAGAATGTGAGATGTGAACACTACACAGGGCAAGAAGGATTATTCCCAAGGTGGATTAACCAAGCTGGCCCCCTTCTCACTCAAGTAAATCCATAGGAAAAACTGCCTTATGTTTCCAGAAATTCTAAAGTACTCCTCTAAGTTAATGGCACCACATAACTGCTTTATATATAATTCAATCTGGTGAACTGAGTTCTACAAAGACTGTGGTATATTTTCAGAAGTCTTAACTATTTTTTTCAGAAAAAAAAAAAGAAAAGGGAAAAAAGGCAATTAAACAACATTTGAAAACATTTAAGATACCAGAAGTTTTAAATCACTCTTACAGCTAATTTGGGGAATGCTTTTTAGAAGTACTCATGGAGAAAACTAAGAAAACCCATTTGATCACCCAAAGCCACATTTCAGGCTTCTCATAACGCATATTGACCTGGTACACAAATGCTCTATCAATGCAGTGGTAACATAAATCTAATATATTTCAGACGTGCCTTCGCTCTAAATCAGGGAGCACAGAAAAAAGAAAAAAAAAGTGTTTAAAAAATAAAAAAGTATTGGTTGTATCAGTTTTGGTTTTGTCTAACTACTACTGAAGCAAATATTCTCCCCTGAAACATTTAGAGCCCAGAAGGAGGGATGTGGGTAATATTTAGATCCAGAGGGGTCCTAAGAGTGAATTCAACAGCCTCTTAAATATGAGGCCACTGAGGAAAAGAATTAATGACTTGCCCAAGGCCACTTTACCACTTTACCAATGGCCCAACTCCCAGGCTAGTCTTCCTCACATGGCCTCTGAATCTTTTTCACCTGCCCAGTACACATTCTCTTCTTCATACAACACACATATTTCATCTATTCCTGTCCATCTCACTGTATGAAATCATAGATACCTAGAATTTTCTTTCCTCATTTCATATCCACCACTCAAACCTCCAGTGACTCCAACAATGTTTGTCTGGTCTGCCAAACCTGAGAGGTTAGTGAGCAGGCTTGACTAGAAAACTAGTCACAGAATCTGCTCAGCCAGTTTTTTTTTTTATGTTTATTTATTTATTTTGAGAGAGAGAGAGAGAGAGAGCAAGCAGGGGAGGGGCAGAGGGAGAGGGAGAGAGAGAATCCCAAGCAGGCTCCATGCTGTCAGTGAAGAGCCCTATAAGGGGCTCAATCCCATGAACTGTGAGATCATGACCTAAGCCCAGATCAAGAGTCAGTCAGAGCCACCCAGGTGCCCCTGCTCCAACAGTTCTTACAGAGAGATACTGAGCACAGCTAGGAGAGATGGCTACATAACTAATAATCAGAAGTTTCTTCACTAGTAGTCTCTGAACCACTATTCTGTTGGGCCTCAGAATGGATAGAAAAGCAAAACTAAGCCACTGTTGAGCAGGCAAAGCAGCAAAAATTTGGTTAGCATGAGGATTTTTCATAGACTTTTAGCAATGTTCTTCCTCCATGGTACAAAGTACTTCCCCACACTCACAGGTTGTCAGTAATGACTATGCACACAGGAAGTGTCAGGCTTCTGTCTATTAAATTGCCATTCTTCCTGCAGGAGAGTGCTTTGACATGTGCTTTTATCCTTATTTATGTACTTATCCTCATTATCATGTTCCTGATAACAAGCTGTATTCTTTCTATACATTAGCCTCCAAAGAAAGCAATGCTCAGTTCTTAACCCAGGTTATTAAAAAAAAAATAAACAGACCCCTCCAGTGTACCTTTGAATGGAGGAATGGCCAATATCTACAAACATGAGCCAATCTTACAGAAAAAAAAAACCAGCTTTGCAAACTAGAACAAAATGTAATTGCCACCACCTTCTCCTGCCAATCCCGGGAAGAGTGGCCTTCTCACCTAGAAGTAAAAGATTCAGGTGTCCTCAAATGCCAAACCATGTTGTCGTCGGATTTCTGGGGACTATAGATCACTAATCCTTGCATACACCTGGCTGGGTAATCAGACACATAGAAAGTAGGCTAAACAGAGGCTGTACCAAGGGCAAAGTTTGAAGGGCAAGTTTAAAACTTGACACAAGCAGAGAAGTGAAACTTTGGTTATATACTATCTTCCTGCAAATTGCTGCATAGTGAACAGTTTTCTAACACCTACTTCCCTTAGGGTCCCTGAATGTCCATTCCTATCTCCAGTGACAAGAGGGCAAAGCAATGCAGTCCTATTACAGCTCTGGTCAACTTCCTCTCTCCTTTCTGGCATCCCTCCACCTCCAGCCTCCATCTAGCTCCAACTCCTAACCTCCCTCTGTTTCCCATCACAGTCAGATGAATTAACATGACACAGATCCACCAGGGGTTAAACCCTCAGCCATCAAAAATTCCCAAATTAATTCAGAATAAAACATAATTTTAATAGATTAAATACCAATTTTACACCTACTATGGTTCATATACTACTTTCAAAGAAAACCATCCCCCTTCCCTTAGGACACCAATGTTAGCCCAAGAGCTGTTGACAACTCACCTGGTTCTGTGGAACATTCACAACCACAAAGTAGGTTAAACCAGGTATGGTATTTCCTTGAGAAAGAGTTGATTCAGTAATTGCTTCAAGGCTACCTAAATATTCCGTGAGAATGCACCCATACTTCCCCTTCTTCTAACTCAAGTTTATTAATTTTTTCCTAATTCCAGGTCCTAATATCTTTTTACCCTCATTGGAGTGAATAATGCACACTCCAACTGCACAAAACATCTCCCGTCTAAAAGGGGTGAAGGAAATTTAGATGTTTATTTGAGTGTGAGAATCACCAAAGGAATGTTTGCTAAAGAGGAGGTAGAGAAACTGGTCTGACTCACCATGATAGCTACTGCAACCTTCTGCCTGACTCATTTAATAATTCTTTCTCAACTTCATAACCACCTGTTCAGTGGCATTATTAGTTCTCTCTTTATGAGCAAAATTATCTTCCTGATAAATTTGCTCCAAATTTTTATTCATTTCCTATTGAACTGTAAGTAACTATTCCCTTTAGGGAACAGATGTAATTTGCTGTCCTGGCTAAACTCAGACTCTGTCCATAAATATTTTGCTAATCAAAAGAGTGCTTTGTTTCTCTCATTGGTGCCTACAGCCCCTACAATGAAACACAAGTTCAAGATCACAACCAGGATTTTGATGGAGACAAAATACCTAGTCTCCCATGAATATCATAACATGGAAGCAAAATACATTATTTCCCAAATATTAATCACTCATTTCTTCACTGAATAGCTCTAGAGAGCTTCAGGCTGAGATAAAGCCACACTTCCAGGAATTTAAGTCCTGGAGGATCACAGGTCATAAGTAAAACTGAATCCAGGAAAAGTAACTGAGCTGTAACTCTGTGAAACAAATCAGGTGAAATTATGTGGCATGAAGGGCCATTATTGTTGAGTTGTAATAGATTTTAAATACTCCCACTTCATACAAGAGAAGTCATTTAAGTACAGCTGAGAAATTGTTATAAGATGTCTAGTTAGTCTATTTTCCCTATGTATGAAAGAACTGGCATTTTATTTTCATACATACTTTTGAAAAAAGCGTACAAACTCAGAGTTATAAGCCTCACCACAGTGGTTCCAATCTCTGGAACTAAGAATCCCCTTCAAAACTGATAAAGGCTTTCAATTCTCTCCCAGAAGAGAAAAATACACAAACAAAATTTTGTAAATCCATTCATAGAATGTATTGGCATTCCCCTAAAATCCATCCCCATAAAACCTTCTGAGGTCCTCTGCTTCAGAGGTAATATCTGGCCCATGCTTAGGTCCACTTCTTCTATTAAGCAAACACAAAAACAATTCCTCTTTCACAATTACAGCTCTTCTAAAAAGTGGTAGGTGCTCTCCTTGCAAGTGGCCTTCATCAGACATTATTTTTACACTCTTTTATTTTCCTGGTCACACTCATCTTTTCCCAAAGCATAGACAAAGAATGTTCTGAAAAATGAAATGGCATGCCTCAAACTGAATTAAGTTGCCCATCACTGGGAAGGTACAGAGACTGGATTCTCACTTGTTAGGGGTATGGTAGAGGGTATCCAAGAATCAGAAGGGGAATTGGAATACATATCCTCTGAAGTTCACTCCAATCTGAGATTTCATGATTAATTCATACTTTGATGCCTTCTATGTCTTTCACTGGGTGGCACTAAAGACTAAATACTATGTTTCCCATGAAGTTCAACCAGGAAAAGCATGTATTCTACTATCATTGTGCACATTAATTCGGGCAGGATCAACCTTATTTTACTTTCTAGCATCTGTTATCTCAATTTTTTGGAAGACACAACTTAAACTCCTACTGAGTCCTAAGTTAACTAAAACCCCTATATCTTCTACACATGTGCTGTTAAGTCACATCACTCACCATTGTTGACAATTCATTTATTCAATTTGCTCATTTAGGCAATATTCTTTTATTGATAGTCTAGCCAGTATTGAGGGAGAGAAAGTCTCTGCCCTCATAAAGTATACACAATGGTGTTACACAATTTGAACCATGACTCTAGTCCTTGAATTTTCAAGTTTTCCACTCTTGTGAAATATCCACAATGATGAAGAAAAAACAACTCCTTTCCTTGAAGATAAAACACTAATCATACACAAGCCCTCACAGAGCTTTCAGATAACTCTTTCAGGACTTCACCTTCAAAGGGAGAAATTCTGACTCATTCACTTCAAGTGAAAAGTGAGAGGAATATAATCATTGCATCATAGACCATTAGAGGAAAATAAAGCAAAAATATGAAAGACAGCCATAATAAAGCCTAACCTTGAAATTTTCCTGAGAAGAGAACACATAGGAAAACTGTGCATAGGAAAACTATAATTATATTCTCCCAAAAATCCTGGAGAAGAATCCTTTATTTTTCATCTATTAATGACAATGGGTCTATGTAGTGCTAAATAGTTTCTGAAGTAATTCTGGAAAGTGTTTGTTTTCCACAATTTTAAATGCTGAGAATATAATTAGCTACTTAAATGCAAATGCTAATACATCAGTTTGTGTCCACAGTGAACACTCTTTGCACAACACATGATTTGATACTAATCTATGCCAAGATTTTCTTCCACAATCACAAATTAACTGAAAATGGCCACAGGAATTCCCTCTTTACTGCCAAAAAGCTCTTTTCAGGCTTAACACTTTCCAACCTACACAGGAGGACTCATCCCAGGTATAAAAAGCTGAGGGAAGAGAAAAGGAGGAAGGAAGAAAAGGGGACAATTGAAGAACATCTTATATCAGACACTATCCTAGGCTGTCATGCCAGAGACTGCTACTTTTTCCTAATACCTATTTCCTCCATCCTCCTTAGGAATAGAACCACCAATTAGCAACTGGGTGAATGGCAGTCCCAGAATAAAGATGGTATTTCTCAGCACTCACAAAGGGCAGATGAGGCCATATGACTAACGGTTGGCCAAGGAGATACTAACATCAGTCTTAAGATCAACTTTGAGGTGTGCTGAGAATCGTGAAACAAGAAGACAGAAGGAGCATGGGTCCCTGATGAACAAGAAGCCAACAAAATGGCCCCAAACTAAACTACCTGTGGACCTTGTTTAGGTGAGATAGAAATAAACTTCTAACCTACTTAAGGCACTGTAATTTGGGGTTTTCTGTCACTTGTAGCTGAATTTAGGATATAGCAAACTTATTTAATACATGTAATATTTCTATTAGGTAGATATTATCATTACCATTTGCACAATAAAAAACTGAATATTTTTGCTAGGTCCCTCATAAACAAAAGAATCCCATAGATGAAAAGAAAACATAGTAGCATAAAAAGCAAGCAGCACATCTTGGTGCAAAAGATAGAAAACAGCACTAACTAGATTGTCAAAGAAGTTTTTTTACATAAAATATATATGATGGCATCCAAATATTACCTTGGCCTAAAAGTCTCAAATACCCTCAAATACTTTCAAAGACCCACAAATTATTAGGGGTCCTTAGTGTTTTGGTTTAATCATCTCAATAAATAACCTTCACCCAAATGATACCACCCTCTGTCTTCTTTATTCACTATATTCTTTTTTATCTCCCCAGGACCCTTAGCACAGTAGTAGGTATAACCAAAGGCATCAAAAAAAAAAAAAAAAAAAAAGCCATGTGAAGGAACTGTATAATATGCAAAAACCACCACCTCAAATTTTATTTCAAAACACTTTCAATGTCTTTATACCCCTTTCCTTCCATCCTGATTCAGTATGGACAGTGGTCTTTCATACACAACATTATAGAGGTATTAGCTTTGCTTGACTGAAATTTAACTTTTGAGAGAAACGTTCATTTCTCCAAACCAAAATATATTAATTATGGTCTTAATGAGGAATGTGGTCTGGGGCACCTGGGTGACTCAGGCAGTTGCGCAGCCGACTTCAGGTCAGGTCATAATTTTGCAGTTTGTGGGTTCAAGCCCCGCATCAGGCTCTCTGCTGTCAGCATGGAGCCTGCTTCGGATTCATTCATATTCATTCATTCATTCTCTCTCTCTCTCTCTCTCTCTCCCTCCCTCCCTCCCTCCCCTCCCCAGCTTGTGTGCATGCATTCTCTCTCTCTCTCAAAAATAAATAAACATTAAAAATTTTTTAAAAGAATGTAGTCTTATAATCACTTTTGTCAACATGGTTTTGAAGTAAGGTCAAATTCCTATTAATAATGTGTTGATTTTGAATCTATATGAAGAAGTGACAGCATGATTTTCAAGAACTTCAGAAAATGTACCAAATACTAGATCTAGATAATTAAGTTGTGACAGTCAAACACTTAAGCTGAGAATTCATTTCCATTTGTCTGGCATAGCTATTTAACTGTACTGCATTCCAATAATTGCATTAGGATGTTCAGAGGATGTAAATGAAGTTTTCCTTCAGATCTTACTTGGACACCTAGTAGTAAACAATTGCACAACAATTAAGTCAAAGTGTTTGCCCCCACTCGTTGGCTAAAACGCAGGAACAGATTGTCATCTAGTGGCAAGGTCAGAAAGTAAGAAATTTGGAGAAGAGAGGTTTGGGGGTCTCTGGAATGATTGTTTGACTTGGTGCAATAAAGCAGAGCAGTAGAAATCAATATAATTTATCACCAAGATCAATGCAGTTCCAACCACATGACATTTTTTAAAAAGAAAAAGATGAAAGAGCCAGTTGATTTTATTGATATACTTCCTATGAATGAGTTTGTTACCATAGTTCCCATAATTTCTGGCCCAACTCAGAATATTTTTTGTTACCCTAATAATTTTCTATATAATTAAAAATTTGCAGGAGTCATTTTCTCCCAGCATGCCAGAATAGCAGAAAGAATGGTAAACAAATAATCACTCACCTCTTTCCAACATTAGTTTCATCACCACCAAGAATTTATGAAGCATTTCTTTACTTCTTTCCCCAGCACTAGGTTGAGCCCTAAGTGTGCTCTTTTCTTTTGAGAACATAAACTGTTAAGTACATGCCAGATCATCTTATTTTAGGCATAAGAACCCTGGGCCCACTTTAAACCAAGGAAAAAACCTCAAAGAAGTACTTGCTTTGGGTAAAATAGTGTTTCATTGAAGCTAAGACGTTCATTGAAACCTGGTTCATTGAAACCAGGTCTGTCTGCTCTGAAGTCTTTTCTCTTAACCACTGTACTGACTGTTTCATCTCACTTCCAATGGGACATGTGCTTTGAGGCTGTTGCCCCACAGGTGACAGACTGGAATCTCTCTTGCTGGGTCCCCCATGTGACTAATAACAACCTGCAGAGTAGCTAGTTGGGGTTAGACAATGTTGAAACAGGAAGAGGCCAAACACAATGGTTCTTCTATGGCCCAGGCCCCTAACTCTAATCAACAAAACTACCAGGGCTCAGGGAAACAGCTGACAACCTCAGGTGACAGTATTCAATATGGAATGCAGACAGCCAAGGGAGGAATCACGAATGAATATATAAACAGGGCTGACACAAAAGCAAATATTGACACTGCCTACAGAGCAAAGGTTATGAATACTTGATAAGAACATAGAAGTTTCCTGTTACAAAGAATGGGACTAGGAAAACTGCCCCCTCACTTGTGATTACACATAGCCTCTCAGAGGAGAATTTCAGGTGCAGTCAGAATAAGGAAGTGGCTTGTGACCTTTGCAATAAAGGGCGATGATGCTGGACCTGAGTCAAAGGACAAAATCACCAAAAGGAGAGGGTTCTAAGGCAACCCATTGCTACAGGAACATGAGATGTGTGGTAATGATGAAGCAATACAGAAGCACTTATTTTCTTCAACAAACAAAAAAGTTTTATCAGTGCTTACTGTGCCAGGCTCTGAGGGAACAAAGACGAATTAGTCAGTGTACATTCTCCAGAGAGAGGTAAGAGCAAACACAGATTTAACCAACACATGTTAATTACGAAGCTGGACGTTGAGTACAAAGGGCTGAGGGGACACAGAGGAGGTGCTCCTAAGTCAGAATGGAGCTTTGAGGAGAGTTTTGGAAACAAGGCTGTTTTCTAACACATCTAAGAAAAAACTACAAAAACTAAAGACTAAAAAAAAAATAAAATAACAAAAAAAAAAAAAAAAAACCTAAAACTAAAAAAAAAGCCTCAATTTCTTCATTTGTAAAATGGAAATAAGAATAGTATCTACTTCATGAGGATGTCCTAAAGATCAAAATTTAGAAAAGAGTCTGGCACATGCAGTAAACAACAAAAGTTACCTAGCTGAATTGCTGAATAAAATAATGAACATTCATTTAACAAATAAATGAATGGATTCAACTATTCAGGGGTGAAGGGAATCAAGAGGAAGTCTTTCCTGAATGTCAAATGTATACAATGCCTATGGGACACACAAGTAAAGATTTCTAGTAGTATATGCAAGTCTAGAGATAGGTCTGGTGCTGGAGATAAAAATTTGAGAATCATCAGGTGTTTGAAGTAATGAGAAAGGATGAGATCATTTAAGAAGAGAGAGAGGACCAAGAGGAAGATTATAACCAAGCTCTGAATAGATCAAACATTTAGAAATCAGTAAAGGAAGAGAAGCCAGCAAAGGGAAATAGGGAAAAGGAAAAGTATGTGTGTGGTAACCAGATGAATGAAAGGCAAAGGGACCAGCATCAGCTAAGGCACAGGAATGTGAAATGGCAATGTGTGTATATGCAAGGTTGGGAGAGGGATGCAGATTACTATGAGTTCAGTATTACTTAAGCATAAACCAAGAGACAATTGGAAGATGGAAGATTGAGATAAAAGTAAAGCCAGAAGGTGACAAACCTTGTATGTGAAGTCAAGGACTTTGGATGATTAAGAGACTTCGAAAGGTTTTAGCCAGGAGAGATGTCTGGCCAGGTGTGCATACTAGATGGCTTATTCTGGTAGCTGTGTGGATAACATCTATGGGAGGCAGAATAAAAGACCCCCCCCAAAGATGTCTGTCCTAATCCCTAAAATCTGTGAATGTTTGTTTACATGGCAAAGGGGCATCAAGGTTGCAGGTGGAATTAAGGTTGCTAATCAGATGACCTTAAAATAGGGAAATTACCCCCCATCTGCAGATGAGTCCAATATAATCACAAGGGTCCTTAAAAGTGAAAGAGAGAATCAGATGAGAAAAACATATAAATGGTAGCATGAGAAAAACTCAATCCACTGTTGTTAGCTTTGAAGATGAGGAAAGGAGCCACAAACTACGGAATGTGGGCAGCCTCTGGAACCTGGAAAAGGCACACACACACACACACAAATCTCCCTCTAGGCCCCCAGAAAAAAAAACTTAGTCCTACTGAAACCTTGATTTTATTCCAGTGACATGCATTTCAGACTTCTAAACCATGGAACTGAATGACAAATTTGTGTACTTTTAAGACACTAAGTTTATGGTAATTTGTTAAAACAGCAATAAGAAATTAATGCAAATGTCCTTAAGAGGTAAAAACACTGAAATCTGAGAAACCAACTGGGAAGCTGTTGCATATGTGCTGAGGAGAGAAGATGAAAGTCTGTCTTAGGAAAAAGGGAACAGGGTAGGAAAGAGAATGGTGCTTCTCTGAACATCTATTGTTTACCTCTTGTGATTATCAACACATCTCTGTCAGATGAATAGGTAGGTCTCTTCATGGAACATGTGTACCACGTTAAAATTAAGATATATCCCTACTGAAGAAAAACTTACCTAACAAACTGAATTGGAAACAAAGGATGTTTAAAATAGGGATCACCCATAGTCATGCTGAACCTTTAAGACCACACTCCAGGATCTGTCTTTTCTTCTATGAATCTTCCCATATGTTGTGGTTTTATAACACTTCCAAAAGTTAGAAAAATGTTTTTTATAACTTTTTATTCTCTCCTTTACATTCCTCTGACACTTAAAAATTCCTTGCCTACATGCTTGCAATACTAGTAATTTTCTCTCCCAGGAGCTACCTTCTGCTTCTCTTTTTTATGCAAGTAATTCATATTCATTTTAGAAAAATTAGAACACAAGCAAAAGAAAAAAGGTAAATCATTCTAATCCCACCCCCTTGAGATAACCATTTTTTTTTTTGCATTTCCAGAGGTATCTTTGAGAATGTTTTAGTATTTGTACATATTTGTGTATTTTGTAAAAGAATCTTTTTTAAAGAAAAAGTACTCTTTTAAAATGTCACAGTTCCACAATTGTATGGTCAATTAATCTTCAACAAAGGAGACAAGAATATGCAATAGGAAAAAGACAGTCTCTTCACCAAATGGTGCTGGGAAAACTAGTCAGCTACATGCAAAAGAATGAAGCTGAACCACTTTCTTACACCATACACAAAAATAAACTCAAAAGGATTAAAGACCTAAATCTGAGACCTGAAACCATAAAATCCTTGAAGAGAACACAGACAATAACTTCTGACATCAGTTGTAGCAACATTTTTCTAGATATATCTTCTGAGGCAAGGGAAACAAAAGCAAAAATAAACTATTGGGACTACATCAAAATAAAAAGCCTCTGCAGAGCAAAAGAAACAATCAACAAAACTAAAAGACAACCTAATAAACGGAAGAAGGTATTTGCAAATGATATGTATAAAGGATTAGTATCCAAAACACATAAAGATCTTATACAACTCAAAACCAAAAAACCCCAAATAATTGAATTAATAAGTGGGCAGAAGGGAAAACATTTCTCCAAAAAAAACACAAAACATACAGATAGCCAACAAATACATAAAGAGATGCTCAACATCACTCATCATCAGGAAAATACAAATCGAAACCAAAATGAGATATCACCTCACATATCTCAGAATGGTTAAAATAAAAATACAAGGTACATGTGTTGGCATGGATGTGGAGAAAAAGAAAACTTCAAGCACTGTTAGTGGGAATGCAAACTGGTGCAGCCATTGTGGAAAACAGTATAGAGATTTCTCAAAAAATTAAAAATTAATTACCATATTATCCAATAATTCTACTGCTGAGTATTTACCCAAAGAATGCAAAAACAGTAATTCAAAAAGATATATGCATCCCTATGTTTACTGCAGCATTTTTTTTTTACCACAGCCAAATTATGGAAGCAGCCCAATTGTCCACTGATAGATTATGGACAAAGAAGATGTGGTGTGTGTGTATGTGTATATATATATATATGTATATATACATACACATGTATGTATGTATACATATGTATATGTATATATATGTATATATATATATGTATATATACATATATATGTATATATACATATATATATATACATATATGTAGAGAGAGAGAGAGAGAGAGAGAGAGAAATATTACTCAGCCATAAAAAAAGAAAGAAATTTTGCCATTTGCAACAACATAGATAGAGCTATAATTATAGATGGTATAATGCTAAGTGAAAAAATTAGAGCATGACAAATACCATATGGTGTGTCATCTTAGGCAAAATTTAAGAAACAAACAAAGAAAAAGGAGACAAACCAAAAAACAGACTCTTAACTATAGAGAACAAACTGATGGTTACCAGCAGAGGGGTGGATGGGAGGGATGGGTGGAATAGGTGAAGAGAATTAAGAGTACACTTATCATGATGAGCACTGAGTAATGTATAGAATTGTTGAATCACTATATTGTACACCTGAAATTAATATAACACTGTATGTTGACTATATTAGAATTAAAAATGTTTAATAAATTAAAAAAATAAAATTTCTTGCAATATATCACGAATCTTTCAACAAATATAAATAAATATTTGAAATATAATTGTTAAAGGATACTAGGTAGTTCAACATAAGAATATGCCATTATTTTCTCAGTCCCTTTATCACTGGACATTTGGTTTTGTTTTTTCCTTTATACCCCATCTTCTTGTGTACCCCTCCCCCTTTTTTTCATCCAGGTGTTCTCAGACATCACCATTGGTTGCCTTAGGTTAGTCTTGCTGTATAGGGCTCCTACTCCAACAACTGCTCTAGGTAGCTGCCATATCTTCCCCATCTGACTATTCAGATCTCCTGGACCTATCTTAGCAGGATGGCCCTGAGTAATATGGAGGCAAAAGTGTATTTAAAGCAGAACAACAAACTCAACCTTTGTCAACAATGCTAGTAACGACCAATGATATATATTAGTCTGAAAACTCTTCAGTGCCAAAGTTTTGGTTACTAAGACTAAAAAATTCCCTACTTTGCTACTGTTTATAGTTTATAGTTCCATGTTTGTTTATAATTAGGAAAGCATTACCACATAGTGGTCCTGACTCTTTTTTTCAAGTGGCAAAGGTATCTCAAGTAACTTTAGGCAAAAAAACAAGTTGTTTAATAATTTAACGTTAGATAAGATCAGATCTCGATGCTCAGAAAGTACCAAGGTCCCTCTTGACCTCCTGTCTCTATTTTCAATTGTGCTGGCCTTACTTTCAGGTTGAGAGTGTTTCCCCCTATAATGACAGCAGCACTTCCGGGTTCCGATCATTATAGCTCCAAGTCCAGTAGAAGATTGCTCCTTCCTCAATAACTCCATATAAATCTTGGAACTGGCTCTGATTCAGCCACTGGAACACTAGGGTTATTTACTTATCCCTGTGGCCCAGAGGATGGTTAGGTTCATTGACTTAATTAGAGTTGGGTCATAGGCCTCCCATATGGTCAAAGACATCAGGTACAGTTACCAGAAGGAGAAAAATGGATGCTGTGCGAGCAATACCATAGACTTTCATGCAAGAATGAAACTCTCTAGAACAGTGACCATAACTTTTGGGGGTCACAAACCCCTCTGAGAACCTAAGCTCTCTGTGGTAGAAAATGAACAAAAGCACACACAAACACACGTTGGCATATGATGCACTTGTGGACTGGATATTTATTTCCTTCACTTAGGTTAGAATATACAAGCAGGCTTACAAAGAGTTATGTTTCTCATTTCCATGCAAAAATCAATGGGTATTTTCTGAGAAATATTGAAATAAATCCAAATTTGTCCCCCCCCCCAAAAAAAATCTGCTTAAAGGGGCACCTGAGTGGCTCAGTTAAGTGGCCAACTCTTGATTTGGGCTCAGGTCATGATCTCATGGTTCATAGACAGAGCTCCATGTGGGGCTCTGCACTGAGAGCTCAGAGCCTGCTTGGGATCCTCTCTCTCCCTCTCTCTCTGTCCCTTCCTCCCTCCCTCCCTCTCTCTCTCTTTCTCTCTCTCTCAAAAATAAATAAATAAACTTTTTAAAGATCTGTTCAAAGGTAAATTTAAACATGAAGATGGAAATTGACTTAAATAAGAAGGTGAAATTATGAAATGGTTTTGAAATAGAATTTGAGCCATCTTTACTTAAGCAACTTTTCATTTTGATAGCAACTAGTCCTAAAAAAATAATGACACAAAGCAGCCAAGAATCAAAGCACCCATCTTTCACCTTAACGGACAGACAGGCTTGTATCAAGGAAGAATGCTTCAAGATTTGGATGAATTCATGTTGTGCCATTTCCTTTGTCCTCAAATCCATGAGATCATCTTTGGCAAAGACTGTATCATTGATGTACTGATGTCAGCATGGAAAGGATTAATAATCCATGCTTCAATATAAAGGTCTTCCAACTAGAAGCAACCTTTAAGCTAATTCTGCAGTATTCCCAGAGGTCTGTACATTTCTGCTCATAGGAAGATCAACTGACAGGGCATAGTCACACTGGACTTCACCACACAGGACTTCCAGCAATGGAATTCATATAGGTATCTACTTCCTTTACAGTGGCAATTGGATCAAAAACAAACATCCATCATGGTGAGCTGGGAAATAAAAATATAAATCTAATCATTATATGTATGTTTGTGTGTACGTACACACACACACACACACACACACACACACACACACATTGACAAAAGAAGCCAATAAAGACTTAACTCCTCCTTGACAAATGGTTACAAGTGGGCTTTTTTTATTTCTCTTAAAATACATTAGTTTAAATCTGTACCTATAATTCAGTCAGGTGCTTCAGAAATTTGATGTTAAGAAATTCAAAGAATTTCTGGCAGTAAGGAATTTCATACTGTGGTCCTATTTCATACATATATAAAACATAGATATATATAAAACACATATACACATGTAAACATATATATTATATATGTTAGATAATGCTTGTAAACTTAAAAAACTATCATCTTAGAATATAAGTTCCATGAAAACAGAGTCTGTTTTCTTTACTGCTATATACCTCTTAGCCAAATATCTAAAGCCATGTTCCGACATCAGTTTTCTCATGAAGAGGGCTGATATTTTGTCCAGCCATTTTACTGTCTGTTGTGCCCTATTTATAAAATTCAGAACATGACAAGAAGGGGTGTTATTTAATATGTCCCACAAACCATAAATCTATGAAGAAAAAATAAGGTTTAGGCACAGAGAATGATGAGGTTTTCTTCCTCATCACTTCCTGACTAAGTGATCAGGAACACAGTAAGAACAGAAGGAAGAAATGAGGTTAGGTCAGATCATGTATGACCCTCTATGCAATGGTAAGAATTTGGATCTGATTTCTAGATATGATGAAAGCCATCAGAGGGTTTGAGCCAGAGTGTAAACAAAGCCAGATTTACAGTTTAACAGGTTTATTTTACTGCTGCATGGAGAACAGGCTAGAAGGGGCAAAGGTAGATGAAGGGAGATTAGTTAGGAGGCTCTCTCAGTAGTTCAACAGAGGAATAATGGTGACTTGTACCTGGGTGACAACAGTGGAGATAGATATATTTTTAAAAACAGACCAAAGCAAAAATATATGGCTGATAGGTTGGATACAGGATGTGAAGAAAATGGAAGAGTCAAATATGTCTCCAAGTTCTTGGCCTCAGCAACCAGACGGTGTCATTTATACAACCTGGGAAAGCTTTCAGAGGAACAAGTGGTGAGAAGGAATCAAGAGTCTGTCTCAGACATGTTCAGAGATGCTTACTAGACACCCAAGTGGGGATGTCACTTGGATAAATGAGTCTGGATGTCAAGGCAAGACTAGAGATAAAAATGGGGAGTCTTAAGAGAGTACTAAAATAGTATGTATGGGACTGAATGAGATGTCTTCATAAAGACAGGGTGATTCAGCAACAATACA
This sequence comes from Panthera pardus, assembly GCF_024362965.1. Classification (NCBI taxonomy): domain Eukaryota; kingdom Metazoa; phylum Chordata; class Mammalia; order Carnivora; family Felidae; genus Panthera; species Panthera pardus. The sequence goes on along the minus strand of NW_026526810.1, from coordinate 100,610,369 downwards.
ACACGTAGAGTTTTTCTTTCACCAAAACAAAAAACAGGTATGTTTCATCTGTCTTCATCTGGGTTCAGAGGCCAAGCTTTTCCTTACAGTTGGAGTTTTGCCTGGCAAAGGAACTTTGCTTGGCCCTAAGCTTAATGCTCTCTCAAACTGAACCAAACTTCCTTTACCATCTCAGATAGGAATAGCTTTTAAATTTTCCAAAAAAGATGCCCAAAATAGGAAAAACAGGAGAGGTTATCCCAAGAGATCTGAGTAATTTCATCCATTTGCATGCTAAAGAGAGGTGACCTAACTGATTTTTCCAAGGGCTGCTTCAAAATATTAGACTTGCCAGTAAATCTGGAACTTCTTCAATTGTGTGTAGCTTCCTTTCCTTGCCTTCCTTCTTTTTGTTTCCTTGCAATAGGCAAGTTTGTAAACAAAGCTATTATGTTAGACAAATTCAAGTTTTACTCTCTTTTCATGAAGAAGATCCATTTTGCCTTTGTATGCTTTCTGTTAATTGAAGTATAGTTGATGATGTTACATCAGTTTCAGGTGTACAACTTAGTGAATCAACAACTCTATATGTTGTGCTATGCTCACTACAAGTGCAGCTACCATCTGTCACCATACAACGCTATTACAATACCACTATGCTGTGCCTTTTATCCTTGTGACTTATTCATTCCATAATTGGAAGTCTGAATCTCTCACTATCATTCACCCATTTTGCCCATCCTTCTACTCCCCTCCCCTGTGTCAACCATCAGTTTGTTCTCTGTATTTATAGATTTGTTTCTGGGGTTTCTCCCTGTATATTTTCGACATGTGCAGATATAAGATCATCCCTTCAGCTCTATTGTCTGCAAGATTTCTTCACCCCCCAAAAAATGTGCCACCCAAAAAGGATAATCTGATTTTTTTCTCTTTGTCATCTTCAGTTGAGGCTAAACCAAGTGTAAATCAAGTCCAGTGTCTATAATCATAACAGGAATGTATATTTTCTTTAACTTGCAACACCAGGAAACTATTTGATTTCAAGACATGAAAATGGCAGTAGTTGCAAAGCACCTAATAGTATATATCAGCATGCCATTCCCCTCTACTCTTAACTATATGACATTACTTTTTTTCTTAATGACAATCTTATAAAGTGTAATAAGAAGATTTTTGCCAGCCCATCAATCTCCTCAAGGCCACTGACTACGTCTTTGGACTAAAGTATAAAATATTGAAGTAAGTCCTTTCCATGGTGGCAAATTGTATTCCCAGAATCTGTCACTCATTCACTAAACCCTTTCAACAAATACATGGTGAACATATACTATGTGCTGGGCACTAAGGCTCTGGAGATACAGCAGCAAGCCAGACAACATCCCTTTACTCAACAGCTCACAGCCTAGGGATAGTAATAGACAAAGAATCCAATTGGTGTATGTCATATCATCAAGTAGTGTCAAGTACTAAGAAGAAAAGTATAATGAGATAAGGAGAGACAGATTTGAGCTATCTGCAGGGTAGGGATGGGGACAGCAAGAGGATATTAAAAAGGTATCCCATTTGAGCAAGACCTGGATGAAATGAGGAAGCACCAACACTCCAGATTCCCCAGTAGAATTCATCACTTCCTATTTCTTGTTTCTATTGCACTTTGTATCTCCACTCATCTGATAACTATTTCTTGAGTGCCTGCCACATCCCAGGTACTACTCCTGGAGCTCTATTGCAGCTTTAGTTGATCCTGTTTCTATCTGTACCTACCAAGACATTACAATGATGAGAACTAGGTCTTTGTAGCTCCTTGAGTGCTTTGTATTTTGGAGTATAAAGCTTCTAGATGGATAAATGAATGACTAGCCCAAAACTCAAGCACTTCCAAGAGTCAAAACTGTTATTTCCCTTGTTGTTTCCTCAGTCAATGCTCATCTTCCCTCAGAAGAAAGTCAAAATTACACACACTCCTCCTAGAGAACTCAGCATAATAAATCAGGTTAGGCCTGCGGGGAAATAAGGGATTCGAGTAAAAGGAAATCTTTGATTAAAAATGTAGTTCATTATTCAACACTCTTTGCTAGACAGCAAATATAAAGGCCATAAACCTTATCTTAACTCAATAATTCAAACAGCTCCCCAAGCACAGGGTAACGCAAACTGACTCTTGAAATTGAACCCAACAAGTGACTCGCTCACTGGTCATAAGTATACTCAATGTCACACTTGTGTGAAGCTGTCAGTGCAACAAAAGTAGTAAGATGTCAAAAGCAAAATGAAAAATGTGTTTAGTAATCCTATCCAAGCCCCCAATTTTAAAAGAATCCACATATTCCCTTCTTTTCATATGTAACTCTCTGTTTCTTAGTGCTTAGAGAAACCTTTTCAAATTGGAGGCAAGGTTTGATCAGTCAGTCTCCCAGGATGGATCATGTACCCAGAAAAATAACACCAAATATCATCTAGTTAAGCAGGATTAGTTATAAAATAGCATGAAGCCTGAAGACACACTACCCCCATCATCCTACTGAAAATATTCATGACATTAGTGAATCTGCAGTTGAATTTTTGCCAGCATCCCTTGTAAGGTACATACCAAACGACTATGCAACAATTTGCTGCCTCTATAATTATTTGGTAAATTGCAGCAATAACACATTTGTTTCCCCATAACTGCACTTTTTGGGCAATGCAGATAATATTTGTCATGTAAACCCCTGTTTCTGTTGTTTTAAAGATCAAAAATCCTTTCACCTGAGAAGCACAGAGGGGCTGGTTTCCCTGGCAACATAATTTGCTTCCAGTTCAATGGAACATCGAGTTCTTTTTCATGGGTTCACTGCACTGAGCAGCCAATCCTAGCTCAGAGAGCCCCACTTCCTTTGCAAAGCACTATAACAAAGTCTGTTGCTAAGGTGTTTTTGTTATGGTTAAATGAACCTCTTAAATATTGATTTTAATGCTTTCAATTTTTTAAGCTGCTCTGCTTTCAGCTTTTTCTTAAACACGTAGGACACAGCTCCTCCAAGCCTCTTATTCATCTGCCCTGGCTCTTTCATTTCAATGATGCAAATCAGCTGGCATCTTCTTTTGTAGATTTTTCAACTGAAAACAACAATCATTTGACTGAATGAGGATGGGCTTGGGAGAGCACCTGCTTTTCCAACTCGGATGTGATACAATCCAGAACCCTAACAAAGTGAATGCCCTTCTAAATTGGCCAAACTTGGACTTCTACACCTAAAATACTTAAAGGTACCCATATGGTTGATTTTCTGTTTGAACTAACACCCTTGAACCATTCTGACAAATGTCAAACAGATCTTCAAACCTAATTAGGTTCTAGTCTATGTCCAGTCCTTCAAAATTCAACCTCCACAACGATTTCAAGGATATCCAGTTACCCAGTTGGAATGCCTATGAAATATTTGTCCATCAGGATAAAAGAAATCTGTATGAGGGAATACTGTACAAATTTTACCCAAAAAAAGTTCAGGTGGGTAAATTCAAGGCACTTCCTACATAGTTAGTAAATAGACAATAAACCATTCCGTAGGAAAATCCCAGTGAAACAGTATGCTGTTGCCAAAAGATAAGCAGCAGCTCAGGGTAACATATGAAAATGACATACAGAAAACAAATACAGGAAAGCAGCTTCTTGAAAAATAGTAGAAAGCCATTCAGTAGTCTACATGGAGGTTTGTTACCTCATCTCACCAAAGCAAGTTTCAAGTTCTAGAACACATGTAATAACAGTGGACATTTCACAGAAATTATTAAGAAAATATGCTATATTTGAAAAAATAGTATAGAACTGGAATGCCTATATTTAATGCAGATTCGATAGCAAGTAGAACAGAAATAGCTATGGTAATGCGAAAACAGTTGTCAAGTTTCAGGCATAAATTTCCTATTCTTTAAGGCTGAACTTTAAGTGAAAGCAAACAGAAACTGAAGACTTAATTGTATGTTAGTCAGTGTCAAAAAGCAACAAAGCCAGTGTGATACATAGTTCAGCATGGAGTGTAGAAATGGACAAGGCACACCAGAGAGTTATGCAGAGGCATCTTAGAAGAAAAAAGAACATAGCTATGGACAAGACAAAGGACATGGCTAAATGCTACCTTAGCCATTCATGTTTAAAGCCTGCACAGATATTCTGATAAAGAAAAATTGATAGTTAACTCCAGATAGTATAAGTTATATTATATATAGTTTACTTTCAGTTCTACAGTAAAGAAGTACAGTAGGTTGAACGGTGGCTCCCAAAAAGATATGTCCATATCTTAACCCCCAGAATCTGTGAATATGATCTTACTTATTTAAAAAAAAGTCTTTGCAGATATAATTAAGGATCTCAAAATAAAATCATTCTGATTCTCCAGGTGAGCCCTAAATCTAATGACAAGTGTCCTTCTAAGAGACACAGAGGAGGGACACACAAGAAGAAGGGAAGGCACATAAAGACAGAAATTGGAGTTATGTAGCCATAAGCTAGGAAACATCTAGACCCATCCAAAGCTGGAAGAGGCAAGGAAAAATTTTCCTGTAGAGCCTTCAGTGGGAGCACAGCCTTGTCAACACCTTGATTTTGGACTTCTGGCCCCCATAACATAAGAGAATAAATTTCTGTTGTTCTAAGGTGATATTATGGTGGCTACAGGAAACTAAACAAGATATACATGGTATATACCATGTATACAATGCAGTAATCTCTCATGGGGTTTTAAAGTTATCATACCAAGCAAAAATTGCATTGTCTAAATTATCTTGAAAATTCTTTGTATTACTCTGAAAGTATGCTCGTAAGTACCCAATATAGCTCATTTTGATTTCAGTGTTTGAAATGGATTGCTGCCTCTTGGTCTAGCACCAGATGCAGAAGCTGGCTTGAGTTTCAGATATATATATATATTGTCCATCAGTATAAAAGAAATATATATATATTAAAAATTCTATATCTCTAAGCACTATATTTTCCTATATTTTCAATCAGGGAGAGATGCTCACAGCCAGAAGGCACTACAGAGCCCAGACTACCAAGACAGCATCACCCAACCAGTTCTAAGTAGTTTTGCCATAAACTTCTTTGCCATAGACATCTTTGCCGCAAACACTTTGCCACATAACTAATCGGCCATAAGAGTTAAAATAACTGGTTGATAGTTTGGTTTCATTTCTCCATTGATTAATCAACCATCTTCAGCAGAGTTCATGAATCGAAGCTACTTGTCAGTTTGGTTCCATCTCTCCATTGATAAAGTTCTCATTTTTATATCAGATGAATCTTAGCCCTCATAACTGTCTATATACATCTAAGCTAGCCCTCATAATAGTCCACATGGTGACAAGTAAACATAGTGGTCTTAAAATAGTGGATGATACAAGGGATATAGGTATGCTGTTTCTAAGGGGCACATGCACCCCATGTTTATAGCAGCACTATCAACAATAGCCAAAGTATGGAAAGAGCCCAAATGCCCATCAATGGATGAATGGATAAAGAAGATGTGGTGTATACACACACACACACACACACACACACACACACACACAATGGAGTATTACTCGGCAATCAAAAAGAATGACATCTTGCCATTTGCAACTACGTGGATAGAGCTAGAAGGTATTATGCTAAGTGAAATTAGCCAGTCAGAGAAAGACAAATATATGACTTCACTCATATGACGACTTTAAGATACAAAAAAGATTAACATAAAGGAAGGGAAGCAAAAATAATATAAAAACAGGGAGGGGGACAAAACATAAGAGACTCTTAAATATGGAGAACAAACAGAGGGTTACTGGAGGGGTTGTGGAAGTTGGAATGGGCTAAATGGGTAAGGGGAATTAAGGAATCTACTCCTAAAATCACTGTTGCACCGTATGCTAACTTGGATGTAAATTTAAAAAATAAATAAAAAACAAAATAAAATAGATGATAATAATGACATATGTTGACTTTATACAAAATACAGTGATAAACCTCACTGAAAGTGTGAAATAAGAGTGTAAAGTTAGATTTCATACTATATTATACTAAAGTAGAAAATGATAACACATCAGTTACGATGATAACAAAACTCAGCTATAAATGCATTACAGTGTTAGCGTTTCTTCCACATTTTCCCACAGAACTTTGGAACAACTATCAATGGACATGTGACAATTTGCAAAAAACAGTGTAGAAGGCTTTTTCAACACAATACAAAGCACCTTTAAAAATATGCAACCTTGGGGCGTCTGGGTGGCTCGGTCGGTTAAGCGTCCGACTTCGGCTCAGGTCATGATCTCACGGCCTGTGAGTTCGAGCCCCGCGTCGGGCTCTGTGCTGACTGCTCAGAGCCTGCAGCCTGTTTCAGATTCTGTGTCTCCCTCTCTCTCTCTGCCCCTCCCCTGTTCATGCTCTGTCTCTCTCTGGCTCAAAAACAAATAAACGTTGAAAAAAAAATTAAAAACAAAATACGCAACCTTGGGGCGCCTGGGTGGCTCAGTCGGTTAAGCGTCCGACTTCAGCTCAGGTCATGATCTCGCAGTCCGTGAGTTCGAGCCCCGCATCGGGCTCTGTGCTGACAGTTCAGAGCCTGGAGCCTGCTTCAGATTCTGTGTCTCCCTCTCTCTCTGACCCTCCCCCATTCATGCTCTGTCTCTCTCTGTCTCAAAAATAAATAAACATTAAAAAAATATATATGCATCCTAGTATTTGCAAACTGGTAACTTCTCTTCATGAAGGAAGAAATTAAAAAAAAAAAAAGTGTAAGGCCAATAGGAACAAATGAAGCACACACACAAAAAATGTATACTACTATGAACAAAGGACTTTGAAAACAAATGCTTAGGTATAATCCCCAAAATAAAATCACTTACTTATACAGTATTGCCATGAATCTACACTATACATTTTTAATGTATTCAAATATTTTATATTTTGCAATGAAGTCTTTTTAATTTTACTATTCATTTTTCATGTTCACTGTGTCCTTTTTATGAATATCCCTGTTTTATATTTCATGATTTTATCTTTTACAGTAAAGTTACAGCCAATTAGTTATATGGCAAAAATGTTTGAAGTAAAAAGGCTTGCAGGAAAGAAGCTTAAGTGAAAATACCAGACACATACCCCTCCCTGCTCTCACACTGGAGCAAATCCTCATCAAGAGAAATAAGGAAGCTAAATTGCCTGTTTATTAAATTGTTCTCTTTCTCTATTTTATTTCAAATTTCCCAAACACTTCTATTTGAAACCCAAGTTAAATGCCCACTTGACTGTCCCCATTGTGATGTATCTCAGTGTTTTTTAACCTTTGGGAGATAAAAATTATCTAAAATTTTTTTTAATGTTTATATATTTTTGAGAGAGAGCACATGTGCAATCCAGGGGGAGGCAGAGAAAGAGGGAGACAGAAGATCTGAAACAGGCTCAGGGCTGACCCCAGAGAGCCCCATGCAGCTTGAACTCACCATTAGAACCATTAGACCATGACCTGAGCCAAAGTCCAATGCTTAACCAACTGAGCCACTCAGGTGCCCCCTGAAGTGCTTTTTTTAAAAACACTGGCTTCTCATCATAATCCCTAATTTTAAACTACATTATAAAAATAATAATAACAAATAAAAATAAACTATATTACAAGGTTACCCTAAGGAAAACAGTATGATATTGCTGTTAAAATGATACATAGATGAATGAAACAAAATAGCCCAGAAATAAACCCACACATATATAGTCAATTTATGACAAAGAAGCCATGGATATACAATGGAGAAAAAACAGTGGTGTTAAGAAAACTTGACAGCCACATGCAAAAAATGAAACTCAACTACTATCTTATACCATACACAAAAACTAACTCAAAATGGATGAAAAACTTGACTGTCAAAGCTGAAACCACAAAATTCCCAGAAGAAAACATGGCCTAAGATCCTTGATACTGATCTTGGTGATAATATTTTTAAATCGGACACCAAAAGAAAAAATCAACAAGTAGAATCTATGTCAAACTAAAAAGCTTCTGCACAGCAAAGGAAACCATCAGCAAGATAATAAGGCAACCTACTGAATGGGAAAATATTTGAAATCATATACAATAAGGGGTTAATATCTAAAATATATAAAGACCTTCTACAACTCAATAGCAAAAAAACAAAAAATTCTATTTCAAAAATTGGTAGAGAATCTTCTTTTCCATAGTAGACAAACAGAAGGTCAACAGGAACATGAAAAAGATACTCATTACTAGTCATTAGGGGAATGCAAATCAAAACAACAATGAGATATCACCTCACACCTGTAAGAATGGCTATCATCAAAAAGACAAGAAATAAGAATGTTGGTGAGGATGTGGAGAAAGGGAACCCTTGTGTCCTGCTGGTGAAAATGTAATTTGGTATCACCACTATGGAAAATGGCATGAAGAGTCCCCCCAAAATTAAAAACAGAACTACCATATGATCCAGCATTCCCACTTCTGGGTGTTTGTCCAAAGAGAAAGAAAATACTAACTCAAAAACATATATGCACTTTTATGTTCACTGCAGCATTATTTACAATAGCCAAGATATGGAAATGACCTAAGTTGATAGACATATCAACATATAGATGGATAAAGGTTTGTATAAATATGCAATAGAACATGATTTGGCCATAAAAAAGAAGAAATTTTGCCACGGGTGACAATATGGATGAAACTTGAGAGCATTATGCTAAGTGAAATAAGTCAGAAAAAAACAAATACTATATGATCTCACTTATATGTGGTATCTTTATTTAAAAAAAAAAAAAGCCTCATAGATACAGAGAACAGATTGATGGTTGCCAGAGGTGGGAGTAGGGGGTGGGTGAAATGGATGAAGGGAGTCAAAAGGCACAAACTTCCCGTTATAAAATACACAAGTCATGAGAACATAATGTACAGCATGATTACTCAGTAACAGTATATTGCATATTTGAAAGTTGTTAAGAGAGTAAATCTTAAAAGTTCTCAAAGAATTTATCCGTGATGAAGAATATTAACTAGATTTATTGTGGCGATCATTTCACAATATACACAAATAGAAAATCATTATGTTGTATTTGAAACTAATATAATGTATGTAAATTATACTTCCATAAAGCAATAAATGAATGCAAAATTTTTTTAAATAAAATGCAAACACACAAGCTTCTCCTCAGAAGATCCTGATTAGTAGGTCTGGGGCAAGCTGAAAATCTCTATTGCTAATAAGTGGCAAGTAATTCTTATGATCAGACAAGTGTGTAAATCACTGATACAGTCCATGCCATATGCTTGATCCTCCTCAGCTTAGTCTTGCTGTCTTTCTAAAGTTTAAAATTAAAGGAACACCTTACAATTTCATTAAGCAGCTAAACCTGACACACCCAGATAAACTCTGCAGTCAGCATTCTGGTGGAGAAACTGGGAAGAAAGGAAAGACAGGTAAGCAAAAGTCTTTAAAGATTAAAGGCTAGTCTTATCCTACAGCAGTGTCCCACAACCTTACTCAAGTGAGGATGGATTGTGAAACAAGGGGACCCACATTAAAGGAGCAACAAGGTCTTCAATTCACAATGTATTTGAAAAAGGGGGGGGGGCCTACAAAATCAAAACTGTATGACTATGCAATACCTCCACCCAAACACAAAAGAAGTCTCTCATACTCTATGTCTTTTTTACATGGTCCCCAAAACCCTAAGATGGTCTGAATCTTTGTAGGAATATGGCCATACGTTACTTTACTAAAGTGGTATTTCTCACAGTGAAAAGATACATAAAGAAAGGGCATTATAGCAGCCAACCAGCCTCCAAGATGGCCCCCATGATCTCCACCCCTGGTAATCAGGCCTTTCTACAGTATCTCCCCACACTGTATCAGGGTTATCCATATGACCAGTAGAATATAGAAAAGGTGACGGTATGTCACTTCTGAGCTAGGTCATAAGGTTTATTGTGGTCTTTCTCTTTCTTCTGGATTGCACACTGTGGGGAAAAGGAGCACCATTTTCATGAGCACTCCTATGGAAAGAGAAGAAACTGTGGCCTCTGACCAAAAACCTCATTAAGTGAGCCTGCTTGGAAGTAGATCTTCCAATTCCAGTCAAGCCTTCAGATGACTGCAGCCCCTGCTGATATTCTAGCTTCAGTTTCATGAGGGACCCTGAGCCAGAACCACAAAGTTAACCCACTCCTGTGATCCTGACATCAGAAACTGTGAAATAATACATGTTTGCCTTTTTAAGCTTAAGGCTTATAGAGTAACTTATTACATGCCAAGAGATAATTAATGCAGATTTCAATTAAAAATGAGGTAAATTTTCATTGACAATAATCACTCATAAGAACATCACGTCTATTTAATGTAAAGGTCTCACTCAGGTAGCACAGCACAAATAGGTATTTTACTGAAAATACTCAAAACAGCTATAACCAAGAATAAAATAGTCAGATATTTAGCAGACATTTGTACAATGGAGTTGGATTCAAGTTTCCACACACCAAATGGCTAATGAGGGAACAGACACTCTGTTCAACTCACCTCACCCATAGTGCACCTTGTAAAGGTTCATTGTAAAGTTCATTGTAAAGTTCATTGTAAAGACAAAGGGGGTGGGTGGTCAGGCCCATCTTTGCCTCAACCAGGCTTTTAGAGCAGAAATTCTATATACTAATATCTACCACAACTTCTAACATTCGGTGTAGATTACAGGCATTGAAAATACTAATTCACTTCTAAAACAATTCCTAATTGCTAGAATGTGAGCTCTATAAGACAAGAGGTGCTGAGTGTCTCATTTATCACAGCATCCTCAGAGTCCTGCAAAGCTCCTGGCACACATAGGTGGTGAGTACAAGGGCTGGCTGGCTGTCTGGATGGATGGATGGATGGGAGGGAGGCAGGCAGGCAGGCAGCAAAATCCTATGTTAATTTGGTACAAGTGGTTATTTATATAAGCTTAAAATGTTGACATAGGATCCAGGGGTGAGGGGAAACTAAAACACTTGTGCTCTAATGCTTAGGACTGTTAGGAGATGATTTACAAATATCTGCTCTAGGCTACAAAAATAAGAGAACAAAAACATGATACCAAGAATATTGATAAGTGGGAGAAGAATCCTAAATGTTAATTCAGTGAGAAATCCCTTTTAACCAACATGCTACAAGCAGTACACTGTTCACTATTTGGCTACCTCAAATTATCTATCAAATGTACTTTTAAGAAAGTGTTTTATCACTTTATTAGGGTAGCACTAAATGTGGTAATGGATAAATCCCAATTCTCAGTGGCTTAACACAATAGAAGTTCAAGGTAGGGGCAGAGGGGAGCTTTTCCACATGGTTATTTAGAGTTCTAGACTGATGAAGACCCTGCTATCATCAACTCTTGGATTTTCTGGGTGTGGACAATCAGGCAGCAGGTATAGAAAGGGGGCAAGTAAGTTATTACAGAGAAGGTTGTCACAGGCTAAGTCCGGAAATAGTTTACGTCACTTCCATCCACACTCTACTGGCTAAAACTGTCATATGTTCCCAGAGAGATGTGAGAAGGGCTAGAAAATATAGTTCCTGCCCAGAGAGCCATTTCTCTGTAACAACTCTACACTAGGAAGTTTGAGTATGAATCTTTGGAGGATAGCAACATCCCTACTCACAGAACTCCTTCATACAAAGGTATTATATTAATACTTGATAACAACTTAAAGCTTACCAAAGAAGATTCGTTAGCAGAAATCAAGACTTTAAGCTAAAGAGATGGTATAGATAGAATTTCAGGCATCTGAGAATAGTGTTGGCTTTCACTCACCTTTATGGCCCTTGGGCATAAATCAGTGCAGGTAGCTTCCTCTGTATTAGGTCATTGAAGGAACAAAGAAGAATGTAAAGAGAAGATTTTCAAAGTGGGTGATACATTAATACATGATACTCTACTTTGACCCCAACCATAACAGAAGCAATTAGATGGCATCCCAGGTCTTAGGCTACATTAAAAAACTGTGTTCACAATTATTCCTTCATCTCCTGTAAGTGAATTTTAATAATCTCCCTCTTTCAATAATTGCTATGTTTCTAACTTCCCAGTGGTCCTGCATATTCAAATGAATTATGATGAGGAGCTGCTAATTATAGTAATGAGATTTAGGAAAGGGAAAAATTCATAAATATAATACCTGTGACAAAAGTGGGCCAGAGCCTCAGTCAATCCTCCTTCAGAGGCCCAGTGAGAAGAATGTAATATGTCAATGAGCATTCCCCAAACCTTGGCCTGTTCCACCTGTTCATGCACCAGCACTCAAAGGGCTTTCTCTTTCCCCACTAGCTCCTCTTTATCTGAAATCATTACAAGTGTGGGCTCATGGTGGCCAGTGAATCATTCAAATGATCACACAGCAAATTGAGAAGAGTATGTTTTAGTGATAGAGACAAATTCCAACCATACCATCTGAGAGGAGGCAAGGTGGCTGCTTTTGTTCTTAATCTTGAGATAAAAAGTAGCTCCACATACTACATTTCCAAGACTCATGACTCAAACCTGAGAAAGCCGGCACTCAAGGCTCTTCATAATAGTTTGACCTAAATATGAAGTGATTGTTAACAAACACAAACTTCGTAACATCATGGAAACTCAAAATCAACTCTCCATTGCCTCTGAGGTACAGGAAATCCCAGATTTACATTTCATATTATACTAAGCTGTTACCCAAGAAGCCTTAAAAGGAAGCTGGCATCTGCCTTCTGAAATATGCTGTGGGGAAGCTGATCATACCCCTAGAGAAAAGGTAGGAAATCAGGGAAGGGAAGGAAATAAGGCAAATGTTCACCTCCTCAGAGTTGATAGTTCTAAATCAAGTGCCAAATGTGGTACAATTGAGGGCATCCACAGTACAAAACCATGGAAGTGGGAGATCTTGGGAAAAGCCAGCGATGCGTGGTTCCAGAGGGATGAGGCAATTGTCAGTTAATGCCAGTTAGTGGACAGGGATTGAGCTAAATATCCAGTTGGGGCAGTACACAGGAGCAAAAATGTATTTCATTGTCCTATGATTGGGAGTTTTCAGGAATAGATAGAAAAGCAGACTCCGTTTCTCTCAGGAATTACACTAGGGAAACTTCCCTCACTGTGATACCCCTGAAGGACATGAGGAAGCCCACAAAGTCTCCAGGAGGATGCTGATCTATAGGTAAAAGGCAAATTCCAATGCCTTCAGCATCTCAGCAGTGGTTATCTTTATATCAGGCTTCTACCCTCTGGCAGTCAGCTAGCAAGGGTCAGCTTTACTTGCTTGAACTTGTGAATTCATCTTAACTACAGCAGAGACCTAGCCAGGGCAAAGACAAACCAAGTGTTTCTAAAATTATTAATAACTTACTTCCTATAATCTTAACCTACTCATTCAATAGTTTCTATCCAAGTAAATAAATATGAATATTTAATAAATATTTGTTTAGCACCTACTCTATGCCAGGCATCTCCTAAGCACTGATATGTTACTCAACCAAATAGGCAGAGTCACTGCTCGGGTAGAATTTACATGACAGAAATCCTAATCCACCTTCCACTGTATTCATAACCTACTGAAGAAAACACAAGTCCTCTCTTTCCCTCACACAGTTTTCCATCTCATGGATGGAGCTAAACACCATACATTTAACAAGGGCCCATGATGGGACAGAGCAAGTGGCACAAAGATGAACAAGGTGTAATCCACAGTCTAGTGGGAGAGCCCACACATGTATAAAAGTTTACAATATAGGCAGATGTTATGGGTTTAATTGCGCCACTGACCCACCCCCCAAAAATGACATGCTGACATTGCACCTCTTAGTATCTCAAAATGTGAGCTTATTTGGAAATAGGGTCATTGCAAACAGAAGTAGTTAAGATGAAGTCATACTGGAGTAGGAGACCCCTAGGCCAGATTGGTCCTTATAAGAAAAGAGCCATGTGAAGATGGAAATACCCAGCAGGGAGATCACCACAAACCTACAAAGGCAGAGACTGGAATCATGCAACTGTGGGCCAAGGGATACCAAAAATCTCCAGCTAACCACCAGGGGGCGCCTCAGTGGCTCAGTTGGTTAAGTGTCTGACTTGATTTCTCCTCAGGCCATGATCTCATGGTTGTGAGTTCAAGCCCTACATTGGGCTCTGTGCTGACAGTGCGGAGCCTTCTTGACATTCTCTTTCTCCGTCTCTCTCTGTCCCTCCCCCGCTCACTCTCTCTCTCAAAAATAAGTAAGTAAACTTAAAAAAACCCACAAAAACAGAAGCTAGGTTCCAGAGGGATCATGGCCCTATAACACCTTAATTTTAGACTTCTACCCTCAAGAACTGTGAGACAATAAATTTCTGTTGCTTGAAGCCACCCAGTTTGTGGTAATTTGTTTCAGGGGGCCCTAGGAGAGTAATATACCAGGTGAGTGATATAACATAGCTATGGAAACAGAGGAAGAAACAACTATACCTGTGATGGATGGGGAAGGCTTCCCACAGGAGATGCTATTTACACAGGGCTTTGGAATATAAACAAGACCCTTTGCCAGACACATGGGGAAGTCAAAACACAAAGGTCCTTTTAGACTGTGCCAGGGATGAAAACACAGATGTTGAGATAATGACAAGTAATTTGGTGGAGATCCCAAATTATAAAGTGCTCAGGATGTCCTAGGCTCTCTCTTAAGTGATACACAGAAGATGCATGGAAGTAGAGGACTATGGGCAAAAGGCTAAGAGGTAGACAGTGCAACTGGAAAGAAAAGTTAGATCCAAATTATGCTGGCACAGTAGATAATGGGAAATCTTTAAGTAATTAGGGGCAGATGAACAATAAAATCATGTTGAATTTTTTGGTAAAATATCTTTGGCAACAGGATGCTAAGTACACTTGAAGAAGGAGTAGTGTACTAAGTGGTCTCCAAACAGATCAGGAAGCACTCAATTACAGCATGTCTGATACTGTGATATAACAAGACATATATATTTGATGGTCCCAGTTCCAAGTACAAAGCTTCTAAAACACTTGGAATTTCCTGAGTGGCCGATGTGGGGGGAGCGTCTTTTGTTACGCATTGTAAGCCCCTTTCAACCATACCATAAGTTTATGCTAATGAGGGAACACTTGGAGGATGGGGGCTGGTAGCATGGCAGTGGGAATACAGAGTTGAAAAACAATTAAGTTAAGAGGTAGAACAGATTAGTAATGTGTATAGAGGCAAGAGACATGAAACAGTCAAGACCAGTCAAGGGCACTGCTGCCAGAATGCAAAGTTCAAATTCAGTTCCAGCCATTTACAGCAGTTTGACCTTGGACAAATTATTCAACTTCCCTTGCCAGTGTCCTCAGCTGTGAAACAGAGATACTAGCAGCACAGGGTAGTTAAGGAGGATTAAATGAGTTAATACACAGATGGTGCTTTGGAAAGGCCTGGGTCATATTAAGTGCTTTGTCCTCATTTGCTATGGCAGCAGCAATATGTATGGAGGAAATTCTTGGGCTGGGAAACATGAGGATTATAAGAACATTTACAAAATCAAAAAGTTTGATGAGAGTACACAAGAGGAAGAAATTAGCTCCTGGTGAACAGCTGATGGAGCAAAGACACACAGTCAGAAAGGGAAAGTCAGACTGGGGAAGACTGAAGGTGTGTGAAGGCGGTAGGGTCACAAAGGGGAGCTATCACAGGCATGTCCAGAGAGAAGGTAGAGCAAGGTCACACGAGCCTGTCAAGACCACCCCCAAGAAACCTACACTGCAGTCAACAAAGCTTCAGGAAACTGAGCCCTTCCAACAAAGGTGCTCATGTGGCTACCTGGCATCCATTTGACCTTCTTTTGGTAACCCTCCACCTGTTTCCTGGAGGAATTACCTCTTCTTCATTGGATTAGTCTCTGGAACCTAAATCAAGAGGTTTTGCCTTCCCTTGGCCAGGAGGTGGGTACCCAGTCCAAGCTAAGCCAAAGAGAACTCCCCTCACTGGAATGGAATTGAGAGGAACGTGAGGGAAATAGTGGAATTAACTGACACCACCCCCAGTGCCAAGATCAAAATGTGGAGCACTTCCTGCCTTAAGACCTTCAGGGCTACCCAGTTCTACCCTTTCTGGGCCACTGCTTCTATCCTGTAGGATCCTCTATATTACTCCAGGAAACTCCCTTTTGATTTTAATTAACCAGAGTAGATGTCTGTTGATAACCACCAAAGTCCCCTAACACCCCAATATAGCTTCAACAAATAGGCCTTCCTGGCCATTTGCTTTCAGAATAGATGTACCAATAAGAAAACAGCAGAAAGATGGAAGACGACTATGCTCACTGCCTGGCAACCAAAATCACTACCCATGGTCTGCCAGAGGCATGATACTAGAACTAGTTCTCTCCTCTTTCCCTTAGAGAAAGCTGAAGCCTAGTTATATTTCCTCTCTTCCACATTGTACAGATTGTGGTAGAAGATATAATATGACCTAGGTTTCCTACCTACATCAATCATTGTATTAATTGCTTTAGTTTTTGTGGACACCAAGAAAGGGGTGTCCACAAATGAGTTCTTTCCAGAAATGAGTTGTCCCTTCTACCCTGGGAGATCCACTGACTCTTGACTTCCCTCATCAGTATCTCATTGATGTTGAGAGTAAAGGAATCTTCACAGATCAGATCAGCCTCTCTCAGCTCTTAGCCCAATTGTTCCCTAGGGCTTTGTTCAGCTAGGATTAGGTTTTTAACCAATGGGCCTCTAGCATTGCCTAAGGCAAAGACCATGCTAAAGTCAAATCTGTATTTCTACCTGAATCAGTGTTCCGATTCTTTCATGTTCTCTTTCTTTGAGCAAATATTCTTGATGCTTCATTTGAAATGAGGCATTCTTTTCCTGATGTGCTATATTTTTCAAATATATTCACTCAACCAATCCATACTGAGTTCTTTCCACGTGTTAGAGACAAATGTAGGCTGGTTGTTACATACCTGGAGGGAGGGAATGCTATTCATTTTGTATCCCATGTCTACCAGCGCATCTGGCACATGAAAAGAGGCCCAGAAAGATTTCCTTGTCAAAGGAAAGTTTGCTTTACTAACAGCTATGTGTAAAGCAGATGTCAATGGCCTATCATAGGGTCCTAGCTGACCCTCAAATATTAGGGCATATAGAGCAGATGAAATTCCAGAGTCATACTACCTGGTCCCAAATCCTAGCTCCACTCCTTCCGACTATGTGACCCTAGTCTAGTTAATGCACCTTTGAAAGACTTAGTTTTCTCTGTAGAATAGGATTGGTAATATCTGCCTCATGAAGTCTTTGAAGGAATTAAATGAGAAAACGCACAAAAATTATTTTAGTACCATACATGGCACATAGTGTTTAACCAATGTGACTATCTATTACAGATTTTATCATTACAAATTCTGGTGCACAATAAACATAACTATTTTCTATAACTCAACTTAATTTTTGACTTTCAGCCCTTATTTCACCCAATATGAAAAACAGAACTCAGTTAAACAGAAAAATTGCCTCTTGTCCCTCTCCTCCTCGAAGTTATTCCTAAGTTCCAGATGAGGCCACCTTGGTGGTGGTGGGAATGGGGGATTATGGCCTCCTTCTAAGAATATAACTCATCTCACCCAGTCTTTGACATAGGCAATGGGCCATGTTTTCTTTAATTGCTTCCTGGAGATAGTGATCCACTGAAATGCCATGGCACACTATGGGCACAGTGCATCATATCTTTCCTGCACACATCCCCTTGTGCTATATGAAAGACTCTTTCAGGTCTCAAATGTACACTCTCATTTGTTGTCTGTGCCCCAGTGAAGAAAACCATAGGAACTTTGGATGTCCTGGAGTATCAGTGAGTATCTGCAAAGATCTCCAAAAATTTCTCCAGCCTAGGCGTACCTAACAGCTGGTTCTACTATACAACAGTACTATCATGGTAACAGAAATTCCTCCATAAGGTGGGTCATTTCCTGAATATCTTTCAGGATGCCAGACATGGATCCTCTCTGCTCTTACATCCCTAATCAAAGTGTGTGTGTGTGTGTGTGTGTGTGTGTGTGTGTGTGTGTGTGTGAGTGTGTGTGTGTGTGTGTGTGTGTGTGGTAATTGTGTCTCCCTTGTGGGGAGCAAGAAAAACAGAAAAGGGCACAAACACTGGGGAGGGAGAGGATAAAGGACAAAGAGAAAAGGAGGAAAAGAGAAAGGAAGGTCAAAGAGGGAAGAGAGCTGAGAAAAGAAAGACAGGAGAGGAGAGAGGAAAAGAGGTCTCTCTTGCTTCTTCTCTACTTCTCCCCTCTCTCCTTTCCTGGTGAGAAGGTCTTTACTCAAGGAGAAAAAGTGGGAGGGGATGAGAGAGGAGGAATATCAGGAAGAAACTCAGAATTGTTCTGACTCATCACATTTACTTCCCCAATCATTGTTTCACTCTTGTATTTTGCAGTTTGAAGTTAGGAATTGCCACATTTTCCACAGTGTGCTTCTGAGGGGTAAATGGTGGCTAGTGATGATTAGGGAAACGAAGAAGAGAAGAATAAGGTTAATCTAATGATTAAGACCTTTACTTAAGACCAAAGCACCATAAAAATGGGAGTGGGGTCCAGATGCAGAAACACTCTTTGAGCATCTACAGGAAAGTACCCTGTACAGCAGGTGCAGCCCCACCAGAGGAGGAGTTCCATGACTGTTAAGAAAGCCCACTGGGCTCTAGGAGGAAAGATCTGAGAGCTCCAGGGGACAGGGCATTCAGGATGAGGAGACAATCTCTGACCTGTCCCTGATCCAAAGATGCCAATGGCTCTCAAATGGCTTTTATTTTCCCTTTATCTTCCATTTGGTTCCTGTCTGCTTCCCTTATCTTGTCAATCCTGAAATCTCTTTAGAAGCTTCTTGACTTGGGGAGCAAGTCAGCTGTTTGACTCTTACTGTGTGCTAGCTCCTTCAATCACATATTCCAGGACTGTTGGCGGCTATTTATTCTCCATCTACAGATGGCTTCATAAAAGCCATTCTCCTTATTCTGAAAAAAGTCCAAGTGGTAGCTGGATATTCATTTAAGATGCAAATCAGGTTATGCAGGTGGCATAAAATCACAGCAGGCTCTGAGAGTCACGGAGGAGGGTGGAACTGACTCAAACACCTCGGCGGCTTGAGGAAAGCACAGCTTCTCCCATCTGCTCTCCTTAAGAGCAACGCCTCCACAGTGGGGCTGCAGTTTGTGGACCTCTGACCTAGACCATCACAGTCTAATAGGATAAAGTTCAATTTTAATGAACAACTCATTCTGGCCCCAAGTAACGGATGCAAGGAAACTTTAGTCATCTGTCCCTTTTTGAGTATATGATAAAGATGGAGGGGGGATGGAGTTCATTTATTTATAAATAACACAAAGCCATAAGATGAGCATAAACTGCATAAAATAAACTATTTTCAAGCACAAAGTCTGTAAGTGGAAACTTACTCTCATTTACTCATTACAAGTGTTGCAGTGTCCTTATTTGGTAATATTTTACCGGCCTATGTTGAATGGGCCTGTATTTAGTCAGAAATTGTATTTGCTTGTATAGTCTATAATCCAGAATTTTCCTTTTTTCATTCTAGCCTTATTACCACTACCTATTTTCAGTTTGAATTGGTAACTTGTCCATATTCAGGAATTTTGTTCCAGAAAAACTGTCAAGGCACATGTTGCTCATGGTGCAACACAATATACTTCTTGAGCCTTCATTGGTCACCTGCACACCATGACTTGAGAGGCGCTGCTCAAGGACTTAGCCTCCTTTCAATGCAAGTTTCCCTGCTCCACACTTGAATTTCCTCTATTAATGATGAGTTTTGATTTGAGAAGTTAGAAAATAATAAAATTTAGAGGGCGCTATACATGTGCTGGCAGGGAGAGGTGGGGAGGAATACAAAGGTTAAGCAGGAAATTATGGAACATTCCTTAAGGTTGGGGACCTGAGGACAAGAGGGGTTTGTGCCTCAGTTCCTGGGGTATAGCACAGAGAGCTTGTAGGCCTTGCAAGAAGACCCCTAGCCCAGCTTGGTATGAGGTCTGAGAATACCTGAAAACTTCCAATTAGTGTCTGTCCATCCCATCCACCACCCCCACCAGGCCCCAAAATGGCTCAGAGGAGACCAGCCCAGACCTCAGAGGTGTATACAGACAGAGGCCAAAGGACAAACTGCTGTAAAGACAAGGTCTCCCTGTGCAGATGGAGGATAATTATGGGCCACACAGCCCTGCCTCCCCTGCAGGGTTGAATGTAAACCTCAGATGGTTAGCTCTTCCTCTGAGGAGAAGTGGTGGAAAGTAGGGTTTTCCAAATGAGCTATTCGCCTAAAAATTCAGAAGATAATAAAGTTACCTTAAATTCAGGAGATCATATATTTTCTGCAATTCAGAGAAATCAAAGATCAAAAATCCATATTACGAGAACTCACAGAATGGATAAAGAAGATGTGGTATATACATACAATAGAATATTACTAAGCAATCAAAAGAATGAAATGTCGCCATTTGCAATAACATGGATAGAACTAAAGGGTATTACGCTAAGCAAAATAAGTCAATCAGAGAAAGATAAATATCATATGATTTCACTCATATGTAGAATTTAGAAAACACAACAGATGAACATAGGGGAAGTTAAAAAAATAAGATAAAAACAGGGAGGCAAACCATAAGACTCTTAAATTCAAAGAACAAACTGAGGGTTACTGGAGGAGTGCTGGGTTGGGGAATGGGCTGAATGATTATGGGCATTGAGGAGGGCACTTGTTGGGATGCACACTGGGTGTTATATGTAAGTTATGAATCACTGGGTTCTACTCCTGAAACTGTTTTTACACTATATGTTAACTAACTCGGATTTAAATAAAATTTTTTTTAAAGTTGGGAGGAGTAGCCAAGATAGCAGAACAGCATGGGAGTTTTTTTTGGTGTCTTGCATCTATGAAATACAGCCAGATCAACACTAAACCATCCTGCACCTAAAAACCACCTATAAAACTGATTTGAGGATTAACACAAGAATGTGCACAACTTGAACCACAGAACTTAGCAGGTACATGGCACAGAGAGGTGAATTGGGGGAGAGAGAAGCTGCAGA
Organism: Panthera pardus; assembly: GCF_024362965.1. NCBI lineage: Eukaryota > Metazoa > Chordata > Mammalia > Carnivora > Felidae > Panthera > Panthera pardus. Next base: position 100,589,302 of record NW_026526810.1, on the reverse strand, counting down.
TGGCAGAGAGCTGTTTTTGCTTGCAGAGAAAGGACAGAGACAGGGGGTGGGGGGATAGTTCGGGAAAAGCACCCCTTCCCAAAAGCAGCTGGAAAGAAAGTGGAAACAGCCACAGAGGCTGAACTAAAAAGGGAGAAAGGAGAAAGGAGAAGATTTAAATTCCATTAAGACTCTATAAACAGGGGCAGTGCAGAGTCTGAAACTCCACAGCTCAATACCTGGTGGAGTTCTGGTGGGAAGGGTGAATCCCCAGGAGCAGAGTGGGGTCCAGGAGGTTCTCGGGCCACACAGGGAGAAGTGGTTCCACTGCTGAAAGGACACTTGGCAGAGGCTGTGTGGCCACCCGGTCCCAGCAGACCCCAGAGAACAGCCACAGTTGTTGGTGCTGGAACAAGGACATTAAGGCTGAAGCCTGGTGCCAGATGTGTGTTTTGATTTTCCATAATCCCTGAAACGCTGCTGCTAGACGATTGTGTGAACTTTTTCTGGGGCGGACTGGCACCCAGCTACAGTCTCTGGGGATTGGAAGCAGCATAGTCCCATGAACATTCCTGGGTGTGGCCGGCATCTGGCCATTGCTCGGTGATATCCTCGCACAGAGGGTCAGAATGTCCAAAGCCACAGTCCCTTAGAAGTGAGGGGTTGGGAAACACAGCCACATTTGAGATAAAACTCAGGAGGGAAGTGCCACCTGGCACTTGATGGCTTGGTCACAGACAGCGTAAAAGTGGAGAGTGCACCGAAGCCAGAAACAAAGGATGGGTGCATGATTGCTGGTTGGCGAGAGCACAGAGTTTTGATATAGAGACTGGGTAACTGGGTGACACCATTTTCACCCCTCCCACGCATGCCCACACACACCTACAAGTGCCACAACAATCCACCCCAGTAAGATCAGCAGCGCCATCTAGTGGAGAATGGAGCTGTTATACTAAGCCCCATCCAACTGTGCCAACCTCACTCTTCAGGAACACCACAAATCTCTCCACCTGCTTAGTTTCTGAACTATAAAGTGCTTCATAGTTTGACTTCTAAGGGGAACTGATATAACTTCAATTGTATTTCAGTCTGTTTGCTGGTCCAGCTATTCAATTTTCTTTTTTTTTTTCCTTTTTCATTTCTTTTCTTTTTCTTGAATACAGAAAGAGAAAAAAATTATTTTTATTTTCAATTTTTATTAAAAATATTTTTCTTTATTTTTTCTACTATATTTTTTAATTTTTGGAAATTTTTAAAATTCTATTTTACTTCCATCATTTCATTTTATTCTATACCATTGTATTCATTTTCTCAAATTTTAAAACATTTTCCTTTTTCCCCCTTTTTTCTCTATGAAGTTCCTTCCAATAACTAGAAGAAAACACACCTAGAATCTAACATAATTTATTTGATTTGTGTGTGTGTGTGTTGTTTTTAATTTTTAATTTTAATTTTTTTTTACCTTTTCAATTCCTTTTCTCCCTTCAAAATGATTAAACAAAGGAATTCACCACAAAAGAAAGAGCAAGAAGAAACGACAGCTAGGGACTTAAACAACACAGATACAAGCAAGATGTCTGAACCAGAATTTAGAATCACCATAATAAGAATACCAGCTGGGGTTTAAAATAGATTAGAATCCCTCTCTATGGAGATCAAAGAAGTAAAAACTAGTCAGGATGATATAAAAAATGCCACAACTGAGCTGCAATCTCAAATGGATGCCATAGTGTCAAGGATGCATGAGGCAGAACAGTGAATCAGCGATATAGAGGACAAACTTCTGGAGAATAATGAAGCAGAAAAAAAGAGGGAAACTAAGGGAAAAGTGCACGATATAAGAATTAGAGAAATCAGTGACTCATTAAAAAGGAACAACATCAGAATCATAGGGGTCCCAGAAGATGAAGAGAGAGAAAAGGGGGTAGAAGGTTATGTGAGCAAATCATAGCAGAAAACTTTCCTAACCTGGGGAAAGACACAGACATCAAAATCCAGGAAGCACAGAGGACTCCCATTAGATTCAACAAAAACCGACCATCAAGAAGGCATATCATAGTCAAATTCACAATACTCAGGAAAGGAAAGAATCATGAGAGCAGCAAGGGAAAAAAGTCCTTAACCTACAAGGGAAGACAGATCGGGTTTGCAGCAGACCTATCTACAGAAACTTGGCAGGCCAGAAAGGAGTGGCAGAATATATTCAACATGCTGAATCACAAAAACATGCAGCCAAGAATTCTTTGTCCAGCAAGGCTGTCATTCAAGATACAAAGAGAGATTAAAAGTTTCCCAGACAAACAAAAATTAAAGGAGGTCGTGAACACTAAACCAGCCCTGCAAGAAATTTTAAGGAATGGGGACTCCCTGAGGGGAGAAAAGATGAAACAAAACAAAAAAGACCAAAAGCAACAAAGACTAGAAAGGACCAGAGAACACCACCAGAAACTCCCAGCTCCACAAGAAATATAATGGCAATAAATTCATATCTTTCAGTATTCTAAACATCAATGGACTAAGTGCTCTAATCAAAAGACACAGGGTAACAGAATGGATAAGAAAACAAGATCCATCTATATGCTGTTTACAAGAGACCCACTTTAGACCTAAAGACACCTATATAATGAAATGACACCTATACATCTATACAATGAAAACTATAGAAAGCTTATGAAAGAAATCAAAGAAGACCAAAAAAAAAATGGAAAAACATTCCATGTTCATGGATTGGAAGAACAAATATTGTTAAAATGTCGATACTACCCAAAGAAATCTAAATATTCAATGCAATCTCTATCAAAAGAATACCAGCATACTTTACAGAGCTAGAACACACAATCCTAAAATTTGTATAGAACCAGAAAAGACCCCAAATAGCCAAAGCAATCCTGAAAAAGAAAACCAAAGCTAGAGGCATCACAATTCCAGACTTCAAGATGTATTACAAAGCTGTAATCATCAAGACAGTGTGGAAAAGACACAAAAATAGACACTTAGATCAATGGAACAGAATAGAGAATCCAGAAATGGACCCACAAATGTGTGGCCAACTCATCTTTGACAAAGCAAGAAAGACTATCCAATAGAATAAAGATAGTCTCTTCAGCAAATGGTACCAGGAAAACTGGACAATGACATGCAGAAGAATGAACCTGGACCACTTTCTTACACCATACACAAAAATAAACTCAGAATGGATGAGAGACCCAAAAGTAAGACAGGAAGCCATCAAAATCCTCAAGAAGAAAGCAGCAAAACCTCTTTGATCTTGGCCGCAGCAACTCCTTACTCAACACATCTCCAAAGGCAAGGGAAACAAAAGTAAAAATGAACTATCGGGACCTCATCAAGTTAAAAAGCTTCTGCACATTGAAGGAAACAATCAGCAAAACTAAAAGGCAACCGATGGCATGGGAGATGATATTTGCAAAGGACATATCAGATAAAGGATTAGTATCCAAAATCTATAAAGAACGTATCAAACTCAATATCCAAAAAACAAAAATCCAGTGAAGAAATGGGCAAAAGACATGAATAGACACTTCTCCAAAGAAGACATCCAGATGACCAACCGACACATGAAAAAATGCTCAATATCACTCATCATCAGGGAAATACAAATCAAAACCACAATGAGATATCACCTCACACCTATCAGAATGGCTAACATTAACTCTGGCAACAATAGATGTTGGTGAGGATGCGGAGAAAGGGGATATCTTCTGCACTACTGGTGGGAATGCAAACTGGTGCAGCCACTCTGGAAAACAGTGTGGAGGTTCCTCAAAAAATTAGCAATAGAACTACCCTACGACCCAGCAATTGCACTACTAGGCATTTATCCAAGGGATACAGGTGTGCTGTTTCAAAGAGGCACATGCACCTCAATGTTTATATCAGGACTATCAACAATAGCCAAAGTATGGAAAGAGTCCAAATGTTCATCGATGGATGAATAGATAAAGAAGAAGTGGTGTATATATATATATATACAATGGAGTATTACTCAGCAATCAAAAAGAATGAAATCTTGCCATTTGCAACTACGTGGATGGAACTAGAGGGTATTATGCTAAGCGAAATTAGTCAGAGAAAGACAAATATATATGACTTCACTCATATGAGGATTTTAAAATACAAAACAGATGAGCATAAGGGAAGGGAAGCAAAAATAATCTAAAAACAGGGAGGGGGGCCAAAACATAAGAGACTCTTAAATATGGAGAACAAACAGAGGTTGCTAGAGGTGTTGTGGGAGGGGAGATGGGCTAAATGGGTAATGGGCATTAAGGAATCTACTCCTGAAATCATTGTTGCACTATATGCTAACTAACTTGAATGTAAATTAAAAAAATAAACTAAATAAAATTTATTTAAAGTCACATAGTAGTAGTAATAATAGTAGTAATACAGTAGTAGTAGCAGTAGTAGTAAGAACACAGTAGTTGTCATCATAGTAACAGTAACACAGTAGTATAGCAGCAGTAATAATACAGGAGTAGGTAGTGGTGTTGGTAGTAGCAGGAAGCAGAAGCTAGCATTTATTGAGTATTTTCTATTTGCCATGCCTTATTTAAGTATTTTACATAAAAGTGCTCAATTAATCCTTATAACAATCCTATGAGATGGGTATTTATTCCCATTTTACAGATGAGAAAACAGACATAAGAAAAAGATAAAAGTATGAACAAAGAAAGACTCATTGAATATTTGCTGAGTGAATGAATGGGTTCATTCGTGAAATCATACATAAACAGGAAGTGATTCCCACACAAAATCAGGTGTGGGTATCTCATAGTCACTGACAGAGCTTTTTAGTGCTCTGTATTTAGAAACCAAATATAGGGCAAGAACTTTTAATAATAAGATGAAAACAGAAATAAGGATAGGGAACCATCACTGGCTAACTTATGACTTACCTCTTCATCTTATACTTTCCTCCATCCCTTCACATCAGTCCACATTGGATCCCTTTACCCTTCCTCTAACATAATGTTATAACCTATATCAACTTCCAAAATGAGATTTCTAGAGCCAGTGTTTTTTCTGCTCTTCTGCACGGCAAGCAGTAGGCAAGGCTGAGGAGGAAGGCAGCCAGCAGGAAAAAAATGCCATTAGGACCACACGGGCCAATGATTTGTGACATTTTTGGAGCCCAAAGCTATTCCTGGTCCAGATACTGCCCTACTCCCCAAACCATGGCCCCAACACTTTAGTGATAAAATACCCCATCATTTGATTGAATTTTTCCCAGACAGAAGTCCTTAGTGGTATATATTTACTTTGCAATTAAAGGGATTTTAAGTTGTTTTGTTTTTTTTTTTAATGGCAATTTCCTACTCAGCCACAAGGAAGGTTTTCAGTCCCAATTAGGATATGAACTGAAGTGATTCTTCAGTGTGTAGAGAATCCAGGCCTCCCTTTCCTCAAAAAAAGACAAACACTGGGCCCTGGCTGGTCATGCCACCTAGTGGCATACTCAATCTTCCGAGAGCCTCCCTCAGTTTGAAATGAGGGTGCCCAGCCATCAGTTAAATTATTCCATCTCACAGCCTATGAATTTCAATAAATATACCATCTGTTCACCTTCTGTGTGGGAGTTCAATCATCTTCTTGGCAGCGGTATTATTCTACAGCAATTACCTATGTCTTTATCACCCCTCAATGAGCTGCAGCAGCGTCTCTGTAAAACTGACAAGTTTTAAACCACAGTTTCTGTAGATAGGACAGTCTGTATGGTTAGAACACACAAAAAAATAATCCACGTTTAAGTGTGGGGGGACCCTCAACCTAATGAAATGAGCAGGCTTCCCTTTGAGCTGCACCGTAGAACCGTGGGGACTTTGTTTCTGGCTCAGTGAGGTAACAAGACTGGAGAAAGGAAAGGCCACACTGAGAGAGGTGCCTCATGCTAACACATGTGCAATCAGATGAGAGATCTACTCCAGCTCTGCCATCAGCCTGCCGTGTGCCTGCATGCATGGGCAAATATCCTCTCGGGGCCTCAGTTTCCTCTTCTGGAAAATGGAATGAGTGACCGATGAACTTCTCTTTAGCTATGAAACTGGAAGACTCTAGTGGATAGAGAATGGGAGCCTACAGTGCAGCCCACGCCCAGATGTACCACTGACTTGCTGAGCCTCACTGAGTTGCTAAGTAAAAGCACAGCTATAAAAAGAAAAAGGCACAACTACCAAAGTGATTTGAATGCTTTTAAAATTTGGATTATTATTAATGATATTTTCTTGCACAGTATATGAGAGAGGAAACAAGGACTCAGGCTAATTTGCTCAATACTACCCCTAGAATATGGGGAAGCTGGGCTTTAACTCATGACTGGTTCCAAAGTCCAAGCTCTTAAATACAGTGCCATATTGGAAGGCTTCAGGAAAAAGGAGAATTTCAGGATAAGGCTTAGATCTAAAGAAAGTATGGAAGGCATTTCAGAAGAAAGCATATATACCTATCTCATACATGCCCAACATTAGCTTTCTATTGTTTCAGTTCTGGCTACTGGCCCTCCAGTCATGTATCCAGACAAGCTATGACCTTAACAGTGCATGTATTCCCCAGACCCTGTTCATTTTCTTTCTGGGCACATAAAAGCATTAAATTCTTAGCATCCCTTATAGGTAGAGTGGGAACAGCGGACTGGGTTCTGGCCAGTGGGATGTGGGCCGAAATTCTGTATACTATCTGAGTGTGGCCATAAAACCTTTCCCTCCCACTTACACAGCTGGAAGTGAAAGACTCTGGCACAGCAGTGCCCTAATAAGAATCATAATCCCTGAGTTGTCACATTGAGGGAAGCCTTATGGAAGGCCACCCTCTCTGCACTGGACTGTGGTAAACTGGAAAACAAATCTTTATTTTGCATCCTCCTAAGATTTTTAGGTTGCTTGTTATAGCTTTTTAAATTTAGATCATAACAGGGGCACCTCTATGGCTCAGTCAGTTAAGCTTAGGTCATGATCTCACAATTTGTGGGTTCGAGCCCTGCATCAGGCTCTGTGCTGACAGCTCAGAGCCTGGAGCCTATTTCAGATTCTGTGTCTCCATCTCTCTTTGCCCCTCCTCTGCTCATGTTCTGTCTGTCTGTCTGTCTCTCTCTCTCTCAAAAATAAAATTATCTTTTAAAAAATTTAATTTGTATCATAATGTTAAGGATATTTTCAGTACACTACTCCTAGTCAGTAGACTGACCAGTAGTAATGGCAGTGGCACATTATTTTTTGCCTGTCCAGGATCCAATACCCTTTCTTCTTTCTTCTGAATCCAATTTCCAACACTTCTTCTCTAGCACCTTGATCTTCCTGAACTTCAGTCCTCATGGTTCTAAAAGGGGTATCAGCACCCCTCCTCAGCTCTGAGGCCTGTCTGCATATTCTACCCCCACAGAGCCAAATAAGAGGCAAATCCTGGGACTTCTTTTCTAAAACTTATGAAAAAGAAACTCTTTTTCCCCTGGGAAGTCTAAGCTGGATAATGTTAAGTCTGGAGCAGCCACAAGTTCATTATAAAGAAAAGTCTGCCCTAGAGTAAAGTTAGCATATAGGACACCAGAACTATAAGAGGGGTGGACAGTGGCAGTAAGAGGACTGGAAAGGAAAGAAAAGTGGTGGGTGGCAGAGCAAGAGAGAGAATAGAGGCAGGGAGACAAAGGGTGGCCAGGGGAGCAGGAGGTAGCAAAGGCTGGGCAAAGAGAGAAAGGTGTGTGAAGTGTGAAGGACATGAGGCAGGGGAGGTGACAAGTCAAAGCTGAGGGGCAGGGGCAGTAGGAATGAATGCAGCAGAGGGAGTAGAATCAGAGAGCAAAATGAGTAGGGACACAGAGAGAGACACTGACAGAAAGAGAGAGAGGGGAAAAGAGGTGAGGGATGGGGTAGGGGAGCGAAGAATGGGGGTAGAGTCAGAGGGAGAGAAAGCCAAGGGAAAAGTAGAGGAGAGAATTAATGGTTAAGGGATGGGGAGGGATGCAGAAAGAGAGACAGAGGAAAGGAAAAAGGGAGAGCAGGGGAAGAGAGAAGAAGAGAAGGAGGGAGGGAAATAGGTGAGATCATATTTGAGTCCCTGGGTCCTGCTAAAATAGCCTCACCCCTGGAGTCAAATTCTCTTTTCCATTTATCCAATTTAATCAGGGTCTTGTCACTCACCACAGGAATTTTTTTTTCTTCATATTTTCCAAAACCTTAAAAGTAGATGAAAGAGGGATGCCTGGGTGGCTCAGTTGGTTAAGCGTCCAACTTCAGCTCAGGTCATGATCTCACGGTTTGCAAGTTCAAGCCCCGCGTTGGGCTCTGCGCTGACAGCTCAGAGCCTGGAGCCTGCTTCAAATTCTGTGTCTCGCTCTCTCTCTGCCCCTCCACCACTCGTGTTCTGTCTCTCTGTCTTTCAAAAAATAAGTAAACATTTTAAAAAGTACCTGAAAGCAATGTGTAATTGTCAAAACATGGACACAAAATTATGTAATAAAGTCAACAAAAACAAATTAACTGCTTTTTCACAAAATGAGAATTTTCAATATTCAAAGCATCTCTATCAACTTATCCTTTTGGTATGTCCCCATTGACTTCTTCAATCCTCTTCTAGCCTGTGACTACATTCTATCATGGTTTCTGGCCAATTCTTTCCTCTCTTTTCATCTTGTTCCCTATTCTAATAGGTTGTTCTGTCTTTATCACCTTTTCCTGATGCAAAGTGCCTTGTTTCTGTCTTTCACATAATCATTTAGTATTCTGCAACGTCCCAGGTGTCCACCCCTATAGCCCTGAAATAGCTCTCAACATTGTAGTAGCAGCTACTAAGGTACATGAACCTGATCCCACAGGATTCCAGCTCCAACAGCTGCCACTCAAACCACCCAATGTGAGTCAACAGAGAGCTGAGGTTCCTTGTTCTGAATCCTGCTAACATCATATCCTCAAAAGTAGAAGCAAGAAACAATTGGCTTAAAATGAAAGTCAATGTTCAAATTTCCAAGGGGGATAAAAAGATGAAAATGTGCTTGTCATAAAGAACGTATGAAAGAGACACAGAGACACAGAGAGATAGAGAGATTACATGTACGAACATGTGGGTATATATTCTAGAAGGAGGGGTTAGAAGGTAAATCAAAGGATCCACTTGTCAAATACATATCAGGGAATAAAACACTGGCTTTCTCTAGGGCCAGAAGAAAAATTAAGCAATCAGTAGAATTTTAACAGGCAAAAGAAAGAAGGTACTTTAATGAAAGCCAATGGAGCAGTTTCACAGCTGGGAGGCAAATGTCACCCCCCTCTTAGTGAAAGCACCTGAGGTGGAGTCACCAACAGGGAGTCCCTGCACTCTAGGGACCTACATTTATTTTGTCAGCGTATTTCATATCCATTCAAGCAAAATGATATGTATGACATTTGGGCACAAGGTCTTTTTCAAAGAGAAAAATCAACCCCGCCAAGTTAGTTTTTCTCATTCACCAGCCACCACCCACACACTGTCAGCCCTCTACCATTCACTCACAGAAACACAGCCAGGAAACTGTTCCATGCAATCCCAGAGGCTTGGTTTTTTTTTTTTTCTGCTACTCTTATGCATAATTTACTAATATATAAAATTCCTGTCAACAGTGGCCTTAGTTTTTCATGTATCAATGAATTTTAAGGCTTTATAAAAATCAGGATCCAGATAAAAGGATTGTAGACAAAGAGCTCAGTTTTTTTTCTAAAAAGTGAAAATTGTAATTTCTTTTTTTTTATGTTTATTTATTTTTAAGAGAGAGACAGACATAGCATGAGCAGAAAGGGGCAGAGAGAGAGGGAGACACAGAATCCGAAGCAGGCTCCAGGCTCTGAGCTATCAGCACAGAGCCTCATGTGGGGCTTGAACTCACAGACTACGAGATCATGACCTGAGCTTAAGTCAAACACTCAACGAACTGAGCCACCCAGGAACTCCAAAATTTTACTTTTTTTATTTTTTTATTAATTAGTTTTTTGAACTTTAAAGATCAGATTTATTTGAAGAAAACAAACAAACAAACAAAAAAAACCCACAACCCAAGGGATGCGATTTTACATCTCAAGACATCTCCAAGGTATTCAAAAATTGTATTTTCTATAGAAGGTTGAGTGCTTTCATTTTGTTTGTTTTGTTGTTTTGTTTTGTTTTGTTTTAGGGGGAAGGAAACGTCATTAAGAAAGAATTCCTGATGAGATTTAAAATGACCCAACTCCTTCCTTCGTCTGAAACTCCACACTCAGGGGACCCAAGGGACCAATGTAGTCCCTCCACTTTGGACAAGGTAGTGAACCTTAATTCTTGTCTCTCTTATTAACCTATGAAATGCAATAGGCATTGAAAAAAAAAACCCAATACCCCTTCTCTCTTATTCCCATGCCCTGCTCCACACCCACAGCTCCAGAACTCACCCTGGCCCCTCCTTTTATTTAAGGCAACAATCCTCCCTCAAATCCACCAACCCAAACTACCCAAGGTCACAAGGTCCTCGATCATTCCCACCTTCTACACTTCTACCAAGGATACCCATCCACTCTTCCAACATCTGAAATTAAAGGTAGAAGGAGACAGAAGGTGTGCTCATGTTCCTCCTAACCCAAAACAGAACAATGTCCTTCATCTTCTTGATCTTTCTCTACTGAAAACAGTTACAGTCATGTAAATGTGATTATCAGAAAAATCCTCTGTAGGAGATACTATCATCTTCCCCTCATTTTACAGAAAAAGAAACTGAGGCAGAGTAGGTATGTTACTCACCCAAGATCATACAAACAGGTGCGTCAAAATTTGTATCCATAACTCTGAGTCAAGAGCTCATGAACTTAAGCATTCCATTCCATTACCTCCCTGGGCCCATTTAAATATGGTATTTTGCTACACAACATTAGACACATAATGTATTTCTAATGAAACTTTCTCAAACAATAACCCCTAAGAAGGAAAAAAAAGGCAGGTCATGGCCCAACCAAAGAAATCAGTAAAGATTATTTTGTTCAAATCTTTCATGGAATAAATAATTCCATTATGTTTATGGCCCTATGTCAAAAGAGGACAGTTTGACTGTCTCCTGGAGTCCTCTGGTTTTTAGTGGGTCCCAAGTGAGAAATCTGCTGGAGACTTTTCAATGTTGCACAAAGCCGCCAATCACATTTATTGACTTTCTGCCCTACAAACAGTGGGAAGAGTGACTTCATCCCCCAATCAGCATTACAGATCTTGACACTGAATGAGCAAAAGCTTTTTGCACTCCAGAAAAGCAATTATTTTCTGAAGGAAAAAAAAATCCAGTCAATTTCTTAGGCATAATGAAGCCACCTATTAATCTTGTCCTGCTACTCTTGCTAATTCTGGAAACAGGAAAGTAGTCACGCCTTGTTGCTCTCGAATTTAAAAACTATGCACGTCATCAAAAACAACAGACTTTTCAACTTGGTCCTTCAGTTGGTCAAGCTTTTCTGCAAGCAACTACTTAGGTACCAACCAGTAGAGAAGAGAAGCTATTTAATTACCATTTTAAATCTAGGTCGTGGTTTTGTTGTAGGCTATCTAAATATCATTGGCTGAAGCACAGGGCATTTAGTAATACAAAATTCACTTCCTTGGATCACAAAAACTATCTTTAATATTAACGTGGGTAGCTTGAGGAATTCTCTTTTTAATGTTTTTACAAGAATTCTTGTTGATAACTGAATTGCCAAGTTGTGCATCAACCCCAGATAACTAATTCTGCTATTACATTCCTTTCCAGTGATTAATACAAATCTGCCCTCTGTTACTCAGAGTCTACAGGCTTCAACGTGAAGAAAAGGTAAGTTCAGAAATAGAGAGTGCCTGATGGGTCAATATTTGTAGAAGATATACTAGTTATAGAGAAATCCAGGGGGGAGGGGCCAAGATGGCAGAGCAGCATAGAAATTCTCTGCTTCTTTCATCCTTGAAATGCAGCTAGATCAGCACCAAACCATTTTGCACACCTAGAAAATTGATCTGAGGACTAACACAATAATCTGCATAACTTAAGCCACAGAACTCAGCAGGAATTCACCCCAAAAGAAAGAACAGGAAGAAATGACAGCCAGGGACTTAATCACACAGACATAAGCAAGAGGTCTGAGCCAGAATTTAGAGTCACAATAATAAGAATACCAGCTGGGGTTGAAAAAAACATAGAATCCCTTTCTGCAGATATAAAAGAAGTAAAATCTAGTCAGGATGAAATTAAAAATGCAATAACTGAGATGCAATCTCAAATGCATGCTGTGACGGCAAGAATGGATGAAGTAGAGCAGTGAATCAGTGATAGAGAAGACAAACTTATGGGGAATAATGAAGCAGAAAAAAAGAGGGAAACTAAAGCAAAAGAGCATGATATAAGAATTATAGAAATCAGTGACTCATTAAAAAGGAACATCAGAATTGTAGGGGTCCAAGAAAATGAAGAGAGAGAAAAAGGGGTAGAAGGGTTGTGTGAGAAAGTCACAGCAGAAAACTTTCCTAATCTGGGGGAAGACAGACATCAAAATCCAGGAAGCACAGAGAACTCCCACTAGATTCCACAAATACCAAAACCATCAACAAGGCATATCATAGCCAAATTCACAAAATACACAGACAAGGAAAGAATTATAAAAGCAGCAAGGAAAAAGAAGTCCTTAACCTACAAGGGAAGACAGATCAGATTTACAGCAGACCTATCTACAGAAACTTGACAAGCCAGAAAGGAGTGGCAGGATATATTCAACATGTTGAACCACAAAAATATGCAGCCGAGAATTCTTTATCTAGCAAGCCTGTCATTCAAAATAGAAGGAGAGATAAAGAGTTTCCCAGACAAACAAAAACTAAAGGAGTTCATAACCACTAAACCAGCCCTGCAAGAAATTTTAAGGGGGACTCTATGAGGGGAGAAAAGAAGAAACAAAACAAAAAGAGACCAAAATCAACAAAGACTAGAAAGGAACAGAGAACACCACCAGAAACTACCAACTCTACAGGCAACACAATGGCAATAAGTTCATATCTTTCAGTACTCACTCTAAAAGTCAATGGACTAAATGCTCCAATCAAAATAAATAGGGTAACAGAATGGATAAGAAAACAAGATCCATCTATTTGTTGTTTACAAGAGACCCACTTTAGACCTAAAGACACCTTCAGATTGAAAGGGGATGGAGAAACATCTATTATGCCAACGGTCGCCAAAAGAAAGCCAGAGTAGCCATACTTGTATCAGACAATCTAGATTTTAAAATAAAGACTGTAACAAGAGACAAAGAAGGGCATTGTATCATAATTAAGGGGTTTATCTACCAAGAAGACCTAACAATTGCAAATATTTCTGCCACCAATGTGAAACACACAAAATGTTTAAATTAATTAATTACAAACATAAAGAAACTAATTGACAATAATACCATAATCATAGGGGACTTCAGCACCCCACTTACAACAATGAACAGATCATCTAAGCAGAAAATCAACAAGGAAACAATGGCTTTAAATGACACACTGGAATGGATGAACTTTACAAATATATTCAGAATATTTCATCCTAAAGCAGCAGAATACACATTCTTCTCCAGGGCACATGGAACATTCTTCAGAATAGGTCACCTACTGGGACACAAATCAGCCCTCAACAAGTACAAAAGGATTGAGATCATACCGTGCATATTTTCAGACCACAGCACTGTGAAACTTGAAATCAACCACAAGAAAAAACTTGGAAAGATAGCAAATACTTGGAGACTAAAGAACATCATACTAAAGAATGAATGGGTTGACCAAGAAGTTAAAGAGGAAATTAAAAAGTGCATGGAAGCCAATGAAAATGATAACACCACAGCCCAAAACTTCTGGGATGCAGCAAAGGCAGTCATAAGAAGGGAAATTTATAGAAATCCAGACCTTCCTAAAGAAGGAAGAAAGGTCTCAGATATACAACTTAACCTTACACCTTAAAAAGCTGGAAAAAGAATAGCAAATAAAATCCAAAACCAGAAAAAGATGGGAAATAATAAAAATTAAAGTGGAAATCAATGCTATCAAAAAAAAAAAAAAAAAGCCAGAACTAATCAATGAAACCAGGAGCTGGTTCTTTGAAAGAATTAACAAAATTGAAACCCCTATCCAGCTAGGCCAAAAAGAGAAAGGAAAGGACCCAAATAAATAAAATCAAGAATGAAGAGGAGAGATCACAAACAATACTGCAGAAATACAAACAATATTAAGAGAATATTATGAGCACCTGTATGCCAATAAATTGGGTAACCTGGGAGAAATGGACAAATTCCTAGAAACATATAAACTACCAATACTGAAAAAGGAAGAAATAAAAAATTTGAACAAATCCATAACCAGTAAAGAATTTGAATTAGTAATCAAAAATCTCCCAAAAACCAAGAGTCCAGGGCTAGATGGCTTTCCAGGGGAATTCTACCAAACATTTAAAGAAGAGATGGGCACCTGGATGGCTCAGTCGGTTAAGTGTCTGACTTCAGCTCAGGTCAGGATCCTGCAGTTTGTGAGTTCAAGCCCTGTGTCGGGCTCTGTGGTGACAGCTCAGAGCCTGGAGCCTGCTTCCGATTCTGTGTCTCCCTCTCTCTCTGCCCCTCCCCTGTTCACGCTCTGTCTCTCAATAAAAAATAAATGTTTAAAAAATTTTAAATAAAAAAAAAATAAAGAACAGATGGGGTGCCTGGGTGGTTCAGTTGGTTAAGTGTTCGACTTCCGCTCAAGTTATGATCTCACAGTTCATGAGTTCGAGTGCCGTGTTCAGCTCTGTGATGACAGCTCCAAGCCTGGAGTCTGCTTCAGGTTCTGTGTCTCCCTCTCTCTCTGTCCTTCCCCTGCTCACACTGCCCCTGTCTCTCAAAAAAGGAATAAATGTTAAAAAAAAAAAAAAAGAGAAGAGTTAACACCTATTCTCTTGAAGCTGTTCCAAAAAAAAATAGAAATGGAAGGAAAACTTCCAAACTCATTCTATGAGGCCAGCATTACCTTGATTCCAAAACCAGACAGAGACCTCACTAAAAAGGAAAACTACAGACCAATCTCCCTGATGAACATGGATGCAAAAACCCTCAACAAGATACTAGCCAACCAGATCCAACAATATATTAAAAGTGGGATTTATACCTGGGATGCAAGGTTGGTTCAATACCTGCAAATAAATCGATGTGATACATCGCATTAATAAAAGATAGGACAGGACCACATGATCTTCTCAATTATGTAGAGAAAGCATTCAACAAAATACACAAACGTTTCTTGATAATAACTCTCAAGAAAGTACAGATAGAAGGATCATACCTCAAGATCATAAAAGCCATATATGAGAGACCCACCAGTAATATCATCCTTAATGGGGAAAAACTGACAGCTTTCCCCCTAAGGTCAGGAACAAGACAGGGATGTCCACTCTCGCCACTGTTATTAAACACAGTATTGGAAGTCCTAGCCTCAGCAATCAGACAACACAAAGGAATAAAAGGCATCCAAATCAGTAAGAAGGAAGTCAAACTTTCACCCTTCGCAAACAACATGATACTCTATATGGAAAACCTAAAAGATTCCACCAAAAACATGCTAGAACTGATCCATGAATTCAACAAAGTCACAGGATCTAAAATCAATGCACAGAAATTGGTTGCACGTCTATATACCAATAATGAGCAACATAAAGAGAAATCAAGGAATCGATCCCATTTACAATGTCACCAAAAACCACAAAATACCTAATAAACCTAACCAAAGAGGTGAAAATCTATACAATGAAAACTGTAGAAAGCTTATGAAAGAAATCAAAGAAGACCAAAAAAAAAAAAAAATGGAAAAACATTCCATGTTCATGGATTGGAAGAACAAATATTGTTAAAATGTCGATACTACCCAAAGAAATCTAAATATTCAATGCAATCTCTATCAAAAGAATACCAGCATACTTTACAGAGCTAGAACACACAATCCTAAAATTTGTATAGAACCAGAAAAGACCCCAAATAGCCAAAGCAATCCTGAAAAAGAAAACCAAAGCTAGAGGCATCACAATTCCGGACTTCAAGATGTATTACAAAGCTGTAATCATCAAGACAGTGTGGAAACGACACAAAAATAGACACTTAGATCAATGGAACAGAATAGAGAATCCAGAAATGGACCCACAAATGTGTGGCCAACTCATCTTTGACAAAGCAAGAAAGACTATCCAATAGAATAAAGATAGTCTCTTCAGCAAATGGTACCGGGAAAACTGGACAACGACATGCAGAAGAATGAACCTGGACCACTTTCTTACACCATACACAAAAATAAACTAAAATGGATGAGAGACCCAAAAGTAAGACAGGAAGCCATCAAAATCCTCAAGGAGAAAGCAGCAAAACCTCTTTGATCTTGGCCGCAGCAACTCCTTACTCAACACGTCTCCAAAGGCAAGGGAAACAAAGGCAAAAATGAACTATTGAGACCTCATCAAGTTAAAAAGCTTCTGACATTGAAGGAAACAATCAGCAAAACTAAAAGGCAACCGATGGCATGGGAGATGATATTTGCAAAGGACATATCAGATAAAGGATTAGTATCCAAAATCTATAAAGAACATATCAAACTCAACATCCAAAAAACAAATAATTCAGTGAAGAAATGGGCAAAAGACATGAATACACACTTTTCCAAAGACATCCAGATGGTTAACAGACACATGAAAAACTGCTCAACATCACTCATCATCAGGGAAATACAAATCAAAACCACAATGAGATACCACCTCACACCTGTCAGAATGGCTCACATTAACAACTCAGACAACAACAGATGTTGGCGAGGATGTGGAGAAAGGGGAATTCTTTTGCACTGCTGGTAGGAATGAAAATTGGTGAAGCCACTCTGGAAAACAGTGTGGAGGTTCCTCAAAAAATTAAAAATAGAATTACCCTATGACCCAGCAATTGCACTACTAGGTATTTATCCAGAGGATATAGGTATGCTGTTTCGAAGGGACACATGCACCCCAATGTTTATAGCAGCACTATCAACAATAGCCAAATTATGGAAAGAGCCAAAATTTCCATCAACAGATGAATGGATAAAGAAGATTTGGCTATTGTTGTGTATGTATGTGGGTGTGTGTGTGTGTGTGTGTGTGTGTGTGTGTGTGTGTAGTGAAGTTAGGCAGTCAGAGAAAGACAAATATTATATGACTTCATTCATTGTGGAATTTAAGATACAAAACAGATGAATATAGGGGAAGGGAAGCAAAAATAATATAAAAACAGGGAGGTGGACAGACATAAGAGACTCTTAAATATAAGGAACAAACTGAGGGTTGCTGGAGAGGTTGCAGGTGGGGGTATGGACTAAACGGTCAAGGGGCATTGAGGAAGACACTTGTTTGGATGAGCACTGGGTGTTATACATAGGAGATGAATCACTGGATTCTACTCCTGAAGTCATTATTGTACTACATGCTAATTAACTTGGATGTAAATTTAAAAATATAAATAAATAATTTAAAAAAGCAGTTGTAGAGAATCCAAAGGATGTTCTAACGATTTGGGAAAAGAGTGATACAAAAATTAAATACAAATATTACGTGATACTTTGTATTTGATAGCACAGACCTGCACTATCTTGCTTACCCTATATGTTAATTCTATTTTTATATTTTGGAGGCTAGTATATGGTATAACACTTGCTATAGGAGGGTGATTTGATTATATTTGTATTTTTAAAAGTGCCACCTTTGGCTGCCGTGTAGAGAACCACTTGGAGGGGAGCAATGTCAGAGTTTAGAACGACTCAGAACAGGAGTTTGGAAGCTGTTACAGTAACATTCAACATGGTCAGAAGGAGGAGAATTGGGATGGTAGATGGTTTTAAAGAGGTACTTAGGCGGTGGTGTGGTCAGGTACTCATGATGGATTGGATGCAGGGATGAGGAAGAGGAAGGAGGTAAGGTTTCTGGATTAATGGATGGTAGACATGCACACAGAGAGAGGACACACTAGTGGAGGAGAGTGTGTGCAGAATATGATAACAAAACATTCAGGACCTTGTGAATGTGAGGTACCTGTAAGACATCCAAGTAGACATGAGACAAAAGTGGCTGAATATGCAATGCCATCCCAAAGGCCCGGGTAACAAATATCTGTCAATCTACTACCTACCAGACACTGGACTAGATACTGGGGATAGAGCAGTGAAAAAGTTCTCTCTCACCCTTGCCCTTGCAGAACTTGGAGTCTAGGTAGAGAAAGGGGCATTAGTCAAGCAATTACCCAAATGAATAAATGGAAACCATGAAAAGGAAGTATTTCAAGATGAGAAAGGACCAATTACATCAAATGATGCTAAGAGATGGAGAAGGATACAGACAAGCCTTCTATTGGATTTAGTGTCATGAAGGTCACTGGAATCTTGACAGGAGATGTTTCAGTAGAATGCCAAAGACAAAAGCCAGATTCAAACCATAAAATCAGAAAAGTGAGGAATTAGAGACAGTGACTATGAACATTTGTACGAAAAGTTTTGCTGAAGGGAAGTAGTAAAATGAATCCATGGCTAGAAAGAGGCATAGAAGAGCTATTTAAGAAGGATGGTTTGAAAGCATGTTTGTATATTCCAGCAGAAAGGGAGAGAGTTATACACTGGGGAGAGGGTGCTGTGAGTGAGCCAAGTCAGTAAGACCAGACAATTATTAGTGCAGGGTTATTCTTTGGAGAGATGGTGATGGAAGGGAGTGTTAGGGAGCTTCTGAGGTACAAATAATGTTCTGTTTTCTGATCTAGGTACTAGCTAAATAAGTATGTTCATTTTGTGAAAATGTATCAAGAGGTAAATTTGTGTGAACTCTTTCGTATGTATATACTATATGTCAATAAAAAGTGGGGTCTTTTTTATTTTATTTTTTATTTTTTAAAATTTACATCCAAATTAGTTATCATATAGCGCAACAATGATTTCAGGAGTAGATTCCTTAATGCCCCTTACCCATTTAGCCCATCCCCCCTCCCACAACCCCTCCAGTAACCCTCAGTTTGTTCTCCATATTTATGAGTCTCTTCTGTTTTGTCCCCCTCCCTGTTTTTAGATTATTTTTGTTTCCCTTCCCTTATGTTCATCTGTTTTGTCTCTTAAAGTCCTCATATGAGTGAAGTCATATGATTTTTGTCTTTCAAAAAGTGGCGTCTTCTAAACAGAAGGATTGGAAAAGAAGAAACAAAACCATCATTTTTTTTTGCAAGTGATATGATTATCTATATAGAAAATCCTAACAAATTTATGAACTATTATAAGTAAAAGGAAAATTTAGCAAGCTGGTTGCACATAAGACAATATACAAGTCAAGTGCACCAGAACAAAAACAAAATAAGACATATTTTTAATACACCATTTAAAATAGAAATGAAAACTATAAAAATACTTATTAAGAAATTTTTAAAAATATATGCTTAAGCTGGATACAGAAAATTGTGACATTTTAAAAAAAGATATTAAGGGAAAACTAATAGGGCAATGCATGTGCTAATGAATAGGAAGATTTGATTTTGTAATGATGTCAATTCTCCCCAAATTGATCAAGAGACTCAGTGTGCCAATCAAAACCACAACTAGATTTTGTGGAAATGTGCAAAATTTGATTCTAAAATGCACAAATAGTCAAGGGCTAAGAAGAGCCAATACACCTGTAAGAAAAGAAGGGAGCGTTTGCTCCACATGTACCAGGATTTATTACAAAGCTAGGTAACTAGCTAACCTGTGAAGTAACTAAAGTAGGTCAGTGCAATATTGGCATAGAGATGATCTGAACACATTTGGAACTTTGTTATATGAGTAAGGGTCCTGTATAATCTACTGTCCAAACTGGGTCATGATAAGGGAACTGTTTATCCATAATTATGTCAGGCCAACAAATACAACCAGTATTAAACTAGGCAAATGAGAATGTATCCTCAGTATATCAGTGACAAAGTTAGAAGACAACAAGTAGAAACAGCCTTTGATGAAAACAAAGACATTTCACCTGCAGATACGGGTAGGAAATGGAAGACAGATAAAGATGTAAGAGGGCTGTTAGATTTGATGATAGGTATTTGGCTTGCCTTACTACTTCTATTTTCTCAATAGATTTTGAGGCAAGGGCATCAGCTGAGGGTAAATCTGAAAGGAGTCTAGGGAGCTAGGGGCAAGAGAAGACAGTGTGAGTGCTCTGCAATGTAGAATAAATGTACTAAGAAAGTGTGAGTAGAATTGCCAGGCAGCATCAAGGGTAAATTTTAGATTTATGTCATGAATTTATAGATCAATGAGCACTATGTGTTTTTCTCCTGCAACACTTAGCTGCTTAAATAACTACTGGGAGATTGTTAAATCTAAACTAGGTTTAAAAAAAAGTAGGGGCATCTTGGTGGCTCAGTCAGACAGTTAAGAGACAACTCTTGATTTCAGCTCAGGTCATGATCTCACAGTTCGTAGACTCCAGCCCCAGATCAGGCTCTGTGCTGACAGTATAGAGCCTACCTGAGATTCTCTCTCTCCTTCTCTCCCTGCCCCTCCTCCAATCATGTATGCATTCTCTTTTCTCTCAAAATAACTAAGTAAGTTTAAAAAAAAAAAAAAGGAAAGGGGCGCCTGGGTGGCTCAATCGGTTGAGCGACCGACTTCGGCTCAGGTCATGATCTCATGGTTTGTGAGTCCGAGCCCCACATTGGGCTCTGTGCTAACAGCTTAGAGCCTGGAGCCTGCTTCTGATTCTGTGTCTCCCTCTCTCTCTGCCCCTCCCCCACTCATGCTCTGTCTCTCTCTGTCTCAGAAGTAAAAAACATTAAAAAATAAGGAAAGTAAGGAAAAAAGGGGTATTGTGAATAATGACAATGTGGTAGGGCAATGGATGAGAGGTCTGCTGGGGTGACAGGACTGGAAAGGATAGGCTGGGAGAATGGAATGGGTACCAGAGAGCAGGCTCCCTAAAATGAAAATGCTGGTGGCAGTGCCATTTTTTTTGGCAATGAGAAGTCATGGGACCATGGGAATGGGGGAACTGGGAATATTTGTGTCACAAAGTCATGCATCACAAAATGTTAAAGCTGAGATCCAGAGAGGTAAAGTAATGTGTCCAATGTGATAAGTGAGAACATGTACTGAGCTCTTACTATTTGCACAGAGGTAAAGGTGTGATAAGCGTTCCTGGGGCACTACTGAAAAAGGATCCTAACTTCTTGGAAGTTCCAATCTCTCTGTCACTCATTTTACTAACTTGGAGGCCAAATAGGAGAGGAAAGAAGAAGCACATTTCTCCTATTTTTTAAAAATCATTATGGGAGCCATCTAGGAAATTAATAAAATACTATTAATTAATAATAAAGTCACGAAGTGTTTGCTATGTGTAAACACAGTGGTAGATGCTTTGATGATATTCTGGGATGCGATATGGCTGACACCTTCCTTAGAAACACATTAAGTCTATTGTGACAAAGGGACTCACACAAAGAAACCAAATTAATAGCAGGAAATTGTGAGGAAGAGGGGCCCAATTCTGCATACAAGAGACTGTTAGTAGCTAAGAATGGTAGCAAGAAGGGTATTGGGGGGTTTGAGGGAACTGACATTACCCTAAATAAACATTATAAAGTAAATGTGCTTTCCTCACAAACATAGCTTCTAGACAAATCCTCCCAGCTCCCTGACTGCCACTCCAAGCCCCTCCCAGTTGGCATCTTTACACCTCCCACTACAGATTAGCTAAAAACTTTCTAATGTTCTCTGATTTGTCCTAGCCCACATCACCAGAAGGGGGAGAGCTTCAAGTTCATTTTAGAGTCTGTGCTGATATAAAAAAAAGTTGGGGGGGTGGGGGGGAGAAAGCAGCAGGTGGGGGCAGAAAAAAATAATCACTAATTCAAATTGCTTCAAAACCCAAGTTTTGCTGTGAATCTGGTTGAACTTTTTCTCCTTTTTCAAATCAAAGTCCTAAGAACTTGGCAAGCCAGTGTGAGAAAAGTGAGTTTGTTTCAAGTGTGACCATGTAGCCAGTGAGATTGATTTCCAGGCCAGGTATACTTAAAAATCAGACCCATTATGCCAAGGTAGTATGCCAGCATTTGGGAATCATGCACATGATCCCCAGCGGAATTTCCTTTCATGCACATGACAGCTGAACTACATCTCAGCTCTCTTTAAAATGAGATTTCTGGATCAACTCTGTTGTTCCCACAAATGGACGTTTACATAACTGAGGAAAAAAACAGCCAAGAAATACCTGCCTGTGGCTTGTGGCTTTCTAGGAGAAGTATTCAGCTTTTTTTTTTTTTTTCATCATTATACCAAGAATGTTTTAAAGGTTGTATAATCACCTTCACTTTCAATGTAATAAAAATCACTGACTTTCATTCTTTCTAAAAAGATAATAAACAAGGTAAATAGGAACTACATGTCATTCACTTCTTAAATTATTTGCTGCTTCATACTACAATACTCTTATTTAAGCTATATGGACTTCCTAGGACCCCTAGAGAATGGTGAGTGGACTTAAGAGGCATTCACATACCTGCAGGGCCAGATATATTTACAATGTGTGCCTATGTGCCTAAAATGTTCTGCTCTTATGACTCTTCCTGGTCAGAAACACCCAGGGATTAGGGCTCTACTAATCAGTTTCCCACAGCCTAGTTCCCTCCTAAATATTTATACTATGTTTCTACCCAACCACAAGCCTCAATTCTCTGAGTGCTCCTGAGAGAGCAAGTATTCCCAGCCAAACGTATGACTCCATTTGTTTGATGAAGTCCTATGGTCCTATGAAGACCAAGGAACACATCTTTGTGGGAACCATGTGACCATCAGCACACAGAATTTTCTAGGGAGAAGGACAAAGGGCAAGCACTCAGCTCTGGACAGGAAAGAGGAAGCCCAAGAACTTAGCGCCCAGGACTTTTTGTCCCCAGACTGGTTCAGGGGCCTGATTCTCTTAAGCCGCAGATGAGTAAGGAGAAAATGGGACTGATTTTAAAGTTCTACCTGGAAAACTTTTAAACCCATGGGGTCATAGGCTGCACCAAAGATCCAATGAATCAGATTTTAGAGAGTAGTTCTCCTGAATATATATTTTGTAAAGAGATTCATATATACAGGTAAGGTTGCAAAACTTTGTCCTACCTTCTTAGTACCCAGAAGTGGGCCCCCAGCATTCCCAAAAGATCAGTGTTTCTGCCCCCCTCCTTGACTCTAGACCTAAGGGAGGGAGTGTGTGTATGATAAGCTTCCCTCCTTGAGGTGCAGGTGAGAGTGCCAACAAGATATCAAACATCACATGCCATTCAGATGAAAGCCCACTCACAAGGGGCTCCGTTGGCTTCCTAATACATACAAGAACCAAGGGCCAGCTCCTGAAGAAAATCTGTTTCTACACTCAGGTAATACAGATTTCTGATCTGCACAGTTTTGAGACAATGCATTAGGAGCATGGGAGCAGTTTGCTGAGTAGAAGCAAGCTAGGAGTATCCAATGAGAACAGCCCCTCAAAAGGCCAAGAAGAAAAGAAGGCTCATTGCAGGTCTGTTTGAATAACTGATGGATGAACTCTGAACGTAAATGACCTGGTTCCTCCAGCTGTAGCAGAGGCACAAGATATTTCTGTTCCTAGGCAACAGACAGATGCCTTTATTTCCCATCATTGCTCAGGCTGGAATAATTCAATTCCCTGTTTCCCTTAGAGCCCAACCTCTGCTTTGCACCTACCCATAGAACAGAGCCTGAAATGATGCCCTGCCCCCTCCCTGATGCTCTCTCATACACAGACAATAATTTTCTGAAAGACTCAGTCCTGTTCTTTTTGGGCACAAGGAAAGGAACATAATCTAGAACGCCATCTGCCACCCTGAAATAGCCCATAGTGGCACTATTTTTACCCAGCAATTATCAAACAAATGGAGTCATTTGAAAGAGTCACAGCTGTTCCTCGGTGTTATCTCAGTACAAATATGACACAGTGCGTGCTGATTTTGTTTTCTGCCTTGTGTCTCATGTACACAGAGGCAGCGATAATTTCTCAACCTCCCATCAGAACACAAGTCAAAGTGTGTACTCTACAACCGAGTCACTCTCAGCCAAATTAAAAATCTCTCATTATCTTGATTACACGGTCAGGGTTTCGCTAAATGTGATCCTCATTTAGAAAGTGAATGTGATGAACTCTGTATTTCAGAGTCAGTGCTAGAAAGCTCTTTAATCCCACAGAAAACATCAAGTTTTGTCCTGGTTAAATGCAATCTAAATGAATATTTGGTATATAAATATATTTGATATTTATATTAGCACTTTCAACAATGAAGCACAATTCTGAAAAATAGATCCTATTTTTCCATTAACAACCTTCATCATAAAAATCAGAAAGATGTCCAGCTGAAATAAAAATCTCTAGTAAACTGAACACACACACACACACACACACACACACACACACGAGCAATCCTATCAAACATTTCTCATTCTTTTTGTCCACCTGCATCTCAACCCTGTTTCTATGCATAAGGAATTCCCCAACCTAATGAGGCAGTGTTCACCTCCCATAGTGACAGTGAAAATGCCAAAAACTTGCTTTCCCAGCTTCCCGTGCAGTTGGGACAAAGGTACATGATCTAGGACTACCAATCAGATGAACCCACCCACGAATACAGAAATCACCCAGAACTCCCTCTGGGAACAGAGATGCTACAAACAGTACAGAGCTCCTGCTGCAGCAGGGCAGGTATTGGCATGTAGGGCTCAGTACCAACAGTGCCCAGGGTGCAAGCCACAGCCTCTACTACTCTGCCGTAACAGGAGTGTCCATCAGACCCACTCTGTAGGCTGATTCGGGCTCCATCCCTGGTTTCATAGCCACAACTTGACTCTCCAGCCCTCCCAGAGACCCTGATCAACTGGCACTCGTTGATTGCTACAACCAAGAACCCTGAGTCAACAAGTACTTTTTAAATGTCTTAACCATGTAAAGATCAAAAATAAGCTTGGAGTTTCTTTTCTTCTTCAAAATTTTCTAGCTCTTTCCCAATTCCTAAGTCTCCTATCTTACTTTACGTATACACAATCCACAGAAATATGTCTAATTCCCAAAAACTGTCTGACTTTTCACTTTCAACAAGGAATGTATCCAAAAGTAGAAAGGTAAATTATAGGAGGAAAATTCAGGTTGGCATGGCCATTTTCATATAAGACTATCCCCTGAGGAATCAAGAAGGATTACATATCCACATGCAAAAGCCACAGCACTGACATCAGGCAATGCATAGCCAGATCTCAGCATTTTCAAGCAGCGCCCCTAAAACTTTAATGTGCTTATGAATCTCCTGGGGATTGTGTTAAAATGCAGACTCTGGGGGCACCTGTGTGGTTCAGTTGGTTAAGCAGCCAACTTTGGCTCATGTCATGACCTTGCAGTTCGTGAGTTTGAGTCCCACATCAGGCTCACTGCTGTCAGCCTGTCAGCACAGAGCCCACCTCAGATCCTCTGTCCCCCTGTCTCTTCCCCTCTCCACTTGCACTCTCTCAAAAATAAATAAATATTTTTAAAAATGCAGACTCTGACTCAGTAGGTCTGAGAGTCTACAGCTCTACCAAGCTCCTAGATGTGCGTGTTTACTAGTCCACGACTGTACTTTGTGAGACAAGGTGCTCAAGCACTTGGAAACTACTCCTAAATCACAGAAATGAAACTGTCCCAGCTCCTCCCCACCCCCCCAAAAAAACATCTGTGTGTTCTCTCTCCATTTCTGGAGTTCATCTCCTCTAGTTCTTTTAATTTTATATTTAGAATAACTAGACTCTAAAGTGGCAATACATTCATCATTTGGCACACGACTCACATCAAATGGAAAATTTCTATGTGCAAAGTGTTAGAACATATCAAACAAATTAGATCTTGTTTCACTAGTTTTAAAAAATCTTAACTTCTATAAAGCTAGCCTATTTAATACAAAGGCCACTTTTAGATCCTACAGATTAAACAGTATTAGGGACCTCTACTATTTTATGATTGCCAAGATTTTCACTTAGATGGCCTTTAATTTTTTTTTCAAACATAAATTAAAAGTATAAAGGCTGGGGGACACCTGAGTGGCTCAGTCAGTTGGGTGTCCAACTCTTGATCTAAATTCAGGTCTTGATCTCATGGTCCTGAGTTCAGGCCCCCCATTGGGCTCCACACTGGGTATAAAGCCTACTTTAAAAAAAAAAAAGTATAAAGGCTGATCTTTGAAGCACAGTAACCCCTGAACACAAAGGTGTGGGGGCACAAAGAAGAAATATTCTCTGTACCTCACCATGATGTAAAATTAAATTTTGTATTTATCTTCTTGTCTCACTTTCCTCTCATGAACTTGGAGTTTTCCACAGCAATGTCTTAGAATGAGAAGATCTATTTCTCTTCAATATCAACAATATTATCTTGCAAAGTTTTGTCCAACTAGAGTTCAGGTGTACCATCCTCTATAGAGCTCATATCCAATTTCAGAAGTAAGCTTTTATCCCCACAATTGGCCAGTATATTTGTCTGAGTATTAATCAGTGTAATTTCTGAAGGCAGAACGTATTCTGCTTTACTAGTATCACTGATAACTGTTCATTAAATATGTCCAAAACCTCACAACACATAAGAAAATTAAGAGGGGGTCATAAGTTCTTTTTTCATACCTCTAGAAATAAGTCATTCTACAGTTTCCTAGAAGGCCACAGGGTAGGTATGAATATCATCTTACTTTTAACTATCCTAACATGAAATTCTATCTTTTCTATGTTATGATTGATAGCTGGGATTAATGGTCAAAAATGGGAAATAATTCATAATTTAAAGCTACTTTATCACTTCTATTATGAATATTAATCCCTCATGTGTTAAAAGGAGATTCTCTGCCCTCTTTGTCCTGTTTGTATCATCCCTATTCAGGTAAGGAAAGAGTTTTAGAATAAAAAAATATATATCAAAGTTATGCTATGAATAAATGTTATTCCCAAAAGAGATTTGTTTTCTGGTAGATATTCTAAAAATATCACAATCCATGGCCAACATCTGCAGAAAAAGTACAAAGAAGGGAAGGCAAGTAGCACGCAGAGTCCTGGTGAAAAGAAGATAACAAACATTAAAGCACATCTGAGATCACATACTCAAATTTCACAGGTTTTTACAATTCACATGCTCTCTTCTCCCAGCATCTATCTACAGTCAATATTTTAGACTCAGTAAAACACTGAGCCATCCTTAACAAACAATTGCCTTTCACAAGAAACCTAACAAATAAAGCTAATTAATTTGCTAATATCACCCCTTATCTATGAATATATAATGTTTTACTATAATTCTCTTTTGTAGTCAACTCAAAAACAGATTATTTAAAGTTAATTGCTTGACAGAAAGGAATAATGAAGTATTTTTAACAAAATGTAAGCAAATTGTGCAAAATTTAACTCGGTTTTTAGAATTGAGTTACACATTCAAACAGACAAGAGCTAACTCCTCTCCCTGAAGAAGACAAGGATAAGGGCAGTTAAACCCAAGTTAGTACCTTCCCAAATCTCAGGACAAGCAGCACAGTTCAGAGTGAGATGTGCCCCTGGTTTCAACAGATAACTCCTTACTGCTCAGCCCTCTCCTCAGCTACCGTAGACAATAGTGAGGAAGAATTTTTCTTTCCTTGGGAAGAGATAGAAAGGGGCCAGGAAGGCACAGTAAGGAGTCGGGGCTGCTGAGATCCAGCCAATTTCAGGTGAGCCAATGCAGGGAGATCTTTTACACAGGTTTCAAACCAAGACTGGGCTTCCAATTGACCATATTAAGAATTTTTAAATTTACTTAAGATTGCTACAGGTATGAAGATCTATTATGTTCATAGAGAAAACTATAAATAATCCAGACATGCTTTATGTCTATAACCCAGGGAAGAGTTTATGATTATGCATTTGGTAATTCATTATGCATCAATGAATGCTGTAAAACAATGCATCAAATGTTTATAATTGGATTTAAAATCAAGCAGGATATGGAGCCATTTACATAGCATGATTACAACTATTAATAACAACTATTATGTATTGCATACTATTCATAATTTATTTCCAACCCATGTCACAATATTGTAAAGGAGGTACAATTATCCATGCATTTTACACATTTAAAAAATGAAACCTAAAGAGGTCAAGTAACTTTCCCAAGATAAATAGAAACATAATTCTCATTTAATCCAAAAAAGTAGGAAACAAAAAAGAACAAGGAACAGATAAGACAAATTGAACTAAACAGTAAGATAGATTTAAATCCAACATTAATAATAATTACCTTAAATAGAAATGGCCTAAACTCACCAGCTAAAAAACAGATTGTAATATTGGATTAAAAAGTAAGATTTTATTATGTGCACTATCTATAAGAAACTTACTTAAATAAAAAGATATAGAAAGGTACAAGTAAAATAAATAAATAGATAGAAAAAGATGAACCACACTAACATTACACAAAGAAAGCTGAATGGCTATACTAAGATCAAAGTAGATTTCAGAATATAAAATATTACCAGAATAAAAGGATCATTTCATAATGATAAAGGGATCAATTCATCAGGAGTACATAACAATTATGAATGTTTATTTAAATGAAAAAGCTTCAAAAATGTATGGAAAAAAAAAGGCAAAGGACCTATATAGAAAGTGTTCAAAACCACTAATCATAAGGGAAAAATAAACTACCTTATAGCTGCTATGATGACTATTATTTAAAAAAGAAAAGAAAAAAAAAAGAAAAGAGTTGGTAAGAATGTGTACAAAAGGGAATGTTTGGTGGGAATGTAAATTGTATATGGCTGGTAGAAAAGTAAATTGGTGTAGCCACTATGGAAAAAATTGGAGTTTCCTCAAAAAATTAAACATAGAGTTATCAGTTGATCTAGCGATCCCACTTCTGGTTATATATCCAAAGGAATTGTAATGGAGGTCTCAAAGACATATCTGCACTCCCATGTTCATTGCAGCATTATTTACAATTGGCAAGATATGGAAATAACTTAAATGTCTATCAATGGATGAATGGATAAAGAAAATGTGGTATAAACATAAAATGGAATATTATTCAGACTTAAAAAATAAATCCTGCCATTTACAACAATATTGATGGACATGGAGAATATTATGCTAAGTGAAATAAGCCAAACACAGAAAGACAAATACTACATGATCTCACTTATATGTGGCACCTACAATAGTCAAACACATAGAAGCAGAGAGTGGAATGGTGGTTACCAAGGGCTGGGGGAGGAAGACATGGAGAGGTGTTGGTCAAAGGTTACAAAGTTTCAGTTATGAAAAATAAGTAAGTTCTGGAGATCTAAGAAATTTAATTTATAGTTTTTTTAATGTTTATTTATTTATATTTACAGAGATAGCATGCAAGGAGGAGAGGGAGACAGACAATCTTAAGCAGGCTCCACACCCAGCATGGGGCCCAACATGGGGCTCAATCTCACAACCATGAGATCATGACCCGAGATGAAATCAAGAGTCAGATGCTTAACCGACTGAGGCACTCAGGTACCCTGAATTTATAATTTTAAATAAACACCTCCAGAACCAGAAGTCTTCGCTAGGAACTTCTATTGAACATTTAAGGAAGAAATAATACCAATCTTGCACAAATGCTTTAAGAAAAAAAGAAGATAAAAAAGCATCTCCCAACTCATTTTATGAGACCATGATTCTCTTGATACCAAAACTGGGCAAAAACATTAAGAAAACTTAGGCCAATATTTTTTATGAACAAGAACCTAAACACAAAATTTCTTAAAATTTTATCCAAAAAAGTCCAACAATACATAATAAAGGATAATACATAAGACCAAGTAGCAAAAATGGGTCAACATTCAAAATCAATGTAATTCAACCTAGTAACACTCAAGAAGAAAAACTAAGTAATCTTCTCAATAGATACAGAAAAAGGAGTTGACAAACTTCAACATCCATTCTTGATCAAAATGCTCAGCAAGCTAGGAATAGAAGGCAACTGCCATAACCTGATAAACGGCAACTAACACAAACCTACAGGTAGCATCAGACTTAATAATAAAAGATTGAATATTTTCTTCCTAAGTCTGGGAGCAAGGCCATTCTCTTCAACACTACAATATTTCTTTACATTGTTCCCTAAGTATTCCATATTTTTAATGCTAGTGTACATAGTATTGTTTTTTTTAATTATAGATATTATTTTTGCCAGTGATATAGAAAAAATGGTTTTTGTATATTTTATCTTGCATTCTGTGAAACTGCTAGACTCACTCACTAGTTCTAGCAGCTTTTCGGTAGATTCCAACTCACAGCTCAGGGCATATGGGTCTTTAAGTTACTGAGCATAGGGGCAACCCTCACTGAAGACGAACTAGCAAAATTCTCATAAGCCATATGAGGAAATGAGTCACCATGAGATGAAACTGCAAATAAAGAGAGTTTTATTTCTTCCTTTTCAATTTGTATGCCTTTTATTTCTTTTTCTTGTCATATTACATTGTATAACAAAGAAAAAATCCAGGGAGGACTTATTCATAGAAACTGACATGCTAATTCTAAAATTTATATGGAAATACAAATGACCTCAATTACCTAAAACAGTGTTTAAAAAAAAGAACAAAGTGGGAAAACTTACACTACCTGACAGCAATACACATATACATGCATACATTCATACATACATATATACAGTAACCAAGGCAGTGTGGTCCTGATGTAAAGACAGACAAAAAGATCACTGAAAGAGAACAGATTCCAGAAATAAACCCACACATATATGGTCAATTAATTTCCAACAAAGTGCCAAGGCTGTTCAATGGGGAAAGGATAATCTTTTTCAACAGTGGTACTAAAACAATCAGATGTCCATATGCAAAAAACAATGAACCTGAACCTTTAGCTCACAACATAAACAAAAATATTAAATGGATAATAAGTGTAATATCTAAAACTTTA
Source organism: Panthera pardus (assembly GCF_024362965.1). Taxonomy (NCBI): domain Eukaryota; kingdom Metazoa; phylum Chordata; class Mammalia; order Carnivora; family Felidae; genus Panthera; species Panthera pardus. The sequence continues at coordinate 100,558,330 of NW_026526810.1, read as the reverse complement.
AAACGTCCAGGAAAAAATGGGAGAAAATACTTGTAACTTTGGGCTAGGCACTATCTCTTAAAGGAGAACAATAAGCAGAAAATATAAAGTTAAAAAATGAAAAATTAGATTTTACTAAAATTAAAAACTTTTGCTTTTCAGAATATACTGTTTGGAAGATGAAAAGGCAAGTGACAAACTACAAGAAAATATTTGCAAAACGTATATCTGACAAGGAACTTGTAAACGGAATACATAGAGAACTTACATAACAATAAAAAGATAAAAACAATTTTATTTTTTTAATGTTTGTTTATTTTTGAGACAGAGGGAGAGACAGAGTGTGCATGGGGGAGAGGCAGAGAAAGGGAAGGAGACACAAAATCTGAAGCAGGCTCCAGGCTCTGAGCTGTCACCACGAGCCCAATATGGGGCTTGAACCCACAAACTGTGAGATCATGACCTGAGTTGAAGTGGGATGTTTAACCAACTGAGCCACCCAGGCACCCCACAAAAACAATTTTAAATGAAAAAAAGATTAGAACACACTTCAACAAAGGATATATATAGATGGCAAATAAGCACATGAGAAGATGTTCAACATCATTAGTCATTAGGAAAATGCAAAAACCACCATAAGATATCTCCTCATACCCACTAGAATGGCAAAAATAAATTGACAATATCAATTGCTACAGAGGATATAAAGTAACTGGAGATCTCATATATTGCTGGTGAGAACACAAAATGTATGGTCCAGCCACTTTGGAAAACATTTTGATAATTTCTAACAGAGTCAAACATACATATGCCTACCATATGACCCAGCAACCAACTCCTAGGTATTTACTGAAGAGAAATAAAAATACATGTCCAAACACTTACCTGTGAGCATTCATAACAGTTTTATTCATAATAGTCCAAAACTTAAAATAACCTCAAGTGCACCAACTGGTGAATATACATCCATACAACAGAGTATCCCTCCATGTTAAAAAAGAACAAACCACTGATACATTCAAGAACAATGATGAATCTCTAAAGTATTATGTTAAGAAAGAAGTCAGTCACAAAAGACAACATACTATATGATTTCATTGTTAAAATGAAAACCTCAGGCTCAAAATGGCATCACCTAGATTAAGGCCCCAAGTCAGTAAATCAAAACTTTATACCTAACTCAACTGTAGTTTCAGTCCACAGAAATGTAACCTTCAGCCAGTCAACATAGAATTTCCTGGTCAATACTAGGAAATTTATGGATATATCCCTTCTACTCCTCTTAGGAGGGTAACCTTGCCTAACTGATGCATTTCTTGATAATAAATTCCTTTCTTCATTCTTTCATGCCCTCTACCTTTAAAAAGATTTCTTTCAGGAAAAAACAAACAAACAAACAAACAATCTTTTGTTTAGCTGAGTGGAGCTCGCTCTACTTGTTAGACAGGATGCTGCTCTATTCATGAATTGTTAAATAAGGCCAATCAGATCTTCACATTTACCCAGTTGAATTTTGTTTTTTAACAACATCTATATGATATTTTAGAAAACGTAAAACCATAGTGATAGAAACTACATGACTAGTTGTCAGGGGACAGGAAGGGAATTGTCTGCACAGGGGCACAAGCAAAATTTCGGGGATGAGGAAAATGTTCTATATTATAAATGTAGGTACAGTTGGAAAACTGTACATTTTTCAATACTTACAGAAAGATGCACTTCAAAATTGGTGAATTTTAGTACATGTAAATACTTCAATAAAGTTATAAGAATATAAGCAAATAGCAATAAAGTATGAAAATAGTATCAAACAGAAAGTAAAGGCACCTGAAAGTCAACCATCCAGACTCTACCATGGTTAAGACTTCTGTTCATCAAAATGTTTATATTTTTACCATTAAAAATGACCTTTGTACTCCCAACAAACAAGAGTCCTGGACCAGATGGCTTCCCAGGGGAATTCTATCAGACATTTAAAGAACAGTTAAGACCTATTGTTCTCGAACTGTTCCAAAAAATAGAAATGGAAGGAAAGCATCCAAATTCATTCTATGAAGCCAGCATTACCTTGATTCCAAAACAGACAAAGATTCCGCTAGCAAGGAGAATTACAGGACAATATCTCTGATGAAACTGGATGCAATAAATTCTCAACAAGATACTAGCAAAACAAAATCAACAGTACATTAAAAGAATTATTCACCATGATCAAGTGGGATTAATTCCTGGGCTGTAAGCCTGGTTCAATCAACGTGACACATCACATTAATAGAAGAAAGGATAAGAACCATATGATCCTGTCAATTGATGCAGAAAAAGCATTTGACAAAAATAGCATCCTTTTTTAATAAAAACCCTCAAGAAAGTTGGGATAGAAGGACCATACCTTAACATCATAAAAGCCACATATTAAAGGCCCACAGCTAATATCATCTTCAATAGGGAAAATGAGAGCTTTCCCCCTAAGGTCAGAAACAGGACAGAGATGTCCACTCTCACCACTGTTGTTTAACATAATGTTGGAAATACTAGCCTCAGAATCAGACAACAAAACTAAATAAAAGGCATCCAAATTGGCAAGGAAGAAGTCAACACAGACAATATGATACTCTACGTGGAAAACCCAAAAGACTCCACCAAAAAACTTCTAGAACTGATATGTGAATTCAGCAAAGTTGCAGGCTATAAAATCAACACATGGAAATTGGTTGCATTTCTATATACCAATAGTGAAGCAGCAGAAAGAGATATCAAGGAATTGATCCCGTTGACAATTGCACCAAAAACCATAAGATACCTAGGAATAAACCTAACCAAAGAGGTGAAAGATCTGTACTCTGAAAACTATAGAACATTTATGAAAGAAATTGAAGAAGACACAAAGAAATGGAAAAACATTCCATGCTCATGGATTGGAAGAACAAATATTGTCAAAGTGTCTATGCTACCCAAAGCAATCTACACATTCAATGCAATCCCCATCAAAATAACACCAACATTCTTCACAGAGCTAGAACAAACAATCCTAAAATTTGTATGGAACCAGAAAAGGCCCCAAATAGCCAAAGTAATTTTGAAAAAGAAAACCAAAGCTGGAGGCATCACAATTCTGGACTTCAAGTTGTATTACAAAGTTGTAATCATCAAGACAGTATGGTATTGGCACAAAAACAGACACATAGACCAATGGAATAGAATAGAGAACCCAGAAATGGACACACAAATGTATGGCCAATTAATCTTTGACAGAGCAGGAAAGAGTATCCAATGGAAAAAAGTCAGTCTCTTCAGCAAATGGCACTGGGAAAACTGGACAGCAACATGCAGAAGAATGAAACTAGACCTCTTTTTTATATCATTCACAAAAATAAATTCAAAATGGATGAAAGACCTAAATGTGAGACAGGAAACCATCGAAATCTGAGAGAAGAAAACAGGCAGCAACGTCCTTGACCTCAGCTGCAGCAACTTCTTATTACACATGTCTCCAGAGGCAAGGAAAATAAATGAAAAACTGGGACCAAGATAAAAATGGGAGCAAGATAAAAAGCTTCTGTACAGCAAAGGAAACAATCAACAAAACTAAAAGGCAACCGATGGAATGGGAGAAGATATTTGCAAATGACATATCAGACAAAGGGTTAGCATCCAAAATCTATAAAGAACTTAGAAGATTCAACATCCAGGGGTGACTGGGTGGCTCAGTCGGTTGAGCATCCAACTTCAGCTCAGGTCATGATCTCACTGTGGGTTCAAGCCCCGTGTTGGGCTCTGTGCTGACAGCTCGGAGCCCGGAGCCTGCTTCGGATTCTGTGTCTCCCTCTCATTCTGCTCCTCCCCTGCTCACATGCTGTCTCTCTCTCAAAAATAAATAAAGACTTAAAAAAAATATTTTTTTAAATTCAACACCCAAAAACCAAAAAATCCAGTGAAGAAATAAGAAGAAAACATGAATAGACACTTTTCCAAAGAAGACATCCAGATGGCTCACAGACACATGAAAAAATTCTCAACATCACTCATCATCACAGAAATACAAATCAAAACCACAATGAGATACCACTTCACATCAGTCAAAATGGCTAAAATTAACAACTCAGGAAACCACAGATGTTGGTGAGGATGCAGAGAAAGGGCAACCCTTTTGTACTGTTGGTGGGAATCTAAACTTGTGCAGCCACTCTAGGAAAAAGCCTGGAGGTTACTCAAAAAATTGAAAGTAGAATTACCCTATGACCCAGCAATTGCACTACTATTTATCCAAAGGATACAAAAATGCTGATTCAAAGGGGCACATGCACCCCAATGTTTATAGCAGCACTATCCACAATAGTCAAATTATGGAAAGAAACCAAATGTCCATTGACATGGACATAGAATGGATAGACAAAGAAGATGTGGTATAGATAAATAGATATAGATATATAGATTAGATAGATATAGATATAGATATATAATGGAATATTATTTGGCAATCAAAAAGAATGAAATTTTGCCATTTGCAACAACGTGGATGGAACTAGAGTGTATTATGCTAAGTGAAATAAGTCAGAGAAAATATGATTTCACTCATATGTAGAATTTAGAAAATACAACAGATGAACAGAGGAAGGGAAGAAAAACCAAGATAAAAAGAGAGAGGAGGCAGTCCATAAGGACTCTTAAATACAGAGAACAAACTGAGGGTTGCTGGAGGGGAGGTGGATAGGGGGATGGGCTAAATGGGTGATGGGCATTAAGGAGGGCACTTGTCGGGATGAGCACTAGGTGTTATATGTAAGTGATGAATCAATGTATTCTACTCCTGAAACCAATACTATGCTATGTCAACTAACGTAAATTTAAATATTTTTAAATGATCTTTGTAAATTTTCTAGCTTGATTTTGTAAATTACTTTGTAATCTACTTTTTACTTCACCTTACATATAATGAGCATTTCTGGGTCCATAAAGAAATAGTACAACAACATGACTTCTAGTGTCTTGAAAACTGTCCACTGTATCCATCCAAAACCACATGTTCAGGTTTATTCTGTGTTTGTTTTGTGAGCTCCATCATGATGAATCCCATTACCAAGAACCCAGCTCTCTGATCACCATGTCCTATATTTCTAGGTCACTCCTCTTAGAGTTCCCATGCTAAATAAACCTCAATTCTCCCAAGATTCATGTTCCCTGGATCCCACTCCCTTTTCAGTCCTCCTGATTTGCTTCCTTCCTTCCCCAGCTTACAGCTGTGCCTACTGCTTACAGGGCACATTCCCTAAACTCACTTGCATCTTCCCATTGCCTCAGACCCACTTAGCAAAACTGCACCCTGGTAAAAGTCAGCTCTCTCCAAACCCTGCTGACTTCCTGTCTCAACACAGCTGAGCAAGGCCAGAGAAAACACTGGGTGAGCTGAAGTAGCCCCACATTATACCCCTGGCCACAAGACTTAGGGGGATTCTCACTATCTGAGGCAACCTTTCTCCATTTCCCCAGTCCATCCCCTCCCACTCTCCTAGCCCTTGCCTCACAAAGGGTCTGTTGGGAGGGGCCAGATGTTTCATTTACAATCCAACACAGACCAATACTTCTGTAAAATACTAATATCTCAGCAATGTCAACTGCTGCCCAAGTTTCTAAATGCTTTCTCTCCGTTCCTGTACTTACCTCCTGGAAGGTCAGTAAGCAGGAGCTCACAGATGGGCTCCTTCCCATACTGCAGGCCCAAAGAACCCTCACTCTTTTGCCCCAAACTGCCAGCACACCCCACCCCTCTTCACTCTCTGTAGATAATCTTGTTTCCTCTTTCACAGGCAAGGAACAAAAAACCAGAAAAGGACCAACCTTCTAGGTATTCTTTCTCTTTACTACAGTTGAAGTGTCTACATTCCCATCTAAGGCCAATGCTCCATATATGCACTAGTCACACCCACTCAAGGGCACTGTTCCATGAGTTCCTATTTCTCTCATCACATGTAGTGTCCTCTCTACCCAATCACTCCTATCAGTAGAAATGCTGTGATTTCTCCCACCTTAAATAAATAAATCTTTCTGAACCCACTTTCCCTGCAGTCTTTTAATGCACCATCCTCTTATGCTATTACAATTTGTCCAGTCCCTCTTCTCCTTTCCTTAACCCACTCCAATCAGGCTCACCCCACCACTTCATCAAAAGCTTTCTCAAGGTCAAAGTCACCTACTTTGTACAATCTGACAGTCAGCAGTCAGCCTTTGAAGCAGACACTTGTGATGGTCTACCTCGCATTCCCTGGTCCCACCTCTGATCTCAACCACAGCTGTGATAGAAAGTTCTATTCTCACTGACAACATTCCTTATCAAGCACCCACTTCACTTCTCTCTGCTTTTCTGCCTCAAGGCCTTCTCCCATGGGAGACTGCCAAGCACAGTAGAGGGGAGTTAACACAAGAAAACCCTCAACCAATCAATCTCCTAGCTCCCCATTGTTTGAACAGATTTTCTGGTGGCACTCTGTACCCTTCTCAGATGTCTCCATGAAGCTGACCACCATAATGAACAGCAGTCACCTCAATAACACAGCCTTTATTGGAATTCCTCCTCCACAGTCTCACCTCCCCCATTCTGTTGCTCCTAATCCTGGCATCACCTTGCAAATTAATATCTGTACCTAGAACCTTGTCTGCAGGTTCTGCTTTTAAAGGAACCCCCACAAAAGTAATTCTTATCTAACCGATCACATTTGATATGGATGATCATTCTCTCTTCCTTGAAACAGATGTTTACTTGGCTTCTACAATATTAACTCTCCTGTTTTTCCTCTCCTACATCACTGATTGCTTCTTCTTAGTCTTTGCTAATCCTCTTCCCTGACTCTGGGTGCTTGCCCACCTCTTTCTGTGCTTATGCTTGCTTACTCTTTTGGGGATGTGAGCTGGTATCATGGCTTTAAATATCACCTAAATGCTGATGACTCTCAAATTTTTAAACTGAGACCAGCTCTTTCCCCTGAACTCCAAACTCAGACATCCAAATGCCTAGTCAATATCTCAACAAGGATGTTTAAAAGACACCTCAGACTCCATGTTTCCAAAACTAGACTCCTGATGCCCTCCTCCAACCCCCACCTGCCCAAACCTACTTTTTCCAATCTTCCCTCCAAGTTCATGACAGCTCCGTCCTTCCATTTGCTCACATCAAAAGCCTTAGAGGATTCTTGCTATCTCTCTCTCATGCCCCAAATTCAGTCTATCAGTCATTCCTATCAGTCCTATCCTCGTAATAATAATATATCATATTGGAGACGGGAGGGAGAGGATGAGGTACAAATGTGTGTGTGTCTTTCTCCAAAATCTGCTAGCTCTCACCACTTCCACTCCTACCCACTGAAACAAGCTACATTATGCCTAACTGGGTGTCACCCTTCATCCATCTTTAATCAATTCTCAAAAAAGAACTCAGAGCAATACTGTTAAGATGTATATTAGATCATATTACTTCTGTTATCAAAATCCTTTATAGCTTTGGTTCTCAAAGTAAAATCCAAAGTCTTCCCACTAGCTCTCACCTGTCCATCTGGCCCTCCATCACCTAGGCTCCCCTCCTCCCACCTTCCTCTTTGCTCACCCTACTCCAGGTACACTGGCCTCTTTACTGTTCTTCAACCATACCAGACACATTCCTGGCTCTTTCTTTTCACATTACTTTGAGGATTTGGGGGATAGTATTTGAGTAGAAAGATATGAAGTTCATGTGTTAATTTGATATGTTAGTTGTGACAGTCTTTTTTTCAGCTGTGTCAGTTTTAGACTTACTCAAACCACTGAAGTTTATTGAAGGGGAAAAAAAAAAAAACAACAACTCGATCTCCTCCATGGGATCTATTGGATTCTGCTCCAAAAACATTAAGAGGTTGGGGCGCCTGGGTGGCGTAGTCGGTTAAGCCTCCGACTTCAGCCAGGTCACGATCTCGCGGTCCGTGAGTTCGAGCCCCGCGTCGGGCTCTGGGCTGATGGCTCAGAGCCTGGAGCCTGTTTCCGATTCTGTGTCTCCCTCTCTCTCTGCCCCTCCCCCTTTCATGCTCTGTCTCTCTCTGTCCCAAAAATAAATAAAAAACATTGAAAAAAAAAATTTAAAAAAAAAAAAAAAAAACATTAAGAGGTAGAAAAACCTTGCCTGGATATAATGATTGATAAATAAATAAATAATTACCACTCTACTCTTATGGTAAACTATTTGGCATAATAGTTTTTAATAGCTTGATAATTATGCTATTATATATACATATACATCTGTAGTTCTACACAAAATTATAGTTTAATTAATCCACCAAGGGGCATAAGATAAGCTTGTTCCTTTAACTCTCCTAAGGAAATTAACTTGGATTCAGATAGCATTGAAAAGAGTCTGGCAGTGCAACGTGCCCTCTACCTCTGTTGCCTCTTAACTTGGAAGGACTTTGTTTGTTATTTGTAGTTAATGAATTTTAAAAAGAGACAAGCTTTGTGGACACAAAGCTAGAAATCAATAAATTTATCTGGGTCCTTTCAGAAGAATATTTATTCAATAAAGCACTCATAGTTCATATAACCTTGCTTATTGTTTCCTATAACAGCAAGTGTGATGAGAGAAAAATCCAAGGAAGAGTTGTAAGAACCAAGGTGCTAGAATTATCACTACTAGGAGACAAAGAAAAGTAAGATTCCCAAAGTCCTTTCTATATACAAGTGAGGTGGGAGTGGGGAGGTATTTACGGTATGTGTCACAGCTATGTAAGCAGAAACAAATAACCCACAGTATTTATACATTCTAGGTAAACCCCTATGGAGCTCATTTGTTCTCTAAGTTTGAATTTTCTATTTGCAAAATGTAGGCTTCCCACTGCAAACTAAAACCTGACTGAATATAGCAGTGGAGACAAAGATATCCAGCCTGTAAAGGGCCCAGTAATTCAAGAGCCCAAAATGATTTCCATTCTTCTGGCTTTAAAGCTGTGTTTGTTTGGGACAAGTAAATAACAGTAAAAAGTCAAACTCTTGCACATTAAAACATCAGTAATTCAACAGCAATAGAACTCTGTTTATAGTATCAACTTGACTCAAAACAAACAAACAAAAAAAGGATCCTAATTAACTTTCTTTCAAATAAAAAATGTCTTGAATTCTCAAATGATCCCTCCAAGCAACTGTCATTTTCATAACAGCCAGTTTTGCCACTTAACTCTGTCACAGAGTCAAAAAGACATGATGTTGGCCTTAAGAGTAATCAGAAGAACATTCAGTTTAATTAATTATCACCAATACATACAAGAGCAAACAGAAGAAATAGAGGCATTTCTCATCCAAACCAAAGCAATAGATTTTTGTCAAATGGACCTGATGTAGAGGACACAAAAGAGATAAACATAAGAACCCCTTTCTTCAAAGTGTTTGCCGTCTAGTTACTGGGTTGACATTAAAAAAAAATTAGAGCAATTTTTTTAGTTTTAAAGATAATCACTTAAAATTCAAATTAACAAGACTCAGATTTCCAAAAGACTTAATAAAAACTGTTAATCTGGGAATTCTCCATCACTCCTAATAACATGGTATTGAATATGAAAGCAATGACACAGAATCGAGTCATTCCTTTTTCCTATAACCAAAATAGGTTAGCTGGGGAGCTCCCAAGCATTCTCTGTGACATAAAACAAAAGCCTGGAATGCAGCTGTAAGTGTGTCCCCAGCACAGTGACTGCTGAGTGATGCCCTGTGATTTTTTTAACTTGAATTACAGATGGCTCCCTCCAAAAGGATCCCGAGAGTCTGGGAGGCCAAACTGTTGTCTCCAGATAAGCCTAGGAGACCTTCTGTTACTTCCTACACATGCTATCATTCAGCCCAGGGAGATCCCAAGGGATTTCTACCCCATTTCAGTAGATTCTCAAGCCAGAATGGCCCTTAGTCCCCAAAACTAGTTCCAAATTGCAGGGAACCACAAGGCTAACCTAACCCGATGACTTCCTCTCAGTTGGGTGACTGTACCATTAATTATTCTTTGTTTCTCACATCCTCAGTCTTTCCCACTCCACTGACTTTTTCCCCCAAGCCTATGAACATACTCAAGCCTAAGAACATATCCCGTTTAACAAGAGATACTAAGCTGCCCTCTCATCTCCTTACCTTCTTTTATGAATTCCTTGACAGAACGGCCTGTATTCCCTGGCTCTACCTCTCAGCTCCCTCTATCCCTTAATTACTCTAGTCCATCTGCTTCAGCTCCCTTTATACCACTCAGCTAGAACTAATCCACAAGTAACCAGCCACCTTGCCACAGCCGTTTTGAAGACCTTTGCTCATTATCTTGACCTCCAAATGTGTTTCTTCTCTTACCTTCTGTATCAATGAGATTTTCATCCAACCATCTGTCTAATCTTGAAAGCTGTATAATCTTTCATTTCTCCTTCACTCTATATATCAAATCTCAGACCTATAAGCCCTGGATTCTGTCTGCACATTGTCTCTTTCATCCATATGTTCCCCACACATCACATGGCCTAAGCTCAGTCTCTGAACACCTCTTGTGTGGCCTGCTCCAACAACTGATAACTCACCTCTCCCTCTCCCTCCCCTCCTCCGTGTCCTCTCCCCTCCCACTATGTTCCACAAGGCTCCCTCCCAGCTTAATTACAGTTTCTTGAACAGGAGAGAAAAAAGCAGAAGCACAGTTAGCCCTGAGGGACTGGCACATTTCCCTAAGTAAACCCATAGGAACCAAATGCAACAGCAAATGTACTGTGACTTGCTGGCCCAAAAGATAAATTAAAATTTTCTTAGTACTGCAGATGAAGTCCTCTGGGATGAGGCTCCAATCCAGCTCACTTGTTCTCACTGTGCCCTCACCTCCAGATAACTCAGATGTGTGCACTCCCCACGATCCACCCCCACCCCCATAACTCATAAGTGCACACTCCCTGTGATCAACTCCCCCCTTCCCCCAACACACCAGACAACTCACGTGAGCATGAGCACTCCTGCGATCAACTCAGCACTTCCAATGCTCCAGTCGGTACCACCTGTGCTCTAGCCAGTACCACTGCCTCTGGGTGCCAAGGTGCCTCACTTCTTTCCCACCATGCAGACACTTCCTGTGGTGTTTCCAGGCCCCATTCAAATGTCATCTCCTGTGACATTTTTGACATTTTGACAACTTTTGCTGCTCCATCAGCGGAGCTATCATTTCCTTCAGCACTTCTGCACAACTCAGGATGCACGCCCTCCTAGCACGTAGTGCCCATTTGCATCATGTACTTGTGACTGTGAGGTCTCCCTTGCAAGAACCGAGTATAGTGCTCAGCCTGTGGGCAAAGCTCAATAAACAAACACCTTTCAATGGTTAGGGCTGACCCAAGTAAAGAGAGATGCTTTTGCCCTGCAGAGGCCTTACACCTGTTGCCTACACTAAACACAATGGAGCAGTAGGATTTATTGAGATGTCAATCTGTACTTTCTTCCTGCTGCTGATGCTATCAGCATTTTTCCTTCTCCCTCCCACAAAGGTAAACAAATGTATGTGTGGAGTTCTGGACTCCTTGGCCAAATCTCATGAAGATTTTTAATGGTCTTGAGTACGGCAGGGTCTTAAATGGAAGTTGCAAGGTATCCATGAAAGTTTCCATTTAGACAGTGGTTTGTAGAAGAAAGCCAATGTCAAAAAATAATAGAAATGGATATTCTTGAAGACCAAGAAAAGACTGAGTGTAGGGGATTGTACTCTCAGAAACCCACACCTCATTCCCTCTGTGCCTGCATAAGTGGTGGGAGGGACCACTCCAGAAAGCCTACAGTGAATGGACACTATGCACCAGAGTGGCCAGTGGTGTAAGCAGCTGGGAGTGTCATCTGACTTGGCCTTGATGCTGTTCTAGTCTTTAGCCGCAGCATATCAGACTGTGCAAGTGTCATGATGGAGCCGACTATGGACAGCAGACTGGGCGCTGCCCAAATTTGTGACACTGCATTAGCCTGGGATTCTTACATGAGCCCAGGGAATGGACAAAGTTACCCTAGTAATGATTGAGACTGAATTTTCCCTCCAGCTAGGCAACTAACTCAATGTAATTTAGAGAAATACAGGAATGTGACCTAAAACAATGATAATATTGCAATCTAAAATTAATACCTACCACACAGCATTCATTCAAATCCCCAGGAAAATTACAAGAACACTCAGAACATCCTCAAAACAGCTTCGGAACAAAACATTGGCTCATTCTTTTTATTTATTTTGAGAGGCACCTGAGTGGCTCAGTCGGTTAAGTGTCTGACTTCAGCTCAGGTCATGATCCCACAGTTCGTGGGTTTGAGCCCCACATTGGGCTCTGTGCTGACAGATCAGAGCCTGGAGCCTTCTTCCGATTCTCTGTCTCCCTCTCTCTCTGTCCCTCCCCTGCTTTTGCTCTGTCTCTCTCTCCCCCAAAAATAAATAAACAAAAAAAATTTCTTTAAAGTTTATTTATTTTGAGAGAGAGTGAGAGCATGCGTGTGAGAGCAGGGCAGGGTCACAGAGAGGGGGAAAGAGAGAATCCCAAGCAGGCTCCACGTTGCCATGGTATTGAATATGCCATGGTATTGAAGCTAGTCGGATGGGTCGTGGGGCTTTATCCCATGAACTGTAAGATCATGACCTGAGTCATTTTGTTGTTGTTATTTTTCATTGGCCCTTCTTACTTACCAGGATGCTATTACACAGGCAATAAAATTTTCTTGCACATATATATGTGTTTAAAACTGCTAGAAACTCTTCTTTTGATATGTGCCATGACAGGCATCTTCAAATCATACTGGTCCACAAAGGCAAAGGCAGAAACAATCCAGGGGGACCAGTAATTCCAGTTTTGCAAGGTACAAGGAAGTAAGGAAAAAGCAGACGTCTGGGAAAATACAGTTCTCAAGCCTAACCACAAGGTGGCAGAGTGACCCTGTACACCAGAAGTATGCTGTCAAAGTCCATGTATACCAGTTTGGAAACCTAGGATGTTGGAGAATCAGGGAGATAGTTAATATAAGATAGTTTGAAAGCCTGATCCTAGAGAACCTTCCTGAAAAGATATTTATCTTCATATTATGATTATTTCCATTCTTTAAGTTTATTTATTTATTTTGAGAGAGAGAGCATGAGCAGCAGAGGGGCAGAAACAGAAGGAGAGAATACCAAACAGGCTCAGCACTGTCAGTGCAGAACCCGATGCTGGGCTCAAACTCATGAACTGTGAGATCATGACCTGAGCCGAAATCAAGAATCAGTCACAGAGCTGACTGAACCACCCAGGCACCCCTAATATTCCCATTTCATAGAGGCAGACCCTCCATGAGCCTTACAATGAGGCCTGAGTATCTTTCAGATGTAGGGCCCCCTGGCTCAGGATCAGCCTGCCATGTTCAATGGAGGATCAACACCTGTAAAGAGGTCTGGCCTTGCTTGCTAGCAAAAAGTTACAACTGAACAGGGTCTAATCGGAAACCCCCTGAATCCCAAGGCTCTGACAGAGCCTCTGAAAAGGAAAAGAGGCAAAACAAGCTCAATGTCAAACATTTCATCAAACGCAGGATCAATGGCCTCAGTATTGGGCATGACTGAGGGGAACCTTTCAACTGCACATGACCCCATGCCTTCAAACCTCTTCCCTCCCTCGTGTCAGCATGGGTGAGTGCACCTCCTGCAAGGGGAGACTGGAAAATCAACAGACAAGAAAATTGCCATGAATTCATGAGATAAAATAAACACTTAATTGGATATTGATTTGACAGTACAAAAAAAAAAGTATTCAAATAAATTTAGAAAACCCTAATGAAAGAAATAAGGACAGACATAAATAAACAAGGATATATGTTACCTGTGACTGAGTGGCTAAAAATAATCTTATTTCCCTGGCACCCTCACATAATTCTGAAAGCTTTCTTATACTCTGTAGTAAAATCCCTTTTTTCTCAAAGTAGGTGAGAAGATTCTATTGCCTGAAATAAAAACCCTGGTTACTACAGAAGACAAGGAAACAAATGGGATTTCTTACTCTATTGCAAAAAATGAAGAAAGAAAGAAAGAAAGAAAGAAAGAAAGAAAGAAAGAAAGAAAGAAAGAGAAAGAAAGAAAGAAAAACAACCAACAGGAGGAAGAGGAAAAAATGAGAGGGTGCAGAAGGAAAGGCGAAAGGGTTTTAACATGGGCATATCTAACATTCCATTTTAAGCTTGTGTGTGCTCCTGGGATACAGACTTCTTCATTGCCCCAAACAACCACCAACCTGCAGTTTTTACACATCCAAATGTCTTTCAAGTGAATGGATTATACGTGTCTGCATTAATTATGAAAAATGGATTCAGTTCCTCATCTGGGTCAGTGCAATAAAGACACAAGAGCCTGCCATCAGCTGTCAAACCGCACTACCAAGAGATACTGAGAAGCAGGAATGAAAAGCTGGAAGAAACTGTGATGAGTCAAGGCTCAGGAATTCAATTTCTTTGACCTGAATGAAGAAGGATGTGGGAGTCAAGAACTGGAGCTGGCCTCTGAGTTACATAAGAAGTGGCTTCTAGCCCAGTGGTTCTCAAACTTGGCCTGTGTCAGAACCACCTGTAAGTGATTAAGGCAGATTGCTGAGCTCCACACGCTCCCCAGTCAAAAGGTCTGGAGGGAAACCTGACCACACATTTCTAGCAAGTTCCAGGGGATGCTAATGCTCTGGTCCAGTGACCAGAGTTTGCAAAACAGTGTTTTAGACCCCCAAAAGTAGATCTCACTAACCTGGGGAGGATGATAAATTGGGAGACATAGAATGCATGTCTGTGAGTCAGGCTGGGAAAATTTTTGTCAGATTATCTACAGCTTGAAATTTATTTTTGTAGAGAAGTTTTGCTAGATTTTGTCATCAATGCACTGCCAGTGCACAAGTTGGTACAATCTTTTTGGAGGAAAGTTTGGCAACATCAAATTATCAAATGAGCACATACTTTGATTCAGCAGTTCCACACCTGGGAGTAAATAATGAGACAGTATTAAATGATAAATTCAGTTATATTCATGGCACTATTTTTCTAATTACAGTAAAACCTTGGATTGACAGTACCTTGTTCTGTGAGTGTTCTGCAAGATGAGCAAACATTCCTAATAAATTTTCACTTGATAAACGAGGGATGCCTTGCGATACGAGTGGTACATGACACCAAATGTCACATGATCACAACTGAACCAATAGTTCTCTCTCTCTCTGTTTCTCTCTCACTGTAGGATTGTGGGTGTTTGTCTCCCATGCTCAGATGCTCGATCTCAGGCTGCAGTGTTTGGCAAATATCACTGATTTTTCAGAACGTTGGAAGGTGCCCACAACTGGCACTAGTGTATTTTTTTGTCACTTCAAACACCTATGGACAGTCCTTTGCTTTTCCACCCAAGAGTAAGCTTAGGAATGCTTTGCTTCATTCTAGGTCAGGCTGCCTGCAGATACAGACCCTTTCCTCTGCTGTCTTATTGCCAGTTACATTAAATACAGTATATGACACAGTTTATTAATACTGTAGTCAATATCCGTACGAGCATACACAATGGCCCCCATGCAGAAAAAGACTCCATTGAGCCAACAGATAGCAATGATTCCATTAGTGATATTGAAAGTCATCCTACACAATAACCCTCCTCTTTCTTGTCTCCTTCACACCAGCCACAAAGGTTTTCAAAGGTAAGTGCACGTTAACTTGTTTATTTTTCTTTATAATTTGTATTTTGTTATTTTATATTATATTACAGTATTGTAATCATTTTTATATGAAAGTTTTGGGGTTGTGGAACAAATCATCTGAGTTTCCATCATTTTTTACAGGGAAATTCACTTTGCTATACAAGTGCTTTGGATTATGAGCATGTTTCCGGAATGAATTATGCTCACAAACCAAGGTTTTACTGTATTAAAAACCACTAATGTCCACTAAAAGGTGATTGTTGGGGCACCTGGTTAAGCTCAGTCGGTTAAGCATCTGACTTTAGCTCAGGTCATGATCTCACAGTTCATGAATTCAAGCCCCGCATCAGGCTCTGTGCTGACAACTCAGAGCCTGAAGCCTGTTTCAGATTGTGTCTCCCTCTCTCTCTGCCCCTCCCCCATTCATAATCTGTCTGTCTCTCAAAAATAAATAAAACATTAAAAAAAAGGTGATTGTTAAATTATAAAATAATCATCTTTCGTGAGACAACATTCACTATGTACTATAAAGTGAAAAGCTGGGTCTGTGTTGTATTTATTACTGTACTTAGTCCTATTCAAAGTGCCAGTCCATTAACTGATTTTTAACACCAGTGCAGATATAAATCACACTTCCTCCTTCACTAAAAATCATTTCTGATAGCAAATAACGTAACAACTTCTCTTAATCTCAATATCTTCATATGCTAAATGGAGATAAAAATCAGGATTTATTAAAGGTAGGTTTCTTTAAGGCCTTCAAGAAACAAAAACAAATGCTTTGAAAATAGAAAGACATCACCAAACACATGCCCAGTTTTACAGATTCGCTAGGATATATGCTATCATATTAATACAGCAAATATCATACAGCAAATACTGCTTTTTCAAATAATAGGTAATTGCAATATAGCAATGTGTTTAATAAACCATTTCAAAGGAAAAAAGCGAGCACCAAAGAGTATTTATATGCCGATACAACTGGATGTATGGATGAGTGATCTACCTCAAATGTGAATTCAGGACTCTGGCCGTAGTATACAGAACTGATATGGATGTGCCCTTCTGACTACAAGCACACAGAATTCCAGAAAAAAATATAACTGAAAAACTAAAGGTAATTACACAGGTGAGTTCCAAAATGCAAATGTTCCACAGATTCCAAAAACCAAAGAAAATCAAAGCCAGAGCCTCAGCAATGCACTTGGCTTTAATCTCAGATTTAGGGGCAGTGAGTCTATACAAGGAAGAACTGGTATTGAAGCTCCATCCACACCTCCCTGGCCAGAGTGAAGTCCAACACATTAAGGAACTCTTGCAAGGGAAAAATAAGACTGTACAAAGCCTGCTTACTAGCCGAAAGAAAGAGCAAAGATTTTTGATTAGTGCCCTAGACCTTGAGTTTTAAAAAACCAAATCACCCATGAGAACTAGAAATCCTAAGCTTACACAAAGCAGAGGGTGTAAGTTTTCTTCTACATTCACAGCTTAAGAACCTCAGATGAATAGTTAATATAAAAAGTGATGCAAGACCACTAAAATCCCTAGGGGTTTAGTAAACGTGACATGAAAATCTCTATCCTCAGAGACTCTTTTACAGCTCAGGGTTTATGGAAAACTCTCACTAAAGATGAGTTAGCAAAATTAATATCAAAGACCACATAAAGAAATAAATCACCATCAGGGTTAATCAGCAGACACCAAAATGGACATTTCAAGAAGTGGAAACTATAGATGAATATAATAGACTAGAAGATAATAATGTTTTAAGATAACTTAGATAACATATTGCAGGAATAAGATACTATGGGAAAAGAGAATTTTTTCAAGTAACCAAATGTTCATGAAAATTACCATCACTGGAATGAAAAACCCTCAATAGGTTAAATAGCAGAGTAGACATGGCTGAAGTGGAGAATAAATCTGAAGGAATTATAAAAGAGGGAGAGAGAGAGAGAAAGAATATGAGTATGACTGGATGGGTAGTTGACAGGCATGAAACACATAAAGCTTCAATGTGTATCAGTCCAACAAGGTTTAAGAAAGAAAGAAGGGAGGGATTGAGGAAGAACTTAATACTCAAAGATAATAACAAAGAACTTTCCAGAATTAGAGACATGAGCATTAAGATTAAAATGTCTTGAACAAAATAAAAATAAATTACCCAAAAATACTTTAAATTTAGGTATAAATCCAACAAAATATGTACAAGATCTATGTGAGAAAAACTAAAAAATTCTGATGAATTAACAAATGCAGACATACTCCACGTTCATGGATAAGAAGACTCAATAATGTCAAGATATCAGGTCTTCCCAACATGATCTGTAGATTCAGTACAATTTTAACAACAATCCCAGCAAGTTGGGGTGCCTGAGTGGCTCAGTCGGTTAAGAGTCTGACTTTGTCTCAGGTCATGATCTCTCAGTTTGTGAGTTCTAGTCCTGTGTCAGGCTCTGTGCTGACAGCTCAAAGTCTGGAGCCTGCTTCAGATTCTGTGTCTCCCTCTCTCTCTGCACCGCCCCCCACTCGCGCGCTCTCTCTCTCTCTCTCTCTGAAAAATAAACATTAAAATTTTTCTTTCAAAAAAGATCTGAGCAAGTTAAATAACTTAATGATGTTGATAAATGATTGTAAAGTTTATATGGAGAGGCCAAAGACCCAGATTAGCCAACACAATATTGAAGAAGAACAAAGTTGGAGACTTTAAGACTTACTGTAAAGCTACAGTAATCTAACAGTGTGGTATCAGTGAGAGAGGAGATAAAGACATCAATTGAACAGAATAAAGAGCCCAGAAATAGACACCCTTAAGTAGAGTCAATTGATCTTTCATGAAGGAGCAAAGGCAACACAATGGAGCAAAGACCGTCTCTTCAACAAACGGTGCTGTAACAACTAGACGTTCACATGCAAAAAAAAAAAAAAAAAGTGTAGACACAGACCTTATACCCTTCACAAAAATTAACTCAAAATGGATCACAGACCAAAACAGAAAATTCAAAACACTAAAACTCCTAGAAGATAGCATAGGAGAAAACTTACATGACCTTGGGCATGATGATTTCATTTTAGATACAATGGCAAAGACAGGATTTGTGATATAATTGATAATCTAGACTTCATTAAAATTAAAAATGTCTGCTCTGTGAAAAACAAGGTCAAGGGAATTGGAAGACAAGGAAAAGACTAGGAGAAAAAAATATTTGCAAGAAACACATTTATAAAGATAAAGGACTATTGTCCAAAGTATAAAAGAACTCTTAAAACTCAAAAACAAGAAAACAAACCCAATTTAAAAATATCCAGATAGCAAATAAGCATATGAAAAGATGCATATCTTTATAGCATAGCATATCTCATCAGGGAAATGTAAATTAAAACAATGAGATACCACTACACAGCTCTGAGAATGACCAAAATCTGGAATACTGACAATATCAAGGCAAAGATGTGGAGCAGGAGGAACTCTCATTCATTGCTCGTGGGGATGTAAAATGGTACGCCCACTCTGGAAGACAGTGTGGTGGTTTCTTACCGTACTAAACACACTCTTATCATACAATCCAGCAATTGCGCTTCTTGATATTTACTCATATAAGTTGAAAACTTATGTCCACACAAAAATGTGTATAGCAGCTTTATGCATAACTGCCAAAACTTGGAAGCAACCAAATTGTATTTACTAGTGAATGGATAAATCAACTGTGATACATCCAAATGATGGAATATTATTCAGCACTAAAAAGAAATAAGCTATCAAGTCATGAAAAGACACGCAGGAAACTTAAATGCATCTTTCTAAGTGAGTGAAGCCAATCTGAAAACACCACACACTGTATGATTCCAACTATATGACATTCTGGAAAAGCAAAATTGCAAAAACATCAGTGGTTTCTGGGGGCTGGGGATGAATAGGCAGAACACAGAGAATTTGAGGGGCAGTGAAAATGCTCTGTATGAAATAACGGTGGGTACATGTCATTATAAATTTGTCCAAACCCACAGAATGTGTAGCACCAAGAGTGAATTCTAATTTAAACTATGGACTTTGGATGATTATGATGTATCTTTGTTAAAAAAAAAAAAAAAAAGTACCATCCTGGTAGATTATGTTGATAATGGGGGAGACTATGTATATATGGGGGCAGAGAGTACACAGGAAATCCTTCTACCTCTCAATTTTGTTGTGAATCTAAAAAAAAGGCTTAAAAAATTGACATGTATTCATATAATGAAATTGAAACTGAAAAGAACTCTTAAAATCAAAGGGGAAAGATAATGTATCTAAAAGTAAATTATTTTTTATATTAATTTTTTAATGTTTATTTTTGAGAGAGAGAGCATGCACACAAGTGGGGGAGGGGCAGAGAGAGAGGGAGACACTGAATCTGAAGCAGGCTCCAGGGTCTGAGCTGTCAGCACAGAGCCTGATGTGGGGCTTAAACTCACAAACCATCAGATCATGACCTGAGCTGAGGCTGGATGCTTAACCACCTGAGCCACCCAGGCGCCCCTAAAAAAGTAAATTATAAATTACATTTCTCATCAATAATAGATGCCAACGAACTAAAACATAATATATTAAAATGTTGAGGAGACTTCCATTT
Source organism: Panthera pardus (assembly GCF_024362965.1). Taxonomy (NCBI): domain Eukaryota; kingdom Metazoa; phylum Chordata; class Mammalia; order Carnivora; family Felidae; genus Panthera; species Panthera pardus. Next base: position 100,538,064 of record NW_026526810.1, on the reverse strand, counting down.
GGGGGCAAGATGAAATGTAAAAAAAAAAAAAAAAAAAAAAAAAAAAAAAAAAAAAAAAAAAAAAAAAGCTGTAAGAAAAGTCCAGTCTCTGTAGATCAGGAGTTCTCAACCTTGGCATTATTGATATTTCAGACTAGACAATACCTTTTTGTTCATGGTGGTGGTAGGGGTGTTCTATGTACCGTAGCATATTTAGCAGTAACTCTGACCTCTACCCACTAGATACCAGTAAAAACTTCCCACTTGTGACAGCAAAAAAATGTCTTCAGATACTGTCAAAAGTCACCTGTAGGGCCAACCATCCCCAACTGAAATCTGTTCTCTCTAGCCAAAGGACTTGGAAGAAGATAGCCCTAAAGGACAGAACCTCTTTTGTTTTCTTTTCCTTTTCTTGAGAGAGAGGGGGAGAGCACAAGCAAGTGGGAGGAGGAGTAGAGGGAGGGAGAGAAGGAGGGAGGGAGGGGGAGAGGGAGGGAGGGAGGGAGGGGGAGAGGAAGAGAGGGAGGGGGAGAGAGAGAGAGAGAGGGAGGGAAGGAGGGAAAAGAGAGGGAGAGAGGGAGGGAAGGAGAGGAGAGGGAGGAAGGGGGGAGTGGGATGGAGGGGGAGGGAGAGGGAGAGAGAGAGAGAGAGGGAGGGAGGGGGAGATAGAGAGAGAGACAGGGAGGGAAGGAGAGAGGGAGAGAAAAAATATTAAGCAGGCTCCACAACGAGCATGGAGTCCAATCCTGGGCTTGACCCCATGACCCTGAGGATCATGACTTGAGCCAAAATCAAGAGTCGGACACTCAGATGACTAAGCCACCCACAGAACCTCCTTTAATATACTTAGTCTGCTCTAAGAAAACACCATGAAAGAGCCAGCTCCCTTTGCCTCCTCACCCAGCACTGTGGAGACCGAGGGGAGGAGCCCTGCTGCCCATCCCCACCCCACACTAACAAAGCACAGGCCGCACTCCTCCTCCTCCTCCCAGGGTGTGCTGCACACGGGGCTTGTGGAGCCTCGTTGACCATCCCTGCTCTGCACTAAGTAACCTCGGGAAAGAGGCAGCAGCGCTCCCTCCCTTCACTGGCACAGTGACCACAGAGGCCACAGACCATGAAAGAGAGCACTATCAACCACCACACTGTAGCAAGGGAAGGATAGCAAAGCGACAGCACCCTACCTCATCTCAGCCGGGGAAGGGGGGGCAAAGATTACAGAGAAGAGGGAACTAGACAGAGTAAACCCTGAAATCTGTGTAGGAAGTCCTGAGCACACCCCTGAATGCTCCATGCACAAAATCAGCCTTGACACAGGAAAGTTTGGACAACTGAACTACGACGGTGAGCAACAGAATACACAGACACAACATTCATTGGCCACAGGGTGAAGAGGTCACTGCTCCTCATGTACCCTCTGCCAATTCTGATGAGCAGTCAAGAAAAGGAAAATGAAAAGACAAATACAGTATTAGCATTATTGTGACAGTAGTTTTGACCTCACCGACCCTCTGAAGTCTCAGGGACCTCCCCCACCTTGGCTGCTAGGTCCACACTTTGAGAACTACTGAAGCAAAGAAGGGAATCCAAGAAAAAGAAAAGTCTCGCAGTAGAGAAACAGAATTTGGCAACCATGTGAGTGGTCACTCTATGCAAGGCACCATGTTTATTCAGTAGAGTGACAAAATTGAAGAAATATACCTAAAAGTAGATCTGTCCCTCAAAGAACATATAGACTAGCAAGAGGTAAAAAAAAAAAAAAAGGGGGGGGGGAATCTTAAGAGGTAGAGATAAAATGAGCAACGGATTCTGTTGAGAATCTATTGGACGGTTGCATCTATTGGAGAGTCTGTAAAGAGTCCAAAGACAAAACAGCCTGTGATTTGGGCCACAATGTGGGAGAAATCCCTTTTAAGAAAATAATTTCAGACTCCTCCCTTCTATTCATTTTATATAGGCTCATTTTATCAGATAAAAATGTAAATGTTTGTCTCCAGGATCCAACTCAATTTATTAAAAGTAGGATAGTCTTATTTTGATTACAAGTAATGGCCATGATTACATTTCTTTTATGATAGAATAGCTTTCAGGCAGTAAGTAGCAACCAAAAAGCAAGATGCTGAGAGTTTCAAGAAAGGGACATGCAACAAGAATCAACATTTGCCACTGAAAAAAACCTCTGCAGGGTCGTCCCATACTCTAAACTCAGAGTCAATTTTAAAGCAAGAATTTAGCTTGCAGTTTGTTGTTGCACACAGCAATATTATCAGCAGTCAGGATCCGTCCAGTGTCTGGGTATCTGCCCTCCTCTAAGTCAAAAACAGTAGTTGGAGATGGATAAAATCATTTACAAGAATGCAACACAGATAGACACTTAAACCTTAAATAACCTCCTACCCCCTTAGAATGCTTCCCACATTAACAAGGCACCTTAATAAAATCCATTTACCCCCATGACAAAACAGCTTCTCTTTGATAGTGTTCTCATCCTCCTTAGTTTTCTCACTCTGGGACCTTCACCGACTTTCAACCCTAATTTCATAGCTCTGTCCTTTACTTCCTTCGTTTGTTAACTTTTCCAAAAATGAGACATTTTGAGCGTTTCAATTTTTAAAATTCTAACAGTTTTCATAAAATTAATTCACACAGCATACAGTCTTCTGCTCCTCTCAGCAGCATCCCATTCAGACACAACCTCCTCAGTAACTCCGCTCCAAGACCAAATAGTACCCTTCCTCACTCTACCATCATTCCTCCAGCACAAAACCTCTCTGGTAGGAGGGAGGAAAACAATTTCTTTTCTGAGAGGGGCAATTATCTTTTCAGGTTTTACCACCCCAATTATCTAAAGCTTTAAAGAGGATGGGGCGCCTGGGTGGCTCAGTCAGTTAAGTGTCCAATTTCGGCTCAGGTCATGATCTCGCGGTCTGTGAGTTCGAGCCCCGCGTTGGGCTCCATGCTGGCAGCTCAGAGCCTGGAGCCTGCTTCGGATTCTGTGTCTCCCTCTCTCTGTGCCCCTCCCCTGCTCACACACGTATACACATAATGTATACTCAAAAATAAACATTAAAAAAATAATAAAATGAAAAGGGATGTGATACTCCAAGCAAAAAGCTAATTGAAGTAGATGCTAAAAGTTTCACAGGGAATATGGCAGATGGACTCTAAGATGGTCTCCAACTGTCCCCACCTCCTGGTACTCACACCCCTGAGTGCAGATAGAATCTGTAAGTTGCTTCTAACCAATAAAATATGTCAATGGTGATGAGATGTCACTTCCATGATTCTATCACTTAAGATTTTAATACCTGTCTTGCTAGAAGACTCCCTCCCTTGCCAGCTGTGATAAAGCAAGTGGACACACTAAGGAGGTTCGTGTATTAAAGACCTAAGAGTGGCCACCAGCTGATGAGAAATGGAGATCCTCAGTCCATGAGCCTGCAAGGGTCTGAGTCCTGCCAACACGTTATACGGGAATAGTATGCCGGTGTAAGGCTGGAAGTAGATCCTTCCCTAATCAAGCCTCAGGCTTTCAGATGAGAACCTAGCCCTGCCTGACACCTTAATTGCAGCCTTGCAGACTCCCAACTCCCAGAAGCCCCACCCAGACTCCTGACTTAAAAGAGCTGTGAGATGGATGTATTGTTTTAAGGCACTAAGTTTGTGGTAACTTGTTAAACAGCAATAGATAACAAATAAAGGGGGAGCACAATGAAAAACAATATATAACTATAATTGTATTGTAATTGTCATCACTAAAATCTAACAATGGATTTTATGCTAATAGACCAGTCAAGGAGGACATTACAATGTGCCTCTAAAAAGTCTGAGGATACGATGGTAGAGTCTGAGAGGTGAAGGACTATCCTCTGGTTTCTGACAATGGAGAAGCAGGGGAAGGCTGTTAAAGGCAACCTAGATGCAGAGGCCTCTACAAACCTAAGGCTGACAGAGCCAGTGTGGTTCAGCCAAAGTTCAAAGGAAAATGAAAGGGAAGGAAAAAAAAAAAAAAAACAGATTGGCTCATAGGGAGAGTTAGAGCATGGGCTGCAATGCAAGAGAAACAGGGAATATCAAGATGGACAGTGGGCGGGTCCCCCAGAGTAGGAGTATGAGACAGAGAAAGGCTACTCTTAGAACCTGGATGTCCAAGATCAGGAGCAGCAGAGACATCAGGCGGATGAGGTCATTATGGACCTTATTAGATTACACCCTTTTAAAGCTCGATAATGGGAAAACCGAAATTTCCTCAGGCTTATCGACATCATTGGACAGGTTTATATAAGACTTCAGAGCCAGCAGGTATCGAACCCTGGGGAGACACCCTGAAACAGCATCCACTCAGTATGACACCCACTATCAGCAATGCCCAAGTGAGGGGCAAAACTACAAAGCCCAAAGGGGTCACCAGAGGCAAGTCAGCAGAGAGGACCCCAGAGCCCTCTTGGATCTCCCATACAAGAGATAGCTGTTGTGGCACCTGTGAGAGCCCATCACTGAACTCTCCTGAGGTTATGAAAAAGTGTATGTGTGCACATGTACCACATGCCCACATGCTCACAAAAATGCTGCAAGCACACTTGTGCAAAATGATAAGACTTGGGAAAGAAAACACCATGGTTTAATACTTTATTTTAAATCTGAGCTCTCTACCTTTGGGTGATTTCTCCTAGACTCTCTTCTGTAGAGCCTTACATTTCTAAAGGTAATTTAGTTTTCATTTTGTATTTGTCACAAAGAAAAATGGAATCAGTGACCAGGGACTCCATTTCTAAAGGACAGATTATTCCTGTAACATGAGGCACATGCTATGGGAATCTTGTAGAGGATAAGGAGACATTTAATGCCTACTATGTTCACCATCTCATTTAATTTTTGCAACTTCTCAAAGTGGAGTAAGACAAAGCTCTGGGAAGTTAAGCAGTTTACCTGAGGTTACCCAGGCAGTGAGTGTTAGGTCCAGAGGTCAGAACTTGGGCTCTTCTAAGCCTGTACCTTCTTCCACCACCACACCGAGTTCATCAACGTTTTCAGTTATCTATTGAGCTAAGTCAATTGAAAATCTAATTTTGAGTGGTTAATAGATTATAATTAAAATAGTACATAGGGCACCTGGGTGGCTCAGTCGGTTAAGCGTCCGACTTCAGCTCAGGTCATGATCTCATGGCTAGTGACTTCGAGCCCCACGTCGGGCTCTGTGCTAACAGCTCAGAGCCTGAAGCCTGCCTCGGATTCTGTCTCCCTCTCTCTCTCTACCCCTCCCCCGCTCATGCTCTGTCTCTCTCTGTCTCAAAAATAAATAAACATTACAAAAGTTAAAAAAAAAAATAAAGTGAAATAGTACATAAATATATTAGTACGTAAGCCAGGGTAATTTTCACATAGGGTGGATAAAATCATTTTATGTCACTTAACCTTCATTTCACTGTAAATCAAAGTATAAAATGTGGCCTATTGCATTCCTAAAATTAGAACTCTCAGGAATACTATACTCTTATTTTCTAAGAAAATCTATTATAAATGGTATGTATGCATAAACTTAAACTGCCTAAAATCCGATGTGCATAATCTGTAACTGGGAGTATAATATCTGTGTCTAAGAATTTTATTTGCAATATATACTTTAGATATCTCCTTAGTTTATTAGAAAGAGCTGTCAGTGAGTTTTACCATCATTTTAATATATACATAATCACTGTTAAATGGCATAATGGGCATCTTTTTATAAACCCATAAGAGTTAAATAATAGTTTATAACTAAATAACATCCTAGTGACCTAAAAGAACAAATGTCATCCAAATCTACCATATGCAGGAAGAGGCTTATTCCTCCCAAGAGATCTAGCCCATTTCTATGCAAAACATTAGAGACTCAGTTCAGCAAGAAAAGGCTTCTCTGGGCTTACCAAATCAAAGTTGCCATACTGAACTTAAAACATATGGAATTCTCCTCATTCAGTATGACGTTAGCCATTCTGACTTTCAGAATGTTTCAATAGGGTAACATCAAATAGGTAAATCAGTCTAGAATAGGGTCTTCATGCCTATCTTCATGTTTTCCTCAAGTTTAATTCTTGGTTTAAAAACAGGAGGATGAGGAGGGGGGCCTGGGTGCTCAGTCAGTTAAGTGTCCAACTTCAGCTCAGGTCATGATCTCGCAGTTCATGGGTTGGAGCCCCGTGTTGGGCTCTGTGCTGACAGCTTGAAGCCTGGAGCCTGCTTCAGATTCTGTCTCTCTCTCTCTCTCTCTGTCCCTCCAGTGCTCTCTCTCTCTCTCAAAAATAAATACACATTTTAAAAAATTAAGAAACAAAAACAAAATCAGGAGGAGGAGTTTGGAAAACACAACAAGAACAACCAGCTTCTCAGATCCTTTTTTCTACACCATTTATAATTACCAGGTTTAGTAAGCTTTTCAAACTTAAAACAAGTGTACAACCCATATATGTCAAACTGATACATTTCTCAGAACTCTGGCTACTATTCTGTAACAATGACAATATCCAAATGTTATCCTTTCTTACTGCAGAATTGTTACTTTTCCTAAGTGCACTAGCAGCGTGGGCGTTATGGGAGGGGAGAAGTGTACACAGAGACACACTGAGGCATCAGTGGTTAAAGTGACATGATTTCTTGAGTTTTAAGTTTTTGTTTATTTGAGAGAGAGAGCACGTGCAAGCCGGAGAGGGGCAGAGAGAGAGGGAGAGAGAGAATCTCAACATAGTGCTTGATCCCATGAAACTTGAGATCATGTCCTGAGCCAAAATGAAGAGTAGTCTCTCAACCAACTAAGCCACCCAGGTACCCCTTGAATTTGCTTTTAAAATACCTCCTCCCAAGAAAGTACTGGGGAGAGAGATGCAACAAATTGCCAAAAAAATAATGAGTGCATGCAGGTTTATTACACCATTCTCTCTTCTTTTTCATGTATATAAATTTTCTATAATAAACAGTCTTGTTAAGGTTATGATCTAAAACCAAAATTAGGAGTTCATAATTCAGTCTTTCAACACGATTTTTTTCAAAAAGTAAACTCAATGGTACTAGACCATACTGCCTAGAACTAGCATTGTCATTTGTAAGTTGTCGGGGTTTTTTCTCTCTTTTTTTAACAGAAGATTTGCAAGAATAGTACAAAGCACTCCTAGATTTCCCAAATGTTAAAAATTTGTCATGTGCCCTTTACCTTTTTTGTATAACACACATATACATAAAAACGCACACACATGTACATATTTTTCTCCTAAACCTTTTGAGATTTGGTTGCAGACATTATGTCCCCTTACCAGTAAATACTTTAGTTTCCCCTAAGAATGAGCTCATTCCGTTCCAAACTACAATAAAAATAGCATATGTAAGGAAGTTAACTTTGCTATAAGACTATTATTCAATATACAAACTGTATTAAAATTTCACCAATTATCACAATATCGTCCTTTGTAACATTTTTTCCTAGTTTAGGATCTGATCCAAGATCATCCATAGCATTTGTCTCTTTCGTCTCCTTCAATCTGGAATAGTGTCTCAGCATTTTTCATGCTACAGACTTTTGTGAAATGTCTCTGGATTTGGGTTTGTCTGATATTTCCTCTTGCTTAGAACCAGATTATACATTTTTGGCACAAGTACTCTCAGTGCTTCATACCAGGAAGCACAGGATATCAGTTTGCCCCATTACCAGTGATACTAACTTTGATTATTTGGATAGGGTGGTGAACCCCCAGGTTTCTCTACTATAAAATTACCATCTTCCTCTTTGCAATTAATAAGTCCCCTGTGGGGAAATTCTCCAAGAATGTAAATATTCTGGTCTTCGAGTTTTCACACAATAGTTTGGCATCCATGGATGATTCTTGCAGGAATCAATTGTTACTGTGATGGTTGCAAAGGAGTAATTTTCCAACTTTTAGTTGGTCTATATTTTTTAATTGCCATTATTTGTAAGTTTTTAAAAATAATCCTTAGAATTGGAAATCATTTTACTCAAGAACAAATCCATTTTCACTCAAAGTCAAGCAATTTTCTTTTAAATCCTAAATATGCTAAATCCTGAACAGCTCAAGTAACTGTCTCCAGAAGCTCCAGCCTTCACCTGCTAAGGCCCTGCATTTGATTTTTCCTCTCCCTGCTCTCTCTTCCTTCTATCCTGGGCACTGGCACAGAGTGGAAATTGCTGCTGGGGTAGGTAGATGGGGAAAAAAACAAACTACAAGTTACTGACCAAAAGTAGAAGGGTGGGAATGGCCACTGGCCAAGGTCGCCATGGGTAGCAACAATCAGCTTGTGAATGGACCAACAAAAATGGCACAAGTTCAACCAGTAAACCAGGAGCAACCAGATGAGGACCAGATGTTTCCCTTATGAAGCCAAATGTTAAATGCCCATCAACAACAGCCACAAAGACCCATCCACTTGAGACTTGCCTGAGATTTCTGGGGTGTAATATAATTACATATTCCCAACAATGCCCCAACATGCCTAGCTGTTCCTCAGAAACTATTCTCATAAACAGATAGCAATGACTTCAATAATAAAGACTCATAAGGAGAAATATCAGTAATGAAACAAATGACATAAATGGAAAAAAAAGAAAAAAATACTTCACTGGGATTTGGAAACGCAAAATAATCTGGAGCACTTGTTAATGAGGCAATCGAGAAACATCATTCAAATACCTAAGTACCACCACTTTATATAGTAACTGGGCTGTTCATGCTAACAGCATTTTTTTCCTGCTAGTCTCTTCTCCTTTTTTCCTATTACAATTCTTCCCACTTTCTTCAATGTTTTAAAGATCATATAACCTGAATTATACAAATAAAAATATGAATAGCCCAGGGGAATTTAGTTTGAAGATCACAAGTTCCGTACCATTTCATGACAACTCACTGAACACAAAGCTGAGGTCCTCTGATTCTCCATTCCTCCTCGGGAATCGGCCCTTAGCATGTTGTCTGGACATAAGGATATTTTCGTTCTATTTGTTACATTCTTTTTTTTTTGTGAAGGTTATAAGTTGCCAGGCAAATATTTTTAAAGTATCTCTGTTTTTTATATCCATTTACATACCACATTCATAAAGAAGGTCCTTCTGGATTCCTTCCAGAAATTACTGGAGTAGAGCATTGAGATTTTGCCTGGCTTTAGAACCAATATTTCTCTCAAGGGGAAATTTCCTGGGGGGAGAAAAACGAGGAGAGCAATCAGCTATAGCCCTAAGGCAGCACTGTGCCCAGGTCTGATATCTTAATGAGGCCATGTCCTCACTGCCCAGTGACAGGAAGTGACTGTCACTCTATATGCAGACCTGCCTCTCACCTGCAGAGGTAGAGAGAAGGACAGGAAGCACAGGAGCCTCAACATCAACTGGAACTTGTTAGAAATGTCAACTTTCCAGCAGCAATCCAGAGTTACTATATTGGAAACAGGAGTGGAGCCCAGCAATCTGTTTTAACAAGGCTTCCAGGTCAATAAAATACACATTTAAGTCTGAAACTTACATAGAAAGAAAGAAGGAAAGAAAGAAAGAAAGAAAGAAAGAAAGGAAGGAAGGAAGGAAGGAAGGAAGGAAGGAAGGAAGGAAGGAAGGAAGGAAGGAAGAGAGGTGCCTGGGTGGATCAGTCGGTTAAGTGACCTACTCTTGATTTTGGCTCAGGTCATGATCTCACAGTTCATAGGATCAAGTCACATGTAGGACTCTGTGCTGACAGTGGAGAGCCTACTTGGGATTCTCTATCTCCCTCTCTTTCTGCCCCTTCCCCACTCACACACTCTCTCTCCCTCTCAAAATAAATAAATAAACATTTTAAAAATGTTAAAAGATAGATGATAGATAGGTACCAGAGGGTTTTTGTTTTTGTTTTTGTTCTTTAAGCTCTTAGGGTAATTCTAATACACAGACAGGCTGAGAACTCTGTCTGGGAGGAGCCCTGGACTCTAGTTTCAGGACCACTTTCACGCTAACTATAAGAGGACTATGGGACTTGAAGCTGTAAACGTAGTCAAGATGTAGGGAGAATTTTTCAAGACACTGGCTGAGAATACCTCCCTTCTCTTCGTTTCCACAGCAGAGACGTGCTGTAAGTCACTCACATCACTTCTGAATAAGAACAAAGACAAACTAATTATCCTCTACACCCTGGAAACTTTTCAGATTTCCAGCTCCATCCCAGTTGAGAATAAACAGATTTCAGACTGTGCCTAAAAATCAGCTCATGAGGTAATCTGGTTAAATATTATAATTTTTCCATAAACAAAATCAATGGAATAAAGTTTGATTCTTCAGGAGAGTTGAAAATACCATGTAAGGAAGTAGAAGAAACATTTATCTAAATAAATTGGGACAGAAGCAAGGCCAACTTTTTTCCAGAATACCAAATGTATCTTCTTTGCCCAAAATATAGGAAATGAATAATAGAACACTATCATACTGCTTTTGTGTGATGCACAAATGCCTATAGATACATCAAGCTCCTTTGTTTTTCTTAAGAAACACAAGAATAAGGCCAAATGTAATTATCTTTTTCTTTGTTGAGTCTTACTTTGTTAACAAAAGCCTAAATCCATAATTTCTTTCCCTAGACCAAAAAAAAGGAAAGAAAAAGTTATAAATGAGGAGAGAAAAGGGGAAGCTTGGCCCAGATTAGCTGATTTTATTATAAAAACATGACTAGATTTTTATTTAAAAAAAGGAGGAAATGATGTTGGTATCTCCACCCATATAAAATGATGGTAAAGAGGGCAGGCAACCACCCTTTACTGAGGACCAATTGTGTGCCCATCACTATGCAAAAGATATTTTAGCCTTTATCCTGACTTTAAAGATAAAGAAACGGAGAGGTGCCTGGGTGGCTCAGTCAGTCAAGTGTCCCAGTCTTGATTTTGGCTAAAGTCATGATCTCACAGTTTGTGAGATCAAGCCCCTCATAGGGCCCTGAGCTGACAGTGTGGAGCCAGCCTGGGATTCTCTCTCTCCCCCATTCCCCTCTCAAAATAAATAAATATTTAAAAAAAGAAACCGAGGATATTTGCATGGCCCCACTACTAGTAAATTTTCTAAGTTTAAAATACTGTTTGGCTACAAAAACCTACACACTCTGTACTATACCAAAGCTGTATTCTTGGCTGGGATAACAATTTGTTTAAAACAGAAACAGGGGCACCTAGGTGGCCTAGTCGATTAAGCTTAAGCCTGGACTCTTGGCTTGGGGCTCAGGTCATGATCTCCCGGCTAGTGGGATTGAGCCCCCATGTAGGGCCCTCTCTCTCATCTCTCTCTGCCACTCCCCCACTCACACTCACTCTCAAAAAAGATAAACTTAAAAAAAAAAGAAAAATAATAATTATTGCAGAAATGTGGACCTCCATCTTCCCATCTTTTTCCTATCTCACACCTCAAAAATGCCTGCCAAAGCTCCTCTCTAACCAATACACCATTCATTCATTCATTCATTCATCCATTGGTTGAAGGGTTCCCTAACATGCGCCGTGTGGTAAGGGCTTCGGAGACAGCACCTCCTACAAGGTAAGTATGGGGCAGGTGTGACTGATGGTTTCACTCTGACCTCCCTTTGAGACTCTATTAATATGCATCCAGTTTCCAATACAGCTTACTTAACCAGCTTTCATAGACGTGATTCTGTTTCCAAAAGCACTGAGCCAAGAAAGCAGTGGTGCCAAGATGCTCAAAGGAGGCCAGCTCAGCGCCTTCCAACACTTCCATTCAGTAGTTTTAACCTACGTCCACGCGCTAACCTCGCTTACCGTCGGTGGTGACCGGATGCGGTCTCTGGCCGTCCCTCAGCTGCCCGCTGGGAACATGGCCCAGGTGGGGGGCCACTGGGCAGCCGACCAGTCAAGCCACCCTGATCCCCAGAAGGCAAGCGCACAAATCCAACCCAAACTCCAGGCGAACCTTGAACTGACAGCGCCAAAAGCCCGCGGCGCCTCAGTGGCAGGGATCTCCACAGGCTGGGTCTGGGCCTGGGGGCACTGCCCCCAAAGGGCTCGATGACAGGCCCCGCGGCATCGCTGTGTCCCCTCCATATCAGAGCACGCCCTTCGGCCACATCCCTCCCTGGCGGGCTGCCAGAACCACCTGCGCCTCTCAAGTCCCGCAGGCGGCAGAGGCTGATGGGCAGAGGGGCAGGGGGTCGCCCGGGGCTGAGGTGGGGGGACCCGGGCCGCTGCTCCCGCGAGACTGGCACAAAGGCAGGCGTCGGAAAGAGGAGAACTTCCCACCCGTGGGCCCCGCGGCCTCCCACCCGGGGCCTCGGCGGCCCGAGCGCACTTACTGCCAGTCGCCATGGTCCGGCCAGGGGCTGCTGGGCGGCCGCCCGCGGCTGGGGTACCCTGAGCCGAGCCGACCGGGCGCGCGCTCCTCGCCAGGCCCCGCGCGCTCGGGAACCGCGCCGCGCACAGCCCCTCCCGCCGCGCGCCCCCGCCGCGCCGCCCCGCGCCCCCGCCCGCCGCCGCCGCCGGCCCCGCCGGCGCCCCGAGAGCCCATTCCCGCGGGTCAGAGGCGGCGGAGCTCGCCCCGGCGGCTGACCCACCCCTCCCCGACTCGCAGCATCTGTCCTCCCTCCCACCTCCTCACCTCTCCCCTCCCCCAAAGACAAGGAAGGCAGCAACCTGGAAACACGCTCTTGGCCACCCACGCCAGGGTCTCCTGGCCAGGCTGCCTCGCCAGGCCGCCTTTCCCGCTATATTCCCTGCTACGTTCTTGTTTTCATGTCACCTTCACAATTTCCACCTCATCTCTGTCCAAGCTTCCTGTCCGGGGCTTGGGACCCAAGAGTCAGTGCTCAACCCCAGCTGGAAAGAGCAAAGCATGAAGAGTTGGGAGTGGGGGGGGCAACGCTTAGCCAGGTGCCGGACATCAATCCTCCCGGACAGACGAGAGGACTGCTGGGAAACCTGCTGGTAGGTTCCGGGGGTCCTGTGCCCCTTATGTTACCGTCTGTTTTGTCTCCAGTGTGAAAATAGAGGCTGGCACATAGTAGGCTCTCAGTAACTATCTGTTGGGCGGGTGGATGGACGACTGTATGACTGGAGGCCTGCATGAGGAAATGAATGAATAAATAGCCAACTGATTGGATGCCGCCTGGATGAGCAACTGACTGACAGGTGACCACGGGCCAAACCGCAGCCCAGCCAGCTGACTAAGAGTGGACGCTTGGGAAAGTGGATCAGCCAGAATAAGTGAGGCAAGCCCTTTTGTGGCCTCAGGCCATTCATGCATGCTTTGGGAGGGCTCTGAGCTGAAGCTGTCTGTGAGAGTTGTATACATCTTCTTGAAGTTCACAAACCAATTTCTGATGGACTCCTGCTATGTCAGGGACAGTGGTACATGAGAGCCCCAGACCCTTTATGTAAAGAATCAAACAGCTCAAACATGTGTTCTGAAGCACGTGGCAGGCTTCTCATGGCTTCGTCCTTCTAAATATGATCTATTTGATGCATTTGGGGATCCACATTGAACCCAATCAGTAGGGATCCCTACAGGGATCATCCCAGCCCTGGGCTAGACGCTGAGAAGACAACAGAATACGTAAGACACCATCAGAAGCCTCTCTCATCTGGCTGGGAATAGCAGAGAACAACACAGTGGAGTCCTTTCTGATCAGTCTGCAGAACACAGATGAGAAAGGCAGTGATAATCTGATCAGGTTCTACATCCAGAGCTAGTACATCTGGAGTGGGATCCAGGGGCATAAGTTTTTGTTGTTGTTGTTTGTTTTTATGTTTTGTGTGTTTAGCACAGGCAGTTCTGAGGCATACTTCTAGTTAACAAGCATGGAGATCTGGCTCATTGGTCTTTCACAGCAACCCTTTGGGGTAGGCCCCAAAGCAAAACGTCTTGAAATGGGTCAGGTGAGGAAAAGAAAAAAAGACTTAAAGATGCCCCTGGAGTTTGGAATCTATTTGAAGCTCACAAATCAGGAGATTAAGCTGGTGTGAGGGGGAAGACCATGGATTGGGTTTGAACTCATTTGAAGGGTCAATAGAACATTCGTGAGGCTCTTTATTCATTAATTGTACCTATATTTCTAAGTCAGAAAGAGTTTGAAAAGTGAGAACTCTAAGTTCAATAAATGTTTTCTGAATGACTGACCTGTTAGATAGCAGGTGTATTAGCCTGGAGCCAGATGAGGGATGGGAAGGGGTTGAGGAGTAAGTGGATGTCAAACAAGTGGAGACCCCAGGTGTAGGTAATTCTCCCCCAAAGTTTAGCCATGCAGGAAATAATGGGTATGGAGTGCTTCAGGGGAGGGTGGGATTGAGGTAAGACTGGGTTTTGTTTTGTTTTTTCTTTTCTAAGGTAGAGGATTTTCAGCAGGATGGATTATTTCAGTCCACACGTTCAAGTATGTAAAAGAAAAAAAAAATGCTTGCTTTTCTAGAACTAAGTTGACTTTCTGGCTGCTGTCCCCATGCCACCTCTTGTTAGGGAGCTTGATTTTTTTAGTTGGTTCAGGGTAAACTCCATTGATTCAGGTTTTTCTCAGGCAGTTAAGTTTCTTCCCCCCACTTTTTCTGGGGGTTGCATCCACATGGGAGGAAAGAGCTGGACAGCATCGGGGATGTTAGGAGGTATCTGGCCCTCGGCACCATCTCCACACTGTAATGGGCATCTTCTGTCTGGACTGCCGAGCCCATCAGACCTCCCCAGCTGGGGACGGCCTCCAGGTGCCAGTTCCTGAGTGTACATTCACTGCTCTGTCTTCTCATCCACACCCAGACCCTCACCAAGGCTGACTCCTCCCCTTGAAATTTCCATTGCTATTGTGGGGAAGTCTGTTTTGCCCATGCCATTCTGGGGTGACGGGGAAATCTATGAAGGAGTCTTGGGCCTTTTTGAATGGGCCACACAACCTCGCCTTTCTTACCATCCCCTTGCTGTGGTGGTGAAGGAGAACTCTGCATGGTTTGTCAGCAAAGAAGACATTTAATATGATATGAGGCCAATGTCCCCGTAGATCCCCAACCTATCTGTAAGTTCTTTCATCCCCCTGGGTTCTCAGCAATGGAATTTTTCTCTTAGAAGCTGAGCAGAGGGAATGGTTGTAGGATGTTTGCAACTACACTAACTGCAGAGGGTGGATTAAGCCTAGAAACACCTTATCTCCTAGAACAAGGAATCCAAAGCATCTCAACAATGTCAGTGAAAACTCAGACTCCTTCCCTCTTCCTACCTTGCCATCCTCATCTGTCAGCAGCAGGTCCCCTCACGACAAGAATACAACCACAGTACAAAACCTCACGTTCTCACATGGCATTCCAGAAGTTGGGGGATGGGGCATTCCTTCTCATCTCTTTTAATCAGGGGAGACAATCTTTGTAAAAAGCCTTTAGAAGCCTCCTCCTTCCATTCTAGCTGCACTGGGAGGCTGGGAAAGTGAGTGTCTTATCTTTAGCTTCTATGACATGAGGTGGGTTCTGTCAGCAAAGGAGAATGGGTAGGGAAGTAAGGTTGGGCACCCCATCAGTGTCTGCTGTTGTCTTCTCACACCGCAGTAGGATCTCAGTTCCTTGCTCTCTTTTATGACACTTCCTCTCTCCAAGGCTGAGGAAATCCATCTCCTAAGGGGCTGAAAACTGTTAAAACATCCTTTATTCTTGCAAATCTGTGTGTCTTGTTCATGGACCTTAACCTCTGAAATTCAAAAGCCAAGATTCTGCCTTCTTTGGTTTTCTATACAACCTAAGATGCCCAACTCTAGTTAGACACAGGGAGACCCACATTGTAAGTGAAATTACATAACAGGAATGGAAAAAACCACACAAGTCAATAATAAGCCAGGATACTAGTACAGTGTCAAGGGGGATAAAGAAGGAGTGCTCAAGGAGGAAGGATCTAAAATATAGAGGCAGGACCTCTGTTTGAAAGAGTGCTGTCATTGCCAGTATAGGCGGAGACTTCTACCTTAGAAAGACACATTTGCAGTCTCAGAAACGTAGTTTGCAAAAAGAAAGTGATGACAAAGGGATCTGGGGTTGGAAGAGGGGGGCTGAGGGAGTTCAGGGGTGCTGTATGGTCCCCAAGTTCTCCATCACGTGAGGACGTGTGCTTTGTTACCAAGAAAGAACGAAGCAGGAGGGGGTGGAGGACTTTGAGTGGAAAGGTGGTAAGATGCTTCTGTTGGAAAGGTGAGAGGGAATCCAAGGGATGAGCAGAAGAGGCCTTCCAGCCGGTAGGGAGGGCCCTCCTGGAATTGGACCTCAGGAGCACAGGAGGGAAGGCGGCCACATGTAAGCTTTCTCCACCATGGCTGCACAAGGGCGGACAATGGAAGAGGACAGGACTTGAAGGCCATAAAAGGGGAGGAATTCTGGGTCACTGTGTCCCTGAAATAACCAGCCCCGGGGCTCAGAGGAGTTGGAGGGAAAAGAGGAGCTACAGAGGGAGTCAGGTGGGACTAGGAGAATATGGAGGAGCTCAGGACTGGGAGACACAGAGGAGGGCAGGTGAGAAGAAGCTCCGGTGGTCTGTGAAAACACCAGCACTTTGGACTGCACCTACATAAAGGGGGTCGGGACGGAGAAAGGACAGGACCCGGCAACTGCTTACAAAGGGTTTCAGCTCAGGTAATCTGTGATTATTGCTGGGCTCTTCTAACTTATTATTTGCCGTAACTGTGAGTCACATATCACCATCCACATTGCTTAAGTTCATTTCCAAAATAAGAAAGGATAAATACCTCTTACACACACTGAGTGGAAATGACCATATAGTCTCTCTGACCCTTGGCCTATGACCACATCCTGTTGACTTTATTAACTCTGGCTATAAACAAGACCTCAGAACAGAGAAAGGTGAGGGGCTGTAGCCACCATGCCGAGTGGGTCTGCGTCACTGTGGAGACTCTTTGGGGTTGAGATAGCTACTGCTTTGTTTCTTTGTTAGAGTGGGTGAAAACAGAAAAATTATTCTATGATTTGTGCGTGTAGCCTGTGAGCTAATGGGTATTTTATATGACAAGAGAGGAACTTTTTGTGTTCTGTAAAACTTGCCTTTGATTTTTATTCAGTGTCCGTATCTGTCCTAAGCCTCTGAACTCCCAATACTTCAGAACATTCGATATGACGTGCATTATGCTAATAAACAAATGAAGCCTTTTAAAAAGTAGCCATTGGGTAATAAATAGCATTGTCTTCTGATTCAACTCTTACAAGTCACACAGGAAATGGGCAGAAGTACAACAGGGCTAGTCAGGTGGAAGTCTGGTCTGGGAAGAGGGCAAGGCCTGGGTTCTGGCCTGTGGGTCAGTGATTAAAGTTCCAGCAAACACTGGAGAGACTCACTGGCTTAAAACCAAAAACCACAGCATTAGGGTGTATATCTCACAGCAGGCTGTCTCTTAGCTAATCCATACATGATGTCAGGTTAATATTTAAGGATCTGTAAAGTAGGAATTCAGAAGAGCTTAGGGGAAAATAACCAGTCTGAAAAAAAGTAAGAGACAGTCTGGAGACCAGATAGACAAATAGGTCAGAAGGTTTTGCTGTTCAAGACTCTGTGTGAACACAGCATTAATTTTTTTTTTAATACATTTTAACAGTCATTCAGGAAAAAAGTTCACAAGTGTCTAATCACTTCATTTCAGGAAGCAATACACAGTTATAGAATATTAAAGATCTCAAGCAACACATATTCACCCTGGTGTCCAGTGTGCTTGGATGAAGGTGAGGGCAGGGTCCAAGAAATGCATCCTAATGGGTGTTCTCTGTTTTTGCCAAAGGCAAGCCTAGGTCAGCTTTCACCAGCTCTGGGCCTCAGACCACCTGGTCCAGAATCCCATGGAGAACTTGTTAAAAATGCCAATTCTCAGACCCTAACCAGCACTCACTGGAGCAGAAGCTGTAGCAATGGGACCCTAGGAGCTGCAAATTAAATGAGCTCCCCTAGTGTTTCCAATACAGCCTAAAATTAGCAAACCTCTGACCCAAGGAACAGCAGCTAGTTACAGGGTGATACAGCTACCCGGAGACCTAGAATGCCAGACCTGGGAGTTTCTGCTCTGGTCTACTCCATCTAACAACAGAGAGTGAAAGTACTGGTAAGTTATAAATGCTGAGAATTTAGCCACTAGGAAACAAACTCAGTGTTAACAAACCTTTTTCAGTAAGTGGCTCTTACTCAGATCTAGCTAAAGACTTCCATTTATTTATTTTAAGTAGGCTCCACATCCAACGTGGGGCTCAAGCTCACCACCTGGAGACCAAGAGTTGCACGCTTGACTGACTGAGCCAGCCAGGTGCCCCAAGATACCCACTGAAAAATTAAAGTCCATTTATTTTAATTTTTTTTGTAATTTTTTTAATGTTTATTCATTTTTGAGAGAGAGAGACAGAGCATGAGCGGGGAAGGGGCAGAGAGAGAGGAATACACAGAATCCGAAGCAGGCTTCAGGCTCTGAGCTGTCAGCACAGAGCCCGACGTGGGGGTCAAACTCACGAACTATGAGATCGTGACCTAAGCCAAAATCAGGCACTCAACCGAGTGAGCCACCCAGGTGCCCATTAAAGTCCACTTTTTAATCCTTCATAAAGATAGAGAACTGGTCACAATTCTCAGTAATTAATTCCACATATAATAAGAAAAAGCTCCAAGAGTCATAGGGCCATACAGTTTCTTTCTTCTCTCCAGGCTAAGTAACTTTAATTCTTTGTCACTTTGTCAAAGTACTTACTTGTTTTTAGCTAGAAGAATAGGACATGATTTTTCAAAGCTGTGTTTTATTAGAGTAACTCTTGGACAAGGAGAGTTTTATGGCTGTCAGGAAATAAAACATCCACTTGACCTCTGAGTAGTTAATATTTTTCTATTTGACACAAGAGAATAGAGCTGGATGACTAAAAGGGGAAATGTAAGTAAGATTTAAAACACTGATTCACAATATTAACATATTTCAAGCTAGAATACAATTTATAGTTTTAAGAAATCATTTCTCCTATCATTCTCCTTAGTTCTATTTTCTAAACCCGTAAACACATTGAGCTTTTGATCCTGAGCTTCCTTCGCACTGAACCAGTTTCTCTTCATTCTCATGCAGGCTACTGAAAGAACAATCCACACTTCCCATCCACAATGCATCACTTCCAATTTAATCCTCAATCCACTACTAAGATTAGCCCCTTGTCTTGATCTCTTTGGGCTGCTATAACCAATGTACCATTAACTGGGTTGTTTGAACATTTATTTCTCATGGTTCTGGAGGCTGGGTAAAGATGAAGGCACCAGCAGATTGGGTGTCTGGAGAAAGGCCTCTTCCCAGTTCATGAAGGTCCATCTTCTATGTCCTCATATGGTAGAGGGGGCAAGGGAGCTCTCTGAGGTCTCTCCTGTAAGGGCACTAACCACCTTCCTGACCTAATGGCCTGCCAAGGCCCCACCTCCTACAACCATCACATTGGAGATTAGGTTTCAACATAAGAATTTGGGGGGAATACAATATTCCATCTTTAGCACCCTCAGTTATGGCAGTGACCTAATTGCCAAACTTAAAGGATAATTTTCAATATTGTATCATACTGCTGTGTATAATGACACAACTTACCACCTCATCCTTAAAATTCTACTCCCTTGGCTTCTGTGACATTTCATTTTCCTAAATTTCCACCTACATTTCATGTCATTATCAATACTCTTCTCCAGGGTTCCTCTTCCCCCTCAGATTGCCCTTATATTTGGTGCTCTACCCTCAGTTCACTGTCCCATCCTACACACTCCCTTGGTATCCTCTCTCCTCTCAACAACCAATTCTTTGCAATATTTTGTACAATCTCCCCTGAGATTCAGACTCACCTGTGTGGTGGTTAAAAGTGTAGGCTCTGGGGGCATCTGGGTGGCTTAGTCGGCTAAGGATCGGACTACGGCTCAGGTCATGATCTCACAATTTGTGAGTTCGGGCTTGTGAGTTTAAGCCCCACATCGGGCTCTCCATTTTCAGCCCAGAGCCCGCTTCCTGCTTCAGATCCTCTGTTTTCCTCTCTCTCTGCCCCTTCCTCACTCACACACTTACTTTCTCTCTCAAAAATAAGTAAACATTAAAAAAAGAAAGTATAGGCTCTGGAGATAGACCACAGGGGTCCAATGTCTTGATCACTCACCAGCTCTGTGATACTGGGCAAGATACTGATTACTTACCATCATTGTGCCTATGTTTTCTCTTCTGTAAAATGATGATGAATAATACCTCCTGGGACTTCTACTTGTGGCAGTATGACAAATCAGATACTTTCAAAGGGCACTGTCACTCTTCCTGGATAAATTACTATAAAAATAATTTTTAATGCATTCCTGTACTCACTAGAAAGTAAGGAAAATCTCCAAGGGGAAAAAGAAAACAATGAGTTGAAACCAGACCAGGAGACAGTATGTTGCAAGCAAATGGAATAGTGACCAGCGAAGCAGAGTTGGCCTGATAACTCCTGCATCAAGAGACCAAACTTGGAGCTTACCCTGAGACTCCAAAGACATTAGAATTATCAGAACTGGAGTACTCCTGGCTCACAGCAGGCATAAACATAAGTCCTCTGTAAAGGAAAGCATTTCAAATTAGGCACACAGGATTCCCACATGTTAGATTTGAGAAAATATAAGTTCCAAAAACAATGAGGATAAAAACCACCATGAGTGAGAGCAGAAACAATTTGGTGCCACAAATTCTAGCCTAAGGAGGCCTACCTGGAAGCCCATGCCTACCTTGTTTTATTTCACCCTGCCCAGTCACCCAGGCTTTACACATTATTTTATCAAAAATCGGTATCAGGTAAAGTATGTAAATCTACCAGAGGACAAAGAAATTTCTTTTTTTTTTTTTTTTTATGTTTATTTTTGAGAAAGAGAGAGACAGAGAGTGTGAGCCAGGGAAAGGCGAGAGAGAGGGAGACACAGATTCTGAAGCAGGCCCCAAGCTCGGAGCTGTCAGCACAGAGCCCGACGCGGTGCTTGAACTCATGAACTGTGAGATCATGACCTGAGTTGAAGTCAGGTGCTTAACTGACTGAGCCACCCCGATGCCCCAGGACAAAGAAATTTCTGACCACACAGCCCGAAGGAGACATTGTACATTTTTCGTTTTCTTCTCTGAAGCAGTAAGTACCAGTTATGGAGATACAGAAACATTATAAAGAGATATGATCCTATTTCTGTAGAGTGTAGTTTTGTGAATTAATTATATTTGTAAATATAAGGGATTTTCAGAAAGAAGACTAATAGAGTTATTTACTGGTACAACATATACAGTATATAGACAATTTTGCTAGTAATTTGGTACTGTGTTAGGTGTCAGTGGGAACACTAAAGATGATAAGCTATATTTTTTTATTGGTTGATTCATCTTTAAATATAGACAGAATGACTTTCCAGACATATGGTCTCTAAATAAAGGATAGGATATTTCATTTTTAAATGCAATGCTAAAGTTGGGGAAATTATCTACTGGGAAAATTTTATAGGCAACTAGTTGAAGTTTACAGAGAGAATATGTTCAGTTAACCAAGTGTATAATAAAATGATGTGTAGAATTAGCAAGAAAGGCAGTATACCAATTATGCTACAAGAAACTAAGAGATAAATCAACAACTTAAAACATGTAACAAAGGCAGAAGAGTTAACAATTTGTGAGACTTGAGCAAAATTCATTTCATTTAAATCACATACACTATAAGATGTTCAACAAATCTTTGGGGGTTGACTTCTCTAAAAATAGTTAACTTAAGCTAACAGCCCAATTAATTAGGTACTATGGTGACAAGGTATTTGAAATCAGCCTGTAGATAATGTAATTATATGAAGGCTTTCTCTTTTTTAATTTTTGTTATTTATCTTAAAATAAGATTTTTAAAGTCTCATATTGAAGCACTTGTAAGAAAAGAAGACTGGTGTATATAAAAGTTTTCCTTTATAGCATAATCTGTAATTAGCCTGATGATCAGGCTTTGCAGACTACAACCAAAAGCAAATTAATAACATAACTTGATTATTCTGTAGTACTTAGAATTTTGGGAAGATTAACTTCCTTGAAAAATCAGGGATTTTTAACATTTTCAGAAGTGCACCAACTTCTTTTAAGCCATTAGGTTAGTATCACACTATATTACGATCAATCGCATGTGGGTGACCTAAATGAGTTAATAACTCTCCAAAAATACTAAGTGGAACCTTGGTAACCTGGGAGACACTCAGGGCACAAATCTAGTGAAGAAGGTTTAGTAACTTATGGGTGAAATGGAGGCTATCACCTCATTCTTTTCTGTGATAAAAACATAGGGGATGCAATCCTTTTTTTTTTTTTTTTTTTTTAATGTTTATTTTTGACAGAGAGAGACAGCGAGTGGGGCAGGGGCAGAGAAAGAGAGAGACACAGAATCCAAAGCAGGTTTTGGGCTGTCAGCACAGAGCCCAGTGCGGGGCTCGAACTCATGAGCTGTGAGATCATGACCTGAGCCAAAGTCGGATGCTTAACGGACTGAGCCACCCAGGTGCCCCCGGGGATGCAATCCTTGAAAGGAGAGAGTCATGTTCATATAACTTCACCCCTGAGTGAACAGGGGTACAGTGGAACAGGTCTTCCTGCCTGAGTCCTACAGACCTGAGGAATCAGGAAGGAAGCCTGGGTTGTCAGAGTGGTTAGAAATCAAGATGGGAAATCCCCCAGGGCAGTGATTATAGAGAGGGCCACCCCCAAAATGTGAGTGTAAAATGCCCTCACAGCTTAGGCTGAAAGCAGGCAATAACTCCAATGATTCCAAGGCAGGTGAACTGCTGAAGAGCTCAAAGTTCAAGCCTCGCCAGGATATAGTGATGTGGCAAACACTCCAGGCTTTCTGGTGAAACTTCATAAGGGCCACACCTTAGAAATAAGAGCCGTGTACCAGAAATAAGGTATTTTCCCTAAAACTAAGAACAAAACCAAAATAGATCGCCTGTAACAAAGCTTACAGTCAAACCTCTTACAAGTTCAGGATGCTGTCAGTCATTTAACTGCTTCCTAGAACAAAACACTCTTCAGAGGGAAATAATAGAATCCAGAATCTCTGACATGTATCATTATACAATAAAAAATTACTAGACAAGGAAGGAAACAGGAAAATGTGACCCTTAGTAGGAAAAAAAAAAAAATCAGCCAATGAAACACATACACTGATGAACCAAATGTTGGAACTAGCAAAGACTTGAAAATAACTAGATAAGTATATTAAACAATCTGTAGTAAAAGATGAAAATAGCGGGTAAAGAAATGGAGAATTTCAGTGGAAGTATGAAAACCATGGAAAAGAACCCAGGGACATCCTAAAATTGAAAAATCCAACACCTAAAATTTAAGTTATTGGATAGACTAACTTCAGATTGACTACATTAGAATTAAAGACTCATCAATTCGGAAACAAGTCAAAAGGAACCATCCTGTCTGAAGCACAGAGAGAAAAATTATTGTGGGGACAAAAGCCACGATGACCTGTGGGACCCTATCAAGCAGTCAACACACATGTACTTGGAATCCTAGAGAGGAGTGAGCCTGGTATGGTGTGTAGGACACGGAGAATATAAACCACAGCAGGCATGTCATAACAAATTGTTGAGAACCAAAAACAAAGACAAAGTCATAAAAGCATCCAGACAAAGACAGCACATCATATACAAGGGAATAACAGCAGGAATGGAAACTAACCTCACGTCAGACACAAGGAAGAAGGCTGAAGGCAATGGACCAATCTTTAAAGCGCCAAAGGAGAAAGCTGTTAACCTAGAATTCAAATACCAGCAAAAATACCTTTTAGAAATGAAGGTGAAATAAAGACATTTCAGACCAACAAAAGCTGATAGAATGTGTTTCCAATGCAGCTGAACTACAAGAAATTCATATTAAAAGAAGTTCTTCAGACTGAAGGAAAATTATTCCAAATGCAAGTCTAGATTTGCATGAAGGAAAGAGGAGCGCTGGAAAAGGTTCAGATGTGGGTAAATGTCTACAATTTCTTCTCATTTTTTTGTGTTTACAGCAAGAATTAAAATGTATAATGAGGTTTAGAACATACAGAAGTAAAATATGTAACAATATCACAATGGAGAGAAGGAGGTCTAAATGGAATTATACTGAGTGAATCTACAGGTAGATTTTGTGAAGTCACAGGTACACACTGTAACCTCAGGGCAAACCCACTCTAGCCCCTGACCAATTTCTCCTAACCACTGTGCAATGCTCCTGTTGTCAAGTGAACATTTTTGCCACCACTTGATTACTTCACTTAGTTGCAATATCGATAATTTATAACATCATTATTTTATTATTTTTTAATAAAATTTTTTAATGTTTATTTTTGACAGAGACAGAGCATGAGCAGGGGAGGGGCAGAGAGAGAGAGAGAGAGAGGGAGACACAGAATCTGAAGCAGGCTCCAGGCTCCGAGCTGTCAGCACAGAGCCCGACGTGGGGCTCGAACTCACAGACCAAGAGATCATGACCTGAGCTGAAGTCAGACGCTCAACCGACTGGGCCACCCAGGCGCCCCAATCATTTTAAACCATGAATGGACTGAGAAATTCTTGAGATTCAAAAGGCCTGTGGGCTCACCTCTTCTAAAGAAAGCTGCCAGAGTTGGGTCTTTCCACATAATTTGCTGTGCCCTGTGCCTTGTGACCCTGTTACACTGGCCACAACTGATTGTACCAGAGATCTCTGCCATGGAGGGTAGACATAATGGAGGCCAGAATAGCCCAGCAGAATAATCTCTGCCCTATCAGGAAGCTCTCTTTGGGTTTACTCAGATCCTCTTTAGGGAGCAGTAGGAGTAGCAGACACAGAAATGTACAGAGAGAAGCTGGAAAACACATGAATAAGAGTATGCATACTGGGACTACACAGCACCCATTTCAAAGATGTGGACACAACCCAGCCATGTGAGCTGCTGTGTTCACTACGTGACAAAGAGCTGTTTTTCCAGGTGTCCAAGAAGCTTTGCCTCTGAGATGGTTGCCTCTCATTTTATCCTCTATATTTTAAAATAAGCCTCCAGCACTTAAGATAATATGAATGTGCCTTTATTTCTTGCAACCAAAAGGAGCCTGTCCAAATTTATCTTTAGAAGAAAAACAAAACAAAACCCAGACCTGCAATATACAGCACATGAAAAACAATTCAGGCATAAAAAAATACTACATTACTACACAAAAAGGCTATACAGTCTGAGGCTTGAGTATTTACTTTAATACAGGGAATCTTTTTAATGTGCAATGAAAATTACTACATAGTTCAGAAGATAAATGAAAATGTGAATAGTTAAGCACCCACCACAGTCTTCTCAATGCCATTTAAAAAGCAAGCATTCTTGAAACTGTAATTCAAGAATCAAGGGGAAGTTAGGAAGGCATTAACAATTCTGCTTATTTTCCTAGGCTCTTTACAAAGGTGAAAGCAAAAGTTAATTTTCAGTTCATAAAATTCATTTTTAAAGATAATTAAAGATAGCTGATCTCTCTATATATCTGTGAATCTTTTTGTCAAAACCAAAATAGGTTATTAGAAAGAGGATATATATTGTAGCTAATTCACCTTGACAAAAAGGAAAGCAGGCTCTCCTTGTCCGTTGAGCCGAGAGCCCTGTCTCATGTCAATCTGAAAATCTGTGTAAACACATAAGCTTCCAATTATGGGCCTAAGAAAATCACCTCAAAAATCACATTAAGCACGAATAAATCACTCTGGTTTCCTTGGCATTCAAGTACTTTTTAAAAGCTTACTTTCCAGCTGTTATTGTTTTGAAATTTAGCATTCATATCTTTGCATTTTCAAAGCATTATGCAATTCTAAATATTTTTAACAAGTTAGTAAAATAGTTCTGTATCATCTTGAATTTACAACTGAGAAAAGGATTTAAACAAAAAGGAATTTTTTAAGGATACATAATGAATCCTAGTGGCAGAACTAGGATACAAATATTTGACTCTCTAGTTTCTAGTTCAGAAAATTACAGGTATACAAATCATTTAGATAAATGCATTTTTAATACATTTCCCTATGGTACCACTGTTCTGGAAATGCCTGTAAGAAAACAAAATCCTTGCCTAAAAGTTGGTTCATGATCTCTCCTTTGGCAGTAAGAAAGAGCTTGCAGATGATACAACCGTGTCCGTTTCAGGGAATAAGCACTTTAACCGGGTGTTAAAGAGACTGGGGATGTTTCCCCACATTAAAAATGTCCACTCACAGGGAGCCTTTGAGGCATTAAGGGGTTATAAACCCAGATGGGATCATAGGTGTGCTTACAACATAAATTCAAGAGTATCAGAAAAGAAAACACACAGGGTCACTTTCTTCTGAAGACATAAATTACAATATCTTGTTTTCAAAGTGAAAAATGTTGCCCTAGTCAGTATCTACACAAGCTCCATTTCCTGTATGGCTCCACTTCTTTTATTCATGGCTTGTTTTTAAATACTCCAAGTAAGCCTGGCATAGGACATTAAAGCTACTAAAATTCCAAGCCTCTACTTTGAACAGTACTTTCATATATTAAGATTTCTGAAAGTGGAATTTTAATGTTTATTTATTTATCTTTGAGAGAATGAAAGAGCGCGAGAGAGCCTGAAACAGGGGGAGGGGCAGAGAGACTGGGGGAGAGAATCTCAAGCAGGCTCCATGCTGTCAGTGCAGAGCCCAACGTGGGGCTTGATCCCATGAACCATAAGATCATAACCAGAGCAGAAATCGGGAGTCAGAAGCTTAACTGACTGAGCACCCAGGTACCCCTGGAATGGTTTTAAAATATATCTTGTGACTATAAACACTGCCACACAACTGCTCTTCCTCATAAAAAATTAGTAAGTATTTAATATTAAAATCATGTATTTATGACTTGAAGCAGCATTATAATCAAGTTGACAATACAAAGAACTTAATTTAGTAGGTAGCAAGTATTATGACACCATATTTTAATTCTGAAATCCCTGTTAAACACAAATATTTTCTATTTGAATTCTATTTAATAAACTTCAATTTCATATTTAAAGCAAATTATCAAGTGATTCACATGCTATCATCATATATTCATGAAAAACTTGCTATCGGCTAAAGCATTATACTGTGTCAGATGTGGCCATATAACAACTCACAACTGTTTAATACAATTTTGTTACTTTTAGTGGTCTTTCTACATTTTCTGCTGTTAAGATTCAGGCTATATTCAACTGGCAAAAATTACAGATTGATAACAAGTGTAACGGAGACGTGGCAAGTCCTTTGTAAATACTGTTAGGAGGAAAGTAAATTGGCATTCCTTTTGGATTTCAATTTGGCAATAATTGACAAAATTTTACATATATTCACATAGTACAACATGCAAATCCATGTGTAGTTTATCCAACAGAAATCCCAGCCTAAGTGAGCCAAGATATACACATGAAGATCAACACAGCACTGTTTGAAATAGTGAAAAATGAGACGAATCTGTGCACAAAAGAGGCACCCCAGCAGGCCTGAGACTGCAATCCTTAGAAAGGTTGGCTTGCAAGGCTGGTCCCTGGCTGACATCTGGGAACTTGGGTGGTGAACAGTTCCCTACGCAGAAATACAGCTTTCCCTGAGGACCCAAACCTGGCATATGAAGCCATCATGGGACAGACGTACTTGATAACTCAGACCCACCCTACACTGAGACTTAACTGGTTTTAAACTTTCCTTACTGCTTAAGCCACTGTGAAATAGGGTATTATTGCTTACAGTCCAGAGTATTCCTCTGGATTTCCAGTTCTTTTGTCTTATGTAAAATGACACTGAAATTATAGGCAAGAGTCCTGTATTTGTATCCCAGATGCATCACTTACAAACTCTGTGAATGTGGGCCAGGCACTTACCATCTTAAGACAGAGTTTCTTCATTGTATAAGTGAAATGACAACCTTGTATTTTGTAAGTACTATTATGCAAAAACAGAGGGCAACTTTAGCTTTACAATGTCTGTAAGTGTTAATGATCAGACAAGCTCTAGTAAGTAACCTAGTACACAAGAGGCCAATAACAGATCCATACCTCCAAGTGCCCTAACACTAGAATTTTTAAATCCCAGAAGCTCTACCCAATGTCCACATTATGAAAACCACCCCATCTACTACTGGGAATATCTGAAATCAGGGGAAACAATTTTTTTTGATAACAAATGTGATATCATAGATTCTTATAAAAGTTTATTTGGGCTAGCATTAGTATTTTGATTTTAAAAGATGACAGATATCACACATTTTCACTCACAGGACATTTGCAAAATTCCTGAATTTACAATGCTAGAAGACAACATGGAGTATAATCAACTGTAAGACAGGCAGAGCCAACTACATGGTCTGGAGATGGTCTGCTAATGGCAGCAATTCAAACAACATAACTTAAGTGATCTCCATTTAAAGGTCTTAAATGAGAAATTAAACAGACGCACATCCACAAAGCTATAGACATTTTTTTCTGTATGTACGACACATTCTAGAATTCACATTACCACTCTTAAAGGTTTTGTCAGAAATAATTAGTATTTAAATGTATTTAAATGCACTGAACTAATCATATGTGTACATATGGACACATGCCTACATGTATCTATATATACACAAACAAACATACATACATTCATAAATGTTAGGCCAAAGGGAGCTTTGAAACAAGCACCAGACAATATTTAATTGATTGCAGAAGTAGAAACTGAGCTTCCTAAATTATCAATCATTTAAGTTACGGACCACAGAAGTTTCATAGGTTTAAAAATAAAGCAAATAAGGCAAAAATTGTATTGCACTCAACCATACAATATATAGAATAGTTAATAGACATCATAAACAAATCCATTACCAGACTATAAATATAATTAACCACTTGCATGTAATAAACATTACTATTTCAAGAACAAGTATTTTAAATAGTTAATATTATCAGAACTGTAGTAATAAAACATCACAAAAAGTTTTCAGAAACAGTAATAATCTGCAAATAACAGGATTATTTCTTTTACATTCTAAATCCAAACTTTATTTCCATTTATGCAGACTTCATAAACAGAAATGGTAAAATTAAATTCTGAAGTAAATTTTTATTTCTAATTTTTTGTTCCTTTAGTATAGAACTATGTTAAGATATTGTCATTTCAAAGAAATAACCTACAGTTTCCCAGAAGAATTATTTTTAATACTGACCGTCTTCCTGTTCAATATACAAAAAATATAATCTTTTCTTCTTTCAGAAAGGTCAAAATTAAGAACTCTACACCAGGTTCTTTGTTCTGGATTTTCTTTTCCTCTTGGGTGCCGTGAACTCTAAAGACATAAAATTAAGAAGTCTGTCAGGTCTAAAAAATAATACTTTAACTGATACCATACATTTAAACTATATAGCTGCTTAATTGGAATGCCTTCAAACAAAGCTCCAAAAATAAATCCTAAACCAACATACATGATTTTCTTCAAAAGGATATACTGCAGTTGAAAATCTACTAAGGTAGGTCCTAGTCTTCCTAAATCCTATTTAATAATTGGCTACTTTGAAGTTGTTTCATAGGGGTATGCTCTCCCTATAACTAACACAAACCCAGTAAACCAGATCTGAAAGGTATACAGACCAGTGCAAAGAGAGATAAAGATGTGATTTTCATTTCAATTAAACCTGAAAATGTAACCCAAACCCCTAGTACATCTTTTCAGATACAACAGCAGATGCCACAACGAACACTCAACTGAGTGTTTATCTAGAAATAGCTGTGAACCTAAAAATTACAGATCATTAAAACAAAATAACAGAAGATACAAAAACATGAAAATTATGAAAGATGTGAAGAAGTGAAATATTCCCCACCAATGAAAAACAAAAGAGTGACAGGAAAAGGAATGAGAAAAAACAAGGAAGAAACTAAGAAGAAAAAGAGATTCCAGCAATCTTCTAGATTCCTAGAAGAGAGCAATGGCCAGGATGGAGTGCAGCAGACCAAGGCAGCAAACTTTCCACAGTAAAGCAGGTTCAGAGGTCAGCAAGAGACTTCTTTAAGAAGATGAAACTGACAAAATGCCTCATGTGTGTGAATGTCCTAAGAGGAGATTTATGCAAATGAAGAAAAGTTTGAGGAAAAATCAGTGTTAAGTCTATAGAAAAAATAAATAAGGCAAAAAATAAGGAAAAATAACAAATCTACAGATTAAGGAAGAATCATACTATATTACATGGCTCTATTGCCAGTAATGTTTTGTAAATGCTGAATACTGATATAAGCAAAATAATAATTAAATTGGGAGGCTGGAACTGGGAAGTATACATGTATTTGAGGTGGGATGTGAAAAATATATTAAAGAGACTTAAATCCTCAGTGGCAAGTCAAGAGATAATCCACAAAAGAAGTGACAAAATACACCTGTTATTTAAAGACATGGAGGTAATAAACACCAAAACAATAAAGAGTCAAAAGTGATGAAGAAAGAATGAAATAGGAGTCAAAGTCAGAAGACTGTGGCTTCTTATAATGAATATTATAAAATCATTTTAATTGTTAAATCATGTGCATATGTCATGATTTAACCAAATTTTTAGAAATCACAAACTGAAAGATTTTATTTTTTTTAATGTTTATTTATTTATTTTGAGAGGGGGGAGGGGCAGAGAGAACAAATCCCAAGCAGGCTCTGCGCTAACAGCTCAGTCCCACGAACCGTGAAATCATGATCTAAACTGATATCAAGAGTCGGAGGCTAAACCGACTGAGCCACCCAGGTGCCCCACAAACTGACAAAAATGGGACTTGCCAAACAGCCATAAAAGTGTGTATGTGTGTTTAATTGTTGACTCACAAAATAAAGCTGCCAACCAAGACTAGAAAGAAACTGTTGTGAAATTCATCACAAGATTGTAAAGAACTATTTTACGCTGCCATAAGCAAATCACAGAAGCACTCACATTTCTGAAGGTACAAATATTCCCTTTTAGATGTCTATTCTTTGTCTTCTATATACTTGAATAAAACCCTGTTTCTACCATAATGAACTGGGTTGTTTTTCTCCCTAACTAAACTGTAAGGTTCTTGAAGGCACAGACTGATCTGATTCATTCAATAAACATTTACTTAAGTCTACTATGAGCCAGTCACTGCTCAGATCTACATAACTGTGATCAAAATAAAATGGTTCTTAAATTCTAGTAGTATATGTCTTTGTAGCCCTGTACATAGCTAAGTGTTTGAAACATGATAGGCACTCAATAAATGCTGAATGAATAGAGAGCAAAAATGAAACAAGTCCTTACGCATTATTCTTAATCCACATTATATTCATTATTGGATTACCAATTACCAAGCCTAGACTGCTAAATATAACTTATTCTCTGTAATACTATCATTACCAGAGGTAATATTATTTAAACTGTTGTTTAATAAAACTACAAATTATGAAAACTACAACTACACTAAAAGGTGTAGCCATTTTAATTCACGTCATGCAATTTACCACTAAATACTTTACAATCATCATTTCATAGGTGAAAATTTTTCCTTAGAATTTGAAATAACTATTTTTTAACAATAAAATCTTTTTAAAGTTTTATCCAAAAATTTGTAACTTGTGAACCTTGCCATTTGTTAGGAGTACTCAAGCAGACATCCTCATGATGAGGCATATTCACTTACTAATAACAGAATGTTACCTTCACTTCTCACCTCAATCAACCACTACCTCTCCTTTCCATTTATTTATTGTCTTAACATTTAAAGTGTCATGATTTATGGTATGATTAATACTAAAATTCCCCAAGTGTCAAAGAAGAAAGTACCACAGGAATATACAGCCAACCATCAAGCTCTTTAAGGACTCTAAATCTTGACACTCTAAGAACAAAACCTTCCATCAGGAGCTTAACAAAATTTCATCTGTACCTGTTTCACTAAAACTTTCATTGTCCTCTTCTTCTTCTGTAATTACAGGCATACTCAGCCTTAAAGATTTATCTTCTTTATGTACATTCTGCACGTCATCTGGAAATAGTTGGGAAAATGATTTTATACAAAAGCAAAGAATGTTAGTCTTTGAGAAAATTTTTTACACAAATAATGTCATTATTACAATAACAAAAATTAGATTTTTAAACTAAAGCTAAAATTGTAATGATAAAGAGAAATATGCATTTTAAAACATGTATCTGTTTTTAAGTACTAATACAAATCTAAGCTTTGAAAAGAACCTAAGTCTTCCATTAAAGTAAAGAAAATGGAGAAAAAGGGGGAAAATGAAATTAACCAAACATGAGTATCTTACTCAAGCTTTATTCACACACATCACGGGTTATATCTACAGACATCAGGGAATAATCATGTGTGTTATTTCAACTTTATTAACTAATCACAAATGTAATTTTAAAGTTAATGGCCTTGTTTTTAAATGTATACTTTCTTTTCTCACTATATATACTCTACAAGACAGATTTCTCTAGTCATAATTTGCCATTGACTTTCCATTTTCCAAAAGATTTTTCTACATCAACCTTCTGGTGCCTGAAGAAATATCATAATCAAATTTATGAAACACCGTTGTCTTATCAGGTCCCATTTAGCACGTAATTTTTAGGTCCCAACATCAATACCCACATCCAGTCATTCTCTATTCCTTACGCTGCCTTATTCTTTTCCCCAATCCTTTTACCACCTTATCTATTATTATATGTGAATTTCTTTCTCTATGGTCTGCCTCCTCCCACTAGAATGTAAGTTTCACAAAGATAGATTTTGATTTAAGTTAAGGTACCCCCAGCACTTAGAAAAGTGCCTGGCATATAGTAGAGCCTCAACAAATATTTATTAAATGATTAAATATGGATTTGACTTTTTTTATACCACAGTATTTCATTTAGGACATATGCTAATATGTACCTATCAGTGCAAAAGGCAAGAAATTAAATGAAAATAAGTTTAAGCTTTCTACTCTGAACGTATGTATGCTTGGGACCTTAATGGAGTATAGACTTTATGCAGTGAATAGACTGCTCTAAAGTAGAGTTGAGTAAATGGTAATAAGCTTCCATTTAAACACAATTCAAGCTTAATAAAATAATACTAAGTTTCAAGTCATTAAAATAGAATTTTACCTTTACTTGCAAATCATAAATATTAATTATAGTAAATTACTACATGATTTTTAAGATGGCAGTTTTAGGAAATCTTTTTGTATATCTAATCACTTTTTTTTTAACTTGAACCTATAAAATTTTTCAATTCGCAGAATTATAATCAGTACAATCTACTCAAAGTTACTGATACTGTTCTTCACAATCTTTTAGCAATGTCCATCCATATCCATTATTAATGGTTTTTCCCTAAATTCACATTTACAACCTAACAATCTATCCAACAATGTCAAAGGACTGAGTTAAAAACTGACAGCTGAGAAAAAAGTTTTCATCTAGTCACATGACGATTAACTACATTTTAGAGATGGATTTCTACATTAAGTTTTAAAACTAAAAAGCAACGTTCTCTAAAAGCTCTTTTTTTTTTTTTTTTTAACGTTTATTTATTTTTGAGACAGAGGGAGACAGAGCATGAACGGGGGAGGGTCAGAGACAGGGAGACACAGAATCTGAAACAGGCTCCGGGCTCTGAGCTGTCAGCACAGGGGCCCGATGCCGGGCTCGAACTCACGGACCGTGACCTGAGCCGAAGTCGGCACTCAACCGACTGAGCCACCCAGGCGCCCCTCTCTAAAAGCTCTTAAAAACAAATACAGTGCTTTTGTATTTGGAAACCAAATACAAACCAAGAAGTACAATACAAATACAAGGAACCAGGAAGTAAGCACACAAAACTTCAGATGTTTATCTCAAAGTCCACACAGTAAATAAAGCTTATGAACTTTAGTCACCGGTATGTTGCATTTATTTATCCAGGCCTTTATCCAGAACCTGATTGCATTTATTGTACATAAAAACTGAATTGAATGGCCACCCAGTTTCCTAAACCATTACAGTTAAGAAGGAGCAAAAGGGCCAAAAATTGCAACAAGCCACAATGAGAGTAGAAATAAGATACCCACCACAATAAATATAACAGAAAAACTTTTTACAAAACAAGACCTAAGAGCTGACAAAGTACTGTATCATGAAGCCATAAGTATAAAGATAAATTTCCCCACACTTAACATATTTTTTTTAATGTTTATTTATTTTTGAGACAGAGAGAGACAGCACACGAGTGGTGGAGGGGGCAGAGAGAGGGAGACACAGACTCTGAAGCAGGCTCCAGGCTCTGAGCTGTCAGCACAGAGCCCGACGTGGGGTTTGAACTCATGAACTGAGAGACCATGACCTGAGCCGAAGTTGGATGCTTAACCGACTGAGCCCCCCAGGTGCCCCTTAACATATTCCTTGATACAATTATTATAAAACCCAGTAATGTAATATGCTTATGATGATAACTCTGAGTCGTAAAGAGAAAATTTATGTTTAGGGTACAATGTTCTAGAAAAAAGGAGAGCAGAAAATACATTTTAGTATTTTTCTCATTATAAAAATAAGTGCACATTGTAGAAAACAAGAAATATATAGAGAAGAATGTTTTAGAAAGATATTAACCAGAATAAATAAACTTTTAAAAAGTAAATTTTGACATTTAAATCATTAACCTCAGTTATCACAAACACTAACTCCCCAGAGGGTATCAGGTAGATGGTTATACTGTGCTCAAAGCTACCAATGTGGGACACAATTATAACTAAAGACTAATGCTCAATCTCAAAACAAATGGTTACTAGACATGCAGCTAGAATACAATGTACCTAACTGCATGTCTAATTTGAGCTCCAGATCCTTATTTCCAGTTACCTGAGAAACAGCAAGTATAGCAATTAAAGATTCAGGCTTGTATTCAGACAGAATGCTATTCAAATCTCAGCTCTATTTATAGCTAGGTGACCTTGGACAAGTGAAAAAACTGTGGCAGATC
The DNA here is from genome assembly GCF_024362965.1 of Panthera pardus. Classification (NCBI taxonomy): domain Eukaryota; kingdom Metazoa; phylum Chordata; class Mammalia; order Carnivora; family Felidae; genus Panthera; species Panthera pardus. The sequence goes on along the minus strand of NW_026526810.1, from coordinate 100,503,133 downwards.
ATAAATGTGGCATAAATAATAGCCGCTATCTTCTTCACAACCATATCATTACTATTATTGATGTCCTCCTAGAAATGTGCATGCTATGGTCTAGGATCGGGAACAGATATAGCTGGAGCTTAAATAATACAAATTTAGGTAAATCCAACCAATACACTGAGCAGTTACTTATGTGCCAGACGGCTCTTATAGGAATTGAACCTGAAAAGGCAGATCAGGGCAAATTCTACCCCAAAAGAAATCTTCACCCTGTGATCATTATTCCTGTTAAAGGCACCAATATTCCTTCAGTTGCATTAAGCATCCTTATCTCACCCCTCTCCATCAGCCTCTGTGTTTGGTGACATACCTCTAAATTGCATCTACGTTTGGTTATAGACATTGGTTCTCCTATCTGTTCGTCTGCTTGTCTAATTCCTACCACCACCTGGCCAGATGCTCATTACTCCTAAACAGCCTTTTACTTAGTGTTCCTATTTTCAGTTTGTCCCCACCTACCCACCATACTACTCCCAGATTGATTTTCTTCAGAGAAAACTGGTCATACCACTTTCTTGCTCAGAAGTCTCAGATGACTCCCCACTGCCTACCAAAGTCTGCTGGTTCCACATTTCAGGGCTGGTCACAATGGAATCCTCAACATATTTTTCTACATTAACTCCTCAACCCATCCTTTACACTCCAAGCAAAATGGAGTCACTCTATACTTCCAACTACCCTGACTTTTTTTCATACCAATCCTTCTACTTGTCTTAAGCCTATGAAATTATTGTTACGTTTATTTTATTAAAAATAAAAAATCTCTGAATTTTCCCGATTACTAAAGTAACATATAGTTATCACATAAAATTCAAACATTACAGAAATTTATGGACTTGGAAATTCCCCATGATCCCATCCCTGAGAATTAACCACTGTTAAAAAGCTTCTAGATTTCTTCAATGATATATATTGTGTTTATGTCTACATATATTTTTATGAACAGAAATGCAATCATACTCCTGTTTAAAAAGACATTTTTGGGGCACATGGGTGATTCGGTCAGTTTAGTATCCAACTCTTGATTCTGGCTCAGGTCAATCTCACAGTTGGCAGGATCAAGCCCTGCACTGGACTCCACACTGACAGTGCAGAGCCTGCTTGGGATTCTCTCTCTCTCTCCCTGTCTCTCTACCCCTCCCATGCTTTCTCGTTCTCTCTCTCAAATAAACTTAAAAAAAAAAAAAAAAAAAAAAAGTCTTTAAAATTAAAAAAAATAAAAAAACATTTTCACTAAGCAATGTCTTGATAGATTTTGAACATATTTTCATGTCCGTATACATAGAACTTTCTCTAGCTTTTTAATAACTGCAAAATATTCTTTTATATGGGCTGACAAATTTATATACCCAACTTTTTAATGTTATACATTTGAGTTGTTTAGTACTTGCCATTTCAAATAATCCTGGAGTGAATGTCCTATTTTTGTCACTTGTAAAGGATAAATTCCGAGAAATTAAATTGCTACATTGAAAGACACATACCTTTAAAATTTTGACAGATGATTCCAAACTGCTGTCTGAAAAGGATGTGCCAATTTATACTCCCACTTAAATTCAGATTCTACATCTTCACACATTCACTATCAATGGGTATTCACTTATACTTAACCTTTGCCAATCTAACAAATTATATAAAAATCATATTTTAAATTATATTAATTATTGAGATTAAATATCTCTTCATATGCATGTTGACTGCACTTTGTGAATTGCCTGCTCATCTCCTAAGCCAATTTTTCTACTGAGTGGTGGCCCTTTTGTTACTAATTGGTAAGAGCTCCCTAAAATTAGAAATGTTAACATTATTATATATGCTGCAAGTAGTTTTACAAACTCTTTTGCATTTTATAGAATATAAGGTGTCTCTTGGAAAGAGCATGAAATCAAAAATACCCTTTCACATTAGGGAAATGAATTTTTGATTAAAAAGAAACTATGAAGTAAGCAGATGGACCTCTATTAACATACAGACTAACAAACCACCTCTGCTTCAGAGTATTTACAACACCTTCTGAGCCACTTTCTTTCTCACGGGTTAAATCCTCCCTAATACTTCTAAGTAAATTCAGTAACAAATCTTGGATGTGATAAAGAACCAGTTCTTAAAGTTAATTTCAGAGGTGATGAAAATGTTTCAACTACATTAAGTAATAAAATACAGTTAGTGAAGGAAGTGATATTTCATAAGTTACACCTGCCAAATATTTAAGATGAAAAGAAACTTTCATTGAGATGCGTAGGTGGCTCAGTCAGTTGAGCATCTGACCAGCTCAGGTCATCGACCTCACAGTTCGTAAGTTGGAGCCCCGCATCAGCCTCTGTGCTGTCAGTGCAGATCCCGCTTTATATCCTCTGCCCTCCCCCTTTCTCTGCACCTCCCCCTCTCCCTCTCTTAAAAATAAACATTAAAAAAAAAACACTTTAATTTCTTTCCCATCTTGCACTTGCTTCTCCTTTGTTCCTCAACTACATTAAACACACACACACACACACACACACACACACACACACACACACACACACCCTATTTCACTACCTGTTTTTTTTTAGGGGTTTAAGAAAGCAGCCTGGTCAGCTGACCTCTCTCTGCACTTGTGTGAAGGTTGATTACTAATAAAAAATGCTCCTGCAGCTTTTGAAACCTCAGTTCTCTTTGGTACCTTAGAAGAAAAGTCTTAATCTTCCAGAATTTTTACATATAATCAAACTAATCAGTCTTTATGTCCTCTCATTTGGTTTTGTTTTGGTTGTTGAAGTATTGTTTACATATAACAAGAGTCACCATTTTCAATTACAGGTTTAGGAGTTTGGACAATGCAGTTGTGTGATTACCATACAGAACACTTCTATCACATTGAAAATTTCCCTTGTGCCATTTTGCAGTCAACACCTCCCTCCACCCTCAGTTCCTAGCAACCAGTAATGTTTTCTGCCCCTACAGATTTGCCTTTTCCAGAATGTCTTATATGCCTTTAGTATCTGTCTTCCTTCATGTATTTAGCACCGTATTTAGCACAATGCATATGAGTCACCCATGCTATCACATGTTATCAGTAGTTTCTTTATTCCTGCATAGTATCCACTGGATGCTTACTCCACGGTTGGTTTATCCAATGACCAGTTGAAGATATATAAGCTGTCTACAATCTTTCACAATTATGAATGAAACCATTATAAACTTTTACATACAAATTTTTATGTGAATATATAATTTTTCATTTCTCTTGGGTAAATACCAAGGAGTAGTAGGACTGCTAGGTCATATGGTTAAGTCGTGTGTTTAACTTTATTAGAAGCTGCCAGTCTTCTAAAGTGACTATACACCATTCTGGATTCCCACCAGAAATGTACAAAGGTTCAAACTGTTTTGTGTCCTTATCAGCTTTTGTTATTGCCAATTTTTTTGTTTTGTTTTTTGGTTTTTGTAGCCATTCCAACAGGGAAAATAGAATGTCATTATGCTTTTAATTTGTATTCCTAATAACTATAAGATGTCAAACATCTTTTGATATGTTTATTTGCCATCTATATATTCTTTTCAAAGTGTCTTGCTCAAATCTTTTGCCCATTTTTTAATTGGGTTGTTTGTTTATTATTAAGTTTGGACGGTTCTTTATATATTTGGATACAAGACCTCCATCAGGTCTGTATTTTACAAATATTTTCTCCAGTCTGTAGTCTGGTATTTTCGTTTTCTTAACAGTGTCTTCCAAAGAATTTTAATTTGAGGCAAGTCCAATTTGTCAATTTTTTCCCTTTATGGCTTGTATTTATTATGTCATGTATAAAAGTCTTTGCCCAATCTAAGACCACATTTTCTATGTTTTTGTCTATAAGTTTCATAATTTTAGGTTTTATATTTAGGTCTGTGATCATTTTAAATTAATTTCTGTAAATGATGAGAGGTATGAGTTGAGGGTCTGTTTTTTGCATATGAATATAAAATTGAAGTATGGATCTATTTCTAGGATGTCTTAACCTTGTATGTCTGTCTTTTTGCAGAGAGCACAGTCTTGATTTCTGAAGCTTTACAGTTATTTCTCAAAACTGTTTTGGCTACTCTGGTTTCTCTTCATTTCCCTATATTCTTAAGAATTAGCTTGTTAATTTATAAAAAATAACTCTATTGGAATTCCATTTAAGCTACAGAACAATTTGGGATTAGTTGACTCTTAACGTATAGGGTCTTCTAATCCAGGAAGTCCATATTATCCCTCTATTTGCTTAATTTTTCTGATTTCTTTCATAGTTTTGTAGTTTTCAGCATGCAGATCCTGAACATATGTTGTTACCTATATACCACGGTATTTTGTGTTTTGGGTGTTATTGGGTGTTTTGGGTGTTATACTTTTTAACATTTTTTTTAATTAACAATTATTCCATTGCTAGCACAGAGAAATACTAACCCTGCACCTTGTGACCTCGTTAAACTTATTAGTTCTGGTAGCTACTGTGTAGATTTTTTGAGAGTTTCTGAGTAAGAAATAATTTCATTTGCAAACAGACATAGTATTACTTCCTCCTTTCCAATCTAAATGTCTATTCTTCCTTTTCTTGCCTTACTTCACTGGCTAGGACCTCCAGTATGATGTGTAAGAGGAGCAACAAGCGGTCATCCCTGCCTTGTTTCCAATTTTAGGGGAAAAGTATGGTCTCACCATTAAGTATGATGTTAGTTACAGTTTTTCACAGAAGTCCTTTATCAGGGTGAGGAAGTTCCCTTCTAACGCTAATTTTCCCAGAGCTTTTATCATGAGTAGATGCTGGATTTTGTCAAATATTTTGTCTGTATCTATTGAGATGATTATATAGTCCTTCTCCTTTATTCTGCTAATTTGGTGAATTATGTTGGTTTATTTCCTAAACAAACCAGCCTGATATTCCTAGCATAAACCTTAGTTTGTCCTACCAAATTGTCCTTTTAATATACTGGTGGATTCAACTTGCTAACAGTTTGTAAGGATTTTTACATTTACTTTCATGAGGGATATTGGTCTTTAGTTGTCTTTTCTTATAGTATCAATAAGCTGGTAAGTGTTCTTTCTTGTTTTTTCAGAAAGAACAGGATTGACAGTATTCCTTTCTTAAGTGTTTGCTAGAATTCCCAGCAAAGCCATCTGGGAATTTAATTTTTTAGTAAACATAGAACTACTCAGATTCTCTATTTCTTCTTGTATTGGTTGTGGAAATGTCTTTTAAAAAATATATCCATTTTATCTAAGCTATCTAACTTATTGGCACAAAAGTATTCAGGGACACCTGGGTGGCTCAGTCAGTTCAGTCCAGCTCTTGATTTTAGCTCAGCTCATGATCTCATGGTTTTGGGGATCAAGCCTCACATCAGGCTCTGCCTCATTCCCACTCACACTTTCTCTATCAAAATAAATAAATATTTTTTAAAAAAGGTATTCCCAACTTTTATTTATTGTCCTCTTAATTTCTGTAAGGTCCACAGTAGTATCCCTTACTTTACTAAATTTTTTGTTACTATTTTCTTTTCAGTGAATTCTCTTTAAGATACTTTTAAACATAAAATCAGTCATTTATAAATCATGGTAATTTTATAACCTTTATAAAAAAGCATATCTCACTTCACTCTCCTGCCTAATTACACTAATAGGCCTAGCCCTTCAAGATCAATATTAAATACAATTGTGATACTTCTATATATTACCAACAAACATGAGGTGGCCTTTTGACATACACTTTTTATTTTTTTTATTTATTTATTTTTTAATTTTTTTTTTTAACGTTTATTTATTTTTGAGACAGAGAGAGACAGAGCATGAACGGGGGAGGGTCACAGAGAGCGAGACACAGAATCTGAAACAGGCTCCAGGCTCTGAGCTGTCAGCACAGAGCCCGACGCGGGGCTTGAACTCGCAGACAGGGAAATCATGACCCGAGCCGAAGTCGGCCGCTTAACCGACTGAGCCACTCAGGCGCCCCGACATACACTTTTTAAAACTGAGTTAAAGAAATAACCATCTACTTCTTTTATCTCGAGCAGGGATTGACAAACTATGGACCCAGGCTAAATCTGCCCTACCACCCGTTTTTGTAACACACTTTTTTTGAAACACACTCATTTATTTATATATTGTCTGTAGTTACTTTCACCTTACGATGGCAGAATTGAGTAGATGTGACAGAAATCAGACAGCCCATGAAGCCTAAAATATTTACCCTCTGGCCCTTTACAACAGTTTTGCTGACCCCCTAATTTAGAGGATTCTTCTTTTAATCAAGAATGGATGCTAGATTTTATCAAACATCTTCTTGGGTTAGTGTTATAATGAATTTACATTTTCCTCTTTAACCTATTTATATGGCAAATTATATTGAGATTCCTAATTGCACCATCCCTGCATCCTGGAATGAATGCACCAAGGTGTTTTTTTTCTTTTTTTTTTTAATGTTTATTTTGAGAGAGAGAGCATGTGTGAGTGGGGCTGGGGACAGAGACAGAGGGAGAGACAGAATCCCAAACAGGCTGTCTGCACACAGCCCGACACAGGGCTTGATTCTCTAGAACTATGAAATCATGACCTGAGCCAAAATCAAGAGTTGGACACTTAACCCACTGAGTCACCCAGGTACCCCAGTCAAGTTGTTTTATATCTGGGATTCTTCTGATACATGTAACAGGATTTTTTTATCAGTAATACTTATAAGTGAGATTGGTCTAATAGTTCTCTTCCCAATATCTGCTAGCCTTGTAAAAAAGAACTAAAGAAATCTGCTTTTGAAGTATTTCCTGATTATCCTTAACAAATACGGTATCTGTTCCTCTGAATGTTCAGTGTTCTTCAAGCAACTGTTACTGAACTTAATCATATCTGAACTATGCTAAAGGAATTTAACTTCAATTCCCCTTCTATTGCCTCAGTATAAGAAGGAAAACAATGCTAAAAGGCTGTAACATATTTTCTTATACTGCTCTAGAAGCTGGGAGTGTTTTATACTAGACTGAATATTTACTAATGCTTCTAATGCTTTTTTTTTTCTCCTGAGTCTGCTATGTGTGTATGTATGGTGAATATGTAATACCTAATGTAATTTCTTAAAAATTAAACTATTAAAATGTCATTTCTTTAGGAATCACATACCAAGGTTAATTTTATAGACACACTTTTTTAAAAGAAAAGGTGCATCTTAACTAATGCAGCTAAAGGGAAATACAGTTTATAGAATACATTATTTCACACACAAAAATTACTAATAAAGTATGCTCTGGATAATTCTAGACTGATTCTATAACTATATAGCTACATGACTTTTGGACAAGTTATTTAATCTGTACGGACCTGAACTGAATCTCATCATCTATGAAATGATGAATTTGATGACTCCTAGGGTCCCTTTCAGCAGTAAGATTCTAAGAATCTAAGATAACTAATTTATTTCTTATATTAAATCTCACAAGGTTCTCAAACAAGTGTCTAATCCTTTTTAATAAAGAAAAAATAGGTAAGTTTGATATGATGTAATAGCTTTATTAGCCTCATGTTTATCTTTGTAATTTGTCCAGTTTCCATTGGATGTATTTGTTGTGCAAAATTGTCTAAGGCCATAATTATCACACGACATACATATTTTAAAAGAATAATATAGGTGTGCCTGTGTGGCTCAGTTGGTTAAGTGTCCAACTCTTGATTTCAGCTCAGGTCATGATCTCAGTTTGTGAGTTTGAGCCCTGCATTGGGCTCTGTGCTGACAGCATGGAGCCTGCTTAGGATTCTCTCTCTCCCTTTCCCTCTGTCACTCTTTCTCTCTCTCTCAAAATAAATAAATGAACTTAAAAAAATTTTTAAATAAAGAATTTTTAAAAAATGAAAATAAAATAGGAATATAACTTAAAAAAAATGGTAAGGGGAGGCTTTGAATAAGACCCATTATCCCTTGTTGAGTCTCAAAAAGACTTTAAAAAGTTACCTCTGTTTTTGGAAGACATCTTCCTTCCTGCTGATTTCAATGTTTCTTTATTTCTTTTTTTCCTAGTTGCTTTGATCTGTCCTTGACCAGATGCAGAATCAGAGTCAGAAGAGTCAAGTTTGACTTGACGGTGCCTTCTTGACTTGGATGCCTTGAGAGTGAGAAATCCAATTAACCACAATGAATCACAAAATGAATCCAACTGATGGATAATTTAGGAAAAGAAGCATATACAATCAAAGAGGAGGAAAAATAAAAATCATAAAGTACTTTACCATAATGCTGGCTTAACACTTGTTGCATATATATACTCTTTTATCTTTACAATAGGAAAGCCTCTCTGGAGTGTCATCAGCAACTACTCAAACTGGGTGAAAAATGTAGTTGTTGGGTTAAAATGTAGTTGTAGTTGCATGGCTGGGAAACAGGTGTAAAGGATGAGTACTGTTTTTTACTGTCTAATAACCTATTTTTCCTCTCTTCTAATAACACTTATGTTCCCTAGTTACCACCATATGTTTTGAGTGGAACTACTTTATGCCTGGTTCCAGGTATGTGCCGCTGACCTAGTCAAAAGTTTCACATTCCCATGGCCACTGATTTTGGGCATGTGATCTCTATCATGGCCAGAATAATAAAATGGAGAAATAACTCTCCATTTTAGAGTTCTAGTTAACTATCAGGAAGGAAAATTCTCCCTTTCTATTGAACCTAAAGCTGGCACCACAGCAAAGAGGGCTGTCAGGAAGAACACTTGAAGACAGTAAAAGCAACACAGCAGGTAAGAAATGGAGGGACAGTGCAAGGACATTTTAGTTTCATCAGTCAATGAATTCCCTTACTTGCTTAAGCAGAGTTCTCACAGGAGTTTTCAGTTAATGCCATGTATGCAGTGCAGGTATTAACAATTGTTTAAAAACTATCATGCATTATATGTTAATTGTGTCTCAATAAAGAAAAAATCTGCAGCTATGCTATGACACACTCTATTAACACTTTATGGGAATTATAATTTAATTCTTTAATAACTTTTAAAAAGTATTTCATTATGTCTAAAGATACACATTAAATATCAATTAGCACTATATTATATGGAAACAGTTCTGGTTTAAAACAATTTGGATTAATTAATTTATTGTTCTTCGTTCAACAATATTTTGTACTCAATTTACTGTGAGATACCTATATGTAACACTTAACAAATCTACAGTCACTTTTAACTTTTTTTATTCCTTTTCATTTCTACAACTAGAAAATGATAGTAATTTCCCACAGAATACAGACATTCTTGGATTCATGAAGAAAGGAAAAAATATGGGATTGAGCACATAAGTTTATCAGTGCTCTCTCCTAAAATGCCACTAACATGAAAGTAAGAAGCTAAAAATGAATAAATTCACAAAACAGAGCTAACAGAAAACAATGCAGCTGCTAAAAAAATTTTAGCAGTAGAAACAGTGAGTGGTAGCTGATTGAAGTGAATGAAGAAATTTGAAATCTAACTGCCTATATTGAGGAAGTTACTAGAAAGCAAGCTGATCCAAGTGGATCAGGAATTAGTCATCAGAAATGGGACAACAAAGGGGCGCTTAGGTGGCTCAGTTGGTTAAGTGTCTGACTTTGGCTCAGGTCATGATCTCACACTTCATGAGTTGGAGCCTTGCATCAGGCTCTATGCTGACAGCTTAGAGCCTGGAGCCTGCTTTGCATTCTGTGTCTCCCTCTCTTTCTGCCCCTCCCCTACTCACACTTTGTGTCCCTCTCTCTCTCAAAACTAAATAAACATTAAAAAAAAAAAAAAAAAAAAAAAGAAATGGGACAACAAAAATGGCAGATAGGCTGAAAATCTACAGAAGTAATTGTGTCCTGTTTCCCAACCTCAAAACTCAACAACTGACCTCCTGCAGAAAACAGGAGGCTTGCTCTCTGGAGAGGCTAAGCTGCAGGGTTGAGGAATGGTGTAATAGAAGAAGGGGACAGAGTCTCTCACTGACAACCCAGGAGTTAGGTGAAATCTGCATAAGGAACAGTAAGCCTCTTGAGGGACTCTCTCTGTAGGCTCCCAAAACATTGGCAGCCTGGTTTATTTACCTCTCCTTCCTGCAGACAAGCTGTCTGGTAAAAATGACCAGATCCAAGGAAAAGAAATACTGAGGCTAAAAGTTGTAGCTCTATATGACCACTCTTAAATATGATCTAAGGCTCTTCAAATGTTTCAACAAAGCCACCAAAATGAAAGAGATCAAAATAAACAAAAATAGGAACTCTAGGGAGAAAGGAGGAAACTTCAAAACACTGTAGCATCCTCAAACAGATAAAAGATAAAGACAGTGCCTCCAGAAAAAAATTTTTTTTTAAGTAAGAAAAGATTCAGAGAAGAAAAAAAATCTTAGCAATAAAAAAAGGTCAGCAGAAATAAACAATTCAAATAATGGATCAGAAGACAAAGTTTAGGCAGTCTTCCTGGGAATGGGTTGAAAACAGAAAACAAAAATAAGAAAATGAAAATTCAAGAGAAGAAGCAAGAATGCAGCAAAAATACTATCAAAGAAACAATATAAAAAACTCCTCATAACTGAAGGCTATCAGATTAAAAGAATGCCTGCCCTGAAAGCCAAGGGCAGTGATGGGGAAAAAAAAGACCCACACCAAGTTACATTATCATGAAATTTCAAAATTCCAGGGATAGAAAGTCCTAAAACCTTCCATGATCAAGAATATCAAAAGCTGGAAGACAATAACAAACAACAGTGTCAAAATTCCAAGTAAACACCAGAAAAGATAACTGAAAGAGAAAAAGTTAAAGATGGATTAGGAATTCTGGGGTGGAAGCCGTGGAGCAGGAGACTGCTGGGTTATATGAGCTCTGTAGTAGTATTAGACTTTTTAAACTACATACATGTATTGTGGCGCCTGGGTGGCTCAGTTGGTTAAGCGTCCGAAGTTGGCTCCGGTCATGATCTCACAGTTCATGAGTTGGAGCCCCACGTAGTGCTCTGTGCTGACAGCTCAGAGCCTGGAGCCTGCTTTGGATTCTGTGTCTCCCTCTCTCTCTGCCTCTTCCCTGCTTGCACTCTGTCTCTCTCTCTCAAAAATAAATGTTAAGGGGTGAGAGGGGAAGATGGCGGCGTAGGAGGACGCTGGGCTCACCACGTCATGCTGATCACCCAGATTCCACCTACACCTGCCTAAATAACCCAGAAAACCGCCAAAAGACTAGCAGAATGGATTCTCTGGAGCCAAGCGCAGACAAGAGGCCCACGGAAGGGGGTAAGGAGGGCGGAGAGGCGGTGCGCACTACACGGACTTGTGGGAGGGAGCCGGGGCGGAGGGGCAGCCCGCCGGCCAAGCAGAGCCCCCAAGTCTGGCTGGCAAAAGCGGAGGGGCCGGACGGAGTGTGTTCTGACAGCAAGTGGGACTTGACATCTGGAAGGTTATAAGCTAACAGCTCTGCTCGGAGAGCGGGAAGGCTGGAGGACAACGGGAGGGAGAGTTGTTCAGCCCAGGACAACAGAGCTCAGCTTGGCGGGGAACAAAGGCGCTCACCAGCGCCATCTCCCTCACCTATCCCCCAGCCAAAATCCCAAAGGGAACCAGTTCCTGCCAGGGAATTTGCTTGCACCACACAAACATCCAACGCTGTGCTTCTGCGGATCCATCCCTCCAGCGGCGGGTCTAACTCCCTCCCAGTGCCGCAGGGCCCCTCCCAAAGTGGATCACCGAAGGATAAGCGAGCTGAGCCTGCCCCTCCTGCCCCTGTGCACCTTGCCGATCCACCCAGCTAATACGCCAGATCCCCAGCACCACAAGCCTGGCAGTGTGCAAGTAGCCCAGACAGGCCACGCCACCCAACAGTGAATCCCACCCCAAGGAGAGGGGAAGAGAAGGTACACGCCAGTCTGACTGTGGCCCCAGCAGTGGACTGGGGGCAGACATCAGGTCTGACTGCAACCCTGCCCACCAACACAAGTTATTCAAGACAGCACAGGGGAAGTGCCCCGCAGTTCCGCACCACTCCAGGGACTATCCAAAGTGATGAAACAGAAGAATTCGCCTCAAAAGAAACTCCAGGAAATAGCAACAGCTAACGAACTGATCAAAAACGATTTAAACAATATAACAGAAAGTGAATTTAGAATAATAGTCATAAAATTAATCGCTGGGCTTGAAAACAGTATAGAGGAGAGCAGAGAATCTATTGCTACAGAGATCAAGGGACTAAGGAAAAGTCAGGAGGAGCTAAAAAATGCTATAAATGAACTGCAAAATAAAATGGAGACAACCACGGCTCGGATTGAAGAGGCAGAGGAGAGAATAGGTGAATTAGAAGATAAAATTATGGAAAAAGAGGAAGCTGAGAAAAAGAGATAAAAAAATCCAGGGGATTTTTAGAGGGGAAAATTAGAGAACTAAGTGATGCACTAAAGAGAAATAATATATGCATAATTGGTATCCCAGAGGAGGAAGAGAGGGAAAGGTGCTGAAGGTGTACTTGAAGAAATAATAGCTGAGAACTTCCCTGAACTGGGGAAGGAAAAAGGCATTGAAATCCAAGAGGCACAGAGAACTCCCTTCAGACGTAACTTGAATCAATCTTCTGCACGACATATCATAGTGAAACTGGCAAAATACAAGGATAAAGAGAAAATTCTGAAAGCAGCTAGGGATAAACGTGCTCTAACATATAAAGGGAGACTGATAAGACTCATGACGGATCTCTCTACTGAAACTTGGCAGGCCAGAAAGGAATGGCAGGAGATCTTCAATATGATGAACAGAAAAAATATGCAGCCGAGAATCCTTTGTCCAGCAAGTCTGTCATTTAAAATAGAAGGAGAGATAAAGGTCTTCCCAAACAAACAAAAACTGAAGGAATTCGTCACCACTAAGCCAGCCCTACAAGAGATCCTAAGGGGGATCCTGTGAGACAAACTACCAGAGACATTGCTACAAGCATGAAACCTACAGACAACACAATGAATCTAAACCCATATCTTTCTACAATAACACTGAGCGTAAATGGACTAAATGTGCCAACCAAAAGACATAGGGTATCAGAATGGATTAAAAAAAAAGACCCATGTGTTTGCTGTCTACAAAAGACTCATTTTAGACCTGAGGACACCTTCAGATTGAAAGTGCGGGGATGGAGAACTATCTATCATGCTACTGGAAGTCAAAAGAAAGCTGGAGTAGCCAGACTTATATCAGATAAACTAGACTTTAAAGGCTGTAACAAGAGATGAAGAAGGGCATTATATAATAATTAAAGGGTCTATCCATCAGGAAGAGCTAACAATTATAAATGTCTATGCGCCGAATACGGGAGCCCCCAAATATATAAAACAACTACTCACAAAGATAAGCAACCTTATTGATAAGAATGTGGTAATTGCAGGGGACTTTAACACTTCACTTACAGAAATGGATAGATCATCTAGACACACAGTCAATAAAGAAGCAAGGGCCCTGAATGATACATTGGATCAGATGGACTTGAGATATATAGAACTCTGCATCCCAAAGCAATAGAATATACTTTCTTCTCGAGTGCACATGGAACATTCTCCAAGATAGATCACATACTGGGTCACAAAACAGCCCTTCATAAGTATACAAGAATTGACATCATACCATGCATACTTTCAGACCACAATGCTATGAAGCCTGAAATCAACCACAGGAAAAAGCCTGGAAAACCTCCAAAAGCACGGAGGTTAAAGAACACCCTACTAAAGAATGAATGAGTCCACCAGGCAATTAGAGAAGAAATTTAAAAATATATGGAAACAAACGAAAATGAAAATACAACAATCCAAATGCTTTGGGATGCAGCGAAGGCAGTCCTGAGAGGAAAATACATTGCAATCCAGGCCTATCTCAAGAAACAAGGAAAATCCCAAATACAAAATCTAACAGCACACCTAAAGGAAATAGAAGCAGAACAGCAAAGACAGCCTAAACCCAGCAGAAGAAGAGAAATAATAAAGATCAGAGCAGAAATAAACAATACAGAATCTAAAAAAACTGTAGAGCAGATCAATGAAACCACGAGTTGGTTTTTTGAAAAAATAAACAAAATTGACAAACCTCTAGCCAGGCTTCTCAAAAAGAAAAGGGAGATGACCCAAATAGATAAAATCATGAATGAAAATGGAATTATTACAACCAATCCCCCAGAGATACAAGCAATTATCAGGGAATACTATGAAAAATTATATGCCAACAAACTGGACAACCTGGAAGAAATGGACAAATTCCTAAACACCCACACTCTTCCAAAACTCAATCAGGAGGAAATAGAAAGCTTGAACAGACCCATAACCAGCGAAGAAATTGAATCAGTTATCAAAAATCTCCCAACAAATAAGAGTCCAGGACCAGATGGCTTCCCAGGGGAGTTCTACCAGACGTTTAAACCAGAGATAATACCTATCCTTCTCAAGCTATTCCAAAAAATAGAAAGGGAAGGAAAACTTCCAGACTCATTCTATGAAGCCAGTATTACTTTGATTCCTAAACCAGACAGAGACCCAGTAAAAAAAGAGAACTACAGGCCAATATCCCTGATGAATATGGATGCAAAAATCCTCAATAAGATACTAGCAAATCGAATTCAACAGCATATAAAAAGAATTATTCACCATGATCAAGTGGGATTCATTCCTGGGATGCAGGGCTGGTTCAACATTCGCAAATCAATCAATGTGATACATCACATTAATAAAAGAAAAGATAAGAACCATATGATCCTGTCAATCGATGCAGAAAAGGCCTTTGACAAAATTCAGCAACCTTTCTTAATAAAAACCCTTGAGAAAGTCGGGATAGAAGGAACATACTTAAAGATCATAAAAGCCATTTATGAAAAGCTCACAGCTAACATCATCCTTAATGGGGAAAAACTGAGAGCTTTTTCCCTGAGATCAGGAACAGGATAGGGATGCCCACTCTCACCGCTGTTGTTTAACATAGTGTTGGAAGTTCTAGCATCAGCAATCAGACAACAAAAGGAAATCAAAGGCATCAAAATTGGCAAAGATGAAGTCAAGCTTTCACTTTTTGCAGATAACATGATATTATACATGGAAAATCCGATAGACTCCACCAGAAGTCTGCTAGAACTGACACATGAATTTAGCAAAGTTGCAGGATATAAAATCAATGTACAGAAATCAGTTGCATTCTTAGACACTAATAATGAAGCAACAGAAAGACAAATAAAGAAACTGATCCCATTCACAATTGCACCAAGAAGCATAAAATACCTAGGAATAAATCTAACCAAAGATGTAAAAGATCTGTATGCTGAAAACTATAGAAAGCTTATGAAGGAAATTGAAGAAGATATAAAGAAATGGAAAAACATTCCCTGCTCATGGATTGGAAGAATAAATATTGTCAAAATGTCAATACTACCCAAAGCTATCTACACATTCAATGCAATCCCAATCAAAATTGCACCAGCATTCTTCTCAAAACTAGAACAAGCAATCCTAAAATTCATATGGAACCACAAAAGGCCCCGAATAGCCAAAGTAATTTTGAAGAAGAAGACCAAAGCAGGAGGCATCACAATCCCAGACTTTAGCCTCTACTACAAAGCTGTAATCAAGACAGCATGGTATTGGCATAAAAACAGACACATAGACCAATGGAATAGAATAGAATCCCCAGAACTAGACCCACAAAAGTATGGCCAACTAATCTTTGACAAAGCAGGAAAGAATATCCAATGGAAAAATGACAGTCTCTTTAACAAATGGTGCTGGGAGAACTGGACAGCAACATGCAGAAGATTGAAACTAGACCACTTTCTCACACCATTCACAAAAATAAACTCAAAATGGATAAAGGACCTGAATGTGAGGCAGGAAACCATCAAAACCCTAGAGGAGAAAGCAGGAAAAGATCTCTCTGACCTCAGTTGTAGCAATTTCTTACTTGACACATCCCCAAAGGCAAGGGAATTAAAAGCAAAAATGAACTACTGGGACCTTATGAAGATAAAAAGCTTCTGCACAGCAAAGGAAACAACCAACAAAACTAAAAGGCAACCAAGAGAATGGGAAATGATATTTGTAAATGACATATCAGACAAAGGGCTAGTATCCAAAATCTATTATAAAGAGCTCACCAAACTCCACACCCAAAAAACAAATAACCCAGTGAAGAAATGGGCAGAAAACACGAATAGACACTTCTCTAAAGAAGACATCCAGATGGCCAACAGGCACATGAAAAGATGCTCAATGTCACTCCTCATCAGGGAAATACAAATCAAAACCACACTCAGATATCACCTCACGCCAGTCAGAGTGGCCAAAATGAACAAATCAGGAGACTACAGATGCTGGCGAGGATATGGAGAAACGGGAACCCTCTTGCACTGTTGGTGGGAATGCAAATTGGTGCAGCCACTCTGGAAAACAGTGTGGAGGTTCCTCAAAAAATTAAAAATAGAACTACCCTATGACCCAGCAATAGCACTCCTAGGAATTTACCCAAGGGATACAGGAGTACTGATGCATAGGGGCACTTGTACCCCAATGTTTATAGCAGCACTCTCAACAATAGCCAAATTATGGAAAGAGCCTAAATGTCCATCAACTGATGAATGGATAAAGAAATTGTGGTTTATATACACAATGGAGTACTACAGGGCAATGAGAAAGAACGAAATATGGCCCTTTGTAGCAACATGGATGGAACTGGAGAGTGTGATGCTAAGTGAAATAAGCCATACTGAGAAAGACAGATACCATATGGTTTCACTCTTATGTGGATCCTGAGAAACTTAACAGAAACCCATGGGGGAGGGGAAGGAAAAAAAAAAAAGAGGTTAGAGTGGGAGAGAGCCAAAGCATAAGAGACTCTTAAAAACAGAACAAACTGAGGGTTGATGGGGGGGTGGGAGGGTGGGTGATGGGTATTGAGGAGGGCACCTTTTGGGATGAGCACTGGGTGTTGTATGGAAACCAATTTGACAATAAATTTCATATATTGAAAAAATAAAAAATAAAAAAATAAATGTTAAAAAAATAAAAAAAAAGAAAAAGAAAGAAAGAAAGAAAGAAAGAAAGAAAGAAAGAAAGAAAGAACTTACCTGAACAACAACTGAAAAGGCCTTTGATTTTATTCTCGCTAAGGATTCTGCCCTTTCACATCTCTGGATAAAAAATAAACAAGAAGGAGAAAAAGTTAAAACACATAAACATTAAAAGAAATTATGAATACCCAGGTATTTATCAGAAATAAGATTGGAGATAGAAGATACGGTAAAAAGAAATTAACATTTTTTGGACATACATTGACCAAAGACATATAAACACAGACAACATTCTCATAGCAGGTCCACAACACCATCTCCATAGCTACTGACTGTTGAAATTCAGGATTTAAGGAAGATTATATGAATGAAAGCCTTGGTGATCAGGCCACTCCCTCCTCATCTGCCTCCTCTTCTGCCTATGCCCCAAAATGACTCCTGTCTCATCCACGAAATTGGACGAAAACCCTGGAGGCAGGAAGCAATAAACAGTAGCTAGAGCTCTACACTGGCTGAAAGTAGGACAGGAAGTCAGAAAAGACATATTTCAAAAACCCTACTCTGCCTGTGTAAGGACTAAGAGCACCTTCCACCATCATTCTCCCCTTTCCCTGCAAAAACTCTTAACATCCTCACTCCCAATTTACACTTGTGGTCTTCCACAAGGTTTCCAGGAAAAAACAGACTAACTTTTCATAGAGCTGATGTTTCAGGATTGTCTGAGATAATTATTTTAATACCAAGGGTCATAATACCTGTACACAGAATCACTTGTATACATAATACTTGTATACAGAACCACACAGAAAATGAAAACAAACTAACCAAACTATTGCCCCGCAAACAATCAGATAGTGAATTTCTCTGACCTCTGATTCTTGTGAATTTCCTTCTCTCTTTTCTTCTCCATCTTTAACTTTTGATTTTAAGGATGGATTCTGGAAGAGCACAAAAGTTATATATACACATTTACAATTCAAATTAACTAAAAATCAATTGCAAATAATTTCAGAGCAATGAGAATCATTTATTTTTTTAATTACTGCAAAACTAAACGATCATTTCACCGTATTACTGCACGGTTCACCACCTGACATTAAATTAAGATCAAGGTTAGGTTTCAGAATAGTACTAAAAATCATCAATAAAATGCCTAAATCCTCCTAAGGAAGGAAAACATGCATTTCATATAGTAGTAAGAAAATTGGTTTATTCTCCTTTCCTTCAGGTATTCAGAGGTCTTAGTAATGCTAAGTAGAGAGTTTACTCAAAGAGGGTGCTATAAAAAAAGAAGCAGTATAAAAAAAGGGCAATAAGAAAGTACTCCGATAGATTTTTACATTGATTGCCTAGGTCATTTGTGTAACCCATTTGTAACACTTGAAGTATTCAAACATTCTAAACTGTGCTGTCTCTCATTAAAATAAATGTGGGTAGAGGAAGCAAACTCTTTCCTTCTTCTCAAGACTGTCATCTGATCACTTTCTTTATCTTTTCTAAAATTAAGTTTTGAGCCAAATCCCTTTATATAATGAAAAGCCAAAAACTGGCAACCAATCTTTCTGAAAGACAATATATAAAATAATAATTCCCATCTAGCATTTATGAAAACACTAATACATTATCAGACACATAATAAGTCATCAGAAATTGCTTATGTTTTACTTTTATTTTTTCCTAAAAGTATTTACTAAAATAAGATGGAGTGGTGATTTCAAAGCTAAATTCAGCAAGGCTGGCCATGAGGTTTCCAGGGTAAAAAGTTTCTCTAGGTGAAAAGGTTACTGTGGAATATGGGCAGCTCCAGCGTCAGTATCTGGATCAGAAAACTAAACTGAAAATCTGTAAAACTGTGTAAAACTAAACTGTGCTGATGAGATCTGTAAATGGATAAATCAAGGCAGGCAGAGCATGCCCTCTCACAATGGAAAAAGCCACCACTCAGGTCTAGCAGTCTGTTGCCATGCACAAAAGTGGGACCACTATTACAAACCACTGATTTTTAACAGAAGCTGGATGTCTGGAATTTTAACTGAAGTCCACAAATATTTAAGTGCCAGTAATTATTTTGACATTTTAAAACAATTTTAGGATCAACACTGTGTCAAACAAACCACACCTGTGTGTAGGATTTGGCCCAAAGACCGCCAGTGTGCAACCTCTAGAAAATGCTAAATTATAAAGATTGGAATAAATCTATGGTATACCAAGATTACTTATTCCTCTAAAGTTAGATAGATATTATATATAATGTATGTTATTTAATACGTATTATAGAATTATTATTAATAATTGTGTAAATATATATATATATATAATGACATACAAAATCTGTTTGTAAGGTTAAATAGCATTACATAGCGGATAACTGGCAAAGCCAGACCTAGAAAAGTAAAGCCCTCGAAATCTTAACTCCAGGAGAATGTAGCCACTCAACTAAACTGCCTCTCAACCTCATCATCCCTGTCTAGCCATTAGTGTAGAATGCAAATACAACAGTGATATATTAAACAAGCGGTCACATACCTTTCTGTCTTTGTGCCACTGCTGATGCTCTAAAACTATGTTCTTAATATTGTCAAAAAAATCATCCTTTATCAAGCTGAGGGCTTTGTCGGGATTGGATTTATCACCTGAAATTATATGTTTCATGTTCTGATAATGATCGTGAACATTCAGCATTTCCTAAAAGTGAAAAGATGAATCTTTCAGTTCAATTTTTGGGAGAAACTTAAAGGCAAAACCAACACAAAATAAAATGACACTCCCAAGTGACTAAGTTGATAAAGAATAATAAGCTACAGTATATTGAAAACAATATAATCATACAACCCAAATAGTACAACTTTATTAATGGTCTCCACAGAGATCCACTAATCTTCACAAACCTCAAAGCCTCTGTGCCTGTCCCCATAAGCTCCATCATTACTTCACTAGTAAGATCCACGATTAAAAGAAATAGAAGGCAATTTATGACAACATTTGAGGCATCACTTAGACCTTCTTCCCCAGAAACCTCCAGCCAGTTGGGCAGGTCTATGGGGTAAGGGAAAGATAGCACATTACAGGTAGACTTCAGAAATCAGATAAAGCCAGTATTGAGACTTGGCTCAAAGAGCAGCAGAGAACGACTGACACTCCCATCACAGATGACCACTGCAACACCCGAGTCATCCCCAAGTTAGGCTACTCAATTCATTTCCAGTAGGTTTTGATGGCATTGACAGGGATCTGTTCAAACAATCACGAGCTGCTGGGCAGTGCTGAGTGCTCACCCATGCAGGACCTTCAAAGGAGAACACTGTCCAGACATGGGGAGCCCCTAACTTTGTACAGCTTGCAGTGTGCTGAATTCCATTATTTTACTACATGCAATAAAATACAGAGGAAAGACCACTAGCTGGACCCAGTTTTGAGGCTGAGTTCTGTCATTTGCTAGACTGTGACCTTGAGCAAATCCCTCAGTCTGAGAATCACATTCCACCTTTGTATAAAATTAAGTGATGCCATCTAGCCCACTGTAAACTATATTAAGTGAGCTTATACAAGTGGGCATGTTCTATAAAATGTAAAGCAACATACAAAGTTAAAGGATTAAGAAATAAAAGAAAGTACATGCACCTTGGAGCCTTATAGGCTTGGACATTCAAATCCAGTGTCTGTACCTTACTGTACCCTACTTTATGCAAATTACTTACCTTCTCTGAACCTCAGTTTCCTTGTTTTTGAAATCAGGAAAATACCACCTCCTTTGCAGGGTTACTATGATCATTAGTGAGATAACAGACATAAAACACCTAATAGTTCCTGGCACGTGCTGAACACGCAACACATGATAGCCACTACTATATTATAATTGTAGAAGTAAAGAAACAAAGAAATGACTGGCTTAAGGTCATATTTAAGTAATAGAGTTATAATTCAAAATCAAAAGTTTCTTTTTCCCCATATACCTTTTTTTTTTTTTTTAATTCCAGTATAGTAAACATACAGTGTTATATTAGTTTCAGGTATACAACAAAGGGACTCAACAAAAATCAGAAGTTCTGATTCAATATCCTAGTCTCTTCATTTTATTATGCATCCTTAACCACAAAGCTAGAACTAATGAGTAGCTGAATCATGACCCAAATTCAGGTCTGCTGACATGTAGGCTTAATAGCATTTGCAGGCAGGAGAAGCAACGTAGGGAAGTATTAAATGTAAGGATTATTATGAGAACAGGTGAAAGACTGCACAAGGACAGGATGAACAGAGTCAACAGAGGGAAAAGGCTCTTAAAGCAGGTCTGTGGCAAGTTAAAGACCCTACAAAAAATCACGATGACTTCACATAGAAGCTTCTAGGAATAGGCATTCCATACCTTGGCCCTTTGGACCCTCCTCCCCAATCACCCTAAAAGGATATGCCTTTGATCACCCCAGCTCTGTTCTCTAAAATCTTTCAGGGTAACCTGGGTGGCTCAGTCGGTTAAGCATCCAATTCTTGATTTCGGCTCAGGTCATGTTCTCATGGTCGTGAGATCGAGCCCCACATCGGGCTCCATGCTAAGTGTGGCACTGGCTTGGGATTCTCTCCTTCCCTCTCTCTCTGCCCTTACCCCACTCATACTCTCTCTCAAAATAAAAATAAACTTAAAAAAATAAAATATAAAATCTTCCATACCTGTTTGCTGACATAGACAATATTTTCAAACAAAGGAACCTGTATTTCAACACCTTCAGAACCTTTAATTCTTAAAAGAATGTAAAATCAAAAACCATGTTTAAGAAGGTATGTTGACAAAAAATTAACTTTCTACCACCATATCAGTCCACAACCAAAAATGGGTTTTGTTTCAAACTCAGGGCAGTGCTATTCCATGCATGTAAAATTCTGGGAGCCTCACTACTTATTCATGTGAAAGATGATTTTTCTCAATACTGACAACTCAAATAAAATACCAAAATACATTAGATGGTAAAGCTGCTTTAAGACTATGCCTCTTATCCATAAATCTTGATTTCATATTTTTGTTTTATCAGAACAGCTTTAAATTGTTTTCAATGGCTTTTAAAATAAGCATTATAAAAAGCAACTTAGGAAATAGATACATAGTGTTAAAAAATAAAAATTAAGTCACTTTAAATTCTTGTTTTATGACCTATTTAAAATCAAACATAAATGGTGGCTTCATTATTTGAATCTAAACATCCCAAGTCCAAGGGCAGTCTTCTATATTTTTTGCTTCTCACAGAGTTTCAAGATTTATTCCATAAATGTTCATATATTTAGAGTGTATTACATCTGATACTTTAGAGAAACAATAAGCGTTCTATGATTGGTTCAAATCATTAGAAAAAATTTCAGTATCCCTAGATGAAGGTAAAACTTCGATATATAGTTAACAATAAAACATTTTTTTTTAATTTCAAGAGCATAAAAAACAAATTTACCTCTAACACATCAGAAGTGATAAGTTTCATTACACGATCATTTGGGTCCTTAAATTCTTCTGTAACTTCAGCTCGTTGAATTTTCTTCTTCATTCTATATGATAGCTATGTGATAATGAATGTCTTTTAAAGGATATTTTTTTAGATAATCCATTTTCCAAAGACTATTAGACTTTTAAAATAACCTTTAAGGGGCACCTGGGTGGTTCAGTCGGGTAAGCATCCAACTTCAGCTCAGGTCATGATCTCACAGTTCATGAGTTTAAGCCCCAAACCAGGTGAGCTTGAGCCCCACTTCAGGGGAGCTCGAGCCCAATTTGGCCAGGCTGACAGTGTGGAGCCTGCGTGGGATTCTTTCTCTCTCCCTCTCTCTCTGTCCCTCACTCACTTGTGCCCTCTTTGATAGATAGATAGATAGATAGATAGATAGATAGATAAAATAAAGTATTTAAAAAAATAATAAAATAAAATAGCCTTTAAGATGCCATGCCACATGCTTATAAATTCAAATGATAGAGAAGTTACATGATTGGCCAGCTGATGTCAGATCCAGAATTAGGACCTGGTGCTCTTTTAATCTAATATTTCAAGTATCATAAGACTGAAGAAACATATTTTATTAGTGGACATTAATTCTTCACCAACTGACTTTAAAATTCCTTGGTCTTCTTTCAGTAACCTCTCTGATGTCTGAATAAAGGAATAAACAAATGGCAAATGCCAAATCTCATTTCCTATTCTAACAATTTACTTAACAGATGGCATCTAGAAACACACTGTATTTAAAAGCAGAGACTAAATTTTTGTTTGCAAAAAAAAGTAATCAGAAAGCATTTTCTCCTATTTTAAGACACTGTTCTAATTGTATTGGAAATTATATAATATTCTTTCCACTTTATAGAGACTGAGGTACTTTATGAACAATGAAGCATAATTTCTCATTTTGAAAAACAATCTATTTTAGATAACATACCAATTTGGGCATTGCTGTAAAGTGAAATGCTTTGTCTAGTCGTAGTTTCCTAAAAATATAAGCTGCATCAAAATGTTGTGCATTTATCAAATCTTGCTGAAATTTTAAGACTTCATCCCAATCTTTCAGGGCAACTCTAATCTACAAACAAGAGAGTAAAAAAGTTACTAAAGGTATATCTTTTTTCATTAATGTATTTTAATTTAGAAACATTGGCATTCCTATTTAAATCAGTTTGTTGTAAAAATATTGTACCTGTTTCCTATTTCTGCTGAGGGAAAACAACAAGTATTACCTTTTGTTTTGGTTGACACAGTTGGGTGTTATATAATCCATACAGCAGATACAAAGCACCAACTCTGATCTGGAAGGTGTAGGGCGGTAAAAAATATTGCCAAGACAAAGCTAATGCTTCTTTTGTAAACATGTTCTTTTCTAAATTTCTCATTCTACCACTAGAAAACAAAGAGAAAATATATTATGACTCTAAGTAAACCAGTAATGAACACAAATTAGAAGAGGTATATTCTAGCAGCTACTAGAAACTGGATGGGCATTCCACATCTGATCCTTTCACAATTCAAGCACAAAAACTTACTTTTCTGCTGTGCTTCTTACACTGAGGAATAGACATGCCCTCGGTAAACAGGATGCATCTTCCTAAGGCATCAACTTTACTTGCTGAATAGGGGAGCAAAGGGGGAGGGGCTACAAATTATTCCTGGTTAAGAATTTAAAACATTTTTAAAAATTAAAATAACCATGGTTATGTTACAGAATAAAATACAAAAGTTATATGCCTTCTAATATGCAACGGAGATTTTCCCCAATACTCTCAGGGATATACTCTACACCTCATTAGTCCTTGAGACACCTAGGTGAAAAAGTTAAAGAACCACAATACAATATAACCCACACCCTCCTCCCAATTCTGCAGGACAAAGCTCACCAAAGTAAAGAAGGAGCAGGGTAGAAAAGCAGACTTCACTATACTCCCAAAGCCTGGGATCTTCAAATAATAAATACACTAAAAGAATGCAAAATACTGTAGTATTAGCAACCAAAGCAACTGCTGAAGAAACATCACCACTACTCAAGTAGTGTCTACTTTTTTTCTCATTTTAATTTTTCCTCCTTAGCTAAATATATGGAGGTAACCCCCGCAATATTTTCCAATATCTGCTTTACCACCTACTTGCTGTGTGACCACGGAGATTACTTAACCTCCTTAAGCCTCAATTTCCCCTTCCATAAAACAAGGATAATTATGTACCTGCTTTTCAAAGTTGTTCTACGGATTAAATACATTAAGCTATAAATGTATTACATTTAGTAGCCATTAAAAAAATTAGTTCCTTTCATTAACGGTACAATAAATAGCTCTCTATCCTCCATCCCCCGCAATGTACAAACTACACAGGTAATTATTACATTGAAACAAAGAGAACTTTTACTTCTGATTCAGGAAAACACAGTCTTAATCACAAGAATTCATTCAGCCAATCATTTAGCTTTTTCAATATTGTGTGTGTTATGCTAATGAATATCAAACTTATCCAGTCACTGTCCTCACAGAGCTCTGTCTAGTGGAAGGAAAACTTTAAAGCAACAATAATAATAATAAGTGAATATTTACAAGGCAATGAAGGGTGCCCTTAACACGTATTAGCTCATTTAACACTCATGACTGCAGTAAGAGGTATTACAGTCTCCATGCTATGGATATGGAAGTTCAGGCAAGTAATTTGCCCGAAGTCGGAGTTACTCTTTGGGCTGTGATTCAAATTCAGGCAGTCCAGCTCTGTAATCTGCTTGCTCTTAACCGCTATACTCTACCACCTTTTGAACTACACGCTGAAAATAACCTGTGCTAAGTCGAGAGATAAAAGCAGCATAATGCTCTGGGGAAAAACCCAGTATAAACGCCTGACTTACTCTAGAAGGGCAAAGGAAGGCTTCCCTGAAACACTGTTCATTTGAGATTAATCTGAGTTTAGAAAAAGGTGGTCTGGCAGAAGGAACTGGGGGGAAAGCTCCAGGCCCAGTAAAGCTTGAAGAGGACCACAGGAGGCCTGGAGCAAGACGATGGAACGGCAGATGAAGCTGCAGAGATGGGCTGAGGCCAGTCAGGGAGGGTGTTGCCAGGCAGATGAGAGACGGTGAGCTTTATCCTAAGGACAGTGCAAACCACTGGAGTGGTAAGCAGGGGAAGGACAAGCACTCTAGAAAGACAACTGTGGTTGTATGAAAAACGAATTCAGTCGTGCAGCGTTCTGTCTTTGCTTGGGTGTTTGTTTTGTTTTTAAACAAGGGGCTTTAGGAGAACAAGGCTGGAGGAGGGCAAATGATGGGCCACCACCTGGGCCAGGGTGAGGCAGAGGAGATGGAGAAGGCGGTTTAGAAGGGTGGCCAGGCAGAAATACATACTCGGCGGGAGGCCGCAAAAGGACACAGACGAAGCCAATGAAACTGCCCAGGAAGAAGGCCCGGGAGAGCTGGGGGCAGCGTGCAGGGGCTGCAGCCTTCCTCAGCCCTTCCCAGGAGCAGCAGCGCTTTGGGGAAGAAAAAAGCTTCCTACTCCGCCTCTGAGCAGGGAGTGATGCGAGGGTAGCGGACTAGAAACACCCACCAGAAGATGGTCCCGAATTTCATGCTCCTCCAGAGCTCCGTGAAGTCCTCGAAGCGCACGCTATCGGTCTCCTGGAAGCGGCTGAGCAGCGCCTCGCAGTCAGTCTGCAGGCCTGCAGGAGTCCCCATGCCTGCAAAAGCCCCTAGACCACGCGCGGACCAGCCGGCGGCTGTCGCCCAGGAAACCGAAGCCGGACGTCCCGCCCCCTGTGCTTGACGTACTTGCCTTATCCGGCCCCTTTAGCTCCGCCTCTAGCCGGACTGGTGCGAATTGTGGGTTTTGCTTCTTGCGCATGAGTGGATGTGTGCCCGTACCTGCTCTGATCTGCTTAAAGATAGAGGGCTAAGGTCAGTTCTCTCAATTTCATTGAAGAAGTTTCTATTTCAGGAGTCGTGTGAGCCCAAGCAGGATTTTAGGTCTGCATTAGGCTAGCTTATGTAAATTGGCTTTACCCTTACTTTCCTTTAAAGTGACCCTGGGGGCGCCTGGGTGGCTCAGTTAAGCCCCTGACTTCGGTTCAGGTTATAATCTCGGGGGTTTGTGAGTTCGAGCCCCTCATCCTGCTCTGTGCTAACAGCTCAGAACCTGGAGCCTGCTTGAGATTCTGTGTCTCCCTCTCTCACTGCCCTTCTCCCGCTGGCACTTTGTCTTTATATCAAAAATAAACATTAAAGTGATCCTGGAGTCACAGAAGTCAACTTTTATAATTAGGCAAGAACAGGTCCCATCTTCCACCTAATTCTTCGTGGAAACAGTATCTAAAGAAGACCTTTTACTAGGAAATGAACTCCACTTATTCTCTCATAGTTTACAACCACATAGTATAGTGTTCAATGTGTGTCTCTCCTTGTAACCATTGCAGTCTTCTGCAACCACAAATTGAGAAACTTGTGAACATCTCCCCACCGCCGCTCACACCCCTATGTTCATAATAATCTGGCATAGTACTTGGCAGAAAGTACATATTTATCGATTATTTGGCTTAATTGGCACTCTGTGTATCCTCCACCTCTTACTCCCTGGAGCTGGATATGGAGTAGTATGCTGGACTTCTCACCATTTTCAGATTGCAGGGCATGCTATTTTTATTCTTTAGGAGTGGTATGCCAATATAATGGAAAGCATTAGACCAACTGTAGATGGACGTTCAACTCAGTTAACTTTCCTGATCATTGATCTTTTTAAAAAAATTTATGTAATATTTATGTATACAGAAAACCTTATGTAACATGTCTAAGATAAGCATAACAATGAAGTGAACATTTGTGTACCTTCTACCTGTGGAGGAACAGGAACAGGAACAAGTCTGTCACATTCATCTGTGAACTCCTCCTCTAATTTATTCCCCTGCCTTTACCACTACCATGGTAACAACTACCTTGTTTTGCTTCTCATTCTTTTGCGTCCGACTTCAGCTCAGGTCATGATCTCATAGTTTGTGGGTTCAAGCCCCTTGTTGCGTTCTGTACTGACAGCTCAGGGCCTGGAGCCTGCTTCAGATTCTGTCTCCTTCTCTCCTTCTCTGCTCCTACCGCACTTGTGCTCTTTCTCAAAAATAAATAAATATTTAAAAGTTATTCCTTGTTTATCTTAAATACAGTTTAACTGTATTTTAAAGGACGTCCTTTATTTTTCTTTGTCAAATATGACAATTCTACTTACACATTACAGCAGTATATATATATATATATATATATATATATACACATATATACATATGTACGTATATACATATACATATATATACATACATATGTATATATATACATATACACTATATATGTATGTATATACATATATACACTATATATGTATATATGTATATACATATACACTATATATATACATATATATACATATATATGTACATATATATACATATATATATACACTATATATATATATGTGTGGCTTAACATAAATGAAATTTATTTTTCTTTCCCATTAAATTCAATTAATGGCAAGTTGGGATGGGAAGGGTTCTGCACCAAGAAGTCATCCAGGGACCCAGACTGATGAAGCCTCTGCTGTCTCCAGTCATTGGTTTTCAAGAGCACGCTGAGCCCTGACATCTAGTCTGTAGACAGGGAAAGAAAGAGGATGTGAAAGACTGCATGAGAGACTTTATGGGCCATGCCTGGAAGTGGTACACCCTCAAAGGTGGTCTGCTGACCTCTGCTGGTCTACAAACTATTACCTCTCCATCACTCTTTAGTATAGAAATTAAGAGTAAGTATTTGCAAACACTTACTAGCAATCTGGCAAAGTAATTTTATGTCTGTTAAATCTAATAATAAAAAGTGGGACTGCATATGACATGACTTTTTAAATCTCAGTCTTCTGGTAATTTATTTCTTTTTTCCATTTACAAAAGCACTGGTCCACAATTGGAGAGAAATTTTCCATTACCACAGATAGTTTGAGAAGCACTGGGGTACACCATTTCAGTCCATATCCCGTTGGCCAAAAGTTAGTCACATGGGCCCACCCAGAGGCAAAGAGACCTGAGAAATGTTGTCCCTGACTGGGCAAACTCTTCCTCACAACTCCAATCTGTGGAAGAGGTACTTAATCTTTGTCGAACTGCCAACATTGCTGCCACAATTTTATACCAAAAGTCTTAAAGTATTGCCTTTCACTGTTAATTCACTGTATCCGTCTAAAAATGATTTCTAGGGGCACCTGGGTGGCTCAGTCGGTTAAGTGGCCGACTTCAGCTCAGGTCATGATCTCGCAGTTTGTGAGTTCGAGCCCCGCGTCGGGCTCTGTGCTGACAGCTCATAGCCTGGAGCCTGCTTCAGATTCTGTGTCTCCCTCTCTCTCTGACCCTCCCCTGTTCATGCTCTGTCTCTCCCTGTCTCAAAAATAAATAAACGTTAAAAAATAAAAATAAAAATAAAAATGATTTCTATGTATGGTATGGGTTAAGGATCCAATTTCACTTTTTTTTGCATATATATGTAAATATATATATATGCATGTATATGTATTTTCCATATGTGTAATTTCCTAGCACCTCCAACTGAATAATCCATCCTTTCCCTAATGATCTAAAAAGTCACTTCTGTCACATACTAAGTGTGCAGGGCTAACTGAAGCCAATACACAATTGTGTGGCTCTGTACCTGTTGTTACGATGCCAGAATATTTACATTACTGTTAGTATATATAATTTATTGTAGCAATTCTGAATACCTGTTGCTCCCCCTTTCCCACGGGGCTTGCTGTTTTGGGGGTTTCTTTCTTTATTTGTTTACTTACCTGATTAGACTATTTTAGTGAAGTCCATTTCCCTCTTAAGGCCACTTAAGAGCCTAAGTAGCTCTTCAGAGGGTACAGCCCTGGCTATGCACACACTTGCCTGGGATCACAGTGGTTTTACCAAGGCTTTCTTTGGCTGTCTCTTTTCCAGAGCTCTCTGTTAAAGAGCCTGACTCTGTTGGTATCACACCCAGCTATTAGGCTACCCCAATTGCCTATTGATTGCTCCACTGTTTTTGAGTGTGCTGGGGCATGAATTGCTCCAGAGTCTAATCCAATCACATTTGGGCTCCTTTAGAGGTAGTTTTTGAGGTTTGTTCTGATCCCAAGAGGGCTCCTCTTAGTTGTCTCTTTCCCTGGATTTCTCTGGTAAACTAGTTAGCCTGCAGTTTAACTTGTTGCTGCCATGGAGCTACCAGCCTCCTCTTAATTATTTACCACCAAAATATCTGTTGTTTTCAAGAGCACCTTTGAGTTTGAATTTTCTCACACTCTTCCAAATAAAGCCCTTTCTTTTGGGAGAGCTTCTGAGTTCTCCATTCTAATGGATTTTCTCTCCCCCTGGGCAAAATCTCTGAGCCACTGCTGTGGAGCTGAGGATGGGGACAATGGCCCACTTCCCTCAGAATGATACCTCTGCTTTAGGAGCAGGGCTCTGGGAGGAGGCAGTTTCTATTCTTCTCAGGCTGCTTCTGCTGGCATGGAACTTCCCAGTTTACATGTGAGCTGGGGTGAAAGTGATTGGGATCACAGCACTTTTGGACTGCAGCACCTGGGATAGAGCCTCTGTCCAATGAATGGTGCCTGAAAGGAAAGGGGTTCTCATCTCCCCAATCTCTAGGCCATACTTACCTGAAATTTAGCTTTTGCAACATGAATCTAAAGATGAGAAATGCTAGCAGCCTGGCCCTCCCAGAGAGATGACATACCCCTTTACTGGGATCTAGCAAAAGAGGGAGCCCCTTAGAGGGAGTTGAGCTTCTGTCATACTGAGCAGGATGGGAGAGGCAGCAGATCCCGTCTCAAGGGTCACTAACTCCTGATGTTCTTAACAAGATTTAGTATATTTTCTTGAATAAAAATTCCTTCATCTGCTGTATTCTCTTCAGACAGTTTCAAGAAACTTTAAATGGTATTTAAAAAAAATTCTCGCCAGTTGTACTTTCACTGGAGAGCAAGTCCACAGAGCTACTATTACTGCCATTTTCCTGGAGATGGATTTAAAGGCATAACTCCCCCATCCAATGACTGATCCAGTGTAGGGATGAAAAGGCTCTGGCCCTCTCTGTGACTTGGGACAACTCTCAAGGACTATCCCAGGGCCAGAGCTCCCATATGGCTGCTGAAGATCTTTGTTGGGACTGCATCTCAACTCAGGTTCTTCCTCTACCCCCTTCTGCGTTTTCGTTTCCTTGTGTTGTTCCTTAAAGCACTCCCTAAGACATGACCTGCGATGTCCATCTCAGAGTCCACTTCCTAGGGAACCCAATGGCAGAGACTTGGGTACCATTATACTACTCTCTTTACTTTTGTACATGCTCAAAGTTTTGTACATGTTCATAGTGAAAATGTAAGGAAAGAAAAGAACTGAATCGGACTGGATGTGGTGGATAAGATTGTGACAAATGACCTCTGGGGTTCTGGTTTGGGAGACTGTGTGGTGCCATTCACTGAGCAGGGAACACAGGATGGGAGCTATTTGGAGAACATATGATGAACCATTTGGAGCACAGTTAGTTTTTCAGAGGCCGAATTTGAGGTTCTTGTGGGGAGCAGTATAGTCTGGATTCAGATTATCAAGCTACAAACAATTCATGAAAAGGAAAGGTAATGGTGACTTAGAACATCTTAAATGGCCAAAACATTCTGTTTAGCTTTCAGTTGTGTTTTTCCCAATTACAGTTGAATGTGAGTAGCTCATAGAATGGGAATTAACCATACTCTTGATGGCAGGCACTACATTCTAGAATATTTGAATCACCAACAGGTCTTATAGTAACAATTGTCCGAGTCTGTTCATGCTGCTGTAACAAATACCATAAGCTGGGTAGCTTATAAACAACAAACATCTACTCCTTACAGTTCTGGAGGCTGGCAAGAACCCTGTTCCAGTTGCAGACTGCTGATTTCTCATTGAATCCTCACACAGCCAAAGGGGAAAAAGAGCTCTCTGGAACCTCTCTTGTAGGAGCATGAATCCCTTTCAGGGTCTACCCTCATGATCTAATCACTGCCCAAAGGCCCTACCTACCTCCTAATACTATCATCTTGGAGGTTAGGTTTCAGCATATGAATTTGAGGGGAAACAAACAGTTGGAACATAGCAAACACCTTGGACTCACTCAGCCCTCGGTTGTTGTTCACTGAATGAATGGATTTCACTGCAAGGACTAGAAAACAGTCTTGTTTTCCCCATTCTGTTTCTCTGATCATAATTCTTCTCTGGTTCCCTCATCATAGGAGATCCTCTCCCACCTTTAATCATATGTGAGTTGTCTTTGTGCAAACAGAGTGGAAGTTTTTAAGGAACAAATTATCAATCCGATGGAATCATGCTCCAAAGGAATTAAGAATTTTTGTAGGGGAGATGAGACATGCATGAATGATCAAGGAAGATTAAAAAAACCCAAAAACACATAGAGTATCATGTCATCTGTGAAGAGTGCAAGTTTGACCTCCTCCTGGCTGATTTGGATGCCTTTTATTCCTTTATGTTGTCTGATTGCAGAGGCTAAGACTTCCAATACTATGTTGAATAACACTGGCGAGAGTGAACATCCCTGTCTTGTTCCTGACCTTAGCGGGAAATTTCTCAGTTTTTCCCCATTGAGGATGATATTAGCGTTGGGTCATTCATATATGGCTTTTATGATCTCGAGATCTGATCCTTCTATCCCTACTTTCTTGAGGGTTTTTTTATCAAGAAAGGATGCTGTATTTTATCAAATGCTTTCTCTGCATCTATTGAGAGGATCATATGGTTCTTGTCCTTTCTTTTATTGATGTGATGAATCACATTAATTGTTTTGCAGATATTAAACCAGCCCTGCATCCCAGGTGTAAATCCCACTTGGTTGTGGTGAATAATTTTTTTTAATGTATTGGTGGAGCTGGTTGGCTAATATCTTGTTGAGGATTTTTGCATCCATGTTCATCAGGGAAATTGGTCTATAGTTCACCAAAATACTGCTAGAACTGATTCATGAATTCAGCAAAGTTGCAGGATATAAAATCAATGCACAGAACTCAGTTGCATTCCTACTCACCAACAATGAAGCAACAGAATGAGAAATCAAGGAATTTATCCCATTTACAACTGCACCAAAACCTATAAAATACCTAGGAATAAATCTAACCAAAGAGGTGAAAAATCTATACACTGAAAACTATAGAAAGCTTATGAAAGAAACTGAAGACACAAAAAAATGGAAAAAGATTCCATGCTCCTGGATAGGAAGAACAAATATTGTTAATATGTCAATACTACCCAAAGCAATCTACATATTCAGTGCAATACCTACCAGAATAACACCAGCATTCTTCACAGAGCTAGAACAAATAATCCTAAAATTTGTATGGAACCAGAAAAGACCCCGAACAGCCAAAGCAATCTTGAAAAAGAAAACCAAAGCAGGAGGCATCACAATCCCGGACTTCAAACTATACTACAAAGCTGTAATCATCAAGATGGTATGGTACTGGCACAAGAACAGACACTGAGATCAATGGAACAGAATAAAGAACCCAGAAATGGACCCACAAACGTATGGCCAACTAATCTTTGACAAAGCAGGAAAGACTATCCAATGGAATAAAGACAGTCTCTTCAGCAAGTGGTGCTGGGAAAACTGGGCAGTGACATGCAGAAGAATGAACCTGGACCACTTTCTTACACCATACACAAAAATAAACTCAAAATGGATGAGAGACCCAAATGTAAAACAGGAAGCCATCAAAATCCTCAGGGAGAAAGGAAACAAAAACTTCTTTGATCTTGGCCGCAGCAACTTCTTACTCAACACGTCTCCAGAGGCAAGGGAAAGAAAAGCAAAAATGAACTACTGGGACCTCATCAAAATAAAAAGCTTCTGCACAGAGAAGGAAACAATCAGCAAAACTAAAAGGCAACCGACAGAATAGGAGAAGATATTTGCAAACGACATATCAGATAAAGGTTTAGGATCCAAAATCAATAAAGAACTTACCAAACTCAACATCCAAAAAACAAATAATCCAGTGAAGAAATGGGCAAAAGACATGAATAGACACTTCTCCAAAGAGGACATCCAGATGGCCAACCGACACATGAAAAAATGCTCAACATCACTCATCATCAGGGAAATACAAATCAAAACCATATTGAGATACCACGTCACACCTGTCAGAATGGCTAACATTAACAACTCAGGCAACAACAGATGTTGGCAAGGATGCAGAAAAAGAGGATCTCTTTTGCATTGTTGGTGGGAATGCAAGCTGGTGCAGCCATTTTGGAACACAGTATGGAGGTTTCTTAAAAAAGTAAAAATAGAACTACCCTACCACCCATCAGTTGCACTACTAGGTAGTTATCCAAAGGATACAGGTGTGCTGTTTCAAAGGGACACATGCATCCCAACGTTTACAGCAGCACTATCAACAATAGCCAAAGTATGCAAAGAGTCCAAATGTCCATTGATGGATGAATGAATGGTAAAGAAGATGTGGTATATACATATACAATGTGGTATTACTCAGCAAACAAGAAGAATGAAATCTTGCCATTTGCAACTACGTGGATGGAACTGGAGGGTATTATGATAAGCGAAATTAGCCAGTCAGAGAAAGACAAATATCATATGACTTCACTCGTAAGAGGACTTTAAGATACAAAACAGATGAACATAAGGGAAGGGAAACAAAAATAATATAAAAACAGGGAGAGGGACAAAACATGAGAGACTCTTAAATATGGAGAACAAACAGAGGGTTACCGGAGGGGTTGTGGGAGGGGGGATGGGCTAAATGGGAAAGGGGCATTAAGGAATCTACTCCTGAAATCATTGTTGCACTAGATGCTAACTAATTTGAATGTAAATTTAAAAAAATATATAAAATTAAAACAAAAGAAAAAACCACACATACAACAAGAAGTAAAGTAAGAAAGAAAGCTAAAGGTGTAGTGCCATGTAAGTTCACAGGGGTGGCAAATATTTGCAGCTGAATCCGCCTGGGAAGAGGCATAGCACCCACCCAAGCTGTGCTAGCCCCTCTGATTTGTACTGTTAATCCTTCACTTTGGTTTTGCTTTCAATATTCTACCAGCAGACTGCAAAATCAGGACACAGCTTATAATGGCTCACCCCACAGCTGTTCAGTGCTCCTAGTAAAGAGTTTGTCATCGCTGTGTATATGACACATAGTTGTGTGGAGAACATTAAAAACAATTTGTTTCAAAGAGCAAAAAATATAAACAAGAAATACTGAAAAGGACCTTAATGTTTTTCTTAATGTTTTAATGTTTCAAAGATCTCAAAAAAAAACAGATTTGACTTAACAGAGTCCTAGTCTACTTGTGAGGCTAATTATAGGATGTTTCTGAACTTTTTAAAATGCATTGCCCTTGGTGATAAACATTACAGGCAGCCACTTCACCACCCACCCCCCCCAAGCCTGCTCCCCTCTGTGGAGAATCACCAGTTTATGGTTATTAAGCATCCATAGGACCAAAAGACTTGAGCACCCTCTTTAAATAGCACCTCTCTAATGAAACACAAACACACAAGATACTAAGGCTACAGATCAGTTTTTATTAGTAAAAAAACATTTAAAACACCTCCCCCACTTTTTAAAAATGGGCTCTTACTTTCTTAAATATTGTTTGAAAAACCATAAACAATGAATTATCCTGAAGGAAACAATTTAAAATAAAATGTAAAATGTTGACAACCCCGGATATGCATGGATGAGGTTATTTTAAACAATACCTTTCTTAGTACTTTACTACAAACTGATCAACCTAAACATACGAATTACAGGAGATTAAATTCAATGCCCCAAGCCTTCCCATATTCCATAAACTCACCTCCCTTCTGTCCAACAAGATTATCTTCTTCCAAAGGAGTCTTAATATCTGGCATTGGTAGGCACACAGTATTCAAAAAACAAACAAGCAAAAAGCAAAACAAAAACAAAAAACAAACAAAAAACCACCTGGGGCAGGTAAAGTTTCAATTTACATTATCAGGGATATCTCAAAGCGCTTTATTTAAAATGAACTAAGTCTTTGAGTGCCTCATGGGGAATATAGTTAAATAACCAGAGTCCTCCATTTTTGACCAGATAAGTAGATGATTAATATTTTAAAACCTTTTTATACAGTTAAGCAAGGTCCCATCTGTTAGGAGACCTCAGATATGTTTCTATTCCACAAAACACAGTTTCATACCCCAAAACATTTGGGAATTCCGCAGACAGCTCTACAGCGACACATGAGACTCCTTCCCTGAACCTCTGAACCGTCCTATACC
This sequence comes from Panthera pardus, assembly GCF_024362965.1. NCBI lineage: Eukaryota > Metazoa > Chordata > Mammalia > Carnivora > Felidae > Panthera > Panthera pardus. The sequence continues at coordinate 100,467,301 of NW_026526810.1, read as the reverse complement.
CCACCCCACCCCATCCCCCCCAAAAAATCGGGAAAGCGCCAGGCATCTAAAGAGCAGCGCTGACCCCTCGAGAACCCGCCCCACCCCGCGCCGCAGCAGGCCGGGTGGGGCCGAGCCTCCCACGTGAGATCTTACACGTAGGCCCGGGCTGGGAGCACCCGCCCCACGGAGCGGACCGGGCCTGCGGTGGAGGGCGGGGGCCGGGGCTGCTGTGCTGCGCCCGAGCACGTACCGGGGCGTGGCCTGCAGCGCGGCGGGCGGGGTTTGGGGAAGTTTCTCCGGGCGGCTTGTGTTTCGCATCCTCATCATGTAGTACCAGCGGCACCACGGACATTAGGGGTGGTCGGTCCCCTCCGCATCCTTGTTATTTTCCCCGCTGAGGGGGCTGTCTGATCACTGCTGCTCTCAGGCACCTGTCTTTCCTCTCCGTCCCGGGATGGATCCGAGACAAGGGAATAAAGGAAATTAAATAGTACGAGGAGATCGGGTGTCTGGGCAGCGTCTTGGATAAAACCGTCCACTACAGGTAAGAAAATTATGTCCAAACCTCTAAAAGGTGTGAACACAAAAAAGCTCCAGAAGGTATTAATAGGAGGGTTTGTGGTAAGACGTAGCTTAATATTACAGGGAGACTATTTTGTATCAAATTCTACAGATCAAACAACGATCTGTAAAACGATCTGGGACAACAGGTTCATCGCTATTTTAAGGGATGAAATACGAGTAAAGTGGTTAGCGGCAGACCTAAAAAACACCTGAGTAAGATTTTTTTTCTTTACACTGTTGCTGGTTTCAGTTGGCAACATGTTTGCAAAGGTTTTATTTAACCAAAAGCCCATTGTTTAAAAAAAGATTACATATTCTTTGCAACTTTTTTTTGACGTTGCTACATTAGAAATCTGAACTTCTAGAATCTAAATGTTTAAATTTCTGCACAGCCAGTAACTTTAAGGGCACTTCTGTTTTAAAGGTTGTAGGGGAAAATTGCTATTTGGAAAGGTAGTTGCAAAGTTATACAAACTTAAACGTGTATAATGCCATTAAGTCAGACAGCTCTAGGAGGACCATGCCATACACTGATGTAATCTTTTATAGTTCATTAACGGGCTTTCCATACATCATCTCATTTACCTGTTAATATCTCCATCACCAGACACCTGAATCTCTAGTTCAAACTCAAAATTCTCGATAGCACTTTAGAACACCACTTAACTCATTTCCGTTTGTCTTGCCATTCCTCTTAGCACATCCCCTATGATTTCATTACCTTCACCCCATTGCTTTCTCTTGTTTGCTGTTTAAACAGTTAATAGGGTAAAGGGCATGCTCTACTGCTACCCAACTGGCTAGTACCCTCCCTGGTGTTTAGCACCATGAGCTATGGAGTCACTGATGGCCACCTCAAATGCTCTGATCCTTAGGCTAGGTCTCAAGAATGTTTTCGTATCTACAAAATGATATAAATATTAATTCAGAAGTGTTTTTTGAAGACTGTGAGATAACATCCTAGCACAAAGTCTAGCATATAGGACCTAATAGATGTTTAGATTCATTTTAACTCATCTAAAAGCCATTGTACTTAGTTGTGGTAAGCTCTCTGTAGGACCCTTTTTAGTTCCAAAGTTAATGGTGAGCACAAAAGAACAAAATACACTAAACTCCTTTGCCATACTCTCTTCAGGTAAGTAAAATAACACTGTGGTCATTCATTCACAGCAGCACCAGAAAAGTGGAAAGTATACGCATCCATCGGGAGGATAGAAGAGCTATTATAGAATTCTAGTTGCTAGGGTAGGGTTATACTTCAGAGAAAGGCATTATAACGAAGTAAGTGACAGTCTGAGAGAGAGGGCACAAAGCTGGGAAGGGCGGGCTGGTTCTTCTATTTCCAGCAGCTTCAAGCACTTCCATGGGGGTTGTTTCCTGAATGACCAAAAGGTGGGTACTTACTTTCTTCCAGTTCTACTGTCTGTTAAAGTGGCTTTCTCTTCTAAATCACTGCTCTTACAAGTCATTTTCTGACTCCCGGTCATTACATAACCTGACCACTTATTAATATTTGAAAACTACACATAAACTTCTAGCTTTCGACTAAAGCTAATTCTGCTACCAAAATAAGCATAATTTTTGGGTTTTTGACCTGAAAATACTAAGCAACTATTTTATTCTAAAATACCACCTCTATACTATCTGTAATGAAATGCAAAACTACTTTGGGTCATAGTATTTACAGTGAAGTATGCATGTGCCCCCAAAATCTTGGAGTCTTCAAATTATAAATTTTTGCTCCCAAATTTTCATGCCGCTGTAATAACATTTTGTTCAGTCTAAGATAAGATCTAGACTTAGTTCATTTTGTTCAAGATATTTTGGTTCTTATAACCTCAGGCTACAGGACCTAAGGCTCTGGCCACTGCCTTTGTAATTTGTCCATAAAAATAATTTGCTGTTACTTCTAGGTGCAGAGGCTCATGGTGATTTTTCATCTTTTTGTGCAAAAAAATTTTTTTTACAGCGAGAATATTACTTTTATAATCAGAAAGAAATATAGCAATTCCATAAAAACATACAGAAAAAAATGAATTAAGTTATTTAAAAAATATAAAATATATAGTTCTGATTTAAAAAAACATGCAAGGTTTGTTCTAGTTTCATACTAAGAGAAAACCTAAGTGTAAATCTTTGGTATACCATTTATTACCTTGAAGACTTGGACAAATCGATTATCATTTGAGGTCTACATTTCTTCATCTGTGAAATGGAAATAGATTAGAAATCTTTAGAGGTACTTCTCATCCTTACAACATTATGTAACTATAATATTTGGGATTTGCTTTACTCATCCCATTCATATTAAAGCATTAAAATTTGCTTTACTTTAATAGGTTCATAAATTTATAAATGACAAGTTTCTTTTCTAAAAGTGTATTTTTTACAGTGGAACCTTATAGTTTGCTTTTACTTAATAGGACATTTACAGACACAGTATACATTTAAGTGATGGCAATAAAATAAATGTAGAAACAATCACTGGCAATTTAATTTTCATAAGATAACTGCTGGTAATCAATTTTATGAGTTGGAGGCATTGAAACAAAATTTTTAATATAAAAGCTGACCAAAGGGGGCCTGGTCCACAGAAGATGTTTATTTGATGTAACAAAACAATACAGTTAGTGTTAGATCCAACCACAAAAAGCAAAAGGAATGAAAAATTTGTACAATGCACATAGAAAAACAAGATGTTTACTGACAACTATATATTTCTAAAATAATGCTTCTAAAATTACTCAATTATTGAAATCTATATGAAAACAGAAGGATGTTAATAGCGACAAAGTGCATAAAACCAAACATCAAATTTTGAGCAAATTAACACACTAGGCAATTTTGCTAACAAAGCATGATTTTTTTTTTTCTTGTTCACAATCTGCTCAAAATATCTTTATACCAACAGGGTGGGCAGAACATTTAGGTTTAATATCATTTACACAATATTAGCATAAACTTCCACAACTACAGATAGGGTATTGTTTTCTTTTGAGCTGGCAAAGTGACTACAGAAACATCAGATCATTTCTCTGAATTGAGAATTTTATCCAAATAAATGTCACATACCTTCCAGATATATGCATATCTTTCTTTATCATGTAAATGGCTTTACCCATTTAAATAATAAACCATACAAGCATTTAAGAATCATTATTATATGATTAACAATGTCATGTTCCAGGTTTAACAATTTCATAGGCCAAAAAAAATTTCTTCTTAAAAACTAGTTTTATAAATGCAGAATATATTGCATGAGTAACTGCTGGTATTTTTTTAAGAAAATATATTGTGCAATTGTGGCTACCATGTACTGCTGGCAAATCATTATTGTGTATGTAAAATGTGAAAAAACGGAGTAAGAATTTTTCAAACTGATCATGATGAAAGGTTACTGCCTTCTTACAAAAATTATATTGGCATCTTATTAAAAATAATTCGATAAGGGACAAACTCCCTAGCCCAAAATAAATAAATAAAAAGGTGCATTTTAAAAATGACACTACTGCAATGTAATGGTTTAAATACCAAGGAACTGTGAAGACGTGCTGTCTGTGATCTGGCATTAAAGAACGTACTAAAAAAGAGCATTAATGTAAATGAAGTAGAAAGGGGATCAAGATTGAACTAACCAAGTTTGTGCAGTATTGTAGCCAGGCTTCTAAAATTAGATATAGAAAATATAAATAGACTGCTTTAGGTAATGAGCCACCAGTGTCCAAAAAAAGGAATGAGATTATGAAAAAGCTCAGTTAACTTGATCCAAAGCTCTGAGTAATTCTTCACCCTGCAGTAGGTTTCTGCTGCCTTGTACAGGAGCATTAACTTCACAATCATAACTGGTCAGTTGTGGTAATCCACTCTCATCCATTGATTGCCCCAGCAGTCTACATGCTAAATCTGAAAAACAAAGACATACCTAAGTATTCATTCACCTAGTCAATGAATATTACTGAACACTCACTGTGCTATAGGTATTGCAGAAAACTAAAGCAAATAAGCTCTGGGTTTCTAGTCTACAGGGCAAAACCACAACTATGTGAAAAAGCAAGTGGAATAAAATGTTACTGGTGCTATGTCAGAAGTGTTTAAAGGATACAATGATGGCACAAAGAAGTGATAAATCAATTCTGAAAAAGGCATACAAATGTACAAGTTTTAGCTTCTATTGAATATTGATGCCACACAAAGATAAATTAAAAGTTCCATCTTGAATAGCTATTCCTGTATTCACCACCAGTGGATAAACTGCTACCTTAGTTTTTAATGATGCTAAAGAATGAAAATCACTTTGAAAGTAAAGCTTCTAAATAAAAAACTTTCATACATTTTAATTCTCTGTGGGATGTTCAAGGGTAGAAAGAATAAACTAACCAGAGGGTATTAAAATAATTGTCTTTTGCTCCATTCCATTCTGCTCACTAGATTTGCATCCTTTTACGCGTTTCCAAGAAAGTGATGTAGTAGTTGCACGATCATCTGGCTGCTGTAATAATGTTCCCTAAAAACAGCACAGTTAATTTTATTATGTTGAAATTTTGTAAAAGCAGAAACTTACTTTGTAAAAGCAGATTAATAACCGTACATAGGCAAATTTCTTAAATATGGTTCTAAATTATTTTTAATTATTTCTCTTAATACTACTATGGATAAAGTCATTTGCCACTCATTATGGCAACTGTTTCTGTAAATGCTTTCCAGTAAATATAGTCTGAAAATATCAGTATGAATTATACCAGCACTAACTTAACTTTAACTACTGTTTTTTTTGGAGGTAAGAAGGAAAAGTAACTGTAAGGGAAGAGAACAAGACTGGTGGTGACACTGAGGTTAGAATGAAGGGAGAAATTCACTTTTTACTTAAAATACATCTGCTTTGTTTGGAATTTTTACAATGAGAATGTAGTCATTAAATGTATTTTTTTTTAATGTTTCATTTTGGAGAGAGAGGGAGACAGAGACAGAGACAGAGACAGAGACAGAGAGAGAGAGAGAGAGAGAGAGAGAGAGAGAGAGAGAGAGAGAGAGATGGGGAGGCGCTGAGAGAGAGGGAGACAGAGGATCCAAAGCAGGCTCTGTGCTGATAGCAAAGAGCCTGATGCGGGGCTTGGAACTCAAACTGTGAGATCATGACCTGAGCTGAAGTCCGATGCTTAACCAACTGAGCCACCCAGATACCCTCATTTAAATGTATTTTTATGAAACAGTCTTTTATACCAAGTGAAAGAAACAATGTTTAACCTCTGAATATATAACTTTCGTATATGGAAGAAATGAGAAATCACCTATATATTGACTCACATTGTATACAGCACATTAGCTTCTATACAACAGAAAAAGAAACATATTCTCACACTTACAATTCCTACTGCTTGAAAAAGTGAACCGTCATGTTCTATTTTTCGCTTTCTCTGAGCATTCTGCAAAGCTAGTATCTTTGGATTTAGTTCTTCTTCAGGAATGGTAGTTCTGGGAAAAAAAACACATAGTTGCTTTACTATTTTTAAAATACACAACTAACTTTTTTTGAGCAAAATAAATGATGCCTGTTTTCCAACATTAAGGAATATAATGTTAATATGTAAGAGAATTTTTCTGATTACTAAAGTTTATCATCTGAAGTCAAAGCTCAGTTTTTAAAAGAAAATTTCTTAAAATATGCATTTACCTATTTATAAAATAGATCTGAACAGAACTAAGTTGACATTTTTGTAGGTTAAAGTTAAATACTGGCTTTTCCATTCCAGCCAGTACAAATATTCCTGGGACTATTATAAGAGTAACTTCACATTTCTATGGCGTTTTTAGTTTATAAAACATTGCATGTTCATTAGCTCATTTTAGTCTCACACCAATCTCCAAGAGGTATAAAACACCCATTTTATAAATGAGAAACCTGAGGCTTGTTAGCAATGGGACTAGGTGCAAATTATCTGGTTAGTTGCAGATATGGAAGTGCCTTCTAGATCTCCTGATACCAATTCCCCTCCCAGTAATCTTCCCACTAAGCCACTTTGCCCTCAGTATTGATCTGGTTGTCAAACCTGAACTATCTCCATTTAAAATTAATATTAAGTAGTAAAGAACTGTTTTATGTATCAGGCACATGAATTCTGTTATCTATTTTGTCTTTTCAAGAACTCCTCCCCCCAGCCCATACACAATCACAACAGCTTCTTGCTCTGTTCCATATAGTTGAAAATGCCATATGAGTGATACATTATTCAAACTGCTCTCCTACATGCAGTTTTGTTTTGTATTTTAAAAAATTCTGTAAAACCTTCATTATTATAGATAGGCAGGTTTTTAAATTCCTATAGAAATATATTATCTTTATGAAGTACAGTGCAATCTATCATATAAATATCATCTTAGTAGTAGCACTTCTAATGATTTATCAGCACGTGTAAGGGGGGCTAAGGGGAAGAGGGAGAGAGGGAGAATCTGAAGCAGGCTCCAACCCCCCACTAAGCATGCAGCTTGACACGAGGCTCAATCCCATGACCCTGAGATCACAACCCAAGCCAAAATCAAGAGTTGAACACTTAACCAACTGAGACACCCAGGCACTTCTTAATGGGTTATCTTTAATCTTTGCTCTAAAGCTGTAAGTCATCTGGTTTAGTGCAACATGTTGATTTTGCAATTAGGTCATAAAGAAAAAGCCTTCGTACAGTTCTGCAAGTATTTAGTGCATACTATTTTGATACTAATGTGAAAAAAAGTGACTAGATGTTAGACTTTGGTTTTGACAAGCACATAGTTGTTCAGAAAACGGAATATCCCATAGTCCTCTGTAGCTAATAGTAAACTGTAAATTATAGGTCATAGCCAATTCTATTACTATATTCACTCATCTTCTAATAGCCATTTAGTGACCAAATATTAATACAATGAAATGTTTAAGAGACTGTCACTGCCTTAAAGGTCAGAGCCTATAGTCATTTGGTGACATACTAATTTATAAAGTAATATAAACGCTTCCTTGTTAATCTAAAGCCCCAAGATCTTTTCTTAGTTCTGGGAAAAGGTTTCTCCTAGCATTCTAGTTCAAAACAGTGATGAAAGGCAGGAGAAGAAAAGTCATAGACTCTTGTTATGGCAGTGCTTTTTCCTTGCTGTTGTTATCTGGTTCAGTGTAGGCACAACAGAAATTGTTTCTTTCCTCTACAAATTGCCTCTCTGACTAGCTAAAACTTGTTTCCTTTGATTACAGCCTCAAATTTAAAATGTCAAATCCCGCTACAAATTATATACAGAAATTATAACTTAAAATTTGGGTAGTGTACAGGTATTTGTTCAAACTAACTCCACAAAAGCAATATCATAAATCATGTTCAGATTCCTGTTGTAGCTCTTAAACCTATAGTCTAGCTAATGTTCTATAAAAATGTAATGGAAAAAAAAGCACAATTATACATAAATTTTAAAAGGAGGCTTATAAATACCTATGTTGAATACTGAGGATTGAAGATCATCAGGCTCAATGTGAAATGGGGAATTGGAAATACCCTTACGTTGGAAGGTCTTTTATTCAGGTAAGCTTTAAAATAGCTCAAAGAGACAGAAACAGTGAGGAGAATTAACTAGTCTGATTTAAACAACTGCAAAAAACAGGGCCAATTTTTGTACATTTACTGAACTTACTGGCTGCATTTAATTTTTAGAAGTACTAGAAGATCCTCCTACCTCCTACATTTAGATAGGTGCTAAGGTTATCTTCAAGAAAACAAATACACAAGTTTAATTTGAGTGCTTGTTTTAAGTCCAGAATTTGTATGTCAAAAACATATTACCAGAAAGTTTTCTATGCTTAGAAATAAGTTATCACCACACATACTTTCTCAAAAATAATAAATCAACTATAACTTTAATGTTGTATATAATTACCTTTGACTCAAAGTGACAGATAACACATTAGGGCTTCTTGGATGAGATTTTTCTGTCTGTTCTATGACTCCTTTTCCTGCTCTGTTTGGTGAGGCTGTCCGACTTCCAGTATCACCATACAGTGATGTTGTGGCACCAGTAGTTACTTTGGGTACATGGGTAGGAGATGGAGATGCAATCAGTATTTTAATGTCTTCTATACCATCTTTTGTCACTGTTTTTAATTCATCAGTGGTGGCAGTGGTACTGGTAGTGGTAACAGGAGGTTCCTCCTGCATCTGAGCCGGCTGGAATACTGTAATTGTGCCCACGCTTTGAGGACTTGTAGAACTGCTTTCCAGTGGCGACAACTGATCAAAGGAACGTAACTGGAAGTCATCATCCATTGGGATGTAAGGAGCTAACATCTCCAAGTCTAAATCCGTGTCCTTTAAAGCAAAAAATACATGAGTTTTTCAATGGCCACATCTTATAAAAGAATAACAAGTTAAACCCAAAGTCACTTCCAACTAACAATAAAGTTTAACAGAAAATATAATAAGCAAGTTTATATACCTGGGTGGAAAATGGATTCTTGGCTTCTGTGTCTTCAGCAAAAAGTTTCTCTACCAATTCCAGCTTAAATTCATTGACCATATCACTATCCACATCAAAACAATATTCACTGGGACTGGTAGGCTGTAAAAGGAATTCAATGGGTTTACTTTCCCTGAGGAAACCTGCACATATTTTGCTAGTTGTTAAAATTCTTAAACCAACAAAGTCCATCTCTTCTATCACATTTTATCTAACTAGAGGGAAGTTAAACTTTTGAACTTACCCTTGTAACTAATTTTGCCAACACATGCCATTTCTGTGTAACATCATTTATGAAATTAGGACTAAAAGGTATTGATCTGCTTCTAGGAGAATTCATTTAATAATTCAACGCCCACATGGTACCTAATTGGCCAATAATTAGGTATGATATACTTACTATTCACTGGACTCTACCTTTGTACTGAGAGGCCACGCTACTGTGGTGATCTACCTAAAAATCTCACATCTACCCTGGGATGAAGTAGGGGTAGAGACTTAAGTTGTTTTACTTGCATTCACCTTAACATATGTAGTACGATTTTGGGAGTTCTGAGCAAGGATTATAACCAGAAAACCAAAGCTATATAATTTAAGCATAAACTTTTGCTTCCCTCATTTTAACATTTTTGTTAGATTTACCTTTGTCTGATAAAAAACAAAATGAATCAATAGATTTTTATGCTGGGGAAGGTGAGCCACCAAAGCACAGAGGCTTTGAGATGTCAAATCTCCCGAAGGCTAGGAGATGTCAAATCTCCTCTTAGCCTGCCAGTTTGAATTGATAAATATTTAATGTAAACTTATTCACCATTTATTAAGGCTTATTTGTGCCTCACCAAGTCGGAATATTCAAGTCTGAGTTGTGCTACTCCTGAGCTATCTTTAGATATAGGAAGCTGTACTGAATCAAAATTGAATCATTCTAGATTTAGAAATAGAGCCCCATGTGACATCGTTAGGCTTGGTCTCAGCCTAGCCCTTAAAGACTATTTTCTTTGTGTTTATAGAAAAACTATTATCAAGACAGAACTTGAATAAAAAATAGTTACCAAGTATTTGCTCTGTGTAAGACTTGGTATTTTCATGTTAAATTTACCCAGAATTTCAAGTAATGGAAATTGGACAAAATTCAGCAATTAGCCCTTCCCTTTTTAAGCTTTGCTAAAGTAAGGTTTTTGCTACTTGACAATTCTCCAACACAATGAGTAGTATGTATGGGCTTGGAGCTATTATAGGCACAGACATTATTCTCTATCAATGACTAAATTCAAAACTTTTTTGGCACTCATTTTGTAAATACATTCCTGAACATTAAAGTATGAAAGTTATGCTCTTCTTTTATTATGACACCTACCTCAGGTGAACTCTGTCTAGTGCTTCCATCAGAAGGACTAGCTGGCTGATCTTGAATCTGGGGCATAGTAAAAGAAAGTTCCAGTGACTCTGGATTTGGCTCTAATTTTAGTACAACTTCTTGATTGAGTGCAGGGTCAGCACTACTTCGAAGTGGCTTTGGAGTTTCAGAAGCAGGTAATGGAGACATTGCCAAATTTATGTTCTGTAATTTTTCATTGGATGAGGGAAGCATTACATCATTATACAATGGAACTTCCTCAAGTTGCTGGTCATCAGTTTCTGTGTCTATAGGTAAAAAATTATTAGTCAATTTAAAGAATAGCTATATTTTAATATATACAGAAATGCAAGCCCCCTTTTACAACACGTCTAATTCACTCAAACAAAAATGTTGCTAAATTTTCCTTCATCAGAAAGTTTACAGATCTTATGGTACAACTCTAAATCTGAATTATCTTTCCAATCTACTATTGACAGCTCCTATTATATTTATAGCATAAAAACCCCCACAAGGGCACCCGGGTGGCTCAGCTGGTTAAGCTTCCAACTCTTGATTGTGGCTCAGGTCATGAACTCACAGTTCTGTGGCACTGAGCCTGAGTTGGGTGGGCTCCCTGTGGACAGTGCAGAGCCTGCTTGGAATTCTCACTCTCTTTCTCTCTGCCCCTCCCCCACTTACACGTGCTCTCTCCCTCAAAATAAATATTAAAAACAAAAAAATAACCAACTCTGCAATTCCAACCCTTTCACACCTTTTATTCATTAAAATTTAACTAACTTTGAAATTATAGTTTTCATTTTCAATGTCTGATATTATGGTATGACTGGTGATTTATCCTTTAGTGAACTATGCCTATTGCAATAGAACTCTGCTCAATTGTGGAGAAAATAGGGCAGTGGGAAATACAGAAATAGCAGGGTGGTTGAGAAACATTGAAGTGGGAAGAAGAAATACCTAAGCACCCTTTGAAGCACAATTTCCAATAATATGACAGAAGCAGGAGTGCTGAGAAATTACAGAGGCAAAAATATTTAAGCAAATACTTTGAAGACTTTGAAAAACAAATTATATAAGACTACAACATCCAAATGATTACCAACAAAAAATGTCCAAATTCAGTTAAAATGGGCTTACAGCAATAGACATAGTTTAGGCAATCAACACAATAACTAAAGACCCACCATTGCTGCCGAAATCTAAAGATATGATTGTGTCTCCAGCAGCTGGGGCCAGCAAAGTTAAAGCATCAGGTTCCTTCTTAAGTTTATCAAACAGACTACTTGTGTCTTCTGATTCAACTTTGGTGAACAGCTGAGTCATTTTCATATCTGAAGATTCAACTGGTTTGAGGACACATTCTGTTTGTTGAAGGGAGAAAATCAAGTCGTGCTGAATAATACCACTGTCAAAAAAGAGAGATTAGTAATTCTTAACTGAGCACTGACACACTGCAGGGGGTTTCTGAAACAACCTTGTCTCTTAAAATACTGCTTTATGAAAAGGAACATTTTAAGATGCTTTAACCTAATAGTTCATGCATACTTGCTCACATTCAGGGTTTAAAATGCCAGTATGAAATAAAGACCTATAAAAATTCATAGTATAAGACAGTTTAAATATTTGACTAAATAAAAAAACTTCAGCTATCCCTTTGGGAAGAGTGATGGTGACAAAGAAATGGAATAGTCAAGTACATGAAGGGCACCAACACATCTAAACAATTTTTGTGAGGATTCACATGTAATGAAACTGGCACAGAAGAACTCTTTGGGACTGATGTATGAGGCATGACCTAAGGATGGCCCTAGAATATAAAGACATATAGATAAATGACCAAGGCCTAAGGCAGGTGCCATATTTTCCTTGGTGGTAAGAAAATGATACGGTGATAACACCTACAGGATAGAGTGGAAGAGGGATGATTAACAACAGATCCATGTGTTTGGCTTAAATGTAAGTTTTTATTGTTCCTTTAATCACAAACATTTAGGTGTTTACTAAGTGAAATAAACCAAGGATACAAAGTTTAAAATACCTAACCCTTGTCCTCAGAAGTGCAATGTAGATGTGCAAACAATTAAAATACAAAATGGTAACTGCTAGAATAGAGAAGGTGTGCTTCACAGCCAACAAGCTGAAACTTCGGCTCAAGTAGGGTTTGTTAGGCAGATGGGACAGGGGCAAAAGAAGGACATTCCAAGTGGGTAATTTAATGGAAAAGTCACAAAAGAACTCTTTGACACTAATATTAAAACATTAAAGGATGGGCGCCTGGGTGGCTCAGTCAGTTGAGCGTCCAACTCTTGATTTCAGCTCAGGTCATGATCCGAGGGTCATAGGATTCTGCCCTGAGTCAGCCTCTGCACTGAGTGTGGAGTCTGCTTAAGATTCTCTCTCTCCCTCTGCCCCTCTCCACCAATTGCACACTCTAAAATTAAAAATTAAAAAAAAATAAAAAACATTGAAGGATGGTATCAGAAGTGGCAAAAATTAAGACAAGTGACCAAAGTCTTACCAAGAGAGGTAGTCACAGATTTTAGAAAGAGGGTAGGTGGAATCAACGAAAGCATGAAGAGTATAGAAAATGACAAGAAATGATGCTATGTAAGTTAAGCAAGGGTTTATCTCAGGGGTGATAAAGCATCTTTAAAACAATTCTAAGGAAAAGGAGATGCTCAGACATCCATGCAAGAAAACTCAGCATGGTGGTAATGTGGAAGATGGACTAGAAGGGAGTAGTCACCTGCTGAAGCAGATCAAATGGAAGGCCAGTTTATGATATCCATAATATTCACAAGCCAGTCAACTAAAAGAAGAGTTCTTGAATACACAAGAGCCATGCACTATATTATACAGCCTTTTATGGTAATCTCACGTAGAATTTCATTTAATCCTCATTTCTGAGGATTAAATATCCTCAGAATATTGAGGAGATAAATATCATCTCTCCTATATGGGTGAAATTCAAAGTAATAAGAACTTCCCAAGGTCATGCAGCTAATAAGTGAAAGAGCTATGACACAAAGCTACCTATTCCAAGGCCAGGGTTCTTCCTACAAAAATAACATAGCTATTTGAGATAGTATATGCTGACAGAAATAGGACTAGAGCAAACTAACCCAATAAGGGATATGGTATTTTTTTAAGGTCTTTTTAAAAATGGGAGTGAAAAGAATGTGAATAGATGGGTACTGGTAATAGTACAATCACTGCAGAATAGCAGGCCTGGACACTCAGGTCTAAGTCCTGAAAACCGTAATTAGGTGGAAATGTGAAAATAAAATTCAGTTAACATTTTATAATCTTATCTCCCTTTATATAAAAGAACAAAATATCCAAAAAGGTTATTACTTGCTCCCCCAAAATATTTACTTTTCAGGCTTACCTCACAACGTAATTTACACATACAATGCACTGTGGTTGAGAGTTCTTAGTGTTATATATGACGGTCGCTTGAGTTTCAACCCAGACATATCCACCTCTTTTGGCAAGCATCCTGTACTGTCCTGTGGTGACTTGGCCTTTAGTAAACACTAGGAGTGAAAAGGAAAAACAGTCATGCAGAGAAAATAACTTCTAATTTTCAATCAAATAAATGGATGCTGAATGTTGATTATTTTAGAAAAGAGATGTTTATTTTAATAGAATCAGTTATAATTGTTTAAAGTGACAGAGAAAAAGCCCCAGCATAGCCAAAAATATACACAGTTCATTCTTCTAACCCCTAAAATAAACTCCTTTCCTGCCAATCTTCACTTTAAATAAAATGAAAGCCAGGAATGAGGGACAGCAGTGACTAATTCCTTTAATGACTTATATGTTGAAAGTATCAAAAAGACTAGACAATGAATAATCTTGATTCTACAGAGCACATTTGAGCAAGTGGCACTGCTACATTTCCTTACATTTCTACTGAGGTTTCCAGAGAATTAGCAATGCTTCAAATAGCTGTGCTCGCATATTTGAATCTCAACTGGTATCATGCTGAAATCTTGGCAATTTAGGCAAACTTAATCAATTGTTAATTTGGGAGCAAGTACCAGATAAAAAGTAATGATGACATTATCTTGAGTCTTGGGGTCCTGACTGCTGACTTGCGCTCATTTTGTAGTTCAAGGCTAATCATTCTAACTCAGTGACATTCAGGTATCCCTGATCACATTGGGAAGTCATGTTTAAGTACAGATTAAATAAGCAAGTGAGATTCGAAAGTCTTACTATGTGATCTTCAAATAACATTCACGAGTATCTTATGTCAAGTGTACTTGTTACCACTTGTACATGACATTGATTGCCTTCACATTCACTAAGTCACTCAATAATTATTTTCTAAGTGCCTTCCATGTGCTAACAACTGATCTAAATACTTCAATGTGAATTCTGAAAATGATGCTATAATATTCCATGACATTTTTTAGTCTTTGTATTAAAAATGCCAGGTTAGTTTTATATATTATTAAATGATTCTACTTTAACTAGTATCAGTTACAACAAATACAAAACATAGATTTAATGGTTGACATCCCTTATGAAGAGTTCTATTAAGATATTTAGTCTAGGAAGACTGATTAATTTTAACCAAAAAGTTAGATATATGGCCAAACAGTAAGGAGACTGCAAGAATTACATAACTAGAAAATCTATATAGTTTTTCCATTGTACTTACTGTCATGATGAGTTTTGGTCAGATGGTCAGAGTCCAAAGCGTGGTAATATTCATATATTGAGCGGCCCAAAAGTTCCTCTGGCTCATATCCCATCAATTCAGTAATTCTGTTAAGTAAGAAATGTAAGAAGAGAAAGAGAAATTTTGCTTCTTTAAAGTAACTGATATGAATTAATCTCATGGACAAATGAATTTTCAAAACTAAGAGCATCCTTCTCTGCTAAGAAGTTTACATCTCACTTTTGGTAACTCTACAGTTACTAAATACGGCACCATGCATGTTCTTTAAATCCTCTGGATTCACATCCTGCTACTTAACCCGTTTATCCCTTTCACCCAAACTCATTACATATTGTCATCATGTTTTACTGTACTTACTTTTGGTAATAAGGGGATTCATAAGTAGATAGAAAGTACTGCTAAATAAAATGGTAAAAGATGTAATGGTAATCACTGACATTTAACTTGAAATATAAGATTAAATCCATAACATTAGTTTACCATAAAACCAGATTCTTTTTGTATTGAGTGTGTACAAACCAGATTCTTTATTTAACAGTGCCCTTAGGCAAGGCTTCAATCAAGATCTACTACACAATTTTAGTATCACCAACCAAAGAATATCTACACTAAATGGAAGTAAAGAGATACACATTATGTTTGTTTTAGAAGATGCTCTTGTAACTTAGTTTTTTAAATAATATAAAATTATAGGAATTCATTTTAGATGAAACAATGATATCAAACTGAAAATGGACTAGAAAGTAATCTAGTCTAAACCCCTTTTGGTTTCCTGAAAGTTCTTTTAGGACATAGATTAGATCTTACTACTCTGTGTAACCAGTCAGAAACGGAACGCATTTCATGTGAAAGAGAAAGCTGTCTTCTTAACACCACACTAAACACAAATATTCTCTTTTTTCTAGGAGCAAAACCTGAGTTAAACTTTTCAATTTCTCAGGACTTTCTGAGTTGTAAGCAAAAGTTACTTAATGTACTGTGTCCAAAAAAAAAAAAAAACACACAAGAAAGATATCCTTCTAAGAAATGTATAAAAGTAAGAGTTTGTGTTGTCACACTTTAAGGCAAGATCTGCCATACAGTTTATTCCAAAATAATTACAAATAGAAAGAGGTTTGTAAAAAAAACACAAAAAACAAAAACTAAACCAAAACTAAAATCCAGACTTCTTTACAAAGAGGTATCTCTAAACACATCTGCACTAGGTGGCAGCATTACAAAGGAAACTAGTATTTTTTAAAAATGGTCCGATTTCTTTAAATTATGCTTTAAAAATAACTTTAATTCATCTTATATTGGTTACTTTTAAACAAAATTCCCGTGGGATTAAAAAAACTTCCATTATTTAAATCTTTATATGCCTGGGGCACCCCTGTGGCTCAGTGGCTCTTGATTCCAGTCAGGTCAGGGCATGATCTCACGGTTCATGAATTCAAAGCCCACATTGGGCTCTACACTGACAGCACGAAGAATGCTTTGGATTCTGTGTCTCTCTGTCTACCCCTCCCCTGTTTGTACTCTGTCTCTCAAAATAAATAAATAAATAAACTTAACAAAAAAATAAATCTTTATATGCTAAGTATGCCTGGCATTGTTCTAGGTGTGAAAATGCAAGGTCAAAACTCAACGTGTAGCTAATCTTCTGGAACACTTACCATACTACTAATGAAATAATGTGGTAAGTGTAATGATGGTAATCTGTTGCAGGAATCAGAGGAACCACCCTTATCAACAAGAAGAAATGGTTGGGTGAGCGGCAAAACCATTTCAGGAAGAAGGTATACCAGAAGCAGAGACAGAGAGAAGACAATGCTTGACAGTGTATAAATGAGAAAGACTTTCATGTGGTTAGTGGGGGCAGGTGAGAAGAGATGAGGCTAGAGATGTAAAGCAGATTAATGGGGGCCTTTTATTATCATGTTAAGAAGCTCTGATTTAATTAGATGTCAATCAGTGCTTCTCAGAGTTGAGGTACATCTATCATTAAGGGATGCAAGATGTTAAAATATAAACAGAATGCTTTCCTAGAAAGTCAATTTTATTTAACTTTAGAGAATTATATAGCTTATATTCTGTACCAAAAAGGAGAGTGATCCAGGAAATTTGATCATAATGTGTTTTTAATGTACTAGGAAACCTGTGATCTAAAGCAACAATGCAGCGTATTATTCATTCATTGTAAGTGTCCTGAGACCAAGAACTGTTACTCTTCATTTCTACTTTGCCATGAACATTGTAGATGCTCAAATGTGCGGATTAACTATAAGCAGAAATTAGTACAGTAAATAATAAGCATTTGTGAGATATTTTGAATGCCGTAAGTTTTGGGTAGGTTAGATTTTCTCAAAATTGGGCAAAAATTTTTCTAGATCTCAGTTATTAGGGGTTTTAGATGTGAGAAGTTTCTGTAAAGAGCTCTAACCAGAAAATAACAATCTCCTGGTCAAACTTAAAACCTCACTTGGCTGATCTCTAAGTTGGCAGTCTTTACTCCTCTGTCATGATCATTTTGCCAGTTTTCTGATAGGACCTGAGAGAAATGTCACTCCCTTCCTCAATTCTCATTCTAGCTCCACTACTTTCCATTCTCCCCAGCCTATCTCTATACCTTGCTACTGAGTTCAAAAGATAAAAAATAATTCCTCAAAAAGGGATGGGTATCTCTGTTCTATCATATATTCACATGATTAATGGCAATAAACACCATAAAATGCTTGTCACCAGTGGTGAAGCATTTATTACGTGTGCAAGGCACTCAACAAACTCCTTCAATTCTGACAACAACCTTTTGAAATACTACCCTTATTGTAAGGATAGTAAAATTTGAAAGAGTTTTTAAAAAAAAAAAATTTTTTTTTAACGTTTATTTATTTTTGAGACAGAGACAGACCATGAACCGGGGAGGGTCAGAGAGAGGGAGACACAGAATCTGAAACAGGCTGCAGGCTCTGAGCTGTCAGCACAGAGCCCGACGAGGGGCTCAAACTCATGGACCGTGAAATCATGACCAGAGCCGAAGTCGGCCGCTTAACTGACTGAGCCACCCAGGCGCCCCTGAAAGAGTTAAGTTTCAATACCAAGACCACACTGTAGTATCAGAGCTGCAAGCCAGGACTGAATCCAGGATTATGTGATTCTAAAGCCAGAGATCTGTCACATTTCCTTGTCCACTATGGTGGGGATTTCTACCTACTTTACATTATGACTAAGTGCTTAAAATTGGTTCCCTCATACAATCTTTAAGATGACCCTACGTTAAGTAGGTGTTACAAAAGATGAAGCAACTGATGCTCAAAAAGAACTAATGGGCCCAAGATCACTTGGATATAGGCAACAGAATCAGGATTTAGCAGTCTGGCTACATAATCTATGCCTTCAGCTATGATGTTATAGTCTTATAGTAAAAAGTGAGACAAGTAAATAATTACAAGAGTAGAAGAAATGTTATGACAGACATATGCACAAGAATAGTATAGTGTCCTGAAGGAACAAGGAAGGCTTCCCAAAGGAGTATCTAGATGGCTCCTGAAAGGTAAATATGTGTTTAGGAGTTGAAGAAAACCTCACTGCAGAATGGGAAAATATATGTAAAGGCGCTAAGACAGCAAAGAGTACATGGTGCTCTCTAGCTGTAGGGTGTTTCGGGGGGGGGGGGGGGTCACACCCTCTCTTCCTTATTAATTTAGACAAGTGGGCAGAGGCCAGATCATAAATATCTTTGTTGGCCATGCTAAGCAAAGTTTGGGTTTTATTGTCAAGGTCTATTTTTCTTTCAGCTTTTCAAAATGCACATTTTTCTTTTGATAAAGAAAAATCTCCTGCCCTCCTCTAATATTTTTATAAACCAGAGTTTTTTCTGTGTAAAGACCTGATTTTCACATTAGGAAGTCCACTTTTTGGGATCCTGGATGAGAGACTAGAGGGCAAAAATCTGTGGGCAAAGAAACAGTTTAGGAGATTATGGCAACAATTTAAGCCAAAGGTAATGAGCTGAAGAATTCAGTGGCAGGAAAGCAAGGGTGGAAAGGAACAAATGGATCAAGAAATGTATTTAGACAGTAAATCTGTAAGATTTAGAGACCGACTGGGTATACATAATGAAGGTAAAAGAAAAGTTAAGGATGACTTCCAAATATTTGTAGGAGTCGTATGCCTATAGTGATATACTAACCATGCTAGGCATTATAAAAGGAAAAGCAATTTCTGAGGTTGATGTTTTGGGGCAATAGTAGTACAGTTCAGTTACAGAAATATTTTATTAATATAGAAAAATATCCAAATAAAAATATCAAATTGGCAATTAAAAATAGTTATGAACATAAAGGGAAATGGCAATAGAAATCATGGGCAATATGTAGGGTGAGGAGATGATCAAACACTTTCTTGTCCATAACCAAAAGTAACCTATTCTTCCTCAAATTATGCATTATATGTCTTTGCTATGGACTAATTAAAACTTTCATGTTATAGTTTGTATAGCATTTACCTTTCATCACAGTAAGAAAATTTCATATCCAGACTATGACGACTCAGAAAAGTCTTGCTATCTAAAGGAATTTCAATATTTGATGGATGAGGAATGGGTTCACAAATCAGCACCAAGCACGTCATGGGTGGTTTCTTATACCCACACTGAGATTGGTTACTATTGGTATCGTAGACATGAATATGGCCTGTGCAGTGAAGTACCTGTGTACAAAGAAAACAAAGCAATTCTTTAAAAAATATAAAATGCTAGTTAAAAAAAAACCACAGAGATAAATAGCTGAAGTGTGACATGGCAAGTAAGCTTTGATAAAATTTACTGTCATTCATGGATTAACCCTATCTTTGAAATCAATAAATGTTTCCCCTGTGACACCACTCATGACTCAGGCACCTTAAATTACTCTTTAAAATACTCTCTTCATACAAATCTGGGCTGATTTTTCATTCATTTAGTCATAGTGGCAGTTTGATTTATTATTTTTATTATTTCTTGCTTTGATGATTATTTCAACACTGAGCAAAGAAATGAAACAAAAATAAATAGAAAATTAATTTCTATCAAGATTCAAACACTGGGTGGGTTGGAAAAACCAGCTGATTAAATTAGATTGGTATACCAGTATCACAATTCACATAAGTTCATGCCTCAAAATGGCAAATTACTACCATTTGGGATGGTAAATCTGCAAATGCCAATGAACAACTGTACGTTTCCCCTCACAATTCTAATGCTATCTTAAATAGTAGCAGTGTTAAGATGTATGAATTTATCTATAAACCAAGTGCATCACCACTTAGAAATCATTTTTACTTACTTTCCACGTTGCTGACTTTATGTTCATGGTTCTCCCTCGGCTAGTTAGGGTACACTTCATTCTGAGAAAAAAGCTTCGCTGTGTATTCTGCTCTTTACCCTTCTTCACAAGGCCTAATAAAAGCAGGAAATAAAATTTAAAAACATAATTAAATATTTAAATTTGTTTTAGTAAGAGTAGCACCTAGGTACTATTCAATTAAAAGTCTCAGCATAAACAGTGATTCATACTCAAACACATCCAAGGGATTAATATGCTGGAATCAGTAACTGGGGTTCACAGTTCCAGTGATTCCCTGATTGCAAATAACAGTTAGCCATTTGACACTGAAGCCAGTAAAGCTGGCAAAATTACAAAGAAATACAAATGTAGGAATCTGCCTTATTAAGTGTACCCGTTTAATTGCTGTATCCGTGTAATAAGCACACCCCCCCCCAAAAAAGAACTTCAGTGAACTCCTCCAAACCTTTGCTAAATGTGTTAGCTCAATTTATAATAAACACTCCATGTATTTACAGAACTTTTAAAATATCAACTTTCTTTTCAAAGCAGGTAACATTTTTATTTATCTGACGTTTCCTTAAATCTTCCTGTAAAGCAGGCATGACGTTATTTCTACTTTGTTATTAGAGGAAAAAACCAAAATATTGAATGACTTTTCAAAGCAAAATTAGAGTGAAATAAATTTAGGTCTATTTATTCCCATTCCAACCCTTATATAACTAAAACATGGTGAAAAGGAAAATAATGAAAAGCACAGAGGTGGGGAAAAAGAACACATGTTCGGGGAATAGATAGATGCTAGTAGATAGATCAGGTTGCTGCAATATAAAGTACTTGCAGAAGCGTAATGAGATAGTTAGAAAGGGAAGATTAGGGCTGTAACTGGAGGGCCTTGGATGCCCTAATTAGGAGTTCAGCTTTAAATATACAACATGGAGCTTCTAAAAAATTCTGAGATGGGAAGCACAGTCAGGAACTTACGGTACATTAATCTAGAAGCAATATATATGATGTATTAGAATTAAAATACAATGATGGTAATCAGGCTGAACAGTTTAAAACAGAAGTGAAAAGAAGGGTGACAAATGACATATAAAGAACTAGAAAAAACTTGAAAACTGATAGAAATAAGTGGGGAGGAGGGAAATAAAAAAAGGATCTGGAGATTTTAAGGCTAGTAAAAAGGTGTCAAGTAGAAAAGAAATAAGATAGTTTAAATTTAGGCTTACTTAGGTAGAAACACCTGACTCTTCTAGAAGAGTTCTAGCTAGTGGAATTAGGCAAAGGGGCAGTCTTGGTGCTGATATAAGTTATTTGGGTTTAGTCAAATCAGGATTCAATTTGTCCTCCCTCACAGTGTTTGGGAATGGATTTTAAAAAGATGCCACAAGAACCACACTGGTCTCAGTGGTGGTACAGAGCTGTGTTGTGGTTGTGATGCCAACAGAGATCTACTTGTAAATTCTTTGAGGATTTTCAGTCCTTCGTAATCTAAGCTTGAATTGTACTGACCTTTGGAAACCCAAAGCCTTTGAATTGGGACAGGAAGATTAATTTAAAAACCAAGGTACTATCATTTTCCTAATGGGAAAAAAAAAAACATTTTAAAAGAACTAAATTTTCAGACCTCTAAAAATAAATCATATTTTATAATAATTTAGTGAACTCTAAGTCATCATTTTAGAATTTAAATGAAAAAAATAATAGAACTATGTTGTATAAACACACCACTGGTTCTTAGCATAACATTAATATGTGACGCATTGCAGCAAACCCTTTTTCTAAAAGTGAAAAGTGCATATCTGTTTCCCAACAAAACATCAAACATTCATTACATTAGGAATGATTTTCAAAAAGTTCATGTGCTTTAAAAAGCCATTTGTTTAAAAAAAAAAACATTTGTTCAAAAACATACATTTAAACTATATTATGTGGAATATATTTGATTTAGAATAAAGCATTAGCATCATTGCCCAATCAAAAAATTTCCTCATATCCATCCATTCATAGCCCAAGGGAAGAACTGAGCATCCAAACTTCAGTGTTTAAACTTCAAAGTCTAAACACTAGAAGTCCTATACTAAACTAATTGACAGCCCACTTAGGTCCCTGTGTGAAGTGTATTTACTCTTCCTTTATACAGAATTCTAAAAATCATATTTGTTTTCCCAAGTTCACAGTGAACACCAAGTATTAAATTAAAGAAAACAGGAGAAGGCTCCTACTGAAAGGGTCAAAAGTAGCCACAGAAAGTACTGAGAGTTGTTGAACATGAAAGATCTCCAAAGTACTAATGAGCCCAACTACCTGAGTTTAACCTATACTGTGCCATTTACTAACCAAGTAATCTTGGGTAAGTTTCCAAATAATTCTGTGCCTTAGTTTCCTCAGTAAAATAGAAATAGTAACAGTAACTTCACAGGGTGTTGTGAAGAAAAAAGGCATTAAAGCATATAATATGCAGAGAACAGTGTTCTGGCACAGAGTAATCTCTCAATAGAGGTTAACTATTATCATAAATGAAAGAAGATTGAAAAACATAAAAAATATTCAAAAAGTGCTATGAACTTGAGGCTGTTTAATACAAAAGCAAACAAACTTATACACTTAAATTAGAGAGCTGCAAAGGACAGCTACAGAGCATAATGACAAATTTTCATTGTGGTGACTATAAATTATCAGTATACTTTGTGCCTTAAGAAGGTACAGGTGGAGAGACTAATTAAGCTTTTGTAATTCAAGAGGTATTTTCCAAAATCTTTGAAGACTTATTTTGAACAATTCAATCCTAGGGGCATATGGTGGCTCAGTCAGTTAAGTATTTGACTCTTGATTTTGGCTCATGCCATGATCTCAGGGTTCGTGAGATCAAGCCCCTCATTGGGCTGTGCACTGACAGCATGAAGCCTGCTTGGAATTCTCCCTCTCCGTCTCTCTCTCTGCCCCTCCCCAGCTCATGGTCTGTCTCTCTCAAAATACATAGACATTAAAAAAAAGAAAAGAAAAGAAAAAAAAAAAACCCTCAAGCCTGAGAGTTAAGAGGTCTTAGTGGGTCTTTTTTGTTGCTGCTAATGTGGAGGCATTCAATAATATAATACTTTATGATCTTACTACATAGTCTCAAATTACTGTGAACATCCTGAAGTCAAATAAACAATTAGGCTTTTAAAAAATCTGGTGAACTTTCTCTTTTCTTTACCCTGGTCCTTGAGAAAGCTTGAACATAAACTGGTACCTCAAGTATAACAACTATCTAAAATCTTATTATTTATTATGACTTCCCCTTGCCTAAAAGTTGTATGTTATAAACTGACCTCTTTGGGTCTTGACTTTTTCATTTTATGTAGTATTATTATCTATATAATTATTTATAGAATTCAGTGAGATTTAAAAATTAAGGTATTTTTATGAAATTTCTAAAAAATAGAGTAACAAAGATTTAACAAAGAACAGAATAACATTTTATTAAACATGAAATGATGTTTTGAGCCTTAGGTTAGTACAATAGCAGAATTTTTAAATTAGTAACAGTATTTTATTAGGTAAAACCACCTGCCAGATTAAATCAAACAACAGACTTTTCCTCTTACCATTTCTATGTGTAAGCATTTCTCTCATTTCTTCATGGTCACATGGATGAGTAAAATCAAACACACTGTGTCCAGTTAGTTCAAACTGTAAAAACATTAAAAAAATTAGATCTGTATCATAAAATCAAAAAAAAAATTAGAAGTGCTCTTAATATGTGGGTATTTTACCTGAGTTAATCCCATGTACTTGTTCACATTATCAGAAATGTAGATCATGTCACCATCATCTGTGAGAACCATAACAAAACCATCCAAGGCTTTCAAATAAAAGCAATTCATCTGTGCCTTCATTTCATCTTCAATATCTAAATCACCTAAAAAATGACACAAGAAAAGGAAAATAAATTAAAAGTTATACTTAAATGATAGCAATATTTAGGTAGTTGTATAAAGTTTTCCCCAGATACTTTATTTAAAAACTAAAATTAGACTTGCCAGTTGCTTTTAATGATTATTTTTAAAGTAACATGGCAAGTAAACCATTGAAAAGAAGGGTCATGTTATTAAAAGGAAGACTGGTAGCACGGTGGGGCAAAAGAGAAAGAGGGGGGAAAGGCCAGTATCCTAAAAATTCCTTACTGAAGCTTTAAAAGCAGGTAATAAAAATTACATTAAAGGACAGAGAGTATGACCACCTTCTAATTACTTCTAATTTCTAATTTTTAGGCTCATTACGCCCCTGTAAAACGACTCACCAGCATCCAGAAGTTTCCTCACACGCAAATAGCTGATGGTGAGCCTCATAACAGAAGCCTTATCGAGATGCGAGCTCACATTATGGGGAAGTGGCAACTGATGAGCAAGTTCATAGAAAACTTCAGACTCTTTACTTCGCCGAGATCTCGCTGCATCTCTAGACTTTTCTTTTCGACGTTCAGAACTTATCCTATTGAGCAAAAAAAGGAGGACAGAAAAAGAAAATTTATATAAGTTAGCTTGCCTTTGCTTGGATAAAACTAATTTTACATTTTTCTGCTTTCCATAAAACAATGTGAAGATGCCATGTAATTATATAGAGATTGGTCTATTACATGAATGTGTAAAGTAAGAATGTAGGAGACAGATACACAAATTTCTGGATTACTGAAGACATAGGGAACTCTAACAAAGAAGTCCAAGATGGAGCTTTAAACCTGTCTGAAACAGGTATTTCCTTCCTGGCATATCAAATTAGAGAGGATATTTTGTTTTAGCCAAAGTCTTAAAAGTAGCCTGTGTATGTGCACCCTCATAGCCATTCAGAAGTAGTTTCAACATAAAGAAAGCACCATTAAGTCTAAAGAAACTAAAGCTGTACATATTAACTTGAAAACAGGAGTTGTTAAGCAGGCAGAACAGTTACAGCTACAAACTGATTTTTGACTTGTTTCTTTGGACTCTGATATTTTCCCAACTTCTTCTACCCTACCACATGAGCAATAGTGACTATAAGCTAAAGAAATCTATATTAGCAGCTGTAAGAAGTTACCATTTTCAGGTTGCTTATTTCCTTAGCAGCCTCTTTAGCAGTCCCTTTTCTTTACTGGCACAAGTACCAAATAAAGGCAGGAGTATAGAAGAAAAAAAAAAAGATGTGACACAATACTAAGAATTGAAAGAAACAGGTTAATAAACATTAACAAAGGTGTCAAAACAAGGATGTATCTTTAGGGAACTTTTCCAAGAATAAAGTCAGAAAGATTTTCCTAAGCAGAGACATTCACCTTCCTTTGCTTGACTGTGTAGAAACATCTATTCCTCCTGACCCAGCTGGAGGAGGTAAACAAGGCTAACCCTGGTTCTGTCCTTAGTTTCTTTAAGAGCTGTTGTTTATTAAAAACCTACTATGTGCCAAATGCTACCCCGTACCAGGTGCCTAGTTCTCTCAAAATTTGTAAATAGGGTAAATATTATCCCTTTTTACAGATGAGGTTATACAGTAGGCTAAAAACAGCCATTAGCAGACAGGATTTGAACACAAGGTGTTTTTTTCACTCTAAAGTCTGTTTGCTCTTCCAGTGTTTTATCTTAAGGAAGAATGCTGCTTCTACCTCAAATACTCAGCATGCTCCTATGACTTTCAACCTAATTCTGTTAAGTCAATTATTTATTAAATGTTGAAAACGGCTGTTACTATTTATTAAGCGCTTAGCACTATGCTAAGGACTTTGTCAGCATTATATCACTTAATCCTCCTTACATCCTACGAATGAAGCACATAATTGTATCTACCTCAAATCTCTCCTCCCTTCAAATGATCTGCAAAACTGCAAGGTTCATAGAAGCAACACTCTCAAAAAAACAGGCAGGGTTCTCAGCACATGCTCCCATTATGTTGAGTAACAGTTGTATTGTGCAACAGTGATAATCTAGTTTTAACACTTAAATTTTTGTGTGTATCTGACTTTTATACATTAATAAGGAATGTGAATATTTGCTGTTGTTAGTAACTGAACTTTGATACAAATTTTTCAACTCAAGCATCTAGATCAATTTTACTTGAGTATTTTGAGATTTAAGGTAAGCTATTAAAAACTATTACTATTTATAACTAGTGATCTATGTGAATCAAGATTTTCTTAATGACATATAATATTTTTAAGTTTATTTATTTTGGTGGGGGGGGGGGGGGGAACAGAGAGACAGGAAGAGAGAGAATCCCAAGCAGGCTCCACACTGTCAATGTGCAGCCTGACACGGGGCTCGAACTCACGGGCCGTGAGATCATGACCTGAACCAAAATCAAGAGTCAGACGCTTAACCAACTGAGCCACCCAGGCACCCCAATGCTGTATAATTTTTAAAGACCATGAAAATAAATTAGACTCTGAGGCTACCATGAAAATTCAATGTCAACAGTCTGCAACTTCATTTTTTATGTGCATTAGAACTGCCTCACTGTTCTCGTTAACTTTTAATGAATGTTTAAATTTGAACTTAGAATGTAAAATAATAATAGTTTTCAAAATCTATTTTATACACATACCAGAGTTTCTAGGGGAGAGAGATCCAATATGTCCCTATTGGCTCTAGCATCTAACTTTCCTCCCTTTCCCCTCTGAATTGGCAGGTGAGAGGAAGGGATGATAGTGGAAATCAGATTACTATCTGGTTCAAGTAAAGCCAGCAAAAAAAGTGTGATGACCAATTGACCTGAATATTAGTTCAAATGTCACAATTAGTCCAGGCGATCAGAATTTTATCAACAACTTTCATCAGACTTACTAGGCTTCTTTTGTTAATTACTCAACCAAATTAAAGCTACCAACAAATGACTATCCAAATTTTTACTCCTAAAAATTTTAAATCCTTTTATAACCTGCCATATGCTTTTAAAGGGTATCTGATCTAGCTAACCATGGTGATTACACCTTTAGAAACACTTGTATTGTCCAGAACTCTGAAGACAATATTGTTAAAGATGTGGCAACTAAATTTATAAGACAAATCCATAAGAAATGTGAGCCTGGATAAAACATTTATAGCATAATATACTTAAGCAGTGAAGACTAGGAGAGTAAGAATTTGAGCATGAGCCAGAATTCTGGAAGAAAAATAAGCCTCAATAAAACAAGTAACTGGGTATTTCAAGAGTTGACAAACCTAAATTAGATGAAGGTGATGAAAATCATTGTGTCCTATATTACATAATCTATCTAGACATAAAGCAATCAGGAGACCTATAATAAAGATTTAATATAGGAATTTATAAGATGTTCTTCACACATGTGACTATGGGGGCTCTTAAAACGTTTCTTAGCTTAAAGCTATAACCAACAAAGTTCTTATGAGTTTCAGCATCAGCACAGCTCAGCTTCTTGTCTACTCAGAAGAAGGCTCTTTTTATCAGGTCATACCCCACAGAATTAAAGTACTAGCCAAGAAATTATTTTGGGCAAACCACAGCATCTGGGTCCCACAGAGATGAATCCTGTACTATTTATTTACTTACTACTTAGATTGCGAAATAAAAGTTTTTGTAGATCAGAAGAAAATGGGCAGATTTTCTGCATGCAAATGAGGTACTGTATTTCTCTAAATTATCAATTCCATCTTTGTTGTTTTTAATTAAGTACAAATCAAGTAAAGTTCTGCACTGACATGTCTGTATAAAGTGCTATTTCACATCTTAGTAGAAATCAGTTAAGAGTATAGTAAAAAATCTATCTTTTCAATAGTTTGCTTACCATCTCTATGACTGTTTTAGGACTAACATTTGAGGAAAATAGCAAAATAAGTTGATCTTTGTGGTACTGTAGTTTTCACACACTTACTATTTCATCACTATTTAACATACAGCACTGGACAAGAAGCTAACTAAATTATATCTGAAATTATTTTGTATAGAAAATACACTTAGGAAAATGAGCCGCTGTCACTAACCTTCTTGTATACAAAGTTGAATGGCAATAGCCATTTTACAGAGAATGCTTAGTATTTAGATTAACAAGAACACAAAATAATTGCAGATATTTTAATTCATCTCTTTTTGTTGTCTAATTGTAAAAGAAAAGCCTATTAACATTCCTGATTATAAATACATGTGACTTTAAGACCTGAAGTTAGAGCCAATCATTCAAAACGTTAAGAACTGATTCATCCTATTTTTCTTTTTTTTTTTCTTTTTACTTTTTTCTTTTTTAACGTTTACTTATTGTTTGAGAGACAGGGCATGAGCTGGGGAGGGGACAGAGAGGTGGGGCAGTCACAGATTCTGAAGCAGGCTCCAGGCTCCGAGCTGTCAGCACAGAGCTGGATGTGGGGCTCAAACTCATGAGCCACGAGATCATGACCTGAGCTGAAGTCGGATGCTTAACCGACTGAGCCACCTAGGCACCCTGTTTCATCCTATTTCTAATAAAGTTAATGTATACATTTTTTTTTAAAAAGTCTCTCAAATCTATTATTTGCTGCTTTAAAAACTCTTTCTGGCTTTGAAGGTACAAGTTGTTGTTTTCCACTTCTTATGTTGGTATTTCTACAGGACAGAACTTCTGAAGTGAAATTCCATGATCTAAAGGATGTGGCATTTATTTTTTTTTTTAATTTTTTTAACGTTTATTTATTTTTGAGACAGAGAGAGACAGAGCATGAACATGGGAGGGGCACAGAGAGAGGAAGACACAAAATCTGAAACAGGCTCCAGGCTCTGAGCTGTCAGCACAGAGCCCGATGCGGGGCTCAAACCCACGGACCGTGAGATCATGACCTGAGCCGAAGTCAGACGCTTAACCAACCAAGCCACCCAGGCACCCCAAGGATGTGGCATTTAAATGTACCTTTCCAAAAAAGGTCTGTAACTATTTTTGTCTCTGCAAATTCATGAATGTGTTTATCTATTTCTCCACGCACTCTGCTGTAATATATGTATTATGGGTCTTTTTTACCTTTTTAATTTTTGTGAAGCTGATAGGTGAAAAATTGTACATCTCACTGTTTTAACTGCCCTGCACTTCTTAAAATCTCAGGCCAGAGGAAATTCCAAGGAAATTTTCATGTTCTTAGTTGGCATTTTGGCCTGCAGCTTTAATCCAAACTCCTATACAAGGTGATTATACTATGTACACAGTGGTACTCTAAACATTTCTCATCAATTAACTTAATTTTTATTATCATCACCATGTTACAAATAAGGAACCTGGTTAAATAACTTACCCAAGTTTATAGAGTTAATAAGTGGCACAGCTTTATTCAAACTCAAGCAGTCTGGCTCTAAAAACTATGCTGTTAACAACAGACTATGCTACCTCTCAGAAATTCAATTCTAATTACTAAGGTAAGTATACATATATCCAGGCATTATAAAGTTCAAAATTTGTCTACACATCTCCCAAGACATAAAGGAGAGGTAGAGGGGTTGGCTCTGGAATTTAGGACTTGACTCTAAGCCATTCAGAAGCACTCATGGGCAGGCTCTTTCCTGGTATCCGCTTATAAATCCAAAATCCTAATTCAAAAGCACCTACAATGGCGATGCTCTGGGCTCCACTGTCCACCAGCTCTTCAAAGCAATACAGCCTTTAGTGGATACTGCCAACACTAAGGGGAGAGAATCAGAGGATAGTAATTCAATCTACCTCATATAATCCCACCAGACTGTACTCAAACATCTCAGCTCACCATTGCTGGTGTTTTATTTGCTCCACATCTGGATCCCCAAAGTAAAACCAATCTGCATACTCACTTCAAAGCTGGCTAAGCATTAGCCAATTGCCAAGATACCTAATCACACAAAGTAACGTAAGAGAAAAAAGACAAAGAAAATCTTCCCCTTCTACCATTTATTGAGCACTTAATGTGTATCAGGCACTATGTTAAACACTTTCATGTATTAGCTCAGTTCATGAAAACAACTCTATAGAGAACCAAAACACAAGATGGGAAGTGGACTTCCTGAACCTCAGAATAACTTCTTTCATTAAAGAAATATTTGTTACATAAATATTTATTGAGCATTTACCATGCACTGTTCAAGTTATAAGGAATATAGTGACAAGCAGGATAGCCTCCCACTTAGCCTACTGTAGAAATAGTTACCTAGTGCTATATTTTCAAATGCTGGTCTAGGTGCATCATAATTATTTAGGGGCATTCAACATTCCAAACTTCTGGGCTCCACCTTCGTAAATTCTGATTCAGTAGATCTGAAGCAGGGCCCAAAATTCTGGGTTTGTAAAACTCCCAAGATGCATATGATATACAGTTAGATCTGGGAACCAATGACTGAACTATTTCACTATTACTGTGCTTTAATTTCACCCAAATATCTACCCAATTATCATTCCACAGTCAGAAATCTCATATTATGCCCTGCTTAAAATCCCATCAAATGTACACAGGACAAAATCTATTTTCTAAAGAAACCCTCCCTCAGCTAGTTCCCTGTCCATCTCCTCATCCTCATTATTCCCTATTCCTTTGGTCACACTGCAGTTACTCAAAAACATATTTCATTCCCTTCTCGCTCAGTCTCTCTCAGCCTGAGGTACCCTTCTCAGTATGTGACTTGGCAAATTTATGTGAGAAACTTTTAAGATTCAATCCAGCATTATTTTGTCTCTACTCTGTCTTCCAAAACTGTTCTTCTCCCCTAAATTTCACCACTCTGGTTATTTTGCTACATACACATGACCTTTGAACAGCACAGATCTGAAATGTGTAGATCCACTTATATATGGAATTTTTTGATAAATGCAATATAGTACTATAAATGTTATTTTCTCTTTATGATTTTCTTAACACCATTTTCTTTTCCCTAATTTGCTTTATTGTAAGAATACAGTATATAAAACATATATAAAATATGTGTTAATAGTTATCGGTAAGGCTTCCAGTTAACAGTCAAGTTTTGAGGGGAAGGCAATTAGTCACATTTTTGGGGGAGTCAAAAGTAATATATACGTGGATTTTCAACTGTGCAGGGGGTCAGTACCCCTAACCACCTGCATTGCTGAAGGGTTAACTGTACTTATCTTCCTCTACAATCCTCAAAGCTTCTTGGAGGCAGGAAACTGCCTCATTCATCTTTCTTTACCTTTGTATTCTTAGTAGAGATGTGTGTAAGTTCCACTTGGCTTTAGTATTTAGCCCTAATCTATTTGACTTTGACTTCAGCCCATGGAAGGCTGACTACCCCACCCTTCAACATTTGTTTTAGGATCCCTAAATATGTGCTTCATCAGTGCTCCCGTAATCCTACAGGTTATGATCATAATTAAACAGAATAATAATGTTAGTACTATGAACAAAGCATACAATTTGGATTTACCATGATTATATGGATATGCACTTTCAAGTGTAAGTAAGCATTTGGTGGGTATACTAGATGTAAGTTAGAAAAGCTACTGATTTAAAAAAAAAAAAAAATCACCTAGCAGCATAACAGTGAGTGGCACCAATACTATATCACCAAAGAGAGAGCAAGTGATGCCGCCAGAGAAGAGATCTGGAGGCAAAGGGAGAAGGTAGAGAAACTAGAATACCAATTTATTAAAAAGAGGCTAAAGATTTAAGATTATTTCCCTTATCACTCTAATCTATACTCTAATGTCTTTTACTTTTTATTCCTAAACTGATGTGGTCAGGTAAATGCATGAGTTGTAGTTAATGCTATTAATCAATTAAATCAACACCTTTATAATTATGTCTTCCTGGCATAGCTAGAAACACAAGATTTGACTGTTTTCTAAAATCGTTTTCAAGAAGTGTTGTAATTTTCATCATAAGACATGAAAATTTTTATTAAGTTGATTTCTAATCTTATTGGCTTTTTTTTTCAAGAGGAGGTTACCCCTAGACAAGCAGATCTATTACTTCGAGTATTCTTACGATTAATAAGATTTGTTGTTCTATTTTCTACCTGGTAATTGCTGCAAAACCCTAATACTTCAAACAGATAATGTTTAAAAATATATATCCTTACTTAATGGAAAAAAAACTGCAAACAGTGACATTTAAAATTAAACATGAATTACATTTTCAGGACAGCTAGTTATTATTTATAACTATTTTCTCCAGGAAAATGTCTTCTAACTTCTAATAAACTTCAAAATGAACCTTTAGGATATTCATGTTAAAGAATATTATTCATTTATTCAACAAGTATTTCTTAGTCATCTCCATTGAGCCATATACTGTTCTCAGCAAGACTGATTAACAAAACAGACCATGTTACTTGTCCCATGGAGCTTACATTCTAGGACAAATAGACCATTATGTTTCTTGTCTTTATTCAGTAGCAGTTAGTAGGTCAATCCCCTAACTGACACATTTGCCCTAGGAAAAATCTTTCCATAAAATCAAATAACAAAAATTTAAGACACAAGACAAAAGTCTACAAAAATTAATCTGTGCTTATAGAAGATGTTACAGTATAGTATTGTGAAGAGGATATACAACAAAATTTGAATATGAATCCATTTCTCTCTGTGTATAATACCTGTGTACATATGTAAATCAGTATGTATATATGTACACATATACATACAGACATGTAACTTACAAATGCTTAGATAAAACCTGAAAAACACAATATACAGTTAGCAAATTCATAGTTTCAAGATGGCAAGATCACAGAATATTTTGTACTTCAAAATTCATCGGTGAACTGATACTATTATGTACCTGCATTTGTCAGAAAAGTCTGAAAGAAGTAGTCATCTAACGTTTCAATTTGTTTTCCAGAAAGACTAATTAGAAAGGAGTTAAATGTTTCCTTCATTTTGGAAATGAAGCAGGAACGATCATATTTCTTTCAGAGAAACGGAAAGTGGTGACTGAGTAAGCAATATAATTTAATATTTTCAGTCTCTCGTTCTCATCTAATTATTGGCTTTTAAATTTGGCATTTCATAATTAATCTGAAATTATAAAATCAAGTGAAATGGTTTCTAAAGAAAAATACTCAGTATACATACACTTATTTGAGTTTTGAAAGGAACTTAAATTTCTTGGTTTAAGTGTTTACTATCTTACTAGCTTGGCAATATCTTGGAAATATCCCCAATTAGGGAAAAGATAGATTATTCTCCTTCCAATAACCTCAAAGAAATGCTTAATACTCGATTTTCTAATGCTGCAGTAAAATAAACAGGGAAGAAAGATTTACGGTTTTAAATTCAGGGTACATTCTGAAAAAAAATCTATATCACATCTGAGGTAGCATTAATGTGAAAATGTTCTATTTATACATTAAATAAACTTATTAATTAGCTAACATATTTACATCTGTTGACAATATTATGTACTAAGGTTCTGTCTGTAAAAGGAATATGCTTTTGTTTTTAGATTATTCCTAACTAGTGATTTACATCATCTCTCTCCTGGTTCAGAATTGGTACTGGGCCTCTCAAAAAAGTCTTTGATCCTCTGCTATATATGAAGTACTAGACATATAAAACCAAAAATGTGTATGTGAAGCTATTACTCTAATTTTAGCTTGTATCACAATCAACTGGCAGGATTCTGGAAACAGATTATTGGGCCTTACCCAGGGTTTTTGACCCAGGAGAGCTGGATGGGGCCTGAGAATCTCCATTTGTAACAAGTTAGCAGGTAGGTACCAATGATGCTGCTCTGGAGAATACTTTGAGCCCCTCTACTCTAAGAAAATACTTTATGTGTCTTTCAAAAATTCCCAGAGAAGTAAAAGACTGTTCAACACCCAAAAATGGTTAACTTTTTTTTTTTTTCAATCTGCCCAAATGCTTTACATGTACAGGAAACATATCCAATCTCTCATATATTAGCATTGCCAAATACTTAGGAACTCAAAAACTACAAAATACACTAAGGACTTAGACTAGATTAGACACTGGTTGATCTGTGATATACATCATCATCAGTAATGGAACTTTCTTCCCAGGTATTTGTGCTTAAATCCCAACCCTGGAAATTCAAATGGTAGACCTGGAATGTGTCTTTCAAAAAACAATCTCTCAGATGATTCTGTTTAGCACTCTGAGCTATTCAAAGTTTGTATTTCATCTATCAGTGCTTGTAAAGTTTAAAAATTCCTGAATCTCATCCCAAAATTATCAAATCCGAATGTCTACAGGTGGGTACCTGGGAATCCTTATATTAAGTAAACACCCAGGTGATTAAGTCACAGAAATTTGAGGACCACCAGCAGGTCTTATAGCAGAGATTTAACAGGTTAGCCAGCAAATTTTGAACAATAAGAAAAATTTATTTTTAGCTGCAACTACATATACATACTAGACAACTATGTTTGTCAGGCAGAACACTGCACTCAGTGGGTTGGGCGATGCTGTGTAGAATGAGGCACAATTGCTAGGAATAAGAAGCTAATGAATGGTACAGCTCAGTGACAAGTGAGTAATAAAATACAAGAGCATAATTAGGCTTCAAAGATGACCAATTAAAAAACATAATAACCACAGAATGATTTTTTCAAACCTTTTAAACAATTTTTAAAATTCACCTTTAAATCTCTTTATGAATGTCACAAACATCAAAGGGCTTGAGAATCACTGTCCCTGAGTAACAGCTATGTGTTAATGGCTTTCCCCAAAGCACATCACCTCCTCTATTACTCTTCTCCCTTTACGTTTTAGCCACCTCAGCTTGTAAATGCTTTTGTTTTCTTTATTATATTAATAGAACTGACACTGGAACTTAAAGAAGGTCAATGACACTACATGTGTGTGTGGATGTATGTATTCAGAAGAATGTGCCCTTAATTACTTGCTTAAATATAACAGAAAATATGTAAGTTACAATAAGTACTTAATAAAAAAATTCACATGTATTGAAATAAAGGTGTAGACATAGAAATCACAAGCTGAAGATTTTTATTTAGTTCTAAACCCTGACCATAATGAAGATCCTGGAAACAATGACAAAGAAAAAGCTCTCCTAAGCAAATGTCTTGGTCCTCCACCTACATTAATCAATCCTATCCAATGTTACCCAATAAATTTTCCCAATGAATCCCCTGATCCTGTTTCCTTGTCTATATAAAGGAAGTAACACTATTAGTAAGTGGCAGGGCTCAGATTCCACCGAAGACTGAAGCTCCCATATTTAATATAGCCTATGCCTTTCCACAAATCAGATGCTCAATAATTTTTAAATGGAAAAATTAAAGAAATTTGGGGATGTTTTTACTTAGGAATAGAAATAACCACCTTCAAGTATTTGAAAAGGACGTCATACAGATTCGGTGATTTTTTCAAATGCAGAGAGTAATACATGGGAATTAAAAGATGGCAGGCTTTTGCTCAACAGAGTTAAAACAGTATTGAAGGTAAACTTTATGAATTTTTAAACTGTGTTCCTGTTCTGGTGGCAATGTAAGAAAAAGGGGAAAAATCATATTCTGGACCATCTAAATAATCTCTACATAAGTCTATATTGTTGCTACAAACTTTCTATGTTTGAGGTTGCATTTGTTTATGATCAAATTGGTACCAAATGATCACTAAAAGGAATAGTTACATTTTTTTAAAGTGCACACTCAGACGGTACATCTCAAAGGTTCACAGGGATTGCTTTGATCCAAAAGAGATCTAAACATTGGTCAGTGTCAAGAAATACTGGAACAAAAGAACTTTCTAACATTTAAAGCTGCCAGAAATGAATAGACTGTTTTATGAGAGTGCTTCTGTGTATGTCAAAATTCTCAAAGCAGACTGGCCAAATAAGTAAATACAATTACAGAGGATGCTTCCGTGATGATTGGTATTAATAACAAAACTTAAATCCTGGTCTACATTTTGCAAGAACCCCAAACTTGAAATCACTGTACTAAAAAATAAAAGATGGACTACATAACAGATGCATCAACACCAAAAACTAATTACTCAACTGTGGCCTGAGCCATCAACAACTCAATGCTCTGCTTGACAAATTAGATGCACAAATATCTGCTAAACAAATGAATATACAATAACCTGTTACAGGTCAAGTGGTTAGGTGCTGGAGCAATGGTCCTGGGTTGAAAAAAATTTTTTGAACCACTGAAATAAATCAACTTGCTCACATTACCCAAGAAAAATAGTACTTCCTCGATTCACAGTGAAGGCTTTGACTACTGGTTTAACATATAACCCATTTAATCATTTTAGCTATGTTATCTGCAAAGGCAAGCAATTTCCAACTCTCCTCTGCAAACGGATTAAAAGACATTTAATGATTTCCTGACACCAAAAGAGTATGGAAAAATAGGCTTTCTTAATTTGCCATCCTCTAACAGCCAAATAAAGAGCCTTGTGAATATTTTTTTTTTCCTTTACCATTATCACTATGAAGAATGATTACTTTAAAACATGTTTTTGTTTTATTTATTTATTTATTTAGAGAGAGGGAGAGGGAGAGAGAGCATGAGCAGGGGAGAGGCAGAAAGAGGGAGAGAGAGAATCCCAAGCAGGCTCCACATTGTCAGCACAGAGCCCAATGTGAGGCTCAAACTAATGAACAGTGAGATCATGAACTGAGCCAAAACCAGGAGTTAGACGCTTAGCCAACTGAGCCACCCAAACACCCCAGAAAAATTACTTTAAAACAGCACATCTACACACACACACAAATATCTTTATTTAACCTGCAAAGGCCAGGCATTCGTGGAGAAAAAAAACCAATGTAGAGGAAAAGCATCACTAATATTCTACTACTATTACAGGTTTACTAATGGTGTGGCCCAAAAGATACCATCCGTTCTTAGATTGTCCCAAAGAAGGCTTGAATGATTCTAAATATGAGACTTCAAAAGAGTGAAACTCTTCTGAAAAAACATAATTATAATATGAACCTAATAATAGTTTCTAGTTTATTAAGCCCCTACTTTGTGCCAAGAACTCTCGAGTGTTTCACATGAGTTAATATCTTTTTTTATCCTCACAATGATCCTAAAAGGCAAATATTCTTATCCTAATTTACAGATGAAGAAAGTGAGATCTACAGATGTAAAGTAACTTGTACAAGACCACATAGCTAGTAAGTGGCAAAGCAAGCAGCCAGCCTCTAGCACCTAAGTTCTTAGCCATTAGTCATTCTACTTCTTTCTTAAGGAAACTGAAATGAAAACCCTAATCCACAGAAGAGACTCTAAGCTTCCCAAAGTGCACAGCAAGAACAATTATGGTTGGTATCTGTAGAATACGAATTCAGATGATTTGCAACAAAAACCTATAGTCCATTCATTACAATACCAGCAATGACCAAGAGTCCTAGATAAGGAGATAATTAATAATCTACATCAAGACAATGAAATACTATAATAAGACATTTGACTCATGTAATCAGGGAACCCCACCGACACGGTTAAAAATGAATAGTCCACGCAGGGCAAACTGGCATTAATCCAGGAGACAGCTATATGGATACTAGAAGAGCCAGTTTCTTTTCATTTTTTAAATCACAAACTCTATGAATGCAGGCATGGGAATGCTAGGTACCATCTTTCATACCATACAGATAGCCTGTCAGTGGCAGAACAAGGCCAACATGCATATAGAACAAAGACATATAAACCAAGTAATATTCAAGAGAAAGTCAGAAATTATACTCTGAGGACATCACTTGAGACTCTGGATTTAACTATTCTCTCAACCAAAACTAGACTGTGTAAGCCAATTAACCGCCTAACCCCTTTAAACTAGCTTGAGTTGTATCTTGTCATGTGTAAGCCCATGACTGCCTAACCCCCTTAAACTAGCTTGAGTTATGTCTCTTCACTGCAATAGAAAGCATCCCAATACACTTATAAACTTCAAGTATTTCATACTTGAAGCAAACTTTAATGATGACCAAGTACAAGAAACTGGCACTCTCCAACACTGCTGGAGACTATAAACTGGTCCAAACTTTCTGAAAGTTTAGAGCAGACTTAAGAAACATTTGCTAAAGATGAAACAAGGTAAAGACGCATTCCATACATTCAACTAGCGAATTTCCTGCAGTCATATACATATGCTTCTTTTGGTAAACTTTTTTTACTCAGTGCTCCAATATAGAATTGGCAAACACTAAGTTTTAACATACCTTAAAATAGGGTACTGATTTACTTTCAAGGCCAAGTATGTATGATATAGCTGTATTTACTAACAAAATTTTTTTGCCTGATTCTAATAGATACTATAAACATTTCTGAAAGAACAAAAAAAATAAATTTCAAGATTCAAGGAAGTTCCAAAGTAACACAAGGCATTTCCAAGCATAAGAAAAATTCCTATGAAAATTAAGACATAGAAGAGAGGACAATAATGACTTCCAAAAAACCTTTTAAAAACCTTAAAATCTTCCTCTGCCTTCTCTTCGTTCATTCAAATATTTATTAAGAACTCACTGTGTGTATTCTCTTTTACACCACAAGCTTCCAATTATTCCCATTTGTGATCTTGCCCATTGAAATGTTTCAATTTTATAATTGAAAAAAGGAGAGAGGGTCATTCACAAGATCTCTAAGAACAGAAATATATCAGAACTCTTAAAGACTTAAACTTACTGCCTTTAAATCTTATTTTTCAGTTGGCAAAACAGATTCTCACCAACTATTAGGAAAAGAGAAGCAGCACAGGAAATTGTTACAAATGAGTGAAAATTGCAGTATTAAGTGGCAGACACTCAATTTGCCTAAATATATTGTGACTTTCAAAACAAGTAGGTGAAGAATCACCATAAGTTATGTTCCATCACTAGATTTTTGAACCACTTGCAAAACAATAAATTTTGAAAATCATACCGTGAAATCATCTTTATGTTTAATATTATAAGTAAATTAAATTTTAAAATGAAGAAATACTCCAGCAGTTGAGATCACCAGAACTAAATGGTATCATCTTGGAGGTGATTTTCTTATGAAAAGAAGTCATTTCAATTATTTTTAAAAATAATTTAAAATAAGTTACCAATTAAGTGTAACTTTATTAACAACAAAACAGTTACAGGCCATTTTAATCAATAAGTATTTTTCTGAAAATGTACTGGCAGATCAAATCTGAGTCCCTAGAAAAACTTAATTCTCATTTTACAGAAGCTTAACCTCATGTCCGATAAAGCTTCCCCTGGCAACTGTTCTCTGTTGTTAACTTTAAGTTGGTTATTACACACAAACCCTTAAAATACAACCACTTGAACATATCCATTAGAATGGTCATTATCACAAAAACAGAAATTAACAAATGTTGGGGAGGATATGGAGTAATAGGAACCCCTGTGCACTGTTGGTGGAAATATAAAATGTTGCAGCCACTATGGAAAACAGTATGGCAGTTCCTTAAAAACTTAAAAATAGTTACTATACGATCCAGCAACATACTTCTGGGGATATATCCAAAAGAACTGAAAACAAGATCTATAAGAGATATTTGTACACCCGTGTTCATAACAGTACTATTCACAACAGCCAACACATGGAAGCAACCTAAGTGTCCACCGAAAGATGAATGAACAGAATGTAGTGTATATTGGCCTTAAAAATAAGGAAATTTTCACACAGGCCTACAACATGGATAAATCTTGACAACACTATGCTAAGTGAAATAAACCAGTCACAAAAAGACAAAAACTTTATGACTCCACATACGTAAGGTATTCAGTAGTCAAATTCATAAAAACAGAGTAAAATGATGGTCATCAAGAACTAGGAGGGGGAAACTAGGAGAAATGCTTAATGCTTTCAGTTTTACAAGGTAAAAAAATTCTAGTTACACAACAACATGAATACACTTACTCTTGAACTGCACACTTAGAAATGCTTAAGATGGGAATTTTTACATTATGTGGGGTTTTTTTTTTAACCACAATTTTAAAAAAACCTCACAATCACTTCAAAAGCTATGGAAAAACAAGTCATGAGGAAATCACTTAAATTTTGTTTTTATAAATGTAGATTTTATATATTCCATTTTTCTGAAAGAGTCATGTCTGGCAAATGATATGGGTTTGGTAGTCTTTATTGCAGAAACGCGAATTTTAATCTAAATCTCAATATACATACAAAAGAGTTAATTCTTGATGCTCCAAGAAAGAGAGGTATAAAATTATTTTTATAATTCCAAGATCTAGTTATTTCAAAAATTCTTGCCAAACTTTTACCAAAAATACTGAGCAATATGATTGACTTAGCTTCAAATTCTTTTTCTAGCTCTGTAGTCAGGCAGAAAACATACACAATACATACACCCCAAGTTGCAGAAAGCTGGCTAAAATCCACCAACTGGATAGTTAGTCCCATCATTAAAAAAAAAGAAACAAGATAAAAAGAGAACATTCTTATGAATTAAAATCAATTTCTTAACAGAAAACTATCTAACAACACATTTAATTTTGATTATTTTCTCCTACTTTATAAACAGACTTACGTTAACAATCTTAGATAAAAATACAGTATTTTAAGGGTGCCTGGATGGTTCAGTCAGTTAAGCATCCCAACTTTGGCTCAGGTCATGATCTCACGGCTCAGGAGTTCAAGCCCCGCATCGAGTTCTGTGCTGACACCTCAGAGCCTAGAGCCTGCTTCGGATTCTGGGTCTCCCTTTCCCTCTCTCAAAAATAGAAAACATTAAAAAAAAATTTTAACAAAGAATATATTATTTTAAGAAGTATCTATATGTTAAAAATTACATTTTAAGAGGCCGTATCTATGAACAAACTCAGTAATCTAATCCAAATCTTTAACATTCATGTATGGTAACAGTTTTTTTTAATTTCACCAGCAAACATAATCAACTGTTAGGAGTTCTTCAGAAAACATCAGTCAAGACTAATCTTCCTCAGCCTCCTACACATCATTCTTAATATACAACAATAGAATATAACCACAAAATCTTAACTTTGGGCCCACACACCATTAGTGCTGCAGACAATGGAAATCACCAGGTAAAGATTGGACATTCTCCCAACGGCACAAAATGCTTTCCAGTGGACTACAGGGACAAACTACCACAGTTCAGGTAAAAGACTGCACTAATACAGACTTCATACAAATCAAGCCTCAAAAAATCAGACTAACATACAGCTTGAAGCCTTGCCTTGAGACAGAGGCCAGTAGTCTTACCTGGAGAAATGCATAAGCAGAGGAGTTTTTCTATTGTGTAGGTTCACATGTTTTACCAGGAGTATTTTATCAACTCACCATGTTTAGCAAAGATAAGTATTTATGCAACTATCTACTCTTAACTGTGGAGTCAAGACAAAAAATGTTTTAAGTTACTGCCACTCCTTGCACATACCTTTAAGTTACTTGCACATACCTTACTGAAATAAACTCTAAGCCTAGTATATTTGTTTACAACTCTAATCTCTGATGCCCAAAGTAAATACAAGTGGCCTATCTGGGGAGGAAACAGCAGGGTAAGGAATTGTGAAGAAGGGACCCGAGAGTAGAGAGAAGAACAGATGCTCAAGAAGAGTAACTGATGCTAGCTGCCAACATAACCCAGGGATATACTGTTTTAACTGGAAAAGAACCCCTTTTAAAGCTCTAAATCCAATGCTGGCCTTCATTTTTAGGAGATTTAGAAAAAAATCTATGAAGGCGGGGAGAAGAACTAACAAATATTTGGAAACACTTGCAAAAAAGTTTTTAAGTGTTGTGGAAGTTTAAATAGAACTTTAACAGGTAATGCATATTTCCAAGTATACAGTGTTCCCAAGATTCCTAAACCAGACATACAGTGAACATTATCTCATGTAATGTTGACAATAACCACTGAGATGGTTGCTATTATTATCATTCCAAAAGGAGGAAATATGCTCAACAGCATTCAGTAACTTGCCCAAGCTCACAAAGCTAACAAGCGAAAAAACTGGACTCTTAACTAGAAGTGTCTAGGTCCAGATCCTATACTCTCAACTACCAACCATGCTCTTCTTCAAAAAAGAGGAAAATCAAAGTACAATTGTAACAAGAGAAAAGTTTACTAATAAATGAGAGCTTCTTGGCTTTAATGGCCAAAGTTAAAGAAGTTAAGAAATGTCCATTCTCAGAAATTTTACTCTAACGATCCAATAACTGTTTTTGGAAACTGAAGGAGTCTGGCCTGACACCTTAAAGAGAACAATGAACCTCTTGACATTACTCTGAAATCTAAAAATCAGTATTAATGTGCTATTAAATTAAGTCCAGGCCCTACCTACCACTAAGAAATCAACATGAAATTCCCTGTTAAATCTATTGTAACTATTCCATCCTGTTGTGATTTCTTCCAATCCTTCAGTTTTTTAGTTTCCTAGAACATCTTTAAGAAGACAAATTTGTCTTCCCAAACTGGACTCTACAGCACATTTAAAATGGAAAAATTGTAAGAAGAAAGTACCTTGCCCCTCAATCTCAGTTACCTTTTCAGAAAGTTTTAAAATTATTAGTTAGAAAAGGATAAAAACCAGATATCTTTAACAAACATCTAAATGTTGTTGAGTAGCTATTTATTAAGTGTTTAACTTAATTTTTCAGTTATAAGAACCTCTATATTAAGAAATATGATGCAATCCGATTCAAGTTTGCTAAATTTCCAAATGAGAGTATTTTGAAAATAACACATGGGACTGAGCAAAATCTAAGAACTAATTTAGAATTGGGGGGGTGATGCACAGTAACTAATTAATTCAAATATATTAAAGCTGCTTGTGATAATCTCAACTAACTGCAAAGAATTTACAATTAAAGAGAATTGCATATAAAAAAGAAATGATTGGTGTATAACTTGATGCACAGTATTAAGTATGATTCAGCACAGAATAAGAACTGAAAATTGGCACTACACAGAAGTAATCTGCCTCACGTTTATAATATAGCAGCTTCATCATTTCATTAAAAGCATTGTAATCATTTCCGCAAAAATAATTGCAATTAATTCCTGTCAACTCTTGGAATTAAGTCCAGGCCTATTTACTCACTTTTTGAATTTTATAAGGGCTTTCTCTGGTGTACAAAGAGAATTTATCATTCTACGAAATAAGGACCAAAATGGTATCTACGAAATAGCAAGAACATATAAACAAGTTTATCTTCTGCTAATACTGATTAGGGAAGTTAATCTTAATCTCTCCCAGAAGAGTGGAAGGACTTTAAGGAGTAAAGCCAGTCTACCAACCACAACTCTTACTATATAAATCTCCAATTCCTTAAAAACGATTTCCACAAAGGTTAAAATACCAAAAATGTACCAAATTGTGTGCGGGGCTGGGGGGGGGGGGGGGCCTCAATCCCACTGGATCCATTTATAATTCTTAATCCTATAATGTACCATTTAGACTCAAACTTTAAGGTGTTTTAAAAACTTGCATTAAATTCTAACAGAATGATTATTTACTTCGGATACATCTTGAAGGTTTTCCTTTAATATGCTTCAATTTCATGAAAATGAGACCGTTCTAAAAATTTCGATGCTGCATTGAAACTTGCTGCGATCACATACTTTTTCAATCTCACATATTAATTTATAACGTCTGGGCTCCCTTGACAGCTGATAAAACACAAGAATCCAATTGTGATGTTCTCTTTAAAATGCTGCTACTTCGCCAAATTCCCGTTACTCCGACTCCTCAATCTAGACAAGTTTTTCAAGGCGATTAAAACAAAACAAAACCTGCACGTGCAAACTAAAGTTAGCATCTTCAGGCCGTCGCGACAAATCCCTAGTGCACAAAGGCAAAGACACCCGCCGCGACTAGACAACCGCACCGTAAGGTCTCATCTGACCACGCGAGCCCCTGGGTGGGAAACCCAGGGCCCCAAGCCCACTGGGAAGCCAGGACCAGCGCGCAGGGTCCGCCCCAGGGCCGAGTGTTCAATGGAACTGGAGAGAATGGGGGCGGGAAGGAGCGGAAGCTCGGGTGCAAACGGCGGCGACCGAGCTGCGGCTCGTCTCTCTTCCCGGGGTTTTCGGGCCAGGGAAAGTCCACCCGGATGGGGGTATAGGGCAGGCCGGGTGATTTTCAAGGCTAGCAGGAGGGCGGCGCGAGGCCCCGGCGGCCGGGAGGGGAGGGCCAGCGGGGCTCAGCCCCCGGCCCCTGAAAGCACTTTCGAGGCGTCTCCCACCCCCCACGACAAGATGGCGACGTGGGCAGCGGGGGAGCCCGGCCGGCGAGGCTGGGGGGAGAGAGGGGAGGGGAGAAGAGGCAGAAACAAAAAGGCGGCCCCCTCCGGAGCGCTGAGGCTGGCCCCCGAGCCCGTGGCGGCGGGCGGACGGGGGGCGCCGGCGGAGAACGCGACGGACGGAGGAAAGGGGCTTACTTTTTCTTGTCGTTCGCGCCGCCGGCGCCCTCCATGGCGAATCGGTCCCCGCGAAGCCTTCACGGCCGGCCGCCCCCAGGCTCGCTCCGGCCTAAGCGCTGGCTCCCTCCACACGCGAGGAGAGAAGGGGAGGCACGTCCAGAGGTGGGAGGTGCAAGGCGGGAACCCACTCGTAAACCCGGAGGCAGGAGCAGCAGGCGGCAATCGTAAGGGTCCAGGTCCGGCTCAGAAGAGCCTCCCCTCAGGCAGCTTGTCAGGGCCCCGAGCA
This sequence comes from Panthera pardus, assembly GCF_024362965.1. Taxonomy (NCBI): domain Eukaryota; kingdom Metazoa; phylum Chordata; class Mammalia; order Carnivora; family Felidae; genus Panthera; species Panthera pardus. The sequence continues at coordinate 100,422,398 of NW_026526810.1, read as the reverse complement.
CCGGACGAAGCGGCGGCGAGGCCGATCCTCGCGTCCCCTCAGACGAGGCGTCTCTGTGCACTGAGGAGCTGAGGCAGCGGCAGGGGGCGGGCAAGGGCGGAGGCGCGCTCGGGGGCGCGCGGGATGGGGCGGGGGGGGGGGGAGGAGAGTGTCGGGGGCGCGCCCGCCCGCGGAGCCCGGCTCGCGCTCACGCAAGCCCGCCTCACCTGAGGGGGAGGCGGGTTCCCTGAAAGCCAATGGCGAGCGACGCCGGCGGCCAGTCCCACCCCAGCCCACGTCTTTCTTAGCCAATCAGGAAGCGGTCAGCTGAGGCACAGCTGGGAAGCGCTGCCGGGCTCACGTGCTCGTCTGTGTGCAGCTGCGGAGGAAAGAGAAAGGAGCTGGGGTGCGGCCAACCTGGGTCTGGGGACGCTTTGCCTTCTCCTAGGGAAAGCAGTGGCTGGCTTTGGGAGGCGCTGCTGAGAAGGGATTTGGGTCTCAAGCCTGCATCGCATTTCCTGCTCCCGGTGCAGCAAGTCTTGCGCTTCCTTTCTCCTCTGTGGCTGTGCTGTGCAAGGTTGCTGACAGCTCTGCTGAGCCCCAGTTCAACAAAGCCGACTTTTCACGTCGTGGCAGCTCTCTTTCGACCCTTTGCTTATATGTTACAATGGGGTTTTTCTTGCCAGGTTGTCCAACCACAGGGGCCCTGTCACCGAGCGCCCTTTTTGCCATGGAACGCAAGGGTACTCTCCCTGTCCACTAAGTTTTTCTATGAAGAAGTTTGATTACTGAGTAAATGCAAATAAAAATATAAAGCAAACAAACTCCTCATGCTGTAAACTTCTCAAGGGAAGTAGTTAAGGTAGCAGGGAAATCTTAAAATCTGAAATTAAGCATTTACAAATAGGTGTCAGTGGCTTTAATAAAAGCGTAAACCAGAATTTCAGGGCTATGGAAGGAAAATGGCTTTAGGTAGACTTTCTTGTTGTTTGTAAAAAAGCCCACAATAATCTTAGATGGACTGGGAAAAATGGAAGATGACTCTTAGTTTGAGACTCACCACCTTTAATTCACTGTATAGACTGGAAAGAGGAAGGATTCTTCTAACCCCCTGCCCAGACTTGGGCAGCGGACTGCTGAACCGGAGTTAACTCGACATGGTGGCGGCCAGTATTATCTGTTTGCTAACATGACTTTGCAAGCTACTGAATAAAAATCAGTTGTTGCCTTTGAAAAAATATATTTCAAACCTGTAAATCTTTTAAACGAAAGAAAAATGTATCTTGAGTTCAACAAAAAATCATTGCGCTTTTATCTCCACTTGATGCTGGATTATTTTACTTCTCATATTTGCCATATTATATTGTTACAATCTAGCTTAGAGTGGTATATTAATGTGGATATCTATATTGGATTCAGTTATATTGTGTAAAAACAATAGTCCATCTAACATAGCATTAAACTGTTAAAAACCGATTCACTAGACCCATTAAGATATAAAGACTGATCTTAATGTTGTTGTTTTTTTTAAGTTTTAGTTCTACATTGCTGAATGATATGTCTTCTTGAAAAATACCATTGGAAAGGCCTGAAAAGAAGAAAGGACCAAAAATATTTACTCATATTTTCTTTCTTAGTTGTGAAAAGAATAGCTCTATAAAACACAAACCTTTTAATTTGACATGCTGAAAACTCAATGTTAAACATACTGATACCAGTCAGGAGTGAGTTTGAAGACAGACTCTGACACTAACAAGTTATTTAATCTCTCGGTGCCTCAGTTTACTCATTTATGTCTATGTCACAGAATTATGGCATAATTGAGATAATACATTTAAAGCACTTAGAATAGTTGCTGGAACACAGTAAGCAATCAATAAATGTTAATATGAGTATTGTTGGTGGGCTTTTAAAAATTATTCTTATTATTTTTGCCCCCAAATTTGTGCTTCTGCTGGTAGTAATTACTTGGGCTTCTGTCACAGTTCAGCTAGTTTTAACTATCCAAGACTGCCTATTATGTTAATATAATCCACAAATATTCTTTCTTTTAAACTTTGGAACTGCCCATGGTGTTCCCATCCTTGGGAGAGACCCTCTGCCCATGGTGGCAGAGACCCTCAATCAGTTCCTTTCTCATTATACTGCTAAGAAATTTTCTCTAGCCTGTGATTATAGCCAAAGTGTATAATGTCTGTTGCATTTTTTAAAAATGAGCACTTTGTAATAGCAAATTAAGCCATTTATTAAAAACTGAGCATTTCAAATGTTAAAAGCAGAAGGATAATTCAATCAGCAAAAGACATTTTCAGCCTTCATTAAATTTGCCCCAAAGTTCAATTTTCCTTTCCAAAAATGTGTAGAATATGGTATTTTATGGATGTGTGAAAAGTATGTATGTATATATGCTTATACACACATGTACCATGTATGAGCATTGAAAGCAGTAATATTCAACCGATTTGTTTTCACGTTATTACCAATGAGCCAAGTAGTATTCCATAATCCAATCACTCCTATTTAAGTAACAATTTGAAAAAGCAAGGGTTTCTATAGGATAAAATTTTAAGTTATCCTCTTTACAGCCACCTATTAGTAAATATATTTTATTACAATTTAAATAAACCTTAATGAGCAGTCTTATTTATTCACTTTCTAATTTGTGTAAGCAGATTTAAATGTAAAACACTCCGAGGAACTTTCTAAGTAGACTGACAGGTGACTTGCAAATGACTTGATTGACCCTTAACCCATATTAGTAGGAAGCAGGAAGTTAGGCAGTGATTGAGGACCAGGCAAGGTAAAACTTGAAATTTGGATCTCTACTAAATAGAGCATTGAAACTATTAACGAGTGAAACGTCAGATTCAGATAGTTTAGAATATATCAAACTATATGGGAAGAACTTGTGGTAAGTGATTCTTGGCTTATTATTACCCTTAGTTCCTCCTGCACCTTTGACCTATTCTAGGAACAATAACAAAAAAAAAAAAAAAAAAAAGGAAGGAAGAAAGAAAAGCAGATCATCTGGAAGGAAAGTGCCTAGAAGGTAACAGACATTACAGATCTTTCGTCTTTTTCTTTCAAGGATCAAAACAGAAAATAAATACATTGTTTGAGTTTATGGAAAATAAGAATAGCCTGAAAATTTGCCACTAGCACTTTTTAATTATGATACGGACTTTAAGCATAATTTTACAGAAAAATGCTGAAGGATTTTTAGTTTCTGGTCCAATATGTAAAAAGCTTGGAAGCTTCCATCCTCACAATAAGAAAATAAAGCTGAACAAACTGAACACCAACAACTCTTTTTAGATCCATCAGAGAATTGAGGTCACTGGGCAAACTGTTGTCCTGAAAACTGAAGAGACAGACAGATGGATATGGAGAATCACAGCTTACCAGAAGATCACAGTTTACCAGGAGCCGAAGCCAGCAGCTGAAGCCAACATGACAGTTGGAGCAAATATCAGTAGGAATACTTTAATTTAATTATAATTGTGGATTGCTGGGGGCTCTATGGGGACCAGCTTTAGCATTTAAAACTCTGAGGCTCACAAAGCATAAGAGACTCTTAAAAACTGAGAACAAACTGAGGGTTGATGGGGGGTGGGTGATGGGTATTGAGGAGGGCACCTTTTGGGATGAGCACTGAGTGTTGTATGGAAACCAATTTGACAATAAATTTCATATATTGAAAAAATAAAATAAAATAAAAAAATAAAACTCTGAGGCTCAGCCTTAGAGGGGTGCCACAACTTTTCTGAGTTTTACGTTCAGGAGCCCTAACAAATTCTCACTGTGATGGTCTGAGAAAACTTTCCTCTTGCTTTCCGTGGGGGAAAGTAACCCTTAAAAATACTCCCAGAGCACTCTGTTCTTTTTAACAAGATCTGCCCTCAAAGGAAACTATTTTGCCAGAGCTCAACTGACCTTGTGGAGGGAAAACACCCAGCTCCAGCCCTAGCTAGCCTTCAACATGGAGGAAGGGAAATACTCAACTCAGACTCACTAAAAGACTGAGAACTAATCAGAGGACTATAGAATGCTTTCCTTCCTCCCACACCTGACCATGCTACCACATCAGTAGGGCTTCTGTGTAATAGTAGGGAACTGCAGCTAAAAGAACAACAAGCCTCAGACCTTATTTAAAGAGTCACTAGGGACATCCAAAGACAACAAGAGAAACAAAAATAAGGACACTAGAGGCAATTTTAGCTTCAGACACCACAGCTACAACAAACAATAACACAGCCTAACTCAGCCAGAGAAACATAAAACTTCATAGTAAAGTTCTATCTACCTGGCTTTCAACAACAACAACATTTGCAAAACATATTAAAAGGTAAAAAAAAAAAAAAAAAAAAAAAAAAAAACACCCCACAATCTGAAGCGATAAACCAAACACCAGACACCAGAATAAGACTCCGATATGCCCGAGATTTTGGAATTATCAGACCAGGAATTTAAAATAACTATGATCAATATGCTAAGGGTTGTAATGGAAAAAGTGAACAACATGCAAGAGCAGATGGTGATATAAGCAAAGATATGAAAAAGAAAATGCTAGAAATGAAAAACAATGTGATGGAAATAATGCTTTTGATGGACCCATCAGTAGACTGGACACAGCTAAGGAAAGAATGAAAGTTTGAAAGTATGTCAGTGCAAGCTTCCGAAACTGAAATGCAAAGAAAATACATTAATGAAAAAGATGGAACAAATTATCCAAGAACTGTGGAACAATGAGAAAAAGTTTAATGGGAATGTCAGAAGGGGAAGAAAGAAAAACACGAGAAATATTTGAAGAAATAATGACTGAAAAATTTCCAGAGTTAATGACAGACAGTAAATCACAAATCCAGGAAGCTCAGAGAATGCCAAGCAGGATAAATACTAAAAAATCTACACTTAGACATAGCATATTCAAACTGCAGAGAACCAAAGACAAAGTGTTTAAAGAAGCTAGGTTGGGGCGCCTGGGTGGTTCAGTCAGTTGGGCGGCTGACTTCGGCTCAGGTCACGATTTCGCGTTCCGTGAGTTCGAGCCCCGCATTGGGCTCTGTGCTGACCTCTCAGAACCTGGAGCCCGTTTCAGATTCTGTGTCTCCCTCTCTCTCTGATCCTCCCCTGTTCATGCTCTGTCTCTCTCTGTCTCAAAAATAAATAAACGTTAAAAAAAATAATAAAAAAAAAAAAAAAAGCTAGGTAGGAGGTGGGGTGGAAATACCTTACGTATAGAGGAGGAAGGGAGAATTACATTGGACTTCTCTTCAGAGATCTTCCAAGCAAGACAGAGGAGTGATTTTTTTTTTTTTTTTTTTTGAGAGAGAGAGAGAGAGAGAACTCATGAATACACGAAAGTGAGGAGGGGTGTGGAGGAGAGGGGCAGAGGGAGAGGGAGAATCTCAAACAGGCTTAACACCCAGCACAGAACCCAACATGAGGCTCCATCTCACAACTGTGAGATCATGATCTGGGCCAAAATCAAGAGTCACGCTTAACCAACAGAGCCACCAGATGCCTGTGGAGTGAAATATTTAAAGTGCTGAAGGAAGAAAACACACCATCCTAGAATAATGTTCCCAGTGAAATCATCCTTCAATAGTGGAGGAGAGGGGCACCTGGGTAGCTCAGTCAGTTGACTGTTGAGTGTCTGACTTTTGATTTTGGCTCAGGTCCTGATCTCACAGTTCATGAGATCAAGCCCCACATGGGGCTCTGCACTGACAGCATGTGTTCTGCTTGGAATTCTCTCTCTCCCTCTTTTTCTCTGCACCCCCCCTCCTTGCACTCTCTCTCTCTCTCTCAAAATAAATAAACATTAAAAGTTTTTTAATTAAAAAAGTGAAGGAGAAATAAAATTGAAAAAAAAATTTGTCAGTAGACCTGCCTTGCAAGAAATGTTAAGTTTTCAGAGACAAAGAAAATAATATAGATTAGAAACTCAAATCTACATAAAAAGAGTGTTACAGAAAAAATAAATGAATGTAAATTTTTTTATTTTTCTTAGTTCTAGAAAATAACAGTTTGTTCAGAAAAATAATAGTAAAAATGTATTCAATGATTATACCTTTGGATAAGTGAAATGAATGGCAGCAGTGTTAAAATGGACAGAAGGGAGGAACTGGGAAAATTCTCATAAGGTATTTGCATTTCTGATGAAGCAGTATAATGTTATCTGAAAGTGGACTTGGATTAGTCATAAATGTACATTGCAAACTGTAGGGTAACCACTGATTTTTCTTTTTTTTTATCCCACCCCTGCCCCCACCCCTTCCCTGGGCCTAATTTTTTTTTTTTTTTTAGGTATAATTGATATGCTAAGAGAGGAGAGAAAATGTAATCATATAGAGTAAATCAGAGGGAATGTTTCTTTTTTAAAAAATGTTTATTTATTTATTTTTAGATAGAGAGAGAGAGCAAGTGGGGGAGGGACAAAGAGAGAAATGGAGGGAGAGAATCCCAAGCAAGAACCAAGCTGTCAGTGCAAAGCCCTACGTGGGGCTCAAACTCACAAACCGTGAGATCATGACCCAAGTCGAAATCAAGAGCTGGACACTCAACCAACCGAGCCACCCAGGTGCCCCAGGAGTGCTTCTTTTTCAAACCAAAGAGGCAGAAAAAGAGTGGAAGACAAAAAAGAAATGAAGGACAAGGGCAACAAATAGAATTCTAAAGGTTCAACAAAACAAAACTAAAAACAAAACAAACAAAAACTTCGGGAATGAATAAACAATTATAGTGAGATTGCAGGATACCAGATTAATATAGAAAAGTCTATTGCTTTTCTATATACAGAAATGAGCAATTGGAATTTGAATTAAAAACACAGCACCACTAACTATAGTTAACAATACTGTATTGTATACTTGGAAATTGTTATGAGAGTAGAGTTTAAATGTTCTCACCATAACAAGAACAACAAAATAGCAATTATGTGAGGTAAAGAAGTGTTAACTGATCTTATTGTGGTAAGCACTTTGCAACATATACATGTATCAAATCACCACATTGTACACCTTAAACGTACACAGTGTTATATATTAATTATACCTCAGTAGAGCTGGAGGGGGGAACACAATGCCATTTACATTAGCACCGAAAAAAGAAAGGGAAGGAAGGAAGGAAGGAAGGAAGGAAGGAAGGAAGGAAGGAAGGAAGAAACTTAGATATAAATCTAACCTAAAATGCACAAGACCTATGTGGGGAAAACTATAAAAACTCTCAGGAAAAAAAAAAACAACAACAACAAAGATCTAAATAAACAGAGATTTCATATTCATGGACAGGAAAACTCAATATTGTTAAGATGTCAATTCTTGCCTCAACTGATCTATAGACTCAATGCAATCTAAAGCCCTGGGAGGTTACTTTTCATTGTCAACAAACTGATTCTAAAGTTATGTGAAGAAGCAAAAGATCAGAATACTAAACACAGTATTGAAGAAGAACAAAGAACTTCAAGATTTAGTATACAGCTGCAATAATCAAGACAGTGTGGTATTGGCAAAAGAACAGGTAAATAGAACAATGGAACAGAATAAAGAGCTCCGAAATAAACTCACACAAAAATAGCCAAGTGATCTCTGACAAAGGAGCGAAGAAGGCAATCCAATAGAGAAAAAAATCATTTCAACAAATGGTGCTAGAATAATTGGACATCCACATTTTAAAAAAATGAATTTAAACTCTGACCTCATCATACTTTTCACAAAAATTAAATCAAAATGGATCTTAGACCTAAATGTACAATGTAAAACAGTAATTTTTTTTGATGATAACATAGGAGAAATAGCTAGGTGACCTTGGCTTCAGCACCAAAAGCATTATCCATGAAAGAAAATGTTAAGTTTTCAGAGACAAAGAAAAAATATAGATTATTATTTCTATAATAATTGGGGTCTAGTAAGTTAAAAACTTTTACTTTGCAAAAGGCACTACTAGGAGAATGAAAAGACAAGCCACATACTGGGAGAAAATACTTACAAAACACATATCTGTTAGAGGACTTGCATATAAAATATACAAAGAACTCTTAAAACTGAACAATAATTGTTGACAGTAAGTCAAAAATAGATAATCCAATTTAAAAATGTACCAAAACCTGAACAGATGCTTCACCAGAGAAGATATACAGATGGCAAACAAGCATATGAGAAGATGCTCAACATCGTATGTCATTAGGGAATTGCAAAGTTATTTTATTTTTTAAAAATATTTATTTCTTCTTAAGTTTTATTTATTTTGAGAGAGACAGAACATGAGTGGGGGAGGGCAGAGACAGAGGACAGAGAGAATCCCAAGCAGGCCCTGCACTGTGAGTGCAGAGCCTAATGTGGGGCTCGAACTCACAAACTATGAGATCATGACCTGAGCCAAAACCAAGAGTCAGATGCCTAACCAACACCCTAAAAATATTTGTTTGTTTGTTTGTTTGTTTATTTATTTATTTAAGTAATCTCTCCACCCAATTTGGGGCTCAAACTCATGACACTGAGGCCAAGAGTCAAGTGCTCTTCCCATGGAGCCAGCAAGGCGACCGTGGAATTGCAGATTTAAATATGAGATACCACTGCACATTTTAAATGGCTAAAATCCAAAGCACTGACACCAGTGTTGGCAGGGATGTGGAGCAATAGAACTCTCATTCATTGCTGGTAGGAATGCAAAATGGCACAGCCACTCTGGAGTATGATTTCTCAGTTGATTACAATGCTAAACAATCTAGCAGTGATGCTCCTAGATATTTACTAAATGAGGTGAAAACTTACATTCACACTAAAACCTACACATGAATGTTTATAGCAACTTCATCCATAATTGCCAAGAAGTGGAAGCAACTAAAACTCACTACTAGGTAAGTGGATAAACTGTGATACATCCAAACAACGGAATCTTATTCAGGGCTAAAAGGAAATGAGCTATCAAGTCACCAAAAGACATCAAATGCATATTTAAGAAAACTTTAAATGCATATTGCTAAGTGAAAGAAGCCAAGTTGAAAGGGCTTCATAGCATATAATTCTAACTATTGACGTTCTGGAAAAGGCAAAACTACGGAGACTGTAAAAAGATCAGTGGTTGCCAGGAATTAGAGGGAAGAGGGGAGGGATGCATAGGTGGAGCACAGGGAATTTTTAAGGCAGTGAAACTATTCTGTATGATACCCTAATGATGCATACATGATATTATACATTAGGCAAAACCCATAGAACTCTATAGCACAAAGTGTGAACCCTAATGTAAACTATGGGCTTTGTTTAATAGTAACGTATCAATATTGCTTCATCAGTTGTAGCAAATGAGCCATACCAATACAAGATGTCAATAATAAGGGAATGGTGTGTTTATAGGGGGAGGAAGAAGGAATGCATGGGAACTCTCTGTACTTTCTGTTTAATTTTTCTGTAAACCTAAAACTAAGAAATAGTCTATTAATTATAAGAGAAAAAAAAGGAATATCCTTCCAAAGTCAAGTTTTCTTATCTTCCTGAATAAAGCAAAAGCCTTAAATTTGTAAGAATCAACCTTGATAAAACATCCCTTTGACTAAACAGAAAAGTGAAATTTGGATATTTTTCCAGCATCGAAGTAAGCAAAAAGATTCTGAAAAGCCACAGCTCTATAAAAGTTTTTTTATTTCTAGAAAGTAAAGATATAAAAGAAAAAGGAGAATAGAGTCTTATCTTTGAAAAATAATGGTAATACTACCTCCCGATCCAAATGCTTATAGTATTTCCACATATTTTTTTCACCTGTACGGAAGTTGGTACATTAATAACTCAAAAAAAGGTATTTATTAAGAATCTGCCTTGCTTGTTTTCTATCCCCATCCGAGACCACACCAATATGTTACATACTTAGAGTATACAATTGTATCATGTTTTTAAACATTTATTCATTTTGGGCAGAGCACAAGTTGGGGAGGGGCAGAGAGAGGGGGACAGAGGATCCGAAGCAGGGTCTGCGCTGACAGGCTGACAGCAGTGAGCCTGGTGCGGGGCTTGAACTCACGAACTGCAAGATCATGACCTGAGTCAAAGTCGGATGCTTAACCAACTGAGCCATTCTATTTTGGGCCAGACATATTTTTTCTTTAATCTGCAGGTTTATGTGCCATTATACAGTATGAGCTCCTTATGAACAGGAGTCCTTTATATTGGCAGCCCTAGAACCTGGGATGGTGCCCAGCACATAAGAACAACCATCTCTTAAGCACCTGTCATATTCTAATCACTGGGCTAAGCATTTTTATTTTTTTATTTTTTGCGTTTTTTTGGAGGGTGGTGGGCTAAGCATTTCTAGATACACTCATTTAAGCACTATTACATCCCTGCGAGGTAGAAATTGTGGTGATCATGTCATGGATCAGTGAGTTAATGGTCAAAGAGGTAAAAATACAAAAATCACAAAGCTAGGAATTAGTGGAACCAGGATTATAGACCATGCCACTCCTTTATGGCACTTAAACTGTGATACCTGTGTGTCAGAAAATGCTCGAAGCTGTGGAAGGTAGGGTGAGGAGGACAAAAACATAGTTCATCATCTTCCTACAGCATCAATTTTAGAATGAGGAAAAGTTGAGTAATATAACTATGCGTGTGATTGTAGGGTGTGTTGTGCTTTTGGCTAGAAAAAATTCAAATTCAACAAATGAGCAAATACAAAAAGTTCTCCTGACCTCCCTCTCCTCCTCCTTCTCTGTAGAGGAACCCATTGTTACCAGTATTTGTGTGTCTGTCCAGAGATATTAGCATACCAAAAGATCTGTTTTGTGTCCTTTCCTTTCTGTACAGATGATAGATTAGTATTTACTTTGACTACCTACTAAATCTATTTCACGTAACAATATCATTTGGAGATTATCTCTCATCAGTTCACATACATCTAATATTTTCAGTATTTACAGTAAACCGATGGATGATGACAAAGACAACAACTTGGCAAGAATTTTAAAATAAAATTAATGTAATTTTAATATCTATGAACAAGTATCTTTTAATTTTGACCGCAAATAAAATTGGATTTCTCTAGGCAGGTTAACAAAGAGACATTTGACAGCTAGCAAGACAAATTTTTATATTATAGTTTGCTTTGGAAAAACTTCACCATGTCAATTTCCTTATCTGTTTATGAAAGCTATCAACCTTAAATGAGTTATAAATGGAAAAAATGCCTGTATTTTACCTATTTTGACCATTCTAACTAGTTAAAAATTATTTTTTCTTTCTTTTATCCTTACCATCTTTAGAGCAACTACTCTGAATTTGTGTATCATACATCATCTTTTTAGCTGCAAGGACACAAAACCTCTTGATTGTAAACAACTAATGACTTCAGATCCATTTGAAACCAGGTGAGCTTCATCTGATTTTTTATGAAAGTGATGAGTGAAAAGGACACTGTGAATCTAATAATTCTATAGTAAGAGTTTTAGGAATGCATTTATTAAATTTTGAGCATTTCTGATTGTGATATGAATTAATATTAAATAATTATACTTCGGGGTAAAAATTTAGATTGGCTCACGTATTTCTAGAGGAGAAACATCTTCAAGTTCTATATACTGTCTGCTGAGGTTCTGCCAAAACCCTGTCAAACCATAACCTTTTGCAAGCCTGTAGCCTTCCAGAATCTCTGTGCATCTCCATCCAACTTTGTTTCAATGCTCACAGAAAAAAACTTTTTCAAATTATAATACAGGTAGTCAGATGATAGAGGGTAGGTGAGAGAACCCCAGAATAAATCTTAGGACAGAGTGCTTAACTTTTAGAAACTGTTTGTGTGATATACTCATCCTCTCCAAATCAACTGCAGTTTCTATTAGGAAGACAACACTACCCAGAACACTCAAAGTACCAGTGACCATGGCATTTAAAAGGTGCTTTTCTTCTAGATGTTAATTTCTACTACAAGTTTATCTTTCTATTATCTAGGTATTTTAAAATAACCATTTTTAAGTGAAAAACTGTGATGGAAAAATTATAGCAGAAAGAAAACAAGAATCTTACATTGCTTAATATTTATCCTAGCTTGGTTTTCTTTCCATGTGCACTAAGCCACTGGCAACTCATACTTTCCAAATTTGGGGTGGATAATATTTTCCCTTTGATTTTTTGTGGGTAATGCAGAAACATTAGCTAGTTGGCTCTTATATTGGAAAACTTACAAAGATTCCTTTGGTTAAGTGTGTCAAGACTTGCCTATGAAGAACCAGAGGCAGTCACAAGAAGTTGATTAATTTTATACCTGGACTTGCAAAGACAGGTTAGCTACACTCCTGTGTGAGTGTACATTACATGGCAATACCAAGTAAGCCAAAGCTTCCCAGCATTATCTTATTATCAGGACACATGATATTAAACATGCACTATGCATCAACATTTGGGGTGGATCTTGGGAATTGCAGACATTGTCTAGCATTACTTCAACCAATACTTCTAGTCCTGACCCTCACCTCCACTCCTCACTTCGTGTCTACTTTTCTAGGATTGTAAGGGACAGAAGGAAACAACTTAATGAGCTGTTAAAACCTTTTGTATTTGGACAGAGAAGCATCTGGATTTATAAACTGTTTCCTCCATATTCCCCACGTGCCCACGCAGCAGAACATCTCTGATGCTTGCTGCACAAACATTTACCAAGCCTTTTCCAGATCCCATTAACAAGATCTGTGGCAACTAGGTTTGGGGACAAGAATTTATCTCAAGGTGTTATTGCTGCTGGTACTTCATTGATACTTTCTGTTGGAGCAAAGACAAATCCCAGAGTTTAGCAATCCTAGAATCTGCAAGAAGAAATAGCTGAGAAGATTACGTGGAGGGAAAAAGGAGTCCATCCTAAGACCTTATCGTATTGATATGGTGGTGGATATGCAAGTATGTCCGTATTTCAAAACACATCAAACTCACATAAAGTGGTTTATTTTCTTGTATGTAAATTACACCTCAGTAAAATAGATTAGAAATGATACTCTTACAAAGAGGCTGACCACCTGTCCACTGTGCCTCTTGTCTAATTTCTGACCTTTCTTCGGTATTATCCTCACTAGGATACATTTCAACTATCAATTGGTTGAACATTTGAATGCTGTCTATATCCTAGTCCTTTGTTGTCTTTCATCGTGGCTGTGTCTATGGCTCATTGGATCCTGGCTCCAGTTCCATTTTTCAGAGCTTTACATGCCCTGTTCTCACTACTCCAACCAGAAGAATATATATAGCAGCTGATTGTCAGCTGGCATAAAGGAGAAAAATTCAGGAGGGTAAAATAGCTGAATGAATTGCCTCTGCTCCAAAGCGTGAAGGGAAAATGAAATGACCAGACACAGAGGTTAAAAGATGGCTCTTTTCTCATTCCTACTCAACTAAGGGCTGCTCTGTTTAGGAAATGAATGCCACCAAAGGTAGGTATTAGCAAATTATGAGTGTCATTGCGTACGAGGCAGATGCCTGAAACATACAGGTGGTTCTCATAATTGCATGTGGGCCTCCATAGATATATTCTCTTTTCTTATTATAAGTTTATGTATTTATTTTGAGAGCAAGAGAGAGGGAGCACACACACACAGAGGGGAGAGGCAGGGAGAGAGAGAATCCTAAGCAGGCTCTGTGCTGTCAGCACAGAGCCTGATTCAGACTCCATCTCACGAACTGCAACATCATGACCTGAGCTGAAATCAAGAGTCAGACACGAAACCAAATGAGCCACCCAGGTGCCCCCCATAGATATATTCTTAAATGGTTAAAGGACTTGGAAACTATTTCTAGGAAGACTGAAACTTGAATATTAGTACAATATGGAGAAAAATGTTCCAATAGAGACTTCCAACTAAAGAAATACACTGCCAAGGAGAGCATTCACTGTGTGTCCTATAAGCTTAAGACAACGGATTCCTTTTAACATATATATTACTTTTTATGTCAGTATTTCAGTAGGATATAAGCTCTGCTATAGCAGTGGTTTGTCTATCTTGTTATGCTGATCTTCAGTGCCTCAGATAGTGCCTGGTACAGAAAAGGAACTCAATAAATACCATTTTGTTGGTCTCTTAAAAACTGGGCTCTATGAGCACTAGTGTTTAAAAGCTCTGGGAATAAGGAATGGTGTGAATGAATATCACATAGCTTATCTGGAGGCCTGGTGAATAGGCATGTTGGACAACTGTTCATACTGAATAATCTCTAGAAAGAAATAATGTACTTGAGGGCACGCTTCTATGACATGACAGTACTATGTATCAATCAGGATCCTGTGTTCCTGACCTTTTACACCATCCACAACCAAGATAATCTATTCTTCTTTGTGACTCAGTTCCCTTATCTGAAATATGAGAGATTTGAGCTATGTAATCCCCAGAGCCCCTACTAACTCTAAAGTTTTATGACAAAGCTCCCTTAAAGTAATTTATCTCATACAGCCTTTAAAGGTATAAGACTGAGAAACACAGAGTTAATGTCATAACTTAGTAGGTGGACAATTAAATTCAAAAGGTAAAGTTTGAAGTAAATATTATAAAAATGAGAATCCTTCACATTTGAACAGTACAGTTAATATTTTCCAAGCACTTTGACATCTATCACCCTGCTTGACAATCAAAGCCATCTTGTGTAACTATTTAATACAGTGTGGTAAGAAATAGGTTCAAGGCATGAGCTCATACAGAAAACTAGAGACAGAGATAAGATTAGAAACCCATTTCCAGGGGCGCTCAGTTGGTTGAGTGTCTGACTTAGGCTCAGGTCATGATCTCACAGCTCGTGAGTTCAAGCCCCGTGTCAGGCTCTGTGCTTACAGCTCGGAGCCTGGAGCCTGCTTCAGATTCTGTGCCTCCCTCTCTCTGAGTGCCCTGACCCACTCACATTCTGTCTCTGTCTCTCTCGAAAATAAATAACCATTAAAAAAAAAAAAAAAAAGAAAAAAAGAAACCCGATTTCCAGATTCTGAGCTTTAGGGTTTTTTCCTTCTAAAAATATGTGTTTTTTAAGTTTCACAGTAAAATCCTTTACATTTTCTTTGAGAATGAATTAGGACATCCTAGGTTAACTAAAACTGAGTCCTAATCCAGCTATCAGCAGAGACAGGCAACTTCCTGTCTACCTGCATCTACCTGCATCTATTCCATTTTATTCGATTTATACAGACGGTGATAAGCCTTTAGGAAAATAATTGGGATCATGGCAATTATTGATTTCAGGCATACATAGGCACCTGTAAATTGTGAAGAATTCAATGGAAGCAAATTACAGCAAAAGGACAACTAAATCTCAAAGACAACTTATCCTATAGAAAGTCTGTTGTAGACTGGATTTAGCAACATAATCTAAGTGATCTAGTAATTGAAGGAGGCAGTTTTGTTTTTTTGTTGGTGGTGTTTTTTATTTTGTATTTATTTACTTTAATTTTTATTTTTACATATTAGAGTTTGAGAATGTTTCTGTGAGATTGTTACTGGACAGAGGACTGGTTCCGAATTCAGGTTTGGCTCCTGTCCTCTGGAGAGCCAATACTCGAGAGACAAGTATTGGTTGGAAAAGAAAGGTTACTTTATTCAAGAGGTCGGCAACCTGGGAAGGTGGAAGACTAATGTTGCAAAGACCATCCTCCCCATAGAGGTGAGCCAAACGTTTTTAAAGAAGAAGGCACAGGAAATGGTGAACGGACTACATACAGGAGAAGCCGGTGCTCAGCAGTAAATCATTTGTCCTTGCAAGGTGTCCAGAGTCCTCCTCTCTGCCCGTAATCAAGGCTCCCAGGTGTCTCTCAGTAAAGGATACCCTTGCAGCCCAACAAGCCAGGCCCTGACAAGGCCATCCACACTCCTCCCCATGTACCCAGGAATCAAGGCTCCCAGGTGTCTCTTATTGAGGATATCATGGTCAGTGGTGGCTGTTTTCGAGTGTGGTCAGGCCTTATCTTCCCAAAAGTCCAGCCCTTCCTTTCTCAAGGCTAGCGGTCTGCAGGATCTTAGGGAAGTGGGTTAGTTCCATTATAAATTATGGGGTTCAGGTCAGCAAGCAAGGAGTGCATAAACTTGAAGTAAGTTAACCCTTAAGACCAGTTGGAGTGCTGTTACAAAACCCTCCAACAGTATAACACAGAGGGGAGAAAAGTCTCCCTCCTCATTTTGCAGTTCACTGCTGCCGTATCATTATATACAGCAAGAGTTGAGCGCACTGGTAGCTGGAGTGATTGGCAAGGGTATGTACCTGGCATAGAACGTCAACATGGCAGAAGCAAGTAACAGCATTTAAGCAGATCCCCAGCTGGCACTTACCAAAGCAGAGCCCTGGCACTACAGAGGCCAGCTATAGTAAGGAAGTGAAGGACCCGCACTGATCAGTGAAGGTATGTGAGATACTCCTCTGGGGCTCTCTGAAAACACTTTGGGGGAATTGGAGTACTTACCTGAACAGGTGGGAACATCTGCTAACAAAGTGTCATGCAGTGTTATGGCAATGAATTTTTTTTTTCTGGATTTGGCTCTTCTTAAGCCATGCTGCTGTAGCTTGCTATCTGGCTGGAAGTTTGACTTCTTAAACTCTCTCAAAAATTCTTAACTGTATTCTCAGTGACTAATGCATTGATTTCAGTTAAGTCCTGCATTCTATTACATCATTTTCTCATTCAATTGATTGAAAATATTTCCAGATTTTCAGTGAGTGTTGCTAAATTTGCATATTTGTATAATATATAATTTCATCTGAAGTTGAAATGTTACTTTATCAAGTTTTCTGAAAAATTCAAACCATATTACATAAGCTTTGTGTGTGTGTGTGTGTGTGTGTGTGTGTGTGTGTGTGTGTTTGCTGATCTCCTTTGCTAAATCTGTCTTCCTTATTTTCTGAAAAATGGATTATATCCAAAAGGCTTACAAATCTTGTTAGTTTCCTTCAGGAAGCCATCTGACTTTTTTTTTTTTGCAGAAGAAGCCTCACATACTATTCCTTACCAACATTAAGTTTTATGGAAAGGTAATCATATTTTCTATGTGACTTTATTTTATTGACGGTTTTAATTGCAATAGTGAGATAAAGGACTGGACTAATATTTGTTGCGATCAGCTGTTGTCAATGCACAATGCAGTTTACTGAGAGAACTTCAGGACATATTTCCTTTAGGTGAGCTATATATCTTTATGTCTTTCAGCCGTTTAATTTGCTCCACCAGAAGCACCATGGGGCACTTAACTTTCCAATGGTACTTGTGTTTCATTGAGCCAAAATTCTACAACAGCAAAAATAGATAGTATAGTTTCTAAAGAATTTATAAACATCCCTCCTAATAATTTATAATCACCCTAGAGATAACAATAGTTGCCATTAGAAGGACTTATTGTCAGTAACTGTATTTCATCATTCTGCATAGAAATTTTTCTTGTTTTTAACATGCTGATTAGTTGCTTCTCAACAACTCATAGATAACATCTATGAATCTAATCACCGCTTAATGGCAGTTCTTTTAAAATATTGAATTTTGCTACATCACTATTGAAACTGTAGTCTCTACATTCACACAATACTCTTAGCAACTGTATGAGCACTACCAGGTTTTGTAATGATTTCTGCAATTTTCTAAGGCCCAGTCACTCCATTGTCATTCATTCATGTGTTCTTAACTAAGGAAGTAGCAGTGTTAGATAGCTTAAAATTCTGTTTTAAAGACTTGATATATTACATACATTTGCCTACTTTATCAGGATGTTTCCTTTTCAAGTGATCAAGTAGTTTCATAAGGTCAGGGGAAAAAGAACTATCGCTATGACACATGGACTGTCTTGAGTTGAATGGGCTTTCAGTAAAACTATAGGCTGATACTCAGTGAGATATTGTCAACATCTTCTAAATACTTGACATAATTAATGATGGGTTGAAAGACTTTTGTAGAATTAAATTATAAAATAGAAACTATTTTTACTTATTAAGTCCCAGTCACGCACAACAGCACTGAGGATCCAACATGGACAACATCTACAAGGTAGTAAATAGCATCTAATAGACACACACACACATACACACAGCCCACTCTCACTGTATCATTGCAAGATAGAGCAATCCATCAAGAGAAAATCTGCCAATCACAGCCATTATTCATCATAGTTTTGTAGCATTCATCTTATATATGTTTTGTGTATTTTCTATTAAATCAATGTCAATGCTACTCATGTAATGCCCAAGAAAATCCAGTAAGAGAAATGAAATATTAAGGAATATGATTTTGTCAGGTAGAGTTGAGTTTTGAATAACCACAAACCATTGTAATATCTCAGAGTTTTGTATTTTTTTTTACTACCCAAGAATCATTTTTTGCCTTCTTGTGGGTGCTATCACCCTCATTTAAAAATGTGTGTATTAGAAATATTTGTGGTGGGAAAAGACATCATTTGCAGTTCATGGAAAGTTTCAAAGGAAAACCATAATGTACACCTTTGGGATTCTGGCACAAGGCCATGTTTTCTACTGCAAAAGCTATAAACCATTCAAAACAGTACTCAGTGGACTATTGGGTCATGGTAGAGAGAGAGCATATAACATGAGACATCAAGTAGTCTTCCAGCTCATGCAGCCCATTATGAGCTGGATTCTTTCAGACTCCTATAGGGACTAACTTTACAACAAAGGGGTGCAGCAGTGGCACATGGCCACTGGTCCATTGGCCATGGAATGGAATGGTCCATTCCATGGAATGAACAATGGTCCATTGTTCCTATCTCATGCTGTATCCCCCAGAAGCCATCAGTCCAGTAGAGCGGTGAAACAGCTTCTGAAAGATGAATCTGAGGCTCCATTCTGAAGAGGATACCTTGTGAGGTTGGCAACATCTTCCAGGATGCTGTATAAATCCTCAATGACAAACATTGTGTGGTATTTCTGTATCCCTGATAGGTAAAATACAAAAGTTTGGAACACAAGGAATGGAATGGGGCTATCCTTTTTCATCATCACTCCCAGTGACACATTTGAGAAATGTGTACTTCTCATCCCTGCTTTGGGCATTGTAGGTCTGGAGGCCCTGTTATCAGAGGACATACTAAGAATCCCATTGCATTTGAAGCTTCAGCTCGCACCTGGTTACTTTGGGCTCCATGTGCCAAGACAGAGGCAAGAAAGGAATCACTACCCAGAAAGGGTAATTGACCCTAATCATTAAGAGGACAATGTCTTACCCTTAACACTCCTGCTATTTTTTTAAATGTTTATTTATTTTTGAGAGAGAGAGACAGAGCATGAGCTGGGGAGGGGCAGAGAGACAAAGGGACAGAGGATCTGAAGCAGGCTCTGTTACTGACAGCAGAGAGCCTGATGCAGGGCTCCAACTCATGAACCGTGAGATCATGACCTGAGCCAAAATCAAGAGTCGAATGCTTAACTGACTGAGCCACTCAGGCGCCCTTTCTAATTTTTAAAAAAAAATTATTTTTTTCTTTTTAGAAAGAGAACGTGAGTGGGGTAGAGGGGAAGAGGGAGAGAAAATCTTAAGCAGACTTCCACACTCAGCACTGAGCCTGATGTGGGGTTCAATCCCATGACCCTGGGATCATGACCTGAGCAGAAATCACAAGTCAGATGCTCAACTGACTGAGCCACCCAGGCACCCCTCTGCTACTTTGAAGTTTAAGGCTTACAGCTTTATCATTCATTCTTATAAAATACATTTGCAACTTTCTACCTCCTAGCTAACGTAATAAAGAAATGAATTTATGGAAGAGGTTGACCTAAAACCAATCTGACTTCAATTTATATTTTGCGTTGTCTAGGAGAGAGATTACCACATGCACTGCAGTGGATTCTTAGCCCAGGGGAGTTTTATAGCATGCTAAATAAAAGCTGTGTGAATCCAAGAAATTTTTTAAATACCTCTTAAGAAAACATTGTCGAAAACATTGCTTGGACATCAAAGTATCACACATTGCATAGGGCGCACTCAAGGCCCTTCACATACACTAACCGTAAGAATTAAGACCCATCTGGTTGTGATTCAAATGCTTTGGTTTACAGATGAGCATTGTGAGGCATAGGGAGATTATTTCTATCCACTGGCACTTCTTCAAGCAGATTGTACTGTAAATATGACTGATAATTAAAAATTACTCTCAGGCAATGGAAAGCTTAAAGATTATATCATGTTATGGATAGTTTGGTGGAGTATTTGCATTCTACCCCACAGTTCTCTAATTCCATGAAAATTGGAAAAAGTGCACAGTATACATGAAAACTATTAAACAGATAGATCCATTCTATAACCTTGCTGTTTGGATTGTCTCCTCCTCATCCCTATCAGCAAGTGTCCTGGCCAACATTTCACAACGAAACTAGAGGTGGGTGGACAAGCATTTGCTCTGCTTCGTGTGTCCCTGAACAAATTTGCCTGCATCTATTCCCATCCTTAACTCTTTGTCTCTAGGAAGAGCTATCTCTCCTGCTCCCAGCAGCTAATCTCTGCTCCTGTGTTTGGATTTCATCACCTGCCCTTTCTTCAGGGATCTGGAAACACCGTTTATCTCCTCTCTCACCTCTATCTTCAACCTCTACCCTGACTCTTTTCCCTCAGGGTACAGACAGGCTCACATGCCTCCCATCTAGAAAGAGACTCTTTCAATAGTCCCCTATAGCTGTCATCTGATATTGCTTTCCCTTAAAAGAGTAGTCTGCACTCATTGTCTCCATTGTTCACTTCCTGATCACTGTTTATCCTCACTGTCTTCTACTCCCAACACTCCACAAAATGGCCTTTACCTAGGTTTTCCACTGCTTAGTTCAATAAGTGAGTCAGAGTTTCTTACCTCACTTTACTGATCTGCAGAAATGGACACTGTTAATTACTTCCTTCTTTTTGAAACACTTCCCTTGATTTCTAGAATTCCACCCCTTGCTGGTTTTCTATCTACCTCTTAAATTGCATTAAAATTTTTTTACTTTACTTTACTTTTATTTTATTTATTTTATTTTATGCAATTCTGTTCTATTTTCCTTTTGCTTTATTCAGCCTGTTTTCACTTTTTCTCCTCATAATTTTATTATGAAAATTTTCAAGTTGAAGAAAAACCAGAAATATTGTGCAGTGAACATCCATATGTCCGTTCCTTTCTTACTCCCATAGAAACGCCCATCCCAGCTTAGACCTTTCTAAGTTCAGACCTATGTAGTCCAAATACAAATTTCTACCTTGATGGACAAGAGACACCTCCAACCCAAAATGATAGAATTGAACTCATAATTCTAGATTCACTCTGTCTTTTTTCTTGTCACCAAGTCCTGTCAATTAGTCACCAAGTCTTGTCAATTCTGTTTCTCTAGTATCTCTCCACTCTGCTCATGTTCAGGTCCTAATCATTTCATGTCTAACTGCTCTTCCTCCTGCCAGCCTTGCTTGTCTCTAATTCACTCACTGCACAGTTGCCAGTGGTATTTGTAAGTATAAGTGTGGTCCTCTCAATTCCTCATTTAACATCTTTAAAAATTTTCAGTTTAAGCTCTTAACTCTTGAGCAAGGCCCTTCTTATCCCTAGTTAACCTCGTCTTTCATTGTCTTTCCTCTGACTCTATGAACCAGGCTATTTGAAGGAAGCTACCTAAAGTTCCTGTGTTCACACCATGCTAACTTTTCTCACTGGTATGCTTTCTTTTGTTTATTAACCTAATTCTTGTTTTTCCAACTGCTAACATACTTTCCAACCTGTCCTTCAAAATAGAGTTTAGATGCTATCTTTTCTGGGTAAACTTGCCCAGCCTTTCCTTCCCAACATTCTACCACTCCTAGGTCTGGGTCAGATGCCCCTTTATGGCACCTTCCTTATTAGTTACTTGATTGAATTATTTAATAAAGATTTGAAGTTCTTCAATGGGCTGAGCATTGTGTGAGGTGATGGGAATACAATGGTGAATACAATAGCGCTCCTGCTTTCAAGGAATTTACACATTAGTTGAGATTTAGTACAGTAAGGGGACAATTGTGATAAAGTGTGGTTAGCTCATGAATGAATATACACAAGGTGCTCTGGGGATACTCAGAAGGGACACAGGTCCAGACTTGAGGAATGAGGGACAGCTATTTGGAGGAAGACTCTCCTAAGATATGAAGGAAGAATAGGAATAAGTTAGGACATGGGAATGGGTAAAGCAGGGAGCGGCTGGGGAAGAGAAAGGAGAGAGGGAACATGGTTCCAGGTGCTGGTTAGTAAGAGCCTGGCTCATTCAGAGTAGGAGTGTCTTCAGTGCTAGGCCCAGTGCCCAACAGAAAAAGCAGGCACCTGATGAATGAACACTTAGTGATTGAATGCACACAATCAATGAATGAACAAATGAGGCTGAAGAAGGGGCCAGATTAGAAGGACCTCATATGAAAACGAATTTGGACTTTATTCTGAGGACACCCCATCGGTACTCTACAGAAGGAAGAAAGGCGTAAGCAAGAGGTTGATGTATCAGATTTGTGCTTTATAAAGATTACTTTGGGTAAAATGAATTGGAAGGAGAGCAAGAGGCAGGTCTAACAGCAGGAGATCAGTTGGGAGGCTGGTGTGGTCACTGATGTCAGCGATGATGGTAGTCTGAAAAGAGGATGAGCAGTTGGGATGGAGAAGAATGATTGTTTTGACAGATGAAGGAGACAGAGCCAATGGCATTGGTGACTGATTGGCAGGATGAGGATGAGAAAGGAATGAAGGATGATACCCAAATTTTTGGACTGGACGGTTGTTGGCAACAATCATTAAGGGGCAAAGGAGGATGGAGAGGTTTTGGGGGGTTGGGTTCAGCTGTGAGGGAAATGAAAAGTTCAGTTTTGAACACTTTGAGTTGAGTGTGAGGCGTGTATTGGTACTGGGCATTTGCCCGCATATCATTTTCCTTGCTCTTCCCTGCTCTGTTGTGTATCAACAGGAGCTGACTTGCTGGTTAAGACTCCCAGGCTCCCGTGTTAGCTGGCTGGTAGCTTGGTTTGGGCAATGGGAAGCGCTGGCAAGGGATTAGAGAACAAAAGGAGGGGAAAAGCCAAGATATTGTTCCTCTTCCCTTTCTACCTCTGGCAGTGTCTCCAGCAGCAATTGCGTCTGCTCTATGGCCCAGCTCGTTCTCCTCCAATAACCCACATCCTTTGTTCTAGTGACTCAATCACCCTCTCCGTCCCTCCACTTTAAGGGTGGCACTAGCTTCCTAGAGTTGCCAAATGCAGGGTTTCCTCAGAGTCTCCTGTTCAGGCTCTCCCCCTCTTCTCTCCCCTGCACAGCATTAAACTGTCTCTCTTTTATTTTAATTTAATTTAGTTTAATTTAATTTAATTTAATTTAATTTTTTGAAACAGATTTTTAGAAAAAATATTTTTATTGTTTATTTATTTCTGACAGAGAGACACGCACAGAGCACGAGTGGAGGAGGGGCAGAGAGAGAGGGAGACACAGAATCTGTAGCAGGCTCCAGGCTCGGAGTCATCAGCACAGAGCCCTATGCAGGGCTCAAACTCACTATTTGTGAGATCATGACCGGAGCTGAAGTCAGACACTTAAACGACTGAGCCACCCAGGTGCCCCTGAAACAGACTTTAAAAAAATGTTTATTTTATTTTTTTATTAATTTTTTTTAACGTTTATTTATTTTTGAGACAGAGAGATACAGAGCATGAACGGGGGAGGGTCAGAGAGAGGGAGACACAGAATCCGAAACAGGCTCCAGGCTCCGAGCTGTCAGCACAGAGCCCGACGCGGGGCTCGAACTCACGGACCGCGAGATCATGACCTGAGCCGAAGTCGGCCGCTTAACCGACTGAGCCACCCAGGCGCCCCTATTTTTTTTATTTTTGAGGAAGACAGCATGCACTTGTGAATGGGGGAGGAGCAGAGAGAGAGGGAGACAGAGGATCTGAAGCAGGCTCTGTGCTGACGGCAGAGAGCGCGATGGGGGTCTCAAACTCACAAACCATGAGAAACTGCACCAAAGTTGGATGCCTAACTGACTGAGCCAGCCAAGTGCTCCGAACTGTCTCTGTTTTAAATGCTCAGAGATGCCTGTTTATTCTGAGGAACATCTAAATGAGGATATCCAAAAAACAGCTGAGTATGTGGAAGAGATAACTGGAGTTTCTATCATAGCACTTACTACCCTGGAGAGTAATTGTCTCCTTACCTGTATGTGTCCTGCACCAGGCTTGGAGATCCTTAAGTGCTGAAAGATTATCTTATTTCTGTCCATTTTCCCAG
Source organism: Panthera pardus (assembly GCF_024362965.1). NCBI lineage: Eukaryota > Metazoa > Chordata > Mammalia > Carnivora > Felidae > Panthera > Panthera pardus. The sequence continues at coordinate 100,398,223 of NW_026526810.1, read as the reverse complement.
GATCAACTCAACTTCTGGCAAAGAATAGGCACTCAATAATGTTTTCTCACTGAATGAAGAAATGAAGGCATAAACCCTACACATTATTTTTAGGTGACATTTACTTGTGGATACATTTTTATAATAAAGTTAAACTCATTTGACATGGAGAGTGCCCAACCTGAATTGGTAAGAAATCTGAATCGCTCGCTGTATATTCATTAGCACATCTCGTATTGTTGTCCTCAAGATTGTCATGATACAAATAAATGAACAGGAAAAAGTTGCCCCAATTGTTAAGTAGATAAGAATAAGAATAATTAGAAATCATTGTACTTGCATATACAACTGTGTACAAAAAGGATATTGCTAAACAAATTGAAGATGGCAGGTTTGTTCAAATGGGTTAAACATTCCCCCAAATCTCCTTATTTTGGAAACACAACCAATCTCCCTGGAAATGATTTGCAGAAGTAACCTCAGCAAGGGTCCATATTACCAACTCTGAGCTGTGGCTGAATGAAATAGATGTCATCAACAGGGCATACAAAGTGTGGATATTGACTTTGACCTTGAGGAAGAGTCAGGTCTGTCTCTCAGACTATCATAGGCTTTGCTTCTGTCACCAGTTAGAGAGGCCATCCTGGGCTCTAGGGGCTATACACATATTACATACTGTTGAATTTGTGGTTGGGAGGGAAGGAAAGAGGCCAGTGACAGCTTCAGTTTGTTCTCTGAATTCTGGTAGTTGAGAAACCATGAGAAACATTTCCCCTGATTCCTATATCAAAAAAAAGGAAGAAGCAGTGAGAAACTAGGGAAAGTGACTCTTTGATAACTTACTTTGAGTAAGTGGTGATGAAATTGTATTTCAGAAGCAGTTTAATTTTGTAAAAAACCAGTAAGAAAACTTAAATAGTAACAGTAACAGTAACAGTAACTAAAACTAAAAGTTAATTCCATTGTGTAGAGGTAACCTCTTCTGGCTATTTGGAATAAACTCTTCTAAAACCATTGCCACACAAATTGCTATAGACTAAATGTTTGTGTCTTCCGTAAGTCATATTGAAATCTAATCCCCAATGGGTTGGTAGTTGGAGGTGGGCCCTTGGGAGGTGATTAGGTCACGAGGGTGGAGCCCTCATGATGGGATCAGTGCCCTTATAAAAGGGACCCCAGATTGCTCCCTTGTCCTTTTCTCAGTGTGAGGATACAGCGAGAAGATAGCCATCTATGAACCAGGAAGCAGCTTACCAGACACTGAATCTGCCAGCACCTTGATCTTGGACTTCCCAAACTTCCCAACTGTGAGAAATAAATGTTGTTTACAAGCCCCCAGTCCAATATTGTGTTACAGCAGCTTGAGCAGACTAAGACACAGATATGCATATTTAGAAGTATCTTTCTATTACACATACTGCACTGTAACCCACTTTTTCCATGCAAAATGCATCATGAACAATCTTCCACACCATGGAAGATTGTATTATTCATAGCTGAATGATATTCCACTTTATACATTCACTATATTTATTTAATGAATCACCCACAGAGAGACATTTGGCTCAGCTCCGATTTTTCATTATTGCATACATAGGATGAGCCATCAGCAACTGATTTTTAAGTTGAATCTTCAAGCATTTGTAACAAGATATTGGAGCAGGCTGGAAAGGACAGAATAAGAATATGAAGGGGCCAAGGAAGGGAGGTATTTATGAGCTGATACTGTTCTTGATGTATAAAGGACATCAGTTAACAAGAGTAAGGTGGGGGAGGATGGGGTGAAGTGGGAGAAAGTAAGAAAGGGTGAAATGGCAGGTCTGGAGAGAGAAACACAGTCAGGCTATAGACAGAGAGACAGACAAAGAGAAAGAAACAATGCCACGAGAACAAATAGGATCAAATAATTGTCAATTCTCCTTAAACACACACACACACACACACACACACACACACACACACACACACACACCTTTTGTGATGATCTCCAAAAGGGACAGCAGCATTTACACCATGCAAATGATATATCACTGAATGAATGAAAAAGGGGGCAAATTGCCCAAAACCTGAAGGGAACTTTGGTTATCAAGGTAGATACAGAGAAACCTTTAAAAAACGCTGAAACAAAGGAAAAATATTAATTAAGAAATACCATTCTACTTCACTTAATTCACCAACTTACACATATGTGCATATCATTTGTTAAACACTGTCTTTAAAAAAAATAGCTTTCCTTAACTCTTGTCTCTGATACTTTTAATCATGTTTTTTCTTGTGGTGATTGTCTGGAGATAAACATTTTTCATCATTGCTTTGCATCACAGACCCAAAGAAAATAAGAGGAAGGAGTTAGCTTCTCCTTTCTCAGTATTATCATGCTTGCTTCCCATTTTAGAAAAATTAAGGTGTGAACAACCACTTTCTCTTAAGCATCATTCTTCCATAGATTTGGGGGGTAGGGTAGAGTATGTATTTGTGGGGACCAGAGGATGGCCTCTATTTGTGGGGACCAGAGGATGGCCTCTATTACAAAACTTCCTCTATACCCTTATGGGGGACAATGAAAATCACTTGTGTCATGAACATCACTTGTATAATATTACAGTGAATTCAAAGTTTTTAAAAAATCAATTTTTATAAAGAAAACAGTCCTAACATTGCATGGAAGCTATGAGGCACAAATGAAATTATTTATGTGAAAGTGTTTGACAAGCTGTAAAAGTCTGTACAAGTGTAAGGTCTTTTTTAAAAAAATTTTTTAACGTTTTATTTTATTTTTTAAGAGACAGAGAGGGACAGAGCACAAACAGGGGAGGGGCAGAGAGAGAGGGAGACACAGAATCAGAAGCAGGCTCCAGGCTCTAAGCTCTCAGCAGACAGCCCAACGTGGGGCTTGAAAACGTGAACTGGGGCTTGAACTCATGAACTGGGGCTTGAACTTGTGAACTGGGGCTTGAACTTGTGAACTGCGAGATCATGACCTGAGCTGAAGTTGGAGGCTCAACTGACTGAGCCACCCAGGTGCCCCAATCTTTTTAATGATTGGAACTCTATTATACTCTGGCATCAGAAGAATCTTATTAAAGACAGAAATTTCTGCTACTTTCCTACACCTCAGAGTTGGAATGAGGGAATATGTCCACAAATAACCCTGCCCTTTGTTCTTCCCAGTATGATCTTTGCATGGACAGAAAAATTAGGAAAATGCCTTTTCCACTGTCAAATCTATAAGAAGTGGTCAGGTTTCTCTTATTGTAACTGGAAAAAAAAAAAAAAGAAGAAAGTCTTCCCAAGACTGACTCATATTAATCATATCCTGTGTGGGCTCTGTCCTGTGTCGTTGACACACATCAAGCAAAGAGGGGGATGGGTCATTGCTTCCAAATGCTCCTAAGGGCACTTTAATTAAGGCACTAAAGCTACATGCCCAACAAGTTTAGCATGACTCAGCAGGATTAGTTACCTACGCCATCCCACCCCAGGAGTATATAAGCATGTCCAATCACATGACCTTGGAGAACAGGGGCTACCAAACCAGACTGCTTTCGGTTAACCACCTGCTCACGTCAGTCCCGTTACTGAAGAGCGATGAGAGGACCTGGGCAGAGTGAGGGCAGCACAGACCACTGAGGAACCTCTTCACATTTCTCTGTCATATTATCTTGCATCTAGCTGAGTGTGTGCCAGCCACCTCTGCAGAGTAGGTGGAGGCAAACCTCCTCTAACCAAGATTCTGGTTTCTAATTTCCATTTAGAGACGGCTTTTACTCCGTTCATATTCGTGGCTTGCTGTCCATTAAGGATTGATGCATTGTGCACACGAAGGAGCCTGAAGTATTTTAAGTGAAAAAAAAGCTTCTAGCCTCACCTTCATCAACTATACCCTAGCTCATCATTTTTTCATAGTACATAATTTAGTACTTCCTGAGCATTCTGTTCTTTCTGAAAGCCTAAGCACTGTATGTATAATTTGCTTGCCTTGTCATTTCTGCACTCTTTTATGTGTATGGTTCAGGCATCCTGTTTGCTTAGTATGTGCAATGCCAACTTATTTACTGTAAAAAATGCACTTCTTTCTTCTTCTGGAAAATAGGAAAATTAAATATAGTGCACACATTTAAGCTGTTCCAGTGTTCACGTGGATGCTGCTGCTGAATACTTCAATGCAATGTCAGGGAATTCCATAATCCTGTTTGCTTTTTGGTTTTATTTTTACATTTTTTAAAAATATTGGATATTGTTTAATGCTACACTACAGTGTAGAAGGATGTTTTTAGTGTCTAAATGGTATACAGTCTCTTCACTCCAGAGTTTAAAATTGGCTGATTCTAGAAGTGGGAGGGTTCAAGAAAACGAACATATGTGCTTAATTGTACTTTTCATGGCTCAGGTTTGTGTTTCAGAGATATTAGGGACTCAAAGACAAACACATCTGTAACTGCTCCAACAATTCCGGTATTTAAAATTTGTGTTGTTTCTGTGTGGGAGCTTCATAACCTGCATGATATTATTCATATGTATTTGTAGGTTTAGCTTTGGATGTGGAAAGGATGCTACTTGGTAAACTTGCTTTACTTTTACTTCTTGGAATTTTTGAATCCAGCTCAAAAATCACTAGTATCTGCTCCCTTGAGCTGTAGGTATCTGTCGGACTCTGCATTTATAATTCTCCTCTCCCCACCCCCCCTTTTTTGGTAAACTTGATAGGTCTATTGAAACGTCCTCTGCACAAATTTCCTCTTCTATGCAACAGAGAGATTTACTTTTTTCTACCCCCTTCCACTTGATTTTCCTTAAACAAACAGTCTTGTCGATCATGCTGTGACATGCTTAGGCTCAGAGTAGCCACTGTGGTAGATAATACCTGAAATTCTACATATACATTAATTTCTGACCCATTGGAAAATATAGTCCTTGAGAAGTTGCGTTGAAACCCACACAGACTTTCAAATGCTGGATGGTTTCAAATTCAACATCCTTTCCTTTGAAGTAGTTGCTAGGAAATAATTTGAGTAACAAGTCTAGTCATCACCAAGTCCTGATAACCCACCAGGAAGATAAATTACTTCCTGTAAGTTACGACATTTCACCTCCTCCCATGTCAATTCATTATATTACTCAGTTGTAGTAAATGATATCTCTGAAAATAGTTAAAAGGATTCCAGTGTGAAACATACAAACATTCACCTATGTACAAAGTTGTATAGTATTTAAAAATAGATAAGTAGACACAACTTTTTCTCCCTTTAAATGTGTCAGTTACTGAAGATTTCTATGGCATCCTGATCCTAAAAGGAACCTCAAAGAACCATTTAACCCATTCCCAGACATCTGGACAGACTGGCCAGCATTATGCTAGTCTCTCACAAGGTGGCCAAAGTTCCTTGTGCCCTGTTTTGCCTTATTTGTGGCTTTCTTTTTTTTCCCTCTCAGTTGAGTATATCTGCTTCAGAGTATTGGGTCAATGACATGTTCTACCTAAAGGAGTAGAAAAGAGTAAAATTTGCCAGGACAAACATAATGGGGACAGCCACCATATTTTAATTTGGCAATTGTTTTCAGACCACACAACATAGAAGCAGACGTGACATGCACATTAGTATGAAATGATATAAGTGTGGCTTTAAAAATACCTTCGAAAGGTTCCATAGCTTGGCTGTTGTTTCCTCTCTACCCACTCAGAAACAGAGCTTTCACAACTCTTTTCTAACAGCTATGCATCAATACCAGTTGAGGAGTAACCCGACGTTTGATCCATGTCAGAATGATCCAGACCATGTACGTGTTACAGGAATGGAACAGACAGGTCATTTAATATATTGGAAATTTGTTTCTTCAATGGTCCCATAAGTTGTGAGGGACTGGGCTATGTCACAACTGTGTTTGCTTCTTATAGTTTCTTTCCCCCTGTTTGAATCCTTCCATAGCTTTTAGTGTCCAGATGTCATTTAGCAATTCCCAACAATTATTCTTTTTGAGGAAGTGTATCTTTTGTTCTTTTTTCTATAATTTAGTTGCCTTGTCATTCAGAAAGATTTTTATCCCGAAATCTTGTTTATTTTGGGCCAATTTTTCACTTTGGTAATATTTGTTGTTGTTGTCATAGAAAGCATGGCATTTTTATCCTAAAGGGAATTTATCTGATCTATTCCTCTCATTTCAGGGTGAAAAAAACTGAGCCCTGAGAAACTAAGTGAGCTCTTCAAGGTTGATAGACAATGGGGTAGTTGACAGAGCTGAGAGTAGAACTTCTGACTTCCAGCCTAGGGCTTTTTTTGCGGGGCGGGGGGAGAAGAATTTTCATCAACTTACATGTTTTATTTCAAAAATTCTACTGATAATTTGAATTAGTGGCTAATTAATTTCTCCCCTGATTATTAAGATATATTAACAGTTTTTTTTTTTAATTTTATTTTTGACAGAGGAGAGACAGAGCATGAGCGGGGGAGGGGCAGAGAGAGAGGGAGACACAGAATCTGAAGCAGGCTCCAGGCTATGAGCTGTCAGCACAGAGCCCAACGCCGGGCTCGAAATCACAGGCCTCAAGATCATGACCTGAGCCGAAGTCGGACACTCCATGGACTGAGCCACCCAGGCGCCCCAACAGTTCTTTAATGATTTAAATTTTAGTGCAAGTGGGGCTTTCTCCCCCTTGAAAGTAAGGACAGAATTAGGAGCCACTAACAAATAAGCAAAAATATTTACACTTAGATGGCTATAGCTTTGTGCCACTTCACTTGCTAGTAATCAGTCTAGACCTGTACTTAGAGCAGCCATGTTCGCATTTATTTTCTCCTTCCAGAGAATGCCAAGAGTACAAAGCAACTCCCACCAATCTTGCTTAAATCTCACTAGAAAGAATTTCAGAAAAAAAAATTCAAATATAAGAAAAGAATTCAAATACATAGTCTTGGGGAATTCAAAGTGCATCAGCAAAGCAGACAGTTTCTTGAGACGATCAGAAGGATTCAAAGAAAGTTGGAAGAAGGAAAAACCTGCGTCTGCAAGATCATGTTCCCCGTGATCATGCTATGCCATGATCCTGGGAGCTTCCACCTATCTGTTCAGCCAGTGCACAGAGCTCATGCTGACTTCAGCACCTTGTTTCTCTAGATCCTTACAGAGCTCCCTGGCTGCTACTCAAATCTGCTTTATCAGAGAGGTCTCCCTGACTGAGGACAATCAGTAAAATAGTTCCCCACCCATCTAGGCAGTCATCAGTTAGCCTGGGTTTTGACTTCCATTGCTGTCTGTCTTGTTTCCTTCCTTATCTGACTTGGTTCCTCTCTGAATGGTTAGTTCTCTTTAATATACAACCAAACAACAACGACAAAAAATGTAATTTCTTCCCCTCTTGTTAGCTAAATAATATTGTTTGGTGTGTATGGTAGGATTAATTTTTGTAAAACAGAGATGTGTATTTGCAAAATATATACAGAAGAATGTACAAAACATCTTAACCATGTAATTTTCAGACGATGGAAGTTATGGCGATTTTCATTTCCTTTGTCATACTTTTCTTCATGGACTGATTTTATTCCAAGTAAAATCAGTCAGAGATTACAAAAATCTCTCTTTTTGTAATCAGAGAAAACAATAGTGTCGGTTCCATGTGGGAAAATGAGTGCTGTTTAACAGAAGTTTGCAGGACATTAAAGTAAGGAGTCAGAATAAGGGCACAGAATCAAGCCTTGTTTAGGTGAGTAAATTTAGTTGAGAGAAATTGTAGTCTATAAGGGAAAAAGAAAAAAGAAACACTAGTCTACAAAATGTAGACTTTTTTTTTTTTATGTGACTGTGGTCATACGGGGTAACGATAGAAAACAAATCAGGGCTTCTGACCCTCTGATGGTAGATTGGGTGTCTCTCTTCCGGGAGGAAAGACCATTCTATAATGTCAGTAAGCTTATTAAGCCTTCAGCGATGAGCATTTTCCTCCCACCCTCCACAAATTCTGCTTGGAGTATTATAGGGCAGACTAATGAACAAGACAAGATTAAGATCTGTTAAATTAATAATTTCATTTTCCTAATGAAAAAATTATTTTTCATTTGGAAAATTGACCTATAGCCTTGTGTTTATTTTTTCTTTTTAAATGATTTTTAAAATTTTTATTTATTTATTGTTGAGAGAGAGAGAAAGAGAGAGAGCGAGTGCACAAATGGGGGAGGGGCAGAGAGAGAGAGAGAGAGAGGGAGAGGGAGACACAATGTGAAGCAGGTTCCAGGCTCTGAGCTGTCAGTGCACAGCCTGATGAAGGGCTTGAACCCATGATCCCTAAGATCATGACCTGACCCGAAGTTGGACACTTAACCCACTGAGCCACCCAGGTGCCCCTACCTTGTGTTTATTTTTAATGCAGGAAAATATTAGTGAAATAAAATTGTCTTCTTAATTTAGGCATATTGGAGCAAGTTTTATTTACACTCAGTGAAATGATAGCTTTGGTAATTTCTCCTTTTCTCAGCCAAGAAACCTTAATCTCCTTTCTGAAAGTGATTCTATTTGGGCAGCAAATCCTACATTAAAAATTGTTCCAGATCTCAAGTTATGTAACTGAACAGATGGCAGTCTCATGGCTTTGACATGTTAGGCTGCAATCATAGGACATGCTGAGGAACCAGCTCTGGAGCCTTCCAGTGGACAAGCAGACAGCTCCCGTGAGCAAGCAGACATGTGTGGCTGTGGGATCAGATGAAGAATTGCACTTTGGCTCAGCTTCCCATGTTCACTACCCAGGAACAAATTCCTCAGGATCCTGAAAGAGGTAAAAAACAGTTATGGAGAAACTAGTGGTAAATTTGATTGAATCATAAAAATAAACAACTCTCTGCTATAAGAGAAAACAAAATCTCTCAGGGAATGCTATACCAGAAGAGTGATTTAGTTTATGGTGCAGTTGAAATGTCGGTGGAGATAGATATTGAACTAAATGCATTTTTTAAGTTTATTTATTTATTTTGAAAGAGAGAAAGAGAGAGAATGCATGGGGGAGGGGCAGAGAGAAAGGGAGAGGGAATTTCAAGCAGGCTCTGTGCTGTCAGCACGGAGCCTGATGGGGGGCTCGATCTGACAAACTGAGACCATGAGATCACAAACTGAGCCAAAACCAAGAGTCAAATGCTTAACAGACTGAGCCACTCAGGCATGCCAGAGAATCTTAAGCAGGCTCCATGCTTAGCATGGAGCCTGATGCGGGGCTCGATCTCACCACCCTGGGATCATGACCTGGGCTGAAATCAAGAGTTGGATGCTCAACCAACTGAGCCACCCAGACGCCCTTGAATGCATTGTAATTGTACCTTGGGCTTGGAACACAAGGTGGCACAATGGATAAAAATCCCTGCCTTCACAGAGTTTGCAATTTAGTGAGGGAGAAAGATAATCAACCAACCAATCAATCAATCAATCAGTCAACAAATGAGCAAACACATACATATGAGAGTGATAAATGCCAAGAAGAAAAAAATAGCACAGAGAGGTATGTATGAAATTTTACATAGAGTAGCCATAGAAGTCTTCGTTTAAAAAGATGACATTTGAGGAGCACCTGGGTGGCTCAGTCAGTTAAGCGTCTGACTTTGGCTCAGGTTGTGATCTTGTGGTTTGTGAGCCCCACGTTAGGGTCTGTGCTGGCAGTTCGGAACCTGGAGCATGTTTTGGATTCTGTGTCTCCGACCCTCCCCTGTCTGTCTGACCCTCCCCTGTCTGTCTGTCTCTATCTCAAAAATAAATAAAACATTAAAAAATTAATAATAAATAATAAAAAAAAAGATGACATTTGAGGAAAACCTGAAGGAAATGAGGGTGTAAATCTTGTGTATATTGGGGGAAAGTGTTATAGAGAGAAGAAACAGAAAAGTCCCAGACTTAGGAGATACCTGGAGTGTACAGGGAACCACAAAAAGTCCATTGTGGTTGAAGCAGAGTACACGAGGGGAGGTTGTCCAAGATGACATTTGAGAGATGATGTGAGGTCAGACCAAATAGAGTTTTAAAGGTCATAGTTTGGAGTTTGCCTTTGATTCTGAGTGAGATGGAAACCATTAGGGGGTTTTTCAGCAGACAAAGGGCATGGTTGAATTATTATTTATCAGGATAACCCTTTGAAGGAAATAAACTGTAGAATGGTAAGAGCAGATAAGAGGAGCAGGGGAGTGAGGATCAGGGAGGAATCATTTAGGAGACTGCTGAGAGAGAACAAGTTGAGAGATTATGGTGGCTTGAACCAGGCTGTCAGCAATAAAGGTGGTGAGGAGTGGGCAAATTCTAGCTATATTTTGAAAGCAGAACCAACAGTTCTGGTTGATAGATGAGGTGTATTGCCTAAGAAAAAGAGAGGAGTCTGGGATCATTTCAAGGTTTGGGGTCTATGTAACTGAAAGGAAGGAATACATCTGAGAAGCGTAGTGAAAAAGAAGAGAATGTGGAAGGAGTATATTTGAGGGATATCAGGAGTTCAGTTTGGGATATATTGTTAGAGACGTCTATTAGACATCCAAATGGAGATGTCGAGTGAGCAGTGGCATGTATAAGTCCAAAGTGCCAAGGATGGGTTTGGGCTAGAGATATAAATTTTGGGGTCATAAGGATATACATAGTATTTGAAGCTATGAGGCTTGATGGATTTACCTAGACAGTGTGACTGAGTATAGGACCAGGTGAGTATGGAGAGAGCGATCATCTATTTGGAATGTTGCCAATGAGTAAAATGAGGCAAATTGAAAACTGGATTTCACCATGTACAAGTTATCATTAATTTTCATAAGAGCAATTATCTGGAGTCTAGTAGAGTCTAGAGCAAAAGCCTGTTGGAGTGAGTTCAGGCAGAATGGAGACATTGGAGACAGTAAATAAAAGCAATTCTTTCAAAAATATTCACTTTAAAGAGGAGAGAAATGACATGATAGCTGGATAGAGAGATAGGATCAAGAGAGAATTAAGAAACATTTCTTAAAGGATAACAGACGTGATAAAAATGCACATTTCTTAGGTGCATAGCTCTGTAATTCACAACCAAACACACGGGCTAGCACCCATTTTCCGTTTACAAGTCCCTACCCACCTCAAGGGCAACAACTATCCTGACTTCTAAAACCATAGATTCATTTTGCCTGCGTCTGTACTTCAGTAAATGGAATCAGATCATTCACGCTCATTTGTATTTGTATCTGTAGTTACGTTTTAATCATTCTTATTGCTGTGTACTAATCCATCATTGTGAATATATCAAGATTTATTTATCTGTTCTACTGTTGCGTGGCAATTGGGTATTTTCCATTTGTATTCTCTATTTGTAGTTTCCTTTCTATTTGTAGTTTCCCCAGATGGAATTACTGGGTCATAAAGTATGCATATATCCATCTTTAGTATTCCGAAATGGTTTTACCAGTTTACTGTCTCACCAGCGTGGTAAGAGAGACTTTATCAGTAATAGGAGTGATATTATATCTATCTGTCACTCCTTTGTCTTGTATCTCCTTTTGTTGAGAACTAAAGTAGTGGAGAGGGGTGATACTTATTGGGGCCCCTCAAAACCTTAAGGATAAGATTCTACTGCTCACAGGGTTCTCCTGATGACTGACCAACTGTAAAGTGCTAGCACCATGCCTGGCACAGGATAGGTATACAGAATGTGTTAGTTGTGGCTCTTATTTTGTAGTCATCTTCTCAGACCTGCCTCCAGGCAGAGGTAAAGTAAAGCAGTGATGACTGCACATGCCTTCTGCTCCAGCTCCCGCTTATCCATCCAATCTTGCTTTGTAGGGTTGGGAAAAGATGAGGACTCCAAATGTTTCAGTGACTATACTGTAGGGCCACGAACAACACGAGGCTCAAATACCCCTTTCCGCCACTTGCACTGCATCCTTTAACCAGACCAGCCATTTCACCAGGGTGTTGGAGGGGCTGAGGACTGGTAATGCCCTAACTCTGTTAGGTTTCATTGTAAAATAAATCTTCTAATGTACTAGGAAAGATACTCAACCCAGGCACTGAAATTTTAATGGCAGAAATCCTGAGGAGGGCTAATTATACAGCTAGATATAATTTTTGCTTTTTGCAATTTTCTGGAAATGGTTATTGTTTATTTAGCCAATAAATTAAATATATTCTGGATGGGGTACCTGGGTGTCTCAGTCAGTTAAGCATCTGATTCTTGGTTTCAGCTCAGGTCCTGATCTCATGGATTGTGAGATTGAATCCTGCATTGGGCCCCATTCTCACAGCATGGAGCCTGCTTGGGATTCTCTCTCCCTCTTTCTCTGCCCCTACCCGGCTCGCATGCTCTCTCTTTCTCTCAAAATAAATAAATAAGCTTTAAAAATATACCTCTGGAATAAAAAAAACATTTTACAATATATGTATAAATCAGAAAGAGTATATATGACTGAAATCATCATTGCATCCGAGGAGATAAATTTATTTTTATACTGATTGTGTCTGATTACACCTTTTTCCCCCACATTGAAACATAATTTATGGAGTTTTTGGGAAGCAGTATCTTTCAGTGATATGATCTTCTAGGTAAAACAAAACGTTTCCCTATTTTAAAAAAAGTGTACTTCATATTTTGAGCAGTTTTATACTTAAATAAAAATTACAAAGACAGCACAGAGAGTTACACATATGCCATGCTCAGTTTGTCCTGCAGTTAAGATACTAGTATAGTACATTTGTTATAATTAAAGAACTGATATCAATTTGTTAACTAAAGTTCATACTTTACTCAATGTCCTTAGTATGTACCTAATGTTCTTTTTCTATCCTAGGATCTCACCCAGGATACCATGTTACATTTAGTTGTTGTGTTTCCTCAGGCTTCTCTTGGCTGTGACATTTTCCAAACTTAATTTGTGTTTGAGGAGTACTGGTCAAGTATTTTGTAGAATGTGCCTTAAGTGGGATTCATCTGATGTTTTTCTCATGATTAGACTGGGAGAGGGTTTTTGGGAGGAAGACCACAAAGATAAGAGCCATTTTCATCACATTGTATCAAGGGTCCATTCAATCAATATGGCCTATTACTATTGATGTTGACCTTGATCACTTGGCTGAAGTAGTGTGTCCTGTTTTCCACTGTAAAATTATGCTCTTTCCATACTGTGCTCTTTGTAAGGAAGTCACTATGCAAAGCCCACACAGAAAAAAGTGGGGAGATATGCTTCACCTCCTTGAGAGTAGAGTACCTACATAAGTTATTTGGAGTTCTTCTGCAAGGGAGATGGGTCTCCGTGCCCTCATTTATTTATATATTCAACCATTTATTTATAGATGCATAGATGTTTATGTTTATAACTTTGAGTTATAGTCCAATACCACATTATTTATTTTATTGCTCCTCAATTTGTTCCAGGTTTGGCTATTGGGAGCTCTTTGTGTTGGCTCTATATCCCTTTGACATCCCCCTCTCATTGTGTGTGTGTGTGTGTGTGTGTGTGTGTGTGTGTGTGTGTGCGCGTGTGTGTGCGCGTGTGTGCGTGCATGTGTGTGTGTGTGTTTTAATATTTCCTTAGTTTCTGGAACTATAAGATGCTCCAGGACCATCTTGTGTATTTCCTGACCTAGTCCTAGAATCATCCATTTCTCCAAGGAGAAATTCCTTGGAGATGCCTTGGTTCCTCTTATTGGAGAATGATATTAGAAACTAAGATCTGGGGGCTCCTGGGTGGCCCAGTTTGTTGAGCATCTGACTCTTGATTTCAGTTCAGGCCATGATCTTACAGTTCATGAGATTAAGCCCATCAGGAACCTGCTTGGGATTCTCTCTTTCCCTTTCTCTCTGCCCCTCCCCCATTTGCGCTCATTGCACTTGCTCTCTCTGTCTCTGTCTCTCTCTCTCTCAAGATAAATAAGCTTTAAAAAAAAGAAACTAAATTCTGGGCTCTAAGAGTGCTCCTTGGTATTGGGGTGTCATTGGGGTTCTCAGCTCTGTCAGCTGACAAAATGAGGAAATATACTTGTGTATACTAACTCTTGTACATATACAAACTTATAAATATCTTTATATGTAACCATATGTATCTATGTTAAGCTAAATATGTGCTCATACTGATAGGTCCAAATCTAATCCATTACCACATGGAACATTCTGGCCTCCTAACTTTTTTTATCTCTGAACTCCGACTCCAACCGTGCGAAATCTGGCTCTTTCTAATCCATTTATGTAATTGTTCAATTCCAGTGTATGGCACTATCAAAATTGTTAACCTGAAACTCCATGGGAAACAACTTTCTATTCAACTAGAGTTACAGTTTGATATACATTTTCTCCTGCCTTCAGAGGTTTTTTTTCCTCCTTTTTTTATGAAGTATAATTAACATACAGTATTACATTCATTTTGGGTATACATATAATTCAATAATTCTATAAATCACTCAGTACTTTTTGAAGTATGCGTACTTTTAAAAAAGTTTATTTATTTTGAGAAAGAGAGAGACAAAGAGAGTGAGAAAGAGAACCAGTGGGGGAGGGGCAGAAAGAGAGGGGGGACAGAGGATCTGAAGCAGGCTCTGTGCTGACAGCAGAGAGCCTGATGTGGGCTGAACCGTGAGATCAAGACCTGAGCCAAAGTCAGATGCTCAGCTGGCTGACAAGCCACCCAGGCGCCCCAAGGTAAGTGTACTCTTGATCCCCTTTATCTATCTTACGCCTCCTCCCATCTACCTCCCCTCTGGCATCCATCAGTTTGTTTTCTGTATCTAAGAGTCTCATTTTTTGTCTCTTTTTTTTTCTTTGCTCATTTGCTTTGTTTTTAAAATTCCATATGTGAGTGAAATCGTATGGTATTTGTCTTTCTGTGACTTACTTTACCCACCATTGTACCCTCTAGGTCCATTCATGTTGCAAATGGCAAGATTTCTTCTTCTCTCCCTCCCTGCCTTCCCTCCTTCTTTCCTCCTTTCCTTTCCTTTTACTCTTTTTTATTTGAGTATAGTTGACACACAATGTTATATTAATTGCAGGTGTACAACATAGTGATTTAACAAGTTCATACATTATGCTATGTTCACTATAAGTATAGCTACCCTCTGTCACCATGCAACACTACTACAATATGATTGACTGTGTTCCTTATTCTGTGCCTTTTATTCCTGTGACTTACTTCATAACTGGAAACCTGTATCTCCCACTCCCCTTCACCCATTTTCCCCATCCCCTCACCCCCTCTGGCAGCCATCAGTTTGTTCTCTGTATTTATGGGTCTCTTTCTGTTTTTTGTTTGTTTATTTATTTATTTTTTTAGATCCCACATGAGTGAAATCACATAGTATTTTTCTTTCTCAGTCTGACTTATGTCACTTATCATAATACTCTCCAGGTCCACCCATGCTGTTGCAAATAGCATGATCTCATCCTTTTTATGGCTGCATAATATTCCTCGGTGTGTGTGTGTGTGTGTGTGTGTGTGTGTGTGTGTGTCCCACATTTATCCATTAGTCTATTGATGGACACTTAGGTTGTTTCTACATCTCGGCTATTGGAAATAATGCTGCAATAAACATAGGGGTGCATTTATCTCATTAGATTAGTGTTTTCATTTTCTTTTTAAAAAATATTTGTTTATTTTTGAGAGAGAGAGAGAGTGGGGGAGGGGCAGAGAGAAACAGAGATGGAGACAAAGAATCTGAAGCAGGCTCCAGGCTCCAAGCTGTAAGCACAGAACCCAACACGGGTCTCAAACTCACAAATGGAGAGATCATGACCTCAGCCAAAGTTGGACTCTCAACCGACTGAGCCACTCAGGCACCTTAAGGATTAGTGTTTTCATTTTCTTTGGGTAAACACCCAGTAGTGAAATTATTTTTAATATTTTGAGGAACCTCCATACTATTTTCTATAGTGACTGCACCAGTTTGCATTCCCACTAGCAGTGCATGAGGGTTCCTTTTTCTCTATGTCCTTGCCAACATTTGTTGTTTCTTGTGTTTTTGATTCTAGCCATTCTGATAGGTGTGAGGTGACATCTCTTTATGGGTTTGATTTACATTTTCCTGATAATTAGTGATGTTGAGCCTCTTTTCATGTGTCTGTTTGTCATCTGTATGTCTTCTTTGGAAAGATGTGTATTCAGGTCCTCAGCCCATTTTTTAACTGGATTATTTGCTCTTTTTGATGTTGAGTCAAGCTCTTTATATATTTTGGATATTAACCCCTTAATGGATATGTCATTTGCAAATATCTTCTCCCATTCACTAGGTTGTCTTTTTGTTTTGTTGATGGTTTCCTTGACTGTGCAGAAGCCTTTTATTTTGATGTGTTCCCAATAGTTTATTTTTGCTTTTGTTTCCTTTGTCTGGGAGACATATCTAGAAAAATGTTTCTACATATGATGTCAAAGAAATTACTGCCTATGTTTTCTTTTAGGAGTTTTATGGCTTCAGGTCTCACATTTAGGTCTTTAATCCACACTGAGTTTATTTTTGTATATGGTATCTAGAAAGTGGTCCAGTTTCATTCTTTTACATGTTCTTTTGCCTTAGGTCTTACAGACTCCACCCATTTCCAAAATTACTTAGATCAGCACCTTTACCTCTACCTCCTTCAGTGAAGTTGTTTCAAATATTTTTAACATGGTCTGATTGTTCTGTCACTTTCTGCATTCCATTCTAGGATCCCTTGACCTCTGAAATAGTTTTTAAATTTGCATGCATTCAGGTTGACTCTTTGTACTGTAAATGAAATTCTGTGGGTTTTGACACATGTGTAGTGTCACGTACCCACAATTACATACAGAATAGTTTCACCACCCTAAGAAATTGCCTGTGCTTAATCTGTTTAATTCTTCCTCCTCTCTCTCTGAGCCCCTGGAAATCACTGATATCTTTCCTGTCTCTATACTTTTGCCTTTCCCAGAAAGTCATATAAATGGAATCATATGGTATTTAGCCTTTTTAGACTAGCTCTTTTTACTTAGCACCGTGCATTTAAGATTCACCGTGCCTTTGGGGGCTTAAAAGCTCATTTCTTTTTACCCCCGAATAATATTTCCTCGTATGGATGTGCCACAGTTTGTTTATCCATTCACCTATTGAAGGACATGTTGGTTGCTTCCAGTTCTTGGTAGTTGTACATAAAGCTGCTATAAACATTCGTATGCAGGTTTTTGTGTGGACATAAATTCTCAAATCAGTTGGGTAAATACCTAGCTAAGTTACATGATAAATTGCTGAGTTAAATGGTAAAACTATGTTTAGCTTAGCTGCCCTATTTAGCTAACATGCCACTGCTCAAAATCAGGTGGTGACAATCCCACAATTGTCGACAGCCATCACTGTCAGTTATCTGTTTCTTTTACCCCATTCAAGTTTTTGCACGTGAATATAGTTCCTGAACTTCTCTCCTATGTCAGAATAATCATTCTATGTACTTTGCAATGTCTTTTCATATACATGATGGCAGTCGCAGTATAGTAACTAACCTGTTCAAGGGAGAATCCTTCCCCTGCCCCTGACCTACAACCTGATACTGGGAATCCTTTCACCTGTGAAAGAGGATACTGGTAGCACCTATATAAACCTACCTCAATGTGTTGTGAAGATTTAGTGAGTGCTTAGAGCAGAGTCCTTCTTTGACCAAGCCTCACTGCTGTCTGAAGGATCTGCCAAGATTAGAATGTGAATTTGTTCATTCCTATTCCTGTGCTTCTTCCACTAGAGATAACACCCCAACTTCATTTTCCTGTTACCCAGCCAATATGTGGACCTCACTGACACCCAAGCAATTGATCTAACCAGTCAATTTAGGAAAGCCTCTGGTAACTTCTGTGTATATGTATGGTAGGCAAGGGATTTGCTTTTAGTTAAATAGGAATGCCTAGTAGCCATTGGCAAAAATAGTCTTCTCTCACCTTTAAATGGAAGGAAAAGGACAACAGACTTTATTTTAAGGTATAGACTTGCAGATCAATGAATGGGCTAAGCACTGAAGTAGTTCAGCGATCCATAGATTAAACTGCCTGAACATGAATTAGTGCATTAAACTCTATGGACACAAAATGGATCTGTTCAGAAACAAGTTTGGGCGGTTCATGTCTGGTACATAGTGTTTTCAGAATAAGGTTTAATTTTTAAAAGAGGTTTTAGAGCTCTGTATCCCAGCCAGAGAATGCTTATCTGCTTTATGCTAGTTTTTACCTGCAGAGTTTTTGTCTTTGTGACATCATTTATTTGCTCCTGTATTTTAAAATGCATTGCACAATGGTGGGAACTCATCTAAGAAAGTTAATCATACCCTGGCAATCCTTGAGCATGCTGGTAGTTACTGAGAAGATTTTAAGAAGGATGTTATATCAATACACTAAGTCTTCTGTATGGTCAGGCTGATTTCCTATGATTGGTTGGTTGAACAGTGAATGTGCAAAAAAATCCTAGAGAACTGACAGGCAGAGATTAATACTGTGTTAGCAAGATCAGCAAACAAAAAAATCCACAAATGCTTTCACACACACATGCTCATATGTGTGCACACACATACACACAAGCACGCACAAACATATCTTTGTTGATATCTGTTTGGCCTGGACTAGTTGTATGTGTGGGACGTGACTGGTACTATCAAAAAGGATCACCAGGTTTCCAAATCACTTGCAATGACTAATATCAGTTAAAAATGCTTGAATTATCCAATTGATCAGGGTCACAGTCTAGTCTGGAAAACATTTATAGATAAAATTACATTCTAAACATACTAATAATTTAAATATATGAATATATTTATATATAAAGATATAAATGTTGCCATTAAATATTTAATAAATCATCCCGGGTTCTTTTTACAACTGTAATGTGAAGGATAGCTCTCTACCGGGTGGGTCAAATGTTTATATCGTGAATATTGGTATTAGGACTCAGGTATTTCTTGACCTGCATACTCCTATCAGGAAAAGCACAAGGTGTAGAATTTTTTATTCATGCATTCACTTAGTTTATTCACCGTACAAATATTTAGCACTTACAATGTACCTGGCATTGGTCATGTTACTGGGGAACAGATAATCCAATGGTTGCTTGGGGGAATTGAAACAGTTATAAAGCCAAGTGATTTGATTAACTAAATGTTTTCATTTAAAGTTGAAGGCTCAGGAATATTAAGCAACCAAAACTTTTTGACCAGTTTTACCTGTACACCCAATATGCACACACATACCTTCTACCAAATCTCTCTTGGGATCATTACCTGCTTTCCAACCATTGCCTGTTGGCTATAACTCCAACAGATACATTGGCCATAATTGACAAACTGAATGGCTTATAAATGCAAAAAAATCCTAATCTATTCACTTCATCTACTCTGTAGGTACAAGTACAACGAGAGTCAAATAAATGTCATGTCATACCAAACAATGAGGTATATGGCTTTAAATTTTCATTTAAACGTATCAATATGGACCAGAAATGATAACAACAGAGGCAGGTGAACATTCCTTACAACCCCTTTCTACTGTCTATTTTCTGGCATTGTTTTCAGATGACTATATGGTAAATGTGTTTCATTCCCTGCTAGTAGATTTGCAGAACACATTATTTAATTTTAATGAAGAAGTTTTACATCCAAATAGCTGTAAGACAAGCAGATTTTGCTTTCTTACATTTTATTAGTAAAACATGAAGGTATCAATATTGAAAAGTCACAAATGTGAAGTTTTGTTTGTTTGTTTTTACCAATATAAAGTTTTTTTAAAATTTTTTTTAATGTTTATTTATTTTTGAGAGAGGGAGACACACACACAAAGTGTTAATGAGGGAGGGGTAGAGAGAGAGAGAGGGAGACACAGAATGTGAAGCAGGCTCCAGGCTCTGAGCTGTCAGCACAGAGCCCAACATGGGGCCCGAACACACAGATTGTGAGATCATGACCTGAGCCGAAGTCAGATGCTTAACCGACTGAGCCACCCAGGCACCCCACTACCAATATGAAGTTTTAAGTCAAATATCTGTATTCTCTTAAAGGAGAATATCCTTTCTGAAGCTTGGGAGTTGCCATTAGTGGACAAATTAGTTAAATAGACATTGGCAACGAAAGAAAATTCCCATTAGTTTGGTTAAATATTTTTGTTTGTTTAACTTCAGGTTTATTTCATTACAAAAATAGAAAAAAAAACATGTAAGATTATAGAAGAATAAGAAAGAAAATAATTAACTTTGGCTCCCCCATGCAAATGATTCTGATGTGCTTCACTGGACACAAGACGTAGCCTGAGACTCCAAGAAACTGGTTCCTTTCCTCGGCTTGGCAGAGCATCTGTTTCTCACAGAAGCCTGAAAAAATACCCAGCTCAGTGGATTGCTGGGGTTCATTTCTGGTCATTGCACTAGCATGGAACAAAGTGTAACCACGTAATCAGTATGTGGGGGATGGAATGCTGTAGGGGGTTGTGTTAAGTACACTCCAAATTCTATGTATGCTCAGTGCTGTGGAATGATTGTTTGGGTCCCCCTCCAATTCATCTGTTGAAGTCCCAATCTCCAATATGATATGTGGAGGTGGAACTTTGGGAGTTAATCAGGTCATGAGGGTAGAGCCTCCTTGAATGGAATTAGTGCCATTAGAAGAAGAGACATGAGAGAGACGATCTTTGTCTCAGTCATGGGAGGACATAGCAAAAAGATGACCATGTGTAAATCAGGATATGGTCCATTACAGAACCAAACCATTCTCGCACCCTGATCTCACACCTCACAGCTTCCAGAACTGCAAGATATAAGTTTCTGTTTTTTTTTCAGTCACCCGGTCCATGGTATTTTGTCACACCAGCCTGAGGAGACTAAGACATTTTTGTACCGAAAAAAAAAATCACGCTGTGTTCATGGCCCATGGTTGTACAAACAATAAGGAACACCGTGTCTGTTACTGCAAGAAAGCAAGTGTCAGAAAAGAACAATCTCTTCTTTAGACACAGAAGTAAAAATGCACATATCCAGTACAAAAGAAGGGGTGACTGTTCCTCTTAGTTCTGGTGATTTTATCTTTAATAATTCCACAGAGGCGCTGATAAGCTGGAAGGTGAGGGCATGACTGTTGTGTTCCGTATTGAATGCACAACCTTGGTGTGGGGCACTCAGTGGACACGCATAAATAGTTTTTGAGTAAATATGGGAGAGCAACTGGGACTGTGGTGGAGTTCTAAAATAGACCATGTAGTTAAATAAAATGAAGATATCTTCCTCTGGGAAAAAGAAGACTCAGGGCATGCAACAGTGCTCTTCAAAGCAGTTGAAAGAAATATGCAGAGGAGACCTCGACTCAATCTATGGAATAAAATAACTGCATAAACAGGAATTTATCATGACAGCTGCCTCCCATGGTAGAGAACCACTGGAACAGCTCTTGATATGTCTTGGCCACTTTAATTCTTAATTACTTTCCACATCTTCCTTTCACTGGAGTGGCTCATCCATTCAATTATTCATTCAAAATATATACTGAACATCTTCAAAATACCAGGCGCCCTATTAGGTGCCAGAGAAACACCAGTGAACCTAACAGACATGACCTCTTCCCTCATTCAGTTTATAAGCTAGTGAGCAATGAGATTGGTTATCATAGTGAATTGTTTGAAAAGAAGCTACATGATCACTTGGTGAGGGTAGCAAAAAGGGAAATTCTGAATCACACATCAGGGCCAGGCAAAATGATCTTGCGAGTTCTTCTAAGTCTGGAGATTCCTGGGATTCTTTGTTTTCTCCCTGGATTCCCGTCTCTTAAGGACACTATGATGACCTGGGATTCATTATGTTCACCTTCATCCTCCTCACCTCCACTTTCAAGTCACTGCTGAATCTTGACCTTTCTAATTCTAGTTCCCACACTCCTATCACAAGGTCGTCCTCATGGTTGCTGACATCTCCTAACTGGGCCCACGTCCCTAGTCCAGCAGAGTGCAAATGACAGAGTGCAGCGTTCCAGGAGACCCTAATGCAGCTTTTCTGCAGATCATAGGCTGAAAAATATAATTCTGTAGTGGATTGAATGATGACTCCCGAAAAGATATGTCTATGCCCAAATCCTTGGAACCTGGGAATGTTATCTCATTTGGAAAAAGTCTTTGCAGACATAATTAAGTTAGGGATCTTGAGATGAGATCATTCTGGATTCCCCAGGTGAACCCCAAGTGCAAAGACAAGTGTCCTTATAAGAGACAGAAGATGAAAAGAGAGAGGAGAAGGTGATGCAAAGACAGAGGCAGAGATTGAAGTGATATGGCCACAAGCCAAGGAAGAGGAGGATTGTTGACAGCCAGCGGGGGCTGCAAGAGGCAAGGAAGGGTCCTTCCAGAGAACCTCCAGAGAGCCTGCAGCCTTGCTGGCACCGTGATTTTGGACTTCTGGCCTCCAGAACTTAGAAAAAATCATTTTCTGCTTTTTAAAAGCTACCCAGTTTCTTGGGGCACCTGGGTGGTTCAGTCAGGTAAGCATCTGACTTTGGCTCAGGTCATGATCTCACAGTTCGTGGGTTTGAGCCCTGTGTTGGGCTCTGTGCTGACAGCTCACAGTCGAGTCAGGAGGCTGCTTTGGATTCTGTGTCTTCCTCACTCTCTTCCCCTCCCCAACTAGCGCTCTGTCTCTCTCAAAAGTAAATAAACTTAAATTTTTTTTTTTAAAAAGCTACCCAGGTTCTGATATTGGTTGCAGCAGCCTGAGGAAACTAATGTATTATGCCTTCTACTATCCAAAACAACCAATTTCTCATGAAGCTGTCAGGTGGGGGGGGGGGGTCTTGCTAAATGCAAATGTGACCATTTCCTGCCCCTGCTTTAGGCCCTCTGTTGTCTCTATGCAGCCTGTAGAGGTGCTTCCTTTCCTGGCTCTGACTCCAGGAAAGACTGCATTCTCTTGAGTGACACACTCCCTAGGGGTACACAGGTGATGTTCAACTCACAGCACAATGGAATTAACGCCATTTGCCCTCCCACTCAAGAATTAATGTCACAATGGAACTGAGATGACTGATGTGTGATGATGATTATAGGGGATAGACACTCTGATTTAATCAAACATAACAAAATCAGAAAAGAAACCATTTTCAAAGTACCGCGTGCTATTAGATTACTTAAAACTCACCCCTGCTGATCACACTCTGCTGGCCGCCTGCTGTCACCCGGTGTCTGCCTTTCTCTCAAGCTTTTTCTCCCCTGAGCATATTATGCTTTGGCAATGTCAGCTTGCTTCTAGTCCCTCAGATGCAACTTGTTCATTCAGGCCTCTTTGCACATCCTCTTCCTTTTGTTTGGAATGCCCTTCCACCCTTAGCCACCTTTTAACTCCTTTTCGTTTTTTTAAATGTTAATTTATTTTTTGAGAGACAGAGAGACAGAGCACAAACAGGGTAGGGTAGAGGCCAAGAGAGAGGGAGACACAGAATCCGAAGCAGGCTCCAGGCTCTGAGCTGTCAGCACAGAACCCGACATGGGGCTTGAACTCACAAACTGTGAGATCATGACCTGAGCTGAAGTTGAACGCTTAACTAACTGAGCCACACAGGGGCACTTTTTTTTTTTTTTTGAAAGAGAGAGATTGCATGTGTGCACACAGGAGATGAGAGAGGGGCAAAGGGAGAGAGAATCCTAAGCCAGCTCCAAGCCCAGCATGCAAGCACAATGCGGGGCTTGATCTCATGATGGTGAAGTCAAGAATTGGATGCTTAACCAACTGAGCAACCCAGGCACCCCTCCTATTCATTTTTTAAAGCCAAATTCATATGCCATTTACTTTAGAAAGACTTTTTGCCTCCTTAAGATTTGATCAATTCCTCTCTTATGTAATGAACTTTTTATAAAATATAAAGACTTACTCTACATATTCTACTATACTATAATCCTTTGTTTATTTGTCCATTTCCTTGAAGCCCAGGCCATTTAAAACTCATCTTAGTATTCTGTGTCTAGCACAGAGATGAAACTCAGTATGAGTCTCCTGAATTATATTGATTCAAAATTTACACTCTGGAGTTGGTGATCACGTTTGAGGCTTGTGATACTTCTTTTGCGATGAAAATAGCACAGATATCAATATTTAATTGAATTTTTCATGATTTTAAGGGAGCAGTTGTGAGAAGCTGGTAGAGAGACTGAAGAAAATGTATGTATTTTGGGGGGACACTCAATTATTAGGCAGCAATACTGGGTTTTGTACAATTACTCTGAGACTGGAGAACATGATGATCTCCTTTTATGAAGACCTGGTGATAAACTAGAAAAAGAGTTACTTCTATTCTCCACAAAAAGAAACAAAAATAGTTTTGAGAGTGAGACAGCGTTTTCTCTTCATGCTTCACATGCAGATTTGTCCTGGACCCTGGTCCTTATAAACTATCACCTGCCTGTGTCCCTGCAGGTAGTTTTCTCAGCCCTACCAGAACAGACCCACTTTTTCCCAGAGATACAGAAGGACATTGTGGCTCAGGGTTCCTTTGGGAATAGATGTTTGGAATAAAAATAATGCAACAGTACCATTTCCGTGAGTTCTCTAAATGGCTTGAAAGGACGTCTCTTGGTAAAAGCACCATTTCTATCCCTGTCCTAAAGCTGAGATGCTGCCTGAGCTATTTTTGGTGTTGTTTCCAGTTGCCGCTGGCCAGTGGCAGGATTTCACACTTGGCTGCCAGTTCTCATTACTGCCCACGGCTCCCTTTCTTGGTAAGGCTTCTCCTCCCAGGCTGACGTATGCGGAACTGCCTCTGCCTTGCTGGGCCAGGAAGATGCTTTGTACGGTCTGGTGTGTTTGTGTTTGACTAGGCAGGACCTGCACATCACTTTCCAGATTGATAGTGCTTTCTCCCCTAAGGCTGTAAGTGCAGAAGATTTAGCCACTTTCTTAGGGAGCTGCAGTCAGAAATGTATCCAGGTAAATGCAAATGAGGAGTTCTCTACCCCAGGACACTGAACTCTACGGATAACGTCTATAGGTTTCCTTCCACTCTGGCTTCAGGTGGGGCTTGGCCAAGATGGGGGCCAGGCCAGTAGGATGTTGGAGGCAGGCAAGTGAGATCAGGATACATTTCCCCTGACTTCCTCCCTATGAGGTCGCCTCAGGCTGGCTGTGTTCCTTGACCCAAGTCACTGCTCTTCTCAAGGTGTTTCTCTGCACAGGACTCTCTTTTTCTGAGTTCCAGTAATTGTTGCCTCTTTGTTCTTTCAGCGCAGGTGTGGTAAATGCTCAACAGTCACTAATGTTGTCTTTCTGCGCAATCCCCTGTGTCCCTAAAGCCCACCCCCCCGCCCCGCCCTCTACCACCTGACCTTTGAAATCTTCAAGGTGAATGTGCCATCTGTTCGCTGTTGAGGTTCTTCTTGATACACTCACCTAAACTGGAGTTACACTAAAAAGCTTAATGAGCAGGGAGTTTTTTGGTTTCACGGGATTATTTGGTTTTAAGGAACAGAGACTCACTGAATGAACAGAGGGTTGACTGAAAGGAGGCAGCAAATAGAAAGACAAATGAAGTACAATAAAGACAAGCCACCCCCCCTGAAAATTGGAAAGACTCTTATTTCTTGATCTTAACTCTTATAGTTTCTTGTCTCTATCACCTGTTCCATTTTCTCTAACAGAACATCTTCCTCTGCTTTCTCCTGCTTCTAATCCCCAAACTTCACCTTGTGCATGATTTTGTCTTATCAAGATAGGGACTTCATTTTTCACCTCTGACCTGGCAGCTGTCTTGTAATTAAGTAGAGATTATTGGATCATAAAACAAATTACTAAACTAACAAGATTGTAGTTATCAATGGGGAGATGAAAGCAAACTCAAACCCTTTTTGGGAGAGGTAGAGTTTACCCTTTTTGTAAACAATGAATGTTTACAAAAGATGGAAAGTTGAGTTGCTGAAGATATTCACTAATCTACTCCTATAGGATCATAAATGGTGATATAGGTCTATTATGCACCCATATTTTTCAGAAATGAGGGTCAAGTCTTCCAGGCAATGGAAGAGAATGTTTTTGTTCTCAGACATGATACTTTAGTGCCAACATGGAAGGCCAGAGTTTTCTGTACATGGCAAACTACTGGCTCTGCCTCCTTCAAGCTGGTCTGAATGTCCCTGGAAGTTCAGGATATGTTTGAACCTTAAAATGGTAATAAAATATCCACAGCAGCTTCATAATGGTTGACTTTATTAGACCTCAGAAAGAATTTGACCTTCTTTCTGGTGCGCCCAGACCATAAGTATGAACTAGTGACAAGAATAGAGGGCTCAGACTGCTTCATTTCAGCCAAAACGACATATTGCTGAAAAGATCATTTACTTGAATGTTCTTATTTTACATGAGGAAATTGAAGCCCAGGAAGTTTGAGTGACATACCCATGGTCTCACAGAGACTTGATGTCTACCACCCCGATTTCCCTACAGTTGATTACCTGGAGTACCAAAGATGTCTTTGAATGTAGGATGACAGAATAGAGGCAGCTTTCAGTGTGCATGGAAAACCCTCGAAGAGTGGTTTCCACAGTAGGTTGATAAGATGTGGCGGTAACCATATAATTTATTGTTCCAAATAAGACAATTTTGAAAGGGAAAATGAGTGCTGTCAATAATTGGGCCAGCACATCAGACATAACATCTGAGTGTCTCCCCAAATAAGAGGCCATTGCAGAGAAGTGGTAAAGAGGAAACTTTATGCTAATCCATGACTCCAGTGAAGACTGAAGAATAGGTGCTTATATGACCCGGTCCTTGTCGGTGATGTTTACCAAGGTTCTGAGCCTCTGGTTGCTGAAATCTAGAAGAAAAGCTTGGGCTGAGACTCTTCATATAATTGGGGGTTTACTATTCCTTTTGGTGGGAAAGGGGAACCATTTATCTCCCAAATTATAGACCACTAGTCTGTTGGACAGCTCTCAGAAGTACTCTTGTCTTCTCAAATTACGGGGTCAAGTTTTTCAGTCTAGTACCTTGTGTAAGGAACAAAGAGGCTATAGTATCAATTCCACTACTGATTTTCTCTGTTTTATTTTATGAAAAAAGGTAGGCACGCATAATAGAAATCCTTTCATAGTGCAGATCAATTCCCTCATTTATCTGACTCCATAAACAGGAGACCAAACTGTGTAATCTGTTTTCAGGTCACTGATCATTACTACTTTTTCTATGTCTGTGTCATGGCACCACTGTCAAAGTTTTGTGTTAATTGAACTACAGCTCTAAATTGTAGAAAATAGCACTGTGTTCTAAGTTCCTTATCTTAATATATATATATATATATATATATATATATATATATATATATATATTAACTTGTTACCATTATGTAAAAGAGTAGGATCTATACCTTCCATGTGAGCAAAAAGGAAGACACATTTCTGCTGAGGGCTTGATTGCATTATTTCTTTTTAAATTTTTTTTTAACGTTTATTTATTTTTGAGACAGAGAGAGACAGAGCATGAACGGGGGAGGGGCAGAGAGAGAGGGAGACACAGAATCAGAAGCAGGCTCCAGGCTCTGAGCCATCAGCCCAGAGCCCAACGCGGGGCTCAAACTCACGGACCATGAGATCGTGACCTGAGCTGAAGTCGGATGCTTAACCGACTGAGCCACCCAGGCGCCCCTTGATTGCATTATTTCAAAACAGAAGCAAATGAACCTACTGGCTAATAATTTATAGGAAGAGCAATATGGCTAAAGAATACCAAAACTAAAGTCTCTCAACCAACAATCTTCCTCAATTAGTTGAAATATGAAACAACTCCATCAAATAGACCATTTATCCATTCATTTGTTCTTTCCTTCCATTCCTAACCCTTCAGTTCCTTTGGTCTGGCCCTGAGCTAGACACTAAGAGCTAGGTTAATTTATCATGTTAATTTTTGGTCTATTTTTCTTTTAATCTGTCCTCCCTAACCTATCAAGAAAACTATTATGGAAAATTAGATGTCTTCTAGAAGACTTACTGAAGTTCTTTCATGATCAAGGCAGTCAGTTGTTAACACCTACGTTTAATATTTTTCATGTCAAAATCATATTTTCCATGTTGGCACAGAACTCTGCAGTGTCAACCAAGTACTTGTCTACATACAGGGCTAGATTCAATGCTTTCCTTTTGGTAAAATATCAGCCTAACTGCCAAGCACCCTCCTAGCGTGCACCAACCTGAAGAGGAATGACTTTCTCTCTGGCCAGTTCTGAAAGACAACTCTTCTTCCCTCATTCCTGCTTTCTGAAGTGCCTGGCTAAATCCCCATGGAGTCAAAAATAGTGTCTCCATACTTTCCAGTGACAAAAGATACCCTTTGACATTTTCCAAGGTTTCCCTTGCAACAACTGGTATTTGAAAGGGACAATCCAAAGGATGTTACCTGTTCTTCTTCCAGGTGCTCTCCCTGTGTTGAGCTAGGGCATTTTCTCAGCCACAGTGTCCACTCATACCTACATACCTTATGAGAAACTCTCAGGATTATATACAATGGCAGGCATTCCAAGACCTCATTTTTAATGACCTTATTTAATGAAATGTGCTATATATGGATGAAAATTAATGTTGAAATATGAAAATATATTTATATAGAATTTTATATCCTCTATGTAATAAAACGAATCATATTTCTGTCATTTACTTTTCTACTTAAGAAAAGAGTATTAGTGCCTCGTAATCCTTCCAAGTCTAACATAGAGTCAGGCTGTTTCATATTTGACACCACTAGGAAAATACCAAAAGGAGAAAATCATGCGGAAGACATGGATTTAGATTTTTTAGTGTGTGATACTATGTAGGTAAATGGTAGCTTCTCCTGTATCATCGTCTCCATTCCTCCTAGTTTTGCGGAAATGGAGGTTATTGCTGGACCATTCTTTGTGCCTTAACCTCTGCAAATTCCAAGTAGAGGATTCTACAAAGCTGTCATCTGTTGTTAACTCTACTGTAAATAGAGGATCAAGTAAAGTTTAAAACAAGACCACAACCAAGGTATGGAGTTTCTTGGAAGGTCATACTTTCTGTTTCCTTTTAGGAGAAAACATAAGCGTTGTACTGGAAATTAAATTGTCAATATATTTTGAACCTCATTAGTAGATGGTAACTAATTCTATGTAGTACATGTTCCTCACTCAAAAATTAAACATTTGGCTCTTTAAACAATCCAATATTTAAGTTGAGAGGGGTCATGGGGATAGAAGAAAGGAAAAGGACCATTTTGGAAAAGAGATCATGTTGCAAGTAATTTGGTACTAACACTAGTTAGACCGCTGAATGTTGCCAATGATTTACCTTCTTTTCTAAATTAAAACAGGATAAAGATTATGCTCATAATACTTTCCTCTTAATTTGCATCCAGCTGTGCTCTCTCGAATGGGAGAGAAAAAGAGACAGGGATGCAGAAGGAATTAATTATCCATAACTGTGTGAGTTTTGTGGCAATATGTTACACTTTTAAACATATATGTACGTCTCTTCTGAAGGAGCCACAAAATTAAATTATCAAAAATAAATTTCTTACACAATTTCACATAATATTTCCAATGAAATGCCTTCACTGAGTTACAATTTAATTTTATATCTTCAGGCTTTATATAGGATCAGTACACGTGAAGGTTCTCTAGAACACTTTCATAATTTTATAAAACTGTCATTGAAGAAATTATGTCTCATTGTTTAAGGACCACACAGCAATTCATCCTTGAATTCAGGTTAAAAAATTTTTAATTTTATGCAAATTATGCTTATTTCCTTTTATTAGACAAAGGGACAATATAGCCCAATATATTCCTAGTTTTCTCAAAGCTGCTAAGAAACTCCAAATTAGAATCACTGCCCAGCTTTAGGAGTTCATTTAGTTCAAGTGCCTGGTGACTTTTATTTTCTTACTTAAAATTTTTTTTTTTTAACGTTTATTTATTTTTGAGACAGAGAGAGACAGAGCATGAACAGGGGAGGGTCAGAGAGAGAGGGAGACACAGAATCTGAAACAGGCTCCAGGCTCTGAGCTGTCAGCACAGAGCCCGACGCGGGGCTCGAACTCATGGACCGTGAGATCATGACCTGAGCCGAAGTCGGACGCTCAACCGACTGAGCCACCCAGGCACCCCAATTTTCTTACTTTAAAAGCTGGCCATATATTTTTAAACATGATGATTCATATTAAATGTATTGAAATGAAAAGGTGTAAATATGAAATAGATTATAGAGTAGGCATTTACATTCCTAAATTCTGTTTGGTTACTTTTTAAAAAAATTCTCATTATCCTAGAATCATACAGTTTTTGCCAACATGAACATTATTTATAATGTTGAAATATAACTTCGCTGGTATTGTAAATGAGGATTATTATAAATAGCAAATTTTTAAAAAAAATATACACACACATTTTCTGTCACACCACTATTATTGGAGGTGATCATAAAATTAACTTCTAATCCTTTGGCAAATTGGTCAATGGTCAGGAATAAATATTGGTTGTTTTGTTAGTGTATTTATCTTTAAACTTTACCAATATTATCTTCCTGGCTATTGGCCTTAAAAATAATTATGGATACAGATTTTGTTCACCTTGGTAAATGAATACATTCTTTCCTTTACCATGTCTTGATGGAGAAAGGAATATATTTACATGAAGTAAGTAGCAGACCGCCTGGGGAGAGATGAGTTTTAACTGAAAAGATGGAATTAGTTTTATGTGATAGCAGCTGTTCTGCAATATGTGTAGGAAAATCAATGAATTTTGATTCTTGCAGTACATATGCTCACAATTCCTCCTGACTTCCAATAAAAGTCATGCTTCTAGTTCCTAAGGGTACTCACTTCAGAATATTACATGTAATAACTATAACTAAAAAAAATATATAATGATTTTATGGTTTACAATGTAAATGGATAGGCAGCCCAAAATTTCATCAACTTCTGCATCAGTTAGGATTGCATTTGGCTATATAGACAACAATAATAAAAGAAAATGCGCACACATAAATATAAAAACAACATTACACTGGCTGAAATAAGTAGAATGGTAATTCTCTTAGCCTCAGAGAAGATCTGAGATAGGCTCTCTGTGATTCATGTAGTGGCTCTACAACATCTTGCTACTCTGCCATCATCATTCTTTCACTTTTTTGGCCCATAATAGCTGCCTGCACTCCAGCCTTTGTATCTACATTCCAGACAGAAGAAAGGAGGAAAAATGAAGAGTCTGCCTCCCTCCCGCCATCTGAACTGAATGCTTTTTTTTTTTTTTTTTTTTTAATTCTCAAGTTAGTTAATATACAGTGTAGTCTTGGCTTTAGGAGTGGAATCTAGTGATTCATCACTTACACATAACACCCAGTGCTCATCCCAACAAGTATCCTCCTTAATGCCCATCACCCATTTTCCCCACCCCCATCAACCCTCGGTTTGTTCTCTGTATTTAAGAGTCTCTTATGGTTTGCCTCCCTCTCTGTTTACGTATGATTTTTCCTACTTTTTCTCTATAATCATCTGTTAAGTTTCTCAGATTCCACATCTGGGTGAAATCATGTGATATCAGTCTTTCTCTGACTGACTACCATGAAGGGTCTGCCTCTCTCCATTTTAGGGAAACTCCCCAGAAGTTCCACATTAACAGTTCCACTTATACACATTAGTCAGAATTTAGTCACATGATCACATCTCGCTGCAAAGGAGGCTGGGAACTATTGTCCTTTAACTGAGCACATTGCTTTTCCAAATAAATGCAGGACTTTGTCACTAAGGAAGAGGACAGAATGGATATTGTGCCAGGCACTGTTTTGTTCACTGGATGAAGAACATATCATGTGACTGTTGGGGGCAGAGGTTTGGAGTCAGGCTGCCTGGTTCCAGATTCTGTCTCCTCCCATACTAGTTTTGTAGACTTGAGCAAGTAGTACAAGTTTTCAGTGCCTCCATTTATAAAATAGAGTTGACAGTGGAAGCTAACCCATAGGGTTACTGATTGTAAGAATATAAATGACTTAATATGGTGCCTGACACATAGAAAATTATCGGTGAGAGCTATTAATGTGCTTTTAATGTATATTATCTCATTGATTCTTCAGAACAAGTCTGTGAAGTACAAATTCTTATCCTCATTTTACAGATAAAGAAGCTGAAAGCTATAGAGGTTAAAAAATCTATGTGCATTCAGTTAGCAAACAGCAGAGACTAGACCACAGCCCAAGTCCCTTGACTCCAAATCCTTCCTCTTCTTATCATGCAGACTGCTTTATTACTATATATTGGTTATGTGGTATCTCAGCAGTAAGAAAGCCCCAGGGTAGAAGGTCATACATGTACCATGGACGTGAGGCATGGCATTTTCAGGATGTTCCTGTGCAAAACTGAAACCCACACAGAGTTGGTATGACAGAAGTAGCTGGAGCAGAACCAGTGTCTGTAGATCCTGCAGACAGGCAAGGTCAAGAGGATACAGAGAGTGCATAGAAGTTTTGATAAATATGGCTATTGATACTCCCTTAATAAGTCTTTTATAGCTATTAGCC
The DNA here is from genome assembly GCF_024362965.1 of Panthera pardus. Classification (NCBI taxonomy): domain Eukaryota; kingdom Metazoa; phylum Chordata; class Mammalia; order Carnivora; family Felidae; genus Panthera; species Panthera pardus. Next base: position 100,365,815 of record NW_026526810.1, on the reverse strand, counting down.
TGCAGCTAGGTCAAATAGGATATTGCTTAGTTCATTGTTTAGTTTATTCTTACCCTTCCAGATTTAATAGCAGTTGAATATAAATAGCAGTAAATACATTTTGACCAAGGTATCATGTAGCTGGGGTTGCCAGGTAAAGCAGAGAATGACCAGTTAAATTTGAATTTCAAACAATGTGTGTGTATGGGTCAAATATCTCATGGGCACCATGTTAAATTTGACTTTTGGGTAAGCAATGAATACCTTTTCTTATTGCAAATAGGTCTCAAATATTGCATAGGACATACCTGTGTTTAAAAAGTTGTTTGTTGTTTATCTGACATTCAAATTTAACTAGGTGCCCTTTCTTTTCTTCTCCTTAAACTTGCAACATTAGTGCTAACTCACGTGATTATTTAGGATTCTAGCTAAGCACCCAGAACTGGCTCCACACAAAAGCAGGCATATAACACATATGAATGAAGAAGGTAACAGACCTTTTCTACTTAAAAAATGTTCCCCATAAATTTGCAAGATAGGAGCTGAAATTTCTACCATTTGAATAATTTGCATTATGACATTTTTCGTTATGACAACTCCATAACTTGTTATGTTTTATTTGAGCATTGCAAAATCCTAGAAGTTAAATGAATATATAAGTAGTCCCATTTTACAGATTAGAAATTTACAACTGAAAGATTAGGTGATTTGCCTGAGGTTACAAAACTGGTAAGTGACATAAAAGAGACTGAACATACATTTTGTGACTTGAGATTTCCTGCACTTTCTACATCAGTGGAGCTCAAATTTATTCAAGTGGCAGAGTCCCCTAAAGCTTATGGTACTCCTTGGGAACATCTGCTTCATTCACAAGACTACGTTATGTGTATATAATACAAAAATCAAAATAATAAGCACTTATGACCACATCAAAAATTGGCTGTTAAAATACAATGAACCATCTACAATTTTTCCGTAAATATTATCAAAGAAATTTACAATAATCCTATGAGACAGGTGCTAATATTGCCTTCCTTTTGCAGATGAGAAACCCAGGAGTGCACTGGGTATCTTTGGTGACAAACTCTTATTGTCAAATATACTTTACAAATAATGCTGTCTAAGGTTATTTCCAAGCCTTGACAAAGAAGCAGAACAATATAGTCTGCATGTATATAGAATACATGCATTAAAAGGCCAGATGCCAAGTTTCATTTAGTGAATTATGGGCAGAAATTCAGGGGATAGTCAAAAGGTCACCTTCTTCCAAGATATACCTACATTCATACTGCATCCCCCCAACCTGATTATTTTATTGAGCACTGAAATCTACACTTATACTATTTCTGCATTCTAGAGAGCTGATGGGCAATTAAATCAGTGTCTAGCTGCAAGAAAGGCCAAGTACCTTCTTGGGAAGAAACTAGTCTTAAGGCAAGAGAAACACGACACTTGATACCTTACCTTACGGTAAAATAATCAAGGTGTTTGGCTCAAGGAAAATGGGTCATTGTCCAAGGGCAGGGGGTAGAGACATGTTTTTAAATGTCATAAAGCTGCCCTCTACCCAGTCTCTTATATACATAGTTAAATTTGAGTAACAGAGAGAAGCAATAAAAATTCTAATTTAGAACAAGATCAGTGATGAACTATATTACAAAAACCTTTGTTAAAAACTGGGAACCCAAAGCAGCAATGTTTTGAGAACTTATATCACAAGTATGGGTGAAAGGTATTTGCCTTGCCTTCACATTGTACATTTACAAGTAGAGGCAAGAGGAAGAGGTAAGAGGAAGATAACACCCCAACAAAATAGGGTTTAGAAGCTCAAATCAATGCTGTAGAGGAAAAAGTGATAGTTTCCTACCACTCTCAGGTAACAGGGCAGGAATCCCTAGGTAGGCATCCAGGGGGTTTAATAATTTGGAATTTCTTCAAATTGATGTCCTGTGATACCACTTTCTTAGGAGAGAACATCTAGCTACATGGGAGGAGGACTGCAAAAGAGAGTCAACAAGGGAAGTTTCAGACTTTCTGCTTTCGCTCAAAACAATTTCACTCCAGCTCTGATCTGAGAAAACACATTCAGCCGGTATAATCCCAAGTAACCCCTACCCATTTTGTTTAGAAGTTAGTCTATTGACCAACCACCTGTTGTTACTACAGCACAGCTCTTGGAGAGGATGGCTCATCCTCTTTTGCTCCTCCCCACCTTCCACCTCAAATCACCCAGGAAATATGTCTACATACCACATACCTTACTTCTCCTGAAATGGTTTCTGAATAATGTTGTTTTCTCTGTCTTGTTACATTTTTTGATGTCTGATTAGCTCGGTGATATTTTAATGTGCCTTATAGATTGGCAGCTGCTTCAGGGGATTCTTTTAATCCAATTTAATGGGGGGATGTGTCTTTGTTCTGAAATAAATGAGTGACCTCCTCATAGGTGGTTGAGAACCATTATGCTGGAACTATAGACAGAGACAACAATCAAGATTCTGTGGGTGACAACTCCAAAATATAGTTTTCTTGGGGCACTTGGGTAGCTCAGTCAGTTAAGTGTCTGAGTTTGGCTCAGGTCATGTTCTCACAGTTCGTGAGTTCAAGCCCCATGTCAGGCTCTGTGCTGACAACTTGGAGCCTGGAGCCTGCTTTGGATTCTGTGTCTCCTTCTTGCTGTCCCTCCTCCACTCATACTCTGTCTTTGTCTCTATAAATAAACATTAAAGAAAATACAAAATACTGTTCTCTTGCTGTTATTGGGACCCTTTTGTGCCCACAGGTGGATATGGTTTGAGCAAAAGTGAGAGTTGTAGGTGTTGGTGTCAGTAGATTAATGATTACTTCCTTAAACCTCCTGATAATATGTATTGGCCAAGGGTCTGGCAGGAAACAAATGGCATTCAGACTGGATGAATGAAGAGAGGTCAATGAAGGGAGTATGTAAAAGGGTGAAGGCAGGGTTTAGGGAAATCAATAGGGGGCAATGGAAACTCCCCATCCTAGCAACAGCAGGGTGCTGTTTTTATTCCTAGGACCAGAGGCAAGAGGAAGAGAAGGTTACAAGTGTCTGGAGAAGTCTACCCATAGGAGCTGTGGCATGTGGTTGAGGACTATAACTATTGTCAGGCCATGACCAGGCAGGGTGGAAGAAATCTGTCACTCCTTCCTTCTTCTGATCTTCTGCTTATGATGTTCATCGGTCAAACTCCATCAGAAACCAGAAAGCCAAGGAGCCAAGTTGGTAGAGTGCTCAGAGGTCAGCCTCCTAGGGCCACAGAACAAGGTAGAGAATAGATCTGAATCAGGCAAATGGAGAAGATCCAATGTATGATGTACTGCATTTATGATGACCACATTTTAAAATGGACTGAATCTGCTCAGATGATGTTAAATACAGTATGTAAACTCAACCTAACAATTATAGGTAGTTACCTACAACCGGATCTTAAGTGTACAGCATGATTAAAGTCATCCTCTTGTCCGTACATATTGCAGGTGGATTCCATAAAATTTCTGAATTCATCTTTTAAAAAGAACTACATGTTTTTACATAGGTTTCTTAAAGGAATAATTACCACATCAAAAACACTACAGTATGTTCACTAAAGGCTGTAATTAATTTTAGACAATTTACAGTCTTTGAAGTACCTTATTGAAAAGCCAAATTTTCTGACATTTTCTGGAAGGAAATTTATGCAAGAGGCAAGACAGGAACATTATTGTGGATTAGTAGCTGTCTATGTAGTGTGATTTACCAGCATCAGGAAAGTATCTTCCCGCTAGACCCTAAGATGATACCTCAAATAATTCAAATTTTCATTTTATGGCTTGGTAGTTTGTTGTTGTGTCTCCTTTTTTGGTAAAATGCGAATGCCCTGAGAGAACTTCATTAATTCATTACGTCCTCCCTCATTAAACATTTACTGTTAATATCTGTTAGTAGTTTGTTAGACATTGGAGTAACAAACATGAACAAGACAGTCCCCAAGGTGCTCAGAATCTAATTGGAGATTGGACACAAAGTATTCAAGGACTCCAGAATTGGTTGAAACATACCATGGGAGAGGTATTATAAGATACTGTGGGGGAATATCTAACTCCTTGGAGGATAGAAGAAGGGAAGGGGAGTGGTAAGAATAAAGAAAGACCCTTCACACTTGATATAATACCTGAACTTCAGATAAGTGAGGGTAAGCCAGGTGGATAAAGTAGAAGTGAGTGTAGAAATTAGACTTTACAGGGAAAAAAAAAGGGCCCTTCATCAGATCATATCCAGAGAATATGAAGCTAGAAGAGTACTCTGAGGTCAAATTATAAAGGGCCTTGAATGCCATTCTAAGGAGTCAATGAAAGATTAAGTGGAGCAGTAGTCCTTTACTATTTCCTCTACAGAAAAATCATCCTTGAGGCAGTGCAGAGGATTGGATTGAAGGAGACAAGACTAGAGAATGAGTTAAGGGGGGGCCCGTGCGATGGTTTTAGCAAGAGGTGAGAAAGTATGAATGAATGAGGTAGAAGTGGAGGTTTTCTAAAAGCGTTTAGGAGGTTCTGAGCATGACATTGTAGCCAACTTGCCATGGTGAAGTCTGGGACCGGGTATGAATAATTGAGGAGGAGAGATTAGAGTGGTGCCTACATTTTTGTCTTGGGTGACTGGATAGAGGCTGTAGCATTGACTGAGGTGAGGAATATAGGAGAAGGACCATGTCTGCAGAGGGAAATGAATTTGGTTTTAAACATCTTCAGATAGAACCTGGGAGAGAGGTCTGACTGAGAGTGTCAGAATATGGGTGATAATCAAAGCAGCAGGTGCAGGAGCTTTCCTCCATGGAGTAAGCAGAGAAGAGGCTGAAGACTGATCTTTTGCGGGTTGTCTGGGTGTCTCGGTTGGTTAAGCATCCAACTTTGGCTCAGGTCATGATCTCGTGGTTCATGAGATTGAGCCTCATATGGGGCTCTGTGCTGACAGCTGAGAGCCTGGAGCCTGCTTAGGATTCTGTGTCTCCTTCTCTCTCTGCCTCTTTCCTGCTCGTGCTCTCATTCTCTCTCTCTCTCTCTCTCTCAAAAATAAATAAAACATAAAAAAAGATTGATCTTTTGGGAAGTACCTATGTTTGAGGAACATGTGAAGGAAGGGAAGTACATAGATGAAAACCCAAGCTGACTGGGATCATGGAGAAAAGAGTTTTTAAAAGAAAAGTGGTCTATAATATCAAATGCTACAGAGAAATTGTGTATTAATTATGATACACTTGGCTGTAAGTAGTAGAATAAAAGTGACTAATGTCATTATAAATGACCTATCAAGAAGTCTGAAGTAGGTGATGTCTACATGGGTTTTGTGACCCAGCAATGTCATGGAGGAACCAAGCACTTCCCATCTTTCTGCTCTGCCACCTTCAGTGTGTCAAATGTTTCCCATAGGGTCACAGACTGGGCATGTCAAGTAGCTGAGAGCATCCTAAGCAGAAAGCAAGGGAAGTGGAGACAATAAGTGGAGACAATTTCTTTTTGTGTGCTTCATTCTCACTCAAGGAACACAATGTTTCCTGGGAGAACCATCAAGTTCCTCTTATGTCTCACTGACCAAGGCTCTTTCCAATTCCTAGATCAATCATTGGCAAAGTGAAAGGGTTTGCCATGACTAGATTAGATCAAGCATGACTCATTGCTCAGGGCTGGGCAAATAAACAGGTGCTAGCAAGAAAGATGGGAAAATAGCAATTTTCACTGTCTTTTTCCTACAGAAGTTTAGTAAGAATAGGACTGAGTATCCATTGGATAAGGGAAGTTGGGAGCATATTGGTGGCCTCAATAAGAGAAATTTCAGTGAGAGTCAGTGGCACCCAAGCCAGATTACAGTGGATTGAAGAGTAGGCCCCAGACTACTCTTCAAATAAATGTAAATATGTTTTGTCTGATCCTTTTCCGGGAGCATGTCTTATGAAGAGATGGCAAGGATTATCTAAGGGTTCAGGGGAAAAGAAATAAAAAAAGAAGTTAGAACCTGGAAGACAAACTTTGCCTAACTCATCGTCTGAACAAGGACCTCTCTTTGGCCAGGAACATAGTTTTCTCCAGATTTCTCCAAATTTGAATTTCTCCTCATTGCGAGAAATGAGTCTCCTCAGCCAGACTGTAATTTTTAGAAATCTGAGTCAGCAACAAGAAAGAGGTTGTTTTGAACTCTAAATAGAGCCTTACTATTCCACAGCTGTGTACAATTGGTGGTGGTGGTGGTGGGGGGTGATTAAAAGGTTTCTACAAAGCACTTAAATTAAATTAACTAGGAGGAGATTCAATTCTGAACTCCTTCCAAGATTTCTAATAAAGAGATTATATATTTCATTAAAAAAATAAAAATAAGGCTGAGGGTGGAGTGATACATCTAACTGCATAAGAGCATAGACTTTCTCCTAAAGCTAAGCACTCTATTTCCACACACACACCCAACCCCCGGTACTTGGGAATAGTTTGTGTGCCTGTATCAGCCTCAAAATGCATCTTTTCCCCTGTCTGCTGAGCACTGAGTAGGATAGTAGGTAGCCTCTTCTTCATATCAATCAGCTTGAAAACATACATAATTAGCTAATCACTGTGGTTAATGAATCTTGTTTGCCTCTTTCGTTTGTTTTTAACAGACTTTATATTTTTAGGGCAGTTTTAGGTTCACAGAAATATTGAGCAGAAGATACAGAGATTTCCTCTATATCCTGTATCCCCATATATGCACAGCCTCCACTGTTATCAACATTCATACCAGCATGGTACATTTGTTATAAGATGAGTCAACATTGACCTATCATCACCCAAAGTCCATAGTTTACATTAGAGTTCACTCTTGATGTACATTCTATGGGTTTGGACAAATGTATAATGACATATATCCATCATATCCATCATTGTAGTATCATTCAAGGATATTTCTGTCCTAACATTCCATCATGCTCCTCCTAATTATCCCCCTACCCCCACTCCTGGCAATTACTGATCTTATTCTCTCTATAGTTTAGCCTTTTCCAAAATGTGATATAGGTGGAATCATACATTATATAGTCTTTTAAGATTGGCTTCCTTCACTTACTAATATAGATGTAGGGTTCCTCCATGGCTTATAGCTCAATTCTTATCAGCACTGAATAATATTCCATTGTCTGGATGTATCACAGTTTATTCATTAATCTACTGAAGGACACCTGCTTCCAAGTTTTGCAATTATGAATAAAGCATATATAAAACAAACATAATCAGCCAATCTTCCTGGTTGATGAGTTGTCTCTTATGCAGCTCTGGTCACTAGATTTCTAGCTTTTGAGCTTAAGAAAATATAAAGCAATAGGAGAAAGGTTGTGGCTTACAGATGAATTTATTGGTCAGAGTGAACAGAAGACAATAGATAACCTCTTTTTCTGGTTGTTAGCACTATCTCTAAATACACATTTTAGTGAAAGAGCCTTAAGTACAGAGAACTTAAATACAGGGTAATTCAGTCTGACTCTATCTGTCTGGCGCTGTTTTGAGCTGCTTTGACCAATTTGGAACAGAATTCACCATGGGTTTTAACAATTTAGAAGTACAGCATACAACTGGTGAAGGAATCAAAGCAATCATCTGATTAATATGAGAAAACAGAGACCTAATAATCTCTGTTTAATATAGCCCCAAACTAGAATCTGGGACTTCAATACAGTTTTTTCTCAGTTTTTCCTGATGACCTCACTTTCCCAATATCTTACTTAATTAAGGCAAAACCTAAGACAATCTTAATATCTAAATCTTTGTCAAGCCAACTTTAATTTTCAGGCACCTCAAATAGCTGAAAACCCATGTTGACCTTGCAGCCCTTGTTCTAGGCAATGACAAGCAGTCAGCTCCAAAAAGCTTTATGCACGTAGAATTGGTAAAGGAGTTACACCACTGTTCACTTATTTAGCCATCCTTCACATTTCTTTCTTTTTCTCTTAATTTAAAGTTACTGAGCACTTCATCTAGGTCTTACAAGTATTCTTTCTTGCAATAACAAGCCAAAATGTAGGCGTTGTACCAGTCAGAGTTCTTAGCTGCAAGCAAAAGATACCAAAGCCTGGCTAATTTAAGCAGAAAATGGAATTTTTAATAAATGGATATTGGGAGTGCCTGGGTGGCTCAGTCAGTTAAGCATCCGACTCTTGATTTTGGCTCAGGTCAGGATCTCATGGTTCATGGGTTCAAGTCCCGCATAAACTGGGATTCTGTCTCTCCCTCTCCCTCTGCCCCTCCCCTGCCCACGCGCTCTCTCTATCTCTCAACATAAATAAATAAACTTTAGAAAAAAGGATACTGGGTAGTTTCTAAAGTCTCTGGAAGGGGTAAGAATCAGGTTTAGAGGATACACATCCAAAACAATGTTGAAAATCATGTCATGGAACTAGTTCTATGAGCACCCCCTGTCACTGTTGCTGGGTGGAAGGCATTGTATACGGTCTTTCTAGGATCACCAGCATTGGACCCTGGATGTTGCTACTTTCCTGGCTGACTTTGGAACTAGACATACTTACCATTCCTGCCATCACCCATTGCCAGAAAGGATTTGGTTTGGCTTCCTCTTTGTACATCTATAGTTTTCCAATTTAAGGTCTAGGGAAACTGCATGTGATTGGCAGAACCCTGGTCATGTGCCAACATTCTAGCAGCAGAGAAGGCAGTAAAAGTGAGCATCTGGCATAATCAGTTTCTACAGTGGGAGGTTAGCTCTTCTCCATAATGGGACTGGTTTAGATGCTGGGCAGCCAAAAAGAAGGACAATAGTGGACTATAGGGACCTGTTTGTCACAGTGGTTTCATTTTAATATTTTTACTATTATTTATTGTTTTGAGTATGTAATATATTTATATATTGCAAAATTTAAAAGATGAGAAAAGATATATAGTAAAAAACAAGTCTTCCCTTTCCCAGAGTCCTAGCCATTTACTTAGCTTTCTTTGTATGGTGGGTTGTTACTATCATCAATATTCACTTCTATTCCCTGGAGAAGGAGAGTGAGAGAGAGTAAGATTTATTTTAAACAATTGGCTCATGAAAATTATGGAGGCTGCAAGTTCAAAGTCTGAAGTTCAAGTCTGAAGGCTATCTGCTGGCAGAATTCCCTTGCTTGGTGGAGGTCAATCTTGTGTTCTGTTTGGGCCTTCAACTGATTGGATAGGACAATATTACAGAAGGTAATCTTCTGGCCTCAAAGCCCACCAATTTACATGTTAATGTCATTCAAAAACACCCTCACAGAAACATCCAGAATAATGTTTGATCTAGTACCATGGCCCAGCCAAGTTGACATATAAAACTGTTCACACCACAGGCGGGGTATGTGACTCATGAGTAGGATTAAATGCAAAATGTTGAAGGAAATGGTAACCTGATTCCACTGGCAGAAGTAGTTTTAAAAAACCAGATCATGTCAATCAGTGTCTCTGTCTGCCAGTAGCAACCAAATTAGACACTTGGTAAAGTCTAAAATTTCTAGATTCATTTTGTGTATATAATTTTTTTTATAATCCATACAGAACAATTCTAACTGTATAGCCAGAAGTATGGATATTAGCATCAGACAGTTTAGTTTAGAGCCCTGGCTCTACCTTCTGCTTGCTCTGTGAATTTGGATGAGCTCCTTAAACTTTTTTGGCTTTGTTTTTCTCATCTATAAATATTTTTCTTTAATATGAGGGTTAATTAGAAAATGTATACAAAGCATATAGTATCAGAGGCAAAATAGATGCTCAGTATGAGTATTGCTGATATATAATCTTCAAAAAAGATTGAGTGCAAAATTGTATTTCAATTCATAATCATATGGAAAGAGGCAAATCACTATGAAGTCTTTAGATAATTTTGCTTTGAAAATTTGAGAAGTTATAATGTAATTCACCAGTTACAGACTTTTATCTGACATCCGTGCACCACAAGAGGGTTCCTGGAAGTGAGGCAGAGTAAGGGAACTTGGCTAGGTGGGTAGAAGAACAGCTCGAATGTCCCAGCACTCATAAACTTTATGTCTTGGAATGGTTTCAAATTTGGTATGGCTGCATGGATGTATTGGCAAAAAAACCTTCTCTCCTTTAACTAAGTACCAACTCTTTGCTAACCTTAATGAGAAAAATGAGAAAGGAAGTGTGTGCTCAGAATTGGCAGGGAAAAAAATCTATGTACATTGTCTTCTGCCTTTTAGTGATCAAGACTGTGATGTAGTATACAAATCTAAGCCTCTTCTTGTTTGCCGTGCAGAGAAAACTGATGCTGTTGAATCAGGAATGTATTTAATTTAACACAAGAAAGCATCAGGGACAAGGGGAGGAGTAATCTTATAGCTTTATAGGTAGAGGTAACCAGAACTAACCGTGAATTATCCTGGATCATGTTCTTGATCTTTGCCTCACCATTTTAGTTATTTGCAACATATCTTATGGGCAGCTACTAACTTCTGAGGTCATTAGTCTGTGATTATCACAAAACATGTGTTTGTTAAGTTGATTTAATCCCATGCTGCTTGAAAGAACAAGGATCCAAAAGAGCAGAAATTTTTTATCCTTTTTTTTTAATTTTAGAGAGAGAGGGAGCAATAGCAGGGGAGAGAAGCAGAGGGAAAGAGAGAGAGAGAGAGAGAGACAGAGAGACAGAGAGACAGAGACACACACACACACACAGAGAGAGAGAGAGAGAGAGAGAGAGAGAGAGAGAGTGAGAGTCCTAAGCAGGCTCCATGCTGAATGGGAGCTCAGTCTCACAGGGCTCTATCTCATGACTGTGAGATCATGACCTGAGCTGAAATCAAGAGTTGGGCCCCTAACCAACGGGGCCACCCAGTCACCCTGAAATGAGCAGTCTTCAAACGTTTTGGATACAATTCCCCAGATTCCCACAGTGCTCTGATACTGTTCATTTGAAAGCTTTTGGCTAGAATAGCTAATAAATGTGTTATCCTTTATGTACTGCTCTTAATTCTTTCTTTATCATATTTTTCTTTGCTTTGCTGAATACCCAGGTCCTAGGACTTTGGCATCAGACAATTCTGATAAGAATTGCTTTGGGTCTTTTGAGAGTCTGGTCGTCTTATATGTATTCACAAAAAAACTGATAGAATTTTTCAGAAATTCTAAGCCCCTGTTTCATGTTTTCTTGCTTTCAAAAGGACAAATATAAAACACAGAGCCCATGAAGTAAAAGACTTCCCAAGTTAATGTCAGTTGGTTGCAAATATTTCACAATTGTACAGTATTCTCTCATGTTTTCAGAAGGTAACTGATTGTATTTTTGACGGAAACTTCCCTCTAGAAATATCAACTCTTCAAGTTTGCTCTTATTGTTTTCATTGGTCTTTCTTTTTCTGTTCCGTCCTTTCCTCTGCTACCTATTCCTTCAGCAAAGATAATGTGGGACAGGAAAAGGAGAGAGCTGGTGGGAAAATTGGGAAAGCAAGGAAATCCGTAGGACCTACCCTTCTTCCATCACATGGTCTGATGTTTGGACTCTGAACTACAGTGGACTTTGGGACACAACAGAGTAGAGCAACATCATTTGTGTCTCCAGCCTTATCATTCTATGAACCTCATGAAGCATGGACACAGGATGTTATCCTCTTCCAATGAGGAAATGTCAGGCTTACAGAAAATGCTGCTTCATCCTAAGGTTTAAGGCTATTTCTTGGTGGGCCATAATTGTATCCCTGTTTTTGAAGAACAGTGTATTTATTGACATTCTAAAAATTACAATTATTAAAAATATATTCAACTGGTCACTTTCTTACAGGGCTATCTTGTTTGTTTTTATTGGGGTAAAGATGTAAAATTTACAATCTTAACCATTTATAAAGTGTACAGTTCCATAGGGTAGTTCACACTGTTGTGAAACAAATCGCCGGAACTTTTTCATCTTGCAAAACTGAAATTCTGTAGTCATTAAATGACAACTCCCCTTCGTTCCCTCTACCCAGCCACTGGGAGCTACCACTGTACTTTCTATTTCTATGAATGTCGGTGCTTTAGATCCCTCATATAAATGGAATCATCTAGTATTTTTTCTTTTTGTGACTGGCGTATACCACTTAGCATAACGTCCTTAAAGTTCTTTCATGCCGTAATGGCTGACAGGATGTCCTTCCTTTTTAAGGCTGACTAATACTTTATTGTAGGTACATATCACATTTTATTGATCTATTCATCTGCTGGAAATTTGTGTTGCTTCCACCTCCTGGCTATTGCGATATCCTGTTTCTTAAATATTAAAATTTAACTTTGGCTTTCCGATACCCTCTGATAGATTTAATAAACATGACATCATCTGTACGGAACTTCTGACAATCAAGGAGAGAGTGTAGTACGAGAAGAGCGTTGAGGACAGAATCCTGGGGAACCCAATCCCTTTATAAGATGCCAGCAGAGGAAGAAGGAGGAGGCTGAGAAGTAAGGATCAACAAGAAAGAAGAAGCCCAGGGGACGGGGGTGTTTCCTAGGGGAAGTAGACAAATGTCAGAGAAAGCAGGGATGCCAAGTAAGAAAGGTGTTAGCACTAACAAGGCATTAGGATCGTTTGCAGTTTTAGAAGAGGAGAGAAACTTGATGAAAGTAGGTGGAGGAGTGGGAAGTGAGAAGGAAGAGAAATCTGTTGAAGACCTACTCAAGGAGTTTAGATATGAACGGAGGAAGGAGACAGAGTAGTAACTGGTGGGGCAGGGTGGGGGTGTAGTGCTTTTTTGTTACATTGCTGTTTTTTAAGCCAAGAGAGCCTTGAGAATGTTTAATTGTTCGTTGCAATTTAATTGTTGCTACATAAAACTTGATCCCCAAACTGAATGTCTTAAAACAGCCATTTTATTTTGCCCCGTGATTTTGTGACTCAAGGTTTCAAGAAGGGCTAGCTGGCCAGTCTGGCTTCTATCCACATGGTGTCAGTGGTGGTGGCTAGGACTGGAGGCTCTACTTCTAGGATGGCTGTTTTACCCACATGTGTGGTGCCTGGGTGCTCCTTCACATCCTTTTCTCCTCCAGGGCCTCTCAACGTGGGTTGGGCGTCTCGCAGAATGGTAGTCTCAGAATAATCACACTCATTACATGGCAACTCACTTTCAAGAGCTATTACTCTAAGGGTCTCAGAGGGAAGCAGCAAGGTTTCTTGCTTCTTCAAGACATGAAAGCCAGAGGTCAATTCCACTGCTTTCTATTGGTTACACAAGTCGCTAAGACTCATGCACATTCAAGAGGAATGAAGGACTAGACCCTGCCTCTTGATTGGGATGGCATGAGCCAGTAGGGAGGGAAGGACTTCATGGCAACCATCTTGGAAACAAGTAGAGGAAGAGGGTTTGAAGTTACTCAGGTAATGAGTTTGCAGGAATGAATGAGACTTTTGAGATTTGAAACCAAAGATGGGTACACTGAAAAGCCTTTGGCAAGAGGAGGAAGATCCTTTTATGACACTATAATCCTTTATAAACCACAAACTCCAAGGTAACCTATGCATGTTTTTTGGTATGCTGCAAAGTCTCAGAGTTCTACCTGCTTTTTTCAAGTTTCTGGCACATCCTGAGAGGAAGTTCAAACACTTGAGGAGGCTTTTTCTAAGCCAAAGGATACTGCAGAGGGTCACAGGTACATACACTAAATGTGTAAACATACTGCCATATGTTGATCTGAACACTCTCATTTCAAATGCTTTCTGAGGAAATCCTATAGTCAAAAGCCTCTCTTCCTATCTTTACCCACTCACCTTTATGTGTGATTGGCTGTAATAATTCTAATCAAACTATTGTTCTATCTTTTTGAAAGGAAATATAGTGCCTAGTACCTGGAATTAACTATTCCATCTACTAGCTATGTGATCTCAAGGCGAATTATTTGGCCCTGTAGAGCATCAGTTTTCCCATCTGTAAAATAGGCACTAATAACCTCAGTAACCTCAAAGGGTTTTTGTGAGAATAAAATGATATAATTCATGTAACGGGGCACTTAGTAAGCTCTCAATAAAAGATAGGTATTTTTATTATTAAAACTGTTTATCTTCAGGGGCACCTGGGTGGCTCAGTCAGTTAAGTGTCTGACTCTTGATTTCAGCTCAGGTTATGGTCTCACAGTTCGTGAGATCAAGCCTCACACGGGCTCTGTGCTGTTAGTGCAGAGCCTACTTGGGATTCTCTCACTCCCTCTCTCTCTGCCCCTCCCCCACTCATGTGTTTTCTCTCTCTCTCTCTCTCTCTCTCTATCTCTATCTCTATCTCTATCATCTCTATCTCTATCTCTATCTCTATCTCTCTGTCTCTCTCAAAAATAAATAAGTAAACCTTAAAACCCTGTTTATCTTTAGAGGAGCCCCTCAATTTCATCTTTAGGTGGGAAGCAGAACTTTAGCTTCTTGCTGGACAAGCTGGAAATCATTGTGACTCACTCTCTACAAATGGTACACTTTGAACCAGAGTGGAATTTTACCTTGTGTGCCACAAAATCTTTACAAGCTTCTCCAGGGCCTAGTTTATAAGGAGAAAGTATCTTGGGCACTTACATAAGATAATAAAGCTCACTGAATCAGAGGGATAAGAAAGGGACTTTGAGCATCTAATTTGCTACTACCTAAGCCATCCAGACATGTGAGAATCTGCCTTTGTGCAAACAGCTCCTGGGTCTTACCAGCTCTGTTTCCAGCTCCCTCCTCCTCCAGCCAACCCTGCCCCTGGACCCAGTTAGGTTCCTGGAGCCCAGTCTGGCATGGATGAGAGCCCCGGGCCTCCTTCTTACTGGGAAGCAAAGTTGGGACATTGGTATTAAGCACTCCTTTGCCTTTTTTGAAGAATAAGATATGGTAATACAGCACTTTGACTAGAATTTTTATAAATACTATAAAAGAAAATCTTTCTTGGGCCAGTTTCAAGAATTGAGGTCATTGTGCTGGTGAGTAATGATTTAGAACTGACTTGATCCCTTTGTTTTGGCTGCCAAATGCCCATGGCTGGTTGTAATCGCCTTATGGGTTCTTCATCCTCCCCTGGCCCTGCGTGATACTCAGCTTTCTCAGTGACAGTGATTTCTGCATATGACACTGAGCATGCTCATCGCCCCCTGCCCCTCACCCTCCAGAGTCCAGACTAAACGTGCCTCACCCCAAAACTTCCCTGGGGCCTGCTTTCATCTCCTGCCCTTGCCATGAAAATGCAGGGAAACTGGGTGGATCCTGGGTGTCTTTCGGACGAAAGTCCAGCCTGTGCATGACAAGGCTTCTCCCTCCTCACGTTTGGAAGGGTTTCCTCCCCACCTCTTCCTTCTTACTCTTCATGGCCCAGACCTCCTGACCTTCTCTTTCTGGTGAACTCACTTTCATAAAGATGGAGCATCTATGTATGCTTAGGTTTTTTTGTCTTGCTGAAAAAAAAAAAAAAAAGAAAGAAAGAAAAAAACCTAATTCAAGGTCTTAATCCAAAGTGATTCCACCCAGACTGTCAGGAAAGGGGAATGAAACAATTTGGCTGGGGGTGGGGGGGTGGGCAGAAAGTGGAGAGGTGGCTAGGGGTGTAAGTGGCAGCAAGGGGACTGAGGGCGGCAGGACCCCTGACCTTGTTGGGGACAGGGGTTTGTCTCTGAGTCAGAAGTACCTTGTAAGGCACGCCCAGGTCTGCTTTTCTGTTTTTTTTTTTAAATTATTATTATTATTATTTTAAATGTTTATTTATTTTTGAGAGAGAGAGCACAAGTGGGAGAGGGTCAGAGAGAGAGAGGGAGACATAGAATCTGAAGCAGGCTCCAGGCTCTGAGCTGTCAGCACAGAGCCCAACTTGGGGCTCAAACTCGCAAGCAGAGCCATGAGATCATGACCTGAGCCAAAGTTGGCTACTTAACTGACTGAGCCACCCAGGCCCCTCTAGACATTTTTTTCTTAATCACCCCCACATGAATGTTTAATATAACAGATGTACTGCACATTTGTTGTGTACTGTGTGCATATCTGTGCTTTATACATAAAAAGAGTAAAATTTTATGGCCTGCCCCCCTGCAAGTAACCAGATTTCACCACTTAAGGACTATATCACCCTGTTGAGAATACATCCCCCAGAAGCAAACCAAGATAAGGCAAGGAGTTTTTAGGAGATGAGGAGAAGCTGCTAGGGGAGTAGGAGCATGAGCCAGAGAAGGAAGCCAGCAGTACGTGCTTTAGAGCAAGAGGCACTGTGGGCAGCTGGGGTCTACTCTAAGTGGGTGCTCTGTGTCCCACTGCACAACGCCCACCTCCAGGGTATCTGGCTTGAGGGACCGGGTATATGCACAGCCACTTTCCTCAGTCATTGGTTGAGGGTTGCTCCCAGGGAGATACTAATTCTCCAGCAATTGTATTTTGTCGCTTGCTTGGGCAGGATGAGCTACAGAGGACAGAGAAAGTCCGCAGGCAGAGTCATGGGTGCTGGCAGCAGTCTTACGGGCTCCTTCAGGGCATATAAAATGACACATGCTGAAGAGCACTGGGAGGGAGGGGGCACTGACATTGGTTGCATTATTTTTTTTTAAAATAGACTTTAATTCAATTTTAAGTCCACAGCAACACCAAGCACAAAGTATAGAGAGTTCTCATATACCTGCTGTCTGCCCCCCGCCCCCGCCCCCACATGCATAGCCTCCTCTGCTATTAACACCCCCCATCACAGTGGTCCATTTGTAACAACTGGTAAACCTGCATTGACACATCATTATCGCCCAGTCCATAGCTCACCTTCACAGTAGCATAATCACATACATTATATTACATAGCTCACTCTTGTTGTGCACTCCTGGGTTTGGACAAATGTGTAATGACAACTATCCACCATCACACAATCATAGAGTAGTTTCACTGCCCTAAACATCCTCCATGCTCTGTTCATTCATCCTTCCCTCCCTGCTGCATTATTTTTGTTTGCTTCTAGTCTGTGTTACCACATGATACAACTCTCACATAGTTATAATCACTGCAGGTATATAATTTTGTACTGTGCTTTTTTTGCTTGAAGCATTTGTTCAGGTTGATATAGTCTTCATAATTATAACCTTTAAAGATGGCATAGTTTTCCTTCATATGCATATACCATAATGCTTACCAATATTCCCCTATTATTAAACGTTTTTAGCTTATTTCCGTTTTTTCTATTATCAATAAATATATTGCTAGAAAAACAAAGCTAGAAGGGATTCATTAAAAACAGTGTTAATAGTGGTTGTATGTGATAGAATTCTACACATTTTTGGTTTTGTTCTGTTCATTTGTCTATAATTGCTTTTATGACAGGAAAATAACTGTTTTTATGTGTTAACTTGGAGAAGCTAAACCCAATTGTTCAATCAAACACTACTCTAGGTGTTGCTGTAAAGGTATTTTGTGGCTGTGATAAAGAGCTGCATCCAGTTAACTTTAGGTGGAGGAGATTATCCTTGATAACCTGGGTGCACCTGGTACTATCAGCTGAAAGGCCTTAAAAGCAGAACTGAGGTTTATGTGAAGAGGAAATTCTGCTCTGCACTTCAGCCTCAGAGACTTCTTGAGTTTCCAGCCCATCCTTCCTGATAGCTTATCCTGTGGATTTTGGAATTGCCTAGCCAGCTCCCATGACCCCATAAACTAATTCCTTGCAATAAACACTTTATATGTATATTACATATATATGCTTATATATTACATATAGTATATGTTTATATATATATTATATGTAAGTTTATATATAATGTTTATTTTATGTATCTATACATTCCCCTTTCCCTCTGGTGAAACCCTTAATGACCCAATAACCTCTCATTGCCCCTCCCCTCCTCCCAAAAAGAGACATTGTAAAGAACATCTTTTTCAAAAAATTTATGTATTTATTTTGAAAGAGAGAGAGAGAGAGAGAATGCTCACATGCGAGTGGGGGAGAGGTAGAGAGAGAAGGAGAGAGAGAACCCCAAGCAGGCTCTGTGCTTGTCAGAACTGTGAGATCATGACCTGAGCCAAAATCAAGAGTTGAATGTTTAACTGACGGAGCCACCCAGGTGCTCCTGGAAAGAACATCTTAAGGCGTACAGATTTTTTCTTCGCATTTTGTCCTTTTTGTCTTCCCCTGGATTGCGATTTCTAGATGTGGCATGAGTATATTTAACTAACATACACATTCTTATTATGGACCCTAAACAATAGTGAACTCAGGAGGCAAATTAAAGGGTGAGCTAGATGGGCCACGTGATGAGGTGCCAATGTAAAATGGATCCTGAAACTTCGTGTTAATTGTAGGAATTTTTTGCTGGCTGGAGTTTGCCAGTGTGGGACCAGAGCTGAACTGCAAGGGACAAGCAAGGAGAGGCAAATTCCAGTGGCCGATTTACCCCCAAGAAGCCCTTTGCCTCCACTCTAAGAAAATGTAAACACATATTTAACCAAATGTCTGTTGAATGGAGTGCCAAAATATTAATCAGCTTGAGTCACCCACTTACCTAGGCCATCTCTTCTGGGCCTCAAGTTGGTCCCTGAATTAAGTTTACTCACCATATGCAGTGTATATTTTATGCCTTAGGACAATAAGGGGCAAATGTAATGACATTGTTAGGGTTTGGAATACAGAGAGTCGCATAATGGCGGGGATATGAAGAACCTGAATCCCAGAAGATCGCATAAAATGTGTGGAGTTTCAAGAGCTGTTTTCCGTTTATTCAAGCAATATATTTCAGGTACCAGGCATTATACAAAGTGCCATGGATACAGAAGTGAGAGAGTTATGGACCCTCCTCCCAATGGAGTCTGAGGGAAATACAGACAGCATTTGCATAGAGATTACATATAAAATTATTTAGTAGAGAGTACAGTGAGGGAAACACATCTGATGTCATATGAAGACATATAACAGAGGGAACAGATCTCAGTGAGTCAGTACGGCTGAGGCAGCTTTGTAAAAGCAGACGGTGTTCTGGTGAGCCCGACAGAGGAAGCTGACTTTCCTAAGCTGTACCTTAGTTTCTGAGTTAGAGGTGTGTGTGTCTTTGTGCATGCGTGTGTGTGTGTGTGTGTGTGTGTGTGTGCACGCGCGTGCACACACGTACACGTTGGCTGTAAAAAGAGCAGATAGGAGGGTAGATTGAGGAAGCTGGGACTGGTGGCTATCCATCTTAGTATTTAGAAAGACCATCTAATCACCTGTTAGCAAAGTAGCAGAGGGAAGGCACAGCAAACATAGCACAAACTTGAACAGCTTTTCAGTACCTCAGATAGTTCTTGGTCCTTAGCAGGTGCTCACTAAAGACCAAATGAGGGAAAGATCAAGGGCGCCTGGGTGGCTCAGTTGGCTAAGCGTCCATCTCTTGATCTCGGCTCAGGTCATGATCTCATGGTTCATGAGATTGAGCCCGCGTGGGGCTCTGTGCTGACACCATGGAGTCTGCTTGGGATTCTCTCTCTCTGCCTCAGCGCTGACAGTATGGAGTCGACTTGGGATTCTCTCTCTCTCTTTCTGCCTTTCCCTCTCTGTCTCTAGATAAACAAATAAATAAGGGAAAGATCACCCTGGTGCTCTACTATGTGCCAGGCACTGTATTAGGGTGATTTATGTAAGCTTTCTTAATCTTCCCATAATGATGTCAAGATCCCAAAAGAAAAAGGAGAAAACCTCTGTCTAGAGATTTTAAAGAACTTGTTCAAAGTCACCAAACCTAACACAAAAGTGCAGTGTTTGCTATAGCTATGATGGATAGAAGAATGGAATCAGTAGGGATCATTTTGGACATGAATAGAGTTTGAATTGAGTTCTTGTACTGAATGTTACCCCATTCCTGTGTTATGTGATAGAATTAATGTTTCTCTGCAGCTTATGGATGAGGTTTCCGTTCCTTTGATCTAAGAGCGTTCGGAGCAGAGCAAGCAATTACAAATAAATGGTTGGATGAGACATTTTAAACTTGGCCTTCAGACTTTTACTGACAAGGTGCCTTCTGCTGCACTTATTTCTCTTTTTGTTTACCTTAACCACAACCCTTACTAGATATTCTGAAAATGGTTTTTGCTCCTAATTTCTTTTAAATGGAGGAAACTCTATATAGATTCCACTAATCAAAGAGAGCCTCTGGTTTTTGTCTCGTCAAACCTACTAAGATCTGCCTAGGGTGGTCAGGGACAGTTAATGTGTGAGATAGGCTTTGACATTTCCAGGAAGGCCACTGCTCTACACTTTTAGGGCTCTTAAATGTCTGTCATACACACTTATCATGGGCTTCAGAATTATCCTCAAAGTATTCCTTTGAATTAGGAAGACCAGTAAGAAGTTTTTACTACAAATGAACACACTGACTCTGGTTAACTTAAGCAGAGAAAGAATTCACTTTAGAAAGATATCAGGGAGTTCAAAGAGTCAACCACATGCCCACTGAATCAGGCTTAACAGACAAGCAGAAGCCGAGGTATGTAAGAAGACCAGATGACAGCCAAAATCATAGGACAGAAAGGGTCTGGTTAGACACCTCTGTGGTCCCACTCCTGCCCCATCACTGCTCTCATGAGAAGGGATTCCAAACTATCCTTGCATCTTGGAGTCACTTGCTCCAGATTCAAAAGTCTAGGTTGAGCTTAGGTCCAGGGTCTGTGTTCTAACTGCTGCAGCTCAGAGAGTGAGCAGATGTGCTTCTTGGATTTCCACAGTAGGATGCATGGCTGGGAGTAAGGGAAGGCACAAAACTGAAGGAGGCACTCACTTCCAGCAGCTTTCATTTTCAAACAATTAAAAATTGTCACAACGAATATATTTTAATTTTGAAGAACTTCAAATTCAGTAAAATATTTCCTGTATGAAACTTGCACATAAAACAAAAACATCACACCGTGTAGTCTGCAATCTGTTTTACTGTCTTGAGTTGTATTTATTGTATTCTAGTTTATTCTCTTTTATTTTATTTATTTTTTTTTTTTGTTTCATTGTCTTGGGTTTCAAGCACAGATGAAAACTCCTAGTAGTCAAATAGACTTGAAAAAATGCCTGTTCTGTTTCTTTGTCGAGACAATGGCTGTGTTATCACTGCTTATTCCTAATCTGTTTAAATTCAGGAATGCATAGTATCACAGGAGTTGGAGACACAAAACGTGCCAAAGGGAGCTTGGATAATTCCAAGCAGTCACAGACTTACTTTCAAAAGGAACACCTGTGGCTGAGTCCACCTGCGTTCAGGGCAACAACAAATCAACAATTGTTTAGAGCTTGTAGGAAAAAGTATTGTATCACCGACGCTGTTGAAATTGTCCCCGTTAGTGATAATAAGCAGCAGTTTTATTGATTTGTCAGTTTTATTATTGTTTTTAAATTCTTGGCAGTAGTGCATCCTCTTATTGCCTGTACCCTCTCTCCTATCACCCCACCATTGTGCGTCTTTGAGTGGACCATATGCAGGAAGCTGGTAAGAGACCTTGACTCCTGGGAGGAACAGCAGAGAGGTACAGTGGAGGGAAGGAGACCTGGCTTGTAGCAGCTTTGTGTACTACCCTATCCGAAGACAAAGATAAAACAAGATGGCTTCGGAGGGCTGTCTTAGTTCCAGCCCTCTCTTATGCCAAAGCCCAGTGTTCCTGACCCAGCTGGCAGGTTGTGAGCCCAGGGCTGTGTGGCCCAGTTAGCGGCCCCCAGCTCAGGACTGGCCAGCTGCCTCAGAAGTGAGTGCCTCTGGCCATGCTGGCCACAGGGGCAGGGGAATCGTCAGTTCAGCTCACATTCATTGCTACTGTGAGAAAGGCAAGAAAAAATACACAGTCTGCCCATGATGTGTCCTCATCTCTGAGAGATGGGACGCTACTGATTAAAATCAGATTCCGATCCTAAAAGCAGATCTTCCGCTAATTAGGCACATTAGCTTTGTGCCGGGCTGGGTGTAAAATAACTTCCATTTCATTCATTTCCAGAAGACAAGGCTGATGATGAGGGCAAGAGGATGTGGCCCACATAACCAGAGCTATTGTTCAGTTCCTGGGGAAGGTATTCCTGGTGCAAGACAGTGCAGTTTTCACCGCTGGACTTGCCTCCAAAAGATCATTTCATAAACAGTGTTGTTGTTGTTTTTTAATCTTTTCAACTTCATCGGAAAATACAAGACATGCCTCACCCTACTCCTAACCCCCAGACGAACAGACATAACGAATACCCAGACGCACAGACTTGGCAATGACTGCTTCACCCCTGAAAGGTTGCTTTGCACTAAGCGCTTCTGACACTAATGTTCATGCTTAAGCAAACACATTACTTAGAGAGAAGAATGGCTCTGTCAGCCCGCCTGCGCTGCTTGGCACCATGGGACCTGCAGGGGCACGAGGTCTCATTCAGACAGGCACGGGGAGACAGTCTTCCAGACGCACTCACAGAGACCCTCAGATGTGCACACCCTTGCAAACATACCACCCACAGTCACCAGCAGACAGCCGGCTTCAAGAAGTTCCTGAGAAAGAAAACGTCACTGGTTATTAACAAGCCTGCCATATTTGCAGATGTTAATAAGCCTGAAATACTTGCAGAACTATCTCGGGATTCTCTCCCATTCTTTTTCTTTCTCTTGTTTCTTGTTTCTTTGCATGAAAGTGTTCACATTTGTGAAAAGAGGCCTGTTGGGGAAGCAAACGATTTGTAGAGAGAACTATATTTGGGACCATTTCTTAATCTTTTCCACTGGAGCTGGTTCGTTGGAGTGTCTGTGTTCACATTAGCATTTCTGTCTGGGGCTATGAGTTATGCTGTCAAAGGAGTTTCACACTGGGTTTGTTACCTGGATACCCACAAATATGCCTGGTCTGTTTGTATAAATCTGAAAAACCTTCCTTGTCCTTAGGAAACCAGGCCATTCTGCATATTAGGAAGGGGCAGTGAATCCAACCGTTAGGGGAACGGTGCCTGGATAAATAACTGTAGAAGGGAGCCCAGAGTCCATTCTTGACTGAGATGGTTGTATTCCATTCACAAGGAGGTAGACTTCCCTGTGGCCGGAGATGCAGGGTCGAGCCTGCCGTTACACATCCCTCAAGGCAAGCTTGAGACCAGGACATATCTGTGTACCATCATAGCGGAAACTATTAAAAAGCTCCTTTACACGGTGCATATCATGCCACAAACCAGTGCAGCTGTTGAAGCATCGGCCAGAAGCAAGGACTAATGGAGGCCAGGGCACAGCAAGTGATGGAAGGATGACAGAGCTCTGGGGCTAAAATCCCAGACCATGCTCGCCCTGTGAGAGCCCACCAGGAGATTTTCTGAGAGATGGCTCAGCCCGTTCTTCTCCCATCAAGTTAGACTCAAGCATTTGCCTCTGACAATGTCCCACATATGTCATTCCAACTGCTTTCATAGCCCACTTCCCACAGCCCACAGCCCAGCCTCGGGAAGCCGATTGTGAGTGAGCGTGATCGAGTCAAGCTCAGGACCTCTGGCACCATGCCCACATCATCCTTGTGAAGGAGATACCTCCAGGGTTTCCTGTCCACAGACACACTCCCTGGATGGCTGTTGTCGATTTCCATCACCCAAACCCCTCTGGGCCAAACCCACCCGGATGGGCTCTCACAAAAGGCAGGAGAAAAAAGGCTGCGCGTGCTGACAGGGCCAGCTCCCTGAGTGTCATTCCCTTGCTACTAGTGCTGGGCAAAGGTTCTATGGCCACTGTCCCTGCTGGCTCATTTGCTACCACTCTCATGTCAGAATGGTGTCACCTACTTCATGGTGCCTCAAGCGTGGCCCATAGTGCACTTACAGGAGAATCATTTGGGTGTATGTTTAAAATGCAGGTTCAGGGGGGCACCCGGGTGGCTCAGTCTGTTGGGCGTCCAACTTTAGTTCAGGTCATAATCTCGTGGTTCGTGGGTTTGAGCCCCAAGTTGGTCTCTGTGCTGACAACTCAGAGCCTGGAGCCTGTTTCGGATTCTGTGACTTCCTGTCTCTCTGCCCCTCCCCTGCTCACGCTCTGTCTCTCTCTCTCTCTCTCTCTCTCTCAAAAATAAATAAACATTAATTTTTTTTTTAATTTTTTTTTTTAACGTTTATTTTTGAGACAGAGAGAGACAGAGCATGAACCGGGGAGGGTCAGAGAGAGAGGGAGACACAGAATCGGAAGCAGGCTCCAGGCTCTGAGCCATCAGCCCAGAGCCCGACACGGGGCTCGAACGCACGGACCGTGAGATCGTGACCTGAGCTGAAGTCGGACGCTTAACCGACTGAGCCACCCAGGCGCCCCTAATTTTTTTTAATTCAAGTTCAGAATCTCTAGATGTGAGGCCCACAAATTTGGTTTTCAGCATATACCTCTGATGATTCTCATGCACATTAAAATTTGAGAGTCCCTGATCACTGGCCCTCTGTATTTCTATTTTATTTTATTTAGACCTCAGGAAGACGGAATAGAGTTAATCACTCATCAGTTCATGTACCACAGTCATCATTCATCTACCCTCCTTAACAGAGGTGTAGTTGACATACAAAAAACTGCACTGTTTAAAGTTTACAGTTTGATAAGTTTTGACATCTATATATGCCCGTGAAACTATCTCCACAATCAAGATAACCATTTCTTACCCCCATTTCTCTTTCCACCATAGGTACTTGAACCTGAATTTCTGTATATCCTTTCAATCTACCTCCACATGTTAGATAGATATTCTTAAAATGATGCCATTTTGTGTGTGTGTTCTTATCTCACAAATACGGTTCTGTGCTGTGGAACTCATTCTGCTTCTTACCTATTTGATTCATCATTAAGCTCTGGGGACCCAACCATGTTCCTATATATAAATCCCTTTTACAACTTCTGGCTAGCACATATTGTTTGTGTTTTTGCTTAACCCATTGCTTTATTAATAAACACCAGGTGTCCTCCAAGTCCTTGTTCACACACACACACACACACACACACACTCTCTCTCTCCCCATGATGAACATCCATTATGTGTTTTTTTATGATCTGTATGTTAGAATTTCACTGGGCACATAATCAGGGCTGAGACTGTGTCCTTGACTTGTCTCAGGACTGACTTCTCTGAGGAATGACTCTGCCTGTTCAGACTCACTAGCTGTTCATCTCTGCTATTCTTGATATTATCTAACTTCCCGTGAAGTGATCTGTCATTGATGTTTTAATTTGCATTTCTGATTTCTAGTGATGTTGAGCATCTCTTCATACACTTACTGGCCATTCAGAGGTTTCCCCTTCTATGAATTGTTTATTCACACATTTCACTAATTTTTTTCTGTTGTTCACCCTTTCCATTTCTTACTGTTTTGCCAAATTTTCTAAATACAGATTTTTTTTTGGTTTGTGATGTTAGTAACATTGTCTTCTGGTTTACTATCTACTTGTTGACCTGTGGTATTTTTGCTGGAATAAATCTTTAATTTTGTTTTATAGAAAAATCTATCAATTTTTCTTCTGCTTATGGTTTGTACATTTGGGGTTTTCTTTAAGTTATAGGTCCCATTCAAAAGTTATTGAGATAGCAACACATATTCTCTTCTATTAATATATAATTTTACATTTAACATTTAGTCCCTTAATACATTTGGGGTTTCCTTTCAGATCATGTGAGTTGGGACTGAATGTAGTTAATTTTCCCAATACAATCTACTAATTGACCTATTACTTCCCCAGTGATTTTGCAGTCCTCCCTCATATTACATACCAAGTTCCCAACTACAGTAATGTCTATTTCTGGGTTCTCTATTCTATGGCATTGGTCACTATGCCTTCCCCCCTCCTTTTTTATTCTGGCATTGTGATATACCTTAATATCTAGTAAGGCAAATCTCTTTTTTTCTTTGCTTATTTTTAAAAATTAGCCATTTGTGATGTTTATTCTTCCATATACATTTAAAAACAGGTCTCTCAAAATTTCAAAAGTTGGACAACGGGGCACTTTACTGGAATTACATTGGATCTGTAGTTTCACTCGTAAAGAAGCAACATTCTTAAAACATTGTCTCAGGTTGCTGCATCACTCCATTTATTCATGTCTTTGTTTCTGTCCATTACTGTAATTAAAACTTTCTCCCAATAGAAAAAAAAAGAGACTTGTACATTTTTGTTAGATTATCTCCTAGGTAATTAAGACATTTAAAGTTTCTATCCCCAATTCCTCTGGATCTCCCCGTTGCTGATTATCTGCTTGCACTTTTCCTCCACCCTGGTCTTGTTTTCCCCTGTGGTTTTTATAGCCTCTTGGTTTCTCTTTGCTTTCCTGGCTTCAGTCCTTACTCCTCTGCCTCTTCGATTCTACCTCCTGATCCCTTTCCCTTGACCTGTAAGCTACCTACCATTTAGATATTCTTTGTTCAGGGGGCTTTAAAGATGTTACCTAAAGCCATACTTAACTTATAGCCTAGGATGTTAATGAGGATTATGTCTGAGAGCAGAATATGACTTTTATGGAGGCAAAAACAGGACCACTCATCTGTTTATCCAGCTTTTGGTCATGGAATTTACATGAAATTATATTTGTTCCAAAATGTATCAGTTTGAGAAAAATATTTTGGCTCCTACAGTATAAAATTCAAATAATAGCCTGAATAATAAAGGCATTTATGATCTCACATAGGAAGTTTGGGGGTGGTTCCAAGGTTGGTACGGAAGTTCAGCGAGGTCACTTTAGCATTTCTTCAGGTCTTTCCCTCATGGTTGCAAGACAGTTGCTATGATTCTAAACATGACATACCTTACCACATTTGAGAAGTGAAAGGTTGGGGGCAGAGGTGGCTACAGAGAGCTCTCTACATATTGTTCTTTCTTTGCATCAAGGGCAAACATCTTTCCAAGAAGCCCTTCAGATACATCTATCTAGCTAGATATCTCCATCTAGCTCATTAGCTGGAACAACATGTCATACTTATTCTGATCCATCACTGCCACAGGGGAGTGGGATTGCATGATTGATTTAGACCAATTCATGATTTAGTCTTTGGGCTGGGCATTTTGTCAACTAAACAACATCCATATTCTGATAGCAAAGAATATGTGGAATATAGCTATTGGGTAGAAAACTAACAAAGTTTCCTGGTGTGGATGGGAGAAGATTTGAGGCAAGATCATCTTTGTTCTTCAACTTTAAGGCCCTGAAGTTAGAGCTTTCTCATTTATGTATTTATTTAGCAGTATTGATTGAGCACCTGTGATGCTAGGGACTGGAAATATAATGATGAGCAAAACCTGCCAGGATCTGCACCACCACCAAGACTGCAACATTCTATGGAACAGAACATTAAATGAATGTTCCCACAAAAATACAAAGTCAGCAACTTACTAAAGTACTATGAAGGACAGGAACAGGGAACTAGGGGAGTACATAATGAGGGCACCTGTTTTTGAAGCAGTGATCATCTTTTCACATCCCAGGGAAGAGTTGTAGAGTTGCTAAGAAGGTTGGTGGCCTGACAGAAGCCTGAAATTGCTATGAAATGGGAGGAGTCTCTGGGGCTGGAGGCAAGTGGCTGGGGCTCTCGAATACAGTGGTGAGCACCAGCCCATTGATTCCAAACAGCCAGATGGGACCAAGGACACATCATTGCTTACCACTCCATGGAGCAGACCCATCCAGCTACTGCACAGCAGAGATCAGAATGGACCTGGTTCTCTCTCTCGATGGGTTTAAGGAGCCTACCTCTCCTTTGCTGACACAAGGTTACTGCCTCACAAAACCTCTCCTCATATGCCCAGATACCATCTTGGAGGAAAGAAGCAAAGGCCTAACATTTATTCCCAAAGAACTGAGATTCCTAAAGAAATATTCAAGGCATTAGATCGGTATAAAATTAGTAGATTGGACAAAAATTAAAGTTCTTTTCACACTACTCAGCAGCAGGAGTTTATAAGGAAAACTAGAGCAGGTAACTGAAAATTAAATACATTTTATTGCAACTGAGTTAATGTGAGTATGTCAAAACAACATTAGAGGAAAGTGCTATTATTGACTCCATTTTATAGATAAGGAAATTGAGGCTCAGATAAGATAAGTATATTGTCCAAGGTCATGTAGTTAACAAGTGGCTGATCTTGAATTTGAGCCAGATAGGACTTCAAAAACTCCATGCTTTTAACCACTTACAAGATACCACTTTATAAGGTGGTAACTGCAATAAGAAATACAGATAAACTTTCAGGACTATGTCAAGGAGGAAAAGATGGCTTCTAAAAAAAAGAGGACTGAAGAAAGTTTTGTGGAATAGGCAGCAATGGATTCCATCTTTTCCTTTTTTTTTTTTAATTTTTTTTTTAACATTTATTTATTTTTGAGACAGAGAGAGAGCATGAACAGGGGAGGGTCAGAGAAAGAGGGAGACACAGAATCTGAAACAGGCTCCAGGCTCTGAGCTGTCAGCACAGAGCCCGAGGCGGGGCTCGAACCCACAGACCGCGAGATCATGACCTGAGCCGAAGTTGAACGCTTAACCGACTGAGCCACCCAGGCTCCCCCATCTTTTCCTTTTTAACAAACAGTGATGGTAAATTGTCAGTCCTTGTCAGCTAACTTCAATGTCTAGATCTCCTGTCTGTGTCTACTGTCTTTTTCCCTTTGGTTTTTCAGCCTCATGATCCTGTCCTTTGGTATACCTAGTAAATCTTAATTGAGTGTTGGACATTATGTATACTAAGTCGGACATCAAATGATATATTCTTTTACAGAAGTTTACCATCCCCTTGCTGTAACTGACAGAATGATGTCTGGTCATGTTCTGGTGATTTGCTGAGTGTAGTTTGTATTATAGCGCTGTTAAATCTCAGTCTTCCATTGGTTCATCTCTGACCTGGTTCATCTTTGACCTTTGACAAAAAGCCTATTGTATTCTGCAAGGTCCCTCCCATTGTGGGTACTAAACTCTAATCTTAGTCTTACAAGACTGCCGAAAAACTTCCGCTCTGCTTTTCAGAGGCAGGGTTTCCACTTGCATTTTAAAACCCCTGCTCTAAACAGTCCCTGTATTTGGCACAAGTTCTCAAGAGAAAAGCAGGCTGCATGCTTGAGGGCCTCCCAAGTCCTTCACCAAAACTATTGGTTTCTCTCCCTCCTTAGCAGCCCTTGGCCAGACTGTACTGTACGTTGCCTCGGGATTCTCAGCCTGCTGCAAATGCTCTGAGAACTTTCAAGATCTTCTCCTTCCAAGGCCTTAGCTCTTCCAGTTTTCCTTGCCTCAGCAGCTCTCAGCTCCCTTCAAAGGGATGATTTCTGTGTTTTATTTGGCTTTTCTAATTATTCTGTTGGGAATGCTGGTCTGCTGACAGCAATTCTATCCAACCAGAAAGAAGAAGCGGTTGAGGGGAGAAGGGTGGATGGATTTGCATATGGGAAGTAACTGCTCTAAAAAGCAGCTATGATCTATCTCCCTGTCACCAACTCCATTGGTCTTTTCCTTATCCGCCAGCTCACTGATCTTTCTGTATTATTTGGCCCCTCCCCAGAGACTCTCCATTCTTGTTTTAAAAAAAATGTTCATATTTTTTTGAGAGAGAAAGAGAGAAAGCAAGCACAAGTGGGGGAGGAACAGAGAGAGGGGGACAGAAGATCCAAAGTGGGTGTTGTAAATCAACATTCTCTGGGCTTCAGTAGCCACCTCTGGGTGGATAACTCCTGATTCTATGCTAAGAGACCTTCCCTGTCTCTGAAACTCCAATCTTACCCTTAGAGTCCCTCACTTATGTGCACTTGGTATAGTGTGGAAAGGGAGCAGTTTGCAATTTCTTCTTAAAAGGGAAGAAGAGGCACAAATAATTTTAAAATTATAGGTAATATCTGTCTGGGAAAGCAGAAATGCTGGTGCTAAGAATGTGACAGAGGTTAGAGGAGGAACTGGCTTGCAGAGTATAACTTTTTTTTTTAATGTTTATTTTTGAGAGAGAGAAAGCTAATAGATGTGTAGTGGTATCTCTACATGTTGTTTTATATTTTTTTGTTTAATTTGCATTGTTGTTTTAATTTGCATTTCCCTGGTGACATTGAATGTGGAGCATCTTTTCACATACTTATTTGCTCTCTGTGTATCTTCTTTGATGAAGTATCTGTTAAGGTATTTGTGAGCAGGGGAGGGGCAGAGAGAGAGGGAGACAGAGGATCCAAAGCAGACTCTGTGCTGTAAGCGCAGAGCCCAGCGCAGGGCTCAAACTCACGAACCCCAAGACCTTGACCTAGCTGAAAGTCAGGCATAAACAATCTGGTATAAACAATCAGATATAAACAGTCTGAGAAGTCAGATGCTTAACTGACTGAGCCCCCCAGACGCCCTCAGAGTATAACTTTTTTTTTAAGCGTTAATTTTTTCAGAACAGTTTTAGATTCATAACAAAATTGAGGAGAAAGCACAGAGATTTCCTATATACCTTCTGACACCACTCATGCATAGCCATTATCAAAATCTTCCATTATCAACCTCTCCCACCAGAGTGCTACATTTGTTGTAATTGATGAACCTACACTGATGCATTAAAATCACCTAGCGTCCACAGTTTACATTAGAATTCACTCTTGGAGGGGCATCTGGGTGGCTCACTCAGTTAAACATCCAACTTTGGTTCAGGTCATGATCTCACAGCTCATAAGTTCGAGCCAAGCCCTGTGTCAGGCTCTGCATTGACAGCTCTGAACCTGTAGCCTGCTTCTGATTCTGTGTCCCTCTCTTTCTCTGACCTCTCCTGTGCTCATGCTCTGTCTCACTCTCTCTCTCTCTCTCTCAAGAATAAATAAACATAAAAAAAAAAAAGAATTCACTCATGGCGTATATTTTGTGGGTTTGGACAAATGTATATGTGGCCTATAGCCATCATTATAGCACTATATGGAATATTTTCACTGCCCTAAAAACCCTCTGTTCTTCTCTTATTTAGCCTTCCCCACAACCAATCCTTGGAAATAACCAGTGTCTTCATAATTTTGCGTTTTCAGAATGTCATACAGCTAGACTCATACAACATGCAACCTTTTCAAATTGGCTTATTTCCCTTAGTAATATACATTTAAGACTTCCCCATCTTTTCATGGCTTGATAGCTCCTTTCTTTTTAGCACTGAATAATATCCCATTGTCTGGATGTACCACAGTTTATCCATTTACCTACTGAAGAACATCTTGGTGGCTTCCAAGTTTTGGCAATTATGAATAAAGCTGCTATAAATATCTGTTGTTTTTATGTGGACATAAATTTTCTACTCCGTAAGCTAAATACCAGTGAGAGTGATTGCTGGATGATATGATAAGAGTATGTTTGGCTTTGTAAGAAAGCACCAAATGGACGTCCAGGGTGGCTGTGTGCATCCCACCAGCAGGTATGAGAGTTCCTGTTGCTCCACATCCTTGTCAGCATTTGGTGTTGTCAGTGTTCCAGACTTTGGCCATCCTAATAGATGTGTAGTGGTATCTCTACACGTTGTTTTATTACTTATTTATTTACTTAGTGTTTAATTTGTGTTGTTGTTTTAATTTGCATTTCCCTGATGATGTGGAGCATCTTTTCACATACTTATTTGCTCTCTGTATACCTTCTTTGGTGAAGTATCTGTTAAGGTGTTTGGCTTATTTGAAAAATCAGATTGTTTTCTTATGTTGAGTTTTTATTTTTTGTTTTTGAGAGAAAGAGAGAGAAAGAGCATGAGCAGGGGCAGGCAGAGAGAAGGGAAAGAGAACAAGCAAGCTCCACACCCAGTGTGGAGCCCAACACGGGGCTCAATCTCATGACCATTAGATCATGACCTCAGCTGATATGAAGAGTTGGATACTTAACTGACTGAGGCACCCAGGTGCCTTGAGTTTACATCTAAAACTCTTAAAGAGTTCTTTGTATATTTTGGATAACAGTCCTTTATCAGATGTGTCTTTTGCAAGTATTTTCTCTTGTGTGTGGCCTGCCTTTTATTCTCTTGACTTTGTCTTTCACAAAACAGAAGTTTTTAGTTTTAGTGAAGTACAGTTTATCAATTATTAATTTCAAAGGATTGTGCCTTTGGTGTTGTATCTAAAATGTCATTATTATACCCAAGATCACTTAGTTTTGAATTGTATATTTAGGTCTATAATGTCTTTTGAATTGATTTTTGTGAAGGATGTAAGATCTGTGTCTGGGTCTGGATTTATTCTTGCATATGGATGTCCAGTGTTCCAGCACCTCTATTGAAAAGACAATTTTTGATCCATTATATTGCCTTCCCTCCTTTGTCAAGGATGAGTTGGCTAGATTTATATGGGTCTATTTCTGGGCTCTCTATTCTGTTCCATTGATCTATTTGTCTATTCTTTCATCAATGCCATACTGTTTTGACCATCATATCTTTTTAGTCAGTCTTAAAGTTGGATAGTATCAGTACTTCAATTTTTTCTCCTCAGTATTGTGCTGGCTATTCTGCGTCTTTTTACTTTCCACATAAACTTTAGGACCAGTTTGTCAATATCCACGAGATAACTTGCTAGAAGTTTGATTGGGATTGTATTGAATCTATAGATCAAGTGGGGAGACCTGATATCTTGACAAGATTGAGGCTTCCTATCCATGAATATGGAATAGCTCTCCATTTATTTAGTTCTTTGATTTTGTACACCAGAGTTTTATAGTTTTCTTCATATAGATCTTGTACATATTTTGTTAGACTTATACACAAGAATTTAATTTGTGTGTGGGGGTGTGTTAATGTAAATAGCATTGTTTTTTTTAATTTAATTTTTTTTTTAAATTTACATCCAAATTAGTTAGCATATAGTGCAACAATAATTTCAGGAGTAGATTCCTTAGTGTCCCTTACCTATTTAGCCCATCCCCCCTCCCACAACCCCTCCAGTAACCCTCAGTTTGTTCTTCATATTTATGAGTCTCTTCTGTTTTGTCCCCCTGCCTGTTTTTATATTATTTTTGTTTCCCTTCTCTTATGTTCATCTGTTTTCTCTCTTAAAGTCCTCATATGAGTGAAGTCATATGATTTTTGTCTTTCTCTGACTGACTAATTTCACTTAGCATAATACCCTCCAGTTCCATCCACGTAGTTGCAAATGGCAAGATTTCATTCTTTTTGATTGCCGAGTAATACTGCATGGTGTATATATACCACATCTTCTTTATCCATTCATCCATTGATGGACATTTGGGCTCTTTCCATACTTTGGCTATTGTTGATAGTGAATAGCATTGTTTTTTAAATTTCAAATCCACTTGTTTCTTTGCTGGTCAATAGGAAAACAGTCGGTTTTGTATATTAACCTTGTATCCTTAACCTGGTTACAATCACTTACTAGTTTTAGAAATTTTTTTGTTGATTCTTTCAGATTTTCTACATGGATGATAATGTCATCTGTGAACAAAGACAGTTTTATTTCTTCCTTCCCAATTTGTATGGCTTATTTCCTTTTCTTGTATGTATTAGGTAGGATTTCCAGTATAGGGTTGAAAAGGAGCAATGAAAGGGGACATTCTTGCCTTTTTCCTGATCTATAGTTAGCAAGTTTTTTGGTTTCTCCTCGTTTAGTATGATGATTTTTATAGATATTTTTAATCAAGCTGAGGAAATTTCTCTCTATTCCTAGGGTTTTCATCATGACAGGATATAACATTTTAAAGCAAAGGAGAGAGGTAAGGGGAGGAAAATTATGAAAATGTGATTTTTCAGTGATTGTAAGAGACCAATATGAAATCAGAAAAAGTTTGAAGACAGTTGTTACAAGGGAAACATTTGATTATAAATGAAAACATGTGAATACATTGAAAATATAAATATTAAAATATAGTATTTCAAATCAATACAGAAAAGATATATTATTCAACAAATAGTTTAGAATAGCTGGTTAGCCATCTGGAAAAAAATAAAATTGTATTCAAACCTAAAACTTTATTTATTTATTTATTTATTTATTTATTTATTTTCAAACCTAAAACGTTTAGACCAGGATAAATTTCAGATAGATTAAATATTTAAAAGTAACAAATCATAAAAGTGTAAAAAAGAAGCCATAGGATTTTCTAAAAACAATCTTAGACTGGGAAAGTAGGATAGAAAACACAGAAGCCATAAAATTAAAGGACTTTTAAGATGCCAACAACAAAGTTGGAAGACACAGATCTGGGGAAATATGTGCAACTAAAACCACAGATAAACTGCTAGACACTCTACTGAATAAAAAACTTGTACAATTCAGGAGCACCTGGGTGGCTCAGTTGGTTAAATGTCTGACTCTTGATTTCGGCTCAGGTCATGATTTCACTGTGCTGACAGTGTGGAGCCTGCTTGGGATTCTATCTCTCCCTCCCTCTCTCTCTCTTAAAATAAATAAATAAATAAATAAACAGAAAATAAAATAAAATAAAAAGCTCTTACAAACCAATAGAAAAAGATCACTAACATACTATACAAAAAAAACCTGAAGGCTATTAATAGTTTCTAGGACAAAAATACAAACTGCCCTTAAATATATGAAAATATTCTCCTCAAAAAATTAAAAATAGACCTACCCTATGACCCAGCAATAGCACTGCTAGGAATTTACCCAAGGGATACAGGAGTACTGATGCATAGGGGCACCTGTACCCCAATGTTTATAGCAGCACTCTCAACAATAGCCAAATTATGGAAAGAGCCTAAATGTCCATCAACTGATGAATGGATAAAGAAATTGTGGTTTATATACACAATGGAATACTACGTGGCAATGAGAAAGAATGAAATATGGCCCTTTGTAGCAACATGGATGGAACTAAAGAGTGTTATGCTAAGTGAAATAAGCCATACAGTGAAAGACAGATACCATATGGTTTCACTCTTATGTGGATCCTGAGAAAATTAACAGAAACCCGTGGGGGAGAAGAAGGAAAAAAAAAAAAAGAGGTTAGAGTGGAAGAGAGCCAAAGCATAAGAGACTCTTAAAAACTGAGGACAAACTGATGGTTGATGGGGGGTGGGAGGGAGGGGAGGGTGGGTGATGGGTATTGAGGAGGGCACCTGTTGGGATGAGCACTGGGTGTTGTATGGAAACCAATTTGACAATAAACTTCATATATTGAAAAAAAATAAGATAAAAATAAAAATAAAAAAAAGAAAATATTCTCAATCACACTCATTATAAGAGAGATACAAATTAAAACTATACCCAGATATCACTGTTTACCTATCACATTTATAAAGGTTGAAAAAAAAGAGTTGGTAAAATACCATACTAGCAAAGGTAGGAAGAAACAGGCACTTTCTACACTACTGGGAGGGCTTTAAATTGATACAGTCTCTATGAGGGGAAATTTAGCAATTTCTGTCAAAATTACAAATGCTCATATCCTTATATCTCACATTTCCCTTTCCAGGACTTTTTCTTTTAAAAAAAAAATTTTTTTTAATGTTTACTTATTTTTGAGGGAGAAAGAGTGTGAGCTGGGGTGGGGCAGAGAAACAGGAGGACACAGAATCCAAAGCAGACTTTAGGCTCTGAGCTGTCAGCACGGAGCCTGACTTGGGGCTCAAACCCACAAACTGTGAGATTATGACCTGAGCCAAAGTCAGAGGCTTAACAGATGAGCCACCCAGGCCTCCAGGACTTTATTCTTGATATAAAGTTGCGGATGTGTAAGATAATGTATTCTACACCATTGTGTAAAATGTTGCAACATTGTGTAATGGCAAAATTCAGACAATAAATATCTATAGGGGAACTGATTAAATGAAATATTCTTTATTCCTACAATAGAGCATAATGAAATGCATCTATAATAAAGAATGAGGTAGCTCTTTAACTTATGGATACAAAATATCCTCAAGATATTAAGTAAAAATGGCAAGGTGTAGAACAGTGTTTGTAGTAAGCTACCCCTCATGTAAAAATTTTCACAAAAGAATATATGTGTGATTATATATTTAAGTATGTCTAAAATAATTCTGGAATGGTATATAAGAAACTAGAACTTGTTTTTGCCAGGACAGGAACTGGGTAGCCATGGATGGAAGGGAGACTTCTCACTGTACATCCTTTGGTGTCTTTTGAATTTTAGACCATATGACTATATACTTCCTATTGAAAAATAAATTAAACTAAAAAATATCTTTAGGAAACTGCACGTATTTTGAAAACTGCAGTGACCTTAGATAGGAGGTTGTTTGCTAGAGAATGGATTTCCATGAGGTGGGAGGGGTGAGAGAGAGCCAGGATGGCTTTTAAAGAATAGTTGAAAATCTTCTCAATAGAGAAAAGAAAACACAAACATAGCACAACTCTTCCCGGATCATCAGTTTCCTCTCCTGCCTTGGCTATGAAAAGCTTTTCTCCTTTGCCGGACTCTCAGAGCCACACATATTTCCTACCTCTCAGCTGCCTGAGCTTGCTGGCATCTGGCCTGAATGAACCGTACAGAGTCAGCCAGGGTGAGAGGGGTACTTCTGAGAAATGTCTGAAACTTCTCTTTGAAAGGTCAATGCTTGGTAAGCTGCGACTCCTGAATGTGCTCGTGTACTTACCTGCTCGGTATTTAGCATGTCTGTAATATCTATAGATGTTTCCTTCTTGTGGGGTGCTTTCTAAGGATTTAGTCAGTTAACAGCAAAGGCTCCTCTACGTTTAACAAGTCCTCCAGAAACTTCTCAGTTTCTTCAGTTGTTAACTTCTGGAGATCTAGGACAAAACTATCCTTAAGCAGGATCATTTTATTACTTCTGCTTTTGCTGTCCTTGATAGACCCTCACTGGAACCATCTTCAACCAGCATGGTTTTAGGGGAATATGTCTCACCTCTCCATTAACTAGCCTTGGTTCAAGTCTTGGTTCTAGTCTCAACTCTGCCCTGCTAGCTGTGTTAACCATAAACAAGTCAACTAATATTTCTAGCACTCACCTATAATATTAGGAGATTTGAATAGAAGAGCTTCAGGTCTTTCTACATTTGAAACTCTAAGACCTAGGGGTAAATTCTCTCCTTTACCACACCTCCAAAGAAAGTAAATAGATCTTGTTCTTTCTATTAGAAGTAGCAGCCATTATTCTAAAAGTCTGAAGGATCTATGAAATAACAACTTTCAATACAGACAGTTAAAATAATAGTTCTAAAGGACTAACACACGGACTTGGGGCTTCAGAAAACTACAAAAAGGCAAGTAACAGAACAACTCAAGTATGTGTAAGTATTTAGAATACAGTAAAGAAGGTATTTCAAATCAGTAGGAAAACCATGGACTATTCAGTCCAAATGTTAGAAAAATAATTTGGAGGGGCACCTGGGTGGCTCAGCGTCCGACTCTTGGTTTCGGCTCAGGTCACGACCTCATGGTTTTGTGGGTTTGAGCCCCACATCGGACTCTGTGCTGACAGTGAGGATCCTGCTTGGGATTCTCTCTCTCTCTCTCTCTCTCTCTCTGCCCCTCCCTTGCTCATGCTATCTCTGTCTCTCTCAAAATAAATAAATAAACTTAAAAAAAAAAAAAGAATTTGGATCTCTACCTCACATGACATGTCAAGTAAATTTCAGATGGCTTAAAAATATAAAAGTAAAAAACAAGGGAAAATAGAAAAAAACATAGGTAAAAATTATATAATTCTGGAATGTGAAATACCCTTCTGATCATGATTCAAAGGTAAGACATAAAAGGGAATTATTAACATATTGGTCACTTAAGGCAAACCAAAACTTCTATACATCTAAACTACATAGTCCAAGTTACGAAAAGCTGAGAAAAAAATTCACAACACCATGACAGCAAAGGGTTAATATTTTTGAATTATGAAGAACTCTTAGAAATCAACGAAAAGATAAAAAACCCATTAGGAAAATATAGTTGGCACCTGGTCAGGCAAGTTACACAAAAAAGAGAAATGCAAATGGCCAATAAACATAAAAAACATTTGACCTCACTAGTAATAAATGAAATGCCAATTAAAACAAAAATGAAAATATCTTTTAACCTATAAAACTGGAAAATTTTAAAAAGAATGATAATAACTAGTGTTGATGAGGGCTTGAGATAATAGGGCATTTATACACTTTAAAGGGAATGTAAATTGGTTCCGACTTTCTGGAAGGCAATTTGGCAAATTGATACAGCACTTTAAAGTGTGCACGCTGACATTTAAATGTTCACATTTAAGAACTTATCCTAAGGAAATAACAGGATAAATGCACAAAAATGCCTGTTCAAGAATATTCTTTAGTGTGTCATTTATAATAACAAAAAATTTGGCACACCTAAATATTTGTCAATAGCAGAAGAGAGACCTATGCAATAATTGAAAATATGGCAGAGATGTTCTCAATATATTAAGTGAAACTGAAGATTATATAATAAAACATACAGTATGATCATATATACGTATATTTTCTACATGTTTGCATTCAAAATAAAATTTAGAACACCAAGTGTGAATAGCTATCTCTGAATGTTTTGAATAATAGGTAATCTTTACTTTCTTATTTATGCTTATCTGTGTTTTCTGATTATTCAAAAATAAGCAGTATTTATTTATTTTCATTGTTAAGTGAAAAAGCAAAACTGTAACATTCCTTCCAAAACTCAAGTATGAGCCTTAGAAAACCATTGTAGGTAAGTGATGTGTATATTTCCATGACATGGCTTTCGTTACCATAGCAAAGTGCACCGAGAAATAATGTCCAAGACTAAACAGCTGTGTGTCTGTCAAATGTCTCAGCAAGAATTTGCTTCCTCTATTGCAGATGGAAAGCTAAATTTTCCAGTGAATTTCCCCCAAAGTTGTCACTTCACCAGGTGGGTTCCAGCAGTAATATTCTAAACAAGGTTTGTCATAGAAATGGTTTTTGATTTCCATTTTCCATACAGAACAGACATCTAAGACAGAAGCAACATACAGTTCCTTCCGTCTATCTCACTCTTTTTATCTGCCCTGCCCCATTCTCATTCCCTCCATTTCTTCCTTTACCTTTCTCTCTCTCTTCTTCCTTCTTTTTCTCTTTTCGTATGCTCTCTGCCTACCCCCTGGTTCTTTTTCAGCCATTGTCTCACCAGGCATTTCTTGAGAGCTTCCCAGAAGCCAAGTCCTAGAATGGGTGCCAAAGGGTTCTTGGGAAGCGTCATGGGGGCTTGGGAACAAGTGTGTTCTCCAGGTCCCTGCAGCTGATGGCAATTCTAAGGCAAAATGGTAATAGCAGGATTTTGTGATTTACTTCGCTTACTGGTTAACTCCCGGGATTGATGTCGTTATCAGAATATTCAGAATTTATAAAATTGAAAACATCAGTGAGGGGCACCTGGGTGGCTCAGTGGTTGGGCAACCGACTTCGGTTGGTCATGATCTAACAATCTGTGAGTTCGAGCCCCGCGTCGGGCTCTGTGCTGACAGCCCAGAGCCCGGAGCCTGCTTCAGGTTCTGTGTCTCCCTCTCTCTGCCTCTCCTCCACTCGCACTCTGTCTCTGTCTCTCAAAAATGAATAAACGTTAAAAAAATTAAAAAAAGAAAAAAAAAGAAAACATCAGTGAAATAATATGTGTGATGCTTTTTGAAAGGGCACATTTATAAGCCTGCTTCAGAACATTAAGCAAATGTGTAAGTTCTTAAGGATAAAAACATTAAATACACAGTATTAAGCTCTCACAAATTAACAAGGTAACAAATTAACATATAACATTAAAAATAAGCAGTCATAAAAGGAAAATTCAAATATCATACTAAAAGTATTTGGTTTTTAAAAAAAGAGTATACTTTTAAAAACAAAGTGCTACTTCAGTGGTGTCTTTGTTGAATTGTCCGTATACTTTTACACACATTTTTCAACTGTTAAAAATATTCTATTATGCTGAGGAGTGATTATAATTCACTTTAAATTCTTTTCTTCTGACTCATTCACCTTCAAATTATAGGATTTCCTGCTTTATAACTGAGGAGTTCTGGGGACTCTCAAGAGTTTTTTGGTGTGTGTGTGTGTGTGTGTGTGTGTGTGTGTGTGTACAAGTTTGTCGTATGTGTGTATAAGATGTATGTGGGGTCTATGAATGTATGTGTGTGTTGTGTGAGATGTGTGTGGGTGAGTATGTGTGAGTGTGGGGTACACAAGGTATGTATATGTGTGTGTAAATTGTGTATGGGGTCTGTGTGCTTGTGTATGATGTGTGTGGTGTATGTGCATGGGTAAGGTGTGTGGTATGTGTGTACGTGGTCTGTAGGTATCTGGGGTGGGGAGGTGGCAGAAACTAGCAAAATTCTCTAACTCTGCAGTTTGACTCTAGATATGGATCTTTCTCTACCTAATGTTGGCTGACTGTGGTCAGAGGTCCTTTTTGGTGCTTTGTTTATTCATGCGGGGACAAACTGCCCCCAAACCACTAGTAGTTTGTGAGGCCAAAGGACTGATAGATAGTGTCAACCCCTGAGTCATCCCTGCAGCTGCCAGATCAGGGGGGTTAGACACTTGCCTTCCTAGAAAGAAACCTCACAGAGACTCTAAGAAGCCCCAAGGGGGATTAGAGATTGAGGGCTGGAAAGCACCTCAGAGGGTGTCCAGTCCAGTGTTTGTCAACGTGAGGATTTAAAATTTTAGTGGGTAGTAAAATCAATTTAGTAGATTGCAAAGATCTTTTCTGAAAAGTAGAACAGAAAAGTGTGCATTGCACTAGCGAAAGTAAGTACAGATTCTTGGAACTTTTGTTTCAGTTCTGCATGTGTGTGCGTGTATGTGTATGTGCTGGGTTATGATGCAAGATGAACTTGATATCCTTAGTTGTGGTCACTGTTTTTATTTCAGGGTGATAAAATGGAGAATATGTGGGGAAAGAGATCTAGTTTGAAAGATCATAGCTGATTAGTGACGGAACAGTCTTCCTATTATATCACATATAAGAAAGCCAATAGTGAGTCACTAGAAAAGACCAGAACAATGACTTCTCTCTTCCTTTTGTGGAAAATAGCACTTTTAGTCCTTTTTGAAATATTATTGCTTCTCAAAAATTTCAGACTTCCTGGAATTTCCAAATGAGAGAATTGAATAAGTTGGTTGATGTTCAGGATTCCCATCAATTTTGAAATTCTAGAGTTCTATGACTTTAAGGATGTCAGAGAGAGTGTGCAAGTGACTCAGTGGTGGTCTATGGGGAAAACCATTTTTATCTAGAAGCAGTGAATTCAGATTCAAGTGTCACCTCTGTCCCCATGTGACTTGTGGTAAGTCATCGGACATTCTCCCTACTGTTAAAACACTATCCTTATAGCTACTTTGTGGAAGTCAAACCTGATCATTATGTGAGATGCTTGGAAAAGCACAAGATTGAGGCAAGAGTTGCTATTAGTGATCTCACAGCTGCTCTGGTCTCAGTATCCTGTCTTGCAGCCAGTCTGTGGGACCAGGGATGGACATCTAAGGCCAACCTGGGCACCATTCCTGCACCTATGTGAGGTAAATTAATGTGCCTCTTATCCTAGTAGCAACTATGTCATGTAATCAATTATTTAAAGAATTTTTCAGGTTATGAACATACAAAGATAGGATTCTCATTAAGAATATTAAAATCAAGGGGCGCCTGGGTGGCTCAGTCGGTTGGGTGGCCGACTTCGGCTCAGGTCATGATCTCACGGTCCGTGAGTTCGAGCCCCGCATCGGGCTCTGTGCTGACAGCTCAGAGCCTGGAGCCTGTTTCAGATTCTGTGTCTCCCTCTCGCTGACCCTCTCCTGTTCATGCTCTGTCTCTCTCTGTCTCAAAAATAAATAAAACGTTAAAAAAAAAAGAATATTAAAATCAAAACAAAGTTTGGGACTGGATGAAACACTATGTCGTGACTTTGTCAGTCACTGCACCTGTTCACATAGTGATCCTTGTAGCTGGCACTACCCTGCCCTCCTCTCAAGTCCACATCTTGATGACCATCCCTCCCACTTGCACAGTCTGGACATAATGGCCTTCTCTCAGGCCTTCAAACACTCCATTCATTTTTGCCTTTGCATGTGCAGGCTTTCCCTCAGCCTGGAAAGCTGTTCCCTCCTCAATTTTCCTCTGAATACATTTTCTCAGCTTTCAGATCTCAGCTCAATTGTTAATTTTTAGAGGTCAAGTTAGGACTCCTTTGGTAAACTCCCATAGCATCTTGAAACTTGCCATTGAAAGATTTTGGTTTAATTTTACATTCAGTTGTGGAATTGTTTGATAAATATGCATCTTCTTTTTAAACTTTTCTTAATGTGTAATTTTGAGAGCGAGAGAGAGTATGAGGGGGTAGAGGAGCAGAGAGAGAGGGAGACAGAATCTGAAGCAGACTCCAGGCTCTGAGCTGTCAGCACAGATCTGGGTGCGGGACTCAAACTCATGAGCTGTGAGATCATGACCTGAGCTCAAGATGGACCCTTACTCGACTGAGCCACCCAGGCACCCCATGAATATTCATCTTCTTAACCTAGAAGTTCCATGAGGGTAGGGAGGTTTTCTATCTTTAATTCCCATTGTGTCCCCAACACCAAGGACAGTGTCTAGTGTGTAGGTCAGTGCTGAATAATGGCACACTGAATAAATGCATGTATTTGTGGGTCTACAGACCACACTCGGAAAGCATGTATTGCATGCACATTTACAATCAAGTGCTATGCACATGGTCACATAAAAGGTGCTGAATGAATAAGGCAGTTCTTGAGCAACTTACTTTAATGTTTTAAATATGATTTTTCCAGAGAATATCAGATTGAACTTAAATCTCCTCATTGCCAGGAGAGTCTGTATTCTCAATAGGCATATTCTGTGTTTTTCTGAATAACCATTTTAGACGCTACGGTTTTCTTCCTGCCACCTTTTGACCCCTCAGTAGTTGAGGAGAGAGAGAATGAGAGAGGCCCTTTGTTTATTGTCTCCTCCTTATTTCTCATGCACTCCGTACAGTGGAGATTCAAAACCTGTTGGTATTGGTCTGATAGGTGCTACTCTACTGCCTGGTTCCACTGTGCATCTAGGAAAAAGTATTTGGGTGCTTGCCTATGAAATATTGAACGAAGAACATTTGTGTGGCATTTCACAAAGCACTCCCGCCTATGTTACCTGGTTTTAACTCATAACAATACTGTTATCAGAATATAGCATTTTCCAAATTTTATACACAATGAAACTCAAAGACCTTAACTCACTTGTCCAAGGTAATGCAGCAAGTATTTTGGACAGCAGGACTCAAACCTGGCTCTTTCAGTTCTAGAGTTTTCTATTACTATATAACACCTGTTTTGCATTCATGTTTCCTAGGATTCATAATACTTCATAATTGCTCCTTAGATTTTATGGTACTTCTTATTCTTCCAATTAGGCCACATTAATTCATGTGTTACTTACAACAACTTCCTGAGGTAGGTGGGGCAAGTATTCATCCCATTGGTAGAATGGCTTGGGGCAAATTTCACTTCTCTGCTCCCCATGTGACTACCTGTGGTAGACAGAATGGCTCCCCAAAGATGACCAAGTCTTCATCTTCAAATCCTGTGAGTATATTATCTTATGTGGCAAAAGAAACTTTGCAGATGTGATTAAGTCAAGAATCTTAAGATTGGGAGATTATCTTGAATTATCTGATTGGGCCTAATGTAAACACAAGGGTCCTTATGAGAGAGGGGCCAGAGAATCAGAGTCAAGGAACAGGATGTGATGATGGAAGCAGGATTTTGGATGGGGGGGGGGGGGAGAGAGAGAGAGAGAGAGAGAGAGAGAGATTTGAAGATATTCTGTCATCAGCTTTGAAGATAGAAGAGCCACAAACCAAGAAATGCAGGCAGACTCTAGAAGAAAGATATTTCCAGAAGAAGCAGATACTGCCTCCAAAAGGAACATGGCACTTCTAAAATCTTGATTTTAGGATTTCTGACCTCAAGAACTGTAATATATTCGTGTTGTTTGAAGCAACTCAGTTGTCGTAATTTGGTACAGCAGAAATGGAAAATGAATATACTACTCTAAGCAATGACTGACTTCTGTAGGTAAGGAGAATTTCAGACCATTTCTGGTGTATCTGGTATATCCCCCCAGGCTTGGAGGGAAGGGCTGTGGCAGGTAAGAGGCCTTAGGATGTAGAGAGAGATTAATATGTCACAAACTTCTGCTGTCTCTGAAGGAGGTGTGAGGTCCTGCAGTTCTTGCCTCTAGAGTTTTCCATTGGCCTCTAGCTCCCTGACCCAGCCCACCTCTCTGACCTTAGCCTATTTCTCCCTCACTCACTACGCTAGAGAGACACACACCTTGTTCCTGTTCCTAGAAGCCTTGGCACATCCTGTTTCTTCTGCCTGAAATACTCTCACCACAAAATTTCACGTCGCACCTCTCATCTCTCCTCAGAGAGGATGTACTTGGTCATCTCTCCAAAGTGGACCCCAAGCCATTTTCAACTCCATCAGTGAATTTTATTTTCTTTATAACTTTCCTTATCACTACCTAAGACTATCTTCTTCTTTCTCCATCCCTATTTTCTGGTGCCCCTCAGTAAAACATCCACACCATGAAAACTGTACGGCTCATAGCTCTATCCCAAGTGCCTGAATATATTAGCTGTTCAGTATATATTTGTTGACTGAATGATGAGACCAGAGGCAGCCTTAAATCAGGAGCACCTGGCTTCTCTAAGCCTCTTCTCCAGCCCTCCAGAAGGAGTTTCTGCTTAAGACGTGAACATTGCAAGCCTTCAGATTCTTTCCTCTCCAGGGTTCCTGGCTGTCTTTAGACACAGGGCTCAGTTCTAGTTGAGAAAGAGAAAACAGCCCCCAATATCTAGGACCTAGCCTGGCACTCACAGCTTGGCCATGATGTTCTCATGTTTAACAGAAATATTTCCATAGAACTCCAGCATCAGCCAAGGCTGCTCTGTGACCCTGATGAAGCAAAGCAAAACAAGATTACTCCATAATCATGCCTGGACCTAGACAAAAATAAGAACATTGTCCAAACCACAAAAATGA
This sequence comes from Panthera pardus, assembly GCF_024362965.1. NCBI lineage: Eukaryota > Metazoa > Chordata > Mammalia > Carnivora > Felidae > Panthera > Panthera pardus. Next base: position 100,321,012 of record NW_026526810.1, on the reverse strand, counting down.
CCGAAGATACCCCTTTCTTGGATAAAATGTGTGACTGATATTTCTTTACCAATTATAGCTTTAGCCTTGTCTCCCTCCTCTTAGCCTTTTATGTAAGAATAATCAAGATACCCATAGAATTACCCCTGCTTCTGATAACACCCAATCCAGAGCAAAATCCCGCCTCTCTGAACCCTCCCCAATATCACCTGAGCCAAAGCTAACTCCTGTAAGTTCTCTGTCATATCCTCTCACTGAGACACCCCACGGCTCCCCACGCTGTGTGTTAGCCCTCGCTGCAACTGGTCGGTAACCCCAACACTGTTCAGCTCCAGGTGATCCTGGTGCTCTCTGGCTAGAGGACACTGACACTCTGGACTGGAAGTCGGGCTTGGCTGCTTTGCCATCTTGGAGGAAGAAATGCTAGTTGGGCCAGCTGGTCGGCTAGAAAATCCTGAACTACTTTACCAGTGAGTCAGTAATACTGGATACACACTGGGTGTGTATTACCAGCTTGCACAAGAGCGGGGCGGTGAGGTTCCAGGTGGAGCAGCTTCCTTACGGGCGCACGGCACGCAGGGACTCAGAAGGTGCAGCCATGACCTGCCTGGTTTTCCTCAGGGATGGCTCAGCCCAAGACACGGCTGCTCCTTATTGCCAATCTGTTCGAGTCAATCTCCCCAACACAGGTTCAAAAGCCAGTGGCACCTGCACTCTTTTACCTGCCCCACCCCCCAGGTTCCTTGCAGTCCATGTTAAACTCTCCTTCCTGCCTGAACTAATTCCCTTGTTGGTTTTCTTAATACCCTTACCCTACCCCTCCTGCCACAGCTGAGCCAGAACCACTGCTACCGCCACCAACACAGCCTCTGTACAGCCACAGCCATGGCCACATCCAGCTTCTGCCACAGGTATGTGCATCTGTGCCGCTGGGCTCTGACCTCTGGGCCTCCTTCCCTCTTTTCAAATCCTGCTGGATGATTAACTCCCATCCTCCCCAAAGTCTTCTTGGTTGAGCCCAGCTGCCTACCCACGTTCATAGCAGCTGCTCTCAACATTTACCAAGCAAGCTCAGGTTACAGTAGCTGTAATCAGGTTGATTTATGGGTTCCGGATAATCGTGTGGACTGTGCGTATGTTTAATTTTGATGGAGTGGTGGGAGTGAGTCCTACTGCTCATGTCCCCATCGAGAGCCAAATGTCCCAGCACAGAGGCCACGCCTGCTGGCTTCCTTTTTTGACCACTTTCTCCCTACTACCTGAGCCCAGGATGGTGACTACCCGGCACTCCGCAAGTTCTCAATGCTCTAGGAGAAGGTCAATCAAGGACTGATTTTCTGTGAAGTTGAAGAATGATACCTGCTTCTCAGGTGACCCAAATCCCAACCCCAGGCCAGCATCTGTGCCTTCAGTTGCCAGGAAGGCTTCAGAGGGAGCTGTTTTCAGGGATCCAAGAAGCATATCAGCTCTCCTGACCAGCCCAAATTGTTTGCTCCTAGCTCGGAGCTTCATGGCCTTCTGTTCATAAAACATTGATCCTGGCATATTGTTTTTTTCTAGAACTGAACATTTGTCAGCCTGACGACTCCAGGAACCAGCTCACTCCAGTTAAGGGTGAGTTAATCTCTGAGGTCCTTCTCATCAACCACCTCTTGTAAACACCTGGTGACGCTTTACAGCACAAGGTCAAAGATAAAGCCAGACACATTTTTAAAAAGGGGGAGCATTGGGATACAGAATACTCTCCTGCCTTAAATAGAACCAGATTAATCTAAATGCAAAATGTGGAGCAATGTCTAAGATATGATGTTAAGTGAAAAAAACAAAGGTTGCAAAATAGTATACACACTGTGAGTTCATTTTTATAACTCTATTTATATTTAATGCTTTTATGTATAGAAAAAGAGTGGAAAGGATGTTTTTCAGTCTGTTATATAGAAAGAGTTATGAGAGGACTTTGAATTCTTTATAGTCATGTCTGTTATTTTTGCAATCAGTAAATAGTTTTTTGTAAAAGGGACTTGAGATAACAACTCTTACTTTCATACCATTTATTTTTTGCTTTACCATTAAAAGAATTTTACTTAATTAAAGGAATCTCTATGTATATCTTTGTTTAGATTTTTATTATCTCTGATTTCTAACTTATTCTTGCCTCAAAAAAACACAAAACATATCTCCAAGCACTTCAGATTTCTCACAAACTTCATCCTGACACCAGCCTGGGGAAATCTGAGAAGGAGGGATCATTCCACAGCCCCTCAGAAAAATAGTTCGTTGGGGAAGTGGTTGAGGGACAGTTATTCGTTGTGTTCATTCAACATACACTACTGAGTCCCGCTGTGTATCAGGCTGTGTGCTTGCTTCCAGGGCCAGTTGACAAAAGAGATTAGAATTTCAAGGAAATACTCTAGGCTATTCGGTTGCATTAGGACTACAGGTTTGCCCCACAGTACAGGGTGGTGGGTAAGAATGGGGGTTGGAGAGTCAGGCACCAATAACCTCAGGGTCATCTGCCAGTTAAGGAGTGGGTCAGATGCTAATAACAACAACCAGAAATAACATGGGATTAAACAAGATAGAAGTTTGTTTTTCCTTCATTTAGGCAGACGTGCCTGGAGGGAGGCAGTGTGATGCTGGTACAGAAAGTCATGGTCATCAAGGACCCAGGATCCTCTGTCCTTCTGCCCTGCCATCCGTAGGTTGTGGCCTCCTTTCTCAAGGCCACAAGAGTTGGTGCTGGAGCGTTAGCCATCAAATCTGTACTCTAGGCAGGTGGCAGGAAACAGAGGAAAAGAGTAAGAAAAAAAGCCCACATAAGCCCATAACCTTATTAAGAAGCTTATTTGGAAGTCTTACCCAGTGACCTCTGCTTCCATTTTATGGGGATAGCGGCCTATAAAAGAGTCTGGAAAATGTAGAAAAATATAGACTTTGAGCTGTCCGTATTGCCTGCTCGGGTGAAGTCAGGCTTCCCTTTACAAGTGAGAAGGGGACTTTACATCCTAGCTGGGTACCTAGCTGTCTCTGCCCCAGGGTCATACCTTGCCTGCTTCCCCAGTACTAGAAGATTAAATAAGATACTTGTAAAGCCTTCAAATGTCACCTCTCCTTGGAAGGCTTCTTTGGTAAAGTTGGCCATTTTTTTTTTTTAATTTTTTTTTTTAACGTTTATTTATTTTTGAGACAGAGAGAGACAGAGCGTGAACGGGGGAGGGGCAGAGAGAGAGGGAGACACAGAATCGGAAGCAGGCTCCAGGCTCTGAGCCATCAGCCCAGAGCCTGACGCGGGGCTTGAACTCACGGACCGCGAGATCGTGACCTGAGCTGAAGTCGGACGCTTAACCGACTGAGCCACCCAGGCGCCCCAAAATTGGTCATTTTTTAAATTTATGGATCCAACGGCACATTGTTCACACCCAAATCCTACCACTGGCTGGGGTTTATTGTAATTTTGCATGACTATCTCCCCAGTGGACTTTGAGGCCAGGGGTGAGGCCTTATCCATCTTTGCTGGAGTGCTAGCATTCTGTAGATTCTCAATCAATCTTTATGGAATAAATCAAAGAATTTCCCTCTATTCCTTTCTTGATTGAACTTCCTGAACCAATTTTACTTCTAAGTCCAAATACCCTCCAGGTCCTAAACCTTCATCTTTGAAAAGTCGCTTTTGGGTTTTGGTCTCAGGTCTGAGAAAGAGTGGAAGGAACAATAGCACTGGTCTCAAATACCTGCTTTGTCCTTTATTTGCTGTGTCACATAAGGAAAATTGCTTAACTTCTTTGAGCTTTAGTGTTCACTGGGAAGTAAGGATAATATTAACGATGTTGTGTATGTGATATAAAGATTAAATGAAAGTGTTCAGCATGTATCTGGCATGGACCAGCACTTATCAGTAGACATAAGCATCTTTGGTCTTTTGATATTTTTCCCCTGTACTCTAATAGAGCTAGCCCAGGCAAGTTAAAAATAGCTACCACTTTTTGAGCATTTAAAAATTCCAGGTGTTACCTTGAGATAGTACCATTAGGTTCGCCCCATTCTACAGATAAGGCTACTGAAGTTCAGGGAGTCACCCAGCTAGAGGACAGAGGTAGAGTCAGAGCAGTCTGGTCACAGACTGTACGTACATGAGACCATACTGCTTTTCATGTTGAATTTGCCACCATTTAGCTTCAGCATATCCCCATCAACGTTTCCAATTTCTCTGGGTACTCAAGAGGCCACGTCACCGTGGAGGTAGACAAGGAGGATTCCGGGTCAGTTTACCCACAGGGATGACTTTCTCAGCTTAAAAGTTCCCACAGAACCCAGCAGCTACTCATTCCTCAGAGAACATTATGAAAAGTTCAGTTGAAGAGCCTGAGAACGACTGTGACCTCAGAGCTCATGAAATCCAGCCTGTGAAAAATTCAAACTTGTAAAAAAACATCAGTGTGTGTGCGTGGGAGGGATAAGGTATATTATCTAAGGATAATTTACTTTATAAAGTATAGCACCTAAGCCTTCCTTTATTTGACAATCTTTCCCCGTGTAGTTATAGTGATTTAATTTTTTAAAAAATTCCATTTATGTGAAAGTTTACAGGGACATAGCTATTAAGCCAAGTGAGATACACCCATGTAATTCTGTGATCTTGATATTGCCAGGAAATTGCTGCAAACACTGCCCTATCTTACCCTTTGCCTTGCATTTTTCTCTTCCAAATCTTCCTCTGAGAAGGTACTTTTTGAACCCAATTATAAGAAGAACATCATTGAAAATCATTCAATTATCACAATAGAAAGAAGTTAATTTTGGCTGTGCTGGAAGCTTCCATCAACCACTAGCATCTTTTTTCAGCACTGGAAAATTACAGTTTCTTTCCCTACTGTTTTAAAACTCACAGAGCCTTTGGGAATCAGCCTAAAGGATCTGGCCACCAGCCAGTACCAGAGGGGCGGAGGCAGATCGCTAATGATATCATGGAACTTGGAGGCCAGTGAAGGAAGAGACGGTGTAAGGAGCTGGCCTCCTGAAGCTGGCCTTGGTTGTTCCTGGACAAGCTGTCCTAGACGCTGTCTCCAGTGTGCCTTTCTGACCAGACTGCCAGTCATGGGGTGTGAAATTTCTGGCCAGAAAGGGCAGAAAGCATTGGGGAGGAGGAGGGGGAGGAAAGGGGATGAGAATCCATAAAATCATAGAGAAGTGAAGCACATATTTTCCTTACATTTTCAGAAAGTTTAAACCATACTTGACTTTGATACAGAAGTTATGGGTTGCCAAGGGACTAGAAGCTACTCAAACATCACCAGCCTCAACTGAAAAGAAGAATCAGGAACCCAAACATTTAAAAATTTTTGAGTGTGGCCTTCTAGAGGAAACCGCTGCCAGTTTACATTTCAGGAAAACCTGGCCTGCTGAAGTCTCTTCTGACTCATGCTTACGGGCTAGAGCTCTTGCTCGAAAGGGTTGACATTTCCTTGTAAAGCAACAAAATGCAGCCATAGGACCCAGGGCTTCTCAGAAATCCCCTGCAAGCTCTTCCTCTAAATCCTGAACCAATGGGGCCTGTCAGGGTGAGGCCAGTAGGAGTTTAGGACAAAGATTTAAGGAGGCCCTCACTCTCAGGGTTGCTCGAATGCATGGTCGGCCCCGAAAGTGAGGGCCTCCTTAAATCTGGCCCCCTGGACCCTCGCTTTGCTTACTTTCCTCCCAGCCCTGCCTTTCAAAGTCCCCACTCAGCGACCCCCATTCTAAATCCCTTGGTTTGGGATTAGGGGGTAAGATTTCTAAAAGCTCCTCAGATGATTCAGATGTACAGCCAGGAAGGAGAGACACTGCTTTAAGTGAACAAGGGTTGGTGGAAAATTCAAGGAATCCAACTAAAAGCCAGGAGTCAACCTTGAATTCATTTCTTCCTTGCATGTTAACTGGGGGGGGGGGGGGGGGTGGAGGTGGAAGGGGGAATTCTTATCAAATTCATTTTGGTTCAGTCTGTTCGCTATATTATAGGTCACAAAGGGTCCCATATCCAATTGCCAGATAAAATATAGGATGCCCAGGTGAATTTGAATTTCAGATAAACAACAAATGATTCCAAATCCAACTAGGCATCCTATATTTCTGTTGGCTAAATCTGGTGATCCTCATTTTGCATGACATGTCAAAGTATGTGGACTTGATTATGTAGGGCAGCATTTCCTAGTTTGTATTACAGAACAAAGTTGTGGTGGATATAATGTGTATTATACTAAGAAAAAACCTCCATAGTCAGCTAAATTTGGCAAATATTGGGTTAAACCAAGTTAACCTGGGTTTTTTGGCTACAAAACTTCTTGGAGGCTTTAATATGTAAGTGGACATTGTACCCCTTGGAGTTGGAGAATTACAGTTTCCAAGTTTACATACCTGGGACATCTTAATAACAAATGTTCCAGAAAACTTAAATGTAGAAAACACCACAGGGAGAGGTGGGGTGCTACTGAAGGGTTTTAAGCAGGCAAGTGACACAGACCAGTGATTGAGACAGATCGTTCCACTTTTAGAAGTATCGATTTTGAGAAGGACATGACTGAAAGCAAAGAACTGAGATAGAAGGCTCTATTTGTTTGCTAGAGCCAACATAACAAAATACCACAGACTGAATGGCTTAAATGACAGAAATTTATTTTCTCACATTTCTGGAGGCTAAAGTCTAAGATCAAGATGTCAGCAGGGTTGGTTTCTTCTGAAGCCTGTCTTCTTGTCTTGTAGACAGCCATCTTCTCCCTCTGTCTTCATGTGGTCTTACCTCTGTGCCTTTTTGTGTCCTAATAGACACATAGATACTTGAGGCTAAGCCTTCAATGTGTGAATCTGGGTGGGAGAATACAATTCAGCCCACAACAGAAGCTATTACAATAATCCTAGTGGAAGATGACAAGGTTATTAGTTAAATTAATGGCAGTGGGAATGCAGAGAAGAGATTGGATCCTAGAAATATTGGAGGCAGAACTGAAGAGACAGATGAATTGATTAGATGTGGTGAATGAGCAAAAATAAAGCATAGTTTCTAGCACATAATCACATTCAAATATATTTGTTTCCATCTCTACTCTTCCCTGAGTCTGGAATAGATCTTTCATGTAACAAAAATTTATACTCCTAGTGCAATGTTGGTGTGGTATCGAATTCATCTCAGAGACAGAGCATGAACAGCGCAGTTATTAAATATTTCCTCCTTACTTCCAAAAATGTACACTAGTTTTTGTATTGGGATGATTGACTAATCTCTGAATCATCTCTCCCCACCCCTGGAAAAAAGTATTGAGCGTTATGAAAACGCCTGGCCGTAACTCTGCCAGATTCGTTCTGGCTCCAGTGAGTAGAGTTCGGGTGATCTCCATGGAGAACAAAGGCTTGGTGAGGAGCAATGTCTTAATAGACCTGGCTCCCCTGGAGGTTGTGGTCCTCTGGCCCTTTAAGACATATCGAAGACCAGCCATAGTTCCTACCTTCAATAATAACCTCTGAGAATTGAAATCCTGGTCAAATTTTGATAGTATGAAAAAAAATTACCAAAAATTTTTGGTGGCAGCCTTCAGTTCTGCAGAATCTATAGAACAAATCAACTCTATAAAAAGAAACTTAGGATTGTTGGAGTGAGGGACTACAGATCCACAGGTCAATGTACCTTCTGAGTACCAGCCTCTAAGCTCTCCCTGGCCTCATTTGGTCCGGGCACCAAGAACATCAACAACTGGATGGCTATAGTATGAAGGGGGTGTCGTGGTAACACCCTGAAATTCTGACAGACCTACCACAAGCTGGGACCCATCTTTGCTGAGGCATACAGAATTCTTGTTGATACAAGTGTTCTTTAAATTAAAAGCAATAAATTCCTTCTGGTTTAACTTAAAAAAAAAAAGAAAGAAACAGTTGAGACAACTTGGATTCTTTTCCCTTTGTCTTCTGAGGATTGATGCATTTCTCAGGCTTTTGGTCTTTCTACCTATTAAATAAAAATGCTGGCAAAAGGGCAACCACTGCCTGTAATCTTCTTCTCTTTTGAGTCTTTAATCTTTCCATGGCTTCTTCCTTTCAGCCTGCACTTGAAGTTTGCCTCATTCCAAAGATTTTCCCTTGACCAGTCATCTTGTAGCATTAATATTCTGCCTTGTTGTAGAGCTGGAGTCTTGCCCTGTGCTCCCTTATTCAAGTAATAGCTGCTTGAAAGGCAAGAAGGAGTTCCTCTGTGACTCTCCCTTGGCTCCTAGCACATACCTTGATTATGGCAAATACTCATCCAGCTGTCCTGAATCTGATGTAGAGCCTCTATCACTACCTCCTATACTTGCAACACTCAGGAATTCCTAGTTTGCTCCACTGCTGACATCTTTTCTCCTGAAACTTAATTCAAATTTATCCCACAACAATTTAAGTCCATTTTGTACTCCATTCGTAGTATACTGTTTGAAAAAATGGTCAAAACCATCCCCTTCCTTGTATCCGTGACCCTTTGCAATGTGGCTTTCCACTTCCTCCCATCAAAGGATAGTATCTATCTTCCTGCCCTTTGAATGTAGACTGACCATGTGACCTGCTTTGACCAGTAAATCACAGCAGAAATGACGCTGTGCCATTTCCAAGCCTAGCCCTTAAGAAGTTTGGTGAGTTTCTGTTCTCTCCCTTAGAATTCTCTCCAGCTACCATGTGAACAAGATTAAGCTATGTGAAAGACCACATAGCCAAATCAACTTTGTTGCCCCTGTTGGCTTTAGCTGACCATCAGTTATATCGCAGAAGCAGAACTCCTTAGCTGACCTGTGGCTGACCATGGATGCATTAAAGAACTCAGCAAAGACCAGAAGAGTGTACAGTTGATCACCCTAACCTGCTGATTTGCAGAGTCATGAGTTAAATAAATTGTTGCTGTTTTAAGCCACTAAGTTTTCCACAAAACTTAAATAGTTAACTACACACCGTCCAAAATGTTCAGATGTTTAAAGAGTGTAAGGAACTTCTAGTCAATCCATATGACTCCACAAATTTATGCATTTATATAATTTTGGTGCCCTAAACTCATAGTAATAAGAGATAGAATAGGAAATAAAAACTGGATAGCTGGCTCATGGACAAACATTTCAACAAACCAGAAACTTATAGTGCTGAGGAATAGGAATGAAAGCAAGGAGAGGTCACTGGGGAGTTTGGTCTCCGCAAAGTAAAGGGAATTTCACTTATGGCAGGGGATAAAAGCCAGTTTACTGCTTGAAGCCGGGGGTTGGTGGGAGGTAGATAACACCCCCCAGTGTCAACAGTGCATGAAAGGAGGCTTAAAAATAACTGTCTAGTATGGGGTGCCTGGGTAGCTCAGGTCATGATCTCACAGTTCGTGGGTTCAAGTCCCACACTGGGCTCTGTGCTGACAGCTCATAGCCGAGAGCCTGTTTAGGATTCTGTATCCCCCACCCACCCCCAGCTCCTCTTCCACTCATGTTCTCTCTCTCTCTCTCTCTCAAAAACAAAAAACACTAAAAAAAAAAATAATTGCCAAGTATTACCATCCAGTCAGGCATTCTCCCCCTGCTTCATCTACTGACTTTGCTGAAGCTAGAGGTCAGTTCTCAGTCCTCATTTTACTAAGCAGACTTGATCCTCTCAAATTTTCCTCTTTTCTGTGTGAGGATACAACACTTCCCTGGTTTCCCTTCTACTTCATTGGCCAGTTTACTTGGTTTTGTTGTTAATGGTTCCCTCTCTTCTTCCCAAACTTTTAATGTTGAAGAATGCTTAGATTCAGTCATTGGTCCTGTTCTGGATACATTGTCACTCCTTTGATGATCTCATCCGTGTTCATGGCCTTAAATATAATCTAGATCCTGACCACTTCCAATTTAAATTTCTAGCTCAGATCTCTCTTAAAACTCCAGGCCTATATATCCAAAAGCCTACTTAATATCTTCATTGGATGTCTAACAGAAATCTCAAATTCAAATGAACTCCTGATTTTCCCCTGCCCTAATATCTCTGCTCTACCCTTAATCTACCTGATCTCAGGTAATAGCAACTCTGTCCTTCCGTTCCTGAGGCCCAAAATCTTGATATAACCATTCTCTCATATCTCTCAACAAACATCCCAGGAAATAGTGTTAAATCTACCTTCAATATTTATCTAAAATTTGACCATTTCTTATTTGGAATCATGGCTTTTGGCAAACTGTGAGCCTGGGAAAGTGAGAGGGCCCAGACACAATCTATGAATGGAAAATGAGTAAATGCTGGCTAAGTGCCTAGATGTATTGTATCTCCAATTTCACCAAATCTCCAATTTCACCTGTTTCTAAGCTCAGGTGAGGCAACTGCAAAACTATTTGGGGGAGGTGGGAAAATAAAAAAGTTAAAACCTTCCCAAATAAGATTTGGAAAGCCTGTAGACCAAAATTCTAAATTCTACCAAAAAAAAGTCTAAAGTTAATGAAGTCAACAAATTACTTATCCTGAGTAAAATTATTTTATAGAATAGCCTGAAAATATTTTTTAAATGAGTATGTTTTAGAGTATTCAAAGAAATAAAATGAAGGACCAGCTTCCATTTTTTAAAAAAGAGCATGTTATGAAAAACTAATAGGCATAAATAAAATAAATTATGTAAATATGAAAAATAAGCTATTTGAGGGGTGCGTGGGTGCCTCAGCTTGTTGGACATCTGACTCTTGATTTCAGCTCAGGTCATGATCTCATGGTTCATGGCATTGAGCCCCACATTGGGCTCTGAGCTGACAGTGCAGAGCCTGCTTGGGATTTTCCGTCTCCTTCTCTCTGCCCCTCCCCCTCTCTCCAACTCTCCCTCAAAATAAATAAAGAAACATTAAAAAAGAAAAAGAAAAAGGAAGCTATTTGAAATATTTGAACTAAAAATGTTAGTAATTTGAATTAAAAATTCAGTTGATAGGATAAGCTCTAGCCTGAACACAAATACATAGAGAATTAAAGAATTGCAAAATCATACTGAGGGATTTACCTGTACACAGCCAAAGATAGAAAAGATATGAAAAAAGACAAGGACCATAGTTTGAATAGCTACAACACATGGCAAATAGGAGTTCTCAAGAAGGAAAGCAATCCTTGGAGATGTAAATAGCAGAGGCTTTTCCATGATTGAAAAAAGAGAAGAGTCCTCACAAGAAAGGAGCTCTCTGAGTGCTAAGATGAATAAAGAAAACTCATGCTTACCATGCTTACCAGACACATTGAATTAAGAATGCAGAGTGCTAACATTAAAGAGAAGAAGTTTGGGGAGCCTGGGTGGCTCAGTTGGTTAAGCATCCGACTTCAGCTCAGGTCACGATCTCATGGTTTATGAGTTTGAGCCCTGCATTGGGCTCTGTGCTGACAGCTCAGAACCTGGAGTGTGCTTTGGATTCTGTGTCTTCCTCTCTCTCTGCCCCTTCCCCACTCACACTCTGTCTCTCTATCTCTCAAAAATAAGTAAGCATTAATAAAAAAAAAAAAGAAATCATAAATTTCTGGAGAGGAAATATATTCTCTATAAAGGAGTAACAACTGCATTAACAGTAGATTTCTTACCAATAACAACACAGTCAAAAACTCCACTGAAAGAAATATTAAAGGATGTTATTCACAAAGAAGAAAAGTGAACCCAAGGCATGGAATATAAGAAATAATAATAAGACAGAAATTGATAACATTTATCAGTGAGTTTAATTAATTATTGACCATGAGGGCATGCATATTAACCATAACCATACTTTTGGATTTTAAAAAGGGTATAATTCAAGCTCAATAGTAAGCTTACAGCAATAGTAAGATAGGGGGAAAGGAATACCATGTTTAATCTCTATTAGGCCTATGCCATAGTAAAAAGAAAAAAAAAGGATAGAAATTATGAATAACTTTAGCCTTTGTTTAAAAAGTTTATGGTTAGGGTAGCCTGTGTGGTTCAGTTGGTTGAGCATCTGACTCTTGATTTTGGCTCAGGTCATGATCCCAGGGTTGTGGGATCGAGCCCTATGTTGGGCTCTGTGCTGAGCATGGAGCCTGCTTGGGATTCTCTCTCTCTCTCCCTCTGCCACTCTCCCCTGTTTGCATGTGCTCTCTTTCTAAGAATACAAAAAATAAAAAAGAATAAGTTTATGGTTATAAATATGTATTTTTTAAAAATTAAAGGGAACCACTGTAATCAATAAATAAATTTGTATCTATTTAAACATTCTAAGTATATGAAAACTATTAATACAGTAGAAGGCAGAAAAGGAGAAGTTTACAAAGCAAAAAAAAAAAAAAATTATGGTAAGGTGAAAACCCAAAATAAGAAGGCAGTTCAAATATACCACAAAAAATATAAAGGGATCACATTTATCTAGTAAAAATGGTTATCAGAGTGGATTTTTTAAAAATCCAGCTGTATTCCTCTTTTAAGAGACATAAGTAAAACAAAACCAAAAGAGAAATTTGAATAAAAAAGAATAAAAAAGAGGAACCATGTAATAATAATAAAAAGAAACCCAGTACAGTAATATTTTATCAGATAAAATAGATTTTAAGGTAAAGGCTCTATATAATATCAGATGAAATAATCCACCAAGATGTAGCATTCATGATCTATCCACATCTAACAGCATAACTCTGAAAAATACAAAGCCAAGGCTGAAAGAAATAAAAGGAGGCATCAACAAATCTATAATCATAGTGTAGATTACCGAGATCAAGGAAAATGAAAGCTTAGCAAGAATTTAAGAGGTTTGAACAACAAATCTATTAGATATGTAGGAAAAAGTCCTTATACTCAACATTAGACCTAAATACATATTTACATAATCTTATCTCCTATTCAAGTCACAAAGGATAGCTCAACAAATGTACAAGGATATTATAGAGACCATATTCTCTGACTATAATGCAATTAAATTTGAAATTAGCAATGAAAAGTAATAAAAACAATAATGACACATGTCTATAAACTAGCAAAGCAACCTACTAAATAACTCATGAGTTAAAAAGGAATTCACAATGGAAATGATAAAATATTTAGAAGTAAATGACAATGAAAGTACCTCATATTACAACCTGTGGAAGCTGGTCCAAAAAAAAAAAAAATGCTGTTAATGGTATTTTGGGGACAACTGGCAAAATTTGAATAAGGTCTATATATTAGGTAATAGCATTATATTAAATTTTCTGATTTTGATAATTATACTGTGGTGTGAGTGTCTTTGTTCTTAAGAAATATTCACTGGGGCACCTGGGTGGCTCAGTTGGTAAAGCGTCTGACTTCAGCTCTGGTCATGATCTCACGGTTCGTGGGTTCGAGCCCTGCATCGGGCTCCGTGCTGACAGCTCGGAGCCTAGAACCTGCTTTGGATTCAGTGTCTCCCTCTCTCTTTGCCCCTCCCCAGCTCTCATTTGTCTCTGTCTCAAGAATAAATAAAACATCAAAAAAATTTTTTTAAGAAATATTCATTAAAATATTTAGGGATAGAGGCATATGAACATTCTCAAATTGATCAGATGATGATGATGATGGTGATACCTAGAGAGAAATAACAAAAATGGTATACGGGAGTGAAGGGCAAACAATATTCTTTTACACTATTTTTAATAATTTTTTGTGTAAGTTGGAAGCTTGAACTTCAAAATAAAAAGTTTAAAAAGAAAAAAAAAACTAATGCAGTCAGAGTTAAAGTTAAATAGTTAGTAGTTAAACTATTTAAAACTCCAAATAGTTCTGTCTTTTAAGAAGGATAGTGATTTGCCAGAATGAATTTCCCTTCTGAAGATTCTCAGTTTCACTGATCGGATAAAACAAAAACCTGTTATGTGAGAAAACGGCATGGTCTGCAAATGAGCAAAGTAGCCCACAATGTCTGTTGTGTATGAAACAGCATCTCAGGGTTGTTGGCACCATTTGTTAGGAATTGCCTTGGGGATAAACACAGACTAGTGACTAAACAGTGATGTCACACAATTGTTTTAAATAAATGAACCAAAAACGCCATTTGTGCCACATTCCAACTAGGTCATAAAACTTTATTTAAGAAGTTTTGACCCTAGGATTTCTCGAAGCCATTCACAATACTTTGTTTTGACTCCTCTCTCCATGGGTCGTGATTCAAAACAGTGCAACCCAATCTCCTTTAAAATGTTGCCTGTGAAATCTGGCTCTTAACTTCAGAAGAGCGCTAAAGTGTCAACACGTGGCTGAGAGATTGCTTCCAGACGCTCAGCACTGTGTAGAAAGATCCAATGGTGGAGGATAAAAGCAGGAATATCGTGCAATGCTGTGCGATCACCAAGGAGTAAACGTGAGTGTGGAGGAAGGAGGAGAGAGAAGTGAAAACAGAGAAAAGATGGATGAGCAACGTGTGGTTTTGAGACGAGCTCTAAGGACAGGTTTGGGAAAATCTACCAGCCCCTACACGTCCACAAGGTCACTCAGTTGCCAGGTAAACCTTTTTGGTGAAAAAGGAGAAAGTCCTAGACTGAGGGCTTTGGGAAGGTTGCATGGTGGAGAATCATTGCTAGAGATGATAGAGAAGAATATAGATGCCAGATGTGTGATGACACTGTTTTCTCAGTCAGTAGATTATGGTGGGCTTGATGGGCCAGGCCATGCGGATTGTTTGGGGACCTTACGCATTTTTGCAGCAGACTTACTTTGTAGTCCTCATTTGGGACACCTCTCTCCTTGCCCCATCAGACACACAGTCTTGGTCCTGCAAGTCCTTATTTCGCAAAGTCATAGCAACTCGGGTCAATGGCGCTCACAGCATATTGGCAGCCAGGAGGAGACTAGGAAATTATGCCACTTCTACAAGACAGCGCAGTTTAGGTTTTCAATGAATTCTTTACCTCTTTATTTTATGTCAGTCTATTTTAATTAAAATTACTCCAGAAAATAGAGCGTGCAACCAACCCTAGAAGTGCACATTTTACTTCTAGCAAGTATAGAGGGTCAGGAACTACCTGAAATTTGCAAGCTGTGCCTAAGTATCATCAGCTCATGGGAGATGGCTATGCTTCTGAGGGCTCCAGCCCTGGTCTCTATTTCACCTGACCAAATTCCTGTCACAGCTGTTTCCCACAGAAAACCTTTCTAGCCTGGATGGGTCAAGCGGAGAATTCCTAATCTACCGGGTAAGTGTGAATACCTTTTTTCTAAACTTTCCTTCCTGACAGCTATTAGCTGTGAAGGGAAAGAGAAGAAAAAATCTGACTATATGAAAATAAATATTTCATAGGGGCAATCAGTGAAGGTTCTGGTGGAATTTGGGGGCCATAGTAAATAACGCTGGAAGACAGCAATGTTCAAACTTTCCCTATTACCCCACATTTTATAAAGATGCCTCAAGTGCCAAATCATCACTGACATCATCACCACCACCATCATCATCATCATCATCTTCATTAAGTCCGTCTCTACTCCTTCTGCCCATAAAGGGTTTCAATGGACACTATTTGAAAACCTCCAACTTAAGAAAATGAGGCCCAGAGAAATTGAGAGCCATACTCCACGCATGCCAGCTAAATGGTGACAGTATTGGCACACAGCCCCTTTGCCCACAGAAACATTTACTCATTGTCTGGAAGTTACTGCATCATAAAAAAAAATAGATGGCAGAGACTCCAGTAATTTCCAGTGTAAGAAAGACACTGTCAGAGTCAGAACACACAAAAATGTGTCTTCAAGCCCTCCAAATATGGGCAGCCAGGCTAAAACTCTTTGCAGCATTTATATTATTAACAAGCAGCAGACTATGTCTCCAGGAATTTGTATGACATCTCCTCCACCCCAACATGAGGTCCAGGCTATGGAGTCAGTGTAAGAAAGCAAACAAAACAGAGATGCAGGGTATGTGTATTCTTAGGAACTCTTGGATGCGTCCCACAATAGTGCTAGCCTTCTCCACTCTGGCCAGGACTTAAATTAGGCGTGCCATCACATCGTTTGGCAAGGATTTTGTTCCTGTTTTTTTTCCCAGGGAGAATAGGGAGAAAGGATAGGAAACACGACTTCACATAATAGCATGGCTATATTTATGTACTATTTTAAAACTTTGCACAGTTCACCCACATACTGCAAATTAAGTAAGTTTCACAGTAATTCTATGAGAGCGAAAGAGCTGCATTTTCCTTATTCCGCAAACAAGGAAAAGAAGGAGAGGGCAGTCATGTGGTTCGCCCAAGGCCACTCCATCGGTTGGTGACAGATGGGATGGGATGATCAGTCAGTGACCGAAGGAGGAACACTCCATTTTATTTTCCAGCAGACTCTAGACTGGATTCGGGCTCTGTCCTTCAGGGAACAGGTTGTAGGCTCAAACAGAGGGACTGTTCTAATTTGAGGAAACGGAACAGAGAAGAAATTTCAATGGCGCATGGATCAGAAGGGGGAAAAAAAAACAATCATAGACAGATGACAGATATCACAGGATTCCCTCTGACCAGTGTGTTGTTCAAAATTGTTTTTTAGATCACTTATATTCAAATATAGACTTACCTTTGGTGAATAAGTAAGTTGTGGCACCACAGACTTGCATACCCTTTGCTGGTCAAAACTACCCTTCCCCACGAAGAGTTTTAAATCAGTTTAACTGACCCCTGAAATAAGGCTGAAAAAACTTTTTAAATGAAGAGTGAACTTTGAAAGCAAAGATCTCTGGTAATGCCAAAGCAAGTCCCAGGAGTGAGAGGGCTAATTTGGCAGCTGTCAGGACAGATCAGTTCATGGAGTGAGAAATGGGTTGAAGGGAGGAGGCTCTGTCTACAAGGACAAAGCTGGGCATGTAGGTCCAATTTTTCAAGCTGCTTCTCTTCCTGAGGGAGCCACCCATAAACCCCCACATGCCTTGCCACCTCATCTGATGGAAGTAGAATGATACCTCTGGCACAGAGTCATTTCTAATTTCAATGGCATTACTGGGGCCTGAAACATCCATGCTCAGAAGTCCTGAAATAACATAGGTTTTTCAGCGGCTTGTCTGAGCACTCCTGGAATTCCTTTAAAATGCAGCAGGATGAGTAACTCTGGGCTCATTTCTGCAGAGAGAGCTGGGGAAAGGCCCAGATGCACAATGCCAACAGTGCAAAATTTGTAAAGCAAATCTAGTTAACAAGCTGTTACTTTTCAGACCAAAACCTGTTGAGAATTAAGACGTCTTTCCGGAAACCCAGGGATTATTATTCATTTGCCTGTTTCACCTGTGCCAGTAGCGTCAGGAAATAGCAAGGTGGGACAGCCCACAAGAAAGCTAGCATCAACCACAAAGGATGTTCACGACTCAGGCAGAACCAAACTTGGTTAAAAAGGCTTTTCAACTCAGGAATCGCTTCCCACTCTAAGAGAGTTTCTGATCATCCCAGAAGGTGATCTTGAGAACTTCAGCACCTTTGAATAAATATGAATACCAAAGAACAAATCCAAATGTTCTTGGGAAGACAAGTTCTTTCTTTTTCTTTCTCAGGGGCCAGTGTTAAAAGCCCCTGACAACATTCCTGGGGAGCACATGTGCCTCTTGTTCAGGGAACTGAAGCATTGGACCAGGGGACAGGGAACCATTGGATCAGGGAACAGGGAACGTTGACCTTGGGCTAATCATTTAATTTGGGATTGGTAATTCATAGTCAAAGCCATGATTACTGTGATCTAACAGAAGTAAGCCTGCCCAGGCATGGGGACCCAAGGGTTATAATTTTAAGGATTTATTCTTTGGGAGTGGAGGCAAAATGATGATGGAAATAGAGCAGCCCAGATTTGAATGCCTTATCCGCGAGTTTTATTAGGGCTCCTACGCCTTTCAACAAGCCTTGAGGGCTTTCTAGTGGGTCTGGGGAGGCATAACCCTTGTTAGCTCATAGGTATAGAGGCAGGACTTGGGTGGTTCATCAGCCCACACAAGGGATACTTGGAAGACATCGAGAAATGATATTTTTGCTCACCATTGTCTCACCAGAGCAATCTTCTGGAAAACTTAAATTTGATGTTCTTATCCCCTATTCAAAATGGCTTTCCATTATTCTAAAATAAAAGCCAAACTCCTCAATACTGATTACACAACCCCGTGTGATCCAGTCCCTCCCTACCTCTCCAGACCCTTGCTTTCCTCCTTCCCTTTAATCCAGCCTCAAGGACTAGATTTCGTTTCCTCCAATAACCAAGCTTTTTCTATCTAGAGCACTCACTTACCCTTCTTTACGTTTTAATATCTACTTTTCTTTCAGTGTGCAGCTCAAATAACACTTTTTCTGAGAAGCCCTCCTTGAATCTTCCGGTATTAGATCAGATAAAACCTCTCATACTGCTCTTGTAGAGCATCCTATTCCTTTCTTTTAGGACGTTTATCACAGTTGATAATTACATACTTACTTGTTTGCTTAGTGGATTAATTCCAGACTTTCCCACAAGATGATAAGCAGTATCTACTTGCCATTGTATTTCTAATGCCTACCAAACTCCTGGCACAGAGCAGGCACAAGATCCAATGATCTCACTAGGATGAAGGTGATGTGAATGGAAGATGGCAACCTTACTCTAGAAATCCAGAACACTGCTATGATCCACACCTGCAGGCCTTACTGGGCAATGGAGCACCTATGAATAAAACAAATTCATTCTTTTCTGTTGTTTTGGCTGTTGGCAACACTGGGGGAATTTGAGAAGAGCTGAAATCCCAAACTTCCTTGTTGACTTTCTTTAGACATAAACCCAGCTGGAACACATTCTACCACCTGCCCTGTCTCTGGGGGAGCACACAGGGCAAAGTGAGGGAGTCTGTGTGGAGGCACTCTGGCCTGACTGTGGGATCCAATATAGCACATACTTCAAAATATGCTGACATGGAGTTATATCTCTTCAAAGCACTGTAGGCAAAACCCCTTGTTTTTAAAACAAAGCATTCATACAGAGCCAAGAATGTCCCTGAGTCAACAGTCCTAACCCTTTCTCAGTCTGCTTATGAGGCCCTGGGTCTCAGATGGATGAACCAAGGACCTGCCACTTAGAGACTACTGTCTGCTAACCCCAAGTGACATTGGTCGAGCCTAGACTGTGTATAGTAGGAGCCTGGGAGATAACAGGAGATGAAGAACATAGAAGGCTGCTGATGTAGCTGTGTAGACAGATAAGAACAGAACAATTAGAGAATAATTCCAAGGTTACACAAAAGTAAAAGTGTGATGGGATGGTACAGACCCTCCTCCTGAGCGAATTTCCTTTGCTTTAAGGATGAGATCCCTACGAATGAGGTCATTCAGGAAGTCTTCTTGGAGGAGGTCAGTTTGAGCTTTAAGGGAAAAAAATGGATTGGCAAAGAGAGCAGAACTGGACCTACAGTAACCATGCTGCCTGGGGCTGAGAGTCTGTGTGAGCGCTGTTGTCACATGGGATGCCTCTCCTCAACCATTTGGAGAAAAAGTAAATCCCTTTGTAACATCTAGGCGATGTGGGTGAAGATTTGTCCTGCTTTACAACTTCAAGTTAGGATATTATGTAGTCCCAGTGGCTCTCTGATTCTCTCATGCATCCAGGATTCCAGGTAACAATCACTTTGTTTCACCAGCTGAATCAGGCCCCCACTCCCAAAAGAACTGAAAACTATCTTATAACTTGGACTGAGCACTTTTGCTTCCTGTTTGTTATCTTTCCTGTTGTCTGAATCATTCTCCAAGGAAACACTGAAGTCCTCCTGAATTTTAATCAGCTGTGTCCACTTAGCTTCTGTTCACCTAGGCAAAGGGGCAAGAATAAAGGCACAAGGCATACCGCAACAGCAATTACTTTCCACGAGGAGTCAGAGATTGGAAGTGAAGCTAAAAGCATCTCTTTTAAGGCAAGCCATTTCCCCCAGGGAGTTTGCAGCTTGGAGCAAAGGCAGGACAATAAAAGATCAAGGATGTCTTTCTAAGGCTGCAAACAGAGCAGCTGACACATTCAAGTTGGTCTGCTTTTGACCTCTTTAAATGCCAGGACAGCAGCAAAGTGCCCACATCTGTTATAAGCTGGCCACCCATCTTTTTTTATTTTAAACCACAAACCCCGAGTGTTTGTAGAGAACAGGCAGGGAAGGACAGCCTGGGAGATCAGGGCCCTGTTTCAGCTGGTGTCACTCAAGCCTGTCTTCCCCAGAGTAGTCTTCTGTACTTCCGTCTTTCCCCTGTCTGTCCCACTCTGGAAGTCTGTCCCTCTCCCTGCTCTTACCTCCAATGGTTTCGGCACCTTCATTTTCAAATGCTAATGAAAATCGTGCTAGGCTGTGCAAATGAACAACTCCAGGGTAATCTTTCTCCCATTGTCTCTCCTGTAGTTGGTAGTTAGACCTTGGAACTGATTCCAGCAGCGCTGAGGTCAGAGCTACTGCTAAAGCTAAATCCCAGTTCGACTTTGTTAAGGAGGTGGTCCTTTGTCATTTTCATCTCCAGATAGAACCTCTGGAAACCTCTGTTTTCCCAGAGGTAAAATAATAAAAAAAGAAGTAGCCCAAGGTGAGTGCACACAGGTGGATGAGGTCTCTTGTCGAGGGCAGGAGGTATCCGTGAGTGCTGGGTCCTCCTTGTGAGCACGGTCATCGTGTCCTGCAAACAGAGCTTAGTGAAGTTACATCCACCTGTTGTGGTTTTCCCAAGAGGGAGAAAGAAATGACTGGGACTCTACTAACGACCACTAGCAGCACACTTTGGGTTGGGTCTCTCAAACTTTAACAGGCATACAGATCCTCCTGACTTTAAAATGCAGATCTCCTTTCAGTCTGGTCTCAGACAGAGCCTGCATTTCTACCAGGCACCTTGGTGATGTTGAGGCCACTGATCCCATGCACATTTTGAGTAGCAAGGGGTTGGGTTTTTGTTTACTGCCTTCCTACCCTCAGCTGGACTATGTCATTTTATCAAAACAATATAGTAGGAGTGATACCCAATTATTAGCCTCCTGAATCATCCATTGTTAGAGCTATTTCTTGCAGCTACATTAAAAAAGCCCCTCCCGGTAGTTCCCCATTGCACAAGAAGCCCATTTGTAACAAGACACTTTAGGCAAGCAAGCCACTATGCAAAACATTTTTGGCTCTTTCTGCTGCCTGACAGGTGGCTGCTGGTTGATGTTGGAATAGGAAGTTTTATATGATAGCGTTGACGGTGCTGATTCTGAAGGGGGTGAAGAGTACTTTGCTGTGGCAGCTTTAGCTCCCACTCGATGCCCGCTCCCACCCCCCCAGGCTTATGGGAAAGATGAGGTGGAAGCTGGGAAAGAAGCATCGGGCCATGCTCTGCAGACTGGGGGATATTATTTTTCACTTTCTCTGCTACAGGGCTTCCCACGCCTTTTATAAATATTTATAGGACAATTTCCTTCTTGAGAGTGCCCAAGAGTGGGGGATGGTGAGGAGGATGGTTGAACTGGGAAAGTAGGGAAAAGGTGGTGCTCACATGTATGAAGATTAGAAGGTGGCAGAAAGCTCCAGAGGGCTCATTCCAGGCCAGTCCCGTCACTTGCAAGAAGAGGAGTTGGACTAGACTAGAGATATTAAGTCTGGGGGCAGGGGTTTAAATTAGCAACTCCAGTCCATAGATTTCAACTGATTTTCAGAAGGTCCCTGATTCACAAAAGGTTAATCAGCACCAACCAGGATCGTTTCCTAGCCCCTCCCAGAGTGGATATTTAGAGTGCTAGGCTTCAAGAAATGGCAGACATCGAGCTCAGGTCGTGGGATTCGGAGGGCCAAGACAGCCACTTAGAATCATTTTCTAGCAGAGGCGAAAGGGGCTCAGCTATCGGCAACCCTATTTTACAGAGGGAAAGCTGAGGTACAGTCAACTCAAGTGACTGTCCTAAACCACGGGGTCAGAAGATAAGTCTGACTTAGAATCCAGGCCTGGCACAGGGAACACTGGTCTGCACTGGCCGAAAAGCCCCTTCAATCAGGCCGTCGCCTGGGAAGGGCAAGACATTTGTGGCCACAGCGCCAGGAGCCCCGCTGGTTATTTCTTGCTTGCTGAATGTCAAAAATCCAGGCCGCTTCTCACAGCAGCCTCCACTTGTCAGACCAAATCAAGGCATCCACGCGTCAAGCAGGCGAATCAGCTGCCTCCAGCACTGGCCTCGCTGCGCCCGCCCAGCGCGGTGCACCTGACCTTGTCCGGATGCAGCCGGCCAGCGAGCCCCGCCCCCGCGCCCAGGGCGACTGCTCCCACCTGCAGCCCCCGCGGTTTCTCCGTGTGGAGCCCGCTTGGCAGCCTGCCTTGGCCGACTGTGACCACAACGGACAGCCTCCCACGGCCTTTGACCCTAGAGAGGGATTGGGTAGAACCCTCTGCCTGCTCTCTGTTCCGGTTTGGAATTTCCCACCTTCACTTGCTTTTCTTCTCAACACACTTCTCACCCTGCAGCCCAGTTCCTTTTTAGGTCCAAATCAGCAAGCTTGTTTGTGTCTGCAGAATCCTGTTTCACAGCAATTGCAAGGCAACACTAGTCCTGAGTGTCTGCTGTTAGTTTGTGTCCCAACTTCTCTTCATTGAATATTGGAGCAACTGCTGGCTAGGCTTTGGATACAGCAGACTGACCTTGACCCTCAGGGAGCCCACAGTCTTCTGGGGGAAGAGAAGGTGATGTTTTAAGCTGTGATTTGATGGTTGCTATGGAGTTTGCTAGAGGAAATGGGGGTTGGGGGCAAGGATCATTGCAGGCAGAGAGAACACCGCAAGGTGTAAGGCCTGAAAGAAGGCAGAGGGGCCACCCAGGTAAAGAGAGGGGAGCAATTAGCATGTGATGAGTTGGGAAAAAGCCAGAAAGGGACTTGTGAGCCAGAGAAAGGAATGTAGACTTTATCCTGACAATACAGGGCTTTGGAGGGGGTTTTACCATTTGGTTTGGTTTTGTTTTTTTGTTTGTATGGTTTGCCTTGGAGGGTTTTTAACAAAGAAGTGACCAATCAGATTTGATTTATAGGTGGGCCTGGAGGTCCTGTAAGTCCCAATATAGGGTCAGTAGCAGCATTTTCAAGTGCAGGGGCTATGTTCTCCCACTTGGGGCTCAAATTGGGGCTCCTACTTGGGGTGATTTCTTCACCCCTTCCCTGATGCTTTTTTCCTACACCCACCCCCACTGTGACTGGTTTGTTCTTTGGCGTCCTACTGGCCCTTCCTAAACTTTAGCCAAGATACTAGGTTGACAGTATTCCCAATCTACCACCCTGTTTTCAATCATTTATTTACTCATCTCACTTATAAGAAGTTGCTATATGCCAGGTGTTGTGCCAATCACTGGGGGGTGTGGAAGGGAAGACTCACATGTTTCCTGATCTCAAAGAGCTCAGAATTTGTCCAGTAGTCCCTCCACTTGCCCATGCACCAGAATCCTCTGTAAAGTTCTGAAAAATACAGCTGATTGAATATCACTGGACTGACTAAATTGGAATCTTTGGAGGTAGGTTCCATGGAGCCATATTATTAAAACTCCCCTCCAGGTAATTCTGCTGAGCAGTTAGAACTACTGATCTTGGGAGGGATTTCTCTGATGGCTGTTTGTCTACATGGTCGATGGGGAGAACAAACCCAGAGTCTGGCTCCTAGTCATAAGACAGTCAGAAATCACTAGGAAGGAAGACAGGGGCAAGCTCAGTCCACTGGACCTGTAAGCCTGGGACCTGCTGACATGCCTGCAGAGAAACAGGAGGGGTAGCGGCGGTGGGTAAATGGAAGGGCGGGGTAGAATGTATTTGGATGGTAGGGTGGCTGTGCCTGCCTAGAGTGGACAGTGCTTCTTCCTCAGCCTAAATTGTATCAATTGTCCAGTTAGAAAGCAGGAGACCAGCTTTCTGGCTTGTTGACATAAAGACTCCTTTTCAGCACCACCTTGATCTTCATGGTCAAGACCTAGGGATGTTCACACTGACCGGTTTCAAATGGTGACTGTGATGAGTAACTAACAAATCAGCAAGCATGTTATACACGACCCACAAATCTCTACCAGTTATGTCTGAGTACTGGGGCAAACTAAAGCAAAGGGAGTCTGTTAGCTCACTGTTCCCAGAAGTAGACCCCATAAGTATAACCATCCTCTGGGGGATTCCAGGAAGGTGCTATCCTGTCCAATCATGTCTGGAATCTCACATCCCCAAGGATGGGTCTTCAAGGGGTTTGAAGGATTGGATTTCCAGTTCCACTTTCTGTCTCTTGGCAACGACTGTTCTGAGAAATCTGTTAAGTATTTATCTGTTGAAAGCTTACTGTTGGCCAGGTACTGTGAAGCCTCAGTGAATATATGTACAAGCCACTTGGGAAGATAAGACACAATTTTGTGTAAAAGTAAATAAATACAGGACTTAGATATTCCCAGACCAACCTAGAAGAACTGGCTTGTGGTTGACTGGGGTTTTGTATCCTGACCACTTACTTGCCCAGTGTGTATTTGAGTGCACTATATTCCGGGTCATTTGCAGACATGTAAGGCATAGTCTTTGCCCTCAAGAAGCTCGCATTCCAATAGGGAACACAGAATGTATCAGTATGGATATATAGCAAATAGTGTAGGCTGGGACGAGAGAGTGATTCAGTATCTGCTTTAGCATCAATAGGGCTTGTCCTGAAATATCCAACTTTTTTTTCCCATACCCTAGACGTCTTTTGGGAAGACAGCTCTGATCATTTCGGGATTCACCTTATTGGAATTAGTGGTCAGGACATTACAGCCACTTCTATCACCATTATCAAACTTTGTGGTCTAGCCCCCGTGCTGGATTTCACTTCTCTCTCCATTCCTGTACATCACCTCCATTTCAGGTATACACCCATCTCTTCTACCAGGAACTGAGTCACTTTGGGTGGGAAGGTGATACAAAGAGAAGAAAAATGAATACCTGATCATCTCCAGAAAAGGGGTAAGGTGAGTGCCACTTAACAGTAGAGTCTCCTATATGCCAATTGTGCAAACTGTTCATGGGCGTTTGCTCTTCTTTTAATCACTTCCCAGAAATACTGGTGGTTTAAAATGACAGAAATCAGGACCATCAAGCCTAGAGAAGTGGGTGACAAGTGATTTCCACCTGGACAAAGTCACTGCGTCCCTGTGCAGAGGCAGGTGCCCTGACCCCAGCCTGAAAGCTGAAGTTGGCTCAAAGGAGGCAGGTAGGAGGCCACTTCGTGTCTCACTGAGAGGAGGCAAGCTGTCTGGCTCCTGCTTAAAAACCTACGTGCGATTTTGTGATTTTTTAGTCCCGACAACAGGTAATTACAGAGGCTTTGCCTGGCCCGGGGGGGGGGGGGGGGGGGGGAGGTTGCGGAGAAGCTTCTCTCGCCACAGCAACCTTGGTGCACGGCCTCTATCGCATCTGGAGGGAGGTGCAGTCAAGCACTCAGGCCCCCCTCGCTGGTCACGCTCTTGGCTTCTTTGCATTCCTAGCTGGGAGACACCTTTGTTCCCATCTGCCTGTCTGAGGCTTGAGCAGCGGTCCTCTTCAGGTGCCCATCTCTGCTGAATCCTCCTTAGTGGAGGGAGGGATGGACGTGGGGGAGGAAACCCTGAAGACACTCTCTTCACTGTCTCAGTACCCAGTACTTTTCCACTCGGAGCCCTTTCCCCAGCCTTCTCCTCCAACCTCAGGGTCCATAAAGCTGCCTTTTCCTCAGGGGCTTCCTCATGAGCAAGACAAGCCTCACATCTACACTGATGCAGCTGCCCCTGACTGGTATGCAGTTCCATGGCAGAAAATGGAACAGGAGATGGGCACCTTCTCTGATTTTAGACTCTTGCTTGTACTGTCACAGTGAGTGATTAAAGGCTTGTTGCTTTAATTGGCTACTCTGACTCCTGACAGCAAAGCCCTCTCTCCCTCTCTCTGAGCTGAGCTCCTGACAGGAGGGACTCCTCAAGCCCCCTACCCAGTGGGGAGCACACACTTCAAGCATGGCCCCATTTCTGGTGGAGGCCATGTTCCTATTTGAGTTCTCCACTCCGTTTCTCTGTCTCTCTCACTCATACACAACAGTACCTGAGGACAAAAAGAAACCCAGAGTTGCCACGGGGGGCTGGAAGGGAATCAGTAGGAAAGAGAGGAATAATGAAGCAGGCCCTGGCCAGATCCAGACTCAGAGACCAATTTCTTTCATCTATGCTACAGAGGAGGAATCAGAGTTGGCAAGGTGAGTGACTTCGCTCTGGCCACCCAACTAAAGCCCAGGTCCTGATGATTTCCAGGCTGCCTCCTTGATCTTGCAACCTCCTGCTACAGGTTCCGGGCAGGGCTGCGTCTCTGGGTGCCCAGGACTGTGCCCTGCCCTCTGTAGTCTGTCCTCTGAGGAGCCTCAGCCTCACTGGGGAAAGGGAGACTAGAGCAGGGCTCTAAACTTTGAGCAAGCTCACCATCAGTCACCTGGAGGGCTGGGTAAAACACAGACCGCCAGCCCCACTCCCCGAGCGTCTGATTCAGTAGATGTGGGGTAGGGTCTGAGAATTTGCGTTTCTAACAAGTGTCCAGGTGTGGCTGATGAGAACCGCTGGGCTAGACTATGAACAGCCAAAAAGCAACAGAGAAAGAAAGAATGGAAACTAAGCAAAGGAAGGAAGAAGGGAAGGGGTAGGGGTGACATCGTATCAGGGCAAGAAATGAACCTGAAGGGCTGGGCCCTGGGAGGTTTTCCTCTTCCTCAACCTCCCTGATCTCAGGCTTACCCAGAAGTTTTCACAGTTTCCTTTAAACCCCTCCCCCACCCTCTGCGCTCTGGCCCACAGGTGAGGGCAAAAGCCCCACTTAAATGAGAAGCCTTAGAGCCTGCGCTTAAAAAGCTCTGAGGTGGCTTCTCTTCCAACACCGTTCATCCTCGCTTCCTTGTTGCGATGCAGCAGGCTGCTCAGCTGCCAGCTACCCATGAGCCTCAGGTCCTGAGGATAGAGTCCTGGAGGGTGGTTGTAGCTAACTTCCCCATCTTTCTCTGGCTGCCCCCGTGCATTCACAGGAGCCCTGGAAAGCCCAGAGAAAGGTAAAGGCGGGGGGGGGGGGGGGGGGGGGGGGGGCGCACATTACGATAGGATGGGTGGAGGAATTAAAAACCACAGCTCACATTGACTCAGCTCATGTTTCAAGTTCTCCTGAATCATCAGTGAACGCGGACTTCAGGTCTGAATGTGGGTCATAAATGTGTTTGAATGTAACAGGATAGAGTGAGCCAGATACACAGGAGAAAAAAACCAAAACTTTCAAGTGGGTGTGAAAAAAACGACCCACCTCTCCAAATCTGTTAGCTGTTTGATTAGCTCCCGTTGGCTGTGGGAAAACCAAGGCACAAATATTATGTCCGGGGGCCTAAAGCTGTTCCAGCGACAGCAGGAGGAGGACTAGAGAGTAGTCGACGCAAAGGCAGACAGCAGGAACCCTCCGCCCAGAGAAGAGGCACTGGGGGACCCTGGACGGGGTGAGGCCAGCTGGAGGCCCCCCTCCGGCTGCCTAGTGACCCACAGAGCACCAACTGACAAGCAGCTGCTGTGAGCTTCTCTGCCCCAGGCTGGCTCTGCAGGTAAGAGGCTGTTCTCAGGTTGAGGAAAATACAAGCCTTGCCACTCAGAACGTAGAGACTTCTGCCTACTTTCATTGTTGCTATGAACTCCAGAAAAAAAAAAAAAATCGAAATAGTGAACAGATCTTCTGTTTCAAAAGACTGAAAATATTTCCAAAAGACTTGGGGCTCTGAGATCTCTCCTCTGCCTGTTTCTCCAGCCCCAGGGGTGGGGAGCTACCATGCAGCCCCCCCCCCCCCACACACACACACACACTTTAGTCCCTTTCAGAAAAGCCTGTGTGTGGCTAGGGGTTGTTTCTCCCCACTGGAGAGGAGGCGGGTGATGCCTTGGACGTGCTTCCTTAAAGCCACAGGGAAAGAGTTTTCTGATTCACCACCAGCTGCTTCCTGGAATTGCAGCGCAGGGCTGGCAAATGAATGGTGTTTTTCCAAGGTGATCCAGAGCTGTTACAACATTCCTGTTCAATACCCATCAGACCTTCCTGTAAGTCAAACCAGAAAGTTACCCAAACCATGCATTCCTGAGCAGTCAAGCACACGAGATTCCAGACACACTGTTTCCAACATGCCTCCATATCCCTCTGGAGACTTGAGGTCCAGTCACCCCCACGACCTCTGGACTTCCCTAGTGGGGCCATGCATTTGTCTGGCTGACATTGGAGTCATGTGGAAGCCTATGTACGGCTCCCAGTCATCCGGGAAGTGCAGGACTGTCCTGATTCCCCTAATAGGACTGTCAGCTGAGAAAGGAGTGGAGCCTTGAGCTTGCTTTGTTCTGCATTTCACAAAGACCCTTTCTCTTGACCTGCCCAGCTCTCCAGCTCGTCTGAATAGAAAGCTATCTGGTCCCACACTGAATCGGTATTGGCTTTTTGTCAGAAATAAGGCACTGGTTTGGGAGTGCCCCTGATTGACCCTTGGTCTGCACGCGCTTGCTCTCTCTCTGTCTCTGTCTCTGTCTCTCTCTGTGTCTGTCTCTCTCTCTCTCTCTCTCTCTCTCTCTCTCACATAAAGGAGGCATGAAGGAGAATCCAAGTCTCTCTGCTGCTTTTGACTGTAGAGGCTTTCACTTGGGATGTACAGAGAGGGGAGAGGAGAAATTCTGGACTTGTTCTGCCTCTGAGACAACACTGCAGTGGGAAACATGAAAAAATAAACCTACTTGGTTCTACTTTCCTTATCCCTTCCCCAGTAAATGGAAAGCTACTCAGAGTGGATGATGTGTCTGGGGAATAAAACAGATGGAGCTGAGGACTGGGGCCTGCTCTTAACAGTGACTGAACTCCAAGCCTCCTCTAGGATGAACTGGAATAAGACCTCCCCCACCTTCCCCCTCCCCCTTGACTGATGGCTTATGGAAACTTTAGTTGGGAAATGCTGACCAAGCTGAAGGCCCCTGCTTTTAAACCCAATTCCTCAGTTATGGCAAATATAACTATAATTTGCACGGAGAGTTAAGAGTTTACAAGGTATCCTATTTTTATCCTCGTCACAGTCTTCTGAAGTAGGTATTATTATTGCTGTTGAATCAGTAAAGACAGCCAGGTTTGGGAGGGTTGGCCCAGGGTGAATGCGGAGTCAAGTTTTACATCCATGTCTCCTGACTCAAAGTCCGTATTCTTCAGAAGCATGGCATGATTGGCTGGGAAATCGTATTTTCTAGGGTAAGGTGAGCCAGCTAAAGCAGAGTTGGAGGATTGTGATTGGTGTTTGGCTTCTTTGACAGGTGTTTCCTGTTGAGTGCAGGCTGACTTCAATCTGTGACACGGGCCGGACCGCTGGGGCAGCATCTGTTCTGTGGGTCCCGGTATACGAATTAGCTTTCTCAAGGCACTAACATTTTGAGAAGATACAGATTAAATGGAGATGTCTGCTGAGCCTGTGGCTTTGTGGCAGTGTTGGTCTGCAATAGGCACATGTGATATTGTGATTTACAATATATATTTGGTTTGTGATCCATTCCTGGCACAGAGCTCCTAAAACACTTGGAATTTCCTGTGATAGCAATGAAGGTGTCTTTTGTGATGTTAATGGGGTGATTTTTTATTTTTTTTGAAGACCTCTAAGGACAGGACTGCTTGCCAGTGGAACCAACTACCTAACTAGAGAGTTGGAATGTCCAGTCTCACTCCTCCCCCATCCCTCCTATCCTCCCTCCAGTGAGAGGAGAGGGGCTGGAGATTGAGTTCAGTCATCAATGACCAATGATGTAATCAATCATGCCTACTTACTAAGGCCTCCATTACAAACCCAGTGAGCTTCTGAGTTGGTGAATACTTGGAGATCTGGTGAAAGTAATGCACTCTGAGACACATGGAAGATCTGTACCTTTCCCAACACCTTGCCCTATGTATATGTCTCTTCTATCTGGCTGTTCTTGAATTATATCTTTTTATTTTTTATTTTTTGAGAGAGAGCATGCACGCATGCATGGGAAGGGGAGGAGCAGAAGGAGAGACAGAAAATCTGTCCCCTCGCTCAGCGGGGAGCCAGCATGGGGCTCTATCCCATGATCATGAGGTCACGACCCAAGCTAAAATCAAGAGCCCGATGCTTAACCAACTGAGCCACCCAAGCACCACATATCCTTTTATAATAAACCAATAATCTAGTAAGTAAAAGTTTCTCTGAGTTGTGTGAGCTGTTTTAGCAAATCAATTGAAACCAAGGAGCAGGTAGTGGGGACTTCCACCCTATAGCTTATTGGTCAGAAGCACAGGTGATAATCTGGACTTGCAAGTGGCATGGGTGGGGCAGTCTTGGCCTTAACCTGTGGGAGCTGACTTTACCTCCACATAGATAGTGGCATAAGTGACTTGCTTTGTAAGACCCTCAGCTGGACTTGCTGGGAATTACCCCCCTCATCCAAATTCCTGACCAGAATCTTAGTGGTTCTTACAGGGCTCATGCCAGTGCAGTAGCTCAGGAAGAGCACAACAAACAGGGAAGCGTGTCTTATGTTCTCTGTGTATCTGTATAAGTTGCAAAAGCTTTTTATTTCCCCTAAGGAATATTTCTTTTTTGAGGAGTGTTAATTCAAAATGTTATTGTCTATTAATAATTTTACTATTTTTTTGAGGTACGCTTGACATGACCTATTGGTTTCAGGTACACAAAATGATTTGGTGTAGTGTATGTTGTGAGATGATTAGCACAGTTAGTTAATATCCATCACATAGCCTCAACTTTTGTTTTTTTCCTGTGATAAGAAATTTTAAGATTTGTGCTCTTGGCAACTTTCAAATGTACAATACAGAATGGTTAACTATAGTCACATGCTGTACATTACATCCCCAGGACCTGTTTATCTGATCACGGGAAGTTTCACCCATTTCACCATACTGCCTGCCTCTGGCAACCACTAACTGCTCTCTGTATTTTTGGGTTTGGCTTTTGTTGTTGTTTTAGATTCCACGTATAAGTGAGATCATACAGTGTCTTTCTCTTTCTGACTTATTCCACTTAATACCCTAAGGTACATCCATGTTGCTGCAAATGGCAAGATTTTACTACTTTTTTATGGCTGAATGATACTCTATTTTGTGTGTGTGTTTGCCTCTCTTATCCATCTACCTGTTAATGGACATTTTGGTTGTTTCATGTCTTGACTGTTGGGAATAATGCCACAGTGAATTAACATGGGGTATATGTATCTCTTCAAAATAGTAATTTTGTTTCCTTCACGAAAATGCCCAAAAGTAGAACTGTTGGATCATATGGTAGTACTATTTTTAATATGAGGAACCTCTATATTTTTTTTTCATAGTGGCTACATCAGTTCACATTCTTGCCAACAGGGCACCGGGTTTCCTTTTCTCTACATCCTTGCCAACACTTGTTTCTTGTCTTTTTTTTTTTTTTTTTTAATGTTTATTTATTTTTGAGAGTGAGAGAGAGAAAGGGAAACACAGAATCCAAAACAGGCTCCAGGCTCTGAGCTGTCAGCACAGAGCCTCACACAGGGCTCGAACCCATGAACCACGAGATCACGACCCGAGCCAAACTGGGACACTTAACTGACTTAGCCACCCAGGTGCCACTTGTCGTTTTGATAATAGTCATACTAGCAGGTGTGATGTGATCTCCTGTGGCTTTGATTTGCACTTCCCTGAAATTTGTGATACTGAGCACCTCTTTATGGATCTGCTGGCCATTTTGTATATTTTCTTTGGAAAAATGTGTATTCAGATCCTCCGCCCATTGAAAAAAATCAGGTTGCGGAGCACCTAGGTGGCTCAGTCAGACTCTGGCTCAGGTCATGATTTCACAGTTAGTGAGTTCAAGTCCATATGCGGCTCACCACTGTCAGTGTGGATGGAGCCTGCTTCGGATCCTCTGTTTCCCCCTCTCTCTTTCTCTGCCCTTCCCCTGCTTGCACTCTCTATCAAAAATAAAATAAAACATTTTTTAAAAAATCAAGTGTTTTTTTTGTTTGTTTGTTTTTTGCTATCAAGTTGTAGGAGTTCTTTGTGTATTTTGGATATTACCCCCTCATCAGATAGAGGACATGCAAATATTTTCTTCTGTTTTGTAGGTTGCCTTTCCATTTTGTTAATGGTTTCTTTTAGTATAGAGAACCTTTCAGTCTGATGGAGTCCCACTTGTTTATTTTCACATTTGTTTCCTTTGCTTTGGGGTGTCAAATCCAAAAACAATCGTTGCAAATACTGATGGCAATGAACTTACCCCTGCCTCCCCCCCACCTTTTTTTAAGGAGTTTTAAGGTTTTCAGGTATTACATTTTTTTTTAACCCATTTTGAGTTGGTGTGTGTATGTATGTGTAGTATAAGACAGTGACCCAGTTTCATTCTTTTGCTGTGGCTGTCCAATTTTCCTAACCCCATTTAGTAAAGCGATTATCCTTTCCCTACTGTATTTGCTTGGCTCCTTTGTCATAAGTTGAACATATATGGTGATTCCCATTTATAGGCTCTCTGTTTTACTCCATTGATCTATCTTTTTATGCTACTACTTTACTATTTTGATTAGTATAGCTTTTTCTTTTTTTTTAATGTGAAAGTTATTGTCAAATTGGTTTCCATACAACACCTAGGGCTCATCCCACCAGGTGCCCTCCTCAATGCCCATCACCCACTTTCCCTTCCCTCCCACCCCCCATCAACCCTCAGTTTATTCTCAGTCTTTACGAGTCTCTTACGGTTTGCCTCCCTCCCTTACTTTTTTTTTCCTTCCCCTCCGCCATGGTCTTCTGTCAAGTTTCTCAGGATCCACATAAGAGTGAAAACATATAGTATCTGTCTTTCTTTGTATTACTTATTTCACTTAGCATAACACTCTCCAGTTCTATCCATGTTGCTACAAAAGACCATATTTCATTCTTATTGCCAAGTAGTATTCCATTGTGTATATAAACCACAACTTCTTTATCCATTCATCAGTTGATGGACATTTAGGGTCTTTCCATAATTTGGCTGTTGTTGAAAGTGTTGCTATAAACATTGGGGTTCAAGTGCCCCTGTGCATCAGCACTCCTGTATCCCTTGGGTAAATTCCTAGCAGTGCTATTGCTGGGTCATAGGGTAGGTCTATTTTTAATTTTCTGAGGAACTTCCACACTGTTTTCCAGAGTGGCTGTGCCAGTTTGCATTCCCACCAACAGTGCAAGAGGGTTACCGTTTCTCCACATCCTTGCCAGCGTCTATAGTTTCCTGATTTGTTCATTTTAGCCACTCTGACTGGTGTGAGGTGATATCTGAGTGTGGTTTTGATTTGTATTTCCCTGATGAGGAGCGATGTTGAGCATCTTTTCATGTGCCTATTGGCCATCTGGATGTCTTCTTTAGAGAAGTGTTTATTGGTGTCTTCTGCCCATTTCTTCACTGGATTATTTATTTTTCATGTGTTGAGTTTGGTGAGCTCTTTATAGATTTTGGATACTAGCCCTTTGTCTGATATGTCATTTGCAAATATATTTTCCCATTTCATCGGTTGCCTTTTAGTTTTGTTGATTGTTTCCTTTGCTGTGCAGAAGATTTTTATCTTCGTGAGGTCCCAATAGCTCATTTTTGCTTTTAATTCCCTTGCCTTTGGAGATGTGTTGAGTAAGAAATTGCTGCGGTTGAGGTCAGAGTTTTCTCCTGCTTTCTCTTCTAGGGTTTTGATGGTTTCCTGTCTCACATTCAGGTCCTTTATCCATTTTGAGTTTATTTTTGTGAATGGTGTAAGAAAGTGTTCTAGTTTCATTCTTCTGCGTGTTGCTGTCCAGTTATCCCAGCACCATTTGTTAAAGAGACTGTCTTTTTTCCACTGGATATTCTTTCCTGCTTTGTTAAAGATTAATTCGCCATACTTTTGTGAGTCCAATTCTGGAGTCTATTCTATTCCATTGGTCTATGTGTCTGTTTGTGTGCCAATACCATGCTGTCTCGATGATTACAGCTTTGTAGTAGAGGCTAAAGTCTGGGATTGTGATGCCTCCCGCTTTGGTCTTCTTCTTCAAAATTACTTTGGCTATTCGGGGTCTTTTGTGGTTCCATACAAATTTTAGGATTGCTTGTTCTAGTTTAAGAAGAATGCTGGCGCAATTTTGATTGGGATTGCATTGAATATGTAGATTGCTTTGGGTAGTATTGACATTTTAACAATATTTATTCTTCCAATCCATGAGCACGGAATGTTTTTCCATTTCTTTGTATCTTCTTCAGTTTCCTTCATAAGCTTTCTATAGTTTTCAGCATACAGGTCTTTTACATCTTTGGTTAGGTTTATTCCTAGCTATTTTATGATTCTTGGTGCAGTTGTGAATGGATCAGTTTGTCTTTCTATTGCTTCATTATTAGTGTATAAGAATGCAACTGATTTCTGTACATTGATTTTGTATCCTGCGACTTTGAATTCATGTATCAATTCTAGCAGACTTTTGGTGGAGTCTGTTGGGTTTTTCACATATAATGTCATCTGCAAAAAGTGAAAGCTTGACTTCATCTTTGCCAATTTTGATGCCTTTGATTTCCTTTTGTTGTCTGATTGCTGATGCTAGAACTTCCAACACTATGTTAAACAACAGAGGTAAGAGTGGACA
Organism: Panthera pardus; assembly: GCF_024362965.1. Classification (NCBI taxonomy): domain Eukaryota; kingdom Metazoa; phylum Chordata; class Mammalia; order Carnivora; family Felidae; genus Panthera; species Panthera pardus. The sequence goes on along the minus strand of NW_026526810.1, from coordinate 100,286,507 downwards.
TCCCTGTCATGTTCCTGATCTCAGGGGAAAGCTCTCAGTTTTTCTCCATTGAGGATGATATTAGCTGTGGGCTTTTCATAAATGGCTTTTATGATGTTTAAGTATGTTCCTTCTATCCCGACTTTCTCGAGGGTTTTTATTAAGAAAGGATGAGGAATTTTGTCAAATGCTTTTTCTGCATCAATTGACAGGATCATATGGTTCTTATCTTTTCTTTTATTAATGTGATGTATCACACTGATTGATTTGCGAATATGGAACCAGCCCTGCAGCCCAGGAATGAATCCCACTTGATCATCTATTTGCCGTCTACAGGAGACTCCTTTTAGACCTGAGGACACCTTCAGATTGAAAGTGAGGGGATTGAGAACTATCTATCATGCTACTGGAAGTCAAAAGAAAGCTGGAGTAACCATACTTACATTAGACAAACTAGACTTTAAATTAAAGGCTGTAACAAGAGAGGAAGAAGGGCATTATATAATAATTACAGGGTCTATCCATCAGGAAGACCTAACAATTATAAATGTCTATGTGCTGAATATGGGAGCCCCCAAGTATATAAAACAATTAATCACAAACATAAGCAACCTTATTGATAAGAATGTGGTAATTGCAGGGGACTTTAATACCCCACTTACAACAATGGATAGATCATCTAGACACAGAATAAATAAAGAAACAAGGGCCCTGAATGATACATTGGATCAGATGGACTTGACAGATATATTTAGAACTCTGCATCCCAAAGCAACAGAATATACTTTCTTCTCAAGTGTGCATGGAACATTCTCCAAGATAGATCACATACTGGGTCACAAAACAGCCCTTCATAAGTATAAAAGAATTGAGATCATACCATGTACACTTTCAAATCACAATGCTATGAAACTTGAAATCAACCACAGGAAAAAGTCTGGAAAACCTCCAAAAGCATGGAGGTTACAGAACACCTTACTAAAGAATGAATGGGTCAACTAGGCAATTAGAGAAGAAATTAAAAAAGATATGGAAACAAATGAAAATGAAAATACAACAATCCAAATGCTTTGGGATGCAGCAAACCCTTTGGGATGTCCTAAGAGGAAAATACATTGCAATCCAGGCCTATCTCAAGAAACAAGGAAAATCCCAAATACAAATCTAACAGCACACCTAAAGGAAATAGAAACAGAACAGCAAAGACACTCCAAACCCAGCAGAAGAGAAATACTAAAGATCAGAGCAGAAATAATATAGAATCTAAAAAACTGTAGAGCAGATCAATGAAACCAAGAGTTGGTTTTTTGAAAAAATAAACAAAATTGAGAAACCTCTAGCCAGGCTTCTCAAAAAGAAAAGGGAAATGACCCAAATAGATCATGAATTAGAATGGAATTATTACAACCAGTCCCTCAGAAATACAAGCAATTATCAGGGAATGCTATGAAAAAATTTTATGCCAACAAACTGGACAACCTGGAAGAAATGGACAAATGCCTAAACTCCCAGACACTTCAAAACTCAAACAGGAAGAAATAGAAAATTTGAACAGACCCATAACCAGTGAAGAAATTGAATCAGTTATCAAAAATTTCCCAGCAAATAAGAGTCCAGGACCAGATGACTTCTGTGGGGAATTCTACCAGACATTTAAAGCAGAGATAATACCTATCCTTCTCAAGCTGTTCCAAAAAGTAGAAAGGGAAGGAAAACTTTCAGACTGATTCTATGAAGCCAGCATTACTTTAATTCCCAAACCAGACAGAGACCAAGCAAAAAATAAGAGACTATAGGCCAATATCCCTGATGAATATGGATGCAAAAATTCTCAACAAGATACTAGCAAATCGAATTCAACAACATACATCTTTTTAATATAGTTTAAAATCAGCGACCATGATGCCTCCAGCTTTGTTGTTCTTTATTGAGATTGGTTTGGCTATTTGAGGTCTTGTGTGGTTCCATACACATTTTAGGATTATTCCATATCTGTGAAAAATGCCATTGGAAGTTTGACAGGGACTGCATTCAATCTGTAGATTGTTTTGGGTAGTGTGGACATTTTAACAGTACTCTTCAAATCCATGAACATGGAATATCTTTCCATTTATTCTTCTTCATTTTCTTTCAACAATGTCCATAGCTTTCAATGCATGGGTCTTTGATCTTCATGGTTAAGTTTATTCCTAGGTACTTTTTTTTTTTTGTTTCTGATGCATTTGATGGCGGAGGGTGGGGGGAGTTTTCTTTTTCAGATACCTTATTGTTAGTGTACAGAAACACAATTAATCTTTGTTGATTTTTGTACCCTACATCTTCACTGAACCTGATTATTCTAACAGTTTTTTGGTGGAGTGTTTAGGGTTTTTCTCTATATAATATGTCATCTGTAATAGAAATAATAATTTTACTTTTTCCTTTCTGATTTGTATGTTTATTTCTTTGTCTTGCCTAATTGCTATAATTAAGACAACCAGTGCTGTGTTGGATAGGAATGGCAAGAGTAGGTATTCTTGTTTTGTTCCTGATCTTAAGAGGAAAAGCTTTCAGTTTTTCACTTTTTAGTATGCAGTTAGCTGTGGACTTGTCATATATGTGGTCTTCATTATGTTGAGGTACATTCTCTCTATACCCAATTTGTTGAAGGTTTTTATAATGAAAGGAGGATGAATTTTGTCAAATGCTTTTTCTGCATCTATTCAGATGATCATATATGACTTATATTCATTTTTAATGAGGTGTATCAAATTGGTGTTGTAGATGTTGAACCATTTTTGCATTCCTGGAATAAATCACACTTGATCATGGTGTATGATCCTTTTAATGTATTGTTGACTTCAGTTTGCTTATATTTTGTTGGAGACTTTTGCACCTGTGTTCATCAGGGATATTGGCCTGCAATTTTCTTTTCTTACAATGACCTTCTCTGGTTTTGGTATCAGGGTAATGCTGGACTCATAAAATGAAATTGGAAGTGTTTTTTTCCTATTCTAGTTTTGGAAGAGTTTGAGAAAGATTGATACTAATTCTTTAAATGTTTGATAGAATTCACCAGTGAAGCCATCTACCCTTACACTATTGTTTGAGAACTCTTAAATTCTTGGTTTGGGGTGCCTGGGTGGCTCGATCAGTTGAGCGTCTGACTTTGGGTCAGGTCATGATCTCACATTTCATGAGTTCGAGCCCCGCATCAGGCTCTATGTTGACAGCTCAGAGCCTGGGGCTGGCTTTGGATTCTGTGTCTCCCTCTCTCTCTGCCCTCTCCCCACTCACACTCTGTTTGTCTATCTCTCAAAATAAATATTAAATTTATTGATTCACCCCCTTACTAGCAATCTCTTGGTTTAAGACTTTCTGTTTCTTCATGATTCAGTCTTGGTAGGTTGTATGTTCCTAGGTATTTATCTGTTCTAGGTTGTCCAATATATTGGCATATACAGGCAAACCTCAGAGATCTTGTGGTCCAGACCACTGCAATAAAGAGAGTATTGCAGTAGAGTCAAATGAATTTTTTTGTTTCTCAATGCACATAAAAGTCTACACTATACTATAGTCTATTAAGTGTGCAATAATATGTCTAGAAATGCATATACTTTAAAATATTGCTTAAAAAATGCTAACCATTATCTGAGCTTTCCACAAATTGTAATCTTTTTGCTGGTGGAAGTTCTTGCTTTGATGTTAGCGGTTCCTGACTGATAGTGTGGTGATTCCTGAAGGATGGGGTGGCTGTGGGAATATCTTAAAATAAGTCAACAACGAAGTTTGCTGCACTCACTCTCTGCCTTTCACAAATGATTGCTCTATAGCATGTAATGCTGATTGAAAGCATTTTATCCACAGTAGAACTTCTTTCAAAAATGGAGTCAATCCTTTCAAACCCCACCAATGCTTTATCAACAAAATCTACGCAATATTCTAAATCCTTTGTTGTTGTTTCAATAAACTTCACAACATCTTCACCGGGAGTAGATTCCACCTCAAGAAACTACTATCTTTGTTTATCTATAAGAAGCAATTCCTCGTCCTTTCAAGTTTGATTTTGTAGAAATTCAGGCTCTACTTTAGGCTCTACTTCTAATTCCAGATCTCTTGCTATTTCCCTCACATCTGCAGTTACTGCCTCCACTGAAGTCTTGAACCCCTCAAAGTCCTTCCTGAGACTTGGAGTCAACATCTTCCAAACTCCTGTTAATGTTGATATTTTTTGACCCCTTCCCATGAATCACAAATGTTCTTCATGGTATCTAGAATGGTGAATTCTTTCCAAAAGGCTTCCAAGTTACTTTGCCCAGATCTATTATAGGAATCCCTACCTATGGTACCTATGAAATACATTTCTTAAACAATAGTTCAATTTCAAAATTACTTCTTGATCCATGAGCTGCAGGATGGATTTTGTGTTAGCAGATATGAACAATAACCTTAACTGCACTACTCTTGGGTGAGTAGTCAGTAAATGGTAATATTTTGAAAGGAATCTTAACAGCAGGTCTCAAAGTGGGTTCAAAATGTTCAGTAAACCACGTTGTAAACAGATGTTTGTAATATAGACTTAGCTCTTCTATTTATAGAGTACAGGCACAGTAGATTTAACATAATTCTTAAGAGTCTCTAAGATTTTCAGAAGAGTCAATGAGCATTGGTTCAACTTAGTTACCAGATATATTGGCTCCTAACAAAAGAGCCAGCCTGTCCTTTTGAAGCTTTGAAGTCAGTCATTTGCTTCTCCTTAATTTTATTTATTGAAGTATACTTGACACACAATGTTACATTAGTTTCAGGTGTAAACATAGTGATTTGTGTAGCTACTGTCACCATACTGCCCTATTACAATACCATTAACTATATTCTCTATGCTGTACCTTTTATCCCCATGTCTGGAATGAGTTTCTTTGTATTCCAGGTGCCCTTTTATTTTTTTAATTTAAATAATTTTTATTTGAGTAAAGTTGATACGATGTTACATTATTTTCAGATGTGCAACATAATGATTTGACAAGTTTATACATTATGCTATGCTTACCACAAGTGTAGCTATCATCTCTTACCATATAACATTATTACAATATCATCGATTATATTCCCTGTGCTGTGCTTTTTATCTCCATGACCTTCATTCCATAACTAGAAGTCTATCTCCTACTTCCCTTTACCAATTTTGCCCATCTGAACACCCCCTTCCCCTCTGGCAAGCATCAGTTTGTTCTCCGTATTATAGGTCTGATTCTGTTTTGTTTTTTCATTTTTGTTTTTGTTTTGTTTTAGATTCCACATATAAGTGAAAGAATATGGTATTTGTGTTTCTCAGTCTATTTTATTTAGAATAATACCCTCTAGGTCTCCAGTTGTCTCAAATGGCAAGATCTCTTTTTTATGGCCAATGTTCCATTGTGTGGAATCTATCAATGGACATTTAGGTTGCTTCCATATCTTGGCTATTGTAAATAATGCTACTATAAACATATAGGTGCATATATCTTTTCAAATTAGTGCTTTTGTTTTCTTTGGGTAAAAATCTAGTGTACCACCATTACCATTACTGGATCATAGGGTTAATTCTATTTTTAACTTTTTGAGGAACTTCCATACTGTTTTCCACAGTGGCTGCACCAGCTTGCATTCCCACCAACAGTGCAAGAGGGTTCCCTTTTCTCCACTTCCTCACCAACACCTGTTGTTTCATCTCTTGATTTTAGCCATCTGACAGGTGTGAGGTGATATTGTGGTTTTGGCCTGCGTTTCCCTGATGATGAATGATGTTGAGCAGATGTCTTTTCATGTGTCTTTTGACCATCTTATGGCTGTTTGGGCAAAATGTCTCTTCAGGTCCTCTGGCCATTTTTTTTTTCATGTTTATTTATTTGAAAGAGAAGGAGAGCAAGGGCATGGGTGGGGGGAGAGGGAGAGAGAGAAAGAGGAGAGAGAGGAGAGAGAGAATCCCAAGCAGGCTCTGCACTGTCAGCACAGAGCCCCACACTGGGGCTCAGTCTCACAATAGTGAGATCATGACCTCAGCTGATATCAAGAGTCCTACTTAACCACTTGAACTGCTTAACTGGATTGAGCCACCTAGGCACCCTGTCCTCTGCCCATTTTTAAATCAGACTGTTTGTTTTTTTGGTATTGAGTTGTAGAAGTTCTTTATATACTTTAGATTTTAATCCCTTTTTGGAGAAATCATTTGTAAATATCTTCTCCAATTCAGTAGGTTGCCTTTTTGTTTTGTTGATTCTAGTTGCCCTTTTAAACCACAGCTTTTTCCTGTGCCCCAGGGCAGATGAATCTGCTCTTGGTCCCTCAGTATTCTCCCTCCCCACTACAGTTCACAGCATCCAGGGTGGGGATTCACTTTGCTAATGTGTCTCTGTCTCGTCATTCTCTATGTGGTCTTTCTATCTTTCCTTGTTCAGAAGCCGTTCAGTCTGCCCTCAATTTTCTGTCAGGAGGAACTGCTCTCAATAGGTGTTGATTTGGTGTGTTTATGGAGGAGGTGAGTTCAGGGTCTTCCTGTGTCACTGTTTAGGACCAGAAGTCTCCTGACTTCTCCTCTTCAACTATAAGGGTTCTACATCATGCCTTCTTCCGAAAGAAGGCTGTTTCATCTACATTCAAAATCTGTTGAATGTAGCCACCTTCATTATCTAAGTTAGGTCATCTTGGCAATTTGCTACAGCTTTTACATCAGCACTTGCTTCTTCATTTTGTGCTTTGATATTATGGAGCTGTCTTCCTAAACTTCATAAAGCTCTTCTAGCTTCAGACTTCTCTTCTGCAGCTTCCTTATCTCTCTCCGCCTTCTCAGAACTCAAGAGAGTAATAGGCCTTGCTCTGGATTAGGCTTTAATTTAAGGGAATGTTGTGGCTGGTTTGATTCTCTACCCAGACCACTAAAATTTTCTTCCTATCAGCAATAAGACTGTTTTGTTTTCTTATCATTCATGTGTTCACTGAACTAACACTTGTCATTTCCTTCAAGAATTTACCTTTGCATTCACGCCTTGGCTGTTAGGCTGAAAGCTAGGCCTTTTATACCAGTCTTGGCTTTCCATATGCCTTCTTCACTAAGCTTAATAATTTCCAGCTTTTGATTTAAAATGAGGGATGTGTGGCACTTTCTTTGACTTGAACACTTGGAGGATGCTGTAGGGCTCTTAATTGGCCTGGTTTCAATATTGCTGTGTCTCAGGGAATAGGGAGGCGGAAGAAGAGGGACCGAGTTGGGGAAACGGCTGGTTGGTGGAGCAGTGAGAACACATACATTGTTTGCCATCTTACATATATATATATATATATGTTTATATATATATATATATATTTATATATATATATATGTTATGTATATATATATATGTTATATATATATATGTTATATATATATATGTGTTATATATAACATGGTTTGTGGGGCCCCAAAACCATTAGTAACATCAAAGATCACAGATCACCATAACAAATGAAATATTTCAAACTTCTTCACTTATGTTACAAGAATTACCAAAATGTGACACAGAGACCTAAAGTGAGCTAATGTTAGGAAAAATGGTGCCAATGGACTGGCTCAATGAAGGGTTGCCATAAACCTTCAATTTGTAAGAATAGAACATCTGTGAATCTCAAAGTGAAGCGCAACAAAATGAGCTATACCTGTAATTGTTCATAATAGTCCCTTACGATCTTTTGTATTTCTTTGGTATCACTTATAATGTCTCCTCTTATTTTATTTGAACCCCCTCTTTTTTTTTTTTTTTTGAGTCTAAAGTTTTGTCCATTTTTTCTCTCTCTCTCAAAAAAAAAAAAAAACAAACAAAAAACCTCTTAGTTTCCTTAGTATTTCCTGTTGTCTTTTTAGTCTCTATTTCATTTATTTCCAGCCCTCTTTATTTCCTTTCTTTCTAACTTTGGGCTTCATTTGTTCTTGTCCTAGTTCCTTCAGGTATAAATTTAGGTTGTAGGAGCTCTTTTTTGTTTCTTAATGTAGGGGTTTAGGACTTAGAAATTCCCTCTTAGAGGCATGCCTGGGTGGCTCAGTTGGTTAAGTGTCCAACTCTTGATATTGGCTCCTGTCATGGTCCCAGGGTCCTGGGCTCAAGCCCCACATCAAGCTCTGCGCTGACAACATGGAGACTGCTTGGGGTTATCTCTTTTCCTTGCGCTCTGCTCCTCCCCCATTCACTCTCACTTGCTCTCTCAAAATAAATGAACCTCAAAAAATATATACATAAGAAAAATTTCCTCTTAGAACTGCTTTTGTTGCATCGCATAAGTTTTGGTATGTTGTATTTGCGTTAATCATTTGTGTCAAGGTATTATTTATCTTTTGATTTCTTTGACCCGTTGGTGGTCCAGAAGCATGCTTAATTTCCATATATTTGCGAATTTTCCAGTTTTCTTCTTAGGGCTGATTTCTAGTTTAATGGCATTGTGGTCAGAAAAAAAGTGCTTGATACTTACTAAGATCTGTTTTGTGGCCTAACATATGCTCTATTCTGGAGAATGTTCCATGAAAGAGTGTGTATTCTCTTGCCTTTGGGTGGAATGTTCTGTATATGTCTGTTAAGTCCATTTCATCTAATGTGTCATTTAAGGCTAATGTTTCCTTATTGGCTTTTTTTTTTTTTTTTTTTTTTTTTGGTCTGGATAACCTATCTATTGATATAAATGGGATATAGAAGGCCCCTAAAATTGTATTGCTATATTTTTCTCCCTTTAGATTAACATTTGCTTTATATATTTAGGTGCTTCTATGCTACGTGCATAAATTTTTATAAATGTTATATCCTCTAGCTGGATTGACCTTTTATTTTGTCCTATGATGATTGTCTTTGCCTCTTATTACAGATTGTATCTTTAAAGTCTAATTTATCTGTAGAAGTGCAACCACCCCTGCTTCCTTTCCATTTCCTTTTGCATGAAATATCTTTTTCCATCCCTTCACTTTCAGTCTGTGTGGGTCCTTAAAGCTGAAATGAGTCCTGTAGGCAGCATATAGTTGGGTCTTGTTTTTTTCTAATCTATTCATCCCCTTTATGTCTTTTGAATGGAGAATTTAGTCCATTAACATTTAAAGTAATTGATCGGTATGGACTTGGCATTTTGTTAATTGTTTTCTGATTCACTTATTCCTTTTCTTGCTCTCTTCATTTGTGATTTGATGATTTTCTCTAGTGGTATTCTTTGATAACTTTTTCTTTTATGTATCTATTGTAGGCTTTTGCTTGTGATTAACAGGAGGCTTACGTGAAACATATTTATAACAGTCAATTTTAAATTCATAACAAAGTTTGAACACATTCTAAACCTTTACACTTTTACTGCCTCACGTCATGTTTTTGATACCCTAATTCACATCTTATTTTAATGTATCCATTAACAAGTTATTGTAGTTAGTTATTTTTACTACTTTTGTCTTTTAAATTTCACACTAGTTTTATAAGTAATTAACCTACTACCACTACAACAGATTATTCTGAATATATATATTTGACCAGTAATATTTATACTTTCATACGTTTTCCTATTGCAAATTAGTGCCCTTTTCTTGCAGCTTAGCTGCAAGTGTCTTTAACATTTTTTGTAAGACAGGTCTGGTGGTGATGAAATCCTTTAGCTTTTCCTTACCTGGAAAACTTTGTCTCTAATTTTTAAGGACAACTTTGTTGGGTATTCTTGGTTGCCAGTTTTTTTCTTTCAACACTTTGAATGTATTATGCCACTCCCTTCTTGCCTACAAAGTAGTTTTTTTCTGCTGGAAAAAAAATTGCTAATAGTCTTATTGAGGTTCCCTTGTATGTAATAGGTTTTTGGGTTGTTTTTTTTTTTCCTCTTGCTGCTTTTAAGGTTCTCTCCTTTTCTTTAGCTTTTTGTTGTTGTTGTTATTTATTTACATCCAAATTAGTTAGCATATAGTGCAACAATGATTTCAGGAGTAGATTCCTTAATGCCCCTTATCTATTTAGTCCATCCCCCCCCCCTGCCCGCCACAACCCCTCCAGTAACCCTCTGTTTGTTCTCCATATTTAAGAGTCTCTTATGTTTTGTCCCCGTCCCTGTTTTTATATTATTTTTGCTTCCCTTCCCTTGTGTTCATCTGTTCTGTGTCTTAAAGTCCTCCTATGAGTGAAGTCATATGATATTTGTCTTTCTCTAATTTCACTTAGCATAATACCCTCTAGTTCCATCCACATAGTTGCAAATGGCAAGATATCATTCTTTTTGGTTGCTGAGTAATACTCCATTGTATACATATACCGCATCTTTATCCATTCATTCATCGATGGACATTGGGCTCTTTGCATACTTTGGCTATTGTCGATAGTGCTGCTATAAACATTGGGGTACATGTGCCCCTTCGAAACAGCATACCTGTATTCCTTGGATAAATACCTAGTAGTGCAATTGCTGGGTCGTAGGGTAGTTCTATTTTAATTTTTTGAGGAATCTTCACACTGTTTTCCAGAGTGGCTGCACCAGTTTGCATTCCCACCAGCAGTGCAAAAGAGATCCTCTTTCTCCACATCCTCGCCAGCATCTGTTGTTGCCTGAGTTGTTAATGTTAACCATTCTGACAGGTGTGAGATGGCATTTCATTGTGATGATGAGTGATGAGCATTTTTTTTATGTGTCGTTTGGCCATCTGGATGTCTTCTTTGGAGAAGTGTCTATTCATGTCTTTTGCCCATTTCTTCACTGGATTTTTTTTGGGGGTGTTGAGTTTGATAAGTTCTTTATAGACTTTGGATACTAACCCTTTATCTGATATGTTGTGTGCAAATATCTTCTCCCATTCTGTCAGTTGCCTTTTAGTTTTGCTGATTGTTTCCTTTGCTGTGCAGAAGCTTTTTATTTTGATGAGGTCCCAATAGTTCATTTTTGCTTTTGTTTCCCTTGTCTCTGGAGACGTGTTAAGAAGTTGCTGCAGCCAAGGTCAAAGAGGTTTTTGCCTGCTTTCTCCTCGAGGATTCTGATGGCTTCCCATCTTATATTTAGGTCTTTCACCCATTTTGAGTTTACTTTTGTGTATGGTGTAAGAAAGTGGTCCGGGTTCATTTTTCTGCATGTTGCTGTCTAGTTTTCCCAGCACCACTTGCTAAAGAGGCTGTCTTCATTCCACTGGATATTCTTTCCTGCTTTGTCAAAGATTAGTTGGCCATATGTTGGTGAGTCCATTTCTGGGTTCTCTATTCTGTTCCATTGATATGAGTGTCTGCTTTTGTGCCAGTACCATGCTGTCTTGATTACAGCTTTGTAATACAGCTTGATGTCTGGGATTGTGATGCCTCCTGCTTTGGTTTTCTTTTTCAAGATTGCTTTGGCTATTCAGGTTCTTTTCTGGTTCCATACAAATTTTAGGATTGTTTGTTCTAGCTCTGTGAAAAATGCTGGTGTTATTTTGATAGAGATTGCTCTCCTTGTCTTTAACTTTTAACAACTTAATGTGTCTTTGTGTGGGTCTCTTTGGATTCATCTTATTTGGAACCCTGACCTTCCTGAATATAGATGTCTATTTCCTTCCCCAGGTTAGGAAACTTTTTAGCCATTATTTCCTTAAATAAGCTTTCTGCCCCTTTCTGTTTTCCTTTTGGGATATCTATAATGTAAATATTGGCCTGCTTGATGTTGTCACATAAATTCCTTAAAAGTTAACATCACTCATTTTTCGTTTTGTTCCTCTCATTGGGTGAATTGTTCTGTCCTGTCTTTGAACTTATTGATCTTTTTTCTACTTCATGTAGTGTGCTGTTGAACCCCTTTATTGAATTTTCTAGCTCAGTTATTGTATTCTTCAACTCTGATTTGTTGAGTCCTTTCTTAGATTTTCTTTGTTGAAATTCTCCCTTTGTTTATGCATTATTCTCCTGACCTTGGTAACTACCTTTGACTGTTAGTCTTGATGGAGTGGCCTCATGTAGGAGGTTGAACCTTACTATTTAACCCTGCCCTAGACCTGTGTTGTCTCTCTCACCTTTGTGATTATCCAAGCAGCCATCTTTGTTCTTAGTGGCTCCTGGTAGTGGAGGGTGAGCCAAGACCTGGCAGTGAATCTCTGTCAACACCTAAATGTAGGCTGATTGGAAGCTGGACCCTCAAACAGAAACTTTAAAAATAGGCCAATATGCTGGGGTGCCTGGGTGGCTTAATTGGTTGCGCATTCAGCTCAGGTCGTGATCATACATTTCATGAGTTCGAGCCCTGCATCGGGCTCCCTGCTGTCAGCACAGAGTCTGCTCTTGATCCTCTGTCCGTCACTCTCTCTGCCCCTCCCCCACTTGTGCTCCCTCTCAAAAAGAAATAAACATTAAAAAATATATATGCCAATATATCTCTTTCAGGAGAAGCCTGGAGATGAGGGTTTGTTCTCTCTGCACTGAGCCCTGGAGGCATAGTCAGTTAAGAACCGTTCGTTTCCTACTGTCCCATTGAACCTGTCAACATAAGCCCTGATAGCTACCAGACTCTCAGGGGTGTATTCTTTGAGCAGGGGCTACAAAAAGTGGGGTACCAGATGTATACAGAACCTCCTTATTTAGAGCTATCCTTGGGGAGGAGCAGAGGTACAGTGTAAAGATGGTACCCGCTGGCCTCCCTGGCCTCTGGAGAAGATTGTAGTCAGCTTCTAGATATATATTAAATTAGAAGGTTGGCCCTCAAGTGTTAGCTTTTAATATGTGTAGATAGGCCTCCCTTATGGAAGGACTGGACATCTAATTCTACTGTCTGTCTCTGTACCATGCCTTGGGATGGTTAAGAACTGTGTTTATTACAGTCCTGTGAAACCCACAAATGTAAGTTCTGCTGGCCACCAAAGTCAGGCAGCCTAATGGTGCCTCTCCTGAGTGACCGCTATAATACCTGGGGTGCCAAATGTGAGCACAAGCTCCTTTCTGGGAGATAATAGTGACCTGGAGTGAGGCAGAGGGCAAAGATGGCACCTCCTGGCTTTCCCAGTCTCTGGAGAGTATCCCAGTTAGCTCCTGGATAGTGTTACATTGGAAGCCTGTGCCTCAGGCCATAGGTCTTAAGATAAGCAAATAGGCCTCTTAAGGAAGAACTGGGGACTTTAATTCTGCTTTTTTGTGCTGGGCCCTGGGGGTAGAGGGATAGTCGTGGTGAGTCCATGCTGTCGAAAACTTTTCTTAGCTTGCTATAGCCTTGTGGATCTCATAGACACAACCTCCACTGGCTTTCAGTACCAGATGTTTTGAAGGCTCATATTTCAGGTGGAAATCTTAAAAGCTGGGGCACCAGATAAGAGGTCTAAACCCTTTACTTTTCAGGGAAGAGCTTGGAGTTGTGAATTCCTTCCCAGTTGTGTGACGCAGCACTGGGGGTAAGGTTTATGACAAGACTGTGTCTCCACCTCTCCTACCAATTTTGATGTATTTTTTTTTTCATTCACCCATGTGTAAGAGTCACTCAACTAGTTTCTATATTTCTTTCAAAGGAAACTGTTCTGTATGTAGCTATAGATTTGGTATGTCTGCAGGAAGAGAGGAGTTCAGGAGTCCTGTGTGTCACCATCTTGAACCAGAACTGTAAAAGCTTAACCTTTTCCCTCCTACCCCTTATTTTCTCAAATCTTAATCCAAGACCATTTGTTTTCAGTTGATTTATCTTCCCTATAAGAGGAACCTTTTTTTTTTTTCTTGCTTTTTTTTTTTTAAACACAGGTATGTATATCTCTTATTGAATTAGTGTTCTTGTATTCTTTTTTTTTAATGTTCATTTATTTTTGAGAGAGACAGAACATGATTGGGAGAGGGGCAGAGAGAGGGAGACACAGAATCTGAATCAGGCTCCAGGCTCTGAGCTGTCAGCACAGAGCCTGACATGGGGCTTAAACCCACGAACCGTGAGATCATGAGCTGAAGTCAGACACTTAACCTACTAAGCCACCCAGGTGCCCCAAGAGCAACCATTTCTCAATGTGTCTGCTGAGCTCTTTGCCCCCAAAAGGTCTGTTAGCTGGGAATGGAGACTGGGGCCAACCCTGTTGGTTACCTGATAAAACCACTCTCCTTCTCTTATCCTTCCCATACTCTAAAATCATGATTTGGTTTTCCATTCTTATCCTTCAGAGGAGAATGAATCCCTCTCTAGCCCTATTTGGCCAAGTCATAATTTGTCTAAGACTTAGACTCTAAGCCATTGGTTCTGTATTCTGTGTATTGAAACCATCTGGGAAGTTTTAAAAATGCCACCAAAATCCCACCTGGGGCTCTTTGGCACCCTCAGGAGCAGTGGCTTGGCTGTCCTTTCCCTTGGCAAGTGATTGGCTTTAGGTATGGTCATGTGATGCTAAACTGCCCAATGGAATCTGGGATGGTTCTCTACATTAAACCCAGAAGTTATGACTTGGAGGTGTTCTTTTTCAGTCTCTGGAGGTGATTGTCTGCCTGTGCCCCAAGGTGAAAGAGCTTTGTTTAATTTAGCAAGTGACCTCACATTTGACCCTCACACTGTCCTCTGAGGTAATTAGTAGCCCAATGTTGATGATTCTTCCCATTTTCCGGTCAGGGAAACTAAGGTTCACAGAAACTTGAGTACTTTCTCCCCAATGACAATAGCTAGTAGCAGCAAAGCCAAAATAAACCCAGCTCAGCCTAGTCTCAGAGACCATGATTTTCAACCTATTACCTGGGGTGTGCTGATAAGCTGTCAAATCCAAAACAAACACCTAAAACATTTTGATTAGTAAATGCTTAAAAACATTCAATATATATTCTCACTATGCCCAATTTTAGGCTCTATCGTGAATACCGAATACTAATTTTGGAAGCGTTTTGCACAATCGATTCTTGTGAGCCTGTACGAGCCAGCTCCAGCAAGCCACTAGAAAATGGGGCAAGTGCTTAAACCCAGTCTTTGGTGCTAAGAACCACATTTCTCAACAACTTCCTAAACAGAGCTTTCTCTTAACACATGTCTCCCTAGAGCAGATCTTTATGCTAGAGTTCTGCCTTGTTAGGAAGGATGCTTAGCTCTTGTTCCTAGAAGGCAGATAAGCACTATGAGGGACCGACCAATAAGTGTGAACTTCAGAGGTTTTCTAATGTCTCCAAGATGCTAATGATGCAGACAGGAGTCCCAGAGGGCTACTTACCATTCTTTGTTTTAATGAGCCAGAGAGCCTCTCCCATCACCTCATCTCTTTGCCAGCTGAGCTGCTGTGCATGTTGTGCACACTTGCTGAGTGCCACCCCATCCCCCACCAGTGCTGTGCACAGACTCATTACTGTGTGAAATGGCAGAAACCTGGGCATATGGCCAGTGGAAACATTATGGTAGGCCAACTCCAGGCCTGCCCCAGTGGGCCAGGGGAAAGAACACTATTATGGTGTGCTTGCTAAGCCCCTTCCAAACTGTGGCATGATAGTCTCTTGAAGGTTGGCAGGGCCCTCTCTGTCCAGTCTGACCTCCTGTCCCTCATCCCATCAAGAGTTGTAGACCGTTTGAAGATGTACTTACCAGTTATGGTAAACTCCCTCCGTCCCAAGGAAGTTGATTACACATTTGAGAACCTTTGTGAAAAAAAGTTTATTTTTGTGCTAAAACAAATTCTGTCACCCCCGTTGCAGCCTGACAGCCTTGTTCTAACCCTGGGGCTATAAATTACCAGGCTAGTTTCTCTCCACATGGAAGATACAAGTCAGGATAGACCAGGTTATGCTAGAGTGATGAACAACTGCTATAATCTTGGTGACATTAAATAATAGTAAAAGTAACTATTTGTTGCTCATGCAAAGTGTCCATCAAAGGTTGGCTAAGGGCTTGTTGGTGTTAATCACTTGGGACGCAGGCTCTCAGAGCCCAGTTGTCATCTCTCCACACAGCCATTCACTGGAGGAAAGAGTCTGATTTGCTGTAAGGAAAAGACAGTCTCTCAGCAGCACTGAACTGTTCTACTTTGCAAATATTGTACATCATTCTGCTCTTCTTGGCTAGAACTGTCCATGTGGCCTCACCTGTCCATATAGCGAGGCTCCCGTTATGTACTCAGGAGGCAGAGAGCTGGAAATACTCAGAGTAGCCTTAATGATCACCGCAATAGTTTTTCATATATTTGAAGGTAGTTAGGACATTCTCCTGCCTTTCTCCTCAGGCTCCCCGCTTCGGTTGACATCACTATTGTGTTCCATACTTTTTGCTCCCTTCATCACTCAATTGGCATTTCTCTGAATATGGTGGAGTTTTTTTTTTTTTATCTCCCCATGCTGGTGTCTGGAGCTGAGTCCGGTTTTCTAGGCACAGTCTAATCTTGGCAGAGCTCAGTGGGGCTTATCATCTCCCTCATCTGAGACCCCATGGCTAGGCCTTTGGAGCCTAAGATTACATTTTTATCTTCGTGGCAGCCACAGTACCCTGCTGTTGTATATTCACTGGACTGTAAGCTCCAAGATGGTGGGGTCTGACTTGACTTGGTGTAGTATCCGCATCACTTGGGAAAAGATCTGATTAAATCCCAATCTGTTGAATACATATATTGAATTCATTATTTTCCTCAAATTTTTTACTCATCAAGTCTTAACTCCATCTTGTTCTGACATAGTTTTTTTCAGACTCCAATATAGGCTATATTTATTTTTTTACATTGTTTCTAGCATATAGCTTTGAAAGAATATTGTAGGAATCAAAAAGATGTGTTTAATATGCAGCTCTGATTCTGTCATTCAGTAGCACATATTTCTTAAGCACCTACAATGTGCCAGGTGCCCTGGATAGAATTATGAGGAAGACCAAAGGCCCCCATCCCACCGAGTAGGTTAATTCAGACAAACAGTATAACCTCTCTGGTGCAATCCATGAACGCAAGGATCTTTGGGTGTCTTTTTCACTCTAGTTTTCCCAGCAACGAGACTATGCCTGGCATATAGTCAGTGCTCAAATAAATATCAGTTGAATAAGTAAATGGATCTCTAAGCTATAGCTTGCTCCCCTGTGTCAGAATCTGCTTGGAGGGCAGGTATAGTTTGATAGTAGCTTTTTGTCCCATGGTTTAATTTTTGTATTTTGTCATGATGTTGCTTATTTGTTAAAATGAAAGAAAGCTGTGAAATTTGTCATGCTTACTCTCAAGGGTGTAGAGGTTATCTAAGGTTGTAGAACACTATTCCAGATTACTATCAATGTGTTAATTATCATACTGAGGTTACCATTATCCATTAAATCCAGCTTGGCCACAGGTTACTGAGATTTTTGTTACATATGTTGCTGAAGCTCAAGTATGTGAAACCTATCCTATGCTTCTGATCAACTAGTTTAGAAACCATCCAAGAAAATGAGATTAGACTTTCCAGACTTACTTTTATGAGCCCCTGTACAGTCCTGGGCATGAGTACTCCTGCTGCTCATAAATGACTGCTTAAATAATTCTGTCCTACAATTTTGCCTGTACTTACCTGAATGCTTTATATAATCTCTTTATTTACTTGGACTGCAATTCATTTTATCAATGACTCGGGCAATCTTTTTATCTATGACTTTTGTGAGCTTTTTATCTTGAAAATCACTTTCCACAAGGAAGAAAAGGAAGGAGAGCTGAGAAATCTTCTTCATTCATTGTGCTCTATCATCAGTTTCTAGAAGGGGGCTTATCTTCTAGATCTTGTGCTGATCTTTAGGAAGTCGTTTTTCCTTTCCATGTATGAATAAGTATGAGAAGGCAATTAGGTATGAGAGATTAGTATGTGATTTTAGGGGCAAGTGATCTGTAGGAACATAAAGGGAATTTGGGAGAGGGTGTATGGGTATGCTAGGGTGTGAAAGTTGCACAGAGATGGACAGGGAGGCAATCTGAGTGATGGAGTTTTGTGTGGGCAAGGGCAATGTGGCATTGGCTTCTACTGGTAGAGGCTGATCAACCATACCCTTCTGTTCACCTTTAGTCTTGAGGACACAAGGCTAGAAGAACTTGAGGGATCATCTAGGTTATGACCGGCACTGTCAGGTCAAACAACTACTAGATTATCCCTTGTTTCTAACTGGAAATGTCTCTGAAGAAAATTCCTGTCTCAACCTCTGCAATCCACTTGAATGTTTGACTATACTCAGTGCCTACACAATCTTCACTCTGTCTAGCTGGAATCCTTCTAGCTATGGTCCAAGCCCTTAGAAAAACAAAACCTCTGTGGCATTAGAACTGCCTTCGTGGCATAAGAAAGGCAGCCCTGGGTGGTGTGGAAGGGTATTGTATGAGGACAGGGGTGTACTGCCCAGTTCCTAATAAGAACACACAGGACTTCAGGGTCTCTCATTATGTTAGAAATCATCTTCACAGCTACCTTATTATAGGAAAACAAATCCCTTGGTTCTAGTGGCTTCAAACCCTAAGGGATGCCACGACCTAGGGAACATCTTGAGCACACCTCCTCTTTTCTCTGAACTGGTCCACAGGCATGTTGAGTGTCCAGAGCGTGACCAGCTGGTACTGGTATGGGGCTATAGTCTCTGTTATCAGGAACGAAGGGAGTTAAATGTGCCTTCAGGTTAAATCTGGAAGAACAAAAGAATTCCTGAAAGGTTTGAGGGAGGAGCTACTTGAGGGAAAACCATGGATATACCTTAGCCTCTTTTTTAGAGTGAGCTGCACAATTTCAAGCATGATTCTGCATGCCAATCAGGGCAGGATGAAATCCAAACAGCCTAAAGGAAGTTTTTAAGACTCTCCTGAGAAATTTCTGTAGCCAATAAGTTAGAAAAGTAAAACCCCTCCAACTTGGAGCTGGCCCAGCACCCCTGTCAAGGTGGGGGGATGGGCTGTATGAGGAACACCGGTGTCCCATTCTGCCCATTTTGTGGTAGACCTCCCATGCAACCTTCCTTTGGTCTTCTGGAACCGCTGACCAATAATTGCTAATACTGATTGAGCATGTTCTATGTCCCAGTCCTGGGTTAAGTCCTTGGCATAGACTATTACAGCTAATTTCCGCAGTAATAATTCAAGGCAGGCAGGTGCCATTCTTTTTCACAAATGAGAACACTGAGACCTAGGGAAAAGAACACATTTTCCCCAAAACCTACAGTATGTGGCAACCCAGTGCAGAGGTCCACGCCGTACTCAGGTCAGTACTGTTAACCCCTGGGAGTAGGCAGGATGGCTCTCCCAGGCTGCCTGTGCCAGGGTAAGAGCTGACAGCGTGATGCCGAAGATGGAGACATACATGGGAGAAATACCAAGGTAAAGGCCATTTCTGGGCTCTCAAAGAAATGTGTGAGTCAATTTCATGTAGTCTTGGTGGTTTGAAAACTGTCTCTGTGACTAGTCAAGCTCAAAAAAAAAAATCAAATGCTAGAGGAGGTAAGAGTGTGCAGAATTGATTTCCTCACTGGGGTGAGTGAGGAAGGTGGCAGGAGAGGGGAAGAAACACCTGATGGGGAGAGGAAGTGATGGGGGGCAGCTGGGGCAGGAGGAAGCT
Organism: Panthera pardus; assembly: GCF_024362965.1. Taxonomy (NCBI): domain Eukaryota; kingdom Metazoa; phylum Chordata; class Mammalia; order Carnivora; family Felidae; genus Panthera; species Panthera pardus. The sequence continues at coordinate 100,267,110 of NW_026526810.1, read as the reverse complement.
GAGGGTGGCACTCTTAGTTTTGGTTCTACTTCACAGGAAGGGAGGGAGACTGCAAACCCCTTGCATAGCTGCACTCTGGTCCACTGTGTCCAGCCTGCAACTCTGTTCAGAGGAACATGTGTCCACAGGGTTCATTTCCACTGCAAATGCCCAGGCTGTTATCTCAGTCTTATCCTCAGATGATGTACAATAAGTTATAGGACCCACTGACTCAGCACCAAGGGCATTTTCATTTTAAGTCAGTACAGCCCGATTAAGCAATCAGGATGACCAAATCTGGGAATAAAGATTACAAAGTTTTATGGTGTTGAGCCACGATAGGGGCAAGGCCAAATCATGTGTGGCTGACATATTTTCAAGGCAACATACACCCAGTTAAGATCAATAAATGATAAATGGTTTTTCTTTCTTTCTTTCTTTCTTTTTTTTTTTTTATGTTCTTTGCCACCAAGCTCTATCAGCTCTCTGCAGCTGCCAAGGTAGGTTCCACTCTACAAGCCTTCCCAGTGATGCCATGGCGGGGATGCAAGATGTTACTGAAACAAGAGGTGCCTCTGGGGCGGTGGGGAGGGTGGTGAGGAAAGGACTGGAAGCCCCACCAAGGGTCAGAGGTTCCCTAGGGGTTCAGATGGGGTTTATAAGGTTCAGTATGACTCAGACTATTTCCTCCTCAGTAGGGAGGCCCAGACCCTGATTGCATCACTTTGGCCTGCCCCAGGCCCTGTGAGGGGGGATTAGCGGTTCCAGGCCCTTTACATGCAAATCATATAGTCTCCCTGCTGCTAAATGGTTCTGCAGACAGGATGACTAATACTGCCCTGCGCAGCTGGTATTTTATCTAGTGCTCCCTGCTAATTCTGGTTTACACCCTATTTATTTTCAAAACCTCAAAAAGTAGGAAAACTAAAATTGGCCTTAATATAAGACCTTCACCAGTTTGACTAAAAAAGTAGGGATTCTGGAGTTCAACTGCCTGGTTCAAATCCTGACATTAATGCTTTAGCTGTAGGACTTGGGACAAATTCCCTAATCTCTGTGCCTCAATTTCCCTATCTGTACAATGGAGAGTGCCTACCACTTGGGGTACTGAATGAATGAATGCACTTAAAGTGTTTGGAACAGGGCCTCACACAGAACAAATATGAACTAAATGTTAGTCCTTATTAAGTGAAAACCTCTTCTGTAGTCAAAGCAAGTGCTTGTAGTTAGTCTCCTTTTAAAGACTCAAGCCCACATGTCTACTTCAGTGGGGAATAGCTTGGGCAAGTAGGGACACATGGGCATGGGGAGGAGGATGAGCTGGGGAGGACAGGAGGGTGATAAGGCCTGAGGGTTTTTCAAGATTCCTTATCCAAGAGGCAAGATGGTGACCAGAGGGAAGGGTAAATGTGACCTTGTCTTGACCTCCATGCTGTCAGCTGAGCTGGGGGAACGCCGCAGCCCCAGCAGACGCAGCATCTGCTGATCAAGTGGCTTGTGTCCAGTCTATTGCAGGAAGTATGGGCGGGTGACCTTGTGATCCTCAGGATAGAAGATTAAGGAAAATGGATTAAACACGTGAAGGGGAGCCCTAACCCTGGACTTGGAGACTCCTGGTGTTTTAGGTAAATATCCTGTAACTCTTCTCTCTCCCCTCCCATAAAAGAGGGAGGAGGAAGAAGCACTGGAAATCATCTCCTAGCACGATCATTGGTGTTCCATGGGGTAGGCCTGGAGTTAAAAGAATGGACTTAAAGCCAACTATAGGGGAATCCAGGTAGCAGGTTTGAATAGGTTATGAAGAGAAAAGCTGCCGAGTTGATTTCAGACTCACTAAGGAGGACATCTGGGTCCTTGGGCTATAATGGATTTTGTAAACAAACACAGGAAGCATACTTTGTTGATCTTATATCGGTGTGAAATAAAGCCTATTGGGTGGATCATCAGCTCCACACAGCACTAGAAGATTGAGCTGCAATGTAGCCATGAAAGTTCCTGTTCACCCCCCTACCCCTGCAAATAGAAAAATCCCTCCCTTTCCATTAGTCTGTTGGATTAGAACTTCCGAGCTTTGGACTCTAGACTAGATGCATTCCTTTACCAAGTCTGAAACCTTTGGGCAGCCAACTAAACTTCTGAGTCTTTCTCTTATTTGTAAAAGGTCCCATGGTATTCACATTGGAAGTAGTGGTAGAATGACCTGAAGATGTAATGAAATTATGCAGGTTGAGTGTGCCTATGAACTGCTCCGTGCTAAACAAAAGCAAAAGGAGGCTCCTGGTGACTCTATTGATTCAAACGACCTTTTTTAGGGGCGCCTGGGTGTCAGGTAAGCATCGGACTTTGGCTCAGGTCATGATCTCACAGTTTGGGAGGTCGAGCCCCACATTGGGCTCTGTGCTGACAGCTCAGAGCCTGGAGCCTGCTTCAGATTCCGTGTCTCCATCTCTCTCTGCCTCTCCTCCCCTCTCCCCCCTCCCTCAAAAATAAACATCCTTTTTTAGCTTGCAGTATAAATAAAGAGCCCAGGACAGAGATTTTCAATATTGGCTAGCTACCCCTGAGCTGCTCTGTAATTCCTCATCCTGTTTGTAGAGGGAGGCCATGTTCTGGTCAATTTGATGTGGGCCCCTTCATCACTTTCTTCCTTGCTATATTTTCCAGATGGCATATTTATAAGCTAGAAGCGGGCCATTGAACTTGCACTATACTTTCTCATTCACATAAACATTATGCCTAGGCACTAAGATACTGCAGCAATGTTTAGCAGTTATCACCCTGACTCAGAACAGAAGTTTTGGTCAGTAATAGGCTATGTCCACTTAAGGGACACACAAGTTATACTAACCTTTTGTGTATTTGCTTTAAGGACCCTATCCATTCTGCTTAGAACTTTTAATTAGATCTCTCCTCTCCTAGTGGGGATAGGACAAATCCTCCTGGACAAAAAGTTTCCTTTTGCTACAAAATGCGTTTATTTCCAGACAGACAAAATTCTCCAACTGCATATAATGAGTACATAAAGTCCTTCTTTTGATAAATGTCCTTTTATAAGAGCCATTTCTAATTATTAAAATGCATACCAAACATTCGTCTCTTAAAATATAACTTAAATAACCTGCTAATGTAGGAGTCCTGAGTGGCGTGCGATTCTTCACCGAGTTCAGAGCCGTATCCACACGTGGTCCCAAAATGAGATTTCACAAGTCAGCAGGCAGCAAACGTGTCCAGCTCACCTGCTGGTGGGAGGAGTAGTTGCCGTGGTGGCCGCGAGCCCTCTTACGTGGAAAAAGTCATGTGCGGACAAAGAAGCATGATATACGCAATGTGGAGGCGGCATTTCACAGAATGCAAACACCATTCAGGTAAAGAAGTGGACTGGAGAAGGAAAGTTCAGGGAACACAAGTCTGTTTGCATTAGTAGGTGTCATGGCACCGTCTCACTGGGCACTCAATAAATATCCATTAAAGTAAGTATAAGACCTGAAGCTGGAACAGTTGTCTTGGTGCCCAACATCTGTTTTCAAGATAGGGCTTGAAGTTGTTTGACGGATGCTCTTTTGTTTCCTCAGAGTATATCATTCTCTTTGGATAGCCCATTTCCTTATCTTCAAATTCTTGATTAGCATTTACAGACTTCTGGCACACTGCTAGTATTCGGGACTCCCTGGCTTAACGGAGAGCACAGAGTGGTCCATATGAAATCTTGATTTGTCTTTGGAAGTAAAAAGCTGCCGTGGCTCACTTTCTCAGATCTAGGTGATTCTTCACACCTTCTCTTCAGTTGATTCCTTTTGATATCCCAAGCCCAAAGTAGCCATGGAACCTCCTAGGTGGAGCAGATTTCTTCATGAAGTCTCATTCCAGTATCAACTATTTCCAGTACCACGGCTCCCTCAGGACGTGAAAGAGCTGAAGTTCTGTCCTTCAGAGTTTTCCACCCGTTCTCCGAAGGTAAGGTTCTTGTTCTAAGGCTGATACTAGGGAATGCCCCACAAAGGAAATTCCTGGAAAATCTGTATCCCCTTGTGATTCATTCTCTGTAAGGCTAAGGTTGTAATTCTGGAGACACAAAGGAAAAGTTTCTAAATTCATCCTGGTTAATCATAGGAAGATGCCCCTCATCAATTGGGGTTAAAACTGGCTCTTCCTTAATGAAGTCAGGGTCAAAATTACTGACATCTTCTCGGGATTTCTGTCAAAAGGAAACAAGTATTAGTTTGGGGGCACATGAGACTTCCTCATCTTCCCTGGGCCTGTGCCTGTTCCAGGGAGGTCCAAGAATGGCACTGAAACTCTCTCAGTAGCATTATTTACAGTTATGACAGTTATGGCTAAAGAGCACTGTATTGTAATTCTGCTGCACTGTGTATGGTATGGCATTTGGTAACCACCAGTTCACTAACCCCATGAAAATCGTACTGAGGAGGCCGGCCTTAGGTTGGGAGGCAAAACAATTAATTTGGTCACCTGATCCAGGTGTCTCTATCACCCTTTACTCTGCATTTCACTAAGGTGCCACTTCTCAACAGGTCTTGCTGAAGGCCGCACACACTTGGCTGTCAACAGAGTGTAAGTTCACACTTGCCTCACCTATTGTTTATACACAGGGCTATGTGTGTGAAGAGATCTTTCTTGAAAGATGGGCAAGTGCGGAGTTTAGGAAACCACTGCCTCTCCCTTTATTCACCAGTTGGAGCCATGATGCCCTGCTGGCAAAGCCTTCCCTCATCCCCAAGGAGTTGGCAGGGGGAGGCCCATTAAAGGAAGTGGCTTTACGGCTGGGTGTCTGGTGTCCAATCTTATGGGCTGTTACAGATTAAGCTAGCTGTGCAGTTGGAAATGTTGATATTTTACATCTTTATAAACCAATGCTGAAAAGATCATTTCTGCCATTCTCTCCTGTCTCAACCCATGGATGAGAAAGAGCTTAGTTCTCCAACCAAGAGCTAGACCACCCTCAGGAATGCTACACGGATCAGCTGCCTTGCTTGGGAAGGTACCCCTGGTGCTGCCAACATTTCTCCAGTCAAAAGGGGTTTGGCCTGAGCTCTGTGCTGCGGTAACTGATACAGGCCCAGGCTCTCCAAGCCAAGGAGCCAGGTTTGGTGAGGTGGGTAGGGCAGTGCTTTACCTACCCTTTCTCCTTCTCTGGGGGCTTGGGAAATCCACCCTAAGGAGCTTGAGGACACTGTAGAGGAACAATAAATTTCTCATTCCAACTTGTTTGGGGAAATCTGGAACATTTCAGGCCTCTTAGACCGCAGAAAGTGCAAACTTTGGTTAAGAGAGGATGGGGCCAGGGCGAGCAAGAGGTGAAAACTTTGAGAGAAGTAACCTGTACAGGGAGAGATGCTGCTTCAAGGGCATACCTCCTTCTGGGTGAGGCTGCCCTGAAAAATGTCAGGTTGTATTTCTGGTTTGGTTATTCCATAGGGGACCATCCCATTGCTCAACAGATTCTTAAAGACATTTGAAGAAAGAAAGTCTACTCTGCAGGTCTTGGACACTTACGATTCTGGGTCTAAAAGGTGGTTCTACTTGGCGATGGTTCAGCTGGGCCCAGTCGATTTCCTTAAAGAAAGGATGCCTCAGGATGGCATGCTCACCACCCTGAGTCAGGCTGCCTAGGCGCATGGTGGGGTTCTTGGTCATGAACTGAAAGGGGGAGAAAGAGAGTCAATCATTCAATAATCTACAACAAGTATGACACAAGATGGTAGGCATCAGTTCTGGCAGAGGAGCCCATGTGAGGCCTTCTGGCTGATCTTGCTTAACAAGCTGAATTTTCCATTATGGGCAGGACAGCCAACATGAATCATCCCTTAAGGCGCAATTGCTTGTGTGTATTTATGGCCTTCGCCACTTCCATTTCAGACGTGGCCACTAAAATAAAGCTGAAGGGTCCAGTTTTCTTTACTGTAAATACCATGTATTTTTCTTTCCCTTTTAAAAAGACTCTTTATAAAATAGTGTGCCCTTCTCCCACACTGCAGTTGTAGACAACCCACAGCTTATGAATAGGGCTACTTTTGAAAACAGCTGTGCCATTTTTTGAGGCCCTGACGAGTCGGCCAGGATTCCCGCTCTCTGACAAGACCACAGGGAGAAGAGGGAGAGTCATTCTTTTGAAGACCTGTGGGAAGAAGCTGTGAGAGTTTAAAAAAAAACTAAAGTTGGCCACTTTTCTTTATGCAACAAAGATGCTCCTTTTCCTCCTGCCCATTTTGAAATGTTTAATGATTCAGAATCCTACTTAGACCATTTAAGCAATGTGTGTATAATAGGTGTGTGTGTATATATATATATATATCATATATATACCTGGATCATATATATATAATTACATATGATATATATGATATATATGTGATACACACACACACATATATATATATATATCTATTATAATCCTTTGCATATCAACTGGGAAGCTCCCTTGAGGCTGAGCCCCTGTCAAGGTATTTGGAACTAAGTCTACTTTGACAAAAAGGCCAGTAAGGTGTTCTGATCATGTCTTAACCAAGAATTTGTACAGGAGAACTCAGCTTTTCAGGGCCAGAATGTGATTTTTTATTTTAAAGACACATAAGATAATTTAACTTTGTGTTTTCAAAATAAAAGTTGCCTTGGATTAAAAAGTGTTGTTTTAAAATTTAAATCAAGTTGTCTTTAAGAACACCCCCAAACACTGCTTTCCAAATTTGATTTGTGAGCACAAAAGTAATGCTGTGTTCATACAACTTGCTTTAGAGTGGAATTTCTAGAGTAAATGAAAAGCCAATCTTGTTGAAGGTGTGCAGACATGAAAAGGTAGTGTTTGGAGGTGGCCATCCCTGCTAGGCCAGGTGTCCAAAGCTGCAACGCATCCAGTGTTGGTTTGAATAAAAATGGAGGGAGAAGGCTGTAAAAAGCCCTAAGCAAATCTGACCGGACAGACCTCTGAAGAAAATTTTAAAAAGCCCACCAAGGGAGCTAATAAAAAAATGCAGATGCTGATGGGGTCTAATAGCTTTTCCTCTCTTCTACTGACAATGAATGCAAGGCCATTGGTGATGGTGGACTGGAGGGGAAACCCGAAAGGAAAAGGGGCTTTCAGAGCTACACTGATCCAATTGGGGCAGTTAGCACTCCAGGCATGTACAGTGGTCAATGTGGATTTAGGAAGTACATGTCTCATAAATAGCTCAGTTCTGTAAAAGTGAGGTCTTCATGCTGCTTGGGTTCTCATGGCTCAGCCTGTGCATTCAGAAAGGAAGGGGAAAATATATACACAAGAAAAAAGGAGTAGGTTCCCTCCTTAGGAACATTAATGGGATACAATCCCTGATGGAGTAGGCATCTATTTGAAGAGCTAATTTACAAGGATGGTAAAACAGACTCAGATGGCTTGTGGGAAATTCCCAGGCCTGCCAATGATGAGTGCAGAGGGCATCTTGTGTGTGGGTACAACTTGTTCTTCTGGACAAGAGGAACAGTGCATGGCTCTCAATGCCAGGGTGGCAAAAGCCCAGTGACCATTCTTCCTTGCCCTTGGCACTGAAGCCAAGCTTCCAAGGGATACTGTGGAAAGGAACTCCGTGAGGGAAAATAAACCAAATCACAACTGTTCTTCCTCTAAAAATGGAAATGGAGGCAGTCAGAATAATCCTTTCACTAGCTTGATACTTTCTCTTAGGTTCTGGGAAGTCCTGAATAACCAAGCAGTTTTGTTTTGACTTTTAATATACTGTCCTAAGCCCTTTAGATACAGCTATTCTACACTTAAAAGGGGATCCATTTACAAAGGTTTACATGGTGTCTACTGTATGCAAGACAGTGACCTAGCTATTGTGGGGATATAGATGACAAAGACAGTGTCTCCCCATGAGGAGCTGATGAAGTGGGGAAGAGGCCAGAAAAGTTTATGGGCAATCACAACTGGGTGGAATGAAAAGAGCAGACTGTGTAGGAGCTTGGAAGAGGGGGTCTGGTCATGAGAAGGCAAGTAATGGCCTCATGGAAGAGGTAGCTATTTGCTGAGAGAGGAGGTAGATGAATAGAAGGAATGCAGGCATGAACAAAGATGACAGTTGCTCCCAGGAGCCAGCACAGGTACATGCAAACACCTGGTATGCTGCAGTATGACTGGTGCATTGGGGTGGTTGAAGATCTGGGAGAGGGGCAGCCCATTGGAGTCACCAACATCCTATGGAAAGATGAGTGGTAAGAGCTGGCCAGTGAGGTAGGAGATGACTCTAGCCACAGTGGACTGAATCAGTCAACGAAGAGATAAGAGATGGTAGGTGAACAGTGAAGAGGTTGAGAAAATAGCTGAGAAGACTGGACAAGTTCAGAAACTAGAAAGGTTTCTGGTTAGTGGCAAGGAAAAGTTAGGAGCAAGTCCTAGTAGGCTTGTGGAAGAATGGACACAATCCCACACTTGTTGGCCTTGCAGTGAAGGGGCAAACAGGAGTGCAGGGTCACAAGGTCTGCTCTGGCTGCCTGATGGAGGGGTAGTATTGGATAGCAGAGATAGGTAATGAAAGAAAGGCAATAGATTGTGGGTAGTATTAATAGAAATAGTAACAGTAGTAACAGTATTAACAGCAGTATTTGGGGGGAATGAAACAAAACCAGCATTTCTCAAGACCTAACAGTGTGCAGATCTGGGAGGCTGAGCTCAGCTTTGCATTTGAGGTATTCAGACATCCCTAGGAGATGACTAGTCCTGTAAATCCAGGATTCAGGCCAGGATTAGAGCTCTAACTCCCTGAGACCTCAACATTTGGTGTGAGGGCAAGAGATGAAAGGGTAGGCAAGATTGTGGAGAAGGAGAGAGAGAGTATAGCTGTAAGACCAGCCCCAGGCCTCAGACCTCTTACTTGGCTCACACGACAGGTTTTAAAATAATTTTAATTACTTGTCAAATATTTAAAAACTAGGAAATGTCAACTTTAAAGTCAAGTTTTCCAATTTCTCTTGGAAAATAGGATGTTCTGGAACACTAAACCCGTACTTCTTGATATAAATGGCCTAGAGTCTAGCAGTAGCTGCTTTTTTTTTTTTTTTTTTTTTTTTTTTTTTTTTTTTTTGTGGAGCATATGATCCTTAGCCACATGTCCCACCATTCCCTATTGCCTCACCCTAGCTGGCTTCACTCACGGACTCTATATGGCTCTGAGACCTGGCATAGGGATAGAAAAAATGCTGGGGTGGGGCTTCTGGTCCAAGATGGCAACATAGGAAGACCGTGAACTGACCTCATCCATGGACATACCAAATCTACACCTATCAAAGCAATTCCTCCTGAAGAGAAACTGAGGACTGACCAGCTTCTGCACAATAAAAGATCAAAACATGATAACATAATAAAGGGAATACCCAATGGTGCAAACTACAGTGGGGAAGAATAGTTATGGAGGGACTTTGGGTAGATTCAACTGCCCTGAAGCACTGAAAAAAACACCATTTTAAAGCACAACTAGAATATAAAGCATTCAGCCCTAGAACCCTGACAAATGGCAAGACACAAAATCTCCCCAGGTTGGAGGGGCTGGTGTGTGTTATTCACAATCCCTTTATAACTTGGTAACATGGAGAGCAAGGTCCAGTGTCTTAGTGAACCTTCTACTTCAGTGAGCCCCAGGCCTCTAGCCCACACCAGCCCCAGCTATCACACCAAGGTGGCCCCAGAATGGTGTATATCAGGATGCTTCTGGTCAGCACTCACTATAGATCTAAAACAGGATAAAGCAAAGCCCCCCAAGCTTAACAGCAAAAAGAAAAATGAATTAAAAAAAAGATGAAGGAATCTCTTGGATAACATCAAACAAACATTTGCATAATAGGGGTCCCAGAAGAAGAGAAGAGAGAGAGAAATGGGCAGAAACTTGTTTGAAGAAATAGTTGAAATAGTTGAAAACTTTCCTAACCTGGGAAAAAACCTAGACATCCAGGTTCAGGAAGCACAGAGAGCTGCAAACAAGATGAACCCAAGAAGAACCCATGATGTGTCACATCATGACACATAATAATTAAAATGTCAAGGATTAAAGATAGAGAATTGAAAAAGTAGCAAGAGAGAAGCAACTAGTTAATTACATGAGGCTATCAGCTGGTTTTTTAGCAGAAAGTTTGCAGACCAGAAGGGAGTAGCATGATAGATTCATAGTGCCAAGAGATAAAAACCTAAAACCAAGAATACTCTAAACATCAAGATTCCTGATCTCTTCAATTCTGAATGGTAATTTTCCAAATAAAGGAGTTCATCAACATTAAACTGGCCTTATAAGAAACATTAAAGGGACTACTTTTTTGGGGGTGGGGGAGAGAGGGGGGAGAGAATCTTAAGCAGGTTCCATGCCCAGCGTGGAGCCAGATGTAGGGTTTGATCCCATGACCCCAGTATCATGACCTGAAGTGAAATCAAGAATCAGATGCTTAACTGATTGAGTCAACAAGGCACCCTGAGGGACTTCTTTAAGTGCAAAACAAAAGGCCATAATTAGAATAAAATTATAAATAAAAGTAATGTAAAATATGACATATACATAAAACATGGAGCAGGGAGTGAAAAAAAAGTTTTTAGAATATGTCTGAACTTAAGTGACCATCAACTGGATATGGAACTCTGTATATTTAGGATGTTATATCAGCCTCATGGGTAACCACAAACCCAAAACCTATAATAGATACACAAAAAATAAAGATAAATAAAGCCAAGCAGTGTATAATACTTGAAATCATCAATCACAAGTTAAGAGAGTAAGAAGGAAAAGAGTAGAACTACAAAGACAACCAGAAAACAATGAACAAATGGCAAAAAGATACATACCTATCAAGAATCACTTTAAATGGTCTAAATGCTGTAATCAAAAGAAATAGGTCTTGTTTTCTTATCCATTCTGCTGTCCTATGTGCTGCCTACAAAAGACTCACTTCAGAACTAAAAATACATGCAGACTGAAAGTGAGAGGAAGGAAAAAGAGTTCCATGCCAAAGAAAGTGAAGAAAAAAAGCAATACTTTTGTCAGCCAAATAGACTTTAAAACAAACGTTGCAACACAAGACAAAGAAGGGCATTACATAATCATGGAGGGATCAAGCCAACAACAGGGTAGGACAATTGTAAATATCTATGCACCCAACATTGAAGCACCTAAATACATCAAATGTTAACAGATATAAAAGGATAAATTGACAGTAATACAATGATGGTGGGGGACTTTAGCACCTCACTTATATGAATGGCTAGATCAGGCAGAAAATCAATAATAAAACAATGTTTTTGAAATGATACATTAGACCAGATGGACTTGATGGAGATATATATATATATATATATATATATATATATATATATATATACCATTCCATCCCCAAACGACAGAAGACACTCTTTTCAGGTACATATAGAACATTCTCCAGGGTAAATCACATGTTAGGCCACAGTACAAGTCTTAATAAATTTAAGAAGATTAAAATCATATTGTGCAACTTTCCTGACCACACCAGTATGAAACTAGCAATCACAAGAAAAAAATGGAAAAAACACAAACATGTCAAGGCTAAACAACATACTACTAAGCAACCTATGGGTTAAAGAAGAAATAAAAAAAAAAAATACATGAAGACAAAAATAAAAACACAATAGTCCAAAATGGGCCACAGCAAATGCAGTTCCAAGAGGGAAATTTATAGCAATACAGGCCTACCTCAAGAAAAATCTCAAGCAATCTAACCTTACACCTAAAGGAACTAGAAAAAGAACAAAGTCCAAAGTTAGTAGAAGGAAGTTAATAAGATCTGAGAACAGAAATGAAAAAAAAACATAGACTAAAAAAACAATGAAACCAAGAGCTGGTTCTTTGAAAAAATAAAATTGATCAACCTTTAGCTAGACTCATAAAGGAAAAACAGAGGACCCAAATAAATCAGAAATGAGAGAGAAGTAACAACTGACACCACATAAATACAAAGAATCAGGCTACTACAAAAAATAATATGCCAACAAACTGGACAACTTAGAAGAAAGACATGGATAAATTCCTAGAAACATAATCTTCCAAAACTCAACCTGGAATAGAAAATCTGAACAGACCAATTATTAGTAATGAAGTTGAATCAGTAATCAAAAAGCTTCCAACAAACAAAACTTCAGGACCAGATGGCTTCACATGTGAATTCTACCAAACATTTAAAGAAAGTGTAATACCAGGGTGCCTCAGTGGCTCGGTCTGTTAAACATCCAACTTTGGCTTAGGTCATGATCTCATGGTTTGTGAGTTCGAGCCCCGTATTGGGCTCTGTGCTGACAGCTCAGAGCCTGGAGCCTGCTTCAGATTCTGTGTCTCCTCCTCTCTCTGCACCTCCCATGCTCATGCTCTGACTCTCTGTCTCTCAATAATAAATAAATGTTAAGAATTAAAAAAAAAAAAAGAAAATGTAATACCTCTTTTTCTCAAACTATTCCATAAAATAGAAGAAGGAAAGCTTCCAAATACATTCTCTGAGGCCAGCATTACCCAGATACCATAACAAACAAAGATGCAGCAGTCCTATAATAACAAAATATTAGCAAACTGCATTCAACAATCCATTGAAAAAATCATTGATCACAATCAAACTGTATTTATTCTGGAGATGTAAAGATGGGTCAATATTTGTAAATTAATATGATACATTAACAACGTGAAAACTAAAATTCATATCCTCTCAAAAGAGGCACAAAAGCATCTGACAAAATTCAACATTCATTCATGATAAAAACCCTCAGCAAAGTGGGTTTAGATCTAGGCAACATACCTCAACAAAATAAAGGCCATATATGAAAAACCCACAGCTAACATCAAGTCAAGGGGAAAAAACAGGGCTTTTCCTCTAAGATCAGGAACAAGACAAGAATGTCCACTCTCACCACCTTCATAGTACTGAAAATCCTAGCTACAGTAATTTTCAAGAAAAATAAATAAAATGCATCTAAATTGGCAAGGAATAAGTTAAACTGTCACTATTTGCAGATGACATGATACTATACATAGTCTTCAGGGCTAAAAACTCCACCAAAAAAAAAAACTATGAAAAATAATAAATTCAGTAAAGTTGCAGGATACAAAATTAACACAGAGAAATATGCTGGCATTTCTATATACTAATAACAAAGTAGCAGAAAGAGAAATTAAGAAAACAATTCCAAGGGCACCTGAGTGGCTCAGTCAGTCAAGGGTCCAACTTTGGCTCAGGTCATGATCTGGCAGTTCGTGGGTTCGAGCTCCATGTCAGGCTCTGTGCTGACAGCTCAGGGCCTGGAGCTTGCTTCAGATTCTGTGTCTCCCTCTCTCTCTGCCTCTCCCTGACTCATGCTCTGTGTCTCAAAAGTAAATAAACATTTACAAACTTAAAAAAATTACATTCCAGTTACCATTTCATCAAAAAGAATACAATCACTAGGAATAAACTTAACCAAGGAAGTTAAAGATCTGTACTCTGAAAAGCATAAAATATTGATGAAAGAAATTGAAGACCCCGCAAACAAATGGAAAGACATTCCACGCTCATTGATTGGACTAAGAACTAACATTGTTAAAATGTCCATACTATCCAGAGCAACCTACAGATTCAATAAAATCTCTATCAAAATACTAATAGTATTATTTTACAGAACTAAAACAAATAATCCTAAAGTTTGTATGGAACCACAAAAGACCCTGGATAGCCACAGCAATATTGAGAAAGACAAAGCTGGAAGTATCACAATCCCAAATTCCAAGGTACACTGCAAAGCCGTTGTAATTAAAACAGTATGGTACTGGCACAGAAACAGGCACATACTTCAGTAGGACAGAAAAGAGAGCACAGAAACCCATGCTTAGTTGATCAATTAATCTATGACAAAGGAGTAGCACAATAGGGAAAAGACGGTCTCTTTAATGGTACTGGGGATACTGGATAGCTACATTCAAAAGAATAAAACTGGACCACCTTCATACATCATATGCAAAAATAAACTCAAAATGGGTTAAAGACCTAAACGTAAGACCTGAAACCATAAAATTCCTAGAAAAAAAACATAGGTAGTAATCTCTTTGACACTGGCCTTAGCAACATTTTTCTAGATATGTCTCCTCAGGCAAGGGAAACAAAAGCAAAAATAAATTATTAAGACTACATAAAAATAAAAAGTTTTTTCACAATGAAGAGAACCATCAACGAAACAAAAAGTCAACCTACCAAATGGGAGAAGATATCTGCAAATGACATATCCAATAAGGGGTTAAGATCTCAACTGTAGAAAGAACTTACACAACCCAACCTCAGAAAACAAATAGTCCAACTAAAAATGAGCTGAGAACCTGAACAGACATTTCTCCAAAGACCTACAGATGGCTAACAGTCACATGAAAATATGCTCAACATCACTCATCATCAGGGAAATGCAACTCAAACCCACGAACTATCACCTTTCACCTAGTCAGACTGGCTAGAATCAAAAACACAAGAAATAAGTGCTGGCAAGGATGTGGAGAAAAAGGAACACTCATGCACTGTTGGTGGGAATGTAAACTGGTGTAGCCCATGTGGAAAAAACAGTATGGAGGTTCCTCAAGAAATCAAAAATAGAAATACCATATAACTCAGTAATTCTACTTCTGGGTATTTACCCAAAGGAAACAAAAACACTAATTCATAAAGATACATGCCAGCTCTATGTTTATAGCAGCAATAGATACAATAGCAAAGATACGGAAGCAACCCCAGTGGCCACTGAGATTAACAGATCAGGAAGAAGTGGTACAATATACAATGGAACATTACTCAGCCATAAAAAGAATGAGACCTTGCCATCTCTGACAACATGGATGGACCTGTAAGGTATTATGCTAAGTAAATAAGTCAGAGAAAGGCGAATACCATATGATTTCAGCTATATGTGGAATCTAAAAATTAAAACAAAAAACAGAAACAGAACCCAAAATACAGAGAACAAACTGATGGTTACCAGAGGGGAGGCTGGGTCGGGGGTGGTGGTGGCAGGCAAAATGGGTGAAGGCTAGTGGGATATATGGAATGAATAAGTCACAGTGATAAAAGGTACAGCACAGGGACCCTAATGAATGGTACTGTAATAGCAGTGTATGGTGACAGGTGGTAGCTAACCTTGTGGTGAGCATATCATAACACAGACTTGTCAAATCACTATGTGGTACACCTGAAATTAATGTAACATTGTGTGTCAACTATCCTTCAAAAAAAAAAAAAAAGGGAGGATGAATGAAACAGAAACCAGGACAGGGACCATCCCAAGGTGGAGATTATAGTCCCTTCATGACCAACCCTCCAAAGATGCAAAGAGGTGTATAGGGTTGGGGATAGAGGGGACTTGTTGCTCTAGGCCAGGCACAGGACTCTCCCTAAACACTGTATTCCTGCTGCTGCGAACAGCAATGGCATAATTCTTTTGCAGAAAACTTCCTCTGTTTGCTTATGTCCCTAATGGGATTCAAATACCAAACAAATTAGCAACAATGTTGTTTGGAGCAATGTCTATCCACACCTAAGGTCATACTTAAACTTGCCTCAACTGATCTTTTCCCGACTGTGGTCCAAATGAGAAAGTCAGCCAAGGAGGAAAATAAAGTGACTTCATGAAAGATTATGGACACATTTACTAAAGGAAACAGGATATTTTCTAGGGTCAATAGAAGCACTTTATAAGCTGCAAAGAGTGAGTGAAGAGGCCAGGGTGGAAAATCTGATTCCACCCCAAATCTAACTGTCAAAGTAACTGGAGAATAGGGACAGGAGGGGGGTCAAGACTGGATGGTTTCATTGATATTCCCCTTCCTTCTGGAGTCCTCATTAAAGTGGAATTTAACTAGAGGATACCGAAGCAACCAGAGCTACATCTGCTCTGAGAATGAGAGAGTTAACAGTTCTTTCAAGGCTGCAGAGAAGGCAAGACTACAGGGGAAAACAGTCACCTGTCCTCCTGAAGGTAGCTCTACAGTGAAGTGTAAGCAGTTTAGGCCAGGTTTGTACCAGAATGTCCTGGGAAGCCTCCTGCACACCAAGGAAGGATATATGAAGGGTAGAAGAGCTCCTCTGATAACGCACAGGGGTTAACTGGTTAGGCTCTGCAGTTCAACTCCTTGTGTTTGTATACCAATTCTACCACTAATGAGCTGTGTGACCTTGTATAAATTTATTAACTTCTCTGGGCCTCAGATTCATCAACTATAAAATGGAGATTTTCCTGTACTTCATAAGGTTGTTATGACAAGTAAATGCCTGGCACAAAGGAAGCCCTCAATAAATGTATTAGTAAGCATCTTGTTAAACCACGCGTAGGTCCATCCTGTTTTACCTAGAGTCAGGGGCATGGACTGAACGCCTCCAAGAGTAAGGTCTGAAGTCACCCTTGACCCTGAGGCTCAAGCGGCTCTCCTTGCTACTCAACATTGCAGCCAGGAAAGATAAAACAAGGTCTGTTTTTGCTTTCACGGTGGGGCCATTGTGGTGGTCTCTGGAAAACAGTTTTTCTGACAGCAAAGATTCCTAAAGACCATCTTAAGACAAGAGATACAAATAATACTCAGGTTTTATTGTGCAGTTGTATCCGCTTTAACAATAGAAGGGAGATACTGAACCCAGGATCAAGGATGCAACGGGGCAACTTCTTTGTGAATCTGGTGCTGGGGGCAGCATTCTGATGTGTCACAGGCTCTGCTACACAGGAGGAGGCTTTGGTTTTGAGTTGTTGAATGTTCTGGAGGATAGAGTTTAAACTAACCCCACATAATAATGTGTCTTGAGAGAACAGGATTCAAATGTACTTTGAAACTCATTAAAATGTAGGCAATGGCTATTTTTTCCTCTTTCAAAATCTGTCTGATTTCAGAGGAAGAGGACTAGTTATACAAATAGACCAATTAGTCTAATTAGATTTTCTTCCAGGAGGGAGAAAACACTGTATTTTCTCCTAATAATTGGATTTGGCTGTTGGACAAACAAAATGACCTTCTCCTTTCATTCAATTTCAGACCAAAGAGGCAGAAAGGGTTAATTCTGGCAAGTCGTGGGGAAGGAAACCATGCCACAGGACATTCCCATCAATATTCCAGGGAGATGCTCCTAAATGGGAAGAAGGCATTTTAAGGCTCTACAGACAATGCTGGGGAGGGAGTGCAGAGAAAGAACACAGGACACAGAATAGGATTCACAGCTATGTTGGCCAACCCCACCATAGGTGCATAGCTGATGGCCACCGTGGGGGTGACAAAGTGAATGCCGGTGTGTGCATGTTGCAGTCATATGTCTGTCTGTTGCCACTGTTATAGGCAGAATCTAACCTGGTTATGAAGACTACTCATCAACCACCCTTGTAGCCCTTCATGCCAGCTGCAGTGGTGAGGCACAGACCTGGGAATGACCTAACCCAGGAGCACCATCCAGCCCAGAGCAGTGGTAAGAGGGACAAAGGGAGGCATGTGAATTAACTGACGGAGCAGCAAGGGAGGAGAGAGACACCGGGCTTTGGCTTGGCATTGAGAAGTCACTTTTCCATAGAAGAAGGCAGAGACAGACATTTAAACCTAAAATGAGACACAACAACCCATTGGGGGTGGGATGGGTCTCGGGGGCAGGTGGAAAGGATAGATAATGGATTTTTTAAATATCTCTTGGGAGGCAAACTAATCTTCTCAAGTACAGTTTATTCTACAGAATGGTATTTCCATGGAATATTGGAAGAGCCAAGAGAGGGAGAGTTGTTCTAGCTTGTTCAGATTGGGTCTGAATGGAATTTACTAGGCAGGGCTGGAACTAGTAATCTGCACACTGCTGGCAATAGACCATCTTGCCATTCTCAAAGCACAGAGGGATCCAGATCTAGACTGATTTGGGCAAGGAGCAGCTGCAGGAGTAGGAAAAAGAATGGTACAAATTTTAAGATTGTTTGTTCTAGTTTTGTGAACAGTAATATTGGTGTTTGGATAGAGATTACATTGAATTTATAGATTGGGTAGTATCAACATTTAACATTAATTCTAACCCATGAGCATGGTATATCTTTCCATTTATCTGTTTAAATTTGTATGGACACAAAAGACCCCAACGGCCAAAGCAATCTTAAAAGAGAGGAACAAAGCTGGAGGTATCACAATCCCAAAATTAAAATTATACTACAAAGCTACAGTAATCAAAACAGGATGATACCAGCACAAAAACAGACAACAGATCAATAGAACAGAACCCAGAAATAAAACCACACTTATGTGGTTAATCTATGACAAAGGAGGCATGAATATACACAGTCTCTTCTTCAGTAAATGCTACTGAGAAAACTAGACAGCTACATGCAAAAGAATGAAACTAGACTACTTTCTTATACCATACCTAAAAATAAACTCAAAATGGACTAAAGACCTAAATATGAGACCAGAAACCATAAAACTCCTAGAAGAAAACACAAGCAATAATCTCTTGGATATTTGCCTTAGCAACATATTTATGGAGATGTCTCCTCAGACAAGGCAAACGAAAGTAAAATAAACTATTAGGAATACACCAAAAATAAAAAGGTTTTGCACAGTGAAGGAAACTATCAACAAAACAAAAAGGCAACATACTGAATGGGAGAAGATATTTACAAATGATATATCCAATAAGGAGTTAATATCCAAAATACAGAAAAAATGTAAGACAAGTCAACACCAAAACCCCGCAATCTGATTAAAAAATGGGCAGAGGACCTGAATAGACATTTTCTCAAAGAAGACCTACAGATGACCAACAGATATGAAAAGATGTGCAACATCACTAATCATCAGAGAAATGCAAATCAAAACCATAATGAGCTATTACCTCACACCTGTCAGAATGGCTAATGTCAAAAAGACAAGAAACAACAAGTGTTGATGAGGATGTGGATGGGGAAAAAGGAACCCTCATGCATTGTTGGTGGGAATGTAAACTGGTGCAGCCACTGTGGAAAACAGTATGGAGGTTCCTAAAAAAAAATAAAATAAAATAAAAATAGAAATACTGTATGATCCTGTAATCTCACCTCTGGGTATTTACCTGAAGGAAACAAAAACACTAATTTGAAAAGACATATGCATCTCTATGTTTACTGCAGCATTTTTTTGGCAATAGCCAAGATATGGAAACAATCCAAGTTTTGATCAATAGATGAATGGATAAAGAAGGTGTGGTATACACATATAATGGAATATCACTCAACCATAAAAAGTAATGAGATGTTGCCATTAGCAACAACATGGATGGACCTAGATGGTATTATGCTAAGTATAATAAGTCAGACAGATACCATATGATTACACTTATATGTAGAATCTGAAAAACAAAACAAACAACACCAGACACAGACTCCTAAATACAGAGAACAAACTGATGGTTGCCAGCGGAGGGATAGGCAAAATTGGTGAAGGGAATTAAGAGGTACAAACTTCCAGTTGTAAAACAAATAAGTCACTGGAAGAAAAATATAACATAGGGAATACGGTCAATAATTTTGCAACAGTTTTGTATGGTGACAGATGGTAACTGTGCTTATCATGGCGACCATTTTGTAATGCACACAGTTGTTGAATTCCTGTGTTGTAGACCTGAAACTAATATACTGTATGTTAACTATACTTCAATTTAAAAAATGGTATAGTTTTTGTAAATGTTGTAGCTTGATAAGTGGTAGCCATTACCATTACTCTACATATATGTCCTTGCATTACAACAGGTATTGACTTAAGTGTTTCAAGTTCATTCTATAGAATATTTACAGCAACCCTGATTATCATTCCCTTTTTACATACTGGAAAACCGAGGAACAGTCCAATCTGTAACCTGTCCCCAGGCCACCCAGTTTGGGAGCGGTAGAGTTTCTATCTAGTACTAGAAACCTTTGCTTTCAGTCACTGTGCTAAACCACCTCTTGAGGCGACCAATCTTCTAATTTGTTTTCTGGATCAAAAACCAGTGTGGGCTGACAGGTCAGGAGGAATCATGGGATGACATTCAGGACTTCACCTGTGAAGGAGAATGCACAGCATTTTGTGTGCTTACTTATGTTATACTTCCTGTGCTGGCCCATGTGACCAGCAGGTACTAAGAGAAGGGAGAGACAACAAATAGTCTTGAAAAGAACCCAGAGAATCCTTTAGTCTGACTACCTTGCTTTACTTTGAACAACAGAGGTCTTTATATTGGAGAAAAAAGGATAGAAAGGCACTGCTGATATTTTCAAACACCAGAAGAGGTGTCGGCCATAAGAAGCAGTTCCAAGTAGGAGAAATCTGTTTAGGGAGTTGGAGTTAAGGGAGCATATATAAGCTTATAAAGACAATTAAGTTTAATACCCAATGCCATTAAGCGATAGAAAGAGCTTTGCTAGGAGGAACACGACTCTCTTATTGGAAACATTCAAAGAAGAACTTCCATGAGTTGTCAAGGATTCTGGATAACCTATCTGGCATCAGGTGGGAAGGGAGATCAATGCCTTTCATGGCCTATGCTAATATCAAGAGTCTACAATCTTATCTTTGGTCTCTTCTTAGTTTTATCGTTAAAATTCTGGGAGAGAAGAGCTGACATTTTGAAGATATACCTCCCTCAGCTAGAGAAGCCACATTTTCCTTGGGTCTCAAGTGGAGTTGTCTTTATAAACAATAAAATGAAACAAAGGTTGGTCAAGCTAATCTCCTTGGGCGAGACACTGAAGAGGGCACGCGAGTATATATTTGAAAATGCCAATGGATCAACATCTTACTGCTAAGTTACTTGTAACTAATCTACATCAGAATATTCCGTATCTCCAGAGACACAGTATACAGTGTACTTTATTTCCTCCTCATGAAAGCCAGTATAATACCCTGTACTGTTGATCCTGCAATGGAGTAGAAACAGTGCTAAAGTCTGTAGTGAGTTTGTCGGCTATATTTCTCATGCTGTCAGTGACTGGAATCCAGCACCTTTTTTGTGGGCAACTGCTTAATTCCTTTTCAGTGCTCTTAACACTCTAATTTTCCTGTGTTTTATAATCATTATAACTTCCCCTAAATCCAAAGTCATAAGACAATGTTGGTTTAAAAAAAGTAAAGGTCAGAGGTGAGTCCCAGAGACAGAAAAGCCCAAGGTCAGACACTTGTGCCAACACCAGTGTTGTTGGCCAAGATGGTTTTATTCCTGGCAAACCGGTCTCAAGCAGCTCTGACTGACAGGTCAGGTTTCATTGCTCTCCAGTAACTCCCAAGCGTTAAAGGAAAAGGAAGCTCTATTCACCATAGCCACTACCACTTGTTTTCAGGTGTGATCCCCTGAAATGTAGCTATTTAAAGGAAGCAAGTACTAAACAAGGATCCTCTAGAGGACACTACACAATGCCTTTTATTTCCTCCTGATGGAACCCAGGCCAATACTTGTCTTTACCTAGGATAGACACTATCTTTGGTGTCTGAACCAAACGTAACTATCAACGGCTAAAAATTATTGGTCTTTGATAGTTGGAAAGGGCACATGAAAGAAAATAAGTGTACGAGTTCTGTTCACAAGAGTTTTTCCAGCTTGAAACAAAAAGCTCTTCCGACGCACATTTCTTGGTTAGCAAACTACCACATCAAAAGGATTTCCATGCTCATTTTATAAAACCTCTGACATCTTCATTCTCCTGGCTGAGATATGGAGACTGAGAGGCAAGTGGTGGAGGGAACACCTGGGTGGCTCAGTTGGTTGAGAGTCTAACTCTTGATTTCAGCTCAGGTCATGATCCCAGGGTCATAGGATTGAGTCCCACATTGGGCTCTGTGCTGAGCACAGAGCCTGCTTAAGATTCTCTCTCTGCCTCTGCCCCTCTCCTCCACTCACATGTACTCTCTCTCTCACTCTCTCTAAAACAAAATCTAAAAATAAAAATTAAAAAAAATTTAAAAAATGGGACACCTGGGTGGCTCACAGTAGGTTAAGTGCCCGACTTCAAGTACTGATCTCACAGCTTGTGGGTTTGAGCCCCATGCTGGCCTCTATGCTGACAGCTCAGAGCCTGGAGCCTGCTTCTCTCTCTGCCCCTCCCCTGCTCATACTCTGTCTCTCTCTCTGTCTCAAAAATAAACATTAAAAAAAATAAAAAATAAATTAAAATAAATTAAAAATTAAAAAAAATAGGCAAGTGGTATATTTTAATGGAGTGGTATCACTCCATTAAAAAAATCCTTCACACTGCCAGCTACAAATAAAACACCAGGACCTCTATTCCTAGTAAACATATAAGCTAAAATAAGGGGGAAGGAAGCTGAGTATAGTACATTTAATAAAATATGATTTTTAAAATGTCAAAAAGTCTATGGGAAGATCAACGTGCTACTGTTTTTCTATCTTCTGCCAACACTCGCATTGATCTATCTGTAAGAAAATGGTTCATTTCTGAAAGGTGTTTATTGCATTAGCAGTTTCAGTAAGAGGCCTGTGGAGCAGCTCCATTTCCTCATATGGGAACACCAGTCCCGGTGTTAACCATCTCTCTTGCTAAAGAATCATTCAGTAAATTTCTTTTGGATTTTCCCCATCACAGTGTTTGAAACATCGGTTCTAATGATCCACAGTTAGATCCTCTACCTTAATCTGGTCCCAGTTTTCCCTCCACTTCCTCAGCCTCCTCCTGGCTGACCACCTCCCTTGAGCATCTCAACTTCTGCCAGGAGAGGAGTAGGAAACGGAGAGGGTCAAATTCAATGCTGCTCTCATCAACTGCCTGGTGACAGACGTGGGACACACTCATGGCTAAAAGAGGCTCCCAGCACTGATTGTGATTCCCCCTTTGTGCACAGAGGCAAACAGGATTCCTGCAGACAATGCAGATGATGAAATCTGATAGGTGTGATGACAGGTAAACCCACACAAGGACACACACTTTAATTTCTATAAAGCTTAAGAACAAAAGCACTCTGTAATCTCCCTCTAATGCCAAGTTTACAATGCCTCCTGAACTGACAAAGGTGACTCAGGAGAGTGCCCCAAACTCCTTTCAGCACTTATTTAACCTGGCCACCTGTGTGAGCTCACAGAAAAGGGCATTGACTCCACCTGAGTCAGCACTGAGCCTCGTGATCCCTCCGAGGAGAGGAGATGATTTAGTACAAAGGAACACTCACCTCACAGAAAGGCCATCACCTTCCTAAGCTCTTCGGATTCGTGAGGACTTCCCCAAGTCTCTCTTTCTGGAGCTACACGAAGGCAACACTCAGTGCAACCATAGAAACTCTAAGCAAACTCTGTATTTTCTTCTGTGTTATGATTATTAGCATTTGGGGATAATTTAGTGCCAGTTAAGGAAACTCAGCCAACAGAAAGCATGCATTATTCTAAAACCAAGTTAAAAAAAACATTTAAAAAATCATTTTTCAAGTCATAAATCTGGAATGCTTTTACACAAGTGTGTCTTCATATTTCTTTTCTGTGTTAACTTCTATGGGTATTGCCAGTTTTTATAATCTATGAGAGCTAATGGGTGGGATTGTTTTGCTTTTGGGGCTTGGACATATGAGCATTTCACATACACATTTAAAGGGACGATGAGAAATGAGAGACAAAAAAGCAGACAAGAAAAATGGCCTCCCGTTGCAGTTTTTTTGACTGCGTGCAATGGGTATTTTTAGTTTTAAGGATCATGGTTAATGATTTGGGAGTTTTTCCCAAGTAGAAGTCCTGGGCTCCACTGTGTATGTTCCAGTTCCCCTCTTCCAGATGGTTCTGTGCCCCAAGGGTGTCCTCACAAACAAGTCCTCTGCCTCCATCCACGTTTATATGAAATGTTTGAACATCCTCACACAAGGAACTTAAAAGTCCACAATCTTGGGGGTGGGGGTAAAGGTGATGACAGGAAGGGCTAGGGTAGGAAAGTAACACTGGGAGTTCTGTTGGCTGGGGCCCAGCTTGTTCAACCACTCATTTTCTGTGGAACATGGGACAAGAATACCCCCTCACCCTTGATTCAGGGGACTCACTGACATTATTACACCATATGAAGCCACAAGATGCTTAACACCTGAATCTATGGTATGCTATATAAATGGGTATCCAAACAGTTTCCAGAGATGATAATAATGCCTTCCATTCTTAAAAAGTTTATTTTTGAGATAGAGATAGAGAGCAGGGGAGGGGCAGAGAGAGAGAGAGAGAGAGAGAGAGAGAGAGAGAAAGGGAGAGAGAAAAAGGGAGAGAGAGTATCCCAAGCAATTTCCATGCTGTCAGAGCATATGCGGGGCTCAAACTCACCAACTGTGAGATCATGACCTGAGCTGAAATCAAGAGTCAGACGATTAACCAACTGAGCCACCCAGGTACCCCTAAATACCTTCCATTTTAAAAGGTAAAAAGAAATTCAAACAGTATTTCCTTTTGAAGGAAAAAAAAAAGGCAAGCAAAATATCCAGCAGACACCAATTCCAGGAACAGTGCTGACCTTATGTTCTAAAGAAAAAAGCATCAGGAAATCTCAGGAAGCCAAATAGGGATGGCCCACCAACTGAGAGTGGTGGGGGGAGCGGACGTGAAGGGCTGGCTTGAGATCTTGGCCCTTCCTGCCTTGGTGGGAAAGGGAGGACCCAGCCCACAAGAAAGGATCCCACAGGGCAGGAGGGGAGCAGCTCGGGGCAGAGCTCACCAGTGAGGGCTCTCTTCTTCCCTGTTCTTTGTAAAAAAAAAAGAAATCATTCTTTGGGGTACACTTAGCTTATCAACTTGGGGCTGAGGTATACTTCTTGGGAAGGTACAGAGATTGTTCATGGATGTTGAAGAATGAGAATGTTAAAATCTGATTAATTTTGTAGCATAAAAATGACCAGGATGATATAGACTCCCAGTCCAGGACCTTGAGACTCTTACTGGCAATTAAAAGGCATAGCTGGATCCAGATCCACTGTTAATGAAATCTTTCATGATAAATTCAAAACTAAACTGAAAAAAAGAAAAAAAAAAGATGTACTGGATTGGCCAGATAGCTGCTATGTGGCTCACATTATTTCTTCTGTTTGTATATTTGTATTGTGAAACGATTTTGATGCATTAATGAAGACCAAGTTCATTTTACACAGTCTGTAATGTGTGTGTGTGTGTGTGTGTGTATACCTACATATACATATAAAATCAATGTTATACAAGTTCTAAGTATGTATGTATACATATGTGCCTGTGTATGTGCACATACACACAACATATAACATTGATTGATTGAAAAAATTGTACTATTATGGGAGTTTTCCTTTTTAAAAAAAATTTTTTTAAGGTTTATTCATTTTTCAGAGACAGAGAGAGACTGAGTGTGAGGGGGAGAGGGGCAGAGAGAGAGGGAGACACAAAATCTGAAGCAGGTTCTGGGCTCTGAGGTGTCAGCACAGAGCCCGATGCAGGGCTTGAACTCAAGGACCATAACATCATGACCTGAGCCGAAGTAGGACACTTAACCGACTGAGCCCCCCAGGCGCCCCCGGAAATTTTCAAACATATACAAATATGTAACCATCATGCAGCCTTGACACTTACTATACACGCCCAATCTTGTTTCATCTGTTCCACTCTGCTACCCCTGGATTACTGTGAAAAAATAATCCTAGATATTTCACTTGCAAATGCTTCTGTCCGGTCTACAGTATCTCTTTATAACTATTCAGGATGATCTCTTAAACATGAAAAAAACAATTTTGTGACTCATACTTGCTTGAAATCCTTCAATGACTTATCTTGGCCATCCTTCACATGGCCTCCAGTGTCCTTCACACACAGCGTCATCTCCTACAACCCCAATAGCCCTACCCCTTTACTCACTACAGTCCAGCCCCACTGCCAGAGAGGTACTCAAATGGATTCTATCTCAAGATCTTTGTGTACTTCTTGAACCTGACTAGCTTCTCTTCAGCCTTTGGTTTCAGCTTAAATGTCATTTCCTCAGGATGGCCTCCCTCGATGACCTAGATTGGGTTACATTGACCTGCTATATCTTCTCAAAGCACCTTAGACTTTAAAAAAAGAAATCAAATTGTTAAGTATATTGTTATTTGTATAATTTCTTTTGCGAACATCTTTTTTCCTTCCTATTCCTGCTGGACTTAAATTCCTTGAGGGCAAGGACGATGTCTGTCATTTCCCTTGTGTAGTACCTGAACACAGCAGAACCATGGCTGCTATGTGTATATGCATGGATACATGCCTGTTAAATGAATAAGTGAATCAGTATCTGTGTGGCTATTTACATCCCCCATAGGTGTCTTTGGTTTGGACAGAAACTCCTGGAAAAACACAATACAGTTCTCTCTGGAATAAAAATTCAACCCAGCCTCGTGTACAATTTAGCACTTAATGACCTTGGTGATGTTGGTGGATCTTGATCAAGGAGAGAGGGTGATGATAACGATACCTCTCAGTATGCTATGAAATTACTACTCATAACTCGGCAATCCTAAGAACTTAACTCCCGTATCGTGCGTGCCACTTCGAAAGTGCTTTCATGTGTACTCCCTCATTTGAAGTGGGTACCAGTGGTGTCATCATCCCTGCTTTGCAGAGGGAGACTGAAGAGCCGTGGCAGAAGGGGAATGAGGCTGCGTGCCTCTCAGACTAGTGCGTGTTTCTTCCACTCTATCGTGTGAAGTCGGTTCACCTCTCTGGGTCTCGGCTTCATCTGCCAACGAGGGATTTAGACAAACTGCTTTTTAAAGATTTTTTCATCTCAGCAATTCTGTGTGTATGTTTCTAATAGTCACCATGCTCTAAAAATTAAGGGTAATGACAAGTGATTGCAGTCCAAAACTTAGCTTGGAGGACCTCCTGACAGTTTTTAGGACCATGCAAGACACCGGCCAATGGAGTCAACGTTCAACATTAGGAACTCTTGATGTCACCAAGTTCCCAGAATTATAGGCGGTCACAAAATCCTGGAAAAGGGCTTGAAGTCAATATTTTTAAAGAAAGCAATGTGCCTTATCTTGAACTGGAATTGCACAACGGAATAAAGGCTTGTTCAGAGTCCTTAAAAATGTCTCAGCTTATCAAACTTCTAACATAGATGGACTCCCCAAGCCCTCCGTTATCTGGCAGAGGACCATTTGTTCCTACTGAGCCAGTACCACTCAAAAGTTACTGCAGACAACAGTTTGTGAATAAATCACATTGTAAAACCATTGGCCTATTTCGCCACAAGTAAAACTAGTAGACACGTTTTAGATTTGGATGTTTATACAACCTGAAGTCATCCCTTCCTAACCTCCTCACTGAATCCTCTTCCACTGTCACCCCTTGAACCCTGGTGGGCCCTAAGCCCCATCCTCCAACCTCCTTTTATTCTTCAGCCTGTACCCTAGTCATGTTTGCGCCCGTGTTCTTATTGGTCTGGGTTTTTCTTTTATTTTTTAAAAAACCTGTGGTATAATATACAGAACATGATATTTACCTTCTTAACCACTTTTAAGTGTGTAGCACATTAGCATAGTCACACTGTTGGGCATCTATCACTACCCATCCATCTCCAGAACTTCTTCCATCCTCCAAAACTGAAACTCCATACCCCTTACGCACTACCTCCCCACGCCCCGCCTCCTAGTCCCTGGCAAACACCATTTTGCTTTTTGTCTCTATAGATTTGACATTCTAGGTCATTCTAGGTCCCTCATATAAGAGGAATCATACATTTGTCCTTTGTGTTTAGCTTATTTCATTAAGCATGCCTTCAAAGTCCATCCATGCTGTAACATGTATCAAAATTTCCTTCCTTTTTAAAGCTGAATAATAATCCATTGTGTGCTTATTACCACATTGTGTTTATCCATTCATCTGTCAATGAACATTTGGATTGTTTCCACCTTTTTGACATTGTGAATACTGCTGCCATAAACATTGGTGTACAAATATCTGTTCAAGTTCCTCTTTCATTTCTTTTGGCAATACATCCAGAAATGGAATTGCTGGACCATGTGGTAATTTTATGCTTAATTTTTTGAGAAACTGCCTGCCATATTGTTTTCCACAGTGGCTGCACCATTTTATATTCCCGCGAATAATGCACAAGGGTTCTAATTTGTTTCAAGAAATGTGCTTAATGGCCTTTGGTGAGTCACAATTTCTCTGGGCCTCAGTTTCCTTATCTATAAAATGGGGGGATCAGAATAGACAACAGACAATCTCTAAGGTTTCTCCTAGCAGTAAAAAACTGTACTGGCCTAATTAAATCAAGTTGCAATTAAAGCCAGAAAGTAGTCTGAATGGTTTATAAGCATGACTTGATACCTTAAGCTCTTTTCCTAACACAAGACACAAAGTAATCATTTTTCAAAGGACAGAGTCGAACAACGATTTCATGCATCCAGCTTTCATTAATGACATTAGTGGCCACCTCCTGAGCATCTAATCTATGCCGAACACTGTTCCAAGTATCCCCTGCACACTATCTCATACCCTCGTTGTACAGATGAGGAAACTGAGGCATGGCAAAATTAAGCTATTTGCCAAAGATAACACAGCTAGTGAGTGAAAGAGCCACGATTTGTCCTTGGACAGCTCTGCTATGGAGGCAGGTTCTTCACCACCACTCCCAGACGAAGCCTTTCCTTCTTGGTGAACGAAGACTTTCCTCAAGTCTTGAGTGCTCTTAACTGTTTTCTCGCTTTTCCTTGATCACACTTCCATTTAAATGTCTCAGCCCTCTGCAGAGAAGAGCTGCATTTCCTCAGCTATGGCATTTAAGCTTTTTATTTTTAGGCATAGAGGCTGAAATGTACAAAAGTGTCCCAGAAATCCTCTGGGTAAATGTATTTTAGTAATTTTATCAGATACCTTTTTCAAGTGTTTTCCAGAAAATCACTTTTAAGGAATGCTCTTTGAAGAAAGAAGGAATCAAATGCTGAAGGTGTTCTGGACAATAATCTTATGACGTGGGTTTTATTACCTTGAGTTTGTAAGCAAGGACACCAGGATTCAGAGAGGTGCAGTAACTACCAAGGTCACTGAGCCAAAATATAATAGAGCTAGGAGGTAAGCCTGTCATCAAGGAAAGCCCGTGCTCCTTCCTCCAGGGAGACACCCCACAGAGAACACAGAATGCCACTTAGGAAAACCAGTGCAAGGTCAATGACACATCACGACCTCTGGTTCTGTCTTGACCCAGCTGAGCAACTAGTATCTGAAAGAAAACTAAAAGGAAGTGAAGAGGTTCACAGTTTCCCAAAAAGCGAAACTGCAAGGGGAGGGAACAAGTCAGTCTCCAGTGAAGATTAGCTTCACTTTAGGCACCAGAGGTTCAGTTTTCTCTTAGAACAAAGACTGTGGAGGGAGAATATTTCTGGATAACCTATATTCACATTACCAAAAAATATTTTTACACACATCAAAGATATCTTTTAAAGTAATTGGATTTACCTGCTTAAGAAGAAGCTTAATAGTTTCATACGGATCTTAATCTTGACTTAGTACCGATTCTAGGTTTCGCAGGCATTGAATGAGGGAGCTAAGATCTAGGTCCCAGATTTAGTTGGGAAGAATTCTCTCAAGAGGATTCTGAAATACTGGAATACAGTTAAGGACTACTGCAATTTTGAAGAAAAAAAATCAAAAGAAGCAGATGTGAGTGATGTCCAACTCACATGATGAGGCCTCAAGATTTCCCCTGGATCCAGACAAAAGAGAGGAGATTATTTATCGTAGAAACGCTGAACTGGATTGTTAACCCTATAGAGAGAACATGAAAGTTTCCTAAGGCACAGACTAACTTATTCCTACACTTCATGGTAGCAAGCATAATGACATTCATACACCATGTGAACAAGACACATTTCTTTATACTTTGAACTAGTACTTTCATTTGAATCATAAACTCTGGGGTTTTCTTTTACATTTTAAAAATGCTGAATCAGGGGCGCCTGGGTGGCTCAGTCGGTTGAGTGTCCGACTCTTGATTTCACCTCAGGTCATGACTTATGGTTCATGAGATAGAGCCCTGTGTCAGGCTCTGTGCTGACAGTGGGTGGAGCCTGCTTGGGATTCTCTCTCTCTATCCCTCCCCTGCTCATGTTCTCTCTGTCTCTCTCAAAATAAATAAAACTTAAAAAATAATGCTAAATCAGCTACAGAAATTGAACTAAATATGTGCACTATGAAAAACCATTAATATAATGATGGTGGTTGTAGGCCACAGGGGTTTAGCGTGCCTTAAGAGCCAGATTATGGACCATGGTACTGGGAAAGTAATAATGCAAAGCAAGCCTGATTCTGTAGCATGATTAGGTTGTGTTAAAGTAGCTTAGGTCATCAGAGTTAGCCGGAGCCAACCTCAGCAAGTGCTGTTCCCTTCCAGAAGTTAAACTTTAGGGCATGAATCCACAAAGAAAAGCCCTCCTTTGTATTTTATTCATAAAATTATAAAAGCCACATTCTTGGTTTCCTCAGTCTAAAACTTCTACTAACTCTACGACTCAGTTGTTCTTACGGACATATGCCATTATTAGGAGATATTTGGCAGAATCCAAAGTGACTTCACTTTTATTTCTATAGGAGATTAGTGTTTCCTCAATATCAGGGGGGTACTGGCACCTAACCTTGGGAATCAAGTTACCAATTACAATTCACTTTGATGATATTTGCCTGAAGAGGATTTCTGATTATTTCACTTTTAGTGATACAGAGAATTCTCAGGGACAATCGTGCCTTCAGCCAGTACACAGTGACCTGCATACAAAATGTTTTTGAAAAGGCGCTGATCATATGACTGAAGATTTCTAAAGGGAGACAAGTCTCTCAACATGATAGCCAATATTTCCCAAATTTAGTTTTTTGCCTCAAATCACTGAAAAGGACATAACTTAAGGAAAGTAATTCTTATCCCATAGAAATTATCCAACAGAGAGAATGGGTTGTTCTGATTTTTCCCTACTGGAAGACCTGAGCTTTTATTCACCTTTATTCCCCTATGCATACAGCAGGTGGTAATACATGATTTGTAAATTCAACTAATGTGGTTATAGGAATAATCCAGATTACGTGTGCTTTTTTATTTTCAACATAAAAGCATCAAATCCAAGTTTCTTCCTCACTTCAAAATAAGGCTTCCAACATGGTACCTTAAATGCACACAAAAAAGACTTTTCATGACACATTAACTGCACTGCTCCTGAATCTGGGCCTGGCACCTCACTTATTATTCATAAGAATGATATGAATGCAAAAGGAATCTGCAGAAGTTTGGAAAACCTCTCCCGGCTTCACCCAGCACGAAGGGAAAGGCCCCTTCATCCTGCTTCTTGGACACTGCAGACAGAAACAGTCAGTATGTAAACAAACTGGGGATAGCGTTCACGTGACCCAACGCCCTGGCATGTCCTGACTGTATAAAGGAAGTGCATCATTTCACCTACACTAAAGTCACAGGTGCTAGAAATACTTGATAGGTGGCAAACAATGGTATCAACCGCTTGCATTTGGCCCAGAAAGAACTATTGCATAACAGAGGAAAACATTCCGAGAGAACTCATTCTTTGATTCTGCAATTTAAAACATATATTGCAGTTAGCACTGGGAGCTTACTATGGGAAGGTACTGAAAAAACACAAGCAGCACACACGGCCAGCTGGTATGCAGCCGGCCAAACCTGGCTAGGTAAGCCAGACTTACAGATTTCAGGATCCCTGTGGCATCTTCATGGAGCCATGTTGGGTAAACCACTTCATCGTTCAGTATGGCTTCAAAGAGGTCATCTTCGTTCTCTGCCTCAAAGGGGGCGTGACCACACAGCATCTCGTAGAGCAACACGCCCATTGCCCACCAATCTACTGCAGGTCCGTAGAGCATTTCCTGGAGGATCTGTGTGAAGAAGGCAATGTGAGATGTGCTTTGCACATCTGATTAACAAAAGTGTCCTTAAAGACTAGGGAAAATGTTGGATTAGGAAATATCAAAGTAAAAAAAAAAAATGCACATTTCATGCTATCTCTAGAGACTGGTCCGTTTTCTCTGTGGTTCAACTCAGAGGACTTCTCATCCAGGTGATCAAACATTTACAGCCTGTTTCGGCCTAGGTAATGGTACGTGTGCAGATCCAAAACAGAAAGGGTGTTGGCACTGCATCCCTATAGAGGGAGGAAGATACTGGGCTCACTCACTTGCATGGGAAAGACTGAGGAACTTTACTGCTGCTAAATGGGGCTGGGATCAAAGCACTGAGTAGAGACAAAGAGGAAAATAACTAGCTGTGAGCAGAGCACACTTTGTCCTCATTCAGGGCTAATGCCTAAAGCAACTACAAGGTTTACAACAACATTTTTAATTCAAATTGTTATTTATAGGAACCGAGGGCATTTTCTGCCATCATTCACCCAATGAGGCATAAGGGAGTGCGGAGGCATCAGCTTGCAATGCGCCCCCAGAGCCACAGCACGCAAGAGCAGCCCGTGGCATCTCTGCTCAGGATTTCCAAAGCCGTACTCACCTCTGGAGCAATATAATCGGGTGTGCCACAGAAGGTTGCTGTGGTGACTCCATTACAAATCCCCTCCTTGCACATCCCGAAGTCCGCCAGTTTACAGTGACCCTCGTGGTCCAACAGGACGTTGTCCAGTTTGAGATCTCTGAAAGAAACAAAGAGCAGCGTGCTCTAGGGCAGCCGGGCCCCAAACCTGGACGGGCTGGCTCATGGGGTGGGCGATCAGACCACACCAAGCAAGCTTTCTGCATACATTTCAAAGGGAACCAACGTCTTTGGGTTATCTTAGAAAAAACTTGAGACCAACTCTGAAAATTTGCCTCAGGGCTTCTAGACGATGGTCCCATATGAATAGGCTACCCACATATAAAAACCTAGGTGTGATGGTGTCCCCTCACCAGGGCATCTTCACAGCGGGCACAGGACTGTCATTCTGGAGCTTCACACCCACAGTGGGCTGTGTCAGGGCGCTCATGGCTCTATGTACCTACCTCTGCTCTGGGAATCAAGTTGTGTTGGCCTGTGTGGCCCGAGGGACAGACTGGTCTCTGTCCAGCCCAGGATCACCTTTCGGCTCAGAGGAGATCGGTGATGACAGAACTGGCGTGACCAGTTTCCAGGCTGTGCCCTGGGAGCTGATACTGTGACCACATAGGTCTTACAGAGAGAGGTCACTGGAGATACCCAGGAATGAAAACAAAGTCCTGTTTTCTAGGAATCCCCGATAAATGAGGTCAAAGCAGCAGAGTTTTCCTGGCACAGATCAGTGGGAACGCAGACCAGACCTCTCTGCTCACCTGCTCCTGGCAGCAATCTCCCTGGGCATAAGCTGTGTAAGCACTCAGCTGCCCACTTCAGGAAAGGAAGCCTTTTCTGCCTCTAAACCGAATCTGGCCTTCTCCATGCAAAACCCTACTTTCCAACAAGCAACTGTTTTCAGTAGGCTGTGATCAGTGGAGATGGTTTCCTTCCCCCAATATGAGCAAGACGTATTTTTTTAATGTTTGTTTATTTTTCAGCGAGAGACAGAGACAGAGTGCAAGTCAGGGAGGGGCAGAGAGAGAGGGAGACACAGAATCCAAAGCAGGCTCCAGGCTCTGAGCTGTCAGCACAGAGCCTGATGTGGGTTTCAAATCCACGACCATGAGATCACGACCTGAGCAGAAGTGGGACACTTAACCGACTGAGCCACTTGGGCACCTCAAGCAAGACTTATCTGAAGGTGGAATCACGAGGTGCAGGGTGGCAGGTGGGATGACTGTGGTCCTGTACATGGGAGGAAGGTCACAGCCAAGAGCATGGTCTCTCTCAGCTGTTCTTCCAGGAGTGGTTTCAGACTCTAGGCCCTATCACTGCCTGGTCGTGTGGCTCCTCTCAGCCAGATGGCACACATTAGAAGTGGCCAAGGTTAGGGGCTTGTGGGTGGCTCAGTTAAGTGTCCGACTTTGGCTCAGGTCATCCTCTCACATGTTGTGGGTTCGAGCCCCGCATCAGTCTCTGTGCTGACAGCTCAGAGCCTGGAGCCTGCTTCGGATTCTGTGTCTCCTTCTCTCTCTGCCCCTCCCCCGCTCACACTCTCTCTCAAAAATAAATAATAAAAACATTTTTAAAAATTAAAAAAAAAAAGAAGTGGCCAAGGTTAGAGATCACAGTCGGCCGCCCCAGGGGAGAGCAAGCCTGTGGGGAATCAGAGCCTGGGGGCGAACTCTTTCAGCACCAGGTTCTAGCCCAGTCGTCCAGGCCCCTGTGGACCTGTGCCTAGAGCAAGCTCTCTCACTGCCAAACAAGGTTACTGGGTTTCTGATTTCTCCTAAAGCTGTTATGCCTGCTAAGGACTCATAAAGGATTTTGTTTGGTAACAGAAACAAGTGCTAACAGAAACCCACAACGGTCTGGAGAACCGACCTTTGATTGCCCAAGAGAGCTTGTGACTAACATCCCAGGTAAGAGGTTTAATTGCTTATTACTCAGTCGCTGTCATGGGCAGCAGGAATCGTTCAGGGAGAGACAAGTGCTTGCAATCTGGACCTCTGCAGAAGTCCAGAACACAGCCTCACTGCTCAGAAGACAGAACTGACAGCACAGTGCATCCCTGCCACAGAATGCCTGAGGCCACAGAGGCAGGTTATACTTCAATCCTGACTTTTCAGTCTAATTCTAGGCCTTCTTTAGACCTGTACAAGCCCTGAGGGAAATGCCATTGGTTGTTTTACACCAGGTGTTACTTAATAGACAAAACTCCCAAACTGGGATTCCAAGGGTGTTCAATTAAGAGCATAATATAATCCCAGGCTATTAGTTCTGCCCTCAGCCTAAATATCTCACACCTTCTCTGTAAGTTCTGTCCTGATATCCCCAGAGAGTCAACTCTGCCCCCAGAGTACCCAGTGAGTTCCTGCTCCTATAACGGCATGCCCTGCACTGGTATTCCAGAAGGCTCTGTCTGTGTACCTGTCTCCCCCTTAGCTGAGGCTAAGCCTTACTCCTCCCTAGCTCCAGCTTGGTCATGGAAGAAGACGCTGACCAAAGACATAAACAGAAGCATGTCAGACAGACAGCAGTGAGCTTCCCTAGCCAGCTCAGTGCCTGTCTTATTTTCAGGGGAAGAAAGGAAGCTTCATAAACCTCACTGGGATCCTTGTTCCAAGGTAATTAAACTTATAAAAAGTGATGTGCTTTATCCCTTAGAGACAGATTCCAGAGGGAGGAGAAGAAGAATCCTGAAATGTAATTTCAAATTCTTTGCTTTGGTGAAGCTGGAGAAGGGAAACTACTTTAGGAAAGACGATTATAAAGCAGAGAGGACCCAGTCATAATACTTTTCCATGGCTTGCAGCCAGATGACAGAGTAAAACATTGACAGGGTTAGTCAAACAGATTCAAAGGTTACAGAGCCATTCATGGACACGGTCAGCTTCCATTTTAAGGGTAAATCATGATCTTCACTTTTTTTAAAAAAAAAAAAGAAAAAATGGGGCACCTGGGTGGCGCACTTGGTTAAGCATCCGACTCTTGATTTCAGCTCAAGTCATGATCTCACTGTTCATGAGTTTGAGCCCCACATCAGCTTCAGTACTGACAGTGCGGAGCCTGCTTAGGATTCTCTGTCTCCCTCTCTCTGTCCCTCTCTCACTCGTGCTATCTCTCCCTCAAAATAAAATAACACTTAAAAAAAAAAAAAAGATGGTAAAGAAAAAAAAAGCAAAAGCAAAAAAGTCATTGTATGACTTCTGACTTTGAAATATGCAAAGGTCAGTTTTTGGCTTTGAAGTTCCTTAGCCTCCAATGCCAACATGTAACTCAACAGCCAAACTTAACAAGGCTATACAATGAAGATTACAAGTTCATACAGGGCAGAGGCTCAGATCCCAAAGTGCCAAATACGCAATTACCGGCTCATCCTTCATTAGGTCACTGAGCACCGGTATTTAATAGCTGTAACTTTTGTCACACAAGCATAGAAGGGTAGAAAGAGTTACTTTATGCATTGTTGTTGCTGCATAATCAGGGTTACTTTAAAATGCCCACAGTGGTTTCAGAGAAGCATCCCAAGTGGTTGAGGACAAAGGAAATTCAGAAATTGTATTTATTTTGTTTCCACCATGAGCTATTCTGAGAGTCATAAAACAGAATGACATGAATCTTTCTGCTTAGATCACCGGAATCAGTGACTCTTCCAAAAGAAATAAAGGAAGGTGAGTTGTGAGCTGGCTCCTTGAACAAGAATGACTCTAAGAGGCTATTCAGTAACTATTTTTAATCTATTAAAATTTTTTTTTATCATGGAAAATTTCAAATCTATACAAAAGTACGGAGAATAATATAACAATCCCTGTAGTGGTCACAGAGCATAAGTGCTATCAATGCATGTCCCATCTTGTTTTGTGTATACATTTACTCCATTCCTGATCCATCTTTTTTTCAGATTTTGAAGCAAATCCAAGACATAAAACCATCTCATCTGTAAATATTTTAATATCTTAATCTGAAAGATAATAATTCTTTAATGAAATACAACATTGATATTGGTTATTAAAAATATACAGTCAATATACTATTCAAGGTATACTGCTTTTTCTCTGCTCATTTGAGTTATGTGTGTGCATGTCCGTATAACCTGAAAAAAGCTTCTGTAGAGTACAATAGTATGATAGTAGCTAATTCAGCTACACTAAATGTTCACCAGATGCTAAGTGCTTTAGCCATATTATCTTATTTTAATCCTGAACAAACCCTGTGAACGAGGATCTCAGCAACATTATTTAGTTACCCAGGGGTAAATCCAGGATTCTCAGTTCTGCTCACCTCCTTCCAAAGCATGGGCTCATAACCCACTACAGTGGGCAAACACTCTTTTATATACTGGCATTGCATTGCTGGCTAATCCCCCTAGTAGATTATTTCCTGAGAAGACTTCCCCAATTGCAACAAGAACTGTGTGAGAATCAATAAGTATCCCAAAAAATGAATTATGGCAAAGAGACATTTTTGTGCACATCACTATGAAATGCATCGTCAAAATTTTGCCAAAATTTTTTTTTGCTTCGGTTTTTAGTGTGTGCATGGAGAGGAGTTCAATGAATTTTTTCCAATCCTTGCATGTACAGGAATAGGGGAGTGCACAGCAAATGTGTCTCTAGTGGTCAAATATTCTGAAGATCATTCACTGCTCTCTTCCAAGGAAGAGAAGCTGGTACATGGATAAGGGTGAAGAGGTGGCCGAAAAGAATAAATTTAATATTATGATAATTTCACAACAAAACCATTTAGGACTGGCTTGTATTTTGCGTGTCTGGGTTTATATAAACTTGTAATTTTTTTTTTCAAGGCAAGACTGATTGTGTTAAATTGGTAAAAGAATGTTGAAAGGTCACTGAAACAGCAAAAGCCTAAAATCTCATTGTATCATCAGTTAGATAGGAGTGCCATTCACGTATTACCTAACACAAGATGTTTAGCCATTCACCCACCCAACAAATCTTAGAGTACCATCTGTGAATCACACAATATGCAAGGGGCTCAGAAGCCTGAATGAGACAGGAAACGGCAGGAGCCTGCCAAGGCAGGGGCCAGTAAAAATTCCAGTCTTTAGCCCAAGGAGAAAGAGAAACCATTGAAAGGTCACACACAGAGATGGATAGCATTAACTTGTGATCGTACAATGAGCCTCCAGCTACAATGTGGACAACAGATCAGTGGGGGAGGAGAGAACATGAGGAAACTAGTTGGGAAGCAACTGAAGTGTTCAGAAAAGAAAAGATGGTGGCCTGGAGCAGGGTGTGGCAGGAAGGCAAAGGGAACTAGATGGACCCAAAACTAATAGGGGGGAAAAGTAATGGGATTCAGTAATGGAAGGATATAGACAGTGAAAGGGAAGAAGGCGTGAGCATGTTCTGGCTCACAGGATTTATTTTGGACATATTGAGCTATTTTTTAGGCATCCAAGTGGAGACATTTAGAGGCAGCTGAATATACATGGCTAGAACTCAGAGGCTGGGCAGGAGATACAAATTTCAGAGTCATTAGCTGGGTGTGGATGAGTTCACCTGGGGAGAGGGAATGGAATGGGAAGAAGGCAGCTGGGGAACCGAGCCCTGCGAAGAGTATCCTGAGGATAAGGCCCCTGATCTTTTTCACACTGGGACCACAAATACTGCTCATAATTTATCAGCCAGAGTGGGTAGCATAGTTGAGTACCCAGGGAAGCAAGGGCCCCTCTTTTGCCTCTTAGGTGGGGCATCCCTAGTCTTGTCAAGGTTTAAAAGGGCTAGAAAATATTAACCTTTTACATTCAAAATCATCTAATGGGTTCTTTCTGGTTTTAACCCTCAACCTCTGCTACATGATGTGGTGCTTTTGTGAGCATAAACTTAAGTGTTCTATTTTAGGAAAATGTTCATTGCTTCATCTTGCATGATACCAAAAATTTGGAAATAGGCCAAATTATTAATTAATAGGGGAATGGCTAAACAACTTATGGTATATACATGACAGAATTTTATGGGAGCTGATAAAATTTTATAAAAGATGAAAAATGGGAAATTTTTATGACAGAAGTTTTATCTTTTGAAAATTACTTCTTTTGTGATTATAAAATCATTTTCATCATATAAAATTTGATCATTCCTGAAAAATTATGGGGAAAACGATGACAGGCTCACAGTCTTCAAATCTTTTCTTCTCAATGCGACACTAATACATATTATGAGAAACTTGCTTTTCTTACCTAACAAATATTTTGGACATATCTCTATATAGATCTACCTCATTCTCTGTAATGGTTATCTAAAATTCCGTTAGAAAGGTGTATCATAATTTAAATAGTCCCCCCTCCATGAACATTTAGATGGTTTTTAATTTTTTGCAACTTCAAGC
Source organism: Panthera pardus (assembly GCF_024362965.1). Classification (NCBI taxonomy): domain Eukaryota; kingdom Metazoa; phylum Chordata; class Mammalia; order Carnivora; family Felidae; genus Panthera; species Panthera pardus. The sequence goes on along the minus strand of NW_026526810.1, from coordinate 100,228,307 downwards.
CAGAGGGTAATGAACATTACTCGCACACTTGTAGGAGGGGTTACTTGGGTTTAAGAAATGAAAATGCTGTGTCAAAGGATATAAATGTTTAAAATGAAAACAGAAGCTGAACAATTGCTGAAAAAGTTTGCATCAATTCATACTCCCACCAATAGTGTATGAGAACATCCATTTGGCTTCCTTATTCAAGTAAGACATAATCATCCTTAGGTCTTTGCCAATTTGCTAGGGAAAATGATCTCATTGTTTTAACTTCATTTCTTATGAATGAGATTAAGCTTTTAAAAACATGTTTAATGACCATTTGTATTTCTTCTGTCTGTTGCCTTTTCACATTTTTTACCCATTTTAAAGTTTGAGTTATCTTTTTGATTATTATTATTTTTATTTGAGAGAGAGAGTGTGCATACAAGGTGGGGAGAAGGGCAGAGTGAAGGAGAATCTCAAGCAGGCTCCACACTCAGTGTGGAGCCCAGTGTGGTGCTCAAATCCCACAGCCTGGGATCATGACCTGAGCCAAAATCAAGAATCAGATGTTCAACCAACAGAGCCAACGAGGCACCCCTGATTATTTTTTAGAAGCTTATTACATATTATGGATAGTAGTGATTTGTTACATTGTTTGCAAATGTCATTGCCCAATTTGTTTTTAAGTTTTATTTACGGTAACTTTCATATTTTTGTCCAGTCAAATCTCTCAATCGTTCCTCTATGGCTGCTGTATTTCATGACTTATTTATAGGCTGATACAATTCCAGGTGGAAGAGCAGGATACAAAGATTGTATTTTCAATATTCTCTCTTTTTCAATTTTTTTTTTTTTTTTTTTTTTTTTTTTTTGAGAGGGAGAGAGGGAGAGAGGCAGAGTGCGAGCCGGGAGGGGCATAGAGAGAAGGAGACACAGAATATGAAGCAGGCTTCAGGCTCTGAGCTGTCAGCACAGAGCCTGACATGGGGCTCAAACCCACAAACTGTGAGGTCATGACCTGAACCGAAGTCAGACCCTTAACGAACTGAGCCACCCAGGCGCCCCTCAATATTCTCTTAATTACAGTTGTTCAGAGGATAGAAAGAAGGAAGCAAAACAGGAGGGAAGAAGGAGAGATGGGAAAAGATAAGAGAGAAAGAGAAAAGTCTATTTCTGGGTGCTATGTTTATAAATAATTTTTCTTTTCTTTGTGCTAACTTTCTTATGGGAATCATGTATCATTTTGATAACCAGGAAGAAATCATTAAGATATATGTCCACATGTTTTGGCTTTAATTCTTTTCTTTGGTTTCTGTACCATTTATTGCTATAATTCCCAAGGAAGATATGTAGGGAACATAAACCACTGATAGAAATGGAAAGGATTTCTTTTGGAATGCAGGCTGCAAGGGCATGTTGAAAAAAAACCAAATCAACTTACTTGCTTACAGATCCTGACAGAAGTCGGAAGCTCAACCGACTGACCCACCCATGTGACCTGCAACATTCCTAATTATTAAATGAAGTCCCCATACCATTTCTCCTCATGAAGTTTTGTGGGGCTGATCCATGAGGACAAATTAAGAACAAATACGTAGGAGCACCTGGGTGGCTCAGTCGGCTAAGCATCCCACTCTTAATTTCGGCTCAGGTCATGATCTCATGCTTCCGGAGATTGAGCCCCATGCAGGGGCTCTGTGCTGACAGCACAGGACCTGCTTGGGATTCTCTATCTCCCTCTCCCTAGCTTGCATGTTCTCTCTCTCTCTCAATAAATAAATAAGCTTTCAAAAAAAAGAAAAAGAGGGGCGCCTGGATGGCGCAGTCGGTTGAGCGTCCGACTTCAGCCAGGTCACGATCTCGCGGTCCGTGAGTTCGAGCCCCGCGTCGGGCTCTGGGCTGATGGCTCCGAGCCTGGAGCCTGTTTCCGATTCTGTGTCTCCCTCTCTCTCTGCCCCTCCCCCGTTCATGCTCTGTCTCTCTCTCTGTCCCAAAAATAAATAAAAAAAAAAGTTGAAAAAAAAAAAAAAACTTTAAAAAAAAAAAAAAAAGAAAAAGAACAAATATGGGAAACATGAACATTCATTATCATGAGGCTGAATGTAAAATTACTCATTTTCTAATGAATACAGAAAATCAAAAAACAATTTCCAACTCCAAAAGTATTACCAAATCTCCTCTGAGGCTCCTCCTACCCTTTCGTATTTCTCCCAACAGCTACTTGAGGTGGGAAATAATCATAAAAATGACCCTGTGCAAGTCTGGCTATTACACACCCTTTAAAACAGGGCCAGGGACTCACAAACTAATCCCCCCAGGTCAGGTGTTGGTCTCCATCCAGTTCTGGTGTTGGATGCACTTGATATGCAGGCAACATGTTTCCACCTTCACCACTGTTTATATACAAGACCGATTTAACCTGAGCAAAGGGACCAAGAGATTTCCCCTTGCCGTGTCTTATGGTTGGAAAACACGTACAAAGAAAACACTCATTGCCTCTCTGGACAAATGAAAGAGGCAATGAGTTTGATTAACGTCTACAGTGTGCAGATCATACATCTCCCTGGGGGCCATCAAATAAATGAGCCATCATGCTGACAGTTGAGCCTTCTCTCTAAATTTTTTCATTCCTAGCATCGCCCCTCCCCCTCCCAGGAGGGCTGAAATTCTCTAGCTGAAGTGGCACAAGTTTATTTAGTAGCTCTTTACAGTACTTTTATTTTATAGTTGCCAAGAAAACCTCTCTCACTGACTCTCCTTGCCAAAATGCTTCCTGCGTGATACCTGGCTGTGTCTGGCATGCACACAGATGCCCTCCGCAAGGGGAAGCAGGGAGGCAGAATGGAGGGCTTCCGATAAAGACACCAAGGAGATGACAGACCCTTGGTGGCTAGGGGTCTCGTGACCATTGGGCCTAGCTCCGACAACACAGAAAAGATGCTGGGGCAAAAGAGACACCTGCGGTTGATAGGCTAGGGGGGGATAAGGTGGTCAACATACTGAATTCTGCTCGGCTCCTCAGGCTTCCCCAGTGCAGAGAGGTGGGTGCAGCTGACCCATGGGAAATTACTTTCCAGGGCACCTTTGCTTCCCAGCCATAGAAATGCAACAAAGAAATGGATCAGAGAGTCACAGGGATCCTGAGAGCCTGCAAACTAGGGACAGGATAGTCGTGGAGGAGCCCTCTGCCTGCAAAGAGGATGCGTTAAGGAAGGTAAAGGAAGGAAAGATTTTGCAAGAGGAAGAATCAGAACACGGCAGCCTCTTAACCAATGTGATCTCAATGATAATTGGGGCAGCTGTGGAGTGGGGATGGGCAGGGGCAGATGGATCCTACGAGGCTTATGGTGGACACGTGGCACCAATACCAACCAACAGGTTGACAGAATGAAACTCTGTTAAACGTTAGAGGGCACGCAGTGCTAGGTAAGCGTTGGCCACTGTTGTCACCACTACTGTTGCCAGTAAGTGGATAAATGTTGTGGCTGTCACCCTTGAAAGATCAGCCAGACAACTGAGGTATCAGTGCGAATACACACACTAGCAAGTGAAGGGACGATGAGACATCTTAGCCCGTCTAGCTGTGGCTGGTTCCCTCTATGGAAACCCAGGGCTCTTCAGACTTGGGGGTACTAGACTCTGCCAGCGGTGAGGACAGTTCCCTGAACACATTTTGTTGAGAGAAAACAGCATGTGAGAGGGGACGTGGATACCGCGGGGTGGGGGCAAGTGGAGGGAGGCGGGGTGATGAGGAATGCTTTACAACAGGAAGGAGTGCAGTTTATAGCACCGACCTCAGGAAGGGATATTCAGGCTGCTTTTGGCAACTGGCTAAACACAAACCTTTGCCAGCATTAGTAATGCCTTACGCAATATCAAAGGGGAGGGGAGACAGACTTCTGACTTGAACCAGAACTTTTGGCCACATCAGCAGGTCTCATTCGGTTACCTGCTGTCTCCATCAGAGATTAAACCTGAGCCATTTAAACGGAAGTCTCAAAAACCCAAGAAGGCACCTACGGTTTCAGAACCACTCCCAGGCCCTTGGAATTAAATGCGAACCTCACATGTTAGTTCTGGGTTATAGTTGGTATCACTTTGTTCTCTGTGTTTTGCATAAAGCCTTGTTTTCTCGAAAGTGATTACAGCCTCCAAGGGTAGGCCTGGAATATTTCTTAAGTCATTTCCAGTGTACTGATCACAGGCTAGACATATGACAGCAACACACATCTCAGTCCCTTTCCAGGGATTTACAGATCTCCTCCTAATGCTGGGCATATCACAGCAAAGTGTGCAGAAGACATCAAATTTACCCCTAAGAAGTTTCCTTTTGAAGAACTCGCTGCTACTTCCTGAGCACCCGCCCATGCTGTGTCCAGCACTTAGCCTTGCAAGACATTCCCAAGACATTCATTTCCCAAGACATTCATTTTGTTGAGTAATCCATTTGAGTAAATGTGCAGCCATCGGCCAAAGACTATTTCCAATTTTATGTAATAGTATCCTTAATAAAAGTAATCTCTGAAATGCAAACATCATTATAACTTCCTAAGATCTTAAAGGTAAACAATTCACAAATCAGGGAGAAAATTATTTTTTGGGCCTGTGTGCCTTATTTTTAGCTTAGAAAGTATCATCAAACCGCTAAACAAAAGGAACTGATAAAGAGACCTTTTGAGAGACTAACCTTCTTCTTGCCTAAATGTTGGACAAATCTTGATCCAATAAATAATGGTTACTTCAGTTTGGTCAATTTCCCAGCACCTCAGTTCCTCTGTTAAAACATTAAAGTGGCAAGGTGATAGACTTTAATCTAGTCACTAACCCTGGATTTCACTCCACAAGCGACCTGTGTGAAAACACTTTATGCCCATATGTACATTACGGAGGCAATTAAAGATCTTTTGCAAATATAAGGTTTCATATACCATTAATAGTGGGGTATATTTTACATTTCCTAGAGAACTGGAGTCCATGCCGATAAGCTTATCTGTGATCAGTTCTGGAACACAGAAATTCAGACTAGTAGCCAAGCATGGAGTCCTCACACACATGGAGATAGAGGCCAAGGGCAAATTCTCAGCTGTCCTCTTAGGGAGCGAGATAGCTCCCGTATGCCTCCCTCACTCTGCTTCCTTCCCTAACTCCCACATGGTTATTCAACCAACCTCTGTCTGTCTGATTCCAAAAGGCAGTATAATGGAAGGTTAAGGGTATAGATTCTGGAGCCAGGCTGCCTGGGCTTGAGTCTTGGCCCTGCTATTTACCATTTGTGTGATCTTGGGCAAGTTACTTAACCACTCTATATTTGGTCCTCTTCATGAAATGCAGATAACCACAGTGCCTGCCTCATGAGAATGAAGCTATTTAATGTGAATTGTTTAGAACAGTGCCTGATTGTATTAAGTACTATGGAAGCCTGAACTATTATTTCCTCATCAGCAAAAAAGAGAACACATACGTGGCCTATTCCTTGAGATTATTGTAAGAATCAAAACTGATGGTAGACACAAACTTTGAAAATACTAAGTAACATTGGAAATTTAGGAGTTTGGGACAGGTGGGCCTATTATATTATAAAGTGACACATCTGGCTTATAAACTGCTCTGTGGGTGATAGAGCAAGGAGCCAAAGGGAGTTTCTCATACAGTGCCAGGGCCTGGCACTAGCAATGGGCAAAATGTCTCAAGAACTGGTTAAGCTCCATCAGCCACAATACCTTTGTCTACTTTATCCGTCTTTGCTGAGGCCAAATTCTGACGCATTAAGATACAGAAATTAAGCATTCACCTATCGACGGGCACTTGGGTTGTTTTTCATATCTCGGCTACTGTAAATAATGCTGCAATAGACATAGGGGTACATATATCTTTTTGAATTAAGTGTTTTCACTTTCTTTGGGTAACTAGTAGTGAAATTACTGGGTCATATGGTAAGTTTTTGAGGAATCTAAGAAACAAAACAAACAAAGGAAAAAAGAGACAAACAAAAAACCAGACTCTTAAATATAGGGAACAAATTGGTGATTGCCAGAGGGGAGGTGGGTGTGGGGATCGGTGAAGTAGATAAAGGGGATTAAGAGTACATTTATCTTGATGAGCACTGAGAAATGCATAGAATTGTAAATTATATTGTGCACCTGAAATTAATGTAACACTGTATACTGATTATACTTGAATTAAAAATGAAAAGATACAGGAATTGATCTCGGTTCACTGCTGACAGCCCTGCTCAGTGCAATGAGAAAAGGCTGGTTCAAGTTGAGGTTCATCCAGTTCCATCCCTGTCTGTCAAATGCATGAATGACCCATTCTTCTAAGCAGAAGAAGCCGAAAGAGGAACTGTGATTCTCTAGAAATAAAACATAGGATTCCCAAGAAGTGGCATGCTATCTATACCTCATAATGCAGTCAAAACTCAACTGGCACAGCCAGTCTTTGTTTTCCACCTTCTCCCTGCCTAATGATTCAGGACATAAACCCAACAGTGGATTCTGGTCGCATACATTCAGTGATGTGATAAGACCCAGATTCTGCAAAGTTACTTTGGGGAGAAGTCATTTCCAGTTTTTCACTGTTAGAAACAATGCTGTGATGATTGAAGGTATCTTTTTAACATGTCCAAACCTATTAATATTTTTTATCATGCATATGCACAAATGAGCAGTCAACTCCAGGCACCATGCTCACGTTTAAGAACCTCTGTTAAGGCCACTGCATTGGTGTTTGCCTTCTTTCACCACAGGAAGCCAACAAAGATTATGGGTATTCAAACTAGCAGGCAGGCAGAGAGCACAAATTCCAAAAGCCTGGAATTACTGTTATTTTAGGTTATTTAAGTTACTGTTATTTTAGAAATGTGATCTCCAGGAGGAGAAGTGCCTCATGGTTTTCATTTTTTCGTCTTTGTATTTTTGAATTCCCTTTGCACATAGTAGGCCCCTAACGAATGGCTGTTCGTCTGAACGGCAAGGCCCTCTCTGCCCTCTAGTCCTGGTTTGGTTCTGAGACCCAAGCGAGGCTGGATTAAAGAGGATGTGGAGGACTGTTAGGCAACTGGGTGGATTCGGGTTTGTGCTGGGCCTCTGGCACCAATCCAGGACCTCTGACGCCAACAGGAAGCTGCCAGTACCTGCTGGAGTCCTGTCTCAGGGATGACCTAGGAGGACCAGGTCAGCACCCCAGGAAACTCTGTGGCTCTGAACACACTCTCGAGTACACGCTATTCCAGGCATTAATCCTTCTAGACAAGTCCTGAGATACCAAGAGATACCAGAAATGAAAATGTGCCCTGCTTAGTGACTGCCTGTTCGTGTTTGGCTTACAGGTGAGAGCAACCTTTGTGTCTATAAAAGAAGGATATTAAAAATTCCGTCAACTGCCTAAACAGGATTTACGTGAATTTAACTGGCTACTGTAGGACACAGAGAACCTTGCAGTGGCTTCTGTCATTAAGACAATGACCGTGAACAGAGAGCACAGGAGGTCAGGCAGGCTGGCTGAATGCAGCTGGGTAGTGGGGGTGGAGACGTGGCGGGGGGGGTCAGTGAGTAAGCTAGTGTCTCGGTGCACCTGGAACCTTCTGACAGACACACATCCTTCCCTCTCTTCAGAGGCATCATGGGGACTCGAGTGGGACAAGCTGGAATGCTGGTATTACCTGGTACACTGTCTGGTCAGTTAGTCAAGGGGCAAGAAAACTTTTCCTGAGCCAGAAAGCAGAGCTTCGAGACTCAGCTTTGTCACCTTGCTGGGTCTCAGTTTCTTCACCTGTAAATGATGGGATGGTACTGGATGACATGCCTTCCCCACTTCTCTGACGGGCAGTCAATCACTAAGAACTGACAATTACACCTCCTGATTGTATTCAAAGCCAGACACCTTCTCTCCACCACACTGCATGGCCTCCATTCAGCCCCATCATTTCCCACCTGCATCGCTGCATCTCCTAACCGGTCTCACTACCTTCACTCTCCTCCCCTCTTTATGCTGGGCCAGTTGTTTTTCTGAAATTCAATTCTTGAATGTTTGACCCTTTAAGAGGCCCTGCCCAACTTTATTGGCCATAAGGCTCTACGGTGGGGTCTCTGTCTGCCCTGCAGCCTTATTTTCTCCCCCAGCGCTCTCCCCTGCTTCACATCCTCACGCACTCCAGGCACCCAACGCCGAGAGGTGGACCTCTCCCCCACCCGCGTACATGCTGTTGTGCCCTTGGATGGGCACTCACTCATAAACTGCTACTGGCCTGCAATGAAGCAGAAAATGATTGAATCACAGTGAATAAATGGGGGAAGAAGAAAAATTAAGAGTAAGCGCTTAGAAACTTTTATAACTACCTGACAGCAATTTTATGTCTGTTGAATCTAATAATAAAAATCTGGGCTCCTATTTCATGTCTTTTTAAAATTTTCTTTTTCTAGTAATTGACTTTTATTACGTTTTATAAAAATATCAGTCCTAAATGGGTTGAAAAGGGAAAAACACAACAACACTGGTTTACCACCACAGACAGTATGGGGAGCTCTGGCCAGCAGCACCCTTCTACCTTCCGTTCTCCTGGACAGATGACTTCATCCTCGCCGAAGGCTCTCTGTCTTGGGAGTCTTTTGCATCCCTTCCTAGACAAGCTTGGTGCCTCTCCTCCATGCTCCAGTGGTATTTGGTGCATACTTCTAATTATAGCATTTATTGCGCCGACTGTAATTGTTGGTTTCCCTGCAGGTCCTTCCCATGCTTATTTCTGCTAACCTCAGAACAAGGTGCCTGGCCCAGGGCTGAGTGAGCAATTAAGTGTTGACTGAAATGAACAAGCCCTAAGTTTCTTACCCTATACTCTGGTTGCCTTTCCTTTACCCATATATTCCTTGTGTGTAAAATCCTTCCTGCCTGTGTTCTCTCCCTCTGATGCCTACTCCGTGTTCTCTACATTATGGAAGCTGAGGAAATGAGGAAGAAATGAGAAGAACTGCTTTCTGCATCTGGGGGTGAATTTCTGACACCACCCGTCGGGTTGTCCCCTCTCTAGCTCTCAGCCTAGTCCTAGAGTTAATATAAGGAAGCTGGGCTTGTAGCTACAACAACTGGTGACTAATGTGTTTGCCTGGTGATTAAGCATCCTTACAACAGCACAGTATTATAACCAGACAAGACAAATCACCCCTGTACATCTTGCATAAAATTAAAAGGTCAGTCCAGGAAGAGAAGGAATAATGAGATTCCTGAAGTCCTTCATCAAGTTGAAAAGCTCATTTGATTTTTTTTTTTTTTAAGTTTAATGGAAAACTCCAAAACCAGAAGGGATGGAATATTACATAGAAACTGCTTCAAAGCTCAATTTAAGCTCAAACCAAAGAACATGATTCCCATCATATGGAACTAATTTCTTTTTGAAAGTTGATAAACCAAAAATTGCACTGGAAAGCAGCCGGTTCCCTGCGTTTTCCAGAGAAGGCAGTTTGGTAACACATTTCCTGAACCTCAGCCTCTTGGGTTCTACTCCTGGATTTTCCCCCTGACGCCATGGAAAAGTGCTTTCCTCTCCTCTCCTCTGCTGCAGAGTCCTTTTTAAAAAAGGGTAATGTGATCACCTGCCCATTTATAGGATGTAGTGTATGAAATCATCCCAAGAGTTTCCCCAGGGCCTTTGATGCATGGAGTCAGGGAACATAGGCTTGCTTATGGTTAGGAAAAAAGAAAACAAGCAAGCCCCAGAGATAGGACAAGTGATCGTTCTCCTATTGGAAAAGGAACTGTATTCTTCATTCAAATTAAGAAGCAGAGAATCAGCTGATAAAGAAAATTATTAAAATTTAGGGTCCGAAAAAAAATGACTTATTTTGAAAACACAACATTTTGACTGACTGATCTAGGTGATACACAAGCAATCGAGTTCCACCCCCTCAGATAAGTTCCAGTTTTGGTCTGAGTTTTATGACCATGCCAAACAATGTTCTGTCTGCCTGTAGAGCTTGAATCCCATCGACACAGGTGTGGGCTTGGAATTTTTGATCTGGGCTGACACATTCCTGGCCAGGAAAGTGGTGCTCTCTCTCCTCCTATAACTTTCCACTGATGTAAATGAGGTCAAAAGTGCCCGGAGGCAGCAATGACAGGTGTGTGTAGGCAGAGAATCACGGGCCAAGGCAGGGCACACGCTTTCTCTTCTGTAAGAAGCATTTATACCATCCTGTGGGCATGCGTGGGGAAGGCCATAAGCTTTATAGTTTATGCCACAAGGAAGTCAAGACAGCTTCCAAGCCATTGTTCTGGGGATGCCTTTTCTTTCTTGGGTGGCTCAGGAGGCACAAAGCTTCCTCTGCCCTGTCAGGCCTTCACAGTGTGGGACTCAGGGCCATCTGAGAGGTTCTGCCTGTTCTGGCCTGGGAGTTGCCTCAGCAACTCCTGACTCCTGGCTGTCTGGAGCCAAATGTAACAGGGGTGAGTGGCCAGAGGTAGTGTCCTTTCCTAGGGACAGCAAATATGGTCTGCTCTCCCAGGAGCCCAAAGGGCAGCCTCTGGAGTGAGTGCTATTTGCCCTGGATAATGCTCACCTGCCCAGCGCTGGCCCTCAGGACCAGAGCCGCAGGCTTGATAATTCTCTGTCTTAACCAAATGGAGACTGCTAACTATCCCATCTGCTGGATCAAGGAAAACCCCTTGGATATGTGAAAAGGGAAAATTGAGGGATAGTATTGGTAGAGGCTCTACCTGAGTCATTAAAGCAAAGTAAGATGACAGTTTGCTGAGTGGGGACTATGCTTTCAGGTAAATTCCAAGGCAACTGAATACAATCCTACTCAAGTCTCTGACCACTCCTAAGGGTCTCCTTTGTGAGCTCCTCCTCCTCCTTCTCCTCCACTCTCCCTTAAAGGGTAGGCTGTTCCCTAAGGCTCTGTTCTTGGCCCTTGCTTAGCTTTCTTTCCAGAACCACTGCTAGACCAAATCGCACCTTAGCGCAAATTAGAAAAAGGCTCCCCTTTCCCTAGACATGTTACCACCAACTCCTAGAAAACTCATAGTCATTACACAAATCTTCAAGGACTCTGATGAAGTGGTCCGCTTAGAACTGTTCGGTGCACAGTCTGCCCAGTTGTACAGTAGTTCTGTGCAATTGAATCCCAGGGATTCAAATATCACCCTAAGACTGATGGCTCCCCAATTTAAATCTCTACCCTGACAGCTCTTTCCAGAGATCTAGACCTTCATGACAAATAAGAAAGTAACTGATTTGGGGGCATAGCTAACCTTCAAATGGCAAAAGATGAAACCTAGATTTTACCCAACTGTCATCCTCAGTGAAAAGTCTTAGAGTTCTTAGCTGGGAATCTGGAAAGCATCCTTAATGTCTACTCCTTGGGCTCCATACCCCATTCATCACTGTCCTCCAAGCTCTTCCTCTGCTGTATCACACTCCCTTCCTCTTCTCCCTCTTCTTCTCACTATCCTGGCTTGCTTCAAGTCATGCCTATTTTTCCCCCCTCTTAAGCTTATTTATTTATTTTTATTAATCTTTACACCCAAGATGGGGCTTGAACTCACAATCCCGAGATCCAGAGTCGCATGCTCTGAGCCAGGCAGGCACTGCACCATGCCTATTTCTTGCCTGACTTATTCCAAGTCCTCCTACCTGAGCTCCTGGTTTCCAGGTTTGCTCCTATGCACTCTGCTTAACTACAGTTATTTCCTGTTAGTCTCTTTCTCAAAAACCTCTGATGGCTTCTATTGATAGGCAAATAAAGCCCAAACTTCTTGGCCTAGCACTCAAAGCCTTCAATGTTCTCACACTGACCCACCTCAACTGCCACCTTTCCCTGCTCTGCAGTTCCGGTCGCTCGGATTCCTCACGATTCCTTAGCACAGGACACTTTTCTGCCTTCAGGCCTTCATTCCCATTGTTCCCTCTACCTGGCATGTAATTCTGTATTTTGTTGATAACGAAAACCTACGGCTTAAATACCATTTCTTCTCTAAAGCCTCTGCTGATCCTCTCGGTTAGAATTCATAACTTCCTTTTCTGTACTCTCACTGCATTACATTTTACTTTGAGCATTAAGGGAACCATGTCTTAAACTGTCAATTTATAGATGCATTTGGAGCCCCCAGTAGACTCAATCCTTGAGGGCAAGGATTCTGTTTCATTTATCTTTTCGTCTTCAGAGCCAAATGTGGTACAAAGCAGATGTGCAGGTCACATTGAGTGAGTAACCCCGTGGTGAAATCCTCATGGTCAAACAAAGCCCATGGACAACTTAATGACGGTCTACTCTGAGCCTGTGTGTCTGTTTCGATGCATCAGGCAAACAAGGACAGGTGAGTGTAGTACAGTATGTCAGGTGGAGGTGAAGGGCACTTTCCAAACCAAAAAGTCCGTTTAAAACAAACACACATTTATAACTCACAGTCTGCATGAAATGTAATTCCTTGAAACCCACAAGTCTGGCAGGGGACATAGACTCGGCACCTTGAAGGAGGGTTGGCAGGATTTAGGGCTCATTCTGGAGACCCGTTCTGGTTCTGTCCAGCTCTCCAGACCCTGGACTGGCCCGGCCCCACCACCCAGGCCAATAAAGCCTTACAAGAAGCTAAACGCTTCTCAGAACAATGGTCACCTTGAGAAGGTGAGGACCTGGATGGGAATGAAGTGACAAGTGGGATGCTTACAAATCTAGTTAGGAGCATCTCTTGAGAAAATAACAATGTGAGAGTAAGTTCTGACTGAGAGCAATAATGTCTTCAGATTCCACTCTTCATGAGACATTTACAGATGAGAATCCAGCAGGGGAAGACCATTGATAATACAGCACCTTGCGTGCAGATAAATTCAACCACATTACCAGCATTTTTTCATCTTTACCCTATATAATACTGAGTATCCAAACCCACTGTTTTCTGAGACCAGATTCCTCAGTTTCTGGCAAAGAAATTACCAAGAGCACAAATTTACCAAGCGGGAAACTGAGGAGGGTTAGACAGACTTTGCTTTTCTGACACAGTGGAAAATGTGGGTGTATCACATACCGCTGTTCTTTATATACTCTCCTGAAGAAGACTGACTAGCACATAAAAAAGGGAAGAACTTGAAAATCCAGCTGATCATACATTTTCCCAACCATCTGGGCTTCTGTTTCTCTTTTGCTGTCACTAGGATGGCTTTAATAATATCTTTAACCAAGCCACTCTCTATCACTGTGCCTAGAAAGGGAAAAGAATTCCTCTCTCGCTGTGTTGAGAAGAACGAAATTGCAGCCTCTGTATTGCCTTGGTTCTAAGATCTGTACCTGCTCCCTTCCCTCTAGTGCTTCTGAAACAGCTAAGTTCCTTAAAACTAATGACCAAAAAGCCTTGCCAACTGCCATGACTCTCATTTCTATCAAATCAAAAATTATCGGCATCTTGTGATCTGTAGCTTCTTGGAATCAAGGAAACGCAGCGGTTAGTACACATTCCTCTTGTCAGTTGCTGTGTTAAAGGTTGGGGACCAAAGGGAACAAGGAAATCTAACAGATTCACCTTCAAAGAAAAGAGAGTCTAGGTAACTCCATTTGAAGGCACCAATGCCTTATAAGAGGCTTCATGGAAGGCCAGTGACTGCAGGAACTTTCTTATGCTATTAGGACCAAACTATTACATTAAATGTCTGTTCAGGAAGTCACTGTGTGGTCAAGGGGAAGAAGAGGCAGTCAGGTTCCCGCTTCTTAGAGCTCCTTTCTTTCTTGGTCTGAGACCTGGGAGCTACAGAACGGGTGACTGATGGTCTTTCCCATCCTTCATGGGTGTCTCAGATAACGAGTGTCTGTCTAGTTCTCTAGGAGATCCATTCTTGGCACTGAAGAGAAACTTTCTGGGAGAGTGGCAGGAGGCAGATGTTGGATAAAGAACAAAGGAAGATGAGCTTTTCAGAGGCAGCCCACCCAAGAACCTGGGGAGTTTGAACTTGGCTTAGGAGGTTAGCCTCACACACTCAAAGGAGCCTGCATTCCTGGGCTGGCACGGACAGTGCCACCACTTACCCTCCACATACCCCTGCTGGGGCTGGGACCCTGCCACAGCCCCGCTGATTTGAGGCCCGAGGCCGCATTGTGGCGAAGTTCCTCCCACTGACTCACAGGAGACCACAGCAGTGTGTAGAAATTCTGTGATGAAAGATGATATTCCTGACATTTCTCTTAGCTCTCAGATTTTCCAGCAGATTTCTTTGAGCAGTCTTTCTGTCTTCCAGACTTTGGAGGGATGGCTCAATGTTTCCAAAGTGAGGTAGAAAAGCTCACTTGTGGTTGTAAAATTCTAATACTGCCCTCGTTTTCTCTGTGAGACCCACAACGGGAGCTACTGAAATGGAAGACTGAACCAGGCCTGGTAGGCATTGATTTGGAGCAAAAGAACACCTGGGGGCTTTGGAGGAAGTTAATTAGTGGCCAGGGCCAAATGGAGTGTGGACAGTTCCTGCTGGCCCAGCCTTGGGCACCTTGTTTTTCTTTTTTAAACCGAACTTTAGTTGTATAGACATATGAATTTTATTTGGCTAAAACTCTGTGGTTGGAATGCCCCCATTAGACCCTATTCTGAAGCTATTTTGAGTTTGAACCCAGATAAAATATTTTAGACATTCAACAATGAAAGACGTGGGGAGAGGTATCTGTCTCTCTCACTTCCCTTTTCTTTAGTTCTGTGGAACAAAAGTGAAAATGAAAAACTCACTTATCTCCTTCCGTGTACTTTTCACAACTGGTGGTTACTTTTACGTCTTTATATATTTACATTAGAGTACATGCTTCTGGTAGGCCAAGTCCTGGCCTATCTTGTTCACAATGATATTCTGAGGCACAAAGTAGGTCTCAGTGAATATTTGTTGCACGAATAAATGAATGACTGACTGGATGCGTGGATAAACAGATGAATGTAGGCTCATAAAGTTATGACAATAAATGTTTATCACATGTAAATATATTAAAGTATCATGCAAAGGAAATAAAACATGGGATCTGGGAAAGGCAGTTTCCCCCAATGTGTCTTTGAGACTAAGATAGTGACTTATAGAAAAAAAAAAAGTATTTAAAAATGGTTAGTAATTGCTTTTCCAATTCATGGACTAGGAGCAAATAGTCTCTGAAAGGAAAGTGTTGGGAGAATCCCCCGCTTACAGAAGGGGGCCCCTCTCAGTTAGTAAAAATATCTTTTCCTTTGGTTCTACCATTTCACAGAAGAAAAAAAAAAAAAAGTTGTTACATGTAGACACCTCTTTGCAGCATGACTGTGCAGTGTATTGTTCAAAATGGGACTCTGAGGGTGAAAGGTGAAAGGGGGTGCTGGTAAGGAGGTCACAGGACCAAACCAGGACTTCTCTGGGCAAACTGAGACACGTTGGCTGAGTGTGTCTTTCACCATGTCGGTTAATCTAAGCCCACTCAAAGCATTTTCTTGAAATCCATCTTCTGATGAAAGTACTTGCTCTTCATTGAATTCTTCTCCTGTTAAGCTCCTTGATGAGTTTTGATCTTGAGAATTAGTTCTCAGAAAGTACAGTATCTTGAGCTTCTCTGGTAAACTGTTAGTTCTAGCGTTAACTCCTTCAACACAGTGTGACACAAGCTACCCTTTCTAGAGTGTGTGTGTCACAATGTCAAGTGAGACATTGTGAAAATATCTCACGCGTGGTAAGCCCTCAACTCTGCCTCTTTCTTCTGATGAAAACAGAATATAAAAATATACAATACTTGCAGTGAATTGTACAAAGTACGGCCGCCCCTCAGACGGACTTGAGAGGGAAAGTGCTTCTTAACGTATTTACTTCCTTTGGTAATGCCACAGCACAAAGATTACACTCAGCCTTCCTGGCCATAAACGCTTCAGTTTTTCCCATTCTTGCTGCCAAAGCTGAAATGCCAAGAAATGCTGGGAACTGTGATTATACACACTTCATATTTTACATTCTAAAACCCCAAGGAATAAGCTGTGGAGAACAGAGTCCTATTTCTTAAATAGCAGGACAGATACTGAACTCCAGCTCTGTGGAGCATGGCTGAGTATTTGCATGGGGGGAAACAAACAAAGACCTCACAGATTTCTTCCAGTCTGTGTGTACCTTCCTGGCATCTGTGGCAGACCTTGGCTAACTTTTCTCATTTATTTCGTTTTTGTTATTTTTTAACTTTCTGAATGACTCAACCAGATTCTTACGGGAAAAAAAAAAAATCACCACCCCACATACGAGTCAGTCATAAGGCAACTCAGTTACTGCCTTTGACAGGTTTGAACCTGTCTGTTCACAGATGAGGAAACAAAACTCCAGTGTTCCTTCGGCCAAAATTATATCCCCTTCCTTAGCGTGGCAGTAAAGCAGCCAGCAGACAGCATTCAGATTTCACGGGTTCCAAAGCTTCCTCCCCAGCTGTAAATTAATTTCACTGCCACGGTGCATTTTTCTCAATTCCGTCCTCAAGTGTAGGAGTTAAAACAAACAAAACCAACCAACCAACCAACCAAAGGTTCTCCTTCCTTCCTCCTTGCCTCCCTTCAAGAACTAACACAAGAGCCACAGGTACCCGGGAAGGGCTCGTGATGACAAGACCTGTACTCCTAAAGGGTGAATTTCCTGACTCACTGTCACCTGCCTTCGTCTACTGCTCAGAGCCCCATTTCTTTGTCAAAGAAGTGTTAGAATCCTCACGAGGTGAACGTGGGAGGGGCAGGCTTCTCACTGCTTGGATTAAATGAAGATTTAATACTCACTTCTTGCTTAATTTGCAAGATTTGGATGCCTCCACACGTTCCTCATGTTCTCAGAGAACAGGAGCTCACACAGGATTTCTCCCCTTCCTCCCCACCGGGGCCGCACATGCTCCAGGGCCTTGCAGAGAAAGGGGTTGAGAGGCTCCTGGTAAAGGAGCGAGCCCCTTGTGCAAGAAAGCAGGCCCCATCCAGTCGGGCTGGAAGTAATGTGCTGCTACTCCTCAGCCCAGTTATAAACGGCAGCTGCTCTCCGTGTAGGGCTGGAAAGCAATTTCTCTCTGTGCCTATGTAACTGCAATAAACTTTTATAAGCCTGTTACATGATCTGAACAAACCAGCACAGTTTCTCCAACAAGAGCAGAATTCTTTGCAGGTTTGAACCCTCACCCACACACCCTTCTCGGAGAAGAAAAGGAGGCTCAGCTGCTACCTTTTCATAGTTTAGAGCTGGCCTTTCCAAAGACTTAGGAAAAACCTCTACTCCTTCAGGGCATCCGACAGTGCCATTTGGCTCTCAAGAGGAAACACTGTTTCAAACACCGAACTTGTGCATGCATAAATCATTTCTGGAAGGACACAGAAGCAATGCGCCTGGGTGGCTCCATTGGTTGAGGGTCCGACCTTTGATCCTTTCCCAGGTAATGATCTCACAGCATGGGTTCGAGCCCCAGGTCTGGCTCTGTGCTCACAGCACTGGAGCCTGCTTCGGATTCTTTCTCTCCCTCCCTCTCTCTCTCTGCCCTTCCCCATTGCTGCTCTCTCTTTCCCTGTCTCTCTCTCTCTCAAAATAAATAAACATGGAAAAAAAAAAAGGCATGGCTAACTGGTTTCCTTGAGAAAAAGAAATTGGGAGGCTGGATTTAGTGTTCACTGTAATCTTTTTAGAATACTAAACAGTTCTCTTTTTTATCATATGTACGCATTCTCTCATCTAATTAAATTACACTGACGTGCCTCTCCATTTTCTCAGATTACACAATACCACGTTGACACCCATCTTCATACCACTTATCTCTCCCGATGAGTATTCCCCGACACAAGTGTTGACTCACTTTGCTAGAAATAAAACAGAAATGAAGAAATAAAAACTATTGCTATGCCTTGCGCCAGAAATTGAAGATGAATAAGAAAAGCAAAGCTCTGGCTGCAAGCCCTAATACGGCCATGACAAAGGAGAGGAAAAGTGTGGGTCTCTTGGCTTTTCGTCGTGTTCCCTCCTGGACAACACCTCCTCCCTTCCGACCATTCCCTCTCGTGCCCTGCTGAGAAGTTTCTCCTCTTCTTTGGTCCACCTCCCACTTTTTTTGCTTATTTCTTTTTAAAAAATTTGTTCTCAAAAATCCCAAAAGTAACACATTCTCACCACAGTGATACAAAAGGAAGATACATGATGAAAAATCATAACTGTCCATCCCCTCCCAAATGGTTTTGTGTCTGTTATTCCACAATGTTCTCCCCACGCAGATCTATGTTCAGATGGCTTTTGCTACTATTTTTTGTACCAAAAAAACAAGACTTAAATGAGCATACATACCACTTCTTAACTTCTTCCTTTCACTTATTTATCTATTGGGGACAAGCCACCTAGATCAATAAATGTGGATCTAACTCACTCTTTTAATAGCTGCGTAATATTCTACAGAATGGGTATGACATAATTTGTTCAATTTGAAAGAATTGAAATAATACTGAAATGTGTTGGATCTGTCCACCTCTTAAATGGATTCACTGTTCAAATTTCTTCCCTGGATCACTTGTCGTCTTTAAAATTGATAATGCACTTGGAGCATTAACTGATACCAGATGCTGGCATAAACAAGCCCCATGAGCTGAAGTCTCACAATAATCCCATAGGACATAGTACTTAACGGGAAGCCAGCACAGCCCCATTTTCACACTGTTGCCGTGCAATCAACCTAGAGTCTGTGGTCACTGTCTTAAAGGTTAGCCTGGTATTTACAACCTGAAGACAGATCATTTGACTAGGAGTTCCACAGGTACCCCTATCTTGAGGTGTTCCTGTCTTTGCCTCTCTGATCCCCACACCTATGCTCATCCTGTGCCTCACCTTTGGCAATTCACCCTCGAACAAGGCACTGATGACCTGAGTGAAAAGTACCCACCTTTTCAGAGTGAATGGCAGACAGAGACCCCTAACTCTGGGGTTCATGACTATCTTCTCTGTTTTCATGTGCACACAGAGGCTGACGCTATACTACAAAGGTAGGTAAGGCATTAAATTCCTCTAAGATCTACGTGAAAGGAGACCTTGCACACCCTATTCTAAATCACACCAACAATATGCTTACTACCCCTATATTCAGCAGGAACAAAATTCAATTAAAGCCCATAACTGATCTGGAAGAGGTAATATGAACACCTCTTACCACAACTCATATTAGTTTAACCCATTGCTACTTAAGATACTTCTGGTTTTGTAAAAGAAGAAGAATGTAACAAGTCAACTGGATATTGGTTCAAGACTATAGAATAAAAAATTACATGTATGGGGGCGCCTGGGTGGCTCAGTTGGTTAAACGTCTGACTCCTGATTTCAGCTGAAGTCATGATCTCACGGTATGTGAGATCGAGCCCTGCATCAAGCTCTGTGCTGACAGCATGGAGCCTGTTTGGGATTCTCTCTGTCTGCCTCTCTCTTTCTCTCAAAATAAATAAACATTTTTTAAAAACGTTGTTTAAAAATTACATGGATGGCTTATCATTGCTCAGAAATCAGTGACTGTGACAAGAGAGCCAGGATAAACAGTATCATACCACTAATATTTCCTTCTTTGACAAGTAAACTACATTGGAAGATCCAGATGGCCTTCAAAAATCTGAAAGCCTTTTTTATGCAAAATTTGTGTTTTTCCACTTTATTCCTTAAAGGTGATCTAGCACCAGGGAACAGAAGATACAATGAGACAGTGTTTGAGCCAATATAAAGGTAAAATTTCCAATCATTCTATGTGCCTAAAAGTGGAGGGAATAAGTTACTCTCTGTTTAGAGGTATAGGAAAAAAAGACCACTCAGCAGGTTGTTAGGCATTCGTGCTTTGAAAGAGAAGGGTGTAGCGTGCTTGGGTGGCTCAGTCAGTTAAGCCCCCAACTCTTGATTTCGGCTCAGGTCATAATCTCATGTTTCATGAGTTCAAGCCCCAAGTCTGGCTCCACATTGACAACACAGAGACTGCTCGGGATTTTCTCTTTCCCTCTCTCTCTGCCCCTCCCCACTTCGTGCTCACTTGCTCTCTCTCTCCAAATAAATAAATAAATTGAGAGAGAGAGAGAGAGAGAGAGAGAGAGAGAAGGGTATTATGTAACTTTGAACTCTCTTCCAACCCTGACTCTAGAATTTTAATAGTGGGACATGGGATAGGTAAGTTTTGATGCAAGTATTGAACATGGTGTAGAATGGTGATTTTGTATGTGAAAGAGGTCAGAATGGGTATTCTGGAGGCAGGAGGAACAGTGCCAAGGGAGGAAGGAGAAATGAAAGGCCACACAAGCTGCCACCTCCCCATTGTGTGCACCATGCACACACCTCCAGAACCAGATCATTCAGTGATGTCATCCTCTGGGGGTGGGGAAGGTTGCCCATCAGTTTTCACTCACTTCTCTTTGCAACTAAACCCAGAAATTCATCGATTTTCTGAGGGTCTGAGTGTTTTTGTTAAGTGCTAACAGGGCGCCTGCACCGAGTTATATTTCTGCCCAGGAAGTTTGCTAGTAAGTTTAGAAGTTTACTTAACAAGTTAAGTAAAATTACTTTTAAGTAAAATTTGGCATCTGCAAGACAATGGGAAAAAAAATCCCACCTTTAGGCAGATGCTGTAGACTGTCTATCAAGAGGAAAACTCTAACACCATGTTACACTCAGCTATTTATCCTGCCAGGCTTAAGAACTGGGATCTAGGAGAAGGATTTTTGTCTTAACACATCTGAAAACAATTCCACGACTGACATACATGGCTCAGTGAACCCAAAGAATGGTGATGAAGGCATCTAATCCTTAGCTGTTTGCTCATATCAGCCCACTATGTTTTCAATTCCAGCAGGTGCCGCCCTCCTTGGGGCCGAAATCATTTCCAGGTAGATTGTGCACTATTAAGGCAAGCGGCTGCAGAGCATCTTGCTTATTGTAACAGAAAACATTAAAAAAAAAACTGAACATGTGTGTGAATGAATGACTGTATAGGCTGATGTTTATGTGCCCTTCCTCTGCAATTCATGCTGAAGCCCTGACCTTCCCATATGATGGTATTTGGAGATGAGGCCTTTGGGAAGTAGTTGGAGTTAGATGAGGCCATGAGGATGGGACCCTCACGATGGGATATTTGCCCTTGTAAGAAGAGACAACTAGAGAGCTTGTCTCTTCTCTCTCTCTTCTGTCATGTAAGGGAACAGCAAGAAGGTGGCCATCTGCAAACTGGGAGGAGAGCCCTCACTGGAAATAAAATTGGCTGGCACCTTGATTTTGGACTTTGCAGCCTCTAGAATGTAAGAAAGAAGATTCTGTTGTTTAAGTCACCTGGTCTATGGTACTTGTTACAGCAGCCTGACCAGCCTAAGACAATGACTAGGACTTCACTAGAACTAGGATTCATGAATTAGGAGTGATCACAGCCCGATGGTCAAGGTTTGGCAGAACTTAACTGGTACAATAGCAGGTTACCTATTTCTGACATTATCATGTTGAAAAACTCATATTAGGGTATATTCAATATCACATGTGATATCCCTTCGAAAATATCATTTTTAAATATCAAAACCACAATATTTATTCAATACAGAACATTTGAAAACTATTAAAAAGACAATAAAAACACCTACGTTACCTTAGATACTCAAACAACCACGGCTGACATACCAATGTTTATCCTCCTAGAACTATTTTCCCTATTGAGAATAAAACTGACTGAGAGAACAAAGTCCTCCCCTCAGTGGTTTCTTCTGACCACAACCACCACTGTACTCATTGAGACATCTTAAAGAACTCCATCTCTTATACTCAGAAGGATGTTGCTGAGAAGTGACTTTACTTTCAGGATCCTAATGTGGATATTCACATCCTATAACAACCATGTGAAATCAGCAGCGGTAGCCTATGGAGGTGGTTAGTAATTAACTGAAAGGGGTGTCAGGAAACCTTCTGGGTTGATGGAAATGTTCTATATATTACTTTGAGTGTTGATTCCATATTTGTGTCCACCTGTCAAAATGCATCAAACTGTATAAGACTTAAGTATGGGGAAAGCAAAGTATGGGGAAAAGCAAACTGGAAAGATGACACCAATACCCAACACCAGAAACATGTGCTTTGATATATTTTTCCACGGAATGTTCAAAAAAGCGAGTATTGCTGAGCTGAACGGCTTCATGTGCACCCCTGTTTAATCCTAACAACTACCCTCAGATGTGCATTTCTAGGATCTTCATTTTATCAGTGATGAAGCTGAGGCATAGAGGGTTAAGTAACTTGCTCAAAATTCCACAGCGGGGAAGTTGCAAAGCAAAACTGGAAGCCAAGGCCTTGAAATCCTGGAAAAAAAAAGTTGTAACAATGTGCAGGCCTTTTGACTCAGCAGTATCTCCAAGGAATGTGGTTCCAGGGAAAGAATTGAAGACCGATCCAAGAGATGTGTACAAGAATATAAACACATCATTTATTGGAATGCCTGGGTGGCTGACTCTTGATTTAGGGTTAGGTTGTGATTTCGCGTTTGTGAGTTCGAGTCCCATGCTGGGCTGTGCCACACTCATGGCATGGAGCCTGCTTGGAATTCTCTCTCTCTGCTCCTTCCCCACTCGTGCTGACTTGCGTGCTCTCTCTCTCTCTCTTAAAATGAATAAATTAATTTAAAAAAAACCCATGATTATTAATAATACTGAATCAAGTTAAATGGAGTGTAAATTAAGTAGGCCCATGTGATAAACCACCTACATCACTTCAGTCACATCATATTAGCTTGAAAGAGAATGTAGACAACTTTCACGGTAGGGGAAAATGGTTATGGTATATTAATAAATATAATCAGGTTGAAAATGTTTACATGGTATGACTTCAACTTTGCTTCTTTTTTAAAAAAAAATACATTTAAAACCTTTAAGAAAACATGTCAAAAGACATATTTCAGTAGTAGGAATATAGGTTATTCATATTTATCTTTTTTATTTTCAGCAGTTACTATGTGTTACTTCTATAATTAGAAAGGCAAGAATAAATTTTATTTTAAAAATTTAAAACACGGGGAAAAATCATTGCTCTCATTGATGAGAATATACCCCCATGAAGATGATGTGTGTGTGTGTGTGTGTTTATGAGAGGAAGAGTTTGGTAGAGCCTAGTTTGAAGATAGCCCCTTAATAACTTCAGGGTGTTAGCATTATTCAATAACTTACACCTAACTGTAAAAAAGTGACATCACCAGGCTTTCTCCTTCAGTCATTATGTGCAAAATATATATGGTTGGCTTAAAAAACTTAAAGTCAATGTCCAATTTATAAAAAGACCTTGAAAAAGTTATTACCTTTGCTTTTAGCAGGAAGGCATAAAAATTGAGATCAATAAACACTGAAGTCCTCTGAATAAAGCAGACAGATCTAATGTAACTCTGAGAGGGATTAGCACCACCTTAAGCAAAAAGGTATACAACTAGGAGCACCTGGGTGGCTCAATCCGACTTCAGCTCAGGTCATGATCTCGCGGTCTGTGGGTTTGAGCCCCGCATCGGCCTCTGTGCTGACAGCTCAGAGCCTGGAGCCTGCTTCGGATTCTGTGTCTCCCTCTCTCTCTGCCCCCCACCTCTCAAAAATGAATAAACATTAAAAACAATTAAAAAAGTATACAACTTGAATGTGTCACAAGTGCTGTGGCTCCATGCCATCAAGTGTAGAGCCGTGGTTGAAGAATCATGGCAGAGACCAGCACTGTTTTTCCAACTTGTCTACTGCACGGCTCCTTTTTCAAGAACATGTGAAGAAACACAAAGTCTTTTCCTATGCAATAACTTTCATTTGAGAATTACAATTGCAAGGAAGAATTGTGTGCTTATAACCGGTGAAAGAATTATTTATATTATTAACCAAAATGAAAATCCAAATTTAAACATTCTTCAAGAATTAGAATTATCATTTGAAAACTTCTAGTATGGATGTTCAACTGTTCTTTTAAGTAGAGCAATTTCTCAGAAGGCTTTCATTTATGAAAAAGCATGACCTTGAATTCTGAGCAAATCATGGGTTTAGATTAGTGTAATGCTGGTCACAGACAATGGGTTAGACAGGCATGCTCCCTGCCTTCATGAAGTGGCCCGTATGAAGAGACACACAGGCCAGAAAAAGTGTGAGGGGAAGGGTATTACAGGATGTCACAGGAGCAGACAGGATAGGCAACGAACCTAGCTCATGGGTTAGGGGGCAGGGAGTCTAGAAAAGTCTCCCAGTGGAGGTGACATCTAGCTGAGACTGCACAGGTTAGCAGGAGTTAGCCTGGCAGAGAGAACACAAAGCATCCCATGCACTGTTGGTTGAGGAAACTTGGCATCTTCGTGGATTCAAACCTGAGGTAGGATTGTAGAGTTCCCCTGCATACTATGTGACCCTGAACAAGTTATTTTACTCCCAGAGCCTCAAGTTTCCTTATGTGTAAAGTAGGGATAGTACCATTTACCTTGGAGAGATGTCCCAAGAAGCTGAAATTAACTAAGTAGGACTCCTTACAGAGACATTTATCCTTAGAGATATATGCTAAGTACATGTGGCCATTATTCTGTATCGCAGAAACTCCAGCCCACTATTCTCTTTGCCACTCCTTCACTTTATAGAGCATGCTCCCCTCCCAAAAGCTTTGTCAGCTTGCCATTCCTTCTGCCCAGAATGTTCTTCCCCCAGATATTCACATAGACCTTGCTTCCTCATGTCCTTAGGTCTCTGCTCATCTGCTTAAATGTCCCACCCTCCCTGAACTTGATCTTCCCCTTACACAGCTTTTTGCTCCATAGAATTCATCGCTCCAACATGCCATATATCCACTTTTTGTTTATCTGACTACCTGTGCTAGAATTTAAGTTCCTTGAGGGTACAGGGTTTTGTCTCATTTGTTTCCAGAGCTTAGCACAGTGCCTGGCACACAGTACGTTCTTCACACATATGTGTTAAAGAAATGAATAAATACGCCAAGTTTGAGGGGATGCCTTTCTTTAGTCTTCTTTAACTCTCTTGGGACCTGACATAAAGCTTTGCATTAAGCAGGCATTTCATAAGCATTTGCTGAACTGTACAACTGAACCACTTTTTACAAATGTTCATCTGATACCTAAAGACCAACTGACTGTATTTTTATGGCTTAGCAAATAAATCCAAGATTGTGTTTAATTACAGTGAAGCAGTAAGCTGCTTGTTCTATCAATCTGGTGGGGAGAAGAACAAAACTGGTGGTTTGATTTCATCAGTGAGTGGAATCAATTAACACATTTATCAACTAGTTCCAAATAACCACAGCTCTTGCTGATACAAAAGGTCAAATGCTGATGAGGTATGCCAGGATCAGTACCCTGATTGAATAAGGACAGAAAGTAAAGTACAGAAACAAAATGTTTCAGGGCTAAAATTTCTTTCAGCCATTAATCTGGGTCCTTTGAGAAACCACACGGACTAAACTGTCAGGATATGCACCGCATATGGTCCAAAAAAGTTCTGGAACCTCCCCTCAAATGAAAAACCAAAAATCTGCTTCAGTACTGGAAAAGTTAAGTCCCAAATGAGTTCAATTGCTCCCTCCATACATTACAGAGTTAAAATTTAAACAAAATGCAAAAGTAGAGTGTTCAAATTTTACAATCTGTACCATATGCTCCAGGGTTTCATAAGGAAACTATCTTAAAGATTTACGATTAGTATGTGGTAAGTATAGTAACTATATACAATTTCAAAATATTGTTAAAATGCAAAGAAAATAATTTCGTTTGAAAAGAAAACACAATCAAATTTAGTTTACAATCAAATTTAGTTTACTATAAAAAGATTGGTCTTCAGAAGGTTGATATTTACAAGCTAAAACTCCAATTTCTGTAAAGAATTCCCCATTCCCGAGGAAGCATCTTGAGGATAACTTCAGTTCAAGCCCATGCTACAAAGAAAATCCAAATCAGCTGATAACATGTATGCAAAGTATAACCTTTTTTAAAAAAGTTTATTTATTTATTTAGAGACACAGTGGGGTAGGGGCAGAGAGGGAGAGACAGACAGAACCCCAAGCAGGCTCCACACTGACAACCCCTGATGCAGGGCTCCAACTCATAAACCCTAAGATCATGACCTGAGCTGAAATCAAGAGTCAGAGGCTTGACTGAGCCACTGGGTACCCCAAAGAATAACCTCTTATATTGACATGGCATGTTTCAAAGAGCTTTCACATTTCACTTTCACCTGATTTGAGCTTCAACAATACCCTGCAGAGAAGCCACATCAATGTACAGATGGGCAAACAATCTCAGAGCATTCTGAAACCTGTCCACACCCCCAGAACCAGCATGAAGCAGGGCTGGGTCCAACACCAAGACCTTCTGAAAACCACGCCCAGGATTCTTTCAGTTGAAAGAATATGTAAGTGATCTTCTACTATTCTTTTATAGCATTGTAATTTAAATGGATTTGCACTTTGGGGGACACTCTAAATGATGCAATATACCAAAAAAAAAAGTTTTTTTTAAGCCCTAGAGCCAAATTTAGGCACATTTCTAATGGGGTCCAGTTTCGTAGGGTTCTGTCCTTGGCTCACAGTTCTACTTAAGACACTCTTGTCCGGTGATCTCATCCAGTCCCCATGCTCTGAACTGATAGCTATGTCCTGATGACTTCTAAATATGTGTTCCAGTCTATCTGTTTCACTGAGCTTCAGACTCATATCCACCTTCCCATTGCACATCTCCACTGGAATGTGTCTCAGGTGCCTGACATACTATGTTTCTACATCTCATCATCTTCCTCTTCTGTCTAGAAGGCTTCCTGGGCTCATTAGCTGGGCTCCCAGCTAATGGTACCATCGTCTATCCAATCTTCTAACTAAACACCTAGGAATGACTCCACGTTGCTCCCTCATCCCCTGGACCCACCCAGTCACTAAGTCCTGTCCGTTGTACATCTCTTAAACTTATGCCCTTCTCCTCAGCCCAACTAGCATCTTAGTCCAGGTCCTCATTATCTTCCTACCTGGAACACTGCAATGGTCACAAATTGAACCTCCCCCTGCTACCTACATGTATGTGTCTGCATGCTCCCTCCCACACATAAATATGAAATATAAATCCACTCATGTCATGCAAGCTGCTGGAAATTCTTCAAAAACTCTTCTTCACCTGCTACAGAAAAACCAAATTCCCTGGCATGGAATTTGTATCTGACACTGTGAGTTTCCTATCAAATAACTATCCTGCCCCTCTCTCCTTAGTAAGAAAACCCTGATTTGTCGCTAGAACATGGCCGCATTAACTTCCTAGCCTTCACTACAGCTAAGTGCAGTCAAGGGACCAAGTTCTGGCAATTTCCACGGTAAGTATTGTGTGGAATTTCAGGCTCCCTAAAGGGAACTAACTCAGCTGGGAGAAGTACCCTTTGCCCATCTGGAATACAGAGATGATTCCTGAAGCTTTAGCAAACATATTAGACCACAGAGTGACCCTGAAGATGGCTGAACAAAAAAGATAGAAATCTGAGTCCCAAATGACTTCATGGAGCTTCATGAGCTGGACTGCCCGCTTCCAGACTTTTTACAGGAGAGAGAAATACATTTCTATCTGGCTTAAGCCACCATCATATTCCATTTCCTATTACAGGCAATGGCCCCAAATCCTAAGTGATAGAGAATTCAAACATCTCAAGAATGTTAAGCCTTTCATAGCTTCATTTCTGCCAAACCCTCTAGCCTTATCTTCCACCATAGCTCAAACTGTAAGTTCCAAAATTCTTGTAGTTTTCCACTCTACACACACACTCACCAGGAGCTTTCATACTTCTCAACTTTTGCTCAAGCTTGCCCCCTACCTAAACACCCTCCTTATTTTTGTTCAGGTTTTAACTTTTCATCACTTCCTACAGAAAGTCTGTCTAAACCTCCATGTTAGGCTAAGTGGCCATTCTCTTTGCTCCCATAATATGCTGGGAATACTCCAATTTTGGAATCCATCTGCCATTATGTATTTATGGGCCATCTCTCCCAACCCACAGATAGAGCCTCAAAGGGCAGACACCACATCTATTCATTTTGTATTTATATCTCCTAATAAAAGTAAGAGCTCAGGAAATATATTCTGAGGTCAACTGCATTTTCCTCACTGAAATGGAGTAAACGGTATCGAATGCCTCCAAATGTCCTGATTAGCTCTCCGTGTCAGTAGTAAGTTAAAGATTGAAACAAAATGGTAATTTTTTCCCCCTGAGATGGAAAATAAATTACAGGTGAGCCATCTTAAGAAAACACCCATTCTGAGAAACAATCTACTGTTTGGATGTTTCAGACCTGAATTTCCTCATGTATAAAAGAGACCTTGGCACTAGGCAATCTTGGAGGCCTCATCTGGCTCCAATATTTTTATAATTCCATTGTTGAACATAAACACATAGAGCCGGACACAAGGAGCCCACTGTGAATGGATCGCTCCTCCAGCAATTGGCAGCATGATCAGACTTACCTAACTTTTAAATAAATTACTTACAAAGAGTGTCTAATAAAATCGTGAAGTCATCAGATGACAGTGAATGCTCTAGGATAATGAAATGCCTATTGTGGGAGAATATGCCTCCTAGACTCCAAACACACTGGCCACCTATAGAGCCCTTGAACTTGCTATGCTTCTTCCTGATGTCGGGAACTTGCATTTGCTGTTCCTTCTGTTTTAAATGGTATTTCCATCCCTCTTCACTGGTCACCTCAGCTCAAGAGTAACTTCCTTAGAAAACTCTTCTGTCTCTCCCTGACCAGCCTGAATCACTGTATTAAAAGTTCTCACTCATTGCAGTGCATTCCTGTTCTTTGTGGTACTGGTCACAGTTGTGATTTTCTACTAGTATGGCCATCTGATTGATGTCTTTCTCCCTCACTATACCATACTCTCCATAAGGGAATATTTTGTTTTTGCTCATTATTATGCTTGTATCCTTGGCAGAAAGTTGATGCTCAATAAACACCTGCTAAATATCTCCAAAGGCTGTGTGAGGGAGGAGAAAAGTAGACAAGTTTCATTGGGGGGGAATGTCCAACTATTCTAATAAGCTGGAAATCCTTTGAGCTCTCCATCACATCTTTGAAAGGGGACCGTGAAGTCACTTTCTGGTGACCGTGGAAGGCACTGAATGAGGCCTCCATTTGACAGAGCAATCATGACAAGCTAAGAGAAGAGGCAGGAATGTGACTACATAATTTGGAGTTTTAGTAACAATTCTAAGAAGGGTTCATAGTCAAAATCTGTATTGAGAGTCCCATGGTTGGCACATCCTGAGGAAACAAGGACTCTCATGAAAATGACAAATGACAATTTGTAGTTTTCCTTGCAACAAACAGATCAAGAAAGGCTAGACCTACTTCTCGGAGGAGAAGGAATGATGTTATCCAATGACAAAGGGAACACAGAGCTTCTAAATTTGGTTTTCATCTTTATCTAAAGAGAAGTTTTTTCTCACTAGAATGAGTACAATAAATATAAATATGGAAATGAATTCCAATACAGGTGAGGTAACAGTAAGGGCCCAAAATTCCAGACTCAAATGAAAGACATTTGAGGACCTTGAAGTTCTGTCAATAAGAAACACTTAGGAGTGAGAAGGTCCAGGAGATGGGAATCTAACAAATGTTACAAGATTTTCAAGAGAGGTGAAGAGGTAGATATCAGAGAACAATGACTCAAGCAGGTGACCTTCATTACTGACCCAAATACAAATTGATTTGGAAACAGATTAACTGTGAATTCTTAGACATAGAAGCAATGCTCACAGTGGAGGGCTCCCCAAGCAAAACTATGCTTAGCTAATTTCAAATCACACAGGTATGTGAAGTCAGCAAGGTACCTGACAGTCCCGTATGACATCCTTGAGAAACAAGAGTCAGATGCTATTAGAGACTGATATTCACCCAGAACTGTTTTCAAAGACTAGCTGAACAGACCTTATCTTGGAGGGAGATTGTTAATCTTCCCAAATTCTGAATTTTAAAAAAAGTCAAATTAGGTAGAGACTGTTCTCTCGATTTGAGGAGAAATCAAAGTTGATTTTCTTGAAAAGTTAATGTGCTACATGTTAAAAGACATTATTTCAGGTCTGGCAGTCAGCCTCTGTGGGTCAGTTCCACACCTGGACAATGGGACAGGACAGCAAATTTCCATGGTAAGCACTTGGGGCATTAGGAGTAAACACTGATTACCAGGCACACAGCAAGCCAAGAACTGCATAGGGTACAGGGTGGTCTGACTCATGGGTTCACAGTGTGTATTAAAATGCACTGTGTTCAGGTGTTAAGACAGTAAGGAGGAATCAAAAGTTAAATTGTGCCCTTCCATAAAGGTTTCTCACTAAACATATTTTAGATACATCCTATGCTTTGTCAAAAACAGCAACTCCAATGTGTGCTGGCTGGCTTTAAGAGTTTGGGGTTGAAATGTCAAGGGCGCCTGAGTTTCCCTTTAAAATAGGTTATGAAACATGATTGAAAATGGGGCTTGTAATGCTGGAGGGCAGGTAAATGGGATGCGTGCCCTTTTGTCTTCCTAACTTTTCTGTAGGACTTGACTCTGAAAAAAAGTCAATGGCCTTGTAAATTATTCATGAGCTCTATCTGGGCTCCCAATCAGCCAACAAGCCCAGCACAAAGGAATGAATAGTCTTTTTTTCCCCTTAGCAAAGTGGCTCATTGACTGCTTACTTCCCAGCCCTTTCTTCTTGGTCTCTGGGCCGTGGCAGCCCCAGACCTTCTAACCAAAGGCGAAGGCACAACTCCTGTTCTTGCTGTATCTCCAGGGAACTGGACTTCTGTTCCTCCAAGAAATGCAAGTGAACACGTCTGAAAATCAGGGTCAAGCGGAAAAGCACAGAAATGTAACTGGCCTTTCTCCTCTCACACAAGGCACAGTTGGCTAAGAGACAGAAGAAAGTCAAGTCATAGGGAGCCTATGGTACTACCTTCCAAAGTCCTATTGGCAATGATTTGCAACACACTGAAAAATAAAAACCTTTCTTAACAATAAACAACAGCCCCTCTACAGGCATCTCTCAGAGATATTTACAGGTTCAGTTCCAGAATGAACTGTCTGAAATGAGTCAATACATTTTTTGGTTTCCCAGTGCATATAAAAGTTATGTTTACACTGTAATCTATTAAAATTGTGGGATAGCATTGTCTAAAAAACAATCTTAATTTTAAAATATGTTCTTGATGGAGTGACTGGGTGGCTCAGTCGGTTAAGTGTGCGACTCCTGATTTCGGTTCAGGTCATGATCTCATGGTTTTGTGAGTTCCAGCCCTGCGCTGGGTTCTGCACCGACTGCAGGGAACCTGCTTGGGATTCTCCCTCTCTCTCTCTCTCTCTCTCTGCCCCTCCCCGTTCCCACTCTCTCTCTTTCAAAATAGATAAATTTTAAAAAATAAAATAACACAAAAGTATGATATGTTTAAAAAATACCTTATTGCTAAAAAATGCTAACCATCATCTGAGCTTTGAGGAAGTTGTAATGTTTTGCTGGTGGACAGTCTCACCTCCATGTTGATGGCTGTTGACTCATCAGAGTAGTGGTTGCTGATGGCTTAGGTGGCTGTGAAAATTTCTTAAAATAAGGTAACAATGGAATTTGCCACGTTGATTAATTTTTTTTTTTCATGAACAATTTCTCCGTCGCATGTGATGCTATTTGATAGCATTTTACCCACAACACGGCTTCTTCCAAAATTGGAGTCAAACTTGTCAAACCCTACCACTGCTGTATCAACTAAGTTTATATTATATTCTAAATGCTTTGTTGTCATTTCAATAACCTTCACAGCATCTTCACCAGGAGTAGATTCCATCTCAAAAAACCACTTTGTTTGCTCAGCCATAATAAACAACTCCTCATCCATCCAAGTTTTATTACCAGATTGCAGCAATTCAGTCCCCTCTTCAGGGTCCACTTCTAATTTTAGTTCTCATGCTATTTCCACCACATCTGCAGTGACTTCCTCTATGAAGTCTCCAAGCCTCGAAGTCATCCATGAGGGTTGGAATCCCCTCCTTCCAAACTCCTGTTCATGTTGATATTTTGACCTCTTCCCATGAATCAAGAATGTTCTTAATTGCATCTAGAATGGTGAATCCTTTCCAGAAGGTTTCCAATTTACTTTGCCCAGATCCATTAGAGGAATCACTAGCCATAGCAGCTATGGCCTTATGGAATGTATTTTTTAATAATAAGAATTGAAGGTCAAAATGACCTTGATCCATGGGCTACAGAACGGATGCCGTGTTATCAGACATGCAAACAACATTCATCTCCTCATCCCTCTCCACCAGAGCTCCTGGGTGACCAGGTACATTGCCAGAGCAGTACTATTTTGAAAGGAACCTTTTTCTCTGAGCAGCAGGTCTCAAAAGTGGGTTTAAAATATTCAGTAAACCATGTTGTAAACAGATGTGCTGTCATCCAGGCTCTGTCATTCCATTTATAGAACACAGGCACAGTAGATTTAACATAATTCTTAAAGGTCTGAGGATTTTTGGAATAGTCAATGAGCACTGGCTTCAACTTAAAGTCATCAGTTGCACAGGCTCCTAACAAAGCCTGTCTGTCCTT
This sequence comes from Panthera pardus, assembly GCF_024362965.1. NCBI lineage: Eukaryota > Metazoa > Chordata > Mammalia > Carnivora > Felidae > Panthera > Panthera pardus. Next base: position 100,195,799 of record NW_026526810.1, on the reverse strand, counting down.
TGAGGCTTTGAGGCCAGGCATGCACTTCTCCTCTTTAGCAATGAAAGTCCTAGATAATATCTTTTTCCCATGTGAGGCTGTTTCATCTACATTGAAAATCTGTGCTCTCGTGTAGCCACCTTCATGAATTATCTTAACTAGAGCTTCTGGATAACTCACTACATCTTCCACATCAGCACTTGGGGCTTCACCTTGTACTTTGATGTCTATGGAGATGGCTTCTTTCCCTTAACCTCATGAACCACCCTCTGCTAGCTTCAAATTTCTCTTCTGCAGCTTCCTCGGCTCTGTCAGCCTTCACAGGTTTGAAGAGAGTGAGGCCCTTGCTCTGGATCAGGCTTTGGCTTAAGGGAATGTTGTTGCTGTCTGATCTACCCAGACCACTCACATTTTCTCAGTATCAGCATTCAGGCTGTTTTGGTTACCATTCGTGTGTTCACTGGACTAGCACTTTTTATTTCCTTCAACAACTTTTCCTTTGAATTCATAAGTTGGCTAACTGGTGCAAGAGGCCTAGCTTTCACCCAATCTTGGCTTTCAACGTGCCTTCCTCAGTAAGCGTGATCATTTCTACCTTGTGATTTAAAGTGAGAGACATGTGACTCTTCTTTTCACTTGAACACCGAGAAGCCACAGTTAATCACTGGACTAACTTTAATATTGTTGTGTCTCAGGGAATAGGGAGGTCCGAGGAGAGAGACAGGGATGGTGGAGGGGTTGGTCAACGGAGCAGTCAGAAACACATACAACATTTGTGGATTAAGTTTGCCATCTCATATGGGTACAGTTCATGGAGTCCCCAAACAACTAGAATAGTAACATCAAAGGTCACTGATCACCAAAACAAATACAATAATACGGAAAAAGTGTGAAATGTTCTGAGGATTACCAAAATGTGACACAGAGACACAACATGAGCAAATATTGTTCAAAAAAAGGCACCGGTAGGCTTGCTCCACACAGGATTGCCACAAACCACACACACACATACATATATGATAAAACTGTGATATAGATAGGTAGTTATCCACTATATCCACAGTTATCTGTGGAATACAATAAAGCAAAAGCAAAGCACTATAAAACAAGGTATACCTGTATCTGGATAGGTCAGAGGCAGCATCCATATCATTTTGGCTCCCATAAAGGCCATCCTAGGACATGTATGATCAATGAGGCTGTCTCATGCACCCAAGTTTCTCCCTGTGCTCTCTGGATGGATCAAATTCATACCCTGTACGACCCAATTGTGCCCTTTACTGTGTGTGAATTCCAAGGACTTGGTTTTCAAAGGCTTATCCTTAAGACTCTGCTCTCAGGCCAGTAACCTGAATGGAATTAAATTATCCTGTGAAATAAATCCACAGGATAAAAATAGCTTTTGAATCTATCCTAATTAAATGTGTTCCCTTCAAAGTCAACCATATCAGTTGGAGCCTGCATATGGGATTCAAGTTGAAGAGTAAATTAAAATAAGTTCTCAAAACTGAACCACAGATGCCAAGAATTTAAATAAAACTTCTCAAGATGTGGGCTGATACAGCTTCACAGAAACGACATCAGGCTATAGTGTCCATCCTCCATAGTTGAAGACAAATGAAACAAGTAGACTGAGAGGCGGTCACATCCCACACAGGAGAGCAAGTCTGTTGGCCTCATGCCAGTGTGATGTGGTCCGCAAGTAAAGCCTCTAAGGGTTCGAGAAAATGAGTTTTGACAACCGTGCTATTCTCCACTGCTTCCATCTGAATGTCTGTGTCCCTGACCATCCTTCTCCCCACGCCGACCCAAATTCATACGCTGAAATCCTCACCCCCAAACGTGATGGTATTTGCGGGGCCTTTGAGAGGTGCTTAGGTCATGTGGGTGGAACCCTCATGAACGAGGTTAGTGCCTTTATAAAAGAGGCTCCAGGGAGTTCCCTTAACCCCTTCTGCCATGTGAGGACATAGAGAAAAGATAGCTATCACCAGACACTGAATCTGCTGCCACCTTGATCTTGGACCTCCAGCCTCCAGAACTGTGAGAAATGATTTTGTGTTGTTTAAAAGCCACCCAGCCTGCGGTATTTTGTGAAAGGAGCCCAGAAGAATGAAGACGCATGCTCTGGTTCCTTTTCATGAATTAAAGTCGCCCTATCACCAGAAGGGGAATAAGAAGTCCCCTCTTTAGTGGTAGAGTGTTCAAGTCTCTCCTGAGGAGGCAGTGCGGCCCAGTGGCTAACGGTATAATTTGAATTGTGGCTTTACTACCAGTTAGCAGTGTGGTTGCTAAGCCTTTCTAAGACTCGGTTATTCACCTAAATAACACTAATAAGATTGTTATAATAATAGTGCTGGAAGGATGAGGGCAGAAATTCAGGTAAAGACTGACTGTCACAAATGCTCCATGTAGCTCTTGTTGCCATCATTGGTATTAGTCTTTGGATTTACCGAAGTCCCTGTCAAGTTGGGAAGTCATAATTCTTAACAATTAAATGTGGGGAAGACTCTCTCTGGGATGAACAGAGAGCAGATGGATGGATAAGCCACAGAAAGGAGAACAAGAGCAGAGCTCGTGGCCCAGAGTCTGATGCTACCTACCATCAGGAAGATCTCTGAACTCCCTCCGCCACCAGCAACCCCCTCCAATCATGCACTGGGTGGAATTCTTTGACAGGAAAATTCCCATGCTGGAGGCTCCGGGGGAACAGAGAGCCTGATCAAGGAAGCTCAAAGCACAGGCCATCTTCAGCAACCTGTGGCAGCTGCACGCCTGAAGAATGAGTGGAGATTCCTGATTCTGTTCAAGCGGAAGACTCCCACTGCTGGTATCCAGCCTGGCTCCAAGCTCTTTGCCCACTTCTCTGCCCCACAGCTGAGGCTGAGACAAGGGCCGCATCTAGTTGAGGCTTTAGGGCTCTGCCCTGAGAATTAACATTTCTGTATCGTGCCTGTCATACTTCCTTTGCTTTCTCTCTTCTTTCTGGCATCGTCGATCCGTCCTGATGAATTCTTTCCTAGCCTCACTCCTCTCTTCCTGTTTTGACTCTAAGATATTTAAGGATATTCAGTTTTTAAAGTTCTTTCACACTTGCACAGTGATGTCAATACTGTTCTGAGCCCCCAAAAGGAACAGTGTTAGCAAGGCTAATAAATTGCCAGTTTAAATCAGGAAATTCTTTTACTTTGACATTCATGCTCCTAAGATAAAAATGATTTTTTCTCAAAAGGAAACAATTGCATCTCAAGAGAAAGAAGAGTTTATATGGCAACTAAGCTACAAAGTTGTGTAAAGAGGAGGAAAACACTGACCACAGGGAAAAAATTTAAAAATAAACATCGTCTAACACACTCACTGTTACATTTCCCATCTTACCCAATCTTGCGTCTGAACAAAGTTTCATCTCCTATCCCTTTGCATTTTGAGATCTAACAGTGGCAACCAGATTTTAAGCCCCAAGTATATTATCATCAGAAAATTGTGTGCCATGACGTGGAGTCAACATTCAGGAGGGGCTACAAATGATCAATATCATCAAGCAGGACACTGCTCATCAACAGTTCACCTTTTGGTTGCTTGACTGGTGAGCTGTAACCCCAACTGACCGAGATTCTTATCACAGTAATTTAGGGCAACAGTCAGCCACACTCTTCAGTGTAGGTATGGATCCTTAAAATGGAATGGATTGCTTCCAATGTTAAAACAGAAAAAGAGAGCAACAATGTGTTCAGCACCTTGCAGGGGCTGGCTGTATGAATTCAGGAATAATCTCAGTGCAGCAGTTCAAGCCGATTTTATGAACACCACATGGGGGCAATTCTGGTTTGCAGGCAATGTGTAACACTAGGTTATTTATTCTAAGGGACACATACCTTTGTAAATTTAATTCTAAAAAGATTTCAATTGATTAACAGGAAAAACAGAAGGGTGGATGAAGCCAGGAGGGCAAACAGCGGATGAATTAGGAGACAGGTTACCAGCGACCAAAACTCACCTGTAGATGATCCCTTTCTCGTGTAGGAACATGAGCGCCGAAATGATTTCTGCAGCATAGAAACGAGCTCGTGCTTCATCAAAACGACGAGACTTTTGAATGTGAAACATCAAGTCGCCCCCATTCACAAACTCCATCACGAAGAACAGGCGATCCTGGATACAAACACAAGAGAGGATCCAACGTGGTGTAACCATTAGCCTAGAATCTGGTCAGCATGATGTTACCTTGGGCGGGGGCGTGGGGAGAAGAGGTCGTCAAGTGGAGGTACTCAGTGGAATATCCTGATGGGGTCAGTGCAAAGCATGAGGGTGTTTGTGGGGGCCGGGGGGGGGGGCACGTAACACCTGGATCTCCTTTAAGTAATTCCACACAGCCTTGATCTCTGCATTAAACAAAAAGTAGGAAAGTCTCAGGAGCCTTTGGTTCTAGTAGCAGCTCTGCACTTAAACGCCACGTAACCTTGAGTTTAATTTGTTTTGGACGTCGGACGTTAGCAAAGTGAGGATGAGGGCAGGATCCCTAGCCCAATCATGGGGTTTTAGAATGTGGAGGAGAGCAACATAAATGGAAAGGCACATGCCGCTCCTCTGGAACATGCAGGGTTAATTGCAGAATGCAAGGGACACCTACCGGGTCCTCACACTTGGGCAGGGAACACTCACAGAAAGAGGAAAACATTTTAGACAAGCCTGTCAAACAGCAGCCTAACGACAGCCTCAGAGTAGCCTCAGTGTTAGAAATTCCATTCGGGCCATGAGGAAATTCCCGAGTTAGGAGTGGAAAGGCGCAGACTGGTGGGATGCTGGCTCCACTTGGAAGGAGCTCTCAACCTCACAGAGGAAAGGGCCCTCACGGTTCCCCATGCCAGTGCACTAAGTACTGAGCATGTGGTGTGAACACAGTGCCTTGATTAAGACTTTAATAAAAGGAACGTGAAGCCTCAATGAAAAAGCGAAGTCTGTAAGACTGACAGTATCAAGTGCTTTGTTTCAGGAACCTCTGAGGTCAGTGGATTTCCTTACCCCCTCCACTAACATCTACGAAGTCCCTGGGTCTCCAGGCACTGAATGAGGTGCTGGGGATCCAAGAGAGTAGAACAGGCATAATGTAGATACAACCTCTACCCATACAGAGTCTGGTAGGGAGACAGACACTGATTTAAAAAAATAAACAAGGAGTCATATAAACAAATAAAGTTACAAATTCTGGTAAATCCTGTGAAGGAAAAGGGGAGGAAGAGGAGACATCTGGTCATCTGCCTGGGGGTCAGTGGAGGAGTCTCTGAGCGAGTGACATGTAAGCAAAGGTCTACAGGATAACCCCGCAGGGCCAGCCATCATCGTTTTGGGGGCGGGGGGGGCGGGGGTGGTGGACATCATTTTGAAGGAAATTGGTTTTTGCCAATTCACAAAGGATGTGTACTGACAACTCATCTTTCCTTGTGGTTTTCAGTGCCCCAGCTTTGTTCACAATGTTACCCCGCATCCACAGCTGAGCAGTGGACACAGCTGTGCGAGTTGTAGCTCACACTCCCAAGTCACCACTGGTTTCATCGGGCCTTCCAGATCAGAAAACAGGACTCATGACCTCTTAGTGCTGATTTTAAGTAAGACCTTAATTCAGAGAAAAAAAAATCCCCTGGGTCTATGAAACTTCTGTTAATGAGAAGTATGAATTTAAGAGTGAAGGTGGGGGGAGGTGGGGCGTCTTAGGTGAGCATCCAACTCTTGATTTCGCCTCAGGTCAGGATCTCATGGTTATGGTTTTGAGCCCCACATCAGGCTCTGTGCTGACAGTGTGGAACCTGCTTGGGATTCTCTCTCCCCTGGTCTGTGTGCCTCCGTAGCTTGCAGGCTCGCTCGTGCTCTAAATACATATATACATAAACAAACACACAAACAAACAAATATTAAAAAAAAAAAAAAAGAGTGCATAAGGAACGACAAGGTTCACACACACAAAAACAAAACCAAACAATGACAAAACAACTCTTGAGGTTGGCCAGTGTAAGTCAATTGAAAGCTAAATACAGTGAGCCATCTGACTGAGCTAGTGGCCTTCATTTGAGTGCGACTGACAAATGGAGTGGCAGATGTGGTTAGGACAAGCTTTGATGAGCAATGGTGTTCTTTATTTTCCACATGGGAAAGACCCGAGAGCAGGGTAGCAGTGGAGTGGGATGGAGGCTAAGTACGCGATGGAGATACGTCCAAGAGCTGTATCCGCACAGGCCACTGTAATGACAATGCTGTGTCCATTTTGAAGGGGTGGCCAAGGGGGACACGATGAAGACTCAAGTGGTAAAGCCACCCAAACCACCCCTCGACAAGTAGGTAAGTCTTACACATTTTTGTTAACCAGCCTGTTCACCTTCTTCATGGCTGTGACTGGCAGTCACATGAATTCCAAGAGCTCGAAATACCTGATTACTGGAATTGGGTCAGTAGGTAAGGGGCCATTCCTTAGGCTGCTGAAAGTCAGTGTAGTTGGCAAGAGTTCCTAAGGCAGTAGGCATCAAAACGATGAGGGTATTGTAAGGGCAATTTCATCCATTTCTAGTTTCCCCCAAATCGTTCTCATATTCTCAAGTCTGAAAAGCCAGAGCAGGGGCTGAGTTCCAAATCTGGGGGAGGAAATACTGCCTTCTTGTCTCTTTCATCTGTTCCTCAGCCCAGCCCTGGAGGTGGGTTCTCAGAAAAAGTAGGAGGGCCAAGGGGTCACACCCGCCTGTGATTTGCAACAAGGTCATAAGCCTCAGGAATGCGAAAATAGGGGTTTCTTTTCATTTAGACTTTCATTTTCTTAATGCTTATCTATTTTTAGCATGAGTGGGGGAGTCACAGAGGAAGACACAGAATCCGAAGCAGGTTCCAGGCTCTGAGCTGTCAGTACAGAGCCTGACATGGGGCTTGAACCCACAAATGTGAGAGCGTGACCTGAGCCAAAGTCAGATGCCACCCCGGCGCCCCTCAGAGTTTCACTTCTAACTTCCTATATGGCACCACCTAGAACAACTCTCATCCCTGAGGCTACTTACAGCTCTCGAAGCAAGCAGGAAGGGGAAACAAGCCAGCCAGATATAATGACAATTTACCAAAAGTAATGGTCCATCCTATCAAAGACCTAAAATAATGTCACAAGGTAGGAAAATAAAAATGTGCTCATCAACTCACAGAATGCCTTTGCTGAGAGGAGCCCCTCTGTTTACACGCATATCTCTTCACCCTAATAATGGCCTTTCTGACACCTAAAGTCACCAGGCCATCGAGCTTGTTGGAACAACATCCAAATGAGATACAATCAGCCCTGGTTTGGGTCCCAGGGCTCCATGGGAGTAAAGGGTCTGAGTTCTGGTATGCAGGCTTTATGGTACCTAATAAGGCTTTCAGAGATCTTTTACACTGTTAAGGTTCTCAACCAGAAGGAATGTTTACTGAGCACACGCAATACCAGGTCCTGGGGAGAGACAAAGTATTGTAAAATGAACGCGACCCCACACCTGCTCTCCAGAAGTTCAGAGAAGTGTGGATAGAGCACATCACCCCAGTGTACTCAGAGCGGTGGAGGCACACAGAGGCTGTCGTGGGAACAGATCAGGGCACCTGAGCAGCCTGGAGGCTGGGGTGGGACGTGGGGAAAGCTTCCAAGAGGAGCTAATTCCCCAGCCTTGAAGGATGAGGAAGCAGGAGTCAGGCTGGAGTGGGGAGGCATCAAGGTATACGAACAGCTGAACTGTCAGGTATGAGGCAGGGTACAATGGCTGCAAAGGGAGACCATCCCTAAGTGCTGAAGCTTCTGAGTGTGGGGCATCACTGGAATATGCTGCTTTCATAATCAAGTGTGGACAGAAGAAGCAAAAGGCTATGGGGTGCCTAGGTGGCTCAGTCGGTTAAGTGTCCGACTCTTGATTTCAGCTCAGGCCCTGATCTTGCAGTTTGTGAGCTCGAGCCCCGCATCGGGCTCTGCGCTGACAGTGCAAAGCCTGCTTGGGATTCTCTCTCTCTCCTTCTCTCTCTCTCTGTCCCCAGCCCCCCTTGGGCTCCCTCTCTCTCTCAAAATAAATAAACTCAAAAATTTTTTAAAAAAGCAAAAGGCTAGTTAGGGTACTTCCTTTCACCCCATCCTCAGGCCACCGACAGCTGAGAAGTTCAGGACTATAGTCCTGTTCAGAGAGAGGCTCACTCACCTATTGGTCTCTACAATTATAGGCCCAGCGTCTGGGCTAAACCAGGTGGCGGCTATGGTGCTTGGCTGGAAAAAGACTCCGTGAGCAGAACCCGCCACACATACTAACACATCAGCTACAAACGCAAATCAGCCCTGCTAAATGTTCCTGCCCTGGAATGAGTTCCACCAACCAGAGGGAAACCTTTCACACTTAGCGCGTGCCCTTTACAAAGCAGAGTCATGGACGTGACGTTGTGACAGGAGGCAGGAGATCGCCTCTTGCCTACGACTCCACTCGCAGTCTGCGCTGTTGAAGAACTAGTCTCCCTCACCACCCGACAAGCACGAAGTTACGCTTTACAAACGCAGCTGTGAAGCAAGTAGAGGAAACATCTGTCGGGCCCCCCGAGTTTAGGGAGGCAGGGCATAATAGATTCAGGTTGCCTGTGAGTCACTTCTGGGGCAGGGAGCAGTTTCCAAATCCCACCTATGGCAGTGAGTACAAAAACAACTGTTTCTGTGTTTCAGCCTGTGTAGACAGCCATTCCAGCTTTTCTAAAGTCCAGTCTCCTAGAAACCGAGTCCTGGACACCTGCACAGCTTTCCCCGAGGACTCTGGCTCCTCTCAGGTAAATTTTGCTCTGATCTGCAAGGTAAGAAACCCAAGGTCCCTGAGACTGGAGACCGGTGTAACCTCAGTTCTAAAGCCAAGTGGCCCAGCCCTTTGTCCCTTACTCCTCTTTTGTCCCCCATTCAACCAACCACAAATGCAAGTCATTAACACGGGTGAGGAACACCTGGGGGAATAAAAACAACACAGAAATCCCTTTGTCCCACGCCTCCCTTCGGATTAGGAGGCCAAGGAGCTGGTGCCTGGTTAATAACAGAATTCCTGTCATCACCTGCCTGCCTCCATTAACCCGCTGCAGCCTGGCCCAAATCTGTCCTGGCTATCAGTTCAGGGCTGTTACTTCTTAGGGGTCAAAGGGGATAAAAATATCCCCCAAACTGATAGTGGCTGTCAGTATGAGCAGTGTGCATTCCCTAAAGGCCCTCATAAAGATTGTTCTTTAAGAATTAAACTGAGGGGACCGGGGGGGCTCAGTCGGTTAAGTGTCTGACTTTGGCTCAGATCACGATCTCAAGGCTCGTGGGTTCAAGCCCCGCATCGGGCTCTGTGCTGACAGCCTGCTTTGGATTCTGTGTCTCCCTCTCTCTCTGCCCCTCCCCTACTCATGCTCTGTCTCTCAAAAATAAATAAAACATTAAAGGAAATAAAATAAATGAAAATGAAAATAAAGGAATTAAACTGATAGGCAACTGTATACAGAAAAGTTCGAGACAAAACACTTGGGTCGATGAAAAGTGATATACCAAGATGATAACCTGTGACAAGACAACATCACCTGAAGAGGATGACTGTAGAGGAACCAGGGATGAGATCGCCTAGGGTCACTGTGGTAGGTACCTTTGGAGGTGTCTGTTCAGCTCATTGATCCCTTTCTCAGAGAACTGCCCTGGCATGGTCACAGTGGGCCATGCTGGATACCCTGCAAGCAGCTAACTAGAGCAAGCTGGCCACCCCCTCTCCAGTATCTTTCCCAGAAAATCGGAACTGAGATGGAAAGGTTAATTTAGGCTGTGTGGGGTGCAGGAGCTGAGGAAACGTGAATTAGGAAGCTGAGGTTATCTGTGTTGTGTGACCACGTGACATGTCTTGGTAAAACAGAGTGCTGAAAGCACGGCTGGACAGATGGATGGACAGAAGGACAAGAGAAAAGAATGGAACAGAAACATAGAGTGAGGCAGAGGCAAGAGATAAGGGCGAATGAGGGAGCCAAGAAGGAAACCACCTGGGCCCATCATGCCTTTCCACTTCCAGATCCGGAAGAGACATGGACAAAGTTGGCCCTTGGGTTCTGTGAAACACACCCTGTATCTCTACATCTTTATTTTCACTTCTCACTTTTTTGCATGACCTTGGGTAAACCGCTTTCTGTACTTGCTACCAGGAGAATTTTAACTGAAACACACAGCAATTCTTAAGGGGCAGAAGGTTTACTTATTCACAAATCTGGGATAATAACACACTACAACGACCATGTGCAGATTAAACCAGAATCAAAGTGCCTTGTCAGGGCCAGGCCCAGAAGAGGTTCCACAAGCAGAAACTGTTATTATTAGTACATCATGCAAACAGGCTAACGTGTACTCTAGGAGGTCCTGCACCCAGTGCCCAAGTCCCTGATGTCACCAAGACAAAGCACAGCGTGGTGGTGAGGGCACGGGGCCTCTGGAGCCAGGGCGTCTGAGATGCCAAAGCAGCTCCCGCTATGCTGTATTTATTTTCTGTCTCAAAACTCCAATCTGCAAAACGAGGATAATAAGAGGACTGAACTCACAGGTGTACAAGCATTACATGATTTAAGCTAAGAATGTCCAACGGTGCCAGGCACACAGTGAATGTTCACTAAGTGTGAGCAAATATCATCCTCACTATCACTACGGCTTCCACCGTCACGGCCGTCTGCTCCCAGGGCTCTGGCCCCTCTGTGGGGGGTGGGGGGGGGGTGCTGTCCTGGGCAGCGGGCTGCCCTGCATGGATGCAGAGATGGTGCCTCTCAGGCTGGCAAGTAGACAGGAATGAAATGGCAGCCAAAACAGCAATGTGAATGTGAGACAGGAATCTGGAGGGTTTAAGGAGTCAGGAGGACACCTCCGCCAGCCGCGGGGGCACTTCTGATACTGCGTGGTCATGGCCTTGACCTATTAAGGAGAGCTTTTCTTTCTGGGAAGTGATTACAAAGCAAGAGGTCACAAAACTAGATTTGATAACCAAAACATGCCAACCGAGGGCTTGAGTTCCAGCAAGTTTTCTAAGTTTCTAATAGCAGATGATAATATTCTCTACTTTAAGAGCTTGATAATCATAACTGATACTGTTGCAAAGCAAATGGACTGCTAACATATCAGAGTGAGACTTTTTGTAGTAGCTCTTCTCCCTTTCCATACAGTTGCTTCACTCTTGTCAACAGAGTGAAAAAGATTTTTCTGTTTAAAGCAAGAATCCATAGTCTGTACATGTCCTCAACAGATATAAATCTTCAGTTGAAGATGTATTACAGCGAGGATGCAGATTACCTTTCGGAAATAATTCAAAGAATAGCAACAACATTTACAGTTAATGAATTGAGTGATGGTTTTAAAGCAATGTTAAGCTGAGCGCCACATCTAGACTTACCTAAGTTCTCAGCAATTACTTTGGAATTATTTCTGAAAGAATAACACACCAACCCTGTATCAAAAGTTGCAGTGTCACTGACTGGTTGTGGGCATGGAGAAGGAAATCTCCAGTAACAGACAGCATTGTGTTGAATTTCTCATAAGTGCTCCTTGCTTTATGATTTTGCTCCAACAAAGTCATCCACAGAGGGAATAGGGTGTTCAAATCAACAGGAAACAGTTATTGACGTCAAAGAGGTCACAGTGGAAAAGCACCCTCATGAGGAAATCTGATTGCACCATGCCTGAACTGGAAACAACTTAAATTTAACCACATTAAGAATGATTACAAAGGCTTCAAGGAAGAAACAAGGACAGGGAATCTAATGGCTTCCTTTTTTTTTTTTTTTTTTTTTTGGACTTACCATTTTGTGCAGCCCAGAAGATATCAGACGTTAATTCAATCACTCAGCAACCCCTCTCTCAAGCCCACAGGCATGATACATCCTGTCTGAGCTCAGACACTAGTCTTCAGGAAGGTGAAATATGTCTCTAATATAACAAGCCCTTAGGAACCTGCATTTCAAACCTGGAGGGACACTCGGCTCTTTCCAAGACTAAGACTTTTCCCAGTTACACTGCCTATCGTCACCTGTAGTGAAACGTGACAAGGCTCACCGACATGTAAAACGGACTGGGCTGTGTGAGGCAATCTAACTTGCAGTTCAACACACTGGGAGGCATTTGAACCATAAGATTCATTTTTTTAATGTTTATTTATTTTTGAGAGAGAGAACACGTGCAAGTGAGCAGAGGAGGGGCAGAGGAGAAGTACAGAGGCTCCGAAGTGGGCTCGGCACCGACTGCAGAGAGCCCAATGCGGGGCTTAAATTCACGAACCTCGAGATGACACCCTGAGCCGTTCAGACGCTTAACCGAATGAGCCACCCAGGTGCCCCTGAGCCAGAATATTCTTAAAGCATAACTAAGCAGTCAACATGACTGGAGACAGAGCAACGTCAGGGCTTAAGTCCTTCCACTTCCTGGCAGAGCCCTCTCTGGTCTGACTTGTACTTGAATGATAGCACTCAGTAATTCCCAAGGGGAGAGGGGACAGTGATCAATATCACAAATACATTCTCTAGTTCAAAATATCCAAGTGCGTGACTTGCCATTAATGAGAAAATTTATCATAAAATTTTAAACTGCATTGTTTTAAATAGAATTAAATCATAATGTATTTTATACTTTCAAAAAAAAAAAAAAATGGTCCACACACATCTTGCCCAGTCTCATTGGGCTGCACTGGCCTTGTGTGCTTGGTGTTGTTTTCTGTTAAGGACCTGAAACCTCTGAAGGCAGAGCCCGGATGGAAATGACACATCTCTACTACCACCAAGCGTAGTGCCTGGACCTGGCAAAGGGTAAATAACCCCTTGGAGAGCTAACATGGCAGGAGGCCATTTCTGGTTTCTACGACGATTTAAACTAGAACGTCACAAAAGCTGGAACCAACTGCCAAGATCAGTTCTACCCATTTATTGTATGTAAGGGCAACGAAGTAAACTGCCTTACCTGCAGTTAAAATAGTTCATGGAAGAGCTCGAAATGAGAAGCAGACCTGCTTCACGCACCACTTCATTTCCCTTTAAGAATAAAGCTTTGTGGTTTTTTTCTCTGTTTTTAAAAGTAATTACAGGGGCGTCTGGGTGGCTCAGTCGGTTGAGCATCCAGCTCTTGATTTCAGCTCAGGTCATGGTCTCATGGTTCATGGGATCAAACCCCGCATCGGGCTCTGTGTTGACAACAGGGAGACACCTTGGGATATTCTCTCTCTCTCTCTCTCTCTCTCTCTCTCTCTCTCTCTCCCCCTCACTGTCTCCCTCTCTCTCTCTCCCTCTCTCTCTCTGCCCCTTCCTGGCTTGTGCACACACTCTCTCTCTCAAAATAAATAAACATTAAAAGAATAAGCAAAAGTAATTACATGTTCATAGTTCAAATGTAGTTATAAAGTAAATACATGGAAAACCGAGGAAAAAAATAAATAAAATGAAAATAAAATCATCTATAATCCTGATACCCAGAGGTAGAATCCAAATACAAGGGGAAACAAAACCGTTTGTGGCTTTTAGGATACAAGGAACTGGAGATTTCAGGGCAAACAAGAAATTTAACAAGGGTGTTTTTAATTAGAATTTATTTACCCCTTATGCCCTACTTACCACTCTTTAAAGAAGAGAAAAAGAGAACATGAAAAATGTATCTTTCCTTTTCCACTTATATTACATAAATTTCCTGATGTACTTAGTCATTGAACTGTGAATTTTTTTAACAGGTGCATACTATTTTCAGTGCTATTTCTATGAAGTCCTACAATTAGCTGGACCTCTATTTAAGTTAATGGAAATAAGAGGATGGTATGAGTATCTACTTAGGATACTTTATGATAAAGATCAGTTTTATTAGCCTGGAAACACAGGCATCTTAGAACAGATTACTGCCAACTGGTCATAGTGTTTTGATTCTGAATTAAATTCACAAATTTAAATTCTGAACTTTGGTTTACCAAGACGATATCTTAGGTTATAATTTCCTTTTTAGAAAAGGTTTCGTCACTTAAAAATATGCACAATAGGATTTTTTTAAATTATTATTTCACATGGTACAACTCTCTGTGTAAAGGTTTTGGTTTAAGCACCAAATAGAAGGTCTATTAAAGATACTTATGGATCTAGGGGTGCCTCAGTGGCTCAGTCAGTTGAGCGTCTGACTCTTGATTCTGGCTTAGGTCATGATTCCAGGGTTATGAGATTGAGCCCCATGCAGGGCTCTGCGCCTGATTGAGCATGGAACCTGCTTAAGATTGTCTCTCCCTGACCCTCTGCCCCTCTCCCCTGCTCGCTCTCTCTCTCAAAAATAAAATAAAATAAAATAAAAAATATATATTAATGGATTTAGTTTGTACAGGGCTATTGGATAGAGTAAAAATGCCATTTACTATTTAGATCATTTTTCATGACAGAGGTTCCTAAACTTTGCAGCCTCTTAAAGAAGGCAAGATTTCATCTCTCCGTATGATCTGTGGATGAATTAGACATGTCTGCCTCACAAGAGGAGATTCTGGGTTATAGTTGTCTAAATAATCACTCAGAGAAGCAGCAAATCAGGCCAAGAATATTCGGTCTGCCTTGAGAGGATGCCTGGGAATCTGTTAGCCAAGAGTCTGTTCTTGCCTCCGCTCTACAGTCTTGTAGTACCTGCCGAATTTCCACCTAGAATGTGCATTCCATGTGCTATTTTGAGTTTTGTTCCTTCTAGCACAGCCACAGCGCATTCTTCTCCGGCCCTTCATCTGGGGAATGAGATGCGCTCAAGCAAACGACACCCCCACAGCCCCTTTCCAAACCCCTTCTGCACTATGGGCCACATACTGATCTCTGCTGTCCATGGAGGAAAAAAGACACAGACTTGACTTATATAAAGGTAGGGAGACCAAAGTAACAGAGGCAGAGTCTAATAAGATGGGAAAGCAATCACCAATAGTTTTAAGGGTTTAGCCAGGGGAGAGGATATCGTGTTGGCCTTGTAGAGAAGCTTCAGTTGGTTACGTGGAGTTCCGATGGGCCCTTTAAAGTTGCAAGGACCGGAGCAGAGACTAAGACAGCAACACCAACAGTCTCATCCCAGATCCAGTTACAGCTTCCAGTCCTGTGGTGAACTGACTTCATGTGGGCACTGGGTTCCTCCTCCCATGAAACCACTTCCTTCTGATTCTTCTTTCTGACTTTCTGCCACCCTTCTCCACTCTTCCGTAGAATTCTTTTCTCAGCTCTCCTCTCCTATCTACAAACACCTACCGAAATATTTTAAATTACATTTTGGGGGTGCCTGGGTGGCTCAGTCGGTTGAGTGTCTGGCTTTGATTTTGGTTCAGATCATGATCTCACAGTTCATGGGTTCGAGCCCCGTGTAGGGCTCGCACTGACAGGGTGGAGCCTGCTTGAGATTCTCTCTCTCCCCCATCTCTGTCCCTCCCCCACTCATATGCACTCTCTCCCTCAACATAAATTATTATTTTTTTAATATTAAAAAAATTACACTTTCTACTATATACCCAGAGGACACTGAGGACACCAAAATCCAATTTCCCATCTGAACCATGTTTCTGAGCAACAAACATCTTACCACTTGGCTTCCTGCAAAGCGAATTCATCATACTCTATTCCCCCAGGCTCCCAACTGACCAGAACTGTGACCACTCCTCCCACTCTCTTACCCTAAAAAGTCCTATCGATTCCACCTCCTTAGTATGTCCTTGACTCCACTCAGTGACCGATGCCTTGGAGCAAGCAGGTCTGACAGGACCCTGTTTCAGCATCCTTACCAGATCTGCTACCCCTGGTCTCCTCTTCCTGCAGAGAGCCACCTCCTAAAATGCACATCTTCCATTGCCCTCTGGCTTAAAACCCTTGCTAGCACCCTTCACCTCCATGATTGAGTCTAAGTTCCTTTGCAAAGGATGGCAGGCCCATGATGACTTTGCTTCATCACTACCCACATTTCCCCTCCTGCAATCCTGCTGCATCGACTTATTTGGGGTGTCCTAGGCATACCATACATTTTAATCCTCTGTGCCTCTGCATTGCTATCACCTCTGTCCGGGAGGCCCGTCCTGTGTCCTCTCCTCAGCCCTCTATGACTGTAGGGCTCAGATGCATCCTCAAAATACAGCTGAGACAGCTCTTTCTCTCAGAGCCCTTTCAACCTCCACAAGGGCCAAGTCATGACTTTTCTTCTATCCCATGGTTATAGGTGTCTGTGTTTAAGATGATCCTTGACTGAAAGCAACTAGAGGGCAGGTCCACATTTTGTTTTTCCTTATTGCTTTCAGTCCCTGGCACACAACGTGCCCTAAGGAAACATTTACTGAAGTGAATTAGAAATGCAAGATAGACCTAATAGTACCATTCAATATAGAAACAGCCAACGTGTCCAGTGGTTAGGGTCTACTTTCAATATTTAGACAGCACTCAGTTCTGAGGTATCTAAAGTATCTGTAACTGTAAGTTTGTAACTGTAAGTTTTCCCTGTATGGCAAACAAAAGAAAATAGCAAGCATGCTTCCCCCAAAGCATACTGGGATTGCTACTGGCACATTTTTCTACACTGGTTGAGAAATGTTTCTTAAAGCTTTGATGATCTCTGCTTGTAAAACCCAGTCATACGCATCACACATGGGATGGGAGTCTGACTCACAGATAGGCTGGCACCCTTTGCGATTCAGGGTGGAGACGATTTTCATAAAAAGTTACTGATTCAACACCTTGATGGCAAAGTGGAAGCAAATCATTCGATGCCAAAACAAGAGACGCTGTGCTATTTCGATCTCTTGCTTTTAAATATAAGCCATTGTAAATATATGCTCGCTGAGCTAATCTTTGGCTCCCTAGACGCCCCAGGCTCTGATACGTCTGCCTTATCGCAGCAGGCTTTGCTGTTCAGAGCTGTTGGCAGTGTGCTAACCCTGGCTCACATTCAACAGACCCGCTACGCTTGCACCCAGTTTCCTCCCAGCCACGGCCCGAGACTGAGCAAATGCCTCAGTGCAGCCACTGAGAACTGTTACAGGCCCCCAAGCAAGAACTTTGCCTGTCTCAAAGTCAGAAGAGAAAAAAAAATGCTTATAATTTGATGAGGAGTATTTAACACACTTTGCTTTGGTCCCTGTAAAGACTAACGTGATCTTCTAGTCCATTTAACTTTCTGTATCTAGGACAGACCACCTGATATTCATATAAGGCAGTGGTTTCCTTTCCCCCACCCCACCCAGGGGACATCTGGCAACATCTGGAGACAACTAGGGAGATGCTATTCACATGCAGTGAGCACAGGCCAGGGATGCCTCTGATCCAACAATGCGTAGGACAATCCCCCATAAGAAAAGATTACCCTGCCCCAAATGTCAGGAGCAGGAAAATGACATGACACTATGCAAATAAGTGAATGTTTTTTTACGAGGAAGTTTGAAAATTCACCAGACATTCGATTGTTAAAACTGTCTGGCCCGTTGGGTGAAGGTCAGGGTAGTGGGGATAAAGTTCTGAGCCAGGTGGAAGCAAGCTTCCTGCTTCCTATCTGTTCTGAAACCCAAGTACAAAGGGACAAATCTAATGATCAGTCCCTCAATTCTACAGGCTTCCAGAAGAACTTTAACCAGTGTCTAGGTCAGCTCTGCCGTATCTGTTCCTGACGTTGGTGGTGGTATCTGACTCATTTTGAACTGCCTTTCACTCACTGGTAAATAGACCCTGGTTTAGAAGGTCTGGGCTTGCTGCTAGTCCCCACTTCACAAGGTCATCATAGCTCAGGGCTCCCTGGGAGTGAGGAGGAGAGAGGAAGCACAAGGAAGCAGACGAAGGTGCTTCCCAAGGTCCACCGCTGAGGAAGGGAACCGCATGCATTGTGGGAAAGGGAGGAATTGTGCTGGACTGACTTTCCCCCTGTGTTTTAGTTGGGAATTTGATATTACATCATTTTTAATGTTTAAAATCTCATACACCATAAGAATGGAATTAAGAGACTCTGGGAAAAGCTCCAAGGATCCCTTCGTGACACCGAAGCCGTAAGTCATTACAAAACATCCTCAAGAAGCAGGCAGGAGTGAGCTAGAGATACAGCAGGCTCTTTTGCAGTACAAATAAGCTACAAGTTGGATGCCTCCGCAGAAAGGAAACAGGAACTCCCTGGGTGGCCCGAAGGGAAGACTGGGCATGCCCAAGCCCTCCAGCAGAGGCAGGGAGGGCTGCTGGTGAGCCAAGGTATCAGCTGACAACAGAAGGCAGGAAGGGGGTGAAGAAGAGCCCTGCACACCAGCAGAGTCAGTCTTGATGGCACGGGGTTAACGTGGGGGAGGCTGGTGTCTCGGCAGCCCTGTGCAGGGACTGTCAGTGAAGAGGCCGGTTTCCCCAGTGGGATGAGAATAACCGTACAATGGCAGCGGGGAGCAAGGAAGCAGGCTGGACTGGGCTGCTGCCCTTCCGCTTATGCCTCCTGCTTTGAGCCCCCAAGCCCAGCAGTGCTAATGGACCCATCGCCAAGCAGAGGTCGCGCTGACAGCTTGAGCCACCCAGGATCTTCACCAGGTTCTAGATCCACCGTGCCCAGGTAAAAAACAGGAGTGTGCTTCAAATGCAAATGTAGCTTCAAGACAAGCGCCCTATCGTGGCTATTGTAGATAACGCGGCAATAAACATAAGGGGGCACATATCTTTTTGAATTAGCGTTTTCGTTTTCTTTGGGTAAATACCCAAGAGCGGACTTAACTGGACCATATGGCATTTCTATTTTTAATTTTTTGAGGCGTCTCCGTACAGTTTTCCACAGTGGCTGTGCCAATTTACATTCCCACCAACACAGCATAACATACAAACTTGTCGAACCACTATGTTGTGCACCTGAAACTAACGAAACTAGTTATACGCCAACGAGACTCGAAAAAAAAAAAAAAAGACAAGTCCCTTAGACTCTCTTCTAGGCACATGGCTGCTCTGAGCTTACGCTATACGGAAATCCCAGAACTGCTTCTGTGACCAACCCACCAAGGAGGGTCGCCAGCTGATTTGACATTATAAACAGCCTATTCAGGCCCATGGACTCCCCAGGAGAACCTCAGCTCCATGAGGGCAGAGTTGCCTGTTGTCTGTTTTGTTGTCCAACAGAGTTGTCTGTTTTGTTCACTGCCGGCATCCTCAGGGCGAACAGCAGAGCCTGAAACCCTGAAGGCACTCGGTGCACATTTGCTGATTGAATAAACACCTTCTAGCCTCACCGGCCAGCAGCAATTCGGTACACTTGCAGTTGAGCTAAGATTATCCGCACAGACAAGGCTGATTCTGTGTTGGGAGGCCCTGGATAGGCAGTTGTTGGACTGAGGGAAGATGGACACAGCTGGGCACTTACGAGTGATGAAGTAGTTACAGAAAACTCAAGTGTTTCAAAATTAGAATACATTGCAGTCTATGGTTTGCGTGTGAGCCGTGGTCAGGTTTTCATGCTGCACAGTTCTGTCATCAGGGCGGGGTGGACGCCCCCCAGCCACTCACGAGTGTTGCTTTAGGCCTTGGCCTGAATGCCCCAGTCTTGGTAGGACTCAATCCAGCTTCCGAGGGAAACACCTGCAGGCCGCCCCTTGGTGTTGCTTACAGCTCAGATGCTAGTTACTTAGCCTTGTAGCCATTCTGGTTACATTTCTGAGGAAAGATTGGCAGGACGTAGGAAAGATTTCCCCGGGGTTCAGTGTTCATTTTCTTTTTCAAAATTTTTTAATGTTTGTTTATTTTTGAGAGAGAGAGAGAAAGAGAGAGAGAGAGAGAGAGAGAGCTCACCCAAGCAGGGGAGGGGGTAGAGAGAGGGGGAGTGGTAGAGAGAGAGAGGGAACAGAGGATCCGAAGGGGCTCTGTGCTGACCGCAGAGAGCCCAACGCGGGGCTCGAACTCACGAGCCAGGAGATCATGACCTGAGCCGAAGTCAGACGCTTAACCGACTGAGCCTCCTGGGCGCCCTGGAGTGTTCATTGTCAGCTACCTTTCCTTTTGTAGTATGACTGTGTTTACTCCACGCTCTCTACCGTATGCTTTTCCATGTGCATGAATCCTCTCTTCCCAATCAGACTGAGGATTCAAAGGACTGTTTATCTTGCTAGCAGTCAGCGTGATCCTGAACTGATAGACTTTTCACTGAACTATTTGGCAAAAGGCCCATCGCATTCTCCTCCTTGAAGCCAACCCTGGCACTTCAAGCCCAGTGCTTCAACACAGGGCCCTGCGGGGGCCAGAGCATCTATAGTCTGGCAGGTTCCCAGTCACAGTCAGGGAAAAGTCCAACAAAGCACTTAACACCACCACGCTTGGACAGTCATAGGGAAGCACAGGGCCCATTGTGACCAGGGCAAGTCTTGGATGCACGGAGGGAAATTACACACAATCCATGAACCAGCTTACCGAATATGGAAGTGGCAGGTCTACATGATCTCCAGATCGTCAGGTGGGTGATGGCTGGTGACAACAAGGCCAGTTACAGCCCAACGACCTCGAATTGAGAAGCACGCCAGCTCTTTCAAACCCCTCTGTCACACCAAGTCCCCTGGCAGTCCTACCCGAGCAGGGAGAGCCAAAGGAACAGCACGAACTTCAGATTCTCCTATTTCCCCATTCATTTTCATGGACCCATTTGGCCACAGAAAGCCCAAGAGGACAGAAGCAAAGGTCACAAATGACCCCCCCCCCCCCCACACACACACACAAACCCAGAGTCTGGAGATGGTCTGTGTGCGTTTTGTCCCCAGATGGAGCGCTACTAATAAGCTGGGAACATGCCCAACTGGGAAACACCATGTTCTGGCTCATTTTCTATTTCGATCTGAGCCAAAGGCAAACTCTAACACATGACCCATAAGCAGACCAAATAGTATTTGTGGCCGTCATTGCTCAGGGAAAGGAGGAAACCTAGTTCCAAACAGATAAGGGGAAATATCCTTAGGTGGTTCATAAAAGGCTACAAAACTATGTATTGTGAAAAACTGCCCTCATTCCTGCCTAATGACACTCTTCTCAGCTGTACACATTCCAGGGAGGAGACATTTCTATCTGAGGTATTTTAAAAGTAACGGCATAGAGTATTAAGCCAGATGACCTGGTTAAGAATCCATGGTCTAACTCTTGCTTGAGGTATGCTTGGGGGCAAATTATTTAACCTCTCTGGACCTCTCAGTTTCCAGATTTTTAAAATGAAGATAATAGTATCTACACCACCCTGGACTGTTGAGGGTATTAAATGAGATATTTCTTCAACAGATATTTATGAAATGCCACATGCACAATTGTACAGGCACTGGTAATGAATGAGCACCTAGAACACACACTAAAGTCTCCATGAACAGTAGCTGCTGCCTCCATTTCTTCTTTGCCCACCCCCTCTACCAAACTGGGACCCTCCAGGCTCCAAGAATTGACCAGCTATCTGAAGGCATTAACAGAGGCCTCTTCAGAACCCTTGTCCTTTCTAGCTCTTTTGGCTGCACCTTCACCTCTCCTCACCTCACAGGGTCTCTGCCCCTCGTCTGGATGTCACTGTAACTCAGGGCACCATGGGTAATGCTTCTCCTGGGGCCAAGTGTGCCTTCTCTTCCCTTAGGCCAGTTGCTAGCCCCAGATCAGCAGACAAACAGGCCTGGTGACCGCCGCCAAATACCCACTAAACACTCAGGAAAGGGAAAAAGAGCTGGAGAGACTGGAATGCAGTCAGGGCTGTGCGGGGGTTGAGCAGGGCTGTGCAGGGCTGTGCAGGGCTGTGAGGCTATGTAGGGCCGTGCAGGGCTGTGGGGTTGAGCAGGGCTGTGCAGGGCTGTGCAAGGCTGTGAGGCTGTGCAAGGCCATGGGGCTGAGCAGAGCTGTGCAAGGCCATGCAGGGCTGTGGGGCTGTGCAGGGCCGAGCAGGGCCGTGCAGGGCTGTGGGGCTTTGGGGCAGGCTGCAGCTTCCCGCCCACCACATGCATGAAGCTAACTGCAGGGTCACTCTCTGCACCAACGGGTCCATTGACAGAAAAAAACCAAAAAACACATTTTCAGGTGGAGGGGCTTATACAGAAAAAAAAATCTAATGAAAGGACCTTCTTAAAAACAAGGGGACTACTAGTTAAGCCAGCAGTAGAACTCAGAGCTCTGACACTGAAGGCAGCAGTGGAGCCACCTGCCTGATAAAATTCTGGAAGATTCCTTCCAGAGCCACGTGACTATCTTGCTATCTCATCTGTCTGTCTGTCTGTCTCTCTCTCTCACACACACACTCCTAATACTTCATACAACGGTATAACTGCAAGGGAGAGAATAATGTCCCCAAGCACTCACGTTGCCAGACAGTTTTCATAACGTATTTCAAGGGTGACTTAAGTACATGGAAATCACTGTGCACCAGTTGTGTAAGCGGACAGCATGTAGCACACAAGTTTCCCGGACACTTTAACCTTGGGAAGGAGGATTTCTGCTTTGTTGATCAATATTTGAGGAGTGGCTTCTTATGCAAAGCTGTGTCCCTGCCAGCATTCCAGGTGCACTGCTTCGTGGACAACCTGTGCAGGCGGACACCCTGGGCCCTCCCCGGCAGCCCAGATGTCCTGAGGAAACACTGACAAGTGAAGGAGGGGTGGGGGTAGAAAATGAGAGCATTGGGCTTCTGTCCTCATGAAGGAAGGGTCCATGCACCCTGTGGCCCCCCTGAACGCAGCAGGTTGCAAACACAGACTGGAGCAATCCCAAAAAAGAGAGGCTCTGCTGTGGCTTGTCTCTCTGACCTGGGCCCGGGTCCTGCGGATGACGGACAGGCAGTTCTTGGGCACCGGGCACAGCGTGTCTTATGTCTTCCAAATGGAAATTTTTGCTTCAATAAACTGGGTCTCTGAACAAAGGCTAAGGCATCTGACCAGTATTTACTTTGCCACTCCCCCTCCTGCTACTGCCCCGTCTTTGTTCTTTCCTCCCTTCACACTCAGCTGAGGCTCCAGGAGGAGAGCCAGTGGACAGCCCCTGGGAGCTGGGGATGGGGGTGGGGAGGCCTGGATTCCGGGCCATAAATGCCAGGATGCTCAGCTGCTGACACCAGAGCCACTGATGAAGACGAAAGGAGTGTGAAGGGAATAGAACCTGGAAGAGTCGGGAAGGCAGTGTTCACTAGGCCTGCACCCCCACAGGGCCCTCCCCCCCATCCCCCCCATCCCCCCCCACCCTCAACGTTAAAGAAATATAGTCACATTACCCAAATCAGAAAATAGAACAAAGAAGAAAAACTATCCGCCACGTCACTACCTTCATTCTTCTTCTATCACTACCTTCATTTCCTTCCTGTCTCTTTTTGGAGGAGCTAGGTTTGCCCATTCACCATCTGGGCAGATCCTGATGTGGATATACACTACCAATCATCATAAATTCTGTATTATTTCCTGGGCTCTAACTTCCTAGCTCCACCATTTACTATATTAGATTTTGAGCAAGGGACTTAAGTCCTCAGGACTTTATCATTCAGCAAAATGAAGACAATAATTGTACCTATCTTACAGGGCTGTTGTAAGAAGCGTAAGCAATAAATAATACATGCTAGGTGCTTATGACACGTTGTCATTCAACAGCTTAATATTCATTATCTCTTTACCAGCTGAAAAATCTTCATCACATTTAAGTATTTTATTATTTAAGTAAATTCCTGTTCCTGAATGCTCAAGTTGGTTCCAATATTTTCCTATTATAAATGGTGCACTGAAAAATTAAACGTCTTTGTATATAACGTTTATTTTTATTGCTTAGGCTAGTTTCAGAAATAAAACCAACAGATCCCAGAGTATAAACATTTTTATGAGGGGGCACCTGGGTTGCTCAGTCAGTTGAGCATCCGACTTCAGCTCAGGTCATGATCTTGCGGTTTGTGGGTTCGAGCCCCGCATCAGGCTCTGTGCTGACAGCTCAGAGCCTAGAGCTTGCTTCAGAATCTTTGTCTCCTTCTCTGTCTGCCCCTCCACCGCTCACACTCTGTCTCTCTCTCTCTCTCAAAAATAAATAAACATTAAATAAAAAAATTTAAATACTTTTATGAGTCTTGATCCAGATTATCAAATTATTCATAAACTATTAGGAATTATGCTATCGCCAATGTATGAGGATGGCAATTTAATTATGTATTTGTGAGTAACATGCAGTATTAGGAAAAAAATTGGAGGCAGTAATTTATGAGCACACAATCCTATGAAGCAAACTTGATAAATTATCTACCAATTTGAAATTGACCTTTGTGCGTTTGCCAAGAACTAGAGTGGCTCCCAAAGTCCTACTATTAGGGGTTTACTATACCCTCTATATGGGGTCTATGCTGGCCCCTGGGAAGCCCCAGGACATTTTTCTTTGGTGTAAGGAAGGAGGCAGTCATCACAGCAATGAGTCTTACTCATTTTGGAATAGTGCTGCACATGTACAAAGCATTTCTGCATTCTCTCCTTTGGTCCTCACCACAATCCTTCTTTCATCTTAACCATGAGAACTTTAAAGCCCAAAAGAATTTTCAGGTAGACTTCAGCCACTCAGAGGAAAACAAAGTTGGAAGAACTCAGGTCTTCCACTTCCAAGGGCAATGCTGCTTCTATAGCAACAGGTTGGAGGGGAGCCAAGGCAGACAGGAGGTGCTTAGGCAGATGCTGAATCAATGACATGTGCGCTGATGGGTCAGAGCACAGTGGCAGCTCCAGGGTCAGCCCGACCCAGAGGTGAACCTTGTCTTCCCTACTTACAGTCTAAGCGACCCTCTGCCTCTGCGAGTTTCCTGTTCCCTTTCTCTAGGCCCCAGGGACACTCACTCCACAGGGATGGACAGGAGAGAGTAAGAGTTCTCTAAGGGTCTTTCAATTTTTTTTTTAAATGTTTATTTATTTTTGAGAAAGAGAGAGAGACAGAGAGACAGAGTGTGAGCAGGGGAGGGGCAGAGAGAGAGGGAGGCAGAATCTGAAGCAGACTTTGAGCTGTCAGCACAGAGCCTGACACAGGGCTTGAACCCATGAACCGTGAGATCATGACCTGAGATGAAGTCGGACACGTAACTGACTGAGCCTCCCAGGCACCCCTCTAACAGTCTTTATAATGAGACAATACTTTGTAGACAGCTGGGATGTGACCCCAGTACCTCACCTCGGCTCACTTCTAAATGCTGACGGTAACAGTTCAGCATAACACACAGATTAGCATCTCATTTTAGAGGCCATGACCTGCCAAACTGAGTAGCTAAAATGTAACGAATCTGCTGCAATTCCTTATAGTAATTAACATCTTCTATTCTTTACAGTTATCTTTTTCAACAGCAAATGGAGATAGTTACTGAGGATTTCTGACAGACACAGCAAATAAATGCCACGCATAGTAAGGAGTGTAATACCTTGCCAACTGGAGAGAAGGAATAAACTACAGCAAAATAAAAATTGTGTATCTCTATCTCAGCATGAGGAAAGTTCAGTTCATTCTTTAAGTCGGTCCTCTCTCCTTTATCATCTAGACTTAGGGCAAGGGAAAATTTCTTTTATCCTTTGCTTTGGAGACATCTACTGCAAAACACAAATTCTAACCCCCTGTGTCGGTTCTCAGCTCGGGTGGAGAAATAAAATCACCATGCGGTAACGACTGCCACCTCGTGGCCACACATGAAACTATCACTAGGAAAAATAAACCGCCAATGCTTAAGATTTCACCTGCTGAACATTGTAGAAATTCGGTGTGGCCACCAATAATTTGTTATATTGTATAATTTATATTTTTCCAGAAAATTATGCACTCTTCATGCTATTTTCACTGGGCTCTCAGTGTGTTCCAGGCTTATTTCTTGTTCTACTCTACCATAACACAATCTAATTGTGGTGAGACTTCTGACGGCTTCTATAGAATCATGGGGATCTCCTTTGGCAGGCAGAAGTCCCCTGGAGTTGAGCGTGAGACACTTCTTTGTTCGTTCATTAGAGTAACTTTAAATAATGGCCACTGCTCCACCAGACTAAGTTCACTACCTGCCTGTCAACTGTCTGATTCAAAGGTTATCGGCCAGTTTAGATCATCTAACTCAATATCATAGAAAACCATCCACTCTTTGGCTCAGGCCATGGAAAGATGATCTGAGTGTAGCCCTGTTTGGCTGTGTGATTCACGGTAGAAGCCTGAGGCTCAAGCCTGAAATGCAGGCAGACAACTGGTATCCATCAAATGATACCATCCTTCTTGACAAGGCTGTTTTCAAGCCTGAGCTGTCACCCTATTCCCCTCTGCGATAATCGCTGGATGGGAGAGGTGAGGAGGGCTTTGTGTAGGCAAAGCACAGAGCACAGGAAATAGAATTTCAAGGCTTCTCCAGGAAGCGAAGAGGATGAGCATAACGAGCGTCCAAGGAACCCAGGAATGGGCAGCCCAGAATCAGGCAGGGCAGCAGGGGCAGTGCGGGCTCCGGGGCTGTTTTACTGAACCACGGACCATGAGGTGAGCAGGGTGTGGCCTCCTTGAGTGCAGACCATGAGGGGAAGGAGCATTAACTGACTCCCCAGCTCCTTTCAGTATGCTTGGCTGGCATGAGAGTACACACTCTTCATACATCCTGTCTCCCAGCTCCTAGGCTTGCCTGCCACCCCCACCTTCTCCAGGCTGCACAGGGTCAACGTATTTAAACACAAGTGATCCTTACACATCTGCGAATGAATGTTCAGCCTCACTCACAGTTCCAGAAATGCCAATTAGGACTCTGAAGAAACCATTTTGTAAATCTCTCTGATCATCAAAATGATAGGCTACATGGTGCGATGGGACAACGGGGGAAAGAGGCCTCACGCATGGCTTCAAAGTGTACATTTAAAAATATGGCAAGCAAGAGATAAGAGCCTGGGCTCTAGAGTCAGGCTGCCCAGTGTCAAAACCTCCATCTCTTGGAAGCTAAATTTCTTTGGGCCTCAGTCTCCTTCTCTGGAAAAATGGGAGTGGTGTTAACAGAACTCACTTCACAGGCCTACTCTAAGGATTAAGTGAGACAATGTTCATAGACACTTAGAACAGTGCCTGGTATACAGGTGTTAAAATGTTAGCTATCTTGAACTACTATGGGGAAGAAGGCCAATTGGACTCAGTCAAAATTTTAAATGCACATACCACTGCCCAAACAATACCACTGCTAATAGTATGTCATACAGAAATAAAAGAACAATATGTAAAGATAAAAGTACAAGGGGGCTCACCGCCACATTGATTGGAATAAAAATGCTAGGCACAATCTAAATGTATAACAATAGGAAACAAGTTATATAAATTATGTCCTGGCCTTGGAATACTATGCAACTATTAAAAAAAAATTTTTTTTTAATGTTTTTTATTTTTGAGAGAGAAACAGTGTGAGCAGGGGAAGGGCAGAGAGAGAGGGAGATGCAGAATCTGAAGCAGGCTCCAGGCTCTGAACTGTCAGCACAGAGCCCGATGCAGGGCTCGAACTCACGGACCGCGAGATCATGACCTGAGCCGAAGTCAGACACGTAACCCACTGAGCCACCCAAGCACCCCACTCTGCAGTTATTTTAAAAATAAGGCAGCTGGAGGGGCACATGGGTGGCTCAGCAGGTTAATCATCCAACTTTGGCTCATGTCATGATCTCCCAGTGAGCAAAGTATCCTTACCATTTGTGTTTTTAAAAAATACAGATACATATATGTAGTGTGGGTGTATGCTTTCCTGTGCAACAAATTCTCTGGAAAGGTACATAATGAAATCAGTAATAACAGTTTCCTTCAGAGGAAGGATACAGATAATTAAAGGATGCTTCTATTACCACTTGCAGAAAGTTATCTTTTTTATAGTTAAAAAAATACAACCTGATCTGTCATTCGTCTGCTAAATTTCTTCCATTTGCTCTCAGAACTAAAACCCAAGCTCCTTCACAGAGCCTAGAATGGGAGTTCATCCTTCTAAAGTCTGATGCACTTCTTTATGAAACCTTTAACATCTGAACTCTTTAAGAAAGGAGGGCATTGAGGTGATGCGTGTGAGTCCTACTTACAGGCGTTTGAAAGCAGCAGAACAACTGAGTGAGGAAGGGGTGATTGCGAGCCAAGGACAGGATCCTTTTTTCTGTCATTGTGCATTCCACATCGTCATCCTGCAGGATCACATCCTTCTTCAACACCTTCACGGCATAGAGGTCTCCTGTTTCTTTTATTCTTGCCAGCATCACCTACGGTAGCATGGGAGGATGGAGCACAGGCGTGAGAACTCTTGAGGCTCCGAGGGTGTGGGAACACACACTTCCCGGCACTCGGGAAGTATGCGTGTGTATACACACACGCACACTCAAACATGCTTACTTTAACCCGGACACCTAAAGCCATGACTCACCTTCCCGAAACTCCCCTTCCCCAACACTCGGATGAACTCAAAGTTGTCGATACCGAGTCGGCTGGAAGAGTTAACCCCAATCCCATTTCCTTCTTTGGTGCTTTCCCTTCCCTGTCGTCTTAGAGTCGACCTGGAAACGAGCTTCTGCAAGGAAGAGTAGGAAAACATGGAGTCAGAAGTCGTGGCAGGTGCATGAAGCATTTATGGATGCAGAAGACGTTACTGGCTGCCTCAACCCTCGACACAACAGGTGGGGAAAGATCAATTCAGCTTGACACGTTATCAGGTTCTGCCATGCGAAACTACTTCAGTACCAGCTCCCGATGTGTGCTGACTACATTTAGGAAAGAATAATTTAAAAACATATCTAAGCCACTGAGAGTTTCAGTTTGAGCCCGAATGGGAGTGTATGAAGCACAAACGCCTTAGTCTGGTGTGAAGGCTTTCTAGAGGATGCTCAGGATCCAAGAGCGCCACCTGGTGTCCATTTCATTCAATAAAAATTAATGTAAAACTAGAATAATGAAGGATAAAATTTTAAACACCGCTAATTTCATTAGCTCCCCCCTCCAAAAATAGAAAATAAAAGCAATTACACATACACACATACCCATCTTTATTTACACTTGATTAGTTTTTAAAAATATAATAAAATTGTTGTTTCATAACACACATTTTTATTTAACACTTTGTCATGTGTATTTTCTATATCCTTCAAGAACACGAGTTTTTTTTTTTTTTACAAATTTTCTTTTTTTTTTTTTAAGATTTTTTTTTTTTAACGTTTATTTATTTTTGAGACAGACAGAGACAGAGCATGAACGGGGGAGGGTCAGAGAGAGAGAGGGAGACACAGAATCCTAAACAGGCTCCAGGCTCCGAGCGGTCAGCACAGAGCCCGACGCGGGGCTTGAACTCACGGACCGCGAGATCGTGACCCGAGCCGAAGTCGGACGCTCAACCGACTGAGCCACCCAGGCGCCCCAAGAACACGAGTTTTAAGGGCTGTTCGATACTCTGTTTTATGGATGCATCACAGTTTATTCATTAATTCCCCTGCTACTGGAATGCAAATTATTATGAGAAATGAATAAATGTGTATAAAGCACTTAGACTGGTGCCCGGCCTGTTTAAAACACAAGCTGAGCTGCTGTTATTATCATCATGATCACGATCATCATCTATTTTCTTAAGATGACTTTCCAGAAATGGAATCTTTAGGGCCCAAATGTTAATTTGGAAGACTTCTGATACACAGCCAACTTGCCCTCTACAAAAGCTGACCACCAGCACACTGAGAGCTCCACTGTCACCATATTGAACCAGAAATAGCTGTGGCCTCCTCAGTGGGTAACTCAGCCCCAGGAACAAGCCCTGCCACAGTGAGGGAGCTACCTAAAGGCAAAGTGACACACAGGTGTCCATCTCGGGACACTTATAAGATAAGCTGCCACCAGACACCAGATGAGAAGTCTAACACTCTGTAGCTTTTGACCTATTCAGCTAAAAAACCCCAGCTCATCTGGAGCGACTTCTAAGCAATGTTTCCCACAAACAACTGTGCAACTGCTTGAAGCTACAAGGATTTTACTTGCTCGCCCCAGTAAAACAGTGATTACAGATTATCAAATGGATAGACTGAAAAATCCAATTGTTTTTAATAGTTTCTCCTCCAGGTCTCTGCTCATAAATATTTCAAAGACAGAAAAATTTTACCAGCATGAATCTCACTTCCTCCACTTAAATACTTCTCCTGGTTGGGCTGGTACTGGCCAGAAAACTCTAAGCCAGTATTTCTCCATCTTTTTTTTTTTTTTTTTTTTTTAACCCATTCTTCTCTTTTGATAGACTTAAGGTTCTTTTCATGCTTTGCTGTCAAACAACAGGTAATTTTGTTTTTTCCACTTTCAAATAGAATATCAAAGATAGTTGGTTCAAATGACAAATGACATTGCCCACTCAAGAGGTTTTGCCACATGGTCTATCTTATTCTCATTACATTTTAGGAGCCCTAGTGCAAGCTGAAATCCTTAACCTATGCCCTTCGGGAACAGCTGTCTCATGCATTAGAAATACCCCTCATGGTATTAGCATCCTGCCTGTCTCTCCGTGAGCTAGACATTAGACTTTGTTAACGCTTTCCTGAAATAAAGGAATACAATGTCTGTCCAAGGCCCTAATCTACTAGTAATAAGGAAATGGGATGGTGAGTACGGACATTTTCTGGATAACCAAGAACTTGACTGTGATTGTGCTTCTCTTCCTAAGCACCCAGAGATATTTAACAGTTAACTCTAGAGTTTTCCTAAACCGGATATCAAGCTACACCTTTCACAAACCACAGCAGTAGCCATGGCTCTTTCCCAGCAGTCTGCAGACCCAGCCAGGAAGGCAGCAAAAGCACTTGGGCCTGGGAAGCGGTCGAGGCTCTAACGGTCAAGAGCAAGGAGGTCACTCAGGGAGGCTGCAAGACAAAACATGTCCACAGCAACTAACCAACTCCACCCACTCCCAAGAGCCGAGAGGAAGGAACTCCTGTTTGTCGCTGAGTTTGAGAGATAAATTCACAATCCATAAACAAAAACTGCAGAACAGCTAGACTCCAGCGTGGTGGAGAATCTTCAAGTTCAACCCCTTTAGAGAAGAGGAAGCTGAGGCCCACAGTTGCTGGTCAACTGTGCCGCCAGGGCCCCAGCTGAGAGCTAAGAGGATAACCCAGGGCCCTGGATTCCAGGGTTTCATCAGACCACACTGACAGGAAGCTAATTAAAAAAAAAAAAAAAAAAAAAAAATCCTTCTGCTTCCTGCTTGTCATTTCTTGTCATATAATTGTATAAAGAATCTTCTTTTTGTGGACCAAAGTGCTCTTTAAAAATACAATAAATCTGCAAATATGCTTGCTGACATCAGGAACTTTGATTACGCCACATTCCCTCATTCGGACTCACTGCATCTGAGCAACTTCTAATTACAATACAGTGAAAAAAAGCAAAGTCTCACCGAGGTTGGAGAAATATTTCCGGGCTGGAGGCCCATCCCGGCCAGGGTCTTGGCGAGCTCCACCGCGTTCACCCCACAGTTAGGGGCCACATTTGCCTGGCATCGAATGTGGACATTCATCTTACATACTAGAAGGGAGAGGAGAAGGGAATCCACATTCAGGAAGGAGCCAAGCCAACACGTGCCGCAAAAAACAACTTTAACAACCTGAAAGATGATGACAGAGGAATTCTACGGGCTGAGCAATGCCATCTTCTCATAAAACTGAACTTGCTCTCAAAACAATCCCTGACACTTTCTCTGTGTCTGCTTTGTGCAGAAGCGGGAAGTCTGGCACACTGAATGAAAAATAAATTTCACATCCATTTCTTTCCACTGTGACTTGATGAAAGACATTCACCTAAATCATGTGTACTAGGCATGGCCGATTGACAAGCATGATTCAATACAGAAATCAAAATGTTCATCACAGTGACAATTCAAGGAACTAACAAGGAACCATGCCAACGGACTTTATGCTTTTCTTTGTATTGCTCAATAAAAGGTAGCAATCTAAAGGCCACATTATAGAGCACTGTTCAAACAGGATGGAGATGGTGTTTCTGAGAGAAAAACCTCTAAGTAAAGCTTTCTTTCCGAGTACTGTTGTGGTTGGGTAGCCCTCGCAGCACAGGACACAGCATCCTGTGGGGGCTGTGCTTCTCGGCACTCTCAGCCTGTGGTTCTAACTACTTCGTGGGGGAGAAAAGCAACTTTTTTAAAGGTCAAAGTAAATGGCAGTTGGAAGAGGACAGAAGCAAGCTAAGTTCCTGGTGCACAGGAAACTGACTCGGGAGGATGAAGGACCCAAGGTTTAATCAGCAGAAAGAAAGTTCCGTCAGTTTCTTTCCATGGGCACTGCTGACGGGAGGTACGAATGGAACAGCAAGCAGCAGATGCCTGGAGCGTCAACCTATCTTTGGAAGCGTGCACAGATCCCAGTTTTGTGGGGTCTGCATTTGTGTAATTTAGGGTGCCCCCCTTTAAGAAAAAGAATATCCAATCGAGTGGAGCTCTGGAAGACACCTTTGCAAGGGAGGGAGCCTGAGGCTGAAGCCTCATTAGCTTCATGTGCCCTTTCTGAAGAACCAGGTGACAAGAAAAGCAAAAATTATAGGCGATGGATCGCTACAGGTGTGCTACCCTCTGGTCTCAGGGGGCAAGGACAATGCAGATGAGCCCCACGCATGGCTCTGCATTGTCAGCAACAACCATACAAAAGCAGAAAGTGACTTTTGCATTGGAAACCCACACCAGGGGAGACCTTCCAGGTTAAGACCCAGCAAGGCCAGAACTGAAACTACACATGAGCTGGTTGCTGTTTTGGTTCAAAACTAATTATTTAATATATCTAGGAAAAAAGAATTATTAAGTGAAGTTCTAATGAGATTACAGAATTTGTCTTTCGTAAAGACAAGTGACTAGTCCCTTTCTGTCGACAGAAGCGGGCTTTGTAAGTCCAGGCAATAGATGGAAGTCGTCCAGCTGCAATGATACCAACTCTGCCTCCCCCAGTCACTCAGGATTTATCTAAAGCTTAAGGCTGATATTCACTTGTATTTCAGCATGGGACTGCATCCCAGGATGGCCATATTGTTACAGCAACACCCAGTGGGAGATAACTCAAGGCCAACAGCTTCCCAACTCCTCGCAGGACAGGAATCAGTCCTTAATCCCAGACCCTTCGCTACAGCAAAAGCTCCAAACTCGGGCTCCACTGGGCATAGTTAGTGAGGTGCAAGTCCATGGCTGAAGTTTAAGCATCCTTCACACCCCATACCTCTCCAATCTCTATCAATCTCTTCGAGAAGACTCAGGGCAGCTCTCCTTGTGCTTTTACTCAATTCTTGCTTATTTCTGGTAAAGGCACTAGACCTACTCTCCTGCCTGTTCTTACTCAACTCAAGCCTCTCTTTTTTGGGCACCTTGCCTCCTACCGTCTTCTATTTCTGACCAAGATCCCATTTCCCCCCTTTTCCAAATACACAACAATTAGCAGGCACTCGGCACTAAACAGATGACAGCCAGCTAGACAGAACACTGAATTTCACAACTGACTAAATCTACAGTTAGGAACTCTTAAAACCAGATGTAGCTCTTTTTACATGCCTGACAAGGGACACATACATATAGAACCAGTAAGATTTAATTTACAAAGTATCCAAAACCACCGGTCCTAGGTCAGAATCGGAACCTATAGAATTCCAAAAGCTTGCGGCATGGTGACCTCATGAAGTGGGCACGTGGCAGCCCAGCATCTCACTTTTACACTGAAGTCCTTGTCGCATTATCCCCCAGAGCAGGGAGCCACAGTGATCGCAGAACGTTGGCACTTTGTAGTTGTGGACGCTGAATTTGTGCGGGATGTTGATTCCGAACCTCTGTTCAGCAATCTGTAAAAAGGGAACAGAAGGACAGGAGCTAGCATTCCAGGCCAACACCTTTCATGTAGATGTAACAGGAGCCCCCCAAGTGCAAAGCGTTACCGTGACACCTGAGCTGGGTATATCATTTCACTGTACTCAGGCCTTACTCACCAGACTGTGCAATTTTCTAGTAAACAAGACTCAACAGAAAGGGTGTAGTGAGCATTAGATTGTTCACCCTTTGGGAAGATAAGTAGAAATTAAAACCATTTTATCATCTTTTATATTCAGGCTGTATATCTGTCCCTGCCAACTCCCCCACACCCATATCTATTTCCTAGAGCCTCTTAGCTTCAGGATTAAACAGGTCTTTTATAGACTATATCCACTTGTTATTACCAGGAGTTTTTCCAGATATTGTGGGGGGCAGAGGGGAGAAGGCAGCACCCAGGGAGCATGAAACTGCAGAAGGGATTCATTCCAGGGGACATTCAAGTGGCTTCCTCAGCCCTTCCAGCCTTTGCCTGGCATTTGCGTTGTGACAATCTGAGGGCAAAGGTCCTGCTTTAATCTCACAAACTGATTCCAGCAAATAATCAGATGAGGCACATGCTATATGTGTACTATGTGTGTGCTATATGTGCTAATGGGTGATATATGTGCTGTATGTGTGCTGTAGGGCATCACTGAGTTTCAAAGTCAGACTCTCCAGTGCATCTGTAAATCCGCTGATTGTCAGCAATATTCCATCTGCTTTCTAGCTCCAGAATCTGGAATGTGCCTACCCTAGCTGAACACAATACAAGTTACAAGAATGAGGATCAGGCATTTATATACAGAAATGCATCCTCCCTGATATTTGGGAAGACAATGGAGGAGGCTAATGGTCGCCTTATTGAGAAAGCACAATTTACAGTTAACAAATACTCATCACATCAATTCTGTCCTGCTTAACACTCACAAAAACTGTGTGAAGGAAATATGAATCCCATTTTTAAGACTGAGCTAAGAGAGAAGCTAACTAGCAGAGGCTGGATTCCACATCAACTCCTGGTCATGTGATGCCAAACTCAGGGATCTTTTCGGTCAGTCCTCCAAAAACTCTCTCCGAATTAGCAAAATTGATCCTGAGAGCTTGTAACCAGCTGATCACTAAGTGGGATCAACTCAAGGACAGGTCACACTACACAAGCATAGAATTAAAAATACCATAATATAAAAAAGAGAAAATTCAATTCTGATACCACCATCAGCTTCAAAGAGCGTGGAAGGGAAGTGGAAAGAGGAGGGAGTGAGAAAAAAAAAGAGAGCGAGAAGCATGCACGTGAGCTTGTGCAGGCACTTAATTAGCAAACTGCTATCTTCTTACCTTTGAATCCACTTTGTTAATATTATTTTGGCAAGTGCAGGCCGTAACAATTAGGTGATGGCAGCGCTTATGGACGACACAGGTGCACACTAGGAAATTAAGCCCACAATTACACATTCATCAGAGGCTGACGGTCTACCAGTTACAGTCGAGTCAACAAGGGCTGTACCGCGTCAACAAGGACTGCAAGCTGACTTGATGTGGGTATCTGGCCCACATGATGGCAGCCAGCACACCCGTCCTTCCCATCATCTTTACTATCAACCTAACTCATGCCTTTGCTCACACTCAAACTATTTGCACTCAAGTCCTGAGCTTATTTCGTCCTTTCTGGCTTTGATCCCACACTCACCCCCACAGGAATCCTCTCACAGTATAATTCTGGTCACCTTGCCCCATGATCTAAACCTTCAATGGCTTCTCACTGCCCATGAGTAGAGTTCAAATTTCCCGGCCAAGTGTCAGGCCCTCCAGAAGCTAGCCAAGCTTACTTGTTACCTTTCTTCTATGGGAGCTCTTTGGTCCAATAGAAACTAGACTAGCTGCTCTTCCTGGAGCAGGCTTCACCCTCCCTGCACACTGACCGTGTCCTGCTTAATCCCTAGGATATCCTCTTTGCCTACCGCCTAACTAAACCTTAAGTTTGTATCAAGACAACGACTTAAAAAATATCTCTTCCGTTAAAATATACTATCCCTGGCTCCCCTTCTAGAGAGACTAAACCATCTCTGTCTCCTCAAATCTCTACAACCCTTAGCTTGCTTGTCATTTCAAATCTTCCACATATAGCCTCTATAACCCTTAGAATTCCTGGGCAGCATGATGCCTCAAACAAAGTAGACACTCATCAAATATTTGCAGGATGACTCAGTCAACTATTTAAACACTTAGAACTCCTGAATAACTTTTTTTTCCATTTTCATCTGGATACTGACACAGTGCAGACAGAATTCAGTTTGCCATTAAAAGATGAACAATCTGCAATGAAGCAGTATGAATATACGTGTTATTTTTAAGATCTTCCAGGGCATGTGGAGGTTTTTAGGATTAAATACATAAATACAGATGACATGTCAGCAAATAGCAATATACTTAAAAAAAAAAATCTAGCTTTCATCAGACTGAATTTGCAGGAGAACCAAATTGAAAGTTCCCAGAGAACAGATCCTTTTATATGAGGGGATCTCAAAACCATCCCTCACCAAGACAAAACCTACATTCTGAAGAATCTGAGGTTTGCTTGTTTTTTATCCATTAGCTTGGCTAGAGGTTTATCAATTTTATTGACCTTTTCAAAGAACCAGCTTTTTATTTGGTGGATTTTCTCTATTGGTTTCCTAATTTCAATTTTACTGATTTCTGCTTTAATTGTATTATTTCTTTTCTTCTGCTCACTTTAAGCTTCTCTCCTTTTTCTAGCTTCCTAAGATGAAAACCTAGATTACTGGTTTTAGATCCTTCTTTCCTAATAAATGCATTTAATGGTATAAATTTTCCTCTGAGTACTGTTTTTGCTGTATCCCACAAATTTTCATAAACTGTATTTTCATTTATTTCACAATAGTTTTTATTTTTCTTGAGTCTTCTTTTACCCATGTGTTATTTTGAATGTGTTGTTTAATCTCCAAATATGTGGGGGGAGGGGCTTTCCAGCTATGTTTCTGATTCATGTGTGCATTAATTCCACTGTGCTCTGAAAAAATACTTTTTATGATTTCTATTCTCTTAAATTTGTTAAGACTTACATCATAGGCCAGAATGTGGTCTATATTAATATTCCTTGTGAGCTTAAGAATGTATATTCTGCTGTTGTTAGGTGGGGTAGTCTATAAATGTCAATTTGATCAAATTGTAATATCCTTACAGAATTTCTGTCTGCTGGACCTCAGTTACTGAGATATTGAAGTCACCCACTGTAATAGTGGATTAGTCTATATATCCTTGCAGTTCTATGAGTTTTTGCCTCATGTATTTTGATACTCTGTTGTCAGGTGCCTATATGTTAAAGATTATTATGTCTTCTTGAAAAATGGATCCCTCTTGAAACGGGAACCTTCTCACACTGTTGGTGGGAATGCAAACTGGTGCAGCCACTCTGGAAAACAGTGTGGAGGTTCCTCAAAATATTAAAAGTAGATCTACACTATGACCCAGCAATAGCACTGCTAGGAATTTACCCAAGGGATACAGGAGTGCTGATGCATAGGGGCACTTGTATCCCAATGTTTATAGCAGCACTTTCAACACTAGCCAAATTATGGAAAGAGCCTAAATGTCCATCAACTGATGAATGGATAAAGGAGTTGTGGTTTATATATACAATGGAATACTACTTGGCAATGAGAAAGAATGAAATATGGCCTTTTGTAGCAATGTGGATGGAACTGGAGAGTGTGATGCTAAGTGAAATAAGTCATACAGAGAAAGACAGATACCATATGTTTTCACTCTTATGTGGATCCTGAGAAACTTAACAGAAGACCATGGGGGAGGGGAAGGGGAAAAAAAAAAGTTAGAGAGGGAGGAGGGTAAACCATAAGAGACTCTTAAAAACTGAGGATAAACTGAGGGTTGATGGGGGGTGGGAGGGAGGAGAAAGTGGGTGATGGGCATTGAGGAGGGCACCTGTTGGGATGAGCACTGGGTGTTGTATGGAAACCAATTTGACAATAAATTTCATATTAAAAAAAAAAGAAAAATGGATCCCTTTATCATTACATAATTCCTCTCCTTATCCCTGAAAATTTTCTTTGTTCTGAAATCTGTTTTGTCTATTTCATTTGACTAATGTTAGCATGGTATACCCTTCTCAACCAGGTATTTGGTTTTATGCCCCTTAACAAGATGTGAACATTTCTCCTGACCAATGTTCTTTCCTGCTCTTTCAACAACAGGTGGCCCACTAAAAATCAGCCCATCAGATATCCTGGCACTATGCAGAATGACCAGAGGTGACTAAAGGGCATGTCCCTGTGCTGGAGAGGTGCCAAAAAGTGACATCAATTCTCACCTGTGAACTATGCTGTCATCTGAGGCTGAGATTAACAGCATAAAGTCAATTATTGTTGTCATAACAGTATTGTTTTCCAAATTTGAAAATGCAGAATTGCTTACATGTGAAAATGAAAACTACATCCAAGAGTGTGTCCTACTCCATTCTAAGGGAAATAATGTTCTACCTCACCTTCTCCAGAAGAGAAGGCAGAATTTCCTTATTACCATGGGAGGCTACCACTCCAGGATATGTAGCACTATTTTACCAATCATCTGTAGAGTACAAATCAAGAAAAGAGGTACCATACATATATACTGTATAATGATGTTCAAGCCAACAACAAGAAAGGGCCAAATAGAAGACAAATCAATCCAGTCTGGCTAAATCTAAGTAAGAGCCTTCTTTCACTTGTTTCTAACTTTCAACAATTCTCACATTTTGTTTTTTCTTTCTTCTTTTTGGAGTTAGAAAATGAAAAAGGAGCTGGGATAATAGTTTCTATTCCCTCTGCAGGTAAACAGGCAATGTTGTGCCACTTCTCACCTCTATTAACACTGGGGTTGTAAAAGACAACAATTTAGCTTTGGGATTTAAAGGCACTGCTCACAAAATGACATTACCTTTAGTGCTTTCATGTTATTGCAGAGACAAAATTCTAAACAATTAAACTTTATTAGGTATCTGGGCTTTAGAAATAAAAATGCCCCCTCTATGCCGTCTAAAATGTAGCCAAAGTTTAGACCACAACTAAAAAGCAGTAATTCTGTAGGGGTCTCACCTGACCCGCTGAGTTATTTATCACAGTATTAATGAAATGTATCCTGTTTCCTCTGAGTATAATCAGTTTTTAACACAGGAACAAGATTAAATATGGTTTTCAAAAGTGTTTTCTTACCTTGACATTGATAACCCTGTTTCCCAAATACTCCCCTGTTCAAGACAAATAGAGAACAAAAGTTATCATCAGTCAAAATATTTCAGCAACAATGCTCCTCTAAGCATAGTACTTAAGGAAAACAAGCGCATGCCATCCTCTCCTCCTGTATGAAAAACACAATTTCAGAGAAGAGGCAAAGGTGAGGTGATTTCTGAGCGCTTGTCTGTTACCACGAGACACAGAGGAAGTCACCCGATTCGAATGCTCCAGTGACACACACAGGTGGGTATCGGCGATCCTCGCTGTACCACCTCCCCCTACGGCAAACCCGGGTCCTCGCCTGCTTGTGTGACTGAGTCTCAGCTTGAAGCATCACTCCACCACCTTCTTTGGCATTCTCACCCCCATCCGCATGAAGACGCGCAGCTAGTGAAGCAAACAGAGGGGTCCACTGCGGCTGCCTGGCCTGGGGCACCCTTCCTCTTCCCTGTGCCCACATCACCCCCCTGGAGTCCAATGGGGGGGGGGCGGGGACAGAAGTGTCGCCACAAGAGACCCTTCAGGCCCACAGCTACCATCTTGGTCTCTCCCTAAATATCTTCTCTGGGTGGTGATATCATAATCATTGTCATCTAACAGAGAACACATTTTATTATTTTATTAAGCTCAGAGGTTGTGCCAGGCACTGAGCCAAGCTGCTGACATATAGCATCTCATTTAATCCTCACAAAAGTCATGTGAGGCAGCACACATAACAGGAAGGCTCAGAGCACAGACCAGATGGCCTAGGCATGATTTGGGGCATGTTGTTAACTCCTTTGGGCCACAGTGTCCTCATCTATAAAGGGCGATAATGATCGCAGTACCTACTTCTTAGGGTTATCATGAAGATAGAGAGTTGATCATGTAAAATGCTTAGAATAGTGCCTGGTACTTTAAGTGCTATATAGAAGTTTATTATACAAGCAAAAAAAAAACAAACCCTTATCTTTATGTTACAAATAAGGAGACACTGATGAATTATATAACTTAACTAGGTTGACACATCTAGTTGGTGATGAGACTGGATGTCAGAGTCCATATTCTTAACCATAATATGTGGCACATATATCAATATTGTGTGCATGTGAGAGAGAGCAAGGTGGGGGGAGAGAGAGAGAGAGAGAGAGAGAGAGAGAGCGAGAGAGAGCAATCGAAGGCTGGTTGAGTGGGAGTTAATGTTTCCTTGGTGGAAAACATTTCGTGAAATTACCAAACAAGTTTCCATTAAAAACGTTCGTTGAGGTCACAGGTTGCCACCACAAATGCCCAAAGGGGCAGGCAGGTCACATAAAGGAGGGAGGCAGGACGGTGTGACATGAAATAGTGACAGACCTTGTAGGTCAGGCAAACCGCAAGGAGAGGAGGATGGCAGCTACCTCGGGCGTTCAGACCTACTGCAAGGGCAGAAAACGGGTTCAAAGATGCCAGAGCTTCTGATTTGTTCAGTAGGAAGTGCAGCAGAAGCC
This sequence comes from Panthera pardus, assembly GCF_024362965.1. Taxonomy (NCBI): domain Eukaryota; kingdom Metazoa; phylum Chordata; class Mammalia; order Carnivora; family Felidae; genus Panthera; species Panthera pardus. The sequence goes on along the minus strand of NW_026526810.1, from coordinate 100,155,333 downwards.
TGCTTCTGAAGACGAGCGTTGTGACGGCACATGTGTAGGCATCGTGTCAACAGCCAGCTTAGGGTCTCTGGTTTAGATAAGACTCTATTCTTCATTTAAAATTCCAGGAACACTAACCCTGGATCCTGACTGCTAAAAGGCATAAAAACCAAAGCCATCACAAAACAAAACAAAACCCCACGAAATACAAACTCATTAATCAATACTCAAAAAAATTACTCTGAACCAAGAGCTTTTGACTTAAAGTGACAAAAGTTTCCAACAAACAACAAGGCTCTCTTTTCATGCTCTAGAGATTAAACAGTCTTTTCTACCGCAGAGATGGGTTTGTATGTATATGTTCGGATGTGTGTGAGGGGGCATTTCCTTCCTCTTTCTAAATAAATGTGCTTAATGTTAGCTCTAATTGAACGCAACTATTAACTTAAATTTATTTTACATTATAGATTTGTCACTGAGGCTTAAGCTTCAGTCACATGTATAATAAGATGCTGCCCCAATTGATCTAGAAGTTCTTAACTGTTAATTATCTCAATCCCTAAATGCCAAGGACTATAGTATACAATCACTGAAAGTTATTACCTTTGGCCACATACCATAAGGCTGAAGATTACTGTGTGCTTACTTGATCTGCAACAGTTAATTTCTATAACTCATCATGTGACTCACACTTTTTTATTTTCTCTCTTACTCAGGGGCTGATTATCCAATTTATCGATTATCTATGTACTGATTGATTAGCTTCCCTAATTACTGCTTTTTAACCAGTTCCTGTTCATTAGCACCTTTCCCCAAAGGACTGGAAAAAGAAATAACACCTAAAACTTGGATCTGCAAATGGTTCAGATGTTTTTCATTGGCAATTTAAATCGCCAGGTCAACATATTAGAATGAAAGACAAAAATCAGATCCTAAAACAATTCTTAATAGTCATGTTTCCTTCTAAAACCACACACAAGCAGAGGAGGCCTGGATTATAGAAAGAAGCTCCTAGGAAGAGAGAAGCCAGGGAACCACTTACCAGATGAACTCCCTGCAGTGAGAGCAGTAGGTGGGCTGCCTCAGGTATGTGGCCATAAACTTGTGTCCATTGATTTGGTGGACACGCCTTCGCATAGCCCTTTGGCGCTTCCTGGTAAAATGTTTGAAGATTCGGTCTCTCTGGAGAGTTGCTGTACATTAAAAGAAAGGAGAAAAGAATAATGTGCAACAAATCTAGCTGTACCTAACATATGGGAAAGCGTAATAGCTCCAAACACTCTCCAAAATTGTTTCTTCTTTCTTCACGATGCACAACACCCCAGAACATCCCCATGCTTCCTAGTGACCTTAGGACTCCGAATTTGTAAGGTTGGACCTAAGTGAACTCTGAGATACCCACTGCCTGATTAGAACTGGTTACCTGGGACCAGTCTCCCCAGCACACACCATGAGTTCCCCAGGGTTCTAATGTTCCGGTATGGGACATTAGCCTGGACTTCTAGCTCCTGTCCAGCTGGATGGGACCTCAGGTCCATAGATTGGCTATAACTATGAGCAGGTAAAAGAGATTTCTCATTATTTGCCTTTTATTCTGGCATCCTCACCAACAGAAGGAGGGAATGGCCATAGCCCAGTGAGAGTGCTGCCCAAAAGCATCAGTCTCAACACCATCTCTGTTAACCTGGAATGGGTAGAAATTCACTTGGGCTTGGTGCCGAGTTCCTCTTGCAACCTCACATTTTAAAAATGGTGGCTCCTCAAGAATCAAAACTGCTCACCATTTAAAGATAGTAAATTAACTTTCCCAAGATATAGAGAGACTTCCTCAATAATGCTTTCTGGGGCTCCTGGGTGGCTCAGTTGGTTAAACGTCCAACTCTTGATTTCAGCTCAGGTCGTGATCTCATGGTTGTGAGATCAAGCACCCCCCCGTGGGCTCTGGGCTGGGTGTGGAGCTTGTTTGAGATTATCTCTCTCCTTCTCCCTCTGCCCCTCCCCCACTTGCACTCGCTCTCTCTCAAAAAGAAATAAATGAACTAAAATAAAATAATGCTTTTCAATTAATCACTTCAATGCAAGGAAAATGTAAGAAAGATGCAAGAATAAATCTAATAAATTTTAAAACCCGGAAGAAATAGAAGATTTCCATGAAAACATAAGTGACCAAAATTAATTGAGCTACATAAACCAAATAGATGAATTTTTTTAGAAAAAAAAAATGATAAGATTTTCTAAGGACTGCCTCTCGAAATCATCCAGGCCCAGATAGTTTCATGCGTAAATTATTTTTAGCCTTTAAAAACAAGATGATGCTAGTGTTGAAACCTGTTCCAGAATAGAGGAGAAAAGAAAGCACCCTGTATTTTTATAGGGAACTATGTGATACAATCCTAGGACCGAAAGATAAAACAGATACATCTAAAGATATAACAGGAAAAAAAAAATCAGGGGTTAGTAATCATTTTTTATGTCGCGGACTCCTTAGTCCAGTGAAGTAAGCCTACGGATCCCTTCTCAGAGTCAACCTTTATAATCTTAAAAAAAAAACTACACACACACACACACACACATAATTACAAAGGAAATCAAGTATCAAAATATATTTTAAGTGAGATAGAATAATATATATATATATATTTTTTTTTTTTTTTTTTTGGGAGTGTGTGAGTGGGGGAGGGACGGAGGGAGAGAGAGAGAGAGAGAATCTTTTTTTTTTTTTAATGTTTATTTATTTTTGAGACAGAGAGAGACAGAGCATGAACGGGGGAGGGTCAGAGAGAGAGGGAGACACAGAATCTGGAGCAGGCTCCAGGCTCCGAGCTGTCAGCACAGAGCCCGATGCGGGGCTCGAACTCACGGACTGCGAGATCATGACCTGAGCTGAAGTCAGACGTTTAACCAACTGAGCCACCCAGGCACCGGAGAGAGAGAATCTTAAGCAGGCTCCACACTCAGCCTGGAGCCCATTGGAGGGCTCCATCTCACGACCTTGAGATCATGAGATCAGGTCACGATATGAGCCAAAATCAAGAGTCGGACGCTTAACCGAGTGAGCCACCCAGGCACCTCAAGAACAATATATATTTAAATTTATATTAAAATACATTAAATACTTAGTGGCATACCTGATCATCGTAATTGTGAAGAAGTGATGGGCAGTAGTTACTTTAGTAGTAGTGAAGTACTAGTTACATTTTAAAGTATCTATAAAAACTAACATAATGAAAATATCCAAGATTTCTATCGTGAGAACATCCTAAACACTGCTCACACTTCTGTGGTTTAGTGAACAATGGGAGAAAATGCTACATTTACATTATAGGTTAGTGAAAATTTTTTCTCTCATCCACTTTCTGGACCACCTAACCTCTAATTACGGACTTCAGGAAAAGTACACCTCTGCTTACGTATCAAGCTCGTTCATGAATACTGATGCAGAGATTTTCACTACTGAAGGCTGTATACTTACAAAGTGAACAGGAAAGCAATACTAGAAAATATTAGTATTTGCACGGTATGGGATTTTTTTCTTTCCCATTCTTTGACAATTAGTCCCCAACACAAATGTTCCTTCCCACTTAATAACAGCATCTACTCTAGCCCCTCACGTTGTCTTCTCAGTTTCTTGGGTGTGATGCTATATGTGGTGAACATCTTAATGTGCGATATAAATTAACTGCAAAGTAAAACTGAAAATCCTGTAAAAGTTGAAGAATTTTCATGTAGTCTATGGAAAGTCATGTTTGAATACGGTGAGATTCACACCCGAAGGCAATGGTAGATAGGGCTATGATAGAGTTAGATCTGTTAACAGTTGAACAAAAGAAATTTGATATAGAAAAATGACATGACAGTTATTTTGAGAGAAAATTTTGAATATTAATGTATTAGGAGAGGCCCTTGAGAAACTGATGAAGTCTCAAACACTTGCTAAAAATACCCTATTGAAAACTTCATTATACTAATCAAAAATAAAACATATAGTATTCTGCCATTGAATTTTATATGAAAAAATTATTTTGCTCCAAAAACTAGTGCCTATGACAAAACAACAAAATGCATTCAATAAAGATTTTCATAATTTTAGTTGTGTTTTTCAAACCCCTTCCCAACTTTTTAAATATTAACAAACTCCTCATTTTGAAGAATTCGTTTTATGTGCACCTTTCCAGGTAGCAATGACACTCAGATAACAGGAAATTCTATACTATTCAGCACTATTATAAGAAATACCCACTGTGAGCAAGTGGAAAATTTCCCAGGAACACAACAATGGGCATATTATTAGAAAATCTATTATGTTTTATTCTATTAATAGGTAAAAGAAAGTAACAATGATCATTTCAATATTTTTAAAAGGCACTTGATAAAATTTAACTCCAATAAAAAACTTTTTGAAAAGAGTAGATTGTTTCCTTAACATGACTAAAACATGACTAAAACAATATGCTCACAAATCAAAAGCTGAATGGTAAATTTTTAAAAATAATAAATCCCATGAAAGTTAATAACAAATAAGACCAATTATCATCTCATTACTTACTATTATCCTGAAAGTACTTGCCAAAGCTGTAAGAGACAGACAAAGAAAGAAAGAAAGAAAGAAAGAAAGAAAGAGAAAAAGAAAGGAAGAAAGAGAATGAAAGAACAAAAGAAAGAAAGAACAAAAGAACGAAAGAAGGAAAGAAAGCTGTCAGGAAAAAAGGAGGCAGAGATGCCATGATTTGGAGTTAATATATGACTAGAAAACTCAGGAGAAGTTAGCCTAATCTACTAAAAAGAGAGTTCAGTAAGATGGACAATGATAAATCATTAAAAGTCAAAGTTCTTTTGGTATACCAAAAGAACCATTTAGAATATATAATAAAAACATATCCCCATTCATTAAGCTACAAGACCCAAACTATCTAGTAATAATTTGTCCAAAGAAGTGCAAGGTTTATATGAAGAAACATATAAACCCCCAAATGAAGACTATGAAAAGATATGTAAAAATGAAGTTCTTAAATAGAAAGACTTAATACTACAAAGTTGTTCATGCTTTCTACACTAATCTCTAAATTCAACAAAATCCCAATAAATATCCCCAAAGGAGGTCTTTAAACTCGACAGCTTTTTTAGAGTTTAGTTGGTACTATAGATATTTCAAAACTGTTGAAAAATTCTAACGAGGGCAGACTTGTCCCCTATGTTAAAACATATTCTAAAGTTACAGTGATTGACATAACATGCTTCCATCTGCAGAGTCCAAAGCTAGAAATCAATTTTGCTTAAAGACAACACAGTTCAAATCAGTGGGAAATGATAGATTATTAATAAAGAGCATTTAGACAACTAGTAAGCCTTTTGAAAATTATTTTTACCTCACTCTTAACACCAAAATCATCTCAGGCTAATGTTAAAGAAAAAAATATGGAAAAATGGGAAAACATAGGGAAAAAATACATAGTCCTGGGATGGGATAAGGACAACAATACTCTAAAGCCATAAAAGACTCACAGATCTGCAATTTAAGAAATTTAAAGTTCTATTTGGCAAAAGACACAAAACAGAAAGCTAAACGAAACAAACTGGGGGAAAAAGGATTTGCAACACATGACCAAGGGTTACTATTTATAATATGTGGAAATTATTAATAAGGGAGGAACAATCTAGTAAAAATGGGGCAGAGGAGATGAATAGGCAATTCATAAAAGTTATAAATGCAGACAGACAATAAACACACTGGATGTCTAATCCTATCTATCCAAGATGAACACGTAAGAATCAGGAGGTAAATGATATTTTACTTAAATTGGCAAATATTTATAAGGATTGCTAATGTGCCCATGCTTGCAAGGGAATGGGAAAATAGGCACCTCCCTCTCTGCGGGTAGGAGTATAATTGGGTCCAGTCCCGGCTCTGCCACCTCCGGCTGTGTTTACCCTGCTGAGCCTCAATGTTCCTATCCATAAACCACGTAGTGCTTTCCTTATAGGGTTTTTCCAGGGAGGTAATGCATTCAAAGTGTTCAGCACAGAAGTAGGCCCCTGGTAGTATTCGACAGACACATGTAGCTATTTCAAGAATAGTGAAAAAAAAAAAAAAAAAAAAAGAATACTTTTTTAATGTTTATTTATTTATTTTTTACATTTATTTATTTGAGACAGAACACAAGTGGTGGAGGGGCAGAGAGAGAGAATGAGACACAGAATCTGAAGCAGGGCAGAGCCCTACGCAAGGCTCAAACTCACAAACCGTGAGATCGTGACCTGAGCCAAAGTCAGGTGCTTAACTGACTGAGCCACCCAGGTACCCCTATCTATTTTTGAGAGAGACAGAAAGACAGAGTGTGAGTAGGGGAGAGGCAGAGAGAGAGGGAGACACAGAACTCCAAGCGGGCTCCAGGCTCTGAGCTGTCAGCACACAGCCTGATGTGGGGCTTGAACTCACGTGCTGTGAGATCATGACCTGAGCTAAAGTCAGACACTTAACCGACTGAGCCACCCAGGCACTCCAAGAATATTTTTTTTGGAGACCAATTTAATAATACCTGTCAAAGTTTTTATTTTATTTTATGTTATGTTATGTTATTTTATGTTATTTTATTTTATTTTATGTTATTTTTATTTTTATTTTATTAAGTTTATTTCTTTATTTTGGAGTGAGAGAGAACAAAAGAGAGAGAATCCCACTCAGCCTCTGTGCTGTCAGCACAGAGCCCACGTGGGGCTCAAGTTCACAAATGGCAAGATCATGACCTGAGCCAAAATCAAGAGTCAGATGCTTAACTGACTGAGCCACCCAGGTTCCCCAATACCTGTCAAAACTTTAAATGTGCATTTCCTTTCATTCAGCAATTCAACTTCTAGGATTTTTTTTCCTATAAAAATGCCAGGAAGAATATATACTATATAGATATCGATTACTACTTTCTACGTAATGGTAAAAATTAGGTTTTACATAAGAAATCTCCAAGAATGAAGTAGAAATAGTGAAAATGAATTTGGTTAAGACACCAATGCTTTCAGAGGCTCTGGCACAGTTAAAAATGTACCTGCTTGAGTTTTGGTTTTGGGGTATGTATGTGTACAACCTTTGGCAAGCAGCCTAATTATTTTCATTCTCAGGTTTCCCATCTGTCTCAAGGAGATAACTATCTCCCTGTCCTCAGCCCTATAGGGATAGTGTCATATTCAATATTCCTGAGAGTCTTACAATTCTGCATAAGCATCACTTATGAACTGAAGTCATTCTACTATACGGCTCTCTTCTGCAGTATTTCCAGAAGCCATTTAGTAATGACAAAAGACCAGATTTTAATGTTCCTTTGTTGGAGAGATGATAAAATTTGGTCTAACGATCACACTATATCTAGCATATGTTATCACCAGCCTGAGACCTAGTTCAATATTGGCCAATGCAAAATGTGTATTGAATTACTAAATACTTATCACATCTAGATGCAAATTAAACTCTCTCCGGGGGTCTAATTATCAAGAATTTACTTTTTTAAGCCCTTAATACCATGAAGAGTGGTTAAAAGGTCAGCTCACTTGCATTTTTAATATTTCTTGAATTGAATCATGTTCCCCCACCCCCTCAACAGCTACTGCCACAGTAGTAACAAGACCTATGAATATTCCAAATGATTCCTTCTAGCCTGTAGGACTTAGGAAGAAACTGCTTGCAGCCGTCCACCATGTTGGTCAGCACTTAATGCCTTTTCTCCTGCTTTCTACCCCTCCTAGAATGCCCTTTCCTCTTTTTTCCCTCCAACTAGTTAGTTAACTCGGGCTTATCCTACCTATCTCAGAGCCTAAATAGCCACCCCTACATTCTGAATGTCCCTACCCTTCCTCTTCCCAAAGCAATCTGGGAGTGTACCTCAATCTTTTCCTTTAACTCACAACACTGGGAAAGAGTTCATCTGGTATCCCAGATGCCTCAGAAGCATCTCCTATGTGGTCATTTTAACTAAACTTCACTCCTCCCTCTTCTGTATTCTTTCGGACAGGTGCCTCTTTTTGTTTAAAAAGCACAAAAACAGGGGCAACTGGGCGGCTTGGTCAGTTAAGTTTCCAACTTCAGCCAGATGATGATCTCATGGTTCGTGAGTTGCAGCCCCGTACAGGCTCTGAGAGCACAGAGCCTTCTTCAGATCCTCTGTCTCCCTCGCTCTCTGCCCCTCCCTCACTCGCGTGCTCGCTCTCAAAAATAAACAAACATTTACAAAATAAATAAATGGAAAATAAAAGCACAAAAACACACTCACACACACCTGGGATTTTGAAAGATGTTTGGTAAAAAAAACAGGTACCCCTTCCCCCCATGGCTTCAAATGGCTTTCACTGTCACATTCTCTTGACGGATGTCACGGACAGGAAGAAAGAGCTCTCGAACTGCACTCTGCCCGGGTTCAGTCTCTACCCTCACCTTACAATCAGAGCGCACAGGGGACTTCCTCACTGTTTGCACTGCCTCCTATTGCCTTAGGATGGAGTAAAAACGACTAACAAAAGATTATTTAATCCTTTTGTGCCTCAAACCAACCCAGGCTTGGGGACATCTTTCAGATCACATGTTTTTTTGAACACGTTAGGCAAACCATAACAGCCTTTGCAGCCAAAACTTGCATCACTACTTCTGTTTTGCTCCCGAGGTGCTCACCGCCTCTAAGTAAATAGGAAGCTGGCTCAGTGCCCGGCAGGGAAATTCACATTCCAGGCTCAGAGCCGGGCAGGCCTGGAGCCCTGCCTGATCTGTCTCACCCAGAGTTGGTTTTGACAAGCCATCCCATCCATGGGGTAGAGAATAATTAGGTCAAATATAATGAAAATTGACTATTTTGAAACAAAATTCTGTTTCACAAAATCGGATTGTCACCCCACACTTTTCTTTTAACTCTAAAAGGCACAAGCGACTGGGAGCCACCAAAGCACTGCAGGGTTAGTTTTCATGTCAAAAACTCTCATTGGACTGAAATGTGTTGCTAGCCTGAGGCCTTGTGGGGGAGGGCTGACTCTGTGAAGTCTCTGTAAAGCTGCCTTAACTTCTCAAAAATAGTAAACGCTTCATCCTCTTTAGTCTTTTGCTCTACCTAAAGCTTTTTGCTTTACCTGAATCTAAAGCTTTCTATTCCAGCTGCAGAAATCTATATTTGAAAGTACTTCTTACAGCAGAAATCACATGTCCTAATTTTCAAATGATTGCAAGCAAATTAAATCAGAGACCGAAAGTCCATGGCATAGCACCTTTTAAATTTCAGAATTAAATAAATACTTTCAGAATATAAAAGGCATGAAGGGAATGACTTTGATTCTGTGTAAAACTACGATTTAACTTTGTTAAGTTGAATTTGCTTAACAGCAAGGGCACTGCGGTTAAGATCTTAACGAAGATCTGTGGCTCGTCTTTGAGGGGCCGTGCTGAAGAAGTTGTGTGGCTTTTCTACACAACAGGCTGGAGCATGTGGTGGTTGAGGCAGGCTGCTTCTGCCCTTATAAGCTGAGTGACCTTGGGCAGAATGTTGAGTCTCTCGTGCCTCAGTTTCCTCATTTGTAGAACATGAAGCACTTGGAGAACCTTCCTCAAAGGGCCACTTGGATGATGGCTGAATTAGTAAGTGTAACATAATTAGAAAAGTACCTGGCAGGGAGCAGAGTGTCACATGATTGTTGTTAAAACACTTACTTCACACTACCACTGAGATCAAGGAGCACAAAGGATTTAATTCAATCACCTAATTGCCTGGAAGAGGAATCACTACTTAGGAAACCATTACCTTGAACTCTGTGCCCAAGGTTGATCTGGCTAGCTAGTGCTGGGACTACCACTAGAAATCCTCTGCTCTTGATTTTATCCCAGGGCTTTATGGGTAATACCACACCGCACAGGGTCCTTTATGAACATCAGGTCTCCTGGAATCCCTGGAAAGTAATGCATTTTCTGGTGAGGAAACAGAAACTAACAGGAAGGTTAAGTGAGGTCAAGCAGCTACTGATAGAAGTGGGGTCACCAGACGCTGTTTACTATAGTTGAACTATTGAGTAATGCTATCCAACGTTTTTTTTTTTTCCTTTTCCTGAGATATTTGTTTTATCATTTGTGCATGAGGGAGGGAATAACTGCGAGAAAAACAAACAGGAAGACCTTAGAGTTAAGCAAGTTGCTAGTCAAGAAAGCACCAGAAAGTCTTATATTGTTTATCTCTCCAAAATATATTCCTGAAAGGCAACAAGATAAGGTCGTGAGAGAATCTTGCTTAATATCATCAAACACACTGAATAAGCAACCGTCTGCTCACAAAACTGTGCGCGTAAAGAATGATGCATAAGAATTTAACATCAGGTGATTCCTGTCTGAGACAATAATGATATAAACAGAGAGAGATTAGGACATGTGTTAGGCAAACACACAACTTAAATGAGCCTCTACAGTAAGTACACATAACTGTGGGTGAGAGCATTTAGTGGGTGTTGAGTGAAGAGAGAATCTGAGGAGTTGTGTATCTAGTCCTCTGATTAATTAAGGATGACTTTATAAATTAACTGAGATTAGCAGCTGCTTGGAAAAGAAAAATTTGATACCCAAGGATCGGGAGAAGGCCGCAGGACTTTATGCCAGCACCAGCAACAAAGACTAAAAAAAGAGCATTCATATTTCAAAATGGCATGCAAAAGCCACCCCCCCCCCAACACTAAGCAGTACAGAATCTGCTGTTTTTGAAAAGCATGCACCACATGACTCATAGTTATTTCCAAATTCAGATAGAGTGATTAGACTCAGCGCATTAGGAGACCTGACTCCACGGGCACTACGCACAGGTGTTTCTCAGGGGTTTGGCTCCCTCCAAGGAAGCTCAGCCTGCATAAACACCTTCCATCGGGCATCATGGGGATGGCTATCATTGGCAAAAGGAGGAGAGACAAATCATTTGTTACTAGACTGACTCTCCCGAGTGCCCTCATGGCCATAGCACTGGGAAAGCCGAGCCCATCCTCACCCATCACTCCAGCCTCTCTGGCAGCAGGTGATTAGAACAGAGCTCCTAGGTGTGACCGAAGCTCCATCAAGAACCATGAGAAAGGCTCCTCACTCCGTCTCCACTTCTCTCATCCGTGAGAACTGCCAAAGTAGAAACTCTCCCCTTCTCAGTACTTGGAGAAAAGGACCTCGGCTCCAACAGCATCTGGTTCCTCTCACTCTACAATTTCTTCTTCTTGTCCCCTTCACCAGCTCTTCTCTCCTACCCAGCCTTGAAATTTGTGTGCCCCAAGGCCCTTTGTATGCCATTCTTCTGGTCTTCCTGGATGCTCATTCATCTCCTCAGAGACCTCACATGTTCTCTTGATTGCTAACAATTGCCTCTGTACTGAGGACTCCCAAATCAACAGCTCTAGTTCTGGCTTCTAACTACACAGAGAAAGATACTAAACATTTCTAAGTAGCTTCTCGGCATCTCTCCAAGGTATCCCAAATTACCTCAAATTTATATTTGTAGGCTGAGCCCTCTTCCCTGCCTCTTCAACCCACTCTTTCCCTTAGATAATAGTATCACTATCCTTGGAGTCATCCAGAAAAAAAAACTAAAAATGTCTTCGGATCCTTCTTCTCCACCCACAACCAATCAACTGTCAAGTTCTACTAAACCTATTATGATCTGACTAGATCTCTGCCTCTCATGCTCACCGGGTATAGTTCATGCCACCTTCTTCCTCTCATCTGGACTATGTAATACTTTCCCAACTAGACTCTCTGCATAAGGTTGCTCCCCAGTTACGCATCCAGTTACACATATGAAATATAGGTCAGATCAGGTCACACTCTGTAGGGAGACGGCTCCCCTGCTACATCCTATGTAAATCTCCTGCATGGAAGTTACAGTAGTTGCCCTAGTTGAACCATAATAAGGTAAAGGGGGTGGGTTTTCCCCAAAGGGTAGTCCAACATCTGAGAGAAAAGTCGAATCTTCAGGCAGCAAAATGGCTTCCAGGGGGGCCATAGTTAGGTGGGAGACAGAATCTTTCCCCCTTGTCCTCACTCTTTGGGGTCTGGACTTGAGGCCCCAAGAATGGGGTGTCCACAAGGCTCTGCAGAGGCAGAGTGAAGTAGGTTAGGAGTAAGCCCAGTTGTGACAGCACACACAAAATGTGTTCAACATCCCTTGTGAGGGAGACTATCTAATGCATATTATTCTATGTACACTTCAGTTTCTGCCAGTAAGCCTGGTTTACATGGTCCAGAAAGGCCTGAGCTCTGCTTCAGAAAGTACATTAAAGTGGACAAGCTACCCTCTGAGGCTACCATGGTAGACAGAGGGTCCTCATGAAAAGTGAGAATTCCCAGAGAAAGCTGAACCCTGGGATATAAGATCTGGGGATACAAGATCTAGTCAAATCTCCCAGGTGGCAGGTCTCCCTGTTGCCAACCTTGGAGGACTAGGATTCCCTTTGTCAAGAAGCCAGCAGATCTTACACTCCTCTACAAAGTCTGTTCAATAGACACCAGTGCCAGAATCCCTGACCCAACATCCATTGGCTCTCAGGAACCCATTCCCTCTCTTGCTACATGACTAGGCTCCTTCAGCAATCTCAAGGAATCAATAGAACAATCTCAAGGGGGCAGAAAAACTGGAATAGTTAGCCTCCAGCTCCCATCTATCAGTGATTGATGCCTGCTTCAGGGACAGGGGGCATTAATTCTCTAGTATTTCCAGCCTTCCTTTCTGACCTGAGAGGAAATATGGACAAGACATCCATAGCATCTGCCACAGAATGAATTTATACTACTCTTGTCCTGCTTTCTTGTTTGTGTTTTGCTGCCATATATACCTTCTAACCCTGCTTCAAACTGTGTGGAATGAGGTGAAGTATAAATAGAAAATTCTTATAGTAATTTCAACTATTATTGTGCCTACTCCTTTCTGCACACATAATTTAATGACAGAAATTCCCTCTTGCTCCCTATTACCAAAAGCAAGGATCCTACAATTCCTTTCTGCAAAATGGTATGAATTTCTACCCTGTTGCTGTGATTCTACAAATATTTCATTCCCCCCTCCCACCCACACTGATTTCCTCCATAAATAGACATCTAGCTGCCAGTTCTTCATTCTTCAGGGGTTTTTTGTTTTTGTTTTGTTTTGTTTTTAATGAAAGTTAAACATTGCTGAGTGGATGATCACCCTGGGTTTCAGGATGATGAGGAAACGTGTTTGTTTCGTCAAGTTCATATTGGATCATATAAAAGCACGTCCCACATTATGCCTCTCACTGTCCTCCTGACTATCTGGAAAATACCTCAAAATGGCATTACCTTCAACTCTAAGCTTAAGTTAGAGTAAGTACCTTGGTTGTATGTGCTTAAAAATGTTAGCATTTTCCAATTATCTGCAATTTTTCTTTTATCCTGCATTACTAAATTTACCTGGGGAGCAAATATCTCACTCATGATCTCTCCTGTCTCCCTGAGAGTCTTTTGAGTTTAACGTAAGAAGACAATGAAACCATAATGTGCAGAGAACAATACATAAAATGTCTTTTTGCTCTTTTGCTGTTGTTGTTTATAAAGATAATATATGAACACTATAGAAAATACAAATGATACAGAAAACTCTAAAGACAAAAGTTTCTTTTAAAAAATTCATCTTGGGGCGCCTGGGTGGCTCAGTCGGTTGAGCGTCCGACTTCGGCTCAGGTCATGATCTCATGGTCCGTGAGTTCCAGCCCCGCTTCAGGCTCTGTGCTGATGGCTCAGAGCCTGGAGCCTGTTTCAGATTCTGTGTCTCCCTCTCTCTCTGACCCTCCCCTGTTCATGCTCTGTCTCTCTCTGTCTCAAAAATAAATAAACATTAAAAAAAAATTTTTTTTAAAAATTAAAAAAATCATCTTAAAAAAGGAAACGCAAAGACAATAAAAAAATAAAAAATCATCTTAAGTCTTACTGTACAAATAACTGCTGTAAATATTTTGGGAAACATGACAAATATACACACCATTCAGACATACAGTAAATGGCGTCGTACCCTGCATGCTGTTTTGCCAGCTACTTTTCACCCAAAATATCTTTTCCGATCTTATTTCTTAAAAGACTTTAGTTGTTCAGAGTAGTTTCAGATTTACAATAAAATTGAGAGGAAAGGATGGAAGTTTCCCATATACTCCCTGATGCCACACAAGCACAGCCTTTCCCATTATCCACATCACTCACCAGAACAGTACATTGTTTACCAAGGACAAACCTACAATGACACATCACAGTCACCCAAAGCCCATAGTTTACCTCAGGGTTCACTCTTGGTGTTGCACATTCTATGAGTTTCGACAATGTATAACAACATATATCCATTATTAGAACATCGTACACGGTATTTTCAGTGTCCTAAGAATCTTCTGTGCTCTGCCTATTCATCTCCCTCTCCCCTCCTGCCGCCACCTCTGGCAACCACTGATCTTTCTATTGTCTCCAGAGTTTTCCTTTTCCAGAATGTCACACGGTTGGAATCTACAGTATATAGCTTTCTCAGATTGGTTTCTTTCACATAATATTCTTCCATGTCTTTTCATGATGTGATAGCTCATTTCTTTTTAGTGCTGAATAACATCCCATTGTCTGGATAGACCACAGTTTATTTATCCGTTCACCTACTGGAGGGCATCTTGGTTGCTTCCAAGTTTTGGCAACGATGAATAAAGCTGCTATAAACACCAATGTGCAGGTTTTAGCATGGACATAAGCTGTCCATAATTTTTAAAAGTTACTATGTGTGGGGCACCTGGGTGGCTCAGTTGGTTAAGCAGACAACTTCGGCTCAGGTCATATCTCATGGTTCTTGAGTTCAAGCCCAGTGTCAAGCTGGCTACTGTGAGTATAGAACCTGCTTCAGATCCTCTGCCTCCCCCTACCCCATGCCCCTTCTCCACTTGTGCTCTTTCAAAAATAAACATTAAAAAAAGAGTTGCTATTCGTTTTTATAGCAATTAATACTAACATTACCATTTGGTCATTCTATCTTATAAAAACGAATATACATCACAACAAACTTAAAAATAAGCTAACAGCATTAGCAGATAATCCCTGTGAAAGTAGGGTTTCCCTGGTTGAAATCTCTACATTTTTTCTCATTCACTTGAAGCATAGGGACAGCTTTCTCCACCCCCACCCCTGCCTCTAAGCTCAGGTTGGTCTTCCTTCCTCACGCACACAAAAATTCTTATACAAACAACCTGTCCACCCAAAATCTTTTCCAGATAAACATGTGTTTCCTGCTGAGAACTAAAAAGAATCCTGCCCCATAGCTTGGTTTATTCCGTTTCCCTTTCAATTTTTTCCCCTCTTTTGCACGAGTAGATTTCTGAGGTCTCTTCTAAGCCCTCAAGTTCTGGTTTTATGATTTTAGAAAAACCTTACAGGATATTAGCCAGGAGGAATATGAGGCCTAATCATTTCCTTCTCCAACTACATGGCTGGAATGAGAGCAATGCTACCTCCCTCATGCTGCTGACTCAACATGATTTTTAAAACCACTGTGCCATTGCTCATTATACACAGACTAATTCCAAACCCAGGACTAAAGGTAAAATAACTTTATCACATAACCCAATTTCCTGCAACACTAACACCAGAGCTTTGAACCTCAGCCAGCTTTTTATGATCATTAAAAAAAAAAAAAAGGCAAGGAGACAGCTGCTTTAATCAAATGTCATTTCTATCATATGGTCACTTCCTGTCAGAGGCTAGCAATTTACAAGTGTATATCTTGGCTACTAGGTTGGCTTTTTTATTTGTTTGCTTTTTGATGATTATATTATGCCTTAAATTAGAGGGAAACAAAATTAAAAATCCACTCAAAGAGTTCTTTATTGACTACGATTAATAACCCAGTCTGCATTGTGAATAAGAGTTCATAGTTTTCTAGGAAAGTCAGAGAGGTATGTAAGAACACTTCCGGGGTGCCTGGGTGGCTCAGTTGATTAAGCATACAACTTCAGCTCAGATCATGATCTCGTGGTCCGAGAGTTCAAGCCCCGCGTTGGGCTCTGTCCTGACCACTCAGAACCTGGAGCCTGCTTCGGATTCTGTGTCTGCCTCTCTCTCTGCCCCTCCCCCCCCCCCCCCCCCGTCTCCCTCTCTCAAAAATAAACAAGCATTAACAAACTTTTTTTTTCAAATATATTAAAAAAAAGAATACTTCAAATATCAGGCTAAAGTGTGACAAATGCCTCTATCTTTTGGAGTATTTAGTATCAGCTCACCTGCCACACCAACAAAAGTCTAGATATTTGTTTTAATTCAGCCATTTATCATAATTTAGTAAATGTTTATTTACAGTTTAAACACACAATAGTTCAACAAACTGCTAGGGTTCCCACCAAAAAATTAGTGAACAGGGCTTTTCGACCCTCAGCTGTCTTTCATTCACAAATCACTTTGGGGACAAGGTGGCATTCTGCTCCATTGTGGATGTTAAATAGCAGGCTATCTTTTGCAATGGCGTTAGTTCTAAGCTCTAGGAGCACTCAACTTCTTTCTTCTTTTTCTATCATATGCTTATGCATCCAACAAGTCTTGAACCTTTATTAAGTGCTGGATGCTGTGATGGGAGGTAGGGGTACAATGGTGAACAAGGTATAGTAGTATCTTCAACTGAAAGTCTAGCATTGGAGGAAGATTGTAAACAACTGTTACTTTGCATAGTACAACTCTCCATGGGAGTGTGGGTGGGCAGGAATCTTACCCAGATGTGGGAGAATCAGAGATGGCCTTTCTTAAGAAGCACAATAAAGCTATAACTTCAGAACAAGTGAAGAAGAGGTGAATCAGGAAAAATGGGGACAAATGTTGCAAAAAGAAGCAGCCATATGTACCAATGTCCAGAGTTAAAAGAACATAAGGTTCAAGGAACTCCTAATATTCACCTTCTGACTTGGTTACTCTAACTCCTAGTAGGTGCCTCATCATCATCAAATACTTAGCAAATTGTCTACTATTTACTAGGGCCAAGAATACCAAGCTGTAGGGGTAAGAGTACTTCACAAAGGTTCTTGAGTTGCTATGCTGAGGTACAGGAAGAAACTACTGGAACTCCCATTTGTGTGTTTCTCATACTCTTCATTTCAATTCTGTAATCCTTTATAGTGTTTATAACATACACAGTATTACATATATATAAACTTTATGAAGAAACATAATGTCAGTGATGAATCACGGGAATCTACTCCTAAAGCTAAGACTACACTGTATGTTAGCTAACTTGACAATAAATTAAAAAGAAGAAAAAGAAAACATACATATATTTGGAGGGCATGCTGAGCTCTGACATCCACGTGATCAAAAAAAGTTTGGAGACCACTGATCTAGATGGATTTACATTCTAGTTGGAGAAACGAGTGACACTGAGATGAAAGGCACCAAGGCTAAGTGCTATGTCCGGGTATTAGGGAAGCAAAGGGTCGGAAAAGATACCTGAGGGCTGGGGTGGTCAGGGAAGGCTCCAAAGCAGAGATGGCATTCAATTTAGGCCTTGACAGAAGAGTGAAGCTCAAACCAAGTAGAGACATTAGGAGAGGACTTTTTGTCTGGGAAGAATGACAAGCCCATGTATATGGGTGTTGGGAAGCAACGAGAAAACCACCTTCTGTAACACAACAGACTCCTAGTGAGTAGCAGAACAGACGATGTGACCCTGGAATGGACACAAATGTAGCAGAACAGTGGGCATCTCCAGTATCTGGCTAAGAAATCACACTTTGTCGCTGGAAGCAGGGACCCTGGAACAGTCATTATTCCTTCTGTGCCCAGTGGCAGGCCTTCTCTGCAAATGGAAAAAGCCGAGCTAAATGCACAGTGAAGTTTTTTATAACTCTTAAGAATATGTTACCAGTGAAAGTAGTTTTCAAGAATGAGGGCAAAAGAAAGATGTTTCAAGAGTGCTGAGATAGCTCACCATCAAATACCTTCACTAAATAAACTTCTAAAGGATTTACTCTGAAGGGGACAAAAATGATCCTCCAAGGAATATCTGAGCAACAGAAGAAAATGGTGAGGAAAAAAATTATACACATTTAGCTAAATATAAACAAACAATGATGAAATAAGTAATAATGTCTAGTTAACGGAGCTTCAAAAGAAAAATAAAAAATACATCTAAAATATCAATGAATTGGGGGCGCCTGGTTAAGTGTCCGACTTCAGCTCAGGTCATGATCTCACAGTTTGTGGGTTCGAGCCCCTCGTTGGCTCTGTGCTGACAGCTCGGAGACTGGAGCCTGCTTCAGATTCTGTCTCTCTCTCTCTGCCCCTCACCTACTTGCTTGCTTGCTCTTTCTCTCTCAAAAATAAATAAAACATTAAAATATCAACCAATTGTACCTAAGCCAGAGGAGGGTGAGTAGAGATAAAACATTCTAAGATCCTTATTTGCTCATTAGGATCTCAGACCATTTTTCAAAGCAGCTGTACCATTTTGCAATCCCACCAACAATAGGAAAAGTTTGAGTGTTCCACAGTCTCATGAACATTTAGGGTGGTTGGTCTTTGCCATTTTAGCCATTTAGCCATTAGTGGTATCTCACTGTGGTTTAAATTTGTACTTTTCTATTGCCTAAAAACGTTGAGCATGTTTTTACATGCTTATTGGACATTAGCTATTTCTTCTTTTGAAAACATGTTCAGTTCCTTTGCCCATTTTTTAAAAGTTGAATTGTTTGTCTTCCATTTGTACCACAACTTTCTGGTATATGCTGTTCATTTTTGGAAAGAAGTTAGCAACTGTTGGGGCACCTGGGTGGTTCAGTCGGTTAGGCGTCCAACTTCAGCCCAGGTCATGTACTCGGAGTTTGTGGGTTTGAGCCCTGCATCGGCTCTGTGCTGACAGCTCAGAGCCTGGAGCCTGCTTCAGATTCTGTGTCTCCTTCCCATTCCCTCTCCCACTTGTGCTCTGTCTCTCCCAAGAGTAAATAAATAAACATAAAAAAAAAAATAAGCTAGCAACTGTTTTTCCTATTAAGAAACATATTCCTCTACTATTAATTCCATGGGATTCACCTGAGAACTCTCACCAAGACTGTGTCCAAACTGAATAAGACAAAGAAGGTTTCAGAAAGGTTACAGTTCATTTCTACCATGTATATATATATATATATATATATATATATATATGTATATGTATATATGTATGTATGTATGTATTGGTGGGGCAGGGGGTGTTGAGAAATATCCAGACTTATGTTTTAAAATTCCATGCATATTCTGGCTAAACAAGCATAGAAAATCATATTTTTGCCAGGTTTTTTATATAATCTTTAGCTGAATAAGATAATACAGTTAAATTTGAATTTTAATAGAATAATCTAAATTACAATGATTCTACTTCGTCTCCCTTTATAATTCCTAGCACATACCACAGAGATTTTTTTTTTTTCCTGGCCTCTCTAGAATGGGTCTGGTTAACATCACGGTCAAGTTCTTTATTAACTGAAATACATCTGATTTTAGCAACTGCCACTGCAATCAGTCAGTCAACAGCAAAGCAAAGCAAAGTCCAAGGGACACATATTCCAGGATTCCCTGAGGCTCTGAAAACATCATCAAGGGGTGTGACTGCTCATCTTCTTCATTTAGTAGTAGCATCCTTAGTTGTATGTATTACAGAAACAATCCTCAAATCCATCTTTGATCACAAGATTAAAAACAGTACATGCCAGCAGGTCCTCTACCTGTAAAGCATTTATAAACCTTCACCATTTGCCCTTGAGAAATAGAGTGC
Source organism: Panthera pardus (assembly GCF_024362965.1). NCBI lineage: Eukaryota > Metazoa > Chordata > Mammalia > Carnivora > Felidae > Panthera > Panthera pardus. The sequence continues at coordinate 100,135,603 of NW_026526810.1, read as the reverse complement.
TAATTCAGCTCTACAGGTTTCTTTTTAAAAAAAAAAAAAATTTTAACATTTATTTTTGAGAGACAAAGCGAGACAGAGCACAAGTGGGGGAGGGGCAGAGAGAGAGGGAGACACAGCATCCAAAGCAGGCTCCAGGCTCTGAGCAGTAGGCACAGAGCCCGACACGGGGCTCGAACTCACAGACCGCAAGATCATGACCTGAACAGAAGCTGGATGTCTAACCAACTGAGCCACCCAGGCACCCCATAGTTCTAAAGGTTTCTATTTGAGCGGCTGCCCAAAAGCTTACCAATTAGTTCCTTAATGTGATGTAGTAACTGATGAAAGAGGTCTAAAGAGCCTCTGTGCTCTGTCTGGCCTTCAAGTCTACTTTTTCTCCGTTTTGTATTTGTATCAAATGAGAAGATAGGAGCCTGTTGCACTTGATCTGTAAGGAATGAAGCTTTTCATGGTTCACTCTATTCTCCACATCAACTGTATACTCACTGTAGAACTATGGGACTTCTCTACAACAATTAAGAGATAATTCCCCCTTGCTTTAATTTTGTGTCCTTTAAGAACTATTTTTGGGGCGCCTGGGTGGCTTGGTCGGTTAAGCGTCCGACTTCGGCTCAGGTCATGATCTCACGGTCTGTGGGTTCGAGCCCCGCGTCAGGCTTTGTGCTGACAGCTCAGAGCCTGGAGCCTGTTTCAGATTCTGTGTCTCCCTCTCTCTCTGCTCCTCCCCTGTTCATGCTCTGTCTCTCTCTGTCTCAAAAATAAATAAATGTTAAAAAAAGAAATTAAAAAAAAAAAAAAAGAACTATTTTTAACCTTTAGCCTTGAATGTGGAACTCCGGATAAGGCGGTGGCGGGGGGCGGGGGGGGGGGGGGGGGGATGTAAACTATGGCATTCAGAATTCTTTAAACCATCTGTGCAGAAAAGCAAAAACTATTGTCATTGAAAGGTTAATCCGAAAAAGGGGTATTTCAAGAGATATTTAGGGAACTAGGCTAGCTAGCAAAACAATTCTTCTACTTTTATAGGCAATGATTGAATCTCAGAATCAAACCAGTGGGGAACATTTTCTGTAATCAATAGACACAGAAATTTTCTCTTTCCCCAAAAAAGAGCACCCACTCACTCACACAGGTGACACATTTTGGGTGTTAATGTGCCAGGTTAATGCTCTATTCGTGGAAATAAAGTGGATCAATTCTCAAACAACCTATTTTGGTAAGGGTCTCCAACAGTTGTAGCTTCAAATCAGAGAATAAACAGGCTTAGTGATTCTCAGCATCTGGTGTAGACTGGTAACAAGGTGGGGATTTTAGAGAGGAGAGCCTGGTCTCCTTTTGTGACTACCTATATTTCCGCATTACAAACTGTCCCTAATCCACTTTGGTAAAGTGCATTCCTGAAGCAATAACGCATAAGAGATGAGAGTCAAATTTCCACAAACAAAACCTTCCACATTTTCTTGTAGCTGTATGAGAAAATTCCCCTGAGAACACAAGAACAGGTATGTTAGCTTCATACCATAACTGCAGGTAAATGACTGAACAGAAAAACTTATTTTTAAACAAGCTCTAGCTTTCTACTTAAAACTATATAAATAATAGTACTAGAAGGCTTTCTTCTTCCAGTATTTGTGTCGAACTCTAAACAAAACAAGTCTTCATGGGAAGCCTCTTGGACTTCCTTGGGGCAAATTACCATCTAAGACGATAAAGGAATTACCCTGGATCAAAGGGTTATTAAGAAGAGACACCTTTAATGAAAACATTCTTAGTGAGACTGTTTGCCCAGGCTTGTGAAAGAGCTACGAATCTGGCTTCAGCAATGACAGGGTCATTATGAACTGAAAGCTTATTCTAGATCATGTGTCTGGTGTTTTAGATTAATAAACAAAGAAATCAGAGTCTTGATTTTTTTTTTTAATGTTTTTACTGAAGGCACTGGCAAATGCATTGCACAACAGGGAAAGTGACAGCTTGACGGTGTATGTGGGGCACACGCACACGGAACAGGCAGAGACAAGAAAGCATTCTTCCCTGTGAAAAAGCCAAACGAAACTGTCCCATGATGCATCTTGGTCTGTTTTCCACTGACCTGGAACTCAGGGGTGTGATCAGTGCTCTCCAAAAAAGAAGAGTGCAGGGTCATTACCTTAGATTCAGAAATTCATGACTTTGGTTAAGAAGGTGAATGGAGTTAGAGATAAGGACAACAGACTTTTAAAGAGCTGAAGTTGCCTGGGACTAAAATGTGCCACATGGCCACATATCCCCAAGCTTAGTATAGCCCCAGCCTTTCACTGAAGGCCAGCCCTCTGGAGCCTAGACCAACCTCCCCTTCCAGGTTAACCACCAACGTCTCCCTGACACAAACCTGTGCTCTAGTCAAACTGGGATCTTCACCACTCAGGGCCCTTCCTCCTATCAGACTCTGCCCAGGTCACTCCCCTCACCAGGAATGGCTTCTCACCTTCCTAAACCCAATCCTCAAAAAAGTACTTCCTCACCCGAAGCTGTCTGCAGACCTGCAAAGGAAGAGCAAATTTCTAATGCTCGTCCACAAGCAGCACTCTGTGTAGTCTTCGCAGTCTTGCACAGTTATTCAATTGCCTACATATTTTTGCCTTTTCTCTCAAGTGGAACAAATTTCTTAGAAAGTAAGATTTTATAGTTTTATATCCTCCCAGAATCTATCATAATGAGCATCTATACCCATCAGTGATATCCTTACACATGACACTAACATGCAACTGAAAATTATAAATACAACTTAAAGATCCCTTGTTACCATTTCAGGGTGTCTAGAATGCTATGGTTCAATGGGATTGCCTGCTTCTCAAAGGCCGTCTCATTGAGGCACCTGTGGTGTAGTGATCTTTAAAAGGACCTGGCGTCAGAATCATTTGTGAGCTTTAATTTAGGCTTAAACACTATTTTCATACCTAAATTTGGGCAACTTCATTCACTTATTAAATCAAACGTTTATAGCAGACTCTATTCCACACTAAATCGGAATATCTGGAGACCAAGAATCTGCACTTGAAACTCTAAGAACCAGTGGCCCAGCAGGAAGGACACACAAATAAACAGTTAAAATACAAACGCAATAGTTGCCCTATCTCTGTGTCTGCATGTCTAGGGGGAGGAAGCCCAGATGGTGCTGGGGAATTAAGAGCACACACAGAAGAGGTGATGTCCGACCTGACTCTACAGCCTGAACAGCAGAAGAAATACCCAAGGGAAGTCTCTGTGAGTCATTCACATTCTGACACTCTCCTGCTTAAAAGGCATTCACTGGCTGCATTCGGGGCTCAGGGCAAACTAGCACACCTGCAGCTGACCTTGCCCCCATCAAAACCCCATCACTCCTCCATCCCCGCCTGGCCCTGGGGTCCACGCCTGCCCTAATCTCTGCCCTCCTCTCTCCTCTCCTTCCTCTCTCACCCTACCCCCCAACTAAAATGATTTCAGGACTTGCTTTACTGAACCTTATTCAAGTCAGGGTTCGACTGTCCTCCTTAAAGTAACCCCAGCATCAACACCAAAGGTCTTATCACACAGATTCACATTTACCTGTTTAGACTGTGAACTAGGGGTGTGTGCGGGGTGGGGGTGGGGGGTTAGGGTATCTCCCATGTCCAGCATATAAACAGCAATAAATGAATGAATGGGTAAAATCACACTCACATGAAAAAGTAAACAGAAGTATAAAAGAGCTTGCCAGATTCCTGTACCTACAAGTAGTTTACTATTGCTAAATTACAGAGAGTATGAATGACTAGTAGGAGATGAGATTTAAAAGGAAGGTTACTGGGGCGCCTGGGTGGCTCAGTCGCGGTTGAGTGTCTGACTTCGGCTCAGGTCATGATCTTGTGGTTTGTGGGTTCGAGGCCCGCGTCAGGCTCTGTGCTGACAGCTCAGAGCCTGAAGCCCGCTTCGGATTCTGTGTCTCCTCTCTCTGCCCCTCCCATGCTCATGCTCTCTCAATAATAAATAAACATCAAGAAAAAAATTTTAAAGGAAAGTTACTATCAAACCTGTACGGGAAGAAGGCGCTGGACTTTCACAGATCACAGGAAGGCACTAAAAGGTTTCATATAGAGGAGAAATGTTATGAGATTCCCTAAGTTCTCTCAAGATAAGGCCAGGAGAGACCCAGGTCCCAGGGCTGGTTTGTCATGATTAAATAGAGAACACACATACAGAAACAAAACATACACCATAATGTATAAAGGTAAGAGTATCTTCTGCAACTCCTAGCTATTAACCTACTAATCTTATAGTGTTTAGTTTTCATATGCCTAAAATTGGTTGTATATTTTCATGATAAAAGGTGGAGAAAGGGCACAGATCAGGAAATGCAGCCATTTATCAGGACACTGTGGGGAAGAGAGCATTCTGGGAAACCACTCCCTTTTCAAAACACGCCAATTATATCCCTGGGTCACTCACAAAACCACCTACTAGATAATGTCTTCTATAAACTGATGTATCAGTGGTAACCTTTGTTGGACCTATTTCCAGCTCAATGGTTTCTGTATTTATGTGATGGCAGTAATCCACACCAGAGACTGAATTGAAGTAAATCAAACCGATTTAAAACCTTAAGCCAAGAGGAGAAACCTTTCTTTTTCCCAAATATTCTTACAGCAAGCTTCCCCATTGCAAGTAAGAGGGTGCTGCGGGAAAAGCCTCGAGTCCCTTACCCAGGTAAGTAAGAGGTCTCGGTCCCCCTGAGCTCCCTTTCTCCACCCCACAGAGGCAGGTAAAGGAGAGAGGAGGGGGGATGGAAGGGTGTTGCAACAGGCTCTTATCAGCCTCTTTCAGGAATTCGGAGCAAACCTCTGCAGGGCTCCTGAAGCCCAGGGTTTCTCAGAAGGGCTGGAGATCCACAGATGGACATATAGATAAAATAAGTTCTGTTTGCTCCTTTGTTTCCAAGGCTAACTGTAGCAATCATGTGATCTCTGGGGAAAATGAAACATTTTTCTACTCACCAAGAGACTGTTGCAAGCCAAGCAGCCAAACAGATCACTAAGGACAAGGGGCGGGTCCTCATGTAAAGCACAAGCTCTCCGCTGAGACTTAACGCTAGGCTCCAGCTCTGGCATGGGGTTAGAGTGAGTTTGCTGGCTAGACCAACAAAAGCTGAGCCCTCTAGGCAGCCAGTTCTCTCCCTCCCTCCCTGAGCATCTTCCCACAGGTGAGAGTGACTCACTCACCAGCGAGTGAATTCTTTATACTAACTGACGCCCACATACCTGGGGTACAGAGTCTGCCTGTGGGACAGGTTTCCACAACACTTTCATCAGCCTGGGTTCATGAGGAAAATGTACGAGTGGCACGTGCCAAGCTCCCAGTGACCACCCCCTCCCCCCCACAACGGTGCTGAGAGCAGCAGGGGAAAGGAGACCACACGGGGCTTTCCGGAGAAGAGGCAGGGTCACTCACACATGTATATACAGAAGCACACGTTAGCATCCCTGAGTATGAAGGGCAGACGTGTAATGTAAAACTTCCATCCAATGCCTTTGAAATGACTGTGGTCCAAACTGGGATTCGGCTGGAGTCTGGCCGGAAGAGGCTGCAGGTGCTAGCCTACCTTTCCAGGCCTCCGTGAGCTGAGCCAGTTGTGCAGAGTCTCATAGAAGCTAGGGTTCACATAGCAAAGGTGAGCTCCACCACTGAGAACTACAGGCTTTCGGCTCAAGTCTGTGGCAAAACATGACAAACTGCAATAGCCAAATCCCAGGAGTTAGGTGGACAACACTCAGCTCTCTTCCCTTATTCTCACATCCAAGTACGCCAACAAAGTATGCCTACTTATATATATAAAGCAGTTCAGTGTATATTTGGGCTTAAAATATAGGATTTGTCTAATTTTAGTTTTTCATTTTAGTTTTTGTTTTGTTTTGTTTTTTTTCTGTACTGATAACCAGTTCCCGTGTTCCAGGCTTTAAAAATGACGACCTACCCCTCTAGGGTGGTGCACCTGTTTGGCTCAGAGCTCTACACCAGTTCCTCCCACAGTAAGGGCCAGGGACCCTGTGCAGGTTCTAAAGGAGTTTAATCTCCCTTCCAAAGAATCAGTTCCTTCTTTCTTAAAAACAAAAAGAAAAAATCAGTTTTTTATATTGTATTGCATTGGTTCTTAACCAGGAGTGATTTCGCCCCTAGGGACATTCGGCAGTGTCTGGAGACATTTTTGGCTCTCACAGCTGGGGTGGGGTGGTTTGCTACCGGCATCTGGATTGTGGAGGCCAGGGATGCTGCTAAACAGCCTACAGTACACAGCACCGCCCTCATAACAAAAGTTATCCAACCCCAAAGGTCATTTGTGGCAGTTAAAAAACCCTGCAGTATTTGGATTCTGTAGATTTCATCTGGGGAAAAAAAGTATTTTGTTGCTTAAAAATAAGTTTGAAAATTTCTGCTCTAGGACACCTGCCGGGACCCAAACTATTCAACAACATGATAAAGACTCTTTTGTATTGAGCTTCAAAGTGCTCAGATAGTACAGATTTTCACATCCGACGCTGGCTTTTAAAATCCCGTAATAGGTCTAGCTGCTATAAAGAGCTAAGGCCCCGTCTCTCTTTCTGTTAAACCCTGAGTGGGAATCAAGGAGCTGTAGCCACCTAGTAGGACCTAATGCAAACCTCCTTCTGTGCCAGGGTAGAATCACAGTAACTTCAACCAAAGTAGGAAAGATCAGACAGAGGCTGAGGGCTTGTCCCGATGGGAAGCCACGGGTGTTGGCTCCATAGAGATCAGGTCTCCATCAGTTAGGCAGAGAGCCAGAAGTTAAATATATTGCTTCTTTTAGGAAGGAAAGTGAACAATGGCCTCTTCATGTGAAACCACAATGGGAGTTTAGGAAGGGGCAGAGCATAATTCCCAGGATGGAAAATGGCCTGGGCTCCAATGTTCGGTCCTTGGTCCTGCAGCACTCAGTCATTGCTGGTGAACTCTCTATTTACTAATTCCTATGCAAAACCCATGGACTAAGTGGCACCTTTTGATGCCAACCGAAGGAATAATTCTGATTCTCAGGTTGAGGGGATAACTACAGCTGTCTACCCTATCATGAAGGCTTCCTGCTACTCTGAGGGTCTCTGAGGTGTCTCTCAGCAAATGAAACTAACAGCCCACGCGTAGGCTAATCCTTCCAGATATAAAGACAGAACCTACATGACACATCGCGCGTGGCCCTCTAAGCCCTGCTTCATCTTCCATCTCTTTCTCTCTCTCTCCAAAAGCCATCAGGCCTTCTTCCAGGAGGTGCCCCAGGGCACTTGGGCACTAACCATAACACACCATCCTGAACTGTGTTTACATGACCACCTTCCTCTCCAGGCTGCGAGCTTGATCACGGTAGCCTGTGTCCTACGGCCTGGCACACCAGGAACCTAATATTCAATGAATGGATGAATGAGCTTGACCTGTCAACCATTGGACATGCTCCCAAGTAAGTCTTCCCCAAACTGTAGAGCAGGCCAGACCCTTCCTCACGCTGTACGTGCGGCTTGCAGTGTATGAATGTGAGTACAGAACTCGCTTCAGTAAACACAGCCGTGGAACAGGATAGGCCTGTGCAGATGTTAGATCTTTCTCCAGGAACCATTCCATATGTAAAACAATTGGAGGGTGGAGAAATTCAATAAACAGCTGCCCTTTGAGGTGGCAAAAGACACACTCTCCCTTTTCAAGTGCAATCAGCGGGTTGGATGACCTTGCCTCAACCCTTGCAGCAGAGAAACAACCCTGGTGTGGCTTCCTCATCAGTCCTCAGAAGGATCCACACAAAAAAGCCCTCACACACAATAAACTGCAAACACAAACACACTTTCAACCCAGACGCTTTCATTTAGATTATCAAGTCTTAGAAGATAAAGATTTAATCACACTATAGGCTTTTTTTTTTTTTTCATTTTCTTTTTAAGAAGAGTGGGTCCTGGGACATTCCCAAGCTGTGGGTCCAGAACTGCTGGGGTGAGCCCCTTAGAAGGGAGGAGGACTCCACAACCAACCTCTCAGAATGCAAACTATGTCTAACGTGTGCAACTAGTGTTTAGATACTTCTGAAACAAATTTTTAAACCCAATTAGAGACTTTCCTGAATGCACTGAATTTTGCCATTAAGTATATTAGTAGTCCCGAGAGACATGGTTCAAATAGCTACACATACACAAGACTCGGGGAAATACAGAAAAGGCCTTGATAACCAACCTAGGGTTAGAAACCACTAAGCCAGTCCATTTAAAGAGTTTCCCTCCACTGTGCTGTACTAACAGCCCTAGAAATAAGGCTCTTTTGTTTCAACTGATAATGAGAGATCAGGAAAGATTGCCAAAAGGAAGATGCTAATAGGGGTTCTGTTCGGTAGAGCTGTCTGGGGTACAGACAATAAGAGGGAAGCTCTTTCAAAGAAGTCTTACTCTGAGGACCAGTCTTGTCTTGACAGACTGAAGTTGCTGTCAGTGATTAATGAGGGGGCTTTAATCCACATCCTATACTGGACCCCAGCCCCTCCTTTTCAGGTATGAAGAATACTGAAAGGAGGAAGACAGGAGAAAGACAGAATTTTGGAGTCCCTGTGGGCTGCCCTCATAAATGTATAGAACTAGGTCCCCTTTGATTTTCTAAGTGTAGCAGGATGCTAGGTGGGACTTTTCCTCTCAGCCCAGGACAAAAGACACTAAGTAGCCATCATCTAAGTTCTGAGGGCTCCCTCCCATCAGGGTTTTCTGGAGACAGCTACCCCACCGCCACCCCATGATACACCAGTTCTGCACCACTCCCCCAACGTCAGAATGAACCTGAAAAGGACTCCAACCTGAAGCTGAGGAGACAGGCTCCAAGAAAATCACTCTCGGGGGACAGGAAGGGGAGAGGATGCTAGATCTTAGGACAAGACTTCACCGTCCTTGAAGGGGGTCAAAAGATACAAACTTCCGGTTATAAAATAAATAAATTATGGGACTGTCAAGCACAGCACAGCGACTATAGTTAATACCGTTTTGCGTGTTTGAAAGTTGCTGAGAGTGGGGCACCTGGGTGGCTCAGTCAGTTAAGCGTCCAACTTTGGCTTGGATCATGATCTCACGGCTCTTGTGTTCGAGCTCTGTGTCAGGCTCTGTGCTGACAGCTCGGAGCCTGGAGCCTGCTTCAGATTCTGTGTCTCCCTTTCTCTCTGCCCCTCCCCCGCTTATGCTTGTGTGCGTGCTCTCTCTCTCTCTCTCTCTCAAAAATAAATAAAAACTTAAAAAAATTAGAAAGTTGCTGAGAGAGTAGACCTTAAAATTTTCTATCACAAGAAAATAGAAGTTTTTTGGTAACTATATATGGTAACGGACATTAACTAGACTTACTATGGTAATCATTTCACAATATCTACTTGTAGCATATCACCTTGTACATCTGAAACTAATATCATGTGATATTGTCAATTATACCTCAAAACAAACAAACAAAAAAAAAGACTTCACCCTCTTCTTCACTCCAAGAAGCTGGGCCAAACCTGGGGGAGGTGAGCCAAGGAGGTCTCAGCTGTGTATGACTGAAGTTTTCAAAATGAACAGGACTCAGTCTAAAACAGTAATAGGAGTTTGCCCATCAACTGATAAATAGATAAACGAAGTGTGGTATTTACACACAATGGACTATTATTCAGTCCTAAAAAGGAAGGAAGTTCTGACACCTGCTATAACATGGATGAGCCTTGAGGCCATCGTGCTGAGTGAAACAAGTCACAAAAGGACAATTCTGTATGATTCCACTCATACCAGATACTCAGGGTAGTCAGAGTCACAGAGACAGAAAGAAGGGTGGCCGCCAGCGGCTACAGGGGAGGGAATGGGAATTTATTATTTAATGCATAGAGTTTCAGTTCTATAAAACTTCTATTCAGCTTCCAGAAAGAGTTGTGGAGATGGATGGTAGTGGTCGTTGCACGACAACGCACATATAATAAATACCACCGAACTGAACACTTAAAATGATTAAGATGGTAAATTTTTATATTATGTGTCTTTTACCACAGTTACAGAGAACTTAAAAAAAAACCTGAAGGCAGTGATGGATGTGTTAATTAGCTAGGTGGTGGGAATCCTTCCACAATGTATGTGTGTATCAAGTCACCATGACGTACGTTTTAAATATCTTGCAGTTTTGTCAACTGTACTTCAATAAAGCTGAAAGAAAAAATGAAGGTAACAGGACAGTTATAGAATTGGCCCAATGTAGTGTAAAGGAATCCACTACCCAAAGGGAAATTAGATTTCACATAGTATAATCTAAAGTAAGTACTGTTAATAGAATTCCTGAAAATATCCCCAATGAGAAGCCTCATTAAACAGGTTCTATATCCTCATCTTTGAATGGCTAATCCTGTCCCCTAGCTCTCTTTCTGGCTGAAAATAAAAGTCTAGAGGAAATCTCATCCGAAAATATCATTTCTGACATAACTACTTAAATGTCAAAGTTGAACAGGGTGGAGGTTCTGCAGATGCTTGTTAAAATGGGAAACGGTAGGAACCACTTCTCCTTCTACCTTCTCTTTGCTTCACTAAAGCTTCATATATCAGCATGGTGAGTCGGTGGAGTACAGGCTACACAACAGAACGCAAACTTCAAACTGCCTTTGCTTTGGTTAGAGAGACAAAACATGTAGGTAGAGGAAATATGTGGGCTTCAGGCTTGGGTGTCCAGGAGAAGAGAGGTAGCAATGACAGAAATGGAGGAAGCAGAAGCGATTGACTGGCAAGGACGATGATGACTGGGGTCTGAGTTGTAGGTGTTTGAAAGATACCATAGAACCAGAGTTCATGGGAAGAAATGAGGCTAAAGGTAAAAACTGACAGTCTCCCCCAAGAGGAAAGACCTTATGAGGATGGGTGTCCACTTTTTTTAATGTTTATTTATTTATTTAAAAAAAATTTTTTTTAATACATTTATTTATTTTTGAGACAGAGAGAGAGCATGAACCGGGGAGGGTCAGAGAAAGAGGGAGACACAGAATCTGAAATAGGCTCCAGGCTCTGAGCTGTCAGCACAGAGCCCGACGCGGGGCTCGAACCCACGGACTGCCAGATCATGACCTGAACCGAAGTCGGACACTTAACCGACTGAGCCACCCAGGCGCCCCTAATGTTTATTTATTTTGAGAGGATGTGTATGCATGCACGCATGCCAGAGTGGGGGAGGGCCAGAAAGAGAGGGAGAGAGAGAATCCCAAGCAGGCTCCACACCTGGCTCAATCCCACAAACCGTGAGATCGTGACCTGAGCTGAAAACAAGAGTTGGATGCTTATCTGACTGAGTCACCCTGGTGCCCCCACTTTTAAGATCAAGAATGAGGAATGGAGGCCTGTTAAGCAAACAAAGGAAGGACAAAGAAATGGGAGAAGGATTAGAATAGTACAGCACCCTGCTGAGGGGGAATGTTTTTTTTTTTTTTTCATCATATTCACCATTTCATATTCAACAAAACATGGGAATAGAAGATGCATGCTTGCTAATTCAAAGAATGAGTGAGAGCTCAGGTAGGAATGTCCAGCATGTGACTGGGCAATGGTAGCTGGCCTTCATTAGAGAGATCTGGGATGTAGACATAGAAGCAGGGGGAGAGAGCAACAGGCAGAGTGAAATCCCCAGATGAAAACAGATCCCAAGGGATGTGCATGAGTACAGCCATGGGCTGAGCACTGACCCTGGAGAATATAAACTGGAGGGGGAGGGAGAGAAGTCCAAAAATACAAAGAAAGAAGAGTCAGGATGGTGCAGAGATGATCAGAAGACTTCAGAGTTGTAGAAGCCAAAAAGTGTAGGGCCCTGAAATGGAAGGAGTGTAAGCACCATCACATGCAATAGAGCTCTCCAGTAAGATGAGAACCGAAAGCTGCTGACCCGACCTGGCAACACAGATGTCCTTGATACTTCATCAAGAGCTAATTGAGTAGATGATGGTGAAGGATGCCAGAGAGCTTCAGTAGTAGCTGGAGGAGAAAACAGAAGGCAAAGAAGTGGAGACAATGTACACAGACTACACTCTCAAGACATTTGGATGAAAAAGAGGATGTGAATTGGAATTGCCCATGGAAGTGCTAGAGGACATTTAGGGTGAGGAGGCTTGGCACATTCACAGGTTGGGGAAAGCAACCAAGAGTAAGGGAAATGGAGAAGTTAGAGGTAGGGAAGCGAAGTCCCTGAAGGAGCACAGGTCCTCTGGGATAGAGGCTAAAGAATGAGAATGGGTGGGAGTGTAGATAAGGTCAGGAGCAGGATGTAGTCCTCACTCACATCCCTGGGGATCTTTTTGGGGGCACCTGGTTGGCTCAGTTGGTAGAGCAGGTGACTCTTGATCTCAGGGTGATGAGTTCAAGCCCCACAATGTGCATAAAGCTTTACTTAAAAATTTTTTAAACATGGGGAACTGTTTTCATCTGGAGATTCCACTCAGCCTGTTGCTCTCTATCCCTGCCTCTATGTCTGCAGCCCAGATCTGTCTCACGTGTGTCAGGGAGGTCACACCTGATGTGATTTTCTTGATTCCACAGGAATCAAGGCACAGAGTAAATGGGGGTCCTGAAAAGCATGATGAAGGTTGAGTTGTCATTGAAGGGAGTGGGAGAAGGAGCTGTAGGTGTGGAGGACCACCACTCAGAATAAAGGACACAGATTCATAGGAGTGATGTAAGCTCTCAGAAGAAGAGTAAGCAGAACCAAATACAGCAGGAAGGTCACAGTGGAAGATTGTTAAGAAAGGACTGCACTTTTTGTAATCAGGAGGCATCTGAACAAGAGAGAACTAGAGAATGAGAAGAAAAGGAGTGTGAGGAGTATAGAGGATTTGTAAAGATACTTGGCTATACAAGGAGGAAAGACATAGGATAGTAGCCAAGGATCAAACAAAGAATTTTTCTCCATCAACATCAACAAAGGAGAAGCAACCAAGGGAGAATAAGGGACCCTGCAAGGTGTAGTCAGACAAGTGAGGAAGCAAGAATATGGCAAGAGGGCAGAGAGGCTGGATCTGCCCAGGTAAAGGGTATAGCCTCTGCGAGAAGAAAGGTTTCCTTGGCAGCCAGCAGAAAGGCAGACAGGAGATGGCCAGACTGAGGGACAATGCATATACACAGATGCAAGTCACTGCCGGATTTTTCTCAGCAGAGTATAGAATCAGAATTTTGAAGACAAAAATAAATAAATAAATAAATAAATAAAATAAATAAATAAATAAATGGAAAAAGAAAAAAAAGAAGGGCTTACAGATATGAGGGTCTTGGAGTCCCTGAAAAACCCACAAGAAGCAAACTAGGATTTTTTCTGGGTACACCGAGAAGTCCTACACCAGTGGATCCAGCAGCATTCTTTGTCCCAGGACCAGGACTGTAGGATGACTGTGCAGGTCTGGCATGGGCATGGCAAGCATGAAGGAGGATTAAAGGATCAGCTAACTCTTAGGCATCACTGACTTAGTACTGCAGTAATGACCCTGGAGTCTGGGCTCAAGAGAACACCAAGTGGACCAGCAGGAGCTAAGGAATTGGATACATTAGTAGGGACCAGGTTTGGGTCATGTGGATTTGGTGGAAGTAACAGAAGGATTAGAAACATAAGGAAGTAACGTAAGGATTGATTAAAAGAAACATAATGCTTGAGATCCAATTTGTTTCCTTTTTTTAACCTTTCATCTCTGTATTTAACTTTTGAACATATGGGATCATTATCATAACTGTCTTAATGTCCTGTCTGCTGATTCTGAGATCTGTGTTAGTTCTGGGTTCCTTTCAATGGACTGATTTATCTCCCATTACAGGTTGTATTTTCTTGCTTCTTTGCATGCCTGGGACTTTTTGACTGGATGCCAAACATTGTGGATTCCACCTGTTGAGTACTGGATAGTTTTGTATCATATAAATACTCTTGAGCTTTGTTTGAGGACACAGTCAAGTTTCTTGGAAATAGTCTGATCCTATCAGATCTTGCTTTTTAGATTTGCTAGGTGAGCCACAACAGTGCTGAGTCTAGGCAGCCAAGACCCTTCCATGTACTCAACCCAATGCTCCATGAATCCTGAGGTTTTATAGTCTGGCTAGTAGGAACAGGCACTATTCCTGGCCCTGAGCAAGCACCAGAACAGTTCTCTCTGATCCTTTAGATGGCTCTTTCCCTGGCCTCAGGTAGTTCCTATATACTGATCAGCACTCAAGTGAATCCTCAAGGGGGACACTTTGTATTTCTCTGGAGTTCTCGTTCTCTGGGTAACTGTCTCCTTCCTGGTGTTCTATCGGAGTCCTCCAGCTGCCATACTCTTCCTGGATTCAGATCTATCTCCTCAATTCAGGAAGCCCACTGGGTTCCCCCTGACAGAGGGGAAGAGGGAGCATCCGAGAATATGAGGGGGATGAAGAAGGAGCAATTTAGCCACAAGAGCCTCCATCATTATACTCCATGGGCCAGAAATGATGCTAAAAGTAGGAAAAAACACCCAGATCTTGACTCTGTTTGCCTTTATAGGCAGCAGACCCTCCCCCTCTATTCCTTAAAGGAATATTTCTAATATTTCTAATAAACGCTAACTTGATAAATGAGCAGTCTTGCAATATGAGTAGTATGTGATGCTGAACATGAGCACAACTGAGCCAATGGTTCTTGAAATTCACTTTGATATATGAGTGCTTTAGATTACAAGAATGTTTCCGGAATGAATTATGCTCACAAACCAAGGTTTTACTTGTACCTTTTGTACCTTGGGGATACCCATCAGGTTTCCCAGAAACAGCTGAGCCTACCTTCAGTCCTTTGGATTCATAATATTCTACCTACAATCCACACAAAAGTTCATCCTTTTTCAGTGCATGTTCTTCCTTCACATGCAACAAAATTGCAGTTTTGCCTCCAAAATGCACAGGAGCTATTTTAATTAGTAATTAAGTTGTACATTTAAAATGGATTTTCATGTGAACATAATAACACCATCTTTAACTTAAGAAGGAATTGGGTGGTGGTTAAGCCCTAAACAAGCCAGCAAGCAAACCCCGTTTATGGACGCAAACAAGGGACACCATCTGGAAGTACAAAGACAACCAAGCCTGTACAATTAAAACCACGAAAGTCAACACACACTTTAACTCATAAATGAGAAAGTAATTTAATAAACTAAGGCAAATATTTGGGGAGAGGCCAATACTATAAAAATATCCGCATGGAGTGAACCAACTGCAATTTTTGAATAAACAACAACGTAAATACCCAGGGCTTCTCCAAGTTGATGGGCAGCACTTGGGTCAGGCTGGTGACCAGACCTAACAAAAACCTGGTACTGGGGAAAAAGGTGGAGAAGACGGGCCAATGCTGCCTGACAATTTACAATGTCTGCCCTGGCATTTAATATTGGATCCTCTAGAGGTAAGAAATTAATAGCCAATAGTTTATACAATCTGCCTTTAAAACACACCTTCTTTCTGGGACCTAGAAATGTCTTGAAAACATTAACTCATTCATCTTAACATAGCTATTGGAAGAACGCACTCATTGCAATTGTGCATCTGTGCTTAAAGAACTAACCAACCACAGAGTCTGGTTTTCAATATAATCCCAAAGAGGGAATGCCTGGATCCACTGCTCCCTTGGTCATGCTAGACAGGAGAATAGACCTCTAATCCCTATCTGTTGTCCTATCAACATTCCTATAAAGCACCCATGGCAGTGGGGCTGCTCATGAATAGGGCTGGTCTATACACACACACACACACACACACACACACACCACACAATCCATGACACAATCAGTCCTGACAAGGAAATGCCAGCGGCATCAATCTAGACATTATCTAGATCCTCAAGGAGTGACTTAGGGCTAAGGGTAGCATTGGCTCTAATGGGCAGATTTAGGAATAGGGGCAACATATATTCCCGAGGGCCCAGCCAGCAGGAAACTGGCAAAGTAATGCTCCCCTCACAGGTAGCCATCCTTCCACACCTTCTCTCCCACTCACAGCTTCACTGACTATGGTAACTCCTACTGAAGGCCCTCTGACACACACACACCAGGATGTACTTTGCACCCTCCCAGAATATGACACACGTGCCAAGCTCAGTGTTTGTCTAGGATTTGAAACAATGTCCAAGAAAGGAGATTTATGTCATCAGACTTTTCTTAGTGCCTTTTAGATGACTTCCACAAAGTATGTGGAGTAACTTGGGTATGGATTTCCTTCCAAAGTGGGTAGGTACACAATCTGCATCAGGTCCTAATGCAGCCCTTTGTGGGTGTGTGCATGCTTGCTTATGCACAACACCCTGGGGGTAGATGCCACTAGCCCCATGTTTTTCATGTAAGGCAACCATTGCTCAAGGCCACACAGCTAGGAAATACAGGGAGCAGAGCCGGTCACTCTCATCTGAAGCTGATGCCCTTCCACCACCCACCTCACATCTCAAACACAGTAAGAGATCCTCGATAGAATTTCCCAGGGCATTCTGTCTGTAAGAGTCTATTAAGGAAAGAATTAACACTAACACCAGAAAATAAGTTTTGGGGCATTCATGAAGCTGAAGGAATCACTAAAAGTGACCTACTATCTAAAAAACCTGACTTAGAATGGCTAACATTAACAACTCCGGCAACAACAGATGTTGGCGAGGATGCGGAGAAAGAGGATCTCTTTTGCACAGCTGGTGGGAATGCAAACTGGTGCAGCTACTCTGGAAAACAGTATGGAGGTTCCTCAAAAGACTAAAAATAGAACTACCCTACAACCCAGCAATTGCACTACCAGGTATTTATCCAAGGGATACAGGTGTGCTGTTTCGAAGGGACACATGCACCCCCATGTTTATATCAGCACTATCAACAATAGCCAAAGTATGGCAAGAGCCCAAATGTCCATCAATGGATGAATGCATAAAGAAGATGTGGTATATATCTACAATGGAATCTTACTCGGCAATCAAAAAGAAAGAAATCTTGCCAATTGCCACTATATGGATGGAACTGGAGGGTATTATGCTAACTGAAATTAATCAAAGAAAGACAAAAATCATGTGAATTCACTCACATGAGGACTTTAAGAGACAAAACAGATGAACATAAGGGAAGGGAAACAAAAATAATATAAAAACAGGGAGGGGGACAAAACAGAAGAGACTCTTAAATATGGAAAACAAATAGAGGGTTACTGGAGGGGTTGTGGGGGGGGGATGGGCTAAATGGGTAAGGGGCACTAAGGAATCTACTCCTGAAATCATTGCTGCACTAGATGCTAACTAATCTGGATGTAAATTAAAAAAATAACAAAATGTAAATAAAAAATAAATAAAAATAAGAAATAAAGCCTGACTTATCTCCTGGATTATAAAACAAAACAAAGATTTCTCTCTTTACTCTTCCCCCAAACTCCTCAGAACAGTGAAACTCTGCATCACCCCAAGCTGTAAGTGGGAGATCCTCTGGGTAGGTTGGGGTGCTAAGAGTCCAAGAGAGGAACCTTTATGGTATTCAGCAAAGCCAAAGTGTTTTTCAGTTGACTCCAGCAAAGAAGTGATCCTTCCCCTTAAAAGACGATTAAAAGTGCCCCCATAGCTACCATACAGCGCTGAATAAACACACTGAACAAATGCTCAGATACAACGTGAGAGATGGAGACGGGGAGGTGTGACGTCAGAGGGAATTCGGACAACAACAGGTGCTGGCTAAGGCAGTGCTCTGGAGAGCCCTGCCCTGTCTGAAGAGTTCACAGGGGAAAACTTCAAAAACATTGTACTAGACCACACGCAAAACAAAGCTGGTCTATGGGCCCATTTCAGTCCATGAGCAGTTCATGGTCCAAACAGACACAGCCAGCACGCAGCCAATATTCTGCATATTAGAGAGAAGGCCCATAAAGACTGGATTTAGAGTGACCTACGAGCATCCCAGAGGCAACGACCAAGAATGGAGGAATCAGAGGCCTCCAACGGGGGCCCCGCAACACCTGAGGCAGAGGCGTGGAACAAGACATGACCTGTCACAGGTACACTTGAGCAGAACTATGAAACTGTTCTCTTTGCATCCTGGATGAATGTTCCCACAGTGTCCTCACCGAGGGGCCAGCAGGAAATACTAGAGTACTACTGAATCATCACTTATTAATATATTAATAAAATCCTGATGGTTCTCTCCCAGAGATAAGCTTCGGTCTGTGTCAGCGAATCCTTCCTCAAGTCCTCTGTTATAAAGAACTGCTCCAGGTATCGTTACCTGGTGGATTTTTTTTTTTTTTTCAATTCCGAAACAATCACCACAAGTTTTGGAACGCTTGCATCACCCATAAAGGCAATCACTTCCATCAGCCCTAGGCAACCACTCATCTACTCTCTGTTTCCATTGCTTTCCCTATGATGGACACGACACTATGAACTATAAAAGGAACTTTCATATGAACTTTCAAAGGAATCATACAAAAAATATGGAAGACTTCACAGATTTGCATGTTATCCTTGCACAGGGGCCATGCTAATCTCCTCCATATCATTCCAATTTTAGTATATATGCGCCAAATCGAACACACCTGGGCAGATTTTAAGTAAGCATTAGATAAGATGGTGATACCGGGATATGCAGTCCCTTCTACAGAACGGCATCCGAACACTATCAACTTGCATTAAGAGTTATTATACCCTAACTCATCATCTGAGTTTTCATTACCCCAAATCCCCACAATAGTGATATTGATATAGGTAAACTTAATGCTCAAAGCATAAAACTGGTCGCCAATGAACAGACTAAGCACTTTTAAATGAGTCCCTTCTCAGACATTCCTCCCTGCTTACACCTACCCTGTTCTTGACCTGCCTATGAATGGCTGCTGTTCTCAGTATGAGTATCAGATACATCCCATGCAACAACATACACAATAACAATTAGGTACCAGATCAAAGTGAGATCTTGTAGCTGATGTAGATCATGAATTCACTGACAAGCTACTCCAATCACAACAAACCCTTGATACAGTAAATCCAGGTATAGGTCCATCACCAATGAAGAAAAGATCAACACCGATGGAGCCATGCCCAGCCTTTGGAGAAACTGATGATGTCTTCAAATACTTCTACATATATCCCTTTTCATGACATTGTTGAGAAAGTTATCATGAAATGGAAAATGTTATCATGCCTTCAAATCAGTCAGAAAAGTACACATCTGAGTTATTTGATCTGTTCTCGGTTCTAAGAATTAGCAAAAAGGTATCATTGTAAGCTCAACCCTGATAAATATAAGAAAGAAACTGACTTTCATAATTTTCAAAGGTGGAGTACCAAGCAAACCCTTTGAAACTTACATTTTTTGTAATGTTGGCTTCCATTGTAACTAGAATCACTGTAAATTGCCTTTTTCTGGTCCCAGTTGCTCTAAGAGAAGGGAAATACCTATAACTTGTCTCTAGTCCAATAGCCGATAGGCTATACTGTCAACACTCCCAGCCTGCTTTTACCACTTTTAATCCTGGCTTGAGTCTCAGCATTAGCCCTGAGTGTTTGCAGACATTAGCAAGGCCCTTAGCACTGAGTCTCATTTTCTCCTCCTAAAAGCACAAAAACTGTAACCTGACCTGTCTATGTCACAGTATTTTTAAAAGCTCTTAAAAGAAAACATTAGGTGTTTTGTCAACTTAAAAGACTACACTGAAGTAATATACTCCCGTCTTTGGTTTTTTCTTTTTCCTACATGTTCTTTTTCTTCAACTAGCAAACTTCCCAACTGTCAAAATTTTCCATTAATCACATTAGAAATGATTTAGGATACAACAAGGGTATTGAAATGTGGATAACCATTAGAACCAGCCAACATGCTTATTAGGAATCTGTTTCCCTGGCCTTTTCCCCAGAGATTCCAATTCAGTCTGTAGCATGAGAATCTCTATATCTTTCAAAATTCTTAAGTGATTTCATTGCTCTAAAACAGATCCTCTCTTGCTATCTCATAGTTTTTAAAGGCCCTATTTTCAGTACTTGGTAAATCCCAATCCAAGGACTCAGATATTGGAAGTATACTCGTTTACATGAAACAGGAAGTATCAACAAAATTCAATTAGAACTAAGCTTCTAAAAGTTATATATTAAGTCCCAACAGAGCACCCAGATCAAGCTCCAATCTATTTACCTCCCCAGATGTTTAATAGATGTATCACTAACATTTATTAACACTTCACAAGGGGCACCTACATGGCTCAGTTGGTAGAACATGTGACTCTTGACCTCAGGGTCATGAGTTTGGGCCCTACTTTGGGTGTAGAGATTACTTAAGTAAAAATAATAATAATAATAATAATAATAATAATAATAATAATAAAAACCAAAACACTTCCCAACAAATGATAGTTCCCACCCAAGTTCAAGAACAGAAGATTCCAGCTAAGCCTAAGTTTTCTCTCTTTTAAGTGGGTGAAGTACACAAAAGTAATTTCTTAATAACCCACACAAACAGAATTGAATTATAGCTCATTATATTGAGAGGTGCACGGACTTGTTATGGATCTCCAAACAGTTGATCTGAACTTTTAATGCTTACTAAGCTGTGTAATGGATCCTAATTTAGCTTAGAACAATAAGAAACCACACTAGAGTTCAGAGAACTTGGGAAAGTCTTCAAGATGAACTTAAAATAGTTCAGGCTCCAGCAACTTACATTAAATCATTGTAAACGGATGTAATATGGTGCTTTTCAAGACCCTAGCCAAAGGAGAAAAGATTATGTTCAATCAGCCAGCATCAAATATAAGTGAACTTCACTTAAGTAACAAGACATGCTCCCCAACAGGGAAGTGACAGTACCAGGGTGCTGACCTTATTTATGCCAGCCAGGACGCCGGGCACCTCCCAGGACGTCATAGCCCAGCCATGTTCCTCTACCGCTGCAACTCTCACTCACCAACCATGCCCCACCCCTTAGGGTCTGTGTACTTCCTGTTCCTTCTTCCCCCAGACAGCCATGTCCACTCCCTCCCTCCCTTCAGATCTCTGGCACAAAGGCCATCTCATAGGAAAAGAACAACACACACCAACCCTCCTCTCTGTCGTGACCCTGTCTTATTTTTTCCATGGCATTTATCACTTGGCATATTATGTTAATTTATCTAATCGTTTGTCTCCTCCCACACACCAAACTTTGAATTCTGTGGGAATCAATTATTGTCATTAATAAGCACATGCATACATACTGCACGTAATACTGCACATACATATTCTCTGTGTGTATATGTGGATAGTCCTTCTGATCCACCAGACCCAAGGGGTAATAATTTACAAGCATTGCTCAGCCCAGTGCATTTTGTAACCAAATGTAAATTCATAGAGGTAGCTACCGATTTTTTCCAAAATAATGTGAGAACTAAATTGCCACTTACAAAAATCTAAGCCCACTGTGCCCCCATCTCCCCACACACATACTCTCAACCTCCTACAGGGAGTCCTTCAGCACTGACTTGAGCCCCAGAAGAGAAATCTTAGACACCAGGATGAATCCATGATGCTGAAGATAAGTTTCAGGAGAGAAGGGAAGAAAAAGGTCTTCCTCCTCTCTACCTGCCCACTGACACAGGGCAAGGAGTTATTGGGGAAAACCGAAGCAAAGGGCTGACAGGATAACTGGCTCTTCATCTGAAACAAAGAGCTGAGAGGTCAGGGGTTGCTAGAAAGGAGACTGAAGCATAATGAAAATAGACTCTGGAGCAATTAATTTTTCTATCAAAAAATTAACTCATTTCTGTTTTACCTAAATCTCAGTTCCACTCAAAGAATACCACATTAATGTAATTTCAGCAGCAACAACAACAAAATGAAGCTTGAGAAAATTAAGAGACTAGTCTGACTCTGTGTTTTCAAAGCAGCATGTTAGTTAATAAGCAAGTGCCCCAGGAAGTGAACGTGCTGATACTTCTGTCCATAGATTTCTGAGCTATTTTAGAGGTTCAGCTTTTAGCATTTACACCTCTAACCACTTGCTCAGAAGTACTGTGACTGCCTTGTTCTGCTGGAAGCAAGCAGAGGTGTAGCATAAAGCTACCCGGAATGGCCATCTCCCAGGTTAGAAACCACCGTCAGCTTCCAGTTGTTTGGGTGTCACTTCTGGACCTTCTTTTTTAATGAGAAAGGGTTTGTAACTGGCTGAAAAAGTTCACTGCACAGTAAAAATAACTAGAAAAACAGGATCACAGTGTCAAAAAATTGCTGAATTATTCTGTTACCTGTATCACCTGATTGTCACCTAACATCAGTCCCCCATACAACATACACAAGTATTTGTCAGTTCCTTCTTTCTGTGGTCACTAAATTAAAAGTGCTGGGCTTCTGAAAAAAAGATAAAGGGAAAAATTAAACTATAAATTCTAAAAATAATTTGGTCTCGGTAGCATTTTATAGTCTTAAAAATTAAAGACTCAAGGGGCGCCTGGGTGGCTCAGTTGGTTAAGCATCTGACCTTAGCTCAGGTCATGATCTCGTGGTTCGTGTGTTCTAACCCATACATGGTTTCGTAACACCTTGCATCGGTCATTTTGAAGATATGAATTCACTGAATCATAAAGATCTTCTTCCAAATGCTGACACATTTTACTATACAATATTTAAAAACACAATTGCTAATTAATATCAAAAACAAACTCATGAGAAAAGTCTTTTTTTTTTTTTTAAGTATTGCAAGCTGACAAGCTCATAATGGTAGCTATATGTTTTCCAAAATTCTAATTATGTCTTGGAGGAGCGAATTCTATCACTGGTATCCAATCACAGTTGTTTCCTGGAAACAATCCATTCACAATAGGCTCACTTTATTCAGTTTAAAGAAAATACCTGAGAAATTCCCAAAGCTCCATTACTACAGTTTGTCATTCTTTCCAGTAAAAATGGTGTTCCACGAAAAACAAACAACTAGCTCAGCTAACAACTCAATCATGCAAGTGTTTTTCCTTGAGACATGATAGTATTTCAGAATGTAGCAGAAACGCTTTATGCCTAATTCCCATCTTAGCACACAGATTATAAAGATATATAGCCAAAGGTTGAGCTTAATACGTTGCTAATGTTTACTGCTTCATCGAAGACATTAAGTGAAACTATTTTTTTTTTCACTGCAATTGTCTGGCAGTGCAGAAGACGTTGGCTACACTAATGTTAACTGCATAGCTGGGTGTCTTGATTCATCCCAAGGTGTCAGCAGTTTTACCCATCATTTCTTTTGCACCATTGAGCGAATGACAGTACACTTAAAAAGGCAAATAACATCTTCGTATTATAAATAAATAGTTTTGAACGACAGACCTCCTGAATAGGTCTTCAGAACCCTCAGAGGTCTGTGTAACCTTACTTTGAGAAGCAATCGAAAAATTCTGAATAAAACCACCACTTAAGAGTGTTTCCATCAACAGTTAATGAAAGTAAGAGAAGTAGTCAGGATGAAGCCAATGGTGATTGGGGTATAACTACACAAATATGCCGATCATACCCTAGGCTGAACTTATTTACTTTTTAATTCCTTCCAAGTTCTAGTTTAAGATCTGCATTAAGAGAACCTACTGATAATCCCGGTAAAACTTGAACAAATCTCAAGCTCATTCTTTCTCTGATCCATGTCTGACATCTGAGAAGACAGCACCTTTTCCAGGTGAACATCAGTCTTTAAGTTTAAAAACGAGGAACCCAAGGGAAGCCTTGCAAAAACATATCCCAAAAGATGACAAAACTCTAAGGAGGGTGAGATTACACCACCTAGAAGACAGGTTCCTTCCAAGGTAGAATAAAGAGAAAACACAAAATGCCTCCCAGATAACCGGGCGACCTAGAAAGATACTGGACCTCAGCACCCCAGTCTGAGCTGTGCCTGCGTCTGGCACTTACCACCCAAGAGACCACGGCAGCCAGTGTCTCTGAGCTGGATTCACCATTTGCATATTGAACATCACATCAGCCTCTGAAATTTGGTGTGGGGAGCAAATGACATAATACACAGGACTGCATGAAATAGAGAGGTCACCTATTACTAGGATAAGAGGCCATCCCGCTTCCAGAAAGAAAATGAAACAACAACTACCGCTGCTGTTTGTTAAATTAAGGCCAAGCCCAGTACCTGGTCCTCAGGAGGCATTCAGTAAATGAACTGGCTGTGATGGAGAGGAGAAGCAGGCAAACTATAACACTGGACAACTAGCCTCCCTCCCTTAAAAGTATCTCCCATTTCCAGTTTCCCTTCTTTTTTCACTCCCTCAAAGCCTCTTTCTCTCCTGCCCTTTCCTCAACCTGGCATTCATTTCCAGTGGTAGCCACAGAACCGCTTGGACCAAAACTGAAATGCCCCCTCGCTTCTCAGGCTGAATATAGCAAAGGAATGAAACACTGGTATAAAAGCTAAATTAAAAAAAATTAAATCAACATGCTGTCACCTGGCTTGAAACATGAGAAAGGAATACCTCAACCTCCATCAGAGATAACCTTTTTCCCTATAAAACTGACATTCACTGTGAGCATTAGACACAGTGAGAAACTGTGGGTTGCAGCTTTCAACGGTAACATGTTTGATCTGCCTTCATGCATGAGGCCACAATGATTGAGCACAGAGCTTAATTAGTCTTAAACCAATGGTTTGACACAGGAAATTTGAGCTAAAAACTGAGGCAATGCCCCCCCTCAAAAAAAAATAAAACAATCAGGCCTTACTCTACACAGTAATGCACTGCTTTGGCAAAAAGAATAAACAGATCCCAAAATTCAAGTGCACCTTCCATATTCTCCCCAGGAGAAATGAATATCCAGCAACATAGTAAGAGTCTGAAAGAAGGGAAGCAAGTCCAAGTTTTAGCAAAGTTTTCTAGACAAGCTTCAAATCCACAAAGGACAACTGTTTGGTCAGGTTGTATTTTTGTTTTTTAAGAAGTTACCCACCCACCCCTTGCCAAAACAAACTCTGGTACAGAATACCTTCATGCATGCTTGGGGATTTCTGGAGAAAAAGCTTGTCCTCACAGAACTTCTGTCTTACTATCTTCATAAAGACACTTCAACGGTTAATTTTTCTGATTTACTTTATTCTTTTAGGAAACTATCTTAAAATTAAACTTCGCAAGTACAAAATGTTATGTAATTGTTAGTAGGAGATGATTTACTTGTCATTCATTTTAAGTGAGACCTGTACGATGGAAGGAAGGGAATTATCTTACTCATCTCTTCCTACCTGCCGTTTTTGACTCACGGCTTAGTGTTTATTTAGAACTTTAAAAAAATGTACTGAAGTACCTTAGTCATAATTTTTAACTTGCCTCTTCACAATATATAAAAATTGGGAATTAATGATCAAATAGAGAGAGACCAAAAAAAAAAAAAAAAAAAAAGGAGCCAACAAACACAGCTTTAATTTATAAATGAGGATAGGTAATACGTGTTTGAAGTTAAAGCATCATATTGATGATACAGAGGCAATCCAGATTCTGGTTTTTGTCTAGGAAATAGATTTTTTTTAATGTGAAGTTTTATCTTGATTTTTTACTTATTAAATACAATTTCAAACACACACAAAAATAGAAGAGTCTAGCAAACCCACATGTAGCCCACACCCAGCTTCATCAATCAATTCATGGCTAATCTGATTTTATCTGTACCCCATTCCCTCCTCCCACTTCTTGATTATTCTAAGGTAAATCTCAAATATAGACTAGAAAAGAACAGAGACCACCACCAGAAACACCAGCGTTACAGGTAACACAATGGCACTAAATTCGTATCTTGTGATAATCTCTCTGAATGTAAATGGACTAAATGCTCCAGTCAAATATCAAACAATTGCACTAGTAAATATTTCAAAGTTTATCTCTAACAGATGCCCCCTTTTTGTTTTAAGTAACTGCAATACCATAATCATACCTAAATAATATTAATAATTCCTTAATTAATAATTCCTTAATAATTTCCAATCTCTGTTCCCATTTCCTCAGTGCTTTCCTGGGGGTTATTGTCTGTTTTACAATTTGTGTTTGAATTGGGATAGAATGTGGTCCATATATTGAAACTGGTGAATATGTCACTCTTCTGTTATTTTGGTTTTCTTACCCTCTCTTTTCTTTCTTCTAATTTGTGGTTGAAAAAAACCAAGTCTCTCATACTGGAAAATTTTCCAGTCTAGATTTTGCTGATAACATCCCATAGTGTCATTTAAAATGTTCCCGTCCTCGAGGCACCTGGGTGGCTCAGTCGGTTGGGCAGCGGACTACAGTTCAGGTCATGATCTCCTGGTCTGTGGGTTCGAGCCCTGCATCGAGCTCTGTGCGGACAGCTCAGAGTCTGGAGCCTGTTTCCAATTCTGTGTCTCCCTCTCTCTCTGCCCCTTCCCTGCTTGCTCTCTGTCTCTCTCTGTCTCTCTCAAAAATAATAAAACATTTAAAAAAATTAAAAATAAATTAAAAAAAAAAAAAATGTTCCCGCCCTCTAACCTGGTGAGTAGATCTGGAAGCCTGACCAGATTCAGGCTTGACTTTTTAAGCAGAGCTACCTCACAGATGGTGGTGACTGTATTTTTCTTTCTAGGGACCAACCATTTAAATTTGAGGTACCGTAAGTCAGGCAGACTTCACTTATGCAAACCTAATCTTAAAATCTCACACCATATTTCTTAGCAGGATAACAATGCAGCAACATATTTTTGATTTGTTCTCACACGGAGATATCACTATTTTAACTTAATTTCTCTCTGTTACTTCTCTTCTAAGTATAGCAGTTATCAATTCACTCTGATGCGTTTTCATCAGATTCCTTTATTTCAATCTCGGTTGGGTTTCTTTGGGTTGTGGTTTGGTCACTCCCCTCTTCTAGGTAAAAATTATTCCAACATAGTGACAATCATAAACAGGGCCAGATCCTGCCATTCTGTCAGCATCCAGCAGTGGCACTGAAATCTAGGTCTGTTGCATCACCACAATCAATTTCGTCTTGGTTAGGTTGCAGATCCAGTTGTTAGTCCCAGAAAGGTTTAGTCAGAATGAAATAAAGAGTGACACACAAGACAGCTTCTTCAAAATAACAAATCACTTCGTCTGTGTCTACTTCAACAGCGCTGCTTAGGGGAATTCTGCATCTGATCAAGAGCAACGCCTTTGTTAAGATGAACAATGGTGATGGGTTTCTGATGCGGTTGATAACGTTATGCCTTCGGCTCCGTGCGGGACTTACACGAAGAGTTTTTCATGTTCCATCTTAATTCAGTGAGGAGCTCTGTAGGTTTTTGAGCAGATTCATTCTTACCCCAGCCTTAAGAATAAACCCGCACACAGCACACTGTTCCAAACTTTGGAGCCACTACAGTTAACACCAATTCAAACGTTACTTTTCAAAGCCTTTTGTGTGCTGCTCTTTATTCAAACTTCATTATCAAACATTTTGATGCCAATTTGAAAGACATTATGCTATTTGGTGAGACAGTCCCTGGCACACAGTAAGCACTCAAACATTACTGAATGAGTGATGAATATATATATATATATAAACAAAATGGGTGTTCATTCAGTAAACCCTCAACATAGCTTGACTGAGTGGGACAGATTGTATGCTTGATCTTAGCCAAAAGGCCGAGAAGCGATTGGACAGGTTGTAATCCATGAGCTGGAGTCATTACGTGCTGGTGTTCCACAGAGTTCTGCCGTCAGTCAGCCTTGGTTTTGTCTCTCAGTCTCCTTGCTGGGCCATAGATCCGTCTTTCGCTGACACCTACAGCTATATCTTGGGACCAGATCTCTTGCCAGACTTCACGTTCTTATTTCCAATCCCTCCTAGACATCTCCACTTGGGTTTCCCACAAGCATTTCAAACTCCACCTATTCAAGCTGAATTCATCACCTTCCATTCCTTTATTTCTACCCTGGTGAATGACTCCACAGTATCATTTGAGTCTCATCCCTGTTCATCCCTGACATCCAGTGAGCCGCCAACTCCTGTTGGTTATACTATGTATACATTTCTCACAGCTGTCCCCTTCTCTCCATCCACCTCCACAGATTCCAACTTAAACCAGGCTCTACGGAGCTCTCTCTTAGACAACTTTAATAGTCTCTTAAAAGCTTTCCACACCTTTGTCTCCTCTTAGGCTCTAACACCCCCTAGCTCCCAGCCCCTGGAACCCACTGCTACCAAAGGAGATCTTATTTCTCTCTGCTTAGAACTCTTCATTGGCACCCATCACTTCTACTAACCTAGAAGTGATATGCCCACGTAATTTATCTTCTAAGCTTTTGAGAGTGAAAGGTGGCCCTGTTAATAGTTACCCTGGTACAGGAGACAAAACTGTGACCGTTCCAGGCAAACCATCACAGAAGGCCCTCCCACGTGTCTGGCCACATCTCCCTCACACTCCTCAAACTCCGATGCCTCCCCACTACTTTCAGTTTCTGGAACATGCTGCTGCTCTGTCACCTCTGTGCCTCTGTACAAACTGTCTTCCCCTCTTAAACTATCCTCCCCTCCTGGCACATTTCTATTTATCATTTGAACTTCCTTTAAACATCACCTCCCCTGTGAAGCTTTCTCTAAAACCTTCTGGCTGATCTGATTACACATTCCTACACGCCACGACCATGCCTTGGACCCATTCCCATGGTGGGACCTGGGTGCCTGTCCTGCACACATAGGGCGCGTCTACCCTCTCTCCTACGAGCTCCCTCAGGAAAGTGCCTAAGTCCTGTTCATCTTTATCTCCCCAGCATCTGTGGCGAATCACAGGTCTGCACCCAGCAGGTGTTTCCCATGTCCTTTCTCAGTCATGTCTTACATTTAATAAAAGCTTTTTTGCCTTAGCTGCTATTTCAGTGTAATTAATGACAGATAAGAAAATGAGAGAGGAAGAAATGAGGAGTAGTCAGCAGCTCCTAATACCAGTCCTGTATATCGCAGATCACTGCCCCATGTAAGCAATTTCTTAAGGAGAGCTTTGGAATTCTAGAATCTGAGCTGGTGGCAGAACTCCTAAAGGAAGTCATGAAAGGAAAATAGGCATAGAGATAAGTCAGGAGCATATTAGTCATTGTTCACTAACTTCTTGAGGCTTCTGAAAATATAATGTCAAAATAAAACAAACCTGCTTGAGTATTCATGGGGTCCCAGGCAGGGGTCTTGTTACCATAATAGGAACATGGAGACAGGAACCCCACTAGCATACTTTCATAAAGCACTCTACAGTTTGCAAAGCATTACACATTTTAACATCTGACCTTCAAAACCACAGCCTCAGATGCACCCTGAAGCTCAACCGATATTTCTCGAGCTTTGACCATCCCTCAGGGATCCCAGGCTGATGCTCGTTTGACAGCCCGAGGCACAGGGCAGCCCCGACTTCATAGTGCTTTTTTAATATAAAGTCCTTCAGCATCCAAGATAAGAACTAGAACTCTAGGGGCGCCCGGGTGGCTCAGTCAGTTGCGCATCTGATTTCAGCTCAGGTCACGATCTCACGGCTCATGAGTTCGAACCTCATGTCTTGACAGCTCAGAGCCTGGAACCCGCTTCAGATTCTGTGTCTCCCTTTCTCTCTCTCTCTCTCTCTCTCTCTCTCTCTCTGCCCTTCCCCACTTGTGCTCTGTCTCTGTCTGTCTCAAAACTAAACAAACATTAAAAAAATAACTTAAAAAAAAAAAAGATAAGAACTAGAGCTCCAAATATCCTGTCAGCCTGTCATTTTATGGCCAGGGATAACCTAGAGTGGCTGACAGGAGTGAAGCCAAACCAGGGACATTCTCACACTGCCAGGCTCAGGCCGCTGCCACAGCTATAGCAGGTACATGGTGGGGCTCCATTTCCTCATGTAACACAGAGAGGCAGCTATCACGTCCTCTGCATTTGACAAGGGAGCTGTGCTCTAAAGCAGCAGCAATGTGCAAACCCAAGCTGTGCCCCAGCTTAGGAGCCAACATGACAAGGCAATGCTCCCACAGTCTAGAGAGAATAGATCCGAGGTTCTAAGATATATCCCGCACATAGATGCCACCGCTCCTGAAATGTCAACATTAAAAATCTATTTCTCATGGATAAAACATCAATTTTAGCATCTTTTAAAATATGCAGCCACACCTAGGAGGAGTAGAGTACCAAGATATTGATCACTATCACTTCAGTGTGAATTCGCCCATGAATTCATTATCTTCCTTATTGCCAACTGTTTGTAGAGAGAGGAGATCACTAGGCATCTTACCGGAGTAAGACACAGTTAAAGGCAGAGAGCAAAAAGAACTAACTTACAGGGGATGTAGGATTTACCAAGGAGGAACTCGGCCAGCCTCCCAATTTTACCCAGGGTCACCTCTAAAAGGGCTACCCTTGCAATGACCTGGTAAGAACCCAGCCCTAGTAATATTTGGCATTTGTTTCTTCTTATCATTAAAACTAATAAATTAATATAATAAGAATATCTGTAAGAATTCCAGTGCCAGTGTTTTAGTGTTGCCGGTGTACATTTAAAGAGGATAGAACCTTAATATAATTTAGTCCTACAGAGGTGGCATAACTCTTAAAAAAAGAAGTCACATAATGACTACAGCACGTCCAGATGTGGTCTAATGTGCATGGCCTTACTCCCATGTAACTTAGCGCAGAAAGATAGTTCAACACATGGAGAACCTCACCCACTTCCCACTCTGTCACTTCTCTCATGCCTGGGTTTGTCTATACCATGGTTTTGGCCATGTTCCACGTGCTATGAGAATGTTCTAGCGACAGTGGTCTGTGATATCACATTCTATTTTATTTGCACTCTCAGTGGACTCATTTTTCTCACAAACCCCCTATGTACAAGATACCAAGCAAAACAAAAAGGTCAAACTGGAATCTGGACTGCTTTTTCATGTCCAAGTATCCCACATCTCTGCTAATTTCCATATTGGAGCAAAACATCTGATAAGATGCAACAACTGAGACGACAGAAAAATTAAACATTAACATTAAAACAATTCGCCCACACGAATAAGAACAGTCAGCTGAGAGGAGAGAAAACCAATTTTCAAAGGCGTCACCAATTTGCAAAATGTCAACATCAAATGGACAAACCACTAAGCCACATGCTTAAAAACGTTCACAAAGATTTTAGTAATGGTGGAGTAGTTTTTAATTGGCTAACCCTCCCACCGAAAAGAATTAAAGCCTCTATAAAATATATCTTAAAACAATTAGTTAAAAACACTGGAGAGCAACCAAAAAAGGACAGAAATTGGAGGGAATCTGACACGTGAAAGAAGGGAGTTGCACTGGTCAAGATCCATTATTTATGGTCCATCTCCCAAGATTATTCCGCCGGCTGCAAAGGGCCAAATCAACAGAATTCAAACAGAAAGCTAGGGTTTCATCGGCTTGAGGAGTAAAATGACAAGATTCAGAAACAGATGAATGGAAACTGAGCAGAGAACACCTGAAAAGAAGGCCACAGAGACAAGAATCCCCAAATCTATTAACTCCTCCAATCTGTGCATGTGCATGGGAGATTCGAAAAGGTCCACAAAAAGCAAGAACTAGAAGGCTGAAAGAAAGGAAATGAGATTTCTGTTTCTTACTGTAGGACAGTGAGTCCGAAGCCCAAGTCCCAAAAAGTTAAAGGGACTTAAAACACCTTGGGCTTTCTACTGAAACCCCAACTTGATTACACCTTATGAGTGAAAACTATGTCCCAGGACTATGGAATTTGTCCAAGAACTAAGGGGGAAGGGTTAAAAAAAAAATCCCACTCTCAAAAGACTTCACAAGGCTTTTAAGGTGATAACCAGTATTTTAGCTGCCTGCTAGAAAATAAAGAACAGAAGAGAAAAACCATAAGAAAAAGCCCTTGCTAAAATTTAAGTTACTCTTGATTTAAAAGAAAAAGAAGAAAAAAACAAACCGATCAGAAAACTAGGACTTGAAAGAACTTCCTCAGTTGTGATGAAAAATATTTACAAACTGCATACACCTAACATTATACTTAGTAGGGAAAGACTAAATTCCTTCTTTCTAAAATTAGTTATGAGACAAGGAGGTCTGTCCTAGAGGCCTCCAGGCACAATAAGACATGAAACGGAAATAAAAGCCATAAGTATTAGGAAAGAAAAAGAAAACTGCCTTTATTCATAGACAACATGATTATTTACAGAGAAAATCCTAAGATATCTCCCTCCCCCAAAAAAAATACTCTAGTAGAAGTAATAATGGGATGTTTTTTAAGGTCATAGGATGCAAAGTCAAGAAACAAACAAAAAAATTCATTTTTTTTTCCTAACAATTTGCTAACAATTCTGCTAACAATTTCAAATTAAAACTTCTAAATACCATTTATAACAGCATCAAGAGTTTAAAATACTTAGGAATACATTTTTAAAAATGTACAAGATCTCTATATTGAAAATTATATAGAAATGTTAATACTGGTATAGATGAGAAACATTAAAAGCCAATGGTAAGTGGAGAAATATACCATGTTTATGGATTTGTAGATGTTCACAATTGTTCAGATGTCAGTTCTCCTCAAAGTGACCTATAGATTCAATACAACTTAATTTGAAATCCAACAGGCTTTTGTGTGGAAATTGATAAGCTGACTCTAAAACTGACATCAACATTTTAAATACTGTGGGGCCCCTGGGTGGCTCAGTCAGTTAAGCATCCGACTTCGGCTCAGGTCATGATCTCACGGTTCATGAGTTCAAGCCCCATGTCAGGCTCCGTGCTGACAGCTCAGAGCCTGGAGCCTGCTTCGGATTCTGTCTCCCTTTCTCTGCCCTGCCCCTGCTCCAAGGTGATCCAATGGAAAAATGAAAGTCTTCAACAAATGGCAGGTAGTATAACAACTGGATTAGAGAATGGAGAAAAGAAATGTCAACCCCTTCACACACAAATATTAAGAAGGAACAAAAACTTAAATATAACATAACACAGGCCTAAACATAAAAGCTAAGCCTAAAAGCTTCTAACAGAAAATGGGAGAATATTTTTGTGACACTATGACAGATTTTTTAAGGAGGATACAAAATATATAAAACTATGAAAAAAGAGATTGATAAATTGGACTTCAGAGAAAAATTTTTTAAACATTGATTTTTTGAGAGAGAGAGAAAGAGTACACACAGGGGAGGAGCAAAAGGAGAGGGAGAATCTTATTCAGGTTCCACACTAGCCCTGAGCCTGAGGCAGGGCTTGATCTCAAAACTGTGAGATCTTGAGCCAAAATCAAGAGTTGGATGCATAACCAACTGAGCCACCAAGGTGTCCCTGGACTTCAGAAAAATTTAAAACTTCAGCTCAAGTGTTAAGAAAGTGAAAAGGCAAGCCACACCCTTGGAGAAACTATTCACAATACAAATTTCTCACAAAGAATGCTTATCTAGAAACACAAACAACTCCTATAAATCAATAATAAAAAGCCAAACTCAGTTTCAGAAAACAAAAGACTTCATGCACTTAGGAAGAAAATGACCAATCAGCCCATGAAAAAGTATTCAACATCAGGGAAATGCAAATTAAAACCACAAGATATTATTTTATACCCACTAGAATCTCTAAAATTAAAGAGGATAAACATACCAAGTATTGGTGAGGATATGGGATAATTGGAATGTTCAATACATTGCCCGTGAGAATATAAAAATATGACCACTTTAGATAAACATTTGAGAGTTTCTTAAAAAAATTTTAATGTTTATTTATTTTTGAAAGAGAGAGAGCGCCCATGCAGGCACGTGTGCACAGTAGTGGGGGAGAGGCAGAAAGAGAGAGGGAGAACTCATGCACCGCGAGATCATGACCTGAGCCCAAGTCAGATGCTTAACGGACTGAGACACTCAGGCACCCCAAACATTTAAGAGTTTCTTATAAAGTCGAACATGTATCTCCTTTATTATCCAGCAATTCCATCGCTACCCAAGAGAAATGAAAGTGTACGTCAACAAAAATGTATGTATAAGAATGGGCAAAACAGCATTATTCATAATAACCAAAAATAGGGAAGACTCCAAATGTCCATCAAGAAGAGAATGGGTAAACACGTTCTACTATGTTTATATAATGGAATACTCAGCAATAGAAAGGAACAGGATGCTGATGCACACAATGACCTGAGTGGATCTCAAAGAAATTATGCTCTGCGCAAGAAATCAGACACAAAAGAGAACATACTATGTAGTTCCATTTATATAAGCTTCGAGAATAGAAAAAACTACGGTGAGAAAACAAAACAAAACATCCCATTTATTGCATCGGGAGGCTGACTGGGAAAGGGCAGAAAGGGAACTTTCAGAGTGGTGGAAATGTTCTTTATTTTGGATTGGGGTGTTGTTTACATGGTTGTGTGCATTTGCCAAAGCTCAAATTCTTCACCAATGATCTGTGCCTTTCACTATATGTAAATTTTACCTCATTTATTTTTTAAAAAATTAGGGATGGGAGGTGGAAGAGGAATAGAATCCTTTAAAGGAGAGAATGAGACAAAGATTATAAGAAAGGGAACATGATCCTTAAATTTTTAACACATTCAGGGGCAAACTAAAAGGTTGGCCCCAAGCCAAAAATCTGAAGCACAATTTAATAGGCATGAACGAAAAGAGGCAAGAACCAATTCGGCTAAAATGATGATGAAGAAAATAAAACAGTGCATATGTTAAATCACGAGATTGTCAGATTTAGCAAATATGTTGAATCTGGCAACCCAAAGCAATAGATCCTTAGAAACAAGACACCAGCCCACCCAACATAAAACAATTTTCTAAAGCATCTTCTACAAAATGCTCTTTTTATAATTTCCATGTTAGAAATTCTTACTGTGTATGAACTAACTTATACCAGGAACAGCCAAAACTTATCCTTACCTTCAGTGAAGCTCCCTGTTAGGGTTATTACCACAAATACTTTCCCTTCTGGCTCCAGATCCACCTAGAAAGAGAAAAGAATTGTGTGTCATATTCTAATTGTAAAGTTTTTTTTTTGAGGGCCTCAAATAATTCTTTACAAAGAGGTCTACATTGTGCAAATCACAGCCATAAATCAGACCTCAGCAGTCTTTCATTCAACAGTAGGGGAATAAGAAACGAGTGCACAAGAAACTACAAAGATAAAAAAGCAAATCTAAGAGAAAC
This sequence comes from Panthera pardus, assembly GCF_024362965.1. Classification (NCBI taxonomy): domain Eukaryota; kingdom Metazoa; phylum Chordata; class Mammalia; order Carnivora; family Felidae; genus Panthera; species Panthera pardus. The sequence continues at coordinate 100,100,507 of NW_026526810.1, read as the reverse complement.
AGTTCTTTCAATAAGTTTTCCTGGTCTTAAATTGTATTCTCTTCCATTTTGGCTCCTTGTGATATTATTGAGAAGTACGCAAAAACTTGGTCACTGTTTCTGAGACATTCCTAGCTGATGTCAGGGCAACATTTTATTAACCCACATGGCGGGTGTATGAAATAGAGAAACAATGGCAACATACAAGGTAATGAACAAATGTGGCATAGTCAGTTGCAACCTTTCCTTTTAGGAAGTAAAAAGTAGGAGAAGACTGTCTCCATCTCTACCATTTTCTCTAAGTGTAGTTCATCTTCAGGAAGCACCAGGGAAGGCAATTCAGGAGCTTTGCATGCACTGCTCTTGCTCATTCCCGGAGCGTCAACTTCCTTTAAAGCTCTTAATCTATGCTCTGAGATATCAAGACATCCGCTCTGCAAACGAGGCAGCTTGCAGTCTCCCAGCTAGGTCTCATCCTCCACACACACTCGGGTTCCCAAAGACCCTCATGCAGCATGCCTCCGGATTTGGGCAGCGCCCTCTAGATCTGCTCTGATCACACTTCTTCCAGGTAGACAGGCTCTGCCCTCTCCGTGCTGCGTGCTAACCTTGAACTCCCCAAGAACACCTCTGGGCCTTGGACTGTGAGGTTCTTCTGGCCCCCAATATGTGAATTTACAGCTGTCAAAATCTTGTCAGCTCCATTTCTGCCTTTCACTTTTCATCTGAGAGAGAGAGGTCCAGAGAAGCTGAGTACAGATACAACTGGTCATTTTTGGTAGAATATTACATTTAAAGAAGCTGCAAATCGTATGGTATCGTGTCCAAACTAGGCAAGGACATGGCCTCCAGCCTGACTGCCCCAGCTGGTCCAGGTCTCTGGGCAAGGTCTTTAACCACCCCAAGCTTCGCTGTTCTCATTCAAAAGTCAGTGACATCACTATTCAGCATTTCTGGCATGGCTTCCACCAGATGAGCTCAAAGAGCCTTGACAGTGCTATTTACTGTTTTTACTGTACCCATAGGTGACAAAGACTGGTGGAAAAAACACATTGACCTTACATATTTTTTTAATACCACGCTCCAATTCCATACTTTTTCAAAATAAAAGATGCCTGTTTTGCTCTGACTCAGAAAGTGTCACCTGTACAACAGCCTATTCTTATAAACCCCCCATTCTTCTGCACAAAATCTGCTGTCACGGTGTTACCACACTGTAGATCACCCCAGTGTTCAAACCGGCTACTTACCTCATGACTATCGCTTAGTTAACAATAACCCCTTAACTATCTTAATACCACTTGTGAACCTTTATGGAACAGTTCTGAAAATAGAGCTCTCTGGAGAGATGACTAAACAGGATGTCAGTCTCTAATTGTCTCCACTCTCTGCCTTGACTTGTTTCAAGTCAAAAATATGTTATTTTTACAAGCCACTCCCTCATCTTCAATATAAAGGCCTGGCAGAAAGCACAGGCATGCACACACATTCAACTCACAATATAAACTGCTGTTGGCACAGAAGGAGCTGCTGCCAGCCTCCAGACAGACAGACAGACTGCCGGGGCCGCCTCCGAGATCCTGTGGTCCACGGCCAGCCCGTAAACTCCCTGCAACACTGCCCTGCGGGCCCACAAAGAAGGCCACTCCACCCCCACGGGCCCAGAGCTGCTCTGACAGCCGGAGGTGCCACCACACGGAATCAGGAGCCCTCACAAGTAAAACGGGTTTGCTTCCTCATTTTTGACCACTGCCACCGTCACCATGGAAAAGCCAGCCTCAAACACCAGCATCAAGCCTAGCCCAGCTAAGACCCCTGACCTTAGAAGAGGGCTTTACAAACTACTCGTCCACCATCAGTCTGACAGGAAAACAATGGCGTGGGTTGCACACAACAGGGATTCTGCAACAGAAGATACGTGCATGTCACACAGTAAGGAAAAGTGCTATATGCTGTGAAACTGCTGTTTGCGGTTTCATACGCATGTTTAAGAGTATACTGGGTTTTGGTGTAAAAATGTATCTCTCTCCAAAAGCAGAAGTGTTTCCACCATTAGTTTCCATGCATTGATACTAGTCTTTCCTCTACAGCTACGGTGGCTATTTTCTCTCCAGGTAGAACATCCATTCCAGCCTCCAGGAACAGCACTTCCGCTTGATTTGAGAACTATCCCTCCCTTATGGTGGTCCAGATGGTACGGCTGGGATTCTACTCCTAGTTCCAGATTGGACATGTGACCCAGGCCTTGCCAGTCAAGGCACTGAATTCTTCCAGCCACGATGGCTGGCCTGGAGCTGACACATACCCTATAACCAATCATCTGAGTAATCACTATTCCCTACCCACAGTAACTGGCTCAGGTGTGGGCACAAAATCTAACTGGATCCAATTAGGAATCCTGGATCTATAAGGAAGAGACAAGATCTCACTTCTGCTGAGCTTTAATCTAGAAGGACATAAACTTGGGAGTGTCCGGCACCCTTCCTGTCACCACATTGGGCTAAAGAAGGAAGCCAGTTACAAAGAGAAAGCCAACAGACAGAAAGAGACCAGGTCTTATTGTCATTTACATCCTTAGATCCAGCAAGGCTTGATTCTTCTGGACTTTTCAGTTATCTGAGCCTGTAAATTCCTTTTGCTTTGGCCAGTTTGAGTAGGGTGTCCTATCATCTGTACCCAAAAGATTATCCAAATTGGCAGCCAAAGAAAATTAGTCAACTATTTAAAAACAGTTATTGCCTCCCCTCTACACCTTCAAACATCCATTTTACCCCTACACTCTGATCCTCTGCCTCCTTTTGGCTTCGAAACAGCTTCTGCAACCAATGACAAATACAAAATACAAAAAAAAGAAAAAACCACTGTCAAATACAAAGATATGTGTTTTCATGTCCATTCATTTCTGCAGCTCTGATCCTCTTGACAGCTTCCTTCTTTATGATTTCCTTGCTCCTTATTTCCAGGGCACCCACTTTCCTCATCTTCTCACTGTTCTCTTTCTCTCTCAGACTCCTTTCCAACATTTCTCTCTCGGGCGAGCGCGCGCGCGTTTCTTTCCGGCACCTCTTTCTCTCTCTCGGGTTGCCTTTAAACCATGCTAAGCCCTCTGTTTCTTCCTCTGTGTTTCTTCCTCTGAGTCTGCTTCAGATTCTGTCTCCCTCTCTCTCTGCCCTTCCCCCATTCACATTCGGTCTCCATCAGAAATTAAAAAAATTTAAAAAAAAATTAAAAGAAAAAACTCAAAACTCATCCTTATAGGAAGACCTTCCCAGACCTTTTATTTTTTTCCCTTTGAGAGAGAGAACGTGCATTCACGCGCACGAGTGGAGGAGGGGCAGACAGAGAGGGAGGGAGAATCTTAAGCAGGCTTAATGTCCAGTGCAGAGCCTGATGCAGGGATCAATCTCACAACCATGAGATCATGACCTGAGCTGAAATCAAGAGTCAGATGCTTAACCAACTAAGCCACCCAGGCGCCCCAATTTTCCCAGACCTCTTCAAGCAGTTGGACAACTTTGCACCATTCTAGACACCGTTGCTAGAACCCACATCATGCTACAGTCATTATGCCCTGTCCCTTAGAATCTACCTTGAACATAAGAGGACTGAAACATTCGTGGAACTAATGAGTAAATAAGTTAACACAATGTAAGTATCCCAAGCTCCTTCAGTAGCTTCCTACAAGGCATGGTTTTTTCCTCCTTCCACATTCAGATCAGTTTCCTCCAGATATGCCTTAATTTATCCATATACCCTTAAAAAGGGTGTAAGTATGACCTGTAGGTAGTCAGCCTGTAGGTATGACTGGGTCCTTACAAAGGAGAGCAAAATAACACCAACCTTGATCTTGTCAGTGACACTGTCCATTGCTGATGCAGCTACAGATTGCGTGAGCACTATGAGAAGCCCTAGTGAGCCAGGTTGAGTTTGCTATCAACTAAAACCTCTGCACCTCTTCTATGTGCCATCAGGCTCTGTTTCCCACATCCTGTGTAGTGGTTAGGCCCAAAATCCTAGGAGCTTCCTATTTTCTCCCTAGAACTACAGTTTGTTCTAGGCCCCAAGGTTTGCTACATCCCACATCCACTTGGTTCAAATAATTTTCCTTCTCAGCTTTACGGCCTCCAATGTCAGGGCATGGGTTAGCTATGTCATCATCTAAAGCACTGAGAGAATGTCCAACAGAAAAAGGCTGAGGCCAGAGTGTTAGGGAGGCTTCACATAGAAATGGATACATTTAGCATTCTTTCTGTAACAGACATTCAGGGAGAAATAACTATACTAACACTTCTCTCCAATAGACCACTTCTGTGGGTCAGAAGGGCACTCCTGGGTGCTGTCAAAACTCAGAAAGCAATAGACTTTTCTTTTTGTTTAATTTACATCCAAGTTAGTTAGCATATAGTATAACAGTGATTTCAGGAGTAGATTCCTTAATGCCCCTTACCCGTTTTAGCCCATCCCCCTTCCCACAAGCCCTCCAGTAACCCTCTGTTTGTTCTCCATATTTATGAGTCTCTTATGTTTTATCCCCCTCCCTATTTTTATATTTTTGCTTCCCTTCCCTTATGTTCATCTGTTTTGTATCTTAAAGTCCTCCTATGAGTGAAGTTATATGATATTTGTCTTTCTCTAATTTCCCTTAGCATAAAACCCTCTAGTTCCATCCATGTAGTTGCAAACGGCAAGATTTCCTTCTTTTTGATTGCTGAGTAATACTCCATTATATATATATATATATATATATATATATATACACACACACACCACATCTTCTTTATCCATTCACCCATAACAATGGACTTTTTAAAAATGACATTATAATGCACAAATAGTATTAAGTCAACAAATGGCGCTGTAACCAATGGATGTCTATATGCAAAATAGTGAACTTCAACTCTTACATTGTAAATTACACAAAAATTAACTCAAAATGGATCACAGACCTAAAGAAAAACCTAAAAATTTAATACTTCAAGAAAAATACACAAGGGAAAGTTTGGGGGGATCCTGGGTTAGACAAATTTTTCTAGATATGAAACCAAAAGCACAATCCATGGAAGAAAAAAATAACAAATTGGACTTCATCAAAATTAAAGTTTCTCTCTTTGAAAGACCTGCTCAAGAGTATGAAATATGAATCACAGATTAGGATAAAACAGTTGAAAATAGTATAAAACAGATTAGGAGTAAATCCTATATCTGATAAAGTATTTGTATCCAGAATGGAGGACTTACAAAACTCACTAATAAAACGAACAATCTAACTTTTCAAAGATGGGTTTCATCACTTCATGTTTCACTGAAGAAGATATACAGATGGCAAATAGGTACATAAAAACAAGCTCAACATCATTACTCATTAGAGAAATGCAAATTAAAACCACAATGCAATAACAATATATACCTCTTAGGATGGCTAACATTGAAAAGTGCAACCATACTGTTTGCACAAATACGGAATAACTGAAATTCTCACACACTATTGATGTGACTGTAGAATGGCACCATTACTCTGGAAACAGTTTGACGTTTTCTTAAAAAGTTACACAACACACACACCTCCCATTTGATCCGGCCATTCTGCTCCAGGTATATACCCAAGATTAAAAACAGCATATGTCCATACAAAGACATGCACACAAATGCTCACAGGAGTTTTTAAAATGTGGTATAGCCATATACTGGAATAGCATTCAATAATAAAAAGAATGAACTGTTGATGCATGCAACAGCATGGAAGAATACTGAATGAAAGAAACCAAACAAAAAAGAGTACATTCTGTCTAGAAAAGGCAAACTAATCTATAGTGACAGAAAAGTGATCAGGGGTTGCCTGGGCGCAAGGGTAAGGAAAATAGGACAAGTGATAGGGAAGGATTACCACGGGGCATGAGAGTACCAACACAATTAAATGGAAAAAGAATATTCTTTTTAACTAATGGTGCTAGGGCAACTGGATATCCACATGCCAAGGAATGAAGGTGGCCTGTACCTTATACCATATGTAAACATGAACTCAACGTGGATCAGAGACCCAATGACAGAGCTAAAACTATAAAATTCTTAGAAGAAAGCATAGGAGTAAGTTTTCCTGACCTTGGTTTAGACAATGGTTTCTTAGGTAGGACATCCAAGTACAAGATATGACATCAAGTACAAGAATATGTACAAGTGACAAAAAAAAGGTGATAAGTTGGACTGCATCAAAGTTAAAAACTTTTATGGTAGGAAAACAGAGTCTATACCTCACCACCCAGATACCCTTTCCCAAGGGCCACTCTCATCAAACTCTCCCCTTCGAAGCCTCAGCTGGCTTCCCGGTGCCTTCAGAATAAAACTCAAGCCGCTCCACCTGGCTTTCTGGGCTACCTGGGTTCCTTTCACTGCCTCCACATTAATTTATCCAAACCTCTTATTCAAGCTTCCATTCTTTAAACCTGCTCATCCAGTCAGGCCTATCTCCTCACCATGGCTTAGCCGTTCCTTTGCTCATGCTGTTATCTCTGCTTGGAAAGTCTCTCTTCACCTAGCCACTCATTCAAACCTTTACTGAATTATTCCTAGGGCTGGGATTATCTCCAGGTGCTCAGGATTTCCCAAAGTAGCTCCCTAGGGCTACCGGTGGGCTATGGAACCCAGTGTACCTGGTGAAAATGAACCAGCCATAGGAGTTGAAGGAAGGAACTTTTTCCAGGAAGATCTTGACATGAGCATTGATCCCTCTAGTCTCAAAATTCCTATCTTGAGTATTATCTGAATACTTACCTATGCCCTTGAACAATTAGATAAAATTTCATATACTTATATCTGGTCACTTGCAGTAAGTCTGTAAGCTCCACTCCAGCAGGATCTGACAGTTTTATGTTCCCCAAAGGGCCTAGCAAAGTTCCTTGAACCAAATAAACACTCAACAAATATCTGTTGATTTAGTCTAATGAGTTGAATTGGAAGCTGCATTTGATCACCTCAATTTCATCACCTATAAATTGGGAATAATATCCCCACATGCTATAATAAACATGTGAGAGCACTTCACAAAATATAAAAGCACGCCAAAATGACACCAAGGCATACCAGTAGCGTGTGGAGTTCATGGGCCCACGGCCTAGGCATCCTGCTCTGTTTGCTTGATGTTCCCACTAGATCTCTAGGATCCCCTCCCTCCCCTCTACACCCCTACCCTGTGTTTGCCTTCCCTTGGCATCACTTGGCAGAAGCTGAACAAGTCACTTACATCCCGACTCTGTCTCCTTGGTCATGAAATGAGAGGACTGTCTAAAAACCTTTCTAGCTCTGATGTTGCATGATTCTAAACAGGCTTAGATAAAAGCCTACACACAGGACTCAACAGAAACACTCATTTAATTAACTGGTAATAATTTACAACCATTTCCCTTCACAAAAGGCATTAGAATTGATCATAGACAGGAACCTTCTGTCTACTTAATATTCATCTTGTCCTGGGATAAGCAGAGGGATCTAGCATATTAAAAGAAAAAAAAAAACCAATCCTTTATTTGGGCAAAAGTAGAAGTTCACCTAGACTCTGGGCCTTGAGCCAAACATCTGTGAGATTCAGATTTTTGGCTTGGTGGCTTGTTTCTATAACTTTTCTCAGTCCTGCTCTCTAGCGATAAGTAACCACCTAAAACCGTGATAAAGCATTTCACAATTCTCTTTCAGCTGAAACTATCAGGCTTAAGAATGAGAGTTCATATCTCCAACAAGGAAATATACAGCTGTGTTCTTTAATAATACAAATAACAGCTACTATGTCTTGAGTTTATCAATATGTAGGAGCTAAGTGCCTGACCTACATTGTTTCTCACCTTCACCACCTGCAAGTATCACCACCACCACTATACGGACGGGAAAAATGGAGGCTCAGAGAGGTAATGGAATTGACCAAGGTCACCAGCAGTGAAGGCCAAGACAAGACCCAGATTCAATGAAGATCACATATTGGTTCCATAGCAGCCTGTCTCAAGGCTGCAATGTGTGATGGCATCTGTCTATGGGTTACTGCAGGCTTACCCCTTGCCTTTTGCTCCCCTGATGCCAGTTTGCCTGTGTTTCTGGCATGGTAGGTCATCACATCACCTGTCTCCTTTGGGAACTCAGGCAAGACTCATGCCATCAGCACCTGAGGATGCTCCCTGTCAAATGCCAGTTTTCCTCAGTGTTCCAGGCTCGCCTCCTCACTGCCAAGGCCAGTGGTAGTGGCACCAGCCTGACGGTGTCACTAGATGGCTCCCCATGGGGGGTATGAGGCAGGAGCTGCTAAGCATAGCAAATCTGTGCTGAAGCAGGAGCCATTAGTCATCTGCCTGGAGGACCCGAGTCAGTGTCATGTGCTATAGACAGACAACGCATCCCCTCGCTGTGGGAAGGCATTTATAGCAAAAGGGGGTGAATGAGGCAAATCCCACAGCCCTGCTGATTTTCTATTTTCATCTAACAATCAGACAAGTTTTAGGAGTTAAAAACACACTAAGAGGTATCACAGATTAAAATTATCAGAAAAAGGTGGCAAAAACTGAACAGAAGAGTGAGGCTTATCAAATCTGACTCAAGTTGTAAGTGAAGGAAGATACTATCTCTATTTTAGTGATTATGTCCTCATCTCGCCAAGTCTGGGCCTTCCATTAGGGTCAGAAAAGGGGATGGGCATAGAGCCCCAGGCTGTGACCACAGCTCTGGTGGCAGGACATCTGGTGGACTAGACTTTAAGTTTTGTTTGGTTTTTTTTTTTCATATCTATGGTTCCAAGTCAGAAGTGATTTCTGAACTCCATTGAGCAAGTGAAGACGTTTCAATACTACTAAAGAATCTGTCTCTGAAATTCACACTTAAGGCTCGTGATAACTCTTCACGAGCCCAGCTAAACATACCCACAAAACCATTATAAATTTAACTGACACTCCATTACCTCTATGTTCTAGCATAAACGATGTATCTCGGGCGAAGTTAAAGTCTGGTGCATTAAAATTAATTTTTCAAAGTTTCTCTGCCCATCAGGAAAAATCAAGATTGATTGATTGAAGAGTCAAGATTGGATATCTCTGAGGAGAGGTTTTGTTTTCTCTGCCAAAAGTGGGCTAAGTACAGATAGAAATGGTCTTCTGGAGAAGTGCTGTGTCTCTCTGTCAGTCTTTGACTCCACTATCTAATGGACTGAAAATGTAAATTAAATGAAGGTCGCCTTAGGCTCTTCAAAATGTTCCACTACGGTTCCTCCCCAGTTACATCCCAGGTAGTTTAATTCTGTGCTTACCTGATGCATCCTCTGTGAATGAGGACAGAGGCTGTGAAGGCCCCTGCCCAGGCCCCACTGCAGTCCAGAGAGGCTAGCGCTCCTAATGGACCAAAAGGGGCAGGCCAAGCCCTTCTGAAGAAGCCAAACACCCACCCTGGAAACCGGCAAAGGCTTCTCTGAATAGCACCCCCAAAACCGAGGAGGCACCTTCCTTCTCCTCCAATAGGATGTCCCCGAGGACCTCACTCCAAAGCAGATCCTGAAGTGAGAGAGAGAACCATAGTAATTGTGTTCCCTCACCATACCGCATATCCCCCATATCAAAGAACACTTTAAAGGAGCACTTTCTTCATGATCTCAACCCTTCTCTTTCCTGCTCCATAGACCCTTCCAGAAAGAGAACATACTCTCCACTTGCCAGGATGAGGCACTAGATGAAACGGACAGGTGACTGTTTGACCCTGGCTACAGGAGACAAATGCTGTCCATGCCCAACCTCCTACTCAGCAGCCTTCCAGTCTCCTTCCTTTTCCACAGCCTCTGTGGCTGTCTGGTAAGAGGTGTCAGCGCCACAAGAAGCCTCCTCCTCTGAGGGGAAGCTCCCACAAAAAAGGGAAAATAGCAGGAGATAGAGTCTAGTAAGTTTTGCCACAGATGTTAAGTTACTTTTCTAGAGTGAACAGGGATATATCAAATATTTGTGATGAAATAATTATCCCCCACTGCTCTGCCCCCATCCTAACATTTTCAACTGAAGATGTCAGATTATTTTTTTAAAGGATATAAATACACCCAGAATTATTCTACATTGTTGACTCTCACTATCCATCATAATGGAGGAAGAAGGCAAAAGCTCTAGCAAAACCAAATCAAGGAATAAGCCAAAACTACATATTTAGCATACTTAAGCATTCAGGATGCTTTATTCGCTTTTACTTAAATGGCCATTGCTCAGGCTCTAGGTCAACTGGAAAAGACTCTAAATTTCAAGGGACACCAGAAAATACCTCCAGCCCAAGTGTCTCTCCCAAATGGTTATGACACCTGTACTCTTTTTGGTCTTCCAGAAGGAAGGAGAAATGAAAGCTCTACAGAAGGGACATTTATGCACTTCCTAGAAATTCAGATAGCTTTTCAGGTAGACCAGAAGAGGAAGTATATACTAATGCATAGAGGACATATTGGTGTTACATACGGTTGAATGCAGACTCTGTCAATGAAACAGGTCAAGAACGATGCTGGAGAGGAAAGAGTATTCGACCAATCATTGCCTCATGGCACAATGGAAAGTTAGGCCTTATCCTAGGACAATGGAGAGCCACTGAGGGGGTTCAGTCAGCAATGTTACAGGATCACATCTATATGACAGGTCCCTACCTATAGAGTGTTGGGGTTATAAGGAGAAAGAAGCTGGTGATGGGAATAAACATTCAAAGAATAGTCCAGCAGTCTTAGTGAAGGATGGCACTGACTTGAGCTAAGCCAGCAGCAGAGGGAATGGAGAGGAGGAGGCAGACAGAGGAAAGACAGGGGAGAGAGAAGCAGCCAAACCTTGTAACCGAAGTGTAGTGGAAGATGAAAGAGAAGTAGCCACAGAGTCTCTAGGGCCAATGGTGGTCCCTGGTGCCATTAACCGAGACAAGAACTCCAAAGGGATGAGCAGATTTGGAGGAGAGACAGAGTTTAATCATTACCCATGTCAATCGACCATCTACGGCTTAACAACTGCAGATGAAGAATGAGGAAGGCCAGAAAAATATAAAATACAGCCCAGTACAGTCTCAGCCAAAAAGGTAAGGACAACATTAAAAGCACATGCAGATCAAGAGAAGGAACAATCAAGTTACAGTAAGTGGAAGGGGAGGCCACTGTGAGTCAAGAGAACATCATGAGCAGAGGTAGAACAAATATCGGAATACAAACTAGACCAGTGTGCATGGAGGAGTGTCCATTCAGAGGACTAAGAGGAGGTTGGAGGCAAAACCATAGAAGCTGCTGCACTGGGAAAACTTTAACCTTATTATGCATGCGAAGAGCCATCACTAGAGGTTTCTGATTATGCAAATTAATGGAGAGTAACAAGTAAAAGGGGCATTTGGTCTATTAGACCAACGAACGGAGAATCACTATGGTCTAGAAATATGAAAAGTTTCATAAAGGTAGAATCAGCAGAAATTAAAAATAATTTGAAGTGAGTAAACAAAAGTAGTAGAAAGGCAAAGGAATATTGAATTTTGGAGCTGGGTAACCTAGGGTCTATGACCCACAGGCCAATTTCAGCCCACTGCTTATTTTTGTAAGTAAAGTTTTATTGAAACACAGCACACCTATCTTTGTTTACATATTATCTATGGGTATTTTTGTGCTACAAAGGCAGAGGTTAGGAGTCATGACCGAGACCTTATGGCCACAAAGTCAAAAATAGTTACTGTCTGGCCCTTTACAGAAAAAGTCTGCCAACCTCTGTTGCCATCAACCAACCAAGGAATGCAGGGGGAAGGAACATGTTTTAAAAGGAAGGAAATGAGTTCAAATTTGGACACAAGGTACTCAAATAGAAACATCTAGCAAGAAGTTAGAAATAAGGACAAACTGTGAAGATAGGGATGGGGTTCTTATCTGGGAATCTTTCTCAAAAGTTGATCACTAAGAGCCACTAAATTTTTCAAGAAAAAGCACAGGAAAGGGAGAATCAGGAAAGGAAATTCATTTAGGAGATGGAAGAAAGAAGAACCAGAGATGCAATCTGAGAGGTGAGTGGCCTCACCCAGGTGCGGTGTTGTGGCACGTGAGAGAAAACAGCTTCAAAAGAGAAGAGAAGCCACATGTTGCACGGGTGGAGGAAGGTAAGGGCACAATAGGGTCCTCAGGCTTGGGAACTGGGAGGTAACAGACGGACTTCTTCCAGGATACCCATCCCATCTTTAGCAGCTCTGTTGGAAAGGTCCTCCTCATGCTAAGCTAAAGTGCATCCAGATCCCTGTACCTTCCCCTGCAAGTTCAGTTCCACCTCTACAATTTACCCTGCCAAGATAGGGACAGAGAGAACAGCACAAAGGCAGGAAGGAACATGTAGTTTAGTTAAGTTATACTATATAGTTTGAGTTTTGAAGGTAAAGCTAGAAATGCAAGGTTTGGATGCCAAGTTGAGTTTAAATTTAAGTGTAAAAAATGAGACTAGTAATAGTAAGGATAGGCTAGAAGACAAGCTAGCAGGGAGCAGACTGGACTGGGTTATAGCGGGCACAGTTAAAGGTCTATTCCAACCATACAGGTTGGCAGTGGAGGAAACAGGAGGAAAACACTGCAAGAGGAGCTCAGCATGACTTGGAGACTAAGGGTTCAAGATGATGAAAAGCCAAAAAGGCTCCAGGATCGGAAGCTTGTAAGACAGCCTGGAAGAAGTAACAGAATCCAGAAGGTCAGTTGGGTGTGGATGACTCTAATTTATAAACATCTTGATTTTGAAAGGACAGGTTCACGTAGAAATGTTTGGCCAAAAGATAGATGGGTCTGAAATGTAGAACAAAGGGCCAGGCAGAGTTTTAAGCGTCACCCACGCAAAAGTACAACTGAGCCACAAGATAGTTGATCCCAAGGACAGAGGGTACAGTTGAAAGAGCAAAGGGTCAAGGGCCAACACCGTGTTTAGAGGATAGGAGAAAGCAGAACGAGCAAAAGAGAAAGAAGAGAGTGCAGAAAGACACCACAGTCACGTGAGGCACCCTGAGCAGTTCCACGTGCTTTTTTGCCATCTACACAACTGCCTTCTTTTTTTTTTTTTAACGTTTTATTTATTTTTGAGACGGGGAGAGACAGAGCATGAACAGGGGAGGGTCAGAGAGAGGGAGACACAGAATCTGAAACAGGCTCCAGGCTCTGAGTTGTCAGCACAGAGCCCAATGCGGGGCTTGAACTCACGGACTGTGAGATCATGACCTGAGCCGAAGTCGGCCGCTTAACCGACTGAGCCACCCAGGCGCCCCAACAACTGCCTTCTGAGTAAGGAGAAGCAGAGCACCATTATCCCCACCGTACTGCACAGTCACCCAGAGGGAAAAGACGTAATAAATTGGTGGCAGGTTAACCTAGGTTTGGATTTTAGGGCCTCAACTACCATTCCCACCATCCTGTGAAGAGAATCCTACAGCATTTATGTCTTTTTGAGAAGCCTGATTAATGAATATTTACCACACAACAAGGTTTCATAAAGTTTACCTGCTCCATTCTCTTACTTCTTCCTAAAGCGTCTGCTTTTAGGAACTAGTTTCCATCCACAGCTGCAACCCAACGAGGGCATCCGCCAGCTGACAGGCTGACAGCAGACCAGTTTCTAAACATCAGGTGAAATTAAAACCAGATCCGCTTTCAGATACAACTGGCTGGTAGGACTTTCAACTGGATATTAAATGAAATGGTGAGTTGGGGCCATTGATGGGCTTAGGAAGTAAGAAGAGAAACCTGAGACAGAATCCTCCCCCCCCACCACCACTTCCCACCCCAGATCTAAATCGGAGCTACTCAAACACCTGAACCGGGACTCTCTGGGGGCTTTTCAGGGAAATGGAAAACCCATCCCACACTACTTCCTTCTTTTAAAGCAGCAAATGACAAGGCCCTGCCAGCCTTGCCTTGTCCTATAAGAAACTGCTAATATTTATTCTATTTCTTCTACCTAGCAACACTTTCAAACTCTTAAAAATGCCTTCATGGGGTGCCCTGAGTGGCTCAGTTGGTTAGGCATCTGACTTGATTTCAGCTCAGGTCATGAGCTCCTGGATCATGAGATCCAGCCCCGCGACAGACTGCGCTGACAGCACAGAGCCTGCTTGGGATATTCTCTCTCTCTCTCTCTCTCTCTCTCTCTCTCTCTCTCAAAATAAGAAATCATTTTTAAAATGCCTTCATTAGGGCAGGAGGTTTTTTTAGGGCAGTAAAACTCTTCCATATGATACTATAATGATAGGTACAGGACACGAAGCATTTGTCAAAACCCTTAAAACTTCACAGCACAATGAACCTGAATGCAGTCAAAAAATAAAAAGCATTTAGGAGGTCAAGAGATCCCAGGATGGAATGCAGACCACAACATGAGAATCAACCGTATTAAAATGTATGAAATCACCTCACCGAAGGGAGTAGGGGAAAAGGTGCTGAGCTAAGTAACTCTGGGAGTGAAGACTCTAGGCAAAAGGAGGCACTTAACTGTAGCTAAAGTTGAGCAGTGGGAATGATCCCAGCTAACCGTTCTGACACCGCTATATGTGTGAGCAATGGATGGGTGGAGGGTGGTGGGAGGGAGCTTCTCACTGTTGCATGGGAGTCTGCAGACAAGGGGAGAAAGGCCAAAATGACCCATGTGGTACTGCATTGGAGTTGGAGACATCCATATGAACGCATGTTTGCTTAATACAGCTACATATGGATATACACAGAAATACAGATATGTGTATACATAAAAGTTAGGACACATACATCCATATCCTTGACCTGTCAGCTGGAAGGCCCTGCACCCAATGAGCAACATGCACACACAGCTTCCAGAACTTGGTTTCTAATTCCATTCTCTGATAAAAGGAACCAGGGCTCCTTGAAAAAATGGCTGATTCCAGGGATGCATTAAGGAATATATACAATGAGCCTGGAACACCAGGTAGTGCCAGCAAGAGTAAGAAAGCATTAAGGGGCACCTGCGTGGCCCAGTCAGTTGAGCATCTGAATTAGGCTCAGGTCATGATGTCACCATTTGTGAGCTTAACCTTACAAACAGGCCTGGAGCCTGCTTTGGATTCTGTGTGTGTGTGTGTGTGTGTGTGTGTGTGTGTGTGTGTGTGTGTGTCTGCCCCTCCCCAACTTGCACTCTGTCTCTCTCTCTCTCTCAAAAATAAACATTTAAAAATTAAAAAAAAAAAGAAAGCCTTAAAAAAAAAAACCCACAACAATGGAGGTATTTCACAAAAGGATAAAGGAGCCGCTGAAAGAGCTCCCAAAAACCAAAACTGGAAGAGTTTGAGCAAAAAAAAATAATGTAGAATTGTATATAACCTGAAGTAGAAATATTCATAAGTCCACAGAGAACTAAATAAATGACTGAATGAGTAAATACATACATACATACATACATACATACATACATACATACATTGGGAGAAAGGACAAGTCTCCAATGCAGAAAATTATCAAATAATGTATGTACATACTGCCCGCCTCCTGGAGGTGGGCCATAACTCATCACACCTTAAGTGTGAGCTCTGCATAGTGACTTCCTTCCAAAGAGTACAGTGCAGAAACGGAGGAAAAGAAGTAAGTTCAGGGGAGAAACCTTACAAACATTAGCTCAGCCATGTGATCAAGGTCCACATCCACAGGATTAAATCATGTTGATAGTATTCCTGTATGTAATGTGTAGCAATGTAATTGATGTGACGTAATGAAATATGGCACTTTAATTCTGTGGTCTTCCTCTGCAAAAGCCTTCCATAAGCCCTGTCTAACCACAGAGAAATATTAGGCAAACCCAAATTGAAGGATATTCTACCTGACTTGTATTCCTCAAGCTTTTAAGCTCACCAAATACAAAGAACGTCTAAGAAACTGACAGTCTCAAGGAGACTAAGGAATAATGACAATAAAATACAGTAAAACCTTGGTTTGTGGGCATAATTTGTTCTGGAAACATGCTTCTAATCCAAAGCACCTGTGTATCAAAATGAATTTCAAGAACCATTGGCGCAGTTGTGATCATGTGACGTTTGGCATCATGTACTACTTGTTTTGCAAGACATCACTCGTTTATCAAGTTAAAATTTATTAGAACTGTTTGCTCGACTCACGGAACCCTCGAAGAAAAAGTTACGCACAATCCAAGGTTTTACTATGGAATGTAGTATCCTGGATGGAATCCTCACACAGAAAGGGCACATTGGGTAAAAACTGATGAAATCTGATTAACCTATAGAGTTTAGGAACAATACATCATTATTGGTTCATTAGCTGTGACAAATGTACCATGCTAATGTAAGATAGTAATAACAGAGGAAACTGGGTGTGGGGTGTATGGGAATTCTCTGTACTAGCTTTCCAATTTTTTTGGAAATCTGCAATCATTTAAAAATGTCTATTTAAGAAAAATGTCTCTTAAATAAAAACTGCCTGGGGCGCCTGGGTGGCTCAGTCGGTTAAGCGGCCGACTTCAGCTCAGGTCACGATCTCGCGGTCCGTGAGTTCGAGCCCCGCGTTGGGCTCTGGGCTGATGGCTCAGAGCCTGGAGCCTGCTTCCGATTCTGTGTCTCCCTCTCTCTCTGCCCCTCCCCCGTTCATGCTCTGTTCCTCTGTCTCAAAAATAAATAAACGTTAAAAAAAAAATTAAAAAAAAAAAATTGCCTCCACTGAGGGCTAAATCTAGGTAACTTTTAGAGAAATTAAAGTCTGAATTAGTAACAATATTATGATTGATAAATTTGATTCTGTCACCAAAGGGATGAAAAGAAAGCCAGAGACAGCTGTGCTAAAGAACACCTGACCTTTTTTGACTGTGTATGTAACATTACCATATGAAGGCTGAGATGTCCTGTTCCTAACCTGCCCCATCTGGCGTGGTGTTAGCACATTGAACCTCAGCCAGCTTTCATGCTGCGGTGTTCTGTTACCCCCATACTCCTGGAGAAGGCCCACAGTGAGAACCCCAAGACTTGTTTTATTTTAGAAGAATTCCTTTCTCTACTTGCTCTTAGACAAGTTGTTAATAGGGGGTCTTCCCTTAAGCTAAAAGTAGGGGAAAAAAAGACAAAGTGAGGGAGAGAGGGACAAAGAAAAGAAAGGGGGGAGAGAAAGGAGAAATCAGCTACAAACGGCTTCCAACTACCATCTAATATAATAAGTATTTTTTTTTTAAGTTGAGGCTGTGTAATGCGAATGACATCATGCCCATTACACTATCTGATTTCACCAAGAGTTGTAGAAAAATCTGAACAGGAACGCCTCATGTAAAAAATGGATGGACTCAGAGGAGGGGTTCAGCCCCGCTTTTCATTTTTCTGCTCAATGCCGAGGGAGTAAGAGCCGTAAGAACTTCTCCAGGTCCCTGCCCCCCTGAAACCGGAGTCTCCCGCTGTACTTCCACACAAATACAGGCCCCCAGCCCAGGCCCAGTAAACAGTAGCCAATTTAACCAGCTCCTCCCGCGACGGACTCCAATGCCCACTCAAGTCTGGCAACCACTATAATTACTCTTCCTTCACTGTTCTCATTACTCCATCCTACTCTGTCCACCCAACCACCTAAGTAACTGTGTAATTTGCTTATGAGCAACTCATTAAAAAATATAATTTTCTGCATACATATTGTATCATATTATCTATGCACCAGTTGTTTTATTTAAAAAAAATATGTTTTTTACTGAGAACTTTGTCATCTTCTTATCAAATTTTTTTCTTTTTAATGCACTGCACTGGTTAGTTGCTATCAATAATCTGAGCCTTCTGGAGAAACTACTCCCAGAGCCAATGCATTAAACACTTAAAACGTAGTACTTTGGAGTTCATTTGAAAGCCAAATGCCCAAGAAAAGAACAATGACTGCAATTATATTTATCAATATATACTATATTCCACAACAGAGTCCATTTACCAGAAGTTATATAATAAAACTGCAAGATGTAAACAGGTTAAAATAAAAAAAAATCAGAATGGGGAAAATGAAATAGGAGATCAAGACCAAGGGCCAAGTTCAAATGTAAACAATTTAACTCTTATCAAAGTTGAGCTGCAAATTTGAATCTGAATTTCTAAAGCCAAGCAGAAAGGGAACCTGCCTCACAAACATGATTCACATTAACCGTAATGAAACTACACCAGTTTCTCAAGAAGAAACTTCCAAGGACCTTCCAAGGTCCTTCCAAGGACCTGAAGTCTAAAAAAAAGAAAGAAAAAAAAATGTTCCTAATGTAGTGTTTCTCGAAGTGTGGTCCCCAGACTAGCAACATCAGTATCACCAGGGAATTTCTTAGAAATGCAAAGTCTAGCCCCACCCTTAATGTAGTGAATCAGAAACTCTGGGGTGGGGCCCAGTGATCACATTAACAAGCCCTCTAGGTGACTCTGACGCAGGCTCACACTGGAGTTTCAGAACCACTGCTTCAAGCGAGTCTTCACATAGGATACATCGGAAGTGGTTACAAACCTTGGAAATATCCCAACCATAAGTCAGTGCTGTATTTTACACAGCAAATTCTAGTCGTGTTCATCAGAGTAAAGCAGATTTATAAAATCCAAAACCCTATGGCCAAGTATACAGATTGGGTGACAAGAGGAAGCGTGGGCTAAAGTAGGTTTCCCAGGGACTGGCACATAGTAGACGGACGGACACAAGTGTTTTGAATAAATGAATGAGGAATAAATGCACGCATGCATTGTTCAATACCTTCAAACAATTCCCCATAAGTACCAATTATTATCAGCTGTGCTTTGGATGCCCCCATCAACTATATCACCTTCAAAGTCTGCAAACATTTTTAATGACTTTATTTTAGAAGGAAGAAATCACCATTTATAATCAAATATCTTTCTATTTTTAATTTTTGTTTAATTGCAAAAACATTTCAACCTCCATAGCACACTCCAGCTATCAACCCATGTTAGGTCCATAGCCAGGAGGTAATTAGTACCAGCCCTGGTTCTACCGAAGGAAAATACCTACAGGAGAGCTCCATGAGTTGCCAAAAGGCACATCAGCATTAAATCCTCTGACCTCTGGCCTAGTTATCCTTCCTTTGTTATTTCACAAACATAACATGTGTCTGCTGGGCAGTGACTCCATAAAGTCAGCCCTGCCTTTAAAGGCTTCCCTTACAAATCCTTCTGGAGGATCCGCCTCCTATCTCCATTAGGCACAAGGAACATTAGCATGAAGCCTTCTAGCCAGGTAGGACACACCCCAGGATCAAAGGAAGGCAAGATCATCTTAGAAGATGGTTTCTTCCTTTTTTTTTTTTTTTTTTTTTTTCATAATGAAGGCTAATTCAGGGAATTCTGGTAATAGCCAGGGAAGAGAGAAGGGTGGGCTATGTCAGGAACCTATAGCAGATGCTGGATTAGAGGGTGCTGTAATGCACACACAAGGGCTCATCCAGGTTAAAGCACTTCTGCTCTGCCTGGTTGGGTCACAGATTCCTCTGGCTCCTTCCCTAGAAAATCCCATTTCACAAGGCTCTCAGACACCTGGAGGCTCCTCCAAGGACCCCAGGTTAGGAGCATATAGTCTATCTGGGTAACACGTTACTTGTAGTTGTTACAAGAAGGTCAAAAGCAGGACATTATTCTGCCCTGGGTGGAATTCTTTCTAGAATGATTCCAAGTCATAGAACTTCTGACGGGGTCAGAATTAACATTCATTCATCCAATTAGTCATCCAGGAGACATTTATTGAGCACCTACTGCATGCCAGCCACCAAGCTGGGTGCTGAGAACAGGGAAATCTCAGGACAAGAGCGGCACCCAGGGACAACTTGGGCATGCCGCACCTTTTGTACGCGACCTTACCCATCGTGACCTGTGTGACAATTACATCAGGGCTGACCTCCAACACACACACACACACATGCAATATTCGAGTCGCACCATCTCATGTTGGTATTCCTGGGTGCATGTCCTCTGGAGATGTTGAGTCAGACATGGACATTTAGATTGGGGTAGGGCAGACGACACCAGGAATTACTAAGCTGACTCTACCCTGTCTCTGTGGTTGTAATGCATGCTTTCTTCACCTTCCTGTCTCTTTCCCCTTTTCCTGTTCTTTGTCACACCTTCTGCCTTCTCTTAGCTCTACATCCCCAACCTGCCAAAGTAGGAAAGAGTCCTGCTTATGACCCCTGGGCCACCAGTTCCAGATGCAGTAAAGGGGTGGAGCAGTGGAGTATGTGAGAAAGTAGATACATTCAGCAAAAGAAGAGTTTCCCTATTCATCCAAATACTTGTTTCAAACATGTCACACTTGGTGCCTCTTAGTGCTATTATTTTAGAAGGAAAGGGACACCTGGGTGGCTCAGTCGGTTGAGTGTCCGACCTCGGCTCAGGTCATGATTTCACGGTCCGTGATTCGAGCCCTGCGTCGGGCTCTGTGCTGACAGCTCAGAGCCTGGAGCCTGCTTCGGATTCTGTGTCTCCCTCTCTCTGACCCTCCCCCATTTATGCTCTGTCTCTCTCTGTCTCAAAAATAAATAAACATTAAAAAAATTTTAAAACAAAAAGAAAGAAGGCAAGACCACAGCAGAAGGAGCCACCACTCTCAACAGAGAAGAACGTTGTGGTTTAAGGCTAAAGTTCTAGGGTTCCATTTTCATCATCATTACACTGATGAGCCTTTGGCGACTGAGGCAAGTATAAAAATACACATAAACATAGAATACAGAGATGATGAAGGATTGCTGGTTGTAGAAGAAGGGTCCACAGCTGGCTGGGTACAAGCTCCCTTGCCTAATGAATACCATCCGTATTCCCAAAGCAATTAACAATAAGGTTGAAATGACCGACACCCGTGTCCTTATATTCAGGATGCCCATGAACTCTGAGGCCAGAGTCCCCAAAATGCCAGAGGTCGAGCTGGGTTCACCCGAAGTGGCCATCAGCCAACCTACAGCCTCCACTGCACTTCCTCACGGATGCCAGGTGAACTGGTGAATTACATGCTATTTTTCTCCTAACTGGGATCTGGCCCCTCTCCTGTTTTGCTTCCTTAGGAATCATTATTTTTTTTTCCCAAAGAAATGAAGAAATAAACATGGAAACCATTTTACCAAAGTAGGAATTTGTCTAGTAGTTTGTTTAAAATGTCTTCAGAGTTTTAGGAGTCTTTCCTTACTAGGAAAAAAAAAAAAAGGCCAAACTTTTGGCAATATACTAATTCTTTTCATCTTACTTGGTAAATTTCAACAACAGAAAAGACACCCTAGTAACCTAAAACTTCACATACCTTCCCAAGGTGTGTAGTTTGCACCTCCTACACACTATGGAAAAAATAGGGCTTATTTGCAAGGAGCTCTGCCCTCACGGTCTCACCTTCTGACGGTCTGGAGACAGCACATTGTCATTACCTCTTCAGATTGGGAAATTGAGACAAAAGGTAGAGAAGTTGCAGAACAAGGCTTTAGTAATTCCCAAGTTTCAGTCTTTCTTTCTTTCTTTTTTTTTTTTTTTTTTTTTTTTCTGAGAGACAGAGGGGCAGAGAGCAGGGGGAAGGGCAGAGAGAGACTCAGGCAGGCTCCACACACAGCGTCGGACCCCACTCAGGACTGTGACCATGAGATTGTGACCTGAGCTGCAATCAAGAGTCAGACACTTAACCGACTGAGCCACCCAGGTGTCCCTCAAATTTCAGTCTTTCGACTTAACCCTTTTCTTCTTTCCCTTCATTTCTTCAGTCATTACACCCTTCCCTTACCGTCACAGCCGGAAATGACCTTTCTTCTGAACTCCTGTAGGAATTGCAGCCTGAACAATGCATCTATTAGTCATGTAATGCCATGCTATTTAAATCCTGCATAATTATCTAACTTTTCCTGTGTTTATGTCTTGTTTCTTTGACTGAATGTGAAGTCCTTTGGGGCCAGAATTAAGTCTTAATGCGTCTTTCTGTCCTCACATCAACCCAGCACACAGTAGGACTCCAGAAAATACATGGTAATGTGATTTGTTTGGATTTTTTCAAATCTCAGAAGACATAGATGCCTGAAGCTTAAAAAAAATTAAACACAGAAATACATAAAGTTGAAAATAAAACTTTAGATAGGATTGCACAGAAGTGCATATAATTCGGCCTCAATCTATTGCCTTCCTTAGCACTGGAAAATACTCAAATTTACTTTAGAGCGTTCAGTTCTTTTTGTTAATAATTCATTCTCTTACCCAATGAAATATGTGAGTTATGTGTTCCCTCCCTCTACAGAAAGGGAAATTAACTTTTAATAGGTCATGCAGAAACACCAAACTAAATAGCAATCAATGAAATAACTTTGAAAAGTATAAATATATAAAGTAGCATCATAAATCATATCCATTGTCAAAGCTTTCTCCCTATTTTACTCCTTAAAGAGACATAAACTCAGCCTTTTTTCCACACCATAAATAAATGACAAGACAATCCCAACAGAAGTCTTCAGAGATACTCAGATGAGATGCCCCCTGCATCTAGGAAGGCTGCTCAAAATATTTAGGACACTCTTCTATCTTTTGTGCTCATAAACATCCAAATACAATTTTTTATTCTACACATTGTCTCGTAATTCAGGGTGAGTCTTACAAATTTGTCCAAGTGTAATCAAAGTCCTTTTTTCTACCCAATTTGGCCTTCCTCCACTCAGCTGGCCTTCACCATCAGGCCACTTCTGCCACCCACTCCCACACCCTGGAACTGCTCTGTCCTGAACTCCACACCACCCTACAGCTCCCTGCCCTTCTCCCACTACACCTGTCTTTCACACTACAGAGCCTTCCCCAAACCATGAACTGTTTCCTTCCAGCCTCTTAGGCCCCTCCTGGGCACATTTCATTCCCAACTCTTATCAACTGCTCCCTGCAACATCCTCACACCTTGCTTTTCAGCCACATCTGATTAGCGAAAATCCACCCTGGACCAATCTCACGATCTGTTGCCTCTGCTCCGGCATACAGTGCCGGGAGCCATGTACACTGGGGCCCCTGTAAATTCAGTTTCTAATCTTGGCTAGGTCTCAGCACCTCTTCACTTTTCTTTCACTTTTTCTTGATCAGCTCCTCTGCCATGTCCTTCAGTGACTGGAATATTCCAAATAATCTCCATTTTTTCAAGCTCTCAATCCCATTTTACTTTGCCTGCTATCTCATCAAATGTTTATGGTGGCCTAGGGTTTGCTAGGTCTCCCCTCCCAGCTTCCATAACAACCACAGAGTCCACCTTCAGAACCATCCTTCTGAGATTTCTCTACGAAGGCCTTCTTTCACCAATCCCTCCATTTTTGTCTGATCTTCCCTGGGACTCCATCCTTCATCTGTGTTCTCCTTGGGCATCAAACTACTCATACTGTTTTACCTACCACCTCTGTACAGATACATATCTCCAGTCACCCACCCTCCCAGAGCTTCAGACTCACATTCAGTTGGCTGGTGGACACGTGAAAAATCAATATATCACCTTAGCCCAATGTCAATTACTCCTCCTACATTCCCTAGATCCATAATGACACCAGAATTTTAGGAGACATTCTAGTCCCTTCCATCTCATCCATTTCCCCTAGCCAATTGATCAAAATCATATAGACTTCACATCTTGGGCACTTCTCAAACCTATCTTCTCTCCAGCTCTTTCACTCCTTTCTTGCATGTCTGATCCTTTCATCTGGCCTACCACGAGAGCTTCCTGTCATCCAACTGCAAATCTATGGTCCACCATGCTGCCATGACAACCCATCCAAAATGCAAATCTGACCATTTACACCCCATTGTAATGGGGTTTTTCAATGGTTCCCCATCAGCTAAAGCATATAGTCTAAGCCCTCACATAGTATATATCTGAATTTTTATGGACTGGCCCCCAACTACACCAAACCCCTTACAGCCCTTGACTCCCACCCCATGCTTTATACTTGATCAATACTGAAACGCCTGAACTTACAAGCATACATAGCTGTTTAACGCTATAACATTGTAGGCTATTCCCTTAGCCTACAATCTTTTTCTTTCCCTCTTGCCCATTCATCATATAAGTCTTACTCCTCATTCAAGACTCAGTGCAGGTGACTTCTCCAGGAAGCAAGCCTGATCTTGACCTCCTTCTCACATGCAGTAAGAGCCTGTTTTAGCAACCTGTCATGGCACTCATGATTTGATATTGACATCACCTGTACTCACATCCACATCCTCCTTAACATGACATGCAACCACGAGACTGGGGCCATACTTTATCCATCTTTGTACCCTTAGGGATTAGCCCATTATCAGATACAAAGAGGATCATCAGCATTTGCTGTGGCTTCAACAGAATACACACCTTCGGGAATAAGCAGCCCAAGGATTAAGGAAAAAGGAACTTCATTTCCTCCTGTGATGAGCACTACATAGTGTTCTAGGGAGGAACACTTGATTACTCCACCTCCTCTGTGTCAGAGTCACATGAAACCTGACTTTTACAAATCTGTAATAATGTATGTGATCAGTCAAAACTGAGCAATCTGTCCTCAAAAACTCTCTGGAAGAGAAGTTGGATTCATTATTCTGCTTAGGCTGGACTGAAATCAGTAAACAATGATACTACTCCAAACAGCAAAAAGTGTAAATCATCAAGGGTTTTTATTGTTTTTCTAAATGAATATCCTTTGAATATTCTAGTTTCCTCATTTCCCTTGACCCCTTTGTTTTCTTTTAAATAAATACAGAAGTCTCAAGAAGCAACTTGCTATTAAAACACATCCTTTTGATCACCTTCAATTTTATTTTCAGATTAATGCCCTAAAGTAACACAGATTCTGAAACTATGTCACTGATTTCATCAAGAGTCCTTTCTGTTTATGCTTTTATAGCACTAAGTGCATATGTGTGGCAAAACTTAAATATGTGACCAGATGTAATCATATAAGTAATCAAGGAATATAGCATGTTTAATAATTTTTAAAGATCCTTCAGAAAATGAGTCAACTTGACTTAGTTTCTTCTTCCACACATGGAAATGTCCTTCTCTTGCCTGTGGGGGTAAGCATCACTATTCCCATTTTACAGGTTGTAAAATTAAGGTTCAGAAAGCTTAAAAACATGTCCAAGCGGTGACCATGGGTTTCCATCTCCACTCTGTCTACTCCAAAGCCCAAGTTCAGAACACTCAGTTGTACGGCTTCTTCTCAAAAGAGGACATCCAGGGTATAAAATAAGCCTCACTGGCATTAAAGGAGACAGAGCTGAAAGTTTTAGAAAACCCACAAAGTTCACAAATAATTGACTCTCTGGAATTCTGTTTCACTTGTTCCTGAAAGGTTTCACGTTGGTCAGGAACCCACTTCCTCTACACAAGAACAACCATTGTAATTATCATCTAGAACAAGCACCCTTAGCTTTTCATCTCTTATAAACGTTTCCATACCATACTCCAACTTATAGACCCTCTATTCTTTTCCTCAGTAATGAAGTACTTCAAGAGGAAAAGGCACAGAAAGGTAAAAGTAGGGGGATCCAATCCCCTTCACCCTCAAGCTCACATCTCTCTTCTTTCTCTCAAAAAAAGAAAAAAAAAAGTTAAACCTAAGAACTTCTCCAGGCACTGCACTGAACAGGCTAGGGAAAGACGTTGTGGGTATGAAACAAAAGAGAATTTCTTAATCCAAAAAAGATCACACCTGCTACAACCTCTGAGTGGAGCTTCAAGAGCCAAGCAGATGGGAGTCACCTATGGTCTCCTGGGGTCTTTCATCATGGAATGATTCACACCACACTTCTCTGTGAGCTGCAATCATGTGAGTGAGCTGCACAGGTCTGTCACTCTTGTTCTTTCTGAATGAGGGTTCCTATCCCTCCAATCCCTCTACAGTACTGATATCCAAGGTGTTTGGTCTACAGTGACCCTGCTCCACAAAGAAATATTCTGGTGAGTTCCATGGTATATAAGATAGTTAGAGTTTCCTACCACGATTCCAGTTGCACTAAACCTATGCTCCTTGAATTCTTCAGGCCACTGGAAGCCAAGTGGATAAGGCAACTGGGCAGCAAAATAAAAGGAAATCTTGTCCTTTGTTTTGATTTCATTTTTAAAAGTATTTTTATATTATCCAAGGGTACGGATCTCTTATTTCTCTGTCATCCAAATACACACGCACACACACACACACACACACACACACACATGGCTTAAGACTTTCTTTAAGAAATGTAAATATTTGGGGTGCCTAGGTGGCTCAGTCGGTTGAGTGATCAACTTTGGCTCAGGTCATGATCTCACAGCTCTTGAGTTCGAGCCCCGCGTCAGGCTCTGTGCTGACAGCTCGGAGCCTGGAGCCTGCTTCAGACTATGTGCCTCCCTCTCTCTCTGCCCTGACCCACTCGCATTCTGTCTCCGTCTCTCTCAAAAATAAATAAACATTAAAAAAAAAGAAATGTAAATATTTAGTTCCAGGATACATTTTAGCCTCTGAGTTATTCTGATAATGTGAAGCAAGAAAAATAATTCAATTTACTCAACCTGTGTTCTTTCTTTTCCCTTTTGTGTTGTATAAGAAAACACTTTCAGATAGGCAATATAACGTTATTTGGTGTCTGAATGTTGTTGTCCCTGAATATAGAGACATGCTCAAATGATAAGATGATGTAATGCTACATCCACTATATAAAATGATACAGCAATTCTATGATGTTCCCGGTAAAAATTCTTATTTCACAGCTCTGTAAAACTCCCTCTGTGGGAAAGTGGCTTTGATATTGTCCATCAAGACTCCTACATTCAAAAACAGAGTTTTCTGCAATGATAGGAATGTTCTATATCTGAGGTATCCAATATGGGAGGCACTGGCCATATGTGGCTATTCAGACTTGAAATATGGCTAATGTGACTGAGGATCTGAATTTCGGTCTGCATGTCAGGCAGCACAGTTCTAAATGATCTAGGTTTTTTAGTGTTTGGCCATGATCTTTTTAAAATAAAAGATTAGGAAACAGGCAGTCTCTCAAATAGATCAGTCTACATCTCTAAAGAAGTTCTGTCTCAAAGTATACACGTTCTCTATCTCCATATTGATGGAAAGTAGGTCCACTGTGGTGTAACACTACTCAGAAAACTTCACACCTGCAGTGTTTCCTAACAGGGAAGTGCTCATGCAAATAGAAAGTATTAACGTTACCATAGGTTTTAAAACATTAAAGTGCTCTATGAGGAAAAAAAAACATTAGAATTAACCCAAATAATGTGATATATTTTCTTTCATTCTTCACAAGAATAACTTTCAGGCTCTGACACTCCTTAGTTGATAGCCTCACTCCAGGATCTAGGGCTAGGGACTCAGAGGAAGGAATATTAGGGTGTCCACCTCAGGTGTGGCCACCCAGCTATGATGTGAACTGCTGATACCCAGCCCTGCCCCAGAACACTGTCGTCCACACAAACAGGAAACCAAGGTCATCGGGAGGTTCGCTCGTTCTTGAATTCAGTCATTCATTTAGCAAACATTTCATGAGACTACTACATGTCAAGCATCAAGCCAGGCGCAAAAAATATAAAGTTGAGTGACACATAGTTTCTGCCCTTCAGGACTTCGGTTGGAAGGAAACCACATAAATAGATCATGATCTAGCATGGAAGTATATGATGAGCACAGAGAAGACAGGATTCTATGGAAGGTTACCTAACCAATTTGGGAGGGTCAGGGAAGGCTTCTTGGAGGAGGTAACACCTGAGCTGAGTCCTCAGCATGAGGAGGAGTTAGTAAGGCAAAGGCAGGGAAGAAAACATTCCAAGCAATGTGGATAATAAAAACAAGACACAGCCTAAATGGCATGGTAGACACAGGGAACATAGCAAGACGGTGTTGCTCAAGAATAAAGTTAGAGGAAGAGGGTGGTGAGAAAAGAGGCTACAATGTCAGCAAAGGCCAGGGCAAAGCCAAGTATACCACATTAAGGAGCTTGGTCTTTGATCTGCACAAAATGGGAGTCTCCAGAGGGCTTCAGCCTGGGGAAAGGTCCTGTTAGAGAGAGGCCATTTGGTAGCTTACAGAATTTGCAGGGATAAAAGGCAGGAGACTAGGATTTTATATTGGAAAGCAACAATATGAGCCTGCACGCAGACATTAGTAGTGAGAATCAAGACAAGAGGAAACGCCAAAATTCCCAGAAATAGCAAATAAACAGTAATTAGAAATCAGCCACACCTGGGGCGCCTGGGTGGCTCAGTCGGTTGAGTGTCCGACTTCGGCTCAGGTCATGATCTCACAGCTCCTGAGTTCGAGCCCCGTGTTGGGCTCTGTGCTGACAGCTCAGAACCTGGAGCCTGCTTCAGATTCTGTGTGTCCCTCTCTCTGCCCTTCCCCTGCTCATGCTCTGTCTCTCTCTGTCTCAAAAATAAATAAAAACATTAAAAAAAAAAAAAAAAGAAAAAGGAAAAGAAATCAGCCACACCAGGTGACTGGCTGGATCCAGGAGCTAAACAGGGTGA
Organism: Panthera pardus; assembly: GCF_024362965.1. Classification (NCBI taxonomy): domain Eukaryota; kingdom Metazoa; phylum Chordata; class Mammalia; order Carnivora; family Felidae; genus Panthera; species Panthera pardus. The sequence continues at coordinate 100,072,111 of NW_026526810.1, read as the reverse complement.
CTCAGTGATGAGGGTAATGAAGAGACCACTACCAGTAACAGCTAGTATCTATCACACTCGTATTCTGAGCCGGGCACCATACTGACGCACTAGGGATGGCCTCAGAGGAACCTTCTGAGATAGATCCTGTTTTTATCCCCCCGCTTTTTAAAAATTTTTTTTTTAATGTTTATTCATTTTTGAGAGAGACAGAGACAGAATGTGAGTGGGTTAGGGGCAGAGAGAGAGGGAGACACAGAATCCGAAGCAGGTTCCAGGCTCTGAGCTGTCAGCACAGAGCCTGACACGCGGCTCTAACTCAAGAGCTGTGAGATCATGACCTGAGCAGAAGTCGGACGCTCAACCAACTGAGCCACCCAGGTGCCCCATCCCCATTTTTAAAAAGCAGACACTGAGGTTTGGGAATTAAATAACCTGTTCAAGACCAAACATCAAGGAAGGGGCAGAGTTGCAATTCAAATCCAGATGTGTCTGATTCCAGAGCCCAAAACTTCACCATCATGCAATCGTCTCAAAGGACAGGAGAAAGGGGAGGTTTAGAAGGAAAAGAAGTGGGTGCAGCCCCTGTAACTTTAAGAAGCCTTTCGGATATACACACGACAACCAACAGATGGCTATACACCGCGCTGCTGTGCAAGGCAGAGACATGGGGTCCTGGACACATGGGTGGTGGCAAAGAGCCAGTGAGCAGATGAAGTCCTGAAGCCAGAGTCTGTGGGAAATACTCCCCGAACTGAACTCCGACAGCAAGGTGTGAGTACAGGAAGAGAAGCCCACAAAGGGCATACAAGACAGAGTAACAGAGGGAAAACCAGAGGCATGGACCATGCCAGAAGCCAGACTCTAGGAGAAGAGATCTGACAAGGTGCACTGAACACAACAAAGAGATCCAGAATGTTAAGGACCGCAGCACTGTCCACTGGATCTGACAAACAGATCAATCATTAGTAAGTATGACAAATACAAAAATGGGAGACACAGGACATTTCACAGCCAATGGGAGAGAAACAGTAAAGATGTGAAAGCTGAAAATTAGAGAAAGAGAAAGGCACAACGAGTGATGATACAGTAAGGTCCAGGAGGAGGCCAGAGGGGTGGGAGAAACCAGAGCAAAGCAGATGAAGTTAACTCTGACTACACACTGTTTGCAGGCATCAGGACAGGAAATTGGTGATCATTCGAGGAAGCTCAAGTTATTTAATTTTTTTTTTTTCCAACGTTTTTTTATTTATTTTTGGGACAGAGAGAGACAGAGCATGAACGGGGGAGGGGCAGAGAGAGAGGGAGACACAGAATCGGAAACAGGCTCCAGGCTCCGAGCCGTCAGCCCAGAGCCTGACGCGGGGCTCGAACTCATGGACCGCGAGATCGTGACCTGGCCGAAGTCGGACGCTTAACCGACTGCGCCACCCAGGCGCCCCGAAGCTCAAGTTATTAATGAAGTCAGATGCAAGGTCATCTGAGTGAGGGGGTGGAGAGGTCTTCCAGACAACGGTAACTGCTTGGAATAATCATTAGAAAGGGAAAGAAATGGGCAGCACCAACCTGCCCAGCTGTGAGTGTCCCCAGCACCACTTGGTGGCCCAGGCGCAGGCTTGGAGAAGGGAGTCCTGCCAGCCAAAGATGGCAGAAGCTCAGATCCACCACTGACTTGGGGGAACTGACTAGTGTTCAGATAACCCACCATTTTCTGGGAAGCCTCCTCACCACTGGTTCTCATTCTACTCTTGGGTGAGTTCTGGCCACAGTAACAAAGAACCAAGAAGTAACTCTTCTCCCCAGAAGATCTCCCAAGACAGCACTTTAAAAATTATCAAAAAATACTACAGCTACGGTTAAACTGCTTGACTCTTATTATATAAACTTATAAACTGAGACTAAAAACAACTGACACTCAAAACATGGCAATGGCAAAGCCAGAAACAGCCTATAAAAAGTCTTTTGGCTCTCAAATTTCACAGAAATTTGACACAGGAGAATCCCAGTTCTTCTAATGATGCTAGAATTATCATCAGCAGAGTCCAGGACTCAGTGTGAGGGGAATAGTAGGAATCACAAGCAATCTGGATTCTGTAGCAACACAAGGATAAGATGAGTCCACGTTCTCCTTGACAAAATGGCACAGCACATCTGCTTAGGAGAGTAACAATGAAGTACAAGATTCCAACGCCTACCCTCCCCCAAACAACCACTGCACTAGAGCTAGCAGTCTCCAAAACAATGGAAATGTCAGGTCACCCTCCTGTTCCATGCCCTCCCCCTCCCCCACCACCACTTCCTCTTTCACCCTGGATGAGTTGTCATCTTTCCATGAAAGAATGCCAAGCCTTCAGTCAGTCTGACTGGCAGTTCCTGCTCTTCAGGTTCCCTGGATGCTTCAAAAGGGTGGCAATGTGTTACCAGAAAGACTACCCTTCTTGGCAGGCTGTTTTCCAGGCTTCCACCCCCGGTGAGTCACCCGCCAGTTTCTGTCATGTATAAGGAGATCTGTGATTATAGAAGACTTCATTCGAGTCTCATGGACCTGAGACTCACCAGTGACACCTTCTAAATTCAGACTGGATTATACAGGTGTTTTGGTGGAGACCTTCCAGGTCTCAGGTGAACTAGAATGCGGAAGTGGCAGCAAATAAAATCATGACATAACAATAGTAACAGTCGGTCCTGAATAATAACATTCCCCCAAAACTGAATTCAAAAGCCACCCAGAAAGTAAACAATTAAGTCAAAGCAAGAGTAGTCAAAAGATTTCAACCTTGAACACGAGTCTCCAAAATCTTCTCTTAAAATTATTCCGTGCATGTTTTTAGTAAACGTGCAAGAAAATAAATTTTAGTCCATTACTTACTTATTTTATAATCACCCTTAATAAAAAAGAATCCTCCATTTGACACAAGGGATACATTAAAGTGTACACAAGAAAATGGATATTTTAAAGTCTCCTACCAAAGCTTTATTACCACCCCTCTTTTGCATGAATCTGTATTAGACACTATTAGAAATCAAACTATCCTTTCCCTCAAGGCACACCTTTTCAAAGAGCATAAAGACCAAAATAAGTATTACTATCAGATAAGATCAGTTAAATATCCTGAAACATATTTTTAAAAATAAGATGAAAATGGTGCCTGGGTGGTTCAGTCAGTTAAGCATACGACTCTTGCTTTTGGCTCAGGTCCTGATCTCATGGGTTGTGAGTTTGAGCCCCACATTGGGCTCTGTGCTGATAGCGTGGAGCCTGCTTGGGATTCTCTGTCTCCCTCTCTCTCTGCGTTCCCTGCTCATTCTTTTTCTCTCTCTCTCAAAAAATAAACATTTAAAAAATAAATAAAGATGAAAATAAGAAAACAAGGATGTCAAAGTAAGTCCAACAGGTGAACGTTAATGGTGTGTAATGCGATGACAGATAAAGGATTTATACAGAAAAGCAATAGCTTTAGCAGAAAAGAACTTAAGATGAGTTAAGAGTACTGGAGAGTATGGGAAAATGTCAGGTTGTAAGACGTTGAATAAGATGTTGGCAGTGAGTCCTTCCTTCTCTAGCGACATCATTACAAAAAGGAAAAAAGCTTATTTTCTATAAAGCATTTACACATCATTGAAATTATCAATCCAATCTATTGTTCCTCTCTAATAATCTAAGAACAGGTTCTAATGTTCTTCAAAGAAGGGAACACATTCAAATATTTGTTCACGTAATCCATTTATTCAAATATTAATTTGTTAGAGATATTTGGGTACCTAGTTTATGCCAGGTATATAGTACTAAGTATAGAGGCCCCCAGGGGGAACAAATCAAACCTGAGACCTGTCTCGGAGTTTAGAGTCTAATGAGGAAGACAGAAATCAAACAAGTAGTCCCAGATTGACTGTGTACTCACAAATGTCATTATACGAGAGAGAAAAGTACAAAAAACCTAAATTGCTTTGGGGGACTCATAAAAGGCCTCTTGGTGAAGTGGAATTTAAATGGAGAATTAACTAAGTAATGGGTTGAGAGTTCTGGGACATGGACACAGCTTGTGCATAGGTCCTAAAAATTCATCTTTGTATCTCCAGAGCCTCACAAATAGTAGGCACTCAATAAACATTTATGGGATAAACTTCAAGATCTTACAGCATTCAGAAAATCTCTCCCAGGAACACAACCCGTATACACAGAAAAAAAGAAGAAGAAGAACTACAGGCACAGAGAGGTGTTACCTGGAACAAAAAATAATAGCAGAACAAAAAAAAAATCATGTGAAGAAGTGACTGAAATATTATGCAGCTATTATGGGACAACCTACAAAACTAATTATGCACTTAAGTGGGAAAAGATAATAAGTGTATTTTCTTTAGAAAGATGAAAACATGTGAAAATTAAGAATAATACAGGTCCTCACATATCAACTGATAAAATTAATCAACTAGCAACCATCCAATTTACATTCCATATATAAAACTGCAAATTCCTTCTATTTTGAAGGAATTCTTCCAGTCAATTTTCAGACAAAGCTCATTCCCACCCACTGCATCCATTCCGGTCCCCAAAGAATTGCAGTGTTACCTTAGTAACACCTTACATTTCCATAAGGCCTTATATTTCTATAAAGTCTCTTCCCATACATTATATTTTTGCTATCATCATTGGCTTCTTCCATACGATTTTTATTATTTTATAGGTCAGTATAATGTGCTGTATGTACAAATCAGCAAGGAAGAAGTGGCTCCTGGTTCCCCACACGGGACCCCAAGGGATTTATTGTTCACCACTGGCATTTTAAGTATCACATATTTCTTTTTAACACCCTCATCTAGGAAAGGAATCAAGTGTATGTAAAATAGACCACTTCATAAGTTTGAAAACTTAAGAAAAATCATTTGAATCTTAATGTCCTAACAAAAACACTGCTATAGATTTGTGAAGTGTGTTTCTACCTATGTTTTATGTGTATCTCTAGTTTTTCTGATAATAAATTATATATGCTCACTGGAAAAAACACAGTTTAGATAATGAAAGTCCTCTATAACTCCACCCCACTTCTCCACCCGAGAAAACTATTGCTAAGGGTTTGGAACAAAATCTGGAAGATTTTGTTCCTTTTGGCTATGCAGGTCCACAATCCCTTATCTACTGTCCTATTATTCAAAAAGCTCCAAAACCCGGGGCACCTGGGTGATTCAGTTGGTTAAGTGTCCACTCTAGATTTTGGCTTAGGTCCTAATCCTACAGTTCATGGGTTCGAGCCTCACATTGGACTCTGTGCTGGCAGTGCTGAGCCTGTTTGGGATTCTCTCTTTCTCTCTCTCTCTCTCTCACTCTCAAAATAAATAAATAAACTAAAACAAAACAAAACAAAACTCCAAACCCAAAACACTTTTATAACGTTTGTTGTCAAAATCTGATTTGAACATAATGTCATTTGTAATCTTTATATATCCCACTTAGTGTGAATATTCATGTGTCGCTGCAGAGCATTAATGTTTTTGATTACAGGGTGCCATCCAACCCCCTTAGTAGAGCCATTATTTAATGGATGACACATGGCCCTATGAAAGATTGAAAAATCCTGAATTCAGAAACACACTTTTTTAAGTTTATTTTATTTATTTTTGAGAGAAAGAGAGAGAGAGCAAGAGGGAGAGAAAAAGTCCCAAGCAGGCTCCCTCCTCGCTCAATACAGAGCCCAACGTGGGGCTCGAACTCATGAACCATGAGACCATGACCTGAGCCGAAACCAACTGAGTCACCCAGGCACCCCCAAGTCTACATCCCTTACTTGAACTATTGTAGTCAAGTGTGTTTCTGGGGAGCGCCTGGTTAAGCGCTCAGGCTCAGTCAGTTAAGCATCTGACTCTTGGTTTCGGCTCAGGTCATGATCTCACAGTTTGTGGGTTCAAGCCCTGCATCGGGCTCTGTGCTGACAGCTTGGAGCCTGGAGCCTGCTTTGGATTCTGTGACTCCCTCTCTCTCTGCCTCTGCCCCAGTTGTGCTCCCTGTCTCTCAAAAATAAATAAATGTAAAAAAAAAATTAAAAAATAAAAGATTCTCTCCCTTTCCCTCTGCCCCTCGCACACACAAACTCTCTCCTTTTTTTTATTATTGCCATGCTAATTTTCTTTATTTATTTTTTACTATGAAATTTATTGTCAAATTTGTTTCCATACCACATCCAGTGCTCATCCCAACAGGTGCCCTCCTCCATGCCCATCACCCACTTTCCCCTCCCTCCCACCCCCCCATCAACCCTCAATTTATTCTCAGTTTTTAAGAGTCTCTTATGGTTTGCCTCCCTCCCTAACACACACACTCTCTGAAAAAAACAAAAACAAAAAAACCCCCTACACTTGTACAAATATTACTATCATTAACACTATTTCAGAAGCAGACCATATACCATAAATACTTCTCCGCAATTAGATTTTCCAACGTGATAATACATCAGAGATATCTCTGCACATCAATTCACTGTGCTCTTTAACAGCCATCTGGACACATGTGAGGAGTAGTAGGACAGGAAGAATGAGGGGAACCCTGACTTTAAGGAAAGGGTAAATAATTCAAAAGGAGACCCACAGGAATGGTTAGGGAGGAAGTCTACAAGCAAAGAACAGGTATCACAGAATTCAGAGCCAGAAAGGCTCTTCAGGACAACAGCCTCACTTTTCTGTTAGAAAGCTAACCTGGGGTAGACAGAGGTGATGACTCCCTTACATTCCTGCTGCCATTTAGCAGGCCACCTGCCACCGGAGCCCCAGGGTCCTATTTCCGCGCTCCTACCACACTCACTGCCGCTGCTCTGAGACTCTGTACCCCAAAAGGTGAGGGCACGATTAACTATGAAAACTGTGGGAGCAGCTTTCTCCGTGCAGACGTGCAGACTGCTCCCGGGATTAGTGCAAGCTGCTAATACAGAAGTCTGTTCGTCCACCACTGTGAACAGTACCCGTGCAAACTCAGCAGCATGTGCTTTTATAGTTTTGTCGCTAAACAGAGACAGGTATCCCCAATTACTAAGAATTCAAGCTGGATGTTCACATTTGGGTTGCTTTCTCTCAAATCAAGCCACCGTAGGCCACGAGCATGTCATTTTCTTTACTAACCTTGATTTGCCTTTTTGGGCCCCACAGAGCTAACCCCATTATCGAAGAACACTGACACTATTCTACCAGCTGGAAAACCACCAACACCGGACGAGTCTCCTCCAGAATCTCCCCACCCCTCGCTGTGCCCCCAAAACCACTTGGTTCATTCAAATGTGTCCCTCCCAACAAGCAAGTATGCTTTCGTTTACATAAAGCAAATCTAAAATGTGCATATATATCCAAATCCTGGAATTCACAATACAGAAGAGCAGAGGAAAAAAGAGTGAATCTACAGAATATCAGCAGGCCTTTCCCTCTCCTCCTCCACACAGGCCCCAACCACCATGTCTACCCCCCTCCCCGTCCCGCTTACAGCAGCAAGTGGGACGGACGCAACTTGGCCAACCCTTTGCTAGAAGCACCATCTGTGAGAATAAAGTTTATAAACAAATACTTCCAGAATCCTACGGCCCTTCAAAGGAACCCCCACCTCACAAAGACTGTGGAAATAAATTACAGTAATGCAGCCTTCTCTCAAGACACCCGGAGCTACAGCCCAATCAATCCTGTGGGGGAAAATGAAAGCTTTTCAACAGAGTATCACAAAACCTCTGCCATGTCCTGAGGACTGCTTCAATTCTATAAATTGACTGAGAAGTTAAAAACACATGCAGTGTGCTCATGCACCCTGGGGTCCTAAAACACAAAGCAAAGCGGTGCTTCACCAAAGCCCACCCATTTCCAGAATCTACCCACTTCCACAGCTGTGGCTGCCTGGAACAGACTGGCTCTTACAGGGAAAGCTGGAGAATAACCTGTACAATCCCACCCCCAGACACCAGGGGACTGATCTCCGAGTATTGTAAGATGGAAGTCAGCGAGGTTATTTTGAAGTTACATGAGGCTCTAAGCTAAGAGAAGGGCTTTTACACGGTCAGCACAGTGGACACCTCGACCCCACAAAGGAGCAGTAACAATATCCCCCTCCCTTCATCCCCAGGATGCTGGGGAAAGCATAGTCATGCAGGCTGTTGAGCTTCCCCAGTAGACACAGACATGGGGGAGAGAGGACATTCTTTAGTGTCTTGGAGAAGCAGGAGACTCTGATGAGAAGTGAGGAGAGAGACCCTACCGCACTTTCTAGTCTGTTTCAGATAGGGCTCCAAAAGGCAATGAGATGTTCTTAGTCTCTCGAGGAGTATGGAACCTGAAGATGAGGCATAAACTCTGACCAAATAAATTACTTTCTATAAAAGCCCATAGATCTAAATATCTGTCAGTTCCCTTCTCTCTGTTTTTACACTGTGTACAAAGCAGCCTGGCAAATGCACGTGTTGGTGTTTTCTGGGGCCCAGTGGCTGACGGGTGGCCTTTGGATGGGCTACAGTCTCATCCTCAGCCCTGACGGGAGAGGGAGGAGGGAGAGAGAGAATGCAAATAGGAGTGAACTCAAAAGACAACATACAAAGTGCTACACAAACGTCGGTTATCTTCCCAGCTCTGATTCCTATAGCACTTCATGCAGACCTTTTTGGGACATTTATAACAGATTATTTTGTCACCGTTCTCTGTGTAGTTACCGTATTCATATTTGTATCCCAAGCACAGTCCTGGCATAGCACAGGCACTTGCTAAATACAGTATTTGTGACCCAGCCACGAACACAGGAACGACCATATACTTAGGCACCATCCAGAATTTCTGAAGCCACGAGCACTGTTCCCCACCCTGCACCAGAACAGTAGCAGGTTTCCGTTGGCACAGTGTGCAGGCAACAGCTCTACGCTCCCACAGTACAGGACTGGGTCTGCGCCCAAACCTTCCTTCCCCCTTTTACTGGATGCGTGTTCCTAGAGAATTTACTTAACCTCTCAGAGCCTCCCTGCCCTCATCTGTAAAATGGGGACCATAATATCTACCTCAACAAGACTGACAGGAGATCAAATAAGCTAAGAAGTATTAAAGACTGGTCTATAGTCCTCCATACATGTGGAGAGGGCAGCAGGAGACAGCAGAAAGAGCATTGTATCTAGAGTCAGATCTAGGCTAGAGTCAGATAGGTCACGGGCTGTGTAAACCGCTCTGTTTCCTCAGGAATGGAGGGGATGCTCTGGCTGCCTCAGAGAATCACTGGAAGGGTCAGAGTAGGAAACAGGGAAAACACCTTGAAACCTGTAAAGGGCTAAGCTAACGAGCCACCACTTACAAGTCTCAAGCGCAGACTTTTAAGAGTATCAAGTGATACTCCCCCTCCCCCATCATGCTATCAAATTCGCGGAATGAATCCATGGAACCACACTTCCCACAGCTGCCTCTGCGTCAGTCTGTCGGCCGGACAAGCAATGCCCAGTGGTCACCTGCTGTGTGCCAGGCATGTGCTGGCAGCTGATGATGCTGACGGACTGTGGACCTTGCCTTCAAGCCTTCAAGATGCCTACAGTCTCAGGGGGATGACTCATCAATTACAAATAATCATGTGCAAAGTGCCACCAGGCAGAAGAGCCAGTTGGGATGAAAGCGTAAAGTGGGGGCAGAGGTGGTAACCCTGAGACTGGAGGACTCACAGGAAAGGCCACATTACCCAGGGTTACTGAAAATGTCGTTTGGTGACTGTGACAGAGAGGAAGGAGAGGAAAAGGTCAGCCGCAGAAATTATATACTGAAGCCAGTGTGCAAACCAGCTCAGAGCACAGCTTCCTAAAATTAAGAACATAGGTAATAAAAATTCTTCCCTTTTACTGGACCCAATAAAGAACGAGAGAAGCTTCTCTCTGTCTCAACACAATCAAAATAGAAAAGTGGCTTCCTTCACCTGAGGCTCACACATCAGAAGTGGAGGCAAAGCCTTTGTTTCCCTCCATCTGCCAACAAGCCTTGTCCTACCTCCCACCTTTCCAGACACCACATGCTTTAAATGGCCCCATGGTTTCATCCACCCGGCCCTTTCCTTCTCTTCATTCAAAACCCGCTTTCTGGCCACACGCCTCCAGACCATTCGAAAGTAGGAGGAGTCCCGGACACAGCCACAATCAGCCTTCTCTATGGCACACTGCTCTGGCTGTGACCCCCTCCCTGAGAACATCAACCGTGCGGTCTGACATTTAGGAAGACATGAAAACATCAGTGCTGACCAAAATGGAAGCCTGGTTACCAAATAAACCGGTCAAACATCTCATCAGAAAGAGGAATGGAAAGGACCCCGGGAATTCCCCTGTGGGTTTCTAAGCTCTGTCGGCACCTGGAGGAATGGGTTTGGGGAGCCCAATGGCATAAACTCCCCTCCCCCCATACCCATTCATCCCCTCTCTTCATCCCACTGTCTCAGCCATGCTCATTAAAGTGTCTTTAATGCCATTGCCTACAAAACCTGGGTCCTCTTCCTTTCTATTTTGGCCAAAGGTGGTTGCGTTGTCCTACATCCCAGGAAACTTCACCGACTGAATGAAGTTAACACTGCCGGTGTAAAACAGATTTTTAATATCTAACCCTTCAGATCTGCCAATGTAAATTACTAACAAGGTTCACTGCTAGTTATATTAGGCTTCTGGGGTGTAAAACAGAAGCACTACTAACCAAAATCTGATGAAAAAGGACTCAGTACCTCTGAGGGGTCTACATTAGGTTTATCACCTCCACTAGCTTATAGTTAACATTCACCACCACTTAGGGGTAACTAAATCCAAGCCAAGAGCACAGAGCTCCAGAAAATTGAGATTTCAGAATAAACTACAGATGCTCCAGGAGGCCCAGAAACACCACTCTTTTCCTAGCAGGCAAGAGGTACTCTGGCCAGCAACTAGCGGGTATGGACACCCCAGCCAGGGAGACAGAGGATGAAGGCAGAGGAGAGCATGAATACACCTGCATGGACGCTTTCCATGCAGCCTTGAAGATAATCAGAAAAATACTACCAGTACAAAATTGTCATTTACACCGCAACACCCTATCCCCCTGGCTCCGGGAAAATAGTTAAATAAAAAGTAGGTGCATTTTTGGGAGCACCTGCTCAGTGGGTTGAACGTCTGACTCTTGATTTCCACTCAGGTCATGATGTGATGGATGCTGGGCGTGGAGCCTGTGGGTTCTCCCTCTCCCTCTGCCCCTCCCCGCCTCACGTGTGCGTATGTGCATGCGTGTGTGTGCACGCTCGCTCTCAAAAAAAAAAAAAGGTAGGTGCATTTTTAAAAAGCAACTAAGTCAGTATTCTCTCTTTACCTTGGCAAAATCAAACCACCTTAGATTAGCAGCAGTATGATGGCCTCTCCTGAATTTTCACCAAAATCCCTTCAGTTTGAGGAATACCTATTACTGGCTTCCCTCCCCCCAGCCCACCTCTTGCCAACCAAATTCAAAGAGACTAAATAAATAAATAAATAAATAAATAAGAGAGATAAACTGAAGAACAGATTATAAAGCAAGGGGCAGCAGACAAGCCCAAGTAAATATCTGGTAAAACCCCTACACCATCCCTAAACTATGCTTAAACATGACTTGTGAGAATGTTGACGTCATCCGCTAATGATGGAATGAAAGATAAACGAGAAGAACTTAAATGCTAAGGGAAAATAACTCATTTCAAAGATCATTCCTATAATGGCTGTTTGGTTGAAGTCCAGGACTGAGGGTAGACTTTAAATCAAGCTCACATTAACAGAATGGTTCACAAAACACAGGCAGAAAGATGTGTAGTGGCAGTGTCGGCTCTCACTTGCTTGGCTCATGAAAGTTTTATTCCTTTACAGACTTCTGCATCAAGGTCTTATCACACACACAATAAAATATGTGATCCCTAAAAGTGGTCATGTACCTGTTTTCCCTAGATAAGCATCTCGAGGGCAGAGAACCTATCTTTATTTCTGCACATTCCATGCCTAACATAACCTCAGACACATAATAATTGCTTCAACAAAGTCGTGAACGTATTGGCCAATTAATCGCTAATCTAAAACTATCTTTTTAAAAACTTTTTTTTAATTTTATTTTTTTAATTTACATCCACGTTAGTTAGCATATAGCACAACAATGATTTCAGGAGTAGATTCCTTAGTGTCCCTTACCCATTGAGCCCATCCCGCCCCCCACAACCCCTCCAGTAACCCTCAGTTTGTTCTCCATATTCATGAGTCTCTTCTGTTTTGTCCCCCTCCTTGTTTTTATATTATTTTTGTTTCCCTTCCCTTATGTTCATCTGTTTTGTCTCTTAAAATCCTCATATGACTGAAGTCATGATATTTGTCTATCTCTGACTGACTAATTCCACTTAACATAATACCCTCCAGTTCCATCCACATAGTTGTAAATGGCAGGATTTTATTCTTTTTGATTGCCGAGTAATACTCCAGTGTGTGTGTGTGTGTGTGTGTGTGTGTGTGTGTGTGTGTGTGTGTGTTTATACATACCACATCTTCTTTATCCATTCATCCATCGATGGACATTTGAGCTCTTTCCATACTTTGGCTATTGTCGATAGTGCTGCTATAAATGTGGGGGTGCATGTGTCCGTTCGAAACAGCACACCCGTATCCCTTGGATAAATACCTAGTAGTGCAATTGCTGGGTCATCAGGTAGTTCTATTTTTAGTTTTTTGAGGAACCTCCATACTGTTTTCCAGAGTGGCTGCACCACCTTGCATTCCCAATTTTAAAACTATCTTCAAAGGAGAAAAAAGGCCATTGGTGTGGGCTACAGCCTCTAACACTGGGAAATGCCTCTGGCTACCTCCTGTTACTGTTTGTAGAATCTATCCAAAACGTGATGCAGTGCACTTGTGCTGACACACTCAACTGTGCCTTTACCTAGCAATTCACTGTTCAGTTAAGAGAACACACAGTTAAAGATAAAAGAAGTGTCCAGTATAGCAAGTGCAATGTTTGAAGGGAGGTTAACCCCAGAGATCAAATTTGTGCTCTGTGATCATTTGATACTTCACTCATTAAATTGCTAAGCTGCCAACGTTAATGTGGGGAAGCGCTGTGCTATCTGAGGACCTGTCATCTGCGGTAGAATCACACACAGCAGAAGACATCCATCCTTCCTCTCTGGGGCCTTATAAACAATTAAACCCTTGCTAATTTCTCTACCACTTTATCAGAACTAAGAAATAGATACCCTTAAAAGGCAAATAGACGGGAGTTCATCTTGCAGTTTTTTGTTTTGCCTCCTATCAATCACCTGAAGTGGGCATGATGGGGGCTGGTGGCTCTACACAGATGCTCAAACTCTAGCTCCATCACTAAGTCGAAGCAAGCGTCTTACCCTCTCTGGGCCTCCGCTGCCTCCCAAATAGAGGAGAAGAAATACTATCTCCAAGGTGTTCTGACAACAGACTGAGTTAACGCATGTGAGCACTCAACCTGGCACCTAATTAACCCTTACTGACTATCTACGATGATTAGGCATTACCCCATCTCCCCGCCCCGTTTATCACTTCTCTGCCCCTCTGGACACAGTAGCAGAACTCTTAGAAGGAACAAGTTGAGACTCATGGTGGAGGATCATCTGTCCTCTTCAGCGTGCACAGTGCACACTTGATTCCCATCACCGTCAAATTGCTGTTGGAGGCTCTGTCCATCTACTCTCCATAAATACATGTTACAAGTTTTAGTCCACGGATGAGGAAAAGATACAAACGACATACTACTTCTGCATAGTGGTCAACGTTAACTGGATACCTCATGTAAGCTCCTCCCTTTTTACTTGAGGTCTAATACTACACAGTCTGGGGAAATTAAGTATTAAGGAGAGACTCTTACAAAAGCCAGCTTCAAAGGGACCCCAAGTGACAGAGACTTTAGGGAGAGATGGTGCTCCACAAACGTGCTCTCTGGAAAAGGGGGTGAGAGGGGAGATTGTCTATGTGTGAGTATCTTAGGACTGGCTACCCTAAAAATAGTGGAAACAGGAAAATGATTTGTGAGGAAATATACTAGAAAAAGGAACTGAGAGAGAATGAGTACGCGGCCTAGTATAGTGACAAGGACAGAAATGAGCCCTTAGCATGTCTGAGGTCATTCTTCCAAAGCAGAACCCAAAAAACTGTCATGTAAAGCCACATAGTTGGTAAGCAATTCCAGTCTAGCCTCAATCACTCAACTGGAGTGCAGGACAGTCATGGGGATTTAAAATTTTAAAAATTTGTCCTGAATGATTTGTAAGTAAGGTTCCTTGGTTCCTAGAGCTTTAAGGAGCTAGCAAATGTGGATCTGATTAAAACAGAAGGTTACACAGACAAGCCACGGAAGGAACTTCTAGAAGTCACACACACACACACACACACACACACACACACACACACACTCACCCAAGCAGAGATCAATAGGGTCAGGACGTTCATCAGAGCAGACCTGGAAGTGACCACCCCATCTATCTCATTGACAGACAAACCTGTTGATTACAGACCCAGGCGCTGCCCCAAGCTGTATCTGCAGCTGTTTGATGGCCTCACAGCTGGCTCTGCAGCCCTGAAAAGAGCAGGTTTGGTCACACAGCAACCTTCTGGCACTTTCCACCAGCTCTTTTTCTTGAAATTGAGTTATAAACATTAAGCATGTCATGCAACAAATCACCAAAGGGGGAAAAAGATGAAATCGGCCACTAAAATCCCTGCTTGAAGTGTGCTATACGCGTCACACAACAGCTTCCTTTTGTGGAAATGCCTGGCACAGAGTGGACCCTTTTGCCTGTTTTGATTTGCATCACAAAACACCTGTACTGACGCGGCTGGGAAATGCCAGGCACCACTGCACTTGACTGCTGCCCTACTTCCCATGGGCTCAGCGAAGCTAGGTCTCTCGTATTTATTTCCTTTTCTTCTTACACAGCCAGTGTCATGAAGCAGCCATCCTGGCAGTGGACGTGGATGACATCAGAATTCTCAAGAGCTGGGAGAATTTCAGAAATCTCTCACTTCACCAATGGCCAGAACCAAGGCTATGCCTCTTCCGTCCCAAGCCCACAAGCAAGCTGTGTCCCTCACGTGGCAAATTCAATGGTGCTCCAAAGGTATACTGACCTAATTTTAGGATCATGAGAGGAGATTGCTAGAAGTAGAAGTCACCATCCAGAAGAGCCACCGTGCATAAAATACCTGTGCAGCATGAAGGTGACAAGATTCTGGGGTTAGAAGAATTACACTTAAGAACCGTCAGATGGAATACCACTCAGTCATAAAAAAGAAAGGTATTTGCAACAACATGGATGCACCTAGAGGGTACTATACTAAGTGAAATAAGTCAGACAGAGAACGACAAATACTGTGTGATTACACTTACATGTGGAATCTAAAAAAACAAAACAAATGAAAAACCACTCTCAAATACAGAGAAGAAACTGGTGGTTGCCAGAAGTGGATAGGGAGGGATGAGATCAACGAAGGCGATTAAGAGGTACAAACTTCTAGTTATAAAACAAGTCACAAAGATGAAAAGTACAGCATAAGGAATATAGTTATTATAACATGTTGTACAGTGTTGACACTTACCATGGTGAGTACTAAGTAATGTACAGAATTGTCAAATCAATATGCTGTACACCTGAAACTAATATAACACTGTATGTCAATTCACTTTATGAATTAAAAAAAAGAATTAAAAAAAAAACACCTCTCAGGATCCTAAGCCCAGGAGAAAGCCAAGGAGTCAGGCTTGCTTCCACACAGAAGATGGGGACCTGGAAAACCCCTGTTCTAGACAATCCAGCTCTGTTTCCTTGACGCCAAATAGGATTCCACCCATTTCAGTCTAACAAAGCTATAGGCAAAACTCTTTTTATTTTTTAATCAACTTTTGTACTTTCACTATGTGTCACACGCTTTAGTTAAGCAATGACTATTATTCAAAATACCGCTTGATTACAAAAAGTGGCCAGGTACTACATTTAGATAAAAATAATGTTCAGTGCACATTAGATACATGTTCTGTGTTTGAAATTGTCTAGTTCTTATTTTATCACAGCTCCAGAACGAATGAAAATCCCACCAATAAAATTTAAGACCCTCTTTTCCTTATAGGGTAGTCTTTTCATAGTTTTCTAAGAGAAGTTGACCAGTCTTAACACAGAAGTCTTCTCTATCCAGCCTAGTGTCTTCTTTTTCAATGAGCTGGTCACTATTTCTCTAAAGGGCCATTCTATTGGAAGATCCCTCCCTCAGGCTATAATCATTGGAGATTCATTAATTTCCTAATTGAAGTTAATGTTAAACCTTTCTCCAGATAATACACTAACCTCTGAGCCATTCCTTTCACTTATCAATCCGAATAACTAGACTACTGTGGGGACTGCTCCACTGTAAACACCAACCAGGCAATAAGCACAAAGCACAGTTAACAGTGGACTGTTCCGGGCCACTCAGAAAAAAAGTAAAGGCAGAAAAAAAGCAGGCACTCAGAAACAAAGTAAAGGCAAGAAGCCTGTGCAAGAGGAACCACAGATTCATTTGGAACAGTATCTGCTGATCCACGGAGAAGCTACTGCCTCAGTCAGAGGTAAAGCTTCTCTGTCTTGAAGTGATGCTACCCAGTTCCTGGACCTTCACAAGCAGCTTCTACAGGGCATTGTTTAAGGTCAGCTGGTAGAGAAATTCTAAGTGACTTTTCTGAATGCTAGTCTTCAACAGATCATTTAAGACATCTAACGATCAGTTCTTATGTGGTAATCGGTAAACCTGGCTTTAAGACTTCACACTGGACCAGAACACACTGGAAAATGTGCAGTGAGAGATGGAAAGATCTGTTGCATTTTCAACGAGGGCTAAGACACCTCCACCCTGTGGGTTCTGCCATGCAGCCACAACAATGACAGTGGCGAAGGGCAGAGTTCCTGTGGAAACACTTACAGTGCAATTCTTCTGGTGGAAACAGGCCTCTGAAAAAACAAAGGCTTTGCACCAACAGTGCATCATGATGGAGTCCAGCGGAATGGTGGGTCTGGGGCGGAACATTCAGAGCCGAAGCCAAGAATAAATATTAACGTCGCATACGTGAAGCTGAAACTCTCTCGCTAATTAAAGCACAAAACCTGCAGATATGACATATCCTGGTATCTTCAGATCTTCAAGCAGCAGCTCATTGACTAACTCATAATCAAGGGCATCTCTCCAAGGCTCTTCTGCAGTTAGGAAAGGACAAACCACAATAAGCTACGTTTATATGAGTTAGGTTGATCATATTATATGCTAATAAATGAGTTGGCTCCACCTTCAGCAACCTTCTGCTTGAATTTAATTACTGGGTTAGCCTTTAAAAGGGCACGCCCTCCACCTGCAAATGAGTTTGGCACTCGTGTTCAGAAGACAGCTGGACATCTAGACCACACTCTGCCCCTCCCATGAGATAGCCCAGTTCTACTACAGGGGCAAGCCACCAAGCTTACGACCACAGGGCCACCCCTACACGAGTCTCAACTTCACACTGACTTTTACCACCTCCGGTGTAAAGAGGAGAACCTTTTCTTACCCCTCACCCCAAGGCATCCAATTCAACCATTTATTCAGCACCTATCAGGGGACACGCACTGAGAATAAATGAGAACAGACCAAGACAATCCCCCTACCCTCATAAACTGTGTTCCTGTCAATAGAATGAACCAGGAACAATTTGCTTTTAGAAAGCACTTAAGTATTGTTAGCCCCCCTCAGTCATTTAAGCATTCGACTCTTGATTTCAGCCCATGATCTCGCAGTTTGAGTTCAAGCCCCGGGTCAGACTCCGCGCTGACAGCGCGGAGCCTACTTGGGGATCTCTCTCTCCTCTCTCTGCCCTTCCCCCGCACTCTCACACACTCTCTCTCAAAATAAATAAATAAATATTTAAAAATATTTTTAAAAAAAGTATTGTAGCTCTGTGTAAAATGACCCATATAGATAAAAATTCCATGGGAAAAATACCAATTTCCAAGGGGGAAATGGAGAAAGGTATTTGTACCACCTCAAACCTAGTTAATACTGACTTACCCTGAACACTGAACTCAAATATCACCTCCTCCAGAAAGTCCTTTCTCAATGCCCAGGTTTGCAATCCCTAACATTCATTTTTATTACCGCAGACATCTCTATTCCTAAACTCAACTACTCTCCGATAGAACAGTGGGCTTGTGCTGTCTTCCCCACCACCAAGGGGAGCAACTTGAACTTTGCCCATCCAGCACCTAACACAGTCTCTGTCCATAGCAGGTGCTCAGTGAAGGCTGTCAGCTGACACATGGAAGCGTCCTGGCATGTGCATATGCATGCTCAGGCCTGTCAGTGGGTGTGTTTGTAGTTACAAGGAGAGTGACATATTTTTTCTGTGTAACCTCCTTCATCCTCTTATCTTTTCTAGTGTTGTTATATAACAAGCCTTCTGTGCAAGGTACAAAGGAATACCTGCCCTCCTCACCCAATATGCACTGGAAATGAAGTGAATTAAATAAGAAGAGAAGAAAACCTAACTCGCTTGTTTGTATGTACATCCTGAACTGGACACGAGGAGAGGTGGGAGACAGAACAGGGGAGGTAGGCAAGGCCAGACTCCTGGGAATCTTCCCAGGAAGCCTGAACTTTATGGGCAATGGGAAGCCTTTAAAAGATTTCCATCAGGACACAGGTTAGGCTTGAGCTGTGGACAGCTCATCCAAGCAGCTCTGTGGAAGGTGGACTTGAGGGAACAAGATTTGACTCATGGAGATTACTTCCAACGCTATTGCAATAACCCACCTATAGGACAAGGGCCTAACAGGTGTGGTACTGATGGAAAAGAAGAAATTGATTCAACAAGTATTTAGTGAGCCGGTTCAGCAGAACTTGGCAATTGATAGAAATGGCGAAATGGGTAAGAGAGAGAAAATTCCACAATGATGCCTAGAGGACTGAACAATGCTGAGACTAGTTCCAAGTAAATGGACAGAGGAGCAGGTTAAGGGGAAAGATGGAATATTTAATTGTGGACAGTGTTGACCTGGAGATGCCTCATGGATGTCCAAATAGGTCTTCCCAGCAAGTATACTAGATGTGAGACCTTGGACTTGTTCTGGCACCTCCCTAAGCCACAGTTTCCTCAGGTAGAACATGCAGCTACCTGGTACCTGTTCATGCCTCATGGGATGTCATGAGGATTGATGGAGACAGAGTATAAAGCCCTTTGCCCTGAGCTGCCCCGGTCCTAGAAGCAGAAGCAGGAAGAGGGCTCGGGGACAAAAATGGGAGACAAAGCATTGCAAGTCCTTGGCATATGCACAATACGGTTAAGATTGTGAAAGCAGAGATCATTTGAAGTGAAGAAGACAGCAATAAGGACAAAACCCCAGGAAATGCCAATATTTAAAAGAACCTCAAGGAGAAAGCAGCAACCAACAAGACAAATAAGAAGTGACATGATGGCATAGTCATTCCCGGGCTTTGCCCGAGTGGTATCCATGCAAACTGAGAAGAGATGAGGAGAGACACCGAGCCCCACCTCGAAAGGGAAGCAAGCAAGGCCATGGGAGGGCTGTGCAGCTCGTTCTGTTGGAGATGGGAAGGCTGAGTGTTTAGGGAGATTTGGGCCTCTTTCTAAAAGGGAAGGTGTCAGAGGAAGGGAGAGGATGAAGGTATGGGACAGGGAACACCTGACCCAGGAAAGACATGGAGAAGACCCCGACAAGGCAGTTGGAGGGGTGGGCCCCAACAGCAAGCTCACCTCACCCCAAGTCTGTCTGCAAGGGAAAGCAGGGCCAGAGGGGACATGTCACAGGTGGGAGTGGAAGTTCACTCCATCAGCTTCAGTTTTCTCGGGACATGGGTGTACTTGCCTACAGAGAATGATCTGGGTGCTGGGACACAAACAGGCTCTCCCTGGTTATAACTGACTAACCTGAGCTCTTCCAAATAATGGGCCAAGGAGGAGACAAGGAAGAAAGCAAGAGTCCGGCTAAGAGGAAGAAGGGGAGATTGAAGAGAGTGACACTAAATAAATAAAGTGACACTTTATTATTCATTCTGCCAATTCTCTCCATGGGTTTCTTCCTTGTCATGTGAACTTTGCTGAAGCCGGACTGTCACTGAGTAACTGGACTTCAAAATTTTAATGGAAACGATAGTAATGGAAAGACTCGTTCAATATCTTGACATGAACAATTTCAGAATCATGATGTTTCCTGTTTTAAAACAGAATCCTACATACACAAGTTCAACAGGACCAAGTTACAGCAGGAGTCAGCAACGAGCTGTGAGAAATTCATTTCAGAGAGGAAAACGCACATTGTAGAGTCATAATGCAGCAACTTCAGGGGTCCCTTATTTACTTTGCCAGAACAGGATATTTGAAGGCAAAAAAGAAGCTTAAAAGGCAGCTATCACTTCAAGGTCACAGTTAAACCATGTCCTAGTTTATGTCCGTTGTTGGTGTCCTGTTCTCACCAAGGGCGACGGGCTGTCATGAATATATTCCTGACATATGTGTACCGGAAGATAGTCTAAGCCTTCCAGTTCTTCCTATTTTGAAAACCATCTCTTATCACCTCAACAAAAGTTAACATTTTCTTTGGGGAACCTGGGATTCAGCTATTCTTTCATATACCTTTTACATTTATTTAAATAACAAAGAGAATAAATATCATGCTGGCACATTCCTTCTTTCTTAACTAGTCCTGAGGCTGCTCTTAAACTCTCTGTCTCTGTCTCTGTCTCTCTCTCTGTCTCTCTCTGTCTCTGTCTCTCTCTCTGTCTCTCTCTCTCTCTCTCTCTCTCACACACACACACACACACAAAGTTTTCATGTCTCTGTCTGAAATACGAATTTTTTAAAGACAAAATCTTTTAGCAAAAATGAATGACAATGTTTGAATCCTGAATCAGACTCCAGACATGAAAACAATGAGGAATTTCTTCATTCTACAAATGTTTCCTGAATCCCTATCACACTCAGGGCACTTGGCCAGGGACTGGGGGTAGGCTGAGGGTCTCTGAGGGAGGCCCTCACACAGAGAATGGTACCACGGGGCAGAAAGTAGCAGGTCAGCTTGAAGCGAGGGCAGACACCCACAAACACATTCTCATTCACCCCCAGACAGTTGCAACAGCAGCACCCCAGCAAATCAATACAACCACAACTTGAGTACAGGATGTGCATGATAAGATAGTGAGGAGGCCCAGCACGGAGACTCAGAAACAATATATTCTCTGCACAGCCAAAGAGGCAACTAAGGCTTCTGAATACCCAAAACCAAGACTGTGCTAACATCTGTGCAAACACTGTTGGGCCTTACTATGGAGCAAATGAAACTTCTGTTCTGAAAATTAAATATGCATACATCAGAAACCTCAAACTTAAAATCGACTGTGAAGGAGCTAGAACCCAATACAAGTAGCCAGTCAACAGCTAAAACTGTATCAAATCACCTTGAAAATGAGTCAATGTGGGGGAAGGGGACTTCATGTTTTTCTGCAAGCCAAAATTGTTGGCTTGTTGGTACCCTTGATTTCATCCATAAATCGCAAGTTGAAATGACACATTTTTAGGGGTGCCTGGGTGGCTCAGTCGGTTGGGCATCCGACTTTGGCTCAGGTCATGATCTCACAGTCCGTGGGTGTGAGCCCCGCATCGGGATCTGTACTGACAGCTCAGAGCCTGGAACCTGCTTCGGATTCCGTGTCTCCCCCTCTCTCTACTCCTCCCCTGCTCATGCTCTGTCTCCCTCTGTCTCAAAAATAAATAAAAACATTAAAAAAAATTTTTTTAAGTATAGTTTTCCTCCCTGAAAGCATGAAAGAAAAATTTACATCCAATGATGAGCATTATATGTTCCAACTTAAATCAAGGAAACATCTTTCAATGCCAACTGAAAGAGGCTATTTATCATCATTTCCCTTAACTGCAGTTATAAAAATGCTCACTTCAGCTTTTGAAAGGGCTCCTTCAATCCTTTTCAACCAAATATTACAACTTTACTTCCTTCTGATGTATTATTCACACTAACTCAGACTCTTCTATCTGTCCAACATCAAATGAGCAAGCCAGCAGACTCAAGTTCAAGGCTTTGCATAAACTAACTTTGGCCAATATGGTAGCTATAGCATTTCCAGTTTCATTTCCCCAGATTCCTTGCTACATCTTTCAGAGTGTGCGTATGTACAGAATTTACCCCAAATCCCTAGGATTCCAGGGCAAAGAAGCCATCTCCTCATCCATCAGTGAACATCTTATTGATTTACCCTCCAAGAATCTTAAATAAAAAGCAAAAAGAGTAAGAAGGCTGGACTCAAAAATCCCTTCTAAAATTCTCAAAACTCCAAATTCTAAATCCCCTAAAACTAAAAACTCTAAACATCTACGTAAATAAACGTCTTCTTTTTTTCAGAGTTGATTTCAGAAAAAGCTGGGCCTGCGACTTCATTATTTAAGCACTGGCAGGTATGGTGGCGGTGGTTATGGTGACAGTGATAATTTTCTGCAGTGCTACATGTCACACGCTGTGCTTGATGGTTTACGTAAGTCCTCACTGTATTCTCACATACGCCTGGGAGGTAGGTGCTATCTTAGGGTGAGAAAGCTGGAGCTCGCAGAGGTTGAATGGCCTCTGCTAATGAGAGGCACAACTAATAGTTGAACCCCAATCTGGCTGACACCCAACCATCACACTATGATGCATTGATAATTATGGTAGTTGTCCAATAAATATTCCTCAAAGCCTGTACTTTGTACTATTACTCTGTAATTGTAGATCCTGTATCCTAATTTACGTGGCTTAGGCAAAGGCTAATGTATCTTTTTACATGAAACACAGACCAAACGGATATTGAAGGGAAGGTCAGAGATACTCTGGAGATCAAGGAGATGCCAAAATAGGCATTATCCAAAATTACTCAAGTAGGCAAAACTATTCAGAGCTAATTCACAAAATTATAGTCAATAAAGCAAATAAGCTCTCAGTGGTCAGAATCAACTGTATCTAGTTATTCATAATTTTTGAGGTTTTATTTCGTGATTACTGGCACCTTATTTATTAATTCTCATCCATAAGTCTACAGTTTTGTAAAAAGAAAAGAAAAGAGAAACACTTTGTGGCCTTAACAGTTATATGACCACAGTGTAATAATTATCCTATCCCTCTAAGAATTAAAACTTTCTATTAATATGTATGAGTCTACAGAAAATAAATAGATCATTCAGAAATACAAAAATGTGAAATTAAATTCAGAATCTTTGCTTTCTTTCTCCTTTAGAAAATATGGGGCTAGGGGCACCTGGGTGGCTCAGTCAGGTAAGCATCTGACTCTTGATTTCAGCTCAGGTCATGATCTCATGGATCATGGGATTGAGCCCTCCTGGTCGGGCTTCACACTGATGGCTCAGAACCTGTTTGGGATTCTCTCTCCCTCTCTCTCTCTCTCTCTACCCCCCTCCCCCCACCCCCACCCCCACCGCTGCAACTTATGTGCTCTCTTTTTCTCTCTCTCACAATAAACAAATTAACTTAGAAAGAAAGAAAGAAAGAAAGAAAGAAAGAAAGAAAGAAAGAAAGAAAGAAAGAAAGAAAAAGAAAGAAAGAAAATATGGTGCTGAAGGAAGTAGAGTTAAGCAAATACTTCTCTGTCACTTTAGGGGCACCCTACCCTACCCCCTATCCCCGGAAAACTTTTAAATAACCACCCCATTGTCTCAAATGCAACCATCTGAATGTCTTTCCTTGGCCATTATGATTATGTTCAGAGGCTCTTGTTAAAATATTAATATCCTTTGGAGATTAAAAGTAACCCAAGCTATCAAAAAAAAAAGTAATCAAAGCTATATTTCTTAAGGGTCTACTTGGTGCTAGGCACTTTTAATTTATTACATCTAATCTTCACATTAATCCTATAAGGTAGCTAACATTAGCACCATTTTCCAGAGGAGAAAACTGTCAGAGATTAAGGACCTGCTCACTGTAGCAGAACTGGGGGAATGCACCGAACTTGAACTTGGTAATACCAAGTCTACCCTCTTTCCATTACCTCCTTTTTGTTTCTCCACATGTCAAACCTATTCCTACCTTTGGGCCTCTGCCTTAGCTGATCCCTCTGCCGGCTGGGGGCTTATCACTCAGGTCTCGGCCAAAACGTCACCCTCACCCTATGAGTCTTTCTCTGTCCATTCTAGGTAAAGCAGTCATCCTGTCACACTCCATCACATCACCCTGTTTTAGTTCTCCAGGGAGCACCTAACAACCATTTGTTATTTTCATAATGACCTGTTTGCCTGTTTATTATCTACCTCTCCATGCTAGGACAGAAGCTCTGTGGGAGCCAAGACGCCGGGTGTTGTGCTCTCTGCCCTATCTCCTAGATGGAGCTGGGTACACAGCAGGCGCTCAGTAAAGATCTATGAATGGTTAAATGGCTTGTCTGCTGCCCCCACCACACACTGCGGTGATGCCGGGGAAGAATCTTGGATTCAAGTCCTCAGACTTAGATTCTAACTTCACTTCTAACCAGCTAGGGGGCTGCAATCTAGACAACCTTCACTCAGCTCAATTTCTACCATCATCAGGTCCCTTCCCAACATGTCAGTGAGGTGAGCTGAAACTCAAGAGAAGATCAGAAAATCTTATTGGGTCAGAGGGACTCAGACCATATGAGACCAGGGGTCACAAGACCAAAGCAGCAGACCAGCATCACTGATTTCATCGTTTTGTCTTGGACCAACACAGCGATTCACCATAATGCTCATCACAGCTCAAAAAGAAGGCAAATGTTTTAAGTATACAGATATATCCTAGCTCTTTTCATAGGGGAAAAGTTGGTATTAACAAAAGATACAAGCAAAGTCACTCAAACTGTCCTAGTTTTTTTTTTTTTTTTTAACTTTTCATCCACGGCAAACCTCAAAGAAACCCCTTCAAAAATAGAGGCTTTTGAAAATACCTAAATAACACAACCAAATAAGTCTTAAAATGGGTCATCATCTAGTATATTTTACCAGGAGCCAAAAGTAAGTGAGAATACATTTTTAAGCACATAGCTTTCTCTAAAATGTATAGCTCTTCTTTTCAACTAGTTAATTGTCTGCTATAATCAGTTCAAGTGAAAAATGTCCTCAAATATAGGGGAAAAGATTAGAATCATGCCCTGGGAATTAGAAATTAATAAAAGCCTTATTTTTTATATCTTCCAATGGGGGTTTCTAAATTCAAAACCCCATCAGGCTTTGGGGACCAGTAATCTGGTGACACTGATCCCAGCACATTGTCAATATGCACATATATGCATTCTTCTAGAAACAGGATCCATAGCTTTCATCATCACTAAAAGGGTCAAGGACTCAAAACCAGTTTCAGAAGCACTGCTTCTGCTGAGAATTTGTTCTCAACTCTTCCATACTATGATTGAACAACAGCAAAATATAATAAATCATTTAAGAGATCCACACCTGACAAATTAATAAATATATTCTGTTTGAGGAATTATGCTAATATATTTATGACCTTTGTGCACTCTTCCAAAAATAATTTCAGAGCTTAGAACAAATCTGAGTATCAGCAGCACGGTCTCCAGAAGAAATTTCAGAAGGAAGCAAAACTTTCATTGTCCAATGGAACCATATCTAGAACCACATAACTCTGATGCTGGAAGAGGCCACAGGAAGGGGGCCCATGACATCACAGACAAGGATACCAAAGCCTCATGTGAGGGCAAGGTACAACATCATATTTAAGTGCTATTAGAGGGAGATAGAAACAGTGCTATGCAAGTACAAGGGATAAATATGACTTACAAATGAAAATACAGCTTTGGGGTTTGGGTTTAAGCATTTATAGAACAGGGGCTGAGTCTAGAACATGCTCACACTGGCCCCCTATGACTTATTTTATTAATATAATGATGGGCTCTTGTTGTCCATCCTCTGACAAATTTTTAAATTTTGTTACTTATTTTGAGAGAAAGCGCTCACTAGTGGGCAAGGGGCAGAGAGAGAGGGTCCATAGCAGGCTCCATGTTCAGCGCAGAGACTGATACTGGGCAGACCCCATGAACCGCGAGATCATGACCCAAGCCAAAACCAAGAGTCAGAAGCTTAACTAACTGATCCACCCAAGTGCCCGTATCCTCTGGCAAATTTCTTAATTTTCTTTTTCTTTCTTTCTTTCTTTCTTTCTTTCTTTCTTTCTTTCTTTCTCTTTCTTTCTTTCTTTTCTTTTCTTTCCTCTTCTTTCCTTTTCTTTCTTTTCTTTCTTTCCCCACAAGCACAAACTAAACCTTCTAGGCATTTTCCTCCCTGTAAGATGCAAGGGTAAAGCTTATGTAAAATTGAAGGAATTCTGCAGAAGGCAGCACTTAATAAAAATACTGACCACTCTACTAAGCGGTCTTTCCACAAAAAGTTCTATGTGCTTTGACAATTGCTGCTGTATTTTACCGAAATACACTAAAAACAATAATCTTGATAAATCACCCTGGATAGTACCATGATTCTCAGCAAAAATTTCCCATCTCATAAAGTTCTTTGACATAGCTTAAACACTACAATAGCCAATACCCTTGGGCTCATTCCTCCATCTAATTAAAATGTCTGTTCTACAAGTGATTTATAGTATTTGTCATCACCTAAGGTGAATATATAGACTGGTGGCTACAGACATGTTGTGACTACAAAACATTAATTACCATGCTAGTGAGAATGGCTTCCAGCAAAAGCTCCAACAGTGGGATTCTCAGTCTCTCTCTGAAAACAAGTAACAGGGACATAACTTACAACCACCCTATAGGACAAGGAGCCCATTAGTGTAAATCAAGAAAGATAACTGCATGTCTTGAAATGAGGACCCACTGTAATTTCTTAAGGCTGATTCTAAACCAGGGAAATAACACCAACATCACTAACAATGCTAAAAGCCATTTAGACATGTGCTACATCCTCTTCAAGCCTGAGCAATTTAGATTTGGACCAATTCAATTCTTAGGAGTTACTAACTTTGATAAAGTTAGTATCAAAGTTTTTGACTGCTTAACACCCAACCAGTCACCCCAGACGAGAAGAAATGATGTAACTGCCTAAACACAGAGGAGGCAGAGGCTTTACGGATGGAAGGGTCCTTCGAGACATTCTAGTGTAACCTCTGTATGATCTAAACCAGGGAACTGAGACCCTGGTACACACAGGCTTGCCTAAGGTCACAGCTGACAGATGACAAAGCCACACCCTGAACCCAACTCTCCTGACTCCCAGTACAGCCCCGCACTTATACGTTGCTGGGAGATGTGGAATGAAATACAAAGAGGGATTTTTTTTAAACTGGGAAGTTAATATAATACTGATTTCCAGTTAAAGTTAACTCCTAATATTTTTAGATTTAAATATTTATATTTACTAATAAGCCAAGTTCCTCTAAAATTTTAGGACACAAACATATAGATGTCAATAACTATCTAAATAAATATAAATCTAACTTAATGTATTCATAACTAAATTAATATACATCTAAATAAATATAAGTAAATATATCTACATATTTACATTACAAGTATGAGCATGTGTGGGTCACACATCACGTGAACTAGGGCAACAGTAATGTTTTGGCTATAGCTTTGGTTCCCACATTCTGAAAACAAAGGCTTGAGCTACAGTAGTTGTCAAAAACTCAAAAACCTCCAGACCCAAGCAGGTGATGAGTGAAGAGGGCCAGTTTTTCAGGGAGTGGTGGGGTCTGGCAAACTGGAGGACCACAAAACTAAATAAAGATCTTCAGACTCAACATTAAAAACACCCCTGCTAAATGAATTCATCGGCAGGCTTTTTGTTGTTGTCCTGAACCAGATAATCCTCCTGCTTCAACATCTATGATTCTTTTACTATCTGCACAAAGCTTAAGGTATTTACTGGTTCACATAAGGTGTCACTGTTGTCTGCCTTTGGGAGTCCAGGGTTCTTTCGGGTCAGGCCATCTGTTCACAGGCATGGCAACTTTGTCACTTTCCAAAGATGGAAACACTTCTAATGGGCCGAGAACATTTACCTTTCAAAAGCGCACCTGTGATGTCTCTCTGGGAAAGCACTGTGAGGTCAAAAGTTCCTTTTCTTTTGAGGAATGATATTTCACAGTCATTTCATTGAAGTAGGCCTGTGGCTATCTGTGCTGGGGCTTTAAAATCAGCTGTTTTCCCTCCAGAAAAATGGCTCTCATGATTACCTCAAACCATGTATCCACAGTAACTTAGTACTTCCTTTCTGAAATTTCCTGCTTGCTGGTTTTCTCCTCCGATTTCTCTCCCCCTTAAAACTCCAGGGC
Organism: Panthera pardus; assembly: GCF_024362965.1. Classification (NCBI taxonomy): domain Eukaryota; kingdom Metazoa; phylum Chordata; class Mammalia; order Carnivora; family Felidae; genus Panthera; species Panthera pardus. The sequence continues at coordinate 100,043,829 of NW_026526810.1, read as the reverse complement.
CTACGAAGGAAGGGGCCATGCCTCTCTTGTCCACTTCCCTTCCAGGGTAGGGCACAGTGCCCAGAACATAGGACAAGCCCAATGGTGGATGAAGACTCACCTACGGCTTGGCATTTCATACAGACACATGTAATATAATAGTCTGTTAGAGTACTACTCTACTCCCCAGGAGCAGGGGAGATAAATCCTAGTTAATCACCCATACTATTACACCCTGAACTCCTTCTGACCAATGTCACACACTTCCACGAGAGCCCAATCCATTCTTACAGCCATTCTTTCAGGATGGAGGGGAAGATGGGCAATGGAGATCCCAGGATGCTGAGGGAACACTAGGAGGAGAACCCAGACTTGGCATGTCAGGAAAAGTTTTCTGATATCTACAGTGAGACCTGAGGCATAGGTGGGAATTAACAGGCAGCCTTGAGGATGAAAGATGTGACTGGAGCAGAGTGTGGGTTGCGCAGAGGTGAGCAATAAGGTGCAAGAGGAAATCAGGGCCTGGATCATGGAGAACAATCTATACATCTTAAAGATGTGTGCTTTATCCAAGAGCACGGGCAACCACTGAAGGTATTAAGTAAAGGAATGACTATGAGCTTGGCAATGGAGAAAACTCATTTTGGATACAGCAGTATTAAGAGTGGAAAAGAGTGGTCAAGGCACTGAGTTTTCACTCAGGCCTCAATTTTCTCATATTCTAATAAAAGAGAGCTAAGCAGTTAACATAAAAGGAGAACCTGATCTAGCCAATTGTTTCAAAAAAATAGAAAAGAGACTGCAGAAAATCCAAGGCACCTCTCTAAGTAAATGCTACCCATCTCATAAAAATATACCGCACTTTTACTATCATGACGAATCATCAATCTGAACACCTGCTAGATACCAAACGAGTTACGTAAGATGAAATGATTCATACTCTGCCCACCAACCTCATTAACTCTCCAAGGTTGAAGGCTTATTTCTTGCTTTGGCCCCAAATTTAACATGTTGGGCTCGCAAATTACCAGCGAAAGAAATAACAACCTATTAACAGACTTAAAAGTCACAGTTTTTTTTTCAATATATGAAATTTATTGTCAAATTGGTTTCCATACAACACCCAGTGCTCATCCCAAAAAGTGCCCTCCTCAATACCCATCACCCACCCTCCCCTCCCTCCCACCCCCCCATCAACCCTCAGTTTGTTCTCAGTTTTTAAGAGTCTCTTATGCTTTGGCTCTCTCCCACTCTAACCTCTTTTTTTTTTTTTCCTTCCCCTCCTCCATGGGTTTCTGTTAAGTTTCTCAGGATCCACAAAGTCACAGTTTTTTAAATTTATGCAAAAGCAAGGAATTTTTCATATGGAGTTTTGAATCTATTACCATATTCAAAGGGCATAAAAGGGGCAGCCCAATATTTCAAGTATATATATATTGATACATCATCAATTGATTTTTAAAAAGGGACATGGTAATAATTGTAAAAATTGGTCACTGCCCAATTACTTTTATTTCTTTTTGAAAGATGAATCAACTGTTTAAAGATGTTCCCAAAGTACTTATACTCGACTTGCTCCAAAATCACATTTAAGCAATTTATTCTTTTGAGAAATGTTTAGTGCCTACTCTACGGAACACGGCTCCAGATGCTTGGGTTAGAACAGTGAATAAAAGAAGAGGAATTCCTGCTCTCACGGTGTTTATACTCTAAAGAAGGAAGGTGTAATAAGGAAATTAATAAAACGATCTCAGAGAGTGATGAGTGCGATGAAGGATGAAAAGATAATAATGTGGTCAGGAAAATGCTCTCTGTGGGGTGGGGGGGGGGACTTCTGAGCTACAACCTGTGTGATGAGAAGCAGCCAGCTTCACTGCAGCAAAATTCTTACAAAGAAACTGAAGACACGATATATCCAATACAATTCGTGTTCACTGGGACAAAGCTCCCTAGAGAAGCTAAAGTATGTTTTTTCCCATCACCACTGTGAGTTAATGTTGGACACTCCTGACCATCTGGCTCGGAAAGAAATAACTGTTAGAATAAATAGTTGCACTGCAAAGTACAAAAGAGAGTGAACCGCTAGGCAATGAATCTGGAAGAATTTACGTGCTATCAATTCATATACCTGGATCCAGAAATCAGGGGAAAAGGTAAGCACTAATTGTCCAGTGGTAACCTAGCTGCTTCGCCTGACAGGACTACCAAAAGGTATCTCACTGAGAGAAGTTCAGAGAAAAGCAGCCTTCCAGTGCTGCAGGGAACATAATGTCTTCAGGAGGGGTGAAGGAGGAAAACAGCCTGAGATCCCGCCAAGCAGGTCCTTCCTTCCTGAGGGGATGCCAAGGTCTTTCCATGACGCAGCCTCCAGCTCCTCCTGCCTCCCCCCATTTCCCCATGTTCTGAAATAAGTATTAGCTGCTGGTACCCATTTGGACAGTCAGCAAATGAAGAGAAAATACACGAAAGACGGAAATAAAGTTTTAATGTAGACAAACTTTCAGTTTTCAGAAATCCAAGAAATTGTGCAAAACCAGCCAGTTCTAGAAGAACCAGAAAAGGAAACGGACAGTGAATTAGAGAATGAGACTACGTCCAAAAAATCAGAAACTATATTTAATGAATTTGGTATGCGCTTACTCTGATAAATATTTTCTGCACTGAAGAGGCAATGTAGTTTTCAAGAGTCAGCCTTGGCTCAAACCTCATTCGGTCACTTATTCAACATCTTTGGTAAAATCCTCATTGTTTCTTCCCCTACAGCTTTACTGAAGTATAACTGTCATACAGTAATATGTACATCCTTGAAAGTGAACCATTTGATGAGCTTGAACACAAGCAGATACAACTATGAAACCATCACCACAATCAAAATAATAAATACATTCATCTCCCTCAAAATTTTCCTTGTGTGTTTGTAGCCCATCCCTCCCACACCTCCCTCCCCCATTCCCAAGCAACCACTGATCTGCCTCCTATCACTACAAACTGGTTTTCATTTTCTAGAATTCTGCATAAATGAAATCATACGGTATATACCCCTTTTTGTCTGGAATCTTTCACTCAATGTAAATTACGTTGAGATTCATTCATATTGTTGCCTATATGAATAGTTCATCACTTTTTATTACTTACTAGTATTCCATTGTATGGGTACACAATTCATTAGTCACTCACCTGTTCAACAGACACATGAAAAGATGCTCAACATCACTAATCATGAGAGAAATGCAAATCAAAACCACAATGAGATATCTCACACTAGTCAGAATGTCTATTATCAAAAAGACAACAGATAACAAGTGTTGACGAGGATGTGGAGAAAAGGAAACCCTCATACACTGGTGATAGGAATATAAGTTGCTGCAGCTACTCTGGAAAACCGTATGGTGGTTCCTTAAAGAATGAAAAATAGAAATAGCGTATAATCCAGTAATTCTACTACTATTTACCCCCAAAAAATGAAAACACAAAAAATTGCAGGCATCACCATGTTCACTGCAGTATTATACACAATAGCCAAGATATGGAAGCAACCTAAGCATCCATTGATAGAGAAGATGTGGTGTGTATACACAAACACAAACACACACACACACAAATACACGTGCACGCAATATTGCTCAGCCATAAAGAATGAAATCTTGCCATTCGCAATAACATGGATGGACCTAGAGGATATTATGCTAAGTGAAATAAGTCAAAGAAAGATAAATGCCAGATGATTTCACTTGTATGTGCAATCTAAAGACAAAACAACAAGCAAACAAAACGTTAATAAATATAGAGAACTGGTGGTTACCAGAGGGAAAGGGCTGCAGGGATGGGCAAAATAGGTGAAGGGGATTTAGGGGTGCAAACTTCCAGTTATAAAATAAGTAAGTTATGGGGATGAAAAGTACAGCATAAGGAATATAATAACACTGTAATAACATCGTGTGGTGATAGACGATAGCTACCCTTACCATGGCGAGCGCTGCATTATGTACAGAATTGTCAAATCACTATGTTCGACACCTGAAACTTATATAACATTGTATGTCGACTATACTTCAGTAAAAGAATGTTTTCAATTCAACTGTTGACATTTGAATAGTTTCCAGTTTTATTACAAAATTAAGCAGCTATGAACATGCACGTATAAGTCTTTGCATAAATGGTTTCATTTCTCTTGGTAAATACTTACGATTAGCTAGGCCACATGGTAGGCATAAGTTTAACACTTTAAGAAACTGCCAAACTGGTTTCCATTGTGACTAAACCATTTTACATTCCTCACAGCCGTGTAGGGGAGTTCTAGCTGCTCCACTTCCTCATTAACACTTGGTACGGTCGGTCTTCTTACTTGAGCCTTTCAAATGGGTTTTGGTTCTAATTCTGACTAATGACTAATGACTTTGAGTATCTTCTAATGTGCTATTTTCCATGAAGGTGCCTATACAAATCTTTGCCCCATTTTTAAAGCAGCTATTTTTCTCATTGAGTTATAGGAGTTCTTTTATATGTTCACGTTACAAGTCCTCCTTCTGATTTAATGTTGAAAATAGTTCCTCCCTATCTGTGGCTTGTTTTTTCACTTTCTTAAGTCTTTTGAAAGGCAATCATTCTTCATTTTTATAAAGTCTGATTTAATTTTTTAATAGTTGGTGCTTTTTGTGCCCTATCTTAAAAATATTTGCTGAACCCAATGTCACTACGATTTTCTTCTGTGTTCTTATAGAAGTTTTACAGTTAAACTCCCATGTTGAGGTCTATGATCCATTTGGGGTTAATTTTTGTGTGTGGTGTCAGGTAAAGATTAACGCTCATATTTCTCCATTTCGCTATTCAATTGTTCAAGTGCCACTTCTGAAAAGATTATTTCCCCATTAAGTTGTCTTGACATCTCTGTCAAAAAAAAAAATCAACCAAATATATATGCATGGATTTATTTCTAGACTTTCTTCCATCCCACAGACCTGTTGGACTCTCTTCACTCCAATAACACATTATCTTGATTATGGTAGCATTTACAGTAAGTCTTCAAATCAGTTGGTGTAAGTCCTCCAACTTGTTCTTTTTCAAAATTATTCTTAGGTTATAGTCTAGGTCTTTTGCACATCCATATAAATTTTAAAATTGGTCTGTCAACTTCTACAACAAAGCTTGCTGAGATTTTGACTAGGATTGCAATAAATCTATTGAACAGTTTGGGAAGATTTGGGGTCTTAACAATATTGAATCTTCCTACTTATAAACACAGTACCCCTTCTCCATTAATTTAGATCTTCATTTCAGCAATATTTTGTCATTTTCAGTTTTGCATATCCTTTATCACATTTACCCAATTTTATTTATCTCTGATGCTCTTAAAAATTGTATTTTTTCTATTTCAGTTTTCAGTTGCCCACTAATCGTATATAGAAGTACAACTGACTTTTGTATATTGGTTTAGATCCTGCCACCCAGCTACACTCACTTGTTAGATCTGGTAGCCCTTTTATAGAGATCTTAGGATTTTCTACAGTCATCCAGAAGTAAAACACATGGCCAATCTGTGATGCTTGTGCAGAACTGTTTAAGAATACCTCTTAAAAGAGGTTTTTAAGAATTATTTGAAAGATTCATTCACCACCGTGTGATTTCAGTGAGTGGAGCTTATATTTACTCAGTAATGCTGTCTGCAAATAAAGACAGTTTTACTTCTTCCTTTGTGATCTTTATGTATTTTATTTTTTAAAATTGCCTAATGCACTGAATGGGACCTCCAACATACTGTTGAACAGAAATAAGAATAGTCATCCTTGCCATTTCTGATCTTAGGGGAATATCATTCCTTTTTTCAACATTAAGATGTTACCTATAGGTTTTTCACAGATGTCCTTCAGCAGGCTGAGTAAGTTCCATTCTATTACTAATTTGTTGAGAGTTTTTATCATAAATGGATCCTTAATTTTGTCAAATACTTTTTCTATATTTATTAAAATGATCACACCAATTTCCTCTTCTATTCTGTTAATATGAAGAATTGCACTGATTTTTAAATTGCAGTCCTGATTATAAACCTCATTTGGTCATGATGTACTACCCATTTGCTATATTGTTGGATTTGATTTGCTAAAACTTAAGAATTTTTATATCTATGTTCACGAGGGGTGTTGGTCTATACTTGTATTTTCTTATAATGTTTTCATCAGGTTTTGGTATAAGGGTCATGAAATAGTTGGGATGTGTTTCCTTCTCTATTTTTTTTTTAATGGTTATTTATTTTGAGAGAAAAAGAGAGCATGTGTGCATGGGTGAGGGGCAGAGAGAGAGGTAAGAGAGAAGCCCAAGCAGACTCCACGCTATCAGCACAGAGCCCCACATGGGGCTTGATCCCACAAGCCGTGAGATCACAACTGGAGCCAAAATCAAGAGTCACCCACTTAACCGACTGAGCCCCCCAGGTGCCCCTCCTTCTCTATTTTCTGAAATAGGATATGTAGAGTTGGCACTATTTCTTTCCTAAATATATAACAGAATTTACCAGTAAATCCATTTTAAGAACTTGAGTCTGCATTGTGGAAGGTTTTTAACAACAAATTCAATGACTTTAATAAACATAAAAATATTCAAGTTATTTGAATGAGCACAGGTAGTCTGTGTCTTTCAAGAAATTTATTTCAGCTAAATTATGGAATTATTAACATAAAATTATTCATAATATTATTATTTTTTAACATCTGTACGATCTATAGTGATGTTCTCTCTTTCCTAACATTGGTAATTTTGTCTTTTTTCTTGATCATTCTGGCTTGAGGTTTATTAATTTTATTGTTTCCCCCCTCCCCAAAGAACCAACTCTTTGTTTCACTGATTTTTCTCTATTGTTTCTTTTTTCTACTTCACTGACTTCTATCTTTACCATTCCCTTCATTCTGCTTACTTTTGGTTCAACTTGCTCTTTTTTTTAGTTTCAGGTGGACACTTAGGTCTTTGAGATCTTTTCTAATTTAACTGTTTAATGCTGTGAATTTTTGTTTAAGAACTTCTTTAACTGTATCCCACCCACCTCCTTGGGTTTTTATGTAGATTAAATGAAATACATAATCAGGTAAGAAATATTTGATTGCCTAATCCATGTCAGGTCAGGCACTGTGCTTGGTACTAGGAATACACCACATTAAAATAAATCTAATCCCTTCTTTCATCAAGCTTAGAAGGTAGTATTGACAAAATTGGTCCAAAAATAAATCTTGTTGATTTTCTTGATACTTAGAAAGTACATTAAGCAAGAATGCATAACTTTTTTGTTTTATTCTAATGATAAACGTATTTTCTATTTTTGGGTCTCTACTCATGAACTAGCAAAAATTAAGTCACTAGGTTTCCTTTTATTAAAGTTCAGAGATATGTAATCCAATTGCACCACATGAATATATTGTAGAGTAAAACCAAATAATCTACTTGTAAATGTCTGAATAAACTACACATTTCAATTTAATATACTAAAGATAAATAAGTATTTCTGTAATTTTAAACCTAAAAACCACCTTTAGATCTATAAAGGATCATTCAAAAAACAAGCGTCAATACATTCCCAATATTTTCCTAACAAGATTCTTCTTAAAATGTAAGGAAACACTCTTCCCATTCTATCTATCCTATCCTCAGTTTCAAAATACCCAGAACTGTTTACAAAAATCCTCTGCCCCTCCCCCCATTGAATATAAATGTATGACAAATCACTGGTTTCAAGGTCTTTTAAATCCTGACAGATCCAACCAAACATTCATGTTTTCAAAAACACCACCAGTGTGTTAAACATCGCAACATATTTAATTCAGACAATTATAAATATAGATATTTAATTTACATTTAAATCTTTGTTCATCCAGTGGGGCCATAAGCAGTTCTGTACATCTCTACCATGTCAGGTAACCTGGCTTGTCTTACCATATGCTTCTTCCAGTCCTAATCTGTTGGTCTTCATTTCAGCCACAGGTTCTCAACCTTAACTGCCCATTGGAATCACCTGAGAGTCTGAAAGTACTGACCCTGGGGTCCCACAGCCAGAGATTCTTAGAGTATTTAAAAGTGGGGATTTTCAATAGTTCCCCATGTGAGTCAAGGTGCAGACCAGGGATAAGAAGGACTAGTCTAGGTTCTCTAGCGGAGGCCATGCTTCTAACTGCCATTGGCCAGTCTACACCACCATACTTAGAACCCAGTTCCTCTAGAGCTTTCCCAACCTAACTCCTATCAAACACTAATTCAGTAATTCCATTTGGATTCCTAGGCTCACCTGGGTCTGTCCAGAAATTCAAAGGATAAAATGCAAGTCTCTAACTTTATTTTAGCCATTCCTCTCCAATCCACTTCTAAATTTCATAAAATAAGTTCAGCGAAGAGAAATTAACCCCATATAATGATATGGTTAAAAAGTCATTATGTTTTCCCCTATTTAAGAGATAGTTCTACAAGCCATCTGTAATTTTACAGAATATATGGTAAAACTACCAATTCCTCAAAGCATAAATAATATTAAAATGAGTCTTCATTTTTACCCATCTGATCTTATCACGTGTTAATTTCGAACAGGTTTTCAATACTGATTCACATTCTGGGCTCAAAACTGGCATCCTCCAGAAGAACTTAAACCATTAGACTTCTGAGAGTCTTCAAACGGCTTTATTTTGCCAAGCCAGACCACTTCAGTATAATTATCACTTCATCATGTAAAAGTGGGAAGAACACCTGTATCACAAAGACAGTATGAGGAATAAGACGCAAAAGCTAACAGAAATTTAATCATTTGCAGCAGAAATTCTGCCTCATGGGAACCATGTGAAAAGAAGTGGCAAGCAGGAAGTTGTGGATAATTACTGGTCAATACACAGAGACACCAGCAGGTCAGGCGGGGAGAACTGGGGGTGGTCCACAAACTGCTAAGGAGTTCCCAAAGCTCCCAGACGGCTAGGAGCAGAAACGGCGCACTATAAGACCCGCACCGCTCAGGCTGCTGAAGTTACTTGCGAACACATATAAACCTCCTCTCCTTGGAAAACTGCTAAACAATAAAGCTGTGCCAACGTGCAGACCCAGGAACTCTGATCCCTGCCAGTGTAGGTAATGTACCCATGGGATGTAATGGATCTGCATGCCGAAACACGTGTGCACGTCTGAGCAGCTGAACGAACACGTATCCATAAACATTATGAATAATACTTGGGAGAATGTATGGCTTTCTCTCAGAAGCCCTTTAAGTACTTTGCCCAAATCAAGTCACTTTCATATCACATCTTCTCGCCTTTCCTTAGTTATTACCCATGTGAGGAGAGTTGGGGCGCCCTACCCAAAGTCTGAGCATGGGGGGGGGGGGGGGGCAGGAGGGGGGCTGACTGCCTCCACCCTAACTTCCCGTTAGCCCAAGCTGCCATCCCCAAAGGGGACCGTGTCCAGCCTGGCTTCCTGGAGACACACATGAGCCCTCACACACCCACCGCGGTCGCGTCACCAGTGCCGCGGCCACCTGGGCGAGGACCAAATCTGAAGGGAATTCCCTCTGCCGCGGAGCTCGGCAACAGGCTGGGAAAGCGGGACCCGGGCGAGTTTTGAAAAGTGGAGGGGGGAAAGAAGTCAAGTGGACACAACGGGGAGGGATCACAGTCACTCACCCAGCCCTCGAAGGTGTCTGAGGCGCCGGCGGTGCGCAGCAGCTCCTGGAATTGCAGAGTGCAGTTGGCCACGAAGTGGTCATAGCCCAGGGGCGTCTCGTGGAAGACGGCCAGTTCGAGGTGGCCACCGTCCGTGACGTTGGCGCAGAACTCCTCATTGTACGTGGGTTTGTTGGTCTTCTGTTTGGTGCTGGTCTGGCCCACGCGCACCTGGTCTACGCTCACCGTCAGGTAGGGGTCGAGCAGCTGGTAGCCCTTCTTGAAAAGCGAGTGGCGCAGGGACCAGCGGGTGGGCTGCAGCCCCACAGCCTCGCCGATGCGGACCCTCAAGTAACCATTGAACTTCATGTTGCCGGACGTCATGCCCGCGCCGCTGCCCCGGCCCGGGGGGGCCGCGCTGGCTCGCAGCGGGAGAGCCTGGAGCCCCTGCTCAGGCCAGCCCTCCCGGCAGCCGCAGGAGTGGAGGCAGCTCCTGGGAAAAGCAGCGGCCAAGCCCCCCTCGACTGGCCATTCTGCCTCCTCCGCGGGACCTTCCCCTCCCCTCCTTCCCTCGCCCCCTCCCTCGCGAGGTGGAAAGGAGGGGAGCCCGCAGCCGAGCTCTCCGCGAGCCGGTGTAGCCCGATCGTCCCTCTTGAGCGCCAGGCGCTTCCCGGGGGCTCGCACAGGACTCGCCCCTTCTCCAGGGCCGGGAAGCTCCTCTCCCCGGAGAGCCGGAGCGACCCGTCCGGTTAGCTCCAGCCCCAAGCGTCTCTTGCCCCCGCCTCCTCCTGCTTCTCCTCCTGCCCCCGCCTCCGCGGGCTCACGCTCTCCCCCCCTCGGCGAGCTTCAAACCAGGAAGCAGCTGCCGCCGCATCCCCGGCAGGAGTCTCGCGCCGCCAGGCTCCAAGTTCACAGAAGCCCTGCGCCGGCTCCCGCGCCTTTCGAACCCCGGGGGCGTGGCGCACAGCCGGTTGGGCCCGGCGGTGGGTCGGCGGCCGGGCGCACGCAGCCGGGGAGCTCCCACGCCGGCCCGCTGGTCCCGCTCTGCGCGCGCTCCGTGCCGCGCAGGGTCTGGCCGTGCCCTGTGGGCTAGATGCTCCCCCAGGTTCAGGCGAAAAAGGGAAGGGCTCGAGGCCTAGCGCGCGCCAACACCTGAGGCCCGGGAGTCAAGTCCAGGGAATGCTGGAAGGAGGGGAGGAGGTGCAGGAACAGGGAACCTGCGCTCCAGGAGTCGCCGGCACCTCCTTACCACCCGAGGAGCTGGACCGGCGAGCCTTCCTGGCCGTCTGGGAGAGGCCCTGGGCAGAGGCGGGCGCACGGTGGGGAGGTTCCTTTTCCTGATCTTTTCCTGGGATGGCTCATCCCGGGTTCAGCTCGGGCCCATCCTGTTTGTGCGCCTTTCCTGCAGAGAGTAATTACACGGTTGTTTTTTTGTTGTTGTTGTTAATAGGGCGGCGGTAAAGATGGAAATCCTGTCCGCCTCCTTCCTTGGAGAGGTGTGCCTTGTTGCACAAAGAGCAGGAAAGGTCGGTTCTGAAGACAGACATGAGATGTGCGATTTCTCTTTCTCTCCGGGTGGTTCCCGGTCTGCCCGGCAGAGGGAAGGCAGAAGATGTTCACACCCGAACACTGCCCCTGGCACGTGTGCGCCAAAGAAACCACCTCTCCGAGGAACATTCCAGTTTGTTGCTGTGTTGGAGTGGGCAGCCTTTTGTTCCTTCCCACCCGTGGCTCCAGTAATTTTGGGGCCCTTGGGAGAACCTTTCCGTCCGCTCTGCTCCACCGCAAAGCTTGCTCCTGAGGGCCAGCCACAACCAGTTTGTCTTGCATAAAGCCTAGGCGATGTTTAAGAAAATTACATTCCGTCTGGCTGTTCTGAGCCAGTCGGTCTGAAGAGCCAGTCGGTCTTCCTAGCCCCCTCCACTGAAAGCCCTGTTTGGGGCTCCCTAAGTAGGTTCTCCACAATTTCACACGTGTGAAGGAAGGCACACTACACTATGAAAACAAGTAAGAACGATGGGCTGTCTGGAGTGGGGCGGGTTGGGGGTTGGGGGGAGGACCTGTCTTAGAAACATCAAAACTTCAAGAGAACAGGGCAGGGATTCAGCACATCATCCTAATGACACTTTGCTTTAGGTAAGGCTTATAAAACAAGCTTCCAAACATCCTGGGAGCTCCCATCTGGCCCAAGTGCTCCGGGGAAGAGGTCAAGGGGACCATTTGAGCCACCTCTGTCACCCTGTCCTAAGAGAGCAGGGCTCTAGCTCTAAGAACCACTGAAAGCGGGGTGCCTGGGTGGCTCAGTCGGTTGAGCATGGGACTCTTGATTTCCCCTCAGGTCGTGATCTCAGGGTTGGGGAGATGGGGCCCAAGCACCCCACCTCCACCCCAGGTGGGGCTCTGCACTGACAGCCTGGAGCCTGATTGGGATTCTCTCCTTCCCTCTCTCTCTGCCCCTCCCCTGCTCGCTCCTGCTGTCTCTCAAAATAAATAAATAAACTTAAAAAAAAAAGAATCGCTGAAAGATTTGCTGCTGTTGGGTTTTGGCACTAAAAAAAGACAGTCCCCAAATAGTGGGCAGCTGCACATCTACCCTGGGGTTGGGATGTGAGGGACACTAGATATTCCATCTTTGCCCCATCAGCACCAGGCACAGGGGGGAGGGGCAGGGGTGACAGAGCTATCAGCAGGACAGCCCTGGTGCCTGCTCCCCTGGGGCTTCTAGTCCCATAGCCTAGAGAAACATGAAATAGATCACACATGCAGGGTGTGCAGTGAAGGAAGCGCTTCAGGTGCAATAAGACAATGGAACCTGGAGGGGGGTGGTCAGGAAAGGGTCCCCTGAAGAAGTACATAGCAGAAGCATCAGTTTGTTCAGGGTGCCCAAGAAAAAGGAAAGCTTGGCCTCCTTCAGGAACAGGGAGGGCTCTGTGTGGCTGAAGCCAAAAAAAGGTGAGGGGAAAGTGACTGAAATTCACCTGAAAAGGTAGGTCAGTGTCCAAGATGGACCAGATTGGTAAATCCTGGGAAAGTCTTTGGACATGGTCTGTAGGCAGCTGGAAGACTCTTTGTAAGAGTCTTTTAAGGTTTTTAAGCAGGGCCAGGGACAGGATGAGATTTGTATTTTAATATCGCTTGGGGGTCAGGAGGCACCTGGCTGGCTCAGTCAGGAGAGCATGGGACTCTCAGTCATGAGTTCAAGCCCCGCTTGGGTGTAACAACTGCTTAAACAAACAAACAAACAAACAAACAAACAAACTTCAAAAAAAATCTTTCTAGGGCTGTGTGAAGAGTGGCTTGGAAGGAGCAAGCATGGGTGTGGGGAGACCAGTTAGGAAGCTGATGCCCAAGTCCAGAGGAGAGAAGATGGTGACTGAGACTTGAGTGGTGGTGATGGAGGTGGAGATGGATGTGAGGGGTGTTTGAGAGGTGAAATGGCCATGCCTTGGTGACGGACAGAAGGGAGGGAATGAGGAAGAGGAAGGTGTCCGTACAGACCGGGGAGCCATTGGTGAGTAGGAAACACCAGAGAAAGAGCACATTTGTGGAGAGACAGTTCAATTTGAAACATGCCAGGTTTGATACATCCCGATACATTTGAGTTGAAATCTGAAGTGGGCACTCAGCTGCCTGCTTGTGAAGCTCAGAGATGCAGTCTGAGCTAAAGACCTAAAGTGAGCAGCCCTTGGTATGTAGATCTGCAATCAAAGCCAGAATTGTGGGGGTGCCTGGGTGGCTTGGTCGGTTAAGCGTCCGACTTCGGCTCAGGTCATGATCTCACGGTCCGTGAGTTCAAGCCCTGCATAGGGCTCTGTGCTGACAGCTCAGAGCCTGGAGCCTGTTTCAGATTCTGTGTCTCCCTCTCTCTCTGCCCCTCCCCTGTTCATGCTCTGTCTCTCTCTGTCTCAAAAATAAATAAACGTTAAAAAATTTTTTTTAATAAAAAGCCAGAATTGTGGATAACATCTATGGAGAAAAGATGGGAGTAGAGTGTAGTATGAGGAAAGAAAGGGACCTACAATAGACCCCTCCAGAAACTCCAACGTGTATAGATGGAGGAGAGGCAGACAAGGGGGTTCAGAGCAGCAGCAGGGACATAAGAGAAAAACCAGGACGATGTAATATCCAGGTATCGTGAAAAACAATCAAAGGGTTTTCAAGAAAGAATTGGTGGGCTAGGCCGAATGACACCAAGAGATTAAGTAAACAAGGACTAAAAGTGGCCATGTAGAGATGGCAATGGACATCCTCAGTGATCTTTGAGCTGTTTCTGTAGAGGGATGGGGGCTGAAGCCCATTTGGAGTAGCTTGAGGCGAAAAATAAGGAAGTGGAGAGAATGAGTGGAGAGAATGAGTGTAGACACTCTTTCAAAAGGTTTGGCTGGAATGAGGAAAAGAGTGAGAGCTGAGGAGGAAGACAGGACCGCTGGGCAGAGGGGTTGTTAGTGGGGGGGAGCAACACAAGAGAGGAGAGAGACTGTGCCTTTCGGAGACTGCAGGACAGAATGCCATCTGAGACACGGGTGAAGAAGTGGGAATTAGTTTAGAAACAAACATCTATGTTTGTGGCTTTCAGCCTGCTGTCCAAAATTGCCTCTCTGCAGTCAGGAGAAATGGCCACCAGGAGCCCCTGCAGCCCAGATTTCCAGCTTCACGGCCCCAGTGGAAAGAGGATTTTTCTCTATCCACCTCCTTAAATCAATCTGGGGAAGACTCTGAATGTCCCCAGCCTATGTCATGTGTCCTTTGGTGGCTCCTGGGGGAGACACTCCACAGGTAGTACACAGCACACAGTGCAAAGTCCCTGTGGGAAGGGGCTGTCTGCCAGTATAAACCTCACCTGTGTAACAGCTTTTATCCAGAGCTGGTCCTGACTTTCAAGGAAGGCAAGGGACAAGAAGTCCCCTCTCTATTTATGCACACACACACACACACACACACACACACACACACACACACACACGACTAGCAGCTTGTAACACAATGTAATAATTTGCATAATTGTACCGACTACTTGAAACTCAGTATTATAGGTCCTGTTACAGACCAGAGGTTTCTTTGGGGTTTTTTTTTCTTTATCACTATTACAATTTTAGTCACACTCTTAACTTTGGACTTCTATACAATTCCTAATACAATATATAAATGCTTTTTGGTTAATTGCTTGATTGACTGAATTACTGCCATTTTTCTGATTTCTTAAGGAACACTTCACACAAGCTCCATTCCACTTTAAAGTAGTTAGAGAGGGGCACCTGAGTGGTTCAGTTGGTTAAGCGTCCGATTTCGACTCAGGTCATGATCTCACGGTTTGTGGGTTGGAGCCCTGCATCAGGCTCTGTGCTGACAGCTCAGAGCCTGGAGCCTACATCAGATTCTGTCTCCCTCTCTCTCTCTCTCTGCCCCTCCCCCACTGTTCTCTCTCTCTCTCTCTCTCTCTCTCTCAAAAATAAACATTAAAAAATAATGATAATAATAATAAATAGAATAAGAGGGTGCTTGGGCGGTTCAGTAGGTTAAGTGTCTGATTCTTGATTTTGGCTCAAGTCATGATCTCGTGGTCATGGTATCAAGCCCCACATGGGGCTACGCACTGAGTGTGAAACCTGCTTGGGACTCTCTCTTTCCCTCTGCCTCTCCCCTGCTCATGTATGCATGAGCAGAATTAGAATTAGAGAATTTAGAGATTAAAACAGCTACGTCAAAAACTATCCCATGTTACTCCAAAACGGCACAACCTTTGAAGGGCAGTTTGACAGGACACATCAAAAGCTTCGAAGAAACCTGTTCTTTGCCTACGGAGGTCCGACACTAGTAGAATGACTAAGTCAATTACAGAAAGCAACCTAATGGAATAGTTATTAACATGACACATGATAAACAACATTGAAAAATAGTAAATAACATTTTAAAATGTAGAGTAAGAAGCATAAATGTGCTACGAAGTACATAAAATATGTATACCACAAGGTAAAGAATGCAGCACAAATAAATTAAAACAGTTCTTACCTGGTGGACTCACAAACGAATAATAAACATACTTGTCTAAACAGGCTCTGAAGATAGAGTGATTCACATGAAGGATTTGATACATTGCCAAGCACGTGCTACATTTCAACTGTTACTTTGTCTGTCATACTGTCTTTATTGAGCATCCACCAGCTTGTAACAAGCCACTTGACAAGCATTATTTCATATGATCCTCCTGACAACCATATGAAGTAAGTGCTATTATCTCTATTTTACAGATAAGGAAACTGAGAGCCAGAAAGGTTAAATGAATTGGAACATAGTTCATACATGGTAGACCTGAGATCTGACCCATTTCTTTATTTTTTTTTTTTAATTTTTTTTTCAACTTTTTATTTATTTTTGGGACAGAGAGAGACATAGCATGAACGGGGGAGGGGCAGAGAGAGAGGGAGACACAGAATCGGAAACAGGCTCCAGGCTCCGAGCCATCAGCCCAGAGCCTGACGCGGGGCTCGAACTCACGGACCGCGAGATCGTGACCTGGCTGAAGTCGTGACCCATTTCTTTAAAGGCGTGCCTAAGCCCCATCCCAGAGGGGTCGTAATGAAGAGTAGGATTGAAAACTACCATGGTACCCTGAGAAACAAGGGGGAAGATCGAGATTCTCAGTGGGCAGGAGAAAGTGGTATGCAGGGCAAGAGAGCAGTATTGTTCCTTATCCATTTCTAAATATGCAAAGGTACATATAAATAGTGGGGCCACCCACTACTCAAAGGTGTTCTAAAAAGAACAGAAAAAGGTAAGGTATTTCACAAAGATGGGAACATTTCTCAGAATGGAAGAAGGACACTAGTCTCCTACTGAAAAGGACACAATATATTAGGCAGAATGAGTTAAAAGAAGGCCTACACCTAACACATCATTGTGAGGTTTCTGGAACACCAGGATTAAGGGAAGATCTTCAATGACCTACAGGAAGAAACAGAAGCAAAATCAGGAGGTAGAAGGGGTGTGGGGTAAGTGAGCCAAAGGCTACTGATGCACCAATTAGTGTGTCAGTGGATCAGCAGCTTACAATGAAAGAGGAAATGAGGGAAAGGAAGTCTGAAGGGGAGAAGTCCTAAAAGGGCAGACAGAGTGGATGGGCAGAGCTTCTCACCCTTCCTCAAAAGAAGAGCCTTAAATTATTATTTGCCTCAAAAGCCCACTTAAGTAAGACAGAGTCCAGGGATTGAGGTCAGCACAGACAAGCAAATGTAAAAGTAATACCCTCATAAAAAGCAGTCAAGTTGATAACACTTTCTACTGACAACTGCCTAGACAGAGCCTTGTGATCAAGAGAGATGACTCCATAAAACATTTCTGCCATTGTTTTCTAACAGGAAAATTGAATGAAGTTAAATATTGTATGCATGTAAAGAGAACAAACCCAAACTCTCCCATGACTGTTTTCTTTTTTGATATAGCACACCTACTGAAATCTACCCATATTAGAACACAGTAGTAAAACCTTGGTTTGTGAGCATAATTCGTTCCAGAAACATGCTTGTAATCCAAAGCGCAAGCAAATTTCCCCATAAGAAATAATGGAAATTCAGATGATTCGTTCCACAATCCTAAAATATTCACATAAAAATGATTACAATACTGTAATATAATACAAAATAATAAATAAAATACAAAATATAAAGAAAAAGAAACAAATTAACCTGCACTAACCTTCGGAAACCTTCGTGGGTGGTGTGAGAGGAAGGTTATTGTGTAGGACGACTTTCACTATCACTAACAGATTCACTGCTATCTATTGGCTCAATGGAATCTTTCTTTTCGTGCAACTTTAACAAGGAACATTTCCAATGACCTAGAATGAAGCAAAGCATTCTCGTATGGAAAAGCAAAGGACTGTCCATAGGTGTTTCGAAGTGACAAGAAATATACCAGTGCCAGTTGTGGGCACCTTCCAAGGTTCTGAAAACTCACTGATTTCTGCCAAACACCAGAGCCTGAGACCGAGCATCAAGCATGGAAGACAATCACCCACAATCCCTCAGCAAGAGAGAGAGAGAGAAGAATCATTGGCTCAGTTGTGATCATGTGACATCTGGCATCATGTACTACTTGTATTGCAAGACATCACTAGTTTATCAAGTTAAAATTTATTAGAAATGTTTGCTCTTCCTGCAGAATACTGGCGGAACAGGTTTCTTGCAATCCAAGGTTTCATTGTACTTTCATTTAAAATCTTTTACATCACCTAAGTACATTTCTTAGTAGTAGTGTGGAACCCTGGACAACCTTATAGTCATTCTATCAAGAAGCAGGTTCATAAATGTCCTCAGCCTGAATTATAAGTTTGTGGATTAAAAAAAAAGACACACCTCATATACAATAAGAGATAGTTTATAGAATCTAAGACTAATGACAGTCACCTCAAGCATTTCTTTGTATCCACTTCTGTAGTAACAACCTCAACTAACATGTCACTAAATAAGGCAAAAGTATCTTTTCAAACTAGTTTAAAATTCCTTAATTCTGAATGCAGAACTTACTAAAACTCTTCATTTTTAATATTTTTCTTCTTGTTTTAATATTTTTAAAAAGCACCAGTGATAGAAGCAAGTGGGTATGGTTTACAATGGTAATGACTTGCTCTCAAACCCATCCTTAATATAGCTAATAGTGTGTTTCATTAACTTTTCTCATTTAGTTCTAGTCCATTAATAAGCCAAGTGGTTATTAACTACAAGTAGTGACTGAGTTATTAGATTTTATGGTTTGTGTAAGAAACCTGTGAAAGGAAAATGATAATCTTGCTCTAATAGCATCTTTCTCTTACCCTTCACTGGGTTTTCTCCATGCTGTTGATGGCATTCTCTGGTTCCTCAGTGACCATCTAATCAGTAAATCCATTCTGGTCATTGGGCTTCATACGCAGATTTTCCAAAGTCTTCTGGAATTGACTTTAGGTCATTTGTAAAACCCTCTACACATTCTTTCAGCCTATGAATTGCATAGTTTCCTAGTGATAAAATTTAATATACAAAATGGATTTCATCAATTTAAATGATAATAATAGGAAGGTCAATCAGGCCATCTTGGTTATGTTTTTTCAGAGCTGTGCACAGGGTTGGGGGAGGGGCAGGGGAGCCTTTCTTTAAACAGACTATTTTACCAGAATGTAGCCATGACTATTTAGTATAGTGGGCATTATAGATTTTCACAACACATTGTTAGTGAAGAAAGCAAGCTATCAAACTGTAACTTAGCAAGATCCTATTTGGTGTATGTTGTGTGGGTGTAAATTTGGAACAAGATACCCTGAAACGTGAATGGTGGTTATCCCTGGTCGTAGATAATAACACGGAGTCTGGCTAGTGTAGAGGTTGGAAATGGTGTTCTGGAGCCAGACTGCCTCCACCTGAATCTTCCCTGCCATCACCGAAATTCGATCTCCTTTAGCTGTGAGACTTTGGGCTCTACCTACATTATTGTGCCTCAGTTTTCCCATCTGTAAAGAGGGTCGCTGTGAGTTTTATAGAAGTTATTATTTGTAAGGCACTTGGAACAGCACCTGGCACAAAGCAAAGCAACTTTACAAATGTTTATTATTATCGGTGGCTTTTTCTTCTTTTCATTTATTGAAATGAATACATTCATTCATTGTGATTTTTCTGTAATGAAAAGTTTAGCAACTTAATAAAAGATTTTTAGCTAATATTAAAAAACTACACACCAAATCACAGATAAGGTTGACTTCAACCATTTGAAAACTGTAATCATTTCCTGTCATCTTTCCGCCGAAATTTGAACGTTTTCTGGTTCTTGGAAATGAAAACGCAGTTTGGCCCCTGTTCCTAAGAGTTTATAGTTCATAATAAGGAGGCATAAAAAAAAGTCCTTTTGTCCTTGAAATCTTGATGATGAAGTATAAAATCTTCACATCAGCCCCAGTCATCTTTCTCGTACAAGGACAAAAATTTAACTTTCTACATAACTCGTCAAGACATATTCCTACATTAAAATCCTTCAAATTCTTTCCCTTTCTCCCTTTTTAGGACTCTGAATCCAGGCATTTGTTTTGCACACAGAAAGCTGGGAAATGTTTACTCTAGATACTAGAAGATCAAATCAGGCAAACACTTGGTAGTAAATCAAGGTACCGTTTATTTTTAATCCCAATTTCATAAAGTCCCACTGTGCGGTCACATAATTTTAACTCTAGAAGCCAACTAGTGTAGCAGGCAATTCAGGCAATCTGGTCATGAGCTCTTGGGTGGAGTCGGAGTCGGAAGACCCCCAATTGGCCCCTTTTGACAAAGTTTAACAAGCCCAGCTAGTTCTTCTGCACTCAGGTTTAAGAACCCTATGCATGAGAGACAATAACACTCAAAGACAGGTCTTCAACTTCCAAAACTATTAGATGAGCCCAGACAAGTCACACAGCGTACACAAGTAAATGAGAAACCAACTTTAAAGCACACTGCAAAGTCCTACAACGTTATATAAATGTTATCAGTTCTGTCCCACATGGCTGTTCACTCTCCCCTCCCCCCACCTCATTCTGGCTGCCTCACACTCTGCCCCTGTAGGGGGCAGCAGGAAGTGAGACACTGGTGCTCAAGATGATGCAGGGGCTCCACCCTGTCCCCCCCCCCCCCCCCCCCGCGCCCCACACACACACAAAGACTCTTCCAATCAGACGCAGATATTTGACACATTCCCTTCAAATAGAATCACTCAAATTGAGATTCTAAAGATGACAGAAAACTTGAAAAAATAACACCAATAGCAAGAAAACAAAAGAGAGATCTGGTTGAGTATAACAAATAGAAAGGGAGAGAATAAGCTTATGGGCTCAGTGGGTTTGGAAATACAAAAACCACATAATGGACTCAGATGAAACTTAGGCTTGATACAGGAGAAAGGAAGCCAACAAAGGAATTTTACACATTTCCCTGAGTTACTCATTTTTTCTAAGAGTCTGAACAACTGAAATCAGGAAACACCTGTGCTTGTTAACATTAGTTAGGAAATGACTTTAAAAACTTGGACTCAGTTTAAGATTACTGATGGCAGGCAGTGATATCATTCCAGAGTCTATCTTTCCATGTAAATGCTAAGTTACTTCTCTTAATTTGGGTCCATTTTTGTAATAGCAATCAGAGATTCAGTGCATTATATTTATGGGGTAATTGTTACAGTTTTTAAGTTTTAAAATCATCTGGCACTTAGCCACATGTTTGTTTTTTCTTCCCATTTGTAATTATCCGATGATTGTTATAACCACCCTGAAATATGGCCATCATTACTTTGAAATGAAAATGTATGGAAAGAATGTTTTAAGATTAAAGACAAAAATACAGCACTGTAACAAGAATATGGGTCAGAAAGTAAAAATAAGAACATAGAAAGAATGGATCCTTTGATCTGGAAGGCATGCTAGACAACTCTAGACCAAAACTTTATTTTACAAATGAGGAGTCAGAACCAGAAATAGGGCATTTTCCAGATAGTTTATTACAATTCCCTGGGTCTTCAGAATATGGGACCAGAGCTCCCCAGAACAGGTTCTAGTCTCAAGTAAATTACTGACTCAACAGGCCTTATCTCTAATGGATTTATATAAACAGCAGTACCATTTATATTGCTTTGATATGTTTTGTTCAACAATAAAGTAAAACATAAATTATGGTACAGTCAAGGATTTATATCAGTTTTCTTAGGAATACAATGTCAGGCAAATTTGTTTTTGGCATTTTCCTGTGATATGCCAGTTAAATTATAGCCAGTGAAAAAGTTATTTTGGAGTTTTAAAGAAAATTATAAACATTTTCTACGAGTGAACAACAGAGTTTATATGGATCATTTTATTGTCTTATAATTTTATTGCATCCCACTTTTTAAAATAGAAGGATATTAGGGTATACTTTGTTCTACCCCATTAAAATTTTTTTTTTTTAAATTTTAGAGATAGAGTGCAAATGGGGGAGAGGGGCAGAGAGAGAGAGAGAGAGAGAGAGAGAGAGAGAGACAGAGACTCTTAAGCAGGCTCCACACTGAGTGTGCCCGATGCAGGGCTCAATCCCATGACCCTGGGATCATGACCTGAACGGAAATCAAGAGTTGGATGCTCAACTGACCGAGCCACCGGGTGCCCCTACCCAAATTTTGTTTCAAACTCTTGAAAAATGTCTTTTCAATCTTTGACAAACACTGTAATGAGTAATGCTACTTATTAATCATTGTGATTTAGAAATGTTAATTATAATAATTTAAATGACTTCAACAGACAAGATCATTGTGGTTAGAGTAAAATACATATAATCATCAAGAACAGTGCTCTGACACAGAAATGATGCAAGGATCTTTAAATAAAAAAAGAAAAGTGATTTTTTGTTTTAGCACTTTATTAAGGGGTACATAGTGCACCAAAACATACATAGAAGGACGTCCACTTTTGGTGGTATACAGTGACAGGTAGTAAACTTGCCCTCCCGCTGAAAACGGTTATAAATTTCTAAGGTAACCAATTCCAGGCATTTGACAATAAACATGCAGGATTGTGATCCTTAAGAGGAGAGGAACACAAAGAGAGCCCCACGTCTTCTTCAACTTTCTGCCTAGAGATACCAACTGGACTAAAAGGAAGTGGAATCCAAGGGAATATGGAAGTCTTGCTGAGCTGAAGAAGTACACATAGAATGGCTGTGGTCCCTGGAATTTTTAAAGCAGGATAGCATAGAGAAATGAGCTGTGCAGAGGAAGAGGGCAATGGACTTCATGAGTGTTCCCCTGCAGCCAAGTGCAGGATGAGACTTCATGAGGCCTAGCAGAGAATGGATGCTGCAAGTAAAAGAGCTGGGCCAAGACATCACAGACTATGCAGTGCAGGAAACATAAGAATATTGGTCCAGCCTAAGTGGAGAGACCTTACTAAACACCTCCCATATTCAACTGAAACTCCAAAGAGGCCACACCTCAGGAGTAAGTACCATGTTCCAGAAAAAGGGCCATTCCCCAAGACTTAGGACAAAATCAATATAGAACTGCCCTAAACAAACAATAAAACAAAGCCTAACAAGATCAAGAGGACTTGCCAGTAATTTAACAGCTTTAGAGAAGAAAGCTCAACACTTGTTGAAGGAAAATAAAATAATCCAGACTCTCTATAACTCCTGATAACAACATTCAAAAATAATTTTTAAAATATTGGGCATGTGAAGAAGCAGGAAATGTGAACCATAACCAAGAAAAGAAGCAGTCAATAGAAGCAGAATCCCAAATGTCCCAAATATTGGAATTAACAGATGTTCTTAAAATGGCTCATATAAAGATATTTAAGGATGCACAGGAAAAGAAGAATATATTGAGTAAACAGATGGGGAGTAGAAGCAAAGAAATAAACCAAATGAATATATTAAAAATAGAAAGTAAACTTCTGAAATTACATAAATATATATATATATTTGGAGTCCTAGTTGGGAGAGAGGAAAGAAAGATTGGGGTAGAATAGAATTTGAAGAAACAATGGCTGAAAATGCCTCTATTTTGGTGGAAAACATCAGCCTATTGATTAAAGAATCAACAAACTCTAGGCAGAATAAATTTTTTTTAAAAAATCACACCTAGGTTCTGTGTCTCCCTCTCTCTCTGTCCCTCCCCTGTTCATGCTCTGTCTCTCTCTGTCCCAAAAATAAATAAAAAACGTTGAAAAAAAAATTAAAAAAAAAAAAATCACACCTAGGTATATCATAGTCAAAAGGCTGACAACAAAGTAAAGAATAAATGTTGAAAACAGAAAAAAGTCAATTACATGCAGGGGACAATGCTAGAAGTGACAGTTGACTTCTCTAGCAGAAACAAGGAAGACCAAAAGAAATGGAAAGTCTGATGAAAGAAGTGGTCAACCCAGAATTCTATATACAGTAAAAATATCTTTCAAAAATGTGAACAGGGGCATCTGGGTGGTTAAGTCAGTTAAGCTTCCGACTCTTGATTTCGGCTCAGGGCATGATCTCATGGTTCATGAGATTGAGCCCCACATTGGGCTCTGCACTGATGGTGTGGAGCCTGCTTGGGATTCTCCCTCTCCCTCTCTCTCTGCCCCTCCCCTACTCATGTGGATACACGTTCTCCCTCTCTCTCTCAAAATATATAAACATTTTTTAATGAAAACAAAAAAGACATTTTCAGATAAATTAACACAGTAATATTTCACTGAAAACTAAAAAAATTCTAATAGAAGAGTTTTTAGGATGATGGGAAATGATACAAGGGGAAACCTAAACTACAGGAAGGAAGCACCAGAATATACACTATTACAGGAAAAAAAGCACCAGAAATGGCAAATAGATATGGAAGTATGAAAAACTATCTTTTTTTTTTCTTCTTGTAATTAAAAGACAAGACTATTTAAAGACAAATATATTGTGGGGCTTTTAACTCATGTACAAATAAAATATATGACAACAATAACAAAAAGGATGGAGAGTTAATAAAATTATACTGTTCTAAGGTTCTTATAGTGTACATGAAATTGTACAGTATAAATCTAAGTAGACTGATAAGGATGTGCTGTCCAATATAGTATCCTCTGACCAAAAGTGACTAAATTTAAACTTAAATTAATTAAAATTAAACTTAACATAAAATTTGGTTCCTCAGTTATATTAGCCACATTTCAAGGCCTTAATAATCACATGTAGCCAGGACTCCCATATTGGAAAAGCATATATGGAATACTTCCATAACTGAAAAAAGTTTAGTTAGAAAATTCAAACAACAATAACAACAAATCTGCACAGATGTATAACTTAAAATGAACAGTAGAATTCAATTGAGTTCTAAAAATATTTTCTTAACCAAAACAAAGACAGAAAAAGGAGAAGATAAGCAAAAAAAAAAAAACCAGGACAAGTAAAAAACAAACTTAAATCTAACCATATCAATGATTATATTTAGTAAAAATGAACTGAACAATTCAATGAAAAGGAAGAGATTGCAAAGATGAACAAAAAGCAAGATTTAACTATATGTTATCTGCACAAGGTGTTAAAGACCCAAATAAGTTGCAAGTAAAAGGAGGAGGAAAAGATAGACCAAGCAAACCTAAGAAAGTTGGTGTTGATATCATCATGCAAAGTAAACTTCAAGTCGAGGAGAATTCAAGAGTAATTCAAGTCAAGAGTAACATTTCTTAATTATAAATCATCATTTCATAATGATGATTTAAAATTCTAAAGGTCTGTGTAACTAAAAAGTTTCAAGTACGAGAAGCAAAAATGAGAATTAATAGGACAAATGCATAAATCTCTCATCATAGTTGAAGATCTTAACTCCCCTCTCTGTAACTGATAGAAGAACTAAACAAAACAATGATTCAAATATTATCAACCAACTTGATCTGACATTTATCAAATATCTCACCCGGCATCTGCAGAATACACATTGGTTTCAAATGTATATGGAATAGTCATTTTATTAGTCAAATTCTCCAAAGAAACTGAACCACTAGGATAGATGATAGATAGGTAGATGATAGATGATAGATAGATAGATAGATAGATAGATAATTTAGCATGAGGTATTGGTTCATGTGATTACAGAGGCTGATAAGTCCCACAATCTGCTATCTGTAAGCTAGAGACCTAGAAAGCCAGTGGTGTCCTTCAAAGCCCTGAAACCCAGAGAGTCCAAATTTGAAGGCCTAAGAACCAGGAGGGCAGAAGAGATTGATACCCCAGCTCAAGTGGTCAGGCAGACAGTGTATTCAACCTTCCTCCGCTTTTTTGTTCTATTCAGGCTGTCAAGAGATTGGATGATACCAACTCACATTGCAGGCAGGGAAGGGTGTGGGTGTGTGTGAGGGTATCTGCTTTACTCAGTCCACCAATTCAAGTACTAATTTCTTCCAGAAACACACTTATAGACAGGTCCACAGAACGTAATTATAAATAACTTATGAGTCAAAGAAAAATCACAGGGAATTTAGAAAATACTTTAATCTGAATTATAATAAAAACAAAAATGTCAAAAGTTGTGGGATACAGCTAAAGTGGTATTTAGAAAAAATTTTAAATATTTATATTTTTATTGGAGAAAGTATTTTATAAAGCTGTAGAGAAAGAACAAATTAAACCCAAAATAAATAGGGGTACCTGGGTGGCTCAGTCAGTTAAATGTCTGACTTCAGCTCAGGACATGATCTCACAGTTCATGAGTTGGAGCCCCACATTGGGCTCTGTGCTGACAGCTCAGAGCCTGGAGCCTGCTTTGGATTCTGTGTGTCTCTCTCTCTCTTTTTCTGCCCCTCCCCCACTCGTACTCTGTCTCTCTCAAAAATGAATAAACATTAAAAAAAAATTTAAACCCAGGGCGCCTGGGTGGCTCAGTCGGTTGAGCGTCCGACTTCAGCTCAGGTCACGATCTCGCGGTCCGTGAGTTCGAGCCCCGCGTCGGGCTCTGGGCTGATGGCTCAGAGCCTGGAGCCTGCTTCCGATTCTGTGTCTCCCTCTCTCTGCCCCTCCTCCGTTCATGCTGTGTCTCTCTCTGTCTCAAAAATAAATAAACGTTAAAAAAAAAAAATTAAAAAAAATTTTAAACCCAAAATAAGTTGCAGAAAAGAAATACTTAAGAGCTTTCTGGAACTACAAACCAACAAAATAGAAAACAGAAAAATGGAGAAAAATTAATAAAGCCAAAAGTTGGTTTTTTGAAAAAGTAATAAAATTTCTAATCCTCTAGCAAGACCACTAAAGAAAAAAATGCACACAAATTACCAATATAGGAATAAAAAGGGAACCTCACTACAGATCATATAGATATTAATAGGAAAATAAGAGAATATTATGCAAAACATTATGCCAATAAGTTCAACAGCTTAAATGAACTAGACAAATTTCTTGAAAAAACACAACGCATAAAAACTGACACAAGAAGAAATTAACACAGTAGAAGATCTGAATAGCCCTATTTCTGTTAAAGAAACAGAACAGTCAAACCCCTGTTGTGGTAAAAAACAGATTAGTGATTGTCTGTGGAGGATGGAAGAGGCCTGATGGAACTTTCTAGAACAACAGAAAAGTCCATATAAACTTTCCGTGCTGGTTACAAGGATGTATCATTGTACATTGGATGTATCACATGTTACATTGGATGTAACATGTATACATTTCACTGTGTGTACATTTTACCTCAATTAAAAATAAATAAGTGGCATCCCCAAAACTATGACATGGACATATAAAACATGAAACATTCTGAAGTTTTAAATTTTAAATTTTAAATAGAATTGAAGCAAAAATTTCCATGAGATGTGTTAGACAGCATAATGCCAAAATTATCCTGTAACCTTATTTGAAAAATGTTTCTTACCTCTGAAGGTCAAACCCTAGCATATTTCTTTCTGCGATGATGATAATAACTATGCTAATTCAACCTTCCAGATGCAGCTTGTGACCCTTCTTCAATGTAGTCTTTCTGGAACTACAAAGAGGACATAAGCTCTCCTTCTCTGCTTCCTTGCCCCCACAGTGTACATCTGCCTCACAGCATTATAAGAGGAAGAAAAACTTAACATACAGGACGGAGGTCTTTCTAAATCACTTTCCCAAAGGTTGGGTAGTATCCAAACTTTATCACAAATGTTATTGATTCTTTGAAACATCGATTTTAAAATGGTCTTTCTAGTAGTGCATAAATATACATGATCATACTTATTTATGTCAGATAACAATGCACTTTGTCAACATCTACAGCTGTGTTGTGATTTCAGGGCTCTAGTTTGATTTTAGGTCAATATGAAGTCTTAGGTAAACTCAAACATGAACTCAGGTAAAAGATGTGTGGTATGCTACTATACACAATAAATAATGTTTAGCAAGAGATCTTGTAAAGCTTAGCAGTTCTCTAAATTAGCATCAGTAGGCTGGAAGGAAAATAGCAGATAGAGATATATGGTCCAGAAAAGCAAGAATGAAGGCTCTCAGTTTGTGGAGACCTGAGCAAGGCTTTGCTTGCCTCCAGAAAAGGTGTCAGGAGATGAGAGAGAAAAATAGGATTGAAAATCTGAAAGGCAAAAGGTTGCAAGGCTTCCTGCAAGATTTTGGGCCAGGAATACTGTGGCCTGAGGCAGAGGAGGAGGAAGGTTTTGGCAATGGCACTGCCCTTTCAGTCACAGGTATCTACATATTAAAACAGGTCTGCACGCTTACGTTTTATTAAATGGCTGCTAGTATTCTCCACTAAAAGAATCAACAAATGTATTTCCCTGTCAAGTTTTCTCTATGATATAGTGGATAACTGGTCAAGATCTAGAGCCAAATTGTCTGGGTCCAAATCCTGGCTCCTCTGTTCATCCCTGAACAAGTTACTAGCCCTTTCTGTGCCTCAGTCTTTACATTTCTGAACTAGGAATGATAACACTTAATGTTTGTTATTTTGAGGATGAAATGAGTTAACACATGCAAAATGGATACAGCAGTGTCTGACACACAATATGTGCTCTAGAAGTATTTTGTGTTACTATGTAATGAATAAACCCCTCTCTTCCTCTGAGGAAGTGAGTACACAGAATGGTTAAGGGAAGGAAACAGGAGTCAGGACACACACATTCCTTACACACATCTGAAAGTTACAACCTCCATCAGACATTCAGGGGCTTAACACCCATCTTGTTAATTGTATGATTAATTAACCTGTTTAAGTAATCATAATTAGTGAGTTATTTTCATGGTTACTCATCGCATGGATAATTTTCACCAAGTTTATGTTGGATGTCTTTAAACCTCAGGGTTCTAAGTAAACTAAATCTTTAAAAAACTAAAGTCGAAGGCAATAGCCATAAAAACAAAACTAGGACTAAACCCCCAAATCAGGTGAGAACTTTATTCTGTCTTGATGTGATGCATGATATTCGGAAGCAAGAAAACCTGTTCCTTTTATATACACTATCAGAGCTGGGAAGACAACTGATCTGGGGCATAAATGATGAGTAGAAGTGACCAGGTCTTCGTTCATTTATTCAAAGGACATTTATTGAGCACCTACTACACTTTACAGTATAGTATTGTGTTGGATGGCGGAGATATAATAGCGAGTAAGATACATTTGTTTACTACCGTCTGAGGGGTAGACAGACTAACAGACAGTTAGCACACAGCGTGATAATGGCTGTTGGAAGCAGGACAGCCCATCCTATTTGGAGAAGCAGTGGGGAGGGGTCCGTTCCCAGAGGCAGTGACATCTAAATGTATTCCAGTAGGAATATCCAGGTGATAGGGGTGGAGAGAAAAGAATTGCAAACAGAGAGGACTCTGTGCAGAGGCTGGAGACTGGAGAAATGTATGTCTAAGGACAGAGTACAGAGTTTTCAGGCAGAAGAGATAAAGCCAGAAAGGAGGAAGGGCCCAGGGGCTTATGTTCATATTAAGGAGTTTGGATCTGTCTTGAGAGAGATAAAAGGGGTTTCAAGCAGAAGCCAGACATGGTGGTATCCACATTGTACAAGGATCACTCTGGCTATCATGTAAAAAAATGGGTCAAGAGGGACCAAGACCAGGGGAAAGTTAACTGATCATTATCCAAATGAGAGATGATCCAACCATGACCAAGATAGTCACAGACTGAATGTCAAGGACTGGCAGGCATGGAAATAGATTGGATATGGGGGATGGTAGCAAGAAAGGGTTAAGCCTGACTCAGATCTCTGCATGGGGTAACTGTAGATGCAGGTGTCCATTCCTCATAGAGAAAATACTGGTGTGGGGTTGGGCGTGGTGAGTTCCATTTCAGATGGGTTTTTAAAAGGTTTCAAAAGTTGTTAAAAATGTTTAAATGTGCCTGAAGATATCTGAGTGGAAGAAGTTGACACATGGGCTGAAGATACAGACTGGGAAACATCACCATCAAAAAGGTACCCGGAGTCCTGGGCATAGGTGAGGCTGTGAGGAGAGCTCAGGGAGGAGAGCACAGAAGGCCAGGGCAGAGGTCTGGAGGGACTGGGATGTGCAGGGGTGGGAAGGTTGGAGGGGAGGGGAACAAGAATTCTGCTAGGGCAGCAGAGTATGCAGGAGACAAAGTCTGGGATAAAACTTCTGTACCGTCATCTTCCCTTAGCTGGTTAACAAAGAGTAATAAAGCCAGTTCTGGGGTTGATCTATCAATTCTAAGAAAGCCAATTAATTTTATTCCTTTCCAGAGTTGAGTTTAGCATTTCAAATATTTGTAAATGAATTTGCATCCTATTAGTAAGTAAATACTTCCGTTGATAAAGACTTCCAAATGAGAATATGGCCACACTAATTAAAGTTCATCAACATTATTAGAAAATCAGCAGCAAGCAGCTGCTCTGAGGGGAGACCAAGGAGTTGTATTATCTCATGTGACTCAGGAACCCCACACCAAAATCTAAGTCTGAGAGGCATTACTCTTCTGGTTCATGGGAAGGAACGTTTTCTTTATGCAAGGCAAGTTTCATATGGGGCTGAGGGATTATGTTCTAGATGTCTGCTTAATAAACTATAATACTGAAAAATTTTATGTGAAAAAAATAAAATGTTTCTACCATCACTGAAACAAAAAGGTGGCAATCTTAACTAATGTATATTACTTTCTTCGGCACCGCCCAGCATTAGAATTGCGCAGGCTTCATGTTTGAAATGCACAGTGCCATCTAATGGCCACAGACCATAAATCAAAAGACAGGAAGAAAAAGGATCAGCATTAAAATAATAATGATGATACAAGTACAACCAAAACAAATTTCAAGTCCCAAAATTGTTTAGTCAACTGACCTTGCACACAACAATTTTATCTTTTTGCTAATCATTGCCATGTGAATTACAAATGATCATATTGCATAGATAACTATAGATGATATTTTAAATTTAAACAATTCATGACACACCTGTAACCATAAATTATATTTATATTTGTTAAAATCATTTGAAACAATATGTTCAAGAAATAACATGTTCAGGTAGGATGATTCTATTTTTAAGAAAAAAAGAGGTAAAATCAGGTAAAAACTAATAGAAGGACTTTATCTTGACTTTTACAAGGCATGACCAGTATTCTGCATGGAAAATAATTATTCCAAGCACTCTTCCAGGAGTCCCCTCAAGACTGGGACATTATGGACCACTGAAGGAATCCTGGACTCTAAAGAAAGTCATCTTTGGAAAGATATAGCGCATGGCATGACCCTTCTAAAGCCCAGCTCTGGGTCAAAGGAATTTTCCATTGCTCGCACAAGCCGCCCACCCTGGGGGCATACATAGGAGAGGACAAGGAATGTGGCTGTGTACCATCTCAGTTAATCTCCCCTGAGGAACAGCCACACTTGCTACTCTAAGAACAATGCCTCAAAGACTGAAACTTGGGTGTGGGGTTCCCAGACCAAATGAGTCACCTTCCCAGCTCAGTGGCCTCTTCCAGGCTAGATCTCTTTGATCTCAGCCCTTCTGAGGTAGTTTGAACCATATGCTATAGGAATTGGAACTCTCCTAAGAATTGCTTTTAAAATATCCTGCTCTAATTGAAAAGGTTTTCTTTTTTTTTTTTTTTTTTTTAAGTAGGCTGTTTCACTCTCTCCTCATCAGGTAGGACATTAATATGACAAAAATTCCATGAAAACGTCATCATGCGCAAAAGTGATAATTTGCTGTTTAGTTTTTTTGTACCTGTCTTTAAGTTCTTTGGACAACGAAGGTTACATGTTGCTTTATGCACAACTGCTAATATTTCTTGAATTAACTTCCAGGCTTACCAGAATGCAAGGGGGATTTCAGTAATGCAAAAGTCACTTGGGGGGGGGGGAGCATTTTAAACAAATAGATTAAAACATAAGTTATTTATCAAGGGTTTATTACTTTATATGGAGATTATTAGAAATAGGGATTTCTGCAAATTGGCAGCAACATCAATACTAAGCCATTACTTTCTTTGCTTTCTTCTTGGACTCAGATAAGATCCTAAAATGTGTTGGAAAAGGAGAAGAGGTAAGGGGTGTGATAAGCAATGACTTGTGAACAAGGATGAGAACAATGGGCTAGATGCTAGGGAGACTAACATATCATTTACTAGGCTACCCTGTACTCTGGTACCTTACTCCATTTAAGCCTCACCACCATCCTTTAAGATAAATGCTAATGTCCCATTTTGAAGCTCAGAAAAAAAAATCTTATGAAGCTTAGGTTACTTACTGAGGTCCCACAGCCAATAAGAGGCAGAGAAGTTAGGTATATTCTCAGCTAATTAAGTGGCTCTGTCCTCTGGCTGGTCCAAGGACTGGCAACAGCAGTATCATCTGGTAATTCTCTCAAGGGAGATGTTTTAAAAAATCTCTCCAGGGGCGCCTTTGTGGCTCAGTCAGGTAAGTATCCGACTTCCGCTCAGGTTATGATCTCGTGGTTCTTGATTTCCAGCCCCGCGTAGGGCTCTGTGCTGACACTCAGAGCCTGGAGCCTGCTTGGGATTCTGTGTCTCCCTCTCTCTCTGCCTCACTCCCGCTCACACTCTGTCTCTCTCACTCTTTTTCAAAATTAAACATTAAAAAAAAAATCTCTTCCAATAATTCTGATCAGCAGAGCAGTCTGAGAACCACTTTACTGGATCTAGAAAAGGGTCTTTAGAGATATGCCATAGGGCTCTCTTTGATCTTTCTCCTACTTCTTTTGCATTTTTTAACCTACAAAATTTTTGTTGTTTCCTCTATTTATAAAAGGATCTATACTAAATTATTTTCCAGAAGACACATACAAGTGTTAAAAAGAAAATGAAAAATGACTAGTATCCTGGTGACTTTCTTGGTACATCTCTTGCCAGACCCTTTTCTATGTTTATATACACCTACACATATTTTGACGACAGTAGAATCAGAAATGCATAATATTAAGTGATTTTTTTTCCATTTTCAATGTACCATGGACATCTTTCTATGACAATAAATAGATCTACAACACATTGAATGCCCATCTTATGTTCCATCAAACAAATCCACCACCTAGTCAACATCAATATTTAGCCAAATCTGGTCAACATTTTGATTAGCGATATGGATGAAGGGGTATGTTGATCAAATATTTGGATGAGATAAACTGGGAAAGTTGGCTAATATACTAGATTTAAAGAGTTAATGTAAATCATCTTAATGGGAATTATGACCCTAAATTGATATGAAACTTATAACAGATATAAAACTTCCAGCCGTGGCTGTCTACTGTTTCTGTCCAAGTCCCATATTTCTGGGAGTGGGGAGGACACTGATTCTGAGAAGGGAGTGAAGGTCGGGTAGGCCAATCGATTGATTTGTCCACCTCAATCAGGCACCAACAAACAAAGTATAGTGAGATTAGAGGCACACCATAAGCGTTGAGAATTGTAAATGGCCACGTAAGTACATGTAAAACGTAAACTCAATATAAACATATCATTGCTTCAGAAGACCTAGGCTATCCACTGTATTAATAGGCAACTTCTGTGATAATTTCCCCAGTAAGATTTTCCTGGCAGATGTTCTGACATTCAGACAAGTGGCAGCTTCCTGGGATGCTACCTTCTCAAAGCTCGCCACCAGAGGCTGACTGCTTTAAGTTTGCAAACCAGTCAGATACTGGGACCTACCAAGACTTTGTCCGATCACTTAGCACTTAAAAAAAAAAAATGGAGTGCAATCCCTATCAAAATAACACCAGCATTTTTCACAGAGCTAGAACAAACAATCCTAAAATTTGTATGGAACCAGAAAAGACCCTGAACAGCCAAAGCAATCCTGAAAATGAAAACCAAAGCTGGAGGCATCACAATCCTGGACTTCAAGCTGTATTACAAAGTGGTAATCATCAAGACAGTATGGTACTGGCATAAGAACAGACACATAGATCAATGGAACAGAATAGAAAACCCAGAAATGGACGCACAAATGTATGGCCAACTAATCTTTGACAAAGCAGGAAACAATATCCAATGGAATAAAGACAATCTCTTCACCAAATGGT
Source organism: Panthera pardus (assembly GCF_024362965.1). Taxonomy (NCBI): domain Eukaryota; kingdom Metazoa; phylum Chordata; class Mammalia; order Carnivora; family Felidae; genus Panthera; species Panthera pardus. The sequence goes on along the minus strand of NW_026526810.1, from coordinate 100,010,264 downwards.
GTTGGGAAAACTGGACAGCGGCATACAGAAGAATGAACCTGGACCAATTTCTTACACCATACACAAAAATAAACTAAAAATGGATGAAAGTCCTAAACATAAGACAGAAAGCCATCAAAATCCTAGAGGAGAAAACAGGCAACAACCTCTTTGACCTGGGCCACAGCAACTTCTTACTCAACACATCTCCAGAGGCAAGGGAAACAAAAGCAAAACTGGGACCTCATCAAGATAAAAAGCTTCTGCACAGCAAGGAAACAATTGGCAAAACTAAAAGAAAACCTACAGAATAGGAGAAGATATTTGCAAATAACATATAAGATAAAGGGTTAGTATCCAAAGTCTATAAAGAACTTATCAAAGTCAACATCCAAAAAACAAATAGCCCAGTGAAGAAATGGGCAAAAGACATGAATAGACACCTTTCGAAAGAAGACATCCAGATTGATAATAGACACATAAAAAAAAAAAAAAAACAAAAAACCTCAACATCACTCATCATCAGGGAAATACACATCAAAACCACAATGAGATACCACCTCACACCTAGAAGAATGGCTGAAATTAACAACTGGGGCAACAATAGATGTCGGCGAGGATGTGGAGAAAGAGGAACAATTTTGCACTGTTGGTGGGAATGCAAACTGGTGCAGCCACTCTGAAAACAGTATGGAGGTTCCTCAAAAAATTAGAAATAGAACTACCCTACCTACCACCAAGCAATTGCACTACTAGGTATCTATCCAAAGGATACAGGAGTGCTGATTCAGAGGGGCACATATACCCCAATGTTTATAGCAGTGCTAGCAACAATAGCCAAAGTATGGAAAGAGCCCAAATGTCCATCAACTGATGAATGGATAAAGAAGATGTGGTGTATATGTGTGTGTGTATATATATATATATATATATATATATATATATATACACACACACACAATAGAATATTATTCGGCAATCAAAAAGAATGAAATCTTATCATTTGCAACAATGTGGATGGAACTAGGGTCTATTATGCTAAGTGAAATAAGTCGGTCAGAGAAAGACAAATATCATATGATTTCACTCATGTGGAATTTAAGATACAAAACAGATTAATATAATGGAAGAGAAGCAAAAACAATATAAAAACAGAGAGGGAGACAAACCATAAGAGACTCTTAAGTACAGAGAATAAACTGAGGGTTGCTGGCAGGGTGTTGGGTGGGGGGAAGGGCTAAAGGGGTGAGGGGCATTAAGGAGGACACTGTTGGGATGAGCACTGGGTGTTATACGTAAGTGATGAATCACTAAATTCTATTCCTGAAAAAAATTAAATTAAATTTTAAAATGATGCCAATAAAATAAAAATTGCAAAAAAAATGGAGCTAAATTAAACTCTTGGAGAAGATTCATGTGCCATAGATCCCTTCTAAGAGAGAGCTTTGATACTAGCTAATTTACTTGCTAAAAAAAGATTTTTATCTTCAGCTATTTTGAGAACCAAGTGATTTGTGTTTCTTGGCAAGTGACATGTGTTTGTACAGGGTAGACAGAGGGAGTGCTGCCATATCAACATTAGGATGAGGCATCATGTCCCAAACTGGATGTAAAGATGACCTGAGGTGGGCTGTGTGAACCTACAGGGAGGGCACAATGGGCGGTCTTTCCCCCGCTTTTGGAAGGAAGACTTGGGGCCAGTCCTTCACAAGCCTGTCAACAAGCTTTGTTGCTGTCATCCTTGCTCCACAACCCACCAGGCTTTTGCTCTGGGGTGCTGTCCCTGTCGTAGTCATTTAAAACGAGGTCAAAAGGTCCTGCAGATAGCCAGATGCATCCACTTCTGGCACCAGTTGGCAGGCCCTCTAAGAAGGTAGAGTTCTATCCGTCCATGTAGCTGTGGTCAACCAGGCATTTTGGATTTTGCCCCAACAGATTCTTGTTGCCTTCTGGGAGATTAATAAAGATTACTTTACATTTGATTAATTTTGCAACTTCCCACTTCCACTCTGATCATCTGCAGCCACAAAACACAGGGATCCTCATACATACACATTATTCCCGCAGAACTTTAAAAAAATTGAGTTATGACATGGTTTTGTGAATAGATGGGGAAGAGCCCATGTTGGCATTTAATAGAAATTTTTTCTTTATTGACTGGACCAGAGGTTAGTCTATCACATTTTTCCTAAGGGCAATCATTTTCTCTTCTCCTAATTTACTAGGTGATCTATCTAAAACGCATGTCACTTTCCTGCTTGAATAAGCTCTGGGTTTTTTGGGCTAATGTTCTACACAATGTGAGTTGTAGGCACACCTATTCTACCACTGATCATTATTAAACTCTTTGTCAACATTGTGGTATAATCTGATAAAAACTGAAGAGTGTCTGCAGCATTTATTGGTCTTTCCATAATCTTTGATTCTGAGGACTGAAATCAGTGATAAGCCAAGATTCTCATGCTCAGTACTGATTCGCGAGGCCCGTTCCCACCCTCAGCCACAGGACTGATAAGGAACCTGCACTTCATGCAACTGTGTTTCAAGGTCAGGAATAACAGTCCATTGATGGATCATAAACAGCATGTATTCCAATTACCAGGAATAGAGAGATGGGCTTTCTCTGGCACATCAATGCCAGGTTTTCTTTAGTATCATGAACCAGAATGGCACTGATACAGAGTGGATCCTATCTATTATTATCACAAAGAAAAGCTAGTTGCTCTGAATCCAAAATCATCAACTTTCCAGTTTTATATATATTACATTTTTAAACTTATGTATATGCTTCTCGGTATAAAAAGCTAGATGTTCAATGAGTGATATAAAAAGCTAGATGTTCAATGGGTGATTTACTGAGATTTGCTTTTGGATAAGATAGATGTTTGGTTATCAGAGATTTAAATTTTTTTCAGGCTAAAACCATTGAGGCTGTACTGTATTATCTTGTTAGAGCAAACACCAAACTATTTCTTAAGGAGAATCTGAGCACTTACAGACAGTCCTTTCCTAGCCCACCTCAAAGTGGAGGTGCGGTGGCCTTCTGTCCACCATATGTCATTGTCAAACACCTCAGATTTAATAAAAAGTTGTCAACCCTCCCTAGCTCGCTTGATTATTACAACATATGGCTCTGAGTTTAACAGGCAACATTAGAAGTCCTGTGCTTTAGGAATTTATGAGGATGGTTAATCTTGAAACTCACTGCTGCTCCTTGACTATTGAAAACTTTGGGAAATGAGCATTATCTATGGTAGATTACCTGAAGGATAGCAGTGTACCCATTCTTTTATGTCAGCAGTTTTCAAATCTCTTTTTTAACCATAGAATCCTTGTTCAACCGTGTCTTTCTGGAATTCCAGGGTCAGAGAATGGGATGCAGGGAAGGAATGGGAAACTTGAAATTCTACCACTGATCAGGCCCTCAGAGCACAGCTTGAAAACCATTTCTAGATTTTCTAACACCAATCCACAGATACTGGGGCAAAGAACCACAGAGTGGCACACCCAGACTGGATCACATAGCCTCCCTAGAATGCCTTCACTGAATTGTGCTTTGACCAAACACCATTATACCTCACTTTGGCAGACCTTGTAAGAAACAGTCCTAGGAAATGGCTACAATATTTACTGCAAGGATATTGTTAAAAATATTGTTTACCTGGTTTTACATCTTCTCTGGGAGAACCCCAAGGAGAAAATATTTCCTGTTCTTTGCACCAGAAATCGTTTAAATTCTTCTGGGCTGATGCTTTGTTTTTCTCTCATGAATGCAGTGATCCATCATTCTCTCTTTGGACTGGCCACTAGAAAGCTGAAGAAGAAATTGTGCAGACCACATGGAAGGTGCTTTTTGAACTAATTTCTCTCTCAGCTTCTGCTTATTTTATGAAATGTATCCCCTTTGCCTTCATTCTTTTGCTTTGAAGGATATTTTTTATGTTGTTCTATTGCATATTTTAAAGCCACTCTCAATCCTTTAAAAAAATCACGATTTTTAAGTAAGCAAATACTTTAATAAAAACATCTACCAACTCAAGCCATGTGCAAAAGAAGGAGACCAGAATGATGAAAGGCTAGATCCAGCAAGGACCAGGTCAAGGAACTAAGTATGCATGGTGTGGAAATAAAAATCTTGAGATGAACATGAAAGCCATCTTCAGAGTTCTTAACGGGCAAGGAGTAAGTTTATTCTGCATCATTCCAGAGAATGAACTTAGAATATATGATGGTTATTACTAAAGAAGCTGTTGAGTGCTTGGAACTGGAAAAGGAATGGACCTCACAAAATGGTGAGTTTCCTGTCACAAGAAGTGTTCAAGCAGAGCCCAAATGATTTCCTAGCTAGGAAGTTACAAAGTTATGGTAGACACCATTTGAATTCTTACCCAGACTGTACTTCCCCTCCTTTGGAAGAGTCCCTTCAACCTTTACTGAGGAGTTTAATGTAGGCAGCCATGTGTATGTCATGAGACCTTTCTCCACCCCTGCCACAATAGATTGAACCAGGGCTGGACCCCTGACCCAACCTGGAGTCTCTCTTGAACTAAAGAATATGTCTGCTGGAGTCAGGAGGAGCTGTGACGTGATCCAGCACCGGTACTCAAGTCAGAGCTGGGACAACCCAAAGCCATGCAAGGCCCAAGACTTGGAGGACTAAAACTAAGTGCTGCTAATGAAGGTGGCCTGCTGAGGTACAGAGAGAAGCAGGGACAAACAATGCAGAGAGAGGGGAAGCTGCCTGATGACTTTCTATTCCTGCGAGAGCCAGATCTATTTCCTTCAGTTCCTTCCTTGTGCGAGATTCCTCATCTCTGAACAATAGCCACCCCTTTACTAAAGTTGGCTTGGGTTTCTGTTCCTTGCATCGCAGAAATCCTTACAAAGATCAAAGAGAATTCCCCAAAAGGATTATGAGGCTGGGGTAGATTAGTGGCTCCCAAAGATGGGTTACCATCAGATTGCTCTGAGTAAGCTTCCTTGGCACCAGCCCCTGGGGATTGTGATTTAGTGAAAAGGGCAGATGGAATGTGTATTTTTAAACACTGCCCCTTACCAGCCCCAATTATTTTGCTACTTGGCCAGTTTGGAAACCACTGGATAAGGTATCATCTAGGGTCCTGGTCCCTTTAAGGTTCCTAAACTTTGGTTTAGAATTTGACACAATGCAGCCATCATCATGGTACTTTTCCTACAGAAAGAAAACTACAATTTTAAACACAACCACCACAAATTCAGATATACTATTCAGATCGCTTCTCGGCCTTTTGGCTAAGATCAAGTGCAGATATACTATTCAGAGAGAAAGGCCAGGGGCCCCCGCAGCCTTCCATGGATATACAATCTACAGATTGAATGTTAACAAGTCAATGTTGATCAGCACACATGACAGGTACAGGTTCCTAGGGTGTTTGGCCAAGGTATTTAAACATTTGAATCAGTGACCTAGATAATGGAATTCAAAGTATGTTCATCCAGTTTATTGATGTTATCCAACAGGGAAGAGCATCTAAGCACATCTTTCTTAGGGACCTCCCATTTTCCTAAGATGTCAGCCCTCCCTCCCCAGCTTATGAATGTTAGAACATACGGCTTTGCCCTCTCATGACCCAGACATCTATTTTATTTAATTTCACAATATGATAACTTCTTGAAAAATTTTAAATGCTTAGCTATGTATTTCTGATACACAAGTGAAACTTCCTAAAGTTTCAAATAGATATTGTCACTATGAAAGGGAAAGCCAGTATGTAAACTATAGTCTTCAGTGAGGCCATCCCCAAACCAGTGAGTTCCATCTTCCCAGGGACAGAGGGATGGCAGAGGAGGGTGGGTGGCCTCCACCCTCAACAGATTTGCTGGTTCCAAAAACACTGCTCAGCTTTGGTGTCTCCTCCCTCCCCTAACCCTCACCCTGGGATAAACCCCCTCCCATCTTTCATACTGGATAGTTCAATTCCACTGTGAGTTAACTTTTCCAGTTCCAGAGCTCTTCTTTCCCCTCGGTCACAGTTCTCTCACCCAACTTGTCCTCCTCACATTTTGGGCCTTTCTCCTACCAACTCACCAAGCACACCCCCTTCAACCAAACTCCAACCATATGGTTCAAGTCCAATCCCATCCTGGCTGGTTTATCCACCATCTTTTAACATGGCCATCCCATACCTGAAGTCAATGCCACTTAAGACCTACCTCATTTTTCTTTTACACTGCCCCCTGCAGCTCTTCTCACAACTGACCTCTACCATTTCTCAATAAATTAGTGACAAGAGGACCCACACACTGCAGCAAGGAGCACAGTGAATTCCTGTCTTTCGTACCTCCAGAACTTTGAGTAGTAGTTAACTGAAGTTGCTTTGTATCTTCCACTAGGGGGTACCAACTCATAATTTTTGAAACAGGAAGTCTGTTGAATATAGTTTCTAATGAAGAATGAAGTCCAGGCACAGTGACTTTTTTAAAACTTTTCTGAACACATGCTGTAATTTTATGAAGCAATTTAATTTGATTCCTTTTAAATAAAAGTTGCCCCATGGGCAGAGTAATAGGCAACAATCCTGAATAGTATAAACTTACGTAAGGGAATGCCAATTAAAAATCCTGGCTCTATTACAGTAAGATATATAGTCATGAATTAAATGAAATAAATGCAAAAATTGAGTATAGCCAGACCAGTGAAGTTACTTTTACTTTAGCAAGAGAAATAGGCATGCTAAACAAAAGTTGGCTTCAAAATAATAGCTTTTGTTAAACAAAAATAAGCCAACTCATATGTTCCGGGATTCTCCATGAGTGGCATGGAATTCTTTTATCTTTGGGGTATAAGATGTGCAATACTAAAAACTGGTTCAAGGTTGAAGTGTTTTGGGTTCTTTTAGGAGGAAATATGCCCAGGCATTACAGTGTAGTGGTTGAAAATGCAGGATGTAAGAATTAAGCTGGTCTTTAACTTCCTGATCTCCCATTGACCTCCATGAGAAATTGGTCAGCCTCCATTTCCTTAGCCTAAATCTTAGTTCTGCATCAGCTCAATAGGTTTAATAATAGTACTTCCCACATAAGTTTGTGGTGTGGATTAGATGAGATAATGTATATAAAGCACTTATAGAGTGGCCCACAGCAAGTACTCAATAAATGGTAACTATTCAATGAGTCAGTATAAAGAAAACTTCTCAAGATGACTAAGAACAGAAATGTTTGCATTGAAAGAGATGGGGGGGAGGGTGGTGCCTGGGTGGCTCATTTGGTTAAGCTTCTGACTCTTGTTCTCAGCTCAGGTCTTGATCTCAGGGCCCTGAGTTCAAGCCCCATATGGGGCTCCTCAGTAGGAGTGAAATCCACTTAGAAGAAGAAAAAGGAGAAGGAGAAGGGGAAGAAGAAGAAAGAAGAAAGAAGAAGAAGAATGAGATATTCACTATCATTTTGGCAAACATAGTCATACAGATAAGCAATCAGGAGACCAGGGTAGTTAAGCAATCTGACAAGGTCATTTATTCCTGAAGAACTCTAGAGTAGAACTTGGATTTCCTTAGAGTCAAGCAGCATTCTTTCCCCGATCCTATACTGCTTCCCCTAGTATCTAATAGTCTATTAGCATAAACTAAATATATTCTGTGGTTAACAACTGGTTTTTTTTGGCAAAATTTTGGTGAACGTAGCAAAGTTCACATCACTATGGCAGTGTCAGATATTCTACTAGTATGTATCTTTAAAGAGTTTCACTTTTAAGCCCCTTTCCTACTTTTAGACGTTTATCCTAAGGAAATAGCTTTAAAAAAAAAAGGCTATATGCAAAAAGATGTCCACTATCATATTCTTTGGAATACTGAAAAACTGGAAATAATCTATATGCCCCACAATAGAAGAGTGGTATTTAATGTGGTAGACCCATGAATTTGGGGACCATTTAAAAATATAGGAAGACAACAAAAAAACATGGAAAAATGTTTATTTTTATTTCTTATTCCAAAAGGAGATAACTTAACAAGCAGAATGATAAAAATTGTATTTTCATAATATTCAACCAATTAGAAATTAAATATTTCTATGGATAAAATAGAAAATGAAGTGATTTGGGGAGTATTGTGATTGCAAATGCCTTTTTCTTTCACGTTGAGTTCTCTTCATAATAAAGAGATGCAATAAAGAATTGTTTAGAATGAGCTCACTTCTTCACCTTATTGGTATTGAGAAGAATTTACATGATCCAAAGTGTCCTTTAAGGCACCATGACAACACATATAATCAAATGAAAGACACAAGGTCAGAACCCTTATTATACAATGAATTCTGAGAGGCATAACGATGTGTATCAATCCTTGACCTCCTGGAACTTCCAAGCTGGTGCAGGAAATAGGACACACACATGGATCTCAGCACTACTCCACCTCCAAAAGCTTTAACATCCCATCTTATACCAGCACTTTTTCTCTCCCAGCTTTCATGCCACCTGCTCATTAACATCATTAGGACTGTCAGTCTCTGGTCTGTTTCCTTTAGATCCGCCAGTTTGGTTTCATTTTCCCTGCCATTCAGCTTAATAAGACATCTCACTTTAGCCACCTCTCCAGCAAGAACAGCACCTATCCTGAACGTTTACCTTTCCAATTCACCTGCCTTGAAAACCCCCATCCACTGGACATGTTCAATCACTTGCTTTCTCTCAGCCTGGGTGGCAGGACTCCCCCAGACAAAGCCATTCAACACACCTTCACATGTTTCTAGGCAGTCCCCTCTCCCTCTCCTCTCTCTTCTCTTTGGATATGACCTTGTATTTTACTCCCTAGAAGAAATTATTGAATGAAAGCTTCCTTCTCTTGAACTGAGCCCAAAGCCCAGTTGCATTATGCATCCATCCTTACTCCATGTCCTCCAATTTCAGAGGTGAGGTGACTCTGCACCTGTTCTCTGGACCCACTGCCTGCTCCTGCCTTTGTACCATCCAGTATCACCCATCTGCAACCTTGCCTGAGCTATTTTCTTTTCCCCCCATAATAAACATTTGTCTGCCATCTATAAAGAAGCCTTTCCTTTGAGATACATACTCTTCTAAATGACTACCACCTGTCTTTCTCCTTCCCTGCTCCCCACATTTCTAGAGTTGTTCTACCTTGGCTGTCTCCACTTCCCCTTTTCCTCACCTGATAGAGCCTGACTCCTCCAACCCCAACACCCATATTGTTTCACAGAAGTTGAATGCAATGGCTCCTTTTCATTTCCTATCACACTTGAACCCTCAGCTGTGTTTCACCCTGTTGACTATTCCCTGCCTTTAAATACTCTCCTCTTGGCTTTTGCAACACTCTGGTGTTACCTTAATTAGCAGAATGAATATGCTGTTGCCTTCCATCCAGGCAGGTACAGCTGGAAAGGCTCTCAGCTCAACAGGAGGTCTCGTACTTTCAGGGGAGTAGTGGCATGACAATTGTTAGGCTTAAGATCTGCTAGATTAAGTTTTGAGGACTGACTTTTTTCCTAGTTTTCCTAGTTTTGTGTGCTGTCTGGATGACTGATGATTTGATGATAGAAATGTAGATTGAACTCAACCCTAATGATACAGAGAACTATTTGTCCTTTTATCTTATTGAAGAAAAGGTATAGTGGAGACTAGGTTGGACTATAGGAACTTGTTGCCAATGTTGGAATTTCCTCTCTTGGGGTACAATTAGACATGAGGGATGTGGAATTCAAGTCATCAAGGGTTCCTTCAGTAGCCTCCAACAGCTAAGGCTTCCAACCTGCATTCATCCCATTCAATAAGATAATGAATTTTTCATTATTAAAATAACTCTCCCTCTCTCTCTGCCCCTCCCTGCTCGCATACTCTCTCTCTCAAAGTAAACAAACTTAAAAAAATAAAATTTAAAAATAATAATTACTTCTTAATTTTAGTATCATTCCTGTAAAGTACAATTTGGTACTTGACTATATGCCATCTATTGGCCATTTTGATTCTTTCTTACTTTGAAGTAATATATCCCCTATCAGACTGCAAATGCCATGAGGTCAAGGGTCCTTTTTAGTCTAATTCTCTCGTGTCTTTTACAGTACTTACCACAGGACTGACGACTTAGGAGATGCTTTTAAGAAATTCCTGTTTAATTTAGCAAGAATTTTAACTTTCCAAATTTCAATGGGCTTTGAACAACTCCGGAGTGCAATATATTATTCTAGGTGCAAAAGTGTAATATAGAAAATATTTACGTTGTTTGCATTTTATGAGCCGGAGAAGAGGCAGAAACCCCTCAATACCTAGGGAGGATTTAGCACAAAGCTGAAATGGCCAGATACCCCCTTGTGTATACTGTATCAAACTAGACATAAAAGCCACAATCCCAAGCAATGTTCCAGAGCTAATTTGGGTTCTGTTTACAATAAATCCTTGTAGTTCACCTCCTTAGGCCAAACACTCCCAAAGTCCTTGACTGTGGATAGCAGCGAGGTCTTTTGGGACCTGGAGCCAGACCTTTCTCCAGTCAGGCAAATAATCTGAAAAGAAAAGGAAATCACAGGTAGTCTGATGCATTTTTATTCTTGTGTGTTTTTTTCAGCAGCTAGAGATATTTAAAGACTCTGAACCTCTTGTAGTCTTTGATTCTCTTTTTTAAGAGTCACTTTTTTAGAGAACTTTCTACTTTTCTTAGCTTTGCAGCCAGATTGGTGCACCTGGCCGAAATATCATTCTTCTTTAAAAAAAAAAGAAAAGAAAAATGCTAGGATTTGAACGCAGGCATTGAATTAATAACAGCTTTGCCGTAGTGTAATCTCTCGGCGTGCCAATTTGTGGTTAAAAGTTGACTGAAAGGGGGTCCATACGTTAACCTACAAAGACAAGAGGGTCTAGAGTCACACACACACACACACACACACACACACACACACACACACACCATCTTCTCAGATAAAAGAGGATTGATAACCTGAAATCTTCAAGTCTCAAGGAGCCACGATGCAATCTCTCAGTGGACTTTGTGCTGAAGGCTGCAGCTCCGATGATCTCGGGGGAAAAACTGGCCTAGTCACCTGGAAGGCGGAAGCGAAGGTGGTACCTGAGCCAGGTAGGAGTCGCCGAGAGGCAGCCTGGGGCCGCCACTCACGTCGGCGAGGAGGAGCTGGCGGCCGGACCCACCCAGATGGAGAGGAAACCCGAGCCGAGGACCCGCCAGGTGTGGAGACCAACGCCCGCACGGCTCACCTCCGAAGAGGCGGGGCGCGCGGCTGCCGATTACCGGCAGGGGCGGAACCGGCCGGGATCACCTGGGCCCAGGCGGAACTGAGGGGTCGGGTCACCGCACGAAGAACACCGAGACTCACCTGTGCGGGGGCCGGAGGCGGGGCCGGCCCCCACCCTCACCGAAGCCGGCGGAAACCTCGGCCGGGAGCGGCCCCCGGGCTCGCCCTGCGCGCTGGGGCGGCGCCCCCGCTGGCCACCTCCTAGCGGCACTCCGCCCGTCCGCGCGTCCGTCCCGGCGCGGCCGCCATGACCTGGAGCGCCACGGCCCCGGGCGCCCACCAGCCCGACAACACTGCGTTCACGCAGCAGCGCCTCCCCGCCTGGCAGCCGCTGCTGTCGGCCAGCATCGCGCTGCCGCTCTTCTTCTGCGCGGGCCTGGCCTTCATCGGCCTGGGCCTGGGCCTCTTCTACTCCTCCAATGGCATCAAGGAGCTCGAGTACGACTACACGGGCAACCCGGGCACCGGCAACTGCTCTGCGTGCGCCCTGGCTGACCAGGGCCGCGCACCGCCGCTTCGCTGCTCGTGCGCCTGGTACTTCTCGCTGCCCGAGCTCTTCCCGGGCCCCGTGTACCTCTACTACGAGCTGACCAATTTCTACCAAAATAACCGGCGCTACGGAGTGTCCCGCGACGACTCGCAGCTGAGCGGGCTGCCCAGCGCGCTGCGCCACCCGGCCAACGAGTGCGCCCCCTACCAGCGCAGCGCCACCGGCCTGCCCATCGCGCCCTGCGGCGCCATCGCCAACAGCCTCTTCAACGACACCTTCTCGCTGTGGCACCAGCGCCGGCCCGGCGAGCCCTACGTCGAGGTGCCGCTCGATCGCACCGGCATCGCCTGGTGGACCGACTGCCACGTTAAGTTCCGCAACCCGCCGCTGGTGAACGGCAGTCTGGCGCTGGCTTTCCACGGCACCGCGCCCCCGCCCAACTGGCACAGGCCGGTATACGAGCTGAGCCCCGACCCGAACAACACCGGCTTCATCAACCAGGACTTCGTGGTGTGGATGCGCACGGCGGCGCTGCCCACGTTCCGCAAGCTGTACGCGCGCATCCGCCAGGGCAACTACTCGGCCGGGCTGCCGCGCGGCGCCTACCTCGTCAACATCACCTATAACTACCCGGTGCGAGCCTTCGGCGGCCACAAGCTCCTCGTCTTCAGCAACATCTCGTGGATGGGCGGCAAGAATCCCTTCCTGGGCATCGCCTACCTGGTCGTGGGCTCCCTGTGCATCCTCATGGGCTTTGTCATGCTGGTGGTCTACATTCGCTACCAGGACCAGAACGACGAGGAGGAGGACGAAGAATGATTCCGGCTACTTGCCAAACAAAACTCTGGCAAGCTTCGTAGGCTTCTCCCCCTCGATTCCAATCCCAATTCCAACCTCTCCTCACTTTTCCTCCTGTTGTGATGAGGGGACCAGAGGGAGGAATTATACCCACTTGCTGGGGTGTTTGGATGGCAGAATGAGACGATCTTAACAAATTCTCCCCATCTTCACGATTTCCCAAGTTGACCTGTTAGGTTCTTAAAGTCTTCGGCATCTGAGCATGGAAGCGACGGTGGAGATTCCTTGTTCAACTTCTATCTGATGAGAAGACTGAGACCTAGAGACGTTAAATAACTTATTCAAGGTCACGTAGCTACTCGTTGGCTCCTGACTCTGACTCTTTTATCACTACAACACAGTGGTTTTCTTGCGGGGAGGGGGGCTGGAGGAGAGAGTAAAGCCCTCAAATAACTTCCAGAGGTGTGGAGGGGTGGGAAAGAATATATTTGTGAAAAATGTAGACAGATTAGGAAGCACTATCCCCAGATGCTGACACACGCAGGAGTGCACCTCCTAAAGCTGTATTTTAACAAGCCTGTCTGGAGATCCCTCCTGTATTCCCTCAAATTCTGGAATCACTGCCCTGAACCAGGGAGCGAGTAGAATACTGGCTGTTTCCCTGTTTTCTCATGTGTCTGAGGTTGGGCCTGAAGTAGTCATGTGAGCCCAGCTTTTCAGGTAGTCATTTGTTCCCAGGGGCTGTAACAATCATAATGTTGCAAGTTTGGTCTACAATCCTGCCTTCAATATGGAAAACACTCCATAAGTTGTGGAATGAGTGAAAAATAACTTGCTATCTCTAGAAATCTGGCATAAAGATTTGCAAAACAGGGTTTGTATCAATTTATTTAATATTGGAGGGTTAAAGTGAAAAAAAAAAACCACTTTGCCAAGTACTGTGTAGAAACTTGAAAATGCCAGGTCACTTTGTACAGCTTGGAGTGAATGTTTTAAACTTAGATAGATGGAAGGGGTCTTAGAGGGAAAATGATTTCCCTAAAGTCATACCTGTGTCTCCTGACTCCTGACTTGGTCCTCTTCCTCATCTAAATTATTTTTTATGCTTAGAGAAAAAAAGTTTTCCTTCATGCATATATTCTCCCTGGAGTCTAAGAAAAAACTTTTTAATCTATGTTCTCAAGTGAAGCATGTTTGTTTGTAGTAATGGTTTAAAGGAATGCTAAGGAATATAGTCCTATATGTTATCTAGAATCTTAAGAATTATTTGAAACTTCAAGATAATTTTAAAGTCTGACTACTCTAAAATTATCCTAATGTATAGAAAGTTATTCTAAGCTATAGATTTAAAAAAAAAACACCTTCTTTTTATGGCAAAACAAAAACTCCTTAGTGATATCATCTTAATCAGTTTATTCCCTGAAAGTAAACAATTATTTGGTATTCTGTCAAAATCATCCAGTGCCTGCTCTCTATTATAGCTACTTTCCAGTTACTACTGTTTTTGCTCATGCCTGTAAGGTATTATGAGACTTTGATGTATTTTTTTAAGTAGCCAAAGAATATTGAATTGTATTGAATTATTTACATTAATTTTATTATACTCTATTCTAGTTCTTTGAAAATTAATAATGGATGGACAGCATGCATGTTCACTGGCCTCTGTCTCAGACCTTCTGGAACAGTTGTGATTTAATATTCTGTCCCACTATTTTACATAAACCAAAAAATATTTTAGCAATTCTAGTGTGTTGGCTTCCCAGTCCCAGAATGTGACACAATTTTATTGTCAGGTTGCATATTGCGATTTTAGACTATGAAAATATGATCATTATATGTATATAAGATAATTTTTATTTATTATGAATGTTTGATCAAGCAGCTTACTAGCCTAGCTTTCTTTATGTTGGGTAAGAGAATTTACTACTTTCTTACTATGTGGTTGAGAGCAACCGTGTATTTTGCTATCATTTTAACAATATTCAGTCCATTGCTCTAAATTGTTTAATGAGACCACAAAACTTAAGGGGTTCTGATTAAATCAATGAATGTGGTTCCAGGCCCTATTCTCTGGATGTTTGAAAGAGAAGAAAGGTTATGTTTGTCTTACCTTTGTTATCACATTTGCTTAATTCTTTTGAACTATGATCTTAAAGGCACAAACAGTACCAACCACTTTGTTCATGTGTTATTAGCAGGTTTCTATTGCAGCAAGAAAATCATCTTTCAAAATAAGGCTCAGAGTAAATTCAGTCTTTCAGTGTTAACTTCCTAAAACAGAATTTGAACTTATATGAACATCAACATGTAATACGAATTAGATGATCTTCAACTGTTACTTAAATTTGGTAAAATGTGGTCAATTTAAAAAATAATATGAAATTTTATTAAAGAATGTGATTGTAGTAGTCTTCTCCATTTCTGCATTTTACCCAAATTCTAAATTGCAATTATTTATTGGGTGGGTATTTTGGACTCCAAAGCCTCAAAAAATGTCCAGAACAAAAATGTGAGACATTCTCCTGTGATGATCTGTGTGCTGTAGCATTTTGTTTGGTATTTCAGGGTTCCAGCTGGGCTTGAATTTTCATGTTGTCTAGTAAATGCCCCTAGCTAGGGCTGTGTCTTCTGGAATGAGACAGAAAAGAGTGAGCCCCAACAACTGGACTGGAAATGTGCTTGGATCTGCCTTGTAAATTAAACCACAAACAAAAGAGAAACAAAGATGGCAGGTGGGAACTCCCAAAACAATAATATAACAAGACAGACTCCAGGTATCTCCAGAATCAAGTCAGCTAAACAATTTACTGACTACGTGTTCATTAAAAGTCAGAGACAGAATAATAGCCTGGGACTTCTGTTAGTAACCAACACCTCTTCACAACGTATAACCACAACACTTTCTTCCTCTCTTTAAATCTGTTGTCTCTTCCTGTCATTGAAGATCTCAACAATCTTGAGTAAGTTCTCAAAGAGAGCTATTGGTAGAACTGCAAGGTAATCAATTCCTTATCTTATATGTGCTTGGATATAAGTCATCACTGTAATAATAGTAAATTCCCTCTTTATTTTTATCAGGCTTTTTTTTTTCTCTGTAGCTAAAACATAGCTGATTTTAGATGACAAATTTTTAAACATTTTTTACTTCAATTTTTTTCCCCAGAAGAATTTCTCTCAATTCCCCTCCTACAAAAACAGAGTTATTTTTAAATATTTACTTATTTTTGAGACAGAGAGAGACAGAGACAGAGACAGAGCATGAGTGAGGGAGGGGCAGAGAGAGAGGGAGACACAGAATCCGAAACAGGCTTCAGGATCTGAGCTGTTAGCACGGAGCCCGATGCAGGGCTCCAACTCTAGAACAGCAAGATCATAATCTGAGCTGAAGTTGGAGCTTAACCGACTGAGCCACAAACAGTCATTTTTCAAGTGTCATTAAGAAGGCCTTGGGGCACCTGGGTGGCTCAGTCGGTTGGGCGTCCGACTTCAGCTCAGGTCATGATCTCACTGTCCATGAGTTCGAGCCCCACGTCGGGCTCTGTGCTGACAGCTCAGAGCCTGGAGCCTGCTTCCGATTCTGTGTCTCCCTCTCTCTGGCCCTCCCCCACTCACGCTCTGTCTCACTCTCTCTCTCAAAAATAAATAAACATTTAAAAAAAAAAAAAAAAAAAAAAGGCCTTAACGAATCTCACTGAAATACGTTCCTGAAGAGAACTTACATGACAGCAGCACTCTGTGTAAAGAACTTGCAAAAATTGCCGGCAGCATTGACTTTATGCATATAGCCACCCCCCATCATTGCCCTGACAAGACTAACAACATGTATTCAAGAAATAAAACACTTCCCCACTGGCTTGCCACCTGGCATTATGATTGCCACCATGTAGATTAAGTCACTGCAGCATGTTGCATTCCTTATGGCATGTGCTTGGCTGAGCAACTCACAGGACAGAGAAAAATCTTGGAGGTGATGAAACCCAGCAGAGACTCTTTGCTGGTGCAGAGAGATAAGAGAGGGGGGATAAAAGGGAAAGATGAGGTTTAGAGCATGAGACATTTTTCTGAACTAGCAAAGTGTCCAGGAGATAGGGAGGGGGGTTGGCAGCCAAAGGAGCCCATCTCAGAGGGCAGAGCTTGCCAGTGGGCTCATTGATGACAAGGCCTTTAAGAAATTCAGTAAGCAATGGCTCACCTCCTTCTGAACCCCTCAGCTTGTCTTTCTGATCAGTTTGAGTGTGATTTATCTTTTTCCTTAGAAGCGAAAGGTATTACTGTCAAGAACCTTTGTTAATAGCCTTGCCCTCTACATTGAGCTCGTAACCAAGTTCCCATTAGAGTGGCTGAAACTTTACATTACTGATGAAAACTGTAAATGATGTGTCATTAATAATGATACTTTGTTCTTCTAAAAGGCCTTTGTTCTAAAATTCAAGGTGCTTAACACTATGTGGTCTCATTAATCTTACCCATCAAAATGCATGAGCTTTTAGAAAGTCATCAGGAGTGATGAGGAAGAAATATATTCCTTTCTCATATTCCTTGCTATTTTGCTCAGTTGTGTTTTTTTTTTCTCCAGAACTCTCTAATAGTGAGTAGTGTTCTCAAAAGCATAACTTCTGGATGTGGCAGTGATAGTCATTTAAATGGACCACTTGAGTATTTTCCAAGGGAGACTTAATTCTTTCTCTGATTTTAATAGGTAAAAGACATTTCCCATTTGTGTCAAAGAATCCAAAATGGGAAAGGCAACATTCCTATTCATAGTGATAGAATGTACAATACGTTTTACTCTTTTCCCAAAAGACTTTAGGAGTTAAGACTTACGTTACATTAACAGAATTTGCAAATAATTGAATTATGGTGTTTCTCAAATTTTACTTGAGGGTCAAATTAGCTTGCACACTCACTTTCAAAAACTTCAATAACAATATCGAATATCACATACATGAATGGTACCCTGCCTTCTCACCAAACTCACATTTCCAAGTGCCTATGGAACACACCTAAATGGCTTACAGGTAGTGTAAATTCCATGGTCAGCACTAACTCATTGGCCTCTTTGCCAAGCCCATTCTTCCAAAACCAGTCCTGGTTGTGGGAAAGGACTCTCTCTCTCCCACCCAAACCAAAAATCTGAACTGCTTCCTTGACTATTCCCTGTTTCCTTTTACATCCAAATGGTTATCAGATCCTGTTGCTTCTATATCCCCAATGCACTTTCAATCAGGTCTCTCTTTGTCGCCACTCTGGCCCAGGTCTTTGTTATTTCTCATCTGGAAGTTGGAGGAGCCTGCTAATTGGGTCCCAGTTTATTCTCCACATCCCAGCCACAACGAGCTAGCCAAAACATAAATCTCATCCTGTTCCCCTTGGCTCAAAATCTCTCCTGTCTATGCACAGCCGAAAGGAGGAAGTCTAAATTCCTTAGCAGGGCCTACAAGGCCTCCAGAGTTGGCCTCATTCTAAATCTTGATCCCCTTTTCTTCAAGGCCCCACCAAATTCCAGCCATATTGAATGATTTGAAGAGGTCTGTACCCAACAAACCCTCATGTCTTTGCCCATGCTGGTCTGGCTTGTTCACATGACATCCAAATCTCCCCACTCATCCTCAAGACTATACTGGGTCCTCCGTCCTCTGTGAAGTCCTCCACAAGTCCCTCTTGCCTCCTCTCCTCCCTGTCCCCAACCTAGACTTCCCTCTGTGCTTATTCCTCTCTCAGAGTGCTTACTGTATTACATAGAAATTGCTTATTTGCTTATCTATCTCTATATCCAGACTGTTAGCTCTTTGATGGCTGAGATTTTTTTTCTCATTTATCTCTACTATTGCCAGTGCCAAGTTGAGTGACCAGCACATGGTGGGTCTTCAAATATTTGTTGAACGATTATTAGGAATCCAGTGGTTCCATTACGTTACTACCACTGCACGTATTATTTCCTACCATACAGTTGAATACATAGGAAATAAGTGAGGAAACAAATGAGATGTGGAGAATGACACCCTCAACATTTGAACATTTCAAGTAAGGAGTGCTGGGGATGCTCATATATTCTTAACAGCATGAACATGCTACGCTTAGGGTTCCCATTTGGACAACTTAAATGTGCAGTCAGGTCTTCCTCCATAAACTAATTTGCAGAAATGAATAGCGGATGGGTCACCTTAGTCCATTGATAGCAGGGACAGTTACTTCATACTCAAAGGGGATCAATGTCTTTCCTATTAAGCTGCAGTAAGTTAATGGAATGTTTACATTTTTGTGGTGCTTCTTTATGGAGCAGAATGTTTTCCTTACCGTAGTAGTCTATAATAAAATGTAAATGCACACTGCTTTCCTCTGCCAGGTAATTACCCCAGAATCCATTTAAGTAAAAATAGCATTTGTAGAGAAATATCCAGAAAGGAAAGCAAAAATAAATGGAATAGTAGTTGTCCCCTTTGCCGGCTGATGTTTGGTTTATAACGTTTGGCACATCTTGATATCTACATAATAGTAGTTTTAAAACCATAAATAATATTTTACAGAGGTCACACCATAGTTATTTAAGTTCAGGGGTTTATTTCCCTGAGCACTAAGTAGCTATGAATGAATTATGTTTAGTCTGATCTGCCACAGAAGGGCCATAAACCTCCAAGTCATAGCAAACCGTGGAATATTACTTCAATACGTCAGGAAAATTGTACATGTAAAAGAATAATGCATGATAAGGGAAAGGTATTTTTTTTTAAGTAATATATGTTACTGGGCAGGAGCCATAAAATTTTGTTATTATAAACTTTCCTCTGATTCTGGAAAACAAGTTAAGGGACAGCTTGGCGTTGGCAGCCCTAAGCCGACGAAACAGGCAGTGGAACCAGAGGGAGGGCCTAGGAAGGCGAGTTTGGCCCTGAATCAGGAATAGTTTCTCCTCCTCAGCACCCCATACCTCAGAAAGATGAAAACAAAGAAAGTCTGCAGGAGCACAGAGATGGTGCTACAAACTTCTCTTCACTATTGGTGTTCTCCAACACCAGGCAACGGCTTTCACAGACACTCAGAGGCTTGAGAGAGTTTTTAGCATTGAGGAGCAATTCGCTCTTAAAATTGAGGCTAGTTAAAATGCTGAAATGAAATTGTTAAGCACTTTCCGTGCACCAGACGACATGCTCAGCAATTTCACTGGGTTTTCTCATTTAATCTTTACAACGACCTCGATTACCCCCATTTGCAAAAGTAGAAACGGAATTTTGGAAAAATAAACTAGTTCAAGTCTAACATAGTCTGGTGGGAGAGAGCCAGGAGTCTAGCCGAGTCAGTGTGACTTCAGAAGCTCCATAGCTATTCAAAGTCAATAGGGATGCAATCCTATGAGATAGATAGTATTATCATCCGCATGTCACTGATGAGAGAGCTGAGGCTCGGAGGGGTTAAGTAACTAGCCTAAGGCAGCACAGTTAGTAGTGAAGAGCCAGCTCATCAGACCGAGAGGTTATACACCAAGGAGCTCAACATCCAACCTCTATTTTTCTTTTAGTTTCTAATAAGGATTAATTATGAATATTAAAACTAATCTTACAAAGAAACAAAAATAGTCAAGAAACCCCTGAAAAGGAAGAACAGGGTTTGGGAGAGTGAAGAAATGAAGACTTACTATAAAGCTTCAGGAATTTAGACAGGGTGATTTTATTTTATTTTTAATGTTTATTTATTTATTTTAAGAGAGAGAGAGCACAAGTGGGGAGGGGCAGAAAGAGAGGGAGACTGAGAATCCCAAGCAGGCTCTAGCTACACTGTCAGCTCAGAACCTAATGCAGGGCTCAAACTCATGAACTGCGAGATCATGACCTGCGCCAAAACCAAGAGTCTGTCGCTTAACCGACTGAACCACCCAGGCGCCCCTACCCAGGGTGATTTTAGTGCAGGGACTGACAACTAGATCAACAGAACAGAGTAGAGAGAGTTTCAGACAATGAAGAAAAGCATGGAAATGATGATAATCTAGAAGAGGACTTACCCCTAAGAGAGAAGAAAGCAAATGGAAGCAGGGAGGGGCAAAGAGGGGCATCAAAGGTACTGGTAATATTGTTTTTCTTAAACTTGGAGGTTGGATACCCTGGCGTCCATTTGGCTATTATTTCTGAAATTGTGCACGTAATACGGTATGGAAAAAATAATAACAGCCTGGGCAAATGCTCCTGTGCTGATGAAAAGCTGTGGCAGGGGTTCTAAGACTACACTTTTCACGACACCTTTAGACTCTCTGTGGTGTTTCCAGTGCTTCTATAGACTCAAGCAATGCACAGAATTAGAAGAAGCTATTCTTAGGAATTTGTTACCTCGTTAAGGAAATTGGAAAAAAAATTGTTGAATGTAACATTTTCTTTAAATTGAATAATAAAAATGACATGAGATGGACTGCTGCCCAAAGCCCTCTGTTTTAATTGAAAGTTCAAAGGAACAGAGGTGCCCCTGCTGGTCGGTCCCTGGGAACCTGGTGGCTCTGAGATTCTCGGTTTGTCCAAATACTGTATGAAAGAAGCAAAGCTCTGGGCAGTGACGTGGGGAGAATTAGAAGATGCCCCTACAGGAGCCAAATCTGCCCATCTCCTCACTCTCGTTCATCAGAGCAGAAAACAGGAGGAAATGGAATAATCTAACCTAATCTAATGCAGATATCATGGGCAGGGAATGAGTTGCATTTTAACCATATTTCCTCAAATTTGTTGCCCAAAGTGCACTCAAGCAGACAAGCAGTGGGGCTCAAGTCCCAGGCCCTTTGCATGTCATAAAGCCTCACATTTTTCCTGTGTTGCATCCCCTGAGCTGGGGGACATTCCACAGAACCGGGAAGGGGACGTTTCAACTCTGCCACCTTCAACTCGTCGTGGCCTGCTGACCCTGCCAGGGACTGTGATCAAGGCCTGATTCCAGAGACACAGAACGTGGTGTAAGGTTTCTCAGGTGGATGCCTGTCCAAATGGGCATGGGAATCCCTCTTCTAAAGGTGTGCACTACTGCCCTCTGCTGGACAGAAACAGAATCACCAGCATTTAATTGCCTCTGGGCCTAACCCAAGTGGGAAGGGAAAAAAAAAATGTTTTATGTGATATATATGCTCATGTGAAATATTCGTTTCAAAAATTAAAATTCCTGAGATTAAATTACATACAAACACTCTTAAATTGCATAATAATTCCATGAGTTTTAATGCATTCCCATTAATTAATCGAAAAAGAAATGGGCATGTTTAACTTGTATTCAAGTATTATAGAATATTCTCTTCAAATATAATTCTAGCGGTTACTACGAATTTACATTTTTGTCTCTTAAAACATCTGTGTTTATTTAGAGCTATGTCATAGAGGAAAGATCTTGATGCTAATGTTGGAAAAATATATGTCATCTATTTTGTTGAAAGCTTAGGCACAAAAAATGAAAAAGACTGTTACTATTCTTTTTTTTCACCAAATAACTTTGCCAATAGGCATAAATATGTCATTTTATATTAGAAATTGTGTTTTTTTTAACGAAGGGCTGGTAAATATTGCCAGTCACCTTTCCCAGGAACTATATGAAATTGCCTCACAGGCTTGTCAATAACCACGTCTTTCAAGAAGAAAGCTTCTAGAGTCTCTCTAAAAGCAAAATAAATATCCTCACTTAGGATCCTATGCAATTGGACAGTAATTCAGGTGTGGATGATTTTAAACTTGGCATACTTTCCTGAGATTGATACTGAACCTCAGAAATAGAAATATTTACGAAGTGTTTTGAAATTTTGTGTATGTGAATCTCACACCGAGCTTTGATGCCAACATATACCGTATTTCTTACCTCATAAGATACACCTGCCCTCCCATACACACACATTTTAACACCTCTAAAATAAGAACGTGTCTCAAGGGCCAGGCTCCTCACTATCCAGTGGCAACTTAAACTTATCCATTGTGCCACTTAAACTCACTGTCAGCCAGACAACAGTCATGATGTAGTTGTCTTTGGGCTGCAGTGTTGTATTTTGGGACAAAACACTGCATTGTGTACACCTTTGATGATTCTGTCTCCAGAGGCATTTGGAAGAGTTGGACTGTGAACGTGAAGAAGTTTGGGGAGAACTTTAGTCAATTTATTTTACATATATTTTCCTTTTTTATGTTTGCACAAGTGTGATATGTAATAAAAAAAAAACCTACCTAAAGAAATATAAAAGAACCTTTTTTAATAAGGATAAAATACAAAAATTTAGATGTAAGGAATTATTAGGTCCTATTCTATTGGCGGCATTTTTTTTTCTTAGCGGTACAGAAAATAATAGTACATTTTATGACTGATGGCATCTTAAATCCAATGAATTGCACAGTATAATAACAGGGCAGTGGAAAGAATGCTTCTGAATTTGAAACCAGATGACACGAGATGACATTAACTGCAAAGGCATATTCACTCAATTTCCACCACTTGCACCATCGATCAATTTGGAGAAGGAAATGGAATTTTAAAAATTCTCTCACTCCTCTGATGTACCCAGATATTAGTAGAATAAAACAATGTGCCAGCTGCCAGCTGAGATCAGCCCCTCAGCCTTCAGCATCCCACTGTAATTATTGGATACAGGCCAACCAACCTTCTAGACCACAAAGAGGGTAGGTGAAGGTCTCTGAGATCAAAGCCAACACGTAGCTCATCTGAAGCCCTTGCAATATACCTCACTGGAAGATGCACAGGGGGATAGAGTGTCAGAAGAGTGAGAATACTGAAGTGTCTTGCTCAGTCCCCGAGGTCTCCTTTGGACCAGGAAGCTTTGCCGGATAGACATACATCACAGCTCTGTATATTACATCTCTCTGTGCTCTTTCAGTATGAGTTGTATGTGATTGTGTGAACTTGATGACCAAATATAAATCAGAGTTATTTCTGTTGACAGGAAATAAAGTTAGACCATCAGACATACTCAGAGCCAATATCTGCTTTCATGTTTTCCAAAGTTATAGGGAAAAGATGTCTTCTATTACTGTGACTGTCTTGTCAGAGCTCAGACTGAGCCAATTCCATTCTCCCTCAGTTCTTTTCTTGGCCAAGAATAGAAACTATACTGTGATAAAACATCGCCAAGGGAGAGTTCCAAATAAAAGCCTCCCAGTCAGTTTAGACTCAGCCTGGTTAAAGATTCACTACAACCCCACCCTCTGCCACCCTGCCTAAGGAATCAGGTTTTAGTGGGGTTTTTTTCCTTCAAAAGTTGTGTTTCTTATTTCCCACCACCCACCCCTATCTCCTCACCTCTTTTCCTAGACTCCATTTCAGAAAAATTCATAATACCAGACTTTTTTAACGTACATGGACTCTTGTGTCAATTTTGGGGGTCTTTGGTAGTACAAAATGTACACAAATATGGAGAATGGCAAGTTTACCAATAACTCGGGCACATAAAGTCTTTTCCAAAAAAAATAATATTCTGGCCCTTCAGAAGATACCTCTATCCATCTTCGCTCTGGTTCCCTGTTTCAGTGCTGAGTAACACCACTGGCTCAAGACTCTTGTAGACAATTCTTCTGATAGTGTTTCCCCACAATGAGCTCTACCTTTTCTGTACCCCAAAAAGTTCCTTCAGTTTGAAAACTTTCTCAACTGCTTGCTTTATGAAGCATCAGGGTCTCTTTGGCATTGTATACATTCTGGATCTATAATTTTTCTAAAAGCCTTGGTCGTCTTTTAAATTCATCCCCCATCCTGGAGTACCTCCTTTTTCAAATTTTTAGGGCTCTCATCTTGGAGCTCTCTCCTGATACCTGTTCTGCAACCTAGTCTCGTCACAAACAAGCATTAGCACAGAACAGTGATGTAGCAGCATTTCAGTTTTGTGTTTTCAAACCCAGCCAAAAATTATTCTAAATTGACAGATGATTTGGAGTAGGGAAGTATTAAAGGTGTTTTGAATGGCAGAGTGGTGACACAGACAGTCACTGCTTTGGGAGGTGGAGGGCCTCCATATGGTACATTTCTGTCACTACATGTGACTGAAAGAAGTTATTTAATATTTTGTACCTCCTCCTCTGTGGAATAAGGCTGTTGGACCAAGTCATTGGATTCCTTCCAGTGGTAGAATTTTCACCTTGGGATTTAGTTGGAAATTTGTGTAGTGGACTGGACATAGGACTGATTTTTTTGTTTTAATGTCATAGGGCAAACATTTCCCTGAAATGTCTTCCGTAGATTATTTCTATTTTCATGCGATGCTATATGTTGTTGTTTTGCTGCAAAGCCCATGGTCAAACAAGTTAAAATAAGACTTCTTTCCTGTAGGATTTCTAGAGCCTTTAGCATGCTAATATTCTTATGAAGCTCCAGGAAGGTTATATGTGTTGCAAAACTACGCAAACCTATTTGAACACCTACCTTTTTTGTTGTTCCAACACCAAGTATCATCTTGCAGACATGGGGTTCCACATAAGGCATCTGGGAGAACGGTGTCCCAGTGATGGTTTCTGGAGGAGAAATACAATTGTCAGAATTGCAAGAGTTCTCTTATTTCCTGCTGAAAATCTTTAAAAGATCTTATTGAGGTTTATTTGGGATTTGGTTCCTTCCAAGGTCAACTTGTCACCTTCCTTTCAAAACAAAATCATGATATGCTTATTTAGTTGGGGAGAAGGAGCACTTGGTGTCTTGGAGATCTTAACCCTCTTCCTCCTCCACTCCCAGTCCAGCCACCCTCCTTCGTTCCTCTTTATTCTCACTAACCACACGGACTCCTCTAAAATGCAAATGGAGCTTGCATCATCGGAATAGTTCAAATCTAAGGAATCCAAGCCTCTATGTTTCACTGCCAACTACTCTTCCAAAAAGTTCACTGATCTTTGAAATCAGCTAGCCCCTAAACCCGCCGAAGGGGGTCAAGAGAGTTAAAAGATTCCAGATGAGGCCAGAGCAGTCTCCCCAGTTTCTTCCACCGCTGTTGCTCGTTCAGGTGTGACCTGTACAGGTCACTAAATCTCTATGTGCTTTCAACTCCCCATTTATAAAATTTGGCCAATGCATATTGATTTCTAAGATGTTTAGAGATACTTGAATTAAAGTCACTACAAAGAACAAATTCTGTACCTGATTTTTCTGTTATTACCAGTGATGGTCATAGGCACAACTCCACATCAGGAAAGCAGCAATGTACGAGAAATTGCAGAAATTGGCCAAATTGGGCTTTCTTAGCTCTGGAGCCCCTGCTACCCTATTAAATCTGCACATTCACATTGGACAACATCTAGTTTATAAAGGCAAATATTTAATTAGTGGGACCGTAGGACTGGCAATCCTACTTCTAACACATGTAACAAGATACTCTAAGCTTGAGAAGTAAACCCTGTAAACTTAAATTACTGCAAAATTATAAAGTTTAACATAAAAATGGAAAAAATCTTTAAATAGCTGTTTTGTGCAGCGTTCTTAACAGACAAGACTGCCTCACAATGGGACCGTGTAACGGCTAGCAGCAGGCACTCCAGGAAGATAAAATAAACTGGCTTTATGGACCTGAGGAATTGATTTTTAATGAGATTCTGCTTGGCTGTAATGGCATCCTGAGAGAGTGATCCAGTTTCCATGGCCTCTGGTACACAGTTATAAGGTGCGGAGCAAGGACTTGGTTAAACAATGCCCGTGCATTTGCCCTTTTAGTATATGAGATTAAATGAAATAAGGATTTTGTTCTAAGACACACGCCAGAAAGTGCACGGGCACGTGTATGCATATGTGCACACACACGCGTCGTTATACCCTTAGATGCTTTGCTAAGACATTGTCTGCTTGTATATTCTGATATTAAAGGACTAAAACTTTGAAGTCATAGGGATATGTTCATATTTCTCTACCAGAGTACAAGGACCTATCAATATAAGGTGGACCTGACTAATTCTTTCATATTCTGTAAGCCAGGTTTCCTGCTGGCATTATGTATAAATACATAAAAACAAATAAATACACACACACATACACCAGTGGATATAAAAAAGGATAGATATAGAGATATAATATAGATAATAGGCAATATAGAAGGGAAAAGGCAACACAGCATATTAGTTAACATTTTCAGATTTGAATCTTGCTTCTACTACTTTCGAACTCTGTGCCCTTGGGCATGTTAATCAACTTCTCTGAGCCCCAACTTTATCTTCAACAAATGTGGATAATACCACCTGTTTTACAGGGTTGTAATAAATATTCAATGACACAAAGACACAAAACAGTTAAAATGAATCTTAGCAACATAACATCAAGTGAAAAAAGTAAGTTCCAAAAGATTATATATAGTATTTTTTTCATAAAGATAAGTGACATATAAGTCTATATGTTTAAGAATTCACATAGCAGTGGGACATCTGGGTGGCTCAGTTGGTTGAGCTTCTGACTTCAGCTCAAGTCATGATCTCACGGTTCAGTTCGTGAGTTGGAGCCCAGCTTCAGGTTGCTGCTGTCAGCGCACAGCCCGCTTCGGATCCTCTGTCCCCATCTCTCTCTGCCCCTCCCCTACTTACACTCTCTCTCTCTCAAAAATAAATAAACATCTAAAAAAAAAAAGAATTCACATAGCACCAATAAAATTGCATGTCAAAAGAAAAGGAATGATAAACATGGGATTCAGGATGATGATGGCTTTGAGTGGGGGGAAGGTGGGAGAATGCTACTATTCTTCCCCCACAGAGAGGGTTATATAGCTAGATAATAGGTTATAGTCAACGTTCTAGTGTTTGTTTGGGTGGTAGGCTTGCAAGTACATATTATGAGTAAGAATAATTAGCTAACTAAATAAAACTAGCCACACCTCGACCAATGATAAGAATATACTATGTACCAAAAAACATGACTAATCGAGTTCTGTGCACTGGAAGGTCAAAGAAAAAGAGAAGATAAGTGAGCTAATGTGTAATAAAATGATTAGCATAGTGCTTGGTGTATAGTAAACACTCAAGAAAAGTTTAAGTAGTTGGCTAGATATTTCTTCATATACCTGCAAACATTCTTATCATTAGGAAGATTCACTTTCCCAGTTTGATCAATTTCCCTTCATTTTCTCTACTTCCTGATTTCATCATTCATCTATTTTCTCCCATTGTATCATTTCTATTTCCAAAACCCTTAGCTTTGTAATTTTTAAAAACCTTGAGGAATAATCTATATACAATACCAGGTACAGAGCTCAGGTGTTCAGCTTGTGTTTTGTTAATTGTATTCACAAACATAACCATTATTCAAAACAAGATATAGATTATTTCTATTGCCCCAAGAAACTTCCTTTGTGACCCTTTCCAGTCAATTACCCCCCTGCCAGAGGCAACCTCTTGTTGACTCCTGACTTCTATACCATTGTAAATTGGTTTTGCCCATTCATGGACTCAGTATGAATAAATCATGCAATATGTACTTGTATCTAGCTTTTTTTGATGAACCTAATGTTTTTGAGATTCTCCATATTGTTGTGTATCCGTAGTGCATTTCTTTTCATTGTCGAGTAGTATTCTGTTGTATGAATATGCTATAATTCAATTATCTTTTCTCTTGTTGGTAGACATCTGGGTTGTTTCCACTTTGGAGTTATTATGAGTAATGCTATGAACATGCTTGTATGATTGTTTTTGTAGACATATCTTCTTTTTTCTTTTGAGTAGTAAGAGTAGAATTGCTGAGTTGTAGAGTAGATACCTGCTTATCTTCCTGAGAAACTACCAGTTTCCCAAAGTGGGAATTATTTGGAATTATTATTTGGAATTATTTGGGAATTATTCCAAGTCCCTAAGTTTCCAACATCTAACTCCATGGAAGGGTGATTAAATAACCACATGGACAATGACCCATTTGTGTCAGGACAATGCCTTTTATCAACTCCAAAAGGATTCCCAGAACAGGAAAACAAAGAAAAAAAAAGATGAATGTAAATGGTAACAGATTAAGTTAGACTTGGCTGATGGTAGAATGCACAAAATCAGAAGAGCAAGAAAGAGTTCCCTGCTGATTTAGACCATGAAACGAATCATTTTTAAGAATATAACTTAGGTGAAGTGTGAGCCTAAATCATAGGTTCCCCAGCCATGTGGATGCCCCTTTCTGTTCTTGGCTTCAACAGACAGAATGAATAATCTTTTAAGGGGAAAGGGGTGGGTGACCGATGGTAGGGACATTAATTGTCTTCCATTGGCTAGTTGCTTTGGCAGTAAAGAGAAAGGCCTGCCCTAGCCCCAAAGAGCTTACATCTGTTTCTCATAGAGCTTAGCCACCCATGCTGTTTCAACCATCCTCTTCTGCTGGCCTGGCTACCGCTTTATTGATTTTTCCCCTGCCCTTTTAAAAAGATAAAAGTTCCTAAAAGCTTTTTGCATGCAAATACATGTGTCTGTATGCATGTGTGTGTTGGTGACAGCAAGGGTTTGGTTAACAAACTAAGCAGCAGCTAGGTGAGCCATCAGTGTGTGTGTGTGTGTGTGTGTGTGTGTGTGTGTGTGTGTATGTGTGTATGTGTGTGTGTGTACCAATTACTCTGGGATTGTGCACCCCCAGTGGTGGAGCTGGCAGAAGCACAACAATTAGAATGTGTTGACAACAACTTAAAGATAATTAGTTGACAATGACTTGAGACCTCATTAACCCCTTTAACACCTCATGGTTTATGATTAAAATGAAATACTCAGAGATCATTTGAAGGGCATCTTGGCTTAACTACCAGCAGTTGTTTAAGTGCAGCTAGAATATTTGATATTTCAGTGATACATCTTCCACTATTTTGAAACCATCGACAATGATTATCCAAAAATGTTATCATTATTCTGTGGAAATCAGTGAGCTAAGGATTCGTACTTTTCCTCAGAAACCTATTGTTTTGCTTCTTTCTGGAACAGTCTTCCACTCTCATCCAGCCTGTTTAACTAAGTGATGTTCAAATTTTATTTTTTAAGTCAACTCTTCCCTTCTCAGAAATTACATGGATTGATAAAGTTAACTGTGACTTTTACTGAAATCACTCCAGTTGGGAGTGTACTGCCTACAGAATTCCACAATGAGAATCCTCAGGGGTGTGTATGTTTGGATGAACCTACAATATTTCACAAATCTGCTAGTCTCAGGCTCCGCTAAGCGTAACAATAGTTTTTATTTTTCTTGATGGGTTCTCAATAAATGTTTAACCGATAGATGGACTGATGCAGAAATTCCACAGTCTTCCAGAATTTATTCAGCTTCACCCAGCCTCTAAAATAGACACCTACAGGCAAAATCCCTTGGTTCCTTTGTTCCTAAATATTTCTTAGGAAAGAAGTCTCAGTGCTTCTGGGCCAATCCAATGATACTACATATGAAACGGCAAATATCAGACAACATTGTAATATCAACGAAGTTTTGAAATAAGCTTTATTTTGGTTAAAAGCTACAATCTTAATATCAATTGTACTATTTAGACATGTAATCAGTTGTCTATTTAGATATTCCAACTATTTATTTGATATGGAAGTTTCACATCAATGAGGCCAATATCACTAAGTTTTTGTCCACTTTCAAGACAATAGTCCTGTACCTTCTCTGGGCCATAGACTCATTTGGGAATACGGTGAAATCGATGAACACTCCAATCCAAAAAATGGCTCGAGTTACTTATATACCAAATTGATTGGATTTCCAGGGATTTATGGATTCCAGATTAATATTCATTTATCATCAGTAACAGAGGGATGATTTTAACCTCCCAGCCATGTTGGTGATAATCTATAAAACAAATGAAGGTAAAATGGGCCAATTGTGAGAAGATTATATTCAATTTGGAACTATGATTTAAGAGACCTACCTTACTTAGAAATCCAAGGAGGTTTAAAAAAAAAGTGCCTTGTTATAAAATAAAGGTCAAGTGCGTAGTGGACATTTATTTGAAAAGATTGATTGACCCGAAGTTCTAGCAAGTGCTTCTCACAATATAATCTATATGACTCCTTCAGTAGAATTAACAGAGATGCTTATTTAAAATACATATTCCTAGGCCCCACATTTAGCCAACTAAATTGGCATCTTCTCTGATGGGAGCTGAGGCCCTGCATTTCAGTTTAGCAAATTTCCAGGTGATTCTCAAACACAGCTTGCACTCTTGTTAGGTCTTTTGCAAAGTACTTCATTTATATTAGTATCGTTAGTCAGTCAATGTGAATGCACATCTTCCATAAACATCCAGAAAATGCTTTTGATAACTCCAATTTGGATAGTGGATGTCATTAGGGAGAGAGCCCTTGGAAGGCAGCTGCAAACAATTGTCACTCCACTGCACTTACCGTCAGAGTCAGGCCACTTTAGATTGGCCCATCACTTTGTTTCATTTTTTGGTACTTAGTCATTTGTTACAATAAAAATTAAGTTACAGGGAAGGAACACTGTGACAGGATAATGGACTCCTGCTCAGAAGAAACCAGCCTGCCTCCAATTCATCACGGCATTTATAGTGCATTAGAAGACATTACAGTGACAACATCATTCCTTTGGGGCAGGAAGAAAAACCAGATTGAGTGGGAAAGAGGGAATTTACTTCATGAACTTGGCAAAAGTGAAATAAAAATAGAATTCAGGGGTGGTTTAAATTGCCATGTTCAGCAAAGGACAAGGAAAAAGCTAACAATCTCTGAGACTAACATTCCAACATGTTAAAAAATTAGCTTAGTTCACCTTGCATAACATGAGTAGTTTGTGGCTTAAAATGAAATGGTTGCCTGAGGAATAACAGACAGGCATGGAGAAAATGGGCAAAGTTAAGGCAATTTAAAATGATTAAAGCCCACAAAATATTTTGCAAATATAAAATCCTGGAGAGAAGCTTAATGATAATATTTATCCAATGAACTGGGCCAAAGATATCTATATTGTCTAGGTATTTTAATGGGAGGCCTAAAGTATCATTATAAAATCATAAAAAAATCTATGTCTGTGTTCTCATAAAAATAAAAATGGTTGTTTGATGTTGGAAAGGAGTGTTTTGAAACATAGGAGCTAAAGGAAGGTGGTGTTGGGTAGGCACGTCTGCCAATTTAGACCTGGAACTTAATTACTTCATCGTATTTTTACTAGTATACCCTACGCTATGTTAGACCTGGGAAAAAAATAAGAGGCCAGCAGGCAATTTGGTCGAATGGGAACAATGTCTTCATTCTGGGAGATTTTTAAGGTAACATTTTTTTTAACTCTACTTTTTGTTAAAGTGACATTATTTCCTAGATCTCAGATTTGGGATGGGGGGGGGGGGGTCCAATTTTCTCCTTAATAAAATCTTTCATTCACTTAAGAATCAATTTGAACAAAAGCCTGTGTGGTCTCATTTTCTTTCCCTGTCAATCTGTGTTATTTCCAGGTTGAAAGGCAATTTTGACCATAAACATGGTTTCCATCACACATTTCTAATTTTAACCTATTTGTCTCCGTTTGATTTACATTGGGTCTAGAGCAAATTAACTATTGTGAGCTTTTATTGAAAATTAATTAGGTGGCTAAAGTGCCCGTGGCAGTCTCTGCCAGTACATGTTCCTCTCTGGGTCGCCAGCCTTCTCCAGTTAAAACACCTAGCAACTTAAAAAAATCCATAAAACGAATGATATAATTAGTTCCAGAGTGGAACTCAATCTCTTTGAAATCAGATGCTTTCTTCTAGTGCTGAAGGGCCATGCTCTAGCAAGCATTTTATGGTATCAGGGGATTTTCCAGGGGGTAAAGAGTAGCTCATTCTAGCTGAATCGCCTCACATGACTTACAAAAGGTGTCCTTGTGGTACTAAATATAGCTGCGTCTATGATTTGATTCCTAAGTCAAAGCAAGGAGAAAGAGGGAAACTGGATTTACAATACCATCATGATAAAATATAAGCTATCTGGGTTGGGAAATAGACTCCATGAGTGTGTGTGTGCGTGTGCGTGTGTGTGTGTGTTTGCATGTGTGCATGTCTGTGTGTGTGTGTGTCAGAGAGAGAGAGAGAGAGAGAGAGAGAGAGATCTTACACTTCGGAAAAGCCAGGATGTAAATGTGATTTATTGTAAATAGTTCCACAACATTAAAATGAGTTTTTATTTTCTATGTATGCTGCTTCAAAGAAGAGCTCTGTGGGCTCATAAAAATGCAGAGAACAAATAGGGGCCTCTAAGTCCAATTTATATGCCATGCCCACTGTGCACTGAGACACATATAATCTGTAAAATGTCAGCTTCAAAGTTCCACCGAGATCGGTGTTAACCCTGACCTCTGGCCTCGCCGCCTCTGGCTGGGCCTGTGTGCTTTCTTTACCAGCTGTTTTAGATAAATGTGTTCCATTTTTAAGAGATTGTCTCAGTGTTTTTTACATGAATAGTGGTAATATTATTAACTCTCACTGGAGAAACCACCTTTTCTAAGAGGGCTTTACAGAGGAACCAATCATTTCATGCCCCATGCTGAGAGTACTGGATTAATAAATATGTCATTGTACTGAAAATATTTAAACAACACTGGGAGAAAAGAGTAAGGCACACAACAAAAGGAAAGCATATTAGTAGTGTTTCCTGTCAAAATACACAGAGGAAGCACTTTATTTGGACCATTTTCTCCATAAAGAGACATGGCGGGCCAAGATAAACACAGTGAAGGAATCTGGTTTATCCCACTTTGGAGATTGGAGACCATCAGCTCAACCAAAGTTATGAGACCAAAACCAGGTTTACTCTCTTGAGGCTGCTAAGTGAAGCCATCAACAGAGGCATGCAGATAGACTTAGTGGATCAATATTGCACAGTTAAGTGGTGCATAGTTTCTTACATGGTTTCGTGAAACAATTCACTTATTAGGATCACAAAGCAGAAAACTCAGAGCAACATATATAAAATTTTAGTGTAGAGGATTTACCCAACTAAGATTATAAACAAAAGTTTCAGTCAGAGTCCAGAGACATTCTTCCATTTCTGCAGAACAAAATACACCCTAAATTCATGTTTACTGAGTGTTTCCTGAATGTAACGTAGTTCTTGATGTAGAGTGAGTTTAAAGACACAGAAAAAGTATAATTACTACTAACCTAAAGAATTAGCTTTGCAGGGGGTGCCTGGGTGGCTCAGTCAGTTAAGCATCCCATTCTTGGTTTCAGCCCAGGTTATGATCTCCCATTTCCTGAGTTCAAGCCCCACATGGGGCTCCACACTGACAGTGCAGAGCTGGCTTGGGATTCTCTCTCTCTCCCTGACTCTCTGCCCTCCCCTGCTCGCGCTCTCTGTCTCTCTCAAAATGAATAAATAAACTTAAAAAAAATAAAAAAGATGTTACCTTCAAAAAAAAGAAAGAACTAGCTTTCCAGGATCAAAAAACCAGTCAGACTTCACAGGGATGAGCACTGTCACTGGGAAGAGTGAACACAGATTGAACCACAATTATGATAGAAAGTGGTATGCATCTGGTGAGCTCCACTGAGGGAGATGGGCCCTAAAATCAACTCCAACCAACAAATGATCAGACCGTTAGCAACTGGGAGTGGAATGCCATTCTATTTTTTAAGGGAGACAGAGAATGGAGAGGAGACAAAATAAAAATAGACCACATTTTGGTATAAAACATTCGGTGTGAACGTCCTGAACAGAGGAAAGTGGAGGCGGGGGAGGGGGCCAGGCAGCCAACTGAATTCACTCCTGGTCAGTTTCTTCCAGTTGTCAGTGTCTCTCATCTAGAAATTCTGGCTGGTACCCATTTTGACAAGTCATGGAACTATGATTTATGATACATTCAGGATTTAAGATGATGGCAGAAAACATTACAAAACCCTGAAATTATCACAGCCCCTTCAAATCTACATACGTTTGAAATGGGATCCTAAATTCTCACCATTAAACTTTATGCTCTAAAACAATTGGAACTTTTTCATATGTAAAGACTGACATCATGTAGATTGAATAAGCCACTATTAGTATTTTTGAACATGAAAACTTTCCTCAAAATAGATAAGACTGTCAAAAACCACTAGAGAAATTATTTTGAAAAGGTGGGTGTGCTCACTCCAAGATATATTATTAGTAAGTTTGGCACTCCCAAATGTGTTACCCAGAAGTATGAAGTCTACACCAGGTGAGAAGGTTGTTTTTGAAATTGATCTTGTAGAATTGTCCCTTTTAAGTGGCTGCTTTCATGAACCAGCCAGTATTTATATATTATTATAAAGATAATACCCTTACTTACCTCACATGGGTGTTTTGAAAATTAATTAATGTTTGCCAAGTACTTTGAGCTCTATAGATGAAAGGTGGGGTGGAAATGCTAAGTAGTATTATTATTTTCATCTGTATTTGAACTTACCTCTTATAAGACAATTTCTCTTTTTTGTGTGTAAGATAATGATCTCTCCTTTGGGGAGAAAAGGCAAAAATTGCCTCATCCACAATCAAACCCTCATAAGGAGGACAGGTGTAATTATTAGGATTTGGCTAAAGAATAGATTGAAGCGGATGGTAAACTTCAAAAGGATGTATTCCCAACTCCCAAGACCTCTCCTGGGAGTCCCAAAAGTATCAAGTTCATCCTGTAATTTCTGCCGAGATGTGGCCAAATGTAAAGGTTGGGACCAGTTGGGTATATATGTGGCATATGAATGACAACCCAATCCTTTTCAATTAAATTCTTTGCTGCTAGCTGTCCATGAGGTCTACAATCTGTTTACTGAAGAGAAGGATGCTCCCTTAATCCTGCCGAGAGGTCAGAGGACAACATGGAGAAATTGGTTCAGCTAAACCAGTTGGCTAAACTGGCTTGAGAGGAACAGATTTTACTCTGTCCTGGGTCATCAACCCTAACTTTCATACTGGTCGGTGCAGCAAGAATGGTTGACATAGATCTCAATGGGCCCATCTGTGAAAGTATAGGACTGTAGTGAAGAAGAAGCAATGCAAATCTCAAGAGTCCCCCAAACTCAGAAGCCTTGTCCCCTCCTCTGACAGACTGCACTTCTCCTGGACAAGGGCTGGGTCGTGGTTATCAGCATCGCTTCCAATACTTGGCAGGTACAGAGCTAGTGAAGGAGAGTCTGTGTTGCACTGATGGTTAGTTGGGGTGCCTGTCTACACTAGACCAGATTCCCTTCTAGAAAAACAGTTTGAGATTCCCTGGAGTTTTCTGATTCTATTCTTTGGTAGAGATGTTCATATGGCCAGAAAAATGTTAAACTTGACTCATTTGTATTCTTGCCCCAAATTAAAGGCTTGCCTACCATCAATGATTTCCCTCTCAAAATTTGACATATGATTGCTAATCTTTTGGAATTTTTTTTAATCATGATTTTTCTAAAACTTTTTAAAAATTTTTTTTAACGTTTAATTATTATTGAGAAACAGAGAGAGACAGAGCAGGAGCATGGGAGGGGCAGAGAGAAGGGGAGACAGAATCTGAAGCAGGCTCCAGGCTCTGAGCCGTCAGCACAGAGCCCAACGTGGGGCTCGAACTCACAAACTGCAAGATCATGACCTGAGCCAAAGTCGGATGCTCAACTGACTGAGACACCCAGGCATCCCTAATCATGATTTTTCTGTCTTCACCTCAAAGATTGGACATTTTCATTTAAGCTAATTTGTACTGTTCCAGGGTATTAGCAAATGGGTTTTAGAATCACTAAGTGATAGCCAGATGATAAAATGTCAAACAGACTGGAAGTTCCCTGAGGGAAGGAAAAGTACCTTTTTCAGCTTTTTATGCTCCTCAGTGTCTAGTACAGAGGTTTGAACCTAGTAGAGATTCCATAAATATTTATTAAAAGAGGAATACAGGGAGGGAGAAATGGAGGGAGAAAGGAACCTGTCTGTGTACAGATTTAGCTCACTTTCAATAACTATACCTTGTATTGAGTATTTACTGACGGCCATCTACCATCCAAGCACATGAGCATACATTATCTCAAGGAATCCTAATAACTCTGTTAAGGGAGTACCATAAGCAACCCCATTTTACAGAGGAGGAAACTGAGGCCTAGGAAGCTTCGAAAACTTGCCTAAAGTTGCTTAACTAGGAAGTGTCAGATTAGAAATCAGTGTGATTAGGCATTTTGATGTTGAGAGTCAGAGAACTGACCTACCAAATTCTTCACTATGTCTGCAAAACAGAATTAAAGAAGACATTACAAAGCAGAGCATGTTTTATTTTTTTTTAATTTAACTCCAAGTTAGTTAACATATAGTGTAATAATTATTTTCAGAAATAGAGTTTAGTGATTCATCACTTACATATAACACCCAGTGGTCATCCCAACAAGTGCCCTCCTTAATCCCCCTCTCCCATTTAGCCCATCCCCTCACCCAACACCCCTCCAGCAACTCTCATTTTGTTCTCTGTATTTAAGAGTCTTTCATGGTTTGTCTCCCTCTCTGCTTTTATATTAGTTTTGCTTCCCTTCCTTGTGTTCATCAAGCAGAGCATATTTTAAAGCCTCGGGATATATGCTACATAAAAGGAAACTTACTCTTTTTAAAAGCGCTCACTCCCCCACCAAATTAAGGACTTATGGATTCTGAAAATATCTAAATTCCACTGCAGCCAAGGAAAAAGTTTGGTAAGATGTGTCAAATTTTCTTTGAATGTTCTGACCCCACTGACCTATCTCAAACACTTTTCCCTAGGCAGCCTTGAAATCCACCACATGCTTTCAGGTTTATCAGAATTACTCTTACTCACAAAGCAGATACATTCCGTGCACAATAACTTGGAGCCCTGGCAGACCATCACATAGAAAATAAACAGTTCAGCTACAGGCAGTTAAGCTGCTTTGGGGACCCATGCGCAGAATAGACAGAGCTCTTTAAAAAAATCACTTAACATAAGTATCAACATACTGTGGAAACAGCTCTCAACAAAATTTGTTTCTAGGAACCCAAAAAAGGATAAGTCTTGGAGGTTTGGTTTTTAACTCAATAAATTTTAAAAGGAGACCAAAAAAATGTTTCCTACTCCACCAGAAGTAAGTACTACTTTAAAACAATTTTTCTTCTCGTTTTGCTAGTTGTGCTAGTTGGTCCTCATTCATCCAGCAGGGGTCACTCTTGCCCACCATACTCTTAAAAGACTCCCTTGCTTGTCTATATATTCCACTCCAGGGGCTTTATTTATTCTGAGCAGGAGAATGAAGAAATATGGGCAAAGACATCAGGCCCAAAATACTGAGGAGAAAAGAATCTGTGGTTTTGGAGGAGGGATTGCATTACTGGGAGAATAGATACTTTAGTAATGACTGTATGAACAGTAGGCTTCAAGTCTTGAAACTTGTCAATTTATTGGATAAATTGGTCAGTTTCTATCACAAAATTGTAGCTTAGTTCCATTCTTGCTGCTAAATCTGAATATATATGGTGTCTCTCTTCTCTGTGTCATTATCAAGCTGGGAAAATAGGGAAAGGGGAGTCAAGCTGCATGTATTTCCATTTGTCCAGGCCATTCTCAGCCTGGTATTTCATCAGTGTTCAGCTAGGCCTCAGTGATACCTCAAACTTTGACAAAGCAATGACTGTCCCAGCCGGGCATGTCCTTACTGATTGTCCTATCTTGGAGGGAAGTTAGTTTTTAGCTGTAGCAGCTTCCTCCTTCAGGGATGCAGGACAAGTTCACATGGGCTGTTTAGAGCAGATCCGAGTCTGTGGGTACATAGGAAAGTGGGTACATCCACTTCTGTGTGCGGGGGAAAGGCTGATCTTCCCGCCTTCCCACACGTCAGGGCTTCTCCTGAGGCCACAGGTGTAGACCAAATAGTGAACAGCCTGGCGGATGGCCAGGTTCTGACACTGAGGAGAGTAGGAGTGGGTTCTGGCACTGAGAAAAGTGGTCTAGTGAGGATGTAGCAACATCAATAAGGACACATCACAAATAAAGCATCCTTTTTTTAATTGCTCTAAGCTGTTCAGTGAGTGAACATCAATATTTAAATCAAAATGTTTAAGGTTTGTTTTTGAAATGTTTATTTTTGAGACAGTGCAAGCAGGGGAGGGGCAGAGAGAGGGGGGCACAGAGGATCTGAAGTGGGCTCTGTGATGAGAGGAGCAAGCCCAACATGGGGCTTGAACTCACAAACCACAAGATCATGACCTGAGCCGAAGTCAAGAGTCAGACACTTAACCAATCCAGCCACCCAGGCACCCCTAAATCAAATTTTTGAAAGACTCCTGTTTATTTTGCTTCCTCTGTATCTTTTTCATTTTAATACCTTAGACTTAAATAGACCTTAGTTTTAGATCAGTTTTAGGTTCGTAGCAAAATTGAGCAGAAAGTAGAGTTCCAACGTACGCCCTGGCCACACATGCCAGCCTCTCCCACCATCAACACCCCCCCAACTAGAGTGGTCCATTTGTTACAATCAGTGTTTGTACAGTGACACATCATTACCACCCAGAGTCCATAGTTTACATTGGTGTTGTACATTCTATGGGTTTTGACAAATGTATAATGACGTGTATCCACCATTACAGTGCCATACAAAATATTTTCACTGCCCTAAAAATCCTCTGTGCTCCCCTTTTTCATCTTCTCCTTCCCATCTAACCCTTGGCAACCATTCGTCTTTTTACTATCTCCATAGTTTTGCCTTTTCCCAGGATGTCACATAGTTAGAATCACACAGTACCTAGACTTTTCATATTAGCTTCTTTCACTTAGTAATATACATTTAAGGTTCCTCCATGTCTTTTCATGGCCTGGTAGCCCATTTCTTTTTAGTGCTGAGTTATATTCTATTGTCTAGATGAACCACAATTTATCTATCTATTCACCTACTGATGGACATCGTGATTGCTTATGGCAATTATGAATCAAGCTGCTATAAACTTCTGTGTGCAAATTTTTGTGTTGATATAAGTTTTCAACTCATTGAGGTAAATACCAAGGATAACAATTGCAGGATCGAAATGGTGACCTTGATACCTTTCATTATGGTCTTCACAATTGTTGTGTAAACATTCAACCTTCAAAATTAGAGAACAGATGTTTTCTTCCATTTGGAGCATACATTCCAGCAGATAACTGAGTATTCTTTCTGCTCCAGGACTTTCGTGCCAACTTCTGGAAAAGGCCCTGTGTCTGAGCAGTAATTGTCAAAGGAAGGGCAATTGTGCAGTTGCTTTGATGCCTCTTCATCTAGAGACATAACAAGGGATAAGTGGTTTTTTGAGTGGTTTATCCAGAATTAGACCAAACCATATACAATAAAAGAAAAAAAAAAACACTGCTTATGATCCTGGAATTCACAATTGCTTGTTGCTCATATACATTGGGCTATTGAATTAGGTTAGTTTCAAGTTTACATTCTGGGAAAAAAAAGAAAATATTGCGTTGCAGTGGAGGTCATGGTGGTAGTGGTATGAATAGAGAGGCTTTATGGAATAATTTGACGTCAGTTTCAATTCCCAGTGTTGGATACTTTTCAAAAGCAGTCGGAACTTCTGAGGTATGTCCTTGTTCCTTTTGATCATATGAGCTTTCCTTGTTTAGACCCCCCAGATGGTACCAATGGTGACAGCCTTGGTAAGCTACCGTGTATATGGAGAACTATTAGCCAACAAGCCCTCTGTGAGCACCTTCTACATGTTTAGTGGTGCCAGCCGATATCTTTGCTTTGTTTATACTGTTGTGGTCTTTCTGGCATTGACATCCGTTTTGTTTGACCATTTTTGGTTTGCAGCAAATAGTTTTTTAAAATATAAACCAACTCCAGATTATGTTGATGGTTGAGGTAACATGCTGAATGTATAAATGTGAGTTTCCCAGTAACTGCAGGTGGTGACCTCCGGCTGAATGGAGGAAGTTGTGCTCTAGATGTGGTCCAACCCACCACCTCAGGAGTTCCAGAGAATACTGAGAGGATAAGGACATCTATAGGATATTGATTTAGGTGAAAAATAATGTTGTCAGAGGATAACACTCATGAGGACTGAGGTACATTTGGCACATTTCTGTGAAACAAACCCCCAAACTCTGCGAGGTAGTCCTGTAGCTACACGATTATGAAACGACACTGAAAGACTATCTCCAGTAAGCAGTTGATGACATTTTTAGAATTCTAGAAAAATCAGGCCCATAGGGACATGGAGGTCAGACTATCCATATGATCTTTACTCTTGCCCTCGGTAAACATGTAACTTCACTTCTTCTACTGACAGGTATTTTAAAGCTTCCTTAACGTCAGATGCTCTATGGTTTATTTTTCTATTCTTTCCAATCATTCCACCAAAACATCCTTTAATCAACTAGCTTTCAAAATTATCTGGCTTTTCATTTAAATCAATTCTTAAGGGGGTGAGGTGTACATAGAACATATACAGAGAGATATTAAAGGTAATTAAGTATATAGGCTGTGTGTTTCTACACAGTTTAAAACAATGTCTGATGCCCCAGGGAGTAGGGGGCAGGGGGGGCATTTCTTTCTGACAACTCACCATAGTTTAGGCCACCAAATATTTTCTGATGGCTACTCTTGCTAGATGCTGCAGCAGGAAGATTGGTTAATGAATAAGACATTGTCCCCACCCTCATGATGCTCCTAGTGCCAGTGGGGAGATGGGACATTTCAGTGTGATGCAGGGGTACTGTGTTGGAGGACAGTAAGGGAGGCAGCCTCTCTGCCCCTCAGCCTGGAGACCTTACTCCTGAGCGGTGTCTCAAAACCAGTAGGAATCAGGCAGGTTGAAAAATAGGGGCAGAAGACCCAGAAGAGGATCTCACGTGTCTCAAATGACATAAGCAAAAGTATTGATGTGGCTGCTACCTGAAAGGCAAGGAGGAGAGTTGAAAAGAGATGATATCCAAAGGGATATGCACACCCCTATGTTTAAAGCAACATTATTTACAACAGCAAAATTATGGAAGCAGCCCAAGTGTCCATTGATAGATGAATGGATAAAGAAGATGAGGTATATAAACACAATGGAACATTACTCAGCCATACAAAAGAATGAAATCTTACCATTTACAAATGATGTGGATGAAGCTAGAGAATATGATGCTAACAAAATAAGTCAACCAGAGAAAGACAAATACCATAGGATTTCACTCATGACAGGAATTTAAGAAACAAAACAAATGAGCAAAGGGGAGAGAGAGAGAGAGAGAGAGAGAGAGAGAGAGAGAGAGAGAGAGAGAGAGAAACCAAGGAATAAGCAATGGGCTCTTAACTATAGAGAACAAACTGATGGCTACCACAGAGGAGGGGGTGGGGTGATGGTTGAAACAGGTGATGGGGATTAAGGAGTGCACTTGTGATGAGCACCAGGTGATGTATGGAAGGTGCTGAATCACTACACTGTACACCTGAAACTAATATTACACTGTATGTTAGCTACACTGGAATTAAAATTAAAAATTAATTTAAGAAGAAAGAAAGAAAGAAAGAAAGAAAGAAAGAAAGAAAGAAAGAAAGAAAGAAAGAAAGAAAGAAAGAAAGAAAGAAAGAAAGAAAGAAAGAAAGAAAGAAAGAAAAACAGAGAAGGAGGGAGGGAGAGAGGAAGGAAGGAAGGAAGGAAGGAAGGAAGGAAGGAAGGAAGGAAAAGAAAACAGATAAGGCTGTGGAAATACCTGAGGATATGCCATGGGGCTTGGACTCTACACTATAGGTAATGGGGAGTCATGGCACGGTTTTAAGCAGGAATTAACTTCTTTAGATAGAATATTCTGATGGTTATGTGGAAGATCATGGCTTGGAGGGAGTAGGACCAGAAGCAGAGAAATTATTGAGGGAAGCCTTTGTCAACAGTTCAGGACTAAGATGCGAGGCATGAATTAGTGACAAGCTTAATGGGAAAATTCTTTCAAGTACAAATATATTGCAGCGCAGTTCATATTTGTCCAGTGAATAAAAGTGTTTGGGGAGAGAGAAGACTGGTACCTCACGCATACCCAATCTCATCTGGAAGCTCTCCCTACATCCCTGAGCATCCCAAGACTAGAGGCCACCAACTACTGGGTGTGACTTTGGAAACAGAGACAGGCCCTTCTCCCACCCCCCCCCCCCTTCCACATCTGCTCACCGAAATTCCCACCATTAGTACCTTTTAGGACTGAAAGTAAAATACCTGCATGAGCACAACTTCTCTTTCAAACTTACTAAGTTTTGGAGGCTAAAAAATCTGAGCAATGTAATAGGTTGAAAACTCTGATGTCAGATCCTGTGCTGGTTATTTTCTGTTTGCCCCTCTAGATGGACTCTCTGACCTTCCATGGCCTATCCTGTGCCCCCAGGAGGCTGGCCACTGTAGGCAGCACCACCAGGTTCCTTTGCTGAAGCTCCTGCCAGCTCCCCGTCCCCTGAGCCCTTGGTGTTGGTGTTGGTAATAGTCCCTGGTGCCCCCATCCCTCATCAGTTCCCTTTACATGCCCACACCTCGTTATACAGCTCCTTCATTTAATTCTCCTCAGTTAACCGTGATGGGGTCCCTCCCTACGTTTGCACTTTGGTAGAGGAAGGACTCTGAGCCTCTGAGCATGAGAGTAGCCATGGAGAAAAGAAGAGACCAGGAAAGAAGATTCTGGGATCTCCTATGACCTATCACGGGGCTGCAGGACTGCCCATCTGCCAGGCTTCTCCTTTGCCTCGTGCTTACACCGTCTAAGGGAAAGGTGGCCTCACAGATCTGGTTTGAATTTACGTTTAAAAAAAATCCGAATTGATTTGTACATTGCAATCTGTAATTCATAACCACTCCATCAATAGGTATTTCTTGTCTAAGCGTGTAAGTTAGCAGACTCATCACGTGGAGGGAAACAAGAAACATACAGATGTCATCTGGGGTTGGGCGCATAACAGTCTTCGAGGGTTAAGAAACAGCCACACGCTGTGCCCCAGGTACAGTAGGTTTACCAGAGGTTTCCTTTTGTGTTTAAACAATAAAGTAGTTGGTGGTCTGCTGGCTACAGCCTGTTATACATTCCTTGGTTTTATTAGGATAACCATAAGCCTCAAAGACCCACCCTGATGTCAGTGGCAGGTTTTACAGAACTCTCACAAGTTTCTTCTTGTTGTGTTCGGGGTATATAAAGTGTGAGGCATAATAGGTAACAGG
Organism: Panthera pardus; assembly: GCF_024362965.1. NCBI lineage: Eukaryota > Metazoa > Chordata > Mammalia > Carnivora > Felidae > Panthera > Panthera pardus. The sequence continues at coordinate 99,966,746 of NW_026526810.1, read as the reverse complement.
TTGGAAGACCAGTTGAAGGCCGACAAAAGTCCCAGTTCCTGATGTGAATATTTAATAACTCCTCATTACAGGAAAAGGTTGACTACCAGATGCCTGTTACTGGCGGCTCCAGAGGCCACTAAACGTTTGAGTTACTCCAGGAGCAGGAGTGTGTTTTGGCAGTTACCTCTGCCATTCAAACAGGCTGGAGGTCAGGACGTGCCCAGTTGATTTAGGAACGCTGGAGAGGAGCGTTTGCTGGAAACATCTCCTCTGTTATTCAGCAGCCAAGTGGCTAATTACTTTCGATATGCTGATTTCCTGAGGTGCTAGAGCACAGTAGGCTTCAAAATTTTGTTTAATGAACTCAAAAGCATTGTAACAAATAGATGCTTCTCACTGGCATATTAGTATGGCTAATACGCAGTTTCAGGATGTGCATTTGTAGAGGTCCCTGAGATCCTCACCTGAGTTTGAACTATAGTTAACTGGCATGACAGTGACCTAGTTCTGCACTCCTGAGCTGAAAAACACCCTCACAATTTGTCAGGTTCTAGATGGTGTCATTTGTCCAGCTGTGTTTTGACCGCAGCTGGTCTGGGAGTCGAATCGTATTGCATTTCCATGGCACATGAAGTTTCATGACAGAATGCTCATGTGGCGGTCTCATGCCTCAACTCCCGGGGGCATGTGGGAGGAAAGAGTCTCTTGCTATTCAGCCTTCCACCATATGGCCTGCCTTCTTTCCCCGGAGTGTTCCATGGCCCCAAACTGACACAGGAGGATCCAGTCTGCAGTGTTGTGCTCCTGTCGCTACCCAGGCTGCCTGCATAAAGGAAGCTAATGTTTCCAGAGCAGCTACTTATGATAAAAACCCTTGCACCTAACATTTTAAAATATAGGATGCAGCTTTGAGTTGGCCTTAAAAATCTGACTCCAAGGGGTACCTGGGTGGCTGGATCAGTTAAGCGTCGGACTGTTAGTTTCAGCTCAGGTCATGATCTCACAGTTCCTGAGTTGGGCTCTGTGCTGACCGTGCAGAGCCTGCTTGGGATTCTATCTCTCTGCCTTTCCTCTGCTCATGCTCTCTGTCTCTCTCTCTCTCTCTCTCTCTCAAAATAAATAAATAAACTTTAAAAAAATCTGAATCCAAGAACTCCTCAACTATAGATAACAAACAAATACTTTTGTTGTTTTCTTTCTTTTGAAAACAATTCCAAAATGGAAATAGCTATATGTTACTACCCTGCTTAAAACCCTGGCTTTCTAGTCCTCTTAAAGTCAAATGCAAAAACCATTCACACAATCAAGAGGCCATGTTTGTTCTGGCCCTTTGCCTTTTCTGAGTGTCTTCTTTCTTCCAAACTATAGCCCCTTCTGGCCTACTTTCAGTTTCTTGAATCCACTCTGCTTTGGGGTCTTTGCACATGCCATTCTCTACATCTGGAATATTTTCCTCTTTCTTCCCCCGCCTCCCCTTCAGATTTTTGCTTCAGGGATATTATTTCTTCAGGGATACCTTCCCAAACTCTAGCTTAAGTCAAGTCCCTGATGACCTGATAGTCCCCTAGACTTCTCTATTGAGACTATTATCATTGGAAGCAATTATTTGTACAATTATTTATTCGATGTTTTATTCCCTTCTAGACCGTAGGTATCAGGAGATAATGGGGGCTGGATTCTCAATGCCTAGTACCTGGCATGGAGATGAGTGTCTAATTGTTGAATTAATTATTTAAACAATGAAGGCTCATTACAAAATGAATTACAGACATGCAGAAAAATACAAAGAAAATCAAAATAATCTATAACCCTCCATCTCAGGGATGACAGCTCTTAATATTTGGGTGTGTTTCCTTATATCCTTTATAAAAAACATACGTGGCATATACATCAGCATTACCTACTGAAAGGTGGAGCCTATAGCCATTTAGAAAAATCTTTTAAAAATGCAACAGGCTCCTGGTGTTCTAAATGGAACCAGTGGAGGAGAGCTTCAAGCAGGGATATCATCGTTCGTGGTCTCTAAGGCTAGTGAGGGATTAAAATCTAGCTCCCAGAAGCAAGTTCCAGGATCTTCCTACCATACGCCATTGTCACTCTAAGATTGTCTATTTAGACCCTTTTAGTAAAGGAACAATCTCTTAAATATTTGGAAATATGTCACCTCACTGTTGAATTTTTGTTGCTGCTCCTGCCACTTTTCCCCTAATTCATAATATAGGGGACGTTTTTCAGAATTGTGGTACCACGTTGCTAGTTCCCAGCTCTTTTGCAAAGGGGAGGTATCTGGAAATAGACTGGGAACAACTGGATGATTCCTCATTCCCCGATAACGGTGTGACTTCTATGTCCCAAGGGCCTGACACAGTTCATCACATAGAACCTGTTTCTGTTGGTGGGCTAAGTCCACAGAGCAGGTACTGCTATTATTCCCATTTTAAGCGTGAGGATAGCACAGAACTTGCCCATGGCCACACAACTAGTGGGTAGATGAGTCGAGGTTAAAACCCAAGCCAGCCTGACTCCAAAGCCCAGACTCTGAGCCACTATACCACGCTGCCCAAGGTGGCTCCCTCCAGAGTCCCCCAAGTAGATCAGGAATATGAGTAGACTTCACAGAGCCTTGAAAAACCTCTAAGCTTATATGTAAATTTTGCGTGCCTGTGCTGATTTTTATTTTTTCTGGGAAGAAGTTCTCTATATTTCATCAGACTTGTTTGGAACAAGAAAAATAAAGATTCATCTGGATTAATAATTACACTAATATTTGTTGACTGGTTACCAAGTGCTGTTTGAAGCACTTCACATGTATTAAATAATCACAATGGCCTTGTGGGAGAGGTACCATTATCCTCACCTTATGGTCAAAGAAACAGACACAGAGAGTTGTCACTTGCCAAGGTGGAGGGATATCCTCCAGGCAGCCATTCAAGCCCACACTTTTATTTAACCACAGTGAACAAACGCCCCTTGCAGATATCTCAATGTTAACGTGCATTTCCCTCCCCTGAACTTGGGGCACACCTCCCTGTCAATGGATACAATCCATGTTATAGTTCTTCCTTCCTCTCCCTAAAAGTGACTAATAAATCAAATTGGTGGTAGATCTTACAAAAGAGGGTATCCTAGAAGACATTCATGACTTTCCTTAGCAGGATTAATCATATTAGTGATTCACACCTTTGTAGAAACTATTTTAACAAGACTGTAGTCCCTGTGGCATGGAATCTGAACACATTCCTAATGGAGGTGGGATTCTGAATTAGAAGGGGGCCCTTTTGGTGGAGGCAGGGCCAGGGAAGTGACCAGAAACAAGAGGGGATCCCAATGAAAACCACTGTGTGTATGGGGGTGGTCAGAGTTTGCATATACACCATCTCTGTAATGCGTGCATGTGTGAATACAAACTTGTATTATACTTACAGCCCGCTACACATCTGGTTTGTGTATATCGATTAAGAGGAATGCAGTTTGAATTATCTAATACTTTCTCTTCACCTTTTGAGATAATGACATACAACCTAAATTGTTCCCAAATGGCTTTCAGGGATTAGTGCCTTTGAGGACTAAACACACTTCACAGCTTTTCCCTTTACAGATGGAAAAACAGAGGTAAGTGAGTCAGGCTACTTGTTCAGGGGATCCTAGGGGCTTTAGTATAAAACTAAGAAGAGAATTATGACTTTATTCTCCCTGCTGAGAAATTAGCATTTTCCTGATTAAGTGACACTGAGACCAGAGACTGAAATAACAGTCTAAAAGATGAGAACTGAGTCTACCCCAGGGTCCAGATGAGGTGAAAGACAAAACAGGAAGCGTATGCGCTCACAACACAAGGCCTTGGCCGGCACCCGCACTGCCTCCATGGTTTAAGCCGAGTGGGTGTGGAAGAGAGGCCTGGAAAATGCACCCTAGGTTGGCTTTGGAGAGGAAGATCATGTACCTTTTTTTTTCTGACTGTTCGAATTCTGGCAGATTCCTACTTACAGACCCATTAAAATTCAGGAAGGAAAAAAGGAAAAATTTGAACTCGATTTCAAAGAAGAAAAAAGACAACAAACACACCCATTCCTGCAAAAATAAAATTCCACCCCAAAAAACCTTTATGAAAATGTTTTTGAGCTTTAAAAAACAGAAGGGGGTTGGAATGCAGATGGGGCGCAGGCCATGAAATGACTATTACATGTGGCGTGGCGACTGGCTCCCTTGCATGGGCGCCTTAGCCTCGTTTGATCCTCGGAGGGAAACGACCCTGTTCTCTCCCCCAGAAGAAGGAGTAGAACCCAGTTCTGTCAACAGGCTAGATCCCACTGTGTGTTAATGTGGTGAGGTGGAGCGCGGGGAACAATTTGTTCTAATTCACTGCCTCAACAGGAGAGCCTCTCACTCTGGAAGTTTCCTGTCCAACCCACCCTCCAGTGCAATCAACTGTCCCAGCCAAATCCTTCCTTCAGTCTCAGATTTCAGTTATATAAACTGTTCTAATCAAACAGACTCCTTCTAATTCAGAACAGGGTAAAATAGCTATTTACACAAACAGCTAGTGGCTTATGTAACCAGAGCCCACTACACAAATTATGAGAAATCTGCTCACTCATTCAGGTGCCTCAGGTGCACGTGGCAGGCAGATTCATAGCTGCGGTCTCAGTGACTCAGGCGGAACTCTGTTCAGGTGGCTTTCTTTTACCCCAGGAAGTTGTCCTTCCTGCTGTCTCTCTTTAGGTTAAAGGAGCCCATTGTCTGATGCACCCTACCCACTGGCCCCATGCAGATTCTTGTTCTTTATAGAAAATGGATTTTTAGCATTTTTTATATCAGAATTTTATTAGGTAGGTTTTCTCTCCTGCTGGTATTCCTTCTTTATTATTATTGTTGTTGTTTAAATTTTAAAAAATTTTTTAAAATATTTATTTATTTTTGAGAGACAGAATGTGAGCAGGGGAGGGTCAGAGAGAGGGAGACACAGAATCTGAAGCAGGCTCCAGGCTCTGAGCTGTCAGCACAGAGCCTGACACAGGGCTCGAACCCATGAACTGTGAGATCATGACCTGAACTGAAGTCAGATACTTAACCAACTGAGCCACCCAGGCGCCCCAGTATGACTTTTTCTAATGGCAGAAGCCATACACATTCAGAATCCTAAAATTTGAAAGATTCGGAAAAAGCAGAAAATTGAATGCTCCTGTAATTCCACTCCCTAGAGCTGGTTACTTTTAACATTTTGCATATATCCTTCCAGTCTTTTTTCTATGCATATCATGTATACACACACACACACACACACACACACACACACAATGTATATAATATACACATATTGAAGATGCACATGTATATAATATTTAAATACATAATACATGGTGACCATACTGAGCGTTCTGTTGTGAAATCTGCCTTTTTTACTCACCATTATCACCACCCTCACAATGATCCCATCTTCGCTCTCAGTTTCAGGATTTGCCAGGACTGTGCCAAGTGCTTTACCTTTCTTACTTCTGTTATCCTGCTCAAAGCCCCGTGAGGCTGGCATCACCATCCTCACGTAGCAGCTGAAATGGAAGGCCTCTGAGGTCTGTGGCCTTCTATCTCTCTGCTATTAAATTCTTCTCCAAGGAAGGTTTTCAGTGGCTGTTTGATATTCCCATTGTATTCTATTCAACCCATCCCCTACTTCAGACTATTTAGGTAATTTCCATTTGGGGAGCTATTAGAAATGATTCTGTCAGGAGCATTCTCTCACATAAATATTTATGCTACTATGCCCGTTGTATAAATTCCTAGCAATGGAATTTCTGGGGCAAGGATATGCCCATTTTGATGGCTCTGTACTACCAAATTGCTTTCTAGAAAGGTGAAATGAACTTTCACTCCCACCAGCTACCGTCCAATACTCTAACCAAAGTCATTTAATAGTTTTTTAAATGATTTAAAATGAAAGACAAGAAATCTTTCTCAAACTGCTTTCCTTAGGAACATAAAATACTTATAAAAAACGTTTCACGATCCGCCTATTTTCTCATTTATTCCTCTAAAACTTCCAGAAAAGAATCTTGGGAGGGCTAAAATACAACTATTAGATGTTTCTGGTCTGATGTGATGGATTCACCTTCAATCCCCAAAATACAAACCCTAGTTTTCTCCCTTTCTGTTTCCCTCTGCCCTGTGATATCTCCAACTTCAGCTTCTGATGGCCAGTCTTCCAAGGGCTGTGGGAAGAAGTGGTCTCCAACAATGCAGTAGAAGGGAACTTGCTAGAGGGCGAGCAAAGGGGCTCAGGTTCCATGCTGTCAGCAAAAAGCTCCTATAAACAGAGTGCAATACATTAAGCCCTTGCTGTTAATATGCTGTCTAGACTTGAAGAGATTGCTTTTCTCTCTGTCTTCTAAGCTTCGACTCTTGACCTTGTGTTTTGTCCTTGTGTCTGTGCTGGACTCAAGCATTTCTTCTCTCCTGGAATTTCAACAGTGGAATTACTCGCCAGCAGAGCGGCTGCAGCAACTGAGCACAGACGTGATCCTAGCCACTTCTCCACTATACAATGAATGAAAAACTTCCCAACACCTGACCCATGAGGCAGAAAATACAGGGAGTCCTCCTTATTCTGACTTCAGGGTAAAATGATACTCCCCTTTGTTGACTGCAGCTGGAATCCTGGAAGGTATTTGAAGGAGGGTTAAGAAGAAAAGTCTATGGGTACCACACTTAGGGATAGAAACAAGTTGTTGGCAAAGTGATTGCCGGGCCTTTGTTTTTTGTTCTAGATTTTTCTTCTCTGACATCAAAATTAAAAAAAATCAACTTGTTTTTGAATAAGAGATGATTCTTCTTCCCCTCCACATTATCAGGGTTCTCAGAGCCCTCATGCTAATATCTGGCTGCTTAAGTCCTGCTCTAACACATAATAGTTACTAAGCACTTGCTAAATGTCAGCATTCCTATGCACTATCCTAAAAATGTTGTCATCTATTTCTCACAGCTTCACTTTTCTGATAGAGGGACTCATTATTATCATTCTGTTATACAAATGAAGAAATGGAAGCAGAGAGAAGTTATAGAAACTGAAGCTCATAGAGTGACAGCAAGTGGTCTCAGAATCACATGATTAACCATTATTCTACGCTGCCTATCAATCTAGATATTTTTTGTTCTAATTTTTCTTCTCTGACCTCAAAATTAAAAAAAATCACTGTTCTCTCATTCCATCTAGGTCTTGCTGAGGTGGCTAAGCTAATCTGACAAATAAATTTAGTCTGCTAATGGCTGATTATGGACCAATGGTATCCACATCAGTAAGTATACAGTTCACTAGAACTTTTACCATGCCACTAGTGGTGATAGACAAAGATGCCTGGGAAAGATGATGGGGACAGTGGCAATAGGATGGGGTAGGGCGTAGTGGGTATAGAATATTCTTGGGTAGGGGAGCCTTTCCCATTATTAGCCAATGGCTCATTCAGCATACAGGACAAGCCCTGGATATAATATTTAGCCTTTATCAGGAATGACCAAAAGCCCAGATGTTTGCCCACATGATTAAGAGAACTCAGAATCTAACTCAGAAGTTTAGAGATGACCATTGTCTGCCAACGACTGCCAAACACCATGCTTCGTGGGAACCGCATAATTTCACTGTCTATCCACAACATCCAGTTTTCTAGCACATTTTTGTGATTAAGGGAAGCAAAGAAGAGTATGATGTGGTTGCCCCACACAAATCTATCTTTCACCCCAACATGGTATAAACCAATTGAAATATCACAGATCCACATCAACTTGTCACATCCTTTTTATTTGACCCACAACATCCCACAAATACCTTTCCTCTCCTGACTCTCTTTGGGGCCAGGGCACTTGTGGAAGAGAAAAGATGGTTTGATGAAGGGTGTGGCCAAGGAATAATATAATCTTTGGCTTGAAGATGTATGTTTTGGTCTTGGGCAAATGTATTTAAAAGATTTTAATGAGTCATGAAGGTATTGCTGACACTTGGAATAATATTTTTCAGCTCTTTAGGATGAATAACTAACACAGAGCCTGGCTCAGAGTGGAAGCCAATACATGTTTGTTGGTTGAAAGAGTGAGTGAGTACCAAGAACTTAACATGGTATATAGAATTCACCACAGTTGAAACTGTGCTGTAACAGAGGTGAATCTTTAGCAGTGCCTTGAAGGAGCTGCCAGACTCTGGTAAAATGAATTTTCATTTTAGCAGTCAGTCCTACAAATCATATCAGTGGACCTAGGTATTTGGCTTCTTATTCAAAACATTCCTACTCTTGAAATTACATTTGTTTATTTCAAGAACATTGATGGTTTTTCTTCACAGTAGGTTGTTTTGATTTGTTTATTCTTACAAGATGAATTTTAAAAAGAAGACACTTCTGGGGCGCCTGGGTGGCTCAGTCGGTTAAGCGGCCGACTTCGGCTCAGGTCATGATCTCACGGTCCGTGAGTTCGAGCCCCGCGTCGGGCTCTGTGCTGACAGCTCAGAGCCTGGAGCCTGTTTCAGATTCTGTGTCTCCCTCTCTCTGACCCTCCCCCGTTCATGCTCTGTCTCTCTGTGTCTCAAAAAAAATAAATAAATAAAAACGTTAAAAAAAAAATTAAAAAAAAAAAAAAGAAGACACTTCTTAGGTTATTGCAGCTGTACCAGCAGACGATACCTGCTCATAGGCAAGTGGAATTGTCTCTCTCGGAACCTCAGAGAGCTTGTGAATGCTCTATACCGTGCCCCACGCTCCTTGCCCTGTGAAGGTTTCACAGGAGACTGAGGAGACTTTTGTGTCTTTATGCCACACCATCTCTGCCGTCAAGAGCTGCTCAACTCAAGTCCACCTCGTCCAGGTTACAGAGCGTTTAGTGAGGCGCTCTGCTGGGGCCTCGAGCTGTCCTCCCCACTTGGCAGGTGGCGATTCTGAAGTCTCGGGAGGCAAAAACGAATTTCCCAAGCCTACAGTGTGGGAGGCAGTGGTAAAATAGCGACAGGTTCAAAGATTTTTATTTCCCAGCAGGAAGCCCCAGAGCTAGAGCTACAAAGCACACACGCGATGATAAGCCCGTGTGTGTGTTTCCCCTGCAATTACTGACCATCCCGTGAGCCACCCACTCTTTTTCAGGACTCAGATCAAAACAAAATCTAACGCAAAGCCACTGAATTTGAATGGAGAGAGCATTTTCCTAGTGCATACAGCACTATGGTATTCACCCTTGTAAAAGCTGGCTTGATGCAGCGGGTCCCTATAAAAGCATGATTAAATGACAGAGTGAAAGTTCAGTAATGGTTAGTGTGTGCAGGGCTTCTGAGAATGTGCAAGTCCTGTCGGGAGGTGAGATCCTGCTGAGAAGGTCTGATTTTAGAGCCTCCACTCAGAGGAACAGTCTTAGTGCAAGGTTTGGTGCTCCTGAGGAAGATGCCAATTTCCCAGACACAGATTAAGAAACACTGTAGGCCCCCTGGAGTGTGGCTGCAGTTAGGCACTTGCTTCCCAAGAGCTGAGTGTGGAAAAGGGGGGGAAAGATAACTTCACAGTAGAGAAACCTGGCAGACATCACCTCGACCAGGTGACCAAGGTCAACACCGAGAGTCTTTAAGTCATGGTAGCAGTACACCTCCCGGTCTCATCATGAGAAAAACATCAGTCAAACCCCAACTGTGAGACATCCTACAAAATACCCAACCCAGCATTCCTCCGAACTGTCAAAGTCATCAAAAACACGCAAAATTTGTGAAACCGTCACAGCCAAGAGGAGGTGAAGAAGACGTGATGATGGATGCAGTACGGTGGGATCCTGGACCAGAAAAAAAGGACAATTAGTGGAAAAACTAGTGAAAGATGAAAGTGTGGACTTCAGTAGAAACACGCCAATGTTCATTTCTCAACTGTGATGAATGTACCACGATATCGTGAGATGATACCAATAGAGGAAGTGTGGTAGGGGAGTATATGAGAACTTTCAGCATTATCTTTGCAGTGTATCTGTAAGTCTAAAGCTATTCTAAAACAAAAAGTTTATTTAAAAAAAAACAGGTGGAAAGTGAAAATAAACAGGGGCACTGAAAGGATATATAAGGAACTAATGAAAGTGGTTATACATAGGGGTCAGGGCACAGGGTCAGGGGTGGGAGTTACATTTATCAATGGATTTTTTATACCATTTTGAATTATGAACACGTGCATGTATTCACTAGCTTGAAAAAAAAAAGACACGCTCTAGGTCTGCAGGCTGCTTAAACATATTGAATGAGAATAACAATGACAAAGATTAAGCTTACTAGGCAAAATGTTAATTTTTTAAAAATATAGCTGGTGTACTAAATGAGGGCCAGACATGTGGGTTTAAGGTTGCCAGTTGCAAATGCACTCCCCCACAAGGCACTGTTTGTGGCTGCCCGTCTGGACTGTTGGATTGTGAGTGTGAAGTTTTGAAAAAGCAATTTGGCTCTGAGGGGCCTCCAGGGGGTTAGCTCTTTTGCAAGCCTCTGGCCCTTCCTTTCTGGGTGCTGACTTTCTATGACTGTTTACGACAGGCTGCGCCTCTCATTCGCTCTGCTGCGTAGATACTGTGTCAGACAGGAAGGGTAAGGTTGTATATTATAGATCTGAGTCCTAATAAATAAATTCAGAGGCAGATATCATGCTGTATAATGGAGTGTGGGAAAAGAGCAATAAAGATCAGGCAACAGAGTCTTCCCAGGAGGCTGGGGAGGAGGGCAGGAGTTGCAGAGACGCTGAACTTGGGCCAAATGGTAGGAGCCAAAGATGAAGTTGTAGGCTGCAGGCAGTGGAAATTGTGCTAAGCTCATCTCAGCTGGGATCTCAAAGGCAAGACACTCTAGACTGTCTAAAAGCTAAAGAAATGGGTCACAGGGAAACACTGTCACTATATTTTAAACCCAAACCAAAAGTCAAACCTTTAACCCACACACCCCCCCTTCTTGTTCCTTTGATGTCAGCCATTTTACGGGACTTGATGGTGGAAGGTGTCTGGAATCTAAAGATTGAAACAACTTTTTTCTTTCTGTGTATAAAGTCTCCCTGGTTTTGTAAGGATTCTTTCTCCCTCTACCTGGATCCCTTCCTGTGTTGAAACTCTTTACATGGGTAAGACTAAATAACCTCCCACTTCTAAAAGCCTATGGAATATCTTTGTTTAAAGGAACTGAGTTTCAGAGCTTAAATCCCCTTGGATGATCTCAGAAGATTAAGTTGGACTGGCTGGTGCAAAACAAAAAAAAGTGAGCATCACTGGCTCAGTTTTGAAAGTTAAAGAAAAAAAACAAGGGTGTCCTAACAGGCTGAAAATACCTTCCAGGCTTTCCAGGTCTCCTAAATGTTATGGGTGTGAAACTAGCCACTGGGAATAAAATGTGGAAACAGGAATAGATCAATTAGCTGAACCTTTGAGGTTCAAATTTCACGAGCTCATGAGAGCACTTTGGTCTTCTGAGAAGACAGAATATATGCAAGAAGCTGAAAGCTTTTTGTCCATGCAGAGTTTATTTTCTCAAACACTGCTTATCCGTTGCAAAACTAACAGTCTTTGCTGAAAGACCATCTCATGAAACATTTCAGGTAGGAGCAGAATATTTTATGCAGTCATAGCTCCCCATGAGGAAATCCATCCAAAGCTCAAATGATTCACACACAAAAAAGTTCACAGAGTTGTTCATGTCTGAACTCAAAATTCTCAGGAGACACATTAGCTTGTTTGATAAACCAGAAAGAACAGCGTTTTTGTGCAGGTATTTTTAATACAGGAAATATGAGTCTAGTCTGTATCTCTCCAAGTCCATGTGTATGAGTGGGTTTTGAAGTAAAATGTCATTTATTGTCTTAAAACATGGTGAAAAGAAATACACACGAGGTTACTACCCATGAAAATGCTTCTCTGATCAGTACCATGGTGAACACATACAAAAATGCACACAGTCTAATACAGATGACCGAACTAAAGTGAGATGCTAAGCAACGGAGAACCATTTCAAAGATAGTCCCCTGTGAAAATCTTTTTCAATTGTCCTGGATACATAATTTAATAAGTAAAACACAACCCCACACATCAAATTGTGTACCAAAGAGCTCTACCTATGGGGAGACTCAGAACCAGTCTGACAACTTTTCTGAGATTAGAAAAGGAGAAAATATCACCTTACAGAATCTACTTTTCAGAAGGCAGCATCAGCACTTTGTTGGGACCAAGGCAAGACCAGACAGTGCTGGGAGCACTTTGGGCCGCCTCCACCCTTAGCATAGACTCCAGAGAACTCTTAGCTAATAAGGGCATGGTACCAGAAGACAATCTCTGCGGACCATTTGGATTGTAAATATTCTCCCAAACTACCTTTTAGCAAAAAGTCACCTGGGGAATTAGGAACCTGAAATCCCTCCTTCTCCCAATGGGTGGATGCCCTAGAAAATGATCCGAAGAGAGCCTGCCGCAAGAATGAAGAGGAGGGGAGCCTAGAGAGCCTGGTTTGGAGGAAGGATGCTGGATGCACCGCTCCTGAAGAGCAAGAGGGCGGGAAGCTACTGCAGAGGCCGCCGTGTGGCAGGCAGTGAGGTTCTCCACTGGAAAAAGAGGTCCTAACCTGAGACAGAATCAATGTGAGAGGAATGTGGGCGGCGGCAGCCCAGATGGCAGATAGGTGGCGCTCTAACACGCCTCCATTCTTCTCAAACAGAGGAGGGAAGGGGAGAGGAGAATGGTGGGCAGGCACGTGGGGGAAAGGAGATGTGCCAAAGTTTTCCTGAGCAGAATATGAGGGAAAATAGAAAGAGAGACTTCAAACAATAATAAAAACTTGAAAAGCAGAGCTAATCATGACAGTATCTAACATCCAAACACAATCCATGTGATTTTGTCTAAGCTTGTGGCTAATGGTGTTAATTTAATGGAAAATCCCTAGAAAAGTAAGCATCCAAAAAAACAAGTTCTAGGAAATAAGAGTCTCTGGTCCATTAGGGGTCTGGAAGCTGGGTTTCTCTCATTCTTGGTAACTGCTGAGTTTTTCAGCTGCTGCCGGACTCACACCCTTTCTTTGCCTCCATCCTATTTTCCTTCATTTCTAAAAGCCTCACCTTTGTCCTACATTTAAAGCTCAAGATCCATTTTTTTAAAAAAATGACCTGCCACCAGGCATGTAATTTTTATAAATGTCTGCCCAACACTAACAGCACCAAGTAATAAGATTCAAATCCCCAAAGCAACATTATTCTGCCAACCCCTCCCTTTCCCCCAGACTTGCCAGAGTGTGGGATGTCTGCCAGGGAAATATAATAAAATGTGGGAACAGGAATAAATAAAAATAAAATTTTAAATTCTGTATTTTTGCCTGCTTTGTTTTCCTTTTTAATTTTAATCCTTTTCTTTCCCTCCTTTTCTCATACTATTGTAGTATTTCTTTCTACCTAACTGTTTTTGCCCCCTGTGTTGATGATGCTAATATATCTACTCTCTCCTTATGGATTTTCCAGGCAAGCAGGTTGCCTGCACCATCTGAACAATTTCCTCCCTTGCCTTGTCTTATTATATTTTCTGGGCAGTCAGTTCTTCCCAGTCAGGCTCTTCTTTGTCTTTTGTGTTCTGCACCATGACTCTCTCTCTTGGCTCCCTTGTTGTTGGCTCTTGCAAATCTTACCTGTTCTGTCACCCTCACAGCATCAGCTTCTGGTGATTGTATGGCCTCCCCCATTACCTGGTCGCATTTCTTGAGAAATCTCATTAATCTTCAAATGCCCGGCCCTTCCTAACTGGCATGAGAGATAATTCAGGGTGTCTTTTTCTTTACTCAATCACATAAGCTTTGAGTATTTTTCCCTCCTGTTGAGGCCACTAGCTAGATCTCTGTCTGGGGAAGATCAAAAAAGTTTCCCTCTTGGGTGTACACCTCTTAGCAGGACTGTGCCTCCTGGCAGAGGAGGCATTCTTAGAGGGGGAACAATCAGGAGCATTCACTGATTGCATAGCCATTTTAGGGGGCAGGGGTCTGTGTGACAGGAAGTTGGAGTTTGCTATAAGAGTAATTTGGTTTAGGAGAAAAGAGGGATAGCGGGGAGCCCAGGACTGTGCCTTTCCAGGGGTTCTGTAGGACCATGGCAGCATCTCCCAACACTAACCACTGAGCTAGAAAAATACTGATGTCCCTGCACCAGTACATTGCTTATTCCCTTAGGGGAAAGAATGTACTCTGAGCCCTCCCAAGTGACAAAGTCAGCTGGCAGCTTCTTAAGTCCTACGTAGGAAATCTATCCGAACATCACCACCTCCCTGAGTCTCCTGACCCCTTTTTCAATCTTAAGACAAAGCAGCTCTGGCATCTCTACCTCATTCCTCATAAGCCATTTTTATGTGGACCCTAAACAACAATGACAAATATGACCTATAAAGAAGCTTCGTTATAAAATTGAAAACTATGACACAATTCTCTCCGTTGTTCGAATGAGAGGAAGTTGTAGCAATTCAAGAGTTCATTCTGTATGTTTCTATTTTGTATTTCATTGTGGGTAATAATTCTTTTGAGTGACATCAAGTAATACAACTGGTTGAGTAATAAGTGTCTGAGATACAGCACGGATCCCTATAATAAACATTTTAAGCATCTGGGATGGTGACTTACAGGCAGCGACTTCTCTGCTGACTCATGAGGCTAACCCTAACTCCTCACCTAGGTAAGAAGGACAGGAAACTGGTGTTGAGGAATTATGGACCAGTAGAAACAGAAATGACCCAAGGTTTTCAGATGGAGCCTTACAGAAGCTTACTGCCCTTGCCTCAGTGGGAAAGAGGTAAGATGAAGCACACCATGGCTCCTTTACTCCCAGAGCACCAACAATATTATGGTTGCCATGCAATATTTGGGATATTTACACTGAAATATTATTTGTTGCTTGTCTGAAATTTAAACTTAACTGAGCATCCTCTATTTTACCTGGCGACTCTAATAGTACACAACCACCACATGGCTATGGGGGGTCCAAGGACAGCTATCCATCTGCTCTTGATAACCGATAACACACCTATGAGAGATTCAAATTCCTTCTCAGTTCCAAAGCAAAAGGAGGTTTGTGAAGTCCAATTTCAGGTCATTTCCAGACTCAGTTTGGACTGTTTACTTCAGGGACACTGATTAAGTCATATATTACAAGGAAGCCTCCCATTGCCCCTAATTCAAAACAGCTGAGCCAGCTTCTCCTGCCAGCCAAGCGTCATGGTGGAAGCCTTGGGAGGGGACTGTGCTTGGGAAGAGGGGGAGGGCGATGGGGGGGGGAACAGGTTTAATATTAAGTGAGGACATGTCTTAATGCTCTTGTGGAAATGCTCTTTATGGAGCATCGGGTTACAAAGCCACAGTTGGGGGGTGGGGGCGGTGAGGAGGAATGGAGTGTAAGGGGGCACTGGAGAAATCATTGCAACATTTGAGGATCAAAGAATCCAGCCTGTCAAGTGCTATGATATTTTTTCAGTGAGGAAACAAGCTCACATTTTTCCCCTGAGGGCTCAGAGACAAAAGCCAAGGTTCAACTAAAAATTTTTTAAGACTTTTTTTTTAAGCCACAAATTATGTCTGTATATGTTTTGCTTCCACTCTTGCTTTTTTTTCCCCTTTGAAATTCGGGTGGGTGGAACAGGAGAACACTGCATTTTGAAGCTACACTGATAACAACCAGTCTGGTGAATATTTTGGAGTGTAAAAAAGCATTCATTTGGTGCCCATCAATCTGGCAAATGTATTCATTTACTTAACAAAGCTCATCATTCCAACAGTGAGGGATGTTTTACCTAAATCTACAAGGTGATGAAGGGCTGGTGAGGGGCATGCATGTTGCTCAGCCATGCTTCCTGTTTCCTGTTTGTTGGTTTTTCTTCCCTGAAGCGTATCTGCACTACACAGGGTTGAAGAAGACAGTCTGGGGTTCGAGGATGAGGAGAGAGGACGAAAGAGAGCAGACAGATGGGAAGATGATGGTGATGAGTGAGGTAGATGTATTTTCCTTCCCTTTAGCAAATATTTCAACGTTTGCTTTTTGGAGAGAATCCAGTCTGTTTTAACTTCATTTTCCAGTAGATAATGCTTCTATGAATTTGATGGAACTAGAGAACAGAAATGAAAGAGAGCAGGGTAAGCATGCTGAGGACTGAAACGTCCCGGTTCAGAGTTGTTCTGCATTCATGTCTGTTGACCATAAACACAACATTAGTTATGCCAGAGAAATGAACAGGAGATAGAAATCAAAATTCAGTCTTCATATGACTCCAAGGCAGGCCCTATATTTGCCTTTGCATGAGGTTTACAATATCTGTTCTAGCTTGATTGAAGTTTGGAAACTTATAAAACAGGACTTCGTTTAAAAAGTGGAAGAGGGATTTTTGAAGAAGTTGCTTGTCAAAGATCCTGGCCAAGATTTGAGTCAGCTCTGTACATGTGGAGGGCACATCTGTGATCACAGTACAAGAGCAATGTTTTCATTCTTTTAAATGCCAGAATTACCTCTCCCCACGCCTGGCCACAAGACTTTCCCATGCCCGTCAAGAAGATTCTAGTGGAATTACCATTAGTTAGTGGCAAGAGGAAAGGCGATGATGTTCCTGTTGTGGTCGAGGTGATATTGCGGTGAGGTCAGGCAGACATGTGGAAGCAGTAAGTGGAGAAGCTGAACTAGGAAGACCCCAGACTGCTTCTCTAAGTGCTAATGGGAATTCAAAAGATGGACTCAGCACCATTCCATCCTCTACACTACAGTGAGGTTCTTTTCCTTTCTTTTCTTTTAAATGAGTTACAGCTGTACCATTCACTTTTGGTAAAGGGCACAAACCTTAAGTGTACAGCCTGATGAATTTTTACAAATGCATGTGCTCAGGTAGCCGCCCCTGGATGCAGTTCCTGAAAGAAGCATCCCCGACCACAACATTCCACTTGGAAGAGTTTCATACTTTTAAATGCCAGAATAACTTTCTTACTTAGCCTGGCCGCAAGCCTTTCCCATGGAGAAACAGCCATATTAAATGAATTATGATTTTTAAAAATTATCTTAATTTTCTAACACATGGCTGCACAAAACAACTGAAAGCTTTCATTTTTCACCATTGAGACTCTTAAAACTATCCGTGATAATGTCTCAAGAAGCTGCCCTTTGGCAGCCCACCTTCTTTCAAGCCTGGAAAGCAGCTTTCCAGTGAGGGTGTAAACATGAATTATGAGCTTGGAGAAGTAAAGGTAGAATTTGCTAGGCTTTCCACCCTTCAGAAGAAGCAAATGTCTCCTGCTTACCGCTGCTTCTTATTTGTTTGATAACCTTTGATTTGTCTAATTTTTTTTAATCTGCAGGTTTCTTTGTCAACCTGACAACAAAAGGTACCTAGGATTTGGATCACAAAATAAATAGGGAGAGAAAGAGCCCAGAAATGCTTCCAATCCTGAGCCATACATTTTATTGGCCAGCAGGGTGTGCGAAATCTGCCAAGAACATGCTGCCGTGACCTTGAACAGAGTAGATTGTATAGTCCCAGAGGCCCTGGTGGTTCTCTCAGATGTCCCTTAAAACCTGTACCAATCCTGAGTAGCATTCTCAATTCTGGACTGGCTTAAAGGTCTCCTATGTCACACAAAACTGATCACAGGTTGAGGAACAGAATATGAATCTAAAATATCTCCCAAAGCTTTACTGCTAAATGGAAAGTGGAATACAGCTGAAATAGAATTATACTCTTTTATTAAAAATGGCAAGTCCAAAAAGGGAGGCAAACTGTAGCACAGAAGCTTTGATAAATCAGACAATTAAATGACAGGCACTTAATAAATACCTTTTGTTCTTAAATACGCTTATCTAATAGATATTTATAAATATTTGTTGAACATCTGTGTTAGTTGGGATTCTCCAGAGAAACAGAACCAATAGGACATGTTTATATAGACAGAAAAAGATTTATTTTAAAGAACTAGCTCACACAATTCTTGGGATAATAAATCTGAACTCTACCAGGCAAGCTGGCAGTATGGAAGTTTAGGTAAGAACTGATGTTGCAACTCTGAGTCTGAAATCCACAGGACAAGCCAGCAGGCTGGAAAATCAGGCAGGGTTTCTATGTTGCAGTCTTGAGGCCAAATGTACTCTTCTCTGGGAAACCTCAACCTTTTGCTCTTAAGGCCTCCAACTGATTGATAAGACCCACCCCACATTATGGAGGGCAATCTATTTCACTTAAAGTCTATTGATTGTAAATGGTAATCACATCTTCAAAAATATCTCAACAGCAACATCTAGATAGGTGTTGGACCAAATGACCTGTCACCATAGCCTTGTGAAATTGACACATAAAATTAACTATCACAGCATCTAATTGTTTAATACTGTGTTAGGGACCATGGATGATACTCATGGAAGACAAGATACAAAAGCTGACAAGAAAGATTCTCCCTCAAGGAGCTTAAAACCTAGTAATATAGAGAATATACAAATGCCTTCCTTCCCTTTCTATAAATATGGTCAACTAGATAGTATGAAAATCACTTCTGAAGTATTAAAAAATTATGATTTAAACAGTGTTTTTAAATTATTTCCTAAGCTAAGGGCACCTGGGTGGCTCAGTGCATTAAGTGTCTGACACTTGATTTTGGCTCAGGTCATGATTTCACAGTTGTGAGAGTGGGCCCTGAGTCAGACTCTGTGCTGAGCATGGAGCCTGCTTAAGATTCTCTCTCTCCCTCTCCCTCTGCCCCTCTCCCCTGCTAGCACTATCTCAAAAAGAAAAGCTTTCTGAACTAAAGGAAAGTAATGAATCTGCAGAGGCCAAAAATGTACTGAAAGCAGGAACTCTGGGAGGCTATCTGTCAAACTCTGGTGACCTTGGGCCTTTATTATGATGACTACTCAGGACATCAGATAGGAGATAAAGTCCAGGACCAACCAATGTGAGGAATCAAATAGAAGACTTTCAGATAAAGCCAGGATTGCAATGAACCACGTCTGAATTAGAGCAGACTTAGAAGTAAGCCCATTGTGTCGAGGGGGATATCAAGGAAACTTGGTACCAATGGAATTAGTCTTCATATAGGTTTATGACCAGAATATATAGTATCTCTGTGGGCTAAAAACTGCAAGTGGAGAATTTAATTAAAAGTAATTCCAAGTTGTAATTTCCCCTAGGCAATTGACAAAAGCAATCACAGATCTTTTAGGGATTTGTCAACCACAACTCAGGTTTTAAAGAATTCCTACAGACAAAGTACTGAGAACATAAACTCACAGCACAAATCACAAAACAGGTAAACAGAGAACCATGAATGAGGGTCAGCAGAATTAGACCTAGGGACACTTCAGGTGCTCAAGTGATTAGATACAGAGTATAAAATAGATTTAATATGTTTTAAGAAATACTAGAACTGAAAATATAAGCAAAGAACAGGGAATTATAAAAATGGAATTTCTAGAAATGAAAAATTTAGTGCACATGTTCACTAGCAGATTACAGACACAAAAAGAGAATTTGTAAACTGGAAAAAGGGTTTGATGAAATCCAGAAGTTTGTCCAAGGACACACACACAAAGTAGGAAATATGAAAAAGTGGCCAAGAAACATAAGGATAAATTGAGAGTCTACTGTAAGTTTAATGGAAGTTCTAATTATTTCAATAACTACTGAAGAAAATCTCAAATCTGCAGGAATCCAGGGAATCTTGATTAAGATAAATGACTAGAAAAATGTGTCTAGACACATCATAATGAAACCAAAGGCATAAGTTGTAAAACATCTGAAGAAAAAAGACAGAACAAATAAAATGGAGCAAGTAGTGCTCAGCAGTAAAATGAAAGGCAAAAGACACTGGAATAATACTGTTAATGTGCAGGAAAAAAATAAGTCAATCTAAAATTTTTACACCCAGAGAACCTATCTATCAAAACCAAGTATGAAACAAAAACACTTTCAGATAAACAAAAATGAAGAGTTTAATACAAAAGAATTCCCATTCAAGGAGAAATCTAAAGGATATAAACTCAATCCAAACATAAGGTAATTAAGAGGGAAAATAAAGTAACAGAGAAGACAGGACAAATAGGCACAAAATAAGGTGATGAAAATAAAACTAAATATGTTGGTAGTCAAAATAAATTTAAAAAGGAAATCCAGGTATATGCTGTTTATAGAGATTCATAAAGAAAGGTTGAAAGTAAATGGGTAGAAAGCATCTATTAGGCATATAAACCAAAAGAAAGTTTCTATTGTCTGTTTTATTATCACACCAAAAAGATTTTTTTTTAAATTCTTTTAAGTGCATTTTTTGATTCTCATTGAGAGACAGAGAACAAGTGGAGTATGGGGCAGAGAGAGAAGGAGGGGGAGAGAGAGAGAGAGAGAGAGAGAGAGAGAGAGAGAGAGAGAGAGAGAGAATCCCAAGCAGGCTCTGAAGTGTCAATGCAGAGCCCAACACAGGGCTTGAACTCACCAATGGTGAAATCATGACCCAATCCAAAACCAAGAGTCAGATGCTCAACCGACTGAGCCACCCAGGCACCTCACACCAAAAAGATTTTTAAGGAAAAAATAATTACTAGTGATAAATAGGGTCATAACAAAATTATAACATTTTTGATACATTAAAAATGTACCACAATTCTAAGCTGATACGCATTTGCTATATAAAACAAAATTGAGACTATATAAATGCAGACTAGTGTTAGTTTTTAAGTGACAAGTGTTACAAGAAAGAAATGAGTGAAATACTATGCTAATTCAGAGGAGAAAGCAGATATCAGTTGATAAAGTTAAGAGTGTATGGTAGAACCAGATTATGGAGAGGGCTGAAAGTCAGAGAAATCTGGGTTCAGCATGATCAGAAATTGATAACCACCTATATTCTTTTTTTAAATATGAAATTTATTGTCAAATTGGTTTAATACAACACCCAGTGCTCATCCCAACAGGTGCCCTCTTCAATGTCCATCACCGACTTTCCCCTCCCTCCCACCCCCCATCAACCCTCAGTTTATTCTCAGTTTTTAGATAACTACCTATATTCTTAAGCAGGCAATTGACATGATGGAAGTGGTTTCTTAGAAAGAAATACAGAAAATCTAGCTTTCATGTGCAAGACGAATTGGACGGGAGAGCTCACCACCAGGGTGTAAGCAAAGAGGGAAGTCACAATATTTTGGATTTAGGAGACAGAGAACATGAAAAGGAGGGGTAAATCCAAGAGACATTTTCATAGACAAAATCAATAGAAAATTAAATGGCCCTGTGCCATTTGGTGGGTTATTTGTCTTAGGAAGTGACTGCAGGAAATACATTTCCCAAAGATAACTATGTGAAAAGAGACCAGCTGACTCTTGGAAGACTCATCTCTATTAGCCTCAGAAAGTAAGGACAATAGCCCCGAATTTATGGGTTACAGGTCACTATCTACATGGGCTATGTACAGATGATTTTAAAACACTGAATGAATGAAGTACCATGGGAAGACTTTGTAGCTCCAGAACTGGTTAAATATCATTCTAAGTGTATTCATCAATAATTATGGTACAGGCAGGGCACAGTCAAGCCATACCCAGAATTGCAAATTGCTTATAGAGATGGATTTCTGGATATGCTCCCTTGAAAATGTTTTTCCATCCTGAAAATATTACAACTGTGCTATAGGGAGTAGAACATTTGGCTGTGGTACTTCATCAGCTTATGCATCAGTATAGACTCAAGGCAGTTTCTGAGGATGCTGTACCCTGCCCACAGGGTCTCCCCTGATTCATCTCTAAGCACAGGCAGTATGGCTGCTGATTCATGCCTGCATCTTCATTTGATTTCTCAGTTTTTACAAAATGATGTTAAATCTAATCTCAGAATAAACGCCTACCAAGTCACATAGGTCTATATTCAACTGGAAATAGAGAGTATCTGCAACTGAGATCTTAGAAAATAGAGAGGGAACGTTTTGTGAATTGATATTCAGCAAGTACTCAATTGTCAGGAGCTAAGAGGACATCTACTGTTGAGGAGGACATTGACTGTCAAGCAATAGTCTGAAAGCTATTCAACAATCTACCCCTGGAAAAGCAAAAGCAGATGAGAACTGGGGACATGCTCCACAACATATCCAGCCCCCAACAGGTGGATTTCACTGAATTGCGTTTTTGACAACGTGCCATCAACCTTCTTTGAGGTCATTATTTTTTATAATTTATTTTGAGAGTGAGCATGAGTGGGGGAGGAGCAGAGACAGAGCAGGAGAGACAGAGAGCATCCCAAGCTGGCTTTGCACTATCAACATGGAGCCCAACACGGGGCTTGATTTCCCTGAATCATGAGATCATGACCTGAGTGAAATCAAGAGTTGGAAGCTTAACTGATTGAGCCACCCAGGTGCCCCAAGATCATTATTTTTTTAAATAGTCATGAAATGTGTGGTGTTTTTTTTTTTTTTCTGAAGGAAGGTTACTTATAAAATCATACCATGACCTCTTTATAGAAACTCTGGAAGAAATTCCCACCCCTATGCTAGCATCAAAACCAGTTACACTTCTGGGGTGCCTGGGTGGCTCAGCCAGCTAAGCGTCAGACACTTGATTTCAGCCCAGGTCATGATCTCACCACAGTCAGGCTCCTCAGTGGTCATGGAACCTGCTTAAGATTCTCTCTCTCTCTCTCTCTCTCTCTCTCTCTCTCTCTCAATCTCTCTCTCTCTCTCTCTCTCTCTCTCTCTCTCTCTCTCTCTCTCTCGGTGCCTGGGTGGCTCTGTCGGTTAAGTGTACGACTTCGGCTCAGGTCATGATCTCATGGTTTGTGAGTTTGAGCCCTGCGTCAGGCTCTGTGCTGACAGCTCAGAGCCTGGAGCTTGCTCTGGATTCTTTGTCTCCCTCTCTCTCTCTCTCTCCCCCTTCCCCACTTGTGCTCTCTGTCTGTCAAAAATAAATGAATAAATGTAAAAAAATTTATTTTAAGATTCTCTCTCTCTCTCTCTGTCTCTCTCTCTCTCTCCCTATGTCCCTCCCCTGTGCTCTCTCTCTCTCTCTCTCTCAAAAAAAAAATACTTGCACTTCTGAAGCTGGCATTTATTTTCTGAACACCAGATTGTGTAATTGATCAAGTTTCCCTTTTACACGATAGCCACACATGTGTCCCCCAGGAGGCAAACATGTTGATTAGAGCACACGTTGTGCTTCTAAAGAAGCCCTACTCCTGGCTTCTTTCTTATGTTCCTCTACCATTTTCTTTATACTTTTCTTAGATATTTATGCAATCTTACTGTATTTTATATATTAGAGTGTGCCTTAAATCCTATATGGAACAAGTTTGGTATAAATAAGTAAATGAACTAAAATGGCTTGAGATATGTTAGAATCCCCCCAGGTGGTCAGGACAATGTACCTTTTGTGGGATTTTGCCTAAAAGTCACACTTGCTAGCTTCTTTCCCTTCCCTGTTCTGCTGTTCCCACTCAAGAGCACTTCTGTAATCAATCACTAGTGGACAAATCTTTGTCTTATGATGGTGCCTTCTTGGAATCTTCCTCACCCTCTACCTTCAAGTGATCACTGAGTTCCCTTGATTTTGCCTTCTAAATGTATTTGAATGCTGTCCAGTTTTTTTTCTTCCCCACTGTCCCACCCTAGGCCATCTCATTTCCACTATCTCGTTCCCGTGAGATGGCTACAACAGCCTCCCAGAACCAGAATTATTCTCCACACGTAGCCAAGAGAGATCTTCCCCCAAATAAAAATCTGATCATGTCATTTCTCTGCTTAGAATTCTTCAAGGATGTCCCACTATCTTTAAGATAAAAGGCTAAACCTTTCATTGGGCCTCCAGGACCCTCCAATATCAGGACCCATCCTTTTGCCATCTTCTTTCCTTCCTCCCCACTCCACAGCCAACCAGTGTCCCTCCAACCTACCAAACCTTCCTCACCCCGAACCTTAGGCATGGGCTGCTCACTCCTTCCAAACACTTTCCCTTTCCCTCTGCTTAACTCTCCTCTCAGCATTTGTTTGGAGAAGCCATTCATTTGACAAATATTTCTTGAGGCCCTGCCAAGTACCGAGCATTGAGATGGGCTCCAAGGAGCACAGCAGTCAAGAGTGGCACAAAGGCCACTTTTCCAGAGACAATCATTCAATCCACCCACACTTAGTGACTCACTGGGCTGCTTTGAGTTCCCACAGCACCCATAACAACCACCCAGTTCAGTGCTAGCTACCTATGTGATGTGTGCCTCTAAGTTGCCTCTAAACTGCAAGCCCCAGAGGGCAGGGTCTGGGTCTGTCTTATTTCCTGCAATATTTCCTGATACTGCATATCCCCTGATATTGATACAGTAATACAGCTGGCTTTTAGTAGGTGCTCAATAAACAGTTGTTAAATGGATTAATTCCTCTCCTTTTTGCATTACAAAGATGATGGCTCATTACAAAGATAATGGTGAGTCCTGTTTGCAGCAGCCCCATTTGCTGTAGACTCAGGTACTGGGAGAAGCCACAGAGAGGCCACACATGGTCCCCCTTCTGAAACCATCATCGCAAAGAGTTTGGGTTAGGGAATAACTCAAAATGCCTTTGGCCAGAAGATGTTTTTTGCCCACCAATTTTCATAACCCTGTTTGTTTGAGAGGAAATTTGATCCAGATGTTTTAGATTCATTTACATTAAACTCATCACCACGTGACACTGTAACAGATTTGGATGGCCATGCAGTCCTTTTTCACAAACCAGGCTGCTGCATGTTGCCAGCTATAAATGAGGGCAGGACCCCAATTCTTTGCACTTGGGTCCAAATTTAGCAAGGACTGGGGGAGTGTGAAGTTTGGCAACTGTACATTCTTCTGTCCCTGCTGAGGCATGGATAGGGTTTTACAGACTTTGGAATGCAGATTTCCTAATGATTCGGACGAATGTCACTATGTGATGGTTCCATCCACCAAAAGGACCATGAAACAAGACCCCTCCTTGTCTTTATGATTTCTTCTATTTCAAAAAAAAAAAAGTGGGAAGGAGAAGAGGTTAGGAAGGAGTTTTAGAGGAGTAGACAATTAAGCACACATACACTCACACACAAATGCACACACACATCCAAAATTCTTAACAACCTAATGATTCACTAACAGCGCCAGGGAATTTAAATGTGCTAGTCCCTTGGCGGGCAGGAAGCCAAGGCCCCCCCTTCCCTCTCCCTGTGCTTTTCTGTATCCACCCCTCTCTCCCTGACATAAGGGTAAGTTCTGGCACAGAAAGATGACTCCTCATTCCATCGAAAACTCAACACTGCAAAATGAATTCAAAGTGGACTGAAAAGTTATTTGATGGCTCGGAAAATGTTTATACCAGGGTGGTTCTCTGAAACAACTGGGAAATGTTATCGCAGCACAGTGAGCTGCTCCCTCCTCCGCTCGCAGAGCACTTGACTCTGTCTGTGCTCTTAACATGTTGTAATTTATCTGTTAGAAAGCTGTTCTCACCAATATATTGGTAAGATCCAAGGACAGGAGCTGCATCTCGTTTGTTCTTATACACTCAGAATTTAGCATAGTATCTGGCACATAGCAGTTGCCTATGACTGATAAATGTCTGATGAATGAATGAATGAATGAATGAACCCTCTACCTTAAACAGAACTTCCTAATTACTGTGCCACCCACATCGATATATACAGATGGACAGATATAAAGAGATAAACAGACTTAGACAGAATGGGGAGGAAATATGGAAAGAAAGGAAAACCTATTTCTCGAAAATCCTGTGAGTACACTTAGAGAATTTTAAATAACTCAGACAAGTAGCCGCAATACAAAATTTGAGCAAGCCTATCTAACACTCTTTCATTTTACTGTTTCCATTTTTTATAGGCTTTTCAGAGAGGCAAATCCCTGACAGTGGACACTTCCCAGTCTGCTGACGATACCATAGTTACAGCCTCTCTACGACAGGAAAAGCCAGGCTTTCAACATATTGAAAAACACTCCACAGGCCCTTCAGTGAGGCAGGACACTTATGCCCTTGCTTAGATCCAAAGTTAACGACATCCATTTACAAAGGGGAAAAAGAGATCATAATTTTTTAAACTCTGTTTTTCCATGTGCGACTGGATTTTCTAAGTCAGCCTGAAAGCCACACGCTTGCTAGACCACATCAGGGCTGCAAAGCAGAAGGGGGTTGAGCCTCTGTCTGAAACAGAGGAACGGATGATGTCACCGCAGCAGTTACTGACCGAAGGGATTACGAGATTTGAAGTGGGATTTGGACAAATCTCTGGTGCTGTGAATACTGGGGGGCTGCTGGCTGCCTCTTCACCTGGGCAGGAACGCCTCATTCTCGCCCCTCTGGTTATGGGGGCTGTGTTGTCATAACCGCTGCGCTCTTGGCTAGGACCGAGACGGGTAATTTTCTGTCAGTTTTTCCATTCCAGGTTTCAAGAGCTTTTTCTGGGGATCTTAATTTTTTTCCACTTGTCTTCAAATCTTTTGGACAAGGTTGCAGATCATGAGCGGACGTAAGTGAGGAGGGACAGTAAAAGGATGGTGTATTTGGCAACTTGGGCGCTGGGATGGAGAAGCAGTCAAGGAGGAAGGGGCGTGCAGCCATCCGGGGGTCACCTCAACTCCCGAAAGGCTGCACAGCTGTGTTTGGCTTACTTGTGTGAGACTGCAAACCCACAAGACTAACATTTAGATTGTTTCATTAAAATGGAACATACTGTGGAGTATCTAGTATGTGTAAGTCACGCTCCTAGATGTGGTGCACAATTGTTAACAATTCAGGGCACACTGTTGCCCCCAAGGTGGTTTCAAACCAGTATACTTAGATAGGTACAGATAGCACGCCTTGATCCCCATTTCTTCATTTGCCAACTAAAAAAAAATTGTTTAAGTCCATCTGTCTGTTCATTTATTTATTTTGAGAGAGAGAGAAAGAGAGAGAGAGACAGAGCTAGAGTCGGGGAGGGGCAGAGAGAGAAGGAGACACAGAATGGGAAGCAGGTTCCAGGCTCCCAGCTGTCAGCACAGAGCCCAACGTGGGGCTCGAGCTCACTAACTGTGAGATCATGACCCGAGCCGAAGTCAGACGTTTAACTGACTGACACACCCAGGCGCCCCTTCATTTATCAATTTTAAATAATATTTATTGACCCTCCAACGTAAAAGATGAGGATGATCTCCTACTTTTTCTTCCCTCCTCCTCCTTCCAATATTTAACATTGCATTCTTATTCTTTTGTTACTTTGAAATTTTAAACTTTATACCAAGTGCTACCTATTTCTCATTCTAGCAACTTCATTTTGTATCTTAAATATTTATGAAATATAAGAGTACAAAGAATAATGTATCACCTGTTACCTCTTAATATCTTTTATATATATATTTGCATGTATCCATAGATAATATGTAGTATTTTGCCTTTTTTAATGTGCACAGATGATACTACTACTCAGAACATTTTATTTTATAATTTGATGTTTTCCACTCAACTTGGTGTTTTCAAAATATATCTGTGTTAATATAAGCTATAGTCCTTTCGTTTTTCTTGCTGCCTCGTATTCCTTCTATGAACCTACCACAGTGTCTTTATTCAGGCCTTGTTGGTGGAAAATAAGAACAGTAATAGCAACAGCATTGAGTGCCTACTATGTTCCAGGCACTATTTTAAGGATGTTATGTTGCTTAACTAACGTGATCCTGTAGCAATCCTCATTTTCTATGAGAAAACTGAGGCACAGAGAAGAAGTCGCATACCTGAAATCTCAACGGCTAATACATGACCATCTAGCTCCAGAGTCCTCTCTCTTAACTACCATGTAGTCCTGCCTCTTAACCTAAACTGATTTCTTCGAACCATTCCAAACAATGATGTAGTGAACCTGTTTGTACTCATGTGTGAGAGATTCCCTTGGAGAATTACTGGGGTGTGGGATCTGGGGCATCTTCAGCTTGCTCCCATATATCACCAAATTGCTCTCCAAAAACACATTCCAATTCATACTCCCACAAGCTTCTATACACTTCAAACAGCATTCTATGACTCCCTACTTTATAAAAATGAGGGGATTATCACTTTCATTCTGTCTTCCTTCTTTCCTTTCTTCTACACTCTACCTTCTGTTAGTTACATTTTACATGGTATACACAGTCAAAATTGTTGACATTTTCTGTATAAGCTCTGTTAACTTTTCTCCGCTTTGTCCACAAGTTGACTCTAAAGTTAGACACCAGTGAAAGATATTTACACATTTATAATCACTTAAATATTGTTCAGTGCCTGGGAAGCAGGTTGCAGGAATTGCATTTCCCTCCCTGCAGGCCCCATAACAACAACCTAGGACCACATTAAATAGAATGCTCATAGCATCAAAGACTAACAGAGCTCTTTTTCTTACATTTAGCTTTAAGTCATGTCATGTTTAGTTGACTGAGGTCCTTGTATACTTTGCCTGCCCCCTTGAAATTCCTTATTGTCTTTTTTCTCTTCATTTTGTTTTCCATTATTGTGTTCTCAAATTTTCTTTCTTTTTTTTTAATTTTATTTTTTATGTTTTAAAATTCACATCCAAATTAGTTAGCATCTAGTGCAACAATGATTTCAGGAGTAGATTCCTTAGTGCCCCTTACCCATTTAGCCCATCTCCCCTCCCACAACCCCTCCAGCAACCCTCAGTTTGTTCTCCATATTTATGAGTCTCTTCTGTTTTGTCCCCCTCTCTGTTTTTATAGTATTTTTGTTTACCTTCCCTTATGTTCATCTGTTTTGTCTCTTAAAGTCCTCATATGAGTGAAGTCATATGATTTTTGTCTTTCTCTGACTAATTTCACTTAGCATAACACCCTCCAGTTCCATCCACGTAGTTGCAAGTGGCAATATTTCATTCTTTTTGATTGCCGAGTAATACTCTATTGTATATATGTACCACATCTTCTTTATCCATTCATCCATCGATGGTCATTTGGGCTCTTTCCATACTTTGGCTATGGTTGATAGTGCTGCTATAAACATGGGGGTGCATGTGTCCCTTCGAAACAGCACACCTGTATCCCGTGGATAAATATCTAGTAGTGCAATTGCTGGGTCGTAGGGTAGTTCTATTTTTAGTTTTATGAGGAACTTCCAAACTGTTTTCCAAAGTGGCTGCACCAGCTTGCATTCCCACCAACAATACAAAAGAGATCCTTTTTCTCCGCATCCTCACCAACATCTGTTGTTGCCTGAGTTGTTAATGAAGCCATCAAAATCCTCAAGGAGAAAGCAGGCAAAAACCTCTTTGATCTTGGCCACAGCAACTTCTTACTCAACACATCTCCAGAGGCAAGGGAAACAAAAGCAAAAATGAACTACTGGGACCTCATCAAAATAAAAAGCTTCTGCACAGTGAAGGAAACAATCAGCAAAACTAAAAGGCAACCGACAGAATGGGAGAAGATATTTGCAAATGACATATCAGACAAAGGGTTAATATCCAAAATCTATAAAGAACTTATCAAACTCAACACCCAAAAAACAAATAATCCAGTGAAGAAATGGGCAAAAAACATGAATAGACACTTCTCCAAAGAAGACATCCAGATAGCCAGCAGACACATGAAAAAATGCTCCACATCACTCATCATCAGGGAAATACAAATCAAAACCATATTGAGATACCACCTTACACCTGTCAGAATGGCTAACATCAAATTTTCTTTCATATCATCTTTTCTACCAAGTAAGCTGGCTTTTCCCCTCCAAAACCCTCCCACACCAATCTGGACTTATCCTCTGGGCCCGCTGTACTGTTCTCTTCCTGGAACCTTTTGTCTGACCCTGCTCTCCTGCATCAGAGTTGTTAGTTTATGGATCGCATATCACCTTCTTTTTTAGTTTATTTTGCTGGAGTATGTCCATAAGTAACTTCCCACAGAAGGGGACATGCAAGATAGATCTTCTAAGTCCTCATAGGTCTGAGATGTTTTTACCGTCACACTTTATCGCTGGGCTGTAAATAAAAGTCTGACCCATTTTTAAACTGTGGGAGCTCCCACGTGTCCAAATGAGAAGAAGAATAGTATTTATATGGAGGTCTTAGCTTTCCCCCAGATGGCTAGTTCCAAATTTTTGAAGCATACCCTTTTGCCCTGGGTGAGTGTCAGCTGCCTGGGCTTTCTGCCCTAAAGGGGTGGGGGATTACCAGGGTGTACCAACAGGAAAGTTAGCTAGTGTTTGCTCCAGTTATCACCTTGATCCTTGGCCATACTACTGATTTTGAGTGCACAGCCTCTCAATAATTTTGTTAGTTGACTGGCTCCAGCAGGGAGAATATGTGAGGTCTCATGTTTCTCCACCTGTTTCACTTAATAGCCTTGTTCTGTCCACTTTCCATCTTGCAGAAATCTATTGACCATTTTCTATCACTTTCAGCAGTTTTATTTCCCCATTTATTCGCTGTGTGGCCTGGGCAACTTACTTAACCTTCTTGTACCTCAATTATCTCATATATAAAATGCAAAATAATGGGACCTACTTTATTAAGGTTGTAATGAGAAGGAAAAGGGTTAATACACTTAAGGCACTAGAATAGCATTTGGCACTTACCTAACCCCTTAATACAATCATTACTATTATGTGATGGAGCCCTGAGAGGGATGGGATACAAGATGAATAGTAAGACTATAGTATTTAGACCATTTACTAATTGTCCCTTACGTGGAAAGAAATCACTTGGGGTTTACAGGGATGGTTTACTCATCTGTGAGTTTGAGGTCCCCCAGATCAATGCTTTTTAAACCATGATTACTGGGGAATGTGGTTAAAATACCAACTCCGATTTAGTAGGCAAAAGTGAGCTCCTTATTTTGCATTTCTAGCAAGTTCCTAGGTGCTGCTGATACTGTTAACAGTGTGTATATGTTTGTGTATGCACAGTGTGTGCACTGTTATATACACTAGATGTCAATATGAAATAGATGTTCACTGTAGGTCATGGTAAAATCGTTTGAAAATCACTGCCTAGAGAAAGCCAGCCTCATTCTTGGCCACCTCCACAAGAGACTCTCCCCCGCACCCCACCCAGTGCTAACCTTGGAAATCAGGATATGGTTTTATCCGGGAAGCAGG
Source organism: Panthera pardus (assembly GCF_024362965.1). Taxonomy (NCBI): domain Eukaryota; kingdom Metazoa; phylum Chordata; class Mammalia; order Carnivora; family Felidae; genus Panthera; species Panthera pardus. Next base: position 99,935,704 of record NW_026526810.1, on the reverse strand, counting down.
AGGGCTCCATATTGCTCGTAATCAGTCTGCAGTAAGAGCTCCTCTCAAATCCTAAGTCCTGTTATTTGCTGTCCCTTCGCCACAGCAAGGATGTTATCCCACAGCTGGGATGTTACCCAACCCTATCTACATCCCCTTGCTGGTTTTCCCAGCACTTTTGGGTTTCTGGCTTGGTGCCTCTTCCAGACCACCAGAGACCTAACACTCCCCTACCCCTTCCCTGGGGTATCTGGTTTCACTCTTTAGCTACTGGTTTAGGGTTTCTCTTCCTTGGAAGACAGGGACAGCTGGGAATGTGGATCTCATCCTGTCTGGGTTTTCCCCTGACAAGTGGCAGTAGTGGCAGGATATGAGGTGCTTGAAGACCACTCACATACTATTATCACAGAAAGCAGAGTCACTAATGAAAAGAACAGGTGCAGTGGACTGAATTGCACTTCATGGGCAAGTGGGAACAGTACGGGAATCAGGACTACATGGGTTTTTAAAAAAATCAATTAGGGGGAGGGATGAATAGGTGAGCACAGGGGATTTTTAGGACAGTAAAATTGTTCTGTATGACACTATAATGGTGGATACATGTCATACATTTGTCAAAACCCACAGGATGTCAAACATAAGAGTGAATCCTAAAGTAAACGAGGGACTTTTGTTAATAATAACATACAGTATCGGCTCATCAACTGTAACAAATGTACCACACTAATGCAAGATGTTAATAATAGGAGAAACTGGGAAGGAAGGGGAGGGTAGGTGGATGAGAACTCTGTGATTTCCACTCAATTTTTCAGTAAACCTAAAACTCTAAAAATAAAGTCTATTAATTTCAAAAAAATAGAAAAAATAATTTTGCTGGGCTATTGTGATGATTAAAATGGATAAAACATGACAGCACTAAAAAAGTATCCGTAGCAACAAGAACCAAAACAATTACTCATGTCATACATGAATACATCCTCCCTCCCCACTCACCTCCCTAGAAGTGTCCATTGCTATAGAAGCAGCCCGTGTCCTTGCAGACCTTTCTGGGTGTGTGTAGATACATAAGGGAGATGATGCCTTTGAAATACCTCCCAACATTCTTTTTGGTAGACTACGTTCCCCTCCTGCATCCCATCCACCATTAAAGCCAAGCCGTGAGGCTTTTGTGTCCCAGGTCAAAAAAGTAAGACACAGACCAGAAAAGGAAGTGGAATCTACTTTGCCTTCTCACCCGGAAGTAAATGTAAAAGATAACAGAGGGTGAGAAATTCAGACACAAAAGTCCTTGTTTTCTCTGATCTCTGGGTTGCACCTTAGGATAGGTGGATAAGGTGCATTCAGATGGATAAGGTGGATAAGGACATTCAGATAGATATAAAGAGACCCCAGACCTTTGGGGCATGGTGTTTAGCCAGCACTGACTCCCCTTCAGGGGCTGTACTTTCCGCCCCCTGCCCCCGGCCTTGGAGGAAGGCCCTTATTTCCCTTAGAGCCACTTCTATAATGTACATCATGAACATTTTTCTGGGATGGAAACCTAGATGTTGACTTACTGAATGAATAGTATGGGCATGGTTCTTATAAAACATAATATGTGTACATGGAAATAATAATTTCAGTGGAAAGGTATAAAATAAAAAGTAAAAATCTCACTCTGATCTTCACTCCAGGCCCATCTTTCACAGGTAACTGTTTTTCATCTGTTTGTTTATAGTTTTAAGTTTTCTGGTAGTCATCTACATAACTCAGCTAACATGTTTATGCTATTTCTTGATTTATCAACTTTAAGAAGAATCTATTGAATAATGTTTTGAAAAATAAAAAATTTACTCATTTGGATTAAACCCTCTTCCAACTTTCATTAACTTATTTTTATTTTTAGCTCTGGCACCTATTTTTATAATTTTAAAAATACATCTCTTTTGGAGCACCTGGGTGGCTCGGTCGGTTAAGCATCCGACTTCGGTTCAGGTCATGATCTCACAGTTTGTGAGTTCAAGCCCCACATGGGGCTCTGTGCTGACAGCTCAGAGCCTGGAGCCTGCTTCAGATTCTGTGTCTGCCTCTCTCTGTGTCCCTCCCCCATTCATGCTCTGTCTCTGTCTCTGTCTCTCTCTGTCTCAAAAATAAATAAACACTAAAAATTTTTTTTTTAATACAGCTCTTCTGATGCAGGAACATTAAACAATATGTCTTCTACTGGGAAAGGTGAGGAAATAAGTATTATTTTCTCTTCTCTTCCTCCCTCTTTCCCCTAGGTTTCTTCTATATTATTATGTGTATGTGCTTAGGTCTTTTGGATTTATAATCAAGTTTTACATGCTTTATCTATAGATTCTTTTAAAGATCCAAAGAGCATTTACAATTATGCAAATATCATTCATTCCTGAATGGGGATAATATAGCCTAGCCAGAAACAATATATCAGAGTAATAAAGCCTGAGGCTTTAGAATAATTGCCACTTAAGAGTCGTGTGACTTGGTTACTTAATTTCTCTGTGCCTTAATTTTTCATCTGAAAAAAAAATGGGATAATAATACCTACACTATAGGATTGTTTGAAGATTAAATGAAATAATCTATCTAAATCACTTAGCACAGTGCCTGTCACATAGTAAGAATTTCAACAGAAATTTTACCATTTGTGCTATTATATTATTAAGTAGTGTGAATGGATCCATTAGCAAGATATTGTAATTCTTATGTTATTAAGCCTGTGTCATGACAAGGAGAATATTCCTAATACCAAGGTTAAATGTATTCTCTCTCTTGACGCTCTATCAATTCAAAATATCATGTCACAGATTAATTTGCATTTTTAGACCATGACTTTTTGTATTTCTTGACATGTCTAATTGCTTTTCTATTTTCTTGTTGGGTGAAGAGATTAATAATAGACTATATTGTACTGTGTGTTGAGTGGCCAATCTCGAGAAGAAAGAGATTGTACAATACCTGACACATGGTGGGGGAGAGAGAGAGAGAGAGAGAGAGAGAGAGAGCCAGCCCCAGGTTTCCATCTTTCCAGTTCTGGTTGCCATTTGACCTGGACTTTTTCTATTCCTCAGATGCCCAAAAGATTCTCCTATTATATTTTTACAACATCCCCTCTACACATGAACATATTCATTAAATTGTAGCACATGAGGGTTCCTTTCTTTGAAACCCAGTGATGTTATAGAGGGAATTGTAGTGAATATATCTAGGGACTCTTCTAACCCTGACATTTTTTCTATGTGTTTAAGTTCTTCTGATAGTCTGCTTATCCACGCTTTCCACTCTGGCTAAAGTTTTCCTATTCTCATTCTCTCCCTCTCGCCATCCCCCATCTTCTCCCCTCCCTCCACCTGCCCCCCCACCACCACTTTCTGATAGAAACTGAGGACAGAAAAACACCCCCTGCCTTGTAGCAAGGATCATTTTTTCCCTTTCATCATTACTCCTGCTCAGGGATCTATAATGTATACAGTGGGATAAAGATAATTATTCCCTGGCTTCAGGAAGTTCCAATTCCCTGAGACATTTAAAGGGATACCATATAAAACATAAATTTTAATATATCAGATCCACAGTCACTATGAAGGAAGGGGAAGGAGCATTTCTGCTGCTTGATAAGAAAAACTAGCTGATGGGGTGCCTGGGTGGCTCAGTCAGTTAAGTGTCCAACTTCAGCTCAGGTCATGATCTCACAGTTTGTGAGTTCGAGCCCCGCATTGGGCTCTGTGCTGACAGCTCAGAGCCTGGAGCCTGCTTCAGATTCTGTGTCTCCCTCTCTCTCTCTGCCCCTCCCCCACTCACACTCTGTCTCTCTCTCTCTCTCAAAAATAAATAAACATTAAAAATAAAAAAATAAAATAAAATAAACAAAGAAAAACTAACCAACCTTTGTGTACATCTTAGCAGGCACAAAATACAAATGAGGAGGTGGGATATAATTATTAAAATCTTGAAATGTCCTAGAAATAAATATCCTTGGGGTATAGTTTGAGATGTTGCTTGATACCAAACTTCCTTGAGGACCAAAGAGGAGAGGGGTACATAATAACAGATATAAGCTCTCCATAGGGAACTAGCGCCTGATGTTTTGTGACACTTTCCAACAACGCAAGTGGTGTCAGTTCCCCTACATTGACTGTGGTGTTTTAATAAATCAAATTATCAAAGCTTCATAGATGTGAAAAAAAATGAAACAAAAACAAGTGAAGCAAGCATAGTTTGCTGCTCTAACATCAAAGAACCTCAAACCATAAATCCATAACATTCACTTTCAAAAGCAGATGATGAAAAATATGGAATGAGTTTCTTAGATTTAATTTTAAAATGGCAAAAGTATGTGAGAGCAGAAGAGAGATGCTGAAATGCAGAAACCAGAGCAGAGGGTACTTCATTTTAGAATTTTTAACATCTCCAGGGAGCATAAGAGCTTAGTTCCTTCATGGCTGGAAAGCCATAGGCGAACTTTGCAAGCTCTTTTTGTATTGAGTCCAGTCATTCAGCTCAAGTCAGTAAATCAGACACCCAGGGGATACATAACACATTATTAAATTTATGCAAGAGCTCTGAGTTCATCAAGGAAAATAAAGAAAGGTGCTAAATGTCACAAGTGAGCTTGCTGGTAATCAACCAATCCAATATTAAATTGATTTTAAAATCACATAGTCTCTTTTTCTGCAAAATTTCATTCATAGTAGACATTTGTCACTTTTTTTATTGTTGGACACATTTGATTCCCCTTCATATTGGTTTCCTTTCAGGGAATTGCTTTTCCCGAATGTATGTAATCTTGGTGAGAAGTAGTACCTGCCCCCAGCTCCCAGCCCCCAGACTGGCAAGCTGACAAGGTTGGGTGTACCTCATCCCAGCCTGTCTGTGGAGTGAACAGACCGAAGGTGTGAAGGTGTGCATGAGACACAGACTTGGTCAATGGGACATTTTCCCCATCCTGGGAATCCCAGGGGAGGGATGCAAAGATATGAATGATAATGAGAATTTCTTTGTCCCTGCTGATTTGCCCTCTTGAGTTCCCTTGTGTCCCACCCATTCTCCAAACCCAGTTTTCTAGTCCTTCAATGACTTGTCTCCAATGGTCATCCAATAAAATCTTTTTTCCTGAGATCATCAGTTGCTTGTGACCAAGAGGTCTAATGTATTCATTCATTTGGAGAAAAAAATTTCTTTAACATCCACTCTGTTTGACATAGGAATATAGAGACATAGTTCCTACTCTCAAACTGACTGAGATTGCTATATAAATAGATAATTATAGTGCGGTATAGGAGGTGCTATTATAGATGAACAAAGATCACAGAGGCAGAAGTCAGTAATTCCACTTAGAGGATATAGGAAATGTTCCACAGAGAAGACAAAGCATAAGTTTTGTTTTGGAGGACAAATAGTTTACCTTCTCAAAAAAAAAAAAAAATTAGGCAAGCTTTCCAGCAGGGGGAAAAAAAAAAGCACACACAATGGTATACAGGCATGGAAGAACATGCTTGAGATGCTTCCAGAATTAGGATGGAGCAGAACCTACATGAGTGAATGAATTCGTTTGGATGAGGCTGAGGCTGTATCATGAAGGATCATGTACTCAGTGAATGGGATGAGTGTTGAATAGCCAGGGGAATGGCTAATTCAAAGAAAATCAAAAGCATTGTCCTCAAATACATGAGGTCTCAGAAATAGTATGTGGGCAGAAGTAAAATTTAATGGGTGGCTTAAGTCAATTGAGTGTCCAACTCTTGATTTCAGCTCAGGTAATGAACCCAAGGTCGGGAATCCAGGCCCACATTAGGCTCTGCACTAAGCATGGAACCTGCTTCAGATTCTCTCTCTCTCTCTCTCTCTCTCTCTCTCTCTCTCTCTCTCTCTCTCTCCCCCCCCCCCCCTCCTCTGGGGGCACTTGCTCTCTCTCTGTCCAAAATTTAAAAACATTAAAAAAAATTTTTTTAAGGAAAACTTAAAACGGAAAAATAGGTGCTTCAAATCAGTCATATGTAATTTTTTTCAAGGATTAATTTAAGTTAAGTAGAAGTATTTGCAGGCCATACTTAAAAAAAAACAATCTTGTTAAATCTCCTGGTATTCCAGTTTTCATTATCTACTTTACCGATCAGGAGAATGTCAAGGAGATAATTGGTAGCTCTTATTAGCCGCTAAAATGTTAATACTTGGGAATATTTGAGAATTACCTATCATTGGGAGACAATTCTTCATGGGTGTCTTATACTTCCAAGCAAACGCAAGCAAACATACTGACTGACCTTTGTTTCAGACTATGTTTTCAAAGATGCAGTGTATAATGGACAGTCTTGTAAAATGGCAAGATTGTTCTTTATGGGGCAAAGGGCATAATATTGAACACCTCTTCAGGGTTCAGCACTGGACCAGGCCTTATGAGAGATAAGAACCCCTATTTTCACCGTATGGAGGGAGAGGTGACCAACACATGCCAAACTTCAGTGAACAACACAAAATAATATATAACCCAGGACTACAGTCCCAACAACAGCTGCCATTTTATTTGTATTGTTTAGATCCTTAGTAAAATGTTGAATACTCTCAGATTTCAAAGGAGACAAGAGGGCTCCATGATGCAGAGGAAGCTTCTTTGAAGAGAAATTCCAGCTGGGCTCTGCAGGATGGGAGGATTTTTATGGGAGGAGACAGGGGGAAACATTTATTATGATCGTCAAGAAAGAGATGGTGAAGGAGCAAGTTGTTGAATGTTGGTTGCCTGGGCTGCCTCCTGTATTTATCCTCTAGATGTCTCAATCTCCCCGTCTGTGAAGTCTGGGTAATAATGTCCCTCTTCCCCAGGGAAGTTAGAGGAAAGCAATGAACCAGCAGGTGTGAAACCTCTTTTGAAGTGAGAGCCCATAAAAGATAAGATAGATAGACTGATTAAACCAGCAATTATCTTATTACTGCTGAATCTTCTCTTCTCTAGGCTAAATGTCCCTTAGTGGCTATACCCATGTGTCACATGGCAAGACACGAGTCCTGTCTGTTGTTCTGTGTCACTACAACATAATTCATGTTCTTCTCAAGTGTGGTGCCCAGAATTCTCCAGTTATAGCCTGACAGGTGCATATGGGAGAGGGATTTTTACTTTCTTTGTTGTCTATATTGTATTTTTACCAATGCAGGCCAAAAGTGCAATGGGCACCATGAACCCTTCCAGTCCTGACAACTAAAGTTTCCTTTTATTTTAATGAGACCTGCTACTGTATCTTCTCCAACCTGTACTTCTGGACTCAAAGGCAGGAATTTCAACTCAAGCTTCAACTTGGTGTCTCTAGATGACAGCTGATACAAAATGGTAGTAATGGTTGAGCAGATTAGCAGCCTTCAAGGATGTGTAAGATACCTACCTAAATGAGGCATCATCACCCAACTGGGAAAACTGGACCATTATCAATTCCCAGTCTCGGTGCAGCCAGGGCTTAAGCAACCACACATCTACCTATCTCCTTAAACCCCTTCCTCCTGACCATCACCTCATTCTCAAATGACTTTGCATCTTCTGTCAGCCTGGAATTCCCTACCAGAACACCTACTACTGCATCCATCTTTACTCCATCTCCACTCCCTTCACCCTTAGTTCTGTGATCCAAGGCTGTACTTTCGCTTCTAAGGGTCATCATTCCAATAGCCCATGTTCTTTCTCCTGTATTTTTCATATTGTCCTCCTTACTGGCTCTTCTACCTCAGCACTCACATATACACCAACATCTTCAGGTTTGTTTGTTTGTTTGTTTGTTTGTTTTCATAAAATCCATCTGTTATGGACTGAAGGTCTGTGTCCCCTTTAAAACTCATATGTTGAAGCACTAACCCCGAGTCTGACTGTATTTGGAGAGGGGGTACTTCTAAGGAAGTAATTAAGGTTAAATTAAGTCATTAGGGCAGGGCCCTGATCCTAATTTCTCTCTCCACTAGCACTCACTGAGGAAAGGCCATGTGAGGACAGACCAAGAAGGCAACCATCTATAAGCCAGAAAGAGAGTTCTCACCAGAAATGGAATTTGCTGGCAAGTTGATCATAGACTTCCAGCCTCTAGAACTATGAGAAAACAAATTTCTGTTGTTTTAGCCACCCAGTCAGTGGTATTCTGTTATGGAAGCCTGAGCAGACTGAGATGCCATCTGTTGACTTCCCCTCACTCCAGCTATTGTCCAGTTGCTTCATTTTGGTCATGGCCAAGTTTATGGAGATAGCACCTTAGGTTCACTGTCTCTATCTTCTTTCTTCCCATTCACTCTCCAACCCATGTCATGCAGCTTAAATCTCTACTACTCTGCAAAATACCCATTCACTGAGGCTTTCTACGACCTGTAATGATGAAAGTCAGGATTGGAACTTTCTGTACCATTCAGTGCATTTGGTCACCCCTTCCCTTGTCTCATGTGACTCTCCTGGTTTGTCTTCTACCCTTGCAGCCATTTCTTTAGTCTTCTTCCCAGCTACTTTCCCTATCCCAAGTCCTCCAAAGATGACTCAGATAACTAAGTGATCTCAATCAAATTTCAACTATAATGTGTAATATGTGATACTCAAATGTCTATTTTTGGTCAAATTCATTGTGATCAAGTTTCACATGCCCAATGGCATAGACCATTTGAATGTCCCTAAATTACCTTAAAGGCAAATGTTTCCAGTACTGAGCTTACATTTCTTTCCTTCAAACCTGTTTCCCCTCTAATATTCCCCATCCACCATCCAGAGTCTGAAACCTGTGGTCCACTTAGATCTATTCTTTTTGCTCTATGTTAGCATCTATATAAATGTGTGAGTATATTCATATATAAAGAACTGAATGTGATTCTACATTAACAATTTACTGTATTATATCATTTAAGCCCTATGAAGAGGATACTGTCCTCTCTCTGCCCCCACTTTGCAAATGAAAAGAGATTCCTAGAGGTTGAGTGATGCTCCCAGAGGTTGTACAGCTAGGAAATGGCAGAGCAGATTTGAACCCTGTTATACCTTACTCCAAAACCCAAATTCTTAACAACTAAACTATATTACATTGTAATAGCTATTGTTTAAATAGAGTTCATGTTCATTGATACATCTTTATCTCCACAGTTACTCCTTATCCCTTCCTGTCTACATTACTGCAATAGCTTTCTGATTATTCTTCTTGGCTCCAATCTGGATTGCTTCCAAGACAACTTCAACATTGCCACCAGAGCAATCTTTTGAAAACACAACTCTGAGTATTATGCTAAGTGAAACAAGTCAGACAAAGAAAGACAAATATCATATGATTTCACTTATATCTGGGATCTAAAAAATAAAACAAATGAACGAACAAAACAAAACAAAATTCATAGATACAAAGAACAAATTCGTGGTTGCCAGAGGCGGGGCAGGAGGGGGTGAGTGAAACGGGTAAAGGAGATCAGGAGGTACAAACTTCCAGTTCTAAAATAAATAAGTCATGGGGATGTAATGCACAGCATGGGGACTGCAGTCAATAATATTATATTCTAAATTTGAAAGTTGCTAAGAAAGTAAATCTTAAAAGTTCTCATCACAAGAAAAAAATTGTTGTAACTTTGTATGGTGGTGGATGGTAAACAGACTTAATGTGTTGACCATTTCACAATGTATACAAATGTCAAATCATTATGTTATACACATGAAACTAACATAATGCTGTCTTTCAATTACACTTCAATAAAAAATAAAATAATAGGGCGCCTGGGTGGCTCAGTCAGTTAAGCATCCGACTTCAGCTCAGGTCATGACCTCGCAGTTCGTGAGTTCGAGCCCCACGTCAGGCTCTGTGCTGACAGCTCAGAGCCTGGAGCCTGCTTTGAATTCTGTGTCTCCCTCACCCCCTGCCCTTCCCCCACTCACACTCTGTCTCTCACAAATAAATGAATGTTAAAAAAATTTTTTAAATAAAACAAAAACCAACTTTAATTAAAAAAAAGGCAAACACAAGTCTGATCATTTCCCTCCTCTAGATGAGACCCTCTTTTGCTCATGGCCTGACTCTTTAGCCCATAAGTCACCTTGTGTTCTGGCCACTGTCTACCTTTCTAGCCTGCCTGGGCATGCCCTATTTGTTCTAGAACTACTTGCAGTTCTCCAAATGTACATAAAATTTTATAACTCCAAACTTTTACACATTTGTTCCCTGTCCCTGAAGGCATTGTCCCCACCTTAGATTCATGCAGACACAGTGGTTGACTAACCCAACTGCCTTTTCCAGCACCCTGTTACCTCCCTCTCCAGAGGCCTGCAAAGCAGACCCTCCTTTGTCAGATTCCTTACAGCTAGAAGTGGCCACAAGACCTACTATCATGGCCAATGAGATACAAGAGGAAGTCTGCTGTGAGACTTCTAAAGAAACAGGTCTATACAGCTGGTGCTGTCCATCCCCCCTCTTTTATCCACCTTCAGCAGGGATGTTATTTTGGGAGATGTGGATATCCTGTTGAAATTATGAGACCATAAAGCACAAGGATAAAAAGCCATCACCATAAGGATGGCAGAGCAGAAAAACAAAGAACATAAATGCACAGCTAAAATCAATGTCAAATGCCTCAGGACTTCCATCTAAGTCATTGTTAGTCAGATCTCCTGTTACTTGCAGTCAAATCACTCTTAACTAATACATGGGTCCAACAACTTCTACTCTTCAAATTCAACCCAAGGTGTCTCCTGCAAAACATTTCCTGACTCTTAATTCTGATTTGGAGGTTCTTCCTTTGGCTCCTAAAATAACCTATGTGTGATTCTATCGCACAGCTTATCACATTTGTTTACCTGTCTTTCCTATAAGACCATGAGTTGTTAGAAGACAGCATCATGCCTTATTTGATTTTATATTCCCAGTGACTAGCACATTGCCTGACACAAGTTAGGCCTTCAAAGACCTGACATTTTATCAATTTTGAATCATAAAATGCACTCGAGTCCTCCCTTTTAGGCAAAAGATATACATTCACATACTAAACTATAAACATTTCTCATAATTATTGCAGTGTCTCCTTGAAGGTGGGAAAACTAGTTTATGTGTGTAAATTTGGGCAGAGAAAGTGCCACAAGCAGAAGAAAAACCCATTTATCTCGAGTAAGTTTCAAAACAAAGACTCTCAAACAAACAAAACTGAGAGAATGTGCTGGCAGTGGGCATTTACTTAAAATAAATACTAAAAGAAGTTATTTAGAAGGAGTATAATCCCAGATGGAAACATGGTAATACAGGAAAGAATGTAGAGAAATGGAAAAGGTAAACATGTGGGTAAAATATAATGAATATTGACTATTTGGAAAAATAATAATAATGTTTTGTGGGATTAAAAGTATGTAGAAATAAAACACATGATAACAATAACAATGGCCCTAAACAGGAAAATCAGCTTAAATGTTGTGAGGTTCTTTTACTCTCCAAGAAGTATCAGCAATATCAATTTATAGTAGACTCTAATAAGTTAGGGACACATGTTTGTAATCTCTGTGGTAACCACAAAAAGAATAATTAAAGAGTATATAATCTAGAAGCTAACTGTGAAAGACGGAATAATTTTTAAAATGCTAAATTAATGTAAGAAAGAAGAATGTAGAAAAAGAGGAACAAAAAAACCCAGATGGGACAAATAGTAAACAAAGGCGAAGATTGTAGACTTAAATAGGCAGGCACGGTGGGCCTATTGTTCCCCAAGCAGAAAAACCCAGCCTGGGGAGGAAACGAGGTTTTCATGGAGAAGGTGTGCAGAGGGAGACAGAAGATGCTTTGTGTCTTAAGACAAAGAAGGAGGGACGTACTGTCAAGATGAACTTTCTAAACTGATCGTATGCCCTGAACATGAAATTTCTGAGAGAGAAAGCCTCCTATATCCTTACAATAAACTCTCCTTTCTGAGCTAATTTCAGGCAGTTCTGTTCCAACCTTCTGTTGCAAACAAATGACCCCTGACTGAGACAGCGGTCACGGTTAATAGGAACTGAGAAATATGGTCTCATTAGACTGGCCTCTGGGGAGAGAGAACTAGTGTCTTGGTCATGAAGCTTCTATCACAAGAATGCTTTTATATTCCAGGTTTCCATAATGATGATTTCTGATATTTTTTTTTATATTCCAGAACACCAGGCAGTAACTCTTTATACTAATCTTAATGAAAAGGTAGTGTTGCTTATGTATAACAGAATACTGAAATTTGTAAAGCAAAAATGTTTCATGCTAAGAAAACAAAAGAAAAACAAAGGCCTCTTGGTTGATTTTTCTACCATGACCATCTGGTTTTATAATTAATGTCTTGCCAATATGCTAAAATATTTTCTATGTAAATCTTTTACATTCTTGCTGCATTTTCAATTAAAGTCTCTGAATTAAAACTTTGTACCATGAGTCAGCAGTTAAAGCAAACATGTTTTTTCCATTTATCTTCCTTTGGGAAAACCCAGTCCCAAATGCAGAATGCCTGCCATCCTGTAGTTCTTTTCATCAATCCAGATGTCCATAATTACTTCTGGAGGTTGCCATAGTGGTTTGCCCTGCCATTTGACACCATCTTTCCCATGATTGCCTACTATGGCTTCCCCTGCTTTTCACTGTTCCCTACAAACACTCCCATTCAAAGTGTGCAACATACCTGTGGTCAATGCATTGTAAGACCTGGAGACACCTCATGTTCATGTGTGGCTTCATGCAGGGGCTGCCATTTTAGATTTGTGCTGGGACAGAGACACTCTCTCTTTATATCCTATTTTAGAATCCATTATCCTGTTCCCTGAGCTATAATTGCAGAAAACTAATATTCTAAGATATAGGGAAGTTGAAGGTCTGAAGATCACATATGCAAAAATCATGAGGTCCTCAAAGGCATTATTTACAACAATGTCCTTCAAAGTGTGGCCCCAAAACCATCATGACCCCCATCAACATTTGGTTGGCGGTGGACAAATGGCCAACTGACCATCTGCTCTAAATGTGGGTTTGTAAAGATGCTGAGCTTAGTAGTGTCCTGTTCCCTAAATATCTAGGGCAACAAGTACTGCTTTTCTTAAAGAAGCCTTTCTAAAAGCAGCCCACTTTGGCCACCTGGCCACTCTGTAGACTTTCCTTTCTGCACACGCCTCTCCACACACACACTATAACCAACTTGGTGGTGATAGTGTCACATATAGCTTCACCAAAAATATTACTAAAGACTATATAGATAGAACCATTTACCACTTGTTAAAACTCTACTATAAGCCACACATTATTCTAGGAGCTTTACCTACATTATCTCTAATCCTTGCAACAACTCTACAGATTGGATATCTGAATCCTAATTAACAGTAGAGGAAACTTGGGCTCAGAGGGGTTAACTTGTCTCGAATCACATGCTAGTTATTTTCTCTTGCTGCCATGACTCTTCCCATAGGAAAATTAGTCTAGTGTGGAAGTATTGCTCAGGATTTGAATAGTGAAGGGAAAATCCTGAAATGCCAACAAGTAAATAGAAAGCACTTCTTATTTAGAAGATTAAATTCAAATAATATGTAACTTTATTGTCTACTGCTTAAAATCTTCCTATTTCACACATCAGAACAATAGCTAACTATTAGAGTTACCTATTTAGGATTCTGAGCAAATGTGCCATCATTTCAGGCACACACACACACACACACACACGCACACAGGCACACAGGCACACACACACACAAAATGTTTTAGGAAAAGTTTGTTTTTCTGCACATACTTTAAAGATGTATCTCTCTGCCAGTGATCCTGGGATGAGTTGAGCATAAATGAATATAACCATGTGGATTACATTTTTTAAGAAATACATATGAGCTTGTAAACTAAAAGGGAAAGAAGTTGGAAAAAAGTTTATTTGGGGGTTTGATCAAAACCAAATTACTCAGGAAAAAAAATATCATATATATATAATCTGCAGCAGTTCAACAAACTCCCAAAGCCATCAAAACCAATGGCCTCTAAACAACGCAGACCAGGCACATCAGAAAGTGAGTTAAGACTTGAAAAAATTCAGACCCAATTACAAAGTATATGTTGCTTCCATAATTTTCTCTACAGAAACCAAAAATTTCTTTTATGTTATGAAAACAAAGCCCATTGGTGGGGCCTGAGAAAAAAAATCAATACGTAGGCAAAAACTGATTCTCTTAGCAGACCTAGGCAGTGTGGGTGTTAAATACATAATAGATTATCATAATTACAAAAATAAACCTATTCTCTCCTCCTACTTTCCTTGAAGCTGCTTGGGGAAAATTATTTTATTTTCCTTGGGATGAGGGGAAGTCAAATTTTTTCACTCTTCTATGAGCTCCTCAGTAGTTTCCGTGGGGTAGAATTATATCCACCCAAGCTCTGACCACAGGCCATGGAATCAGGCTTCTTATTAACAACAATCTTTTTTTGTTGTTTTGATTCTAGAAATTGGTTAATCCTCTGACTCTCGCTCCTTGCTTTGAAATATACTGCGTTTGTTTCTGTGGTCTTTTGGTTTGAGCTGATTGTTTTTAAGTTGTTTCCCCCCAGCAGGGGGAAAACAGGTAGTGGGATAGCATCTCTGAAGAGGTGACATTTGAGCTGAAAGAGTCAAGAGTTCAGGGGAAGAGTGTTTCAAGCCCAGGGCTGAGTGAGAGTAGAGCCTTCAGGCAGCTGAATGCCATCAAAGAACAGAAAGATCAGAAAGGTGGCCATGTAGCTGAAGCACAAAGACAGACTGAGAGAGAGGGAAAACTGGGTGGGGACCCAGAGGGAAGACAAACTCAGAGAATCCTGGTCCCTGAGAAAGCAGATTAGATCTTATTCTAAGTATAAGGGGAAACCATTGAAGGGGTTCCAGAAAGGGAGTGACAGGATCCTGGACTTCCGGGGGAGGTGGGTTGTTGTTGTTGTTGTTGTTTGTTTGTTTTGAATTTCTGTTTTTAAGAAGCCACTTTGGCTGCTGTTTGGAGAAGGTCTGAAGCACGACAAGAATGAAGGCGGACAGATTAAGAGGCTAAAGAAGATGTTCAGGTAGAAGAAAAACCTCTGGCCTCCCTTTTTGGGGAATAATATGAATATTTAAGTTGAAGGACTTTGAAGACCTGATTAACCTAAGATCTCAGAGCCTAGAAACTGTCAACTGAGGTTTTCTTAAAGGAGGATGGGGGGTGAGATTAGAAAACTAGTTGTATTCAGAAGAGCAAACACCTATGATCATAGCTGTCCCTACTGAGTGTACTTTATGTGAGTATGTGATTATATTTAATATATTTTATCAATTCCACAATCTCATAAATGGGGCATTACTAGCTCCATTTTTCAGATAAAGAAATGGAGGCTTAGAAAGGCTAAATGACTGGGAAGTTAGTAATTGACAAAGATGAGATTTGAACAAGTCCTTGAGAAAGAAGAAAACAGAGAAAAAGAGAGAGAAACAGGCAGGGGCTACCAGGTAGAGACCTAATAGACCCATTACATGAAAGGCCATATAAAAATTACATCACTGACCTTTGGGGGGAGAAATGAGGGTGCTCTAAACACATATTAGAAATTAATTTTAAACATTTACTTCAAATTTTAGCTGGGGGGGGGGGCAGAGAAAAAGAAAATGGTCAGGCCAAATTTTGCTATTTGAAAAAAGCAAATAGATTTAAAAAGCATAGTCGTTATCAGAAAGAAAAAAAAATAAACGCTCAAGCAAAGAGGAAGGAAGGAAGGAAGGAAGGAAGGAAGGAAGGAAGGAAGGAAGGAAGGAAGGAGAAAGGAAAGGAGGAGGAAGGGAAGAAGGAAGGAAGGGAGGAAGGGAAGAAGGGACGGAGGAAGGGAGGGAGGAAGGATGGATAGATGGATGAATGTGGCCCCTCACCGCAGGAAATAAAATCCTCACTCCAGAGAGGCAACATTTCAGTGCAGGCTGTCTTTATCAAGAAAGCATCTGGAATCCACTGGAATCCACTTGGGACAACCCAGTGAACAGGAATATCTTCTAGAGGACCACAACTCATTCTTCCCTTCGCCTTTTCCATAAATTTGAGAATTTTGCAAAAAGCAAATTAAGGGCTTGGCCGTTACTCTGTTTTTTAAAGAAACAGTGACCTAGTGAGACTCTCAGCAAGGTCAGGGCCAGAAGACAGGCTGGTTGGGGACACCCGCTGGGATTCCCAAACACCAGTCGCCTCCCCTTCCGCGGGGAACTGGAGCTTTTCGGAGGCCGTGCTGGGGCTGCGGGGAAGCCCTGAGTCGACGCCCCACGCTTGGTTTTGCTCAGAATAAGCAGCTCACCTTTTGAGTCACATTTCCCTCGGTTACTGTTGTTTTCTTTGTGAACGCTTGGGTGTTTTGTTTTGTTTTCTGTTCAAACGACACAAATGCTGGGGTGAGGGGGTTGCCTCGGCAGCCCTCGTGACCCCGGGGAAGATTCCCAGACGCAGCGGGACCCGGATTTGGATGCGCCCGGAGCTGATCCAAGACTGTCTCCCCGGCCAAGCCAAGGAGCCTTGCTGCTGGCGGTCCAGACGAAGGCTGCCGCAGGGCCCGTTCCCCGAGGGGGACTGGGGGGGGGGGGGGGGGGGGCCAGGATCCGGAGCTGCGGCCCTGCCTACTTCCTTTTCCTGGGGACAGTGGGCAGAAACCAAAGCCCGCACCCTCCTTCCAGCCGTGGGCTGCCCAGCCTACCCCGGCCCGCAGACAAGCTGACCTGCCTCAGCTCCCTCCCCAGGAGAGCCCTGCACTCCTTCTTCAGCGGCTAAGCACAGAGGCAAAACCAGCTCTGGTCCCTCTGACAGGTCCCCCTCTGGGTCAGATGCGATGGGGAGAATATACATGATATATACTATTCATTATCTCATTAATATAAATCACATATACAATATATTGTATGCTTTATCTTAATCTTCCCAATTTAACCTGAAGCTCCAAAGGATTAAGTAAACCTGCCTGGGGTCACACAGCTAGTGAGTGGGATGCTGATATTCAAACCCACGTCTCAGCTCCAAAGCTACGCTTTGAACTTGGATTCGTGAACAGATTCAAAGAATTTCTTAAGCACCTACCATGTGCCAGGTAAGGACAAAACCATTGGAGAGTCAAGCCCCTGAAAACAGAACTGTGTCCTCTGACCTCCACGCCCCCCCCCCCCCCACTTTATGGAATTTGATTTCTTTAAGGTTTCAGCATAAGTCTGCTGAAACAAACATTCAATGTTTAACTTGTTTTTCTGATTGAAAAGTTCTGAGTAAGTCCACTGCAGCTAAACTTTTCTGTCTTGTGTGTGCCTGCATTCAAGCACATGCTTAATCCAGGCCTGGGTGTGATAGTGAGGAAGACAGATGCAGCATCCTCCTCCAGGAGCTTGGAGCCGGGGCAGAGGCAGACATCATAGCTATAAGCATGAGGCATTCTGAAGGGGAAGCCCGGGGCCTCACTCCACATTTCTACCCCCCGCCCCCCGCCCCAGGATCTGGCCTCCTGATACCTCCTACACCGTCAGACCCCAGAGCAATTCTGGAGGCCAGAGAGCAAGACTGGCAAAGCAGGGGTCCCTGGGGTAATTAGGCCTGAGTTGCCCACAGGTGCTACACAGGTGGTCTCAGCCACCAGCAATGAGCTAGGAAAAGCCACAGGGCCGCTGAGCTGCAATCCTCTGCCTGCTGCCTTCCTGAAATAGTCCAGATTTAACTTATTAAACATATTAATCTGAAGTTAACAATTTGTGGTACTTTCACTAAACGGCTTGAAGAGAGGAATGTAAGGAAAAAGAATTTGATCTGATGGGAAGGCTTAATCCTGAAGGACTAAGTGGCCTTCATATCCTGACTTTGAAATAACTGGAAGTGGAGGGACTGTTCACAGAAGTGGAGAGTCAGAGGGTAAACCCCACTGGAGTTAAAGAAACACAAACAAAACCCATCCCCTTCTGGGCCCCAACCTGCCATGTGACTCTGAGGACATTGCTTACTGCAGTGACAGCATTTTAAACAGCTGCCCAGAGGGGTTTTAAATAGACTTGATGTAATTCAATGATTTATAGAGCATGGGTTACCAAAATATTAAAGTTCTGAAATGCCCCCAAACCAAGACGGTGGCCCCATCACTACCCACTCTGAACCGAATAATTCCCTGCTGTTGCTCTGAATGTGGGGCCAGAAGAAGATAGTGAGCTTCTAATGAATAGAGAGATACTTGGATTCATTTACACTCAACTCATCCTGGGATCACTGGCAGAGAGATACATATTCAAAGTATGTGAAGAATAAGAAACTTTTCCAAAACATTCTGTGCGTGTGTGCCTGGAGTGATGGCACATTAGCTCCGAATCCTGAATAGGCAACTCCAATAGTTAGGTATTGTTCTTACATATTAAGACCTACCCTCCCAGTCTTCAACGATTCAGTCCACGGAAGGCACCAATCTCCAGGAAACAAGCCAGGCAATTATTCTTTAATTGCATATCAAATCTAAAGGAAATTGCAGGGGGATAGAGAAAGAAAGAAATCCGGTTAATGAAGTGCTTATGGACCTCTATTTTATAAAAATAAGCTGCAATTATGTAAACAGTTTACAGCCTTAATCAATACCCCGCCCCCTTCAAAATGCAATGGTCTAAAAGTGCACACAAGTTTGGAACTGGCGATCATTTCCATTCTTCCATTACATTCTTTTATCTTGGAGCAAGCCTCCTTTTTCTAATCCTCACGGATCTCCCGGCCTCAAAGAGAACACCCTGAACCAAAGGCAGGTCTAGGTCTCCGAGAATTCTGACAGCTTTGTTTATGTCAAAAATAATGAAAGATGACAGGCTATCACATTTAGACTTGTAACATGATCATTTGCTTCAGGACTCCCTGCTCAGATTAATTTGGAGACAGGGAAGAAGAAAGAGGAGGAGGAAGGGGGGGGGTGTGGAGGAGGAGGAAAAGAGCTCTTAAATGTTCTCCTTAAAAACAAGGAAGAGGGATGGACAACCTATGGATGATTTTTACTTAGCTCAAAGGGCAGGTAAAAATTGAGTCTCTGTATGGCTGTTTCTAACTATCCCTCATAGTTTAAATGCTTATTTGGCAGGGGACCGTTATATTGAGAAGCAATAGAAACCGTGCTGATAATGCCTGGGGTATGGAAGAAAGTCATGAGAAAGACCACCCTCTCCTGTGTGCTCATCACCATCACCACCATCACTGCTACCATCACCCCAAATAAGAAAGCATAATTTTTTGGGGGGTAAACTTGCATATCCAAAAGAGTTACTTGCTCTCTTCCTCTCAATCCAAACCAATTATACTGTTACAGCAAATACTCGGCACCCAGGAAGAGATAAGTGACAAGCACTCAGGGAATCAGAGAAGACTGTTTATTTCACACCTGTGCCGGCCCAAAGGAGTCACCTCCAAAGGCGGAGCGCCCAGCTCAAGTTTTACTGATCTTTTATACATATGTGCTTCTGGGTTGGGCAGAACTAGTATAGTGAAGCTTCTGGTTCCTGGCTGCTGGCTGATGCAAGAGGCAAGCAAGATTGCAGAAGCCAAAAGCACGGAAGGGGAGTATCCAGCCTCGGACATCTGGCTGTCCCTTTTTATTTGCATTTACCAGCTTTCCTCCACAGTACTATAGTACTTAACTTTCCGATTTTTCAAAAATCCTTCTCATCCTTAAGCTAAGGCCCTGACATACCAAAGAGAAACTGAATCTCAAGGAGAGTAACTGTTTTGAGAAATGTGCCTTGGCACTGGGGTTGGTGATTGGAAGAAGCCAAAATAACATGGCAGCCAAGGACCTTCTCTCTCAGATGGGGAAAGTCAAAGATTTTCTGCTAATACATCTAGGTGCAGAGACACAACATGTAAAACTTTTAGCTTCATGAAGAAACCAACATGCAAAGACCTCCTCCGAAAGAGACTCAAAGGCAATGATCCAACGAAAAGAAGATTTTATAACAAAGGCTAATTTTCATCTATTGTTGATAGTTTCTTGGGACACTGTATTGAAAGGGTTTTAGTTTTGTTTAAAGTTAAACAAGAGACTGGAATACAAACGCATCACACATGCGGTGATTTGTTGTTACTGCACACACACTGGGGAGGAGAATGGAAACCTTTCCACTGTTATTTACCATCAGCATCCCTCTTCATGCCCCTCCTAGATAGCAGGTGTGTCTGATAAACCCACAGTTATATGTGATCACATCCTAATGCACTAGCATCCCAGGCTTAATATCATCTTCTGAGAACCAGGAAACCCATTACTAACATGCTCGTTATTGGTTCACATTACCAAACCATACAAGACCAGAGGTAACTTGAACAAAGGTCTTAAACGCCATCCGGATACACCATCTCTCATTGCTGCTTCTCTTAGCTGTGTCTGCTTTATTCTCCGAAACCCACCTTCTCCATGCCTCTGGCTGCGCCTACCGGAAGCGTTAAAGTCACACTCATGGCCTCAGAAGCACGGGAGAAGGGCTCTTCCTCTTTCCCTACAGCAGCTTTCGTTGAGAAATAAAAATCCTGGGACTGGGGGAAGGACTCCAGTTGGCTTAGCACGAGTCACTGGCACAACTCTGCATCAGTCACAACGACTGGGCCAGGTTAGGTCAGCTGGCCATCTTCAACTCATGATTGTGGCCAGAGAGGTGAAGTCCTATAAGCAGAAGCCTGCTCCGGTTTGGGCCCCATGTCTGGGTTCAAGAAGGGGGAGAGGGGAGGAGAGTTTGGCCTCTCCGAAGAAGGGTAAGTAGCACAGCCGTGGTTACTAGGGCAGTCGGCTGGGATGATACAGCCACTGCAATTGAAGCCTACCACAGAAGTCATCTGAGAAGTCTGCAATATAACTGTGCAAATATAATTATTAAGAAAAATACTTGTTCCTGGCCCCATAGATTTTGCCAGTTGTAGAGACAGTGGTGGCCGAGATACTGATAAACAAATCAAATAGTGAGGGAAGAGGATGTTGATGAAACAGATTCCTGGTCCATCCCCAGAGATTCTTTTTTACCCTATTTGGGGCACAGGAATTTACATTTTTAAAGCCCCCTCCCTAGGGTAATTTGGAGGTATCTGATTCACAGAGCACACTTTGAGAAATACTGGTCCGGCATCTTATTTGATGCGGTGCCCAAGTTCTAATGAGAGGGTGAGTGGGCACAGCAGAACGTCTCCACCCCTTTTCCAGCCATCTGAGGCTTTTTCTGCTGCGGCTGCAGGTCAAAAAGAATGGTCGTCCCTTTCCTAGTACTTTACACCTAAAGTCTTTTCATCAAAGTCTCAAAAGCCCCAGGCATCTTGCTCCCAGCTAACCTAATGCTCCAGGGTCTCAGCCTTGCCTTCCTCCCTAGAGTCATTACTACTGAAATCCACCTAGCTGCCCTTTAGGGGCTGAGCATCCACCCAGAGGCCAAGCGTAAAGCACTGAAGGCTTTCAGCCAAATCCCTTTCCAGAAACTACCTTAAGACTACACCTGGTCTAAAGTCACCCAAAGATAGGTCAATACAGGGTACAAAGACCCAGCCCCTACCTTCCCTCCAGACAGGGCAACTATGTCCTAGTCCCAGAGCTTCCTATAGGATTAGCTAAATCTCAGTGGCAACCATACTGCTCATTACCATTTCATGCTTCCTCTGCCCAGTCCTGCTTCCACCACCCCCTCACCACCCCCATCCCCTTCAGCCCTGAGATGTTGATCCTGAGGACCTTCTGCAGTAAACTTCTCCAAGCCAATTTCCATCTCAGAACGTTGTTTCCCTGGGAACCCAAACTAAGATCCACCCCAACTTAAGTACCTCATCCTCTTATGGATAGTTACCTCTTCCTGTTTGCAAGCAATACACTAATTGAGCTACAAAGAGCCTTCAGGTAATAAATCTGCATTTTGGAAAAAAACCTTCTGGAGAAAGAGAAAGATGGCAGCGGTGAACCTGCAGGGAAGAAAACGTGATACAAGCCAGGCAGATCACTTAATGGTTTACGTCCTATCCCTGTCTGAGCACCAGAGCTCTTAAGGAGACCACAGGAGGCAGCATAGGCCCAGAAGTGTGCAGTGTGTGTGTGTGTGTGTGTGTGTGTGTGTGTGTGTAAAGGCAAGGAGCTGTGCCTTTCCTGGAAAGGACAGGGAGAGACAGAGCCTCAGGGAGCTTAGGACAGGCCAAGAACAAATTAATCCAGCTCTAAGCAGAAACGTGGTATACAGATGAATTAGCAAGGATTCTAGAGCCCTGGGGTCCAGTCATGACTCTGCCAATTCTAGCAGTGTGCAAGGGCCTCCATTTCTTTATCTGTGAAATGGGAATAATAATGACTGCCTAATTTCTCTCTCCCAGAATTCTCGTGACAATTCAGTGAGGTAGTGCATGCAAACATCTGGGAGAAACCACTCTGCCTGTGACCCTATATCTTCCACGACCCTGACCCCACAATCCCTGACTGCCACTCCCAAAAGCATTTGGAGCAGGAATCCAGTGCTTTCCAAAGTGCTTTAGTAATAATAGCCATGTGATTTATTGAGCACTTATGACATACCCTCTCTGTCACAGGCTGATGTGACAGAGCAGAAAGCAAAGTGCCAGCATTTGACTCACATTCTTGATGACAACCCTGGAAGGTGAGTGTTTTCTCTGCTTCTCAGCAGAGGAACATGAGAATCAGAAAGTTTGTCACCTTTCCCAGAGTTACACATCTAGTAAGAGATAGAGTTAGGGTTTGCACCAGCTCTGCCTGGTACCAAAGCTCTTAACTACAGGGCAAAACTGAAAAAGAAAAAACAATCCAGATGACTACTCACATGCCCCCCTTCACCACGTCCTTTTAGGAGAGAACGCCTGAGTAGCTAGTGGCATTAAGTTTTCCCGAGGCTTGAAGAAAGGGTTAAAAATGCAGGGTCCTGTCCAAAACATACTAGTAACTTTTCCCTTTTGTTGCATTCCAAACACACATGTACTTCCCGCCCGCTCCAGGGGTTGTAACATCCTTGCAGAGGCTGCGGCTTATGACCTATCATCACCTTCAACATCAGCCTGGAAAGTAAGAAAAATATTATGTGAGAGGTTTTTCTCTCTTAAAGCCAGTCTTAGGGAACTGGCCGTTTTCAGAGGAAAAGCAAGATTGTTGAAGGCCAATACGCGCTGGGTTTATTTTAGCCCTATGTGATGCAATACTAATAATAATAATATATTTTAAAAAGTGTTGCTTAAGAAAAGGCTGGAGAGAATTGGGAGTCAGCTGGCTTGGGTTTAAGACCTGGTATGCAGCAAAACAGCCAGATACGGTTCTTTGGGGGAAAAGAAATCTAAAAAGAAAAGAAAAAAAAAAAAAACCCTCCCTGCGTTTGGGAAAGGGCAATAAAGCATATGAAGGTGTGTGGTGCCGTGCCAAAAGCAAAAGAATATTTCACTAAAACCACAACCCAGTCATATGCTATTACTTATGCTATGTTTGACAATGACTGGCACAGGGCATGAAGCAATAATGTCTGGCATCGCTCTATGTTAACAGGAAACCGTGTTCTTTTGATTCCGTTGATTGGTTTCCTGCTGAAGGCCATCCATGACAGGGCAGGGAATATACAAGACTATTGTCCAATTTCCATTTTTCCCAGTGCCTCTTGCTTCTGGCAGGGGAAGCTGGCAGCCTTCATTTGACATGAGCAGGCCCCAGCCTGGCAATAAGGCATGCGAGGCTGGTTGTAAATGTTGCATTTAGCAGGTTGGTTAGGGAAGGAAGAAATCACTGAAATGCAGCATACACATGTACAAACAACCGCAGATGAAGCACCATTTGTTCAGGGGCGAATGCATGGACTCATTCATTCCCTGCCATCGACATCAAGGGGCCATGTCACCACGTGACAAAAGATCTACCTCCCACTGAGACCTGAAAATGTTTCAAAGGGATAGACTGGTACAAGGGAGGACAAGAACGAGAATAGGTGGGATTTGGCTGAGCTTTGCGTCTCCTTCCTCCATGATTTCTAAGCCAAATCACCTTGAAAAGTCACTGAAAACTTGGTGGAGGGTAGAATGGTTGGGCCTGAGCCTGAGAAAACCTGCATTGATCAGTTCAGGTCATCTGCCATGTCCGTGTGTGTGCCTGGGGTTCTTAGTAACACCATGTATAGAATTTTGTATTTGACAGATAGCCTGCATATTTTTCATTGAGTTGACTTCAGGATGGAATTATGAGCCGTTTTTGCTTTGGCTTTGTGTTATTCTAATGTCATGTCTCTAATAAAGTAATTTCTTTTTTCTTTTTTATTTTTTAATGTTTATTCATTTTTTGAGAGAGAGAGGGACACACACAGAGCACGAGTCAGGGAGGGGTAGAGAGTGAAGGAGACACAGGATCAGAGGCAGACCCTGTGCTGACAAGCTCAGAGCCTCATGCGGCCCTTGAACTCCCAAATTGCGAGACCATGACCTGAACCAAAGTTGGATGCTTAACCAGCTGAGCCACCCAGGCGCCCCTAAAGTAATTTCTTTTTAAAATGATAAAGGAGGGTCTCCTGGGTTGAGCTTTCGACTCTTGGTTTTGGCTTAGGTCATGATCTTGTGGTTTCGTTGGTTCAAGCCCCACACCCAGCATCAGGCTCTGTGCTGGCAGCATGGAGCCTGCTTGGGATTCATTCTCTCTCTCTCTCTCTCTCTCTCTCTGCTCCTCACCTACTCACACTGTATCTGTCTCTCTCAAGATAAATAAATAAATAAACTTTAGAAAATAATAATAATAAAATGATAAAGGAAGACATTCTTGTTAATAATGGGCTTCGGCTGGACCCTGGTAAGGCAATATCCCAACAGCCAGGGCATCTCCATCCTACACATTGTCTCTGCTCATCATCAGTCATCTGGCTGCCAGCCAGGATGGAAGTTCTCTCCTCTTTAGACACGGAAAGCTCGAGAGGCTCATCCCACATGTCTCTGGTAACCACCCCGCTGACCTGGCCCATCGGCACATCATACAACTTTGTCTCCTGTTTCAAGCAAAAGTGATAACAACAACAACAATTCATTTATTTCATTTCCAGGTAATGAATTGCAGGCCACACAACACATACAGGATTCAATTACAGGAATTTACTCATTCACAGATTCTACTGGGTGTGGCTTACCTCCTACCTTTGGCTTGCCACCTAGTTAAGAGAGCCCTCCTAGCCTCTGATCTATGAAACCCAAATCCTTTTTGTCTCAGCTTTAAGTATAGCCTCCCCACTTCCACTATGTACACTTGTGTGCATATGGGCACACACATATGTGCACACCCACCCACACATGCAGAGCCCTAGGCCCAAACCATACTCTCTGCGGCCACCAAAGCTTTGATCGGCCTTGGTGGGTGACCTGCGGACGCTGCGGGTGGCCAGAGCCAGATGGACAGAAGGAGGATCAGAATGAGGAGCTGAGACTGCTCCAACAAAGAGAAGCTTCTTGAGAATTTACAGGAGCAGGAGGGAGAACTGAGCTGAGCCCCCTCCAGGCCTGATGGAGAGTGGGCAGAACTTTGAGAACCAACTGAGCCGCATAGAGGACAGCAATGAAGAAGGGAGATGCTGGGGGGAGTGGTGGGGCCACACCTAGTTGTCTCGGGACAATCAGGAAAGAAAGTGCTGGTGGCTGGGCTCTCGGTTAGCATTGCTTCCTCACACTGTCTCCTCCCTCTTGGGCCTCAGTCCACCTTCAGTCAAGGCCTTTGAGCTGATGTCTATCTCCTTCCATATTTCTTCTTCTCTCCCCATCCCCTCCAGCCTCTCCTCTCTCTCCCCTTGTGATGTTTTGACCCTGTCTCTAATAAAGACTTTGCTGCAAGGCTGCCTGTCTGGATAGATTGGTGTGCAGTGGTCACTGGAGGTCAGTTGGGAGGAGGGGGTCCTGAGTGTGGGCCAGAAGGTAGGGTCAAGGGAGCAGCCAGATGGCCAGGGGGTGTCCGGGAGGGGGCGTCAGTGAGTTCTGACCTGGGTTTAGAGAACACAGAGCACTAGTGAGGCAGAAGTGCCCTCACTCTCAGCGGGAGGGCAGCCGGGCAATAGTTCAATCCTTCCCCCAGATCCTCCAAGCCCAGCCTCCCTCGGCCAGGGTCACTCAAGTGTGAGAAGCTTCATCCTTCACTCTGGCTTCTTTAAGTTTCTGTGAGATGCCGCTCATTATAACCCTGCCCAGTTTATGTCCAGTTTTGTCAGGTACCCACCTTCTTCTGTTCTTGATGGGGGGGGGGGGTGCTCTCCCCACAGTTTGCAAGACTGCCTGCCTCTCCAGGGCCAGTTCATGGCAAGCCCAGCTCGGAATCTGGACCTTTGAATCCTAGTCTTTAGCTCTTTCTGCTCCTCAGTATCACCACCCTTTACTTCCCAAACTGCTGCCTACTGGCTGCAAACGGTCCTTTTGTAGGAAATAGCCTCAGACTCATTCATACAAGTCAAGCAGAGGTGAAGCGAATCTGGTGAGAAGTGTTTTCTGTTTGTTTGGTTTGGTTTTTCTGTTGGTGGTTTGGAATCTTGCTAGACTTAGGACATTGTTTTTCCTGCCCCCAGACACACTTTTGGAGTCCATGATTTAACCGAGATCAACATGTACATTAAGAGAGTTCTTGGGGTGCCTGGAAGGCTCAGTCAGTTAAGCTTCCGACTTCAGCTCAGGTCATGATCTCACGGTTTATGAGTTCGAAGCCCACGTCGGGCTCTGTCGGGCTCTGTGCTGACAGCTCAGAGCCTGGATCCTGCTTTAGGATTCTGTGTCTCTCTGTCCCTCTACCACTCCCTGCTCATGCTCTGTCTCTCTGTCTCTCTCTCTCAAAAATAAATAAATGTTAAAAAAAAAAATTTTTTTAAAGAGAGAGAGAGCTCTTAACCTCTGATGAGGTTTCAAACACATATAATAGGAGGGGGAGGGCCATCAAAGGGGACAGTTCAGGGCCATCATTTCCCCCTTTTGAAAACAGCCATGCCCATTCTTCTAGGAGATGGGAGTCCCAGGTGTGGGGATGGGCAGCTGTGAGAGCCAGGACTCAGGCAAACCTTTGAATCACAGCACCCCTGACAGGGTCGACTCAAGTCTGTACTACCCCTGGAAGCACAGCAAAGTGTGCATGTTTGTAGATCCTGGAGTGGAACATTCCAGTGCCTAGAACAAAGTCTGGAACATCGAGCGTTCTCAGTCAACACTTGTGAAATGAAGGAACAAATGATAGCTCCATCTCTTACGTTCGAAATTTCTGTAATCACAAATAAAAAGCAAAAGACCAGAGTCCATCTGGGCTGCCCCCCATCCCTTCATGGCCAGAGAGAGACCCCAGTTCTCCTCATTCCCCTGGGAGATGATTCCTTCCTCCTCAATGTCCTTCCTTTTTTGCCTTGTTTTTCTTTTAATTCTTGCATGTCTTTAAGTCTCCTACTAAGAATACAAGTGACCCTGTTTCCTCTACTGTTTCCAAACCACCATCCATGCCATTTTCCCTTCAGTTTGCCTCTGGTGAAAAAAAACTGCCTCCCAGAAATGTGACTCAGAGGTAATCAACGTAAATGTCATCCAAGGCCATGGGGAATTTCTTAGCCATGAGTCACATCCCCTGTGCTGAGAACCTGGGTTTTAGTCAAGGCAGAAAGTTTCAAAACCAACCTCTAGAGACCCCCCTTCCTCCCCAGTCTCATGCCCACTGACTGCAGGAATTTTTCCTTGTCATTCTTTGTTGTTGCTGCCCTTGGCTACACCTGGTGAAGGCTCCGGTCCCGTTCCCTTCCCAGCAAACTTCCATGGCTGTGGACTTAAGCTCCCCAGCAGGAAGTGCCTGGCTGCTCCTCGTCTCCAGCAGCTGTGGCTGCCACCACTCATTTAGGACAGGGAGACGTAACCCACAGCCAGATTTTGCTGCGGGCTCGGGGCCAGGGCACCTCAGATTTTCCACTCCAGCTGGAAACAGGACATGAAAGGTACAGGTTAGGAAGGAGCCATGGCCACTGAGTTCAAAGGCCTCATTCATAAAGTTAAGAAAAAAATTTTTTTCAGTATTTAGATTGCTCTGCTTTCTTTGTTCTTTTCTCTTCCCTCTCAAATTTGTAGAGTAGGTCCCAGTGCATGAATTTAAAAATAGGAAGGAAGGAAGAAGGAAGGAAGGAAGGAAGGAAGGAAGGAAGGAAGGAAGGAAGGAAGGAAGGAAATCTAAACCTCACCAAATACAAACAAAGGTGACAATCAGACACAAGCTATCCAAATGGAAGGGAACTAAGTCTGTACCCACACATGAAAGGCAGCAACATTTTGAGAAATTGTTATCCAGGTCATGGGGAGGTCATTGACAAGTTTTGAGGTCTCCCCCAAGTTGGAAAATGATTGAACCCGACTGAGCTTCTGGCACCCTTGCCTAAGACAGCATGGGCAGCCCTGAATGAGAGAAGCAGCCCAGCGCAAGGTTAAGTGCAGGAGCTGGGAGCCATTTGCGGGGTTCAAATTGTAAGAACGGAGATAACCCGTGCAAAACGAATGATCCTGGCACACGATGGGCCCTCACCAAATACTGGTGGAATGAGTGAATGAATATGTAAAGAGCTTCTCAGAGGCCTGGGGCACAGAGAGGTGCTCACTTAATACCAGTGGTCATTCCTGAGCTCATTATGGGAAATGATTGGGATCCTTTCCTGTCACTGAACTGGAGTTTGACCAGGAACTGTCAGGACACCACAGCATCAAGAGGAAGGGGAGGTTCAACAATACTGAGAGCATGTTCTCTTGCAGTGAGCAAGGCAGGTGAGAGCTAAATTGAAGTAACCACGACAGGAACAGTGAAGGGTCACTGTCTTCAGAAAAGGCAATGTCTGAATGTGTGCAAACTGAGTTGGACCCCTTCCAAAAGAAGGATCCCCCCCCAGCCCCAGTCCTGCTCTGCCTGGGAATTTCCTGGGCCAGCACTCAAGGGGTGAAGGAACAGTGTCTGCAGCATGGCACAGGCAGAACCTCTAATTTCAAGGGTAAACCTCAAAATTTAAGGTGCCCTCTACCTGAAGATGGCTAATTTACAAGTTAAAATGTGGCAGAAAGTCTCCCCGAGCTAGGAGAGAATTTGAACCCTATCCAGGCAACTCTGCATTAGCTAAGACCCTGCCTTACTAAAAAACGACAAACAAACAAAAACCCACCTCCAACTACTTTAAGCAAAAAAACAAAATTTTCTGGCTTACAAAATCAAACTTCCAGAAGAAGGGGTAGAGCTCACTACCCCTATTAGGAACTAATAGGACAGGGTCAGTCTCATCTTTTGTTGTTTTGGTTATTCCAGGCTTATTTCCAGGCCTTGGGACTTCCTGGCTTCAGTTTTTCTCATCTGTACAATGGGAATATTAACTTTCCCATCTACCTCACAGAATTAGTATACTGACCAGCTGAGAAAATACATGAACAGAGGTACCATAGCAGTCTGCTATAACACTTGTTTTGAAACGCAAATTTATTCAAATTCGACTACTATAGTATGGGATACTTTGAGCATATGCAAATTTCTCACGTGCAAGTTTTTCTTAAAAAAGAAAAAACTACATTAATACAGAAAACTGTACCCAGCTGAGCCAAGTCTTGTAGGGATTCATAAAATACACACATGCACGCACTTCACACATTGCCCCCTACTTTGTGGATGTATTGTCTTACCCATTCCACCTACCTTACCCAAGGGTCTTGTCCTACAATGTTATGCTTGGCTATTATTATTGTGAACTTTTCTATATTAAAAAATACTTATTCAACATCTGAAACATGTCTAAGTATCCTGATTTAAAAATACCAAACAGGTCACGAAGAAAGAAAATGTTATGTATTGAGGAGAAGCTTGAAGTTAAAAAAGCATTTTGAAAGAATCAAGAGAACATGTGTTATTTCCCAAACAACAGACATAAAGGAATCCACAATGCTGAGACAATAGAAGAAACATCTATGGATGGAACAACTCTGAGTGCTAAGTCGTCAAGAAAAAGTCCTGAAGAAATAGAAGAAATGGAAAGGTGAGCATCATTGAGATCGAAAAACCAAACAGTGCAAAGAGGGGGACAACATTTCTCACAAAGCGAAAGTGCTCTCTCTATATAGGAGCTTAAGGCAAAATGCCAAATTCTGCAGAAGTGGCACCTGTTAGTACTATGAGTGGCTGATTTGGTGGTTTCAAACTTCATTACAATTTCCAAAGCCTTCAGCTGTTAGGTGAAGCCCCGTGTGCAGATGAGAAAGCCATGGAAGAATATCCAGCGGGGATACAGAAGTTAACTGAAAACAACGACTATCCATGGGGTCAAATTTTCAATTTTGATGATGCGGGTCTCTATTATAAATGCATGCTTCAAAGGGCCTGTATTTCAAAGACAGAATAACAAGCTCCAGGATTTCAAGACTGCAAACTCTGATGACCTTCCTTCTATCACTTCACAGTGACTTGCAAGCTGCAGTGCCGGCTTCTATAAGCAAACTTCAGGTCTTTTTCAAGAGAAAGCACCATATTTATTGTAGTATTCGCGCATTTCTCAATCATTTAACATGTGTGAGGCTGTGTTTTTATTAGATTTTTATCTTTTTTATGTCACTGACAAAATTTTTAGGTGGCCGCAGTTTTCTCTAAGCCCTCTGATTTTTACTGCGCGATTCTGCATAGTGAGGGGCGTTTGGGGAACACGTGCGTCATATGGTAGCAGAACCGACTATACTGTAATGAAATATATAAATGCACTGGGATGTTACTATCTAGATCTTTCAACTCCCACATGTTTCTCACTCAACCACAGGCTACAGGTGTGAACCCCTAAATTCAACTGGGCCCCAGGATCCGAACCCCGCAAGCTCCTCCTTATTCCTTGAGGCCCTCAGAGCTGAATCAAATGTCTTGACAGGTCTACACTGTGCAGCGACTTTTTGAAGGACTCCCCAAAATCCCATTTGTCCTCCGGAAGCATCCCCTTTCATCTTAATCTCCATTAATCTTGTCCTCTCTTTCTCGGGGCTACCTGCTAGATGCCCTGCATATCCATGTGGTTCCTATTGTCTGCTTTCCAATGAACAAGCACCTCCTCCCCTTCTCCATCATCAGGTGGCGCTGGCTGAGATGTCAGAGCCTGATCAAAGCTGGTACCCTTCCCTGCGTAATCAAGGGAGCGGCCAGAGAAAGCTAGCACAGCTCTTACTGTGACACAGACACCCGTTCTCTGCAGGAGCCTCAGCTGTGGGCTGGGCATCCTTCGGGCTGCCCTTGGGCTGTTCTGGAAGACTTGGCTCTTCCGCAGGACTCTTCTGAAGATCTGCCTCTGCAAGAGCAACCTGAGACCAGCCCTGCAGGAGGTGAGGAGAAGGGGATGGAAATCAGACCCCCATGGCCACCTAGAAAACCATATTTTAGCCACTGCCATTTGTGAAATGCTTTTCCTGGGGAATTTTATTATTCTTTCCTGACTACCTAACACATGTCAGACTTTGGAGAGTTAAGGAAATCTCCCACTGTGTAAGCTTTATTTTACTTTTAAAAGTGAGTTTCTAGCCCTTCCTGTTTCTAAACTCCAGTAGCTTTGTCTATATAAGAACACCACTGTGCAGCTCAGCTAAGACAACCCCAGAATGAAAGGTGTAAATTATGTCACTCCAATGAGGCAGAAACTTCAAAACTATTTTAGCACTAGAGTCTAAAAGTGGAGATCAATAGAATTCTTCTGAAATCTGACTTTCCTTAACCCATTGGTTCAGCTGAATTGTGTGTGGTTTCAGAGTGGTTTTCAATGGGATCACACAGAACTTGACTAGCAATTAGGAGAATTGTGTATGATTCCAAATTCATCTCCTGACCTCTTAGCATGTGAATACTTCAGCTGTAAATCACAGACCACAATAACGTAATGGTAAGCAGCATCTACCGCAAAAGTGAAAAAGGTAGTGTTCACAGCTTAAAGGAAACATGTGTTGGGAAGGATGGTTGTGTAGAATAATTTCAATAAGAAGTGCATTGCTTTTAAATCAAAGTCAGACATCTACACTGGCAGTCAGGGATTTGCCTAGGAACATCTGAGCTTGGAAATACGGTGGAGTCCTATCCATATGAGCAAGACAAGCGAGTTTTGGTGCTAGGCTTCCTGGGTTTGATTCTTGGCTCTGCCATTAATAGTTGTCTGACCTTCAGGATGTCACTTTCTGTCCTCTATTCCCTTAACTGTGAAATAAGCATCATAATGACACCTGACTCATTGGTTATTATAAACATTCAATGCAAAATTCATGGAAAGTATCAGGTACACAGTAGAAACGCAATTAAATGGATGCTATTTTTAACCATCTCAAGTTACCTTATGAACAGTCTAGTATAACATATAGTTTTGTTCAAAAGTATTCACTGTGGTTATTTCTTTAAAAGGTGCAATTCTCCTAATAATATCACCTTTCATGAGCTGATAAATGGAAGGCACCTGCCACATAGTGAGCGCTCAATAAATGTTACCTATTATGGACCATCTCAAACTATCTAGGATGCTATCTGAAGAACACTCAAAAATATTTGTTGTTATTTTGTAAGAGATGTAGCCTTCAGTTCTTTCTGTTTGAGCCCAAATACAGGTTTCGGTTCTGATAAATGACTTATTTTAAACCCTGAGTTCATGAGGTCACTCTTGAAGGAATCACAGCCAAATGTGGTTGTTTATGTTGAAAGAGGAGAGGGAACACAAACAGAGCAGAAATCTATAGAAAATACACCAGTTCCCCTAAGAATTTGCGTGGCCCCTCCCTCCCTTCTGCAGGGGGTCTGCAGGCCTAACTCATGGGGCACTGGAATGCTAGAACCCACTCCCCCACAGCTTGCCAGACCTGATTTTGCTCATTTCTTCCCTTCTTCCAGGGACTCCTTGTTTAGGATGGGAGCTTGCAACTGGGACTGGGGAGAATGTTTACACCATGAAAACTGACCAATGCTACAAACCAGGGAGTTCTTTTCTGGATAGCCATTTGTTAAATATTTAATAGCACACACTGCATGGTGGTGCCTGAAACTTTTTTCCCTCTTGTAGGAGTCCTCTTTCCAGACATCCTCCAAAGGCAAGGGACCATCTGCCACCCCTGCTGCTGGTGTCCCTGTGGGGAGCCTATTACCATCTGGCCCTCTGCAGAGCTGTGCTCCCCCCAAGATGGGCTGCCCACCTCTTCCACCAGAGAGCAGGCGGCAGGATGACTCTCTCTTGTCACTTTATCCCCTCAGTCACCACAATACTAACACACAAACTGCAAAGACACAGGCAAATGTCTTTACAAATGGGTTAATATACTTTTAGCAGTCCCCCCCAGGGGAAGAGAAAGACCACCAGTCCTCCTAACACTAATTTTAGTCAGTCATCAATCTTTTCATTTTATCTAGTGATTCAGACATGAACTCAAACTTTTTAACTGCTAAAAGATGATAGCACAATTGATCAGTTTGAGTTTTGTCTCTTTTTCCTGTCTTTTCTCCCTTTGAGGCTCTAATTGTCACAATTACAAAGAGAACCAGGAGAAAAGACTGGAAAAAACCCTGAAGATCTGGTTAAATCAACAGCTCCTATCATTGTCATGGTTACAAGTAATAATTGTCCTTCACTAGTATGTATCTGCCCCTGGCTAGACAGATGGGGGAGTTTTCCTACCTACTAACACCTTCCCCAGGAAATGAAATGTCATTGGCCCAGGACACCCTAAACAGAATTTTCCCTGTCCCAGTTCCATTGACAACTGCCTCTTGAAATTTCTGTGGCCATTTATTCTGGTTTAATAGGAATTTCTCCTCCCAAGGCTTTGGCCCAGAATTCCCTGAGTTCTTCACTGAGTTCACTGGGGTTCCAAGTGGCCTCCATTCTGTTCCATAACCACCACAGCCCAGACTCAGAGTAAGGCTCCCCTAAACAGAGAGTTAGAATAGGAGAGTGAATGGGATTTGTCCCAAAGAGCCAGAACTTGAGTGGAGATTTCCTAATGACATAGCTAGGGGTAGAAAGAGCCACAGAGCAAAATTGGAACAGAGTCTGGAGAGAGAACAGAATTGACACTGGGAAGCTTGAGGTCTCAGAGGAGAAGGGGAACTGAAAATGAGAGATATTTGCTACATTCATAAATGAGGTCTGTCCACAATGGGTGCCACAGCAGAGGGCACCAGGCTTCTGTAAAAAGGAGGCTTGCCCAATACAGACTTGGGTTACTCTCCATTATCAATAGAATCTCTCATTTCTCTGAAAGTTGATTTCATTCCCAGGGGGAAAAAAAGAAGGAAAACGTTCCTATCAGTGTAACAGTTGAGGTATAAGTACCAAAAACAGATTCATATTTGTGGAGACAAACCCAAATGTTTTGTTCCCCATGTAAAATTCAAACAAAACACCAAAACAAAAACATTTCTGTTTGGAATGCAGTCTGAGTTCCCTGAATGTTTTGAAATTTAAATCCAGTCCCAAACCGAAAGTATGTTTGGCTAGTCCTCAATTATTAAAATTTAGGGGCATTTGAGGGAAATTTTATCCATATACTCTGATCTGTTTGCTTTCAACTCATCAAAAAAAAATCATTTAAATCCTATTTCATCTCAAGAAATTTTTACAAAATCAAAAAACAGGAAGTTCTATTGTACAAAGAGTAAACAGATTGAAACACCAAACTGTTCTCATTTCGTGGGATTTGCCTAGACCAAAGAGACTGAATGAATTCTAAACTTGGCACGATGCAGCCTTGCCTCCCTACCAGACTCATTCTATCACATGCAAACAGCCATGAAGTGCTCAGAGAAGACAAATTTTAATGAATTTTTGATTCGCATACAAAGCGTTGCTCATATCAAACTGGAGTAGAAACTTAAAAAGCATGAAAAGTTTCTGTTCTTTTTGTTGTGGCTCCAATCTCAGTTTCTCTTGGGACTCCATGGCACTGTTCCAGTTTTCTCATTTTGCTGGAGCTCAGGTCTCTTGAGGAAGAGGGAGTCCCAGCATATGTCACTCTCATACAAATATACTGAAGGGTTTTCTTCATTGACTATAGTGACTGGAACTGCAATCATTTATTTTGCTATAATTTGCAGTGATCATGTGAACGGCCTTGTCACATTTAAAGAGAAAGTTTATAAAATCCCTAAATTGTTTTCCACGATAGCTAACTCATTAGCTTTATTTTTTTTTCTTTAGTTGTTCAGCTTGTCCACTGGGAAAGGATACTATGTGAAATGCTGGCATTGCAAATACCAATGAGTTTAAGTAAAGATCACTTTTAAATTGACCAGATGACCATAAACTTTTGAATTCTTAGTCTCTTAGAAACTACGTGAGATCCAAGCACAAAAACATTAGACTTAAGTTCAAGAAGTAATAAGAAATGACAACACTAGAGAACCAGCCAAAAGGCTGGAAGGAAAAGAGACACACAGAAGAGTGTGAAGTAACAGATTCTTTATCAAGGAAGAAGTTTTAAATCTCCAACAATAGACAGGTGCTATTATAATCAGGCTCAATATAGTAGATGGATTTCATTAATTGCTCTCATTGTTTGCCTTTCCCTGCACCCACAGTTTGCCAAGGAACTTTTTGCTTGTCACTCTGTTGTAAAGCCCTAGACCTAGAATCTTTTTTAAAAATCAGCTTTACTGAGCGATACTTTATATGCAATAAAATACACCCATTTAAAAATGTATAGTTTGGTGAGTGTGATTAATATATAATCGCCACCACAATCAAGATATAAAACATTTCCATCACTCAGAAAGTGCTATTATGCCTTGGTGCAGTCAATCTCATTTTACCATCTCCCGCCCCAGGCAATGACTACTCTGGCCTATTACTACAGTTCTAGAAAAATCTAGAATTTCATGTATATCAAATCAGGTAGTCTTCCACATCCGGCTTCTGTCACTTAATATAATGCTTTGGAGATTTGCTGTGTTGTTTCATGTATCAGTTCATTTCTTTATGTTGCTGAGAAGTATTCCATTGTTAGGAAATACTACAATTTGTTTATCCATTCATCAGTTATAGGTATTTGGATTGTTTTCAGCTTTTAGCTACTGAAAATGAAGTTGCATATCTTTGTGTGAACATATATTATTTTTCTTGTTTAAGTATCTAAGGATTGAATTGCTGGGTCATATGATAAGTGCACATCTAATTTTATAAAAAACTGACAAACTTTTTTCCAAAGGACTGTATCATCTCACACTTCCCATGACTAATGGAAGAGAGTTCCAGTTGCTCTATATCCTCACCAACACACGGTATTATAAGTATTTTTAATTTTAGTCATTCAAGTACATGTGTACCAATAACTCCTTGGGGTTTTTTACATTTATTTATTTATTTTGAGAGAGCGAGCATGCACACATGATTGGGGGAGGGGCACAGAGCTAGGGAGAGAGAGAATCCCAAGCAGGCTCTGTTCTTCCAGCGTGGAGTTGATCATGAGGCTTGAACTCACAAATGGTGAGATCATGAAACCAAGAGTCCAGCGCTTAATCAACTGAGCCACCCAGGTGCCCCAATAACTCATTGTTTTTAATTTGCATTTCCCTAATGATGACTGAAGTTGAGCATTTTTTCATGTCCTTATTTACCATTTGTATAGCTTCTTTGGTGAACTGATCTCCAAATCTTTTGTCCATTTGTTTCTTACTTATTACATAGTTGTAAGAGTTCTTTATATATTCTGGCTACCAGTCCTTTTTAATATATCTGTTTTTCAAATATTTTCTCCCAGTCTGTGGCTTATCTTCTCATTTTCTTGATAATGTCTTTTGAACAGCAAAAATTTATAATTTGGAAGAAGTTGGTTTATTAGTTTTTATTTTTCAAGGTTTGTGCTTTTTGTATTCTGAGAAACCTTTGTCTAACCCACTTTAATTTTTTTGTGTGTATTTTCTACTAGCAGTTTTATAGTTTAGCTCTTACATTTAGGTCTATTACCTACTTAAAATAAATTTTATATATGGCATAAGGTAAAGGTCAAAGTTCATTTATTTCCTTATGGATATCCAGCCGTTTTTTGGTTTTTTTTTTAAAGACTCTCCTTTTTCCATTAAATTACATTGGCACCTTTTTTGAAAATTGATCAACCATATATGTGTGGATCTATTTTTGGATTCTCTATTTTGTCTGTATCTCTCCATTAATTTGTCTTTAATTTCTCTGAATAGAGTTTTATGTTTTAGTGTACAGGTGTTATACACATTTTGTTAAATTTATCCCAAAGTATTTCATGTTTTTAGATGCCATTTTAATGTCATATGTTTAAGTTTCCATTTCTAGTGCTTTGTGACTAATATACAGCTGATTTTTGTTTAATCAATTTGCATGTTTCAACCTTGCTAAATTCACTTATTCATTCTTATAACTTTTTTGTAGACTTTTAAAATTTTTTCCATGCAGACAATCATGTTGTCTGTAAATACAGTTTTACTTCCTTTGTCCAATCTCTATGGCTCCCATGCCCCTAGAATCTCCAGTACAATGTTGAATACAAGTAGTAAAAAAGGACATGACCCTTGGGGAAATCATTCAGTCTTTTATCATCAAGTATGATGTTAACTGTAGGTTTTCCATACCTGTTGTGTGTGTTTTTTTAAATCAGGATGAAGAAATTCCCAACTATTTCTCATTTGCTGAGTTCTTTTATCATGAATAAGTGTCAAATTTTGTCAAATGCTTTATTTGCATCTATTGAGATGACCATTTTACTTTCTCAGTATGTTAATATGATGAATTACAATGATTTTTTTTATTAAACCAAATTTAAGCATTCTTGAGATAAACATGATTTGATCATGATGTATTACTTTTTAATATATTGATGGATTTAATTTGCTCAAATTCTGCTAAATATTGGGGGGGCTATGTCATGAGGAAAATTGGTCTCTGTGTTCTTTACTTGTAATGTCCTTGGTTTTGGTATCAGGGTAAAGTTAACTTCATAAAATGATTTGGGAAGTATTCCCAATTGAATTAGTAATAGTTTTCCCTTAACATTAGGTTCACCAGTGAAGCCAATGATGCCTGGAGTTTTCTTTGTGAGAAGGATTTTAAGTATAAATTTGATTTCTTTAATAAGATACAGAATTATTCACATTTCTTGAATGAGTTTCAGTAGTTTGTGTCTTTCAGAGATTTTGTCCTATTATCTAAATTGTTGAGTTTAGGGGTGCCTGGGTGACTCAGTTGGTTAAGCATCCAACTCTTGTTTTTGGCTCAGGTCATGATCTCACGGTTCATGAGATTGAGCCCTGTGTTGGGCTCTGCACTGTCAGTGAAAATTCTCCCTCTCTAAATAAATAAATACATGACCATTTAAAAAATAAATAAATTGGTCAATTTTTATCATAAAACCGTTTATAATATTCATCTATGGTACTTTTTTAATTTATGAGGAATAAATGACATTGAGGAAAATTTGCCCAATTAGGCGTACTGTTCTATGAATTTTGAGAAACTCATGCCTGTCACGTAACCACCACTATAATCAAGACATAGAACATTTCTAATACCCCAAAAAGGTTTCTCATGGTCCTTTGGAGTCCAAGTCCCTGGCAACAGATGACCTGATTTCTATCCCTGTAAGTTTGCTTTTCTACAGTGTCATCTAAATGGAGTCATACACTACATAGCCTTTTGAATATGCCTTCTTTCAACTTAGCTTAGTGCTATGTATCAGTAGCCCACCCTTTTTCATTGGTGAGTAGTACTCCATTGTTTGGATGCACCACAATTTGGTTTTGTATTCACCAAAGAAGATTTGGGTTGTTTGGCAATGTGAATAAAGGTACTATAAACATTTTTGCGCTTTTTTTTGTGAATACATATGTTTTCATCTATCTTGGGTAAATATGCAGTTCTGCTTCATGTTTCTGAAGCTCTCTTATTAGGTGCATATGCATCTAGGATTGTTATGTCTTCCTGATGAATTTATTCCTCTCTCATTAATAAATTTCCCTCTTTGTCTCTGTTATTATATATTCTGCTGTGGACCAACATACTGCACTCATGGAATAGTCTATTAAAAAAGCCCTGGAGATTTTTTTCTCTTTCACCCTGAAGAATGTATTGAGATCAGGGTTGCCCTAGTTATCTCAGACTAGGGTTATAAAGCAATGCTGATCACCTTCAGATCAGAGCCTGGCCAAGGAGAAATCCAGTTGGCAAAAAAGCACTAGATTGCCTGAAAATATTTTCAAATATCACAGTTTTGAATCTACTCAAACCAACAGGAAATTAAAATTCTTTGAAAACTCCTATATTAAGACTCCCAAGCCAGAATGAGTCAAATGTGAGATGATGAAATGTCAAGACCAATTTTTGAGGTTTTGGTTCATGAACTTTTTGGTTACTCCCTTTTTCTCTCCTCTGTCTTCCTGAGTTTCTTTGAAACTTTTTGCAGATTCATGTAAATCATTCCTGTGCCCAGGATTTTCATAAACATTAGGACAGAAAACTACCCTAATATCCTTCTGTCATTCTTCCTTCCTTCCTTTTTCTCTTCTCTTATGCCACATTTTTCTTTCCTCCCTGTCGTTAAACATTTATCAAGTGCCCACTATGCATAAAATACAGTTGTTCTCAAAATTTTTCATCATGACCCATAGTAGAAAACACATTTTTACATCAAAACCAAGTACCCTCCCCCCTTTCTCCTTCCCCTATCTCTTTCTCCCTCCTCCCCCTGACTCCCTGCCCCCTTCTCCAATCTCTCTTCCTATCTCTCTCTCATCTGGTTTGAGTGCAATACTGTATTTGTTAACAGAACAGTGTACAACAATACCAGGACCTAGGCCCCAGCAACTCTAATCTAATTGGTTAGAGCAGAACTCATAGACCAGTTTTAAAAGCAGCCCGGGTGACTTTAATATGGAGTCAGGGCTGAGAGGTATTCAACTTAATAGTGTTGAAGGCCCTTGCA
The DNA here is from genome assembly GCF_024362965.1 of Panthera pardus. Classification (NCBI taxonomy): domain Eukaryota; kingdom Metazoa; phylum Chordata; class Mammalia; order Carnivora; family Felidae; genus Panthera; species Panthera pardus. Next base: position 99,895,887 of record NW_026526810.1, on the reverse strand, counting down.
TCTCCTTTCCTGGGAAACTGAGATTAAATTATTGAAGGAATTGCACTGGGTGTTGTATGGAAGCAATGAACCACGGGAATCTACCCCCAAAACCAAGAGCACATTGTATACACTGTATGTTAGCTGATGTGACAATAAACTACATTTATAAAAAGAAGAAAAAGAGAAAAAGAAAACAAAATTATGGAAGGAATTGGCCACAAGCAACCCAGTGAGGCAAGATGGGAGCCCTGAGATCTTGCTTGTATGTATACCCCACCCCTGCATGCTTAAAGCGGCTGAATATATAGGTAGTTCATTGTCCTCTACCTAGCATGGCCTGAAATCCCTGTCTTCTCTTTCACTATAGTCTTTAGGTACTGCCCCTACCATTAATATCTCTGCTGTTACTGGTTCTTAATAACCTATATGCTGTCAAGAGCCTAAAGTGTACTCACTAATAGCTGGAAACCATCTTAATAAAGACCAAGCCTTGTTCAACTAGTCAACATTGATCATTTCCTTGAGTTAAACTAGCTCAGACAAAACCCAGAGCAAGGCTTGTTCTTTTTGTAGTTAACTAGAATCCATGAGGAAGCGCAGGTGGTACGACTTTCAGGCCTCGTCCCACAGGCAGAACCAGGCTGGGAGCAGAGAGAGGACAGCACACTTATCCCCCTCTACTGATGACCAATTACAGGGCCAGCCTGCTGACAGCTGACATGTCTGTTTCAGACACCGTGGCTCAAGCTGGGGTTTGGATTCCTTCAAACAACCTACACGTAAGGAAAGGAAAACACCAACGTGATTTTCTTTGACACTTTCCCTCAAGTTCCTTTCCACTATTATTGTTAGAAATTCCAGAAAGAAAAACACTGAATTAAGCATTACAGACATTCCTCCCTGGAAGAGAATCAGGTGTGTAGGTTTTGAGCTTATGATGAAAGTTCTTCTGTACCGAGATACTTGGTAACCCAGGAAAAGCCACAGGGACTCCATGCCTAGCTTCTCTAGGGATAAAATGGGGTCAACACGTTGACTTCAGAGGCCAAGCTAATAACCCTAGCCTTGCTTGAATTTTCCTGATTGGATGTTGGGATGTTCAGGAAAGATGTGGACTCTCCTCAGTAGAAGCTAAAGTGAGCTCGAATGGCAGTCAGGGTCCCTGCAGGAAGCATATCACACACTCAGAAGAGATGACTGGAGAGAGTTTATAAATGGATAATTTGCAGGGGTGCGTGTCAAACCTACAAGGGATGATGGAGCACCCCAGGGCTCCCGGTAGCCCTGTACCTTCCCATCCTCAGGACTGAAAGGACAAAGAGATAAAAAGCAGTTCCTGGAATCTGGTGAGACCTGCCATTGTAGGAGCTGTGGTCATCAGTAGAGGCTGCCAACCCGCAGCCCCGCAGGGAGGGATGGGGAAGCAAATACCCCAGCCTCCCCTCCTCCACCCTATGATCTCCTGCTGTGCCTCCCTTTGGCTGAACCCAGCAGGAAATGAGGGCAAAGGAGCCCAGCTGGTGCAATCCTTACAGGCCAGCCTCCTAGGGCACAGAGCAGGGCGTCAGGGTAATGGGGGGGAGAGTGGATCCAAGGGGCAAACAGAATATCCAGTAGAGCTGGAGAAAAGCCCATGTCCACCCAGAGAAAGAACAAGTCCCCAAATACACATCCACAGTGTACACCCCTACTTCAACATTATATCTTAATGCCTGACTGTTAAATAGACTCTGTGCACACAAACACACAATCAACTATAAAGACCTATACATATTCTTATTATTCTTAATACTGTTTTTCAAAGGGGAAAAAACTCTAGTGATTGGATGTCAGGAGCTGAGCATATAAAATAATTTAGCAACTGTAAGATACAGAGGCTGTTATCAGGCTGCCTCCACCCCTTTGCCCTGCTCCATCTGGCCCCACCTGCAACACCAAGTGGCCCCACTAGAAATTCCAACAGCATAAGCTACAGTCCCTTTGCCTTCTCACTGTTGATTTTCCTCTCTCTTCAGCTCCTGCAGGGCGGAATGTCAGCTGAGTGGCAGGGAGCCTGCTCACCAAGGGGCTGGATGATTGCTTTGGAAACCCATCCCTCTACTGGAATTTAATAAAAACCACCCACCAGACCCAGGGTGGGGGCATTGGCTCTTTAAATGATGTGTTCCTTTGAGGGGGGAAAAAATCTATCTGTGCCAGTAAAAAAGAGAAAGAATCTAGCTATTCAAAGATGGAAGAAAAAATGTTTTTAATTTGTAACTTTGCTAATTTCATTCCCCTGCCCAAAGCTCTTTGATGGCTATCATTGCTGAGAAAATAACTTTCAAATGCTTTAGCCTGAGCTTTCCCCCAGCTTTTTCTAACAAAATTCTCATGACTCTCCGTCAATTGTCCTTCTTCCATTAAAATGATAGACTCAGAGAACATTTTCTGGGTAATTCCAGGTGAGCTCCCACACACAGGTTTCTCACACTTTAGACCAATGGTTTTCAACCCAGGGCAGTTTGCTACCTAGGGGACATTTGGCAATATCTAGAGACATTCTTGATTGTCATAACCAGAAAGGGGACCTGCTGCTGGTATCGAGTGGCTAGATTCTAGAGATATTGCTGAACATCCCATAATGCACAGACAGCCTCCCACAGCAAAGAGTTATCCAGCCTCAAATGACAACAGTGCCGAGGTTGAGGAAAGTTGGTTGACACTATGCCAGGGCGTCCTCCTCCTCTCCACATCAAAATCCTGTCCATTCATTCATCACCTAGACCTGCATTATCCAGCAAAGTTAGCCACTTATCGTAGGTGGCTAGTGAAGCCTGGAAATGTGGCTAGCACAAATTGAGATGTGCTGTGTCAAATAGTCATCAGATTTCAGAGACTTACCATGAAAATTAGAACGTTAAATGTTTCATTCATAATTTTTATATTGGTTACATGTTGAAGCAATATTTTTGGATATACTGGGTTAAGTAAAATACATTATTAAAATTAATCTTATTTATTTTTACTTTATTAATGTGGCTACTAGAAAATGTTAAATTACATATGTAACTGAATTAGATTTCTATTAATAGCGGTCTAGACCAGGTGTTAACAAAGCTTTTCTGTAAAGGACCAGTTAGTATTTTAATATTTATGGCCCACACGTGGTCTGTCACATATTTTCTCCTTCTCCTCCTACAGTCTCTTCATCCTCCTTCAACCTTTTAAAAATATAAAAACCATCCTTAGCTCCAGGGCTATAGAGACACAGGCCTTGGCCCCAGATGGAGCCTATGGGCCACAGCTGGCTGACCCATGGAGATCAAGGAGCTACAGAAGGAATCTCTCCTGCCTGCTCTTTCACCAAGAACTTGGACTTCTCCACATCTTTCCTTCTATAAATACTGATGTCTGCATCGCAGCCCTTCCTAAACCCATTAGCTCCTAGAAAGTTGATACCATCTTTCCCAACATGGATCCTCCAGAGAGATGAGCAAGATGGCTCACACCACGAATGGCCCAATGGGGAAGGCAGGAGCACACAGGGGTGAGGCACCCAGGCTATGGCTAGTTCCAAGGACCTCCGTGACCTTTCATTTTCCTTAGCTCTAAGTGGAGCCAATGGTACGACCTAACTCAGAGAGTAAGTGTGAGGGTTGATGGAATAACAGACAAATAGAGCACTCAGCACTTGGCCATGAACATAGCTGTGCTTCTCATTACCATTATTATTTTTATGAGTAACCATTAGAATGATTAAAAATCAAGTATGCATTGAGTTATAGAGAGAAATATGAAAACGATTCTTGTTTTTCTTCTTGTTGTTATGATTATGTTTTAAAAACCCAAGTATTTATGAATTGAATTACAAAGTCTATAGAATTATAGCCTACAGCTTCCAAAAAGCTGATTGTTTTTCCAGGGAGTTACACACACGCATGAATGTGTATATGTTGGCAGCTCAGAATTAACGGAGTATTTTTTCAAGTTCTAAATTCCTCTCAAATGGGAACGAAGTGTTCTCCTGACCCTTCCTACACTTCATATTACTGTCGACATCTGCAACTAATTGGTGATCTATACGTCAAAACTGTGACCAATGCAAAAAACCTTTAGCAAAGCCTGCCCGGGTTTGGCTGACCCTTCTTAATGTATTTCAGATTAAGACTAAAACAAGCCACCTTTTAACTGTTCAACTGAGTACCAAACAGTAGCAGTGAATATTTATCAAACATCAAATAACAACATGATCAGATAACATGCTTACCAATGAAAATCTAATTTCGAGCATTTCTTAAACTTCATTTGAATTTTTAAAACTCAGACATTTTTGAAAGTATAGAGGAATATATTGTCAGCATGCAATTTGATTGATTACAGTAACCCTTTAAGACAACAAATCAAATTATGACTATCTGAATATCTTTGTAGTTAAGGAATGACACTTCAAGAAACCATACGAAGAGGCAACATAGCATTTTGTTAAAGAGTTTGGGCCCTGGAATAAATAGGCCTGCGTTTGGGTCACAGCTTTACCATTTACTAAGTATGTGATGCTGGGCAAGCTATTCAACTGCCCTAACTAAGCCTCTGCCTTCATCTATGAAATGGGGACTGCAGAAGCTTCTTCATAGGGGAATCCCCGGGAGGATTAAATGTGATACATTTAAAGCAAAGTGTCTCCCACACTGCAAACTATGCGTTTCAAACATTAGGAGCAAAAAGGCTTCGAAACATACAGACTAGACAAGTAACTATTTTCTTTAAATTAAATTGTATAAAAGTAATGGACTCCATAACCTATTTGTGTGTTTACTAATTGACCTACCCTCTGTTCTTTGGGGGAATAGTTAAATACATATTCTACTCATGGACCTGACTACGTAGAGTTGCCCACATGAAAAGAAGCTTCTTGCAAAGCAACAACCACATTCCAACTTAGGGCTTATATGCAGCTATTTGTTTTCTTGGTCTAGTATCTTAGTTCTGGGGCCAGTCTTCCCCAGCTGCCAGTCATGGCTACCTGTGGCCAAATTTCAGTTTCATTCCATCTGAAGAACGATGGCTTATCTTTTCGAGACCCCCCCACCCCCCAGGGCAGAGCCTACATCTTCATACCATCCTAACATGCTCTCCAAATTTGGTAAATATCTACCCAGTTATTTTCATGAGATGTGGTAAAGGCAAACAAAGACTCAGGAACTTCATTTCTAAAATACAATTTTTGGGGTGCCTGGGTGTCTCTGTCGGTTACGTGTCCGACTTTGGTTCAGGTCATGATCTTGCAGTCTGTGGGTTCAAGCCCCGCATCAGGCTCTGTGCTGACAGCTTGGAGCCTGGAGCCTGCTTCGGATTCTGTGTCTCCCTCTCTCTCTCTCTGCCCCTCCGCTTCTCACACTGTGTCTCTCAAAAATAAATAAACATGAAGAAAATAAATAAAATATAATTTTGTTCATCTATGACCCATGTTATTCAAAAATAGATTTTATATGACAAAGTTCATTTATTTTTAACATATTAATAGTTTGGAGAATGATGATGAGACTTTGGATTTTTTCCATTGATATCTGCATGTCTCAAGCTCTGGGTGATGCATCTCTATAACCGTAGACATTGTCTTCTACCTGTGCTGTTACTTATTACTGTTGGACCACTAGTCCGTAAAATGAAGGGGCCTATAGCCTGATACCTCTGCAGATATAGGATTCCCCAGAGCCAAAAATATAGGCACAGTGGCCATATTCACCTCAAGGGGATAAGCTCCTTGGGCTGGAGTATTGATGTACTTTAACCTTCCTTCATTTGTAGGGTTCCAAAGCTACTTGGAGTTCAGGAAAATGCACCAACCACTTGGCCATGCCAAGTTTTCCAGGCTCTTCTGGAAACTGTGGCCACCTCCAACAGAAGACCAGGTCACCAAGGAACCTTGAACATAATCCTCTAAAGCCACATTTAGGGGGAAAATTGTCTGCTCCCACACCTGAAGTTACTGATAGGCTAGGCCAGTCCCTCTTGCATGATCAGGGTAGGATGTGTCCATGGGGAAATCAAATATCAGAGGTGCCCAGCACCCAAGTATGTGTTGCAGTAGGGAAGGAAAAGTTGACCATTGACTAGGGTGCCTCCAACCAAGCTGCTTAGGCAAGGTGGTTGGTGATTTGGGTATATTATCTCATTTAATAGATCTTTGGAATTAGGCATTTTCCTCCTCGTTTAACAGCCGAGGAAGCTGAGGTTCAGGGAGGTTAAATCGATCATTTGCCCAAGTTCCTGCAGGGTCCAACCCAAGTCTGACCAATATATTCACACTCAGACCACTAGAAAAGGGCAGGAGGGAGTGTGCCAAAACTGTCCCCTGATTGCCTCTCTCCCCACACCGCCCCCCCCCCCCGCCCCCGTCTCTTTCTCTCCAGGGTGCCAGAGTAATATGGCTGTTCTGTTCTGCTCTCAGTTTCCTAACTCAGAGCACTGGAGTCCTCTGCTTGGCTTGAATTCATTCTGAGCTGAGAGCTGGCCAGCCCTCAGCAAAGCAGAGCCGTCCATCACTCATGTCTCAGGTTTGCTCCTCGGAGAGCTGGAGTTGACCACAACTGCTTTGGCACAGTTCCACTGTGAGGGAGTCACAGAAGTGGCATTTAAGTCCGGAGCGGAAAAAACACCCCAAGCTTGTTCGTTTTTTCTGACAGGTGCTGGAGCCCATGAAAGGTCAGATTCCAGCTCGCAGTCACATCCTGGCTTAGCCGTCTCCAGGCACACAAAGGCCTGTCTGTCTCACCCGAGCGCAGGGAGTAAGGACCCAGGCCAAGGGCTTAAAATGGCCGCCTGATGGCCTGCGCCTGCTGATCCATTCCTTCACGGGCATTGGCCTAAATGAAGCATTGGGAAACCCAGCTGCCAAGGATGTGTGAAACAGGCGAAATGAAGAAGAATGCAGGCTTTTTTCTGATTTGTAATTGCAAGAGATATTAACCCCCCAGCAGCCCATGAATCCATACCCTGACGTCCAGCCTGCTGTGGCTCATTTGTAAAAGCCCTGGGATGTTTCTGTTTCATGTTCAAAGCCTTGCTGGCCTGGAAAATTGAGTGAGAGCTGTCTCTCCAAGCCCCAGCAAGGATGTTGAGAAAGGAAGGAGTTTGTTCTCTTCCTTGCTGATGCATCAGGGATAGCTCAGAATCGCGGTGTTATTGGAACAGAGGGTGTGTGTTTAAATGCACGTAGCACATGCTTTCAACCGGGAATGTTTGTTTTTGCAGGCTTTATGAAAACATCCCCCAATTCAAAATGGCTCCAGGGCCCCAAAGTCCTGTATTTTTTAAGTTCCTCATCAACAGCTGTAGGCTGAGGCTCTTCAACACCTTTAACTTCTTCAAAAGATGGTCACTGTACCAGCTCTCCAGCCCTCTCTAGTCATGTGATTCCTTCCCTTCTCCTTCCCTCCCCAAAACTTTACACCAAACTGTGATGCTGGCGAGGAGCCAAGGGACAGCGGCTACTGCATATCACACTGTAAAGGAACATGGGAGATCTTGATCCTATAAGAACTTCATTTGAAAACGCCTGTTAAATAGCAAGATCAGACTACCAATAAAATTCTTACAAAAGAAAAAGAAAAGAAATCTGCATATGGAATAAAAATAGTTGTTTTGGAATAATATTTTTCCCCACCAGTTGAGAATCTCACCCTAACTAGAAACTTTCTCAGTAAAACAAGCCACACACTGGAAGCTGGGGCCCCAGCCTCTTGTCCTAGCTGTGAGCCATGGAGTTGTTCTGGGTCCAAGTGTGTACATACCCAGATTACAGGGGAGCCCCAGGTTTCCAAGAGGGGGAGGGTCAAGAAGTGCCCTGAGCACCAGCAGGAGGCTGACTACAAACTTCTTCCTTTGTCTACCCTTCCTCATGTGTCCTAAATGTGTCCCCAACCCCTAAAAGTCCTGTCTCTGCCACCTCAGTAAGGTTCCATCCTAGAAACTCAACCACTGGTTTAACTCAAAGAACTTTTGTTAGCAGCCTCTGTCAAAAGGCAAGGCATCCGTGGGTACTATCCCACAGCCACTCTGTAATCAAGGCTCTCCATTTCTCATTGGGAAACACCAACACGACCCTAATAAACATACTGCAGGTCACTTCTACTATGGGCACATATTGTGCTAAGCTCTTTCCTACCATGATCATATGATTTCCCTACCACTCTGTGAAGGAAGTAGGATTTATCCCATTTTATAGAAAAAGAGCCTGAGGCTCAGAGAGGACCCCTAATGTGGTGGAACTAGCACCTAGACCATATAAATCTGACACCAAAGACGGGGTGCTTAGCCACCATGCTGTAGGGCCTCTCATCAAGGCTATTAGGAATAAATAATCCCCAATAATCTTTTTAAAGACTGTAGTAGAAAACATTTTGCCTGAAATAACTGTCATTTATTGGGATCTCAGTATGTGCCTGGCACTGCTAGGAGCTTTGCATAAATCTCTTCTAACATTCCTGCAAGGTAGCGAACATGCTTCCATGTTATGTCAATGGCTTGACAGACATGAGAGACAAAGCAAAACCCTGAGCTTGATCCTAGAGTAAGAGGACTCTGGCAATACAGCTGGACTACATACACTATAAATTTGGCAGCATTCAAACAACTTACTGCTCCATCCTGTTATTTATTATTATCAGAAATAATAACTGGCATTTATTGAGCAAGGAATACCACATGCTTTAGGGTTCCCATCCTGGTAGGTTTGTGGTCCTGCTTTAATGATGTCAACTTTCCAAAAATGTGATTCTTGTGATTTCCCAGACTGCCTGGAGCTCCGTGTGTGTGTGTGTGTGTGTGTGTGTGTGTGTGTGTGTGTGTGTGTGTGTGTGTATTTGCACATACCAGCTATGTGTCTGTCACACTGCAGGGAGCTTTTCCTCATTTAAACAGCCAATTAAAACCCACTTTGGCACTTAACGCATGTCACTGCTTCTAGGCACTCAGCTGCCTTCCCAGCAGGCCTTTAATTTGATAAAGAGCTTCTAATAACGACTAACAGAGCCCCGGTAAGTTAATTAAACCTTGTCCTTTATTTTGCTTTCAAGGTGTACCCTCCCTGTAAAAGGCCCAAGGTTTGTGCTTGCAAATGACTTTAGACAATGTTCCATGCTTCAATGAGAAAAGTATGTCTGTCATGTCCTGGCAAGTTACACTTAAAGTCTCAATTTCAGCATCATGTCAGGCTTTAACAGAGGCCAGAAGCAGATGGAAAAAACCTCTGCACCCAATTGTATGGAAGCCAGAGTTAGCAATGGAAGATGAGTTTCCTCTGAGAGTATAATGCTGAAAGACGACCTGGCTGTCATACTGAACTCCATTTATCCCATTTCTTTAAAGTAATCTGAGAGTCCAGATGGGTTGTATAAACAGAAGAGGAGGTTCCTGGGAGTTCACTAGCTTAATGAAGCCCGTATGTTTGACTCATGTAATAAGTATTTAATCATGCTGATGAAATTCATTTAAACCTCAGCCACACACGCTGTTGCAAAGCCCTGATAATGCCCTACATCACTCGTGCTAGCCACGCTGGAGCAAGATATGCGAAACAGAAAGTTGGTGATGTTTCACAGGGTAAATGGACTTTGGAGGGTAGTGCGGGGGAAAAGATAGTGAGCCATGAGAAGTTAATTTGTAGCTCTATTCCTACGCCCATGGTGAGGTGCTAAAGTCTGCGTAATGACTCACGTATCCACGCTTCTTAATTTCTGAGTCACCTATGAGAGAAGACACATCAGTTGAGAAGCTTTCTGCTGCAAGTAACAGCAACCCCGCAACTCAACCAACTCAAACAATCTGGAAGTTTTCTGAATGCCCATAATTAGAAGTCCTGATATAGAGTGCTGTCAGACCCAGGTAATTCAGCTTGATCACATCACTGAAGACTCAAGTCCTTCCCCTGTCTCTCTTCTGCAATCCATGATGTGTTCAGTTGTCCACAGACCAGCTGCTTCCACGACCACAAGATGGCTGCCAGTACTACATCAAAGTGGAATGTGAATTACTGCAGTCCATTCATGTCCAGTGGAAGGGGAGAAGTCATTCATTCCTTTATTAGTAAAGAAAACTTTTCTTAAAGTGCCCATTCCCATCCATAATATTTGTTGCTCACAAGCCAATTGCTGACATGGGGATAGGATCACCATTATTGGCTTAGACTATTATCTCTAAGCGGCAATAGGTAGTGCTGGATGGGAGCCAGCTCAGGCCAGTTTGCAGGAGCTGATAGTGCATGTCTCTTACCAACCCCCTCCATTTAGTGACCTCATGTTGGTAGCTTGAAGCTGGCCACGACGGGCATATTTATCCCACAGGAATTGGCAGACGCTACATACAGGGCTCTTTTCCTGAAGAGCCTGTTGATAAGCATTTATGAATACATCACAGCTACGGGGTCACCTTCCTTAAGGCTGGATGCCAGAACAAAACCGGGGTTCTTTTAGCTAGAAAGAAAAATAGGGGCATGGATGCCAAATGAGCAATCAACAATATCTGTCTGAGAAGGGTTCAGCTGCCCATTCATTTTCTCCAGAAAACACAGCACTTGTTGGGATGCCTGGGTGGCTCAGTAGGTTAAGTGTCTGACTCTTGATTTCAGCTCAGGTCACAATATTGCGGTTTGTGAGTTCGCGAGCCCTTGCAACAGGCTCCATGAGCACGGAGCCTGCTTGGGATTCTCTCTCTCCCTCTCTCTCTGCCCCTCCCCTCATCCCCACACATACCTGTGCACATACTCTCTCTCTGAATAAATATATTTTTTAAAACTTCTAAAAACATTAGAAAACACATTACTTGAAAGCAAGTGGCTTTCAAAATATCCTAAAAGAACCTACTCAGGTAGGAAGCACTTTTCTGTTGGTTGGCTTCATTTTTCTGCCAAAATTGAAAAGCTTGTCTAAGAAAGTTTCCTTTTGTCTGAAATGGTTCTCCGCACTTAGTGTATTTCATGCTCAGCTAGGAGGATCTGTGAAAATCACGGTTTCCTGGTAGCTTCCCAGGTGATCTGATTCACCGGGTCTGGTGAGGGGACCAGGAAGCTATATTTTTAACAGACATTCCTTTCTACCCCTCAGTGATTCCGAGGCAATTTGTCTAAAGAGAACTTCCGTAAAGCAAAAGAAAGTCTTCCTCATGATGGTCTAACTCAGAGGTTGACCAGCTATAGCCCACAAGCTAAGAAAGATTTTTATATTTTTTAATGGCTTATAAATATCAAAAGAAGGATGCTGCTTTCTGATGTTAAAATAATATGAAATGCAAATTTCAGTGTCCACATTACAGTTTGACTGTAACACAGTCACACATTTGTTTATGTGTTGTCTGTGGCTGCCCTCATGCTATAATGGCTGAGTTGAGGAGAGTTGCAACAGAGATCATATGGCCTGCAAAGCCTAAAGTATTTACTATCCTGGCCCTTTACAGAAAAAAGTTTGCCAACCCCTGCTCTAACATATTCCATTCAGTGGAAGAACCAATCGAATGAGAAAGACTTTCTCTATCAATTCCCTAACAGAGGGGTTCCCAACTGGTTAAGTAGAAGCCACCAGCCACATCAGAGCCCTGCAGCCTGGAATCATTCTGTGGCTTCATTTGCTCTGTCTCAAAGATGGCTAACAATGGCCAGATGCCTTTCCCTTTGACTGCTAAAGGGCTCTAGATGGTGTGTAAAGCAGGTAGTGGTGCTTTCTTAGCTATATGCTCCAACTCATACAAAACCAGTAACCATCATGCCATTTCCCATGGTGCCTCTACCCTATACACACCATCGTGCTTGCCCATGGTTGAGGTCAGTAAGGAGCAGATACAAACACATATGACACATGGCCTCTGTCCTCCTAGAACTTACGCTTTAGCTTGAAAGAAAATACAGAAGACCTCCACGCAAGGCAAAAACAGTAGTGCTTCCATTTCAAGCTGTGGAACTTTTCTCAAACAAAGTCAGAAATGTGGTCAACCATTAGCCATCCTAAGTCAGGGCTCTGTGGAGTCAATGTCTTCCATGAGGGAGGGATCCACAAGGCAGAGCTGTAGGCCTTCACTAGAGATCCCAGAAAGTTCCATTCAAAGAGTATTTGTTGGCAGAATGTCCCTGATGAGTAGAACACAGAATGTGAACTCAAGGAAGAAGGGAACTCAGAAGTGGGGGCTGAACAGGGACCAAGGAAGAATGCACAGAGAAGATGATATTTGAGAATATCTCAAAGAGGAGGTCATAGAAGCATCAGACGAAGGACATAGAAGCAAGAAAGTTTAGGATGACTGAAAAGAATAATGTGTCTCCTGCTGAGGTTGGACTAGGGTGATTAGGCTGTGAAGGGAAGTCAGTGTAGAAGGCCCTTAATGCCAGAGTCAGAAATTGGCACTTAATTCCATAGAAAAGGAGGAAGAGTTTTTTAATGTATGTTTTGCACTAAAATATAACATATAAAAAAGGGGCACAAAACACAAGTGAATTTTCATCAAGTGAGAACATCCAGGTAACCAGTAGTTCTATTCCCTGCAATACCCCAGCCTGTGGGAAGTCTCCTCATCCAGGTATATAATTAATAGTAACGATAATCATTATGAGTTACATTTATATAGAATGTTATGATTTATAAATATATTTACATGCATTATTTAAGCCCCCAAATTATGTGATAGATATTACCATTGTCCTTGCATTGCAAAGGCATAAAGCAATATCACATGAGTATTAAGTAGAAAAATTTAGATTCTTTGTACCCTCACTCCACTAATGGCGCAATCACTAAAATGATGTTGTAGATGTATATTTATTCAAATAGAAACATGGTCAAAATATACTATGGAGTTGGGGCACCTGGTGGCTCAGTCAGTTAAGTGTCCAACTCAGCTCAGGTCATGAGCTCATGGTTCATGAGTTTGAGCCCCACATCGGGCTCACTGCTGTCAGCCTGTCAGTGCAGAGCCAGCTTCAAATCCTCTGTTCCTCTCTCTCTGGCCTTTCCCTGCTTGCGTTCTCCCCCCCCACCCCACCCCCCGACCCAACATACACAAAATATATATACACTATGGAATTAAAGAAAATAGGCTACAGAACAGCCATATAGTATATCACTTATGGAAAATATTATGGGGCAGTAGAATATACTAGAGCCAGACCATCTGCATTCAAACTCTGGCTCTGAAATTTACTGGCTATGTGATTTCTATAGACTGAATATTCTGTGCCTCCCAAATTCATTTGTTGAAGCCCTAGTCCCCAGTGCAATGATATTTGGAGATGGAGCCTTTGGTAGGTAATTAGGAGCAGAGGAAACCATCACAGCTAGTGGCTGCCTAGTGGCCCAGAGGGGCAGATGGTGTCTCTGCTTCATCCCTGCTAATATTCTGGGAAATTGATTGCTTTATCTGAACAGCCTGGGTTTAGCTACTTGGCATTTTGACTAATTTACCTAGTGTTCCTTAAATATCTGAATCCTGATAAGCCTTGTGGTAGGAGGCAGTATAATTCACTTACTAAGCACGTGAGCATTGGAGTCATGTGTAGAATCCTTGGCTCCCCCAATTACTGGTATGATCTTGAATAATTATCATCACAGGAAGCTCAGTTTCCTTGCCTACAGAGGATGCAGAAAGGATTCAGTGAGATGATGTCAAGTACTTAGCACAGTGCCAGATGGAAAATAAGCACTCCAGAGGGGCTGCATACGTTACTGATCACCCACAATGTGCCATCATCCCAAGAGGAGGGGCCCCTGAAACAAGCACAGTAGGTGCCTTCCCTACAACCCATGAGGCCTCAAAGCCTCCCAGAGTCTCCAGCGCACACTTGTGCTTAGCTCTGCTGAAAGAAGAGGTACAGGTGGGCTGCACCATCGAGGCCACCAGAGACCAGAGGGGTGGCAGCCACATACCACAGCCTGGCAAACTGAGAGAAGCAGCCCTGGCCTTCCTGAGACCTGACATAGCCTGTGGCTGGCTGCCACATTTGGAGCTGAAACCCAATAGGCCTGGCTTATGTCAGTTTTTCTGAGCAGAATGCAGGGGGGCTGCTGTGGGTGAGAGCAGGGGTCTTGGTGCTGGATTGCCTACCCTTCCTCCCACTTGCCAATGCATGGTGGACGGGAAGGGGCCTAACCTCACAGGGTGGTTGCTCTTGCTTTTTGCTTGAGATTTTCTGTAGATGCCTGCTTCTACCTGGTAAACACCCAAGCGCCCCCTGTGGGTTTGAGTGAATGAAGGTTCTTTGCCAAGGAACTCTGGCTTCCAAAGCTGGCAATGCTGGGAGGTACTTCCCAACCTCCCTCCTACTCTGTCTTAGCTGTGTCTGTGCCACGTCCCAGACCTTGAGGACACCAATGCCCTGATGTAGCACAAGAGTAATGCCAGGGCACATAAAAACAACAAAGAAGTAAATGCCATTTTCCTGTTCCCTCTTTGACTTCTTGGAGCAAAGGGATGATTTTGAAAAAGCTCAAGGCCCATTTATTGTACAGCACAAACGTAATGGGTTCAGGACACTAGCTGCTTGGTGACAGCATGAAAAGGGCCACTCTCATGACTGTTATACTTTTATGGAAGGAAACCCCAATCCCCTCCATTTTCATGCCAAGAAATCAAACAAAGACTTGTGGGTTCTTAGGGAAGGTAAAAAGGAGGTAGGAAGGAGAGAAAAACTTGACTTCAAAGTTTTGAGCCAGGCCTGCCACAGATGGATAGTAGATCCTGGCAACCAATGAAACTATAGTAAGAGAATGATGACTGGTGCTGTGGCCCAAGTGTCACACAAATAGCTGAAACTGCCAGCAAAATAGATTGGCTACTGACCAACAGCCACCCATCCCCTGACAGCAAGTTCTGTAGGGAGATAGACAAGTGGAGTCTCTCTGTCTTTGTCATCAAACCCATAGTGCCCATGGTGGTATGAGATCTATTTGTTCTGGGACAAGGGGGCAGAAAGAAGAAAAGGAAAAAATGGCTGGCTCACTATGGATTCATAAATCACTGGAAGGGAGAGACCTTGCCTGGTAAAGTTGGAGATTCTACCTGGCACCATCCCAATGGTGAGCCTGGGTGTCATAAATCACCATGGCTCTGCCCACAACAGCCCTGCCTACTGTCCCAGTGCAAAGATGATGGTTATTTTGCTGGCTCTGGAACAGGTGTCTGCCAGCCCATGGACACAAGCCCATTCTGTGTGTTTTCCCTTGAGTGTGATGGGGGATAGAGGAGAGTGGATAGCTGTCCCTGGGAACCTGGGAACTTGGCCCAGTGGCCTGGCAGAGCTGGAATGTCCTTGGCCAGCTCTTTGTGAGCAGTCAGAGACAGTCAGGAGATGAATCTCATGATCAGATGACTTAGGCTTGCTGGAGTATTTCCCTCAGGTTTTGGAATCATCTGAGGTCACTTGAGTGTCCTTGCTATTCTTGTTGGGTCCCTCAGGTAGCTCTCTGAGATCTAACTGATTAGCTTGTGTTGAATGTTCAGCTCAGGTTGGCTTGCCCAAGAAGTAGATGTCAAAATACACTTTTAATAATCACCTCATTGCTGCATCCATCAAGGAGGGGCCAGACACAAAAAGTGAGAGATTACAGATAGCAGTTGTCCCCCTCCCTACCACCCTGGAAGAGCTACATGTATCCCTGCCCCCCCCCACCCTTCACCCCTGTCAGAACCACCTCCCTGCTGGTACACCTGCAATGGCCCTTCCATCTGGCAAACACTTCATAGTGCTACAAGGTGCTGTTCAAATGTCCCATCTTCTGGGAAGCCTTCTGTGACACCTCCGCCACCTCATACCACCAAATGCCAGAAAAACAACAAGAGAACCCTTCTTTCTTTCATTTGCTTAATAAATTATTTTTAAGTCCCTACCATGTGCCAGATGCTGTCAAAAACAAGATGATACAGTCTCTGCCCTCATGGTGCTTAGTCTGTTGTGGATTTGGAGAGATAATAAAATATAAATAAATAAGATGGTCACACTTGATAAATGCTTTAAAGGAAATAAACAAGAAACCTAGAGCAAATAATAACAATTAAAGTTGCTAGGTTACCATAGATGGGGCAATGGAGGAAGGCCTCTTTGAGGAAATGATATTCAGTAGAAGCTAGAAGTTGAAAAGCAGCCAGTGGTATATAGTTCAAAGGGGACAAAGTGTACAGAGAGACCAGTGAACAAGCTCATGCAGTCAGACTTAGATCACACAGGGCCAGTAGCCATGGGAAGGAGTTGAGTGGTCATCCCTACTCAGGGTCCTTCAATCATTTAGTATTTTACCCCATTTTGGCAGGCATTCTGTGACACTCTTCCCATTGATTTACTTTCCTACCTTCCAAGTGTGAGCCTTTCAAGGGTGAGGTTGTGTTTTGTTCATGACAGTATCTTTGGCACTAGCCCATTCAATGCATCATGGATGGATGACATGGACATTGATCCCTGACCACCTGTGTAGATTTCATACCTATCTGTTCTCTCTCCTTTCCCTTCCTTTTCCAAGGTAAGAAAGAAGCTCCGGTTGGACGGAGGAGTTGCTGAGCCAAGTAGCCAGAGTAACTGACCTACCCTTCGTCCTGAGATAACCCTGGCACCTGAGACACAAAGTCCACAGGACTGGAACTGTTGGAAGCTCTAAGCACCTTTCCAGCTGCTGGCAATGCCAAGGGTTCTCAGCAAGACTGAGCACCTTTTATGGACTCATCTATGTTTTGAATGCATGCCGGAAACTCATGATGAGTTCCTGCCCATTGTTGAAAAATTGTTTCCATATAAAAAGTCTGGTAAAAACAAATCAGGTAATATATGCTTATCACATGATTCTATCTGTGGCAAGAAGCACTGATCATAGGTACACTTTTGTACTTCGGTTTAACACACATTACTCTGCCAGGCCCTCTCTTCAGAGAGCTTACAGTCTGCTTAGACATAAACAGACTTGTAAACAGGTAAATGCTAGAAAGTATTTTCATTGCTATGATGTGGGGCATTAGCTCAGTTTACAGATGAGATGATCACGTGTACCTGGGGAGGAAAGGGAGAGTAGGGGACATTGGAAAGGCTTCTATTTGAGAGGAAGTGAGTATATATTGATCAGGCAGATGAGAAAGGGTCTTTCAGGTAGAGGGAGCGGGGTAAATGAGGAGGGGAAAGGGTTAGAAAGGGTATATTGCATTAGCTGTATGTGTGTTTGGCAAAGCTCAGTGTTGGAGGCTGGGGAGAGTGGAGGGGGTGGGGCAGGTTATAGAGATTTGTGCGCTGGCCTTCAGAGCTTAGACTTAATCCTGTTGGCATACGGAGCCTGTGAAGAGTTTTAAGTAGGACAGAGGGTATAGAGGTCATATTTACCCTAGGGAAAGAGTGCTGGGGTGGCCGTGTGGAGATGAGAGGAGAGGAGACCAACCCAGGAGGCCAGGAAATCAGTCCAGGAACAAGTGAGAGCTATCACTGGGTAGAAGCTGAGGGCTGAGGGCTGAGGGCTGAGGGCTGCCTGGGTGGTTCAGTCAGTTGAACATTCAACTCTTGATTTCAGCTCAGGTCATGATCCCAGGATTGTGGGATCAAGCCCTTTGCTGGGGTCCATGCTGAGTATGGAACCTGTTTGGGATTCTCTCCCTCTTTCTTTCTCTCTCTGCCCCCTTCCCCCACTCTCAATCTCTCTCTCAAAAAAAAAAAGCTGAGGGCTGAAAGAGAGGGAAGATTCTGAAGGTGTGAAGGAGCTGGAACCCATAGAAAGCTGCTTTGAATGGACAAGGGGTTTCACTTTCTGCTTTCCCCTGATGGTGGACAGTGGTAGCAGAATAGAGGGGAGTAGGTTTGGCAGGAAATTCATCCCATTTTGAACAACTTGAGCTTGACATACTCAGTCCCAGATTTATACCTGGGCTCCTGGGCTTCTCACCTTGGGAGCCCCATTCTAGCCCTTCCTGGGTCACATTGCTTTCCATGAAGCAATGAAAAGGCTGTGGGACCAAGGGGACATGCCCACCTAGATGCAGTGACACCTCCTTCTAGACCTTGACAGGGGTGACCGTAACCTGAGAATTCCTTGCCCAAATAGCCCCAGTCTGTGGCCTCTTCCAGGTCTGTGCTCACATGGGTGGCTTGACTTGCACACTTTGGTCCCAGGCAGTGGCTAAGAGGCAGCTGTTTGGCAGAGATGGAGCATGGTTGTGAGTTCTTCACACACACCTGTGTGCAAGGCCTCTTGGGGTCTGGGACAGGGGAGGGGTTTGGAGGAAAAAGAGCCTCTATTGGTCTCCCACAAATATTAGGGACAGACCTAGGGGTAACCTATAGGGTTATTTTCTTGGTGTCCAGAAATTGCTTTTCTAGACTAGTTACAATATCTGCAACCCCACCCTCCTCCCCACCCCCACCACAAGTTGGTCTGACTCAGTTTCCAGATAGCTCATCATCTTGGTTACTTCTTTTGACTGGGCTCTGTTCTGTAGAACTAGAGATTCAGGTCGCTGCTGCATAAACTCTACAGTCAGGGACAACCACGGAGCTCGGATTCAGTTACACATAACCACTCCCCCAAAACACTGATGGATGTAGAGGTGACTCAGGAATTAGATTGGGGGTGGGAGACAGAGTGGCTGCCCGGGGAAGGGTTTAGAGCTATACAGCTGTAATTCAGGGGAGGGATAATGAGCACAGAACCAAGAGGAAGAGAGGCTGAGCACATGCATCTCCTATGGCTCCATAAAAGACAAAGACATACAAAGCACAAAGGGAGGGCCCACTTCACTTTCAAGGCCGAGGTGCTAACCCAGACATCTCTGCAAAGTCTTCCTTTTGTCTCTTTCATGAAAACACATGGGTCCCCCTCTCCCTTTCCCTCTGCTCCAATTACAACACAGCACCTTCTGCGGAGCAACAGCCATCTGGATTATCTTCTCTGTCTGGCCATCTCTTCCACTCATCGTCTTTTTAATAATCTCATCTGAAAACATATCCTTTTCCATTTGTCTCCTAATGGCTCCCTCCTCCACAAATTTCTCTCTCTTCCTCACTCTTTCTCTCACCTGATTATTGTTACTTTATAGAACACTGGGGGAAAGACTGCCTAAAAAAAACATGCACTGTAAAGTAAACGCATATGGCCACGTCTCTGAATCATCCAGATCTACACCAGCTGTGTAACTTCACAGGTCCACCTGTTTCCTTGTGCACAACCCAGCAGCCTCATGATGTGGGTACTGGCTTAAGAGCTACTCTGTTAATGTCAGGAGCTTCTTGTGCATGGTTAACCTTAGATCATGGTGATTAATCAGCCCACAGCCTCGGTAGATCACCCAAACCTAGTTTCCTGGCCGGGCAAACAGGAGCACTGCTCCAGCCCAAGCAGGGAGCAGATAATAATTCCAGGCCATCCCAAGGTGCCTGACATCAGCGTCCCCATGGTGTTTCATAAGCCCCGACGACTCCTCACCATGGCTTTGGGGAAAGTGGGAGATCCTCTCATTTTACCACCCCATTGCCTTCCCTGGAAATGAACACTCTCCCCACTTTGAATCTTGTCTCAGATAAAGGAGGGGAAACGACTGCATGTATCAAAAAAGGTCAAGTCTGGCCTTAAAGAAAAGGGTGCACAGTTGGCCTCATTCCACAAGAGCCCTTTGCAGTTCCTTTTAATTAGCTTGTTTTGTGTTCCCCTCAGGTAGGGAGAGCCCAGGATCACTCTGTCAACAGCTCTATCTATAGCAGGACCCCGGGCAGGCCCAGCCTTCACCCCAGCCTCTCTGCTTGCATGGTGCTCACTGACCCTGCGGCTCAGCTGTGAGAATCAATCATCTCCTTCCAGAACTCATCATTCAGCAGCTGCAGGGCCTCAGCTATTTTTATCGCCCCAGGAAACCGGTGGCCAAGGACGTGCTGGGCTACCTTTGCGGGAGGTGTTGCTGTAGAAAGCTACGGGTTGTCAGGGCAGCTGATCCTCTGCCTCAAGGTTAAATCCAAAGTGCCTGACCTGGAACAGGAGAGCACTTGATCTTCTTCCACTCTGCAATAGTGAAAGCACCCCTGAGGCTTCCGCTGGGGAAGCAGATGTCCCAAGTAGGGAATGAGCCCAGGGACACTGTGGAAGGGCGGGGGGTGGGGGAGCGAGGGGGGAGGAAAGGAGGGTAGACAAGTGTGTGCATGTGCCCGGGCTTCTGTTACCCAAACAGGGAGATCAGAAATCATAACATCTAGGGCAGCTGGCCTCAATCATCGCACCATTCCAGCCAGGGAACACCCATCTCACTGCATTCCCATCAACAACCAACACTTACAGGGCACTTTCTATGTTTTGGGCCTGGATGGGGTCTGGGGATCCAGGGTCTGCCCTGGACTTGTCCAGAGCAATCAAAGAGAGAGGTCAATCAAAGTCCAGAGAGGCCAATCAAACAGAACATCACCAACCCCCCGAGAGCCCCTTACTCTCCAGTCTGCCCATCACCCCAGTTCCTTTGCCCAGCCTGAGTTTATAACTATCTTCCTGCTTTGTTCCCAAGGGAGGAACCAGTGCAGTGTAAGAGCAGGTGACGCAAAGCATTTTATATTTGTAAAGGTTCACCCGATACCCTAAACAAGCTCCTTCAGCATAATCCTCTGAGGTAAGTAAGTATTTTTAGTCTGCTTAAAAATAGTCTGAACAGCCAGAGTCTCAGCTGCTGGTGCACATGTGTGCTTTGCTCACAAAGTGGGAAAAGCAGAAACTCACCAATGTCCTGACAGAGCGAAGGGTGACAGCCTCAGATTCCCTAGGTGTCTTCCATCTCCATAAAGGAAAGAAGGGGATCTGTAAAGGAAAGAAGAGCTCTGAGGCTCTGTTTGTGTGCACTCCTGATGCCTTTGGGGAGGGAGAAAGCAGACTGAAGGGACTGGATGATGGAATAGCTGAAGCCCTGATCCCCTCCAGGCTCCAATGAGGGAAAGAGAAACGAGTTTGGTGGTACCAGAGACCCAGTTCCCTATTGAATGGGGAGAAAGGCTCGTGTACCCAAAGTTACCCTGGTCTGTTGAGGAATAGCTAAGAGGAATGGCTGGGGCAGCATATCCAATGTAGAATAAGAGATACAATAGGGAGGGGTGCCTGGGTGGCTCAGTGGGTTAAGCCATGGACTCTTGATTTTGGCTCTGGTCATGATCTCACAATTCATGGGATTGAACCCTGTGTTGGGCTCTGTGCTGGCAGTATAGAGCCTGCTTGGATTCTCTCTCTCTCTCTCTCTCTCTCTCTCTCCCTCCCTCCCTCCCCCGCTCTTTCTGCCCCTCCCCCACTCTCTCTCTCAAAATAAATCAATTAAAAAAAAAGATACCCTAAGGAATGTTATGTCTCCAAGAGCAGGAGGCAGGGTGTGAGAACCTGTGTGCTTACATGAGTCACTGGGCATCCTTGCCTGGGTGGGGCAGCAGGACCAGAGGTTCTGAGAGGTTTGTAGACTACCCCAGGGCTCTGAAGTCCAGCCAGGCCTAGAACACCCTCAGTGCCCCGGGCTTTCTGTGGCTGTAACTGACCAGATACTTTACTGCCCTGAAATAGTCTTTCCCACAGCCAATGACAAATTAGCAAATCATTTAAAGAATAGTCACTTGACACTCTTCATTTACAGCTGTGTGCAAATTGACATAACCTTTCTGGAGGACAATTTGGCAATTAGTATTGGACCTTAAAAACATTCACACCCCTTAAGCTAATCATTTCTGCTTTAAAATTTCCCTAAGCAAAGAATGCCCAACAATAGTGAAATGAACTTTATTGTTCATCATTGAAGAGTGAAATGAACAATGGTGCATCTATTTAATAATGATATGTCTTAATGATATGGGCAAGTGCGAAAAATATAATACTTGATTTTAAAAGGCAGGATGAAGACTATAGACAGTATGATCTCACCATTTTTATTACTATAACAGTTCTATTAGGAGAAAGGTCCTTGTTTAAGAAAATTTCTTCATAAGCCACTTGTATTAGAAGGGAGACCTTGAGGTTGGGTATTGAACAGGTTCAAAGCAACAGAGGAGCTATGGGGTATCCGGTGATGACTGTGGGGAGAAAGGGGCATGGAACCAAAGGAGGAACAAGGAGCTGGTGGGCATGATTCTGAGACTTCCCAGAGTAAAGCAACCAAAGATATTCTACACTGGGAGGCTGCTTACAAGTCATACAGATGTCTGGTTTTTCATTTGAAGATGCCACTGTGGCCACAATCAAAACATCAACTCTATATCCACCTGAAATTTTCAAGAAAGTCCACTTCATCAGTAGATGCTTTGCGTTAGTGGAAATTTGGGGTAGAAGTCCAGACAAAGACTTACTATCCATCTAAGTCTGTGAAATGCAGAACACAATTAAAATGTCTGTAGAGGGGCACCTGGGTGGCTCAGTTGATGAAGCATCCACTCTTAAATTTTGGCTAAGCTCATGGTCTCATGGTCGTGAGATTGAGCCTCATGTCAGGCTCTGTGCTGGGCATGGAGCCTGCTTGAGATTCTCTTTCTCCTTCTCCCTCTGCTCCTCCTAGCTTGCTTTCTGAATGAATGAATTAATTAATGATTTAATGAATGAATAAATATCAAATGTCTGTAGAAATAGATGCTTTGGGGCAGTTAATCCAGAAGACATAAGACTCTCTGGAATTTCTAGAAATACTGGGGAGGACTTTGGACCTCTGGCATATATGCCACAGGTTTGAGCCTTTCCGGGAGTGCAAGATGCTGGGAAATTTTGCTAATATCATGCTTGCACACTTTCATGTATACAAACACACGCACACACACACACACACACACACACACACACATGCACATAGGACTGAAAGAAGCAGTTCCAGGATTTCAACAGTGGTTACTTGGGTTTATGACAACATTTATTTTCCTTTCTATGCAGCTTAGAAATTTCTAACTCATATATAATAAATATACTTTTTATAATTTTTCAAAAAACAATAAATGTAAATAGTGCAGCCATTCCATGTGGCATTTGGAGTGTTTGTGTTTTTCTGTGGGTTGATGAGAAGCCCAGTGGGCCTAGATCCCATCATATATACTGACTCTTCATGTAACCCAGAGCAGCACTGCCCATATACTTAAACCAAAGACCACATGAAACCCCCTAGCTGGAGCTCTGGGACATGCCAGACACATTCTGGTCTTTTCTGAAGCCCAAAGGATCCTACAGCTCACATCAATAGGTCTGTGAAAGAGAACCTATTTCCCTGCAAATTGAGACACAATTACAGTTGGAAGGCTATAATCAACCACCGTCTCCTGGTTTCTCTGCTTTCCTTTGATCTCTGTCTATATGTGTCTCCTAAAAGCGTGCAAGTAAAATATCATTCCACACTGATTTGTATCTTTGAACATATTTCCTTTCCTTATGGTAGAGAGAAACCCTACACTTCTGGATTTGTTCTCTTTTCTCTGTTCTTCCATTGAAGGGAAATTCTGCATGCAGTAAATACAGATAAAAAGACACCCAACCCATTTCACGGAACTAGAACAAATAATATTAAAATTTGTATGGAAACACAAAGAACCCTGAGTAGTCAAAGCAATCTTGTAAAGGAACAAAGCTGATATCACAATCCTGTATTTCAAGATATACTACAAAGCTATAGTAATCAAAACAGTATGTTACTGGAAAAAAAAATAGACAACAAAAGAGAACCCAGAAATAAACCCATGTTTACATGGTCAATCTACAACAAAGGAGGCAAGCATATACAATGGGGAAAAGACAGTCTCTACAATAAACGGTGCTGGGAAAACCGGACAGCTACATGCCAAAGAATGAAACTGGACCACTTTCTTACACCATACACAAAAATAAATTCAAAATGGATTAAAGATCTAAATGTGAGACCTGAAATCTTGAAACTTGTGGAAGAAAACATCGGCAGTAATTTCTTTGACATTGGCCTTCACAACTTTTTTTTCAATGTGTATTTATTTTTGAGAGAGAGTGTACACATGAACAGGAGATGGGCAGAGGGAGATGGTGAGGGAGAATCCCACCTGGGATCTGTGCTGTCAGCACAGAGCCCAATGCAGGACTCGAATTCACAAACCATGAGATCATGATGTAAGCCGAAGTTGGACACTTAATATACTGAGCCATCCAGGCAGCCTGTGACATTTTTTCTAGATGTCTCCTCAGGCAAGGGAAGCAAAAGCAAAAATAAACTATTGGGACTACACTAAAAAGGCCTTTGCAAAGTAAAGGAAACCATCGACAAAATACAAAGGCAACCCACTGAAAGAAGATATTTGTAAATGATGTATCTGATAAAGGGTTAAATCCAAAATACGTAAAGAACTTAACACCAAAAAAGCCCAAAAAACATAAAACAATCCAATTAAAAAATGGGCAGAGGACATAGACATTATTCTGAAGACAACGCACAGATGGCCAACAGACCCATGAACAGATGCTCAGTATCACTCATCACGAGGGAAATGCAAATCAAACCACAGTAAGATATGACCTTACAACTGTCAGAAAGGCTAGAATCAAAAAGACAGGAAACAACAACTATTGGTCAGGAGTAGAGAAAAAGGAACCCTCATGCACTGTTGGGGGGAATGTAAACTGGTGCAGCCACTGTGGAAAAGAATATGGAGGTTCCTCAAAATATTAAAAATAGAAGTACCATATGATCCAATAATTCCACTACTGGGTATGTATCCCCCAAAATGAAACTCATCATCATTGATAGATGAGTGGATAAAGAAGATGTGAGGTGTGTGTGTGTACATATCCCATATATGTACAAAAAATGGAATATTAGTCAACCATAAAAAGGAATGAGATTTTGCCATTTATGACAACATGGTTGGACCTAGAGGATATTATTCTATGTGAAATGAGTTAGACAAGAACACTCTTACAAATACAGTATGATTGTATGTGGAATCTAAAAAGCAAAACAAATGAATAGACAAACAAAAAGCAGACTCAGGGGCGCCTGGGTGGCTCAGTTGGGTAAGCATCCAACTTTGGCTCAGGTCATGATCTCGTAGTTCATGAGTTTGAGCCCCGCATCAGGCTCTGTGCTTACAGTTCAGAGCCTGGAGCCTGCTGCGGATTCTGTGTCTCCCCCCCCTCACACTCTGTCTCTCTCTCAAGAATAAACATGAAAAAAAAAGAGCAGGATCAGACCCACAGATACAGAGAACAAATTGATGGTTGCCAGAGGGGAGGAGATTGGGGGATGGACAACATGAGTGAAGAGGAGTGAGAGATACAGACTTGCAGTTATGGAATGAATAAGTCACGGGGATAAAAGGTACAACATAGGGAATATAGTCACTGGTACTGTAACAGTGTTGTATCATCACACTTGTGGTGAGGACAGTATAGTGTATAGACTTGTAGAACTACCATGTTGTACACCTGACACTATACTTCAATCAAAAAAAAAAAAAAAGACAATCAACCCATATGCCCATTGCACCTTTGGGTGGGCAAGGCAAATATTTCTTAGATGATAACATATACTATCACACTTAGAACTTTTCTACTATTGCCTTTGTGGAGATCTGAAAATATTTCACTGCCCAGCCATTAATTCTCAAACGAGTTTGAGGAAAAAGAGAGGAAATGGGGAAATTTTGTTTGCAATGTCCTTTTTCTGGTTGGTGCCCTTAAACTTTTTTGACTGTGGCCAACTTAGGCTTGGCATGAGACCCCATAGCCTATCATCTTCTGCCTGTTCCCTCTTTCCAAAAGAAAACAAACAAAACTCAGTAGTAAAAAACAAAACGAAACAAAACAAAACCTTAGAGGAACAAGAATTTTTTATTCACTTTATAAAAACATTATAAACATACCAACATGATTTAATACTAAAGTTCTATTATATATAATACCTATTTCTCATGTGTATATATTTTATAAA
The DNA here is from genome assembly GCF_024362965.1 of Panthera pardus. Taxonomy (NCBI): domain Eukaryota; kingdom Metazoa; phylum Chordata; class Mammalia; order Carnivora; family Felidae; genus Panthera; species Panthera pardus. Next base: position 99,870,045 of record NW_026526810.1, on the reverse strand, counting down.
AATTTAAATATTTTTACATTGTATATGATTCATATTATATTTTACAATATGAAACAATGCTGTCTTCAAAGGTTTAGTAATGCTTAATAATTCTTAGTAGGTTTCAAATAAATAAGATTTGGTAGTCCATAGTAATGAAAGTTTGTAGAATCAGGCATCACTTGCATGGAAGAAACTGGCATTTTGGATTTCATAACCTTCTCTCACCCATTCCATTAGCCTTGGACCATAACTCAAGAACCATTTTTTTCTTGAGAGACAACAAGGTAGACATTTTGAGCATAGACCCATTTTGTTAGGAAATGAAGCCTAAGCATAGTGGTGCTCACATTGGTAGAAAATAGACATTCTAATCACAAATTTTCCCTTCAAATCTTCTGAGGAATGATCTCTTTCCAGACCTTCAAGTGCTTTTTCCCAACCAAGGATCTTGCGGTAGTGGAGTGAAACGCAGTAGACACCCCTCCCGGGACAGTGAAAATAGAAAGTTTGCCAACTTCTTCCTCAAACGCCCAAGAGGATTTTCTCCCTGGGGTTTTTTAGTTAGGATCTTGAGCACTCAGAAGAGAGGTATAGGAAAACAGAGGAGTGGAGTTTAAATAAAGACCAAGCCATGTTTACTAAAAGGCCTGAGTAGAGAGAAAAAGACAGAACAACAGGTGGAGAGTCTGAGGCCACCTCCCATCACGACAAAGGACAATGTCAGGGAACAATCAGCCATCTTAATTCTTGAATGATTAAAATTGATCCCCATAGTCCAGGGACACACATAGTACAGCAAAGGAAGCTACATAAGAGCTTCAATCCCCTAGGGCCTGGCAAAGTTCTACTTCCTTTCTTTCCTTTTCTTCTAAAATTCAGTTTGAATGCATGTTTCTCTTGGATTCAATGAAATCCCAGGCTTCTGAGAAATAAGCTTCAGAGAGGGCTCCCTAACCATTGTTAACTATAAATAAACCCCAGGGAAGAGGAACTCCTTTCTTTCAGTCTTCCCTAAAATTTGGGAGCTATTTAACAATACAAGATTCTATCATCTACACGGTAAGATTAACTGTCTATGTTTTTACAGATAAGGACACTAAGGGTCAGAGAAGTCGAGAAATGAGGGATACACAGTAACAAGAGCCAGAGACAAGCCAGAATCCAGGTCTGACTCCAGAGCCTGGACTCATCCTTCTGTTAGGTGATGCCCACGGCTGGATTATCAAGCACAGTTTTTGGATATCTTTGAGGAGGTGAAAAGGATGGTGGCAAAGCCAGATATGGAGGAGCTGGAGGAAGCAGTGGGGTAGGGAAGGCCATGAGCCATCATCAAAGAGTGTGTTCAATCAGCAAGTAAATGACAGGCACCCTCCATGGCTCCATCTCTATGCCACAGGCTGGGAAGGGCACCGAGGCACCAGAAGAGACAGACCTTAGCCACATTAGCATGGGCACATAAATGAGGTCAGAGGACAGATAAAGGGGTAGTAACTGCGGGGATGAGCAGGGGGAATCTTAGGACTCAGCTCGGGGAGTAGGGGCAGCCCTGGTGGAGGACTCGTGTCCCCAGTAAGGAAATGCATGAGGGTAGAGTTAACGCCAGGCATGTTATGGGCAGTACATTTCACAGAGGACATAAGGCTGTTATCTTAACAATTTATCTTGACCGTTTAGGCATCAAGTGACCCTTGCGTCATGGCTAGGCACAGGTGTCTGTCCTTAAGGGAAAACAATGACCTGCAGGTTGACTTCCAGGGCTGGCTTTATTTGTACCGCAAAAGTATAAATATCAGAAAAATTTGAAGATACAAAATTAAATAAACACAACGAGCCTCTGATGCAACTCAACACACAAGGACACGAAGTTCCTCAATGCAAGGTCAACTGTATCTCCCTTCCAGGCATTCAGTCCCCAAAACAGCTCAGTCGGGTTCACTTTGCCCCCAACCCTCTTGCACATCTCCAGGTGCTCTTTGCTGCACAAAGTGCTGCCCATCCAGGGCCTGTCATACATCCTCCAGAGGCCCTGCCTGGCCCCTCAGATAGTACCCTGGCAGAGAACATGGTATTTCCCAAGTTGCATATCATTCTGGCTTTTGACATCTTCCATTGTAGCTAAGTAGTTATTTTTGTGAAATTAAAAGATCTGGTGATTTTCTCCCCACTTTTTATAAATTCTGCAATGAGTGGCCATTGTCCTTGTGCTCCGGAAATCTCTGTGAACTTGGTCTGGTCTTGCCCGCACGCAAATGGAAATGCCTAGATGGAACTCAGGCCGATGGAAAGGGTTTGGCCAAGTCCCAAAGAAAATAAAATGATTCGACCCCAAGGAGGCAGACAGTCCTGATTCCGGGCACACGAGGTAAACGCGAATGGAAATCCAACTGTTGCAGAGAGTGATTGCTCAGATGGAGCAAATGTGCTGTGAAATCAGCCCTTGGAAAATCATCTGGAGTTCATCTTAGTGAAATCCAAAAACAATAACTGACTCCCCGGCCGCCCCAGAGGGAGCCTCAGGAGCTCCCCTCGTCAGAAGCCCGGAAAGCCTCGGCAGGAGCCAGGCCCTGGGTCTCCGACTCTGCCCTTGTTTATTTACAAACCTGCTTTCCTTTCCCACCTCAGGTCATCCCTCAGCTTTGCCCCCTGGGGAGCCCAGGGCATCCATCACGCCTCTCACGGGGCAGGCGCAGAAGCACACACGAAAAAGAGAAACCATTAACTCCACAGCTGCCTCACCAGCCCAGAGCCCAGGCAAAGAGTTCCTGCTCACAGTGGGAGGATGGGCAGACCTAAGACTTTCCTCTGGGCCATTGCAAAGTCAGAGGGAGAGGTGAATCATAAGGCAGTTCCTGAGGTCCCCTGGAAAAGAGAATGACTTGTTGGGTTGGGCTTTGCCTATTGAGGTGCACATTCTAAAATGACAGAGAAGCAGCTCTGGTTGCTGGGGCCTATTTCCTTCTTGCGAAGTGGCCTGATCTCATCTGCATTCCCAGAGGCACCAGGAGTCAGCCCAGGAAGCTTGTATCCGCACCAGCGGGGAGAGCGAGGAGATGTCTCAGTGCAATGACTTGTGATTGCTTCCACAGACAATTTGTTGTCTTGTGATGGTCAGGTTTGGAATATCACAAACGATAGAGTGACATGGGTGACTCTCTGAAGGACTGATGGCTCCTGTCCCCAAACCTCACATCTGTCCTTGACACCCTCCCAGAGTCTGGAGCCAGCCCACTCTCACTCTGGGTCTGTGATCTCACTTGGAAAACTCAGATGGTCAAGCTAAGCAAAGAAGTTGGAGGGAGTCATGGGAAGGAATGGGAGAAAGTTTGTAAGCTGCTTAGCAGATGAAAGTGACAACGTGTCAAATTTTCCAAGCTGGTTTCCAAAGCTTTCTGTTAATGGGTCTTCCAGAAGCCCATCTCTTAACAACCTGAACAAGTCTGATTCCTGACTTTCTCTGCCACAACACACAAGATGATGACATTCATACAGGCAACACGCTCCCATGGCCCAACCCACGCTTGTGCCCAATTCCCAGCACGTTGGCCATCCTCCACCCTTCCTCTCCCACCCATGACAGCAAATCAGGATAAAAGTGAGTGGAAGGGCATGGTTATGGGTATAATCTAGAAAACACTCTAGTCACAAAAAATAAATTAGTGAACAAATCCCTCACAAACTTTACTAGAAGGAACAAATGACTGTTGTCTAAGTGCAGTCTTGTTGGGCCCATGATTGAACAGGAGAGTTGGAGCAGCTCGGAGCTCCCTGAGGGGGGTCTGACTCCTGGGCAACAAGCCAGGATGCCCTAATTTCAGTGTCTGCTGTTGGGGATTGGCCATGATTCCAAGCCAGTGTCCCCAGCTGTCAGAAGATGGCCCCAGGGTTGGTGCCATGTACAACACTGCACCCCATTGTTGCAGACTGACAACTTCCATGTCTGGCGGGGTTTGGGGTAACTAAAGTGTACTTATATCATCAAGATGTTCATGCGATCTTGTGATCCAGAAGAAGACACCAGGCTCCTGGGCCATGGACGAGACATGAAACTAAGGAAGGTGGCCTGGCAGGGGGACCTTAGAAGAAAACGGGGTGGTGGGGAGGTCTGTGAGAATTCCCAAGACAGGGGGTGAAGGATTCTCTCAGCATTTAGAATCTGCCTTCTTTGTTCCACTTCTTGGGCCTCCGGCAAGGTAATAACTTCTTTCCTTTTCCTTCCTGCCTCTAATAAAGAATGCAGCCGAAAATCGGTATTTGGGGGCTTTAAATCAAACCAGCAGCTTACCACACCAGATACCACTGGGCCCTGATCCTCACGCAGTTGCCAGAGGTCCTTGGGGCGCGGCTGGCCTGGAGAGAGGTCAGAGTTCTTTCAAGCTGATTGGGTATTTGGATGTGCTTGAAACCAAAATGGACATTCCACAGAAAGTCTATGTGTCCCTCTGAGTCACAGCAACTGCACCAAACAACTGGGAGCTACGGGCGTCAGTAAGGACTGTAAAGTGGCTCATCCCTTTTCATGCTCTAAGTCCCTTGCCTCTATGGTTTGACAAGAGATATTGAGTTGACAAGAGCCATCCAAAGGCTTAGCTTGTCTAATTTGCAACATCTGGGGCTTGGCCTTCGCTGACTGACCTCGGGCAAGAACGTCAGTGTTTTCGCCATAGTTCATTCTCATTCATTCCACAGACGTTCGAGTGTCATGCACACCACAGACCTGGTCACGCTTTCAGGGAGCTGCTCGTCTGCTAGAGACAGGCAAGAAACAAACGCAGAAACATCCAACGCGCCCTAGGACGGTAAGGAATTTCATCTCTTTGGTCTCTCCAGACCCTAGAAGAACACCTGGCACGTAATAAGCACTCAATAAATGAGTATGTTGGTAACCACGGAAGGACGTCTGAGCTCTAAGGGTTAAGGCCAGAATGCAAGTTTGCGGAGACAGAGAAGGGCCAGAGGAATGGCCTGCGAGGTGGCGCAGCTGAGAGAACAGGCCCAGCACCTCACTGTTTGTGCCCACGTGCCTGTCACGCTGTGACTGGATTTGTTTGCCGGAGCTGCTACAGCAAGAGCTACAGACCGTGCGGCTCAAGCAGCGGAAACTATTTCACAGTTCTAAAGGCCGGGAGTCCAAGGGGAAGGCATCGGCAGGGGTGCTCCCTTCCGAGGACTCTGAGGGAAGTCTGTCCCAAGCCTCTCTCCTTGATGTGTAGACGGCCGGCTGCTCCTACGTCCCTTCACACCGTCTGCCTTCCACGCACGTCTGTGTCCAAACCTCTCCTTCTTACAGGGACACCAGCCATGCCTGTCTGAATGACTTTGTTGTAACTCGATTACCTTTCTAAAGATCCTGTCTCCAAATAAGGTCACACTGTGAGGTACCAGGGGTTAGGACTTCCACATATGAATTCTGGAGTGGACACAATTCAACCCACCAGTAAGTGCTGAATAAACACAAGCTGTTAGCAAAATCAAAACCAAGGAAAAAGTAGAAACAAAATCAAAACAAACATTCATAATGCAGTCAAAATTTTTGTCCCACTAGGTCAAAATCTTCCAGTAGCTCCACGTCACCCAAGATATGAAGGCCAAGTCTCTCAGCCTGCTGGTCAAGGTCTTCCGTGAGAAGCCTCCACCTTGTTTTCCAGCCTTTACTTGCTATCTAGACAATGTCTCCCTGGTGCCTCTGTTCCAGTGGTTCTCCCCCAGAAAGCCCCTTTTTTTCTCTTCTCTGCTTACCCAACTTCAGCCCCTCCCCAGAAGCCCAGCTATAGGCTGTGCGCCTTTGAGGATATTTCTTAAGATGGTTCACTAGTCCATATCCCAGCACACTCAAGGGAACTCTGAAGAAGAAAGGGACAGTTTTCAGAGGTATGGAGAGGCAAAGGGAAACCAGAAAGGGACCCAGGGACCAAGCATTAGCAGCAAGCCATATCATCCTGTGCTCTACAGGAGCTGTGGCTTTAGAGGAACCAGCCAAACCAGAATCGTAACAAGACAGGGAGGAAGCAAGGGGAATAAATCCCAGGCCTCACTTTTCCTTTTGCCCTCCCATCCCCTGCCTGTGGGTCTCTGGGTAAGCCCACCAGGAAGCTGGGGGCAAGGGGCCAGTCAACGTGGTCTCCAGCAGTCTGTCCCAGGGCACCCAGTGCGGAAAAGAGAGGCTCTGGGCATGAGTAGGGGGCAGACAGAATCATGAGCACACAACCCACCCCTGTTTATCTTGCCCTCCTTGGAACCCACAGGGCATTTTTCATCTGGACCGTGTATATGACCTGTAGCCAAACCGATCACTCGCTGGTGATCTCACTTTCCAAGTGTGTGGCTGTCGCTATGGCTAGAGTATAAGCCCCAAAGCAGAGAGCGTGTCAGCCCGCTTCCTCTGCACCCGCCCCCTGTAGTGCTGAGTACAAAGCTGGGCTTGTAGTACGTGCTTAGTAAATCAGAGCTGAATACAAGCTGGGTTTTAGAGATGAAGTGTGGGTGGGATCCGCACAAATACATACTGAAAAATCACCGGCTCTGGAAGAACAATTGTCAGGCCCATTTCCTGCTGCAGATGGAGCCAGGAGACACTCGGGGCTTGGCAACCTGACAGCTGAGGAGCCGCCAGGGAATTTAGCAGGAGACAGAGAAAATGAGCCCTGCGGGTCTGGCCCAGCCCCATCAAAAGCAGACTCAGGGCAGAGTCTCTCTTCCCAGATTCAGGGGCCAAGGTGGGGTGGGTGCTGGCTCTGTTTGCTCAGGTCTGCTCTGAGCCAGAGTATGGGGGAATTAGGGAGGAGGCAGCATCATTCTGGAAGCTGATGGCTCAGCCTCAGGCCAGGCAGAGCTTGAAGGCACAGAAACTGTCACCTAAAGGGAGAGCACAGATGTGTCAATTGTGGCATCTATCATACTATCCTAGCCCCTCCTCTGGTTGAAGCTGTTCGCGCTTGACCTAGGCTGGGTTGGGACGAGGGGTAGTCACTGAAAGGACCAGCAGTGGGCACCTGCCTCAATGACAACCTGCCCATAGGCTAGTCATTGGCATGTGTGATGAACACTGTGGCCATCACCTCAAAATCCTTTCTAGCCCAGAGGAACTTCCTGGTCATTCCATTTCCCTTTCCCAGGAATGCACATGTGACTCAGTTCTAGCCAATGAAATTTATAGGAAAGTCTGCTGGGAAACTTCTAGGAGAAAGAAAATGACAAAGACAATCTCCCTAGTTCTCTGTACGCCGTGCGTCAATGGGATGCTACAGCGACTGCCACCACCTTGCTACAGCCAGAAGTTCAACCACCACGGAAGCTACTAACACAAAGGTGGCAAGAACTTCTGTCTCCGAGGAGATAACTGAGCCTCTGAAACAGCCAGTCTTCACGCTTATAATTCCAGTATTCCAGTTGCCTGAGGTAGTAAACGCTATTGTTTAAGTCAGCTTCACTGGGGTTTCTGTTACTTACAGCCAAGAGGACCCTATTTGATATGATCTGACAGACAATTAGCTAAGCTGGGTAGACTACCCCCCTCTGGGACGTGAGCAAGACAAGTAGGCCACCTGTGGTTCAGGAGAGAACTTTAATGGGTACACAAACTTTTAATAGTTATGTGTTTATCACCTACTCACTGAAACCTGTAAGTAGAATATCAAACCTGTGACACCACGTTTCTTTTGAAAATAAATTTGCTTGGGGCGCCTGGGTGGCTCAGTCGGTTAAGCATCCGACTTCGGCTCAGGTCATGATCTCGCGGTCCGTGGGTTCGAGCCCCGCGTCGGGCTCTGTGCTGACAGCTCAGAGCCTGGAGCCTGTTTCAGATTCTGTGTCTCCCTCTTTCTCTGACCCTCCCCTGTTCATGCTCTCTCTCTGTCTCAAAAATAAATAAATGTTAAAAAAAAATTTTTTTTAAAAAAGAAAATAAATTTGTTTATATAAAAATGTGAATGATTATAAAGGGGAACATTAGGCAAAGTACAGATGGTACAAAGTGAGATATGGTATACAGAATGTGACTCTGAAATGTTAGTAAATTAGATCAGAGGCCACTAAGGAATCAGCCAGTAAGGAGTGAGAGGGGATGGGGCACCTGGGTGGCTCAGTGAGGTAAGCGTCTGACTTCAGCTCAGGTCATGATCTCACTATTCCCAAGCTCGAGCCCCACATTGGGCTCTGTGCTGACAGCTCAGAGCCTGGAACCTGCTTCGGATTCTGTGTCTTCCTCTCTCTCTCTCTCTGCCCCTTCCCCACTCATGCTCTCTCTCTCTCTCTCAAAAATAAATATACATTTAAAAAAAAGGAGAGAGGGGAGCAGAAACACCAAGAGGGGGAGACATTTAACGACTGGAACTGAGTACGTTTATTTGCCAGGCCTGGGTCAAGAGCTGGGGAGGCTGCAAAGAACAAGACTATCATTCACCTGATGCCTCCAGTCCAGTGTGGAGGTAGACAGGGAGTAGATAACTTCATACCATATAATTACAACACCAGTAAATTCTATAAGAGAGACAAAGCAGTATTAGGAGTGTGTGTAAAGAAAAACCTGACTTCACCCGGAGAGAATAGAAAGGCCAGAGAGAGATGGAGAAAGGAAAAACTCATCGCAGTGACCACTCCCATTGGCCCAACTCAGGGCCATGAGTATCCTTAAAATATACTTTGCTTTAGGAGGCTGTTATGGGCTGAACTGTGTCCCCTCAAAAATTCATACATTGAAGGCTGCTTAGGATGTGGCCATACCTGGAGAGATGTTTCAGGGATAATTAAGTCAAAATGATGTCATTAGCATGAGCCCTAATCTGACTGGTGTCCTAATAAAGAGGAGAAATTCAGGCAGAGAAACATGCACAGAGGGAAGATGATGTGAAGACACTGGGTGAAAACAGCCACCGACAAGCCAAGGAGAGAGGTCTGGGACATGTCCTTCCTCAGGATGGACCTCAGAAGGAAGCAGCCCTGCCAACCCCTTGATTCTGGACTTTCAGACTCCAAACTGCAAGACCATGCATTTCTGCTATTTAAGCCGCCTTGTCTGTGGCACTTTGTTAACGGCACTCCTCGTAAGCTAATACAGAGGCCTGTGGGAGTTTACGTCCTTCAGAGTTAAATCAGCCTGACTGACCCTAAGAGAAAATAGACTCGAGTTTGGGAAGGGAAGACTCAAACCAGGCAGGATTTCACAGGGCAGCCCCCTTTGTGACTGGCAGGCCTCGGGGTCTTCTCCCATCCCTCATCTCCTCCAAATGGGAAATCTGTAGCGGACGCCTTTCCTCTTGGATGGCGAGTGAGCTGGTAAGGAGAACCCCCACCCCTGCCAGGTCATGGGCCCCCTGACCATAACCTTGGATCAGTTGTAACAGTCCTGCAGGGACGACCGACCAGGTTTACTGCCAGGAAGAGAAACCCCAGGAAGCCAGCCTTTCTGCTTTTTGGGGTAGTGGGGTGGAGTGAAATTCTCCAGCCATGACTCATGCAAGGTTTCATGGGGAAGGGAAGTTAAGAGAGTCATAATGACCATACTGAAAAGCAGTTAAGCCCATTTTCATGGCAGCATTACACAGAATTAAAAACTGCACGATTTGATCCTCTTTGCGATCACAGCTGCCATGAACTAATGCACCAGCAAACTGGACAGGGTGAGCTTAGTGCTGTGACTCAGGCTGGGCACACAGGCCAATATCCAGGGGAGGAAACCTTGAGCTTCAGGAGAAAATACCCTCATCCTTCCGTTCCCTTCGTATTCCTCAGACTCCTTGAAATCTCATGGGTGGGGACACCCTAAGAGCTGGCCTGTGCCAGAGGAAGAAGGGCAGGGGCTTTGGCTGGCCAGATTTCAGAGACTCTGAGGATGAGACTCACTCTTGTCCTGGTAAGAAGAAACCCCCTGGGGCTGCTGGGAAGGTGAAGAATTTGTAGCCATGCCTAGCCTAGAGCCCACTAGTTTTTCCGTCCAGAGTTTCTTGAGCAACACCTCCAGCAGCAGTAAGACTTGGACAGACAGCACTGAGGAAATCCCAGAGAAGTGGGGGGCCCAGCAGGGAGAAAAACAGGCTCTTTCACGGAGGACAGGAGATTGACATGTGCTAAGTGGGGGGTGTGGGGCTTAGCCAGGAGCTTTGCCACACACCAAGACTCGAAAGCTGGGCAAACCTCTCCCCACCAGAAGCCAGCGCTCTGGGAGCTGGGCAGTCAGTACTTTCAGACCAGCTGGTTGGCCTCGCTGCTTCCATCTGTGTGCCAGCATTTATTGAGTGCCGAGTGTTTACAAAGTGCAATACTAACAGCAGAGGCGAACTTTAATATTAAAAAGGAGATGATTCTTTGGTGTCTCGGGCTTTGAACTTGGTTTAGATGAGCAGAGGCAGCCTACTCATTCTTTTAATGGAGTGAGCAAGAGATAGGAATGGTCACAGAAAAGGGAGTTATTCACTGAACTGCTTTAGCTGTCCCTGAGTTCATCCAAGCCCTATTTACTTTGTGCTAACCTGGCATCCAAAGTCAACCAACCAGCATTTGCTTCGTGCCCTGCTGGGGGACATACAAAATGACTCAAAATGACTCAGGTTGGAGTACACGCCTACAAGGGTTTTTTTCAACCTCACTGAAAGACACACGTGCATGTGAATAATCACTAACAGCATAGGCATTGTGGGTGAGGGCCCTGGACTTTCGAGAGCAAGGAGAACAGCTCACACACTTCCTCACGGGACCCACGAATGATACTCTTTCCTCTGTGTGATGGCAGCAGGAGAAAACATTTCTAGAAGCAGGCACAACGAAAGAGACCACGCCGCCCCCCCCCCCACTGCACCCCTGCCCCAGATGGGGAAGGAAATGCCAAAGGAACTTCTTCTCCCCCCACCCCCCACTAAAAATTATTGATAATAATTGCCAGAACTATTTGTTGAGAGTGTACTATGTGTCAGGCACTGAACAGTTATTCTCATTGTCACAATTCTGCATTGCAAGCTGTATCTCCCCATTTCACAGATGTGAAAGTACAATGACGTGATTAAATCATTGCCAAAGGCACACAGCTAGAGGCAGAATTTAATGCAGAATCTGGTGACAAAGCTTTCCTCCCAGCCTGCCTTGAAATTGCTCAGTGTTTCCATAATCAGTGATTACAACCAATTCAATTTGAAGAATAATAAATTTGGAGTGTGTCTGAAAGGGAGTCAGCAGTTATAAATACTCATGTAGATTTCTGTTGAGCAAGATCCAGTAAATTGTAAGGAGTCACAGTTCTACCTGGAATCCATTTTTCATTCAGGACACATGTCAGCAGCAGGCTGATCTTTCCCTGGATCACAATGCAAGAAGAGTGAGGCCGTCAGCACTGTTTCCTTGAATCCTGCTGTGCAACGGCAATTTATTCTAGAAACCACGCTGCAGAGCATGGCCAAAAATAGAAATGCAGGTTTTGCATATTTTATTCCTTAATGCTAGCACTGTGACCTTGCCCATAGTGGACTGAAATGGCTGCTGCAATTAATCAAACTTTATTGACACTTGACGCGTCCCAAGTTGGCTTGAAGTGCCAGGTGCCTCAAAGGTGACAGTTATCTTCAGAACAACATTTACGTCAAAGTCTAATATTTTAAGCACATTAACCTCCCTTGGTGCAGTGAAAGTTTCTAAACTTGAATAGGCATTTAGAACTAATGTGTTCTCTAAGGCCTGGGCCATGGTCAAGCATGGGTTTTAACAATGTTTTGAAACAGGGAGGATGACTAAGGAGTTTTGAGCCAGCCTTCACTAACAATAGGTCCATTTAGGTCAATTCCTGACCCTGATGGTCTGGGTAGTCAATCCTAGCCACCAAGGCTGGGTTCCCATAACAGTCATGAACTGGAGGCCAGTGAGGCCCACCTCCTGAGGCACAGAGATCCCATGGTGGAAATAGAAGGCAGAACAGCCAAGAAAACCAAGACCTTCTCCGTCTGTCTCCACTCGGCCCCTGTGGGTGTCTGGCCTCCCACTCTCAGGTATTCACCCCTTCTCATTAGCACCATGCTTCCCAAATGACCACCATGGTCAGTGGCAAAATAAAGGTAGTTGATTTTTCATAAACCAATTACATTCCATGGAAAGGACTCCCCTTTCCACTATTTGTTGTCAAAGTAGGCTTTCTTTTAGAAGGTATGGATGATATCAGGCAGGAATTCGTTTTCTTGTTTAATGTTCTCACTTAGCAAAATAAGAAGTTAGCACTTTGTCAGGGGTTGCCAAAATTTTTGGAAACCTCACTGGTCTAGGAACCTCGGCATTAAAACATTCTCCGAAAGTTTGCCATGGAGATGCAAGGAGCACCCAAGCCCAGGAGAGTCCTGTGGGAATGAGCTTATGAGTTTCTTTTCCTCCGAAAGGTGGAAGCCTGAGATCAGTGAGCACAGGGAGAACTGGCAGGGGAGTCAGGCAAACATACTGTGTTTACTTTATAATTCTGCCAATGCTCTTCCCAGCTGCCTTTCCATCAAAGAGGAAGAAAAGATGAAAATGAATCTCCCGAAGAAAGAAAAGGGGGACTGGGCAGATTACAGCCTGGAAGGGAAGTTTTCTTATGGATGATTTACCACGCTTCAAAAAAAAGCGTTCTTCATCTCTTATCCGTGTTCTCGATTTTTCCAAAGCCCTGCACATGAGGAAAATGCCTCAAAATGAAGCAAGAACAAGTCTGGTTAGTACTTTCTGTTCCCCCAACTTGGAAAGCTCTTCCTCAACCTTCTCCAACTTCCAAGGCACAAATTAAAACTCTTCCCAGGACCGGTCCCAAGCCGCCCTTTTCTGGGCCCCCACAGTCTCCATTCATGCATCCCGTACAGCGCTGCTCATCAGCTATTTTTACATAGGCCATTCCCTTCTGATTAGGAAAACAAAGTGAAAATGTTGAAACTTAGGCAATAACTTAGGCAATGTTCACTGTGTGCCTGGCCTTTCTCTCAACAACACAAAGATATCAATGCATCAATCCCCTCAGTGACCCCGTTGTTAAGCAAACCCAGCGGCTCAGCAAACCCAGCATCACCCTACTTTCATAGCTAAAACCAGGCCCCTCTGATCTTTCTGCCTCTGACCACAGTCAGTGCCCAGTAAAAGTGGGAGTTACAAGACAGTTTGATTTGGCTATTTTAGGTGTTGCCAAATCTAGGAATATGGGGCTGGTCTAGATAATGTATGGGCGTTTTCTCCAGCTGTTTAATTGTGGGAACCTATAATTAACTTGCACACTCCACAGTCATATTATCTGTATAAACAGATATCTGTATCAATATCAGATTATCAATATCTGTATCAATATCAGATTATCTGTATCAATAGAGTTGTAATGTACCAAATTGTTGATCACTGACTGATAGCTCTGGGTGGGTACATAATACTATCACCGCCTTGGATCTTCGGAAGTTACAGGAGGGTGTACAAAATTTGTTATGTGTGTGTGAGTCCCAAAAGGATTAGCAAATTAATACATTATGCCTGTGTCAACACTTCTATTTTTAAACGAAACTATTTACTTTCTTAACTAACTTTCGGCTTTACTAACAGCTGTTAGTACAGCAAGCTGGTGTTTAATGAAGCAGGAAAAATAATAAACCATGTTGATGTTATTTCCCAAATAAGTGCTTTTTAAAAACATCTCTTTGCTGGGAAGCCAAAATGGAGCTGGAGAAGATCCAGAGAAATATAATAATATGGTCAAGAAAATGGAATAATTTCTATGCAGCCAAAAAAAAAAAAAGAAAAGTTCTCATTTTCCTGGAAAGATGAGGGATGAAAGAAAATGTGACAAAAAGCTGTAAAATTGTGAAAGTCACAACGGAGATAAACATGGGAAGTTGTTTCCAAATTCCAAGACAACAGAATCACTTTTTCTTTCTACCTTGGAGATCCACCTAAATGTAGGTACCTAAAAGGAACTATCACTGCTCATGAATTGAGAAGAGGGATATAAAGTAGTACTAGTTTTTACACAGTGACAATTAGGAGCTGATAATTGGTTTAGAGGTGGATGGATTAAGTCATCGTAATAAATTATGAAGAGAAAATAATATGTGGGAGGAGGGAGGTATTTCTTAAGCTGATGAAGCAGATACTATGACCAGTAACTATGCCTTCTACCATAGTTCCTCAAACCAAATATGCTGAACGGACCGTGGATCAGTGTGTCAATATTTGAATTTACATTTCTATAGGTCCCATTGTATTTGTCAGATGATTTGATTTTTGCTAGTATATTTTTGCTTGTACATACATAAAACTTATCCCCCTCTGACCAATTTCATTGCATTACTATGATGTAAAAACAATGGTCTTCTAATAAAAGGTCTTATTTTAGTGACGAATAATAGTCCTTCCTAACAGAACTACCAGCAGGACCCTAGTTAATACGTAGGCCCTTTGGTTGGTCTTAGGAGCATTAGCCCAAGTTTTGTCTTTGGCCACAACACATCTCCATCCTTCTTTCTAGTGATTCCAAATCCCCAAACTGCCACGTGTTCCAGATGCAACAGCCATGTAAATAAATGATCCCTCTGCTCATAAACTCATCTTGGGCCGGGGACGTTGGGTCCTGGCACCCAAGCCATGAAGGTGCTCACAGGGATATATTCTAATATATAAAAGGAGATAATGAAAAGGGCTAGGAGCCCTTCACTGGCTTCAGTTCAACATGCTGTTGCCATTCCTCTGGCTTCTTCCTGACAGAGCCTTCTTGTAGCAGATAATCGCATTTCACCCTTTAGAACATGTGATTTATATTAATGTTGCAGCCTTGCCTCGCAGGGCGGCCTGCTTTCCCATGGTTGCTGGATGTGTGTGGTGTGTGTCCACAGAGCAGGGGCTGTGCCAGCATCGGCATGTCCAAATAAGATCTTGGAGATCTTTGCCGTAAGTGGGAATTATTCTGGCAAAGGTCCCTTATACCTTGCTCTAAATGTTATCCCTCCAAGAGCAGAAACTGACTTTGCGGAAAGGCTTTCTTGTTTAAAAAAGAAAGTAGCAGCTTTAGAAAATGCGTAACAGCTTTAAAGATGGAAAATGTATATTTTTACAGGCCCTTGTGAAATCAGCTTGCAGTAACTAATAACTATTTCACATACCCATTCGCCTCCTTCGGAGACCTTCCAGGATTCAAGATCTCAAACCAAACACAGTCTCATGTGTCCCCAAACTATTTGGTCTCAGGGTTGAAGAGAAATTCCTCTGAAGCCCCAGCGTTCCAGGATGCGGCACCCTACCCACGCCAAAGAAAAAAAGTACTTTAAAAAATGTGTTTCTCAATATTAGGGTACATTATGGATATGAAATCTTAGTCCAAATCCCCATGGCCATATAAAACATGTCGCATAATTGTGTTTGGGGGCGTGGAGGAGTGTTACAAAATAAATATTTCCCCATCAGAGAACGCTGGGAAATGTTCGCTAACACCTACGCCCAACCCCAGCAGGTTCCCCCGGAAGGGTTTGGCAAAGAACAGGCCCCTCCTTGATGAGGTGCTGGAGTTGGTTAAAGATTAAATATTCATTTATAAAAATTGTGCATCTGAAAAATCAAAACCAAGGCCTGTCTGTGGGCGTCCATGCCGCCTGCGTTCCTTGGCTTCTGGTCTGTGAAATGTCCCGGGTCAACCAAGGACCGTCATCTCTTATTGAAGTACATCGTCCCTTCTTTCTCTAAAGCAGTCTGTGGAACACATCAAGGTTTTTTTTTTTTTTTTTTTTTCTTTTTTGGAATTTTTTTCTTTATTTCCCCTATTGGAAAATTCTTTCTGAAACTGTTGATGGTTTGTTTCATAGGATTCCAAGAGATTCCTATTTGCAGGGCCTTGGGAGCACAAATCAATAGGTGTGATAATTGCTGGTTCCTCTTGGAGGACTCTTGCCTCCACCACACCCTCTAGATAGTCCTTGCTGCCCAGTCATGCCCAGTTGCTCTGAGGAGCCTCATCTGCCCTGTCTCTGGTGGCCATATTGAAGCGGGATGGCCGCGGAGATGGACAAGGGGCTTTCCCTCACTGCCCCTCTCCACTGGAAGGTTTAATGTCCTTATTTTCAACTACTCAGGAGCACTCCGTTCCAGATTCAGCAATTTCCCTTCCAGCTCCCATGTCCTTGACAGAATCCCTTTCCCCTCTTTACACACACATTCACAGCCTCACTCCAATCACACAAAACTCTGTCTAGTTTCATGGCCTTAGTTTGTAAGTGGTGTGATGGTTGCAAATTAGTTATTAACAGGTCCTTCCAAGGCAAACTGCGTGCGTCTTAATCCCTTAAGAAGCCTGAAGTATTTCTCTTACCTCTAATGCTGGAATTTGAAGGCACCAGAGCAAATGGGCAAAATTTCAAGGCAGGTTGGCCTTTGAGGACCCTTCCGATCACAACGCCTGCTCTGGCTGCCACATTCAGATCGTGGGGATGGGGGTTTTGACATTATCTGGGACCCAAATTAGTCTACATATTTTAACACCATTTCAATCAGAAAGGAATTTATTCTGGAGAGGTTGGGAGATGAGAAACTTGACAAAATGATTCTAAAGTGTATTTAAGGGAATAAGTACATGAGAATAGCCAAGAAAGATTTTGAAAGGAAGAGGAAAGAGAGGGTATATTCTTGATTAGATATGAAACCATGAGTTCCATTTTTGCCTAGTGTGTAGAAAGCTGAAAATAGTGCCTTCCTCATCCTCACAACCACAGAAAGTCGGATAAACTATAAAACCATAAATGTCCTTAAACCCCAGAAAGCTAAGCTCATAGAGAATTAAAAAGCTTGAAATCTATGGAAAAACAGCGCCTCCAAACAGAGATGAGACATAAGTAAGCACTTTTCTCTGGTTGAGTATGTGAAAAGGGACACCAGGTACCATCAAAAAAAAAATTATTTTTCAGCTAAAAATTGTAATGAATTGTCAAAGGCCAAAAGTGAGCTGGCATGAAAGTATAGCACCTGCGATTTGCAAATACAAGCAGACGTCACACCCAACTTACAGGCTCTTCTTCATAGGCCTCCACCCACAGCTTCAGAAAGGATTAAAAGCAGGGCATGAGGCCAAATAAGCTCTCTGTGGTGCAGGCCTGGGGAAGGGAAGCAACATTGCTAAGAGAAAGGCACAGAGTTACACCTAGACTCTTTTCCCCTTAAGCCACTGGGGAAAGGCAGTAAACTGTGTTGCACTGGGGCATACATGAAGATCCATTGCAGCTGGGAGAAGGGTGAGAGACCAAAACAAAACCTCTATACCTGGAAAGAGGGCAGGAAACAGTCCTGGGCCCAAGGTCCTATAAGAAGTCTTTTATCAGTGGGAGAGAGAGAGGACATGCTCTCCTGCCCAAGACAAAAGGCCAGCCCAAGTTCAAATGCCACAGGAAGGAAGGGCAGAATTTCTGAGAAAGCCCCACTTCTGAGACCCACATGTATAGGGCTAGCCTGGGACTGCACCAGGACAAAACATACCTACCCACACTCCCCAGCACCCAGTAACAAGTGTAACAGCCATCTACCCCATAGGCTGGGGGAAAGAGCATGGAGAAAGAATCTTTCTGAGGCAGAGATACAAAGTGAAGGCTGAAATGAGCGGAAGAAAGAACACGGAGGAAAAATCTTCCGATATCCCAGTCATGACCATAAACATAAGGTAATGCTAAAAGAATCTGAATCTGGTCATGCGTTGAATATAACCATAGCAAACCCAAAATAAAACAAAACCAAGAAAACACCAAACCCAGCTCAAATCCTGCTATATTCACTCAATCTAACAGAACAAGGTAAATGTCCATTTCCAGGCACAAATAGTATTTACCTCAGCTGGTCCACATGCAGCATTGGCATCAATCACAATTTAGGAGAAACATAAAAAAGCAAGGAAAAAAACCAAAAAACAAAACCCAACCTACTGTCAAGGGGCAAAGTAATCAACACAACCAGACTCAGAGATGATCCAGATAGAACTAGCAAATAGGGAATTTTAAAACAACTAATATATTAGAGGCTTAGTGGAAATGATGAATGTGTATGAACAGATCAAAAATTTTATCAGAGAGATGAAAACCATAAGAATCAAATAGAAATGTCAGAAATAAAAAACATAGTAAAGATGAAGACCGCCTTTGATGGGCTCAAAAATAAATTTGACACAGTTGAGGATAGAAACAGTAAACTTGAAGGTAGGTCAATAGAAATAACCAAACTGAAACAAAGAGAAAAAAACAAAAGCCCAGATAATCCAAGAAATGTGGAACAGTATCAAACACTCTAACTGGAATTCTAAAAAGAGGAAAAGAAGAAAATGAGACAGAGAAATATTTGAAAAGATAGTTGTCAAAATTTCCAAAATGAAAGACATCATGCTGAGAACCCCAGGCAGGATAAATACAAATGAATAAAAAAAGCCAACACACCAAGATACATTATGTTCAAACTGCTGGAATTGGATTATACTTACAAACATCTGAAATATTCAACAATAAAGAAACAACCTAAAGAAA
Source organism: Panthera pardus (assembly GCF_024362965.1). Taxonomy (NCBI): domain Eukaryota; kingdom Metazoa; phylum Chordata; class Mammalia; order Carnivora; family Felidae; genus Panthera; species Panthera pardus. The sequence goes on along the minus strand of NW_026526810.1, from coordinate 99,851,599 downwards.
GATCCAGACGGGTTCATTGGAAAATTCTATCAAACATTTAGAAAAGAAATTAGCACCAGTTATAGGCAATAGATTCTAAAAAATAGAAGAGAGGGTAACAAATCTCATTTTATGAGGCCAGCATTACCCTGACACCAAAACCAGACAGTTTAAAAAACTATTAATATCCCACATGAACATCGCTGCAGAAATCCTTTTAAAAATATTAGAAATATATAAAAAGACTACAGGGAATAAACACTAAGTAAATTATAAATGGATAAAATTGCTTATGCCGATGTTAAAAAATTGGAAATTTCAAGAGAAAAAGAATAATATATCATAAATAAATGGAGCTTATTGTGGAAAAGCAAAATGGATTAAATATTAAAAATTATGTCTTCGGGATATCTGGGTGGCCTAGTCAGTTAAGTGTCCAACTCTTGATTTCAGCTCAGGTCATGACCTCGCAGTTCGGTTTGTGAGACTGAGCCCCATGTTGGGCTCTGCGCTGAATAGACCCTGCTTGGGATCCTCTCCCTCTCTCTCTGCCCCTCCCCTGCTCATGCATACACGTGCACTGACTCTTTCTCTCCCACCCCCTCTCAAAATAAATAAACTTTAAAAAACTACGTCTTCTACCATATTAACAGCATTTTTAAACACACAGAATACATTGCTACTATGTTCACTTTTGTCATGTCTTTTTAGAACAATTGAAAAAATTTTAATGTATTTCATTTTACCTTCAATTATTCAATTTTCAGTGCTCTTCATATCTTTGTTTAGATACATGTTCCTGCTTGAAGAACAACATTTCTGGTAGAATGCATCTGTGGCCAATAAAGATTTCGTTTTCGTTTTCTGAACTCTTGCCGCTGGGTTAGGGTGGAAGGGTTTTGTTTTTGTTTTTCTGTTTCCTTCCCTCAGTTTTATCGGTGCTGTAGGGAAAAGGTTTTGTCCTTTCTCCTTCAGATTGAGGCTTTTGTTCCAGAAGGGGCAAGGAGGGGAAGGGATCGTTTCATGGCTCTCTGTAGTGGCCTTTCCGGCCCCCCCACCCACCCCCCTTCCCCAGATCTGCCCCACAGAGAGATTCTCAGAAGTTTGGTCAGTCTTTTCTATGAGAAAAGTCTGCAAAAAGTGCAGACCCGTATATATATGTGGTCCCCAGGGGCTCCACATTCCCTCACCAGCCCACACTCGTTCTCCACTAATTCTTTACCTATTCCAGGTGACTTTTGTTGGTCAGATCTGCACCCAGGAAAGCAAGGGCTCATGGCCTGTGCTTCTCCACAGGCCCCAATGATCCTTAGATTTGAGGCTAATTGCTTACCCTGTAACCTCAGCTCTCAGATGGGTCCAAAAAAAAAGGAGTAAACTTGTAGTTTGTCTGGAGTTTTTTTGTTTGTTTGCTTTAATCAGAGTGGAGGTGACATTCCTCCTAGATGTCTACATCTTGAGCTTTTACTCTCTTCTCACCTGCTAGCCCACAAGGCCATTACATTCCTCAATATGCTTTCCATACTCACAAGAATGCCTCAGTGACAGTCACGGCTGATGAGGACTGAACGGAGATAACAACACACTAACTCAAAGACGCTCCCATCAGCCTGGAGAGAGCCTCCTTCCAGCAGACAGCCCTACTCTGTGGTGAGCTAGAAGCTGGGGTCTTTAGCCCCACACCAGAAAGGGTCAGTAGAGAGTCCAGCTTGGAGAGAGGGAAATGAGGATACAAGCAGCCTCCTGGGTCCCTTTGCTTTCCAGACTCTGTCTCAGCCTCCAGTGCCTATTGGTCCCCTTGTGGGTGCGATCTGGGAGGCTGGGACCGGCCCCCATTCTAGCAGCATCCCCATGAGTAATGCCAGGAGCAATCTCTTTGCAGCTGAGGGCTGGGAGCGGTAGAGAGTGTTTCAGCCTTTGCAGGTGAAGATAATGGTTGAGAAGCCGCACTTATTGGAAATGGAAAATGGGATCCAAAAGACACAATCTGTTCCTACTCTATACTGTGTACCTTTACAGGTGTCTGAGCTGCTCTGGTCTCCGGTGGGTTCATTCAACTTCAGTCTCTAACAAAAATGAGGGACAGGGCAAAGAGAAGCACACACTCACCTGCTGTCTGTATGGGGCCTGTATCCGTGCTGGAAAGGGACAGCTGATTTCTTTCTTTTTAATGAAGAGCTAATAGGGGCGGCTGAGCAAATAGAGCCTCTCCCTCTTCCCTCAGGGTAGTCCTTCATAGTGAAAGTCATTCTCTTGCCTCCAAAGATACCTTAGTTATGTGCATATTAATGAAATTGCTCACAGAATGCAATACAAAAGGACTTGGTTTCTTTGTAGGGTTTGAGACTCTCAGTTAATTCATATTCGCATCTAACATTCACCTCAAAATACCCCTAAAGAGTTAGATTTCATTATCTATGTTTTACAGGGAGGAAAATCAAAGCTCATAGGGAGTGACTAAAACATAGTCACTCAGCTCTTTAGGAGAAGAAATCTCTTGGAGTAGCACCGGAGGACCCAGTGTGCTCACACACAGAGGGAGTCACAGACACCTTTACGTGGGATCTGCTTTCAGCAAACTACGTTCTCGCCTTTGTCACTAAGCCCTCCTGTTGGAGTCTAAGCTTGTCTGTCAGTCAGGAAACAAGAAACAGATGATGTGCTCAAAAGGAAAGTGCAGTGAAGAAACCATACAGTGTAATAAGCAAGGTTTAAGGAAATCACCAAGGGACAGTGAAGTGCCCTCACAGCCAGTGTATTAGTCTGCTAGGGCCGCCATACCACAGACTGGGTGGCTTCCATAATAGAAGTGTATTTGCTTATAGTTCTGTAGGCTACAAGTCCAAGATAAAGGTGTCGGCAGGTTTGATTTCTTCTGAAGCCTCTCTCCTTGGCTTGCAGATGGGTGCCTCCTTACCGTGGTCTTTCCTCTGTACCTGTGCATTCCTAGTGTCTCTTTGTCCAAATTCCTTATGCTTATAAGGATGCCAGTGAGATTGGATTAGGGCCCACCTAAAGGCCCCATTTTAACCTAATCACCTTTTCAAAGGCCCTATCTCCAAATCCAGTTATATTCTGAAGTACTGGGGTTAGGGCTTCAATATACGAATTTTGGAGAGGACACAATTTAGCCCCTAACAGCTAGTAACAATGACGGAGGGGTAGTTATTACTACCCTATGACTGGAGGGGCAAAGAGGAAGACCCTGGCAAGGATGGCTACATGGAGATGGCCACCTGACAGGAGTTGTGCCTTTGATAGACAGGTGTAGCCAACACGGCCTGGCAAGGACGGGATGGGCAGAATAATTACCCTGACATCACTGTCCACCCCTCTCTGACCTCCCATGGGTAACTTTCTTTGGCTGAACCCAATAGGAAGCCAGAGGCAAGGGAACCCATTGACATAGCCCACAGGTGTCTACCTCCTACCGGCCTTGAGCAGGATGGGAAAGGGTGGAGGGGCAAGTATGAGATAGTATGGCTTGCAAACTGAACACTAAACTCTGCTCTGAAGCAATGGCGATTTACTGCCTGGTTTTTCAGTTATTCCTAGGTATGTTCAAAGGTGAGAGACTCTGAGAAAACAACCAAGTCTTTAGGGTCATTCTGAGGAGACATTTCCCAAGAAAAATCTCTAGAGACGTCTTTCCTAGGGTTGGGGTCAAGAGTGTCATCTGCATTACTGAAGTGGGCAGCAAAGAAGGGGCAGGTATGACCTGGGTTTCCACCCTCTCCTCAGAGCCCTCTCAGTCACTGAGTGCAGATGTGTTCATGGGTGCTTGTGATCGTACCTCTAGGCCTTTATCCATGCTGCTCCCTCTGCCTGGAGCACCCCTCACGCTCCTTTTCACTGACTGACTCTTACTTACTCTTCAAGAGGGGCATCCACTCCCCAAACCCTTTCTTGGACTGTGAGGCCCAGGTGAGGTGCCCCTAAGTGCATTGCCATCATGTTATCCCCAATGTATTACTTGTTTGCTTGACTAAAACAGAGACTCAGAATAAAAAAGCCCCCTGGGTGGGGGGTAACCCATGGCAGTAGGCCTTGGCCCAAAATCAAAATCAAAGCAGTCAGCGGGACTGAAGGTCATACTCTGAACTTCCTGTAAGGTAAGGAGACTCTTATTGGAGATGTAATAGGCAGACCAGTTTTATTGTTTTAGCCAGGGGACAGTAGCAAGTGATAGGGATGATTACCTAAAGATCTCAACCTTTAATGTTTTATGTAGGACACAGCATAGATGAAAGTAGAGGAAGTTATCCATCCATCCATCCATCCATCTGAGCATACCCTGGGGGGCCGCTGTGCTAGGAGGTCAGGGGGTTCAGGAAAGCCTAAGTGATGGTCCTTGCCATGCAATGACTTACAGCCAGGAAACAGAGATGACACGTGCATGTGAGGCATTAGACAACACTACCATGGGCTCCTCTGCAGCATTTCTCTGAGGCACACACTGTCTCCCCCATGTCATGCTAAACGCTACAGGCGACGTAGCATTGCTTCATAGTTATGTAGCCTACTTCAGTGGTTCAGAACTGGGCTTTGGAATCAGTCTTCCATCCTGACTCTTATCAGCTCTGACATTGGACACATTATTTCATCTCTGTGAAGCTATGTCATCATCCGTACAGTGGAAACAACAGTGTCTTTGGCATCGGGCCGTTATGAGTAAAATGAACTAGCAGCACAAATTAAATCCTCAGTAGTTGTTAGTTGTCTTAATTTATGCACAAAAGTACTTAGGGATTCAGGAGAGAAATCACCATGGGCTGGGTGGTCACGAAAGGCTTTGCAGAATATGAGAAACTTGAATCGGGCCTGGGAAGGGGGCTTTGGAATTTCGGTGGATGGCGGACAAAAGGATGGGTCAAGCAATGACCCAAACCACTGGCCAAATGAGAGTAATCCTATGGCCTCTGGGCTTAGACCCTTGTCCAACTTATTTTGGTTTTTCTTCTTCTTCAGTCAAGCCTCCCACCTCAGGCAACCACCCCCCTCACAGTCCCTGCTTCCAGGTCTGCCTAATTCCCCTTCTGCTCAAAAACCTCCATGATTTGCTACATGCCATGTGGCCCTCTAATTCCATCCCAAGGCTCCAGAGGTGCAGATCTGCAAACCAGCGTGATTAGCCACCACTGCTGGCTTCCCATTCAGCATATAAATCTACTGCCTGGGATTACCTCATGCCAGAAAACCGAAATCCAAGTCAGATGGTTAAAACATTAATAGCAGTGAGTGTTGTAAAGACTCAACAATGCGAACCTTCCCAAAATGAACCATCCTGACCTCCCTTGCGCTGACAATGCGTGTGTGACATCATGTGTAAATGAGCCTTAAATTTGAACCAGGTGCCGAGAGCTGTCTGGCGTCTCCTGGCTGCTGTATTAACCACTAACATGCACGGGGGGATTCTGAGGCAGTAAAATGAAGCGAAACCGATGGCAGGGACCAGCGCTGGGGTGCAGCAGCTGTGGCAGTGAATATTCAAATCACACCCACCCCGTTGGGCCTGGGGCCCCCAGGCCCTGTAAAGCTTATTTCCGGAGGGCTGGGGAGCCTGGGGAATTTGGCTGGCTTCACTCAGTGACAAAGCCTCCCCCATGCAAATCATTCCATTCTGACTTGATTCCCAGACTTGATTCTGAACTCTGTTTTGATTTGCATCCATGAGGAAGGACTCTGAAGCTGTCTGAAGCAGCAGTTGGAGACCGTCAAAACTGATGCATGTGGGGCAGGTCGCCTAAGACACATCTTTTGAGGGCACAAGTTCCAAGGAAGAGAGCCCGCCACAAATCCTCGGGTGCTGTGATTTCTACTGCACCGGCGCTTAGGGATACAAGTGTGCCTTTGTCCATCCGGTATCACAGATTCCCACAGCCGGGCCTCTGCTCACAGCAGGTTACAGGACAAACAGCCTCTAGAGATCACTAGAAAAATTTGGAGGGATGGAGTTAGGTGTGTATGTGACCTACCATCGACTGTCATAGGTCTGAGAAGGGTAGAAGTGAGTTAGGAAGAAATTAAGCCGAGATAAAATTAAGAGGATTTTTATTTTATTGTTTTAATGTTTATTTTTGACAGAGAGTGAGAGTGGGAGCTGGGGAGGAGCAGAGAGAGGGAGACAGAGGGTCCGAAGCAGGCTCTGTGCTGAGAGTGGAGAGCCCAATGTGGGGCTCAGACTCACAAACTTGATCCCACTTGATTATGACCTGAGCTGAAGTTGGACGCTTAACAGACTGAGCCATCCAGGTGCACCTTGTTTTTATTATTATTTTTTTTAAATGTTTTTATTTATTTTTGAGACAGAGACAGAGCATGAATAGGGGAGGGGCAGAGAGAGGGGGAGACACAGTATCTAAAGCAGGCTCTGAGCTGTCAGCACAGGGCCTGATGCGGGGCTCGACCCCACGAACCGCGAGATCATGACCTGAGCCGAAGTCGTACGCTCAACCGACTGAGCCACCCAGGTGCCCCTATTATTATTTTTTTAATGCTTCCTGTTTGTGGTGCCCATTTCCAGGTTATTAACAGCATGCTCTACATACCCATCATCACTAGAAACTAGAGGTCCATAGAAACTGGAAACATTGAAGATAGAAAGAAGGCTTATGAAGTAATTCTGTCTTGGTGGGTACTCTTCTAGAAGATCTATACATGCTGGTGAAAAGAAGCCGACGCCCAAGGGAGGTGAAAACCCACACTCCACAGATCCTATAGGTCTTCAGCTCTGAAGAATTCCTGTGCTGTTCAGGGCAAAGTCAATGCTCACCAAGTGCACTGCACTGTTCTGTGAAGTTGGGTGTGGTGGGGTGGGGATGAGAGGCAGGTCCCAGACAGAGGATATAAAGGGGCTGTTAGACATAGTATCTTTCCTAAAGGCTATTACAGAGTGGTTAGATGTAAATATACATGAATTTGTATATTTCATTTAATTTAAAGAAACTAAATGTAGCGTCAAGACGTTAAGAATGGATTTCCTGAATAATGGAGCAAATAGTTTCATGAAGTCAATCTTAGAAGTCCTTCCAGGGGCGCCTGGGTGGCGCAGTCAGTTAAGCGTCCAACTTCAGCCAGGTCACAATCTCATGGTCCGTGAGTTCGAGCCCCGTGTCAGGCTCTGGGCTGATGGCTCAGAGCCTGGAGCCTGTTTCCGATTCTGTGTCTCCCTCTCTCTCTGTCTCTCCCCCGTTCATGCTCTGTCTCTCTCTGTCCCAAAAATAAATAAACGTTGAAAAAAAAAAAAAAAAAAAGAAGTCCTTCCAGAAGAGGAAAGTATTGAGTTAGGTTTTGAGGAAGAGCAGAAACTTTGGAGTTTTGGAAAACTCTGGAAAGAGAACAGCATGAATGGCTTGTGCAAAAGTATGGAGGCAGGAACTCATGGGGAGCTCCGTAAGATGCCGGGGGTCTTAATAGGATTTGAGGCATGAGTTATTTCCCACAACTCCAGAAAAAGTTCCTCATGCCCCCTAGAGCTGAAACTTTGGAATAAATTAAGTGTGAATATTGAGATGACCAGCTCTTGAAGGTTGAAAGTGCTTCTTTTCATATAGCTTTTGGAAGATGATGATGGTGATAGTCAATGCAGAGAGGCAATTAATATCTATCACCATTTTTGAACATGCCTTATTCAAAGGCCTTCAACCAAGACCTTAACTTTTGTTTGATTTAAAGTTCTAAACTCAGCCTGGCTTCCAGAATTCTCTACAACCAGGATCCTACCCTTCAGCTTTATTTCTCAAACTGTTCATTACATCTTTACTCCTGGAAAAATTTTTGTCATTTCAAAATATACCTTTCATTTTCTTGCACATTTATTTTCTTTCCAAGTGGAAATGCCTTCCTCCCATTTTCATCCCTACTTTGGTTTTCCTGCAATTTTACTCCGCTGTTAACTTCCTCCACAAAATCCTTCCCATTCATCCAGAAGGCAACGAGCCTTCATCCCTATGAATTTGTCTAGCAGAGGTTTTAATGTTCCTATTACTCACCAAGCTATGTCATTCTTCTAATCAGTGCCCACTGTAGTCTCGTGTGCACATGGCATGCACTATGGCCAAACCCTGTCCTTCACGAATTGTAATCCTAGTTATTGCATACAGTTTGCCTCTATTGGATTGTAAATTCCAGGAGTGATTCACCAACTAAAGAACAATTACTATGGATAGAGAAAAATGCCATGTACCTATGTGACAGACAAGATCATCCAGTCACAAATGAGGTTGGAGATGGAGTTTAAAAACTTTCTTGTCAGAATAAAGTTCTAAGTTGCTAGAGTATGGCTCTCTGACTTACTGAAAGCAAATTTCTCTTTGTTTTACTATAGAAGTGACAACATTGTGAAAAGTTTAAGTAACTGAGTCTGGGAATGATTAGACATTTGGGGAAGGGGATTTGATTGAAAAGAAAAAAATCTGGGAAAACCATTTTTACATTGACATTAAAATGCATGAATGCAACTCTATTTATTTAGTCTGGTTTAGCTAATAGGTTGAGAACTATTCTGGATGAGTGAAAGCAAAGAATTTATTTGAATGCAAATGAATGACAAATCTTAGACAGAGACATGGGGAGTATCCAAGTATTTTGCTTCCCTGTGAAATGCAAATATTATCATGGTATAATCATTACTGATTAACTCTCGATATAACATATAAACCTATGAAGTTTTATAGGAGAAATGTTATTTTTCCTAAATGCTGAAATGTTGGCAAAATTGTGTGAATTTGTAAACCAGGAATTGATTACTTAGATATTTTTCCCTTCCAGAGTTTAGGATCAGCAATTACTGGGAAGAAAGCCAACTTAAAAAAAAATTTAAAAAAGGAATATATGGCAAGTTTTAAACAAATATAGACCTATTGGATTTAAAGAACTGTATTTCTGGGGCGCCTGGGTGGCTCAGTCAGTTAAGCATCCAACTCTTGATTTCAGCTCAGGTCATGATCTGATGGGTTGGTTTGGTTTGTGGGTTTGAGCCCCACATCAGGCTCCAAGCTGAGTGCAGCGCCAGCTTGGGATTCTCTCTCTCTGCCCCTCCCCTGCTAGCACACTGTCTCTCAAAATAAACTTAAAAAAAAAGGAACTGTATCTTTACTATATTTATATAGTAATTTCATGATCTTCCTTACTTTTTTTATATTAAAGGACAGTGGCAAGTTTTTTTCTTAATGCCCTTGATCAATTTGCAAAATAAAAAGTTGGCAATGTCATGACTTTCCCCAAAATTTATTTTGAAGGTCTAAGGATCCAAAAGAAATCCAAAGTCTGGAAAACACTAAATCATAATGTTATGGTCTGAGCTTATTTGGATTTTTAAAAATTATATCTGTAGAGAGTCAGAATGCAGAATTGGATTTCTAACACTGTTTTTCAAGGGATCCACGTTTTCTCAAAGTCTGGCTGACAAATATTGGAAAACATTATTGCTCTACCAAAAGTCCATATACCTATGCAGGGAATTTCCTCTGAAATACTTAACAAAAAGGAATAATGCTGTGGCAATAGACCATGACTCAGAGGACAAAGAGTGAACCCAAATGCTGTCTGGCTGGTGTGACAGAACAGACTTAGACTTAGGTACAAATTTAAATGAATAAAGCAGCCTTCTATACAGTTGGTGTTTACTATGTATCTACTATGAGAATGTTTTTATACAAAAACAAAACAAAACAAAACAAAATAAAAAACAAAACTCTAACAGCTTGATGTACTTAAGTTTACATTTGAGATGTGTGATCTTCGGCCAGTGCTTTAACTTCGTAACTTTTTTTTTTTTTTACTTTTCTTTAAAGATTATTTTGAGAGAGAGAGAGAGAGAGAGAGAGAGAGAGAGAGAGAGCGACAGCAAGCACAGGGGAGGGAGAGAGAGAGAGAGAAAGAGAATCCCAAGCAGGTTCTGCACTGTCAGTGCAGAGCCTGACACAGAGCTCAAACTCACAAACTGTGAGATCGTGACCAGAGTAGAAATCAAGAATCAGATGCTTAACTGACTGAGCCACCCAGGCACTCCTGAACTTTAATTTCTAATGTAGTTAATGGGGGAATATAACTATATCTACTACAGAGGACACAAGATAATGTGCTCAGCCTGATGCCTGGTCCATACATACAAGGGCTTGCTCATGATTGTTACATTATTTTATGACTCTGATAACCTCCCATTCATTTAAAATATCAAGGTCTCTCAGATATAAACAGAGAACTGAGTAAGAGAACCAGGGAACTACAAAAATGGTCTTCATTCTTTCCTCATGGAGGTGCCCTGCCCTAGAGGCCCCACTCCCTTTGATTCCTACTTTTACCATCTAACTAGAAGTAGGGTCAAAGGGTTCTGATCCCAAACACAAAGCACCTTAGCTTGCTAGAAGTTCTGGGAGTCCAGTCTCTGAACTACCAACCTTGGTTCTAGAGAACCTAAGGAGATGCCTTTAAAGGGAAAAGCACAGAGCTGTCCCCGGCCCTCAAGATCTACTTTTTTCAAGGTCTGATCTTTTGTCTTTAAAAAAGAGCTATTTCCAGGGTGCCTGGGTGGGTCAGTCGATTGGTTAAGTCAACTTTGGCTCAGGTCATGATCTCACGGTTCATGAGATTGAGCCCTGTGTCCGGCTCTCCACTGACAGCCTGCTTGGGATTCTGTCTCTCTCTCTCTGCCTCTCCTCCACTCGTGCTCTCTCTCTCAAAATAAACAAACATTTAAAAAAATAACAGAAGACAGGCATTTCTCTACAGGCCCAATTGCAGACTAGTCAAGACAGACCTTGGATCAATAAGAGGACATTAGAGTGCTACTGAGGGGGCAACCTAACTTGTCTCACTGTAAGGGCCAAGCAAGGTTGGGTCCATCACATCTTCATGTGGGGACGGTCTCACAACCATCTCTGAGAGGAAGCAGGGGCTTACGTTTTTTCTGGTCATCTCTGGTTTTGAAGTCTACTTTTCTGAGCTTTCTGGCTCGCCTGGCTAGCACATACGCTATTCCTGTTCTGCCCCATGTGGCTCCAGGGAAAGGTTTACACACATGCTCACACAAGGCATTTCTGTGTATAGCTTTTATTGGTTTCAGGAGACAGAGGCAGGCAAGTTAAAACCGAATATTAGACGTTTCTGTTCTTAAAACACCCTTCAGCCACTTTTACTCACAGGCTCCAGACTCCCACCACTGGCTTAGCACCGGCTGCCTCTTTCCTTCTGCTTCTCAACTCCCAAATCCACGTTCTCTTTTACAAAGAGTACTTTAAATATTTCTTCAACTTCCTCTTCTCCTGCCAACCCATTCTCATAAGGTCTCACCTTCTTAAAAAAAAAAAAAAAAAAAAAAAAAAAAAAAAAAAAAAAACAGAGGTAAAATTCACATCATATAAAATGAACCATTTTAAATTATACAATTCACAGGCATTTAGTAAACTGTTGTGAAACCATATAGGGTCTCACCTTTCATCCCCAATGACTTATCAAGATAGTTTCCCACACAAAGACATGAAAGATTCTTCCCTAAGAGAAATTTTTTTTTAAGATTGTATTTTTTAAAGTAACCTCTACACCCAACGTGGGGCTTGAACCTACAACCCTGAGATTAATAGTTGCATGCTCTACCGACTGAGCCAGCCAGGCGCCCCCTAAGAGAGATTTAGGGTGCCAGTTGCTCCCCCTCCCTTAAACCTTGTTCTTACAGGGATAGAAGTCTTTTGGCATTTGAGGAAAAGATGCCATCAAGCAGCTACTTATCCTTTTGGAGAAGGAACTATAATTTGGTGGGGGGGGGGGGGGCAGAGAGAAAGGTTGTGAAACATTTAAAATAGATTTTTTCACAGAAGGTGGTATTTTTAAAACTAATTTTCAGCTTTATTTACCACTCAATGGAATATCAGCAACTCACTTGCAAATCATTCAGCAAATACTTTTTTATATGTATTTTTATACATTATATAAATATAACATTTATTCATATTTGTTTTGCTACATATATATAAATACATATGTGGGTAGCAAAACAAATATGAACCACATGTTAAATTTCAGTGGTGGGTATATGGGCATATTATTCCAATTTAGATGTATGCTTGAAATTTTAGATAATAAAAAGTTGGGGAAAACTCATGGAGTAGAGCTTTTTATTTAGATAATTTATACTAAATGGTATAAAAATGTATTATCTATGATGTTTTAGGATATGAAAGGTACTGGACACATGTTTGGCATCAGCTGCGGTCCTTATACTGAATTGTTCAAACTAAACAAACCTCATAATAGATCCAAGGACTGGTTGACCTAAACAATGATAACAAAATCCTGGAAGAGCAGTAGCAGTGGACGGCATCTCTTCTCAGAACATCACACACACAGGTCACCTCCTCTCCTGGGAATAGCACACACGTAAAGGACACAACTTTCTCATGGCATTCATTAAAGCCATAAGGAAACTCCCTAAACACACAATGAAGTAAGATTTAACAAATATTTACTGAGTGCCAGTTAAGTGAACTTCTGGTATTAGGAGTGTGTACACGCCAATATAGTATGTGCAGAACATGGTTTCTCTTTGGGGGTTAATTACAACCGAGTTGGGGAAAGTAGGTGCTTAAAAGCAGTGAAAAGCAAATAACACCACAAAATTTAAAGAGCAGTTATTACATCGTTGGTGAAAGTGTAAGTTGGTAAAACCTTTAATGGAGAGCAATTTAGTAATACCTACCAAAATTAGAAATGTGCATACCCTTTGCCTCAGGATTCCAATTAAATGGGTATGAATTTATCCTATAGATGTTTATATGTGTGCCACATGATGTATGTATAAAGATAATAACTGAAGCATTATGTAAAACAGCAAAATTAAAAAAAAAAAACTAAATATGCATAGGAAACTGGTTAAATTATGGTACATGCATTAACGAAATACTATGTAGTTGTTAAATAGAGTTAGGCTGCTTTTGACACAGTATATCTCCAAAACATAAGGTTGAAGCAAAAAATAAACAAGTGGGACTACATCAAACTTAAAAGCTTCTGTGCAAGAAAGGAAACAATCAAGACAGTAAAAAGTCAACCTATGGAATGGGAGAAAATATTTACAAACCATCTCTTATCTGATAAGGAGTTAATATCCAAAATATGTAAGAACTCCTACAACTTAATAACCAAAAAAGCAAATAACTCTATTTAAAAATGGACAAAGGACTTGAATAGACATTTCTCCAATGGCCAGTGGGTATATGAAAAGATGCTCGACATCACCATTAAGGAAATGCAAATCAAAGCCATAATGAGATATAACCTCACATCTGTTAGGATGGTCATTACAAAAAAAAACATCAGAAAACAACAAATGCTAGTGAAGCTGTGGAGAAATTGGGACCCTTGTGCACTGGTGGGAATGTAACATGGTACAGCTATTATGGAAAACAGTATGGAGGTCCCTCAAAACATTACAAGTAGAACTACCCTTTGATCCAGCAATTGCACTTCTTTGTATTTATCCAAAATAACTGAATGAGATATTTGTACTAGCATGTCTATGACAGCATTATCCACAATAGCCAACAGAGAGAAACAATTTAAGTGTCCACAGATGGATGAATGGATAAAGAACTTGTGGCATATACAATTGTGGTAATACATTGCAGTATTATGCAGCCCTAATAAAGAAGGAAATCCTGCCATATGCTACGACATGCATGAAACTTAAAGACACTATGCTAAGTGAAACAGCCAGTCACAAAGGACAAATACTGCATGATTCCACTAAAGCAGTCAAACTGATATAAGCAGAAAGTAAAATGATGGTAGCCAGGGATGGGGGGAGGGGAAAATGAGGAGTTTTGTTCAATGGGCATAGAGTTTTAGTCATGCAAGATGAAAAAGTTCTAGAGTTCTACTGTATGTATAACAATATACATATAATTAACAATAGTATTGTATACTTAAAGGTTTATTAAGAGGGCAGATTACATGTTCCGTGTTTTGTTTTGTTTTTTTTTACAATTGAAATGATGTGTTTACACATATCTTTAAATATCTCTAAGTAAAAAGAAGTCAAGATGTAGAGGATTGCGCATAGTATGCCAACATTTGTGTGTGTGTATGTTCGTTCTATATACATAGTTAACTAGGCTTAACATATATTTGCAAAGATACAGAAAGTCGTAAGAGTGGTTGATTCCAATGAGGAAAACTGGATGCTTGGGACAGACATTGCAGGGAGGCAATTTTGTAAATTTTGAATTTGTACCAATTAAATTTTAATATTACCAATCAAAAAATAGAACATAAAGAGATTTATAAAAAAGTAGGAAATATATTATATGGTACTAATGACACATACCAGAATAATTATCTAGATAACAAGAGACAAGTTGGAGTAGAGAATGCAGTATTTACAAGGCGGAACGTGAGCTGGGCCTTGAGAAATGGGAAGTGTTTGGATAGGTAGAGGAGAGCAGTAAGGACAGTCCAGGTGTGTACGTAGAGGCTGGAGTGGGGAGAGGACATGGGAAGTAAAAATGGAGAAGCAGGGTAATGAAAGGTAAATCGAGTGCCAGTAAGACAGTTTCAGCATACTGCAGAATGTAGGTACAAGAGAAAAGGATGAAATAGTTTAGTAGATGATGCACGGAAATGTGGAATTCATGTGGTGGGCAGCAAGGAGCCACTGTAGGCTCTTGAGCAGGGAAGTCATATTATGAAAGCAGGATTCCAAGATCAGCAGACAAAAGAGACAAAATAAACCAAAAGACAGACAACTGTCAGAAGGCTAACGCAGCGATCCAGGGGTTGCCCATTGCAATCATCTGGGAAGCTTTAAAAATATATATTTGTGCCTAGGTCTCCACTGCCAGAGATTCTGATTTAATTGGTTTGGGGTGGAGCCTGATCATTGCCATTTTGAAAGCTCCCCAAGTGATTTTAAAGAGCAGCATGGGTTGAACATAACTGTCACAATCCAGGCACAAAGAGATGAAGGCTAAGATTCAGGAGCTGGCAGGAGGCTGGAGACAGGATAAAAGCACACTTAGGAGACGGGTCCAAGGAAGAACTGATGTGCTGACAGATCGGGGGTAAAGAGTGAAAAGATATACACAGTCTGTTAGATTTATGCATTCATTCAACAGATATTTATTAAGTCCCTCCCAAGTACCAGGTACCATACTGAGCTTGAAGATTTAGTGATGAGCAAAACAGACCAGTCCCAGTTCTTCAGAAACTTGTGGTTTAGTGGACACAGACAACAAACAAGACTTCCAGGGATGGCCTGTACAACTGGGTCTGAAGCTATCAAGCATGACCGCTATCAGGCTGCTTGTGTACATCAAGTGGTGGGGGGAGACGTCTCTGAGCTGGTGATACTTGAGCTGAGGCTTGAGTGATGAGGAGCTGAGTCTTCAAAGAGAGATGTTCTCTCTAGGAAAAGCAGTAAGCACGCAGGGACATGTTCAAGGCACGGAAATCTGTACAACGGAGAAGAGTCAAAGACTGATGGGAGATGAGGTCAGAGAAATACGTAGGTACAAACCAAATAGAGCCATGTGGGCCATGGCACAGATTTCATTCTCAATGACATGGGAGGCCTTGGAGGAAATTAAGCAGAGTAGTGACGTGATCTGATTTACATTTTTGAACAACCACTTTTGCAGTGTGAAAACAGACTGCAGGTTGCAGGAATGAAAGCAAGAAAACTGATTGGAAGGATAGATTAGAGCATGAGGTGCGCTGACAGGGGAAAACTGTGGAGGGGAATAGATTTGAATATGTCGACTTTAGGTAACTGGGCAGCATCTAAGCAGAAACGTCCCAGGACAACTGGACACATGGGAAACAGGTGAGAATTTAGGTTATACCTACTGACTTGGAGACACTTTCAGGACTGAAGAAATGCATGTTAGAGGACACTACAGGACTATGGCAACTTTTTCCAAGAAGGGGACTAGTAACAACTTGGAAGAAAAGCCTCTAGTGGTGGGCTGCAGGGCTCTGTAGTTAGTTTTGTCTTACAGAACATCTTTATCTATGAATGGGATAAAGAAATGGCAGGATAACGCAGGATGTCAAAAACAGGGAACAATGATACACTGGAATCAAAACTTAAAAAAAGATCTCAATGGCTGGAAGAATGTACTAAAGTTAACAAGACAAAATTTAGATAGATAAAAAATAGATAACAAGTGTGTGTGTATAACATATATTTCTTCATATTAAAAAAAATAAATAGTAAAAGACCTAGAAATCTGGCAGTTCACCTAAAAGAGACCTGGGGCTTTTACTGATGATGTACTTTACAAGCCTAAAGTGTAAAGTCATTGTGAAAAAGCTGATGTAAAATCAGAGGAATTGACATTATTACAAAACTAGAACTTATTTTTCTAGGGAAGAATACATCAGTAGTGAAAATAAACTACATTGATCAGGATTATTTCTAGAACACTATTTTCTGATCAGGCTGCTGACTAGATGGCTGAAGTAGAAAAGGGAGAAGAGATATGAGATTTGAGGAACAGTCAAGTAATAAAACTATTTATATTCAATTCAGTGCTTAACAGCATACTCAAACTTTCCCCAAATATCGTGTTATCTAACTTGGGGAAATAAGGTGTATTTCCCCTGGTTGCGAGAAAACATAGTCTTCAAACATGAAAGTCTTCAGAGATTAAAGAAAACTTGTCCAAAATTAGACAAAAGAGGTAGAGCTGGGATTTGAACACAAGTAAATAGGACTTCAGAATCTTTATTTTTAAAAAAAAAGTCTCTCTCTCCATAAATATATGAAACTATAGATATAGATCTATGTTTTCCTTTTCTTTTTTTTTTAAATAATTTATTGTCAGGTTAGCTAACATACAGCGTACACAGCGTAGTTTTGGCTTCAGGAGTAGATTCCCGTGATTCTCCAATTAAAACACCCAGTGCTCATCCCAACAAGTGCCCTCCTCAATGCCCATCACCCATCTTCCCTGCTCCCAAACCCCCTACCCCCACCCTCAACAACCCTCAATTTGTTCTCTGTAATTACGAGTCTCTTGTGGTTTGCTTCTCTGTTTGTAACTTATTTTTCCTTCCCTTCCCCTATGGTCTTCTGCTAAGTTTCTCAAGTTCCACATACGAGTGAAAACACAGGATATCTTTCTTTCTGACTGACTTATTTCACTTAGCATAATACCCTCTAGTTCCATCCATGTTGTTGCAAATGGCAAGATTTCATTCTTTTTCATCGAATAGTATTCCTGTGTGTGTGTGTGTGTGTGTGTGTGTGTGTGTGTGTGTGTGTACACATACACATTACATCTTCTTTATCCATTCATCAGGTGATGGACATTTGGGCTCTTTTTGACTATTCTTGATAGCACTGCTATAAACATTGGGTACATGTGCCCCTACGAATCAGCACTCCTATATCCTTTGGATAAATTTCTAGTAGTGCTATTGTTGGGACATAGGGTAATTCTGTTTTTAATTTTTTTGAGGAACCTCCACTATGTTTTCCAGAGTGGCTATACCAGTTTGCATTCCCACCAACAGTGCAAGAGGGTTCCCCTTTCTCCACAACCTCACCAACATCTGTTGTTTCCTGAGTTGTTACTTTTAGCCACTCTGACCAGTCTGAGATGGTATCTCAATGTGGTTTTGATTTGTATTTCCCTGATGAGGAGTGACATTGAGCATCTTTTCATGTGCCTATTGGCCATATGGATGTCTTCTTTAGAGAAGTGTCTATTCATGTCTTCTGCCCATTTCTTCACTGTATTATTTGTTTTTTGGGAGTTGAGTTTGCTAAGTTCTCTAAAGACTTTGGATACTAACCCTTTATGTCATTTGCAAATATCTTCTCCCATTCTGTTGTTTGCCTTTTAGTTTTGTTGATTGTTTCCTTTGCTGTGCAGAAGCTCTTAATCTTGATGGGATCCCAACAGTTCATTTTTGCTTTTATTTCCCTTGCCTTTGGAGACGTGTCAAGTAAGAAGTTGCTGCGGCTGAGGTCAAAGAGGTTGTTGCCCATTTTGTCCTCTAGGATTTTGATGGTTTCCTGTCTCACATTTAGGTCTTTCCTCCATTTTGAATTTATTTTTGTGTATGGTGTAAGAAAGTGGTCCAATTTCATTCTTCAGTATGTTGCTGTCCAGTTCTCCCAGCGCCACTTGCCAAAGAGACTGTCATTTTTCCATTGGATACTCTTTACTGCTTTGTCGAAGATCAGTTGGCCATACATTTGTAGGTCCATTTCTGTGTTCTCTATTCTATTCCATTGGTCTCTGTGTCTGTTTTTGTGCCAATACCATACTGTCTTGATGACTACAGCTTTGTAGTATAGGCTAAAGTCTGGGATTGCAATGCCTCCAGTTTGGTTTTCTTTTCAACCTTACTTTGGTTATTCGGCGTCTTCTGTGGTTCCATGCAAATTTTAGGATTGTTTGTTCTAGCTCTGTGAAGAATACTGGTAATATTTTTATTGAGATTGCATTTGTATAGGTTGCTTTGGATAGTATCAACATTTTAACAATATCTGTTCTTCCAATCCATAAGCATGGAATGTTTTTCCATTTCTTTGTGTCTTCTTCAATTTCTTTCATTAGCTTTCTATAGTTTTCAGCATACAGATCTTTTACCTCTTTGGTTAGGTTTATTCCTAGGTATTTTATGGTTCTTGGTGCAATTTAAATGGGATCGATTCCTTGATATCTCTGTTGTTTCGTTACTGTATAGAAACGCGACTGATTTCTGTTCAATGATTTTATATCCTGCAACTGTTCTGAATTCATGTATTAGTTCTAGCAGTTTTTTGGTGGTCTTTTGGGTTTTCCATGTAGAGAGAGTACCACATCATCTGCGGAAAGTGCAAGTTTGACATCTTCTTTGCCAATTTAGATGCCTTTTATTTCATTTTATTGTCTAATTGCTGAGGCTAGGACTTAATCTATGTTTTCCTTTGCGTTAAGCAGTTGCATTACCAGGGCCATCTTGAAAAGGTTCAATCAGAAAATTCCAAGTTTTATTTGAGCTTTTTTCAGGCAAGAAATTCAGGGGTCTTATTTAACTTCACAACTTTAGGACTAGTGCAACTCTTAGTATGTATTATGTGCTCAGTAAACACTTACTCAGTGAATTAGCCAGCCCCTTTGCCTGTGTTGTGCATTGATCCACTGATCAGTAGAAGACAAAACACACACAAATTCAAACAGTGAGAAACATTTCTCTGGAGGTCTTGTTTCTTTATACCATCCCATATGACAATGCCTTTTCATCCACTTGTCTTTTTTTCCCCTGGCAACTCAATTTCCCTCTCTGCCCCTTTCCTTTGTCCCACAGGCGAAAAAACTTGTCCCCCTGGCCACCAGGCAAGATGAGTCTTCCTGCTCCTCGTAAGTGCTCATCTTGATGGACAGCCTCACAAACTAGGACAGTGGATCATGATAGTAAAAACATAGATCAGATTGTTCAGGAAGAGTGATTGTAATGAGGAAGCCATATCCACAATATCTTTACTCATCCTTCACCAAAATTTTGTTTTCTTATTTTTCCCTCTTCATTAAGGGAAGACTATAGGAGGATAATGTAGAAAAATGAACAAATTGTGTGCTTAAATTAGAAAAACAATTGTTTCAGTACTATATCAGGTTCTGAGAAGTTCTAAGACCAAAAATTATGACACCTAAGTTTTAGGCAAAGTAATTAGCAGGAAACAAAGTCTTTTTTCAATAGGGCTAATTCTAATAAAGTCAGAGAGAGTACTGTCAACATGCCAAGAAGAAAATCAGGTTAAAATTAACTGTTCGAGTCCTTTTGTTTCTAGCATCTATTTTCCATCTCTATATATTCTACTGGCACTGTCAGCGCGAGAGACCCCACACCCAGCTACCCACAGACTAGTATCTAGTAACCTGATCCGGCAAATACACAGGGCAAGAATGGAGAAGAGAAAAATCCGTTTACCTTAAAAAGAGATCTTCCAAATTCATTAACATCTCATACAGTGCTCGCCATTTCATTTGTGCCCACATAACCTTATTCCTAGGCTCTAAAATGTTTCAGTCAGATGGCTATAGCACTTCCACAAATGGCGGGGGATGGGGGGGTACACATTTCAAATACAGAAGAGTACTGGTGCCAAAGGTCACATGGAGAAAGAAATGAATCTTTCCTAGCTAATCTCTGCTCACATCAGAGATCACCCCCCAAACGGGGGAGAAGAAAAACGGTCTTACAGGTTTATATACAGGCAAATAAAGAAGATGAGATTTTGCAAAGGTAAAAATGTTTTTAGAAGCACAAGAAGGCCCGTGATTAGCTGATAACCATTTAAAGGCATGTGTAAAGTTTACCTGAAAATGGATGGTATGCTTCTGCTTTTCCATTGGTGAATTTACCAAGGTACTAAACTTAAATTTAAAAGGTGTCACGGGAGAAGGAACAAAGGAACAAACAAAGCCAGAGAGGTTGGGCTGATCTGGTAACAAGCTACCCATCAAATGCGAGTTAGGAATTGCCACAGTAGAGAATGTATGGTACTTTCAAGACCAGGTCTATACCCAGATTGTGCTGAATTTCAGATTCTGCTTCTAGATGGAAAGGCAAAAAAACCCACAAAGATTTCCAGGCCTTGGGTGTTTAAAGGGCCTTCACACAGTAAATCAACCTACTCCTGTCTTGTTTTCTCCGCAGCCAGACTGAAATAATACAGCACCAGCAGAGGTGTGAATTACCCCCATTCATCTTAATGGAGTGTTAACTTCAAAGGCTTGTTTTAACCATTTAAATGCTAAGCTCATGAGTAAACATTCCGTTAAAAAAAAGGGTACAATTTAAACATTCACCTTCAACATACGAAAGTAATTTATATTCTCAGCACTTCGTTTTTTAATTTAGCAAACAAGTCTCCAAGTGTTAGAAAAGTATATATTTTGTACTTTACTTAGTTTTATTTTAAATAGTTCTTACCTAATAAATTATGAACGTTAAGCCCATAATGCGAAGGCCTATATTTCCCAGGAAAAATGTTGCGGAGTACTTGAACAAGGGTTTTTGGTAATCCTAGTGAAGGGGACACTGCTCTTACCTGCCATCTTATTAGCTTCCTCCACACTCATAGAGAAAGCTGTGATCCCGAAGAGGCAACCAGATAAGGCAGAATATTGAAGTAAAATAAAAGAAAAACACTTCCACAAATATTATCTCTTGACATTAACTAAGTTTTATGTTCAATATGTTACTTGTCCCTTTGCCAAACCTCTCATGATCCTATCCCATGAGCAGGTGACAAATGTATTAACTGATGCCCAGCTGTCATCACATTTAACATTTGCCCCACAGGGCATCCTTGCATCTGTTGCAGATTTAGTGTTATTTTGGTATTACTGGAATTAGATTTATGTAAGCAGCTGAACACCTATTTGTGTTTGGATCTATAATTTCATAAACAGAAAAAGAGGGTACAAGAATTAGCTTATCAGATTGATAGGCTCTGGCTGACCTGAAGCCACAGGGGAAGCCATGCCTGGCTGTGCCCCTGGGACCATGCTAAGTGCCCAGCTTCAGGAAGACATTAGTAGGAGAGCACAGCTGGGGCAGAACTGTGGCAAAACATGAAAAAGAGTGCACATGGGGCCAGTTCCCCTGTGAATGAAGGCTAGAGAAAGATTCTAAACATATTAGTTGTACAAGATGGAAGACGAAGAAATTCCCTGTCTCTGATTGAAAGCAAACTTATTTTACTGGTCCAGATGAAGGGATGGGGAAAAGGGGATAAATATCTGATCTAAGAGCCTGTTTTGGTCTGCACCTAATTTATACAGGGTCATTTAATCCTCTCAACACAACCCTGTATAATTGGTATTAACTCCATTTAATACCTATATGAAAGTGGAGGCTTGGAGAGGTTAAGTACTTTGTCTAAACTCACTGAGATTTGAATCTAAGTCTTCCTAACCCTCAAACTTGGACTTTTTCCATTATACTATGCTGATCCAAAGTTGCCAAAGAAATATCTTAACTCAAAAGGGAAGCTCAGTTGTCAATTTTTCTGCCCATTTCCTAAGTAGGAAGCAAAGGGGCACCTGCAAAAGTGTGTATTTCCATTCATGCAAATTGGTGCTTTGCATGCAATCCCCTACTTTACATGTGCACAGGGGTAGCATTACATTTTCACTGATACACCCTGGCTTTGGTAGGCTGCTAACAAGGTGCCTTTCACAAAGAGCACTCATGGGGAGAAGAGATCTAGCTTCTGCTTTCCAACCAAAAGTAAGCCACATCAATGGGAAACAATGATTTATAACCTCTGCACAAAACTTGATATAAATCGTCACTATTTGTCTGTGTTTGCCAACTAGAAAGTCACGTGTTTAAGTGACAAAAGAGAAAGCTCAGAGAACTTCCAAATCCACAGTCAATCATCACAGCTCTATGTCATAATGAACAAAGGAAAATCACAAAAGTTTCTTAGAGAAGATTGGGAGGCAGGGCAAAATACCAAATGAAATAATCCCACAGTTTTGTTATTAGTGATTGATGTTGACAACATTAACCCACAGCTAAGATTCAATTTTGTATATAAAGCCAATACACTGATTTCTTAAAAAACAAATGAAAGATTGACTCTGTACATTTAATAACACTAAAAACTTCTGCCTGTGATAAACACTGTTAAGAGAATGAGAAGGCAAGTCACCGATTGGGAGAGAAGTTTTGCAAAACACATTATCTGATAAAGGACTGGTATCTAAAATATACAAAGAATGCTTAAAAGCCAACAGTGAGAAAATAAACCAATTTAAAAAATGGGCAAAAGATCCAAACCTCACCCAAGAAAATATACAGATGGCAAATAAGCATATGAAAAGATGCTCCACATCATATGTCATTAGGGAAATGCAAATTGAAACAATGAGATATAAGTACACACCCATTAGAATGGCAAAAATCCAAACCACTGACAACACCAAATGTTGGCGAGGATATGGAACAACAGGAACTCTCATTCACTGCTGTCAGAAATGTAATATATTACAGCTAGTTTGGAAGGCAGTTTGGCAGTTTCTTATAAGACTAAACATATTCTTACCGTATGATGCAGCAATTGTGCTCTTTGGTATTAACCAAAAAAGCTGAAACTTATATCCACACAAAAACCTGTACACACTTTATTCATAACTTTGAAAGCCAGGAAGAGGTCCTTCAACAGGTGAATGAAAACACAAACTGGCCCATCCATACAGTGGAATATTATTCAATAATAAAAAGAAATGAGCTATATGAAAATGCATGGAGGAAACTTAACCGCATTTTGTTTAAGTGAAAGAGCCAGCCTGAAAGGTTAGATAATATATAATTCCAACTATATGACATTCTAGAAAAGGCTCACAGGGAAAGGCTCACAGTTTTTATGAAGTCAGTCAAAAGATCAGTGGTTGCCAATGCTCGCATCAACAGTGAACTCTCAGGCAAACTATGTACTTTAGTAAATAATACTGTATCAAGGGGTACCCAGGTGGCTCAGTCGGTTAAGTGTCTGACTCTTGATGTTGGCTCAGGTCATGATCTCCTGGTTTGTGAGTTCCAGCCCCGTGTCAGGCTTTGTGCTGCCAGTGCGGAGCCTGCTTGATATTCTTTCTCTCTCTCTCTCTCTCTCTCTCTCTCTCTCTGCCCCTCCCTTGCTCATGTTCTCACTCTCTCTCAAAATCAACAAACTTAAAAAATGTTTTACAAGTACTGTATCAATATTGGCTCATCAAGTATAACAAATGCACCACATGAATGCAAGATTTCAACAATATGGGAAACTATGGGTGTGTTGGGGATCAGGGGATATATGAGAACTCTGTACCTTCTGCTCAATGTTTCTGTAAACATTAAATCTACCCTAAAAACTAAAGTCTATTAATTTTTAAAAAAATACAAAGGTTGACCTAACATATCAAAGAACATTTTGAATTTTATTTTAATTAAAACTGCTATAAACCCACTTTCCGCTACCTATTCCCATTTTGTTCTGCTTTTCTGTTAATAATGTTTATAAAAATGTACCCATATAAAAAGGATTCATCAAAGGTGCCTTACAGAATTATTCCTTTTTGCATATAGAGGTAAATTATTCTTTGTAAGAAGTGGGAAAATATTTGTTTCATTTACTAATCCAATTAAAAATGATTAGTGCTAAACTAAAATTCCCAACCAAAATTCCAAAGATGAGCAAAACAAAAGCCTGTGGGGAAAAAAAAGATAAAGAACAATTAGAGTATTTTAAACCTCCACCTTCCTCAATAATGTATGTTATAGTTCAAAATACATGAACTTTCTTGATGTAGATAAACTACTCAAGTACAAAATGACAAATTATTTCTTAAAATAGAATTATTAAAAGAAATAAAAGGTAACCTACCCCAAGTTTTTTCCACGAGAGAAAATCCTCTCTGCTAAGTTTAAGATAAAATAGTCCTGGGAATATAAAAATCAAACACGTTGATGTACTGGAACCTTTAAGTGGGAGGGGAAGCAAGAAAAAAAAAAAGAGGATATTGCCAGATTCAGATGCGGGACCGGATGACAATTTTGATCTATTCTGTTACATGGATTTTTTGAAATAGAAAACTTACCAACCACACCAAATATATTCCTAATGTCAGGAACATATATTGCAAGTAAAACAATGGTAACATTGAGTGCTAGAGTGATCAAAGAATGGCGAGTCCATGAGAATGGAAAATTGGAGAAAAACATCATCATTAAAGCTCTTCTTGCCTGTATAACAGAAAAAGAAACAGATTTAAGCAGAGAGATTTAAGCAAAGCCAACATACTTGCTTAGGGAAACACAGGTACAGTATAGTAAGCATGACATCCTTGCTCCCTACACCATTTAGATTTTTAAAAAAATACAGTATAAACGATTATTATAAAGTGTTTAGGACAAATCAACTAAGAAATACACCTTTCTGAGTGAGCTTAATAAAAATTATTTTGCTTTAATTCTTGAAGAAATGTTCACATTCAATGTCTTTAGGTTGCATAATTTTCAAAATGACCAACAATAACACTGTGTGATGAAATCTCAGAGAATCATTTTCATTAAATTCACAAAGAACAAAAGGTTTGAAAAGAAAAAAGAATCATGCTATGGGAAAGAAACACCATGTACTATTTTATTTTATATTATCTGTTTCACAGCATGTAAATATGAAAACTAGTTCATGACACTTCCCACTGCCAAGGCGAGCAGCAGGCAGTCATACCCCACAAATGTTTACCCCCCACCGCTGCCCTCCTGGCTGTGCAGTCTACACAGGAAGTGGGCCAAAAATCTTGAAGGCCCAGTTCTTCGGGAACTTGCTGTTGAGGGATTCAAGACATTCATGCAGAAACATTCATACCTCAAGCCTCTGTTTCCATTTTCTCAGAAATTCTTAAGATTCTTACATATGGCAACTAAATACAGAATGAAGATCTGTTCTGCCCCTTAATTATAATTCTCAAGCAAATACAATATTTTGACTAAGATTAAATTAGAATGTCTATGTGAAAATAAATCTACAATAAACCAGAACGAGCTTATTTTTGCTGACTTGACTTTTGCTTCTTCATGCACATTCTTTTGAAAACAGAATACAGAATTAAAGGAGGGGGGGAAACCCCAAACTTTAGAAGAACCATAGTCTCTAAATTGGAAACAATGCTGTGGGAGAGCGTAAATCTAAACTAAATCTCAAAAAGCACAGATTAGCTTAGTGGTTCACTGTTATTTTTGTGCCTTCATGGGGCCATATGCAAGTATGAGGTCTTTGATCAATTACCTGACAAATGAATAAGATATACAAGACTAGATGTGATTCAAACATTCCAGTCTGCAAAGAATTAGCGTTGCCATATCAGGGAGCTGCTACATTAAGCAACAAGACCTTTAAGAGTACTTACAGGGAAGTGGATTAGAGGGACTGTCAAAAGCACAGCAAATAGTATGCATAGCTTCACAGCCATGACAACAACATCATGTGGCAAGTACTTGCTATAACCTTGCAGTAATTCTGATGCCACTTTGTCTGTAAATTAAAAAAATAAGAAGGATCACATTATAGACTACTATGATGTCAATAACAGCAAAACTATTTTTCTTTGCACAAATGGATCTTAACAAATTTTGGATTCTGAGTACCAAATCCATCTCTGGCCTTTTCCCTAGCCTTTGAAACATAGAGACATTAGTTAAATATCTGCTTTAAAGTGACAATCTTTTCTTTTAATTAAACTAGAAATCAGCAGAACTTCTAAAATTATGACCATGAAAATACATATATACGTATACATATCTATATATATCTATATATATACATATAATTTGAGAACTTTTCCATAATCCAAAGGTCTTGAACATTTGTTTGTTTTGTAAGGTGCTTTCACATGTATCATTGAAAGGGTATCATGTGTACCCTTATAACAATTAAGAGGGTAGCTAGGCTGAAAAATATTAATGGACTTGCCCAAGATCACACAGCACAAAGGGGCAGAGCTCGAAGAGCTAAAAGAGTACCCACTTTTTTTTTTGGTGCCAAAGCCAATACCCTTTCCTCAATACCGTAACGTTTTCTAGAATCTTACACTTCTGTACATGTTGTCTGTTTCATCAACATTTCACCTGTAAATTCCTCTTTCATAAGAAAATGTAGTTGTAGGGAAATGGCTTACTCAGCAAGCCAGTGGTAGTCAGTGACAGAATTTGTACATGCTGACCATGCTTTGCTCCATGTCAGTCTTCCATTTTCCCAATGTCTTCTGCGCCCCTAGTCAGACGAGGGGTACGAAGATTGAGCGTTCTCAAGAACGCTCCATGTCCTGCCTTGCAGTGAAAGATCAGTCTGTACTTAAAATAGAATACTGTCTTTTATTTTTAAGTAGGCTTCACGCCCAGTGTGGAGCCCTACGTGGAGCCTGAACTCATGACCCTGAGATCAAGACCTGAACTTAGATCAAGAGTTGGGTGCTTAACCAACTGAGCCACTCGGGTGCCCCAAAATAGATGGTGCTTTTTAAACTGGAGAGTAATATGTTTTCAAAGAGATGCTTTGGAGGAAATAAAAAACAAACACACCTCTGTTTTCAAGGAACTTAATATTTAAAGGAGCAATGAGATGAACATATACACATAAAATAGAAAGCGTATAAACACAGATATACACGTACGTGGCAGTAGTTGTTCTAAACAAAGAGTGATTGTGAATAGGGACAGGTAACTATGACTTTGATATGGAGGAAGGAGGAAACACAGGGAGGCTTGGGGGGAGTCATCATGATATAGTGAAGAGCAGGAAGGTAGAGGGTCCTGAATTCTGGGACCACACAGACTGATGTTCAAATTCCTCTACTTACTAGCAACCTAACTTCTCTGAGTCTCTTCGTTCTTACATCTGTAAAATGGGACACTAATATTTTGATGTGTGGAGTTACTGAGGTCCATAAATGAGTTAATGTATGGGTGGAGAAAGAGATTCTTTCTCAGAGGAAGAAGTAACATAAGCAGAAGCCCTGAAGTAGCACAGAGAATATGCATCTGAGAAAATGAGCAGTCTAGTAGTAGTAAGTACTTACAGAGGCTGAAACAGGATGTGCTGTAGAGCAGAGAGAGTATTGGGTGATAAGGCCAGAAATGCATTTAAGACCCAGTAACAGAGCTGTTCAGGAGGTTTGTACTCAATCTGGTGGGCTACAGAGATGCAATGACTTATGAAGATTGGGGTACTAGGATCTGAACTAGGCAGGAAGAAAAAGATACCCAAAACTGAAATAAGAGTTAGAAGGTTACTGTCATAATCACTGAGAGATAATGACAATCTGAACTAGACTAGTGATAATGGAAAAGGGAGAAAAACCAATTATCTAACGTATCAAAGAACTACCTTACACAATGGGAGATTAATGGACTAAGTAAGAGATTAAGAAGAGCCAGGAAAGCCGGATTCTATTTCCAAGTCTGAGATATTTGCAAGTCTTTGAAAAAATATGGCAAACTATTTTCTTTCTACTTTTTGAATCATGAAAATGAGCTATTAACACTGCTTAACAATTCTGTAGACTTTTAAAATGGTCTGGTTATTATGCAACATTTGGGCATTGGCCTGGCTCCCCAGAGGAACACTTTTTCTTCCTCACCTTATAATGCTGTAACGTCTGTAAAGAGCCAATATTATTAATCTAGGTACATACTTATGGGTCCCTGTAATCTGACAAAATTTAGATATTAACTAAGCCTTGGGAGCACTGGATAAAAGGATCCCAAGCAGCTCCAGAAGTCAGAAGAGCTAGATTATAAATTCAAAATATCTGTTACATATCCACTTTCTCCTTTCCCAGGATGAAAACATTTCTTCCGAGCCAGTCAATTCTGTGTTCTTAGCTGAGCCTTAACATATGTGAGGGATAGAGTACAACACACTTCTCTGAATTCAGACAAATCTCTATAAATCTTAGTAAGGACCTCTGCAAGTTATATATGCTATTAAGCCAGGAGGCTGTCTTGTGTAATACACATTGTCAAACCATCTGAAGTTTAGAAAGATTACCACAGAGTAGCAGAAAGATTACTAGATTAGTATTCAGGAGACATGCTACTACAAATATTGTTAACAGGTCACTTCATTTCTTTGGGCTTCAGCTGCTCATTTACAAAATGAGTTCAAGGCCTTAATTTGTGACTAGCCCTTTTGATAATTGCTCAGTAATTTCTCTCCATAAGAATGAGAGCTACTGATATCTCAACAGAAATATACCAAAAAAGATGCTCCTTAGTGATGATTAACAGCCCCCCAAAAGCTATTGTGAACGGAAAAATCAATATCTGAATCTTCTTTGGTCTTTGGAGAAGGAATTACTTTTATATCATTCTTTCTATCACCTACCTACAATAAGATTTTTCTTAGGTGTGCATTTCTCCATTAGATAAAATGTGGACAGTCTGAAGAATTTGCGGTGCATTAAGTCAGAGACAACATAACAGCTTTACCTGATAACAAGGACAATCCCTGTGTAGGAAATATTTCATTTACATAATGAAAATGTTTTGCCTCTGTGTTCATGGAACAATAGATCAGTAGATAGGTAGGTAAGTAGACAGAGATATATAGATATGTCTGGAGCTTAAGTGAGCCAGGTTCTTCCAAAAGATAATCGACAAAAACTTGGGATGAAGGAAATCTGGGTTCTCTAGCATAATTCCTGAGGAGGGAACATAGTAATAAAAGCACTACCTTTGGAGACAGTCAGAATTGGATTCAAATCCCAACGCATCATTCATTAGCTGCAAGTATCTGGCCAAATTGCTCAAGCTATGTGAACCTATACCTTGTAGAGTTGCTGTAAGGATTAAGGTAAGCAATGTATATAAGATACCTGGCATTTACACAGGAAACGTTAGCTCAATAAATGTATTAGCATCCATCCTTCTTCCACTTTCCCTTCAATGTAAGCTTTCTGATAACTTAATACAGAATTTCATGGCAATTTATATAACTATTCCTCAGCCATCCTGGAGATTGGCAGGCCATTTGAGGCTTCTTCCAGATAGCTATCCATAAGGAGGAAAAGGAGGTCTATTTTTTGGACTCTTTCTCAATGTTGAAGATTCCTAAATATAGTAGTGTTTGCGCCAGTGACAATTTTAATTTAGAAAAATACACAGCTAATCTGCTATACTAAGTTTTTGCTCAATCTCAACAGAGAGCTTGCTACAGTATCTTATTATTCTAGAAAAGTCTTACCGGGCTCAAGTCTGTGCAAAAACTTACAAACCCAACAACCAAAGCTAGAGCTTATATAGTTCAAGAATTTTGTTTTATGAGCCATGATCAAAAAAGCTTATCCATCTGCCTTAATTTTCTTTGTAGTATATCCAGCAGGGTGTCATACTCGTGTTGGAGATGATGCTTTTCCTGATGGTGTGCACAGAGCTCTACCATTTTTATCCTCCATCAGTACAAAATGCAAGAGCAGATTTAGATTAATGAATGGCCTTTCTTACTGTTAAAGCAGCATAGAGATAGCAGGAAAGGGACTAGAGAACAATTATAATTTTCTCATATAATTCAAGAGCATACACATTATACTATTAAGTTACCATATTTAACTTAAATTTCATTAAAGATAGTGATAAGTACAGTGCTGAAAAACTGAGCACCTGAAATTATAAAATGACTATAACAATAATGACAATAATAATAACAGTAACCATCAGCAGTAGCTCTCCTTTGTGGAAGACTGCTATGTGCCGGATACTATAATAGGCATTTTAGACATAACTCATTTCCTCCTCAATAAAACTCTATGCAATTTTCTGTTACAGATTAGAAGATGAAAAGATTACAAGGTGAGTGTCCTGTTCAAGCTAGTTAGAGCAGAATAGTTATTTGTACCATATTTGTTGGATTTCAAAATCCATACTCTTTCCACTGGGATTAGGAAAGGTAGCTGGTTTAGTAAAGGTAGCTGTGCAAGTAAACATCCAAAAACTTGTCAGACTTGGAAAAACTCTGGGAGAGAAGCAAAGTTCCATTAGAAGTAATCATGGATGTCTAAAACCTGAAACATGTGCACAAGGCTATCAACCATAAAATCAGTCATAACAGCTAAATATCACCAGAGTAATAACAGCCATTTACTTGAAGAGCTGTTATAAAAGCACTCATAAGCTGAAAAGTGTATTCCAGAATTGACAAATTGAGTGCAATTTGTTATAATGGGTTTGTTTGCAAATTAAATAGGTTTGCAGATTAAACAAAAGAGCCTACAATTTTTTTTCTTACTCTGGACTTTTAAGTTTTACTTTTTCTTTAGGTTCTTTTTAGAACAGAAAAAAACACATTCCAACCAGACAATTTTTCAAAAATAAATAAAAATTTACTTAATTTTTTTAAATTTAAGAATTTAAAAGAATCCTTTTACCAAATTTAAGGGGGGGAAAGGTATCATAGAACGTACAATGCCAAATTGTGCAAATTAAGTGTGAAGGCAAAGATCTCTGAGATCTAAGTATACAACTACAGTCCAGTGTAAAACCCTTCCCTTTCTCAAGTTGTTCTTTTGCAAATAAGATGACTGATTCTCCCAACCTCCCAAACTAGATTCCAAAATATTGAATTCTTAGAAAATAAAATCATGATTGCACATTTGTTTCTTGTAGAAAGACAGCAATGTCCCTAAGCCTTTGGCTTTACTTAGGTGTTAAAATTTTTTTTATATGAAGTTATTATTAATCTTGAACTTGATCCATATTTTTAAGAGAAAGAAAATCAATTTTTTAAGGCCCATAAAGCTACTACAGTACTACACTGAATTTAGCAGCCTAAATTAACTTACTAACAAAAGGCGGAAACAAAGTCTATATTCAGGTGTGAGATCAACTAGAGAACAATTTGTCACTGATAATTAAATAATATACTTACCATAAAACGTGAGGTACCCAAAGAGTGCAGATATAAAATAAATGAGAAAACTTAAAGCAATTGCTGTATTGGTTGCATTTTGCATTCTTTTCTTTGAAGGGCTAAAAGACAAAAATGGCAAAAGTAGAAAGTGTGATCTGAATTATATCTAAAGAAACAAGTATCAACCAAGCTAGTCAAGAGGATTCCTTAATTGTTCAAGAACTACTTCATTAATAACTATATACTAGAATTTTTGATTTGAAATTACTGCACAAAGATTTTGCTCCCAGGAAACATTTTTTTTCCTTTTTTCAATTTTTAATTTATTTTTTTAATTTACATCCAAATTAGTTAGCATATAGTGCAACAATGATTTCAGGAGTAGATTCCTTAATGCCCCTTACCCATTTATCCCATCCCCCCCTCCCACATCCCCACCAGTAACCCTTTTGTTCTCCATATTTAAGAGTCTCTTATGTTTTTGTTCCCTTCCCTGTTACTATACAATTTTTGCTTCCCTTCCCTTATGTTCATCTGTTTTGTATCTTAAAGTCCTCATATGAGTGAAGTCATATGACATTTGTCTTTCTCTGACTAATTTCGCTTAGCATAATACCCTCCAGTTCCATCCACATAGTTGCAAATGGAAAGATTTCATTCTTTTCGATTGCCCAGTAATACTCCATTGTGTGTGTATATATATATATATATATATATATATATATATATATATATATACACACATACATACATACACACACACCACATCTTCTTTATCCATTCATCCACCGATGGACATTTGGGCTCTTTCCATACTTTGGCTATTGTTTATAGTGCTACCAAAAACATTGGGGTGAAATGTGCCCCTTCGAAACAGCATACCTGTATCCCTTGGATAAATACCTAGTAATGCAATTGCTGGGTTGTAAGGTAGTTCTATTTTTCATTTTTTGAGGAACTTCCATAATGTTTTCCGGAGTGGCTGCATCAGCTTGCATTCCTACCAGCAATGCAAAAGAGATCCTCTTTCTCCACATCCTCGCCAACATCTGTTGTTGCCTGAGTTGTTAATGTTAGCCATTCTGACAGGTGTGAGGTGGTATCTCAATATGGTTTTGATTTGTATTTCCCTGATGATGAGTGATGTTGAGCATTTTTTCATGTGTCGGTTGGCCATATGGATGTCTTCTTTGGAGAAGTGTCTATTCATGTCTTTTGCCCATTTCTTCACTGGATTATTTGTTTTTTGGGTGTTGAGTTTGATAAGTTCTTTACAGATTTTGGATACTAACTGTTTATCTGATATGTCATTTGCAAATGTCTTCTCCCATCCTGTCAGTTGCCTTTTAGTTTGCTGATTGTTTCCTTCACTGTGCAGCTTTTTATTTTGATGAAGTCCCAATAGTTCATTTTTGCTTGTGTTTCCCTTGCCTCCGGAGACATGTTGAGTAAGAAGTTGCTGTGGCTGAGGTCAAAGAGGCTTTTGCCTGCTTTCTCCTCAAGGATTTTGATGGCTTCCTGTCTTACATTTAGGTCTTTCATCCATTTTGGATTTATTATTGTGTATGGTGTAAGAAAGTGGTCCAAGTTCATTTTCCTGCATGTTGCTGTCCAGTTTTCCCAGCATCACTTGCTGAAGAGACTGTCTTTATTCCATTGAATATTCTTTCCTGCTTTGTCAAAGATCAGTTGGCCATACATTTGTGCGTCCACTTCTGGGTTCTCTATTCTGTTCCATTGATCTGAGTGTCTGTCCTTGTGCCAGTGCCATACTGTCTTGATGATTACAGCTTTGTAATACAGCTTGAAGTCAGGAAACATTCTTCAGTAGGACCAAACTAACTCTTTGTTGTTTTGTTTTAAACAAACACCTGACTAGCTTAGTCAGTACTGCATGTGACTCTGGATCTCAGGGTTGTGAGTTCAAGCCCCACGTTGAGTGTGGAGATTACTTAAAAAGAGGGGTGCCTGGGTGACTCAGTTGGTGAAGCAGCCGACTCTTTATCTCAGCTCAGGTCATAATCTCGCAGTTCATGGGATCAAGCCCTACATCAGGCTCTATGCAGACAGCATGGAGCCTGCTTCAGATTCTCTCTCTTCCCCTCCCCTGCTGGTTCTCTCTCTTTTTCAAAATAAATAAACTTTTAAAGAAAATAAAATAAAGTCTTGGGGCACCTGGGTGGCTCAGTCGGTTAAGCGTCCGACTTCGGCTCAGGTCATGATCTCAGGTCTGTGAGTTCGAGCCCCGCATCAGGCTCTGTGCTGACAGCTCAGAGCCTGGAGCCTTCTGTGTCTCCCTCTCTCTCTGACCCTCCCCCGTTCATGCTCTGTCTCTCTCTGTCTCAAAAATAAATAAACGTTAAAAAAAATTTTTAGAAAATAAAATAATTCTTAAAAAAAACAAAAAAAAAAAAACTAACGCTGAGAATCCAGCGATGAGAGAGAAAGATTCATAAAGGAGAATGTCATTCAATCTGAAAGTCCAAAAAGTAAAAAGAAATACTTAATACATTTAAAAGATTCCAGAATTCTATGGTACCTTTGAAGTTCACAGTATATGGGCAATACTGAGGTATGGCAGAGAAATGAAAAAGCCATGGTAGGTATGGCATAAGCACTCTGAAAAAGAATTTAAAAAGATCAAATATTAAATGCCACTGTTTAAACCACTACTTCATTTGACAATAAACTCAGGTCTCCAAAAAAAATCAAATTGGTTCAATTTACTTCATCTTTCATGAATCATCTCTTTATAAAAGGATGTTTCATGTTTTTGTTTGTTTGTTTTTTTAAAGAGAGACACAAGTATGGTCACCAACAAATGTTTCACTTAATAGTTAGACAGCCTGTGCTAGCCAGAAAAATTCTTGGCTGGCTTCTATACCACGGTTGGCATACCACCAACTGAATCGAATGGAATACTGAAAATATTAATCCCATCTTTGCATTTTAACTAGGGTCTCTTTCATTGGGAATGAACATGATATATTCTAGACTGACAAATTCTTAAAGATCCATTGGAATATACAAACATAATTGTTTTTTTTTTTTTTTTAATTAGAACACTTAAGAGCCTGAGGAAGTTATAAAGCAAACAAATTACCATCTAAATGAAAATGCCATCTTTATAAAATTAATGGCAATTTACTTTCTCTTTTCTACTTTAAACATTTTTCTAACTTTAGGCTCTTCAGCAAGCGTTCCAGATGACTGAAGAACTATCTTGGTATATAATGCCTCCTAAAATACCTGAAGGGAGCTAGGAAGGAAAGCTGTAGCATTTCCTGAGCTTGGATTAGGGGAATGAGAGTTTAATTCACAAAATCTCTTTCATATATTGCTCAATTTCCTGGTTTGTCAATTATCCTACCTGGATCTTTAAGGCAGATGGCCTTTAACATGTAAAGGATGTAGTAATCTCCTTTGTGGAG
The DNA here is from genome assembly GCF_024362965.1 of Panthera pardus. Taxonomy (NCBI): domain Eukaryota; kingdom Metazoa; phylum Chordata; class Mammalia; order Carnivora; family Felidae; genus Panthera; species Panthera pardus. The sequence goes on along the minus strand of NW_026526810.1, from coordinate 99,816,805 downwards.
CCAGAGAGACATTTTTTCATAGAAAAACTAGGGATTAAAAAGAAAATTCTGCATGGAGCAGTTAGCACACCAACATGCTACACTGATAAGAGTTGTCTAAGAGTGGAGGGGATTCTAATACCTGGGACTTGGATTTCAACAGAATACAAAAATGTAGATGAAGAAACGTGCAGCAACAGGGAGGACTTTGGGCTCTTCTAGAACAGTAAAGGAGAGACCTCCAGATCACAGTTCCTGTCTCCTCTGCTGATGTTCAGGGGCTCTTGCAGATATTTCCAGGATTCTAAGACTCTTAGAGATAGCAAGGAGACTTGATCTGCTAGTCTCCAATCTAAGCATCATAAATTTCAACTCTGGAATTTCAGCCCGAAGATATATTGGCAGCACTCAACTGCTGGTCCAATGATGAGGCTGTTTAGCTACAGACCAAGGTTCTACTCACAGGGGAGGAGTTTTTGATATAATTGGCTATTTAGCTTTACAAGTCCAGAAGGCAACAGGAAGTCTGTATCCACAGAGGACCTTATTGGCCAGACCAGACATTCGGTAAATCTGTTCTTTTAGGCAGTGGCCCATTTAAAACAGGCTCCATTTAAAGGCATGCCAAGAAAAAAAGAAAAAAAAAAAAAAAAAAAAGGTGGCTGTTTCATAATGGGCCACCCTGTGTTAAATAATATTATTCTTCTGGTAGGCAACCCTATACTTAGCACTTTCATGAAAATTAATTAGCTACAGGTACAAAGACCTAAGAGACCCTGTTACACAAATCTCTTAAAACTTGAAATGTGAAAAATCAACCAAAAGTATCTGTTAATAACTTACACACCTCTTTGGAGAAATGAAAGAGCTTTGGTTTACAATCATCTGTAGCATTTGAAATCTGTTTAAGAGGATACAGGGGAAAAAGAGAAACCAACAGTCATTAAAAGTCCAAATTCATCCACAAAAATGATGTAGTTATTATTACTAGGCTTTCAAATAAAAACATTTCAAAACAAAGTTCCAAATTGCAATACAGCCATTACTTTTTCATTAATTAGGAAAAAAATCATTCTTGCTCTGTTTTTTTTTTTCTTTTTAACTTAAACAGGAAGAAACTGAAAATGTAAACTATTACCTGGAAAGATTGTTCTATATAATTTAGTGGCAGAGGACAAGGGATGGACCATTTTTTAATTATTACCTGCAAGAATAAATAGAATCCACACTCAAGATTATTTCTTATGAAATTCATGACAAGAAAATGATTTCAAACAAGTCAGCATTACTTCAATTAAATGAACTCCATCCCAACTAATAGCTAACAGAAGATTCTTTGCTTCTATGATCTTTTGCCAGTTAGAATGGGTTGTCACTTAACATGGCTGCCTACTGTGAGAGGGAAAGGGGAGTGACGCATATCTATTTAGTGGGGAATCTCCCCCCTTAAACACTGAGTACTCTCGTGTCAACTTTCAAAACTCTAATAGCATCAAGGCATTAAAACAAGTACAACTCAAAATGGGAACATGATGCTTTTAGTGACAATGGTATAAGACTATGGTTATTTGTGGACCTGGCATCAGTAGCGATAGAGAAATATTAATACCAGTTCTGGAAATGGCCACAGACAGAAATAAGGAGAGACCCCATACAAAGCAGGAGTTCAGGGATTCCTGATTCAAAGCACCATCCTCCTGGCTGCTTTTAGACTTGTATTACTTTTCGTAAATGTAGATAAAGCTGGCTAAGAGTAACAGCACGTAGCTATTGAACTCCAGCTGGTACAAAGAATTCTTTTTTTTTTTTTTTTTTTTTAATTAAAAGAAATCCAGAGGGATGCCACCTCTCAGAAAGAACCAATGCAAATATCTCAGGATTTTACTCTGGACTGTGGCCATAATGCTCCAGACCTACAGTTGTGGACATGTCGACATTACCATTGTTGAGGCTGTTTCAGGGCACGCAATTACTCTGCAAATATTTGCTCCAGGCTGAAACCCAGCATACAGAGGGGCATGGGGGAATAAAGGAAGCATTTGTCTTTTGCAGGAGACCAGTAAGTAAATACTATTCCTATTCGGTATTTATCTAGTTTGGGATTTTACCCTATTCAAACAAAATTTTATATAGTGATAAAACAAATTAAGGACAATGTACACTTTTAGGATAAAGTTAATAGTGAACTAAAGAATTGCTTTGAACTCAAGCCCTCACCAAGAAAAAATAAATAAAAGGGTAAACTAAGCAAGTTGCTTTTGATATTTCTAGGTAAGCTTTCAATATGGAATACAAGTACATAATGGTCAACTTACCAAGAGGAAAGAAAAAAAATCAAAAGCAGTAATTTCACATCTTTTTTTTCTGGTACGTTTTCAAACAAAGATGAGGATGGGGTAGGATAGGAGCTAGAGCAGCATGGTGGCTACTGGTCTCTGTCTGCAGCCCTACCCCAAATTCAGCACCGCACACCTTCCCCTTACTAACAGTGTGTGTGGCAACTGCAACCATGTACTGAACACCTGTGTACCAAGTACTTCGACAAGGTTGGAATGGGAGCTATCTCATTTATTTCATCAGCTTTTATTACTTGGCTTGCAAATCAAAACATCTCATAACAATGCTCTAAAATACAATATAATGAGTTTTTCATTCATTTTCAATGAATTTCTAATTAATGAAAAAAAAATCATTGGCAGCTTGGCTTTATATTATTAATATTAAATCGGGCTACTATAGCTAATTTCCCAGTAGAGACCTATCCCAAGTCTGAGACTACATGGTGGGATGGTGAGGTGTGCTGTCCTACAAAGTAGAAGTACAGAATGAGAATAGACACCCAACAACAGTGACAGGGAGTCCTTGCTCAGGCTGAAGGTACAACATGGTAAGAAGGTAACTCCAGGGGTTAGAAAGACAAAGGGAAAAGCAGGATTAAGTTCACAGGCACAAAAGACCCTTCCTTTTCTCTGTTTCAAGTCCTTTCCGCCTTTCAAGGCTCAAGTTTAATTTCCTTCTCTTCTCTCAATTCCTGCAATTCTTATTCTGAAGCAAATAAATCACTACTCAATTATATATTGTCTTCATTGTTCTCTATTGTTTTCCCATTAATTTTTCTTACGAGAGTGACAGATCCTTAAGAACAGCATCCACGGCTCACAACAAGCAAAGCTTCTGACTAAAAGCCATCCAAATTGTTTTCTATTTTGATTAATGGCTTACTAAAATATTACTTAGAATACTTATCTCTACTCAAGACAGAACTTTTGGAAAAAACGGCAATCCATTTGTTTTCTAAAATGGACCCAAAAAGGTCGATCCATCTAGTTACTGTCATTCGGAGCCACTGATAAAATTGACTTTAAAAAGTTTAGATATTTCAGGGAGGCAAAATGTTATGTTAAATTTTTATGCAAAATAAGGATCTGGGACAACAGACAAGGCCATAAGTTTTGCTTTCTGTCTGGCGGCAGGCATCAGCTCAAAGGTCAGCCAAGACAGGCTTTTACAAGTACATCCAGGAGCTATGGAGAAGAGCAGTCCGCTGTAATGAGCTTTCTTCTCAGGGTGCGCTGCTGGCAGTATGGCCAGCTCTCCGCGGTCCACAGGGCCCTCACCCAATCCAGCCTGATAAAGCCCCCAGACTGGGCACAAGACCTGGCAAGGTTATGTCATATATCAGATTCGTGTGCGCCACAGTGGTTGCAAACACTCAGTTCCTAAGGGTGCAACCCAGGGCAAGCCTGGCCATCATGGTGCTAACGAGCCAAGATTGGCCCAAAGCCTTTAGTCGGTTGCAGATGCGTGGCTAGACACCACTGTGGGGCTCTGAGAGTCCTGAATTCTAACTGGGTTGGCGAAGATTCCACATACAAATTCTTTGAGGTTACCTTCATTGATCTATTCCATTAAGCTCTCAGGAGAATCCTGACACCAGTGGATCGCCGAACCAGTCCACAAGCACAGGGAGACATGAGAGCTGACATCTGAGGCCACAAGAGATATGGCCTTGGAAAGGGTCACAAATTCCACCACAGTTAGTGGTTCTCGCTGTGTGGCATGAAGGAGACACAATATTCCCCAGCTCCACCATTACTGCTAATGTAGGTCATGTTTGTAAAATTCTTACCTAATAAACAATTTAGGACAGTCATGTCTGCTTAAAAGTGTTCTTTAATTTGTCTGTTAAAATGAGTTGTCTGCAGATTGTTCCATAAATGCACTGTCAAATTATGAAAGTCAAAGAAGGATAATGTTTGAAGACTGTAAGTGATGGTGTATCTTGTTTCTAATAAGATAAACACTTTTGTCTTTGCTTTATCTTATTAGGGAGTTTATATGTGGGTGTTTAAAATGCTGTTTGGACTCAGATATCACCTCACACCAGAGTGGCCAAAATGAACGAATCAGGAGACTACAGATGCTGGAGAGGATGTGGAGAAATGGGAACCCTCTTGCACTGTTGGTGGGAATGCAAATTGGTGCAGCCACTCTGGAAAACAGTGTGGAGGTTCCTCAAAAAATTAAAAATAGACCTACCCTATGACCCAGCAGTAGCACTGCTAGGAATTTACCCAAGGGATACAGGAGTACTGATGCATAGGGGCACTTGTACCCCAATGTTTATAGCAGCACTCTCAACAATAGCCAAATTATGGAAAGAGCCTAAATGTCCATCAACTGATGAATGGATAAAGAAATTGTGGTTTATATACACAGTGGAGTACTATGTGGCAATGAGAAAGAATGAAATATGGCCTTTTGTAGCAACGTGGATGGAACTGGAGAGTGTGATGCTAAGTGAAATAAGCCATACTGACAAAGACAGATACCATGTTTTCACTCTTATGTGGATCCTGAGAAACTTAACAGAAACCCATGGGGGAGGGGAAGGGGAAAAAAAAAAAAAGGAGGTTAGAGTGGGAGAGAGCTAAAGCATAAGAGACTCTTAAAAACTGAGAACAAACTGAGGGTTGATGGGGGGTGGGAGGGAGGGGAGGGTGGGTGATGGGTATTGAGGAGGGCACCTTTTTGGATGAGCACTGGGTGTTGTATGGAAACCAATTTGACAATAAATTTCATATATTGAAAAAAACAAAAAAACAAAAAAAATGCTGTTTGGTATAATAGGTGTAAAATAAATTCTGTAAAAGTAGAATGCAGAAGGTAGCCACGTGGGTTTGTAGGTGCGTGTAATGAAACCTACACTTCACTGGGGTGATGTAACGCTCTGCTGGTTTCCCCTCAAATGGCTGTTTTTAGGGGTTTGGTAAGAATAAGCTTTTTAAATTGGATTTTGCTTGGAAATGTGAAGAATATCCTTATCCTTTATCATGATCATATGCAGAATAATAAAGTTAACCAGGGCCAACATTTTTAGGTTTAATCCAATATTCCATTTATGTAACTGCTGCTTCTGAAAGAATAGTTTAAAAGAATGCCACCACTTTTAGGAGAATTAAACAAACCTGTTGTAAGAAGGTTCTCTTACAAATAAAAATACCACTGAGGTTCACATAGAAGGTGGAGTCTCCTGATTCTATCCCGTGATTCCATGGGATGTGTAGGAGACTGAATTTCATACAAAAATCGTTAGTAATGCTATTTACACCAGTGTATATTAAAACTGATAGAAACTGGGGGCACCTGCGTGGCTCAGTGGGTTATGCATCTGACTTTGGCTTAGGTCATGATCTCATGGTTCGTGGGTTTGAGACCCGCATCAGGCTCTGTGCTGACAGCTCTGAGCCTGGAGCCTGCTTCAGATTCTGTGTCCTCCTCTCTCTCTGCCCCTACCCCATTCGCGCTTTGTCTCTCTCTCTCCCTCTCAAAAATAAATAAAACATTAAAAAAATAAACTGACAGAAATTGAACATTAGGTAAACAAGATAAATTTACCTTAAGATTCCTTATCTAGTAACCAATGCTAGGATTGGTAAACGGTAGCCATCAGATAACCTTTTAAGTGTGAGGATAAAAAATTAAAGCTGGCTTTGATCAGATTTTTTTTTAAAAGACTGCAAGCTTTACTTACATTATTTAGGCAGTGTAATTTAAGAAACAGATTTCTGGGCTGATTTTTTTTTTTTTGAAAAATGTAATATAGATATTATATAGATTTACAAACACAAATTGACAAAAATAATAAATGAAATCATTGACACACTTCAAAAAAATCTGAGCTAATATATACAGCCTTCCTTTCCCTAACCACTAGTATTTCAAAACCTAATTATTTAGAAAGTCTAAAATAAATATGACAATTAAAAGGAGCATTAAAAAAAGGTGTACAGTATCTTCATTGTCTCATTGCAGATCAAATTTAAATTGTGCTCACAGGTAAAAATCTGGGCAGATGGTTTATAAAACATTAGAATAAGTGCAGAATAAGGGTATTATTTCCATATGACTGCTACAGTAAGAAATCTGCACCAAATTTAAGAGTACCTGCCAGAAATGAATACTGTGAAAACTATAATAGACATCTTGTATCAATACATTTCACATGCTTCAAGCTATCGGCTATAAAAACCAAATTATTCTTACCTATGCAATGCTTGGATTGCCAATTATCTGTGAGGAAAAAATTCAATGTTATCTAGACTGATTCTCTTTCACATGGTTCATTTGCATACATAGGTCATTCCTAACCTTGTAGATACTTCTCAACAATTAGATTATGAAAGTGGACTACTTTCTAACACCATATAGAAAAATAAACTCAAAATGGATTAAAGATCTCTACTTAGGATTAAATGTGAGACCTGAAACCATAAAGTTCCTGGAAGAGAACATAGGCAGTAATTTCTCTGACATCAGCCACGTCAACCTTTTTCTAGACATGTCTCTTAAGGCGAGGGAACTGAAAGCAAAAATAAACTACTGGGACTACATCAAAATAAAAAGCTTTTGCACAGCAAAGTAAACCAGCAAGAAAACAAAACTGAATGGGAGAAGATATTAGCAAATGATATATGTGATAAGGGGTTAATATCAAAAATACATAAATAACTTATACAACTCATGCCAAAAAAATAATCCAATTAAAAAATGAACAGAGGACTTGAATTTTTCCAAAGAGGACATACAGACGGCCAATAGACACACAAAAAGATGCTCAGCGTCACTAATCATCAGGGAAATGCAAATCAAAATCACAGTGAGATATCACCTTATACCTATCAGAATGCCTAAAATCAAAAAGACAGGACATACATAGCAAGTGTTGGCGAAGATGTAGAGAAAAAAGAACCCTCAGGTACTGCCGAAGGGAACGTAAATTGGTACAACCACTGTGGAAAACAGTATGGAGGTTCCCCCCAAAATTAAAAATAGAAATACCATATGACCCAATATTCCACTACTGGGTATTTACCCAAAGAAAACAAAAACACTAATTCGAAAAGATATATGCACCCCTATGTTTACTGCAGAGCTATTTACGATAGCCAAGATATGGGAGCAACATAAATATTCAAATAGACAAATGGATAAGGAAGATGTGGTGTGTGTGTGTGTGTGTGTGTACGTAATGAAATATCACACAGCAACAAAAAAGGATGAGATGGTGGCCATTTGCAACAACATGGATGGATTTAGAGGGTAGTTTGCTAAGTGAAATAAGTCAGACTGAAAAAGACAAATACCATATGATTTCACACAGGTGGAACCTAAAAAAACAAATGAATAAACAAAAAGTAGAATCAGACCTATACATACAGAGAACAAACTGAGGGTTGCCAGAGGTGAGGAGGGGAGGGGGATGGGCAACACGGGTCAAGGGAAGTGGGAGACACAGGCTTCCAGTTAAGCAGTGAATAAGTCACGGGGAATAAAAGGTACGGCATAGGGAATATAGTCAATGATATTACAATAGTGTTGAATGGCGACAGATGGTACTAACACTTGTGGTGAGTATAGCATAATGTATTAACTTATGGAATCACTATGCTGTATACCTGAAGCTAATGTAACACTTTTTGTCAACTATACTCAAAAAATTAATAAAGTACCACTGCAAAAAAAAATCCACTTATGGTGAAAATAACTGTGGTTTCCCTTTTCAGTGCGGAGCCTAAAAAGTCTATGTTCATGGATGTTCCCTAAACTTATGGTGGTAATCATTTTGCTATATATGTAAGTCAGGTCTTTATGGAGTACGCCTTCAGCTTAGTGCTGTATGTCAACTGTATCTCAATTAAACTGAGGGTGAAAAGAGTCTGTGTTCAGTTCATTTACTTCTAAGATACAAGTCAGACAATCTGAGGGAGGGAGGGCAATGATTTTTAACGCTGATAAATTCAACAAATGATTAAATGAAAACGCTTCTGAGTATTTTAGTTTTAAGAGCATCCACTGAAGTATAAATATTTCTGGACACTAAAACCAGGGTCACTTCCTCGTCATTTAAATAATCCAAAGTTGTTTTATCCTCGTATCCCAGAAGACAGTTTAACCTAAATTAAATGCCTCCTAGATTGTTGTGATAGCTTAAAACCATGGCTCTATAATATGGCTCAGCTACCGGTATACTATGTTGTTGCTCATTTGGGTAGCATTTCCTTTCACTCATCTTTCAGTAGCAAGGGAGAGTTCAATCACATACACACACAGCATTATATGGAAATAAACTGAAACACACACCTACATAAAGAATTAGACTTCATCTTAGGTTTTAACACAATCAGTGTGCTCTCCTCTCTAGTGAACCAAAAGAGATACTGAAGTTGAACTGTGGCTTTAGCTCAGCCTCTTCAAAAGAGATACAACAAAAGAAATAATTTTGTGGCCTAAAGGGCTTTTTAAATAACACAATGAACTAAAACTCTAACAGAAAACAGAGTTGAAGAAAAAAGAAGACATTAACACAGTAAGTTCAATTTTAGTGAGGAGATAAGCAATGTACTCTATTTCAAACTTACCACAACAGCAAAGAACACCATAAAGAAAAATGATAAACTACTTGTGTAGCCAAGAAAGCCTGTAAAATAACAGTAAAATAAAAAGCAATTTATAAGGAAAGTGTTCCTAACGTACAGCAAAAGCTATACATCTTGGGCATGTTTTCTATTACAGTGCTTGGTATCTGGGGCTTAGGGCTGAGAATAACAACATTCCAACTATCTGTCACAGATCATTTATGCAGCTCTGTACAGCAGAGTTGGAACAGGCTTACCACTAATGGTACACTGTAAGGAAAGGCTGCTCTTTAATGTTCCGCTGTAAAGATTTTATTTTAGTAGGGCAGACAAAATACTACTGCAAACCAAGTAATGGGCTAACTAGGCAAGGCTGAAGGCTGAACAACCTAAAATAAGTCCGAGTTCAAAATTATTCACCACTACCACCCTTCTGCTAAAAATGTGGTACTGTGAAATTTAAAAACCCCTTAACATTATCTTCTCTCTCTTCCAAACAAAAAAATGTTCTCTTCTCTAAAGACTTACCTATTTTAGGAAGAAGTGCAAGAGGGAAGACAATGCCAACACAAATGATTATTAGTAGTATTTGTCCATCAAGATACCAAGACCTATTAGAAAAAAAAAAGTCCTATTTTAGGCACAGGAATCCACTGTTTGTGTTTACACACACACACACACACACACACACACACACACACACACACACTTATAACCATTACAACCACCCATTAAGAAAAGTCTACTTCCTTTTATTAAAATACGTTCTAGTGAAATCCTATTATTCTTATTAATGAATTTTCATTTAAGAAAGGTATCAAAATAATGAGATGCCATTTTTCAACCACCAAATTAGCAAATATTTAAAAGTAAGATAATAGTCAATGTTGGTGAGGAGTGACAAGGTAAGCACAAAACTGGTGAAGGTAAAAACTGCATAAAAACAATACAGAAAATCAGAAACAAACATCTAATACCATGACAATTTAAAAAAAAAAAATTAAGTTTATTTATTTTTTGAGAGAGAGACAAGGGAGGGGCAAAGACAGAGGGAAAGAGAGAGAGCATCCCAAGCAGGCTCTGCACTGTCAGCGCAGAGCCCCATGCAAGGCTTGAACTCATGAACCGTGAGATCATGACCTGAGCAGAAACCAAGAGCTTGACACTTAACTACTGAGCCACCTAGGTGCCCTTAAGACCATGACAATTCTAAAACAAATTATGTGACTAGGGAACAATTTCAAAAAAGAAATTTTTATAAGTATAATAACGTAATGAATACTCAGTAAACATCATAAATATATATAGCATGATAGCAATTTTGAGGAAAGGATTCATTAAAAATGGAAAGGAACTACAACATATTGATAGCCATCATCTCTGGGTGATAGAATGATGAGTAATTTTTGTTCTTTACAGTTTTCTATATTTTTCAAATTATCAAGAAAGAGCATGAATTACCAGGAAAAAAAGTACTATATTTTTCATATAAAGGCATTAGCATATTAAATGAAATAAAGGCAAGTTAAAAGTGTGTGATGATGTATTTGATTACTTAAGAAAATTGGATGAACATTAAAAAAAAAAAAATGGTCAGAAGGACAGATTTAAAATACCAGAAGCATATATGTCTATGTGGTAGCAATATGAGCAATTTTTATTTTCTCCTGGTTTACATATAGATGGGTTTCAATTTTCTAATATAAAATACATGTGTATAAGTTTTAAAACGTTAGAGTTAATGCCCCAAGAATTTAATAGTAAAGATTTCACTTTAGTATGTAAAGGACAAACAATTCATGCAAGAAGTATAACTAGTAAATACACACAAAGAAAAATCCAATCTCTGGTGCTAATTTAAGAAATAAAAATGAGGCTGTTGAAATTAAACTAGTAAAATTATTTTAAAAACAATATTCAAGGATGTGGCACAATTGATCTTTCACGCATTGTTAGTGATCTTGTCAATTACTACTACTTCTGGAAAAACAATGACAATATGTAGCAAAAGCAATAAAAATATGGTAATCTAAGAAAATAATCTATAATATAAAGAATTCTATGTGCATGAAACTATGAATATAACATTATTATAATATTAAGAAGCTGGCAGGAAGTCCTATATATTTAACAATAGAAAATATTAGGTTAATTAACAGCATATTCGGTGGAATGTTATGCAGCTTTAAAAAAAAGACAATTTAGCGAAATGGAAATGATAAAAGTATAAAATATATGGTTATTAACTATGTTTAAAAAAGCTTGAGAAAAATTAAAAGGGAATGAAATAACCATGATTAGGTAAGAGATGGTATTATGTATGATTTTTATTTTTTAATCTTTTTCAACGTTTTTTTTTTGTTTTTTTTGTTTTTTTTTTTTTTTATTTTTGGGACAGAGAGAGACAGAGCATGAACGGGGGAGGGGCAGAGAGAGAGGGAGACACAGAATCGGAAACAGGCTCCAGGCTCCGAGCCATCAGCCCAGAGCCTGACGCGGGGCTCGAACTCACGGACCGCGAGATCGTGACCTGGCTGAAGTCGGACGCTTAACCGACTGCGCCACCCAGGCGCCCCTGATTTTTATTTTTTATCTGTCTTTTCTAAATTTCCTGTAATCATTTTTCACTGAAACATATACATATATATACACGCACAATAGTAACAAAGTAAAATTCATGCCAATATGGGAGCTAGAGTATCAAAGACAATAGGGATTATTTGTCCAAATCATATGGTAGATGCTCTCAGAATTCCCAGTTAGTGAAAATGCATCTTCTTTTTGTACCATGTAGCTAAAGTCTCCCATCCTGTTAAATTAAGAAAATGGATAGGGGCATCTGGATGGCTCAGTTGGTTAAGCATCTATTTCTTGATTTCAGTTCAGGTCGTGATCTCACAGTCATGAGACTGAGCCCTGCGTCGGGCTCTGCACTAGGCATGGAGCTTGCTTAAGGTTCTCTCTCTCCTTTTCTCTCTACACCTCTCCCACTTGCACTCTCAAATTAAAAAAAAAAAAGAAAGAAAGAAAAGAAAACGGACAAATTCCTAGAACCATACATCAAAATTGAATCATGAGAAATAGGAAATACGAATAGAGCACTAATGAGTAAGGAAAATGAATCAGTAATCAAAAACTTCCCAACAAAGAAAAGCCCAGGACCAGATAGTTGTAATGATGAATTGTACCAAATATTTAAAGAAGAATTTATGCCAATTCTTCTCCAACTCTTCCAAAACTCTGAAGAGAAGGGAACACTCCCAAATTCATTTTACAAGGGCAGAATACTCTAATATCAAAGCCAGATAAGGATACTACAAAAAAAAAAAGAAAACTACACATCAAAATTCCTGATTAATACAGATGCAAAAATCCTCAAAAAAATATTAGCAAACTGAATTCAGTGGCACATTAAAAAGATCATATACCATGATCAAGTAGAATTTATCCCTGCAATACAAGGGTGGTAGGACATATGTAAATTAATAAATGTGGCACAGCACATTAATAGTATGAGAGATAAAAATCATATGATCATCTCGACATATGAGAAAAAGCATTTGACAAAATACAATAACCTTTTATAATAAAAGCTTCAATAAACTAGGTATAAAAGGAACATACTTCAACATAATAAAGGCCATACACAACAAACCCATAGCTAACATCATACTCGATAGGGAAAGGTTGAAAGCTTTTCCCTAAGATCAGGAACCACACAAGGGTGCCCAATCTCACCACTCTTCTTTTTTAAAATTTTATTTAAAAAAATTTTTTTTAAATGTTTATTCATTTTTGAGAGACAGAGAGAGACAGAGTATGAGTGGGGAAGGGGCAGAGAGAAGGAGACACAGAATCTGAAGCAGGCTCCAGGCTCTGAGCTGTCAGCACAGAGCCCCATGCTGGGCTTGAACTCACGAACTGCGAGAGTACGACCTGAGCCAAAGTCGGACGTCCAACCGACTGAGCCACTCAGGCGCCCCCCACCCCCTCATCGCACCACTCTTTTTAAACATGGTACTGGAAGTCCTAGCTAGACAGCCAAATTGGAAAAGAAGTAGTAAATCTGTTTTTATTTGCAGATTATACGATCTTATACACAGGAAATCTCAACCAAAAAACTGTTAGAACTATCAACACATTCAGTAAAGTTGGAGGATACAAAATCAACTTACAGAAACCAGTTACATTTCTATACACTAACAACAAAATATCTGAAAAAGGAATAAAGAAAACAATCCCATTTATGACAGGATCAAAACCAATAAAATATGTAGGAATAAATTTAACCAAGGAAGTGAAAATTCAATACACTGAAAACTGTAATACTTTGATGACAGAAATTAAAGACACAAATGAAAAGCTATCCTGTCCATGTTCATAGATAGGAAAAATTAATTTGTTAAAATGTCCATACTGCCCAAAGCTATCTATAGATTTAACATATTCCCTATCAAGATTTCAATGACACTTTTTATACAAATAGAACAAACGATCCTAAAATTTGTATGGAACCACAAAAGATCCCAGATAGCCAAAGCAATCCTGAGAGAAAAAACAAAGCATCACTCACACTTCCTGATCCTAAACTATGCTACCAAGCTGCTATACCATTCAAAATAGCATAGTTCTGGCTTAAAATAGACACATAGACCAACAGAACAAATAACAGAGCCCAGAAACAACTCTGTGTCCATATACAGCCAACTAACATTTGACAAGGGAGCCAAGAGTGTTCAATGGGGAAAAAATTTTCTTTAATAAATGGTGCTAGGAAAACTGGATAAACACATGCAGAAAAATAAAAAGGACCCCTATCTTATACCACTCACAAAAATTAACTTAAAATGGATTAAAGACTTAAGTGTAATATCGGACCATAAAACTTCTACAAGAAAACATAGGAAAGTAACTCCTTGACATTGGTTTTGGCATTTATTTTTTGGACATGACATCAAAAGTATAAGCAACAAAAGCAGAAATAAGTGGCACTACATCAAACTAAAATGCTTCTGTACCGCAAAAGAAACAACAAACAATACGAAGAGTCAATCTATGGAATGAGAGAAAATATTTGGAAACCATATCTTTGGTAGGGAGTTGATATCCAAATTATATAAAGAACTCATACAAAGCAATAGCAAAAAAAAATTGAACAATCCAATGTAAAAATGGGCAGAGGAAATGAACATTCTTCCAAAGACGACATGCAAATGTCCAACAAGTATATGAAAAGGAGCTCGACATCACTAATCTTCAGAGAAATGCAAATTAAAACCACAATGAGATATCAGCTCACACTTGTTAGTATGGGTATCAAAAAGACAAGAAATAGCAAGTGTTGGTGAGGAAGTAGCGATAAAGTAATCCTTGTGCACTGTTAGTGAGAATGCGAATTGGTTCAGCCATTATGGAAAACAGTACGGACGTTCCTAAGAAAATTAAAAATAGAACTACCATATGATCCAGTGATGCCACTTCCGGGTGATATATCCAAAGGAAAACAGGATATGGAAAAGATAGCTGCAGTTCCTTATTTATTGCAGCATTATTCACAATAGCCAAGGTATAGAAGCAACCTAAGAGTTTGTCAGTAGATGAATGGATAAAGATGTGGGATATGTGTGTGTATATATGTATCTATCTATCTATCTATATATATACACACACATACATAATATGCCATATATATAATATACATATGGAATAATGGAATATTATTCAGCCACGAGAAAGAAGGAAATCTTGCCACTTATGACAATATGGATGGACTCTGAGGGTGTTGTGCTAAGTGAGATAAGTCAGGCAGAAAAAAGATCATTATCGTTTATCACTTATATGTAGAATCAAAAAAAGCCACACTCACAGAAACAGAGTAGAATGGTGGTTACCAGGGGTGAGGGTGGGGGTGGGCAAGGGAACTGAGATGTTGGTTAAATGGTACAATTTGCAATTAGAGGATGAATAAGTTCTGGGGATCTAATGTACAGCCTTCTGATTGTAGTGAACAATAATGTATACCTGAAAGTTGCTAGGAGAGTAGATCCTTAATAGAACGTGATGGAGGGGTTAGTTAACACTATTGTGGTAATCACACTGCAATATAGAAGTGTGCTGACACGTTGTACACCTTAAATGTATACAATGTCATAGGTTATTTATATCTCAGTTTAAGAAAAAAGAAAGAAAAGGTTTTCCTCTACATGGGTTTCCACCCCTGGCTTCCGACATGGACTTCATCGTGCACTGTGTCCTTTTGTACCCTGGTTTAAGAGGAAGTCCTCTGTAACATATCTTTCCCGGGTATTGTTGGGTGCCAGCAACTTCCTCTTAAACAGAGCAAAAGAAGGAGCGGCAGCAGAAATAGCACCATGATGACACCTTTCCCTTTTTCACTCTAATTCATGTCTTTAGGAAATGCATGTGTCAGAACCCAAAAACCTATGCACAAGTATTTCTAGCACTAATGGACCCAAAGATGTGCTCTCTGCATTTGCACATGCCTCTCAATTCCTGTATGCAGGAGGACCTAAGAGCACACATATTAAGAATACAAAATGATGGGGCACCCGCGTGGCTCAGTCGGTTAGGCGTCCGACTTCAGCTCAGGTCATGATCCCACAGTTCATGAGTTCAAGCCCCGTGTAGGGCTCTGTGCTGACAGCTCAGAGCCTGGAGCCTACTTCAGATTCTGTGTCTCCCTCTCTCT
Source organism: Panthera pardus (assembly GCF_024362965.1). Lineage (NCBI taxonomy): Eukaryota > Metazoa > Chordata > Mammalia > Carnivora > Felidae > Panthera > Panthera pardus. The sequence goes on along the minus strand of NW_026526810.1, from coordinate 99,801,199 downwards.
CTGTCCTTCCTCCACTCACACTGTTTCTCAAAAAAGGAATAAATGTCAAAAAAAAAAAAAAAAGAATACAAAATGATATTGGGCATGTTCCTCTTCTAGTCACTCTTGAATTCAAGTGTCAAAATGGGAACTTCAAAATATCTCTCATTGAGGAACACCTGGCCACCAAATTTCTGAAAACTGCAAAAAGCCCAGGGCTCTCTGCCTAAAACCACGCTCCTTCTGGGACCCAATATCAGACCCACACCACTGCAGTGTCAGGAGAAAAAAGACCCAAAGGAGCACCAAAGCAGATTCCATCTGACAGTTCTGCTGTTCCTACTGTCATGAAGGTGGAGTTGTGCAGAGGGCATATTGATCTTTAGGACCGAAGACTCTTTTCTCTTGTGTAAGAATAAAGGAACACTTTAAGTCCTGAAGTTTACAACTTATACAACTTATATAACGTATTACAACTATATCAGACCACAATTCACTCATGTCCAAAAGCCATGAGACTGCCCAAAGCACTTAACCGTGGGACTAAAGACAATGTCACCTCCTCCCAGCAGTCCCTCAGAATCACAGTTATGGTATGTTAGTGGATACTAACACATGCCTCAGATACTGCCTCCTTTTTCTCAGAACGGTGCTTTCCTTTAAACTGTCCTCTTCACAGGACTGGATTTTAAATTCCTGATATACAAAGAACTTTATTGGGGTGCCTGGGTGGCTCAGTCAATTCAGTGTCCAACTCTTGATCTCGGCTCAGGTCGTGATTTCACGGTTCGTGAGATCGAGCCCCACAGCAGGCTCTGTGCTGACAGTGCAGGATTCTCTCTCCCTTCCTCTCTGGCCCTCCCCTGCTGGCGTAAGCTCTCTCTCTCAAAGTAAATAAATAAATAACCAACAAACAAATAAAACTTTATTGCAAAATATAGTTTCTCTATCCCTGGCTTGGCTACTGGGTAATCATTTCTTCTTAAGGTACATTAATAAAGCCAATTGCAAATACAGTGCTTTTCTTTACCATTCAACCATAAGGCAATATAGTAATGCACAGTAAAGTTAGTTTAGATTTGATGTGCACGTCACAGTCAACTGAGTTGTGTTTGGCGATGGATAGTTTCCAAAGAGCAGAGGTGATTAAACTTGCAAAATAAAACCCAGCCTGAGAAATACAAACCAGTAAAACATAATCTCAAAAAGCACCTATTAAATAAGCATCTTTTATAAATCAAAATTTTAGAAGAATATACTCACCTTAAATTTTTTCCTAAGGGGGAAAAAGAATTATCTAACCGAACCCCTGTTTTCCTACTGTAATCTAAATATACATTCCTTTAAGCCAAAAGAATTAGAGTAAAAAGTTTTATACTTCCTAAAAAACTTGTTTGATCTGTGGATTTAATCCTATATGATAAAAATGTTCCAAGTATGAAATATAGAGTTTAAATCCTTAGCTGTATTGCAAATGCTTTGGCATGCAGATGCTTTTTTCCATATTTTAATGAAAACCAGATTTATTTATAAGTTGCTTTAATTTCATTCTCGAATAGAATGGAACAAGAGTATCATATGTTCTGAATTAGGATCTTACTCACATCCCATATCAATTATGTAACTCAAATGCAAGACAACTTAATTGTGTCAATCATATTCCCCTGACAAGATCATTAAATGTTAACAGAGAGCTTCCAACTTTTAACAGCCATAGATTTTTAAAATATAAATTATTCTGTGAAAAATACCAATGCCTCATACAAGTTTGGGATTAAGTATTATAGTTTCTGACTTCTAACAGTAATTTTTGAAATCAGAATATTGTGAACATACGGTTTCTTTTTGATAACATCTTTTTAGAGGTTTATATTTCACAAAGGTACATCAAATCTCACAGAAAATAAGCACACCTGAAAGACCTTAACTGCAATTTATTGTCAAACCCTAAAATAAAAGCATATCAATATCATATTGACTCAGAAGAAATAGTGTTACGTAACTTTTAAAATACACTGTCCTAGACAGTTGTTAATTACCATAACATTTGTTTCTTAATTATTTTACAGCATCAAGCTTTAAAGATTAATGATTTATCTATATTCTGACCAACTAATATAGTCTCTTATTAATGTTCTTCAAAATTCTGAAGTCCCAAGTAAGCAAATGTACATTTCATGTACAACAAGATGACGCTGTCCAAGAGATGTGCAATTTTCCAAAACCGAGATGATACAAACTGGCCACAGGATTTTGAAGTATAGTTTTAAAAATCAATTTCTGACATATAAAAATACCATTGTAATCAATTTTCCACTAAGATGAATAAGATGGGAGTTTATTATTATTTTTTTTTTTTTGACAAACCAGAAAAAAATCCCAACCAAATTGCAATTGATTTAAATTGAAGCTATGGTAAAAGTATCGCATTTACAGAAAGAAGACCTCAATTTTAATGGCAGTTCTGTCTTATGCTACCTTAATTATTTCTAAAATTTTATATGCGGTTTTATCCCTTCTCTTTCCACAAAGACATATGACAATAAAAATTTAAACAGAAGTCGCCAAATTCAGGAGCAAGAAAAAGGCAAAGCACATGTGACAACTATTAGGATTAACAGTTTATGCAACACATTCAAATTTGACTCTGACCTTCCTGGCAGAGCAAACAGGGCAAATTCACCTTTCATGTAGTTATTATTATTGAAATTTCTTTATTTTTAATTGCGGGTATATCTGACACACAACATTATGGAATTTCTTAATTCCCCACATTTACACTATGCTATCAGCTTACAAAAAGCATTTGTATATACAATATCTTGTTTGATCATATCAACAACTTTCTTAAGAAGTTGTTCTTAAGAACACTGGTACCCCCATTAAGCCAGGTGAAGAAACCCAAACCACAGAATTAAGTCATATGGCCAAAAGAAGTAAAACTTCTTGAGGTCATTGAATGTCACATGGATAGAACATGTCTCCTTACTCTTAGTCTAACATTCCTGATTCTACTTCTCACGGCCTTGAGTTCTTAGCCCTAAACCTTAAAATAAAACTGTCACATAGAATTTTTTTGAATAGAAGTTGTCCTCATTATTTTCACAGCGATGCAAAAGTGAATTTAATACAGCTATTTCTTATAGCAATTGTTCATCAAACTAAGAGCATAAAATGTAACAGTAACTAGATAAAGCTGTAGATGAGGCAGTTGTGAACACCAAATGTGATAATTAATGTGGAAACCCTATAAACTGTAAAGTACTACACAAAGGCACAATAGTTTCTGATGATGAAAAATCATGCAGGACTTCGATTCCTATTCAGATCTGAAGTACACCATACTTTCCTTATAAATAGGTATTTGCAGTTGTCTAAGTAGAGTTTTTTCATGGAAGCCAAGTTGCAAAAGCTAAAAAGTTAATTTTGAAAACTTGCCCCTCAGTCCAGAACAAGTTCACATATTAGAGCACAACAGCCAAATATTTACATCAAAAAGTCTGATAGGTTTTTGTATTATGGTTTAGAAATTATGTGAAATAACTTGATGACATTTAAAAGAATTTATTCTGTCTTTTCGAGTTTATTCTTCACAAAGTTTCTTTTCCTGTGCAAGGAAAAACAGAATTGTTTTTTTCCCATAAAAAGAGATGAGTCAATAGTCTTTAGAACCCAGTATTTTTTAAATAAGGGAGAAAGGAAGTATAATGTGGTTTAGTATTGTTTATAATATTGTTAAAAAACAGGAAATGAAATAATTAAATCCCTGCAAACCATTTATTTTTTCAAACCCTGCTTTAGAATAGAAATTCACAAGTGTGGCTGTAACTTTATCACTGTGGTTTGCTGAAAAGCGACAGCAGTATTAACCACTCCCCTCCTTTGTTTAAGACCTTTACGGGCAGGACTTTCCACTAACCCTCATTCCCCACCTCATTTTTTCATTGAAAGAAGAAATTTCTTCTTTTTTCTTCTCCAAGAAACAGTTCCTTCCTGTCTTTGCCTAATATGCCATATCATGAATAAATACTTATTGAATTAATAAATTAATGGACACAACGGGAAATATTTTTTCTTACCCAGTATGGCCTCCTGACAAAAATTCTGAAATAGCAGCAGGAAGCTCTGTTTTAATAATTACAAGATATGATGACATAGCTGCAAAAAAAGATAAAAACAGTTTCTATTAGAATTCTATACTTCTTAACCATTTAAAGAATAATTTATACAGAAACACAGATGTCCATTAGGGCTTTGACAACATGTGGAAGATTAACTCATACTGCATTATCCCAAAGGTATATACACACCAGGAATGGAGATAAATAACTGTGTAGAGAATAACTGGTAGCTCATTATAGATGCTTTGTTTACATTTCAAACCCAAGACAAACTATTTAGGTAAAAGGAAGGGTCTTAATTACAGGGAATTTATAAATGAAAAATTTTTTGATGTTTTGCACACGTTTGTATGTTATCAACCCTGTTCAAGGCATTAGAGGTTAGTTTAGCAACAACTGATACAGAAACAGGAGTTTAATAAGTACTAGAGAGAACCCCCCCACACACCCAAAGAAGTCTCACTCCCTTCCTCTCCATTTCTTTGCTTCCCCCCAACACATTATGCACATGTTATTATAAAATAAAAATAAAGTGCATAATGAGTTACATTTTTAATTGTCCTCTAAAACTAATTAGAAAAGATTCAGTGGTAACTGCTAAGCATATTAAATGGACAAAACTTACAACTTTTATTCCATTTTATTAACAGAGCTCATCTGTATTATGTAATCAAAACCTGAAGCTAGCATTATTTCTTACATTTGATCTGACGGGATCCAAGAAACAACTAGTTTTTAAAGCATTTTAATAATGATCCCATTTCTGATGCAGCTATAAAAAAAATCCTATAAACCTTCCATCATATATTAGGAAATATTTTAATATGGTTACAGAACATAGAACTCATTTATATGTAAATACTTGAGTTTAAGCTTACATGTTTAAGTACATAGAAACCCAGATGATTAGAGTCAGAACTTCAGTTTAACAGAGTAATAATCTCTCTTTCCCCCAGAGATTAAGTATATATTAAAAAAGGGCCAACAAGAGTATGTCCAAGAAGAATAAAGAGTGTACTCTGTACGCACGTTAATTTTATTACTTATTTATACTTCAGGAAACATTTTACTTTCTCCTTGGACCTACAAAAACTAAGAACACAAATGAATGCCAAGTCTGAATGGTAAAAATCTGGTGAAAAATTGATTAAAAGGCTCAAATGTTTAAACAGGAGAATGCATTTTTCTCAAACAACATGTGTAAACGTAGCTGAACTTCTCCACAATTATTACAGTACTATGTGACCACTGGAGAAAGAAAAAAAGGAAATATACTATTTTGTACATAAATTTATATGAAGATAGACAATAATTACATGCAAACACACATACACAATTTTTTTTAGTAAAGTAACGTACCCATGGCAAAATAAAATTTAGAACAGCTAAGTAAATACTCACTTCTCCTCAATGAAAATTCATTATGTATACACACATTTTCCAGTTTATGACTATTTATTTTCCCGCATTAGTATGGTTGTTGAAGTATAGCTTTTTGCCCAACAGAAGTACAGGGCATTTCTTCAAACTCTTTTAGTTTTGGGGCATTGCAATTGATTGTATGTGAAAAGGTGTTCTGTATCATTCATTCAAAAGGAAAAATGCTATCAATTTGGCACAGAACAGAAGGAAGGTTTAGATTAACCTCCTTCACTCAAGGATTTGGGGTCTTGTTTATAATACTTTATCTATTCCAAAGAATCATACACATATGGTATGATGTTGAAAATCATGAGCTGAATTTTCTGCAACTGGCAAGCTGCTTAAATATATCTTGCAAGGAAAAAAAAAAGAGACAAAAGTACCTTGAACACAAGGAATGCAGACTTCCTATACAATTGTAATTTATTATCCGCCCATCAGTCTTTCTTGCTTGGATTAATCCAACACCACGTGCGTTTCTAAAGTTTCAGACATTCATCTCTTTCAGTAATTTTCTATTATTTCTTTTAGATCTTTAGTTGTAAAAGCTTCAATGAATATGATATCATATTTCTTTCTAATACACAATCTGTCATTCTTCCCAGAATTTCTATTAGCCCCTGGCTAATCATTTGATCACTTTTATCCTCTATTGTAGCCTTAACTCTTTGGTTTTCAAATGGGAGTCCTATTTCATTACATTCCAGTCTGAAGAATCATGTATATTTCAAGAAACATGAACTCACCAAACATATGTTTCTCTCTCAAAAAGAGATCTCAGCATACAAGATATAATAAAACATGTAAATACTGCTTCTTTCTTAGAGAATGCTGGTGTTTGTTTTAAGAGCTACAAAACCACAGAGCTCCTGATGAGGAAAAGCCCCCATGATTAAGCAAGGAAAACAAAGACACTATCCTTTTCACTGTCTTCGTTATTTTTTCCTAACCACAAGTAAACTTCCATGCAAGGACTACCACCTTAACATATTATATATAATACAGAGAAGAAGCAAAACAGACTACCAAATATATATTAACTTAGGAAATACATCTTAATTAGATTCACATAAAAAGGACAACTAGCTCAATAAAAAAAAAAAAAGTTTTAAAGATATAATTATCAACAGGAGAGCTCATACATCCATTGTTTATAACCAAAAGGTTCACTAGATCAAACAGCTGCCTGCCACACCTTTTGTCTCATGTCTTCTATTAATGACATAAGGAAGTGCTTTAAGACCTATCTTAGAGACAGTTCATAAGCAAGAATTTGTAAATGATTTTTGCTGACATCCATACACAGCATAGACTCCTAACACAAGACGCACCATGTTGTACTCTAAATTAATAGCGGTACCAGGGTCATCCATTTTAGCCATGGTTATAGTTAAGTGATTCTGGCCCCCACACTACCAAGCCAGAATTGGTGCTAAAGGACATACCTTGATGACAGGTATTCAAGCCATTACAAATCACTTAGTTTTACCACATTAACTAACTAAGTATTCTTTTCTCCTTCATTTTAAACATAACTAATAGAACTCATTCAATGGAAACTGCCCTGGGAAGGAAATAAAAAAATCTGTCAACCCAATCAAAACACAGAAGTTGAAAGTATTCTTTGAAAACCATGCGGAGAACCAAGTGTTATATTAAGAAATGACTAAAATAGGGTAAAATTTGACCAGACAATAGCAAGTAGTAAGCTATTAATATTGGTTGCTCTAATCATAAAAGAGAAACACATGAGCTGGGAACACAGACACTGAAGGAAGAGATGCCAGAAATACAGAACAGGGGAAAGAGACCTGTGAGAGAAGAACCATGAGAACAGTGAACACTTTTGGGTTTGGGATGCCTATACCATGCTGGCCAGTATTCTAAGTGATCTGCAAGTTATTTCCTCATTTAACCTTTACCACAAAGCTGTGAGGTATTTCTTTCACAGATAAAGATATGGAGGCACAAAGAAGTAACTTGCCCAAGGTGGTAATGGTATAAACAGCCAGTCTGGCTTGAGAAATTTGCACCATTAACTATTATGGAAAAGTGCAGGAGCAAAGTGAAGAAGAATCCACCACAGGAAAGAAAAAAATAAGGGTAGTCTATGAAAAGGACCACTCCCTAGAATTATTTTTTCTTCTGTCATGAGCATTTCAATAACAAATTGCTTATGAATGCTGGAGTTCAAAGAAATTAGTTAGAAGTTTTAAAAACACTTAGGTTGATTTCACTTTGACATGTATTTTCAATGTAATTTATTTCAGCTTTGTAGCTGGTTTGGTAGAGTTATTAGTACAAGATTTCTCAGACAAGCCAAGGAGTTTCATGAGGGACCCTGTTGCATGATTCTATGATTCTAATGCATCTACAGCTATTATTGTAATTCACAGGAGAAAGTTTCCTATTCTCACATATTTGAGATATTAACATCAAACTGAAATGTAAAAAAAAAAAAAAATTAAAACAACAGACCAATCTCTCTTCCCAAAAACCCTGTATTCTTCTGGACTACTTTTCCCAGGACTCCTTAAAAAAAAAAAAAAGAAAGAAAGCCTCAACTGGAATCTAGGTCTAACAAATCATTAGTTTGTAAAAATAATTATCCTTTTTGTTAAACTCTTAAAATACACGTATGAAGATAAGATTACATACAGCTATTTTTAAAACAGAATTAGGTTTTCAGCACTTGGAGGAAGTTCAGCAACTTCTCAAAGGATTAGTCAGCCAGCCCTAAACAGATGTACTATGGGAGGAAATAATAAGTTTGCCTTTCCGTCTGAGAGATTCAATTTTACTTCAAACATGTTTTTAGTCATGGATAGCAACTGGTTTATTCTATTCAACATGTCTTATTAACCCAGTATTCCTCCTAAGTGTCCAAATGCCACTGAAAGGCTATCCTCACTCAAAATAGTACACAACACAATCTCTTTTTCTAAAATCCTGAAAAATGTCACTTCCTTAATTTGCACACAAATGGAAATCAAAATACATGGAGGAAATTTTCTCCCATAACCCTAAGAAAATGTATATCATTATCATTTATCAAGATCTCAAATTTGAACACAATGGGACCAGAATATTTACTATTCTAAAATCCCCTAACTGAACTTCAGTGAGTCATGGGTATAAATGGCATAATGAATACATACACTGAATACATAATGAATACAAAGATATTGTAATAGCAATATAACAGGACGGATGCTAGGTACCCTTGTGGTGAGCATAGAATAATGTATAAAAATGTTGGGGCGCCTGGGTGGCTCAGTCGGTTAAGCGTCTGACTTCAGCTCAAGTCACGATCTCACAGTCCGTGAGTTCGAGCCCCGCGTCGGGCTCTGGGCTGATGGCTCAGAGCCTGGAGCCTGCTTCCGATTCTGTGTCTCCCTCTCTCTCTGCCCCTTCCCCGTTCATGCTCTGCCTCTCTCTGTCTCAAAAATAAATAAAACGTTAAAAAAATTTAAAAATAAAATAAAATAAAATAAAAATGTCAAATCACTTAAAGTTGTACACCTGAAACTAATGTAACATTATGCATCCACTCTACCACTATCCACTCAAATAATTTTAAAAAATCATTACTAAGAAATATATTACTTTCAAAACCTTTTTAAAGTGACATGTTGCCAGTAAATTTTGTCAAAGTATGTATTTATGAAAAAAAAAACTCCTTCCAAATTTCCTATATCCTTCCTATTCTAAGGCAGTGCTTCCCAGAATTTCTGGACATACTGTTCAGGTTCAAAAAAGCTGTAGTATGTCCACAGATGAGCTGACCAGCAGATGGCGTTGAAACAGCACGTCCAATCCCAGTCTCCCAGGGGACAATACAAACTAGTACATCTAAAATGAGTTCATCATCCTACAAAAACAAAAATACAGGCAGAAAATAAAAATAAATAGCTTCTAATTTATCTAACATTAAATCATGAATTTTACAAATACTGAGACTTTGAAATTTTTATAGATCTCAACTGAAAACGATCTTATTTATACCTTTCTGACGATGAGATTTAGAAATTGTCCTGTTTGAGTACAAACAAGGGCTGTGGGGTTTCTTTTAAAACAGATTGCCAAACTGAGGTGTTAATCAAGACTGTTGGTCTTGTAGGTTTGTAGGGCCTGTGCCAGACTGGAAAATCTGGATCATTCTAGCACTTTCAGGAAGTTTCAGTAAGACTACTTAATGTTTAGGTTCTCCTTTCACAGTATGTAGCAGTGATTCAATCTTTAATCTCCTTTAAGGAATTGGGGCTTTAAAGAACTAAATAAAGAATATGCTAGCCATAGTGGTCCTTCTTATTTTATAAAGAGCAAAGTAAGGATTTAACGTACTCCTTGGAGTCACTTACCTTTCCACACTTTGAGAGGACTGAAATACAAAACCAGAAAAAACATCAACTAACTTCACTTTATCATGCACTTCTAGGAGTCCACAGGACTTTCTCTGGCTTGACTAAAAAATGACTTGGGGTTTACTGTTTGATTTCTAGCAATATTTTAGCCTACCTAGTGGTCTATATTGAGAATTCAAATGAATGTGAAACTAACTACTTACTTTGGTTTTTAGGAAAAGAATCTCATAATGCAAAAATGCTAGAAGGACTATGTGGAAATTACCTACACTTATTTGCCACTACAGTTCTTACTCCTTTTTTTACTAGTAGCCCACCAAATTCAAACCCTAAGCCAGAGTTCTCTTGCCGGTACTAGCATTAAATATTAAAACTTCCAGATGTCTCTTTACCGACTTTGTGTCCCAGCAGCAATGACTCTGAGTGAATGTCACTCCAGCTCCTGACGAAATGGCCAGCCGGGGGCTATTGCTGGGGCCTATTTCAGGCCCTGAATTCATTAGTGTTGGGAGGAGATAAGGAATTGCCTCGAAGTAGTATTTTACCGGAGGGCTTTCCATATTCCAAAGGCAAACGTTTCCAAAAGCTTAGAATAAGAGTGCTATATTTAGTGAGTCACATTTTTTTCTATCATAAAGCTTAGAAATTATTCAAAGATACTATATTTTTCCAATCAATTTGTTAGACTACATCAGTGCCCTGTGACTAATACTTGGTGCCTCATTGATCCTGGGGGAAAGAGGTTTTCTGACAGTAAATTCTTTCCTAAAGAAGCTATATCCTCACTTATAATATTCCATGGTCGCTCTTGCCAGTTAATCAATTCTCTTCCTCCTAAAGAAGCACCAAGCCAGGCCGCTGGCTTTTCCTTCTCTCCCTCCTCTTACTCCTTCCTTTTTTCCCATAATAAATATTACTTATGAAATGTCTATTATATGCTAGACACTAAGAACACAAATGAATGAGCAAATTACTTGGATTTATGTAATAAAGAGGTGTAGGGGATACGCTGGGTCTTTACTGACACATCCATGTAACAAATATTGATCAAGAACAATTCATAATCGGGCTCTGTGTTGACAGTTCAGAGCCTGGAGCCTGATTCAGATTCTGTGTCTCCCTCTCTCTGCTCCTCCCCAACTCATGCTCTCTCTTTCTCAAAAACAAATGTTAAAAAAATTTTTTTTTAAAAAAGGGCAATTCATGATCATTTTGACTTTAAAGATCTCCCTCTTCCATATTTCTCATAGATTCATCAGGGGCACAGAATCCTAAGAAAACTGAAAAATGTTTAAATGTTACAAAGACTAGAAGAGTTAAGAAGCATTAATCTAAAATATGATTACCAGGATGCCTGGGTGGCTCAGTCAGTAAGCGTTGGACTTCGGCTCAGGTAATGAACTCAGGGTTTGTGAGTTCAAGCCCCGCATCAGACTCTGTGCTGAAAGCTTGGAGCCTGCTTCGGATTCTGTGTCTCCCTCTCTCTCTCTGCCCCTCCCCTGCTCATGCTCTGTCTCTGTCTCTCAAAAATAAATAAATGTTTAAAAGTAAAATAAAATAAGATAAAATAAAATAAAATAAAATAAAATAAAATAAAATAAAATAAAATAAAATAAAATATGATTACCTAACCTCAAAATAACAGATTTCAAAATATTTTAATTCTATTTTATATAAATAAGATCTAACTCTCAATACTTTCAGCCTTTTAATTTTTATATAATTCTAATCTACAAATCATTCTCTGGGCTTTCAAATTTCTTTCCATCATTAATGTAGTATATAAAATGGTCTCTTTGAGGCAAAATCTTAGGCTTTTAAGTAGAACTTTTAAAATTCAACAAATATTATTTATTGAGTTTCTCTACTAGAAATTAGGTCAAGTTAGGAAAACAAATGAAAACACATAGTTCTTATCCCCAAGGAGTTTTAAAAATCCTCAACATTTAGTATTTTCACAGATTTTCAAACACTTACTATATCACAGCAGAAAGAATAAAGTCTTTAGCAGTAGAGAGAGTGAAGTTGAGTCCCAGCTTTATTAAAGGGTAAATGTAAGCAAGTTATTTATTCCCTCTACACACTGACCTCTTCCTCTGTAAAATGAGGATAACATCATCTCCCTTGAAGAGTTGTTGTAAGTACAACTAAAATGTGTAGTAGAATGTCTGATCTAGAGAGGATCTATTATAGTCATTTTTTAGTTCTAAATAATCAATACAAAAACTCAGCCATTTATACCAATAATTATCATCCTATCTTTCCGAAAATGCTACTGGAACCAAATTACATGCAGATGGGCATGTAAGAAGTACAAAAATTCTATCTGTGATGCTATATACTTCATATCATCTTATAAATATCCAACATATTTCTAATTGACAAAGAGAAAGGCAAAATCCAGTTTGAGGAAATAACATTAAATAAGTCATATGCACAACATAGTAAAGAATGTCCCGGATAAGTATGCTGGGCTTCTCAAGCATACAGAGTCTAGTAAGTACTCGTTTAGGACTTCCACAGAACCAACTTGCATCAATCAAAAATATACACCTGGGTGGCTCAGTCAGTTAAGCATCTGACTCTTGGTTTTGGCTCACATCACGATCTGTTTAGTTGGTGGGTTTGAGCCATTGCGTTGCACTCAGGCTGACAGTACAGAGCCTGCTTGGGATTCTCGCTCTCTCTCCCCTCGTCTCCCCAGCTCAGGCAAGCGCACATGCGCTCGCATGCGTTCTATCTCAAAATAATGTTAAAAAAAAAAAAAAAAAAACGAAGAAACTACTTCTTAAGACCAGAGTCCCGAGACTTTAACCCCAGAGGCTCAGCAGCTGCCCTGACAGGTAGTTGAAAAACCAAGACTCCCTTTTTCTGATAACAACATCCACGAAAGCTTTTAGAGCGATAGTTGCAGATTTGTTAGAGACACCTAAGAAAAGACCAAGTCATCTTTTGAACCAAGTATAACCCTCCTACTGAACTTACCTGTAATAAAAATATTTCAATATTCTGAAGGAGTTAACATGCCCTCCCAAAGTGTGGAATTTGAATTTTGGAGTAAGAAGGGACCTTAATAAGCTCCCGGTTTCCCATCCTATTCCCACAGCAATTTAACTAAGAAGAAACTGAAGCCAAGAGAGTGAGTGAGCCAGAGCACAGAATCCAAGGCCCCTGACTTCCAACCCAGTGATCTGCTCACAAGAGCAAGCTTCGACTTCTACTATAACAAAGGAATGATTTATGCATATCTGGCTAAGACAACAGAAAATGGTTCTAGAAATATGTTTCAGTTATTACTTAGTGGGCTTTCAATAAATAAACTTTTAGCCAATGTGAAGAAAATCATTAGGATATTATTCTAAAAACTAAAGCAGCATTATCAGCTTTGCTGAATTTGAGGGACATCAAAAATTGCTGTGACTGCCTCTCACTTTTTTCTAAAAAGGTTATAATATAAAGCAAGTAAGCAAATCAACATACTTAGAGTTGAGAAAATTAATGATTTATCTGTTACCAGATGCAAGAATCCTTTCTAGGAGATTCTTTTTCTAGAACATTTTTCTTTTAATTTCTTGTTCAGCTTTTCAAATATTTAAAGCTAATGAGTAGTCTAGCTCACCATTCCTTTTTCTCTTTTTCTTGATAAATATATATAGAATATTAAAAAGTACTTGGACATAGCTCATACAAATAATATTCAGCTCTGTTCAGTTCAGCAAAGGTCTATCATGCCCCAGGTATTGTGCTAGGTTCTAGAAATACAAAAAGAAATGAGAGATAGTCTTCGCCCTAGGAGATTATAATATAGTAAGGGAGGGATGCCTGAGTGACTCAGTTGGTTAAGCATCTGACTGCAGCTCAGGGCATGATCTTGAGGTTCATGAGTTCGAGCCCCATGTTGGGCTCTGTCCTGACAGCTCCGAGCCTGGAGCCTGTTTCGGATTCTGTGTCTCCCTCTCTCTCTGTTCCTCCCCTGCTCACACTGTCTCCCTCTCTCTCAAAAATAAAGATTATATATATATGTGTGTATATATATATATATATATATATATACACACATATATATATACACACACACACACACACACGCACATATATAGTAAGGGAGAAAAGCATACACAGAAATAACTTCATATCTAATAACAAGTTCTAAAATATATCATGTACAATAATAGTTAGATACAAGATTAGAGAACAAGGAAAGGATCAAAATGAAGGATACCAAGAATATAACAGCAGGCATTTTGGCAGGGTCACAAATTTAGATCCAAATTCCTGGATTGAAAATTCTACATAAAATGCCAAACAATAGTTCGACCTAATCTAAACAAAATGTGATGGTTCTTAGTAATCAGACAGAATAATGAGGGACAGAAAATATTCCATTTTGGATTGAAATGTTTAATACATTTAGTCAGTAACTGTCTATAATTAACAGTAACTTTCATTTCTACATGGTTCTCAGTATTGGGATTTTTTAAAGTTTATTTATTTATTTTGAGAGAGAGAGACAGTGTGAGTGGGGGAGGGTCAGAAAGAGAGAGGGACAGAGAGAATCCCAAGCAGGCTCCAAGCTGTCAGTGCAAAGCCTGACACAAGGCTTGAACTCCCAAACCGTGATGTCATGACCTAAGCCAAAACCAAGAGTCAGATACTTAACCAATTGAGCCAGCCAGGCACCCCAATTATTGGGGTCTTTTTTAATGAAAACAAGATACAAGGTAAATGTGAGAATGGTTCTTATTTGTTTCAGGTTTGTTTGTTTTTAAAACTACCTTGTCATTTTAAATTTCTTGGTTGCAAGAGGATATTGCTTGTCTACCTCAGATTGTTCACAGCCCAAGAAACATCACTCTCTCTGAAGTAGTATCTGCCAATGGGGTAATTAGGACAAAAGTAGAGGGGAAATAGTTTAGAATCATCTGAAGAGTTTTCCAAATTGTGTCTTACAACTATTGCAACTAACAGAAAGTCAATGCTTTAGAGGTGTGCTGCAGACCCAATAACAAGAATTTAAATTAAGGGTTTACCTGAAACTAAATTTAGAAGCTATTGTCCCCTAAGGCCTGCAAATAAAAAGGATCTAAAAGAGAGAGAGTAAGAGAGAGAGTGAGAGAGAGAGAGAGAGAGAGAGAGAGAGAGAGAGAGTAATGAGGACCACACTGAGGGTTTTTGAAGATACCTATGTCTGCAGAGATTCAGGCTCCCAGCTAGACCCATAGTCGGGCAATAACCAAAATGAAGAAATCATTTCCATCGCATTTATGCATAAGCAGTTCACTTTCAGTTGCTTACCTCCAATATTCTGAATTATGATGGTGCCCGCTACCACCATCTATGAAAGAACAAATATATTCAGAAGATGAAAGAAATAATAGAAAAAGATCAGTATTTTACTAAAATCCAACAACTATTACTAAAAAAAACAGATGTAGAGGTTGAGTGAAGAGAAACCGAAAAGAATACATTTTGTCAGCCATTTGTAATACATAAAACGAATTATCATCACATAAAAAGCCTTTCTTTAATAGTTCCACAGTTACTATAAAGAATGGTTTTGAAAATTTTCTTGGCAGTCATTTTCAAACAGTTAAAAGTGTTAAAGAGCTAGTAATTGGTGGTTATCAAAGTACCAAAAAATTGAAATTAAATCTATCTGGTCTCCTTCTCCCCTTTCCACTGCTTTAGTAGGTAGAACGTGACATTGCTTTAAGAGGTAGACTGCGACAGCTTGAGGTGTGCTGGGCCAATGCTGTTTTGCATAAAAGGAAATGATTTAGTCTTCTGAGTGTGCCGGCTTGGCATACACCAAGACCTGGGACATCCTGTCCCAGAAAAAGTCTAGAGCAGAAAACTCTAGAGCCCACACATCCCAGACCTGAAATTTTAAGCAAACTATTTCAAACTCACTAATAATAGAGCGGACTCAGTGTAAGACAACAGAAGGTTGTGAAGACCACAGTCTATCGGAGAACTCCTCCCCTTTCAAAATGGGGCAACTACTACTCAGCTCTGGCCAGTTGTTGGCATGTGAGAAAGTAAATCCGATGTAGCTAGATCTTCTCCATTCCCTTAATTTTTCAAGGAAAGTCAGAAACTGAATTCTTTCAAAATTTCATAACTCTTAGCGGGCAATTAGTTAAACATAAAAAAAATTTAAGCCAAACAAAATATGCCTAAGGACTAAGTTCAGATTGTAGGGCTTGATGGCTTGTGATTCTGATGAGATTCCTGGGGAACTCTAGACATTTTATCTATTCTTAGTAATCAGATGTACTCAGAGCAAATGATGAAACATTCTGCTTCCACTTGGGCCTTTCAATCACATGAATTTTGGTGGATCTGTACCCCCAATGTATGCTCAGAGTGGACTAGCTATGTAGGATAACTCAGTTCATGGACTGGGAGCAGATCACCTTTCAGACTCACCTCTACTAGAAATTCCAACAGTGGCACGGCATTTGCCTATCCTGGAAACCCTAGAGGACTTGGGGTTCGCAGAGCAGGATTAATGAGAGGTGTCTTTGAAGATGTAGTAGTTGCCACTCTAACATGTCCACAAGAAAGTTTGTGTATCAACCCATTTAAAAATTACAAAACCTCACAGTTATTTGTGAAAAGGCTATTTTGAACTTTTGCACACTATTTTTCATATGCAATTTGTATCTATTGTCAGTCATACATGAAATTTGGATTTCTACTAATATATTTCAAAAAAAGAATATCAACTTATTCATGATTATGTTTCCATTTTTGGCTGCATTTAAGCACTTAAGATCTAGAAAGTCAGTACGTCTGTCCACCTATAGGTCTTCACAGCCTACTAGTATACCAGTATAGTGCATGCCAGATGGTATTGACCTGATAAATACTTGTTTGGTGAGCAAATAAATGGATTTATAGACAATTTTTAAAATCTTTCTTAAAAAGTCCAAAAAACTTAAAAATATTTAATTCTCAGAGCAATGTTATCTTATGGCATATCCATATCTGTATCATGTCTGGAAAGAAGGAAATAGGAAAGTTTGAACCCAATTGTGGAGGTGGAGAGGAAATATAAAAAAAGCAAACAAACAACAACTCCTCATTTAGAGAATCTTCTATGTACCTGCCTACTAAGGACTGAGTGCACATACATAATGATAATGCAACTATCTAGAGTTTTAGGAAAAGGGGACTCCCAATAGTCCATGCTTTTTTAGACTCTGCTGCTATTCAAGGAATGCAGGAAATACTAGAGTGAAATAACAGTGATAATGCTTAGAGTCATATTTATAGATCATATTAAATTAATAAGAGTTTTCTTATATAAATAACATTTTCTTCTCGCTTGGTTAAAGTGGATGCAGGAAACTGACCATGACTATACCAAACATCCCGACCTTTAGGAAAGAGAAACTGGTACTAGGATGATTAACAAAACCCTTTACCTGCAAGTAACATACTCTTCATTTTGTTCAAGTTGCAGGTCGTTAAGACACAGTCCCAACTATGAGGCTACATAGCATGATTTAGATATTCCCTTTTGTATGTTAAGAACAAAGTTAATGTGAATGTAAATCCAGGGTTGTTTCCCCTGTTACATAGCTAGATCTTTTTCCTCCCATTTTCACTTCTTAGAAGTGGGTTTGGCCATCGACAGATACTGTATCCTTTAAGATTACAAACAAAATAAACAAACAAAAAACATAAACAACAGATTGACAATGGAAAGAAAAAGTCCTATTTGCAACCCACATGAAAATGGGTTTTCGAAGTACGATAGATCTTCAAAAATAAAGTACTACAGAACTAACAAAAATATTTAACTCCTGATTACCTGTGGAAGAAGACATTGTTTTCTCTACCTCTCAGTTTAGTTTAATATGCCTATCACAAGTCAATGCCCAATTAATATTGCTGTTATTTCTATTCTGAGGAAGAAGAGCAGTTGATTTAGAGTCTGAAGTTCTACAACATAATACTAGCTTTAAGTAACTGTGGACAAATAGGCCCCTTCATTTCTCTGGGCCTTAATTTCCTCACCTATAAAAGAGGGAATAGCTATATAATTTTTTAGCATTGTTCAGCTTATAAATGATATAATCTAATTATTAGTTTTACAGTCATGCTATAATCTTAATTCTATGCTTCTTTTTTTCCCTATGTTTATGAAGATTAGTTAATGTTACCAAAATTAATTTAAAAAAACTTAAAACAGGTCATTGTTACAATTTTAAAATTATTCACATCACCCCTCTCCTTCATTAGGGTGAAAAATAGACTTAAGTGTTAAATTTATTGATTCCAGAAGCACATAGAAAGAGAGATTCCTTCTCTCTCTCTTCCTGTTCCCACCATTCTGTCTTCCTTCATTTCCTTTCATTCCCCTGAATTTCTTTCTCTTGGATATACTTGTCTCTTTTAATTAGAAATGGAAGGGAAAAAATGCCTGTATAGATTTTGGAGACAGTAAAGAAAAAAAAAATTACCTTTCCAGGTAATCCAAATGCAAAGAGTCCAAGATCTTCATAAGATGTCACAGCTGTGAAGAGACATTATAATTTTTTACTTTTACACAAAACTATTTGTGTGCCAAGTTTTAAAGGGAAGGAAGGAAGCTATTCCGCTACTACCTTATAGCTACTGGATGGGCACACTAAATTTAAAGCAGAAGTAACCACTTCTGAGGGACTTTTGACAACTTACGGTCTCTAAGGATGGAGTCTTCTTAAAATAAGTAGAACTCAGCAAATCCCAAGGTTATCTGACCACCTCCCAGGCTGCATTAGTTCAAACACACTAATTACTCAAGAAGAACCCCACTTCTCTGAGGGGCACCTGGGTGACTTGGTGGGTTAAGCGTCTGACTTCGGCTCAGGTCATGATCTCACAGTTTGGGATTCGAGCCCCATGTTGGGCTCTGTGTTGTCAGTGCAGAGCCTGCTTCGGATCCTCTGTCTCCTTCTCTCTCTGCTCCACCCCTGCTTTTTTTCTCTCTCTCAAAAATAAACATTAAAAAAAGAGAAGAACCTCTCTTTTCCCTACACACTATTTGCATACTACACTAACCAAGAGTAGGTTTTCATTGGCAATCATTTCTGAAAACTGCATATGTAAATAAGGTTAGATAAAGTATGAAAGTTCTATCATACTTTCCGAGACCGTCAACTTTTTCTTACCCATCATTAGTAGGGCATACACTTTCTCTTTTCATCATAAAAGGGTATAAAGGGTATAACATTACATTTTCAGTCCACACATTCAAGAAATGTGGTCACAGAAAAGATGAAAATTAAACGGCTCAAAAAAGAACCAAATTTGTCCTTAGCCTATATAGTTTCGTGTTCTAACTAATGACATCACCAGTAAAAATAAGAGAAGTAAAAACATTTGTGTAATCCTATAGTTTGAAAAGTGCTTAATTCTATAGTGCTTACACTAAAAAGAAGCAGACTGGCAGATAGTTAAGACTTGGTACAGCAACATCTCCTATTGAGTCAAAGACATGGTTCAGCATTTTTTTTTTTTTTTTGAAGTATATTTACTTTGAGAGAGACAACATGAGCTGGGGAGGCACAGAGAAAGAGGGAGAGAGGATCCCAGACAGGCTCCACACTGTCAGCGCAGAGCCTCACAAGGGGCTTGATCTCACAAACCATGAGATTATGACCCGAGCTATAATCAAGAGTCGGACTTAACCAAATGAGGCACCCAGGTGCCCTGGCTCATCATTTCTTAAACCAAGTTTTAATATATTCTCTCAAGACACACACGAGTCTTCTTTCAATTGTCACTAACAAAAAGTTCCACTGTACTTTTATACACAAAGACCACCAGGTATGTAAAGTTAAGTGTTCTAAAAACCATGTATGACTTTTACATGTTATGACTACAAAATCAGAAAGAAAATAAAAGTGTTGAAAAAATAAGTTGTACTGATTAAGAACAAAAACTTAAACATTTTTAATTGCAAAATTAAAATTTTTAATTTTAATCTATTATCAGAGCTGATCAAAGAATTTAGAAACTTTTTAGATGTCACAGCTGTTTTTTTTTACATCTATTTTCAGACTGCTAAACACAGTGAACGAAGAATTCAGTTTTGAACTTGGGATATATAATGTGTATAAGTAGGAACTTTTATGCTTTAACAATGAAAAGACTTCTATAATCTCACACGGGTAGATTTTGGATATATGTTAGAACATAAAAATTAAAAAGCAGAGTTACAAAACTAAGAACTGGAAAATTTTCCTATGTGAAATGCCAAAATTCTTTTTTCCATATAAACATATTCTAAAGGGTATCGCATCACAAAAATTAATAGTTATTTTTATCAATAAATCTTTACTAGTTTGTTTTAATTTTCCTAAACAAATTATTAAAATATTTATAATGTTATATAGGGTTATTCCTTAAATTTAACATTCCAAAGTCTAGGTGTATATATATTAAACCAGAAAAACTATCTAAATGTTAGCTTCTATCTAATTTGACATTGAGAAGGTAATTTGGTTCAATATTATGTGTATGTAAACCAAGTCTCCAGAAGGGCTCTGATCTCTCACTGAAGCATGAGATTAAAGGAACATCGTTGTTCAATTTTAGCACCCTTCTTTTATGTTATAGTTAAAATTATCCATTCTTTCTTAAGAAAAACTTCCCTTCTAAGAATTTAAAGCAAGGAGGCTTTTCAGTGTCACAAATGGGAATATATTGAATAATTTGCTTTTAGAATGACCTATGTAGAGTTTCTCGGTCAATGAGCAAGTTATCAAGATGATACTGATCCAAAAGTTTAAGGTTTGTTTCACTTTTGAACAGCAGAAAACAAGTATAGGTTGCATATTTAGTAAACATGAAAAGCAAGTAACTTTCCCATAAGCAAAAGTTGTAACACTGTAAGATTCCAAAAAGAATTTGTATTTTAATTACCCAAATAAATTAAACACTTATTCTTAATTTTTATATTACAACACAACCTTTATTACAGAAAATATAATCAAGCTAATAGCTCAATAAAGATAAATGTAATCGCAACTTCTGACAGTAGTGGCATACATTTTAGCAATCTCAAACTTGCTCTCTGTTACTTTCTGGTTTTACAAAAATATGTCTAAATACAGCAAACTCCCAAATTCAGAGTGAAAAACATTGAGACGTCTAAATGGAAACTGAGTACAATGTTCAAATCCTCACTCTATCTTTCAGATCAGCATGTCTGGCTAGCCATTCAGTTTTGTCACTGTCATCATACTTCTTTTATGTTGCAAAAATTAGAAGCATTTTCCCATGTCTAAGACATCACGGATATGAATAATGGCTTCTGGCTTAACATTGAGGCTTTACTAAAATATGTACACAGTCAGCCAAGTGCTTTATCTCTACATATTCTCTTTTTGATGGTTTTCTGGATCATCTCAACTTATAAACCAAAACAACCCTAGTGAAATATTCTTAAAGTTCTGTTCTGGCATTTGGGCAGTTAAGATGCTGGTTACAGTGTAAACTAGTGTGACCTTTGGAATGCAGTTTGAACAATGGAGCTTTAAAATATAACATTGGACCCCTTGGAGTTTTTGCATCTTAGGAAATAACCCTAAAATAAGACAAAACATTATATGCAAGGTTTACACTGAAAAAAAAAAATGACCTAAATGTTCAACGATGGTAAGTGGTTAAATTATAGTTAAGTATACCTGATAGAGTAATATGTAGCCATTAAAAACTATGTTTATAACATGAAAAATGTCAACATTGACTGAAACAATTGGATTAGAATATGATCTATAAAGTAAAAAACATAAAAAGAAGGGAATGAATTATAAACTGGTAACATTGATTGTGTAGTCTTCTTTATCTTACTGTTTTGGGTAGGAATTCAAATATTCTATAATGACTATAATGGAGTGGTGGAATTTTAAAAACCATACCCCCCAACCCCCCAATAGTTTCATTTTCTCCACTAAATATCTGATAAGGTTTATTTAAGCTGCAACTTTTAATTTCTCTGGTGTTTAGTAATTTAATTATTACCACTTGGTCTACAAATAAGGTACATTTTTCTGCCCTTTCGTATGATCGATGTTTTAATATCTTATTTATAAAGTGAAAATGTTTTAAGAGATATCAAAATAAGATGTGGTAATGACCAGTCACATTAGTAGCATATTCTACAAAATAGGAATAACATTAATTATGAAAATTATAAAATTAATTCAGTCTTTTACAGGAAACCATATAAGCAGTACTTGGCACAATCCTCCTTAAGTAAATAACTGAAAGCAGTCATTAGCAATCTATTTTAGGAAATTATTTTTTGATATTAAAGAAATCAATGCTATGTTTTGAGGAGGCAGAAAGGCTGTAAATCTTAACAAGTAAATTGGGGGAAAATTTCTTCTTTAATGTACCATCAAGGCACACTTTAGTGCTATTTTGGCTAGACCAAGAGTTTGGCCTCCACACGAATCATTTGGAAAGCTGCTTCCCATAAAGTCATGGAATATTTCCAGCTAGTTACTCCAGTGTTCTGTCTGCTTTGCATTTTTTCCTCAATGAAATAAGACAATTAATAAACTCTGGTTACAGTACAAAGCCCAAGTTTCAGCAGCAGCAATATTATCTTTGGATCTGGATTGAGGGACATGAGTTATTCAAATACAGTTCAACTTTCAGAAACTTGGCCATTTGCAATGCACTTATTATTTTGAAATTCTTTTCTTTCTTGTGCTTTCCATCATTTTCCTCTTGCCTTTTTCTCCCTAATAGTGTTGTGCAGGTCATTCATTTACTGAGTGTCTACTATGCAACTGTATCACTAGTTCTTTTTTTTTTTTTTTCCTTAAGTTTATTTATCTTTGAAAGAGAGAGAGAATGAGGGAGGTCATGGGTGCACCAGGGAGTGGGGGAGGGGCAGAGAGAAGGCGAAAGAGAGCCTCCCAAGCAGGCTCTGCACTGTCAACGCAGAGCCCAATGCGGGGCTCCATCTCATGAACCTTGAGATTATGACCTGAGCTGAAATCAAGAGTTGGCAGCTTAACCAACTGAGCCACCTAGGTACCCCTGTATCACTACTTCTGATCTTTTTCAATATGTAATTAAATGTCAATTTACCCACTAAATGTGGTATGATTTCAGAGAACTCAATGCAGAAAAAGCAAACAGAATGTTAGAATACTAGGAACATTCTCCTTTCAAATGGCACAGACGTTGTGATATTGCATGTGTAGAGAAAGTTCTAGGGCCCCAATATACTGCTTGGCCCTGCTGTGAACAACATTAACACAGTCTTATCCTATAAATGCTATTCATTAGTTTTCAACTTTTAGACTTATCTTACAGATAAAGCATGAATGCCTTCTGTGTGATTACAAAACAGAAAGGAAATACTATCAACCTTGACAATACAAAGGTGTAGCAGGGAAATATGCAAAGTATGAAATAGGAGATGACAGGTGAGAGAAAGGACACCGCGCTAATATATAACATGGCAGAGAGTCAAGGGACACTATATAAACTCCATGGAACAAAAATAAAAATTTAAGTGTATTATTTAGAGTTATAAAATAATCAGTGCACCATAGGTGAGGTATAATACCTACAGGAATTTCATTTCAGATAGTAAAAGGGAGCATTTAGAATTCTTTTTTCAAGGAAGGTGTTGCAATGGACAGTTGTAAGAATCGTTGCTCTAAAGGGTTTAAGAAAAAAAATGGGGAGCACAAAGGAGACATTTACCCCTCATTTATATCCTCATCATTGCTAAGAATTAAAATCCTCATAAAAACACTATAACCTTACTTTAGGAAGAGGAAGTTAGGAGACTCTGTTCTCTTTCCCAGTGGGCTCTAGGAGGGACCAAAATTCTCTTTGGAGGCAATAAGAAGTGAATCCCAGGATCTTCCTGGACTCTCTTCAACAACCTCAGTTGCTTCTTACTGGCTCAGCAAAAACTCCAAATTCCTTAGGGTGTGACACTTGTCTATCTCTTTTCTTTTGTACCTCATGCACAAGTAATAGTAAACTATTTTTGGTATCTTGAATAAAATATGTAGTATGTACCTTTGTATATGAAATATTGTCTCTTGCCTTGTCTCCTAGTCAAATTTCAGTTCAGTCCTTCAGGAATATTTAGTGACCCTCAACACCCAACCCAGACAAGACAAATCACTCCCTCCTCTGAGCTCTTACTGTATCTAGTCCATATTTATTTATTTTTCTTATTTTGAGAGAAAACAAGCATGAGCAGGGTAGGGGGCAGAGGGGGAGGGGAGAGAACGTTAGAGAGGGAGAAAGAGGGGGTGGAAAGAAAGGGAGAGAGAGGCAGGGAGAGGGAGAGAGAGAGAGAATGAATGAATCTTAAGCAGGTTCCACACTCAGTATGAGGCCCCATGCAGGGCTCAATCCCAATGACCCTGGGATCATAACCTGAGCCGAAATCAAGAGTTGGTTGCTCTGATGAATAAGCCATTGTGCTGTTCAAGGGTCAAATGTTCTTCAAAGTCCACCTATCCAAAACTGAACTCATTTTTACTTTGAATCAATGCCTCCTGCTGTGTTCTTACCTCCATTTAAGGACACTATCATTATCCAGTGGCTCATAACAGAAATCTGGGAGATATCCTTAGACATCTCCTTCTCTCTTACTATTCACATTCAGACATCAACTTCTCTTGATTTTAACTCCCTTAATCTCCACATTTCCTAATCCACTTCTTTCTTTTATTTCTCTTGTTAATACTTTGTTTCAATATTCTGGTATTTGATTCCTAGACTTTTGTGACAACCAGGCTTGACTGCTGACCTACTCAGGTACTGTTAGTGTAAATTAGAGCCATACAGACAAATGAAAAAGGGATTCTTTTAAGGGGAAAAAAAAGAAAAAGGAAAAGAAAAAGAAAAAGAAAAAGGAAAAGAAAAAGGGTTTCCATCATGTTTATAATCCTGAAGGCAAGCATGGCCTGGAAAGCTGATGGTGCCTTTGTGAAAAAACCTACTCCAATCTGGAGGTAGCTCTTAGATCAGCTGCTCAGTTGTCCTGAGAATTCCCTTTACTTCTCTTCTGTGCTAAATTCCCTATTTCTTTGATAGTTCATGACTTTGGTAAACGGCAAACTCCGTTGTTAATTAAGTACAAGTGCACAGGAGATAATTTTGAGACTTTGCATGTATGAAAATGTTACTATTCTACCCTTGCACTTAAATGATAGTTTTGCTGGGTATAGAATTCTATACTGAAATAATTTCCTTTCAAATTTTAAAGGTATTGTTTTATAGTCTTCTTATTTATAGGGTCTCCTGTAAAGCTATTTGCTATTACAGTCTTTATTCATTGTATGGAAATTTGTTTGTTTCTCCTCTCTGAAAGCTTTTAGGATATTTTCTGGGTTTCTGATTTTTCACAACGATGTGTGTTGGTATGAATTATTTTACAAGTATTATAATGGATACTTTCAATCTATGAACTAATTTCCTTCAGTTAAACAAACTTTCCTTGTATTATTCTGTTGATATTTTTCTACCATTATATTTTTTCTTTTCTCTCTTTATGGAATTCCACTTATTTTTGCATGTTGAACCTCTGGGACTGATCCTCTATTTTCCTATCTTTTCTCTCCCATTTTCAAGTTCCTTGTTTTCCTCTCATCCCCCTGCCTAAATAATTTCCTTAGCTCTTTCAACTCAAATACTAAATTACTTTTAAATTTAATTTTTAATTTCTAGGACTCTTGTATTTTCTGATTATACCCTTTAAATAACTCCCTGTCCTTGTTTCAAGAATGAATTATCTCCTTTTAGTTATTTAGAGCTATTAAATATAGTATTTTTAAATTTTCATCTGGTCTCTGTATTATCTGTTTCCTCTTTTCCTCTGAGTTTGTTACTTAACTTTTTTAAATAAACTTTATTTTTAAGAACAGTTTTAAGTTCACAGCAAAATTGAGCAGAAAGTATGGGGAGTTCCCACATCCCCCCTAACCCCAGACATGCCCAACCTCCACCACCATCAACATTCCCCACTAGAGTGGTACATTTGTTACAACTGATGAGTCTACACTGACACGTCATTACCCAAAGTCCATAGAGTTTACTTTTGGTGTTGTACATTCTATGGGTTTTGACAAGTAAATAATGACATGTATCCTTTACTATAGTGTAATACGATAGTTTCACTGCCCCCAACATTCCCTGTGCTCTACCTATTCATTTCTCCTTCTCTTCTAGCCCCTGGCAACTACTGGACTTTTCACTGTCTCCATAGTTCTATCTTTTCTAGAATATCATATCATTGGCCATTTTTTAAAAACTAGGCTCTACACTCAACATGGGGCTTGAACTCATAGGCTCAAGATCAAGAGTTGCATGGTCTACCAACTGAGCCAGCCAGGTGTTCCAAGAATGTCAAATAGAGGGAATTGTATAGGATGTAGCCTTTTCAGATTGGCTACTTTTCACTTAGCAGTATGCATCAAAGGTTCCTCCATATCTTTTCGTCGCCTGATAGTTCATTCCTTTTTAGCGCTGAATAACATTTCATTGAATGGACCACACAATCCATTCATGTACTGAAGGACAACTTGGTTACTTCTAAGTTCTGGCTATTATGAATACAACTGCTATAAACATCATGTGCAGGTTTTTGTGTCAACATAAGTTTTCAATTCATTTAGGTATATGCCAAGTGGTACAATTACTGGATCAAATGGTAGCCTCTACACCTTTTCATCATGGTCTTCATATGTTGTGTCAATATTTTACCTTCAAATGTATAGAATGGATACTTCCTCACATTTGGAGCTTCCATTTGGAGTATGAAGGGAAAAAATGAGTTCACCATAACTCTAAGACTTTTGGCCTAAGCAACTAGAAAGAAGATGCTATCATCTACTTAGATGAGAAAACAGTGGAAGGTATAGATTGGCATTTGCAAAAACAGACAGTTTGGTCAATTTGAGACATATAGTAGTATCCAAGTGGAGATGTCATGGAGGCAGTTGTATAGGAGACTGAAATTCAGGGGAAGAGATCCAGGCTAAGAATATAAATTTTAGGGTCACCATGAGCCCTAGAGTGAGTTCAAAAGAAAAGAGATCATGGGTGCCTGGATGGCTCAGTTGGTTAAGCGTCTGACTTAGGCTCAGGTCATGATCTCTTGGTCCATGAGTTCAAGCCCCGTGTCAGGATCTGTGTTGACAGCTCAGAGCCTGGAGCCTGCTTCAGATTCTGGGTCTCCCTCTCTCTCTGCCCTTCACCTGCTCATGCTCTGTCTCTCTCTCTCTCTCTCTCTCTCTCTCTCTCTCTCTCTCTCTCTCAAAAATAAGTAAACATTAAAAAAAAGAGGAAGAAGAAAAGCAAAGAGATCAGAGGAATAGTCCTGGGGTACTCCAATGTTTAGAAGATAGAGAGATGAAGATTCAGCATAAAGAAAGAGAAGTATTCAGTGAAACAGGAAGAAAACCATTAGAGTATAAATAAGTGTTACACACAGGATAGAACAACTGTGTCAAATGCTGCTGAATAGTCAACTGAGGTCAACAATGACAACTGACTGCTGGATTTAGCAACTAACTGTAAGTCGCTGGTACGATAATTTCAGTGGAATGATAGAGGAAAGCATAACTAGAGTGGGTTCAAAAGAGAACAAGAGGAAGAGGAACTATCTGGTATAAATAAGTCTTTTGAGGAGTTTTGCTATGAAGTCATGGAGCATACTGAAGGATGTGGAGTCGTTCTTAACATGGAAGAAATTATAGATTCTTTGTAGCCTGATAGGAAGAAAACAAAGGAACAAAGATGATAAAAGAGAGGAGATGGGGGACAGTGGCTGGAATGATGCAGGTGAGAGCAGACGAAATCACAGCATAAGTAGGGAAGCTGGTCTTAGGAACACCAAGAGTTTATCCAAGGTAACAGAGCATATGGCACAAATGAAGATAGGAAGGTATAAGTAGTGGCAAGAGCTTATGATTCCTTCTACTTTCTCAGTGAAGTAGAAAGTGAGGATATCTACTAAGAATGTAATCAATGAGAATGTGGTGAAGGTTTGAGAGAAAGGAGAAGCTATGAAAACCTCATCTCTTAGACAGCAGAGTAAGCAAGTGAATGAACTGAAGATAAGGATTGTGTAATAGCATCGTAGGTCCACCAGACACTGAATTATAGTGATATCAATCTGCATGGCTGTGTTTTTCTGCAGGAATATTCTACTGCACAGGTGCATGTGTGAAGTAGGCAGAACTGCATTTAACCATGGTTGGAGCTTTGCTAGAGGAGTAGGATGATAAAGGGGAGGAGCAAGGCAGTGATTGTAATAACATACCATGAAACTTCAATTAGACAAAGAGGGGCTATATGGACAGGAGAGTGAGAGACAGTACACAGGTAAGTACTGGCATGCTAAGTTCTACAACTGTCATTCCTTCTTGCTTAGAGTGATATGGAGATCAGAGGAGGGGACCTATGGGTTTATTCCCTGAGCAGAGAAGTTTCCCCAAAGAATCACAATACGCCACTGTTTCTGAGGCAGAAGTGTGTACATCTTGCAATCTTCAAGGGTTCTGCATCAGTGAGAACTCATAATAAAAGCTAGCACTGACCAAGGACTTGGCATTTTATATACATTATTGTATTTCATTCTCACGATAATCCCAAAGGAAAGCATTATCATTATCATTTTACAGATGATAAACTAAGGCTACAGAGATTAAGGTACCTCATATGCTACCTCAGTTCCCCAAAAAAGTCTTCATAGACGTCAAACCCTATATATAATCCAAAACAGCAGAATTTCATGTGAAGAAATCCTTTACTTTTATAAAGATAAAAATTTCTCTTGCACTCCAGGCAAATAAATGAAGAATTTATTTTGTAAAGATTTACGACAGCCCTTTCTCTGACCAATGAATCTGATCTGAGCATAATACTCCTTAATGACGGTCCAAAACACTGAGAAGAAAATTTAGCTACATGTTATTCTCCAGTCTTTGATATGTGTGTGTGTGTGTGTGTGTGTGTGTGTATTAATAAAAAAAAAAAAAAAAAGCCTACCTCCATAGAGAATTTTACAACGACTGAAGGAATTCAATCAATGAAAGACAGGTGCATCAATGTATATGAAGAACCATGAAGAAGCTAGTTCATGGCCCAAGTAAGCTACAAAAATGAAGGAAAAAAGAAAAGAGAGAAAGAAACAGGTTTTCAGTTTCATATGCCCTAAAGTTACAGAAAAGAACAACAGACAGTGTCAGAATTTTGAAGTTAAATATAGATGAAGTGAAGGAGAAAAAAAATCAGCATTACTCAGAAATCTTCCTAAATTGAATATTATTTCCAAATAACTGAAATTAATAAAGTGTAATGAAGACATAATTGCCACAGTTGACTAACATATTACTCTTTCAGTAGAATCCATAACAAAAAAATAAAATAACCCTATTAAGATGTTAAAAACTAAAAAAATTGAAAACTACCAATTAGGTAAATAAATCTTTTCACACAGAGAAGAAAAATTTCAAAATAGGTCATTAAAATTCCAGTCAAATTCAGCAGGATTTACAATGACATTTATTTAGTGCTATTATTTCTGAATTTGGGATGCTTTATGAATAACTTGTATTTTCAGATTAATATTGCATTTTCCTGGTCTTTTTATCTGTCTGCACCGTCCCCAATACCCTTGAAAGAAAGGCACACATTTGCAGGTTGGATGGCCAAAGGCACTGATACAAATTATAGCTGTGAACTGTGGAGCTTAAACCAGTTTTGCAGAAGAATCACCTGGAGGACTTTTAAAAACATATTTCTCAGTCCCACCTCACATTCTTGGACTTAGAAGCCCCGTGGTTTGTAAATCACTTACAAAAGGATCTGCAGATATGTCTGCTGCATAGACGGACGAAATAGAGTAGAGTTGTGGATTTAGGACTATGCTTGGAAGAGTCTTAAAATTCTCAAGAAATACCTTTGGGCTTCTCTCACCTGTTCCAGCCAGAATAATCCCACTGTCTATTTCACGTATCTATTCTGCTTCTTAAAGTCTGAAAACAACAAAACCTGATAGAGCACAGTGAATTCACTCACATAAGAATTAAACTTATGATGGGGCACCTGGGTGGCTCAGTAGGTTAAGTGTCTGCCTCTTGATTTCAGCTCAGGTCATGATCTTGCCATTTGTGGGTTCAAGCCCCATGCTGGGTTCTGTGCTGACAGCTCAGAGACTGGAGCCTATTTCAGACTCTGTGTCTCCCTCTCTCTCTGCCCCTCCTCCATTAGCACTCTGTCTCTGTCTCTCTCTCAAAAATAAATAAACATTAAAAAAAAAAAAGAAGAAGAATTAAACTCATGATCTGGCATCAAAACTGACCTAATCCAAACATAAAAGAGACTAGACAGATAAAAAGACCAGGATTGATGGATACAGAATATTTGTTAATGCCAAAAGAAAAGACTTATTAAAGCAGTTCTGTAATTCATATACTTTTACTTATTGCAACTGAAAAGAACTTAATACATGAATGAATTACATAGTAACAGTCCAAATGGAAAAATATTTATAAATATCTATTCTGTTTTAATTGCATATAAATCTGTCATTTTCAAAAAGACTATCTTATTCCAGATTTGCAACTGAAAATATACAACTACCTAAATAAATGCAAGGTTTAGTGACCTGGCCTCCTATGGAGACGGGAGTAGATCTAGAGAGGCGTTCTCCTTGGGGAAATAATCACCCTAAGAGAAATACAATCAGAATGAACACCTGTCCACTGCTTCCCCATAGTACAAGGTTTGGATCATTTGAACACCTTTCAGGTGTCTCCCCTAATCTACCCTAACCTAGAAAACTATGCTGTGTGCTATAGAGAAAGGGAGGTAAGTTTCTTCCTTCCATTCTGTCCTTGGATACTTCCCTAGGACTGGGTAACTTGGTCTTTTGAAATTCTCTATTTCAACCACCCTATCTAATAATAATGCATGCCTACTGGAAATTAAATTTGAGATATCGAATCCTGTATGTGGTTCCCATCTCAAGGAGCTGCTTCAACAAATGACTCAGAGTATTTTTACTCACCTGTCTGAATACACATACTTAGCAGGAGGTGAACTGAGTAAGAAGCCAGGAGAGCAACTATCAGCAGCAAGAAACTAAAATATAAAAGAGGACATGGTCAAACCCCACAAAAGTTTCTTTTCTGAGGTATCTCTTTAAAAAACCAATTTTTTTTTCACATTCAAATGTTCACAGTGATGATCTTAGAGTTGGATTGTGGCCACTAAAGAAAGTAAGAAAATATTATTCTGCATTTACCGAATTTTATTTAAATGAAAATATACTGCTTTTAAATGTTAAAAAATCAGAAAGAAACCAACTTTATTTGAAACAAAAACAAATTTCCTCCTTCGGCACTCTTGTCTGCTGACTACTGGTTCAGGCATTCAGTGATCTTGAATACTTCCCTTTTATAACTATTTCTTCCTATTTTAAATCCAAACAGAGGTTTTGGTTGTGGAATCTCATTGTCTTTTTTTTGTTTCCTTTTTTTCTTTTTTTAATGTTTGTTTATTTTGAGAGAGAGATAGAGTGTGAGTGGGGGAGGGGCAGAGAGAGAGGGAGACACAGACTCTGAAGCAGGCTCCAGGCTCTGAGCTGTCAGCACAGAGCCCGACGCGGGGCTCAGACCCACGAGCTAAGAGATCAAGACCGGAGCTGAAGTCAGACGCTCAACCGACTGAGCCACCCGGGCGCCCCGTCATTGTCTTCTTTTTCCTTCCCTCTGTCTCTTCTCTTCCAAAGATTGTACCCCACCTTTATCCATAAAACTGAATTAAGACTGCATTTCCTAGCATTAAACACACACATCCACCAAACCAAACAAATGCAGTTAACACAGTTGATGTGTTCATGACACAATTTGAAAAGGTGCAGACGATGTAATAATTGGGATTCTTTTACTGAAAGTGGTAAAAGAGACAACATGCATAATTTCTTACTTATTTTCAGGAAGATACTAACAAACAGGCTTCTAGAAAGCTGGCTCTAGTGGAGTACCCCAAAAGTTACTTTTGGCCCACTTAATACTTGTTATTAAGTAGCAAAACTGAGAGGTACACTTGAAGCCTCACAAAATAACAGTCTGGTATCACTAAATGGCAAATGTAATATGATTCAATGAGGGCATGTTCCGTGGTATACATCTGCATGTAAGACCCTGGAGTACAAGATGTGATTTTTTTCAAAGGGACCCCAAAATAAGTCCTATATTTATATCGTGCCTAAGATGTCACATACAGTTTTGAAGTTTTAAAACTATGAATGTTTGTTAAGAAACAACACAAACCAGAGAGAGAGAGAGAGAGAGAGAGAGA
Source organism: Panthera pardus (assembly GCF_024362965.1). Taxonomy (NCBI): domain Eukaryota; kingdom Metazoa; phylum Chordata; class Mammalia; order Carnivora; family Felidae; genus Panthera; species Panthera pardus. The sequence continues at coordinate 99,768,963 of NW_026526810.1, read as the reverse complement.
CAGAGAGACAGAGAGAAATCAAAAATGGACTCTTAATTATAGAGAATAAACTGTTACCAGAGGGGAGGGGGTAGGGGTTGGGTGAGACAGGTGATGGGGAGAAAGGAGTACATTTGTTGTGATGAGCACCGGGTGTTGTACAGGAAGTGTTGAATCACTGCAATATAGTGATAATACTGTATGTTAACTGGAAATAAAATAAAAACTCAAAAAATTATGAGGGGCATCTGGCTGTCTCAGTACAACATGCAACTCTTAATCTCGGTGGGGGGTGGTTAGTTTAAGCCCTACTTAGGTGTGGATCCTACTTAAAAAAATTTTTTTTATTTAAAAAAAATTATGGGGTGCCTGGGTGGCTCAGTTGGTTAAGCGACCGACTTCAACTCAGGTCATGATTTCATGGTTTGTGACCTCAAGCCCCGTGTCCGGCTCTGTGCTGACAGCTCAGAGCCTGGAGCCCACTTTGGATTCTGTATCTCCCTTTCTCTCTGCTCCTTCCCTGCTCATGCTCTCTCTCTCTCGCCTTCGAAAATAATAAACATTCAAAAAAAATTTTTTTAATAAAAAAATTATGAAAGTTTGTGCATATATCTCATTATAAAAAGAAGTTGGGTTACTTAAAAGTTGGTTCGCTTATCAAGAAATTCAAAATAAAAGCAGAAAATAAACCTAAATGAGACTCTATGCATTTTAAATTTCCTGGTAAAATGGGTCTGCTTCTACTGATAAACAAAACAAACTTACTAAATGCTAAGTATTAGGCCTAGTTCTAAACGATTTCAGTTTAGCAGAGAAACTAACTTGCAAACAAATCATTACAACACATTATAATAACAGAATGAATAGACAAGTACTATGGAAACACAGAAAAGCCAAGAACGTCTCCTATTTTGGGCCAACTGGCATATGAGTTGAGTCTAGATGAAAAGGAATAGGCATAGAACACATGCCTAGACTCAGGGAAATAAGACTACCTAACAGCTGGAGGACAGGAGATGATGGAGAGAAATGAAAAGATTATGTGTTTTCCACTCACAAAATTGCTATTTGTAAGTAATCTGATAGCTGATAAACTTTAATTCACTTTGGCCAACGTGACACAACAACAGCCACTTCTTAATGTTATCATAAACAAGCATGGGTCAAGTTTCCATTTTTATAAATTAGTCACACTTTTGGATAAAAAATACAAATTATATAGCATCCCTCCAAACTACAGAGTAGCAATAATATATAAGTAGCAGGAAAATGCTAAACCTCCAGAAATGATTTAACTAGAAATTGTATAACACCAGCTCTGGGGCCTCTTTGCTTCTCAGTGTACTATCAAAATGGGGGGGGTGGGGGGGGTGGGGGGGTGGGGAGGGGAGAAATAAAGAAAAAAACTCACCTAAATCCAAGGATGCCAGTATGAGCCATAACATAAGCTAAACCAAGGATGCCACTTCCCATGATGGCATTTGTCAAATTAAACACAGAAAAACCAAATGAAACACCTGGGGATCCCTGTCTGTAAAGTTCCTGCAAGCACACAAATTTAACAGTGTTAAGTGTGTAGATGAAGTTCAGATTTCATCAAGAAATGAATGACAAGTTATGGAGAACTCCTGTAATCCACAGGCACTGTGTGACACTAATTTCTCAAGCAGCACTGGTTTCCTTTTTTCCCTTCCCACCTCCCACTAATGCAGTGCCAGAAAAATCTTGTTTCCTAGGAAGATCATCTCCACCAGTGCAGAGGCCAGACAGGTTTCAGGAAAAACCATGACTAACCTTGTGACTGCAAAAGATGAAGATAGGATAAGAATGGGGTGGGACAGAGACGAGGGAGAGATGGCCTCGGCTCATGTGATTACTGAAGAAATCCTGAGTCAGCTTGGGGCTCCTGTAGACAATGGTTACTCCCCAATTACTAGGACTGCAAAAGTAATCTCTATATATTTAATGAATTCAGTCAGCTCAAATGCAGGGATGGTAGGGAATACCTTGCAATGACGATATAATAAACAGAAGCAATACACGTTGCTCTACCGAGGATACCCCTGAAAACACCCTCTGCCAAAACAGCATTGGTGAGCAAAGTCCTAGAAACTGTTACAGTCCAGGGACTTGAGTTAAAAAGCCGAGGGCCCCCCTTGCACAGGTTTTAGGGTCAGGGAAGTGCTATGTACTCATTACCAGGCCACCTCTACTCCTTCACCGCTAAGGAGCTCTGTATGAGGTTTCCAGGCACCCAATGACTAAGTCTAGGGAAGAAAAATCTCGTGACTCTGGCAAAAACCTCACAAGACTGTTGGAGGGAACAGGAAGTCGACAAAGACACTAACAGACAGCACTGAGTTACATAACGGCAGGGCTGCTCCTCCAGTCAGGTCCCCAACCTCCAAATGGTGCTGCACCTCTTCCACCTGTGCCCGCGCCTTTACTTTCTCTCTAGGGCATGTTACGCTGCAATCACATTCGTGCACTCGCTGGCTCTCATCTGCGTCTGGCTCCTGACTTTGGGCCCCATCCCCCAAGAGTCAGGCTCCAGGTTCTCCCTTCTCCCCATGCAGCACCCGCACCTCCTTCTTTTCCAGGTCTCATCTGTCAGGCATTTCAGGAAAAAGGCTGGAGGCCTGCAGCACCCAGAAGCTTCCCGAGGAAACTTACGTTGCTTAGCAACGGGCTCAACTCTTCCGCCTCCGCCGCTTCGGACTGCTGGGCCGAGACGTACCAGCTCCGCTCGGCGTTGCTGATCCCCCAGGGCGCCTCCATGCTGCTCGCTGGCCGACAACCAGGTCCATCTGCGAGCTCCTACCCCAGCCTTCCAGTCAATAGTCGCGCGGGAGGCGGGGCGGGGAGCCCGGCCCTTCCGGGTTCCCGTACCGACCGGGGCGGAGAAGAAAGAAGGGAATCGACGGGCTCTGATGACGCTCGCCCCTCCGTGGCGAACCGTGATGATGTCATCGAGGGCCAGCCCTTCCACGAGCGACTCTCTTCCGAGCGGCACCAGAGCATGAGGTGAGGGGGTCTAGACTTGGAGTCAACCGCCGAGCGGCGCCGGGAATTGGGATGGTGACGTTGGTGAAGTGGTGACCGCAGTGCCCCTGATCCGAGAGGCTGAGGGTCAGGCGGTAGTACCCCTCCTCCAAGGTCTGCTCTCCGCCACTCGCTTCTTGGCGCAGGTCGCGAGGTCACCCACCGCCCGGGTGCTGAGCTTGGGCCCTAGTACTGGGTGCGAAGGAATGTGTTTTATCTGTTCAGAAGCTTTCTGATCGAGCCTTTAGCCATATTTTACATGTGGGAAACCGAGACTCCGATTAAGAAATTACAAGATCACGCAGCTGGGGAACTGCTAGACCAAACTTGAACCCTGACTGTGAAGTTTGAGAATTGCTTCACGGGGTTCTGGGGCAGGGTCCTCTCCCCTTCCAATTATTTCTTTGGTATTCTAGAAGGCAAAGTGAATATCTGATACTATTAATCGAATGGACATAGAACTCTGCAAAGCCCTAGTCCTCAAAATACTGAAACCTCAAGTTATAGACAGGACTTGGGGTAGTGAAGCATTAAAGACAAACAACATACCAATCAATATATTAAGAATACAGGCTCTGAAGTCAGTCAGACAGACCTGGTTTTTAATCCCTGCGCAGCCACTTACAGAAACGAGACTGGATGAATTAACCTACTTCTGACCTTTAGTTTGCTCGTTTACAAAATAAAGATGTGATAACCACACACCTCCCAAGATAGATAATGTGTGTAAAGCATGTAGCACAGCCTCTGATGTAATAAGCACCCATAAGTATCCTAGTAAATATTGCCATTGGTAAAGTCATAAATATAATGACCATTTCATTTAGAGATGGATCGGTTAAGTCAAACGTCAGCCTTCCAATCCCAAACTTATTCTGTAGAAAATTGTGGGTGGAGAGGTTCATTGACTATAGGGAGGCTGATGGGTCACTAAGCCCTTGTCCTGGCAGCAGATGGGTTAAGGTGCAAATTTATTATTTACTACTATAAAAGACAACATATCATGGAAAAGATAGTATACGTCTCACACACCAGTCAGCATTTAGCATATTTAAAACTATAGAATTTAGATTTTTTATTCTTAACCTGTTGTGAACATGTAAGTTTGTAGCTTTCTGTTTTTGTTTTGTTTTTTTAAAGTGCATCCTTTTTTTTTTTTTTTTTTTTTTTTTAGGAACTTATGGAGGCAATTTGGATTCTCAAGAATACTTTTCAAAGTGGAAACCTGTAGAATATCTGAATCAGAATCATTGGCTCCACTTGCTTGGACATCACAGATACAGAAACTTAGCAGAGCACCTGGTATTTTCTTGTTGGATCAAAGGAGAAGATTCTCCACCATGACTGAAATAGAAACAAACCAGAGAGACTCTGAATTGTTTTCACCACCCTCTAATGTTCGAGGAATGACAAAACTTGATAGAACAGCTTTTAAAAAGACAGTCACCATCCCAGTACTTAAAGTGAGGAAAGAAATAGTCAATAAATTGATGCGATCCCTTAAAAGGGCAGCACTGCAGCGCCCAGGCATAAAACGTGTAATTGAAGATCCAGAAGATGAAGAAAGTAGACTAGTTATGTTGGATCCCTATAAAATATTTACTGATGGTTCCTTTGAGAGAGCAGAACTCAGTATTTTAAAGCAGCTTAATGTCAGTCCACAGATACATAAATATAATTTGGAACTCACTTATGAAAACTTTAAGTCAGAAGAAATCTTGAGAGCTGTGCTTCCTGAAGGTCAAGATGTGACTTCAGGATTTAGCAGAGTTGGACATATTGCCCACCTGAACCTTCGAGATCATCAACTACCTTTCAAGCATTTAATTGGTAGGTGTGTCTTAGTAATAATATTTATGTGCTAGAAAGTAATTAAGTTCTCATTTTAGTTCTTAAAATGAGTTTCTTAAATGTCAAATTACAGAAGCAGGACATGTTATCATTTTAATTTTAAGCTGCATCTTGAGCTACATACCCTCTCTTTTGAAAGCCATTTTGGAATACTCTCTCCAGAGTGATAGCAAACTCTAAAAATCAGTTCAGGCTTTTCTGTACACAATATACAAGCATAGATTAAACTCAGATTTTTTGCTTTGGCAGAATTCTTTGGCACCTCGTCATTTGGTACATAGGAGTTATTAGGCCCTCAGGACTATGCTGAATTCTAGGTTTCTTAAATTTGAGTGTTTACCATCAAAAGTTCAAGACCCTGTTTATTCATGCTTTGATTTGACTGACTGAGCCTCTTCTATATGTCTGGCGCCATACTTTGTTTTTTAGTGCCCTTAGTCATTTAGAAATGATGCTTTGGGGGACACTTGGGTCACTCGTCAGTTGAGCGTCCACCTTCGGCCCAGGTCATGATCTCATGGTTCATGAGTTCAAGCCCCGTGTCAGGCTCTGTGCGGGCAGCTCAGAGCCTGGAGTCTGCTTCAGATTCTGTGTCTCCCTCTCTCTGCCCCCCTCTGGCTTGTGCTCGGTCTCTCTCTCTCAATCTGTCTCTCAAAAATAAACATTAAAAAAAAAATAATGTTTTTGTATGTTGTATCTCTGTAAGCCCAAGTTTGAGCCTGGGTCCTTTATCCTTTGGGAGAAGAAAGAAGTAGAAGACTAATCAGGATTGCAGTTGTCCTTCTACAAATATTTGATGTCCGTGTATTCTCCAGATTTTTTTTTTCTTTTTAATGTAGAGTAATTGTCAGAACTTTTGAGAATTATTTTCACCTTTAACATGTTCTCAGGGCACCTGTGTGGCTCAGTTGGTTGACTGTCCAATTCTTGATTTCAGCTCAGGTCATGATCCCAAAGGTCGTGGGATCAAGCCCTCTGTCAGGTTCCATGCTGAACATGGAGCTTGCCTGGGATATTCTCTCTCTCTATTATCTCTCTTTCTCTCTCTCCCTCTCCCTCTCTCTCTCTCTCTCTACCCCCCCTCCTCTCTCTCTTGCTACCCCTCTGCCCCACTCCCCAGCTTGCTTGCACTCTCATGCTTTAAATAAAATAAAATAAAATAAAATAAAATAAAATAAAATAAAATAAAATGTAGTTCTCAGTATTTTGCATGATTAGGATTTCAGAAATATGCTATTATGCATTTCCTTTGTTTTTACTGATGAAAGGGACTGATAATGCACAACGATAACACAATAAATAATTAAGCAGATCTTTATAATTATGCCTGGGTACAAATGTCAAAGATAAGCTTTGCTATGTATGAGTCATCGCCTGTCAGAACTCAAAACATCCCTTTTGGCATCCCTATTTTATTCAGGGCCCTCCTAGATTAAAAGTGAGGCATTTTCATCCAGTGGTAATTTTAAAGCTTTTGCCATAGACTTTCAGTTTGTTTTTTTTTATTTCATTCCTCATTTCAAACTATTATACCTTAAAAATTGACTTCTGATACCTGAAGCAGAACAGGATAAGAATAATGATTGGCTAGAGTCATATTCAAAATCGGGTATCTAATTATCAAAAAGAAATTGGACAAATTCTGGTTATATATCAGCATGTTTGTATTATTGAGCACTTTTTACTAACTTACAAATCAAGTTATCTTTCTTTATGCAATGACATGACATATAGATTCTTATAATTTTTTTAAGCGCTAACAAAAAAGTAGACTTTAAGTAAAGGGCATCAATATACCATTTCTGGTGTATTTTATTTGTAGCTCTTTCTGTTCTGGCAAATATTTGACAAAAAGCACAATTTAATTAAATGAACATTTTACTTAGATAAGACTCTAAATAATCTGTTTCTTTTATTTGAAAACTTATTTTACTGGTATGTATTTCCAAAGTGGGGGCATCTTTTTTAAGTACATAGTAAAGCAGACATTTGATTAGGTCAGTGGGAACAGGCTGGTGATTTTAGAGATAATTTGTTGCAATGGTCCTTATACTTTTCCTTTCTGTTCTTTACCTTATGGTCTACTTTTTTGCTTATTGTGGTGTATTGGTCCGTTTGAGATTTAATTTAAAAAAAAAAAAAAAAAAAAGGAAAACTATTAGATAGACTGAAACTCCTCAAAAATTTTTCTTTAAAAATGTACCCATATAGGGTGGCTGGGTGGCTCATTCGGTTGTGTCCAGCTCTTGATTTCAACTCACATCATCATCTCACAGTTCGTGAGTTTGAGCCCTACCTTTGCACTGTTAGTGCAGAGCCTGCTTAGGATTCTCTGCATCTCTCTCTGCCTCTCCACTGCTCTTGTGCACACTAGCTCGCTTACTCTCTCTCTCAAAATAAATAAATAAAAACTTGTGTACCCATATGGTTTTTTGTCTTTGTATTAGAGGCTGGCAGACATTAATTAACTTTGCTAATCCACTGAATTTTTAGAATTGCATGCCACGATATACACACTAGATGCAACTTGTGTCTATAACCAAAAGAAATACAGTTTATTTCCATTTTATATTTTCAGTTTTATTTTGCAACCGATTGGCAATATTTATGAATTCTCATCTTTTAGGTCAAGTTATGATTGACAAAAATCCAGGAATCACCTCAGCAGTAAATAAAATCAATAACATTGATAATACGTACCGAAATTTCCAAATGGAAGTGCTGTCTGGAGAGGAGAACATGATAACCAAGGTATGGAATATCTTATTGTCTCCTAGGTACAGATTATATCAAGATTAATGTTTAGAATCAGAATAGATGTCAAAGATTAAAAGTATTTATAATAACCCAATATTGATGAGTATGTGAGAATGTGAGCATTTATATATCCTTTTGATGGAAGTGCAAATTTGATACAAATATTCAGGAAGAGTATATGGTAAAAATTGCCATTCTGAATAGGTACCTCCTTTGACCTAGGATTCCATTTATGGGAAGTTATCTCAAGGATATAATTGGAGAAAATTGTAGTGATGTGTATGTACCAGGTTCTACAAAGGAATAGAAACAACCTAAATGTTCATCAGAGACTTGATTAAATTTTGGTATAACAACACAATGAAATACTCCATCATTATAGATTATTGAGCTCCACACTTACTAAAATAAATTGCCCAGTGATAGGTTAAGTGACAAAAACACCAGTTGTAGAGTAGTATATATATACATAGCTCCATTTTAACTAAATATGTATGTAAATATGCACATATATCAGAATGTTAACAGTGGGCATATTTTTATTTGATATAGTAGTTACTAGTGACCTTTGTTCTCATTTTTATACTCTTCTACGGAGCACATATTTCTTTTATAAGAAAAACAAAACAAACCTATTTCAAAGAAAAAATATTTTTAATATGTAGGAAGAGATTCCTGGGGTAAACCACTTTCTCATCCTCTACCCCCAAAATCCTCTGAAGTGCTGGATAATATAAACATTTTTTTGATTTAAAAGTCTTAGATAATTATGTGTTAATATTATGTGAAATTTTGTATCCAAGCTAGGAAATAGGTTAACTTTTCTCCATAACTTGATAAAAATTTTAATAACAAAGTCCACTCTTAAGATGTTAGATGTATCTTTGTTGGTTCCAAGTTTTTATTTAAATACTCGTTAGTTAACTAATAGGGTAATATTGGTTTCAGGTGTTGAATTTAGTGATTCATCACTTACAGATAACACTCAGTGCTCATCGAAACAAGTGCCCCCCTTGATGCCCATCACCCATTTAGCTCCCCCCCACCTCCCATCCAGCAACCCTCAGTTCTCTATAGTTAAGAGACTTAAGCTCTTATGGTTTGCTTCTCGCTTTTTTTTTTTTTTTGCCTTCCTATATGTTCATCTGTTTTGTTTCTTAAATTCTATATGAGTGAAATTATATGGTATTTGTCTTTCTCTCGCTGACTTCTTTCTCTTAAACAGGACTTTATAAAACCCAGGAGAGTTTATGCAAAATAACTATTTTTTAAGATTCTGGGCCACATAGATTTAGGTGAATATTTTAAGTATAAAATTATTTCTCCATAATTTAATTGTAACAGAATATTAAAACACCATTTGCTACATACTTACTATTAGGCCTGAGCTAATGTTTTAAATATAACAAATCCTTAGAAGCCCACAAGATAATAGTGGTTATTTTGTTTTGTTTTAAATTTATTTATTGTTTAATCTACATGCAAGTTAGTTAGCATATAGTGCAACAATGATTTCAGGAGTAGATTCTTTAATGCCCCTTACCCATTTAGCCCATCCCCTCTCCCAGAGCCCCTACGGCAACCCTCTGTTTGTTCTCTGTTTAAGAGTCTCTTATGTTTTGTCCCCTCCCTGTCTTTTTGCTTCCCCTCCCTAATGTTCATCTGTTTGGTATCTTAAAGTCTTCATATGAGTGATGTCATGTGATATTTGTCTTTTTCTAACTGGCTAATTTCACTGAGCATAATACTCTCCAGCTCCATCCACATAGTTGCAAATGGCAAGATTTTTTCTTTTTGATTGCCAAGTAATACTCCAGTGTGTGTGTGTGTATGTGTGTGTGTGTGTGTGTGTGTGTGTGTGTGTACACGTATATATACACCACATCTTCTTTATCCATTCATCCATCATGGACATTTGGGTTCTTTCCATATTTTGGCTATTGTCGATAGCGCTGCTATAAACATTGGGGTGCGTGTGCTCCTTCGAAACAGCGCATCTGTATCCCTTGGGTAAATATAATGGTGGTTGTTTCTAATATTCTCTTTATGCAGATAAAGTAACAAGGAATGACTGAGCTGGATTTTTGGAGCCAGGCGTCTGACTCCACAGTCCATGCATGATCTTTCCCTGTATAACGTCCACGGCCTACTGCTTGTGTGTATTGTGTGGGGTCTGATCTGGCAAGTAAGATTTGAATGTGAGTGCTTTGCTGGTATCCGTGCTTATCTCAGCATACTGATTGAGTGCTGCTTCGTCTTCATTTGGTACTGCCCTTTAGGGTACTTCCTTCTCAGAGATCTAAAAGTTCTCAGAAACTTCTGTAATTTTTTAAATGGCTTCTGATTGATTTCTTAAGTCAACTGAAGTTTGTTCTTAGGATATATTTTATATTTAACATTTATACCATAAAGTAAATGCAAAAACTCAGTATAATTTCTTTACTACAAACAGAATCACATTTAATTTTAGGAGCTCAAGCAGCATAAGTACTTTCTGTGTCTATTGTGAGTAAAAAGATTTCTGAGAGTGAATCAGGCTGAAAGTAATGCTGAGTGAGTTAGGTTGAAAGACAGTATGAGTAAAATCAGAAGGATACTTAAAGTCTAATTTTTTAAAAGTAGTACTATGCTTCACCTTAAAAAGAGGGAGTAGGAAGGATATTTCAGGAAAAGCATCCCAAGACATATTCAGACTTTCCAGGTTATAGATCTAGAGAGTTTTAGTTACCAGAATAATGAAGGAACGTTTCCAACTCTGGAGACTTAATGTGGCCAGAGCATCTGATGTGGTTGGAAGGAAAACATATTTACACAAATCTGAAAGCAAAATATTCCATGAAGGCAGAATATAGAAGATGTATCTCTCTCAGATTTGTAGAACTTAGGAACTTTTCTGGCCTTTTGATTCTTCATCCAGTAAAACAAGGGGCTTAAAATGAAGGCTGAGGTCACATTACATGACTATAATTTTAGTTTTGTTTTCTATTTTCTAACATGCTTATGATCGTTCCCCCAAAAAATGGCACAAAGTCTTAAAATTTTAAATTTCAAGACTTAGCTTCACTAAATATATTTAGTTTAATCCATGAAAACTCAAATTTGGGAAAAGAGAAAGTAGGGGAAGGATTTGTTCTATACACTGGCTAAAATTTGTAGATACGAACCTTGCAAAATCCAAGTAACTATCTAAAAACATTGTAAAATACCTCAAAATCCAATATGTACATGGCACATCTTTTCTTTCCCAAGATTTTTTTTAATGTTTTTTATTTGTTTCAAGAGAGAGAACGTGCACACACAAGCTGGGGAAGGGCAGAGAGAGAGGGAGAAAGAGAACCCCAAGCAGGCTTCATGCTGCCAGTGCGGAGCCCAGCGTGGGGCTCGATCTCACGAACCGTGAGGTTGTGACCTGAGCTGAGATCAAGAGTTGGATGCTTAACTGATTGAGCCACACAGGTGCCCCAGTACAAGACACATCTGTCATGCCTCCCTCTTACAGAATGAAAATTAAGGAAGCTTATTTGCTGAGGGGAATGCTGTCTGCAACTTCAGCTAGTCCTCATGAAGATATGTGTTGTGTTGTTTCAAATTACAGGTCTATTTCCCTCTCTGTCAGGTGACAAAATAGAGTAGGAGTAAGCCAGTCAATTGGCCTGTCTGAAAAATGCCTTATGTGATTTGGGAACCACTTTATGACCGGGTAGAATGAGACGGAGAGTCATTTGGCTTTAAAGAGAGGACTTTTCTTAGGTCAAAGTCTAATGCGAGGTGTTAACTGGCTTCAAGAATAGCATAAACACCAGAATTCTAATTAAAATGCAGTTATTTGCTCCTAAATTTAAATGTGTGGGCATACCCATCCAGTGTCCATGGCTGGAATTTAAAACTAAACAGGTTAACCAAGGTATAATACCTTTTTCAGGTTCGAGAAAACGGCTACACCTATGAATTTGATTTTTCGAAAGTCTATTGGAATCCTCGTCTCTCTACAGAACACAGTCGTATCACAGAACTTCTCAAATCTGGAGATGTGCTATTTGATGTTTTTGCTGGGGTTGGGCCTTTTGCCATTCCAGTAGCAAAGAAAAATTGCACTGTATTTGCTAATGATCTCAATCCTGAATCCCATAAATGGCTATTGCACAATTGTAAATTAAACAAAGTGGACCAAAAGGTGAAAGTCTTTAACTTGGATGGGAAAGACTTCCTTCAAGGACCAGTCAGAGAAGAGTTAATGCAGCAGCTGGGACCACTGTCAAAAGAAAGAAAACACTCTGTGCACATTGTCATGAACTTGCCAGCAAAGGCTATTGAATTTCTCAGTGTTTTCAAATTGCTTTTAGATGGGCCGCCATGTGGCATTGAGCTCCTTCCCATAGTGCACTGTTACAGCTTTTCCAAAGACCCTAATCCTGCTAAGGATGTTCAGCAGCGAGCTGGGGCTGTGTTAGGCATTTCCTTGGAGGCATGCAGTTCAGTTCACCTAGTAAGAAATGTAGCCCCTAACAAGGAAATGTTATGTATCACCTTTCGGATTCCTGCTGCTGTGCTCTACAAGAACCAGACCCTAACTCTAGGTGAGCAATTTCTGGGAAATTAAATGTAAACTATAATACTTTTCATGTAGTTTTTAATATTTATTAAATTTGGAAATAGGTTAAACTAATTCTAGTTAGATATTTCGGTTCAAGATTCTTTGCCACTCAATTGTGACTGGTTTCTCGCAATTTTACGAATTTTAGCATGACATACACACTATTTAGTCTAGCAGGTTATTTCATTATAATAATAAATCTGCAGTCATGTTACTATTTTATGTATACGTTGAGTATTCAGAATCTTTAAAATGCCTATATTATTTGCTTTTTAAAGGTATTTTCCAATGTTAATTCTCTTACTTAATAACGGTTTTTTGGCTTTGTTACAGAGAATCAGGACGACCCACCTCTTAAACGCCAGAAGACAGATAAAGTCTTTTCAGAAGAAAAAACTCAAATTGCTTCAGTCACTTCATTGGAAATGTCTTCTCCATCTCCCCATTAGACCTTTATGTAATAAAATATAATGATTTCATAAAATTTTAGCATTCATTTTAGTACTGAACACTTATATTTTACCCTTGCTGTTGTAAGTTATCAAATTAAAATTTAAATAAGTCTATTTTATCTAAGTGATAATAAGATTATAATCTTATAATCTGAATTATGTCTAATTTTGTATTAGATACATATATTTAAATATTGACTGTCTCCTGGGAAAATAGTTTTTGAAGGTGGGATAATTGCCTGCTAACAATCACTTTGCAGTGATCCCCAGTTGGAGAGTATGCCTAAATTTTATATAAGTACCCCTAAACTAGTAATAAAAAATGAAATTATTTAGATCAGGAATGGTAAACCATGCCTGACAAGCCAAATCTAGCCTACCACCTATTTTTGTACGGCAAATAAATGACCTGAGAATGGTTCTTATACTAACGGTCAAAAAAGAATTTTAGAAATCTTGTGACATGAAAATTGTATGAAATTTGAATTTCAGTGTCCATAAATACAGTCTTATTGGAATACATCATGCTCGTTTGTTTACATGCTGTCTGTGGCTGTTTTTATGGTATTAAAGCAGAGTTGAGTAGTTTACAACACGGACAGGAAGTGATTCTCCTCAGTTCTTACTGCTGCTCAGCACACTGCACATCGCAGTGACATGGTTGTAACTCAACAGCATCTTGAATGCCATGTAAATCACCAAGCTTTAAATACATTATTATTACTAGTGTATAGCCATCCTTTCAAAACAAGAAAACTGGACTTCTAATGTGCTTTGAAGGCACAGTGGAGTGTCAATTATTTTGATAATTAATTAGATAACAAAGAATCTATACCTGAGCTAAATTACAATATATGTTGACATTACCAATAGAAGCACTCATCTAGTATTTCACTCACAGGCAAGCAACTGTCAGAAAAACTAGAAATTTAATCTAGAAATATCTCAAATGAGCAGAACTTCCTCACAAAATAAAAAATGAAAATGAGGGTGCAACTGAAATAAGTCTCTAAGGGACTCTCGCAACCCCATCAAGGAAAGCCATTTACTGATGGCGAGTTAATTGTATTTGAGTGCAGCAGCCAAAGAAATGTATCCAGGGAAAGTAAAATTGTTTGAGACTGTTTGTTGGCCTTTTGGAAAAAACAGTTGCTCAAAAAGTTTGGGACACTGGGAACAAAATCAAGTCAATTAAAAAGGTAAATGAGTCTGATTCTTGATGAGTTGATAGATGTTACTACTACTGCTCAGGTCTTATTTATTTGAGACATCAGTGCTGAGTTTGAAGTTGCTGAAGAATTAAGCTTCTATGAATACTCTGCACGGAACAACTATGGGTGAGTATTTTTAAAGAAGTTGAGAAAACAATTCTTTACAACCTGAAGTGGAATCTGCTATGATGTGTTACAACTGATGGTGGTAAAAGATATGTGAAGTAGAAAAAGACCTGAGCCTGGGTGGCTCAGTCAGTTGTGTCCAACTTGGGCTTAGGTCATGATCTCACAGTTTGAGTTCGAGCCCCGCGTTGGGCTCTGTGCTGATGGCTCAGAGCCTGGAGACTGCTTTGCATTCTGTGTCTCTCTCTCGCTTTGCCTCTCCCCCACTCGTGCTCTCTCTCAAAAATAAACAAACATTAAAAAAAAAAAAAAAAGACCTAGTTGGGAGAAATATAGAGAGCTTGGTAAAACCTGTGGTTATTCACTCCTTTCTTCACCAGCAAGTTCCCTGCAGAAGATATTTGAACCTGCCATGTGTTACTGAACTAGTGGTGTCAATACTAAGTTTCATTTGCTTTCATGGCTCCTAACCACCCTCAAGTCCTTTAATTTTTGTCAGAAATTGAACTTGAATCTGAATCTGGCTTGTTCAACATGAGTTTGATTTGCTTAGTAATTGTCAAGTTTGATTGCAATTTTTCTTTTTAAAAAAAAAAATTTTTTTTTTTAATGTTTATTTATTTTTGAGACAGAGACAGAGCATGAACAGGGGAGGGTCAGAGAGGGAGACACAGAATCTGAAACAGGCTCCGGGCTCTGAGCTGTCAGCACAGAGCCCGACGTGGGGCTCGAACTCACAGACTGCGAGATCATGACCTGAGCCGAAGTCGACCGCTTAACTGACTGAGCCACCCAGGCGCCCCTGATTGCAATTTTTCGAGTTCAAGGTCAAGACTGAAATTTTTCTTAACAAGAGGAACCACTCTTAAACATTATTCTAGAACACTGAATGGCTCTGGAAATTAGCTTTTGCTAATGACTTGATAATATTTCTTAAAGGTTTTAACCTATAATTATAAAGCAAACAACTTTAATGTGAAACTGCGGTAGTCATTTCAACAGACATTTGAATCACAGTATCTTTTGTTCCACATTTCTCATGCTGTCAAAAACTAAAACAAGAAACAAGATTTCCACTTTCAAATTAGCAGTAGAGATATTTTCTGTGTTCAGCATTTTTTCGGACCTTGGCAAAAATGCAAAGGAAATTTACATATTTCAAAATCTATTTACCATAATTGAGCTTCTACCTAATGTTCAATTGGAAGTGATTAATGTGCTATGTAATGACATGCTAAAAGGCAGGTATCAAGGGAAGAATCTAATAGAGTTCTACAAATGCCTTCCAAGTGATGAATATACCCAATTAAAATCATATGCTTCTGGATTGGTGCCAGTATTTGGTAGTATATATCTATGTAAAAAAAAGACATTTTTAAATCTCATCACAGATAACTATATAACAGGTAATCATTTACAACTGATTTTGATAGGAAATACTTAGAACCCCAATTAAAGGAACAAGGTGCTCTTCTCCTTGAGCTACAATGTAACTAGACACACTCAATTATATTTTGAATTTTGTTCATTAAAAACAGTGTGCTAACTTATTTTATCACAAAGCCTAAAATATTTACTGTCTGGCCTTACAGAAAGGTTTGAGGACCACTCATCTAAATCACTGATTACAAACTCAGATGCCTTCAGAAGCAAGTAGGTAATATAAACAGGTGAAGGCAATAAATGGTAAAAAGTGTAGGAAAGTAATGAATTAGAGCCCTCATTCCTTATCTAAAGGCACTGAAAATTGATTCTGAAAATCAACCAAAACTATCCTCTGCAAGACCTTGGGGGTTAATTCAGTTTGGGACTTCTAATTTTCTTCCCTTCCCTCCCCTCCAAATGAGGAGTATGTAGGTCAAGGGTCAGTATGCTTCCTGTTAAGAACCAGATAGTATTTTAGGCTTTGCAAGCCATAAGGTCTGTGTTGCTGCTCAACTCCGTCATAGTAGTACCCCAGAGCAGCCATGGACAATACATGCGCTATATGCCAAAACAACTTTCATTTATGGACAGTGAAATCTGAATTTTTTATGCTTTTTACTTGTTAAAAAGTATGTGTTTTGGCTTTTTTCAACCTTAAGAAATGTAGACAATTCTAGCTCATGGAACATACAGAAACAGGCACCAGCTGGATTTGGCCAGGGGTCCATAGTTGGCCTTCTGCTCTAGGTGAAGAGAATTTTAATATGCAAGTAGGAATGGGATTTTTTTCCCTAGTATTGTACACTGACCTACTAGGTTGTAAATACTAACCAGGGGTACAAATGATGTTCTTATTCATACATGTAAAGTGGTAAGATTCTTGCCTCTATTTAGTCACCCCTTAGACAAAATATGCAGTATATAATTGTAAAGGAAATGGAATCCTTAAAAGCCTCTATTAACATTTTAACTCCTCCCCCCTTTTCCCTCAGAGTGGATAAGTGAATGTACGATTATTTCATTATTTAAATTTAGGCCCATCCTAAAGTTTTTAATGGGATACCTGGTAACTGAACTCTTGATGTCCACTAGAAAATGACAGGTGGAAAGCTCAGTAGATCCATCTTTTTAAAAATTTTCCCCCACAATTATTTATTTTTGAGAGAAAGAGCATGAGTGAGGGAGGGGCAGTGAGAGAGAGAGAGACAAAATCAGAAGCAGGCTCCAGGCTCTGAGCTGTCAGCACAGAGCCCAACATGGGGCTTGAACTCACAAACTGAGATCATGACCTGAGCCGAAGTTGGACACTTAACTGACTGAGCCACCCAGATGCCCATACAATTGTTCAACTTTGTTAGCTTTTGACAAGTTTTTCTGCCACCTTAATTGGATTTTGAAATGATCGCCTGACCACCATTTGACAGCCTAAAGATAACATCTAAGAGAATTAGATCAAATATTTATTGAATGAAATTAAATACTAATAGTGCATCCCGACCATGATGTAAACCATATTCAATACCATTAATATCTGCTTCCCAAAGGAAGGTAGTTAATAGTCCAATCATGTTCTACATAATGAATTTCTCCCAAGGATATAAACAAGGTTATTAAGTTGATGTCATTTATATACCGTAAAATAACTAGACACTTCATCTTTAAAGCTTCCTGGAAGTCTTAGAAAGTTTGACTACTCAAACTTGATTCTACACAGCTGTTGTTTATAATAAGCTTGACAATTTGACAGTCATCTCTGGAGCATGGACTTCTGACCACTTGGGTTCAAATCCACTGTGCTACTTTTAAGTTGTATTGACCTTTGGCAAGTTAGTTAACCTCCCTATGCCTTGGCTTCTCCATATGTTAAAATGGGTACAATAATACTAGCAGTGTAAAGACTAGATGATAATACACAGTGCATGAAATGCAGTGCTTGGGGCATAGGTATCGCTCAGTAGTTGCTAGCTATTGTTTCTGTGCTAGTGTTGTACAATGTTAAATTAAAATGTAAATGTACTTAATTCATGTAGAAGAAAGATTTGTACAGCATTTTGTCTCTGAAAGAGGAAATCACTGGGAAGATAGGGGATAACCTCATTAATTCAGAATATTTGTTATTTAGTGAATTGTCAGTAAGTTACCTTTCACCATTCCCTTTGATCTAATAGGGTTAGTTAGCAACTTATTTGGCCTATTGAACAAGGTATGGCAATAGTAAGGGCAAAATATTTACAAATATATAAAGGTTTTGGAATTCAATTTATTTGCCAAATCAGATGCAGGCAATTTCTACAATAAGGTAGGTTTGAAAAAAGTTTCGAAAGCCTTTGAACTGTTCTATTAATTAGTTCATTTAAATACATTATACAAGGCACTAAGAACAAGTAATAGTGTTTCTTTTGTGAAGACTGGATACTGTAATTTGGCAGCTGAGTACAGCAAAGCCTTAACCGTAAGCCCAATGTTCTCACTATTCTTTGAACAGATTTATAGACTGTACTTAAAACCCCAATCCTCAATTGGAGAATGCTGATATGAAAAACAGGATGCAGCCTGATAGAGTATAGATAGGAATAGACTTTAAAAAAAGGTTTCAATTCTAGCTTTTTATTAACTTGTTTATATTATCTTAGCCTACTCAATTATTTGATGCCTTGGTTTTCTGTTATCAAAGATAGTTAGAACTACAGTTGACCCTTAAACAACACAGGAGTTGGGGCACTGTTACCCACCCCCTGACACACACATTGGAAAATCCACATATAACTTTTGACTCCCTCCAAAACTTAACTATTAATAGCCTACTGTTGACCAGAAGCCATAACAAACATAACAGTCAATTATGCATATTTTGTATGTTATATGTTTTATACGCTATATTCTTACAATAAAGTAAGCTTAGAGAAAAGAAAATGTTAAGAAAATCATAAGGAAGAAAAAATACTTTTACAGTACTGTACAAAAAAAATCCACATATAAGTGGATCCATATAGTTTAAACTTCTTCAAGGGTCAACTGTATTGTAAAGATAAAGATATACCTCTAAAATTAATACCTGCTTAGTCAAATAAGATGGAGTTGTTACATAAGGATATTCCACCCTAATGTAACCACAAATCTTGTTTCACATAACTTTCCTCCCATGAAATTAACATCTGTTGTGATGGACATTTGATAGGAAATCCCTTAATTTCCTTGAGAAAGTATGTCCCATACCCAGTGGTCTATGTAACAGACTCGTGTAAGATTGAGATGCTACAAATATCCGTCCTGCCCACATCCAGCTCTAAGCAAAATCCTGGGTATACCAAAAACCTTTGAAGTTTCAACAGAAACTATATCAGAGTCTGCAATTTACTCTGGAAAATTTCGTTTAAAATGTATCCATTCCAGTCTCCAAGGTTTCATCATAAAATGAGCTCACATTTGAAGTGAAAGGTGCCATTTAGGTATTAAATTTTATTAACTTATTTCTTTGAATTTGTCATTAAAGCAGGTTAATACTCTCATCTGGTTTATCCTAAGTGTGGCTCACAGCTGGGAACTATAATACCTTGATCGAGGTTGTCTCACTTTCCACTGCTCAAAACAGGCACTGAGTCCTTAAAATTGAGAGAACGGCATTATCATAGGTCAAGTTTTACTTGCCACAACCTGCTGGTAGAAGGAAATATATCCACTTGTCTGGACTAGTATTAAGAACATTGGGGGAGGGGGGAAGGAACATTTTATGAGAAGAAATAATAGACTTGGATATTAACACTAAATGTCGTATTCAAAATGGCATTTTAAAATGTGTTCAAGTAAAACACTGTAATAAGAGAAAAACCACAAAACTTAATATAAAGTCTAGCTTTATTTTTAAAAAGATTTTACAAGTCTGTCAACCTCAAGCATACATAGGTGAATTATTCATATCTTCCATCAGATGAAGTTTACAGCTTCGATCCCTCTCAGAAAAATATAAGTAAAAAATAAATCTTTTTCACATATATTTGTCCACTATATTACTCAGCTTAGTTCTGAAATTTTCTCTTATAAATACTTTAACACAGCTGCTAATGTGGTGGTACTGTTGTGGTGCAGCTGCATATGGCTATACTTTTACAAGTCTGCTTTACTTTTGCTAGTTCCCTGGTTCGGCTCCAAGGTCCAAATCTTATAAAGAAGAAATAAAGGTTAACTGGGCTGCCAGAAAAGCCCACTGAATGCATCCTGTAGCGCTCTGTGACAAGCCAGAGAAGAAGTATAGCCTCCAGCGAGATCCTGTGGAGAGGCAGCTCTGACATGGTTTAAATACCTAAAACAAAACAAAAAGTGTAGCATTGATATAGAAAGCATATATAAATTGGTAACATTTTAAAAAGCAATAGTAAAACTGATGCAAATTTTAAAGAGGAATTCTGAGACTGAAATGTTCAGACATTCTAAATGCATTACTATTTTTTAAAAGGAAACTCACCAACTATATAGAGAGAGCGCCTAAACTCGTTTAATGAGTTTATTGTAAAGCAAATTACATTAAGATCTTAAAACAGCTCTCAAGGAGGTTTCAAAAATAATACTGGCTATTAAAATGCCCACTGTTCCCAATTTTTAAATGTTTACTTATTTACTTTGAAAGAGAGAGCATGCACAGGGGAGGGGCAGAGAGAGGGTGGGAGAGAGAGTCCCAAGCAGGCTCAGGGTGACAGCGCAGAGCCCGATGACACCGGGCTGGATCTCAGGAACCCTGTGAGATGATGACCTGAGCCAAAAATCAAGAGTCAGGTGCTTAGAGGACGGAGCCACCCAGGCATCCTTCACTGTTCCCAATTTTTAGAAATTACTTGTCTTGTTGGCTATTGTTTGGGTACCTAACTGCTATTCTCCTTCTGGCATACTCTTAATAAATAAATACATAGTATCATAATACTATTGTATTAATATTTTACATAAATATTGAATGTTTTGCATAAATGAATTCTGAAACAAATACTTAAATGAAGGAGGGTTGAAAAATATACTAGTTACTTCAAATTTACTTCAGTATTACAAAAATATATTGTCTCCTTCCTCACATGAGAAATCTCTGAAAGCCTGATTTCAACAGAATGTCCCAATTAGTAAATACAGAAGTCTTTTGAACTGTCTCAAAAGACAGTGTAACAGAAACCACTTTTCTCCAATCATACATATATTATTTAGCAATTAAAACTCTCTACCTTGGTAAAGGTAGACAAACAAGCCTAAAATATAGGACAATCCTAGACAAAGAAGGTCAACTTGTCAGCATGACTAACAGCATCGTTGGAAAACAAATATTTCCAGCTTTGCTTTAATGCCTAGTTTAAGAAACCACATTGTTTCTTCAGGCCTCAGGAAGTAAAGGAGCTTCACCCACCTTAGAATTACGGGTATGGCAAATGAATAAATCAGGTACCAGAACATTTTAATAACTTGGAAACTTTTCTACTCATTCATTCAAACTTCCTGTGTGTCAAAGTCTTGATGCATGAGCAACTTATTATTTCTAACATAATAACAAGTCTGTTTTTCATTTGTATCCATGTTTAATAAGGTTGTGTGATTAAAAAATATATGGCAATATAAGAGGCCAAAGAGAAAAAGTGGCCAAAGTAAGACGCAACATAAGCTCCTGGAATTGGCTATAATTTATTCACACTACCACAAATCAAGGTGTTAACTCAATTCTTTGCTTCTCTGCCAAGGGTGAAAGGGGAAAGCAGAAGGAGAAAGGTAATATTTACTGAGCAATGACCTACAAACTTTTTGATAGTGTATTTATAGCAGTAAAAATATTTGAGCATGCATTTCCAATATCTGTATACTTATTTATAAATTATATACTTACTGCACTAATATATAGTGAATAATTATATAACATACTAATATAGAAGGATATTATAAAATATATATGAATATTCAAAGGAGATAAAAATATTTCAACCAAAGTTCTAATATTTTCTCCCTGTATCCATCTTCTGTACGTTGGTGAATGTATCCCACTTTCAAGGCTGTTATTAAACAGTCATTGTCAAACTCCTGATAGAACCTTATGTCCCATGGGATTTAAACAGGGATTCACCCACCAAACCTACCACATGGACAGAAGAAATATCTGCTTATTTCACCCCAGGACACAATAAAATGTCCACTGTTAAGACTGTGATGCATCAGAAATGATGTAAATTAGATAAGTCACCTCAGAAGTCTAAAAATCAACCTGGAACAGCATAAAATCCATTTCTCTCCAGTGAGATCTCAAAAACCATCACACAAATAAGTAATATTTTTACAAGTATCTTGGAAATGAAATGTTCCATTCCTGATACAAGTTTCAGGTAAGTTTTATCCATATACCAGACACTACTATATTAACCTTCCTTTCCTCAGACCCTCAAAAGAAAAGGACAGTCTTCGATCCAGTGGCTGTTCTCTCCTGGCAAAATTCAGGTACCACCGGAGAATGTCTGTCAACCTTAAGAAGCCAACTATCATGAAGAGAATTGGTTTTCATAGCTGTAATAGAAACCACTGTGCAACTAGTTGTTTTGATTCATCACATTTTGGTACAACTTGCTTCTGGGAAAGTTGAGTCATACCATTTCTGGCTTGGCAATTCAAGCATAAACTTGAAGTGTACATACAGCTTTTTATATGTTATCCTGAGAAACCTGAAACAGCTGCACTGCTGGCAGGAAAACACAGGACCACCAGTAAAATATCCAAAACAGTTGCATCTTTTAATTTATGACCGTGCACTGTTTCCATAAAGAGTATATAAAACAGTTCAACATTTTATAGGTAAAATGTAATAAACAGTCATACTCATTGATGCCATAAATGTGTAAAAAAAGTTTATTTAAAATGATTAATTAGTGTTCGAAAATAGGGTTTCTTGAACAGTCATAATCCAGAGCAATGAACAAACATTTTAAAATTTTAGTTATTAATGCTAAGTTGTAGATTCTTACTGCCAAAATCAAGTCAATTAAAATTTCTTTGCATAGCACTGAAGAAAATACACTTCCCTTCTAGCAATCATTTACATTAAACATGTCTGTGAGTATAGTTCTTTAAAGACCTGCTTATTTACATTACTGTTTTTGATCTCTAGGGCTACACAAAATAGTTACTGTTAAATATTTCAATCTATTTTCACCATGGCAACTTACATTAATTCCAATTTAAAAAAAAAACCCGTAATTCATTCTTGGTACTCAACTGTGGGCTTTTATTTTCTAGGTATTTTAACTTAATGTTCTTAAACCCTTTAATTATTGTGGTACACCAAAGTATTGTAAAGGATCTGACACGCTGAAACCACACAATGAGAATTTAGCATTTTGCCTGCTTTTTCACATTAATCCCCATCTGTGTTGTTTTAATTCTTTCATGACCATTACAAGTACATCACTGAATAGGATTCCTGGGGTTTCTGGCAAAGGTCAGTATCATTTCATGTACACCTTTATATAACAGAATGAGGAAGAAGTCTTAGCCAAATTTATTTCTAAAAGTCAAGCTCAGTTGGATTTTGGAGCCTGGAGGTAATTGCTCTGACTATTTAGCCAATCCCAGGACAGTATTTCTGTTTTTCATGGGTTTATTTTAAATACCTGTAAATCTTATAAGCAGAAACCAGGAAAGAAAAAAAGAGGTTTGCTTACTTTGGTATCTATACCTTATTTTTACTGAAAGCAGACTAAACTCAAAGCTTTAAAAATCATACCTTTGATTATTTTCTTAATAAGACTAAAAAAAAGTATGCTTTCAAAAGCATGTCTAAGATAATTCCTGTACAAAGGGCATCTTGTGCCCTAATTTATACTGTGTCTAAAGTTGCTTTCCTTTGCCATTACCCATCAAAATCCCTTTCAAACAGACTTTGGAGGAGGGGGAGGAAAAGGAGGCAGTGGATCCTGTGAGAGGAGTAAGAAAGGATTAAGCATTCAAAAACCACACTTGAAAGTTTGTTCCTGAACTTTGATTTCCTACACTGTCATTTTCTTCTGTTACATTTAGCAGCTTCTACTCCCAAAGAAGGTGGTATAATTTACACTTAGCTTCAGAAAGACTTCATTTACTCAGTCCTTTAACATAAGAGAGTTCCTCTGAGATTACTCTTTTACTATTTCGCTTCCTTTAAAAGCCCTATATCGACCATCTGGCTAAAGTCTTGGACTCAGCTCATTTTAGTGCTATTCAACAATGCTTTGAGTCCTCAGCTAGGGGCAGAGGGCAGGGGCTGTCACTCAAGACCGAGAGGCAGCACTCTTCCCCTCCAGTCATAACCTCCTCATGAAAACCCTTGAAACACTTTGGCTCTAGAGAATCAAAGAATCTTGAAATTGAAATTGAAATTAAAATGTGAAGTTCATATTAGTTTCCTTTACCTCAAATTACCAGGCCCAATGGGCAGTTAAAAAAAAGAAAAGTCCAAGTTTTTAACACTATAGTGTTTCCCTTTCCTAAGAAAGGGGGTGAACTCTAGAGCCTAAGACCTTCTTTTCACAAGTGGGCCCATTTTTAAACCTGAATTTAAAGGCACTATGCATCAAACAGACCAGTTCCAAGTATTTCTGCCTCCCAGCCTACAAAATTCAAATCTAAGTGCCATTAAGAGACATTAACCAGCTGATCCCAGCTGTCGAGACCAAGAGCTCTTATAAGAAATTCAGCCAAGGCTATAAAAGATTTACATGAACAACCTGAAGTCTATCTCAATGGGTTTAAAAACAATCAGAGCAATAGTGTACTCAATTATCACTAAAAAGCAGCAACATTCTGAAAACTGAAATTAGTGCTTAGGTGCCCTAACCCAACCATGATGTCAGAATAACAGACAAACTGTCTACAGAGGGAAACTGACAATCATATATTCTAACATAAATGAGGAAAGCAATTCAAGTCAGAACTACTGTCCATAATTCTGAGGGCAGTTTGATTATAAAAACACAAAGCTTCGTGAACTCCAACCAAAATATAACAAACTTCCATAATCATGATACTACTCTTCACTTCATTATCTAACCTGCATGTGAGAACACAAATTGAATAAACTAGCTATTAAAGCTATTTTCAGATTTATACTATACACTTAGAAATCTAGTAACCAATTTATCCCAGACATTTAGACCATCTGAACAGCAAAGCTCAGATTTAGAAATTAAAAGCCACATGGTGCCCAAGTGTACAGCTGAATACAGATTGCTCAGATAAGCCTTTCTGAATTATAACTAAAAGTAAAGTGTGCAATTTAATGCTATCAAATAACACACTAGGCATTTTTAGGACAGGGTAGCTGTTACTGAAAGTTAATGTAACTACAAAGTGAAAGGAATACTTCCTTGATTTGAGTGTAAATGACTGAACACATAAAAGATATAGCTATTTAAGTGTAACATATTCTATGAGCAATTTTTGTTGGTAGTTCTGGATATATCAAATGATAGAACGCTAAGGATAGATTCCATCTGAAGAATACAGATAAATACAAGAGTATCTCAGGAATCAGGTGCTATGAGATACACTCGAATAGAGCCATGAAAACAGATAATAAAGGATGGCCATATATATCAAATGATTTTTGATAAATCTTAAATATACTCCTCAAAGTAAGAAGATGTTTATCTCAGTTATAATATGTTTAGCTAATTTCAGTATTATTCTAAATGCTTAAATGAGGTTAAGCAGGAAAATGGTATAAATAATGTTTTTACTTACTGATTCTTAAAACATTATGATACTCATTCCTATGAATTTATTCAAAATAACCAGAGGAGAGAAGGGAAGGCAAAGTTTCATGAAAAATCTAAAAATAACAAATCATATCAGTCATAAAAATAACAAATCATATATAGATTTTGTATGTCCCAGTGAGGGACAGGTGTCACTTCTGTGGTGAAAATATAGTAGAGATAATAAAAACAAATATCCTAGTTTCTGATTTTCCTTTTTTTTAAATTTATTTTTGATAGAGAAAAGGACATAAATAAAAAAATTTATTTTTGAGAGGGGGAGGGACAGAGAGAGAGAATCCCAAACAGGCTCTACACTATCAGCATAGAGCCCAACATGGGGCTTGATCTCACAAACCATGAGATCATGACCTGAGCCAAAATCAATAGTTGGATGCTTAAGTGACAGAGCCACCCAGGAGCCCCTAATTTCTGATAAGTTCCTAAAAATCCTAGTGCCTCATTCTGGCTTATTTAATGTAATTTCTTACTGTGAATTCCATGTAACAGACGTATACCAGATGTTTCATCATAACTTTATACAACCAGGATGGTAATTTTTCCCCAAAGGTGGGACAGACAAAATGCAGAAATTTATATGTATGCAGTGCATTCCTTCTTCAAAAAATTAAAACAAATTACTGAGTGCCTACTATATGCCAGGTATTGAAGCAACTCTCAGAATAAAACAGAGAGCAGACTCCATATTCTCATGGACCTTATAATTCAGCAGAGAAAAAAAGATGTTAAATAATGAATATTATGAATGAGAAAGTCAGGGCTCTATCAGTGTAGATTAAAAGGAAGCCAGTATGAACAAGTTCAGAAAAGGTCTCCCTAAGGAAAGGACAGTCAGATTCAGACCCAAAGGATGAGGAAGAGTTAGTTATTAGCAAGGCAAGAGGAATAGAGCAGCAATCCAGTGCAGGAAGAATGTAGCAGCAAAGCATCATATTGAGAACATGGGGGAAAGGTGGCTCCAGGTCAACATGAGGCTGGAGATGCTGGCAGAAATTATCCAAAAGAAGACCTTATAGGAAATGTTAATAACTGTGAATTTTATTCAAAGGGCAATGGGAGCCACTGAAAAGTTACTGTTAGGAACCTGGTTATTTAAGCTACTTTGACTGTACAATGGATGGGAAAAAAAGCAGGAGTCAATTAGAGAGAGACTCCTAATAAGAATGTTTCTCTATTCCAGGCTTAAGATCATGGCACCTAAATTAGGGTGGTAGCAGTGGTAACAACCAAAAAAAAAAAAAGGACTGGTTTAAGAGATATTTAAAAGCCAACTGAGTGAGTGGATATGGGAGCAAGAGAAGAGGAGAAACTGGTGTCAAAGTCAACTTCCAGCTATCTAGTCATGTGGAACTGGGAATGTGCCCTCACAGAGGCAATGGAAAACTGGAAGAGAAACAAATTGGTGTGGGAGAGAAGGGAAGGGAAAGATCATTCGTTTAATTTTGGAGTTAAGTCTGAAGTGATTATAGAACAGACACATGAGTGGATATAGCAGCTGGATATATGCGCCAAGTGCTAAGAAGAAAATTATAGAATGAAGGTAACAATTTGGGAGTCATCACTATTTAGATGGTATCTGAAACCATCAGGTAGATGATAATATTTAAGGAGACAGGAAAGAATGAGAGAAGAGAGGGCCTAAGGCAGGGGCCTAGAGAACAACAACATATATATAATATGCCAAAAAACAAAACCAAAAAAAAAAAATGGTGGTGAATTTTATGTGTAAACATAAAATTACGTTGAGTGGGCCACAGGATGCTCAGATTATCTGGTAAATCATTATTTCTGAGTGTGTCTGGAAGAGATGAGCATTTAAATTGGTGAACTACCCAACAGGAGTAGGTATTATCCAATCTGTTGACGACCTGAGAATAACAAAAAAGTGGAGAAAGACTGAATTTCCTATGGATGACTGAGCTGGAACATCGATCTTCTCTTGTCCTGAAAGCTCCAGACTGGCATCTAGATTTGATCTGGCACCTACATCATTGGTTCTCTCTTAGGCCTTTGAACTACACCACTAGCTTTCCTGAATCTCTAGCTTGCAGGCAGCAGATCATGGGCCTTCTCAGCCTCCATAATCACATGAGCTGATACTTATAATAAATCTCTTTTATCTCCCTGTCTCTCTCTCCCTCCCTCTCTCCCTCCTACTGGTTCTATTTCTCTAGACAACCTCACTAATACAGAAGCTAATATTTTTTGAAGTGAAGGGTGTGTTCAGGTGTGGTAAATGTTGCCACTCCATACTAATGCCTTATGCACTCTCTTCCCCTAGATTTTCAAAGAAGGTAGAATCAAGGTAGGTTAAGCCACTTGGAAAGGTGTTAGAACCTGCTACTTGTGTCTGACTCCTTCTTGTAATTTTAAGAATAATGGCAGAGACAGAGATGTGAAACCTATTAGATTTCTCCATCTAGGGCCTCTTCATGGGATTTATAGCAGTAATGTTTCTTATAGCAAAAGAACAAAAGAAACAACTGAAATATCCACTGACAGAAGAATGGGCAAATTGTTACTTACACAGTAGAATAGAGTACAGCAGTGGAAACAAAGGATATACAGCTTCACGCATGTATCGACACTGCTGACTTTCATAAACAATGCTAAGTAAAAGCAACGACAAAAAGCAAGTTACAGAAAATATGTAGAGCACAGTTCATTCATATGAAGCTCAGAAATGCAAAGTACACATGGAATGTATAGATATGACCAAACTGTAAACAAAGCAAGTAAATGACAATCAGCAGTTTCAGGGTGACTGAATCTCTGATTTGAGGTGGGACAACAATAAAGAGAAGAAGAATGCATGCAGAGAGGACTTCTACAGCATTGGTTATGCTCCATCTCCTAAGTTAATGAGTGGAATTCAAAATACAGAACCTGAAGGAGTAGAGGAGGGAGAAGCAATGAGAATGGAAAAAATTAGGGGTACTTGGTGGCACAGTCAGTTAGACACCCAACTCTTGATTTCAGCTCAGGTCATGATCTCCCCATTCATGGGATCGAGCCCCGCATCTGGTTCTGCTCTAACAGCACAGAGTCTGCTTGGGATTCTCTCTCTCTCTTCTCTCTCTCTCTCTCTCTGTCCTAGTTTTCTCAAAATAAATAAACTTAAAAAAAAATTAAAGGGGCACATGGGTGGCTCAGTCGGTTGAGGATCTGACTCTTGATCTCAGCTCAGGTAATGATCTCCTGGTTTGTGGATTTGAGCCCTACATCAGTCTCTGTGCTAACAGTGCTGAGCCTGCTTGGGATTCTCTCTCTTCCTCTCTCTCTCTGCCCCTCCCCACTCTGTCTCTCTCTCTCAAAATAAATAATTTTTTAAAAAGAATGGAAAAAATTCAGCAATTGTTTTATTATTACTCTTTGTAAAATTATGTATCATATATTTTTTCTATGTATGAAATATTTTTTAAAAAGTAGTGCAAAGAGCATAGCCATTAATCCAGTACACAATCTGCATGTAAAACGAACCATTCTTAGTTGGCCTTAGTTTCATAAAATATTACTACTTTGATTCCATTTGCAATAATTCATGTTAATTATAATAATTTATCTTAAAATATGTTTAACACTGCAATATGTTACATTCATATTGTTCTCTGTACTGTTTTAGTGGACTCTGGTTTATGAGCAAGGTGAATACATTAATTTAAGATAGGGAAAGTTAGTAAAATCAGATTTATCTGCAAAGAACCCTTTGAAGAATACACATCTAAACAGCAAACCTAAGTACTGGTTAAAAAGCTGATTTACTAAAGCAGCAAAAACAAAGTGGCAGATGAAATTGGTTAAGTGGTCAAGGAGACCTCAGCCAAATTCCTGATAATCTAGAATATTCCCCATAATGCTGCTGCAGATTTGTATTTCTTTACCAGAATGAAACATACTAGGGGGCGTAGCTCAGTGGTAGAGCATTTGACTTCAGAATGAAACATACTGAGCCTTCTGTAGCTAATATTAAGGGAACAGACTAGATGGATAACCCAAATCCAACTCTTCTCTCTGTCCAATGTTAGTTAAGCACCCCCTAAATTTGCAGAACTGTCCCCACTGGTGTGGGTTTTTGTTAAGTGCACTGTCTAAATTAAATATAAACAACCTCAGTCCTCTCTCCTGTATCATTTCCCTTTTCTTCACTGTACCACCACATTAATACATAAAGACATCATGGTTTAGTAGAAAGGACAAAGACTTTGGAAACATACACTTAGGTTTGAATCTCTCCTTGAACAATTACAAACATGATTTGGAAAGTGCTTTAATTTTTCTGATCCTTATTTCCTCATCTGTAAAAGAAACAAGGAGGCAGTACCTCTTCATAGTATTTTTTAGAGGATTAAACAAGAAAATGTGTATATTACATCTGGCAAAGAACAGATATTCAATGAAGTATATATCCCTGACCATCCTACATATTCTCTTTGATACTATTAATACAAAGTATACTCTCACAATAGCCCAAATTTCCAAAGTGCTTTACTTTCTGCTAATTAATATGTACCTCTCCTTTCCCAATTCTGTGACCTTCCTGTCTCTTCCCACATCTATTTCAACAATATTTAATAGTTTTGCCCTCTCTGTTCCCCCTTTCATTGTACCCTAATTATAAAGATTCAAGTGGAGGTTTTGTTTATATTTTTTACATTAGTCAAAAGATAAGGAGTAGTCCTGCTTGTTCATTTTTATCACAGGACACTAGAATAACCCAAGGATGCCAATACCTTCATATTAAAAGACAAATGGGGAAATTTGCATACATAAATATACATATATATAATACATTTATATATACATAAACATATATGCACAGATCTGTATTTCACAAATACTAGCACACTCTAGTACGTTTTATTTCAAAAGTTAAATTGCTACATTATTTCCACTCTAATATCCTGCATTTTGACTCTCATCACCATTGAATGGACATTTCTCTGTTCTCATCCCCCACAACATCTTCCTCTACCTCTCTTTATCTGGAGACAGCCTCCAGCTATAAAATGCTCTTAGCTTGTGACTTCCATAAGAATGTCTATCATTTGGGCCACACTCCTACTGCTTTCACACAGGATTCCTCAAATTTCTCTTTTCCACTTGGCTCCTAATTACTAGTTTTCTTCTTGGTTTACCTCGTCCTTCTTGGTTTACCTCGTACCTTCTCCTATTCTTTTTTTGCTATTATTTAAATTTCAGTTAGTTAACACACAGTGCAATATTGGTTTCAGGAGTAGAATTCAGTGATTTATCACTTATATTCAACATCTGGTACTCATCACAGGTGCTCTCCTTAGTACCCATCACCCATCTAGTATATCCCCCACCTACCTCCCTCCATCAACCCTCAGTTTGTTCTCTATCGTTAGGAGTCTCTTGTGGTTTGTTCCCCTCTCTCCTCTTCCCCCCTCCCATATACTCATCTGTTTTGTTTCTTAAATTCCACATATGAGTGAAATCTATGGTATTTGTCTTTCTCTGATTAACTTATTTCACTTAGCATAATACATTCTAGTTCCATCCGCGTGATTGCAAATGTCAAGATTTCATTTTTGATGGCCGAATAATATTCCATTGTGTGTGTGTCTGTGTGTGTGTGTGTGTGTGTGTGTGTGTGTGTGTGTGTGTGTGTGTGTATCTCCTCTGCTTCTTCAGTCCTCACTGTGACTATATCCAGTTGGTTTTGCACCTCAGTTACAGCATTTTTCATTTCAGCCTGGCTAGTTTTCAGTCTTTTATCTCAGCAGCAACGATTTCTCTGGTGCCTTCTATGCTTTTTTCAAGCCCAGCTAGTAGTCTCATGACTGTTGTTCTAAATTCTTGTTCAGATATATTGCTTATATCTGTTTTGAGCAAGTCCCTGGCTATGATTTAGTCTTGACCTTTCTTTTGTGAAGAATTCCTCTGTCTTGTCATTTTGCCTAAGTTTCTTTCTTTTGCATGGTTTGAAAGCTTGTTATGTTTCCTGCACTTTCAGTGTCTTGCTTTTCCTTAGGGATGGAGCATATTCTATCAGTTTTGTCTGTCCTCCAATTTTATTCCTGCTCATTAGTAACTTGGAAGGATCCTGGCTCGCACCCCTCAGCAGGCTCCTGAAGCATGGCTTGGGCTGGAGCAGAGCCGCATGCAGGGAGAGACCAAGCCCACCACCCCACAACCCTGCAGGCACCTCCTGCTACAGACACTGCAATTTCCACGAGTCCCTTCTGCAGCTATGATGGCGTCTTCTCCTATTCTTTTTTTTTTAATTTTTTTTAACTTTTATTCATTTTTGAGAGACAGAGAGAGACAGAGTTTGAGCAGGGGAGGGGCAGAGATAGAGAGAGACACACAGACTGAAGCAGGCTCCAGGCTCTGAGCTGTCAGCACAGAGCTCAATGCAGGGCTCGAACCCACCAACTGCAAGATCATGACCTTAGCTGAAGTTGAGTGCTTAACTGACTGAGCCATCCAGGCACCCCAAGTCTTCTCCTATTCTTGACTCTATCTCTAAAATGTCTGACTTCATTTATCAACTCTGTCATACTAAACCTACAAATCTTATCTTTTGGTCTTTTGCCCTTCTTTCTTAGTTATAACCCAAGCATTTTTATCTGCTTGAGTGGCCTTTCATACTCGGTGTCCCACTGGAACTACAAATTTAAATTTTCATAACTGAACTCATCTTCCTTTACAAACCTAGCCCTGTGTCTGTGTTTCTTAATAGTTTCAACATACTTCTAGAGTCATCTTGAATCCTCTTCCCCCTGCATACCAATGAGAAATCTACATCACAGTATCTCTCTACAAACATCTATTTACTTCTCACATCATTTTCATTGCTGCTACTGTTACCTAATCTTAGCTCTTTTTTTTTTTTAACCTCTTTCATGGCCTACAGTTAATACTCTCTCAATCGGTTACCCTATTTCTAGTATGTTCTCTCCATTCCAATCTATTCATGGTTATCAAACTAATCTTCCTAAGGCAAAGCTCTGCATCACTCTCATACAAATAGACATGCACTGGCTGCCTGCTATATGTAGAATAAAGTCCAAATTCCTTAGCCTACCATTCAAGGCTTACTGCACTTGATTCCAACCCACCTTTCTAAACATATTTCTTATTAATAATCTCCATGTACCCTGAATGTAAGCCAACCATGAGGTTTTCAGTTTTTCTCTATGAAAGCCTCATAACTACTCACTCCATATCTCTGCTCATGCTATTTCATTATCTTGGAATGCCCTCACCATTGTCTGTCTTCCAAAGCTATGCTACAAATGTCAATCTCTTAATTCTGAACAAAGACATGAGAAGCTTAACTGTGCAACACAGAAATGTTATATACAGTATAGCAAAACAAAAAAAGTAAAATAAACTAAGCTTAAAAGCAAGAAAAGAGGAACGCCTGGGTGGCTCAGTCAGGTAAGCGTCCGACTCTTGATTTTGGCTGAGGTCATGATCTCATGGTTTGTGAGTTTGAGCTCCATGTCAGGTTCTATGCTGTCAGAGGAGGATTCTCTCTCCCTCTCTTTCTGCCTCTCCACCGCACCCCCCCCCCCCCCGCAACCTCTCTCTCTCTCAAGATACATAAACCTTAAGGGAAAAAATAAAAGGCAAGAAAAGAAACTCTCAGGTGCCAGAAATTATTCAGGAGCTCAAAAATCAGAGCATGAGCAGAGCCTTAAGTTCAGAAGATCACCTATAAAACAACTTGTAGGAATATTCTGCTCACTGGCCTGGGATAGTCACAAGAAAGTCTAGGGACATGGATAGAAAAGAATCACACATAAGAAATCACAATATCCAAGTCTGTTCCATCTCCAAGAAATTAAAAACAATACCTCCAGATTCAGTGAAGCCAACAGGAGTTTGGCTGAAGCAAAAAAAAAAATCTCTTTATCAGTATGCCTTCACAATCCAAGGAAGGCTCCTAGGAATATAACACCCACTAAAAAGAAGTTCACAGTTAAAAAAAAAAAAAAAAGAATGGAATGAGCCTCATTTATTAAAGAGTCAGAAAACACGATCAATGACAGGACTACCACACCCAGAGACACAGCTAAGAGGAACTGAAAAAAAAAATTTATCTCATGGTAGAAGAAATGAGTAAAGAAATAGATGCCATAAGACAAGAAATCAACAATAGGAAAAGAACAAGCATTTTCTTTAAAAAAAAAAAAAAGTGAAACAGGAATTCTTAGAATAAAAGTCTCAATGGACAAGTTAGGCAGCTGGTTATCCAGGGACGGAGAAAAAATTA
Source organism: Panthera pardus (assembly GCF_024362965.1). Taxonomy (NCBI): domain Eukaryota; kingdom Metazoa; phylum Chordata; class Mammalia; order Carnivora; family Felidae; genus Panthera; species Panthera pardus. The sequence goes on along the minus strand of NW_026526810.1, from coordinate 99,735,517 downwards.
GTGAGTGGAAAATTATGGGAGGAAAACACAAAGAAGGAAGAATGTAGAGCTAAAAAGGAGACAAATGGAAAGAACCACTACCGGATATTTCAAGAAGAAAATTAAACCCCAATGCGAAGAGCGGTATGTAAGGAATAAAGATGAGACAAAACCCACTGCCACTACCATTACTACCACAAACTGGTAACAATAACAACAGGGAAAAGACAAGACGAAATGTAAGGTTAAGCCTGATGAGGTGTTTATTTTGTTCAAAAAAAAAAAAAAAAGATTTAACCTTTAGACTTCTGAAAATAACATTTGTTAATTCTGGTTACTCCCTGTACCTCTCTCGGTTTGAAATACTTAACAGTTTTCTTAGATTCCACCCCCTCTGGATTGCCCAGGTAGAATAACTTATTTGCTCCCCTGAATTTGCATAGCACTTTATCTTTACCTCCCTCGTAAGTACCATAACTATTTATAAACCTCACATGTTCCCTTGTCAGGTAAGTTTCTTGATAGCAAGATAAATATCTACTCACTAAACAGTCATTACTTAAAAAAAAAAATCATCCTTATATAAGCAGAGAATACACAATTTTTTTTAATTACATAAAAATTCTGGTTAAGATACAGACCTAAAGAATGGTCATAAAAGATGGCAAATAAAAATACAGAGGACATGAAAAGAGTTATCACCACAAATTATAAAGCTGCAAAGGAAGATAGCATAAAACTGAATGGAAGACAGACTGCATATCAGTCACTGAGGAATATAAAAAGATTTCCTGGAAATCAGAAGGTGCCTATAATAATAACAGAGAAATGGGACATAATGCATAGTGTAAAATGACTTTAAACATAAACGAGTATTTTCTTTTTCTTTAATAGAAACACAGATGAATACTTTTTTATAAATTTTATTTGAGAGAGAGAGAGTCAGGGAGAGAAGGAAAGGGAGAGAAAGAAAATATTTTAAGCAGGCTCCATGCTCAGCATGGAGCCCAACATGGATCCCATGACCCTGTGATCATGACCTGAGCTGAAATCAAGAGTTGGGACGCTCAATCAACTGAGCCACCCAGGCGCCCCAATATGAGTATTTTCTTAAATACGTATATTTGAAAATTGCCTTGAGATTTTATCATCGTCTGTCTCAAAGCTAACCTCTCAGTGTGTTAACCAATTTTATGCTTAAAGATATGTAATATAATGGAATATAGCTATGAAGGCAAAGGAAAACAAGAAATTCAAACAGAACTAGACCCACCCAAAGCAAGATCTTTTGTAAGATATTTATTTTTCCATTCAAAGCACCTTCTCAAAAGCTCTATTTCACACACTGGAATCTGAATCATGTCAATAACTTAGATAAATCTCTAAAGCAAACAATAACAAGCAAAGACAAAGTCAAGGGGATAAAATACCTGATGTTTTCTCCTAATTATGAAAAATTCTATTTTCTAGCATGTAAAAACAGGTTCATAAAATATCTACTCAAGGGCCCGGTGACTATAAGCAGTAAAATCTGAAAAAGCTCCAAGAGTCCTGGTTTAATGTATAATTTGAAGTTTTTAAGAAGCATTTTTGATACTTAAGCCCACAGAAAAGTTGCACTTTCTTCCAAAAGCTAAATCACAGCATTGCTTTGGGAAAAAAATAATCCATGCTTATTATCATAAGTAATATACTAATGCAATCAGTTTTACCAAAAATGAAGCTTTTCTACAATAGAATGCTTTAATAGTCAGTTAGTTGGTTAAATACCATTTGGTCCAAAACCTTCATGTGTAAAGAAAATATTTTCCTCTTATTTAAAAAATTATAGCATTATTTTCAGTTTTCTGTTTTGCTTCCAGACTACATTTTTTGGCAATGCGTTATGACTCTGCACATGCTGGTAAAATATTTTAAATAAAAACACATTCTAATCAGTTACATATGACTTGTTTTGAAAATGAGAAGTTTTTAAAAGTTTAAATTTACAGAATGTGCTTCAATATTATAAAAATTCTTTATAGTTAAAAACTTAGACTTATTTTATTATCTTAAAAGGTTAAAAGAAAGAAAAGAACTATACTGTTTTCTTGAATTCTACCTTTTGGGGAAAAAATGTATTTCTACCTGCCATTCCAAAGTTTATAAAATAAACCAGTCTTCTCATCTCTGGATCATACTTTGGGTATGTGTCAACAAAAAGTGAACAAGAAGCCAAATCCAAACTAAAATTATTCATGATAAATTTTGTCCCTAACTGATCTCCATCTGTAAAAACTAATGTATTATTAGAACTAAAGATAGGAAAAATTTTAACTGAAATGATATAAAATAAATACCAAGGGGATAATACCCCATCCTTTTAAGATGCACTTAAGATTAATCAATCCTACATGTGGTTACTGAAAATAAATTTTAGATGTTTTATAAAATAAAACTGAAAATAAATTTTAAATGTTTTATAAAATAAATGGCAATAGTGTATAAAGACAGTATAGATAGTACAGCAAGGAAAAAATATGCAGATTCCTAAAACTGGAAGGGAACATTGGAAACCATCTCATCTCACTGCCTCATTAACAGATAAAACAGATAAAGTAGCTGATTCCAGACAATGGTTAAAAATTTTTATCTTCTTGGAAAGAATTCATCTATTCAATGAACATGTCTTGAAAATTTACTATGTACCAGTATTATGCTAGGTGCTAAACGAGAAAACAGTCTCTCTTCCCAAGTAGCTCAAAGTCTAGTGTGAAGAAAGACAGGAAAATGAGCAATTTTTAAATATAAGAGACCCAGAAGCCTCAAGAAAGGAGAGTGCAGAAGACAGACGTTGATATATGAAGGGAGAGTAATAATTTGCCATGCAGATAAAGAGGCCAAGAGGGTATTCTAGAAAGGAGAAGAATTTGAAGGGCCTTATATGCCTTGAATATTTTTAAAAATAAAGGACACATATGAAAATGTTAGTAGATGAGTAATGCAATCTGAACTGAAGTGTAGAAATCTTTGTATGAAAGATAGATTGGAAGAAAGAGAGGATGAAAAGAAAGCAAAGTAAATGACTATGAGCACCTCTAGGGGCTCTGACCCTAAGGACCTTAATTATCTAATTACAGGTGAGATAGAAGCAAGAGGAAATCTTTAACAACTCCCAAGTTTGGCTAGGCTAGCCAAGTTTCACCACAACAGGATGTACAATAGTTAGAGGAGGTTTCACAAAGAAGCCAATTCCCACTGGGGATATAAAAAAAAAAAAAATTAGGTACTTGTCAAACACACAGGTAGAAAGATGGAGTTGGAAATCAGAGTTTAAAACAAGGAAAATTAATACAGGCTTAGGACTTAATCTAAATCACTGTAAGTTTTTAACAGACTTTCCCAGAGTCCTTGGGTTCTGAGTAAGTGCCTTTAGGGCATCATTGAGGGCAGAATGGGGAGGAGGGCCAAGCTGGACCTGTCACCTCGACTGTAACACACTTTTTATAAAGCATCTGTTTTAGATTTTGAGGACCTAAGTAAGATTTTTTTAAACTATTCTGTTTCTTTAAAAAGTTTGAAAAACATTATAATATAGCTTTAGAATCAAACTGATTTGGTGTTAAATCCTGACTACCCCTTAGTAATAGACTCAAAGTTACGTGGCTGTTCAGAGTTGTTATAAATGATCAAGAACAACGTACAAGAAGTGCCTACGACACAGCCCAGCACACAGCAGGTACTCAATACTGAATGAGACTAAAAGATCAATGAAGAACGTTGTATAATAACAACTTTATTAGGAGAGAAGGAAGAGTTCACCAAAAAAAAATTTTTTAAGGAGAACTGAGAGAAGATGAAAGAAAACTAAAAGGCAGTAGTGTCACAAAGCAAATGAAAGACACAGTTTGAGAAATAAGAGGTAAAATAAGATAAAGACAAGAAATCCACCAAATTTTGTAATTGGGAAGTCAAATGGAGAATGAGCAAAATCAGATTCTAAATAAAAGTCGAGTTGTACTAAGTTTAGGGAATTAATCAGAAACAAGGAAGTGGAGATAGCAAACATAAAACTTCTTTGCAGTAGTTAGAGGAAGATTCAGGATTGATGAAGTGATGAATATGTTGTTTCAAGACAGAAATTTGAATATGTTCATGTGGCAAATTAAAGTTTCAGGGCAGAAGAGAAGATTTGAAAGATCAAGAGACCATCTTGATGGTGTGCTACCCCAGAGTTGAAGGGCAAAGCAGCCCCAGAACAGAGATAGCAGGATCAGCCTCAGATGCACGATAGGCCCCCTGGCCTCTAAGGAGGGACATAAAAGATAAGATAAGTTTATAGTTAGGGTATGGCTTTTGAGACAGTAAGTTCATACTTATATTTTCTCTATGTAGCGGGTTGAAAGATTAGCTGCTAAATGTAAAAGAGGGCAAGTGGGAGTGAGATTTAAGAGTGGTGATCTGGGAAAGCCATTGTGGGAAAGGAGAGAAGTCAGCAATGGACATGCACAAAATGATTCCTGAGTAGCTCCAATCTGCTCAGTTGTATGAGTTTCTTCAGCTGTACTCAGAACAAATTTAACATTCCATGTATTTTTTTAAATTTCCAACTACTCTCTGTATGTAAATGTCATATACTGTCACAATATAATTGAAACCTAAAAATACTCGTGTGATCTTGACTCTTATTTAAATTATTTTTAGAATTCCTCCATATAAAAATCCACTGTCTTTTTCTCGACAAACAGCTCTAAACAGAGGTCAAAGCACCTGACTGCTATCTTACATAATAAGTTTTGTTATTACACATTATAGACTCAGAAGATGGATTTTTAAAAATTAAAGTGCTACCTATTTCAAAAACACCTTTCTGAACACAGTGGGAGGCTATAATTTGGAAATATCCTTACTCCTAATGAAGTTTACCTTGAACAAGAAAGTACACTGCTGAGACTTGATGAGTGAAAGCACTTGAGCCTACATGATGATAGTAAGTGGTACTTAGTAGCTTTGAAACTCTGATTCATGTCTTCACATTAGCTGCTTAATTGCACTGACTGAATTTTTCATTAGCTGACCAAATATTTATTTTATGGGTTTGGGAAACTGTTATAATCATGTTTACAGTAAGAATTTTCTAAACATTTATTCCCTTACAGTGAACAAAGACTTAACTAAACTCCTTAATAGCTATGTTTTGTGTGAACACTCTGAGTCTTCCTTATATATTTTTCCATGAATTGTTAAGAAAATAAAATGGTTCCCAGTACTAGTCAGAAAACCAGAGATAATTTCTCACAGAAAATTATTAGTTCTAGAAACCAAAATTGAAGTCTCTGGCTTACCAGAATTTGGACAATTTGTAGCTTTGTAATTCTTATGGAATTTTGTAATTCTTAAGGAATCAGGAGAAAATCAGGTTTTATGCTTGTATAAACAAATATATCCTGCAAAGTTAAAAAATGGTTACATGTTGGCTAATTTGGGCAAACACTTCAGATACTATCTAAACAAGAAACTTTAGTTCAGCTTTAGCTCTCAAATTTAATGTTTTAAAAATGGCATAGTATGCTTAAATCAATAGAATGGACTCCCATATAATGTAAATCTACTGAAATGTCTGTCAATGTGTTACAGTGAATATATATAAAACCCAAACATTTAATTAGCTATAAAACAAGAATGCACGAGTGAGGGGAGTTCTTCAAGAGGATGGCAAATCACTTAACATACACTAGAAATATTCAGGGATTGAATATAGTAAAGTATGTCTAACGAATAATTCTGTATTTCTACATAAGATTATATTACATAAAACAATCAAGACCATGAAATGTCAAACATTAAAGTACTGTAGCAATTATGTAATAAAGATGTTTAACACTGCTGCATTATAATAGAAGTACACTAAGTAGAAAAATAATGTAAGGATATGTTTTTCTCCAAAAAATACATCATGCTCTTAATTTGCATACAGAGTCTTTTAAACAACAAAAGCAATAACACACTACAATCAGACGGTACAAATATGTCTACAGCCCATCGTCTCAATCCTATTGTGTTTTCCTCTAAGAGAATAATACTTTCCAGTGGTTGACAGAATGTCTTTGGGTCTTGTGTCAAGAAAATGGAAATTTACACAAGTATAAAGAAATAAAGAAAATTAAGAATGATGTCTAAGATGCAGAAAACTACACAGCATTTTAATCAATTTATGCTTTAATAGTCTAGGTAACTAGCAATATTTAAACTCAGATTTGATTACAAAAGACCAAAAGAAGTTTAGTGATATGAGTTTTCCCTTAGTTTGCTTCCTTTTCTTTCTTTGCTCAAGGGCAAGCATTTTAGTCTTCAGTGATCCAAAAAATATGCATGTTCTGCAGTAACCATAATTTGCTGACAAAATATGTGGAATAGATTCACAGAGCTCCCAGTTTACTTATTTCTACTTGATGGTTTTTGATGATTCATATTTCAATAACAAAAGAAAATAAGCCACTGATCAGGTTCCACATCAACAGATTATACAATTAAATTAACTTTACAAAAATACTTTCATGTTCAATTTCTCCTTTGATCTTCACAAGAACCCAGTGAAGGAGGAAACAGGGGAGGAAAGGAGAGTATCTTCAATTTATAAAAAGCAAATCAAAGCTCAGAGAAGCTCCAATTTGCCCAAGATAACAGATATTGCCCTACTAAGAGGGGTAACGGAAACCTGATTAAGACTATCCAGAAAGTGATATCCGGGACATGAGGAATATGGTGGAGAAGGCAGTTCCAGACTTCCATTCCTCCACAGAAACACTGAAAACAAGCAAAAACTATCAGAACCAACTTTGTCAGAACTCTGGAAAGCAGCTAACGGTTTATAGCAACCAAGGGAATGCTGAATCAAGAAAAAGGCAGCCTAGAAACAGTAGGAAAGCTTTGTGGCATGTTTACTTGCCCTTGCCCCATACCCTCCCCTGATCCGCAGCCCACCTTCCCATATGGAGCCATGGTTCCTGTTCCAGAGCAGACATTATAAGCAAATCATTGTGTTGGTCTGTTCTATCCTATCTGGGAGCTACCTGAAGGACCAACACAAGGTACTCATCTCTACTTGAGGGAAAAAATTACAGATGAGACATAAGATAGACCACCTAAAACCTGGGAGGGAAAAGTTAGGGAGAGACTATACATACATATTCTTTTTAATGCACATGGAACACTCTCAAGGATAGAACATGTGTTATGCCATAGCATATGTTAGTCTCAGTAAATTTTAGAAAACTCAAATCATACAAAGCATCCTCTCCGACCACAATGGAATGAAGCTAGAAATCAATAAAAGAAGGAAAATACAAAATACATGAATATGTGGAAATTAAACAATATACACTTAAGCAATGGGTCAAAAAAGATATCAAAAGGGAAATTAGAAAATTTCCCTTACTTATTGATGAGTGAAAATGAAAAAACAACACACAAAACTTCTAGGATACAGAGAATGTAGAGGCTGGTTTTGGACAACAGGCTTGAGCAACAGAAATCTGAGCAAGGCAAAGGCCCACAGCGACTACCACTTAGCTAAAAGCAAACAGGCTCATTAAGTAACCCACCTCAAAATAGCCATAGGCCCTAACTGACCAATTACAACCAGGCACAGTTCCTAAGATTACAAAAAAGGGAAAATTCCATGCATCCCCTTGCTCCTTTACTCCTCCCTGTAACTGTGGACCCTCACCACAGCCTCCTCCATGACAGCCTCTCCTTTGCTGTCCTGCCTGCTGCTCCCTAGTAAGTAGTGTATTCAATAAATGTTTCTCTCTCTTGTTCTGCCTTGGTGAACTGTTTCACTGCTCCTGCCGCGAGCACCCACCCCCACCATCCAATTGCCACTCCCCCATCCGATCAAGACACCCCCCCCCCACAGAGAAGACAGTGTTTAAGGGGAATTTATAACATTACAAAAGAAGAAAGATCTCAAATTAATAACCTAATGTTATACCTCAAGGAATTAGAAAAAGAGCAAACTAAACCTAAAGCTGGCAAAATTAAGGATAATAATGACTAGAGTAAACATAAATGAAACAGAGAACAATAACAAAAAAGAGAATCAATGAAAACAAATGGTACTTTGAAAAACTTAGCAAAATTGAGAAACCTTTAACCAGACTGACAAAAAGATGCAATTAAAACGATCAACAACTATATGCCAATAAACTGGATAACCTAGATGATATGGACAATTCCTAGAAACACACAAATTGAGAATATAATGTATTTATCTGTTTTGGATAATTTTATATTTCTGACAGAATTGTTTGGGAATAAAAAGATGAAGTAAATGAAAACTCCTCACCCCCTCCCCACTCCTCCCACCCAATGGCTGTATATACAATTGATCCTAATAAGAAGATAGGAAAAACAAAAACAAATAGTTGAAAGATCAGCCAGAAGGTGACATTCTAATTCTGTTGCCTATAGGCTATATGGTTTAAAGCAAATGGCTTTGTAGCAGCTTCCCCACTTGTAAAATGGATGTTAATAGTAATTAAACTTGTCCTGCTTTTTTCACAAGACTGTAGTTAAGAATCAAATGAGAGGATGTGCTTTGAAAATGTAAAGTGCTCTGAAATTATATTAACAGTGTTACTATTAATGAAGGCACATTTAGTCAGTTAGTTTTCACTTACAGTAAAACCTTGGTTTGAGAGCATAATTTGTTCCCGAAACATCCTTGTAATCCAAAGCACTTGTGTATCAGTAAGAAATAATGGAAATTCAGATGATTCATTTCACAACCCAAAAATATCCATATAAAAATGACTACAATACTGGAATAGAATACAAAATAATAAAGAAAAATAAACAAATTAACCTGCAGTTACCTTTGAAAACCTTCACGGCTGGTGTGAGAGGAGGGTTATTGTGTAGGACGACTTTCACTATCAATAACAGAATCAGTGCTATCTATTGGCTCAATGGACTCTTTTTCTTTTTGTGCAACTTTAACAAGAAACCTATCCAATGACACTAGTTTTGCCTCCTTTAGAGGATTCTGAGGAAATGTGACATTGCACCGATGATCACCCACAATCCTGCAGCAAGCGAGTGAGAGAGAGAGAGAGAGAGAGAACCACTGGCTCATTTCTGGTCATGTGACATTGGCGTCACGTACTACTCATATTGCAAGGCATCATTTATCACATTAAAATTTATTAGAAATGTTTTCTCATCTTGTGGAACACTTGCAGAACAAGTTACTCGCAATCCAAGGTTTTACTGTATTTCCAGTAGCAATTTATAAAGTGGCTCACAGATCTACAGCAGTTAAACTTCAAAGGTGAATTCTATGTTCAACATCCATTGGAAGAATCACACATGTTGATTTACAAACGCACATGGTTCTTATTCCATTAACGTAAATTTATGGAAAGTCAAAAAGTGGTGCCTGCAACTCTTCAAATCGGTAGAGTATGCAACTCTTCATCTCGGGGTTGTGGGTTCAGGACCCACACTGGGTATAGAGATTACTTAAAATCTTAAAAAAAAAAATTATGGAAAGTCAAATGACAAAATAAGAGACTAGCAGCAGGTTAAAACCATATCTGTCAATAAATAAGTAATTTAATATTCACTGTAATCAAGTGTCTTACAACTGAATTCTATTGAAAAAAGCATTGTTACCAATTAGGATAGGTTCAGTTCTGCAGTAGTAATGAATAATCCCTAAATTTCAGTGGCTTAATATAACAGAGGCATATTGCTTACTAACAGTATCTGTCTAATGTAGGTCACAAAGGGAAGTGCCACTCATCATAGTCATTTAGGGACCCAGTTTGGTGAAGACCCCACGTCAATTGCTTCGAAGATTACTAAACCAGGAGGAAGAGAATACAAAGAAACTTACACAGCCATGAAAGCTTTCACTCTTTAATTCTTATTTCATTGGCAGAAGCAATTCATGTGAACTACTACTTCAAAGGGAACAGGGAAACGGTATACCAATGTGTCCAAACAAAGTATTCATAATTTGACTTCTGGCTAGCACAGATATCAAATAGTAATTCATTAAAAAACAAAAACAAAAACAACCAGGGGTATCTGGGTGGCTCAGTTGGTTAAACATCCAAACCTTTGATTTTGGCTCAAGTCAATTGTGGGATCAAGGCCTGCGTCAAGCTCTACGCTAAGCATAGAGCTTAAGATTCTCTCTCTCCCTCTGCCTTCCGCCCCCACTCGTACTCTATCTCAATTAAAAAAAACCCAAAAATATAGCTCTATTTCTTTTTTCTTTTTGCCCTACATAGTAAAAGATTAAAACAATAATATACCCTTCTGAATTATTATTTCAATTTAAAATATATGCTACTTACTTGCCATTTAGTGTTTCTGTTGCCGTGTTCCCCCCAGGAAATGAATTTTTATTAGTATCTCTACAAAAGGCTTAAATCATATTACTAAAATAAAATCATCTTTGACTTCTTTGCAGGTAGTACTTCAAGAGAACATTTGGATGGCTAAAGTCAACAACACAAGATTCTTGTTGGTGAGGATGTGGGGAAAGGAGAACCCTCTTGCACTGTTGGTGGGAATCCAAACTGGTGCAGCCACTCTGGAAAACAGTATGGAGGTTCCTCAAAAAGTTAAAAATAGAACTACCCTATGATCCAGCAACTGCACTACTAGGTATTTACCCAAAGGATACAAAAATACTAATTCAAAGATAAATGCACCCCTATGTTTATAACAGCATTATCTACAATAGCAGCAGGTTAAATCAGTATCTGTCAATAAATAACTTAATATTCACAATAGCCAAATTATGGAAACAGCCAAAGTAAGTGTCCACTGACTGATGAATGGATAAAGAAGATGTGGTGTATATACACAATAGAATATTACTCAGCCATAAAGAAAGAATGAAAGCTTGCCATTTGCAATGATGTGGATGGAGCTAAAGAGTATTATGCTAAGCAAAGTAAGTCAGAGAAAGACAAATTCCATATGATTTCACTTTGATGCAGAATGTAAGAAACAAATGATCTCAAGATGAAAAAAGAGAGAGGCAAACCAAGAAACAGACTCTTAACTGCAGAGAATAAACTAATGGTTACCAGCGGGGAGCTAGGTGGGGGATAGGTTAAGTAATGCGGATTAAAGAGTGCACTTGTTGTGATGAGCACTGAGTGATATATAAAAGTGTTGAATCACTATATTGTACTATATTGTACACCTGAAATGAGTATTACCCTAATATTTAAATATTACTAATATTTAAAACTAGAATTTAAATCACAACTTTAAAAAAAAGGACTACATTTGGAGAAAGCATTTCCCAAACCTACCAAATTTTTATTTTGGGCCTTTACAATATTCAGTATAGAGTAGGGAAAGACTGTATTTAAGTGAAGGTCACTGTTTATAAAAGTGTCATATGTACCATTTGGAATAGTAGGAATCAAAAGAGTCAATGAGCTCAGTCCTTGGAATTTATGGCCTTCTGAAATCACAGGCTTCTCACTTAGTGCATCTTAGGTAATCAGGCTATTATATTTGCAGTTAAAAATTACTAACAAAAATTTATTCGTGGCATCTCATTTATAACTACACTCTATGCTATTAAAATCTTGAAAACTTAATTATCTTTAATATAAATAACTTAAAGTAGAAAGATAAATGTTGAATACTGATAATCAGGGTTATAAATTTCAGGAACAAGTGAAAATTGGAATATTTGGGATTATGAAAAACTAATGAATATTCAAAGCTCTATAAGAGCAATGACAGAGTTTCTGCTGGGATTATTATGTGGGTAAAAGCACCAAAGTTTACCCATGACCCTGACTCCTATATGCATGGAAGATTTACTAATAAAGAAGGTAAAGAGATGTCTTGCTGCTGCCATGGACCCTGTCTGCAGACAACCTCCTCCCCAGTGCCTCCCATCAGCTTTATGAAAAGTACTAAGGTTCTCTCCTGTGTGCTCCTTTAATAACATGACAAAAACCTTTCAATATTAACATGAGATGAATAAACAGATGATAATTATTTTATTATTTTTCTTAAAACATTTTTTAAAGTTTATTTATTTTTGAGAGAGAGAGAGAGAACAAGTGAGTGACAGAGCATGAGAAGGGGAAGGGCAGATAGGGAGATAGAGAACCAAAGCAGGCTCCAGGCTCTAACCTGTCATCTTAGAGCCCGATGCGGGCTCAAACCCACAGACCATGAGATCATGACCTGAGCTGGAGTCTGACGCTTAACCGACTGAGCCACCCAGGTGCTCCTATTATTTTTCTACTTAAGGATAATGAAGGATAGCATGTACAGTAAAACCTTGGATTGCAAGTAACTTGTTCTGCGAGTGTTCCACAAGACAAGCAAACATTTCTAATAAATTTTAACTTGATAAGCAAGCAATGTCTTGCAATAACGAGTAGTACATGATGCCGAACATCACATGATCACAACTGAGGCAATGGCTCTTCTCTCGCTGTGGAATTGTGGGTTACCATCTCCCATGCTTGATGCTTGGTCTCAGATTGCAGTGTTTGGCAGAAATCAGTGATTTTTCAGCATGCTCAAAGGTGCCCACAACTGGCACTAGTGTATTTTTGTCATTTCAAAGCACCTATGGATGGTCCTTTGCTTTTCCATATAAGAGTAAGCTTGGAAATGTTTTCCCTCACTCTAGGTCAGGCTGCCTGCAGATATAGACCCTTTCCTCTGCTGCCTTATTGCCAATTACACTAAATACAGTATATGACAAGAGTTTATTAATACTGTACTACAGTCAACATCCATGTAAGCATACACAATAGCCCCCCTGTAGGGGCCCCTGGGTGGCTCAGTCGGTTGAGGGTCCAACTTCGGCTCAGGTCACAATCTTTGCGGTTTGTGGGTTTGAGCCCCGCGTCGGGCTCTGTGCTGACAGCTCAGAGCCTGGAGCCTGCTTCGGATTCTGTCTCCCTCTCTCTCTGCCCCTCCCCCACTCACACTCTGTCTCTCTCTCTCCTTCAAAAATAAATAAACGTTAAAAAAATTTTTTTAGGGGCTCCTGGGTGGCTCAGTCGGTTAAGCATCCGACTTCGGCTCAGGTCATGATCTCGCGGTCCGTGAGTTCGAGCCCCACATCAGGCTCTGTGCTGACAGCTCAGAGCCTGGAGCCTGTTTCAGATTCTGTGTCTCCCTTTCTCTCTGACCCTCCCCCGTTCATGCTGACTCTCCCTGTCTCAAAAATAAATAAACGTTAAAAAAATAAATAAAAAATAAATTTTTTAAAATAAAAACAATAGCCCCCATGCAGAAAAAGATTCCATTGAGCCAATAATAGATAGCAGTGATTCCATTAGTGATATTGAAAGTCATCCCACACAATAACCCTCCTCTCACACCAACCACAAAGGTTTTCAAAGGTAAGTGCAAGTTAATTTATTTTCTTTATATTTTGTATTTTCTTTATTATTTTGTATTATATTACAGTCTTGTATTCATTTTTATATGGATATTTTTGGGTTGTGGAATAAATCATCTGATTTTCCATTATTTCTTATGGGAAAATTTACATTGATATAAAGTGCTTTGGATTACAAGTATGTTTCTGGAATGAATCATGCTCGCAAACCAAGGTTTTACTATACTTAGTTATTTATGTTTTATGATGTGAACAGTGAAATTTTATCTGCCTTAAAAACCTCATTTCAATTATGACTTTGGTATTTTTCCCCTTGTTATTACATATGTGTTTTTAAAAGAATGTTTTAAATTTAATTTTTTTTCAAGTTTTATTTAAGTAATCTCTACTCCTAACGTGGGGTTCAAACTCACGATCTCAAGATTAAGAGTCACAAGGTCTTCCAACTGAGCTAACCAGATGACCCTTTAAATTAAATTCTAGGGGCACATAGGTGGCTCAGTCAGTTAAGCATATGATCATGATCTTGGCTCAGGTCATGATCTCACGGTTCATGAGATTGAGCCCTGAGGTGGGCTCCATATTGACAGCATGGAGCCTGCTTGGTATTCTCTGTCTCCTTTTCTCTCTGTCCCTCCCCTGATTGCTTGCATGCATTCCTTCTCTTTGTCTCTCTCAAAATAAATAAACATTAAAAAATTTTATTCCTAAAATAAATTGTAATGGACATGGTGATCTCTGATACTGCAAATTTTTGCCTACTATTTTATTCATAAAAATGAGCTGATTTTTTAAAAATTCCATCTAATATAAATACAAATACAAGAAAATAGCTCCATCTCATCAAGATAAAAAAGCTTCTGCAGGGTGCCTGGTGGCTCAGTCAGTTAAGCGTCTGACTTCAGCTCAGGTCAGGATCTCACAGCTCATGAGCTCAAGCCTGCTATAGATTCTGTGTCTCCCTCTCTCTCTGCCCCTCTCCAACATGTGCACATGCTCACTCTCTCTCTTTCTCTCTCAGAAATAAATAAGCATTAAAACATTTTTTTAATTAAAAAAAAAAAAAGCTTCTGCACAGCAAAGAAACCAAAGTAAAAGCAACCAATGGGTTGGGAGAAAATATTTGCAAATGACATATAGATGAAAGGTTAGCATCCAAAATCTATAAAGAACTTACCAAACTCAACACCCAAAAAAACAAATAATCCTTTGAAGAAATGGGCAAAAGACATGAACAGACACTTGTCCAAAGAAGACATCCAGAGGCTAACAGACACATAAAAAGATGCTCATCATCAGGGAAATACAAATCAAAATCACAATGAGATACCACCTCACATCTGTGAGAATGGCTAACGTCAACAACTCAGGAAACAACAGATGTTGGCGAGGATGTAGAGAAAAGGGAACCCTTTTGCACTACTGGTGAGAATGCAAACTGGGGCAGCCACTCCGGAGAACAGTATGGAGGTTCCTCAAAAAATTAAAAACAAAACTACCCTATGACCCAACAATTGCACTAGTAGGTATTTATTCAAAGGATACAAAAATGCTGATTTGAAGAGGTACATGCACCCCAATGTTTATAGCAGCACTATCGAAAATAGCCAAATTATGGAAAGAGCCCAAATGTCTACAGACTGACTAATGGATAAAGAAGATGTGGTGTAGACAGTGGAATATTAGCAGTGAAAAAGAATGAAATCTTGCCATTTGCAACAACACGGATGGAACTCGAATGTATTATACTAAGTGAAATAAGTCAAAAATAAATATCATATGATTTCACTTATATGTGGAATTTAAGAACCTAACAGATGAACATGGGGAAAGGAAGGAAAAATAAGATAAAAACAGAGAGGGAAGCAAACCATCAGAGACTCTTAAATACAGAAAACAAACAGGGTTGCTAGAAGGGTGTTGGGTGAGGGGATGGGCTAAATGGGTCATGGGCATTAAGGAGGACACTTGTTGAAATGAGCACTGGGTGTTATATGCAAATGATGAATCACTAAATTCTACACATAAAACCTTAACTACATGTTAATTAACTTGGTTTTAAATAAAATCTAAAAAAAAGAAAAGAAAATAGCCCCAAACCAGACACTCTTAAGTATCCAAATCAAGCCAAAAAAAAAAAAAATCTTAATATTTTGACAGTTGTCACAGATTGTCTTATGCAGTGCTGGTAGAAAAACAAATGCCAGGACTACAGGACTACTATTTAAATAGCACTATTTTAATTAAAACTAAAAAAGCCCAGGTTGGGGTAAAAAAAAAAAAGGTGAGGAATTACACCATGGCTCCACTTCCCAACACTCTACAACTGATTAGGCCAACATCGATCTGATTTTTGGTATTGATGATAAAGCTTATAAATCCTCAACAAGTTATAGCATTTTGCTTCTGGTCACTGCTTGAGAACAAGATAGAAAATATCCAGAATAACCAGTTTCCGTATACTGTTACTAGTGGATTAAGAATAAGTAGCAATTGTTGAATGAAGACAGATGTACCATTTTGGCTGAACTCTTTAAGACAGACAATTTAATAACAATCATTTCAATCACACAAACCACTCTAATTATGAGTCTGTTCCCCTAAAAGTATTTTCATCAGCTTAAGAAGTTTTTAGCGGCATGTGGAAAGAAAATTTGAACAACCACTCCCTACCTTTAAATACAGAAGCAGCTTTCATTTATTGACTTTTAAAAATACTATGCTGTTTTTCAAACTCAGCTAAGTGAGTAAATAATATAATGCTTTTATACCTTACCAGAATCTTTTTTTTTTAATGTTTATTTATTTTTGAGAGAGAGAGAGCGAGCGAGCATTAGTCAGGGAGGGACAGAGAGAGACACAGAATCCGAAGCAGGCTCCAGGCTCTAAACTATCAGCACAGAGCCTGACGTGGGGTGTGAACTCACGAACCATGAGATCATGACCTGAACTGAGGTCGGATGCTTAACCAACTGAGCCACCCAAGCACCCCTGTTTTAACAATGGAAATCTTTAAGAGAAACAAAGTTTGGCTTCATCATTCTAGCTACAAAAAAGTAACTTTACATTTTAAACTATTTTACTGAGAGTATCCTAGTCAGTTGTATTACCCAAATCACAGGAACTAAGAGATCAAGGGAAAAGGGACCAGACAGAGAAATATTTTCAAATGAGATATAAAACAGTTATACAACTGAACAAAGTTTTGACTTGTTAAATTCAACATTGTTTATTATTTAAACATCACATAAATCAATCACACCACGTACTACATACTATAAAAACCAGAAATAAAACAAAATTTCTATATACTATGAAACTAACAGGAATATTGTAAAATTATCAGTACTTAACAAAGGCATTTCCTGGAAAATTTTAAAGAAATAATTCAAATATTATCACGAGGTGGCAAAAGTTGCATTATGCTCTTAAAACTACATAGAGTTTAAATTATTCAACAGAAACAATAAATTACAAGTTCAAAACTCACATTAAATATTTTTTTGAAAAGTTGAGGTTCTCAGACAATCTATTCTAATTTTGACCCTTTTTCACATTTTGTAATGTTGAAGAGACTTGTGAGAAAGAATAAGGAAGAACTCAATTTTTAAGGGCATCCTTTTAGATATCTTATTAGAAGTCTATCCAGTCGCTGAATTCAGATAAATAAGAAATCTTGAATGTAAACTTTCTCCTTTACAGTAACTTTCAAATCTAATAACTGTATCCTATACAGTTTGAAAACAGCAACATTTGTGAGGGCCAAAAATCTATGATATAGAATATACTGCTTTCTCATTTCTCCTCCTACTCTGATTTGTATTATTCCTGGCATTTCTTCATCATTTGTCATTTTCTCTTTTCATGCCATTCTGTTTTGATACCTATTTTTGACCACCTAATAACATCTGTTGGGTTTAAAAGAGAAAACAAAAAGGAATCAAACTGGACAGAGTTGTAAACAACATAAAAAATAGCATTTAGGATTTTACTTTTATTTTTTTGCTTTATTTTTGCTCTGCTTCTCTTCCTCCATGCTATAACATATGTACAGAGAAGAAACTTATGAATTATAAAAGGAGCGGTGATAATACGAGACTGATATAAACAAACTTACGTCTTCTTCCTAGATTCCTTCCTGAAAATAATCAATGCATTAAACCTTGTATCAAAGTATATATTACTTTTCAAATTACCAAGTAAAGCAAATGACAGCATGCCTGCTTGAAGTAGTACCATTCTCTTCATCTTTCTCACTTGTTTTTAAAACTTATTTTAATCAAAGAATGTTAACTTACTCTTCATATTTTTGTTCTCACCCTTGGATACAACTCTAATTCACTGCACTCAATGATTTCAACACATCATAACCCTTTGAGACCTCAATTTCTTTGTCTCTAATGATTTTGAGAGAAATGATGTCTAAGGTCCCTTTTTTCTATAAAATTCTATGATTCATTCTTTGCCTCCCTATATCCTCTAAATCTTCTACTAAGCAGTATGAAATAAATACAAGGATGACTTACCTCCATATTATAAAACAGTACTAACCATAAGATTGGTGGTATTCCAATGACTAGTAAATTTCAAATTCCTCAACCTGACACTATCGAATTCCAACCTTTTTGTACCTTACCTTCCACTATTCCCTTTCCTGCAAGCAATTCTGCATCCAAGCTCAATACTGACGTTTGCCATTTATGCTCTACTGGTTTCCCTTAACTTTCTCAGTTTTGCATGCCAAAATCTACCTATTTCCAGTTGAAATTGCTGAAAAAAAACTTGTAAGCTTACCTGTATCTCTTCCAAAGAATAGAACGAATATAAACTTTGGAATGAGACAATTCTAGCTTTAAATCTTATTTCCAAAGCTCTGTGACTTTGATAGGTTATCTTTAAGCCCTGTCTCCTTAACTATAACACAGTGATAATTTACCTACACATCGTAGGGTTGTTGTGAAATGGATTAATGTAATATAAATGCCTAATACAGTGTCTGGCAAAAAGCAGGTGTATTTGGTATTCCATGTTAGGAATTAGGACTCTGTATGCTCAAAATTAGTTCCTCTTCCTCATTCCCTTCTCTGAACCCCAAGAGTACTTTTTGTTTACTTTCTCATGGCTCTCTTCACTTTCCAGTTTTTCTTTTACTTACTTACTTATGTGACTAGTCTGAAAGCTCTGAGAGCAGAAGCCAGGTCTAATATATCCTTGAATTTTTCACAAGCAGAGTATCACTAAGAACCAAAATGCCAACTTTTCATCAATGCCACATAGAAGTACATTCTTGTACTTTACATAAAGTATTTTAATATTAATTGCAATGTTTAAAAAAAAAGGCACCTGCCTAGAAAGTAGCCACAAACTGTGTAACACAAACAATCCTTCCTCTTCAACAGAATATGTTTTATTAGATATAGTGGTCCTAACTGGATAAAAAAAAAAAAAAAGGGGGGGGGGGAGGGGGGAGTGGGGGGGAGTAGGGGAGAGATAACAATTGCCTAGATGATTTCTGAGATTAATTTAAAATTCACTTAAATTTTCTGCAATATATATGATAAACTATAAGACTTTAATAAACACCCAAGTGAAAAACCAGAAAAAAACAGTATACAATTTGGTTTTTCCAAATCAGAACTACATATTCTTATTACATCATAACCTAAGATAATTTGGCACACATATTTTTTTGCTGGTATCAAAGAGTAGATGCTTAAAGCATTTAACCAAATGCTTTCCTTTTAAAGAAGATGACTATCTAATTGCAGTAGGTACAGCAGGAGAACTGGACGGTGGTGGTGATGATAACAACAGCAAGAACAGTCATCATTGCTTAAGGGCTTACTATATGCTCCATATTGTACTAAGCCCCTTAACAGTCTTATCTCATTTGCTCCACACAACAGCCCTACAAAGAAGCTATTATATTCCTCATTTTAGATTTGAGGAAACAGAGACTTAGAGAGGTCAAGCCACTTGTAAAATGTTCTATAATTAATACATGATACAGTAAGGTTTAGAACCTACTAACCATGGCAACTCCACTGCCTCCCCCAAACCTATGCCTTAATTTTCTTACCACCTAATGTACAAAAACAAAACAAAAAAAAAACTAATAAACAAACACAAATAAAAATGTACTAAGGTACAGAAAATTCTCCACTAGGATTTTTTTCAGGCAAAGCATTACTCTATTTGTTTGTACTCTTTATTTGCTTAAACAGAAACCCTTGATAAACTGGAGAAAAAAGGTAAAACACCATGCCCTACCCAACAGCACTTAAATGTGGGAGTAAGAGCCTCCCAAGAGGTAAGGGAAGGAACTTCTTTAGGTAACAGAAAGAGAAAAAAACAAAAGAGAGAGAGATGTAAATCCAACAGAGTGACACAAGATCATAGTTTCAAGTAGGTGATATGATCCTTCCTTTTTAACCCTTAAATCTTCAAGAACATGTGAGAAGACTTTTTGGGGAACCAATAAAAGTGACAAACTTCTACATCCAAGGTACCATCGGGCAGGACAGAGCTTCTTTAAGGACTATCTCAGCACAGCTCTAGAGCAGGGAAGTAAACAAGGGAACACAACAAACTTATGAGGAGGGTTGCAGACTGTCAAAAGCTACTGGATTGCTGAAATCCACGTTTTAGCTGTGATTCTGCTTTTTATTAAAATAACAAAGGAAGGAAGTATCATCTCCTCTTCTGACAACTAAAACTGTCATTAAACAAATAAGTGGGGAATTGTCAACCATACACCCTCACCTTTTTTCTTCACATTGTTCCTTAAGTTATTGTTTCAGGGCTATCATAGTTATTTTTTCATTTTTCTTAACTGAAGAATTATTTTTTTAATGTTTATTTATTTTTGAGAGAGAGAGAGAGAGAGAGCGTGCGTGCAAGCAGAAGAGGGGCACAGACACAGGGAGACACAGGCTCCAGGCTCTGAGCTGTCAGCACAGAGCCAGACACAGGGCTCAAACCCATGAACCGCGAGATCATGACCTGAGCCGAAGTCAGGCACTTAAATGACTGAGTCACCCAGGCACCCCTCTTAATTGAAGAATTATTAACATACAGTGTTATATTAGTTTCAGGTATACAATATAATGATACAATTCTATACATTACTCAGTGTTATTCAAGTGTACTCATGATTCTCTATTTCACCCCTCCCACCTACCCTTTGGCAACCACCAATTTATTCTCTGTATTTAAGAGTCAGATTTTTTGTTTATCTCTCTTTAAATTTGCTTGTTCATTTCTTTTGTTTCTTAAATTCCACATGAGTGAAATCATATGGTATTTGTCTTTCTCTGACTGACTTACTTCACTTAGCACTGTACTCTCTAGGTCCATTCATGTCGTTGCAGCAAATGGCAAGATTTCATTCTTTTTATGGCTGAGTAATATTCCACTGCACAAACACGCACACACGCACGTGCATACACACACACACACACACACACACACACACACACACACACATATCTTTTCTGTTCACTTATCTATGGACAGGCACATGGACTGGTTCCGTATCTTGGTTATTATAAGTGATGCTGAAATACACATAGGGGTGCATTTATCTTTCAAATTAGTGTTTTTGTTTTCTTTGGGTAAATACCCAGTAGTGGTATTTACTGATAATTCTACGTTCCTTAAATTCTTACCTATGATTTCCCCCAGGGTTTTGTTAACAGCACAAATGAAATCATTGGGACAAAACTTCTCACCTGCTACTTTGTCTATTTCAAAACATTACAAAACCATAGCAGTTTTCCTCAAAGATAAACTATACATTTCAATAATTAGAAAGCAAATGCTAACACTTAACTAACCCCAAAACTATAAGGAAGAATGGCCTTACAACCATTTATCATTGAATTGATACCCTTATTTGATCAAATTAGGAAGGGTGAGAAAGGAAAAGTAGGAAAACTCAATAGATCTAAAAACAGTATACCTAATACAAACAGATTCCAAACATAGACTTTCCATATTGTATTTTCATATTCTCCCAGTCAGTAATCTAGGGCCCTACATATATTATTTAATCAAAACAACCCTTTAAGATAGGTGTTATGATTATATCTATTTTATAAAGGAGGAAACAAAGACACTGAATGATTAACTAACTTGACCAGGTTTATTGAAATCAAGCAAAAACACAGCCAAGATTTAAAAACAGGCAATGTAAGTCCAAAACCCCTCCTCACAACTACTATTCTACACTGTATCTTTTTACTATTTACAAAGTGATTTATGTATCTTCAAAGATTTATTTTTAAGATTACTATATTTATGACATCAAATTTTCAGAAAATAGACTACAACATACTGTTTGAAATTGTGATGCAAAATCACTAATATTTAGCTATTCAGAAACGAACACGACCTCTGAACATGGCTTTTAAAATGATAAATGATAGAGCACAGGAAAAATGCCAGAGCACAGTTAAACAACTGTACAATGTACTTAACTGTCTTAGGAATTAATATCAATAGTGCAGACTAAGATTCCTAAATATGTGAGATTAAATATAGGGATCATATATACATATAATAGTTAGCCCCTCTTTTTTAAAACAATTTTTTTAATGTTTATTTATTTTTGAGAGAGAGAGACAGAGAGAGTGTGAGTGGGGGAGGGGCAGAGAGAGAGAGGGAGACAAAGAATCCGAAGCAGGCGCCAGGCTCTGAGCTGTCAGCACAGAGCCCACCACAGGGCTCAAACTCACGGACCATAAGATCATGACTGTCGCTGAAGTCAGACATTGAACCAACTGAGCCACCCTGGCATCCCTAATAGTTAGCTCCTTATAATTAATGTTCTAAAGGGATAGACTAAAATGTATCTAGCATTTAAAGAGGAATGAAAAGGGGCACCTGGGTGGCTCAGTAGGTTAAACGTTCAACTTCGGCTTAGGTCATGATGTCACGGTCCATGGGTTTGAGCACTGCGTCGGGCTCTGTGCTGAGAGCTCAGAGCCTGGAGCCTGCTTCGGATTCTGTGTTTCTCTCTCTCTGCCCCTCTCTTGCTCTCTCTCTCAAAAATAAGTGAACATTAAAATTTAAAAAAATAAAGAAAGAAGAATGAAAAGCAAAAAACAAATAGCTGAAATACCTGCACACTCTACTGTGGCATCTCCTCGAAGCGTATTAATCATTATTCAACCTTATCTCTATGGTGGAAAAAAAAAACCTTCAAATTTTCTAAAAATGGTAACTTCTTCTTAAAAATGAAATGAAATGTTATGCTAAGTGGAATTACAATTCTGGGATGCAAGCCAGTTTATGATAAACCAACACTGAACACTATGGCATAATTTAAGGTTGTTGTAGCTTTGCAATGAAAAAGAGAAACTAAATATTATTCTCTTGAAAAGTACTTTTTTATGCAAAAAAAAATGAAACACATTTTAAGAAACATGAATGAATACAAAACTAATTTGTCAGTCTAATTTCAGACTGCACTTAACATAAGAAAAAAAGTAATAGGACTTCAATAAAACTTGTTTGAGAGAAGTCATTTCCTGTTAAGTAATAATACATTCCTGATGTCACTGGGTGGCAAGGTATTAGTACTAAAACAAAGTGTCTGCATGCTTTTGGTAAGAAAATTTCATTTTTCCCATGTGCAACTGGAACCAATATCATGCCAGTCTGAAAATATCTGTCTTTCATAAGACTACAAAGCAGGAAGCGAAATGAATAATGCAGTTGGGTCCATAAAATGAAAAGATTCTCTATCATTTTTTTCCTATTTGATATCATCTATCAAATAAGTTATGGAAAATAAAACTACAATTAAAAATGAATGGCAATTCCATTTGAAACAACATGGACAGAGCTAGAGGGTATTATGCTAAGTGAAATCAGAGGGAGAAAGACAAATACTTGGGCTCTAAAAAAACAAAACAAATAATCAAAGGCAGTAACAGACCCATAAATACAGAGAACAAATTGATTTGCCAGAGAGGAAGTGGGGGATAGCCAACACGGATAAAGGGATTAGAAGTACAGGCTTCCCATTATGGAATGAATAAGTCACAGGGATGCAAGGCACAGCATACATAATACAGTCAATGATACTGTAATAGTGTTGTATAGTGACAGATGGGAGCTACACTTGTGATGAGCATAACATAACCTAAAGAATCATCAAATCACTGTTATACACCTGAAACTAATGTAACATTGCAAGTCAACTACAATGTAAAAAATGTTTAAAAAATGAATGGCAATGAATCAACCTACTGATCACCAGAACATTAACATTAACATGATGGTAACTAACACTGAGAGGTTCAACTTGTTTCAAACAAATGAAGCTGTGATTTTTTTTAAACACTAACACAAACTTGTACATGTAGAAATATATCAGATGATTCAAAGAGATCATTCAGCATATGAACATGATGGGGACTGGCTCTGGTCACCCAGTGAAGATGGTATTGTTCTCCATATTAAGAAAACAGAAGAATAAGGGTCGAGGTCAAGTGAAGAACGTTAACCTGATACAATAAAATATTTTGTGCCACTGACAGTGAATTTTACAAAAATGACATAACTGTATCTTAGATTACAAACAAGCATAGCCAAATAGAATGATAAACCTGAAGATGGTCTTTGAGAGATCTTTCCTAAAACAGATTACCAACTGCAGAATAAAGATAAGATGAAGAGAAAAAGAAAAAAATAAAATTTAAAAAAGAGGTTTTACTTTTCTAGGTAGGAAAGCCCAAGGGGCTTATACAAAGCAAAAGTAAAGATATATATTAAGGGGAAAAAAGTTGATAATTAAACATCAAGTGGTTTAAAACTAATATCCCCGTTGTATGAAGTTTGGACTGGAGAAAAATTAGTAAGAAGTCTAAACATTCTAGAAAAGGCAATATTTAAGTACAAGCTATCCTATGGAGAAGTAGCATGTTTAATTCCCAAAATCACTGAACAAAAGATTTAAATGGCTGTATAAATTTAAAGTTAGCTGTATGCCTAAGAGAATACATAATTAATTCACCACTGTTTTTCAAAACTGACTTTCAGAATGTTTAAAAAATCTTTTACCTTGACAACTAAGCAATTCTTCTCAGACTCTAACAGCAACTCCACAGTTGTAATATAGGCTTTAAATTATATATATTCATAATAAATATATATATATAGGCACATCTATATATGAACTTTAATGTTAGTAGTAGTGTTCACCCACATTGATTAAATCACAGACATTAAGGTGTCAGCGTTATTAAAACATTTAGGCCTAAGATACACACAGATTTAAAAACAAAACAAAACAAAACAAAACAGGACACTAAGACAAAAATTGGAGAAGTATCATGAATACAAAATTTGAAATTACACCCAATGCTACAATGGGCTTTGTTCTGCCAGAAGTTCTTACAGTCTACCTACTTTTGTCCAGCCCAGCAGCTGTGGCAAGTGGTGGTGGTGAATCAGAAGGAAGTGGCAGCTGCACTCGACACAGCAGGGAACGAGAGCGAACAGAA
Source organism: Panthera pardus (assembly GCF_024362965.1). Taxonomy (NCBI): domain Eukaryota; kingdom Metazoa; phylum Chordata; class Mammalia; order Carnivora; family Felidae; genus Panthera; species Panthera pardus. Next base: position 99,710,644 of record NW_026526810.1, on the reverse strand, counting down.
AGAAATAAAACAGCTGCCTGAACATTCTGATGCTTGTTGCAGCTCTCACACATAAAGACTTGTGTCCAAGTGTCATATTCTGTAGGCCATGCAAAGCACGGAAGGAGGCCTTCCCTCTACGAAAGTCTTCACAGGGTTGGGCAGGCACCCAAGCCAAAACCCTTGGTATTTTCCTAGCCTATTCCTTACTCTTCACATGAAGTCAATTGCCAAATCCTATTAATTCTATCCCTAAATCTCTCTTGAATTCATTCTTTTAATTCCATCCTCCCTGTTTAGACCTGTTTTGGGCTCTTTTTTATTTCAGCCTACTCAAATACATCATTCACATTGCTGCCTTCAGAAGTATTTTTCTAAAATAGAAATCTGAATACATCACCTATTAAAAGTTCTTCAACAACTCCCTATCACTAATAGTGTGTGGTCCAGAAGCACCTGGCTGGCTCAGTCAAGAGAGCATGCAACTCTTGATCTCAGAGTTCTGAGTTCAAGTCCCATATTAGGTGTAGAGATTGCTTAAAAATATTTTTTTTTAAAAAACCATATGGCCCAAAGCCCATATGGAGAGAACAGAAATAAACAGTGGTTTTCAACCCTGATTTAAGACACACAGAAGTAAAAAGGGGAAAATGTGTATCCTCCAAAATACTTAATATGGCAAGTAAGACTCTTCATGATCTGGAATCCCACTCAGTTTCTTGTCATTTTTGTTACAAACCCCATGCTCTAGTCAGACTGAACTACTTACATTTCTATCAAAGGCACTATACTCTTTCAAATTTCTCTGCTTCTCCTCCAATAGAATGGTGTATGCACGCTACCGGCAGACTCAAATTTATCCTTTAAAATGGAGCTAAAATTCCACCATCTCTATGAAGCCTTCCTTGACCCTCTCCAATATAATGATATACTTGTTTACATGACAGTCTCCATCTGCAGATGTCAGTTCTTAAGGAAGGAACCATGGATGACTAGAACTCACAATTTAAGGACCCAGCACAATTATACTTAACACGCTTCCAAAAGAAGAATAATCTTGGCATTTGGCACGATCATGCCTCTCTCTGTTATAGCTCTCAAATCCTCTTCAGTCTAAAAAGTCATTTCAGGGAAAGATGATTCAGATGATTTTATAGGAAAGTTATGTCAAGATCATTCTTATGCTATTAGGACTATTTCAGAACATAGAAAATAGTTTATGAAGCAGACAAGATTGGCCTAAAAACCTTAAAGATAACATACTGCAAATGTGTTTAGGATTACAGATCTGAAGACCTTCCAGAGAACACTACCAATTTGCGCCTCATATGATATTAAAGCAATTAAATAAATAATTCTTTACAAAAGTCATTTCAGAAATGTGTGTGCCTTCAAGGCACCATGGGATGAGGTTAAGAAACAAGAATGAGTAAGAGGTATTCCCAGACTTAGAAGAACTTACACTCTAGAGGAAAAAAATGAGAAAAAGATAAGTAAGATGAATCTTTAATAAGGATTTTGAAGGAAGATGTCTTAAGCAAACTCTCTGGAATTAACTGATGAGAGTATTTGTAACAGCCAAAACTAAACACTGCCTCAATGACCTCTAATTTTTGATCTGGAAAAGCAATTAAGGGAGCCAGTTTTGCTTTAGCAAGGCATAGCATATTTTTCTGACTTCTGAATGCAAACATTTTATTTTGAAGACTGAAACAAAATTCAAGCCTTTTGGCATCAGAAGGTCAGGTGTTTGAGGTTGAAAGAAGCTGGTTCCTGTTGAAATGTTTTCTGGCTTAGAAATCAGAGACCCTCTTGGATCCAGTACAGGAATAATAAATATTTACTTTAAGATTTGACTATAAACTGACAGCAAAGATGTGAAATGTTCCCTTACAGTTTTCACATTTAAAATTAAACATTCCTCAGGGCACCTGGGTGGCTGACTTGGTTAAGTGTCCGACTTTCAGCTCAGGTCATGATTTCATGGTTTGTGAGTTCGAGCTCTGCGTCTGGCTCTGTGCTGACAGCTCAGAGCCTGGAGCTTGCTTCAGATTCTGTGTCTCCGTCTCTCTCTGCCTCTCCCCCCACTCACATTCTGTCTCTCCTTCTCTCAAAAATAAATAAACATTAACAATTTTTTTTAAAAAATTCAACATTCCTCAAACTTAATACACACCTCTAAGACTCACTATTACTACTCCAAATAAGTTCAAAGACAAAAATGGAATTCAAAGACAAGAAAAGACAATAGCCCTTAGGTCAAGAAAAATTTCAGGACTCAACAATCATATACGTTTGCTTACAGTAAAAATTACTGAAGATGGTATGGAAAACACATGGCTTTAAAGGGAATCCAATAGGGAAAGGATAATTTTTTCAATAAATGGTATTGGGACAATTGGGTGTCTGTGCAAACAAATGATCTTGGACCTGTTTCTCACACCATTACAAAAACATTAATTTGACATAGATCAGAGACCTAAATGTAAAGACTAAAACTATAAAAGTTTTTAGAGGAAAACCTTGGAGGAAATCTTCATGGCTTTCAGGTGGGCAAAGTTGTCTTAGATATGACACCAAAAGCATGATCCATGAAATAAAAAAAACTGGTAAGCTGGACTTGATAAAAATTCAACTATATTTATATTCCTTTTTTTTTTTTTTTAAGAGAGAACAAGTGAGCACATACAAGTAGGAGAAAGGTGCACAGAGAGAGAGAATCATAAGAAGACTCCAAGCTTAGCAGAGAGCCTGACGTGGGGCTCCATCCCACAACCTGGATCATGATCTGAGCCCAAGGAGTCAGATGCTCAACCACCTGAGCTACCCAGGCACCCCTACTACATTTATGTTTCAAAAGACATCATTAACACATGAAAAAACAAACCACACTCTGGGAGAAAATAATTGACAAATTATGATTCTAACAAAGAACTGGTATCAGAATATATAAATAACTCTTATAACTTAGTAAGACAAATGGCCAAAGTTTATAATAGGGAAAAGATATGAATGGACATCTCAACAAAAAAGAATCTCTAAATTGTTATTAAGGATATAAAAAGATGTTCAGGGACACATGGGTGGCTCAGTAGGTTAAGCATCTGACTCTCCATTTTGGCTCAGGTCAGGATCTCACGGTTCGTGGGTTCAACCCCCGCATCAGGCTCTGTATTGGCAGCATGGAGCCTGCTTAGGATTCTCTGTCTTCCTGTCTCTATCAGCCCCTTCCCTGCTTGTGCTCTCTCTCAAAATAAACAAACAAACAAACAAACATTAAAAAAGATTTTCAACATCATTAGTCAACAGGAAAATGCAGATTAAATATGCATTGGGATACTTGTTACCCACTAACAAGTGGATTGGGGATTGGAACATTTTACATCTTTTTGAAATCTAAATAGAAGCCCATCCACCTCTTCCTGACCCCTACCTTTACCCTACAGACACACACACACACACACACACACACACACACACACACACACACACAAGTTGCTGAGGATTTGGAAAAATAGGAACCCTCATGCTACTGGAAATGTTAAATAGAATAGCCATTTTGGACAACAGTTCCCATACCTACTCCTAGGTACATAAACAAGGAAAATGAAAACATATGTCCATACAAGGACTTACATATGAATGTTTGTATCAGCATTATTCATAATGCCCAAAATGCAGAAACAACGAAAGTCCATCAACTGATGAATGGATAAGACACATAACAGTTAGATAAAATACAGTATATCCATATAATGGAGTATTCAGCAACAAAGAGAAATGAAATACTGATATATGCTACAATATGGACTCAAAAACATGAAAGAAGTCGGACACAAAAGACCACATATTGTATGATTACATTTACATGAAATGTCTCAATAGGCAAATCTATAGAGACAAAAAGGGGAAAAAATGTCTGGGGATGGGAAATAGGGATTAACTGTAAACTGGCATACTGAATCTTTTTGGGGTGATAGCAAAGTTCTAACACAGGATTGTGGTCGGGCTCAGTAAAAAAAAAAAAATGCTCAAAAGAAAAAATTTCCCCTTTCTTCTGTAATCTCTCTAGACCTGTCATAACACTTTTTATTTGCTATTTAACATCCTTCAGGCATGAGAATACTCACTGAATGAGTGCAGACCCTCCCAGGCATGCAGGGCACATCGAGTCCTGAACTTTCCTGTGTCCACAGCCCCGCTGGGGGTGGCAGTAGCAGCAGGAACTGAACAGGGGCAGGGAGTAAGTAGATGGCCAAGTACATGTTGCAGAGGCAAGTTCATGTGGCTCCAAGCCCACTAAGGTATGCTCTATTGTTCCATCAGACTTTACTTACAAAATGCAAATTCAAAGATAAGATTATTAAGAATTTCATGATGATGACCACAGAGCATTACACTCCAAGTGCCCCTTTCTGAGTATGGGGCCCTATGAGACCACACTGGTCATACATACATGAATCAGGACTTGATTGTAGTGATGGCTGCATAACTTGGTAAACTTACCAAAATTCACTGAATCATATACTTAAAATGGGTGAATTCTACAGTATGTAAATTATACCTCAACAAAGTGGTGTGGGTTTTCTTTAATGGCTTTAAGTCTTTAGTGGCAGTACACTAAAATTTACCAAATGAGTGAACATCATAGAGAGTACATGTCTAGGGCTTTATGTCTAGGGTTTTATGTCTAGGCCTAAGTAAGTGCCTTTTCCAGAGACAAGCAAAGAACACCCTCTGATAAAGATTGTATCTCAGAAAGTCCCACATCAGGTCAGAAGGTAAGGTTCTGTTTTTGAATATGTAAATTGGCAACTCTCTGTAGATAGAACAGGGGTGATGAGTTTATGTCATAACTGGGGAAGACCTTTTAAATGCCAGGGGATTCTAAATGGAGAAGAGGGCCAAATCAACAGCACTGTGCTTCAAGTCCATAATTAAGACTGCATCCCCGTCAAAAGATCTCCTCTTACACTGAGCACTTCCAAGTGCTGAATTACTTCTGACTAAGCCTACTCTGACTCAATGAACCAAACGCCTATATCTCTGTGCTGGAGTTTCTGTGATAAGTGCTCTCGAAAGACCTCACATTTCTACCAAAATGCATACCTAAAATTAGACGTAAAACAGGATTGAGGCAGTCCACACAAAACCTATGCAAAATTCATAATCAAAAGCACTAACAAAAACATAGTAAGCCTCCCAAAAGTATTAGCATAGTTTATCTTAAAAGGCTGGTTAATTTCCAAATAAATGGTTAATGCAGTATATATATGTTTTAGAAAAAAGGAAGAAATAAATGTAATTTGATGGGAAAGAGTTGTAAGAAAGTGGTAAGGTTGTCAAATCATGAAAACAAGGGCAAATGCACAAAAATTGTGGAGAACTCCAAAAATAGCACTTCCAAGAGAGAATGCATGGCAAAACTAAGCCAAAAGGAAGAACATGGTGAGAGTAGTACTTTATTCATTCTTCTGTGGCATTCTTCTGCATGCATTCATCTGTGGGAATGTATCTGTATATCTGAGTTCAGCTGCTACTACTAGGTAATATAACACATTTACCTACTGGGGAAAAATCATGGGTGAACCAAAATGACTTTTACATTTTATAAATATAATTCCCCTATTTACCATTCACATATGATTAATTTGTGTTACAGACAGGTGTTCTAGAAACAAGTGATGTAACAGGACAGACTATTTGATCTATGGTCTGCTTCAACTTGTGTCCCCATTGTCAACTCTTTCGGTTCCCCATTCCCTGGCTTGCTTTACCCAAGATCCACATTGTTAGAAACCTTTTAGTAATCACATGCGTTGAACCTCTCGCAGATTATTTTTCTCTGTATGCATTTAGTATTTTGTTTTGAAAGTCAGGGGTGGGGATGGTGTCTGTCAGGATGGCCTTACAATATAGCAGAGAGATTTAATATGCATTCTTATTTCCTCATTTTAAAAGTAGATGAATGAATACAGTAGTCCCCACCCCCACCCCACCCCCCCTGCTTATCCACGGGGGGATACAGTCAGCCAGCAGATGCCTGGAACCACAGATAATACCCAACCCTATATATACTATGTTTTTCCTACATATACACACACATATGATAAAGTTTAATTTATAAATTAGGCACATTAAGAGATAAACAACTAATAAAAGTTGTGTAGTAAAAGTTATGTCACTGTGGGTCTCTTTCTCAAAGTATCTTATTGTACCATTCACCCTTCTTCTTGTGATTATGTGAGATAAAATGTCTATGTGATAAGATGAAGTGAGGTAGTGATGGGCATTGTGCCACAGCATTAGGCTACTTACTACTGACCCTCTGATGGTAAGTCAGAAGGAAGATCATCTGCATGCAGACTGTGGTTCACCTCGGGTAATTGAAATCACGGAAAGATGATGGACTGAGGGGAGGGAGATGTGTTGCTGCTGTACTTTGTTTTATTCTCACACTCAAAAACAATCTTAATTTAATTTTTCTTACTATAACACTAAATAGAAAAAAGTACTTTCGCACCATAATGTATACCACAGTTTTGCTGTTTTCAAGGCATGGAATATAATTTAAAAAAAAAAAAGAACAGGCACTGAATTTGAACAGCTCTTTAATACTGGCAGAAGCTTAGTAATATAATTTTTTGTGCAAATTGTTATACAATATAAATTGTGTATATATGTAATATACCAATAAAGTAAAATGGTATTATCTTCTAAAATTAAAAAAAAAAAACAACTATTACTCTTGGAAATTTCATTATGGTTAGAAATACTGACATAAATGATTTTAACTTAGAAAAATCTACTGGTCAAACTAGTTTTCATCATTAAAAAGATGCAAACTACTGAGCCAATGAAAGGTAAAATACTTGTTTTCTGAAACAAACTTTTTTGTTTTAATATTTCTTCTGTCTCTTTTAAAGTGGTGGTCATTTTATTTATTAAATGTTCACATGCCAGATGTGAAAAATCATTTAGCCTCAAATGGACCTTAGGAACACGTCTATCCTTCAATCTAAAGATTTTACTAATGAAATAATAGGAAAGTTAACACAAAAATTTAGCAAAGATCTATTTATTATGAAAACAATCAAAAATGATATAAATAATATAGAATTGCTAAATAAATTATAATATGGAATAATTTTATTTTTTTAATCTTATTTTTGAGAGAGAGAGAGAGAGAGAGAGAGAGAGAGAATGAGAGACAGAGTGCAAGCAAGGGAAGAACAGAGAAAGAGGGAAACACAGAATCCAAAGCAGGCTCCAGGCTCTGAGCTGCCAGCACAGAGACCAACACGGGGCTCAAACTCATGAACCACGAGTTCATGACCTGAGCTGAAGTCAGACACTTAACTGGCTGTGCCACCCAGGTGCCCCAAGATATGGAATACTTTAAATGATGCTATGGATAACTATGGAAAGATAGTAAAAAACATAGTAAGTTAAAAGAGGTAACAAAATAATATAGCATATGTGTGGGGGAGTGTTGTTTTTATTTTTTAAATATTTTTTTATTTAAATAAATTTAAGTTTATTTATTTTGAGAGAGAGCACGAATGGGGTAGGGGCAAAGAGAGAAGGGAGAGAAAGAATCTCAAGCAGGCTCTGTACTGTCAGCACAGAGCTCAATGTGGGGCCCGAACTCATGACCCATGAGATCATGACCTGAGCTGAAACCGAGTGGGATGCTTAATCGACTGAGTCACCCTGGTGCCCTAGGATATGTGTTTTTGTAAAATATACACTATACATGAATATAGGAAAGGGCCTAGAAAGCTATTTACCAAAGTTAAACCAGTGGTTCTCCAATCAACAGCATCAGCATCAGTTGGAAACTTGTTAGATATGAGAATTCTGGGCTCCACTCCAGTCCTACTGAATCAGAAAACCTGGAGGTAGAACCCAGCAATCTGTGTTTCAGTAAACCCTTCCAGTGATTCTGATGCATGCCAAAGTTTGAGAACCACCCACCACTCAAGATCCCTTATTGGGATCAGGATCCCTTTGAGACTATGATGACAATTAGGAACTTTCTCTCAGAAAAGTACACATTTGGAATATGCAATTTTACATGTATTTCAAAGACAAACATAGGACAGAGGGTATCTGCAGTGGTACAATACTATCCCAATGGAACATATCTATTGAGCCTGAGGACTCTACCTATAACAAAACACATACTTAACTGCATGTAAGTTGCTAAAATTAAACTGAGAAAAATGAAAGAACCAAAAAACTGTAAGCCAACCCCTCAAGTCTGGCACACCAGTATTTCTTCTAGTTTGTCTTCACTTACTCAGATTCCAAGTCTGACATAAAATCTCCTGGGTTTAACTTCCCAAACTTCTGAACTTCATTGAGTTTATAGGCTGAACTTATGCCCTTTGCAATGGAGAAGTCTCACATGATCACTATTCCATTTGACTATCAATCTGTACTTCCTGGCCTTAAGAGAAAAACTTTCAAACTTAAAAAAAAAATCTTTTCTCATTTCTGAACAATCTGAATGTTTTAGAAACAAAGAGGCATAGAACTCACATGTCCTATGATTTAAGCAAATTCCTGATTTCCTTTAACTTATAATAAGAAATAGTATCAAACTACACAGACTTGAAGTTATAGCTACATAAGAAAACAAAGGCTACAAATTAAAAGATTTAATTTAGGCAATCGGTAATCATCTCCTAATTGTATTTTTCTAAATCAATTGCAGGTTTCTGTGGTAACATATGCATCTCCTATGATAATGAAGTTTAACCATAAAAAAACACTAATGCTATTCTAAGAAAAATATTCTCTTTTTTTAAAAACACTATATGCACACCTGCTATTCTCCTATCAATCCAAGCAGGAAACTATTTCTCCTTTACATCATGAGCAATAGAAAAGTACTTATTAAAACATTAATCACAGTCCATTATATTCTGACTTACTGCCAAAAGTTCCCATTACATCATTGAAAATATCTATTAACCCAAACCTGCTTCTGACAAGTTACAGGAGTGTAGTGTTTAGAATTTAGTAATGTAAAAGTCAGTTTAAAAAGAACAGTTACACAATTGATTTTGCAGTGGCAGCAAAAATAATTAATTTTTTTCCGACATTTACTACCAAAAGGTTGATTTAACTGGTGTTTCTACTGTAAATTTATTTAAAAATTATTTCAAATTTCACCTAGCATTATTAAACACATTTACCAAGAAAGTATTAAATACAGGTGACTGGTTAAGGAATTTCAAAATGTGCTGAATACACCACTGTATGTAAAACTATATTGTCTTGTGTAAATATGGGCCTTGTTTAGAGCCATGTCTCACAGGAAATTGTAGCAAATGAAAACCATCCCTGTTTTTCCACTCCCACTCTTTAGGATTTATGCTTTTAGATTTAAAACCAGTTATACAGAGAAACAAAAAGAACATGGCAACATTACCTTCAAATCAGAATAATGACTACTTTGGTCATTCTTATTGTGTTAGAACAATTGGATATTAATAGAAGCAAAGCTTAAATATATTGGGTCTACACCAGCAGAACCAACTCTCTGGTTTTCACTTGTTGGATATTTGTTTGAGGAGTGGTAACATGGGCTTCTTCCAAATCAGGATGAAAAGAATCAACATTTAGGTGATAAAATGCTAAGAAAAAAGCACAAAGGGTTTGAGTAATTATTTCCCAAAAACAGAGACCTCTTATGACCTATTATTATTTGCATAATGAAAAAACCAGTAACTCGATAATAGAAAATTGGTAAACAGTGGTAAAAAAACATTCTGTTTACTTTTGTTAAGTTTTTTCTATAAAGAACATACATTACCTTTATAATGGGGATAACTTCATGAACTTCAATTTATTTTAATAGAAGCTCTTAAGAAAGTTACATGTGACTCCAAGATGATAGGAGGAGATTCTTAGAAAACAAAAAGCTTATTTGTTTTCACATATTATATGTATTTTCTTTCAAATTTAAATTTTATGATTTCTGTTCTTTCTGAAAATAGGAGTGAATGACAATTTTTAAAGCTTACATAAAATCTAATGTTCTTTACGCTTGATGACTAATTTAGTTAGAAAATTCATAGCAGAAGGATTTAGGGAAATTAAAAGCATGAATTATATCTTAGTTAATAAAAAGACAGAAAAAGAAAACAGACCTAGGTTACAATCATAGAATATGTTAACTATAAATTAGAAGGTTCTTTAGCACAAGAACCAACATGTTTTACATTTGAAAGGTTAAAAGAGTCACCAAGCTACACATGTCTAATAATTTCCTAACAACTCAATCTCCAGATTATTTCTCCTTTTATTTTACAGAAACACAATTCTACACATCTAAAGAAAATTAAGTTATCTATACTTGAAAGTGGTTTTTAAGAGAATATGAATCTTCCAAGGTACACCTCTCAAAATAATTACCTGAATCCTAACCTGTTATCCTGAGTCCCCACCAAAAACATGAAGAATTAGTAAGTGATTGCACATTTCACAGTACCTTCAATTAACAGGCTAGCCAACATATAATTAAAAGAGAGACTCTTCTTGCTGATGATTTCAAAGAACCTCATTTCATATAAGCACAGACATATTATCCCCAATGTGAATATAAATAATTAATTCTGCTCTACATTTTATTACTAAAATCACTATTTACAAAACTCAAAGCTGCCTCTAAAAACACTTAACATTTTTCATTAAGTTTTTTTTAGAACTACAAGCAAAAAATAAATGACAAAGATCTACTAGCATAGTCATCTCACTTCTTCCTTATCTGTTTAAGTCTTTAACAAGCATTCGTTGATGACTATTTCTGTTATACAACACTGACTAGAAAATAATTCTCATTGGTATGGTATGTGTAAATTATATATATTAATATTTGCCTACAAACTTGGATTAAAAAAGGGTATGATTATCCTTAATAGGTCTTTGAAAATCATTACACTTAATAAACAATAGAGACTGTACAAATGAAACAGTATTTAGATTAAAAATAAAACTTAATTTTAAAAAAGAATTAAATTGATACAGATCATGCAGAACAAGTAAATGACCCAAGCTACATAATTTGACATTGTTTTTTTTTTTTTTATCGAAGTATCTTTGGCCTGAAAATGCAACTTGACAATCATAATGGGAAAGAAAAACCAAATCCATCAACAAATTTAACTGAACTTAAACTTTAAAAATGAGTTTAAGGAAGTGCCTGGGTGGCTCCCTCAGTTGAATGTCCGATTTCAGCTCAGGTGAGGATCTCATGGTTTGTAAGTCAGAGCCCCACAATGGACTCACGGCTGTCAGCACAGAGTCCACTTTGAATCGTCTGTCCCACCCTCTCTCTGCTCCTTCCCCATTCATACTTGAGCACTCTCTCTCTCTCTCTCTCTCAAAAACCCATTTTTTAAAAATGAGTTTAAGTTCAGTATTTATAGAGCTCACTACATATTAGCAATATTCCCAGTAATGAATGTTAACTCCAATGGTAGCATTTATCACTCAAATAGCTAACATTTATATAGTACTTATATATGTGAAATATTATTCTAAGAATTTATCATTTATTAACTCATTTAATCTTCCCAATTCCATGACATAAGCACTAATATTATCCTCATTTTGAAAATGAAGAGATAAAGCACAGAGAGACTGGTAAACTGCCCAGGGAACTAATTAATGAAAAACCCAGTATTTAATAAACCCGGGCAGTGTATCTCCAGAGTATGTTCTCTTAATCTCTACACTAAAAGATTTATGTGACAATAAACCTTAAATAGAGTGGTATTGGGGCGCCTGGGTGGCTCAGTCAGTTGAGCATCCAACTCTTACTTCAGCTCAGGTCATAATCCTAGGGTTGTGGAATCAAGCTGGATGTCAGGCTCCACGCTGAGCATGGAGCCTGCTTAAGCTTCTCTCCCACCACCCTCTCTGCCCCTCTCCCTCCCTCCCTCCCAACTTCCCCCCCCACACACACACACACATACTCTGCCCCTCTCCCTCACTTGCACTTTCTTTAAAATTAAAAAAATAATAATAAAAATTAGGGGCACCTGGTGGCTCAGGCGGTTGGCCTCTGACTTCAGCTCAGCTCGTGATCTCACCATCCGTGAGTTTGAGCCCTGCATTGGGCTCTGTTCTGACAGCTTGGAGCCTGGAGCCTGCTTGGGATTCTGTGTCTTCCTCTCTCTGCCCCTCCCCTGCTCACACATGCTTTCTCTTTCTTTCTCTCTCTCTCTCTCTCAAAAATAAACATTTAAAATAATAATAATAATAATAATAATTAAAAAATAAAAATAGTTTGGTATTACTACATCTATGTTTAATAAATTAACAGAGGAACAGATGACATTATTCCTGTGAACAGTAATTCATCATCCTGGTGATATTCATTAATCACAATGATTTTCATCAAATGGAGACAGTATGTAATCCCAGCTAGTGCAGGGCATTCCTTTTGTTTATGTTAACTAGCCCACAATCTTGGCCAATCAAAATTAGACTCAGTTCAACAAGAGTCCACCTCCATGAACCTTCCCTTCTCTCTAAAGCCAGATGAAACCTCTACCTCTCCCTTGCTCCATAAAACCATTCCTATTAAAAAATAACAGTTAACATTTATTGAATGTTTTCTAAGTACTAAAAGTACTATGTCTTAAGTACTATAAATTAAGCTACATAATCAATCCTGAGAGATAGCTTCTATTATCAACTCCATTTTACAATTAAGAAAAGTAAGGTTCAGTGAGGTTAAGTTCTCATGACTAAGGAACAAAGCTTGGATTTGAAGCCAGGTATATTTCACACTAAATCTATGCTACTTAACCTTGTGCCAGCCACTGTGACACTATGGGAGCATATATCTCGTATAATATATTGTGTCCTACTTATTTATATACCATTATATCCCTCAATTCTATATCGAGTTCTTTGCTGACCAAAACCGGTCTTATATACTTTTATTTCCTAAAAATAAATTGGGCTTAATGAACATCTGATGAATAAATGAATGAGTAAATAAAAGATTACTATAAAAGCTACATATCTAATGAAAAATATATGTAGAAAACAGATCAGCAATTCTCAAACTTTTTCATCTTAGGACCTCCTTACACTCTTAAAAATTACTGAGGACTCCTAAAGAGCTTTTGTTTAGCTTATATGTATCTATATTTTCTACATTAAAAATTAAAACTAAAAAATTAGAAAATATTTATTGATTCATTTTAAATAACAATTAAAACCCATTACATGTTAATATAAATAACATACCATGTTAACATTAGTCAAAAGGAAGCTGGAATGGCTATTTTAATATCAAACTAGATTTCATAGCAAAGAATATTACCAAAAATAAAGAGAATCATTTCATAATGATAAAGAGGCCAATAAATGAAGAGTCTATGACAATCCTAAATTTTTATGTTCCTAATAAGAGAATTTGAAGATGACATGATTGTTTACACACAAAAAAATCCAATGGACTCCATAAAAAACTATTATCACTAAATGTAAGGTTGCAAGCTATTAGATCAACATATAAAATTTAATTGTATCTCTTCATTCCAGAAGAAAGCAATTATAAATTGAAAAAAACTTTTAAATACCATTTATAATAACATTAAAATATATATACCACACCTTTTTTATCCATTCATCAGTTGATGGATGGGTTAAATAGGCGATGGGGATTAAGGAGTACACTTGTAAGGAGCACCAGGTACTATAGGGAAGTGTTGAATCACTACATTGTGCACGTGAAACTAGTCTTACACTGTATGCTAACTAACTGGAATTTACACAAAAACTTTTAAAATATATATAAAATAGATACAAATCTATAAAATAGAATCTGATACAAGCAAGGCATGCACACTAAAACTGGTGAGAGAAAATTAAAGACGACCTAAATAAATGGGAAAATATGCCTTGTGCCTGAATCAGAAGATTCTATTATTAAAATAGAGTCAATTCACTCCAAATTGGTCTACTGATTTAAAACAATCGTGACCAAACTTCTGGTAGAACTTAGAAGCAATTATACCCCAGTAGTACAAGCATACTTACAGCACAAATATTAGTTTCTAATACATCTCTCTAATAAAAGAAACCGGGGCTTCTTAAAGAAAGGTTTGATTCTAGAACTGGATCAGAAAATATACATGATGAGCCTGAGGCATCTTGTAGTGCCAGAAAGCAATTAAGTACTTAAAAAAAAAAAAAAAAAAAAGGCACAATGATGCAGGAATGGCTAATGGACACCAAAGCCAACTAAGACACGTCAAGTGGCCAACACTGGCTTATAATCCAAAGTGTAAACAAACATTCATGAGTCCTTAGTGATAGAAAAAACAAAAGATTGAATAAATAGATGGGGAAGAAGAGTTAAATCTCCCATGCAGAAGAATTCCAAATAACTTATGTAGATACAATACTCTCCAGAAAGTTAAGCACAACTCCCCACTCTTTAGGTATGGTCAGTGCATAGTGACTTTCTTCCAAATAGAGAAATGGAGAAAGAGGGAATAAGAGTAATTTTACAGAGAAACCTGAAAACACTACCTCAGCCTTATGATCGTGGTTAACCCCAACAGTAATAAGACATATTGATAGCACAATACCCTTGATATGAAGTAACGAAAATGGCATTTTATCTCTGCCTTAAAAAATAACCCTACTCTAATCATGTGAAAAACATTAAACATATTACAATAGAAGGACATGCGACAAAATGCCTGACCACTACTCAAAACTATCAAGGTCATCAGAAACATGGAAAGTCTGAGAAAACTGCCACAGCTAAGAGGACCCTAAGGAGACATGACTACTAAATGTAATGTCGTACCCTAGATGAGATTCTGGAACACAGAAACACAGTAGATAAAAACTAATGAAGAATAATTAAGAATGAAGTATAGACATTAATAAAAATGCATCAATATTATTTCACTATTTACAGCAATTATATCATACTAATGTTAGGTGTTATTAGGAGAAATCATGTGAGGTATATACAAATTGTCTATATGACCTTTGAAGTTTTCCTGTAAATCCAAAGCTGTTCTAATATAAAAGTTTATTTTTTTAAGTTTATTTATTTATTTGGAGAGAGAGAGGGATCCCAGAAAGGGCAGAGAGGGAGGGAATGGGAAAATCCCAAGCAGGCTCCATATTGTCAGTAGAGAGTCTGATGTGGGGCTCAAACTCACAAACCATGAGATGAACTGAACCTGAGCTGAAACGAAGAGTTGGACACTTAACCGAATGAGCCACCCAGGCAACCCTAAAATAACAGTTTATTTAAAAAAAATATCCCAACAGTCTCTGTTATAGAAATGGACAAACTGACCCTAAAATTTACATAGAAATGCAAAGAACCTAACAATCAAAACAACTTTGTAAAAACAATAATAAACTGAAGTCCTGATGTGCAGATTTCTCAGAAAGCAATCAAGGCAATATAGTTTTGGTATCAGGATCAACAAACCACTGGAAGAGAATGGAGCTGAGAAATAGATCTACACAGATACGGGCAAATGATTTTTGACAAAGGTAAAAAGGAAACTCAGTGGGGAAAATAATAGTCTATTCAACAAATAGTGTGGAAATAATTCAATATTCAAATGCAAAAAAAAAACCCACTTCAAATCATACTTACCATATATAAAAATTAACGATAATTTTTATAGCTAAACTTTTATAGCTACATCATAGCTAAATGATGTTAACTACAGAAATATAAAACTTATAGAAGAAAAGGCAGGAAAATTATTTTGACTTTGGATTAAGGAAACATTTCTTAGATATAACACCAAAAGCATGATCCGTAAAAGAAAAAAAATTAATGAACTAGACTTCATCAAAACTAAAATTTTTGTTTTAAAAACACTTAAGAGTTTAAAAAGAATAAGCTACAGACCAGGAGAATAAATTTGCAAACTATACATCTGATAAACAGAATATAGAAACATTTGAATACAGCATATATACAAAGCTCTCAAAACTCAGTAAGAAAACAAATCCAGGGGCACGTGGGTGGCTCAGCTGGTTGAGTGTCTGACTTCGGCTCAGGTCATGATCTCACAATTTGTGGGTTCGAGCCCCACGTTGGGCTCTGTGCTGACAGCCTGGAGCCTGAAGCATTCTTTGGATTCTGTGTCTCCCTCTCTCTCTGCCCCTCCCCCACTCATGTTCTCTCTCTCTCTCTCTCTCTCTCTCTCTCTCTCTCAATAATAAATAAAATTTTTAAAAAAAAATTTTTAAAGAAGGAAAAAAAAAATCCAATAAAGAAATGGGCAAAATTGACAGCCAAATTCAAAAGAATGAAACTGAACCACTAATTTATAACCAAAATTAACTCAAAATGAATTAAAGACTTGAATGTAAGACCAGAAACCATAAAACTCCTAGAAGAAAACACAGGTGGTAAGCTCCCTGACACTAGTCTTAGCAGTATCTTTGTGGATCTGACTCCTGAAGTAACAGCAACAAAAGCAATAATAACAAATGGGACTATGTCAAACTAAAAAGCTTCTCCAAGGGTGCCTGGTGCCTCAGTCAGTTAAGTGTCTGACTCTTGATTTTGGCTTAGGTCATGATCTCACCATTGTGAGATGGAGCCCCACAATAGGATTTGGACTGGGCCTGGAACCTGCTTAAGATTCTTTCTCCCTCTGCTCCTCCCACCCCACCCCAGCACATGCACATGCCCAATCAATCAGTCAATAGCATCTCCATGGCAAAGGAAATCATCAACAAAATGAAAAGGCCACCTACTGAATACAAGAAGATATTTGTAAATCACATATCTAATAAGGGGTAAACATCCAAAATATATAAAGAACTCATATGGCTCAATAAAGTATATGACTACTTTCTTGGTGGTTGGCTAAGAGGCATGAAGGAGAAATTACACAGTGACAACTGCAATCTTTTGAGGATGACACATTGATTTTACATAGATGTTGAAGTTCGCAAACTGTGTATTTTAAATATATGCTGTTTACTGTATGTCAACTATACCTCAGTAAAACTGCTTAAAATAGAATAAAATTAAATCTAAATCGCCATAATGATATTATCATGTATGTTCACTATTAATATTATGGAATCTTACTGCCCTTATTTTTACTATAGATAGAAACATGTAAAAAAAAAAAAAGAAACATGTTATTGTTTTATCATTCTAGGAATTATCTCAATTTTTCCCTACAATGCTAAAAAACAAAAAAACTAAAATGAATGAAAGAATGATGGTATCAACTGAAGAATAATAAATCACAACTATCATATCAATCTTCAGTTTTCATTAAACATTGTCCAAATTGTTCCATCTTTTTTTTTAATGTTTTTATTTATTTTTGAAACAGAGAGAGAGCATGAGTAGGCGAGGGGTAGAGAGAGAGGGAGACACAGAATCCGAAGCAGGCTCCAGGCTCTGAGCTTTCAGCCCAGAGCCTGACGTGGGGCTCGAACTCATGGACTGTGAGATCACGACCTGAGCCGAAGTCAGATGCCCAACCGACTGAGCCACCCAGTCGCCCATCTTTTTTTACATCACTTTTTAAGAGGATTTTGAAAATATCCGAGATGAGGGGCACCTGGGTGGTCTGTCAGTTAAGTGTCTGACTTAGCTCAGATCATGATCTCACAACTCGTGGGTTTGAGCCCTGTGTTGGGCACTATACTGACAGCTCAGAGCCTGGAGCCTGCTTGGGATTCTGTGTCTCCCTCTCTCTCTGCCCCTCCTCTGCTCATGCTCTGTCTCTCTCTCTCTCTCACTCAAAAATAAATAAACTTTAAAATTTTTTTAATAAAAGAATCCAAGAATTTTCTCAAATTCAAAAATCAGTGAATTACCAGTATGTTCTTAACTGTAACAATTCAATCATTTTTAGTAAATTGATTTGTAAAACCAACACCACAATCCAATTTTTGAACGTTTTCATCAACCCAAAAGGGATTCTTCCATTTTTTTAAAATGCTGGACATAACTAACAATCTGAAAACACTAATAATATAGCTCTTCAATATATCATTCTTAAACATTAAGTATAAGCTGAGAGTTAAGATGGTACTGGTAAAATTATTCTGCAACAAATAAATAAAATTCACCAAGACCAGTTAGCAAACTCCAGAAACAGATGGAAATGGTAGGGCCACCATCAGATTATATGTGTTAATTTCAACCAAATGAGAGGATAAAGATAACAACTAAGCCTTCCTAAAAATGGTAGCTTCATAGAAAAGTTACCATAGATGTGCAAGAAATACCTTTCTGTTAACTGACTCATTTGCTGGGAGACCAGAGCTGTCCAAAAATATATCTTACAACTGGGAAGACTCCCGTCTCTCACTAGCAAGTCCTGGCCACTGAATCTTTCTTCATCCTCTTCTCTTAGAAGGAGGGGTGGAAATAGGAAAATGAAGTAAATATTACTGCTTCTGGCTCCCTAACTTTCAATTCTTTCTAAATTCAGTTTGAGGTAAAACTCAAAGCTTTTGCCTTAAAGGTTGACCAAATTTTCTCTAAATCTAAAAACAGCTCATCACTCCTTGGCAGAGTATTTTTTTAAAGATTTAGAAAGCAGCAATCCCACAAGCCCAGATGTTACTCATCATAAACCAGCAAAGCAGATAGGCTGCATGCCTGTAACACAGGCAAGCACAAGGGCAGGGAAGACTAAGGTATTAACAAAAACAGCACTGAAGTGCCATCAACACTGGGTAAGGAGGTTAAAAGAAAGCGAAGAGTGATTATTCTATTTTACTTCCATATTTATTGGCCCCAGACTGGTTAAGTTGGTTTTAGGACTTGCTGAGGCAGGCAAGAGGCTGACAAATGGTGATATTCTATTTTGTTTTCATGCCCATTAGCCCCAGAAAAGTTAACATGATTTTAGGGTTTGATGAGGTAAGCAAGATGCTGATTAAGTCCAAAGAAAAAATTGAAGACCAAAAAAAAAAAAAAAAAAAAAGGGCAAGGCAATCATTATGAGAAATCTAAAGAAACAAAATCACTGTATTATACGTGGCTCAGCTGAAAATAATATTTACATATTCACCATGGAAATAGTGAATATTGATTCAATATAAAAATGGTGATATAACTGTTTTGAGACACAACAGGGGAACTGAAATTTGGATAGGGAAGGAGTTGTAGACAGCTAAATCTTTATTTCTCACGTTAGGATGTTAAGAGACAAGTATAGGGGCGCCTGGGTGGCTCAGTCAGTTAACTATTGACTCTTGATTTTGGCTCAGGTCATGATCTCACAATTTGTGATATCCAGCCCAAAGTCAGGCTTTGCAATGACAATGCAGACAGAGCCTGCTTGGGATTCTCTCTCTCTCCCCCCTCCCCCTGACTTGTGCTCGTTCGCTCACTCTTTCTCAAAATAAATAAATAAATAAATAAACTTAAAAAATACACAAATAGAACAACAATAAGCTAAGATTTAGAAGCTGGGCAGAGTCAAAAAAGTTATGTTGAGGTATATAGAATTCAAGAACGACAATTCACTTGGCTTTGAAAAATTACCTGAAATAGCATCTTGTTCTCAGTAAATAAATATCAAAGCTACACAGAACCAATCAGCATCTTTTCCTACAAGGAAATATTTCAGCATGAAGAGCCCAATCCTGCCTGGTCATCTCATCCACATTTTACCATCCCATTGGCAATTTTCTTTTCAAAAGAGTATTCCCTTAAAAAATCTTTCATAAACTAAAAAATGATTAATCAGCCATATTCATTCTGCTCCCTCAAAGCACAGCCATTTGTTTTCCAGATTCAACAACCACAGTTTTTTAATCTAAGTAGGATCTAATTCCTGACCATTACTTTTTTTCCAAATCTGTTGTGTATTGGTTTGTTATGATTTCAAATTCAATTGTTTATGACTTAAGTAAAGTGGTTTTGATCTAAGGGTGAATTTGTTTGCACTGAGGAAGCTGTGTCAGGATGTTGTCATAGACACCTGTTGTGGTTGGTTAAGTGCTCAGTAGTTCAACTGTTGACAGGCACTGCTGGGGACTTACTGACAGTAACATACTGAAGAGCAGCTAAGATGTAATGAACATTTAAACTTTAAATACCAAGAGTCTGCAAGGCCGTACTGAGGGTGTTCAGTCTGGTCAAGCTTGCTCTGTTCCAAAAACTCTCCAGAGATCTTGAGACACTTGTCTCTGCCATAACCAGGCTTCTCTTGGTTGGCAATGGTATTAAACCATGCAGCACTCCCAGGAAGGGAAGAGACATCTGTTCCTGCTCTGGCAAAGCTACTCCTCATAGACAGTGGTGCAAACAGTGTACAGGTCCCTAGAGTGATAACCTTCAGAGCAGCCCGCCATGCCTGCCAACACCAGAGCCATTGCCCACTAGCTACATGCTCCAATAGCAAAGGGACCTACGCCAGCAGCTGATACCCCAGCTTTTAGCTGGAAAGACTGACTCTACTGAAAACCAATGCATAGAAAGGTACACCTCAACTAAATTTGGGCTTTATTTCTTTCACCTCTCCTTTGCCTGAAACAATAGTGTAATTAATCTATCATTGACTTAGAGTATTTCTTTACTGGCTTACCAAGAGACATTATCCTATATGCTATTGGCTTGTGAAACATTATAAATTATAATTTCCACAATAAACCTGTTTTAAATAAATTATTGGCAAATACAATCTGTCTCTGAATAATAATTTGCCTCAAATAAAACAAAATCTAAGTCTCCACATTCTTCTGAAAACAATAAGACCAAATATGGGAAATTCATTTTTATAACTAAATTGACAATGTTTTGGTGTGACAGAAACCTACGACACAGGATCCCATCCTCAGGGCCAACTCTTATCAGTCAGTTGCACACCTAGCATATTGGATAAGCAGAGCAGATCATTTTTTACCACATCTACTCTCCTATACTACAAAATTATTTTCTGTAATAATCACGAAATGGGAATAACAATGCAGAAAGTGAACATAGATAGTGAGATTTTTCTTTTATTGGACTTTGTGCACATAATTATGCCAGTATAAAATTTCTAATGTAAAACAAAAATAAAATTTACATCACAGAAGAGGCCAAAAAGTTACAGATTAAAATACCTATTAATTATATCAATTTTTGAAAACATAATGAACTCAAAATACTTTGTTTTGAGCTCTGACTTCTCCAAAGTTGTCAATGAATTCATTAAAACTGATCTTCATATATTCCTGTTCAGTATGTAATAAAACCAGATTTGTCAATTTACCTTTCCTTAATCCTATAATAAGTCATAGGAATGTAATGTAGAACACAGACCATACAGTTAATAATACTGTAATAACTTTGCATGGAAACAGATGGTAACTAGACTTATTGTGTGATCACTTTGTAATGTACAAAAATATTGAATCACTATGGTGTACACCTGAAACTAATAGGATACTGTATGTTGATTATACTTCAATTAAAAAGTTTATCTTTGCTCATAATCGATGAAGAATATGTTTTGTTAATTTTAATTTCCAGTTTCTTTCCTGAAGCAATAGATCCAAACAGGAAACATCTTAATGATAAGGATGACTTTGACAGAGTTTCATAAAATATCTATTTCAAAATAAATTCCAGAAATTGTAATACTATTCATGTCTGTGTTTCTTTAGGATTGATTCTAGCTGCAACCTTCAGATGCACCCTGGTTGAAGGGTTTTTAAACACAAATAAATGCTCCAAAAACTTACATTTTATTTTTTCATCTTTACAATCACTGGGCTATATCTATTTATCTATTTGAAGTTTATTCCAATTCTACTACTCAGGAACTTACAGCACCACAGGGGAGATGGATATAAAAATTTTGCCAGAAAAAAAGCTGGAATGATTCTAAATCCTTACAGACTCACTCTTGAATGAGGCTAAATAGAGCTGAGCACATGGGTATTAGATATTGGGGGGTGGGGGGTGTGGAGCATAGGGCTGACTATAAAACTGGGAGTTCTCTGAATTAACTATGTACAATACAGTGTTATTAAAAAACAAAAAATAAAGATGTGCTAATTGAAAGTTTACATACATACTATGAAATTCAAAAGTAACAACAGCGATTATTTAGAACTTGAACCAACAAAAGATATTTTTTAAGGAAGGAGTATTTGAAAATGGACAATGCTTAGACTGCTAGTACGTGGTGACAAAAAAAAAAAAGTAGACTGACTTTCAACTGGTTTTATTATTTTTTAAATTCTCTACAGACAGTGCAGCCGCTCTGGAAAGCAGTGTGGAGGTTCCTCAGAAAATTAAAAATAGACCTACCCTATGACCCAGCAATAGCACTGCTAGGAATTTACCCAAGGGATACAGGAGTACTGATGCATAGGGGCACTTGTACCCCAATGTTTATAGCAGCACTCTCAACAATAGCCAAATTATGGAAAGAGCCTAAATGTCCATCAACTGATGAATGGATAAAGAAACTGTGATTTATATACACAATGGAATACTACGTGGCAATGAGAAAGAATGAAATATGGCCTTTTGTAGCAACGTGGATGGAACTGGAGAGTGTGATGCTAAGTGAAGTAAGCCATACAGAGAAAGACAGATACCATATGGTTTCACTCTTATGTGGATCCTGAGAAACTTAACAGAAACCCATGGGGGAGGGGAAGGAAAAAAAAAAAAAAAGAGGTTAGAGTGGGAGAGAGCCAAAGCATAAGAGACTCTTAAAAACTGAGAACAAACTGAGGGTTGATGGGGGGTGGGGGGGGGGGGCGGGAGGAGGGTGGGTGATGGGGATTGAGGAGGGCACCTTTTGGGATGAGCACTGGGTGTTGTATGGAAACCAATTTGACAATAAATTTCATATATTGGAAAAAATAAAAAATAAAATAAATTCTCTACAGACAATGGAACTCCTAACTGCCTGCACTGGGATGAACTATTGCTTATGCCCCACCCTTGCTACACCCCCACTATCAGGTCACTTTCACCTATGCTCCAACACAAAAGCCTGTGAGTTACTTTGCCCAACTCAATCCTATTTTCTTCACATACACATGCACAAAACACAGAATGGAAACTAGAATTTGGCTTATGCTTAGAACAGAATTTTTTTTTGAGACTACATAATTTGAATTCACTCTCCTTAATATGCTATCTGAAACTATAATGATCTAGAAGCAAAATAAAAATAAAGATCATTCAGATTTTGAAAGCTCTGTATATGGTAAAGGTAGGTGGTACAACAGAGAAAAAGTAGCCTAAGAGACTAAGAATCTAGTCCTAGCTTTGCACGAACCAGAGATGTGGCTATGAGCACAAAAGTTTTCTTCTCTGGCCTCTTTTGTGTATAGTGGAGTCAAGACAGCTCACTGTCCTACAAAAGAGGAGACATTGCATGGAGTTATCTCTAAGGTTTTTTTCCAACTCTTGCAGCCTCTTTGGAAACATTTTTTAGAAATATTTTTAAACAATGATTATTTGATAAATAACTTAAAGCAATTGACAACTATGCTGCCTCAAAGAATCCCTCCCTTACTCTCCCTTATCACAGTAAATGGCAGCTTTGTTGCTCAGAAAATTTTTTATACCTCCCTACATCTAATCTATCAAAAATTCTTTGGTCTCCATATCAAAATTGTATCTATAATCTGACCATTTTCTCAGCAACTATGCTGCTACCATGTTCGTATGAGGCACTACCATCTTAATCAGGACTGCTGCAAGCTTTCTTGTTTCACTCTATCGATTCTCCTATAATAAACCTTTCTAAATGTAAGTCACATGACACACCTGTATTCAAAATTCTCTTATGACCTCCCATATCCTTCAAAGTTAAAGCCCAAGTCTTAGAAATCATTACCTTAAAAATCCTACACAATCTAACTGGGCCCAGCCTGCCTCCTTACATAAAAACTTGCTACCACTCTGATATACCATTCCCCAATTCACTCTGCTCCAGACACGGGCCTACTTTCTCCTTCTCATGTAGACTCCCACCTCAGGACCTTTACACTTACAGTTCCTTCTGACTCTCCCGATGATATCACATGATTGGCTTCTTTGCTTAATTCACGTCTGTTCAAATATCTTTCTACAAAAGATTCTATCAGTACCATGTAAAAATAGCACTCTATTCCAATCACTACATATCCCTTTATCCTGCTGTATTTGTCCTCAAAATACTACCATCTAATAGATTCATTAGTGTATTTTTACTGTTGGCTTCATCCCAATAGAATGACAGTAGGTGTTTTCTCCTTTTTGTTCACTGCTGTTTTCTCAGTACCTAGAAGAGTAACTGGTACACAGAACGTGCTCCATAACTCAAGGAACTATTAAATAACAAACTGTTTTTGCAATTAACATGAGCTAAATACCGTGAGGTTTCATTTCCCAATGGAAACATTTATATATAGAGATAAAGAGTCTTCTGAATTTTATAATGATTTGGGAAGAATTGACCAAATTCCAATAGTAACTTGAACTTGCTTTTTTTAGGGTCCTAGAAAAATCTGAATTAAAACTATATTTTGTTGTAATAATTTAATTATAGTTTTA
Organism: Panthera pardus; assembly: GCF_024362965.1. Classification (NCBI taxonomy): domain Eukaryota; kingdom Metazoa; phylum Chordata; class Mammalia; order Carnivora; family Felidae; genus Panthera; species Panthera pardus. Next base: position 99,686,121 of record NW_026526810.1, on the reverse strand, counting down.
TTATTTAAACTAAATAATTTCATTTATGTAGTGCTTCTTTTCTTTCTAAGATTGATTTTTAGATATATATATATCCATAATTAATATTATGATTTAATACTTTTAAAGTTCTTACTATAAAAAAACTATTCTGGAATCAACTGCATAATTACATTTCCTCAGCGACCTTGTAATCTCATGAGCATTTACTCTAGACTAAACAGCCTCATTCAGCTGCCCTGTGTCTGACTGTCGATGAAAGAAGCTTGTTTGACAACTGCTTCAAGCAGAAACATATTTTTTTCCATGATTGCATAAAAAAGATTTAAAACTTACCAGACTAGAGCCAGACTAGAACTTTAAGCATAAAGGTTCACGTTAGATGTGTGAGCTGATTTCTAATTCAAATGCCAAGAAAAACAGATACTTAAAGACATTTTGCTGTCATAGTCAGTGGGGAAAAAAAGTTAATTTAGTAATATGTTCATAATTATAACCAAATTAAACATATATCATATATTTTATGCACAGACATATTGCAGTTTTTTCTGTGACTTTCCTATTTTTCCATGTTCTTTGATTTTCTGATGTCCCTAAGATTTTATAAAACTAACATTTAAACTTAGAGAGGACAGCATCAAAAACAAAGAAAACATACACCTTTCCTCCATTTTTTGACAATCCATGTATAATAGGTCAACAGGTAAAGACCTTGACCAAAAAACAGAAATTTCAATGTGATTTTTAAAAATGCTTCTCCAAAATGGTAAGAAAAAAATCACTTAAACAAATAGTCAATATGATACTTAATGATTAAACACTTGAAGCGTCAAAAATAAGAAACTGCAGTTATCAGAACTAGATAACACCAAGTTAGGAAGCTTTAGCCAAATTCAATAAAATATTTTAAAAACTGCAGTCAGAGTTAGAGCATTTAAAAGAAAAAATTCATTTTTTCAGATGATTTACTTCCAAATAAACCCCAGATACTCACCTAATAGAACAAAATTATTAGAGTTCAGTAAAGCATCTAGATACAAAATAAAAATATATTTATGAATCAGAGGGGCGCCTGGCTCAGTCAGTTAAGTGCATGACTTTGGCTCAGGTCATGATCTCACAGTTCATGAGTTCAAGCCCCACAATGGTTCCTGTGCTGACAGCTCAGAGCTTGGAACCTGATTTGGATTCTGTGTGTGGGTGTGTGTCTCTCTCTGCCCCTCACCCACTCATGCTCTGTGTCTCTCTCAAAAATAAATATTTAAAAAAATTTTTTTATTTAAAAAAAGAATCAGAAAGCATAATGAAAATAATTCTATAACAGCATCACAAGTATAACAAAAATTAATTTCTGAGATATATGAAAACTCAATAGATTTCAAATGCCCATTCTTTTCGAATCAGTTTATAAGTTTAAAGCAATTCCAAATAAAATCGCAAAAGGAGTGGTGCTTGATTATTATCTAAGGAATGAGCTGAATGGCTATATCTTAGTTAAGCTATTGATGGGTTTTGGTTTGTCTGATTACCTGTTTCACAATATCTTACTGTAAAAATTTTCAAATGTACAGAAAACTTGAAAGAATTATACAATGATTTGCTGCTTTGGCCAACAAAGTTTACTTGGAAGAACAAATGTATAAAAATGCTAAGAATTGGGGCACCTGGGTGGCTCAGTCGGTCAAGCGTCCAACTTCGGCTCAGGTCACGATCTCGCGGTTTGTGAGTTCAAGCCCCACATCGGGCTCTGTGCTGACAGCTCAGAGCCTGGAGCCTGCTTGGGATTCTGTCTCCCTCTCTCTCTGCCCCTCCCCTGCTCATGCTCTCTGTCTCAAAAATAAATAAAACATTTTTTTTAAATGCTAAGAATATTTTGAAAAAGATAAATAGCAAAGGAAGACTTGTCCCACCTGTGATAGGCAAAATTCTGAAATGGCCTACAAGATTCCCTTATGTCATTCTTGCACAACTCCTTCTCAATGAGTGAATATGATGAATTTCACTCCTGAGATTAAATTATACTACAAAAGGGATTTTGCAGATGTAATTAAGATCTCAAACAGGTTGACTGTCAGTTAATGAAAAGGGAAATTAGGGGTGCCTGGGTGACTCAGCATCCAACTTTGACTCAGGTCACGAGCTCATGGTTTGTGGGTTCAAGCCCTACACAGTGCTCTGTACTGATAGCTCAGAGCCTGAAGCCTGCTTTGGATTGTCTCCCTCTCTCTGTCCCTCTGCCACTCACTCACATTCTGTCTCTCTCTCTCTCTCTTTCTCTCAAAAATAAACATTAAGAAAATTATAATAAGAAAGAAGGGAAATTATCTAGGTGGGCCAAACTTAATCAGATAGGTAGCCTTTAAAAGAAAGAGTCAAAGTGATTTTCTCTTGCTGGCATCGAAGATGAAAGCCACCATAAGTTCTACATTTGGAAGGAGCCTAAGTCTGCCAATAATATGAAGAAGCTTGGAGACAACCCCCACAAGCCTCGCTTACATGGAACCACAGCACTTGCTGACATTTGATTATAACCACGTGACACCAGAATTACTTGGTTCTGGATAACCCATGCTCAGACTACTGACTCACAGACACTGATAACGAATGAGATAAAAATGGATGTTAAATTTGCACTAACTTGATACACAGCAACAGAAAAAAACTGCATAGCTTAATATTAAAACATATCATGAATTTAAGTTAATAATTATGTGATACTGTTAAATACTAAAACACAGATTAATGGAAAAGAAAGGGTAGCGGAGAAAAAGTCTTAGTATATTAATAAAACACATCAGTAGAAAAAAAAAGTCTTATTGAATATATTGGTCTGGGCCAACTGATTTACCATGTTGAAAAAAATAAAGATTCTTTTATAGCTCCTTACAAAAAATAAATTCCAGATGAATTAAGTAGATAAAAAATTGAAGCTACACAAATATTAGAATATAAATATATATAAAGTTCTATGTTGGTTTAGGACCTAGTAGAAGAAAAATGGAAAACTAACAGGACATCATCAATACATTTTACTGCTTAGAGATGAAAACTACTTCATATCATAAACAATATAAAATTAAAAAATAAAATTTTAAATTTCAAGGGTTAATAGTCTTACTATACAGCTGACTCATTTAAATAAATAAGGAAAACAATACTACACCAGTAAAAAAGAAGACAAAGAATAAACAGACATCTCATGCATAGGAGGAAAAGAGGAAAAGAAATTACCAGGAGGACTGTGCCACAAATATAAAGACAGTACTAAGATGCTAAAAAAAGCAAATGGCACATGCAATGGCACAAAAATGTGTGAGAAACAATAAGACTCTTAAGAAACACCAAGTATGAGGGGGCAGGGTATTATGACTACAAAGACAGGAGTCAGATTGTATGGGTGATGATGAGCCACTGAAAGATATTAATGACAGAGAGACATGACCAGATTGATAATATTAAAAACTCTTCTATGACAGCAATGAAGAAGTGCTTAAGGGGCACCTGCCTGGGTGGCTCAGTCAGTTAAGTGTCCCACTTAGGCTCAGGTCATGATCTCACGGTTAGTGAGTTCAAGCTGCATATCAAGCTCTCTGTTGTCAGCCCAGGGCCTGCTTCAGATCCTCTCTCCCCCAACCCTCTGCCCTTCCCCTGCTTATGCTTAATCTCTCTCTCTCTCTCTCTCTCTCTCTCTCTCTCTCTCTCTCAAAATAAATAAATGAACATTAAAAAGAAGAAGAAGAAATGTTTAAGAAGGGAAACAGGGGTGCCTGGTGGTTCAGTTGCTTAAGCCTCAGACTCTTAACTTCAGCTCAGGTAATGATCTTGCAGTTCGTGGGTTCATGCCCCATATCAGGCTCTGTGCTAGCAGTGCAGAGCCTGCTTGGGATTCTCTCTCCCCTCTCTCTCTGCCTCTCCCCTGTTCATGCTCACTCTCACTCTCAAAATAAATAAATAAATGTAAAAAAAAAAAAAAAAAAAAAAAAAAACAAGAAGAAGAAGGGTGACAAAGAGAGTGTTATAACAAAAAAAATTGATAGAATATGTTCAATGACTCATCTCAAAGTCTCGATATATAAAGTTCCAATTTATCAACTGAAAAAAAAAAACCAAACAGTTTTTAAGACCAAAAGAATGGTCATGAAAGCATCTCCAAGGTTACTGTGAAGATAGGTCTTCTATTCTAGGGACTATAACCTATCCTAGTCCCTCAAGAACAAAAACTTTTAATTGCTCTGCCAATAGTAATGATTTGTTAACAGGTCAGTTACTTTTGGTAGGTTGGTTTTATCAATATAGTCTATGGCCACACAAGACAACAAAACTGGCAGGTATTCACAGAGATCAAAAAACTTTCTAGTTAACTAACTCAATTCAATACTATTATTACTATCACAAATTTTTTCACCATTGGTTATGTAATAATAGCTAAATAAGCTTAGCATCTGATGAGGAAGGACTCAAGATACTAAACCATCAGACTTTAAATCTGTTTTGTAAAGTTATCATAACTGAGAGCACCTGGCTGGCTGGCTGAGTCAGTAGAGCATGTGACTCTTGATCTCAGGGCTATAAGTTCGAGTCCCACATTGGGTACAGAGATTACTTAAAAATAAAATCTTCAGGGACACCTGGGTGGCTCAACCGGTTGTTTCCCACTTCAGCTCAAGTCATGACCTCACAGTTCATGGGTTCGGGCCCCTCGTCAGGCTCTGGGCTGACAGCTCAGAGCCTGGAGCCTGCTTCAGATTCTGTGTCTCCCTCTCTCTCTCTCTCTCTCTCTCTGCCCCGCCCCCGGTGGTACTCCCTCTCTCAAAAATTAATAAGTAAACATTAAAAATTTTTTTTTAATCTTTAAAAAATAAAAAATAGGGCTGCCTAGGTGGCTCAGTCCGTTGAACATCTGACTTTGGCTCAGGTCATGATCTCACAGTTCGTGGGTTCGAGCCCCACATCTGGCTCTGTCCTGACAGCTCAGAGCCTGGAGCCTGCTTTGGATTCTATGTCTCCCTCTCTCTCTGCTCCTCCCCCGACTGCACTGCACTCTCTCTCTCAAAAACTAAATAAACATTAAAAAAAATTTTTTTAATAAAAAAATAAACCTAGCATAACTGACAGCACAGACGTATCAGTTGTGTTAACAGATCTTATTTAAAGATCGCATTTTATCTTATAAAACTAGTTTTATTTTTGTAATAACCTCATGAATGAAAAACTCATGTTAAATAAATCACTTCCATCTACTTAAAACAGTAGAGAGATTTGATTAAATAATTAGAAACTGAAGAATAAAACTGATAAGCACTCATAATTTATATCAGTTAAGGGAATAACTCTTCTTTGGGTGGAAGGTAGTAAAATATTAACTAGAAATCCAGTTGATTATTAAAAAGACAATCTCAGAGTGCCAATCAATGAGACTACTAGACTAACCACTAAAGCCATCGTCTAGGGAATTGCAATTAGCAGTTAAATTTTCCCAATGCTTTCTCCCACTGGCACAGAATTAATAAACAAGTTTACATATTGCCTTGAGCAAACAAGAAGAGTACTACCAGTGCAAAGTGAAATATAATCATATATTCATAATACTCTCCTGAGTGAAAATTTTTCATTTATTCTTCTTCTGCTTCTCAAATTTAACTAACTCTAGAAAAGACCCTAGTAAAAACCACTAAAAACTTCATGGCAATGTACTTTTGATTTCATCCTTTATCAAAGTTACACGTGAGAAAAAAAAAATAATTCTTTGGAGACACAATGGCTCCCAAGACTTTATATCACTTAATTCCCAAAATATATAATTAAAATTATTTGGGGGGCACCTGGGTGGCTAAGCAGGTTGAGAGTCTGACTTCAGCTCAGGTCATGATCTCATGGCTCTTGAGTTCTAGCCCCTCATCGTGTTCTGTGCTGACAGCTCACAGGCTGGAGCCCATTTCCAGTTCTGTGTCTCCTTCTCTCTCTGACCTTTTCCTGCTCGTGCTCTGTCTGTCTGTCTCTCTCTCTCAAAAATAAATAAACATTAAAAAAAAATTTTTAAATAAAATTATTTTGAAAGAGCCTGCATCCATATTTTTGCACCAACTAAAGTGAAACTACAAACTATACCATTCTTAACTTCACCAAGTCATATAGATTTCAAAGCAGATATAAGAAAATAGAAACAAGATAGTTAATTTATTCTTTATTTGCCTCTAGAAGAATTGAACTTGTTCCTCTATAGGATAACGTAATATAAAATGGAAATTTTGTTGTAATAGGAAAAAAAAATAAAAAGAGTAGAAGGTAGAGGACCGGGGGAAGTGGGAGCACCCACTGTAGTAAAGGGATACACAGGGCTTAGTAGATACAAGACATGGACAACTCTTAGGACACATGTGTAACTATTACACCTTTAGTCAACTTAAGTTTATATTGTACTCTAACAGCAGCACCTTTTAGGATACCAAATAACTCTCTGAAAAGTCACTTCACAGAAAAAATTCTTCAGTTTGTTTCTAAATGTTTCTGAAAGTTAGAGTAAGTAAAAATATATTCTTAGATTTATAAAGCTTTCTTTCATAAGAAAAAAATAAGATAGCATATAGCTTCAAATAATAACTACATTAAAAGAAATGAACTAATAGCATAAGAAATCAATTTAGAGTTTATTTTTGGCAAATGTTTTGTATGAGGTTATAACATCACCAAAAAGACAGCTTTTGAGCAAATCCTGGCTCCAAAAACTAAAGCGATCTGTATGGAATTCAATCCCTTTCTCAAGGTAGAAGGCTGAAGAGCTATGAGTGAATTCTATCTTCACAGATAAATAGTTCTATATCAAGAAAAAGTCAGTATTTCCTTAGCAATTTTGACATCACTGTTGATGATCTAGAAATTCCTGCACTACTTAGCCACAGATGGCTAAAAGAAAGTGTTATAGGGGCGCCTGTGTGGCTCAGTTGGTTAAGCATCCAACTTCAGCTCAGGTCATGATCTCATGGTTCATGGGTTTGAGCCCTGCGGCAGGCTCTGTGTTGACAGCTCAGAACCCGGAACCTGCTTTGAATTCTGTGTTTCCCTCTCTCTCTGCCCCTCCCCTGCTAATGTTCTGTCTCTCTTTCTCTCAAAAATAAATAAAACATGGAAAAAAAATTTTTTAAGAAAAAAAGAGAAAATATTATAGTCAAGCTCTACTGACTTAAATACATACATGTTTATTTGTAATCAAAAAAATTTGCCTTCTTAACTGTTATGGATATAAAATATACGTAGAGTCTGTTGAGAGCAGCAAAAATCTACCTTGAGAATTCTGGAACTAACTATATTATAAATAGTCAATGGCTAATGAAAGTCCCCCAACCACCACTACCAAAAAAAAAAGAAAAGAAAAGAAAAAGAAAAAGGAAAAGGAAAAGAAAAAGAAAAAGAAAAAGAAAAAAAAAAGAAACAAAAAAGAAAAAAAAGTGATCCAGCCTCCTTTATTTAGGTTCAAATAAGACTGCAGGTAAGAAAAACTTGGGAAAAGTACAAACACTATATGGTAATACCTTATATAAAGAACACTTACCCGGGCATTATATCGTAATTAAGGTGTCTATCCACCATGAAGACCTAACAACTCTAAACATTTATGCTCCAAATGTGAAAGCACCCAAATATATAAATCAATTAATCACAAACATAAAGAAACCCATTGATAACAATACCATAATAGTAGGGGACTTCAACACCTCACTTACAGCAATGGACAGATCATCTACACAGAAAATTAACAAGGAAATAATGGCTTCAAATGACACACTGGACCAGATGGACTTAACAGATATATTGAGAACACTTCATCCTAAAGCAACAGAATATACATTCCTCTCTAGTGCATATGGAACGTTCTCCACCCCCAACAAGTACAAAAAGATCAAGAACATACCAAGCATATTTTCAGACCACAACGCTATGAAACACGAAATCAACCACAATAAAAAAAAAGTTGGAAAGATAACAAATACTTGGAGGCTAAAGAACATCCTACCAAAGAATGAATGGGCTAACCAAGAAGTTAAAAAGGAAATTAAAAAGTACACGGAAGCCAGTGAAAATGGTAACACCGCATCCCAAAACCGCAGCAAAGGTGGTCATAAGAGGGGAATGTATAGCAATCCAGGCCTTCCTAAAGAAGGAAGAAAGATCTCAGATACACAACCTAACCTTACACCTTAAAAAGCTGGAAAAAGAATAGTAAATAAAACCCCAAACCAGCAGAAGACAGGAAATAATACAGATTAGAGCAGAAATCAATGTTATCAAAACCAAAAAAAAACCAGAACAGATCAATGAAACCAGAAGCTGGTTCTTTGAAAGAATTAATAAAATTGATAAACCACTAGCCAGTTTGATCAAAAAGAAAAAGGAAAGGACCCAAATAAATAAAATCAAGAATGAAACAGGACAGATCACAACCAACACAGAAATAAAAATAATAATAAGAGAATATTATGAGCAATTATATGCCAATAAAATGGAAAATCTGGAAGAAATGGACAAATTCCTAGAAACATATGAACTACCAAAACTGAAACAGTAAGAAATAGAAAATTGGAACAGACCCATAACCAGTAAAGAAATCGAATTAGTAACCAAAAATCTCCCAAAAAAACAAGAGTACAGGGCCAGATGGCTTTCCAGGGGAATTCTACCAAACATTTAAGGAAGAGTTAACACCTATTCTCTTGAAGCTGTTCCAAAAAATAGAAATGGAAGGAAAACTTCCAAACTCTTTCTATGAAGCCAGCATTACCTCAATTCCACAACCAAAGACCCCACTAAAAAGGAGAACTATAGACCAATTTCCCTGATGAATACGGATGCAAAAACAAGATATTAGCCAACCAGATCCAACAATACATTAAAAAAATTATTCACCACGACCAAATGGGATTTATACCTGGGATGCAAGGCTGGTTCAATATCTGCAAAACAATCAATGTGATTCATCACATCAGTAAAAGAAAGGACAAGAACCACATGATCCTCTCAATAGATTCAGAGAAAGCATTTGACATACAGCATCCTTTCTTGAGAAAAACCCTTAAGAAAGTAGGGATAGAAGAATACCTCGAGATCATAAAAGCCATATATGAAAGACCCAAAGCTAATATTATCCTCAATGGGGAAAAACTGAGAGCTTTCCCCCTAAGGTCAGGAACAAGACAGGGATCTCCACTCTCACCACTGTTATTCAACAAAGTATTGGAAGTCTTAGCCTCAGCAATCAGACAACACAAAGAAATAAAAAGCATCCAAATCAGCTAGGAGGAGGTCAAACTTTCACTCTTTGCAGACGAAATGATACTCTATATGGAAAACCCAAAAGATTCCGCCAAAAAACTGCTAGAACTGATCCATGAATTCAGCAAAGTACCAGGATATAAAATCAATGCACAGAAATCAGTTGCATTCCCATACACCAACAATCAGAGAAAGAAATAAAGGAATTGATCCCACTTACAATTGCACCAAGAACCATAAAATACCTAGGAATAAACCTAACCAAAGAGGTGAAAAATCTATACACTGAAAACTATGGAAAGCTTATGAAAGAAATTGAAGAAGACACACAAAAAAAAGGAAAAATATTCCATGCTCCTGGATAGGAAGAACAAATATTGTTAAAATGTCAGTACTACCCAAAGCAATCTATGTATTCAATGTAATGCCTATCAAAATAACACCAGCATTCTTCACAGAGCTAGAACAAACAATCTTAAAATTTGTATGGGACCAGAAAAGACCCCGAATAGCCAAAGCAATCTTGAAAAAGAAAACCAAAGCAGGAGGCATCACAATCCCGTACTTTAAGCTGTATTACAAAGCTGTAATCATCAAGACAGTATGGTACTGGCACAAAAACAGACATTCAGATCAATGGAACAGAATAGAGAACCCAGAAATGGACTCACAAACATATGGCCAACTAATCTTTGACAAAGCAGGAAAGAATATTCAATGGAATAAAGACAGTCTCTTCAGCAAGTGGTGCTGGGAAAATTGGACAGCGACATGCAGAACAATGAACCTGGACCACTTTCTTACACCATACACAAAAATAAACTCAAAATGAATGAAAGACTTAAATGTAAGACAGGAAGCAAAATCCTCAAGGAGAAAGCAGGCAAAAATCTCTTTGACCTTGGCTGCAGCAACTTCTTAACATGTCTCCGGATGCAAAGGAAACACAAGCAAAAATGAACTATTGGGACTTCATCAAAATAAAAAGCTTCTGCACAGTGAAGGAAACAATCAGCAAAACTAAAAGGCAACCAATGGAATGGGAGATGACATTTGCAAACAACATATCAGATAAAGGGTTAGTATCCAAAATCTATAGAGAACTTATCAAACTCAACACCCAAAAACAATCCAGTGAAGAAATGGGCAAAAGACATGAATAGATGCTTCTCCAAAGAAGACATCCAGATGGCTAACCGACACATGAAAAAAATGCTCAACATCACTCATCATCAGGGAAATACAAATCAAAACCACAATGAGATACCACCTCACACAGAATGGCTCACATTAACAACTCAAGCAACAACAGATGTTGGCGAGGATGCAGAGAAAGAGGATCTCTTTTGCACTGCTGGTGGGACTGCAAACTGGTGCAGCCCCTCTAGAAAACAGTATGGAAGTTCCTCAAAAAATTAAAAATAGAACTACCCTATGACCCAGCAATTGCACTACTAGGTATTTATCCAAAGGATACAGGTATGCTGTTTCTAAGGGACACATGCACCCCAACGTTTATAGCAGCACTATCAACAATAGCCAAAGTATGGAAAGAGCCCAAATGTCCATCGATGGATGAATGGATAAAGTAGATGTGGCATATATATACAATGGAGTATTACTCAGCAATCAAAAAGAATGAAATCTTGCCACTTAAAACTATGTGGATGGAGCTGGAGGGTATTATGCTAAGCAAAATTCATCAGAAAAAGACAAATATGACTTCACTCATAAGAGGACTTTAAGATACAAAACAGATGGACATAAGGGAAGGGAAGCAAAAATAACATAAAAACAGGGAGGGAGGACAAAAACATAAGAGACTCTTAAATATGGAGAACAGAGAGTTACTGGAGGGGATGTGGGAGGGGGGATGGGCTAAATGGGTAAGGGGCATTAAAAATCTACTCCTGAAATGACTGTTGCACTATATGCAAACTAACTTGGATGTACATTTTAAAAAATAAAATTAAAAAAAAATTTTTTTTAATTTTTTAAAAGAACACTTACCCCACATTTTAAAATCTAAATCATAATGACAAAGACAAAATGAAATCAAAAAGGGTTCCAAACAATCAGAAGAGTTGCCAAAGTTTACTAAATTTAACAATTTACTCAAAACAAAGAGAAAAAGCAGTTAATTAAGCTACATCTATTTTACACAGATTTCTAATGGGGTTAGTTAAATATACACACGTGTATATATAGCAGCAGCACCAAAAATAACACATTATAAGAGGAAGATGAGGATATTCCACTGCAGAAACCCAGTAAGAATTGGCAAAAATAAAACACTAAATGCTAGAGGTAATGAACTTTAAGAAGAAAAAAAAAAAAAAAAAAAAAAAAAAAACAGCCAGAACTCAGCTGCTGGGAAAGGCAAAGGTTGGCTGCTACTGGGGGAGAAGTAGAAAACCTATGGCCACCCTCCTCAACTCTGTGGTGACACAGGGAAAAGCCTTCAAACACTGAGGAAAGGCAGAAAACCCATTTGTACCTGTGCTAACACAATGATGCAAAGCAGAGATTGGGGGAGGAAGAGAAAACTGCCTTACACCCAAGACTTCCCATCCCTATCAACACCTACTGTTTAGTTGTGGAGCTGGGAGAGGAATAGCTAACACACCTGCACTCTGAAATAAAAGATAAAAGTTGTTTGCCTCAGGAAAGAGACAGGTACACCAAGAAAGCACCACTCTGAGGTTCCAGCATATAAGACCGCTTGAGGCTAAAGTTAGAACAGGAGAACTAAGAAACCCCCTTGTTCCCACCACAAAACTTATTCCAAGTAAAGAGAAGAAGTAGTCTATTGCTGGGGAGAGAGAACCCAAGAGAGAATCCCTATGGGGCTCGGGCTGGCAGCACCTGCTGAGAGCTAAGAGTGGAGCAAGAAGACTGAAAAGATCCCTCCAGCACCCCAGGCCTCATACTAGGCACAAAGTGGCAACAGACTATAACTGGAAGAATATGAAGCCTATCAACATCAACTGAATCAACAACAAAACCCAAACTAAGATCAAACTACAGACTTAATGCTTAACTCCCTACACTAATGCCTTGGCAGAAGAACAGGACATAAATATTTTCAGGCATAAATATTATTTATCTCAGTCTCTGTTCTGTCACACAGATTATCCAATATTCAAACAAGAATTACAATAAACACAAGAAAGCAGGAAAAACAAATCTATCATCACGACACAAAATAAAATAGTCAACAGAACCAAACCCAGAGATGTTGGAACTATCAAAGAGGCACTTTAAACTAACATGATTACTAAGTTAAAGGATCTAGTGAAAACGGTAGAGAACATGTAGAAACAGGGGATTTCAGAAAAGAGGTGAAAATTATAAAAAGGAATGATATGGAAATACTAGTTATGAAAATAGCAAGATGAGAAAGAAATCCTTTAATGAAAAAAAGAAATCTGTGAAGAATAAATGGTTGAGATATTTACAAAAGAAAAACAACAAATTATAAATCCAGAAAGTACAGAGAAACTTGGAAAGCTCAGAGAAACTGTATTTTTACATATAACGGTCAGTTCCTTGTAGGAAACATATAGTAAATCTTGGGTTTAATGCAATCTGACAATCTCTGCTTATTATGTGGAATATTTAGACCTGTGCTATCCAATATGGGAGCCACTAGCTATACATCATTATTTAAACTAAACTGAATTAGGGGTGCCTGGGTGGCTCGGTTAAGCGTCCAACTTTGGCTCAGGTCATGATCTCACAGCTCATGGGTCTGAGTCCCGCATCGGGCTCTGTGCTGACACAGCTGGCTCGAGCCTGGAGCCTGCTTTGGATTCTGTGTCTTCCTCTCTCTCTCTCTGCCCCTCCCCTGCTGGTGCTCTGTCTCTCTGTCTCTCTCTCAAAAAGAAATAAACATTAAAAATAAATAAATAAATAAACAAACTGAATTAAAATTTAAAATTCAATTCTTCAACTGCGGTAGACACATTCAAGTGCTCAGTAGAAATATGGAACTGAGGACTGCTATTTTGGACAACAGAGACATATAATATTCCTATCACTTCAGAAAGTTGTATTGGATAGTACTGTTTTAGGTCATTTAAAAAGATGTTTTTTAATGTGTATTTATTCTTGAGAGAGAGAGAGAGAGAGAGAGCGAGCACGCGCGCGCACACAACAGACCATGAACAGGGGAGGGGGCAGAGAGAGAGGGAGACACAGAATCCGAAGCAGGCTCCAGGCTCTGAGCTGTCTGCACAGAGCCTGAAGTGGGGCTCAAACCCATGAACCATAAGATCATGACCTGACCCGAAGTCAGATGCTTAACTGACTGAGCCACCTAGGTGCCCCCTAGATCGTTTACATGTAATGCAATTACAGACATAGTTAAGACTAAATCCACTACTATGCTGTTTCCTAATTGTATCATATCTTTATTTTTTGTCACCCTCTTTTCCTGTGCTCCTCTTCATTAATGAAGTATTTTTATGATCTCATTATTTTCTCTGCTAGTGATTTACTGACTATCCCTCTTTTTTTTCTAACATTTTTAGTATTGCTGTAGGGTTTATATTAAACATCTTTAGCTTATCACAATCTATCTCCAGATAGTTCTTCTCTCTTCCTATCCTTTGTACTGTTTTCATCCATTTCACTTGTGCATTCTCATTATGCATGCCTACTTCCATAATCTTTCAAATGTAATTTTGATGACAAAACTATTGGAAAATGCAAAGCCCTGTAACAAAGGAATATTACTTTACATACTCTGTTGTCACTAACATTAAAAATAAAGATTTTTTAAAAATTTATTTTGAGATCTAGAATTCTGGCACTTGCTAACCCAATAAAAGATAAGAAACCAACATCTTTATCACTAACTTTTTACATCATGAAACCTATTATTGTCTGTCTCAAGCTTCAATTTTGGCCAATTATTTGACAAATCTATCTCAAACTCAAAAGGGGTTTAGGTTTTGTTTCACATCCCTTTGGCTTCATGTTTGGAAGATGTAGGACCTTAAGAGAATACAGAACTAAAGAAAATATTAAGATGTACCAAATAGCAGATTAGTAAATTATCTACCATTTTAATAGTAATTTGATCTTAGAGCCACCAGTTTCATATGTAAAATACTATGCGTCATATTCAAGATTTTGGTTTTGAAGATACATGTAGGGATTTTTTTGTTGTTTTTTCTGTTTTTTGTGGGTTTTTTTGTATGTAGGTTTTATTATCTGTTTCATCTATCTTGTTTTTGCTTTTTGGGTCTTTTTTTTTTTTTTTAGAGAGAGAGGGAGAGCACAAGCAAGGGAGAGGGCTAGAGACAGGCACAGAGAGAGAGAGAGAGAGAGAGAGAGAGAGAGAATGAAGGAGGAGGAGGGAGGGGGGGAATCTTTTTTTTTTTTTTAACGTTTATTCATTTTTGAGACAGAGAGAGACAGAGCATGAACAGGGGAGGAGCAGAGAGAGAGGGAGACACAGAATCTGAAACAGGCTCCAGGCTCTGAGCTGTCAGCACAGAGCCCGACGCGGGGCTCGAACTCACAGACCACGAGATCATGACCTAAGCCGAAGTCAGACGCTTAACCGACCAAGCCACCCAGGCGCCCCGGAGGGGGGGAATCTTAAGCAGGCTCCACACTCAGCACAGATTAAGACGCGGGGCTCAATCCCACAACCCTGGGATCATGACCTGAGCCGAAATCCAGAGTCGGAGGCTGAACCGACTGACCCACCCAGGCGACTGGAGGGGTCTTCTTTTTTAATTACTTTTTAATCACCTGGTGTCGCTGAACCTATTCCTTTCTTTTCACATTACATTTTTTTTTTAATGTTTATTTATTTTCAAGAGAGAGAGAGAGAGAGAGCACAAGTTGGAGAGGGGAAGATAGAGACAGACAGACACAGAATCCAAAGCAGGCTCCAGGCTCAGCTGTCAGTGCAAAGCCCAATATGGAGCTCAAACCCATGAACTCTAAGATCATGACCTGAGCCAAAGTTGGACATTTAATCGACTGACCACCCAGGCTCCCCTCACATTATATTCTTTACACTATTTTATTTTGTTAAGAAGCAATGGTTTCTGAGTCTTCTTTTCATTCAAAAGTTTAGGTTGAGAAACCAGCCCAAGACATGGATTTGTTCCATCCAACAAAGTCTGTACTTACACTTTTCAAGTATATTGTAGATACCCACCTGGTTCACTGACACAGACTATGATCATCTCCATCACTCAAAAGAGTCACAATCCCAGGTTCATTTCCAAAACAGATGCATATAGTATGGCTTTTGAGCCACTGGGCCATCCCTACATTATACCTTTTGACTAAATATATTTTGTGGCTCATTTCTCATAAATATACTTATGCTGTAAACAACAGACAATGAGTAAATCTACTCTTTTTCATGGCAAGGTCACAACTCTCATATTTTTACTGGCTTACTAACGACTAAATTAAGCCCCTATTTCTAAAAAAAAAAAAAAAAAAATACACAGTGAGCTGAAAATGAACAGCTACTTCAGTATGACTGCCAACGACATCACCAAAAAGAGAACTAATATAATCCAATCTTAACTCAAAAGACCTAATAAAACCACAGAAAAAATAATGTGTACCCTTAGTATTAAGAACCATTCATTTTTTGCAGAAGAGTACAGTTCTATAAATTCAAAATCTAAAAAATTTTTTAAAGTGTAATTTAAAAATAGTACCAACAGTGAAGCCCTAAAATCAGCTCCTCAATGAGAAGTTCTTAGACACTTACCCAAGTCTTCCCAGCATCTCAAGCTCAGGAACTTGTGGTCCACATGTCTCTATCTGCAGTGGTTGGTATTCATATAGAGCTTCTTCAAGCTTTTGAATAGGTGCTAATGAAATATGCTGACCCTGTTAGAAAAATGAATTAGAGCAATATCTTTTAATATTATTTTCATATTACTATTTATCTGTAGACTAAATTCCTTACTTTAAAAATATTATCTATTAACTCTGCTATTTCATGGGTACAATTCATTATATTACTGAAACCCACATTATATAATTAACATATGGTAATTGACATGATTTAAAAGAAGAAAACCAAATCCATCATTAAATTCAAATTTAGCATTGGGACTCCCGGGTGGCTTGGTCAGCTGAGCGTCCAACTCTTGATTTTGGCTCAGGTCATGATCTCAGAGTTCTCCTGTGCTGAGCAGCTGGAGCCTGCCTGGGATTTTCTCGGTCTCTCTCTCTCTCTCTCTCTCTGTCCCTCCCCCGCTTGCACATGCTGCATGCGCGCTCTCTCTCTCTCTCAAAAAAATAAAATGGGTGATGGGCATTGAGGAGGGCACTTGTTGGGATGAGCACTGGGTGTTGTACGTAAGCCAATCTGACTATAAATTATATTTACATAGATAAAAATTTAAAAAAAATTTTTTTAAATTAAAAATAATAATAAATTCAAATTTAGCCTTAAAGAGTATATATCTATTCACTATCAATGGTAGAATTCAGCACATATATAAGTGCAGTCCATCCTCATATTTTCCTATTTTTATTATACAGCTTTGACAATTTTGGTACTCAGTGTTTTACTGAAAGCCCTAATTAGGCAAGAACACTAATTAAATTATTCCCCACAAAATTTTGCCACATAAATGTCTACATAAAAGTCTTTAAAATGAAATAAAAAACTTACTTACCAAGTGTGTGGATATGATAGTTACTTATACCTCCCGCCCCCACAAACACACACATAGAGGGAATTCTGTATAGTAAAAACTAAGTTGAATGAAACATCCGGGATTTTTATGAAAAGAAATAACTACTGACTAACTAAAATAAAAGGACTGTATTTAATTACAAGCATACAAAATTAAAGACCACTGAGCTATATAAATCATTACATTGAGATTTATCATACATTTGAACACAGATTCTAATTTTTAAAAATCCCTATTTTTTTATATAGTCCATGTTTTCAGATTCTAACTCTAGTTATTTTTTCTTTGTATAGTTCTCAACAACTTAATTCCTAGCTTTTTAATAAAAACGAGCTCTTGCAGTTATTAATCCCACCATATTCTAGTTTATAGTTTAGTTCTGTTGTTACCTCCCTTAGTTTCCTTTATTTTTCTTCTAAGTTACTAAGTTGGATACACAGTACATTTCTCTTTTATTTGAAAAAAAAAAAAGTAAAAACTATGACTTAAAAGTGATAAAGTGCAACTGAGGCAGTGAGAAACAACCACTGAAGACATCTGCATGTGACTTGTGGTTTTTCTTTTCAACAAAGTTTAATCCCATGTAGCATCACCCTAGTTAGTTTACTGTCAGGTATTAATAACTTCTTTGACAACGCAACCTCAAAAGTTCTTCCCCCAACACTGGCAAAGGATTCAAACTGCCATTTAGCATATAAAAAGACGCTTAACATTTCTAGTCATTAAGGAAATGCAAATGAAAACCACAATGATATACCATGTAACACTCATGACTATTAAGGATGGCTATTATCCAAAACAAACAAATAAAACCACAGAAAATAACAAGTTTTGTCAAAGATGTAAATAAATTGGAACTCTTGTGCATTGCTGGTAGGAAGGTAAAATGGCACACCCGCTATGGAAAACAGGATGTTGATCCCTCAAAATATTAAATATAGAATTATCATATAAGCCAACAAAATTCCATTATTGACTATATACACAAAAGCAGTGAAAGCAGGAACTCGAACAAATATTTGTACACCAATGTTCATAGCATCATTATTGACAATAGCCAAAAGGTAGGAGCAACCCACGTGTCCATTGATGGATGAATAAATAAACCGAATGTAGCATATATACACAATGGAATATTATTCAGCCTTAAAAAGTTAAAAACGTTGACACATGTTAAAACGTGAATGAATCTTAAAAACATTATGCTAAGTAAAATAAGCCAGTTATAGGGGCGCTTATGTGGCTCAGTCAAACATCCAACTCTTGACTTTCAGCTCAGATCATGATCTCACAGTTTGGGAGTTCGAGCCCCACATCAGGCTCTGTGCTGATAGCATGGAGCCTGCTTGGGATTCTGTCTCCCTCTCTCTTTGCCCCTCCCTTGCTTGCTCTCTGTCTTTCAAAATAAATAAAAATAAACTAGAAAAGAAGAAGATGAAGATGAAGAAGAAGAAGAAGAAGAAGAAAAAGAAAGAAGCCAGTTACAAAAGGACAAACACTATATGATTCTAATTACCTGAGATTCCTAGAGTAGTCAAATTCATAGAGACAGAAAGTAGAATGGTGGCTGCCAGAAGCTAGGGTGAGGCAGGAAGGAGACAGGATGTTAGTATTTAATAGGTACAGAAGTTTTAGTTGGAAAAGATTGAAAAAGTCTGGATATGGATGCACTACAATATGAATGTACTTAATATCAATAACCATATACTTAAAAGTTAAAATGGTAAAGTTTATGTCGTTTATATTTTACCATAATTTTTAAAAATGGGTTTTAGATATTCTGATTTACTCATTTACCTGGCTAGAATAATACACAGGAAAAGAAGAAGTGAAATACCTAGAAAACTTTGTTAACATTATTTTAACCCTTAACCTCCATATGTTTCAGAGCCTTTCTAAATAAACATGAAACTGTCAAGCGAAATCTTACACTATCTCACAGTAATCCAATCTCTGAATAATGAATCTAAGAACAGGGGGTTACACAGGTTAAGAAGAGGATTGCCCAAGTGACACATTTTAAGTGGCATTTTGACATTCCTGTTTCAAAGTGTCTTCTTCATAACCTGCCAAGTACTAAATTCTCCTGCCATCTGATACAAAAAGTCCAGTATTAACGTCACACTGTTAGGTTAGGAGGGAAAAAAAAAGAAAGAAAAAGAAAAACTGTAAGAATTAAAGAAGGAACCTATTATAGTTCCACTAACATAGTAACGCAGATTTACTTTATTACTCCCACTTTCATTTTATAAATCAGTGTAATGCCCAGAAAAGATGATACAGAATGGGTATTTTCAAGAGCTAGAACACTTTCCAGAAAAAAATAATATTCAGAAGAGACAGGCTCTCTTAAGTCATTACAGTAGGAAACATACTTAATCATTCACTAAATGCCAGCAATAAAGCCCAAGTTACTAAAGCTATGAAATCATATAATCTAAAATCTTCTCTGCAAGTTGGTAGGCACATGAAAGATCAACTGGTAATATTAACAGTTAACATTATTTACTTGGTGCCAGGCACTGGCCTAAGGGTTTTGTTTTTAGTTTTTTAATGTTTATTTATATTTGAAAGAGCAAGAGAGAGAGACAGAGAGGGAGTAGGGGAAGGGCAGAGAGAGAGACGGAGACCCAGAATCTAAAGCATGTTCCAGGCTCTGAGCTGTCAGCACAGAGCTGGACGTGTGGCTTCAACTTCAAACAGCAAGATCATGACCTGAGTCCAAGTTGGCCACTTAGCCATCCAGGTGCCCATAAGGGCTTTTTTTTAATGCACTATTTCATTAGTATTCACAATAGTTCTAGGAGATAAATACTATTATTCCTACTTTACAGATAAGAAACAGGGGTTTAGATATGTGACTTAGCAAGGTCACACAGTATTAATGACAGATGAGTATCAGAAGCCAATCCTGTCAGATTCTAAAGCCTATGTTCTTTTCCCCTAACTTCCTTATTTTATGAATAAAAAAGCTAAAATATAAATTTTCCTAAAGTCACATAGTAAGAGTCAAATCTCCTAATTCCTATCTCATATGGGTTCTACCATACAACACTACCTTTTAATATCTTATTTTTAGACAATATAATCATGGTTGCTCAATTTAAAAGTTTGATATTAATAAGTAAATCCTAGATAGTTAAAAATAAATTTTACTACAAATCCTAATAACTGAAATATGGTCAAAATAACACAGGGTCAAAGAGGATTCTTTTTAATTATGCGATTTAGAGAACAATAAACATTACTCTGTGATAATTCTGTTTACCATGAGAATGATAAAACAAAATTCATAAATGATGCACAACTTAACCTTGTAATGTTCAATCAATCTTTCCCCAAAAATACTTGGTGTGAGATAGATGCCAAGTTTCTCAGATCTAAAGCTAGAAGAATTTACAGGACAAATCATGGACATAATTAAAATTAAAATTAAAATTAAAATTAAAATTAAAATTAAAATTAAAATTAAAATTAAGTCACCAACAGAGAAAATGTCTTAGCAAGTCCTACAAGGAAAGTGTTGGGGTTTTTTTTAAGTGACTGGAGGCAAAAAAGTCTCGAAAAGTTTGGATGCAAAATGGTAATTGAACGTGCTATTTCCACCAAAACAGTTATGATATGACTCTAAATTATCAGATTAAGGAAATCAAACTACATGAAGCTCCAGTGATATATCACATCTGAATTAATGGACATTTCATCAAAGAAGATACACAAATGGCTAATACGTACGTGAAAAGATGGTCAACATCATTAATCTTTAAGAAAAATGCAAATTACAACCACAATGAAATACTACTTCATAGTTACTAGATTTGCTATAATCGAAAGGATAGATAATAAAAAGTTTTACTGAGGACGTGGAGAAACTGGATCCTTTCACACATTGCTAAGGAGAGGGTATAGTGGTGCCACCCCTTTGGAAATGAGTTTAGCATTTTTTCTTCAGTTTACAAATAATGTACTTTGACTTAGTATTAGTAATACTAATAGGTAATAATAATAGGTATCCAGTCAAGAGAAATGAAAACATATGACCACACAAAGACACAAGATATTCCTAGCATCATTATTCATAGTAGCCAAATAGTGGAAATAACCTACATGTCCATAAACTGGTGAATGAGTTAGAAAATGAGGTACATTCATATGATATAAAAATTAACTCACAATTTAATATTAATAAATTATACTGAATGCTATTCAGCAACAAAAAAGAATAAAATATTGATACATGCTGCAACATAAATGAACTTCAAAAACAGTATGCTAAGTGAAAGAAACCAGGCAAACGACTACATGTTGTACAATTCTACTTACATGAAATGTCCAAAAAAGGTAAAACTACAGAAACTGGTAAAAATCTACAGAAAGTAGATTAATGACTGAGGGCGGCTACGAGTGTGAATTTAGAATAACTGCAAATAAATACAAAAATCAGTTGAACTGTACATTTAAAATGAATCACTGGTGGGGGGCACCTGGGTGGCTCATTCCATTAAGCATCTCCCTGTTGATCTCACTGGCATGAGACCTCATGATCGGGCTCCACACAGGGCATGAAACCTGCTTAAAATTCTCCCTCCCTCTGCTCCTCCCCCACTCATGCTCTCTCTCAATAAGAAAAAAAGATGGTGGTTCAAATCAGTTCAACATTGGTGACTACAAAATATCCAAGTAGAAATTATCAGTAAAGGCAGCTAAAAATACAAAACAAACCCAAGAGAAATTCTGCTATCTTTCTCATCAAAGCGATGGACAAGTCATGAGAATAAATAAGATTTGGGGGAGGCAAATGTCTTGAAAAACACCCACATTAAGTAATCTAGTATATTTTGCTGACTTTCAAGTGTACAACACGAAACAGGGGCCTTTCCAACTTTTGTTGTTGTTGTCGTATAAATAATAAATAAATGAGGCATGGAGGGTAAAAATGTAGTGAGAAGAGCCACAGTGAATTATATAACCTAAGGTAACATCCACTACACTCAGGGGGAAAAACCCATGCAAATCTACATTCAATAGCATAAGTAATGTTTTTACTCCCCTAGAATGTAACAAAATGGAGCCCCTGTTTCTCTTCTAAGATATACCTGAGAGCCCTGTATCATATTTCAATCATTTGCCAAAAATATAAGCACACATGGAACGATTTTCAAAAATTCAGCTTATTCCCATTCAGAAAAATATACAAACATTTGAAAAGCGATGCTGACCAAGGTAATTATACATGGCTGTAACTTAAGTATTAATTTGAAATATATTCTTTAACTTTTCTTACTTAGCAAATTTCAAGTCTATTATGAAAATAGTTTACACTTTACTAAAACTTAACTGTTAGATCATCTATACATTACAAATATTATCATTATGCTTTCTCCTAAAATAAAGGAAAAGTATAGACTACCTTTTGTGCTAACTCCAAAATCAGGATTTCATTCCAAATAAAAAGTTACTATGCTCTAGATTTCTGGAATCCATTCAAAAAGAAAAGAAATTAACTCTGAAAACAATTTTTACTTTAAGGAACTTCTGGTCATTATGTTAAAAGAGACACACACACACACACACACACACACACACACACTTTTACAATGCAGCAACCATTTAGAATAACATCACTAAAGAAAATATATTATTTTCTAAGAAAAAATAACAGCAACAGACATAGTCCATTAGTAATCATTAGTATATAGGTTCCTGAAATAAGCAATAATAAAAATACTAAAAAACATAGGAGTGCACTTGTCATGATGCATGGAATTGTTAACTCACTGTATCATACACCTGAAACTAATATAACACTGGATGTTAACTGGAATTAAAATAGAAACTTTAAAAAATACTAAAAATGAGAATACCCTTTCATATAAACCAATATACAATTTTCTGCTAAGTACCATAGAAGAGGTATTCATTAAGTATTAGCAATTTAGTATGATAGGTTAAATGATTCTGAAAAGCCTTTAACACAATTTTAAGAACTCTCTTAATTTTTCTGTCTTGCTTAAATGACTTAGTTGCCAGGCTAGCCTCATCTTCACCATATTTGCTAATAAACCCAGTAAGCTTGATAAACTCTGAATAATTAGCTGTTTAACATCTGTCTCCCCCATTAGACCATAAGGGCCTATGTTCACTGCCATGTCTACAGCACACAGCATGGCAACAAAGAGCTACTCAATATTTTGTTGGATGAATGAATAAAAGGGCATGTGAACAGTCATATGGTATAGTAATATGAACACTAGGAAAACTAAGAGAAGTCAGGTGTCCATATTCTATAAATTTAAGAATGCTCTCACTAAGCATAAACAATTGAAATTTTGTTAATTACATATACTATGAAGTTACATAAGCAATACATCTCTACCTTTCCACACCTTAATATTGTTTTCTTTCACTTATTCATTCTAGAGTCTGTGGATGCTTTTTATCCCTAGGCTGGAAATGTGGCTTCTAGCCACTTAAGAACTCATTTTAACAAAATTTCAGAGGTTATTGTCGTATCCTGTTGCAATCATCATTCATTCACATAACAAATACTGAATACTAATTATATGTCCAAAATTAAAAAGTACAGCAGTAAACAAAACAGATGTAAGTCCTGCACTCAGGTAGCTTACATTCTAGTAACTTTTCAATGAGATTGTGCCTTCTACTTTTAAGTCTCTGAATCATCTAAATGCAAAAAAAAAAAAAAAAACAAAACAAACCAAAAAAACAAAACCACAAAGAAAAAAAGAATACAATGACAGTGGTGTTTGTTTTCATAAACTGAGTCCTTTCACATATTAAATTTATCAAATCCTATAGAATGTGTCACACTGCTCAAGAGAATTAAAAACCAGAATATTTCACTATTCTCAGAGCATTAAACCACTACAATTCTGGTTATAATTTCTAGAGAAAATATCTGTAGGAGACTTCCCAGAAAATCATTTTTTTTCCTGAAATACTGTTTCTATGTTGGTAAATGTCCTAATAACTTAAATGTGTATGTGCACATATGTGCATATGTTTTCCATTTGTGTATATATACATATGCATTTGTATATGGATGTAGATCTATTTTTTAATTATGTGGTGGGTGGGTGTGTACTCACAGAATTTTATAATGGCATAGAGAATACTTAAAGAATATGCCTGGCACTGCTTTCAAGTTGCTCCTTCTAATAATATTTTTTTGGTAATTCAGTTGCTTTTCATTTTTTTGAGTAGCAAGCAGAGCAATTTTTATACTATGCTGTTCTGATCACTCTAGGGTGATATTAGCTTGTCATCACCACAACAGCTGCACAGTAATAACTTCCTGGTAGCACATAATTTCATGGTAAGTACAATTCATTTTCCCCCATAGATATGTCTTTCTCTAATTTCTTTCAAAATTTACAATAAACAGTATTAAGGCCAATAAGGAACAGGACCCTGCATGGTAAGAAATAATTATATATTCATATATAAATATATATGGGGGGGGACTGCCTCCAAACTAAAATGAACTGAGGTGATGCAACTTCTTTCAGTTTCATTGTCATAATCTAAAATGGGATGGGGTGGGGTGAGGGGGTGAACTGGGGGTTGGACTAGATGTTCTTCCAGGTCTAACCTGCTATGATTTCATAACCACTAAGTGGAAATAAACCACTACCTCATAATGTATCATAAAAATAAAAAGAATTTTCCCCAAATTTAATGTAAAATAATTTGATTCTAAATATACCAGAGAAACAGCCAGTGGAAAAAAACAAGCATGAATCCCAATTCTCAAGTCTCTACTAGAATCAGGAGACTACAATCTCTTTCTGAATGCATGCTTTGTAATGAGCAGAATATAACTTTTTCTAAAAATTATGGTTTGCTCTTTTAAGCATTCTAATGTTGGATTATTCCCACAAATCAGCCTGTCTGAGCATTCCTCGTCTTTTAAAGTATGGTGCCTAGTAGTTAAATTAGCATTTTTTTCCCCAAAATTTTCCTTCTCAAAAAAAGCAGGCCTTTCCAAAGTATGAAAGAAGTTTCATCCTGAATACACTAGGAATAATACCATTGTTTTTTAGTTCTTTAGTGATGATCAGTTCCTTTCAAATACGTAAGACATGCTTTAAAACATTAAAGAAGAATTTCTATATCTAGCTAGGCTTAAGCTTCTGGTTCATCACTGGAAAGCAAATCGTCCTAAAAAAGTTACATCCTTACTTGGCGAAGCCAAGTCTCTAAAACAATTTCTGTCACACTGGCTCCGGAAACTTCATCACAATCTGTTCACTACAGTGGAATTACTTTAAGGCTTTGTTAACCAAAGTCATTTGCAATCCCCTCACTACAACATACAGTACTTAGTGTTCAAATTACCACACAGAAAAACGTCCTTTAATAATATGTAAATTCTACAGGCGCCTGGGTGGCTCAGTCAGTTAAGCATACGACTCTTGATTTTGGCTCAGGTCATGATCTCATGGTTCCTGAGTTCAAGTCCCACATCAGGCTCTGCACTGACAACACAGAGCCTGCTTGGGATTCTTTCTCTTTCTCTCTCTCTCTCTCTCTCTCCCCCTCTCTCTCTGCCCCTCCCCTACACTCTCTCTCAAAATAAATAAATAAACATTAACAAATAATAATAATAATAATATACCAATTCTATTTTTGAATTGTTACTGTTACACAAATACATTTGTGTATTTGTTGTTATTGTACCTTTGTGTCTTATTGTTACACAACTATAAACTATTCATTGAGAAAGAAGTTTAAAAATAAAATGTAACATATTAGAAATTTAAAATGGGAGAAAATTAGGAAATAATGTCTATAAAAAAGATTGATGCCATTAAAGCATCTCAAATATAATTACAACCAAGCTCTGCGTATTTTTTAAAAAGCATTTCTATAAACTCCTTTGTATTGGTGTAGAACTACTATGGCTTATATAGAAACTAAGTTCAGCAGTATACTCGTGGATATATGCCATTAGTTTTCAGAAAGTCAAGGATCTCAAGCTATATAGATGAACATGAAATACAAAAGGAATATAGTATTTTCTCCCTATGCTTTCATCTGTTTTGACTATAACTACATTCATACAAATTTATCTCCTGAAAAATGCAAAGATAAAGGCAGGAAAGGAACTAAGCTAGTCATCTCTGCCTCAGATAGTTCTATACCTAAAACATCCAAGAGGTCCAAATGTGTCATCTAGAAGGGTACTAAGTGGTATAACTAAGTTCAACGAAGCTGTTAACAGTGAAGTCACATCTTGCACAGGGATTAGGTTCTAACAGCAGAATCAAGGCAAAAGCTGGTCAAAATAACCTCTCAAAAAATCCTTTAAGTAGTCCATAAAGTAAACTATCCATTACTGTATTCATATTGTAATCACTGTATATAATCCTCCAGCACTGGAATAGATTACTATGTATTCTATGGAAAACCAGAAAAAGCAGTTGGCTTGCTTTTGGCAACCATGTTGTTTTAAATTTTTTTTTTTTTTTTTTTTACTGAAGAAAGAAGAATTATTTGCTATTTTTCTCCCAGTTTTGTGTTGTTTTCAACTTCAGTTGAATTCAAATAAGTTAAATGTACATATGATATGATATGATACGACTTGGCTGAACATGACAAATATTTAAATGTTCATTCAATTGAATTCATGGGGAAAAAATGACATTTGAGATGGGCTATGAAGGCCAAATGGGGCTGAAATGGAAGGGAAGAAAGAGCATTTCTAGTGAAGGTAATTTCAATACCAAGAGCAGCTTCAGGACAGTAGCAAAAGTAGGAGCCAGAATATAAATGATAGAGGAAAGAATGAGAATTGAAGAAGTTGAAACATTGAGCAAACATGATTATTATTTTCATCAAATCATAAGATAAAATGAAAACAGATATGGTGGTAGCTTAAAAAACAAAGTAGGGTCTAAGGAAGAGACTTTATTTTGTTTTATTTTTGTGGTTCCAGGTTTTTTTTTTCCTTAGCCACTGATAAATGAGGCAGTGTTGAAAAGTATTATTTTTACATTCTTTCTCTGATGCTTGTCTTGCTACTGAACTACCATTCATTGCCAAGAGGACAGAGTGTCCAGCAAATCATATCTGTTTCTATAAAAAGATCAGAAAAGAAAAACATCAAGGAGACTATTTGGTGAGACAAAACCTTCCTCCTTAAAAGAGTCTGCATTAATTTTAAGAAAAACAGAATTTGCCAGAAATTTTTAGAACTTTTCAGGCATATAGCATTTTAGTTCATTTACTTTTAGTAATTACAAAAATAGTTTCCAGAAAGAAATCTTATCTTGGCACTTTAGGTGAACTTTTAAGTAACCAATAATAATGATAACTTACACGTATGTCTACATTTTCTGAATGTAATAAAAGAAGAAAGTTGCTTAGAGTTCTCTACAAATATTAGTATTATTATATTAGTAAAACAAAAAGTATCGCATAGTACCATTATTAGTCTTCTGAAGCAGAAATATTTTTTAGTGAAAAGGTAGCAGAAAGCTTCTTTGTACCAAAATAGAGACTGAATAATTCAAAAGATCATATTTTATCTAGAACTAAACCTTCTGTGCCTAGTAGAGTACTTGGTACATATTAGGAATGCTTGCTTCATGAATGAACAAATGTTTTGTAGTGACCCAGGCCATCCCACTCACGCCAATCCCCTACTCCAAGTCATGCTCCCCAAAAACCACATTACAAATCTGGTGCTATGTGAGGTCATTTAACTACAGAATGACTGGTTACTGTGCCATTCCCATTGTGGAAAATAAGTAAAAGACTTAGCCAAGCTGGAACTGACTTTATCCTTCCTTCTGTTCTAAAAGGAAATAACAAATACTATGACCCTAACCACCCCAATCTACCTTCCTCAAATACACACCACTACTACCATCACCAGCACCACCACTACCTTCACAAAAACCACCATGCAATTAGATCTACATTCTTTTAAAAAAAAAAAAAAAGTATAAATATATATATATATTTTTTTTTTTTTTTTTTTTTTTTTTTTAAAGCAATTGCCACAACCAACGTGGGGCTTGAACCAACCAGCAGTCACATGCTCCACCAGGTGAGACAGCCAGGCACCTATAGCTCTACCTTCTAAATGCAGAATAGAATAGAATGTTTAGGATTCTGTGATTCCCTTTTCACTTGCAGTTTTGCCTTTTTACTAAAGTCACACAGATATGGAATGTGATTATTAGCAGCGGGGTTCCATGCAAAGGACACAGAAATAGTTACTAAACATCTACCATATGCCATGCACTGCGTTGGGCACTCCATATACATTTGAAATAAGTTTTATTATGCCTATTTACAGGAAAAGAAACTGATGTTTCCGGAGGCCAAGTAAGCTACCCAGATTTTAAACTCTATACTGCCAGTATCCACCAAGCACTCTTCTACTGCAGGACTACAATATGAAAATTCAGTTATTTATCCAAACATTTAGTGGATGTTAGGCACTGTGAAGACATGATAGAAAGGATACACCACCAGAACTGATTCTATTTTCAAGCAGTTAACAATATGTCTTTATATTTATGAAACATAAATTAGGAAGTGCTCATTTTCAAAAAATATTGGCATATAGGTGCTTTTTTAAATTTTTTTTTAATGTTTATTTATTTTTGAGAGAAAGAGAGAGGCAGACTGCAAGCAGGGGAGGGGCAGAGAGGGAGACAAAGAATCCAAAGCAGGGTCCAGACTCTGAGCTGTCAGCACAGAGCCCGACTCAGGGCTTGAACTCACAAATCATGAGATCATGACCTGAGCTGAAATCAGACCCTTAACCGACTGAGCCACCCAGATGCCCCAGTATATAGGTGCTTTTTAAATGAAAGTTACCGTAGTTCATTAAAACATATAACTTTACTTTTGGAAAATATTCATGTTCACCTTTTCCATAATATATTTAGAATGACATAACTTTCACCTGTGCTGAAATATGTGCTTCATATTTTTTATTTTTTTCTTCATCCTTTTTCAATACTCTCTCAGCATTTCATACTTCTTTTCGTAACAAGCAAAAATACTACCTTTCTCAAACAACAACACAAATTGGTGCCTTGTCTATAAATCCATGTAAATTAAATATATTTTGAAATGTGAACCAGAAAGACTATTTCAACTAGAAAGAATACTTCCTAACAATGTAGAAATAAACTACATTCCTAGAAAGCTGACTATAATAATCCATCCTTTAAATCACACTTTTACAGTATTTTAACACATAATTTTTCATAATTGGCAGATATGTTTTATGTTTATGATATGAATTACAAAAGCAATACACAGAAATCCCAATATGTGTAAATTTTTCACCTGGGAACATTATATGTTCACTAAGCATAAATGATGGTTCCACAAATATAATAGTACACAGACTATCACATCATTTTAGTTTTTAAATTTAAAAAATTAACTTTATTTTATAACCTTCATACATAAATACATACATAAATAAATAAAAATAGAAAGGTACATTTAGTAAAAGTACCCCAGAGGACAAAGAAAGTGATTAGTATGGGAGACTTTAATGAACACAGCTTTGAAGCCCTTCTGGAAATTACAGGCTTGATGAAAGCACGAACATTCTACCAGTTGCTGAGACAGGTGCTACTGCCAATCAGCTGCATTTGCTGAAGCATATTCCAACAGATTACTAATTAATCTCAATACTGAAAACAATGGCTGCCTGCCATTTTCATCACCATTTAAATAAAAAAAGAGAAAGAAAAAGAAAAAGGAAAAGAAAAAAAAGAAACAGTCACTCTATGACCAAATACAACTCTGGGTAAAACACAATTCTAGGTAAGCTCTGCATCTACGTAATTACTTAGTTTTATCATTTTCTGGTGTTCGTTATACTAAACTCAAAACTTGCACCGGCTGGAGTCATGGGTCCTGTAGTCTCTCTGCCTGCTATTCCTGCTATTTCTAAGTTATTTCTACTTACCACAAATATATGAAAGTATTTGTGAGATATCTGGAGGGAATGAGTCATATAAGACAGCATTTTCTTTGTTGTTGTTGTTGTTGTTCATTTTAAATCTCACAATAATAAGCTGAGGAGAAATACAACCCTTGGAAGCATTCTCCTTTAGATCACATCTGTATTTTCATTAGAATTTACCCACACTCCTCTGCGCCCACCCCCAATACACACACACACACACACACACACACACACACACACACACACACACTTCATTCTACTATGGTCATATCCTACCTTTATTATATGAACTCTGTTCAGAGCACTGCTCAGACATTAACAAACATTAAAATACTCAGTGTTTCCAAGTCTGGACAATTACTATTAAAGTGCTTATGAAGTTCTTCTAAAATATGCTGGCCCAAGGTGCCAAAGAAATTGTTTGAAATCCATTTGAAAACGTATAAAGTGAAAAATGTACGTAAGGATTCTTATGATTTTCTCCCCTTTTAATGTTTTAAATTAACACTGATTCTTGAATCTTAACACTATCTGTTCTACTATGTTTTTCAAGTTGCTTTCATTCAACTGTACATGCCTGTGACCTCTACAATGACCTCTACAAAAGCAGTTGTGCACTTTACTGTGGTGCAAATCCTCACAGACAAGTTGAACCTGTTCTTTTTGGCACTGAGCCCTTATGCTGAACACACAGCTGAGATTTATTATAAAAGGGGAACTCAGGGGCATTATTGCACAACATTTATCCTTCACATATAGCCAAGTATAATCTTTTACAGCCTTTGAGAGTTCTTAAATAAACAGATCTTCTCTTAATTGCAGAGTTTCTTATTTGTCATCAATCATACGGCATATTGAGATTCATTTTATGTTAGGAAAAAGCCAACAACACACAAAGCATATGTACTAAGAGATATTAAATTTAGTCTCTTAATATTATTCAAAAATAATACTTCTGGGGCGCCTGGGTGGCTCAGTCGGTTAAGCGTCCGACTTCAACTCAGGTCATGATCTCGCGGCCCGTGAGTTCAAGCCCCCGCATCGGGCTCTGTGCTGACAGCTCAGAGCCTGGAGCCTGTTTCAGATTCTGTTTCTCCCTCTCTCTCTGACCCTCCCCTGTTCGTGCTCTGTCTCCCTCTGTCTCAAAAATAAATAAATGTTAAAAAAAAATACTTCTAATACTCAGACCTAAAGATAATTACCTGCCTTGCTGTTTTAGCAAAGTCAATGCAATTAAGTAATAAATATGTCTTCAATGATCTATACTTTAAGAAAACAGGTTAAAAAGTGTAGTACTCTCATATAGATCTTCTAAAAACATTTGAGAGAAAACATTAACCTTTACTTTTACACTGTTTTGCATTTTCTTTATTTCAAAGTTCAATTTTAATTAGCTTTCCATAGTGCTTTAAAAACACTTCCCATTCTAAACAATTCTGAACTGAGCTCAGATACACAGGACTCTGCCAGGCTACTTCCTCAATTCAACAGTAGATGTGATACCCTGGGGGAAGGAGGAGTTTCATGAGTTCTAAGTATCTCTTATAACAGGAATTACCACACCATTTACATTAATTCTTCAGGACTTGCTAATTGATCTATCATCAAGACTGTCCTTGTTGAAAACAAAGAAATTAATATAACCTCAAAAGTATTCTATCCTGGAAGTCAGGTTCAAACTAGCTTATCAGCTAATTGCTTAACATAAAGGAAACTAAAATATGTTGATTCAGGTGAATATTTCCTTGCTCTGAATTTTCATTTTTTCATTACTAGTAAGCATAAAAACAATTTTAAAAAAAGTCTGTTACACCTATAGAGGAGGTGGGAGTACCATTTAATGGGCATAAAGTTTCAGTTTTACAGAAGGAAGAGTTATGGAGATTGATGGTGGCGATTGTTGCACCACAATATTAATGTATTTAATACCACTGAACTGTACACTTAAAAATGGTTTAAAAGGTAAATATTATGTGTATTTTACTGGAATAAAAAAATTAATTAAAAAATAAAATTAATTAAAAAAATTTTTTTAATTTACATTTTTTTATTTTTGAGACAGAATGAGACAGAGCATGAGTGGAGGAGGGGCAGAGAGAGTAGACACAAAATCTGAAGCAGGTTCCAGGCTCCGAGCAAGCATTCAGCACAGGGCCCATTGCGGGGCTCAAACCCACGGACCATGAGATCATGACTTGAGGAGAAGTCAGACACTCGATGGACTAAGCCACCTAGGCACCCCTAAAATTAAATTTTTTTAATTGACTACTGAACCGATTTTTTAATGGTGAAAAAAATCTGATACATTTGTAGGAATAAGGGGTTTGACAGTGAGAGAAACAGACATGTTCATAGATGTAAGCAAATTTATTTTGTAAAGGCAACATAACTGAAGAGTTAAATAAGAATTTCTTTCACTAAAGTTTAACATTTTAAGCAACATATTCGTGTTGTTGCAGTTCTAAGAAAAGATGTTTTAAACAGTTTATATCCCTAATACTTTCTCTCCTTGTCTAGGGCAGACAAGTAGAAGTTTAAGAGTTGGGACATTTTTTTATTCATCACTGAAACAAAACATTTTTTCTCAAAATACATAATCTTTCAGAAAAAGATGAATTATATTAAATTTTAAGTGTTACTGCAAGCATTACATCTTTAAATAGATATAATTAGCATGCAAGAAAATTACTAACCAGTTTAATTCATTGTATTAATCTACACCACATGAGGCAACATAAAAATCAATATAAATAACTATAAAAGATGAATCAAATATGTAAAAAATGTCTCAAGACCTGATTTTACACAATGTTCTAATACTATGTCAACACTGGTGGTATTTCTTAAATGCCTAAGCTCTCTAACTCATTTTGAAATGCATGTGGGGCTTCACAGTTTCCATAATATCCAAAACTCCTCATTTTTTAAAATGTTTATTTATTTATTTTGAGAGAGAAAAAAGAGAAAGAGCAGGGGGTGGGGAGGGGCAGAATGAGAGGAGAGAGAGAATCCCAACCAGGCTTCACACTGTCATTGTGAAACTGACATGGGGCTTGATCCCACAAACTGTGAGATCATGACCTGAGCTGAAATCAAGAGTTGGGATGCTCAACTGACTGAACCACCCAGGCGCCCCTCCAAAACTACTCTTGATTAAGTCAAAATTGTAATTAAAAGTAACATCCAAAGAACCCATAGTGGCAATATCAAGCAGGTTAACCCAGTTTAATGTCCAAATAACTTAAAGCAGCTGTAAGAACAATCCCAGTCTCCATTTATTGTGGTTCTTTATGCTATAACAGCTTTCCCATCTATATCTCATTTTTCTAGAAAAGAATGCAAGCACACATGCTATCTGCCTGTTAACACCCTATTGTTTTAAATTCCCCGTATCATGTGCCCCCTTATAAAAACCAATGTTAAATACATGGGCTTTGGAGTCTAAAGAGTCCAATCCCAGCTCTACCTTAAGCAAGTTTCATCTGTAAAATTATTTTAAAGGATCAAATAAAATGTAAAGGACAGAGAGTCAAGGGTCTACAAAATGCTACCAATTATTATTTCTACTACTACTGTATCATCATCTTCATGAAGATGAGGACTATTTGGCACCATGTCTTAGTCACTATTACCACATAATATCACCACAGGCAATCATCAACACGTGAATGGTAATCCAACAAAAGTTGGCTTAGAAGTTAGAATTCAAAACATCTTCCTACAAAAACAAAGTTGTGAATGATGGTTAAAAAAAACAACAAAACCTAAACTAATAATACATAAAACACATTAATTATCACATCTAATTATAAATTCAGTCTTGAGCCTTGGGAGAAATTTAAGAGAGAAAACAAAGAAAAGTTTATCTCATCTTTTCTGGGCGCAATCCTGGCCTTAGGCACAAATTCTAAATCACTGGAATTTAACTTCTCCCATCCTGCCTTTTGCACTCTTACCCAGAACCCAGTGCTTCTCCCAGGTATTATATGTGCCCACAACACTGTAATACTAAGCTCCTAATTGGAAACACTCCACTTGAACTTACTCCTAATGTGCTCCCCTGATCTGAAGTCACCAACCTGCATCTCACTGCAATCAAAACTTCCTGATATCACTAAGGTGTTAGGAGGAAAGAAATTGCATTGCATGATTTTGCTTAGTGGACATCTGGTTTTTATTAGATTATTATTGCTTTTAAAAAGAACACTTGTAAAACTTTTTTTTCTGGAACAAAATATAAAACAGCAGTTGCCGGTTAAAGTCATGGGCTAAGAAATATTCACTCATCATTTTATATCTTGCTTACTGTTTTTGTAGTTTTAATAAGTGTCAACAAATTACCTGGGCCAAATTTTTTCATCTTCATATTTTCCTACATAAAAAAACAGATTCTGAACAAGCATTAACTTTTTCCCCAAGACTCCATTGGAGTACCATGATAAGGACTGGGAAGGGAAGATAGAAACCCTGGGCAAAACGTAAGTGTCTATAAATGAAATTCAGAGAATCTCAGAAGTAGACAGGATGTTAAAGATCACATCCAGTCTTAGCAGTCACTGGATTTTTTAATCCCTGCTTCAATATCCCTGTCAATGGCTAAACACCTCACATGTACAAAGACAGGACAAAGCAATAAAATAGTCTATAAATATGCCTCTGGACCCAAACAAATGCATAAAAGTACACACCTAAATAAATGGAGAGATGAAATATAAAGGACAAAGATAAAATTCTACACATATATTAATACACACAAACCACAATATTTTTTATAAAAGTTAAATTAGAACTTCTCTTCAGTTTCTTTGTCTCAGACTTTCAAGAATACATGATTCTTACTGAAGAAAGATTATGTTCTGAGAAAAATGAATTGATATCTATCACCATACTAATAGTAATCTATCCACCCCCTCCCCCCCCGCCGCAACTCATGCTCTCTCAAAATAAATAAATAAACTTTAAAAAAAAAATCTTTAAGGGATGCCTGGGTGACTCAGTTGGTTAAGCATTCAACTTCAGCTCAGGTCATGATCTCATAATTCATGAGTTCAAACCCCGCATCAGGCTCTGTGCTGACAGCTCAGAGCCTGGAGCCTGCTTCGGATTCTGCGTCTCCCTCTCTGTGCCCCTCCCCTGCTCATGCTCTGTCTCTGTCTCAAAAATAAATAAAAACATTAAAAAAAAAGAAAACACAAATTCATAAATACTTAGGAAGCTTCTTAATCTACAGTTATTTTAGTAAAGAAAACACCAGATTGTTTCTTCACTATGAGTTGATCAAAGGCTTTGACCTGACGACTTACTCTGCCTTTTTTCTTTTTTTCTTTTTTTTTTTAAGAGAAAGAGAGTGGCAGCAGGGGAGAGGGGCAGAGGGAGAGAGAGAGAATCCCAAGCACGTTTCACACTCAGCACAGAACCCAACGCAGGGCTCAATCCCATGACTCTGGGATCATGACTTGAGCCAAAGCCAAAAGCTGGATGCACAACCAACTGAGCCACCCAAGCACCCAAACAATCTGAATTCTTGATTTCTGCTTCCAATAATTCCAACTGATGGCCAGACCAAAGTTTGTTTTTTTAATATATTCACCAGTCAATATCTGCTCAATAGAAATTCATATAAAATGTGAATCCAATAAAGAATACAGTTACTTTTAGGGTTCCTTATCTGCAAAATGAAATTATCTTTGAGTCATCCTTCAATGACTTAGAGTCATTAATACTTTTTGATGGAGTATACCATTATTTCCTATAGCCTATTTATAATTTAGAATAGATGATTCTCCCTTTGTCTTTAGACTGCTTAAAATTTTGGGCAATTCTATATCTAGTCCTAAGATTTACCTTATATTTGGAATTAGTCACTGAATCATTCTCCTCCTTTACTTTCTTATTGTCAGCCTCCTCACTTCAAAAAAAAAAATCATCTATGTAATCTATGGAAGAACTACTAAATTAGATCTGGAAAAGAGTTTGTTTTTATAATTGATAATATCTAAGAAAATCATTCAAAAAATCTTCTGTGAGGGGCACCTGGGTGGCTCAGTCAGTTGAGCATCCGACTTCAGCTCAGGTCATTGTCTCACAGTTCGTGAGTTCGAGCCCCATGCCGGGCTCTGTGCTGACAGCTCACAGCCTAGACCTTCTTCAGATTCTGCATCTCCCTCTCTATCTGCCCCACCCCCACTAGGACTCTCTCTCTCTCTCAAAAATAAATAAAACATTTTTAAAAATTATTTTAATAAATAAAAAAAATCTTCTGAGCTTATTTTCATTTCATTGTTAAAAATGCCACACTGCAAGGTACATTCCAATGAATAAGGTTTATTATTATTCCAAATGAATAAGGTTATTTACCTATGTCCTAGAAGCATTAACTCACAGAGCCAGAATTTGAACCCACTCAGTCTGACATTAAAACCCTTATCTATCCCTAATCACACTGCTATCCTGCCTATCTTTTGTAAAAAGGCAATAAAAAAATGGCACTTTCTGTAACACTGAACAGAATGACAGGAAGCTACAATTACTCCCTATTACTTTCTCAACTCAAATGCTCTTACTGGAAAAGTGCAACTTGCTACTACATACAACACAGGGGAAAGTCTGATCAGCCTTTGATAAAACATAATGGAATTTTGCTAGAACTGGTGACAGCAGTGAAAAAGTATGCAACATTCTTTCACCATTTCAAGGTACCAGGCTTTGCATCACAAATAGGCAATTACATTTATGGCTCTAACTTCTAAAACTAAAATCAATAATACACAAATAAAAAGACTATTTTACAGAGCCATAGCATTATCAATAATCCTCACTCAAGAACCTAAGCATACACAAGGGCAATTTGGAATGCCTACCACTAACAATATGGTTGGTTCAGGTCTAACATTACTTTTTATAACAAATTCTTTTTCTTCTTTCATTTCTGTCTTTATCCATCTCTCGCCTACTTTTCATGTTTAAGTGAAGAGACACTGGAAATGAAAAAAGAAATGAACTAAGACTCTGAAAGCTTGTATTCTCACTCTGACTCCTGGTTTCCTGCTGGGCTTACATAAAATAGCTGTTTAAAAAGGGGGAGTTAGGACTAGTAATATTCATTCATACTGCATATTTATATACAAGTATATTAAATGATATAAAATACTATTCAATTACAGTATCTTTTAATATGACTACAAATATAGAAATCTAGCACCATAGGCATTTCAAAATTCACTCTACTGACTTAAGATGCATCCTAAAGTCCATTCCTATTTAATAACATTCATTTTTAGAGGAGAATATAACTCATCAAGGTCACAAATAGTCAAAAAGTTTTGAATGAATGTCTACCATTTATTTGCATTAGCACTATTCAATTTAAATTTGTTTATGATCCTCCAAATATATTGTCATAATCTGATGTGAAAAAAGTCACCAATACTTATCTTTTGAAAAAGTAAGCCTAGGGGTGCCTGGGTGGCTTGCTCAGTTAAGCATCAAACTCGATTTTGGCTCAGGTCATGATCTCACAGTTCATGAGATAGAACTCCACATCAGGCTCCATGCTGACAGTGGGGAGCCTGCTTGGGATTCTCTCCCTCTCTCTGCTCCTGCCCTGCTTGTGCTCGCTCTCTCGCTCTCTCTCTTTCCAAATAAATAAATAAACAACAACAACAAAAAAAGTAAGTCCCAGATACAAAAAGTTCCAGCAAAATAATCATAATTGTGTTTATATTATATGAATGACTTGCTGTTTCTCAAAAATAGCATATAGGAAGTCAGTAATTCTCAAATGTGCAAAGTATTTCCATGTGC
Source organism: Panthera pardus (assembly GCF_024362965.1). Classification (NCBI taxonomy): domain Eukaryota; kingdom Metazoa; phylum Chordata; class Mammalia; order Carnivora; family Felidae; genus Panthera; species Panthera pardus. Next base: position 99,648,420 of record NW_026526810.1, on the reverse strand, counting down.
TTAACAAGAAAACTATCCAAAACAAACAATGCTTAAGAAATTTTATTATTTTTATTACCCTGCTCTCTTTGTTTAGTTTTAGTCTTTTTCTTTTCCTTGTCCCACTTTCCTTCTTTCTGATGCCTGCTTATTGCTGACCATAATACTTCTAAGAGTATAACACAGCAAAATTAAGATACTCATTGGGTATCTAGTCCTAGGTGTTACTTGTTACAATGACAGAGCCCAGAGCTAAACATTTATGAACATAAATTCCTAAAGAGACTAATACATGCCTCAATACAAATATCAAATAAACTATTGGTGTCTTTTACATAGCCTTAAAGTTTATCATTCAATATTCATCAAGAGGAAAACACAAAATTAAATATTCCTTAAGAAAAGCCAATACTTTGTATTACTATAAGCCTTATTTTTAAACATGGGATTTCTATCTGACAAATATATGGAAAATAAGAATATATAGGTCTATGTGTATAAAATCTCATGAGACAGGAGGAAAATCTGAAAACAACAGTACATAATGCCACAACATGAAATAAGAAAAAAAAAAAATGAAAACACTACTACCAATTCCCACTAGCAAAGATGCTTAAGTAGCCTCTCCTCAAACAAGTATTATTGAATTACAAAGTTGTGAAAACTTGAGGAAAAGGCAAACATATAAAAAATAAGTTTAGGATATAAGTATTTTTAAAACACAATGAAAATCTACGGAATTCTCCTTTCTAAATTTACTCCTAAAGCCAAAAAACTAGGTGATAACGTAGGAAAGTTGAAGCTCTAATGAGCCCTACAAATGTAGAAAGACAAAATCTTGAAAGCAGCAAAAAAAAAAAAAAATGGCTCCTTACATACAAGGAAACCCCAAAAAGATTACCAACTGACTTCTCATTAGAAATCATGGAAATCAGGGGCACCTCGGTGGCTCTGTCGGTTAAGCATCCAACTTCACTTCAGCTCAGGTCATGATCTTGTAGTTCCTGAGTTTGAGCCCTGCATCAGGCTCTGCGCTGACAGCTTTAAGACCCGACCTGGAGCCTGATTCAGATTCAATCTCCCTTTCTCTCTACCCCTCCCGTGCTCACTCGCTCGCTCACTCTCTCTCTCAAAAATAAACAAACATTAAAAAATTTTTTTTTAAAAAAGAAAGAAAGAAGTCATGGAAATCAGAATACAGTGGAATGATGTATTCAAAGTGCTGAGAGAAAAATAGTGTCAACTAAGACTTGTTTTTTTCCCCAACTAAACTAACCAACAAAACAGGGACAAAATAAAAGGTATTTCCAAATAAACAAAAACTGTTGCTAGTAAACATGCTATTAGAAAAAAAGAAGAAAAATAAGAAGAAAAACAAAACAAAAAACAAAAACCTAAAAAAGTCCTTCAAGAAACCCATGTGAAAACACTTGCACACACTGGAGTGATGTGGCTACCAGCAAAGAAATGCCAAAATTCCTAGGAGCCACCAAAAGCTAGGAAGGAGCAAGGAAAGATTCTTTCCTAGAGCCTTCAGAAAGATCATGGTCTTGCCAACACCTTGATTTCAGACTTCTAAACCTCCAGAACTGTCAGACTTGATTTCTGTTGTTTTAAGCCACTCAAGTTTGTGGTATTTGGTTAGGGCAGTCCTATAAAACTAATAAACCTCCCCAAACTCAAAAAAAAAAAAAAAAAAAAAAGAAAAGAAAAAAAAGTCCTTCAAGCCACAAAGCAATGATAGCAGGCAGTAATTTAAATTCTCACAAAGAAATAAGGAACAATTTTAGGTAATTACATCAGTACATATAAAAGACTCAATGAAAATATTTCTTCCCCTTTTCATCTCTTAAATGATTTTAAAAATAACTGCAAAAAAATGGTAAGATTATATGGTTGGGTCTGTAATGTAAAACATAACATATACCACAATAACAGTGTACAAGATGAAAGAGACCTAATCTATCAAAGATTCGATATTACTGGTACTAAATTAGTATAAAGGAAGTTGTTTATAATAAATTAAGATACATATTGTAACGACTAAAATATAACAAAAAATATGCATAGTACAAAAAGAATTACAATGTGCACCAAAAAAAAAAAAATGCCTATTTAACACAAAAGGAAGCAATAAACAAGAAGAGGGGACCAAAAAGGACTATGATATATACAGAAATCAAATATCAAAATGGCTGGTGTAAATCAAACCATACTGATAATAACATTAAGAAAAGATTAAGAAACACACCTTAAGTTAAGAAACACACCTTAGAATCAAAGGCATAAAATAGATTGAAAGAAAAAATGTGAAACAAGATAAACTATAGAAACAATAACCATGAGAGAGCCAGAGAAGCTACCCTAATGACAAAACAGTCTTAAAAGACAAAAAGAAACAAAGAAAAAGGTTTTCAAATGTATAAAAATAAAAATACGACATATTAGTGCAATTAAAGCAGTACACAGGTTTATATATTTAAATGCCCATATTAGAAAAGAAGAAAACTCTCAAATAATCCAAGTGCCCACCTTAAGAAACTAGCAAAAAAGAGCAAAGTAAACCCAAAGTAAGTAAAAGAAATGATATAATACAAAATCAGAAATCAAGGGCGCCTGGGTGGCTCAGTCAAGCGTCCAACTCCTGATTTCAGCTCAGGTCATGATCTTGCAGTTTCATGAGTCTGAGCCCCATGTCAGGCTCTTTGTGCTGACCACACAGAGCAGGGTTGGGAATCTCTCTCTCTCTCTCCCTTCCTCTCTGCTTCTCCCCCACTCACCCTCTGTCTCTCAAAATAAAAATAAAAATAAAAAATTATATTAATAAAATAAAATGGGAATCACTAAAATAGACATCAGAAAAACAATAGAAAAAAAGTCCATAAAACCAAGGTTGGTTCTTTGGAAAATATCAACAAAAATGTCACACTGTGAGCTTCACTGACCAAAGGAAAAAAAGAGAAGAGACAAACTACCACAATAGGAAATGAAAAAGGAAAGATCTCTCTTGACCCTAGAAATATTCAACTTAGATGAAACTGACTAATTCCTAGGAAGACTGAAATTACTAAAAGAAGGGAAAGAGTGAGGAGAGTAAGGGAGGAAGAGAAAGAAAAAAGAAAAACGAAAAGAAAAAGTCTGAATAGATCTATACCAAGTAAAGAAATTAAAACAGTACTTAGAAATCCTCCCATTAAGAAAAGCCAAAGTCAGATCGTATCCAAAATCTATAGAGAACTTATCAAACTCCACACCCAAAAAACAAATAATCCAGTGAAGAAATGGGCAAAAGACACGAATAGACACTTCCACAAAGAAGACATCCAGATGACCAATCCACACATGAAAACATGCTCAACATCACTCATCATCAGGAAAATACAAATCAAAACCACAATGAGATACTACCTCACACCTGTCAGAATGGCTCACATTAACAACTCAAGCAACAACAGATGTTGGCAAGGATGCGGAGAAAGACGCTCTCTTTTGCACTGCTGATGGGAACGCAAACTGGTGCAGCCACTCTGGAAAACAGTATGGAGGTTCTTCAAAAATTTAAAAATAGAACTATTCTACAACCCAGCAACTGCACTACTAGGTATTTATTCAAGGGATACAGGTGTGCTGTTTCAAAGGGGCACATGCACCCCAATTTTTATAGTAGCACTATCGACAATAGCCAAAGTATGGAAAGAGCCCAAATGTCCACCAATGGATGAATAAATAAAGAAGATGTGGCATACACACACACACACACACACACACACACACACACACACACACACACACACACTGGAGTATTACTCAGCAATCAAAAAGAATGAAACTTGCCATTTGCAACTACGTGGATGGAACTAGAGGGTATTATGCTAAGCAAAATTAGTGAGTCAGAGAAAGACAAATATCATATGACTTCACTCATATGAGGGCTTTAGGATACAAAACATGAACATAAGAGAGGGAAGCAAAAATAATATAAAACAGGGAGGGGGACAAAACATAAAAGACTCTTAAATACAGATAACAAACAGAGGGTTGCTGGAGGGGATGTAGGAGGGGGGATGGGCTAAATGGGAAAAGGGCATTAAGGAATCTACTCCTGAAATCACTGTTGCACTAGATGCTAACTAACTTAGAAAGGAAGAAAGGAAGAAAGGAAGAAAGGAAGAAAGGAAGGAAGGAAGGAAGGAAGGAAGAAAGAAAGAAAGAAAGAAAGAAAAGAAAGAGGAAAGAAGGAAGAAAGAAGAGAGAGAAAAAGAAGGAAGGAAGGAAGGAAGGAAGGAAAGAAGGAAGGAAGGAAGGAAGGAAGGAAGGAAGGAAGGAAGGAAGGAAGGAAGGAAAGAAGGAAGGAAGGAAGGCCGGCCGACCAGCCAAAGTCAGATGGCTTTACTGGTGAAATCCATCAAACATTTAACAAAAAAATAATACCAATCCTTTACAAATTCTTCCAGAAAACACAGAAGAGAATATTTTCCAACTCAGTCTATGGGGTCAATATTGCCATGATTCTAAAGCCAGACAAAGTCATGTGCTAACATAAAAATCCATGTGCTTAGCATAAAAACATTATGCTAAGGTATGGAAGCTAGACTCAAAAGACTATATATTGTATAATTCCATTTACAGAAAAGATACAAAAAAGGCAACTTTATAGAGACAGAAAGCAGATGAGTGGTTTCCTGGGGCTGGGAGTGGGAGCAAGAATTCCATGCAAACTGGCACAGAAATATTTCTGGAGTGATGAAATACTCTAAAACTGGTTTGTGGCTGCAAATCTCTTTAATATCCCTAAAATTCATTAAAATGTACACTTAATACAGGTGAATTTTGTTGTATGTAAATTATACTTCAATAATCCTGTTTAAGAAAAAAAATGGCTGACTAAATCAACAACCTCTAGACTGATCAAAATACAAGTTACAATACTAGGAATTTTTAAAGGATTACTGCTATAACTTACAGGCATTAAAAGAATTTTGAGGTATTATTATAAACAGCTTGATGTCAATAAATATGATGTAACTTGGATGATATGTATGGTCAAATTCCTTGAAAAAAATGAAATTTACAAAAAACACCCAGAAAATTCAAATAGCTTGTATCTTTTTATAAAGTAAATTTACCATTATATTCTGGTTTCTCTTCAGATTCACATAAAAATCAAATTTACCAATAATCTACATATGAACAAAATTAAAAGTCCCTGATGATTTCAATAGTGAATTTGAAACATTCAAGAAGAAATAATGCCAATTTCATATAAATTCTTTCAAAATACAGAGTAAGAGACCCCACTTCAAAATGAGGCCAAACACCCTCACAAAACCATTGTAGACATTACTGGTAAAAACATTATCAGTATAATTATGGTATTACCCTGATACCACAGACAAAGACATCTAAAGGCAAAGAAAACAGTCAACTAATACCCTCCTGAATACAGACACAAAAATCCTTAATAAAAATAATAGCAAACTGAATAGCAAACTGAATACAAACTGAATACAAATCATAACCATACAGAATTTATCACAAGCATGAAGTAATTTAACTTTGAAAATGAATCAATTTTTTAACTCACCACATTAACAATATAAAGAAGAAAACTCTTCAAAAGATGTCATAAAAAGCATTTGACAAAATCAACACCCACTCATAACTTTTTAAAATTTCAGTGCACTACAGCTAATTCTACAGCTAATATAATCTATAATACTGATAGATTAAATGATTCCCTCCACTGGGTGGGGAACAAGGTAGTGCAATATGGCAAGAAAAGGAAGTAAAAGGCAGAAAGGAAGAAGTAATACAGTCTCTACATGCAGATGACATGACTGCTTAAAAATACCTAAAAGCACCTACTAAAAATAAGTAAAATGTGCACAAGATACAAGATCAGTATAAAAAGTGCACATTAGGAGTAAGCAATAGGAAAATGAAATCTGAAATAACTATTTCCTCAAAAACAGTATCCAAAAATATAAAATATAAAAGGAACAAATTTGACAGTAAGTGCAATGTCAACTACTAAAAACCAAACATTACTGCTGAGATAAATTCATGAGGCTCTCAATAAATAAAGAGATACACCAAATTCATAGACTGCAAGCCTCAATATTAAGATCTCAATTCTCCCCAAATTGACCTATAGAACAAAATCCCAATCATAATATGGCCAAGCCTTTTTGTAAAAATTAACAAATTGATCCTAAAATTCTGAATCTACAGAAAGCAATCTGGAAAAAGAACAAAGCTAGAAGACTTACATTATCTGACTTCAAGAATTGCTATTAAGCTACAGTAACCAAGGGGATGCCTGGGTGGCTCAGTCGGTTAAGCGTCCAATTCTTGACTTCCGCTCAGGTCATGATCTCATGGGTGTGACATTGAGCTCTGTGCCCTGTGTAGGGCCCTATGGTGGGTGTGGAACCTGCTTAAGATTCTTTCTCCCTCTCCTGGTGCCCCCCCCTCCCCAAAAATAAAAAGAAATAAACTAATTTAATTAAATAAAATTTAAGCTACAGTAACCAAGATAGGAGTTGTGAGAACCAAACAGAATGAACACAAATAGACCCTACTTACAAACAATTAATTATAAACAAAGGCACCAAATGTGTGTAAAGCAATTCAATAGAGAAAGGAAGTCTTTTAAGCAAACAGTGTTAGAATGAGAGGATGACCATATGCAATAAATGAACCTCAACACTTACTTCACATCATACACAAAAATTAATCCAAGATGGATCAAGGACCTATCTGTAAAAGGAAAAACTCTAAAGCTTTTAAAAGAGAGAATATCTTTGTGACTTTAGGGCAGTAAAAGGTTTCTTATATAAGATACAAAAAGAAATAACCTTAAAAGAAAAAAATTCCATAAATTACACTTCATTAAAAATAAAAACTTCAGCTCATCAAAGATACCATTAAGAAAATGAAAAAGTGGGGTGCCTGGGTGGCTCAGTCAGTTAAGCATCCAACTTCAGCTCAGGTCATGATCTCACGGTTCATGAGTTCGAGCCCCACATTAGGCTCTGTGCTGACAGCTCAGAGCTTGGAGCCTGCTTTGGATTCTGTGTCTCCCTCTCTCTCTGCCCCTCCCATGCTCACACTCTCTCTCCCTCTCTCAAAAATAAATAAATGTTAAAAAAAATTTTTAAAAGAAAATGAAAAAGTGAGCTACAGACTGGGAGAAATGTGTTAGATATCTGACAAAAGACTTGTATGCAACATGTTTTAAAGCTTTTTACAAATCAATAATAAAATGACAAACACCCCAATTACTTAAATGGACAAAAGATATGAAGAGACATCATAAAAGGAGATATAAAAAGGCAAACAAATAAAAAATCCTCAAAAACAAATTAAAGTTATGACAAGATGCCATTAAACACCCACCAAAATAGCTAAAATTAAAAACACTCATAGCACTAAAAGATGGCTAAAAGTGGAACAATCCAAACTCTCATATTATAGGTGGCAGTATAAAACTATGTAAATACTATCAGGAAAAGGATTGACACTTTCTTCTAAAATTAACAAACAACCCCACAAATGAGCAATTTCACTCATATATTGACCAAAGAGAAATTAAAAGATGGGTTCATAAAATAACTTACACAAGAAAGTTCAGAGCGGCTTTGTTAATATCAAAACCTACAAACAACTCAGATATTCATCAATAAAAGAATTGCTAAACTGATATATTCAAATAGAACACTACATAGCGATAAAAAAATAATTCTTGATATACAAAATAACATGAATGAATCTCAAAATATTTTTCTGCTCTCCTTGCATCTGACCGTTTTATAGTAAGGAATGGTTGGCCCATTCCCCACCTTAAGCAACTAGAAAACTGAAAAAAACGTAAGAATCAATGGTTTTATAAACTGACGATTAGACAGTACAGGACTATGATCTCCAAGGAAAAGGAAGCAAATGAGGTGAGCCCTATACTGTCCCAGCTTACTGCATGGAGGCCCCTTGGAAGCCATGATATCTGGAAGGGAACCCAAGTAAAACGGGGGAATCAAGCAGACTGAGATCAGACTTTGAGGCTGGCACGGTGGCTATAATTTCCAGGGGAGATGACTAGAGAGGAAAATGCTACACAGAGAGAAAATTCTAAAGCAGGAGTCAGCAAATGTTTTCTGTAAAGGGCACATAAATATTTAAGGCTTTGCAAGCCATATGATTTCTGTGATAACTACTCAACTCATTAAAACATGAAAGCAAACAAAGACAGTACATAAATTCCAATAAAACTTTAGTTAGAGTAACAGGTGGTAGGTGAAACGTGGCCTGAGTGTTGTAATTTGGCCACTTCTCCTCTAGAAATCTACAAAGTGGTATCCTTAATTTATGCCTGGGTATTAATATGATCATGACAGAGTATAAACTTCTCAAGGCCAAGAAAATAACCTGGAACCCAACAGGTCAAACAATTTCCAAAGCTCACAGTTATCAGAACAGTTCATATTCTCAATAAATAAGGTAAAAAGACCTCAATACATGAAGCATCAACTATAGTCCTCAAAATGGTAAATTAACTTGAAAGTGGAGCTAAATTAGCCTAATATTGAAGTCTTCTATGCCCTACCAATGCTTAAAAATAATCCTTGCAAGGATCTAACAGATTATAAGTAATTTAGCTACAACCCCAAAGTCTGAAAATATTTAATGGAATACTATAAACTACTAGGTATTCAAAAACAAGGCAAAAATATATGACCCATACTCAGAGAAAATAGTCAATAGAAACAGACACAGAAATAACAGATAATGAAATTAGCAGACAATGACATTAAAATAACTATTATAAATATGCTCCACATGTTTAAGAAAGTAGAGAAAAACATAAGCATGATGAGAGAAATGGAAAACAAAAGATTCAAATGACATATATGGAGATTTAAAACACATACTACCTAAAGAACACCTGGGTGGCTCAGTCAGTGAAGCATTCAACTCTTGATTTTGTCTTAGGTCATGATCTCATAGTTTGTGAGTTTGAGCCTCACATCTGGCTCCACACTGCTGACAGTAAGGAAACTGCTTGGGATTCTCTCTCTCTCTCTCTCTCTCTCTCTCTCTCTCTGCCCAACGCCTCCCTCAAAATAAATAAATAAACTTTAAAAAATAAGTAAATAAAAAATAAATAACACATATACTACCTGAAATGAAAAATATAACAAGTGGAATAAATAGGTTAGGCACTAGCAAGGTAAAAATCAGTGAAGGTATAGCTTGAAGGCTTGAAGGCATAGAGCAACAGTAGCTAACTAAAGCACAAAGAAATAAGACTAGAAAAATAATCAGCAAAGCACTGATGAACTAACAATATCAAGCAATATAACTTACATGTAATTGAAATTCTGGGTGGGAGGAAAATAAAAATACACAAAGAAATAATCACCAAAATTTTTCCAAATTTGATGAAGGTAAATTTAAAGCAAACCAACCATATCAATAATTACCTTAACACAACAAGCAAAGGGAGACTGTCAGATTTAATTAAAAACCAAGATCCGACTGTACACATTAAGAAAGCAACTCATACCATGAAAACACCAATCAAAAAAGCTAGAGTGGCTATATTAACATCAGAAAAAGTGGTAGTTACTGGGGTGCCCGGGTGGCTCAGTCGGTTAAGCCTCCACCTCTTGATCTTGGCTCAGGTCATAATCTTACAGTCTGGTCCATGGAGCCCTGCATCGGGATCTACCCTGAGCCCACTCGGGATTCTCTCTCTCCCTCTTTCTCTGCCCTACCCCAGCTCATGCGCAAACTTGAGTGCTGTCTCTCTCTCTCTCTCTTAAAAATAAACTTAAAAAAAAAGAAAAAATAGTAGTTAAAACAAATATTACCAGGAATAAAGGGATATTTCATAACAATAAAGATGTGAAAGTATCAAAAGGACATAACCATCATATGTGTCTATGCCACAAAACACAGAGCTTAAACATATATAATGCAAAATTGATTTTTTTTAAATACACAATTATACTGGGATATTTCAACACTGCTCTCTCAGTAAGAAAAGGGAAAAAAAAATCAATGAGGAAACAAGATTTAACAATATCAATTAACTTCACCTGAGTGACATTTACAGAATGATCTGCCAAAGACCATGATACAAATCATTCCAAGTGCACAAAAAACTTCACCAAGATAGACCATACTCTGGGCTACAGAAAAAGTCTCAATGCGTCAAAGATGTCTAAAATCACACAAAGCATGTTCTCTCACTACAAGGGTATTAAACTACAAATCAATAGCAAAAAAAAAAGTATTTAGAAAACTTGGAAATATTTGAAATTAAACAACACATTTAAAAAAAAATTTTTTTTAATGTTTATTCATTTTCGAGAGAGAGAGAGAGCAGGGGAGGGGCAGAGAGAGAGAGAGAGAGAGAGAGAGAGAAAGGGAATCTGAAGCAGGCTCCAGGCTCTGAGCTGTCAGCACAGAGCCTGATGCGGGGCTTGAACCCACGAACCACAAGATCGTGACCTGAGCTGAAGTCGGACGCTTAACAACCGACTGAGCCACCCAGGTGTCCCACAACACATTTCTAAATAACCCATGGGTCAAGCAAGAAATTAAAAACAAAGTCACACAATGATTTGAACTAAATGAAAATGAAAACACAACTGTGATGGCCACATGCATGCACCTCTCATCTCCCAACTGCAGAAGCAAAATGGAGGAAGAGTCCCAGCTGTTGCACTCTGAAATCCAGTTCCACACTTGCACTAAGGCCTTGATTTCCATGGGCCTCTAGCCAATGACTGAGTGAGGCAGGAATACCAAGGCAGTTCCATAGTTACGAGATGCAAGCCTCCTCTGCCAGAAATCTCAGAACTCCCAACTTGCCTTGCCAAACTTTCCTTAGAAATATACGGTAATCTGAGACAATTCTACCCAACAGGTTTTCTTTCTTCACTTGGGTCAAACCCACAAAACCATCTGAAGATTCTCTCAGTCTCTTACAGCTGCCTCATTTTCTCTCACAGGTATTTTCCCTAACACATTTCTTGTACATTTAAACCCATCTTTGTAACTGCCTCAGAGGACTCAAACTGTCAAGATAACATGTCAAAAGTGTGTGATGTAATGCTAAAAGAACATTTATACCATTAAATGTCAATAATAAAAATCGGAAAGTCTCAAATCAATCATCTAAGTTTCTACTTTCAGAAACCAGAAAAGTAGGGCACCTGGGTGGCTCAGTTGGTTAAGTGTCCGACTCTTGATTTCAGCTCAGGTCATGATCTCACAGTTTGTCAAGTCCCGCATTGACAGAGCACAGCCTGCTTGGGATTCTCTCTCTGTCCTTTCCCTGCACGTGCTCATGCTCTCTCTCTCTCTCTCTCTCTCTCTCTCAAAATAAATAAATAAACTTAAATTAAAAAAAAAAACTAGAAAAGTAGAATTATACCCCAATTAAGGAGAATGAAACAAATTATAAGGAATAAATATAACTGGAGTGGAAAATAGGAAAACAACAGAAAAATAAATCAATAAAGTAAAAAACTGGTTTGCTGACCAGATCAAGAAAATTGATAAACCTCTAGTCAGAATGATCAGAGAAGGGGCACCTGGCTGGCTCAGCTGGTGGAGCATACACAACTCTTGATCTTTGGATTGTAAGTTCAAGGCCCATGGTCAGTGTAGAGATTACTTAAAAATAAAATCTTTAAAAAAAATTTTTTTTAAAAAGGAATGATTAGGGAAAAGAAGTGAGAAGACATAAATTACCAGTATCAGGAATGAAAGAGGGAAAAACACTAGAAATCCTACAGGAATTTCCTAACTTTTTTTTTTTAATTTTTTTTTTTTAACATTTATTCACTTTTGAGAGAGTGTGAGTGGGGGAAGGGCAGAAAGAGGGAGACACAGAATCCAAAGCAGGCTCCAGACTGAGCTATCAGCACAGAGCCCGATGTGGGACTCAAATCCACCAACTGTGAGATCATGACCTGAGCTAAAGTCAGACACTCAACCAACTGAGCCACTCAGGTGCCCCAGGAATTTCCCAACTTCTAAAGAAATGGTCTTTCATATGTTTGCTAGTAAGTCCAGCTATGTTATGATGCTTTACTAGGCCACAAAATTTTATTTAAATTATGATACAGTTGAAAAGCCCTTTGTCCTCCTAAAAATATCTAACCCCTCTAAGCTCAAGCTTCTAGGAGTTATGAATCCTAAATCACCCTGAAACCAATGGAGGGGCTGGGTAGAAGTTGCAAAGCTGCCATGGCAGCATCTGGGAGAAGCTCTGATGAAGAGGAACAGAAGAAAGCAGTGTAAGTTCTTAGCTCTACTCTACCATTCCCCATTGGAGGGCTGGAGGAGGTGCAGAAGCATTCTCAGCAAAAGATGAGACAGGCTTCTAGTGCAGAAAAATGTTAACAAGAAAAAGGGAACTGACAGAATGAGAGTGTATTATAAGTTATCCATCAATTATGTATATTAACAAAGTTAAGAGATTATCCAAAAATAAATGAACATAACCCCTGGTTTTCAAACACCTAGGAGGTGTGGCAAATTATATTCTAACCTAAAAAGAGTCTGTGACAGAAATAAATTGATGAACAAAAAAGTCTCTTATGGTTTAGTTCCCTCCCTAACTTTTTTTTTCTTCCCCTCCCCCATGGTCTTCTGTTAAGTTTCTCAGGATCCACGAAAGAGTAAAAACATATGGTATCTGTCTTTCTCTCTATGACTTATTTCACTTAGCATAACACTCTCCAGTTCCATCCACGTTGCTACAAAAGGCCATATTTCATTCTTTCTCATTGCCAAGTAGTATTCCATTGTGTATATAAACCACAACTTCTTTATCCATTCATCAGTTGATGGACATTTAGGCTCTTTCCATAGTTTGGCTATTGTCAAAAGTGCTGCTATAATCATTGGGATACAAGTGCCCCTATACATCAGCGCTCCTGTATCCCTTGGGTAAATTCCTAGCAGTGCTATTGCTGGGTCATAGGGTAGATCTATTTGTAATTTTTTAAGGAACCTCCACACTGTTTGCCAGAGTGGCTGTACCAGTTTGCATTTCCACCAACAGTGCAAAAGGGTTCCCATTTCTCCACATCCTCTCCAGCATCTACAGTCTTCTGATTTGTTCATTTTAGCCACTCTGACTGGCGTGAGGTGATATCTCAGTGTGGTTTTGATTTGTATTTCCCTGATGAGGAGTGACATTGAGCATCTTATCGTGTGCCTGTTGGCCATCTGGATGTCTTCTTTAGAGAAGTGTCTATTCATGTTTTCTGCCCATTTCTTCACTGGATTATTTGTTTTTCGGCTGTGGATTTTGGTGAGTTCTTTATAGATTTTGGATACTAGCCCTTTGTCTGATAGATCATTTGCAAATATCTTTTCCCATTTCATTCGTTGCCTTTTAATTTTGTTGATTATTTCCTTTTCTACTATAGTCAAATGCCTGGGTGGCAGTTGGTTAAGCGTCTGACTTCAGCTCAGGTCATGATCTCACGATTCGTGAGTTCAAGCCCCACATCAGGCTCTGTGCTGACAGCTCAGGGCCTGGAGCCTGCTTCGGATTCTGTGTCTCCTTCTCTCTCTGCCCCTCCCCCGCTCATGCTGTGTCTCTCCCAAAAATGAATAAACATTGATAGTTCTAATAGTAATGTTCCTACAAATATTATTAGATGAAAAGTAAGATGAACGCCACAATTAGCTCAGGACAATACCGTTCATGCAGTGATAAAATTACAAAGGAAAATAAATCTGCTTAACTAAAAATTTAAAGTATCACATTGACAAACAGTGCAGGAATTATTTGGTCATGCACATGTGCAGATGTGGCCTTGTAAGACTACCAAATATTTGTGGCAGCTAGACTTCTCAGGAAAATACTGTATCATAGTCCTAAGCAAACAAAAAATGGATTTATTTCAGCATTTCCAAATATCAATTTTAGTAACCTTTAACTTATTCAACTGACTATTAGTAAAGAGCTCTTACTGACATGTGAAAATAATTCTAGGTATTTGAATTTCATAGCATAACCTCTTAGGACCAAAGAAAAGACGTGCATTTAAAAATTACTATGCAAGTTCATCAGAAGAAAATTCCTGGCTGGGAACCACAGAATGAACTTTGTTAAATTCACTCCTTTCATTCTTTTGCTCAGAATGCTTCCACACACACATTTTAAAAATGGAATGCCTTCCTTCTTCCCTTCTATCTTTCTTAACGTTTGCTTTTTTCAAGGCTCAATTCTAGTTTGCCATATTCCACAAGGATTTATTTAATTTGGGTCCCTTGGTAGAAAGCTTCACTGTACTTAGAAACAATACCATATAGTTTCTTTATACATGTTCGTTTTCTCTTCCCACTTCGAAACTCAACCTCTGGAAAACAAGGACCATTCAAGTATAGAGTAGCAGAAAATACTTGGAATCTGCCAGACTTGCTTGAGTCTAAATCTTAGCCCTTCCACTTAGCAGAATTATGAGTTAGGGTGATTTATTTTATGAGTCACCATGTTTCCTCATAAATGGCAATACCACTATCAACCTTGCAGGATATTTGTAAGGATTTAGTGAAATAATAATCAGGGACTGCTTTAATCACATCTTCCTTCTTTTTATTATTATATCTTCAACACCAACAGCTAAGATTGCTTTACAGATGTAATAGGTACATGATAAAATCTTATTGTGATAGACTGATTGGTACTTGATGCAACTATCTGCAGGACTGAAAAATCTGTCTCATGACATAGAGCAATACAAAATAAAGTGCATAAAACATGGCAGAAAAATGTTTGTTGAATACATTAACTCAACCAGGAAATCATTGTTTCTGCATTCCAGGCTAAGAATATTTCCACATTTTCATATATCTAAAAAGTCCTCCAGACTGAGATTAAAAAACAAAAGCTTCCCACTATTTATATACTACGGATTTTAACTTGTTCCTATAACAATTAAAATAACTGATATAACTCACAACTCCCTGATTCATTATTTCTCCCTATTATGCTCATGTCCAGATCATCAGACAAGCAGACAAGTTTCCTGGAATAAATTCAACCACTGTAATAAATTCTATCATCAATAGTTTGAGCATTAACTATATTTTTCCCTCACCATAGTAAGGTATGAGAAAGAATATAATATAAAACTCACAATATATAATCAGTTCATTCTAAGTATTCCCAACTATGGACACTAAATAGTTCAGTTTCTTATATATCCACAGTATAACTGAAATGTTATCCAGAAATATAGAAATATAAAAAAGGGTTTCTAAAGGCATTTGGGGGTCTATAAGTAAACTATCTACTCAAAAATAAATGGTATAAGTTAAACAAGTCACAAACCCTACCTGCAATACAAATTTACTGGTCTATTACAGCGTTTACTTACATCTATACCCATTTATACTTACAATGAACCAGGCACTCTAAGACTTTTATGTAATTATTTCAAAAAATACTCAACAATTCTACACTAATTCCAAGGGATATATGCACTCCAATGTTTATAGCAGCATTATCTACAATAGCCAAATTATGCAAAGAGCCCAAGTGTCCATAAATGGATAAAGAAGATGTGGTATATATACACAATGGAATATTACTCAGTCATTTAAAAAAAGTACCAAAATCTTGCCATTTGCCACAACACGGATGGAGCTAGAGAGTATTATGCTAAGCAAAATAAGTCAGTCAGAGAAAGACAAATACCATATGATTTCACTCCTATGTGGAATTTAAGAAACAAAACAAAGGGGAAAAAAAGAGAGGGAAGTAAACCAAGAAACAGACTCTTAACTATAGAGAACAAACTGATGGTTACCAGAGAGGAGGTCAGTGGGGGAATGGGTCAAGTAGGTGATGGAGATTAAGATGCACTTGCTGAAATGAGCCCCAGAAATTGTATAGAAGTGTTGAATCACTACATTGTACAACTGAAACTACTACTACACTGTAGGTTAACTGGAATTTAAAAACTCTAAAAAAATTTTTTTAATTAAAAAAAAAACAAACTGAGTAACTTAAGGCTTTAATGATTTAAATGATCTGCCCAAGGTCATATCAGCTAGTATGCATGTTATAGAGGTGCCACAGTTTGAACCCCTAATAATGATATTATAAGGACAACCCATTTTAAGTAATTCTAGAGATGCCTGGGTGGCTTAGTCAGTTAAGTGGCCAACTCTTGGTTTTGGCTCAGGTTATGATCTCACAGTTCATGGGTTCGAGCCCTGCATCTGGCTCCATGCTGAAGATATGGGGCCTGCTTGGGATTCTCTCTCTCCCTCTCTCTCTGCCCCTACCCAGCTCGCACTATCTCTCTCTCAAAATACATAAATAAACTTGAAAAAAAATTAAAAAGGGGCACCTGGGTGGTTCAGCCTGTTAAGCATTTGACTTCCGCTCAGGTCATGATCTCATAGTTTGTGGGTTTGAGCCCCACATCAGGCTCTATGCTGACAGCTCAGAGACTGGAGCCTGCTTCAGATTCTGTGTCTCCCTCTCTCTCTGTCCCTCCCCACTCATGCCTGTCTCTCTCTTATCTCTCAAAAATGAATAAACGTTAAAATAAATTTTAATTAAAAATAATTCTAAAATAATAAAATGTGAATTTACAATTTTAATCACAAGCAACTATTTATTTTATAAAAAGGTTTATTAAAGTACTCACCATAGGATTATTCTAACTTACAAGAACCTGTATTTCCTTTAAAATATGACTGAACTAATAGAACTTCTATATGCTTACATATAAACTCTGATTCAAAGATATCTATGGTGAAAAACAGAACTACAATTTTATCGAAATAACATAAAATAGCTAGAGACATTTAAATGCTTAGAGAAAATAACCACTTCATACTCACCTAAATAGCTTACTCATTTATGTATGGATTTCATAATGCCTAACAACTGGTAAGACTTTTTAATGCTAATTATAATTTCAAGACACATTTAAAGATGAAAACATATAAACAGTACTCTATTACTACTTGCATTTTTACAAGACTTGATAAAAGATACATCACTTCTTTGGCTGCTACACTTTGATTTGCTGCCTAAGTGCAAAATGTATATTAAAAATACAATTAATAATATTTGGTCAAGCTTTGTTTTCCTTTCTTAGGCAAAATGGTAAAGCACTTAAACTGTTTGGCATTAATTTATGGCTTTATAGGACAAAACTGACCACTCAGTACAATTTGTTTTATTTCAGATACAACTGGATATTAATTTTCTTTAACATATTTTAACGAAGAGTTTAATCTTCAAATGAGTTCAGAAGAATAAACAATGATTAATATAAATAGCTAAATACTATTTGTTGTAGTCAGAAAAGCCAATTAATATTACAAATGAGCTCTCATCTGGTTCACCCATAGATAATATAAATGTTTTTAAACATTAAGGTTAAAATATTCAAACAGCTTTCCCCCTTGGCAATGGGTGGCATATTACCCTAAACAACACACCAGTAATCATCCATAAAGAACCAAAAGCTATACTTAAAAATAACTCTTAAGTTATCTTTGTGATTCAGTTTGTTTCCAGTTTGCATACAAACACATAGTGAAGTTTAGGACACCATCCTGTCTGAAAAAGTACTAGAATCCCAGCCTTCGATTCCGGCTCCTAATTTTATGACACGACCAATGTGTCTTTCCACCCTCCCAAACGACTAAGACTTAGTTACTTAAATCTGTAGATTTTCTGTATGAATATTTAATGACACTAATTAGTAACAAATGGGGGCAAAAATCTGTTTTTATTTTTTAAGTCTGTTCATAGGCTCAAGTCAGAATGATGTAATCAGGAATGGCAGCCATATCTATTCATTTGGGGAAAAAATTAGAATTACTTGTGAAATGAAGATGAAACAGAAGACCCTAAAGTTATACTGCTGGGATTTGAAGCAATAAAATTGAAAGAACTAATGCGTAACTGAGAAACAAATTTGGAAATCTCATTTTAAAAGTTCAGAGGCACCTGGCTGGCTCAGTCAGTAAAGCATGTGACTCTTGATCTCAGGGTTTTAAGTTGGAACCCCATGTTGGGTGTAGAGATTATTTAAAAAAAATAAAATCATAAAAAAAAAGTTCAAAGCTATCACCATAAAAAAGACAACAAATATATAAAATGAAGTTTCTCCTATTCACGCATTAGACAGTGATTAAGTGGAATTATTTAAGAAAGTCAAGTCACAAATTTTATAAATTATCTTTCTAAGATCCTACCCTTAGGATCCTACCCACCAACTGAGAGTTTAATTCCTAGGACATATAATTCAAAGAATACATCAGGCACAATATTATGTGAACATCCCTAGCCAAAATATCTTCCCTGACAGCCTCAACTCTACATATTTCAATACATAATAATTAAGTTCTCATTTCTTACTCATTATTTTATGCCAATTTTTAATCCTTTATCTTTCTCTAGGTTTATTAAATAAATTTTGTCTTCTCAGTCACATCTCAAAGGATCTATTTCTAAAACTGTCAATCACATTTATAATGTTTTCCTTGGACCTTCTCCAAATTCAGTGTATCTGACTTCATTTGTTGTGCTGGACTTTCTTGAAGTAGAGCAGATCAGGAAAGGAAAAGGTCATTGTGCTGGCTCCTGTCCTTTATGTTACCCAGTCCAAATAATCAGCCCACTATTACAAGCAATTAACTCAATCCTAGCTCTCTTCAAATCAGAAAGACACTTGAAGTAGAATTTATAAATTTTGGTTTTTTTAATAGTCTCATTAATTAAATAATGAGGTATAATACAAAGAGAATGAGTTCAGGTGTCATCTTTTATATGTGATCTAACTTCTCTGAGACAGAGTCAGTTTTCACATCTGCAAAAATAAGATTATCATCTATTTCATGGAAATATAAAAACAAAATACGACAACTTTTATTAAAAAGAACTATCGTAAGTCACAAAGTCTTAAGCAATGTTGGCATCCTTACCAGCACGTGTTCAATGAAACCAACCCCTGGGATATAGGTGCTCAATAAATGTTACTTTTCATCCCGCATGTTAGGATTGGTTTTTCCAAAGAGTATAAAAACACTCAACTACATCAACACTGGATTTCCATCTACATTATATGTCAATCACCCCATTCAGTAATATTAATAAATCCACATAAAAACTGTCCTTAAAATGTTCACCTTGCCTTTGAACCAGAAGCTGAATTGTTATAATAAACAACAATAATAGGTATTCTATCACACACTTAAGTTATATGAATCTCAACAAGCTAATGCTTACATCATATCAAAAAAAAAATCAATTCCAGGTGGATAATAAAAAAGTAAAACAATAAAGACATCAAAAGACACCTTCAAGAGAGTGAAAACAAACAAGCCACAGTAAAAAAAAACTCTGGTCTTTTCTTAAACTCTTCGTGGGGTTTTTGCAGGGCAGGGGGGACAGGTAAAAGGAAACACTTTTACTTCTCAGCAAGTTGGAACAGAAGTATGAAGGCATGCAACAGATCGCAAATGCTACTACTGAAATCACACAACCAAGAATCCCTATCCCTTGAGAGACAGCGTGTGTGTGTATAGATACACACACACACACACACACGCACACACACACGCATACTTTTTTTTTAAGATTTTATTTTTAGGTAATCTCTACATCCAACATGGGACTTGAATTCACAAGAGATGAAGAGTCACATGCTCCACCACCTGAGCCAACCAGTTGATCAATCTAGCAAATAATTTAATCTCAGCTCCTACGACACATATGATTAATAAAAGGCTTAGATCTAGAACATAAAAAGAATTCCTACACATGAGCAACAGTCTTGAGCAGGCATTTCAGAAAACAGGATAGCCAATGCTCAATGTCATTAGTGAGCAACAAAGTAAAATGCAGATTAGAATCACAAAACACAAGGTACCTGGCTGGCTCAGTCAGTAGAACATATAACTCTTGATCTCAGGGTCGTGAGTTCAAGCCCCACATTGAGCATGGAGCTTACAAAAAAAAAGAATCATAATATACTACTAAATACCCACCAGACTGGTAAAACTGGAAAAGACAAAAACCTCCCAAATGTTGACAAGAATATGGAATAACAAGAATACTGCTGATAGAAATACAACTGGTAAAAACCACTTTGGAAAATGATTTAGTTGTATCTTCTAAAGTGAATATACATATTCACTATGACCTAATAACTCTACTCCTAGATAAATAGCCACCAAACCAATGTGTACATGTATGCCAAGAAACATAAATAAAAACATTGGCATAATTCATAATACCAAAAAGTCTAAGGAATCCAAACATCTAGCAACAACAGAATGGATAAATAGTATATTCCTCCAATGGAACATTACCTAGCAATGAAAATGAAAAAAGTTACAGCTATATGCAAAAACATGGATGAATCTCACAAATATAACAATGAACAGACACAATATTAATGAAGTTAAGACATACATGCTTAGATGTAAAAGCTATTTATAAAACCAAGAAAGGGACTGCCATAAAAGAAGAGTGAGTGACTTCTTTGAGGAAAAAGAATAGGGTACCGGCCAAATCTAAGGGGTCATGAGGTGGACTTCAAGAACATTGACAATATCTTTTTTTTCTTTTACCCCTATGATGGCTACACAGATGTTAACTTTGTGATAATTCACTGAGCTACATAGTTTGGCTCTGTGCACTTTTGTGTATTTACATTACATTTCACAAAACAAAAAAATTGTAAAACAGGGAAGAAGAAAGAAAATAAATAATAAGGCCACAACCTTATCTGAAAAAATACCTAAAGTGTTGAAGTAAATGCTAAGGGCAAATGAAACACTGATAACAAACACATGAAAAGATGCTCAACATCACTAGTCAAATTAAAGCCATAATGAAAAATCGTTACACACTTGTTCAGAATGCCTAAAATATTTTTAAAACTCAAAATACCGAGCACTGGCAAGGATACAGAGCAATTAGAACACTCATACAAGGTTGGCGGGAATGCCAACGGGCACAGTCACTTTGAAAAACAGTTTGACAGTTTATTACAAAACTAAACATACCCATACCCCATATGTCACCAATTTCATTCTTAGTATTTACCCAATAGAAATGAAAACCTATGTACACACACAACTGTATGCACACAACTGTATACACACAACTTACGTTTGTAGCAACTTCATTTGTAATCATTAAAAAACAAAAACAAAACCCAAATGTCCTTCAACTGATGAATAAAGAAACTGGTATATCCATAAAATGATATATCATTCAACAAAAAGGAACAACAACAACATGCATGATCTCAAACACATGTTGCTAAGTTAACAAAACTTGACCTAAAGGCCTCCTATATGTATGATTCCATTTATATGCCATTCTGGAAAATCCAAAACAACAGAGACAGAGATAGGGGGTTTAGGGGTACAGGGTTGACTATGAAATCGTAGCAGAAGGGAATTTTGAGGAGTGATGCAACTGCTCTATATTATGATTATAGAGGTAGATACACAGTGTGCATTTGTCAAGACCCTGTATACCACAAAGAATGACCTTTACTATACACGAATTAAAAAATAAATTTTAGGGGCACCTAGGTGGCTCAGTCAATTAAGCAGCCGACTTCAGCTCAGGTCATGATCTCACCGTTCATGAATTCAAGCCCTGAATCGGGCTCTTTGCTGACAGCTCAGAGCCTGCAGCCTGCTTCAGATTCTGTGTCTCCCTCTCTCTCTGCCCCTCCCCCACTCACGCTCTGTCTCTTTCTTTCAAAAATAAATACACATTTTAAAAAGATTTTTTAATTGTTTAAAACAGTAAGTTTTAGGTGCCTGGGGTGGCTCTGTCAGTTAAGCATCCCACCTCCTGATTTCGGCTCAGGTCATTATCTCACAGTTCATGAGTTCAAGCCCTGTATTAGGTTCTCTCTCTCCCACTCGCTCTCTCTCTTCTCTCTCTCAAAATAAATAAGCATTTTATAAATAAATAAACAAACAAACAAACAAATAAATTTTAAAGAGCTTTAAAACACTGTGATCATAGCGGGCACCTGGCTCAGTCATTTAAGTGTCCAACTTTGGCTCAGGTCATGATCTCGCAGTTCCTGAGTTGGAGCCCCCCACAGCACTCTGTGCTGACAGGTCAGAGCCTGGAGACTGCTTCGGATTCTGCATCTCCCTCTCTCTCTGCCTCTCTCTCTCAAAAATAAACATTTATTTTTTTTGTTTGTTTGTTTATTTATTTATTTATGTATTTATTTTGAGAGAGAGTGAAAGAGATAGCAAGCAGGGGAGGGGCAGAGAGAGGGAGAGACAGAGAGAATCCCAGGCAGGCTCTGTGCTGTCAGTGTAGAGCCCGATGTGGGGCTCAAACTCACGAACTGTGAGATCATGACCTTAGCTGAAACCAAGAGTCAGATGCTTAAATGACTGAACCACCCAGGTGCCCCTCAAAAATAAACATGTAAAAAATTAAAAATAAAAAAAAAAAACCACTATGATCACAGCACCACCACAGATTTACAAAGCATAAAAATGCCAAAAATATCATAAAATTCCCTCAAATTCAAGAATCCTAAAATATGTATTACCTAATTACACAATGTAAATAAATTATAATGCAACTCACTTAGATATTTAACTATAATAAACACTACTGATAACATTAAAGTTGCACTTAGTGAACATTTTATACATACGTTTTAATCTTCCAAACAATCATATAAAGTAAAATTTATTTCAGCTTTACCAATGAGGAAACAAACTCAGAAAGAGTAAAGAAATCTCTTACCCATGCACACACACGTAGTAAGTGGTAAAGCTGAAGTTTAATCCCATTGCATCTGAGTCTTTCCATGCCCATTTTCTTTTCTCTATATTGTTTCTTAAAAGCTTTTGTAATTCCTTAATGAGTAATGTTTTTCTTTACATTATTTGAAAATGTGTTATTTCCTAAATTTATAAATTTAAAATGAATTATGAATATTTTATATTGTCCAAGTACCCACATACTCATGATCATATAAAATGAAGTTAAAATATGCAGCCTCTGCCCTCAAGATGTTTATAATCTAATTGGTGGCACACATATGACAAACAAGGTAGGCAATTTTAAAAATCAAAAATCAGCTGAATGGGCAGTTGGGGAGGAAAACATTGCTGTGAGTGCCTCATAATAATAAAATAATTCTAATTGCTTCCTCCTGTCTCTTGCATTACCACTGTCATTCATTGCACTTATATATAAGCATGTGTGTATATACAGACACACATAAACAAACATACTCAAATATAATATTGCTATTAGACTTATCTGTTAGAATAAGAACAAAAATGTAAGTTTTTATTCTGTCTTAACTTATTTCTTCTCTTATGCTCTTCCTTTCCTTTTTTACATCTTAGCTTCTGACCTATTTCATTTTCCTTGGCTCTAAAAGAACTTCTTTTAACACTTCTTTCAAGGAAGGTCTACTGACAAACAATTCCTTTTTTTTGTTTGTTTGTCTGATAACCTTTATTTCTCCTTCACTTTTTTTTAAATGTTTATTTTGAAAGAGAGAGAGCGCACGCAAGCACTAGCAGGGGAGGGGCTGATAGAGAATCCCAAGCAGGTTCGACGCTGTCAGTGCAGAGCCTAATACAGGGTTCGATCTCACAAACCACAAGATCATGACCAGAGCTGAAACCAGGAGTTGGATGCTCAACCGACTAAGCCACCTGGGCGTCCTGACTCAGTTTTAAAAGATAATTTTGCAAGGTGCATTACTCTAGGTTGGTGGGTTTTTTCACTCATCATCTTATATTACACACCATTCTCTTCTTGTTTGTGTGGTTTCTGAGGAGAAGCCAGATATATATAATACTTGTCTTTGCTCCTCTATAGGTAAGGTATTTTTCCCCCTCCGGCTGCTTCAGGATTTTTTATCTTCAATTTCCTGTAATTTGAAAATGATATGCCTAGGCATAGTTTTTTGAGCATTTATCCTACTTAGTGTTCTCTGAGCTTTCTGGATCTTAGGTTTTGTTTCTGATGTTAATTTGGGGGAAATTCTCACTTGTTACCATTTCAAATATTTCTTCTGTGCCTTTTTCTCATTCTTCTCTTTCTGGTATTTCCATTATGCAAGCGGTACAACTTTTTTCTTCTTTTTTCTTTTGAGAGAGAGCCAGAGAGAGAGCACAAGCAGGGGATGGGCAGAGAGAGAGAGAGAGAGAGAGAGAGAGGATCACAAGCAAGCTCTGCACTGTCAGTGCAGATCCTGACATGGGGTTCAAACTCACAAACTGTGAGATCATGACCTGAGCAGAAATCAAGAGTCGGACACTTAACCAACTGAGCCACCCAGGCGCCCCTGTGGTATACTTTTGTAGTCATCCCATAGTCTTTCGATATTGTTCTGGTTTTTTGTCTGTTTCCAGTCTTCTTCTCTTTGGTTTTCAGTTTTCAAGGAGTCTATTGGTGTATCTTCTCGCTCAAAGATTCTTTCATCAGGGGTATCTAATCTATTAATAAGCCCATCAAAGGTATGCCTCATTTCTGTTAGTGTTTTTTTGTCTAGCATTTCTTTTTGGTTCTTTCTCAGAATTTCCATCCCCCTCCTCGCCACTGCCCATCTGATCTTGTATGTTGTCTACTTTATCCATTAGCATCCTTAGCATATTAATCACAATTGTTTTAAATTCCCAGTCTGATCATTCCAACATCCCTGCCATATCTGAGCCTGGTTCTGAGGCTGGCTCTGTCTCTTCCAACTCTGTTTTCTGCCTTTTAGTATGTTTTATCATTTTTTTTTCTTGATAGCTAAGGCATGATGGACTGGGAAAAAGGAACTACTATAAATAGGACTTAAGCAATGTGGTGGTGAGGTGTGGGGGTTGGTAGCACATTTTATAGTTCTATGATTAGGTCTCAGCCTTTTAGACAGCCTGTGCTTCTAAACTATGAACTTCACATGTGCTTCTCAGTCCCTCCCTCCTCCTCTTAGGTGGGGCAAGATGGTTAGAGTGGGCTGAAGTTATGTTATTTCCCTCCTCACACACAGAAGGCCTGAGCAGCTGGAATTGAGTATTTCCCTTCCCCTGCATCAGGTAGGTTCTGATAAACTCCAGCAGTTTAGGCTCTGATGAAATAGTTTCTCCTGAGGGTAGGCCTTATTAAGAACAGAATGCACTGGTATATTTCAAAACTGTTCCATTTCCCTTTCCTCTGCCAGAAACAAGAGGGGATTTTTCTCTAATATTCACTAGAGAATCTCGTAGAGGTGCAAGAGGTAACACACAAAAAAGTGTGGGGGCCCTCAATGACTGGTTCCTCCATGGAGTTTTAAACTCTCAGAGTTGTCCACACTGAGCCTCCAACAATTTATCAATTACAATCAGATTTCCCTATAGGAGTACTGGTTCCTGGTGAGGTGACTGCCCTGGTAAGTTGTGATACACTGTATTCTCTGTCGATCTCTCTAATTTTGAGGGCAGCGGTTTGCCTTTTGATCTCTCTTCATTTATGGATCTAAGAAAAGTTGTTGATTTTTCACTGTGCTCAGCTTTTGACTTGTTATTATGAGTTGGCAACATCCAAGCTTCTTACATGCCATATGAGAAACCAGAACTCTGTATTTTCTTTTAAGAATGTTTTCCTACACTACAAGCTTAAAATTTATGTAGAAAAAGAAAAAAATATACAAACCCAGTATCATGTACAACAAAACTGTGTCATGTACTTTGAGAATTATTTACTTTCCATTTTCCTTACACTACACATATTCATGTTTCTAGATGTCTAGCCTAGATCAAATACTGTTCTTAAACATCTGAACCTTCCAGTTTATCTGTAAAAATCAATATAAAATTATAAACTGCAATCCTTGAAATATATCTTTCAAACAAGCCATTAAAATACAGCTTACCATTTTGATGCCTGTGGAAAATGTCACTGGTTTTATAGGTTTAGGTTTCTCAAGTTGCATTTCCAACTGGGTAGATCTATCTTTATGCTGAGCCAAAAGTAGAGCAACAGGGAGATCTGAACTCTCCTGTAAGAAAAGTTAAAGTGCAACATGAAAGTTAAAAAGGAAAAACTAATGAGCAACAAGTCTTTCATTTTAAATTATGCCCTTTCATAAGCACTTGATGTCAACCTAAATATTCACTTTATGGAGAACACTTCACAAAAAATTTTAACATTCCATAATAAGAAAAGGCTGTTTGAGATTCATAAATCAAAATAACCTGCAAAAAAGTATTTTTATAAAATCCACATTAAAGACAATAGGGTCTTATTTCATCTAGCAAAGCCAACCATATTTATTAAAATAAAAAAAAATTAAAAGCTAATCACAAAAAGAGTAATACAAAGTACTATAACGTAGATCAGATGTTTATCTAAGACACATTCTTCTACCAGTGAATTCAGACCAGTTTGAAATTGTTTCCCATTAGATTTCACCTGAGGCCGTTTGGAAATGATCCTTGTTCTGTTTTGCACAATAGAACGATTGTTAAGTACAACCAAAAATATATTCTCTCCTTTACTGAACTTATTTTTAGAAATTAAGTCTAAATTTTTTTAATTGACAAAATGATAGCAAATATTTATTTTAATACCTTATATTGACACTAAAAGAGGGCTACTATTTACATAAATCTGCATATATACATATGAATGACACAAGCAATGATACTAATTCTTATATGCAGATGCATTTATCCTGTTTAACATGAAGTTCTCTTACATGTTCTTCCACATGCTGTGGAACTAAGGTCTAAACTAAACATATCCAGACTTTTTCCTTCCCGAGTTTTCAGTTAAATAAGAACACAGAAACACATGCAGAAGGAAGAAGATAATATACACACAGTACTTTATATCTGTAAACAAAAATGAAGATTACAAACACATTTCTATCTATACCTATAGATATTGAGTCTATACCAAGTCTATCTATGAAAACAGACATATTTTTCAAATGGCCTAGAGATTTTTAAAATAATAACAACCCAGAACTTAATCCTGGAAAGACTATATTGTTAAACATTCCCTAGTATGAAAGTAAACATACAGCAGAATCTAATTTTCTTTCCAAATCTAACAACTTTATACAATTTTTTAGGCACAAATGTAGTTAATATATTTGAAGGAACTTTTGGGGCGCCTGGGTGGCTCAGTCGGTTGAGCGCCGACTTCGGCTCAGGTCACGATCTCGCGGTCCGTGAGTTCGAGCCCCGCATCGGGCCCCTGTGCTGACAGCTCAGAGCCCGGAGCCTGTTTCAATTCTGTGTCTCCCTCTCTCTGACCCTACCCCATTCATGCTCTGTCTCTCTCTGTCTCAAAAATAAATAAACGTTAAAAAAAAAAAAAATTTAAAGGAACTTTTTTGTCTATAGTACAGAAGTAATTCAAATAAAAAGCAAATTATTTCAACAGAATTGTCCTAGCATAAATCTGTACCTCAAGACTTGGTAACAGAAGTGCTTTGCAAGAGCAATGTTACAAAGATTAAAATTTTTTAAATGGAGGAACACAAATTTTATTTATAAAATATAGCCTTGGGGCCTTTAGCAATAATAAAGGAAAATAGGGGCACTTGGGTGGCTCACTCAGTTAAGTGTCCGACTTAGGCTCTGGTCATGATCTCCCGGTTTCTGAGTTCGAGTCCCGCATCAGGCTCTGTGCTGACAGCTCAGAGCCTGGAGCCTGCTTCAGATTCTGTGTGTCTCTCTCTCTGCCCCTCCCCTGCTCATACTCTGTCTCTCTCAAAAATAAATAAATTTAAAAAAACATTAGAGGGGCGCATGGGTGACTCAGTCAGTTAAGCATCTGACTTCGGCTCAGACAGACAGTTCATGGGTTCAAGTCCTGCATCAGACTCGGTGCTGTCAGCACAGAGCCCGCTTTGGATCCTCTGTCTACTTCTCTCTCTGCCCCTCCCCCACTTATTCCCTCTGTCAAAAATAAACATTTAAAAAATTGTTTTAATTTAAAAAATAATAATAAAGGAGAATGAATGAAATATATACTATTGAGAATATACTTGAACACCTTTCATACTCTGCAATAAAGCATCAGTTATGCATTAGCAACAGTATTGCTGTGAATTCCTGCAGCTATTCTAGATGTTCATCAAGAATTTTATAATTAAACGTAAAATTAAGAGAGAATTTAAATGGACTGTGGACCAAAACATCTTTTAAAACCCATTACTGCCTTTTCATATGTAAAAATTAACAGAAGAAAACTAAATTTCTTGGCATTCCTTTTCAATCTATACTCTAAGTGAATTCAAATACTCTTCCATACCTGGTATTTACTCTAAGTGAAAGTCCTTATGTAAAAGCAAGACAATGGGCTCACTTCAAAAAAGTTGCTAATCAATACTTGGGCCTGTTTTAATCCTGGTTTCACTTTCACATAAAAGGCCCTGAACATTAAAATGCCTTGGTAAAACAGCTGAAATTCAATAAAAAATAAACATTCTAGGAATCTAAAACCAATTTTGACATTAAGGCATACAATTTACTTCAAATCTGCTTCATTCCATCTTAGCACTCAAAACTTTGAAGCCTGAAAATCTTTGTGAAAGTTAAGTTAGAATTAAACAGGAGCTCAGGCAGTTAATTGTCCAACTTTTGGTTTCACCTCAGGTCATGATCTCAAGGTTCGTGAGTTTGAGCCCCACATAGGGCTCTGCACTGATGGTGCAGAGTCTGCTTGGGATTGCTCTCTCCCTCTCTCTCTCTGCCCCTCCCCTGCATGCACACTCTCTCTCTCTCTCTCTCTCTCTCAAAAAGTAAATACACATTAAAAAAAAAAAGAATTAAGCAGGAGCTCTAACAACAATAAAAATCAATCAATGGAGTAAAAAAAAAAAACTATGGGAATATACATGCTCTCAAGAATACATAAAATGCAGATTCAGCCTTAGCAAGTTATTTCATTTTTCTTAGCTTTTCAGTTTATCTTGAAAGGTTCTCTAAACCTCATTAATTGCCTGAAGGTATACTGTGTAATATTTAAAGAAATTTTAATAAGACTGCCTGTAATACTCATTAAAAGCTTTATAATGACCACTTTTTAAAGATTATTTTAACTGACTTTAAGCAAGCCATCTGGCAAACAATATTTCTAATAAAAATCAGCTACTGGATTTTGACAGTATTAGCCCTTAACAAAATTTAAGACATAAACTGAAGAAAATTTTCAAACAGGAATATAAAAAGATTTAATAAGTTAGGACCTGTTTAAAAATCTTTTTCCAAACTGTTAAAAAAAACTGAATTTACAGTTAGGATTAAATAAATGGACTTTTTAGGCAACATTATGGTAAATGCTAAGTCATAAACATTAAGACCATAACATTAAAATCTGTCACATACAGTATAATGTAATGCTTTTTAAAGGTTAAAGAGTGACCATTAGCACAAGAATCAAACCCAAAAACAGGAGAAAAAAAATTCTTAATAAGTAGTGCTTGTTGCCTAAATTAGATCCAGAGAACAATTCTAAGATTTAAGCTTCTAGACATATTTACAAATGCCAATATTATCTTTTTCATAGAATCTAACACACGAATATACATAGAAAAAGAAACAAAGTGTGTTTTTTACTTATTAAGGATTCAGGAAGACAAAAAGAAATTTAATAAATTCTTTCTATTAGTCAATAAGAACTAAACATACATTAACATTTTAACAGAAACAATGATCATTTAAAAATTAAAGTAACAGAGAATTTTTAAAAATAAAATTAGGAAACCGAAAATTCAAAATGTACTAATATTTAAAAACAATCTGTTGTAATTAATTGGTCTAATGAATACAGTAAATTTCTAACGATTATTTAACCACCATGTTACATGCTCTAAACAGTGAAGAAAGTATGTGCAATAATGACTTGCAGGTGAAGAAAACAGGAAGTTGCAGGGAGTTTGGGGGGAGGTCTCACAAAAACCAATATTAACTCCAGCTTATACACAATGTACAACATTGGCAGTTTTACATCTTGCTTCATGCCCCACTGAATTAAAGGGGAGCGTCATGCCAATAGCTCTCAATGAGGCAGCAAAACATTACTTTGAGGACTAAAAAAATACGCAAAGAATAATTGCTATGCAGAGCCAGCTAACCTCAAAATTAAATCTAAAATCTCTTTATACTAGATGCAATATTTTTTAAATATTAAAGTACATTTTCATTTCATGTCTAAGTTCTATTTTGAATTAATTCAATTAATTGTATAAAGGAGAAGCATTACCAAGGAAAAGTATGTCCCTCTTTGTATAAAATGATGGGGGAAAGAACCTTTCAATAAAATAATTAGAACATCAGTATTTACTAATTCATTCTTTAAAGTTTTCAATTTTCACAAAATTCATGTCAACAAAAAAAGGTAAAATACATGTGTCATTTCAACTGTTAAAGGCACAACTGACAATGGTTTCAAGAAAAATTAGTGGAAATCACTAAGAAAAATATATTCTATTTTATATGCTGTCTTTATTTTTAGAACCAAATTTACATTCCACTTACACAAAGTAGATAGGGTTTATGAAACACATTTTCTATCTAAGCCTCATTAATGCCCTTACTCTTACTTTTCCTTACTTTCTCACCTACTTCTAATTTAATTATCTTGTTTTCTCTTTTTATTCCTGGTCAGCTGACGTTTGGCCAAAAGAATGGTAGAAAAATATACACATACACATTTACCTAATCATAGAGTTACAAATACCACATCAACTAGATTGACGAATTAAAGTATGTTACCACTACATAGAAATTAATTATGTGGACAAAAAAGGAAAGGGAAGAATGCAAAAGACTTTCCTGGAAAGGACCATTTCTACTGTGATTTTATATTATCACCCTAGGTTATAAGCATCAAATAATATACCATCAAATCTGTGAAACATTTCCGAAGCCTTAGTTATTATTACTGCTATTATCTAACAATGATGACTACTTGAGGAGCTAATTATTGGAAAACACAATTTGCAAAACACTGCCATTTCTTTCAAATACATTCTTTCTCATGCAAAAATATGAAACATGGTTCTCACAGAGTAAATAGAATCACTATAAATTTCACATGAAGCCAAAACACTTGAAAATAGGCTAGTTATAAGAAAGCCAGTGTTAATCAGGAGAAAACTGCCTTAAAAACAAAGCATTTTCATCAGTAAGCTTAAAAACATAAATAACCTATTAATAGTACACTGCCTTACATCAGTTACATTGCTCTTTCATCTAAAAATAAAACGGATATTGACAAAATGGGGTTTTTTTAATAAAGGAATAGAAGTTGAATACACCAGCACTGAATATGCCAGTAAAAATGCCATTTAAATGCCATTATCCAGCATAATAAAAAGGAAAAATAAACTCTGAATACTAATGATTTGTTCAAGACATTTAGCATTATTACATACCAGTTCATCTAAAAAAGCTTGCTTGTTCTTCCTTTTTAGAATCTGCTGCAGTTGTTCTTCTTTTTGAATAAACAGTCTTCTTTGTTCATTTTCCTGTCTTTCTACCTCTAAAGCTTCTTCCAATTCCTCCTGTTCCCGAGTCTAAAACAGAAATTTTTATATATAGCATGGAATAAATTTAATAACCAAAATCAATCCTTTACTGCACTCCGACACTTTCTGGATACATAAAACATACTAGTCACTTAAGAGTTTAATAGAGCAGCAATTCTACTCTGCAGGAACTAGAGTTCATTTTATTATTTCACATGGACATGTTACTATGAAAGAGAATGACACCTATCATTTAACTAACACCTAAACAAGTACACTTCACTCAGTTGCAGAGCTGTAGGAAATGTGTTTAATAAAGAATTTATTTATTGATCATTATTACAGATAGTTTTGAGTAATTCATTTTAGAGGATTTAACAAGAAAAACAAAAACAAAACCCAATAAAAACAACAGAGACAATCTACATACAGAACTACCAACTGAAACACTCCATTGAAAGGACTGACTTATTTAATAGAAACAATTTCCAGAACATTCTAGGTAATGAAAAGTTATCAATGTCCTAAGCTTCTTTTCCCTAAGCTGAAATAAGTCTTTATGATGCTAGAGTTCCAAACATCATCATGTTGCAAAAAACTGAAATTATTTTCTAACATAAGCATATAAATTTCAAGTCTTCTTTGTGCACTGAAAAATTCAAAATTCAAAGCTAATATGTAAACAGAATGAACTATAGTTCTACTCATTCTCCTTTTATGGAGTGCCTCGGAAATATTAAATAATTCCAGGCTCTGAAATTTACTCCAACTTAAAGTCATGCTTAAAAGCAATACTATACATAGTCTTTGTTCTTTCATTCTTATGAATGAAAAATACAGTAAAATCTAAATGGCTTTATTTTAAAGCTCTTTCTTTTTTTTTTTTTTACTTTGACAGAACATTGAGAATTTATGGCACCTTGAGGTAAATGCAGAACGGAGGAAGAGAGCATAATAGGTTTGAGCATTGTAAATATATGAATAGCAGACACCTCAGAGAAAAATATATTTATATTTAAAATAATATTTAAAACCCTTTGGACTTCAAGCTGTATTACAAAGCTGAAATCATCAAGACAGTATGGTACAGGCCCAAAAGCAGACACTCAGATCAATGGAATAGAATAGAGAACCCAGAAATGGACCAACAAATGTATGGCCAACTAATCTTTGACAAAGCAGGAAAGAATATCCAATGGAATAAAGACGGTCTCTTCAGCAAGTGGTGCTGGGAAAACTGGACAGAGAGATGCAGAAAAATCAACCTGGACAACTTTCTTACACCATACACAAAAATAAACTCAAAATGGATGAAAGACCTAAATATAAGACAGGAAGCCATCAAAATCCTTGAGGAGAAAGCAGGCAAGAACCTCTTTAACCTTGGCCGCAGGAACTTCTTACTTAACATGTCTCCAGAGGCAAGGGAAACAAAAGCAAAAATGAACTATTGGGACCTCATCAAAATAAAAAGCTTCTGCAAAGCGAAGGCAACAATCAGCAAAACTAAAAGGCAACTAACGGAATGGGAGAAAACATTTGCAAATGACATATCAGATAAAGCGTTAGGATCCAAAATCTATAAAGAACTTATCAAACTCAACACCCAAAAAACAAATAATCCAGTGAAGAAATGGGCAAAAGACATGAATAGACACTTCTCCAAAGAAGACATCCAGATGGCCAACCGACACATGAAAAAATGCTCAACGTCACTCATCATCAGGGAAATACAAATCAAAACCACAATGAGATACCACCTCACACCTGTCAGAATGGCTAACATTAGCAACTCAGGCAACAACAGATGTTGGCGAGGATGAGGAGAAAGAGGATCTCTTTTGCACTGCTGGTGGGAATGCAAACTGGTTCAGCCACTCTGGAAAACAGAATGGAGGTTCCTCAAAAAATGAAAAATAGAACTACCCTATGACCCAGCAGTTGCACTACTAGGTATTTATTCAAGGGATACAGATGTGCTGTTTCGAAGGGGCACATGCACCCCAATGTTTATAGCAGCACTATCAACAATAGCCAAAGTATAAAAAGAGCCCAAATGTCCAGCAATGGATGAATGGATAAAGAAGATGTGGTATATGGATACAATGGAGTATTACTCAGTAATCAGAAAGAACAAAACTTGCCATTTGCAACTATGTGGATGGAACTAGAGTGTATTATGATAAGTGAAATTAGTCAGAGAAACACAAATATCATATGACTTCACTCATAAGAGAATTTTAAGTTACAAAACAGATGAACACACGGGAAGGGAAGTAAAAATAATATAAAAACAGGGAGGGAGACAAAAACATAAAGAGAGGGGCGCCTGGGTGGCTCAGTCGGTTAAGCGTCCGACTTCAACTCAGGTCACGATCTCGCGGTCCGTGAGTTCAAGCCCGGCGTCAGGCTCTGGGCTTATGGCTCAGAGCCTGGAGCCTGCTTCTGATTCTGTGTCTGCCTCTCTCTCTGCCCCTCCCCCGTTCATGCTCTGTCTCTCTCTGTCTCAAAAATAAATAAACGTTAAAAAAAAAATTAAAAAAAAAAAACAAACAAAAACAAAAAACAAAAACATAAAGAGACTCTTAAATATGGTGAACAAACAGAGGGTTAATGGAGGGGTTGTGGGAAGGAGGATGGGCTAAATTGGTAAGGGGCATTAAGGAATCTACTCCTGAAATCATTGTTGCACTATATGCTAACATGGATGTAAATTAAAAAAATAAGTTAAATAAAATTTTTTTCAAAAACCCTTTACTAGATTTTTTTTTAGTTCACACATTAGATAAACTCCCAAAAAACAAAGTTCTCAACCAAAAAGATATTTCACCTACAATTCAAACTCAGTACTATATCCAAAATAAGTTTAGCATCTGGCCTCCCAAAGTGATCATACACCTATATTCCTTGTGTCCACAAAGTGCACACCTACATCTCAGTCAACTTCATTTGAAACTGCAAATTTAGCTCTATTTACTCCCTCTCCCCCTCCCATTCCTCTTAAATTAAATCAGTCTCTACATCCTATTAGCATCGCTCCCTATAATTTTACAAATGTTTCCTTCTCTATTGCCAAGGTCGCTACTCTAATTCAGGCCCCCCAGTGGAGAAGAGAATTCAAACTTCATCTAGAAGGATTAGTAGGAATAAATGTAAAAAGTCAGGGGCTGAGATATGAAGGCTGGAAAAGTGAACTACTTGATTAGAGGCATAGAAGCAGAAAAAGATGAGCCACATAGTAAAATAGAGCCATATACTCAATTAAGTGTAACAAGATACAGTGAAAAGAGAATTGATAGAGTGGTAAATTCTCCTTGCAATGATAAAAGGACACACAGAGAAAGAAAAGATTTCATAGGGAGTATTATGGGTTAAATGTATCCCCCCCCCCCAAATATATGTTGAAGTCTTAACCCCTAGTACATGTAAAAGTGACCTTATTTGGAAATAGGGTCTTTGCAGACATAATCAAATTAAGATGGGGTCATACTAGAAATTCAGACACAGACACACAGGGGAGAAGGCCATGTGGAGACAAAGGTAGAGATCAGAGTGGTACTGAAGGTTCTGACAACCACCAGAAGCTAGAAGAGGCAAGGAAGGATTCTTCCCTAGAGCATTTAGAGAAAGCATGACCTTGATGATACCTTAATTTCAGACTTCTAGACTCTAAATTTCTTTTTTAGTAATTTATTTCAGTGGCTCTCGGAAACCTAGGAGGTTGAGGCAAACACTTGAAACAGTAGGTATTTACCCGCATTGGAGAGTGGAACAGCTATATGGGCAGAGAAAACAAAGGTGCAAAGACATGAATAAAGCTGGAATGCTTAGCATATCCAAGTCATGAAGTATGGGGGTGGGGGAAAGCTCTAGATAAAACTGGAAAGGAAAGCAGAGGACAAATCATGGAGCATCCATCAAACCATACTAAGGAAATCTGTGTCATTAAGGAAATCTGAGGGATAACTTTAGAAAGATGATTAGAAGCAGTGAAGTATTCAGACCAATGGGATCATAACTGAAGACAGGAAAACTGGTTAGAAGAACATTTCGATACCCAGATAAGAAATGATGAGAGCTCTAAATAAGGTAATAATAATAGAATTAGAGGAGGAACCAGGTTTGAAAAATGATGGGGAGAGACTATCAACAGTATAGGAAGACAGACCAGATGTGGCTTGAACACTCGGATAAAGAATGCAAGAGAAACAAATGGTAAACATTTAAAAATTCAACTCTGGAATGCTGAATTAAAAGTGCCTATAATAATCAAGAAATAAATGTCTATTAACGATACATACATATATATACACATATATATACATATACATATATACATATATATACATATACATATATACATACATATACATATATGTATACATATTACATAGTAAAATTCTACAAGCTCAGGAGAAAAACAATGTGCTGCAGAAACATTTGAGAGTAATTAGTATACAGGGTTAACTCATAGAGAGAAGCACTGAAAGGAACCATGGTTTAGAGTCAGGAAGGAAAGCTTAAGTCTCCTAATCTTGAACGGGGAAGGTGAGGGCAGCAGGACGAGGAGGAGAATGGAGTGGCCCCACAGAAGTTAAGGAAGAGGGATTCCCTATCAAGGGAGAAGCCTACACCAAACACAGCCAACAGGCCCAGTGAGATTCAGACCAACAATTCATCATCTTTGACAATGAGAAACTGGTAGCCTCAATTTTCTCACTGAAATAGAATATATGAGCATCTTGGACATAGCAGATCTCAATAAATATTGATTGGCTAACTAGCTGACTGAATAACCGGGACAACAGCCATCATTAAAAAATCAAACACTGTGGGAATGAAGAAGAAGGTAATGGACTGAGAGAAGGAAAACAGGTTGAAAATTAAAGGTCTCTGTGTTCTTCCTCATGGCACTACGGTACCCAGTCAACCTCCTTTGCCTTCACCTCCTACTCCTAATCCATCAGTATAGGACTTGCTATTTTAAACTCAAACTGTTTCTCCAATTCATCCCACCTCTCCATTTTTTGTTTAAGTCACCTCTGAACCCACCAACATGACTGCAATAATTTCCCATTGGTTTCCCAAATTCCAACCTCGATTCTCTCAAATTCAACCTCCACAAAACCACTATATTCATTTTTTTTTTTACCACTATATTCATTCTAACAAAGACAATACATTATCACTTGGTTTAAAACCCTTCAATGATGATCATCCACAACCAGGTTTTTATAACATTACTCTAAGGAATCTTGAATTCTCTAATAAGATGCCTAAGGTATACTACAAAGAGACTGAACAGATGGGAATTCAGCCTATCCCTCTACCCACTAAGAAAAGTTTGGTTTCACTTCAACCAAAGTATTCCAAGCAAGTTTTCATTTGAAGAAAAAGTTCACCGAAATTAGATTATTCTTTTACTGCAACACTCACTATTATTTCCTAGCTTAAAACTCTGAATGAGGGGTGCCTGGGTGGCTCAGTAGGTTCAGTGACTCTTGACTTTGGCTCGGGTCATAATCCCAGGGTTGTGAGATCGAGCTCCATATCAGGCTGAGCGTGGAGCCTGCTTAAGATTCATTCTCTGTCTCTCTCTGCCCCTCACCCGTGCTCTCTCTCTCTCTCTCTCAAAACAAACTTAAAAAAAAAAAACTCTCTCTCTCTCTCTCTCTCTCTCTCTCTCTCTCTCCCATCTGCCCCTCCCCCACTCACACACACACTCTGTCTCTCTCTCTCTCTCTCTCTCTCTCTCTCTAAAAATAAATAGGGGCGCCTGGGTGGCTCAGTCGGTTAAGTGGCCGACTTCGGCCCAGGTCACAATCTCGCGGTCCGTGAGTTCGAGCCCCGCATCGGGCTCTGGGTTGACGGCTCAGAGCCTGGAGCCTGTTTCAAATTCTGTGTCTCCCTCTCTCTGACCCTCCCCCGTTCATGCTCTGTCTCTCTCTGTCTCAAAAATAAATAAACGTTAAAAATAAATAAATAAATGAAAACTTCAAAGCTCTGAATGAAAAAAAGTACTCACTTAAAAGGAACATCCTTCTATTAATGAGTTAAATGGCACTAATGGAACAAGTTACCTAAGAATACCTATTTTGCATGTATCTTCTAACTCAGTGAAAGCTACTGGGCAAAGAGTAATTTTTATGTCACACTGATCCTCTCAGAAATGAGACACCTTTCTAAGGAAGCCAGGCTGGGTATGAATGGAATTAGAATGTAGTGCCAATCCCTTGAGAACTTTATGGCAGGAAAGAAGTACTGAAATGAAACACTCCTAAGACTATAAGGAGAAAGTCCCTCTAAACACAAGATGAAAACACAAGCTATGTGATCCAAATATGACTTGTATCATTTTTACCAATGATCACAAATTCTTGACAAAGTACCTCAAAAATAATCACCTCTGCTTTCCTCTAAAACTGGAAAGCCCAGCATTAAAAAAATGACAGCTAAACTGTATAAGTTGGACAATTAAATCTCTGCATGCTCACAATTCATCTCTCTCTCTCTCGCTCTCTCTCTCTCTCTATATATATATACACACAGACACACACAATACACATACACACATATATATGTGTGTGTACATATACATATACACACATATGTATATGTATACATATACAAATACTATATACATATACATAGTATTTCTGGCCTAGATTTCAGCTAAATTCTTTGTAATTTTAACTAGTTTTAGAGGAAGATAGCTTTTCAGGAATCAGATGGAAACATTCATTTCTAAAGCAAAAGAAGAAAATACTTAGCAACCAACCAGCTTTAACTTATTTTTCTGAATGACATCTTTGTTTTCCTTTTGGTACATCTCCATTTTCTTTTTGGTGTTGTCCAAATCCACATTATTGGTCAAGTTGAAAACTGCATCAGAAAGGAAACAATGACATGAAAAACAGTTTTAATATAAATCTTGAGTCACAATAAAAAAAATTCATCACACTGACTTAATTCATCAGATTGTCATTACTTACAGCTATATTTATGTCCTTTTACCTAATACCTACTTTAGAAACTAGTTCTAGTTCAGCAACTATGTTTTCAGAGCCAAAGACTATCAGACTATCACACAGAATATCTAAATCTCTGAATCACCCCAGAAAACCTAAGATACGTGTTTGTCATAATCATATTAGATTTGATTTTTAAAGTCCCCATTCTAACTTTAAAAGTACATAAAAGATTACTTAAATTATTTAAATATAAAGAGTAAGTCTGGGATCTATTATACTAGTCAGAATCAAAACTGAAAAGAATCTGTGCTCTACAAAGAGAAAATTTATCCAACAGAATAAAAAATATTATATAATTATATAATTTATAGAAAACAAAAACAAGTTTAATTCGCATTCCAATGGTCCCTATAGTCTAGATGTAAAGAAGCATGATATAGGGGCACGTGGTGGCTCAGTCGGTTAGGCGTCCAACTTCAGCTCAGGTCATAATCTCGCACTCGAGCCCCACATCGGGCTCTGAGCTGTCAGCTCAGAGACTGGAGCCTGCTTCAGATTCTGTGTCTGCC
This sequence comes from Panthera pardus, assembly GCF_024362965.1. Taxonomy (NCBI): domain Eukaryota; kingdom Metazoa; phylum Chordata; class Mammalia; order Carnivora; family Felidae; genus Panthera; species Panthera pardus. Next base: position 99,609,378 of record NW_026526810.1, on the reverse strand, counting down.
TCTCTCTCTACCCCTTCTCTGCTCTCTTTCTTTCTCTCAAAAATAAACAAACATTAAAAAATTTTTTTAATAAATAAAATGATATAGATAGCAGTTAAAAATTAACTAGGAAGGTAAAGGATAAACTGGCACCAAAACTTAAGACTGAAACTATTTCATAAGAGAAGCCACTGAGGTATGTTCAAAAAAGATGATGGTAGGGGCGCCTGGGTGGCTCAGTCGGTTGGGCGTCCGACTTCGGCTCAGGTCATGATCTCGTGGTTCGTGGGTTCGAGCCCCACATCGGGCTCTGTGCTGACAGCTCAGAGCCTGGAGCCTGCTTCAGATTCTGTGTCTCCCTCTCTCTCTGCCCCTCCCTGCTCATGCTCTGTCTCTCTCTGTCTCAAAAATAAATAAACCATTAAAAAAAAAATTAAAAAAAAAACAAAAAAAGATGATAAATTTTCAATGAGTTAGATTTTTTAATGTATAATTATTTAATAATTTTATAATTTTTTATATAATTCTGACTCAAAATAATGCCTTACTCCCTTCTAAGTTTACCTATACAAATCAAAGTGTCAATATAATACTCTGAATAACAACCAAAAAACTCTTTTGGTACAGGGCACCTGGGAGGCTCAGTCAGTTAAGCGTCCAACTCTGGCTCAGGTTATGATCTCACAGTTCATGAGTTTGAGCCCTGCATCGGGCTCTATGCTGTCAGCACAGAGCCCACTTTGGATTCTCTGCCCCTCCCCTTTTCGTGCACGCTCTCTCTCTCTCTCAAAAATAAATTTTAAAAATAAGAAACTCTTTTGGTACATACAAATTCATATCATAAAGTACCACCACACTACCCCACATGTTACTGTGTTTGCATCAGTCTGTCTAAAGAAAAATCCAGGGGCGCCTGGGTGGCTCAGTCGGTTAAGTGTCCGACTTTGGCTCAGGTCATGATCTCGTGGTCCATGGGTTCGAGCCCGGCGTCGGGCTCTGTGCTGACAGCTCAGAGCCTGGAGCCTGTTTCAGATTCTGTGTCCCCCTCTTTCTCTGACCCTCCCCTGTTCATGCTCTCTCTCTCTCTCTCTCTCTCTCAAAAATAAATAAATGTTAAAAAAAAATTTTTTTTGTTTAAATAAAAAAAAGAAAAAAAAAAGAAAAATCCGTATTATTAAGATTCTCCTGTTCCATAATTCAATTCAGACCTGCCTGGGCTTCTTCTGTAATCTTTTCCATCCATTATTACCTATTCTATCCCTTCACCAATTACTTTTCCCTACTTCCTGCTTGTTCTATAAACAGGTTTCATCTACCCTAAACAACTATGCTCTAAGCCATGTCTTTAAGTGAAACAGTGAGCCCTGTCTCACTCTTTCCTTTAATAACCATCTCAAATAGTTGCTTGACTTTTTGCTTTTACTTGTTCTTTTTTTTTCTTATTTGAGTACAGTTGACACATAATGTTATATTAGTTTCAGATGTACAACACAGTGATTCAACAACCAAATGTTATGATATGCTCACCACAAGTTTAGCTATCAACTGTCACCATGCAACCCTATTACAACACCAATGACTATATTCCATATGTTGTACCTTTTATTCCTATGACTTATTCATTCCATGACTGGAAGCCTGTATCTCCTACTCCCATTCACCCATGTTACCCATCCCCTCACCCCCTCCCTACTGGCAATGATCAGTTTGTTCTCTATTTTTATCAGTTTGATTCTACTTTTTGTTTGTTTTTTCAGATTCCACATATAAGTGAAATCATATGATGTGTCTCCTAAGGCAAAGGAAACAAAAGCCAAAATAAACTACTGGGACTACATCAAAATAAAAAGCTTTTTGCACAGTGAAAAAAAAACATCAACAAAACAAAAAGTCAACCTGCTGAATGAGAGAAGGTATTTGCAAATGATATATCTGATAAGGGGTTAATATATAAAATTTATAAAAAACTGATACAACTCAACACCAAAAAAACCCAAATAATCCAATTGAAAATAGGCAGAGGAGGGGCACCTGGGTGGTTCAGTCAGTTAAGCATCCGACTTCAGCTCAGGTCATGATCTCACAGTTCATGAGTTCGAGTCCTGCATCAGGTTCTGTGCTAACAGCTTGGAGCCTGAAGCCTACTTCAGATTCTATGTCTCCCTCTGTCTCTGCCCCTCCCCTGCTAGCGCTCTCTTTCTCTCTCTCTCAAAAATAAACAGTAAAAAAAATTTTGTTTAAACAGGCAGAGGACCTAAATGAACATTTTTCCAAAGAAGATATACCAATGGCTAACAGACACATGAAAAGATGTTCAACATCCCTAATCATCAGGGAAATGCAAACCAAAACCACAATGAGATATCACCTTACACCTATCAGAATGGCTAAAATCAAAACAGAAAGAAATAACAAGTGTCGGCAAAGATGCAGAGAAAAAGGAACCCTCATATACTGTTGGTGGGAATGTAAATTAATACAGCAACTGTGAAAAACAATATGAAGGTTCTCAAAAAAGTAAAGGTAGAAATACCATATGATACAGTAATTCACTACCTGGTATTTACCCAAAGAAAACAAAAACACTAATTCAAAAGATGTATGCACCACTCTGTTTATTGCAGCATCATTTACAATAGCCATGATACGGAAGCAATTCACATGTCCGTCAATAGATGAACAGAAAGAGAAGGTGTGGGATATGTACATATACAATGGAATATTAGCCATTTAAAAAAAAATGAGGTCTTGGCATTTGTGACAACAGTTATGGACCTGGAGGGTACTACACTAAGTGAAGTAAGTCAGACAGAGAAAGTCAAATAGTACCTAGACTTTTGGATTATAGAGCCCTGTAAGAGTTGAAAAGTAATATTGGGAGCCCAACACAGCGTTACCTATTTTGTTGAACAAGGCATCAAACATACCCTAAAAACCAATTTGATCAATAATTTCATTTTTATCTCCTCAAAGGCCACCTTATTTCAGAACATCAAATTATCATAATCATTGTTAATATCCCAGACTAATTTAGGTATGTAGAAAAAACAAAAGCAAACATCAATTCTATGATATGCAATCTTAAAACTCTGGGAGAAATTAGAGAAAATGAGAAACAATAGCCCCTAGCTACTTCTCCAGCCTTTTTTTACCACAAAGTAGAAAAGAAAATAATAATGGTGGTAAACCAGGAAATCTGGCTAGGATACAATGTAAGGCATTCCCCATAAATCACATTCTGACCCCAACACACAACAGAGGAGAAGGCTCAAAACTACCAAGTGCCCTTAGAAAGTCAACTGAGATCCATTAGTTAATACAGTATGATTCCACTACCTTTGCCAATTGCTCACATTTTACTCCTTGTATTTAACAGGTCATCTATTAAGCCACCAAATCCAGTAATCTACCATCCTCAATATCTATGCCACTCAACAGTGTTCATCACTTACACTTCCTTAGGCACTTCCTTCTCTTGACTAACTTAAATACATTCTCCTGATCTCTCTCCTACTATTCCAACTACTCCTTCCTGTTTCCATCTCTGGCTCTTCTTGGCCTCTAACTAATCTATATAATTCTAGCTTTTGCCTTCTTTCCTCCCTCCCTATTCTTGAGGCAATCTCATCACTTCCCATAGTTTCAACCAAATAAATGCCAGTAAAAGCTGACACCATCTGAAAGTGCATTTCAGAAAACCAATTAATAGATTAATGACATTAATGACACCAAGACTTAACACCTGATTCATCTGACCCACTCTCCTTTGCATTCCACAAACACCAGTTCCCAAATCCTACAGTTACCACCAAAATCTCTTTAAAACTGCCCTTATTCTCAAAGTGCCCTGACAATATACCAAACCATATAATATTTCTCCCTGGATAACGTATAATAATCTCTGCCTTCATTTTCTATTTCCAGAATCTTCGCATCTGACCCTACACTCTAACCAATCCATAATATACAGTGCTGTCAGACTAATATTTCTGAAGCATACCTCAAATCCCCTTCCAGTTCTACCATCCAAAAGTGCTCTCATCCCCTCTGCCTTTCCCCCCTTTACTAAATAAATAAATAAATAAATCAAACACTTTCAAAGGCTTTCTTTTTTTTTTAAAGTTTATTTAACGTGTGCATTCACACGTTGGGGAGGGGTAGAAGGAGAGGGGGAGAGAGAATCCCAAGCAGGCTCCATGCAGTCAGCCTGGAGCCTGCTGCAGGGCTAGATCTCACCAATCGCTGAGATCGTGACCTGAGCCAAAATCAAGAGTCAGACGCTTAACTGAAACTAAAGATCTCTCACTGGGGAGATCACCCCTAAACACATGAACTGAATAATACAAGACACAATATCATCAAATGACAACAGGGAAAAACTAAAAGTATCCTTGCTTCATGCATTCAACAATATTTAGTACTGTTCTAGTTGTTGAGTGTTTATTAAAAGAATAAACTATCGTGGGGCACCTGGGTAGCTCAGTTGGTGAAGTGTCCGACTTCAGCTCAGATCATGATCTCACAGTTCATGGGTTCGAGGCCCATGTCAGGCTCTACACTGACAGCTCAGAGCCTGGAGCCTGCTTCAGATTCTGTGTCTCCCTCTCTCTCTGCCCCTCTTCTGCTTGCACTCTGTCTCTCTTTCTCTTTCTCTCAAAAATAAACATTAAAAAAATTAATAAAAGAATAAACTATTCTTCCTTTTTTTAAAATTTTTTTTTAATGTTTATTCATTTTTGAGACAGACTGAGCATGAGTGGGGGAGGGACAGAGAGAGAAGGAGACACAGAATCCGAAACAGGCTCCAGGCTCTGAGCTGTCAGCACAGAGCCCGACGTGGGGCTCGAACCCACAAACTGTGAGATCATGACCTGAGCTGAGGTCAGACGCCTAACCAACTGAGCCACCCAGGAGTCCCATTAACTATTCTTCCTTTTAATGGAATCAGCTACCAATTAACCCTACAAAGTTCTGATTATGTCATTCAGTCATGAGTCACTCAGTTCACTCATTGCTTCTGCATCCACAATGCCTTGAGAAAAGAAAAATCCAACCTTATCTCTTACATTGCTTTTTCCTTTCTGCTCTGGGAGTTCTGCAGATTCCTCATAGCCTCTTCAAGAAACAATGGAAAGATTGCACAATTCCAACCAGAGAGGCTTTGCTTCATTTGTTTGCTTAAAATGATCTCCTCAAAATTTTGCTTGAAGAATACAATCTATAATGTGTGTGTATCAAGTATCTACAATATACATATGACAAGCACTATGTCCAGGTTCGGCCTAATTACATCACTTAAACCTCCCAAAAACCTTCTGAGATAGGTATTACTATTATTCACACTTTATGGATAAGGTTTAAAGACATTAAATAACTACATCCAAGTTATACAGGAAGTAAATGTTGTAACCAGGATTATAACTTAGGCTATCTGATTCTAAAGCCTAAACTTTTATCTACAATGCTAGGTATATTGCTTCTCTCAATGCCTGAAAACCACTGGTAGCACAATTCAGCTCTTCTTCTGTACACCTGTACAGGCCCCGTAATTTTCTACCTCCAAACCTGTTATCATACTGCTTCTCCCAGAGGATCCATATTTTAGTACCAACCTCAACGAAGAACAATTGTGGATATCCTTATCTGGCCTACCCTTCTATACCCAGCTTAATCACCACCTCTTCTTCATAACTCACTTTGCAGGTACAATCTCTCTATCCCTGAATGCCCACAATACATTGCCTAATATCATGCTGGTAGCACTTACCCACTTTCTACCCTATAAAAAAATTTTTTTAACATTTATTTAATTTTCAGAGACAGAGAGCCAGTGAGGGAGGGGCAGAGAGAGAGAGAGAGACACAGAATCCAAAGCAGACTCCAGGCTCCAAGCTGTCAGCACAGAGACTGACGCAGGGCTCGAACCCACACAAACTGTGAGATCATGACCTGGGTCGAAGTCGGACACTTAACCAACTAAGCCACCCAGGTGCCCCAAGTTATTTTAAATGTACATATCTATTTGACCTAATAAAGTGTTCCTTGAGGGCAGATTCTAGGTCTGATTCATCTTTATCAGTCCCAGTACTTCAATAAAAAACATCCATTGCATACCCCTTAAAATGGCAAAAATCCAATACACTGACAACACCAAAATGCTGACATGGATGTGAGGAACTCTCATTCATTGCAGCAGGAATGCAAAATGACACAACACTTTGGGAGACAGTTTGTTTCTTATCATTTTATCTAACAATCATACTCCTTGGTATTTATCCAAAGGAACTGCAAACTGTCCACACAAAAACCTGTACACAGATATTTATAGCAGCTTTATTTGTAATTGCCAAAGCATGGAAGCAACCAAGATGTCTTTCAATAGGTTAGTGGATAAACTGTGGTATATCCAGACCATACTGCTCAGCACTAAAAAGAAATGAGCTATGAAATCCTGAAAAGACATGGAGGAACCTTAAATGCTTATTACTAACTGAAAGAAGCCAATTTGAGAAAGCTACATAGAATATGATTCTAACTACATGACAGTCTAAAAAGGTAAGTCTACAAAGACAGAAACAGATCAATGGTTGCCAGAAGTTAAGGGAGGAAAAAGGGAAAACTAGGCAGAGCACAGAGGAATTTTAGGGCTGTGAAACTATTCTGTACAATACCATAATGGTGGATACATGTCATTATATATTTGTCCAAACCCATAAAATGTACAAAATCAAGAGTAAACTCTCATGTAAACTATGGTCTTTGGGCAATAATGATATGTCAATGTAGGTTCATCAATTATAACAAATTTACCACTCTGGTTGGAGATGTTGATAGCAGGGAAGTCCGTGCATGTGCGGGACAGGGGCTATATAGGAATTCTTTACTTGCTGCTGGCTATGACTCTAAAACTACTCTAAAAAATAAAATCTATTAAAAAAGGGGGGAGGGGGAACTTCCCATCTGGTAAGAGCTCAAGAAACACTTAATTACCAAAAGAGGGAAAAAAAATACATAAAATAAACCAATGCTAATGTTTATAATTACCTTTATAATTACGGATTTAATTAAGATGACCTTTATAAATTACAGAATTGAATTCTACAGAATGGTAAAGCAAGTGGATATAAAAGTACAGGAAAAAATTATCTTGGTTTCTTATGGCTATAAATCTACTGAGAAGTAAAAGTATTTAAATTGGTATCTATGTTGAACTCTAACAGAATATTTAGAGCAGTTTAAGAAAACAAAAAGTTTATCAGCAAGCTAGACAGTATACTACTGATTTAAACTTTCTATTTAATGGAACCCAGAAACAGGTAAAATTGAATTATAAATGAAATTTATCTGTATATGATTTTTTGTGATTAGAAACCTCATGATGAATTCCAATAAAACTAAAATAATCTATTTCTGTATTTCATTTTTTAATTTAGGAAACTAAGGTAATACCAGTATAATAGATACAAATCATAATCATAAATAATACAAATTGCTTCCTTTAAAAAGAAAAAATAAGAGTTTAAAAAGAAAGTAAAGTACTATTTTTAAAACTTTTCAGATGAAGCAAGTCTCATTCATGTCATAATGAATCAGGTTGGTATAATGGCCTTGAGAAAAAAAGAATAGAAGATAATTTTCTATAACAATCATTTGGCCCTTTATCTGGTTACTGGTTTAGCTCAGATGTTGACCTGCCTTTAGTCAAGTATTAGAAGGCAACAAAAAACCTATTGTATTTTCTGAAAGATTTAATGTTATTTAAGTACAATTTTGAAGTCTTTTTGACATCCAGAATTTATAATTAAAGCCCTTAGGACTTTCTCACCCTTTCAAAATAAGCATACCCTGAACCAAAAGAATAATCTATTTATTATGAAACTAAGAGCAAACCTTTGAGATAATCCCTGAGGGCAAAAGGAACAAGAATTTTTATGTTTAGATTGTCATAACCACAGAAAAGAGCCTATTGTTAATGCCATAAGAAAGTTCATCTTCATGTGTGCCCTTTCTATTGTAATTTTTATGCCATTATTCAAAATCATAGTAGTTTAAAATTTTTATATTTGTGATGTTCAAAGGATTCATAATGAAATTTATTTAACAAAATGGCCAATCCCTAACTTATAAATCCTCAAACACGTACTCCTTAGCCTCCCTCCCAACTCTGTTCCTCTCACTCTAGGCCAAAGCATCTTCAATAGCACCCTTCTACCTTTAATACTGAGTTCAATCTTCTTTAAGGGCCTTCAAAATATGAACCCAATCTACTTTTTATCCACTCCTGCTATTTCACCAATTAGCACCCCATATTCTGCATTCAGACTAGTAACTCCTCTGAGAGTAGCAAGCACTTTGATGGGCTCTGAGAGTCAGAAAAACCTATGTTCAAAATTTGGCTCCAGTATTTACTAGCAATGAGATCCTCGGCACAATACTTAACTCCCTTTACCTCTTCTCCATATGCTAATAAGCAGGGATAAAAATGCCTGTCTCACAGCTGTGAAAATTATACACGATAATGGGAGTACAGCAGAAGTCTGGCACTTAGCAGGTGTCCATAAAATTAACATTTTATACTTTTGATTAATACAGACATAGCCAATACAGGTACCACAGACATCAAACTGATCATCTTTGAAAGCATGAAAAAAACACAAAGTAGATAGCTGCTGAAACATGATTTTAAAAGGAAGTGTGATTCATACCACAACAATTAAAACAATAACACACAACAAAGCGGTGGAGCCACACCCTAACAAAACTTAGAAGAGCTAAAACTAGTCTTTCCTTCATTGCTTCACTCTCCACCCAACAAAACAATAAAAAATATTGCCTGTTCTTCAGTTTTTACTTTCTAGATTAATACCATACAACTGCTCAAGGTCATGAATTTTAGTTCATCTTTGCCTGCTCTTCCTACTTACTTCCTGTATCAAATTAGTCCTTGAATATTCTGTCTCTAAAACATCCCCTTTATCTATCCCTCCCTAACTACCTGCTCCAAGCTCTCATTATTTCTCATCCAAATTGCTATAACGGCCCCTGAGAAATCGTTTCTCAGCCTCAAGGATCTCCTGTCAATATTGCACATCACTACCACACTATCCTTACTGGCTCATTACTAGCCAGAGAATAAAATCTTACCCTGACAGTCTAGCTTGCAAAGCCCTCATTAACCCAGGTCTACTCTGTTTCTCAAGCCTCATTTCTGGTCATTCCCCATGTTCTACCTACCTATAACATTACTTGTCCATTCTCCAACATGCTCAATACCCTTGTACCTCTGTAACTCTGTCTTTTGCTACATATGTTTTTCCATCCTCTTTCCACTGATAAACTCCTATTCCATTTTTTAAGGTCAAATTCAAATATGACCTCTTCTCTGATCAAACTATACCTCTATTCCCCAATGATGAATTAATTGTTCTGTTATCTGTATTCCCATAACACTTTACAAATAAATGCCTGTACTACTTTCCCATTAAATTATAAATATTAGTTTAAATAATTATTTCCCCTTTAGAGTCTGAACTTACAGAAGGCAAAGATCATATATGTTCATCAAGTAAAGTAGTTCAATAGAACAATTAATATTTGTTAAACTGAGCTAAAGCTCAGAAAATAAACTAAGTCCATGACGCTAGGCCCCAAACTTCATCAATATCATTAAATATAATTAGAACTGCTCTTTATCCAACATGATCAAGATTAGTAGCTGATGATTTACAAAAGTCTGTTAAGGGAGGGAAACACACATACACACTCCTTAAATACTTTATCTTAAAACATATAAAGTAAGGGTAGTCATTCTCTAACTTAATGACATACAACCAATGTCTAGCCTTTAATTTCTTTAATTGTCCTTTCTCTTTTTTTAAGTTTATTTATTTATTTTGAGAGAAAAAGAGACTGTGCTAGTGGGTAGAGGCAGAAAGAGAAAGAAAGAGAGAGAGAGAGAGAGAGAGAGAGAGAGAATCCCAAGCAGGCTCCATGCTGCCAGCACAGAGCCCAATATGAGGCTCGAACCCACGAAGCAGTGAGATCATGACCTAAGCCAAAACCAGGAGTCAGATGCTTAACAGACTGAGCCACCCAGGCACCCCTGCTTCTTTCCTGTATAAACCACACCTGTCACCTACACTGTTCAGTTTCCATTTTTTAAAGTGGAAAAAGAACTTGAGAAACAGAATGCTTCAGGAGATTTGCAATTTTTTTCCTAACACATGAACTACTTAATTAAATTACATAATTATAAGTTTAATATAAGAAGACTTGGTTACCAATGCAAACAACTCTCAGTATATAAGTGAACTGGTGAGAGAAGTACAAAAGTGTACGTGACGACATCTTCTAATGAACAAGGGTCATCTTCATTATGCTTTGGACATCAATCAGTACTTTTTATGGGAGGACTGGGAAATGTCAGTCACCCCAACGGATCAAGAAAGTTTCAACATACTGCAACTGAAGATAGTCTTTCATGAATACACATGATAGCAGAATCACTTTCAAATTAAATGCTCCGAGCCACAGTTTTCCTATCTGGTAAGGAAAGGACTACATATCCTATAAGCCATAATATCCAGACTTGGTTCTTGTCAATCCTAGCTCCCACTTCTAGACATAAACATGGTTTTACCTATGGGTCCCAGGTTATTTATATATTCAAAGTAATTCATCTCATAAAAAAAAAAAATATCTTGGGCGCCTGGGTGTCAGCACAGGGATTCTCTGTCTTCCTCTCTCTCTGCCCCTCCCCCGTGTGTGCGTGCCCGCGTGCACTCTCTCTCTCTCTCAAAATAAATAAGCTTAAATGTGTGTGTGTGGGCGTGTGTGTGTGTGTGTGGGTGTGTGTATGTATGAAATAATGGCTCAATCAGAACCTTATTCTAGAATCAAGATCCCTGCCCGCTTTCCCCACCTTCTTTGTCCATCAGTTTCTTTAGATTATCTTACCTGCCTGCTTGGACTTGTGACCATGTATTCAACTAGCTCTGTGACATTTATAATCTCCTTTCTCTTTATTGCCTGACCAGACTGTTGACTAATGACATTGCCTTCAGAATAAACATGAGCTGGATTTCTTCCTGCTTACTACCCAACTTCCTGTCCTGTACTTAATATCTACATACAGCCAGATTTTTACATTTTCCCAGTTCTTGCAGATTTGGGGGGTGTATCTTCTCCATATATATCCTAACTTTTCTACTTTGCCTTGGCACTTCCAATTCCACCCCCTTTTCAACTAAAATCCAAGCCACTGATGATTGCTAACATTATACACAAAGTGCAATGAATACAATTAAATAAAAAAAGCAATGGCTCCAAGGCATTAAAAGATCCAAGAAAAAGCTTAAGTTATATTCTGTACATGCTATTTGCTATGACCTAACAAGTGAACTTAGATATTTTAGAAAAGTTTTAATTACAGTTGAAATAAAAAGATTCTCTGGGTTTTTCTTAGTTAATAAAGAAATTAAAGGCATTAGAATACTACATTACTCAAGAGTTTAAGTTTTCTAAAAATTTTCCCCATATATAAACCTTCTAAAGAATGATCAGTTTGTTATATTTATATTTTAAATATGAAATAACAGAAGTATAGTGAGAAGAGAAGAATAAAAAAGATGATTTAATTCCCTACGTCTCATTCTTATCTTCACAGTCTATAATTTTGGTAATATTTCCAAAACTATATTGAGTAATAATAATTATGGCAGCTTTAAAAAAAACACATAACTTTTTTTTAATTGAAGTATAACAACTTCCAGGCTCTTTAACATCTATGAAATCTTATTTAAGAAAGAAAAAATAATCCTTTCTTTTGATGAAAGCATCCTTTTGACTAATCACAAAAGAAAAGGCCCCAAGATTACTCTATCCTCTGATTCAAGCATAACATGAAAAACAGAATGCCACTTCAACAGTCAACTGCTTCCGACTATTTTCAAAATACTGTATGCACAGAGACATAAATGATAAACAACATATGGCTTTAGTCACCATAGACACAGTTACTAGAAATACTATTTTTTAAAAATCTGTATATTCGTTACTTGTGTTGACTCTAATGCCCCATCAACATACAGATATACAGAGATACAGTCTTTTTTCCCCAGATACAAAGTGATACGACTTTTCCTAAAACAAAATGTTTATTACTTAAGTATGTCCTTTACTTAAGCATGCCTTCTATTTAACAAACATGATTCAAGTACAACTGAAAGTAAATAGATAAAAAATGTCAGCTATCACAACAAAACTTGTTAGAGATTTTTCTGTGAGATGTTGTCTTAGGCATATAAAAGATAAAAGTACACAGGGTAGCAACCAAAAGTACAAGCATCAAAAACATACCAATTTCCTCAGACTTCAAGATGTATTACAAAGCTGTAATCATCAAGACAGTATGGTACTGGCACAAAAACAGACACTCAGATCAGTGGAACAGAATAGAGAACCCAGAAATGGACTCACAAACATATGGCCAACCAATCTTTGAAAAAGCAGGAAAAGACTATCCAATGGAATAAAGGCAGTCTCTTCGGCAAGTGGTGCTGGGAAAACTTGACAGCGACATGCCAAAAAATGAACCTGGACAACTTTCTTACACCATACACAAAAATAAACTCAAAATGAATGAAAGACCTCAATGTGACAGGAAGCCATCAAAATCCTTGAGGAGAAAGCAGATAAAAACCTCTTTGACCTCAGCCGCAGCAACTTCTTACTCAACATGGCTCCGGAGGCAAGGGAAACAAAAGCCAAAATGAACTATTGGGACTTCATCAAAATAAAAAGCTTCTGCACAGCAAAGGCAACAATCAGCAAAACTAAAAGACAACAGACAGAATGGGAGAAGACATTTGCAAACGACATATCAGATAAAGGGTTAGGACCCAAAATCTATAAAGAACTTATAAAACTCAACACCCAAAAAACAAATAATCCAGTGAAGAAATGGGCAAAAGACATGAATAGACACTTCTCCAAAGAAGACATCCAAATGGCCAACCGACACATGAAAAAATGCTCAACGTCACTCATCATCAGGGAAATACAAATCAAAACCACAATGAGATACCACCTCACACCTGTCAGAATGACTAACATTAACAACTCAGGCAACAAAAGATGTTGGCAAGGGTGCGGAAAAGAGGATCTCTTTTGCACTGCTGGTGGGAATGCAAACTGGTGCAGCCACTCTGGAAAACAGTATGGAGGTTCCTCAAAAAATGAAAAATAGATCTACCCTACGACCTAGCAATTGCACTACTAGGTATTTATCTAACGGATACAGGTGTGCTATTTCAAAGGGGCACATGCACCCCAATGTTTACAGCAGCACTATCAACAATAGCCAAAGTACGGAAAGAGCCCAAATGTCCATCGATGGATGAATGGATAAAGTAGATGTGGCATATATATATACAATGGAGTATTACTCAGTAATCAAAAAGAATGAAACTTGCCATTTGCAACTATGTGGATAGAACTAGAGGGTATTATGCTAAGCGAAATTAGTCAGAGAAAGACAAATTCATATGACTTCACTCATAGGAGGACTTTAAGTTACAAAACAGATGAACATTAGGGAAGGGAAGCAAAAGTAATATAAAAACAGGGAGAGGGACAAAATATAAAAGACTCTGAAATATAGAGAACAAACAGAGTTGGGGGGGAATGAGCTAAATGGGTAAGGGGCTTAAGGAATCTACTCCTGAAATCACTGTTGCACCATGTACTAACTAACTTGGATGTAAATTAGAAAAAATTAATAAATTACAGAAAGTAAAAAAAAAAAAAAAAAACATACCAATTTCTTCCACTTCTTCCAGAAAATCATTATATTCTCTTAGACTAGGAAAGTCTTCTTCTCTTTTATTGTATCTTTAAGAAAAAAAAAAAAAATCAACACATTACATATCTCTTGTTTTCAATATTATCTAATCAGTTTGTTTCTTCTTACCTATTTTATTCATGATACATAGAAAAGGATTGCTTACTAAATAAAACACTGTTTTCTTGACACCGTGTTTGTAATTAGACCAAAAACGTCGTTCTTAAATTCTTATGACTACAAAGACAGAATAGAATCAAAAGAGAAAGATAAAATATGTTAAATCCCTCTAAAACTTATGGAAAATAAAGAAAAAGAAATTAGGAACCTTATTTACTTGTTATAAATTGATTTGCTAACTTTCAGAAAGCTAAAGATTAATTCAAAAGACACCTTCCTATTTTTCATGACAACTATAGTCTAAAGAATACTAGATCATAAAATTCTGTAAATATTGTAATGTACCTGTAAAGAATTAGAAAAACTATAAGGGATCAATAAAAAATAAGAATCTAAAAGAGACTATCTCTCAGAGGTAATGCAAATACAAATACAAATAATGGGGGCATTAAGGAAGTAACACAGATTAAATACCTAGAAAGATGCTGCTAAAACACTGGTGACCTAGGTTTTAACATACACCACCAAAAATATCATATATATATTAAACATATATATTAAATATATTAAATATATTATAAATATATTTATTTAAATACATATATTTAAATATATTTAAGTAAATATGTTTAAATATGATATTTAAATATGTACTTAAATATTATATGTAGATAAATTAAATATATTATATTTATATATTCTTTAAACTTCAAAAATAATCAGGTGACTTTTAATAAAAGGACAGATAAAATAAAACCCAAAACTATTCACAAAGAGTAAAAACTAAATTATAAATGAAAAAAATATTAAAAATAAATACATATGCCCATACATAAAGATAGATATTAAAACAAATTACAACACATTATATAACAGCCTTCAAATCTCTATTTATTTATTTATTTTTAATTTTTTTTAATGCTTATTTGAGAGAGACAGAATGCAAGTGGGTTAGAGGCAGAGAGAGAGGGAGACACAGAATCCAAAGCAGGCTCCAGGCTCCAAGTCGCCAGCACAGAGCCCGATGTGAGGCTTGAACTCACAGAGCTGTGAGATCATGACCTGAGCCAAAGTCAGACGCTCAACCAACTGGGCCACCCAGGCGCCCCCTTCAAATCTCAATTTAAACATGATATCAGTGACCTACACCAATACTGTCACTAACTTCATAGTATTTTTCTCAATTCATAGTCACATAGTTGTTTAGTTTGCCTGTCTTATTATCTACCTCCATGCTATCCTATACTACTATACTGTAAGCCTTATGAGGGCAAGGTTCATAGCTATTTCACTCATTTCCATCTAGTACCTAAAATGCATAACACAGTGCTTGCACACAGTAGGTACTCAATATATGTTAACTAAATTAAAAAATATATAGTAAATATATAAACTGTAAGCCATCAATCCAGAGGATCTACACTTCTCTAATAAAGGCTAGATAAATATTACTGAGTTCTCTAAGAATTTAATCAATTTCTGTTGAACAAATGCATAGATGAACTTATACTTATTCACTTGCCAAACTGTCCATATTTCCATCAATAAATAATTATATCAATTACTGAAATAATTGTTAAAGTCCTCTTTGTATATCCAAACAATAATATTTACATTTTTAGCACTTTTTTCCGAATCTCAACCTCCTTGTCCACAGTAGGATCTTCAAAGAGTTGTACCCTAAAGTTGCTCTTTCTAAGTGGAGTGCCACATTCAGGACAGTTTCCAGCTCCTCTCATAAATAGTAAATCCACACAACTTTCACACCTGAAAGAGAAAATACAAGATAACCTTTAAGTCAGTACTCAAATCCACAACAATATTATATAGTTTGTTTTTTGTTGTTTGCTCTGGTGGTTTTTTGGTTGAGTGTGTTTTTTCCCCCTGGGGGATGGAGGGGCGGTGGCGGGGGGGGGGGGGGGGGGGGGAGGGGGGTAGTCAGAGATAGGAAAATTAATCATTGCTACTTAAAGCTCTCACAAAAAAATCTTTTAGAAAATATTTATTTTCATTTAGAGCTTACTTTTCTGACATAGGTATCCTAAAGGGTATCAGTTTCACTTTATACATTAAACAAATTTACAAATTAAAACAAATGGAGTTGAGGGGCGCCTAGGTGGCTCAGTCGGTTAAGCGTCCGACTTCAGCTCAGGTCATGATCTCAAGGTTTTTGAGTTCGAGCCCGGCGTTGGGCTCTGTGCTGACAGCTCGGAGCCTGGAGCCTGCTTTGGATTTTGTGTCTCCCTCTCTCTCTGCCCCTCCCCCACTTGTGCTTGCTCTCACGCTCTCATGCTCACTCTCTCAAAAATAAATAAAATGTAAAAAAAAACAAAAACATTTTAAAAAATGGAGTTGGGGGCTAGGCAGATTCAGAGGTAGCAGATAGGAAAAAGTCAAAAAGGGGTGTAAAAGAGCGGTCTGTGGTCACCTCCATTCCAGTGCCACTCCTAGACCTAGGCAAGAAAAGCCTAGGTCAGAAGCCTAGGCTCTGCATACCACAATCACTAAAACAAAGACTTTTTTTTCCTTTAGCCTTGTAAGGAAGGTTTTTTTGAAAGTTCAGGAAGCAAGTGAGCAAGTGGGAATTACAAGGGAGAGGTGCTAGCTGAAAGAGGTCTCCCCCACCCCGGCCCTGCCCCAGGCCAAAGGATAAGGTGACTGTGCCACAGTATGCACGGAGAAAGGAAAAAACACAACTTCTGCCCTGAGAAATCACAGAAGGAATGTTTCCTCCTAAAAACTTTAATCAGTTAAGGTTGGCTGCCCCAAATCCACCAAGAAGGACTGCCTAGTTAAGCCACGTGTCCCAGATACCTGCATTCCCTGCTCTCTTCTCGGGTAGTGCAATCTGGGGAAGAGCTGAGAATTTCCTGAAAGTCTTGAGTTACAAAAACAAGGACTTAAAGAGGTTAACCTCTCTGTACTGGATTACTAGGGAGTTGACAGGATCAGTTCACATACTGTTTTTGATGGGTCCAGGCACCACTCAACCATCCCTGCTCTGCCCCAAGTCATCCATGCTACTAATCAGACTAGCAAGTAGAAAGGCTGGCTAGGAGAAGAGAGCAACAGTTTCTTTAGCCTCTGGGTCTTGAGGATGCCAGCCCTTGAGAAGTGGGCAGCATGGATGTGTAGCTTGATCCTTAACTTATAAATATTTAAACATTTTGATACTCATTTCTCTAGTTGTAATGTTGCCAAACTCCACATAGGTTAGGACGACACCAGCCCTAATCACTCCTTTCTTAGCATTATCTGAAATTATTTATGTGTTGATTTTCTGTAACCCCTACTAGGATATAATATACATTTCATGACAGCAGGAATCTGGACTATTGTTCTCTATCCCCAGTGCCTGACAAATACTAAGTACTCAATAAACTACACATAATTAAAAAAATGAATATAAGAGGGGAAATCAGAAATTCTAGTGAAAAAGGTAAATGTTTATTTCTTCCAGGTATGTGGCTGACTTGTAGAGAAAGCTAAATGAGAAGAATTACACAGGGTAGTAAGAATTTTTAAGGTTGGTTACTAGTAAAATACTAGCATTGACTGTGTATTTCTTCTATCGTAACGGTGCCATCAAATATTAGAGGGAAAAAAAATCCTGAAAGAACAAAGATCACAACTGTCATTATCTAGATCAACAAATCCCCAGAAAATTCACTTTGGGATTCAGAAGATTGGGAGTGGTGCATTTCCCCTAATGTTTGTGGTTAAAGAAAATTAAATCCAAATGCATAAGATGAAAATGAGCACACTTTAAAAATATATTGACTAAAGATATTGATAAGCAAGGAGCCATCTAAAACACTCAAAACTATCAACACACAAATAATATTCTATATTTCAAGGTCTTGTAGAGTAGATTCAGTTGATAATTCACTTAACAAGGCAATACAGAAAACTTTAATATTTCTAAAAGTCATACTGCATATTAGTTACATTATTTGTTTCATGATCAATTTTCCATCTCTATTTTTTAAAAAATACACCTTAAAGGGTGCCTGGTGGCTCAGCTGGTTAAGTGTCTAACTCTTGGTTTCACGTCAGGTCATGATCTTGGTTGGGTGAGGTGAAGGGTGAGGTGACGGGTGAGGAGTCTGCCTGAGATTCTCTTTCTCCCTCTCCCTCTGCCCCTCCCCTGCTCACGCATACTCTCACTTAAAAAAAAAAATTAAAAATCTGCCTTAAATCATAAGGATTTCTACAGTATTTAAGAATTTTTAAAATAATTTATTTTCCTATAAGTCTTCCCCTCCCAATTTTAACTGCTGAAAACACAAATAACTCTCTTTTTAAAGCTCAAAGATAGAAGCATACAGAGAAAAAAACTGAAAACTCTACCTCATTCTGTTCTATATCACACTTCCCACAGATAACATAACTACTTTAGGTGTAGAGTTTATGTGACCAATTTTTTTCTATACTTATAAAATACATATTTACAAAGTTTTTATATGAAACCAGTCATATATATTAAAAAAGAAAAAAAAAACAGAAGAAAAAGTTGGTAATTGCTAGTTCACTTCATCTGGCAACAGAACAACCAAAGCAGCAGTATATAATCAAGCTTTGGCCTCCAAGAGTGCAAGAAAGTTTTTCATATAAAATTTCCTATTTTTCAGAGCACAGGAAAATTTGCTGGAAAAGCCCAAATCCCCAGTCATTACCCATTCCCAAAGATAGCGTTATGATTTTCTCTTGTTTTTGAAAACCAGAATGGTGCCCACCTTCTTTTCTCTCTAAACAACTTATTTATTTATTTGTTTTTAATGTTTATTTATTTTTGAGAGAGAGAGTGAGTGAGCGGGGGGGGGGGGGGGGGGGGGTGTCAGAGAGAGAGGGAGACAGAGGATCAGAATCAGGCTTTGTGCCGACAGCAGACAGCCCGATGCTGGGCTGGAACTCAAAAACATCGAGATCATGACCTGAGCTGAAGTCATATGCTCAACTGACTAAGCTACCCAGGTGCCCCTAAACAACTTATTTTTAGATTTTATTTTCTTATATCAATAGTTAGCTGCTTATATTCCTTTGTCAAGATTTTTTATCTGACTTATTTCCTTTAATTTTTCAAGAGGAATTATATTCCATGTAGAATTTCAGTAATTATTAAAATAGATTAACTAAGGGACACATGGGTGGCTCAGCTGGTTGAACGACCAACTCTTGATTTCAGCTCAGGTCATGATCCCAGAGTCATGGGATCAAGCCCCACATCAGGCTCTACATGGAACCTGCCTGGGATTCTATCTCTCTCTCCTTCTGTCCCTCTCCCCCACTCGCATGCTCACTCGCTCTCTCTCTCTCTCTCTCAAATAAAAAAAAAAATTTTGGGGGGGGGGGCACCTGGGTGGCTCAGTCGGTTAAGCATCCGACTTCGGCTCAGGTCATGATCTCGCAGTCTGTGGGTTCGAGCCCCGCATCGGGCTCTGTGCTGACAGCTCGGGGCCTGGAGCCTGTTTCAGATGCTGTGTCTCCCTCTTTCTCTGACCCTCCCCTGTTCATGCTCTCTCTGTCTCAAAAATAAATAAATGTTAAAAAAAATTTAAAAAAAAATTTTTTTTTCTTTTAAATAGAATTAACTGACTTAGAAAAAGGCAAATAATCACAAATTTTGTATTTAAGGCTTTCTTGGAAGTAATCTAGTTTTATCAGGACTTTCCATTCTTCTTTAGCTCACTGACTTCCTGAAACAACTCCAAACAGAAGTCTATGGTCTTGAAAGATAAACAAGTGATAACTTCTGTTAAAGAAAAATTTTATCCCTATAATAAATTATTCCTTAAACCCATGTGTACTGAACTCTATAGGGTAGGAGCTAGATATTAAGGGAATTTTTTCTCTCAAAATATGCTGCCTAACTTTTCTAGAACGTGTAAATAACTTTTCTGTAACCTAAAGGTTACATTGTTATGTATCATCTTATACCTAAAAGGGAATTCATAATCTTATCTATTCCAAAGCTTGAGGGAAAAAACTATTGCAACAAAGTGTTTTGGGAGTCAAATAAAGAATTCATCCATAAAAATAGAAGGGATGGCCTGGGAGAGCACATGTTAAAACATTATAAACTTCTCCCTACAGACTCTGGGGAATACAGCTTATTCTCAAAATTAAAAAGAAAAATTATGTTCATCCATTTTTTCACTGTTTTAGAATTCAAAATAACCATTCAATCTTCTGTTGGCTATTACCATTTAGCACAGCTATTTATAACTAACAAGCTATACCATTTAGCACAGCAATTTATAACTAACAAGCAAATAATATAAGGCACAAATTCAAATAGGACATTTAAGCCCATTTTGAGCCAGAAAAATTGAGCTATACACAGAGGATAAGGAAAGAGCTAGTAATTTAGTAAGCTGTGACAAGAAAACACGAGCCCCTCCCCCCACCAAAATGGGTTTTTGTGCCCCCCTTACAAACAGCAAGGATCATGGAACACATTTAATTTCCCTTTTTGCCCTCCTGCCAGTAAACTCCTAAGCCAAATTTAAATGCTCTGTTGAAAAACACTGTATATGTTTTCTAGAAAAAGGTTGGAAAAGAATGAAGGAAGTCAAAGATAATATGCATTAGGCATCTTATGATGTACATATGACTGTCCTTACTATACAGATGAGGTCACTGAGCACTGGGGAGTCAAATAGCTGGCTTAAAATCATGTAACTAGCAAGAATTGACCTTGGTCTGCTTCACAATCCACATTTTCTCTTTCACTCTTACTCTTAACAATGATGTAAGTAACAATCCCCAGTGTCTACCTTTAGCCCAAACATACCTTCTGAGTTCCTATTAGACACCGCCTATTGCACACTTCCTATCTGACATCCCACAGCTACATTTTTTTACTTAGAAAAATAAAATTCCCTGAAACTCAATATACCCAAAACCAATATCCTTCATTCTACGAGGGATACAAAGAGAGTAACACCAACTTGTACGTAAAGGCTTATAATATAGTGGTCAAAATAGAAAAGAAGAAACAAAACTGTAATAAAGGTATACTCT
Organism: Panthera pardus; assembly: GCF_024362965.1. Classification (NCBI taxonomy): domain Eukaryota; kingdom Metazoa; phylum Chordata; class Mammalia; order Carnivora; family Felidae; genus Panthera; species Panthera pardus. The sequence goes on along the minus strand of NW_026526810.1, from coordinate 99,588,416 downwards.
GAATACTACTACCATAAGCTCTCGGCCAATAAGCAACAGGTGAACAAATTACACTCTACACTCTTGACCACTCTTAACACATCACACTCCAAATGCTCCAAGCCAATGACAATTCCAAAAGTACTATCCTGAGTCTAGTATTTCCTGAAATACATGGACTCTACTTATTGCCACTGATGAACAGTTTTGAACTAGAATAGCCAAAAAGTTTGTGGAGATGATAGTATTGATGTTGAGATCCAAGTTTTGCAGAGGCTCAATGCCCCTTCAAACATATGGTTGAAGAAACAGAGTGAAGGTCAATTAGAAATTGAAAGAAAAATCCTCCAGCTAACTTTATGAAGGGCTTCAGAAATAATCTTGCACACTGGGAGACGTAACAAACAATTATATGAATGGTAAAGAAACACAACATGGCCACCAGGGGCATTCAGAGCCTTGGAGAATTTAAAGAAAACAAACTGCCAGGATACCAAGCCAAGAATGCATCTCCATCAGGACCATTTCTGTAAATCTACCTTGGGAAAGCTAAGGGCAGATTCAATTAGTTCTACGATACCCAGAAATGTAGGTCCTACATTAAGTAAAACATCACCTTCACTTTCTCAACGACTCAAAGGAACTAAATATATATTTACCTAAGTAGGCCAAAGAATATTTACATTATTTGAAAAAGAATCAATAGGTTCCTCCATTTTCCAACTATGTATCTATGGAAGCCACATCATCTCCATATACTTCATTGGAAATTACATGTGACAATGTAGATTCGTTACAGAAGCAAATATCACAATCTGTCTTCTCTTAACCCAAACAAAGGGATTTGCAAAAATGTAAAGCAATGGTGGGGCACCTGGGTGGCTCAGTCAGTTGAGCATCAGACTCTCGATTTCAGCTTGGGTCATGATCCCAGAGTCATAGGATTAAGCCCCACATCAGGCTGAGCATGAAGCCCACTTGGGATTCTCTCTCTCTCTTCCTGGCCCCTCCACTGCATGCACTCTCTCTCTCCCTCTCTCTCAAAAATAAAATAAAATAAAATAAAATAAAATGAAACAAAACATATAGCAATACTACTCTAAAATTTTTGTTTTGGAAAATACATTTTATAAAATATATTATTTATATTTTTAATAAATGTTTTCAAATTTTCTCAATTTTAATGTCCAACATGGTAACTATTAACAGATAAAAATTCATAAATAAAAGCTCTTGGGGAGTCCTCAGTAATTTTTAAGACTATCAAAGGTACTGAGACCAAAATCAAAGTATCTGAGAACCAGGTTATATGTGATCAATAAATGTTATTTACAAAGAAATACAATTTGAGGGGTGCCTGGGTGGCTCAGTTGGTTAAGAGTCTGACTTTGATTCAGGTCTCGCGGTTTGTGGGTTCAAGCCCCATATCAGGCTCTGTGCTGACAGCCTGTGTCTCTCTCCCTCTCTCTCTGCCCCTCCTCGGTTCACACTCTGACTCTCTCTCTCTCTCAAAAATAAACAAACATTAAAAAAAATTAAAAATAAAATAAATATAATTTGAATGTAAAAGGGGATGTGGAGAAAGAAATCATTTTGAAATACACCAATGCACCCTACCTTCTCAACAAGGTTTCTCAACAAGGTTTCTCAGATGAAACTAATTAACCAAAGCCTAACCAGCTTGGGTGTTATCAGAGCCTAACTAACCTGGGGGAGGGTAAATTACCAACTGTAGCTGATTCTAGCCATCCAGTCCATCTAAGTAGGGAGAAAAGAATAACTTTGAAACACTTATGAACTTCACAGTCCAAAGGCATAGGCTCACTAAAAGTCTGGGACCTAATCACAGAAATATAGAACACTTCCCTTTTCCCAATACCTCACCACAACATTACTAAAAGTCTACTTAGAACAGTTTCTTTTACACAGTACATCATGTTCAGCTATCAAGAAAAACTTACAAGCCACACCAAAAGGCAAAAGAACATAACTGGAAGACACAGAGCAAGCTCAGAACCAGACATGGCAAGGATGTTAGCATTATCTAATTAAGAATATAAAACAACCATAATTAAGACGCTAAGGTCCCTAACAAATAAAGGAGACAAAATGTAAGAACAGATGAGCGATATAAACAGATGGAAAGTCTAAGAAATAACCAAAAAGAAATGGTAGAGATTAAAAAAAAAAATAATGTAACAGAAATGAAGAATGTCTTTGATGGCCTTAATAGTAGACTAGATACAGCTGAGGAAACCATCTTTGAGCAAGAGAATATATCAGTACGATCCTCGAAAACTGAAAACCAAAGGGAAAAAGACTGAATGGAACAGAATACCCAAGGGCTGTAGAACTACAAAAAGTGTAAGATATGTGCAACTAGAATACCAGAAAGAGACAAGACACAGAAGAAATAGGTGAAACCACAGTAACTGAAAATTTCCCCTAAATTAACATCAGACACTAAACCAAAGATCCAAAAAGCTCAAAGAACACCAAGGTGGACAAATTCCCCCCCAAAAGACCCACACCTAGGCATATCACTAGCAAATTACAGAAAATTAAAGATAAAGAAAAAATTATGAAAGAAGCCAGAGGGAGGAAATAACATCTCACTTATAAAGGAATATAAGCATTACATTCAACTTCTCTCCCAAAAAGACATACAAGAGAAATATTTAACTGAAATATTTAAGGTGTTTACAGAAAAACACCTCCAACCTGCCAAACTACCCTTAAAAAGTGAAGAAAGAGGGGCGCCTGGGTGGCTTAGTCGGTTGAGCATCCAACTTCAGCTCAGGTCATGATCTCACGGTCCATGAGTTCGAGCCCCGCATTGGGCTCTGTGATGACCACTCAGAGTCTGGAGCCTGCTTCGGATTCTGTGTCTCCCTCTCTCTCTGACCCTCCCCGGTTCATGCTCTGTCTCTCTCTGTCTCAAAAATAAATAAACATTTAAAAAAAAAAAAAGTGAAGAAAGAACGGGGCACCTGGGTGGCTCAGTCAGTTGAGCCTTGGACTTCAGCTCAGGTCATGATCTCACGGTTCGTGGGTTCGAGCCCCACATCGGGCTCTGTGCTGCCAGCTCAGAGCCTGAAGCCTGCCTCAGATTCTGTGTCTTCCACTCTCTCTGCCCCTCCCCTGCTAATGCTCTGTCTCTCCCTCTGTCTCAAAAATAAAAAAACATGAAAAAAAAATTAAAAAGAAAAAAAAGTGAAGAAAGAATACTTTATCAGACAAATATTAAAAAACATTTTTGCCAAAAGACCGGTCTTGTAGGAAGTGTTTAAAAAAAGTTCTTTAGAGAAATAAAAATAATGAGTCAGAAACGCAGATCTACATTAAGAAAGAACACTTGAGAAAAAAATAAGTGAAGATAAAATAATAACTTCATTTTTATTATTAATCTAACAAATAAGATGTAGTTCAAACTAATAACATATTTGATTATATAAATTTCTATATAGAGATACATGTATATATGCCTACGTATGATTATATATAAATGAAATGAATGACACTGATGATACAAGAAATAGGAGGGAAGAACTAGAATTATTTTGTTATTATAAGGCTCTCACACTACTGCGCAGTGGTATGGTATTTTTTGCCAGTGGATTTGGATTAGTTATAAATGTATATTGCAAACTCTAGGGCAGCTACTACCAAAGTACAAAAAGAAGACTGATGTGCTAAAAAGAGAAAATGGAATCACATAAAGTGCCCATTTAAAACCACAACAGAGGCTGAGAAGATGGTGGAGTAAGAGGACCCTAAGCTCACCTCATCCGATGAATATAACTAGATAACACTCACACCAGCATAAATAACCCAAAAAACAACCCAGACTGGCAGAACAAACTCCATAATTAAAGGTAGAGAAGAATGTAATTTTTATCTTTGTTCCTTCATAAGTGAGATGTTATTTACCCCTTCTGGCATCATTTTTTCTTTATCTTTAATTTTCTGTAATTTGCTAATGATTTGCCTAGGTGTGGGTTTTTTGGGGCATTTGTCCTCCTTGTTCTCTGAGCTTTTTGGATCTTTGGCCACATCAAATAGGATAGGAAGGACAGAGAAATGTTGGGGAGCAAAACTGACTGCTGACATCTAGGGGTTAGGGGGAAAGCTGCCCACAGAAAGAGGAGTGAGAAACAGACTATCACACCAAAGAGCCCACACCAGGAACACAAATCCCCATAAAACTTAGCTTTGAAAACAAATTTCATGTGTTCTATTTTTTTGTTTTATTTTATTTTTTTTTAGTAATCTGTACACCCATAATTGGGGCTCGAACTCAAGACCCCTTGGTCAAGAGTTTGATGCTCTTCCAAATGAGTCAGCCAGGTGCCCCTCCTGGTCAGGTCCCTACAACCAGAGGGACCTAAAACCAGAAATTTTAAAAATCAGCAAGCTTAGTTCTGGGAAAGCCCAAAGGGCATTACAAACTGAGTTCCCACCCTGAAAGAGACAACAATACAAACTGCCTGGGAAGATACAGTGTAGAATCAGCAGTTTGCAAAATGCCTGTGGCATACTGGAGTGAGAGCTATTTACTCATCTCAGAGGTATCCCGAGGGGTAGGGATCACAGGAAGACCCCTACAGGAACAAACGAGCTGTCAGGCACCTTTTCCCACCTCTGCCCCTCAGCATTAACACACAACCACCAACAGGAACAAGCAGGCCAACACTCACTACCTAACTTGCTTACAAGCCCCACCCTGCCGTGCTTCAACAAATCAGCCCTCTCCAGTCATGCTTGCCTCAGTCCCTGTGCTATAGGTACCTCCCATCCCTCCACCAAGAAGATCTGTGCAAACCTTGCCAGCACCACATCTCCCAACAAACTCTGCGGGCCCTCTGTCCTGGCAGCCACAGTGGTGCACAATCTTGTTAAAATTGTCCACCCTGAGGAAGCAGTCGCAGGTCTCATCTCCCAGGCCAACCTGCGCATCCTGTTAAAACTGTACACTCCACCCCAGCTAGGGACAAAACCCCAGCTAAAACAAGCAAAGCTTTACATCCTCTGCAGATCACTTCACTGAAGGATAAAGCAGCCAGGACACAACAGCAGGCACACACAACACAAATAGGAGACACCCCTAAAGCACCAGGTTCTAGGAAACAAGACACAATGCACTACAGGGCACTACAAAACCTCTTCTTCATAAGGCTATTACTTTCAAGAGCAGAAAAATCTGACTTTCCTAACACAGAGGAATAGGCACAGAGAGGAACAAAATGAAGAGGCAGAGGAATATCTCCTAAATGTCACAAGTCCAGAGGTCCTGTGGCTCTGGACCACAGCCAAGAGATGCAAGCAAAATGGATATAAATAATATACCTCATAGAGTAATGAGAAAAGAATGGAGGACAACAGTAAGACCCTCAACAAAGAGATTAAAAAAAAAAATCAGAGATGAAGAACACAATAAATGAAATTAAAAATACATTAGATGAAATAAATGGCCAGCTAGAGGAAGTAGAGAAATGAATCAGAAACCTGGAAGACAGAGGAATGGAAAGTAATCAAGCTGAGCAGGTGACAGAAAAAAATTATGCAAAATGAGAATAGACTTAAGGGAACTCAATGACTCCATCAAGCATAATAACATTCTCGTTATAGGGATCATAGAAGGAGAAGAGAAAGTGGGCAGAAAACTTATTTGAAGAAATAATAGCTGAAAACTTCAGTAATGTGGGAAAGGAGACATATATACAGATCCAGGAGGCAGAGATGCCCCAACAAAAATCAACCCAAGAAGGTCCACACCAAGACACACAGTGATTAAAATGGTAAAAAAAAAAAAAAAAAAAAAAAGGCAGGGTGCCGGGGCTGTGTAGGCACCTGGATGGCTCAGTCATTTGAGTTTCCTATTTTGGCCCAGGTCATGATCTTATGGTTTGTATAAGTTTGAGCCTCACATTGGACTCACTGCTGTTAGCACAGAGCCAGCTTTAGATCCTCTGTCCCCCTCTCTCTGCCCCTCCCCTGCTTGCACTCTTTCAAAAATAAACATTTAAAAAATAAAATAAAATAAAATGGTAAAAAAGAAAAAGTAGTGATAAAGAATTTGAGGGGCACCTGGGTGGTTCAGTCAGTTAAGCATCCAACTCTTGATCTCAGCTCAGGTCATGATCTCACAGTTGCACTGACAGTGCAGAGCCTGCTTGGGCCTCTCTCTCTCTCCTTCTCTCTCTCTGCTCCCCTCCTGCTCGTTCTCTCTCTCTCTCTCTCTCTCTCTCTCTCTCTCGATCTCAAAATAAATAAACTTTATCGAAGAAGAAGAAGAAGAGGAGGAGGAGGGGGGCGGGGGGAAGAAGAGAAGAAAGAATTTAAAAAGCAGCAAGAGAAAAGAACACAGTTACAAACAAGGGAAACCCCAAAAGGCTATCAGTGGATTTTTCAGCAGAAATTTTGCAGGTCAGTAGGGAGTAGCAGGATATGCTCAAAGTGCTGAAAGAAAAAACTCTGGAGCCAAGAATACTCTATCCAGCAAGGCCATCATTAAGAATAGAAGGAGAGAGAGAATTTCTCAAACAAAAGTTAAAGAAGTTCATGACCACTAAACCAGCCCTACAAGAAATGTTAAAGGGGATTGAGTAAAAAAAAAAAAAAAAAAAAAGACCACAAGTAAGAGTATGAAAAGTAGAAAACACAAAAACAGTAAACAAGTGTATCTGTAAAAATCAGTCAAGGGTTCACAAAATAAAAGGGTGTAAAATATGACACCATATACTTAAAATGTGGAGAGAAGAGGAAAAAGAATGGGCTAAAACTTAAGTGACCATCACCATCATATAGACTATTATATGCAGAAGATGTTATATATAAACCAAATGATAACCCCAGATCAAAAATCACTGATATGCAAAAAATAAAAAAGAAAGGAACCAAAGTATATCACTAAAGAAAGTCAGCAAAACATTAGAGAGGCAAGAGAAGGAACAGAGAAAAACTACAAAAACCACCACAAAATAAGTAACAAATAGGCAATAAATACATATCTATCAATAATTACTTAGAATATAAATGGACTAAACACTCCAATTAAAAGACATAAGGTAACAGAATGGAATAAAAAAACAAAAAGACACAATCTATATGCTGCCTACAAGAGACCCTTTTCAGACCTAAAGACACATGCAGATTGAAAGTGAGGAGATGGAGGGGAGCCTGGGTGGCTCAGTCAGTTAAGCGTCAGACTTCGACTCAGGTCATGATCTCATGGTCTGTGAGTTTGAGCCCTGCACTGGGTTCTGTGCTGCCATCTCAGAACCTGGAGCCTGCTTTGGATTCTGTGTCTCCCTCTCTCTCTGCACCGCCCGTGCTCACACTCTGTCACTCTCTCTGTCTCAAAAATAAATATTTAAAAAAATTAAAAACAAAACAAAAGTGAGGGGATGGAGAAACATTTATCAGGCAAATGGATGTCAAAAGAAAGTTGAGGTAGCAATACTTATATCAGACAAGATACAGTTCATTTTTTTAAATTTATATATTTATTTTGACAAAGAGTGAGCACACACGCATGAACAGCAGGGGGGCAGAGAGAGAGGGAGAGAGAGAATCCCAAGCAGGCTCCATGTTCAGCAAGAAGCCCAATGCGGGACTTGATCTCACAATGGCAAGATCAGGACCTGAGCCAATACCAAGAGTCAGATGTTCAACCGACTGAGCCACCCAGGCCCCCCTAGACTCTTTAAAACAAAGACTATAACAAGAGACAAAGGAAGGACACTATATAATAATGAAGCAGACAATGCAACAAGAAGATATAACAATTATAAATATTTTATGCACCCAACATGCAAGCACCCAAATACAAAAAACAATTAAAAACAAACATAAAGGAACTAATCAATAATAATGCAGTAATAGTATGGAACTTTAACACCCCACTTCCATCGATGGACAGGTCATCCACACAGAAAATCAACAAGTAAACAATGGCTTTGAATGACACCCTGGAACAGATGCATTTAACAAATATATTCATAACATTCCATCCTAAACAGCATAATACACATTCTTTTCAAACGCACAAAAAACATTCTTCAGAATAGATCACACAAAGGCCACAAAACAAGCCTCAACAAATTTTAAAAGACTGAAGGCATACAATGCATCTTTTCTCACCATAAATGCTATGAAACTAGAAATCAAGCACAAGAAAAAAATCCAGAAAGTGCATAAATACATGGAGGTTAAACAGCATGCTACTAAACAATGAATGGGTCAACCAAGAAATCAAAGAAGAAATTAAATATTACATGTAGAGAAATAACAGTGAAAACATACGGGTCCAAAATCTCTGGAATGTAGCAAAAGAAGTCTAAGATGGAAGTTTATAGCAATATATGCCTAGTTTAAAAACCAAGAAGGGGCACCTGGGTGGCTCAGTTGGTTAAGCATCTGACTTTGGCTCAGGTCATGATCTCGCAGTTTGTGGGTTCGAGTCCTGCGTCGGGCTCTGTGCTAACAGCTCAGAGCCTGGAGCCTGTTTCAGATTCTGTATCTCTTTCTCTGACCCTCCCCTGTTCATGTTCTCTCTCTCTCTGTCTCAAAAATAAATAAATGTTAAAAATAAAAATAAAAAAAAATAAAAACCAAGAAAATCTCAAACAACCTAACCTTACACCTAAGGGAGCTAAAAAAACAAAACCCCAAACCAGGAGAAGGAAGGAAATAATAAGAGCTATTGAAATAAATGATATAGAAACTAAAACAAAACAAAACACACACATAGATCAATGAAACTAGGAGCTGGTTCTTTGAAAAGACCAATGAGAAAGAAAGAAAGGAAGGAAGGAAGGAAGGAAGGAAGGAAGGAAGGAAGGAAGGAAGACAGGACTCAAATAAAATCACAAACAAAAGAGGAGAAAGAAAAACTGAACCACGGAAATACAAAAGATTATTATACCAACAAATTGTACAACCTAGAAGAAATAAACAAATTCCCAGAAGCTATATAAACTACCTATATAAACTACCAAAATTGAAGCAGGAAGAAATAGAAAATTTGAATAGACTGATTACCAAAAATGAAATTGAATCAGTAATCAAATAACTCCCAATAAACCAAAGTCCAAAACCAGATGGCTTCAAAGATGAATTCTACCAAACATTTAAAGAAGAGTTAATACCTCTTCTTTTCAAACTATTCCAAAAACTAGAAAAGAAAGGAAAACTTCCAAGTTCTATGAGGCCAACATTACCCTGATACCAAAACCAAACAAAGAATGCCACAATAAAGGAAACCTACAGGCCTGTATCTTGGATTAACATCGCTGCAAAAATCCTAAACAGAATACTAGCAAAACCATATCCAACAATACATTAAAAAATAATAATAATTCAGCCCAATCAAGTGGGCTTTATTTTCAGGATGCAAGGGTAGTTCAATATGTACAAATCAATGTGATATATCAATAACAGAGAAAGAATAAAAAGCATACAATCATTTCAATAGATGTAGGAAAAGCATTTGACAACATATAACATCTATTCATGTCATCTATTCATGACAAAAACCCTCAACATGGTGGGTGTAGAGGGAAGACACCTCAACATAATAAAGGCCTTATGAGGAAAAACCCAAAAGCAAAAAGCAAAAGCAAAAAGCATACTCAATTGGGAAAAACAGAGCTTTTCCCCTAAAGTCAAGAACAAGACAAAGATGTCCACTCTCACTACTTTTCATTCAACACAGTTCCATAAGTATGAGCCACAGCATACAACAAAAAGAAATAAAGGGCAACCAAACTGATAAGGAAGAAGTAAAATTTTCACTATTTGTAGATGATATGATACTATATATAGAAAACCCAAAAGACTCCACCAAAAAACTACTAAAGGTGATAAATGAATTAATTCAGTAAAGTCACAGACTACTAACACAATGTACAGAAATGCACTGTTTCCATACATTAATAATGGAGCAGCAAAAAGAAAAATTAAGAGAACAATCCTACTTACAATTGCACCAAAAATAATACCTAGGAATAAGCTTAACCAGAAGTGAAAGATCTGTACTCTGAAAACTATGAAACACTGATGAAAGAAATTGAAGATGACACAGAGAAATGAAAAGATATTCCATGCTCATGGATTGAAAGAACAAATATTGTTAAGATGTCTACACTATCCAAAGTAACCTACATATTTAATGCAATCCCTATCAAAATACCAACAGCATTTTTCACAGAGCTAGAACAAACAATCCTAAAATCTGTATGGAACCACAAAAGACTTGAATAGCCAAAGCAACCCTGAAAAAGAAAAAAAAAGTCCCAGGGCGCCTGGGTGGCTCTGGTGGTTCAGCATCCAACTCTTAATTTCAGCTCAGGTCATGATCTCATGGTTTGTGAGTGCAAGCCCCACGTCAGGATCTCTGCTGACAGTGTGGAGCCTGCTTGGGATTCTCTCTGCCTCTCTTGCTCTGTCCCTCCCCCTGCTCTATCTCTCAAAATAAATAAATATGAAAAAAAATTATTTTATTAATTTTTAAATTTTTTTTATTTTAATGTTTACTTTTGAGAGATACAGAGTGCAAGTGGGGAGGGGCAGAGAGAGAGGGAGACAAAGAATCTGAAGCAGGCTCCAGGCTCTGACTGTCAGCACAGAGCCCTACGTAGGGCTCAAACTCACGAACCATGAGATCATGACCTGAGCTGAAGTCAGAGACCCAACACACTGAGCCACCCAGGCACCCCTACATGAAAAAAATGTTTAAAAGAAAAAGATGAAGGCATCACAATTCCAGACTTTAAGTTATATTACAAAGCTTTAGGAATCAAAACAGTATGGTACTGGCACAAAAATAGATACACAGATCAAAGGAACAGAACATACAAGAACCCACAAGTATATGGCCAACTAATCTTCAACAAAGCAGGAAAAACTACCCAATGGGAAAAAAGAATGTCTCTTCTACAAATGGTGTTGGGAAAACTGCATAGCACCAAGCAAAAGAATGAAACCAAACCACCTTCTTACACCACACACAAACATAAATTCAAAATGGATTAAACACCTAAATGTGAGACCCGAAACCATACAAATCCTAGAAAAGAACACAGGCAGTAACTTCTTTGACAATAGCCATAGCAACTTCTTTCTGTGTATGTCTCCTGAGGCAAGGGAAACAAAAGCAATAATAAACTACTGAGACTACATCAAAATAAAAAGCTTCTGCACAGCAAAGGAAATAACAAAACAAAAAGGCTACCTACAGAATGGGAGAAGATATTTGCAAATGACATATCTGATAAAGGATCGGTATCCAAAGTATATAAACAACTTATAAAAGTCAAACAGCAAAAAAACCCCAAATACTCCAATTAAAATCGGGCAGATGAGGGGCACCTGGCTGGCTTAGTAGGTAAAGCATGTGGTTCTTGATCTCAGGGTCATGAGCTCGAGCCCCATGTTGGGTATGGAGATTACTTTAAAAATACTTTTTTGATTAAAATTTTTTTTTAATTTTTAAATGGGCAAAAGACATGAATAGATATTTTACCAAAGAAAACATTACATGGCCAACAGACACATGAAAAGATACTCAACATCACTGATCAGGGAAATGAAAATCAAAACTACAATAAGATATCACCACACACCTGTCAAATGACTAAAATCAACAACACAAGAAACAACAAGTGTTGGTGAGGATGTGGAGAAAAAGGAACCCTTGTGCACTGCTAGTGGAAATGCAAATTGGTGCAGCCACTGTGGAAAACAGTATGGAGGTTCCTCAGAAAGTTAAAAATAGAACTACTCTATGATCAGCAACTGCTACTACTAGGTATTTATCCAAAGAGTACAAAAATCATAATTCAAAGGGTACATGCACCTCTATGTTATAGCAGCATTACCTACAATAGCCAAATTATGGAAAGAACCCAAGTGTTCATCAACTGATGAATGGAGAAAGAAGATGTGGTATATACATATACAATGGGATATTACTCCACCATAAAAAAGAATGGAATCTTGCCATTTACAAACAATATGGATGGACCTAGAGAATATAATGCTAAGCAAAATAAGAGAAAGACAAATACCATATGATTTCACTCATCTGTGGAATTTAAGAAACAAAACAAATGAACAAAAGAAAGAAAAAGGGACAGAGAGACAAACCAAAAAACAGACTCTTAACTATACAGAATAGATGGTCCCCAGAGGGGAGATGGGTAGAGGTATGGATGAAATGGGTGAAAGGCTTTAAGAGTGCATTCGCCATTTGCAACTATGTGGATGGAACTGTAGGGTATTATGCTAAGTGAAATTAGAGAAAGACAAAAATCATGACTTCACTCATATGAGGACTTTAAGAGACAAAACAGATGAACATAGGGAAGGGAAACAAAAATAATATAAAAACAGGGAGGGGACAAAACAGAAGAGACTCATAAATATGGAGAACAAACTGAGGGTTACTGGAGGGGGGGAATGGGCTAAATGGGTAAGGGACATTAAGGAATCTACTCCTGAAATCATTGTTGCACTATATGTTAACTAATTTGGATGTAAATTTTTAAAAATTAAAAATTAAAAAATTTTTTTAAAAAAGAGTACATTCAACTTGATGAACACTAAGTAATATACAGAACTGCTGAATTACTATATTATGCACCTGAAACTAATATAATACCATATGTTAACTACACTGGAATTTAAACAGATATACATACATACAGACAGACATAAAAATTGTTTAGAAAACTGTGACAGAAAAAGAAGACAAAATAAGAACAAAGAACAAAAACAACAAATAGAAAATAGTAATGAACACAGTAGATATTAATTCAAGAATATTAGTAATCAATTTGAATGTCAGTAATCTGAATGCACCAAGTAAAAGACAGAGATTGTCATACTGGATCAAAAAACAAGGCCCAACTCCATGTTATCTACAAGAAACCCACTTTAAATACAAAGACATATTAAAAATAAATAGAGAAAAATATATTGTGCTAACACTAATCAAAAGAAAACAGGAGTAATTTCAGACATAGCAGACTTCAGAGCAAGGAAAGTTATCAGGGATAAAGCAGAACATTACATAATAATGATGGGGTCAATGCTTTAAGAAGACAACAATGTGAGACAAGGGCACCTAGGTGGCTCAGTTGACTAAGTATCTGACTCTTGATTTCAGATCAGGTCATGGTCTCATTGTTCACGAGTTTGAGTCCCACACTGGGCTCTGTGCTAACAATGTGGAGTCTACTTGGGATTCTCTCTCTCCCTCTCTCTCTCTCTGCCCCACCCCCCACAGGCTCATATTCTCTCTCTCTCTCTAAATAAATATTTATATATATATATATATATATATATATATATATATATATATATATATATATATGAAGCAAAAACTGACAGAACTGCAAAGAGAAATAGATGGATCCACTATTATATTTGGAGACTTTCACACTGTTCTGTCAGAAATGGACAGATCCAGCAGGCAGAAAATCAGTAAGGAAATAAAGCATACTCTTACAGCAATTACCCTCCTTGGTATTTACCCAAAGGAGGTAGAAATTTATGTCCATACGAAAAACTGCACATGGTGTTTATAGCAGCTTTATTCATTATTGCCAAAACTTGGAAGCAACCCAAATATCCTTCAGTATGTGAACAGATACATAAACTGGTATATCCAGACAATAAAATATTACTCAATACTAACAAGAAAAGAGCTATCAAGAAAAGACTTGAAGGAAACTTAAATGCATAGTACTAAGTGAAAAAAAGTCAATCTGAAAAGCCTACACAGTATATGATTCCAACTATATAACATTCTATAATAAGCAAAATTCAAGACAATAAAAAGATCAGAGATTGTGGTTGGTTGGGGAGAGGGGAGACAGGGGAGAATTGAGCTGAGCACAGATTTTTAGAGCAGTGAAAATACTCTATATGGTATTATAATGATGGATATGTCATCATACTTTTGTCCAAATCCATAGAATACACAATATGAAAATTGAACCCTAAAATAAACTATGGACTTTGGGTGATAATGATGTGTCAATGTAGGTTCATCTCTGGTAAAAAAAAAAAAAAAAAAAAAAAAAAAAATGTACGTTAGTGGTGAATGATATTGATAATGGGTAGGTGAGAAATCTCTGCACTTTCCTCTCAATTCTTGTTATAAATGTAAAACTGCTCTAAAAAAATTAAGTCTATAAAAAAATAATCTTAACATTTTTGTTTCAGGAAGGCAAAGTATACCAACATTTGCTCATTAACATTTTCAATTAATCATTTTAAGTACCAATAAGTCCTAGAGAAGCTCAATCAATAAAATAATAGACAAGCTTGAGAACTATACCTCAGATTGTTTTAAAACCCATGTCATATTTTAAATTTGTAATTAATTTTTACTTTTGAATGGTAGAGACAATTATTTTCAAACACTAATAAAAAGAAAATTCAAGCCTTTTAAAAATTGACTTAATGAAATAAGTTATTACATATAAAAGAATTTAAACCAGTGTCTGGCTTATAGTAAATGTTCAATAATTGTTAGCTATATCTCTACATTTATCAATTCTTTTCCATCTGATCAGATAATTCTTAAATTGTGCAGACACAATATTTTGCACTTACTCAGCAACTTCCAACATCTTGAATTCTGATATTTCTATAAAATTAGTGCATTATTTTTCCATTTTCACTGACACCATAAGCATATTCTAGTAAAAGTATTTATGGGAAAAGTATGTCTCAAAAACCCTTAAAAGTATAATTAAAAATAATTACCTCTAGAAAAAAAATTTTAACATTGAATACAAATAAGCATTACTTCTGATAAGTATTTTTTTAATGTTTATTATTTATTTTTGAGAGAGAGAGAGACAGAGCACAAGCTAAAGAGGGGCAGAGAGAGAGGGAGACACAGAATCTGAAACAGGCTCCAGGCTCTGAGCTGTCAGCACAGAATGTGACAAAGTGCTCAAACCCACAAATGGCAAGATCATGACCTGAGCTGAATGAAGTAGGACCCTTAACCAACTGAGCCACCCAGGCACCCCTTGATAAGTATTCTTGTTAGAATATGAGAGGATAAATTTACTAACTCCATTAATAAAAACTAGCTTAGTGATTTGCCCAATTATTCAAATATATATAGCCAACAGAATTAAAAAATTTTTTTCATAAAAAGACCTATGCTAAGGATGGAAATACCTAAGAAGTTAGAACTCAGCATGAAGAAGAAAACCTCAGTAAGGCTGTAGCTGACACCTGGGCTTACCTTATCAAAATTTTGAAGAAAAATTTGTTTCTTTCAAAAAGATACCATAGTTGGCAAAAAAAAATAAAATAAAATAAAACCACTGTTGATCTTCAAGAATTTAAGATAAAATGAACTATTTCTTCACACTTGCTCACTGCTGTTTTGGAATTAATTCCAAAGATAATCTGAATATTAACAATGACCTGTTTATTTGCAAATATGAAGCATTATTTTTATGACAAAGTACAAAACAGCTTTCTGAAACTTTAAGGTGAAATAAAATTTACTACTCATTCTACATAAAACACCAGTGAATAACAGTGCAGGTTTTTTTTAATGTTTATTTATTCTTGGGAGAAAGAGGGTGCAGGGGAGCAGTGAGGCGAACAGAGTATACAAAGCGGGCTCTGTGCTGACAGCAGAAAGCCCAATGCAGGGCTCAAACTCACAAACTGTGAGATCATGACCCGAGCCGAAGTTAGATGCCCACAGTGCAGTATTCTTAACCTAAAATTCATGGGTTCAAGCCCTGCATCAGGGCTTGCTGCTGTTAGTGCAGAGCCCACTTCATATCCTCTGTCACTCTCTCTCCCTGGGTGAGGATATGGAGAAACTGGAACCCTCATACATTGCTGGCAGGAATGAAAAATGGTTCAGCTGCTGTGGAAAACATTTTGTTGGTTTATCAAAAAGTTAAACACAGAATTACCACATTCCCCACCAATTCCACTCCTAGGTATATACTCAATAGGTCTGAAAATAAGTACTAAATACAATGCATATACAAAACATGTTTGTAGCAGTACTACTGACACTAACCAAGAGGAGGAAAGACCCAGATGTCTACCAACATATGAATGAATGGAGAAACAAACTGTGGTATATGCATACAATGGAATTATTCAGTCATAAAAAAGAATGAAATATCGATGCATGTTACAATTTGGATGAACCTTGAAAACATCATGCTAAGTGAAAGGAGGCAGACACAAAAGGTTGTATATTATATGATACCATTTATATAAAATATGCAGAATAGGTAAATTCACAGAGACAGGAAACAGATTAGCCATTACCAGGTTCTGGAGAGGAGGGGAAAATGGAGAGTAACTGCTCAGTGAGTATAGAGGGTTTTCTTTTGTGGTGATGAAAATATTTTGGCAGTAGACAGAGGTGGTGGATATAAAATGGCACTGAATTGCTCACTTTAAAATGGTTAATTTTATGCAATATGAATTTCATATCAAAAAAATTTAGAAACTGAAGTTATATGTTCCTAGAATAAGGTCAAGTTTTATGTATTCATTTATCATTTTCAACAAAGAATGAAAACCTGGATTCTTACTCTAACATTAGCTTTCGCAGAGGAGGTATCTTTTGTTTGCCTCTCCAGTTATCAAGGCAAACCTTCTCCAATTATAAACGAATAAAACTGAATTTCCCAGTCAACAATTTGGATGAATGTGATCTCACTCCCAAATCAAGAGGTGCTCACTGACTGGCTTAATCCTATCAGTAAATCTTTACAGTAAAT
Organism: Panthera pardus; assembly: GCF_024362965.1. NCBI lineage: Eukaryota > Metazoa > Chordata > Mammalia > Carnivora > Felidae > Panthera > Panthera pardus. The sequence goes on along the minus strand of NW_026526810.1, from coordinate 99,571,653 downwards.
CCTCTTTAACAATCAGGATAAGCAAGCAACCTACTATGTCCCAATGAGATATGAGGAGAGAGAAAAGCAAGGAAAAAAGCTTTCTATTATTCCCTTTATTTTTCTTTTTAATTTTAATTCTAGTATAGTTATTATGTAGTATTACTATCAGTTTCAGGTTTACAATACAGTAATTCAAGAATTATTTATATCATTCAGTGCTCACCAAGGTAAGTGTACTCTTAATCCCCTTTGCCTATTTCACCTATTCCCTACCCACCTCCCCTCTGTTAACCATCTGTTTGTTCTCTATAATTAAGAGTCTGTTTTTTGGTTTTTCTCTCTCTCTCTCTTTCCTTTATTCATTCGTTTTGGTTCTTAAATTCCACATACGAGTAAAATCACATTGTATTTGTCTTTCTCTGACTTATTTTGATTAGCACTATACTCTCCAGCTACATCCATATTGTTGCAAATGGCAAAATTTCATTCTTTTTTATGGCTGAGTAATATTCCATTGTATACATATACCACATCTTCTTTACCCATTCATCTATCGATAGGCACTAGGGCTGCTTCCATAATGTGGCTATTGTAAATAATGCTGCAACAAACATATGGGTGCACATATCCTTTCAAATTAGTGTTTTTGTATTTTTTGGGTTTCTGTCATTCCCTCTAAGCCTATAAAAGAAAGCATCCATTTTATTTACCTAGATGCAAACTTAGCACTGTGAAGAGAAAACAGAAACCAAGATATAGAAAGAAAACAAAACAATGGTTATACTATTGGACTACTGGATCAATCCTAATCTACTGGCTGTACTTGTCAGTAACAGGTCAATAAATTCTTTAAGATAGTCTGAGTTGACTTTCCTATTATTTACAAACAAAAGCATCTAAAATTATATACTACCTAAATGACCTTTCAAAAACAAACTGTCTTCAATTATCTGACCAATAAAAGCAATAATAGCTAAAATTAACTCTCTCCCAGAAATGTTACTCAAATGAGAGACATATGTGAAAGCACTGTGAAAAACTACCTACATCCCCTAAGATCAAGGTAGAAATGCTTTTTTCCTAGAATACACTTCCTTAAATGATAAATCCAGCAATTACCACAAAAAAAGTTATTTTTCTTACAAATATAACTCTTGTACTCTAGAATACATTTCTTTAAAAAGATAAAGCTATGCCTGACCACATAAAAGTCTCTTATTAAAGACATGATGATTTAATTAGACCTACATTGGCAATCAGAAAACATAAGTTGCTGTTCTAACTGTCCTTTATATGGGGAAACTTGAATACTCATTTATAAAATATTTAAGGTTTCTTCCAAGTTTGATCATTCCAGATAGCTTGAGTTGTTACAAAGGCTGTTAATTTTTCTTTTTCCAAAATTACATACAATTTCCTTTCAATATAACTGATGCTTATCAGTTTAACTTTTCTTTATCACTATAATTACAAACTTTATATATGGTACAGACTTTTCCTTAACACTTTAATTCTATCAAGAATAATATACCAAAAAAAACAAAAAAGAATTATATAATATATAATATTGTATTTTTTTTTCAACGTTTTTTATTTATTTTTGGGACAGAGAGAGACAGAGCATGAACGGGGGAGGGGCAGAGAGAGAGAGGGAGACACAGAATCGGAAACAGGCTCCAGGCTCCGAGCCATCAGCCCAGAGCCTGACACGGGGCTCGAACTCACGGACCGCGAGATCGTGACCTGGCTGAAGTCGGACGCTTAACCGACTGCGCCACCCAGGCACCCCTATAATATTGTATTATAAGGATATGATAAGGCTCTATGACAGATGGAGTATACAAATAATAATGACATAGTCCCCCAGCATCTCTTCAAAAGTTTGTAGAATATAGTAATTTTGCCCAGTAAAAATGTATATTTTCAGCATTTTAAAAAATTGGTACAGGGATGCCTGGGTAGCTCAGCTGGTTAAGCATCTAACTCTTGGTTTCAACTCAGATCATGATCTCACAGTCCTAAGATCAAGCCCTGCATCAGGCTCTGTACTGGGTATGCAGCCTGCTAAAGATTCCTTCTCTCTTCAACAAAACTAAAAGGCAGACTACAGAATGAGAGAAGATATGTGCAAATGACATATCTGATAAAGATTTAGTATCCAAAATCTATAAAGAACTTATCAAACTCAACACCCAAAAACAAATAACCCAGTTAAGAAATGGGCAGGATTGGGGCACCTGGGTGGTTCAGTTGGTTAAGCAACCGACTTCAGCCCAGGTCATGATCTCATGGTTCATGGGTTCGAGCCCTGAGTCGGGCTCTGTGTTAACAGCTCAGAGCCTGGAGCCTGCTTCAAATTCTGTCTCCCTCTCTCTCTCCCCCTCCCCCTCTTGCACTCTGTCTCTGTCTCTCAAAAATGAATGTTAACAAAAAAATTAAAAAAAAAAAAAAAAAAAAAAGAAATGAGCAGTAGACATGAATAGACACGTTTCCAAAGAAGACATCCAGATGGCTAACAGACACATGAAATGATGCTCAACATTATTCATCATCAGGGAAATACAAACCACAATTAGATACCACCTCACACCTGTTAGAATAACTGTTATAAAAGAAGACAAGAAGTAACAAGTGTTGGTGAGAATGTAGAAAAAAGGAAAACCTTCTGCACTGTTGGTGGGAATGCAAACTGGTGCAGCCACTCTGGAGAACAGTATGAAGGTTCCTCAAAAAACTAAAAATACAACTACTGTATGATTCAGCAACTGCACTATTACATACTTACCCATAGGATACAAAACAACAGATTCAAAGGGGGTACATGCACCCCCAACGTTTATAGCAACATTATCAATAATAGCCAAACTATGGAGAGAGCCCAAATGTCCAACAACTGATGAATGGATAAAGAAGATGTGGTATATACATACAATGGAATATCACTCAGTCATCACAAAAAATGAAATCATGCCATTTGCAATGACATGGACAGAGCTCTATTGAATGTATTATGCTAAGTGAAATAAGTCAGTCACAAAAACAAATACCATATGATTTCACTTGTATGTGGAAGTTAAGAAATAAAACATATTGAACATATGGGGGCGGGGGAAGGGAGAGGAGAGAGAAGGAAACAAACCACAAGAGACTCTTAACAGAGAACAAACTGAGGGTTGATGGAGGGAGGTGGGTGGGAGATGGGCTAGATAGGTAATGGATATTAAGGACAACACTTGTGATGAGCACTGGGTGTTGTATGTATGTGATGAATCACTGAATTCTATTCCTGAAACCAATATTACACTGTACGTTAGCTAAAATTTAAATTAAAAAAATTTTTTTAATTTAAAAAAGATTCTCTCCTTCCTCTCCCTCTGCCCCTCTCCTGCTTGCATGTGTTCATAATGCACTCTCAAAACAACCCCCCCAAAAAGAACTTTGTTTCTTAATGTTAAATTTCTCATTCTAAAAATAAAAGCATAGCTATGCTGATAATACACCCTTTTGAATATGTACCAACATAATGGTATAGAAGTTATTACAACTAAGAATGAGAATATAATACTACTTTGAATGCATACAACTTTTCTTCCAGAAAGGTTAAAAGATATACAAAGACCATGATTAAAAAAATAAAGGCTAAGTTAGATTTTCCCCTTTCTACAGGTGATAAACCAAAATGACTTGTCAAAGGTCATAATTTAAGTTCAGGCCAGAAATCTAATTCCTAGGCATACCTTTCTACCAATATAATTCTCCAGATCTAGCCAAGCCCCACAGCCCCAGAACCAGGAAATCTTAATGTTATCTGTGATGCTAGAGTATCCAAGCCATCAGATGACTACTTAGTATGAAAATGCTTAGATCCATTTGACAATGAATTATAAGGTTTACGTCACTATCAGACCCTTATCAATAAACATCTACCAGGTGCTTATTATATGCAGTGGATCTACCTAAAGTACAAAGTTACATTATAAAAAAGTATAATATTTGATCCCTACCTTCATGGATGTACTACGTAGTTAGGCAAGAGGACACACCCATAAAACAACAGCACAAGTTTGTGTTGGCTAAGTGTCAAAATAGTGGATTCAGTCCTTGAACAATTAATTATTTATTAAGCAACTGGGAAGGGAGGAGAGCATAATGGTTAAATGCATCAATAATGGAGCCATTTTACCTCCTTTTCTTTAGTCATTTGCTAGGCCTGCAACCCTAGACAAACTATTAACCCTCACTATGCCTCAATTTCCTTGTGAAAAAGAAAAATAATACCTTCCAGGTGTTGAGATTGTTGGAGAAGGGGGAAAATCGATTTGACTCATGAAGTTGGTAAGATTTATATCAGTTAATATGGGGAAAATATTAGAAATATACCAGACACATAATACACTCTCAATAAATTTTAGCTATTAAAACTAGTACTCAGGGGTGCCTGGGTGGCTCAGTTGGTTAAGCATCCAACTTCAGCTCAGGTCATGATCTCATGGTTTGTGAGTTTGAGCCCCACATCGGGCTCTGTGCTGACAGCTCAAAGCCTAGAGCCTGCTTCAGATTCTGTGTCTCCCTCTCTCTCCCCGCCCCTCCCCCACTCATGCTCTCTCTGTTTCTCAAAAGTAACAAATAAACATTAAAAAACAAATTTTTTTTAAACTAGTACTTAACGCAAGGAATAACCAATAAGGACCAAAAGCCAGTATCAAGGATTACTGTCAGGAAAGGACTCAGGAAACAGGCTGAATATAGGTGGGACTTGAAGAATTTGATGGCCTTGAAGTACAAAAGAAGGATGACATTCCAGATCGAAATCGCACAAGAACAAAGGTATCAATACTCACAATTTTTACACAGATCAATAAACAGAACACTTTGGGAAAAAAGAGTTTATGTAAGGGTGTAAGGTAGTCTTTCACCCTTTCCCACCAAAGTATTCTCAAAGGGCAGAGAAAAATGTACCTCCTGGAAGACTGGGGACATTTTAAATTTTAAATTAAATTTTAATTTAAAGTCTCAAATGGTCTCCTAGAAGGTCAATATTTCTTTGAATTACCATGTTTTATCTTAAAAATTCATAAATGTTCAATTTGTCTCAATACAATCCTATTTATTTTCATTGAAAAATGTCTTTAAAAATTACTTAGTGGGGCGCCTGGGTGGCTTGGTCGGTTAAGCGTCCGACTTCGGCTCAGGTCATGATCTCACGGTCCGTGAGTTCGAGCCCCGCGTCGGGCTCTGTGCTGACAGCTCAGAGCCTGGAGCCTGTTTCAGATTCTGTGTCTCCCTCTCTGTCTGCTCCTCCCCTGTTCATGTTCTGTCTCTCTCTGTCTCAAAAATAAATAAACGTTAAAAAAAAAAAAAAAAAATTTAAAAATTACTTAGTAATTCAATTATCCAAAATTTTTTTCATGTTCTTTAGGTAAAATTGACATCCCATAAAGATGTCTATAGACCCATGTACCACCAATATATCAGCACACTTCAAGGATGAAATATACTTCAGTTAAAAAAAACAGACAATACAAAAAAAAAAATTCCATATATACATGGGAATCCAGCATAGGGAAGAAGTCATATTACAAATCAATGTGGATAGGAATAATAAATGGTTGAGACATCTCAATAAATGGTTGAGACATCACTGACTTGCTACATGAAAGAAAAAGTGCGGACCTAGAACCCTAACTCTTACACTAACTATGTACAAAAAGAAGTTCCATATGAATAAATAAATGATCTAAACATGAAACTGAAAACTTTAAATTTAAGAAATTATAAGGGGCGCCTGGGCAACTCGGTTGGTTAAGTGTCTGACTCTTGATCTCAGCTCAGGTCTTGATCTCAGGGCCATGAGTTCAAGCCCAGCATTGCACTCCACACTGGGCATGGAGCCTATATACATAGATACATATATACATAAATGAAATTATAAGATAACTATGACATCAGAGCAGGATTTCCTAAAAGTGACTAAAAAACTTCAACCATGTAAAGGAGACCAATAAATTTCATTTTATCAAAATTAAAAATTCTACATGGGGAGTGCTAAAAAAGACTCACCACATACAAAGAAATTACTTTTTCGTCATACATTAAAGATAATATTCAGACTATACAAAGAGGTTCTATAAATCAATAACACAAACAATGCTACAGAAAAATGTGTGGAGTATATGAACGGGAAAATTATACCATGCAAATATGCTTGCTTCTTAGATAAGTTCACCCTAGCTGGGAACAGCTCTTAAGGATTCTACTTATTTTATTTTTATGTCCCTTCCTAGAGAAAGGGACAAACTACAGCCCCAGTGCTGCCATTGATTTCCTGGCCATAACTGATCCTCATCATCCCACTCTAGTTTCCCCTACCCTCTACTAGCACCCCGGCTAATCTAGGCAGCTTGCCAGCAATGTCACCCAGACCCTCATCTCTTAAGAGATCTGAACCCCTGGTTACCATTCTCTGTTTAGGTTGTGCCTAACAACCTTAGGGCCTTAGGGTCTGATACAGATGTTACTTGACGTTATTTAATAGCTACTGAGGTCAGATAATCCAAGGCCATCATTAGGCTAAAATTAAAGTTATTTATGGAAGCTCACAGATACTTCCAGAATTGGTTTTACCTCCTACATGGGGACATATCCAAGAAAACCAGAATGGGCTTACTGATCTGACTCAACTCTTCCCATTCATCAATCCCTATTCACCAGTGGTACAGAAAGGGGATTCTTTAACAAAGCATTATACATAACACCTCTAACAAACTAAACATAAACTTTTTTTTTTTTGTAGTTAAATGCAGAAAGTCAATTTTTTTCCACCCCTTTCCTCCTTCTACACAGCAATGTACTTATACATTTCCTATAATAATGGAATTGGGAGCACCAAGAGACACTCAAGTGGATCCCATGAGTGCCAGAAATATTCTACCCCGCCCTCATTGTAATGATGATCAGAGTCAATCACTCTTGCCAGAATGTGACTCCTTTTCTTCCCTGGTGTCTTTTTCACCTAAGGAATACAAAGTAACCAAACAGCAGGTATGGTTTAAAGTTTAATGGAGCTCTCACTCCCCTAGTGGGACATTTCTACCTCTGAAAACAAGGACCTAAATCTAAGCTCACAACAGCCTAAAGTTACATGGATGGAAAGCACAAATTCCCTAAGTAATAACTGGGTACAATAGTAAGAGAAGCCACTCCTCCTCCTATCCTTGGGTTCTAGAACCCATGTATTTTACCCACAGGGAATAGCCAATGGTCATATCCATATGATGATCTAATATTTACGGTACAGAAAGCATCCTGGAGAATGGTGCCCATTCTTTTAGAGTATCACCACCAATCTGGTACCTCTCAGCTGCACCTTTATGAGCCCATTACAACTGTTGTATCAACCCAGAGTAGTATCAGTGGAGCTCTATGAATTAGGACCAGTGGATTCATGAACTTGGGCCCACTGTCACATATACTTTCCTATAAAGTGGGACTGCTGGTAAGAGACAATAATATTCAAAATACTATATTGGTGGGTTAAACACGGTGTTAAGTCCTCAGATAGTGGTGCTAGCTGTGACTCCATAAGCAAGAAAAAGCAAACCTCAATATATGTTAATCCCTTGCTGCCCTTTCCAGGATGGGGAAAGGTATAGTTTTTAGAGACTTCCATTTGACCTTACCCTACTAGGACAGCCCTTATCCTACCAGTCGGGGAAACAATTAGAGTATTTTGCCAAATACCACGTAAGCCCACTCTAATTACACATCTGGGAACCAAGGAAATGACTATCAGGTGAGAACACAGACCCACTGTGAGCTAGATCTGGGCCAAGACTCTATTTATTATTACCTTACTCTCATACACTCTCATTCTAACAAGGGGTGGTAGTTGCACTTTGAGTCCCAGGTTTCAATGTCAAATCACACCCTGTGGCCAAAAATCCTTCAAAGATTTGCAGCCAAAACTAAATCACTGAAGGTGTCTGGGCAGAACGAGCATGAAGCAGAAACTGGGCTAAATAATGAATTTCAGATTCTTATAAAGAATCAAACCCAGTATTATCAGTTCAGGTTCAGCAAAGACCTTGAAGCCTGTGTGCAATCCTTGGGCTACTGCCCATAAAAATGAATCCTCAGATTTCTTTGGTCTAGTCCTAAACCCAGCGCATTAAATTCAGTAGACTAGGCAGAACCTTCTAATCATTTGAATGGATGCTACACTTAAGTCAACTTTGTCTTTCATCCTAATCTTTCAACTAGAATATGCTTCTATAGATAACATACATTCTTAATGTAATGTTTTATTTTCGGTTGGACACTTTGATGGCATAATAACACACTATATAGTCAACTAGCAATAAACATAAAAGCTATTGGCATAGAGGAGTGCCTGGGTGGCTTGTCAGTTAAACATCTGACTTCAGCTCAGGTCATGATCTCAAGGTTCATGAGTTCGAGCCCTGTGTTGGGCTCTGTGCTGACAGCCCAGAGCCTGGAGCCTGCTTCAGATTCTGTGTTTCCTTCTCTCTATGCCCCTCCCCTGCTCAGGCTCTGTGTGTGTGTGTCTCTCTCTCAAAAAATAAACATTAACATAAAAATTAAAGAAAAAAAAAGAACACATATATAATACATACACTTACATAAAATTCAAAACTAAATAATATACTGCTTAGAGATCCAGGACTATCTTTTAAGAAAAGAAAAAAAGGAAGAATGATTATAACACAAATTCAGGGCAGCAGTCCTCTATGGGAGAAGGGGGAAATATGATAAAGAACATAGTTATCAAGGGAGGTGGGTGGGGGGATAGGTGAAATAAGTGATGGTGATTAAAGAGTACAATTTATCATGATTAGCACTGAGTAATATACAGAATTGCTGAATCACAATATTGTACACCTGAAACTAATATAACATAATACATTAATTATACTGGAATTAAAATTAAAAACTTGGGGCACCTGGGGGCACCTGGGTGGCTCAGTCAGTTAAGCGTCCAATTTCAGCTCAGGTTATGATCTAGCGGTTTGTGAGTTCGAGCCCCATGTCAGGCTCTGTGCTGACAGCTCAGAGCCTGCAGCCTGCGTCAGGTTCCGTGTCTCCCTCTCTCTGACCCTCCCCTGCTTGCACTCTGTCTCTCTCTCTCTCTCAAGAATAGATATTTATTAAATAAAACACACACACACTTGGGGCACCTGGCTAGCTCAATCAGTAGAGCCTGCAGACTCTTGATGTCATGGTCTTGAGTTCAGGCCCCACGTGAAGCATAAGGCTTAAAGAAAATAAAAATAAATAAAAAATAATAAAATTTAAAACGTAATAAAAAACTAAACATTTAAAATTTTAAAATGTTTAATTAAAAATTAAAATATTTAAAAAATAAAAAAGGAAAAAGGACAAAATCTTCAAAGTTATCAATAATATCCTGTTTCTTTTTTTATAATATCCTATTAATCTAGGTGGTAGGTACACAGATTATATTAAATATTATAATAACAATAAATTGTTGATTTATTATTTATTAAGCTATACAGGTTATATGCACATTTTTGTATGCAAAAAAACCTGTTCAATGTAAACTCAACATTATAGCCTTGGGAACTAGGGTAACTTTTTGAAAATGTACATGTCTTCCCATTGACCCCCATTCTGATACACAAGAAAAAGACAAAAGGGGTTTGTGCAAAGTAAATTATAGCATGGTGATTTAGAAACAGAGATTTGTCACCAATTAGACCTAGATGAATCCAGGTTGAGACATTTATTAGTTTTGTTACCTTAGGCAAGTTACTTAAAGTCTCTAAGCCTCAATTCCCATATCCATAAAAAGAGGATATTAACAGTACCTACCAATTAGACTTATTATAAAGATTAAATGAGATAATGAATAAAGAGCATTCATACTATGCCTAGGACACAGTAAGCATTTCTGTAGGCATGATAGTACTTTTTAAAACCTTCCTAGGATATTCTAATCCTCCTCTTGCCCTACCTTCATTTGAAAGATTTTGTTTTTATCCTGACAGAAAGATTAGAAAAATCCTGTTAAGAGATATAACTCTAAAACCTATGAGAATTTTTCTTTGTGTTTGTATGGATCATATCACTTACAAAGACCAAAAAAAAAGAAAAAAGAAAAAAAAAGTTTAAAGGTCAAACAAGACTTTTAAAAGTCAACCAAGAAGAAAAGTATTAAACATGCAACTCTTCAAAATTACAAATACCATTAAGGACAATCATTCTATTTTTAAGTGGATATATTTTAGAGTTCTTACTAAACAGCTAGTAATACTATATACTCAGTCTTAAGCAGGAAAAAAGAATTCAAAAACTTAACTGTTCTTGCCTCTAGGTCCACTAGAAATCTCAGAAAGGTCTGACAGATGATTTAACCCTTGGATTTTTTTTTTTTTTTTTTTTTTTTTTTTTGCTTCCCCTAGCCATTCTCTTTGTTTTATATATTTTATGCCCTTTAGATTAGGTCCCAAAACTGGCCTCAATTCTCCCAAAAGCACGGGTATCTAAGAAAGATTTTAAAGGGATGAACTGTAGTAAAAAAATACTGGGCCAGATGAAGGCTATAAGCTGGCCAGAAAGAGCAAGGTGTGTTAGACTCCAGGTTTGTAGGAGAGTAATTTGTATGTACCAGAAACTCACAAAATCCTAAGTCACAAATCCACAAAGCATAAGGGCTTCTTGTACATATTACCATTGAAATGTTCCTCCACTCACCTTCCAGAATGTAGTTTAGGTTTATATTGCATTCCCAATCCAAAAGTGCATTGTTAACACCTCAAGAAGCATATGGAAACCATTTCCCTGATCTGTTCCTATATTAAAAATGTTTACTATAAGAGAAACAGATCTCTGAACCCAAACCTTAACAACTTATTAAAACAGAAACTCTCAAACTTGATTTACCTACAAACATTAGTTTTTATTATTGAACTGTAATTCCCCACACTCTCTCCATATTATCTGAAAACATTTCCTATTTCTTAAAGAACATTTATTTTTTGTTTCAAATGTCAACTGTAATATATCTTAAGTTCTAACATGAATTTACCCAATACATTTGTTTTTAATAATTAAATTATTAAACTATATTAATAAACCTCCCCAAAATGAAATCCAAATAGTCATATAATGAATAGTATTAACTATTCAGTAATTTATTGTTTGTTCTGTATCTGAAAGTTTCTCAAAAAGATTCTGAAAAACAAGACGGGTGCCAAAAAAGGGGGGAGGGAGTAGCTTGTATTAACATACGCAAGTCTTTTACATTAACTGAATCATCATCTTAGAACATCGCCAAAAACAAATACTGGAAAATTTAAAGACAGTCATTTAAAATTTTTTTTCAAGTTTTATTTCTACATTTGTATGTCAAGATTTAACATATATAAATAATATTTATTATAAATAATATATTTATAAGATTGCAGGTTTAAATTGTATAGATGCAGATTTACACTTAAAGTTACATCCAATCTCTGCTAAAACCAGTCATCTGACAAAGCTCAAAAATTTTTAAAACAGAACACTATGTGTTACGTGGGCTAGAGGGTAAGATTTTTATATTCAGTTTAACTGTAAATAAAAGCCATCAGCTCTAAACTACTCTAGCTGTGCCTGTTTTCCAATGGTCATCTTAATTTTAAAGAATGCTCTATTTTTTTACTCTTTTAAATACTTTTTGTCTGTTGTTTAGCTTTCTGGCCACTAGTTTCTCCAGCACTGAGCATAGTAACAGCCTGTTTAGTTATATTCTAAACCCTAGCCACAACCTGAATTACCAGCAATCAATCCCTCATTACCTCTACTGCTCCCCTTGATCTCACCCAGACCTCCAACACTTTGATACTTTCTTTTTCTCCCAATTTCAGGCTAACTCCTAGGTATATTACCCTTCATAACCAACCTAGACTCCAAAATCCACCATTTTCAGCTATTACCATTTGCTAATTTATTTGCCTGTTTATTTACTGACACATACCTGCCTTGTTACAGAAGGAAATGCACTGAATCTTCAAAATCTCATTTTTTTATGTTTATTTATTTATTTATTTTGAGAGAGAGAGAGAGAGAGAGAGAGTGCGCGCGCGCAAGCCGGGGAGGGGCAGAGAGAGAGAATCCCAAGCAGACTCCATGCTGTCAGCACAGAGCCAGACATAGGGCTCAAACTCACAAGCTGTGAGATCATGACCTGAGCCAAAACCAAGAGTCAGACACTTAACCAAGTGAGCCATCCAGGTGCCCCTCAAAATCCCATTCTTCATCTAATCATCAATATCCCAAATGTGAGAATTATCTTAGACTACCTCTTCTTACCTCATAGCCACTGGATCACCAAATCTTTTCAATCTATCTCCTAAATTTGTCTCAAATCTATCTTACTTTCAAATCAACTCTAACGTCTTAGTGTCTTCTTCACATTCCTTAATTCAATACAAAACAAGAGGCTAAAGTATGAGTTCCAAAACCAAACAATTAACTTGTAACTTTTTACAGTAAGGTGTAAGCTTTACCTATTTATTAGACTATTTGATAGCTAGTAAGCAGTACAATATCAAAAGACAATTAGCTTCACTATCTAATAAATAGAAATAAGAGGCTTCCTTAGCAACTGGTCACTGTCTTACAGACATAAAATCATAAACAAGGAAAAAGGAAGAATTTACTGACACAAACACATCTCCCAGAAAAAGAAGGCTACAACAGCACTGTACAATTTAAATGTGTAAATGTATAAACCTGTTATGTTTGCTTTCTATTTTTGAACTTTACATTACTGCAATAAATACCATGTACATATAAACTTTTCACTTTACATATACAGTATATAGTAGTTTAACAGGTATATCACAACACTACCATAACATTCATAACACTATAAAGACAGGATAATTAAGTCAGGTTTAACTGCATTAAAAGGGGAACATTAAAAGACAGTACAGTAGATAGCTAACAAAACCAATCATTTTCCATGCTGGGCAATGAGTCAAGAATCTCAAACTGTCACCAGCACCTGCATTAAACGTAAACCCAGACAGTAAACAATTGTCACTGTAAGATAAATCCATGTGACTATATCTCTGAAGCTTAAGCAAAACTAGTTTACATGAAGCAAAACAGCTTATTAAATGACCATATCTAAAGCAGTTCCTTGTTTTGACAATAAGCAATTTAATCATTTTTTTCCATCACTGTGGATCTAAAAGGTATGTTAAAATGTTATATTCTGCCAGATGGATTAATATGGATGTATTAAACTATGCTTATACTAACACTGCTTCCTGGTCATTGTAATTCTAAATTACAGATAATGATAGGTTTACAGAAATCATTCTGCTCAATTATTACTCACCACGAATTCTGAGTTTCCACTGCTTGATAACCTACACTAAGTAGGAAAGTAGATGATATAACACATTCATAAACTGAAATTTAACCAAGTGAAAGTTGAAGTCAGTGAGCATTAAGGTCTCTAACTTTACTAAAATACAGTGGAGGTAAGCATACAAAACGCTTTATACTCATGGAAGATTAGACAAATCATTCTAAAACTCCGTACCTTAGTTCATTCATCTATAAGATAGGAACATGGACTAGACACTCTGTGAGATCTCTTCTAACATAAAAAGTCTATGATTCTAAGAAATTAACATATATATGCACATTCTGGAAAATCACAAGTCATTCTTCTTTAAGTATTCATTTAAAGTGACACAGGCTATCACTGCTGTTGCATTCACTAAAATATAAAGCAGTAACCAGCAACGCAGCAATAGCCATTTCATCCATAAATCAGCAATTAAAATGGGTGATAACTGTGTCCATTTGAACCTCAGTAAGAAATTTCCATTAGCACCAATGAGAACTATATAAATCAACTCTGTAGATACTATTCTTTTAACTTCACTAACTTATTAATTTAACTGAGAAAGAGGCCAATCTGAATCTGCAAAATTTCAATGCCACAAAAGCTTTAAAAGAAAAATCTATTCAGGGCGCCTGGATGGCTCAGTCGGTTAAGCATCCGACTTCGGTTCAGGTCATGATCTCGCAGTCCATGGGTTCAAGCCCCGTGTCAGGCTCTGTGCTGACAGCTCAGAGCCTGGAGCCTGCTTGGGATTCTGTGTCTCCCACTCTTTCTGCCCCGCCCCTGCTCACACTCCATCTCTCTCTCAAAATAATAAACATTAAAAAAAAGAAAAATCTATTCTCTCATCCATTAAAAGCAAGAAATTGTACTAGACAATTTACAGATTATTTTTGGCTTTAAAAAGTCTATACATGAGAATAAGCTATCTCTATACAGCAACTGAGAAACCAAACAACAAACTAGGCTAGAAAAGCAACATGTTTCATTTTCTTTTTTAATTTCGCTTTATACGATACCAGAGCTCAGTAAAAATTTCTAACCAAGTGATAGCCATAATTTATTTTTCAGTGAAACATATATAAAACTCATAAAAAATCATTTAAAGAATATCATAATACAGAACTATTTTACCCAAGAATCTACTGAAATACTTTCCACATTCCCCCTTTCTTGATAATCTATTTGAAAGCAACTATAATCCATTACAAAGTACTGGAGTAAAGAACTAAAAATTTTCTCATAAAGATGAGACTTACCCAGAAAGGACAATAATTACATCAAAGAATTCTACAGGATTTTTTTCTCCTGAGACTTAAGCATGAGATTTCCAAAAGAAAGAGATTCCAGTTGTTGCACTACAAACTTCAAGTCACTGACTCAAATTGAAGCAGCAATTTGCTATGAGAAGCAAGCGGATGATTTACATAAAGAGAAAAACTGAAGAAAAACAGAATCAATAAAACGTAGGAAAATATGAACATGTGACCAAAAAAAAAAAAAAAAACATGCTGCAAAATATAAAGTACCAGAATTCGAATTTATCAACTCACAGATCTAGATGGTTTGACCCCACAATTAGCCATAGGCCATTTATTTACATACGGTAAAAATCGTCAACCCACACACATAAAAGTTAAATAATACATTTAAACTCAGCTCTTATTTACAAAGATATAAAAAAGGAAAAGCAACCCATAAAACCTTTAGACTTATATTCATTAACCAAAGAAACCTAATAACCAGGGCAAAAGACAGCATCATTCTGTAACCATGAATATGCTTGCCACACAGTAGTACTCAATATTTGTTGAATGAAAGCAATGAAACTTTAAAAGGAAAATATAACCCTAAAAATAAATGTACCAAAAAAAGAAATATGACCTAAATAAAGTTCCAGCTGTTTGAAGTAGCTACTAAACATGGACATAAAATATGCTCTTCAGTGCCATGATAGTTTAAGCTCCTACCTTAGTGTGAACAATTGAAAACAAAAACAACTTGCAAATCTGAAAAAAGGATAATCCTAAACTTTAGAGTAGCAGGTACTTTCTTTTCCTCAACTGTTAAGGACTCTCAGGTAGATTACAGTTTTTACTCAGAATTCCGTTCAAAGAATTCTTACATGAAGATTACTCTGAAATGTTTTCCTTAGTTACAATCCAAAATGTATTTTAGTATTGTGATTTCAGGGCCAAGTAAATATCAAACAAATGGTAACCTCAGATGACTATCTAAACTTGCCTGTTCCTAGAATCTAGGACACGGATAACTTTCTCTAACAGAGGATCCTTCCCACTCTAACAACCCAGTTAATAGGCAAGAAAAAGAACTTGTAAGTAACTACTTTGTTTCATGTTCTAAATTAAATAAATAGATCATGACACATGGTCCATGAAGTAAAAAAAAGAAACTATCTATATATATTACATACACTTTCCAAAGGAGTCACAGTTCAAAAACATCTAACAAGAAAAAGTAGAATGGCCAAAGAGTTTAGGAAATTCATTTCTTGTACTCATGAGAGACTCTGGGTTTTTTTCCTTTGTGCTCTTTTGGAGAATTTGCAAAAACTGCTGCTGAATGAGAACACCTAGACTGCCATCATGAAAACCAATAATGCACCTGGTAAGAACACAAAAGACTGACTGACTCACCTGTGTGGAATCCATTATCCTTTAAAGAAAAAAAAACCCAAGTCTGGTACTGGAGAGCACAATGTACTTTCTACCGGACAAGAGGAGAATGATTTTTCCTTGTCCTGCTTTCCAGCTGCCCAAAGAATAGATCTCGTACTAATTGTAATATGACTCTTTTACAAAAATAAGAGGTAGATAAAGTGCTTACAAACAATAGCTATTTCATACAACTCTATTTCTAAATGTTCTTTGAGACTTTTATTACTCAGAAAGTTAAATGATTTTAAACTAGAACTTGACCCTGTGCATTTGCTTAAAGCACAAACATCAAGAAAAAAATACTTCATTTCTGTATTTTACAATCATATTGGAGACTTGCTGCTGAATACAAATATGAAATGCAGTAGGTAGAAGTGTGACTGCAGTATATCAAAACCAATATAGACTTTATGAAATCCTTGGTGGGGCAAAAGTGGTGAGGGAACAGACACCTTCATATACTGTTTCAGGGAATTAACTGGTGTACTTTATTAAAAAAAAATTTAGAAAGCTATCGAAACCTCACATTTCTAAATACTCATCAATAGGAGAAACATCCACACAAAGAAATATTAGGTGCTAAAAAGGAGGTAAAGAGGTATATGCTAATAATACTCATGGTCTACCACTAATTGAAAAAAGCAAGGTTAATATACACTATGATGCTCCTTGTGCAAATTTCAAATTAATATGACCATGTGCTTTCATTAAGGTATAAATCTGTATTATCCACTTGGAATACATATATCATCTAACTACAAAAGCTATATGCAACTTTAATCTTACACATTTGTTTCATTTTTCAATCTTCTCCCTATCCAAACTGGCTTCAATTTTCTATTATTGAAATAAAATGAGGGCACTTACATCCACATGAAAGTATATTCCCCTAACAGAACAAAATATCTAAATAAGTAGAAATTGCTCTTATAAGTTAAAAAAAAAAAAAAAAACCTTTAAAACAATAGAATTATTATAAAACCCTTGGTTTGAAAGTGATTTAGGAACAGTATGGGCAAGATTTGGTGATGCTTGGATATAAGCCACAAATATAAACCAAGAATGACTACCATATTTCTGACTTGGATCCTGTGATATACTTGCTGGTGCCACTATACTCCCAGCACCCCACTGTCGAATTGTGTTACTCAAATGACTCCAACAACACTTAGCATAACAATTATCAAACTGTATCATAACATTTTATTTGTTTACCTTCTATACATTAACTGTGAAACCTCAGGGCAAAGATTATCTCATATTCAACTTTGATCATCAAGTCCTAATAAATAAGAAGTGCTAAAAAAAAAAAAAAAAAAGTTTGAAATAAGTAAAGCACCAGACTTGGAGCATGCCTGGAAGAGGATAAAAAAATCTAAATCCCAGGAAATGCATGAACAGCTTCTCCTATTTCATATTCTCTGTTCCTAACTTTTTTCTCAATATATTTTGGGGTTAAGGATAGAAAGAGAAGCTCTATGACTCATTACCAAAATTTCTAAGATAACAAGGGTATAAATATTTGAAAAGTATGAAATGAAATCAAATTGCAGTTTGTCTCCTATATTTTTCTGACATATTTAGGAATAACATGAGTGATATTCTAGAAAATAAAATCTTGCCCTAAAACCCCAAACTCATGGCTGCTGTTTGGATCAAATGCTTAGGAACACTCTATTAAAAATATTTTCAGGGGCACCTGGCTGGCTCAGTCAGTAGAGCAAGCGACTCTTGATCTCAGGGTTGTGGGTTCAAGCCCCACACTGGGTGTAGAGATTACTTAAAAAAAAAAAAAATCTTTAAAATTTTTTTTTCTAAATGAAATATAGTTTCTAAAAAAAAATTTACCAGACAATGGATTTCAATGTCATATCTCAACTGACCACCAGAAAATGTCATTCTAGCATGTTTGCATGTGTGTGTGTGTGTGTGTGTGTGTGTAGGCAGTAAAGAAATAAATGCACAAAAATACTGCAAACTTTGGAACTGCATTTAGATAAAATTTTCACATTGACTTGAATACAGTCTATAAATTGATATAAGTTGGAAAACCAAAAAATGAGGAAAGAACTAAATGAGAGTAAGAAATTAATAGATAAGTGTGAACTTCTAAACATTAATTCCTCCAGATATAACAAAAGAAGTTACCTTCTAAACCATCAGTTTCAAACAGGAAATTTTCAGGTTCTTGAAACTCTATGTTATATGTCTGAACAATTTCTGCATTAGCAGAAAGCTGCACATGATTTCTTAAAACCGATAAATCATATAGCCTGATCTCTTAGTGAAATTTGAGAGGCAGTCACTGGGAATTCATAGCTAATGACAACTTAAAATCAAGTTCTAGTCCAAGTCAAACAGTTATACTAATGCTTTGTTTACTTATTTTTTGTGTGTGATCTCTATACCCAACATGGGGCTCAAACTCATGACCCTAAGATCAGGAGTGGCAAGCTCTTCCAACTAAGCCAGCTAGGCACCCCTTGGAAACCGTTATACTAATGCTTTAAACAAGACAAAACTAAACTGAAGAGAAACTGCTTAATACTTTTCAAACCACTTATCTCCAAATACAAAAGAGTACAACAGATTGTGTCCAAAAATTTGCTCGGAAATTTACACATTCTAAAAGGAAATTATATGGTATTAAAGTAGACGTGGCTAGATGTTATAAAACCCACTTTTGTATTAATAATTAAAGTCCCAACAAGACTACAGCTTTAGGCCACAGGTGTAGAGCCTGAAAGAGAACATGAATGTTCTCTCACTTTAGTGAGTCAAATTATATCTTTCCAGTAACACTAAAAAATTACACTTCCTTTAATTTTATTTTAAATGATTTCCAACTGGAAAAAGTTCCTACTACTGGCATCAAGATTTTTCCATCCTATGGCTTAACTGTTATATGGTGAGCAATCCATAAGACATTGTAAAATATAAGAATGCAGTATTTAAAGAAATGTCTTAGTGATCACTTCTGAACATTCGGACTCTTTAGCAATGGGAAAAAATCACGTAATTTATCTGCTATATAAGTTCAGAATTTCATGTACAATAAAGCATGTTCCAAAAGTAAAGACACATTCATTATCTGACAGTAAATTTTCCAGACAACTATACCATACTCCAAAAATGCAGAAGTTCTATTTTAAACTTTTTTATGTTACTCTTCCTATAATACAGTCCAACAAATGTGTATGCTGGTTCTGTGCTAGCTGAATATAACTGAAACTTTTCTCAATGGCATAGACTCCTCATTATAAACAGGTTCCCATATTGTGCTTTACAGAAATCAACAAACCTTTCATGTCATTTTCCACAAAATGAAATAGTCTAATCTAAACATAACAATGGAATACTGTACATTTTCCCCATAAAGAAAAGTAGAAGTTTCACAAGCATTCTATTATACAATAGCAGTATATTATATGCACATTTACTTACACAAATTTATATGTTCAGCAAAAAGATATTTTTTAAAAGCAGCCCATATCACCAGCCTTTCCTCTCAGTTATACCTTTACTCCAGAGTGAGCATAAAATGAGAGATGTCACTCAATTGTTCCCTCAGCTGCACTCACTTCCTAATACCTCTCCTAGAATGAACATCTTGGGGCGCCTGGGTGGCTCAGTCGGTTAAGCGGCCAACTTCGGCTCAGGTCATGATCTCACGGTCCGTGAGTTTGAGCCCCGCGTCAGGCTCTGTGCTGACAGCTCAGAGCCTGGAGCCTGTTTCAGATTCTGTGTCTCCCTCTCTCTGACCCTCCCCTGTTCATGCTCTGTCTCTCAAAAATAAATAAATAAAACATTAAAAAAAAAAAAAAGATTTAGAATGAACATCTTAATAAGACCGTATCTGACTGGGGCACCTGAGTGGCTCAGTTAAGCATCTGGCTTTGGCTCAGATCATGATCTCATGGTTTGTGGGTTCGAGTCCCACATCTGGTCCCACGCTAATGGTGCGGAGCCTGCTAGGGATTCTCTCTCTCTGCTCCTTCCCTGACTCACTCTCTCTCTCTCTCAAAATAAATAAACTTAAAAAAAAATAATAATAAGAGGGAAACCTGGGTGGCTCAGTCAGTTGAGCAGCCAACTTTGGTAGCGGTCAAGATTTCACGGTTTCTGGGTTCAGGCCCTACATCAGGCTTGGAGTAATCTAAATCAGGCTCCAATCAGCTTGGAGCCTGGAGGCTGCTTCAGATTCTGTCTCCCTCTTTCTCTGCCCCTCCCCCACTGGCACTCTGTCTCTCTCTCTCTCAAAAATAAACATTAAAAAAAAAAAAAAAAAAAGAAGAGGAAGACTGCATTTGACTGCATTGAAAAATAAGTCTTTTCAATACAATGCCAGAAAAGAGCCAATTATTTCAGCTGATGTTTGGCAAAAACAGTGAATCATTCCTATGCTGAAGGAAACTGGCTATGCTCAACTTAGTGAAAAATCATTTATCCATACTGACAATTTCTGATCTTATTAAAGGTAATTCTTTCACTACACATAATTTCTAACTTACACAACTTGAGAACATAAATTCCATATAAGATTCAACATCACTGTATTTATCACTTACTAAATCTATAAACAAAATAAACTATTTTTATAAAGAATTAGCTACTCAAATTGCTATTTCATGGATTTTGATAAAATTTATTAAGTCCTTGGTCAATGATAGGAAATTTACAAGGTTCTCACTAAATATTCTGCCTTATAATCAAAGCTTAAATGGTAATAAAAGCTTTACCTTTGCAATTTAAGTTACAATAAACAGTATCACAGGATTCCCCCAGATTACTTTACTTCTAAACCAAAGTAGTTTATATGTCTCTGAATAAGAACCACTTCTCTACATAATGACAATGGCTTATTTGACAGGAGCCCCTTAGAAATCTATTCCCACTATCATAAAAAGAGTCTCAAATAGTGTACAAGTTTTGGTAATGTCTCTTTTGTTATAATAAAGGTGAAGTGATTGCTATTAGTTATCTGTTACTGTGTAACAAAATACCTTCAAATTCAGCAGCTTAAAATAATAAACATTATCTCATACAGTTTCTGAGTGTCAAGAATCCAGCAGCAGGTTATTTCTCAAGACATTAGCCAGGGTTGCAATTATCTGAAGACATGGCTGGGGCCAGAGAATCTAAGAGGGCTTACTCATGTGGCAGGTGTCAGAGGCCTTGATTCTTCACCACATGAGCCTTTCTATATGGCTGCTTACAACACAGAAACTGTCCTTCCCAAGAGCAAATGGTCCATGAGAAAGCTGCAGAGTCTTTTTATGACCTAGCCTTGGAAGTGACAAACCATCACTTCTGCCATATTCAATTCATAACACAAGCAACTCTGATAACCATTTGGAGAGAAATTGCACAAAGGCATGAATATCAGGAGGCAAGAATCATTGGGAGCTCTGTTGGATTTAGGCTACAACAGTGATGAACATACAGATATATGGTTAATGTGGTTGTACATATGTCCACAAATTCTTTGATACTTCTCTTATCACAAAGTGAAGCCTAATTCCCCTCCACCCTAAATATGGACTGTGCTTAGGACTCAAATAGAATGCAGCAGAAATGGCAGTGCCAGACTTCCAAAGCTAGTTTATGACATTGTGGCTTCTGCCTCTCTCTCTTGAATCATTCACTCTAGGGAAAGAAAGCTACCACATTGTAAGGACAGTGAAGAAACCCTTAGGATAGGCCCTTACAGGAAAGAACTGAGACCTCTAACCAACAAATAGTAAAGAACTAAGCCACAAAATTAAGCTTAGAAGTGGATCCTCCAGCTTCATTCGAGGTGTCAGAAGACTGAAATAGTACTGAATGAAATTAAAGACTTAAATAAATGAAAAATATATCATATTTATTGATTATAATACTCAATATTGTCAAGATGGCAATTCTCCCCAAATTTAAAGCAACCCAAATCCAACAGGCATTTATACAAAAGTTGACAAATTGATTCTAAAATCTATATAGAATTGTAAAGGACCTAAAATAACCAAAGCAATTTTTAAAGTAAAAACAAAGTTGAGGGTGCCTGGGTAGCTCAGTCGGTTAAGCATCTGACTCTTGATTTCAGCTCAGGTCATGATCTCACAGTTCATGAGTTCAGGCCCTGCATCAGGCTCTGTGTGACAGTGCTTAGCCTGCTTGGAATCCTCTCTCTCCCTCTCTCTCTCTTTACCTCCCCTGTTCATGCTCTCTTCTGAAATAAATAAATAAACTTCAAAACTAATTTAAAAAAAAAAAGTTGAAGGACTTACACTTCCCAAGACTTACCATAAAGCTACAGTAATTAAAACAGTTTGGCTGTACTGGCAAAGATAGTTATAAGTCAATGGAACAGAACAGAGGGTTCAGAAACAGATCCATAGTTACTTAGTCAATTGATTTTTGACAAAAATGCCAAGGCAATCCAATGAAAAAGGAAAGGCATTTCAAAAAATAGTGCTAGATCCCCTAGATATCCTTGCAGGGAAAATAATAATAATAACACTCAAAAAGAGAACCCTCTTACCTCACACCATACAAAAAAGTTAACTTCAAATGGATCACAGATCTAAATGTAAATCTAAAACTATAAAACTTTAAAAGTTAAACTACAACTACCACATAACCCAGACATGCCACTCCTAGGTATTTTCCCAAGAGAAACAAAAAGACATGTTCGGAAGTATCTGGGTGGCTCAGTCAAGTGTCCAACTTCAGCTCAGGTCATGATTTCGCAGTCCATGAGTTCAAGCCCGCATCTGGCTCTGTACAGACAGCTCAGACACTGGAGCCTGCTTCAGATTCTGTATCTCCCTCTCTCTGCCCCTCCCCTACTCATGCTCACTCTCTCTTTCACTCTCTCAAAAATAAACATTAAAAAAATTTAATTTTTTTAATTTAAAAAAAATGTCCATGCAAAGACTTTTACATGAAAATTCTCCATAGCAGCTCTTTTGTAATACTAACAATCACAAACAAGCCAACTGTCAATTAACTAGTACAAACTAGTATATCTATACAACAGAACACCATTCGGTAATAAAGAGGAATGAACCACTGACAGACACAACAAAATAGACGAATCTCAGAATAATGGAGTCAAAGAAGCCAAGACAAACCAAAAAAAAAAAACAAAACAAAAAGCAGCCTATATGATTTTATGTAAAATAATAGCAAATGCAAACTACTCTATAAGGAAAAGCAAAACTGTTGTTGCTTGGGTATGGGAGTAGAGGGAAGAATAGATTACAAAAAGACATAAGGAAATTTGGGTATGACAGAACTATTTGTTATCTTAATTGTAGTGATCACTTTATGGGTCTATTAACATGTCAAAGCTGATTAAATTATGTGCAGTTTAATGAATGTCAATTCTATCTCAATAAAGTTGAAAAAAGAAAAAATTGGTAATGTCTATTAAAACTATAAATACACATTATGGAGCATCTGGGTGGCTCAATCAGTTAAGCGTCTGACTTTAGCTCAGGTCATGATCTCATAGTTTGTAGGTTGGAGCCCCACGTCAGGCTCTGTGCTGACAGCTCAGAGCTTGGAGCCTGCTTCAGATTCTGTGACTCCCTCCCTCTGCAGTTCATGAGTTCAGGTCCCTCGTGCTCTGTTTCTCTCTGTCTCTCAAAAAATAAATAAATGTTAGAAAAAAGTTTTTTTTATTTTTAAATACACATTTTGCTGTTAGAAATTTATCCTACAGGGCGCCTGGGTGGCTCAGTCAGTTAAGTGTCTGACTTCAGCTCAAGCCATGATCTCGTGGTTTGTGGGTTTGGACCCTGCATTGGGATCTGTGCTGACAGCTTAGAGCCTGCTTCAGATTCTGTGTCTCCCTCTCTCTCTTTCTGTCCCTCCTCTGCTTGTGCTCTCTCTCTCTCAAAAGTAAATAAACATTAAAAAAATTTTAATTTATCCTATAGATATACTTGCATTTACACAAAGATAGGATGTGCACTGAAAAACTATATTAAATATCCAAAAACAACCAAAACTTCCATTAATATATGACAGGCTAAATAGATTAATGCATTCTCAAAAGATGGAATACTCTGCAACCATGAAAAAAACAATGACTTATATTTATATGCTCAAACGTAAATTATCCAAAATATATTGATAAATGAATGAACTAAGTGGCAGAGAAATTCATACAGCACAATCTGTGTTTGTGTTTAATCTTCAAAAAAGTAAATACATATGCACATAAACTGCTAGCTGTAATTATACTTGAACAGTACCCTCAGCACACTTAGGATTCTCTATTTCCAACTATTTTATAATTTTTCAGAAACATTACACAACCATTAAGACTGACATTACCACTCATATTATATATTAGCTGCTATATGCCAGGCAAATATGCCAAGCAAACTTTGAACAAGTTGCCATTTCTTTAACCTTCACAACAAGCCTGTAAAACAGGCAGTATTATTTTTATCACCATTTTAAAGATTTAGGAACCTAGGAGTCAAAAAAGCCTTTGCTGCAGGTCACTATTAAGTGGTAGCCCAAGGATTTAACTCAAATTTCTTTGATCCCAAAGTTGATGCTTTTAACCACTGCACCAAAAATCTCTAGGTAAGCAAAATGTAGAAACCAAAAACCCATAAAAGAACACAGCAATTGGGAACAGTGTTAATAAACAGAATATAGTCAAAAAGCACAAGCTTATTTCTGGCTCTTGCTTTTGACAGAAAAAAAACAAAAACAAAACACCATGGTAGTGTTTACTTAAGTATATGTAATTGTCCTCTGTGAGGTATTTTACTAATCAATCCACTTGGTCTATATGATTTCAGTAATTCCTAGTTTGTTACATTCTAACTTCAGCATATAACATGTTAGTTTCTATTCTAATTCCAAATAATATAAACCCAAATACATAAAGCAAACAGGAGACACAAATAGTGTATTTCCCAAGGGGGAATTATAAACACTAAACATATACTAGCTATAGCAATTTATTATTATTGACACCATTCCTACTTTAAATTGTATGTTCTTGCATTTAGTTGCAACACATTACATAGATTGCTTGCTGCAATCAACCTCCATAAGGAATTAAATATTAATGATATACCGAATACAATTATGAGAAATAAGACATTCAATACAAATAAGGCAGAGGCAATTACTGCAACATATTAATTTTAGATCTTAGAAATATATTTAAACTACCTAAAAAGTAAGAATTTTGTCTTCAAAATTTTGTTTACCAACCTCAGCTTTCTAAAAAAAACTCATTCCCTTTACTATGATCTGACTGGGCATTGAACAAATATGGATAAAGAATCTTTACTGCTAACACAATATTTTATTAAACTGTATGATATTATATATTCAATTGGCAACAGGAGCATTTTTTTAAATAAAGTAATATGTAGCTCAGCAAATTCCAGTCCCATAAAAATCACACATTATATAAAATTGATTTCTCCTATCCAAGTACTAACCAAGCTCGACCCTGCTCAGCTTCTGAGATCAGATGAGATCGAGCACATTCAGGGTGGTATGGCCACAGACTATAAAACTGACTTCTAACTAGAATCATTCCCAAGAATCAAAAAGTAAAAATTAAAATAAATGCTCTGTAAAAATATTATATACAATTTTTCTGTTGTCAGAAATGTTTTCAATTTTTTTAGAAATGTTTTTTAATATTATCTTTTCAATAAACAAAATACACATTTTAAAATAAGACTGAAAATAAAAGCAAATATTAAAAGTTATATTCCTAATGTCAAATATAAAAATATACCCTTAAAATGTTCCTCATGTATCCTCCGATAGATCTCAAAAATATAACATTTGCCATGTCACACCACAATTCTACTACTTTTTAAGTTTTTTCTCCCATATTTTCTATTCCAACTCCACAGATCAGTAACAAGAAATAAGATCAAATAAAACATGTTTTGGTAACATTATCCGAAGCAGTCATAAAAAATGATGCTCTCTTTAGAGACAACTTAGTTATACCCTGAAAGTAAACACTGTGGAATTATTTATGAAGAAATTATACTTAACATTGGTAGATTTCAAGACATTTATATTTTAATGGAATGAATTGTTTGTAAGTAAATCAGAGTTAGTGCTAGATGCAGTTTGCTTCGGTTACCTGAAATTAGAATAGCAGACTCATTAAATATATATAAATCAGTGATGCAGAGGCACTGCACCATATTGATGGAGGCTTCATTAATTTTCAATGATATAGCCACTATCATATTTGTGTTCTAAAGAAAATTGAATGAGGTACACAACCACTTTTCTTCATCTCAAAATTCTGTTTTTTTACATATTCTAACAGTGAATGAAAGAAAACCTAATTCTTCAAAACATTTCTAATGAGGTCCATTAAATATTACATTTTCTTGTCTTTTTGTAGGGAATATACTTATTTGTTTATACAGGTGTATATTTTTGAAACAAATTAAAAAATGAAGTTTGCAAAGTAAAATACTATAAAACTAGTTACCCTCCAAATCACTTCATTGTATAAATAATACATTTAGTCTTCCTAATTTGCATGTGTATACCTCAAAAGCCAAATACTATGACACTGTTTATACATTATCAAATAAAGTGATATGACAAATACAGAATTGGTAAAAAAATCATTATTGAATATTTAAATTTTTTTGTTTTTTTTTTTTTAATGCTAGCATCCTGGCAACTAAAAATATAAAAAGAAAATTGTTCTAAGTGTATCAAACAGATTTTGATAGTATTGTAGTATTTTCATATTTTAAAAGGGTTTGAGTTGCAATCTGGTTGCATTACATTAATAAGAAATTTATTTGGCAAATGTGATCAAAATTTAATTGAATAATTCCTAACTGGGATTTACACAGACACAAAAAAGTAGAGCTGGCCAGGTGGGAAATGCAACCATTTAACCTTACATAGGCTTCAGTTTTCCCATCTGTTAAAAAAAGAAAAAAGGGACAAGTGTAGAACAAAACTAAAAAGATGACTGCTAGGCTCCTTCTGATTTCAAATTAACTGAGTTTGCCAACTCCTATCAATTCTTTTGACAAAACAAACAGCATTTTGAGGCACGTACTTTTACACAAGCTGCCATGTTCAACATGACAGCCAAATCAGACATCACATTCCACTTTCCTAATGGGACTAATACTTAGATCTTTCCTCTTTAGTGGCTGCTTCACAAAAACATTTATGCATTTTGAACCACGTAAACTTTTTTGTTCCCTTCATGCTAATCTTGCAAAAATTTGTAAGTTTAGGAAACACCCACCAAAATTATTTGCTTCCCCAAAAACCTTTTCCTACATCAGGAATATGTTGACAATTAGGTTTCAGGAGTTCAGGTTTGTTTAATAGCACTTTTTCAACAAATAGTTTAACAAATGGCATAATACCGACTTTCGCACCTTAATTGCAAAGAATATTTTTATAACTCTAAACTTCCCTTTGGTTTCTTGTAAAGAAAAAACAACTAATTTCCTTTTAATGACTCAGAAGAGCTCAAACACCATAAAACTAATGCGGGTAGTAACCGTGTCTGCTATACTCACTGTTGTATACTCACACACAGTTTTTCAACACTGCTTAAGTACAAGACTCTCTTGATAGGTAGTATAAAACACAAAGTCTCTCCCTCAGAGATCTATGTCGGAGCCCAGAAATTTGTAATTGAACTCGACACCCAAGATGATTTTTAGGATGAGGTTAAGTCTGGGAATCAATAACCTGGAAATTTTGAGTGTATAAGAAAGATTGCAAACCGGGGGCTTGGGTAGCTCAGTCAGTTGAGTGTCTGAATCTTGGTTTCAGCTCAAGTCATGATCTCATCGTCATGAGATCTATGCACTGGGTGTGTAGCCTGCTTGGGATTCTCTCCCTCCCTCTCTGCCCCTTCCCGCCCAAAAAAGGTGTAAACTCAAAGAAAAGACCAAAACTATTAACTAAATTACCCAAATTTTAAGAAATTAAAGAGGGATTAAAAATTAATATCCCAAACAAATGAACAATTCAAGACTAGAACCTAGATTTTCTAACTTGTGATTCAATATTCTTTCTGTTACTCAATAGATCTGGATTATGAAAATACACAGAACACCAACTCATATATGTAGTGAAAGCAAAAACCATCTCCATTAGGAGAATGATCTTGAGATATTCATTGTAATTACCATTCAGAACATATGAGACATTAATTCTCTAGAGCTGTTCTGCAACATTATATTCTAATCAACTTGAAAACATTCCATTAAAAAAAGGGGGGAATGTCTAGAAAGTATTAGGGGGGGCGCCTGGGTGGCTCAGTCGGTTGAGCGGCCGACTTCGGCTCAGGTCATGATCTCGCGGTCTGTGAGTTCGAGCCCCGCGTCGGGCTCTGTGCTGATGGCTCAGAGCCTGGAGCCTGTTTCAGATTCTGTGTCTCCCTCTCTCTGGCCCTCCCCCGTTCATGCTCTGTCTCTCTCTGTCTCAAAAATAAATAAACGTTAAAAAAAATTAAAAAAAAAAAAAAAAAAAAAAAGAAAGTATTAGGGAAGAAACTGAAGTAACAAAAAAATGAGAAACTGCAAAAGAAATGCTAAAGAGGAACAAGCAATTGTCAGTTTTGAGGTAAGAAAATAGACACGTACACACAGAACTGAGACTACAGGAAGTAAATGACTCAACAATATAGTAAGGCCAGCTTTTTCTTAAAAACATAATGTAGTAACTGATGCCAGACTAGCATTCCCACCATGAGAAACCATAAAACAAACAAATGTTTGAGACACCTGTTTGCAGGCATTAGACAATAGACTACACAAAGACTATAATCTCCAGAAACGGGTAACTCACAAGGTGAGCCTACAATTGCCTCAGTTTTCTACCTGACACAATTCCCTTGGCCATTCTCAACAAGTTTGAGAAGGGCACAGTAGTTGTGCTAGACTGAGGAGTCAGAGATCAGAATTCAGTGCACTTGATATAGCTGAAAAATGCAAAGCAGAAGGTTCAGAAGTCTGTAGGAAACCTCCATGAATCCTTGACCAAAAAAGCAGACTGCACATGTGCAGGGCAAAACCAATCAAGGCTTAAAAGACGGTAGATGAAAGAGTGATAGAGGGCAGTTAAGAGTGGTGGATACACTTTGAAGTTCCCACCCAGCCAGAGTAGAGACACCACATTACAACTTATTAACACGTTAGACATCCAGCTAAGATACCAAAAAGGCCACAACTAAGAGTAAGTATCACATCCTAGAATAGGACTTATTCTTAGACTCCCCTAACAAAGCTTAAAATCAAGACTGAACAAATTTTGCAAGGAATTAGAATTTTGGAAGTTAAGTCGCACTAAAGTAAGGAAACACACCATGCTCGCTGCAGCTCCATTCTAGCAAATATTAAAACCAAGCTTACAAAGTTCAAGGTAATCAGCCAGCAAATGAATTGCCCGCAGAATTCACATACACACACACAGAGAAAGATAAACTCCAGGATCTCTAAAATGTAACATCTACATGATCTAGTTTACAACTGAAAAAAGTACTAAATGTGCCAAAATAGAGAAAAGAATGAAAAGAAAAAAATCAAAAAGAACAGTTGATAGAAATCAATCCTACAATAGCCAAGATGTTGAATCTAGCAAACAAAAACCTTAAAATCATCTATTATAAAATTTTTTTAAGTTTATTTATTTAACTAGAGAAAGAAAGAGCGCATGCATGGGCAGGGAGAGCCACACACAGGGAGGGAGAGAGAGAATCCCAAACAGGCTCTGGAGTGTTGGTGCAGAGTCCAATGTGGGGCTCAAACTCCCGAACGGCAAGATTATGACCTTAGCTGAAATCAAGAGTTGGACACTTAAGCAACTGAGCCACCCAGGCAAACCTCATATATTATAAATATTTTAAAAGAATTAACACAAAGTATGTCCAGAATTAAATGAAAATACATTCAAAGAACTAAATGAAGATAGTCTTAATGCATGCACAGATAGGAATTCTAAAAGAAATGAAAACTATAAAAAAGAACAAGATAAAAACTGTAGAATAAAAAGTGCAATAACGAAAATATACTGAATGAGCTTACCAAAAGAGTGGAAATAGCATATGGGATTGAAGATAAATCAATAGAAGTAACTGATCTAAAGAACAGAGAGAAAAAAGACTGAAGAAAAATAAGTCGTACTACAGGGACTTACATTATATCAAAGAGTCTAACACACATGTAACTGGAGTTCCAAAATAAGAACAAAGTGTAAAAAGTGCAGAAAGAATCACTGAAATTTCCAATAGGAAGAAAAACAATGACTTACAGATCTAAGCTCAGCAAACCTCAACTAGGATGAATACAAAGAAAACCCATATCTAGAACATACTCAAACTGCCAGAAACCAAAATTAAAGAGAAAAATCTTAAAAGCAGAGGCACCTGGGTGGCTCAGTCGGTTAAGCATCCAACTTCGGCTCAGGTCATGATCTCACGGTTCATGAGTTCAAGCCCTGTGTCAGGCTGTGTGCTGACAGCTCACAGCCTGGAGCCTGCTAAGGATTCTATGTCTCCCTCTCTCTCTGCCCCGCCCCCACTCATGCGTTCACGCGCTTTCTCGCGCTCTCTCTTTCAAAAATAAACATTTTAAAAAAGAAATTTCTTTTAATCTTAAAAGCAGCCCCAAAAGATTTTTGTGTAAAGGGAACCAAAGATATGAGTAACAGCTAACTTCTCATCACAAACAATGGAGATCAGAAAACACTGATATCTTTCAAGTGGTGAAATGCCAACCTATAATTTCATATTCAGCAAAAATATCCTTCACACAGTTAAGCAAAATAAAAACACTTTCAGATAAACAAAATCTGGGAGAATCATTCACCAAGAGACCTGCACTACAAGAAATACTAAAGAAAATTCTCTAGGCAAAATAAAATCACAACAATTGTAAAATATAATCCAAAGGAAAGAAAAGGGGCACCTGGGTGGCTCAGTCAGTTAAGCATCCAACTTCGACTCAGGTCATGTTCTTGAAGTTTATGAGTTCAAGCCCCATGTTGGGCTCTGTGCTGAAGCTAGGAGCCTGGAGCTGGCTTCAGATTCTGTCTCCCTCTCTCTCTGCCCCTCCCCCCGTCTGTAATAAAATTTTAAAAAACTAAAAAGAAAAAAAAAGCGAAGAAGGACACCAAATATAGTATATAAGAAGGTGAACATAAAGCACGATTTCACCACTTAATACCCACTAGGACGACTCTAATTCAAAAAAGATAAATAACAGGTGCTGCCAAAAGAGGTAGAGAAACTGAACCTTCATATACTGCTAGTGGGAATGTAAAATGTGCACCACTTTGGAAAACAGTCTTACAGTTCCTCAAATGGTTAAACATAGGGTTATCACATGATCCAAAAATTATACTCTTAAGTACACAGCTGAGAGGAACAAAATCATTTGTCCATACAAAAACTTGTACATGAATATTCATAGCAGCATTATTCATAATAGCTGAAAAGTGAAAACAACCCAAATGTCCATCAACAAATGAATGGACAAATAAAATGTGATATAGCCATACAATGGAATACTATTCAGTAACAAAAAGAAATGAAGTCCTGATACATGCTACAACATGGATGAACCATAAAAATATTATTCTGAGTAAAAGCCAATCACAGAGGACCATATATTGAATGATCTCATTTATGCAAAACGCCCAGAACAGGAAATCTATAGAGATAGAAAGTAAGATTAGTGGTTGCCTAGGGCTAGAGGGGCAATATGGGAAAGGGAATGTTTGGAAAGTGATGGTTAAGTGATGACAGGTTTCTTTGTGAAGTGACAAAAATGTTCTAAAGTTGATTATGGTAATGCAAGCGAGCACATCTCTGAGAATAAACTTGAAGCCATTGAACTCTACACTTAAAATGGGTGAATTTTATGATATGTGAATTACATCTCAATAAAGGTGTTTTTAAAGACTCTTTCAATTTTCCACTTTTCCTTAAAGACAACTAACTGTTTAAAGTAAAAATAACAATACTGAATCACATATAAGAGTAAAAGATACATCAACAGCATAAAAGATGAGATGGGTGAGTAAATGGAATGACATTGTTCACATTTGTGAGGTATGAAATGGGAAGTGAAAAATGGGAATATCAGATGTTGACCCTAAACAGATTTTGATAAAGATATACATTGTTATACCTAAAGAAACCATTCAAAAACTATTAAAAATATTAAAATAACAATAAAGAGCTATTGCTAATAGGCCAATACTTTAAAATATCCAATTAGTGGGGCATCTGGGTGGCTCAGTTGGTTGAGCATCTGACTGTTGATTCCAGTTCAGGTCATGATCCCAGGGTTCTGGGATTGAGCCCTATATCAGGCTCTGCACTGAGCATGGAGCCAGTTTGAGATTCTCTCTCTCTCTTTCTCTCTCTCTTTCTCTCTCTCATATCTCTCTGCCACTCTCCCCTGTTTGCACATTCTCTCTCTAAAATAAAATAAAATAAAATAAAATATCCAATTAGTCCAAATAAGGCAAGAAAGGAACTTGAACAAAAAACAAAAGAGACAAATGGAAAACAAGTAGACTTAAGCCCAATGAGCTCAATAATTACATTAAATATAAAGGGACAAATACACCAACAAAAGGCAGAAATTGGTGGGCCAGGAGGGCGCCTGGCTGGCTCAGTCAGTACAGCATGTGACTCTTGATCTCAGGGTCACGAGTTCAAGCCCCAAATTGGGTATGGAGCCTACTTAAAATAAAATTTTTAAAAAATTTTAAAAGAAATTGTTGGGCCAGGTAAAAAAGGAAGACATAAGTATCTACTAATATAAGACATACATTGGTTGAAGGCAAAGGGATAGAAAAAGATATACCATCAAACAGCATAAGAAAGCTGACATGACTATATTAATTCAGACAAAAACTTCAGGACAAAGAGTACTACAAGAGACAATTCATAATGACAAAAGGAGAAATTCATCAAGAAGACATAGGTACCTATGTACCTAATAAGAGAGCTACAAAATACATGAAGCATAACAAATCTAAAAGGTCAAACCGACAAATCCACCACGTAGTTGGAGTAATTGATAAAATGAGTAGATAAAATAAATTTGTAATATAGAAGATCTGAGTAACACTACCAACCAAGCTGATCTAATTGACATTTATAACACACTACCCCTGACAGCCACAGAACATTCTTTTTTTTTTTTTTTTTTTTTTTTTTGAGAGAGGGGTGGAGGGAGAGAGAGCTCCTGCGCACAAGCAGGGGAGGGGCAGAGAGAGAGAGGGAGACACAGAATCCTAAGTAGGCTCCAGGCTCTGAGCTGACAGCAGCGAGCCCGACATGGGCCGAACCCATGAAATTCAAGATTATGACCTGAGCTGAAGTCCGACACCCATCCACACCCATCCGCCTGAGCCACCCAGGCACCCCGAACATTCTTTACAAATGTACATTGATTGCTCACCAAAATACACCATTAAATAAGTTCTCAGAAAATTTCAAAAGATTAAAATTATTAATAGAGTATGTTCTCGTACCACAACAGAATAAAATTAGAAATTAACAATACTTAGAAAGTCTCTTTTTTCAAATTCTTTTACCTAGAATGAGTGCCTTTTCCTAATTTGCCTGCCCTAAGGAGGCACTGTTTCATAATTTGCATAAAAGTACTGGATAAGCCCAGAATATCAGTTAAAACAAATACATTAACACCACTTATTAATCATTCTTTCCAACAATAAATAAATTCAACCCTAATCTGATAAAGCTTCTAAATGTAACTAATAATTTACAGAAAATATAGAGGAACACATTAAACAATACCACAGCGACGCAATCAGCAAAATTCACAGTAGTAACTCTTCAGGACAAACTACCCAGTATCATCAGTGAGAATAGAAATAGAAAAAAAAGCAAAGAGACACAGAGAGAAAGATCTTAAGTAAATGTGACAAAATACTGACTTTCATATATCAGGACATGTTCCTTTATTCTACTACTTTGTGTCTTATGCATGTTTAAAATGAAAAAAGCAGATTTAGTAAAATCAAATACATGTAAAGCTTCCACAAACAAGTTTGCCAAGAAAGGTTGGGATTAAAATTAAATCATTAACAGGTGCCTGTGTGACTCAGTCAGTTAAGTGTCTGACTCTTGATTTGGCTCAAACCACGATCTCATGGTTTGTGGGTTCGAGCCTCACATCAGCTCTACACTGACAGTATGGAGCCTGCTTGGAATTCTGTCACTCCCTCTCTCTGCCCCCCACCCAAAATAAATAAATAAGGGGCACCTGGGTGGCTCAGTCAGTTGAGTGTCCGACTTCAGCCCAGTCATAATCTCAGGGTTTGTGAGTTCAAACCCCACATCAGGCTCGCTGCTGTCAGCATAGAGCCCGCTTTGGATCCTCTGGATTCCCCTCTCTCTCTGCCCCTCCCCCACTCATTCTCTCTCTCTCTCTCTCTCTCTCTCTCTCTCTCTCAAAAATAAGCATTTAAAAAAAATAAAATTTAAAAAATAAACTTCAAAAAAATTAAATTATTAAAAACTTAGTTAATATAACTGAATCCATTGAATTCAATATGCCTCCAGAATTCTATGAAAGAATTCTACGAAAGACCTGTTTCTTAAAGAAACAGGTGGTCCTGAAAAAAGAAAACAATTCTCCTTTTCTTTAATTAAAACAAAGCTCATCCTTGAACTGGAAAACAACAAACATGGAATCCAATCATCTTTAATGTGCATGTAATCAATCCATTTGAGTGTTTGCTGGATTGAATTGATACAAAAGGGAATATGCTTCCTCAGTTACTAGCAATTAAGAGAGGAAGAATTTTTCATTATGTTTTCACTTCTTTCTGCTTCTGTATTTTTTCCCATAAACAGCAGTCCTAATTAATCTTATCATAATCCTATACTCCTTATCTTTTGCGTATCACTACTGCTACTCACTCTCTTGCCTCCTCAAATGCCTTTGCCAACTTGAGGACATGAACAAATATAAAATCATGTGGTAGCCAGCATCAAGGTGGCCCAGTAATCCCTACCTGATAGTATTCACACTCTTGTGCATACTCTTCCACATTGTAACAGGGCTGCTCAGTATTAACAAATAAAACAGCACAATGATAGTAATGTCATGTCTGTGATTAGATCATAGAAAGTTCTGGGCTTCTGGTTCTCTCCCTCTCTCATCACAAACTCTGGGAAAACCCACATCATGAGTACCCTATGGAGGGTCCACGGGGAGAAAATGAACCCTCCTGCCAAGAGCCACATGAGTAACCTTGGGAAAAGATATTCAGTCTCAGGCAACAGCCTGAGCAAACCTCTGAAGAGACTATGGGACAGAATCACTCAGCTAAAGTCACTCTCAGATTCCTGCCCCTCGGAAACTGTGAGGGCAGGTCACGATCTCAAGGTTTGAGCCCCACATAGAGCTCTGTGCTGAGTCTCGAGCCTGTTTCAGATTCTGTGTCTCCTTCTCTCTCTGTCCCTGCCCCACTCTTACTCTGTCTCTCAAAAATAAATAAATTTTTTTAAAAACATGTTTTAATTTAAAAAAAGTATTTCACATCAAAATCCATAATGTTGTATTACTTATCAAAACAAGATCAAAAAAATAATAATGCCCAATATCAGCAAAGATTTGTGGCAAAAAGAATTACCATATTGTTGTTGGGAGTATAATTGATACAACCTTTTTTTGAGAACAATGGGCAATATTTAACAAAACTTAAAAGTCACATACAATTACACTACTAGGTATTTACCCTATGGCTTGACTGTTATATCTTATGAATATGCCTAAGTGCTCAAAGAGCTAGCTAGCTAGCTACCAAGTTCACTCCAGTGAAAAAACAGAAACATAAAATATTCATCAAAAAGATTCTGGGGGGCAACTGGGTGGCTCAGTCGGTTGGGTGTCCGACTTCGGCTCAGGTCATGACCTCACGGTTCATGAGTTCGAGCCCCCCATCGGGCTCTGTGCTGACAGCTAAGAGCCTGGAGCCTATTTCAAATTCTGTGTCTCCCTCCCTCTCTGCCCTCCCCCCACTCTCACTCTGTCTCTGTCTCTCAAAAATGAAAAAGCATTTAAAAAAACTTAAAAAAAGATTTTGGTTAAATGGGGCACCTCGCTGACTCGGGCAGAGGGGGAACGCGACTCTTGATCTCAGGGTTGTGAGTTTGAGCCCATAGTGGGTGTAGAGATTACTAAAAACACATAAACTTAAAAAAGTGTTTTTTGGTTAAACCAATTATAGTATAACTAAACACTGAACTACCATCCAACTGTTAAAAATAAAGAGGAAGACATATACACACTGATTTATAAAAGATATCCAATATACGAATATTTTAATATTAATATTTTAATATTTTATATATTATTTATATATATATGTATATAAATTATATATATAAATCCCATTTTCCAAGAAAGAACATGATAACAAGTTCATATCAAGAAAACTACAAAGGTGTGCCTGAGTGGCCCAGTCAGTTAAGTGTCTGACTCTTGGTTTTAGCTCAGGTCATGATCTTACAGTTCATGAGACTGAGCCCTGTATCGGGCTCCGAGTTGACAGCAGCAGAACCTGCTTGGGATTCTCTCTCTCTCCCTCTCTCTTTGTCCCTCCCCTGCTCCCACAAGGGCACAGCCTCTCTCTCTCAAAATAAATAAACATTAAAAAAAAAAAAATTACAGAGGCACCTGGCTGGCTCAGTTGGTAGAGCATGCAACTCTTGACCTGGGGGTCATGAGTTCAAGCCCACATTGGGCGCAGATACTACTTAAAAATAAAATCTTAAAGGGGTGCCTGGGTGGTTCAGTTGGTTAAGCATCAGACTTCAGCTCAGGTCATGATCTCTTGGTCCGGGAGTTTAACCCCCATGTTGAGCTCTATGCAAACAGCTCAGAGCCTGGAGCCTGTTTCAGATTCTGTGTCTCCCTCTCTCTTTGCCCCTCCCCCACTCGCATTCTGTCTCTCTCTCTCTCTCTCTCTCTCTCTCAAAAAACGAATAAACGTTAAAATAAATAAAATCTTAAAAAAGAAAATTACAGATCATTAGAATTAAAGGTATTATTTTTACATTTTATAGTCTCTTAAATTCATTTAAAGATAATCATTATTGTACAAGTCCTACATAGTAGCCCAAATGACTCCTGTTTTAATTTCATCTCTGCTTAGCACACATACTACTCACAATAATGATAATATAACCAATATATATTAAACAAATACTATATTTGACAACAGAGACAGAAACTCTACAAAACAATTCCAAATATTTTATATATTTAATCCTCAAACACTGTAATATAGGTAGTGTTACTATCTCTATTGTTCAGGTAAGAAAAATGAGGGGCACCTGGGTGGCTCAGGTGGTTAAGCAACAGACTCTTGATTTCAACTGAGGTCATGATCTCCCAGTCTTGGAATCAAAACCTGCAGCCGGGCTCCACTCCAGCTCTGAGCTGGGCATGGAGCCTTCTTAAGATTCTCTCTCTCTCTCCCGTTGCCCCTCCCCCACTAGCATGAGTGTGTGTGCAAGCACACACGTGCTCTCTGTCTCTCACAAAAAAGAAAAATGAGTGCAAGGTGTTAGTAATTTGCCCAAAGCCACAGTTCCTGTAGGGACTGTGTAAAAAATTCAAAATCATAAGTTTCTTCTTTTATCCAATACGCTATATTCTTTTATCCATTTTGTTCATATTTCAAGTCAAGAAAGAACTATAAAATGTGGTCTATACCTAACAAATTAGCAAATAACCAAAATAAATAAAACAATAACTTAATTTTTTTGAAGATTTTATTTTATAAGTAATCTCTACACCCAACATGGGGCTCAAGCTCACAACCCCAAGATCAAGAGTGTAACACTCTACTGACTGAGCCAGCCAGGCACCTTAATAACTTAGACAATTCTTAACTCTTATGAGAAAGCAAAAAGGACTAAGGATACCACAAAAGCAATTTCTAATTAAAAATAAGTCATCTCAGGGCGCCTGGGTGGTTCAGTTAGCTAAGTGTCTGACTTCGGCTCAGGTCATGATCTTACAGTTTGGGAGTTCAAACCCCATGTGGGGCTCTGTGCTGACAGCTCAGAGCCTGAAGCCTGCTTCAGATTCTGTCTCTGTCTCTCTCTCTGCTCCGCCCCCACTTGCACACTGTCTCTCCGTCTGTCTCTCTCTCTCAAATATAAACAAAAAAATTAATTAGAAAAAAGTACCAATACATTAACAAACCTTATTATAATCATTATAACTACAACTGACCATGCAATTTATGCTTACCCAAAGACCTAGTCTATCACACTGTAGATTACCCATCACCTTTTATTTCTAAGAAACCTCAGAGAAACTACAGGAATATATGCTCACCATAATACACCACCTTCAATCCCAAGTGCTTTATAGAACCACGTTTACTGAATCACATGTGACTATAAAAATGTGGCAAGAAACATGCTGACCAATTCCTGCACTTATTCTTCAAAATAAACAAACTTAACCTCCTTCTTTCTCCTCCCCTCCCCCAAAATGGGCGTTCTGGAGTCAGACATCCTGTGTTCCAATTCTAGTAGGGCCCACTTAATAAGGACCTTGAGCAGTCTCAGTCTCCTGCCCTGTGAAATGGTAAGGATACTAATACTTACCTCATGGGGCTGTTTGGGAATGAAGTGAGACAATTCATGGTAAAGCGCTTAGAACACTGCCTGGCACATAATGTGCACTCAATAAATACCAGCCACCATTACATCTCCAAAACCGCCAAGAATCTAGACTTACTCCCTTTTAGTGATGAGAATCTAACCCAACTCCATCAGGACAAAATGGTTTATAGACGGTTTTCATATTACCTTACATAATAAATAGAAGTATATATTCACAGTAATTTTGTTTTCATAGCAATTTCGCCCTTTTCAATAAAAACATTTCCGTAAAATTAAACACTCCAATCCCCCAAGCTTTTAACCAGCGGCATGTCTGGACCCCAGCTGTCAACACAGCCTGGAAATACCCCGGCTATGAAGGGGGAAACCTGACAACCTGCTGGGTACTACATCTGGGAACCTGCAGTCCAAAGCAGGCCAGCGCGGCTCGGGGCTACCGTCTGTTTACAGAAACAACGTCACCTTTTCCCATTTTCCTCCCCAGTGTTGAAACGAACGACGCCCTTTTCTCCCCAGAGCCCAGGCCAGACATTTCCCAGCTCTCTCCTCCCACCCTGCGAGTCTCACCCCCATGGAACCCACGGTCTCCCGACTCACAGAGTGTGCCCGCACACATTCACCATCAGCTTCAAGGAGGGGTTCCGGTATTTAGTGGTCTTACACCGGGGGCAACCCTGATCGTCCATGGCGGTTCCCTCCTGTGGATTCTCCCCCGACGCCTGCTTTAGCTACAGCCAGAGCAACCCCAAACCTCCTCCAAGCGGGTTCCTACCAACAGGCACTTGGCTGGGACGGTCCCGTTGCAAATGCGCACCGGCCGGGGCGAGACGCTGCAGCACAAACGTTCCGGCCGCGAGTTTTCCGGTCCTGCAGCTGGGGCTTGGTCTTAGCTTCCGTAGCCCAGTGCACTATCCTAGATTTCGGGGAAGAGCTATTAAAATGTCAAATTGTACACAAAGCTCCATCTCCATGCATGTAGAAGTATTTTTTTAAGGAACTGTGTCACAATTAGGCACATAGATTTCACCTTGTACTGTCTGGAAAGCATTACCATGATTTCAAAGATTTATGCCCTGTGTACATAATCAATAATTCAGACTAGCATTTTCTTTTGAATAATTTGAAAGCCTGTGCTTTATATTCTCCTTTATACTTGCACAGTCATGCAAGCACAAGTTCGCAAACAAAAGTTTGAAAAAGTTACCTATAACAAAAGTCTCTACACCAACCCTAAATACTACAGATTCTCACTAAATTCTGGCATCTGTTCTGCAGAGTCACTTAATTCAAAACTGTCAAGTGTGCTTAACCGGTGTCACCTGGTTCTTACATCCACCCCCCCCCCCACCCCCAACACCCCAACCATATACACTGTATTTCAGCAATTGTAAGATCTGAGAGCCTGAATCTCTTTGGCAGTTGTAAACCACATTCACTGCATTTATCAGGATTGCAAAGAAAGCCTATAAACAGATCTATTAGATAAACTCCTCCCTCTGTAAGGGACACATGTTCATTGCCATAACAAGGATATGTTGATATTTATTGAATAAGTAGAGTGAAGAATAAATAAACGAGCATCAAATACTAGTTCACTGTGAAAAAATTTTAAGCCAAGCATCATCTTGTAATCTGGTCCAAATTCCATCAGAAGTAGACATGCAAAGTTTTTCAAATTAACCCATACAATGAATACTAGCTATATACACACATGGTAAGTTTAACTTTTGATAGCACTTTTGCTCTTTTCAATAAAAACATAAAAAGCAACATTCCACCTCCCACTTTTTTTTAAGTAGGCTCCACTCCCAACATGGGGCTCAAACTCAGGACCCCAAGATTAAGAGTTGTGTGCCCTACCAAGCCAGCCAGCCACCTCCCAACTCCCACTGTTTTAAACAGTGAACTCAGTATGAAACTCAGTGTGGTAATACAGTTAGGATTTCCATGGGTTACAAGAGGAGGAACCTGACAAACAGCTAGATATGACATCTGGGAACCAGCAGACCACAGGGCTTATATATAGCACTACATATATATATATATATATATAAGCACAGGGCTTATATTTGTATATGGACATAGGGACTCACCTAATAAATCATGTCATCAGCTTGATCATAACATTGTTCACTAACAGGAGCTAATCAAATAAGTTTACTAAAATAGGCAATACAAATGCTGTGCTGACCTGGAGGCTTATGCTGCTATTGTCTTATTGAAAAAGACCACATCCAAACCAGTCATGTGACTCACAGTGAAGCTCTCTAAAAATAAAGACAACTTTTAGGATCTTAATATATTTTAATAGAACAGGAAACTTACAGTAAAAGAGTGAATATGTTCAGTGAGCAAATAAAAATTTTAGGCAATAATACATTGAGAAGTCATCCACTAATTTGGCATTATTGTTTATTACCACAAGGCACTTTTAATCATGTCCTGGAACAGGAGACCCCCAACCACTTTGTGAATTGGTTTACCTTTCGCCCAAACCTTAACATCAAGGCAAAGAAAGCACTGAAGATTGTGGAAGGAAACATTGCTACCAGCTTTATCCACTTCCCAGGTTGGAAACTACTATCAGAGAAGGATGGTAGCAACAGCTGACTTGGAACTCTTATCAGATGAGCATGATTCTCACAAAGCTAGAGGCAGTAGAAAGTAGAGCTTATAGATTTGGCATCTGACTTCAAGAGAGCTGGATTCAAGTGCTGACTTCATTACTTTGTAATTGCATGACCTCAGGCCTCAGTTTTTCCAACCATAAATTGAGGACAACGTAAAGATTAAATGAGATATCTCATTTAAAGTACTTAGCACAGAATAAGAGCTCAATAACTGTTAGCCATTATTAACAGTACTATAGGTATTCTCATCAGTAGTAGTATCTAAAAGAAGCAATGAAATGGGAAGAACCTGGCCTTCGCTTAAATCAGACTGGTTTTTGAGCCAAATTTCTTATCCTCCCTTACCTCAGTTACTTTCTTCCACTTAATACGCTTCACAGGGTTGCTGTAATGATTAAAATACCTGACAGGTACTTATATGAAGGCACTACTACAATGCCTCGTACATAATAGAAACTCTGAAATGTATACCATTATTACTCGTGGGGTCCACGAACATAGAATGATCAGAAGGCTTTCAAGAGGAAAGCCTGGGGGCGCCTGGGTGGCTCAGTCGGTTAAGCGTCCGACTTCAGCTCAGGTCACGATCTAGCGGTCCATGGGTTCGAGCCCCGTGTCAGGCTCTGGGTTGATGGCTCAGAGCCTGGAGCCTGCTTCCGATTCTGTGTCTCCCTCTCTCTCTGCCCCTCCCCCGTTCATGCTCTGTCTCTCTCTGTCTCAAAAATGGATAAAACGTTAAAAAAAAAAAAAAAAAGAAAGCCCTGACAGCACCTGAACTCTGATTCAAATGGAACTTCAGTCTTTGTAAAACCCACTAAACAATCAGGTTTCCTACATGTCTTAAAACAGCAGCATCCCATGAGGCACCTGGGTAGCCCAGCTGGTTGAATGCCCGGCTTTGGCTCAGGTCATGATCTCCCGGTTCAGGAGTTCGAGCCCCACATCGGGCTAGCTGCCATCAGCCTGTCAGCCCAGAGCCCGCTTCAGATCTTCTGTTCCCCTCTCTCTGCACCCCCCCACCCCCGCTTGCACTCTCCCAAAAAATAAATAAATATTTTTTTAAAAAAACAGCAGCATCCCAACAGTGGACCAACTGGCCCATTATTTCTCTTCCCAAATCTGTTCTTCCTCTAGCATTCCCATCTCAGTAGATTCTACCTCCTTGGGGCAGTGTTTCTCTCTTGCAGACCCTCTTTCCCAGCCCCAAGGACCCAGGCTGGGCTTTCCCCATCCTTAGGGGACATTTATGGTTTTGTCTCAAGACTAAAGATAGCATCCCTCCCCCTTCTTATGGAAAACAACTCATCCCCCACAGGCTTCAGTGGTTCTTAATGTACCTGCTAATCACAATCCGGACTCTCTGGCCTAGGGGTTGACACATAACCCTTACTGGAACAACCAGAGATCCTCCTTATATTTTTCAAACTGGCAGTAAAGGGAAAACAGTAGAACCTCTTTAACAGGGCTAGAAAGTGTGAATTAAGAACTACGGGGAGCCCTGGTTCCAACTTTCTGGGGAAAGCCCCTTGGAAAGACTAACTTGAAAGAGGCAGGTGAAATGAGACAGCAGGTCTCTAAGCACAACCAGTTGCGTTCCTGTTTTTCACGTTGTTTGATATTATGTTCCAATAAATTCATCCTTCTGCTGAGTCCAGTCCAAGCGGCCTTTCTGGCTCCTCGGGGAAATCCATATCACCACAAAAACGGCAAGAATGCTGCTACACCTGGGAGATGACTAGAACCTGGCACTCACTCAGTCTCTGCCAGGCTCTTCTCCCTCCACTACCACCCATGAGACTCACTAGGTCCCCTCCTACCTACTGCTCATCTGCATCCTCCACAGGCAGATAGCTTGGTTACTAAGTCCCAAGCATTATATCCAAGGCTCCCTCTCCCAGCCTTAACTTTTTTTCTTCATGAAAATTTGAAAAACCCCAGAAGAGGATTCTGAATGTTTTGGTTTGGGGAGAGTGTCCATCCCTGGGCTAATCAACCATGACCATGATATTACACATGGACTACTTTGTACACAAACCACCGTGAGCACCACTGCAAACTGAGCGTTCCATTCAAAGACCTTCATAATCTATCTCCAACCTGCCCTTTAAGCTAATCTCCCACCACACACTTACATAAATCCCACAACACAGACATGCTGAATTACTCAATATATTCAGAAATATACCACATACCTTCATGGCTCCATGCTTTACTCATTTCATTCAATCTTCCTCTAGTGAGCTCTATCCTTGTCCTCTCAAAATTCTTGTCCTTAAAGGCCCAGCTAAAAATCCATTCCCCGTTGCCCTTGGCCTCCCAAAATTAGTCTCTTTATCCTCACCACTCCCATACTCTCTGTTGTATTTCCTAGTGGATGTGTCTTATCTCTCCCACCATATTTTAAGCTCCTCAGGGTCAGAGACCTCAATATATTCATCTTGCTATCCTTCAGTACCTAATGCAATACCTGTTATTAATCAGGACTCCATAAATATTTGGCAAATGAATGATCCTTCAGAAATGTTGACTACATATCACCAACCATTGATAACTAAATAACAATAGAACACCTCTGGTACCTGGGAAATTACTTTGCAACCTAGTTCCTCAACAGTACCAGTACATAAGCTTTGGAAACAGGAAGAACCTACCAAAACACAGTTATGTAGGCCTTCCCTTTATCCGCCTATCAAGGTGGCCAAAGTCAGCCTTGAAAAAGAACATCTCTGCTCTTGGTGGCAACACCATAAAATATATTTAAGCAAAGTGTAAAATTTTGTGCTGAGCCAGATTTTCTTCAATAGACTAAAATGGCAAAAGATTTCCATATGCTCTCATCACTACCTTCAGGCAGGAAGGCAAAGATACGGAAACAAGCAGGTTGGTTTTCACCTTCACACAAGCCCAGCCTCAATTGTTTTCCCAAATCACAACACTGCCTTAGGCTGCACATCAGTACTGCAGACTCAGTGTTTACAGCATGGCAGACAAAGGAAGTAGAAGTATTCATCAATTTTACAAATCATTTGAAACCAGGGCTCTGAGATGAACTCCATACACCCTGAAGTCTGGTGTTCCATTCCAAAGTTTGAGTCCAGGACTTCCGGTCCCACTTTGAATTGCTGCCAGAATGAGCCTGGGGCTTAGCCTGCTAAAAGAA
Source organism: Panthera pardus (assembly GCF_024362965.1). Taxonomy (NCBI): domain Eukaryota; kingdom Metazoa; phylum Chordata; class Mammalia; order Carnivora; family Felidae; genus Panthera; species Panthera pardus. The sequence goes on along the minus strand of NW_026526810.1, from coordinate 99,527,162 downwards.
TCCAGAGCCCGGTGTTCCATTTCACTTCTGGTTCTACAGGAATCTCCTCCTGGAGCTATAGAATACCAATGCAGCTATAGGCTGCAAATTCATAAGGGCCACTGCTGCTTCTACATAATCTATTGCACTTGGTGCTCTGGAAGCAAAGGACATACTCAGAAGACATGCAAAAACCCAATACATAGTTTTCCAAATAAATGAACTATATTTAGTCGATAATAAGCCTGAAGAAGATTCCTATGACCTGACCTTGGATCGCCCTATAATATAGTCAAATTAATTTTCACTAGATACATAAAACTGAAAAGTTTACTACTTTGCACTATCAGGAAGAAGATAACAAACATTTAGCAGAGATTAATTACATGCCAGTTGCTTTACGGCACATCTTATCTCATTTAATCCTCACAACAATCCCAGGCACTTTTCATACTCAAGTCGCTAATAAATGGCAGAACTGGGATTAAACCTATGTCTAGCTAGCTGATCCCCAAGTCCACATTTTTTCCACTAAACCATACTATATCCTGTCTACTTTGCTCTGATAAATATGCTTTAACAATTCAAGGAGCAAAATGCCATGTGGTATTCTGGATTGGATTATGAAACAGAAGACAGACATCAATGGAAAAATTGGTGAATCCAAAGAAAGTCTACAGTTTAGTTAATAATATCGCACCAATGTTAATTTGTTTGGAGAAATATATCATTGTAATCTCAAATGTTAATTAACATTAGGGAAAACCGGGTAAAGAGTAGGTGGGAACTCTCCATACTCTTTTGTGAGTTTTCTGTAAGTAAAAATTATTCTAAAACAAAAAGCATATTTTTTAAAATTCAAGGAAGTTATGTACCTCGGATATTGTCCTAAAGCTGGATACCTAACTGGATATTTCCAATGGGGTGAAAACACATGGTCTTTTCTATGACTATGAATTGCAAATCAACCAGAGACATCAGTGCTGGCTTCATCAGGGTAGTACAAAAGCAAGTCAAGTCCAAAATCAAATGACATCTTGGTTGACCAGCAATAAAATGCAGCCTGTCCACGAAAAAGAAAACCTCACCGAGTTGATCATGACAGCAGGTAAGCTAAACAGCTGCTTTATAATATGCCGAAATAGGCAGTTTTGGGTAACTGGGAAGCAGAAACAACAGAAGGCCACCGTGAAGGATGATGTTAGGATGATGTCATTAAAGTGTTGGATTTTGAGAAAGAGCATCAGCAGGTGGCCCTAACTGACCCACAGAAATCAGAGAAGCAGAAGTGGGTTCATCCTTTTTTGAGTTAAGACCTCATGCAAACCAAGAAAGAGACATAACTGCAAACAGCAGTCGACTCCACCCCCAGGCATTTCACCTCAAACCAGAGGGCAGCCTTCCATCTGTCTATGCTGTTGAAAGGGCTGCTGATCCTGCACTGATCTGGAAGACACCTGCACTTAGAATGGAGGAGTGTCACCTTCAGAGAACTATACACACACTTACAGAAAATACGTTCATACAGAATACTTAAATGTTCATGCTTTATAACAACCTAAAGCTTAAGTCTCTTCCACCTTACCCTACTCACTGAGCTAAGCACACTGATTCAATACTCTATATGCTTAGTTGCACCGTGTTGAACACAGTTGTGTTGCCAGCTCTCCAGGTGAGTCAAGGTTAAATGCTTTTTGAAGTCTTCTTGTTTTTGTCTCCTCCGTGGGCTATTTATACAGCTTATTTTAAGATTTTCAAGCACTTTCCCCTTTTTAATTTACCATAAATGTTTCCCCCTGGGAACATTCCCTAGTGACATTCTATTTTGGACCCTTTTGAATACAAAATCCTTGACAAAGACATCTCTCAAAGGGAGGGAAAGGGGACTAGGGACATAGAGAAGCTTCTGAATTGTCTCCTTTGAAATTTTGTCACCTGGATGCTTGACGGTGGTCTCTTTGTTAAGAGTTTAGCGTCCGGACCTTAAGGCCACACAATTAATCCTCCCGCTGGAATCCTGAGGACTCTCTTTGAAAGAGTCTCTTGTCCAGTTTTCAGGCCACATTAGGTAATTTCCCGCCCAGGAGCACGGTCTAAAAAGAATGTCGGTGTTTCCCTTCAGGTATAGGTGCCTGGGGGTCAGGGGAGAAGGAAAGGCAAGGGGTGGAGTGCGAGGCGGGTGATCGACAGGGATAGAAACGGTGTCTCCTCCTCCCTCTGAATGTGAAATAGCCAATGAGGTGGCGCGGCCGGGCCGGCCGGGCCGCCAGTGCCATATAGTATGCAGCAACCCGAGGAGTCACGTTGGGGGAACGGCAGAAAGCAGCTATCCTTTTACACTACTTTGCTCTAGCAGCTATCTTAATGGTGACTGCGTGGCCGGGGGGAAACCTGATCGGCCAGATCCAGCCGAAACCGGGCGGGAGGGAGTGGGCTTTCCGGAGGGGGGGAGGAGGGAGGGAGACGAAGAAGGAGGAGTAAGAGAGGGGGAAAGAAAGAGGAAAAGAGTGCGAGGGAGTGAGGGAGGGAGGAAAATAAACAACAAAAAATGTCCTCTTCCTCCCCCACCGGGCAGATCGCAAGTGCGGCGGACATCAAGCAGGAGAATGGGATGGAAAGCGCCTCGGAAGGGCAGGAGGCGCCCCGAGAAGTGGCGGGGGGCGCGGCGGCGGCGGCGGGGCTGAGCCCCCCGGCTCCAGCCCCTTTCCCCCTGGAGCCGGGGGACGCCGCGGCCGCCGCCGCCAGGGTGAGCGGAGAGGAAGGGGCAGCGGCGGCCGCGGCGGCGGATCAGGTACAACTCCACTCGGAACTTCTGGGCAGGCACCACCACGCCGCGGCCGCCGTCGCCGCCGCCGCCGCCGCGCAGACCCCACTGGCCTTCTCGCCCGACCATGTCGCCTGCGTGTGCGAGGCGCTGCAGCAGGGGGGCAACCTGGACCGCCTGGCCCGGTTCCTGTGGTCCCTGCCCCAGAGCGACCTGCTACGTGGCAATGAGAGCCTGCTGAAGGCGCGGGCGCTGGTGGCCTTCCACCAGGGCATCTACCCCGAGCTCTACAGCATCCTCGAGAGCCACAGCTTCGAGTCGGCTAACCACCCGCTGCTGCAGCAGCTCTGGTACAAGGCGCGCTACACCGAGGCCGAGCGAGCCCGCGGCCGGCCACTGGGCGCCGTGGACAAGTACCGGCTGCGCAGGAAATTCCCCCTGCCCCGCACCATCTGGGACGGCGAGGAGACGGTGTATTGTTTCAAGGAGAAGTCGCGCAACGCGCTCAAGGAGCTCTACAAGCAGAATCGCTACCCTTCGCCCGCCGAGAAGCGGCACCTGGCCAAGATCACCGGCCTCTCCCTCACCCAGGTCAGCAACTGGTTCAAGAACCGCCGGCAGCGCGATCGGAACCCCTCAGAGACCCAGTCCAAAAGGTGAGCGCCAACTTTCCTCCTCCTCCCCCTTCCTCTCCCCCACCCCCTTCCCAGCTTTCTTTTCCTCCAAGTGCTCGCAAACATGGCGCTTACCTTCCCCACCAGCCTGGTCCGGCTGCCCACCTCTCCCCGCCCCCCACCTCTCCCCGACCCGGAGAAGGGGGGGACGGCGGTGGCGAGAGGCGGGGGAACCTCCCTCCTCCTCCTCCCCCTCCCCCTCCTCCCCCCAGAAGTTTCTGGTCGCCCGCCTAGGTCTCAGTCCCCGCCCCCACCTCGGCTGGTCACTGCCGCCCAGTTTCCCACCCCCATCCCGCTGGCTTTGAAGTTGCCACTCTCTCCCGGGGTCTGGAGGGGCGCAGGAGCGTGTGTAGTGTGTAGGCGCCGGAAAGGCAGCCCTCGTTGCCGCCCGAGGCCCACCGAGGCTGCCAGGGCGGGCCGGGGTCTGCACCTCCACCGGGTCTCACCGTCCCGGCGCGTGCACGCGCTCCTTGACCGCCCTCTCCGCGGCTCGGCTGCCCCCTCCCCGCCCCAGGCCTGCGCTGGAGGTCGCGGTGGCCGCTCTGGACGCTGGAGAGTGTCGATGGGGGCTGGCGTTTCAGAAGGGGGGTTGGGGACGTCGAGGTTTTATGTGACAGAGTTAATCATTCACCCTGCCCGCTGTGGTTCTGTTCGTGGCCGCGGCAACGTGGGGTGTTGGTGCGGCTGGGCTCTGCCGTGTTTTGAAACCTGATTCTGAACTCCTTCGGATCGGATTTCAGCGCCGCCGGGGCAGTGGGGCTGGAGGGCTTGCTTCCTCGGCCCCCCAACCCTGCGTGGCTCCCTCCTGGGACAGCGGTTAGGGGTGGGGGCGCTATCAGCTCCACACCTTCTTGAGCGCCCACCCTGGCGGGTTTCAACTTTTTGACTGGCAGGGTTTTTGACCCCAACTGGTGGGAAAGATCGGGTTTTCCACCTCTATTGTGCGTCCTTTCGAGTCAGACACCTGGAGTGTTTTGTGTATTGTTGAGCGAACTAAGGAGAAGGTCGCCTGGAGAGATGGTGTCTCCAAGCCACGCGGGCATAAGACAGAAAGAACCCAAAGCAGCTCGAAGGTTCTGCCCAGGGAAGGAATTTGGGAGCCGGGAAGCCCGCCCCGGCCGAGCGAAGGTGATCACCCGCCGCGGCCCGCCCTTGCCGCTCCTGTCCCTGCACCCCCGCCGGGGCCCGAAGGCTCCGGAGCTCCTCGCCCAAGGCAGGGAGGGAGGCGCTGTGTCCGAGCCGTGCCTCCCGGTAACCAAAACAAAACGCGCACTGCGACCTGCGTGCATCCTTCCGCAGACTTGCGGGGACACCCAGAAGAGGCACGTTGGTGACCCCGCGCCTGCTTGTGGCCGCGGATCCCATCGCTTGGAGCCCCGTCGGAATCCTCGGGGCCAGAGGCAGGGGGTGGGGAGCGGGCGTGGCGCTCAGGCCAGCTGCCCTGCAGCCTGCGCTCCCCGGCTGGGCGCGTTCCTCTCCCCAGCCGCACTCTGCCGGCTGCGCGCCTCCCCGCCCCCCCCCCCCAACCCCACACCCCCGCCCCCGGCCCAGTTGCCTGGTTTAGGCCCCTCTCCGGATCTACCTCCCACCCGCACCCCTGGTGAGTCACCCTCGCAGACGGCGACGGCGGCTCAGCCTCAGCTCGTAAATCAAAGCGCTTTCTGCGCTCCTGGCCCCGCAGCCCAAAGCCTGGGTAATCCCCTCCCCTCCGCATGAAAGCGAACCGACCGCCGGGCACTGCAGGGATGGGGATCCTCTACAGGGCCAAGTCGCACCAAGCTTCCAAACTGCAGCTAACTGCCCCTTTCTCCCCACCCCGCCCAGCCTCAGTCCAAATGGGAAACCCTATCACCACCCTTCACCCGGATTTGGCGTTTCCTCCCAAGTCGGGGAGCTGAGGAACCCAGTCCTGTCTGGAGCAGAAGGACTGAGGGTGCTGGGGAAGGGGTCTGATGGTTACAAGGCTGCTGAGTGACCCACACCCTTTCCCTCCCACCTCACCAGGGCACTGGATGGTGTATGTTAAATAGGCCCCTATGGCTTCTTTTGGATTCAAAGGCGACTGCACATAACAGTTCTTGGGTTGAAAGTGCCTTTCCTACATCAAGGACAGCCACTTTGTTGAATGAGAGAGTTGTCAGTCTGGTGGAGTAGAAGTTTGGGAGCAGGTGAGAAAATGATCTCTTGTTAACTAACTGGCAAACAAAACTGAACACTTCCCACCTCCTGCTCCTTCGGCAGTTTCATTTACTTCCAAAATCACACTAATCGGAATTGGTTTGAAGGGAGGGGAAGGCGTTCCTAATAGGAAAGACTGACTGCCTCATCTAGTGAGGTCCCCCCCCCCCCCCCGTGGTATAGGTAGCAGCATAATTTAACAGGAAGGAATAACTTCAGTACTATGAAAACGTATATATAATTCTTATGAAAATCCTATTAGCTGAATTTACATCTTCCAGATCTCTGGACTTTCCCTGAATTTATTATTGGTAAAATGATTGGGATAGGAGAGTTTATCTTCCCACGTTCTCTGTCTTTATGGTTAGAATCTGCTGAAAGGCCTCATAACTTAAACAAGACTAAAGACTTCCTGCTCTGCTTTCCTAAAATATTGCCTTTAATGGGGTTAGAGGTTGGTTTTCTAAACAAATGGCACTAGGTAGAATGTCATCCCTCTGACCTTCTGAATGTCTTGATTTCCCCTTCTCTGCAGTGAGTCAGATGGCAATCCCAGCACTGAAGATGAATCCAGCAAGGGCCATGAGGACTTGTCTCCTCATCCACTCTCCAGTTCATCGGATAGTGTCACCAACCTCAGCCTTTCCAGTCACATGGAGCCAGTATATATGCAGCAAATTGGAAATGCTAAGATATCATTAAGCTCTTCTGGAGTTTTGTTGAATGGAAGCTTGGTACCAAGTACTTCACCTGTCTTTCTTAATGGTAATTCTTTCATTCAGGGACCCAATGGAGTTATCCTTAATGGATTAAATGTGGGAAATACACAGACAGTGTCACTGAACCCACCAAAAATTGCATCAAACATTGTGAGCAATGGTATATCCATGAGTGACATACTGGGGTCTACCTCCCAGGATGTGAAGGAATTCAAAGTCCTCCAGAGTTCTTCAGCTAACTCCGCAGCCACCACTTCCTACAGCCCCAGTGCCCCTGTGTCATTCCCAGGGCTGATACCCAGCACTGAGGTAAAAAGAGAAGGCATTCAAACAGTGGCTTCCCAAGATGGAGGCTCTGTGGTGACTTTTACTACACCAGTGCAAATTAACCAGTATGGCATTGTCCAGATCCCCAATTCCGGAGCAAACAGCCAGTTCCTTAATGGGAGCATTGGATTCTCTCCACTGCAGCTGCCTTCTGTTTCAGTAGCAGCTTCACAAGGTAAAAGTTTCATTCGGTACCATAATGCACTAGTGAATGTTTTAGCCAGCTGCTGTAAATGACACATTTGGTGAGAGCTGTAGATTGATGTTACTGTTCAGGTACCTTATTGGCTGCCACAGCTGCAGAAGAGCCTTGATTTGTTTCTCCTTCACAACACCCATGTAATATCCAGTCTGGTTGGTTCCCTGGCATCATGGAGACGGGCTTTTATTTTCCTAACATCTGAATGGAAAAATACAGTTCACAGCAAATCTTGCCAGTTCTACAATTATAGAAATATGATAAGTCAGTTGGTGCTTACAAAATAACCCATTGCTTGACATTTTAAGATTAAAAATTAATAATATTGCTAAGAACACAAAATTCGTCAAGCAATTGGTACGAATGTGTACACTTTACCTAAGCATTTTCTATCTGACCAAGGAGTGTTTTAGAAGAGCAAGCTAAAAAGACTGGATCAATTGTGTTTGATCCATGTTCCTCCTATAATTAAAACTATCAGACCTAAAGGAAAACCAGATGAGTATGTGATAGGGTGTCTGTTGCTCTGCATGTATACTCTCCCTGCCCCCCCACCCCCCACCAAATGTGTGGGTTAGCCTTATTGTATATGTTTGTGGCTTTGCTAAAGGCAGTTTGCTGAAGAACACTGATCTGGAATTCAGGAAGCCTGAGGCTGTTATGCCACTTCTTCACTGACTTGAAGCAAGTCTGGATGGCTCTGTGTCATTTTTTGTACATAGAAACACGAATGGTGAGAATGGCCATGGAGGTTGCATAGTGCCTTAAACTTAGGAGTGGGGGATGTTAATGCAGGTTTGCCTTCCTGTAAGCAAATCTGAATGTCCAGATTTCTATGAAAGTAAAATAAGTAACTGTCTTCTTTTAAAGATCAACTTCCTGTAAAATGGCTTTATCAAAAAAATCTCAATTTATGCACAACTATGACCCACTTCAGCTTATTTGAGGCATTAATGGAAAAAGTGTTGAGTAACTTTCTCTAACATCAATTCTCAGGTAAAATGGTAGGAAAACACAAAACTCCTGCAGCATACCATGTATTTCTTCATTGTCTCAAGTTATGGAAAGGATTAAAGTTAAATCACTTTCCAACAAAAATATAAGAAACCACAGGGTTTCTTCTCTCTTTAGGGAATTTCCAAACAGTAGATAACAGTTTAAAGACAAAAAGTTGGAGCAAAAAGTGTGGTATGTACATTGGGGGAGAAGAAAAGCAGAAATACTTTTCACGTGTAATCTAGAAATATGCTACCACAGAAAATTATTACAAACTAATAGCTAATTTTTAAAATGGGACATTTAATATGAATAAGAAGAAGCATTTTCAGTTAAAATAGCTAAGATCAAATGACATAGCTGTCAATCCTTGGACTGTCTGGGTGAGTTAAAGGCATAAGTTTAACCAGATGGGTCCAGGAAGCAGCGTTCTTTTATAGCAATGGTGGACTGCAATTCTCTTTAAAGCATTTGGGGATTCAGCCTTTCTCAAAAACAGATACTCAGCCTTGCCTTAAAATGTGTAGACAGGATAGATTATCTTTTAGTAGTTAGGATTTATATGGAAAAGCAGAATATCTATATCTTTTACTCACTTCATAATCTGAGAAAACAAGGGTGTTTTTTTTCCCTTACCATCATTACAAAGTTATACTTTGCACCTATGTCCTGTTTCATTTGAATTTTTTTAACTAATTTTGAAATTATTATTAAATTTATTATAATTCAAGTGCAGTTATACTTACATATCAAGTTTTAGATCACATCTGCTTTTCCTCCTTCATTTCTGTGTGTTATAATTTTTACACATTCAAAGATATTGTTTTATTTATATTTAATAGCTGTTGGAGGAAATGTCCTATCATATCATATATGGTTCTCTCAAAAAATAACTATCGTTTTGTTCACCTATACACAGGCAAACAATTTCACAAATATATACATATAACAAAATAAACATCTATTTCAGATGTTTTTTGTTACAGTTTAGCAGCCAACAAGAATTTTAAAGTATACTTAAGTCAGATTCATTTCATTTGTTTGGCCTGGAACAAACATTCATGTCAGCGAAGAACCCAAACATACACAAAATTTTTTTTTTTTTTAACACCAGTATTTCCGTGACAAATACTTTCTAGTGGTTACATTTAAAGTTTAAATACAGTTTTAGTTTGTTTGAAGATATTCCTTTGCATTTAAGGTGCTTAAAAAGTGGAAGATATAAAAAAACAACCCAGTAACATTTATTTATCAATACAGGTAGTAATATAATCACAATTTTTCTAATTCAAGAAGAGAAATGTTTTGGGAGAATTACTTTTAACGTTGGGCTATCTTCTCAAAATAATAATTTACTGAACATCTAATTCAAGATCAGGGTAAACAACCCATCTGAATAATCCTGTCACAAAATTCCCTCAAGTCTACCTTTCTTACATTGGCAAGATAATTGCCATCATTTCACTGGGCCTATGTAAAGACTCCAAAAGAAAAGGGTTTTATTTGATGATAGGAGGGAGGGGAAGGCTTTAATTCGTCTGCATTGTCTGAGTTACCTGATTTTGAACTTCTCAGCATTCTACTTATGTTTTGGGGGGTTTTTTGTTTTGGTTTGGTTTTTTTCCTGTTTCTGGTCTCTGTAGACCATTCTAGTGAGAGCCTTAAGATATAAACGTTTCAGAGAAGCATTGGCTCTAGTTATTCATGTTAATCTGTGTTTTTAAAAGTACAGTTTATTATTATCATTAATTCTTCCTATCAACTGCAACACTGAAAATTCAGAACTGGCATAACAAAAGAAAAAAGAACTCTTGAACGTTCTGTTGACTTGATACTTATGGTTAGTTTGGTGAAAGTTTGCAACGTGTCTGTACAGGTTTATATGGTTAACTTCAAGCCCCAGGGCAACTCATTTTATGGCTATTTTCTACTTTTCCATTTATGTCAGTTACTGAACTTGTTCCAAACAAAGGCATTTTATTTTGCATTTGTGTTTCCTAGTTCTAACTGGCAGAACTGGCTACAACTATCAACTGATTGAGAGAAATCAAGTTGGTAATAATGAACCGGAAACTTGACTGAAATTAGAACTTGGAAAAACATTTTTTTCATACTTTGTTTCTAAACCAGTACTTCTCACTCCCGCTATGTCATCAGCATTACTAGGGAATTTGAAATACACCTGTTCTCAGACTTACTGAGTCAGAGTCTCAGGAGTAGAGCCTGGGAATCTGTAGTTTTGAGTGCTCAAGGTGATTCTACTGAACCTGAGAAAAATCGTGTGTGTCAAAAAGTCTTTTTTTCTTTCCCTATCAGTTCTATCAGCGATAATCTGTACTTTCTTTTCTTTTTTTTTTTTTTTTTTTTAGGCAACATTTCAGTAAATTCAAGCACTTCAGATGGGAGCACATTTACAAGTGAGTCCACCACAGTCCAGCAAGGAAAGGTTTTCTTGAGCTCTCTTGCTCCCAGTGCAGTGGTATACACTGTCCCTAATTCAGGCCAGACTATAGGATCTGTTAAACAGGAGGGCTTGGAGAGGAGCCTGGTATTTTCTCAGTTGATGCCTGTCAATCAGAATGCACAAATAAATGCAAACCTGTCTTCTGAAAATATCTCGGGGAGTGGCCTCCATCCCCTGGCCTCCTCATTAGTTAATGTATCCCCAACTCACAATTTTTCCCTGACTCCCCCTACCTTGCTAAATCCCACCGAGCTAAACCCTGACATTGCTGATAGCCAGCCAATGTCTGCACCTGTGGCAAGCAAATCTACTGTGACATCTGTCAGCAACACTAACTATGCAACTCTTCAGAACTGCTCCCTTATTACTGGTCAAGATCTATTGTCAGTCCCTATGACCCAGGGTGCCCTTGGGGAAATTGTTCCTACACCTGAGGACCAGGTGGGTCACCCCTCCCCAGCAGTACACCAGGATTTCGTCAGAGAACATCGTTTAGTTCTGCAATCAGTAGCTAATATAAAAGAGAATTTCTTAACAAATTCTGAGGGCAAAGCCACAAGCAACTTAATGATGCTGGACTCAAAATCCAAGTATGTCCTAGAGGGCATGGTTGAGACTGTCTGTGAAGACCTGGAAACAGACAAAAAAGAGCTTGCCAAGCTCCAAACCGTCCAATTGGATGAAGATATGCAAGACTTATAAACTTGACTTCTCTTTCTCTCTTTACTTTTTTTTTTTTTTTCTTTTTTGGCATCAGCAGGCAGATCTTTTCACGAAGCCCTGAGGACATAAGGCATTTTCCCATTTACAGGGAAAACACTAGTTTTGTGAGTAAATGAATTCAAGAGACTTTGGATTGATCTGCATGAAGATCACAGTTAAATATACAGGAGTAGAACTGCGTTGCTGCAGCCTTTTTGTTCACATATGTTCTCTTTTAAATAGATGGAGACAAAGGAACAAGATGAAATATATCAAGTCAAAGTGTGTCATTTGGCTGACTTAATATAACTCTAAGGTTAAATGGAACTTGATAGTTCTTTAAAACTGTGTCCACCTGACATCGGCATTAGAAACAGTACGGTTATTTTTGTTTACTTTCACTCCACGGGCATTGATGAGGTTAAGAAGCATACATGGTACTCCATACTATTCTAAGGGTTTATTTTTTGAATATATACATTTCTGTTTCTCAATATTTTTGTGAAAGTCTTGGTTTGTCTCTCTCTACACATTTCCAAATGTGCTTGCTAATAGTCCAGTGGGGCTGAGAAAGTTTGCAACTCCACTAAAAACTCTGAAACAAACTTCAGTATGAGTGTAAATATATTAGTCCTATAAGCAAGGATTTGAGGAATTACAGTGAATTTTATTTATGCTGTATATGTTTCTCTTCTACTTCAGACACTATGAACTGAAAAAATGTTTTCTTACTGTTTAATTTATTTTTATTGTTTGAACAGGAAGTGAACATAGTTATTTCCAACAAAGTTTTACTTTTTGTAGGATTTTAAAAGTAATGATTTTTATCAGGAGTCTATTAGGGTCATTATTAATAACACTGAAACAGGCAATCTAACTCCCAATATTGGAATTTTGGTACTTTTTTTCACATCTTGTTCTTTATTTAGCAACTCTCTGATTCATTTGAATATTTTTTCTATAGAATTCTATGTGCCTTTTTACCTTGTGGCCTTTTTATTATTCTTACTAAGGTACAGAAGTGTCAACAGAAGCACTGATGGCTCTTTCTATCCAACAGGGTTATTTTCACCACAAAGTTGCTTTAAATCTGAAGAACTTAAGTTTCACTTATGTGATTATGTATGTTTATGATGCAAATTGATGAACAACTAATTATTGTTGATGCTTTTCATTACAATGAAATACCAATCATAGATTACCATGTAAAATGAATTCTGTAGACTATAAAAACCATTTTAAACTAAACAAAGAATACCTAAGTTCTCTTGAGCAAAACTCTGTCCTGGTGAAACTTAGTTCTACGTGTTTTGAATCAGTTGTTACATTATGACATACAACTATTATTTGCACTATGTTATCATGTCTTGTTCAAAGGTCAATCTTTTGGGGTTTCTTTAAGAAGCTTGCTTGATCATGTTGTGAGCTGTGGTTATAGGTTTTATCAGGACTGAACACAAGATGGAATGATGCAAATTTATGTAGTGAGTAAAGTCTCTGGTGTGTGCAAAGCAAGAAATGTGAGAAAATGATCTCTTCAGAGATGACTTAAAGTTGTTGAACATAAAAGATATTACCAATCTTGCTGTCTTCAAGATCAGAATGAAGAGCGTACTCTTGATCTCTACGTGCCCATCTGCTGAGCATGTGGCATAAGGGCCGTAGATTACTTACCCTTGGTTGTTACTGCAAATGGAACTTGCAGGCATAGATGAAGAGCCCTATCCAATTGTTTCATTAGAGAACTCAGATCCCACCTTCTTCATGGAATTAGTGAATGTTCTTAAACTGCTGAAACTACAGTTGTCTTTTTTTTTTTTTTTTTACAAAGTCAGGTGTTTTCGAGTTCTCTTCCACTCCATCACTACTTATACAGCTTGTTTTTTTCTTTAAGTGTGTGCTGATCATGTTACTGAGATTAATTATATGGTTCTGTAGTGTAGTTTACATGAAAATGATGTTTTTCCACTTGATGGCTGCAGATATTCAGAATTTTTTGTTCATTATTTTAAAATACCCATCTAATCAGGGAGATGGGAAGGTTTAAAAAGTTATATATATTTTATATATAACTGGAAAAGTTTCATATGTCTTCCAAAAATATAATAAGCCTCTGTTTATTCACAGTTCTTCCTCTTTTTTTCCCTTAAGAAAAAGGAAAAATAGCACAAAACTTAAGACTTACCTAGGAAACCCATTCATATTCCCAACTTGATGTAATTATACCCCTACAATTACTCCAGGTAGCTACACAATATACCAGGTAAGAATCAATGCACATTATAAAGAACTTATTGTTCTTTTCTATACTTCAGTAAAATAAGGGCCAGTTGGTGTATAGCCCATACATATGTGAATGAAATAAGATAAACCCCATGATCTCCTTGCACAGAATTGCAAATGTTTTTTGCAATACCAAGGGCCAGTCTCAGAACCCTTGGAGTTCATGTGGCAGAATTTCTCTTACATAAACCAATGCTTGAAGATGCTGCAAATGACCCTCAAATGATCCCCAAAGAGGAATCAGAATAAGGGTAAAAACTCTCCCTGCAAACCCCAACCCCTGCTGCTGGCTGTGGGATTTTTGGTGTGAGGCTATCTATGCACTCTATCCGCCAGAATTTGGCATTTAGCTCTTAGTTACATCTAGTAAAGACCAGTTTTATCAATTAAAGAGAAGGTGCATTTGTTCCTCAATCAAGCAAGAACACCTGTGTTGTAGTGTTTTATAGCTCATGTATATTTATAGTAATGAAAAGACTGAATTGTACACGTTTCAGTGCCTTTCTTGTGTTATGAAAGGCAGGTAGACGTTATAGCCATAGATAAAAATTCGTAGTTAAATTGCACACTGACCTTAAATCTCCCTGTATATGCCCTTGCATTTTGCATGTCAAAAGTTGGATTACTGGGCATGTGTTGAAGCCTGCCCTGCTACATGTTAGGCAAGTGTGCATTAGTACATAGCCAGAAGTTCTTCATTCTTTTACAATGTTTTTGACAGATCATCTCATCATAAAAACATAAATAATTCAGGAAATTTTGGGGGAAAAGAATTACATTTTACAAAAGATGTTTCAAAGTCTTCCTAGAACTTAGATGATAGAGCCTAACAGTTACTTTGTATCTAGTTGATACATTTCATGTTAATTTAATATCACAGTACATTTTATTAATCAAAATTATGTAGCATGTGACTCTCTTGGCTTTCAGGGTTCTCAATTTTTGTTCTTTTGTTGCATGTACTGTATGTTTAGAGGAGACCAGTTATATACTCAATATGGTTTTACTGTGCCTTACACAAAGAGAAAATCTATACAGAATGTATATCATGGGGTGGGGTAACAGAGTCTCTACTGCACTGTTAGGTGATGGCACACAGAGCATGTCCCAGAACATTTCTGTGCTTAATTACCCAACCAAAGAGATCTAAAGTATGTATGTTGTACTGTAATAGGGGTTTATGCCTGGACAATTAAGTGTTTTATTTGTTTTCTGAAATGATGTGAACTTATTTTTCTAAACACTATGCTAAATAAACTTTATATTTATACATACCTTGTGTTTAAAAAGTTATTTATCCCTGGAAAAACAGAGAACAGGAGGGAAAAACAAAAACCCACACAAACATTTCATAGGCTGGCAGGTACAAGGACAATAGGAGTCACTTTAGAACAATCTCTATTGGTCTTTGTATAAAATTATGCAATTCACTTAATTGTACTTCATACTCAGAGCTAAATTAGATTTCATCTTCCTTAAAGGAAAGGAATGTGTCTTATTCATCGAGGTGTTCCAAAATCTGACCCTCATTCTCTATAAGGTATAGTGGAATTAAATTCAATGATCCAAAGACCTTTCCATGCCCAATCTTACTGGAAGAGCTCGATATAATCCATCTTTAAAGCATTCCCATTAGCCAAAGTCTGGTTCCACTGCAGTGGGGTCCACCAGTGGTTTGGCATAAAGTTATGGACACAACTGCGCCACTGAGTATGTAAATGACTTGGCCCTGCTACAGTTTGATCCTACTTTTAAAATTACATGACCTCTGATTCTGTATGCCTCCCACACTGAAATGAAGAGGAGTTTGGATAAAGGAGATTGGACCAACTGTACAATTGTATTCCAAAACTAGTTAAAGCCATCAAATTAGTTTCAGATATGTCTAGACTTTGTTATATTCTTGTCATTCACTTCATTTCTTTAGTAATGTTATGTGTAGTTAAGCCAGTTACAGCGAACAGTGTCTCACTGAGTATAGGATCAGAGTATTGTGGAGTAATTACATTTTATAACACCTTAACGAAACAAATATTTTAGAACACTTGACAGGTCACATAAGTACTTCAAACATTTGTGGCTCTGCAGAATCTAGCAAACCAAATAAAACCCCTCACAGGGAATTCAAGACTTTTCAGCATATGATTCCATCCCACTTTTCCTGTTTCCCTTAAGAAATAGTAAGTGTGGGGCACGTGGGTGGCTCAGTCGGCTAAGCACCAGACTTCAGCTCAGGTCATGATCTCCTGGTTCATGGGTTCAAGCCCCGCATCAGGCTCTGTGCTGACAGCTCAGAGCCTGGAGCCTGCTTCATATTGTGTCTCCCTCACTCTCAGCCCCTCCCCCACTTGTGCTCTGCCTCTCTCTCTCTCTCTCTCTCTCTCTCTCTCTCTCCCTCTCAAAAATAAACATTTAAAAAAATATTTAAGAAATAGTAAGTGTGGGGTGGCTGGCTGGCTCAGTTGGTGGAGCATGTGACTCTTGATCTCAGGATTGTGAGTTCAAACCCCATGTTGGGTGTGGAGCTTACTTAGGAAAAGATAATAAATGTGGAAATCTACTTCTGCACATGACTACTTTCAATAAGAATAGATAGTAAATAAAGGTACCTTCAGATAATGATCAGTGCTATAAAGTCAATACACAGGGTAATGAAATTGAGCATGGGGAATGGTAGAGGTGGGGACCTGAATTAGATTGGTCAAGGAAAGTCTCAAGGAAGTAAACTTTCAACAGAGAGGCTTGAATGAAGAGAGAGAACCAGCTCACAAGACCTAGAAAAATAGCATTCCAGACCTACGGAACAGCAGGTACAAAGGCCCTGAGGGGAAGAGTAGAGAGTCTGGATCAGTGTTAATCCTAGAAGACATTTGGTAGCAGATCTAGACAGAGAGATAGGCAGGTGCCAGGTCACAGGTAGAACTTAATTGGTCTGTGTTTGGATTTGAGTCAGAGAAGCAAAGAATGATATAACATGATTTACGCTTTATAATATCACCATGTCGATTCTTTGGAGAATGGCATTGTAGGAGGCCATTCTTGGGAGGGAAGGAATTAGGAAACTATGTCATGTTGTCCTAAGCTGTTGAACAGGAAATACTTCAGGAGCTGTTGAAGCACGTATGGCAGTTTTTCCCCAAATGTCTCCAGAATTTTGTGTTTTCCAAGCCTTCTGTCTACTCTGCCTCCTGCTGTTAGCCAAAGCTGCCAGCTTCCTGCTATGACTGTCCCAGTCTGAACCTGTGCCCTGAACTCCAGTCTGGTGGATCCAGTTCCCTAAAGGATATTTTCAGAATGTCCTGGTCACCTATGACTCTACATATGAAAATTTTAAATCATTATCTTTGCCTTAAGCCTGTTCCTCATTTGTAGTAGCAGTCATTCATCCATTGGCCAAATAAAAAATCTGGGACTCACTCTGGAGTCTTCCCTCCCTTTCTTCCCATCTCCCCCACTAGATCACTACATATCTCCATGAATGCTCCTTTACTGTCTCTTGAATAAGTTACTGCCCTTCCATTTCTACAGTTTCTGCCATAGTTGAGGCACTTATCTTTTTTTTTAAGATTTTATTTTTTTTAAGTTTTTTTATTTATTTTCGAAAGAGAGAGAGAGACCATGCAAGTGGCAGGGAGAGGTGGGGAAAGAGGGAGGGAGAGAGAGAGAATCCCAAGCAGGCTCTGTACTGTCAGCACAGAGCCCGATGTGGGGCTCAAACTCACAAACAGGGAGATCATGACCTGAGTCAAGAGCAAGAGTTGATCACTTAACCAACCAAGCCACCCAGGTGCCCCTTAAGATTTTATTTTTAAGCAATCTCTACAGCCAATGTGGGACTTGAACTCACAACCCCAAGATCCAGAGACGCACGCTCCACCAACTGAGCCAGCTAGGTATCCCAGCATTTACCATTCCTTGACTGAACTATTACAACTGCCTCCTATTTGGTATCTCAGTGTCTGGTCCTCATTCCAGGCTACAGTACAATTATACTTAGATGCAACTTCCAGAATTCAAGACATTTCAGCCCTCGTGTTCCAGCTTAGAACCTTTAATGGTCTCCATTGTCTATGAAATACCATTTAAACCCTTAACATACAAAGCCCCCAGGACCCAGCCCCTACCTCTTTGTCTCGTCATGTTTCTTTTTTTTTTTTTTTTTTTAATTTTTTTTTTTTTTAACGTTTATTTATTTTTGAGACAGAGAGAGACAGAGCATGAACAGGGGAGGGGCAGAGAGAGAGGGAGACACAGAATCGGAAACAGGCTCCAGGCTCTGAGCGGTCAGCACAGAGCCCGATGCGGGGCTCGAACTCACGGACCGCGAGATCGTGACCTGAGCCGAAGTTGGCCGCTCAACCGACTGAGCCACCCAGGCGCCCCTGTCTCGTCATGTTTCTAACCACATGAAACTGTTCCCCAAAGGGACCAGGTTCTTTCTCACCTACCCAGTCTCCAAGCCTCACTAGAAAGCACTAGGGAGACTAGTGCTCCAGGAAGCTCTCTGTCTCGCCCTCTTAAGCAGAACAGTGCGAGGCTCATTCTGTGACTAGACAAGGATTTATACCTTCCTTTAGTGTAGCACCTACCACATCATTGTAATTATATGTTTGCTTCTCTGCACTTTCATCTCTATTTCTCTGGCATTTAGTCTAGGAAAGCATAGTAGGCACTTAAAAAAATAAGTGCTGAATAAAACAGTGACTCTGCTGTCCATTCCTTTAAATCATTTCACTTGCTCTGGATTAAGAAACTACATTGCTGGGGCACCTGGCCAGCTCAGCTGGCAGAGCATACAACTCTTGATCTTGGGGTTGTTAGTTCAAGCCCCACACTGGCTGTAGAGATTACTTAAAAAATAATAAAATCTTAAGAAAAAAAAAAGAAAGAAACTTCACTGTTAAACTAGTTAAAGCGTTATCCCTATTTAGAGCACAAAAAATAAATGGATACATTTTAGGTTAGGGCCTGACAGTGATTCTTTGAAACTTCTGGCATTAGTGGATGTTCTTTATGGTATCTTCCTTACTGCTCCAAGGTTTTTTCTATTTACTTCCAAATAGAGGTTGGGTTCCAGAAGATAGAGGTTGGCTAAAGTTTGACAGACAAGTGGGGCATTAGCACAAAATGTAGTCACTAAGCCTTTTTAGATCAATGTTTCAAAATAGCAGTGATGTACAGAAAAGCTATTTATACTTATGTATAGATACACTTTCTAAAAATATTCTCTCTGTGGATGTATTCCTATTACTTGTATTTGAAGTGAGCAGATGTCTAAAGAGTCTATGAGGAATAGTAAATGGAACGTAGAATTTAGGCATCAGGAAATCTGGATTCTAATTAGCTTTTAGATTTGGGAGATATCAGTTGACCCTCTGAAACCTATTTTTTTTTCCCCAGTGGAATGGGTATGGTGGGTATCCTTATATTTGAGATCCATGTAGCTATAAGAAAAGAACAAGGGTTAAAAAAAAAAAGAACATTCCCTTCCCCCCACCACCACCCAGGTTAAGAAGATCAGATCAATTACAGAACGAAAATACACTGGGGCCTGCCAAGAACTACAAATGTTAAGATAAAATAATTGATACTGAGTTAACAACCTGTAACATACTAGGATTAGAGGTGTAGAGCTGGGTGAGACATGTGTGGTTTTATCTTCCACCTTCTCCACCTGTATCTACTTTGCTCCCCACTGGTTCTCCCCTTCTCTTAGGTATTGCCCTACCTCCCCAAGTGCCTTAAGTGATCCTCCTGGGGTGGGTGGTTAACAGTTTAAGATGTGATGAGCCCAGCCCCCACCCCCAGGATTTTGCTCCCCCCCCCCCCCACCTCTCCTCAGGAATTTGCATTTTAAGGAAGGCTTTTAAAGACACAAAAGAACCACGTTGTGATCATGAATGATAATTTTCAGATTAATAAAACTGAGCAAGGTGTTCCCTTTTTCTAAGAGCAGCAGACAAGGGTGTGTGTGTGTGTGTGTGTGTGTGTGTGTGTTCATTTGGGGGACAGGGAAAGAAGGACAGATGAGCAGAGGAAAAGAGAGAATGTCTCCAGTTCCCTTCTTTGTGTGCTCCACTTCCCTACTGGATATCAAGGACCAGAGAGTGGAATTTGAGCTGTTGGGTCCTCTGAAAAATATTAACAGCATAGTTTTTCCCATGCGCATCTTATCCAGAGTCTAGGACATTTTCTTCAGGAGGATTCCTGTGTTGAAAAGTCATTAGCTATAATGAAACCATAAAAATTAGCCAGAGAAAAACAAAGGTTGTTCCGGGTTTCTCTGTTTTGTTTTGCTTTTTAAGATGTGAGGTATATAGGAGATGTGCCAAAAGAAAACCCAAAATACACATTTGGTTGAAATTAGGGAATTTAATACAAGTTTGTATTCATTTTTATTTATTTAATAAGTACATTCTTACTGTGTTCCTTAAAAGATGGATGGATGGCCTTGGATATCGTGGTAGAGATGTATTACTCATTCCCTGGCAAATTTATTTTATTAGCATTTAATGGGGGAAAAAAGATTAATGAAATCTTGCCCCTGCATGAATAAAGTGATCAAGTATCCTATCCTAATCATCCCTGATAGATTTTTCCAAAATCTCTCCAATGAATACACACTAGTTCTAAGAATACATACAATCTTACCTAATAAGAGTCCCTTATTCTTTTTTTTTTAAGTGTTATTTATTTATTTTGAGACAGAACATGCACGTGTGAGTGGAGGGGGACAGAGAGGGAGAGAGAAAATCCCAAACAGGCTCCACTGAGCCCTGGGACTGACACAGGGCTCCATCTCACGACTGTGAGATCATGACCTGAGCCGAAATCAAAAGTCAGACACTTAACCAACTGAGCCACCCAAGGCACCCAAAGAGTCCCTTACTTCTAGTCTCACTATACAGTCATACTCTAATACCTTAACAAACATGAATCTGTCTTTCCAAGAACAAGCACAGATTTTCATATCAGGTAGCAAATTGATAGTATTGTAATACTGAGCTCCTAGTATGAGTGAAGCTGTATTAATACAGAATTTGTGCTTTTTCGGGGAGGGATAAATTAGGCTAAAACCTGTCTTTATTTTAAATGGTACATATTGACAATATAAGTTAAATGTATGAACAAGATTGGGTCCCTATGTAAAGTATCTAAGGTGAAAGTCTATCAAACACTTTTAATTCCTTAGAAGCACTCTCAAATATAATAGCTATTGAAATATTAAATACAAAGTATCTCTCTGTTTATCAAAGCAGATCCCCAGATTAAGACTACAAGAAAATATTTTCTAAGCTATTATATGGTCTATAAATAAAACTTCCTTTTAACTTTTTTCTATAATCCAAAATTGTTCATTAATTCACACTAACATACCTCCTTTCAGGCTTTCTTGGGTTTCTCCATGAAAACTGTTAGATGTGTCTGTAAAGCACGGAAATTTTTAGAAAGAAAAGGAAATAGGTGCAACCTTTGATATACGATCCTAAATATTACTTTATATGCCCGATAATCATATTACCTTACATGCATACTCCCCAGAGGTCTGGGGTAAACAGAAGTCATAGATGCCTCCCATTTCTTTTCACAAATAAAGAATACGCCAATGTTCAGTGGAGATTTGCTCTTCCCAGCGGCAATCTGATGAAGCTCAAATCTTGGCAATGACAATGCACCTGTTATAAACATAAGACCAGGCTTGTGATTTGGGCCCAAGTTCCTGTACCTGAAGCCAAAACTGTGCTAAAGGACCACTTTCAGCCTCTGGAAACATCAGGAACCCTGAAAAGCTCCCAAAGCTCTGCTTGGTTGAATCAGTTTACTTCATTTAAAGCAAACCCCAGCATCCATAGGCCAAGTGCCAGGTACATTACTGGGATTCAAAGATGGACCGGTCAGTCTTTAACGTCTAAGAACGGAATTAAGTGGATTGATACAGACATACAAACTATCCATGCAAAAGTACTACAAAAGAGGTATGTATAACATGTCCAGAAGTAATACTGCATTTTAAAAATATATTTTAAGAGTACTCTGGCAGGGCAGAGACAAAGGATATGCTAGGTGTGTGATACAGCTTTTATAATAAGGATTTTAGACTTCAAAGGCAATGGTAATCATGAAAAGCATTATTTTTTTTAACTCACTCTTTTTATTATTGCAAAATAGATTATTTCCTATAGAAAACAAAACAGAAGACACAAAATCATACATAATCCCATCACCTGGAGATAATAATAGCCAACATTAAGTATGTATTTACTACTTAAGTACTCTTCAAAATGCTTTTACATGTGTTACTTCCTTTTTTCATTAAAACAACCCTGTGAAGTATGTATAATTCCAATCCCTGTTTTGCAGACAAGGATACTGAAACACAGTGGATGTGAGTAACTGTCCTAAATGTTCATAGCAAGTAAGTAGCTGAGCTAGCTCCAAAGATGACCTTCCCTTTTCAAAGTTATTTATTTATTTTTATTTTTCTCACATACGCTTCACACCCAGCATAGAGCCCAACATGGGGCTTGAACTCACAACCCTGAGATCAAGAGTTGCATGCTTTACTGACTGAGCCAGCCAGGCACCCCTTAAAATTGTATGGATTTTTTTAAATTTTTATTGTTTATTTATTTTTTGTTTTTAAAAATTACATCCAAATTAGCATATAGTGCAACAATGATTTCAGGAGTAGATTCCTTAGTGCCCCTTACCCAATTAGCCCATCCCCCCTCCCAGAACCCCTCCTGTAACCCTCAGTTTGTTCTCCATATTTATGAGTATCTTCTGTTTTGTCCCCCTCCCTGTTTTTATATTATTTTTGTTTCCCTTCCCTTATGTTCATCTGTTTTGTCTCTTAAAGTCTTCATATGAGTTAAGTCATATGAATTTTGTCTTTCTCTGACTAATTTCACTATTTATTTTTTCAATGTTTATTTATTTTTGAGAGAGACAATGCAAGCGGGGGAGAGGCAGAGAGGCAGGGAGACACAGAATCCGAAGCAGGCTCCAAGCTCTGAGCTGTCAGCACAGGGCCCGATGTGGGGCTCGAACTCACGAACTGTGAGATCACGACCTGAGATGAAGTTGGACACTTAACTGACTGAGCCACCCAGGAACCCCTATAGGAATTCTTTATATATTCTGGATATTAAGCTCTTTTCAGATATATGGTTGGCAAATATTTTCTCCCATTCCATAGACTGCCTTTTCATTCTGTAGATTATGTTCTTTGATGAACAAAAGGGTTTTTTCCTTTTTTAATTATAGTTGACACACAATGTTACATTAGTTTCAGGTGTACAACATAGTGATTCGACAACTGTATACATTATGCTATGCTCACAAGCATAGCCACCATCTGTCACCATGCAACATTATTATAGTACCATTCACTGTATTCCCTGTGCTATAACTCTCAGATGAACACAAGTTTTTAACTTTGATATAGTCCCATTTGTCTATTTTTGCTTTTGTAGCCTGTACTTTTGGCAGTATATCCAAGAATTCATGCCACATCCAATATCATGAAGATTGTCTCCTTTCTTTTAGGAGTTTTATAGTTTAGGGTCTTATATTTAGGCTTTGAATACATTGGATTAATTTTTGCGTAAGAGTCTACTTTCATTTTTTTGCATGTGGACATTCAATTTTCCCAGCACTATTTGATGAAGAGGCTGCCCTTTCCCCATTGAGCAAAGCTTGCTCTTATAATATACATTTAAAGAGAGGCATTGTAAGGAATTGGCTGACTTGATTATAGAGATTAGCAAGTCCCAAGATCAGCAGTGTGACCCAGCAAGCTGGAGAGCCAGGGGAGCCAATCGTTTAGGCCTCTGAGCACCTATCATACTTTATTCCATTATGTATACATATCAATTAGTATACAGGCCAGTCTGCTGTTCCAGAGACTCAAAATTACAACGACTTCAATAAGACAGAAGTTTATTTCTCTCACTTAACAATCCAGAGGTGAGTGGTGTAGGCTGGTGAGGCAGTTCTGCCTCATCAGCTCATCCAGGATCCCAGGCTGGTAGTTGGTCCCTGTGACCTTCAACACTGATTTCCAATCCCTGTTATTTCCCAGCCCACAGGAGGAAAAAGTAAAAAAAAGGTCTGGAGTAGGAGCTTCCTCTCTAAGAAACAATCAAGCTATTTCTTATAACACTTCTTACATGTAATCGACCCAAACCTACTCACACGCCCAATACTTAACTTCAAGGGAAACATAGTCTCTAGGCGAGTGGCCATATACCCCACTAAAAGTGAAATAATCTGGGGTGCCTGGGTGGCTCAGTCGGTTAAGCGTCCGACTTCAGCCCAGGTCATGATCTCACGGTCCGTGAGTTTGAGCCCCGCATCGGGCTCTGGGCTGATGGCTCAGAGCCTGGAGCCTGCTTCCGATTCTGTGTCTCCCTCTCTCTCTGACCCTCCCCTGTTCATGCTCTGTCTCTGTCTCAAAAGTAAAATAAACGTTTAAAAAATTTTTTTTTAAATAAAATAAAAAAAATAAAAGTGAAATAATCCTATTCCTAAAAGAAGGGGACAGTAGACACTGGCAGTCAGTTAGTGGCACCTGCCACTATATTTAGCCCACTTTCTTGAAGCCTATGGACTTTCCCTTCTACATAACAGAATGGAAGTAGTTATGTAAATGAGTCCGAAAATGCCACTTTTCCACTACACATCTGTAGATCCCACTTCCAATCAGAATGATAAATATCATCTTTAAATTATCATCTCGGGGCGCCTGGGTGGCTCAGGCGATTGAGCGTCCAACTTCGGCTCAGGTCATGATCTCATAGTTCATGAGATCGAGCCCTGCATCGGGATCTGTGCTGACAGCTTAGAGCCTGGAGCCTGCTTTGGATTCTGTGCCTCCCTCTCTCTCTGCTCCTCCTCCATTCATGCTCTCTCTCTCTCTCTCCTTCAAAAATAAATAAAAACATTTAAAAAATAATTAAATTATCATCTCCTGTCTCCTTACAAAGTTTGAGACAATGCTAAATAAGTAGGCAAGTAAGTAAATAAAGTTTGAGACAATGTACAACTCCTGGTTTAAGATACAACTTGAAAGTGTCCATTTTTTAGTGTCCAGATTCATTAGTAATCAAAGAAATGTAAGCTCCTTGAGGGCAAGGACAGTGTCTTACCATTGTCATCAGAAGAACATCTGCATACTATAGGTGTTTGGATAACAAATGTTGCATGAATGAATAAGATACAAGCTTTTAATATGAAATACTATTATCACCTATTAAATTACTAAAGATTTAAAATAATGGTAATGTTGGGGCACGTGGCTGGCTCAGTTGGTAGAGTGTGCCACTCTTGATCTTGGGGTGAGTTTGAGTCCCACATTAGGTGTAGAGATTTAAAAGTAAAATCTTAAAGTAAATAAATAAATAAAATAATATAAAGATGATGCTTAATGCTGATAAAGATGCAATAAGGCCAATAGTTTCACAGATGACAGATGGAGGTATAAATTCCAGATGGAAGGGCAATTTGTCAAATTACAACTACAAAAAGAAACTAATATTTGTTGATCACAGGGGCAAGACAAAAAACAAAAACTATTTTGTTTATTTAACAAAAATTTGTGAATGCATTATCTTGATGAGGGTATGCTCTTTCATATATTACTGGTGGGAGTTCATTTGGGATGGCAATTGTGAAGACATTTTGGGAAGGCCTAGCACAATACTACTGACTTAGTACTTTCTCCCCCAGAGATTTGTTGTACAGATATATTTGCACATTTTGATACTCCTACATATAGGGGTACTTGATGCAGGCTTGTTTGTAGTGTCAAAAGACTAGAAAAAGCCTAGATGTCCATCATTGGAAGGAGGCAATTTTTTTGCAATTTTTAAAAATTTTTATTTATTTTTGAGAGAGAGAGAGAGAGCATGCACACAAGTGGGGGAGGGGCAGAGAGAGAGGGAGACAGGATCTGAAGCAGGCTCTGCAGTGACAGCAGAGAGCCTGAAGCGGGGCTCGAACCCACGAACCGTGAGATCACGCCCTGAGCCGAAGTTGGACGTTTAACCAATTGAGCCACCCAGGTGCCCTACCATGCAGTTTTCAAAAAAATATATTGTTGGGACTCCTGGCTGGCTCATCCAGTAGAGCATGTGACTCAATCTCAGGGTGGTGAGCTCAAGGCTCAAGCCCCATGTTGCCTGTACAGTTTACTTTTTTAAAAAAAGGTGTCCTCTGACTTCAGAAGTAGTTTAGTACACAGTTAAATAGACCAAATATTAAGAAAAAATAAGTAAATAAATAAATAATGGAAATCAAAGTACACAAGAGTATTTTCATAATACCATAATTTGGTAGGTTTCTTTAAAAGTGGCAGAGGAAGATACATACATGTATATAAAGAGAGGGAGAGACAGTCTGGGAAAGAAGAAACATGCTTGAAGGTAACTTGTGCATTTTCATATCCTTTTAAATTGTTTAATTCTTTTTATCATGTATCACTTTTACCAAAAAATTAAAAAAAAACTTTACATTAAAAAATTAAAAAAAAAAAGGGGGGGGGTCACCCTGGTGGCTTAGTCTGAAGCATCCAAGTTCGGTTCAGGTCATGATCTCGCAGTTCCTGGGTTCCAGCCTCCCATCGGGCTCTGTGCTGACAGCTCAGAGCCTGGAGCCTGTTTCAGATTCTGTGTCTCCTTCTCTCTCTGCCCCTCCCCTGCTTGCACTCTGTCTCTCTCTCAAAAATAAATAAATATTAAAGAAAAAAATTTTTAAAGTAAAAAAAAAACCTTAAAAGTCACTATTCATACACTTTGATTCTGTAATTCTCTTTGTAGCAACATATCCCAAAAAATAATGGAGATACAAACAAAAATGTATGCCCACAATGCATCAAAAACTTGGAAATAACCTATATGTCTAATATTATGGGACCAATTGTGAAAAGTATAATTACTAAAATTTTCGATGATACTAGAAATTATCTAATGAAAAACCAAAAAGAAAAAAAAAGACAACAAGTACATATGACACAGCATTATCAGTTGTTGGCACTGAGAAGTAGCACTATGGATGTGTTCTTTTCTGCTTCTTTATACTTTTTTTTTAAAATATATCAGTCAGGGCTCTTTTGATTGCAAGTGACAGAAACCCCAAACTAGTTTAATTTAAAGAATATTTATTGGCTCACTGAACCAGTTACAAGAACTGAGTGGAAACAGGGACTCCTTTCCATCTCTGCTCTCTGTTCCTCTCTGTACATTGGGGCCACAGATCTGCCTTCTCCACAAGCCTTATGACTCTATTGCCAGCAGCTCCTGGATTCACATTTTCTAGTTTTGCCACTAGAGAAATAAAGAATGTTCCCCCAATTCTTTTTATGTGTGTGTGTGCAGTGGTGGGAAGGTGCATCAGGAGAAAACAGATGCAGCAAAAATAATCCCAATGAAAAATTCTCATTGGCCATTTTAGATCACATGTCCAGCAATTTCACAATCACAGTGGCCAGGGCAGTGGTAACCAGAGAATGGAATTGGCTAACATGGGTCAGTTATCTACTCTTAAGCCAATCACCGTGGACAGAAAAGCAGGGTAATGAAAGAAGACAGATCCAAGGGGAGGTGACAGGGTCTGTTCTGCTTGAGTTGGGCAAGTCAGCACAGCCTACATTCCTCATGCTGTAGCAGAAATTTTTTAAAAAATTTTTGATGTTTATTTATTTTTGAGAGAAAGAGAGAGACAGAGTGCAAGCAGGGGAGAGGCAGAGAGAGGGAGACAGAATCTGAAGCAGGCTCTAGGCTGTCAGCACAGATCCCAACATGAACCACCATGAACCACAAGATCATGACCTGAGTGGAAGTCAGACACTTAACTGACTGAGCACCGAGGCGCCCCTGTAGCAGAATTAAAAAACAAACAAACAAACAAAAAAAACAGCAGTACAGGGGTGCCTGGGTGGCTCAGTTGGTTGGGCCTCTGACTCTTGATTTTGGCTTGGGTCATGGTCCCAGGGTCTGGGATTGAGCCCTGCGTTGGGTTCCATGCTAAGGGTGGGGCCTACTTGGGGTCCTCTCTCTCTCTCTCTCTTTGCCCCTCTCCCCAACTTGTGCTCTCTCTCTCTCTCAAAAAATAAAAATAGGGGCATCTGGATGTCTCAGTTGGTTAAGCATCTGACTCTTGATCTTGGCTTAGGTCATGATCTCACAGTTTGTAGGATCGAGCACCATCAGTGCTGCATTATCAGTGCAGAGCCTGCTTGGGATTCTCTCTCTCTCTCTCTCTCTCTCTCTCTCTCTCTCTCTCTCCCTCTCTCTCTCTGCCCCTCCCCTGCTCAAGTACGCATGTGGGCGTACTCTCTCTCTCAAAATAAATAAACTTAAAAAAATAAAAAATAATAAATAAATAAAAACAGCAGTGCCCACTAGGGCCAGATGGTTGGTGTGACATACCCAGAAAATAAAAGAGCTGCTGGGCCATCAAAATCACAACTGTCCATTGTGCTGTATTTTCTTTTCTTTCAAAACAATTTTTTTGAAGTTTATTTATCCACCTTGAGAGGTGGGGAGGGGAAAAGGAGAGAGAGAGAGGGGGCAAGGCTGCATCCCACAAACTTCGAGATCATGACTTCAACAAAATCAAGAGTCTGACACTCAATGAACCGAGCCACCCAGATGCCCCTGTGAACATGTTTTACTTGGATAATCAGGAAAAAAAATTTTTTTTACTTTTTTTAATGTTTATTTATTTTTGAGAGCAAGAGAGACAGAGCATGAGTAGGGGAGAGACAGAGAGAGAGGGAGACAGAATTCGAAATAGGTTCCAGGCTCTGAGCTGTCAGCACAGAGCCTGATGCAGGGCTCGAATTCACAGACCATGAGATCATGACCTGAGGTAAAGTCGGACACTTAACCGACTGAGCCACCCAGGTGACCCAGGAAAAATTTTGTTTTAATTGAAAGAAAAAAAAAACCCCAGCATTTCCTTTTCTTTTTCCTTCTTGCCCTGAGGTTTACTAGTGCCTCTGGAATACTTCCTTATAGGCTTTCTGATCATTTGAAGAAACAATTATATTCATCCTCTGATTACAACTTGAAATCAAACTTGCTCTCCTTTAAATGGCCTGGTAAAATAATTTTCTGAAACCCAGCACCTGGTTCGTTGGTTTTTTCCCCAAGACACCCTCCAGGCAATAGAAACACACATCTGAGTCCTATTCCATGGTTTGAATATTGGGGTGAGGCTCAGTTCTAAAGGCCCTGGTTTCCACATCTCTCCGCCTCTCCCGAATTGGTCAAGTCTGAATTTATTGACCTTTACAGCACAATACAATATACCCTTGTTTGCTTTGGCCTGTCCTGATGAGTAAGGAGTCCAAAATCCTGTTTCATTTGCTAATTCTGTTGTATATTTTAGTCACTTTCTGTACACATCACTAGACACCTTTCTTAATGACTCATTATTTCAATGTTTAGAAAAAAAGAGATTATATAATATATTCTACTTTCTTATGATTTAAATGACTTCTTTCTGTAAAATTATGAGAGTATGGGCACCAACCCATAATCGGAATACTTGTTACAAATTTACTTCTAAGTGTAGCAGAAGAAGCTACTATTCTATTAGATATAAGATATATATTAGATATATTAGGATATATATTAGATATAGGATAAAAATTATACAAAATTATAAAAGTTGAAGATGAAATTTTTACTTTTAACTGTGGCAAAATACACATAATATGAAATCTGCTGCTGTAACCATTTAAAAAAAATTTTTTCTGAAGGATAAAGAGGTGGGGGTGCCTTGGTGGCTCAGTTGGTTGATCCCAGGGTTGTAGGATTGAGCCCTGTGTCAGGCTCCTCAGTGACAGGGCAGAGCCTGCTTGGGATTCTCTCTCTCCCTCTCTTTCTGTCCCTCCCCTGCTTTCACTTTCTCTTTCTTTAAGTTTTATTTATTTATTTGGGGTCAGGAGGGGCAAAGGAAGAGGGAGAGAGAGAGAATCTTAAGCAGGCTACACAACCAGCACAGAGTCTGACTCGGGGCTGGATCTGACTACTGTGAGATCATGACCTGAGCTGAAATCAAGAGTCAGATGCTTACCCAACTGAGCCACCAAGGTGCCCCATTGTAACCATTTTAAGTGTACCATTCAATAGTGTTAAGTACATTCACGTTGTTGAGCAACCATTTCCAGTATTGTTTTCATCTTGCAAAACTGAACTCTATACCCATTAAACAACAACTTGCCATTCCTCCCTTCCCTGAGCTCCTGGAAACCACCCTTTTATTTTCTGACTCCATGAATTTGACTCCTCTGGGTATTTCATATTAGTAGAATCATACACTATTGGCCCTTTTGTGTCTGACTTACTTCACTTACAACAATGTCCTCAAGTTTCATCCAAGTTGTAGTATGTGTCAGAATTTCATTCCTTTTTAAGGCTGAGTAATATTCTACTGTATGTATATACCACATTTTCCTCATCCATTCAAAAATGAACACTTGGGTTACTTCTATCTTTTGGCTATTGTAAACAATGCTGCTAGGAGAATGGGTATACAGATTATCTCTTCAAGACTCTGCTTTTAATTCTTTGGAATATATACCCAGAAGTGGAATGCTGTTCATATGGTAATTCTTTTTTTAACTTTTTGAGGAACCGTTACACTATTTTATATAAAGGCTGCACTGTTTTATATTCCTACCAACAGTACACAAGTGTTCCAATTTCCCCACATCATCACCAACACTTGATTTTTTGTTTTTTGGTAGTGGCCATTCTAATGCATATGGGATGGAAAATAACTCTGTCCTTAGCCTTTCATATTGTGCATGAGGAACTGAGACCCAGCCACTTAAAAAACAATTGTTCAAGGTAATGCGAATCATTTGAGGGAGTAAAATGTAATGTTTAAAACATTGAACTCTGGAGCTAAATTACCACTTTTTTTAAAATCTTTTTTGTTTATTTATTTTTGAGAGAGAGACAGAGAAAGAGAGAGAGAGAATGTGAGCAGGGGAGGGGTTAGGAAAGAGGGAGAACAAGAATCCAAGAAGGCTCTGCTCTGTCAGCATAGAACCTGACACGGGGCTCGAACTCACAAACCATCATCATGATCTGAACCGAAACAAAGAGTTGGACACATAACCAATTGAGCCAGCCAGTCACCCCTACATTACCACTTTTTAATCCTGGCTCTGCCACTAACTGGCTATGCAACCTTGGGCAAGTTACTTAACTTCTCCGTGTCAGTTTCCTTATCTCTAAAGCAAGTATAATTTAAGAGAACTTGCCTCATAGAGTTATTGTGGTAAGGACTAAATGAGATACAGTTAAAATGCATCTTAAAGATGGCCACAGATTGTTTGACATTCCTCCCATGGAAAGGTGGGATCTAATTCCCTTCCCCTTAAACCTGCACCGACCAAAGGCACTCACCTGTCACTAATGAAACAGTTGAAGTGATGCTTCTTGCCTTCCAACTCTGGGTCAGAAGAAGCCTTTCAGCTTCTGCCTTGGTCTGTCTCCAGGACCACTTTCTCCAAGAAAAGCCACTTGCCATGTAAGAAGTATGACTACCCTGTGGAGAGACCCAGAAGCTACATAGAAAGGAAGAGGGGTTGTACTGAGTTCAGCTTTTCTGCCATCCTGACAAGGTGTCAGGCATCTGAGTGAGCCTGTTTGGACCCTCCAGACTAAACCAGCTATCAGGTGAATAGGACCGAGTGACCCCAGTCAATACCACATGGAGCAAAATAATTGATAGCCAACTTTTCCCCAAGTATTATTTTTACATAATTTTGATATTGAATTACACAGCATTGATCACTGGAACAAATGTCTGGTGTATAATAAGTGGCACTAGAATGTAAGCTCTGTAAGGACAGAGATTTTTGCCTTTTTTTCTTTATTGCTGTTTCCCTGGGGCTTAGAGCAATACCTGCCATATAATCGATGTTCAATAAATATTTGTTCAGTGAATGAATGAAAGTTAAACCCTTGTTTTTATTAGGGGTAGATGGTACTGAGAACTAGTCTACTGATTGGAGTTCTTTGTATCACTCCATGCTAACCTAAAAAGTGCTGCAGTCCTTTGTGTACTCATAAAAAGTTACTGGTAAATATATCCAAATTTGCAAGGGTTAGAGACCATCAAGAGAGACTGCATGGTGTTTCTTACACTAACGCTACAGTACCAGCTGTACAACTTACAGCTCCATAATCCTAACAGCCATGCAAAATTTATAGTATTGTTTTTTCCCATTCAACACGAGGATACTAAGGATTACAGATGTTAGGTACTTTGCCCAACCAAAGATGAGAAGTGGAAGCTTCAAGATTTGAACCCAGATCTGCCTCCTCCTTGAAGAGCACACTTCAGTCTAGAAAAGTATTCATAAGGATCAACGGCACATAACAGTGGGTAAGAAGGGTCTGTTGCTTAAAAGTCAGAAAGAGCCATTCAAGTTCCAGCACTACTTCTGCCCAGCTGGGAGACCTTCTTCAAGTCACATAACACACCTCACTTTTCAGCCAGAAAACGGGAAGACTGATCCCTCTCCTGCCTACTTCACAGTGTGATTTGGGTGATTCTCACAACCCAAACACATCTGCAAACATGCTTCTGCAGAAAGACCTTCCCATGGCAGCAGAGATAGAAAAACATGGGCAGAGGTTTTTGAGGTTCTGAATAGATCCAACACAAATATTTTTGACAAAATAGTGGGAATTCATGATTCCAAATTTGAAATAATCTTTGGCAAAGCAAATCGAGTTCAAAAGAAATAAATGTTAAGACTTTTAAGATATTTCCAAATAAAGCATATATTCATCTAAAGTGAACATTTTACTCAAAACATAATCATCAATGTAGTCAAAACCTGAATATCTGAAGTGGAATATCAGATTTGGGAAAGTTGGAGTCTGTGTTAAAATATCTCTGCAATTTACACTCCAATAGCTTGGGTTACAAAACTAGTTTCAAAATCACTGTTAGAAGAAAGGATGAACCACTCCATCCAATGTTGTATTCAGCCCAGAACACTACAGGGTTAGGGTACCGACTGTGTTGTTTTACCCTCACACAAGCTCAGTCATTTGCTATTAAAGCACACCCTCTATGTCAAGGTGTCAATGTCAAGAGGGCCATCCAACCTCACCAACCTGCTGTACCAAGACCACCCACATCCTCTGAGTGTGGTTGCTGAATGAGGCCACCACATCAGACTTTCTTACCTGGGATAACTTACAGCTGGGGGCTCTTGGTGTCCTCTCCTATGGATTTGTCTTGGTCAAGCTTATCTCAGTCCTGGGGTGCCTGGGTGGCTCAGTCGGTTAACTGTCTGACTCTTGATTTCAGCTTAGGTCATGATCCTAGGGTTGTGGGGTCAAGCCCTATGTTGGACTCTGTGCTGAGAGTGGGGCCTGCTTGAGATTCTCTCTCTCTTTCTATCTCTCTCTCTCTGCCCCTCTCCCCTGTGCTCTCTCTAAAATAAAATATAACAAAGGATTATCTCAGTCCTACAGAGATGTTCTAATAATGTTGATCCACAGAAGAGAAAATGTTAGATCTTGGGAATTTCTGAAAATATAGTCACTTCAACTCCACCTTCACTCTTCAGGGTCCAACTCTGCAAACCTCGGGTTTCTTGGTAGGAGTAGCCTTTGTCAAGTAACAAAAGATCCTGTTTTACACTTTCCCCAGGGGCCCAGGGGTCCTACTTGACATACATTTGCATAACTGTGTTTGGCTTTACAAGTGTTACTTGAAAATAAAAAAAGAACAAGGAGAATCTGCACCAAAGGGTCTTAATGTTTTTAAACAGGGACACAGTGGGGTGCCTGGGTGGCTCAGTTCATTAAACATCCCACTTCGACTTCAGCACAGGTCATGATCTCACGACTCATGGATTTGAGCCCTGCATCCGGCTCTATGATAATAGCTCAGACACTTGAGCCTGCTTCAGATTCTGTGTCTCCTTCTCTCTCTGCCCCTTCCCTGTTCATGTTCTGTCTCTGTCTCTCTCTTAAAAATAAACAAGAAAGAAAGAAAGAGAGAAAGAAAGAAAGAAACAAAGAAAGAAAGAAACAAAGAAACAAAGAAACAAACAAACAAACAAACAGGTACTGTTTACATACAATTTATTTGGTTCCAGTTCCATCTAACTATGCAACCTCACACAGGCTCACATGTGGGTGTTTACACACACACACACACACACACACACTCCCATGGACACACGTGTGCTTGCCATACATACATGCACACACACTGAACTAGGTTTAGCACCCCAACTCAGATCCATAAATGTTTCTATGGCCTCTGACTTTATATACATTCTAATAGTTCTCTAAGAACTTTCAAGATACTAAAGAAGAGTTGAATTTGTTAAAAAAAATTTTTAAGGTGATCCTAGAATCACTCTGAAGTTACAATTTTTTTTAATGTTTATTTATTTTTGAAAGAGAGAGGAGCAAAGGGGAAGAGCAAAGAGAGAGGCAGACAGAGGATCCGAAGCAGGCTCCATGCTGACAGCAGAGAGCCCGATGCAGGCTCGAACTCATGAACCGTGAGATCATAACCTGAGTCAAAGTCAGATGCTTAACCGACTGAGCCACGCAGGCGCCCCATGAATATGTTAACATTTTTTTTGGTGACTTTCACCATTTCAATTGTAGAATCCAATTCAACAAACAAAATTTAGGATTATGAGGGTATCAAATTTAACAAGAGAGTTTCTGAGACTTAAGTTACTGAAATAAAAGACCAAGTAATGGGAATGCAAGCTGGAGCAGCCACTCTGGAAAACAGTATGGAGGTTCCTCAAAAAACTAAAAATAGAACTACCCGATGACCCAGCAATTGCACTACTAGGTATTTATCCAAGGGATACAGGTATGCTGTTTCGAAGGGACACATGCACCCCAATGTTTATAGCAGCACTATCAACAATAGCCAAAGTATGGCAAGAGCCCAAATGTCCATCAATTGATGAATGGATAAAGAAGATGGAGTATATACACAATGGAATATTACTCGGCAATCAAAAAGAATGAAATCTTGCCATTTGCAACTATGTGGATGGAACTGGAGGGTATTATGCTAAGTGAAATTAGTCAGTCAGAGAAAGACAAAAATCATATGACTTCACCCATATGAGGACTTTAAGAGACAAAACAGATGAACATAAGGGAAGGGAAACAAAAATAATATAAAAACAGGGAGGGAGACAAAACAGAAGAGACTCACAAATATGGAGAACAAACTGAGAGTTATGGGAGGGGTTGTGGGAGGGGGGATGGGCTAAATGGGTAAGAGGCATTAAGGAATCTACTTCTGAAATCATTGTCGCACTATATGCTAACTAATTTGGATGTAAATTTTAAAAAATAAAAAATAAAACAAAACAAAACAAAAACAAACAAAAAGAGCAAGTAATTGGCCAACTCCAATATCTTTCTGAATATACCAGTCTTTGGATTATCCGTCAAGATAATCCATCAAGACTCCATTTGTTTAGAATATCTAGAATCACAATTGTTGAAACATAGCACACAGGTTAAGGGATCTGGATCTGCAGTCAGCAGACCTGGGCTTCAACCCTATTGCAATACATTTCCAGACCCAAGATGGAGTCACTCCTTCCCAGGATGCCACATCAGGAAACAAACTTAGATAACTTTCGCATCCTTATAAAGGTTTCACTTGATTCAAATGCAGCACATCCAATCAGTCAATCCCCAACACCATGCCAACTCTGGGCCGCATACTTAACACTCTTGTTCTTTGTTTATTTTTCATTTTCCCCTTTCTTGTCCTTTATACTTTTTCCTAATAAAAGCCCCTCACCTTCACTCCATTTTGCAATTCTCTGGACCCTTGGGAATGGAGACTGCCACTTCATGAAGTGTTAAATAAAGTTCATTTGTGTCATCTAAGTTGTCTTCTTTAATCATTTTTCACAAACCCAGCCTGTGACTTGGTGGAGGCAGATCCTTCCAGACCTTCTTGGTACATGTTCCATAAGGTTGTTGTGAAGACTGAATGAGAACAAAAACAGTGTCAAGCATCCAGTAAGTGCTCAAAAACATTAGCAATTATAATTACTATAATCTTTTGCCAAATTTAATGCTAAGATTTTTAGTTTTGCTACACTTACTCCTTATTCTTCCCACTGAAAGAGGACTTTAGCTGCCTCCATTTTGACCTCAAACTTTTTTTTTTTTCATTTATTTATTTTTGAGAGACAGAGCAGGAGCAGGGGAGGGGCAGTGAGAGAGGGAGACACAGAATCCAAAACAGGCTCTAGGCTCTGAGCCATCAGCAGCCCCATATGGGGCTTGAACTTAAGAACCATGAGATCATGACCTGAGCCGAAGTCCAAGTCCAAGGCTTAACTGACTGAGCCACCCAGGCGCCCCTTGACCTCAAACTTTCTATTTGCATTCTTCTTTCTGGAAGAAAGACCTTGAGGGCAAAGAATCCCCTACCTGGGAAGAAACGACTTGCTCAAGCAGTAAGGACTGCCCTGAGCCAGCAAGACCCCATCTATGATTGACTCCCAAGACAAAGATCAATTTGACCTTCACTGCCCACCTTTATGTACCCACCCACCCACCTTCCCCTATATTTTCCTTATACAAACCTGAAAGGAAGTATTTTTGGCACTTTGGAGACAGTTTCTGAGATGCTCGTCTGCGGTCTTCCCAGTGTTGGCCTCATTGAAATAAATTCCTTTCTTGTTTCATTGCCACTGGTCTTTCTGACTTTGGATTTTGTCAGCAGAAAATGGTTGAACCTGCTCTGTTTGGGACCCCTGAAGTCAGGTGCTCTTGCACCCCTGTCCCCTGGCTATACCACCTGTGGCACTACCTTCCTTTTTATGATGGAGGGTTATTTACATTGTCCTTTACAACAGTATTTTTTCATCTCCCCTAGATAGGTGCATTGTTTTCAAATGCAGAAAGAAAAGAATAATTCAGTGGAAGACTCAATCTCTTGTTAGTGTTGTGATATTTAAACATTTAGCTCACGTATTGATTCTTTTTGCATTTAAATCAATTTTAGATGTTAACAATAGTTCATCTAATTCTAGGATCCTACAATTAACACAAGAACACAAATCATAGCCATCAAATACATATTACAGTCAAATAACAGGTAATTTTTTTCTCTTAATTCTTTGAGGTTATTGATTAAGCCCAGTGTAATTTCTCTTTCCAAATGGAATTCCGGCTCTTATGTAAGAATGAGGAAGTAACAACATCCCCTGGAAAGGGCTATCAGACCTCCCTGGCTGGGTTAGGATGTCAATGGGAAGGAGGAAATGAAAATTAAACATCACAGCTGAAGCACAGATGGGAAACTGGATAAGCTGATCACTCTCTATTTTGATTACTACATTTGTGAGGGCTAAATGCCTGATCTGTGTTTGGGAATGACAGTTATCTTTGCTAAGAAGAAAAGAAATGAACGATCCCATCAACATTGTGATGTGGTTGAGATTTATATGCATCAAATCTGACCATGTTTGGAATATGCTGAAAATCTTGATCTGTTTAAAAGCTTCCAATTTAGCAGTTCTTCCTTCCCTGTCAGCACTGAGAAAAGTCTTTGAAATGCATAGGAACTGTACAAATGAAGGCAGGAATACAAATGGAGTGAATAAGGCCCCTAACATTTGGTAAGATTCCAAGTATCTTTTCCACAGCCACATTCAACTCCCAGATGACTCTATGCTCAATTAAAGGGAAAGATATTCATGGGTGGCTCAGTCGGTTTAGCGTCAGACTCTTGGTTTTGGCTCAAGTCATGATCTCACGGTTCATGAGTTTGAGACCGCATCAGGCTCTGCGCTGACAGTGCAAAGCCTGCTTGGGATTCTCTCTCTCTCCGTCTCTTTCTGCCTCTCCACTGCTTGTTTTCTCTCTCTCTCTTTCTCTAAAAGTAAATAAATAAACTATATTTTTTTTTAAAAAAGGGAAACATATTCAGTGAATCAGAAACTGGAAGTTGGTCTCAAATGGAGCCTACAGCATCTTTGCTATGATGTTAATGATTTACAGAGTCTCTTCTTCAGAGAACCTTCCTCTCCACCTCCAACTGGTGTGGGCCATTAAATGGATGGAAATACTTAACCATTCTCTCTAGCTTTTCCCCCTCAATGATCAACACAGTGATCAGCAATGGTGTTGCTTACATTATGTTGACTTACTATATCATGTTTTCCTCATTCCTAATCTCCACAATTCATTCACAGTATTTCACCAAATGTACTCATAAAATGGAGTTAATCACACTTATCTATTATAGTGGACTGTTACTGTTTTTGTCCTAATCTTCAGATAAAGCATTTGGATCTCCTCTGAGGAATACAATTTTCCTACTCAGTCTGTAGTGTTATGGAGTGCTGGTACCCTCATTTCCATCTCCAAAGAGGGGTACGTTCATCAGGACTGATGTAGCCAAAGTGCAGAGTCCTGCTGGCCCTGGTCTCTGAACCCCTTCTCCTATCTTTCTATGCAGCAATGTCTTTTGCCCCCAGGCCAAGTTGGAAATATCGCCTTTGAATAAATTTAGTGTATGTAAGGTATTCATGCAATAGCAACTCAGAATAGGGGTTGAAGCACCGGAAGGACCCACTTTTCTTTGGCATTTGGGGAGACCCCCAACCTGACCACATATCCCCAGCACTCTAAAGTGAATGATTATTCACATTCCTACCTACAAACACAAAACCTGGCTCTAACTCAGAGGCAGGACACAGGAAACCCATCCCAAGCCACCTATACCAATCAAATTGTCCTTGACTCACAAAAAGTAAAAGATCATGGATGGTTGAAAAATTCTGTAGCTCAAGTGAGAACAACCAAAATAAACATCAAAAGGCCTTACCCAGATGGTAGAAATATAGATGATTCATAAAACATGATAAACTACAAGGAATTCTAGTCAGAGTCCCAAAAGGGAAGATATTGTATTCATTCATTCATTCATTTTCACTCAGCTATAATTAATGTATAGTGTTATGTTAGTTTCAGGTGTACAATATAATGATTCAACAATTCTATACATTTCTCAGTGCTCATCACAATAAGTGTACTCTTAGTCACCCATCACCTATTTCACCCATTCTCCCACCCATCTCCCCTTTGACAACCACAAGTTTGTTCTCTGTTGCATTCAAGAGTCTGGTTTTTTTGTTTGTCTCTTTTGTTTCTTTGTTCATTTGTTTTGTTTCTTATATTACACACATGAGTGAAATCATGATATTTGTCTTTCTCTGACTTATTTCACTTAGCATTATACTCTCATGGATACTGTATCCACTTAAACCAGAAGAGACCTCTATAAAAAAGGAGCAGTTGGAAAACAATGAAGAGTTCATGGAGATTACAAATACAATCACCAGGAGCACCTAGCTGGCTCAGTCAGTAGAGCATGCGACTGTGGATCTTGGTGTTGTGAGTTCAAGTCCCACATGGGGTATAGAGAGTACTTAAAAAAAATAAATACAATTAAAAAAAAAAAAAAAAACAACCACCAAAGTAAAACATAAATCTAAAGAATGCAAGAAAAAGACAAGAAGCATATAGCAAAAAGACCAAACACAGAAAAGACAAAGGAAAAAATTGTCAAGAGAGATAGAGTATCTAAAAGAAACTGTATCTAATAAGAGTTCCAGAAATAGAGAACAGAGGAAAAAAATCATAAAAGTAATAGAAAAATAATAATCCCCTAGAGTTGGTATAAGATGTAAAACTTCAGACTAAAAGGGCTTATTAAGTACACAATAGGGTGAATTTAAAAAAGAAAAAAAGATTCATACTTGGACACATTCTGGAATTTTACAACACCATGGATAAAGAGAACACGCTAAAAGCTTTTGGGACAGGATTGGGAAAACAGTTTATTACAGAAAAATAAAATACAGGGATCCTACTGTCACATAAGATGCAAGAAAGCAATGGGGTAGAGTGGAGCAGTGATGGGAGATGCCTGACGTTCTGGCTGGAGAAGTGGCTAGTGGTGCGATGGAGCAGGCCAGCGACCACTTTCTTCTGCGATGGACTACACAACCGCACATGTCAGAGGAGAACAGGAAGTAGCATTAAAGACTGCTTTTTTTTTACCATAGTCTTAACCATGTATGAAGACTCACATATTCAGAAGGTGGGAAAATGTACTTTTCTTTTGCTGTTGAAACTAGGAAACTTGTCTTTGATCAAAGTTACAAATCTCTCTCTCTCTCTCCCTCCTTTCCTTTTTTTTAAGTAGGCTTCATTCCCAACACAGGGCTTGAAATCACAACCCTGATTTTAAGACTTGAGCTGAGATCAAGAATCAGATGCTTAACTGACTGAGCTACCCAGGTGCCCCACAAATATCTCTCTTAATGTTTTAAAATGTCTCTGTCCTGAAAAACCAGCCCTTGCTTTACATTTTGTTTATTATTCGTTTCTATTCTTCTCTGTTTTTTTTTCTCCCTTATTAGTTTTTACTCTCATCTGTATTAGTTCTGCCCATTTTCTTTGGACTTATTTTGTTGTTCTTTTTCTGGCTTCTTGAGTTGAAATCTTGGCCACCTGTTATCAGTCTTTCTTGTGTAATAATTATATAATTATTTCCATGGATTTTCCTCTGAAATTTTATC
This sequence comes from Panthera pardus, assembly GCF_024362965.1. NCBI lineage: Eukaryota > Metazoa > Chordata > Mammalia > Carnivora > Felidae > Panthera > Panthera pardus. The sequence continues at coordinate 99,487,239 of NW_026526810.1, read as the reverse complement.
CTATAGGTTTTCTTACATGGAACTCTACTTTTTGTTAATATATAAATTAAAAAACATGGCCACGGAAATAAAAATTCAATCTGCAGATTTAGGGAGTGTACAGTTTGACAAGTATAAGTCTCTCTGCTCTCTTCCTTCCAGCCCATAACCATTAGTTCTGGGCCTGGGAGTTAGTCACTTGGGACCACTTCTGGTTTGGGTCCTTCCGATGGAACTATCTAGGACTCTAACTAATATACTCTGTCTCTATTATTTGGTTTATCAACCATCAGGAGTACTCTTGACTGCCCTCAATGAAAGATATGGAGTGTAGACCATTTAACACTCCTCAGGTTCCCCCACCCATTCATGCAATTTTGATCATTTTGTAAGCTACTAAAGACCTTATGAAAATATACTTAAAACTCTTTTTTCTTCATCCATAAACTATTTAATAAAACTTGATTCTATATGGGTAAGATGAAGAAATTAGTGCCCCTACTCTAGAGGACTTTAGGCACAAATTCTTTCAAATCTGCAAGGAAATGGAAGGAAAGAAAGGCAAAGAAAAGAAAGAAAGAAAGAAAGAAAGAAAGAAAGAAAGAAAGAAAGAAAGAAAGAAGAGCTTCCAATTTTAGCTCAATTCTTATACCAGAACATGGCAAAGGAAAAAGAAAATCAGACCATGGTTCTTAAGCTGGAGTCTCTAGACCCTGGAATATTCCTGATGGAGCTTCAAGAAGGTCCATCAGTGTTTGAAACCAAATGGATAATTGTGTGTATATGTCACACAAATGCACACATATATATAGTTCTGAAGAAAGGGTAAAGGTTTTCATCAGATTTTCAAACATGTCCATGACTTACAAAAGAACCATGAACAATTTCACCAATGAGAATAAGTACATTATAAATAAACTATTAATGAAATGAATCCAGTTATGTATCAAAAACCATTACATCAGGGGAGCCTGGGTGGCTCAGTCGGTTAAGAGTTCAACTTTGGCTCAAGTCATGATCTCGCTGTCCCCGGGTTCAAGCCCCACGTTAGGCTCTGTGCTGACAGCTCAGAGCCTGAAGCCTGTTTCAGATTCTGTGTCTCTGTCTCTCTTTACCTCTCACCCACTCACACTGTCTCTGTCTCTCTCTCTGTCTCTCAAAAATAAACATTTTTTTAATAAAAAAAAAAACAACATTACACCATGGCCTAAGACATTTCACATGGAATTTGAGATGGTCAGCACAGAGAAACCTACTTATTTTAACATTGCTAAACTCTACATAGTGGGAATAAAATTTTATTTTCTTATACTTGCTTTTCTACATTTTCTAATTTTGCTACATGAATATGCACTGTCTCTATGATAATAAAAGCATATAAAGTAAATCTTGTAGCACATTTTAAAAACTATTATAAAGAAAATTTTTAAAAAGCAATCTACACATATAATTTCTATTAATAAAGGAAAAAATCCGTAAGTACATGTTTACGGAGAGCAAAAAGATATTTCATGAATTTTAACAGACATTCCTAAGAGTTATAGAAACCGGAAAAAGAAGAACTCTTGCTTAATGTAATGAAACACAGCCCTAAACATCATATTTTTGGTTAAAAAAGTAAATGTTAAAAGACACTCCCATTAATATTAGGAAGAACACAAAGGTCCTCTATTGCTGATTTTATCCAGTGTTATTACAGAGTTTCAAGCTAAGGTAATAAACATAGGGCAGAAAAGATACAGTAAGTTAAACCATACGAAAGTGTCATTTCTATAGGACAAAATGGCAAAATATTGACAATTTCATATGGTTCAACATAAGACATACTTGTCTTTTTTTTTTAATTTGTTTAATGTTTATTTGTTTTTGAGAGAGAGACAGAGAGACAGAGCATGGACAGCATGGACAGGGAGGGGCAGACAGAGGGAGACAGAATCCGAGGCAGGCTCCAGGCTCTGAGGCACAGAGCCTGATGTGGGGCTGGAACCCACAAGTCATGAGATCGTGACCTGAGCTAAAGTTGAATGCTCAACTGACTGAGCCACCCAGGCGCCCCAACTAAGACATATTTGAAAGGAATTTTAACATTTAACATTGTTTGCAGATGATTTAAGGTTAAACTAGAAAATCCATGGGAATAATAAAAATAGTCACAACAAATATGAGAGGTCAATAAAGAAGCCAGATAAAAGATAATAGCTTTTCTAGATTCCCAGTAGTAATCATATAGAAGATTTTAAAAGTTTTTTTTAACATAGGGGTGCCTGGCTGGCTCAGTTGGTGGAGCATGCAACTCTTCATCTCACAGTTGTGAGTTCAAGCCCCACATTGGGCATAGAGATTATCTAAATAAAAAACAAATGTTTTTAAATATAAAAAATATAGGGACACCTGGGTGTCTCAGTTGGTTAAGCCTCTGACTCTTTTTTTTTTAATGTTTATTTATTTTTGAGGGAGAGAGAGTGCAAGTGGGGTAGGGGCAGAGAGAGAGAGAGAGAGAGAGAGAGAGAGAGAGAGAGAGAGAGAGTGTGGGAGACAGAATCCAAAGCAGACTTCCAAGCTCTGAGCTGTCAGCAAAGAGCCCGACACGGGGCTCAAACTCATGAACCTTGAGATCATGACCTGAGCCAAAGTCAGGTGCTTAACCGACTGAGCCATCCAGGTGCCCCAAGCCTCTGACTCTTGATTTCAGCTCAGGTCATGATCTCACAGTTCATGGGACGGAGCCCTGAGTCGGGCTCTGTGCTAACAGCGAGAAGCCTATTGGGATATATTCTCTCTCTCTCTCTCTCTCTCTCTCCCCCTCTCCCCTGTTCACACTCTGTCTCTTTCAAAAATAAACACTAAAAAAAATCTTTAAAACATAAAAGTAAAAGATGTTATAAATAATATATAAAATAAATGTTTAATATAAATATGTATAGAATTTAATAGCCTAGGAATAGACTTAAGAATTTTGCTATATTTATGTTAATTAACTCTAAAACTTTTTTTTAATTTTTAAAAAATGTTGATTTATTTTTGAGAGACAAAGCACAATCAGGGGAGGGGCAGAGAGAGAGGGAGACAAAGAATCTAAAGCAGGCTCCAGGCTCTGAACTGTCAGCACAGAGCCTGATGCAGGGCTCACACTTAGGAGCTGTGAGATCATTACTGAGCCGAAGTCGGACGCTTAACTGACTGAGCCACCTAGGTAGTCCCAAGGACTTAATATTTTAAATTTGCCATTTGGTAAAACATTAAGAAAAAAAAATGAAAAAATATATACCATTTGGTAATTTCTTTAAAAAGATACTAAGTAACAAAAATTAAATGGAGACAAAATAAAATAGAGACTTAATTACTATAAAAGAAAACAGGAAGGAAGAGTAAAGATAATGAAATCAATAAAACAAATAGAAGATGGTAGACTTAAACCCAATTATGTCAATAAGCTCATTATAAGTAGGTGGATGTCAGTTTTTCAGAAAAGACTATGTTGTTCATTAGAAATACATTTAAACATAAAGACACAGATAACTTGAAAGTATAAGGGTGAAAAAAAGACATAGCATGAAAACATTAATCAAAAGAAAGCTGGCATGACACATTTTTAAGACAAAATGTACTTTCAGGCAAGAAGTGTTGGTAGAAATAAGAAAGAACATTTCATAATAATCAAAGCACTGGTTCAATAGGAAAACCTAACAATCTTAAGTCTGTATGGACATAATAACCTAGCTTTAGCATATATGAACCAAAAATTAGGGCTCCTGGCTGGCTCAGTCAGTGGAGCATGTGACTCTTGATCTCAGGGTTGTAGGTACGAGCCCCACATTGGGCATAGATATTCCTTACATATAAAATATTTAAAAATATACATGAGGGGCACCTGAGTGGCTCAGTCGGCTGAGCATCTGACTCTTGATTTTAGCTCAGGTTATGATCTCATGGCTTATGAGATGGAGCATCGTGTTTGTGCTGACAGCCTGCTTGGGATTCTCTATCTCCTCTCTCTCTGCCCCAACCCCCCACTCACACCCACCCTCTCTCTCTTTTAAAATAAATATAAAAAAATATGTATATATGAAACAAAAATTAAGTAAACTAAAAATAAATAGATGAAATCATAATTGGTTTTTTTAATGTTCATTTTTGAGAGTGTGTGTGCACACACACGTGCTAGTGGGGGAGGGGCACAGACAGAGGGAGACAGGATCTAAAGCAGGCTCTGTGCTGATAGCAGAGAATCCCATGTTCAAGCCCCAGGGGCTCGAACTCATGAACCATGAGATCTTGACCTGAGATCTTGACCTGAGGTGAACTTGGGACACTCAATCAACTGAGCCACCCAGGTGTCCCCATAATTAGGAATTTTAACACACATTTCCTAGTAACCAAAATCAAAAGACCAAATTGTCAATGAAAATACATTTAAACAACACTGTTAAGCAACTTGACCTAACTGAAACTCAGAGAACACTGTGCCGGATAATTGCAGAATACACATTCTTTTCAAGAGCACACCAAGATAGACCATATGCTGGGTTATAAAGCAAAACTCAACAACTTTCAAAGGACTGCAATTATACAGAGTATATTTTCCAACTATTAGAAATCGACACAGAAATATAAGGAGAAAATCCCAAAATGTGTTAAAATTAAGGAACATACTTCTAAATGACCTGTGGCCAAAGAAGACATCACAAAGGAAATTAGAAAATATTTTGAACTGGGGTGCCTGGGTGGTTCAGTCAGTTAAGCATCTTTTTTTTTTTTTTTTTTAATGCTTACTTATTTTTGAGAAAGACACACACACACAAACACACACACACACACACACACACACACACACACACACACACACAGAGTGCAAGCAGGGGAGGAGCAGAGAGAGAGACACACACAGAATCAGAAGCAGGGTGCAGGCTCTGAGCTGTCAGCACAGAGCCTGACATAGGGCTTAAACTCACAAACCATGAGATCATCACCTAAGCCAAAGTCAGGACGTTTAACCGACTGAGCCACCCAGGAGCCCCAAGCTTCAGACTCTTGATCTCAGCTCAGGTCTTGATCTCAGGATTGTGAGTTCAAACTTTGCATTGGGCTCGATGCTAGGTGTGGAGCCTACTTAAATAAAAAAAAAAAATTTTTTTTTGAACTTAAGAATAATGCAAATAAAACACACCAAAAGCTATGGGATGTAGCTAAAGCAGTGCTTAGAAGGAAATTTATGGCCTTAATGAATACATTAAAAAAAAAAAAAGAGGAATGGTTGAAAATCAGTATTCTAGGGGCACCTGGCTGGCTCAGTCCAAAGAGCATGTGACTCTTGATCTCAGGGTAGTGAGTTCAAGCCCCACATTGGGTGTAGAGCTTACTTGAAGAAAAATAAAAATAAATGAAAATCAATAAGCTTTCATTTTATAAAACTTGAAAAAGCACAAATTAAACTTAAAGTAGAAGGAAAGGAAACAGTAAAGAGAGCACAGTAATCAATGAAATAGAAAGTATACATACTATAGAGAAATTATCATAGCTAAAAATTCATTTTTTAATGGAATAATAAGATCTATAATCTCCTAGCAAACATAAGCAATAAAAGAGGGGCGCCTGGCTGGCTCAGTTAGTGGAGCATGTGACCCTTGATCCCACAGTTGTGAGTTTGAACCCCACATTAGGTGTATAAATTATTTTAAAATAAAATCTTTTTAAAAAATCAATAAAAGAGAGAGAAAACACAAAAGACCAGTATTATAAGTTTCAAAATGTCATGTTACTACACATTCTACAGATACTAAGAGAACACAGTGAACTTTATGGCAATAAATTTGACAATGTACACAAATTCTTCAAAAAATACAATTTACCAAAACTGATACAAAAAGAAGTAAAACGCTAATACTTTGATATATGCTAAAGAAATGGAATTTATAGTTAAAATTCCATAAAAAATAAGCCAGGCCCAGGTGACTTTCAAGATAAATTGTACCACATATATAAGAAGAAATAATGATAATTTCTCTCAAACCCTTTCAGAGATTAGACAAAAGGTAACACCAGCTTACTTATCTTATGAAGCTAACATAAATCTGATGCCAAAACCAAAATCTTTCCTGCATATAAATGCAAAAATTCTAAATAAAACACTAGCAAATTGAATACAGAGATTGTTTAAAAATGCAATAACCAAGTATGTTCATCCCAGGGGAGCAAGGTTGATTTAACATTCTAAAATAATTAGTATAATTCACCACATTAACAGAAAAAGAGAAAAACCATATAATTATCTCATTAGATACAGAAAATTCATTGATAAAAGAAACATGCACTCAGGAAAAACTTCTCAGCAAATTGAGAATATGTGAAATTTATTAATCTGACAAAAGCTATCTACAAAAATACCAAAAAACTACATCTAACATATTTATGGTGAAATATTGAATATTTTCTCTCTGAGGTGCCAATGCAATTCTGCACAAGAAAATGTTTGTTTGGATTTTTTTAACACGTGAGGCCAGAACTACGAGGATTAAAAAAAAACTCACAAAGTTAACTCTTTCCTTAGACCATATACAAAAATTAAAGATGGCTCATAAGTATAAATGTGTCAAAATTAAATATACCAGGGGCACCTAGGTGGCTCCCTTGGTTAAGCATCTAACTCTTGATTTCAGCAGGGGTCATGATCTCACAGGTTCATGAGTTTGAGCCCCACATCGGCCCCACACTGAGAGTGTGAAGCATGCTTGGGGTTCTCTCTTCCTCTCTCTCTGCTCCTCCTCCTCCCCTCTTTCAAAATAAATAAACTTAAAAAATTTTAATTAAAAATGCCAAACCGTCAAATTACAATATTCAAACTTTTAGAAGAAAACACAGGAGAATGCGCCCGCGGTCCTGCGCATCTGTCTCTTGCTTCAACAGTGTTTGGACGGAACAGACCCAGGAACGCCCTTTCTACCGGCTTCCGACCACCTTCCAACCTTTGTTTCCATTTGCAACCTTCGGGGCCATCTTCTTGCCTACCCTCTGCCTCCGGAACCAGCCAACACCCGATTTTGAACTTAGCTCCTCGTTACCGATCAACCCAGTTCCCAGATTCGTCAGAATTATTCCACCGAGGTGGAGGCGGCTGTCAACCTCCGGGTCGACATGCATCTGCAGGCCTCCTACACCTACCTCTCCCTGGCCTTCTAGTTCGACCGTGACCACGTGGTCTGGAAGGCCTGGACCACTTCTCCAGTGAAGTGTCTGAGGAGAAGCCGGAGGGCCCTGAGCGTCTCTTGAACACTCAAAACCAGCTCGGCGGCCGCGCCCTCTTCCGGGAAGTGCAGACACTGTCCCAAGATGAGTGGGGTAAAACCCTGGAAGCCATGGAAGCCGCCCTGCTTCTGGAGAAGAAGCTGAAGCAGGCCCTTTTTCTGCATGCCCTGGGTTCTGCCCGCGCAGACCCCCATCTCTGTGACTTCCTGGAGAATCACTTTCCAGATGAGGAAGCGAAACTCATCAAGAAGATGGGCGACCACCTGACTAATCTCCACAGGCTGTCCGGCCCCCACATTGGGCTGGGCTAGTATCTCTTCGAAAGGCTCACCCTCAAGCACAACTAGAAGTCTCTGGAGCCCAGCAGCTTTTGAGAGGGTCCTTCTGGCATCCCCCAGGTGCCAGGGCTTGTGCCTGAGTCTCTCCTTGCAGCCACTAGGCTGTTTTTTAACCACCTGAAGCCCTCGCCCAAGCCGTGGACCAAATGAAAACAATAAAGTTTTTTAGCAGCAAAAAAAAAAAAAAAAAAAGGGGGGGGGGGAGAAAACGTAGAACTTCTGACCTTGGGGTAGACAAAGTTTTTTTGTTTTTTGTTGTTGTTGTTGTTTTTAAGTAAACTCTACCCACCAAGTGGGGCTCAAACTCATAACCCTGAGATCAAAAATCACAGACTCTACCAAATGAACCAGCCAGGCACCCCAAAGATTTCCTATATAAGATAAAAAAGACAATAACCATAGAAGAATAAAAACATAATTGGACTTAATTGAAATTAAGAACTTTTGTTTATTAGAAATATCAGTGAGTAAAGAGGCAAGTTACAAACTACAATAGTTATCTATCCATCCATCTGACAAAGGGGTTATAATCAGAACATATAAAGAGTTCAAACAAATTAAAAAAAAGACCAAAAACCCCCATAACAGTTTAAAGAATGGGCAAAGGTTTGAACAAGTACCACTCAAAAGAGAATATCCAAGTAGCTAATAAGCATATGAAAATATGGTCAGCATCATTATTCATCAGAAGAATGTACATTAGGGGTGCCTGGGTGGCTCAGTTTGTTGAGCTAGTAACTTGGTTTAGGCTCAGGTCATAATCTCAGTGTCATCAGATCAAGCCCCATGGTGGGCTTGGAACTGGGCATAGAACCTGCTTGAGATTCTCTCTCTCCTCTCCCTCTGCCTCTCTTTCCCACTTGCATGCTCGCACTCTCTCTCTCTAAAATATAAATACATAAATAAATAAATGCAAATTAAAAACACAAGATACTATTATATATTCATTGGGAAATCTAAGATGTAAAAGCATAAAAACACTGAATATCGGGAAGGATGGGGAGAAGGTGGAAGTCTCATACAACTGCTGGTGGGAGTGTAACTTTAGAAAACTATTAAGCAGTATCTATTAAAGCTACTCTATGACTCAGGAATTCTTTAGGTTTACGACCAAGAGGAATGAGTATATATACTCAATGAAGGACATGTTCAAGAAAGTTCATAGCAGCTTTATTTATTACAGTAAAAAACTAGAACAATTCAAATGTCCATCAGCAGGAGAATGGATTACTAATGCATAGTGTATTCATGTAGTGGAATATAAAACAATAACAAAAAAGAATGAACTACTGATACATACAACAACAAGGATGAATCTCACAGATATGTTGAGTGAAGGAAGACATCATAAAACTGATTTCATTTATATTCAAGAACAGGCAGGGGAAATGAATTAGTGTTGATAGACGTCAGAAGAAGGATTATTCCTGGGGTGAGTGGGTGAAGTGGCAAGACAGAGTTTTCTGAGGTGATGGAAATGTTTTATTGTATTGTATTGTATTGTATTGTATTGTATTGTATTGTATTGTATTTTTGATGGAAATGTTTTATATCTTGATCTGGATGGTGGTTACTCAGCTGTATACCTATGTAAAAAGTTATTGAGCTGTGCACTTCAGATTTTTACGCTATGCTATCTAATTATATATATATATATATATATATATATGTATGTATGTATATATATGACATAATTTAAAATATACCAATATACCATACTTCAATAACAGTAAGATGAAAATTTTAAAGTTAGTCACATTTTCCCAATCAGATTGGCAAAGACCAAACAAAACAGACGGACATTTGAGGAAAAATAGTCTATTGTATACGGTCAAGGGGAATGCAAAAAGATACAGATTTTGAAGGACAATTTAGTAACATACATCTAAAAGTTAAAAAAAAATTTAATATTTATTTTTAAGAGGGAGAGACAAAGCACAAGCAGGGGAGGGGCAGAGAGAGAAGGAGACAGAGAATCTGAAGCAGGCTCCAGGTTCTAAGCTGTCAGCACAGAGCCGGACTCCGGCGGGAGGGGGGGGGCTCGATCTCACAAACAGCGAGATCATGACCTGAGCTGAAGTTGCATGTTCAACTGACTGAGCCACCCAGGCACCCCTATACAACTAAAATTTTAAATGCATACCCTCTGGAGCACCTGGGTGGCTCAATCCATTAAGCGTCCAACTCGATTTCGACTCTGGTCATGATCTCATGGTTCATATGCTGACAGTGTAGGATTCTCTCTCCTTCTATCTCTGCCCCTCCCCCACTTGCTGTCTGTATCATTCTCAAGATAAATAAAAATAAACTTAAAAAAAATAAAATACATACCCTTTAACTCAGCAATTTCACTTTTAGCCATTTGCTGTAAAGACACATTCACACAAGTACTCAAAGATATAGTGTGAAGATAGTCACAGAGTCATTATTTATAAAAGAAAAAGATTGGAGGAAAACAAAAGACATGTCGATTCGTGAGAGTTAGATAAGTTTTTTAAATTCATGAAATGTCTTATACCCATCAAAAAGTTTGAGCAATATCTACATATCTTGACCTACTAGAAAGGAGACTACCAAGTGGGTAAACAAAACAGGAAAACTCCGGCTTCTAGTCTCCATTCTACCACATATCCAGTCACTACTACACTTATTATCTCAGTTTCTTTATTTGTAGAATGGAGTTAATAATATTGTTCTTCCTTGTCTATCTCACAAGTGAGGATCAGATGTAAGAAGCCCTTTGAAAACAGAAAGCATTATAACTGTTCGAAGTGTTTTTCCTGAAAAACACTCTTTTATTAACCCAAACTTTGTGTTTATCTTAATTCACCACCAGTCTAGATTTCTTTTCCCTATCATGCACCTAAACCAGTGTTTCTCAAAATGTGGGCAGCAGACAAATCTCCATCAAAATGGATGTGGAAAAGTTACCAAGAAAACTGAGCCCAGTCCTAAATCTACCAAAATTTTGGAACTACTGAGTTAGGTAGAAGTAAGCATGGAGTAAACCTTTCCCTGTTCATTGAGAAGAGTCTGGGCTAAATCCCATTAATGGTGGCAGGACATCAGGCTTGGCTTAGATCTGTCTTGGCTTCTGGTTGGCTCTCACTGCAGAAATCAAATGGGCTGGGTGGGAACATAGTACAAATGGTGCCCCCGTTTACTCAGTCCCAAGAGGAGCCAAAGAACATTCAATGACAAGAACAATGTGATTGTCACTTTGTGGACAAACATGAACCCAGTTTAGCTTGAAGGACGGTAGCTGTTGGAAAACACCATCTCCTGGGCAACTGCTTTGGTTACTGTCCCCAATTAACTTAGCAGAGTCTCAAAAATAGAAGGCAGCTTCTGTTCTGTTATATAATAAACAGTTCTTTATTTGAAATGACAATATTTACTTTTCCTATAGTGAACTCCAGCAGCCTACTAGGCAGTGGGCAAACAGCAGAAATGCCTCAAATGGAAACTGGAGAAAGCAGTTTAGCTAGCACAGTTTGCTCTAACTTTCCACTTGGCCAACAAGTAATTAGAAGATCCCCTCCATGTTTCTCTGGCATTTTATCTCCTTTGTACAGAACCATGGATTCCATGTGACTTTGTTAACACCATTCATATCTTTCCTGTTTTGGCAAGTAGTGAAACACACAAAACAGATGTTCTCTGACACTCAAGTGTGTAAGCACAGCTGGGGTTGTCCCATCAAAAACATTTTTTTGAGGGATTCTACTTAGAGTGTCAGACCTCTTGGTCTCTTCAATGGCAAAGAGCCTGGAGTCTATGTTTCCATGGTCTCATTTTCAAATGATGTTTAAAGGAGGAAAAATAATTAATTTTGATGGTTAACCTTTCCCAATACTTAATCTCCTTCTTATAAGCAAGACACTGTGATTTATGTGGTTGCGCTACTTATTTACTTATTTAGATTTTTTTTAATGTTTATTTATTTATTTTTGAGAGAGAGAGGATGAGTGGGGGGTGGGGCAGAGAAAGAGAGGGAGAGAGAGACTCCCAAGCAGACTCTGTGCTGTCAGCACAGAGCCAGACATGGGTCTCCATCTTACAAACTGTGAGATTATGACCTGATCTGAAATCAAGAGTCGGATGCTTAACTGACTGAGCCACACAGGCACCCCAAGATATTTTTTTAAGTAATCTTTACACCCAACATGGGACTCAAACCTACAACCACAAGATCAAGAGTCACATGCTCTACCGACTGAGATAGCCAGGAGCCCCTGTGGTTGTGTTATTTACTATAAAAACCCTTCTATACTTTTTAAATTTATTTTAAATGTTTATTTTTGAGAAACACAGAGACACAGCTAGAGCAGGGAAGGGGCCGAGAGAAACAGAGATACAGAATCCAAAGCAGGCTCCAGGCTTTGAGCTCTCAGCATAGAGCCCAATGCGGTGCTCCAACTCCCAAACCATGAAATCATTACTTCATCTGAAGTTGGACGCTTAACCTACTGAGCCACCCAGGTGCTCCAAGAATTCCAAGCAGGCTCCACACTGTCAGCACGGAGCCCAATGCTGGGCTCAAACTCATGGACTCCAAGAGTCTGACGCTTAACCGACTGAGCCACCCAGGCTCCCCCATACCTTTTTAAAAAAATGTTCATTTATTTTTGAGAGAGAGAGAGAGAGAGAAAGAGAGAGAGAGAGAGAGAGAGAGAGAGGCAGAGACAGTGGAGGGGGACAGAGAGAGTCAGGGGGACAGAGGATCCAAAGCCGGCTCTGTGCTGACAGCAGCAAGCCTGATGCAGGGCTAAAACTCATGAACCTGGATATCATGACTTAAGCGACAGGTCATGACTGATCTACCCAGGCACCGCCCCCCTCTATACCTTTCTAACTAACAAATGACCACTATTTGCAGTGTCAACAACCACTTTCAATTTCCTCCTAAATTTTATTTTCCATTCCTTTCATCATATTGTGGCAACTCTCCAGAGTGTCTTCATTTCTTGAAGATCTTAAGGGATTGGGGCCCAGTTGGGTTACACTATTCTAAAGGGGCCAGGCACACTGAGAAATGTTTTAAAAACCTTTTGGTATTCCAGGTGGCATTCAAGAGGCAATAGTGGCCCCTTGATTTCTGCCACAGTCCTATTCACTGTTCTTTGGCCGATGAGATTTGCTTTATTTTTATGACTGGTGCTTAGATTTCCTTCAAAGATTTTTCCCTCCTGTCTCATTCTCCTGGGCTGGGTGTCTTTTGCCTGCTAACACATTCAGCAGAAGCATCTCTTAAAGAGGACAATTTCTATCTAATTACTAGCTAGAAACATTTTAATTCCTGCAAAATTCTTCAGAAACCCAAAGATCCTCCCCACCAGTAAAACCTAATCTAAGAGTCCTCTTTTGAAATTATACACAGAAGAGTAAATTCTACTTAGGTCAGAATTTGGAGTTTAAACTTTATTCCTGCTGATAGAACCTTCCTTTTTTAATGATCCTACCTCAGGCATAGACAATGTTTATCCTCAAAGAATAGTCTATTAATCAGTTGCATTAAAATAACCCAAGGTGCTTATTAAAATGTAGATTCCAGGGTCCCCCTTTAAAGCTAAAGAATCAGGGGTACCCTGGTGGCTCAGTTGGTTAAGTGTCAACTTTTGATTTTTAGCTCAGGTTATGATGTCACGATCAATGGAGCCCCTGCATTGCCCTCACCCCTCCCCTCTCAAAATAAAGAAATAAACTTAAAAATTTTTTAAATTAAAAAAAACCTCTAAAGAATCAGAAACTCTAGGGGTAGGACCTAGTAAGCTGAATGTTTACAAGTGCCTCAGGTCATTTGCTTGCCCACTAAATTTGTGAAGCACTGGCCTTAAAATTAACTAAATCCTTAATTTTCTGGAATTTCTAATATTCTCCTAAATAAGTCAAAGAAAGAACTGTAAGCATTGAAAGCACAGGCCAGTCTTGTCATTGAATACATACTCCATTGTAACCCTGTTTATGAACACTTAATAGTTTCTCTGTGGGACAGTTAAGCTGTAGTAATTAGCTCATGGTTCTATAATCTGTATGTCTCCTCCCACATGACATTTGTACCAACTAAAACTATTGCTTGCTTCCAGACAGGATGGTAGAACTACCAGACCCACGTGGACTGATGCCACTTCATGTTTCATTGTCTTTTTCATGATAATTTAAAGATATTTATTAAATTTCTCACAAATCTTGAACCTGAATTTTAGAGTCTAGCTTAAGGAGAATAATATTTTACAAGGACTCGCTAAATCCTAATCACTCTAATCATTGATCTCTTTATGGAATATTGCTTTTTAAAACTAAATTGGCAAGGAACTGAGGTTTATCGCTCTTATCTTCACCCTGTCTCTGAATTATAATTCATGGACAAATTATACAATCTCTCTGTCATATTTTTTTAGTAGGGATAATTACCCTTTGCAATAAGAATAATATCTCCCAAAGTTCTGTGAACATGAATGAGATCAGGCTTGTAAAATGTTAAAGTTTCTTGAGTGAGGGATCCTATACAAAGTGTAAATTATTAGTATTCCTTTTTTGGGCCTTGAATGAATTATCGACCTGTCAGTGATGAACCTGCCTCTTGAAATATTTCACTTCTTGTTTTTCCAGGCTTACTGGGTGACACAGTCAGCTCTTAAATTTTCCTGGAGTATTTTTAGAAGTTTTAAAATTCAGTGGAAAAAAAAAAAAAAGGAAAGAAAGATCCAAACAAACAGAAAAAACAACATTACTTCCCTCCTAAAGACACACGCATTCCCTAAGACTATAGTGTTTTCATCTTCGTCTTGACTTTATATTGACTCAATTGATTGAACTTAATAAACCATTTGGGCCATCAAAGCCTCAAGTGCTTTGGGTTAGCTGAAGTATCACAAAGTCCACTAGCTTAGTAGCAGTAAACCCTAATGTATGAAAGTGATCAGAAATCAATTATTTACTTGATGTCATTCTTCGTTGTGAAGTCATTCTATTCATCTATACTTTCAGTTGCTAGTTTGCAGATTGCTCTTTTACATTTTCGCTTCTCCAAAATTAAGGATTTTTGAGAAGCTAACTAGAAACAAAACAAAACTAACATCTATCTGCATATCACAATCGTTAAATTCTTTACTAATGAGGAAACCTTATTGGGCTCAAGGGGATGTTTGTAGATTGTTCCAATGTTTTTAAATTGCAGAACGGGAGAAGAGATTTCTAAAAATCAAGTCTACTATTTGAAATGATCATCATACATAGTTGTCTTCCATTTTAAAGTTTATTTTATAAGGATGAGGGGTGCCTGGCTGGCTCATTCGGTTACAGTACATGACTCTTGATCTCGGGGATCCTAAGTTCAAGCCCCACCTTGGGTGTAGAGTTAACTTTAAAAAAAAGTTTAGGGGCACCTGAGTGGCTTAGTCAGTTGAGGGTTTGACTTCAGCTAGGGTCTTGATCTCAAGGTTCCTGAGTCTGAGCCCTGCATCAGGTTCTTTGCAGTCAGGGTGGAGCCCACTTCAGATCCTCTGTCTCCCTCTCTCTCTTCCACTCCCCACTCACGCTCTGTCTCTCTCAAAAATAAATAAACATATTTTTTTAAGTTTATTTTGGGGCGCCTTGGTGGCTCAGTCAGTTAAGCATGGGACTCTTGATTTTGGCTCAGGTCATGATCTCACGGTTGGTGAGACTGAGCCCTGCAATGGGCTCCTTGCTGATAGCCCGGAGCCTGCACGGGATTCTCTCTCTTCCTCTTTCTGCCCTTGCCCTGCTCTCTCTCTCTCTCTCTCGCTTTCAAAAATAAATAAACATATTTAAAAAGTTTATTTCATAAGGAGAAAATACATACATTTTATGTAAAGGAAGAAAAAAATTGAAAAAACAACCAAAATCTGGAATATGTGATAAACAGATTAAATACATTGACAGATATAAAGACAAGTAAGTGAGGAATGCATTTAATGGTGTGGTGAAGCAGCTCCTCTTGGATAGAAAGTCCATATGGAGAAAAAGTTTCAGGAACTGAGTCACTCTTGAGAAGTTCCTTGCAGAGTTACATGAAAGAAAAATATTCGTATCTACCTTGACAGTGGCACAAAGAGATCTGGGTTGAGTTCAGTGGCTTGGGCTTGGTTGACTTCACTTCTTGAACAAATTTGAAGATTAAACATTCACAAATGTTCCTAATATTTTCTGAATGAGGAAGTAAGATATTAGCACTTTTTCTCCCAGTGCTGTATCTACCATTATAACATCTGTCAGTCAGCCTTTGCTTTAAGCCTTATAGAAGAATCAATACATTCTGATTTGAGAGTTTTCCCCCACATGGTAAAAATAAAATGTGAGATTTCAGTAACTGGCATGAAAAATTTTAGTAGTACCCAGGAAGTTTTCAGAAACCAGAGCTTTTACATAATATGGAAGTTTTAATGTTTTGAAGGTTCAGTAAATTATGTAGTATACAAGAGTGAAGTCTAAATTACCCACTCAGAAGAGTAACCCTATAGCTCACATGTCTGGATCCATGTATGCAGATGGACAGATACACTTCATTTCTCCTGGGAAGTTGAGTTCTAAAAGCTATCACTCAGAACAGACGGCTTTATGATTGCATAAAAAGAAAAGGGAAGATGACAGAGTTGCTATAAAAATGAAAGGCCTTTTGGAGTATTAACAGCTGAAAACATTATGACTTAAATGAAGATGTGAAACAAAAATCAGCTCAAAACTACAAATTAAAAAAAAAAAACAAACTTGTGCAGAAGGTTTGAAGCATATGGACACCCACCCAGTTTGTGAGGAGGGCAATGGGAGCCCCAGACTTTAGCTTATTAAAGATGACCTTTCCCCTCTCTAAAATTTCAAAGCTGACGTTTCAAGTGCAGAGCAGACTGTGTGCCATATGTAACATGACCTCAGCTCCACTCTGCCCGAGCACTGATGCCATCACTAATGAGAGGTGAAAGGTCCTTTTCTTGCAGCTTTTTCAGAAACCCACCAACTCCTGCCTGTGAAGTATGACTCCTCCCTCTCCCTCACCATCCCCTTGATTTCAAGAGAACTGCATTTAATACACAGTCGCAAAAACACTTTTATTACCGGTCGATTTGCTTATAGCCACAGCCAAATGGCAGGATGTACAATCATATGCAGAAGAAAATATTTATTTTGACTCAGAAGGCAAAGGGATTAAGAGAACATTGTATTAACCTTGCCTTTCATCTATGTTTTAAAGGGAAATTCTCCAGAGGCATCTATTGAAGTTCTATTTTTTTTATAAAGACTATCAAAGACTTTTAGGAAACCAGGTGTGTGTTTATCTGAGGGGAGGAGAGAAAGGGAAGAAACTATATTAAAGGAAAAGGCAGCTTCACAAAGCTGCTTCAGAGACTGCAGAGATGTTATGTGCAGAAATCTGTTACAGACATTCCTAACAGCCAGCTCCTCCCCCCGCCCCTTTTTCTTCTGCTGCTTGGAAACAATATAGCTTTTTTCCAAGCAGGTTGTTATCATATTCATGGCATGGTCAATTTCCGTTTGCCAAGAAAATATTTAAGCTGATCAAAGAAATTAGAAAATCGGATGAATAGAAACAGACGTTCCCACAAGAGAAGCGTTTCTCAATGTGAAGAGGCAGGCGGATTGCAGCCCACCCAGTTACTCCTAGGAAATTGCTCTGTTGCCGAAGACGGAACTACAGGGTCACCTAAATTCTGCTGGAAGGGCTATGGAATGGAAGAGTCGCTACTCCCCAAGAGATTCACATGGCGGCTGGAGCTTGAGACTCTCTGGTGGCAGACGTGTGAGGAGACGTTCATTTCTGGTTATCTATGTAAAAACCAGGAGGGCCTTTTTACATCTGGTAATACAGAGAGACCTTTCGAGACAGAAGATGAGGCAGTTTGGGATCCTTTTGGTTTGCTTTGCCTAGTTTATTATGAGCACGGAAAGACAAGAACACATTGGCCTTTGTAGATGACAGAGTATGTACTTTTGGAATGGAGGGATAGCAGTTTCTCCCGAATTAACAGAAATCCAGTTTTTAGATTTGTGGGTTTGGGTAGGAAATGGTTGATAGCAATTGTCTTCCGGACCCTCCGGTCTCTGAGCGTGTGTGCCCCGTCTAGTTAGTGACAGTAAAATAAGAGGGTCTTCTCTTCGTTGTTCCTGGTCAAGGCGCGGCCAAACCGCGTGAGACCACTTGCTACGGCGGCGCGTTGAAATGAAGATTGGTGGGTTTTCCGGTTTCCTTCTACGGAACTCACGAAACCGAAAAAGCCAGCCCCGCTCGGAGAAAGGGGGTCCGGATTCGCTCCCCTCCCTGCTCGCGCCGGGGAAACTGGGGGCACTTCGACCGTCATTGAAGCGCGACCTACCCTACCCAACATCTCCAGTTTTCCGAGGAAGGATGGCGCTGAAGGAAGGCAACTGTGGGAAAAGCTAAAAGAACCCAAGAAGGCTCCCTTTCCTGCGTGTCCCGCTGGGGGCTACTAGGCGTTGGCAAGGCCACGGCAGGCCAGGCGGTCCCCGGGTGGTGGGCCGAGAATATGCGCTCTGCCACCCTAACCCCTCCCCGCCGCGCGCCCCTCACTCCGGTGACTCAGCCGGGCAGGTTTTCTTTTCTTTTTTTGTTTCGGTTCCTGCCTGCCAGCCCGGTGATCCTTTGCCAGGAAGACAGCGCCCTCTCTCTCCTGCAGCCAGGCCCGCCGCCGGCCTGCACCCCATCCCCGCTCCGCTGACCTTCCCGCGCTTGCTTCTTGCCCCTGCGCTCCTCAGTCCTGTCCCCTCCTACTTCACGCCCCTACGCCTCTCGGTCCCAACAATCGCCGCGGGGAACAACCCAAGACAGCCGCGGGATCCGAGGCCTGCTCACGTCCGGGCCTGGGGATGGGCCGGCGGGAACACGCGACCTCTGGCTGCAGGACTGGGCGGAGCTGTCCCTGGCGTAGACGCAGCGCCCGAGTGTTCCCGCGTGGCCTCCGGGAGGGGTTCTTGGCGCGGGCGGCTGGACGCGAGGGAGGCCTGGCTCCCCAGGCTAGGCATTGCCCGCCAGCGGGCGGGGCTGCGAGCTCTCCTCCGCGCCCGCGCGCGGCGACTTGGAAGCGCGCGCACCTGGCAGAGTCGCTTAGCCCGGACCCCAAGATGGGCCCGCCAAAGGTGGACGTGGGCCTGCAAGCTGGGTGATGGGAGGTTGGCAAGTGAACTTGGGTAGAGGCAAGGAAAGCTCTTACAGCCTTGTTCAAAGCCCTAAACGCATCCCTCGCGGTCTGCGGGCTGCCTGGAAGCCTCGCCCTGCGGGGTTGCTGAAGGGCTACAGCCCGGATGTTGGAAAAATTGTGGCAGAATTCAGGTCTAGGCGGGTGGGCGAGACGCGCAGAGGGGCATGGGTGAGTGTGCACCTTCTCAGCACACTCCACCCAGTATTTCTTTCTGCACAGCTCAGGGCACTAGTGCTTCAGACAAACGCCGCGCGGCCCATTGAAGCAGAGGCAGTCAAGCTTCTGTCCGTAAAAATCCGGATCCTTTAGAAACCAAACAATGTATTCGTGTTGGAATGCAAAAACATTTCCTATTGCATGGATTTACACCGACCGGTACAGGCCTGAAGTACTTTCACCGCCCCCACCCCCCCCCCCTCCAAACTCTTCTTGCGCCCGGGAGAGACAGGCGTAGTTGGTCTCTTGCTGACCCGGCTCCAGAGCGCAAGCAGCTCCCAGAAATGCTCTAATTGAGTCACAAACCACCGGCCTCCCCTAACAAAGCGATCCATCTCGGCAGCTCAGCGCCCAATTTGTCCACAGCACTTTCTTCCGCAATTCAGAAGCATTATCTTGTTTTTAGAAGTATCGCGGCAGAAACGTGGCAATTATCCTGGGCTCGGGTTACGGCTAAATGGCTTTAGGCTGAGAAATGGAAGAATACAAATGCCGCGAACGTGCTGATCTCCCAGCTGCGGGGCCTGGACCGGGGTTGGGGAAGCGAGCGAGCTATCGAAAGGGGAGAAGGAGGTTCCCCACTCTCGGTTGTCTCTCCCAATGGCACCAACCAGAACGAAGTATTGGACCTTTGTCTCTAGAGGTTAAAGGTTGTGAGCGATGAACCTTCCTGGCAGGATTGGCCTCGGCTTTGGATCAGGAACGGGTTGAGAGTTTCAGGCACTACTGGAGTGAGGAAGGAAATAGACGTCGAGGGTCAGCGAGAAAGATGGGGAAGACTCCTGTTCTTCTTAGGGATAAGTACACTAAAATTGGGGGGGGGGATTGTACTGGGAGAAAATAACCAGCAGGAAGGGGAGTTGGCTCTGAAGAATGGGGAGAGGCGTTCTCTTCTGAGCTAGGGTCAGGCCTGGTCTGGGAGCCAGGCAGACACTGCATTTTGGGAACCCTCGAGAACTGTAGAGGCCCAGAGACCATGAAGCATCTCCGCACGAGGAAAAAGAAAAAAGAAAACGTTTTAAGTATCTTCCTTTTTGCCCGCGAGGGTGAGTTTGGACCTGGAAAATGGGGAGAAAAGAAAAAAGGGAGTAGCAAAAGGCGTTCGGGTGAGGGCACCCGTTGCGCAGACGCCTTGCTCACCCCAGAGGCTCAGCCCACAGTGGTAGCCACGCTGTGCGCGTGTCTCTTTCTCCTTCTGCTCAAACCAGCCCCCACATCTTGAAGTAATCAGCAGCCGAGAAGGGACTCGTCCCCCTGGCATCTCAGGTTAAAGGAGGAGGTCCAGGAAAATGTGGTAGAGCCATTACAAGAAACCCGAGCCGCAGTCATCAGGGACTCCAATTGCCATCGCATTAGGATTGATTAGAGACCAGCAGTACCGTAATGACCCGGAAAGAGGGGCAGCCGGGGATTATTAATATCAGAATGTGGCGGGGAGGTGGGAGGGAGGTAGAGGGGAGGGAGAGAAGAGTAAAGTGGGGAGAGGGAAGTTTTAAGTTACTAGGATTTATATATAAGTGCAGGCTTACCTGAAGAAACCGGATAGTCAGTGAATCACGCAAACAATAAATCTAATTGCATCTAAAATTTCACGAGGCCTGATTTTGGGGGGGGGGGGAGGAGGAAAACCATCGTGAAATCCAGGCCCACATCTTAGTTTTTATAAACATGTAGTTACATAAAATTGTGAGAATTTAAGTGAAGAGATGGGGAGGGGGTGCTAGATGTCCACTTTCCTTACCAAAGGGCCTCCAAAAAAAAAGACTTAGGGGGTGCAATTTTGGGTCACTTTGGGTCTTCTCTCCAGGGCTAGGTGGTAATGGAGTGGACATTTTCTGCAGAGTCTGCAGAGGAGTAGTAAACCAAATTTTAACTGAAATAGTGATACCTGAGTAGTGGTTTTGGTTTTTGTTTTGTTTGAGACATCAGTGATCAGGATCCCTAAGAGATGTATGGAAGAGAGTGGTTTGTCTCCTTCCTCGGACTATGAGCCAAAACAAATCAGCCCCTGATGGTCTGGGCTGAAACGCAGCTCACTGGATAATTAACTCCATCTTTCCAGTCCACCCTAACTGTTTATTTAGTGTCACCCTGCATTACCGTCACTAGCACTTTCCTCTGAACAGGAGGAGCTGCAGGCTTTCACCTCCCAAAAGGAAATTCTTCTTAGCTTAGACAGATGCGGTATTCAGGATGTACATTAGTTGAGAAAAAAAGTTGATTGGAAATTCCATGGAAGATAAGGGCTCTTGGATGCTATTTTTTTGGTAAATTTGCCCTAAGTCGATATTAATAAGAGAAAGTGACAAGAATGTCCTAAATTCTTAAGAAGGGATTCTTACAACACTCTCCTTCACTTTCTAGAAAGGTGTTTGGCATCCGAGGTTGAGTGGCATCTTCTGGGTCAAATGTGAACATTGGTGAGCTCCTGAGCCACAGCCTTCTCAGAACTGAGCTAAAGTCGGCCCCTGTCCTCCAGGTGGCCAACCCACTTCTCCCGCCCTACCCACCGGCTCTCCCACCTTTTGACCATGCCACCACTCAGCGTAGCTCGTCTGCAGGCTGAGCTCGACGCCCCTGCCCGGACTTGAGAGTTCACTCGCCCTGCGCCAGCACCCTCTGTCTGTGAAACCTCAGGTCCGCGGCAGTAGGAGACAGGCGCAGGCGCCCCGAGCCTTGCGGAAGGGAGGGGAACCGGAGAGAGAGAAAGAAAGAGATCCAGAAGGGTGTGTGTGTGTGTGTGTGTGTGTGTGTGTGTGTGTGTGTGTGTGAGAGAGAGAGAGACACAGAGAGAGAGACACAGACAGAGAGAAACAAGAGACAAGGAGAATGAGAGTGAGGGAAAGAGGGAGAGAGGATGGGGCAGAGGAAAGAGAATGAAAGAGAAATGACAGACCAGGTTGGCACACAAAACAAACGAGTTTCCTCTTCCAGATCGAAAAAAGACAATAAGTTAGAGAGACCGAGAGAGAGCAGACGCGGAGGGGGATGCACACAGAGGGGCCGGTAACCCCCCAGGCACACACCCCAGCTCTGTCCTCCAATCTGACTTCCCTAGCAGCGCTGTCTCTCAGTACTAGCCTTTCTCTCTTTCCTTTCCCCGACCTCGGGACAATGCGGAGCCTGTATTTCCAGGAGCCGCGCGGGGCGGCAGGGTTTTTAGCAGCAAGCCGGGCTCGAAGCCCGCTCTGTTTGTCCAGGTGTGGGCGGGGGGCGGCGGTCTCCCGGCGTCGTGGGCTGGCGCTGGGTTTTCTCACCAAGGAAGCGGGAGGCTCCACTCGCGGCTTCCCGCTTCCAGGAGAAAACTCTCTCCCTCCTTACATATATAAATATATTAGGGGAACAGACAAATCTTCATTGTTCGGGAACAAGCCGAGGAGGCCGACCGGCTCCCCTTGGCCCCGCCGAACGAGCCTGGAAGGGAGGGAGGCAGAGAGGCGGGGGCCGCGCGGATCCGGTGTCACGTTGCAGATTCCCACTAAAGATAACGAAACGTGATCTATTTTTCAGAACAGCAAGTGGATGGGAAAGAACCTTGACAACACAAAACTCATTTACTAATGGACTGGTTTTGAGTTTCTCTTCTCGGGGTCCGCAAATCTCCCTGCCTGAGCCCTCGGCCTATTCAGACCTCGCGGGGAGCAGCGTCCCCCCAGGAGGCAGGTGGGCGGCTTCTCCCGCCGCGGCGCCGCGCTGGCCGTCGGATCCCGGGATCCCAAGGGTCTAGGGCACCCGGAGTTTCCGACCAAGCGGAGGAAAATGATGAATGTTGTCACTTCAGCCAGGATTTGCGGAGTCTCCTCACTGCCCTAGAGCGACGACGCTAATTTATTGAAGAAGCACCTCTCGATGCTCTTTCCTTCCAAGTATCTGTAGGTAGAGTAGGATCCCCGCTGTGGTTCTTGAAGGCAAAGGAGTCCGAGAAAGCAGGGCCGGGAGACCCAGTGCATCTCTCTCCAAGCCATAAGAGAAACAAGTGGGTTCCACACAGAAATTTTTGAGCTGAGGCCTTATATCGATCCCGCTGAGAAACCCCACCAACAACTAGTGCATTGGCCTTTTCCATAAACCAGTTGTGCGCGCGTGGCGGTTACCTGCACAGAGGAGGCACAGAAGCGCCGAAACCTGGCGTCGGGCTCCCCTCGCCACCCACGTTACCCTCGGGAGCCGCCGAGAAGCAGCAAGGGCAGCGGCTATAGTTGCTCGTTCCCTTTAAATCTCCGACGCATCTCTGTTTTTCGTGTGATTTGCATTGACAGCAAAGGTTTTAAGTTACTAGAACAACTCAAACCTTTCTGTGTGCGATTTAAAATGGATCATTTGGTTTATGTGGTTTGTAAATTCATGTCATTTTACCTCTTTTAGTGGTTTTCACTGAAAGGCTCCATTTTGGGAAACCTTATATATCCGAGCCAACAATTAACATTTATAACAATTGGTTTCCCTAACCATGGGATCGAAATAGCAGGTAGGCTCATTGGTGCAAAGCGAATAGCACTTCTCCTTTCTAGTTACGCGATCTATTGGATTAAACGCAAGGAGAAATGCTGGCTGGCCCGAGCGCGGCCTCTGAGGACTAGCACCACAGCTCATCAACCCCGGTGCCCGCAATCGCGGCACCCACACAGTCGTCTCCCCAGTCGTCGCCAACGTCTATCGCGTCTTTGTTCCTTTTGAAGAAAGATGAAAAGAAGTGGGCAGAGAGGTCTGGAGGAAGCGGAAAAAAAGGTGGTCATATTGGTGTCTAATTGCCGCCTTTCTGCTCCTCATCCTCCCCTGTAAATTTATACCTGCCCTTATTTGTCCAAGCTATGCCTCATTTCCTTATACAAAATTGTTAATTATAAAGTCCGCCCCACACTCAACTTACCGTTTGTCTTTAAAGACAGGCGGCTGTACTTACAGACCCTCCACCCCCTACACACACATTTTAATTCTGCGCACTTGCTCCAGACTTGAGGGTATTAACTGATTTTTAGAGCGGAGTTTAAACCTCCGTTCCGGTCTTCACACAGCTGCCATGTCAATAAGGACTATTCCAAGCAGAGACGTTCCTTCTGGCAGGACACTGCAGCTCCTTAAGACTTCATCTGAAACATCATGAGCACTAAAATAAGACGGCGAGGGAAAATTACCAGACACATGGGCTTGGGCTCAGGCGTGCCAGGCTTCCAGTTTAGAAAGTAAGTCATTGGGCACACCATGTGGTAGGGGCTCTTTTGAAATACTATGCACCCATTAAATGCATTTAAAAAATAACCCTAAAGGTAATGAAATATCAGCATCTATTTCCAACGTCTAATTGCACGGGATACTGCAGACTTTTAAGGATGCAAAATGCATTGTGTGTGGGAGTTTGGGGGAGAAGCAACTTCTCTCTACTCCAAATCTCTGGAGAGACAGCCAGGAGGGTGAAACACTTCATGAGTTTAAAATATATATTGCAGGGTGCACTGAACTGGGCACATTATTTTAAAACCATATACATTATATAGGGGGAAACTTCCGCAGTGTTCCTTCTCCCACTATGTCTCAATATGTAAATGGTTCTGTGGAGCTGGGCTCTGGCTCGTGGACTCAAAACATATTTAAAGAAGACAAGCAAGTTTAAAGAGCCTAGAGTCTGTTCTTCGCATTCACTAAGAGGGTGCATTTAAATCAAAAGCATTTTTGAAGTGTACTTAAAATTCTGTTTTGAACTTATCTAATCAGAGATAAGTATAGTTATAAAGTCACTCTCCTTCTACCATTCTGCTCTCCTTATCTCCCTGCATTGTTCTTATCTCCTGCCAGTCTCAGCTACTGACAATAGATTATCTTTGTTTAGAGACGCTAATTGTTTTCAAAATCTTTTTAATAATTGCTTTGGAACAAGGTGTGCAAATGAGGCTTAAGATAATTACAGCTTCATTTGTTTGTGCAGTTTTACTAAACATTCTCCACATATACACAAAATAACAGATGATGGGGCTGAAATTGCAGGACATCTCTCATTCTATCGCAGTAAAATAGGCCAGCATTGCAATCTACACACACACACACACACACACACACACACACACACACACACACCTCTTTATTTAATCTTCTTGGAGCCGCTGTCGTCCTGGCTCTGAGGGCAGTGTCCCTCTCAGAGCAGGGCAAGGATTAGGTTACAATCAGACAGCTATTGGAGCCGGACACAGTTTTATTTAATTTACACCCCATCCAGCGCCTTTCGTACGAGGTTCCCAAAGCATTTTTGCTAATAGCAAGTAAAGCTTCTGGGCATTCCTCAGTAGCAGAGGTGGCCTCGGAAAACGCAACGGCGCAGATGGGGAAACTGAGTCCAGAAGCCTGCCGACTCAAACCATAGAACGTTAAGATACCAAATCACAAATGAACCCTCAGAATCTTTATTTGCTCAGCAACAATTCTGTCAACAGCTCTTCCCAAGGTCCCAAACAGTCGTGGCCTTTTGAAAACGAGGGAAGCGCTATCCAGCTGGGAATACTTGTGCCCTTTGGAGGGCAGTGGGGGCAAAGGGAGAATGGTAGAGGGAGTTAGGCTCCTAGAGCTGAAGTCAGCCGGGGAGAAGCCGCTCTTCCAGAGGCTGCAGCCCGGAGCCCTGCTCTGATCTTGTATTATTTATCGCGTTCCATAAGCTATTCATCAATCCATTATTTATTCATTCCAACATTAAGGTAATTAAATATGAGCTCACCGGGAAAGGGCAAGTCTGCAAGGGACAGGGACGGGGGTATAGAGGGAGAGGAGGGGAATATTAAGGTCTGGAGTCATTGATTTGTGCAGAGATGTAAGCGGCTGCCCTTAGGTGACACTGAGAGGGGGCTCACGTTGCAGGGTCCTGACGCGCTCACCCACTCACACCCCCCGCCCCCCGCCCCTGGGCAGCGCGGCTCCCTCCCCCCACCCGCTTCCCACCTCTCGCGGTCCTTCTCCTCCCACCATTCCCTGTCCCGGGTTCCACAGCCGCGCCCTCCCCGCGCGGGGCGGCGCGGGGCGGCGCGGCCCCGCTGCCCGGCCCGGCGGCGCGCGGGCTGGCCAGCCCCGGATAGGCGCCGCCCGCAGCCAATCAGCGCGCCGGGGACGCTGCGCGCTTTAAGGCCGCTGCGGGGAGAACAGAAACCAAGTTCCCCGGCAACGAGCAGCATCAACCCGGCGGGAGGCCGGAGCCAGAGAGGCCCAAAAAGGCTGCGGAGTGAGCCGGCCTCTCCGTGTCCAGCGCGCCCCCCTCCGCCTTCTTCCTCGGCCGCCCAGCCCTAAATTTCGATTAGCTTTTTCGCCTACGGAAATCCTAGGGAGGGGGTTAGGAGCAGCTGCGCCCCCCTCCCTGCGGCTGCCGCCCCCCTGCTTTTAAGGCGCTGCTCCCTGCCGCGTGCGCCCGGGCAGTGCATCTCGGCAGGCCCCAACCATGTCGATGCTGCCGTCGTTCGGCTTCACGCAGGAGCAAGTGGCGTGCGTGTGCGAAGTTCTGCAGCAAGGCGGGAACCTGGAGCGTCTGGGCAGGTTTCTGTGGTCGCTGCCCGCCTGCGACCACCTGCACAAGAACGAAAGCGTTCTCAAGGCCAAGGCCGTGGTTGCGTTCCACCGCGGGAACTTCCGCGAGCTCTACAAGATCCTGGAGAGCCACCAATTCTCGCCTCACAACCACCCCAAGCTGCAGCAACTGTGGCTGAAGGCGCACTACGTGGAGGCCGAGAAGCTGCGCGGCCGGCCCCTGGGCGCGGTGGGCAAATATCGGGTGCGCCGTAAATTCCCGCTGCCGCGCACCATCTGGGACGGCGAGGAGACCAGCTACTGCTTCAAGGAGAAGTCGCGGGGTGTGCTGCGGGAGTGGTACGCGCACAACCCGTACCCCTCGCCTCGTGAGAAGCGGGAGCTGGCCGAGGCCACGGGGCTCACCACCACCCAGGTCAGCAACTGGTTTAAGAACCGGAGGCAAAGAGACCGGGCCGCCGAGGCCAAGGAAAGGTACGCGGCGTGCTTCCCGCTGCTCGGGCGACCCCGGGAAGCCTTCCTTTCCCCTCCGCCCCTTCTCGCCCCCGCTGGCACTCGCCACCGCGTCCTCTCCGCCGGCTGGAGCCCGTCCGCGGGGCGGCGCCCGGGCCTCCGCGGTACTGCAGCGAAAGTTCATGAACTCTGAGATCGCTTGCTAGGGATGGGGAGTCATTTGATTTGAGCGCCCGCGCGTGGGTTTCTTGGGGTGTGCGTGTCAGGAAATATTGGCGCTAGGTTTGTTTTTCGTGCCTCCCTGGTTGGCTGGGGCGACGAGTGGGGGGGGGGTGCAGGGAGAACTTCTAGATCAACTACGAGGGAAGTGTTGATTGGTGTCTCGAGGAAAGGGGTTCGGTGGGGGCTGAGGGTCGCACACCTCTCTCCTCTTGCTCCCCAGAGGTGTGGAGCCGGCCTGAGACATCTGCTCTGCCCCCACTGCCGCCGCGTCCTTTCCTCGCTCTCTCCTGGTAGGCTTTTAGGCGAGAGGTCGCCGCTTCATTCCGCACTAGCGGTACAAAGGGAGGAGTCTTTCAAAAGAAATCCACAGAAAGGAGAGCTTTGGAAGAGTTGGCGCTGCACTTATTACGCGGCGCCCCAAGCCCGGAAAGGACTGCTCGTCTCCGGGCTCCCTCGCGCGTGTCCCGGGCCGCGGCGGGTCCATCTGGCGGTCCGCGCCGCCGCCCCGGCTGAGGAAGGGGGTCTCCAGTGGCAGACTTCTCTCCGGAGCTCAGAAGGCAATGTTATTTTAACCTGCCTCTGCCTCCGCCCTCCTCGCGCGAACACCCCCGGCCACCTGGCCCGGCTCCATCCGTTTGCTGTTGGAGTTTCCGAACGAGATTCGGAAGAGCCTAAGGAGGCGGCGGCGGCGGCGGCGGCGAGCGCGCTCCGGGAAGCCGAGGAGTTTTGGGGAAACCTGAGCGCCTGGTAGGGCTGGGCTTCCTTTGTTCGCTTGAGAGCCTGGGGGCCGCAGATGTCGCCTCTGCGTTCCCCCTCCGGGTGGAAAAGCACGGAGCCTGGATACTTTGAGCCGCAGCGGCTGTCCTGGGAGAGAGGGCAGGGGAGAGAAAGGGGGAGCGCTGGGGCCGAGGAGGATGGGCCAGCACCCTGAAGGCGGAAGCGGCCGGGGCTCCGAAACCGTGAAGTTTACCAGCACCCAGCATCCGCACCGACGCCCAGGCACGCCGCACCCTGTCTCGGGCTGCGCGGGGCCTCGAAGTTTCCTCTGCTGGGAAACGGTGCGCGGTTGTGGATGTCCGGGAGGGGGTTCAGAGGGAGCTGTGAGGGACCAAGGACTGAGCGACTAACGCGGGGACGGGGACAGTTGGTTCCAGTTAGACCTTAGTTACAAAAGGTCTCTCCTATAAGTCAGGCCCGAGGGCCCACTCCCTGATGAAATCGGAGAGACTGGCTGCGCTCCCTGTGTTTACTCAGGTCACTGGGCCGCTCTGGACACCACTTCCCATGACCTGTCCTGTGCCTCTGAAACCACAACCTCCGGGCAGGGGCAGGGAAACTCGACGTTTAATTGTTTCCTCAGATGGGAACAGGACAATTGACTTGATTCACCCCAAACATCTGTGCGTTGGGCTCTGTTTGTCCTCTGATCATTTTCTTTATCACCAACAACCATTTGTTGGACGATTTTCAAACTTAATTACTCCAAAGCGTGATGCCAGTTGATAGGTATTTGAAAATAACTGCTTGAACACAATTTTGAAAATAATTTTTGTGTTTCAAATAAGTCCTGCTGATCTAGCTTTCTAAAATCTGGAAGAGGAAAGGACGTGGCTCCCCACAAGCTCTGCCAGTAGTTTCCCATTTCTCCAGTCTCCTTTGCCTCCTTACTTACCCCAGGACCCTTGGGGATGGGTGGGAGGGCACAGCTCCTCCATTTGGGTATATGACTGATTGCACAATGGCTCTCTTCTCCTGCCAGGTCCCCTCCCTCCACTCACACTTTTTTAAACCTACTTTTTTTTTTTTTTTTTTTTTTTTTTTTTTTAACCATATGGTGTTGTCCTCTATTTCTCAGGGAGAACACCGAAAACAATAACTCCTCCTCCAACAAGCAGAATCAACTCTCTCCTCTGGAAGGGGGCAAGCCGCTCATGTCCAGCTCAGAAGAAGAATTCTCACCTCCCCAAAGTCCAGACCAGAACTCGGTACTTCTGCTGCAGGGCAATATGGGCCACGCCAGGAGCTCAAACTATTCTCTCCCTGGCTTAACGGCCTCACAGCCCAGCCACGGCCTGCAAGCCCACCAGCATCAGCTCCAGGACTCCCTGCTGGGCCCCCTCACCTCCAGTCTGGTGGACTTGGGGTCTTAAGTGGGGAGGTACTGGGCCTGGAAGCAGTGACTAGGGACACTTGTAAATAGAAATCAGGAACATTTTTGCAGCTTGTTTCTGGGGTTCTCTGCGCTTAAAGGAATGGTGGACTTTCACAAATATCTTTTTAAAACTCAAAACCAACAACGATCTCAAGCTTAGTTAGTTACCTTCTCTCCAACTCTTGCATTTCCCATCCCAGTGCAGAGATCAGGAAAAAAAAAAAAAAAAAAAAAACCCAAACAAACAAAAGCACCCACTCACCCAGTCTTGGTTCTGGGCAATCCATGTGCCAGCTTCACTAGCCTTTCTTTCTTTCTTTCTTTCTTTCTTTCTTTCTTTCTTTCTTTCTTTCTTTTCAGTGAATGGGAATTACAAATCAACTGAATTTTACTTATTTCCTTTTAATTTATTTATGGCAAAATCATTTGGGAAGAGGAAAAGGAAATGAAGAGAGAGAGAGAGAAGTCAAAATAGTGAAAATAAAAGCCTCCAGCCAGGAGGAAAATGTTTGCATTCTTAAGGTGAATAGGAAAAATATGATCTTATAACTTTTTTTTGATGGGGAAAAATTAAGTTTACATTTTTCATTATTTAGTGTTAAACACTTTTATGTAGATTAAAATGAAAGAACAGTATTAGGGGGAAAAAATAAGTGCCTAAATGTCTTAATGCTCTCTGTGTAAGGCAGTTAGAAATAGCAGTGACCATTAGTGCTACAACTATTTTTGTCAAATTTAGTGGGGTTTTTGGTTGTTGTTTGTTTTCTTGGGTTTTTTTAATGGCAAACTTTAAAAATGTACCAATGTGAAAAAAAAAACAAAACACTTTCCTGAATGCCATTACTTCTCATGCCCTTGAAGCTTTCATATCTGTAGCCTACTCCTGTTAAGGGTTTCTCTTGTTCCTAGTTTCTAGACTGCAAAAATATGCAACAAATCTGGCAACCTGGTATTTGTTACTAAAACAGCATGTGTTTTCAGGTTTCTTTTCTATTGTACCTAAACCAGTCTAAATTAAAACTTAGTAGAACACCAGGAGTACGATTCTGTTTCTGAAAGGTGAGTTGTGTATTGCTGTCATTGGGCCCTATTTTTTTTTTTTTTTGAAGTTTTCTTGCTTTCTTACTTAATGATGGTTATGAATTGCAGGGTACTTTGAAGGGCACCACCTGAACCAAGAGTGGTGACTGAGTTGATTATGTGATAGAAAAAGAGTGAAGTTAGCTCTAGGGTATTTATTTATTTTTTTATTATTTAGATATGCAGTTTTGTTTACCACTAGCTCTTCTCCACAGCGTTCATATGTTAACTCAGCTCTTTTGTATTAATGAGTTTATGACAAGACTGTGAAAGTAAAATAATATATCTGCTTGGGAAAAAAAAAGGTGGGGGGGACTCGAACATGGATAACAACATTGTGAATTAACCTGTATAAATAGAAAGCAGACCAACAGGACAGGGGCTCTTTGCACTGCTGTGAGATAGTGTCCAGAAAAATCCCAGTAATCGTGTAGGCTCCATATTATTTTTGCCTGGGGCAAAAATGATGTATCTTTGTATTTAGCTTTTAAAATTAGTGAAACAAATGGCATTATTTATTAAAATTCTACTCAGGATAACAGGATTGGCTTGCTTGTGCTTTGTAAAAATATTGCTCCCCAGAGAGAGTCTATTTATTTTCTGACATGACAGTTTCATAATTTTGATTTTTTCCCCATCCGTGTCACTATGAATATATTCATTTCTTTCTTACTCTTTCCTATCTTTCCTGTCCTGATCTAGGAGACTGAGTTGTGTGTATGAGGGGTGGTGGTGGTAGAATTTTAGGCCTTCTTATTATGAGGTTTTTTTTTTTTTTTTAATGTCAAATAGCTTTGACTGAGTTCAAAGGAGACAGGATCACTGTACTTAACTGTAGTCACTTTTACTTATAAAGTCATTTTTTCCCCCCTTAGTGATGGACAGATGTGCACACAGCCGCTGGGAGACCATCATTTGGATTGGGAGCTCAGGGTCCCAATCTCCCTTGTTAGTGTTTTGGATCATTAAGTTGGTGTTTATTTAAGTCACTAGGGTGTTTATTCTCCACGTCTTGGGCCACGGAGAAATGCCACCCTCTGCAGGAGGGGCTCTCACAGGGGATCTCCGCACATTCTTCACATTCACTCCCCAAAACAAACACCCTGCACAAAGATAGCTTTCAATGACCCTGACAGGCTTCAAAGGACACCGCGGAAATCTCCCTGGAAAATAAGGAAGGGCCAATTACTTTAATTTCTTACATGCCCTCTCTTCCTACTCCGATGACTACCCCCCACTCTTCCAGCTCTGCTTGGTATAATTTTAGACTCGTGGAAGATCTGTCTCCCTGGGCGCCCGGGCCCACTTCCTCTCCCTTGGTTGGTGAATCTTGGAAATGTCTGCAGATCTGGTGAGGAGCAGAGCGGGCCAGTCCTGTAAAAACCCCTGTGATTACTGCTTGTAAACTCGTTAAAAGGACAATTTTCTGTCACAGTCATAAACTCTTTGTAAAATCCCTGGCACTGGAGCCAGAGTGCGCATATTCCAGATGTGTTTAATAAGAAATTGCACAATATGCCTCCCTCCGCCGTCCTCGGCTCAGTCTGGCGAAACCAGGGACAAGCAGGAGTAGGCGAGAAAACTGGATATTGCTGTGAGTTTTCTTGGCAATCGTTTTGGAGCGATCATTGGGGGAACTAACCACTTTTTTTTTTCCTTGAGGAAATCTTCGAGGACCAGCTGTTAAGGGACATCCAATTTATCTTCTCGGCGTCGCAGTTTAACTGAATCAAAAGCCACTTTTCGTTTCTCCTCTGCAGGTTTCTTAATGATAGCCAAAAGTAATGAACAACGGCTTATAAATAGTGTTTTTAGGACGAAACCTTACAGCCTTTTGCCAAGTAAAATGAAAAAACAAATACTAGTGCAATTTTTTTTTTTTTTGACGTTTTAAATCTGAACACACAATTGTTCGGGTCCTGGCTGCCTGCTCGTGTTGACCTCTTGGCTGAGAACGAAGCTTCCTAACTATTCGGAGGCAAAGGGACTTGGCTGGCGGTTCCGAGATTTTGGCTTAGCAAGTAGGAGCTCGAGAGCCATCAGAGCCCCACGAGCTGCAGGCAAGGAGACAGGCGCCCCTGGGGCCGGACACTGCGGGTCTTGAACCAATTCTCCAGGCAAAGACAGCTTGGTCTTGACCCCGAGCTGAAGTGGAAGCTTCCAGGAAGTGGCATTGGCATTGGCGCTTATGGGCGTACTCTGTTTGCTGAGCGGTGATCGTCGTTACGCTCCTCTCCCCCGCACCTTGACGGCGGGTCGGGCACCTGGCCCTGAACCCACGCACAGCCGGCCTTCCTCTGCTCCGCCGCCGCCTCTGCGGCTACGGCGGCGGCTGCGGCTGAGGGGGGCTTCGCTCCTACCTCCTCCCCCGCCGGGAGGTCTTTGGTAAAGTCTGCGGGCAGAACTCCAGGTCCCGGGAATCCAGAGGCTTCCATTCTGCGCGTCTCCGGTTGCAGAACGCTGGGGGAGCTCCCCTTGCCACCCGCAGACTCCAGAGGCAGCTCTTGCCACTCTGTCCTGCGGAGGCGCGGGGAGTCGGGGCGCCGCAGCTCCCTCCTCCCCGCCCTGGCCGAGGCTCTTCTCTACCAGTTCACAGAGAATCGTGCGCGTCCCGGGAACCCCATCACAGCTCAGCTCCAGGCGCAGGGCCTGGTGGCCCGGCCGGCCGAGCCTTTGGGAACAGAGGCTGCGAGGCTGCCCTGGAAGGGCCAAAGAGGTGGTAGCCTGAGCCTCGCGGGACAACGAGCTGCCATCGTCCTGTGGACCCCGGAGTCACCTCGCAGGCCCAAGTCCGGGTCTCCTTTTTAACCTGTGGAGCTAAATTCTGGGCGAGGCACTAGGCGGCCGCGGTCGCACTACTGTGGGGTTGGAGCGGGCCCCGTGGCGGCGGGATAAAGCCGTCCAGGCCCCACGCGGATCCTGGCCCGGCCGCAGGGGGAACGCTTCCTGGTGCTCCGACGCCGCCCTTCGGGTCCAGGGCAGCCGCCTCGGGCCTAGGAGCCTACTTAGGACGCGGCCTAGGCCCCGCCGCCTGTTCCCTGCTTCCGATATGTTCTATCTCCTCTGCTTCCTGAGGCCTCGGCCTCGGCTTTTGGACCTGAGCTTTTCACCCGCGCTTTTGGCGGAGAAGTGCCAGCCAGAAAGCGCGTCTCTTCTCTGCCCTGTCGCTAGAAGGTCGACGGCACAGGAAAGCGGCCTTGGTTTCTAGAGTCTCTGGCAGGTCGGGACAACAGCTCCTCTTCTTTGGCAGGGCCCGGTCGGACGTTTCTCCCTTGGCCGGTGGCCCTGGGCCCAGCATCAACCTCTGCCCCGCGCACGGCCCGGGGCCCCAGCAGGGAAAGCACCACCCGAAGCGCACTGCGGGCCAGACTGTCGCCGCTCACATTCTGCCCTTCTCTGGTGGAGTAGGTGGCGTTGAGAGGGACAAAAGGGTCAGGGTTAAGGTGAGGAGAGTCGCAGGTGACTCATGTGCTCTCTCTGAGCTACTTCTCCTTTTTCGGAGCTTTCCCCAGGAGTAGAACACTAAAAACTCTCCCAGATTCCCTCCTCCAGCCGCCGGAAGCCAGCGGAACCAGTGCCTGTGCTCATTTGGCCCCCAAGGGGCAATTCGCACTAAGGCTACCTGAGGGCTCAGTCCCTTAGCCAGCAGGTATGCTCTGCGACCTTAGGTGGGAACGCCCGAGCCCCTCAAGATCATAGTGACCCCTCCCCCAGTCTGATTGACTCCAGTGACTCCACCCGGAAGACTCTCTAAAGAGATGGATGAGCCAGCCAGGAACGAAAAGAGTCAAAATCTGGGGCGAATTGTTGGTTTACTGTCTACCCAGGAAAAGCGCTGCCCTGGGAAGGCCACGTTTTCTCTAGTGTTTTAAGCCGAGTATACACACACAACTTCGTTCCAGCTGATGAAATTGGAAACCTGTTCTCCCACTGAGGATGACAATCAGCGTTTTAGACGCTGTGGTCCTTTCAGACAGCGAGAAACAACACTACAGTAGCATTTAAAAACAAAGAGAAAGAGACTGCTTGAGGCGCGTGGACTCCGGACTCTTACTCAGTATGAGTTTCAGCTTCTCTCCTTTTAACTTGTTAATGGACAGCTGAGACCCCGTTCTCAGCAGGTAGAGCTGAGAACCATAGTGGCTCCCCTCTTTTTCTTTGCTACCTGGGAGTCTTCCCCCCACCCCCCTTTTTTCGTAAAGTGTTCACTAATTGTTTTCCTTTGCCATAACATTAAAATATTCTTAAAATCAAAAATCCGCCCCCCCCCAGGGGATCAAACAGGAAAATGTACAAAGAAAAACAAAACCAAAAAACTGAAAACCAAACCTCAAACAATCCTACCTTGGAGGGGGAAAAAAAAGGTTTACTTCAGATTTAACACACACTTAAGCTTACCTGAAGTGGCTACCCAATTGTAATTAAAATACTATTAAGTGATATTGGCCGCTCTCCTTTCTTCACTGCCATTAGCGGTTGTCATTAAAAAGACAGGTAAGTAGAAAGATTCTGGCCCTTTACTTACTATAGTAAGAAGGGATGGAAATGCATACTAGCTTCCTCCAACTGGTCCCCTGTTCTTCCTACTCTAACTTAGAGATAAATCTTTTATAGGACTGATATAGGAGACCTCAATAGGAGCACTCATGAATTAACACAAGTCAAATTTATTTAAATTTGCTATAATAATTTAATTTAGGATTTAAAATTGATTATGGCTTTTAAAATATCATGGTGTATTTATAATAGGTACATGGGTTTTGGGGGGAGTGGTGGTTCAGGACCTGAGCTGGTATAGATGTGGGATCTTAAAGGAAAAAAACAGTCCTAGACTACATATTTTTACTAAACATAGGGCATTAAAGAACATTGTTCTTAAAGAACATTGAAACGTTCTTTTTTTTTTTTTAAAATTTTTTTTTCAACGTTTTTTATTTATTTTTGGGACAGAGAGAGACAGAGCATGAACGGGGGAGGGGCAGAGAGAGAGGGAAACACAGAATCGGAAACAGGCTCCAGGCTCCGAGCCATCAGCCCAGAGCCTGACGCGGGGCTCGAACTCACGGACCGCGAGATCGTGACCTGGCTGAAGTCGGACGCTTAACCGACTGCGCCACCCAGGCGCCCATTGAAACGTTCTTTAACGTGTTATAGACCTGGTCGGTCAGCTTCCCTCATACAAAGTCTGCAGGTTCTAGTCAGCAAGCCTGTAAAACCAACTGTTTAGGTGTTCTCCAATTTATATTAAGTGGTTTTTACAAACTCAACTATTCTCTCTTTTGCTCCCCTACTTCAGGCATGGCTTTAGCTGCTTTGCAATACTTCAATTCTAATTTGACTTGCCACTTATCCAAATAATCTAAATACGAGGAAAAGGCAATGGGACTGTGAAAAACAATAACCCAACCCAACCCACATAGCTGTGACGTCTTTAGTTAGCCCTCACACAGATATTATATTTAAATTGTAAGCATCAGTATGCAGTAATGCTCCCTTAACTTTTGCAGCTTGTGTGTGTTTGGGGAAGTAGTGGCAGGGACTGATGTAGTTGATGGAGGGGAGCAAAAACTAAAACTTAGGTTGACTGTACCGAAAATGCATTTGGGAAGTGTGGTGGCATAGTCTGCAATACCTTGCAAAAGGCACCTTTATCTCTAAGTCAAGGAGATAGTTACATGGAAGAAGCATTAGCTCTGTATTTATTTAGAATGCCGTGAATGAAAGTAGGTAACAAGCTTAAGAAAATTAAGCCAGATAGAAAGTCAAAGTGCCTTAGTATCTAGGAAGTGAAAAGAACATTTAAACAATCGAAGCCTTGTCTGTCTTCAGATATGTGTGGTGAATATTTTCTATGCATTGCTGATGCTATATAAACATAACATGCTTCCTTCTAAAGTCAAGTTCTTGATTTTAATTGAAGAATAATATTGCTCAGGGCTCTACCTCTGAGTACAAATAGCTAATCTAA
The DNA here is from genome assembly GCF_024362965.1 of Panthera pardus. Lineage (NCBI taxonomy): Eukaryota > Metazoa > Chordata > Mammalia > Carnivora > Felidae > Panthera > Panthera pardus. The sequence continues at coordinate 99,450,894 of NW_026526810.1, read as the reverse complement.
CAAAATCAGTTCTGGGAATCTGGAACCAATGGCTGTTTTCAAAATAAACAGACAAAATCTTCATAAAGAAAGCCAGAGGATTATTTTTACATATGATATATCTCTTGATTTCTCACACACACACACACACACACAAAACTTTTATGGAAAAACTACAAGGCTGAATGACAATGCAGTCCCCTAACCATACTTCTGTTTTAAAAAACCAGTCTGTTTTATGGCTCCAAAACTGTCCTTGTTAACTTTTCCAACGTTTATGTATCTTAGAAGCAAATCTGTACGCATTTCCTCTTTCCTTCTAATTAAAACATTTTTTCCCCAGAGAAGGACAGAGATATAGGACAAAGAAAAGTAGAGCAAAATAGAAAATAAAGGTATAATTTAAATCTTGTATTATAATATTTAATAAGGAGCAGTTAAACAGTATCCACACAACAAAGAACACTAATATGCTAACTTTCTGTTTTTGATCAACTAAGGCAAGAAGTAAGTTTTAAGAAATTACTTCTAAATTAAGTTAGGAATAAAAATGAAAGGGGGAAATTATGAAATAGTTTGGATTTTCTCATACAGAGCCATCATGGATGCTCAATAAGATTGACTAGGGAAGAGTCTGGGGGAGGGAAAACACCCATTTAAGGACGTTTCTTAGAAACTTGTGAGAGGGTAGAGGTTTTCCTTTAACTAGGATCAAGCGCAGCTGCACTGACACTCAGGAAGAAAGGAGGTGAATCTACCTAAGTTCCGGGACCACACCTGGGGCACCTTTCAATAGGCAGAACCAGGTGATAAGAATATGCCCCATTCTTTCCTGGTTGCCTCATGTTCCAAGTCCCACTAGGATGGGAACCCCACAAGCTAAGAAATCGCCAAATGGAGCCAGATGTATAGATGTTCCCTCCAACTCTCATTGGGTCACTTGGTGTAAATGCATGTTGGGTTTTCTGAAAATTTCTTTTTAGTTCCCCTGGGGGACAAGAAAGAGTTAATTTGTTTTCTGACAGGTTTCACACTGTGGGCAGGTCTGCCAAAAAGGAGAGGAAACAGAGAACAGCCCTATGATTAATTCTACCTGTTTTTCCCATGAGCGATCACCTGCTCTAGGGGTCATGAATAGCAGGTAGCACTCCCTCTCCAGGGCTCTGAGAGCTTCGTTTGTTTGGTGACAGCTGAGTGACAAGGCCTGAAACCCGAGCCCATCGCCCGGCCTGATGGGGGGATAAAAACCCTGGATGTTCCCTCAAACATTTCAGGAAATGAAAGTTGTAACGCGATCCCTCCTGCGCCCACATCTCCCCCAGCAAACACAAAAGCTCAAAGGAGCCTTCTCGGATTGAATTCGGCCTAGAGTTGATGGAGGGAAAGCGGAGCCCGGCTTTGGGGGAGGAGAGAGGAGAGGGTTGGGGCTGCGGCTGGCAGGCTTTCTGAGCCAGGGAAGGAGAGCAGAGACGGAGAGAGCTGGGCGCGAGAGGCCCGGGCGCCTCTCGGGGCCGACTTCCACGCCGCGTCCCAAGCGCTCTGCGCCTCCAGACCACGTGGGCCGCCGCTGCCGCCACAGTTACATCTGTCTTCAGGGTCAACCCTGAGTGGGGAGGGAAACTCACGGCTGCAGGCCTAGCACACACCCCTGCCGGGTAGCGCGGCCTCTGCACCAGGGCCTAGAGCCTCCCGAGGGCCGCAGCGCAGGCCCAGGCCCGACCTCTGCGCCCACACTTGCCCGGGCGGAGGTTCTTGGGCGGAGGTGTCCCTTCCGACCCCGCCCGGGGCCCGCGAAGGGTGAGCGGCCGGGATCCTGAGGCCCAGCGGCGACCAGGCGCGGGCCTCACTCAGCGCCCTCGCGCTCGGCCGCCCCCATCAGTCAGCAGCGTCCATCTGCCTCCGGGCCTCGTCCGCACTGGCGGTGGAAGCTCCCGCCCGCGCTTGGGAGATGGGGCGGGGTGGGTGGGGGGCGGTAGTGAGAGAAAAGGGAGCTGAGAAGGTGACGCGCAGACTCCCACGCGGCCAACAATCTTTGGGTAGTACTTTGCCGTCAGTCACCGCGCCCTGTGCTCGCGCAACCTCAGGGGTGGTAGAAGGCAGTAAACCCAAGGCCTCTAAAGGCGCGTTTTTCTCGCTTTCCCCCCTCCCCCCCCGTATTTTTTTTTTACCTTTATTTATCGCATTTCTGATACTCTTCATTTCTTTTGCGTTTTTCTCCTTAACCGAGAGAGCTGCGACTACTTGTTGTCTTACAAATTGTCGTTACTCTTTGTCTAGGAGTTCAGAAATCTTTCCCAGACAACATTGTCAGTCTCCATCTTTCTCTCCAACCTTCATGGAGTCTAGGCAGGTGGGCTGCTTTTTTTTTTTTTTTTTTTTTTTTTTTTTAAAGCAGAAACACGTGACAGAGAAGTGAGAATCAGAACGATGCATTGTCGCAGATCCATCACTTAGACATACTTGCAAGTGGTTAGACTTTGCACCAGTTACCCAACTTCTCTGATCCTCACCAGGGAAAATAGGAGCTATCATACTCACACTGCAGGGGTACCGTGAGGCTTAAATGAGCGGAAGTATTAAATGTAAAGTGCTTGGCACAATAGACATTTAATGAATAGTAGCTATAATTATAATATGCTTGAAGCCTCCTTAGTTGCACAAAGCTGCCTGGGAAAATTCCCATGATGCTAGCGTTTCCAGTGAGGGCAGGTCATAGCCATTCCCTCCTTTTGTCTGAAACGCTGAAAGAAACACAAATTACTGCAATAGAGACTAGAGACATAAGGTCTGATTAGCCTTTGGAGGTAGTCAAAGCTGAAACTTATTTCTTGAAGCTTCGAGCTTAGAACACTGAAGTTGAACTCCAGTAATTTAATTCTGGAATGATATTTAGATATATAATGCTTGGATTTTGTCATCTCTATTCTTCATGATTTGAACACTTATATAGATGCCATCATATATGGTAGAATTCCATTGATGAAAAATAAAACCCACTTATATGTGCTGAAAATGACGAATTACTTAGAAGGGAACTAAAGCATTCAGCTGAGTACAGAATTTAAGGCCCACCTAAATGTGTCAACATAAGTGTAGAGTAAGAAACTACTTTGAAGATTTAATGCTTTGCTGATGTTAACACAGTGCTGGATATAATAGCACCTGATAAATATTTTTTGAGTAAATGAATGGGCTGGTGAAATGACAGAGAGTCTTTAGATAGAGCACAATTCCCAGAGATGGAATTGTGCAGGACCCTCTTGGGTACATTTCTTCTCTTGTGACACTCTAATAATCACCAGGGATGAATAGCTCATTTTGACATATTGCATATCCTTCTCTGATTTCAAGGATTTTCTCATTCAGGTATTATCGAAAGTAATATGCATAGCTGAAATTTGCATGGGTAAATGGATGAGAGAGAAAGAAGAGAGAGAAGGAAGTTTCTGGGATTGTTTTGGGATTTACTGATAGGAGGAATAATCCCAGCAAAAATAAAAATAAAACCCAGAGAGGAGGTGAAGCAAACATGTGGTAGATGTCTTTAAGGATGGATCCTCACAGGGGTGCCTGGGTGGCTTAGTCAGTTACACACTGGACTTCAGCTCAGGTCATGATCTCACGGTTCATGGGTTCGGTTCATGGGTTCGAGCCCCATGTCGGGCTCTGTGCTGACCGCTCTGTGCTCTGAGCCTGGAGCCTGCTTCCGGTTCTGTGTCTCCCTCTCTCTCTGCTCCTCCCCCACTCATGCTCTGTCTCTCTCTCTCTCTCTCTCTCTCAAAAATAAATAAACATTAAAAAAATTTTAATAAAAATATAAAAAAAGGATGGATCCCCACATACCTCAATCCCTTCACAGTGCTTTCATTGTCATTACTGGAAGAAGCATTTTGTATTCAATTCTTTAACCTTTTGCTCCAGCATCTTCATGTTTTTTCAACTATCCTAGCCAACTAAAAACTATACATATTTAAGTTTTTAGTTTAGGGAAGTTGATAATTTGTAGTCAATCACTATACACTCACTGAACATTCAGGAAGAGTTCAACACTCTTTGTTTGTTTAATAAACCCTATATCACTCACAATTTCCTTGAGGTAGAGGTACAGGGAATAGATGAATGTTTAGCAATTTGCCAAAAAGTTCTGTTATATACATGTACTCAACCTTATGCACGCAGAATTGCACTTGTCCATACAAATGCTTATTTTTGGCAAATATATGTTCTAATATTACTTTTATTTGCGAAGTAAATATTTGAATGTAAGCAGTACACAGACAGGGATGGACAGAAAAATGAGAGTTCAGGGCCATCGGAGAAACATTTGGTAGGAACTATTGCTGCTGAAATGATTTGCATAGTGCCAGGGCCAGGAGTTCTCAGAATCACGCTTTCTATCACTGCTTTTAACATGACTGAAATAAAGAAATATGTAGGGATTTTTCTTTCTAAATTTTTTCAGGATCTACATGTTCAGAAACAAAAATATGTCCATGTGCTCACTCAAAAAAATAAGGAGAAGTAAGAGCATTTTATGCTGAGGAATAAGTTAATTTAAATTAGATTAAACTTTGCAGAGGGTGTTTCAAGGAGGTTTGGGTAGAGTCCAAGCTTTAGCATATCATTCAAGAAATGAAAGTCCTCAGGGCATTCCAAAAGGCATGTCCGCTCTAAATCAGCTTTAGTTCATTTCAAATAAAAAAATATATGACTGAACTTGAAGGCTGGATAAAGAGGGGAGTCTTATTTCTGCTTTACAGATGTATCATAGTGGAATAAAGTAAGTGTGGAAATCCAGGCCCCTTGATTTTAGAATTTCTCTAAAGGATTGATACATATGTGCTGAGGCAGTACTTCCTGTTCAACCACTTAACCTCCATGAAACTGAAAGACTTATTTGTCAATATGCTCAGAAGTATATAACTTTCTTTCCAGTGGAAATTAGTTATAGCTAAAATGAATTAGCCCTCCTGGAGTATTCAGAAGATAACATGCTAGATGTTTTCAGTATATTTTATCATGCATGACATTTTATGATTTTAATTATAGGTCAATTTCAGATACCTGACTGGTCCTTCAACTTTTGAAAGCATGTTTTTTTCCTTTTGATTAAGGCCAAAAACAATGGAAAAAAAAGTAAACTTCTTATAGAATTTGAAGATTTTAGCACTAGTTAGCTGAGCTAAACAAGGAATGAAATGAAATACAAATACTCTATTTTTCAAAGTTCAAGTTTTTAGCATTATATGGTGGCAAATTTACTGTAAAAACACATATATGACAAATACTATAATTTGTGATCACCTCCCATTTTTAAAAACCAAATCATCGTATGACTTTGGACTTACGAAGACTTGAATTTGAAAGATTACCTAAAATAGGTGGGTAAAGTATAGTAAAACAAAAGTACCAAATTTTTGTGAGGATATTTACAAAACTCACAAACAAGACTCAAGGTTGATTCTAATCTTCCATTGCACTTCTTATGAACAACACAAATGATTAAGAAAGACTTATTTTCCTTGCTGGTGCTCTCAGCCATACTTCCCTTGAGAAGTATGCCAACAGAAGTATGGTAATGAGGATTAGGAGAGTCAAATACTGCTAGCCAGTGGGGGTACTGGGGATTGTATTACCTGCAGGACTGGAGGCAAAATACCCATAAAATAGCCTTTCAGATTCAGTTTGTCTCAAGTTATGTTGTGAAATTCAGTGGTTTTTGGTACAGTTGTATACCCATTGGCTCTCAAGAATTAAACAAAGTTGGGGTGGGTCAATACTTGTGCAAAAGGACATGCAGGTGGTACCAGAGGTGTTGGGGTTTGCGGTTTCCTGTGGGAAATTCTTGTGGCGATTGCATCCCCTTCTAAAGAGTGGGTAAGAAGGTCTGGAACCTAATCTATAACTCTTTTTTTTTGTTGTTCACAGGCCAGTCTATATTGTGAAGGCTAATTTGATGCAGATTATTATTTGTAATTCCAGCATTGGCCTTCTTTGACCAAGCATACCAACTAGTTAAATGCTGAAATTATATCTTTTCATCCATCAAGTGAAGAGAGTTCTAACATGCCATATTTCTTAGCTGAGAAAGAAAACCTCAAGTTCTGACCACATAATTCGCCTTAATATTCTTTAGTTCTCTTGGAAATGGTATCAACAATCCTGGTATCCTGGCTGAAATTCAAGTTTAAGACTTCCCCATGCTCGTTTATGTTCCAGCCATAACTGGAAGTGCTATTTATTCTTCACTTCCTGTTCTAGACTTTAGTGTGGTATTTTTTTGTGGATGGCTGTTAAGCTGATGGTTGAGAAGATTTGAAGACTCTGTTTGGACATATTTCAATTGACTTAACCCCTTATGCCTCGACAAAAAATTATAATATCTACAAATTCTATTTATTTATTTAGCTCATGAACTGGGGAGGGGCAGAGAGAGAGAGAGAGAGAGAATCCCAAGCAGGCCCCGTGATGTCAGCACAGAGCTGGATGCTGGGGCTCCATTTCACGAATTGTGAGATCATGAACTGAGCTGAAATCAAGACTCAGATGCTTGGGGCTACTGCATGGCTCAGTTGGTTAAGTGTCCGACTTCAGCTCAGGTCATGATATCACAGTCCATGAGTTTGAGCTCCACATCAGGCTCTGTGCTGACAGCTCAGAGCCTGGAGCCTGCTTCAGATTCTGTGTCTCCCTCTCTCTGCTCATGCTCTGTCTCTCTCTGTTTCAAAATAAATAAAAACATTTACAAAAATTTTTAAAAAGACTCAGACTTAACCAACTGAGTCACCCAGGTGCCCCTACAAATTATTTTTATGGAAGAAAAACATACAAACTTCCATATTTTTAGTAAATTATTGAGACTATGATATTAATGGCTGCAAGTACAGATATATATATATATATATATATATACATATATATATGTATATATGTATATGTATATATGTATATATATATATACATGAGTACAAGTGTATATATATATATATATATATATATATATATATATATATATAATCTATTTGAAGTACCAGACTGGTAATTTTTTTTAGTAAGGAAAAAATCAATTATTGGATTTTATAGAAATCAATGGATTATTAGGATGAAGTACCATTTCAGGTAAAGTGCATCCATGTCTCAACTCAGTGTCAGAAAAGGTCTTATGTTGGACCTGCTATTTAGAGAAAATAAACAAAACCAGCAATGAATTTCTTTTTTTTTTTCTTAATGTTTATTTATTTTTGAGAGAGAGAGACAGAGCAGAGTGTGAGCTGGGGAGGGGCAGAGAAAGGGGGAGACACAGAATCCAAACGAGACTCCAGGCTCTGAGCTTTTAGCACAGAGCCTAATGTGGAGCTCCAACTTACCAACCAAAGATCATGACCTGAGCCAAAGTCAGGCACTTAACCTACTGAGCCATTCAGGTGCCCCCTTCAGTAGTGAATTTCTAATGGCCATAGTTTTTCGTAACATATGGGAAGTCAGAGAACACTGTAACTTATTTATTTTCTCAGCAATTTGACTTCTGTAGTTATCTCTTGAAACCTGTTTTCTTTTTTTCATTATCTCTTCCTTTTGCACTCATTTTCATAACCATTCCAGGTAGATTGGATGCACTTGTCTTTACAAATGGAAATAAACACTATCTTTATTGAACGATGGATTCATTTATCAACAGTGGGTAGTTAATTAAGGCTGGTGGGAGGAGACATTGCAGTTGGGAATGAAGGTGGATTAAAAAGAGAAGAGGAAATATCGTCTTTTCTTTCATGATAAGGTTGTGCTTCTAATTAGCCAAAGATTTAAAAATGGAAAAATGTAATGTAAGAAGGGATTAGATGATTGAGTGAACTTTTCTGGACTTGTGCTGCTTGGTTGAGCCAATCACTTTGCATATAGAAAGCAGACATGTCAGCACAGTGATCTCTGCTAAACGTCTAGCCCCTTTGCTTTCAACAGAAATGAATCCAAATATTTAGATATGCTCTCAGTGTTACAATTAAATGAGAACATTTGCCTAGAATGAAATCTTAGAAAAAGTGAAATTTGTAGCCATGTATATACAAGAAATGATAATAAAAGTAAGGTTTAAAACAATAAGCCTCTCATGAGATTTCAAACTCAGTACTGTCTTTGTTTATGATGTATGCAAGGGAAAGGGTAGAGGGGTGTACATTTAGCTCTTATGGGAATGATTTTCTACCTTGAGAATTTGGCAGTAGTTAGAAAACCACCATTCAGGAAGGTCTCTCTCCTGCTGGCAGTATGATTTAAAGTGGCTATCTCAGGGGCAGCTGGGTGGCTCAGTTGGTTGAGCATCTGACTCTTGATTTTGGTTCGGGTCATGTTCTCACAGTTTCTGGGATCAAGCCCTGAGTTGGGCTCTGCACTGACAGCAGAGCCTGCTTGAGATTCTCTCCCTGTCTCTCTGCCCCTCCCCCATTTACATTCTATCTCTGTCTCTCTTTCAAAATAAATAAATAAACTTAAAAAAAGTGGCTGTCTCAGAAACAACCTGCCCATGGCCACTAGCTAATTCATAGAATTGAGGTCACATTTATTTTAAAGAGTTGACCAGTTATATATAAAGAGAGCTTTTCTTTCTAACAAGGAGTGCAGAATTATGGTTAATCCACAAAATGAGCAATTTGCAAAATGATTCTTGAGCCAAATGTAGCTTTAACAGTAGGATTTGGCCTTGGACTCTAGATGCAGCTGTACGTAGGATAGCCTTATCGCCTTGTGCAATCTCTCCTGATGAGATTGTGCTGGTGGAAACAGAAAACTGTTCACATAGCTAAATGACTCCCTTTGAGACAGATTGTCCCTGAGAAGTGGAAAGCATAATTACACAGAAAAGCATCATGGTAGCTTCACATCCTTTATAACATAAGTATGGACTGGCGGAGCTCCTGGATAGCTCCACGGGTTAAGCATCCAGCTCTTGGTTTCAGCTCAGGTCATGATCTCACAGTTTGTGGGTTCAAGCCCTGAGTGGACTACACACTGACGGTGCATTGCATGCTCCCTCTCTCTTTCTCAAAATAAATAAACTTTAAAAAAAAAGTATAGACTGATTTCACCTACATTAGTACTCATCTTTGGAGGATAAATATTTTTATTACAAAAAATTTTAAAAAGATCTTTGTCTTTAGATGCGACTCAGACTTTTTCTAGGAATGGTTTTCATTAACAAACCCCAAACAAAAATGCTGCCAGAGCACCCCAGGAAGGTGTTAACCATAGTAAATATTCATAAGGTAATGAGAGAAATAGATTTGGTGAATTTATGGGTGTTTAACTGTGTATTAAACCAGGAAAAATAAATCTAATGTAAACAGAGTATCTTTTGGGAACAATTGTAGTTGTATTGGTTAGGAAGTATAAGCATGTGTACAAGCTACAGTTACACTTTTAAAACCAGATTCTTCCAAGTGCGTAAGATTGTGTCTATATAAAGCTAGTATCATAATTCTGTAAAAAAAAAAAAAAAACAACACAAAACAACAAAACACAATAACTACCCAAACCCAGCCAAACTGGCCATTTGGCAGCACAGAAAGCAAAATACTTAGAAAACCAAATGCTCCAATTTTATAAATAGTTTGTAAATTTAAATTTAAATTAGGCAGGCAGTCTCCTCATCCTCTTTTCCCCACCTATTAGTAAGCCATATGTCTATTAAGGTAAAATAAAGCTTTTAGGCTGCCAGGGTTCCATTTCTATATTTGTATATTTTATTTTCATCTTTAAAATTTTTTAAGTAAACTCTGTCCCCAAGTGGGGTTTGAACTCATGACCCCAAGATCAAGAGTTGCATGCTCTATGGACTGAGTCAGCCAGGCACCCTATATTTTTATACTTTTAAATTTATTTCTATATTTGAAATCAGAGATATGCCAGCAGCCTGAAAGCCTTGCTGTGCCCAGAATGTTAGCAAAGGCAATTTATTGAGAGTGTAACTTGTACACAATACATAATTTTCTTTATTGCACTTGTCTAACATATTGTTTGTCAACTTGTTAAGAGTTCAGGGTAGCTAGGAGGGGCATCTGGGTGGCTCAGTTGGTTAAGCATCTGACTCTTGATTTCAGCCTACGTCATGATCTCATCATGGTTTGTGAGATGAAGCCCGCTTGGAGCCTGTTTGGGATTTTCTCTCTCCCTCTTTCTGCCCCTCCCTGTTCATGCATGAATACTCCCTCCTTCCCTTCCTCCCTCTCTCTTTTTCTCTCTCTCTCTCTTCCTCTCCCTCAAAAACAAACAAACAAACAAACAAACAAACAAACAAACAAACAAACAAACTTAAAGAGAAGAGTTCAGGGTGGCTAGGAAAAAATTTGAGGTTCTAGATAACTCATGAGAACAGGCTGTTACTTACTGAATCATTGTTGCTTTTAAGGCTCTTGGCAGAAGTGTTTAAAGCTTTATTGTAACCTTTGATGCCTACTCGAAACAACTCAGTATTTATCCTTTAGTAAAGAATTTCTGGTATTATTTGGAGAAACAGTAATTATGCTCACAATAAACCCCTTCTAGTCTTATTCAGGAGAGGGTTAGAGAGCCAAGTATATTAGACATCAAAGGGTCTAGGACTGGGGCTAAAATCCCAATAATATCTCATGGATTCTCAGATTTTCTACCTTTCAGATGGGATCAGCATGCAATGATTTGAGGACTTTGTCTTGGACAACTTCAGAAGATGGCATTATAGTTCTTTCTGTTTCTTCCTCCCCTCAACAAGAAAATCTCGACCCCAGTGATTTATAAAACAATCTAGACACATACTTTTCTCTTCTGAGTATTCAGTACATGTCTCTGGAGTGCTCTCAGGTTGTCAGATGCTGTCCTGATATTAGAGGCTGTCTGTTCTTTGTTTAAGGTTCAGGTAAGTGATTCATAATAAGACCTGATCCACATGCAGGATCTCAGGACAGTCTCATCAGTTTATATTTTTCCAAAGTCTTGTTCTTGAATATTCTCCTGCTTCTATTTTCTACTGAATCTAATTTCTCTTTGTGATCCTCCTTTTCTCCATAATGCTACATTTTATAGCATGAATGGCATCCAAGGAAAGATAGGGAAAATGATAAACATCTATCATAAGAGAGGGTATGCTTTATTTATTTTGGTATGACCAGTGCCCAGGTCTGCGCCAAGCACCTAGATGAAGCTTAATAGATGCTTTTCGAGTGAAGGAATAATGTTCAGGAATGTAAGGGACAGAGAATGATAAGATCATATCTTTTATTTTTTTATTTTTTTATATATATATTTTTAAAGTTTATTTATTTTTGAGACAGAGAGAGACAGAGCATGAACAGGGGAGGAGCAGAGAGAGAGGGAGACACAGAATCTGAAACAGGCTCCAGGCTCTGAGCTGTCAGCACAGAGCCCCACGCAGGGCTCGAACTCACAGACCGTGAGATCGTGACCTGAGCCGAAGTCGGACACTTAACCGACCGAGCCACCCAGGCGCCCCAAGATCATTTCTTTTTTAAAAAATGTTTATTTATTTGTTTTTGAGAGGGGGGGGCGGAGAGAGAGAGAACACATGTGCAGGGGGAGGATGGGCAGTGCAAAGCATGACGAGGGGCTAGAACTCATGAACCATGAGATCATGACCTGAGCTGAATGATGTCAGATGCTTAACTGACTTAACTGAGCCACCCAGGCACCCCTTACCTGCATTTTAAACAAATACAAGAAGTGATTCTTCCACAAACTAAATTTTGAGATTAACAGTTTCAATTAATATTCCCATTATAGAGTCCAGGTTATCATCATCTCTTACCTAGATTCATTCCTACAATAGCCACACATCTCCCCAGGGCTATACTCCCTCTCTAGTATATTCTCCAAACAGCAGCAGCCAGAATGAACTTGGATCTTGTCACTTCTTTGCCTCAAGTCCTTCAATCCTTCAATGGCATCTCAATACACTTAAAAGTCTCAACTTCTCACCGTGGCCTGGAAGGCCCTGCATGATTTTTTTTTTTTTTTTTTTTTTTTGCTAATCTTATCTCATTTCACCCTCCCCTTCAGTCACTATACTTCAGTACTATGAGGTTTTAGTGTCTGAAAGAAGCCAAAGTCATTCACTCTTCAAAGACTTTGCAGACATTGTTTCCTCTAACCCTGAGGATTGCCCCTCTTCTGCCTAATCCTTCCTGCCACTTGAGTGTTACCTTCTCAGAGAGGCTTTTTCTCTAAGTGTGGCAGCAGAATTAAGGTACATATGGCTGCAAATATCAGAAAACCCAAACCCAAACTGGCTGAAACAGTAGGGCAGGTTCCAGGCAGGACCCTCCAGGCAGTCTTCTCACAGCAATCCTCCTGGAGACACCACCTTCTGTGTGTTAATGTCCTTCCTAGGTTAGTTGCAAAGTGGTTGCAACTGTTCCAGCCATCTTATCTAGGCACAGCTGCATCCAGAGGGATCAGAGCAACTTCTTCTTCTTGGAGCACTCTGGAAAGAGGAAGCCTCCCTTTAACAGATTTTTCTTTGTCTGATTGGTCAGAATTGGGTCATATGCTAATTTATAAACAAGCCACTGGTTGGGGGAAGTGGAGTTATTGTGATTAGCCTTGACTAGAGATTCTTACTCTATTTTGTACCAAGTACACCTGGCGCAGTTTTGTGAGGCTACAGACCCCTTCTGAGAACAATGTTTTTAAATAAATGCCACTAAAATCAGCTATAAAGAACTATACTTGACAAAATTACCAAATTTGTGAGCTACTGATATATATTATCTTTTATTAATTACCATTAGACCCTAATAGTAATTAACAATAATTGGTCTAATAATAATTGACGTAATTAAAAAAAAAGTTTTATGTTTATTTATTTTTGAGAGAGAGAGAGAGAGACAGAGTGCAAGCAGGGGAGGGACCAAGAGAGAGGGAGACACAGAATCTAAAGCAGGCTCCAGGCTCTGAGCTGTCAGGACAGGGCCCGATGGGGGGGCTTGAACTCATGATGAGATCATGACCTGAGCAGAAGTCAGACACTTAACCAGCTGAGTCACCCAGGCACCCCTAATTAATGTAATTTTTAAGAAGTGCCTAGTATAAGTCATATTTTGAGATATCTGCAAGAGCTATCACGTGACTTGAAAATATCTGTGGTTTCTATTGGTGACAAAGACATAGGTACTATGGATATGCTACTTGGTTTACTGCCTACAGTGATAATTCAAGGAAATGCTACATTTTATTTAGAGGTTAACTAAAAAAATAGAGGTTAATTAAAGTATAGATGTGATTTTTTTCTTCATCTAATATATGGACACCCTGAACTTAATCCTAAATTAAGAACTCCTGGCTTATACTTGAAGATTAAATGATGCAAAAATGTATTTAAAGTGTTAAGCATAATGCCCAATACATGATAGGTATTGAAGAAATGATAGCTTAAAACAGACATACACAGAAATCTTGGGAATCCAAAACCCAAAATAATATAATTTAAATCAATTCATTTTATCCTTATGAACTAGGAAAGGGGTTTCAGTGTAATATATTAAAATATACTACTCCAAAACAATTTTACATATACATTTCAAGGCAGTCAGAAGAATGGCAAATGGATGAAACAAACTTGGTGGGTGGATTAGAATCCTGTCAAGAAATATTCAAAATCACACCCAGCTTATTACACTTGATCTTAGCCAAAAGGCCGAGAAGCGATTGCACACCCAGCTTATTAAGGTTACTAGTAGGAGAACTTGCCCCTCGATGCCATGGTTTGGCACCACCAACCACTGTGATTGAAATGCCTGGGTTATAGCTCACTCTGTCGTGTTGCTGATACTGGATAAGCCGGGACCAAGACTTGGCTATGCATCCTATGGTGTGGTCACCTTGGCTCAAAGCTGAGTAGTTCTGGCTTACACCAGTCATGGTTCTTCATTAAATTTTAGTTCCTTACCCGCCTCCCTTGAGAAGGATGTAATTCTATGACCATTAAGGTATCATATTTTTGTCAGAAAGATAAAAGGTCATCTTAACCTACAGGATGGGTTGGGGAGAAAAGGCACTTGCTTGTTCATGTGTGTGTTTGGGTCTGGAAGGAGAAACTTGGAGAGATGGCTGTTTTCTGATGATGGTTCTTATATTCTCTCCAAAAAAGAAAGTAATTTCCTATTTCCAGAAGTGTTATTTTACTCTCAGAATTACCCTGGTTTAGTCATTCAAAAGCATTGCCTCCTCTAGACTGAGCACTCAAGTTCTGGAGTCAGAAAGACCTGAGTTCAAATTCTGACTCTGCCACATACTGTCTGTGTGACTCTGAACAAATACCTACTTCTATAACATAATAAACATTATAATATATATTAATACAATCTATAACAATGCGTCAGAAATAATTATATAGTATGTATAATAATATTATGTAACATTGTATCTTTTTATGACATAATAGTAGTAATGATCATAGCAGCAGCAGCAGCACTAGTATTAGTAATGACATACTTAGGATTTACTCTTACAAGGCTAAGAGTAAACATGGATTCTTTTATTTAATTTTCACAGCCCTAAAAAATAGCTTATACTTTTTTTTTCTCTCATTTTACAATGAGGAGGTGAAGCTAATGTGGGTTACGTAATTTGCTTCTAAACTTTCTTTTCCTTTCCTACAAAGTGGAGATAATTGTGCTACCTGCCTCACAGACTTGCTGTAGAGGTTACATTGCTTTATGTGGCAGGTTTTTGATTGTGTGATACATAGTAAGTGTGTGGTGAGTTGCATTGTTAGGTCGTATTTGTCTACCTGATCTTGTACGGCCAACAAGACTTTACTGCACTTCCCCTTACATTAATAAAGTACTAGAGTAGTTGATTTTGCTTATTGATTTTGCTTATTCAGGAAGAGATGATATGGATTCATAATCATAATTACCACATGTGACCCAAGGGTACATATATCCTAAGCATAGTCTATGATCATGCTGATTCCATCCCTTTTGCAAAACAATTCCTGGGCCTTCATGAACATGATTTGGCAACCATTGGCACTGTTGTTATATGAGAATATTTAGCAAGGAATATCTTTTTGTTTTATGTTTTTCCCTGCTTAATTCATTCTTATTCAAAATGGTTTGGGCTTGTTTTTTAATATTCAAAGTGACATATGGTTCGTTAATTCTATTGCAAATATTGCTAAATTATGCAAGGGATAACAGAAATATCTTAGACCAAATTACCATAGACAGGGTGGCTTAAATAACAAGAGTTATTTCTCACAGTTCTGTAGGTTGGAAGGCTGTGATCAGGATGCCAACATGGTCAAGTTCTTGGTGAGTTCCATATTTCAGTTCTCCAAAGGGCTGTCTTCTTGCTGTGTTCTTACTTGGCAGACAGAGCAGAAAGCTAGCTCTTATGTGTGTTTAAAAGAAGCTAGCCTCTTCTTCTTATAAAGGAACTAATCCCATTCATGAGAGCGCTACTCTTTTTTTTTTTTTTAAGATTTTATTTTGAAGTAATCTCAACACCCAATGTGGGGTGTGAACTCACAACGGTGAAATCAAAAGTTGCCTGCTCCACTGACTAGCCAGCCAGGTGACCTGAGAGCTCTACTTTTGTAACCTAATTACCTCCCAAAGGCCCCACCACTACATACTATCATATTGGGGCATTAGAATTTAACAGATGAATATTGGGGGACACAAACATTCAGTTCATAATGTCCACAAAGCTATATTTTCAGTGTGGAATTTTTCCAGTCTCGGATTACTTTACACACAAAAAGCCACATAAATTGCTTCCTGCTTATATGCAATGTCAAAACTTCATTTAAGAAGACACTAGGAGTGAAATTCATGGTCTTTTATTAAGAAGCCATCTGTCTACTATTTATTTACTGAGCTGTAATGAACAATCTTTTGTGAACAAAGATTTCTCTGCCAGTGGGAAAGCTCCCTGTAGCCTTGGATGTGAGTGCCACCTGCTGGATGCTGCACACAAAAACTTTCCTGTACCTCAACCCAAGAATGGCTGATCATTATCTGGGAAAATGCCCAGGTAACACCCCTTTGATTTTAGGTCACAAGGACAGCTGTAATGCCTAATGAGTAATGTAATCTTTGGGTAAGAGCGCAGATTTTATAAGAAAAACACACTCAGGAAAAAAACCCAATGCAAAAATATTCCACTGAGCTATTGTTTATAAGCTTGCCAGTGCCAAGAATATAGTAAATAGTTCTCTGTTTATATTATGAGCTCACTGAGTTTTATACATTGGTGACATAGGCAGTTGGTGGGTGGCTTTTTACCTTAAGGAGGCCGTACCTATATCTTGCAGAAGGGTAGGAAATTAGGGACCCCTTGGCTATGACCATGAGTTGGCTTCAATACCAAATATGTAATCTCATCAATTTTAGTTTTGGTGCCAAATTCCCTGTTTGGGGCTTAGGGAAAAAGTGTTTCTTTGCATCACTCTAATGGACTCTGTGACTTATGGACTCAGTAGCCTGGGGCTTATATTAGCATTGGGACAATTTGTAATTTCCATTGAGGGCAAGAAGGTAGAAATGGCTCTTTAAGAGAAATAAATACACACCTTGGTCTATCAAGAGCTTTGTGAAGTTTCTTCCAGTTTGGTCCTTGGGAAGGACATGAAAATTGCATAGCATTGTTTTCATGCTAGTTACCTAGGAGAAGGTAGGGGGAAAGAGGCCCTTGGAAAGGGACAATCATCTACCCTCCTTGTTTGTTTTTTTTTTAATTTTTTAACGTTTATTCATTTTTGAGAGACAGAGAGAGACAGAGTGTGAATGGGGGAAGGGCAGTGACACAGAATCCAAAGCAGGCTCCAGGCTCTGAGCCGTCAGCACAGAGCCCGACATGGGGCTTGAACTCACAGACCAGGGGGATCATGACCGGACCTGAAGTCAGATGTTTAACCGACTGAGCTACCTAGGTGCCCCTCCTGGGGTTATTTTGAATCACTTTTGCAGAAATTTAAAATTTTTAATCATTTTTGCAGAAAGTTTAAAGTTGGGCCTTTTCTCAGCTGCTGCTAAGGTGCTCTGTCCTTCCGAGGAAGCTAAGGCTGCTTTGGGGTGAGGCCCTCACTTCATTCAGCAACTAGCACTGTGCCAGCTCAGCACAGTGGCCTCTGTCCATGGCCTCTGTCTAGGAATTCACCTGCATCTGCTCAGCCCTCATCCAGCATGATGATGAGGTGACAGTCATGGAGGATAAGATCAATGCCCTCATTCAAGCAGCAGGTATAAATGTTGAACCTTTCTGACTAAGCTTGTTTGCAAAGGCCCTGGTCAATGTCAACATCGGGTGCCTCATTGCAATGTAAGGGCTGGTGGATCTGCCCCAGCAGGAGGACCTGCTTCTTCTACCACTGCTGCTCCAGCTGAGGAGAAGAAAGTAGAAGCAAAGAAAGAAGAATCTGAGGAGTCTGATGATGACATGGGCTTTGGTCTTTTTAGTTAAACCTCCTCTGTAACCTGTTCAATAAAAAGCTCTTAAAAAAAAAAGTTGGTCCCTAGGTTATAACTGACCCAAGGATTGTCTTTAGTATGTTCTTGACATGATAAGACCAGTTATCTGCTTTTAGAATTTTATAGAAGCTGGTGGCATGTATTTCTCCTGCCCTGGCTCCCTTTTCCTAGCGCTGGAAAAACATCATGCATAATTCACAAGAGTCTTTTGGGCTAAAACAAAAATTCTCTTCCTTTGTTCCAAAGATGGTTAATGGATTTTTGTGGCTAAAATTTTTAAACCTACAAAATAGGATTCAGATTTGGAAGGGGCTCAAGGCAGAGTGAGCTTTTTATTTTTATTTCTGGTTATGTGCAGCTCAGGACTATAACACCATGGTGCTGGAATTCAGATTTTATGGAAAAATGATGGGTGCTTGACAAGATTCTATATTGAGGGGCACCTGGGTGGCTCAGTCGGTTAAGTGTCTGACTCTTGATTTCAGCTCAGTTCTTGATCTCAGGGGCATGAGTTCAAGTTCTGCATTGGGGTCTGTGTTGGGCATGAAGCCTACTTAAAATTTTTTCTAAAAAATGAAGAATCTATATTGTGGACGTTGACTAGCCTTTTTTTTAAGAAGGGATAACATGAGTGGGGTAGAGGGACTGAAGGAGAGAGAATCCTAAGCAGGCTCCACAATTAGCATAGAGCCCAATGTGGGGCTCAATCCCATGACCCTGGGATCATGACCCAAGTCAAAACCAAGAGTCAGACACTTAACCAACTGAGCCACCCACGTGCCTCTAGACTTATTTTTGCAATATATATGAATGCAGAATCATGTTGAACACCTGAAACTAATATGTTATGTGTCAAATATACCTTAATAAAAAAAGAATCTATATTGTATGAGATTACATGATATTTAGCACGCTTGTCTGTACCTACATCAATGCCAAGCCAGAACACAGAATGGAGATGTTACTTCTTACACCTACAATGGTACAATCAGCTCATGAGATTGACATATGTTGACTTTGCTAATGATTGCATGTTCAGATTTTTGGCTTCTCAGGACCCTTCAGGATAATATACCAGTTACATGTTTCTTGTACTCTTATTCTGGGACATATATCAATTTTTGGGCTTCTGTCCTCTAGCAACTCTATCCCATAATATGCAACCCCCAGAAATTTTTTCAAATGTGACTTTCAAATTGAATTGTTGTTATAGTTGGTCTAATAGTACTATCATGTAGATTTGCATCATATCTTAGAAATTTCCTCATTTTACACTAAATGGATTTTAGCATTTTCTGCTTTTTCATAATTGGGTTCTCCAAAAATGTTGCTGGGCAGAAATTTCATTCTGAGCTTCTGTGGAACAGAAGAGAAATTAAAGATTTACACAGTCATATGCTATAGAAGTCATCAGATTTTGCAAAAAGATTTTGAAACAAGACAGGAATGGAAGTGCAAATCTCAGTGGGTCTTAGTGTTTCATCACAAAGTTTTGTGGTAAAACCAAGATGAAACCACAAGTTTCACTGTTAGCCAGACCAGCACTGGAAGAATGATCGATTTCAAGGTTAGCCAAGGTCAGGCGGAAACTTGGCTTGTTTTATTCATATGTTCAAACCCCAGACCTACTGAATTTTGTATGATTTGGGGTTTCCAAAACAGAAAGCATTTTGGGGCCCAGTCCAAAGCTGAGGCCTACAGACTAAGGGTAAAGAAAGTTGTTCTGTCTTGGTTTGCACTTTAGCGCAATTACTAGCTAATTACTACCCAATTACTAGCTGAACCTTATTTACTTAAACTGTTCTTTGGAAATTTAAAAAACCAAAGTATGTATTTTCTCCCTATCTTCTGTCTAATAAGAATACCAGGATTCTTCTCCCAGAGTCTCCAGATGTTTCTACAGGCCACAAGAAGATTTATTTCTTGAAAGATTTCATGGCTGCACTTACCAGCACTCATAGACTGCATTCTATTCTTCAGCTCAATATTTGGATAATTCTCTAGGGGTAAAAATAGCAAGGTTGCCTACTCTTAAAGAGTCTGGCCCAACCCAATAATTTGAAAAAAATCATGTACTTTCAGAATAAGAATTCAAAGAAAAGAACAGAAAAGAAAAGAAAAGGAAAAAAAAAAGTCAAGCTCAGAGCCTCAGACGTGTCCCCCATTACAGTGGGGAAAATGTGACACATGAAAGACAACCTGTGGCAGCCCAAGTTCTGATTAGGGCATCATCAGTGAGGAATATGAGGCTGGGAGTGACTCCAATTATGCCAGGACCAAATCTACTAGGAGGTGGCAAATCCATCAGGTCAATTGGACATGCTTTTGGCTTCACATTATGGAAAATCCTTCTACAAGGTTTCAGTCTTACAGGGTGTTATTTGTTGAGACTGGTTGGTGGTTCACTGATGCCATCAGGAACCTAGACTTTTTTCTTCTTTCCATTCCACATTCTTATTATGGTAACCTTAGGATCTTAAGATGGCTGCTGTGGTTCCAGACATCATTCATGTTTGTATTCCATTCAGGCAGAAGGAAAAAAGGAGCTAAGGCTTAGGGGCAAAGTGGTGAAAAGGCCCATTTTATGCAGAAAACAAGAACTTATCCAGAAGAACATATTTTCACATGTGCTGACTGGGTCATCCAGTCAACAATATCTACCTTAACTAACTGAAGACAGGTGGTCAACAATAAGAGGATACCCTGTAACTGCACAAAAGAGCAGATGTGAAATACTCTGGCTAAGGCAGAGCTCATCTACAAACCAGACCCATGGAGTAATTAGCTGTAGAGAGCCTTGCAGCTAAACTTTGGACGACTCTGAAAGAGAAGGTTCTTTGTGAAAGTTCATGGAGAAGTCCAGGGAAGGTAGTATCAGATGATCATAAAGGGATTGTGTAAACTACAATAATTGGACATGGGATGGTTAAAATGTAATGTTATGAGCTATTATTGACCATTAAAGTTTCCAGAATGATCAAACCAGCTAAACCCACATCTTTCAGGGTCTTAAGGAAGACTTGCTTCCTTCCTTCCTTCCCCCACCCGCTTCTCTTTCTTTCCATTTTTCTTTTTTTCTATTCATATTTTTAAGTTTTTAATCATGAAAAATCTCAGCATACAGAAAAAGAGAAAGAATAATACCTCACAACTCCCCCATTAAGTTTCAATAAATTATTTACATGTTTTGCCTTATCTTTCATTCTATATACAAAACCATTAAATACATGTTAATAGGTATATACACACATGTATATATATATATATAAATTCCTATATACACATATACATATACACATACACATATCTATCTATCTATCTATCTATCTATCTATCTATCTATCTAGATATCTATCTCTGAGCTATTTAAGTAGGTTGTAGACACTTTACCCCTAAATACTTTTTAAAAATTTATTATTATTATTATTATTTTTTAATGTTTATTTATTTTTGAGAGAGAGACAGAGCATGAGCAGGGGAGGGGCAGAGAGAAAGGGAGACACAGAATCTGAATCAGGCTCCAGGCTCCGAGGTGTCAGCACAGAGCCTGGTGCCAAGCTCGAACTCACGAACCGTGAGATCATGACCTGAGCTGAAATCAAGAGTCAGACACTTAACCAACTGAGCCACCCAGGCACCCCTGTACATCACTTTCTAAACCACCTTGTTTTAAGGATGAGGTTTTTAAGCTGTCTGAAGGACAAGCAAAATTGTTTTGTTTTCATTCTTCTTGAATTTTCCTTTGTTACATGTATTTTTCCCTGGTTACCTCACTGTGTCTGCTTTTGCTACTGTTGATTTTATCACACCTCCACTGTCACAGGCAGCATGTTTTCAGCCTGCTGGGCTAAAAGTGGTGGAAAAGGTTTCCTCACTGGCACTGACTCTCTCTGGTTTCTTTTTAGGGCCAATATACTCTTGTTTTAATTATTCTATTTCTCCTGACATTCAAAATCTCCTCTCTTTTTAATTAGCTTAAACCAACCTCAGGCCTTTATTGATGGGAGAGAGTTTTCAAAAGCAATATGCAGAGGGTTTGCTTGCCAGAAAGGTTAGCCAGCAAGCACCTACCTCTTGTACAAGGCCATATGTTCTCTAAGGAATAGGAGTTCATTAACAGACTTTGTTGTCTGAGAGTTTCTTTTTTATTCTTTCCTCTCTTTCAGACTTAGAAGGATGTCTAAAGTGTTTATTATTAGCCTAAACTGAGAGCAAGTGAATGTTCTTATCATTCAAAAACAAATACACCTGTCTGGCAACAGGAACTCTGCCTGGCTTTATGAACCAGGAAAATCAACACTGTATTCTGAGCTCAGCCAGTAAATCTAAGGGGCCTGTAAAGTCATGTTGGAGAAGGGGCTCTTTGTGGAAGGATCTAAACTTCCACAAGCTCAAGAATTCTCACTGGAAGACCAGACTTGCTAGTCATTTGTCTGCACAGACTCTGTATCCTACTTATGTGTCCTATACTACTAAATATAAAATAAAAGAACTCTGAAGGTTGGGAACACACTGAAAAATTGGTAGGGAAGAAATCTAAGGGATAAAGAACCAATATCCTGTGACTGCTGTCAGATTGGCACTTCTTCCTGATATCTCCTAAGGGCCCCCTTCACTACTTTCCTTTTTGCTAAAAATGAAGCTAGTTTAGTTCCAAAAGTTAGCCATTGTCCTGATTTCCCTCTCCTAGAATTAAAAATGAAATTTAAAAGCAACTTTACTTTTCAAAAGGAAAAGGGTGTCTTGACACTGCCCAAATGCACAAAGCTAAAACACCCAATATTCATTTAGTTATTTGACTACTCTTTGAGTAACTGTGGATTTTAAGGACAAATAAAGGTGCAGTATATGAGAACTTGCTCTCCAGAAACTTATGATCTAATGGGGATATAAGATGCATCACACCCACACCAGATCCACACTCTCTAATCCTTAGCATCAAGGATGTTTTCATATTGGAGACAGTTTCAGTGTCCTGCTGGCCCTGACCCTTTCCCTCTGTAATTTTAAGCCTTCTTAGATTGGACTCAATGGAATTAAAACAAAACGAAACAGCTTTAGAGTCACCTGAACAGGTGCAGGTAGTGCTGTCTCCTTTTACCTTAGCTGTTTGGATATAATTAGATGGTTTATCTCTGAGGGGAGAGATTTCTACATCAAATGTAGGAGTTTGAGTGAGTTGTAAAGGATAATATTTTTGACGAAATAAAAATGTTCAGGATCTGTTTCAAGAAATGATCCCAAATTAGGGAGCAATTGAACACATAGCTATTACTACTAATGAATGTGTTCAACCAAATTTAGAAGTCGTATTTGTCATACTTTCAAACCTAAGATAGCCTGTGAGACAATGTATGTTTTGAAATGAGCAGAATGGTGTTCAAATTCTGCTCCACCATTTTCTATCTGTATAGCTTTAGACAAATAACTTAAAAGTCTAAGCCTCTACTTTTACCTCTGCAAAATGGTTATTACCAACATTCACTCTTCACAACGGTGTGAAGATTGAGACAATATGTGCAAAAGCTTTTAACTCGGTGCCTGCCCCCCGTCCCCACCCCGCCAGTGCTAATTCTGTCCTTGTCTTTTCCTACACTTCTCTTTGGAGGATTATGCCTGTATTTTATTTTAGTTCATCCTTTTTTATTTTTTTTTCCTGTTCTTGGCTTTTCTCATTGTTTTTGTTCTTATTTTTTCTGGCTGATCTTGTCTTTTTGGTTTCCCTCTCTCTCCTCTCTGTGGATGTTTGTTTTGCCTGTGTTTATTTTTCCATCGTGAACTTTCCTTGAGTTCCTTTCTCATTTGCCTTTTTGCAGGCGTCTTTTGTTTTACCTGGGGCTCTAGCCCTTTGCACATTGATGTCAACACTGACTGCTGATTTTGGACTTTGCTGAGGAAAGGGGGGTGGAAGGTGTGGGAAAACCGCTCTTATGGGGCCTAGAGAAAGGATATTGGGATGTTGAAGCAGTTAGTTACTTGGCTATACATATTTTGCAGACATACACTTCAGTTCCTGGCCAGAAGTCTGACGCTTTTTCCCGCAGATCTTCAGAATTTTTGAATCTGCCCTGATTTCACTCCCTTTCTCTTTCCTCCCTGTTTCTCTACCCGGTTGCAGAGCTCAGCTTTCCCCTCCCCAACTTCCTGCTGTCTTGCTTTCTCTGAAACATGTTTTACCTATTACTGCTCCTCTCCAACATTTCACTTATGTGGAACACCCACTTGGAAGGGGAGTTGTTTTTGGAGAGGAGGAGGTCATTATTGATGATAGCAATAAGAGTAAGAGTTGCATATGAGGCACCAATGCTCATACAAGGCCAAAAACAAGACAGCAGGAACTCATGACCCTGTTCCATTGGGCACAGATTCTAATAGAATCCAGAGAGTCCAAAGGATAGAAACAAGCTAAGGGAGTGGTGGGTGGTGACAGGAAGGAGAAGCCAGAGAATATTTCTTGCATCTTAATTTCCACATTTATTCATCACCTATGCTGGGCCAACCAGTGTGCTAGGCTCTGGGTATCATTTGATGAACAATATACAGAAAAGTTTTGTCTTTAGTAGTGTTTGATAGTTCTAGTTGTGTTCTAAAGAGTTAGACTCTCCCCAAAATTCCTATCTAGTATTTTAAATTTGGACATAATTTTCTACCTTGAGAAACACCATGGAAGGGAGCCTGTGGCTCCAGTGGCAGCAATAGATCTGGCAGTGCTTGGGGGCAATGGTTGGTGGCACACCACGATTACCCATTACATGTCCTTAAATATTTTTATTATGGAGTTTTAAGCAAATGTGGAGAGAATAGCAGAATGAATGTTTATGACCTACCACTCAGCTTTAATAATTATCAACATTTTTTGGATCTTGTTATAATTCTTCCCTCCTCTACTATTTTCCTGAAATAGTTTCATGCAAATTCCAGACATCATGTCATTTCACCTTTATCTTAGTCTGCATCTCAAGCAGGCAAGACTTTTTTTTTTACATAGCCATGATGCTATTATCACATGTAACAAAACCAATAATAATGACATAATTTCCTCTACTATTCATTCCACATGCAAAATTTTCCCCAGTTATCTCAAAGATGCTTTTTTATGGTTGGTTTGTGTGCATGAAGATCAAAGCAAAGCCCACACATTACATTTAGTCATTCTGCCTTTTAAATCTCTTACTCTATAATAGGCTCCCTCCATTTCCCCCCATATCATTGCTTTTTGTAGAAATTTGATGTAATGGATGCTGTGGTGTGCTGCCTAGATCCCTTCCTCATGACCAGAGCACTCATCCCTGTAACTTCCAGACCCACAGCATGTATCTAATGACTACAGTATGGAGGTTCTTCAAACAATTAAAAATAGAACTACCCTATGATCTAGCAACTGCACTACTAAGAATTTATCCAAAGGATACAAAAATACTGATTCCAAGGGGCACATGCACCCCAATGTTTATAGCAGCACTATCAATAATAGCCAAATTATGGAAAGGGCCCAAATGTCCACTGACTGATGAATGGATAAAGAACATGTGGTATATATGTACACACACACACACACACACACACACACACACTGGAATACTATTCAGCAATGAAAAAGAATGAAATCTTGACATTTGCAACAACATGGATGGAACTAGAGTGTATTATGCTAAATGAAATGAGTCAATGAGAGAAAGACAAATACCATATGATTTCACTCATATGTAGAATTTAAGAAACAAAACAGATGAACAGAGGGAAAGGGAAGCAAAAATAAGACAAATACAGAGAGGGAGGCAAACCATAAGAGACTCTTAAATACAGAGAACAAACAGGGTTGCTGGAGGGGAAGTGGGTAGGGGGATAGGTTGAATGGGTGATGGGCATTAAGGAGGTCACTTGTTGGGATGAGCGCTGGGTGTCATGAAAGAAATGAATCACTGAGTTCTACTCCTGAAGCCAAGACTACACTGTATGTAAATGAACTTGAATTTAAATAAATGAATAAATAAAAATTGTTTAGAGAGTAGAAAGGCCTGACTCTCTTGCTTCAGTTTAGGGCAACTCTGAAGGACTATCTCAACTCCAGAGCTTCCTGTGGGACTAAGACCTCAGTTGTGACTATATCACAGATCAATTTCTTCCTCTGCCTGAACTTTTTCCCCTCACTCCCTTCAGGTATGTTCCTGAGGCTACTCCCAGTAAAATGCCTTGCACGAATCACCATGTCAGAGTCTATTTCCTAGGAAACCTAACCTAGACAGTTGATACTATGAACACTCTAATCAAGCAGAGTGTAAAATGGGATTTTAGAACTGGATCACCTGCCTATCAGCTGGCAATACAAACACCATTACTGGTGGTAGATGAATACTGATAACATTCATATGGTGTAGAGTCATAATTTGTAAACAAGAATTTCATACTCCACTCTTTAATCATCAACACCCTTTCCCCTTCCTGCCCTCTAACTTCTCAAGGTATAATTATTGGCATGGCCTCACTCTCTCTTTTTATTGAAAAAATTTTTTTTCTTTTAGTAAGCTCTTTATTTTGAGATAAATTTAGATTTATATACAATTATAGGAAATAATTCTGAGAGGTCCCATATACCTTTTACCCAGTTTCTTTCGATGGTAGCATCCTGCAAAACTATAGTACCAGAATGCAATCAAGGTACAGAACATTTCCATTACCAACAGGATTTATCATGCTTTCCTTTAAAAACCACACTCTCTTTCCTTCAGTGCTCCCCTGCCTGGCAACCACCAATCTGTTCTTCATCTCTATAATTTTTCATTTCAAGAATGTTGCATGAACGGAACCATACAGTATGTAAACTTCTGAGATTACTTTTTTTCACTTAGCAAAATTCTCTGGAGAGTCATTCAGGTTGTTCTATCAATAATTTATTCTTTTTTTAATAGTTTGTTCTTTTTAAAATTGCTAAATAATATTCCATACTATGGATTTACAACCATTTGTTTAACCATTCATCCATTGAAGGATATCTACATTATTTCTGGGTTTTGGCTATTATGAATACAGCTGCTATCAACTTTTGTATATAGGTTTTGTGTTAGCATAAGTTTTTATTTCTCTGCAATAAATGCTCAGGAGTGTAATTGCTGGGTAGTATGATAGTTTTATGTTTAGTTTTTAGAATAAACTGCCGAACTGTTTTCTAGAGTGGCTATACCATTTTACATTCTTACCAGCAATGAATGCATGGATGATCCAGTTTTTCCACATTTTTGCCAGCACTTGTGGTTGTCACCTTTTGTTTATTTTTTCTTTTACTTTTCCAGCTTTTTTGAGTTATAATTAACAACTTAAAATGTATATATTTAAGGTGTACAACACGATGATTTAATATATATATCCATTGAGAAATAATTATGCCAAGAAAGTTAATTCACGCATCTGTCACCTCACATAGTTATTATTTGTGTGTGTGGTGAGAACACTTAAGATTTACTTTCTTAGCAGATTTCAAGTATACAGTACAGTATTATTTTTTTTAAATACGCTTTTTCACTTTTTAAATGCTTATTTATTTTTGAGAGAGAGAGCGTGCGAGTGAGCATGATTGGGGGAGGGGCAGAGAGAGAGGGAGACACAGAATCCAAAACAGGCTTCAGGCTCTGAGCTGTCAGCACAGACAGAGCCTGAAGTGGGGCTCGAGCTCACAAACCATGAGATCATGACCTGAGCTGAAGTTGGAAGCTTACCCAACTGAGACACCCAGTGCCCCTACAGTACAGTGCTATTAGCTATAACCCTCATTCTGTACAGTAGATCTCACTTCATCTTATAACTGAAAGTTTGTACCCTTTGACCAACATCACCTCATTTCTCCCCACCCCCAGCCCCTGGCAACCACCTTCCTACTTTCTGGTTCCAAGAGATAGAGTTTTTTTTTTGTATTCCCATATATAAGTGAGAACCTACGGTATTTGTATTTTTGTGTCTGGCTTATTTTACTTAGCTAATTGTCCTACAGTTTCATTCATGTTGATGCAAATGGCAGGATTGTTTTCTTTGTTGTGGCTGAATAATATTCCTGGGTGTGTGTGTGTGTGTGTGTGTGTGTGTGTGTGTAAAACATTTTCATTATCCATTCATCTGTTGATAGACTGTTAGGTTTTTTCCTATGTCTTGAATATTGTGAATAATGCTATGATAAACATGGGGATACAGATATCTCTTCGAGATACTGATTTCATTTCCTTTGGGTATATACCCAAAAGTAGAATTACTGAAACATTATGAAAATTTTTAATTTTTAAAGAAACCTCCAATACTGTTTTCCAGAGTGACTGCACCAATTTACATTCCCACCAACAGTATACAAAGATTCCCTTTTCTCCACATTCTTACCAACACTTTTTATCCTTTCGTAAGAGCCATCCTAACAGGCATAAATATCTCATTGTGGTTTTGATTTGCACTTCCCTGATGATTAGTGATGTTGGACACTAATCTCATGTACCTTTTATTGAAATTTGATGTCAGTTTGCTAAGTTGATAAATTATTCAGGTATGTTAAATGAAAGGAAAGGGGGAAGGTCTACGGTCCTCCTTTTAGTATCCCACTTCCTCTGTATGGTAATGCATATCTGACATCTGAAGATAATGCTTTAATCTTTATTGTTCCATAAAAAGAATGACTGTAGGGATGGGAATTCATAGCGGGAAGGGAAACACCTTGGCAAGCTAGGGTGGCAGCTTTTTGGTAGGGATGGTGTTGAATGTAGTAACTATCAATTAACTCAGTGGGCTGCAGCTTACTAAATTTACACACAGGCCTGGCTGAAAGGCTTACGTTCAAAAGCATTAAAAAAGTGTTCACCTAAAATAAAAGACATTATTTGTCGATGACATCTGATCTTTCTCACACACTGGATCACAGTCAATGTTGTAAGGTTCTTTTGATTGCCAGTAACAGAAAATAACTGGGAGTAGCTTAGCCAAAAAAGGAAAGGGGAAAAAAACACAGAGATAGACTATGAAATCCAAAAAGAAGTTGATCATTAAATAAGGTTATATGGAAAGGAAGTGACCAGAAGTTAGAAATCTGTCAGAACCCACGCCACTATTCTCACTTGCAGTGTCTCTCTGCTTACCATTCTCAAGAGCGATTGTGATTGGCTATGTCCGGTCAGGTGTCCATTCCTCATTCAACCATGTATGGTCAAGGGGACAGGCCATTTACTACAAATTTGTGGGGAGGGCCAGTTCTCACCAAAGGGGACTTGAGTTATGGCCTGGAAAGATAGGCCCCAAATCAGGCAACATCTAATAAGTATGAGAAATAGATAAAAGATGTGTGTATGTGATTTTACACATGTACATGCAAATATACAAATACATATATTTATATGTATGATTTAAACATAAAATTCATATTAAACAGTGAACACTAACATTAAAAAGAATCTGTAGATCAAATATTAAAATGATAAGATATGGAAGCTTCATGAAGGCAGGGACCTTGCTATTATATTTACTTCTTTATGCCCAAGCCTGGAAATATATCTGGCTCATGCTAGGTATTTGGTAAACATTTGTTGAATTTATCAATCTTCATTAATAATGATAAAAATAAAATGATACTTAGTATCATTAAAATTGGGACAGTGAGGGGGCTCCTGGGTGGCTCAGTCAGTTAAGCATCCAACTTTGGCTCAGGTCATGATCTCATAGTTTGTGGGTTCGAGCCCTGCATCGGGTTCTGTGCTGATAGCTCAAAGCCTGGAGCCTACTTCAGATTCTGTGTCTCCCTCTCTCTCTGCCCCTCCCCTGCTTGCATTCTGTCTCTCTCAAAAAATAAATAAAACATTAAAGAAAATTAAAAGTGAGACAGTGAGCCCTGTGAGTTTCTTAATAAGATGCAATTTGAAGCACACAGCTCTACCTATAAAACATTCTTGCTAAAAACTTGAACCTTGGTCTAAGCAAGGCTTTAGAACTAATTTACAGTTTATAAGAAGAGGGGAGAGAGGAACAGGTTAAATGGTATCACAGGGAATAAGATAAATCCAGAATATGGGACATTATACAGGACAATTGACCTGGTTTCTGTAATAAGCCAATGACACAGGGGAGAAAAAGGGAGATATTTGAGACATAATAAGTAAATATAATATGTGGACCTTGTTTAGATCATGATTCAAACACAGTAAATGAATGATAAAAAGAGATTTTTGAGACAATTGTGGAAATGTGATCATAGACTGGATATTAAATGATACCAAAAAACTATTGTTAATTTTGTTAATTATAAGAATAGCCTTATGGTTACATAAGAAAGTGTCCATATTTTTTTAGATAACTAAAAAATGGGTAGAATGATATGTCATCTTAGATTTTATTAAAAATGCTTCATCAAAGAAAAGCAAAAAGGAATAGATGATATAATGGCAAATGTTTACAATTCTTGAGTGTGGGGGATATGCATACGGAGGGTTATTGTCTATTTTGTTTTCAATGGATTTGAAATTTTACATTAGAAAAGAAACTGAATAGAGCATGCTTTCAGCTTTTTCTAAAAATATTGGGTATGTTTGAGTTTTGTCATTAGAATGTCTAAATTTACATAGAGAAACACTTCTTGTTGGACAAGATGAAATGGCGGAAAGTACACTAGCTTAGAAGTCAGACAAGTCAGTGGTTTGATTATTATCTGCACTGCAAGCTCCTGAGGAAGGAGAAACATGGCTGAGCACAGATGGCAAGAGCATAGATAAGGCTGGTTTATAACATGTATGTGCATGTTTTTTGGGGTGGGGATGGTGTTGGGGTGCTTGAGGCTGGCTGTGTCAAGTTTAGAGCAAGCATATACTTTCTCTGTTTGCCTTTTTGTCTTGTTTTTGCCGTAATTATGTCATCAGTCACAATGACTGCCTTGTCAACAAATTATCTCAAAGAAAATTGTTGGAAAGTTGTCACTCTTGGAGATTATGCCCTGGAAGCAAGTCTACTTCCCTTCCTCTCTCCCTAGTAAGACAGAGTGCAGTCTGAATAGAAGCTGGTGAGGTAGGTAGAGATGAGATCATGCAGAGCATTGTAGATGGCTCTAAGGAGTTTGGTCCTGATCCCAAGAGCAACAGGGAGACATCTGAAGATTTTTAAACAGGATATGCATTGTGACATGATTGGTTTTGTATTCTGAAATGATGCCTCTGGCTAAAGTATGAAGAACAGATTGGTAGGGGCCAGAGTAGATGTATAAAAAACAGAGTGGGTGCTTGGAGGCCAGGGCTGTTGTCCATGTGAGAGTGGGTTGGGGGGGTAGTGGTGTTGGAGATGAAGGGGAGCAGATGTTTTGAGGGACACTGAAGAGGTAAAATGGGCAGGACTTGGTGATATATCGAAATAGTAGAGTAAGAAGATGCTGTCACTCTTGATAGGTTTCTGAGTGGTAGAACTGGATGGATGGTGGACTGATTCACTTGGGGATTTCTGGAAGCAGACCAAATTTTGAGGAGTGAAGGAAATAATGATTTTGCTTTTGGGCACATTGAGTTTGAATTTAAGGTGCCTTTGAGACATATAAGAAGTGATGTCAAGAATGTAGTTCAATACGACAGGGATGCCCACTCTCACCGCTGTTGTTTACAATAGTGCTGGAAGTTCTAGCATCAGCAATCAGACAGCAAAAGGAAATCAAAGGCATCAAAATTGGCAAAGATGAAGTCAAGCTTTCGCTTTTTGCAGATGACATGATATTATATATGGAAAATCTGATAGACTCCACCAAAAGTCTGCTAGAACTGATACATGAATTCAGCAAAGTTGCAGGATACAAAATCAATGTGCAGAAATCAGTTGCATTCTTATACACTAACAATGAAGCAACAGAAAGACAAATAAAGAAACTGATCCCATTCACAATTGCACCAAGAAGCATAAAATACCTAGGAATAAATCTAACCAAAGATGTAAAAGATCTGTATGCTGAAAACTATAGAAAGCTTATGAAGGTAATTGAAGAAGATTTAAAGAAATGGAAAGACATTCCCTGCTCATGGATTGGAAGAATAAATATTGTCAAAATGTCAATACTACCCAAAGCTATCTACACATTCAATGCAATCCCAATCAAAATTGCACCAGCATTCTTCTCAAAACTAGAACAAGCAATCCTAAAATTCATATGGAACCACAAAAGGCCCCGAATAGCCAAAGTAATTTTGAAGAAGAAGACCAAAGCAGGAGGCATCACAATCCCAGACTTTAGCCTCTACTACAAAGCTGTCATCATCAAGACAGCATGGTATTGGCACAAAAACAGACACATAGACCAATGGAATAGAATAGAATCCCCAGAACTAGACCCACAAACGTATGGCCAACTCATCTTTGACAAAGCAGGAAAGAACATCCAATGGAAAAAAGACAGTCTCTTTAACAAATGGTGCTGGGAGAACTGGACAGCAACATGCAGAAGGTTGAAACTAGACCACTTTCTCACACCATTTACAAAAATAAACTCAAAATGGATAAAGGACCTGAATGTGAGACAGGAAACCATCAAAACCTTAGAGGAGAAAGCAGGAAAAGACCTCTCTGACCTCAGCCGTAGCAATCTCTTACTCGACACATCCCCAAAGGCAAGGGAATTAAAAGCAAAAGTGAACTACTGGGACCTTATGAAGATAAAAAGCTTCTGCACAGCAAAGGAAACAACCAACAAAACTAAAAGGCAACCGGGGCGCCTGGGTGGCGCAGTCGGTTAAGCGTCCGACTTCAGCCAGGTCACGATCTCGCGGTCCGTGAGTTCGAGCCCCGCGTCAGGCTCTGGGCTGATGGCTCGGAGCCTGGAGCCTGTTTCCGATTCTGTGTCTCCCTCTCTCTCTGCCCCTCCCCTGTTCATGCTCTGTCTCTCTCTGTCCCAAAAATAAAATAAAAAACGTTGAAAAAAAAATTAAAAAAAAAAACAAAAAAAAAACTAAAAGGCAACCAACGGAATGGGAAAAGATATTTGCAAATGACATATCGGACAAAGGGCTAGTATCCAAAATCTATAAAGAGCTCACCAAACTCCACACCCGAAAAACAAATAACCCAGTGAAGAAATGGGCAGAAAACATGAATAGACACTTCTCTAAAGAAGACATCCGGATGGCCAACAGGCACATGAAAAGATGTTCAACGTCGCTCCTTATCAGGGAAATACAAATCAAAACCACACTCAGGTATCACCTCACGCCAGTCAGAGTGGCCAAAATGAACAAATCGGGAGACTATAGATGCTGGAGAGGATGTGGAGAAACGGGAACCCTCTTGCACTGTTGGTGGGAATGCAAATTGGTGCAGCCGCTCTGGAAAGCAGTGTGGAGGTTCCTCAGAAAATTAAAAATAGACCTACCCTATGACCCAGCAATAGCACTGCTAGGAATTTACCCAAGGGATACAGGAGTACTGATGCATAGGGGCACTTGTACCCCAATGTTTATAGCAGCACTCTCAACAATAGCCAAATTATGGAAAGAGCCTAAATGTCCATCAATTGATGAATGGATAAAGAAATTGTGGTTTATATACACAATGGAATACTATGTGGCAATGAGAAAAAATGAAATATGGCCTTTTGTAGCAACGTGGATGGAACTGGAGAGTGTGATGCTAAGTGAAATAAGCCATACAGAGAAAGACAGATACCATATGGTTTCACTCTTATGTGGATCCTGAGAAACGTAACAGAAACCCATGGGGGAGGGGAAGGAAAAAAAAAAAAAGAGGTTAGAGTGGGAGAGAGTCAAAGCATAAGAGACTGTTAAAAACTGAGAACAAACTGAGGGTTGATGGGGGGTGGGAGGGAGGGGAGGGTGGGTGATGGGTATTGAGGAGGGCACCTTTTGGGATGAGCACTGGGTGTTGTATGGAAACCAATTTGACAATAAATTTCATATATTAAAAAAATATATATATAAAAAAATAAGAATGCAGTTCAATATTAAAGTCTGGAGCTCTGATGAGACACCAGTGTACATCTATAAGTTTGATAGAGAAAGGAGCTTACCCTTTGGACTTTTCTATATAATTGTGTTACTGCTACAGCATATACAAAGATTTAACACCTATAATATCTGTGAGAAGCAAGGACTCATATAAACCAAAGTTTTGTTTTGTTTCACAAACGAGCAGGTTTATTTTTACAGGAAAGCATTTACGTTTCCCCTGCTTTTAATTTTTTTATTGCATATACTGAGTGATTCTGGCTAAGACTTCTGAGCCAAGCATGCCTTAGTTTTCTCCTCTTATTACCATTTCTCTTTTTCATGATGTGTATTTGCCAATTACTAGTTAGGTCAACTTTCCATTGAAGGATTCCATAGAAATCTGGAATTGCAATGTAGCAATTTCTAAGCAGGGACACACCTCTCCACCTCATTAGAAAAAAAAACTGTTAGAGAACTGTTAATATTATCTGAAGAGTCAGATCCCAAATATATTTTATATGTAGAACAGAATGAGAAAAGCTGGAGGGGAGGGAGTGGTGGTGGTGGAGGGGCTATTTCTAATCCTATTTTAAGCAAAGTTGAAAAATGCTGTTTCTGTAAATAATTTGGTTTTTCAAAGGGCTATAGTCCTTCAGAGCCTTTGGTAAAGTCAGACATATGCTGAGATCAATTGTCCAATTTGGGGTTAGTTTTGCTTAGCTTTCCATAGAATGTTTTGAGTAATCATATATATACATACATATATATATATATATATGTATATATACACATATATATTTAATGCTACATAATATATATGTATATATATGTATATATGTATATACATATATATTTAATGCTACATAATGCTATTTAATGCTATGTGTGTGTGTGTGTGTGTGTGTGTGTGTATATATATAAATGTTTGTTTATTTATTTATTTATTTAGAGAGTAAAAGAGAGAGAGAGAGAGAGAGAGTGCATGCACAAGTACACGAATCAGGGAAGGGCAGAGAGAGAAGGAGAGAGAGAAACCCAAGAAGGCTGGGCATTGTCAGCATGGAGCCTGACTAGGGGCCCCATCCCATGAACCATGAAATCATGACCTGAGCTGAAATAGTCAACGACTGAGCCACTCAGGTGCCCTGAGTAATGCTATATTTTTAACTAGGAAAGGAAAACAAGTTGATGGGGCACTAATGGGTCCTTGGACACCCCTTGGAGAGTTTGTCACCCTTCCTTTGCTGCACCTATTTACTCATTTCTAGGTTTTCCTAATTGTTTCTTAATTTTGTAGACAAGTCTATGGTTTAGTGAGTAGATAAAAATTATCAAAACAATACCTTTGATTTATCTAATTCCTTTCTCTTGATTGATATCCCATGTGTGATTTCACTAGAATTTATGTGATATTTCTGTCAGTGAGTTAGAGAAGGATAGGTGCTATTATTCCCTTTTTTGATAGGGTAATATTTACCCTATTATACCTTATTTTGATAGGGTAAAATATCAGTGACCCACAGAGTTAGCATCTGAACCAGGGCTGGAACACAGGTGTTTTGATTTCTATTCTAACAAGAGAAAAAGAAAAAAAGAAGGAAGATAAAGGAAAAAAGGAGGGGACAGGAGAAAAGGCAGGATGTAAAATGGAAAATAAGTTTATTTATTCCTTCAAGAAAAGTCTTTTCCATATGGAAAGAGCACAAATGTCATGAATGGATACAGAATACGTGGCATATATATACAATGGATGCAAATACGTGGCAAATTTTTGGCAAATACGTGCCAAAAATACGTGGCAAAGAATGAAATCTTGCCATTTGCAATGTGGTGGAGCTAGAGAGTATTATGCTAAGTGAAATAAATCAGTCAGAGAAAGGCAAATACCATATGATTTCATGCATATGTGGAATTTAAGAAAACAAACAGATGAACATAGAGGGAAAAAAAGAAGATAGAAGCAAACCAGGAAACAGACTCTTAACTATAGAAAAGAAACTGAGGGCTCCTGGAGGAGAGGTAAGCAGGGAGATGGGTTAAATGGGTGACGGGTATTAAGGAGGGCACTTGTGACGAGCACTGGGTGTTTACGTAAGTGATGAATCACTACATTCTATACCTGAAACTAATATTATACAGTATGTTAACTAACTGGAATTTCAATAAACATTTGGAGAAAGAAAAAAATAAACATATGTAGAAGCATTAAAAAAAAAATAAAGTCTTCCAAATTAGAAAAACACAAAGGAGAGGAGTGATGAAGAGCTGGGACATACCCTGTAGGAATATTATAAATGGTGTTAGGGCGCAAAATCTAAGGTGTATCATGGGTGTTAAAGGCAGAACTTGTAGTCCAATTGCTAGCTCTCAAATTATTAACTATATATATTTCCTAACTTTTTATCTGGGCCTCTGAGTCCTCTTCTATACAATACAGATAACAATACACACCTTGAGTGGTTACTACAAAGATCGGTCATAAATTTGTTATACCACATGGCATACAGCAGCAACTAAATAATGAATAGCCATCACCATCACCATTGTCATCATCATATGAGAATGCAAACCAAGGCTCAAAAATGCTGTTAACTAATTTTCCTAAAATCTCACAGAGAATTAATTGGGATTAAAACCTAGAGTTTGTTTGCTTGTTTGTTTGCTTGTTTTGTTTGTTTTGAACTAAACATCCTTATATAAAAAGGTACAGAGAAAAATCTGAAAAAACAGAAAAGTTTTAAAATTTATTATTATTTATTTTTAAGAAAAAACATTTTTTAAAGACTTCAATGTTCCCATTCCCGAGAATACAATGATGTATGATTCATGGTTACATGAGAGGAGCTAAAACCCAAGGTGGGGGGATGAACTCATAAATGTTATAATACAGAGGAAGAATTAAAGGAGGGCCATGGAAGATGTATTGCAGAAAATGAATTATAACACAAAGTAATTTTTGTCAGTGGTCTCAGTTTCTCAATCCAAATATCTAATATCTTCTCATTTGTTTATTCTGAAGTGGATTTGTTTGTCATGTATTATATATTACTTCTCATTCACACACTTTTGTGTCTTTACACTATTTTGCCCACATTTTGACATAAGATTCCTTGATTTTCTCAAATGTGTATCCTTTCTTAGTCACATTTTGCCCATTGAAGTTGTTGTAAACTCCCATTTTCAATTTTATGCTCCCAGAATTACCAGTTTGGAGCAGGGGAGAACTGCAGGAGA
Organism: Panthera pardus; assembly: GCF_024362965.1. NCBI lineage: Eukaryota > Metazoa > Chordata > Mammalia > Carnivora > Felidae > Panthera > Panthera pardus. Next base: position 99,414,290 of record NW_026526810.1, on the reverse strand, counting down.
TCTTCGAATCTTGATTCCTGGCCTCTCTCCTTGTATCACCTTCACAAACCTTGATGGAGCACCATGTCGTATTCCTGGACTTCCAAACACTGTCCATTTCCCCCATCACAACCCAGGGATAACCAGTGGGCTAGATGCTATACCATATGCTTACTTAGTTTTTAAAATATATCATTTCAGAAGATCTTGTTACAGAATTAAAAAATAGTAACCAGGCAGGGGTAGGGGAGGGAAAAGATGGTCAAATCTACAAATGTTCAGTTACAAGATAAATGAGTATTAGGGATGTAATTACAACATGATGACTATTGCTAACACTGCTGTATGATATACAGGAAAGTTGTTAAGAGAGTAAATCCTAATAGCTCTGATCACAAGGAGACAATTATTTTTCTTTTATCCTTTCTTGTCTTTTTACTGTATCTATATAAGAAGACACATGTTAGCAGAACTTATTATGGTAATCATTTCATGGTATATGTAAACCATACCATCACGTTGTACTCCTTTGACCTACACAGTGGTATACGTTCATTATTTCTCAATAAATATGGAAAAGAAAGTGGAATTGGGTTTGAGTGAAGGAAAGGTATGGTAACTGATGTGACTCATTTAATAAAATGTAATTAACTGTTTTTATCTTAACGCATCATGCTTTGTGTTGGTGCATGTGCACACGTGCGTGCGCGCGCGCGTGTGTATGTGTGTGTGAGAATTATCAAGAAACAAACCACTACTACTTCCTTACATTTCAGATGTGAGGGCTAACCTATTCTTGTGGTCAGTTTTGAAGAGGGAACTTTGCTTACATATGTATTTATTCAAAAAGCATTTATTGAATACCTTCTATAGTCAAGTCACCTTCAGATACCTGGGAGATACAGAGGTGCCTGGCTCCCAGGGTGGTGGCAGGGTTCAAATAAATTAATAAGATAATATGTTCATATGAAACCTGCTTTAAAAACAAACATTTTAGTGTTGTTACAAAGAACAAAACAAAATCAATTCATCTTTTCCTATTGCTTGTTTGGCACAGAGGTGAAATCATTTCAATGTTGCACCTTTGTAACCCTGGGCTTATGGAACCGCGGTAAATCTGGCTTGGACTTGGTTCACATTCGTAGATCTCAGAAACTGTGGGGACTGTGGTAGTGGCAGCACCATTCATCTTGTCCTTTGTAAGCCCCCAGAGTTATAATCTTCACTCCAATTTGTGTAGAAGAGGAATCTGAGACCAGTTTTGCCTTTTGAGTCATGTAGACCTTGAGTGACTTAGATTTTCATCCTCACTAATTTCTTTTGCAAAATGTCCTTGCATAGCAGGTGTGGGCAGAGAAACTATGGTAGACTCCCTCCTCTTGCAAAGCAAAGTGGAGTGCTACCGTCACAACAAATGCAGCTTTTCTTTTCCTCTAGTTTTCATAAATGCCCAGGTGCATAAACAAATGTCCTAGGACTATCTGTGGCTTGCTCAAGATTGTAATAATTTTTATATTTTCTATGTTGAGGTCTTTTTTTCTCCTTTCCTAAATTCTGTTATCTGGCCTACCAAGGAAACATGCTTATTCTCAAAATATGGATAAAGAAAAATAAGGCTCTACATAGTGAAATCAGTGACAACTCAAATTGTTTGGCCTTTGTTCACAAGATAAGAATTGTATATCTTGGTTATGGTCTATTAGTTGCTCTGAAATCTTTGGTACAAATTAGTAATGACCTTAGTTGTATTTGGGATTGAAAACAGCAGAGAGTAATACACATTTTATTCTATAGAGTAGTTCCAGCTGGTGCTGACTGGAGCCACCTGACTCTTAAATAGTGTTTATTGCAGAGGTCATTTTACATCATTGCTTTATTGTCCAAGGTTAATTGCCAATTTGCTTTTAAATATTATGCAAAAGCATTGGCTGAGATGTAGAAAACTTAGAGAATTTGACTGTCTTAGGAATGAATAATGTCTTGTGAAGTCACACACGTGAAAGAGAATTCTAAAGTTCACCTTGACCATTCTTCTTCCTTCTTCCTAACTGTATCCTATTTTTAAAAATTCCTGGAAACCACTCTATGTTAAAAAAGAAATAAAAATGTAAAAGCAAACATGCTGAGAAAGTATTCACAAAACATATGATAGACAAAAGATTGCTAATTTTATTATATAAATTTATAAGAAAATCATAGAATAGATTAGGTGAATGAAGAAAGGGTCTGAACAGTCTACAAAAGAGGGTTTACCTAACAAACATGGAAAATTGGTCAGTCTCACAAGTGTCACAGGTATATGATAACAGATGCTTTTTTTCCCCTGGCCAAATTAGCTTTGGGAAGATTATAATACTGGTGAGAGTGTGGTGAAATAGGCACTGTCTTACATAATTTCTGAGTGCACAAATTGATAAGACTGTTTTGCAAAGTGGGAAAACTGTATGAAGATTCTTAAAAATACTGCTACGCTTCGTTTTCAGTGATTACACCCCTAGGAATCTATTCTACAGATATAATGTCACATAAAACATATAATGCATAAATACGCTAATCTAAAGTGAAACATAAGAACCGCAACAGACATATTCAGCAATAGGAAAAGAGTCAATAAATTCTGTTTACTGTTGACCATTGAACACTAGGGGTTTGCACTAGGCTGGTTCACTTATACACAGATTGTTTTTACAGTACAGTGCTGTAAATGTATTTTCTCTTCCTCATGGTTTTCTTGATAACGATATGAATATGGTTTTCTTTTCTCTAATTTACTTTATTGTAAGAATACAGTATAAAATATGCATAACATACAAAATATGTATTAACTGAGTGTTTATGTTATCAATCAACAGGAGGCAGTTCAGTTTTGGGGGAGTGAAAAGTTATACGTGGATTTTTAGCTGCATGGTAGTTGGCACCCTTAACCCTTCAAGGGTCAACTGTATTTAATATTATGTCCTAACTGAATAATATTGTAATGTTAAATTGCAAGGTCAAAAGGACAAATATTGCATGATTCCACGTATATGAGGTACCCAGATAGTCAAATTTATAGAGACAAAGAGCAGAATGGTGGTTGCCGGGGGTGGTGAATGGGGTAGGAAATAGGGAGTTGTTGTTTAATGGGTATGGTGTTTCAGTTTGGGAGGATGAAAAGTTCTGGAGACAGAGTGATGATAGTTGCACAGCCATGTGACTGTACTTACTATCACTGAAATGTATACCTAAAAATGGTTAAAATGGTAAATTTTATGTTATGTATATTTTATCACAATAAAATTGCAAGTTTCTTATAATAGTATGAGGAATGCTTCTTATATGAGTTCAGTTTAAAAAAGCAATATACATGCTCTGCAAAAGACACTGTCAAGAGAATGAGAAGACAAGCCATAGACTAAAAGAAAATATTTGTAAAAGACACGTGTGATAGAGGACTGTTATCCAAAATATATGAAGAGCTCTTAAAACTCATCAATAAGAGGGGTGCCTGGGTAGCTCAGTTGGTTAAGCATCCAACTTTGGCTCAGGTCATGATCTCATGATTCATGAGTTCGAACCCTGCATTGGGTTCTGTGTTGACAACTCAGAGACTTTGGATTCTTGTCTCCCTCTCTCTCTGCCCCTCCTCCGCTCACGCTCTCTCTCTGTCTCTCTCTCAACAATAAATAAACATTAAAAAAATTTTTAAAAAAACCCTCAAGAATAAGAAAAAAACCACTTGGTTAAAAAAATGGGCCAAAGATCTGAACAGACACCTCACAAAAGAAGAGATACAGATGGCAAATAAGCATATGAAAAAATGCTGAACGTCATATGTCATTAGAGAATTGCAAAGTAAAACAGCAACAAAGTACAACTGCATACTTATTAACATGGCCCAAATCTAAAACACTGACAACACCAAATGCTGGTGAGGATGAGGAGCAACAGGAGCTCTTATAATTTGCTGGTGGGAGTGCAAAGTGGTATAGCCACTTTGGAAGACAGTTAGCAGTTTCTTACAAAACGAAACAGACTCTTACTATATGATCCAGCAATTGAACTTCTTGGTATTCTCCCAAAGGAAACGAAAACTTATATGTACACAAAAATCTGCACTCGGTTGTTTATAGTAATTTTTTTTATGATTGTCCAAACTTAGTCCAATTTCATTCTTTTGCATATGGATATCTGGTTTTCCTAGCATCATTTGTTGAAGAGACTATCCTTTCCTCATTGGGTTTTCTTGGCTCATTTGTCAAAGTATTAGTTGACTGTATATGTCTGGGTTTATTTTTGGGCTCTTGGTTCTGTTCCATTGGTCAATGTGTCTGTTTTTATGCCAGTACCATATCGGTTTGATTACGACATCTGGGTAGTACAGTTTGAAATCAGGAAGTGTGATGCTTTCAGCTTTGTTCTTTCTCAAGGTTGCTTTGGCTATTTGGGGTCTTTTGTGGTTCCATACAAATTTTAGAATTTTTTTTCTATTTAATTTAATTGTTTTTTTCTATTCCACAGGTTGCCTTTTCATACTTTTGATTTTCAAAAGCTGTGAAGAAACTTTTTAGTTTGATGCAGTCCTAGGAAGCCCTCATACTTTTATCAGCTTCACCTCTAGGAATTCTACCAGTTTTTAATTTTTTTAATTTTTAATTTTTTAATTTAAATTCAAGTTAGTTAACATATAGTATAATAATGATTTCAGGAGTAGAATTTAGTGATTTATCACTTACATATAACACCAAGGGCTCATCCCAACAAGTGACCTCCTTAACGCCCATTACCCATTTTGTCCATTCCCCCACCTAACACCCCTCCAGCAACCCTCAGTTTGTTCTCTCTGTATTTAAGAGTGTCTTATGGTTTGCCTCCCTCTCTGTTTTTATCTTATTTTTGCTTCCCTTCCCCTCTGTTCATCTATTTTGTTTATTAAATTCTATATATGAGTGAAATCATATATTTGTCTTTCTCTGACTGACTTATTTCACTTAGCATAATACACAGTAGTTCCAACCACGTTTTTGCAAATAGCAAGATTTCATTATTTTTCACTGCCGAGTACTATTCTGTTGTATATATATAACACATCTTATTTATCCATTTGTCAGTCAACAGACATTTGGGCTCTTTCTGTAATTTGGCTATTGTCAATAGTGCTGCTATAAACATTGGGGTGCATGTGCCCCTTCGAATCACCATTTTTGTATCCTTTGGATAAATACCTAGTAGGGCAATTGCTGGATCACAGGGTAGTTCTATTTTTAGTTTTTTAAGGAACCTCCATATTGTTTTCCAGAGTGGCTGTACAAGTTTGCATTCCCACCAGCAGTGCAAAAGGGTTCCCCTTTCTCTGCAACCTCACTAACATCTGTTGTTTCCTGAGTTGTTAATTTTAGCCATTCTGACAGGTGTGAGGTGATATTCATTGTGGTTTTGATTTGTATTTCCCTGATGATGAGTGATGTTGAGCATTTTTTCACATGTCTGTTAGCCATCTGGATGTCTTCTTTGGAGAAGTGTCTATTCATGTCTTTTGCCCATTTCTTCACTGGATTATTTGTTTTTTGGGTGTTGAGTTTGATAAGTTCTTTATAGATTTTGGATTCTAACCCTTTATCTGATATGTCATTTGCATCATTTGCAAATATCGTCTCCCATTCCATCAGTTGCCTTTCAGTTTTGCTGATTCTACCAGTTTCTTAGAGTGAAGAGGCAAGATAAACCTTCATGTTTCTGCTAGTGGGAGGGGAAAAGCAACCCTTTTGAAATACATCTAGTGTATTCTCCTTAACAAAGGCATACTTAGCAACAGAAAAGATTACCAGAGCTTTATCTGAAGTTGGGGAAGGAAAATTACCCAACTCCAGCCTCTTCTAGCCTTTCTGTCTCACCTATGGGAAAAAACAAGATCTCAGCCCAGAAATACAGGCTCACTGAAAAACTGAGACAATCATGGGATTACAGTATGCTCCCCCTTCATTATAGTTGGAGACTTCAACTCCTTTCTTTCAGTAATTGGTAGATCATGCAGGCAGAAAACCAGTAAGGATATAGTTGAACTGAATAGCACCACCAATTATCTTGATCTAATATTGACACTTATAAAGTACTTCATCCAAAAAAAAAAAAAAAAGCAGAATACACATTCTTTTCAAGTTCACACGGAACATTCATCAAAATAGACCATATTCTAGACCAAAAAACACACCTGAACAAACTTAGAATACAAATCCTATAAAGTATGTTAGTGTGTTCTTCAGACCACAATAGAATTAAACTAGAAAAAAAAAAAACCAAAAAACAAAACAGAGAGTCACCTGGACGGCTCAGTCAGTTAAACCTTGGATTCTTGATCTCAGCTCAGGTCTTGCTCTCAGGGTCATGAGTTCAAGCCCTGTGTTGGGCTCTGTGCTGGTCATGAAGCCTACTTAAAAAAAAATTAAAAAATAAAATGAAAAAACCAGAAAGCTAGAAAATTCCAATATATTTGGAAAATAAGCCACACACTACTAAATAACCTGTGTATCAGGGAGGCTGGGTGGCTCAGTCAGTTAAGCATCCAACTTCGGAGCAGGTCATGATCTTGCGGTTTGTGGGTTCAAGCCCTGCGTTGGACTGTCTGCTGACAGCCCAAAGCCTGGAGCCTGCTTCAGATTCTGTGTCTGCCTCTCTCTCTGCCCCTCCCCCACTCATGCTCTGTCTCTCTCTCTCTCTCTCTCTTTCAAAAAATGAATAAACATTAAAAAAAAAATAATAACCCATGTTTCAAAGAAGAAGTCTTGAGAAAGTAGAAGCTTTATTGTTTTGTCTTTCACATTTAGGTTTACAATCCACCTAAAATCAACTTTATGTGTGATGTGAGGCAGGGATCAAGTTTTACTCTTTTTAATATGAGTATCTGTCAAGCACACACAAGACAAGGTAAGGCCAATTCCTAACTGATTTAGTCATAAAGATACAATGAGCCACTTCTGGATTGGGGTAGTTTTTTACTGTACAGACAGTGAAAGCATAAAAGCTTCCTATGATCTTTGTCCCCACACCAAGGACAATACCAAAACAAAAGGGGCTAGATGATGGCAATTAGGTTTGTGGGATACCCCCTTATGGAGGAGCCAACTCTAAACTGCATGGCTAAGTGGTTTTATATTCTGCTGCATTATTCTTAGAGGGATGGAGGAGAATGTCATCAGAACCCAGGAGGCAGTGAGAAATTGTTTCACAACAGCCTTTCAGGAGAAGCAAATGGGACGTGGCTTTGGAGTAGCTTTTCACAGGCCTTCTATCCTCTCATGCCCTGGAAGGATCACAAAGTATTCTACCAAGACTCTAATTAGATGTGGTTCAAGCATTTTCCTGCATGGCCTATGTAAATACATAAAAGTTACCAGGGTGTAGCTATTTCTCTACAATTTCTAACTGATCCGGGATTTCATTTTAGTTTCAGTTTAGCTTAGTTTAGTTTTTAAGTAGTCCCCATGCCCAGCATGGAGCTCATTGCGGGGCTTGAACTCACAATCCGGAGATCAAGACCTGAACTGAGATCAAGAGTCAGACACTTCACTGGGTTGTTTTTCGGGTGTGGAGTTTGGTGAGTTCTTTATAGATTTTGGATACTAGCCCTTTGTCCGATATGTCATTTGCAAATATCTTGTCCCATTCCGTTGGTTGCCTTTTAGTTTTGTTGGTTGTTTCCTTTGCTGTGCAGAAGCTTTTTATCTTCATAAGGTCCCAGTAGTTCATTTTTGCTTTTAATTCCCTTGCCTTTGGGGATGTGTCGAGTAGGAGATTGCTACGGCTGAGGTCAGAGAGGTCTTTTCCTGCTTTCTCCTCTAGGGTTTTGATGGTTTCCTGTCTCACATTCAGGTCCTTTATCCATTTTGAGTTTATTTTTGTGAATGGTGTGAGAAAGTGGTCTAGTTTCAACCTTCTGCATGTTGCTGTCCAGTTCTCCCAGCACCATTTGTTAAAGAGACTGTCTTTTTTCCATTGGATATTCTTTCCTGCTTTGTCAAAGATGAGTTGGCCATATTTTTGTGGGTCTAGTTCTGGGGATTCTATTCTATTCCATTGGTCTATGTATCTGTTTTTGTGCCATGGGCCACCAGTTTTCTTAAGTGCATGGGCAGATTTTTTTTAATGTTTATTTTTGAGAGAGAGGGAGAGAGAGCGTGAGAGAGAGAGCATGGGGGAAGGGCAGAGAGCAAGGGGAACAGAGGATCTGAAGTGGGCTCTGTGCTCGCAGCAGAGATGCGGGGCTCAAAGACCCTAACCATGAGATCATGACCTGAGCCAAAGTCGGATGCTTAACCAACTGAACCACCCAGTGCCCCTGGACAAACCTTTTATTAGCAAAAGAGAACTTCCAGTACTTGTTAAGGAATATAACCTGAAACTCTGCCGCCTAACACTTATCAAATATCTGTTGAATAAAATAGTGTTTATGGGGTATTGCCTGGAGAGTGTGCAAGCCATCTATTCCTCTACGTCTTAGGTCAGGTTGCCTGGGAAACTGACTCAGAGGGATGTTTACTGAGGAATATCCAGGATCAACATGGTGAGGGAGTAGAAAACAGGAATAAGAAGAGAAGCTTAACTGTGAGTAAATTTTTTTCTTCTTGAATTAATGAGATTTTCAGAGAGCTATAAAACAGGAGAGTGTGATTTTGGCCCCACTCATTCATTAGTTTATTCAACAAATATTTTTTGAGTACTTACTATGCATTTTGTGTTAGATTCTGGCAATAGTGAACAAGACAGACTCAGTCCCTGATGTGATGGAGTTTATAATCTCAAAAGAGAGAAAGAGATTTCAATTCAATGGTTAATACCTAAGATTTTTTTAACTAGATAGGCAAATTCTAAAGTTACTAGTTAAAATATAATATGTAAGTCTAGTTAAAGTATTAAATAAGAGTCATAAGTGATGGCAGGGGGAAACTAGCCCCAATAGATATTTAAAACATATTATAAAATTATACTAATTAACACCATTGGTACTAGTAAAGAGATCAGTGGAGCAAAAGCAAGCATCAGAAATCAATCCAAATAAGGAGGCTGAAAGATGGTTTATTTGATGAATGAAATACTTTAAGGCAATTGGTTGGTTATTTGAAAAAAATAATCTCTGCGATGAATTTCACTCTTTATACCAAAATAATTTCTAAATGGATCTACTATTTAAAAATAGAAATTAAATCATAAAAGCATGAGACAAAAGCATGGAAGATTTTTTTAATGAGTTGGCATGGAGAAGGACTTTTAAAAGCAATATCTGAAATTTAGAATCCATAATGTAAAAACTTGTTAGGTCTGACTATATATTGATTAAAAATAGCTGCACTATAAAAGATAACATGAAGTCAAAAGAAAAATTGATAAATTTTTAAAATATATTTTCAAAGACTAACAATGGCAAATCTTTTCTTAGCATACAGAATCTCTTAAAAATTAATAAATACCACAAACCAATAGGTTATGTTCAGGCACATATAGAAAATAAATGCAAATGAGTTTTCAAGATATGAAAAAATGAATGAAACATGGTAAAAAAACATCAATTAATTAAATAACCATACCTAATTTGGGAGTAAAAATATCAATTACTAAGGATAGGATGAGAAGATCCAATATCCATCTAGTTGTGGAGTCCCAGAGGGCAGGAATAGAAAGAATGGGAGAGACATTCTTCAAAAGATCCTATCTAATGATTTTCCAGAAATATGAAGACATACGTTTTCAGATTCAGGTACACAATGAATCCCAATTTCTCAATAAGTAATTCACAATTGGATACTTCTTGGATCAATTGTGGAGCACTAAAGACAAAAAGTTTACAAAAGCAAGCAGAGAGAAAAAGACAACCTACTTACAAAGAGTATGACAATTACACTTAGAGCAGACTTCTCATCTCTGACATGGAAACCAGAATACAATGGAATGATATCTTCAGAGTGCTGAGAGAAAAAAACTGTCAATTTAGCTAAGCTACCATTAAGTAAATACACCGTCTGACAAAAACTGAGATTTTTTTGCCTTCAACAGATGCTAACGCACATCTAACAGGATTACATCAGGATCAAGGAAAATGTTCTCCAAAGGAAGGTATGAAATACAATAAAGAATTGTGAGCAAAGCAAAAATACTGAATAGAAATACTAGGAGTAACATGTAAGATATGAGGAGGTAATCTTAATTCAAGAGTTCCAGGTTAAATAAAGCATAGTCTTCAAGAGCACAGTTATGGAACCAGACTGCCTGGTTTGAATTCCAGTATCGTGATTTATTATCTGTGTAGCCATAGGCAAATTACTTAACCTCTTAGGTCTTTTTTTTTTTTTTTTTTTTTTTTTATTTTTTATTTTATTTTTATTTTTATTTTTATTTATTTATTTTTTTTTAATATATGAAATTTACTGTCAAATTGGTTTCCATACAACACCCAGTGCTCATCCCAAAAGGTGCCCTCCTCAATACCCATCACCCACCCTGCCCTCCCTCCCACCCCCCATCAACCCTCAGTTTGTTCTCAGTTTTTAACAGTCTCTTATGCTTTGGCTCTCTCCCACTCTAACCTCTTTTTTTTTTTTTTTTTTTTTCCTTCCCCTCCCCCATGGGTTTCTGTTATGTTTCTCAGGATCCACATAAGAGTGAAACCATATGGTATCTGTCTTTCTCTGTATGGCTTATTTCACTTAGCATCACACTCTCCAGTTCCATCCACGTTGCTACAAAAGGCCATATTTCATTTTTTCTCATTGCCACGTAGTATTCCATTGTGTATATAAACCACAATTTCTTTATCCATTCATCAGTTGATGGACATTTAGGCTCTTTCCATAATTTGGCTATTGTTGAGAGTGCCGCTATAAACATTGGGGTACAGGTGCCCCTATGCATCAGTACTCCTGTATCCCTTGGATAAATTCCTAGCAGTGCTATTGCTGGGTCATAGGGTAGGTCTATTTTTAATTTTCTGAGGAACCTCCACACTGCTTTCCAGAGCGGCTGCACCAATTTGCATTCCCACCAACAGTGCAAGAGGGTTCCTGTTTCTCCACATCCTCTCCAGCATCTATAGTCTCCTGATTTCTTCATTTTGGCCACTCTGACTGGCGTGAGGTGGTATCTGAGTGTGGTTTTGATTTGTATTTCCCTGATAAGGAGCGACGTTGAACATCTTTTCATGTGCCTGTTGGCCATCCGGATGTCTTCTTTAGAGAAGTGTCTATTCATGTTTTCTGCCCATTTCTTCACTGGGTTATTTGTTTTTCGGGTGTGGAGTTTGATGAGCTCTTTATAGATTTTGGATACTAGCCCTTTGTCCGATGTGTCCTTTGCAAATATCTTTTCCCATTCCGTTGGTTGCCTTTTAGTTTTGTTGGTTGTTTCCTTTGCTGTGCAGAAGCTTTTTATCTTCATAAGGTCCCAGTAATTCACTTTTGCTTTTAATTCCCTTGCCTTTGGGGATGTGCCGAGTAAGAGATTGGTACGGCTGAGGTCAGAGAGGTCTTTTCCTGCTTTCTCCTCTAAGGTTTTGATGGTTTCCTGTCTCACATTCAGGTCCTTTATCCATTTTGAGTTTATTTTTGTGAATGGTGTGAGAAAGTGGTCTAGTTTCAACCTTCTGCATGTTGCTGTCCAGTTCTCCCAGCACCATTTGTTAAAGAGACTGTCTTTTTTCCATTGGATGTTCTTTCCTGCTTTGTCAAAGATGAGTTGGCCATACGTTTGTGGGTCTAGTTCTGGGGATTCTATTCTATTCCATTGGTCTATGTGTCTGTTTTTGTGCCAATACCATGCTGTCTTGATGATGACAGCTTTGTAGTAGAGGCTAAAGTCTGGGATTGTGATGCCTCCTGCTTTGGTCTTCTTCTTCAAAATTACTTTGGCTATTCGGGGCCTTTTGTGGTTCCATATGAATTTTAGGATTGCTTGTTCTAGTTTCGAGAAGAATGCTGGTGCAATTTTGATTGGGATTGCATTGAATGTGTAGATAGCTTTGGGTAGTATTGACATTTTGACAATATTTATTCTTCCAATCCATGAGCAGGGAATGTCTTTCCATTTCTTTAAATCTTCTTCAATTACCTTCATAAGCTTTCTATAGTTTTCAGTATACAGATCTTTTACATCTTTGGTTAGATTTATTCCTAGGTATTTTATGCTTCTTGGTGCAATTGTGAATGGGATCAGTTTCTTCATTTGTCTTTCTGTTGCTTCATTGTTAGTGTATAAGAATGCAACTGATTTCTGCACATTGATTTTGTATCCTGCAACTTTGCTGAATTCATGTATCAGTTCTAGCAGACTTTTGGTGGAGTCTATCGGATTTTCCATGTATAATATCATGTCATCTGCAAAAAGCGAAAGCTTGACTTCATCTTTGCCAATTTTGATGCCTTTGATTTCCTTTTGTTGTCTGATTGCTGATGCTAGAACTTCCAGCACTATATTAAACAACAGCGGTGACAGTGGGCATCCCTGTCGTGTTCCTGATCTCAGGGAAAAAGCTCTCAGTTTTTCCCCGTTGAGGATGATGTTAGCTGTGGGCTTTTCATAAATGGCCTTTATGATCTTTAAGTATGTTCCTTCTATCCCGACTTTCTCAAGGGTTTTTATTAAGAAAGGGTGCTGGATTTTGTCAAAGGCCTTTTCTGCATCGATTGACAGGATCATATGGTTCTTCTCTTTTTTTTTGTTAATGTGATGTATCACGTTGATCGATTTGCGAATGTTGAACTAGCCCTGCATCCCAGGAATGAATCCCACTTGATCATGGTGAATAATTCTTTTTATATGCTGTTGAATTCGATTTGCTAGTATCTTATTAAGAATTTTTGCATCCATATTCATCAGGGATATTGGCCTGTAGTTCTCTTTTTTTACTGGGTCTCTGTCTGGTTTAGGAATCAAAGTAATACTGGCTTCATAGAATGAGTCTGGAAGTTTTCCTTCCCTTTCTATTTCTTGGAATAGCTTGAGAAGGATAGGTATTATCTCTGCTTTAAACGTCTGGTAGAACTCCCCTGGGAAGCCATCTGGTCCTGGACTCTTATTTGTTGGGAGATTTTTGATAACCGATTCAATTTCTTCGCTGGTTATGGGTCTGTTCAAGCTTTCTATTTCCTCCTGATTGAGTTTTGGAAGAGTGTGGGTGTTTAGAAATTTGTCCATTTCTTCCAGATTGTCCAATTTGCTGGCATATAATTTTTCATAGTATTCCCTGATAATTGTTTGTATCTCTGAGGGATTGGTTGTAATCATTCCATTTTCATTCATGATTTTATCTATTTGGGTCATCTCCCTTTTCTTTTTGAGAAGCCTGGCTAGAGGTTTGTCAATTTTGTTTATTTTTTCAAAAAACCAACTCTTGGTTTCGTTGATCTGCTCTACAGTTTTTTTAGATTCTATATTGTTTATTTCTGCTCTGATCTTTATGATTTCTCTTCTTCTGCTGGGTTTAGGCTGCCTTTGCTGTTCTGCTTCTATTTCCTTTAGGTGTGCTGTTAGATTTTGTATTTGGGATTTTTCTTGTTTCTTGAGATAGGCCTGGATTGCAATGTATTTTCCTCTCAGGACTGCCTTCGCTGCATCCCAAAGCGTTTGGATTGTTGTATTTTCATTTTCGTTTGTTTCTATATATATTTTAATTTCTTCTCTAATTGCCTGGTTGACCCACTCATTCGTTAGTAGGGTGTTCTTTAACCTCCATGCTTTTGGAGGTTTTCCAGACTTTTTCCTGTGGTTGATTTCAAGCTTCATAGCATTGTGGTCTGAAAGTATGCATGGTATAATTTCAATTCTTGTAAACTTATGAAGGGCTGTTTTGTGACCCAGTATATGATCTATCTTGGAGAATGTTCCATGTGCACTCGAGAAGAAAGTATATTCTGTTGCTTTGGGATGCAGAGTTCTAAATATATCTGTCAAGTCCATCTGATCCAATGTATCATTCAGGGCCCTTGTTTCTTTATTGACTGTGTGTCTAGATGATCTATCCATTTCTGTAAGTGGGGTGTTAAAGTCCCCTGCAATGACCACATTCTTATCAATAAGGTTGCTTATGTTTATGAGTAATTGTTTTATATATCTGGGGGCTCGGGTATTTGGCGCATAGACATTTATAATAGTTAGCTCTTCCTGGTGGATAGACCCTGTGATTATTATATAATGCCCTTCTTCATCTCTTGTTACAGCCTTTAATTTAAAGTCTAGTTTGTCTGATATAAGTATGGCTACTCCAGCTTTCTTTTGGCTTCCAGGAGCATGATAAATAGTTCTCCATCCCCTCACTCTCAATCTAAAGGTGTCCTCAGATCTAAAATGAGTCTCTTGTAGACAGCAAATAGATGGGTCTTGTTTTTTTATCCATTCTGATACCCTATGTCTTTTAGTTGGCGCATTTAATCCATTTACATTCAGTGTTATTATAGAAAGATATGGGTTTAGAGTCATTGTGATGTCTGTATGTTTTATGCTTGTAGTGATGTCTCTGGTACTTTGTCTCACAGGATCCCCCTTAGGATCTCTTGTAGGGCTGGTTTTGTGGTGACAAATTCCTTCAGTTTTTGTTTGTTTGGGAAGACCTTTATCTCTCCTTCTATTCTAAATGACAGACTTGCTGGATAAAGGATTCTCGGCTGCATATTTTTTCTGTTTAGCACACTGTAGATATCGTGCCAAGCCTTTCTGGCCTGCCAAGTTTCAAAGGAGAGATCAGTCACGAGTCTTATAGGTCTCCCTTTATATGTGAGGGCACGTTTATCCCTTGCTGCTTTCAGAATTTTCTCTTTATCCTTGTATTTTGCCAGTTTCACTATGATATGTCGTGCAGAAGATCGATTCAAGTTACGTCTGAAGGGAGTTCTCTGTGCCTCTTGGATTTCAATGCCTTTTTCCTTCCCCAGTTCAGGGAAGTTCTCAGCTATAATTTGTTCAAGTACCCCTTCAGCACCTTTCCCTCTCTCTTCCTCCTCTGGGATACCAATTATGCGTATATTATTTTTTTTTAGTGTATCACTTAGTTCTCTAATTTTCCCCTCATACTCCTGGATTTTTTTATCTCTCTTTCTTTCAGCTTCCTCTTTCTCCATAACTTTATCTTCTAGTTCACCTATTCTCTCCTCTGCCTCTTCAAGCCGAGCCATCGTGGTTTCCATTTTGTTTTGCATTTCGTTTAAAGCGTTTTTCAGCTCCTCGTGACTGTTCCTTAGTCCCTCGATCTTTGTGGCAAGAGATTCTCTGCTGTCCTGTATACTGTTTTCAAGCCCAGCGATTAATTTTATGACTATTATTCTAAATTCACTTTCTGTTATATTATTTAAATCCTTTTTGATCAGTTCATTAGCTGTTGTTATTTCCTGGAGATTCTTCTGAGGGGAATTCTTCCGTTTGGTCATTTTGGAGAGTCCCTGGCGTGGTGAGGACCTGCAGGGCACTTCCCCTGTGCTGTGGTGTATAACTGGAGTTAGTGGGCGGGGCCGCAGTCCGACCCGATGTCTGCCCCCAGCCCACTGCTGGGGCCACAGTCAGACTGGTGTGTGCCTTCTCTTCCCCTCTCCTAGGGGCGGGATTCACTGTGGGGTGGCGTGTCCCGTCTGGGCTACTTGCACACTGCCAGGCTTGTGTTGCTGGGGATCTGGCGTATTAGCTGGGGTGGGTAGGCAAGGTGCACGGGGGCTGGAGGGGCAGGCTTAGCTCGCTTCTCCTTAGGTGATCCACTTCAGGAGGAGCCCTGTGGCAGCGGGAGGGAGTCAGATCCGCTGCCGGAGGTTTGGCTCCGCAGAAGCACAGAGTTGGGTGTTTGCGCGGAGCGAGCAAGTTCCCTGGCAGGAACTGGTTCCCTTTGGGATTTTGGCTGGGGGATGGGCGGGGGAGATGGCGCTGGCGCCTTTGTTCCCCGCCAAGCTGAGCTCTGCCGTCCGGGGGCTCAGCAGCTCTCCCTCCCTTTGTCCTCCAGCCTTCCCGCTTTCCGAGCAGAGCTGTTAACTTATGACCTCCCAGACGCTAAGTCGCGCTTGCTGTCGGAACACAGTCTGTCCGGCCCCTCCGCTTTTGCCAGCCAGACTCGGGGGCTCTGCTTGGCCGGCGAGCCGCCCCTCCGCCCCGGCTCCCTCCCGCCAGTCCGTGGAGCGCGCACCGCCTCGCTGCCCTTCCTACCCTCTTCCGTGGGCCTCTAGTCTGCGCTTGACTCCGGAGACTCCCTTCTGCTAATCCTCTGGCGGTTTTCTGGGTTCTTTAGGCAGGTGTAGGTGGAATCTAAGTGATCAGCAGGACGCGCTGTGAGCCCCGCGTCCTCCTACGCCGCCATCTTCCGGAACCAAGCTATATACATTTTCAACCTCTTAGGTCTTAAATGACTTGTAAGTAAAGTGCTCACAACAGTTCCTAATAAACAGCAGCCACTGAATAAACATTACTCTTATGAGTATAAAGGTTCTGAGATTGTTTAGAGAAAAACTGACACACTGATTACCTTTAGATATTAACAAATACGTGAGTTCAAATTTTAAGGATTAGTAAAAGTATAGAAATCAAGGTTATACTTTTCTCATCACCGTGAGAGGGGAAAAACCCTTAGTTAACTCAAAATGAGACAGTAAAAGCAATGAAAAATAAGCTTAGAAAAATAGAACATTTAAGATTCTCCTATTGATAATGCAGATGACAGTTGGTTTTCTCCCACTTGCCAGTGATTCCTCGTAATTAGGATATTGTTAAGGCTAGACATAAAACAAAGAAGGCTTCTTGATGGTTTTATTCCTTAACCATATTTGTCCTAGAAGCTGCCTCTATTGATGAAAATTGCAAATAGAGACTTTAGCCAAGCATACAGTGATCACCCTTACCTAAACCAAACATGCTGTCACCTACAAATTCAAAAGGTGGCCCTTTAAAACCTAATGGCCCTTGATATCCTGACTGCAGCTCAAGGAGGAACATATGCTTTATTAAAACAGAGTGTTATGTATACACTCCAGATTACCACAAAAATGTGACAGGGTTACTAAAAGACATGAATAATCAAACTGGCACTTTAAACAATCCCTCTCTTTCCTTTAGGGATTGGTTAAATTCCTGGACTGGAGGAAGATTTTGGTCAACTATCAAAGGTCTTTTATTCAGACTTCTCTTTCTAATAATAATAAAAAGATTATTATTTTGTTGTCTTTTCAAAAAAATTTTTAATGTTTATTTACTTATTTTGAGAGGGCGCAAGTGGGGGTGGGGTAGAGAGGGAGAGAGAGAGAGAATCCCAAGCAGGCTCCATGCTGCCATGCAGGGCTGACGTGGGGCTGACATGGGACTCGAGCCCACAGACCATAAGATCATGACCTGAGCTGAAACTGATAGTCGTATGCTTAACTGACTAAGCCACCCAGGCACCCCATATTTTGTTGTCTTTTCCTATGTCTTTCTACCTGGTGTTGAGACTCTCACTGACATAACTTCAAGTTGACAGAGGATCCTTTGTACTCAAGGAGATTCATTTATGTTGTCTACTTTGGATTAGGCTGCCTCTGCCTTTGGTAATTCCTATATGTAAGTTACCCAACAGACTAATGTTGACCCCTAGATAGGGACAGCTCTACGCCCCTATTGAGCAAGAAGAAGTTACAGAAGATAAGACTGTGTACCCTCAGCAACCTTAAAGATTTAAGGGTCAAAATTGTTCAGGGGGGAATGATGGGGAGAGCAAAAGCAAAAGGAAATGTAAAATTAAATTTCCTTACAACTGGCAGCCCATTGACAAATATTTGAGACAGGCAGAGTAAGTCATTCCTCCAGGAACTCCCAACTGTCTTAACGTTAATGCTTTGCTAGAGGAGAAAACAACCTTAGCTTGACAATAGCCAGGCCTCTAGGATCCTGTAAGTCTTCTTTAACATATGAAAATCTTTTGGAAATTTGCTTTGTTTCTACCCCTCCCAACTTAAAAGTACATAATCAATCCCAGTGCAGCTCTTTCTGCCCACAGGTCCTATCCCTGTGCTTTTATAAAACCATCTTTTTTGTACCAAAAACATCTCAAGAATTCTTTCTTGACCGTTTGCTCCTGGACCCCACATCAAATTATATCAGTAGTACATGCCTCTTGTGTTACTATTTTATTTTTTTTAAGTTGATTTTTATTCTGAGAGAGAGAGAGAGAGAGGCAGAGAGAGAGAGAGGCAGAGAGAAAGGGAGAGGGAGAATCCCAAGCAGGCTCCGCATTGTCAGTGCAGAACCCGATACGGAGCTCAATCTCACCAGCTGTGAGATCATGACCTGAGATGAAACCGAATCAGACACTCAACTGACTGAACCACCCAGGCGTCCCTCACATTTAGGCCTTTAGTCCATTGACTAATTGAATTTATTTTCGTGTATGGTGTGAGAAAACTGTCCAGATTCATTCTTTTGCATATGGCTGTCCAGTTTTCCCAACACCCTTTGTTGAAGAGACATTTTCCCATTGGATATTCCTTCCTGCATTATCAAAGATTAATTGACCACATAATTGTAGGTTCATTTCTGGGTTTTCTATTCTGTTCTATTGATCTGATCTATGTGTCTATTTTTGTACCAGTATCACACTGTTTTGATTACTACAGGTTTGTAATACAACTTGAACTCTGGAATTGTGATGACTCCAGCTTTGGTTTTCTTTTTCAGTGTTGCTTTGGCTTTTTGGGGTCTTTTGTGGTTCTATACACATTTTAGGATTATTTGTTCTAGCTCTGTAAAAAATGCTGTGGGGTATTTCAATAGGGAATGCATTAAATATGTAGATTTCTTTGGATGGTATGGAAATTTTAATAATATTTGTTCTTCCAATCCATGAGCATAGAATGTCTTTCCATTTCTTTGTGTTGTCTTCAATTTCTTTAGTGTTTTATAGTTTTCAGACTATAAATCTTTCAACTCTTTAATTAGGTTTATTCTTAGGTATCCTATTGTTTTTGGTGTAATTATAAATAGGAGTATTTCCTTACTTTCTCTTTCTGTTGCTTCATTATTGGCATATAGAAATGCAACAGATTTCTGTATCTTGATTTTATATCCTGCGACTTTACTGAATTCCTTTATCAGTTCTAGCAGTTTTTGGTGAAGTATTTTGGGTCTTCTACATATAGTATCATATCATCTGCAAATAGTGAAAGTTTTACTTTTCCTTTCTGAATTGGATGCCTTTTATTTCTTTTTGTTTTCTAATTGTTGCGGCTAGGACTTCCAGTACTATGTTGAATAAAAGTGGTGAGAGTGGACATCCCTGTCTTGTTCCTGACCATAGAGGAAAAGCTGTCAGTTTTTCCCCACTGAAGATATTAGCTGTGGGTTTTTCATATATGATCTTTATTATGTTGAGGTATGTTCCCTCTAAACCTACTTTGTTGAGGGTTTTTGTCATGAACTGATATTGAACATTGTCAAATGCTTTTTCTGCATCCTTTGAAAGGATCATACGGTTCTTATCCTTTCTTTTTTTAATGTGATGTGTCACAATGATTGATTTGCAAATACTGAACCACACTTGCAACCCAGGAATAAACTCCACTTGATTGTGATGAATGATTTTTTAATGTATTGTTGGATTTGGTTTGCTAGTATTTTATTGAGAATTTTTGCATCTATGTTCATCAGGGATATTGGCCTGTAGTTCTCTTTTTTGTGGTATCTTTATCTGGTTTTTGTATCAGGGTGATGCTGGCCTCATAGGATGAATTTGAGAATTTTCCTTCTTTTTCTATTTTTTGGAATAGTTTGAGAAGAATAGGAATTAACTTTTCTTTAAATGTTTGGTACAATTCACCTGTGAAGCCATCTGGTCCTGGACTTTTGTTTTTTAGGAGTGTTTTGATTACTGATTCAATTTTTCTGCTGGTTATCCATCTGTTCAAGTTTTCTATTTCTTCCTGTTTCAGTTTTAGTAATTTATATGTTTCTAGGAATTTATCCATTTCTTCTAGGTTGTTAAAATTTTTGGCATATAGTTTTTCATAATACAGAATGCACATTTCTCAAGCACTGAGAAGCCTCTGAAAAATTGAACATCAAGGAATCTCAATGAACTTTAAAGAATCCATAGTCTACCAATCATATTTTCTGACCATAATGCACTTCAGTTAGAAGTCAAGTACAAAAAATAACCAGCCCTGTTGGTAGGGGTATAGATTGGTCCAACCACTTTGAAAAACTATTTGGCCACATCAGTTAAAGCTGAATATACACATAGCTATGGCCCAACAATTCTTTTCCTCTAATAGAAATACATACATACATTCATTACTAAGTGAAAGAAGGTAACCTAAAAATGCTATAGATTGTAATGATTCCAACTACATGAAATTCTGAAAAAGGCAAAACTATGGAGACAGTAAAGAGATCAGTGGTTGCCAGGAGTTAGGGGGCAGGGAGGGAAGAATAGGTGGAGCACATAGGATTTTCAGAGTAGTGAAACTATTCTGTATATTATAACAGAATATGGAATGTATTGGATACATATGTGGATATCCACAAATGTGGATACATTTGTCCAAATCCATTGAATGTATAATGTCAAGAGTGAATCCTAATGAAAACAATGGACTCTGGGCAATAATGATGTGTCAGCGTACTTTCGTTGATTGTAATGAATATACCACTCTGGTAGGGGAGGTTGATGGTGGAGGGAGTCTGTACTAGTTGGGAGGGTATGGGGTAGCTTTCTCTACCTTCCTTACAATTTCGCTAGACCCTAAAACTGCTCTAAAAATAAAGTCTATTTTTAAAGCATAAAAAAAGAAATACATACATACATTCAAAAAAAAAAAAACTGTACTAGAATGTTCACAGCAGCACTATTCACAACAGCCCTAAACTAGAAACTACTCAAATGTCCATCAGTTGTAGAATGGATAAAAAAAATCATGGTATATTCTTACAATGAGGTATTCTGCAGCAAGGACTATTAACAAACTACAGTTAAATGCAACAATATGGATGATCTCACAAATATAAGGTTGAATGAAAGAAGACAAAACAACCTACATATTGTATGATTTTATTTACATTAAATACAAAAGCAGGCAGATCTATGCTGTTAGAAGTTAGGATAGCGTTTATTCTTGGGGAAGGGGTAGCAATGGGAAGGGAGCATAAGGGTGGCTTCCAGGATACTGACAAAATTCTGTTTCTTGATTTTGGGGTTGGTGACATGGCTGTATTTAGTTTGTAAAAATTTACTGAGCTGTGCATTTATAACATGTACTTTGTGTATGCATATTATTCTTCAATGAAAAGTTAAAATTAAACCCATATGACTTCCTTATATTTAGAAATTAGAAGTATTTACTAAGTAACTTATGAATAAGAGTATAGTCAAAATGGAAATTTATACATGCCTAGAACAACCATAAGGAAAATACTAAACCAAAATTAATTAAATATAGCCAAAGCAGAGGGAAATGTCTATTTTTGAATGTTTATATTATCAAGGAGAGAAGGCTGAAAATTTAATAAGCTAAGCATCCAACTTAAGATAGCAAAAGATCAGCAGAGCAAGCCCAAAGAAAATAGAAGGAAAGAAAAATAAGAGCAGACAATAATGAAATAGAAAAAATAAAGATAAAATAGAGAGGATCAACAAAGCCAGAAGTTGGTTCTTTGGAAAGACTAACACAGTAGAAAAATCTTTGGCAGGACTGATGATGAGGAAAAAGAGAAGATGAATAAATAAACAGTATTAATAATGAAACAGATATCTAGTACACATTCCACAGAAATCAAAAAGATAATAAAAGAAAGCTCAGAATGTCTTTAAGACAATAATTGAAATTTGCTAAGAAAGTAGAACTTAAGTGCTCTCACACACACACAGAAAAAGATATATGAGGTGATGGGTATGTTAAATTTTTTTCATTTTATTGAGAAATAATTGACATACATCACTGTGTAAGTTTAAGGTAGATTGCATGATGGTTTTATTGACATATATTCTGAAATGATTACCACACTAGAGTTAGTTAACATCCATTCTCTCATATAGATACAATAAAACAAATGAAAATTTTTTCTATTTGTGATAAGAACTCCTAGGATCTTTGTACCTTTTGAATGCCTTCCTCCAATTCCCTCTCTCTGTTCTCCATCTCTGGTAACCACAAATCTGATCTCTTTTTCTATGAGTTTGATGGGGTTTTTTGGGTTTTGTTTTTAGATTCCACATATAAATGAAATAATACAGTAATTTGTCTTTCTTTGTCTGACTTATTTCACTTAGCATAATGCCTTCAAGATCCATCCATATTGTCACAAATTATAGGATTTCCTAATTTTTCCTGGATGAATAATATTCCAGTGTGTGTGTGTGTGTGTGTGTGTGTGTATTACAACTTCTTTATCTATTAACCCATTGATGGACACGTAGGTTGTTTCCATGCCATAGCTATTATAAATAATGCTGCTATGAACATAGGGGTGGATATTTTTTTCAAGTTAGTGTTTTTTGTTTCCTTTGGATATATTTCCAGAAGTGGCACTGCTGGGTCATTTGGAAGTTCTATTTTTAATTTTTTGAGGATACTTCATACTGTTTTCCATAGTGGCTGCACTGATTTAAAATCCCACCAACACAAGGTTTCCTTTTCTACACATCCACGCCAGCATTTATCTCTTGTCTTTTTGATGATAGCCGTTCAAATAGGCATGAGGTGATATCTCATTGTGGTTTTAATTTACATTTCCCTTATGATAGTGATGTGCAGCAATTTTTCATGTACTTGTTAGCCATTCATATATCTTCTTTGGAAAAATGTCTATTCAGGTTGTTTGCACATTTTCAAGGGAAACAGAAGCAAAAATGAACTATTTGGACCATATCAAAATAAAAACCTTCTGCACAGCAAAGGAAACAATCAATAAAACTAAAAGATGACCTGTTGAATGGGAAAAGATATTTGCTAATGACTTAGCTGATAAAGGGTTAGTATTGAAAATATATAAAGAACTTATAAATCTCAACACCCAAAAACCAAATACAGGCAGATGACATGAACAGACATTTCTCCAAAGAAGACATATGGATGGCCAACAAACACATAAAAAGATTCTCAACATCACTGATCATCAGAGAAATGCAAAACAAAACTACAATGAGATATCACCCCACACCTGTCAGAATGGCTAAAATAAAAAACATAAGAAACAACAGGTGTTTGCAAGGATGTGGAGAAAAATGGACCATAGCATACTATTGGTGGGAATGCAATTGTTAGTAGTGCAGGTACTATGGAAAACAATAAAGAAGCTCCTCAAAAAGTTAAAAATAGAACTACCCTACGATCTAATAATTGTACTACTGAGTATTTACCCAAAATATACAAAAACAGTAATTCAAAGAGATACATGCACCCAATGTTTATAGCAGCATTATTTACAATAGCCAAATTATGGAAATAGCCCAAGTGTCCATCAACTGATGAATGGACAAAGAATATGTGGTGTATATATATGTACAATGGAATATTACTCAGCCATAAAAAGAATGAAATCTTGCCATTTACAATGATGTGGATGGAGTTAGAGTGTATTATGCTAAGTGAAATAAGTCAGTCAGAGAGAGATAAATACCATATGATTTCATTCATATGCAGAATTTAAGAAACAAAACAAAGAAAAAAAGAGAGACAAACCAAGAAACAGACTCTTAACTATATAGGTTGTTTGCTCATTTTAATTGGATTATCTGTTTTGTTTTGTTTTGCTATTGAGTTGTATGAATTCTTTATATATTTTGGATATTAACTCCTTAGGAGATATATGATTTGCAAATATTTCTAATGGATACGCTAATTAATTTGATGGTGAGAATCCTTTCACAATATATACATATATCAAATGTTGTACACTTCAAATTTACTTTGTCGATTATGCCTCAATAAAGCTGAAAAAGAAAAGAAAAGGGAAAAAACAAAAGAATACTGACATTTGTTTTTTGTTTAAAATTTTTTTGTAATGTTTATTTATTTTTGAGAGAGAGAGAGAGAGAGAGAGTGAGGGTGGGAGGAGCAGTGAGAGAGGGAGACACAGAAACCAAAGAGGCTTCAAGCTCTGAGCTGTCAGCACAGAGCCTGACACGGGGCTCTAACTCACTAAACAGGAGATCATCACCTGAGCCGAAGTCAGAGGTTCATCTGACTGAGCCACTGAGGCACCCCAAGAATACTGCCATTTGAATCACTTGCTATGTCAAAGAAATACAGATATATTGTTTATAAGAGACACATCTAAAATAAAGACACACAAAGCAAAAGGATGGAAAAACATATTGGGCAAAAGCCACAAGAAAACTAGTGTGGCTATATTATTATCAGGTAGAATGGACTTTAAGACAAAAAATATTTTTAGAGATGGAGAGGGTGACAGTCTAGTGAATAATGATTTTATACATATATGTACTGAATAAACTAGGCTCAATATACATGAAACAAATGCACAGGAAGAAATGGATGCACAAATCTATCATTCTTGGGGGGATTTCAAGCAATTGTGCTTAGTGTTGTTAGAACAAACAGACAAAAAGCAGCGAAGATACAGAAAAAGTGGCAGCACAACTAATATGCTTAACATAATGTACAGATGTAGAGGTCTGTGTCCAACAATAAGAGAATACCTATTTTATCAATTACTTTGGCAATATTTTCAAAAATTATTATGTACTAGGTCATTAAGAAAGCCTCAATAGGGGCACCTGGGTGGATCAGTTGGTTGGGACTCTGACTCTTGATTTTGGCTCAGGTCATGATCTCACAGTTGGTGGAATTGAGCCTGGAAGTGGGGTCCCCACTGTCAGCACTTGGAATTCTCTTTTTCCCTCTTTCTGCCCCTCCCCAACTCACACCTGTGTCCCTGCATTCTCTCTCAAAATAAATAAAACATTTAAAAAAATAAAAAAGAAAGCTTCAATAAGTTTCAAAGACTAATTATCATATATACAATAATCTTTCAACACAATGCAATTAAACTAGAAATTAATTACAAAAACATAAAAAAATTTAAGTTCCTGAATATTTTAAAATCTATAAAATATTTTACTAAATAACTCATTTTTTTAAAGTAGAAATTTAAAGAATACCTGGAAGCAAATAATAACTACTACATAGAAAACCTGTGGGATGCAAGAAAAATTGTGCTTCTAGGCAAGTTAGCAAAGCCTACAAATTAATGAGACAAGTATCAATTTTAAGATATTGGTAAAAGAATAAATATATATACATAAATGAAAATAAAATAGAAAGGAAATAGAAATGAAAGATTCAATATAGGCCAACAAAGCCAAAGTTGATTTTTCAAAACAACTAACAACGCAAGCAAACTGCTGACAAGATTTATCAAGAGCAAAAGGGAGAAAATACAATTTTATGAGTGAAAGGAGAACATAACTAAGACAAAGTAGAGATTAACAAACAAGAAAACACTACTAACAACTCTATGCCAACAATTTTGTAAATAGAGGTGAGGACAAAACGCCAGGAAAAAAAGTTTAACAGAAGAAATAAAAGGTTTGAATAGTCTTATACTATTACAGTAATTGAAGTAATTGTAACAATAGTTAAAATCTTCCCATAGAGAAAGCACTGATATTTTTATGGAAAAGTTTTGTTAAATTTTTAAAAAACAGATAAAATATGAAAATTATTTGGGACAATAGAAAAATAGAGAATATTACCCAATCTGTTCTAACAAGGCCAGTATAACAAACAAAATAAAACCAGGAAACGTATTATGAGAAAGAAAAACTACAGGCCCATTTCACTAACGAATATCAATACAATAATCTTAAAATATTCACGAATTGAAAAAATATATTAAAAAGATAATAAACTATAATGAAGTCGGATTTATCCCAGATTTGCAAGGATGCTTTAATAAATGTGGGAAATTTATGCATTTATTTCAAAGGTTGCATAAAAATCATTCATAATAAGAAATAAACACTTCATAATAGAAATGGAAGGGAGGCTCTTTATTCTCATAAAAATATTTACCAAATGCCTAGCACAAACATCATCCTAAATAGGCGGACATTAGAAATAGTCCCTTTAAAATCAGAAATGAGAGAAATATGCACATCACTAACACTTGTATTCAATATTGTATTGCAGGTCCAAGTCAGTGTAACAAGACAAGAAGAGTATAGGAGGCATAAAGACTGGTAGTATGTGGCAAAAGGGACTTTCTGGGACTTCCAAGTGCAGACCTTAAGAAAACTATTTCCACGGCCTGTCTCTAGCAGTCCAACCCCCATGTTAAATGTCTAGCTCCCCTGCTAAACAGACCCCATGGACAGATGATGTACAGAGGTCATATGGGTAGAGAGAGGTTCTGAAATGAAAGGATTTGAAAAATCTAGCCAACAAGAATCAAAACCCCACAAATGTGACCCCAGTTGATGTTCTTGTCAGCCTCCAGCCATCTGAGCTACCCTAGCTGAGGTTCCAGATGTATGAGTAAAGGAGCCATCTTGGACATTCCAGCCCCAGCAAACATCGGGCAGAGATGAGATAAGCTGTCTCTGCTATATCCTGTCCAAATACTAACCCACCATCTCATGAGCAAGATAAAATGGTTATGGTTTTAAGCCACTAAATTTTGAGGTACTTATTTAATGATAGTCATTTTACACACCAGGAGTCTAACTCTATACACTGTTTTCTTAAGCTCCATGACATAAAGGATGTTTATATCCTTTATGAAGTATATATATATATGTGGTACATATTTGAGGGAGAAACGCTTGAGGCCTTTTATCTGAACTCTTGCTATAGACATATTTTCACTGGTTGGCAATTTGTATATAATATGGATTATGTGGCAGATAGATGCCAAGGTGATCTCCAGTGATTCCTACCTCCTTGTCTTCATGACTGTGTAATCCCCTTAAGTGTAGGCAGGACACACACACATATAAAGATGACTGGATGTCACTCCCATGATTAGGTTATGTAATATTGTAAAGATGAGGAGATAACACTCCTGTGATTATATTACATTATATAAGCCTCTGTCTTAGTAGACTGGAACTACAGATTTTTGCTGGATGAATAAACAGCCATATTGAAAAAGCCCTTATGTCGAAGGGCTATGGGTAACCAGCCTCTAGGATCAAAGACCTCCAGTCAAATGCTAGCGAAAAGCTAAGCCCCCAGTCATGCAGTCACAAGGAAATAAAGTCTGCCAACAACCTGAATTCTTGCCCAGTGGATTCAAGTGGATTCTTGCCCAGTCAAGTCTCCAAATGGAAATGCAGCCTGGTCAATGCTTTGATTGCAGCATTGTGAGACTCTGAGCCAAGGATCCAGTTAAGCTGTGCCTGAGCTCCTGATCCATGGAAACTGTGAGATAATAAATGTGTGGTGTTTTAAGGCAGTGAATTTGTGGTCATTTGTCACATTGCAGTAGAACACAAATTCAGGAAAGTTTGTGTTGGGGGAGTATTATGAAGCATCACTTATGTATCCAGAAAAGAAGGGCATTACTAGACAAATAAAAGAGGTTACATAAATTCCACACATTACTTCATTCACAGGGTATAGCTGGTGGTCATCAATATGCCTCGTGATTTTGATTTAGAATTGAAAAAAAGTAAAAATAAGTGATTCATTGCAGGATTTTAAACTTTGGAATGTAGTTCTAGTGAGAGTTGGTATAATGGTAATTGTGAGTTTTGTTTGCTTGTGGTTTTGTTTTTTATATTTTGCATGGTGCTTGGTGTATGTGTGGTTGAATAAGGCACTTCCATTTACCTTTCCTAGGGTTTTTGATGGTTTAGTTCTTTCTGATTTTCCCTGTCTCTATGCTCCCCAAACCAAGGATTGTAATATTTTAGTGTATGATGTATTAGATGCAGAAGTCCATACCTTTCTGGTTTCCACAAGAAACCACTAATACTAAGTGTTTTATGACTTTTTTTGGAGTGGTGTGAGGGGTAGTGCCCTTTTACCAAAGGTTTGGAGACAACAAAAGTGGGGAGTCATGATGTGCAATGCTCTTGCTGGATCTTCCCCTCTCTTCTCAGTCTCTCCTAGTCTGCTTTGTGAGCAGTTGAGTATTTCCTCTCCTCAAGCAGGGAAGTTCTGTCCTCCTTCAGGTGCACTCAAGGTTTTAGCCTCTATCTGAATTAATTAATCAAGATATTTATTCCAATTAAGTATTTTGTATGTGGCATACTCTGCCACTTGTCTACCCAATACCTATTTACTTGTTTTCCTTACTAACAGAACCCAGATAAAGTATTGATTCTCCCAAGCTTTTCTTAGAGCCAATAAGATGTATATAGGCTGTATGGGGCATTGGGGAAAACTGTGATTTCCTGATATAAAGGAACAGACTCAGCTGGCAGTGGTGCCCTTTTGTCCTTTCTCCTTCTTCCTGGCTAAACAGACAACACTGATTCATAGGGCTGCAGTCATCTGGTAACCTTGGAGGTGAATAGCAGAGCAGGAAAATAGCAGGGCTACCTTGAGACTTTGTTGAGCTGCTTTACTTGCCCTGTTTATCAATCTCAGGACCTACTGTCATAGAAGAGAACAAAATCTCATATTTAATTAAGTCACTATTTATCGGATATCTATTACATTATCCTGGCTAATACAGTGCTCTTCCCAAAAGGAATTCTGGTGAGTAGTTTATTTTCCTTTCCACTTGCATTTTTATCTTTTATGAAGGGTTATTTTGAACAACTCAAATAAAACTGGATCTTTATGTTCCCTCCTTAAGGTCTCCCTCAGCATGGTGATTTATCTCAAAGTAACATGAATCTGACTTCAGAAAGCAGTATGGTGTTCATTGAAGCCTCTTGAGCACAGGGAAAATTGCCACATATAGCTCACAGCAAAACTTCCCCCAAACCCTTTTTTGTACAGCTTTCTCTCTAAAGGAACACACTAAGCTACACTTCTCCCTACCCCTTTTTGCTAACTCCTCCTCAAAACTGTGTCCACCTCTTTCATCCTCTTTACTAGCCTTTGAGTTGAATGTTTTCTTTAGGAGAAGCTTCATATCAGCACTTTAATAAATCAATCTGTCCCCATCTTTCTTCCTTAATTTTGTAGTTGTACCTATTAGCCCTGGAAACACATTGAAGAATCCATGTGCAGTCACAGACTTGTCCTCAGAAGGCAACCAAGGGAGAGAGCCGTGAATAGGGACACTTGAGTATTTTCCCCGCATGTATTAGCCAGGATTCTCCAGAAAAATAGAACCAACAGGATTGAATAGTTGGTTGGTTGATTGGTTGGTTGGTTAGTTGGTTAATTGTTTTTGAGGAATTGGATCCTGTGATTATGGAGGATTTTAAGTCCCAAGATTTGCACTTGGCACTTTGGAATCCCTGGATTGCTGATGGTGCAGTTCTAGTCTGAAGGCTGGTGGCTTGAGACCCAAGAAATCCAGTGTTTCAGCTTGAGTCCACAGGCAGAGAAAAAAACAGTGTTCTAGCTCTCAGGCAGTCAGTCAGAAGGAGTTCCTCTTTACTTGAGGGAGGGCCAGCTTTTTTATTTTATCCAAACCCTCAACTGATTTGATGATGCCCACCCATATTGGGAAGAGCAATCTGCTTTAGTTACTCTACTAATTCAAATGTTAATGTCATCCAAGAAACACCCTCACAGACACCTCCAGAATAATGTTTGACCAAATGTCTGGGCACCCTGTGTCCCAGTCACATAAAATTAACCGTCATACCCCATCACACTTGTTATCTCTCACACAGCTCTCCACTGTATGTGCCAACTCTCTAGGCTCATTTCTTTTCACTTCCCTTCTCTCCTCCCTTCCTCTTTTCACCCCAGGCTCTTGGTTCTATGTCCTAGAGTAGACTCTTGCCTCTCCACCTTCCTCCCCTTCAAACCTCTGTTTCTCCTTTAAGAATTGGCTCACATGTCACTTCCTTTGTAGTGTTCTTTGATTCCCCCAATTAAACATAATTGCTCTTTCTTTTCTGCATGCCTAGTATTTTGTGTGACTCTCGGCCATGTACTTATCTCAGATGACTTGTGTTCTATTCATGTCTGTGTCTGACATGTCTGTGTCCTGTAAGTGCTCTCCAAAGAGTTGATTGAAGTGGTAGGAGAGGATCAGTGATGTCATGTTTCCACAGAAATGGTAGCAATAATGAAAATTTGGCATGTGAGTAACTGGTTTCACTCTAATAACAAAGATATTTTAGTTGAAAATAAGTTTTAAAAGTTTTTTTTAAATTTTTAAATATTTATTTATTTTTGAGAGAGAGAGAGAATGAACATGAGCAGGAAAGGGGCAGAGATAGAGGGGGGCAGAGGATCTGAAGTGGGGTCTGCACTGACAGCAGTGAGCCTGATGTGGGGCTCGAACCCATGAACCATGAGATCATGACCTGAGCCGAAGTCAGACGGTTAACCAACTGAGCTACCCAGTTGCCCCAGTTGAAAATAAGTTTTGAAATGGAAATGTGGATGATAATAATACAAATAGCTAATCATAAAAGCCCTATTGTGTCCTGGGCAATGCATTAAATGCTTTACATATGTCACCCTATTTAATCATCATATCAACACTATGAAGTAAATCCCAATAACTCTATTTTACAAATGAGGAAACTGAGGCAGAGTGGGGTAAAGTAACTTGGTAAGGTCACAAAACTAGTTGCTGTGGAGCTGCAGTTTGAACCCAAGCATAAATATGTAACACCCACATGTGCACTGGGGAAAGGCAGAGGTGTGTAGAGTTCCCAGGAGGAAAGCTGTACACCTATGTACTCTGTTATGTGCATTCTTTGTTCTCCCCACCCCCACTCCTGATAGCATTCCTTGTACTCTTGCCCACCAACAACAATGTGTTTTTTTGCTCCTTTTCTCCTGTTTTCCCTCCTTAAAAAATGTTATTAATTATTATAATGAAAACCTTTCTGGAAAAGCAACACCAGGCACCACATGCATTCCAAGCCTGGTTTTTGTTACCAGATTTGCTCTCCACACATGATTCTCACCATGAGCGTGAAGTTATGGTGCCCTTATTGTGACATGATGTAGTTGGCTCTGCTTTGTGGTTGGTGCTGCCAACCTCTGGATTAAATAATAAAGAGCCAATTGTATATTTCAGGGCTATTATACCATTTAATCAGGATTAAAAAAACTGAATAGAGTAATGGAATCTGTAAATGTATTTATAATTAATGCTATTTTCATTTCACTGAAGTAAAAACACATTATGTGGATTATGAAGGGAGGAATATCCTAATTTTTTCTTTTCTAGAAATGAGCAATTTTACATCTAGAGTCTCCCTCCTCAATACCCCTTAAAAATTATTACAACTTCCTACTGGAAAAAGTGGGATTGGTCAGTTCTAATATATTTTTATAGTAGAAACTTAAAATTAACTAAATATTAGGATACTTCCTACATTATCATGTACAAGCAAATGTAGTGTCTTTAAGTTTCATACATTGCAATCTAAGAAAAGGTACTGAAATGAAGTAAATATTCTTATAATTTAATTCCCTTCTCAAGAATTTTCTTGCAGGTATCTTGTGAAATTTGCTACTGTAGGGACAAATATCTACTTTGGAGGAAATGAATCATCAGCATCTAAGTAGCTACTCCATAAATCACGGCGTTTTCAGAGCAAAGTCTCAGTTCTTTCACAACTTTTTTGATAAGCAAATGAGATTAAAAATGACTTTATATTTCACAAAGTTCTTTTTGATGGGAGAGCACACAAATCAGGCATTTAAATGTCAGAATTTTTCAAGAGGATTCTTTGCTACCAGACCTGCCTGTACGCTGCAATCTTTGGGGCCAAGGAGCTGAACTTTCTGAGAGAGTTTTGCTTTGAGGAAAGAGAACGGGCTTTAGCAGCAAGCCACTTCTTATGAAACAGCCTGGGGAAGGCTTCCAGAGAAAATATGAGAAATCTGCTATGTATTTAGAAATGCACTTTCCCAGATATGGAAGAGACATTACTTGCAAACTTAAACTATTTTAGAAGTCATCGTCCTACATGTAATTAGGACATTTCAGGAGTCCTTACCCTGGTTAGCATAGAGAATAACTCTAATTCAGAAAAGTCTGATATTCCAACCAGAAAAAAAAAGATATCCCTTTTGTTTTTTAATTCTTTTTGGTAACTTAACTCATCAATTCAGACTATTTTGAGAGAGAAGAATTACAGCTATAGAATCGGAATAAAACTTTCTGGGGCCAAATTCAGACTGACCTTGGGCAAGTCATTTACCACTTTGGGTCTAGAGTTTTCTTCCCCTCTGCTGCATTTTAGTAAGCTGGACTGGATCCCAGATTTGCTGGTCTGGTAGAAAAGGACTATGTGTCCTTGGCTGAAGATGTAAGAGGTGATGTGGTAATTTATGTGTTTTATTTTTAGTTATTAAAGACTTTTTTTCTTTTTTCTTCCTATCTTCCTTCATTTCTTTCTTTCTTCCTTCCTTCCATCCTTCCCTTTCTTTCTTTCTTTCTTTCTTTCTTTCTTTCTTTCTTTCTTTCTTTCTCTTTCCTTCTTTCTTCCTTCCCTTCCCTTCCCTTCCCTTCCCTTCCCTTCCCTTCCCTTTCCTTTCCTTCTTTCTTTTGAAAGAGAAAGAGAGCACGAGTGGGGGGAAGGGCAGAGGGAGAAGGACAGAGAGGATCTTAAACAGGCTCCATGCACAGCGTGGGGCTCAATTTTACAACAGTGAGATCATGACCTGAGCTAAAATCAAGAGTCAGACATTTAACTGACTGAGCCACCCAGACACCTCAAGACTCGCTTTCTTTTTCTTTTTCTTTTTTTTTTAATTTTTTTTAACGTTTTATTTATTTTTGAGACAGAGAGAGACAGAGCATGAACGGGGCAGGGGCAGAGAGAGAGGGAGACACAGAATCGGAAGCAGGCTCCAGGCTCTGAGCCATCAGCCCAGAGCCCGACGCGGGGCTCGAACTCACGGACCGCGAGATCGTGACCTGAGCTGAAGTCGGACGCTTAACCGACTGAGCCACCCAGGCGCCCCAAGACTCGCTTTCTTAACCAGAGAGTTGGATGGTGATATGTGTTTGTCAAGAATTTGGTCAATGAATGAGCAACAATGATAGACATGCAAATTATTGCTTCTATATGGCTTTCTTCTCTCCAAGGATCATAGGGACAAACTTGTCCATAATTATATTTTGCTTAGGTATGGCACTTTTAATTAGATGATATCAAAGTATTTTGCAAATGTTAATTAAAATTTGCATCTTCCCTGTGATGTGCATGTGATTGTTTTCCTGATATATGGAGCAGCAGACTGAGACATAGAATACTTTAAAGGCTGCCCAAGATTACCCTGATGAACAGTACATCAAGAACCAAAGAGACTGTTCATAAGTTACATGCTGTAACTTGCAACACTATATAGTTACTTGGTAGAGGTTAAGTAATTAAGAAACTTTTCCAAGAAGGCCATTTGGCCTTGGTACCACTGACTAAGTTTTCAGAAGCATCAGAATGCTTTTCTCCTAGGCAGAAATGGAGGCAACCCTGTCTAAGTGAGGGTGGGAATGTTACCAGGAGACTAACTTGTTTTGTCTTCTCCTCAGAAGTTGCAGGCTTCATTTCCACCTGCTATGCTAGGCAGGTTCTATGACATTGGGTGGAGTTTGTAAAAGCAGGGTTTTTGAGGAATGGGGATACTCCCCAAGGTATTACTGTGGATACTACTGGGGATTTCAGGGTTTAAGTAGAGCAAGCTAAGGGTTGGATAAATGGTCTCTCACTTTTCATAAAAACACAAAAATTCTGAATCACCCCAGAGACTTCTATAATAATCTCTGAGTGTGTTATAGGATTATTGAGCCCTATCTTTACAGGTTCTTAACATGGAAAGATTTTGCTCTTATGAGTGTTCACTTGGTGGTCATGTGGAGAAGTGGCTGATAGACAAAAAAAATAGTAGTTATGGTGGAATGTGTTTTTTCCTTCTTCTTCTCTCATTGCCTCACTCCTGGACCACTGCCTCCTCACTTATTTTGTCATATTTACTGGTTTCTTCTTCAGTCTGTCCTGTGAAAACTAACTGCAAGATTAGTTTAAAGCACTGCTTTTTTTCTTTTTTTAAATCTTTAAAATGTTTTTATTTATTTTTGGCAGAGAGAGACAGAGAGAGACAGAGTACGAGCTGAGAAGGGGCAGAGAGAGAGGGAGACACAGAATTCAAAGAAGGTTCCAGGCTCTGAACTGTCAGCACAGAGCCCGACATGGAACTTGAATTTGTGAATGAGCCAAAGTCGGATGCTTAACCGACTGAGCCACTCAGGTGCCCCAAAGCACTGCTTTCATGGCAAATCTCTTCTTAGAAATCTCTCATGGCCTTTCTTTGCACAACGTCAACAAAAACAGCAATAAATATAAGCCGTGTCCTTAGTTATGAGTAGACATTGTGCTAAGGTCTTACATACCTTATTTTTATTTCATTACAAATATTTCTGTATAATTTGAAGACCTGTTCAAAATTGGATCCTACCCTCCTTTTTCAATTGCATTTTCTAACATGTACTCTCTGCTCCGGTGGTACTGTGTCTCATTTCTGTGCCCATACCCACCCCCATCCCTGCTTTAAATGCCATTATCATTATCCTTGGCTCATTGTTTCCCTCTCATTCAATGGGTCCACTTTCCTCTGCCCATTCAATTCGTTTTTCAAGGAGCAGCTTGAGTCCCACTTCAGGGCTTCTACCAACAATTCTATTTTCCTTCTACATACTAGTCACTATTGTTGAATCTATTATTATCACTCAATTACTTGCCAATCTATTTTCTGATAGACTATCAGGGCATATTGAGTACCAATGTGCAAGATGTTCCTTGATCCCTCCATTTTCTCTTGGATCATCATCTTCTTCTAGATTTGACTTCTATATCAGGTAGGATAGGTTAAGTTATCCTTCAGTAGTGAAGCCTCAAATCTTAATGGTTTCTAGCAACAAAGATTTATTTGTTACCTATAATATGCATCTGTTGTAGGTTGGCTGGAGGCTCTGCTCCATGCCTCCTTATTCAGGGATGCAGGCTGATTGAGGGGCAACATCTGGAACATTGCCTAATGCAGGGACAGGGCAAAAAAGATGTGGCTAATAATACACTAGCTCTTAAATCCAAACCCATGTCTCTTCTCGCTTTTTTATGGTCAAAACAAGTTAAATGGCTATGACTAACTTCAAGGAGTACAGGGAAGTACAATTCTATCATGTACCTGTCAGAAAGGAAACCAGAATATTTGCCAGAAACTCTGATGACTAATACAACATCCTTTTTTGTATAGACAAGATCAGTGGTTTTCAAATTTTTTACTATATCCCATTATGAAAACTACCTTTTACATCATCACTGAATATACAATACATATATGCGACATTAACTGTCGCATACATTAACTGCGACAAAGCACTCTGAGACAGAGTACCATTTTCTCTGGTATTTTTTCTTCCATTCCATTTAGCTTCATTTTTAAAAATGGGTATTACCCACTAAATTGGTTTTATGATCCTCTGATGAATTGTGACCCAGGATTTGAAAAATACTTGTCTAGAAGCCATAGGCCCAGCACTGTTAACCCTTTCTCACTGCCAATCCCACTTTTTTTCTAACTGAAAATCCCATTCCATATATTCACCTTCTCTATAGCAATATGCTTGCTGTTAAGTACTGCTGGTGAAAAATCATATGAAGACTCACTGGAGGTTGGAGACACTGCATTTGTAGAAGTCCGATCACCATAATTGTGTAATTGTCCTGCAGCTTTTTGTGTGTCCTACCCCATCACTGTCTTCTCTCTGCAAATGAGTCAATATGCACACACAATTAAGGTCATTTAGGGGCATGCTCCTTCAATGTCTCACCTCATGTTTATAACCTTGTCAATCAATATCTGCTTTCTCTCTCACTTTCTTTCATTTGGTCTCAGAGAGGGTGGTGTTACTTTATGAAGTTACTCTTATTGATTATTTGAGTGTTCATCTGCTTTCTCCAGGAGCAGGTCTATGTCATTAGGCTTGCATTCTAATCATCCTACCTATTTCGCTTATTTCTGGTTGCTGGATTGCCTTAGGTAAGGTGTTTCTTTTTTCTTCTTGGGCTCATTATTTATCTCTTGGGCTTATACACCTGGTTGCCATTCTTAAATGCAGGAAGTACAAGGCAAGTGGATCTTTGGCCCAGCAACCAGTCCCTCCTAGGTACCTGGAGAAGGTCATCTGCTCTCTACCTTTCTAGCTTGGAATTAAGGGAAGATTAGCCTTGCCATTGGCTCTCTCCTGGATTTTGGGAATCAGGAAGATCAGCATACTTACATGTGGGGTTAAGGTAGGCTATCCCAAGAGCCATAGTTTGCTAAATGACAAGCTCTTCCCAGTATCCACTGCCTCTGGTCTTCACCCCTGAGTCTGGTTCACAGGTAAAGAAGCCCCACATCACGTCACTCCCCTGAAGACTGAATGGCTACCGCTTCACTTATACTCAGTTACTTGTCTGAAGGTCCCAGCACATTGTGACTCAAGAGAGACAGATGCCTTGTGGGAATGGACAGGAAGGAGCTGCCTTAGAGATGCCCTTTCCTGGGATCCCGATTAGTTGTCTCCCTAATTACCTCCTTATTGATATCTTTCATTTGCTACCAACTTTCTCAAAAAATAAACTACACCTGTTTTCTCCCTTTCTTATCTTACATTTTCTTTAGAATCTACTGCAATAAAAGGGAGAATAAAACCTCCCTGAAACTGCTTTGGCAAAGGCAACCATTGACCTATTAATTGCCACATGCTTTGCAATCTTCATGGTTCTGAGGTCTTTTTTTTAACCTCTCAGCTGCACTGACTCTGGCTGACCACTCCCACTCCTTTTTTGATTCTCTTTGGCTTTTGTGACAAAACTCTCTTCCAGTTCTTCTCTTATTTCTCTGATTCTTCTTAGTCTCCTCTTCTGCATTTCCTAACTCTCCTATGTTCTTGTTTTTGGTGTCACCCATAATTGTGTTCTGTCCTTTCTCACCCTACTTGCTCTCCCCTGGGTAAATCGATCCAATCTTTTAACTTCTGTATTTAGCTACCTGTATGTGAGTGATTCACAAATTCAGGTCTCTGGTCCAGATCTCTTCTGGAATCTAGATCTATTTTCACAGCTTCCAATAGTACATTTCTACCCAAACATTCCACAGGCATTCTGAACTCAGCAGTCCAAAATGGAAAGTAATCTTTTTCAGAAGTAGTAGCTCCGGAGTTTTTAAATGAAGACCAAAGGGCCAAATATGGCCTGCTGACTATTTTTATATCGCCCAAGGACAATGAATGGTTTTTACATTTTTAAATGGTTGGAAAATCAAAATAGTAATATTTCAGAAAACATGGAAATTATATAAAATTTATAGTTCAGTGTTTATAAGGAAAGTTTTTTTGTAAAACAGTGTTACCCATTTGTTTATGTCATTGTTTATGTTTGGTTATAGCTTTCCACTACAATGGCAGAGATGAGTAGTTGCAGCAGAGATCATATGGTTCACGATGCCTAAAATAATTTAGTATTTGGCTCTTTGCAGAAAAAGGTCTGCTAACCCCTGGTGCAGCTAAATGGACCTAGCTTCAAATCTCAGCTCTACCACTTATTCTCCATATCACCTGGGCAAATTACTTTACTTCTCTCGATCTTAGTTTTCTTATCTAAAAATGAAAATAATCATATTTACTGCTCAAGGCTTTTTGTAGATTCAATGAGATAAAGCATGTAAGACACTTGGCACAGTGCTTGACATATATCACCTCATATTTGTTAACTATTGTTGTTTCTCACCGAACTCACTCTTCCTCTTGTTTTTTCTCTATATGATAGCTACATGGTCCACCAGTCACCTAAGCCAGAAATTTGAGAGTCATTGCAGGCCATACGTACTATTTGTTGTTGATTTTACCTCCACAAAATCTAAGATGTCCATTCTTTTTTCTTCACAGCTACTGCTACTGCCTTAGTTCACACTCTAATCTTCTCTTGCCTGGATTGTCCTTAACTTGTCTGCCTGACTCGGATCATGTCCTCATTTCTCTGTTTTCTATACTACAATGTATTTTAAAATGAAAATCTTACTGTGTTACTCTTCATCTTAAAGCCATGCAAGGATTCCCCCAATGTCTGCATGATAAAGCCTAAGCTCCTTTCATCCTCCTCCAAGGTTAGTTCTTTGCTCAGGCTTAATTTTTACCATGCCTACTTTGGACATCATACACCAGCTTCACTATGGCTTGAAATTGTCAAAGCCACCTGGAATTCCCATCTCCATCCTGTCAATCCAGGCAGCTCCTACTTCACTTTCAACATTGAACCCAACCATTACTGCCACTGTGAAGTAAGTTTTCTTTAGTTCTAACCTCTCCCTATTCTTGTGCAGAATTGAGCACTCCCTTCTTTGAGTTCCCATGGACCCTTATGTTCTTCAGTCACAGCATGTAATTGTGATTCTAGATTATAAACTCCTTGATGGCAAGATACCTGTTCAGGTCCCAGAATCTAGCACAGTGTTTGACACATTGTGGAAACTTACAAACATTTATCAAAAGAAAGAATGAACAGAGTCCTACAGAAAAAATACACACGTACGTAATTTCTCAAATGACTATCTACTTGTCTTTTCCCTCTGTGATTTTCATAAGATCAAAGTGATTCTTAAAGTGTGGTATCCCTACACCAGTATCACCTGGAAATTTGTGAGAAATGCAGGTGCTTAGGCCTCATCCCACACTACCTGAATCAGAAACTCTGGAGGTAGGGCCCAGTAAACTGTGTCAATAAGCCCTTGAGGTAATTTGGATGGATGCTATAGTTGGAGAACCACTATCCTAGACTAGTTTTGCTCAGACTGTGACTGTGTACCACCTGTATTGGAATTGTCTAGGCTGATTGTTGAAGCTAAAGATGGCAGGCCCCATCCCAGAGTCTCTGGGCGCATGAAATAGCTATGGTTTCAACACTGGCTGCACATTAGAAGTACCTGGGCAAGACTTAAGAAAAAAATAACCAGTGCTCTGACTTTATTCCCAGAGATTCAGATTCTTTGGGTTTGGTGGAGGATCCAGCAGTTTTTGTGTTTTTTTTTTCCCCCAAAGCTTCCTAAGTGATGGAAGTGTACAGCCAGGGTAGAGCATGGACTATGAGCATGGACTCTGGGGTCTGATGATTCACCTTCTAGTCCTAGCAGTGTGACTTTAGGTAAGTTAACTCTGTTTCACTCTCTTGTCTGTTAACAAGGATTAAGTGAGATAATATGTATAGAGTGCTTATCACAAGGTCTGGCCCACAGTAAGCTGTTAATAGATGTTAATTACATTTTCTTTAGTGAATATAAGCCCTTATAGTTTTTTATGTACACCAACATTTAGGAACCATGGAGCTAGAGGATATCCTTAGTCCCCGAAACTGACTGAGTGCTGGTGGAATTACTTTTCTCTTCAGATGGTTTGATTAGGAACAATGTAAATCCCTCAGTTTTCTGGTGGGCTATTTCATCCAGATAATCAGTTCTGACTAATCCTGATGGTGGTGACAAAGTGTAGGTATACCTGCAGAGACCTGCAATGTTGGAAGTACTTTGAAAGTGTCTATCATGATCTCTTGCTCAGAAGTGTTGCATAGGTGTATCTCTTCTTCCTAACTAGATTCTAATTCTTGTGGGCAGGAACTGAATCTTATATTTTGTTCTCATATCACAGTGCCCAGTAGAGTGTTAGATATACAGGAGACCTTCAACTTGACTGAAACACAGGCTCAAAATATGCCAATTTCAGTCCTGCCTAGTGTGATCCTGATTAGGTTTTCTAAATTCCTTGAGTCTTGATTTCCTCATCTGGGAAAGGGAGAGAGTTAGTTATTTCAATTTACTTTCCAGGGCTGCTATGAAAAAAAAATGTCTATGGAGCACCTCAGAATTTCTAGAGTGACTTCAATTTTCAAGTATTCAAAGAAAATAGACACAAAGTTTCATCACAGCTTGTGTTTCATCACAATACATGTTGGAGGTTCAAGTACTTATTTGAGGTTGCTGTATCACCAGGTATCTTAGTACAACCTCCCTTCATTGTGGTATCTCATTGTGAATGATTTTAACATGAATTGTATAAATGCCCACTTACAAAAAGTATTAAGTTTTAAGATACTACTGCTTTTTAAGCCTACCTTTTTTTAAATTTTCTTCCTTGTAAAATTCCAAAAGTCATCTATTTTTTAAGATTTGATTGGCACCTTTCAAAAGAAAAATGATAATTATAGAAGCACAAAGGGCCACTATATAAATCTCATATACTTTATGGACTAAGAGTATGTTACACAGATGAAGATTATGATTTTCATTCATGATGAAATAAATAAATCTTGTTTCCAGGAAATTGGTGGTGTTGTTTCAGTAATTAGGGCTTTGTAATGATGTCATCTACATGATTTTTATCATTGAATCCCATTAAAAATGATTGTCACCTTTGAAGGTTTTGGATTAGAAATCAGTACACCAGAGAATATTCCCTTTGACCTGATGTTAAAACAGAACTTTTAAGAATCAAAACCAAACTGGAGGTACTCTCAAACTTACCTCTCTTCACTACAATTATGCTCTGTACCTTTCTTTATCCTTACTTAAATCACAGAGCATTGTTCTTAAGTTTTTATATATAGTTACTATAGCGCTTTGGGCAGCTGGTTTTTATTTTAGTTAGAATTAGTCACACTGTTCTCTGGCCTTGGAATTTGTAAGAGTTTTGGATGGCGAGACTGTTCTTGGAAGCTAAGGCCTGTGTAATTTTGTTAGTTTTTTTGGCTTGCTGAATTCACTGCTGTGGTTCTTGACAGATGAAGGGTGTGTGTGAATTGGCTGTAATTTCTTTGTTGTATCAGGCAAAACTATGCACTGGGTGACTTTTAATAAACCAGTTTTACTTACTTTCTCAGTGTTGGAACATTTATGACTCCTAGAAAGAAATTGGGTAGGCATGAGTGCTCTCAGATTGTTTTATCACTGTAAGATTTCCCCAAATACCTCTAACTGTAATTAGAAATGTAATTGGGTTCATGAGCATTTGTGGGATGATTCTGGTGTATCTGTTTGAGTGTTAGAGCTTAGATTACCTATTTAAGAAATTACCTTTTATATCATAATTTATTCTTCACATAAGTCAATTGGGAATCAATTTTCCACCATTGAAATTTCCAGTCACATCAGTATATCTTTGTATTTCAAAGTTGGTTTCATTTTTTGTATTTGATCAAACTCTAATGGTAAGTTTTGCAATTCAACCTGCAGAGCTAGGTGGTGGAAACATTTAGTAATGATGTTCCAGCTGATTTGTTGTCCCATCTAAAAATTTCAGTAGAATCCTTTCGTTTGTCAGACATTTGTTGAGTCTCTGCCATGTGCTAACGCCTGGATACCGTGGGAATACAGAGGTGGACAACAGTCTTTTCTCTCAGGAGCTCACAGTCAAAAGGGTGTCAGGTGATAAAAAAAAAAAATCCAACACAAGGGCTGTGCTGGAGATGATGCCTAAAGCAAATTTCCACTATTTTTTCCTTGTCAGAGAAAGTCAGGGATGGCCTTTCTCCATCTACAGCCTCTCTTGAAAACTAGTGAAGACTCTATGATTCAGAGCACAGACTGGCTGTAGGT
Organism: Panthera pardus; assembly: GCF_024362965.1. Taxonomy (NCBI): domain Eukaryota; kingdom Metazoa; phylum Chordata; class Mammalia; order Carnivora; family Felidae; genus Panthera; species Panthera pardus. The sequence continues at coordinate 99,372,669 of NW_026526810.1, read as the reverse complement.
TTCTAGTTGGTTCTTTAGGAAACAAAAGAAAACAAGAAGCTTTTGCACACGAGGTGGTGCTGCTGCTCTGTAGCAAGAACAGGGCATCACTCTTAGAGGCAGGTAAGAGTCTCCTATCATTTTTGGCTTGTGCTGAAAAGCTGAGTTTTTAGGCTTTACCCTCTTAGGCCTTCTAGAGCTTTTAATTCCTAGGTACATTTACTTTCTAAATAAAAATATCTATTTCATTTCTGAAGTGCTATTCCTCCCCCATCTTAAAGGGAATGCTTTTTCTTTCACTAAAAGTTATCGAGGCTTTCCTGGAGCATTCTTGAGAAATATGGTATTTACTACCTACATGCTCTGGGTTTTTTGTTTTGTTTTGTGATTTTTGGTTGGCCTGACAAACTTTTGTAATGGCTTTGGCTATAGAAGGACTTTTTTTGAAAGGGTGGAATGGAGGCAGGAGAGGGAGGCCCTAAAGTACTGAATTGCATTAGAGTTTTTTACAATTGCTGCAGTATTTCTGGTAAGAAAAGTTATTAGGTGTTTATGGATGTTTCAAAAGACCAAGGGAAAAAAAGCAGATTCCATTTTAAAATATCCACTTGGGGACCCTTAACACTCAGAACAGAACCTAGGTTGGGAATGCTAAGGGGTGTGATCAGCGTAAACCAGCAGTTGTTTCTAACATGGGAGTGTTAGCTGGATGCAGTCCAAGAGGAAAGGGGTTGCCAGAGCATTCCATGGGGAGGATAGGTTGGCTTGGCCAGGTGGATCGGGAATACAGGCTTTCCTCCTACTGAGTCACACCCAACTTCTTAAACAGGGAAAACCCAGCTCAGTTAATGGAGAGCTCTTTACTTGTCTGCCTCCTCCAGGAGGTGTGGAGGGAAGCAAGCTTATGGGAAGAGGTAAAAACTCATAAGGGCCACAAAGAAGAAGTATTTTAGGCTAATAATTTTGGGTTACCGTTTTAGATTAAAATGATTGTCCTTCCTGGGACATTTGGGTGGCTCAGCTGGTTAAGCATCGGACTTCGGCTCAGGTCATGATCTCACAGTTGTGAGTTCGAGCCCTGCAGTTGGGCTCTGTGCTGACAGCTCAGGGTCTGGAGCCTGCTTTGGTTTCTGCATCTCCCTCTCTTTCTGCCCCTCCCCTGCATGTGTGCTTGCTCTCTTTCTCTCAAAAATAAACAAACATTAAGAAAATGATTGTCCTCATTGGAGATGAGGTTGCTTTGAATTAGTTTTTGCAGGGTAGGTGAGGGAGTGGCTTTAACTTGGTCCACTCTCCCATCCGATCCACTTTGGAATCCACAGGCCACATTTGGCCATACATTCCTTTAACATTCAAGTTTTGGAATATTCTGGGGGAAAGTCTGTAAGATATGTTATGAAAATTATGCCAGATATTCTTTCAAAATATTGTTTTGAAGAAGTGTTATGAATAATGAGATCCAATGTTCACATCTTTCTAATCTCTTTGGTGTGAAAGTGATAAAAACGGTGTCTTGCCACATAACACCTCATTATACCGTTTGTTCCTAAATTGATTATACACATATATACACATATATATGGCATTATACTGTGTTATGTAAAGTACAGGTAACAATATATGCATATTATATGGGACAATTATATAATATACTATGTATGTGTGATGTATACAACACTAACATGGGTAATGAATACATTAATGTATGTGGGTGCTTTTTATTGTATATTGTGGGATGCAGCAAGCAATAAAAAGACTACTACTTGGTAAACTTCAGGCTGTATAAATCAGTAATTATGTGTTCTAAAGTTCAAATCAAATTAAATGTTAATTTGGAACTCATTCTCTGTAAAACTTTTCTAGTCACTATTTCCAATATCTGTAAGTTCAGGACAAAATTATGAAATATTAAATGAGTCAGCCAATACCCAACTTATAAATGGATTGTGTTCCAAAAGTTTCTTTTAAATATTTATAAATCAGGGGTGCCTGGGTGGCTCAGTTGGTTGGGCAGCTGACTTCGGCTCAGGCCATGATCTCACACCTTGTGGGTTTGAGCCCCACGTTGGACTCTCGCTGACAGCTCAGAGCCTGGGCCCTGCTTCAGATTCTGTGTCTCCCTCTCTCTCTCTGCCCCTTCCCCGCTCATGTTCTGTCTCTCTCTCAAAAATAAACATTTTAATATTTGTAAATCAGAACACATTCCTATTAAAAAGATCATATATGATGGTTAGTTTCTCTACGTGCCCAACAAAAGCTCAATTAAACTATAATGACTTTTATAATAACTCCAACTTGATTTCTGGGGTTTGAAGATAAGGGGCCATGAGAGGAGATAAGAAGGAAGTAGAGATGAGAAGAAAGTAGAGTTTTTCTGCTTTTATGAGACGGAGCCAACTCTAGGCAAACCATTTAAAATTAAAAAAAATGTATATTTGGCCAGTGCCAACTTCCCTTTCTGCCCCTTTCTTGCAAGAATCCAGGACCTTCATGCTATCATAAATGCTTCCCATCTTGTGGCTCCCCACTGAAGTCTAACATACTATATCAGTGATGTGGAAAATATGGTCTTTGTATCATTACACAGAATCACTTGAGATGCTTGTTAAAAACAGATTTCTGGATCCTACTCTAGATCTACTGTGAATTGGAATATCCAGTGATGGGGACTGGGAATCTATCTGGATTTATAACAAACTCCTTGAACCACATTTAGATTGGGCACCTCTGAAATGAAATATCTTATTTCATGAGAAGAGCCAAAAGTATAAAATATAATGTAGTCTTTAAAAAGAAGGAATTTCCATCATTCGCCACAACATGGATGAACCTGGGACAGGGACAGGGACAGGGACAGGGACAGGGGAAATGGAGAAATGTTGATCAGAGGGTACAAAATTGCAGTTATGTAGGCTGAATGAGTCTAGAGATCTAATGTAAAGTACAATGACTATAGTTAAGAATGTTGTATTGTAACTGGAAATTTGCTAAGAGAGATTTCATGTGCTCTCACCATACACACATAAAATGGTAACTATATGACAGTGATATGTTAATTAGCTTGACTGTAGTAATCATTTTACTATGTATATGTACATCAAAACATCATGTTGTGTAACTTAAATATATGCAATTTTTTATTAAAAATAAATAAAAATCAGAAGAAGGAAAAGGAGGAGGAGGAGGCGGAGGAAGGGTGGTGAGGAGGAGGAAAGGGGGAGGGAGGAGGAGAAGAGGAGGAGGAAGCAAACAATAACCAATAGTATAAAACAGTGTTTCTCAAACTTAGGCATGCATCAGAATCACTTGGTGGGCTTGTTAAAACACAGATCACTGGGCCCTCACCCCCAGGGTTTCTGATTCAGTAGGTCTGGGATAGACTCTAGAATTTTCATTTCTTTAAAAAATTTTTTACATGCTTATTTATTTAATGTTTATTTATTTTTGAGAGAGAGAGAGTGAGCATGAGCAAGGGAGGGAGGGCAGAGAGAGGAAGACAGAATCCGAACAAGCTCCAGGCTCTAACCTGTCAGCACAGAGCCTGATGTGGGACTCGAACTCACAAACCGTGAAATCATGACATAAGCCAAAGTCGGACGTTTAACCAACTAAGCCGCCCAGGTGCCCTGAGAATTTTCATTTCTAGTAAGTCCCTAGGTGACCTTCATGCTGCTGGTTTGAGAGACACACTTTGAAAACCATTGATTTATTATATAGACTCTATGGAATTCAGAGATATTTGCATTACATTTTTTTTAAGTTTGTTTATTTATTTTGAGAGAGAGAGAAAGAAGGCAAGCAGGGAAGGGGCAGAGAGAGAGAGGGAGAGAGAATCCCAAGCAGGCTCTGAACTGTCAGCAGAGAGCCTGATAATGAGCTCTATCTTATGAACTGTGAAATCATGACCTGAGAGGAGATCAAAAGTCAAGAGTCGGAAGCTTAACTGAATGAACCACCCAGGTGCCCCCAGAAATATTTGCATTAAAAAAAAAGGCTGCTTACAAACCAGACCTATAAATACGGAGAACAAACTGACATTGCCCGAGGGGAGTGGGAGGAGGGTGGGTAAAATAAGAGAAGGGGAGTGGGAGATTCAGGCTTCCAGTGATGGAATGAATAAATCATGGGAATACAAGGCACCGCCGAGGGAATATAGTCAATGATATTGTAATAGCACTGCATGGTGACAGTTGTGGTGAGCATAGTATAATGCATAGAAAAGTTGAATGACTAAGTTGTACAGCTGAAACTAATGTAACATTTTGTGTCAGCTATACTCAAATTTAAAAAACAAAGTTGTGATCAATAGTTTTAAGGAAACTGATTAAAAAATAAAAAAATAAAGAGGCTGCTTACTAATCCAAATGGATCTCAGATGGTGGAGCACTGCAAAATGAAAATGAAAAGGATGTAGAGGGTTAGAACTTCTGGATGGAGGCTGTGGCGTGTGTGTGTGTGTGTGTGTGTGTGTGTGTGTGTGTGTGTGTGTTGGGGTGAGATGAGTGAGCATCTTGAGATCTAACTAGGAATGTGACTGGATTTTTCCCCCTAAATCAGACCCTGATTTTCACAGCTTGTTCTCTCTAATCAAATCTTAGATCGCTCCTAGTAGTTCCAATAGCAGTGACAAGAGGATAAGCTGGGTGAGGAGAGGTAGGGCACGGAATCTATGCCTCTCCTGGAATTGTTCATTTCTGGAAATCTATTGTTAGCCATTTATTTAAACTTGCCCACATTGGAATTTTACTTTGGCCACCAGAGGGCTCTCCTAACATTGTATAAACTGACACATCCTGCCCTAGCAGAAGAAAAGGAAGTGATCCGTTAACCTGAAGAGACTGGAAATTTTGACAAAATTTCAAATTAGGGAGTTTCTACACTATTTTGATTATTAGGTTTTACCTGAAATTATAACAAGATTTTAAAGTCACTAAGTGTTATACAGAAAAGGGCAATAATATAAAAACAATAAATAAACACAGGCTTGGAAGTTTGAGTCTTCACTATGGATTTGGCTAATAAAATTTGTAGTGTGATAACTGCCAGATGTGTAGGGCAGGGATTTGAAAATTAGTGAGTTTTTTAAAGAGATGCAGTATGCTAGACTCAGGAATTTGTTTTGTTTTGTTTTTCTTTCTGGACTGAGAAGCCTGTATTCAGAATTAATATTTCATAGGTAAAATGTTTTTTCTATTGTGGATGGGGATACAAAGTGCAAGTCCAAATGTCTCTATACATTGGTTTTATAGCTTAGCCTTTATTAGTCTTGACAAAATGAGGGGACTTTCAAGACAAATCAAGTTGTTTAAATAAACAATAATATTGTTTATGGATTTGTTATTTGTGGGATCTTAGAGGCACAGTGAGCACCACACTGAGAAAAGATTATGTATTTCTTGATCCTAAAAAAATGAAGTAAAATACAGTAATTTGGTTTAGTAAAGAATGAAATCAAGGCTGGTTTCATGAGTGTGTTACCTGTGCTGTTACACAGGGCCCTGTGCTTAGAAGGATCTCATGTTTGGTTTAACACTCTCTGTCATTATCTTGAAATCTTAATAATATTTGAACAAAGAACTGACATTTTCACTTTGCACTGGACCCTGGAAACTATGTGGCTGGTACTGAATGGAATAGATGATTGTTTTCTCCTGTTTTTTTGTTTGTTTGTTTTCTCCTCCTTCTCCTCCTTCTCCTTCTCCTTCTCCTTCTCCTTCTCCTTCTCCTTCTCCTTCTCCTTCTCCTTCTCCTTCTCCTTCTTCTTCTTCAGAAAAGTAGTCTTCTCTTTGGTTGCATTCTAGAATTACCTGGGAAATTTCTGAAAATCCCAACAGGCTATCCCCAGATTGATTAGATCACAATCTTCATGGATGAGTTTCAGGCATTGGTATTTATTTATTTTTTATTTAAAAAATTGTAATGTATATTATTTATTTTTGAGAGAGAGAGAGAGAGAGAGAGAGGGGCAGAGAGAGAGGGAAACACAGAATTTGAAGCAGGCTCCAGGCTCTGAGCTGTCAGCACAGAACCCGACTCAGGGCTTGAACCCATGAACCGTGAGTCCAACTGAGCCACCCAGGTGCCCCTCAGGCATTAGTATTTAAAAACATTCCTCAGTTTCTTCAACAAATGGAGTTGGGAAAACTGGACAGCAGCATGCAAAAGAAAGAAATTGGACCACTTTCTGATATCATACACAAAGTTAAATTCAAAATGGATTAAATGTGAGAACTGAAACCATAAAAATACTGAAGAGAACATAGGCAGTAACTTCTTGACATCGGCCATAGTAACTTTTTTCTACATATGACTACTGAGACAAGGGAAACAAGCAAAAATAAACTACTGGGGCTACATCAAAATAAAAAGCTTCTGCACAGTGACGGAAACAGTCAACAAAACAAAAAGGCAGCCTACAGAATGGGAGAATGATATATCAAATAAGGAGGTAGTATCCAAAATATATAAAGAGCTTATAAAACTCAACACCCAAAAAATAAATAATCCTATTAAAGATGGGCAGAAGACATGAGCAGACATTTCTATAAAGAAGACGTTTAGATGGCCAACAGACACATGAAAAGATGTTCATCATCACTTACCATTTGGGAAATGCAAATCACAATTATAATAAGATATCACCTCACACCTGTCAGAAAGGTTAAAATCAGAAATATAAGACAGAACAGGTATTGGTGAATATGTGGAGAAGGGGAACTCTCTTGCACTATTGGGAATGCAAACTGATGCAGCCACTGTGGAAAACAGTGTGGAGGTTCCTCAAAAAGTTAAAAATAGAAACACCCTATGATTCAGCAATCACACTACTAGGTATTTACCCAAAGAATACAAAAACACAAATTCAAAGGAATACATGCACCACTATGTTTATAGCAGCATTATTTACAATAGTCAAGATATGGAAGTAGCCCAAGTGTCCATTGATAGATGAATGAAGAAGATGTGACACACACACACACACACACACACACACACACACACACACACACACACACGGAGATCATCCAGCCATAAAAAAGAATGAAATCTTGCCATTTGCAACAACATGGATGGAGGGAGAGAGTATTATGCTAAGCGAAATAAGTCAGAGAAAGACAAATACAATATGATTTCACTTATATGTGGAATTTAAGAAACAAAACAAATGAGCAAAGGAGGAAAGAGAGAGAGAGACAAACCAAGAAACAGACTCTCAGTTATAGAGAACATCAGTTCTCTCAGTTACCAGAAGGGAGGTGGGGGGATGGGTTACATACATGATGGGGATTAAGAAGTATACGTGTGATGAGCACACCGGATGTAACTGTTGAATTACTATATTGTACATCTGAAACTAATATAACACTGTTAACTAACTAGAATTAAAATAAAAACTTATAAGACAATTCCTTGGGTGATTCCATTGTGCAGCCCAGGTTGTGAACACTGTAAGTTTGGAGCCTAATTTTCAGAACCATCCTTCCATACCAATCTTTCCTTCTTGGATTGATCTTGTGGTTTCATGGCTTGTAAGATTTTAGACTTCTCACATAGGCTTTATATGTTAGAAGAACAAATGTGCATGAAATTCAAGTCCTTTATATGATGTGCTTCATTTTTATTACTCTTACTTAAAAGATTGTGGAGCTACAAAGAAAACCATCTTTCTTAAACACAGGTCTAATCAACTTTGTATTCCCTTTAAATAGAAAATTAATGTACTCTGTTAAGAAAAATCTCAGGTATTTAGTGAGATTAAAATTGAAGAGGGAAATACATACTTTCCTCTCCTTTGCTAATGGCTGAATATTCACTAAGCACCTTGCCCTGGCTGGGCCTGCATCAGGTTTCATTAAATGCCTCTTTTCTATCTGAAGTTGGGGGACACTAATTGTTTTTTCATTATGAGTCACCTGTGGGCTTTTGCAATAATCTAGAAGTGTCTGGTCCCAATCCTTCTGGATTACAGGAATTGAAGGTCCCAATTAGAGACCTGGGGTCCTGCAAGGGCAAATCCTTTTAACCTCAATTCACTGGGGGCCTTCTCTGAACACAGCTGTTTTGCTGCCTTTAACCTTCTTGTTCGTTGCAAAACAGCATACAAGGAATTGTTTTCTCCTTAGCAGATCTTCCTAAAGTTATGTCTATATCTGCATACAGGTAATTTAGGGATCAATTCCAACCCCAGATATTTTACTATAAGAGTTATATTAAATCCTTCCACTTGTTTAGCTTTGAATTGAGCGTTGAATACTTAATGACAAAATATTTAAATGTTTAACGAAAATATTAGTAAGCTGAAACCCAAAGGGAGATGAAAAACAAAATAATCCTTTGTCTCTCAGGGCTCAGAGATTCAGACCCATAGGGAGATAGCATTTTACTGCTATAATTTAATGGCCAAATTAGAAATAAGAAATGATGGTGAAGCTAGAGTTTAGGATAAGGTATTTTGATATTAAACAGTTTCTCTTTAGCAAATGGTCACTGGCAAGAGTAATCTAAATAATTTATGCATATAACTTCAAATTTTGGAAAGTAGATTTATTTTTTACATATGTCATTTTCTGAATTGAGGTGTGCATTTTTCTGAGTTTTTTTTTTTTTTCTGAGAGACAGAGAAAGTGAGCAGGGGAGGTGCATCACCCCTGGGCATCAGGGCACACCCCTGATGTGGGGCTCGAATTCACCAACTGTGAGATCATGACCTGAGCAGAAACCAAGAGTTGGATGCTTAACCAGCTGAGCCACCCAGGTGCCCCGAGGTGTGCATTTCTTTAGGTTCATAAAAATATCACTTAATAAGCACGCACTCAATATCATATATGATGCCAGATGCCTTAGATATTTTATCTCTAAACCTCAGAACAACCATGCAGTGTAGGAATTATTTTTTCATTTTTGAGATGAGGAGACTGAGCATTGGAGAGGCTAAATGACTTTCCCTAGGTCACATAGCCTATTAATGTCAGAACTAGAACTCTCAACTACCTCTTTCCACTATACCACACAATCTCTAGAAATTGTAGGCACAGGATTTTTTTAATTGTAGTAAAATATACTTAACATAAAATTTGCCATTTAAATCACTTCAAGTATAACAGCTGAATGGCATTTAAGTACATTCACATTGTTGTGCAACCATCACCACTGTCCATCTCAAGAATTTTTTATTTATTCCATACTGAAATTCTGTACCCTTTAACAATAACTCCATATTTCTTCCTCCCATTAGCCCCTGGTAACCTATATTATACTTTCTGTCTCCATGAACTTGGCTACTCTACATGCTTCATATAAATTAAATCATACAATATTCTTTTGTGTCTTATTTCACTTCGCATGTTTTCAAGATTCATCCATGCTACAGCATATATCAGAATTTTATCCCTTTCTTAATATTCCATTATAAATATACACTATATTTTATTAATTTAATTGTTTATCTGTTCATCCATTGATGGACACCTGGATTGTTTCCACTTTTGACTACTATGAATAATGGTGCTATGAACACTGGTGTTCAAATATCTGTTTGAGATCCTGCTTTCAATTCTTTTAGGCACTTTTAGAAGTGGAATTTCTGGATCATATGGTAATTCTATACTTAACTTTGGGGGGAAACCACCATATTATCTTAAAACCTTAGAATTTTACATTAGGAAATTTGATCTTAAAAATACTCTATGTGGAATGCTGAGGTGCAACTCAACTACTGACTGAATCCACAGGAACAGAAGTATCTCCTTGATTTTGGGGCTCTGATTTATGCACAGAGTTAAGGGAGCCTGAGTCATTTGACAAGGAAGAGATTGTTTTCCCCCCACTGTGGTCTCTTTGCCAACATGTGGCCATCCATATCTGTTTGGCTCTTGCACTGGATATTCCAAACAGAAAGGAAGTTCTTTTGAAAGTATGTGCTTGCAGACTTCAAGCAGTATTACAAAGCAATCATCAAGACAGTATGGTACTGGCACAAAAGCAGACACTCAGATCAATGGAACAGAATAGAGAACCCAGAAATGGACCCACAAATGTATGGCCAACTAATCTTTGAGAAAGCAGGAAAGAATATCCAACGGAATAAAGGCAGTTTCTTCAGCAAGTGGTGTTGGGAAAACTAGACAGCGACATGCAGAAAAATGAACCTGGACCACTTTCTTACACCATACACAAAAATAAACTCAAAATGATGAAAGATCTAAATGTAAGACAGGAAGCCACCAGAATCCTCAAAGAGAAAGCAGGCAAAAACCTCTTTGATCTTGGCTGCAGCAACTTCTTACTCAACACATGTCCAGAGGCAAGAGACACAAAAGCAAAAATGAACTATTGGGACCTCATCAAAATAAAAAGCTCTGCACAGCGAAGGAAACATTCAGCAAAACTAAAAGGCAACCAACAGAATGGGAGAAGATATTTGCAAACGACATATCAGATAAAGGGTTAGTATCCAAAATCTATAAAGAACTTATCAAACTCAACACCCAAAAAAACAAATAATCCAGTGAAGAAATGGGCAAAAGACATGAATAGACACTTCTCCAAAGAAGACATCCAGATGGCCAACAGACACATGACAAGATGCTCAACGTTGCTCCTCATCAGGGAAACACAAATCAAACCACAGTGAGATATCACCTCACACCTGTCAGAATGGCTAACATTAACAACTCAAGCAACAAAAGATGTTGGCGAGGATGCAGAGAAAGAGGATCTCTTTTGCACTGCTGGTGGGAATGCAAACTGGTACAGCTACTCTGGAAAACAGTATGAAGGTTCCTCAAAAAATTAAAAATAAAACTACCCTACGACCCAGCAATTGCACTACTAGGTATTTATCCATGGGATACAGGTATGTTGTTTAGAAGGGCCACATGCACCTCAATGTTTATAGCAGCACTATTGACAATAGCCAAAGTATGAAAAGAGCCCAAATGTCCATCGATGGATGAATGGATAAAGAAGATGTGATGTATGTGTGTATATATATACACGTATACACACACACACACACACATATACATGTATACACACACACACACATATATACACACATATATATAAGTGTGTGTGTGTGTGTATATACGTGTATATATACATACACACATACACAATGGAGTATTACTCGGCAATCAAAAAGAATGAAATCTTGCCTTTGCAACTACGCGGATGGTACTAGACGGTATTATGCTAAGCGAAATTAGTCAGAGAAAAACAAATATCATATGACTTCACTCATATGAAGACTTTAAGACACAGAACAGATGAACACAAGGGAAGGGAAGCAAAAATAATATAAAAACAGGGAGGGGGACAAAACATAAGAGATTCTTAAATATAAAGAACAAACAGAGGTTTACTGGAGGGGTTGTGGGAGGGGGGTGGGCTAAATGGGTAAAGGGAATTAAGGAATCTACTCCTGAAATCATTGTTGCACTATATGCTAACTAACTTGGATGTAAATTAAAAAAACAAAATAAATAATAATAAAAAATTAAAATAAATAAATAAAGCAATCATTAAAAAAAAGAAAGTATGTGCTTGTAGGGGAGGGTTTTTTTTTCTTAATAAATTAAACCCAAACATCTCTCTTTCTGGACTCTGAATGGAGCAAGGCCTAATCTCTGATCATCTTATTGTTCAAATTATAGACATACAGAGCCACCTTGTGACTGTGGATATTGAATAATCCCATTTATGAACCTGTTGTCATGTTTTCACAGCATAATAATGCTAATATATGCAGCTGATGCTAGGCTTCCTTACCTGTGGGGCCAGACCAAGTAAGAACTACAGGGAAAAGAATGAAAACAGTATTCAGTAGGGTGGATGTTGGTAAACTAGTGATTACTTAATAATAGATTTCACTGTGCCTCTAGTGCCTTCTGTATTAATAGATATTAATGACATCTTTGAATTTGCTTTGGCAATAATCATTGTGTGCCCATGTTCAGCAAATATGTATTGCATGTCTGCTCTGTCCTACTATAAGGAGTAAAGGAACAAAGAACTAAAGGCTACATCAATGATTAGCCATATGCTCCATCCCAGACTTTCTTCCCCATTTATACAACTATAGATCTGGAAGAGGATCATAGAATTTATCCAGCCCAATCTCTCCCTTCCTCAACTCCACTTCCTCCATGTTTTATAGATGAGGAAGATGAGGCCCTCAAAGATGGAGCTATTGTGAACACAGTTAGAGATATGGGTTTGAATCCCTATATATGAATGTGTATCTCTGGGTAACTTTCTTAAAGCTTTCTTAATTTCAATTTATCTGTACAGGAGAGTTCAAATACTCCCTTTGTTCTGAAATATTCTACTTGGCTTTTGTGATACCATACCGTTCAGATTTTCTTTTTTCTTTTTTTTCCTGGTTATTCATTGTTTCATTTCATAGTCCCTTTTCCTCTGCTTGTCTCTTAAATACTGGAATTCTTAGAACTCTGCTTTGGGCCCTCCTCTCTTATTACTCTAAAGTCTTTTCTTAAGCAATCTCATCCATCACCATCTATAGGCTGGTTACCCCTAAATATGTATCTTCTGCCCAGAAATTTCTTCTGATCTCCAAACCAATACACTCATTTGTCTGCTTGATATCCCTCCAGGGATCCCATAGGCACTTTAAACTCCACATGACCAAAACTGAGCCAAGGATCTTCCCCCATATCTGCTCCTTCTCCAGTATTTGTTACCATAAGTTTTCTAAGTCAGAAACTGACTTAGAAAATAATTTGTATCCAACTAATTTTCAAGTCCTGTTGCTTTTTCCTCCTGACTATATCTGGTATCCATTGACATCTCTGTCCCTACCACCACTTTATTGCCACCATCCTTATTTAGATTCTCATCATTTCTTACCTAGAACTACCACTGTCTCCTAAATGATCTTCCTGTTTCAAATAGCACTGCCCTCCAATCCATTCTTTATACAGCACTCAAAGTGATCTATCACTCAAACATATCTGGTCTATCATTCAGACACATCTCAGAGGAACGCCTCTATTTAAAGCCCTCCAATGACCTCCAGTTGTCCTCAGACAAAAGGTAAACCTGTAAACCTGTGTAGCAGGGTGGAACATTTATTATCCTAACAACTGGAACTAGAGTTTTTCTTAGTAGGAAAAAAGTGGTCTTTGTTAAGAAAAATACTTGAGCAAACTACTGGAGATGCTCTGAGAGAAGATTTAATGAATGACATGACATGCCAGAAGTCAAGGTAACAAAATAATTGTCAGTCAAAATAAATGAAAGTATGAAGTTGGTGAAAGTCCTAATAGTGAAGTGGCTGAGAACTTTGGGGAATCAGAATTTTAGTATTTACTTTATAAGTTTATTCATTTATTTTGAGAGAGAGAAAGCGTGCCTGTAAGTAGGGGAGGGGCAGAGAGAGAGAGGGAGAGAATTCCAAGCAGGCTCTGCACTGTTAGTGCTGAGCTTGATGCAGAGCTCAAACCCACCAATGTGAAATCATGACCTGAGCCTAAGTCAGCCACTTAACTGACTGAGCCACCCAGGTGCCCCTCTAATATTTACTTTAATTTTTACAAGGCAATGTTATAGCCCTCTTATACATTCTGTAAAATCTTCTGCTTACACAAATTACCTGAGTGAGTCAGTGATTGTGTGTATGTGTATGTCAGCATGCGCGTGCTTGTGTGTGTGTGTGCGTGTGCGTGTGCATGTGCGTGTGTGTGCAAAGGAAAGAAAAGGGCTGGTCCCATGTCTTGGTCAACATTGTGCAGGAATAGGACCAGTACTTGCTCATGGCAGTGATAATCCTTTAATTGAATTAAGCAGAAATTCATAGTAATATAAACCTACTAGGAATTTGATGAAATCCTAGAGAAGGCTTTGGATTTTCCAAACTCCTGTGGAATGGGGTTTTAGATATGGGCTTATCTAGATCTTTGTTGAGTTGACAGTGAGTTACACTAGATTCTATTATCTTCATTATCTCTCCACTGCCTTTTACCCCCAGGTCTCTCATTCGTCTTACTCCTGCACTTTAGACTGTAGGCTAAAAAACTTTTTTTTTTTCCTGTTTATGTATCTTAAGAGAAAGAGAGCACAGGGGAGGGGCAGAGAGGGAGGAAGAGAGAGAATCTCAAGCAGGCTCTGTGTTGTCAGCACAGAGGCTGACATGGGGCTTGAACCCACGAACTGTGAGATCATAACCTGAGCCCAAATCAAGAGTTGGATGCTTAACCAACAGAGCCACCCAGGTGCCCCCATGCTTAACTTCTTCCATTTACTCAAACTTGATATAAATAATCTCTAATTTCCTTGTCTTTGCAATGGAACACTGCTCTCCTCATTTTTAACTGGGTTAACTCTATTTTTCCTTCAGATTGCAGAGAATATTGAGGGCAGTGAAACTATTCTGAATCCTTCTGCAATGGTGATACATGTCATAATACATTCATCAAAACTCATAAAATACACAACACTATATGATGTAAAACAAGGACTTTAGTTAATAATAGTATATCAATTTAGGTTCATGAGTTGTAACAAATGTACCATACTGATGTAAAATGTTAATGATAGAAGAAACTGAAACTGGGGGTGGCAGTGGGGACAAAGACAGATACATGGGCACTCTTATACTTTCTGTTCAATTTTTCTGTAAACTTAAAATGGCTCTAAGAAATAAAATATATTCATTTTCTTAAATAGCTAACAAAACAAAAACAACCACACACACACACACACACACACGGAGCACATGCAAGATCCAGCACAGGAAAATGGAGAAACCAATATACCTGGAAACTTTTATTTTAAGCTTTTCCCACTGTAAGACTTTGACATTGATCATGATAATCTGGAAGATACTAAAGAGACAGGTGGTACCAAAGGATCTCCATACCCCTTGCCCACTCTGTGAAGACACAAAACACCTTTGTATCCAAAAATCCTGAGGGGAAGTATTTCAGACCAAAAGCTGCCAGTGTCTGGGAGGGTCATTTAGAGGGAAGGGCCAAGTAGGTGGCTGAAGTCAGGTGGTTGAGAATTAAATACGTGGGTTTGAACCTGCATCCACTGAAGTATATGAAGATGTAATGATAAAGGAGTGAGACAGTCCCTGAGATTTTAACCATAGTTGGTGATAAGGAGATGATGAGAAAAGACTGTCAAATCCCTGAAGGCCATTCTGCACTTCCCAGTGAGTGATATTCATGTTTAGAGCCTGAGAATTCTGAAAGGGTTGTGGTAACTAAAATCCACTTTTCTCTTAGAATTTGTTCTCATTCAGAAGTACTTTAAAAATACTTTTGGCTCGGGGCGCCTGGGTGGCTCGGTTAGTTGGGCATCTGACTTCGCATCAGGTCATGATTTCTCGGTTTGTGAATTTGAGTCCCACATCGGGCTCTGTGCTGACAGCTCAGAGCCTGGAGCCTGCTTTGGATTCTGTGTCTCCCTCTCTTTCTGCCCCTCTTGTCCCCCCTCTGAAAAATAAATAAACATTAAAAAATTTTTTAAAAGTATTAAGTTAAAAAATACATTTGGTTTTAATAATTGATTTTGTAAGTTTGCACATATATATTATCCCTTATGTAGCGCCTAGAGAAAAATGAGCTATTTTTAATGGTTTATTAATAACTGATTAACTCTTCAACTCTCAAAAAAAAACCCGCTTACCTGTGAATAAAAGATACATATCAAACATGTTAATATGATTACCTATTGGCAGAGAGGGGAATGGGAATAAAATGTCTAAATAAATAAAACCAGAGATTATCTTGCACAGGCAAATAATAATGGTGTGTCCTGAACAGAAGATGATTCTCTTAACCCTCTGCAATGGTATAAAAAAATTTAACAGTAATTCTTGTTTGGGAAGAACAGTGGCATATCACATTCTCTAAATTATATTAGGGTGGACCAAAGACCGAAGAAGACTGAATTAGATGGTCTTTCCAACTATAAACATGTTGAAAGTGGTTTGATACAGTGAAAATAATGCCAGATTGGAAGTCAGAAGTAAGTTCAGGCTACTTCAACAGCACAGGCAGAGATGGAAGCCTGGATTAGGCAAGTGATAGCAGGTGGGTGCAAGAGAATCATTAAAATAGGAGGTATTTTTGGGGTGTGAATGGTGAAGAAGAGGAAGAAATCAAGAATGACTATACAATTTTTGCTTTGGAAGAGGAAGAAAACAAGAATGACTATACAATTTATGCTTTGACTAGGAAGGTAGGGAACACAGGAAGAGAGGGAGATCTGGGAGCTGCATAAGATGAATTCAGTTGAGTAAACTGAAGCTGAGGTGGGTAGAGGTCAGGGAAATTCAACTAGCAGAAGCTGCTGAATGGGGTTAGTATGACTGATCAAGGGCCCTATGTCTTGGGGCACTCTGACATCCTTTGTATCAATTAGGCCCAGGCTTTGCCTCCCATGGGCTGCTCTAAGGCAGTGACTGAGCATGGTAGGAATACTGAACATGGAGATTTACAATTTTCCTCCTTTAATCAGCAATGTTGCCTTGAGGACTCTCCATCAGTCTTGCTGAAATTTCTTAGAGTTGCACAGCAATGGGCTCTTCCACTCAACTTTCCTTCCTTCCTTTTCCCCTCACAAAGAGGTACATACTCTGCTGCTTTCCCAGTATCACTGGCTTCTTCTCTATTTTCCCTCATTAGTATTTCTCCCAATTCATCTCTTGTTCCTCGAATCCTGTTTTGACATCTGCTTCTCAGACAACCTATACTAACACAAGTGTTATTGGGACATCCACTTGGAGACATCTAGCTGACAGATACAAATATAGGTTGAGAGCTTTAGAATGGTTATATCAATTCAAGTGCAAGTAATAGAAAAACCAGCCCAAACTGGCTTAAATGATAAGAAAAGTCCTTGCTAGAATGGTTTCTGGTTGTGCTGTGGTCAGGGATCTGGCTCCATTCCTTCAAGAACTCTTGCTTCTTCCCAACTACATGTAGACTTGGTCCTCAAGTGACTGTATCAATCAAAAACCTACTCTTTTTCCAGGCTCAGCTCAAATATTTCATACTCTGTGGAGGCTTACTCACTCAACCAAGTTGGAAGGTATTTCTCTTGTTTTCAAATTTGGATGTCTTAGTTCAAGTTGCTATAACAAAAATACTATGGGCTTGGGTGGTTTAAACAACAAACATTTATTTTTCACTCATCAACCCTCTTTTGTCTCTTCTTATAATGGCACCAACCCCATTCATAAGGGCTCTACCCTGATGATCTAATTACCTTGCAAAGGCCCCCAATGCAATCACATCTCCAAATACCATCATATTGGTGAGCAGGACTTCAACATATGAATTTTGGGGGAAACAAATATTTTATTCAACACTTGAATCTATTTGTGGCACTACTTTATTCTGCTTGTCAAGGCTGTTTATATGGCTGCTTCCTCTAGACCAGGAGGAAAAGTAAAGGCCATATTATATTAACCTTTATCCCTATTAGTGCTTTGCATATAGTTGATATTAGTATTTATCTGATTAAATCCACTGTCATTTCTTTAGACAGAGAAATGGAAATAGAATCTGTGTTTGAATTTATTTAACATTTCAAAATAATTTGGAAAAGTAGTACACAGAAAAATTTGAAGTTCACACATGGCATTTAGTCTCATTAGATTGTACAACACTGCATGTATGTTGATGAACTTCAGGAAGATATAAAGAGGATGTAGTCAGATGGGTTGGGTATAAGACTTGAAATGTGGGAATAATGTATACATCTAATACATTTGGGAATGATGCATATAGCTAATGAGTTCCAAGTTATGATTTCCAACAGATGGACAGGATTTAAGAGTCCATCTGGATTGTATCCTGAAGATTTTGACCAAATATGTTGCCTCAGCCAAAAAAACCAAACTAAGAAAAGTAAAAATAAATAAAATCATAAATTCAGAGGAGAAAAATAGTAACACATACTCATACTCAAAATTAGAAAGAAAACAGGAAATGTTGTCCTACCCATGTATAGACTCCTATCTGTTTAAATCTTGAATGGTGAATCTCAAAGTAGAAAGACTGTAAAGGCTGTAAGATGATTGAGAGAATAAAAGAACTGCTGAGTGAAGACAGGCTGACAATAAAGATCTTGAGTGTAGAAATATAATCTGAGAAAATATATTCAAACAAAAGTCACTGTTTAAGATGTATATGGAGAATTCCTATGAAACTCAAAAATTCAAAAATTTAGGGGTATACTTCAGTATTTGACAAAGGAATTTTATTTTTTTTCCGGACAGAATAACATCTTTATTTTTTTTTAATATGAAATTTATTGTCAAATTGGTTTCCATACAACACCCAGGGCTCATCCCAAAACGTGCCCTCCTTAATACCCATCACCCACCCCCATCAACCCTCAGGTTGTTGTCAGTTTTTAAGAGTCTCTTATGCTTTGGCTCTCTCCATCTTTAAACTTTTTTTTTTCCTTCCCCTCCCTCATGGTCTTCTGTTAAGTTTCTCAGGATCCACATAAGAGTGAAAACATATGGTATCTGTCTTTCTCTGTATGACTTATTTCACTTAGCATCACACTCTCCAGTTCCATCCACGTTGCTACAAAAGGCCATATTTCATTCTTTCTCATTGCCACATAGTATTCCATTGTGTATATAAACCACAATTTCTTTATCCATTCATCAGTTGATGGACATTTAGGCTCTTTCCATAATTTGGCTATTGTTGAAAGTGCTGCTATAAACATTGGGGTACAAGTGCCCCTATGCACCAGCACTCCTGTATCCCTTGGGTAAATTCCTAGCAGTGCTATTGCTGGGTCATAGGGTAGATCTATTTTTAATTTTTTGAGGAACCTCCATACTGTTTTCCAGAGCAGCTGCACCAGTTTGCATTCCCACCAACAGTGCAAGAGGGTTCCCATTTCTCCACATCCTCTCCAGCATCTATAGTCTCCTGATTTGTTCATTTTAGCCACTCTGAATGGCATGAAGTGGTATCTCAGTGTGATTTTGATTTGTATTTCCCTGATGACGAGCGATGTTGAGCATCTTTTCATGTGTCTGTTGGCCATCTGGATGTCTTCTTTAGAGAAGTGTCTATTCATGTTTTCTGCCCATTTCTTCACTGGATTATTTGTTTTTCGGGTTATAGATTTTGGATACTAGCCCTTTGTCTGATATGTCATTTGCAAATATCTTTTCCATTTCGTTGGTTGCCTTTTAGTTTTGTTGATTGTTTCCTGACAAAGGAATTTTAAAACAAATAAGAAGTAACAACTTTTTCCAACAGGCAGTTATTAAACTCAATACTCCAAGAGGTGATATGGACTAAGAGTTGAATTCAGGGCTATTTGGGTGCTTGGGTGGCTCAATCTTGATTTCAGCTCAGGTCACAATCTCATAGTTGTGAGATCAAGCCCTTCATCAGGCTCCATGCTGAGTGTGGAAGCTACTTGAGATTTCTCTCTCCCCTTCACTCTCCCCATCTTTTCCCTCCCAAAATAAATAAATAAATATTTTTTTAAAAAAATTCAGGGTTATTCAATTCATACCAAGTTTAAAACTTGGGCTGGTTTAGAAATACAAATAAGTATTTTGAAATTAATTTTAGAGGGAAGCATCATGCCCTTCTGCCAAATACCTTTTATGCCATGAACAATCCCATTGATTAAGATGAGTATTTCTCAGGGATTGGTAGCTACATGCTCCTCTTGGTGAACTATGAATGGATACAAATATATGAGTTCTTTGGCTTTCAGTCTTATGTGTCTAAGGAACTATTTACCTGTAACCTACTGCTATGGACTGAATTGCATCCCCACCCTCAAATTCATGTGTTAAAACCTAACCCCACTGTGACTGTATCTGGAGATAGGGCCATTAGTAAAGTAATTAAGGTTAAAGGAGGTCATAAGGGTAGGACCCTAATCCATTAGGTCTGGTGTCCTTGTAAGAAGAGGAAGAGACACCAGAGTATCATGTGAAGACACATGAAGAAGGCACTGTCTGCAAGCTGAGGAGTGAGACCTCCCCTGTTGGTAGCTTGCTTTTGGACTTCCAGTCTCCAGAACTGTAAGAAAATAACTTTCCAGGGGCGCCTGGGTGGCGCAGTCGGTTAAGCGTCCGACTTCAGCCAGGTCACGATCTCGCGGTCCGTGAGTTCGAGCCCCGCGTCAGGCTCTGGGCTGATGGCTCGGAGCCTGGAGCCTGTTTCCGATTCTGTGTCTCCCTCTCTCTCTGCCCCTCCCCCGTTCATGCTCTGTCTCTCTCTGTCCCAAAAATAAATAAAACACGTTGAAAAAAAAATTTAAAAAAAAAAAAGAAAATAACTTTCCAGTTTTTAAGCCACCCAGTCTGTGGTATTTTGTTATAGCAGTCCGAGCAGACTAATACACTCACTAATGAATCACTAAAATTAAGTGAAATTATAAAATTTGGAGTCCATAAACAAAGGATATTATATTACCAGGGATATACACTGGCATTATTTATATATATATATATATATATATATATATATATATATATATGTATATGTATGTATGTGTGTGTGTGTGTATATATATATAGTGAACACATACTGACTGCTTAGTATGTGGTAGGCACTGTGTACATACAAATTACTCCTTTAATCTTTAAAATTATGTAAGTTTGGTGCTATTAACTCTATTTTGCAATTATGAAAAATCTGCAAATTATGAAAAATTGGGGGAGACCCCCCCTCAATGAGTATTTTGCCTAAAGTCACAGAACACAAAACTGGATTTCAAACTGATATCGGCCTATGCTTCTAATCACTGAATATTGTATAGAAACAGTGCTGTTCAATAGAAATATGATGTGAACCATATATGTAATTTAAATTTCTAGGAGGTGCATTTTATATTTAAAAATTTTTAAGTTTTATTTAAATTCCAGTTAGTTCACATACAGTGTAATATTAGTTTCAGGTGTATAATACTGGTTCAGCACTTCCATACCAATACTTGGTGCTCATCACAAATGCATTCCTTAATCCTCATCACCTATTTAACCCATCCTCTCCCTGCCCCACTTCCCCTCCGGTAACCATTAGTTTGTTCTCTATGGTTAAGAGTCTGTTTCTTGGTTTGCCTCTCTCTTCCCCCTTCCCCACCCTCCGCTTTGCTCATTTGTTTTATTTCTTAAATTATACATATGAGTGAAATACTATGGTATTTGTCTTTCTCAGACTGACTTATTTCACTTAGCATGATACTCTCTATCTCTATCCATGTTGTTGCAAATGGCCAGATTTCATTCTTTTTTATGGCTGAGTAATATTCCTGTGTGTGTGTGTGTGTCTGTGTGTGTGTCTGTGTGTGTGTGTGTGTGTCTGCGTGTGTGTGTGTGTGTGTGTGTGTGTGTGTATCACATCCTCTTTATCCATTCAATGGACAGTTGGGCTATTCCCATAATTTAGCTATTGTAGATAATGCTGCTATAAACATAAGGGTGCATGTATCCCTTTGCATTAGTATTTTTGTATTCTTTGGGTAAATACTGAGTAGTGTGATTGCTGGATCATAGAGTAGTTCTATTTTTAACTTTTTGAGGAACCTCCATACTGTTTTCCAGAGTGGCTGCACCAATTTGTATTTTCACCAACAGTGCAAGAGGATTCCCCTTTCTCCACATCTTTGCCAATACTTGTTGTATTTTGTGTTGTTGATTTTAGCCATTCTGACAGGTGAAGTAATATCTCATTGTAGTTTTGATTTTAATTTCCCTGATGATCAGTGATGTTGAGCACCTTTTCATGTGTCTGTTTGCCATCTGGATGTCTTCTTTGGAAAAATGTCTATTCATGTCTTCTGCCCATTTTTTAATTGGATTATTCATTTTTGGGATGTGGTTTTCTAAGTGCTGTATAGATTCTGGATACTAATACTTTATCTGACATGTCATTTGTAAATATCTTCTTCAAGAGCCATATCTTAAAAACTAATGAGAAATAGGTAAAAATTAATTTTAATATCTTTCATTTTTATTAAAAATTCCTAAATGTTTATTTATTTTTAAGAGAGAGAGATACAGAGTGTGAGCAGGGGAGGGGCAGAGAGAGAGAGACACAGAATCTGAAGCAGGCTCCAAGCTCTGGGTTGTCAGCACAGAGCCCCACATGGGACTCGAGCTTAGGAACAGTGAGATCATGACCTAAGCCAAAGTCGGACGATTAATTGACTGAGACACCCAGGTGCCCATTAATATCTTTCATTTAACCCAATATATCCAAGATATCATCATTTCAGTATGTATTTAATATAAACAAGTATTAATATTTTAATTATTTCTTTAGAACTAAGTTTTCAAAAGCCAGTGTGTATTTTATTTAATTTTTTTAATGTTTACTTATTCTAGAGAGACAGAGAGTGTGTGTGTGTGTGAGCGAGGGAGGGGCAGAGAGACGGAGACACAGAATCCGAAGCAGGATCCAGGCTCTGACCTGTCAGCACAGAGCCCGACATGGGTCTCAAACTCACAAACTGTGAGATCTTGACCTGAAGTTGAACGCTTAACCAACTGTGCCACCAAGGCCCCCCAGCCAGTGTGTATTTTAAACTTTCAGCACATGTCAAGCAAAATTTCCATTTCAAGTACTCAATAGTTATATGTGGCCAGTGGCTACTGTATTGGAGGGCACATGTATTGGAGTGCAGCATGTATGTAAGGCAGTATAGCTTAGTAACAAGCCTGGACAAGATACTGCAAAGCTCCTACTTTTTATATGCATACATAGTTGGAATTCTTCCAATTTTCAGAAGGAAGCTTTATAATTACAGTACATCACTAATATTGTCTTAAGTTGTGGTTTTAAAGTACTCCTATTGGTGTGTTAAATGAAAATATTTACAGAATTGCTATTATTTTTTTCTTGTAAATTTACCTGTGGTTGACACTTTGTTATTATCAAGTTCCTTTTTCCTTAGAAAGTGAGAATATGTAGAATAAGAGGACTTCCTGGCCTTTTTTCCACCTAAATAGGTTATATAGTTAGAAAAAAAGAAAAATAAAACCACGGGGTAGATGAATCATTGGCCTCATCCCCACTAACACTGTTTATGGGCTTTTTTTTGTAACAAGTAAGATACAATCTTAAAACATGGTTGAGGTAGCTTCTGTGACCATGAAATAGAGTAATGCTAACCAGTTTACATAAATCAATTATGTTGAATGCAGAACTGTTGGCCCTATTAATGACCTTACTGTATGGGTGTGGTTTGGAAGTGTTTCTGAGGGTTTTCCCTCCTCTCACATTAGACTAACTCCAGTGTTGCAGAGAAGTGGTTATTTTTAAACCAAGTAAAAAAGAGCTTTATCATGTTATCATGGCTACATCTCCTTAAGACAGAAAAAAAAATGATTTTAGATGATCCCCTTCTGTTTCACTATATACACATTTATTGTCTCTAGATTCCAAGGATAAGTGGATAAATGTGATGGTTCACATCTGCCCTGTAACAAGTTAGAATCGGTTCTCTAAGGCAAATGTTTCTATTCCTTTGCTTTAGCTTTACCAAATGATCTGAGCTGAAGCAATCTTTTAAAATGGCTGTGATGCACTCAGTGTTTTCGAAAGCAAAGCATTGTAATCACTTAGATCCTTCATCTTTATTACAATGTGTCCAGTGGCTCTTCTTGTAGAATTAATGCATGGAGCTTCCATTAAGTGTTTTCTGAATCCACTTATAGATGGGCCAATCTATTCTCTCTACTAAGTATTCATATATAAGATTTGAAAAATATTCAGAAACATTGCCAATCAGGGAGGAAAAACCTGCACAAATGTCAGCTTTGATAAGAAAGAGGTGCTCTTTAGAGGGTTCTTAGGAGATTCAGGGGGGTTCCCAAGGGACGGTAGAATAAATATACTATCCGGAAAAACAGTTCAAGTTTGGAGCTCTTATAGTAGCCCTCCAAAATCTACAAATGGTTGTCAGCTTAGAAAATTAATGGGGAAAAATGGTTAAGAAAATAAACTCATTGGACTAATAAAAAAATACACAGCGATCAGCTGTGTATTAGTCAAGAAGCATGGGTCCAAATGAAAGAAGCCCAATACAAACCAGTTTAAATGCAAAAAAGACTCATCTGTTCACATAACTGAGGAACATTTGAAGAACATCTGACTTTGGGCATACCTGGATCCAGGGTCTCAAATGATGCTTTCATGATTCTCCTTCCTTATCTGTCTCTCCTTTCAGCCTCATTGTTCTTTTCTGTTTTATAGGGCATTTCTCCCTATGACAGAAATATGGCCTCTGGCAATGCAGATGTCATTGCTGGTGTCATTGCTCTACACTTTCAGCTCTAAAGGGAAAGAGAAAACTATCAGCCTCCAATTTGGAAAATTTCATGAATATTGATTGCTCTGTGTTGGATAACTTGCCAAACTGGCCATTCAGACCAGTCACTATTCCCTGGGGTTAACTTGGCCTGGCTCACAGGCTCACCCTTCCCTGGTGGTGATGGGGAGTGGAGGTAAGATACTGATTAGCAACCCTGTCACATCCACACAGAATGGGGGAGAGGTGGTGCTTCAAATTGGAATAGTGCAAAGATAAAAAATAGTTATGTGTTTTCCAAAGCTATTGAAGAAAACATAAGTAGTTAAGGTTCTAAGAACTCTAGAAAAGTGCTTTTTCAAATTTGGAGATTTTGTTACAGAAGATTCCAATTCAGTCAGTAGGTTTGGGGTGGGAGTCTGAGATTCTGTATTTCTAAGCAAGCTTCAGGGACCACCCTTAAAGTAGTACTGTAGAAGACATTTGTAAATTGGGTATAGTTTTACAGCATCTGGTCAGCAGAAAACTGAAGAAGATTACCTATATGAGGTTGAATTTTGAAGGTTTTGGATTTAATTATTTGAATTATTCTTTATCAGCACCATCATACAAATTTTGATGTTCTTTTGGACCATACTGTTCTTTGGTGTAAGTGCTCTCAACTAGAAGGAGAGCAATGATTAGCACAATTACCTTGAACATAGTTTTGAGAAATACTTATGTAAGATACATCTGGGATATGCTGTTGTCCTTAAGACATAATATAATATGAGAAAGAGAAAGGTATGGGGTTAGGGCTGGGACGGTGGTCTGTGATGGGGTGACACACTCACGGGGAAAAGGTTAGACTGAATAACACACCTTTCTGTGGGCAGTAGGAAGAAGTCCAGGTGGACAGAGTATGGCTTCTTGGTGCTCAGCATTAGAGAGAATTGGCAGCTAGTAATAGGGTTCCACCTCCAGGATTGGGACTTAGGGATAGTATTCAAGTGATGTGGATAGGATAGGAAATGAATACACAGACTAGCATGAGTGAAGTAAAGACTGAGGTAAAGTACAGAGGCTAGGAATGTGGGCAGATTATCAAGATAAGTATTTAAGGCACTAGAACCAGAGAGAAGGCAAGGGCTTGGTTTTGGAAGCACGGTTAAACTCAAGGTATCAAATCTGAGGTATAAGATGGAAAACAGGCTGCCTTGATGTCGATTCCCTTAGTGCTGAACAAGAGCTCTTCAGAGCCCATGCTGGAGGGAGCAGAAGTCAGGGGACTTGAGACAATGGAAGGAGTAAAGCCACAGGTCCCCCACTAAAAGGCCCCAGGTACAAAGGATGAATGTATTGACAGAAAATCAGACAAGTTAATTCAGTTGGAGAAAGTTCCTTGGCTTTTATGTGTAGCTCTTTACTGTGATTTTATAATTATTGATTAATGCATCAGCTGAGAAATGTGTTCTCTCCACTAGAGTAGTAGTGATACTAGGTAAACAGATTTGTAACCCAAGTCTGTATGATTGCCCAGAGATTCTGCAAACAGGAGGAGTAGACAGTCTATTGAATCTGACATACTTAATTTGAACTGTAGTATTTTCTCTTGGCCTGCTAGTTAGCTGCAAAAGAAGTTCCGTAAGATACAAATTGAAAGGCTTACTAAATTTTAACTTCTTTGGATTTATTTCTTACAAGAATAAGGCTTTGGATCAAAGGAAGAAATCTGATCGGCAATCTATCTAGAATATAATCCAAAAACCAGAAATGATAGATATTTGTCTTCAAAATTCAGTAATTTCTATACCAAAAATTTATAGAGCAAAGAAATTCTCTAAGAGTATATAGGAAAGTGTGAGGACTTTAAACTTTAAAGGGATACTTGTTTTCTTTTCCAATTCCACCTTCAAAATACCTGCCAATGCTTTCACTCTGCACGTATTCACCCTTCCTCTCCAATTAGTCAATAGTGAGTGTAGCAGTAAGCTCCCTTTGGAAGTCCTTGGAACTTTCTCTGAGATGGGGAAGGTCCCCAGGACTTCTCTCAAATTCCAACATGACATAATGAGGGGGAAAAGGAACCAGAAATAGTCTTTATTGTCATATTTTACATCTTGGGGTGTAAAATGCATCTTGGGGTGCCTGGGTGGCTCAGTTAGTTAAGCATCCAACTTCAGCTCAGGTCATGATCTCGTGGTCTGTGAGTTCGAGCCCCACATCAGACTGTGCTGACAGCTCAGAACCTGGAGCCTGCTTTGAATTCTGTGTCACCCTCTCTCTCTGCCCATCCCCTACTCTCACTCTCTCTCTAAAAAAGAAATAAACATTAAAAAATTTTAAAAATTTAAACTATAACAAATAGTCGTGCAGCTTTGATATCCTTGGATAACTGCTAAACCCCTTTTATAGAAGGGGGAGAACAAAAGAATCTATGCAGAAGGCAATAGCAGTCACAGAAGTTTAAGAAGTAACTCAGAGACAACATGTATATTTTGTGGCAGAGGTTCAAGAGTAAGAAACTACATTTTAAAGAATTCTGAAAAACATTGATTAGGGAATGCCTTATTAACAAGTAGATATAAATTAAAAACCAGAATGTCCCTGGTGATTCATAGTGACTCAGCTAAGGTAATTTGGTAATCCTAACACAGGATATGTTTTGAAGGCCTCTTCAGGTGTGGGGGGAGGGGGGGGTGTGGAGATGAAAGAGGAAATCAATTTAATGTTTTTCATTGAGAGAATTAAAATTATGCAAAAATTTTTTTTTTTGCAGTTTGATTCATCAAATGAATAAGCACATGTCTATTTGACACTCTATCACTCCCACCTGAAAGCACAAACATGCTGAAGCCTTCTTAATTGACTCCAGAAAGCTGATGGTATCCTTTTTACTTTTTATAATAACTTTAGAAAATGTGCAAAAATAGTGCAAAGATTTCATATATATGCTTCACCCAGTTTTCCCTAATGTTAACTATTTACTTAACCATTGTACAATGGAAAAACCAGGCTTAACTTTGGCACACTGTTATTAACTAAATTATGGGCTCTGATAATAGTCACTTCTAGTAGCACTTGAATTTCCTGCTTTACATTTCCTGTTATCCCCTAACTCTTAAGTAAAATTTTATTCAGAAGTTGTGGCTTCACATTAGCTATGCTTCAGGGATTTTAGTGGGGAGTCTGTCCTACATGGATGGAGGTGAAAAAGGGAGAACAGAATCTTCTTCGTTGAAGCCAGAGAAGTTACAGTGAAAG
Source organism: Panthera pardus (assembly GCF_024362965.1). Lineage (NCBI taxonomy): Eukaryota > Metazoa > Chordata > Mammalia > Carnivora > Felidae > Panthera > Panthera pardus. The sequence continues at coordinate 99,345,174 of NW_026526810.1, read as the reverse complement.
GATCATAGGCAGAGACAGCTGTGCCTACTGGCGAGGTAGTCTCATATATCAGCAAGAGTGTGGTATCAAGACAAGGTGGTCATAGAAGAAAAACATAAAAACACTTGTAACACAATATGTGGAACTTTCTTCAACCAAGGTAGCTTACTTCAACCAAGCCAACTGAGTCCACTGTAATTTCCACTGTATTTAGTGGAAGTGTGACCTGTGATCCTGTGACCTTATTTTGTAGTTACATGTTCTTAAAGCCTAGAAGTTTGGGAGAGACCTATTAAAGTTTATCTTGCCAGTTTTGACCCATCATTCCAGTTTAGTGGGATCATCTTGAATTTTGTTTCTATCATCTGTCATATTAATTATTATTTTTAGTTATAATTCTGACCTTTAAAAAACATGACGCTTTTTTTAACCTTCATCTAAGTCCAGAATAAAAATGTTGACTTAAGATGGTGACTTGTAAGGGCACCTGGGTGGCTCAGTCGGTTAAGCCTCCAACTCTTGGTTTCAGCTCAGGTCATGATCTCGCAGTTTCGTGAGTTCAAGCCCCACATCAGGCTCTGTGCTGGCAACACGGAGCCTGCTTGGGATTCTCTTTCTCCCTCTCTATCTGCCCCTCCCCTACCCATGCTGTCTTTCTCTCAAAAATAAATAAACCTTAAAAAATTGTTTTAAAATAAATTATAAATAAATAAATAAATAAATAAATAAATAAATAAATAAGGTAACTTGTGGCACTGCACTGTGGTCTTCTCTGAAGCTAGAGAACTAATGGCTCAATTTACGGTTTCTAAAATCTACCCTTTTTCCTCTTTCTGAGCTAAGGAGATTATCTTCCCATTCCAGGATTCTGGCATTTCTCCCATTGTCCATTGATTCTCTAAGATTTCTGGACTCAGACACTACCTCAATACTTTCTTTCCAGGTCCAAGAATATAATTCATTGGGGCACCTTACTGGCTCAGTTGGTACAGCATGCAACTCTTGATCTCTGGATTGAAAGTTCAAGTCTCACATGGGGTGTAGAGAGTACTTAAAAAAAAATAGTAAAATCTTAAAAAATATAATGTAATTCATTAAGGTTTAAAAATCTGAAGTTGTTTAATGTGGCTAAGTTTCCCTTTCTGATCTCTACCTATCAGATAGTCATTTACCAATAATTATTTAAACTGTCAAAAGATTAAGAGATTTTTATTGTGAGTGGAAAGAGGCAAATGCCTTGCACATATTATGTACTCAATATATGCTGAATGAATGGACAGATGATTACAGGATGATTGAATGAATGAATGGATTTCTGGCCAGTTTGCTAATCTGTAACAGTGATACCATTGGGGTGTTGAAAGTAAAAATACTTCTTCATGAGAAAAAGTGCTTCTTCATGAGAGAGAATAATAAATTACTAGTTAAGATGCTATAAATCAATCAAAAACCAATGTTAACTAACTAGAATTTAAATAAAAATTTAAAAAGAAAAAAAAAACCCAAGCTGCTTCCTTTAGCTAATAGGAATACTATTTTAGCTGATTATAAATTAGTATCTAAGTAGAAAATGTGTCAAAAGACCTGACTTTCAACTTTTAAATTAGTAGAATGAGGTTAAGACTTTTTTTTTTTTTTTTTTTTTGGTCTGTAAACCTATGTAATTTTATTGCTTTTTTTAACATCACAGTGGTTTATATAACTTCATTTAGGTCACAAAATCTTTCAAGATTTGAGAGTTCATAATTGAAAACAAAATAAAAGTATGCTTGGAAGAAAAGACTGGAGATGACTAGACAAAATCTCTAAGGTCACTTTCTTTCTTTTTTTTTTTTTTCAATATATGAAGGTTATTGTCACATTGGTTTCCATACAACACCCAGTGCTCATCCCAAAAGGTGCCCTCCTCAATACCCATCACCCACCCACCCTCCCCTCCCTCCCACCCCCCATCAACCCTCAGTTTGTTCTCAGTTTTTAACAGTCTCTTATGCTTTGGCTCTCTTCCACTCTAACCTCTTTTTTTTTCCCTTCCCCTCCCCCATGGGTTTCTGTTAAGTTTCTCAGGATCCACATAAGAGTGAAACCATATGGTATCTGTCTTTCTCTGTATGACTTATTTCACTTAGCATCACACTCTCCAGTTCCATCCATGTTGCTACAAAGGGCCATATTTCATTCTTTCTCATTGCCACATAGTACTCCATTGTGTATATAAACCATAATTTTTTTATCCATTCATCAGTTGATGGACATTTAGGCTCTTTCCATAATTTGGCTATTGTTGAAAGTGCTGCTATAAACATTGGGGTACAAGTGCCCCTGTGCATCAGTACTCCTGTATCCCTTGGGTAAATTCCTAGCAGTGCTATTGCTGGGTCATAGGGTAGGTCTATTTTTAATTTTCTGAGGAACCTCCACACTGTTTTCCAGAGTGGCTGTACCAGTTTGCATTCCCACCAACAGTGCAAGAGGGTTCCCATTTCTCCACATCCTCTCCAGCATCTATAGTCTCCTGATTTGTTCATTTTGGCCACTCTGACTGGCGTGAGGTGATATCTGAGTGTGGTTTTGATTTGTATTTCCCTGATGAGGAGTGACGTTGAGCATCTTTTCATGTGCCTGTTGGCCACCCGGATGTCTCCTTTAGAGAAGTGTCTATTCATGTTTTCTGCCCATTTCTTCACTGGGTTATTTGTTTTTCGGGTGTGGAGTTTGGTGACATCTTTATAGATTTTGGATACTAGCCTCTAAGGTCACTTTCAATGAAACATTTTACATCTTTTTAAAATCAGCTTTGGGGCGCCTGGGTGGCTCAGTCGGTTGAGCGTCCGACTTCGGCCCAGGTCATGATCTCACGTCCGTGAGTTCGAGCCCCGCGTCGGGCTCTGTGCTGACAGTGCAGAGCCTGGAGCCTGTTTCAGATTCTGTGTCTCCCTCTCTCTCTCTGACCCTCCCCCATTCATGCTCTGTCTGTCTCTGTCTCAAAAATAAATAAATGTTAAAAAAAATAAAAAATAAATAAATAAAATAAATAAATAAAATAAAATCAGCTTTATTGAGGTATAATTTACATACAACAAAATTCACTGATCTGAAAGTGTAAATTTCAGTAAGTTCTAAGAGGACCTTTTTCTTTTTAACTGGAAAGAAAATCACTAATTAGTAGATGGAGAATTCTGATTTCTGTTATCCTTTTTTTAAAAAAAATATGAAACAATATTATTTGAATCCTTTGAATTTAGCTTCAACATTAATGTCACTATCATTACCAGGGCTATTTACTCCATTTTTTGAGATCTCTAACAGAATTTTCCAGACCACATCATTTTCATTTCTATACAAATTATTTGAGCTATTTCACTTTTTAAAAAAGACCATCGTGCTATCACTACATGCACATTACATTAGGAAGGTAGGTTTTTGCTTTCGTCTTCTAGGTTGCTAATCTCTACAACAAAACATTTTTATTTAGTTATTATTATTCACTTAGTTTTAACTTAACTTTTGAATAGGCAATGATTCACATGGTTAAGCAAATTAAAATATACAAAGTATACAGTGAAAAGCCTCTCTTCCACCTCTGTCCCCATCTGCTCAGTTGCTCCTCCAGACTTGAACTTGAAACTACTGTTTATAGTTTCTTGTGTATTATTCCAGGGTTTATGTATTCAGATATAAGTAAATATAAACTTATAGGTCTCATTTCCCACATTTTGAAGAACTTGTACCTTTAACATTCACCATCTTCCCTAGCAATCAGTGGGCCATTCCTTCTTTTATTTTTCTTTTAGGAAAAAAAGGCCATTTTTATAGAACTTCAGATTATTCACACTAAAGTTTCCTAAAATTAAACATAAAGATTCTAGGTATCCTTTAGTTATTTTCATTCATCCATTTGATTCATTCATTCTGCAAAAATCTATTGATTTGTTTGCTGTGTCAAAGATCCTGCACTCAGTTCTTAGAGGATTACAAAGATTATGGATCTTGCCCTGGAAGAACATGTAGTATAGTAATAGATATAAGACATGAAGCTAAATTAACGATGATAGATGCATAAAATGGCACAGCAGTTCAAAGAAAGGAGAGATTAGTTAAATCCTATGGATCAAGGAAGACCCTCCCATTTTCCTGGGAGGAAAATGACCTTTGAGCTGAGCCATGAAACTTGGATCTAGGTACTTATGGAGATGGGATGATGAAAAAGGAAAACATTCTATGATATATCTCAGCAGTCTTGTTTGGAGAGTGACAGAAACTCAAAGTAGCTTAAAAAAGAAAGAAAAAGTAGGAGGGTACTATATTCACTCCTGTAACCAAAACCAGAATAGACAAGACTGGAGCTACCTTTAGTGTCAATAGCATACAAAGACTTTATCAGCATTAGCCTTTTCTGTCTCTCCTTCCTCCATTCTGCCTCTTCTCCTAACAGGCTCCTTCTTGTAACAGGTGACATGATTGTCAACAACTTTGGCATCATATTCTTAACTGCTTTCAACCAAGAGTAAAGAGAGAGTTACTTCTCTGCTTCCAACTCAGAAATTTTGGAAAGACTGGTCCAGTTTGCTGATTATACTCTGCTGTGAGTTGGGAAGGCAGGTACTATGTTTGCCAGCCCCGCTGGAAACATCAAATTGGGAAGAGCAGTTCCTAAGAGTGCTGCTATCAGAAGGTAGGAAGGAGTGCAGGGGAGGCACAAAGTATGGAGGTCTACTTACGCCTGCAGAATGAACAAAAGCAAGAAGGCAGCAAATTGCAGGCCACGATGTGAATATGGTGAGAAGCTCAGAAGTGAGGCATTTGTTGTGAAAAATTTAGGAGGTACTCTCAGATGCCACCCCTAAACCTGTAGAACTCTGAGGGGGTAGGGTGGGGGAGAGGGGGGAGAGGGAGGAAAGGGGAGGGGGAGGGGGAGAAGGAGAGGGAGGGAGGGGGGAGGGGGGGGAAGAGAGAGAGAAGGACCTCCTTAAATGTTACACCTTAGGCAACTTGCTTGCTTCAACATAATTTTGGCCCTGTTTAGAAGGAAGGGATGCTCAACACTGTTGAAGATCAACAGGCTGAGTAGTTGAGGACCCAGTAGAGTGACCTTTGAGGGGGCAGTTATGATGGAATAATGCCAGTAAAAGCCAGATTGCAAGAAGTTAATTAGTATCTAGTGAAGAAATGGAGGCAAAGAATGTAGACTACTCTTTCCTCTCTTACAAAGTTTGGTGGTAGAACGAATGATAGAGAAGGAATTGCAATTTAAAGGGAAAGCTGGAGGCCCAACAAGTTTATTTTACTTTACTCTATTTTTAATATTGGTTCTATTTGACCCAAGAAGCAGTCATCTACTTCCATGGAATGACTTGAAGGATTCCTGGCTCTCTGCCAACCAAAAATAATTTTGTACTAGCTTACTAGTGATGTCTGAATTGTTACCATTAGTGATTTGGGTTTATTGAATTAAAGGATTATCTCCTAGCAGTTAGTAAGTACCCTCCTAGGCCCCCATCTGTAGGTAATTCATTAAGCTTTTAGCAGCTATTTGTATGTCAATGTGAATTGGCTTATCTGATTTTTTGGTAACCACTGAGAATAGATTTTGATCAAGGGAGGGTAGAGAGCACTGAGGGTTTCTGACGGTTTGGGATGTGACACCTGTAAGGAGGCAAAGTGAAAAATCCTCAAAAGGAAAGGTGGGGTTCTAAGGGATAACCTGTCTATTTCACAGTCCTACCCAAGGCCAGCTCTATATCTGTAATCTGAAACTCACTTTCCCTCTATCAATGAAACACCTTTAAAAACAGCTTTTGAGTAAAACTTTGTAAAAACTTTCTGGGGAAATACATATTGTCCTGGATAAAAGAAAACCTGGAGTCAGAAAGCCTGTTCTGAAAGACATGAAGGAAGGCAGGAAGGTAGGAAGGTAGGAAGGAAGGTAGGAAGGAAGGAAGGAAGGAGAAAAGAAAGAAAAAAGAAACAGAAAAAGAAATACTTGGCCTGTGCAGAGGCAGAATTACCTGGAAGCAAGCGACACTAAGGTTACAAGGTACCTTACTTGCACAGACCCCTTCTCAAACGCCCTGGGAGGGATCCTAGCAATATGCTCACATGATCATGCATTTTTGGAAACGTTGCAAAATAGGTAATTTAACTATAATAGACCACTGTCTCTGTGCACTTCTATTTTCCCTTTGTCATTTCCCCTAGTGCTGGGCACCACTGGAGTAACCATTTTTCTATCTGGTAGCTAAAGTGAACTTGAGTTGGGGATACAGTTTGGGTTTAGTGGTACATATTTTACGGTTTGTTGTCATTTCTGTGTATTGTTAGGCTATTGCTAGCTCCTTTGGTGCAGGGATGTCTTGTAGGAATATTCCTACTTCTGTTGTGCTGATTTATGTGTCACAACACGAATATGTAAGGCCTTTGATTACAAACTGGTTAATGAGTGTGGTCAATGCAAAGGTTACTTAAGATGGGTCACCGTTCAAGGAAACTGAAAATGTCCTCACATCTTATGTTCACATACGAAAGAAACTTCCTAGAGGCTTTCCCAAATTTGATACCAATCTAAAAAATTACATATGGCATTGCCAATAATGAGCTATGAAACTGAAACTTTTCTAAAATCTGAATAATAAAAATATTAAAAACCAACCCATACTAAAGACTAAATTATCTTTCAAGACTGTACTGTAAAATTATTGTCATATATAGAAGCAATCAAAGAACACATAGGAGAAAAAAGTAGGGAAAAAACTATTCTAGAGGTATATGTGACAATTAATAAAATGATTTTGTTATTTGGATTTTGTAATGTGTGTTGTGTTTGCTCAGTTTAAAAATTTTATAGTTGTTGTGATTTCTTACGTCCAATTTTGTACTCATAATTTTATATCCTTTACCTTATAGGGCATCCTCCCCTCCAAATTATTTAAACTTCAAGGCCTACAAACTCTGGATTCTTCCCCGGTCCTGTGGCTGAGCAAGTAATGTGAGCCCCGTTTTCTTATCTGGAAGGTAGAAACCATACCTGCTGACTTCCCTCACAGGATTCTTGTGAGGAAGTGAGATGGTGCAGCTGAAGGGACTTCATTATTAGCTATGAAGAGCCACATAAATATAAGTAAAGCAGGATAAATATAAGTAAAGCAGGGTCACTGCTTCTTCCTCAAAAAAAAAAAAAAAATAGACCTTGCACTTTCCCTAAAAGGTTATCTTTTCAGTGATTATACTTACATTTGAGGTTATCCTGAATTGCAGGATAGGCTAAAATCCCTTTGGAGAACTTCATATATAATGATGAGCAGCGCCAACCAGAGTTAAAAGCCTAAGAAAGAGTGATGTTGTATTAGCACAAGTTTACCCATTATCAAGGTTGGGAAACCAACATACTGGGTCTTCCCTGCTAGGGGTGGTGAGCAGAGCTGCTTCTAAAAACAGCATTTAGCATTCAAATTCAATAATATTCCAAATGTGTAGATGACATCTATTAAAACACAATTTTTAAGGGGAGTTGTACACCTTATTTCCGTGGCCTAGCATTTAACCAGGAAAAATGGGAACAGGGAAGTTCCATTCACTGAATACCTATTATATGTGAGGGTCTGGTCTAGGTGCTTTATCACAAACATTCACGACGTCCCTGGATATTATCAACCTCATATTGCAGAAGTAAAAGTGAAGGCTCAAAGAGTTGAGTGACTTGCCCAAATCCACAGTGATTAGCAAGGTCTCTTTGATCCCACCATTTTAGGCATCAGTCTATTGCTACATGCTATTTACAGTATAGTTTTCCTTTTCCTATTTGCTTGTCTGTTTTAAATTGATGAATCCAGCTCGTAGCATCACATTTGCCTGCAAAAATTATTTTGTAGATCAGATGTCTAGTGTATATGCATACGCTTTTAGTTTAAATGCATACTTTATCATGAATTTATGGAAAGTCAGTATATCCAATGCAATAGAATCTGCCTTAAATGGTACTTAATTTGAATGGACAAATCTTTAATAGGAATTTTAAATATCTGAAAATGTTTGAAATGCATAATAAACTAGTTACCACCAACCAGACTGTTCATGTATCAAATTAATATGCACAGTCTAAACTTAGATATTTGATTTCATGCTAAAAAACTCAGGGCTATTCTCTTCAGTCTGAAAAACATATAGTAAATCAACATTCTGAGGTTGCAGACTGAGAGTGCCAGGCTAAAATGACTTTCCAAGAGGCAGCTGTATCTATATTTTATCAGAACTCAAGATTACACACAGTTCACTTCCTTCTGTCCATTAAAATTTTAAATTCAGATGAGTTTAGCAACCAGTGGATTTTCACAGGGCTTTTGTGATTTAAGATTGTAATGAAAATTCTGTTTTTCACCCCTTAGCCTAAGCATGGAGGTGGAATACCAATCCAAGATCTTAAAATTGGACACTTTGAATTTGTTATTTTGTGTGTTTATGTTTTAATTTGTAGGTCAAGACTAAAGTGGGGGTGGGGGAAGGAGAGAGACAAAGAAAGGAGTTATTTTGTAAGAAGAAACCTTTTTCATAACAGACAAAAATATTAGGAATTATATTTTATAGGGTTCAGAGGGTGTAATAAATAGAATTTTCTAAACCTAAGGAGATGACTCCTACCTTACTGTTTGGGGAAAATGTGTGTGTGAGAAGTTAATTTTCATGTTATGAACTCCAAGCCACAGGGTTCTAAAAAAACCACACACTTAGAGGGGGTATCATCCCAGAGAACCTGACAAGTAGGTAAGAGCTTGTAACCTGAAGTATTTAAGTGAACTCTGGGTCCAGGTTCTATTTGCCATTTTCGCTGTTCAAATGAACTCAGAACTAGCAGCGCTCCTCCACTAATTCGGGACAGGTTTTAACGAAGCTACATTAATTATTTCAGTTTAAAAATATTTATTGAGCACCTACTTCTAGGCCAGCCCTGGGAATATAAAGATGAATAAAATTCAATACCTGCCCTTAAAGAGCTTACACTCTAGCGGGAGGTGGGGCGGAGGGGTTCGAACATATAGACAAATGCACAAATACATCACAGCAGTTAAAATAGACGTTAGATAAAGTACTGTGAGGCCGCTAAAGAGGAAGTAGAGAAGTCTCTGTGGGGAGCCCGCTGAATCAAGAAAGACTCCTGGGAAGTGGGATCGGCTTCCAAGATCGAACGGTTAGCCGTCGAGGTGTCGGGGGCTGCGTTAGGTCGGCAGAGGAAGTGGAAACCGCGCGAGCAGAGGCACACAGCGTGAAACTGCTTGCTGTGCTCTGGGATGGCCCTCACACCGCTTTATCTTCGAACCAGGAGAAAAGGAGGGGTGTGGGGAGGAAATCAGTTCGATCCCTGACGCTGGGGTAGGTCTAAAGAGGTTTGGGAATATAAATCCTAGCAGATAGAGAGCTGCCCGGCATGATTCTGGGGAGATTTGTAGGAGCCGAAACGGGAGCGGCCAAGTTTCTGAAAGACCGGGGCTCCGGTGGCAGCGGAGGCCTGCGGAAGTTTGTGCCGCTGCGGGCATTTGGCTCTCAGGACGCTCTGCTGTGGGTCCCCAACCCCGACGGCTGACCCGCGGATCTTCGGGGCTCGCAAAGCCCTCTCGAGGCCTCAGAGCCTGCAGATCCTACTCCCTGAGTATGGAGCCTCTCTGCGCTCCGGTCACCGCTTGGGCAACTCACGCGACTCCGCCGAGAGCCTGCGGTGACAACTGCCGTTCCCTGGTCCGGGGACACCAGGACGCTTACCGCTGCCGGTCGCGGGCGACCCTGCCCGCGCAGCCTCCTCACACGCAAGGCGGACGCGCGCCGCAGCAACCCGCGCAGGCCCAGACCCGCGGCGCATCGTCTTGCACGAGGCTGGCGAACCGCCGTAGCGCCGTCAGAGGCTCGAGGGCGAGCGCGCGCCTTAGTTGCTGCTGTGGCGCGCATTTGTTTATCGCCTCACCTAGGTTTTTAACCCTTCGCCCCCCCGCCCCTTGATTTTGAGAGGTTTCTCTCCTCGAGCTGTTTTGGGTCAGGCAGTCTAACAATAGGAGTGGCTCCCGGCCTACACGTCTCAGAGCTCCCAGGGCGCTGGACGGAAAAGGTGGGTGTGTGGAGTTGTCACCTCACGGAGTCGCGATTCGAACCCTGGCGGAGGGAATCACCTTCCCGGTACTGGGCACGCACTATGGAATTCTCCCGGGGAAAAAAGTTCGTGCAGACCTCCTCTCTCAGGCCTGCCTTCCCTAGGGGACCCACGCACCCGCCGCCCCTGCCGCCATTTCCCAGCAGGCCTCCAGGGGGCCTCCCGGCCGCGGCCTTCCTGCCGGCCGCTCCGGGCCCCCGCGCGGGGTGGGACGCGCCTCGGCGCCCGGGCCAGTGTGCGAACAATGACCCCTTCTCCCCTCACCGCCGCCTCTTCCCCGACACCGCCCCCCTCGCACCCCCAGGCAAACCTATTAGCCATTCAGGCCGACAAAACCCCGCGGCCCCGCGCATTGTCCCGCGGAGCTCCCGGCCACCGTCATTAGCCCTGATTACGCTGAGCCGCCTGACAGCCCTGCGGGCCGCTCGGCAGACCCCCCATTCACTGCCGCCCCCGGGCCCCGCCTCACAATAGGAGCGGAAATCGTCCGCGCTCCCGCGTCCCGGCTGAATAGAGCAAAAAAGCTGCTTCTCTTCTCCTCCCGCCCCATTCACGTTCTCTTTGGATACAATATTTTTTTCCTTTTTGTTAAAATTAGGGAGAGAGAACGGGGTCAAGGAAGATTTTGATTGAGCTCTTTGCCTGTCATTTGTTTAATGTAAACAAAGAGCAAGTCCTCCCCCACGCCAGCCTCTCATCCCCTCCCTCCCGGATTTTTATAAACAAACTGGAGGAGGGAAAGGGGGCGGGGGGGGGGGGTGGTTGGCGAGCGCGGCGGGTGGAAGAGGAGTGGGTCATTAAAGTGGAGGAGAGAGGAACTGCGGCATTTGGGGAGCGGGAGCCATCGCGCTTTTGGTGGAACTGGCGGGTGGTTGAAATATTTATAACCGATAAAGGGGCCTGAGTTGGTTAAATCCTCACATTGGTCAGATCCGTTGAATTGTTAGAATGCAGCTTCTTTCCACTCTGCTGGAGTAATTGCTTTTTGGGAAATTGTTACAGGAAATAAATTTCATGAGAAGACAGAAAGGAAACCCATCAAATGGAGATTTCTCCAAATTCGGAAACTTTCAGCATTGCTACTACCTGGAATTAAACACAAACCAACCAACAAACAAACAAAACCTTTCTAGACTAGGATAAAACTGATATGGGGAGAAAAAATCTTAGAAAAAGAGAATTTTTACGATACCTGCCCATGGGAATTTTTGGACCAATTAACATAAATATCTGTGTCATGATTTGGAACAATTTCCAACACATGATTATCAAAGAATTGACTACTCACAAGAGCAGTTAAGTGCCACCAGGTTTCAGATAAACGTTTTAAAAATAAAGTACTGTGTCACCCCTTAAGATTCTAACATGAAATTAGATAAATGAACCTACAGATTGGTGAAACAGAATAGCTACTTTATAATGTAATCCTTAGGCAACATGTTACTTTAAGCAAATTAGGTGTACTTTAAAGGCTTTCACCAAAGCAGGAAAAAAAGCCCTCCATAACTGTTTGGTTTTGTCTTTTTTGTCAAGCCGTAAATGTTATTTAAAAATTATTTGTAAAGAGAAAGCTTAGCTCTTATCAGTGTTACCCTTTTTTTTCTTGAGAATGCGGAATGGACATTTTCTTCTGCTTTTAGGCATCATTTGAACTGGTTGAGTAGGATGGGATTTTTAGAATCTCAAATGCCTCTACATCATTTACTAATTTGTCCTTTCCCTTCCTTCTTGTACCTGGAAACATCAGTTTAAGAGAGAAAATTTGCTATTTTCTCCAAATGCTGGTCTGGGCAGCTCCTTTGTTAGCGTCTGGAGGGTCTGGGAAACAAGAATGGAAGTCTCTTGATATTTCATTGAAGCGCAATACTCCTTTGCAGATTCAGGACTACAGTGAAACAAGGCAAGCACCTATAGGGCAAAATTTAAAACAGCTCTCATTCCTAGATGCCTTGCACTTGCTGTACTTGCTTGACCTTGAGAGTGAATGCCTCCTTAAATTTTGTACTCTAGGTGCTTCCATTGCCTCATAGGAGTCCTGGCCTTGCTCCTTGGCATTCAAGGAACTAGGTGGGGAGGGAGGGCATTCTAGGAAACAAGAGTCTTCAGGAAGCTCTACCATGCTAGCCTTTCTGGACCCACAGAAGGGCATTTGCTTGCCTTCCCGAAGAACGCCATCTTGATCACAAAGATATCCCCACTCCTTCCATCTAGAGCTCTTGTGCAAGAGAGTTTTGGTTGTTAACAATTCTCTGGATAAGGGCCCCAGTATACAATGACAACAATTTATAAAACCCAAATGAGGCCAAATTTGGTTAAGTGATTTAGAAACCAAAAATCAACCCTTTTTCATGTCTTTGGTTTCTCTCATATATCTTGTCATATGACTGCTTTTTGTCTTCCATGGCTTCACTTATTTTATCTTATTTGTTTGTTTGTTTATTTATTTAGGTTTGGACATTGGCACTTCTACCCAAATAAGTTAGTAGGCTTCTGAACCAGAGGACATCTGCTAAGGACAGAGAGGTAAATTGAAAAGAGTCCTGTGTGTGTGTGTGTGTGTGTGTGTGTGTGTGTGTGTGTCAGGAGGAGCTCAAGGAGAGAAGTTCAGCTTAAGTGATTTAAAGATCAATGTCAAATTTTATAATATGCAACCCATTTCACTAGGAAAAAAAGCTTAAGAGACTCTGGATAACATTTACTTTTTTAGTGCAAGGACATTGTTTAGTTTTCTTTTTTTGGTATGTGTGTGTGCCTGCACAAGTTAAATCTAAGAATATTTGATAGTTTTAATCGAGGCCATTGAAGGACAAGGAAGCTCTAGATGACTTATTTCATGTTTGATACAGAGATCAGATTTTTAAAATGCCATCCTCTGCAGCCTCTATTTCACCTCAATATGTGACATAACATCCTTTCCTTCATCTAAGTATCCTTTTTGTGGCAAATAATGTTTGATAAAAACCTTCTCTGCAGCAAGATGTTCATTTAGTTATTAAAACTTCTCCTATCTTTTGTCTTATTTTAATATGAGTTTAATCCTAAATGTAGTATATATCCACTTTAGCATGATCGGGGGGTGCCTATTTTGTATGGGAGAGGGCCTAAAAGGAGATGGAAAACCTTTCTAATTGCAGAGCCTGTGTCAGAATAGTCTTGCATTTTTATAAAATAGGACTCACGACTGAGTCCCAGAGTTTAGCTTCTTAAATTATTCCTGAAAGCCACTAACATTTCATAAAAGTGAGTGTCAGGTGGACAAGCCATAGTAAACCGTGCTTGGGGATGTGTGGAGTTGCCTTATAGGGGATGCTCATGTTGGCAACTTCTGGGTTTAAATATATGCTACATATGCACATGTACATATATACATACAAATATACAATTTGTTGGGCAGGTGGTTATGAATCTACCATGGGCCACTTAAAAAAATATACCAGGAGACGTCAGAGAAAGCAAAAGGTATAGAGAAGACTCTCCGGAGACTATTTGTACAAGGGCCCCCTGCTTACCTGGTGAAATGTTTTGTTTTGTTTTGTTTTGTTTTTTTAAGAATCTGAGAGCAGCTCACTTAATTAAGAAAGGTTGATCACCAGGTTTTTATTGTTTGGCTTCTTCACACAGAACCCATCTGTTCGAAACCCTGCGCCTTTAGAAACAGCAAGTTCCCAAGATACAGAGAAACCTACCACGGTAGTCTCTTAAATAAGTAAATAAACAGCATATATATGTTTTGTTTTGTTTTTTTAAAACTTCAAAGCAAAAGTTATACATATATAACAGCGTCCTTTCGACGTGAAATACCCACGGGAGATTCAGGACAGGCGCTCAGCGGTGCAGTTTGGGTTCCGGAGGCATCTCTGCAGTAAAATTCTTGGGAAAAAGCAAAGCAAGGAGAACGTGGCGCTGGGTTGAGCCTCACCGCGGGCCCCTTTAATAGCGGCCGGAGGGCGCCAGTGGAGCCAGGCCGGGCGGAAACGCGCAACCCGAGCCCCGCGGGTCCCTGGCCACCTGGTTTCGGAAGCGCTGGGTTTGCGTGGTCTCTCATCCTCCCTTACTATTTCATTTTGTGTTGTTTTAATAGTGGATTCTGTTTCCGAGTGTGCTGGATGGGCAGCTCAGATGTCGCACTCGCTGTCGCTGGACGTGATGGAGATGGCCGAAGTGGCGGCCTTGCTGGAGAGGCTGGCGGCCGGGCTGGCTGCGGCGCCCAGCACCTCGGGCGTGCCCTCTTCCTCAGCCCTTAGAGCCCGCCCGGAGCCCTGCGACATGACCTGCTGCTGGAGTCTATGGGAAGGAAAGGGACACCAGTCACAGCGCGTAACATAGCCTCCCCTTGCGCCCCCTGCGCCCCCCCTCCCCCGCTTTGCATCCCTTAAGCCCAGAGGCTAGCGGATCTCCCACAGACCCCGGCAGTTAAAGTAGGAAAAGTGAGGCAACGGAAGCCAGGAAGGATTCCACAGCTGGCCGCCTCTCCAAGTAGCCCAGCAGTTGTCCCATCCTTCTTCTGAATCCTTTCTGGGCTCCCCATCTGAGATGCTGGGCTCACAGGTTCGTTCGCGGTTGTTGGCCGCCTTTGTGAGATTTACAATACTGTCAAGATAAATGAGGTGTGGGTGACAAAGGCATATCGGGCTCCGGGATAGGGAACCCATTTCCCATCGTGCGTCTCCTCCAGGCGCACGCTCCTGTCAGTGCCCTACAGTAAGCCGGTCGGACCAAAGCTAAAGGCAAAAAGGGCTGTCTGAGGATTGCATGGAGCATTTGGTCCTGGGAGATGAGGCTGGGTTCTTGGACAAAATGTTTGGCTAATTTAGAGCCACACGCTGAGGAAGCGACAAACCTCAACTGACTATAGTTTGCTATTTTGAGGAAGAGTCGTCCACGCGGAAAGAGAACTCATCTTTCATCCAGAAGTCTATCGAAAATTATTTTCAAAGCATTAGAGGACGCATCTGGGCTTTTAAAACGACAACACTGACCTGCCACATTGCTAATAAGTCAGGCTTCGCTTAATAGGAGCCTGGGCCCAGGCTGACAAGAATTTGCTTTGGGCCTTGGGGGTCCCTAAATGTTGCTGGAATTTTAATGTTTACACATTTTAATGTTTAATCTTTCCTCTTTTCAATGCAGCCTTGGTTTTATGACTGGAACCAGTGGCTGGGGCGACCCCCTAAGTTCCAAGAATGAGGGAGAGAATGGAGAACCAAGAGCCCGGAAGGAACTCCCCCGCCCCCCGCCCCCCTTACCCGCCCAGGATCCCAGAACGCAGTGGGCTCATAACTGAAGACAGACTGAGCTCTCAACTCCTTCGGATCCAAGTCGCTGGGCCCTGGGAAAGGGCCCCTGGGGCGCCTTCGCCCGACCCACCAGGGTGAGCGCAAGGAGCGTAGGCCTCTAGGTACCGACCTGTTCTTGGCTGCAGCCGCCCGGTCCCTTTGTCGGCGGTTTTTGAACCAGTTGCCCACCTGCGTAGGGGTCAGTCCAGTTGCCTGGGCGAGCTCACGCTTTTTGCTGGGGTTAGGGTATGGGTCCTGCAGATACCATTCCCGTAGCAGATGCCTCGTGCGCTCCTTGAAGCAGTGTGTCTTCTGTTCGCCGTCCCAAATGGTGCGCGGCAGCGGGAACTTCTTCCTCACGCGGTACTTGTCCACCGGCCCCAGGGGCCGTCCACGCAGCTTCTCAGCCTCCTGGTAATGCGCTTCGAGCCACAGCGCCTGCAGCTTGGCGTGCGACTCCTTGGTGAACTTGTGGTTTTCCAGGATATGATAGAGCTCGCGGTAGTTGCCGCCGTGAAAGGCCACGATGGCTCGCGCGCGCAGCACCGATTCATTCTTGTTGAGGGCCTCACAGGCCGCAGGGGCCACGGGCAGCGACCAGAGGAAGCGACCCAGGCGCTCTACGTCGCCGCTCTCCTCCAGAGTCTCGCATACCCCGGCCACTTGCTGGGGACTGAAATTCAAGATGGGCAACTGGAACATCGAGGCAGCGCCGACTGCAGCGGGGGCGCGGAGAGCGGAACCGGACACGCAGCAGATGTCGGCGGGCCTGGCGGGGTGCGCCAGGCTCTCCTCGGTGAAGCGGCTTAGGGCAGCCGGGACGCACGACCCGGGCAGCGCGGCGGCGCAACGGCTGGGAGCGAGCGAGCAGGAGGGATTGGAGGAGGTGCCGGCCCCGCCGCCCGGGTTCGGCTCGGCTCCGTTAGGGCACGCAGGCCGGCGAACTGGCGCCGCTACTGGAATGGGCGGATTGGCGGCGCGGGCGCCATGGAGACCCCCTGTCAGTCACTGGCTCTCTCTGCCAATCAAGACTGCGACCAGCGCGCCCGGGTCATTTCAGCACCTCCCCGCTCTCGACAGCGCCCGCCGTTTACCCGTGGACTTTTCCTCAGTATTTTGCAGAATCTGGAGGAGGAAAACACTGGAGAGTGGCTGGGAGAAAGTGGAAGGCAAGAACAGCAGCCTTTCAATACCCTCATCCAGGCTTGTTCCTCCACCCCCGCCCCCCACCCTTGCCAAAAGAGGCAGTGGTGCTACAGGAATCCACTTTGGAGTGATGCGCTGCCTGGGTCAAGAGGTCTCCAGAGGACAATGAGGACTGGGCCAAATCGAAATCCTCCAAGAATTCGCCAAGTTTAATTGTAATGAAACAGAAAACTTTGGGGGGGAGCGCACGAATGGGGAGGGAGGGAAGTAGATCACCCCATTTCCCCCCAGCATCCATCCCCGCATGCATTTTCCCCTTTTCCAGCTGCAAAGCAGCCGAGTGGGAAGCGAATCTGAAGCAGAAGGAACGGGACCAGGGATCTGTTAAGAGGTCAGTTTGGGCTATCCCCACCATCTTCAAAAGCCTCCTGAAATCATTTTAAATACGAGCTAGAACAACTGTCACACCTGATAACACAGGTGTTGACCATGAAGTCAAACACTCAAGAAAGGGAGTTGCACCTCCCCAAAAGTTTATACTTTTCAGCACTAACCCCCCTCCCCAGTTTAATGGACTTCAACAAATGTGCAGCCTAGCCACATCAAGAGTGAGAAGTCACGGGTAGGTCAGGACAGCAACTTAAAAGCTTATTTCAAAGATCTTTTTTAAAAATATTGATTTGCTCTTCTTGCAGGCTGATTTTGCCCTACCCTGTGTTAGAACATTTAACTCGAGCTGAGCTGGGAATAGAAACTGTAACCTTGGCCTTTTTGCCCCAAAGGAATTCAGTACAAGTAGAGAAAGGGGAATCACAGAAATGGGGGTGGTGGTGGAGCAGAAAACCCTTTCTAAGCTGCTGAGCACTGACCCCTCCTGCAGAGAGGAAGGGCCTTCTAGGCAGCTCTGCCTTAGGGCCAGCAGATTGAATTGGCAACTTTTATTGATTCCCAATTGACATCCACATCATACCATTTTCTGAGGTCTCTGTCAAAAGAAACCATGATCTCACCTGGGCCTTTGATAGGGGCTTGTTTAGTGTGAAGAAAATAATTGGGAGAGGGGAGTCCTTCGAAAATGCCTGGAAAACTATCGTTGGGTCCATCCCTAAAGGAATCAGATGGGAATATTCACCTCTGAACTGGACTGGACCCGGCTGTCTTTTCTTTAGTATCAAGTACAATTTGTATGCGGCTTGTACAGCTCTGGTAAATCAGAAGGCAGATAGATAGCACAGATGGTTGGAGGTGTCAGGTCAGATTATGCTACGCCTGAGTGCAGGGCAAAGCTCGTTCTGACGGAAAACCCTGATATTATTTTCACAGATCTTCACAGTTCACTCGAAAAAAATAGCCTAGGTTGGGGGGGGGGGGGGGGAGGAAGCCCTGCAACCATTTACATCATTTCTGTGAGATTGCTAGCCGCCTCGATGCAGAGGCTTTCTTTTCTAAGAGTTCATTTTCTTGAAATGCGACAGGGCAGGGGCAAAATGCAGAGGGCGGTGAGTATAATGTCAAAGCACAAATCTTCCCTAGCTTGGGGCGATTTCCAAATTCGCAGAAGAAACAACTTTTAGTGGAAACATCGAACACAAATGCCCAAAATACGCAGTATAGAAAACCCGGGCCTTGGGGATCGGGCAAGGGTGAAGCGGAACCCAGGAAGGCGGTGGTTCCCGGCACCTTCCCGGCCAGGGAAGGAAAGAATCGCCTCGCTCCAGTTTGCGGAAGTTTCTTATCTTTCCCTCTCGGGGTGTCTCCCCTGCCGGCTCCGCTTAGCAGAATGGCTTCACGCTCACCTTCCACGCGGAAGAAGCCGAAAGTCTGGGACACCCTACAGCCCCGAACCCAGAGAGGACCCCAACACATGCACTTAGCCGCTGGAGGTGAGAAGTTGCCGGTACCCCCAGGGGACCTGCCTCCCCCGCCCTTTTGCTGAACAGTTTGAAAACTGCGAATTCGGGGGGAAACTGGCTTCTTATCCTTAGTTTTCTTGAGCAAGTTGTGTTAATTTTCCAAGTCTACCTTCCCTCTCCAGGAAATGGGAATATCCCGTTTCTCGGACAACGGTTCTGCAAATACTGGGGGAGAGGGCGCGTTGGCTTCCGTGCGTTTGGGGCTCTCAGGCAACCGGGACCAAAATCTTAGGTTGCGCTGGAGCGGAGGGAAAAGGGCGCTGGCCAGAGGTTGCAAAGTCCCAGTTCCTCCAAGACTCCCTGTCTGGACGCTAGGCGTTTGGGGTATGAGAAGTGTCTAGAGGCCGGGGTCTACTGTCAGAAGAGCCTATCTTCGCCATCCCAGGGGATTTGGTTTAATTTTATTAACTCAAACGAATAAACTACCTCTGGGAAAGTTGGGATCACGTATTCATTCATCACAAACAGAAGAAATACATACTCCCCCACACACCCCAATCCCTGATAATGAAAAAAGCTCCGCCGGGTTCCTTAAAAATAATCCCGTTGTGGACAAGGCGGTGACCCCCCCCCCCCCCCGCCCCTTAAAGCGCCAGGTGAAAGTTGTACCTTAGGGTTGACTGCTTAATTTTACGGAAAGATAGATTTTTACCAGTTTTGAAACTTTGCACCAACCATCCGGGCAACCTCCTGCTTGCCACCCTCAACTTTATTTTTCTTTTGCGTTTGACCAAGAAACCTAGAAAGCTCAGCGGCCGCCCCTGGCGTCGGGCCTATCTGGGCAGCTTTGCAACTTTCTGTGGTTGGTTTGCATCTAGTAGATTTGGGAGGCCTTGGGCAGATGCTAGGTTCTCGCTGGGAATCCAAAAATTCTATTCCTCTTTCTGAAGACTCAGTTTTACTTCACAAGGGAAAAAATATGGAGAAAAAAGCTTGTAGAAGACAATGCCCCTGGGCAGATTCTGTGTTTAATTATTCAGTGCGGCAGCAGCAAAGTACTCACCCCGCACCACCCCCGGAGGTTGTGAGGTTCATACCAGAGATCTTCAGAGTTCGTCTGGGATTTCTTGTGCTCATCGATCTCACCCCTCGTTTTGCTCTTTCTGATTTTCTAGAGTAGAGACACACGTGGAGCCCCCGTTACACCTTGCTGAATGGTTTGCCAGCTGAGAGCGCTGCTTAGAGGTCAATACAGTCTTATCTCTTGTTTTGTTTTGTCTGTTGTCCTGGTTTGTCTTTGACTTTTTCCTAAATCAAACACATGTAAAATAAGTGATATATTTTCGTTTTCTTTCCTACATAATTTCACATAGTCAGGGATTTGAAGAATGTAGTCATTGAGGCATCTGAATTCCTTGATAAAGACATTTGTGCTGCATGTGAGAGTCATAGACTGAAAGACAATGAGGTCCTAGCCTTTTGTGTAAGTTCATTTTGACTTTTGGGGGAGAGATCTTGGTTTCCCTTTCCTTGGCCTCAAAACTGTGTGTTGCTGGTGGGTGAGAATAACATAAAAAAGGATCTGGGAAATTTATCCATGGTTTATTTTTAAGATCTAGAAAGTTTAAAAAACATTTTACTGTCTTTGAATTTACAGTATTAAATTCACTTTCAAATATTTATTCATATATTTAGTATTGTGATTTTCAGATGATACAATATGCATAATATAGAAATGTTTGTTTCTGTATTTGGTTGTCTAAATCTTTAGATTTTAGAATTAATTCAATATCCTACTTTTAAAGTGCTTACTGTCCTAATAAGATCCCAAGGTAGATTGTACTATTTCATGCATTCTTCCCCTGCCAGTATGCACCTTGTAACAAAGAACAGAGATGCCTCTTTATTGTGTATTCTTGAGAACAAACACCATTTAAGAAATATTTGTAGATTTCCTGGCACTGTGAGATTGACTGGCAAAATTATTACAATTCAATAATTTAAGAGATTGAAATATATTTGTTGTTATTTGCAAAGTTATTCACCAATTATTTTTTAAATGACGTAAAATTGCATATGTTGTCAAGTGGAGGAAATTTGTATAAGTTTAAATGTGGGAAAATGTACCATTTGAAAGTGATTATTAATTAGCAGTGATGTGTTTTTTTTTTTTAAATGTTAGGCTGACTATACAACTCTGTTTCGACTTCTAGTTTGTGGTTAATCCTAGGCATTTGTATTTAAACCAAAGAGTATATTTCAAGGCCTATTTCTTGTTTAAACTATGCTCTTAAATTCACTTTTCTCTTTCTTCTGCTTCTGTGGCATAAGTCTAAATCTGCATGGGACTAACTATACCACAGCATAGCTTGCTTAAGACTATATATCAATGGGCTCTTGTATGAAGGATTAATGCTTTAAAATGTAACCCGCGTGTCACTAATAAACACTTTATTATCAGTAATGAAAATTAGTTGAATGAGTGAAAGAACGATTAATTCATACTTCTCTACCGGAACTTTATTTTTTTCCACCAGCAAATTATTTTTGGCCATTTTCAAATCCCGGATCTAAAACATACATAGAAACTTTAAAATTTAATGAAGTGAAAGAATGCAAGTTTGTTTATGCCCTTTGGGATGAGCCAAACATTATTCATGTAAACTGTATGTGTGGCACATACATGTATTGATTACATGTATTATATGAGTAAATAATCATTTCCTTCTAATACTGTAAAATCAAATACAGGTATTAGCCTCTAATAAAAACCAAATTCTCCTAGTAATCCAGTTGGTTAGCAGAAAATAGTTTTAAAATACATATATACATACATAAAAATATTGTGTTGTAAAAATACATTTACATGGCATCTTACCTTTCAAAACAGCAAATCTCAACAAAGAGCAATATTACTCCCACTTTCAGGGGACATTTAGCAATGCCTGAAGATATTTTTGGTTGTCACAACTGGCATCTAATGCCAGTGGAGGCCAGAGACCCTACTAAACATCTTATGATGAACAGAACATTCCCCCACAACAAAACGTCAATAGTGCCACTGTTCGGAAACCCTGCTTCAAAGGGTCTCAAAATAATCAACAAGGCACAGACATATAAAGCCTGCTAAAATTCTGTTTATTCTGGAGTTGAAGCACTTTCAAAGGAATCAGTGCCCTTTTAATTTCACCTTAGGCCTAGTCCACACCATTGAAATCTGTCCCTAAGAGCCTATTGTAATTTTATTTCTTCTTAAAATTTACTGTAAATAATACTTATGGTGACTGAATACTTATACACTTAGAAATGTCTCTGGGAAAGGTGGAGTTTTCCTTCTATCATGTTGGAATTTATATTTTTTAATTGATGGGACAGGCAACAATTGTTGAAAAGTTACTGCTCAACCCTTCTCTATTTTACAAATGAATAAACTATGAAGATCAAAGAGGTTAAACAGTTGCCCATATTACAGAGCTATTAGTGGCAGAGGTAGGTCTAAAACACAGATTCAAACCTCTGTCCATTATATACCTTGCTTTCCTTACCCATGGAAGATGGTATAATTCCAGTTGAGTTTGAGCACAGAGGATCTGAACTGCTCTCTGTAAAGTCTTATGCTACTTCCTGTTGCTGTGACTTTTCAGAGGTTGTCTCAGAGAGATTTAAACCATTCTGGGTCTTGTCAAGTGTTATACCCTTGCAGGCCCTAAAAAGGCCCTGAATCTCAAATGTGACTCGAGGACTTCTTTGAGGGGGTGGGAATGTTGGCATCAGGGTTAACTGAAGACCTTTCTCTGAGTCATCACGCTGTATACTACAGGAAAATGGGACTAAATACAGCCTCTTGGGGAGGAGAGATTTGAGTTGAGGTGCTATAAGGCTTGGTTTAAGTAAAAAAAAAAAAATCTGAACTCTTGTCAGGTTTTTCAAAAGAATAACAGTGATGCTCACTAGCATTTCTATAATTAACAAGCTGTCAACATTTCTATTACAATCACAGAAGTCTATTACAGACCACAGAATTGTGATAAATGTTTCTTTAGGTCTGAAACGTTAGCCTTCATCTTCTTTTCAGCCTAAGGGCAATTTTTGAAACCAATTTTGTTTCAATCATTTTGGATCAGTTGTGTGGTAATTTTGGAAGTGCAGATGCTCTAGGCCCACCTATTGAAATAAAGATTTTTAAATGGAAACACAGAGAGGAGTCTGCTTAAGCCCCAGTGGGGACCAGCTGCAAAGCTCTGGTAGGAAATTACATAGACAGACAGTGGGAATAGATTTAGAAAAAAATCTAGGGATGTGTGCATGTTTCCTCTAACAGCAGGTTTTCTTTTCTTTTTTTTTTTTTCAGATATTTCACAAACTATGGAATTTTAATTCTCCTCTTTTTCTGTTTTGTATTCTATCTGTTATTACTTTCTCTATTATTCCTGGGTTTTGGTGAAATTAGTGTAAGATAATTTCTCATTACACCTATTAAAATCTAGGCTGAACTGACTTTTTGGAATATTAATATTTAATTTTTACCCTTCATTTAGTTAAATTTTCTTCTGACCTCCTCTCATCTCCTTTGTGCTTATTACCTACTTTTTATCCTTGTCTGTCCTTTTTGTGGACTCTGAAAGTTCATATTTTCCAATGATTGTAGTTCTTTATCATAATAATTTGTATTTATTTTCTCTTTTTTTCCGACTGTTCTGACTCTATGACTCCTTCCTTCTGCTTCCCATTCTCCATTGCCAAATACCTCCTCACTAAATTAAGCCTTGTTAAAGTTGTGAGAGACAAAGTGCTCACTCCTGAAAGTAGATGGGGAATGGGAGTGGTTCTCAGAGAAGGGGGGATACTGTGACTACAATGATGTTTCAGGGAAGTGATGCTTCTCAAGCTAAAATTTGTGGAAGCAGGTAAAATAGTAGAAACAGCAAGGACTCTAAATAATTTAAATTTATAGCATTGGACTAACCCCATGATTTTAGGCCCCACTTTCCTTATTGGATTATGCATGACTGACTATTCCTTGCATAGTGCCTGGCTTATAGTAAATTCACAACAAGTATTAGTTCCCCTCTTGTGGAAAACCATCCACATAATCTTCTAGCTTGACCCTCTATATTTAGTGATGGCTCACTTTCCATCTTGTCCTTGGTCTCATAATCCCTTGGTATTCTGCTTAGGTTTCTTGAAACTTTCCAAGCAATAAATTATTTTGAAGTAGTCCTTCCTGTTCTGTGGATTACTGTTGTCCCAATAAGTTAGTCTAAAGAAGTCAGTAAATAGTTTACATGAAATTCCCCAAATGCTTACTGTATTGGTCTTCAGTACTGCTGTAACAAAAAGCCACAAACTTGGTGGCTTTAAACAACAGAAATGTATTCTCTCACAGTTCTGGAGGCCACAAGTCTGAGTGAAGGTGCAATGCTCCTTCCAGAGGCTCTAGGGAAGAATGAGTTTCTTGTCTCTTCCATCTTCTGATAGCTTGCTGGCACTTCTCTCTTTGTAGCTGTATTTCACCAATCTTTGCCTCCTTCTTCACACCACATCCTCTCTTCTCTCCATTCCTTTTCTCCCCCCCCCAACCTAAAAAAAATCCAGTGTAGGTAACATACAGTTATATTAGTTTCAAGTGTATAATATAGTGATAAAACAATTCTATACATTACTCAGTGCTCATCCTGATAAATGTACTCTTTCTTTTTAATTTTTAAAAAATACTTATTTTTGAAAGAGAGACAGAATGTGAACAGGGGATGGGCAGAGAGAGAGGGAGACATAGAATCAGAAGTAGGCTCCAGGCTCTCAGTTGTCAGCACAGAGCCTGACGAGGGGCTCAAATTCACCAACTGTAAGATCATGACCTGAGTCAAAGTCGGTCACTTAACTGACTGAGCCACCCAGGTACCCCAATGATAAATACACTCTTATTCCCCTTTACCTATTTCACCCATCACCCCACCTACCTCCCCTCTGGCAACCGTTAGGTTGTTCTCTATAGTTAAGAGTGTGTTTTTTGGTTTGTCTTTTCTTCTTTATTTGTTTCTTAAATTCCACATATGAATGAAATCATATGGTATTTGTCTTTCTCTGACTGACTTATCTCAGTTATAATACTCTCTAGCTCCATTCATGTTGTTGCAAATGGCAAAATTTCAGTCTTTTTTATGGCTGAATAATATTCCATTGTATACATATACCACATCTTCTTTATCCATTCATCTATCAATGGACACGGGCTGCTTCCATAATTTGGCTGTTGTAAATAACACTACATCTTCCTCTCCTCTCTTGCTCTTGCTCTCAGTCTCTGTGAAAACTCTTTCTACTTGTATTTTATAAATGCATGTGATTGCCTTTAGGGCCTACCTGTTTAATCCAGGATAAACTCCTCAAGATCCCTAACGTCCTCATATCTTTTGCCATATAAGGTGATAGTCACAGATTCTAGGGGTTAGGAAGTGAATATATCTTTGGGTTTTTTTTCCCCTCAGCCTACCACACCCACTTATATGACAAATGTTCTAGTCTTAAATGTTTCTTGGAAGTAAATTAAGAGAATAGAACATTAAAAGTAGTCAATCTGTACAAGTAGGAAAATAACAAATTATATACTTTTCACCTCATCATTATTCAAAGTCAAGATTGGCATGATCCCAAACAAAAGACAATGTTCATTAATTTCTTCATTTTCATATTAAGCTTTCTTTTAAACCTTCCCTTGGGACATTAACTGAATTAAACAATTAAAGTAGTAGATTTATCTTTTGGGGTAAGATAAAAGATAAAGTTCCATCCCTCTCTGCAGGTGTTTAGTGTAAAATGAAAACATGTCATGGTATTATGCTGATGTACAATTCACAGATATGAGAAGAAATTTGCAATTTATTTGTATTTTTCTTTACTTCAATTAGTTGAAATAATGATTTGGAAGTTCTGTGGTCATTTTTAGTTCATCAATGGCTATCTATCTTTTCCCTGCTCTCTTTAATTGTTACATGTGACTCTACTACTGTTTATAAACAAGACACTTAATATTTCCCCCATAAAGATGCTCTGTTTTTCCTACCATGACATTAATTTTCCCATTCTTCTTCCCATCCTAATAGGATCAGACTTTTAAAGTATTTCCACTTCCCCACTTTCCTCCTCCTCTATTACCCCAATCCCAAAGTTTTCTGAAATGGTACAGTACCTAGAGTTTTCCTTGAAGTGTGCCCCTCTGTGTTAAGAATATTTACAGGCACACAGTTCTAGACAGTCTATTCTTATTAAGAACACACAGACACTTACCTTTCTCTCCATTCTTCTCTCTGCTTTGTTTATTTATTGACATTTAGATTCTTTTCTCATGTATTTTCCTTATCTGGAGTGCTTGTTGTTTTTTTTCCCCAGAAATAGCTTTTTTGTTTTTCTTATTATAAAAGCAATACATACTTACTGCAATAAATATCCATATACTAAGGTTATATGGAGTCAAAAGCAAAAGTTTTTTTATAATGTTATTATTCCAGAGATAATCACTATTCATGCTAAGTGCATACTTTTATGGACCTTTTTTTCTACATACAGAGATACACATTTTTTTTCTTCTGACAGAAATGTCACATTATCCACACTATTTTATAACCTTCTTTTTTATGATAATATTTTGTGAATATTTTTCCTGATAATAAATACATGTTATCCCTTTGAATGGCTGCACTGAATTCCGCAACATACATACCATAACTTATTGAACCAGTCCCTACTGATGTTTGTTTAAATTGGTTCCAGTTTCTCACAATTATAAACAATGAGGCAATGAGCATCTTTATGCATTGTCCAATTTTTTCCCTTCAAATTCTTTTTTTTTTCCTGCAGCAAAAGCAGTTCTTTTTAAACATTTAAAAAATCATTTTAATTTTTTCATCATGATAAATGTACTCTTTAATCCCCATCCCCCACGCCTCTCTTCTAGTAACTACCAGTTTGTTCTCTATAGTTAAGTGTTTGTTTCTTGATTTGTCTCTGTCTTTTCTTTGCTCATTGGTTTTGTTTCTTAAGTGTCATATGTCAGTGGTATTTGTCTTTCTCTGACTTAATAATAAATTAACGGATTAATTAATGGGTTAATTAATTAATTGATTGATTAAATAAATAATTAAAAATTAGCTCCATCCAAATAATTGAAAAGATTTAATTCTTTTTTATGGCCGAATAATATTCCATTGTATATACATACCACATCTTTATCCATTCATCTATCAATGGACACTTGGGCTGCTTCCATAGTTTGGCTGTTGTAAATAATGCTGCAATAAACATGGTGCATGCACCCCTTTGAATTAGTGTTTTTGTATTTTTGGGTAAATACCCACTAGTGTGATCCTGAATTGTAGGGTAGTTCTATTTTTAATTTTTTGAGGAACCTCCATATAGTTTTCCACAATGGTACACCAATTTGCATTCCCACCACCAGTATAAGAGGGTTCCCCTTTCTCCACATCCTTGCCCACACTGGCTGTTTCTTGTGTTTTTGATTTTAGCCATTCTGACAGGTGTGAGATGATATCTCATTGCAGTTTTGATTTGCATTTCCTTGATGATCAGTGATGTTGAGCATCTTTTCATGTGTCTGTTAGCCATCTGTATGTCTCCTTTGGAGAAATGTCTGTTCATGTCTTCTGCCCATTTTTTAATTGGATTATTTGTCTTTTGAGTATTGAGTTGTATCAGTTGTATATATTTTGATACAAACCCTTTATCTGATATGTAATTTTCAAATATCTTCTCCCATTCAGTAAGTTGTTTTCCTTCAAATTCCAGAAGTGAAATGAACAGGTTAAAGGGTTTACACATTTGGAAAATTGATATGTATTGCCAAATTGTCATCCTAAAGGATTTTTACTTCTACTCATTTACTTCTACTCAGGGCATTCTCCCCCCATGCCCTGGCTATTATTATTCTTTAAAATCTTTGTCAGCTTGATAGGTGAAAAAATAGTTTCTCATTTTTAAACATAGGCATTTCTTTGGTTATTAATAAGATTATATTTGTATTTTTCCTTTGAAAACTTCTCAATTATATTTGTTGATTGGAATATTTTAAACTTTTATTCATTTGTAATATTTCTCCAAATATTAAAGATCTGTTTTTACTTATTGTATGTTGCAAATACTTTTCTTACTTTTTCACTTGCCTTTTAGCTTTATGGTGTTGTTCTCCTTGTAAGTTTATAATTTTTACATAGATATATTAAATCTGGCTCAATTTTGGATGCCATGCTTAGTATAGCCTCCCTTTCAAGTTATAGAAATAATCTGTATATTCTTCTATTCTGCCTACATTAAAACATTTTTAAGGTTTTTAATCTATCTGGGTTTACTTTGGGGTCTTAGATAAATTTGGAATCTAACAAGTGTTCCCCCTTCAAATCATTTTCTAATTCTCCTGCCATTATTTATTGATTGATGTATTATTTTCCTATGGATTGGAAGTGCTACCATTATCACTTACTATATATATATATATATATATATATATATATATATATATATTCTTCTTATTCTTTTATTCTCTTTCATTTATATGTCTCTTTATTCCTATGATTTAACTACTATTAAAATATATTTTAATATTTGAAAGGACAAATTATTCTTCAGCATTTTTTAAAGAAAATTCTTTGGCTGTTCAATGAATATTTTCTTCCAGATGGAAGGTCATTTTCGTCTTTTTCATACCCCTAGAGAGTCCAATGAGAGTTTTTGTGGAATTGTGTTTATTTGCAAACTGGCCCCATGCATAGAAGGCAGGAAGAGACCAATGAAAGAGGCAAACTACTCCAGATTGGTAGGTGGCAGATTTAATAAGCAAAGGAACTTACTTACAAGGGTTGCCTTGGGCAGCCACAAGACCAGTAGATCTCTGTCCCTGTTCACTACAACTTAGAGATCTTGGGGCGCCTGGGTGGCTCAGTCGGTTGAGTGTCCGACTTCAGCTCAGGTCATGATCTTGTGGTTCACAAGTTCGAGCCCTACATTGAGCTCTGTGCTTACAGCTGGGAGTATGGAGCTTGCTTCGGATTCAGTGTCTCCCTCTCTCTCTGACCCTACCCAACTCTGTCTCTGTCTCTCTCTCTCAAAAATAAATAAAACTTCTTTAAAAATTAAAAAAAAAGAAGTTTATATAGATATCTTAATCAGGTTTAATCATGTATTCAGTCCAGAGGGTCTCAACCATATCTTAACCTCTCAAGACTATGTCCTTGAAAATGGCTCCCACTGTGGAAATGGTAGACAGAACTTACATTCCAAGGACAGGGAATGGGGTGAGGAGGCTCCAGTTGACTGGGTCCAGCTCTCAGGTCAATGAGCAGGCATGTCCTATTAATGGCCTTCTCTAATATTTCATCCCTCTTCCACATTATGCCCTGAGCAGTCAGTAAGGGATTTCACTAGCATAGAGATGGCTCATTTGGTGGCTATCTGGCCATTCTGGTGGGACATCCCATTGTAAGTTCCAGTAGATGATGCCTTTCCAGGTGTGATAGGGCTTTGGTGTTCTTAGTAGCATAGCATGTTGATCCACAGTGAGAGTGGGGCAATGGCTATTTCCCACAACTTCCATTTATGGTATTGAGTGTCTCAGCAGGGGTCCCCAGTCTGGCATATGGGGCAATAGGCCCTACTGGTTGATTATTCAAAAGTATTAAAGCCTGGGACAGTACTTTAGTCCATCTGGCCCAAGTGATTTTACCTGTTAGTAATTTAATCTGCTGCTTTAATATTGTATTTCTCCTTTCTATAAATTCTGCTGCTTGTGGATTGTAGGGGAGATGGAACCTCCATTCAGTGTGATGTTCTTTGCTCAGTTTTGCATTTTATGATGTACCAAATGTGACCCCCA
Organism: Panthera pardus; assembly: GCF_024362965.1. Taxonomy (NCBI): domain Eukaryota; kingdom Metazoa; phylum Chordata; class Mammalia; order Carnivora; family Felidae; genus Panthera; species Panthera pardus. The sequence goes on along the minus strand of NW_026526810.1, from coordinate 99,315,906 downwards.
ATCACTGTCTATTCAATAAGGATATCTGTACATGGTACTTGGCTTCTCTAATGCCGTAATGCAGCCTGGTTTGTGCAGCAATAGGGGGTAGCTTGGGTTAGGCCAGATGCAGTAACAATATAAACCAAGGCATATTTAGGGGCGCCTGGGTGGCTCAGTCGGTTAAACGTCCGACTTCGGCTCAGGTCATGATCTCGTGGTCCATGAGTTTGAGCCCCGCGTCGGGCTCTGTGCTGACCGCTCAGAGCCTGGAGCCTGTTTCAGATTCTGTGTCTCCCTCTCTCTCTGACCCTCCCCCATTCATGCTCTGTCTCTCTCTGTCTCAAAAATAAATAAACGTTAAAAAAAATTTAAACCAAGGCATATTTAGACCTCTCATTCTCAATATAATCTGCCAATCCCTCATAGGTTGAGAGCTCTGGTGGGTGGCCCCATACAACTTTGGCAATTGCTTCAGGCATTTAGAACATACAGGACATGTTGTTACAGCATTAATCAAGTCACTGTATTTCAAGGGCAATCCAGCATCCTTGTCAATATGCCCTCCCAGCTGGGTGCTATGGTGGCCACTCTATGCACCAAGTCTGCATAACTACTGAAGGGTCAGTTGCTAGGGCCCATACCCAAGCCTGATTCCTGATTGCCAGCAGGTGTCAGTGCCTTATGAGCTGGGACATGGAAGACAGTGAGGACTGCCTCAGGCTCTTGCAGGTGAACCCAAATGTATTTCTACATATCTTCATCACACAAAGACTTATTAAGGATCATCTACCCCTCAGCTTGCCATTGTCCAAGCCATAGGGTTAATTTCTAGCTATCATTGCAGAGGGTTAATGGCCAGGGTTCACAAGTCAAGCTTATGACTCTGACTGTAGCCCAGCGAACATCACACATTGAACATCAAACTTCTCTGAGCTCAGCACATTGGCTGGTTTGGTTGGTTCCTTTTTCTAGGCATCTATATACCAGTGGGAATTTCTCTTACTCTCTCTACAGGTTGCAGGTGTCATCACAAAAATAGGAGCAGGAGCATTTGGCAGATCTACATACTTTACACGAGTTGGTAACACCTGCATTTATAGACAGTGTGCTGGAAAACAGGGTACTCTTCTGCAGCAAATAGGCATGCCACTTAGTCACAGTAGGAGTTTGAGGTATGGCAGAGGTGGGTCACTTGACCATATTCTCCATCCACTGCTTGATAGGAAGGGAAGTTCTTACTATGTTATGCTATTCCTTTGTGAGAGACTCTACCAGGAAGAGTACTGTGTATACTGCCAGGAGCTATTGTTCTTTGGGGGGTATATTGGGTTTCTGCCCACTTCCAGAGCTGGGACCAAAATCCTAAAGGTATTCTCTTCTATTTTCTCTGCCACAGTGTCCAACCTATACCTTCTGGAGTCATAGACACATCTCACTCAAATGGTACGTCTGTGTGGGAGGTGCCCAGAACTTTAATCTGCTTCACTAGTATTTTTGCCTTTTTAAAGCTGGTTTGTTGTTCTGATACCCAGTCCTACATGTTCCCTTTTTTCACCAGATGGTATAAGACACAGAGATTCTGTACCAAGTGGGGAATAAAAGTCCTTCAAACCCCAAAATCCCTATAAAAGCTTGCACCTCTTTCATATTCTTAGGGGTTGGATAGGTTTGCACCTCATCAATCACAGCTTCTGGGATAACATGAATCTTACCTGATCAAACAACTCACAGAAACTTTACAGCAGTGTCTGGTCCTGGAATTTTCTGTGGGTTCACTGCCCATCCTCTCCCTCACAGATGTTCCAGCAAAGTCTGAAGAGTATCCTACAGCAGGAGCAAGGCTTTAATACATGTTAACATTGTATTCTCAATATAATGAGCCCACTTTAGTGATATGAGGAAGAAGAAAAAGGCTGGGTCTCAGGCTATCATCTCATAACATAATGTGGGGCTGTGCAGGTAGCTCTGGGAAGGTACTTGAAAGGTCTATTATTCCCCTTCCCACATGAAAGTAAATTGATCTTAGTTATCAGAAACCTGTACTTGTCAGAGTCTCCTGTAAATCTCTTTGATGATGAAACACTTTTGCATGGACACTTCTATTAATAATATGTATTTATATGGAATAACTTAAAGTTTAGCATCACTTCTTTTTATTTATTTTTTTAATTTATTTTTTTAATTTACATCCAAATTAGTTAGCATATAGTGCAACAATGATTTCAAGAGTAGATTCCTTAATGCCTCTTACCCATTTAGCCCATCCCCCCTCCCACAACCCCTCCAGTAACCCTCTGTTTATTCTCCATATTTAAGAGTCCTTATGTTTTGTCCCCCACCCTGTTTTTATATTATTTTTGCTTCCCTTCCCTTGTGTTCATCTGTTCTGTGTCTTAAAGTCCTCATATGAGTGAAGTCATATGATAGTTGTCTTTCTCTGACTAATTTCGCTTAGCATAATACCTTCTAGTTCTATCCACGTAGTTGCAATAGCATCACTTCTTTTTTTTACAATGCTTTCCATGTAATTTAACTTAACAAATAAGCCTGATTAGTCTAATATCTCTTTTTTATAAGGAGAGAGAACACATCTTTTGAGATATTCTAGGGCCCCTTTGCAAAATCCCAAAGTTAGCTCAAGGTCAATAAAACTTTATTTAAAATTTGATTTGGGGGAAGTTTGTCAAAACTATGAAAAAGTTTAAAATTCTTTTTCTTTAAGCTTATTTATTTTGAGAGAAACAGAGATAGCACAAGTGGGGGAGGGGCAGAGAGAGAGGGGAAAAAGAGAATCCCAAGCAGGCTCCATACTGCTAGTGCAGAGCCCCATGGGGGCTTGAACTCACAAATCTGTGAGATCATGACCTGAGCCAAAACCAAGAGTCAGACACTCAACCAACTGAGCCACCAGGTGCCCCATCAAAAAGTTAAAAATTCTTGATTAAATAGGATCATAGGTCACTGTGATATAATACTTAGTTATCCATTTAACCAAAGTGACAAAGACTTCAAAGGCAAATACTTAGGAATAAACTTAACCAAGGAGGTGAAAGACCTACACTCTGAAAACTATAAAGAAACAAATAAAAGACAACACAAACAAATTGAAATTTATTCCATGCTCGTGAATTAGAAGAATTAATATTGGTAAAATTTCCATGCTACCCAAAACAATCTACAGGTACAATACATTCCCTATCAAAATACCAACAGAATTTTTCACAAAACTAGAAAAAATAGTTCTAAAATTTGTATGGAAGTACAAAAGACCATAGATAGTCAAAGCAATCTTGAGAAAGAAGAACAAAGCTGGAGGTATCACAACCCCAGATTTCAAGATATACTACAAAGCCATAGTAATCAAAACAGTGTGGTACTGGCACAAAAATAGACACATAGATCAATGGAACAGGATAAAGAAATAATCTGTGACAAAGGAGACAAAAGTATACAATGGATAAAAAATCTCTTCAATAAATGGTGTTGGGAAAACTGGACAACTACATGCAAAAGAATGGAATTGGGACACTTTCATACACACACACAAAAATAAACTCAAAATGAATTAAAGATGTAAATGCGAGCCATGAAACCATAAAAGTCATAAAAGAAAACATAGGTAGTAATTTCTTTAACATGTCCATGGCAACATTTTTTTCTAGATATGTCTCATCTGGCAAGGGAAGCAAAAGCAAAAATAAACTGTTGGGACTACATAAAAATAAAAAGCTTATGTACAATGAAGGAAGGCATCAACAAAATGAAAAGGCAACCTACTGAATGGGAAAAGATATTTGTAAATGGCATCTCTGGTAAGGGGTTATTATCTAAAATATATGGAGAACTTATACAACTGAAGATTAAAAAAAGCCCAAAACCCACCTGATTAAAAAATGGGTAGAGCAACTGAATAGACATTTTTCTAAAGAAGACATACAGATGGAGGGGGGTACCTGGGTGGCTCAGACAGTTAAGCATCTGACTCTTGATTTTGGCTCAAGTCACGAGATAAAGCCCCGCATTGGATTCTCTCTCTCCCTCTCCCTCTCCCTCTGCCCCTCCTCCAATTGCTCATGCTCTTTATCTCTGTCTCTCTCTCCCTCTTAATACATACATACATACATACATACATACATACATACATACATACGAAAGCCATACAGATGGTCAACAGATGTGAAAGGATGCTCAGCATCCCTAATCACCAGGGAAATGCAAACCAGAACCATAATGAGGTATCACCTTATACCTGTCAGAATGGTTAGTATCAAAAAGACAAAACATAACAAATGTTTGTAAGGATGTGGAGAAAAATGAACCCTTGTGCACTCACTGTTGGTGGGAATGTAAATTGGTGTAACAACTGTGGAAAACAATGTAGAGATACCTCAAAAAATTAAAAATAGAAATGCCATATGATTCAGTAATTCCACTACTGGGTATTTACCCAAATTAAATGAAAACACTAATTTAAAAGATATATGCATCCTATTTATAACAGCATTATTTACAATAGCCAAGATATGGAAGAAACTCAAGTGTCCATCAATAGATGAATGGATAAAGAAGATATATATATATATATATATATATATATATATATATATATATATGTTTCTAATGTATGGAAGAAGTGGAGATTGCTTTGTCTCTCTCTCTCTCTCTCTCTCTCTCTCTCTCTCTCTCCACACACACACACACACACACACACACACACACACACACATACACACACACACACTGGAATATTACTCGGCCATAAAAAAGAACATCTTGCTATTTGTAACAACATGGATAGACCTGTAGGGTGCTTATGTAAGTGGAATAACTCAGGCAAAGAAAGGCAAATATCATATGATTTCATTTACATGTAGAATATAAAAAAACAAACAAAAGAAGAAACAGACTGATAAATATAGAAAACAAACTAGTTGCCAGAGGGGAGTAGGGTGGGAGATGGGCAAAATGGGCAAAAGGGAGTGGGAGATACAGGCTTCTAGTTATGGAATGAATAAATCCCAGGGACAGAGCATAGAGAATGTCGTGAATGGTATGTTAATAGCATTGTATGATGACAGGTGGTAGAATAATATATAGACTTAAATCACTGTGTTGTAGAGCTGAAGCTAATATTGTGTGTCAGCTATACTTCAACAAATAAAAGAGACTTCAATGACAAATGCAGAAAGTTATATAGGTGGAAAAATAACTTAGCTCTTTTAGTAGAGAAGACTAAGTTTTCTTAGGTAATCAAAGACCTAATAAAGACGACATGAAGTATAGGAAATTATTTTGATAAAACACAGAATCTTTGTTTTCTAAGCAGATTATTTAAAGGATAAAAACATTTCACAATTCCATCAAGAATAGATCAATAGTCCAAGAAAACATTGTCCTTTTAGCATATGAAAGAAGATTAAGTTTCAGTTTTATGTAAGTACACAATTAATGTTAAAGCTTATTTTTCTTTAAGCCAATTAAATACAGCTCTTTTGCAGGTTAATTTTGGCAATACCCTCTGGAGGCAGAAAATCATCACATATACATAACATATATCCACAGACATACATAAACATACAGACAAATTCAAACAGAGACCCTATAGCTTTCATTCCAAAACTTTATCCATGAGTTGGTACAACAATATAAAACTCACTAGTTTATAGAACAGTTGAACCCAAATGTGTCTCTGACTGACAGAGTAAGTTAAGGTTACCCACTCACATGGCTAAAGCTTTTTATTAATATTTGTGGAGAAAGTTTGTATCTGCCCTTTACCAGTAATCTTTTGGTGGACTAGATTCAGGGCAAGGGTGCTTCTACAGCACTCTGTATTTTCAAGAACTTCTTTCCCCCCTTTTTCTTCCTCACTCTCAGTCAATTGTGGGCAGCATTTTAGTTATCTGTTGGGCTGTTTATATTTCAAATATGATAAATTTACAATCTCAAGGGACAAAGAAGGAAAGCAAGTTTTCTCCTAGGAGTTTTGGGGCATATTTTTCTATTTTCAAAATTCTAGGGTAATTACTATTAAATTTTTTTATTAGGGGTCAGACAGCATAGGGTGCTCTGTCTGTATCATTGTCAATAACCACAACATCCTCCCCTTTGCTTTCCTCACTTTCCCAGTAATTCTACCTTTTGGCGCCCTAATCAGGCTCTGTCAAGAGCACCTGGATCTTAATCTGTGGCAGTTTGTGCTCTCCTTGCTTTGCAAAATGGCGTGCTAAAGTCTCCAATTTATTATCCTGCTCTCCCACCTGGTCCAGCTCCAAAGCTAGCAGAGTAAAGACAACTGCACGTCCTTCTCTAACTTCAGTTTTTCTTCCAACTTTCTAACTTGAGTTTACAGTCTTTCCGTAGGCATCAGTGGCCAGCTGAACTACCCACAACAGAAACCAGTTCACTGTGGCAGCTGTTTATTTCCCTAGTTTCCTGCAGTTTGCTGTGCAGAATTTCTCAAATGCATGAAATCAGCTTGTGTTTTTGAGGTGTCCATGTACTTATGTGGGGATCTACAAGCATCTGACATATGGGCCACCCCTCCCCACTTAGAAGTCAATGGCCTACTTGGAATTTCCCCTGCAGATGCCTCTTTCCCAAGGCCCATTTCTTTGGTTTTTTGGCTGACTCACCAACTGTTAGTTCAAGAGGGCAAGGAGAGACCAAACAAAGAGGCAGACCACTTCAGACTGGTAGGTGGCAGGCTTAATAAACAAGGGAACTTACAAGACTCATCTAGGTGGCACAAGATGAGTAGATCTCTGCACCCACATGTCAAACCTTAAAAGTTTATAGAGGTCTTAACTGGTTTCAGTCAGGTTAAGTCCAGGTTGTCTCTAAAACACCTTACTCTCTCAAGGCTATGTCCTTGAAAATGACTCCCATTGTGGGAATGGTAGGCATCCCAAGGATGGGGTGGGGTTGAGGAGCCTTTGAGTGCCTGGGTCTAGCTCACAGGTCAACCAATGGTCATGTCCTCTTAATGACCTCCTCCAGCAAATTGCATTATGTAAATAGATTAATTTGGGATAAAGCACATCCTTACGACATTGAATATTCCCATTCAGGTACATGGAATGGCTGTCATTTTTTCAAATATTCTTTTATGTCATTCAATAAGATTTTATAGATTCCTCATATAGGAAAAGCAGATCATGAGAACTGAAAAGGTATCATGGTTTGAGGTTATTATTGCAAAGGTTTTAAGTCCTATACAATCCCATAGGTTTTGAAGGCATCATTGTATTCCAGCACTGTACAATAATTAACGTTTACTATTGTTTAAAATGAATGAGGAAGTTTTTCCACTGAGTCTCACTGAGTTGGTAGATATAGATAACTAGAAGGGGGAAGAGGAGCAGAAAATGAGGTTATGGCTTGAAAAATTATCGAGAGCAAGGCCATGGTAATTGACCCGTCCTGTCGCTTCCTACTCCTGTGAATGCACCCAGACCAAAGCCTAAGAAATAGTCTGTAATGAAATTGATTGATTAGCCTGGGAAGGTATAGGTCTCTCAAAGTAGAGTGTTTGTGCTTACTCTGAGCTTAGAAATTATGCTAGTGCATTTGACAATTAGTAAGGGGCCTGAGAGATTTAATGATATAATGAGGAAGACATATGATGCTTTTCTATATGGGGACAGGGGTATGGAGGTGTGGGGGGAAAGTGCAATTAGAAACTCCAGGGAAAACAAAATATGTATAAGAAATCATCGATCAAATATGAAACAAACTAAAACACGGCGTGATTATAATTAATTGATGGAGACTAAACAAAGAAAATTTGATTAACTTTGATGCTTGGAAATTTGATGCAATCAATTTTCTTTTTTTTTTTTAATTTTTTTTTAACGTTTTATTTATTTTTGAGACAGGGAGAGACAGAACATGAACAAGGGAGGGTCAGAGAGAGGGAGACACAGAATCTGAAACAGGCTCCAGGCTCTGAGCTGTCAGCACAGAGCCCGACGCAGGGCTCAAACCCACAGACCGCGAGATCATGACCTGAGCTGAAGTCAGCCGCTTAACCGACTGAGCCACCCAGGTGCCCCAATGCAACCAATTTTCAAATGACATGTTTGGTGACATGAAATTTTATCATCTCCACTTTTCTCCATTTAAAAGAACAAAAAGGGAATATCTTGACTTATACAACTAAAAGTCCAGAAGTAGTTGACGTCTCTCTATCTTGCTTCTGCTTTTGTCTGTGTTGCCTTCATTATAGGGCAGGTTTCTTCCATATGATGAGAAAGATGATTATCAGCAGCTCGAGCCTTAGACAATTTTTCGAGTCCATCAGCTTTGACATACATTTTCCTTCTACCAATCTGCATATATTTAAAGAAAGACTGTCCCCAGAGATGAGTGCTGTGATTGGCCAGGCCATTCTTGGCCTGGTCACATGTCCATCCCTGAGGTGACTGGGAGCTAGTGGGAGCTAGATACATAGTGTTATTGATTTCTATTAAGAAAGAGGAGCTCTGTTGTCTAAGAAGGACTCCTGAATATCCTGAGACTGTTTCTCTAAAACTGATGTAATGTTTTGTGATCTTGTACCCTACTGGAAACCAGAAGTGGGGCGGGGGCGGGGTTGATATGCAGGGGACAACTTTAAACTTCTAAGAAATATCTTAGTTGTGGCTAGTTTAAAAGTTTCTTTTAGATGACTCAGTCTTTTTCTTTAAAAAAATGTTTACTTATTTTTGAGAGAAAGAGAGAGCATGCAGGCAAGCAGGGGAGGGGCAGAGAGAGGGAGATTGTGACTTCTGAAACGGGGTCTCTGCTGACAGCAGACAGCATGATGCAGGCTCCAACTCATGAACAGTGAGATGGTGACTTGAGCCAAAGTCAGATGTTTAACTGATTCAGCCACCCAAGTGTCTGATAACTCAGTCTTTTTCAGATAAATACTAAATCTTTTAGATTTCCTCTGTCTCTCTAAAATGGCATTTTTTATCTGTGGAGGATGGGGCAAATGTGATTTTATGGTGAGATAAATGGGAGCTTTGGGATACATTTGGTATTCTTTGGATCTTTTGTGGTCTTTGCTGTGGATTAGTCCCCCTATAACCTTTTGGAGTGTTTCACAGGCACGCATTGCTGGAATTTAGGCTTCCAGACATCATTTACCTTCAGGATCAGGAATGAAACACCATACACTTTGTCCTCTGCCCATACCTGTATAAGTAGTGTCTTCATTAAAGTCTTATCACTTAAGTCATCTGAGATGATCTTTTAAAGTTTATTTATTTATTTTGGGGAGGGGAGGAAGGGCAGAGAGAGAGGGAGAGGGAAAATCCCAAGCAAGCTCCACGCTGTCAGTGCAGAATCTGATGGGGACTTGATCCCATGAACCATGAGATCATGACCTGAACTGAAATCAAGATTCAGACACTTAACTGACTGAGTCATGCAGGCGCCCCAATCTGGGGTTATTTTTTAAATGTTTGTTTAATAATTTATTTTTGAGAGAGAGAGGGTGAGTGCATGTTTATGCCTGTGTGTGGATGTGTGCCAGTGCCAGGGAGGGACAGAGAAAGAGGAAGAGAGAATCCCAAGCAGGTTCCATCTTGTCAGCACAGAGCCCCACGTGGGGCTCAATCTCATGAACCACGAGATTATGACCTGAGCTAAAATCAAGAGTCGGTCACTGACTGAGCCACCCAGGTGCCCCTGGGGTGATTTTATTTCCTATGGGGATTGTGACTGATATAGAGTTGCTGACTGACTGAACTAAAAGTTACTGAGGTCACTACTTTAACAAAGGTTACTGAGGTCACTGTCATACCAATCACATATGTATATCTCTATTATAGTATTCATACCCATTAGTATCGGTCTCCACTGTCAGTTGTGAGGCTTTTAAGAGCAATAACTTTTTCGGCTTTATAATCCCAGTATTTAGCATACTGCATAATTAAGTACTACATAAAATGCCATAGACTTTAGAGAAATAGCCATAGACTTCAGAGAAAAGGATATTTATAATAGTCAGGTCAGGCTTTATGAGGAGGTTGGGACCTGAACTCTGAAGAATGGATAGATCTAGATTGAGTCAAGAAGAAGATATTTTCCAGCTGACAGAACAATGAACACAAATCCATGGAGGCTTAAACAATTATAGTATCTTCATGCATCAGTGAGGGAATTGGGCTGCTAAAAATAGAGAAATTTTGTTGGGAAATAAAGTTGAGGTCAAATTATAGACAGTCCTAAAATAGTGCAGACATTCCAATTTAAAGCAGAGTAAAATTTAATCATTAATTTCTTTCAAATTAGGCAGGTACCATAATGACACAGATGTAAGAAAAGTCAGTATTGTTGTAGGATAGAATAGAAAGAATATAGGATAGATCAAAGGAACAGGTTGTCCCCAGTCTGTTACAGTAATCCAGATGTGAAATATTATAACCATTTTTGACCACTTCCCATTCTTTCATTTATTAATTAAGTATCTGTTCAGTGTCTATCTTTTGTCCGGCACTGGCTAGCTATTGGGCATACAATGGTGAGTCAAAAAAGGAATAAAATTAAAGCGTTATGTGACAAACTATAAAATAGGGAAAGTAAATTAAAATTTAAGATCCTGCTTAAGGGGCGCCTGGGTGGCGCAGTCGGTTGAGCGTCCGACTTCAGCCAGGTCACGATCTCACGGTCCGTGAGTTTGAGCCCCGCGTCGGGCTCTGGGCTGATGGCTCAGAGCCTGGAGCCTGTTTCCGATTCTGTGTCTCCCTCTTTCTCTGTCCCTCCCCCGTTCATGCTCTGTCTCTCTCTGTCCCAAAAATAAATAAACGTTGAAAAAAAAAATTAAAAAAAAAAAAAAAAGATCCTGCTTAATAGGACTTTAGAAGTAGGTATACTTGAGGGAAACAGGATTGCACCAAAAACAGAATCAAAGATACATGAACAATTAAACAATGAATGGGTCAAATTAACATTAAATGATGTCTATAAGATCTACAAGAACAAAAAAGGCTATTTGTGTGTTTGTTTGCATTTGCCTAATATGGTTTGCACACACTTAGAAAAAAACCTACTAGCATTAGGATTATTGTCAAGAAAATAGAGCAGAGTTGTCAAATAACTACTCATATTTTTTTGACTTGGTAATTCAAGGAAGTGATGAGAGGTACAAACCTAATGTGGCCAGGGGATCAAATGAGGAAACAAAGGAAAGGGGTTTGTTTTAATTGATATTAATATGTAAATTTAATATTAAAATGTAAATTTCATCATGCATATTTGAAAACCATTTTTTAAACTTGTTGGTTTTTTTCATTAATCTAATTGCCATTCATGTAAATAAATTTGTGTTAGCAGATTCACATTGCTTCACTTCCTCTTCTATGAGTGTTTTCCTTGTAAAGATTGTTCTTAGAATGAGGTGGCATTTATTACTTTATAATTGTGTGTCAATTGAATTGGAATTATTCATTGTGACTGTCAAGGTGTTTGTGTGTGTTGGGGATTGTGGGGCAGATAAAGTTGGGCCTGTTCTCATGAAGCCTGCAGTATAAAGGATGAGATAGATATTTACACAATAATTGCACAAATAATGTAGAATTATAACCATGTTAAAGACTATGAAGGATAAATACATGAACTCTGAGGGTTTATAAGAAACATTATTGAGGCTATGATACTTGAGTTGAGATTTGAAGGATTAAGAGTTTATTAAATGGAGGATAGAGCATTCCAGGCTGAGCAGCCAGCAAGTACAATGTCTGGAAAGAAACATGTTAAGAACTGAAAGAAGGCCTGTAAGCCTGGTTTGCAGGGAAGAGAATAGGGGTGGTATAATATGAAGCAGAGATAAATAGGGACAAGACCATAAAGGATTTTATAAACCATGATAAGAATTTTGTCCTTAGAACTGTAGGTAGTCATTGCCATGGAAGTGTTTTAAGGGGTGTGTGTGTGTGTGTGAGTGAGAGAGAGAGAGAGAGAGAAAGAGAGAGAGAGAGAGAGAGAGAGAGAGACAGAGAGAGAGAGAGAGAGAGACCGACAGACACAGAGAAAGAGAGAGTAATATATTTGCATTTAAGAATCACTCCATCAAAGGATAGATGAAGAATGGGCTAGAGGGCCAGGGTAGATATGCAGCAAAACTAGTCCAGAAGCTATTATAATAATCCAGATGAGAGATTGATGGTAACCTGGACTAAAATGGTGGCAACTGAGATGCAGAGAAATGTATGGATTTGAAAGATATTTAAGAGGTAAAATTGGTAGGGCTTGTGATAGATTAGATATGGGGGATGATATGAGAGGAAGACTGTCAAGGATGATGCCTAGATTCATGGCATGTACAAATTGATGCTGGTCACATTTATGAAGAGATAATGAAAAAGGCCCAGCGTTTGTGGAGGGAAAAACATGAGTTATGTTTGGATTTATAATGTAGGCAATTAAGATACTTGCATCTGGAACTCAGAGGATAGGTATCACAGAAAGTTTCTGTTTTTTTGGGTTTTTTTTACTTCCCAGAATTTAAATCCACTTTTGTTTGGAGGATTTTTACCTTCAGTCTGAGGGAAACAAGAGATGGAACATGTGGCCTAGGCTTCTCCAAGTCAAATGTACCCACCCCAAATTTTGAATTGGGAGTTAAGTGACACAAAGAAGTGTGCCCTAGGAAGAATTCCCTCTGGCAGTGGTGGCAGTTGAAATAAGATCAAGTTTGTAGGGTAGTTGTGGTAGTAGAGGTAATAGAAGCATCTTGTGCTGGTGGTAGTGGTGTGAACTGCTGTCCTTAGTGCTTGTTTGTGGTTGTATTTTCTTTGCCTGCAGTTACTTGGGATGGGTTTGGGCATTGATCCTTGCTAGGTTGCCTCTGAGTCTAAATCCCCTATTCTGGGGATTTTGTGATAGGCACTATAATTTGACCAAATTCTGTTTTTACTTAAATCAGCCAGGATCACCTTCAGTTGTTTGCCACTAAGGATGTGGATTGATACTAGAGGTCTGGGCTAGAGATATACATTTGTGATTCATCTCTATAGTGGTTGTGGTGGAAGCTGTGTACAGGGATGAATTACTAAAATATAGAGTACAGAATGAGAAGGACTAGGATTGAACCCAAGGAATTTATAACATTTAATGATTAAGTAGAAGAGGATGAGTCTGGAAGAAGAGATAAATTATTAGAAATAGTAGAAAAATCAGGTAAATACTGTATCTTAGAAGCCAAGGTGTTGGAGTTCTTAAAAAAAAATAATCTCTACACTCAACATGGGGCTCAAATTTATGACTCCGAGATTAAGAGATGCATGCTGTACTGACTGAGCCAATGATGCACCCCAAGATGTTGAAGTTATTGATTTTCACTCTACATGTGAAGAAACTAATGTTGGGTTAGAAACCTGACAGTAGTATGATTGAACCAGAAGTTGAGTCCATATCTGCCTGCCTACAAAAATCATTTATACAGGATGCTGATGTGTAGGGGGCACTTGTACCCCAATGTTTATAGCAGCACTTTCAACAATAGCCAAATTATGGAAAGAGCCTAAATGCCCATCAACTGATGAATAAAGAAATTGTGGTTTATATACACAATGGAATACTACTTGGCAATGAGAAAGAATGAAATATGGCCATTTGTAGCAATGTGGATGGAACTGGAGAGTGTTATGCTAAGTGAAGTAAGTCATACAGAGAAAGACAGATACCATATGTTTTCATTCTTATGTGCATCATGAGAAACTTAACAGAAGACCATGGGGGAGGGGAAGGAAAAAAAGAAGTTAGAGAGGGAGAGAGCCAAACCATAAGAGACTCTTAAAAACTGAGAATAAACTGAGTGTTGATGGGGGGTAGGAGGGAAGGGAGGGTGGGTGATGGGCATTGAGGAGGGCACCTGTTGGGATGAGCCCTGGGTGTTGTATGGAAACCAATTTGACAATAAATTTCATATTAAAAATAATTTATAGGGTTGATTGGATATATATGAGGGATACATCAAAGACTGTGAATAAAAGAGATGAAGGGAGTAATGAGTTGGTATAACATACCAACTTTCCATGTCTTGATTTTGGGGAGAATTACTGTGCTACTGAGACAGGGATACTAGAGGGAAAGGAAGAGATGACTCTGGATTTGGATCAGATGAACCAAGACTGATGGAAAAGCATGTAAATATAAATATTTATATAACTCTCAGATAATAGGATAGGACTGGAAATATAGGTTTGGGAGATTTAAGCATAGAAATGATAACTAAAGACATTAGCATGAATGATCCAAAGAAAAGAATATAGAGAAGGGTAGAGTTAAAGAAAAGGAGAGGTAGAGAACTATAAGAGAGTAGTGTCTTGGAATTTGGGGTTGCAGAGAATTTTAATAGGACTAAATATAAAACAGTTCAAAAAATAGGTGGAGGGGAAAGACTGAGAAAAGACCATTAGATTTGGAATAAAAACATTTTATTGATTATCTGAGAAGCAGTTAAATGTGATGGGGATAGCTGTTGAGTTTAAAAACTCAATAGGGAAAGGAGTGGAAAGCAATAGTAAATAGGAGACATGCTTTCTATTGGATAGATTTAGCAGTAAAAGGAAGGAAAGGAATACAATACAATTAGAATGGGGACCAAGGTTAAATACAGAATTTCCTCAGATTCTGATTTGCATGTTTGGAGCAAAGGGGAAGACACTAATAATAGGTGGGGAGAGATTTTTACAGGAGTACTTTCCCAGAAAATGATTTGTTAGGATAAATGTTTACCTGAGTCAACTGTCTGTAATTTTTCAAATGGTGCTCAGTATTTCATTGGGGGGATATAGAAGGAAGAATAAAATTTGTTATTTAAAAATCTCCAGTAACTGGAACTTCTTCATCTTAATTGCTGTCCAGAAGGGATTTTTTGGAATGGGATCTGTGGTAGTGATTTTAGTAGAACTCAGTTGTATTTTTGTGAGAGTAATTAGGATATATATAGATGTGAATTTAAATGCAAATAAATTGATTTTCAGGTGTCAGTAAGGTGGTGTTTCTAGGTTTCCACAAATTTTTATAAGAAAATGTACTGTTGGGGCGCCTGGGTGGCGCAGTCGGTTAAGCGTCCGACTTCAGCCAGGTCACGATCTCGCGGTCCGTGAGTTCGAGCCCCGCGTCAGGCTCTGGGCTGATGGCTCGGAGCCTGGAGCCTGTTTCCGATTCTGTGTCTCCCTCTCTCTCTGCCCCTCCCCCATTCATGCTCTGTCTCTCTCTGTCCCAAAAATAAATAAAAAACGTTGAAAAAAAAAATTAAAAAAAAAAAGAAAATGTACTGTTAAGTTGAATTCAATCAACTTTTCTGACCTATCAAATTTTCTTGACCATCATAGCAAGCAAGACTAAATAACTGTAGCCTTCCTATTTATGCTCTTATGCCTTCCTAAAAAGGTAGCAAATAAACATATCATAAGCAAGTATAAGAATAAAGCTGCTAAATCTCTTACATCATCAGACTTACATTAGTTTTGATGGGTTACTATCATTAATACTAATGAGTAACATTACATCACAGTATAATAAAATCAGTTATGCGCATATAATCTGAGGCACTTAAGCGGAAAAAAAGCTCTGAAAATTTCTCTTTCATTTTAATAATCTGTGAATTTAGGCTTTGGTAAATTGAGACAATTATTTAGAACATTGGGTATTAAAAATATCTTTACCAGAAATATACCAATAATTAAAGCAGTTTGGGGGCTTATTAGCTTAAATTAGTTTTACTCCACTCTTTTTTTCACTTTGGATATGTTGACAAAGTCTAAGAGCATAAATTACCTAAAGACAGCATTTGGACAAAAAACGTTAATGTTCATTTTATTTGAAACTAAACAAATGAGTCACTCAAAATGTTTGTTGAATGAAAATGCATTTGAACTCATACTTGCTTTTAAAGAAGTTTTGAAAACGCTGAATGCAAAAATATATTTTGATGATAGATTCTAGCGTTTTTTACTTTCACGTTACGATAATATCGATGTTCCTGCTGTTCTGCAAAATACTTTTTTAAACTGCTAGGTTACAAGAGGAATGAATAGTCTTCATGACGTGTTCCCTGTTGTTTCAGGGCTTCTCTGTAACTCCAGCACTACTCCTGGGGGTTTAGGGTGTTGGGTTCTCTCCTCGCCCCAGGGGAAGGGGTGATGGCCGCAGCACTGGTCTCGCGGGGAGTTTAATCTCGCTCTTCAGCGCGATCTGCGGCTCCCGTTCTCGGCTTCGCGGGGTCTCGCGGGGCTGGGTGGGGCTGAGGCGGGACTGCCGTCGGCTTTTCGGTGTCCGGGTACGCGTCGAGTACTCCGCGCTCCGGACCCAGAATAAAGTGTGGGACCCGGAGAAGGAAGGGCGTGGATGTTCGGGTCCCGGAGGGAACCGTGAGGTGGGCGGGAAAGGGAACTGTCTGTATGTGGCGGTTATTCCCTGGGCGAGCGGCTCTGAGGGATTTGGGGGGCTGGCGGGCCCTGTCACCAGAGTTCGACCAGAGGTCGCGTGGGGGTTTGATGGCGCGTGGGTTGGGGGGTTGGGGGCGGCCCCGGGTGAGGGGAGGCTCGATGGCTGTGAGGGTGTTGGTCCCGAGCCAACCTGCCGCTTCAAAACGCGCGGGAAGAGTGGCTCCTTGAATCTGCGAGTTAGGAGTGAAGCGACGCCTCGCCTCAGGCGTATTTTGTAATGCGAATTGGCAGTCCTGTGAAAACCTCCGCTTTTTGGAGTCCTGGTGGTAAATTCCTAAGTGTAAAATTGCACTCTTCCTGGGTTTTACCTTGCTGTTGGTAAAGGACTTTGTTTAGGATACTAGTTATTTTCAAGGGCGTATCGTTTTGGGAAGTCTTGGTGTCTGTGGACTCCAGAAGATTCAATGACTTATTGCAATACCACATACAAACAATTATGAAGGCTCTCCCCGCCCGCCAGGTATTTCAGTCGTGCAGCGACATTCAGCAAGTATTAAGTGCCCAGTACTGGACTGAAGGTGTTCCTCCCCTTCCCAGTGCTTGCCCCCCACCCCATATTTTTCTGTAATAATGTCTGATTAGAAAGTTTGCTACCGAATAAATATATGCTGTTTTGCATATGACTTCAGAAAATCCTTCTTATAAATATTTTTGTGTTTTTTAGTGTAGCATCCAAGATGAATGACAGCCTATTTGTCAGTTTGGACAGGCTTTTGCTAGAATTTGGTAGGTATAAAATGAAAATAAAGAAATGGGTAACTATTTGTATTATTATTTAACATTTTAACAACGAAGTGAAGTCACAAAATTATTTATTTTAGTTTTCCAGTATGAGCAAGATGTAAGTACTAAAGAAGATATGATTCAACGGATTAACAGTAAGTCATTTGGCATGATAAAGGTATCTTAGTTTTTAAATTTTTTATGGCATATAAGATAATAATGCAGTTGCCAACTTACAGTTGGCATTATAACTTTTGTGCCAGTTCTATCTAGTGACTAATGCTATTTGCCTGAACTACAGATTCTCAATAATAAATTTCTGTATTCAGCATTTAATTATTCTGTGTTGAAGAATTTTGCTTTAAGCAGAAGTAACCCCTTTGGCCCAGGTCATGATCTTGCACTTCATGAGTTTGAGCCCTGCTTGGGCCTCTGTGCTGACAGCTCAGAGCCTGGAGAATTCTGTCTCCCTCTCTCTCTGCCCCTCCCCCACTCAACACTCTTTCTCTCTCAAAAATAAAAATTAAGAAATAACCCCTTAATTCAGTGCAGTTAAAAATATGTTATTTTTCTCAGACAACACCAGCTCCTTCAAACATTTTATTGAAAAATTTTTGGTTTTATTTTTAAATTTATGTTCTTTTTTGTAGTTTCAAGTTTGTATTTATTTTTAATCTATTTTATTTGAGAGAGAGAGTGTGAGTGCAAGTGGGGGAGAGCAGCAGAGGGAGAGAGAGAATTTTAAGCATGGGGAGCCTGATGCCAGGCTTCCTCCCCACCTTGGGCTCATGAGCTGAGCAGAAGTCCAGAGTTGGACGCATAACCTACTGAGCCACTCAGGTACCCCTCAGGTTTTTATTTAAATTCCAGTTAGTTAACATACAGTGTAGTATTAGTTTTAGGTGTAGGATTTAGTGATTCATCACTTAGGTACAACACCCAGTGCTCATCACAAGTGCAGTCCTTAATACCCATCACTCATTTAACCCACCCCCTGCCTCCTCCCCTCCAGCCACCCTCAGTTTATTCTCTATAGTTAAGAATCTGTCTCACGGTTTTTCCCCCCGCTCTGTTTTCCCTGTGTTCGTTTTGTGTCTTAAATTCCACATATGAGTGAAATCCCATGGTATTTGTCTTTCTCTAACTCACTTATTTTGTTCAGCATAATACTGTCTAGCTCCATCCATGTCATTGCAAATGGCAAGATTTCATTCTTTTTTGTGGCTGAATATTCCGTTATATATATATATGCCACATATTCTTTATCCATTCATCAGTTGTTGGACATTTGGGGTCTTTCCAGAATTTGACTATTGTTGATAGTGCTACTATAAACATCGATGTGCATGAGCCCCTTTGAATCAATATTTTTGAATCCTTTGGGTAAATACCTAGTAGTGCAATTGCTGGATTGTAGGGTAGTTCCATTTTTAACTTTTTAAGGAACCTCCATACTGTTTTCCAGAGTGGCTGTACCAGTTTGCATTCCCACCAACAGTGCAGAAGGGTTCCCCTTTTTCCACCTCTTTGCCAACATCTGTTGTTTCCTGTGTTGTTAATTTCAGCCATTCTGACAGGTGTGAGGTGATAGCTCATTGTAGTTTTGATTTGTATTTCCCTGATGATGAGTGATGTTGAGCATCTTTTCATGTGTCTGTTAGCCATCTGTATGTCTTCTTTGGAAAAATGTCTCTTCATGTCTTCTGTCCATTTTTTAACTGGATTATTTGTTTTTTGGGTATTGAGTGTTCTAAGTTCTTTATATATTTTGGATCCTTTAAGTGAATTTTTAAAAATCTTTTTATACATGACCAGAAGTCAGGGGTCAGGATTGATGCATGCCACATTTTCAGGAATAATTCTGAAAAATGATATTATGAGTGAAATGGCAAAGCAAATTACATACATACAGTATTTTAAGATCCAACATAAAAGCTATTATAAAATAGAACCATTAATTTCTTGATTTCTGAAAAGGTAGAATTTGGTTACCTTTCTGTGACAAAAAAGAATACGGAGTATGAGTGCTAATAATTTATTTTAATGTTTAAGAAATTCTATTTTTATCTTGTATTTTTTCACTAGTAACAAAGAAGTGAGTTGAAGGTGTATTTAATAATTAATTGACACGGAATCAGTGAAGGGAAATTTTACATTTGTCAAAACCGAAACAAGTTAGTATCACATATGACTAAATGTTTACATGAACTCATACAATCATAAGATGCCACTGATTCTAGATATCACTTGATCTAGCCTTCTTATGTTAAAGATGAGGAACAGGGTCTTTTTTTTTTAATTTAAAGTTTTTATTTAAATTCCAGTTAGTTAACATACAGTGTCATATTAGTTTCAAGTGTACTTCTCTTCAGTCCAAACACAAATCCTTTGCTTCTGGATCTATGAGCAAGCCTGGTTCTGGTTCTGTGCTTTTTAGTATAGGGCCCTTCCCATCTCAAACCTCTCTTCTCCATTCTCTAACTCCTCTTCTTTTAGCTAAGTTGCCATACCCCTTTTTCCTCTGTGTTTGTTAATTTTGAATTTATGACTTCTACCTTAAGAAAATAAACATTTCTCCTTTTCAGAATGCTTTGAAGATATTAAAGAAAACAAGGCAGCTATTTGTAAGATACATGAAACTATAAATACGACAGATGAGGAAATTGGTCATTACTGTAAACATAGTGAGGAGATCAAAGACAACTGTAGTAAGTGAGTATTTGAAAGAAATGAACTTTCAGTAATTGTCACTGGATTCTTTATTTAAGGTTTCTGTTATTTATAATTTATAGTTTTTATACTTGGAGACACTGTTGCTTTAAAGTAGTATTTTGTATTAGCAAAATAATGAATCAGGTCTTAAATTGCTTTGCTACATGCTTCTGTAAAAAGGGCTCATAGGAGGATCAAAAGAAAAATAGAAGCACTGTAAGATCTAATTCAGATCCAAATAGTTTGCAGAATTTTGAATAATATAGGCTCAGTATATAAAATTCCTATTGGATAAAGTTGAAACAATTTCCGTATTTGAATTTTTAAGATTTATTTTATGTAGGAGAATCTAGCCTAAAATAAGTTGATTTTCAAAGTGAAAGTACTTACTATGTTAAGAATTCTTTCAACATGGCTTCAGGTTCTGGATCCTAATGGTTAAATTTACTATAAGACATAAACATTTTGAAGCAAAGGCTTACTAATAGAACTTTATTATATATTACAAAAATAAAATGTGTCAGGGTGTCTGGGTGGCTCAGTCGGTTAAGCATCCGACTTCAGCTCAAGTTATGATCTCGCAGTTCATGAATTCAGGCCCCGTGTTGGGCTCTCTGCTGACGGCTCAGAGCCTGGAGCCTGCTTCAGATTCAGTGTTTCCTCCTCTCTCTGTCCCTCCCATGCTTATGCTGTGTCTCTCTCTGTCTCTCAATAATAAATAAACGTTAAAAATTTTTTTATAAATAAATAAAATGTGTCAATTTTCTGTACTTAATATAGACCATTGTCTTTGTATTAACTACTATATTTCAGAATCCTATTTGTTTAAAAATATATTGTTGGGGCGCCTGGGTGGCTCAGTCGGTTAAGCGCCGACTTCAGCTCAGGTCACGATCTTGCGGTGTGTGAGTTCGAGCCCCGCATCGGGCTCTGGGCTGATGGCTCAGAGCCTGGAGCCTGCTTCCGGTTCTGTGTCTCCCTCTCTCTCTGCCCCTCCCCGTTCATGCTCTGTCTCTCTCTGTCTCAAAAATAAATAAACGTTAAAAATATATTGTTATTCAAAAAATTTTTAAATATTTTATTTTATTATTTCTTTTGAGGGCAGGGGAGGGGCAGAGGGAGAAGGACAGAGAGAATTGTAAGCAGGCTCCACACCCAATGCAGAGCCCAATGTGGGGCTTGATTCCATGATCATGAGATCATGACCTGGCTGAAATAAGGAGTCAGGTGCTTAATCAACTGAGCCACCCGTTATTCAGAATTTTAATAAATCTTTTTTATTTTTGCCCTTTATAAAAGTAGCACATACCTAGTATAGAAATTCAAAAAGTATACAAATGTGTGGAATAAAAAGTTATTCTGTCTGCAGTTCCCACCTCAACCCTGTCCTCTTCCTTAAAGGAAATCATTTTTAATCGTTCTGAGAATCTTTTCAGGCATTTTTCAATAAAAATTCAATATCATTATTACATATATATATGTATGTCTACTTTTTCTTTTTATAATATGGGATCATACTGTACTTATGTTTTTAAATTTAACAGTATGTTATGTAAATTGTGCTATACATGTAATGATTATGTATAGATTTAATTCTTTAACAGCTCCATAGGATTTTATAGTATTAATGTATTTTATATCATTTAACCATTCCCCTATTAATAGACATTTAGGTTTCCAGTTTTTCCCTAATATGAGCAACATGTACTGGTATCCTTCCATATTAATGGACCTGTTGCTATAGAATGAGCTTCTAGACATGCAGTTGTTAGATCAAAGAGTATGCACATTTAACTATTTAATAGATAATGCTGAACTGCTCTCCAAAAAGATTATATGAATTCATACTTCCACCAACAGTGTATGAGAGTTCTTGCTTCCTCATACCCTTGCCAACACCGAAATTATGCTTAAATTTTTGTTTAAATTTTTTAGCAATCTGATCAACAACAAAAAACCATATATTATTGAACTTTTTCTTCTATTTTGATTTAAGTTTTATTGTAGGAAGTTTTACCAGTGGTTTCCTTCAACTAGATGCAGTGGGTGCTGGAAAAGTAGTTTCCTGTTAGAATCTGCTGTTCTAAGAACCAGTTGTAGAACCAGTACAAGATGTACTGTACTACAGACAAGCTTAATCTCTCGCTGGGTTCCAAGGACAGTTAGTAGAGATCTTAATATCAAGATATACCTCTAATTCATGATTTCACCATACTGGTTAAGAGATCGAAATGTGGACTATGAATTCATGAAAGTACTAGAAGAAATGTAAGTGACTGTAGAATCTTTGAGAGTAGAAGACCTTTCTAAGTGTGTCACCAAAAGTAGAAACTACAGAGGAGACAATGGATAAATGTGACTACACACAAATTAAAATGAAAAATGCCCCCAAATGGTATAAAAGGCAAAAGAATAAGGTTGGGAAAGTGTCAAGTAATGGTTATTTTTAAAAATGTAAAGTACTTGTGGAAACTAATAAGCAAAAGCCCTGTTAGAAAAATGGGCAAAGAAAATAAATAGGAATAGGTAAATACCAAAATGAAGAAATGTATGTTTAAGAAACATGTGAATAAATGCCCAATCTTACTAGTAATCTAAGACATCCAAATTCAAGCAATAATAAAATGCTTCTTTTTGCCTTTAAGTTTTACAGAAATTTAAAGAAAGATAATATCCTGTGTTGGCCAGGGAATAAGAAAATCACTTACCTTGTACACTATAGTAATGTATGCTGGTATAAACCTTTTGGATGATATGTCAGTATTTTTTTAAAAAGCTTTAAAAATAAACATGACTTTTGTTGTACCTGGGTGGCTCAGTGGGTTAAGTGTCCAACTTCGGCTCAGGTCATGATCTCTTGATTTGTGAGTTTAAGCCCTGCATCAGGCTCTGCATTGACCGTGCAGAGCCTGATTGGGATTCAGTCTCACCCCCTCTGTCTGTGTCCCTCCTCAACTCTCTCAAAATAAATAAATAAGCTTAAAAAATTAAAAAATAAATAAACACGACTTTTAATTAAAAGTGTCCATTTCTGAGAATTTTTCGTAAGGAAATAATTAGGCATTCTCTCAAAGATGTATAGCAAGGTGTTTTATTTCAACCTTTTTTAATGATAGGAAAACATTGGAAGCAACTCTAGCGTACAACATTAGGTGATGGGTTAAATGGATTTTGGTATGTGCATATGAACAGTAGGCAGCCAATAAAATTATGAATGTATATTTATTGACATGGAAAGAGGTTAACTTTCTATTGACACGAAAAGATGTATATTGCAAACTGAATGAAGCAATAAAACAACATTCATAGTATGAACCCAGCTTAGTAATTGTATATATATATATATAATTAGAAATAAACTGGGAATATGTACATCAATATGTACATGCTTACAGAGAATATCTTTTCAGTGAACATGTATTTCTTACAGAATTTTTAAAACACTCAGAATATGTGTATGTATAACCTTTGACCTTATAATTCCATTTTTGGGAATGTTTTCTAAGGAAATTGTTAGAAATTCAGACAAATATTTAAGTAAAAATTCTATTTACCATGGAAAAACTTAGATTAAGCAAAAATGGCCAACAATATGGGAATGGTTAGATAAAGTTATGGAATATGATGTATTTATTAAAACCTTTACAATGAATTCTAAGTGACAAGGAAAATGTGTATAATTTAAAAGGTGATAAAGGAGGATACACATATATATGAATATAATCTCAAAGATGTTAAATTATGTACTTATAAAATCTGGAAATAGTTTATTAAAACAGTAGTAGTAGATATTATTCTGTATTTGAGAATATGGATGATAGCTATTTCCTTATATACTTCTCTGTGCTTCCAGTGTGAACTTTTTGACTCTGAAAAAATATTAAAAGATTAGAAAAAAGAGCTGGAGGAAATAGTTGAACAACACTTAGAATGGAAGCTGTCATGGTATATGCAAATTTTAGATTTGTCACATTGATAACATTTTTCAAGTCTTAAAACAAAAAATGTGTAAGATAGCTATTCATATTATTCTTACTATCTGATTTTATAATTCATTTTGGCCTAGTTTCTTTCTTTCTAGTTCAGGAGGGTATAACAATCTGAGTTTCTAAGTTTCAAGGGAGAAAAAGCCTCTCTTTAGCCCTTATAATTCTTTGAATCCTTATTCCAAAAGAATTTCTTAGCCAAGATATGAGAAATAGGGGAAGGAAAGCCTGACGTTGGAGTGTTGCAGAGTATATTCTAGAAATGCCATAGCAATACACAGTCCAACCATGTAACATTTGCTTCTACCTTAGTCATGGTTCCACAATGGGTTTTACATAAAAATTGATCAATGTTGATATTTGAGTGTATGTATGATTGTCTGAGTGGTGGTAGTGGTGGTGATGAGAGGTGGGAATATTTTCTTGTTATAAACTTGTTTTCTCCAGGAAGATATTCATTATCTTTAAATGGTTAAATTCACTTTTATTATCTCTTACAATTTGTCATTCTGAGATGCTAATTACAATTTTTTTTTCTATAGCTGGAAGCCAACATGTGATGTTTTTCATAAACATGAAGACTATATGCAGGACCAATTTACTGTTTATCAAGAAACTAGTGAAAAAAACAAGTACATATATTAATTTAAGCTTATCAATTCTATAATTTATTAATAGGATATGTGTAGCAAAGACGTTACTTGAAAAATGCAGAAACTTTGTACGTTGAGAGGTTTTTTGTTTTGTTTTTAAAGTAAATCCAGTGCTTTGTACTCTTTCGGTACCATTGGAGGTCTACCTATTCGTTATAAAGCTCTACCGAATCCTTAGGTAGAAACAATTTGTCAGTAGCAATTGTTATAGCAGAGTGCTTCAATTAATGGTCTTTATAACTGAATTGTTATAGGTAAACATCTGGGGGAATAGTTAGCTATAGAATTAGCTTATGAAAAATTTGGAGTATTGACTTTTGAAGGGGATTTTATTTATTTTTATTTTTTTAGAAACTGTTTTCCATCAACCTTATTTCCATTTTGTTTGCCTCTGTAAAAGAGCAGCTTAAGACCACTCAGTGGTTGTCCCTATCCATTCAGTGGCCTGAGCAGTGGGAGCTGCAGATCAGTCTTCAGTGGCAGGCTAAGCACTCCAGTCTTCAGTGGGGAACTGCTGAATAGGCACAGAGGGCACCTGCACACCTTGAAGGGGATTTGATATGAGACTTATCTTTTTCAGAGAGCTAATGTAGTGGGGTATTATATTCTGATGGAGAAACCCCAATATTTGTATGGGTTTATCTTATTATGTATAAAATAACCTGGTCTTGAGTACTAAATGTAATTAGTGAATATAATAAAACAAGTTGAAAGACTTTGAATATATTATATAGCATTATAATTTCACTTAATTTTTTTTCAAAGGTCAATTTTTTTTAAATATAATTTTTTGTCAAGTTAGCTAACATACAGAATATACAGATTGCTCTTGGCTTTGGGAGTAGATTCCCATGATTCATCATTTATATACAATACCCAGTACTCATCCCAAGTGCCTTCCTCAACGCCGGTCACCTATTTTCCCCTTCCCCCTGCCCTCCATCAATCTAATTCTTCATCAAAGACCAAGTTTAAAATATTCAAATTGATGGAATATTTTGGCCTTCACAATTCCACTTCTTCATGTAACCTTCCTTGATTTTTAATCCAGTGCTAGTTATTTATTTATTTATTTACTTATTTTTATTTTTAAAATATAATTTATTGTCAAATTGGCTAACCTACAGTGTGTCACTTAATTTTTATAATGTTTATTTTTGAGACAGAGCATGAGTGGGGGAGGGGCAAAGAGAGGGAACAGAGTATCCAAAGCAGGCTCTGCCCTGACAGCAGTGACCCTGATGCGGGGCTTGAACTCAGGAATCATGAGATCATGACCTAAGCTGAAGTCAGATACTCTGAGCCATCCAGGCACCCTAATTTCACTTAATTAAAAAAATTGAAATATTTTCATAAATATTTTTTTCATAAATATTGAAATATTTCATAAATATTTTCATCATTTTTTATATTTTATGTCCTCTTTTATACTTTATTTTGTTGTTTTTTTTTTTACTTTTCTTCCGGATTTATTGATATATAATTGACATATAACATTGTTTAAGTTTGAGGTATACAAACATGATGGCTTGATACATGTATGTATTTTAAAGTGTCTGCCACAGTAAGGCTAGGTAGGTAGCACATCTGTCACCTCATATAACTACTGGGGTTTTTTGTACTAAGAACATTTAAGATTTACTCTCTTAGCAATTTTTAAGGATATAATACAGTATTGTTATATTTACCATGCTGTGTATTAAATCCCCAGAACTTATTTACCTTACAACTGGAAGTTTGTATCCTTTGGGCAACATCTCCTGGCCCCTGGCAGCCATCATTCTATTCTGTTTCGATGATCTGGCTTTTTTTAGATTTTTCATATAATTAAGATCATATCATATTTGTTTTTCTCTTAATCACTCGGCATAATACTCTCAGGGTACTTCCATGGTGTCATAAATGGCAGCAGTTATTTATTATGACTGAATAAAAAATTCCATTGCATATATATACCACATTTAAAAAAATTTTTTAAAGGGTTGGGATTTTTAATTTTTATTTTTAAACTCTCTGCTCAACATGGGGCTCCAGGCCTGAATTTCTTCCATTGAATGTATATATAAATATATATATATATATATACACACATACAAGTGCACGCACGTCCACACACACACACACACATACACACACACATACATACATACATATATATTACTTCTGTATCCATTCATCTGTAGATGGACACTTGGGTTGCTTGCATATCTGGTTATTGTAAATAATTCAGCTATAAACATAGGGGTTCATATATAATTTTGAATTAGTATTTTTGTTTTTTGTAGTGGAATTACTGGATCATATGGTATTTCTGTTTTCTGTTACCAAGTGTGTGGACTGGTATGACTCCCACTAGGTCCCTGGGAGGCCTCCTAGCTAGTCACTGGATAGATCTGTGGGTAGTCATGACTGGCCCTAAACTTTAGTGGCCAGAAGGGACTGGAACTGAGCCTTAGTGAGGTTTCAGGTTCCACAATCAAGGTTGAGGTCTGTAGTCCTGGCTATGAAGGGACAGAAGGGCTGTCTTCCACCAGGTCCCTGGGTGAGCTGGACCACTCCCTGACTGTAGCAGGAGGGGCTGGAGCCAAGTATAGGGCCCTTTTAGCATTTCTAGGGATACATATAGGAGTACCTATTTGGGGGGCTCCAGGGCTAGCAGGTCTGCTGGTGGCCTTTGGCTGTGAGAGACCTAGAACTAAGTATATGGCTCTTGAGGATCTCCTTGGGTGCAGACAGGAGTGTCTCCCACTGGGAACTAGACCCTTAGTACTGCTGATAAACTGTACCTGTGAGGGGGTTGGAACCAAGCATAAGGCCCATCAAGTATCAGGATCTTTAGGGGCACAGACAGGAGTGTTTCCTGCTGGATCCCTGTGCCAGCAGAACTCTTTGATGACTGTGGCTGGGATGGGCTCGAGCCCAGTTAATGGGGCCCTTCCAGAATCTATATCTGAATGAGTGTGGCAGGCTTGCCTCCAGGGGCTCCCAGACTGCGACCATAGGGACTAGAGCTGGTTCATGGGCCACTGCAGGGTCCACAGCTGGGACCAGGGGATGTATGCTTATTTCCTGACACAGAGGTGGGCATGACTCCTTCTGAGTCCTTTGGTGTATAGTGCTGGTAACAGACCCAAGGCCAAATGGGCTGTAGCTGAGATCTCAGGGGTACAGAACTATTTCTGGGTCTGTGGTCAGGACCAGAGTGAGTTAACCACCAGGATGTGAGCCTGCCTTCTCAAAATAGCTCTTCTTAGTCTTGGACTACACCAGGGTTTCACAGTCTCCTACCTGGATCACAAAGCTCTCACAAATGCACTTTTGTCCATGGATATATGGTAATTACTATTTTTGAGGAGGCAATACACATGAGGGATGTTTTATTCTGTCCTCTTGCTGGCATCACTCCAATTTTTATATTTTAATTAAAAACATACTCAATATAAACTGAAATACCCTTTATATTCAAAGATGGGTCTTAAGATAACAACTAAAGTAATAGATTTGGACTTTGTTGGCATTTGAAATCATGGAAATAGGTAAGATTGCCCATGGAAATGAATAGAGCAAAAAGGAAAGAAAGCTAGAGTATACAGTCATCCAAGGAATAGGTAAAGGGTTAAATTAGTGAAAGAGACTGTTACTTTGTCATTTTTAGACCCTGCTTCAATCTAAAATGGATTTGAGATAATTTGTATAATGCCATAGTGTTAAAAGAAAACTAAATATAAAAATTAAGGCTATAGGAATATAAGGATAATGTAAGAAGATGAAGCATTTGATTAGAATAGAAATTCATATTACATGGCCTTGTACGTTTGTTAAATATAGATACAGATTAGGTTCTGGAATTCCTAGTAGTCAGGCATTGTGGAAATGTGATCATTTTGGGATTCAGAGTATTCATTTAAAAACCAGTTCAATTGTTAAGGATAAGCAGAAGTTTTTCCTGGTAATGAGATTTGAGAGAAATTTCTCGCCTGAGTTCTCATTAAAGGATAATTATACAGTGTGGTAGTATCTTCAGTGACCTCCCCAAAATAAACAAAATATATATTACTTCTTAGAACATCTCTCAATGCAAGTCATGGCTATAAAACATTATTAAAAATGCTTCTTTGAGAGGCTAGAACAAAGCAGTTCAAAAGTGTACCTAGCTGATAGTGTTTGTTGTGGATGACTTCTCTTAGGTAGCCAGAGTAGTCACTTTAATAGTGGAAATGAGTATTTCTTTCTTAAACCAACCACATAGGTTGGTTGAATTGATGACTCAATACCAGATGCTTATAAAAGGAAATGACTCCATTTGTTGGTATCATGGATGCTGAAGGAAATAGAGGAACCAGCTTCTTGTTTCTCCTAATCTTCCATTCTAGACATTCATTAAGACTAGTATTGTCAGCAGATGAGATAGTCAGGGCTCTTCTTGAATCATGATTTTGCTATGCTGGTCTCTGCTAAAGTCCCTGTATGGAGTATATAAGAACAGTGGGCATGAATATACAACATGAATAGGGTACATGTGGAATGCTAATTTCATCTGAAACTGGCCACTCCAAGTCAGTTTTCTATAGGTATTTCCCTCTTCCCTGGGCCATTTTCCCAAGAAGTGTGGGATTAGGGGTGCCTAGGTGGCTCAGCCTAGGTGACCTTCAGCTCAGGTCATGATCTTGCAGTTTGTGAGTTCGAGGCCCGCATTGGGCTCTGTGCTGACAGCTCAGAGCCTGGAGCCTGCTTCGGATTCTGTGTCTCCCTCTCTCTCTGCCCCTTCTCCACTCGCACTTTATCTCTGTCTCTCAAAAACAAATTTTTTTAAAAAGAAGTGAGGGATTAATTAGCAAATAGGCATTTAGAGGAATAGGAGTTTTGGGGCTCAACTGCTTTATCTTGCTAAAGGGGACAGAGTTTAGTATAGATATAGATATAGATATAGATATAGATTTTTTTTTAAATTTAATTTATTTTGATAGAGAACAAGTGGGGGAGGGGTAGAAAGAGAGGGGGACAGAGGATCTGAAGTGGGCTCCGTGCTGACAGCAGAGAGCCTGACATGGTGCTCAAACTCACAAACTGTGAGATCATGACCTGAGCCAAAGTCAGATGCTTAACTGACTGAGCTACTCAGGTGCCCCCAGAGTTTATTTAGTATATTAAAAAATTAAAACATGAGGAGATTCAGATCTGCTGATCAGTACAATGCTGTTATCCTTACTTTTTTTTCTCAGTATACAAGCATTTATGAATACTGTTCTTTTCTCATCTGTTAAGATGCGATAATCATAGTATCTTTAAATAAATTTCCCCCATATAGAATGTTTTGATTTAGAAAATTTACAAAATTTTGAGGAACATAAGGACTATATATTTTTAGAAATTTTTCAATGCATGTTCTTTCTTGAAACTTAAGAATTGGGTAGAAAGAATCTAAAGAATATATTTCCTATGATAAACCTGGATTGAACATTTTCATTGTTGTAGATTAGGATTAGCAAACTTTTTTTTTATAAAGAGCCAGATAGTAAATATTTTAGGCTTTGTGGGTTATACTAAGTCTCTGTTGATACTCAACCTTACTGTTGTGATGCAAGAACAACTTTAGACAATACAAAATGAATGACTGTGTTCTAATAAAACTTTATTTATGGACATTACAGCTTGAATTTCATATAATTTTAATGTGTCATGAAATACTATTATTTTGTTTTTCAGTAATTTTAAAATTTAGAAATTATTCTTAGCTCACAGGCCATACAAAAACAAGTGACAGGTTAGATTTGGCCCGTAGGTCATAGTAACTGACCCCTATTGTAGATCAAGCAAAAGTCAAATGAGAAGGAAGAGTTAATATCCTTTTGCAAGAATTAACTGTCCCACTTAAGACTTGTGTCTACATAGATGACCGATCCACCTCTACCTGATTTAGACTGGAGGAGCTCCTCCAAACAGTGCTGAAATTTCCTTCATAAAACAGATATGGAGTATATAAGAATGATTGTGAACCTAGAGTTCTAACACATAAAACATGACTTCCTTTATAATGTTAGCTTAGAGAGTTGAGGATTTAGAACACATAGTTTTAGAGGTAGATGGACTGGGGACAATAAAAACTGAAAACTCAGAGAGGATAGAGATCAGGAAGTCATCAGAAGAACCAGGTTCTCATTGTAGTTTCGATTTGCATTTTTCTGATGATAAGTGTTGTTGAGCACTTTTTCCTGTGTCTGTTGGCCATCTGTTTATCTTCTTTGGAAAAGTGTTTATTCATGTCTTCTGCCAATTTTTAATTGGATCATTCATTTTGGGGTGTTGAGTTTTATAAGTTCTTTATATATTTTAGATACTAACTCTTTATCAGATATGTCATTTGTAAATATCTTCTGCCATTCCATAAATTGCCTCTTAGTTTTATTGATTGTTTCCTTCACTGAAGAAGGTTTTAATTTTGATGAAGTCTTGGGGCATCTGAGTGGCTCAGTCATGATCTCACAGTTCGTGGGTTTGAGCCCCATGTCGGGCTCTGTGCTGACAGTGGAGCCTGTTTCAGATTCTGTGTTTCCCTCTCTCTCTGCCCCTCCCCTGTTCATGCTCTGTCTCTGTCTCAAGAATAAATAAATGTTAAAAAAATTGTTTAATTTTGATGAAGTCTCAAATATCTTTTGATGAAATCCCAAATACCAACAACACAAGAAACAACAGGTATTGGCAAGGATGTGGAGAAAGGGAAACGCTCCTGCACTGGTTGGTGGAAATGCAAACCGGTGCAGCTACTCTGGAAAACGGTATGGAGGTTCCTCATAAAGTTAAAAATAGAACTGTCTTATGAGCCAGCAGTTGTACTACTAGGTATTTACCAAGAGAATACAAAACACTAATTTGAAGGGATACATGCACCCCAATGTTTATAGCAAACATTACCTATAATAGCCAAATTATGGAAATAGCCCAAGTGTTCACTGACTGATGAATGGATAAAGATGTGGTATACACACACACACACACACACACACACACACACACACACACACACACACACAGTGGAACATTAGGCATAAAAATGAATGAAATCTTGCCATTTGCAATGACATGGATGAAACTAGAGAGTATCATGCTAAGCAAAGTAAGTCAGAGAAAAGCAAATGCCATATGATTTCACTCCTATGTGGAATTTAAGAAACAAAACAAATGACCATAGGGAGAAAAAAGAGGCAAATAAGAAACAGACTGTAGAGAACAAACTAATGTTTACCAGAGGAGAGGTGGGTGGGGGATGGGTTAAATAGGTGATGGAGATTAAGGAGTGCACTTGTGATGAGCACCAGGTGTTGTATCTAAGTGTTGAATCACTAAATTGTACACCTGAAACTAATATTAGACTGTATGTTAACTAACTAGAATTTAAATAAAAACTAAAAAAAACCAAAAAAACCAGGTTCTGCACTGTCTTAGGATGAGAAAAAAAGGAGATCACTGAGTTGGACAGTTAGATCATTGGTGACCTTGTGAAGGGTAGTTTCTTTGGAATGGTGAGAGTAAAAGTTAAATGGAAGAGGATTAAGGAATGAATAACTCAGGTAGTGAGAAAGTAAAGAGTTGAAAAGTGTAATGGAGTTAAGGAAAGTTTGAAGGGCAGACAATATTGAGGGAAACGGATAAGTAGGTATTTGACTTGCCATTTATACTTAGTTTAGTAGACTTTAACAAGTGATACTTAGAAAGTTTTTAGATATACTGTTTTTATATTGACATCATTTTTTTAAAATTTTAACAGAAAAATGTATCATGATTATGTATGTCAGTATAAAGATGTTTTGAAGCAATATCAACTAAAATACTCAGAAACACCTCTTTCACATGTATATTATGAGAAGAAAAAAGAACATGAAGAAATTCAAAATAGAGTGTTGGCATGTACTGAACAACTAAAAATGAATGAAGCTATCTTTATGGAACTTCTAGGTATTAACATTTTTTATATATTGTTTAATAATTGTATCTTTGTAATGAACAATGAATTAGACTAAAATATGATTTTGTTTTTCAGTACCTGCTCCTTTTCCATCACTTACTAAATGGACATTACATATGTATCCACAAAAGTACTTCTACCTAGAATTTTTGTTAGATAAGTGTTTTTTTCTGTATTTTGTCATTGTGATTCCTTGGTAAGTATCACATGGATTTGGAGTTTTTTGCTTGTTTAATTAAAAAAATAGAGAAGTTACTTTACAGGTCAGCTGGGGTTAGTTTTCATATTTATATACATGGGATCAGAAGCAAGCAGTTTTAATGAGAATAAAGTGATGACTGCTTTAAGTGGTGTATCTTAGCAACCAAACCAATGAAGAAGTCTTCTTGCTCTGTCTTACCAAAGAAAGAATTCCAATTAAATCAATTGGTTATTACTTGTTAGAATGGAAGGTGGTAATCACAATTATTTACTCATCTATAGAAATTCATTGGGGACTACCTTGTGCCAGGCAATCCTCAAGAAGATACAGAGCTTTCTTGCAGGGAGCTCACAGTTTAGTAAGGGAGACAGACATGTAAACAAATAATTCTAATACAGTGGCATTGTATTAGATGATTAAGTAATTCTTAATTGGTCTAAGTCTCATCTGTTTGTCAAGGTGATCTTCCCTGATGATGAACTTAGAACTTTAATCCTCTTCCAACCTCTGCAATCCTTCATATGCTTTCCTATTAGATTATAACTCCACTGTTTGTACTAAGTCTTCTTTATCCCTGCATTCTACCTTGCTTCATCCTAAATCATCTTTTAACTCCTTTGCTGCTTGCTGTCTTCATGTTTAGGTTTTAGCTTATGAACAACTGTAAACAACATAGTTGTTCATTTGCTGCCTGTGTTGTAACTTCTCAATGGGAAGAGCCAGAGGTTCATTGATGCATGAGGTATAGCGGGGATTAGGGGGTTGGATGTAGGAAGGGATGAGTTACAAGATTATATGAGAAACAAGAACAGGTGATGAAGGTAGGGAGAATTGAAGATTAGGATTTAAATGTCTATATTTAAAATTTAATTGATACTTTTTATAACAATATAGCATAAATAATATTCATGTGAAATTTTATGCTCCAGCATATAAATTATATATTTTAGGGCAGAGTAGGAGATATTCCATCTTAAATAGATTTTCTCTGGAGTTCTTGTTCACTATCACTATTTTATTTTTAAATTACCCTAAATGGATTATAGAGTAATTTAGGAAGTTGTAGTGATTAATAACTGTGCAGGATGTCTGTTAACAGCTGAGAAATTCTCTACTTGAAATTGGTGTAACTTCAGTTCAAGCAGAAAGTCCAGATGGAAGATCTTGCTGTTTTCTGAGTCCTGCAGGCTGCACTGATGAACCTTACAGAACAAGAAAAGGGAAATTGGGTAGATTTTTAAATATTGATTTTGGAACAAATAAATAATGGAAACACAAGAAGTTAAATTTGGACCTGAATTGATTACGTATTTTTAGTTATACCAAGTAACTTGATGAACTTAGGTAAAAAAACAAAAGCAAAAAAACCCCATGTGAAATATTTAAGTGAAAAAAATTCTAACATATTTTAGGTGAAATGTTTTTAAGTTCATTATATAATATAGGTAAGCAACAAGTTATCTTTGTCAGTTTGCCAAATGTTCATGTTAGCATTACCTGTTTTCAGGCACTGTTATTAATATTGCTTATTGTTTATATGGAACATTTTATAAATAATGTGACATAATGTTAACTATTTCTGATATGGTACATATGTTATAAATGTCAATTTTACTTGCATAACATCATTCCTTAATATAAAAGGGTTAATGTGAGATGTAAAACACAAAATATTCTTAAACATGCCAGAAGTTTTTCCAAAAGTTCATCTGAATTGAAGAAAGAAGTAGATGAAGTGGAAATAGAAATTAATTATTTAAACCAGGTATATATTTTGTAATATATTTCTAATATATTTAAGGTATATGTATAATGTTATATTTAGTCTTAGAAGAGCTATTTCCAAAAAGCCTAAATATGGAGAATGGCTTATGATAATTTATTTGCCTCAGATTATCTTTGGATCCAAAAATATGTTTTAGGTAGTAAATATATTTAATTTTAAGTTTTAGGGAATGGTTTAATTTTCTTTGGCAGCTGAAAAAAGATGAGTAAAGAGCAAGATGTAGCTTAATAACAGGAATTTAAAGGCACTCACTACAACAGTGTTGTCAGCAAAGAAAACAAGACAATAAATGGTTTTAAAAACTTAGTCTTGAAAATGTATGACTATAATCTTTATAGAGCTAGGCTAGAACTAGTTTAGACTTAAAGATTGATGGTGCATAATTTCTTGAATACATTTTTAATGTCATCTATTGAAATGGCTTTCATCGACTGAGAACCCATCAGTGTTACTTCCAGATTCTGACAAAAAAATAGAATAGCTAATTTTCTGAATTTTTTGAAAATTGTGTTAAAGAAGATACATTTACCATTCATAGGTATTAGGTTCCAAATAACAGTAAAGTCATTTTGGTAGTAAGAACAAAGTAGATGCTACTTCCTTTAAAATATATGATAACTAGGTCTATTTACGGGGAATTGATGTCTGCTTTGCTTCTGACCATAGTCTTTAAAAAAGAAGATGGAAGTTCATTGAATCTAGGTTGGCTAATGAAATTGTAAGGAAAAATTAAAGGAGTATGATTTATTGTTAATTTTGACCTGGTTTTAGCAACTTTTACTAAAAGATAGCTAATACTACAAAAACATAAATCCTGTAATTATATAGAAAAAATCATATTTATTAGTTAAGATAAAGCATGTGTTCCTTGGTACTTACTTTGTTCTGCTTTGTCATTTTTCTTTTTAGCAGATTGCAAGACTTCATGAAACTAAGAATTTTGCAGAAACTCTGGAAGAAAAAAATAAAAATAAGGAAAAGAGAAAGGAATTGAAAGAAAGGTATAGGTAAACCTTAAAATGGGATTTTATGTGAATGGTTATTCTGCATCTAAACATTTGATTCCATATTCTATCCCAAGCCACTAATATTCACATAGTATCTATATACATTTTTGTGCAGGCTATTTTCTGCTTATTTATTATGAAAAATATTAATTTATACCCTTAAATATTTTAGACTAACATTAAAATATGCTTGTTATTTAGTAAGGCCAAGGATAATGTATAGAGAGAAATAAGGTAGCAGCAGCACATTTGCTGTTTTATAAGCTACCTTTCATCCAGTTTTCCATGATGGGTCACCAGTAGGAGTAAAACAAAGGAATAATAGTGGGAGCAGCATTATATTTAACTTTTTAAAAAATGTTTATTTATTTACAGGGGCGTCTGGGTGGCTCATTCAGTTAAGTGTCTGACTTTAGCTCAGGTTATGATCTCCCAGTTCGTGTGAGTTCGAGCGCCATGTGGGGCTCTGTGCTGACAACGCAGAGCCTAGAGCCTGCTTTGGATTCTGGGTCTCTGCCTCTCTCTGCTTTGTGTGCTCTCTCTCTCTCATTCCCTCCCTCTCCCCCCCCCCCCAAATAACAACCATTTAAAACTTTTTATTTATTAACCATAAAAAATGGTTATTTATTTATTATTTTGAGAGAGAACGAGTGAGCATGCGCGAGCCAGTGGGGGAGGGGCGGCGAGAGGACAGAGAGAATCCCAAGCAGGCTGTGTGTTATCAGTGCAGAGCCTAACATGGAACTCTGTCCCTAGAACCATGAGATCATGACCAAGAGCTGGATGCCCAACCAACTGAGCCACCCAGGCACCCCAGTATTTACCTTTTTTTCACTCTGTCACCAGCTTGACTGTTCTTTTGCCACAGAGAGTGAAGATGAATCAAAATGCTACTGAATCTGTGGCATCATATGTTTCCTTGCTTTTCATCCTTCTGGTGATAAAGCAGACATCAGTGATGGAGGCATTAAAAAAAAAAAAAGTTAGATTTT
Organism: Panthera pardus; assembly: GCF_024362965.1. Lineage (NCBI taxonomy): Eukaryota > Metazoa > Chordata > Mammalia > Carnivora > Felidae > Panthera > Panthera pardus. The sequence continues at coordinate 99,279,455 of NW_026526810.1, read as the reverse complement.
ACCTGTTACTGTGTGACAGAAAAATAGATGTATTACTGTTGCTGTGTCTGATAAAATTTCTACCTTTTCTCTTTTTGCCCGAATGCTTTTTTATTCTTTTTAAATTCATCTCCTTAGTAGGCTCCATTACTCTTGTCCTGATGTTTCAACACATTTCCTCTCCAAAGTTAATTTCTCTGATCCCACTTCCTTGGATCTATTAATTTTCTTGATTCCCCCCTCCCACTTCTTACAAACATAATAATGTTGTCTTTAATTCTCCAAAGAAATTGAGTAGGAAATAAGTACATGTACAGAATTTCACTTCATTGACTTTTTAGTACTGTAAAAATCTTCTATATTGAGAGGAATTTATGTAACTGTTTAGTCATTTTTACTCAATATCTATTTCATAGTTATTATAAATAACATCATTTAAATTATTTAACTAAAACTAATTAAAATTATTTCTGTAGGAAAAATTCAGTGAGTAAAAAACTTAAGTAAAATTTTAAGTAAAAAACTAAAAAGACCCATTTATGATTTGTGTTATTGCTTTAGTGGTTTCTGGATTCATGTAGCTGAATTGTTTCTGAATAATTATTTTTAAAGTTTGAAGTACTCAAATCTGTAGCATGTTATTTGTGGATAAAGTTTTGTTTAGAAATTTTTTAACATGTTTAGAAATTCTCCTAAAATTATTATATTTTATTTTTTTAATATGAAATTTATTGTCAAATTGGTTTCCATACAACACGCAGTGCTCATCCCAAAAGGTGTCCTCCTCAATGCCCTTCACCCACTTTCCCTTCCCTCCCACCCCCCATCAACCCTCAGTTTGTTCTCAGTTTTCAAGAGTCTCTTATGGTTTGGCTCTCTCCCTCTAACTTTTTTTTTTCCTTCTCCTCCCCCATGGTCTTCTGTTAAGTTTCTCATGATCCACATAAGAGTGAAAACATATGGTATCTGTCTTTGTCTGTATGACTTATTTCACTTAGCATAACACTCTCCAGTTCCATTCACGTTGCTACAAAAGGCCATATTTCATTCTTTCTCATTGCCAAGTAGTATTCCATTGTGTATATAAACTACAATTTCTTTATCCATTCATCAGTTGATGGACATTTAGGCTCTTTCCATAATTTGGCTATTGTTGAAAGTGCTGCTATAAACATTGGGGTACAAGTGCCCCTATGCATCAGCACTCCTGTATCCCTTGAGTAAATTGATAATGTTTTAAAATGAGAGTGTGGTATACTGGGAAGAGCACTGGACTTAATCTGGAAAAGTGTGTTTTAGCTGTGACACCAGTAAATAATTTTATTGGGCAGATATTTTAAATTTTCTGAAACTCAGTTTTACTATCTGCAAAATGAATTTATTTAGTATATAAGTCTCTTCTAGATTTAAAATATGTTAATTTTTTACTTACTAAATATTTAATGTAATTTACCCTTCAGAATTTTTGAAAAAGATGAACAACATGTACTTATATTGAATAAACCCCCTCAAAACAGTCGATTATTTCTTCCATATGAATCTGAGAAAGTCAGACCAATGAAAATGCATTCTTCAGAGGCAAGAGTTGTAGGTACAGTATCTGTTAATTATTTAAAAACTTAGTTTTCTTTGTAAACACATAGAAGAAAAGACAGAAGCAAATTTTGTTATCATTTGGTGTAAGCAAGAACAAACAATACTAGAGACCAATAGACTCAGAAAGTATCACTTTGATTCTTTCTGAGAGTGAACAATATGCCTTCTATCCCTAACTTTTTTCTCTTTGAGAGAGAAATCATCCGCATAATATTAAAACAAGTGTTCTGGTTGGGTCACACAGCTGCCAGAGGAGGATGAATAATAATTTTTCATTTGAGGAGTTGTGTTATTAGTGTATGTAATTAAAGTGGGTAGACGACTTGTATTAATGATATTTGTGACCTAGTCACTGAGATATTTGAATCGTGTTTCATTCAGTGGATCTGCAGATTAGATTAACTACATTGTATTAGATTAACTGTACTAGCTGTTCTTTTTCCCTCAGTCTTATTTGGTTCCTCATTATAAAGACGTAGTTTTGTAAGCTGGTTTTCATTTTACACTCATGCTTGTTATGATAGTTTATATAGTGAGGAATTAAAAGGTTTGCAGGAATTCCACACACTTCTATAATTTAAATCTTCATGTAACTTGATTTTTTTAATTATAAGTTTATGTTGAATTTTGGGCATAATATTTGATTCTATCTCTGAAATTCATTTGAAGTTGTACAATTTAATAACCTAGATAAAAAAGAAGAAAGTTCTGTGAAACAGTCAAAGCTTGCCAATATTGACTTTAGGCAGAAAGGAAACAACATGCAGGTAGGTATTTCCTTTTTAATAGTATAAATTAAATATTTGCTTGCATTAAATGAGATAATGAATGTATTGCATTTAGAACATGGGTGTGTGTGTGTGTGTGTGTGTGTGTGTGTGTGTGTGTGTTATAAATATATTAAATCAGCCATTACTACAACCTCAGTGTCTAAAAATCTTAAAAGAATTTCAATATGGCAGCCTGAACATATACTGTAGCCTTCTCACTTACTCTTAAAAAATAGAAAAGATATTTAAAAATGCCAAGCCCTGTACCTAGTCAAACCCAGATATTTCTGAAGGAGGAAAACAGGATTAGATTGAAGGGGGAAATTGTGACCCAGGACTTGCATAGAACACTATTATAGAAGGTATAGGTCTGGGGACAATGAATAGGGTAATTGGTTGGGTTACTTCAGTGGGAGTTAATTAGTTAACACCTGTTCAACTCATATCTACTCTGCCTTTGGCTAGGCATCAGCAATGGATCACTGTCTGTAGGTGGAAGCAGTAAGTATAGGAGCTTTGATTAGAGAGATAAATGGTAACTCTAGGGAGTTCTTCTTTTCTTAAGTTTATTTGTTTATTTTGAGAGAGAGCACATGTAGAGGAGGGGTGGAGAGAGAGAGGGAGAGAGAGAATCCCAAGCAGGCTCTGAGCCATCAACACGGATGAGATCATGACCTGAGACAAAGTCAGGAGTCAGATACTTAACCAACTTAGTCACCCAGTCGCCCTTCTAGGGGGTTCCTGATGCTTAAGAAAAATAAGGAGCATACCACCCAGAAAGCTAGCTTCTGGTGTGGCACATCTCTGTCTTCCCCCATTCTTCCTGAAAATAGTCCAGGGGGGAATTCTCAATGGAAAATATAATTGCCTTTCATTAATTTGTAATTAATACATACAGATAGAGGGGTAGTGGTAACCAAATTAATTAGTGAAACTTATCGTAAATATGTATTAATTACAAAAATGTTTAAATCTGGTACTAAAATTTCAGATGAGATCAATATGGGATGAAGGTAGGAAGATAAATAAGGGAAACAAAAGTTTACCCAAGTTCTTTTCTTGGGGGTGGGGGGATGGAAGTAGAGAGAAGATACAAATACTGATTCACTTATATATTGTTGGGAAAATGCGAATTTATGCGTGTATGTTAAACATGTAAGAGTAACCAAAATAAGAGAAATGACGTGCACTAGTTTTAAAACAGTAGAAGAAAAATGATGGAACAACTTAATAAGTCCAACAAAAGGCAGGGATGGAAGAGTAGATAAAATAACTAGAATACATTATAAATAGAAAATAAGATGCCATAAATAGTTCTGAACAAATCAGTATTCAGAAATGTGACAGAGATGCTTCTATGGGATATATAAACAAAATACAGACATATACTTTTATTTTTTTCCAAGTTTTATTTAAATTCCAGATAGTTAACATTGTAATATTAGTTTCAGGTGTAGGATTTAGTGATTCATCACTCCCATACAACACCCAGTGCTTATCAGACAAATGCACTCCTTAATCCCCATCATCCATCTAGCCCATACCCTGCCCACCTCCCTTCCAGCAACCCTCAGTTAGTTCTCTGTAGTTAAGAGTCTGTTTTATGGTTTGTTTGCCTCTCTCCTGCCCCTATGTTCATCTGTTTTCTTAAATTCCACCTAGGAGTGAAATCGTATGGGATTTGTCTTTCTCTGGCTGATTTATTTTGTTTAGAATAATACTCACTAGCTCCATCCACATCATTGCAAATGGCAAGATTTCAATCTTTTTGATGGCTGAGTAATATTCCATTATATATATGTATATAATACACATATATACACATATATACACATATATATAATACACACATATGTATATAATATACATATATATCACATTTTCTTTATACATTCATCAGTCGATGGACTTTTGGGCTCTTTCCATAATTTGGCTATTGTTGATAATGCTGCTCTAACATTAGGGTGCATGTATCCCTTTGAATTGGTATTTTTATATCCTTTGGGTAAATACCCAGTAGTGCAGTTGTTGGATTGTAGGCTGGTTCTATTTTTAACTTGTTAAGGAAACTCCATACTGTTTTCTAGAGTGGTACAGCCATATACATACTTTTAAAATAGAAGAGCTGAAAAAACTTGACAAATGAAGGGTAAAGGTAGAACAATGGGACAAAAACATTGTTATTACAATGCCATATAAAATAGGGAAACAAACCACAAAAGACTCTTAATGATAGAAAACAAACTAAAGGTTGATGGAGGGAGGTGGGTGAGGGATGGGCTAGATGGGTGATGGATGTTAAAGAGGGCACTTGTGATGAGCACTGGGTGTTGTATGTAAGTGGTGAATCACTGAATTCTACTCCTGAAGCCAGTATTGGAGTGTATGTTAACTAAAATTTAAAAATTAAAAAACAGAGTTCAAGACAAAAAGCATTAATAGGGAAAAATATATTTCACGTTTTTAAAAAGAATAACTCACCAAGTCATAAGAACCACGATAAACCAAATTATACATTTTCAAAATAAATAAAATAAAAATTAATGGAATTCCAAGAAAGTATTTAATTCATAATTTTAAAAAGGATAGCTTTCTCAAAAAAAGTAGTATCTTGAGTTTAGGGTTAAGTTTTGTTACACATTTAACAATACAAAACCAATGAAATGAAATAACAGCATCTTAAACAAGATAAACATTTTTCTCTTACCTGCAGTGAAATTCTAAAGTAGGTGACTCAGGTTCACTAATCAGGGATGATAGGACCATTTCTACAGTGTCATTTCTCAGGCTCCCTTTATACTTTCTTTTCCTGATATTTGCAGTATTCACCAAAATTAACTGTTTACTAGAACCAAAAGAATACCTCAATCAATTCTAAAAAGTTGTTCTCTTCACTTACCACTACCTATAAAAAATATAAGTTAAACAAAAATATAGCCCTCCTCTCAAAAAAAAGTACTTAGCAGAGGGAAAGGAAATTTACACTTTCAAATTATTTGGGGGTTATAGAAGAAATAAAAAGAAAACTTAAAAACTATTTAAAAGAATACTATAAACCAAAACCTGTGGAATATAGCCAAATTGCTTCTCAGAGAGAAATTTATATTTGAAAACAAATATAGAAAATAAAGATTAAAAGTAGCTGAACTTTAAGTAGGAAAAGTTTAATTCCAAGCATGAAAAGTTCAACTCAAAATAGGAAAATAATTAATGCAAAGAAAGTAGGAATTAATAAAGAGAAAAACAGAAATTAATGAAATTAAAAGGTTGGGTTAATCAGTATAGCCAAAAATTAATAACTTTTAAATATCAATAAAATAAATTTTATTATACTTAATAAAATAGAGAGGGAACAGTACATATCATTGAATATATGGAAGAAATCTTTTCAAAGTCTTAATAGAATACTATGTAAGACTTTATATCAGTAAATTTGAAAATGTAGGTGAGGGGGACAATTTTATAGGACAATATAAGTTATTAAATAGCCTGAAAAAGAAAAACATGAATAGATCAATTAACTAGAAATGGAAATGTAGGTGAAACTGAAATGTAAGCAGTTCTCTGTTTTCTTCTTTTCTTCTTTATGTGCCTCCCTTCTCCCTCTGCTACACACACACACCTTTCAAAACACGTGGGAATGAGTTTTTCAGGTAAATTTTACCAAACCTTTAGGAATAAATTGAGTTTCTAAACCATGACACTATAGACATTTTGGGCCAGATAATTCTTTGTTGTCGGGTCACCTTGTGATCTAGAGGCCAATAGCACCTCATCCCTAAGAAAAGACAGTGAAGAATATCTTCAGGGGCGCCTCCGTGGCTTGGTTGGTTAAGCTTCTGACTCTTGATCTCTGCTCAGGTCGTGACCTCACGGTTCATGAGATTGAGCCCCACATGGGACTCTGCATGGATGGTGCAGAGCCTGCTTGGGATTCTCTCTCCCTCTCTCTTTCTGCCCCTCCCCTGCTCTCGCTCTCTCAAAATAAATAAATAAACTTAAAATACCTCCAGACATTGTTAGATATTCCCTGAGAGGCAAAATTGCCAGTTGAGGGCAATCTTTTTATTTAAGCAATTCCAGAGCATAGAAGTTGGAAGCTATGCAACAAATTATACATAGTTAATTTATTAGGGAGCAAGGACAGAGATAGTGAATGAAAAAAATTTGTACATTAGTCTCAAGAATGAACATACATGTAGAAACCCAAATAAATGATCAGCAAACCTAATTTGGCAGTGTAACATTAAAAGAATAATATATTATGACTAAAACATGGTTTTCCCAAGGAATGCAATAATAGCATTGGAAAAGTCTATCAATATGATTCACTACATTAACATATTAATAAATGAGTTCAAATAAAGATTTAAAATATAAGATCTTTTTAAACAACATAAGGGAGACTCATACTATTAGATGCTTAAAAGTTTATCATAAAATTCACCATTTTAAAGTGTCCATTTTAGTGGTTTTTAGTGTATTCAAAAGGTAGTGTAACTGTCACCACTGTCTTAATTCCAGAACATTTTCATCATCCCAGAACAGTTTTAAATATTATCAAAATGTGGTAATTACAACAGTGTGGTATAAGAAAAACTAGTCAATGGACTACATTAAAATAAAAAACTTAATGTGTGACAAGACACCAACAAAGTTGAAGAGAATGACAGAATGGACAGGAGATTGGTATGCATAACATACAAAGAAATACTAATACAAATTAATTTTTTAAATGCGCAAAAGATAAGCAATTTACAGAAAAAGAAAGACGAAGTGTCACTAGACATAATAAGGTGCTTGAGCTCGGGGGCAAAGGGAAAGGCATATTAAACCAATGATATATATGGTTTCACCTATCAGATTTGCATACACTACAACATTTGATAATATCTACTGAAGTCAATAGTGGAATGTTATTTGGTATAATTACTTCAGAGGACTGGTTCATAGTATTTATTACACATAAAAATGCACATACTCAACAGTTTTAGTTCTTAGCATCTCCTCTAAACAACTACTTAACTTGTATAAATACTTTTACCAAGAGACCAATAGAAACATGTATATTATTTAAAACATAAAGCAGTAACAACACTTGTTCTTTAAGGGACAAATGCCCTTTAAAGGACAAGGTCTTATCTAAAGCACAGTAAGATGACAGAATTAAGACCAGTGGCTGTTATAACAAAAACAAATGGGATAAACTTTCCTATTAAAGATATTTTTATTTTGGGTCAAATAAAAATCAGAAACTCTTCAGAATGAGTCACTCACAGAGAATGAATGACTTGAAATAGACAATACAAAAATAAAGCAGTGGCTTAGATATTGATATTAAATTTAAAGTTAAAAATGAAATATTACCTTTTCCACACATATATAAAAAATAAAATTTCAGCCTTTAATCCTTTAATCTGTTTTGCTTTTTTATGTTGAATTTAAGAGGTTACAGAGAATAGACAGAAATCAGTTGAGAAAATGGTAAGATTGACTTGATTAATCATAAATATGGGATAAAAATTTTAAGTTTACCTTAAATGTCAAAATGCTACCAAGCATAGTTGTCATACTTGTCCAAAATATCAAATTCCTTGAGAGTTTTAACCTTTGTTTCCCAGTATTTGACTTAATATTTTGTATATAGTGGTTTCATTTAATGTTTGTAGTGGTTGTTCATATTGATAATGATGATGAGGAAGAGGATGACAATGTTCTTGGAGAGCCTTCAGTAGCCATGACAAGAAAAAAAATTTTGTTGTTTATGTAGCCAATTCTAATGCTTCATTTCTTTTGTTCAGGTACTTAATGACTCTACTGTGAGTAAACATTCAAAATGCTCAAATGCCGTGGCTATTAAAAATTCACAAAATACGATGCATTTCAGGTAACTTTTAAAAATAGGAAAATGCTGGGCGCCTGGGTGACTCAGTTGGTTAAGCATCTGTCTCTTGATCTTGGCTCAGGTCATTATCCTGGGGTAATGGGATTGAGCCCTGCAGTGGCTCTGCACTAACAGTGCAGAGCCTGCTTGGAATTCTCTCTCTTTCTCTCTTTCTGTCCCTTCCTCTCTGTCTCTCAAAATAGATAAACTTTAAAAAACAAAATATTTAAAAATAGGAAAACGTTTTAATTTCTAAAATAATTTATCAACTGAGCAAATAATACCTAAATTTTATTTATTTTATTTTAGATTGTTAACCCCACAGAAACAATCGAATTGCAATCAATGGTTTGAAAAAGGAGATACAGGTATTTGCTGCTTATATTTTTCCTAAGAAGTGGGAATAACATTATATCTGGTTTTTATACTATTTAAATACGTTATTTGGATTGTTTGCATCTCTGGTTAACTGACCATGCATGCCTAGTTTTAAAAACACTTTTTCACTAAATATAAAACATATCATTTCATTGTAAAAGAGTTGGAAAACAGAGAAAAATACAAAAGAAACAAAGATACCATCACCCAGATATAACTGACACCATTCATACTGGTATATATCTCTGTCTTATTTTTTTTCCTATGTATGTGTGTGTCTTTTTCTTTTATTTTTTTCCCCAAATTTGAAACATGCTTGTGTATATCATTTTGTATCCTTTTCTTTCCACTTGATATACTGTTGAGGGTATTTTTTAATGCCATTAAATAGATTTTATTTTTAATGACTGTATCATATACCATTGTAAGGATATGCTATTATTTATTTAGCTTTTCTCTCAAAATATTGAATTATTTTTATATTTAATTGTTTTAATTATTTAGCCATTCTCTCTCAAAATATTAAGTATTTTAGGGGGCATTTGGGTGACTCAGACTCAGTTGGTTAAGTGTCCTACTGTTGGTTTCTGCTCAGATCATGACCTCATGGTTGTGAGATTGAGCCATATATCAGGCTTTGTGCTGGACGTGAAGTCTGCTGAAGATTTTTTCTCCTCCTCTCCCTCTGCCCTTCCCTTGTGCGCACTTGTGTGCATGCACTCTCCCTTCTCTCTCTCTCAAAAAATTTTTTTTGTTTCCAGTTTGGGTTTTCTTGCTATTGTGAATAATGCTACTATATTCTTTTGCATAAAACTTTTACTATCTTGGATTATTTTCTTTAAATAAAATCATAGAAAGGTCACAAGATATATATATATATATGTGTGTGTGTGTATGTATAAATATATGTATGTATATGAGTTTATTATCCTAGAATCAACTAGCTGTTGGAAATTTTCAAGGGTATCACAGAAAGAAAGAAAGAAAGAAAGAAAGAAAGAAAGAAAGAAAGAAAGAAAGAAAGAAAGAATAATATAATGTGTAACATAATTCATCTCGTGTACATATATACATATTTTGGTAATCCCATATGGATAACAATTATTCCACTCATTAGGCTGTATGAAAGTTTTCATTTCTTCTTGTCTGTAGCATGTGGGCTACTGACTTTTATTTTGAAGTTTTAAAAATAGCTCATTCTATTGAATCAGTAAAAAAAAAAAATCAACGGACTAAAGTATAGGGCCACATGGCTTCACGGCAGAATTTTACCAAACATTTATTTATTTATTTTTAATGTCTATTTTATTTTTGAGAGAGAGAGAGAGTGCAACTGTACACACAAGAGCGGGGAAGGGGTAAGGGGGGGGAAGAGAGAGAGAGAGAGCGCGCGCAGCGTGAGCACATCATCAGCACAGAGCCTGACACGGGGCTTGATCTCACTGTGAGATCATGACCTGAGCTGAAATCAAGAGCTGGATGCTTAACTGACTGAGCCACCCAGTTGCCCTGAATTTTACCAAACATTTAAAGAGTTAATACCTATTCTTCTTTTAACTATTCCCAAATATAGAAATGGAAGGAAAACTTTCAAACTCATTTTATGAGGCCAGCATTACCCTGATTCCAAAACCAAAGACTCCACTAAAAAAGAGATCTGCAGGCCAATATCCCTGATGAAATGGATGCAAAAACTCTCAACAAGATATTAGCAAATCGAATCCAACAGTACATTAAAAGAATCATTCACCACGATCAAGTGGGATTTAATCCTGGGATGTAAGGGTGGTTCAATATTTGCAAATCAATCAATGTGATATGCCACTTTAATAAAAAAGGATAAGAATCATATGATTGTTTCAGTAGATGCAGAAAAGCATTTGACAAAGTACAACATCCATTCTTGATTTAAAAACTCTCAACAAAGTAGGTTTAGAGGGAATATACCTCAACATAGTGAAGTCCATATACAAAAAACCCACAGCTATTATTATTCTTAATGGGAGAAAACTAAGAGCTTTTCCTCTATGATCAGGAACAAGACAGGGATGTCCAGTCTCACCACCATTATTTAGCATATTATTGGAAATCCTAGACACAGCAGTCAGCCAATAAAAAGAAATAAAAGACATCCAAATCAGCAAGGAAGAAGTTAGTCTCATTATATGCAGATGACATGATATTCTATATAGAAAACCCAAAAGACTCCACCAAAAAAAATTCTAGAATTGATACATAAATTCAGTAAAGTTGTAGGATACAAAATCAGTGTGCAGAAATCTGTTGCATGTCTGTACACCAAAAATGAAGCAACAGAAAGAGAAATCAAGGAATCAGTTCCATTTACAATTGCACCAAAAACCGTAAGATACCTAGGAATAAACCTAACCAAAGAGGTAAAAAGATCTATACTCTGAAAACTATAAAACACTGATGAAATAAAATAAAGGTGACACAATGACACAAAGAAATGGAAAAACATTCTATGCTCATGAATTGAAAGAACAAATATTGTTAAAATGTCTGTATTACCCAAAGCAATCTACACATAAAAGTGCAACCCCCATCAAAATACCACCAGCATTTTTTCACAGAGCTAGAACAAACAATCCTAAAATTTGTATGGAACCACAAAAGACCCTGAATAGCCAAAGCAACCTTGAAAAAGAAAAGCAAAGCCAGAGTATCACAATTCCAGATTTTAAGTTATATTACAAAGCTGTAGTGGTCAAGACAGTATGGTATTGGCACAAAAACAGACGCATAGATCAATGAGACAGAATAGAAAGCCCAGAAATGGACCCACAATTATATGGTCACCTAATCTTTGGCAAAGCTGGAAAGAATATCCAATTTGGAAAAAAGTCTCTTCAACAAATGGTGTCGAGAAAACTGCACACAACATGCAAAAAAATGAAACTAGACCACTTTCTTACACATCATCAGCACAAAAGTAAATTCAAAATGGATGAAAGACCTAAATGTGAGACAGGAAGCCATTAAGATCCGAGAGAAGAACACAGGCAGTAACCTCTTTGACATTAGTCATAGCAACTTCTTTCAAGATAATGTCACTTGAGGCAAGGGAGACAAAAGTAAAAATAAACTGTTAAGACTTCATCAAAATAAAATGCTTCTGCACAGTGAAGGAAACAACAAAACTAAAAGGCAACCTATGGAATGGGAGAAGATATTTACAAATGACATATCTGATAAAGTGTTAGTATCTAAAATCTATAAAGAACTAAGAAACTCAACACCCAAAAAGCAAATAATCCATGGGCAGAAGGCATGAATAGACACTTTTCCAAAGAAGACATGCAGATGTCTAACATGAAAAGATACTCAACATCACTCATCATCAGGGAAATACAAATCAAAACTACAATGAGCTATCACCTCACACCTGTCAGAATGGCTGAAATTAACAACACAGGAAACAACAGATGTTGGCAAAGAGGTGGAAAAAGGGGAACCCTCCTGCACTGTTATTGGGAATGCAAACTGGTGCAGCCACTGGAAAACAGTATGGAATTTCCTCATAAAATTAAAAATAGAACTACCCTACAATCCAGCAATTGCACTACTAGATATTTACCCAAAGAATATAAAAATACTAACTGAAAGGGATACATGCCCCTTAATGTTTGTAGCAACATTAGCAACAATAAGTAAATTATGGAAAGAGCCCAGCCTGTGTCCATCAACTGATGAATGGATAAAGAAGATGTGGTGTATAGATATACTCAGCCATAAAAAGAATGAAATCTTGCCATTTTCAATAATGTGGATGGAGCTAGAGTGTATCCTACTAAGCAAAATAAGTCAGAGAAAGACAAATACCATATGATTTCACCCCAATATGGAATTTAAGAAACTGACACACAATCATAGAGGGAAAAAGAGGCAAACTGGCAAACTAAGAAACAGACTCTTAACTGTAGAGAACAAACTGATAGTTACCAGAAGAGAGGGGGGTGGAAGGATGGGTTAAATAGGTGGGGATTAAAGAATGCACTTGTGATGAGCACCGGGTGTTGTATGTAAGTGATGAATCACTAAATACACTTTAAACTAATATTACACTGCATGTTAACTAACTGGAATTCAAATAAAAGCTTAAAAATACTGGCTCGTTTTTGCAGTAGAAAAATTCTGTAAATATATGCACATTCACAATGGTCTCATAATGTGAATCTGTTTCTCCCACTCTCAAAATAGGGTTCAGCCAACATAATATGCTGATTCCATGCAGATGGATTTTCTTCCTGCTTTCTTCTGGATGAAAGAATCCTATCTTATCTTCACATATGATTTGTTCCACCTGTTTATAATCCTGTATATATACCAAGCTGACAGAACATTAGACAGGGAGGAATAGTTGATCTCTAGGAACAATGCACCCCTAATACAGATATGTGGGGAAATGCACATATCTGTCATATTCCTAGCTACCATTGAGCATATATGGTAAGGCTTCATACCCGAAAAGGCACGTAGTTATCTTAGGGAAAAAAAAGATTCTTTTCAGCAGTCTCCCAGCCTGTCTTTTGAGGAAATTAATCTGTGGTGAAAATCATGGTTGTGACTGTTAAATGCAAAAGGCAAAACTATAAAGCTTTCAGATGGTCAAATAGAAAAACATATTAGAGGTAGGAAAGAATGTCTTAAATAATTAAAAAGTCCAATAATAAAACAAAGATTGATAAATTTGGCTGTATTAAACTTAAGAGTTTCCATTCATCAAAAGATGTTATAAAAAGAAGACAAGAGAATATATTTGCAATACATAAAACTGTCAAAGGACTGGTTTCCAAAAATGTGTAAAGAAGTTCTACAAACCAAGAAGAAAAAGACAGACAACCCAATTAGAAATACGTGCGAAATACGCAAATAGGCACTTCAAATAGAGAAACTTTTGTCTCAAATAAACATATGAAAAGATGCTTAGCAAATTAGGAAACTGAAAAATAAAACCACAGTGAGATACTACACATCCAACAGATTAGCAAATTCAGAAAGTCTGGTAATACTAAGTGTTGATGAGAATATAGGACGATAAGAACTCATAACTATTTGGGAGAAACTCATTTATAAATGAGTATTGAGACCATATCTAAATTATAACTAGAAACTGAGTGGGCTCCTAAGGTAACTTGGGATGTCTAGGTGCCACAAAAATATTGATAAATAGTTTGGAAACTAAACTTTGGAAAAATTTAAAATTTGGTAAAATGGAAGATATAAATACCCTATACCTTATAATTCCACTCCTGCATATATACTTAGAGAAATACAAGTACATACATACAAGTATATATATACAAAAGAATGTATGTGTCATCGGTGTTTGTAATAGTCTTGAAGTAGAAACACCCTGAATGCCCATTTGTTAGTAGAATAGGTAGATATATTGTGTCGTGCTTATACAATGAAATCCTTTACATCAATACAAGTAAGCAAGTTATGTCTATAAGAAGCAATACAGATGAATTTCACAAGCATATGCTGGAACAAAAACAAGACAACACGTACCATTTCATCATACAACTTTTTAAAACAGGAAAAATAGACTATATTACTCAGGTGATAAAACTATATAAAACAAATCCAGGAAATAATTATCACACAAGGCAGGAGAGTGATTATCTGTGAGGAGGAGGCTATGAGGAATATGGGGCCTTTTGGAGTATGCATGATCTATTTCTTTACCTGGGTGGTGGTGACGTGAGTATTCTCTATAATTTTCTTTGTTAAACTGTTCATGTGGGTTTTATTCTCCTATTTCTATGTGTTAGGTAGAACTATATGAAATTGCTATTTTTGTGGGTCAAAAACAGTTAAATTTCTTATTTGTATGTTTTATTTGCAATTGTAAAAAAACCCAGTTTTTTCTCCCATAACAAATAGATGCTGAGTGTGAAGATAAAGGGACGGTAAGACCATTGAGAGAATTAAAATGTACTTCACAAGTAAGTCTAATGTTTGGTTTCTAAATTCTAAGCAAAATATTCCAATTTAAAGTATTGTTTCCACTTTAATTTCTGATTATGTTTAATGAAGATTATTTATGTGAGGTCTAGATGTTATTTGGTTAGTAATTGAGTTGCTGTGGTGTTAAAGCTTCTATCCCTTAGAAGAACTTTAGATTAAAAAAATGAAGCCACAAAAAGTTTACATGACATGAAAATATACAAAAAAGAGTTGTCATTAATACATTAATACATGACTATATATATATATATGTATATATATATATATATATATATATATATGCTTAGAATTATATATATATATATATATACACTGACACTGCAACTAAATTACAACTGAGGAAGACAATTTTGTTTGGTAGAATTGAATGATTTGCTAATCAAAACCAGTGCTTATCACAAAAATCTCTTCAAAATATATTTTAGTAGTGGACAACTTTAATGATAGATGTAGGCAATGTATATTGACTTTACTAAGTACTAAGGGTTAAAACAAGGCAAATGACATAGTAGAATACTGCTCAAGAAACACAGATAAAAAGCACATTTTAATTTTTTTGGTAGAGGGACCCAAATTGTTTCTGAAATGATATTTGGTATAGCAAACATTTGAGAAATCATATTCCTACCTTACAAAAGTCAATTTCTGTTGAATTTCTCAACCTTTGCAGAGAAAATAGTATAATGAATTTATAAGGGCAAAAAAGTATAAAGAACATAACTGATGAGAGTAAGATTGCTTAGAATTAAATTACTTTTTCCTTTTAAAGAGCTATCATATACAATTCTTGAGTCAGAGCATGATGTGGAAATTTTATTTATTTTTTATTTTTTTATTTTTTTAAATTTTTTTTATTTATTTTTTATTTTTTTATTTTTTAATATATGAAATTTACTGTCAAATTGGTTTCCATACAACACCCAGTGCTCATCCCAAAAGGTGCCCTCCTCAATACCCATCACCCACCCTGCCCTCCCTCCCACCCCCCATCAACCCTCAGTTTGTTCTCAGTTTTTAACAGTCTCTTATGCTTTGGCTCTCTCCCACTCTAACCTCTTTTTTTTTTTTTTTTTCCTTCCCCTCCCCCATGGTTTCTGTTACGTTTCTCAGGATCCACATAAGAGTGAAACCATATGGTATCTGTCTTTCTCTGTATGGCTTATTTCACTTAGCATCACACTCTCCAGTTCCATCCACGTTGCTACAAAAGGCCATATTTCGTTTTTTCTCATTGCCACGTAGTATTCCATTGTGTATATAAACCACAATTTCTTTATCCATTCATCAGTTGATGGACATTTAGGCTCTTTCCATAATTTGGCTATTGTTGAGAGTGCTGCTATAAACATTGGGGTACAAGTGCCCCTATGCATCAGTACTCCTGTATCCCTTGGATAAATTCCTAGCAGTGCTATTGCTGGGTCATAGGGTAGGTCTATTTTTAATTTTCTGAGGAACCTCCACACTGCTTTCCAGAGCGGCTGCACCAATTTGCATTCCCACCAACAGTGCAAGAGGGTTTCTGTTTCTCCACATGATGTGGAAATTTTAAAAAGTCATTCCTAACCATTTTTCTTCATCAGTTTCAGTATGTTCTGGTTATCTTTTCCTTTTTCAGGTAGAGGTAGGGGAGGTGGATCAGGGAAGAAAAGAAAAATTAGAAAATTAAAAATAGTTATTTTTCCGTATTTTGCAGTTATATTTTGATGCCACTTTCATCAATTAATATTTTAGTTCTTTTGTCTATGAAATGGTAACATAATAGATTAATATGGTGTTTTCTACCTCATACACTTTTATATATATTTGAGTTTGTTAATAGCATTCATTTTTATAGTTTTCTGTTATTTTGAATTTGTAGGTTATATGCGCAGAACGTTTTGGGAAGCCAATAGAAGATAATAGTGATGAAGTAGAAGAAAGGACTGAGAATTTTCCACGAACTCCTGAAATTCCTTTATTTTTAAGAACTCCTGAAGCTGTGAAAACACCTGAACCTTTGGAGAAATCATTGTTTCCTAAAACCCCCTCTTTTGAAATGTAGGATTTTAATCAATAATTATAATTAAAGAATCTATATGCTGGGCCAATATTATGTAAATAATTGATGGGAATAGTAAAATGTCTAGTACCTATAACTTTAAAAAGGTTTTTATATGGAATATTTCAAATACATAAAGGAGAGACTAGCATAACGAACCTCCATGTACCTATTATCCTGTTCAAATAATTATTAGCATTCTGCCATTCTTGTTCCATAGAACCTCTTCCCCATTTTTCCTACAACACTTAGATGAAGATGGCATAGATTCTGAGTACTTACCCAGTGCAATAGTATATAGATTTTAGATTTTTCCAAAGGATAAAAACTGTATGGAAAAATGTTAAATGTCAAGCTAAAAAGCAACTGTCATGTACGGTATAGCTTGTGGACATCACTGAATAATGTTCCAGCCGTAATTTTCCTTTATGTTGTCTAAAGCAAGAATTGCCATCTGTCAAGTAACCTAGGTAGGCAGAAATATCTCTAACATGATTATTTAACTTTGGAAATAGATTTGTAGCTTGCAGCCAAGAGAATAGTGCGGCATTTAACCTTTTTGTGTAGTTTAATCCCTTTTAAAACTACAAACCTTAAAATTCTTTTTTTTTTACCTTAAGATTTTTTAAAAACAAATGTCAAACAAATTTCACTTCAAGAATCTCTCACCCATTTTCTACTTCTGTAGTTTGAATTGTTAATAAACGTTTTATATGTGAAAGTCATGCTGTTGACTCAGTATGTTCAAACTAGAACTCCTCACCAAATCTGAGAACTGTAAAAAGAATGGCAGCCATATACTAAAACCTCTGTTTATGGATGAGAAAACTAATCTGTAAAGTTAAGTGATTCATTGATGGTCATGGAGACAGTTATGGAAGTATCTTCAGATATCTATTATATTTAACAATAGCATTAACTGTGTCTAAACATTTTATAAACTTTATGAGATGTAAATACACTATTATACTTAGAGGAAGAGGAAACAGAATCACAGGTGGTACAACTCATTAGTGATAGAGTTGTGATTCAAACCCAGGCATTTCTGCCTCCAGAATTCATGCATTTGACCACTGTTGTATACTGTCTTCTCTAATTATTTTTCCCAAATCATTTTCTAGTTTAACTTCCTTATGCAACAGTATGTAATGACTGACTTCTCATTAAGACTAAAATCTTGTAATTGGCTTTCAATGTGTTGGGGACAGTATAGCCTCAAAGTTAAAAGCTTGGACTTTGAATCTGGATTGCTGAATTTAAGTTGGCATTTACATTTCTTGGAGAAAGTCATTTAACCTTTCTATGCTTCAAAATTTTCTTCTGTAAAATGGAGGTGGTAATATCTATTTCATAGGGATACTGTGAGGAATACGTAAGTTAATGCCAATGGAAATACCTAGAATAGACCCTGAACGCAGTTTAGGGTTTATTCTCAGTTGAACTTCATTGTTATCATCATCCCATACTTGATTGTTCTACTTTATTTAACATTTTTCACTTCAAACTATCTTTTTCTCAAGAGGTTTGTCACCTCAATAACTATTCCTTCCCTTTCCCTACTGTGCTAATTCTTACTTGTATGGTATTTCTTATGGTGTTTACCAGTCTGCATACTTAGTAATATATTTTTTTAACAATTTTATTATTTCTTATTTCTCTGTAACAGAAATAGAAATATAATGCCTGAAGGTCAAACACAAAAGGAATCCCCTGGATTTTCTTTTCTTATGAATTATACTTCTAGATCTCCTGGATTGAATCTATTTGATTCTACATTTGATTCAGAAATCTCATCAGATCAGGTAATAGGTGGAAGCTAAAGTTTTATTTCTAAAAAATTGCACTGGAGGTGGCTCAGTCGGTTAAGCATCCAACTTTTGCTCAGGTTATGATCTCATGGCTCGTCAGTTTAAGCCCTGCATCAGGCTCTGCTGTCAGCACAGATCCCACTTCGGATCCTCTGTCCCCCCCTCTCTCTGCCCTTCCCTGCTTGCACTCTCTCTCATAAAAAAAAATAAAACATTAAAAGATGAAAATAAGAAAAATAAAAAACTGTACACTATAACCTCAAGTAATTTTAATTCTTTACTGTCAAACTGTCTTGGGGCAGAGTAAGAAGCACAGGCAATTTTTTAGAAGATTCTGAGTATTGATAGAATAGCACAGTTTTCCCATTATGTTTTTGTTTTCAATTTCAGGTACCTTCAGTTGATATCTATTTATAAAAAAAAGAATCTCAGTATAGGGTTGATTTACATTGCAGTTAAAGGCACTTTAAAATAAATTTGGCTTTATAGTTCATGTGTCTACTAACCAAACTTCACATATTCTCAGTATGAAAAATTCTCCAGGTTATTAGTTGGTGTTTTTATCTACATATGTGTACATAGTAACATCATCAGTTAATTTTTTAGAAGACGTAATTTTCTTCTAATAGTGATAGTGATTCTACTATTCAGTGATAGGATAGTAAAGTGCTTATTTCTGTATTTGGCAATTGAAACTGAAAATTAAGATGTACTTTATTTGATCAGTAGAGACAGCACAGTGTAGTGGTTAAGACTACACTCTGATACGACACTAGTTGACTATTTTCCACTGTGGAAAACTGTATGAAGTTTCCTCAGAAAGTTAAAAGTAGAACTGCCCTGGGTGCCTGGGTAGTTAAGTCAGTTAAGTGTCTGACTTCTGCTTAGGTCATGATCTCACGGTTCGTGAGTTCGAGCCCCGCATCAGGCTCTCTGCTGTCAGCATGGAGCTTGCTTTGGATCCTCTGTCTCCCTCTGTCTTTCCCTCCCCTGCTTGCTCTCTCTTTTTTAAAAAATAGAACTGCCCTACATCCAGGAATTTTCCTATTTTATTTTGGCTCATCTTCTACTGTTTTAATGCTCAGAGAATCCTTCCTCTTGTTAAGATCTAATGAAAATTTAAAATTCCATGACTTTTAATTCTGATTTGAAGGGATACATGCACCCTGATGTTATAGCAGCATTATCAACAATAGCCAAATTGGGGTGCCTGGGTGGCTCAGTTGGTTAAGCATCTGACTCTTGATTTCAGCTTAGGTTATGATCTATCAGTTTGTGGGACAAAGCCCCACAATGGGCTCTGCGCTGGCAGTGTAGAACCTGCTTGGGATTCTTTCTCCCTCTTTCTGTGCACCTCCCTTGCTTATGTGTGAGTGCGCGCTCTCTCTCTTAAAATAAGTAAACATTTTTTGAAAACTAAAAAAATAAAACAAAATAGCCAAATTATGGAAGGAACCCCAAATGTCCATCGATTGATGAATGGGTAAAGAGGATGTGGTGTGTACACACACACACACACACACACACACACAGGAGTATTAGTCATCAAAAAGAATAAAATCTTGCCATTTGTAATGACTGAATGGAGCTAGAGCATATCATGCTAAGTGACATAAGTCAGTCAGAGAAACACAAATACCATATGATTTCACTCCTATGTGGAATTTAAGAAACAAAACAAATGAACAGGGGAGCCTGGGTGGCTTAGTCTGTTGGGTGTCCAACTTCGGCTCAGGTCATGATCTCGCAGTCTGGTCCGTGGGTTCGAGCCCTGCGTCAGGCTCTGTGCTGACAGCTCAGAGCCTGGAGGCTGCTTCGGATTCTGTCTTCCTCTCTCTCTCTGGTCCTCCCATGCTCACGCTCTCTCAAAAATGAATAAACGTTAAAAAAAAACCACAGATGAACATAGAGGAAAAAAAGAGAGGGAAACCAGAAAATAGACTCTTAATTAGAGATAAATGGGTAATGGAAATATACTTTAAATATAAAGATAAAAACTGGTTGAAAGTAAATGAATGGAAAAAGATATATCATAAAAACTAAGTGAGAGAAGGTCACAATGGCTATACTTACATCACTTTAGATAATCTTCAAGACAGAGAATATTGCTAGAGATCATGAAGGGCATTTCTTTTTTTATTTTTTTTTAATTTTTTTTAATGTTTATTTATTTTTGAGACAGAGAGAGACAGAGCATGAACGGGGGAGGGTCAGAGAGAGAGGGAGACACAGAATCTGAAGCAGGCTCCAGGCTCTGAGCTGTCAGCACAGAGGCTGATGCGGGGCTCGAACCCACGAACCGTGAGATCATGACCTGAGCCGAAGTCGGACGCCCAACCGACTGAGCCACCCAGGCGCCCCATGAAGGGCATTTCTTAAAGACAAAAGGGCCAGTTCTCTAGGAAGATACAACAATGACAAATGTGTATGTGCCTAATGACAACTTCAAAATACAGAAACAAAAGCAGAGCATAAGGAAGTCAGTGTTATTGTAATAGCAATGTAATGGGACAGATGATAGCTGTACATGTGATGAACATAGCATAATGTATAAACTTGTCAATTCACTAAGTTGTACACCCAAAACTAATATAACATTGTATATTAACTATAAAAAATATTAAGAAACAAAATTGACTTAATTAAATGGAGAAATAGAAAAAAACACAAGCTTAGTTGGAGATTTTTAATAAAAAACCCCCTCTAAGCAATTGATTGAATTAGACAACATAATCAATAAAGATCTATAAAATCTGAACAACACCATCAACCCTCTTGACCTGACATTTATAGAACAACACATCCAGCAACTGCAGCTTATGCAGGCATACCTTGTTTTATTGTACTTTGCAGATACTGCTTTCTTGTAAAGGTTTGTGGTAACCCTGTGTCAGGCAAGTCTGCTAGCATCATTTTTCCAACAGCATTTGCTCACTTTTTTCTCTGTGTCACATTTTGGTAATTCTGACAATATTTCAAACTTTTTCATTACTATTTGTTATGGTGGTCTATGATCAGTAATTACAACTCACTGAAAGCTCAGATGAAGGTTAGCATTTTTTTAGCAATAAAGTATGGTATTTTAAAATTTATGTGCATTTTTTAGACATAATGTTACTGCACACTTACTAGATTACAGCAGTATAGTGTAAACACAACTTTTATATGCATTGGGAAACCAAAAAATTCTTTCGGCTTGCTTTATTATGATACATTTTTGTGATGGTCTGGAACTAAACTCATAATATTTCTGAGGTGTGCTTCTATATTCTTTTCAAGTGCTAATGGTACATTCACCAAGACCATGTTCTGAACCATAAAATGAGTCTTAATAATTTAAAAGGATTGAAATCATACAGAGTACATTGTCTGCTCACAATATAATTAAATTAGAAATCAATAATAAGGTAGAAGGAAAAACCTGAATAATTAGGTCGTAGGCCAAAGAAGAAATCATGAGAGAAATTAGAAAAGATTTTGAAATGATTACGAAAAATTCAGTGTATCAAAATTGTAGGATGTTGCCCAAACCAGAACGAAACCATAGCTTTAAATAATTTAGTTTATATTTAAATAATTCAATTAATGGAAAAGAAGAAAGGTCTAAAATCAGTGATGTAAGTTTTCACCTTGAAAATCTAGAAAAGTAAGAACAAAATAAGCCCAAAGTAAATAGAATGGCAAAATAAGGGGGATAAGAGACATTAATGAAATAGAAAACAAGCAATAGAGAAAATTGACAAAGCCAATTGGTCGGTTCCTTGAAAAAAAATTGAGAGTTTATAAAGTCATCATTAGACTGATAAAAAGATAAGACAATTTATACATTTTATGAATGAAATAGTATTATAGATTTATAGACATTAATAATAAGATAATATTGTGGAAAATAAGACTGGTGAAGGGAAACCTAGAGCAAGCAAAGTGTGGTAATGGTACAAGGATTGATAAATTGATCAGTGGTATGGGCTAAAAGTCTTGGAACTTTAAATATTCATCAGATCTTAAGAAGAGGAAGGATTCTCTGAGCATTAAAACAGTGGAAGATGAGCCAAAAGAAAATAGAAGGGTTTGGTTCCATATAAAATTGTTATATTTTAATTTCTTTTTATTTTTAAGAGAGAGGAAGCATGGGGGAGAGGGATGGAGAGAGAGAGAGAGAGAGAGAGAGAGAGAGAGAGAAGCTTAAGGAGGCTCCACACTCAGCGCTGAGCCCAATGTGGGGCTTGATCCCCCAATCCTGGGATCATGAGCTGAGTTGAAATCAGGAGTTGGACACTCAACCAACTGAGCCACCCATGTGCCCCTGTTAAAAAAAATTTTTACAGGCAAAATGATAATGTGATATGCAATATTTGCAATAATAGTAGAAGAGATTAATATCTTTAATATATGAAGAGCTTATAGAGATTAATAAGATATATTCAAGTTCTTTAGGTGAATAAATCACGGAAAAATAATTCAAGTGACATAAAATCTCCAGGAAAAACAGTTTTCCTTATTGTCAAAAAATATAAATCTGTGCATAACAGTATTTATTCAAGTGTAATTTGTATTAAAAAAAAAAACAGAGGTAACCTAAATGTCTAAATTGAAAGAATGATTGCAAACCAAGAAACAGACGCTTAACTATAGAGAACAAACTGTTAGTTACCACAGGAGAGATGGATGGGGGGATGAGTCAAATAGGTGATGGGGATTATGCAGGGTGATGAGCACCAGGTGTTGTATGAAAGTGTTGAATCACTAAATTGTACACCTGAAATTTATATTATACTGTATGTTAACTAACTAGAATTTAAGTAAAAACTTAAAAAAAACTGTATGGTATGTTGATATAGAAGAATATTAAAATGCTATGAAAAGAATCTGGTTTTGGAAGAATAATGACATGGGAAAATGCTCATAATGCAACATTAAGAGAAAAAAATGGGTCAGAAAACTATGTTGTCATATCTATGTCATGATCCCATTTAAAAAAAAAACTTTCACAGAGAAAACAGACTCTTTTGGCAGCAAAACTTGATATTTCCTATTATCCTCATATTTCCTATTATTTCCTATTTCCTCATATTTCCTATTACTTTTATAGGCAAGAAAACAATACCAAGAACCTGATTTGTAAAAGGCCTTCAGAATAAAGCAAAAATTAATTAGAATTTTAGGTTATATAAGGGCGCCTGGGTGGCTCAGTTGGTTAAACATCTGACTTCAGCTGAGGTCATGATTTCACAGTTCGTGGGTTTGACCCCCCACATCGGGCTCTGTGCTGACAGCTCAGAGCCTGGAGCCTGCTTCAGATTCTGTGTCTCCCTCTCTCTGTCCCTCCCCCACTCACACTCTGTCTCTCTCTCTCAAAAAAAATAAACATTAAAAAAATTTTAGGTTATATTAATATTCCAAAGTAGGAACTATTTTTAGCACAATATATACACCTTTTAAGATTTTACCCATTGCCAGAATGAAATCAATAAGCCTTATTTTAGGCTTAATGATAGGTTTTAAAGAAAGATTTCTTTTTTAAAGTACAGTAGTATCGGGGCACCTAGGTGGCTCAGTCGGTTAAGCGTCCGACTTCAGCTCAGGTCATGATCTCGCAGTCCGTGAGTTCGAGCCCCGCATCAGGCTCTGGGCTGATGGCTCAGAGCCTGGAGCCTGCTTCCGATTCTGTGTCTCCCTCTCTATCTGCCCCTCCCCCGTTCATGCACTGTCTCTGTCTCAAAAATAAATAAATGTAAAAGAAAGTAAAAACAAATAAAGTACAGTAGTACGCTATATAGAATGTTGCCATTAAAAAAAAAGAATGTTGCCATTTTTGTCTACTCTAATTATGCTTATTAAAAAAATTAGGGTTTATATTCAAATACAAATGTCATATTTGCTGTTCTACTGACTTCATGAGTAATATTGAATGGAAATTATTTTTCAGTTTAATGAACATTATTCTGCGGGAAATTTAAATCCTCTTTCATCACAACAAGAAATTGGTAAGTGATTTGAAGTTTGCTACATATAAAAACATGTTACTTTCTCCACTTTGTATTTAGTTTGTCTCTGATTTTTCTCAGCTAATTCTTTTAAAATTTTATTACTTCTGCATCACTCACTAATCATTTTTTGTAGTAATTTAGCTTCTTCTGTCACTACTCTACCAATTTCTCTAATATTACTGGTGAGTTAACAATTATCAAACATTATGGGTATTTTGTATTTATTATCATACTCAGTATCTTTGCAGCATGTGATATAGTTGACTCTTCTCATCCTTCTGAAGTTTTTGGGTTTCATCCTCTCTCTCTGGTGCTTACTTTTTATTGGATCTTCTTTCTTCTTTTATCCTATGATTAATGGATTCATTCAACATATAAATATAAACATATATGTGTATACATATAGTATATTTCATATGCAGTACTGCTTTGGCTCTGATGATAGGATAGTGGACAAGAATGCAAAGTTCTCATAGGGTTTTTGTTCTAGTGGGAGAAACTGAAAGTAGACAAACGATTATATGTCAGGTAGTGCACTAAACAACAGTAGATATTGGTAGACTCACACGTTACAACTTTTAATCTTAGATTTACTTAGCTTTATAGGAAGATACAGGATAGGAAATAACAGCATGTACAGTGTCTTTATCTCATTGAGAGGCCCACCAGCTACCCAAATAATAAGGTTTCATTTGCCACATCACTCACACAAGACATGTAAAGCTACTATGGACAAAAGGCATGGTGCATAACAGAAAATCTGCAACCTCAGTTTCCCACCAGTCTTTTAATATCATTCTAATCATAAGGTCCAAAGACTGCATCCTAACTCACAGCTCACCTAATTCAGGTGCAGTCTCACACTAAACAAGGAAGACACAGCATTTACTTTAATTCCATATTTTTTAAGAAAATAGACCTATGAGAATTCCAACTTCAAGGTCATTCTTCCAGGTGGGCTTGGATCAATGCAGGCTTGATGTTTGCTTTTTACTTACTGTGGATGATCAGTATTATGAAGAAAAGTAAACGGAATAAGGGAAATAGGGAGTATTTGGATTGTGCGGTTGGTTACTCTGTTACAAGGGAGTCAGGGAAGGCATCACTAAAAGGCAGCCATTGAGCAAAAACCTGAAGGAGGTGCCAGGTACAAGCTATGTGGTTAAGTGTTCTAGGCAGAGGGTGCAAAGGTCTTGAGATGAGAGCATACTCAGCATGTGTGTTGAATAGTGGGTAAATTGGTATGATTGGAATCAAATAAGGAGTGAGAAACTGGTAGGAAATTAAATCAGAGAGGTTGGAGGGAGAGCAAACCATATGGGGCCCTAAGACAATTAAGGACTTTGGGTTTTTTTCCTAAGTGAGATGAGCAGTTTATTGGAAAGTTTTGAGCAAAGGACTGAAATGATTTAATAGGTTTTAAGAGCATTATTTGGCTACTGTATGGAGAATGGACTATATGGAAACAAGGGTGAAACCAGGGAGATTTATTAGGAAGTAATTAAAATACTACAGGTGAAAATTAATGGTGGCAAGGATAGTGGTAGTGGAAGTGGTGAGAAGAGGTTGGATTTGGTCATTAAGCTTTCTGAAGGTAGAGTTGTAAGGATTTGCTAATGGACAGGACGTAAGGATTAAGAGATAGAAATAAGGATGATACGAAGAAGATTTTGATGAATAAGAATGGAACTGCCACTTATTGAAATATGGAAGGCCATATGTTAGATACCAACAGGAGCTGGGACTTTAGTTTTGGAAGTGTTATCAACTGAAAAGCCTCTGTTAGATAGCTAAGTAAAAGTAAAGTAAGAAATTGTATATATGAATTTGGAATTCAGCAAGGTGAAGACATAAATTTTGAAATTGTCATAAATGACATTTAATGCTATGAGACCAGAATTAATATACCAATTGTAGACATTCTTTTAATTAAACCTTATTTAATAAAATTAGAATGTTAATATTCTCTCCTTTGACATTCTTATTCATTTGACACACATTCACTTCAGCACTTTCAAATATTATAATACAGGTGATGACCAAGTTCCTATGTTCCTCCCTGACTTCTCCTAAACTTTAGGACCTTATGTTTTTAGTCTTTTTTTCCCCCAGTTTGTTAATATAATTGACATACATCACTGTACAAATTTAAGATGTACTGCATAATGGTTTGATTTACAGACGTTTTAAAATTATCACTGTAATAAGTTTAGTGAGTATCCAGCATCCCATATAGATATAATAAAAAGAAAAAGCAAAAAAATTTTTTTCTTTGTGATGAGAACTCTTAGGATTTACTCTCTTAATATCTTTCCTATATATCATACAGCAGTGTTAACTATAGTCATCATGTTTTAGTTACTTCCATAGTACTTATTTATCTTAGAACTGGAAGTTTGTATCTTTTGACCACCTTCCTCCAAATTCCCCTCCCCCTCCTCCCACCTCTAGTAATCACAAATCTGAATTTTTTTTCTATGGGTTTCCCTTCCCTTTCCTTCCGTTCCACATGTAAGTGAAATCATACATCATTTGTCTTTCTCTGTCTGACTTACTTCAATTAGTATAATGCCCTTAAGGTCCATCAGTGTTGTTTTAAATGGCAAGATGTCCTTGTTTTTTAATGGCTTAATATTCCATTGTGTGTGTGTGTGTGTGTGTGTGTGTGTGTATGTATCTGTCTATCTATCTATACATAGATATGTATACATAGATATGTATAGATATCTATACATAGATAGATAGATATACACCTCACAACTGTTTTATCCATTCATTAGCTGATGGACACTTAAGTTGTTTCTATGTCTTAGCTATTATAAATTATGCTGCTATGAACATGGAGGTACACTAATCTTTTTGAGTCAATGTTTTCATTTCCTTTGGATATATTCCCAGAGTAGAATTGCTGTGTCATATGGTTGTTCTATTTTTAACTTTTTAAGAATCCTCCATACTGTTTTCCGTAGTGGCTATACCAGTTTACAATCCTACCAATGGTGTACAAGTGTTCCCTTTTCTGTACATCCTTGCCAGCATTTGTTATCTCTTGTCTTTTTGATGATGAGCATTCTAACAGGTATGAGATGAATTCTCATTGTGGTTTTGATTTGCATATAACTAATGACTAGTGATGTTGAGCATCCTTTCATATGCCCGTTGGCCACCATAGTACCTGTTGGCCTTTTGGAAAAATGTTTATCCAGGTCATTTGCCTATTTTTAATTGGATTGGATTTTTTATTGGATTTTAATTTAATTGTTTTTTTTTAATTTTGTTTGTTTAAAATTGTTTGTTTTAATTTTAATTGTTTTAATTTGTTTTTTTGCTACTGATTTGTATGGGG
Organism: Panthera pardus; assembly: GCF_024362965.1. NCBI lineage: Eukaryota > Metazoa > Chordata > Mammalia > Carnivora > Felidae > Panthera > Panthera pardus. The sequence goes on along the minus strand of NW_026526810.1, from coordinate 99,251,669 downwards.
TCTTTATGTATTTTGGATATTAATCCCCCTTATCACATACATGATTTGCAAATATTTTTCCTATTCCATAGGTTGTCTTTTAACTTTAACTCTGTTGTTTCTTTTGCTGTGCAGAAGCTTTTTAATTTGATGTAGTTACACTTGTCTGTTTTTTATTTTATTGGTTATGCTGTAGGTATCATACCCAAAAAGTCAAGACAGTGGCAAGGAGCTTTGTTCCTATGTTTTCTTTTAGGACATTCATGGTTTTAGGTCTTACATTTAAGTCTTTAATCCATTTCACGTTAATTTTTGTGAGTGGTATAGGGATCTAGTTTCATCCTTTTTACATGTTAGTATCCCAATTTTCTCAGCACTATTTATTGAAGAGACTGTCTTTTCTCTGTCCTTAACTCCCTTGTCAAATATTAGTTGACTGTATATGCAAGCCCTGTTCTGTTGATCTGCTTGTTTTTGTGCCAGTGCCATATTGTTTTGATTAATATTAGCTTTGTAGTTTAATTGAAACCAGGAAGTATAATGCCTCCCATTTTGTTCTTCTTTTGCAGGATTGTTTGGCTTTTGGGAGTTTTTTGTGGTTGTATATAAATTTGGGGAGGGTTTTTTCTAATTTTATAAAAAATGCCATTGGAATCTTGGTAGGGATTGCACTGAATCTATAGATGGCTTTCAGTGGTATTGATATTTTAACAATATTAATTCTTCCAATCTATGAACACAGGGTACTTTTCCGTATATTTGTATCTTCTATAATTTCTTTCATCAGTGTCTTGTAGTTTTCAGAGTAGAGATCTTTCACCATTCTTGGTTAAGTTTATTCCTAAATATTTTATTCTGTACAATATTTGCAATATTACTCTATTGTAAAAAGGATTATTTTTTAAAATTTCTTTTTCAGATTATTGTTAGCGTATAGAAATGTTACTGATTTTTGTGTATTAATTTTGTATCCTGCAACTTTGCTGAATTCATTGATTAGATCTAACAGTTTTTTTGGTAGAATCTCTAGGATTTTCTACATATAAAATCACATTATTTGCCCTAGTTAATATCTTTAGTGGCTCCCCATGGAGTACCAAATTATGCTCCTGTTTTTCTAACCTTGCTCCAACATACCTTTTAAGCCTTTTCTCTTATAAGAATAATGTATGCTTTTGGCCAAACTAAAGAATTCACTGCATCCCAAATATGCCTGTACTTTCTTACCCATTTTTTTCTTCCTGAAATCCTCAACTTCTAATTCTTTATAACTATCTGTTAAAAACCAAATTCCATAAATCCTTTTGTCTTCAGCCTTTCATTCCAAAAAATGTCTCCTTCACTTTTCTGAATGTTTCTTTTTTATTTACTTTTTGAATATTCTACTCTCTGTTATTATTTATGAATATACATAAAATCTCTCCTAATCACAGGTCTTTGAGGACAGGGGTTCTGTTTTACTCACCTTTGAATTGTCCACAGCACCTTGCACAGTAATCTACTATTTTATTTATAATGAACGTGGGAGTTTTATGAAGACTTCATATGAACTTCTTTTCTTCTGAAATTAAATGTAAACATCAAATTCATTTATTCAAAGGCAGATTTAAGCTTTTAGTTCTTTCTGAATCTATAGCTATATTAGAGCTACTTTCCTTTATTTTAGTATTATGGATGTACACTGAAGTCAGTGGAAAAATGGAGAGAGGAAGAACTCAAGTATATGGTAATCAGTCAGTCCATCTGTCTATCTAACCATCCCTCCATCTATCTCTTCTACTTCTGGTTGGTTCACCTTTATTTAGAATGAAATAATTGAGATGTTTAAAGATACATGAAACTTCAAAGTGCCACAAAATAAATTATTTTGCTTAATGTACTAATTGAATTGTTTCTCTCTGGAAGAAATACAGGTGCTTTAAAAGACTTGCTTCAAATAAGGTTTTAGATTACTGTGCATTTTATGTTGTTTAGTAATAATTAAGAATTCTAATTAAGATATTTAAAATATTTTTATATTTATAGTCTTACATAACATAATGAATGAAAAACAATATTTTTCCTTAGGGGCAATTCTTAGAGTCATTAAAATTATTTATGTAAAGTTGATTTCAAAAATTCCTTTTGAAGTGCTTGCTTCGGCAGCACATATACAAAAATTCCTTTTGAAACTATAGAAGGTTTTTCACTGTTCTGTCCATTTCACTGTTCTGTCCATTTCCTTCGGCACTACAAACAATACATTGTAGTAACTCATCAATAATAGTTGAGTAAATTTGACTTCTGCAGTTATCTCTCAGACCCAGCATTTCTTTCCCCATTCCCTTTGCTATGACTGTAAGACCAAGCTTTCGTCATCCCTTTCCTGTTATTCTGACTTCTAAATGCTCTACTATTTCAACCTTTCTACACATTCTTTCCTTAGTAATCCTTATAAAGCAGTTCAAATCCTGTCATAGCTCCACTTGAAAACTTTTAATGGCTTCCTCTTACATATCAAATAAAGTCCAGATTCTGTAGTTGGACATTCAGCAGTCTTTCCAAGCTCATCTTCATTAATACCCTTTTAATGACTATTATTTCTTAGTTCTCCTGACGAGCTGAATTGATTTCTGTTATCCTGATACTTCTTATGCATGCCTGTTTCTGTGCCTCTGTGGTATTCTCTCCATTTGAGGTGCTTTACCCTTTTTTCTACCATATATACTGGCCCTTTTTATACTTGTGTTCAAATTACTCGAAAATAGAGTTTAAGTTTGAATCTATTTGTTTTTTCATAGTACAAAGGACAATTCTTTGCCCATTGGAGGAATATAGTTAAGTATCTGCTTAATAAGCAATAAGATGTTACCCTAAGCATTGTTTGCAGCATACTGTAACTTAGTAGGTTATGCAAATTATGTAGCATGAATAGCATGATATTATAATATTTACCTTCCTCAGGAAACTTATTTGGGAAACCAGAAGGAGAAGATGCCTTTACATTTTCTTTTTCATCAGACTCTTCAACTCATACATTTGGAACTGGAAAAGATGATTTTAGTTTTCCATTTTCATTTGAACAGGATCAAAACTCAACACCTTCTTCTGTAAAAGGTTTTTCATCTTCCTCACAAAATACAACGCAATTTACCTTTTTTTGAACTAATTACTAATTTCTTGAATTATTTAACTGCTCTGTAACCATCTAGGGCATAAATTTACATTATTACTTTAAAAATGAAGACTACTTTATTTTGTTGGTTAAAGCAGTAATAGGTTAGCATAGTTACATTATTTGATTATATATTTAAATATTGATGGAAATTAAGCCTATGTCATCTAATTTTATTTTATTTGCAGTATTTGCTATCATTATTTTGGTTTTGATTTTGCAAGCCATATTTAGGCAGAATTAATAGAATTTGATACTTTTCCATTAATATTTACTGTAAGTATTAAACCTGCTTCTCCCCAGAACCTAAGTTTCATTCTTGTAGTAATTTAGGTGCTTTGATAAGAATGAAAACTTCAGGCCATCAGAAGATGGCAGTAACTATGCAGAATTAATGCTGAGGTATACTTTGTACCTTAGCTACTAAAAAATGCTCTTAAAATTACTGTGCTTCACTATAAAGAGGGTGGTACTTCAAAAAAAAGTGTGGTACATCAGTGATAATCTCACATAATTTATTTTATTGATAGTGAATTAAATCTGTTATTTTTTTGAATACAACAAATAATAAAATTCTAATTTTATCAGTTATTCTAATATCTTTAATGGAAAGAAATTAATGTGAAGGGCTAGAGTAATTTCTGAGAATTAGATTGTATTAATGATGATACTGTTATATTTTTTGCTTAAACTTTTTTGAAAAACATTTAAAATTTTGTTTTCTGTCTCTAACAAAAAAACTCACCTTTATGTTTTATATGCAGTATTTGCTTGTCAATTATATAGATAAATGAAGATATTTAAAATTTGATGAAATTATATAAGCATAATGTTCAATGTCTTTGTATTTTGTAAATTAGTTATATAGAGTTATTGAGTAATAAAAAGTCTGACTCCATATTTTGGTGTGTGAATGCTCACAAGCTTTAAGCTTCACCACACTTTCTTCCCCTTCTGCCCCATATCTGATCAATCTGTTAAGAAAGCCCAGGTTCCCATCTTTGGCACTAGTGGGAAGTTCAAACCATGTATAGGAACTCTTGTTTTGGCCCCATCCCACACCACCTTAAAAACCCACAGTCAGTGTCTGATCTCTCTGATGTCTCTGATCTCTCAAGCCATTTTCAGAGAACTAGATAGGCCTGGCCTGCTTTCTCCAGAAAACATCATTATGTGAGTAATAAACCTTTTCATACCCTACTGGGGTGTGTGTGATATCATCAGTCTCAAAATACAAAGCATATTTGGAGTGAGAGTCTTTCTTGTTTCTTCAGGGTGTCCACAACACATGACAACTGTATGAAATTAAGCTTTCCCAAAGACTTTTTAGAAGTCAGAGAAATGATTTAGCTAATGACAGAAAGAATTTAAGAAAACTTTGGACTGTGTGTTTTTAAAATTTATTTATTTATTTATTTATTTATTTATTTAAAGTATGATAATAGGTCAGTGGTACATTTATTTTTTTAAAGGTTTTGATATTTATTTATGTATTTATTTATTTATATTTTTTATTTTTTCAATATATGAAATTTATTGTCAAATTGGTTTCCATACAACACCCAGTGCTCATCCCAAAAGGTGCCCTCAATACCCAATGACCCACCCTCCCCTCCCTCCCACCCCCCATCAACCCTCAGTTTGTTCTCAGTTTTTAAGAGTCTCTTATGCTTTGGTTCTCTCCCACCCTAACCTCTTTTTTTTTCCTTCCATTGTGTATAGTACTACATTGTGTATATAAACCACAATTTCTCTATCCATTCATCAGTTGATGGACATTTAGGCTCTTTCCATAATTTGGCTATTGTTGAAAGTGCTGTATGGAATACTACGTGGCAATGAGAAAGAATGAAATATGTCCACTTGTAGCAACGTGGATGGAACTGGAGAGTGTTATGCTAAGTGAAATAAGTCATACAGAGAAAGACCGATACCATATGTTTTCACTCTTATGTAGATCCTGAGAAACTTAACAGAAGACCATGGGGGAGGGGAAGGAAAAAAAAAGTTAGAGAGGGAGGGAGCCCAATCATAAGAGACTCTTAAAAACTGAGAATAAACAGGGTTGACGGGGGGTGGGAGGGAGGGGAAAGTGATGGGCATTGAGGAGGGCACAAGCTTTAAGTGATGGGCATTGAGGAGGGCACCTGTTGGGATGAGCATTGGGTGTTGTATGGAAACCAATTTGACAATAAATTTAATAATTAAAAAAAAGAGTGCGAGCGGGTACACACACATGAGGGGCAGAGAGAGAGGGAGACTGAAGATCTGAAGTGGGCTCTGTGCTGACAGTAGAGAGCCCAATGCAGGGCTGGAACTCATGAACCAAGAGATCATGACCTGAACTGAAGTCATACGTTGAACCAACTGAGACACCCAGGTGTCCCCAAAATTACAATTTTTTAAATAAAGTTTTTCTGATCTTTTGAAGGAATGAATGAACAAGCAATGTATAAACCTGGCTGGCATGTTGATGCTTTCCCTTTGAATTTCAATTGCTCCATATAACTTGCCTTAGAGGCTGAATGGCTCATTTAGAAACATTCCCATTGCTTGCTTTTATAGTTTGCTCTTGATTTCTCCAAAGCTGACACAAGTCACATACAATCAAATCTACATCCCTGGTGGACAGGCCTGTCCTAATATTCTCTGACTCACACCCAGGTTGTTTGCAGCTCAGCAGTTCTGCTTCTAAATACATCACTTTGTATTCTAATACTAACATCTTGCTGAGAATTTGTCTCTTAAAACATCATTTCTTTAATAGTATACCTTTTTTGATTTGAGGTGAATATGATATTCTTTTTAGAACTTTAAACTACCCTACTCTTTAGAAAGTAATTTTTCCAAAGTATCAGCTCACCTTATAATTTTTTTTTTTTTTGGTGTGTTTTAGGACGTATTTTTTTTCATGAGTATTTGTAGCTCCAGATTGATGAATCACAAGAGAGTGTAACAGCAGAAGGATGATGGATAGAGTATTGAGTAGTAAAGAGTGTGGGCCCTGGTGTTACTGTCTGGGTTTAAACATTGAAAGATTGATGCTGAAGTTTGTCTCTTGCCAGTTATTTATCCTCTTTGCTTCAGTTTCCTCATTTTAAAATTGGGGTTGATCATCCTACCTATTAAAGAGGATCTTTGGGAGTATTAAAGTGTTTGACCTGGCACTTAGCTCATGGTGAGTGCTTGATGAATGGTGGTCTTACTTGTTTTAGAGACAGATGATAGAGATTTTCATGCAAAGCATAAGGTAATTTAATGTTCAGATTTTTAAAAATTTATTAAGATAAGCTAAATATATCAAATGATAGGGACAGAAGTTTTTTTAATCTTTATTTATTTTTGAGAGAGTGAGCGGGAGAGGGGCAGAGAGAGAGAGACACACACACAATCTGAAGCAGGCTCCAGGCTCTGAGCTGCCAGTACAGAGCCCGATGACGGGCTTGTACTCACAAACTGCGAGATCATGACCTGAACCAAAGTCAGATGCTCAACCAACTGAGCCACCCATGTGCCCTGAGACAAAAGATATTTTAAAGTAACTTTTAAAGTCTTTTCAATGGTAAAGCAAGTATTCAGTAGGAAGGCATTTTATATTAATTCAGTTATACCATGGTTCAAATTGGTCTGAAAAATAACTACTTGCAAAAGTTATGCCTGTTTTTTCTAGCCAAGGAAGAAATAATTTTGTCTTCCAATGCGTCTTGAAGGGGAAACATTAAAATATGTTAAAATATTACTCATTAGTCTCATTTTTATTCTTTTGCCCAACTTTATGATTAATTGATGCCTTCTGATCATATAAAAATATTTGAATTATACATTGAGGTTTTTTTATAACTAGTAATATTCCACATCTGTTGAATTAGTCTTTCACTTTCTTACCTTCTGTACTTAATGGATATAAAAATAAAAAGATCTCAAAAGTAAAGATGTGCCTAACCTAATAATAATTAAGAAATACTTGTTAAGGCCTACCAGGTGGGAATGATAGTCAGTATACAAAACTTGCATAAATATTTAAAATGTTCTCAGGGCACCTGGGTGGCTCTGTCAGTTAAGCCTCTGACTGTTGATTTCGGCTCAGGTCATGATCTCATGGTTTGTGGGATTGAGCCCTCTGTCATGACCCGATCATGACCTGAGCCCAAGTTGGACACTTAATGGACTGAGCCACCCAGGCGCCCCTATTACTTTTTCTTTAGAGAATGGACATGAAAAAATTATCTCAGAAAAATGATTTGCAATCTGAAATTCAAATGGCAACCCAAAATCTAATAATAATTGTCTTTTCTTTAAAATACCTTGAACAAAAGTTATTTTACATCTTATTTGACATTAAATGGCATATTAGACTCCTCAGATGTAAGCAACGGATACCCAACTCATACAGCTTAAACACAAAAGAAACCACAGATTTGGCTTCAGATCTGATTAGAACCATAGGCTTTGTTACACCAGTATACTCAATGATTCATGTCACTTTCTCAAACAAGCCTTCCCTTCTTCCCATAGACTGTGAGGATACCTCTCATAACATTCTGCCTACTTCCTTCATATAACATTACAACTTCAATTATAGAAGTGATTATGTATATACTTTAATGTTGTATCTGCCACTAGATTTTAGGTTCCAGAAGGTAAGAGATCAAGTCTCTGATGTTCACTACTGTCTCCAAAACACCTAGTACAGGATTTTTCACATTATAAAACTATATAAATTTTTGTTGAATAAATATGTAAAATTCTTTTTGAAAAATACTGGAATTTATAGTCAGTAAAACCTAAGGAAATAGGCCTCAGAAATTGTCATTAAATTAAAAAAAATTTTTTTTAATGTTTACTTATTTGAGAGAGAGAGACAGACAGAGTGTGAGGAGGGGAGGAGCAGAGAGGGAGGGAGACACAGTATCTGAAGCAGGCTCCAGGCTCTGAGGTGTCAGCACTGAGCCTGATGTGGGGCTTGAACTCACGAACTGCAAGATCATGACCTTAGTGAAAGTTGGATGCTTAACCAACTGAGCCACCCAGGCACCCCTAAATCTTTTATTGAATACTGAAGCAGCCTCTTCTACCCCATATAAAAAGAAAAACTGTATGCAGTGAGTCTTTTTCTATACTAGGAGAAAAGTTACTCCTTTCTGGAAAGTACAGGTGGCCTAAAACAGAACAAGAATTATATAAAATACACTGATGGGCTAGCTCTCTTGATGTATATACCACTTGCCATTTTACTTATAAGATTTTTCACCTATCCATATACACAGCTGCATATGGATATCTGGTTTAGATAACAAGGAAGAATACAAAAAATGCTGTATAAAAGGAATAATTCTTTTATTTACACAGTTTAACATGCCTCATGATCTGTTTCTTCCTGATTGTAAAACCAAGACCAATCTAGAATAACTATTTGAATTTCATGGGACCTTATATGTATTTTACATTGGTTCTTAAAGGAAATGGCATTTCAGAATTAAGATCATCAGAGACTAAGCATGGTGGCTAGATCAATGGTAAGTACTGACATAGTGTAAAATTATTTGTATTCCTGGTTTTTGTCATTTATTGCTCCTTGTTAGTTATGATGATTACTTTGACAAGGGAATGCTGAAGGCTTAGCAGTTTTTTCCAGGACTTCAAATATAGTTACCTTTTATTTGCACTATCAGTATATGAGAGATGACATTTGATGGTCAATGCTTACCACATCTTTATAATCTAAGAAATGAAATTGAATGCAAATGTATGTATTTTTATTATAATGTTAATAAGCATGGATTTATAAACCACTAATAAGAATCCTATCAAATTATAGTATCTCCAAGTTCTACATTGTAAACACATAAGAAAAATAATACAAAATGTGTCCAGATTTACTTTTATAAGTAAGTGGTTCAAATGTGTCATTATTTTTATTTTTTCTATTATAAGTCAACTATGAGGACTGCTATAGGGCAGGTTATTTTAGAAGACGGTGGGTCAGAAATTACCAAGGAATTGGAAGTTAAATTTTTATGTGTATATTCAGATTAACATAGTATCTACTGAAGAAAGTGATATTAAATTTAGTAAATGTTAATCTGGTAGCTTGAGAAATGCCTAATCATTGTTTTCTAAAATGAACTATCAACTCTTGAGGCACCTGGGTGGCTCAGTTGGCTGAGTGTCCTACTCTTGATTTTGGCCAAGGTCATGATCTCATGGTGGTGAGATCAAGCCCCATGTCAGTGTCCATGCTGGGTGTGGAGCCTGCTTGGGATTCTCTCTCTCCCTCTCTGCCTGTATGCTCTCTCTCCTCTGCTTGTATGCTCTCTCTCAAAACAACAAACAAATTAATTAATTAATTAAAATGAACTATCAACTCTAATTTTTGCATGAAAAAATAGTATTGTATCCTTTGCTATATCTCATCTGTTTTATATATATACTTAATGTTTGTTTATTTTTGAGAGAGAGAGGGAGGGAGGGAGAGAGAGAGAGAGAGAGAGAGAGAGAGAGAGAGCGCATGAGTGGGGGAGGGGTAGAGAGAGGGAGACACAGAATCCAAAGCAGGTTCCAGGCTCTGAGCTGTCAGCACAGAGCCTGACACAGGGCTCGAACCCATGAACCATGAGATCATGACCTGAGCCAAAGTTGGATGCTTAAATGACTGAGCCACCCATGTGCCCTTCATCTCACTGTTTTATATTAAGATATATATATACTTGTTAAATTTAATATATATATTATAATAATATATATATTATATAAATATATAATTACACTGACATGTGTATATAATATAAATGTATTAATATCTATGATACAATAATATACTTGAAATATGGATATTAAATTAGTTGTAGTATTATGTAGAACATGCGATTAGCTTACCTACTGAAAAAGGGAGAGCTTAAATTTTATGTACTACACTTTCCTCTTTAATTTCCTCTCGTTTTGAGAAGAATATCTAGAGGTAGTCTTCCTACTTCCCCTTTACGTATCTATCTTAATTTTTTTTTTTTAGAGAGAGAGTGCAAATGGAGGAGAGGGGCAAAGAGGGAAAAAGAATCTTAAGCAGGCTCCACACCTACCACGGAGCCCAGTGCAGGGTTTGATTTATTTTAAATTTTTTTGTTTGTAAGCAATAGAAACTGACTCTTACTAAGTTAAGCCAAAACAAAAGGTGGGGTGGGGAATGAGGATTTATTGGAAGGATGGGAATAGCGTATGAAATAGAAGCAAAAGCTGAACAATTGAGCCTTAGGAAGGCAAGGAACTGGAGAAATTCTGGGGATATAGGTCTCTTCAAGCTTCTGCCAATGGAGTGAATGAGCTCTAGTCATGTCTCCATCTTATATCACTCTGCTCAAGATTAAAATTTCCAGGAAAACCTAATTGGCATAATCTAGGTTATGTGATCACTTCCTGGTATCTTGATGGATGGTTCCACCAAGACTGTATGGAGTCAGGGGAAGTAGTTTCTAAAAGGAAAATTAGATTCCTATTCTGAAAGGAGGGAAGATAGATGATAGATAAACAAAAACAGCACATGTCCATGACAATGCAGTACACATACATTCTTGCTAGTAGAAATTTTTCTCAAACGGACAGCAAGCATTTTGTCCTTGTCAGAATTCACTCATTTATTTAATAAGTATTCAACATGTACTGTATGCTAGGTCATGCAACATGTAGGGAATCCCAGAATAAGCAGTTAAAAATTGGTTTCTATATGATATAAGAAGTACAAAAAAAAAAATTCCTCTGGAAAACTAAGGAAAGAAGAGGTGTAATGAACAGTCCTTCCTCTACATTCTGTCATCTTTCCTTCAGCCCCATATTAACTTGAGTTCCCAGATAGCTGTTGCTGATAAAACATAAGACATAAACTTCAGTTATGCCTAGCTTGTCCAGAAGTACCAAACTGCAGGTCTAAGGTCTTGTTAATCTTGCACAATGTTATAAATAATGGCTGACATTAAAAATTAGGACACAGGAGTTATGACTAAATGCAACATGGGATCTGGATTGGGTCCTGTTTCAGAAAAAAAATATTAGGGGGACAATTGGTGAAATTTGAAGAAGGTATGCACATGAGTTAATAATATATCAATGCTAATATTCTGGTTTTAATAATTGTGCTGTGGCTATATAAGATACTAGCATGGATGTAAGTCTAAAATTATTTTTAATAAAAGGGGTATTAATGAAACTTAATTTCTAGCTTCTTTTAAAAACTGGGAAGATCTGTCAAGTTTTTTATTTTATTTTATTTTATTCTTTTAATTTACATCCAAGTTAGTTAGCATATAGTGCAACAATGATTGCAGTGGTAGATTCCATTTTTTTCTCAACATATGAAATTTATTGTCAAATTGGTTTTCATACAACACCCAGTGCTCATCCCAAAAGGTGCCCTCCTCAATACCCATCACCCACCCTCCCCTCCCTCCCACCCCCATCAACCCTCAGTTTGTTCTCAGTTTTTAAGAGTCTCTTATGTTTTGGCTCTCTCCCACTCTAACCTCTTTTTTTTTTCCTACCCCTCCCCCATGGGTTTCTGTTAAGTTTCTCAGGATCCACATAAGAGTGAAACATATGGTATCTGTCTTTCTCTGTATGGCTTATTTCACTTAACATAACACTCTCCAATTCCATCCACGTTGCTACAAAGGGCCATATTTCATTCTTTCTCATTGCCACGTGGTACTCCATTGTGTATATAAACCTCAGTGGTAGATTCCTTAATTCCCCTTACCCATTTAGCCCATCCCCCCTCTCACAATCCCTCCAGTAACCCTCTGTTTGTTCTCCATGTTTAAGAGTCTCTTATGTTTGTCCCCCTCCCTGTTTTTATATTATTTTTGCTTCCCTCCCCTTATGTTAATCTGTTCTGTGTCTTAAAGGCCTCATATGAGTGAAGTCCTATGATATTTGTCTTTCTCTGACTAATTTCGCTTAGCATAATACCTTCTAGTTCCATCCATGTAGTTGCAAATGGCAAGATTTTTTCATTCTTTCTGATTGCCAAGTAACACTCCATTGTGTCTATATATATATATATATATATATATATATATATATATATATATATACCACATCTTCTTTATCCATTCATCCATCAATGGACATTTGGGCTCTTTCCATACCTTGGCTATTGTTGATAGTGCTGCTATAAACAATGGGGTACATGTGTTCCTTTGAAACAGCATACCTGTATCCCTTGGATAAATACCTAGTAGTGCAATTGCTGGGTCGTAGGGTAGTTCTATTTTTAATATTTTGAGGAACCTCCTTACTGTTTTCCAGAGTGGCTGCACCAGTTTGCATTCTCACCAGCAGTGCAAAAGAGATCCTCTTTCTCCGCATTCTCACCAACATCTGTTGTTGCCTTAGTTGTTAATGTTAGCCATTTTGACAGGTGTGAGGTGGTATCTCATTGTGGTTTTGATTTATATTTCCCTGATGATGAGTGATGTTGAGCATTTTTTTAATGTGTCGGTTGGTCATCTGGATGTCTTTGGAGAAGTGTCTATTAATGTCTTTTGCCCATTTCTTCACTGGATTATTTGTTTTTTGGGTGTTGAGTTTGATAAGTTCTTTATGGATTTTGGATACTAACCCTTTGTCTGATATGCCCTTTGCAAATATCTTCTCCCATTCTCTTGGTTGCCTTTTAGTCTTGCTGATTGTTTATTTTGATGAGGTCCCAATACTTCATTTTTGCTTTTGTTTCCCTTGCCTCTGGAGACGTGTTGAGTAAGAAGTTGCTGCAGCCAAGATCAAAGAGGTTTTTGCCTGCTTTCTCTTTGAGGATTCTGGTGGCTTCCTGTCTTACATTTAGGTCTTTCATCATTTTGAGTTTATTTTTGTGTATGGTGTAAGATAATGGTCCAGGTTTTTTTCTGCATGTCGCTGTCCAGTTTTCCCAGCACCACTTGCTGAAGAGATTGTCTTTATTCCATTGGATAGTCTTTCCTGCTTTGTCAAAGATTAGTTGGCCATACGTTTGTGGATCCATTTCTGGGTTCTCTATTCTGTCCCATTGATCTGAGTGTCTTGTTTTTGTGCCACTGTAAAGATTATTTTGATGGAATGAATGATTTTCTAAAAGAAAAATAATTAAAACTGACTCAAGAAGAAAAACAATCATGTAACAAGTTGAAAAGTTTATTAAAATTAGCCTCTATAAAAAAATGTACCAGCCCTTAAAGGTTTTAATGGTTGTTACTATCAAACTATCAAAAACAGATAACTCATATGCTTTTAAAAGTATTTCTGAGCACAGAAAAAATATGGAACATCTCAGTTCATTTTAATAACTGATGTCAAAATCTGGCAATAATTACACACAAAAGAAAATTATACATGATTTATGAACTAATTTGGAATAACTTCTGAATAAAATACTAACAAATTAAGTCCAGAAATACATTAAACAGTCCCCACAAAAGTTTATTTTGTGAAATGCAATGATGGTTTAATGTTAAACCTATTCAGATGATTTATTATATTAATAAGTAAAAGGAATAAGAAATGTATATTGATAGATGTTGAAAAGACACTACTTAAAGTTCAGCATTTTTCCTGATAAGATGCACACATACACCATCTCCAAAAAACCCCAAAAAACGATCTCAAACTTGTAATGAACATTGTGCTTAATGTAAACCCTAGAGGTATTAAGCAAAATAAGGATGAGTGAGAAAACTGGCATTCTTTAATATTATTTTGGAAGCTAAAGTTTCAAACTAATCAAGAAAAAATAAAAGAAATAAGCACATGAACTAAAAGGTAGAATCCAAAATTTTATTTTCAACTTATATGATTGTTTACCCAAGAAAATCAATAGAAAACCTATTAGAATTAATAAGGAATTTTAGCATGGGAGCCATATATAAATAAAAATATAAAAATCTATATCTTTTATATGCCATCAGTAATCTGTTAGAAAACATAATGAGAAAAAGTACCACCAGTCAGACATACCATTTTACATAAATGTGTAATTTTTATTACATACTTTTTAATGTAGTCTTTTTTTCTTTTTCCTTTTTTCTTTGCTCATTTTTTTTCCCCCGTTCTGCCATACTGATGTTCCCAAAACCTTTTTCTCCCCAGGTAACCCACATCAACAACCTGAGATGTATCTTTCTGTCTTTTTTCTATGCTCATGTTATCATAAAAAAGTATATAAGCTCACGTGCATACATACATATATTCACAAACACATAGGATTTTTTGTCATTATTTATTAAAAGGTGATTATATTACACATATTTTTCTTCATTTTGTTTTCTAACTCAACTTTGTTAAAATTCAAATCCACTGGTGTAGCACTAATTCATTATTTAATAGATGTGTAATATTATATGTCATTATTCTACCACTACCACATTCATGGGTAGTCCCTTGTTTCTGGGTTTTGCCACTAAGAACAGATTCAATAAGCGGTTATATGTTTTTTATGCCCTGATGGATTTATTTCTATGGGAAAAATTCTCAGGCCTGAAATTAATGGGACTATTAATCCCACTATGAGAGATATTGGTCTGTAGTTTTTTGTTTCTTTTTTTGTGCTTGGTCTGACTTTGGTTATCAGTGTAATAGCAGCCTTATAAAATGAATTGGTAGGTGTTTCCTCCTCTTCTATTTTCTGGAACATATTGTGTACAATGGGTGTTAATTCTTTAAAAGTTTTATAGAATTTTCCAGTGTGTCTTTCTGGGCCTAATGATTTCTTTGGGGGAAGCTTTTTAATTACAAACTAAACTTCCTTAATCATCCTAGGACTTATTGAGGTTTTCTACTTCATCTTCATTGAATTCTGGTAGTTTGTGATTTTTGAGGAATTGGTTTTTGAACTTATGAGCATAAAATTGTTCATAGTTGTGATGGTTAATTTTATGTGTCAACTTGGCTGGGCCTCAGTGCCTAGATATTTGGCCAAACATTATTCTGGATGTTTCTGTGAGGGTGTTTTTCGATGAGATTAACATTTAAATTGATGGACTTCTAGTAAAGCAGATTGCTCTCCATAATGTGAGTGTGCTTCATCCAATCAGTTAAAGGCCTGAATAGTACAGAGACTGACCTCCTCTGACCAAGCTACATACTGCACCAGATGGCTTCTGGACTTGGACTACATTGACTATTCCTGGGCCCCTAATCTGACTGCCTTCACACTTGAACTGCAACATTTGCTCTTTTCTGGGTTTCCAACTTGATAGCTTTAGAATTGAGCTGCAGCACTGGGCTTTTCTCTGGGTTGCCATAATCTCATGAGCCAATTCCTTAAAATAAGTCTCTTTCTATACATACACATATTACCAGTTCTGTTTCTGTGGAGAAACTGACTAGTAAGTATTTCCTTTTAATGGCAGCAGAATCTGTGGTAATGGTCTCTGTTTAATTGCTAGTATTGGTGATTTGGGTCTTCTCTTTATCTTTGTTGGTATTGTTGGAGATTTATCAATTTACTAATTTTTTTTAAAAAACAGCTTTTTATTGATTTTTCTCTATTTCAATTACACTAATTTCTCCTCTTCATCATTTTATTCCTTCATCTTGCTTTAGGTTTATTTTGTCTTTTTTTTTATAGTTTCTTGAGGTAGGAACTTAGATTATTGATTTAAGATCTTTTTTCCCCTAATATTAGCATTTAATACTCAGCACTGCTCTAGCTGCATTCCACATATTTTCATATGTTTTATTTTCACTTTCATGCAGTTCTGTGTATTTTTAAATTTTTCTTTGAGACTCCTTCTTTGATCTATTTGTTATTTAGAAGTGCATTATTTTTATTTCCAAGCGTTTGAAGACTTTCCTAATTGTTTTTCTATTACTGATTTGTATTTTGGCTCCATTATGGTTACAGAATATACTTTCTAAGATTTCAGTTCTTTTGAGTGTGTTGATATTTTTTCTGTGGCCCAGAATATGGTCTCTCTTGGTGAATGTTTCATGGACACTAGAAAAAAATGTGTATTTTGCTGTTGCTAGGTATATATAGGTTCTGTATATTTCAGATCTTGTTGGTTGATTGTGTTGTTCAGATCTTCTATATCCTTGCTGATTTGCCACCTAGTAGTTGTTTAGTAGTAATGGCTTTGAGTGGGCTATTTAAGTCCCTAGTGTATAGTTGTAAGTTTGTCTATTTCTCCTTTTACCCTATCAGTTTTTGTTTCATGGCTTTGAGATTCTGTCATCTGGTGTAACACACATTTAAGAGTAAGTCTTCCTAATGGGTTGATCCTTTCATCATATGTAACGTGCCTCTTTGTCTCTTGTAATTTTTATTGTTTTGAAGTCTATCTATCTGATGTTAATATAGCCACTCCTACTATATTATTATATGCTATTATTAAAAAATAATGTTTTTATGTACATCTCTTTCTATTCTTTTACTTTATTATTATTATTATTATTTTACAAATTAGGGTTTTTTTTTAATTAAAAACGCTTAAACCATTTATTTTCTTTTTTTTTTTTAAAGACTTTACTTTTTTTTTTTTTACTTTTTTTTTTTTTTTAATCTTTATTATTTGAGAGAGAAAGGGACAGAGAACAAGCAGGGGAGGGGCAGAGAGAGAGGGAGACACAGAATCAGAAGCAGGCTCCAGGCTCTGAGCTGCCAGCACAGAGCCTGACGCGGGGCTCGAACCCACAGACCATGAGATCATGACCTGAGCTGAAGTCAGCTACTTAACTGACTGAGCCACCCAGGTGCCCCCCATTTATTTTCTTAGTAAAGAATTTTGTGCATGTTCAATTTACTTGACTTGTATATTCAAATACAAATATATTAAGTTCAGAATTTAAAAAAAGAACATAAAATGATAGGTGCTTTGCAGAACACATAATTAGATAGCATTCCTGTAAAAGTTATTTTAATCCAAAATATTAATCACAAGTAAGGACTATTAATACTTTTCTATATTTTTCAGGCTTACATAGAGTTTTTTGTTGTAAAATTTCAACAAATGGAACCTTAAAGGTATTATAGTATTTCAATGCTAAATAAAAAGAAAATTCTTTAAAAAAAACTGAAAAAATCGAGATAAATGTTCAAAACTGCTATGAGCTTGTCATATATAGACTTTGTTGTGTTGAGATAAATTCCTTCTATACCTAGTATGTTGAGAGTTTTTATCATGAAATGGTGTTGGATTTTGTGAAATGTTTTTTCTGCATCTGTTGAGATGATCATGTGATTTTTATTCTTCATTCTATTAATGTTGTATATCATATTAATTCATTTGCAGCACTGAAAGGCTTGGGATGCTGGATGTTCACCTCACCCTCTCTTCTTCCCCTAACCCAGGGAGGAGTCACAATCTTTCTCAGTGATGAGCTGTGTCAGGTTCAGGGGACTAATGCAGACAAAGTGAAATTGCTCTTCTTAACTGTTTTAGTGCAGCTGATCTTGGATTTTTTACCTACGTGGGATATTGCAACTTCTTAACTGAATTCTGGACTTCTCATAAAGGTATTTTGTAATTTATGTTGTTAAATCTATGTTGTTGGGGAGATGGGAATGAGGGCTGGGACTTCCTGTTCTGTCATTTTGATGTCACTTGATCTCTTGCTTTTAACTTACCTGTGTAATTGTACTTGAAGTGAATTTATTATATACAGCATACTTTTGGATGATGTTTTCTCAGCCACTCTGCCAATGTCTGTCTTTAATGGTATATTTAAACTATTTATATTTAAGGTAATAACTGATACATTAAGCGTTAAGTCAGTTATTTTATTGTTTTCTGTTTGTTTTTTCTGTTTGCCTTTTTCTTACCTTCCTGTGGGCTGTTTGTACATTTTTAGGAGGAGTGGGATTTTCCATTGGTGTTTGGCTGGAGTAGGTTAAGTATTGCTGAGAGCTTTTCTGTTGTTAGGCCATTCAGTCCTTTGGCTAAGCAAAACAGATTTTTCTTGGTAGTTTTTTGTTTTTGTGTTTTGCTTTTTCCTGTTAGTGGTTTCAGTTTGGAGATTTCTGTAGTGCCTTGTCCAGAATATATGGGAGGCAACAAGGAAACTCAGGAACTAATCACTATGTTGATCCTTAAGCCCTTAGGTCTGTAGGCAGTCTGAGGTCTTTCAGAGTCTTCCTATCTTTCTTTGTTGTGTATCCCCAGGATTTTTTTATTTGCAGGGAGGAGGTCCTGGGAGGAATAAAAGTATTCCATCTTGGCAAAACTGGGGTATATGTATTTCAATAGCTGTTTCTAGACTGCTTTAATGTGCACTCAGTAGGATACAATTGCCTCTGGCTTTGATGGCAAATTCCAGTGTTAGAGAAACTTAAGGGGATTTACATATCTTTCCTTAGTACTGACAAATGAGATAATTAGGGTAAATAATATGTTAGGGTTCCTAATATGTTTAAACATTCCTTTTTTTTTAAGTACTGTTTTATTAATCTTCACTTTGGAGCACTTTTTTTTTTTTTTTTTTTTTTTTTTTTTTTTTTGAGAGAGAGAGTTTGAGCAGGAGAGAGGGTCAGAGGGAGAGAGAGAGAGAATCTTAAGCAGGTTCTATGCTTTGCATGGAGCCTGACGAGGGGCTTGATCCCATAACCCTGGGATCATGACCTGAGCTGAAATCAAGAGTCATATGCTCAACTGACTGAGCCACCCAGGCATTCCTGGAGCACATGTAAATAACATACACTAAATCTTTTCTCAGTACTGTATTTCTTGGTTTACTGTGTGTGTACAACATTCAAGAAAATAAATACCCTTCTCTTTGTAATTCCTCAGAATGGAATTTTCCATAAGATAAGAAGAAAATACAAGTAACAAGAAACAATGAAATTAATATAGTTGGTTTTTTTTTTTTAACTTTTTAAAAAAATTCTTGAGAGAGAGCAAGTGCAAGTGGGGAAGGGGTAGAGAGAGCAGGGGACAGAGCAGGGGACAAAGTAGGCTGTGCACTGACAGCAGAGAGCCCAACACGGAGCTTGAACTCACAAACCGTGAGATCATGACCTGAGCCGAAGTTGGACTCTCAACTGACTGAGCCACCCAGGTGCCCCAAAATAAATATAGCTGTTTCACTGGATATTTGTACATATTCTCAATATTAACTGTCCTTTAGGTTATGCAGTCCAAGTACTCAATCAGAAGTATGGTCCCTTTGTCCATTTTTAAGTTGGGTTATTTGATTTTTGTTGTTGGTGAGTTGTAGAAGTGCTTTATATATTTCAGATATTAACCCCTTATCCGATATGTGATTTGAAAATATTTTCTACCATTCCGTTGGTTGCCATTTTACTTTGTTGATTATGTCCTTTGATACAAAATGTATTAAGCTCGATGTAATCCCACTTGTCCAATTTTCCTTTTGTTGTCTGTGCTTTGGATGTAATATCCAAGAAATACATTGTCATGAAGCTTTTCCTCAAGGTTTTCTTCTAGGAGTTTTATTGTTTTGAGTCTTACATTTAGGTCTTTAATTCTTCTTGAGTTAATTTTTGTGTATGGTATAACAGTCCAGCTTCATTATTTTTCAGGGGATATCCAGTTTTCCCAGCACCATTTTTTGAAGAGACTATTCTTTCTTCATTGAGTAGTCTAGACACTTTGTAAAAGATCATTTAACCATATACACGAGTTCATTTCTGGATTCTCTATTCTATTCCACTGGTGTATTTATATATCTTGATGTCAGTACCACATTCTTTTGAATATGGTAGCTTTGTAATATGTTTTAAAATCAGAAAGTGTGAGTCCTCTAATATTATTTTTCAAAATTTTTTTGGCTATTTAGGGTCCCTTGAGATTCCATATGAATTTTAGGATGAATTTGTCTATTTCTACAAGAAATGCCATTGGGATTTTGTTGGGGATTGAGTTGAATCTGTAGATTGCTTTGGGTAGTATGGGTATTTTAACAATATTGTTTTCTAATCTATGAACACAAAGTATTTTTTCACTTATTTGTGTTTTTTTATTTTTTTCATTAATAACTTGTAATTTTCAGTATACAAGTCTTTCACCTTCTTAGTTAGGTCTATTTCTAAATATTTTATTCTTTTTGATGCTGTTGTAAATGGAATTCTTTTTCAAATATTCTTTTTGGATTATCCATTCTCAGTGTAGAAAACAACTGATTTTTGCATATTGATTTTGTATCCTGCCATTTTGCTGAATTCTTTTATTCTGAAACATTTTTTTGTGTGTGAAATCTATAAAGTTTTCTGCAAATAAATTCATGTCATCTACAAACAGAGATAATTCTGCTTCTTCCTTTCCAATTTTGATGCTTTTTATTTCTTTTTTCTTGCCTAATTTCTCTGGCTAGGAATTCCAATGCTATGTTGAATAGAAATGGCAAGAGCAGGCATCCTTACCTTATTGCTGATTTATAAGAAAAGCTTTGAGTTTTTCACCATTCAGTTTGATGTTAATTGTAGGGTTTTCACATATAAATTTTATTATGTTGAAGTAATTTCTTTCTACATCTAGTTTGGTGAGTGTTTTATCATGAAAGGGACTGAATTTTATCAAATGCTTTTTCTGGATCAGTTGTAATAATCATGTGGTTTTTGTCCTTCATTCTATTAGTTTGGTGTATCACATTTATTGATTTGCATATATTGTAGCATCCTTGCAATAAATCCCATTTGGTCATGGTAATATAATCCTTTTAATGTGCTACTGAATTCAAATTGCTAGTATTTAGTTGAAGATTTTTGCACCAATATTTGTCAGGGGTATTGGCGTTTTTGTCAGGGGTATTGTCAGGTTTTCTTTTCTTGTAGTGGAAAGGTATCAGAGTAATGCTGGCCTTATAAAATGAGTTTGAAAGTGTTCCCTCTTCTTCAGTATTTTGGAAGAGTTTTAGAAGTATAGGTATTAATTCCTTTTTAAATGTTTGGTAGAAATTCTCCAGTGAAACCATCTGGTCCTGGACTTTGTTGAGAGGTTTTTGATTATGGATATAATCTCCTTGCCAGTTATTGGTCTATTTTGATTTTCTATTTCTTCATGATTCAGTCTTGGTAGATTGTGAGTTTGTAGGAATTTATCCATTTCTTCTGGGTTATCCAATTTGTTGGCATACAGTTATTCATAGTATTCTCTTATGATCTTTTTTTTATTCTGTGGTGTTGGTAATGTCGCCTCTTTTGTTTTTAGTTTTAGTCATTTGAATCTTCTCTCTTTTTTTCTTAGTTACTCTAAGGGCTGGTCAGTTTTGTTTATCTTTTCAAACAACTAATTCTTAGTTTCATTTTTTTCTGTTTTTGTATTCTGTTTCATTGAGCTCTGCTCTAATTTTTACTATTTCCTTCCTTCTGCTAGCTTTGGGTTTAGTTTGTTCTTCTTTTCCTAGTTTCTTGAGTTGTAAAGTTAGGTTGTTGATTTGAAATCTTTCTCCTTTTTTAAAGTAGGCATTTTCAGCTAACTTCTCTCTTAGCCCAGCTATTGCTGAATCCCCTAAGTTTTGTGTTGTTTTTTTGTTTACATTTGTGTCAAGGTATTTTCTAGTTTCCCTGTGACTTCTTCTTTGAACCACTGGTTGTTTAAGAGTTTGTTGTTTAATTTCTATATATTTGTGAATTTCTCAGTTTTCCTTCTGTTATCTATTTGTAATTTTATTACATTGGGATTGAAAAAGATGTGATTTCAGTCTTCTTGAGTTGTTAAAAGCAATTTTTGGCTTAAAATGTGGTCTGTCCTGGAGAATGTCCCATGTGCACTTGAGAAAACTATATATCCTGCTGTTGTTGGGTGGAGTGTTCTTTATATGTCTGTTAGGTTCAGTGGTCTCTATTTCTCTATTTCTCTATGGTCTTTATTTCTCTGTCTGGTTGTTATATTTTTTATTGAAAGTAGTGTATTGAAGTATCCTGTCATTATCATGTTGCTGTTGTATCAAAATTTAGTGGTTAAACTGGTCAGTTGAGAATCATATTAACATAACACAAAACCATATATATGCTATATTAAAGTATTAAAATAGAAGAAGCATCTTAGAAACATTTCTCCAAACTCTTCTTTAGTTTTTTGAAAGAGATTGGCTTGCTTAAGTTAAAAGTCACAGTGATTTGGAAGATGGTGGCAGAGTAGGACCCTAGGCTTGCCTCCTCCCATGAATACAATTAGATAACCATCAAATCATCCTAAATACCCCAGAAATTGACCTGAAGACTAGCAGACAAACCCCACAACTAAAGGTAGAGAAGAATCCACATCAGAGAAGGTAGGAAGTGCAGAGATGTGGTTTGGGAGAGAAACGGATCATAGCCACTAAGGTGGGGAGGGAGGTGCAATCATGGAGAAGGGCAAGAGACAGACCACCACACATGGGAACACACAGGGAAAATGAATCCCCATATCAACTGGCTTCAGAAGCAAGAGGGACTGAATTTTGTGAGTTCTTGCAACCAGAAGGGATTAAAGCCTGGGGTTTTAAAAGTCAGTAGGCTAGGATGAGATAGAGCCCAGAGGGCACTGGCGATGATCTTGGAGAGAAGTCAGGCAAACAACCCATAGACTTACAGAATGGAAACAGCAATCTGAAGAGTACCTGGGGCACACAATGGGGAAATTATTCACTTATCTCAGAGTATGGCATCCCAGAGAGACAGTATTCATGAAAAGACCCCTCTGGGAACAAAGGAACTGGCAAGTTCCATTTCCCTCCCCAGCCTCTCAGCATAAGCACAGGCTACCTGCAGGAACCAGCACAGTGTGAATACTCCCTGCTTACCTGCTTACACTAAGCCATGCCCCCGCGCTCCAGAAGAACCACTTCTCCCAGTCACATTTGCCCCAGTTCCAGCGCAGTGCCTGCTTCCCCAGAAGACTGGCCCAAACCGCTGCTCACACTGCATCTCCTGAGGCAGGAGTTTCACAGAGCCTTGGTTCCAGCAGTGGTGGTGAAACCCTCATTTCACAAACAGATCAGAGCACATCTAGTTAAAATGCAACACATTCAGGTCAGGGACCAAACACTGGCCACAATAGGCAGAGAGCCTCTGAAGGATAAAGTGGCCAAGACAAAACAGCAGAGCACACACAGCACACACTCTCAGACACTCCCGGAAGTGCCAGGCCCTGGAGAATAGGGAACACAACATGGCAGACTCTACAGGACCTCTTCTTCATAAGGCCATTTCCCTCAAGAACAGGAGACTTAACTTTCTTAACACAGAGAAACAGGCACAGAGACAAAATGAGAAGACAGAGAAATTGATCCCAAATGAAAGAACAGGGCAAGGCCATGACCAGAGATGTAAGTGAAACAGATATAAGTAAAATGCCTTATAGAGAATTTAAAGTAATGATCATAAGTATAATCACCAGACTTGAGAAAAGAGTGGAAGACATGAGTGAGACCCTTAACACAGAGATAAGGAATTAACATAGCAGAGATAAAGGGCTCATTAAATGAAATGAGAAACATGCTTGTTGGAATGAACAGCAGGATGGAAGAAGCAGAGGAACAAATTAGTGACCTAGAAGACAGAGTAATGGAAAGTAATCAAGCTGAATAAAAGAGAGAAAAAAGAATTATGCAAAATAGTAATAGACTTAGGGAACTCAGTGGCTCCATGAAATGTAATAACATTCATATTATAGGAATCCCAGAAGGAGAAGGAGGGAGGAAGGGAGAAGGAGGAAGGAGAGGCAGAAAATTTATTTGAAGGAATAATAGCTGAAAACTTCCCTAATTGGGGGAAGGAAACAGATATTTAGGTCCAAGAGGCACAGAGAACTCCCATAAAAACAAAAGCATATCCACTCCAAGACATATTGTAATTAAATTGGCAAAGTATAGTGCTAAAGGAAAATATTTTAAAGCAGCAAGACAAAAAAAGACAGTAACTTAAAAAGGAAAACCTGTAAGGAGGTTTTTCAACAGAAATTTTGGAAGTCGGAAGGGAGTGGCATGATCCATACAAAGTTCTGAATGGCAAAAATTTGCAGCCAAGAATACTCTATCCAGAAAGGCTATCATTCAGAATAGAAGGAGAGATAAAAAATTTCCCAGACAAACATCAGCTAAAGGAGCTGATGACCACTAAATCAGCCCTGCAAGAAATATTAAAGAGGACTCTTTGAGTGGAAAGGGGAGACCAAAAGTGACAGCAAAAAAAGGTAGGAAACACAAAAGCAGTAAAAATGAATATTTCTCTAAAAAATCAGTCAAGGAACTCACAAAATAAAAGGATGTAAAGTATGACAACACAAACCAAAAATGTGGGGAGGAGAGGAGTAAAGAATGGGTTCAAACTTAAACAACCATCAACTTAATATAAACTGCTGTATGCAAAAGAGGTTATAAATAAGAATGAAATCTTGCCACTTGCAACAACATGGATGGAGCCAGAGAGTATAATGCAAAGCGAAAGAAGTCAGAGAAAACAAATACCATATGATTTCATTCATATGTGGAATTTAAGAAACAAAACAAATGAGCAAAGGGGGAAAATGAGAGAGACAAATTAAGAAACAGACTGTTAATTATAGAGAACAAACTGATGGTTACCAGAGGGGAGGGTAGTGGGGGGAGGGGGTTAAATAGGTGATGGAGATTAAGGAGTGCACTTGTGATGAGCACCAGGTGGTGTATGGAATTGTTGAATTGCTATATTGTACACCTGAAACTAATATAATTAACTGGAATTAAAAAGTTTAAAGAAGTCACTATGATTTTTCAGGGGCTTAAAACAAGCAATGGAAACTAGTCTTCAAGGTAATTTCTAAATTATCTCCTTTATGTCATTTTTCTGTATCGACCTAGTCAATAATGATGGCTTCCATTCAGAGGCAGATTTTTGGAAAACCTACCAAAACTTAAGCAGTTCTTTGACCCCTTCTGATGTTATGCTTTTGGAAAATTTGTAAGACTAAGGTATTTAACTGTAATCAGTTAAGGCCACCTGTGTGAAGTGGTGATGGAGTAGCCAGTGGCATGTTGGGGATTCAGATGAAGGACAAATGAAAGGAGGTACATCTTTTTTGAGTTTAATGGGGTCTATATAGGTAGCTTGCAGTTACTTGCATGTCTATTTAAGGCATTGTTAGATGTCAGAATAGTGTTGGAATGGCTTTCAGTATGCTCTCATGGCCCACTGAGCCTGCTTAGCCAGCAGCGTGACAGGAAGGTATAAGGCCAGAGTCCACAGTACCATATGAAGTTGTCCTATGGTGCTGTGACAGGCAGCTTATAGAATGATGCAACCTGGTATTCACACCCTGTGTAATTACTTTCTCTCGAGTGTGGGTGGGTCCTAGGGATTCCTTCCAACTGAATGGTGAAGGGATGACATTTCTGTGATTAGGTTACAAGAGACTGGCTTCTTGCTAGCTTGTTCTCTCTTGCTGCTGTGCTCTCTCTTGCCCTCTTGCCTGCATGCACTTCCTCTTGCATTGCTAATTGCCATGTTGTGAGATACTCAATGTAGACACATGCATGGAAAGGAACATTTTTTTTATAGTAACCACGTGAAATAGAATTTGTCAGACTCCTGTGTTTGTAACAAGCCTATAAGAAATGTACAAGCAACAAATACATTAAAAAAATTTTTTTTAATGCTTATTTGTGAGAGAGAGTGAGAGAGACAGAGCATGAGCAGGGGAGGGGTGGAGAGAAAAAGAGACACAGAATTCAAAGCAGGCTCCAGTCTCTAAGGTGTCATCACAGAGCTTGAACAAATACATCTTTTATAGCTGGTATTGGAAAGAAATTTGAAAGGAATTTTCAAAAATTTTCCTATAAAAATACTGGGTAAAATGTATTATACAGGCTTCTTAGGCAATTAATTAAAAAATTAACTTTTCTAGATTTTGTGATATTTGCAGTAGATATCTGTACTTTATTGTTAATTCCTCATTCTAAACATTCATTTTCTCACTTAAAAAAAAGTTTAAAAATTTGATACTCTGCCAAGGAATTTCGTTATTACATGTATTGTATCCAAAAATGGAATTACCACTTTTTTGAATGTTTTGGAAGAAGAGACATGAAAACAATAAATTTATTTCTTAAAGATCCTCAGGAAAAAATATGAAGAGGCTCCTTTCTATTTAGAGAGAAACCTCAGAATTCAACACACCTGGCACAAATATTTGTGAGGGAGGAAGGTAAAAAATGAATGAATTATACTATCTGCACAGGACCACAATCTGTTTTATATCACACTAGATGCTTCATTATCACTACACTTTGTCTAACACAGTTAACACAGCACGTTGAGGAGTAAACAAAAAAGAAAATTTTAAAAGTTACTTTATTTGAATCTATTGATCAACATGCAAGGTTTTCTAAGAATTTTTGAGAAATTAGTAAAGTCTTTTAGGTATGAAATACCATCACACAAACAGAAAGAAAACAGAATTATACCTTTTAAAAATAACTTTCCAAAAGAAGCATTTTTACCAAGAGCAATTGAACTTTTGATTTGATTAGATGCTAGCATTTATGTACTGAAGGCTATAGAACAAGTTGGCATATCATTCTATTTGTAAAAAAGCTACATGAAGTCCCTTAATGCTGCACATATTCTTTTGAGTTGATATACCATTTGGTGAATCTAATTTGTTCAGTGATTTTCAAGTACTTTTAAAATTACATTGATTTACACCAAATCCTAGTGACTAGTGTTCATACTATAAGATGACATTAATCTAATTATAAGATATATTCCTTTTTAAAATGAAGACCATTATAAAACATCTTTCCTATTGACTGAAGTTTTTGTATTTAAACAATCTTTACCTATTAGGCATGGAATCACATTAATATTATAAGGTTAATACAAAACAGACACATAATGTGGGGAAAATAGCAAAATAGAAAGCTTATTCCACACAAATATTCATAAATTTCTGAAAAAACTGCAAAGAATTATTGCAGAAAAATAATAATTAGTGTTAGGTTTTTAACAGATGCAAAAGGAACATTAATATAAACATATTAGTGCATAGCTTTCATTATGCATACTTATGTCATTTAGCAGAACGTATTAACTAAGTTGAGTTTTTAGCACTCTGTGAAAAACAGACTCACTACTGCAAAATCAGAGATAATCACCAAATGTCAAAGTTTATTAATGAACTTTATTTGATGATAATTTTCTTTAACTATATTAGAATGACAAGCTAATTTAATAATGGCTCCTGATACATAAATATAACTATTTATTACATTTCTTAAAAAATTCATTAGATGGGGGGCCCCTGGATGGCTTAGTCAGTGTCTGGCTCTTGGTTTCTGCTCAGGTCATGATCTCGCGGCTTTGTGGCTTCAAATCCTGCGTTGGTCTCTGTGCTGGCAGCGTGGGGCCTGCTTGGGATTCTCACTCTCTCCTCTCTCTCTGCCCCTCCCCCATGCACACTATCTTTCTCTCAAAATGGATAAATAAACTTAAAAAAATTCACTGGATGGAAAAGGAAAAGATATATAATTCCCATACTTTCAAATTTAAAATTTGAGCTTTTTATCCATTTTAAATTGTCACAACTCCCTAAATATTAGAGAGTAAGACTAAAATTATTTTATTATTTTTTACAATGTTTATTTATTTATGTTGAAAGAGAGAGCACAAGTGGGGTGGGGAGGGGCAGAGAGGACAGAAAGAGAGAGAGAGAGAGAGAGAGAGAGAGACAGAGACAGAGAGTCCCAAGCAGGCTCCATGCTGCCCAGCACAGAGCTGGACATAGGGCCTGATCCCATGAACCATGAGATATGACCTGAGCTGAAGACAAGAATTGGACACTTAATCAACTGAGCCACCCAGGCGCCCCTAAAATTTTTTATTTTAAACATTTCAAAATTATAGTCACTTCTCAGGAAAAGGCAAAAGACAAAAAGGCTCTAAAATTACCTTTTTAATTTTTTCCATCTTTTTGGGGATATAGAAAAATTAAAATGATACACCATTGCTGAACTCATTTTACTCCATAATTTTAAACCAGTGACTAAGTCTACACACTCCACTGAAAAGCCAAGAATTTATTAAAAGGAGCAGAACAGGAATCAAAATGAGAACATTAAGTCAAGTTTAAAGTTCAAATTCATTTTAAAGGTTAGATTTTAATCATTTAAAAAAAACTGGGGAAACAATGAATTCCAGGCACTGAATGGTGGACACTAGCTTCTCCTTTTAAGTATATTTAAGTAATTCATTTGTTCACCAACTTATTGTTCAACAGATATGATACAAATATCTGCTATGTACTGAGCACTGTGTTAAATGCTGGGGATATAGTGGTGAACCCAGAGGACATGATCCCTGCCCTCATGGAGCTTCAGTTTCCAGGGATGCTTTATCTAGCAAACTAAGAAACTTGCTATGGAGCCTCAAATTGATTGCTGTTTTAAAGATAATTTTGTTGTTTTGGAGGGAAAATCTTATAAAAGTGTCAAAACTTGAAACAATTCTATACGTTCAATTATGATCATCATTTAGCCTTTTTGTAAAACAAGAAGAGGAACAACTTATTATTCTACCTACACCATATTTGAATCAGCAAAGACTAGCAGAGAAGCCACATGGAGCATAGCCTAAAGGAAAATGTATCTATGCTTCATTGCATTCCTGCTATAGACTCACTGAATGATCTTGGGCAGCTAAGTCTACACCTGGGCTTATGTTTTCTCATGTATGAAATGGGATCATCTAGGGGGCATCTGGGTGGCTAGTCGATTGAGTGTCCAACTTCGGCTCAGGTCAGTCAGTGGGTTCAAGTCCTGCATCAGGCTTTGTGCTGACAGTGCAGAGCCTGCTTTGGATTCTCTGTCTCCCTTTCTCTCTGCCCCCACCCATTCTCTCTGTCTCAAACATAAATAAACATTTTTTAAAAATGTTTTAAAAATGGGTTTATCTGTGAATATTTTTAAGATAAGTGAGATCATATATGAGTGCTCAGATGAGCCACTACTTGAAACTGTTATTGTACATTACAATACATTATCATTGATGGTCAAAAGGAAAGATGAGGAAGCAATATCCTGAAATAAAGTCAAATTCATTGTGTTGTGTAGGTTCAGGAACCCTTCATAAGAGACTGAAGCTTTTAGCTCACTCTCAAATATCAGAAATAAAAGTTTTCTAGCTGCCCCATTGTGTTTGGTGATGATCGAGAGTGCTGGTCTGGGCCTACTTTCCCCAACAATCTGATCTCATCTCCATCATCACACATGCAGGCAGCCACATTTCATAGACATGTATTAAAGAGAGTCAAAGGCAGAGAATTAACACCTGCATAAAGGATGCAAACTAGGCCATCACATTAAAGAGCATAAATTGATTAAATGAAAATGTAGTAAATGACATCCTAATGGTCCTTATTCTGGCTTCCTAATTCTCTGTGCACAAGATGCTTTTATGCACCACTGAAGTAGAGCCATCACAACTTCCAACTAGCCCCAGTTAGTCTAATTACAGCCTAATGCTCTCCAAATATGTCTGGCATAAAAGCCTCATAACCTGCCTTTTCTTAATTTAGAAGGGTCAGATTGAGCACTTTTTGAATCTGAACTATAGTATAACCCGATAGTACACACAAAATATGCATTGTCTTTTTTTTCCAAAATATACATTCTTAAGGAAAATGTGCATTTAAACTATCTTTGGTAACCTGTCTCTGTACACAGATTGAGAATTTGTGAAACTGGAGGAGTTTGGGAGATCATGTGATTAAATTGCTATGAAAACCCTAGAAGGCACCATGTCTTAATATTTTTATTCACTGTGGACATGCAGTTTTGTCTTAATTAGACATGTAAAATTAAATCATTGTTTCATCATATAATCAATATAATAATAATAGCTAATAAGTACTAATTGCTTTATAAGGGTTAATTCATTTAATCCTATAATAACCCTAATCAAAAGGTACTGTTATTATCACTATTTTAAAGATGAGAAAACCAAAGCATAGAGAGGTTAAGTTATCTCAGGCCACATGATCTGTACATGGTGGACCTGGGATTTGAACCCAGGCAGTCAGTCTGTCTCTAGGTCAGCTCTTTTAACTATTATAACAGAACGCCTATATGGGTGTAGAAATACAAGTCAAAGTCTATTGTATCAGGCAGGGTATCTTAGCTCACAGAATGTCCAGGAGGGTCATAGAGCCAGGTGTGGGGCCATCTGGTTTGGAACAGTACTGAAAATCATACCATTGACTTGGTTTCTTAAAACCACCTTAGTTCTCCTTCGGCACACAAGATCACACTTGAACCACGAACATCAGTCAAGCTGAATTCTGGGTGCTGCTGCCAGAATCTATTATAGCATCCCCCAGACAGTGGACATAGCCACCACTTCACCAGAATGACTGCCAAGTCCCCACTTCTTTGCATTCCTAGGTCCTGTTTCCAAGTCCAGGCTCTATGGCTGATGATAACTACAGAGAATACATCCTGCAAAGACATTGGAGGCAACACACTGTTTCAGTTGAAACAGTTATGTAAACCTTTGAGAAAGAAAGCAATTTTTAACTGTTGATACGTGTCACCATTGAGAGGAATTTAAAGTCACCAAGAACATTTCCATTAATTAGGCACAGTCATCAGTAGAGATAATGGAAAACAGGAGTGTTTCCTCAAGAATGTATTTTCCATTTAGATTAGTAAAAAGTATCTGTGAAAATCCTTAGAGGAAGTGAGTAATCACACACAGTATCTACTGAGTCTACATCTTTTTTGCCTGTAGAATGTTTCACCTCATATGACGCTAATGGAGAAAAAATAGTTTGTTGTTCGAGTGTAAAGACTAAATAATGATAAATTAGTTGCCTGAAGTGCAGTAAAAAAGAAACAAATGGATGTGTGGCATTAACAGAGTTAATTATAGATGCAGATTAAAAGGTAAGATTAAGTAGTGGAAGAAAAGCAGAGAGTCACCTTCGGCCCAGACCCGCCAAGCAGTAGCGGTCAGTCACCTAGCAACAAGTTTCCTATCCCTGCTGTGCTCTTTAATTCAGCAAATCTGCTCAGGATGGCAGGCTGTTCTCCTGACAAAACGCATTATGTAGGAGACGGAGGGATACAAAAATCCACTGTACACAGCACTCTGCTCCCTATTGACCACTGATCCTTTCTCTCAATCCACAAAAGAGGTTCACATAATGCCCTGAAAGGAGAAGAGTCTCCACAGAGAAAACATTTGCTTGTAATTGAGATTGACTACATAATGAAAATGATGTTCTTTTTAAAATTCTGCTTGTTGAGGCCACACTTTTGTCTCCTGGCACTCAAAACACATCCCTGCTGGGAAAAGGGGCAAACATTGTAAAAACTCAAAACTGTGATTTTTTTTTTCTTTTCTTTGCATTGAAAATACCCATTCTATAACAAAATGGCCAGGTCTCTCTCTTAGAACTTAAACAAGTGATAAGAAGGTAAACAGGAAAACTTCTATTCAGAGTTGCTGTCACAAATGCTTGCTTTGCTGAAGGCACACAGGCAATGCATGCTCATTCATTTGCAAAACAACTGGACAAAAATAGAATTTTGATTTCTTGATCGTGCCCTCTGTGCAGACCCATTAAAATTTTAACCTGGCCCAGAGATAGGAGCAGAGAAAAGCAGAGAGCAGAATAGCTCATCTTCTTAATCTAGAGGACACCATTAAAGTGACCTGTGTAGGGCTTAGGTTGATTTCCTATTAAAAGATTACATTGGGATCTTTAAGAGGACTGATCCAGCATAGTCACAGTTGTTTTAAAACCAGATCATTAAATTAATTAATTTTGAAATAATACTGAAATTATTTTAAAATAGATTAGTAAACATTAATATATCTGGCTTCCTATACTTCAAAGATTTTATCATGCAAAATATATAACTTTTACAAAACGTAAATGATTTCCCACACATTAAAATGCTTTCACCAAAACATGCATTCAACAGACTTTTATAAAACACCTACCTAATGCCAGGCACTGTTCTAGATGCTGGGGTTTTAGACATGAAAAATACAGAGTACTAGCCTTCAAGAGAAACTGAGGAGTATTGTACAATTACAGCACGGTGTGAAGGATGTTGGGGTAGAGTTTGGCATGTAAGAGAATACCTTGAGTGATATATGGCCCAGAATGTAGGGTAATGTTGTCCATACTGGTTAGATATTCTGGAAGAATGATACCTATCCTAGATATTTATATAAGTGAAATCATACACTATTTGTCCATTTGTATTTGGCTTATTTCATTTAGCATAATGCTTCCAAGTTCCATCCATGTTCTAAGATGTATCAGAATTTCATTCCTTTTTACAGCTATTATCCCAACAATGCACATGCCACAGTTTGTTTACCCATTTGCCCATTGATGCACAGGGGTTTTCCACCTTTTGGCTACTGTGCATAATGCTGCTATGAACATAGGTATATACAAATTTGAGTCCCTGTTTTCAATTCTTTTTTTTAAATTTTTATTTATTTTTTTAATTTACATTTAAGTTAGCATATAGTGCAACAATGATTTCAGTGGTAGATTCCTTAATTCCCCTTACCCATTTAGCCCA
Organism: Panthera pardus; assembly: GCF_024362965.1. Taxonomy (NCBI): domain Eukaryota; kingdom Metazoa; phylum Chordata; class Mammalia; order Carnivora; family Felidae; genus Panthera; species Panthera pardus. The sequence continues at coordinate 99,219,067 of NW_026526810.1, read as the reverse complement.
TTCCCCCTCCCACAATCCCTCTGGCAACTCTCTGTTCTCTGTATTTAAAAGTCTCTTATGTTTTGTCCCCTCCCTGTTTTTTTATTGTTTTTGCTTCCCTTCCCTTATATTTATCTGTTTAGTATCTTAAATTCCTCATATAAGTGAAGTCATATGATATTAGTCTTTCTCTGATTGTCTAATTTCACTTAGCATAATACCCTCCAGTTCCATCCACGTAGTTGCAAATGGCAAGATTTCATTCTTTTTGATTGCCAAGTAATACTTCATTATATATGTATATACCCCATCTTCTTTATCTATTCATCCATCAGTGGACATTGGGGCTCTTTCCATACTTTGGCTATTGTTGATAGTGCTGCTAAAAACATCGGGGTGCATGTGCCCCTTTGAAACAGCATACCTGTATCCCTTGGGTAAATACCTAGTAGTGCAATTGCTGGGTCGAGGGTAGTTCTATTTTTAATTTTTTGAGGAACCTCCATACTGTTTTCCAGAGTGGCTGCACCAGTTTGCATTCCCAGGTGTTAATTTTTCTTTAAATGTTTGCCAGAATTCACCAGTGAAGCCATCTGGTCCTGGGCTTTTCTTTTTGGGGAAACTTTTGATTACTAATTCAATTTCCTTACTAGTAATTGCTCTATTCAGATTTTCTGTATCTTCCTGTTCAGTCTTTGTAAGTTGTAGAATTTTGTCATTTCTTCTAGATTGTCCAGAAGTTGGTTGTTGGCGAATAGGTTGTTCATTATAACCTCTATGATACTTTGAATTTCTGTGGTATGGATGTAATGTCTCCTTTTTCATTTATAATTTTGTTGATTTGGGTCCTTTCTCTTTTTTTCCTTGGTTAGTCTAGTTAAGAGTTTGTCAACTTTTATCTTTTAAAAGAACCAACTCTGAGTTTGATTAATCTTTTGTTTTTCTGTTCTCTATTTCATTTATTTCTGCTCTAATCTTTACTATTTCTTTTCTTCTGCAAACTTTGGGCTCAGTTTGTTCTTCTTTTTTCTACTTCCTTAACACATAGAGTTAGGTCATTTATTTGAGTTCTTTCTTGCTTCTGAATGTAGGCATTTATTGCTATGAACTTCCCTCTTGGAATTGCTTTTGCTATATCCCATAAGTTCTGGTACATTACATTTCAGTTTTAATTTGTTTCAAGAAACTTTATTTCCCCTTTAATTTCTTTTTGATCCATTGGTTGTACAGGAAAATATTGTTTAATTTCCATATGTTCATGAATTTTCCAGTTTTCCTTTTGCTGTTGGTTTCTAGTTGTATGCCATTGTGGTCAGAGAAGATATTTGGTATGATTTCAATCATCTTGAATTTTCTAAGGCTCATTTTGTGGACTAACATATGGCCTATCCTAGAAAATGTTTTGTGTGCACTTGAGAAGAATGTATATTCTCCTGTTCTGTATATGTCTGTTAGATCCATTTAATCTATAATGTTATTCAAATCCACTGTTTCCTTATTGATTCTCTGTCTGGGTAACCTGTCCATTGCTGAGAGTAAGGTTATTAAAGTTTCCAATTATTATTGTATTACTGTTTATTTCTTTCTCCTTTTGGCGCTGTTAGTTTTAAATTTATATATTTTAGATGGTCCAATATTAAGCACATCAATATTTACAATTATATCTTAATTATTGACCCTTTTGTTATTATATAATGACCTTTGTCTTTTTATCAATTTTAGTTTAAAGTCTATTTTGTCTTAAGTATAGCTACTCTGGCTTTTTGTTTGTTTGTTTTGGTTACCATTTACTTGAAATCTGTTTTTCCCCCTTTACTCCCAGTGTATGTGTGTTTTCAAGGCTACCATGGGTCTCTTGTAGGCAGTGTATTGTTGGATCTTGGTTTTTTATCTATTCAACCATTCTGTGTCTTTTGATTGGAGAATTTAATCCATTTATGTTTAAAGTAATTATTAATAGGTAAGGACTTACTATTACCATTTTGTTAATTATTTTCTTATTTTGTAGGTGTTTTGTTCCTTGTTTCTCGTCCAGCTGTCTTTTCCTGTGCTTTGATGTGTTTTGGTATCAGTATGCTTTGACTTCTTTATCTTGTTCTTTTGTGTGTAATTACTATAAGATTTTCCCTTGTGGTTACCATGAGATTTACATAAAATATTTTAAATTTATAACACCCTATTTTAAACTGATAACAACTTAACTTCAATAGAATTTGTATATTTAATACTTTTACTTCTCACATTTTAGGTCATAGCTGTTACAGTTTATATGATTTTAATTGTGCAATAACCTAATAACAGGTTACCTCATTTATACTTATTTTTGATATATCCTTTTCTTTTAACTTTTAAACTACAATTGTGAGTTCAACACCACTATTACCATATTGTAGAATCTAACTATGAGTATGTATTTACCATTACCAGTGAGATTTACTCCACCTGTTTGTGTTTTTATGATGTTAATTAACATTCTTTTACTTCCACTTAGAGAACTCTCTTTAGCATTTATTGTAAGGCAGGTTTGATGGTAATGAACTGCCTCAGCTTTTGTTTTTTCAGGAAAGTATTTATTCCTCCTTTGTTTCTGAATGACAGCTTTGTCAGGTATAGAATTCTTGGTTGACAGTTATATTCTTTCAATATTCTGAATATGTCATCCCATTCTCTACTGGCATGAAAAGTGTCTGTTGAGAAACCTATTGATAGTATCATGGGGTTTCCCTTAAATGTAACTTCTTTTTTCTCTGGCTGCTCTTAAAATTCTTTCTTTGTCTTTGACTTTTGACAGATTTATTTAAAGTGCCTTGGTATGGCTTTGTTCAGGTTCAGCCCATTTTGAATACTTTGGGCCTCATGGATCTGGATATTCATTTCTTTTCCCAGGTTTCAGAAGTTTTCAACCTTTATTGCTTTAAATATACTCTCTGTCTCGTTCTCTTTCTTTCCCCCTTCTGGAATTCCTATTGGTTCCTCTCATTGTGTCCTGTAATTCCTGTTGATTTTCTTCACTCTTTCTTATTTTGTCTTTTTGGTTCTCTAACTGGGTAATTTCAATGTCCTATCCTCCAGATTACTGATTCTTTCTTCTGCATGGTCAAGTCTACTTTTCAAAATCTCTATTGAATTCTTCAGTTTAGTTATCACATTCTTCAACTCTAGGATTTCTTGGGTTTTTGTTTTTGATGATTGCTATTTCCTTGTCAAACTTCTTGTTTTATTTGTCTGTTTTTTTCTTAATTTCATTTAATTGTCTGTGTTTTCTTGTAGTACACTAAACTTCCTTAAGAGGATTATTCTGAATTCTTTGCCTGACAGTTCACAGATCTCCATTTCTTTAGGGCCAGTTATGATTAGCTTTATTAGTTTCCTTTGATGGTGTCATATTTTACCTGATTCTTTGTGATCTTTGATTCTTTACACTGTTATCTGTACATTTGGATAATGGGGCTCTTCTTAAAGGTTTGCTTTAGCAGAGATAGTTCTTCACTGGCCAGCTCAGTTTGGGTTTCTTGTTATGTCTGCTGATAATCTTTGGGCAGTTAAGACCCAGTATTATAGTCTACTTTTAGGTATGGCAATTGTTTGAACTTTGAGGACAGGGAACAGGGGTGTGCCACTGGCACAGAACAGTAGGAATGAACTGCAGGCTTGTTCCCTACTACTCAAATGAAGCTGTAGGATGGGCTCCACAGTTGTCTGAATTCTCTGGTCAGGCTTACTAGATGATCAGGACTGGGTACTATATTCAATAGTATGTAGGGCTATAAATTAGTTTCCCTGCCTGGCAGGGCAGCAGATGAGAGCCCAGGGCCTATAGAACTCATTGTTTAGGGGCCTGAAGCAGGCCTAACTATGCCCTGAATTCCCTGGTCTGGTGAAGTTTTGCTCTGCAGACAGGGGAATCCACAGACTGTGCTAGCTATTCAAGTGCTATTATGTGGAGAGCTGTTGAATGAGCTACACAGCTTCCTATGTGCTCTGGCTAGGTCTCCTGGTCAGACAGGCTCCAGCTATATTCAGCAATGAGCAGGGCTACAAATTAGACTCCTTGCTCAAATGCAACAGCAGAAGCAGCTCTAAAGCTTTTTGTTACTTTAACTCAAGCTGACCCACATCCCAAATTTTCTGGCCATACAGGACCATTGGCTCTGCCCTGCAAACTATCACTTCTGTCTGTACTTTTCTTAGCTGGAACACCACTAGGCCACATAGGTCCCAAGAGTTGTCACCAACCCTTCTAGTCAGATAAGACTAGAATACACTCCACAGAGAGTGGGGCTATGTTTCAGCCCTCTTTCCTGGGCAGAATGGATGGGGAATGTTGTAGGCCACTCTCGATTTCCCAAATAGGCTCTCCAGTTGGAAGGGACTAGGAGCTATCTTTAGCTTTGGCTAAGAATTGATCCCTCTGCCTGTTTTATAGCATTGGAAGCCTGCATTTTCAATATTGGCTTGGCTCTGGGGGTGATTAGCTATGCCCATCAACCTCTCAGCTCAAGCACCACTGGGCCACACAGCTTCCAGGAGTTGTTACCAACTTTCTGGTTAGATGGGGCTAGAAGAGACTCTTAACAGTAGATGGATCTGTGACTCAACATCTTGCTTGGGTGTGGACAAACTCTAGGGCCAGCAAAACTTCACATCTGAGGATCTCAAGCAGGCATATCTGTATCCCACTGAGTTCCTTGGTCAGAGTGTGCTCATTCCTGACTTGGTTCTGCAGATGAGCAAAGCTTCTGGTTGGGATTAATTCTTGGGCACTGCAGGTATGAATGCAGTCAGCGAAGATCCATGTGCTACTTATTGCAAGCCCCTTCTTGTCTCTGTCTCACAGTCAGATGCCCAGTAGCTTGGCCCCACAGATTTTCCTGCCATCCCCATATGTGAGATCAGAGTAGGGACTCCCACAAAGTGACCCACAAGGCTGGGAGAGGTTAGCTGTACCCCTGATTCTCTTTTCCCCTTGGAGGAACTAGTGCCTCAGGGGAGGCCTCTCCATGTGGTGCTGTGCTATTCTGAGGTAGAGGCAATGTGGTGTACATGTAGTCATTTTTCTTACCCTTTTAATGCAGTCTTTCTTGGTCTCTAAGGTGTAGGGGATTCCTTAGCCTCACCTTCATGTTCTAGAATTACATCAGCAGTGTCTTGTTCCTGAATAGGTGTTAGTTCTTGTGAGGGGGAGTGAGGTCAGGAATGACCTATGTTGCTATCTTGGAGATGTCACTCTCAGGACTTTTCCTGAAGGGAGTGAGGAAATACTGATAGACCTTAGTATGACTAGATTTGCAGTGACATAACCGGTGATTTTTATTTCCTCTTCCTGAGGAAAGCTCCCAGGTAATAAAAGAATGTATATCCCTCATTATAAGTTACCATTTAACTTAGATGGTAGAGTTCAGATTTTGCTGAAAACGCTAATGGAAAAAGAGGATTGTTGGTTTTATTGAGTGGTGAAAAATAATATTTCAATTTTCAGGGCATAATGAAGTTGTGAGTTCTTGATATTACTGAGGCTGCACCAAATTGGCACAGAGTGAAACAAAGCAAATTATGGTTGAGGCATTTGTGCATCGTTATTTTGCTGATTAATAAAATTGTGGTAGTGCCTAAATATGAATAATGCAACAAATAGGCTATTTTCTGACTTTCTAGCCTTAAGTGTATATACTATGCATCCGGGCAGGAAAATGGAAGATTATATGAAACACAAAACAGATCCCATCAGACCAGTATATTATCTAAACAGAGACATGATTAAAAACATGTCAATACAAAGTATAGCAATTGTCTAGTAGTTGTCATAGGAAGGTAGTACTATACTGTCTATAATCATGAACACCTGCCTGCCCTTTCTACCACATTTTCTCTTTCCACACCCTCAGAGTACAGATTTTTCTAGACAGGGCACAAGAGGGAGGGTCCAGTATTTATATCAGAACCAAATACGAACCAGTTCCAAATGATGACTTCATGTCTCTGCTAGATGGCACATTCCCATATTTTCCAGATTGCTGATGGCACCCAGTTTGAGGCCTTAGCACAAAGCACTCCAAGCACAGCACTTCTTGGTTGGATGATTACCTAATTTTAAAAAGTCATCTCGGAACTCAAGAGGTAAAGAGATTATGAAAGGTGACAAAACTGAAATAGTGCTATAAGGACAGGAACTACATTAACAATAGACCCGGGGCCCTTCTATTTTGCAGCACTTGTTAAACTGATGGCTGATAGGCTTAGCACACTTTAGTATTCCCTTCATCCTTCTCCCAAAGCATATCTTTGCCAAAGTTTCATAGTGGGTATTTCAAGGGTTACTTCACAGTAGCTTTCTTCTTTACTAAGCGGAATCTGTTGGGAAAATAGTATCACAATAATGCTGATCAGTTCTCTATAAAAGGTGACTTTAAACTCTCAAGTGAAAATGGGCCATATCAAGTCTGCATGATGAGCCACAGAGGATTTATGAGAATGTTGTCAAAGGTTGTGAAAATATAAGAGTTAGGGAGTCTCACTCCAATAGTTTCTTTCAGAGAACATGCTTAATAACTTTGCAAATATTACCTTCTCACATTTATGTCTAATCAGTTAAACCACATTATCTACCTTCTTAGCTTTCTCATAGAAGATTATCTGACATTTAGCATTCACCAGTTTTTCTGAAAAGGTTAATAGTTCACCAGCCAAAGTTAGAACTAAACAGAATTGATCATTCCTAAAACTCTTGGTTGAAATGTGAGGGCTTTGTGTTGACAGCCAAGGGATTGTAATGAGTCTTTCGTACATTCTTAAAGCTTGTTTCATTTGCCTTGTGAATGGAGAGAGTAAAATTATAGTCTCTAGGTGTTTTCCATGGTTCTTTCACATGCAGGCTTCCCGACACCAATTAAAGAGATTATGTCATCAAGTGAAAGGAAAGCTATAACTTGTATGTTAATGCTGTGATTACTTGAGACAGGGTCACAGGACCCAACAGCATAGCAGCTGACCTTCAAAAAATTAACTTTGAGCTCAATTCCTAATTAACCTTTTTCAATGTAAGAAAGTATAATTTCAGGCCATTGGCCCTCTAAAATACTCTTATACATGAATGTGTTACGAAAATCAGTTAGTAATTATCAAGATATTTTTTTTCCTTAATGATGTTATCTTTGAGGATGAATTTTTATTTCCACTCAAAGTATTCTATTTTCTCCATTAATAAAACTGCAAGAAACACACTTAAACCTACAAAAAATTTAGTGTTAAAATAAGTTCATGCTGATGCACAAAATGTCAAATAAGTATTGTATTCTGCCACTGCAGCAACAATGTGAGATTATCATCATTTGTACGTATGGAAAGATAGGTAAATTTAAAAAGTTATGTTGGATTCCAAAAATTTCCTCATTTTGAATTAATGTTCCCTGTAATTCTTAAAACCTTGCTCTACTATATAGTGTGTATTTTATTCCAGAAATTACTCTCTGATAAAGTACTCCAATTATATTAACTCTTATTTAGTCAGACTGAAGTTAATAGCTGGTGGACTTCACATTTCTTATAATCTCTGGTATCCTCTGGCTGAACAAAAGAGAAAGTTACTTTTAAAGTAGTGCTACATAATGGTTGAAAGGTTTGGTTCTGATATTCATGATTTGCCTCTGGAGATTATAAGGGTTCTCTGAATAAATAATTTTTACATCATTTGGTAATTATTCTCTTGTGATCTCCATATTAAAGTAGGATTTATCAAATTTAAGATCAAAATTAGCATTTTTGTGTTATAGATTTAGAAAATGCTTTAAATGTAACTTGAAATGTGGGTTCTACTAGCTCACTCCTTTGACTGCTTTGAATCCAGATTGTATATAATGCAGGCCAAAATATTGTTTTAGTAATAAATTATCAGAAACTATCCTAACAACATCTGTATTTTTCTATTTTGCATTTCCCCTAGTTTTGCCATAGCAGCATATTTTACTTGTAGAGTAGTGGACAATGCTCTACAAATTTCTGCAATATTATAATCAAAAGAATTAATAATTATTACCTTTCTGGTCAAAAGACCCCAGAGTTTAGATCTGAAGTGGCATTGTGGTAGAAATAGAGCAATAGACTTTTTTAAAGGGCCCCACAAAATGCCCTGAAATACACTGGCAAATATGAATTTCCCACTTACTCTTTGCCTCATGAACAATGTACAAAAGAATATACTGCTGTTTTGTTTATCAGTTGTATTTCTCTTGGAGCATTTATATATACCAGAATTGAAAAGAAGAGCTAGGACCAGTAATGAGATGCAATTAATGTCTTGCATAGGTTTCACTCAAATCAGAAAAATGACACCAAGAACACAGTAGTGAGCACAATAGAAAACAGTTGGAGCACAGCTGGAGAAGTTGCCTTGATATCTAAGTATGCAATTGGCATTGATCCTTAGGCTTTTAAGATGAAACAGGAAAAAAAATCTTCTAACTCGCAACCCAATCTGCAAAATAAAGAAACACATAATGTTGGAAACGCAAACAAAACATGTACATTCTTAAAGCAGATTTTATGTAGGTTTAGCATTGTTCCAAAATTAAAAAATAACCCTGGAGAGGAGAGTTCAGGATTCTTGTAAAATGTGTGTGTGTGTGTGTGTGTGTGTGTGTGTGTGTGTGTGTGTGTTTATCTATGTGCTTGGCATAGAAGGAGTTTAACATGGTTATGAAATAGAATTTTCCATTTCAGGGAAAGGCAAAGTGACTTATGAAGTCACCATCAACACATTTGTTCTACTCCTAATGGATTCTTTTGTTCTGTTTGATTCTCTTGAATTAATTTTAAAATGACAGGATTTGGGGTGTCTTGGTGGCTCACTCGGTTAAGCGTCCCACTTTGGCTGAGGTCATGATCTAGCAGCTCGTGAGTTCAAGCCCCATGTTGGGCTCTGCTGACAGCTCGGAGCCTGGAGCCTGCTTTGGATTCTGTGCCTCCCTCTGTCTCTGCCCCTCTCCCACTTGCGTTCTGTCTCTTTCTCTCTCTCAAAAGTAAATAAACATTAAAATAATTTTTTTAATGATAGGATATGAGGTATACTAAATAAGCCCCATTCTTCAATTGGTGACTAAAGTGACTTAGAGCACAACAAGTACATGGCTAATACTGACTATTAATATTTACCTTTATTTGGTCAGCTTAAATACATATTAACTCACAGAAGGTATTGCGTAATTATAGAAAGGTCAGTTATTAATAAATTTTAATAGATCTTGGCAGATAAATATATTAAAATATTTGTAACACAAATGAAATAGTTACTGAATTTTTTTCCTCAGCTAGAATTATCTCCTTGATACATAAAGATAAAATGGAAGGATTCCTGTATTCTTTTTCCAGCCCTCATGGAACTCTATTTCATTCTCTAAAATGCTCTGGAATTGGGAGGAAGACCATTGCTCTCAAGTTTCCAAAGAGACTGCTTTCTTTTAAATATCCAGTAACAAGTATCACCATCAACAACTGTGCCTGCCCTCCACCAGCTATAGAGTGCCACAAACATATACATTTCTACCTCTTCTCAAAAGTCTTTCTATTTTCTTGATTCCTGTAACAGCTGCTCACCTATTCACCAACACATCTTTTAAAGTCTCACTGAATTATTCTGCATCTTATTTAATTCACAAATGTTTAATGAACACCTCCTATCCCAGTCCCTTTTCAATATCTGGTTAGCTCTATGCCTTTGAGCAAAGCCCTTAACCATCCTTGGCTTTTCATCCTTAAGACAAAATCTCTAGTCCCTAGTGATTCTCTATGAACTCTCATATAACTCTGTAAGTCCTTTTGAAATCTTTTCTTCTGAAAAAAAAAAAGACAAAGCATATATAAATAGGTATTAACATGTGTATTTTCAATCTGCACTTTCTTGAATCAATTTGTACATCTGGCAAATCTCATGTAAAAAAATAAACTGCAGACAAAATATCTTCGAGTTCCCAAGTTATACATGATAGGAAGTAGGTGGTATCAGTCCCTATCACTTATAACCTAGTTCCTTTCATTTAGATAAAACATAGTTGAGGCATCAAAATTCCAATATGGGGAGTTGGGTAATCCAATGAAATTCACTGTGATGAGATCTGATATTTATACAAATATAAGCATATGTCTACATATGTGTGCAAGGGTAAATGCATGTATGTGTGGAAATGAGAATGTGTATGGGTACAGTACTTACATATGATTGTGTTTTATTCCTGAAAATGTTTGGATGTAAACCCCTTTTAATCATTATTGGTGCTTGCCAATAGTGATGAAAGCAGCTGAGGAAACTTCTTGACAAAGGAGTTTGGGGACTATGTGTGTTTTCAGCGTTTACAAGCCTTAGAATCATAGCACTATGGGGAAGACATTATGAAGGAGAGGAAGGCTCTGGTGGGGAGAGAGGCTTCTTCAATTCACCTGCCTGTGAGCAGCTCAGGATGCAGACAGGAGTGTAATGTAATTCTAGAAGTTCGTGTAGGCTAGCCTCCCATAGTGCCAGGGTAGGGGGAGCTGGGAAATGAGTGGTTAACAGTGAACACTTAATAAAGACATTCTTAAACCTAGACAGAGCTGTACTGTTTGGGAGAATCATGTCACATTTAGATAACCATATATAGATCTCTTAACACAGAAAATAAACTCGTATGAGTAATAAGCCATCATTTCTCTCCAACTCAGTAAGTAGTACAGTGAGAGGGAAGGAAAGAATTGTAATTTTTTAAAATGACTTTGCAATATGTTACAATGCTAAGGGAAAAAAATACCAGTGTCAGCATTTAGCTTGACAGTGGACTTAAGTATTTAGATTAAGTATTTTTATTGCTGTAATTTTAATGGAACCTTGAATGCTACATTTATTTGAGCTGGTATTGAATTTTTAATCCGTTAATTTTCAAATAACTTAAACATTGCTGGAATAGATTTGGGAACAGGGTTTACTCCGCCACCTGCTGGCCATTTAAAAATACTGCTGCTCTCAGGAGTTTGCCACATGAACAAGGAGACTAAACCCTGGTTTGTGAAAATGCTGTGCTATAGGGGAGAAGACTTCCTCTAGCCTGGGTGGTGATAGAAATAGCACTGGGGGGCAGGGGGGCACCGAGGTAGCGGGGGTGGTGCGTCTCATTTTTATCACTTATTCTATGGCCAGCTGCCTAAGGCTCCCTGAATAATAAGAGCTGCTCTCTTTCCCTCTCCATGGAAGGCCCTACCCATCCCTTTAATTTCCTCCTGCCTGGGATAGGTGTCATGAGACCCACCTTACATACCTCAAGTGGAAAAATGCTTTTAAAACTTTAAGGCATTATATAAATAAATGTATTGGTCAGAAGTAGGGGTTGAATTAACAGTATGCAGTAGTCCCTTGGCTTCCTATAATCTGTATGTCATGTGGACATTGTCAGAAAACTTTTAACATCCAACATCTAACTGAAGTCACTTTAAATCATATTTAGAAAAATGGAAAATATAAATGTGTATGCATATTTCTATGTATACCAAACTAGTTTCCAACTTCAACAGATCCCTTACCTGTATCATCCCTCCATCTTCCAAAAATATCTATTCCAATTAAAATGCTAAAAGTTTCCAAAATTTGTGCTTCAAACAGAGATAGTACAATAATCATAAAAACAAAATTGCCTTCACGATCTTTTCTAGTTATGCCAAATAGTATTCAAGGATAGCCTTAATGGCACTCAAGGAAACAAAACCAAGATACACAAAGCGTAAAGGCCAAAATTGAATTGATTCAAATTGCCAAAATGAATTTTCTTTTTTTCCCCTAACAATCTCTTGATTTCCTAGCTATGGACAATTCCATTTTTTAAAGCCCCAATAAAATTCCCACAATTTATCTTTGTGAGGAACTCTGTGGTTGAGATTTAATATAAATTTGCAGGTATTCACAAAAGGCAGGTCAGGCAACATCACATCCTCCCCAATTGCTTTATTTCTTCACATAAATATCCCTTAAAATAGGCTTTTTCATGCTCCTGAACAGCATTGCAATCACCCTCACAAAACAAACATAGAATTCTGAACCTAAGCAAGCCACTTAGTCTGCTTGAGGGAGACAATGTCTTTCTTGTCACTTGATTTTGTTCGTTTTTTTTTTTTTTTTTTAAGAAGAGGAAAGTTTTTTCCCCTCCTGTTTTCAGACCACCCATGAATCTTTTTATTTTTCTCTTTTAATCTGAGAAAGGGGAGAAAAGGAGACTTGTTGCCCTTAGCAGTTCTTGGGCTTTTCTGCCAGTGGGGTAAGTTAATTATTTTAACCTACTGATGAGGGGTGGCCAGGGCAGTCAGCATGGGAGGGAGGGGGAAACAGGTGTTTCAAACACCTGCATTTCTAGGCTTAATTGCTCTGAAATCTTGTAGGCTCTCAACTGCATTCTCCTTTCTTTACAGAGGCTCAGGGGGAAGGGTTCGTTTGTGGAGTTCTTAACTAATTGTAGCATAAATATGCAACCACTTTTGGCTGAACAAATTATTTTCTTTAAAATGAACTCCAGGTAAATTTAATTAGGAAAAAGGTGATTGACAGGTATTACTCTGAATGCAAGGATTAAAAGTCCTGTTGTTAAAAGCAAAAGTCAGAGTCAATTGCCAGCCATATTCTAGTTGTTTTCTTCTCACCGCAATAAGTTCAGGTAAAGAAATCGCAAATCAGTGATTCTGGAAATCTCCATGTCGTGTGGCATAACCACCACAATTAAGTACCAAGAAGTATTTTTTTTCACTGAGTGCATGGAAAAATCAGCTTTTAAAATATGTTGGGATAACCTATGCACCCAAATGAGTGTTTAATGTGGTATTTTACATTCAGCTTGAATGTTTTCATAAACACAGCTTATCATAATTGAGTGCTTACCACATGACAAACATTCTTTTTTCTATGTGTTGTCTTATTTAACCCACACACCAACCCTGGGAGAGATTACCTAGTATTTGCCTCATTTTACAGGTGCAGAAGCTGAGGCATTAGGAAATTAATTAACTTATCCAAAACCAGGTATTAAATGGTTGAGTAGGGATTCCAACTCAAGCAGCAAGGTCCAGAGTCTGCAGCTCCCACGAATTCATTAATTCACAAGAAGTCAATAGTTAGTAAGTCTCCCTACACTGAAGTGTTCTCTAGGAAATTTTCTTCATGATTCCTGAGGGTGGTAGAGGTAATATAGGGATTGGAACTTTCAATGCTGAGCAAAAAATTCAAGGAGTTCTGTTGCTGAGCCCTAAGTCATCAGAAGAGTCCTGGTCACACATAGTATTATTTAATAAATGGTATGGGAAGATTCTATAAAAGTACAGGACTCCAGGATAGCCTGGGTAGTCTGAAAGCAGGTAGTTTTTGAAAACCAATTATTTTGGAACTAATCCCCCTGCTCAATAAGTAATCTGTGGTCCAGAGAAATTAAGGGAGATTTCGTCAAGCTTTCACAGCAGGGCCAGAGTCTGGTGCAAGATTATAATCCAGAAATACTGCCTTACAGCCAGTACCCTTTTATTCCCATTTACGGATTTTTCTTCCTTAGGTGAGGATAATTAGACCAATCAATTAGACCAACAATTTAATGACCTAGCCATGTGACTTCTTGTGTATTGGTGAAAAGGCCACTGAAATGGAAATACAGTCTGTTACTGACTTAATGGTTCTCATCAGGCAGCAGCTAACACAGGCTCACTTGGCACAGGAAATCAGGTGTCAACACTGGCTGATTCTGGCCAGTAAATATGCTAGCCCCAGACAAGGGAGCCTTAGTTCTTTCTTCCACCTTCCCTTCTGCCTGCCCATTTTCACCTATGGGTTTTCAGGATGTGGAGGTGTGGAAATAGGAAAGCAAGAGATTCCTCATTGGGAACTGCCTAAAACTCTCTGCTTCCTGATAAATCCCAGACACAGCCTTCCATTAGCCCTGAGTCTGCCTCTCCTTTCCCAGCCTCGTTTAAGTCACCTTTAAATGGAGGTCAGTGAGACATGTTAGCAGGAGACCTTGTTAAAGGTTCTGATGCAGGAGGGTTCAGGTGGGGCTGAGAGTCGGCATTTCTGGCCAATTCTTAGGGAACGTTGATGCTGCTGGTCTGTTGATCCTACTTTTGAGTAGCAAGGTGATAGAGTAAATTCAGCTCATTTAAGAAGGGCATTCTATTCCATTTTTTATGAATAAATTTACACTTTTAGGGAAGGTAGTTTAAAAAAATAATCACACTTTTGTGGATCAGTGAGTTCTGCTATCACAGTGTGGTCTGACCTGTGTTTTTCAGATATGTGAACAAGTTAAGAGAATTTCAAGTACACAATTGATAAGGGTAACTTACATGCTTAGGAATTTCTTGTTGATTTTGATGCTTAATTTTACATTTTAGATATTTGAAGTGTTTGAGAGAATCAGATATGCTGAATTTATAATCGTACTTTGAAATAGCTAAGGGAATTTGAATAACTATGTAAATGTTATTACAACTATATAAAAGTTGAGGGAAATTCGATCTTTTAAATTGAAATTAATTGACTGTTCATCAAAGAATAAGATAAAGGAAGAAACATACCTAATTCATGGATCAATAAAGAAATTATAATGAAAATGAGAAAATATTGAGGATGGAATAATAACAAAATACTAACAAAACTTTGGGGAAAAAACTAAATTGATAGTTAAAGAAAAAATCAGGTTTTTTAAAATTTACTTTGAGAGAAAGAGAGAGAGCACAAGCGGAGGAGGAAAGAGAGACAGAGAGAGAGAGAGAATCCCAAGCAGGCTTTGCACTGCCAGCACAGAGCCCCATGCAGGGCTTGAACTCATGAACCATGAGATCATGACCTAAGCCAAAATCCAGAGTTGGATACTTAAACAACTAAGCCACTCAGGCTCCCCCTGCAAAAATTCAGTTTTTAATACTTACATTAAAAAAGAAGAAAGGCTAAACATTAGAAGTTACAAAAAAAAATTGTAGAAAAGATAAATTGAGAAAGAAGAGTAAGAAAATGATTAAGAGCATAAATTCGTGAAGTAGAAAATAGAGAATCAACAAAGTCCTAAATTAGCTATTTGAAAAGACATAAGTTACAAATTTACATAAAGATTGATCAAGTAAAAAGTAGAGGACATATATAAACCAAATCAGGAATGAAAAGGAAGCACAACTATAGATGCAGCAGAGATTTTTTTAAATTATAAGGATATTATGAACAACAGGTTGCAAACACATTTGAAAATTTAGAAGAAATGGACAGATTCTTTTTTTTAATGTTTATTTATTTTTGAGAGGGAGACAGACAGAGCATGAGCAGGGGAGGGGCAGAGAGAGAAGGAGACAGGATCTGGATCCCAAGCAGGATCCAGGCTCTGAGCTGTCAGCACAGAGCCCGAAGTGGAGCTCGAACCTACGAACTGTGAGATCATGACCTGAGCCGAAGTTGGACGTTTAACGACTGAGCCACCAAGGCACCCCTGGGCAAATTCTAAAAATATATCTATAAATCTTAAAACTGACTCAAGAAATAATAGGAAACCTGCATGGTTTTATAACCATTAAAGGAATTGAATTTAGTAGTTAAAAAATGTCACAGAGATTAAACACCAAACTCTTTCACTTTTAACAGTTTAACAAACATGGAAAGGAGCATAGGGGGGAAAAAAAGAAAACTCCCAAACACAGATCTAAATGGAAATTCCAGGTGGATTACAGACTTGAATGTGAAAGACAAAACTATCATGCTTTAAGAAGATGAATATATTTGTGGCCCGATAATGGAGAGCTATTTCTTAAGCCACTAAAAGCACAAACTGTGGAGGAAAAGACCAACAATAAAAAATGTCAGAATAACAGAACATTTGAGATAACATTTCATACTCCTCAAATCAGCAAAAATTTTAAAGTATGACCAAATCAAGTGTTGGAAAAAATGTGGAGGAAGAGAAACTCTTCTACACTGCTGGTGGGAGTGTAAATTATTACAATCACTTGGGAAAACAATTTGGCCTTATCTAAAAAACTTGAAGACATCCCTGCCATATGATGCAACCATTAACTATACATACCAGGAAACATGTACAAGAATATTCATAGCTGCAAAATTCATAATAGTCAAAAACCTGGAAATAACCCAAATCTTATCCATGTGAGAATAGATAAATAAATTGTGATACTAGTCATACAATAGAATATTATACAATATTGAAAATGAATGAACTAAAATGGCACACAACAACATAGATGAATGTCAGGAACACAGTGTCACAGAAGAATATAAAAGCAGCAAGAAGCTTTATATGCATTCCTCTGCCTGGCACTCATAGCATTCTATAATCCATAAAGCCCATTTAATCTATCCAATCTCATAACCTTCCCCAAAGCACATTAAGTCATTGAATCTGCTAGGCACTACTTCTTTCATAGTGCCTCATGTAGACCATGATCCTTCCTCCTCCCTTGTTTTCACTTACATTATCACCACTTCTAGCTCCACCCCTACAGGAGGCCATTTGAGACGGTTCAACCTCTATCTTCCAAATTTCCACTGAATTTACTATCAGGACTGTGACATTTCGTGATAAGTTGTTCTCCAGGTAAAGTTGACTTAACAGGTACATAGTGAGCCCCCATTATGTGATTCAGCCTGTGGGATGTGCTGCAAGAGGCACAGAGATGATAGTCCCCAGTCCCCAGTTCTAAGGAGTGATCTATCAAAACTGGATGGGAAGTTAGGCAAAACTTTACAGCCTCTCAAGAGGCTGCTCTTGAGAAAGTTGTGAAGCAGCAGGTGGTGAAGTGGTTTGAGCATGGAATTCACAGACCTGCTTTTGACTCCTGGCTCCATCGCATGCACTAGTGGTATGACTTGAAGCAAGTCATTTTACTTTTCATGTTTTAGATTCAGGTATTGTGTTATTACTCACTTCCTGGGTTGTGTTGGGGATTACCCCAGATGATGCACTATGGTGTGCTGAGGGCATTATCTGGAACATCATAAGCACAGGGAAAACAGTGCCTAGTAGCAATGAAGATGGCTAGGATTTCAACAGGTAGAGATGATGTAGACAGGAAAAGTTGCTTCTTGTGAGTAGTCCAGTTTGCTGGAGTACAAAGTTCAGGCAAGAGGAGTCCAGGTAAAGGGAATGGTTCGGATATGTTGTACAGAAAGTAGCTGCAGTTGAGAGTTGTGTGCTTAATCCTGTGGGAAAAGGTACTGGGGAAGTTGACCAAGAAGGCCATGCTTGTTTCTAAGAAGGCCCTGTGGAGAGGGTAGAAGCAGGGAAACTGATCAAAACCTTGCAAACTTTTACTGTTTGGGCTGTAGTACAAAAATAATAATGTCATTAATAGTTGAAAATTGTAATAATATTGAGTTTATATTTTGCTTCTGTGGAAACAGAAGAGAGTAAATAAAAAATGATATAGACTTTTACTCTATAGCTTAAATTTAATTCCATTACCACTTTCAAATGTTCCAATAAGGTTGATAATGATTTTTGTTGCTACAACTCTACTCTACAAACATACGAAAGATTTTTATCACCAAGGACACCATGAGAGTGACTCAGTGCTATCACTGGCAAATCTGGTTAGCGTTTCACGAACTCTCATCTATTCTGGGAGGTAGGCAGGGGGTTGGAAGCGGTTTTAAACAAGGGCTTGAGATGCTGCCTTGAATTGATAATTAGTTTTATTTTTAAATTATCATGGCAAATAGTTATCATGTAACAAATTATGGTTGTCCTCTAACAAAAACATAGGAAATTGATTTAAAAAGTGAGCTAAATCTTTCATAGTCTTTGCAACATCTTTGAAATCTCTGAAACTCACCCAATCCACTTTTGTGCCCACACTAAACTAGAAAACCCCTAAAAGATCCTCTTAGCCTTATCAGTCAAAAAAGTAGAAGGATCTTTTTTCCATCCGATGTACTTTACTCTGGGCCTTTGAGTCGTTTTGTGACCCTGCCAAAAATAAAAATAATTAGAAGTAAATATCATGAAATTTGTTTCCTTTGTTATTTTCTAGCAAGTGACATGGAGACCCCAAAGTTTCAATTCATGGCAGATTTGGTGGCAGATTCTTCATGCTGCGAATATAGGCAGTGGAGATGGAGGATTGTCTTTTTCATAACTAAGAAGTAAAAAGTCTATTCTCCCTTTCTCTGAATACCTGACTTTCCCTGCCAGCAATTCCCAAGATTATGGCTAAGTCTCCCTCACTGAATTTACCAGTCAAAAAATTTAGAAAGTGGATTGAATTATTCATTATGACCTAACCCACTTACAAATTAATTATAAAAGAGTAAATCTCTGTATAAGAAAGCCAACATTTTTCTTGCGTTCTATTTCTGTGGACTACTTTTTAAAAAATATGTTTATTTTACTCCACTATAAGTTTGTTTTGAAAATCTGAAAGACTGAATTTTGGTAAATACGGATCTTGCTTATTTCCATTTCCTAGCTATTACCCAGAGAATGTACAAAGGAATATTTGTAGTTCATCAGTAAATGCTAGAAAACATGCCATGCCAGGAAGTCTGCAATAACATAAGGTATATAGCTTCACTGACAAAAAAAAAATCCCTTCTTAAAAATGAGTTTCAAAAAAGAGTTCTTACTTTTACAATGCACCATAATGCTATAAAAAATAATCACCACGGTTTCCTTTCTTTAAAAGAAATAATTTATAGGCATTTCAATTTTCACCATCAACTGCCACAGCTTATGAGGTAGATCAAAATGCTATATGCAATTACCTGACTTCCACAAATGCTCCCTTGAAGTGGAAATAATGGGAGTTGATCATATTTCCTACTGAGGCAGGACTCCCAATGCCATAGATAGCAGCTGTCATGTGTATTTGAGAAGTGGGAGCCTAACAGGACCGTAGACAATGTGGAGACAGACCATTTGAGAAAGGCTCTATTACTAATGGCAGATACACTATTTGTTGCGTTAGCTTTAAAAAGCAGACACATATTACGAGCATATAAATGTATTATGAACCATGTAGTCAGTTAACAAGAATAGCGAGCATTTATTGGGAGTGTGCCTGGCACTGTTCTGAGTACTTTATGTGTTACAACTTTTCTCACTTCATCACAACAACCTGATAAAGGTGGTACTATCATCTCCACTTTACAGATGAAGAAACTGAGTCCTATGCAAGAGCATTGTCCAAGGTCACACAGGGCATAAGAGGCTCACTTAGGGGGGATCGAACCCAGGTTTGCTTCTCTGAGACCCGGACTCCTAAATACTGTGCAGCCTCACATCCTTGAAAGTTCAGGTGCAGTGACCTCTGCTATTGCCTATCATGGGCCTGAGGTGGGCCTTTGCCTACGGTGATGACCCAATGTCCGTGCGGGAGAACAAGACAAGCTCATTCCAGCCTGCTCCTCATTCTAGAGACACGAGGCACAAAACCGTGAAGTGGTGGAGGTAGGGCTCCATCTCCTGCTTTCCTCTCTGCCACACTCTGCTGTGTACCACACTCTTCTCACTTTTCACAAACTTGCTGGTTTTATGTGCAGCTATTCTAGCAGTTTTCCTATTGGCAAAGCTATTGTAAGGGGAGCTTTACTATTTAGTTGCAATAATAGGGCTTCCTAAGTCCAAGTCCCTCTATGTCAAGTATTATGTCTGTTTTCACAGTCAGGATTATCACACCACGATTAAGTAGCTGACAGACCTCCTGTTTTGCAGAACAAGATTGCATCACCAACCAGTTTCTCTGTCACTGATATTACTGTTGGGGACAAAGTGAATTGAATCATTTGGTAAAATGGTTCAGATTGGCCATATCACAGTTTGGTCAGTTTGAATATGACTTAGCCCAAAAGAAAATATCCTGCCCACATAGCTATTTCTCTCCTGTTTACCTTAGACACAGAAGGCTTCTGGAGAGTGGAGCTAAGCCATACTCAACAAATGCCAGTGGTGTCTCTGTTGAAGTTGCTGGCCTCTTCATAGTTATAATCCCCTCCCTCACAGAATTAAGTCTTCCAGGGGAGAGACAATCAAACATGCAACTACAGTAAAGTGTAATAAGGGAAAGTTGGGAGGTTTCTGTGATAACAGTGGAAGGGCACCCAGTTCAGAATTTGGGGGCCTGGGGTCAATGAAGCTTTCATAGAGGAAAGATGTCAGACCCGAAGGAAGACTAGGAATTACTCAGAATGAGTGGCCTGAGAAAGGAGAGAGGAATAGGGAAAAGAGATAAAGGGAATAGCAAAGGCTGGGAATTTGGAGGGAATATGGCACATCCCTCGAACTGGCAGGGGTTCCCAGCACTATTTTTTATTTACTGATTTACATAAGGGCCAAGGAACCCCCTATAAAAAGATTTTATCCTTGTTTGCCTGGGGTTTGGAAATATGCAGCCATAATCAAAACCAAATAGTGGGAAATGCTTGCAGAAAATGAGGTGAGAGTCAGCTCTATTTACATCCCATGTCATAAGATGTAGGGTTCTGTGTGTGCACAGGAGGGGCTGTGACACTGTAGGTCTCAAGTTGACTTGCGGTAGAACATATTCCCCTCTACCCACAAACTGACTACAATCCAGAAGGTGCATTCTTCTTACTGTTCCTGAGTGATAACGTGGATCTGTGGCCTTATGGTATAACCCCACCTTGAAGGTCTATCAGTCTCAAGGAGACCACAGTCCTGTTCTGCTTGCATTGAGCCAATGAGGGTTTTCTGCTGTGTCCACATCCAGGCAGTGGTGACAGCAAAGAATGAGAATAAGTGACACTCGGGCAGCACCTCTGTGGAACCCTAGAGGCTGGAGGCAGCCGAGTCCTGAAACAGGCAGCAAAAGAAAGAAGGTAACACTCTGTACCTAATACTTGGGAGCTCAAGCAATCTTGCTTTGGGACTCCAAGTGGGCAAAAGTAAAAACAGATTCTTCTGGCTTCATGAGAACAGTGATGCCCCCCTGGTATTGGGGCATACCACATTTTCAGCCCTACTGTCACCTGGTGGAGGCAATGGCAACAAGTGCAGGTACCAGCCTATAGATTTGTTGATCCTGAGACTCAGTTGTGATTTGGCCTCCACCAGCAACAAGTGATGACTGGGACTATTTATGGATTCCTGTAAGGACCTTGGGAGTTTCTAGAAATACTTTAGTAAGAGGGGACTACATAAAAGGTGAGAGCGCCTGGCTGGCTCAGTCAGTAGAGGATGTGACTCTTGATCTCGGGGTTGAGCCTCATGTTGGGTGTAGAGATTAATTTACAAAAAAGCAAAGAAAAAATTAAAAACAAAAAGAAGGTGTTTTCTGTGGCCAAGTAGGGAGCATGGGATTTAAGGCCCCTAAAATTTGGGCATGAATGGGTTTACATCCCTCCTCACCAACTGGGGAGGTTGAGAGATGTGGGTCACATCCAGAAGACATCACTAGCATAGCTAAACGTGAAGTTTCATAGAAGTAACGTGTGGTTGAATCCCCTGTAGCACTTACTACATATCTTGCACATAATAAAATTTCATAAATACTTGACAATCTAATGACTGACTGCATGTTTTTCTACTGGATCTTTCTGGAAGGAAAACCTGTAACCATGAAGGCATAAGGATTATGGCGACACAGAATGAGGATGTGTGCCCCTAGGCATGTGCTTGGAGAGAAACGTGGTGAATACTCACTGGCACACTGATTTTTCTAAAGAGTTTTTGGACAAACACTAAATGTTTGAACTGGTAAGTAATTTAAATCATTTTGTATTAAAACAGGCATGGCCATATTCAGGAATAGCATATTAAAAAGCACATTGAATCTGTTCTTGCTGTATAAGTGATGTTTGAAATAGAATATCAAACAAAGATAAAATAAGTGATTTCAATCAAACACCAGCCTTGCCTTAGACACTTAGAACCTCCTCCCTCCACCTTCCTCCCTGGAGTCTTCTGCATCTTCACTGCCTTTGGCCAATAGAGATACTTGAATAGAAAAGTCTGCAAAGCACTGCTAGGTGGAAGTGTGGGATGGTGATCAGGAGATACAAGTTTTAACTTTCTGCTTAATAAAAATAATAATCCATTTTTTACTTATTAATAGTAATAACAATAGTAGCAACAGGCTAGTGTTCGGCAAATGCTTACTAAGTGCCAAGTACTTTTAATGCCTTATTTCATTTAAAACACACACACACACACACACACACACACACACACACACACACACACACATATCTTTTGAGGTCTGTACTATTAATGTGTCAATTTATGAGGCACAGACAGCTGAAGTGACACAGGCTATGGGATGGAGCTGGCTTTCAAACCCAGGAGTGGGTCTTCCAAATCTAATTAAGCAATGGAACCTCAAGATGCCCACTAGCTGTGCTGCCCCCAGCTGGGGACACAGGCTGCTGGTCCTAAGCCAAAGCAGTCAGCTTTGCGTTTCACCCGTGGCCTGTGGGGTAGCCGGACAAGAAAATATGGCCCCAAAGGCATGCCTGAGATTGTGATGTCCAATGATCCCATTTGTATTTTCTTGAGAAAAGTGTGAAGGTAAGACAATCACAAAGAGCGCACCAGGGCCAGAAGCAATAAAGGGGAAGCAAAGCAGGAAGAGAGGCAGAGGGTGATGCAGTTAGAAAGAGGCTGTGTCCCAGTGGCCTGAGTCCCTGGGAGAGATGACATGGTGGCCAAATCCCTCGAGCTTCCCTTGAAAAGCTATGTCTGCTCAATCTGTAACAGTGAGAAAACTTTGCTCTGCCTTTCTGTGGGGCCTGGTGAGCAACTTCCTGACATGTTTCCTAGGTTTCCTCACCTCCTGTGTAAACTTTCAGTCATCCTTCAGCATCCGAGGCCGTGTTTCTTCTTTTCAGTCTGGCAGCCCAACACAGTTCCAATTCAGTGTGGGTTCCAGGCAGGTCCCTTCTTCCTCCTGGGTCTCTGGTTTCGCTTCAGTCAGTTAGGCAGTTGTGTGCTTAAGTGAGGACGGTACTGCCCCACTGAGGACACTTGGGATGTGTGTGTATAGAGGGGGCAGTTTTGAAGGTCAAAAAAAGATGGAGGGGCATTTAGCACCCAGGAACCATCAATGCTAAACACTCTGCCAGGCCATTAGTACCCACGCTGAGAAACACTGGGTGATCTGGAATCTTTACAGTGGCTTCTTCCTATAGAAATATAAGTAAAGCCATTTTAAGTTTTGAAGTTCTGTTAAATGGGCTTCTTAGAGTTGAAAGTTAAAATGTTAAAGGGAAGTGAAAAATAGCTCATTATTTAGATGGAGATTTCCAAACAGACTTTTAAATACTGGGTGATTTTCTAAAGGAAACAGCTTTGCTGTGACTGGAGGATTTCTGGCATGTTTCTAATGCCCTTGAGCTCTAAAGATCTAAAGCCATGATCACATGAAACACAGATGTCCTATGAGCCAGAAGGTGTTCTGTTGATAAACTTTCATAGCAGAATTTCCTTAAATTGCAGGAAAAAAAAACCCACCTTTTTTTTTTTAAAGCCATTTGTACCTGATTTTATTTGTCTGCTAGTGAGGAATAATGGAATGTTTGGCAAAGTCAAACTGGAGCATACTTTGTTAAGGGACCTTTCTTTCTTTCTTTCTTTTTTAATGTTTATTTATTTTGAGAGAGAGCGAGAGAGCCGGGGAGGGGCAGAGAGAGAGGGAGACAGAGAATCCCAACCAGACTCCCTGCTGTCAGTGCAGAGCCTGATGTGGAGCTCGAACTCATGAACTGTGAGATCATGATGTGAGATGAAATTAAGAGCTGGATGCTTAACCGACTGAGCCACCCAGGTGCCCCAAGGGCCCTTTCTTTAGGGCCATGTGCAGTTGCCTTTTTTGGTCCTCCTAGATCATATATAAACCTATGACTTAAATATTTTAGGTGTTCCTTACTGCTTATGTTATTTTTGTTGTATCTGATTACCATGTGTTATAATTAACTGAATATTTTTTATCAGCTCACTTTTTAAAAACTTGTATTCATCCTAAGTAATTTCTGTGAGACAATGCTTTGATAAGCCATTTATATTTTTTTAATATACCCTAAAATGTACACATAACTTAAGAATTGTTTAAGTTCACGGGCACCTTGGTGGCTCAGTCGGCTAAGCGTCTGACTTGGGCTCAGGTCATGATCTCGCGGTCTATGAGTTTGAGCCCTGCCTTGGGCTCTGTGCTGACAGCTCAGAGCTTGGAGCCTGCTTCAGATTCTGTGTTTCCCTCTCTCTCTGCCCCTCCCCCACTCATGCTCTGTCTCTCTGTCTCTCTCTCTCAAAAATAAATAAACATTAAAAAAAAATTTTTTTTTAATTTTTTTTTTCAACGTTTTTTATTTATTTTTGGGACAGAGAGAGACAGAGCATGAACGGGGGAGGGGCAGAGAGAGAGGGAGACACAGAATCGGAAACAGGCTCCAGGCTCCAAGCCATCAGCCCAGAGCCTGATGCAGGGCTCGAACTCACGGACCGCGAGATCGTGACCTGGCTGAAGTCGGACGCTTAACCGACTGCGCCACCCAGGCGCCCCTAAAAAATTTTTTTAAATAAAAAAATTGTCTAAGTTCATTCCATATATTACCTTAAATCACCTCCAGTAAGTATAACTATAGCCATAGCCATAACCTACACAATAGTACAGAGGAGCTTTAAAAATCCAGATCCTATATAGAAAACACAGGGATTAACAGAGAATAAATAAACCCATGTTTGTAACATGAGTACATATAAGTTTATGATAGAGCTGACTTAAGCATGAGTTGGAATGTGTGAGTGTGTGTGTGAGTGCAATCAGTTATATCTAATATTTTTTGTGGCCTTAAGTTGCACCCTGGTATTACCTTCCAAATACTCCTTAATAGGTAACTGGTAAAATAGTCAGTGTTACCACAATGAATTAAAAATGCTGTAGCCAAAAGCAAAGAAATTTGACATGTATGTTAGTCTGTCCTGGCTTTATGTAGGGTGGACATACAATATCTTTTGAGCTTTGGAAACCATTGAAACAGAACCTATGGCAGACACAAGGGAAAAGATATAATGCGTGATCATGGAATTGAAGGTGGGGTAGGAGGGAAATGAAGACAGGAAGAAGGGAGGGAGAGAAAGTTAAAACAGATGAATAGATCATGTCCCCTAAAGTTAGGTATCAACTTCACCAAATTCATAAGAAGGAATTAGACCTCTTTTCTATTCTTTAAAACATATGGATTCCTCCATCAGCGATGCCTTTTTCTTTGAAATCATTCAATAATCACAGTGATAGCTTCACATGAATGGAGGATGTTCAGTGTGTCAAAATTCTCACTAAGTCAAAAGGAAGGATTCTATTTATGGGAAATTAGTGCCACACCATTGTCAGTTTGATATTGTCCATAGATTTTATCAATTTCTCTAGTGTCTTGCCAGCTCCACGCTGACCAAGTTTCTTACCTGTTTTGTTCAGAGTCTGAGCATCTGGGCTCAACACATAGAAGGCACTTGAACAACATTTGTTGAATGAATGAATGAAACTTGGTCTTTCCCAGCTTCCGTGAAAAGCACTGCGGGCAACTGAGAAGAAAATAAGAAAGCCTCGTCCCTGACATTTGTTGATGGAGGAGACAAAAAGTCCATGAGGATTGAGGTGAGGAGGCTTTTCCATGCCACATGGGCCTGAGTGAAAGGCAGGAAATGCACCATGACCTCATTGGTCCTTCCTGAAGCCCATTTCAGACACTTAGAACCTTAGCTAGAAAGCTCAGTAGTTCCTCTGCTCCCTCACTGGGGACAGTTCCCACTTATTTAGAGATAAACTGTCTGATGGATACAATTCGTCTGACTTCAATTTTCAATGGTCTTTGCAGCTTGAAAATTATAGTGGTGCATGGCTATTCAGCCCTCAGAACTCTTAAATCCCTTTCCTTTTGCTCAGCACTCCCCCACCCCAGCGGTAACTCAGAAGCCCAACTCTCCTTCCCTGTGTTTCAGAAATCATCCCCAACTGCTAGTGCTGTCCAATTTTATCGTTTTCAATTAAAATATTTTTAATGTATCTCTAAAAGCAATTTAACTTGCCTAGCTTTGTAAGATTTTCCCCATCTGAATATCCAAGTCATAGAAAAAAGTCATTTGGGGCATCTGGGTGGCTCAGTCTGTTAAGGATTGGACTTTGGCTCGGGTAACCATCTCACGATTCCTGGGTTGGAGCCCCAGGTCAGGCTCTGTGCTGACAGCTCAGAGCCTGGAGCCTGCTTAGGATTCTGTGTCTCCCTCTCTCTCTGCCCCTCGCTTTCTCTCTCAAAAATAAATAAACATTAAAAAAAATTTTTAAGTCATTGACAGATATAAAGGGTAGCATATGGATGATTTGGGGTTTATGGATGATCGACTTGGGTTTGGAAAATAGGCTTACCACCTGGAAACCATGGCTATGACACTTTCACACAAAACTAACTCTCTCTCAGGAGTGGTTCAGTATCATCTTTAGTGTGTGCGTGCCAGCTACTTTACCAGCCACAGCCTGGCTTTTAAGGTTACACGAGGGCGACCATGTCTTTGCTCATCTGCACACACCTCCCAGGCGAGGAGCACCCGCAGGCCTGGATAAATGCTTGTACGCTTCATTAACATCCCCCTGAGAGCTGGAGCTGGGGGTATCCGTATCGGGGCGGGCGAGCCACCTGAGCGCCGCCTGAGGCCGGGCGCCCGCAGGTGCAGAGGGCAGATGAAGCCACGGAGAGGCCTCGCCTGGCCGGCGCAGCCCCCAGCCCAGGAGTTAGACCAAACTTGTAGTGTCTCGGAGTCGGGAGCCACGCTCAGCCCACTCCTGGGGCCTCGCGGACGGCGACCTCCTCCCGGGTGCTCCGCGGGCAGCGCCCTCTGAGCCTGGCGGCAGCTGCACCACGCCCGCCGCCCCCCTCGCGCAGCCGTGAGCGCAGTGGGGCCGTCCCGGGGATTTGTCAGTGCGCCCTAGATAGCCGCAGACAGCTGCCATCTGTTATGTTTAGTAACAACCCCACGCCGCTCCCCCTTCCCGGTGAATAAGCCTGCCTCGGTCATTAAGCCGGGAAGTTATTTTTTAACGGCTCCCACTCCCTCTCGCAAGCAGGTTTTGCCCATTAGGCAGCGGCTGCGGCTGTCTTCAGCGCCGCCGAATCCTCCTTTCTCCCCGCCTCCGGCTCAGGCGGGAGGCCGTTTTCACTGTCAGCCTAGGCCTCCGGGCAGGTGCTTCACTGCAAAGGCGGAGAGAGCACCTCCCTCCACGAGTTCACTGAAGAGAAAAATCTGTGATGTGTGCACCATTTTAATGCATCGCATTTCAGGTCTGCAAATGCGAAGTGTAAATTGGACTAGAGTATGATTGTGAATCAGACCAGACGTCATGATTAATTTATCACCGTGCTCCAGATACATCAGCTAAAATAATATGAATTTCAAGTAACGGTTCCTCTTGCCTTTGTGTTGGCTGGTGAACTCTAAAGAATAGATCACTAAAGCAAGAAAGGAATTCACTTTCTTCTGGTATTGGCAAGGCATGGATGTAATTAAACATTCCCAACCAGGTTCCTAACACCACTTGAAACTGAATTTGCCCGTTGACATTTTATATCAGCCTATATCCAACTCTCAGTGATACACCCTAAGCGGCTGGAAAACACTGAAGTGGAGATGAGCTCTTTCATATTTCAGGCAATGTTTGAAATGCCTAAGGTTCTGGTTCTCCAACTGGCTGATTATTAGAATGTTTTAGGGCATTGCCACTCAGAGTGTGGTCCATGAAGCAGCAGCACCCCATCCCTTTCAAGATGATTAGAATGCAAAATCTCAGGCCCTACCTCAGACCTGTGGAGGCAGGTCCTGAGAATCTAACTTTTTAACAAGACCTCATATTAAAGTTTGAGAAGAAATGATTTAGTTTTTTTAAAACCACAAATATTTGCCCAAACGTCTAGATGCATTTAGTAAGCAGCCCAGATGATTCTTATAAGTAGAGTGGTTAGGTTTTGGAGGTCACTGTCACGAAAGTCTAAGGTTCAGGTGACTTTTATGCTCATGACATCAGCCGAATATTTGAATCAGTAGAACTGTCTTAAAGTTTGGCGCAAGTGGGTTTATCTCTTTGGGCATCCATGAATTACAAATGCAGTAAAGCTTATGAATTTTTTTTGGTTAAATCACAACACATTTATTGCTCCATTAGGAAAGCTCAAAACTGAGAAGGTGGGTTTTCTCCTTACATAACTGGCTTATTCACTTCCAGACTGAATGTAGGCATCAGAAAATCTTTTGCTTGGCCATTAAAACTGCCCCCTCCCCATCCAAATGGTCTGACTTTAGTTATAACGGTACCTTTCATTCAGAGGGACACAAGAAGTCCTTTATGCTGATGCTCAGTGCTGTTTAGGGTTATACTGGAAGACTGTGTCTCATTCTGGACTTTACAATAAAAGAAGGACGTGGAGACCTTGGCAAAGGGTTCAGAAGAAATTCCTAAAGATTATTTTTAAAATTCAAAGTGAATCTTCAAGTTGCACAGCATTTCTAGAAAGTAGACATCCATCCATTCACTGATATAAACAACATGAAATGAACTGTCACTGCAGCTTGAGAGCTTTTCACTTTTAGAGAAATTAATATTGTAGGAATAAGTAGAGGAAGAGGTAGGAATGTCTCTGGCACACCAGTTCTCCCCCTTGGTCGCACATTGCAATCACCTGGGGAGGTTTTAAAACTCCCAGTGCCAATTAAGTGGATGGTAAGGAGGCTTCAGTAGTGTCTAAAGTTCTCTAGGTGTTTCTGATTTGCAGCTAAAAACGAGAAGAGAGCAGTGCTTCTCCAACAGTAGCACACATCAGCACCACCTGGGGATTTTGTTAAAATGCAGATTCTGATGGAGCAGGTCTGGGGTGGGACTTCTGCGGCTCTAACAAGTGCTCAGGTGATGTCAAAGCTCCGGTCTGTACCCCAGGCTTGAGTGGCAAGGGGCTAGAGGCCTTTGATAGTAGACAAATCTCTCTCCCAGAAAGAGTTCAGGATCTTATTTTAGGACTATACCAAACTCCCTGTGGCTTTATTACATTTGTTAACAAGAAAAAGACATCCCTTCAGGCATCACCTAAACCAATGGAAAGAAAAAAGCAACATCAGGAACACTGCTTTGGATGAAAATATTTAACAATGATCAGTATCTCCTTGAATGGAGAAGTATTTACAGAATTTAAAGGACAGAGATATTCCTGGATTTTGGGGACAATATTGCCATCCCTAATATCATGCTACTCTTTCCTCAGAATGGTTTTATTTAGTAGCAGAGTCATCACAATGGTATCTGGTCAAGTTTAGGGGCAGCTGGGGGCGGGTGCTGCCACATCTATGTTGGGAACATCTGGTCCATCTCAGAACCGAGAGGATCCTCTGAGTTCTTGGCATAGGAGAGCCGGCCACTTTGTCATGAGACTCCATTCAGCTGTCAACATGGTGGGGCAATTAACTAAACACAGTTTTAAAAACTTCAAATTTAAACGTGTCCACAGTGAAAGGAATGGCTAGCCTAGATGACATGGCTTTAAGTGTGCTATCTCATTTAGATTCTCAACAACCTTATGGGGTGATTACTATTATTATCCATATTTTACAAATAACAGAGCTTAGAAACGATGAGAGACTTGTCCAAGACCACACAACTAGAAAGTAGCAGAACCAAGGTTGGACCCCACTTCCATTTGGCTCCAAAATTGCCACACTAAGCTCATCCGTGTGATGATAAATCTAGCTTGCTGTTTAGAGTTTTCTATGGCTATTTCTGCTGCTATAAGCAGTGTGTTCATGTTTTCCCTAGGCTGTGGTCTAAATATTTTTTAAAAAGCAGCCTTTTAATTTTTTAATTAGCCGGGTTCCCCAAAGATAAGGCTCTTTAAAGGTCAGATGTTAACTTAATCCTCTTTGGGTTATCATTGAAAAAGATCAGCTGTATTGACCTTGACAAAACCGCCTCAGAGGCTTGGGGACAGACAGGCCCTTCAGTATCAGTGAACACAGACAACTGCTGTTATGGGAAGGGGCATCTTCTGTGCTTTTGATAGCAGGCAGATTTGTTTTTCTTGACAAGACCCTGAGTAAAAAGACTTAATATCCATCTTCAGTGTGAATTGAATCGTGTCCTGCTGACATTAGATCCTCAGCCCCAAGGAACACCAGGCTGGCCACTGAGGGGCTGCGCTAGGCAGACTCAATGACCTCGAGAAGAAACAGAGCGTGACAGGGGCTGAATTGCATTGCCAAAAAGGGCAGGCTTGTCACATGCTTATCAGGCTGCCTCCACCGCAAAGCCTGACCAATGACACAAGACAACAGTGGCCCACAGCTTGTGGAACACTTTCCTAAGGAGAGTCAGGACTTCTAAGATATCAGCCTAAAATGCAGAGTTTGCCTGAAAAGAGAAAAACTCTATCAGCTTTGAGTCAACATGGTAACAGCTCTTCTACGTGACAGCCGTAACAAAGCATTGCTATCCTGGGTGCGTGCTGGGATAAAGATGGGGGCACGCTGACCCACCCCAAGCCTGCACAAGGCTAGAGGGGGAACCGCTAGGACCAGCATTGGCAGTTGAGACAATTGGAGTCCTTCCCTGGGATTGTTTAAACTGTAAGTAAAAGAAGGAATCTTCACCCTTCCAGGGGCAGCGGCGGAGGGATCAAAGTTTAGGAGTTGGCAGCAGCCTTTCTGGAGGCGCTGGTCTAACCTAGAGGAGGCAACTGGTCTAACCTAGAAGGTAAGAAAGGCTACAGAGAAAGCAGGGAGGGCCCTCAGGCTCCTGGGCCCAGTTGTTCCTGAGGCTCAGCTCCTCCTGACCAGCCACAATGTAGTTGTTCAACAGTAGATACTACAAAGTAATAAATTCCCTTTTTGCCTAACCTAGTTAAATTTCTATCAGTTGTCGGCAAGAAAGCCCTGACTCCTACAGAGGAAGTATGAAATGTGATCTTAGAAAATCTGCACTTCATTTTCAGTGTCCTCTCCTCTGAAGTGGACAAGCAGTGCATTCCTGCAGGGGACACTGTTTTTTCCCATTTCATAACCAGCAGGCTGATGGCCCCTTCCCAGAGGATCTGGCCATCGGCTTTCTGCCATGTGGTTTTAAAAAAAAGCTGAGAATTTCAAAATGTCTCCTCTGGGGTTTCTCTAAGAATGGAAGAAGGAATGCACTTTGGTAAGCTGAGGAGTGCAGGTACTTTAGGAGAGCAGGTCTCCCAGCTGGTGTTCACATGATATCATAATGTCAGAAATGGAAAGGGATGTGCATTTATGGAACGTGCCTCGCAACATATAAGGCACATTTTATAAAATAATCATTACATCACAGATAAGAACTGCTAGTCCATTTTGTAATGTAGCCGAGAAATATTATGATTTTAACTACTTTCTAACCCCTTACCCATATCCTCTTTCTTATCATTCAAACATCCTTGGGGACTTTCTATATGGATAGGACTAAAATCCTAGCAGAAGAAAATTCTTGCTGTTTTAGTTCAAAGGTAGATTTTTAAAAAAAAATTTATAGCAGATACCAGATTTTCAAATGTAAGAGCCAAGCTCTTGAATAATTTTTGTCTTTTTAATTCTAAAATCTTGTTTCCAAATACTAAGGGCCAAAGATAAAAGGACCTAGAGTCTGGACTTTATTCTATAAACCAGGGGTCAGCAAGCTATGGCCTTCAGGGGTAAAGCTTTTGTAAATAAAGTTTTATGGAAATAGTCACACCCATTTCTTTATGAATTGTCTATAGCTACTTTTGCCCTAGAACAGCAGAGCTGGGTGGTTGCAACAGAGACTGTATGGAATGTAAAGCCTAAAATAGTTACTTACTATCTGGCCCTTTTCAGAAAGCTTGCTGACCTCTGCATAAATCATAGGAAGGAGGAAGTATATAATAAGAGGTGGTGTTTTCTTCCCCCAAAGGGGATAAGGGTTTGACCTGCAAGAGAGAGAAATTTAAGGATGGGTGACTAAAGCTTAGAGACTTCTGAGCTCTGAAGAATAGACATAGAGCCCACCATCCTGAACTAAGTCTAAAAGAGAGAGTGAGAAATAAAAACCACAGATTGACTTGGAAGTAGAGAGTAGAGAAACTTTTGCCTACAGGTGACCCTGTGAAGGGTCTAGGGGCAGCCTCAATACAGAGTGTTCTGTAGGAGTTTCCAGAAGATTCCTATGTCCCCTAAAAAGGACTGGAGGTGACTTAAAGGGCTGAAAGCCTGGATGAAGTCTCTCAGTTATGACGTGGGACTGCCACCAACAAATGAGCTGGACCATACATGTTGGAGACCCCAGAAGGACAAAAGCAGCATTAGAGACTGAGCCACTATCCAAAATGCTATCGAGGGCAGGGGATGTTACATGTCCTGGATGCCTCATTCCTAATGCCAGGATAAACTCTTGGAGCCCCTGATTCACCCTCAGAACTCCAATTACTCCTTGGATAGAAAGAGATAAAATATGGGATCCTTGTCTAAGTGGTTCCCAAAAAGTGCTGAGCAGGCTTCCTGGAAGATAGTGTGGTCTCACTGTTAGCAGTATCTTTTAGCTTATCCTTCAAAAGTTCCACCCCAATGAAGTGTCATCAGCATTAGGACAATAATATTGGTGTCTGAAACAGCACTGTCCACAGAACTTTCTGCTGGGGTGGAAATGTTCTATATCTTCACTGTTCAATATGGCATCCACTAACTGCATGTGGCTATTGTGCTTGAAGTATGGCTGTGCAACTGAAGGACTGATTTTTTTCACTTGCATTTAATCTTTATTAACTTATGTTATAATTTAAATAGCTACAGTACAGGTCTAAGAGATTAGATTATTTTCCAGGTAAAAATGAAAAGAAGTAACTGAAGAAATCCAGTTTGAGAGCTAGTGGACCTTGTGACATCTGTTTTGTAGTCTCTTCAGTTTTGTCTCCGGATTAAATTCCTAGAGTGTTCCTGGAATGTTCTCACACATATTACAGATTAGAGAACCCAAATGAAGAAGCAAAACACAGATCGTTTGACATGAGGATGCCTCAAGAACTTTTCTTTTGATCCCCGCAGGCCATCTGGAGCTGATGGACAAAGAGGTCTGAGATGAGGGGAAAAACACAGATCACAAAAGAAACCCAAGGTGAGGGGGCATCTGGGTGGCTCAGTCAGTTAAGCATCCAACTTCAGCTCAGGTCATGATCTCACGGTTCGTGGGTTCCAGCCCTGCGTCAGGCTCTGCGCTGCCAGCTCAGAGCCTGGAGCCTGCTTCGGATTTTGTGTCTCCCACTCTCTCTGCCCCTCCCCAACTTGTGTTCTATCTCTGTTTCTCAAAAATAAATAAACGTTAAAATTTTATTTATTTATTTATTTATTTATTTATTTATTTATGAGAGAGAGAGAGAGAGAGAGAGAGAGAGACAGAGAGAGAGAGAGAGAAAGTGCGCGAGCGCCGAGCATGAGCAGGGGAGGGGCAGAGAGAGAGAGGGGGCCGGAGGATCCGAAGCAGGCTCCGTGCCCATAGGCTGACAGCAACTGGAAGCCGGATGTGGGGCTTGAACTCACAAACCGCGAGATCACGACCTGAGCCCAAGTCGGACGCTCAACCGACTGAGCCAGCCAGGCGCCCCTGCATTAAAAAATGTTGAAAGAAAGAAAGAAAGAAAGAAACCCAAGGTAAGAAGAGAAGGTGGAGGGGCACGGTTGGGGCGGGAGATGATGTAACTTCCTCAGCTGCCTGGTTTCTCATCCCCCAGTACTGTCAAAACCCCTCCTGAACCAGTCTCCACACCCAGCTGTATTTGGTCTGCTCTTATCCCTTCTTTCCTCCGTGTCCAAGCCTGTAATTATTGACACCAGGTGCACTGCTAACACTCATCTCCTGTGACTTTATCATTCACAGAACTGTGAGTGGTAATTTGCCAACTTCCATGGAAGTTTCTTTTTAAAGGCAGAAAACGCTGGGTATAATGTTACATCACTAAAGAACCCTTAGACAATAGAAAAGGAAATGGAATTTATCCAGGAACAAAGGAGTCTGCAGCTCACTTCTCTTCAGCTCTAGACAACACTGTGGAATTGACTGCAGGGCTCTGGGAGAACAGAGACGGTGCTCAGGACAGGAAGCGGCTTGTGGCAGGAGAAGCTCCTGGGGTTGGTGCTTAGAACTCCAAGTGGGGCATTTGCCCTAATGTCAAGCTGAGATTGAAGTGAGGAAGCAAAAGACTGGTTTATCCACTCAATAGGTTGCCAGGGAAGACCACAAACTAGTTAGGAGGTTTTGAAGGCAGGCTTCCTGGTTTCAGACCCGGGCTTAACCAGTTAGTAGTGGTGCACCCCTGTACAAGTCAGGCACCCTTTCTAAGCCTCAGTTGTTCATCTGAGTAATAGGACAATTATCATGCCTATGTCAGGGTGGTGTTTGAAGGATTTAAAGAAGATGCTGTGTGGAAAGCACTCAACCAACTACCTGACACAGAATACACACAGTGTCAACCGTGTGGCAGTGCTGGTTTGCTTTGCTTTGCTTTGCTTTGCCCAGCCATGTGCAAAGTGGTCATAAGACAGAGTAACCGTGTATTTTGGGGCATACACCTGCAAATCTGTCATGTTTGGTATCTTTGGAAGAAGAATGTTCCATCTGCAGCTGGTTTTGTGTGTCTCTTGCTTCTCTTGGCCTCTGTGCAAGACTCTTTCCTTAGAAAGGCAGACTGACAAAGACTCCTTCCTCCCTTCAGGCCTTTACTTGGCTCAGGAGACCTACGGCTCCAGACTGAGAGGTTCGGAAGTCCCCTCCAGTGAGCTAAGAGATAAGAAGAGAGTAATTAGTAAATAACTTTCACCTTGGATGACAGACGGATGAACAAATTACACATTGTGACTCAAATACAGGGGACTCTAAACTATGTGTTCAGCGTGTCTCCCAGCTTTGGGGTTTCTCAGGGGTGGGAAAATGAGGTCCAAATCCCAAGGGTCCCTGGTAGGTTCTTCAGTCTCTTCAAGACCAGTGCAGTTTCTAAGGAGCCAGTTCTGGAGGATTTAAAATCTTATCTTAGTAACCAGATTTCCTTGCCACTCCTCCCCATCAGCTCTTCTGTGGACTACATTGCTGCTGAGGAATTTGTGTGAACGCCAGTTCCCCAGTCATGCTCCTTTCTCCGAGAGAGACTGAGGAAGAATTTAGCAAAGCAAGGAGTTAGGAATAAGGTGGAGTGATGATACGGGACACCTGGGAAGGAGAGGCCATGAGGAAGGATCAGACACCTGCCCACAGATGAGAAGCATGATGATAATTCCCCACAACCCCCTTCCTGAACTTGTCTGTGAGACTTCATCTTAACCCCTGGCAACAGGTGAAAACACTGCCTACCCTCCATTTAGAGAACAAATAATCGTGGTTCACAAGTTAGAAATTAGGCCAAATTTAGTCATAGGGATACAACCAATATTCACAGCCCTTGAAAAACTGCCCTGGCCATGGGGGCAGGCACTTTGGATGGCCTCCAGCCCCCCTCCCCTTGCCCGTCAGGGCAGGAGACCACAGTGCTTGCTTCTGTGCTTCCCAAAGGCTGAGAGCCTGCCTGAAGATATCTCAAAGGTGAGTTTTTGAAAGTCATACTCATGGTGATCTTGACTTTTTGTGGTGAAAAGATTAATTGGCCAATTTGAATTTAAGACCCAAATGGACTTGACAGGCAGTGTCTGCAGTGCTGCATAAAATATTTTCTTGTTATTCATTCAGCTCAACTCACCCTGACCTTGAATATGGGGGAAGCATACATCTGAAACCAAGAGCTCACCCTGCTTGCAGAGTGGTGGGTGGGAGCCCCCATGGGAGCCTTCTTCCTGCCAATGGGGAACCACAAGCCTGACTCTGTAGGGGCAGTGGACACCCAGGGAAACAGTCACTTCCTGTTCAGGAGGAACCTCCAGTCTACTACTGTAGCTCATGGCCTTGAGGAAGTTGAAGGGGCCCCCAAAAACCTAGCAAAAATCTATCTGAATACACAAACTCCAAGACAGACTTCAGAGCTGTGCCCACAAAAGATGGTGCCAGCTCACCTGCTGACAAGCCAGGGGTAGGGTGTGGGGACTCAGGAACAGGGTGCACTCAAAATGACATATCAGAGAAAGGGTTAGTATCCAAAATCTATAAAGAGCTTATCAAAATCAACACCCAAAAAACAACCCAGTGAAGAAATGGGCAGAAGACAAGAACAGACATCCAGATGGCTAACAGACAGATGAAAAAAATGCTCAACATCACTCATCATCAGGGAAATACAAATCAAACCACAATGAGATACCACCTCATACCTGACAGAATGGCTAAAATGAACAACTCAGGCAACAACAGATGTTGGCAAGGATGTGGAGGAGAAACACTTTTGCACTGTTGGGAATGCAAACTGGTTCAGTTGCTCTGGAAAATGGTATGGAGGTTCCTCAAAAAATTAAAAATAGAGCTATCCTATGACCCAGTGATTGCACTACTAGGTATTTATCCAAAGGATACAGAAGTGCAGTTTCGAAGGGGCACATTTCACCCCAATGTTTTTGGTATCACTATCAACAATAGCCAAAGTATGGAAAGAGCCCAAATGTCCATCAACTCGTGAATGGATAAAGAAGATGTGGCATATACATACACAATGGAATATTATTTGGCAATCAAAAAGAATGAAATCTCGCCATTTGCAACAGTGTGGAAGGAACTAGAGTGTATTATGCTCAGCGAGATAAATCAATCAGAGAAAAACAAATATATGACTTCACTCATATGTGAAATTTAAGATACAAAAGAGATGAACATAAGGGAAGGAAAGCAAAAAGTATAAAAAGAAACAGGGAGATAAACCATAAGAGATTCTTAAATACAGAGAACAAACTGAGGATTGCTGGAGGGGTGTTGGGTGTGGGGGGGGGGGATGAGCTAAATGGGCAAGAGGCATTAAGGATGGCACTTGTTGAGATAAGCACTGGGTGTTATATGTAAGTGATGAATCACTAAATTCTATTCCTGAAATCATCATTACACTATATGTTAACTAACTTGGATTTAAATTAAAAAAGAACGCGGTACACTCAGAACTTAAGTCCCAGGTGAGCACCTCCCATTAGCCCCATCCAGGTGCCCCTTCCCCACCTCAGGGCAGCTCTGAAACAACAGGTAGGAGCTTTTCGGAATGACAGTGGCAGCCTGTGTGGTCTCTGCTCCCGTTCTGCTCTCTCCTGTTTGCAAAAGCAGCTGTACCACTACAGACTGGCTGTGCCTGCACCCCAGACTTTCTTGGTCTAGCAGAACTGGCACAAGCACATGCCTGGGAGGCTCCAGGATGGGGCTTTATCTGCTGTCTCCATAGCAACAACTATCACTTACTGAGTTGTTATTAGGGAGCGTCCCTGAGTTAAGCAATTGACCTACATGCTTGACTCAGGGGGCTGACATTCTGCATCAGCTGAATGCTGCCATTCTTCCACTCCCCTGTTCATTCACTGGCTTGTCTCATAAATGTGAACAGCATCTGTCACTGTTTCTCAAAGACCGGAATCCAGTCTTTCCCACATCTTCGTCTCCTACAGAGAATTAGCTCAGGGGCTTGCATGTACTGTTGGAAATGTGAAGGAAAATCCTCCATGTATGTACTGGATGTCATCGACTGAATGCCTGCCATGCTCACAATTGATCTTGCCTTATCCCACGTGACTTTCCTGCCCTACGTCAGAGGTTGGCACCTGAGCTTCAGGCTCCTGTCTCAGGCTGGATGTGGTCTGTGAGATGGCTGGTCCAGAGAGGGAGCACCGTCGAATGAGACTCTTGAGAATGGATGTTGACTAGCCAGGCAATCAGATTCTCTCCCTTGGGGAATTTTGATTAAAGGCCTATGGAAGGAGTTCATCAGTTGGTGGCAGCAAAAGTAGAAGAAATAAGTTGAGTCACACATATGGTGGAATCCTGAAAGCGAACAGCAATGTCTGCCCACATATAAGAGGCTAGAGCCCTTATATCCTTGAATGATGTAACCCTGAGGCTCTATTTGTCTAACTAAAATTAAGTGCTATATTTAGGAACATGTTTCCTCTTCTACAGCCATCATCCAAATGTATAAATGCTGTAAAGAATTTGGGAACATAAACCAAAATGAAAAACAGCCAAAGGGTTTCTCTTTGCTGAGCCCATTGTTTTCAAATTCAGGACAAGGCCAAGCACTGTCCATTGCCTGCACCTGCTTTCTTCCTCCCCTTCCTCAGCCGATTCCATGGTCTCACATGGCTAACTGGAATGGGGTCTCTGGCCACGCAGGCTGCTATACCTAGACAATGGGTCACTGCCGTGTTCTCCAGATGGTCTGTGGGTTGGGAAATCAGACTCTGCCTGACTGTTGTATTTCTGGTTGGCCAGGGAGGGGCATTCTCTGGACATGGTAGATCTAGCATGTGGTCTACTGTTCCCTGTAGTGCCAAATGGTAGGTGCTTTTTGTCAATTTCTAGGTAATTTAATTTTTTTCAGTGTACATTGTCTTTTTCTATCCTCATTATAGTTTGTCTCCAGATAATGGGGAATTGAGTATTCTCAGTAAATCTGCGTATCTCCATACAGAGCCATATAAGATGCAAACATGTTTACATGATGGGTATTGCCAGCAAATGTGACATGATAACCAAAAATAACTACACTGTAGAAAGTAAGTATTGGGTTCAGCTAATAACATGACCAGCTAATAACATAACAGGATTTTTTTTTTGCCATGAAATAAAATATATTGATCAAAATACATGCACATTGCAAATAGGTATTGCCAATTGTCCACAAAAATAATGGCTGTATTAATCTACATTCAAGAGCATATACATTCATATGTTCTCATGCATTGACCAACACAGGATCGTATCATTTTTTAGTTTTTGCCCATCTGAGAGGTGAAGAATCATACCTACAAAGCAACCACTAGTTCTCCTTTTTCTAATGGGTGGTGGTTTTTATCAGTCACAGTCTAGTCAGGAAAACAGAAAATTTATTCCAGCTTTATGGTCCATCTCCTATAATTAGCATGAAGTAACTTAAAAAGGAAAAAAAAAAAATCAGCTGGCAAAGGAGAAATGTAGTTGAAGGGATCAGAGCCCCAGCATCACAAGGTGGAGTTGAGAATAACAGATCTGGAACTGAGATGTTAGCTTCAAGACCAGCGTATTTCCATGGTCACTGGAAGTTAATATTTCTTCTGCAATGCTTTTGCATTGTCTTTTTTTTAATTGAAGTATAGTTGACACACAATGTTACATTAGTTTCAGGTGTAAAACATAGTGATTTGGCCAGTCTATATAACATAAGATGATTTTGTAATACTACAAAATCCCCTTTCCTAACTCATTGTGGATATGAGGACATCCAACCTGAATGCAGTTAGAGGAAATAAAATGTCATAGAGTTTCTGTTTGGATATTTTTATATAAATGTTTCTTAGAAGACAGTGGTTCCTGAAAGTTCTGATCACAGGTCAATGCATCCAAGTTAGAACTTAACAGTGTGAGGTTGTCAAGAAACAAGGGACTTAAGATTCCAGTCAAGAAGGAGTATTGGGGACCAGATTTATCCTTCCACATGAAGCAATTAAGGACATAGACAAAATATATGAAACAAAGATTTTTAGGACATTGGACAACCAGGCAGTAAGGCACAGGGATCCCTGAGAGAAGAGAAACATAAAATATGAACCTGTGAATGCCCCAGCTTATTGCCTGGGGAGAGGCTACATCACAGGGGTGGGGGGGGGGGATTACGTGGAGCCTTGTGACCCCTCCGCATTGGGTAGACAGAGTTTGGAGTCTGGGGAAGCTCAGGCACTAGAGTTCTCAGGAGAGCGTCTCTGAGAAAGCTTAAGAGGGCTCTAGAGAGCAGCAGAGGCTCCTGCAAGTCTCCAGCTGACCTCCAGCCAGCACATGCATATGAGGAAACTACATAAGACCAGGTACAGGATCACCCAGTACTGGATAATGTATAAATATTCCACATATTCAGTAGCAAACTTTATGTGACCTCAATTTAGAGAATTTTAAAAAGTATCACCCCCCTTATGACTTAATTACCTCTTAAAGGTCCCACCGCCAAACACCATGACATTGGGGTTTAGGGTTTCAACATACTGATTTTTTTTTAAGTTTATTTATTTTAAGAGAGAGAGAGAGAGAAAGCAGGGGAGGAACACAGAGAGAAGGAGAGAAGGAATCCCAAGCAGACTCCATGCTGTCAGTGCAGAGCCTGACATGGGGCTGTATCCCATGAACCATGAGATCTTGACCTGAGCTGAAATCAAGAGTTGGAGGCTTAACTGACTGAAGCACCTAAGTGCCCCTTGACATATGGATTTTTATATATGAACATATTAGACATTTGAACATTTAGCTCGTTGCATAGCTTAATCCCTATTCTCTCTCTTAAAGTCATTGGTATATTTTTGAAAACTACCTTTGAGAATAAGGTATAAACAAATAGTCAAATCAGGACTCCTGTTTTGCAAAGAAAAATTCTAGCTTTGACTTTTGGAAAAGCCAATCAGACAAAGATTAGCAATGAAAGTATGTCTAAAACTTTCAGGATTGATGGAATAGTTGAAATCTACCTCCTTAAAAGGAGGTGAAGATTGATGTAATGTTCTCTCTGAGATAAATGCTTTTGCTAGCACATTATCAATGTCCAGTCTACTCTCCAGGGCACATTATCCAGACTCAAGGCCAAAAATAGAGTGGGGTGAGGGAGCCAGGAAAGCTTGGGGATGGATGAAGCTCAGAGATGGAGCAGGAGGCAGGCTGGGATGGCAGTCAGTCAAAGGCAAAGCTCAGGATTGGATCAGGAACCAATAGAGGGTTGAAGCTCAGGGCAGGGAATTCAAGGATGGAGTGAGAATATGCTAGGCACATGTATTAATTCTTAAAAAGTTAAAAGTTGGAAAGGAAAGGGAAAGCCTTTCTTTACAGTAGAATACAGAAAGTATGGAGTTACAAAATCAATTGATGCTAAAACTGGTAGGTGAGAGTTTGATGAGGAATAGACAACACAGTCTCAAAAAATCAAATTCCACATTAATTACAAGGTGAAAAACAGTGACTTCACAGTCAAGAAAACCAGCAGATATCACCTTAATTGAGTGATCAAAGATGACATAAACCACCAATAATGGGACAAATAGGTAACATGTGCCTCCTGGATGTGATGCACCAAGGAGGACATGGCATCAGTTCTGTGGTGGTCCTGCCACAACTGCATCATCTGAACTAGTAATAAGAAAGCACTGGAAAAACCCAAACTGAGGGATAGTCTCAGAATAACTGGCTTCTTTTCCTCAAAAGTGGCACAGTCATTAAAGACAAAGGTGGGCCGAGGGACTGTTCCAGAATGAAGAAACTAGAGAGACACGACAGGTGATTGCAATGCATGATCCTGGGTTGACCTTGGAGTGGCAGAAAGGGCTATGAAAGGCATTTTGGTGTAATTGATGAAATTTGAATATGGACTGTAGATTAGGTGACTGTGTTTTATGAATGTTATCTTTCCTGGTTATGATAATTGGGCTGTGATTATGTAAGAAAACATCCTTGTTCTACGGAAATACACGTTGAAGTATTCAGAGGTGAAGAAGTACAGTGTTTCAGCTCATTTTCAAATGGTTCAGAAAACAGTAACTGCTGATACAACCAATAGTGTACTTATTTAAATGTTTTAGATAATTTAGTGTTTGCCCACTCCTCCTATTGCCAGGAGTTGGTTAAATTCACCATCTAGTATGTAAGCTACTGAACGCAAGGACTAAAGAGTAGACATCACAGAGATGTCCGAGATGTCCTGGACTTGGAACAGTAATTGATGACACTTTGTATTGTCCCCTCTGGGAGGGGCTGATGGAGTTTTGAAAATTGCATTATGTGAGGCCAGGAGCATTTTGGGAAGCATTTGAATGAAAAAGACGTGGATGTAGATATTGGGAGACTTGCGAGATGATTTACAGAAGACAGTTGCCATAAATTGTTGCCCAGTATTCACCCCCTCTTCCTGTGCTCTGATCTCCTTTAGGACATCTTTTGTACAGCCTTATGTCTGGTCTCAGTGCATCACTAAATTTTGGCATCTGTCTTACAATGAAGCTAAGAGGATAGACCATTCCTCTGATTACCTTGGTTTTCACTCATTTCCAAGCCTGGTTTTCCAGCCTTCTTATAAGTCTGTGAGCTTCTAAGAGCCTTGCTATAAATTTCACTTTTTCCTTAAGTATTTCCTAGAGTCAAGATCTGTGGCCTGGAAAGGAAGAACCCTGACTGATCCATTCACTGTGTGGTGGGCACTGTGGTAGGTGTTTTGCATACACTGTCAACAATTCTCAGAGCCCTCCAGCCTCATGGAGAAGACAGGCATATAAAGTCTAATTGCTAGTAGCAAGAACCACAAATCCATTTGTCTCAGCTAATCGAGAGTTTTAAATAGGGATCCTAAGTACAGTTTTTACTGTGGGAATCGGAGTTGATCCTCACCAGCCAGATAAGAGGAAGGGGAAAAAGCGGTTTGCAAGCTCTGTGCCTCCAGCCTGTGCCCACGGCCAGGTGAGGCAGGAAGAGAAATCCATCCTCATAAAAAAAGTTGTTAATCTTTTAAACAAATGGTGCTGGGAAAACTGGATATCCATATGTGAAAGAATGAAGCTGGACCCTTACCTTACACCATATACAAAAATTAACTAAAAAATGGATCAAAGACCTAAATTTAAGAACTATATAGCCCTTGGAATAAAACACAGCTGAAAATCTTCATGACTTTGGGTTAGGCAATGATTTCTTAGTTATGACACCAAAAGCACAGGCAATAAAAATAAATAAATCAGGCTTCACCAAAATTAAAAACTTTTGCACATCAAAAGACACTATCAACAGAGTAGAAAGACAACCCACAGAATGGGAGGAAATATTTGCAAATCATCTATCTGATAAGAAATTAATATCCAGAATATATAAAGAATCCCTACAAGTCAACACACCAACAAAACCAAGCAACCCAGTTAAAAATGGGCAAAAGTTAAACTAGATATTTCTCCAAAAAAGATACACAAATAGCCAATACACACATAAAAAGATGCTCAACATCATTAGTCATCAGGGAAATGCAAATCAAAACCAGTGAGAAACCACCATAGGATGGCTATTTTTCAAACAAATAAACAAAGAGAAAAGTATTGGTGAGGATATGGGGAACTGGAACCCGCATCATTGCTCCTGGGAATGTAAAATGGTGCAGCTGCTGTGGGTGACAATCTGGCAGCTCCTCAATAAGTTGAACACAGAGTTACAATATGACCCAGCAATTCCACTCCTAGGTATATACCCAAAAGAATTGAAAACATGGACTTCAAGCTGTATTACAAAGATGTAATCATC
Organism: Panthera pardus; assembly: GCF_024362965.1. Classification (NCBI taxonomy): domain Eukaryota; kingdom Metazoa; phylum Chordata; class Mammalia; order Carnivora; family Felidae; genus Panthera; species Panthera pardus. The sequence goes on along the minus strand of NW_026526810.1, from coordinate 99,175,705 downwards.
AAGACAGTATGGTACTGGCACAAGAACACTCAGATCAATGGAACAGAATAGAGAACCCAGAAGTAGACCCACAAACGTATGGCCAACTAATTTTTGACAAAGCAGGAAAGAATATCCAATGGAATAAAGACAGTCTTTTCAGCAAGTTGTGCTGGGAAAACTGGACATAACATGCAGAAAAATGAACCTGGACCACTTTCTTACACCATACACAAAAATAAAAAAATGGATGAAAGACCTAAATGTAAGACAGGAAGCCATCAATATCCTCGAGGAGAAAGCAGACAAAAGCTTTGATCTTGGTTGCAGCAACTTCTTACTCAACACGTCTCCAGAGGCAAGGGAAATAAAAGCAAAAATGAACTATGGGGACCTCATCAAAATAAAAAGCTTCTGCACAGCAAAGGAAACAATCAGCAAAACTAAAAGGCAACCGACAGAATGGGAGAAGATGTTTGCAGACGACATATCGGATAAAGGGTTAGTATCCAAAATCTATAAAGAACTTATCAAACTCAACACCCAAAAAACAAATAATCCAGTGAAGAAATGGGCAAAAGACATTAATAGATACTTCTCCAAAGAAGACATCCAGGTGGCCAACCAACACATGAAAAAATGCTCAACATCACTCATCATCAGGGAAAGACAAATCAAAACCACAATCACACCTGTCAGAATGGCTAACATTAACAACTCAGGCAACAACAGATGTTGGTGAGAATGCGGAGAAAGAGGATCTCCTTTGCACTGCTGGTGGGAATGCAAACTGGTGCAGCCACTCTGGAAAACAGTATGGAGGTTCCTCAAAAAATTAAAAATAGAACTACCCTATGACCCAGCAATTGCACTACTAGGTATTTATCCAAGGGATACAGGTATGCCGTTTCCAAGGGGCACATGCACCCCAACATTTATAGCAGCACTATCAACAATAGCCAAGGTATGGAAAGAGCCCAAATGTACATCGATGAATGAATGGATAAAGATGTGGTGTGCGTGTGTGTGTGTGTGTGTGTGTGTATACACACATACACACATACATACAGTGGAGTATTACTTGGCAATCAAAACAAATGAAATCTTGCTGTTTGCAACTACATGGATGAAGCTAGAGGGTATTATGCTAAGTGAAGTTAGTCAGAGAAAGACAAATATCATATGACTTCACTCATACGAGGACTTTAAGACACAGAAGAGATGAACACAAGGGAAGGGAAACAAATAATATAAAAACAGGGAGGAGGACAAAACAGAAGAGACTCATAAATATGGAGAACAAACTGAGGGTTACTGGAGGGGTTGTGGGAGGGGGAATGGGCTAAATGGGTAAGGGGCATTAAGGAATCTACTCCTGAAATCACTGTTGCACTAGATGCTAACTTAGATGTAAATTTATTTTTTTTTGCATTTCTTTTTTTTTCAATATATGAAATTTATTGTCAAATTGGTTTCCATACAACACCCAGTGCTCATCCCAAAAGGTGCCCTCCTCAATACCCATCACCCACCCTCTCCTCCCTCCCACCCCCCATCAACCCTCAGTTTGTTCTCAGTTTTTAAGAGTCTCTTATGCTTTGGCTCTCTCCCACTCTAACCTCTTTTTTTTTTTTTCCTTCCCCTCCCCCATGGGTTTCTGTTAAGTTTCTCAGGATCCACATAAGAGTGAAAACATATGGTATCTGACTTTCTCTGTATGGCTTATTTCACTTAGCATCACACTCTCCTAGATGTAAATTTAAAAAATAAAAATTAAAAAAAAAAAGAATTGAAAACAGGGACTCAAATTTGTATACCTATGTTCATAGCAGCATTATGCACAGTAGCCAAAAGGTGGAAAAACTCCTGTCCATCAATGGGCAAATGGGTAAACAAACTGTGGCATATGCACTGTTGGGATAATAGCTGTAAAAAGGAATGAAATTCTGATACATCTTAGAACATGGATGAAACTTGGAAGCATTATGCTAAGTGAAATAAGCCACATACAAATGGACAAATAGTGTATGATTTCACTTATATAAATATCTAGGATAGGTAAATTTCTCAAGATAGAAAGTAGACTAGAGGTTACCAAGGGCTGAGGGGAGGGGAAAATGGGAAGTGACTGCTTAATGGATACAGTTTCTGTTTTGGGTGATGAAAATGCTCTGGAACTAGACAGCAGTAATGGTTAAACAACATTGTGAATGTACCTAATGCCACTGAATTGTACACTTAAAATGGTAACTTTGTTATGTATCTCTTACAATAACAAAATTATGTGAAGAGATAATAAAGCTGGTGAGATTTTCTCTGAGAAGTTAATTTGGGTGGCTAATGATCAAAGATGTTTGAAAAAAATGTTGGGTTTTTGTTTTTCCCAGCTTGAGGTTATTTTTTTTACAGGTTATCTAAATCATGGATGGAGGTATATCTAGTATATTCTCATTACTAATATTCTTCAGCTTGCACAATAATCCATATACACTAGAATTTCTCTTTGTCTTTTCCCCCAGTCACAAGAAAATGATTGGAAAGACTGTCACCAAATTTGGAGGCTTAAGTTAGTCTAACTTCAAATAATAGGCTCTGTGGCAAACATCACATTCACTTTGATGCTCCCAGAAACACTGAGGGGTAAGATTATCTGCAGAAGACCAGACTGAGGGCCAACTGTCTGCGGGCACACAGGAGCAGTTGCAGGTGAGGATAGCAGTGGAGGGGCCTCTGACAGGGCGGCTTTAGCATATCTGAGGGTTAGTGACAGCAGGGCTTTCTTTAGTTAATACTGGTTAATAATTCTGCCCAGCAATGGGCAGCATGGCTGGGACAGCGGGAGGATGAAGTAGCCAGTAAGTGGGCAGAGCCCACGCTGGTGGGTTTTGCTTTTCGTTTTTTTTGTTTTTGCTCACCACTTATATTCAGAAAATTTCTACTCCAAAGAATTGCATTTACTAAGAAGAAAAACATATTATTGTTTTACCTCCTGTCCTGGCCACAACTGGCATAGGTTACTGGCTCAGAATGGAAGGAAGCGGAGCACAGTGTGAGGAGGGAAGCTTTCTGATAACACAGAGCTTCTGGCAGGGTTCACACCCAAACTGTCATATTCACGGTGAATGGACTTGGGTAGCGGCTTTAGAAGCAGCTCAAAAATAGGCGCATGATTATTGTACACCCGAAGAGAGTCACCTCAGAAATAAGTTGCTGATAAATTGTTTTTTGAATTGTGAAGTGTTTTTTGAATTGTGAAGTATTTGGTCCATTGTTGAAACTTGAAAAAAATGATACACTGTCAAATGCCGAACTGCTCTTAGCTGACTCTACGTTCTGAATGTTAGTGTTATTTTGTTTTGGCTGGGAGGGCGGTGGTGGCAGAGGGCAGCGGCAGCAGCGAGCTAGAGCAAACAGGAAACCTCAAACAGCATTTCATGTGGTCCCCGCCTGTCTGCTCCCACGCACTTGCCTCAAAGTACGCAGTTCAAATTAGACCACCGCTCCTGGGTCGTGCTGGCCAAGTAATAGCTAGGCCAGCTAAGTCGGGGCTCAGCTAAGGTCATGAACGTCTCCTTCATGGAGTCACAGTTCTGCCACAGATACTAAGGCTCTCTACAGCCCCTATCTCTTCCAGAAGCTTCAGAACACTCCTCAGGTGGAAGAAATAACAGATAAACTTTGTTGACTGGGTAATCAGCCCAAATTACTTAATGACTGTTAGGTTTGGGGCAGCACTGTTCTGGGTGGTGTATGAGAATAACACACAGCTCCTCCATGTGTTGTGGAAATGCCACTGAACTTGACAGTAAAGCTGATTTAACATAAGCAATGCCATATTCCTAACATAGACTTAGTGAAAAGCTCTCTTCAGGAAGCAAAGGACATAAAAAGCAGGCTTTCTTAGTGTTGTGCCTTTAAACCTCTCTCACTCCCCTTTGGGGATCTGAGTGTGGGAAGTTCCTGCTAAACCAGGCATTCTCACTGGCCTCAGCTGCCTTACCTTTTCCTTTGCTCATCTGTTTTCTCTGCTGGGAAAACATCCTGTTTAGCCCTGTCTATGCAAATCCAACCTCACCCTTAATGCCAGGTAGTCCGATTCAACACCCAAAGATGCAGAAACACTGACCTCTCATAATTAGGACCACTTGCGATACGAGATAATCCCATGTGGTCCCTGCATCTGCCATCAGCACTTATCTCAAAGCGCACAGTTCGAATAAGACCACATCTCCTGGAGTGTGTGTAACACCAATCTCATTTTTTGCAGGCACACACACATGCACAGGCTTATTTATCCAAACGCATACTATGCCCCCCTGGTAGCTATTAGGGTTATCCACAATTATTGTGGTTTGTTCCTTTCAGGTTTCCTGAAGTTAGATGTGACTTGTTTTGACCAGTGAAACAATCCAGGTGGAGTGAACAGTAAAGCAATTCCCATAAGACCCTAGGATCTGAAGGAGACAGGCATGTTTGGCGACAGCCAGGAGACCAGTGTGGCTGAAGCAAAAGCAAGGGAGGGGAGTCTGAGAGGTCTCAAGAACATCACATAGGGGGCTTTGTAGGCCACTGTTAAGGACTTTGGCTGTTAGTGAAATGGGAGCCACCTCAGGAATTTGAACAAAAGATCCCAGGAGGGGCAAGAGGGAATGTAGGCATCACTGGGATGGTGGTGGGGTAACCTTCCAGCTTAACCTTGATTGATGAAAGAGTTTTTAGTTTTCCAGGTCATTCTATCTTGCAGGCAGGTTCAGAATCACTGCTTCAGAGAAGACAGGGAAACGAATAGAAGGGAAACCTGCAATCCTTACCTTAAACTTCATTTTAATCACTTTCCTAATCGAACCTACAAGTGACAGTGACAAATGATATTGGGTTATCCCCTCCTTCCCTTTATACAAGGCCTTTGGAGGGACATACTGGAGGGAGAACAAGACGACTAATCTACCGACCAGTGATGCATTATATTGACTGCTGTAAAACATAAGGAGGATTTATGGAGCCTAAATTGGTTGTTTTTAATTTCAGAAAAATAGAATTTTCTTAAGTTAAAAAAAAAATGATACCTTGTTTTTCCACTTTAGAACCTCTTCTTGCCCTTTTCTCCTTTTCTTCCCCTCCTCCACATTCTTTTCCTCTTCCTCCTTTACCAAAGAGAAAACTGCCAACTTCATCAAATGACTTCAAATTATTAAAGTCTAAGAAAGTCACAGATTCTAAGATTAAAAAGTACAATTATTTTCACATAAACATTCAAATTTTTATATCTGAACAAATGAGTTTTGAACAAAAGTGTTTGACTTTCAGTCCAAGAAACTAAAATATCAAAACAGTTCCAAGAGACTTAGAGAACCAACTATGTGATCTTCAGAAACTGCTACTGCATTCTTCCTTATTTCAAATCATGGAGACTTGCCCTCCAGGAAGTTTCCTTCTTGGAGCCCTGCTCCTCCTGAGATGAAGCTTTTACTGACACTGTAGTTCTGTCAGATGCCAAATCCATCTGGTAGTGAAGCAGCAAACCTCTCTGAAGGTCAAGTTGAACCAGTAACACTAGTGACAGGCACCTGCAGTTGACCTTGAACAAGGATATTTATATATGCATATGTAACACACTTATAACCATATTGTCAGTAAACAGTCCAGCCTACCTATATTGTAGAAATCAGGACAGAGTACAACGATATCCAAGGATGCAGAATTCAACACCCTGAGACTTCCCTTAAAAAATGTTTACGCAAGTCCTAAAGTGAATGTAGTCTAGGAACTTACATATTAAAAACAAAGCCAAAGGACAAAAACAAGGCAAGCATTCTGATTTCAGACATAAAAGTAAATACTAAGGAAGGACACCCAAGCAAGCTTCCTTTCTGTGATCTTGGCACATTAGCAGTTTTGTTGCCCTTATTAAATGCTAAGACCTCTTTTTATTTTATTAAGGATCATTGCAGCAAAATCTGTCAAAATACGTCAAGAAAAGTGGACAGTTATAAAAGCTGAATTTATATAAGTAACATGAGGACTTTTTTTTTTTCCATCTATCAACTAATTTATCTACTAGCATGAGGACTTTTATTTGCCTAATGCCAAGTTAAAAACTCACTTCCCATGTGATCCTACTGTATCAAATCACTAGAACATTTTACTTGTTTTGTTAGGAATGTTGTGGAGACTTTTATTTAATAAAAAAACTTTGTTTTGTTATAAGCAGTTAAAAGATCAATGGCTAAAATGACAGAATAACTCTGCTCTTATAATGATATATATAGTGAATCTTCATTTTCTTCATTAAATATGATCAAATACACATTGAAAATTGTTATATTGAAAATTTAAAAGACAATCTTTGGAATGGTTTCAGTATGCTAATGTGAGGTACATATATAAACCCATTTGACCTAGAACAGTCACAAACTCATCTAGCAAATCCTCTGATTTTTAAATATGAAACAATTTTAGTTGATAGCAAAACAAACACAAATAGCAAAATACAATACAAAAAAGATTTTTAGGAAGGACACAGCACGACTACAATCTAAGCCAGATTTGTCACCTAGTTAGAGCCTTCATCCACCTATAACAAAGAGACCACTTAAAAGAGTAATTTTCAGAGACTCGAGTGATGTCTCTGTCAGACTGAGTTGGATCCATAAATCTCTATGACCTTAATGTGTGAAAGTAACTCTGCTCACCTTACTTTTATGTTAATTCAAAATAAAACCGTAAAATCATTTTCCCATCTTATCTTTATGCTTTATTATAATCCAGCATTAATATTTAAACTCTAATTTCCTTTCCAGGTCAACTGCTGGAATAACATTTCTCATAGCAATGTCCAAGCAAGTTGATCTGATACCGGAGCATCTAGAGGGCTGGCTCTACGAGAAGCTGAAATGACAAAGAATAAGTTAGTGACTTAAAAACTGGAGATTTAATTTCAAGGTAGGAATCATAAACTTGGTATTGTCTGTTTTTACCAAACTTCATATACGCAAATTTTACATACGTATGGTTTTTCTTTAAACCTGTCATCCAGTTCTAAGGGTCAATTCCAAGGAGACACAACTAAATTGCAGTAATGAGAGAAGTACTGATTTGGAGTCTGATCATTCAAGAATAACTAACTTCAGGGGTGCCTGGATTACGCAGTCAGTTAAGCATCCCACTCTTGATCCTGGTTCAGGTCATGATCTCATGGTTCATAAGATCGAGTGCCGAGTTGGGCTCTACACTGACATTGTGGAACCTGCTTGGGATTTTCCCTCCCTCTACTGCCCCACTCATTCTCCCTCAAAATAAAAAAATAAACTTAAAAAAAAAAACCTTTAGAAACTACTAAATTGAACGAAAAAAACTGCCATTTTTATAGATCAAAGATGGCCAAATATCAGAAATTTCACTGACTCAAACTGACATCTGAAAAAATGTACCTTATGTACTCTTGCGTACCGGTAAGGAAAGCCACAGAGAAAATGCTTTGGTCTAGGAGACCCAAGCCTCTACTAAACTATAGCAGAGGACACATACGCAGTATGTTGAGGTAAGCCACTATCTAGGTAACAGTACAACTATTAAACAATCTTATAAAAAGCTTTCTAGATACTCTGAATCACCTTGTATAAGGTATCAGAGAAATTAATATGAATTTCACTAGACAACATGTAGCAGCTGAGTCCAAATCGCTTACCCATGTCTGGCAAGTGGCTGGTTTTGAGACAAGTAAACAAAATGCTGTAGAGGGCATGCAAGCTAAGCTTGTCTGGGGCAGTTCGCCTAAGAATAGATTTTTCAACTTGAATCAAAATTTCTGTGATTTGATGGGAATTTCAATCTAAGCAATTAAGTGATAGCAAGGAAAGAGCACCCTAATATTCGTTGCTCGGTAAATAATAGCTTAAAGGGAAAAAAAATAATTGAAATAAACAATTTTTACTTAAAAAAAAAAAACCACAACAAACCCTACCTTCAATGTTTAAAAGAATTACAAAAAAACCAAAACCCCAGGACACAAAACTGCACTTTGACACGTGAACATGTACTCATTACATGTGAGCCAAATAAACTTATTTGCCTCAACCCTCATTTCCAAGACTTCCCACCTTTAATTAATTAACGTGTTTTCATTATACATTTCACAATGAAAATAGGTTTTGCAGTTCCTGGAACTTCACTTACATCACTAATTCGGTGTACTTTAAAATCCCTCTAATTATGCAAGCCTATAAAGTAAGTCACACTTTCAGACATGAACACAGGTAATACAAAATACCAGAATTAGCAGAAGCATCAAAGCACACAGACACACACACACACTGCTGCTATGACGTGAGCACTACATCAGGGATACTCAATGGGTAAGGCCTTTTCCAGACCACTTCCAATTCCTAATCTCAACTCTTCAAGAGAGTAAGAAATATTTATCATCTGTAAGAAGACAAATGTAAATGTTCTTGCCAAAGAACTTCTTTGTTTCTGGAATGTTTTTATGAAAACCATCATTTCAAACTTGCTTTCAGTACTCTTCCTAAAATCAAGAAGGCACAAGACTATCAGTTCCATCTTCTTTAGCCAATTAACCAAATTCAGTTGAACAAAAATTCTCTTAATTTGTCCTAATAACTTCGAATTTTCCACATTTCTAGGCAGAACAAAAATGCTGCTTGCAATATCAAACAATCATAAATACACACACATTATGCAATTGCCTGTTTATTTAGTGGCACCAGTTTTGCAAACTAGAAATTATTTCTACTTTTCATCTCACATACAATCTGCAACCATTCACAGGCTGAATGCAATTTCTTCAACAGACTTGAAAACAAAAAGTACATTCTTAAAATTAGGACTGAATTCACATGTCTTCTTTGGACCAAGAAAATGGTACATAATACAAAATATACATTTATGGAATTTCTTTAAAAGTTTGGATCACATAAACAGCAAACAGTGGGTGAGTTAACTGTGGAGAATTTCATTATACACTGTTTAGGAAAAGTATTTCTGCAGTTGTATTAGTTTTACATTTATAGATTTTTAAAAAATGAATCTATGTATAATACAACATGCTTTTAACATGTACATGGACTCTCCACTTGTAACATTTATACAAATTAAGTGAAATAAACCATTTCAAGAGTGAAACCAACTACTATTGGGGCATATTACTACAAACAAGATACTTCCTGCGGATATGCTGATGTCTTCGTGAAGGGCTAACCAAGCAAGACAATGGTTTCTGTTTCAAAATTCCCACACATGGGAATTAAATAAGCTGTAACTGAACATCCAACTTGGGCAACAAATGAGACAAGCTAATCAATTTTTTCATGGTCGTTACATTTTAGTAGAAATCCCATTAATCCTGTACATTGATGGCCATATGTTACATCCTATTTTAACATTCTGTATCAGTAAGTAAATACCTAATACCCTAGAATCTGAAGTGAATTAAACATTTAATGAACTCTAAAACTAGGAAGCTCAAAATTTTAAAACCTGAGTGCGATCAGACAGTTAAATGTCTTGTGAATATACTATATTTGCACTATGCAGGTCAGAAACATTCCAAACTTTCAATCTCCATCTTACCTCTTTTGAATTTCAAAAGTGGCAAACTTAGAGTGATGTTATCCTCCAAAACTGGTCCAAATAAGATTATTTTATTCACCTTTAATTACTCTTTCCCCCAAAATACCACCTTTAAAAAGGGTATTTTAATATCAGTTCTAGCCTAGGCTCCCATCCACCTCCTCTCTCTCTCAAAAAGTTAAACACTTCCTTAAATTACTCAAATTATTTTGACACCTTTGAAATATTTTTTACGGGCTTTTTGCAGGAAAAAAAGGCTGATGAACCCCTTCAATATTGTAAACTTTGGGGAGTTAGGTACATTATATGAATTTTCCTGGGTAAGGAAGTTCCTAGGATTCATCATTTTCAAAGGGCCTGGGAACCTAAAAAGTTAAGAATTGTTCCTAAAATGGATTTGTAGCACTCACTATACCTAATTGAAATATTACTAATTTTGTCCTGTGTCTACAATCTCCTACACCAATCTTCAGGTAGTACAATACAAACACAAATGTTACTCAATGTCTTCTACTGGACCAGGAGGACTATGGAAAAGAAAGGAAAAACATTAAATTTTTCTGAATATTTAATTCGATGAGAAAGCTAATAGAAACCGAGGTTTGGAGCAATTAAAAGACCGAAAGGATTGGGTTTTGTGGTGAATAAACATTTGCATTTATTTTTTCTGTTTTTAAGTTGAAGCAGCAGTATTTTTGTTTATCATTATCTCCCTTGATGGAAAATCAAATGATCTGAAGAAGCAAAGGTTGGTTCTTGCCGGTTTATGTAACAGTTCTTAATAGACAGCCTGGCTAGAGGAAGATCTCTCTATGGCTTTTACAACAATTAAGAGTAATCCTCTCTGTCCTCCTCACTGGCATCTCCCAAATTTTCTTTTTTTCGGCCCAGTTTTATACAGTAGAAATTGGCCTTGGTGAAGTAATGCCCTAAACTCTTGCTCAAGAAAATGGAATCAGCCTGCTTACGTTTGAAAAAGAGACAGAGAGACAACCACCACAAAGAGGGCAGTAGAGGAAATAAAGCAACATTTCGTGCTGGATAAGGGAGGGAAAAAAGTCACTTCTTTGTTACATCAATCCAAACAACATTTTCCCCCATCTAATAAAATGCAAGTTAGTCAACTATAATTTCAATACATCTGAGTGTTTCTAGTTGGCGCACTCCTACCTGCTGGTAATATAACCAGAAAAATACGAGAGCAGAGGCCACTAGGTTAATACATAAAGCAGGTAAAAGGGAAAGAATGAGTGAAGGTGAACAAATGGAGAAATGTTCATTTGACAATCAAGTGGAACCAAATGCCTCTCATCATTTCTGATGGCATTCTGATTATCAGTAATAACTAACACTTGAGACTTAACTATTCTGACCTACAAAACAATACAGTATTATACTCGCAACATTTAGAAAATGTATCCTTAAATATTTCAAGCATATTCTAAAGTAATATAGAATTTAAAAATACAATCCAAAACTCATGGCACATTATTGAAGAAAATAAAGTAAAATTATGCTTCTAAAGTTTTAAACTATAAAGAACTCCTCCTAATGCCTAAAAGAAAAACTAATGAGAGGACTAGATCACTCAGTTACAAAATGGTCATCTCACCGGCAGTATCTGCAAGCAAAAGTATGAAACTCTTTAAGGTTCCTTCAAAGAAAAACCTCAAAAGAGAAACATTTATGTACTGAAATATTTACATATTTTCTACTACCAAATCCTAATACTGTACAAATAACAAAACATTATAGGCTTATACCTCTAATTCAAATTTTATGAATTAAAAGTATACATCATGAAATTCAAAATTAAAAAAGAAAACCTATAACCAATTTTGTCACTTCTTTCAGAAATCACAAATTGAATTCACATATGAACTTGTCCAGTAAAGATGGGCAGTGAAATTATTTTTAAAAATTAACACATATAATAATCATTTGGCTAAAACTAGATATTAATGGCAGTGTGTTTCAAAGAAACAGAATTTTTCTTAAATTTAGCTGTCTATATATAGCAGGAAACTAATTTTATAGCAGGAGTAGTAAAAGGCCATTTGTTAAAGGTAGTCAAGCATACTGAATAGATTTGAGCCTCATCAGTCCTATATTATTACTATGCTGAGCAAAATTTTCTTTTGAATGAGATTTTAACTTTGGGGAGAGGAAAACAAATGGAAGTTTTCAAGTGAATAATGGAAGCATAAATGAGCTCTTTAGGACAGAGACCTGCCTTATTCAGGAAAATTATCTGGCAGACAGTAGGAGGGTGACAGCTATTTTTTTTTTTTTTTGGATGAGTGATTCAGTTATAATATTAACATATGTTAGATTATAAATTCTACTCAAATGTAAACTCCTTGAGGGCAAGGATCTAGTCATTTCTTTATAGTTCCAAGCTACTTCGCCTAGAACAGTGTTTTGCAGATAACACTCAATGTTTTGTGAGAAAGCTGATTAGTGGAATTAATATGTGGTCAGATGGATGATCACTAAAAATGCTAGTATAACTCAGATTATTTGAATTACATAATTTATTCTTTAATCTAAATTTCTTAATGTAGTAATAAAAAATAAGTGGCTGGAGCAGTATACTAATTGCATAGTACTCTAGAAGCAAGCATTATAATTAAAAATGTTTGAAATAGTTCTAAAGCTAAATAAGAAAAATACCATTTGGATTTTGTAAAGTTAATGCTAATATTGAGAACTGCTTCTGTTATCTATAAAAGTATATTCCTTAACAAAGTGGAAATTAAGAGAGCTTACTGCTACGACAGTAAGAGACCAGTGAAATTTTTTAATGTTAGGGTTAAGAGTCTGCTACACAAAATGAATTTCCTATTACAAGCAGCAAAATGAGTTCATCCTAAGAAAACACTTAAATGAAAGTACATTTTGAATGGTATATTATCATCACAAAAGAACTTTCACCCTCCAAAGAAAATAACATACAACACATTGAAAAATTTTGAGGCATTGCCCTGAGATGCTAATTAGCACACAAAAGGGGGTTGGGAGGGCAAGAACTTAAGTGGTACAAAAATGAAGTGCACCATAGAGGTGCAAAAGTGCCTTTTAAAAGTGTGGTCGGTTCCCACCACCACCATTACCCCCAGGAATCAAGAACACACACAGTCTGCTATAATAATGGATACTTCCTTTTTTATAATGAAAGGTTATATCTAGTATGGCAATGCTGACTCATGTGGAAAAGATTTAGTCTTCTCAGAGAACATTTAATAGTTTTCTCTCACTTCCAAGCTTCATTTCAGTACTAATAATTTTAACAGAGGAATAGCTTAACTTCCTCTTTTTTATTTAAAAACTCTCAAAAAAAAAAGCTCTAAATATGCTGTTATGGTTTGAAATATAGCTCTCCATCACATATTTTAACTTGTGATTTATGATTTTGCAGATCAAAATCCAATTCAAAGTTTTGCAATTTCTAGAACTAAAAAATTCAGTTTACTTAAAAAATTAAGAACCTGGCTTCTTATAATAGGAATTTAGTTTTCAGTACTAGTATGTCTGGTAATCACTCTATACTAGAAGCATTGTATTCATTAAATGCACACTGAGATGCTTGCAAAGCCATAACTTAGAACATTATCATACTTCGCACTCTACCACAGATTTAGACACTGAGCATTTATTTGTAAGTATGGAATTGGTTCTGTAATTCCAACTTATGAATTTCTAAATATAAATAGTACTTGTTTTTCTTCATTCATGCTGGATTGAGATATAAATTAAATACAATTAAATTACATTTAATCGCCTCACAAATAAGGGGGATAATGAAAAGGTTTTGCTGGTATGTAACTACTTAAATCTGAGACATTTCACATTACTTTTCCCACTACTCCCCTAACTTTACATTAGTTTTAAGGCTATATATACAAATATGTATATTTCCAAGTTAGGGAAAAAACAAATGTAACAAAGTTGATTATACTACCTTTTATACACAGAGTTTTGATTTTGTATTCAATGTTGTATTGTAATCTTACATTTTAATAATTTCTAGTGGGGAATCTGCCTACTGAATGATTAAATTACACGGCAATAAATACAATATTCAACCTAAAGAGACAAAAATACAGAAGGGCACAAAACAGTAGTCTTTTCAACGTGACAGATTTTAAAACTTACTTTCACATGCTTAATCAGAGGAATTTAAGCCTAAATTAAATTAGGTTATTTTTATATCTACAATTCCTTAAGCTTCGAATGTTATTTTTAAAGGCCAACAGCTAAATATTAGCAACATGCTCTATTTCAAATCACAAATACATCTTAACTACTTGGATTCTAAAGACATGAGTCCATTAAAAATCACAGGCAAACACACGCACGTGCACACACGCGCACACCCACCCACCCACCCACACACACGCACACCCCTACTATAGAGTGTTAGATTGTCAAGCTCTGACAATTATTTTAATTAAACAGTAGGCAAATTCAAGCTGATACACATAGAATGAAAAATAAGCAGCCAGAAAGAAACCCATTAAAAAACAGATCAAGAAACAACAGAGATTTAAATCTTTTAGTCTTTCTAATGGAAGGGAAACAGTTCCATCTGTGCCGTGAGTAACATATTTCCCAATTAAAAGAGACAAACATCTTTCCCCACGAGAAACTTCTCACTTACAATGGCATGGTGTTTTAAAAGGGCGGGGTAAAGGAGGAATTACACATACATGATTAAATTTCTTGTTTGTTAAATCAAGCTTTATTGATAAAATGGAATTCAGAATACCTTACTAGGAACAGCAGCAGGCCCAGCCAATCATGATAGCAAAAATGTGGCAGTCTCCTACTATACGTAGGAAGCTGCTGCTTATCAATTAGTAATTCAATGTAAGGACTTGGAAAAGAGGTGCAAAGAATCAAGGCATTTCAGCCCCAAGATTGATATTCTTATGAATATACTGTATTACCTGCAATACTCCTGGCAACAAGGAGAGAACCACCTAGACGACAGTTAAATGAAGGGACCAGCTTTATCAACAGTGCCAACCCCACTGCCAAAACATGAAGACAGTTTTCAGTTAACTCCCTGGATGTCCGGCTTTGTAAGATTTGGGAATTCTTCTCCATAGTCATGTGCACATTTGAGTGCCTAGCTGACATGGCTGCTGCTCTCCCTGTCCCAACCCCAAGTCCAAACACAACATGACTTGAAAGGGCTATATATCTGTTGCATCACACAACAAGCCAAACATTTGTTTGTAACTCTGATAGTGATTTAAAGCAGTTCATAATTAAATATGAGCATTTTGTACAAGGACAATTACACTTTACAAAAAACAAAATCATACAACAAAAATTGCTGGAGTCTGATTTACAACATGAATTATGGTTTGAAATCACGTTTACATAAGTCTCAAATTTACAAAAAAAAAAAAAAAACAATCAGTTCTGGGCTAGCTGTTGTACTGCTGAAGTTCTCTGGTGTGATCCACTCTCACCCATGACACATGTCCTTCTTTAAAGTTGAGGAGGGATGTTTAAAAGGTTCAAGGAAGTTGAGCTGTACTCTCCTTTGGAGGTGAAGGTAAACTCCATGGCTAGATGAGCAGTTTTACCACATATCATCAGTCGATGTAGAATCCTTTATAAAAGGAAACAAAGCAAAAGAAGGAACTACATTAAAGCTGAGAGGTGCCAAAGCACATTACTCTCGGGATAATGCAGCAAGATAAGGTTTTGTAAAGTTGACATTCAGTCTATAAATGCTTTCAAAGTATGTAAGTGTGTGTGTGTCTAATATGAAGTATCAGTATTCAAGTTGTTAAAAAAATCTGTTTTGGAGTAAAATATTTAAAATATGATTTTACCATGAGGTGGACCAAATGTATTTCTAAACCATATAATAAAAATTTCTTATTTTCTTCAATTAAAACCCAATTTATTTTTAGACCACTTTTATAAACTTTTATTACACAAGAAGAGATTAAGACCTCAAGTCATAAGAGATGTAAGGAATACAGATGTGAGCAGTATATATTTTTGAGCTGTGCCCAAATGATTTTTAAGTTACCACTTTTCTGTAAACACCATACTGCAACAGAATCCTAACAGGAAACTGGAGAATAGGGCATTCTTTTCACGTAAGTAGAATTCTCTACTTTAGTATTTAAATGAAGTATATACTTCAGGGTTTTCAGACAAGGTATTTCCAAACATAAAAACTATTCAGTGGAGCTGGGCAATCTGAAGTTCTATTGTAGCTCCGTATAAAACTCAGAATAATTCAAGATTCTGAGCAACTTCAAAAAAAAACATTTAGTGGAGACAAACCTTCTGAAGTTGATTGCTTGCCGAGGCTTAAAAAACCAGCAATAATTCAAAGGGACTTTCTTCTTTTTTGAGAGAGGTGGCCACTCACCATGACTATGTCCTCAATCACGAGAACTTTGGTGCACCCAGAGTTCAGAACAATCAATCAGGGGTGTGTGTAAGGGCAAATGGGTACAGTGAACAGCTCTGCAAAATACAGGTACGAGGGTGTGCACATTTAGAGTGGAGGGGAAGGAGAAGCAGAGGGAGCGAAAATGCTACTTACAGTGTCATCATTTTTGTAAGGATTCAGTCTATTGTAAACGGCTTCAATTACATTCCGCCTAAATTCAAAAAAATGCAGAAAGTTAATTCTTTAGAGCACAGAACTGCTTAATAACTCATAGGTGCTCATTAAAATGTCAGATAATCTTACACTTAGAAATTATTTTAATTCTATTTCTTACTGTCAATAAGTGATCCACTTTAAGATATTTGAACCCCAATGTTAAACTAGATGTGAATTTATTCTAAAATGTAACATTCCACCAACCCAATTAATAGAAGACTGAAAGTCATGGTTTAAAGAAAAAAATCAGTCAGTAGGGTTAACTTCACTTGAACTGGCTTATGTGGTTATGACTCAGCAGTGATGCTAGTCTTAAGATATAATAGTAACACATTCTGGTTAAGAGTTGAACGTTAGTTTTGAAATAGAAGTAACGTCAACATCTGCTGTGGTAAAATAATTTGGATAAATTTTTACATTTGAATTTCTGCTTTTTGTAATGCCCCCTTTAAAAAGCTCTATAAAACAGAAATGTCAAATATGACATTTTCCCTGCAAAGTCTAGGAATTAATTTTTGAATAATATTTTGTTAAAAAATCTGTAGTGGTATTATAAGTTATAGCCTCCCTACTTCCAAAATTGATTTGAAGCAATTTTATAGACAGTCATTTCACAGAAGGTCCCATTGGAAGAAAAGAAATAAAAGCTTCAAACAGGAATTTTTACAATTTCTATTTAGACAAATGATCATAAGGAACCTGGCTTCATTTCTATAACACAGTAGAAAATCAAGGAAATTGTCAATATATCTTTGTAGATCAATTATATGGATAGTTAAGGTACAAATGCTTGATTTATAAAATTTCCTACAAAGATGTAAGCTTAATATTTAACACAAATTAGTCCAGTTCTGTGAACTGAGGTGCACATAGAAGAAGGCAAGAAATGCTTCCTCCTATCTTCCCTCACAACAAAATCCACCCAACCAGGAATCAACAACCAAAAACACTGGGAAAATCAGAGATACAGAAAAATGGCCCAGATGGAGGAAGAGAAAAATGCTTATCCCTGGGGTGCTAAATTATCCAGGGATCAACAAAATCAAATTACAATAGCAGCAATAAAAATGAAAATTGTAGTGCTATGTAATTTAGCTTAAAAAATTCTTTCACTATATTATACTTATGCTACATGAGGAAGTCAATGTAACCCACGTCTCCACTAAAGACGGCCTTCAGTGTAATAAGTTACAAACAATGACATCCTGACACCTGTTCTGAACAAGCACCATGTGCCATTAATAATGAAAAACACTGAACTGCGGTTAAACATCCTGAAGATCACTTCAGAAATTAGGTAAATACACATTTGATCAATGAACACCTAATATTTTTATGTACTGAGACAAATTTTAAGAGTGTGCAGAATGTAACTTACTTGCTTGCCAATTCACCCCCCGGTGGGAGGCTGGGGATGTTCTCACTTGCTAATGTGCGCATCACATGGACTAAGTCAGGGACGCCTTCCCCCTGCTTCTTTATGATTTCTGGGAATCAGAAGTACTTTTTTTGTAAGTGTTATTCAAATTTAATTTAAAAAAAAAAACGAAACAAAGATAACTTAGGTTTTTAAAGATGGCATTTACCACATCTGAGATTTTCTAAGCTGGTATTAGAAAAAAAATTAAGTTGACTTTTGAAAATTTATGACAAAGGGATGCACAAAATGACACACAAAAATAAGATACTTTCCAGATTAACTTGAAAGAATGAAAATGAACAAGATAAACATGTGAAAAAATTTTCATGTTAAAATCAATGCATTACCTAATCAAGGATATAGGTATAAAAATGAAATGCCAACTAGTTTACTTTGGAGGAGGTCAACTCCTCTCTTTACACTAGAAACATGTTTCCTGAATTTTACACAGATTTAAAAAAATAATTTCAAAATTTGAAAGGAAAAAAACCCTTTAAGTATAGGGGAATTTATTGATTATATACTAACCCAAATCATTTTTACATGTTTACATTTGCAAAACGATACTTAAGTAGCATGTGCAGATTAGGTTATATAACTGAATACCACTCACAGCTTAGTTTTTGTCTGAAGTAACTTTAGGCAATAAACAGATATATAATACCATTTCTTTAGTTGATTATTTGAACAAGGCATACAGAATGGAAAAAAGTCTAAATTTCATAACTTTTAATTTGATAAACCATACAACTGCATTTTAAATTGTTAATTTCAAAACATCCAGTTACTAAATGGGTATAGTGATATGATCTGCAGTGTTGCCATGTAGATGCATACTGTTCCTCATACCACAGAATACCAACAGTTACGTACAAAAGTCTTAACTCTCAGACTAAATCTTTACATGGGAGTTTCAGCGTATTTACTCTAAACGCAAGATCATACCAAACGTATCTGTAAATTAAAGGTTCAAGTTTTATTCAATTTTCTGTTTTTAAATGTTTATCCTAAGAGATTCTCTTTGTCATCATTAGGGCAATAAAATTATCATTCTAGTTCTCAATTTGTAAATACCCTTGAAAGTCACAATGCATATAAAGATCTTCTGTCTTCTGATCAGGTTTTAAAATACTATTTCCTCATTAAAGCCGCATATTAAAAGACAGACATTGCTACCCGTATTTCTTTAAATGGCTCAAATTGTCCTTTTGGAATTAAGGCCAAATTTTACCGTGTATTAATTTTTTGCCTTTTTTTTTTTTTTTTTTAACCAGTCTTAAATCTGAACAAAAAGCAAGGATCTCAGATTTGGTTTGCCAAGTTCCTTTATTGTATAATCTTTAACATCTAGTATATTTATTCTACATAGTTCTAATGCTGGAAATCTGCCGTACAAAAATAAAGGGTTTTGATGTTTACCTAAGCTGCACAATTTCACAATCTAAAGCTGTAATACACTTAACATACAGTCTCTGCTAAGCCAACACAATTATTGGATAGATAACTAAATACAATAGAAATGAACACTGATGATAAATTCAATCAATGATAGTTTCAGGTCTAAAAAACATTACCTTAATTCATCTATATTTGATGTATCTTACATCTCCTCTGTTAAAATATATATTTGGGTATTTTAATTGTGAAGAAAATTACAGGAAGACAAATTCTTTAAAAAAAATGAATGTAAGTCTTTAAAAACAGTTAATATCTCCTATTCCACATGGGACAGTAATACATTTAAACTGTCTTACCATTAATACTATACTAGCATTGCCTCTTCTGCTTTTAAAAAGGAAAACAAAATGAATCTTAAGAAATATTCCTTTAATTGCTGTTGGACTATACATTTTAATTAGAACTGTAAAAAGACTGAATGTTTACTAAAGAATATATATGTATAGAAGATGTCTCTCACACTCACATATAAACACATTCTACTCTTCCCCACTCCACTTCACACCAAGTTTGAGGGATTCTAGTATTTATCTCCAAATTAGCAACTTTAAAGCTTGGGCAGTCAGCAGCAAAGATTTAAAAAATATATGTGTAGAAGAAGAACAATCTTACATTGGCTTAAAAGGACCACAACCTTAAGTAATGTGGTTTAAATTATGAGCTGAATCTTTTCACAACCCTACAGAGTCAAGTATTTAGAAGGACACAGATAACAGGAGAGCTGAAAAGCCTTTTCTCTTTTCTACGGTGTGGACAGAGAAGCCAAAAGTATTCAAAGCAAATAAAATGAGGTTTGATAGGTCACAGCAATTTTGAAGGCATGTATTTAAAAAAATAAAGAAAAAAGAAGAGAATATTCATTGCCTGTTCTGGAAGCTGAATGCAGTCTTTTTTTCTTAGAACAACTTTTGCAATTTAAATAGTTACATTCTGTGTTTTAAAATATAGTAGCAATTTTAATGTAATATATTTATTCTCTAGTTGTAGTCTTATCAAATCTATCTCAATAAGGAATATAAAATTTAACTTCTGACACAATAATCTTAAATTGAATGGTACAAGTATAACACTTCAACATATCAAAAATATTGAGTATTGATGTAAACTCTGTTCAGGTGGCAATCCTTGCTGGATAAAAAGCAATATAAAACTTAATATTGTAACATAAAATTATGTATCTAAAGCAATTATTTAGAATTGCACCAAAAACTTAAAGAGTGCATACTAAAGAGAAAAGTTGTATTTCAAAAATGTGACCCTATTTCATAGCAAATAAAACTGAAGTATTTATTCTTTATATCAATAAGAAAACATGTACACCCAAGTTAAAGTGCCAATAAATCAAATACCAATTTATCCCAATACAGATTCTTACGGTTTCATTTTTCCACTAACCAGCAGTTTGAATCAATGTGAAATAACTTGGTAGCATTCTAAATATTTTATTTTACTGTATTATATATATAAATAACATATCAAAATGACTCATTTAAAATATAAAAAATTCCAAGATCCTTGGATAATAGTGAGAAAACAAAGTCATTGAATAAGTAGGTCCAATGAATGAAATAGTAAATAGTACATACATACACTAGATATATCGCTATCAAGTGGGGGGAGAGCAATAAAAACAAAACAGCAGCTCCAGATAGTACTGAAAATCAAAACCAATCATGATTCTAGTATCAGACTGATAATTGATATCAAACAGTAAAAAGGGAGAAAACAAAATTAAAGTGCATATTAATTTTAATAATGCAGGCACAGCAGGATATAATAGTGTGTAGGTCAATGCTTACATGCTCTTAGATCTTTAACGTGCAAATTCATAACATTAGGAGCCCAAAATGTATTTTAACGCTTTTATAGGCATGTTAAGTTTTTCTTCTTAAAGAAACTGCATAATATACATGCTTACTGCATATACGCAGTGAAATGCAATTCTCTGGGGAGACTTAGCATTTATATCAAGTAGTAGCTGAGTAAAAGGTTATATATTTTCAAATGTTTAAAGCCATTACACTTGACAGTTACAGACATCTTTCTAATTGTCTCAAAATAATTTGCAGAATTATGACAAATCCACTGCTGGAACTCCCAATAAAATGCTGATTTTATTCTATTCAGCATTTGCATTTCTGCCAAGTAGAGACCTAGCATATCTTCTATTCAGGTCTATGTTATCTCGATGAGGCAGTTTATGTCTTATGTCTTCAAGTCTTTAAACTTGAAACAGTTTAAAATAAATTTTTAAAAGCTGTGGCACATGAAAGTTGCTAATAATCAGGCTGTGATCTTCATGTTATTGAAAAAAAAAAGGTCCTAAAAATCTTAAATTCATATACATAGCTTTACACAAAAAGATGGTATTCAAATTATCACCATCATAAACAATCTGTTCATCATTAAATAAATCACAAATCAGACTTTCCTGGCATAAAATTACTCATGCCAGTGAATTCATCAAGAATTTTAAAGCACACAGTTTTTAGCCTTTTTAAACAAAAGTATCCTGAACAGAACGCACAGCGCCACATTAGTTCTTATTTCTATTATAACTGTGATAGGACAATCAAAAACATCTGAACAGTGACTACAGAAATGCCCTTTCCCACCTTTGTACACTAAACACTAAATGTCAAAGGCATGTAAGGTCTAAAAGCTAAAATATTAAAGTTTGATTGTGTTGAGGTTTTTCTTTAAGAAAGCTACTTATTTTTTGTTAAATGATCCACCTTCTACTCTGCTTTCCAGGTACTTGTCCAATTCTGCCTCCTTCTTCACTGCTTCTGGTGATACTTTGGGTGCATTTGGGAAACAGATCAATATCACACTCATGTTGTCTCGACTTCCCTAGGAAGAAAAAAGTTTGAGAAATATTATGCTTTCTTCTTGCTCTTTAAAGCTTTGAGAATCTTTATAGCCACGACAATTTTAATTATACTTGTTCTAGTAAAAAATATACACCTATGGTTTTTAAGGAGAAAAAAATACGCATACGTGGAGAGGCACCCCCCCCGCCATACACATAATAGTACGTATGGTATACAGTATAACTAACACTCCAAAACACAGAAGAAACACTACAGGCTAACCTCCACTGCAACAATCATTTTTTTAAATGCTATAAAAAAAAATATTGCCGAACATTTACTACTGGTGGCCTACTTAACTTGCAGTGATACCTAACCCGAATACATGTACATACTCACTCAACAAAACAGAAAATTCTAGTGGTATTCCTTACAAGAGGATTTGATCTGTAGTTACATGTATGCTTGACAAATTTATATTTAAAATGAATCATAATAAATTATGGGGCTAATTAACTTGCTTCATAATAGAAACATGAAATTAAAAGTAAAAATACATGTATATAGTTTATAAAACAGTTTTTAACTTTCGTAAGTTAAAAACAACTGACTTTTTAGGAAGTACATTAACTTTTAAAGACACCTAGGTATTCAAAATGTTATAATTAAAATACTTGAATCAATGGTAGCCTCCCCATACTCCTCTTCCTATTGGGAACTGGAGTTAACTTTTACATGTTAAGTATTTGATGCCTCTGTATGGGAAAACTGACCTTATAACATTAGTTTAAGCAAACCATACAAAGAATTTAATATTAAAAAGAATCTTGGAGAAAAACAGTATAAAATGTGGCAAATGATAAGGTACTGAATAATTTTTAAAATGGAGTGGAATGCAGAAGAAATAAAGTGGAAGTTGAGTCATAATTTACTAGTTTCTGAATGCGATAATTCTCTCAAGAAAACAGCTTTGAATTTAGCTAACAACTACTTAATTCTCAAGAGCTACAGAATAAGACCAACAAATGGATACTACTTTTATGCATACTAAAAGGGACAAAAAAACACAAGCATCACTGTTCATCATTGTTCGCCTCTCATCAAATTCAGAAATTAACAGTGTGCACTATTAAGTTGTTGCTCTACTGATTTTTTGTAACATGTGTTGGATGTTACATAAACTTGATTTGTATTGGATGTTACATAAACCTGATTACTAAGTATGATCAGATTTTAATTAAGATTTTAGGTAGAGCTGACTGTATGCTTATAAAACTACACAGAACATTAGACGACTTTCATTTTCTGCACGTTGAAAGAAAATCAAATAAGTAGCCTCAGAGAGTTTTATAAAATCAACATTTGCTGGGGGGAAAAACAAAATCAAAGAATTAGTTAATGAACACTACTGACAAAAAATTTAATTCCTCAATAGCCCTGTGAGTTAGATACTATGGTCTCTGTTCAAAAGCTGAGAAAGGTTGAACACTTTGTCCAAGACTGTAGAGTACAAAAGTAACAGAGGTAAGCCTGATTCAAGGCCTGACTCTTAAGTATGCTTCCTCTTGCTTCAGCTTCCTCACCTGTAAAATAAAGGGGCTGACCTGGCTCATCTGTATATATTACCCCTTTGGATCCTCCCCAACAACCCCAGTGACAGTATAATAATCTCTCTTACCTTTTTTACAATGATAGAAACTGATTTTTTCCACACAGCTTAAATAGCTTACCTGAAGTCATAGTCTCAGACCAAGTTCTTCTGACTCCATGTCCAAGGCTATTCTTATTACATCACACCAATGATCACTAAATTCTTTGCTGGTGCTACAGATTCATTACACCATAGTCTCAAAGTACATCCATGAATATACTGAGATATCACATGATAAAAATAAAATATTAAAATTCTAAAATGCTTTTCAATTATAGACAAAGGCCTAACCCTCCCTTTCCTTTTAAAACATGCACTTCTGATGTGATCTTTTTGCCTTTGATAATCTTCCACAATACTGAAAGACTCAAGTAGTAATGGTTAGTAAAAGACCATTCAGATCATAACTCTTGCATATTTGGTAATTTATTTCTAAAAAATGTTCCTAAATTTTCCTAATTGGTAAAGAGTATCCTGCAGTTTTTGTGCCAAAAACTTATTTCGGAGAACTATAGTTTCTAAAATGATTAAATACTAGAGTAATAATTAAGATGACATAAAATCATTTTTATCTTTTAAAAGAAAGTCTAGCTACCTTATACAAACAGGTGTCGACTACTTCATTGCAAACTTTCTCAAGGTCATCAGTGACTTCAAGTCTGGATCTTACAAAATCACAGAGCTCTTCATTTCCCATAACATCCCAAATACCATCACATGCAAGGATAATGAACTGATCATCTTCTTCAGATCTTTCAATATCATGGACTTCGGGCTCTGGTGAGACAAGCTGCTCTGTAGGACCTTTTCCATGGACACATTTGTAATCAAAGTCCCCAAGGGCCCTCGATACAGCCAGAGAGCCATTCACACGCTGAATCATTACAGAACCACCTGCATTCTGAATTCGTTCTTTTTCCAGCGGATTACTTGGTTTGTGATCTTGTGTGAAGAAGTGAACTTTCCTGTTCCTACAAAGTAAACCTCTCGAGTCTCCACAGTTAATGAAATAAGTATGTTGAGGAGAAATTAAGACACCCACAGCTGTTGACCCACTTCTATCTGCACCATGTTTCTTCTCTGACATAACTCTCATGTGTTCATCAATCTCCAGAAAACCTGTTCTGATTCCATTCTTTACATTTTCCACAGAAGGTGCTCCTGCAGACCCTTTAAAATCCTGGTTATTGGTGATGTGATCTAGCAAATGCTCACAGCAGTATTTGGCAACCTGAGAACCAGCATGCCCATCATACACAGCAAAGAATGACCATGTTTCAAGTCCACTTGGCAAACCGATCACAGCCGTATGTGCATCCTCCATTTCAACTCGCCAACCTTGCATGCTGCTTAGCCCATATCGCAACCCATTACCCTGCCCCTGGGCATTATGTTTTTCCATCTTTGGCTTGTCTAAAAATGCTCCCATTATGTCTTGATATTCTAGGTCTGCAAAGGAAGAGAAACAGGAAAGTTAATAACTATCTCACACACAAAATACATATCCAACAACCTTTTTAAGAGTGAAGGAGACAAAAAAACCTTTAAATAAGAAATCAAAATTTTTTAAAATGAGAGAGACAGCATGAGCAGGGGAGGGGCAGAGAGAGAGAGGGAGAGAAAGAATCCCAAGCAGGCTTTGCACTGTCAGCACAGAGGACTGGGGCTCGAACCGCATTGGTGTTCGAACTCACAGACCTCAACATCATGACCTGAGCCAAAACCAAGAATGGGACACTTAATCAAATGAGCCACCCAGGCACCCAGGAAATCACAACTCTTAGATGCCTGGCTGATTGGCTCAGTCACTGGGTCGTGAGTTCAAGCCGTATGTTGGGCGTAGGGTTTACTTAAAAAAAGAGAGAGATTTAGAAATCACAACTCTTATAAGCAGACATTGTGTTGCTGATGTGGAACCTGGAGATTAACAGGAAAGAGTTGGGGGAAAGGCTGATCAGGCACAGCTTAGAACCAGGCAAATAGAACTAAAGCATCAAGATAAAGGTAGCTGACCTGACACTGCCCCCATGAGGCACAACCATATGAGGTAGCAAGGAGATCTGGCAGTAGTCATCAGCTTATTAGAACCAGGCCAAGTGTTTACGAATGCAATAAACAGGTGAATCTCTTAGGAAATCTCAGACCTAAGTTGTATGTGTATATTAATCAAGAAAAAGCCAAATGAATTCACAACATACCAAAAGTCTACTAATTCAAACATCTTGGTTGAAGATTCAGGATTTTCCAGTTTAATTCTGAACTACCTATAGTTTTATTGCTACTACATGAACTCTCTGAAAAAGTAAAAAATGATCTACTCACAATGGTCCAAATTTGCACACTCCTTCAAGCCTTTGCTCATGTTAGTTCCCCTAACTGGAATCTCCTTCCCCTCCTCCCTACTTATTGAGAAAAGTACATCCATCTTTTAAAGTTTAGTGCAAATTCTACCATTTCCATAGGTTTTTCAGTCTTTGACAAAGCCATTAAGTTATTAAATTACTATAAGTAGTACAGCCTCAACCATCAAAGTGCAAAGGAATTATCATACATATAGCAAAGCTTGTTACACAGAACAAAATCAACCTACTATAATCTACTGATGTATTAATTTAATGGTAATAACATGTATCATTATTATTATACTCTATGACCCTTAGTTATAAATAGTAAAGGAGATTAGAGGGTCTAGAAACAGCCATGTGGACAAGCCTGAAGGCTTAGCTAATCTAATCCTTTCCCAAGAACCAGTAACTACAAACCCTGGTCTGGAATGGGCCCAGACAACACAGGGAGACAGTTGGTTAGAATTTAGGTCGACCTCTACTTGAGTAATAGCCTAGGAATGCAGAGACTTGGGGTGCAAGTCATCAAATAAGTCACAACTCAAATCAAACCAATCTGAACAAAGGATAGAATGAAATTTAATAGAGGTAAAGGGGGGAGGGGAAGTAGGGGGAAGGGAAAAGTACCTAGGTACATCAGGATGCAGTTATGAGACTAAAGGATTGATGATGCCAGTGATGCTAAGCTTTCAGAAGAAGATGGGAGAGAAAGGGAAAGAAAAACTCCTCAGGAAGGTAGTAGTTTCCAGTAACCTTTTTCCCCTTCTTTCCCTATCAGGGCCAAAGTAATACACAAGAGAGAAGTATGACTGATTGGTGTGATAAAACAATCTCCTGCCTACTCCTCTGTCCCTTATTACAATTCCGCTAATGAAGGTAAATAATGAAAACTAGCCATCATTTATTCCTTATGCTCATATTCATCAGATTACCAGATACCAACTTGATACATATCATGACAAGGGTGAGTGTTTTGACTGGACAAAGGATAACATAACGATGACACCTTAATAGCAGACAACGTTTAAGAATCACGCAATCATTCTCAACAACTCTCTAAAGTGAGTAATAATACCTTCCTTTATAGATGAATCTTAATGAGACTAAAGGACTTGGCCAAGGTCACTCAACTGATTAAGTTTAGAGGAATCAGGACTCTAATTCAAGCCTGACTCTGAAGTACCATTTTACTAAGGCAATGGTCTTGATAATAGATGTACAAAAGAATTACCTGTGGACCTTCTGAAAAATAACAATTAACAAATCAGAATTTCCAGGGTAGGGTTGGAACCTAGGCATCTGCGTATCCATAGAAAAGATTAGATGGGACGCCTACATAGGTATGTGATTAGATGATGATTGAGTCATCATAAAGTTATCTGCTGAAAGTCAACAGCAATTTGCCTCATTTCTGTACCTCAATTCCTTTAGCTAAGCTAAAGGGGAGGAGGGAGATATAGTTAAGATGTTTGATATTTACTAATCTAGCATTTCTTCTCTATACAATGGACACATTTATACTTACCTCTGAATGTTGCTTTGAGGTTTAAATGAGGCACTCAGCAAACAAGTATTTAATTATTACTACATTCTGACATACACAGTCACATCTAGATTCTGATATTACCTAAAAGGGAACTTACTCTTTTATAGAAAAGTCCAGTAGTTATTTTCCAGATATATATGTATGAAATTACAAAGTAAATAATTTTTTGAAGACAAATAGGGTAAAAGTTCTAAAAACAAAACCCAAACTTTTGAAATATATATGTTAGAATATATATTCTAACATATATATGTTGAAATATATATATGTTTGAAATATACATGTTAGAAATGTAAAAATGTAACAAACTAAGTCAACCATCTGATAAAATTTTAGGTCCTGCTCAATCATAAATATAAAAATATGGGTCAAGGACACATTCAAAGTTTTGTGGTTGGACTTTCACATAGCAAAAACAGGCAATTTAGAAATCTTACCTCCTGGAATTTTGAGTAATTTGTAGAATCCTAGTGAAGCAGCTAACAATAGCTACATAAATACAGCAGATGGTTATGTAAATTAATACCAGAAATATATTTTCTTATAAATACTATGTTTACATAATCATCTTCCAGAAGTGGACTACTTACTAATTATGTAGTCAAATTATTAAAATGGCATAAATCTAGAAATAGTAAATTCCAAGGGGATTCAATATGCCAATGAAAGCTTAAGCTAGTTTCTGAGAGAAATTCTACTTCTCACCTCATCTTTTTTTTATGTTTATTTATTTGAGAGAGAGCACTAGTGAGTGTGGGGGAGGGGCAGAGAGACAAGGAGAGAATCCCAAGCAGGTTCAATGCTCAAAGCAGAGTCCAAGGAGGGGCTTGATCTCACTAACTGTGAGATCATGGCCTGAGCCAAAAATCAAGAGTCAGATGCTCACCTGACTGAGCCACCCAGGTGCCCCTCACCTCATCTTAAATCTACTCTGCACACATGCTGAACAGATCTCACCACAACACTAGCTTATCAGTTGATCTGAACTTTTCAAAACAAAGTACTATGACAATCACAAGACTGTATTCATCTTTGATATAATCAGAAAATTCGGTGAATATTTTTTGTCTTTTTAAAAACTAACTCCTAAACTGAAAAATTCTAAGGCCGAGCCAGGAAATAATTCATTAAAGTCCATCCACTGGCTTTTATTAAGAAAAACTGATCTCATAATGACAGCATAAACTCTTAATAAACCTTGTCATTTGGTTTAATCTGCTCATAAATCCTCCCCTCCTCCCCATAAAAGCTCTATATATTCAACTGTTAAGATCCTCAAGCAACATATTAGTCCAGAAACAAGAGTTTTTCAAGTGACCGTTTGGGTAGTCTTTTAATAAAAAAACTGTGGTTTTTTTGTTTACCTATGGACACATAGTAAGTGGGCTCCATACACAGAGGTCAAAATACACATATGTAAACAATGTGAAGAAATTATATTTTAAAGATTAGGGGGGATCCAGAGGGATTATATACGAGAAAGATTAGAAGCTCCTTGGAGGAAGAGGGAAAAAATGGAACACTAACTGGTAGCAGTGTATAAAACATGGCAAAATTCAAGTCATTTGCAGTGAGATATGGGAAATAAACCCTCTACCACTGCCAAATATTTAGCATATTCTACATTGCCCACTAATGCTCATATATAGATTTTGTCAAAGAAGATGACAAATGCTCAGCTGACCCTGGAAATGCACATTTACTAAATAACAGAATATTAAGCAATATATTCCACAGCTGGGGTTCAATAAAGAAACACAGATTCCTTGTGGACGTATATCTGCTATAAAGGATAATTTAGGGTACACAAACTACTTTTAACTTCCTACACTATGAGACATGGTAATTCATAAATTATATTTTGTAATACAAGGCAGTCACCTCAAAATTATCTATGGTAATGATAAATAAGTGCATGAGGGGTGCCTGAGTGGCTCAGTGGGGTAAGTGGCCAACTCTTGATTTTGGCTCAGGTCAGGATCTCACGGTCATGAGATTGAGCCCTGGGTAGAGTTCCATGTTGTTGGGTTCCATGCTGGGCATGGAGCCCGTAGAAGATTCTCTCTCCTTCTCCCTCTCTCTCTGCCCCTCTCCTGCTCTCTCTCTCTCCCCCTCTCCTGCTCTCTCTCTCTCTCTCAAAAGTAATAAATAAATAAATAAATGCATGAAAAAACTTTTTACCAATTTGAGGGAAAAAAGTTAATCTTTGGATAATTTTTCTCTCATTGGGAGTCTGAAATTTCTCATCTCATTTACTTTAAAAAATGATCACACATATTTATATTTACAAATTTGATTTTGATTAACTTGTATAACTCATCAGAGCCAAAAGGTAGAAATTATCTGTCCAAACCTATTTTACAAATGAGAAGGCACCAAGAAATAGAATGATTTGCTCAAGGTCACAAAGCTAGTTCTGCAGTAAAGGCTGAGAAATAGGACCTAGGTTTTGGACTTTTACTCCAATTCTACACATGCTATCCTGTGTACTTGCAAATGAAGTAATGGAAACCTAAAAACATAGACTTTTTATTTTTATTAATGTTTATTTTTTTTAGAGAGAGAGAAAGAGAGTTTGAGGAGGGAAGGAGCAGAAAGGGAGACACAGAATCTGAAGCAGGCTCCAGGCTCCGAGCTGTCAACACAGAGCCCCACATGGGGCTCGAACTCACGAACCATGAGATCATGACCTGAGCAGAAGTCGGACACTTAACTGACTAAGCCACACAGGCGCCAAAGAAACATAAGCTTTTTAAAGACAAAACACAAAGCACATAGGCAGGGGAGGCTGTCAGAGAATAAAGCTGAAACTTCCTTAAGTGCCATTTCTTCCTCTGCCTATTTTAACTTGTTTTCTAACCTTCTATCCTACCAAAGATAAATGACCAAAACAAACAAACAAACAAACAAAAGGAAAGGTAAAGAGAAAAGGAAAAAAGGCAAGAAATCTAAACTTCGGGGTTTTTTTGTCTGGGACAGAGAGAAAACAACAGAGAACAATTAAATTTCTGGCAAAGCAAATCTCAAATACTCAGGCTAAATAAAATATGAGCAAAGAAAAGTTAGGGGATATATTTTTAAAGATTCACAAGTTACAGGGAGAATGGGAGTACCTCAATATTCATTAGCTCCAAACTGGAAACTACCCATCAACATACAAGGTATGAGAGGTCACTGAATGAATAAAAACTGCAGGCTGTCAATTAAAAAAAACAAACAAAAAAACAAAAGGCACTCTGAAAGTAGGTTCATGGAAATGAAAAACTATTATTGAACTAAAAATTTCAATGAATAGCCAATCAGAGACTACAGAAAAAACAAACCTATACATGAGATCACCTCAAGAAATTCTTTTAGAACTCAGGTCTTTCCTCATCTTGTTAATTCCAAACATACAAACCCACCCATATCTATACCCATCCTATCCTCATACCTTTCTGTTACAAAAGAGGACTCTATGCTCTCACTTAACATAAATCCCTCTACTAGAGCTTTAAAGCCCATGCTTCAAAGGAATCTTACACTACTTACATGTCTTCTCTGGAACCTTACACTATTATCCTCTTTATATTCAACCTCTCTCTTTCAATTGGAGTACAACTTTTTTTTTTTAACGTTTATTTATTTTTGAGAGAGAGACAGTGTGTGAGTCGGGGAGAGGCAGAGAGAGACACAGACACACAGCATCTGAAGCAGGCTCCAGGCTCTGAACTGTCAGCACAAAGTCTGACGCGGGGCTCGAACCCACAAACCGCGAGATCATGACCTGAACCAAAGTCAGACGCTTAACTGACTGAGCCACCCAGGTGCGCCCCTGGATTACAACTTTTAAAGATACTCAAATGCCACCCATTACTAATAAGTCTTTACGTGACTCCTGCCCCTCTAGCTACTCGTCTGCCTTTTTCTTCCCTTTGCAGTTCATCTTCTTAAAAACAAGTATTGATGCTCTCTACACTGTTGTCTGACCATTCCACCAAAATAAACTTCTCCAAGTTGCTTATTACAATGGACATTTTTAGTCCTCATTTGATTGATTTCTTACAAAAGCTTTCAACACTCCCTCTTCCAATTTCCCACTGGTTTTTCAAGAGGCTACACACTCCCAGCTTTCCTCCTGCCCCTAGCTTTTCCATCCTTGTTCCCTTTGCAGACCCATCTTCATCTTCCAAGCCATTAAATGTTGACATTCAAGGCTTAAACCTAAGCCCTTTTCTCATTTTATGCTGGCTTCGAAACTATTATTAATGTATACAGGAGGAAAGGGAAACAGAACAGATACACAAGGACTCAAAGTATACACTCATACTTTATTAATGAAAAACCCAGCCACGCAAACATATACTTTCTATGGTTTAAAATTAAGTTCATCTCTATGACTTGTCATTATTTATCTCTTAAGTAATCTCCTTCTTAAAAATAATCTAGGAAAACAAAATCCTGTACATAAAGTAAAAAGAACTTGAGAAATTGCCCACTTATCCAATTTAATAATAAGGAGACACCCGTTTTATGTCTGTAAATTACATGGAAATACCTTTCATAAGATTAACTGAAAAGTTATGGATGTATCCAATATGTGACTTTGGACAAATCCTTTCACTTAATTTCTAACTCTCTTCATTGATAAATACACACTGATAAATTAAGTGAAAGATAAACCATTCTCAGAACAAGGTAATTCTACATTGAGAAATGTAGAAGTGAGAAGCCTAAAGTTTTAGGAATACTTAGGTAAATGGCATTAGTAAATTAATACTTCAATCTAAAACCATGCTGATGAATCCTATTTAAAAATTTTTATTCTCAATACCAAGATGAAGGTTATGAGACAAAGATTATTTTATAACAGAAAAATCAACTTGTAGAGAATGAAAAAAAAAACACACAAAAACCAAAACCAAATTCAAACAAAAGACAAAAAAAGAAAAAAGAGAAAAACAGTCACCAACAGTTGTAGGACTACAAGCTGGCAGCCTGAATTTGACCTTCACATTTATGGTTAGCCCCTTCCCTGAACAACATGCATTCTTCAGAGTCCCTACTACTTTTTATTGACCACACGGCATCTGAGCTTGTATCATTTGATAAAGAGGACAATATCTACTATGATGGTAACAGCATATAATTCATGAGGATGAACTCTAATCTGTTATTTCATGAGTGGTCACCTCATCTCAATGTAGCAAAACAAAATGATATCTGTAATAGGCTGAATAATGGCTTCCAACGATACCAGGTCCAAATCCTACAAATATTACGTTATTTGGAAAATCTTTGCAGGTGTGTTAAGAAACTTGCAATGGGGTAATTATTTTGGATTATACTGGGGTCCCTAAATGCAATCACAAGGGTCCTTGTAAGAGAAAGACAGTGGAAGAATTGTCACAGAGAAGTGATGTGAAGATAGAGCAAAGAGAGATTTGAAGATGCTGGCACTGAAGATTACAGTGATATATGGCTACAATCCAAGGAATGCTGCATTCTTCCCTAAAGCCTCCAGAGTGAACACATTCCTGCCAACACCTTGACTCTGGCCCACTGCAAATGATTTTGGACTTGTGCCCTCTAGATCGGTAAGAGAACAAACGTGTATGAAAAATAAGAAACTAGCGGTAAGAGAACAAACATGTATGAAAAATAAGAAACTAGAGTATAAAAAGTATTAATAGAGCTAAGGAAAGAAATTTAAGAGGCAAAAATTATTGTAGTATTTTAAATGGCATGAAAAACAATAATGAGCAGAAAACCTATAGAAAACAACCTGCAAGGGGTAAAATTCAAAACAGGAGAAAAATCATCCTGTATGCAGATAAGAATAAAGAGATGAAAGTGGGTAGATTAAAGATACAAAGAATGTAGATCCAGCAATTGAATTAGTACATTATAAAAAGAAAATCAAATACTGGAGAATAAATTAAACTTCAAAGAAAAGAGAAATTAATCCTAAACTGAGGGAAAATTTGATGATTTAAAATGTTCATCAAATACTAGATAATTTTAGTAGAAATGACCAACACCAAAGTATAATTTGATAATGAATTTCAAGAATATACAAATTCAGAAAAGTGAAACATACCAAAAAACAAAAGCAAATCAGGCTGGCCTCAAACTTGTCACATGATATGCAATAATGAAGTCATGCCTATACATGTTGAGAGTAAAGGGGAATATTCCCAGAATTCTATACCCAGCAAAGCTGGCATTTATATGTGAAGGTAATAGAAAAGGTATCATCAACTATGACAGCACTAAACAAGTATCATCCATGTACCATTCATGAACAACCTATTTAAAGCCAAAATGATGCCACCAAGAGATTAATCAAAACCAGAAACTCAGTAATGGAGATGTCATAATATAGAGGACTTTGGGGTGGGCAAAATATGCTAAGCAAATATAGGTGACCCTTGAAAAACATGGGTTTGATCTGCACAGGTCCACTTATACACAGATTTCCTTTTTTTAAAATACAGTACAGTACTATAAATGTATTTTCTCTTTCTTATGAGTTTTTTAACATTTTTATTTAGCTTATTTTATTATAAGAATATGGTATACAACGCATAACATGCAAAATATGCACTAATCAACTGTTTATGTTTTCAGTAAGGCTTCTAATCAACAGTAAGCTATCAGTAGTTTTGGGGGAGACAAAAGTTATATGTGAATTTTTGGCCACGTGGAGAGTTGGTACCCCTAACCTCCACGTTGTTCAAGGGTCAACTGCGTAACAAAAGTCAAGGGCTGAGATTTTAATTTCAGACAAAGAAAAGCATAAGACTAAGTCAATAAATACGATTGTCTTTTTTTAATTGATGAGAGTGTACTCTAAAATTATAACTTCCAAATTTTATGGGCTAAATATTTTTATGCCAGATAATACAGAACAATCCTTCAAATATACTATATATTGAAATCAAGACTATATGTTCTGTTCAAACATGCTTAAAACATTAGTTAAAAACCAAGCATTTACTTGATTGTATACTGGAAAACGAAAGGGGTAAAGTTTCCTAACATACTCCCACCCATCCTACCCCAGGACCCCTCTCCCCTCCAAAAAAGAAAAAGAAAAACAAATGACACAGACCATACTATCTGACTTTACTACAATAACAGTAGATGCTGGTAGCAGTAAAGAAAGAAGAACACTTCTGAGACCTGGATATTGCTTTAAATAAGGCATGCTTCTAATAAACCTTGCATTGAGTTTGTATATTTTTAGAATTATAGGATATTTAGAAACAATAATGAGATGTCTCATTAAAATTATCAATTTTAATGAGATGTGACCAAACATTACTCAGGAAAACTCACACTTCCTTAGTAAAAAAGTAAAAATCAGCATACTAAACATCAACTCAATAAGTAAAAAGAACAACCACACACACCTACACAAGACCTATGGAGAGAAATATATTAAGGAATATATTAAGAAAAATTAAGGTAAGGGGTGCCTGGGTGGCTCAGGCGGTAAGACTTCAGCTCAGGTCATGATCTCGCGGTTCATGAGTTTGAGCCCTGCATCAGGCTCGGTGCTGATAGCTCAGAGCCTGGAGTATGCTTCAGATTCTGTGTCTCCCTCTCTCTGTTCCTCCCTCTCTCACACTCTGTCTCTGTCTCTCTCTTTCTCTCTCTCTCAAAAATAAATAAACATTAAAAAAAAAGAAAAAGTAAGGTAAATATGATGTTATAGGAGGAAAATACAAGTAAAAATAGGTTAAACCACTAGTCTGAGAAAAAATATTATACAAAATTAGAAATCAAACGACTGTACTTGCCTCTCGGATAGGTGTTTTGTTTTTTTTTTTAATAAAAACACACTGTACAATTCTTTGCCAATAAATTTGAAAATATGGAGGAAACAGACAATGTTCTTAAAAATAAATTATCAAAATTTTTTCAAGCAGTTATGAAATAGAGACCAGTAACTCTGGAACAAAATGAGAAAGTTATCAAAGAACTAAAGAGCTCTAGGGTTCATGAAAAATAAAATAAAAAAAACATAAGAACCATTCCAGGGTAAAGAAGACCAAAGAGATATAAGTGTAATGTATAATAGTGCACTGGCTTATACATATTTGTGTGTGCAAAAAGAACATGCATGAGTATACACACAAAAGGAAAAAAATAAAATTTGTAAAACAAATGTGGCAAATGTTAATTAGTCATTCAGGTTAATATTAAAGTTCGCTGTACTTTTTTCTTAAAATTTTGTTAATTTAAATTGTTTTCAAAATAAAGTTATTAAAAACAAAAGTGTATCAGATTTCACAATCAATATCTTACAAGCCTTAAAAGAAATAGTAATAATACCCAATTTACCTAAATTACCTAAAGAACAGAGAAAAAAGCTTCCCATTTCTTTTTACAACCCTACCATAATCCTGATTAAAAACTGAAAAAGACAGCGCCCAAAAATACAACTACAGTCTGAACATATTAATACAGAAGCAAAAAACCCTAAGTAAAATATGAATATATATTACAAATCAACAAGTAGAGCTCATTTTAAGAATTTAACTATGAGCCAACATTTAACAACCTATTAAGATGTCATCTTCTTAAAAAAAGTTCAAAGAAAACACATGATCATCTCTTCATATGATAAAAGAGATCTGATAAAATTAATTCCATAATATAACATATATTTGAAGCCAAAGAGGACACACAGTGATTAGGACAATTCCCAGGAAAAAAACGAATACAGGATACCTGCTCTTATCCTTTAGCAATGTCTAGAAACGGTGATCAATACAGTTAACATTTTTTTAAAGGTGTAAAATTATGAGACGAGATAAAATTGCTATTTGCAAATAATAATTATGTCATGACAAACTCAAAATCTAAAACATTATTAGGAAAAAAAGTTCAGTAAGGTTATCTGATTACAGAAAATCATATAAGAAAACTATTAATAACCACTTACAAAATAAAGAAAAAATGCCAACAAAAGTATATCTGAATATATATTCAAAGAAATATTCAGGACCTTTAAGAAGAGAGCCTCAGGGGCGCCTGGGTGGCTCAGTCAGTTAAGCGTCTGACTCTTGATTTTGGCTCATGGCATGATCTCACACATTTCTGAGATCCAGCCCTGCGTGGAGTCTGCTTGGGATTCACTCTCTCCCTCTCTGTCTGTCCTTCCCCCAATCACATGCATGCCCAAGTGCTTTCTCTCTATATAAATAAACTTAAACCCCCCTCCCCCCACAAAAAAAGAAAAGAGCCTCAGAATAAAAGACACTTCTATTTCTGAGACAGGAAGATTCAATATTACAAAGACAGTTACCCTCACTTTATTAATCGATAAATTCAGTGTAACCACAACTGGGTCCTTTTGTTCCCAGACCTTGATGAAATGATTCCAAAATTCTTATGAAACAATAAATGTTTGAGAATATCCAAAACATTCTAAAAAACATTAGCACTTGCCATACGTAATATTAAACAATTTCAAATTATGGTAATTAAGAGGGAATACTATTGCAGGAATGAACTGATCAGTGGAATAGAATTGAGACTCCAGAAAGACAACTGTGCAAACAAAAATTCAAAAAATGGTGTTAAAACAGCTGGCCTATTCTAATCCTCCCCTCTCCCATGGCAAGTAACTGAATCCCTATCACATAGCTTAAAATAAATATCAGGTAATTAAAGATTTAAGCTTGAAATACTAACAATAAAACAATACAAGTGCATCTAGGCAAATATTTCTATAATCTTATAGTAGGAAAGGACTTTCTGAGTATGACATTTTTTTGCCATTGTGGCAAAAAGACTCTAAAGGAATAAAAAGCAACTCCAGAGGAATAAAACTCCTACACTATAAAACCAGGCTTATAAAGTTGAAAGGCAAGTATCTTTGAAATAACTATTTGCAGGGGTGCCTGGGTGGCTCAGTCAGTGAGCACCCGACTTTGGCTCAGGTCATGATCTCACGGTTCATGGGTTCAAGCCCCGCATCAGGCTCTGTGCAGACAAGCTCAGAGCTTGGAGCCTGCTCTGGATTCTCTGTTTCCCTCTCTCTCTTTGCCCTCCTCTGCTTGTGCTTTGTCTCGCTCACTCTCAAAAATAAAATAAAATGAAAAATAAATTAAAAAAAAATTGTCCATACAAATGGAAAATACATGGAGTAATAAGCAAGCTCGCTAGCCATTAAACATAAATTCCTTTCTTACACATTATTAAAGATTAAAAATGTATAATGTCCACTATTGGCAAAGGAATACAAAAAATATGCTTCTCCTAGATAAAGAGTAAACAGCCATCTTTCTAAAGGATATATACGACACACATTAATTTTAAATGTTGATTGCCCTATAAATGTTTTTGTATATTCACACTCTGAAGTGCCCTTCTACTCCAGAAGTATTTTTAAATAAATGAACTATAAAACAAAATTAAGAAGACCAAGCCACTTGCTAACGATAAATTCTTGAAATACAAAGCTCTTTGTGAAGCTGAAACTATGAGCCTCCTGGGTTCAACTCCCAGAGATGGACAAGAGTCTACATCCTGTAGAGATAGTAACAGAGATTAAAAATGCCCTGTGCAAGGCTGAAACAGAATTCTACCTCACTGAAACTAATGCCTGGGATGGAAGGGCTCTGCTGCCTATAAAAGGAGCTGGAAAAGGCTACTTACTAATCCTTACCTGGGGCTATACTTTGAATGAAGTTAGGTGCCCAGTGAGCAGAAGTATAGAAATCTTTTAGTCTGTCTTTTCTTGGGAGAGATAAGGCTGATTCTGATGCTATTGAGAATCAGGAACCACACCTCCAATATAAGACATGGTTTCAGACTGGACACCCTAGGGCCAAGATGTGGGCACATACAAAAACACTGGATAAGGGCGAAAACAAAAAACTTCTAACATGAGAATGCAAAACCGAATTCCAAAACACATGAGGGAAAAAAAAACCAACTAACATGGACAAACAAAACAATAGACATGAAGAGGAAAAAATTTTAAACAGAAACCAAATCAGAATAGGTGGCTATTAGAGACAGAGATCCTGAAAAGGAAAAAATACTCACTGAAAATTAAAACAACTTGAGGCCACGTAAACTCTAGCTGAATAAAGTCAAGAGGGTAATTAGTAAATTGAAAACTGATACTTAGGTAGTATCTGGAACATAACACAGAGATTAAAACGAACACCACAAAAGCAATATTCAAAAATTTAGGGGCGCCTGGCTGACTAAGTCAGTAAAGCATGTGACTCTTGATCTCAGGAATGTAAGTTCAAGTCTCATGTTAGGTGTAGAAATTACTTAAAAATAAATTTTTTAAAAAGACGGGGCGCCTGGGTGGCTCAGTCTGTTAAGCATCTGACTTCGGCTCAGGTCATGATGTCACAGCTCGTGGGTTCGAGCCCCGCACCGGGCTCTGTGCTGACAGCTCAGAGCCTGGAGCCTGCTTCTGATTCCGTGTCTCCCTCTCTCTCTGCCCCAACCCACTCGCATTCTGTCTCTTTCTCTCTCAAAAATAAACATTAAAAAATTTTTAAAAAGAAAAATATAAAGGTTAAAGAATTTCCTAGAATTGAAAGATACTTGTCTTTAGATCAACAATGCACATCAACCACGTATTTCAAGGAATACTTACAGCACAGCATACACATATCTAGGCATATGAGAATGTGTTTAGAATAGTAATATTTATATCACACTTAAAAACAGGACTCTGTCCTACATACATTTTACACAGATTAATGTAATCACTGCTACAACCCCCCCACAATACAGATAATATCTCATTATCTCTGTTTGCAACTTGCCAAAGGTCACACAGTGGTGACAGATACAGAAAAGGAATCTTTTTAAAACTATCAGAGAGAAGACCCTCCCCTGTTCATGCTCTGTCTCTCCCTGTCTCAAAAATAAATAAAACGTTAAAAAAAAATTAAAAAAAAAAAAAAACTATCAGAGAGAAAAATTATATACAAAAGCCTAACAGCTAGGTAGAAACCAGACTTCTCAGGGAGTAAAGTTTCATGATACAATGAAATAATACCTTAAGGGTACTAATAGGAAAGGGGGGTACCTATTAGCGAAAAAGTCTTTATTTGCTAAAAGAGAAAGAAATGTATAAAATATACTTTCAGACAAAAACTACAGATGTCTACAGGCCACACTCTGTTATTAACAATATTACTAAAGGATATACTTTAGCAAGAAAGGTAAATCCAGGAATGAGATATAAGGAACAGTTAAGCATAATAAAATATATTGGCTGATTACATTAGGTGTTAAATATAAAAAAGAAAATGACTTTTTTATGCTACAAAAAGAGGAAATAAAATTATAGACAGTTATACAGAAGATAAAGGAATGTTGTGTTTAATCAAATATGAGCTCACAGAAAAAAAAACCTCACCAAATATACAAGGAAACAGGCTGCCATGAGTAGGAGTTAACATGACAAATATAAGATATAAAATAACTACGTAAGGAGTATTTAACAAGATTTTTCTCTCTCTCACACACACACAAACACACACACACACACGAAAATGAGAAGAAATTATTTAAAAATTACCAGGCAAATTGGGAAAGAATTAAATGCCACTTTTGGAACTTAAGAATTAAAAATTTATTTACTTATTTTTAATGTTTATTTATATTTGAGAGAGAGAGACAGCACGCGCACAAGCGGGGTGGGGGCAGAGAGAGAGAGAGGGAGACACAGAATCAGAAGCAGGCTCCAGGCTCTGAGCTGTCAGCACACAGTCTGACACGGGGCTTTAACTCATGAGTGCCGTGAGATCATGA
Organism: Panthera pardus; assembly: GCF_024362965.1. NCBI lineage: Eukaryota > Metazoa > Chordata > Mammalia > Carnivora > Felidae > Panthera > Panthera pardus. The sequence goes on along the minus strand of NW_026526810.1, from coordinate 99,135,485 downwards.
CCAGAGCTGAAGTCAGATGCCCGACTGACTGAGCCACCCAGGTGCCCCAAGAATTAAAAATTTTTTAAAAGAATTAAAAATTTGTTGATGACAAAATTTCAAAGGATGACAACAGACTAAAAACGAATGCAATAAATGTAGTTGACTGATTTGAAGAAATAAATAAATAAAATTATGTTCACTTCAAAAAAACCTACAACCAAGGATGAAGGAAAGGGGAAGGAGAAATAGAAAATCAAATTCTCCATAAACAGAAAGTAGCATAAATAGTCCACATAAGTAGGTTCTTAGAAATTTAAGACTTGGACATTGTAGGACCCCTGAAAGCCCAGGAATTATGAACTAACCTCTCTCTGTTGATGTCAACTCCCTAGAACATGGTAGTAGTAGCAGAGTTCTTTATACTCTATAATCAATATTTATTCCACTATGAAATCAGAAAACACCAGTAAAATAATGGTACCTTACTCTACACATACATACAGCTTAATCTCATTTAACAAACGCTCCTCTAGTATCTCATATTTATTTTTAATTGTGTATGTGAGAGAGAGAGAGCACAGGCAAGCAGGGGAGAGGGGCAGAGGGAGATAGAGAATCTTAAGCAGGCTCCACACTCAGCACGGAGCCTAACATGGGGCTCAATCCCACAACACTGGGATCATCACCTGAGCCAAAAATCAAGAGTCAGATGCTCAACCAAGCCATCCAGGTGACCCATTATCTATTTTCTAAACATACATAAATCATAGTCTCTAACTTTGTACATCTTTATTTATTTTTATTTAATTTTTATTTATTTTTGAGAGAGAGAGTGCAAGCAGAAGAGGGGCAGAGAGAGAGGGAGACCCAGAATGCGAAGCAGGCTACAGGCTCTGAGCTGTCAGCCCCCCACCCCCCATGTGGGGCTCAAACTCACAGACCACAGATCATGACCGGAGTTGAAGTCAGACTCTTAACCAACTGAGCCACCCAGGCAGCCCCATCTTGCTTCAGTTAGAAGTTTCTTATAGGGTCCATTAGTTTGCAGCTCATAGGGCTAAGACCTCTGGAATGTTGCTCCAATCTCCCTCAGGCCTAAAATATTTTCACAGGTTTCTTATTAAATATTCTTTTAGGGACGCCTGGGTGGCTCAGTCAGTTAAGCGTCCGGCTTCCACTAAGGTCATGATCTCATGGTTCGTGAGTTTGAGCCCCATGTGGGGCTCTGTGATGACAGCTCAGAGCCTGGAGCCTGCTTTAGATTCTGTCTCCCTCTTTAGATTCTGTCTGCCCCTCCCCTGCTCATGCTCTGTCTCTCTCTCTCTCCTTCAAAAATAAACATTAAAAAAATAAAATTTAACTATTCTTTTAATAAAGCTCAATCTGATAGTCAGTTAAATCAACAAATAACTGTACTCTTAAGTTTCTCCTACAATATAACCTATAAAAGAATTATGCAGATTTATAATAGAGTTCTTTTGAAAAGAAACACGTCCTTGTTATTAAAAAAATTATTTACACATTTTATAAACTTAGGGTTCCAATACTAAAAACATTTAAATCATGTAACATATTTCATGTTAAATAATGAATCTCAATTGTTCTAAAGAAACTATCTTCATCACCTGCTCCTTTAAAAAGTTATATACAAATACAGTACGCAATATTTTTTTTGAGAGAGAGAGTGGGAACAAGCACGAGTTGGGGAAGGGCAGAGAGAGGAGAGGGAAAGAGAGAATCCTAAGCAGGCTCCACACCCAGCATGGAACCTGATGCAGGGCTGGATCTCACCACTGTGAGATCATGACCTGAGTGGAAATCAAGAGTTGGATGCTTAACCGACTGAGCCACCCAAGCACCCTGGCAGTATTTCTGATAAGGAACTGAATATAGGGTTTTAAATATGTCATCCAAAATGTAAAATACACGCACAAACAGTTCCCATCAGTTTTGTACTCCCCTCCTCCCAAATTTTGACTTTGCTTATTACAGGAATTTACTCCTTTAACACTTGATGTAGGACTGTGGCTCTTTGGGGGCACTTTTAGCAAATGCTCTTAAAATCCTACTGACAATTCTAATCCAACCAGAAGGCCTCTGATCTATCAAATCAAATCTTCTTTGGCAGAAGCAACCTCTCAATTAGCATGATTCTGCCCCTCCAATTTGAAATTCTAGGGGGGACAGTGCCATTTAATTTTCTGTGGAATATCTCTGAACAATAATCCCAAGCTAATAAGGGTTTCCCATGCTGCACTGGTTCAAACCTGAAGATCTTCAAACAACCCCCCAAAAACAAAAAACATACAAACAAACAAACAAAAAAAACCATGACTATAGTTAAGCTTCAAAGTTCCTATACAAAGTTCTGGAAAGAAAATATATGAAGGGCATTAAATCTCATCAGAAAATGGAATTATCATTTGTGTCTCACTGACATTATGACTAAAATTCAACATTCAGAACTGAGAACTTAAAAAAATTCTTTTCTTCTACTACATTATAACATCTTTGCCTTTTCTTCCCTCTAGGTCTTATTCTCTCCTACACAGCCTCCAAGTTTTATTCTTGTATCTACAAATTCAGTCTCCTTGCAAACTTTATACCATTTCTGTTCCTGTTCTTACAACCTTGATCACAATCTGTTCTATTTTCCTGTTCTTGCCTTTAATTGTTTCTCATTCTTGGGTTTAGGGGAGTAAGAAGGTAGAGTTCAGGCAAGTCAGCTGCAAGGGGAAACATTTCAGTGAACTCATCAAGACTAAGTTTACAAGGTAGAAGAGAAATGGCTACTACACACACTTCAGGGAAAGCTGAGGGGCTACTGAGCAACCCACAGTACTGGAGATGAGGACTAATGGTACATGTTCTTTGAAGTTTTAATACTAGTGAAGAGCCTGATTCTTGGTCTAAATTTGGATACAGTCTTCCAATTACTGAATAATTTTTCCTGGTCAGAGGACAAGGAAACCACCATTATTCAAGCTATAAAAGGAGGCTACATTATTCATCACTGGTTATCTCATAACATATACAACATGCTTATAAACTGATCAAAAAGTTATCTAAGATTGCATTTATATGAAATATCAAAAAAAATCTATAGAGACAAGAAAGTAGATGAGTGGTTGACAAGGGCTGGAGGAGAGGAGAATGGGGAGTGACTGCTAATGAGTATAAAGTTTCTGTGGGGGAGATATAAATGTGCTAAAATTAAATTGTGGTTAATGGTTGCACAATTCTGCGAATACGCTAAAAACTACTGAGATACAAACTTTAAATGGGTCAATTTTATGCTATGTGAGTTATATCTCAATAAAGCCATTTAAAAAGATGGTCTTACACGGTTTTCTGTATATTTTATTTTGCATAAAAAGATTATTATTTTTATTTTTTTCCAAGTTTATTTATTTATTTTTGAAAGCAGGGGAGAGAGCGAGTGGGGGGAGGGACAAAGAGATGGGGAGAGAGAGAATCCCAAGCAGGCTCTGAGCTGTCAGGGCAGAACCGGATGTGGGGCTCATCTCACAAACCCTGAGACCTTGACCTGAGCCAAAATCAAGAGTCCAGCGCTTAACTGACTGAGCAACGCAGGTGTTCCTGCATTAAAAGATTTTTAAAGATGACTATAGATTATATGGGACAACATGGAAAATACTACATTAAATTTTTTCAAAGATTATCTGAAAACTTCCTTGGCTGCCCAATATTTCATCTTACAGCTTCAATTAAATATTGACTTCACTCTTTGATTTAAATATTTCTTCCAAAAAACCAAATTTCATCCAAAGGAATTATAATGCAAAAAGACTGTTACAGAGTTAAATAATATCTAAATTTAAATGTCCTAAATTAAAACCTTAAAAATGAAATTTCAAAAAGCAAACCAAAAGTGACCAAGCAAACCAAGCAAAATAAGTCAAATACAGCTCTTCTATGCTAAATAGCATTTCCATGAAGTCCATGACACAGGTCATTTTTTTCCGACCAAAAATTATTCAAAAATAATCAGTCTTCGCTGAATTAGGGAAAATATACAACTACCTTGGGGGTGCCTGGGTGGCTGAGTTGGTTAAGTGTCTGACTCTAGATTTTGGCTCAGGTCATGACCTCATGGTCCGAGATCTAGCCCCATGTCAGGCTCTGCACTGAGCAGGGAAACTATTTGGGATTCTCTCTCACCTTCTGCCCCTCCCTTGCTAATGCACACACGTGCTCAATGGCTCTCTCCCTATCAAAATAAATAAATAAACTTAAAGAAAAATGTACAACTACCCAAACCATAGTTACTTTCTGCAGGTTATGAGCAGCAGTCTCAATTTCACATGGTATGTGCAAGTCAGAGCTTGTTGCTTTTGATGTTTCCTCCATGTTTTCTCACAATTTATTTACTTTATTTTTAAATTTTTATTTATTTATGGGGGGGGGGGTGGAGAGCAAGGTGCAGGGGGAGAAAAAGAATCCCAAGCAGGCTCCATGATCCAACGTGGGGCTCGATCCCAGGACCCTGGGATCATGACCTGAGCTGTAATCAAGAGTCAGTTGCTCAACCCAGTGAGCCATTCAGGTGCCCCATATTTCATGATTTTTTAATGTGTCAATATCTTCTAGACATGTGCTGTGATATGAACTACATGCTCCATAAGGTAGTCTTACTAAACTTCTAGGTATGTACTAGCAGTACATACAAAGGTATGTACTGCATAATTTTTAAAAGTAAACTTTAGAAGTACATAATTACCTGAAAAATATCTAAGCTCAATTTAGTTTGAGGTTTCTAGTGACTATAAAAATTAGATACTGACCTATTTTCACTAACAGCTATAGTATGAGCAAAACATTGAAAAGATGTGGAAAACATGGAGCTATTTAAAGTTTTCTAAGAATGTTCTATAGTATTCACAATTTCAATTTGCCTCATCTGTCAACTATTTCAAATTTCTCAGTTTTGAATAACTGTCTACAGAAGTGGATTCAATTTCCAGTCTGTTATTTTTTAATCCTTGCATATTTGAGGATTCAGACTCAGACTGACCTAGAAAATAACTGACTCCCTTAGCCAATCCATCCTTTTTCCTTTTGCTTAAAATAAACAAACCCCCGTGTGACTGAGCATTTATATGTTTGCTGATAACCTGAAAGAAGTGGAAATAAAACTTACTAAATATTTAAGACAATGAAAGATTTATTGTCTTAACAATATGTAGCAATTCTAAGTATTTTACACAAAATACAGAAAAGAGGACCAAAAAATATTTGCCTCTAAGAGAAAGACTTCGGTCCATACATTTCAAAACAGATTCATTCACTGAGTCCACAAGTTTTGATGAGATGTTTTGTGTATGGAAAAGGGTGTTGGGGAAGAGAAAACATTTGTTTTTTTTTTAAGTGAAGATTCTATCTTTCTAAGAGCTTAAAAATATATATATATCCAACTACCTCCTATACTTGATTAGCCACACCTCAAATGACATGACCTAAAGTGAATTTTTCAATGCCCTGCCACTTCTCCTACTCAGTTCCCTGTCTCAGGAAATAGATCTACCATTAGTCATAAGCTCACAGAATCCTGTATTCTACCCTTACCATAGCACAGAAGACCCTGTGAATTCTCACTCATTTTAGATTGTAAGATCCATGAGGGAAGGGATTATGTCTTTTTTATTCATAGTACGTTGCATACAGTCAGACACTTGTTTAATATGTAGGACAAAGGAGTGACAGCCATTATCATGACTTCTCTCTTGTCAACAGAGTTAGGAATTCTTTTCTACCCAGGAAAGGTATTCCCGGACGATGACCTCTGCAAACAAACTATATCCTACCATTTCCATCTTGTTATTCTACAAAATGCATAATCTAATTTTTAAAATCTCTACAGAAATTTAATTGATTTCTAGTAAGAAAATATTGGACCCTAAAACAAATGTGCAGCCTATTAATCAAAAATCTGATTTTCAGATTAGTGTTCATTAATGACTTTTAAAAGTTTCTTGACATCATTAGTTACATACTCTTATTGTTGAAAAATGCCACAGAAGATATACCAGAGGAAACAAAAGAGAAAGATGTTGTTTTGACTGTAAGTTAGAGCCTATACAGTCTCTTTCCCTGTGCTATTTATCTGCTCAATCAATAGTCATGAATGGGTAAAATTTTAAAAGTCTTTTCTATATGAGAAGCAAAGTATAAGGTAATTAAAAAAAATTTTTTTAATGTTTATTTTTGAGAAAGAGAGAGAGACAGAGCATGAATGGGGGAGGGTCAGAGAGAGAGGGAGACACAGAATCTGAAGCAGGCTCCAGGCTCTGAGCTGTCAGCACAGAGCCCGACGCAGGGCTCGAAGTCACGGACCGTGATATCATGACCTGAGCCGAAGGAGGATGCTTAACCGACTGAGCCACCCAGGCACCCCAAGTACAAGGTAATTTAGACACAAAGGAATAATTTCTGAGAGCTAAGAAATCCACTTTCAATGTATTTTAGACAAAAGTATCTTTAACTTAGTCTGGGAGTTTTACTGTATAAAATGAATTAATCTCATTTGCACTTAAGGAGCTCCTTATTCTATTGACTATAGCAAACCATTACACTAGATCACACTAGACCGCTGACTAGTAGAAGTACTTACTTATACTATCAGGAAGCATTTACATAGATAGAGAAAAATGAAGATGACAGATACGGAGTAATTAATACAGGGTTAAGTTGTGGGTTGACAGCAAAACAAAATCTGCTATTTCTAAGATCAGCCCCTAACATCCCAAACAGGCTTACACACTCTCAGCAAGGATAATAACTACTGTTTTAAATAGTGAAAATTTTATTTACTATCTATTTACATTCTAAAGCATAATGGCATACTGCAAAGATGTTTTTCTAAAGCCTGGTAAGCAATCTGTAAACAGTTGTAAACCTTGTAAACAATCCTGTTTGCAAAACAAGAGAAGAACCAATATATAGCCACTCATTGCTTACCCTTAATATTTTCATTTCTGAAATTTGGTAACAAAGGTAAGTAAGCAAGTTGCATCTCCTATAGATATAATGTCAAATTAGATGCACTTTTCTACCACTCACACTAAAGAAAAGGAGCAATACTTAAAAAACAAAAACAAACAAACAAAAAAAGCCAAGGCCTTTATTCAGTCAGTAATGAATTACATTCTTAGAAACACCAGAATAGTTCTTGAATAACATATTAAGAGAAATAATTAAGCTACATATAGCATGACTCAAAACACACAAAAAACCCATTTATCTATCTACATCCCTGCCTGAGATAGTCATAACACACATTTGAATAAAAAGAACGAGCCTAAATTTAAAATGGATTGTATGTGACCTATGCTCTCATAGTTTGCTATATTTCTGGCTCACAATCAATTTTCTTTGTCATGTGTTCATCAGAAAGTAAGCAAGGAGACTACAAGGATTAAACAATCCAATATTGAACATCTACTTAAAACAAATGAAACCTGGTCCTTGCTTTCAAAGATTTATTTTTAAAAAATCTTAATAATGAAATATTCCATTTATAGTATAATTTTTACTGTAAGCCCAATTAGGTAGCTTGTGCTTAAGACTATATTCTTCTTAAATTCACTAAGAATTTCATTTGAATAAAGGAATGATGAAATCATGTCAGTGGGTTGCAAAGTAGTGAACATAAGTAAGGTAAAATTGCATGTGGCTTGTGGTACCAGTTATATTATGCCTTTATCTTATATTCTTTTTATATAACAAAGTTTAATAGTTCTTGGTAAAAAGCTCCTTTTTAAAAAAAAGATTTTATTTTTAAGTAATCTTCACATCCAACAGTGGGGCTCAAACTCACAATCCAGACATCAAAGGTCACATACTCCATGGACGTGAGCCAGCCAGTGGCCCAAGTACTTGGTAAAAAGCTCTAAAGAGAGCTGACATGATGTGACATATGACACTATACTTTTCAAATTTAGTGTACACGTCTACCTCAGATCCCAGCTCAATCACAAGGTCCACTCACTGAGTATGATGGAAATGTAGTTATAAGCTTCAAAATCAAAGACTTTCTTTGTATCTATTTATTTAGAGAGAAAAAGAGAGAGCGCGTGCATGAGCAGGGGAAGAGCAGATAGAGAAGGAAAGAGAGAATCCCAAGCAGGCTCAGCACTGTTAGTGCAGAGCCCGATGTGGGGCTCGATCCCGCGAACTGTGAGATCATGACCTGAGCTGAAATCAAGAGTTGGATGCTTAATGAGGGCACGTAGGTGGCTCAGTTGGTTAAACATCTGACTTCAGCTCAGGTCATGATCTCACAGCTTGTGAGTTCGAGCCCCACGTCGGGCTGTGTGCTGACAGCCTGGAGCCAGGAGCCTGTTTCAGGTTCTGTTTCTCCCTCTCTCTGCCTCTCCTCCCCCACTCCCCCCGCAACGCTGTCTCTCTCTCAAAAATAAATGAACGTCAAAAAAAAAATTTTTTTTTTAAGAACTGGATGCTTAACCGACTGAGCCGCTCAGGCACCCCAGTATAATCAAAGATTTTCTAAACCATCACAACTGCCAACAATTTCTTTTAGCAGAAGCAATAAAACTGCATATATGTAACAACTATGAGAAGTCCAAGGACATGTGTTTAGCTTCTGTTACTAGCTGTGAAACTGAACAAGTAACTTAACCTGTCTCAATTTCCTCATCTGTTAAGATACAACTAACAGTAGTATCTACCTCATATACAGAAATATGAAGATTTAATGAGATAGTAATTAAAAATTTTCTATGATAATGCCTGGCATACTGCCCAATAATATTAGCTATCATTGTTAGTAGCTAATGTTAAAGCTAGAAAAACCTAAAAGGCACACAAAGAATCAAATTTATGATTCTGGTCTCATTAGTATCATACCTCAATAAAGGAGTCTAAGCAGCCACAGACTGTCTATATAAAATTATTCATTTTAAAATTCAATAAAGGAAATTTTACTGTGCATTTTTCAAATACTGGAAATAGTTTAACAGTTTGATATGGTTTAAAGTTCAGCTTTAAGGTTCATATGAACAGACTATTCATAATGTTAGACATTTATTTTGGTTTAAATTAAATCAGTTGAGTTATCTCCCATCTTTAACTAATACATCATCTAATTACTGTGATTCCACCACTCCGGTTAAAAGGTTGCCTAGGTCATAATATCTGCAAATATAACTCTGGAAAGAGATGCAAGATTATGAATGTCCTATTAACCCTTAACTGGAAATTAAAATGAAACCATTAGGTCTAGAATCAATCAACCTAATTTTCTACACCAACGTAAGAACTCTCCCACATTTCTGATTTGTATGATCTTCACACTTAAATATCCAGGTTCAATGAAAATAATACATAGGAAGAAAAGCAGCAATGTCCACTACTTGAAAGCTCTTAACTTTTTCCACCACCTCCAAAGCAATCACTCCCACTCTCAGGTAGATTGTGCCTAATATTTACAAAATATCTGAGTATCTACTATCCACAAGGTCCTGTGGTAGGCCTCAGGGATAATAAAAAGCTATTGTATTTTCCCCGTCAGAATTTGTAATTAAATTGAACAATTATAATTACAACACAGACACCTAGCAGTATACTATTAAAGCCACACAAATAATACAATAGATACTACTATAGAAGTACAGAGAAATGAGAGATGAAACACTGTGATCAGAGAAGGCTTTGTGGGAGAGGAAATACTAGAAAAGAGCTTTGATACAGAGGAAAGCAAAAGCTGGAAAAGGAAGGGCAAGAATTCCAAGCTACCACTTAGCATGAGTGACAGACAATCCACTGAGAGAAAAGTACAGGGTGTGTTCTAGAGATGGAAAGCGTACCAGTTTGGCTGAAATAGATCAGTCCTGAGGTTCAGTCATGGAAAGTGTCAAAAGCGCAACAAAGATTTCTAAACCTTATTCTGGAGGAAAAGGGAATCACTGAGTATGCTGAGCAAAGAAATAATATGGTGCAAATAGTTTATTAGGACGGGGTTTGTAATGGTTTATAGAATGGGGGAGGGAGATGCAGCACAAGATGAAAGTGGGAAAGACCAGCTGGAGTGCTGAAACCATGGTCTGGGTATGAAGTGACAAGACCTGTAGTATTTCAACACAATTTTTCAACCTTAAAGGACACAGGAGCCACCTGAAAACCTTAATATATTTATGTAAAGACTCCCTATTTTTTTTTTTACAAGAACTGGTTAATTAGAATAATTTAGTTTTCTCACTCTCTCACATTTTTTTCCTGTAGCAGTATCTTCTTGCTCATTTCTAATCATAGACTGTAACTCCTCTTCAAAATAGCAACCCTTGTCTTTCCTCACTTACTGATCACTCTAGTCTAAACATTCACGGTTGCTTTATTACTCTTATTCTTTATCCTCTGTTTAACTGTCTATTCCCACCTAACCACTAACTCCAAACCCATGACCTCTCCAGCTTCATATAATCAAATAGATCTAATCATACTCTCTTCCGTTACCTCTTAACTTTTTCACTTTTATAGATATATATAAGTTCTATATGCCTACAATCTTTATAACTTCTTCTAAAGTCTCTACTCGATCTCTTATAGTATGGCTTTCAGGTTCACTGCTAAAACTGTGCTCAAAGAATCAGTAAGTCTCTATTCCTGTATCTCAAGATTTCACAAACTCAATAGCAGCTACTATTTATCTAGTACTTTCTTCATGGTAGAAGAAGTCAAGTATTTTACACAATCATCTCATTTAATCTTCAAGAATATCTTATGAGAAAGACTTTTCCATATGACAAATAAAGAAAACTAAGACTTAGAGAAATCAAGTGGCTTGCTCCAAATAACCCCACTAGGAAATTCTACCACCTTCTCCCCTCTAAAGCCTTTAATGTGGTTGTATTGACTGTATGTACATAGAAACATTCCCCTTAATCCTTCATTAAGGATACCAACCATTTGAGAATTTAATATTGATTCCATTCCTCAATCTGAACAATGATAGGTGAAGACATAAAACCGTCTAGCTCTGTTGACTTCTGAAACTTGGGGAATGACAAAATGAATTTAACTTCTGAATGTTTTCAGAAGACACTCTTGTAATGGATGACTTAATCTGAATCATAGTGTTAACATTCAGCTTTTCAATTTTTGATTCCTAGGAACAAGAAGGCTCATTTAATTGGGACAAATTCACTTAGGAAGATTTGGAAAATACTTTTATATCTACATAGTTCTGATTCTGGCATGTTACTTAGATTCTGAGTCTATTTCTTCATTTGTAAAACAGAGATAACATCATATATGTTAGAGGATTGTGGTGAAAATTAAAGCTTGACAAATAATAAACTATGGCTTTTATTATTCACTTTATCTAGAAGTAGTTTGGTCTCATAGGATTTTAATTTAAATCATACCAGTGACAAAAACTCTAATGACTTTCAATCCAGATCCTACATAAACTGAGTCAATGGATTCCAAATAAACATATTAAGAATTATAAAAGCTCAAGCTCCCTTCTTCATCACACATTCAAGGAATGTTTAAAACATCTCTTATTTTATAAACACATGTATCAATAGTCTACTTTATTAATACACATTAACATCTAGTACTTTTCCCTCAGTCTCTTTAAAAAATTCTAAAGTCTATTAGATTTTAGATAAAGGTACACAGAAGCTCACCTCTCTTAAACCTTTACTTTCTCTAGCTCCTCCTACCTGCCTCAGCAAAAGAAAAGCTAGGTAAAGAGATTATCTAGGTAGTATATAGATAGTAGCTAGGACTTGCAAAGGTCAAAATCATCAAGGAATATATTCTGGAAACTCAATCAAATACAAAATCTTTACTCATGTAATATGAAGTACATTAGAAAGAGCAAAAGAAGAATACAATCAACCTTTTGATTTTTATATCATTTAACCCAAGCTCCTTTCATATTAGGGCAGTTCGTCATCCCAGACAGAAATTCACTGAATTTCTTGGTTAATAATGCAATAATAGATGAAGCAACTGAATTTTAAAAATTTTGCCACCAACATTATTTGAAATGTAAGAACACATTCTGGCATAAAATTACTACCCAAGGTACAAGAAGAAACAAACTTTTGCCCAGTTGCCTCACACCTTCCCTTCACCCATCGTCCACATATTTCACAGGGCCATACCTTGTTTTATCTTCTTGCTTAACTCTTATAGGACTCCACTTGAGCCTATTTTCTTACATGGCTGCCTCACTTCTCTGATCTAAGGATGGAAAGTAATCAGTACCACTCAGAGGCAGGTGCTCAGGCAAGAGTTCGATAATCATGGGGGGGGGGGGAGGGGAGGGAGAAGGAGGAGGAGGGGGATCATCAAAATATCACCCTATAATTAATTATTTCTACATGATCATAGACTTACACCTTAAGAAATTAATCCAGCTCTCATGCGTGAGCACTTCAAGGATAATAAGCTCTCTGTGGACATGGCAGTCTTTAAATTATTAAATAAACATTCATAGTTAAACCAGAATCAGCTACACATTCTGTTGGCCATTATACAGTCTAGGCATAATGTGAACAAATTCAAAGACTGTAAGTTTTTGGTAACTGTTTAGCAATGTTTACAATGTGACAACATGATGTTGCTATAGATTCCTTTGAAAAAAAGTTAGGTATTAGGAAACAAATTTTCACACAAAGGTTTATTAACAAGTCAAGATAGCAAGACCCAGCCTGAACCCACAGAAAGATATAATGTGTTCTTATAATGCCCTTCACATCAAACTACCCAGGGTCCTGTGCTTGTTCAAGCCTATAGTCTCAACCACCCTGTCTCCAACCTAAGAGTTCTTCCTTCCTCTTTCTCCTAAGAGTTTTTCTAGACTTCCCAATCCCAACAGAAAAATCAATAAAGCCTACCTACAGGACTATCTTCCCTAAAGAAGAATCACAAATTTAAAATTATTTTAATTAAGACACTTATTTCTAAGTAACACACATCTTTAGAACACTGAAACATCTAAATGCCTGGTATGGTCAAGGCATACTGAATAGACAATGTTAACAGAATAAAAAAATTTAACAACTGGGCATGCATTTGACAATACGGTATACCACTTTAGCTTTACCAATATGCAAAAGCTGAGACTCAAAAGGTTAAAGGATTTGTCCATGGACACAGGTATTTTGGAGCACAGCCATGACTAAACATTTCTTATCTCCCAGCGCAGTGTTCCCTTCAACAGGTTATATTGTAATTATGATCATCACTTCAGCCCTCCAATCTAAAATATAAAAAAATACAACCTGTGTTTTAAAAAAGAATGTGAAAACAAATTTATGTAAATTTCCACCAAAAAAGAAATTTTGATGACGCCAGCATTTAACACAGTTATTTCTCAAATACAATCTGAGACAGCTAGCCAAACCTTACTGGTCTTAATATACCCCTCCCATAATAAAATTACTTCACTGAAGTGAAAAATGTTTGAGGATATCCAATCAAAAATGTCTTAAGCAACTTCCATGTGAAGTTCTCATTAATGGCTGCAACTTGCAACTTAAAAGTAATCATCCCTACATGACTGAATGTTTATTCAGATATATGTGAGTTATACATAAGAACAGAACTACAACACGAGGCCAGGGATGTGACTTTGGGCTTCAATTTTTTGACAAAAGAAACATTAAATCAAAGGTAACATCTAGGATTAGAAAATAGGCAGTGGGGTGGGTCACCATCTCTCTAATCAGTTTTCTACTCTGTAAAGAGTTACAGAAATGCAGTATTTGTAAAAGGCCCAATATGTTAAAAAGATAAAAGCTGTTAAAGTGAAGTTGTTCCAATTAGAGAGGAATTGGGGAGTAAGCCCCGTTGGACTCCTGTGAGCTCTGGAACTCAGAAGGCTCAGCAGAGCACAGTTTAAATAAATAAATCCTCTGACTCTTCAGAGCTCTTTGCATCTTTAAAAAAAAAAAAAAAAAAAAGTGGTTGTGTTTAAAATCCCAACGTGCGAGTTTGAAAAGATTAAGCCTTTTTCCTCAGAACCATTTTTTTAATTTCGAATTTCTAATACCTATATCCCATTGATTTTTACACCTCCCATTACTCTTCCAATCACTTCTTACAGTTCATTCGGCTCATTATTCCAATTAGCAGAAAATTCAGTGGGGAGGGCAGGGGCGGCACAGATTTCTTTGGACAACTTAAGAACGACCTTTGTGGATTTGTAAGTCCCATGCGGTGCTTGAGAAGAGAGAAGGAAAAAGACCTCAGGTGGGTGATGAAATGTTCAAAACGTATCTAAACTGCGGTTGCTAAAAGGCTCTCCACAGTCAGCTGTCTTTCAAGAAAATATTTAAAATCTACAAGCAGAACAGAACCATACCTCAACCATCAAACTCTGACGTTAAGAACTTTTACCAATTTACACAGTTAAAATACGAGAAGAAATCAGTGTGATTTACTCCAATGCATTTGTTCGATGCCTTAATAATGAATGAACTGGAGGCATCACAGACTGGAGTTCAGAAAGAGCCTCACTCTCAGCTCAGCCCCCCTATAAACCTGAAGCAAACCGTCCAGAATTTGGTGCCTCGAGGCTAAGTCCGGTCCAGAGGAAGCCAACCCCCTTCTTTCTCCCGGCCTCCCTCCCAGGGGTTGGAGCCCTGGGCGGCCCGGCGGGCAGGGGCGGGGGGGGGGAGGGGGCGGGCGCCGCGACGCCCCACTCCTCGCCCCGGAAAAAAAGTTCCGCCCGCCGCTCTCGAGCCAGGATGGCCTGCGGCCCTCGCCCGCGTCGCGGCCACGAACACCCGCCCGGCCTCGGCGGCGGGAGGGTCGCGCCCCCTCCCCGCGCCGCCGCCACCAACACTCCGCCCCCGCCTCCCTGCCGCCACCGCCCTCGCGGAGCGTTAACCCCTCGCCGCCCGCCGCCCGGCTTCGGGGAGGAGGCCGGGCCAGGGGGTGGAGTTGTCGTGTCTCCTCCCGGGAGCGCCCGGGCAGACGCCCGGCTTGTTTACAGGCCCCAGGCCCAGGCCTGGCCGCCACCGCCGCCGCGCAGGCCCGCGCCGTCCGCCCGCCCGCCCTCGGCCCAAGCGTCGCGCTTACCCGGAGCAGCCGCGGGCGGGCAGGTCCCTGGTCGGCCAAGGCAGCGGCGGCGACGGCGGCCGGGGAGGGGGCTGGAAGGGGGTCACCGCGGCGGCCGCCGGCCAGGTCAGGCCGGGGAGGGGGCGGAGGAGGGGAGGAGCCGGGCTGCGTCCGGGCCCCCGGCTCTCGGCGCCCTCGCGACTCAGATCATCCGGGCGTTGGAGCGGGAGGCGGAGAGCGGGTCCCGGAGGAGGAGGAGGAAGAGCCAAAGATTCATCGCTTTCGCGCCCCACCTGCCTGGCGCCCCCCCACCCCCCCCTCCCCAACCACCCGTTCTGGCGCTGCAGCCGCCCGAGCACCCGAAGCTGCGGGCCGGGCCGGCGCCGAGACCACTGCTCCCTCGCTCCCGCGCGCGCTCCCGTCCCTAGCGCCGCCGCCACCGCCGCCTCGAGCGCGTCCCCGCGCAGGCGCGCTCACGACGGCGCCGTGCGGCCCCTCCCCGACTCCTCTGTCAGCCCCGCCCCGGCGGCTCAGCGGCCGCTACAGCTGCGGCGCGGCGGAGCAGCTGGAGAGACCCGGATGTCGTTGGGCAGGAACTGCGGCGAGGGCCGGCAGGCGGGGGAGGGGCGGCCGCAGATGACATCACTGCCCTACCCTGCTTCTCTCGCCGCAGCCCCCTCGCGGCCAGGGCCCCAGGCGAAGGCCGAACGGAGCATCCGAATGCCGGATCAGAACCGGCACTGGGGTCGTTATGCCCCCGGCGTTGGGGGCTGGACAGAGTGTGTGAGTGTAAGGCGCCCCGGCCGTCGAGAGCTTCTCCAAGCCCGTCTGTCCAGCCGGGACTCGGGAAGCTCCCCCTTAGGGCGTCGGCTCCTCCCGCCCCGGCGCTTCCACTTGTCTTAAATACACACCCCACTCCCTGCAGAGACGCCGTTCTCTGAGCACCGAGGACCGACCTCTTTCCGGCGCAGTCGCGGCCTGGTTGCCGCCTCGCTGCTGTGGTTTAAACGCACTGTTGGATACAGGCTGCGGCCAGACCCCCTCCCCCTGGGCTCTAAGCCACCCTCACCAGTGACCCTGGGAGCCCCACGCAGGTGCTTCTGCTACAACACACCTCGAGTCCCGAAGGGCAGCAACACCCTACAACCACCCATTCACACGCGAATGCAACCGATACACGGGGCACATGCTCTGAGTTTCTGGCAGGTTTTGCATCTGTAGGTCATCAGATTCCACATTGTATTTATTTGCACATGTTAGACAGTCACGTGATTCTGTCACAGGGGACCTCCTACGACCTCCAGCGAGGTTTAAGGAACTAAAGATTTTTCAAAATCTGGAGGATAATCAGAAACGTAACAGCTGTTTCTGTTAAGAGTTAGAGATCAACTGAACCTAATTGAAACTGCACATGCAGGCGGCCACAATCCAGTTTAGCTAGCTGGCCTACGGAAAACCGACCCACGCTGTTTGCAGACGCCGGGATAGAATGACAAACCCTAGGCGGCCAATGAATCAGAACTGGGAGCAGTACATCACCAGCACGAGTTCCCATTGGCTGGGGTGCCTTTCCCTTTCTTGTCAGAGGCTTAACCTGTTCAGGGATTTGACCTATACCACATTTGCTGGAAGAGAAGTTTAAAAGCAAGATCCGCGTTTTTAAAAGATGCTCTTGTATATACAAAGAAAAACCAAATAGTTCAGTGTAGGAGGCAGGTACTTTAAAAAGAACACCTGAAAATATTAACCAAATTGTGTTCTGGCCAATAAAAAGGTTAGTAGGTGATGAGTCCTATCCGTTTTTATCTGAGGAACTCACTGTAGCAATTTTTACATTGCTGCTTACTATCTCCTAAAACCACTTTGCCCCACACCTCCTAGATCAAAAAGCAATCTATTTTTTCTTTTTGTCATTCAACGAACACTTAGCTGTTTTTGAAGCTGTGAAAGGCATTTCCAATTTTTTCTACATGACTTTTTTTGAGGAAGTTTCTGTTCCTTTCACGTTTAGGCCTGGAACCTGACAACAGGATAAAACAGTATCACCAAATAGTCCCTGGGAGGCCCATTCTTCAAGGAACCCAAAAGTCACTCTACCCAATATCTATGGTGTTCGAATTTCTTAGAATAAGATGACAATGGATCTTTTCCAGGTATACAACGTGAAAATAAAATTCACTTATGCATTTGGTCCCAGTATCATCTGAGGACACATTTCCTAATTGCTTCTCCATACACTTGCCAAAAAAAAAAAAAAAAAAGGAAATTAGATCAAAGATCTTTGAAACTGTTCTGTATTGAAATCCTTAATACTTCAGACAAGTAACAGCATGATTTGCATGCTAGTGGACTCATTACCATTCTGAAACTGAAAAGCCCATGTGGCAACCACCATTTGAAGTGCCCTTGGAAAACAAATTTTCTTATTCATAAGGCAGAGCCCGGACAGCCAATGGCAGTAGTGGACCACAGTGAACTTGAAGGGCTTTCCTATCTTTCTGCTTCCTTCGTTCAGGCTCCCATATCTTTCTTCTCTCTGTTCTACACTTGGAGGAGAATCTGGGTCAATTATAGCAGAAGAGGCAGAAAAATAGAAAATATGAGCATAAAGAGATTTTGAAGAAGGCTGCACAGTGTACCACAGACTGCTGATAAAGTTGTACCTTCCTACTATTTCTTATTTCTGGATACAGCCTGCAGGGACATTTTGGTATGAACTAGGAAACTCATGGTTTATAAGCTAACATTATAAAGTTTGGAACAAAGATATCTTAGTATTGTCTGAATAAATATGCTCGATCTTATAATATCCCCCTCCTTATTATTATACTAAATATTATGTTTCCTAAATATGCTATGGGCAAAACCCAACTATTTAGAAGGGAGGAAAGGACATTGAAAAAAGAGAGTTAAAAGTTTTCTTTTTGTTTGAACTACAAGGCTTTGCTTGGGCCTCCTACACATATTTGGGATGTTCATAGTGAGTTTCTGTGAAACATCAGTGAGCATATATTCCCATAATTGTTTTTTAGTAATTTTTATAGGTACAACACAATCCTACTCTGCGTCAGAAATCTGTTTACATTACAATTACCAAAGAGGAAGGTTTTCTGAAAGATTGGCTTTCAAGTCCTGAATTTAACTGTATGTGATTGGCCTAGTAATTGGGAGGCATGCGGTGAGGATGGGGGTGGGGGCCGAGGTGAGGAGTCTGAAGCTCAATCTGGTTAACAATAACACTCTCTCTTCTTTCCCTCCACAATCGTAATTTAAAGTGAAGGTTAAATCACTTGTTCCCAAATTACTATTGTGAATCCACCCAGGAGAGTCACCCATGAGACATCCTGGCTTGGGCCTCTCAAAATAAGGGTCGCCCTTTAAGTGACCCCTCTAGGAAGCACCTGAGAATTCCCCTCGCCTCAGCCATCCATCCTTTCCCACTGAAGTCAGTCACTCACTACTCAAGAGTCACAAAGTCGAGCAGAATGAGATCCAACTCTTCCTCCTCCACCTTCATTACCTGTTCCGTGTTTCTTTCTCACATATATCCTCTTCATATGTCTTCCTCTTCTCTCTTTTCTCATCACTCTTCTCCCTTTCTTCTGTTCTTTTTTGATCCCCTTTGCCCTTCTTTTCCCCATTCTTCTCTTCTCACTTTTTCTTATCTTAGCCCGAATTACAGCCTCTGCTACGCACTTCCTCCTGAAGCAGTACAAATCAGTGGATAGAGCCCCTAAACTAATTTTGTTGGTGGGGGGTGTACCCCCCACCCTGGTCCTATTTTCTCCATCGTCCCCCTCCCCTTGCACCATGTCAAGTCATGAAACACTTAGGTCTTTAAAGGACTGTCACAGAATGAGAAGGATTAGAGAATCCTGCCCTGTGTGACATCACTGAGGCAGCTCCATTAGGGTGGAGCAGACTGGAGCCAGCAGTCTTGTGTTGCCACTGTGACTCCTCCTAGGCCTTTTGAGGGAAGTGCAGGCCGCCATGAACACCACAGGCCAAGCCTTGGAGAGTCTTTAGAGGAGGCTATCACCTCCAGAGAACTGTATATGGGCACAGCTCCACAACATTGGTGTGGATCCTTTCAGACAAATTCATTTGTTCAACAGATAGTTATGGTATGCTAGGCTGGAAGTAGATAAGGATATGAATGGGCAAAGTCCTAGCCCTCAAAGATCTGATATTATAATCAGGGATATAGACACAAAAGCAAACAAATAAGGAAATTAAGATTGTGATCAGTGCTATGAAGAAAACAGATTGGGGAGATGATTTGAAACAGGTCTTCAGAGAAGACCTTTGTAAGAAGGTAGCATTTGAGCTAAAGGATGAGGAGGAGTTAACTTTGCAAAGAATCAGGGGAAAGCTTTCTTGGCAGAGGGGTCAGCATAGGCAAAGGGCCTGATGTGGGAAGACTCTGGCAGAAAAGTTGTCTACAGGCCAAAGAGAAGTTCAGCAAGCGTAAGGTATACATTTTTTATAAAGGCAATCAAGTTTAGAATTTCAACTTGGGATATTTGGGATACTTAATCAAATTCACGTAGAAACCACCTTCAGCAGAGGGTCATGATCCATACAAAATAACTTAGTGAATTTGTGTGGCCCCAAAAGGAAAGCAGCTTGAAAAATCAAAATTACAAAATCAAAAGATCTTTATTCAATAATTAAAAATAAGAAGCATTCTATACCCCCAGGGAGAGATCCCCTCAGACAATCTAACAACAGCTAGAAATGAGTAAAAAGAATCTCTTTTCTCCCAATATAGATAGCTACTCTCAGTAAGTGAAGACTAGCAAAAATTTGGACTTCTCAGAAACAGTTTTTCTGGGTTTACTGTCTATGGTAGGCATTACAGAGGATCTCAAACCATATCTTTGAAAGCTGCAACACATTTTGCATCCTTCTTTTTTTTTTTTTCATGTTTATTTTTGAGAGAACACACATGCGAGCAGAGAGAATCCCGAGCAGGATCTCTACACTGTCAGCACAGAGGCTGATGTGGGGGTTTGAACTCACAAACCATGAGATCATGACCTAAGCCAAAATTAAGAGTCAGATGCTTAACCATCTGAGCCACCAAGGTGCCCCCCTCCCTCCATTTTGTATCCTTACTGATGGTGGCCTGGTTGAACACCAGTGATGAAATGACAAGCATAATAAAGACTTTTTTCTGTATCTGGCTCTGCAGTTTTCAAAGCACTCTCACTTAGACCAACCAGTTTAATCCTCACAACATCCCTTGTGCGTAGGCAGGGCAAGGACTGTTGTTCTCATCCTTTTCCATAGGAGAAAACGAAGTGTCCAGTAGCAGCAATACAGGGGCACCAGAAGTAATGGCTGGTACCCAGATTTTCCCCTGCATCCTACAGATCATCTCTAGCTTTTACATGCCAGTAATAAAGGCAGCAAGGAGACTCAGTGGAAAGTGTATGGGCTTAGAGTCAACAGCGGTGTGTGGAGCTGGCTTATACTAGCATTGAGAGCACACTTAGATTTTCAAGGAGTTTGCCAGTAGTTTGTTAAATAAAGCCACTATTAAAAATTAAATTATATAAAACTTCAAAGTAAATAAAATTTAAGCAAAGATAATGTGTATTAAAAACTCACCACTTCCAAATTATTTTAATATAGCTTATTATTATCTGTGCTCTTGAGGTTACCTGTCTTGTGTCTGTGTGGTGAAAATTCTCTGTAATGTGTTACTGCACATCTCTTCTCACTGCTCTATTCAGTGACTTCACTTTAGTGGCTTGAAATTGGCTATGAAAGGAGTATTTACACCATGGAAATCAGCAAGTGCCACCATTCAGGACTTAACTTATCACTTTGTTGATTGTCTAGACTTAAGTGACAGAGAAACTGTCAATGCAGATTAAACTTTAAAAAGCATGTTGTGGGCACCTGGGCAGCTCACTTGGTTAAGTGTCTGGCTCTTGATTTCAGCTCAGGTCATGATCTCATGGATTGTGAGATTGAGCTCCATGTGGGGCTCTGAGCTGGGAGTAGAACACTCTTAAGGTTCTCTCTTAAGGGTCTCCCTCTGTCCCTCCCCTGATTGTGTGTGGGAGCATTCTCTCTCTCACTCAGTAACTAACTAACTAACTAAATAATAAATAAATAAATAAATAAATAAATAAATAAATAAATAAAGACAAATACAAAGCATATTATGTCTATAGCTGTTACATGGTGACTGGTACACAACATCCAGTTCTGTACTAGAGCTACTCAGATCATTGACAAAGTAAGTCCCCATACACGTTTGCTGTTTCAGTTTTATCTTAAATATTAACCAACAGGCATGTCAGAACTACATTTGGAAAAGCTGATTGTTACACATTTACCAGCATTCCACTGGTTCTCATCCACTGTGCCAACTGGGCCACTTACTGGCTCTGTGACCTTAAGCAAGTCATTTAAATTATTAGCCTCAATTTCATTCTCCATGTTCAAACCCCTTGGACATGGCAGGGATTTAGGGATGCTGATCCCTTGTACAGTTGAGAATCTGCCTATAACTTTTGATTCACCAAAAACTCAACTAATAGCCTACAGTTGATCAGAAGCCTGACCAATAACACAAAACACATATTAACACATATTTTGTATATTATATATATTATATACTGTATCATTACAATAAGCCAGAGAAAAGAAAATGTTAGTAAGAAAATCGTAAGGAAGGGGAAATACATTTATAGTACTGTACTGTAAAAATTCTGCGAAAAAGTGGACACACGCAGTTCAATCCCGTGTTGTTCAAAGGTCAAGTACACTTCTTCTCATTGTATTGTAAGATTTAGAATAGATGAGGCACCCTTGACCACCATGTCCTTTTTCCTTCTCACTGGTAGATCCTTCTCCCACTACAGTTTGTGTATGGATAATGCTCTCTCAGTCTGTCTTGTAGTCTAGAGCACAGTGTCCCAATCTATGTGCCAGCACACACTGGTATGTATTGAATGGGTTAGAGATGTGACACAGTATTGATCCCTTATGCCTTTGGAATATTCCAGTAAGGGTCAACTACTGAAACCTGAGACTGTCTTGTCTGGCCACAAGCAACCTCACTCAGGTACCCCTGTATGTCATAAAAACCATAATCTTCCAGGGCACCTGGGTGGCTCAGTCGGTTAAGTGTCCGACTTCGGCTCAGGTCATGATCTCACGGTTTGTGACCTTGAGCCCTGTATTGGGCTCTGCACTGACAGCTCAGAGCCTGGAGCCTGCTTCAGATTCTGTCTGTCTGTCTGTCTGTCTCTCTCTCTGCCCCTCCCTTACTCACACTCTGTCTCTGTCTCTGTCTCTGTCTCTCTCTCTAAAATAAACATTAAAAAAATAAAAAAAATAAGTAAAACATTAAAACAAACAAACCATTATCTTTCTTATTTGTGTCATGATGTGAAAAAATTGGGAAGCACTGGCTTAAGGCATGGGTATGTGACGCAATTCTAACCAACGGAACCCAGGGAAAAGGCTTGGGAGATGGATCTGGGAAAGATTACTCTCCCTAATAATAAGAGTCACCCAAGAGAAAATGCCTTCTTCAACCATAAGCTGTTATGTTTATGTCTGAGCCTGGAACTTCTGAGCCATCTTGCAAAGAACCAGTGTAACAGGGAGGAGGTGAATGATGACAAAGGTTGGGTCCTGCACATTGTTGAGCCATTGAGCTCTCCCTGCAATTGCCTACCTTGGGAATCTATTTGGGGACAGGGGTGGATAATAAATATTTCTCATTGTTTAAGCCACTCTTATTTTTGTATTCAGTTATTTGTAGTTAAGAGCAGCTCAATACTGCAGAAGACCTGGACATCCTTGACACCTAGTAAGTACTTAATAAGGTGCTTGCTACCAAAATACATCCTTTGCCTTTAGAAAAGCTACAAGATGAGATGTATACTTATTTTTTAATAGTTGAAGGATTTGTTCAGTATGTTGATTCATTTTTCATCTCTTTCTTGTTTCATAAAAGTGTTTCTAATTGGTAGTAAAAGCAGTAATTGAAAAGTTAAGTCATTTAAAGCTTGAGAGGGATTGATGCAGAGATGTTGCTATGCCTTTTCTTGAAAGCTCTAGGTAAACTAGAGCTTTATTTCTTAGAGTTTTGCTTCCAACTGTCACCAATTCCATTCTCCTGCTCTTTCCATTCAAGGAAAACTTCTCTCTTCCCTTCGTGGAAGACTCTCTCCTTTCTTTTTGGCTGATTATTTATAAAACCCACTTAATAAGATAAAAGCCAGCATAACGGCCTTTGACCCCCACTCAGGGGGTCCTTGGAGAACATTCTCAACCTGTTATTGGTACAAACATGGCAGAGGCCTCTTTGTAGAGAAGCAGCCCATAGAAGGAAGAATTCAGATTAGCATCAGAGACTGAAAACTCTAGGGGTGCCTGGGTGGCTCAGTCTTCAACTTTGGCTTAGGTCATGATCTTGCAGTTTGTGAGTTCTAGCCCCACGTCAGGCTCTGTGCATGAAAAAAAAAAAAGAGATAGAGATAGAGAGAGACATACAGAGAAAGAGGGAGAGAGAGAGAGAGAGAGAGAGAGAGAGAGAGAGAGAGAGAGAGAACTCTAGAGTCTATGGTAGAGGCCAGACAGATCCATAAGTGTGAGATCAGGCTGGGTATGACCCAACAGACCATGGTGAAAACTGTGGAGGAGGAGAGCATATTTATTCATTTTGAAGATATTCAAAACAATCATTTTTAAATACTTTAAACATATTAGAGCCAAAGAGGATATCCCAAAGTCTATCTCTGCTCTATCTTGTGGACAAGTTATTAACCTCTCTTAGTCTTGGTTTCTTCATCAGGACATGGAATAATCGCCTTGCAGAAACAGATGAGATCTTGCACAGAAAGAACCTACCACATTGCCTGATACCATGGTGTGCAGACACACAAGAAAATGTAACTGTTACTTTAAAGCACATAATGTGATATTTTTAATAATAATACATTGTAAATGATTTGACACCTGCTGTGCAATATTTTATCTCTTCCATAGGCCTAGTTAGGTTCATATAGACTTGTCCCTTGCAGGGCTAAAACTGTTCTCTTGAAGGCTTGTTTTGACTTCTAGCCCTTTGGCTTACTGAGGCCTGCTGGAGTGTTCTGCCAATCCCACCACTGCTGACCCTTTTTATGTGAGTTTCACTTCATGTCATCTATACCAGAGGTAACCATTTGGTTCCGAACCTAAACCCTGGATTGTTCTTCTTATATTGCTTTAAAAGACTGACTCCAAACCCTAGATTTTATGTATGTGTGTGTGTGTGTGTGTGTGTGTATGAAACTATATATGTTATATATATAAAACTATATGTATATATATAGAATATATAACATATATTATGTTATGGTATTTGTAATTTTTATACTATAGACTTGAGTCACCATGCATTTTATTTAATCAATAGATATTGAGTACCTTGAAAATGCCAGCTACTGCTCTAGAGGCTAGGGATCTTTTTTTTTTTTTTTTTCGACTGAACCCCCAGGCACCCACCTAGAGGGATCTTATGGTGAAGAGGAGGGGCAGTTTTCATAGACCTTACTTGGGATTAATAGAAAACAAACAAGATCATTACAGAGGAATAAATAATGGATGTGGAGCAAAGTATGATGTAGGCAAGTAGTATGGGAGAGGGGGCAAAGGAGAGGTTACTTTATACCAATTGGTGAAAGAAATCCTGTTAGAGGAGGTGGCAGCTGGGCAGGCCTGAATCACAGAGGAAGCCACCATGTAAAAATCTAAGGGAAGACCCAAGCAAGAGCAAAGGCCCTGGGGTGGGGGTGATCTTGACATGTCAAGGAACAGACAGAACTCAGGGATGTCTGGGGCACAGTCAAGGCGGGAAAGAGTGCTATGTAGTCAGGGTACCTATAGGCCACAGTTAAGGATTTTGATTTTATTTTAAGTGTGATGGAAAACCGCTGGAGGTTTTTATGCAGGGGGATGATGTGATCTGATTTGCGTTTTGCTCTGGTTGCAATATGGAGAAGAGATTTTAGAAAAGCAAAAGTGGAAGTAGAAAAATCCTTTCATGTCAGTTTCATAAATCCTTAAAGAGGAAGTGAAATTAGTTTCAGCTTTAAATGGCATAGAATGATTACATTTTGGTGATAGGAATATGGTCTTTTAGAGAGCTCTTGTTACTGGAGCTTATGTTTTCATTTTCTGAGAACTATACTTAGATATTTTTGCCAATGACTCATCATGTAACCTTTCTTGGTAAGTATAGTGAAATGTTGCAAGAAGTACCTTGTAGGAAAGGCCAAATTAAGAGTAGGTAAGACAGACACCCATTTAAGTGGTTCAATTTCAGGTGAATACTTAGTGCCCTCAAAAATATTCTCCAAGAACCTCATTACCCTCTCTCTCTCCCCTTGATACTTTCCCAACACACATCTGAAGGCTGAAGACTAAAATTCGACTAATTATTTATACCTTGTGCTATCCAGTGAGAATGATAGTTTAGGTGTCCTTACCTATGGCGGACATTCACATCTTAATATGAAAGTTTTTAGATCTTTTGAATAGTCAAATTTTAATACTTGGGAAGCAAGTTCCATGGACATGCATTAGTGGGATAGGGGAAAAGAAATTTACAAAGGAATTTGGCAAAGACCTCAATAAAATTAAAGATGAATTCTACTTCTTCCATAGCCATACCTAGTTTCAGTCTTGCTCATGGACCAATGAAAGAAATACAAACACTTCACATGCTTAATCTTATTTACTACAGTTTTCTTCCTTTAATTTAATGGTCATATATAGGTAGTTTTCAAAGTAAACCTAGAATAGGCCCTTGGAAAAGGATCATGACTAATTTTACGCTTAATAATCTTATAACTTGTACATTATAGATACCCAAGAAATATTTCATAATAAAAATTATTATGGCTATTATATTACAATTGTAGAATCTGTAGTCTCTGCATTGATGACCAAACAACAATTTCTGCCTATAGTGCCAAATTCAGCCTGTGCACTAGATGGTATAAATCATAAGCATCTACTACTGGGAAAATAATCCATCATTCCAAACTAAGTACAGATGAAGATCCTATGTGTCAAATCCATTAAAAATGGAAAAGGATGCAAATAATAGTTGATGTAATGTAGCGCAAACCTCCAATTTACCAGACTCTGATATAGGTCATATCCATTCTATTAGAAATACCTGTTAGAAATAATTTGTTATTTAAATTATATTTTATAGAAATCATAAGTTCTTGAAATAAATATTTAATAAAATATGTGAATGAATCTTTAGCTCTAAAGAGCCACATGTACGTGTCCTGGGGAGGGGTCAGTAAAATTACTGACCTTTATCCAAGTAGGCAAGACATACAAAACTCTTTTGTGTTGTCAATCACAACAAAAGCATGGAAAGGTTAAAGGGAACAATGTGAGTACTTGAAACATGGGATGCCAAAAAAAAATCTTGGCCTGATATAAAATACCAGTGATTTATATGGCCTGGTGAGTCATGTGTATCATATCTGGGTTATGTACCCATAAACATTGCCTTAAAGGCAGTTAGACTATTTGGATTGTCATCACTAAAGTCATCATCACATGTCAGTCCTGCGTGAATTCAAAAGCAAAAGCTAAAATACAGAAACACATGGAACTGATAACAAATAAAATTTCTGCTTCCTACGCCTAGATTCCCAAAAGCAATGTTACAAAAGGGTGTTTAAAAGTCCATGATATGCTCTTTGTAATTCTATCTAAGTTGGATTAGATACATCCTTTTTGGTTATTAATATTTGTCTGAAGGCTGTTAAGGACAAGAACTTTCACTGACTGGATAAAATGCTCTAGAAGACATAAATCACAACCCCCACACCTATGGAAAGAATTGTTAGTCAAACACCAAGTTCAAAATAAAAAACACAGTATGTGTCAAATCCCATTAAACATAGCAAGAGATAAAAATAATGACTACCATTTATTGGGCACTTCCTTTTTTGCTAGAATCTTTATCTCTGCACTATCTAATTGAATCTCAACAATATTCCTTCAAGGTAGCTGTCATTACTGTATTTCACAGATGAGAAATGGAAGCTCAGAAGGCTTAAGTCACTTGTCCAAATTCACAGAGCAAGTGAGTGGATAGAATGTGAATCCCATGTGACTCCAACTTTTGCTGTTTTTTATAACATGAAACTACAGTTTAAAATATAATCTTGGCATCTATTAAGACATCAGGTTATACAAGGACCCTCTGGCCTGGGGAATCAGAACCCAGGGTTTCAGTCTTGGCTCTGATGCTATGCCACCAAGTGCAACTTAGGCAAGTCATTTCATCTTTTTTGAATTTCAAATTTTCACATATGTAAAAGGAAGGTGTTGAATCAAATAATCTTTACAGTTCCTTCCATCTTTAACATTCCACTACTCTAGCAATGAAATTGGAACTGGACTCTGGAATTGGGCTTCTATCTCTTCCATATTCTGGTAACAGTAATGCACATTTCTTAAGAAGGAACTGCTTCTTCCTCACAGTATAATTCCTTTATTTGACCCCAGAATCTGGTGAAGGGTTGGACACATGACCTACGTGGACAAATTGGAGTAAATCCTAGGAATTGTTTGGGAGTCCTTAGAGGAAAGCCATCCTGTTCCTCTATGATTGTTAGCAGGAAGAATGATGAGAGTTTAGAGCTTCTAGGGGCATGTACAGAGATAGCCCCTTCTCTGGATTGTTTAGTATCTAGAGGCAATGAATTCTCTGTTTTGTTAAACTGATTTAAATGGGAATTTTCTCTGGCTCCTAGAGTCACAATAGGGCTACTCCTTGAAGGATAGGTTGGATTTGCATTTGGAGGGGACTTTTCAGAGGGGAAAGTTTTGAGATGGGCATGACTGTCTTAACTGGATTGGAAGCTAAGTGTGAAGAGGCAATTAGATACCAGGAATGAAAAGTATGAGACTGAATTGTCAAAGACATTGTAAGCCTCCGGGAGGACTTTAGCCTTGGACGGTTAGGTCAGATTTTATTTTTCAAAAAAGACCCTTATCAGGGGCACCTGGGTGGCTCAGTTGGTTAAGCATCCAACTTTGCTCGGGTCATGATCTCGTGGTTCATGGGTTTGAGCTCTGCATCAGACTCTGTGCTGACAGTGGGGAGCCTGCTTGGGATATTCTCTCTCTCTCTCTCTCTCTCTCTCTCTCTCTCCCCCTCTCAAAATAAATACCCCCCTCCAAAAGGACCCTTATCATATTTCTAGGTCTAGGTCTACCTCTCCTCTTCCAAACCTTGCCATTCTTCCATCAAAAGATGGGAGACAATTTATATCTTTTCCCATTGATCTTAGGTAAGTCTTTATTTTTTCTATTTTTATTTATTTTTTATGTTTATTTATTTTTGAGAGAGAGAGAGACAGAGTGTGAGCGGGGTGTTGCAGGATTTTTTACCACAATACCCGGGATTCATTGTCTTGCCGCTTCAGAGAATGAAGAGGTGGACACAAAATGAGCAGTAGGCAAAAGTTTATTAAGAGTATAAGATTAAAAAGGAAGAATAGTAGGAAAGCTCTCTGTATAGAAAGGGCACATTCAAAAGTGAATGCCCAAGACTATAGGCAAGGGTCCTTGCTTTATAAGGTTCTGGTCAGCCCCCCTTGTTCCTTCTCAGGATCCACCCTTATTGCCTTGATAGCTCTAAGTGCTGGGCTGTCCATTCCTGATTGGCTCATTTTCATTGTATGAGGAGTGGTCTATGGCCACACTTAGGTCTTTCTCAAATTCCTGAGGGAAACCTGAGGGGGAGTAGGTGGGATCTGTTACATTCTTAAGAGGAACCTTAAGCCTGAGGGAGTTTGGTGTGGTCCAACACTCCCAGCATTGTTCCAAAATATGTGTTTTTTCCCCACCCAGGGACCTCAGGTTCTAATCCTTCCCTCTCTGCCTATTTTATCCTCTTTTCCTATTACAGGGAGAGGGGCAAACAGAGAAGGAGACATAGAATCTGAAGCAGGCTCCAAGTTCTGAGCTGTCAGCACAGAGCCCAATGCAGGGCCTGAACTCACAAACTGTGAGATCATGACCTGAGCCAAAGTCAGATACTTAACCGACTGAGCCACCCAGGCACCCCTGATCTTAGGTAAGTCTTTAAAACTGCCTCAACCAATAGAATATGACACAACACCGCATCACTCCCACAGCTAGGTCTTAAAAGGCAATATGGTTTCCATATGGTTTTCTCTCTTTCAGAACATTTGCCCTTGAAACCATACTACCATGTTGTGAGTAGAAGCCATGTGTAGGTGTTTTAGTTGACAACCTGTGCAATAAAGAATTTGGCCTTTCTCCCCAGTTCCTGGGAAGCAGCCCTTAAAACCTTGGAATGTCCCAAGTGATAGGAGTATCTTTGTTATTCATCCTGTTCCCTGATAGTTTATGCTGATAGGCTGACTAATGTGGGACCTTAGGTAATTCAAACAAATGTGATGACTCAAGATAGAAGATGCCTATGCCTGAAAGACCAGTCATGTGACTAGAAGTTTGGGGTTTTGAATTGGGTGATATTAACCCAACTTATGAGATGGGGGTGGGGGTGGGGGTGCGCCAGCTGGAGACTGAGTCACATGGTCAGCGATTTAGTCAATTATGTCTATGTAATGGAACCCTAATTAAAACTCTGGACACTGTGGGGCACCTGGGTAGCTCTGTCGGTTAAGCATCCAACTTTGGCTCAGGTCATGAACTTTCAGTTCGTGATTTCGCGTCCCCCATCAGGCTCTGTGCTGACAGCTCAGAGCCTGGAACCTGCTTCCAAATCTGTGTCTCCCTCGCTCTCTGCCCCTCCCCCGCTGGCGCTCTGTCTCTCTGTCTCTCTCAAAAATAAATAAAAACTTAACAAAAATAAAAACACAACACAAAACAAAAAAACCTCAGGACACTGAAGTTTGGGTAAGCTTCCATGGTGGACAATGTTCTGTATATTATCATATATCGATGTGCTAGGAGAGTGACATGCTGTAGCTCCACAGGGAAAGGACAAAGGAAGCTTCATATCCGGAACCCTCCCAGACCTCACCTCATTTGTCTCTCCCTTTGGTTAGTTCTGATTTGTACCCTTTAAATTAATCAAAGGAATAGCACTTTCCTGAGTTCTATAAGTTATACAAATCAATGATTTAACCTGAGGAGTACTGAGAACCTCTGAATTTAGACAGCTGGTCAGAAGTGAAGGTGGCCTAAAGACCCCAAACATGTGGCTGGTGTCTGAGGTGAGGGAAATCTTGTGGATGACTGTGCACTTAACCTGTGCATTTTGGCCCAACTCTGGGTAGTTGGTGTCAGAAGTCATTGCACAGCCCCAGCTAAGGTCCAAGCTAACTGCAAGCATCAGCCATCAGTCATGAATAAGACTTCATCTGACTTCAGTACACAGTCATCAAGTTATCCCTAGACTTTGGGTCTTCCAGTTGATGCCCTAGACAATGTGGGCCAGAGAGAAATCATCCCCACTCCATCTGGCCCAAATTCCTGTCCCACAGATCCATTAACATAATAAATAATTATTTTATACTACTACATATTAAGGAGATTTATTACAGAGTGAATGACAAACGGAATGTATTTTTGTACCTGGGAGTGGGATGGAATTGTAACAATATGTAAAACATGAGGCAGTGGCTTTCTGACCAAGTGGAAGACAGAAGGTGAAAAGTTGAGGAGAGTTAGTGAAGAAAGTTGTTTGTAGTGTGAAGGGGCAGGGACAGAGGATAGATTTCAGGCAGAAATGACATTAAAAAAAAATTTTTTTTTTCATTTTTAGAGAGAGACAGAGAGCATGTGTGAGTGAGGGAAGGGCAGAGGGAGAGAGAGAAAGAGAGAGATAGGGAAAGAGAATCCTAAGCAGGCTCCTCACTCAGCACAGAGCCCAATGCAGGGCTCAATCCCACAACCCTGGGATCATGACCTGGGCCAAAATTAAGAGTCAGACACTCAACTGACTGAGCCACCCAAGCACGCCAAGCAGAAATAACATTTTGCACACAATATTGGGCAAAAACATATGAAGTTATCAAGCAATTTCAAATAATTTAACAGTGCCTGGTTATTTTGTTTGGAAAGGAGAGTAATGCAGTAAAAAATTATGGGGGAGAGGGGCGCCTGGGTGGCGCAGTCGGTTAAGCGTCCGACTTCAGCCAGGTCACGATCTCGCGGTCCGTGAGTTCGAGCCCCACGTCGGGCTCTGGGCTGATGGCTCAGAGCCTGGAGCCTGTTTCCGATTCTGTGTCTCCTTCTCTCTGCCCCTCCCCCGTTCATGCTCTGTCTGTCTCTCTCTGTCCCAAAAATAAATAAAAAACGTTGAAAAAAAAAAATTAAAAAAAAAAAATTATGGGGGAGAGGTGGGCCTCAGCTTAGGAACTGAGGTGCCTATATGCTATATTGAAGTTTTATAGAAGGACACCGGTAAGCCATGCAAGATTCAATAGGGAAATGATAGGATTTGATAAGCCTTTTGGAAGGATGAGCTGGAGGAAGTTTGGAATCTGGGCTGGAAGGCAGTGATCTCAGAGGTTTAACATTATGCACACAGTTGGAAGTTGCTGTAGGGTTTATCGACATCTAAAAACATATTAGAAACGACAGGGTCATTTTGAAAAGCTAGTTGCATCCATTCCTGTAGTAATCATGACAAACCCAGTGTGACTGGCAGCCAGAATAAGGGAAAAGGGGGTAGGTGGTCATAAAGCAATAGAACAGGAGGATCCATAGCATCTAAAGTAGACAGCCTTCTAAGATGGCCACAATGATCCCCACCTCCTGCTATCCACATCACATTGTAATTCCTTCCCCTTGAGTGTGGGCTGGACCTAGTGAGTCCTTTCTAACAAACAGAATGTGGCAAAAGTAATGATGTTACCTCCAAGATTAAGTTGCAAATGACTGTGGTTTCTGTCTTGCTGGAACTCTCTCTTTCCATTCCAGCTTGTTTGTGCTGATGAAGGAAGCTGGCATGATGTGAGCTGTCTTCTCCACAGAGAGGTCCATTTGGCTGGGACCTAGAGGCTGCCTCCAGCCAAGAGCAAGTGAGGAACTGAGGCCCTTGGTCCAACAGCCTGGGAGAAACTGAATCCTGCCAACAAGAGCATGAATGAGCTTGGAAGGGGATCCATCCCCAGTTGAGCCTTCAGGTCACAGCAGCTCTGGCCAACACTTTGATTGTACACTGTGCCAGAGGACCCTTGAGGAACCTTGAGCCAGAAAACCCAGCTAAGCCACCCCCAGATAACTGACCAGAAATTGTGAGGTATCATGTGTTTGTTGCTTTAAGCCACAAAGGTTTGGGGGTAATTTGAAAGCAACAATAGATAACTAATATAGCATTGAAGCCCATGATTTCTACTCTACCCCTAGCAATATTACAATGATACTTAAAAATTTTTTTGCAACATTGTTCTTTATACATCCCTAAATATATATGGTACATTTGGTTCAAGTTATGGTGAATAAAAACAAGTTTCATCTTGAAACATTTTTGAAAATTTAACATCTTAAAGAAATTTTTTTAAATGTTTACTTATTTTTGAGAGAGAGAGAAACAGAGTACAAGCAGGGGAGGGGCAGAGAGAGAGGCAAACACAGAATCCAAAACAGGCTCCAGGCTCTGAGCTGTCAGCACAGAGCCCGACATGGGGCTCAAACTCAGGAACTGTGAGATCATGACCTGAGCCGTAGTCCTAGCTTAACCGACTGAGCCACCCAAGCGCCCCTAAAATTTAACATCTTTTGGAGTGATTAGAGAAATCCTGTAATGTCCCAAGCCCAGGAAGTCTACAATTTTGGAAACTGGAATGGGTTAGGAAAGATTATATTCTCTTGTTTTCCAAAGACATTCAAATACTAGCAAGTTTATTCCAAATGTGTTACTAATAATTTTCTTAATTGAAAACTAGAGTGTACAGAGGGCAGTCTGCAAGCTGCAATAGGCCTAAAGAGTCCAGAATTGTAAATAGGGAGGGTGTGGACCATTAACATCTTACAATTATAATTCTTTAATTCTGTGTGTGTGTGTGTGTGTGTGTGTGTGTGTGTGTGTGTGTGTGTGTGTGTTTTAAAGCAAATACTCTCACAGTGTGGTGAACAGAAAAATGGCTCCACCAAAATGTTCACCTCTAATCCCTGGAACGTGCAAATATGTTACGTTACATGGCAAAAGGAACTTTGCAAATGTTATTAAATTAAGAATATTGAGAGGGCGCCTGGGTGGCTCAGTCGGTTGAGCGACCGTCATGACCTCGCGGTCTGTAAGTTTGAGCCCCGAGTGGGGCTCTGTGCTGACAGCTCAGAGCCTGGAGCCTGCTTCTGATTCTGTGTCTCCCTCTCTCTCTCTCTGCCCCTCCCCCACTCATGCTCTGTCTCTCTCTGTCAAAAATAAATAAACATTAAAAAAAAAAAAAGAATATGGAGGTGGGGGGGGGGTGCCTGTGTTGCTCAGTTGGCTGAGCGTCTGACTCTTGATTTTGGCTCAGGCTGTGATCTCACAGTTCGTGGATTCGAGCTCTACATAGGACTCCTCACTGGCAATGCAAGTCTGATCAGGATTCTCTCTCTGCTTCCCACCCCAATTCAACAGATAAACTTTAAAAAAAAAAAAAAAGGATATTGAGATAGGAAGATTATCGTGGATAGCCTGAGGTCTAGTGTAATCATAAGTGTCCTTGTAGGAGTGAATCAGGAGGAGCAGAGTCAGAGAAGGATGTGATGATGGAAGCAGAAGTCAGAATGATATGAAGAAAGGGTCACGCGTATCTCTAGAGGAGGGAAAAGGCAAGCAAACGGATTCCTCCCTAGAGCTTCCAGAAGGAACATGGTGCTGTAGGGAGATCTTACAATTTCTGATCTCCAGAACTGTAAGATAATACATTTACACTGTTTGAAGCCATTGAGTTTCTGATAACTTGCAATAGTAAAGCAAATTTGCAATTTGTAAAGCAGCAACAGGAAGCTAGTGCATATACTTTACTTCTTTCGGATCTAAATTTGCTTCTTATTGTAATCAGGCTATATTTTCAAATCTAATTAAATAATGGCATTTTATTACAGAAAACCAGCTGACTATCAAAATCATTTGGAAAACTTTTAAAAAATACATTTCCCTAAGCGTCATCCCCAGGGATTCTAAGGTGGGAATTATTGCTACAGAATGAGTATGGCTAGAAGGGAGAGCCCCCTCTAATGGGGTGGGTGGTTAAAGTGTAAATGGCAACTTTAAGCCCATTTATGGTTAAGATATATTTTTAATGAGACTTTTACGATCAGACTATTTTTTAAACCTATTTTTTAATCCTAGGTTTCCTTTTCCAGCATTCAAAGATTTCCCTTCTGATGATCTCCGATGAATGAACTTGGCTGCAAGCATTGCAGAGAGAACCTGATTGCAATCCAGTGATGGTAAAACAAAACAAAAACCAAAACCAAAAACCCTTTATGGGACTGAATAGGTACTGACACAGATATACCAGCACCACAGTGGGTAGAAGATTGTATTAGTGCCCTAGGGCTCCCGTAATAAAGTACCACAAACTGGCTGGCTTATTGTATTACAGTTTGAGGGCCACAGTCCAAAATCAAGATGTCAGCAGGACCATGCTCCCTCTGAAAGCACGAGGGAGGCATCTGTTCTGGGTCTCTTTCCTAGCTTTGACAGCTTGGTTTGTGGCAGCATAGCTAAAATCTTCACATGGCATTCTCCCTGTGTGTGTCTGTCTCCAAATTCCCCCTCTTTATAAGGACACCAGTCATACTGGAATAGGGGCCCACCCTACTTCAGCATGACCTCAACTTAAGTCCTTACATCTGCAAAGACCCTATTTCCATAGAAGGTCACATTTTACAGTACTGAGGGCTAGGACTTCAACATATGAATTTGGGCAGGACACAATTGGACTCAAAACAGGGATGTAGGTCCTGGGAGACTGAAAACAAGGCTTGTCAAGGAGATGGTGGGGTAGTAACAGCTGCCTTTTTTTCTCACAGAGACTCTCAGAGTAGGTGCTCTTCTCTCTCGCTCAGAGATGATGAAACAGAAACTGAGGAGGACTAGGCAATTTCCCTGAGTTCGCACAGTTAGGGGCAGAGCTGGGTGCCTGCCCAGGTTTATCTGGCTCCAGAGCCCAAGCTTTCAATCACTCTGCCACCTCCAGGAATAATCACGAGAGCAAAAGCCCTGGTTTGTAGGCCTAGTCCTGCCACAAAATAACATGAGACATGTAATGAATCATTTAACTTCTCTAGGGCTTAATTTTCTCTCCTGTAAAATGAGCCTAATAATAATATATGGGGAAGTACAAGTGCTTCATAAACTGTAAAGCACCCTGCCATTGTAATAAGTGTTATTAAGAGCAGCATCAGCATAAGGCAAAGACAATTAACATGCTCTCAGTGGAGAATGAGGATAGATTTCTCTTCCCTGGGTTTTTAGACTCTGTATTGCTTTTATGACCCTCCACCTTTCCTATGTGGGCCTCTCCCTCAGTCCATATACCTATCGTCTCATCTTTCTCTTAATTCAGACCTCCTGCCTTGAGTGAACAAATGAATTCCAGGCTCCTTTTTGTTTTGTTTTAATGAAGTTTCCTAAATTAAAATCATTGTTTCATTGAGACAGTTCTTTGGGTAGCTGAGAAAAAAATATAGTGTCTCAGTTCAGGCTGTTAAAACAAAAGTACCATGGACCCAGTGGCTAATAAACAACAGAAATTTATTACTCACAGTCCAGGAGGTTGGGAAGTCCAAGATCAAGGTGCCAGCAGATTAGGTATCTGGTGAGGCCTGCTTCCTGGTTCATAGATGGCTGGCTTATTCCTGTTTCCTCACATGGTAGAAAGGATGGGGGAGCTCTCTGGAGTTCCATTTATAGGGGCAATAATCCCATTCATAAAGCTTCCACTTTCATGAGCTAATCTCTTCCTAATACCATTACTTTGGGGCTTAGGATTTCAAAATATGAATTTGAGGGGGATACAAGCATTCAGTCTATAGCCTACAGAAAATGGGGTATTGGATCTCTTCAGAAGCTTGTTAAATTCTCCCCCATTCTTTGCCAGTTGAATATCTACTATCAAACTGCAAAAGGGAAACACAACTAAACAAAAGACCAATTTACCCATTTGATAATTTCAGGTAAATCTATTTTGTTTCCTTATTTAGCTTTTGTTCACTTTTTTGGATATCAGCAAAACAATACATGTTCATTATTAGAAGGATTAGAAGTTACCCAAAATAGGAGTGCCTGGGTAGCTCAGTCAGTTGAGCATACAACTCTTGATTTCAGCTCAGGTCATGATCCCAGAATCATGGGATCTGGCCCCACTGCATCCATGCTGAGCGTGGGACCTGCTTAAGATTCTCTCTCCCCCTCTGCTCTACTGCCCTGCTCTCTCTCTCTCTAAAATAAAAAAAATAATGAAATATAAATTAAAAAAAAAGAAGTTACCCAATACATACAAAGAAAAGAAAACCAATAATCTTATATCCAAAAGAAAGAAGCCATTAACATTGTGGTTATTTGTGAAAAACTGGACTTTTACTGAACATTTTGCTTTTTAAACTTAGTATTATGAGTATTTATACATCTGTTAATATTCTTTAAGAACACAATTTTTAATCACTATATAATATTCCACACGTATTTTCCCTATTGTAGAGAGATTGTATTCAGATTGTTTCCATGTTTTTGCTCCTCTCAACAGGGCATAGAAGGAAATCCTTTACTTAAATGTGCACATCTAGTTATTTACCTATGTCCTGAAAGTGAAATGATAAGGTTGGAAAGCTTTCTGTATATAACACTGTATCAGTCAAACAACAGACACTACTGTGAGATTTGATTACAAGGTGTTGGGCAGCCCACAGATTTGTCAGGAAAGTTAGAACCTAAGGCTTAGGTAATGGGAAGCAATGGAGGAAGGCTGGGCAGCCAGAGCCCCAGCCAATGGCTCACTATTGACCCAGTGCAGCAAGAATTCCTCTGCTACTGCCACTGAGGCAGAGTAGGAGCCTGCACTTGCTGCCACTACTGGCCCTGGGCCTGGACATCAGACACCATGCTGGCATCACTACCTCGGCAGCTCCCGGAAACTGGATGTTGCTGTAGCAGCCAGAAAGAGTTCTGCTCTCTTCCAGTTTCTAGGCATGACAAGCAATAGATGCACAATCTTGGGTCATTGCATCTGTGTGCCCAAGCCTAGAGGCTGGGAATGAGAGTAGCTGGTGTGTGTACCTCTCATAGGAAGGGATGAGCCCTGCCTTCCAAGACTCACAAGGTGGGAGAGCCCACTCACTGCCGGTTTGATAGACAAAAATTAGTATCTTCGTCTTAACTTTAATTTGTAGTTATTTGTTTGCTAGAGATGATGGATCTTTTGGATAGAACTACTGGTGGTTTGTATTTTTCTTTTGTTAACTCCTTAATCATACCTTTTGATGCTTTTTCTGTAAGAATATTTCTATTGGGGTATATATATCTGTCTTTTTTGTGAGTACTACTTTTAGTGGTAAGACCATGAACACATTGACAGCCAAATCTGTTTTATCTTTTCCCCAATTTGACCTTTCACTTCACTTAGGAATTTATAATTTTAGAAAAAGTTACATCTACCACCTTTTCTCATTAGGGTTTCTTACTTTGCTTTTAAACTTAGGCCTTCCCTAATCAGGAGTTAGGTAAATATTCACCTATATCTTCTGGCTAATGCAAATACATCTAATTTTTAAATCTTCAGGTGAACTGGTCAGACTGCCGTAAA
This sequence comes from Panthera pardus, assembly GCF_024362965.1. NCBI lineage: Eukaryota > Metazoa > Chordata > Mammalia > Carnivora > Felidae > Panthera > Panthera pardus. Next base: position 99,097,662 of record NW_026526810.1, on the reverse strand, counting down.
GTTGCAGAAGGGAGATCTACATCCTAGAATAGGGGAGGAATCCCCCAATATTCAGTAGAGGTAACACAGGAGGGGTGTTCTTTTTCCCTTCTGACTCCTGAGGGCATGTGAAAGCCTACTGTACAAACTGTAGTTAGAAGTAGATAGGTTAGTTAATAGTGCATTCTACCATGACCTTACTTTGGTGAGTTTCCATGTTGTTAGAAAGTGAAAAAATGAAGTGGCTTCTTATTCAGAGTAGTGGAGTTTTATTTTTTTTAAGGTATACTATTGTATAACTATCTGACATTTGAGTCTCCATAGCAGAAACTCCCTTTATCCCCAGACTATATGTGTATGCCCTCAGCATGGTGGGATGGATGTAGGAAAGTACTGAAGAAGATTTGGAGAACATCAATGCTGCCAGACAAAGACAGTGAAATATTTAATAATTACTTGTTATTGACTGGAAGAAGTGGCTCCTGAATCCTTTCCATGTTGTTGTTGGTATTGCAAGAGCCAGTAACTGGCTCAGTGTGAAGAACTGAGGGTGGGTAAGTCTGGGGAAATGCAGCAGAGAGCCCTCCAGAAGGGCAGCAGAAGAATCCAAAACTCCACAGGGAACAGGTGCAACTTTAGAGTTCTGAGAAACAGGCACAAGAACTAATAGCCAGAGGATTCACTTCAGGAACGGGGTGGGCGTAGCTGTTTTAATCGCCTCCACTTCACCCCATCAGTAAGGGGAGGATTCCCGCCCTGGGATTATGGGCATGGCTGTGACACCTGACACTGAACAGACGAGATCAACAGCAGTTTATTGGTCATATATACTTAGCTTGGGGGAGGAGGACACTCCATGCCACACAGAGTCACATGAGGGTTGCACTTGAGGTCAGGGTGAACAAGTGGGGGCTGTGGGAAGCAAACTTTGTAGTATCAAGACAGTGAGGTGCCCCCTGGCTCCCAAGGAAGGATGTGATTGGCTTGTTTGAGTAATTCTGTTGGCTGACAGGGAACTGAATCCTGCACACGATGAATGATAAACAGGTGGTGTGTCTGGTCCCCATGATGAGGAGGGCTGTTTGGCTAAGAGACATCCGCATGAAGAGACAAGGGACGGGAACTTGCAGTTAGGCCACCGGGGAGCCTCTGGACTTTATAACATCTTAAAGCAGCAAACAATATTGAGCCTCCATTTCAAGCCTGACACAATAGCGCTTCAGGAGATTGGTTGGTGTGGGCTCTAGTGGTTAGAAGGAGAGAAAGTCAAATCCTGGGCAAAAGTTACTTTATGCTTTCAGAAATCAGGGATCTCAACGCCAAATGGCACAAGCAAGACAGATTATTAGGACAGATTGGGAGTCAAAGCTTTGAGCTACGAAGGATCCCACCCGTGGTGGCAGTCAGGAGACTGCTTGTTGTCCCAAAGCAGTGCCTGGTGCTGTGAGTAGTGAAGACAATGCCTATGTGTAACCTAATCTGCTCTCCATAAAACATACGTATCCTTCAGCCAACAGTGAGCATGTTGCTCTGTGAGAAAAGGAGAAGGCAAAGTCTCTCTCTGGAGACCCACATGTCACTCAAGTGATGGCAACAATAGAAGGCAACCAAACAAACTTCTGGGGGCTTCCCAGGGATATTTTGTCATAGTCTGACATAAGGTGCTGGGGTGGTACTTTCCACAGAAGCCAGCCGTATCTTGGACCTGGAGTTAGCAGCATAAAGTACAAGGTCCACAATATTCAATGTTCCATGAAGTATTTGATGAGCACTTACCAAACACCCAGAATTCCACATCGGTTGTATAGGATAGAATCCCTTCCCTCAAGGAGCTCCTAATCTGCTCGGCGGCATAACAAAATTTTTATATGAAATGACAACATTAAAAAGCATATAAATATGTTGAAGAGCATGGGGCAAAATGTTATAATAAAAGTCAGAAAATTTTCCTTATAATTGTATTGCTTGTATTCTATACTTTAAATAGCTTACCATACAAAAGACATCATATGGTGAAACACTTTCTTGACCTGTGAGCTGAATCTCTTATGTACCTACAAACTAATAGTGGCTAAAGTTTCTTCATGCCTTAGAATGTGTCCGTTTTACTCCAATTATTTACAGGCACCAGTTAAGTAGGGTTCGGTAGAGAAGTCTCCTCACTCACTTTGCACTTTGTTCCAAGTACACTGTTTGACAGCCCTTAAGCCTGACAGTGTTCAGTCTCTCCAACCTTTCAGCCAACCTTGCTGTGGCCATTTTTCTTGCTCCCACTGAGACACTTCGGAGATACCTAGGGGAGACAATTAGAAGAATACATTGAGATTTGGTCATTTGGATGTTAAGTTGGATAAATCTAGAAGGTATAAGTCACTTGGAGACTTTCCTAATATATTGTTTCTTGTTCCAGACAAATTCCTATCAACAAGGGTAGAGTTTGAGTCAGACTGGGTGGGGTTCTGTCCTTGCCATCCATAGACCTTGATCATATCAATAGCCCCAGAGAATTCTGCCCCAACTCCAGGTCATTCTTGATCCTTAGGTCAGTGGTGAGCAGTCTTGCCTGTCCTGCAGTCACCTGTGGGCCTGTAAATAATATAAGCCCAGCTCCTATCCTCAGAGATTCTGATTTAATCTGGGACTTGTGCTACGAAATCCATGTGTCAGGGTTGAGACGAAGACCAGGCATCTGCTTTAATGTAAAGGGAAAACTTCAAACAGCTATAACTGATCAATAATGTGATCCTTTCTGTGAACTCATTGTTACTGGAAGTTTCCCAGCAGAGGCCAAATTTATGAACAATTACTTCTCTGTCTCCATCATAAAACATAACTATACCCTAAAGCACCTTTTTACATTGTCTCATTAATCTGCACAAATGCACTGTGGGAGAGGTGTCATCATTATTCTCATTTTACAAATGAGAAAAGTGAGATGCAGGGAGCGTAAATTATTTTTAATATCATGAAGGCAGAACTATTGTGAAGATAATTCCTGATCTACTACCCCTCGTGGCCTCAATTCTGAAGACACACCCTGGCTCAGGGAGATGGCTGATAACCCAGACCACCTGTCAACCCATTCAGGAACCCTTAGGTCTAACTGGAGGTTAGAGTGGGTAGAGGTAGGGTCACCAGAGCCAGAGATTACACAGCTGCAGACTTTCTTTGCTAGACCCTTCTGCTTACCCATCTGGGGCCCTTGATTTCTTCTGCTTGGTAGTCACTGAGGAAATAATTACCACCATTTATTAAGGACTTACCATGTATCCAGGATTTTGTGAGCTGATTTATATGTGCTCATTTAATCATTGCAACAGTCCCAGCAGGAAGGTATTAGATCCATTTTAAGATGTAGAAACTGAGGCTGAATGTCTTGCCCAGGATCACATAGCAAGACCATGAATCAAATTCAGATCTATTTGTTGTGAAAGACTGTGCCCTACAAAGAGGTCCCTCTTTGGGTGGCAAGGTTCCGAAGGGCAGTAGGATCTACAGGAGTTAGCTGCACCTTTAGAGTCTCCCACTATCTCCCTATGGAAGCCAATGGGTATTCACATGGCTAGCCCAAGGGAGCATCCTGAAGGCTAGCTTCAAAGATGACATTTCATTGGGATATCTCCAACTGGGACCATTATTAGATTTAAGGAGCTCTAGGATTCCTGGAATTTAACTGCCTTTAGGGTTATAGCTGGTACAAGGCACAATGTACTCAGTTGGAAAGCATAGTGTATGTGTGCACACCCAAGCACGTGCATGCACACACACGATTACATGATATAGAGGATGTCAGGAGCATGGGGTTCTGGCCCTGTCTGCCACTGTACATTTAAGAAAGTCCAGAGAGGAAGTAGATCGGACCTAGGGATTTTTGAGGACATGGTTTTACTTATCAGATAAAGCTTTAAGTCTAAAAATCCTAAAACCAACTCCTCCTTGCCTCACCATCCAACCTCAAGCACTTTTTGGCAGCCATGAATCTCCTCGGGCATATTCACATCACCAAAAACTTTCTCTAAGGGCTCTGGGGCTTCCCAGAGGGGGTCTGGGGTCTGCAGCACTGGCATGGAGGTCCGTGAGATGACACAAGGCTTCTGCTCCTGGGGCATTTAAAGGCCACTGCCACCTTTCAGGGTCAGAGCCACGGGAGCATCAAGACCTCCGAAGGGCACCCTGGTCTTCCTTTCCGAGCTTGGGTGTACAGCCTACTTTAAAGCATTAAATGGAAAATTGTGTCCACTTTTGGCACTCATAATTATACTCTGAGTCCTGAAAGGTGCCTTTTGGTGTCCCACTCCAGTGCTAACACTTAATGTGACATGTGTGTGTCATATCCTCGGGCTGTGCCCTCCCCAGGGCACAGAAGCATTTAGGAACTAGGTGCTCTGGAGAGGCTATGCATGACGGTACAGGCAGCTGTCTCCAGGGCGTTATATTAGCACAAGGCTTTGGACTCAGACAGACTTGAGTTTAAATCCTGACTCTGACCCAAATGACTGTATGTTCTTGGGAAAGTCACATGCTTCTCTGACCTTTGTTTCCTCCTCTGGAAAACGAGGGCATTGATGCCTGTTGTGCAGTTACCTGACAGAGCCTCTGCCTGGAACCTGGCAAGTGCCGAGTGGCACAGAGGTAGTGTGATTTTAGTGGCACTGGGAAGGACCCTCAGGCCAAAACAAATCTTTTCCCAACCAACTTCCTGACTATATCTGGCCTCCACCCCCTCCACCTCCAACAGGGGGAAAGCTCTCACTCTGCTTCTTGAATGGCACCATGCTTTCTCCTAATGCCAGATATTTGTCCCTGTGTTCCCTGTTCCTAGAACCTTGTTCTTCTTGTACTTCCTACCTGTTCATCTGGTTAGTATCTTCCTTCAGATGTCTTCAGTCATTGGCTCAGCCACATCCTCACCTGAGTGATTATATTAGTAAGGTGGGAGAAGACATACATTGTTTAAAGAATATAAGCTTCATAACGGTGCCTGTTTTACTCACTGGTGCCCAGCATACACTGTGCCTCAGTGACTGTTGGCTGAAAGAATGACAGAGGTATTTGTTTAACCTAAAGAAACACGTTTCTCACAAGGCTAGTTCCCTCTAAAATGATGTTATTCAGAGGGCACAAAAAAGACCATGGTCAGATAAGTTGGGACACTGTGGACAAAACAAAGTTAGACAGGTTCCTTCTCTGTGGGACTTCTCAATACTCCAATATGATAATGTGTATTGTGAATTTCTGTTAGGAGAAGGGTCAAAACCAAACAAGGAGCTACATTTGTCATTTACACCCCACTGTGAATGAGTTTAATCAAAACCTGGCCTGGGAGTGAGTGAGTAAGTGATGAAGTAGAAGTTGTGGACTCTGAAGATGAGGAACTCTGCCTCTCTGCCGCCTGCTCCCAAAGTCAGAGCCCATGGGCTCCTGGGAGCAAAATCAAGTCAAGTCTTATACATCAGAGGTAAGGGAACTATTCACAACTCCCCCTTCACATCTGAATCTTGGCCCAGCAATCTCAGCCAGGACCCGAGTTCTCTTTATTTCTGTTCTTACCAAAAGACTTCTTTCTTACATCAGCTATGGAGGGATTTTATCTGTTTGTCATCTTCAATAAAAAGTGACTCTGGCAACGTGGTGTAAGGTTGATGTGTCCCAAGAAACAGACCTGTTCTCTGTCTGGTTTTGTTTTCTTTTATTGCTTTTGAAATCTCGCATTCCTCTTTTCATTGCTGGCTTGGGCTACAGGGCAGTACTGGTTTCACTCAAATGGAATATCTATTTGGAGCTGATTGAAAAAACAAAGCTGGCTAAAAGAAGGGTCAGGCCAGTCCTAAAGACAATTGCAAAAGAAATAAAAGGGCGACATATAAACCAGACGGGTATCCAAAACTTGGTTGGTTTCTATATTCCCAATACTGACTTCTGGGAAACTGTGTTTGAGCACGAGCATGGGGCCAGGCCTGAAACCTCACAATGGAGGCAGCATGTGAATGAGGTTGAATAGAACAGAGCTGAAGTGCCTGCTCTGACTCCTAGTGCTCCCAACATGTCCCCACAGTGACAGGAACAGTATTGAGAGGCACAGCAAAACTGCTAGTAGGAAGGGTTTGTCTCCAGCCCTTCTTTTCCACATCTAGCTGGGGGACTCAGCCTGCTTCCTCACTAAAGGTTCCATTGCTGCTTCCTACCCCAGCCAGCTGGAGGATCCCACTTATTTCCATCCCATTCATTCAAGGTCCTGGTCCTGCTTTTAAAACTAATGGTTTAAAAATGTGACTTCCTCCTATGTAAAGTAGTTAGATTTTAACAAGGGTCTTCTGGCTGACACCAGACAGTGGGAAGTCAGGCACTGGGTGGATCCTTCAGGGTAGATTGTCCTTCAGTTCCCTTCGAGGGCTGCACCGAGGCAGCTGTCTGCTCTGGCTTGGTAAACCTGGCACAGTGACAGGTCTCTGCTGTGCGGCAAAGGTGGGTGAAAGGGCGGCAGTGCACCAAGTGGGACCGAGAATAGAAAACAGCGCATGGAGGTGGTATTTTGTCCATGGATTGGGGATTACTATCCTAAGCAGCCAGGATTTTTCCAGTAGGGTTTTACACAATAAAATAAACGTGTTCTGCACTTTTAGTGTTTAAATAAACATGAAGGATTTATTTCTAGCCATAATGTAAATTGGTGATGTGGAAAGTTATGGAAAGAGAATGCATGCTAAAACTTCAGACCTCCTGGTTTCTGTCACTGCTCTGTGTGCTTAAACAACACTGATTTCTACATAAATAACTTACCTCTTATATAATATCTGTAAGATATTTTATTCTAAGAATTTATCCCTTTTTTAAAAAAGATACTGTTAATGTGAACAAAGTTTATGGAAACTAGCATGAGTAAACCAAGGGCAAAGTGCAATATCTATCTATCTATCTATCTATCTATCTATCTATCTATCTAATTTTTTCCTGCCACTGGAGTTTCTGATTTCCTATAATTTGTGTTTAAAATTATAATTGGACACTGTGACCCAAGATATACATTCCTAAAATATACCCTGGAATAGTGGCTTTCTAACCATTTTTTACTTTGACCTGCAATAATAAATCTATTTTAACTTGTAATCCAACACACACACACACACACACACACACACACACACACTAAAAGTTTAATGAAACAAAGCTTACATTTACTTGTTACATGCAATGTACTCTAGTATTTTATTCTATTCTCTTCTATTTATTTTTCTTTCTTTTTTTAAAAAAAAATATTATTACTACCCACCAGCAGATTGGGACCCCCAGTTTGAAAACACTGCCTTAGAGAAACTCTTGCATACATATGTAAAAATGTTCATAGGAGGACAGTTCAAAGTAGCAAAAAATGTAAGAAAAGTAATCCGGCTGATGATGAACATTGTGGATAGAGTAGTGAAAGGGGTAAAACTTGGGTTGTGGCATTAGGAAAAGACTTTCTGAGGAAATGACATTTAAATTTAGACTAGAAGGCAAAGCCTGGAAAAGAGCATTATACACTGAGCAGGCCTTGAATAGCAAAGAACTTGGCACTCTCAAGGAACTCTGTCAAGCAGAGACAGAGGCTAATGTGGTTGGGTCACAGTGAGCCAAGTGGAGAGACATATGATGAGATTGGAATGGTAGGAGGGAGATAAATTAGGTAGTGCTTTATAGGCAACATCAAAGGTAGCAGACTCTTTTACAGAGAACAAACTGATGGTTACCAAAGTGGGGTAGGGAGTGGGAGGTTGGGCAAAACGGGTGACAGGAAAGGGAGATACAGGCTTCCAGTTATGGAATCACTAAGTCACAGGAATAAAAGGCATACCATAAGGAATACAGTGATATTGTAATAGCGATGTAACTGGACAGATGGTAGCTATGCTTGTGGTGAACATAGCATAATGTATAAACTTGCCAAATCACTATGTTGTACACCTGAAACTAATGTCACATTGTGTATCAACTATACTAAAAATAAATACCTTTATGGTGATGAGCACTGAGTAATGTATAAGATTGCTGAATCATTATATTGCACACCTGAGACTAACATAACTCTGTATATTAGTTATACTTGAGTAAAAAATAAAGAAAAAAGAAACAAACATAGCAGAGTTGTATCCAAGTACAATAGGTAGCCATTGAAGGGCTATTTCAAAATGGGAAATGACATGATTAACTTTATCTCTTCAGTCATTGCCTGGCTCTTTTGTGAAGAATGGATTAGAGAAAAGATTAAGGAAAACCAGGTAAGAAGCTATAGTAAAAGTCTTTGGTGGTTTAGATTGTTGCTAAAGTGGAAACAACTAGAAGTGAATTGATACAGGGGCTATTTTAGAGGTAAAATTGATAGGACTTGATGATGGCTTATTTGGGATTGAAATTGGGGTTGAAGGAGAAAGAGGTGAGATAGGATTAGGGCTATGTCAGGGATGATGCACTCAGTATTCTAGCAAGACCATCTGCAGAAATGAAGATGTCATTTATTGATGTTTACATCAATACCAAAGGGGGAAGCACATTTGAGTGAGTAAAGATTAAGAGTCTGATTTTGTAAATCATAAGTCTGAGGTGCCTGTGAGCCGCGCAAATAGAGAGTCAAGTTAGCAATCACTTATGCAAAGGTGGAGCTCAGCAAAAAGATCGGACTGGAGATACACATTTGAACGTCAACTGCCTATACACATGAGATCATTCTGGGCTGACAGAACAGACCACAAGAAGAGGAGAAAGACAGGGAGAGAGCCACAAGGAGGGCCAATATTCAGAAGCAGTTTGAGAAGGAGGAATCAGAACAGGAGTCTGAGATGCCATGGCCACAGGGTGCAGGAAGCCAGGAGGGTGTGGCCTGATAGGAGACAAATGAGAATGGTTTAAGAACTGGTCAGTAATCAACAGTGTCGAATGCTGCTAAGAAGTTAAATATGATAAGACTGAGAAGTATCTGTTGGATTTAGTGACATAATTGTCACAACTGTAAGAGTTGCTTTTATAGATTGGTGGTGTCGAAGAAGAAAAGGAAGCAGAGATGGTGAGTGCAGTAAGTCTTGTGAGGCTTGGCTGGAAAGAAGAGCAATACAAAGAATACAGGCAGGGGAGCTGGTGTCATCAAGGGAGGTAATTTTTTGTTTGTTGTTTGCTTGAGGTGGAACATAGAAGAATGCTGTTTGGAAAGTTTGGGTGCAGAGTAAGAGGCTAAAGATGCAAAACAGAGAGGGTAACTACCAGGGCAAGGTCCTCAGTTGGCAGGCAAACCACATGTGGCTGAATGGCCTTCACTCAGAGGAAAGACATCTCTTCCACAGTGGGAAAAGGAGAGAAAGAGTGTGTGGGGGTCCAGGAAATTCTGTGGGATTGACGGTTGGGAGGCACAGTCTGATGAATGCAATATTCTCTGTGAGAAATGAATTAAGAGGGCGAGTCAGTTTGGGACACTTTGGTTGCAAATGACAGAATACCCAACCAAAAGCCGCTTCAACAAATAAAGGTTTAGTTTTCTCCCTTCACATAAAGTCCAGGGCTGAGCAGTTAGAATTGTTTGAAATGAATACCTTAATCTGAGAGGATGGAGATAGCTTTACATCCTCATTTGCATTTAATGAACTTACTGTCCTAAACTTGTATCTAAATAGAAATTCTACTTTCCACAGTACAGTTAAATCTGTTTTGTGCAAATTTACAGAAAATAAGAGAGAAAGAGGAGCAGAAGATAATGGGCCCTTGTACATTCAGGCTTACAAAGGATCAGTAATGATTGTTGTCAACAGGACTGCCTAGGAATGGCGCTCTCCGGGATTGTACAATGTTGTAGCAATAGGTGTGAAGTGCATACTAGAATCCACTGCATGTTTCTGTTGGGATAGTCCAAAACATGTGCAATGATGGTAGGTCTAAATAAACTAGTAAGAAAGTGTTTGATGCTGACAGCCAGTTGGAGATGTTCACTTAAGGAAAAAATGAATGCGGATTTACAACACTCAATAATCTTTGGGTAAATAGTAGTGAAGATGTTTTCCTACTAGTCTGGACAGATATATAAAACATTAACTTTGATTCCTGTTTCTTTTACTCTAAGCTGTATTGCTTACCTGTGAGAGGTCAGTATAGAACTTTTCACCTCTTCCTCCTTGAAATCCAACAAAATATACAACTGAGGACCATCTGTAGACACAGATAAAGGAAAGTATTCATCTGATGCTTTTTCACTACTGTGAATGGTGAAGATTCAGAGACTAGCTTTCCTGCAGATTGGTACTGGCCAGCATGCTTTTTTACAATCTTGAATACATGAATCCAAGATAGAGAAATCCTGGAATCTTGCCACAGATAGAACAAGGTACACCACCTTCAACATTTCTTATACGTTATTAAATGAAAATTGTCATCCCTCCAACTGTCACACTCTATATCACAATTCAGAATATTTTGATATGGGTCAAATGCCCCATTTCTAAACTTATGCATCACTTCTAATGGAAATATGTTATAAAGACATGAATTCCTATCATGAGTTTATGATGCCTTAATTAAAGAAAGCTTCTCTGATAACATTTCAGACTTACTGCATCAGAGCTTGCAGCACTGTACAATGTCTCAAAGTAAGACTTTAAAACAGTGAAATGCATGAATTTCTTTATTTCTTTTTTCAAATTTTTTAATGTTTATTTATTTTTGAGAGAGAGAGAGACAGACAGAGCACGAACAGAGGAGGAGCAGAGAGAGAGGGAGACACACAATCTGAAATAGGCTCCAGGCTCTGAGCTGTCAGCACAGAGCCCGACGTGGGGCTCAAACTCACAAACTGTGAGATCATGACCTGAGCCGAAGCCAGACGCTCAACCGATTGAGGCACCCAGGCGCCCCTAAAAAAATTTTAACGTTTATTTTTATTTTTGACAGGGAGAGAGAGACAGAGCATGAGCAGGGGAGGGGCAGAGAGAGAGGGACACACAGAATCCAAAGCAGGCTCCAGATTCTGAGCCGTCAGCACAGAGCCTGACACGGGGCTCGAACTCACAAACTGTGAGATCATGACCTGAGCCAAAGTCGGACGCTCAAACAACTGAGCCACCCAGGCGCCCCATGAGTTTCTTTTATAAAGTCAAAGAAGGAATTGCCAGAGGGAGGTAAGAATAGAGGACCAACAGGACATTTTCAGGTGGATCAGTGCAGAGAAATTTACACAAGGTAATTGAGGATCAAAGCTCATCTTCCCTCGGAAAGGCTTTGTGTTCCCCTGAAGGTTCACATAACAGGCTAAAAACTGCTGGCTTAGCCCAAATGTGATTCCATGTCACTGAAACAAAACCAGGATTTCATAAATAAGGACAAATCAACAATGTTTGCAACAGGTGATCTTCTGAGACTGAGGGAGTCAGAGAAATAGTAGTTGGGAAGAACAGGAACTCAAGCTTTCTAGAGAACAAAAGTAAGATTGCTGGGCCATGTAGACTACCCACTGAAATCTGTAATTGAGATTTTACTGTGATACTAACCTGAATTGGTTTTTTGACTTTTGTGACAATACTCAGTTGCTCAGGCATCGACACAGGGGAGGTGGATGGTGAAGTTCATCCAGGACTGGGGGCCTGTAAGTAGATTCTATGAAAGAAGAGGTTGAGTAAACCTAGCATATTTGCAACAGGGTAATTATAATGATGAGCCCAGGAATCTAAGCCGGTATGGGGGAAGGGAGGCCAAAAGTACAAACAAAAACAAAACAAAACACCCCAAAAAACCAAGGCGCAAGGATCCATGGATCTAAAAGCTCAATAAGGCCAAGCGAGAAAGCTGGAGGGGTGAGATCATGAATAAGAAATGGGATGTTTGAAACTGTGATTTGTGAGGTGATGAATGTTTGGCGGTAGCAAGTGCAGAGTGTTGGAGATAATCAGGAATCAGGAGGTAAAGGAACTGAGATGTAGGGATGCTGGGTAGGTCATGCCCTTGCATAATGAGATCTTCAAGGGTAATGGTGGGAGCCATGTAGACAGGAAATTCCTTCAGTTGGTGGGAGCAAGAAGCAAAAAGGTGATCAGCAGAGTGTTATTACAAGGTGGGTAGGGCATGTCTGTACAGTGTGAACCAAAGAGCAGAGGTGTGTGTTTTTTTCACTTATTCATTTTGAGAAAGAGAGAGAGAGAGAGAGAGAGAGGAAGAGGCAGAGAGAGAGAGGGAGAGAGAGAATTCCAAGCAGGCTTCTCACTGTCAGCACATGAGATCATGACCTGAGTCAAAACCAAGAGTTGGATGCTCAACCAACTGAGCCACCAGGCACCCTGAGAGGTTTTTGTAAGAGTGTAGGATGAAGGGGAATAGTGTGAAAGTGTCTCTGGAGAGCGAGAATACTTCCACTTCCTAACTCTGAGGGGTCTGGTGTTCATCAGATCGCATGAGCTCTTTGTATGCTAACCAGGATTCCACTTGCTCTCCTACAGTTGAAGCAACTTTGTGATTGTTTATAGTTCTCCTGAGTGCTCTCATGGGGTTAACCCTGAAACTTTGCATACCCAACATTGAGAAATAAAACCAAAGTGGAAAAGATGCAGTTAATCCTTGAAAAACACAGGATGCTTGAACTGCAGGGTCCACTTATATGCAGATATTTTTCAGTAAATATATGTACAGTACTGTAAATATATTTTCTATTCCTTATGATTTTTTTTTCATTATTTTCACAGTTTATTTATTTATTTTGAGACAGAGAGAGAGCATGAAAGAGCAGGGGAAGGGCAGAGAGAGAGGAAGAGAGAATCCCAAGCAGGCTCTGCATTGTCAGCGCACAGCCTGATTCTGGGCTCAGTCCCACGAACCATGAGATCATGACCTGAGCTGAGATCAAGAGTCAGACGCTTAACTGATTAAGCCACCCAGGCACCTCCCCGCCTTATGAATTTCTTAATAATATTTTCTTTTCTCTACTTTACTTTTTTGTAACAAAAGAGTATATAACATACAAAATAAGTATTAATTGGTTATTGTTATTGGTATTGGTAAGGCTTCCAATCAACAGTAGGCTGTTAGTAGTTATGTTTTGGGGAGTCAAAAGTTATATGTGGATTTTCTGCTATGCAGGGATCGGTGTCCTTAACCCCTGTGTTCAAGAGTTGACTATATTTAAAAATTCATATTTTCCAAATGCATGGTTGCTTATTTTATAGAGAAAACAATGAGAAGTTCCCAACATTTTTCAATTTTCAGCCACTGTTTTGATACCCCTTTTTCCTGGGTTTAGGTAAGATGTAGACCTTCTCACTCTGTAGAAAAATATTGAAATATATGTATTTTCTCAAATTCTACCAACAGAATAATTTTGGATTCCATGGCCCATACTTACTTTTCCTGTACTTACATGAACATAGTGCCAGGCACAGAGTCAATGGCTAACAAAATATAGTCCTTCTCCCTCCAAGGAGATTAATATGAAAAGAAAGATAGTGTAAACTGCCATTAGATACCACATTCATTTGTTTATCCATCCATACATTGACTTATCCATCATTTATCTATTTATCCACTCATTAGCAAACATTTATTAAGCATCCAATTTGGGTGTAACCCTGCCTTAGCAACTTTGACCATGGTGTACCTGTGGAGATCCATAAACTATAATTATGGGTCTGATCAGTAATTTCTGGTATTCTTTAAAGTAAAAAGTACATTTTATTAATAGTTGACATTTGATAAGAGGCATGCATGTGACCACAAAAATGCTCTAAGAGGCAGTGTAATGTGGCTAAGAGCTGAATTTTGAAGTCAGATAGATTTGGATTCAATTAGACTTCAGGCAAGTTTAATCTCTGTGCTCTTCAATTTCCTCATCTGTAGATTGGGAATAACACTTATGTCACAGAGGTGTTGGAACTGAACACGGTAGTATCCATATAGTGCTTAGGAAATGACGTGATGCCACTGAAAAATAATTATTATGCCAAATAGAAACAGACAAGACTGTACGTCAGCACTCCATCACTTCCTCCTTGCCTTCCTTACTGTAAAATTCAATAACAACCATTTTGAAAAGAAAGGGTATGAAAACACAAGTATGCACACAAATCTGTGAACCTACAGGCAGAGTGGAGCGCCCACTCTGAACCAAGGGGTTCTTGTAGCTTCTGTGACAAAAGGCTATCTTCATTTTACCAAGGAATGAGCTGTTGAGAGCACTAGTCATAAAATCCAGGTGTCTAACAGAATTCGAGTTACTTTGGTGAGATTCTTTACCTGGGGCTGAGAAAGCCACTGGTTCAGATCTAGCAGTGTCAGAATTTTGCCATGTGTCAATTAGTAGGTGCTTCAGCAGAAGCCATTGTGGCTTCACCTGATAATGATAGCAATGAGTGGAGGTTAATTCCTCCATAATGTAGATTAACTAATGCATCTGCTTCCTATTGAACAGAGCTTTTTAACTGCCTGCACATTGAAATGGCTGTGGAGGTGTTAAAATGTTCTGATGCCAGGTTCTCACCCCCAGAGATTCTATTAACTGATCTGGGATGCAACCTGGGCATAGGGATTTTTTTAAGGTGCCCAAGTGACTCTAACAAACAGGTGGTGTAGAGAATCCTGGCCCCGGAGCTTAAGCTTCAACTTAGGTCACAGAAGAGTTCCCATCTATATTGTGAGAAGCAGATGGTCCCTGTACACACACACACACACACACACACACACACACACACACACACACACTCTCAAGCCACCTGCTATCCTTGCAACCTCACCAAGAAACCACAGATTTCATGTTTGGTTAGCAAGGTGGCAGAGTGCAAGACTAAGCTTTTCTATCTTGTTGTTTAGCACCCCGGAGCAGAGCTCAATGCATTATATCATTCTTAGGCTTTTCTCCTGGGCTACAATTATGAAAGTGCCATAGGCAACAGTGCCATGGGCTCTCATCATATGAAAATTCATCAGAGTCTGTTCACAGGCTATGGTGAAAACAGGACATCATGTGGATTGCAAGGTCCAGATTAGGCTGGAGAGAGGAGTGTATGCTTGCTTAGGTCATGAATGGGAACCACTTGCTTTGCTCAGAGCTGGTCACAGTTGTTTCTATGGTCTACACTGTGGAAAGCTGCTGATGCTCATGAGGGTAAACAATTGCTACAGTGGAGGCTTCAGATAATTGTGTGTGTAGAAATCTCTTGGGAGACTTGTTAGTGTGCAGATTCTTGGGCCTTGGTTCCTTTCCCATTCTGATTCATTACGTCTGGGACAGGGTCAAGGAATCTGTATTGTAACAGGTGCCACAGGTAGTTTTCATGCAGGTGGTCCAGGATCCACTGATATTTGAGGACCATAAGCAAATTGGTTGTCAGTTATATTTAACAAATCAAAAACACGAAGTTGCATTGAAGGCGCATATAATCTAGTTGCTGTTAGAAGATGTGTGCATATGCACGTAAGAAACAAGGACCTTATAAGAGGAGATAGGATATTTACTGCTATTCAGAGATGCAAACCAAGCATGTGGGAACTGAAATGAAACAGATGTCACATTTGGCTGAGAGGATCAGCAAAAACTTCATGAAGGAGGTAGTACTGAATTGGACTTGGAAGTATAGATAGGCATTCTGTAGGTGGCAATGGGATAGAGCAGAGAAGAATATTATTGTACTGGAGATGTCAAGTATTTCCTGCCTACCCATAGTCCCTTCTAAGGAGACCTGGTGCACCCACAGCCCTAGCTGATTGGACAGTAGATCTCACCCTCTGATCAGAGTTGATTGGACCAAGTATTGCCATCTGATTAGGGTGAGCCCACTTACAGGCTTGCTGGCTATCTGCCTTTGATATGGCCTGCTCACAAAAATGTGCTCTTCTCTTGGGAATAGGGGACTGGGAAACTGAGAGACTGAGTGACTAAAAAGAAAGGTTATGTCAAGGTAAGTTGTTTGGAGTTATTGGGAATTGTTTTGGGGCATAAAAAAACCCAATTTGTGTTTTGGAGGACTTTCAAAATTGCTATTCAGTATATTAAAGTATACAACTTTATTAAACTAGGTTTAGTGAAATATAATGAAGTGGAATGGAGGATGGATTAATGATGGCAGGACAATTAGGAGGTTACTTTGACCATATAAGGAAAAATTAATAACAGCTAGCATTTATCTAGCATTTATTAGATTCTAGGCACAGTACTTGACAGGTATTATTTCATTTAATCCCAACAACAGCCTTATTAGGTAAACACTATTGGTATTCCCATTTGAAATGGGAAATGAGGCTCAGATGAGCTAAGCAACTTGCCCAAGGTTATGGCTTATAAGTAGTGGAGGCAGAACCAGAGTCTGAACTTCATATGCCTAATTACAGAACCTCTGCTTTGAACTAGTACTCTATGCTCCCCACTTGGCAAAGTGAGGGGCTTATGGCAATGGTGACAATGGGCATGGAAAGAAGAGCATGATGACTGGAGGCAGCATCTACTGCAGCATTGGCATCTATACAATCATGGAATGTTGGGGTGGAAACAAATCTTAGAGATCATTTAGTACCATAGCCTTTCTATAGACAATGCTTTGAAAAGGAGAACATTTCTTCTCCTGTGAGTTCATCAGGCTACAGGCAAAGTTTTAACATGGGAATTAATGTCAAGGAGAAGGGAGAAGAAAGAATCAACAATACTTCCAAAGTTTGGCATCCAGATGGCGAGAGAACAGAGGCAGGATCATGTCGTGATGCTGAGTTTGAGGTACTGATGGAACACAAGGATGAGGATGTCCCATAGACCATAGGCTAAGTTTAAAGATTGGCTGAAGTCATAAGAGAGGGTGAGATCATTAGAGAGACCTTAAATAGAGAAATGAAAGTCAAGACAGAATGAGAGACAATGAGGGACATAAAATAATCCACAAAAAAGTATAGAGAAGGAATAGTAAGAGAGATAGGAGGAAATTCAGAGAGTATATAGTAACTAAAGACAATATAAAAGAAGTTTCAGGAGGGAGAGGAGCCAGTTTCAAATGCTACAAAGGGCTAAGGGAGGATGCAACTCAGAAGGGGTCTTTGCATGATGAGGACATCTTTATCAGTCAGGGTTCGTGGTGGCAAGCAATACAAACCAACTCTGGCTAACTTCAGAAAAGGGTGCGTTGGAAGAATATTGGATAACTCAAAACAGTAAGAATGAAGAACCAGACTAAGAACACTGGCAGGAACCAAAGAAGCTGAGAATTAAGGAACATGATTAGGGTCTTGCCCAAGGAAAGGTCTCGTGAAAAACTGCCACAGGCTCCCCCAGTCTGAGGTATTCGCTGCATTTAACCAGAAAGTTCAACCTCACCCTTGCTTCTATGAGTAATTTCTAACTGACCCTGTCATTGCTTCATTCTTTCCGAAATCAAAGTTCCTTTTGCCTTTTTGGCCAATTCTATTGGCCAGACCTAGATTATATACTCACATTCCCATAAGGAGAAGGATAAGTCTGATCCTCTTCAACTTGCATAAAGGGTCAAAGAAGTCTGTATCTACTAAGCTTCATGAATGGGAGAGTTGTCACATATGAAGGTAGTTCTGTGCTGGATATCCGCAAATGGCCATCACATCACTTGGAACATTTGAGACCATGGTTGCAGAAAAGGTTTTAGTGGCAAAGACTGGTTAAAGAGTGAATGAATACTGGGGTGCCTGGGTGGCTCAGTCGATTAAGCATCTGACTCTTGATCTCAGCTCAGGTCTTGACCTCAGGGATGTTAGTTCAAGCCCAGCACTGGGCTCTGTGCTGGGTGTGAAGCTTACTTAAAAAAAAAAAAAAAAAGAGTGAATGGATACTAAAGCAGTTTTAGCTATAGTATAAACTATTCCCCCAAAAAACGAAAACAAAGGAAGAAACCCTTTAGAATGGGAAAGCCAGAGAAAATTTGTCAGTAAGGAAGGAGGCTTTCATAGAGACAGAGAAGTGATATAGGTCTCATTTGCCACTGGCTTTTCAGCACCTATGACAGGAAGAAGGAAGGTAGGAGAGGGAGCAAGAAGAGAGAGAAAGAGATGCAAGAGAACAAAGATGTACACATATACAGAGCCTGCTGGGGAGGAGAGAAGATCCGGTTGGTTCTAGGCACATATTGTTGGGTTCCTATCACTTTCATTTGTAACTTTCTTTTGTAGCCACATCCTAACACTGTCATGGAAATCGCAGCTCTAATCCCTGACCCTGACTCACACATTTTCTGTTTCTTTTCCCACTGATTTTACAACAGGCACCATGGCCTGATTCTCAGCCTAGTCCAGCACAGCCTGCAGTCCGTGAACTAAGGGTAAGGCATTCTAATTTGCTCTGACGTTTTGCTGCTGCTCTTTGAGTGGGTTAATAGATCTGCCTCAGTGCCATTTACATGGTCTTGGTTGGTCATAATCTCCAACTCTCATTTGTTAAGTCCAGCTAGGTTTAAAAGTTCAGTAGGCATTGATGAAGAAAGTACAGCTAAGTGGCCCTGGAAGAGATTATACACAAGACTTTGATCTCTTTATACAGTGTTCAACATAAAGGGAAAAGGTAGTCCATTGTTGTTAGTAGCTCCTTCCCAGATTCTCTCTTGCGATCCAAAATAATCAAGCCTAAAAAAGTACACTTTTTCTACCTAACTCATTTTCACCAAAATGTTCATAAGATTTAATTACATGACAATGAACACCAAGAACATAGAGCCTCACTCCTTTGTTATGGCTGTCTTTTCATGGAAACTTTTCATTTGCCAGTATCTTGAGGTCTGATGATCCTAGAAAGATTTCTTTAAGATCTAAAGAATAAAAGATGCTCCAAATATGAGAATCTGTGAGTTCCCTATTAGCCTAACACACATTTCTCTCAATTGTGAAATGGAATAAGAAACAACAGGGCAGGAGAGGAAGTTAAGATGGCCAAGTAGTAGGGGGACCCCGTTCCTGCCTCATCCCTTGAACACACAGCTGGATTAACATCAAATCATTTTGAACACCTAGGAAATCCATCTGAGGATTAAGAGAACAATCTGCACAATTAGAGGGAGAGAACATGGCCCGTATGAGGTGTGGAGAAGCAGACTGGGGGAGAGAAAAGCTGTGGTACCACAGAGGGGAGGGAGTCCTTTTCACAGAGAGAGGAGAGAGAGAGAAAGAGAGAGGAGGAGAGAGAGCAATGTGTCAGGTTTGTGCAAGAAAAATTCTTCCCCAAAACCATTGACTGGAGGATCAAGAAGAACTGACTATTGCAAGTTTTCACAAGTAAGTAGTGGAGCTCAAATTCTAAGGTTTTAGAAGTCTGCACCATTCTCCAGAGTAGAGCCAAGCATCTGTAGTGGTGCTCCTACGGAGAAGGAGGGCGGAGGCCCGGAAGTGGACAGTGTGGTGTGGGGATCCCCTAGGTCACACTGGGAGAGAATGTTCCCCTTCATGGAGTACATTTGGAAGAGGGTATATTGCCTCTCCAAGGACAAAAGACCTGGTGGGCACCACTGAGCAGCCATTCATCAGCAAGGGACAGAGGTGTGTGCAGAGGGCAGATAAACTGGTCGCTGCTTTTCACTGTGCTTCACTATAAACTCCAAGCACCTGCACGGCCATGTGACTGCTTTTCTGGGACAAAACTGCATGAGACACAGTGTGCCAAGGCTCTCCTCTGGAGGAATGGAGCAGGTCTGTGCTGTGCCAGGTCCTTTAAGATTTGGAGTTTTGAATCCAAGCCACTTGCCAGAGATAAAACACAGAAGAACTGTGGCACCAGCCATGTTGATGGCCTGGGCACAGATAGGGTGAAGGCAGAGATCTGATAGAAGCCTGGGACATAAGAGGTGATACTGTTCGTTTTTTTTTTTTTTTTTTTTTTTTTTTTTGTGAGGGATTCCTGAACAGCAGCTGGCACGAAGTCCCCGCTCCAGGGATGAGACAACTAGGTGATACCATTTCCACCCCCCCCCCCCACCACCGCCTCCCCCCAGCATGGTCTGACTTCAGTGTAGCAACACAGTGCCCCCAGTGGAGGTTAAAGCTGCTTAAACCAAACTCCACCCCTCTGTGCCCTGCAGGAGCAACTTTACTAGGGCAGGTCTGATGAGAGCCCAGGACCTCTCCCCCAGAAGACCAGTGCAGGCCCCCTGCACGCACCAAGTCTACTGATCACAGAGTGCTCCAAAGCATCAGCTTCAGTTCTGGTGGAAATAGGACCAGGTTTGTTTTTTTTTTTTCCTCCCCTTTGGAATCAGGCTTATAGTTTTTTGTTTGTTTTAATTTCCCTTCCTCTTTTTTTTTGGATCAGGCTTTCTTTCTTTCTTTCTTTCTTTCTTTCTTTCTTTCTTTCTTTCTTTCTTCTTTGGAATCAGGCTTATAGTTTTTTGTCTGTTTGGTCTTTTTGTTTCTTTTCCTTTGTCTTTTTTTTGGATCAGCCCCCCCCCCCTTTTTTAAATCAGGCTTATTTTAACAAACAAAGCAAAGCACACCTAGTTAAAGGTCTAAACATTCCCCACTGCAAGCAAGGAGGAACTCTGCAGAGGACTGACCTGTGGGAAAGAGCTGGCAACACACAACAGCAGAGTACACACAGCATACACCGGAAACACTCCTTGAAGTGCCAGGCTCTGGACAGTATAAGACCCCTTCTTAATATAGCATTACTCTTCGGGACAGGAAACATAACAAACTCTCATAACCTGCAAAAGACAGAAACCTAGACAAAGTGACAAGGCAGAGGAATTCCCCCCAAAAGAAAGATCAAGAAGAAATCACAGCCAGGGATTTACTCAAAACAGATATAAGAAATATATCTGAACAAGAATTTATTTATTTTTTAAAGTTTTATTTATTTATTTGAGAGAGAAATAACAGGGGAGGGTCAGAGAGAGAGAGAGAGAGAGAGAGAGAGAATCCCAAGCAGGCTCAACACCAGCAAGCAGCACAGAGTCCAACACAGAGCTTGTACTCATAAACTGTGAAATCATGACCTAAGCTGAAACCAACAGTCAGACACTTAACCAACTGAGCCATCCAGGCACCCCATGAACAAAAATTTAGAAAAATAGTCATAAGAATACTAGCTAGACTTGAAAGAAACATAGATGACACCAGAGAAACCCTTGCTATAGAGATAAAAACCTAAAAGCTAGTCAGACCAAAATAAAAAATGCTATAGCTCAGATGCAAAACTGACTGGATGTAATCACAACTAAGATGGAAGAAGCAGAAGAACAAATAGGTGATATAAAAGGTAAAATTGTGGGAAATAATGAAGCTGAAAATAAGAGGGAAAGAGGGGCACCTGGGTGGCTCAGTCAGTTAAGCTTCTGACTTTGGCTTAGGTCATGATCTCACGGTTCGTGAGTCTGAGCCCCATGTTGGGCTCTGTGCTGACAGCATGAAGCCTGGAGCCTGCTTCGAATTCTGTGTCTCCCTCTCTCTCTGCCCCACCCTTGCTCACACTCTGTCAAAAATAAATAAACATTAAAAAAAAAGAAAAGAAAATGAGGGAAAGAATGATTAGATCACAAATGTAGATTAGGGAACTCAGCCACTCCATAAAGCACAATAATACTCCTATCATAGGAGTCCCAGAAGAAGAAGAACAGGAAAAGTGGGTAGAAGGTTTATTTGAACAAATTATAGCTGAGAACTTCCCTAATCTGGGGAAGGAAACAGGCATTCAAGTCCAAGAGGCACAGAGAACTCCCCTCAAAATCAACAAAAACAGGTCAACACCAAAACATATCATACTGAAACTTGCAAACTACAAAGATAAAGAGAGAATTCTGAAAGTGAGGAGGGACAAAAGGTCCTTAACCTACAAGGGTAGACACATAAGACACAGAAACTTGGCAGGCCAGAAAGGAGTGGCATGATATAGTCAATCTGCTAAATGGGAAAAATATGCAGCCAAGAATACTTTATCCAGCAAGGCGGTCATTCAGACGAGAAGGAGAGATAAAGAGTTTCCAAGACAAGCAAAAACTAAAGGAGCTCTGCAAGAAATATAAAGGGGACCTTTTGAATGGGAAAAAGAGACCAAAAGCAACAAAGACTAGAAAGGAACAGAGACAATGTACAGGAATAGCAACTTTACATGTAACGCAATGGCATTAAATTTATATCTATCAGTAATTACTTTGAATGTAAATGGATTAAAGACTCCAATCAAAAAACACAGAGTTTCAGAATGGATAAAAAAAACAAGACCTATCGATATGTTGCTTAAAAGACATTCATTTTAGAAACAAAGACACCTCTAGATTTAAAGTGAGGGGATGGTGAACCATTTATGATGCTAATGGACATCAAAAGAAAGTTGAAGTAGCCATACTTATATTAGACAAGCTAGATTTTAAACCAAAGACTGTTATAAGAGATGAAGAAGGGCACTATATCATAATAAAGTGGTCTATCCAACAAGAAGATCCGACAATTATAAATATGCCCCAAATTGGGAGCAGACAAATATATAAATAAATTAATAACAAACTTAAAGAAACTCATTGATAATAATACAATAATAGTAGGGGACTTTAACATCTCACTTATTGCAATGGGCAGATCATCTAAACAGAAGATCAACAAGGAAACAATGGCTTTTGAACCACACTGGACCAGATGGACTTAACAGATATATTCAGAGCATTTCACCCTATAGCAGCAGAATACACATTCTTTTTGAGTGGACATGGAACATTCTCAAGTAGATCACATACTGGGTCACAAATCAGGCCTCAACCAGTACAAAAAGACTGAGATCATACCATGCATATTTTCAGACCACAATGCCATGAAACCTGAAGTCAACACAAGAAAAAATTTGGAAAGACCACAAATACGTGGAAGTTAAAGAACATCCTATTAATGAATGAATGGGTTAACCAGGAAATTAAGGAAATATAAAAATATATGCAAGCAATGAAAATGAAAACATGACAGTCCAAAACCTTTGGGATACAGCAAAGGCAGTCAAAACAGGAAAGTATATGTTAACACATGCATTCCTTAAGAGGGAAGAAAAGTCTCGGGGCACCTGGGTGGCTTGGTCGGTTAAGCGTCTGACTTCGGCTCAGGTCATGATCTTACGGTCCGTGAGTTCGAGCCCCGCGTCGGGCTCTGTGCTGACAGCTCAGAGCCTGAAGCCTGTTTCAGATTCTGTGTCTCCCTCTCTCTCTGCCCCTCCCCCGTTCATGCTCTGTCTCTCTGTCTCAAAAATAAATAAACGTTAAAAAAAATTAAAAAAAAAAAAAAGAAGGAAGAAAAGTCTCAAGTACACAACCTAACCTTACACCTAAAGGAGCTGGAAAAAGTACAACAAATAAGGCCTAAACCCATCAGGAGAAAAGAAATAATACGGATTAGAAATTAAAAAATTAGAAATAAATGATATAGAAATTAAACAAAAAACCAGTAGAACAGATCAATGAAACTAGGAGCTGGTTCTTTGAAAGAATTAACACAATTGAGAAACACCTAGCCAGACAGATCAAAGAGAAAAGAGAAAGGACTCAATTAAATGAAATCATGAGTGAAAGAGGAGAAGTCACAACCAACACCTCAGAAATACGAACGATTATAAGAGAATATTATGAGCAATTATATGCCAACAAATTGGGCAATCTAGAAGAAATGGATAAATTCCTAGAAACATATAAACTACCAACACTGAAACAGGAAGAAATAGAAAATTTGAACAGACCCATAACCAGCAAAGAAATTGAATCAGTAATCAAAACTCTCCCAACAAACAAGAGTCCTGGGCCAGATGGCTTCCCAGGGGAATTCTACCAAACATGTGAAGAAGAGTTAATACCTATTCTTCTGAAACTGTTCCAAAAAATAAAAATGGAAGGAAAACTTCCAAACTCACTCTACAAGGCTAGCATTACCTTCATTCCAAAACCAGACAAAGACCCCACTAAAAAGAATTACAGACCAATATCCCTGATGCACATGGATATGCAAAAATTATCAACAAGATACTAGAAAATCAAATCCAACAGTACATTAAAAGAATTATTCACTATGATCAAGTGGGATTTATTCCTGGGCTGCAGGGGTGCTTCAATATCCACAAATCAACCTAATACACCACATTAATAAAAGAAAGGTTAAGGACCATATGATCATTTCAATAGATGCAGAAAAAGCATTTGACAAAACACATCATCCTTTCTTGATAAAAACCCCCAAGAAAGTAGGGATAGAAGGAACGTACCTCAAGATCATAAAGGCCATATGCAAAAGGCCCACAACTAATATCATCCTGAATGGGGAAAAACTGAGAGTCTTTCCCTGAAAGTCAGGAACGGGATAGGGATGACCACTCTCACCACTGTTACTCAACATAGTGGTGGAAGTCCTAGCCTCAGCAATCAGACAACAAAAAGAAATCAAAGGCATCTAAATAGGCAAGGAAAAAGTCAAACTTTCACTCTTCACAAGACGACATGATACTTTATGCAGAAAATCTGAAAGACTCCACCAAAAATTGCTAGAAATGATACATGAATTCAGCAAAGTTGCAGGACATAAAATCAATGTACAGAAATCTGTTGCATTTCTATACACCCATGGTGAAGCAGCAGAAAGAGAAATCAAAGAATCAATCCCATTTACAATTGCACCAAAAACATAAAATACCTAGGAACAAAGCTAACCAAAGAGGTAAAAGATCTGTACTCTGAAAACTATAGAACACATGAAAAAATATTAACACTATTCATTATCAGGGAAATACAAATGAAAACTACAAAGAGAACTACCCCATACCTGTCAGAATGGCTAAAACTATCAACTAAGGAAACAACAGATGTCCATGAGTATGTGGAGAAAGAGGAACCCTCTTCACTGTTGGTGAAAATGCAAACTGGTGCAATCACTCTGGAAAACAGTGTGGAGGTGCCTTAGAAAGCTAAAGATAGAATTACCCTACAAGCCAGCAATTGTGCCACTAGGTATTTACACAAAGGCTACAAAAATACTGATTCGAAGGGGCACATGCACCCCAATGTTTATAGCAGCATCATCAACAATAGCCAAATTATGAAAAGAGCCTAAATGGCCATCAAATGATGAATGAATAAAGAAGTGGTGTGTATATATACATATATATATACACACATATATATGTATATACATATATATACACATTATACATATATATATACACACATATATATGTATATACATATATATACACATATGTATATATGTGTATATATATGTATATACATATATATGTGTGTATATATATATATGTATATATATATATTGGAATATTACTCAGCTAACAAAAAGAGTAAAATCTTACCATTTGCAATGATGTGGATGGAACTAGAGTGTATTATGCTAAATGAAATAAGTCCATCAGAAAAAGACAAATACCATATGATTTCACTCATATGTGAAATTTAAGAAACAAAACAAATGAGGGGCGCCTGAGTGGCTCAGTCCAGTGGGCATTCGACGTCAGCTCGGGTCATATCTCGCAGTCCATGGGTTCCAGCACTGTGTCAGACTCTGTGCTGACGGCTCGGAGCCAGGAGCCTGCTTCGGATTCTGTGTCTCCCTCTCTCTCTCTGCCCCTCCCCTGTTCATGCTCTGTCTCTTTCTGTCTTAAAAATAAATAAAAACATTTAAAAAAATAAAAAATAAATTTAAAAAAATTAAAAAAAGAAACAAAAGTGAATATAGAGGAAGGGAAGGAAAAATGAAATAAGATAAAAACAGAGAGGGAGGCAAACCATTAAGAGACTCTTAATTATACAGAACAAACTGAGGGTTGCTGGAGGGGAGGTAGGTGGGGGGATGGGCTAAATGGGTGATGGGTATTAAGGAAGGAACTTGTTGGGATGAGCACTGGGTGTTATACATACGTGATGAATCACTAAATTCTACTTCTGAACAAAAAAAAAAAAAAAAAGAGAGGGGGGAGAGAAATTTAGGGACATGTCCAAATTTTACATAAGGACAACCCAGAAAGATATATTAACCAATGTAATCACTTCCAATTATATAAAGAAAGCTAAATTGGTTACAATAAAAGATGTTCTGTGAAAAAATAAAATGTTTTACAAGATAAAAATAAGAAATTTAAGATACTTGAATTTTACATAAAGACAACTCAAAAAGACATATTGACCAATGTAATTGCTTCCATATTATATAAAGAAAGCTAAATTGGTTACAATAAAAGATGTTCTGTGAAAAAAAAAAGAATGCTTTACAAGATACAAAAAAAAAAGAAACAATAGAGCAAGTTTTAAAATGATTTCTGAACAAAGCTGAATACCACGAAAAGACACAGTGAAGGAAAAGACATGGTAAAGCAAGTGGTGAAGGTATTAAAAGGTACAATAAAATATAATATAGCTCATATACATCTATCTGGTGTCATACATAGTGTCACTTAGCTCAGCAATTCTTTTCTTAGGAAATTAATACCTTGGGAGCAATTAGTGTGAGGATAATATATAATGGAAAGAGATTGCAATGATCTCAGTGTCCATCTGTTCTGTTTGTTGAATAAATCATATGTAGCAGAAAATATAGTGGGATACTATGGAGCCAATAATTGGGGTGCTACATTTATTGACACAAAGAAGTGTCCACAATAACATGTTAAGTAAAAATCCAAAATGGTATCTCACTAAAGGGAACCCTCTAGTACCACTGGTGGGAATGCAAACTGGTGCAGTCCCTCTGGAAAGCAGTGTAGAGAGAGGTTCCTCAAAAAATTAGACACAGGACTACCCTACAACCCAGCAATAGCACTACTAGGAATTTATCCAAAGGACACAGGAGTGCTGATTCATAGGGGCACAGGTACTCTAATGTTTATAGCAAAGCTTTCAGCAGTAGCCAAATTATGGAAAGAGCCCAAATGTCCATCAACTGATGAATGGATAAAGAAAATGTGGTTTATATATACAATGGAATACTACTTGGTAATGAGAAAGAATGATATCATGCCATTTGCAGCAACGTGGAAAGTATTATGGAAGGTATTATGCTGAGTGAAATAAGTCAGTCAGAGAAAGACAGATATCATGTTTTCACTCATATGTGGATCTTGAGAAACCTAACAGAAGACCATGGGGGAAGAGAAGGGGGAAAAAATAGTTACAGAGAGGGAGGGAGGCAAACCATAAGAGACTCTTAAATACAGAGAACAATTTGAGGGTTGATGGGGTGGTGGGGGAGAGGGGAAAATGGGTGATGGGCATTGAGGAGGGCACTTGTTGGGATGAGCACTGGGTGTTGTACGTAAGCGATGACATGGGAATCTACCCCAAAAACCAAGAGCACAATTTACTCACTGTATGTTAGCCAATTTGACTATAAAATATATTTAAAATCAATCAATCAATAATAAAAGAATTAAAGAAATTAAAAAAAAAACCAAAATGGCATCTCACTGTTCTGCCATTGGCAAAGTTTGGAAGGCACACTGCAGTGTAGCAGGGTGAGAGGAGAAGCTCACTCTCTTCTTTCTCTACATCACTGATTTTTTACGATAAGCATCCATTGCTTTTATAATCAGCATACCCATTAAACGATTCCACTCATACCTCCCATAAAACACAAAGCAATGAAAAATATTTGTGTGAGCTAGTAAGAATTTACATAAAAGGAATGCTATTGAAGCCCCCACCTTTTTCCCCTGGTATTGGATTTCAAGGTCAGCATCATTGTGGCAGTGACAAATGGGGGAAGGTTTGGTAGAGGCCATGATGTTGCAAGAACTTTGTTGGAGAAATTCATAGCCGTGAGGATTTGAGGAAAGTCTACAATGCTGTCTCCTTTTATGGTGTTGTATGTGTATGCTTGCGTGCCGTTGGACATAGCTTTTCATGCAGCATTTCCAACGAACCTCAGAGCTTCTGAGTGAATGTCAAGGGTGTGGACTCCTTTCACATTCCCTTCCTGACTCCCCGATCCCCAGAGGAAGTCCTCCTTTTAGAATGCTCAGTTGCACCCAGCTGCAGTCCTGGGAAAACTTTGAGGAAAGGAGCCTCTCCCCACCTCCTGCCTCTCCATGGGACCCTCTTCCACCTTCCAATCTCCTCTCTCACTTCTGTCACTTGAGGCTACTGGCCAGCTGCCTCTTTTTTAACTGTGGTCTCCCACCACCCAATCACTACTCTTACAACCTTCCTTCTCTCCAGGCTCCAGAAGAACATTGCCTTCTATTTCCATCTCCCCTTTGGACTGTGACAACTTCTATTATGTCAGGGCTAGTTTTAGGAGCAATTGGAATCACACCACAGTATAGATAATAAATACCCTGACAAGTATTATATCACCAGGGGCTATTCACACCTTAGAGAGTTAACCTGGAGCAATGAATCTGTAATAGTGGAATTTTAGACAGAGTTACAAACAAATAAGGAAGATAATTTTAGTGATGGGTAAGCTAGTTAGCACCAATAGAAGTACTAATAGTTTGCTGCCTCCTGTTTTCTCCTTGGTTGAGGTTCAGAACTCTTAGTTCCATTTTATAATGTAAAGAAAATTTCCTTCATCACTCTAAAGGAAACTATATTTTGCTATAGAATATGCATACGAAGCTGCTTTGAACCAGGTTTTTAATCACTGTGGTATCTCAGGCTTATTACCTCATAGTATTTCCAGGTTAAAGCAAAAAAAAAAAAAAAAAATCAAGATAATATTCACCCTAGCTATAGTGTTTGACAGAGAGTGAGCTCTGGAGCCAAACTGCCTGGATTTAGTGGGTATGTTATATGCAACAGCTAGTTTAGCCACATACTAGCTATGTGACCTTGGGCAAGTTTACTTAACCTCTCCATGCTTCTACTTCCTCTTCTGTAAAACACAGATACTGAACATACCCACCTTATAGGGTCACTGCTAACATTAAATGAGTTGATGTGTGTAAAAATACTTGGAACAGTGTCTGGCACAAAGCACTCAATAGATGCTCTCTATTATAATTTAGCAGTTGGAGAAGTGGAAGAACAGGTCATAATCTACATTTACGTTTAGTTGGATGCTCACATCAGCAAAAAATGTGTCAAATATATTGTTGAAAATAGTCAGGAAATATTAAAAGAACAGTAATAAAATGAGAGCTTGCATTTCCAGGCATTACAATATACAAGTGCAATCAATCAATGCAATCAAGAAAACAAAGTGAGACTATTCCAACAGTAAACACAACAATGAACAGAATAGAAACCTTTGAAAGCAATATCAAAACACATAAAAGTTTGGTACTTCACAAAAATGGCATTTAAAATTTGAATTTGAAGAAAAGATAAGCCCCCCAATAAATAGTGGTGAGACAAATGGTGAACAATTAACAAAAGGTGTCATATCTGTATCTATCTATCTATCTATATGTATTTTTTAAGAGGGAGAGAGAGCACAAGCAGGGGAAAGGGGCAGAGAGAGAGAGAATCCAAAAGAGGTTCCACACTCTGCACAGAGCCCGACATGGGGCTTGATCGCACAACCCTGGGATTATGACCTGAGCCAAAATCAAGAGTCAGACGCTCAATTGACTAAGCCACCGAGGTGCACCATGTTTTTTATAATTTACACCAAAATTCAGGCGGATTAAAAAAATTAAATATAAAAACAAAGTGAAAATATAAAAAGATGAAAAATAAATATAGATGATAAACTATTAACTGGCCATCAAGGTGAGAAGGGACTTCATGAACTTGAAATTAAAAGGAAGAAGCTACTAAGAAACATCTTGATTTGAATATAAAAAATGTGAAAGCTCACTTACAGTAAGGAAATACAGTGCCTACTGAAACAGAAAAATGAATAAAGGACATGGGAAGTCAATTCCCAAAAGTAGAATTGTAATGGCTAATATATAAAAAAAAATTAATTGAACTAACATTTAAAGGAAACAAAGTTTCAAAATGAGATACTATATTTCTCTTAAAAATTTTATAAAAAATTACCGACTTAAAAATATTGTTTTTAATGCTTATTTATTTTTGAGAGAGAGAGAGAGCGCGCGCGCACGCGCGCATGAGTGGGGGAGGGGCAGACAGAAAGACACACACAGAAACCGAAGCAGGCTCCAGCCTCTGAGCTGTCAGCACAGAGCCTGACGTGGGGCTCAAACCCACGAACTGTGAGACCATGACGTGGGACGAAGTCAGACGCTTAATGGACTGAGTCACCCAGGTGCCCCCCAAATTATCAACTTTTAATAAATTATAATTCTTATTATCTGTGAAGATTTGGGAATAAATATTTTACTGTTTATAGGAGTGTATTTTGCTACAACTTTTTTCTGGAGCATTTTATTTTATTTTATTTTATTTTACTTATTTTATTTTTTAAAGTTTATTTATTTATTTATTTATTTATTTATTTTGCGAGAGAGAAAGAGAGAGAGAGAGCATGAGTGGGAAGGGGCAGAGAGAGGGAGAGAGAGAATCCAAAGCAGGAATCACACTGTCAGTGCAGAGCCCAACACACGGCTCGATCTCATGAAACGTGAGATTTCAACCTGAGCCGAAATCAAGAGTTAGATGCTTAACCAACTGACCCACCAAGACCCCACTTTGGAGCATTTTAGTGATAAGTGTTAAAGGTCTTAAAAATGCTCATACTCTTTGAGCAGTAATTCTACTTCCTAAAACTTATCTGAGGGAAATAATCAGGGATGTGACCAAAGGGTTATCCTCAAAGATATTCATTGAACATTTCTCATCAGAGAGAAAAATAGAATAAAACCAGAGATTGGGTATATAGACTGTAGTTTTTCTATATGAAGGAATTATATGCAGTCATTAAAAATAATTTCATAGGAAACTATATAATGATACAGAAAACTTCTCACAGTATATTAAGTGAAAATACTAGCTTATAAAACAAAGTGACACCAATGTTTTTAATATGAGTTCTTAAAAGGCTGGAAGGATTACTTTAAAGTCTTAATAGTTGTTTATTTGCAGGTGATAAAATTGAGGATTCTTTTATTTATCTTCACACTTTTTCTTTATTTTCTGTATATTTCTATACCAAGAGTGTGCATATTATATATAATCATGAAATGTTAATTGAGGTAATTGTATGCCCATGTGCAATTGTAAGAAATAACACAAGAAGATCCCAGATACCCTTTATACAGTTTCCCCCAAAGGTAACATTTTGTAAAAAAATAATATCACAACCAGAATATTGACACTGATGCAATCCACTGATCTTGTACAGATTTCTTATTTCATTGTACTTGTGTGTATGAGTGTGTGTGTTCGGAGGCAGTTCTACACAATTTTATCACATCTGTAGGTCATGTGTCCACCATTATAGTCAAGATACAGAACAGTTCCTTTATAGTAAGAAGCATCCCTCCTGTTCTCTTTTATGCCCACACCTACCTCCCTCTCCTCCCACCCTCCCTCTTGATCCCTAATCCTGAAAACCACTGATCTGTTCTCTACTTCTAAAATTTCATATTAAATAGGGCAAATAAATGTTTCAACTTGTCAAATAATTTAAAATATGGAAAGTTAAATAAATGGAATGTTAAATGTTCAAAATGTTAAAGTATATTAAATATTGAAATATTAGATGTTAACATTTAAATGTTAAGTAAATAGAATAATACAGTACGTAACCTTTTAGGACTGGCTTTTTTTCACTGAGCATAATTCCCTGGAGTGTGATCCAAATTGTTGCATGTACTAGTGTCTCACTCTTGTTCTCTTTTTATTTTCCTGCTGAGTAGTATTTATGGTATGGCTGTGTCACCATTTAACTATTTGTCCGTCGAAGGAACTTTGGGGCTATTATGAAAAACATTTGAAATGAACATTTGTCAACTATGAACATTTGTGTACAGGTTTTCATTTGGACATAAGTTTTCATTTCTCCGGGATAAATATCCAAGGGTGCAATTGCTACATCATCTGGTTTTTGTGTGTTTAGTTTTCTGAGAAACTACCAAACTGTTTTCCAGAATGGCTGTACCATTTCACATTCTCATCATCAATGTAAGAGTGATTTCATTTCTCCACATTCCTTGCCAGCATTTAGTTTTGTCACTAATTTTCACTTTCACAATTCCAATAGGTATGTAGTCATATCTCATTGTGGTTTTAATTTGAATTTTCCTGGGAGCTCCTGATGGTGAACACCTTTTCATGTACTTAGTTATCATCTTCAGTGAAATATCTGTTCAAGACTTTGGCCATCTTCTTGGATTATTTAGGGTGCTTTTTTTTAGTGTTGAGTTTTCATTTTTTTTATATATTCTAGATACCACTCCTTTGTTGGATATGTGGTTTACAAATATTGTCTCTCCGTCTGTAGCTTGTTTATCTTATTCACACTGTCTTTCACAGAGCAAACATTTCCTTTCCCTTCCCTTCCCTTCCCTTCCCTTCTCTCTCTCTCTCTCTCTCTCTGCTGCCCCTCCCTTCCTTCCTTTTTTCCTATGATTGTCCAATTGATTTAAAAGCCTATCTAAAGAGCATTTGAGAAATTAGGTATTTTTGACAATGCTAAGATTGTTGAGTTATATACAAAAGCAGTTAGTGTCCAAAGAGCCACATATAATTTTGGGGGTTACCTGTTCCACAAGACAGAAATTATTTGCATCTCTATTAGACAAGAATCTAGAAGTTCATCTCTACTCCTACAGAGTTGCACATCACCCAGACAATAGTTAAGTCAAGCTCAGCACTACAATGCAAGAGGATCGAGTAATCTCTTTTGCTTCTTCTCAAGTTTCGTAGTGTGCCAGGAACACAAAATTAAACTAGAGCCTGTGAAAACTAGAACCATTTAAAACTCAGGTTTGAGTTTTAAATGATAGATTTCAAATGCACAAGTAATCGATAAAAACTTCTGGTTCTTGGTAGCATGTTTGGTTTGGGGCAGACCATCCATGCAATCAATTGATTGGTCAAATTGTTAGGTATTTTGCTTTCCAAGTCAGTTGGAAGAAGTCTTAATAGACTTAACTTACATCTTCTTGGGCAGCAGTTCATAACCAAGGCAGTGATTCAGGTGGCCTCACTGGTCATGGCAAAATGTAGAGACAACTCTTTACTCCTCATTACTCTCCCATTCTAGGTTCCATTTAAAAGTGTTGGAATCCTGCCTCCAGGCTA
The DNA here is from genome assembly GCF_024362965.1 of Panthera pardus. Taxonomy (NCBI): domain Eukaryota; kingdom Metazoa; phylum Chordata; class Mammalia; order Carnivora; family Felidae; genus Panthera; species Panthera pardus. Next base: position 99,064,636 of record NW_026526810.1, on the reverse strand, counting down.
AGAGTCCCTGAAATGCTTTCCCCTTCATCTCAAAGAGCTTCTATGAGTCACAAGCCCTCTGGGGACTGGCCAGTTAATAAACATGCCCGTGTTCATGACTCTTCATGACAGTGATGGACACCCTAATTACAGATCCAGAAGCTGCAACCTCAGCGTCTCTGTTGGCAGAAGGTCCTGGCCTGAACTAAAAGGGGACTCCTCCCAGTGCACCAGCCTCTAGGACCTGCAGAGAACTCTCATTTCCACACAACATACACAAAGGAAGGAATGTAAAACACAAATGTACCACTATCTAATGCAAAATTATGAAGTGATCATCTGCAAACACCATCCAATCAAGAAAGAACACTTCCAGGCCTGAAGCCACAGTGTGCCTCTTTCTTTTTTTTTTTTTTTTTTTTTTTTTTTTTTCCACAGTGTGCCTCTTTCTAAGCACAACTACTTCTCCCCTTCCCTTCCCAGAGGCAGCTACTATCTTGACATCTGAGTTAATCATCTCCTTACCTTACTTTATAGTTTTACCAATTTTCTGTGCATCCTTAAATAGCACAGTTTAATTTTGTCTGCTTTTAAACTTATGAATGGAGTCATACCATGTATCTTGCCTCTTTTATTCATTGTTATGCTTATGAGCTTTGTTTGTCTGATTGAGTCTAAAAGTAGTTTGTATACAGTCACTATCTAAAAGTAGATACTATTATATACTATTATATAGTATCATGTGATTACACCATATATTTACCCATTTTTAAGAATCTATTCTGCTGTTAATGAACACTTAAATTGTTTTCAGTTTTTGGTGAATAGAAATAGTGCTACCATAAATATTCTTGTATGTATCTACTGGTGCATGTGTGCCAATCATCTTGCCACGGTAAACACCTAGGAGAGGAATTTCTGGGTCACGGTTGGGCACATCATTTCTCCATGTGAACAGGTATGTTTTTAAAGTTCGGGTGGAAAGACCTACGTGGCTGGTGATTTCTTAGAGTGTGCCTTTTATCTTTGGTCCTGTGGATCCACACACACCAAAAGTAGCTAAAGCCCACGTTGAGTCTAATTCTGCCGGAAGACAATAGGTATCAAAGTCATCTTCACCGAGAAGGTGGCTGTGTTGCCATAATATCACTGAAACATTGCCAAAGAAAGGATATTATTTTGACCACAAGACGATTTTGTAAGACATAAAAATATTTGTTGCATTGAATGACATCAGCAGAAAACAAGAACAAAATATTTATTGACAATTCTGTCACTCAATAAATCACATTGTTTTTCTGTGTTTCCTTCCAAACCTGGCTCAATTTACTAATTCAACTGTAGTCACTACATAGATATACTTGTTTTTTGCTCTATTCCCTAATAAAGATATCATGATCATTTTTTTTTTCCTACTGTGCCACATAAGTTCCTAAAAATTATTTTACTTTATTTACTGTGTCATTTTCTGCTAATAGTGGCAGGTCTAGGGGAGATAGCTGGGGAAGATTTTAGTGCCCCCCAATCCCATTAAATATTCCCCACAAGCAACCCCAAATAAATATTCAGTCTAAGGGAAAAGAGCAAGCTCTCTGTCTAAATGCAGCTTCAAGCCCCCTGGCCTCCCTCCAACAAAATTATATATCCTAAACCCTTACATGTGGAAATTCTGGCATTCTACTGAGTGCCAAGGGCATGCCATAACTGACTTAAATGTTCCCCATGGGGAACAATTTCCTTTCAAGGTGGCGATCTTCAAATTGTTTCTAATGCCTTGAAATTTTAAATTGTGTCCATTCACACAGCCATTTTCCTTCCTTTAGATTATTTTCTTAGCATAAATTTTTAGAAGAAGGTTAATGAGTCAGAGATGAAGATTTTTTTTCTGGATCTTGATATATATAATACCAAAGCACTTTACAAAAGTGGTGTTTCAGTTCATATTTGCACCAAGGATGTATGAATGTATATAGTATATTAATCAGCATTCTTAGCTGTAAACTAAGGAATTTATTGATTCAGAGGGTAAGTCTGGAGGCTCCACAGTCATGAAGGAGTGGAGTTTACCCACACCACACTGTAGGGCTGTTCCTGAGAAGATTGTGTTGTTATCAGGAGACACCACGCCAGTTTACCTTCTGAGTCTGGACAGCGGCGAGATACCAGAGCCCTCAAATCTGGACACCTCTGCTATCATCTCTCAGGAAATGAATTCTGCGCATCATGTACTTCCTCCTACTTCCCTCTTCTATATCAAACTCTTAATTGGATGTATTTGTAGGTTACATGTCTATAGCCTTGCTGAAAAGGAACTTGGGAAAATGAGTTCTGTATTATAAGAGACGGGACTTATAATTTGACAACTTTCCCAAATATAAGTTTGTTTTAAAAAAATACAGGTGGCCACAAACATGAGACATGTCTGCCTCCTTTTCCATAGCAGTGAGGATTCAACAGATAATTGAACTGCTTTTGCTAATTAGTTATAAAATGGTATTTTTTGCAGCAGGGGAGGGGGGTACCTGGATGGCTCAGTTGGTTGAGCATATGACTCTTGTTTTTGGCTAAGGTCATGATCTCATGGTTCGTGGGTTCCAGCCCCACTTCAGGCTCCATGCTGACAGTGAGGAGCCTGGCTGGGATTCTCTCCTCCCTCTCTCTCTCTGCCCCTTCCACTCTATTTCTCAAAATAAAGAAATAAACTTAAAAAATAGTTCTTTTTTCATTTATCTGATTATTATTAAAATTTCCTTTCAAGTTTCTACGTACCAATTTTATATCCACTCACAGAAACTATAAGTCCATCTTCTTCATCTATTAGAAATATTAGAAATATTTCTATCAGAAATATCTGTGAATATATTAATATTTATTTATATTTACCATAGCTGTGTAGGAACTATGATATATCATAGAGATTAAACTTAGTTGTCAACATTTTCATCTTTCAGCATCTAAATGTCAAAATCATTTCTATACCAGGTGAAGGTCAGGTAGGCCCAGTTTGTCTGGTCTTTATGCCCTTTCATTGCCATGATATCATTTATTCTAAGAAGCAGCTGGCTGGTCTCTTGACATATGCCCAGAGAATTCTCAGTAACCCAAAAAAGGGAAGACGAAAAAGAAGAAAACAAATATTTATTTTGTGCCTTTCCACATGTCATGACTCCAGTTATTTGTAAAGAATGAGAATATTCTGCCTATAAGTGGCTGAGATAGATACTCAGATAGATACTGAAATAGACTGAACAAAAGAGACAGACATGACCTTGACATTTTTCTCCATCTTCATCATGCTTGATGAAACAGGCAAGGGAAATATTTATTACGTCTAATCTTTCATCCAGAGGATCGTTAGTTTACAAACACTGACCTCAAACTGAACCCAAGCCTTAACTCTACACTCCAGAAATGCCCATTTTACATATGGGGGAGAAACAGCTAAGGTATTTTATTAAGGTTATAAATACTTTACCAAAAGAGTCGTAAGTTGGATATTTCTCATTTTTTGTCCCTTATTGTTACTATCTCATACTCCCTCTATACAGAACTGTACAACTGCCAAGTCACATTTTCAAGAGCCATGACATTAGGCAGCATTCTTTGGTGCACTAGGCCATGCCCTTTTCTCCTCCACCAACAAAAGTACAAAAAGTGTAGGTTACCTCATAGGCCACTGGGCAAATGCCTAAATCCTTCTGGATCAATCTGCCCATGCTTTCTGATGTGTACGGATTTGCCCTTGCTAATGCTGCCTGTGATTATAAATATCTGTGGAAGCACTTTGATGGATGAATGGCACTTTCCACTACTTGGTGAATTGTGTGCTCTCATGGATAATAAAAATAAATACAACCAACATGATTGCATTTCAGAGAAGGGGTGTAGAGCAAGGAACAACCAATCAAAAGTATGTAAAGCACCAAATTATGCCCCTGAGGAGTCATCTTGCATATCCTTGGTTCTGTTTCCATGGTAGTAAGGATTGCTTGGGATATTCAAAGGCAATTTAAATGCATTTAGGCCACAGCTTACAAGGGGATAATCTTAGGAAAATCAGAAGTGAGTAAACATTAACAGCTAGGAAGAGAAGCAGTATTAAGAACAATGTTCCATCTTGCTTGCTTTTTTATTTAGTGAAAAATAAAAAATTTTTGACATCTGGAAATTATCTCTGCTTCTAACTTGGGTTTAGGATGACTCATTTCAAGAAAGTGCCACAATTTCCATATGCTAGCACAGAGACATTTGAGGCTGCTTGTTTTTTTAAATTTAACTTTTAGGTTCAAAGGTATGAATTTGCATTATTCTCCCTGGGCCAGCCTCAGGAGGGTGCAGCCCAGGTACAGAAGGATCCCCCCATCTGAAAATACAACTCCACCTTGACATGTCAGCACTGCAGATTCATTTCTTTACGCTCTGTTGACTTTGCAGCCTTTCAGAGTCTCCAAGGGGAATTCAAAGGCCCCTTGGAAAAGGAAGCTTAGACGGGCAACCTTAAACGTCACCAACTGTGATCTGCTAACACCCTGGTAGGAACTTGAAAAGGAGGCTCAAGTTGAACATAGAAAAAGGAAGAAGAGACAGAAAGAAGGAAGTTCAGGTAGGAAAGACAAGACACCTATTTCTTAATTTTCCCCTAGGGCATGGTTTGTTTGCATTAATGGGACAGAAGCCTCGTGTTTCTCTATTTATTTTATACTTTTGGTTAATAAATATTTGCATAGCACTTGCTAGATCTTAGACACCATTCTATGCACTTTGTTATTTTTTAATGTTTACTTGTTTGTTTATTTATTTATTTTGAGGGAGAGAGAGAGTGCATGCACACGCACAGGACAGGGGCAGAGAGGAAATCCCAAGCAGGCTCCACACTGAGTGTGGATCCATTCCACAACTGTAGGAGATCATGACCTGAGCTGAAATCAAGGTCATCCAGGACCTACAGAGCCATCCAGGCGTGCCTATGCACTTTATAAATAATAATTCATTTATTCCTCATGAGCACCTTAAAAAGTAGGCACTTTTGACTATTTCCATTGGATAGATGATGAAACAGGCACAAAGCTGAGGTAAGGGTCCCAAGGGTCTCCCAAGAGCCAGTAAGTGGAGAGTTGAGATTCTGGGTCCTGGTCCACATAGGGCTCCAGAGTCCCCACTCTTTTTTTTTTTTAATTTACATCCAAATTAGTTAGCATATCGTGTAACAATGATTTCAGGAGTAGATTCCTTAATTCCCCTTACCCATTTAGCCCATCCCCCTCCCACAACCCCTCTGATAACCCTCAGTTTGTTCTCCATATTTATGAGTCTCTTCTGTTTTGTCCCCCTCCCTGTTTTTATATTATTTTTGCTTCCCTTATGTTCATCTGTTTTGTTTCTTAAAGTCCTCATATGAGTGAAGTCATATATATGATTTTTGTCTTTTTCTAATTTCACTTAGCAGAATACCCTCCAGTTCCACCCATGTAGTTGCAAATGGCAAGATTTCATTCTTTTTGATTGCCAAGTAATACTCCATTGTATATATATACCACATCTTCTTTATCCATTCATCCATCGATGGACATTTGTCCAGAGTCCCCACTCTTAACCACTCCACAATACATATACGTACCATAAAGGTTTTCAACTGTCTTTGAAAGCTTTGTTATTAGGGGATGTGAATCAGGAGAGAGGTCAGTTTAACGTAACAGCTAGCCCCCAGAATTCAGTGTTCAAGTGGAGAATGTATAATGCTTACTGAGGACTCAGGACAGAAGAGTCTTGAAATTTGATTCCTCAGCCTGCTTTGTGTAACATTTAGAAAGCTACAGCAACTCCTGCCTCTATATTCATCTTTGAATGGAGATTTTGATGTTGATCAGATAAGAATTCTAATTTTCATATAAAAGAGAGGTTGAACTCCCCCATGGGGCAATTGGGCATTAGTTTGATAGCCTGTGAAGGTAACCACTTTTTGTTCATTTGAAAGCAGAGAATAATGGGATGGGAGAAAAAAAGTAGGGGATTCAAATTATTTTGTGGAATCTGAAACTTCTCTTAGCATCATGGGAATTTTCTTGGTCTGTACTGTGAAGGTAGTATGACCCTCCCCTCTCTAAGAGGGATGTGAGTTACTCACTATTTCCAATGGTACAATTGCTTCATTATGTCCACACCCACAGTTTTCTGTTTACAGTCAAAGAAAAGGCCCATTGTTGATTCCAAATCACCACCTGAAAACAAGCATATCATAATTCACCTAAAAATCTTAGACTGTTCTGGGGAACAGTATATTTTACGACACTGGAAAGGAATTTTTGATCACCCTTTACTTAAAAAAATGGTATTAAATCTTTCTAGGTATTAAAAAGACGGAGATATTTAAATGTCTTAAATCTTTGAAGGATTTCCAAATAATCCTTCATAACCCTCAAGACTTGTGTTTTACTTTTTAAAATGTTATGTGTCTTTGTATATTAGTAGTTTATCCGTAGAAAGCTGGGTTTCTGGCCTTTGAGAGCTACAGAGGACTGAAGTGGTTGTAAGCCATTGTTCAGAGACCATTGCATTCCAATGTCTCAATGGAGAGTGATTTTGGTCCTCCAAGGGACATTTCTTTGGCTGTAAACAGAAAACTGGTGCTGGGATGTTTTTATAGGCATTTTGTGGGTTGAGGGTAGCATGCTACTAAATATCCTACAATGTGCCAGAGAGTTCCCTACAACAAAGAATTATCTAGATGAGAGTGTTCATAGTGCTGAGATTGAGAAACCCTGAAATGGAGATTTTTCAAACCTTATTTGTAGGGCTTTTTATATAGATCCTTCATTTTATATTACTTGCTTTATAAGCCCCTGTATATGTAGCTAGTCAATCCATCTTGGAACTTACCAGCTTGCGATGGTGGCCAGGACCATCAGGGACTCAATATTCACAGAAGATCAGAGAAGTTCTATTTCAGGGCTTAAGCTTCCAAACCCACGAAAAACAATTTTGTGAGCTTACCCAAGAGCCTAACTTTCGTTTATAGCTTAGAAAAAAAATATTTGCAAAGTTGTAGTCTTGGAATGAATTTTTTTTTATTTTTAATGTTTATTTATTTTTGAGAGACAGAGAGAGAGAAAGAGAGAGAGAGAGAGAGAGAGAGAGAGAGAGAGAAAGTGAGAGTGGGGGAGGGGCAGAGAGAGAGGAAGACACAGAATCCGAAACAGGCTCCAGGCTCTGAGCTGTCAGCACAGAGCCCAACGCGGGGCTCAAACCCACGAACCGTGAGATTATGATCAGAGCCAAAGTTGGACCCTTAACCAACTGAGCCACCCAGGTGCCCCTAGTCTTGGAATGAACTTTTGTACCTGTTTGAAAACTGGGTAGTGCCTTGATCGCATTTCTCAGCTCACATTTGCATTGTTTGCATTGTTCAACTTCATGCTCTTTAGCTCCTGGGAATACTACAGAATAAGTTACTGATACTAGGATGTTCTGTTGGCAGAGTACAAAGTATCATGGAGCGGTGGTACGATAATGGACTTTGGATCCAAGTGTCATCACTTATGTGGTCATCCTGGCTCTAATCCTCAGTATATTCATCTGAAGATAACCAACTTTTACAGCTTTGTTTGAATGACATGAAGTGGTTTATCCAAATCATGTATTCCAGTGTCTGGCACATAGTAGATATTCAGTTAATGCTAACTCTCTTCTCCCCACCTATTTTTCTTTTTTAAAAATTTTTATTTACTTATTTTGAGAGAGAGTGAGCAGAGGAGGGGCAGAGAGCAAGGGAGAGAGAGAGAGAAAGAGAATCCCAAGCAGGTTCCACATTGTCAGCATCAAGTCCGACATGGGGCTCGATCTCATGAACTGTGAGATCATGACCTGAGCCAAAATCAAGAGTTGGACGCTTAACTGACTGAGCCACTCAGGACCCCCAACCCTCATTTATTTTTCTTAGGGAGAGCTCTTCCCTTCCTTTCCTAGCTCATCAAAATTAAATGACCAGCCATTTCAAATGGATCTTTGTGTCCCCTCTGGGTAGACACAGCCCTCAGGGGGTGACTACAGGGCTTGTAAGCAGACAGTATCTTTATGCAACACAGACTCAAACCAGCATGCCCCACTTGGCTAATGGAGTGTGAGTTGAATTTCAGGCCTCACCTGCCCCTCAGCCAGCTCCCTGTGCAGGGAACAACTTAAAGTACATACATTCTCCTTTTTAGAACTGCCCTCCCTACAAAGAGCACAGATTTTCCTTTGCCCCTGATTCAGTAAGCACAGCTGGGTCAAGGCCCAAGGGTGGGCTTCTGGGGGTAAGCTTGTCTCACTCTGTGTTTGATAGGTATGAGGCAGGTGCCTGCTCAGCAAATCTTGCCTAACTTCCAGAATCTAGAAATCTAAATTTGAGGGGAAGGACTAGGAAGCCTGATTTTGGCTTGTCGGGCCACATGACATTCTCTATCTGACTCCTAACTCTATTGTTCCATAGAAGAAAGGAGTAAGATGAGCATTTTAGAAACTCCATTATTAATTCATGAATCCATTTTAACATTTATTACACAGATGTTTTTCAGCATGTTCCTGTGGCAGGTGCAATGCTGGAACTTGGGGGTAAAACTCTGAATAAGACACAGTCTCTGCTCTAAAAGTACCCATAGCCCAGTGGGGAAGAGAAATGAGTCACCACAATGTGGGGTAACTAGTTCTTTACTAGATGTATATATGGGGAGTTTGGAAACATGGGACAAGATCAAGAACTTAACTCAGCCTGAGAGGAGCAGAGAAATCCAGGCTTTTCTCAGGAGAAGTGACATCTGAACTGAGTCTCGCAGGCAGAAAAGGAATTTTTAAAGCACATGTGAAGGAGAAGGGCATTCAGGGTGATGTTCAAGTGTCTGACTTGGATAACGAGGTGAATAATGGTGGCCATACTTAGGAAAGAAAAGAGAGAGGGAGAAGAGTTCTAGACATGCTGCTTGGAAATGATGGCCTGTGTGTCACCTGGAGTTGTCTCGTAACTGGGTGGATATAGGAGTTTGGAAGGAAAAGAATGTCTTTATTGAAAACCTAATGTGTGCCAGATACTGTGTTAAGTGATTTGCATGCTTCACTTCATTCAGTTTTTGTCAGACTCTGTGAGTTACACCTTATTGTCTCGACCTTACAGGTAAGGAGAGCAAGGCCTTGAGTTGGAATGGCAGAGCTGGAACTTGAATCCAGGTTGTCTCTGCCAAAGCCCGTGTTCTTTTCAGGGTCTCTGGGAGAGATGGTGGAGGTTGGGATTGGAGAGTTTGGGTTGGGAATCTTTAACCCAGAAATGATAGCTCATTCTGCACTGGCATATGTTTTATTAAGACTGCATCCAGGTGTTCTTGTCACAGTAATTTATGGCATAGGTATTCCTTTTTTTTCCTTTTTCTTTCTTTCTTTATTTTTTTTTGCTTTGTAAGTGCTACTCAAGTAGTAATATATATTTTTTTAATGTTTATTTATTTCTGAGAGAGAGAGTGTGTGTGTGTGTGAGCTGACAGAGGCAGAGAGAGAGGGAGACAGAGAATCCCAAGCAGGCTCACTGCTGTCAGCACAGAATTAAATGCGGGGCTCGAACTTATGAACTGTGAGATCATGACCTGACCCGAAATCAAGACTTGGATGGTTAACCGACTGAGCCACCCAGGTGCCCCTCAAGTAGTAATATCTTTTAATTACCGTTTATTTTTTCTTGCCTTATAAGTCAAAATTTGGGCTGGATTTCAGTCAGTTTTAATGCTATTACTATGACAGGTATAACAGCTTGCTGGCTGACTTCCAACCAACCACAATTTAATCTTCTCTGAAAGGAACCTACATTTTCACAGCGGGAGTACTGATCATTATAGTTGAGTAAACTAACTCAGCTTAAATTTTGTCTGAAGAAGATAAAAAGTTTATCCCCTGAGCTAGAATTAGCATACACATTAGAAGAACTGCAGCTGGTGATGTCACAAAGAAAGCATTTCCTCGAGTTTATTTTGGGGGTTGCCAAAGTAAGAAATTTACCCATTTATTCTGATGAGAATTTATTTTCTGCCTCTCCCTCTCCATCTCCCCTCTATCTTTCTGTCTCTCTGGCTTTTTCTTTCTTTGTTGTTAATGTATTTGAATTCATTTTTGAAACGTATAATTCTCAAAACTAGAAAAAGTTAAGACTTTTTTGGAGGAACTTTTTATCTAACCATTTTAATAGGCATGGAAGAATATCCTAGTTTCCATTCATTTTTTCATCGAAATTCAGAAAAAAATATCAAAAATCCTATTTAAGTCATTTTGTGCACAATTATTGAGTAATGAACACAGATCATCCAGTAGAGGGCAGTGCTGACCTATTCATGGATGCCTTCAATAGAAGATGCAAAATTTACTACATAATAAAAGCCTTAAAATGTTTTATAATTTTTTTTATGTTTTATTTTTGAGAGCGAGAGAGAGAAAGCGCAAGCAGGGGAAGAGAGAGAGGGAGACACAGAAGCCAAAGCAGGCTCCAGGTTCTGAGCTATCAGCACAGAGCCTGACATGGGACTCGAACCATAAGATCATGACCTGAGCTGAAGTCTGACACTCAACCGACTAAGCCACCCAGGTGCCCCAAGCCTTAAAATGTTTTATTTGACGTATAGTTAACACACAACATTGTATTAGTTTCAGGTGTCCAACACAGTGATTGGACAAATCTATCCCTTATGCTGTGCTCACAAGTGTAGCTATCACCTGTCACGTAGACTGCTATTACAGTATCATTGACTAACCTGTGCCTTTTATCCCTGTGACTTATTCACTCCATAACTGGAAGCCTGAATCTCCCACTCTCCTTCATCCATTTTGCCCATCCCCTCCCCCTCCTCTGGCAACCATCAGTTTGTTCTGTGTTTATGGGTTTGTTTCTGCTTTTTGTTTATTCATTTCTTTATTTTGCTTTTTAATTTTTTAAAAGGAAGCCTCTGACAGACAATAGGTAATTTTACCTAAGATGCTTTGAATTCAGCAAAAGTGCCTTTGGTACAAACGAGAAGCATGGTCATCAGTTTTGCTGTCTAAACATCCAAGTTTCTGTGCTTCCTCAGCCTGAGTACGGATGATGAGTTACCTTTCTGAGGGCAGAGCCAAGACCAAGGTAGTATAGGCACCATGCCCCACTCTCCCAGGCCCAGTACCCATCACTGTTCCTTTATGGACTCTAGTTTGGAGTTTGTGCTGGGGATGGTTCGGAGTATCAGTGGTGTCTGCTGTCCCTAACTGGTCCTCAGGCTGGTCTGTGGCTCCTATGGAGAGAAGGGTTTGAGGTTGGTAGGACCTGGTGGGGTTACACAAGCCTTTGTAAGTAAGATCACATGCTATTTTTTTTTCTGTCTCATTTCACTTAGCATATTGCCTGCAAGTTCCATTCATGTTGTCACAAGTGGTAAGATTTTATTCTTCTTATGGCCAAATAATATTCCATTCTATGTGTATATCACATTTTCTTGATCATTTATCCATCAATAGACACTTAGGTTTCTTCAAAGTCTAGGCTATTATAAATCATGCTGAAATGAACATGGGAATGCATATATCTTTACAAGTTAGTGTTTTTGCTACCTTTGTATAAATACTCAGAAGTGGAATTGCTGGCTCATATGGTAGTTCCATTATTAATTTTTTGAGGAACCTCCATGCTGTTTTCCATATTGGCTACACTGACTTACATACAACCAACAATGCACAAGGGTTTCCTTTTCTCCACATCCTTGTCAACATTTATTATTTTTTGCCTTTTTGACAATAGCCATTCTAATAGGTGTAAGGTGATACCTCATTATGGTTTGATTGGTATTTCCCTGATGATTAGTGATGTTGAGCATCTCTTCACCCGTATGTTGAAAGATGTTGAGCATCTTTTCACCTTTCATCTGTACCTGTTGGACACCTGTGTGTCTTCTCTGGAATTATCTATTCAGATCCTCTGCCTATTTTTAGTTGGATATTTGTTTTGTTTTGTTTTGTTGTGGTTGAGTTATAGGAGTTCTTTATATATTTTGGATATTGTCTCCTTTTCAGGTAACATGATTTGCAAACGTTTTCTCCCATTTGGTATGTTACCTTTCATTTGTTCATGGTTTACTTTGCTGTGCAATTTTAGTTTGATGTAGTCTCATTTGTTTATTTCTGCTTTTGTTGCCTTTGCTTCTGGTGTCAAATCCAAAAACCCATTGCCAAGGCCTATGTCAAGGAGCTTACTGCCTGTTTTCTTCTTGGAATTTTATGGTTTCAGGTCTTACATTCAAGTCTTCATCTATTTTGAGTTAATTTTTGTGTATGGAGTGAGATAGTGGTTAGTTTTGTTCTTTTGCATGTAGCTGTCCAATTTTCCTGACATTAATTGAAGAGATTAAGTTTGCTCCATGTCTGTCCAGGGCTTGATAGCTCACTTTTTTTAGTACTGAATAATATTCCATACTCTGGATATACCATAGTTCATCCATTCACCTACTGAAGGACCTCTTGATTGCTTCTGAGTTTTGGCAATTATGAATAAAGCTGTGAAAGATTTTGTACAGGCATGCATTTTCAGTTCATTTGAGTAAATACCAAGGAGCATGATAGCTGGACCATATGGTAAGTGTACGTTAGGTTTTGAAAGAAACTGCCAAACTGTCTTCCAAAATGGCTGAACCATTTTGCATTCCCCCTAGTAATGAATGAGTGTTCCTTTTGCTCCACATCCTTGTCTGCACCTGGTATTGCCTGTGCTTTAGATTTTGGTCGTTCTAATAGGTATGTAGTCATATCTCATTGCCGTTTTAATTCACAATTCTCTAATGGCATATGATGTTGAACATCTTTTCTTATGCTTGTCATCTATATATCTTCTTGATATACATCAGTTCAGATCTTTTGCCTATTTTTAAATTGGGTTGTTTTTGTATTGTTGTAATTTTGTTTTGTTTGTTTGTTTATTTACTTATTTTATAGAGTGAGAGAAAGAGGGAGAGAGAGAGAGGGAGAAGGAGAGAGAGAGAGGGAGAAGGAGAGAGAGAGAGGGAGAAGGAGAGAGAGAGAGGGAGAAGGAGAGAGAGAGAGAGAGGGAGAAGGAGAGAGAGAGAGAGAGAGAGAGAGAGGCAGAATCCCAAGCAGGCTCTGAGCTGTCAGCACTGAGCCTGATTCAGGGCTTGAACTCACGACTGTGAGATCATGACCTGAGCCGTAACCAAGAGTCGGACACTTAACCAACTGAGTCACGCAGGTGCCCCTGTACTATTGAATTTTAAGGGTTCATTGTATATTTTGGATAACAGTCCTTTATCAGATGTGTCTTTTATAACACTTTCTCCTTGTCTGTGGCATGTCTTTTCATTCTCTTGACATGGTCTTCTACAGAGCAGATATTTTAAATTTTAATGAATTCCAGCTTATCAAATATTTCTTTCATGGATCATACCTTGGTGTTGTATCTAAAAATTCATCACCACACTCAAAGTCATCTGTATTTTCTCCTTGGTTATCTTCTAGGAGATTTATAGTTTTGCATTCACATTTAGGTCTATGATCCATTTTGAGTTAATTTTTGTGAAAGGTACAAGGAAGGTCTGCATCTAGATTCATTTTTTTTGCATATGGATGTCCAGTTGTTCTATACCATTTGTTGAAGAGATTGTTTTTGCTCCATTATCTTGCCTTTGCTCCTTTCCTAAAGATAAGTAGACTATATTTGTGTAGGTCTATTTATAAGCTCTCTATTCAGCTCCATTCATCTGTCTGTTCTTTCACCAATACCACACCATCTTGATTCCTGTGGCTTTCAGTAAGTCTCGAAGTCAAAAAGTGTCAGCCCTCCAGCTTTGTTCTTCTTCAATATTGTGCTGGCTATTCTGGGCTTTTGCCTCTCCATATTAACTTTAGACTCAGTTTGTCAATTTCCACAAAATAGCTTGCTGGAAGTTTTGTTGGAATTACATTGAACCTATAGATCCGTTGGGAAGAGCTGACACCTTGTTGAGGTTTCTGGAAGAGATGAGCATTTGAACCAGTAGACTGTGTAAAGATCACCCTCACCATTACAAGTGCGCATCATTTAATTCTTTCAAAAAAGTAGAAGGGCAAATTTGTTCTCTGCTTGAGCTGGGACATCCATCTTTTCTTGCCCTTGGACATCAGTGCTCCTGGTTCTTGGGCATTTGGTCTTTTTATTATTATTATTTTTATATTATTTAATCTTTTTATTTTTTTATTTTTCACTTTTTTTCATTTTATTTTTTAAATTTACATCCAAATTAGTTAGTATATAGTGCAACAATGATTTCAGGAGTAGATTCCTTAATGCCCCTTACCCATTTAGTCCATCCCCCCTCCCACAACCCTTCTAGTAACCCTCTGTTTGTTCTCCATACATAAGAGTCTCTTATGTATTGTCCCTTTTTTATTATTTAAAAAAAATTTTATTTTAATTAATTTATTTATTTTAATTCACATACAAGTTAGTTAGCATATAGTGCAACAATGATTTCAGGAGTAGATTCCTTAATGCCCCTTACCCATTTAGCCTATCCTGCCTCCCACAACCCCTCCAGTAACCTTGTTTGTTTTCCATATTTAAGAGTCTCTTATGTTTTGTCCCCCTCCCTGTTTTTATATTATTTTTGCTTCCCTTCCCTTATATTCATCTGTTTTGTATCTTAAAGTCCTCATATGAGTGAAGTCATATGATATTTGTCTTTCTCTGACTGACCAATTTTGCTTCGCATAATACCCTCTAGTTCCATCCACGTAGTTGCAAATGGCAAGATTTCACTCTTTTTGATAGCCAAGTAATACTCCATGAGTATACATATATACCTCATCTTCTTTATCCATTCATCCATAGATGGACATTTGGGTTCTTTCCATACTTTGGCTATTGTTGATAGTGCTGCTATAAACATGGGGGTGCATGTGCCCCTTTGAAACAGCATACCTGTATCCTTTGGATAAATACCTAGTAGTGCAATTGCTGGGTCATAGGGTAGTTCTATTTTTAATTTTTTTGAGGAACCTCCATACTGTTTTCCAGAGTGGCTGCACCAGCTTGCATTCCCACCAACAGTGCAAAAGAGATCCTCTTTCTCCACATCCTTGCCAACATCTGTTGTTGCCTGAGTTGTTAACGTTAGCCATTTTGACAGGTGTGAGGTGGTATCTCATTGTGGTTTTGATTTGTATTTCCCTGATGATGAGTGGTGTTGAGCATTTTTTCATGTGTCGGTTGGTCATCTGGATGTCTTCTTTGGAGAAGTGTCTGTTCATGTCTTTTGCCCATTTCTTCACTGGATTATTTGTTTTTTTGGGTGTTGAGTTTGGTAAGTTCTTTATAGTTCTTTATAAAGGGATCCTAACCCTTTATCTGATATGTCATTTGCAAATATTTTCTCCCGTTCTGTCAGTTGCCTTTTCATTTTGCTGATCGTTTCCTTTGCTGTGCAGAAGCTATTTATTTTGATGAGGTCCCAATGGTTCATTTTTGCTTTTGTTTCCCTTGCCTCTGGAGACATGTTGAGTAAGAAGTTGCTGTGGCCAAGGTCAAAGAGGTTTTTGCCTGCTTTCTCCTCAAGGATTTTGATGGCTTCCCATCTTACATTGAGGTCAATTGTCCCTTTTGAGTTTATTTTTGTGTATGGGTAAGAAAGTGGTCCAGGTTCATTTTTCTGCATGTCACTGTCCAGGTTTCTCAGCACCACTTGCTGAAGAGACTGTCTTTATTCCATTGGATATTCTTTCCTGCTTTGTCAAAGATTAGTTGGCCATACGTTTGTGGGTCCATTTCTGGGTTCTCTATTCTGTTCCATTGATCTGAGTGTCTGTTCTTGTGCCAGTAGCTTACTGTCTTGATAATTACAGTTTTGTAATACAGCTTGAAGTCCTTTGGGCATTTGGTCTTGAACGGTGACTTACACCATCCGCTCATTTGGTTCTCAGACCTTCAGACTTGAACTGAATTACACCCATTTTTCTGGTTCTCCAGCTTGCAGATGGCAGATCATGGGATTTCTTGGTCTCCATAATTGCACAAGTAACTCCTATAATAGATCTCTTACACACATACACACACACACACACACACACACACACACACACAATCTTACTGGTTCTGTTTCTCTGGAGCTGTAACTAATACACTCTCCTTTCTTAGCATATCAATTATACTCTTTATTTCCTTTTTTAAGTGGTTGCCCTAGAATTTGCAATATACATTTATAATTAATCCAAGCCTACTTTCAAATAACACTATTTTGCTTCACAGGTAGTGCAAGCACCTTATAATAACAAATTATTTCTACTTTAAAGCATTAAAATTTTTTAATGTTTATTTTTTGAAGGAGAGAGAGAGAGAGAGACAGAGCATGAGCGGGGAAGGGGCAGAGAGAGAGGAAGACACAGAATCCGAAGCAGACTGCAGGCTCTGAGCTGTTAGTACAGAGCCCAACATGGAGCTCCAACTCAAAGAGCGCCGAATAATGACCTGAGCTGAAGTCGGATGCTCAACCGACTGAGCCACCTAGGTGCCACCTAGGAACAAATTATTCCTACTTTAAAATAATTAGAGATTTACAGGAAGTTGCAAAAATGGTACAGAAAGGTCCTGTGTATTCTTCATTCTATGTTCCCCACTGGTAAAATTTCATATAATTTCAGAACAGTAACAGATCCAGAAATTGTGGTTAGCACTATTTATAGACTTTATTAAAATGTCACCAGCTTCATACATATATATGTGTAGGTGTATGTGCATTGTGTATAGTTCTATGCAATTTTATCACATGTGTAGACTTGAGTAACCACCACCACTGATTAGAACATTTACTGCTAGGGGCACCCGGGTGGCTCAGTCCATTGAGTGTCTGACTCTTGATTTCAGCTCAAGTCATGATCCCAGGATTGTGGGATAGAGCTCCATGTCAGACTGAGCATGGAGCCTGCTTAAGATTCCTTCTCTCTCTCTCTCTCTGTCACTTTCTGTCCCTTTCCCCTACTCTTTCTCTCTTAAAAAAGGTAACAGGAAACAAAAAAAATTTACTGCTTATATGTAAGGGGAAACTTAAAATGAAGCATTTAATGAGACAGAAGGGGGCAGGGGCAGGGACTGAGACAGAGAAAGAGAGGGAGTGAGAGAATATAGTGAACTGTTCATGTTTAAGAGAGTCAAGATAATGTGGAAATCTGCTAATCTCAAGAGACAATTCAGTGACATGCAAAACTACATGCGGCCAACAGGGCAGTGAAATTTTCTTATTGAGGAATCTCATAAGATTACTAAAGATAAAGAAATAATTTGTATGAGACAGAAGACTATTCAAGTAAGACCATGTCTGCCTGCAGAATCTCAGAATACTAAACAATGACCTGAATGCTTATATATGGAGTATAGGCAAACAGATGCAGAGGGATGCAGGAATGCTTCCATTAAGCAGGGAATAGATCAAGGAGCACTTGTCCACAATGGCTACAAGATTTCTGTACAAGAACACTGTGGGCTTTTGAGGCCAGACAATTCTTGTTGGTTATGCCTTTACATGCTGTCCAGATCTTTAGAACTCCTGGCCTTAGGCCACCTGGCACTATGAAAAAAAAGCATATCTTGGGGTGCCTGGGTGGTTCAGTCAGTTGAGCATCCGACTCTTGATTTCGGCTCCAGTCATGATCCCATGGTTGTGGGATCGAGCCCCGCATTGGGCTCTGTGCTGAGCATGGAGCCTCCTTAAGATTCCCTCTCACGGGGCGCCTGGGTGGCTCAGTCGGTTAAGCGTCCGACTTCAGCTCAGGTCACGATCTTGCGGTCCGTGAGTTTGAGCCCGCGTCGGGCTCTGGGCTGATGGCTCAGAGCCTGGAGCCTGCTTCCGATTCTGTGTCTCCCTCTCTCTCTGCCCCTCCCCCGTTCATGCTCTGTCTCTGTCTCAAAAATAAATAAAACGTTAAAAAAAAATTTTTTTTTAAAAAAAGATTCCCTCTCTCTCTCCCTCTTCCCCTCTCCCCAGTTCATACTCATACTCTAAAAAAGAGAGAGAAAGAGAAAGAAAAAGAAAACAAAGCACATCCAACAAAATTTCAAAAGTATCTAGAAGGTTGTGATAATAATCAAAACCCACAAATCCTTTCTTGTTCTTCATGAAGAATATTCTTTTCCCAGACTTCCTTAGTCCCTGTTTCCACTCATAGGGTCTTTTTTTTTTCCTCCCCCAGAATTGCCAATAATGGAGGATCTGGGTTTTTTAAGTTATTTTTATATACCCTTTTATTATGGAAAGTGAGTTTCTTGCACACAACTGCTTTCATCCTGGTTGACTTGAGTAGGCCTCAGCCCATACCATCAAAAGTGACCATTACTTAAAAAAATTTTTTTTGTAATGTTTTTATTTGAGACAGAGAAAGACAGAGCATAAGCAGGGGATGGGCAGAGAGAGGGAGACACAGAATCTGAAGCAGGCTCCAGGCTCTGAGCTGTCAGCACAGAGCCCGACGTGGGGCTCGAACTCACAGACTGTGAGATCATGACCTGAGCTGAAGTCGGACGCTTAACCGACTGAGCCACAAAGGTGCCCCCCAACAAAAAAATTTTTTTAATGTTTAATTTTGAGAGAGAGAGAGAGACGGAGGGAGGGAGGGACAGAGTGTGAGCAGGGGAGGGTCAGAGAGAGAGAGGGAGGCACAGAATCTGAAGCAGGATCAAGGCTCTGAGCTGTCAGCACAGAGCCTGAATGGGGCTTGAACTCACAAACTGCAAGATCATGACCTGACCTGAAGTCGGACGCTTAACTGACTGAGCCACCCAGGTGCCCCAAAAGTGACCATTATGACCATTACTAAAAGGAGAGAAGGGGGTACCGTTCTATCACAGCTGAAATTTAAAGGGTACCAGTTATACAAAAGGCCTTGGTTGGAGCTTTATTCAAAGCATTTTAATGACACTCAGGAAGATTATTTGTTAAGTTCTAGCAACTTTTATTCTAATACCAACTTTATTTCAGAACTTCAAGGAAGTTTAACTTTCAAGGAAAAGAGAATTCAATTCAATGTGGGCTTATCATTTGTTGCATTAACACTAAACTAAGTACTGGGACTTTTCAAAAGAAGCATTAGCTTTGCTACTTGATCTCAAGGAGCTTAAAGTTTCATTAGAGTAATAATATATTAGCCCTGAAAATAATTAGAGATATCAGATGTCGTTCCCATCAGAAGTAATTCTAAAAAGAGGTGAGACTAGGTAAGGGATGATTATGTCTCCGGAGAGCCACAAAAATCTTTCTAGAGGGGGATGGGAGTGGGGAGCTGGGGTGGGGGTTTGCAATAAGATTGGAAAGGGAGAAGGAAGGGCTGTTTAAGGAAACTTAATTATTGCAAGTAACATTCTTCAAACATTTCAAGACAAAAGAAAGGGGAAGCATAGTAGGCAAGACTGGAAAATAAAACATTGCAGAGGGGAGCCGCTGTCATTTACTTTCATCACTGTTTTACAGTTATATTTGCCTTATGCCAAGGAACAGCCTTTGACATCAGAGCATACAAGGTATTTCAGAAATTAGAGAGGATGGAGGTTCTACTGCATCAACACCTAGCATGTTCTCCGTTTGACCATCCATTATTCTCAGCCATGACCTAATTTCTATGCACTCTACCTGGGCCCTATGAGGCTTGTGGATTGAAAACCCTCTTGTTTTTATATTCTTAATTCTAGGGGGTTCCTGAGTAGCTCAGTCGGTTGAGTGGACAACTCTTGATTTCAGCTCAGGTCATGATCTCGTGGTTCATGGGATCCCAAGCTCCTGCTTGGCATTCTCTCTCTCCCTACTGACTGCCCCTCCTCTGCTCACATGATCCTCTCTCTGAAAATAAATAACATCAAAAAAAGTTCTTAATTCTAACACATGTAGGCATTTAGTAGGAAGCAATTATTTTGAAGCTCATTTCTAGTGGAAATTAACCAAGAATAATATCTTGATATTTTGTGTAATTAGGGGTGTTTTGATTATACTGTTTATTTATTTATATATTTATTTATTCTCTCTGTTTTTAATTGTGCTGTTTACTTTGGGATGTAAATCACGGCTTTGGGACAAGGATATTTAGCACCAAACTAAGCTTTGGTTTGCCAAAACAGTTCAGCCAAGAGTAAGTCTGTGTGCTGTCAGAATCACATTGTAAGGTGCTGCTGAAATACAGCATATGGTGTTCATCTTTTTTCTCTGTGAAAGGACCCTGTCCTGAGGGGCCATTGCTTCGGCTCCTGGGGACTTCCTTGATGGTCACTTTACTTCAGCGCTGCCCTGGCTTCATGAAAAAATACCAAGATGTGTGCAGAGGGAGCAGCCAAAGCTCCTTCCAAATGGGAATGAAGGAGGGGCCCAGCTGAGAGTGCTTTTCTCCTTGACTCGGGCAGTTAAGTTTCTCTGGTCATAGAGGAAAGAATGTAGCTTATGTTTGAATCAGTTTTGTTTTTTTTTTATTACTGGAGTTTTATGCCTGGTTGAAATTCTGTCTGCTCCTGAATGGACTAATCCAGGAGAGGCCAGGGTTCCACTGCTCTGCCTCTTCTGCCTCTTGAGCCTCTGGGGAGTCCCTTTATTTATTCATCTGTCTTTCATTTGCTTTGAGTACTTTGGCTCCAAGTTTTGAGATACATTCCGTGCAAAATGGGAAGAGGCAATCCTGACAGATGCTACTGTGATAACTAAGAACTTGCTGAGTGTCTTCACCAGAAGCAGCATATTCTGAGGTTGGATTTTTCCCACCGGTGAACAGGATAATTATGCACTGCAAAGATACTAGCTATAACTGTTGCTTTTCTGATCACCGTGACTGATTCTTTCATAAACATCTAATTGAATTCCAAAATGAATGATGCTTCTTTTCAGGTAAGATGAAATATATGATATTGAAATTTTGTATATTAATTTGTTTTCATTTTCCAGTGCAAGAAGCGCTAGTGAGGTGAAAAGACTGTGTGGTTTTATTATAGTTTGTGTATTAGTTACAATTCTCCATGGAAACAGCTCTGTTCCCCTTTCAGCCTCCCCAAAGCTGGAGTGTGTGATGGAGAATCCAGGTATACATACATGGCATGGTCTGGCTTGGGACACCAAATCTAATTCAGTCCTTACATTTTACAGAAGGGGAAACAAGCTCAGAGAAAACTCTTGGAATTTTTTCATGGGAGTGAGACTCAGTGTGGTATTTTTAAGCACCTTATTTAAAAAAAAAAATTTTTTTTTAACGTTTATTTATTTTTGAGACAGAGAGAGACAGAGCATGAACGGGGGAGGGTCAGAGAGAGAGGGAGACACAGAATCCGAAACAGGCTCCAGGCTCTGAGCAGTCAGCACAGAGCCTGATGCGGGGCTCGAACCCACGGACCGCAAGATCATGACCTGAGCCGAAGTCGGATGCTTAACCGACTGAGCCACCCAGGCGCCCCAAAGCACCTTATTTTAAAACTCACTTATCATAAGAAAAATAAAACCCATATTGCAAAGGTAACAAGAGGTCAGCTCTTGAGCAATATTATACCAAGTTATAAGAGAGGTAAGCAATCAGCCAAGATCCAAGTTTAGTTAGTGTACATCTTCCTCGGAGAATCAGAACCATATCATCACAATTTAAACATTCTTACTGCTTTCACATGCAAGGGTAATTCTATAGGTCCAGGATATAGAAGTTTATAAACAAAGCCCTTGTCTTTCAGGCTGGACTCTAAGATGTGATAATTATAATGGAAACAATAAATAATAAATGAGAATGAATTCTCATAATTATAAAAGAATGGATTATTGTGTATGAACTACTGTGCCCTTTACATTTTTTTATTTAAACCTCCCTACTGTTTGTGAGTACATAAAGATAAATAATTTACTTAGGGTTGCTGAGGACGGAACCAGCTTGGCTCAGGTCCCCAATCCTGCTCCTAGATCTGGTGCTCATGGACAATTTTGGCCGAAACTGCACTTTCTCCTCCAGCAAGAAGGCAAGTGTCTTATGCAACATTGTTTTCCGTATTTAAATCAAGGGGCCAACTCCAGAGACCCGGTTAATTGGGGGTGGGGTGGAAAACAGTTTGATAGTTTGTTGGGTTTATTTAGTTAAGAAAGATGAGGACGGAGGAAGTCGCATTCATAGGTTGGACTCTTTGTGCTCTTCCTTTTGACACAACCCGAGCCTTGGAACTATATCCCCTCAAAACAACTGTTAAAGAATCCTTCTTGATATTACAAACCTTGTGGCTACGGTAGTACCGGCAGTACCGCCGAGTCTTTAAGTCACCCACGCCTGGCGTCTCAGCACCAACCCTTCCTCAGGCGTACACGCAGGCGAAGCATGCTCAGCAGTTGCGGGGCACGGGGCACTGGGCGGGGCGTGAGGGCTTTTCCCGCCCCCTCCACGCGGCCCGGGGCGCGGCTCCCAGCCGGGTGGTGCGGCGCGCCCAGACCGCCCCTCCCTCCTGTCCACTCTCTGGGCGGAGCCGGGGCGGTGCGGCTCTCCGGCTCGCGAGGAGGAGGCCGCGCTGATTTCCGTGCACCGCGCCGCGGCTCATACGGGTTCTGTGTTTCCCCAGGCGGGGCCGGGCGTGCGCGGCCGCGATGAGCTGGGAGTTGCTGCTCTGGCTGCTGGCGCTGTGCGCGCTTCTCGCGCTCGTGGTGCAGCTGCTGCGCTTCCTGCGGGCGGATGGCGACCTGACCTTGCTGTGGGCCGAGTGGCAGGGGCGACGCCCAGGTGAGGACCCGCAGCCGCGCCTCCAGAGTGGGAGGTCGGGTTCCGGGCGCCCGTCCCCGCTGTCCCCGCCTCCCACCGGGTGGTGTGGAGCTTCCGTGCCTTTCCCTGGGGCTGACGGTGGGGGAGGAAAAAGCCGGGGCCCAGAAGGCGGGTCTGCCCCTTTGTCTTTCGTCCGGGTCAGGGAGGACATGCCTGGTTGCCAAAGTCAGAGGGCGCTGGAATGGGCGGGGCGCCCTGAGTGCTGGAAGTTCTTAATCAGGCCCCCAGGGATTCTGCTGCTGCGTGCGCGGACGACGATACCGAGAAACACTGCCAGTCCCCTGAGTTTGTACGGGAGCCTCCTTTCGAGAACTGGAGCTCGGTTTTTCTACATCCTGAAGTTGTTCCCTCATTCTGAGTTGTGAAATAAAATGAAATAACCCGGAGTTACCTACCTACCTACTTATTCCCCTAGAAAGACCTGGATTGGCATTTTGCCCCGAGATAGATCATTACAGGCACATTGAGGGGCATTCTGCCTATCCCACTTTCATCTGTGCCCTGCTTGAAATTTGGTCGTCGTTTACTACTGCATTCTTTGCGCTAAAAGCAATGGGCACCGCCCTTTACACACGCGACCTCCAGCCTTTACAGAGACTCTTACAAAGCAGGCGTTATTGATCTTATTTTCCAGGTGGGGAAACCAATATTCAGAGACATTAAATGACCCAGCCAGAGCTAGGCTTTGGATCCATAAGGGCTCAGGGAAGTGGACTTTCCCTGGACCTAGTTTCCTGTGTGAAAATACCCAAAAAGCACGTGAGGAAGTTTACTTGGAAGTGATGGCTAGCAGTTCAGAAGATAATACATTGCTTTCAAAACGGGTCTGGGAGGGAAGGGGAGCCATATGGCTTTCAAGGATGTCAAAACAGGTTCTTGAGGACCAACAACAAACCAACCAACCAACCAACAAAAACTTAGATGGTACAGTGTTTTGTGTCCCTTCAAAGCTCAACTGTACCTGACAAAATCTTACTCCTTAGTATTTCATTTCTCTCGTTGCATTTTCTTGGGTATAACATCTGGAGTGCTGACATTATTGAGTTCATGGAAAATACACTACACCTGTGCAAAGTCAACGTGTGGCAGGCAGATAGATGGCTGGGATTGTCAGACCCTCTCTTGATCAGACCTTCTCTTGCCTGATGGCTGCCTTGTGGCTACTTTGTGGATACTTACATTTGATCCTGAGTGCTTTTATGTTAACTTGGACTTTGAGAATTACATACAAATAATTTCTTTTTAAAACTTAATTCTGTAGAAGTTATTTGATCCATTAGTCATGTCAAGTGCTGAAAAGGGAAAACGTTGAGACAATGTCTGAATGAATATCTAATAGCTAGTTAAATTACAGGTTATCGCATATCAAGCAAAAACTGAAAGTTAAGGTGACCAAAAATAATTTTTAAGAAATTCACTTAATTTTTTCAGTGTTTTACTTTGGCTGGAAAAATAGTTTTAAAGGATTTTAACATGCATTTAATTACATTGCTATTATTATTTACTTGTATAATTGACTAATTTGCATATTAATTTGATACATTGTCATTTATCTAAGTAAATAAATCACATTAAAAGTTATTCAGCAAATAAAGTTGTAATGTTAAATGGTGATGGCTTTTTAATTTTAAATTTTAATTTAACTTTTAACTTCATTTTTTTTTAAATTTTTTTTTTAACGTTTATTTATTTTTGAGACAGAGAGAGACAGAGCATGAATGGGGGAGGGTCAGAGAGAGAGGGAGACACAGAATGTGAAACAGGCTCCAGGCTCTGAGTTGTCAGCACAGAGCCCTACGCGGGGCTCGAACTCACGGACTGCAAGATCATGACCTGAGCCGAAGTCGGACACCCAACGGACTGAGCCACCCAGGCGCCCCTTAACTTCATTTTTAAATTTAGTCATTCTTAAACCTGCATTGACTGAAGAGTAAGCTTTCTAGAACTCCTTTTATGTATAAAGCACAGATATATGTGAGGTACACAGTGTATCTGGAGTTACAATTTCATTGGGGGAGTTTTTAAGAAAAAAATGACTAGAAAGACTACTGGAGGTTGGGGGCTGGTGATAATGAAACAAACTTAAAGGAACATGGAGATACACTCAGGTTCCCATCAGGTTCCCAAAACGGTTTAGATTGGAAAGATAGGCAAACTCTATTAAGGTAAAAAAAAAAAAATTTTTTTTTTTTAATAAATCCTCCTTGTCTTCTCCATAGGTTTATTATTTTTGTCACTTTAAAAAATAGACAATATTCTTATATACTACAGAATTTAAAGATACAAAAGGAGGGGCACCTGGGTAGCTCAGTTGGTTAAGCATCCAACTCTTGGTTTCTGCTTGGGTCGCGATCTCACGGTGTGTGAGTTCGAGCCCCACATTGGGCTCCTGACTGACAGTGTGGAGCCTGCTTGGGATTCTCTCTCTCCCTCTCTCTCTCTGCCCTGCCCCCACTTGCGCTCTCTGTCTTTCAAAAATAAATAAATAAACTTAAAATAAAGATACAAAAGGACTTATGGTGAAAAGTTGCCCCCAGCCACCAAGTATGCCTCTTTGGAGGCAACCAACATTTCTGCTTTCACATATCCTTCTAAAGAAACTCTCCATGTTCCCAAGCGTATATCTTACATGGTGAAATCTAAGGGTGACTAATCATAGATACTGACACAGATCCAGAAAAATCCATGGCACAAGTCCAGAGCAGGAAAAGTTTCCAGCAGCAGCACATCTGGGGAAAACTCGGGTTTTTGTTGGCAGTAACCTCAATAGGAGTGAACTGTGAAATGACTGCCAGAAAAGATTAGGCAAGCCTGGGAGGCGTATAGTCGCTGAAGCAACGAATAGCAGTCCACAACAGATGTCTTCTGAATAAAGGCTTGTCTGTGCTGGCCTCTGTGCTGCACACTGGGGACACCGCAGTGGCTCAACCAGCCATTGTCCAGACCCCACGGGAATCCTGGATCCTTCTGCGGCTAGTTCTCTTCAATAGGAACATTGACCAGCTAGAGTTTGTGCAGTGGGGTGTGAGCCAAAGAGTGAGGAAACCTGAGGCCATGTCATCTGAGGGAAGGTCATAGACACTGGAGGTGTTTATTTAGCCTTAGAGAAGCAAGAGATGATGAGAGGATTTAGGGAAGACACGTCAGCTCTCTTCAAATATACAAGGGATTGTCATGTGCGAGGCATGCCTGATTTTATTCTTTCTGTTACCACAAGGCAGAACTGCTGCTGACTGCTGCTGGGTAGCAGAAATTGAAGGTATATCACAGTAGAAGAAAGAATCCTTGGGATGCTTGGGTGGCTCAGTCAGTTGAGCATCCAACTCTTGATTTCAGCTCAGTCATGATCCAAGGGTCATGGGAACGAGCCCAGTGTGGGGCTCTGTGCTGAGCGTGGAGCCTGTTTAAGATTCTCTCTATCTCCCTGTGCCCCTCTTCCCTTCTCATGGTCTCTCTTTTCTTTCTCTCTCTCTCTCTCTCAAAAAAAAAATCCTTGCCCCCCTTGAATGATTAGACTAGTCTAAAAAGGAGGGGGTGCTTTGGAGATAACTAGCTTCCTCATTCTGTGAGGGAATTAAGTAGACATTAGTCCGTGCCTTGAGAGAATTCTCAAACTGGGTTGGGGGTTGAACTGCTAAGTTTCCTTCCAGCTCTGAGGATCTGCTTTCAGAGACTCTGTAGGGGAGACCATGATTTCTGCTATCTTCTGTGGAATTGGTAAACAAGAGTTGGTGCTAAATACAAAAGCTTTCCTCTCCATGGTGGGAAGAAAGGGGCCAGAAGTGCAGGTATACTAAGGTACACATGAGCTAAGGGGTTTTCATTGTTGGTTTTAAGTAATATTTGCTTATTGGCGTAAAAATGGAGAAATTTTTATTCTATGCTAGTTAGTAAATAGTTACAAACAACTAGAGTCACCCTGTAGACTGAGTATTGCAGAACTTTGGGACAGTGAGTAGTCAGTGAGTGAGTAAATGATTATTATCTGAATATACACTCTACCATTCCTGATGAAGTTCTCGCTTGTGCATTTCCGTAAAAGTACATCATGTGATGGGAAAGAATTACAGCCTAGACATAGTATTCAGGATGGTTGCAACCTTAGTTCAGATATTTACATGAAACCTTTTAACTGAAGACAAGCTATAGTTTCTTGAATGGCTAAGAAACAGTTGGGTTTTAAAATATTGATCATATTCTCACAGTTTGTAAAATCGAGCCCCATGTCCGGCTCTGTGCTGATGGCACAGAGCCTGCTTGGCATTCTCTCTCCCTCTCTCTCAAAATAAATAAATAAACTAAAAAAAAAAATGAAATAAAATATTGATCATTTTAAAATGTGAGCACCATAGGCTAGTGGTCAGGGTGTGGACTTTGGAGCTAAATGTACCTGGGATTTTTTTTTAAGCTTATTTATTTATTTTGAGAGAGACAGTGCGCATGCAAGAGAGACCACCACTGAGGGAGGGAGAGAGGGAGATAGAGAATGCCATGCAGGTTCCGCTCTGTCAGCAGAGAGCCTGATGAGGTGCTTGAACTCATGAACAGTGAGATAATGACCTGAGCTGGTATCAAGAGTTGGATGCTTAACTGACTGAACCACCCTGGTGGCCCTGTACCTGGGCTTATATCCCAGCTCTCCTAGGGTTGTTGGGTGTTTACTGAATAGTTATTGATGGAGTTCTTTCTATATTCCAGTCTCTATGCTAGGCACTGAATAGTGAACAAGGCAGATAGGGTCCCAGTTTTAAGGGAATTTACAGTCTAGTGAGGTAAATTAATGTCTGTAATCCTCAGCTTCCTTTTTTATAAAATTGAGATAATTCTTATTTCATGAATTTCTTGTAAGATTTGTTTTACCTTGTAATACCTTGTTTTAATAAGGTACTGTGTTTAAGCACATAGGAAATAATAAAAACATATAAAGCCTTTATAGTTAGTAACCCCATTGCCCCTTGCTAGAGAAATTAGAACATACATTATTGGGTGAATATTCTATGTTTTGCTGCTGAAAAGTCTATTTGTTAAACACTTTTAGCAATAGTGAGTTGACATTTTATTAAGCACTGAGTATATGTCAGATACTGCTCGGGGTACTTTACTTACTAACTTACTTTTCTCAACAATGCTTTGAGGGAGGTTTTGTTATTAATCCAGTTTTCCAGTTGTGAACATTAAGGCACCAAGTTCTCACATGGGGGCATTTCACTGCTGTGTGTGATGGAGCCGGGATTTGAACCCTGGCAGTCCAGAGCTCGTACTGTTAACCCGACAATTAGGTTTTAGACTTGTTTGACTAAAACAGTAAACTGATTTCCTGATTTTAATGTTTATGATCTAAAATCAGAGCTCGTACTGTTAACCCGACAGTTAGGTTTTAGACTTGTTTGACTAAAACAGTAAACTGATTTCCTGATTTTAATGTTTATGATCTAAAATCAGAGGTGTGTGGGGCACCTGGGTGACTCAGTCGTTGAGCATCAGGCTCTTGACTTCAGCTCAGGTCATGATCTCATAGCTCGTGGGTTGGTGCCCCAGTTTGGGCTCTGCGCTGACAGCGCTGAGCCTGCTTGGGATTCTGTCTCTCTCCCTCTCTCAGATTTTCCCCTCCCCTGCTGGTGTACGCGTGCATGCGCGTGCTCTCTCTCTCTCTCTCTCTCTCTCTCTCTCTCTCTCTCTGTCTCCCTCAAAATAAATAAATAAACTTAAAAAAAAAAAAAAAAAGCCCAGGTACATCTAGCTCCTCCCCTGCAATTCAGATAGACAGTGGCTCTCATGTCCTGCAGTGCAAATAAGCTTTTCATTGGAGGAAAGGAGAATAAACCACTCTTTGGTTTAGAGCTGTAACATTTTTATAGTTTTTCACAAGAACATGATTGGGCAAGCAGAGTACAGCATTTCATTTCTCTATCGTATGCATTTAATCTTGGGTGAACTGTTATTCTCCAAGAAGAAAGCTCAGGCCTTTGAGGAGCAAGCACTTTTATAAAGTGACTTTTAATTGATAGGCATCAGATATGATTGACAAATGAGGAAAACAAAAATCCAGAATGATACCACCATACCTTAGAGTAGAGCTTGGTATATTCAGATTCATCATCAATACCTCCATTGCAAGAAATTAGAATAATAGAATTCAGAACTGGATGGGACCTTTAGTGATCATCTTATCTGAATCCCTCATTTCATGGATAAGGAAGTGAGAAAGCAATTCAGATAGACTTTATTCACTTAGACTAATTTTTCTCAATTGAATACATAAATAAATAGAGCCTGGGAGTCAGATCATCAAGTTATAAGGCTTGTCCTAGAGTAAAGTCAGGAAAACTCACCCAAGAGTCGGGAATATATAATACAGTGTGTTGATAACTGTTACTAATATATTTGTATTCATGCTTTTTAAAAAAAAAATTAGGTAGGAGGTGCTTTCTGAGGATATTTAATTAAAAAAATTTATATCACTTTATTGAGGTATGAGTAGCATAAAAACTACATATTTAAAATATACAACTCAGTGAATTTGAGGTAGGTATATACCTGTGAGAACATCACCAGAATCAAGCCCATAAATATAGGATAGTGAAAAAAAAGTTTTTTTTATTTTAGAGAGAGTGTACAAGCAGGGGAGAGGGGCAGATGGTGGGGGAAAGAGAGGGAGAGAGTGAGAGAGAGAGAGAGAGAAGATCCCAAGCAGGCTCTATGCTGAGTGTGGAGCCCTATGTGGGGCTGGATCCCACAACCCTGGGATCATGACATGAGTCAAAATCAAGAGTCAGATACTCAACTGACTGAGCCACCCAGGCACCCCTAGGCTATTAGAATTTTTAAACTCCGCACATTATGCCTTCATATTTTGTGGTATTGTTTAAGACTGTCTTTTTGGTAATCTTTGATTTATGGGTGTAATCCAGAGCTTAGTTTCTGCCCTCAGGCTGCACTTATTTCTCACTAGAATGGGAGCTGACCGATATGGTGGTATGGGTGACTGGAGCATCGAGCGGGATCGGTGAAGAGCTGGTTTACCAGCTGTCTAAACTAGGAGTCTCCCTTGTGCTGTCAGCCAGAAGAGTGCAGGAGCTGGAGAGGGTGAAGAGAAGGTGCCTTGGTGAGTAAATCTAAAACCACAGCAGCTTCCTGGAAATCAACCAGAATTCACATTCAAATACAATTTTGAGATTTTTAGAAGTTAAGAGTGGGATTTTCCTGGGCATATTATCTGCTCTGGTTCCAGATACTCCAAATGCTTAGATCCAAATTCTCTTTCTTTGGGCATCTCTTCAGTAGCTGCTCTTGCCCCTTCCTTTTCTTTTCTGATGTCTTTCTACTTTTCTTCTTCTTTTTTTTTTAAAGTTTTTATTTTACTTCTAGTTAGTTAACATACAGTGTTATAGTAGTTTCAGGTGTACAATATGGTGATTAACACATACATCATCTGGTGCTCATCACAAGTGCACTCCTTAATCCCCATCCCCTATTCAACCCATCCCTCCACTCCCTCCCCTCTGGTAACCATCAATTTATTCTCTATAAAAGAGTCTATTTCTTTGTTTGCCTCTCTCTCTCTTTTTGCCCTATACTTGTTTGTTTTGTTTCTTAAATTTCACATATGAGTGAAATCATGTGGTATTTGTCTTTCTCTAACTGATGTATTTTCCTTAGCATAATACTCTGTAGCTCTACCCACATCATTGCAAATTCTGCCCCTTGTTTAATTGATTTATTTGTTTTGTGGGGGTTGAGTTTTTGTAAGTTCTTTATATATTTTGGATACTTGCCCTTTACTGGATATGTCATTTGCAAATATCTTCTCTCATTCTTTTAGTTGCCTTTTAGTTTTGTTGATTATTTCTTTGGCTGTATGGAAGCTTTTTATTTTGATGTAGTTCCAATAGTTTATTTTTGCTGTTGTTTCCTTTCCCTTGCCTCAGGGGACCTATCTAGAAAACAGTTGCTGCAGCTGATGTCAGAGAAGTTACTGCCTGTATCCCCTTCTAGGATTTTGATTGTTTCATGTCTCCCATTTGGGTCTTTAATCCATTTTGAATTTATTTTTGTGTATGGTGTAAGAAAGTGGTCCAGTTTCATTCTTTTGCATGTTGCTGTCCAGTTTTCCCAACACCATTTGTTGGAGAAACTGTTTTTTTCCCATTGGATAGTCTTTCTTGTTTTGTCAAAGATTAATTGACCATGTAATTGTGGATTTACTTCTGAATTTTCTATTTTGTTCCACTGATCTGTGTGTGCCTTCTATTTTTATTTTGTGCTGACTCTTGATATTAGAGACTGATCACGAATTCTTTTAAATGCTAGTGGATTTTCTTTTTTTTTTTTTAATGTTTATTTATTTTTGAGAGAGAGAGAGAGAGAGAGAGCGAGCAGGGGAGAAGCAGAGAGAGAGGGAGACACAGAATCCGAAACAGGCTCCAGGCTCTGAGCTGTCAGCACAAGGCCCAATGTGGCGCTCAAACTCACGGAACTGTGAGATCATGACCTGAGCTGAAGTTGGGCGCTTAACCAACTAAGCCACCCAGGCACCGCGAATGCTGGCGGATTTTCAGTGACCACGTACTTTATACTTTTGTCTTAGAGAAAGAACAGTTTGGTTCTTATATATGGCATTCATGTGTGTAACCATAGAAATTTAACTAGAAAGGATCCTTCTTCATTTTGCTGAAATAGCAGATATTAAAGTCATATGGGACACTATAAGATTTTTGTTATAAAAATGAAAGAACAAAAAAAATGAAAGAACAGGAATTGAATTAGGTTTTAAAATGCAGCTTGAGGTAATATTCATATAGGGAGCAACAATGTTATTTTTTTTTTAACTTTTATTTATTTTTAATTTTTTTTGGTTTAGGTTTTGGTATAGATGTGTTCACTTGAAAACAAGTTATCAGGGGCGCCTGGGTGGCTCGGTCGGTTAAGCGTCCGACTTCGGCTCAGGTCACGATCTCGCGGTCCGTGAGTTTGAGCCCCGCATCGGGCTCTGTGCTGACAGCTCAGAGCCTGGAGCCTGTTTCAGATTCTGTGTCTCCCTCTCTCTCTGCCCCTCCCCTGCTCATGCTCTGTCTCTCTCTGTCTCAAAAATAAATAAACGTTAAAAAAAAAAAAAAAAAGAAAACAAGTTATCATTTGTCATGAAACAGTACCTAAAATGAGATAATTTTGAATTTTCAAGCAGACCATTCTTTGGGTCATTTCTCTACCTGTCATTCTTGAAACAATTTTCTTTCAGTTTGCTGATGGAGTTAACCATGCAGAAAAGAGAGTCAGTAGCAAGGCCACAAGGCCTCTTTCACAATATTGCCTTCAGAGGCCTCTTATGCTTTGCACTGGGACACTTCCTCTGGCTGTTGAGACTTGCAAGTTCTGTACTGGCAGAAATGAACCATGTCAGCATGTGTCTGCTAGACTAAGGCTGACTTTTCCTTTTATCTGTCAGATCACTGGTGCAAGCATTTCCATTTCTTTTTTTAAAACAGTTGATGTTTCACAGCTTAACAGTTTGTCCATAAAACCTTTGTACCTTGTTTATTTTCTCTACCTGCCTTTCTTATTGGCTTTACTGGTTGTATTTCAAAACGTACTCTTTTGATGAGTAGTGACAGAAAGGGCCAACATGTTTCTCGATTGGCAATTTGAGGGTGTCCTGTTCCATGTTTGCATCCCTGAATCCTTGTCTGGAAGGAAGCTTCTGTGTGTCATGTGACTGGGTTAACTCTGAATGTCTTACTAATGTGAAGCATAAATTGTTTTTATGTTTTAATATGTGTAAAAGAGCAACTATACTTTCTGAGCCTATAATGAAACAAATATATCTCTGTACTTCTAAAGAAAAAGCTCTAATTTTTTTTTTTTTAGCTTGTAGTATAATCATGGTTTCTTGTAGAGTCGGTTCCAATGTTAGACTGTCCGTATTCAAGTTGAAGAGAGCCATACTACTTCCTGTGTACCCAGCCAGCTTTTTGTCTGATTAGATATTGCCTTATTACTGCCAGTCCTCTTGGTCACTGAGAGAAATTCTTCCACAAGGCCACTCAGAAATGAGTTTTTGCCAAGTCCAGTTATAGGGTGGGTATTAAACTTAACACCAAGTAGCCAGAAGCTTGATTGGACTATCTTACAACTTCTGCACTAATTTTTAAATGTCTTTATTTAGAGAATGGCAATTTAAAAGACAAAGATATACTCGTTTTGCCACTTGACCTGACTGACAGAAGTTCCCATGAGGCGGCTACCAAAATGGTCCTCCAGGAGTTTGGTAAAGTAAGTAGCCATTTTGAATTGGTAAGTCTTGCTTTGAAATAGGTAGCTACAAAAGAGATTCCTTTCTTTGTGTGCTGTCATTTAAAGGATTTTAGGCAAATGGGTCCATGCAGTGAGATCAATGCCCATGAGTCTTTTATACTTTAAGTCTTTGGATTTATGTAATTAGTACTTTCCATACCTTACTAAGTACTAATTCCTTCATGTAGAACAAAAGAAGGTAAAAATTCACTGTGCCTTTTATTTTTATGATGGGAAATTAATTCCGTAGGTGAATTGTGGTTTTTATTTTATCTCTTTATTGCTGACTGCTAGAAATTCACCATTCCATTCCAATGATTCTTCAAGTTAACAATATAACCAGCCATCCCTAAGAATTGTATCAGTCCATTTACAGGTCATCCCCAAAGTGCCCCTTTTCTGATTTTATTTAACTAGATCGACATTCTGGTCAACAATGCTGGAAGATCTCAGCGTTCTTTGTTTGTGGAGACCAGCCTGGATGTCTACAAGGAGCTAATAGAGCTTAACTACTTAGGGACACTGTCCTTGACAATGTGTGTTCTGCCTCACATGATCGAGAGGAAACAAGGAAAGATTGTTACTGTGAATAGCCTCCTGGGTATCATATCTGCGCCCCTTTCTAGTGGATATTGTGCCAGCAAACATGCTCTCCGGGTAAGACTGCTCAAACTCAGCTCTGATCTAAATATGTATATGGGAGATATGGCCATCACTGCAAGAGGTCATTGGAACGGGGCAGTGATGTAGGGGAATAGCAAGAGAGACCCAAGGAGACCTTGGGTAGAGGACATCCCCAGAAGATGCTAAAAAAGACTTGAATCTCACTCGCCTCTTCCTAATTCAGCAAACATGTACTGAGTACCGACACTGTGCCATGCTGTGCATAGCAGTGGATCCTGGGGATATAAAGATAAGAAATGGTCCCCACCCTAAAGAAGTGTATAGTCTGCTCAACATGTCACCCTCATCCTCATTTCTATCACATCTTCATGGAAACTCTACCCCCCATTTCTTCCGCACACACTTGATGTACTTACCCTTCCCATTTCTCTGACTTCTTTCTCCTTCCCCGTTGTAGTTGGCATTTATCTAGTCTAAGTATATTTTCATGTCAGAAGTAGGAGCTCCCCGCTGGATGATTAGACTGGGCTTCGTATCCCTACTGGGACTAGTCTTGACCCTATTTACTGTGGCTTCACTGAAAGAAGAAAATCCAGTCAAGGCAGAGGCTGGGAGAAAGCTTGATTTGGGCTACAATAACTTACTAGCTGTGACTATAGAAACAAATGACTTTTTAATATTGGCTTAAGAATGGATATGAAGAAATATTATTAAACTGTAACATAGAACAAATTAGATCCTAAGGCCAGTAGGAGACACATAATTTATAATTAATGCTGTTGAAAGTCAGCATAAGTGGAATGTTTCGCTGTTGGAATAATGAGATGCAACAGCTGAATGGCCTTCACAGAGTCATGAGGATCTGAAGCTTTGGTTCCTTAGGGTATCCTCTTTCTGCTGTGGAGAGAGACGGTTGCAGAGAGTGATGAAACAGATTGCTACACTGATGATTTCCCCATATTTGGTAATGGGGTAGTAGTCACTTCCTGCAGAGCAGATGGGCAAGTCTCAGGCAGGTGGATGAGGGAAGGCAGCCCACTATCTTCCTGACATGCAGAGTGCTTTCACTAAAATGCAACCTGAGCTATCTGGCCTGCCTTCCAGGACTCACTGTTTTATTACTGGATTTGATCCTGTTATACAGTGTGGCAGGTTGAGACTCCAGTTAGTTAAACCAGTAGCTGAACACTAGGACTAGGAAGTACTTTTGGAAGAACACATTTCCTTCCCTGATTCCCAACAAGCTATAGAGTGAATTTATTTATCACTGAAAAGTTCACACACTATACTAGATGTGACTTCTGACAAGGAGAGGTTTAACATGATGTATTGGCTTTCATGGTGTCCTCTCTCCTCTTTTGCTGTAGAGAGGTTAAGGATACGAGAGTTCATTGATTTACAAAGACTTTTTTCATGTCCATCTGAGGCAGGCACTTTGTTGGTCCCTGGCAGCGTGAACCCTTATAGCTGCTATTTGTTAGTGGTTGGCATTAAGAGCTGGTAACTGTTTTAATGTTGGATCACACTCCAGATTAGCTGTTTAGGCGTTTCAATACTTATCTCAGCTGATACCAATGTAATCTTGGAACATTTCCTAATTTAGGAAAAGAGAGGAGGGGAAGTAGATGTTTACTCCCTATTTGTTCAGAAGTAGCCAGTATCTTCAAGTCTAGAGGGTCTAGCTTGTTTTTATGAAAGTCATTGAGGAAGCAATCCTATTACATTTTTAACCAGCCACGGACTCGTTTGCTAACCCTAAAAATAAATGCTGAAACAAATTGTATGTTAAAATAGTCATATAAATAGAAAAAGTTGACTTCTTCCTTTATGATAATTTCTGTCAAGTATTTAATCCCTCTTGCTCCCTCTTGCACCAGCAGTGGCACTTGAGACTGCTTTGAGGGACAAAAGAAGCAGGGAGATGGGGACTGGTGTGGGGAGGGTGTGTCAGAGTCTCCGGGGATAGTTTTTCCCCTGTCCTGCGCCTACCGTGAGACATAACTCGTGGTGTCAGCCACCACTGCCAGAAGGTGTCAATTATTCCTACCAGAAGATGGTGATGCCTGAGGATGCCTGTTCTAAATTGCCCCCAGTCTTTTTTCTAGTGCTTAGTTATTTTTGAGAAGGGAAGAGAGAAAGGGAGGGAGAGGAGAATGTGAGCAGCGGAGGGGCAGAAAGAGAGGGAGAAAGAGAATCCTAAGCAGGCTCTGCCCTGTTAGCACTGAGCACGACATGGGGCTCGATCCCACGAACCATGAGATCATGACCTGCACTGAAATCAGGAGTCAGACCCTTAACCGACGGAGCCACCCAAGCGTCCTAGATTGCCCTTAGAGTTAAAAATGTTTAATAAACTTGCCCAATGAGATTTCCTGTCCTTTACTTGGCATTTAAAAACATATTTTGATAATGTGCTAGTGTCCCATATAAAAAGTTGAAGAAAAGTAATGTGCTAATAGCAAACATGAGATACATGTATTTAATTTTATTTGTTGCCCTCTTTCTTTGTTTTTGTTTTTTTTTTTTTGTTTTTGGCCTATTAGGGTTTTTTTAATTGCCTCCGTACTGAACTCGCTACATACCCAGGTATAGTAGTTTCTAACATTTGTCCAGGACCTGTGCAGTCAAATATTGTGAAGAATGCCCTGTCTGAAGAAGTCACAAAGGTAAAAAACTTCTAGTTGGAGAATAATTTGAACGCTTTAGTAGTTATGTATTGGTATTGCATCACTGTGCTTAGAATTTTTTCTAACATATTACACTAACATGTTACTGTGTTATGAATTATTTGCAAAACTTAACTCATGGCAGTAGGACCGCTGTTAAGTTTAGCTGCTAGTGCTTTAGCATTCAGTTTTAATAAAGGCTAAAGAAGTTGATAAGATACTGCTTATAAGTAATCCACTATGATGTGGGCTATCAACATTTTAAAAACTCAGTTTCTATCACTTCACAAATTACAGCAACATTGAAAGGATTTGTGTGGCTGAATTTTAGCACATTAAATCTTACTGGGATTTTAAAGAAGAGCTATGGTGAAGGAGCTTAGAAAAAGCCTGGCTGGATTGCAATAATTTTAGGTTAGCTTCACCTGTGCCTGACCACACACCTGTGCTTCCCTCAGCTCTTGGACTGCACATGGTGAGTTGGCAAGTGGATGACAAAATTCTTGCGATGAGTCCAGTATCACCCAGTGATACAAAATCCCACTAAAGACCGTGAAATTTTCCTCCTTCTCCACGAAGATCAATTTCTGCTGAGACATAACTCTGTTTATGCTTCTGTGTAAATGTTTACAGATATGATTTATATTTTCACATTTTCTGTGAAGACTGTAAGGTAAACTAGAAGCAGCACGCTGTTTTGGGAATCAAGTGACTTGGAAGATCTGGTTACTGCTAATGATCTGTGTGAACACAGATGAGTTACTACCTTTATGGGCTTCAGTTTATTTATTTGTAGAATGGTAGTGTGTTAACTGGATTAGCAGCACCAGATTTGTTCACTATGGACTCCATGGTTTATAGAATTTCATTTGCTAAATATATGTATTAGTAATTTATTTAAAAATCTTTATTGCTAAATTGATATATAATTTTCATTAAATTAAAGGGGATGTAAATAAAAGCAAAGAACCTTCATCTTTTATTTAGCCTGCATGATCTTATCTGGTCATATATGATTTGTCTAAGGCTTTTTGAAACATTACAGTTTATAGACACCCATCAGTACCAATGACGTCTTCTAAGGGGCATGAGGTCCCAGTAAAAGCGTCAACTACGTGACCTCTGAGTCCTTTATAGCTAAAAAATTTTGTGAAATATCTTGGATAAATACTCAGCATTCACTTACTTTTTTTTTAACATTTTCTTAGTCTGTAGGCATTGATGTAGCCCAGTCCCACAAGATGGTGACCAGTCGTTGTGTGCGGCTGATGTTAATCAGCATGGCCAATGATTTGAAAGAAGTTTGGATTGCGGATCACCCTTTTTTATTAATAGCATATTTGTGGCAATATATGCCAACCTGGGCCTGGTGGCTGACCAACATATTAGGGAAGAAACGAATTGAGAACTTTAAGAAGGGTTTGGTAAGACAAATTTATACAATTCTTAATACATATCAGTCTTGTAGAAAGTATGAAATTTTTGAGCGCTTGAAAACTTTTCTTACTCCCCATCAACTTTATGACATAAATACGAAAGATATAAGAAGTGTTGTATTCCCCAGGCATATCTGTTGGTTTACTATAAATTACTACTGGTCTTAGAAATTTCTACAAGGTAAAATCAAATCAGAGATTGTCATTTTATCTTCTAAAAACTTACTGATTGACCAATGTATGTCTTCTTTCTCCACTGTTTTTCATCACAAATTCCTACCTGGTACCATCTCCTTGGAATGATAATGGCCTCCCCTCCAATTTCTCTCCGGGATGAGGCCTCAGCCCATGCTTTACTCTGTCAAAGCACTTACCATGCAGTGAAAAATCATGCACTCTCTCTGTGTAGTGCTGGTTCCTTTGGCCTCATTCTGGAAGCACTGTGCACATGAGATGTACCAAAATGTCCATGTCTGAAAAAATATGGTGATTGTTCATTCTTTTGGCACTCAATATCTATTTCTGAGAAAATTGTGACCATCACAAGAATTTAATGTTTGAAGAGCAAGAAAATGTAATGAGTTAAGCCAAAAATTATGGATAGGATTATGCAAAGAAAGGCTATTTCTGTGGATGTTTTTT
Source organism: Panthera pardus (assembly GCF_024362965.1). Classification (NCBI taxonomy): domain Eukaryota; kingdom Metazoa; phylum Chordata; class Mammalia; order Carnivora; family Felidae; genus Panthera; species Panthera pardus. Next base: position 99,026,235 of record NW_026526810.1, on the reverse strand, counting down.
ATTGTGAAATTATTTTCAATGACTACTACGTTCTTTTAGAAATGTTAGCAGGGATTGATATATAAAGAGCATTATTCAGTGGGAGCATACCATATGTATCATTATATAACCTTCCACTATTTAAGCAGTCCACAAATTGTTAGGCACTTAATTTGTTCCCAATTTTTGAAGGATCCTGAAAATAATTAGTGAAAAAAATAAAACAAAACAAAATGCTTAAAGAGACTTAAAGGTTATAAAACTTCCATGATGCACCAAGTCCAGAGCTTGAAAAACGAAGGGGCTATTTATTTTCTACTAAGTTGTAATATGGACGAGTTTGCTTGGTACCAAGCCATTTATAAGTGTTTTGGTAATGTTGGGATGTGGTAGTGTGGGTTGGTTCTAAAGGTGGGGCTTCTGGGGCACCTGGCTAGCTCAGTATGAAGAGCATGTGACTCTTGATCTTGGAGTTGTGAGTTTGAAACCCATGTGGGGGTGCAAAGATTACTTAAATAAAACTTTTTTTAAAAAGGTAGAGCTTCATCAAAGATTTACATCTGAATTTCAAATTTGGAGTGCAGCTGGTATAGTGGTATTGTGCCCAGTGATGGATAAGAGTTGGGAAAGAAGGTCCTCAGTATTAGGGAGGTGATAGCTCTCTGATTAAGATCATGGAGCCTCTTACCAGGCTACCTGGGTTGAAATCCCAGCTCTGTCCCATGACCTCATCCCTCAGTCTCAGACTTCTTTTCAATGTCAATCTCCCCAGCTACAAAATGGAGACTAATGATGCACTTAGTCATAGGATTGTCACAGAGATTAAGTGAGTACATGGAAAGCCCTTAAAACACATCTTGGAATGTCCTGCTTGTTAAGTACTAGCTGTTAATGTTTCTGTTTTGATGGTAGCAGGATATTTAACTAATAGATAAAGATCAAAGAGTTAAGCAATAGGGTGGAGAAAGAATACATTATAGAAATTACTTTTTTGAGGGATGTGGGAGTTGGGGGGACCGGGGCTAGACTTTTGGTGCTATTATAATAGTTGTACTCTTTGGGACATCCACAAGAATGTGAATTTGTTTTCTTTATAGATTATATAACTGTAAAATATAGACATTACTCAGTAAGTCAAGCATTCGATTACATCTAGACTTTGCTAAAATGATGGCCTTTCTCTTCTTACCACCATCTTTAACATATTGCTCATTACATGGGTCTTGTTGCTAATCAGTTTTTTTTTAATGAGAAACTGGGCATCCTTTCATTTCTGAAGACCATTTCTGAGATCAAATTCCTCATTCTTTATGTAAAACCATATAAACTTTAAAAAATTGTTCACTTTTTTTTTTTATGGTTTTCTCCTCCTGCTTCTTTTCTATTATTTTTTATTTGCTTATAAGGCATCTATGTTAAGATAATGCCAGTATAGCTTATCCCAAACTGAATGTACTTGTTGATAATACTTGAGTTTGTTTCTATTGTTTAGGGTGGGAACATTATGTCTGGAACTTTGTTTTTATGAATATATATTATTTTCCAGGATCAAGAACAATAGCTGCACTGAATTGTTACATATTTTTTTGTCTTAGTGCAAATTCTTGGAAGTAGTAAATGCATATCTTCCCAAATGAAATATCACATCTCAAGGATTATTGGGTTGCCTCGTTTTACTCTTTAAGCAATGTACTAGAAATAACTAGAAATAATTTTAGAGTTATCTGTCAGATACTTCAATCCTAAATACCCTGACCTATTCTTTGTATTTATTAAGGCAAGTTAGTGTAGGTATGATATGCTGGTCTAGAAGAGTAATAATAGAGATTTCAGCATTTAAGAAATGGCATGAGCAGATGCTAATCAATGATGTTTATACCTGATAGAGGAGATAATGATACTAAGATATGGAGATATGATACAGAGATATGTTTGTGTAGATCTAGAATTCTCACTATGATTTCTATTCTAATTTAAGCCTTTGCCCAGGTTTTATAAGGATTCTTTTTTTTTTTACTTTTTTTAATGCTTATTTATTTTTGAGAGGGGTGGGGAGGGACAGAGAGAGAGAGAGGGAGACACAGAATCTGAAGCAGGCTTTAGGGTCTGAGCTGTCAGCACAGAGCCTGACGTGGGGCTTGAACTCACCAACCGCGAGATCATGACCTGAGCTGAAGTCAGACACTTAACTGACTGAGCTGCCTATGCGCCCCTAAGAATTCTTAACAGTGAAAAATGATACAGCTTTTTTTTTTTTGTAAAAACAAACAAAACAAAAAACAAACAAAACTGGGGTAAATATACAGAGAGAGTGATTCATGTTACTGTCTCTCTGTTACAGGATGCAGATGCCTCTTACTTTAAAACCTGGAAGACAAAACATGACTGAAGGAGGAGTACTCGCATTTTTTTTTTTTTAAGCTACTGGAGGGAGAATGAAATCAGCAATCTTTATATACTGAAGACTAACTTCTGATTTTACTTTTTAATAGATACAACTTTCAACATGTAATAAATAATAGAAGATTTCCATGAATCTTGTAAATAAAGGTATTAACACATAACCACATTCTTGGATTAAAAAAAGCATTTTACTGTAGCATATATACTTAAAATCTAAGTTAGCAGAATGCTAACCAAATAATTATAATAACCCATTAAACGTAAACGTATGGAACATTACACGAAACAGTGTGGGGTAATGAGCAGATATAAAGAAGTATCTGAAATAGTCCTGTCTCTAAGATCCTTACACTCTTAGAAGAGCTGATGGGTCCAAATGCCTATAGTTTGAAACAGTTGGTAGGGCTCATAGCAACCCTTATTCAACATCTGTCATACGCCACTTGCTGTTCTAAGTTGCTTTGTATGAGTTAATTCGCTTATTCTTCATAACAGCCTGCTAAGGTATGTGGTTTTATCCACTTTTATAGAAGAAGAAAGAGATGCTCAAAGCAAGTAGGTATATTACTTTCCTAAAGTCACACAGCTAGTAAGGGGTAAAGCCAGGATTAAACTCAGCTCAGGAAGACTCCATTGGCAACTCCTTATTTTAGTTATTATTATTAATTTTACTTTAATCTTCACCACTTTACATTAGAAAACATATATAGGCCACAATAGAAAATTAGCAAATATTCCTTGACAAGAAAAACATGTTCCTTTTTTATGAGCAGTTAATAGTTTAGCTATAGTCCAAATAACATAAATAAAATAACTAGAACATTTGTTGGGTAAGTTGGAGGCCACCCTGGTGGCTATCTTTACAAAAGGGGGAAGGTGACAGAGGTACACCATGGAGTACAGTAGCCATGGAATAAATGAACACATAGCAACACTGATATATCCTAGAAGCATGGTGATGAGTGGAGAAAAGTAAAGAACTACAATAACATAATTCTGTTTACATACACTTAAATTTATGTGCTTAGAAGGTAGTGCTCATTTGGAAGAAAACACAGTGAAAGATAAACATTAGATTACTTGAAATGGTAGCTTAGGATGCGGAGGGCATCGAGGGTGCAGTGTGGGGATAAAATACACGAGAGAACTCTTGCACAACCAGTGATGAAAATGGGAATTATGATTAATTGAATACACTGCACCTGGGGTAAAAACAAAAAGATGGATTGTTGAAACAGTTCTAGAGGACTGCAAAATAACATTGTCATATGGCATGGTATAGATTGTAAGCACAAACAGTTCAGAAAAGGGAGAGAGGTGCATATAGAGTAGTGTGAAATGAATGTGATAACCACTACACCATGGAAACCCCTCCATCACATTTAGAATAGTGTGGAAGTCCTTTGTGGAGAAGGTGGTCTGCACTGAACCTTCAAAGGGTGGGATTTACATGAAGGTTTCAAGAGATTGGAGTCCAGGTCAGTTTTGTTTTATTTGTCATTGAATCTCCAGACCTTGCCACTGTGCTTGCCAGTGTTTAGGGTTTGCTGAGAGTATGCCAGACCTCCACAATGTCATGGATGAAAACTCCTAGACTGAAAATAGCATGGTATCGGGATGAAGGAAAATGAATTCAGTTTGCTCAATTGTTCCAGCCAATGAAGAGGCTTAAATAAATTAAAATTATCTTTAAAAATTCATCTGTTTGGTGTTTTTCTATGACATGTATAAAGACATGCTTTTCTGTGTATAAACCCTCTCTTCCTTGGTCTTTTTTGTGAGCAGCCCTAAATGGAAAGGCAGCTTTTTGTCAAAGTTCATTTTGTCAAAGGTAGTCACGAGCTGTGAAACCCAAGTGTTCACATACTGACTTTTTAAAAAGTGTTTATTATTTTGTACTGACCCCTCATTTCCTAGCCACTAACTCAAATCACCCTTTGAAATAGGAAGGAAACTGTGTGCTTATTCTATCAATGCTGAAAGTGGGGCAGAGATGGGGTTGTGCAAGGTGATAGCTGGAGAGTTGGTTAGAAGAGTTACCAGTAGAAGCTATCGCTTTAGGGTTAGTCTGCCCAACTACTGGGTGCACAGTAATTCACGTGAGACCTCAGTCACAATCAGTTATTCAGAGGCTGAATAAACATATCCTATTAAATAATAAACATTATTTCTAACACCTCTATGTAAGTATAATTGATAAAGTATACATAAAGTGTAAGTTTGATATGTTTTGACATATATGGCCACACTTATGAAATCATTAGCTCAAAAAAGAGAGCAAACATCAGCCCCCAAAGTTCTTTTGTAACCCTTTGTGACTATTCCCCCTGCCTATCTCATCCCAGGTAACCAATGATATACTTTGTCACTATAGATTTGTTTGCATTTTCTAGGGTTTTATATGAATGAAATAGTAGTTTATACACATATACTGCTGGTGGGAATGTAGAGTAGCACAATTGATTTTAAAAAGTTTGGCGATTTCTTAAAAGTTAAACGTACACCCCATATGATCCAGCCATTCTAGTCCTTGATATTTTCCCAAAAATGAAAACAGGTCCATATGAAGACTTGTAAATGCATGTTCATGATAACTTTTACATAATAGTCTCCCAAATTGTGAAAAGCCAAAATGCCCATCAACAGATGAAAGGAACACACAAACTGGGAACTATTCCATATAATGGAACAAAAATGAATGACCTACTGATACATGCAACAACATGTATAAAAATATTTATAAAAATAAAGAAGCCAGAGTATCTGAGCCTGGATTATTTCTTTTTCAGGAGATTTTAAATTAAAAATGTAATTTCTTTAATGGCTATAGGATATTGAGATTGTCTATTTCATCTGTTTTAGTTTTGGTCGAGCTTTAGTAGTTTGTGGTTTTCAAGAATTGAGTCATTTTCTTAAGTTGTCAAGTTTATGAATGTAAAGTTTGTAGTATTTATTATCTTTTTAAAGTCTGATTTGTAATGATACTCTTTTTTATTTTATTTTATTTTAAGTAGGCTCCATGCCCAGCGTGGAGCCCAGTGCAGGGCTTGAACTCATGACCCCGAGATCAAGACCTGAGCTAGGATCAAGAGTTGGATGCTTAACTGACTGAGCTACCAGGTGCCCCTATTTGTAGTGATATTCTTTATTTCATTCTATCAATTTTATTGAAAATTTTCAAAGAACCACTGCTTTCAAAATTTTCTCTATTGTTTTCCTATTTTCAATTTCATTGATTTCTACTCTTTATTATTTTCCTCCTTTTGCTCACTTTGGGTTTATTTTGCCCTTTTCTAGTTTCTTAAGGTAGGAACTTAGATTATTATGTTAAGACCCTTCCTCATTTTTTTTATATTTATTTTTTATTTTTTAAAATTTACATCCAAATTAGTTAGCATATAGTGAAACAGCGATTTCAGGAGATTCCTTAGTGCCCCTTACCCATTTAGCCCATCCCCCCTCCCACAACCCCTCCAGTAACCCTCAGTTTGTTCTCCACATTTATGAGTCTCTTCTGTTTTGTCCCCCTCCCTGTTTTTATATTATTTTTGTTTCCCTTCTCTTATGTTCGCTGTTCTGTGTCTTAAAGTCCTCTTGAGTGAAGTCATATGATTTTTGTCTTTCTCTAATTTCACTTAGCATAATACCTTCCAGTTCCATCCACATAGTTGCAAATGGCAAGATTTCATTATTTTTGATTGCTGAATAATACTCCATTGTGTATGTGTGTGTGTATACACACACACACACACACACACACACACACACACACACACCACATTTTCTTTATCCATTCATCCATCGATGGACATTTGGGCTCTTTCCATACTTTGGCTATTGTTGATAGTGCTGCTATAAACATGGGGGTGCATATGTCTCTTTGAAACAGCACACCTGTATCCCTTGGATAAATACCTAGTAGTGCAATTGCTGGGTCGTGGGGTAGTTCCATTTTTAGTTTTTTCAGGAACCTCCATACTGTTTTCGAGTGGCTGCACCAGCCTGAATTCCCACCAACAATGCAAAAGAGATCCTCTTTCTCCGCATCCTTGCCAACATCTGTTGTTGCCTGAGTTGTTAATGTTAGCCATTCTGACAGGTGTAAGGTGGTATCTCATTGTGGTTTTGATTTGTTTTTCCCTGTCCTCATCTTTTTTAATAGCCATATTCTAGTAAACATTTATGTCTGCCTTAGCATCCTAACCGTTCATTTGTAATATTGTTTGCCATTGCCTCATAGAAGTATAGGAGGTATACTCTTCAGGAAAAAAAACACATAGAAAAATAAAACCTTATAATGATTTTTAATCAACTTCCAAGGTTATTCTCTGAAGCAAGAGTCAGTATTGTTTTCTATTAAGATTTGTGAATCTTAAGGCTAAAGATCAAAGAAAATTTCATCATCCCTTATCTTAAATCTTATCTAATTAGACAATAAAGCAAATCCACATGTATGTTTTTCCAAAGGGACGACCTTGGAAGCATGTTTTAATATCTTTATTGGCTACATTGATCATGTTTATTTATTTTTGAGAGACACAGAGCACGAGCAGGGGAGGGGCAGAGAGGGAGACACAGAATCTGAAGCAGGCTCCAGGCTCCGAGCTGTCAGCACAGAGTCCAACAGCGGGCTTGAACTCACAAACTGAGATCATGGCCTGAGCCGAAGTAGGACACTTAACTGACTGAGCCATCCAGGCACCCCAACTTAACTATTTTTTTTAATTGAGCTATCACTGACAGATAACATTAGTTTCAGGTGTACATAATGATTTAACATTTGTATATATTGTGAAATGATCACCACAGTAAGTCTAGTTAACATCTGTCACACTTAACAAAAATTTTTCTTGTGATGAGAACTTTTAAGAGCTACTCTTAACAGCATTCAGATGAGGGATACAGTATTAACTATAGTCACCGTGCTGTACATTATATCCCCATGACTAACTTATTTTATAACTGGAAGTTTATTCTTTTTGATCCCCTTCACCCATTTCATTTCCCACCACCCTCCTCATGCAACCACCAGTCTTTTCTCTGTATCTATAAGCAGCAAAAGAATGAATATCCTGATGTTATGAAAATTTTTCTACCATTTCTTTCAGTCTTTAGTTCAGATACCTACAACACTAGTGCCCATTAGTCCTATTGGGTAAATCATTCTTCAGAAGCAGTATATTCAACTGAAAAGAAATGCCTGGGGTGCCCGGATGGCTCAGTCTGTTGGGCGACCGACTTTGGCTCAGGTCGTGATCTTGGAATTTGTGAGGTCAAGCCCTGCCTCAGGCTCTGTGCAGACAGCTAGGATCCTGGAGCCTCTTCGGATTCTGTGTCTCTCTCTCTCTCAAAAATAAATAAACATTAAAAAAAAAAAAAAAAAAAAGAAATGCTTAAGGAGCCAGATCAACAGAATGCCCTCTAGTAGTGAACTCATTATGTTGTAATCAAACACTATTAATCCTGAAAAGCAAGTTAAACCCAGTTTCTTTCATGTATATCAAAAGGATACGGGGAAAGGAAAAGAAAATATTTTATTGTAAGAGATTTTACTAAAGGCTTTTAAGGTTTCTGAATTGAAGTATATGAAAAGAAAATGAATAGATTATATGAAAATACTTAGACCATGTTAAATGTTAAAACGGCATTAAGTTTGAAAATACTATAAAATTTAGTATTTCAAATAAATATATATACATTTTGCAACTTTCAATAGGATCCATTACCATTACTTAAAAGCACTGATACGTATGTGTGTCTTCTGAGTATGTAAAAATTACATAGCTGCTGACTTGCATAAGGCAAGTCACCTACCACATATTTAAGAAGGCATTAAAAAATTCATTATCTAATCTTACACAAATGTTTTATATTTGCTAAAACCTACCACAATCCACAGGGCACAAATACTGGCCAACTAGCTCTAACTTTCATGTGAGATCAAGTTTGTTTGATTTTTTTTAACCATTGAGATAGCTAAGAGAGTCAACTTTACAGAGCTTAGCTTTTCTCAGGCATCGGACTTGGAGGAAGAGAGAGAAGTCCAGTGAAGTTATGAGGAATCACATTGTTACTTTTCTAGAATGGAAAAAAAAAAACCCATCTCATGTGATGACAATACGTTTACAAGTCAAAATGGGCTCTAATACAAATGTATGTGCAGAGGTTTTGAAGAGTAAACTGGATATCCCAGGGGAGGATCAGCTGCTTGTACCGTAAGGTTTCTTAAAAGTAGTGGATGAGCTTGGATACTGTATCGTTCCTCATCATCGTTTGTGGCATAAAGCAATTCCCAGGAAAGATTGGCCCACTGGCCTCTAACAGCTTCAGCATTTAACTTCCCAACTTGGACCAGCAATTCTTGAAGGCTAAGTACTCTCCCAGTGTAAACTCCCTTTAAAGTGTAAAAGGGGGAGAGGAAAGAAGAAGAAGAAGAAAAAAATTATGTTCAGGTCATTACATTTCATTTATAAACTTAGAAAAAAATTCCATTGTGCTTAGGCAAACTTAAACAGAAACTGGTGTATTAAAACGTACACATGAGTTGCTTGTCTTCAGAATCAAGAATCATCTCTCTTTGGTAGCTCTCTGAATAAGCTTGAAATGATAGCCATTCATTCAGTGACCCAAATTGCAAAATCTCAGCTACTTCTATTTCGTTTCCTTTTCTATTCCTTCACCCTATCTGGCCTCAACAATGCCTAAGTCATAAATCCTAGTCGTTGGACAATCACACAATAGGCTCTTTTTAAAAATAGCTTTATTGAGATATAATTCACATTTCCATACAATTTACTCATATAAAGTGTGTGATTCAGTAGTTTTTTAGTATATTCAAACATATACAACTATCTCCATGACTTCAGGACATTTTCATGACCTCAAAAAGAAACCTTGTACTCTTTAGCTATCACCCTCCTATACCTTCATTCTCCCAGTCATAAGCAAACACTAATGTACTTTCTATCTCTATAGTTTTGTCTTCTGTGGAAATTTCATATGAAAGGAATCATATACTATGTGGTCTTTGGGACTGGCTTCTTAGCATTATGTTTTCAAGGTTCGTTAATGTTGCAACATGTGTTAGTACTTCATTCCTTTTTATGGTGGACTAATATTCCATTGTATGGATAAACCACAATTTACTTGTTCATTCATCACTTGATGGATAGTTGGGTTGTTTCCACCCTTTGTCAGTCATAAATAATGCTGCCATAAATATCCATGTACAAGTTTCTATGTGGATCTATGCTTTCATTTCTCTTGGGTATATACCTAGGAGTGGAATTACTGAGTCAAATGGTAACTCTAAGTTTAATCATTTAAGAAACTGCTAGAATGTTTTCTGAATGTTGTACCACTTTACATTTCTGCCAGCACCGTATGAGAGTTCTAATTCTCCATATTCTCATCCAACAGGTATTATCTGCCTTTTTGATTTCAGCCATCATAGTATGTCCTTGTATGAAGTGATACCTCATTGTGGTTTTGACTTGCATTTCTCTCAAGACAAATGACGTTGACCATCTTTTCATTGGCTTATTGCCCCATTTGTATATCTCCTTTTGAAGAAATATCTATAGAGATCCTATGCTCATTTTATAATTTGCTCAGATTTTAAATACAAATTTTTTTTATTACTGAGTTGTAAGAGTTCTTTAAATATTCTAGTAACAAGTCCCTTATCAGATATATGCAAATGTTTTCCCCATTCTCTGAGTTGTTTTTTCACTCTGTTGATGGTGTCTTTTGAAGCACAAAAGTTTTTACTTTTGATGAAGTCCTATTTATCTATTTCTGTTTTGTTTGCATGTTTTCAGTGTTATGTAATGTTATAATGTTACTTGCTTAGTTTAGTGAGTGGCTGACTGACCTTAGTGAAGTTAATCCCTACCTCTCCCACAAGTGTGAAGCCTTTGATGTGGTTCCTCAGGGAGTGCAGCCTGTGTGTCCCCAGTTACCATGAGATGGCAATGGGTTTAGCAGGGCTCTCTCCATCTAGCAAGTGCTCACACCCAGCTGCTAATAAGCTCCTATGATTGCCAGGCGGCTGCTTTGTTTTCAACAATGACCTGCAATGTAAATCGCTTCACAGATTGACCCAATTAAGCTTGGCTCCTATTTTTGATCACAGGAAGGCTCTTCTCTATGGTTTCTTTCCCTGGTTCTGCTCATCTACCCGGCCTATAGTTTAGTTTATATCTCTAACAAATTTACCAATAGCCCCTTAATGACTTTTTTTTTAATGCTTTATTTATTTTTGAGAGAGAGCATGAACAGAGGAGGGGCAGAGAGAGAGAGAGGGAGACAGAGAATCCTAAGCAGGCTCCGCTTTGCCAGTGCAGAGCCCGATGTGGGGCTCAAACTCACTCATCAGCCAACTGAGCCACCCAGGTGCCCCAATCCCTTAATTACTTTTTACCACAAGCTCCGTTGTTTTTGAGAGCATCTTAGGTGTCAATGTCTCCACACTGTTGCAGATAAAATAATTTCCTTTGGAAGAGATGTAGAGTTCTCTCTTTTTTAATGATCTGCATCTCTCACTGGGCAAAATCTGAGAGCCAGAGCTCTTTATCTGGGGGTGAGATAATGGCATGCTTCTGAGAGACAGCTCTGCTTTAGGACATAGAAGAAAGGCAGTAACCTCAGGTCTTCCTGGTTTGCCTCTCCCAGTGTGGAACTTCCACCTGCCAGGCAGGTAAGGGTGGTCAGGTCCCCGTTATTCTCAGTGGCAGCAAGTCCAGAGTAAAGCCTCCATCCAAAGAGATAGGTTGGCCAGAAAGGAGTTCTCACCTCTTGACCACACCTGCCCAGAACCTAGCCTCACAACAGGTAGCTGGAAGTAAGGTAAGAAATGCTGAAGCCCTGCCTCTCCCAGGAAAACAGTCCTCCAACCAGGAGCTGAAGTGAGAGGGAACCCTTCTTGATTGTACCACTGCGAGCAGAGCTTGTCTTGCTGAGTTGGGAAGGAATGGGTCTTGGTTCAAATACGGCAGTCTCTCACTATTCTTACTGGGTTTTAGTTAGTACTCTTGAATAAATGTTTCTTCATTTGCTATATGCCCTTAGCACCATTTCCAAGTCTTTAAATGGTTTTTCAATGTAACTTTCATCATTTTTGATTGGGAGCACATCTGTGAAGCTCCCTAACCTGCAATGCCAGGTGTGAAGCCTACAATGAGCATGTAACATTGACTCATATTGTGCACACTTGATAACATTTTAAATGTAATGAGAACAGGCACTATTTTCTTAAAAAAAAAAAAAAAAGTCATTATTTGGAGTCTCCCTGAATTTTCACAGGTTAGATTTGCTTCAAATAAAACATGGATGGTGGCAAAAGGAATGCTTTACCACTTATAAATTAGTTTTTCTTCTAGGAGTCCAATCCAAAGTGATACTCAAATTTGGCATAGGAATCTAATCCATTTAGTCAAATATGCTATAGTAAATTAAATGAACTTTACTTGGCTATCCTATAGGTCAGTTACTGCACAATGGCCACACATTTTTAATTAGGTTTGCAAAAGTAAATAACCAGTCATTCTAGGATTGTACTATGTTGGCCATAAAGCCATGACTACAAATACTTTAATAATATGATTAATATATCCATCCCAGAATGTTATATCTCTATCACTCAGTTCAAGTACTTTATAACTGGTTTCCATTCCTTAAGGCTAATATATGAAAATGTTTAAAAACACATTTTTAACCTTACCATATTAGAGTCATACCCCAGAGAAAACAAGTATGGTTTTTCTTGTACAACTGCTTCCTTCCACTTTTCATCAGATACCAAACCAATGTACCAGTCAGTTTCATATTCTTCAAGGCAGTTAGTCAGCTCTTTAAAGTCTTCTATTGGACCTAAACTTGCTTTATCAATCATGAGTTTCAGAGTATACCTTAAAAATGGAGAAACAAAGAATTTTAAAATTTTTAATAAAATTTATAAAATCCACTTTATAGACAAAATAGATTTTATTCAATCAATATTCTTAGGACATTGAACTAAAATCCTACATATTTCAGGGAGAAATGATGGAGTGAAGTGAAAATGAAGAAATTCAATAAGCCATATGAAAAATAGGTTCTCCACATAAATAAAAGGATGTAGAAATTAAAGTACTCTTGATATAATCACTATACGTACTAAGCATTTGTTTTTCATTTTTAGGAAAGTGATTATTTTTTACAATTAGAAAAGGTTCCTCCTTCTAGGTTATCTGAAAAATCATTTTTCTGCCAGTTACAATTTTTATGTAATCAAAATAAATTACCTGAAAGCTTTCAGTGCTAGTTGGAACAGTTCCGGCTTTTCTGTAAGCCAATCCAAGGCAAGGGACCAAGGCAAAACACCACTATAAACTCTCAATATATGACCAGGACTGGGAACCATAGTATCTACTCCAAATAAACTAAAATAACAAGTCATTACGGCATGAACATAAAAGTCTCTTAAAACTCTGTCCTTTGCGATTTCTTCCAGTACATTTGAGGCATTTTCTTCTGAATGAAAACATTCCAACTGCTTTAAAACAAACTGGTACCACTCTTCTGGAAATAATGAGCTCATCTCCCTCATTTTGGAGTTAGGCAAACAGTTAGACGTCCACTCTTCAGGTAAGCTTAACAAGTGAGAATGAGAACAACTGAACTCCATGAGAGGGATATATGCCACGTCTTCTTGTCTTCCTTTGTCAACAACAGGGTATCCCAATATAACTGCCTTGTAAAGATTATTTTCAGGAACTGTGCCTACTGAATGATCACCGACCCCCTGTGATTCTACTGATCCCGGAATAGGCAAATTTACACCTGGTACAACTTTCAATTGATCTTTTTCTTCTTTTCCTTTTTTGATAGTTGGCTCATCACCAAAAACATTATCATCAGACCAATCATCCAAAATTTCTGAACTTAAACTATCTGTGTCTTCTAGGGATTGGGTTTGTGGTGAAGCATTCAAAGCAGGCAGGATTATTAGAGATTCTTTCCCTTTATTTTCAGTTTTGTGAATAACCTCCTGCATGCTGGGCCTTCTGGAACAGTGTTGAAGAAGTATCCACACAAGTACCTTAATAAGGTCACCTTTAAATTCTTTTAAGTTATCATGAGAATCGATTATGCCAGATAGAACATTCCTGGCATCAGAATAGAGTTTTACTGGCAAAAGAATACAGGGTGTCAAGACATTTCCAAAGTGTTCATTAACAGAACATACTCTTGCATATTCTTGTTCAAAGGCACTTTGAAAAACTTCATCAACTCTTTGAGCTTCAGCAGTATGACAGGATGTCTCCTGCAATTCTAAGCCCTAAAGATGAGATAAAAAGTACTTGAGTTTATGAGTACTTATTACATAGAAAAAAGCAACTACTTTTGTATATGCCCATGGATTGGATTCTCATAATGAAAATATGGAAAATGCAAAAAAAACCTCTTTAACTCAAGAGCTACACCTTCACTCAAACTTATTAGTACTTTAGTAATTTGTTGTTGCATATAGAGATGAAAAATAGTGCTACTATTTTAAAAGAAATCATAGAGATGCCACTAGAAACTGGCAAAACAATTTAATTGACTATAACCACAATTTTTAAAGACTATAGGTATGTACAGTTGAGGTTGAATCACACTTAAAGTTTAAACATAAACATTTTTTAGAGGGCAAAAGGCAAAACTGGAATGATATAGTATATACAGTAGTTTTGTATCCTACTTTATGAGAACATTATTCTATTGTATGGATATGCCATAACTGATTCAACTATTTTCCTGTTCCAGTTTTTTAATTATAATAACATCATCATTATCATACAGATTTATGTATTCAGTTATTGTCTCCTCCAACTATAATGTAAATTCCATACAACAGCTATCTTTTGGTTACTATTATATCTGCAGTGCCTAAACCAGTACTTGGCACACAGTAGGAATGCAACAAATATATGTTGATAGAATGAATATTATGAATGTTTTTATATGAATTTTATTTTATTTTTTTGCATGAATTTTAAACACATTTTTATTACTTTCCTAGAAGGAATCCCTTGAAGAGGATGCTCGAAGTCACTGTTTATATTGTTATTAATATTGTTGTTTATTTACACATTTTTACAAAACTACCAGTGCCTTTAGTAAAAGGCGATGCTGTCAGGGTGTATTAGGATCCAGGGAAAGAACATGGAATGTGACATCAAAACCCATCTTAAAATCATGGCTCTACCAGGTGCTAGTACTTAACCTTGAGTAGGTCACTTATCCAGAGATTCCTTTTCCTTCTCTTTCAAAGAAAAATAATCCTAGCACACAGGGGTGTGAAGATATAAGTAATAAAAGTGCTTTGTAATATTTAAAGCATATAACATATAAATGTTGATAAGATGGCACTAAGCCACGTTGTGTCTGAAAAAATGAAAAAGAAACAAAGATTGCCACTGAAAAGTATATCTTTACACTACATGTATAACAGACCACAAAAGAGCAATAAAGGACCCACATTATTAGGTATTATAAAGCATCCCATTTTAAAAATAAAGCCTAAATGAAGCAATGAAAATGCCTTCAATATTTTGCATGGATTTTTGCCTTCTCCTATTTGTACAGGTTAGACTAGGTTCTCAAACTTTAGGTGAGTCAGAATCACTGTGGGTCAGTTAAAACACAGATTGCTGGGCCCTCCTCTAGAGTTTCTGATTCAGGAGGTCTGAGGTGGTGACCAAGAATGTCCATTTCTAACAAGTTCCAGTAGATGTTAATATTACTAATCTGGGGAACTGAATTTGAGAACCAATGAGCTAAAGAAAAAGTTTTTAGTCACCAGCAATTTTATCCAGTCTGTGCTAAGACAAAAAAATTCATTCATTCATTATTCATTCAACAAATATTTATCACAGGCCTACTATGTGCCAGACAGACACTGTTCCAGGGGCTTAGAATATACCCCTTGAAACAGAGATCCCTGCCCTTGTGACACTTACATTAGAAAGTAAAGGGATACAGTCAACAATGAAAATAATAAGTAAATTACATAGTTTGTTTGAAGGTATAAGTGCTATGAAAATAAAGAAAAAGTAAAGCAAGCCAAGGAGGACTAGGAGTGCTGGATGGTAGTGGGAATACATATGGGAATATATGGGAGAGCCATAGTAGACTTCACTGAGGTGACATTTGAGCAAAGACTTGAAGGTGGTGAGGGAGTTGACTGTGTGAGTACAATTGAGAGGATTCAAGTAGTAGATGAGGCCAAGAGGAAATAGGGAGACTGACCATTCAAGGCCCTGGCTTTTACTCTGAATAATAAAAAAAAAGATTTACTGTAGGGTTTTGAGTAGAGAAGTGACATGATCTGACTTAGACTTTATAAAGATCACTCTAGTTGAGAACAGACAAGAGAGAGGCACAGGTAGAAGTGGGGAGACCAATTAGGAGACTATTGCAATTACCCAGGAAAGAGATAAAGATAGCTAATAGCAGGGTGATGAGAAGTGGTAGGACATAGGATATGGCTTAACGACAGAGCCAACAGGATTTCTTGTTGGACTGCATATGGGACATAGAAGTAAACAGGTGTGAAATGTCACCGGACTAAAGTTCAAATGTTTTGGGGCTGAGCAACCAGAAGGATGCAGTTGTCACCAAGGACTGCTGGGCTCTGGGGTACTCTGATGTTGAGGTCATCTGATATCAAGAGATCAAGGAAAAGAGAAGGAACCATCAAAGGAGGCTGACAAGGAATGACCCATGAAATAAGCAAAAAGAAGACATAGACTGTGTCAAATGCTACAGACAGGTCAAACAAGACCAGGTCTGAGAACTGATCATTGGATTTACCAATGTGATAGCCACTGGAGACACTGACAAGAGCAGTTTTGGTACAGTAATAGGTAATAGGGTCAAAAACCTAGAGTAAGTTGAAGAGAGATAGGAGAAAAGAAATTTGAGATTTGATTATAAGCAATTGTTTTAAAAAATTTTGTTTTAAAAAGAAGAGAAAAACGTGCTGTAGCAGGTAGGGTAGTAAGGATCAGAAGAGGTTTTTTATTAAGTTGAGAATGCATATATAATATAGGGAAAAAATATTACTGAGTCACACTTTTGAGATGCTCAACCAAGTAGGGATAAAAAGAATAGGTCCAGACAAAAAGGGGGCCGGCAATATTTTGTTACTATGCTCTATTAAACAATCAGTACTAGTCTACCTATCAATATGTGCTAATTGAAATATACTTTAAAAATCCTT
This sequence comes from Panthera pardus, assembly GCF_024362965.1. NCBI lineage: Eukaryota > Metazoa > Chordata > Mammalia > Carnivora > Felidae > Panthera > Panthera pardus. The sequence goes on along the minus strand of NW_026526810.1, from coordinate 99,009,605 downwards.
AAGTGTTTTCACAGGTAATTAATTGATACTCTTAAATTCAGCTATTCAGTATATGATGTGTCTATAAGAGGTAAAATTTTACACATGTACTATAAAAAAACTAGAGGTTTCAAATGTACATTGACCTTAATGTTAATACAGCAGTAAGTATAGCCACATTCTAGAATCATTATCCATATTAAACGATCCTGAAAACGGCCCAAGTAATGAGACCCAGGTAAGAGGAGACCTAAAACAAATTAGAAAAAAAAAAAGTAAGTAATATTCAAGCTTGCTTTATTTTGCCATGTGAATTTTCAAAATTGGTAACACTCTTGGAACTGATTCATAGCTCCTTTTATGCTGTCTTCATGTCAAGAATAGAAACAATTATTCATTGCATATTAGGAGGCATTAAATTAAGGTCTTTATAGGAACAGGGACAGAAGAGAAAATTTATAGGTGATAATACATAAAAATTCAAGGATATATTTTTCAGAGAAACAACAGATTAGAACCTATGTTATATAAAATCCTAAATACATGTTAAATATAGTAGGATAAATATTAAATGTATAAAAGCCAACTTCACATTATTTAAAGCATTTTGGACATTTTTATAAACACACATATAAAGATGTTTTGTGGTATTAAAATTTGCATACAATGCTACCTGCCACACTTGTACAAAACCTTTAGAAATTAGTTTTCTCTCAACATTATGTCTCTGAGATTTGACCATGTTGACTGCAAATAGCTTAAAAGTCATTAATTGTACCTGTGGTTGAGAATTCATTTTATGAATATAGCTAAATTTGAATATTCATTTCCATGTTAATAACTATATCCATATTGTTCTAATTTTTCTCTATTATATAATAATACTGCAGAAATTATCTTTGTGCAAGTCTGCTTACACAACGTATTGTGCAGTAAAGAGTTAACACAGGAGAACTGACTGCTACCCTTTGAAAGTCCTGCTTGCAAAGCTGGCTGATGGCTGGCACCTGGGAACTTGTATTTCAGAAGAAATCTCACCATTCTCCCTGATAAAGTCTCATTGTGTCTAAACAGTTTGTGCAAACAATGCAGTTTATACTGAATACTTGCTTTCCTTCTGTGAGTCTGGAATTTTGGTACATGCTAGGCGGAAGGTGCCTACATGACAAAGCCCCAGTAAAAGCCCAAATAACTGGTAGTCACCATACCACACATGTTGTGACAACATGTGCGTGGGATCTTAAGCATGTTCTGTGTGACTCCATCAGGAGAGGACATCTGGAAGCTTGCACCATGTCTTAACCCACATAACTTTTCTTGATTTTGTTCTGCAGCCTTTTGCTGTAATAAACCTTAGCTGTGAATACAAATATACACTGAGCTCTGTGAGTCCTCTTAGTAAATCATCAAACCTGGATATAGTCTTTGGAACCCCCCAGAACACATGTGCAAGAGTTTCTCCACAATTAGAATCTAATTAGAACTATGGAATCTAAAACTGAATCCCTAGGCCATAGGATATGTGTATCTTTACTTTACTATAGACTATTAGTTTACCCTTCAAGGTGGTTGTATGAATTTATATTCCCTTCCAGCAAATTCCAGAAAATTCCTGTTCCTCATACCCCAGCCAGTACTTGGTAATGTCTAACTTTTATATTTCTGCCAATAAGATGTGTGTGAAATGTTACCACATTCTTTACCACTGCCCACCCCCCCCAGGAATACTTTATGACACACTCTTGGCTGAATGTAACTGATTTGATAATAAAGTATAATTTCTACCTTACTGCTAAGTTATTTATTACTTCAAATGTGAGTCAAGCCTCAGGTATTTTTTAAAGTGGCATAGTATTATATAATAAATATTAATTCAAACTGGATGAAAAGATTAAAAATGTAGAATACTTCCTATGAAAGAGAAAAAATGATTATTCATTAAAAAATTTGTACTATATGGGGCTCCTGGGTGGCTCAGTCGGTTAAGCATCCGACTTCAGCTCTGGTAATGATCTCAGAGTTTATGGGTTTGAGCCCTGCGTTGGGCTCTGTGCTGACAGCTCGGAGCCTGCAGCCTGTTTCAGATTCTGTGTCTCTCTCTGCTGTGTCTTTCCTGCTCGTGCTGTCTCTCTCTGTCTCTCAAAAATAAGTAACGTTAACAAATTTTTTTAATAAAAAAATGTATAATACAAAGTTTTTCCTAAATTAGTTCACATATTGTATTTAAAAAAATTTTTAATGTTTATTTTTGAGAGAGAGACAGACCGTGAGAGGGGGAGGGGCAGAGAGAGAGGGAAACACAGAACCCCAAGCAGGTTCCAGGCTCTGAGCTGTCAGCACAGAGCCCAATGTGGGGCTCAAACTCATGAACTGTGAGATTATGACCTGAGCCAAAGTCGGACGTTTAACTGACTGAGCCACCTAGACGCCACACCTCACATATTTTAGATAACAAATAGATAATTAGGAAATTCAATCCAAGTAAGCATTTCATTAAACTTCTAATTTGAGGAGTGCCTGGGTGGCTCAGTTGGTTAAGCATCTGACTCTTGATTTTGCTCAGGTAATAATCTCACAGTTTGAATTCAAGCCCAGCATCGGGCTCTGCACTGACAGTGTGGAGCCTGCCTGGGATTCTCTCTCTGCCCCTCCCCAACTCAGGTGCATGCTCTCAAAAATAAACAAATACACTAAAAAAAAAAATCTGATTTGAAATTAACCTTCTGCCTAGAACCAGTTTGCCAAGATGTCACTAGATATTTCTAAAACAAGTTTCAAGGGCTAAGGTAAACAATGGTAGGAGATAACACACCTCTGGCATCAGCTTGTACTTTATCTAAAACCAACCTCAAGAAGTGCAATATAGTTGAATTTTTAGTTAGTGTACAATGAAAGCATTAACTCATAAAATTAGTTTATCCTCATCAAAAATATTTTTTCTTGCTGATATTTGCAAAGTATTTCATTTTGGGAGGCTACTGATCATTGGCCATAGCTTTTGTCATCTTGCCCTGTAACCTCATCAGACTGCTTTTACATTGTTATACAGTAACTAATAAGGTATGAACAAACTCCCTTAAACCCTTCAATCTGAGATTACATAAAGCTAGTTTTTAATCTTTATGGATCTAAGCCATTGCATTTGCTTGATGTGAACTCACTATAGATTCATGGAAGTTCTGGTAGATAAGGTTTTTTCATGTTTCAGTGGTAGGACTATAACCTGATTTTATCCAAGAAAATGTTTTTAAAAAACTGTCAAATCACCTTGATGAAATTTTCCCTTATTATTCTTATTTTGTGACTTTATTTACACCTCAAAATAAGAAGCAAGATACATACTTCTATTTCATATTTAGTCCTTCTGCCATATATCATAGTATTAGAATCTATATAATGGTTGGATCGAAAGACTTTTTCTGTATATTCATTTTTTTGTACTTTAAATACATTGGTGAAGATTTTGTGAGCACAGCCCATTTACTTACCTAAACTTCCAGCTGCCATTGCAGACTGCAGCGCAGTGGTCAAATGTGGGACCATCTGGTAGTAGTATACTGTATCTGCACATATGCAGGCTGTGGTGCCCACTGGTCCTGGCCAACTCTGAACAGGTCGGGGAAAGCCCACCAAGAACAGAGGAAGGGTGAAGAGGGGGAGTAATGGAGAGGAGAGTAGTGTAGAAAAAACTATGAAGACCAGCACAAATGGAGAGAAGACAATGTTGAGTATACATAAAGTGGTGGTTGACTTTCGACGTTTTTTCTCAGTCCACGATGCAAAAAGTACAGTCACGGCAAACTGCAGTTTAGAGATGAACTGAATCAGACGATCACGCATGATACCAACCTGCAGAGATGGAAAAATGATTTTTTTATTCTTAAAGACTTCATGAATTTTCAAGGTCATGTAAGAGAAACTGTATGATTTTATTATTGCTGCAATATTTTTGAGGAAATAGCTCTTGTATGAGATACTTGTTATAATTTTCTCCAACCTCACAAGTAATAAATGTCTACATTTATTTTTAATTAATTAATTACTTCTCTTTGAGAGAGAGAGAACATGTGTGAATGGGGGAGGGCAGAGAGAGAGGGAGAAAGAGAATTCCAAGCAGGTTCCGTACCATCATCACACATCCTGATGCAGGGCTAGAACCCAGGAACCACGAGATCGTGATCTGAGCCAAAATCAAGAGTCAGTCACTGAAATGACTGAGCTACCCAGGTGCCCCATGAGTCTACATTTTTAAAAGTTTGGGCTCTCGGGGTGCCTGGGTGGCTCAGTCAGTTAAGTCTCTGACTCTTGATTTCGGCTCAGGTCATGATCTCATAGTTTGTGGGATCAAGTGAGCCCTTCATTGGGCTCTATGCTGACAGCATGGAGGCTGCCTGGGATTCTCTCTCTCCTTCTCTGTCTGCCACTCCCCTGCTCACACATGTGTGTGCTCTTTCTCACTCAAAATAAATAAATAAACTTAAAAAAAAGAGAGAAAAAATAAAAGTTTGGGCTCTCTATAAAAAACTAATACTAAAGATAACCAATAGAGTGCTAACTAGATCTTTTTTTTTTTTAATTTTTTTTTAAACGTTTATTTATTTTTGAGACAGAGAGAGACAGAGCATGAACGGGGGAGGGGCAGAGAGAGAGGGAGACACAGAATCCGAAACAGGCTCCAGGCTCTGAGCTGTCAGCACAGAGCCCGATGACGCAGGGCTCGAACTCACGGACCGCGAGATCATGACCTGAGCCGAAGTCAGCCGCTTAACTGACTGAGCCACCCAGGCGCCCCTTGATCTTAAGGTTGACTAAGTTTTGCATTACATGCTTGTTAAGTCATGAGAACCAGAAGTGGTAAATAATTAAGCAACTATCCTTAATTTACCATTATTTTAGAGAGTATTCTATAGATTAAGAAACAGAAGTCATAACTTAAGACAAACCTTAATAGATTGAAATCATACCAAGTATGTTCATACAAACCATGCAAAGTGTGTTCTTTAACTAAAACATAATGAAGTCAACAACAGAAATAAATAAATAATTAAAAAATCTTGAAATTAAAAGACACATCGCTGGGGCACCTGGCTTGCTCAGTTGGTAGAGGATGCAACTCTTTTTCTTTTTTTAATAATTTACATCCAAATTAGTTAGCATATAGTGCAACAATGATTTCAGGAGTAGACTCCTTAGTGCCCATAGAGCATGCAACTCTTGATCTTGGGGTTGTAAATTCAAGCCCCACAATGGGTGCAGAGATTACTTAAAAATAAAATCTTAAAAAAAATTAGAAGACATATTGCTAAATAGCCAATGGGTCAAAGAAGACATCACACAAAAAAATGAGAAAACATTTTGAGATGAATGAAATAAAAACACAATATGCCAAAATTTGTGATACAGCTAAAACAGTATTCAGAGGGAAATTTATAGCTAGCTTTAAGTGCCTATGTTAGCAGAAGAAACATCTTAAATCAATAACCTACTCTTCTACCTTAGAAACTAGAAAACAAAGAGCAAACTAATCCTCAAGTAAGCAGAAGGAAGTTAATAATAAAGATTATTAGGGGCGCCTGGGTGGCTCAGCTAGTTAAGCATCCGACTTCAGCTCAGGTCATGATCTCACAGCTCATGAGTTCGAGCCCCACATCAGGTTCTGTGCTGACAGCTCTGAGTCTGGAGCCAGCTTTGGATTCTGTGTCTCCATTTCTCTCTCTGCCCCTCCCCTGCTCATGCTCTGTCTCTCAAAAATAAACATTAAAAAAAAATTTTAATAATAAAGATTAACAAAAATTAATAAAATAGAGACTATTTTAAAAATCAAGAAAATCAATAAGACCAAAAGCTGGTTTTTTGAGATCAACAAAACTGATGAACCTTTAGCTATACTGACCAAGAATAAAATAGAGAAGACTCAAATTACTAAAATCAGGAATGAAAGAGATAATTTTACCACCAATCTTACAGAAAAAAATTAGAAGGATTATAAGAGAATACTATGAACTGTATGCTGATAAATTTGATCACTTAGATGAAACTGACAAGTTCCTAGAAAAACATAAAGCAACTCAAGAAGAAATAGAAAAACTGAATAGACCTGTAACAAGAAATTGAATTTGTAACTTAAGAGCTACCCACAGAGAAAAACTGTCTCAGATAGCTTCCATATTACAAAATACCACATACTACAAAATATTTAAGATACATATCAAATATGATCAAACATTTAAGAATAACTAGTATGAAATTCCTAACTCATTCTATGAGGTCAGTGTTATTTTGATATCTAAACCAAAGACATGACAAGAAAAGACAGCTACAGATAACATATAAATATTAACCACACAAAAATACTAGCTAACAAATCCTGCAACATATAAGCAGGATTATACATCACAACAAAACTTATTCCTGGAATGCAAGATTGGTTTAACAACCAGAAGTCAACTTATTATACCATGTTAACAGATTAAAGGACAAAAATCACATGACCATTTCAATAGACACAGAAAATGCATCAGACAAAATCCAATACCCTTCATGATAAAAAGAAATAGAAGGGAGCTGTCAACCTGAAAAAGAGCATCTACAATAGCTGATACCATGTCTAATGGTAAAAGAATGACATCAACTTAATAGAGAAAGATGGAATATGCTTTCCTCATAAGATGTCCACTCTTCTATTCAACACTATACTGGAGGTTCTGGACAGGGCAATTAGGTAAGAAAAAGAGATGAAAGATATTTAGATTGGAAAATAAGTAAAAAATACCTCTACTATGAACACCTGGTTGGCTTAGTCCGTTAAGCATCTGACATCAGCTGAGGTCATGATCTCATGGTTTGTGAGTTGGAGCCCTGTGTCAGGCTCCGCACTGTCAGTGCACAGCCTCCTGGGATTCTCTCTCTCTCCCTCTCTCTCGGCCCCTCTCCCACTCTCTGTCTCTTAAAATAAATAAATAAAAAACCTTAAAAAAAATTCTACCATATCTAATTTGCAGATGACATGATCTTATATACAGAATGTCTTAAGAATCCACTAAAAATCTATCAGAACTAATAGAAGTGAGGTTTTAGGACACAAAATCAGTATTAAAAAAAAATCAAGGGGTGCCTGGGTGGCTCAGTCAGTTAGGCGTCCGACTTTGGCTGAAGTCATGATCTTGTAATTTGTGGATTTGAGCCCCGCCACAGGCTCGGTGAGGACAGCTTAGAGCCTGGAGCCTGCTTTGGATCCTGTGCTCCCTCTCTCTCTGGCCTTCCCCAGCTCACGCTCTGTCTCCGTCTCTCACTCTCTCAAAAATAAACATTAAAAAAAAAAATCAATTGTATTCTATACTCTAGTAATGAATTAAAAAAAAAACAAAAAATGAAGAAAACAATTCCATTTATAATATCATCAAAAAATATATCCTTAGGAAAATTTTAATAAAACCTGTAAGACTTGCAACACTGAAAACTACAAAACATTTTTGAAATAAAGAAGATCTTGAGGGGCACCTAGGTGGCTCAGTCGGTTAAGAACCTGACTTCCGCTCAGGTCATGATCTCACAGCTTGTGAGTTCTGGCCCTGCTTTGGACTCTGTCCTGACAGGTCAGAGCCTGGAGCTTGCTTCAGATTCTGTGTCTCCCTCTCTCTCTGCCCCTCCCATACTCATGCTCTGTCTCTTTCTGTCTCTCAAAAATAAATAAATGTTAAATTTTTTTTTTAAAAACTATGAAAACATGCCATGTTGATGGATGGGAAGAATAAATATTTTTAAGGTGGCAATACTCCCCAAATTGATCTACAGATTTGAGGTAATCTCCATCAAAGTTTCAGATGCCTTCTTGCAAAAACTGAAAAGCTGAAACTAATATTTACATGGTAATACAAGGGAACTGGAAGAATCAAAACAATCTCTAAAAGAACAAAGTAGAGGACTCACACTTCTCAATTTCAAAACCTACTACAAAATATAGTAATAAAGACGGTATAGGACTGGCATAAGGATAGACATACATGAATGGAAAAGAACTGAAGAGTCCAGAAATAACACATTTCATTTGATTTTTGACCAGGATGCCAAGAAAAATCATTGAGGGAAGAATAGCTTTTTCAATAAATGGTGCTGGGATAATTGTATACCCTTATACAAAAGAATGGATTTGGAACTCACCTCATATCATACACAAAAATAAACTCAAAGTAGATCACAGACTGAACTGTAGCAGCTAAAACTGTAAAACTCTTAGAAGAAAACACAGTAAATATTTATGATTTGGAAAAAGGCAGCAGTGTTTATTAGATGTGACCCGAACAATACAAGTGACAAAAGAAAAAAGAGATAAATTGAACTTCAGCAAAATTTAAAACTTCCTTGCTTCAAAGAATATTATCAAGAAAAAGAAAGCCTACAAGATGGGAAAAAATTTTTATTTATCATATATTGTCAAGGAACTTGTATCCAGAATACATTAAAAAAATACTCTTAAGCTCAACAATAAGGGCAATCCACAGACAGCGGACAAAGAATCTGAATAGACATTTCTCCAAAAAATACACACAAATGGCTGATAAATATATGAAAAGATGTGCCATTAGCATTCAGAGAAATGCAAATGAAAATTACAATGAGATAGCATGTCACACCCATCAGAATGATTATAATGAAAGAGTCAGATAATAACAAGTGTTAGTACGTATGTAGAGAAATTAGAATCTTCATACGTTGTTGGTAGAAATGTAAAATAGTGCAACCACTTTGGAAAAATGTTTGGCAATACCTTGAACTGTTAAACATAGACTTACTATGAACTGAAATTCCAGTCCTCGGCAGATATAGTTAAGAGACATTAAAACATACGTCCAAAAACACATGTACAAAAATGTGTACACAAATGTTCACAGCAGCATTATTCATAATAGTCAGAAAGTGGAAACAACCTAAAAATCCATGATCTGATAAATAAATCAACCATAGATACAGAAAGTATATTAATGGTTGCTGGCACTGGAGTGGGGTTAGGACAGGGAATGGGGGAATGACATTAATGTGCATGAGGTTTCTTTTTGGGATGTTGAAAATGGTCTAAATTAGACTATGGTGATGGCTGTAAAATTCTGTCTACTACTGAACTGTTTAAGTGGGTGATTTTATGGTATATGAAATAGATCTCAATAAAGCTACTGAAACATATCCTTACCAGTAAGAGTCTGATTCCTGTATCCAGGCTTCTGTTCCACCACACATCTGTACTGGAGATTAATAAGTGCACTGCTGATACGATGACTGTCTCCAATAAAGCATTTTCTGTATTCTGCCACACCTACAGTACAAAAATTATCCACTTTATTAGGCAGAATTGGATAATTTAAGTAAACTGTTAGAATAAACAAAATCACAAGCTTAGCAATAAGAAAATACTATTAAGTGCTTATTAGGATTACCATTCTAAAAGCTCTTGTGAACCCAATGGAGACAGACACAGAGTGGAGCTCTTGTAAGGAACTGTCCAATGAAAGAAATGCTATCATAGCGAAAGGCGACACTAGGACAAACAAAAAAAGACATTATTTAATTAAGGCAAAGTAACCTCTTCTACCACATTTTATTTTAGCTGATATGTGTTCTTCTATGAGCACATTTAAGCAATTAACTGAAAAAAACTAATAAACCAAAACATAAAAGAATGAACGCCTGTATGTTGTATATTACAAAAATATGGGAATATTTTTGTACACTCCCTAGCTAAAACACAAAATTAGTAGATTTTATCTTCTTACCTAGATTTAGCAAAATCCGTCTGATAACACCAATCTTCATAAGCCTTCTTTGCTTCTCTAAGAATAAAGTCACAGTTTGCACATTCTTTGGATAGAAAGGGTTTTGGAAAATTCCAAAGATACAGACACTCTGAATTTCTCTAAGTAGCCACAGTATTATAAGCAATATCATCAAAATATAGCCAACAATAGCCTGAGGACTGTTTTTGGAAATCTGTGGGAAACCAGCAAAATGATGCAGCAAACTAGTTTCTATGAGAGCCAAGACTAATATAATAATATAGAAAAGGCATTCCTTCCAAGTAAACTGTTTTTCTGACCCATTGGGTAAAGCCTTAGATTTGGTTCCAACTCTGTGTCCAGTTGCACTGTGTTTGAAGAAAAAACCCATGTCACTTAGGTTAAGACTCAGCAAGAACCCAAGTGCAGTCATGAAAAGAACCACACCAACAGTGCTGGGAATGAAATACGATGTTACCGCTGTTCCAGCAGAGATGATGAACATTATTAATAACCTGCAGAGAAAAAAAGAAAGATTTGATTGAAAAGAAAAATTATACTTTAAGTTACACAGAACCTTAATATTTAAAATAATTACCGTAAATGGGTTGACATAGATGAGCCTCCAAGGCCAAACTCTAAAATCTGCTCCATTGCCCATAAGAAAAGGGCATCAGGTGGGGGCAGAGTCCCGAGTGCCCACAGAAAGGGTAAAAATATAAACAAGATGTGTAAAATCTGATTCGTTTGTTCTAGACCTGGTATGTTTACCGTAAACCTATAAGAAAAGGGAACATTTAAATCATACAAAATAATATAGAGAGAGGATCTTCCCAGGAAAAATAAAACACATGCAACCCACTCCCCCAAAACAAAGGAACACTTACAAAAAGATCCTAGTCCCAAACTGCAAAATATCAACATTTGTAAATAGTGACCATTGTCCTTCTCCCATAGCAGCCACTACCCCTACTCAATTGTGTACAAGATTAGCACTTAGAAAATATGTGGATTCCAATGTGGAAAGAAGTAATTAAAAGCAGTTTACTGAATAATTGAATTCAGGGATTTGTAAAACTGAACTGAGTCTAGAGCAAAAATATTTCTCCTGTAATTGTCTAACCTACATTGGCTAAAATTCTACCAATGATTGTTGAGACTTTAAAATTTTCTAATTAAAAAAAATTTTTTTTAACGTTTATTTTTGAGACAGACAGAGACAGAGCATGAACGGGGGAGGGGCAGAGAGAGGGAGACACAGAATCTGAAACAGGCTCCAGGCTCCGAGCTGTCAGCACAGAGCCCGACGCGGGGCTCGAACTCACGGACCGCGAGATCATGACCTGAGCCAAAGTCGGCCGCTTAACCGACTGAGCCACCCAGGCGCCCCTAAAATTTTCTAATTTAAAATTGTAAGTAACTCTAGGAAAGCCAAAGCCTTACTGATGTTCATAACGTTAGTAGCTAGCAAAGAGAGCTCTTTTCTTTTTCCTACTCTCCCAGTACTGTCTTACCCCCAGGTCCCAGAACTTGAAGTCAGTAGAATCAATATCAGAAGTTGGCAACATTAGGCTATGAACGTGTCTCTGTGGATTGGTGTGGGAACTTAACTAGCATTTATAATATTGTTTTTATTTTATAGAGAATACAAACTTGTAAAATACAATTTCATAAACTAGAGATGATTTCTATAAAGTGGAGAAATTTGTTCTTCGTACAGCATTTACCAGTTAAAAATCAGATGGCTTTGAATGACTTAACAAAAACTCAAAAGCACAGAAGCATAAACACTTATCAAAATATTACTAATTTTTTTGAAACAAGGCTGACCATACTTTGTCCAGAAACCAATAATGTCCTAGTACTTACAGTGTTCAAAAGATAACTCATAAAAAACTAAATGTCAAAACTTACAGCATAATTGTACTTGAATACCTGAGCTGCTAGGAATCAAAGTCAAGGAGAAAGGCACCTTCTGTAATAATTATCCACTTAAGCATATGTTAACAGCCCAGAAGCAAATGTATAGCAACTATGGATATAATAATGACATAATGTGTTTGCTCCGAAGCTATCAAGACTATGTCAGCTAATGCACTGTCTCATAATGTATGTCCTTCAAATTTTATAAGCAGAGAATTAATGAATACAAGGTTAACAATATGATGCTAAATTAGAGGACAATACTTTTTGTAGTGTAGTTTTAAAATGTATTTCATTCTGGGAAGAAAATACTCCAGTGACAAAAAGGAAAATCAAACCACACATAATAAACCACAGGAAGGTCAAGGAAAACACGCAGATCTGTAGCTATTTTTCTTGTTAAAGACAACATTTCTCTTCCTAATATATTTAAGTATAGTATAATTTGTGTAAAAATAATGTATATTCAAGAAATATTTTACCCAAGTTTGATTTAACCTCCTTAAATCTTTTTGTTCTTAATAAGCAATGACATAGAAATTTTATTTATATACAAGAATACCATACATAAATATAAGCATTCGTATTTTGAGCAACCACACATCATGATCACTTTCCTGTATGACTCAGACCCAAATAATGATTATTGTGGTCAAGTCTTTCATATGGAAAACATGTTTAAATTCTATTTCTGATAATGTAATAGGAATCTTCTAGGGCAAAATATCTAAGACCTCAAGAAAAAAAAAAAAACTTTGACTCTAACAGCTATAAAAATATTTCAAATTCTTTACACTATATCCACGTCCAGAAAAAAGATGTTTATAGTGGCTAAGATGAAATAAATATGCATCATACGTTCAAACAATTCCTGAGAGTCTATGCACTGCAGATTTAATACCAGTCTTTGATGAAAATGTACAGAAAAAGTAAATTATTAATAATACACAGTGTAGTGGGTAGAATAAAGAATGGGGAAAGAGAAAATATTATTATACTGTGAGGCTTGTCTCTTCAACTTTTACATTCTCTGAAATAAAATTAAGAAACAATTTGACATATCTGACAACTGTTCAAATTTGAACAGTGCACACATTTCATACATTTTTATCTGCAGTATCATATCTACTGTATAAAGATCATCTTCTTTATTAGTTTGTTAACCAGAAGCTAAAAATTTCTAAGTCAAGTGAAAGGTAATTTTTCTGCACAAATATGCCATCTTCTTCTATATGAACAGATTTGGGCCTGCTTTTGTCTTTTCCTTTTAGTTGAAAAAAACAAAAACTTTTTTGTAATGATCAAACCGTAAACATTAAAACTGTACATTAAATCCAACTACAATGTACTAAAAACATTTATGTCCTTTCATTCAGAAATGAGTAATGCAGAAATTCAAGGTAATCAAATTATAAATTAACTGAGATTTAAAAAAGAAATTAAAGAACCTGGAGCATCAATTTAAATGCAAAGATGTATTATAGCAGGTATATAATTTCTGATTTCAGAAATAGCACAGTGAGACAGTAACTCAAGAATCTATATTGTGAAAATAATCTTATAAACCTCCATCTTTAAAAAGGGGTCAAAAGTAATTTTTTTTTTTCAACGTTTTTTAAATTTATTTTTGGGACAGAGAGAGACAGAGCATGAACAGGGGAGGGGCAGAGAGAGAGGGAGACACAGAATCGGAAACAGGCTCCAGGCTCCGAGCCATCAGCCCAGAGCCTGACGCGGGGCTCGAACTCACAGACCGCGAGATCGTGACCTGGCTGAAGTCGGACGTTTAACCGACTGCGCCACCCAGGCGCCCCAAAAAAAGGGGTCAAATGTATACATACACATGTAAACTTAATTTTATTCCTAACTTTTCAAAACCAAGTATTTAACTGTAACATATTTTACAGCTAATAAATGGTAATGGTACTAACAGAGCAATTATAGATGAATTTCCCATAAACTAATTTTTCCCTTACATATTTGATTGGATGAAGAAAAAGGATATTATAGTGTCCTCTGGTCCACAAATGTAGCACAATGAGAAGAGATTAAGATTTAAGGAATAGCAATTGGATACCTAAGAATAGGTCAGTTTCAGTATACAAAATAGCTAAATATTTTTAAATGTCTTATTTCAGGCTTCCATAACAAATACCGCAGACCAGGTAGCTTAAATAACAGAAATTTATTTCTTTTAGTTCTAGAGACAGGGAAATCAGTGCCATTATGGTTGGGTTATGGTGAGAACACTCTTCCTGCCTTGCAGACAGCCAACTTCTCACTGCATCCTCACATGGTGGAAGGAGAGAGATCAAGCTCTCTGGTCTCTCTTCTTATAAGGGCACCAATCCCATAAGAATAGGACTACCCTGATGACCTGATTACCTCCCAAAGACCCCGTCTCTAAATACCATCACATTGGGAGTTAGGGCAGGGGGCAGAAACATTCAGTCCTTAACATTCTAACCCAGTCTCCCAAATTCATGTTCTTCTTACATGCAAAACACATTCATTCCATCCCAACAGGTCCAAAAGTCTTAAAAAATTCCAGCATCAATTCTACAGGCTAAAGTCCAAAGTTTCATCTAACTACCATCTAAAGCAGATATGGGTGAGACTCAAGTACACTCCATCCTGAGGCAAAATCCCTCTCCAGCTGTGAACCTGTGAAATCAGACAAGCTATGTACTTCCAAAATAAAACAGTGGGACAGCCCCAGAATGGACATTCTTTTTTTTTTTTTTTTAAATGTTTATTTTTGAGAGAGAGAGAGAGAGAGAGAGAGAGAGAGAGAAATAGAGCACGAGCAGGGAAGGGGCAGAGAGAGGGAGACACAAAATCTGAAGCAGGCTCAAGGCTCCAAGTGGCTGTCAGCACAGAGCCCAACACGGGGCTGGAACCCACAGACCGCGAGATCATGACCTGAGCTGAAGTCAGCCCCTTAACCGACTGAGCCACCCAGGTGACCTCAGAATGAACATTCTTATTCCAGAAGGGAGAAATAGGAAAGAAGGAAGGGGTGACAGGTTCCAAAGAAGTCCAAAACCTAGCAAGGCAAATTCCATTAGACCTTAAGGCTGAGGAAGAATCTTCTTGGTTCTATATTTTGCCCTCTAGGCCTCCAGGGTTGCCATCATTACCCAAACAGCTCTAGGTGTGGGTCCCACCCCCAACGCTTTGCAGGGCAAGTACTAGACCCAAGGCTTCCAGCTTCTAGTTTGTTGAAACCAAGGAAGTAGCCCTGACAATCTCTGAATCACTTTTGGGGTCATTTTTCCCCTCTTCTTAAAGACCTGTCAAATCTAAGAAGTCTAACAGCCTTAGTTCATTTCATCTGGTCTCTGACTGCTTTAGTTCAAACTGGCCGTATTTCTGGTCATATAACCCCTTGAACTCTTTAGTGTTAGTCCAGTCACACTCTTGGTGCTCACTTCAGAACATGCTTTCTCATTTTTTTTGCAATATGGCTAGGCTGAAAATTTTCCAAATCTTCTAGTTCTGATTATTTTTTGCTTAGCAATTCCTTCTTCAATTCAAGCTGTTCTTTTAGCCACTTGCTTGGAAATCTCCTTAACTCTCTATCCAATTTCATCACTTTCAAGTTCTACTTTCCATAAAAATTAGAACGGTTTTGTGCCACGTTATACCAACAATCACCTTTCCTCCAGTTTCCAAGAACATGTTCTCATTTCTAAGACCTCACCAGAAATGCCTTTAAGTC
Source organism: Panthera pardus (assembly GCF_024362965.1). Taxonomy (NCBI): domain Eukaryota; kingdom Metazoa; phylum Chordata; class Mammalia; order Carnivora; family Felidae; genus Panthera; species Panthera pardus. The sequence continues at coordinate 98,994,215 of NW_026526810.1, read as the reverse complement.
CACATTTCTAGCATGAGCCTCAAAACTCTTCTAGCCCCTACCCATTACCCAATTTGAAAGCCACTTCCACACTTTTAGGTATCTGTTACAGGAGCAACCCACCTCTTGGTATCAAAATCTGTCTTAGCTTGGGCTGTCATAATGAAATACCACAGACTGGGTGGCTTACACAACAGAAATTATTCTGGAGGCTGGAAGTCCAAGATCAGTGTGCCAGCATGGTCAGGTTCTGCTGAGAACTCTCTTGCTGGTTTGCAGACAGCAGCCTTCTCACTGTATCCTCACATAGTGGAGAGAGAGAGAGATCAAGCTCTCTGGTGTCTCTTCTGATAAGGGCATTAATTCCATCAGACCAAGGCCCCACCCTCATTTTCCTAATCACCTCCCAAAGACCCCATCTCCAATCACCATCACACTGGGGGACAGGCTTTGATATATGAATTTGAAGACATTCAGTCCATTAAATGCCTTTACATTTCTATCTGGACATAAACCTGTGAGAGAGAAAGCTGCAATCTACAGAAACAGAGAAAGAAAAGTCAGATTTAGAAAAGGTGAGCAAAGGGGGTTATCCAACAATTTTGTAAACAGTTTGGTAAACAGTTTTGTTAAAAAAGTCTATTTTTCTTCTATAGCAAATTGATTTGTAAAAAATCAGTATTCATCCTACATAGTTATTATAACAAAATTAGAAATGTTAGTCATCTTAAATTCACTCAATCTGTACATAATATTTATGGTATAAATTTTAAATTCTTCATTATACCCTCATAGGAAAATTCCATCTCCTTTTCACAGGTCTCAGCCAGGCTATCTTATAGCACACAGCTCCTTATTTAAAGTGAAACACAGAATTGAAATTTTGCTGATTTCTCTTACCAAAGAGTTTTCTTTTAACTCCTCAATAAGGTTTAATTACTACGTTAGTATGAATGTTTAACAGAGATTACTCCTAAGAGATTAATCATCAGAACAACTATCACCCAATGGTTTGGTCTTGATGACTTTCATAGATTCAGTTTTTTAATACTAAGGAGAGCTCATACTGTGTATGTATGCTTAAAAACAAAGCAAGTGACAAAGTATTTGGTAGCTTATTACCTGTGTGCAAGATCTACAGAAACAAAGAAAAAAATATAGAGAGGTCTCATAAGAGGAGTGATTTCATAAGTATCCTGGGTTTGGAAAGTCGCAGTCTCTGCAGCTGTGTTTACAATTAATGAATATTCTCCTATACATAATGTAATCCATCCGAAGACAAACTGTAGAACAGCGCCTCCTGCACTGCCATACAGCAGGGACATTCTATTTGGAAGCAGATACCATGTTCCAAGACCACACACTAACCCAGCAAGAAAAGAGTGAAAAACGGTATTGGCTATATATTTCTTGCCAGGAATGAGAAATTTGATAGTCTCAGCACCAGCACAACTTGTAAATTCATGTTCATCTTCCTCTGCTAAGATATCTGTGGTTAGCATTCTTTCTATGGTCACCGATTTATTCCTGGCATATAAACTTGTGAACTGGATGATAAATGCAGTGAAAAGCATCAGTCCACCTGAAAGTGCTGCTGTGTAATAGTCTTCCAAAATCCCTAATTGATACAAAAGTGTCCCTAATCCACCCCAAACCCATGGCATCAGGAAAAGGATAATTTGATTAACATATATATAAGGAGGGGCACAATAGCCTAGTTTGAATCGAGGGCCTCCAAGAACGGTCTGTGGAAAGCGCTTCAGAAAGAAGTCCTGTTTGTAATCATTCAGCAGAGGCACATCTGGACTCATCCTTCTCATTCAGGATTATTCTGAAAGTTACATCCTCTTCTGTAACACAGCAGTCTCTAAGAAAAAGAAAAAAGTCACTACTTGAAAATGTCATACTTAAAAGATGGGGGGGAACTCCCCATTTCTATTTTATCTCCTTAATTCCTTCAAGGGCAGGATTTATAATTTCACCCGCTAGCTCCTCCCCATTGCCTGACATACATGCAGCACTAAACAAACAGTTGAAAAGTTGTTTTTTATTTGGGAAAAAAAGGATATTCATTATAATTTATCTAGAACTTATTATTTGGGATTAGATCTTAAATTAATGGAAATCAGATCTAATTAAATTAGATCTTAAAATTGACATTTTTAGATTTTTTTTTATAAATATTTTTTTTTTTTTTTTTCAAAATTTTTTTTTCAACGTTTTTTTATTTATTTTTGGGACAGAGAGAGACAGAGCATGAATGGGGGAGGGGCAGAGAGAGAGGGAGACACAGAATCGGAAACAGGCTCCAGGCTCCGAGCCATCAGCCCAGAGCCTGACGCGGGGCTCGAACTCACGGACCGCGAGATCGTGACCTGGCTGAAGTCGGACGCTTAACCGACTGCGCCACCCAGGCACCCCGACATTTTTAGATTTTGAAGGCAAAGAAACATTCAAAAAGCCAGTGCTTTCAACTCAAATCTGCCAGTGGTTTAATCATTTTCCTAAGAGTTTTCAATGTTTGGTTTTAAACTTTTCCTCTATTATAAGGGTCAGCAAAATTTTTCTCTAAGGGCAGAAGAGTAAATATTTTGGGCTTAGTGGACCATATAATTTCTGTTACTATGACTCAATTCTGCTACATGACTCAATTCTGCTGTTGTAGCAGAAAGCAGCCATAGACAATACATACATGAATGGATATGAGTGGTTGTGCCCTGATAAAGTGTTATGGTATTTTTACCCATACCTGTGGGCCAGATTCAGTCTGTGGGCCATAGTTGGCCAAACTCTGCTCTATAAAATGAACATATTCTCTTTGATTCCTTTGAATTGAAATGAAAATAGAATATGGAAACAAATACTGTTAGTCATATCTTCTAGCAATTATAATAAATTTAGGATTTTCTGATAATTTAAAGAGTCAAATCCTGCTAAAATAGTAGCATTTGGGGGTGCCTGGGTGGCTCAGTTAAGCACTGGACTTCAGCTCGGGTCATGATCTCACAGTTCTGGGGTTCAAGCCCCACATTGGGCTCTGTGCTGACAGCTCAGAGCCTGCAGCCTGCTTGAGATTCTGTGTCTCCCTCTCTCTCTGCCCCTCCCCTGCTCGCATGCTCTCTCCCCGTCTTAAAAATAAACATTAAAAATTTTTTTTAAATAAATAAATAAAAATAAAATAGTTACATTTCAATAAAATCCATTGACAGCTCAATATGCAGTAGAAAGAACAATAAACTGGAAATTAAAAGACTCTAGGTATCAGAGTAAATGCTTATTATTAGCTATGTTACCATAAGCAAACCACTTTCTGATTCAATTTTTAGTTTCTCTTTCTGTTATCAGTTTCCAAAATCTACCAAAACTAGGAAAACATGAAACAATAATAGGACCTATATGTGTTTTAATCTAGATTATTTCCATTTAAGGGCCAGAAAAATCGAAGTACCAAATAACGTGGATTCTCCACCTTCAACTTTTCCTTTTCCTGGGATATACTCAGTAGCTTATTCTGAAAAACAGTTGCCTGACACAAGATAGCTAGCAAAGTACTACCTCAGAGATCATATGTTGGGTTGGAAAAGAAAAATTATGTTTAAAGCTGTCTTCATAAAGAAAGAGACATAGACCAATGAAATAGAATAGAGAGCCCAGAAATAAATCCTCACATATATGGCCAAATACGTGACAAAGGTAATAGGGAAAGGATGGTCTTTGCAATAAATGGTGTGAGGAAAACTGAGTATTGACATGCAAAAGAATGAAATTAGGCCTTTAACACTACATACAAAAATTAACTCAAAATGGACGTTAAGTGTAAAACCTAAAACAATAGAATGCTGAGAAGAAAACATAGGATAAAAGCTTCCAATACTGGCTTTGGCAATGACTTCTTGGATATGACACCAAAGGTACAGGTTACAAAAGGAAACCAGACAAATTAGATTTCATGAAAATTTAAATATTGTGTACACCAAAGACACTATCAACATAGAAAAGAGGCAACCAACAGAATGGGAGAAAATATTTACATATCATATATCTGTCTGATTAGGGATTACAATCCATAATATATAGAGAACTCCTAAAACTCAACAACAGAATAAACCAACTCAAAAACTGGCAAAGGGCTTGAATAGACATTTCTCCAAAGAAGATATACAAATAGCAATAAACACATGAAAAGATACTCAACACCACTAATCATTAGAGAAACGCAAAGCAAAACTGTAACAAGATACCACCTCACACCCATTAGGATGGCTACTATAAGAAAAACAGAAAACAGCAAGTGTTGGTGAGGATGTGGAAAACTGGAACCCTTGTGCACTTGGTGGGAATATCAAATGAGACAACTGTTGGGGAAAACAGTATGGTGGTTCCTCAAAAAATTAAAAATTGGATTACCATTTGATCCAGGAATTCGACTTCTGGATATATACTCCAAAGAATTGAAAGCAGGTTCTCAAAGAGATTTTTGTAACTCATGTTCACAGCAGCATTATTCACAATAACTAAAACACAGAAGTAAACCCAAGTGTCCATCAAAGGATGAAAAGATGAACAAAATATTACTCAACCTTAAAAAGGAAAAAAATCCTGCAGTATGCTACAACATGGATGAACATTAAGGACAGTATGCTAAGTAAAAAAAGCTAGTCACAATAAGACAAATACTGCAGAATTTCACTAAGGCAAGGCACTTAGAGTTGTCAAAATGATAGAAAGTAGAATGGTGGTTGCCATGGGCTGAGGGAAGAGAATGGCAGTCACTGTTGAATGGGTATAAAGTTTTACAAGATAAAAAGAGTCAGAGATGAATGATGGTGATGACTGCACAACAATGTGAATGCATTTAATACCACTGAACCATACACTTAAAAATGGTTAAGACAGTAAATGTTCTATGTATTTTACCACATACACACAAGTTTAAAGCCATCTTAAAACAGCCTTTCTTCTTTTTCTCCTTCTTTCTTCTTCTGTTCTTTCTTCAGTTTAAAACAGTCTTTCTGAAAGTCAGTCCTACCCAACCAATATCAGCCCTAGAGACAGTTTTCAGGCATCATGAAAGATTTGGAGGTCGCCATTAAGAATGACTACTTTAGAACACCTCTTGTTATGCTGTTAGGAAGTTCTTTACTGTAAACACCATATTTAGTCTTCTAGTCATTGGACTTAGTTCTGCACAGAACAACTCATAGCTTTTACTTACATGACAGCCGTGCAAATACTCACAAAATAACATAACCGTAGGGCCAAATGGAACCTTAGTCATTGATGGTTCAATCTTAAGGAATGAAAAGACTGCTTCCCTCCCCTCTGAATAAGCTTATCTCCTGTCTTGATGTCAGGCTCAGTGTACTTTATTCTGGTATGTTGTTCTGTACAAGCCTAAGGTAAAGTAAGGGCATATTCTTGTGAGCAGGTGTAAATATTCTGATTTCAATTATCCACAGAAGATGCCATCAGAAAGGAAAATGAACTTGGATGTCTGGCCTGGGATTTTTCAAGAGACTGGAAGTGCCTGAAATTTTCCCAGGGAGTTAGGTAAAAGCTGGTCCCTCCTGCTCCACTGAGGCAAATCAGAAACAAGGTGAAATGGCTCGCTGGGCCAGAAAGCCAGAAACTGAAGACACCTTACAATCAGATTATCTGGCTTCATGTTACTATCCATATTCATTTACCTTTTAGTACTTCTGAATCTTTGGTAGAGTTTAGTTTAAATGTTCTTACCTATTCGATGGAATATTCTGTGATTATATTCCGAACAGTGAAATACTCTGAAGATCTGTTGTTGATACGGAAACAGAAAGATGCCATGACATGTTGAAAAGTAAAATAAACACATTGATGATCCCATTTGCATTTTTTAAAAAAAGAGTATATATACCTGTGTGTATACATGATTTATATAGCTTGTATAGGTGTAAAAAGTTCCAGACAGCATACTACGATGTGATTGTGTGTCTGTGTATTTTACATAGAACATTTTGATACCTTTTCAAATTATCAAATAACCTCTGGAACTCTCGGCCCCTTGCCCTGCAAACACATCCCACCCTTTTCTCTGTGGTGTCTCTGCTCATGTTCTCTCCATCCTAGGATGCCCTTTCTTCCCTTCCCTAATTAGTAATTTTAGTCAACTTTAGACATTCAGTCTAATCCTTTCTGCAAATTCCCCAGAACGCCTAGGTCAAACTGTGCCTCTCTTTTCTCTGTATAACAAATATTGCTTGTCCATACTTCTCATCTTGTAACATGTATCAACATAGGGCACTTCTTGTATTATTCACCTCTTTACCTGTTATTTTTTCATTTGTATTTATTTTCTCTACTAACTAGTTATTTGTGGGCTGGGGCCAAATCTTGAGACACTTCCGATTCTCCATAATATTTAGCAAAATATCTTGGCATGGAGAGGCATGTAATACATTAATGGTATAAATAAGATGATTAAAATTAAAAGACAACACTAAATACTGCTGTTTAAAAGGGAAGTTGGGAGTGTTTACTGTTTGGTTTTTTTTTTTCAAAACCTTCTTCCTGCATATCCTGCCCCACTAACAGTAAACTTGCAAACTCTTTATTCTCAGTTTTTAAATGTTTAGAAAATAATTTATTGATAATATGGAATAAATAATGGCACTTATTGATAGTATTATTGGGTCAGAGAAGATTTTGCCTAGAGCAGTATATTCCAAAGCAGTATGTTCCTATAGGAACAGGATGAGCCTGAGGGAGAGCCTGAGTTTCTGGGACAGAGAAGTAAATGGCTGTAGAATTTTAATGTGACAGAAATCCAATTGTAATTTGCTCCCTATCTTATGCAACATTTTAACTTTCTTCTTGTCAGGAAGAAGGAGCTAGTTCATACTAGGAGTGAAAAGCAGAGAGAAAACAGCAGGTAACAGAGTCAAAATAAGGCAAGATCAATCACAAAAGAAGTGAGAGCACATTATGAAGCATTAAGAGAATGTTAACACTTGAGTCCCCTCAAGACAGATTTGAATTATTTTCATGTGATATTAAAAGAAAGGCTGAAGGATACAGAATTATTTGCCTTACACAATGTTTCTTAAAAGGGAGTCCATGGTCAAAGAAGCTTGATAAATAACACACTAGGACATCATCTTGAAGAGTCACAGTGGATATCAGCAAACTAAAGACTTAGAGACATCTTTGAAGTTAAAAAAACAAAACAAAACAAAACACGACTGCAAACCTGCTTAAAATGTATCATTTGAATTTTCCAAATTTACTCGAACAGGAAACCTAACGTTCCCACCATATCTAGCAACAGATCATGTGTGTAGTGTTCTCTGTAAATTGCTTGAGAAATACTGGCCTCAGCTTCAATTATGATCTTAAAGATTTAGCCAAGCCAAGGAGAATTAAAAAATATATCTATCTTGGGGCGGCTGGGTGGCTCAGTCGGTTGAGCGTCCGACTTCGGCTCAGGTCATGATCTCACACTCAGTTCAAGCCCCGCATCGGGCTCTGTGCTGACAGCTCAGAGCCTGGAGCCTGCTTCAGATTCTGTGTCTCCCCCTCTCTCTGCCCCTCCCCTGCTCATGCTCTCTTTCTCTCTCTCAAAAATAAATAAACATTTAAAAAATATATGTATCAATCAGGGGGCACCTGAGTGGCTCAGTCAGTTAAGCATCGGACTCTTGATCTCTGCTCAGGCTGTGATCTTGTGGGTTTGTGGGTTTGTGACCTGCGCTGGGCTCTGTGCATACAGTGCAGCACGGAGCTCGCTTGCTTGGGATTCTGTCTCTCCCTCTCTCAAAATAAATAAATAAACTTAAAAAAGAAAAGGTATACCAATTGAGGAATGTCATGAATAACGCTACACAAGGAAAAAGATTATGAGGGAAATTTGTCAAGTAGCAAGTATATCAGATTGCTGAAAAGCTTACTTCTAGTATGGATATTTTTTTCTAATATCTTAAAGATAAAAGAGGATTGTACAGGGGTGCCCCGGGTGGCTTAGGTGGTTGAGTGCCCAACTTCGGTTCAGGTCATGATCTCATGGTTCATGAGTTTGAGCTCCATACCGGGCTCGCTGCTGTAAGTGCAGAGCCTGCTTTGGATCCTCTAAAGATTTTCTCTCTCCTTCTCTCTCTTCCTCTCCCACTCCCACTCTCTCTCTCAAAGATAAATAAAACACTAAATATATATAAATGTATATTTATATATATATGAAGGATTGTATGACAGAAACTGGAAATTCATTAAAGCAAAAAAAAATAAACTGATATTGTGAGATATTTAATTTAATTACAGATCCTGGAAAATTTTTTAAATATTTTCTTTATACCAAGAAATCTCCGATTTTTAGAGAGAAAGAGAGAGAGAACACGCACACGAGCAAGTGGGTGAAGGGCAGAGAGAGAGAGGAAGAAAGAGAATCTTAAAGCAGTCTCCACGCAAGGCAAGGAGCCCTATATGGGGCTTGATCCCATGACCCTGGGATCATGACCTAAGCCAAAATCGAGTGGCATGCTCAACTGACCAAGCCACCGAGTACCCCCAGAGAGATCTTCTAAATTCTAATCTGGATTACTAAAATGGAAAATAAATTCAGACTAATTAAAACTTACTTCCTGAATGAGAATTTGGCATACATTCTCAGAGACAATTTCTAAACAGACTGATGCATTTGTATGGCTGCAGCCTCCAACATGTTAAAATGAAAAATGGCTCAAGGCTTAGGAGGAAAAATGCTGTGAAAATAAAGATTAAGGGATAAAGATGGCATCACAACATTGATTTTGGCCATATGCTGTTTTCATATGCTACTCTGAAAGTGGGCCAACAAAATAGCCATAGAAACGCTGCTTTATTTGGAATTTGAGCATTATCTAGAAGGGTGAGAAACAGATCAATCTGGCAATGTACTAGGAGGGAATTCTTATTTTTCAACTTTAATGCAGGAATCAGGCAAGATACCAACCTGAAAAAAATCCCTTAAAGAAAATAAAATAATAATAATAATAATAACAACAATAAACAAAAAGTGGTAGTTTGCGGGGGATTACAATAAATTTAAAGTTTTCTTAGTCAATTGTCAAATTTTTGTTTAGTAAAGGCTACTTGTTTTTAATCTATCATTATTTTTATTGATTGGTTAATTTCATTCATTGAATCCACACTTTTTTTTCTGTTCTATTGGATTCAGATTTTTTTATGGTAAGAACACTTAACATGAGATCTACCCTCTTGACAAATTTTTAAGTGTATAATACAGTATTGTTAAGTAGCAATACAATGTTGTACAGTAGATCTCTAGAACTTACTCATCTCGCACAACTAAAACTTTATATAGCAAGTCTTCCTCCTGTTTCTTCCTCCCCCAAGTCTCTGGCAACCTTCATTCTACTGTTTCTAGGAGTCTGACAATTACAGATACCTCATTTATGTAGAATCATGCAGTATTTGTCCTTCTCTGACTAGCTTATTTCACTTACCACAATATCTTCAAGGCTTATCCATGTGATCACATGTGGCAGGATTTCCTTCCCTTTTTAGGGCTAAATAATATTCCATTGTGTGTATATACCACATTTTATCCATTCATCTGTTGATGGACAATGGGTTGCTTCTGTTTTTTTGGCTATGGTAAACAATGCTACAATGGACATGGGAGGGCAAATATCTCTTTGAGATTCTGATTCCAATATGTTCAGATATATACCCATAAGTGGGATTGCTGGATCATATGGCAGTTCTATTTTTAACTTTTTGAGGATCCTCCACATTGTTCTCCAGAGCAGATGCACCATTTTGCATCCTACCAACAGTGTACAAGGGTTCCAATTTTTCCACATCCTTGCCAACACTTGTAGTTTTTCTTTCGTTTTATTTTATAATAGCCAGGTATGAGGTGACACTGAATCCACACACATATACTGAGCATGTCTGCCCTGTGTGTCAACTGTATTTTTGTTATACTTTCAGGAAACTTACTATCTCCTAGTATATTTGTCAAATTTTATTAAATCTTTGCTCTCATATGTTTAATTTCTAAGAGTACATCTTTAATGCCTGGATGTTCCTTTTTATAGAATCTTATTATTTCATTAACATGGTCTATCTTTCTGAGAATATTCACTATACATATGTGTGTACACGTAGATAAACGTCATCTAATTCCTTTGTAAATTGCCTCTTTTTAAGTGTTCACTTCTTGGGGCATCTGGGTGGCTCAGTGAGTTAAGCATTCGACGTTGGCTCAGGTCACGTTCTTGTAGTTTGTGAGTTCGAGCCCCACATCAGGCTGTGTGTGCAGGCATGGTGCCTATTTCAGATTCTGTGTCTCCCTCTCTCTCTCCCCCTCCCCCACTCAGGCTCTGTCTCTTTTAAAAATGAATAATTTGTTAAAAAAAAAAAAGTGTTCACTTTTCTTATTAATTTCAAAGAACTTTTTATACATAAAGGATATTAGCTCTGACATACATTATAATCTTTTTTCTCTCCCTATGTTAACTTGTACTTGAAGCACTGTCAGAAGATGCTGGTGAGGATTAAAGAATTCATTTTGATAGTTGTTAATATAGACAAATGTGTTATCCTTCCTTTTATAGAGAAATAGTTAAACAAAATTTAGTATTTTGATACATTTCAACTTCTGAATACCTACAATGTACTAGGTAATGGTAATAAGGCTACTGTCTGATCCAAAGAAGATTATACTCCAGTAAGGTAGAGATCATTTCCCTGTCAAATAATTGTTACTGGTAAAAGTAACTCTGGAATTATTTTAATTTTCATTATGAAGAGAATAAGCAATAAACAAAGTTAGTTTACAAATAACATAGAATTATTAAACAAGATAAACTTTTCAAGAAAAAGTAATTGCTGCTTGTTTAAAAAATGCCTACACAAACTTTGTCAGCAATAAATAGAATGCCTCATCCATGTTCCTCAAAAGTATTTTAAAAAATTTGAAAGGAGGGGCACCTTGATGAAAAAATTTGAAAGAAGGGGTGTCTAGGTAGAACAGTCTGTTGAACGTCCAACTCTTGATTTCAGCTGGGGTTGTAACCTCACAGTTCATGGGATCGAGCCCTGCATCAGGCTCCGTGCTGACAGCATGGAGCCTGCTTGGGATTCTCTCCTTTTCTCTCTGCCCCTACACTGCTCACATACTCTCACTCTCACACTCTCTCTCTCTCTCTCCCTCTCTCTCTTAAATAGAGACCTAAAAAAAAAATGAAAGGAAATATACTGAAGTTCTACTTTTCTAAGCATCACCACCTTTACTAATATGGGAAAAAACTTCATGCATGTCTAGAAAAGAAACAACATCGCCAAACCTTGAGTACTCAAAAAGCATGCATGATTAAGTAATTCTCATTTGCTCTGGATCAAATGACCTGTTACTATCAGAGCGTTTTTTTTTTTTTTTTGAAAGTTTTATTTATTTTTTATTTGTAATTCTGAAAATACATTACAAATGTTAACTAAATGCATACCATGGCAAACAGCTAAATTCCTGAAGAGCCTTTTGAAAGACATTTGGTGCTAAAACATGAAAAACACATTTCATGTTATAGTTTATCACTTACTATAGTAAGTAGTTTCTTCTCACCACCAATAAAAGGAAAATCTACTCAAGCACCTAAAGAGTCTTGGGGCGCCCGGGTGACTCAGTCAGTTAAGCCTCATGACTTTTGATTTCAGCTCAGGTCATCATCTCAAGGTTTCTGGGTTTGAGCCCCGCATCAGGCTTTGCGCTGACAGCATGGAGCCTGCTTAGGATTCTGTCTCTCCCTCTCTCTCTGCCCCTCCCCAGCTCATGCACACTCTCTCTCCCTCTCAAAAATAAATAAACATTAAAAAAAAAAAAACGAGTCTTAAAATGAAAGAACAAGCACAAAAACATCTCTCTGATCAACAAAATGGTATTTATTCAAATTCAAGATTTGGGGAGGATCTTTGAATCTAAGAGTTTTCTGTAAATTCATAGGAATTGGTTTGTAGAGCAAACAATGGATGGAAAGGGTAACTAGATAGATCAAAGGATCATCCTTCCCAAATGTGTAACACTAGAATATGAATTGTTAGCATTCCATACTCTTGGAAAACTAAAATGGTAGAAAATAGCCAAGGTCACATCAGCGCATCACAAATGTGCCAGGCCAGCTGACACTTCTGCTTCTATCCCAATCCACCTCTCCCATACTGTACACATCTTACCAATCACAAATGCAAAGTGATTAACAAGTTTTTCTTTCAAAATCAAGTATCAGGTGAATGAAGTCTACCATTCACAGGGATTACCAGAAATAAATCAACTTATTTTACAGAAAAGAAAACTGAGAACCAGTGATACGAAGTGACTTAATCCACACATAATGTCAGTTGGTGGCTGACCGAGTTTTTCGATCATACCAAGCCATTGTCAAATGAAAGGCAATTTTAGAGGTTAGAGAAATAGAAGGATAATTTGGGAGAAAGAGTTTTCAGGGAAAAGTGGACCTGTCAGGAATCTCCAAAATGTCAAAATAGGAAACTTCTGTTAGCCAAGCCAGCCTGAGGATAGTGGCATGTAGGACTCCTTGATAAGAGATAAACACAAGTGGGAAAATGTCTAGAAGAAAAGATTCTCACCATCAAGAAAATGAACAACCCCCAGAATGGGAAAAAATTTTTGCAAATCATATATATGATAAGGGACTTACATCTAGAATATATAAAGAACCCTTACAACTCAATGGTGACCAAAACAAAGAAATCAATTTAAGGAATTTCAATAGACATATATATACTAATATATATATACTAATATATACTAATAGCCAACAAGTACACAAGTTTCCACATCACTACTCATTCATTAGAGAAATGCAAAGCAAAACCACAACGAGGTATCACTTCAAATCCACTTGACTGGTTACCAAAAAGACAGAAAACAAGTATTAGTGAGGTGGTGGGGGAAACGGAATCTGCAAGTAGTTTTGTAAAATGGTGCAGTGGCTTTGAAAAACAGTCTGGCAGTTCCTAAAAGGCTAAACAGAGAGTTACCATATGACCTAGCAATTCCATTCCTAGGTATTTACCTAAAAGAAATACCTTTTCTTTTAGCATAAGTGTACACAAAAATTTGTACACGAACATTCATAGCAGAAATATGAATTTTCCAAAAAGTAGAGACAACCTTAATGTCCATTAGCAGATTAAATAAAATGTGGCACATCCATACAATGGAATATTTTTAGGCTATAAACAAGAATGAGTACTGATACAGGCTACAACACGGATGAACCTTGAAAACATAATGCTAAATGTAAGAAGACAATCACCAAAGGCCACATATTGTATGCTTCCATTTATATGAAATGTCCAGAACACGAAAATCTATAAAGACAGAAAATAGGTTAATGTTTGCCTAGGGCTGGTGGGGCTGGTGACAAGTGGGGTAGGGAATAAGGGAATAATTCCTGAAGAGTACAGGGCTTTTTTTTTTTTTTTTTTTTTAAGCAGGTTCCATGCCCAGCAGGGAGCCCAACGTGAGGCTTGAACCCATGACCCTAAGATCAACACCTGAGCTCAGAATCAAGCGTCAGATGCTCAACTGACTGAGCCATCCAGGTGTCCCCCTTTTCTTTAATTTTTCATTTGTTTTTACTTTTTAAGGGCCTTCTTTAGCGGTGATGAAAATGTTCTAAAATTGACCGCAATAATACTTGCATAATTCAATGAATATACTAAAAACCATTGAATTGTACACTCTTTAAAAATCTTCAATATTTTTAAAACTTTTTAAAAATTTAAATTCCAGTTAGTGAACATACAGTGTAGTATTAGTTTTTACAAAAGAAAAAGAAACAGAAAAGTTCCCTGACCAGGTATTGTCCATTAATAACTAGTAGGAAATTTAGGAGTAGCTGACAGGTGCCCCGGTTAAATTACTAAAATGGCATTGTCTGGTCATAGAGTCAGGCTCTGGATGCTATGATAAAAGTTTGGAGATTTGGCATGGGTGGCAGTGGACACCAAATGATACAAAGGATGGTCTGTGCCCTAATTATATGAATGATTTGGGACACCTGGGTGGCTCAGTCAATTAAGCCTCTGAATCTTGGTTTCAGCTCAGGTTATGATCTCAAGGTTTTATGAGGTGGAGCCCAGCATACACTGGCAGCCAAAAGCCTGCATGGGATTCTCTCTCTGCTCCTCCCCCACCGGCACTGTCTGTCTGTCTGTCTGTCTTGTCTGTCTCTCTCTCTCTCGCTCTCAAAATAAACAAACTTTAAAAAATCGTTTAACAAAACGAACAAACAAAAGGAACGTACCTAATGTCATATAGCTGAATACAAGAGAAATGACTGGTAAAGAGCAAATAATCAATTCACAGGTCTAATAGATAACCTCTGTTGTAGATTTCGTTGAAGTAAACACTGGTCCTTGACAGAGTTTTGAAAAAAGGCAGATTAAGGGTGAAAGAGTTATTCATGTTCAGGGGGACGTAAGTTGACCAGGCCGGGGCAAAAGTGGTCTAGCTGGACATAAGGAAAGAGTACAGGACTATCTAAGGGACGCAGTTTGTAAACTGTATTGGTGAAACAAGGACATCACTCAATCAAGACCCAGAGGACCGTTTTCCATCTGACCAGTGTCTCTTAGAGACAAAACGCTGTAACTCAACAGGCTAAAGCAGTTTTCTGAAAAAACTTAAAGTCACAGTGGATTGATTCCTCTAGGCACGGAGTTCATCTTCCGTCTAAAAAGTGCAATAATAGCATTTGAAGGTTTTATAGCGAAGAACAAGAAATGTGCGGCAACTGAAACTGCAAGAACGTGACTCTGCATAGTCCTGGAAATTAAGATGACCAAGAAATCCCCAGGTGGATGTCGGGGTTCGAACGTACCTCGAGTCACCCGAGGGCAGAGGCGGTGCGAAGGCATCCCGGGGACTGCATTTTTGCAGGTAAACCCGGGTTGGGCGATCCCGCCCAGAGGCTGCCGGCGACCCGAACGCGAAGGCATAGAAGCTGTAGCGGCCAGGCAACCAGCTCCCCGAGGTCACGCCTGAGCCAGCTCCTCGTTTCCATGGCTAACGTCAACTCCAGCGGGTGCCACCGCCACCGCCGCGGAACCGAGATCGCGCTCGGGGGCGGTTCGGGCCCCCAGCTCGCCCCGCCCCCGGCTCGTGCTCGCTTCGGGGCGCTTACCCCACCGCCGGCCGAGCGAGGCGGAGTTGGGGAAGAGGGGCGCTTTGGTCACTCCAGGCCTGGGCCCACGCTCCCCTCACCCGGGGCCGTGGGAGACTCCGGGACTCTGGCCTCGCCTTGCGCCCACAAGCATCCACAAAGGGACAGGGGCGGGGGTCTCCGGTCCAGCCCTGAACTTTCACCCGGGCCGCGCCCCTACGCAAAAGCGCCGTTTCCCTGGTGATGTGACGTGCCCGAGGGAGGGAGTAATGCTTTCTGGCCGATTGATGTACGGCAGCCATTTCGCGAGCGTTGGTTTACCGGCGGTCTGACCGCCGATTCTGGAGTGTAGGGTGACTCCAGCCGCTCGGTGCTTTGCACTTGCATTAACCACATCCGCACTTTGGCCATCGCCACTCGGCGCACGGACGGTAATAAATGTTTTTAGTGATACTTCATACGCCCTCTTCAGCTTGGAAGATTTGGAACTGGCTATACGTCCTAGCTATTGCCCTTTTATTGCATACTTTTTCTCCCCGAGTGGATTTGTGGCTGCATTTTTAAATGCGAGGAACCAAAATGCCCATCATTGAATCATGCTACGAGGAAGGTATCTGTTAATAAAATGAGGCAAAGTCCCCTATCCTAATTGCGGGGGGGGGGGGGGGGTTGTGGAAAGCCCTGGCCCACTGTTACTACTTAGTGGCAGTGTAAGATACGGGAATCTTTGGAAGGTAGCCACAAACTCCTAGTTTTGCCGGTTTAAAGTTACATGCCCCGCGCCCACCGCCTCCATTTTCCATGAAGTTTGATTTCTTACTCATCTTCTGGACACCTTCTGGATTGCTTGTTGGAAGTCTACAAGTTGGCCCCTTAGAGCATTGGTCTAATTGGAAATTAGACCAATTGGAAATTGGTCTCAAATGATTTAGAGGCCCTTTAAGGGAACTCCGAAGCCAATTTGTCAGTATTAAGGTACTTCTGTTTCCTGTGTGATTGACACTAGCAATTCTGCATACTCGGGACTTCTAAGTGCTCAAGGACTGTCTTGTTTGGATCTCTTTACCTCGAAACTATAAATGCGGCCCTTTTTTGGTTTGTTTTCTGGTTTCACTGGAAATGGTGGCTTGGTTCTCGAGCATCTAGGTTTTCAAGCTGTAAGGAAATTTGTGTGTGTGTTAATATGAAAAGAAAACCAAGGATTACTCTATTCAGAGGGAAAGTGTAGTTTATTGTGGGAAGAAAACCCTGTGCAGTTTCAATAACGTACATATACTTGACACAGTTAGCAGGTAGAACCTTTCATAGTTCAGTGTGAGGGGGAGAGGTACTCTTGGTCCATCCCTAATGTTTCCCTCACTTTGAGGGAAGACATACTAGCCTTAGTCATCATGGGTCAGGATACCACCTGACATCTGCAGTTGCTAGAAGTCGGCCGTAGTGTGATTAGCGGTACAGGCTCTGGAATTAGGAAGTCCCAAATTGTTGGAATCTTGACATCGCAGCTCCCTACTTGTGTGATCTAGGGGTTACCTAGTCTTCCTGGTGCTCAGTTTTCAAATCGTGTAAAATAAGAGAGAGAAAATTTATCGCACAGGGAGTTGTGTAGGTTGGATTAAATAACCAAATCGCTCAGTTAGGCACAGTTTAAGTGCTTATTGAGAACGAGCTGTTGTCTTTATGAGGAGAGGCTGTATTTTTGCCACCTTCAATTACATAGAATTCGATCAGAATATTTTTGTTGTTGTGATACCTGCTGTAGATATTTGGTTGTTAATTTTTTCTTTTTTCCAATGTGTTGGTTACTTTGCCCTTAGAATAAAATGGGTAAAGCTTATGGTACAAGGCCTTTGGTTACTAGTGTATAAAAAGTAGTCGTTCAACATTTACTGAAGTAGTGGATGTTGTTTGCCAGGAATCACACCTATTGCTGCAGATTCAAAGTCAAATAACACATGGATTCTATCCTCAAGGAATTTACTGAAATATAATGAGAGACTAACAAGGACATCAGTAATACTGAGTGTGTGATAAACAAATAGGCACTGGGGCCATAAAATAAGTACAAGTTAGCTGGATAAAGATCTGGGAAAGGAGGTATTTCAGGCAGGAGAGCACCATTCATTCAGTTAACAAATATTTAGAGCATAAGTCAGGTACCTATGGACCCTATTTAACCTTAACCGTATGAGATAGCTTATTATTCTCATTTCAAATATAAGGAATCTGAGCTGCAGAAAAGTAAAATAAATGAGATTTAGAATTGAGCGTTTATCTGTATGTCTTCAAGATCCTTTTTTTGTTTTGTTTTGTTTTGTTTAAACAAAAAATCCGTGTTTTTGTTTTGTTTTTTTCTGTTAACCCTGCTGATTGATATACAAGGAAACATTACCAAAAATCTGGACCTGCTTCTTCAGCCAGAGAAAATGTTTGCCCAGTCATTATCACGGCATACCCGTTTTTGTGTAATGGTAATGCTCATTTTCAAGTTACTCCTCTTGCCATAAAGTAAAACAGACAAACCTAAAATCATAAAAGCCTCACTCTGCTCCATTGCTCACAGGTCATTGACCAGAGGACTCTGAAAATAATGTAGAACTGCAGCAACACAGGGTAAGATGATTTAAAGTGGAGAAGTGGCTGCAGAGAATTTGAAAGTTGCGCTTCCAGGGCAAGGCAATAGAACAGCTAAGATTTGGTAAAGGATTGGATCAGGGTGGGGATGGTTGGGGGAGTTAAGGAGACCAAAGAAAAAAGATGAGCCTAACCTTCAAGCTGTGTGACCACAAAGTTTGAGGAACCCTAAAGTAAGCATAAGAGGAATAGGTTTGAGGGTGAAAGAAAGATAATCCACTTTGAGGCGTTACGTGTTTTAAGGACTTGGGGGATATGTCTGGTTGCAAATATAGGATTGGACCTTGGGAAACAGGTCAAGACATAGAGATTTAGGAGTATTCTACATAAAGAAAGTTATTTGAGGGGTGCCTGGGTGACTCAGTTGGTTGAGCATCTGATTCTTGATCTCAGCTGGGGTCTTGATCTCAGGATCCTGAGTTTAAGCCCTGTGTGAGGCTCTGCAATGGGCGTGAAGCATATTAAAAAAAAAAAGTTATTTGGAAGCATGAGATTTGAAAAAGAATGCCAAGGTTTGGGTATTACTGAACGTGAAGAAAACCATCAGGAGAGAAAAAAAGGATTATAAAATGAGATGATGTATTTCTTACATGGCTCATTTCATCTAATTTCTTTATGTCACAAAACATGATATGCATCTCAATGTGTATGAAGACCATGTGAATGGGCATGTGGCGGGTAGCAATTTTAGTGTGTTTACAGGCATATGGGTTGGGTGACGTTGAGTTATGAGGCTATTAAAGATAAGGAGTAGGGTATTATGGTAAGTGAAATAAGTCAGAAAGAAGAATACCACATTCTTCCACTTATATGTGAAATCTAAAAAAAAAACAAAAAGCAGAAACAGACTGATAAATACAGAAAACAAATTGATGGTTGCCAGAGTGGAAGGGGATAGTGGCATGGATAAAATGGGTGAACGAGAGAGATTCAGGCTTCCTAAGGAATGAATAAGTGGCAGGGATGAAAAGCACAGCATAGGGAATATAGTCAATGGTATTGTAATAGGGTAGTATGGTGACAGATGGTAGCTGCACTTGCAGTTGGCATAGTATAACTTTTGAGCTTGTCCAGCCTCTGTGTTGTACACCTGAAACTAATGTAACATTGTTATATCAACTATACTTCAATAAAATTAATTAAAGACAAGGAGTGACTAATTGTTAACTTTAAAGTTTAATATTGAAACTTCCTTTAACACAGAAAAAAATTTCATACTAGGTAAACGTTCATAATTAGGACCATAAAATAATGTATACTGTAATCATAGCTTTGCCATTAATTGGTTTTAAACTTTGTTGTAAATTACAATATATTCTAAATGATAATTCTGAAAAATGTATATTAATTTCTGATGAGTGTACAGTGGGAAGGATAGAATTTCTCAGATTATGGTTTTAAGAATTTTTAAGGGGTTTTAAGAATTTTAAGGTTTTAAGAATTTTTAAGAACTGAACCTGGGTGGTTCAGTTGGTTAAACGTCTGACTTTTGATTTTGGCTCAGGTCATGATCTCATAGTCCTGAGATTAAGCCCTGCTTTGGGCTCCATGCTCAGCATGGAGCCTGCTTAAGATTCTCTCCCCACCCCCTCTTGCCCCTCCCCTGCTAGCTTGCTCACTCTCACTCTCTCAAAAAAAAAAAAAAAAAAAAAAGAATTTAAAATTTTTCATATAGTTCTTAAATTTCATTATTATTTCATATCACTAATTTCAAAGATTAAAATTTTAATTTCAGGAGTGTTTAAATTAATATTACTTGAGAAAGTTGTCACCACTGGAAACTTCTTTTAGGTATTTGTTTGAAAAGAACACAGTAGAATTTTTGGTAGACTGAAAATCACTAAATTGGAATATTTAAAAGGCTAGAGTTTCATTTTTTAATTACGTTAAATTTCATAAGAGTTTGTGAATATAGCTATCACTGAAAGATCAAACTCTATGTAAATATCCATATGCGCATTCATTTGACTCTTTACTAAAAATTAAGGTACACATAGATCTCAATTACTTACAATGATTTCCCTTTATATTTTGGTACACATAAATAAGAGCTGACTGTGCAGATTTCATAGTGTTTATTCCCAGTGTCCTACACTAAGATTGGAACATAAATTAACCTCTTCTATTGACACTGTTATCAAGGATATGTCTTACTACTCATTTCGAAAGCTAAAGCTGAAGTTTTTAGATGTCCTTTTCCTGGCATTTGCCTGCTAACTCATTTATTTGTAAATGTACCAACTGTTTAGGATCATGTGAACATTATCTTCACTTTCCTGTAGAATGAACATATAAGGAAGTGCAACGAACAAGTTGCCTTATAAAATTTTGGTTGAAATTGTAATTGAATGTGTGTGGAGTGGAGTGGAAAGGGAGTTAGTATAATTCGTCTGAAGGTAGAGGAAAGTTTATATGCCTTCTCACAATCTTTCCAGACTCATGATGATATTATTGCTATTGAATGGAAAAGTCCACACTGGTTAGAGTTACTTCCTACAGCTTAAATTGTGATGCCCTCTTTAGGTTAATATATTTAAAAATATGAAAACTAGAGGTTACTCACAGATAAATATTTATAGGAAATGAAACCACAGTTTGGAAAAAAAAAAAACACCACCATACATACATAAAAAACACACGAACAAAAAAAAAATAAAAACCTTGTACATAAACTAAGTATCAACGACAAAAGGTATACATAAAATATAAATAACAACAACAACAATAACCAATTTGGTGGGATAGTAGATTGGAGATACACTTTGAAATTTTGCTTGGCTCTGCAGTTGCCTTTAACAGAAATTTCATGTCTAGAAATATATTTAACAGTTATCCCACCTTTACAGATTTCTCACCTAAGTATGCAGCAATATTTGTACAAAGATGTACTTAGAACATTTGTAATAGCAAAATACAAAACAGTCTTCAATAGGGAACAGGTTAAATAAATTAGTTAAAAAGGAGGTATATCTACATGTATTGCTATGCAGACATGTCTAACTTAAGTAAAACATTTAAAAATTATAGTTTGTATAATTCAAAAATTATAGTATGATCTTACGTTAAACCTAGATGTATGCATGAGCATGCTTTGTATAAGTGTATTTTTGAAGGCTACCTGAGGAACTATGATAGAAGTTAAGGTTAATTTGGGGTTTGATGGGAAGGGGAACTTTTTATATTACTCTTTTGTGCTGTTAATATATTTTCAACAATACATATTGTTTTTTATAATACTTAAATATAAAATTATGTACAAAATTAAATTGACAGTAAAAAAATATCTCTATACCCCCCCCCCCAGAAGAAAACCCACCAAGCTATCATATAACAAGAAAAGTGGCATAGTGGGTTTTTGTTTTTATACTAGTTCCTTTATCTAGAAACTAATTGGAATATGTAGTTACTAGTTTCTATGAGTAAGTGGTTACAGTATTGATGGTTTCACAGGGAGAGAAATGTTATATTTATTTTTAAATGTTATATTTCAGTTGAAAATTACAATAAGTTATTTGGCATATCGGTAAATTTTGAGCTCTGGTAATCAGAGACTGCTTAGAATCTGGACCACTTCAGTGATATATCTGTAGGAATCCTTTACGTGAGTTTATTTTATAGTAAATTAGAGCCTTTGCTGAATTTATATATACATTATCAAGATTATTAGAATTTCTTTGTATGTTGCATATAAAATTTTAATTTTTAGTATATGTGTAAAGTATACATGTATTTTTACAGATATGTGTATATGTAAAATACTTGCATCTATACAAAGTGTATGTTATATATAATATGTAAAATAAAATATATGGGAATGTTATTTTATTGAACTGGCAATAACTAAATGTTAATGGAAGAAATTTTCATATCTGGCTCATCTTTAACAATATAATTTTAAAGTACAGCAGTTTTTAATAAAACTTATGCCAGTAATTAATTTTTTTTTTTTACCAGAGCTGCTTTTTATGCTTTTAGTCTCAATGAAAACCAATGTACAGAAACAAATGTTAGAATAATTATCAGTCTTCAAAGTTAAAATTCTGTTACATATGAACTTCAAGCCAAATACTGGATTCACATTTTTACATAGAAATTTTCCTCCTAAAATACTTTGTAACTAGTGGAAAATGTAACCAGAAAGAGCAGCATGCAAGAAAGAGATGCATTAACTTGTGGAAGCAACCATGTATTAAGAAACAAACAGGAGAGATGGGTTGGGGATGGGTTAAATAGGTGATGGTGATTAAGGAGGGCACTTGTGATGAGTACTGAATGTGTTAAGTGTTGAATCACTAAATTGTACACCTGAAATGAATGTTACACTGTATGTTAACTGGTATTAATAAAAACTTAAAGAAACTATGGATCATTTTTATTTGTGGTTTTTATATAAAACTAGCCTATGGATTTTTTTCCCTGTAAGTCGTTTCCCATATAACTTTTTCTCTTGGCAAAAATAATGAATAAAATTTTAGAGACAAGCTTTTTTTTTAAGGGCACATATGACCTAACACGTGTAATAAAACCAAAAAAAACTCATGTTCTATGTTGAAAAAATCAAATGAAAATATTTTTATTCTGAATTGCTCAATTAGCTTAGAGGCATACACTTTTAATTGCACAATTCAGTCAGTATCCCTGTGCAACTTGTTATTCTATCATTTGCACGCCTAAATATACTCTGGTCTAGAACACTGGACTGTGAAATCCTAAAAGTTACACTTACTCTATGAAAAGACTTCTTTTTAAATCTGTGTCTCTTTTCCCCAACATTTTCTTTAAAAATATACATCCTAAACATATGTACCTGAATGTGATATGGAATCCTTCAGGAAGAATTTTTATCCTTTTTCTTCTGGAGCACATAGTGAATATTTGCCTCATGAGAAAGTGAACAAGGAGAGCCCTAAGCTAATTTCCTTTCCTTTTGATTATAGCACAAATATCCCATCCATTACTATCTCCTCTCAAAATGACTCATTCTGTTCAGAAACAAAAGCAATGCTACCTGAGAACATTCTGAAATATTTTGTCCTCTTTTCATAATCCCTATTTACTAGACTCTGCCAATATTTTCTTCACCTCCTTATGAAATTTTAACTCAATAAGTGATATCTTCCTTCTTGGATGAATGGACATGGGAACTTCAGATTACAGTAGTGGAAATTTAAAAAAACAGTGCTTTTTAGTGTGAAGGAAATTCATGCAAATTTTTAATGTGTATAAGTTTTCTAAGTAACCACACATTAAGTATGAGAATGGACTTTATTATTAAGCAGGACTTAACAAAACATGATTATCATTGGAAAACTAAATTCTGCTGACTTTAGTATTGACCACTTTTCCTGGGACAGTGATTTATGTCAGTGTTAACATTAGGTAATTTGTCACTTTAATCAGAATTCATTAACAATTTACTTTTTGAGGGCTCTGTCTTTAAGGTCAATTAAATAAAAATGTTAAAGCCAGTGTAGTTAAGATTTCTGCTACCTAATAGTCACGTTATTTTATGTTCAGCCTCTTTGATTAAAAGTGATGGTCAAAGATGTTAAAGCCCTGGAAGGTGATTTTGAAGATGGAGAAGTGCTGGAGCTACCCAGGCAGCAATCAGAAACAATTAGGAAAAATGTACCAAATGCTTCATTCTTTCTCTAGGCTGCATGACAAATTACATTTAATATTTCAGGCTTGTTGCATTTTAAAATAAGGCCTCCAACACGAAGCAATTTTCAAGACAACTCCAATCAAAAGATATTGCTTAAAATTTTCCTATTGCCATAGAAATGAAAAGAGTGATTGTCTATGTTGATTAACTTGAAGATTGCTTTGGGAAGAATTTGACAGTTTTGTAACATTCCCATTATAATTTACAACCTGTGAAGAATTGAATACTACACTGAATATCAGGATACTTTGTCTTCCTTTTTATCTGATAATTTTATTCTAGTACTTTAACATGAAGAGGATGTCCTTTTAATGTGTATTTTAATGCATATATAATTTACGTTTACCATGTTCTTTAAAATCCTCAATTAGATTAAACAAAAATGTATAGCATAATATATATATTTATATACAAAAAATATTGATTCCTACTGTGCAAAATTTTATACAAAGATGGAAAGGAAACATTATTTAATGTCAAAGAACCCATGGTTTAATGGATAGAAATTCACAAGAAAAATGAACAAAGTAAGATAAAACTTAGAGTCAATTACATTTTGGTTTGGAGTTGAGGATGGCTGATACTATTTTGTTTGCTGATCCATAAATGCTAAGTAAAGGTTTAATCTACCCAATACTACAAAAGATGGCAAGTTAGGAAAGTGATCCCACAATACTATTTTATGTTTAGAATGAAAGATTATAATTGAGTGAAATTACATTACACTTGGCAATGGATAGGAACATGTTTAAATACCAAGAAAGACCTTTATGCTGGCATGATTCATTTTTTATGAACCTTCCGATTTGCAAGCCAAATTTTTCATTGCTTTAAAATAGTTTAACCCCATCTAAAATGCACTGTCTGTCATAAATTAGCAACCAAATAAGATTGGGTAATGGTGAAGATTCAGTTAAATGCCATTCTTATTTATTCATTCATGAGTTCAATTGGTAAACACATATTGTGTGTTTACTAGGTGATAGCTTGTTAGAGAATTAGAGATGCATGGAAAGATAACTACCTCCTGTCAAGGGTCATTCTGGTGAGATTGCTAGGGTAATAGAAACCGTTATGACCCCTTTGGAAATAAATGTAGTAATATTTGTCACAACTCTATAAAAACATGTAAACTTTTTAACTGATTAATACCTTCCTACAGAAAGTATTCCTCAGAAGTAAAAGGACTTATGAACATATGTTGTTTATTGCATACTTTTAATGACATAAAATTGGAAGCAACTTAAATGTTCAAATGTCTAATGATTAAGAGAAAAATAGTATTTCCCTTTGGTTGAATATAATACAGACATTAAAATGATATTTTTGGGCTTTGTAATATGGAAAATGCTCAAGATGTAGAATGCAGAAAAAATAAAAAATTGTATAAAGTATTACAGTTCTGTGAGATATACAAATGAGAAGACTTAGATTTTAGAAAATGATAGCTGTATTAGCATGGTTAGATGATCGTTTCAATGTTTTTGAAACATTTAAAAATAATAAAACATTTCAATGTATAGAAGTAGTTCTCAATTGGAACCCTTGTGCATTATTTGTAGGAATATAAAATGGTGCAGCTGTTGTGAAAAATGGTGTGGCGGTTACTCAAAAAAATTAAACATAGAATTACCATAAAATCCAGAAATTCTACTTCTGGGTATATTCCCCATGATGTGAAAGCAGGGATGGAAGAGATATTTGTACACTGATTTTCATAGCAGCATTACTTACAATAGCAGCATTATTCCACTAAAGGTGGCAGCAAACCAAGTGTCCATTGATGGATGAATGGATAAGCAAAATGTGGTATGTACATACAATGGAATATTACTCAGCCTTGGGAGGAAATTCTGATACATGCTACAACATGGGTGGACTTTGAAGACATAATGCGAAGTGAAATAAACCAGTCACAAAAAGACAAATACTGTATGGTTCTATCTATAGGAGAGTAATCAAATTCATAGAGACAGAAAGTAAAGTGGCTGTTGCCAGGCTGTTGCCTTAGAAAAGGAGGAATGGGGAAGTTATTGTTTAATGGGTACAGAGTATCAGTTTTGGAAGGTGAAAATCTGGAGATAGATAGTGGTGATAGTTACACAATACTGTGAATATTTTTAATGCCATTGATCTGTACAATTAAAAATGGTTCATATGGTAAATTTTATGTGTATTTCACAATTCAAAAAAATAAAAGATTAAGATGGTAAATTTTATGTTCTGTATATTTTATTACATAATAAAAAAATTTTAAGTGGTTGCAGCTATGGATTGATTACTAGATATACATCAAAAGTTGAAAGAAGAGTTAGTCAATAGATTTAAAAGTACACTACAGTGAAAAAATGAAATACATAAGGCAATTGGAAAAAGAATTTTAAGATGGGTATCCTCAAATTATATGGCATTATGCTCGAATGTATGATTTGAAATTTATTCTACTTTTCGTGCTTTTCTAAGCTCATGTATGTTGGCAATAGCAAAAAAATGTAACTGTCAGACTGAAATGAACTCTTAATGTTCAATCACAGTTTTAGAGATGCTGTGTTAGAGGTGAGAAACCAGAGTTTCCAGAGAAGTTAGGATTTTATAGATATATAATGATAAATCTGACAATGGATCCTTTGACTTTTATTATGACATTATTTAAGCTTTATACCACCTGATGCAGGCCAGATTCTAATTTTTAAAATAATTAACCTTATTAAAAGAATTAACCTTATGAAACATTTATTTCCTATTTTTTAAAATTATTAAAAAATGTTTATTCAGTTTTGAGAGACAGAGACAGAGCACAAGTGAGGGTGGTGCAGAGAGAGAGGGAAACACAGAATCCGAAGCAGGCTCCAGGCTCTGAGCTGTCAGCACAGAGCCTGACATGGGGCTCAAACTCACGAACCGTGAGATCATGACCTGAGCCGAAGTCAGACACTTAACCAACTGAGCCACCCAGGCACCCCTCTTACTTCTTTCCTATTAAGAAATTCTCGTATCAAACATGGATTTGATGGTATGACTTTAATCTAGGATTTTTACTCCTGCTTTTGACTTTCTCAAGTAATTAACAGCTTTTCTTTCCCCAGGCCATAGTTCCTTTGATTCTAAGAGGAGTTGCATTTTCTTTACTTTTAAAACTAATCTGTTTTATGAATTGATGACCCAATATCCTTCCTACTCCTGCTGTGGGAAGTGGGGATACTGTATTTCTTCATTACTCTTTGTTAGAACTCAAAACAGAAAGTATATTTCTTCTAGATCTTATGCATTACACTATGTCAGAATACTTTGGGTTGCAAATGACAGAACTTGAACTCCCCAAAAGATGTATTAGCTCACATAACTGAGAAGTTCAAGAGTAGATCTTAAGACTGCATTAAAAAAAAAACAAACACCCAGAGGCTCAAAGACCACTATTAGGACTTTCTCCACTCTTGGTTTGCATTGCTTTATTCTTCAAAGAGAGTCTTTCCTAGGGGCAGAAGGCAAATGCTTTCAGAGGCTTCATACTCACACATCCTTCCAGTTAAGAAGAACAAACTGAGGGTTTATGGGGGGTGGGAGGGAGGGGTGGGTGGGTGATGGGTATTGAGGGCACCTGTTGGGATGAGCACTGGGTGCTGTATGGAAACTAATTTGACAATAAATTTCATAAAAAAAAAAAAAAGAATTGCAGTTGAAGAAAGAAATCACTCTGCCAATGTCCATGTCTCAACTTCAGGTCCTGTGTGCCTACCCCTGTCATTGGCAGCCCCCACACTAACATAGAGTTGAGGAAGAGTTTCCCAAAGGAATCTGAAGAAAGAAAGTAGGAAATTACCTACCTTACAAAATAACAAACTCCCATAGTTTACCCACCTTCTAGTGAAGCCACTTTTTAAAAACTTCTAGATAAACATCAATATTTCTGTTCAACTCCATTAAAATAGTTTAGGGGTGCCTGGGTGGCTTGGGTTAAGCATCTGGCTCTTGATTGTGGCTCAAGTCATGATCTCATGGTTGTGAGATCACTGCTTTGGGCTCCCAGCTGAGTGTGGAGCCTGCTTGGGATTCTCTCTCCCTCCCTCTCTCTCTGCCCCTCTCCTACTCATGCTGTCTCTTCCTCAAAATAAATAAAATACAATACAAAAACATAAAATAGTTTAAATCATTTCATGTACTGCATATTTGTCATCTTTCAGCTGCCCACTCTGTTTTATTTTTGAGAAAGCGAGAGTGAGAGTGGAGGAGGGGCAAAGGGAAAGAGAGAGAGAGAAAAAAAGAGAGTGAGAGAGAAAGAATCTTAAACAGTCTCCATAGCCAGCCAAAGCCTAAACACAGGGCTCAGTCTCACGACCAAGTGCCAGAAGCTTAACCAACTGAGCTGCCCAACATTCGAATCCTTTTCTTTTGTTTGCCACTGTGGAAGCATCAGTGGGCAGGCCACAACTCTCACGGAAAGGTGAAAAATACCAATGCTTATTTTAAACTCTCCTAATTAAGGTTTTGGCAGGCAGTGTACGTTTGGCCATCTTCTTGGGGCTTTCAATGTAATCATGGGCAGTGAAGCAGTAGGAAGAGTTAGAATCCATTCTAATGGCAGCAGGAACATCCAAGGCCCAGTAACACTGAGGTAGCAGCAGGGCATTGGTACCCTAATTTATTCCAATGTCATGACAACACCTGTGATTTTAACCACTCAGCTCTCCATGGAGCTCATTCTGTGAGCCTGGATTTCTAGCCTTCCTGTTGATTGTGTGAGCTGTTCGCATTGGTGATTACTGTTAACTAATCTACAGACGTTATCAGATTTCACTAGTTTTCCCACTCATGTACTTTTCCTGGTCCAAGATCCAATTCAGAATCCCCATATTACACTTAGTTGTCATGTCTCCTTAGTTTTCTCCAA
Source organism: Panthera pardus (assembly GCF_024362965.1). Classification (NCBI taxonomy): domain Eukaryota; kingdom Metazoa; phylum Chordata; class Mammalia; order Carnivora; family Felidae; genus Panthera; species Panthera pardus. The sequence continues at coordinate 98,965,888 of NW_026526810.1, read as the reverse complement.
TCTACGGCAATTTCTCAGTTTTCATTATTCAATGCCCTTGACCTTTTTATTTGTATTTTTTTTAAGTTTATTTATTTTGAGAGAGACAGAGAGCATGAGAAGGGGAGGGGGAGAGAGAGAGGGAGAGAGAGAATTCCAGGCAGGTTCTGCATTGTCAGCTTGGAGCCAGAAGTGGGGCTTGAACCCATGAACCGTGAGATCATGACCTGAGCTGAAATTGAGAATTGGATGCTTAACCCACTAAGCCACCCAGGTGCCCCTCAATCCCCTGACCTTTTTAAAAAGTCATTGGCCTGTTACATGTAGAATGTCCCTTAGTTTCAGTTTTTCTGGTATTTTTTCATGATCAGATTATGTATTTTTGGTGAGATTATCACAGAACTGATGTGCTCTTATCAGTGCATTACATCAGGGTATTGATATATTTTATTGGTGACATTAAATTTGATCACTTAAAGTGGTGTTTACCAGGTTTTTCTACTGCAAAGTTACAATTGTTCTATTTGTGGTTAAAAAGTATCTTGTGGGGCAATTCTTAGAGGCCATTCTAATATGCTGCTTATACACTGCTTATACTGACATCTGTTAGTTTTATCTAGAGATGATTTATCTAGTATTCTTTACATGTTCCAGTGTGTTTTTTCCACACCCCCAAGCAATTCTCCCAATTCTCAGTCAACCAACTAGGTGTTTCACAAATTTAACTCAGTTTTGACACTGTCTTTCTGGAGATAGCTTCAGATCCCACAGGTTGAGAGCTCAATCTCACAAGACTGGCCCTATTTCAGACACCAGCCTGAAGTTCAGGTTGGTACCTGTGCTTTTGACTCTTTGGCTATAAATTGGAGGTTCCCACAACCCACTCCTCAGATTTGACTAATTTGCTCAGGTAGCTCACAGAACTCAGAGAAACATTTACTTGCGTTTACCAGCTTCTTATAAAAGATATTATGAAGATAGAGACGAAGAAGAGGTACACAGAGCAAGGTCCAAAAGTGTCCCTAGTATAGGATCTTCTGTCCCTGTGGAACTGGGTGTGCCAACCATCCTGCCATGTGGGTTTAACAACCTCAAAGCTCATCAAGCCCTCACTGAAGAGTTGTTCTAGATCTCTACTCTCCAGCTTTCACCCTGCTTCCCCTTCCCAGAGGTTGTAAGTGGGGTTGAAAGTCCCAACCCTCTAATCACTTGGTCTTTCTGATGATCAGTTCCATCCAGATGCTTTCTAGGAGCCCCACCCTGGGTCACCTCATTAGCATAAACTCGGATGTGCTCTAAAGGGGTTCCTTACGAATGACAAAAGATACTCATATCACTCAGGAAATTCCAAGAGTTTTTGGAGTGTTGTGTCAGAAACCAGGGAGAAAGATCGAATATATTTCTTCTTATACCACAGTTTATTGAGTGCAGGAGACAATTATGTACTCTGAGTAGAAACAAAGATTTTGTGAAGGTGAACCTGATTAGAAATTCTTTTCATCAGTAAGTTAAAGATATGGCTGAGATGTTTGCAAAAGTCACAGGAAAAATTGTGTGCAAATGTTAAATTATTTGTGGCATTTTCTACTGCTGCTGAGAAGAGCATAGATGTACAATCCAGTTATCTCTATTTGTGGGGTCAGTATGATTCTTGATGGGAGCAAGGAACTTCTGTGTTGACTCTTACTTCTAATCCCACTTTTCTCTTTGTGCAGAGTAAACCTGGGCCCACAGCAAAGGATGGGGAAAGCTATGTAAACAAGGAGCTACAATTCCTTCAATCCCCAGCCATCTTACACTTGACAGGAAGATAATAAGCAACTACATTTTCTCCATGCAAAAACCCTTCCAGGTTGTGAGTGCCATAAATATAACGGGTAAGTTAGTATGGATACATAGCACTTAATTACCTTAACTGATTAAAAAGAGTACAAACCACTCTCAAACAACATCCCTAGACGTCTTCCCAAGGTAGAGCTAGCCAGACCGTGAGTTACTTTGCCTGTGATTGTCATGCACTCTATGTGCATGAGTTTGGTGTTTTGTTTTTGTTTTCATTATAATACCACTTTCATTGGTGAGGTTCCCATTGCCAGGACAACTAAGAGTAGTCATGAGGTTAATCTTTACCAAAACCATAGTCCTTGGCAGGTAGTATCCTTAATTTTCTTACTCCTTGGGTTGAAAAAATGCAAAACACTCTTTACTTCTCTTGGATCTCCTATTTTGTCTAACTTTCCTCAAAAGTTTCTATGTATATACTTCTTGAATTTACTAATCAAACTCATTTTATTGCTACTAGCTTTGATAAAAAACAATCTTTAATACACTACGTTCCCTTTAGATTAATAGAACTTTACTCAGTGTTTTGGACAGTAAAGTAGCACATAAATTATTTTTGTGTTTGGGAAAGACATGAAAATCTTCAGGTAGGAACTTCTAGATTAAGATAGGCAAATGAATCACTGTCCCCCAATTTCTAACATAATAATCAACAACTACAACAACAGGAATAATAAAAAAAATCACCATCAGCAACTACAGAGAAGGGCCATTAGCTTCAAACACTGGCCGCCAATAAAAGAAAGAGAAAAATTCTGAGCATAGCATAGAGCAATAGTTAGTAAGATTTAATAATAAAGAAAAATAATTCTTTAGGCTTTCAGCCCCAAATAGAAAATTACCTACAATCGAGGGGGAAACTCTATAGTACAGGTGGGGGTGGAATAGAACTGAGAACTTAATGAACCAGATCCACAATACCATAGGTTGTTGTGCTGCACAATATGTTTGGTGCTTAGTCAACCACAGTTTTGTAGAGAGTTTTTTCAACCAGGAAAATTGATTTGTGCAAATCATCCACAAAATTCTTGGCTCAGATCACTAGTGAAGATTGCTTTAAGGACAGCCTTTTGGGCCGATACTACATCTAAATGCTCTGAAAATTTCTCTGGAAAAACATTCCCTAGTAGTTACTCAGACATATTGTTTACTTTACTCAATCCTAGAGAAATTTTATCTTTGCAAGTTTGATAAGAAGTAATCTAACCCCCTTACTTAGGCTAAAATTTATTTCCAGAAAAGCAAGTGGTGGCCAGCATGACACTTCTAACAATGGGGAGTTAAAGACTAGATTGCAATGTTTACATGATTTCAAACTTTATGAACATGAAATAATTGTGCAGTTAGTTTTCCCAATTTTGATAATGAGAATGAATTGTTATAAATGGAATTTAGTGAATTGAAAAGTAAAGTTTCATTGAAATACCAGAATTTTATAGACATTGCAGGAGTAGTATGTAAAAACTGCAAAGATTTTATCCATAATTAGTTCCTATGTTTGTGAACACATTTTTTTTTTTTTTGGCCACAATACTAATTAAAAAATGTAGTTCCTAGAATTCAAGTCTATATTTCATGCTGCACATCACAACTCCAGCCTTACATTAACATCTTGCTGTAGGGGCGCCTGGGTGATTCAGTCGGTTGAGCATCCGACTCTTGATTTTGGCTCAGGATCATGTTCCCAGGGTCATGGGATCAAGCCCTGCATTGGGCTCTGTGCTGAGTGTGCTGAATCCCCTCCTTGGGATTCTCTCTCTCTCTCTCTCTCTCTCTCTCCCTGGCTCATACACATGCAATCTCTCTCTCTAAAATAAACAACAACAAAAAACACATCTTTCTGTGGAAGAAAAAGGTGTCAGGTGTCAGTTTCAAACCAGATGAGTAATCATAAAAGACCAGCATTGGTGATACATTACAAATCTGCAACAGCCTCAGGCCTGAAGTGTAAGAGGTGGGAGTTTGTGAGAATCCAGAAAGTTTTAGGAGAGCGCAAGAGGAGCTGGGGCCCTTGTAAAGGAATACAGTTACTACTAAAGCCTAAATTTTATTCATTCTTACTCTCTTTGATATACTGCAGTGTCTTCCATTGGCTAACCCAACTGCCAGATAGAACAAGAACCCTGGTTGATGTTGTCCATGAGTCATTCTCTAGAGTCACAAATCAGGAAAAAGGTGCAAAGTAGATATGGGAGGGCAAACAGAAACTAGCACATTTTATTTCAGTGAAAGTGCAGTTGATTATATTTCTGGCTGTGAATTTTTCTTATATCTGGTCTCCTTCATATTTGGCAGGTCCCTGAAGTCTTCTAAGTTTGTAATTCCTAGAGGAAATAATTTCATAGATCTTGGGATTGGTTCTGATATTGCTTTCTTTGTTATACTGATATGTTCAATTGAAGATTTTATAACTGTCTATAATTGAGGTTTTGGCCTCCCAGATGGTGAGGTATACATCTTTTATAAGTGCAAAAGAACAATAAGGGTATAATGTCATGAAATAGAAGTGATCTATTATGTGGGAGGACAGCTCTTTGATTTATATTACTCTTTTTGTTACTTGTGTATCCTCTATTCTTTGCTATAACATTATTCATGTGTTTACCTCTTTAATATATAGGTCATTTAGCTGTGGTAAGCTTGATCACACATGCAAATGAATAAGTGATAAATATCAAAGGAATAGTATCAGTGTTTAAAAACTTGAAACAGTTCCATGATACTGGGAACTCTTCATTGTTGAAGTCTGTTGTAGCTACCCTTTAAATCTTTGATAATGTCAGTATTGGTCAGTTAATGCTTAAGTCTAAAGAGAATAAATAAGTATTTAAAGTATGTAGTAACAAAAAAGGATGATGATTTTATAACTTAACATTCTCATAATTATTCTTTTTGAGAGTTAATAGTCCAACCTGCTCATGTTTGGACTTTAGTCTTACTTAGTTTCTATTTATAGATGTTTTAGATCTGTTTCCACAGATGTACTCCTACCTTCATTAAACATAATAATAATATAACATCAGACCTTGGCTATAAGCAACTTTCAAGGTGATATCCTCTGTACAAGATACATGCCACACACTTCCTTCAGCTACGTTTTTCTGAAATTGTAAATCATGCACAACCGTCGCCCAGTCAGCATAAATCATTGAAGATAAAATTTCATTTATTCTAATTACTAAATCAGGAAAGTATATCAACATATTCAGTAAAAGTTTTCCAAAAATGTAAAAATAAAACCTCTTCTGATTGACTGCTAGCTAATAAAAAATAATGTAGCCATTCAATCATTTCACAGCATTCTTGTCTATGAGTTACATGTGTTATTCTAGATTAGTTTTCTTTTTCAAGTTTTTGTACTTGCACACTTGCATCTTTGTTACTAAGTTAGTCTTTTTTGTTCTTGGAGAATGGGAAGTTTGACATACTTAGTGTGCTGTGGGCTGTAAACTATAGTATTAAATTGTTACAATTATGTGAGATCTATATGTTGTATTTTTACTTTCATGTATATGTGTATGAATATGTGGTATGTCCATGTGAAATTTATAGATGTACACTGTGTTGCTTAAAAACTCCAAAGGTGGCAATTTAAAGACTATTTCATTGCAAATAATGGCTTAATGCCTAAAACTGAACAGAGTCCTTCGCAAGGTAAATTAACCAGGGAAATATGCCAATTTTGACTTCATTTCCATCCTATTGAATGACTGCATTCATTCTCTTTAGATTTAAAGCTCTTCAATCTACTGTTCCTCAACACTCTTTATAGAATTCCAGCTTGCTTTTCACCTTTTAACAGTTTAACATAGATGGCTGGATCAAGTCCATTGTTCCAATTGTATGTAGCTTAAAAAGCTCTGCAGTATTTTACTCTTTCCATTGTATCTGGCTTCCCTGAGTGCTCTGCTCACTGCATTTTACTCCTACTCTCCCTGTTTTCTAAACCCATTTATGCCTATTCTTTCTCAAGACACTTGTTCGTCTGGGAGCTCAAATTGACTTCTCCGCATTCTATTTCCTTAACTAAAAATGCACCATTAAGGTTGATTGAACTCTTTTAAAGCACTTCATAAAAAAAAAAATTAAAAAAAAAGAAAGACCATAAGAAAGTAGGCTACCAGTGTTTGTAAATACCTGTTCTCAGCCAAATTGATGGGAAGAAATAAGAAATAATTGGAAACTTAAAAATGTTATTGATATATTTTTTTATAGATTAGTCTCTTTTGGTTGTTCTTTGAGAAACATACCGGCAGAACATTTTGAGGAAAGAGGGGGCATTATGTTATAATTAAAGATGGATCAAATAGTACAGCCAAACTGTTAAAGTTATCTAAAACATTTTCTAGAAAAAATGTTTTAAAATAAGCAAGTTGTAAAACATGCAGATCCCTGATTAAAATCTACAGTTTTTAAACCATATGATCTTATTTTTTTTCTATTTAAAATATAGATACTGTTACTTAAAAATAGATGTAACCATAAATGGTTTACAAAAATAGGAAGATCATCACTAACCTTTTTTTCTCTTTGTAATGTTTAAAAATGTAACTCTGCTGGTATTAAATATATTTAAACATTTGTAAGTTAATTAACAGAATTTTATTCAGAGCCTATGGGAACACTCTTATTTTAAATGATACAATATAAGGAAATATCTATTCTAATTTTAAACTTAGCATTTCAGAATCACATGTATTTTATATGGAAAATGATGATATTGATGAGTTGGCCTTTGATTTACTTAAGAGACCATATAGTTAAGGTATGGTCTAATACATAAAACATAAGTGATAAATAATGTGGTTTCAGATAATTACCACTTTCAAAGCTACGTCTGAGTTCCTTAGAATATACTATTCTATTTTGAGGTTACAGCATTTCATGTTTTGGCTATAAAATCATTCATTTTATCTTAATTATAAGGAAAAATCATCACCAAAACAAAATTTAAAGATAAAAAATGCACAGATTTGGTCTGAGAAATGTCTTTTCAGTAGTTTACAAAGTATTTTTATTCACAAATTAAAGACAAAGAATAATAAAGAATATTATAATTCATATTCTTATAAGATAAAAACTTCCAGAAATAAAATATTACTAATAAAATAACTGTGTGCTTCTTGCTGACCTAGTTCTAATAAAAGGCAGCTGTGAGCTAAAATTGCAATTTTTATACTTTTTTCTTTAAAAATATTTCAACTGAGGTGCCTGGCTGGATCAGTGGGTAGAGTATGTGACTCTTGATCTAGGGGTTGTAAGTTAGAGCCCCACATTGGGTGTAGAGATTACTTTAAAAAAGTCTTTAAAAATATTTTATTTGTGAAGGTAAATGCAGAGAGATGAATAAGAAGAGTAGTTAAGCACTTGGAGGTCATCCAGAAGCTCTAAGTATTATAGTAAGAGAAATAAAAAAAAACCCAGCCAGTTTCTTTCTCATAAAAAGAACTGATTTGATCAGATTCATTGAATAACCAACAGAACTTGGCCGTAAGTGCTTGCTTCTACTCTTATAGAACTGTAAATAATTTACTTCTTTTTATGTAGGTAACATTTAATTGAAGCTAAGAGCCCATAGCATGACTAACAAACAGTAAGATCTAATGTTTAAAAACATTAAACAGTTTTTATAATGTATGAAATATTATGAATAAAGAGTGAAATGGCATGTTACTTAAATGCAAGAATTATTTTAAAACTGGTCATGAGTGCCTGCAAACATACACACAGTGCATACTAAATATTCTAGGCAAAAATATGTGCATGACCATAGTTAATTTTGTGTCAACAATCAGAGAAGTCTAGAACAATACAAAAAGAAGTAAATAATAAAGTTCTTATTGGATAATTACTTTATTATGGTCAATCTTCATATACAGAAATCAGAAGATCACTTTGACATCATCTATATTCAGTTCAGCGTTACAGGCTCCTAACCTATAAAGTGCCCTAACTTTAGTTTTCAAGGTTGTTTGTGGAAATGTTTTTTAATTTAAAACAAGTCTATATTCATGCATATGACTGCATGCAAAATAAATCTGTCAGGACATTTGCTGGGGGCAAAGAACTAATTTTACTGTGGAAATTATGCATTTTCCTTAAGCTAAATATACTGGAAGAGGATGAATAGTTTATAGCTTTTACATACATTAGGGCTCTACTACTGCTGATTACATATTAGTAATAATTAAATGTCAGTTCACTTGTAGTAATTGAAAAAGTAATGAATTTGGAGTGGAAAAAAACCCTAGGATTTGGTATGATATCTACTCTTTTCCTTGAGCCAGTTTCTTTATAAATGGAGACAATAAATGTCTTATCTACTTCATAGAGTGGTATTAGGATAAACTATGTAAAATATGGGCTAGTAGTTTGTAAATTTAAAGCACTATTTGCCTGTTTTGTTGTAATGAGTTGTGAGGTATGTTACAAATAATTTGTAACTATAACTTAAAATTGCTCAGTTTGTGAATTACTTACTTAAATAATTTAGGGCAGATTTAAAGTCACTCCTAGGAGTGCCTGGGTGGTTCAATCAGTTGGGCATCATCTCAGCTCAGGTCATGATCTTGTGGTCCGTGGGTTCAAGCCCCACATCAGGCTCTGTGCTGGCAGCTCAGAGCCTGGAGCCTGTATCTGATTCTTGTCTCCCTCTCTCTCTCTGCCCTTCTCCCACTCCCGCTCTGTTTCTCTCAAAAATAAATAATAAAAAAAAATTAAAAAACATTAAAAAAATAAAGTCATTCCTACAAAAACATCTCTCATGTTCAATTACATTTTTTTGTTTTGTTGAACAGGAAAGGGATGCAGTTATAGCTATTATTTTATGAACTGCACATAACCAACAGTTTAACCTATCTAGGCATTTTCAGGGGATTATGTTGTATATCATGTCAGTGTCATCTGCCATCATGGCAGAAAAAAATTCAGAACTGTGCAAATTACCTTAGTAATGATCTTCCTCATTGCTTTTATATGAAATAATTTATCACATTTTCCCATTTTTAAAATGTTTTTATTTATTGAGAGAGAGAGAGAGAGAGAGAGTGCGCGCGCGTGAGTGGGGGGAGGGAGAGGGAGACAGAGAGAGGGAGACACAGAATCTGAAGCAGGCCCCAGGCTCTGAGCTGTCAGCACAGAGCCCAACATGGGGTTAAACCTATGAACTGTGAGATCATGACCTGAGCTGAAGATGGACACTCAACCGACTGAGCCACCCAGGCGCCCCTATCACGTTTTATGTTAAAATGTTCTAAAGGTTGGATCTGTGTCTATTTTCTGTATGTCGCCTAATAATGCCTAAATACATGTTAATATTTTTTAATGTTATATCAAATTATGTATTATAAATTCATTTACTTCTTTCAGGAAATTCAGATGTAATTAAAAATTTATAATAGAAATGATATCTCAAGATTTAACAATGTGTAGTACATAAAAATCAAATGATCATCTCAAGTATATTCCAAATGGATAGGAAAAATGGTTGGAGAAAATATGCTAAATGTTAAGTGGATGCTGAATAATGAGTTATGTTTTCCTGCTTTATACTTTTCTAATTCTTGTAAATTCTTTTTGTCTAATGAAAGCCAGTTGCACTTATTTTTCCCACCAGATTTATTATTTGAAAAGGCAATTTTCATTATAAAAGTAACACATATTCAGTATTTCATTTATACATTATCATCAAAGAAAAAAAGCTGGCGATGCCAAGTTAGTAACAAAGAATGAAGAGCAGACACTCATCCAAACACTGTAAGGGAAGCAGTTGTTAAAACTAAAGGGCAAGAAAGACATCTTCTGGACATCATAAGAACTGCAGAGTTGTTTTTTAAACAAAGGATCTTATTTTCAGCTAAGAGTAACAGTTGTTTAAAAACCACACATTAAAAAGTATAAAATCAATCTGTATTGGGTTTGAAATTTTAAGCATTACATGATTAAATCATAAGCATATATAGCATTTGAAGAAGAAAAGATACAATATTGTTGCAAACACATTGGAATTAGTTTCCAAAATATCTTTAAGCCTATTTCCAGGTAGATTAAAAAATACAAATATTTTAGTAAAAATTTATTTTCATGTAAGGAACATCTAAAATAGTATGAAAACTACATGCAGTGTTGAACCAATACTTGGAAAATTTTAGTAGAATAATTCATGAATTGTAGAGCCCATTTATATCAAAATATGATTGGCAATTTAGTCATTAATTTAAAGAGCTGTATCTAATAAAACAATCAAATTCAAAACCATATTTGATTTATTTGTGATGTGCCCTAGTACTATGCAGTGTAAAATTTTAGATAAATTATTTCCAGTGAAATAAATTATTAAGGATCTCAAATTTAAAAGTGTCCACTCAGTTTGAACATATGTTCTTTTTAGCCTCAAACTGCTAGTACACTATGGGTACAATTAACACATTTTGTATTTGAAATAGTTCTTTTTTATTCTTAGAGCACGAATGCCTGGTTGCACCTGCAATTAGCCACCTTCAGGAAGTACTACTGATGCCCATAATTTGCATGTCTAAACAATTCTTAGGACAGATCTGGCTTAAGTGTACTTTTCCCCAATTTTAGTTCTAAAAAACTAGTTTGTAATTCAATGAGCAAAGCTCAACTTGCTTTAGTAATAGCTGTGTTTGGTAAGAAATGTATACTTTAGTTTTTGTTAACTTCAAACGAACAGATATTCAGCAAATAAAATATGCATATTTACTAGAATTACCTTTTCTTAGTATCTTCATATGACAGACCACAATAAGAGTTTGTAACTAAATGCTTCCAATATCAGCACTAAATATTTGATTCTCTGGACTTTGTTTTACGCTACTTCTATCTTTTCAAATTGTAGGATATAATGGTTCATGATTTTTTTAATATAGAAATTCAAATGAAAAATTAAGATAATCATAAAGTTTAAGAGAGGTGATATTAAAGTAAAATTCAACCAGGGTGACAGAAATTATCATCATATGGAACTGAAGTGCTTCAGTAAAATAAGTAACATGATTATCTTATATATTATATTTCCACCAACACTGTCTGCTAATTTTGGTACAACTACTAAACAGAAATAGGTTTCTTGGTGTATATTCATTTCTCTTTAGGCAGTTACATTCGATTTGATCTTGGAAAGTGGCTGCCAGGAATTCTGTCAGAAATAAGATATTTATAAGTCAAATAATATGACTTATTTTCCTAATGGATCAGCTACTTTAAGGTCATTCTGCAGTAAATAATTTCTGTAATTTATATGTGTTCAATTCCAAAAAGACAGTGCAGTAGAGAAAATGATCCTATTTTTGGACATTTAAAAATCAGGTTATCCTGAGGACTGATAATAGGAAGGAAGTCAGTACATCAAGAGCCAGGCCTACACTAGATCTGCTGTTGAGTAGGTCACTAATAGATGAATTGGAGCTTGGCTCCAAAGAAGCTGGGGGACAGGTAATAACTGGAAATCTAGGCAGACAGGTGTTGAACAGAGTGGATTCTTAATGAGAATTAGCAGGTTCTTAGGCACTGAGCTGGCCTCCAGGGAGAGGGTCCAGACTGGAGGAGAGGCAAATTGGAACTACAGGAAGAGGTTTGAAGAATCAACAAAATTCTTGGTGTTTCGTGATTTCAGAGTTGAATTTATCTTGTTGTTCAAAATGTAAGTGAATCATGTTGCACGTTTAGTGAGAAGTGACTTCAGAGAGAATATAATTACAAGTGTTTATTTCAGTGTTCCCTCATGTAAGCATCAGGTGAGCACTATTCTACCTTGATAGCCATTTCTAAGTCTTTTTGAATTATGAAGTAAATATACTGGACTTTGGGAAAGGTTTTGTGAATGTGGGAGAAGCCTTATGCTATCTGACAGCTTCTCCCTGCTCTCAGTAAATAAATAATAGTATCCAATAATGTTTTCTATTTTTATACATGACTAGCAAATTTGGGGAGGTTTTTTTTTAATGATGAGAAATGATGTTAAAACACAGAATAGTTTTACCTTCCCTCATCTGGGTTGCTCTGGTACATTTGTGTAGTTGGAGATGTCATATTCTGATGTGATAAAAGAGGCGGAGAGGGATCTATTCCTCTGAGTTGCCGAAAAGCTGTTTCTGCATGGATGCTCCGAGGATTATTTGTCAGAGTCCCTGCATTCTTGTTTTTTTTGTCTGAAATTAGGAATTGTGAAAGAATGAGAAGCAGTAAGTAATGAAATGAATTAAGTAATAAAGCTTGGCTGCCCTTGAGCTGAATGTATCCTGTACATATTTCATAACATGAATTTAAAATTTTAAATAAAATTATGGAATTGGAATATATTTCTAGCACTCAATGCTGCTTAAATGTCTGAGTTAGTGAATCTATTTGATTATTTCTAGGTAATTTTTAAAAATATAAATATCTAGAGCTGTGTGCTGTAATAAATGTACAGACAAAGTGACCATAATTTTTCAAAATAAAAATCGGGGCAACATAGTCAGAAGATAGGAGAGAAATTATAAGACTTTTCAAGAAAAACCTCAAATATAGTCACAGACAAATTTTGAAGACAGATCTGAGGATGTTATGGAGATGAATTCAGGAATGAACTAGTGCCAGGAAAAAAAAAAAAAGATATTGATGCCATTCCCGAAGAGGACATTGTACTGTTAAGGAGGCTAAAAATTTAGTATGTCCTATTTTACTAATAGTTATATCTATCAGACAGAAGCATAAAAATTCTCACCGTGACTAAAATCTTAAAGCCATTTAGTATGTAGAAGTATGAAAAATAAGTTAAAAAAATAACATCTTAACAAAGTAAATGATTTGGGGTTTCTTTTAACTGAGTTTCTTCTTGAAATAATCACACAGAACAATATACTGTTCTTGGTAGGCTCTTAGATCATTTTATAAATTCATGATGTTCAATTTTATTGCCACCAGTGGTCCCAAGCAAAGTGGAATGTTACAGGGAATGGAAGAGGTGAGCCCTGAGAGGAGTGGCTATCCCCACTTTCACCAACAAGATAGCCAGTGAAGATATGGAATTAGGGAATAGGTTTGATCTAAGCCTGAATTAAAATGTGTGTAATAGAAGGATACATTTCCATGCCCTGTCCTTTTAATATACTCCCTCCTTTCGAGCTGTATCTCTTGAAACTTTTCTCTAGTATTAGCTGCATGCTTTACTTGTGGTTTCAAGGATAAAATCCAATCTTCTCTTTGTACCCCAAGAATCTGTTGTCACAGATATTTTTAAACCTCTGATTTCTACTTTTAGCAGGATGTACAAAAGAATTGGTTTTAGCAGTTATACGCTATGAAAACAAAGCCTTTGAAAATACATAATTCAGAAAATAATTGTGCAAGTATCACAAAGTTCCCATTACGAGCAAATGTTTAGTTACAAAATATTAGTAGTTGAACAAAACTCCCCAAAACTATAGACTCTAAAGTCAGAATGGCCACATGAAACTTGAACAAACATGCAATTTTAGGAAATGTAAATTTAAAAATGCAATTTTAAGTAGTATTAGAAGTCAAAGTGAGATTTTTGTTTCAAATGAAGTGTTTGTTTGCTTTTACGTTCATTCTGAAACTTTTTGTCAAAATACCTTCAGCTTCAGGAGTTAAAGTGAAGTCAGATCCCAAGTAATGGCTAAATCCACTAGGCAGAATTACATTTGTTATCTTCATGGGAGGAGCTTTCACTTGGCCAAATGACCCACCATCCATTGGACAGTTGGTAACAGGAATGAGCTACATAATAAAATAAAACCAGTTAAGAATGTCTCATTTCCAAAACTCAGATCAATAGATTTAGTCCTTACTGCAAGCCCCACTTGATAATTTAAAAATTTTTAGGTCAAGAGTTATATGCCTAAACTGAGTTGGTAGGAGGCAGAAACTGAAAGTCTTTTGAACCTTTAACCTCTCTCAGAACCTTATGTTCTGTCTTTTCAGATTGTACTGTACTCATCACTAGTGACGGCATCTCCCTCTCTCCATAGGATCTCAATGAGGTAAGTGGAGAATTAAGAAAATGAGAATTAAACTTTTTCTCCTTTGTAACATTTCTTTTTTTCTTTTTCTTCTTTTCTCTTCTCTTTCCTTTCTTTTCTTTTCTTTTCTTTTCTTTTCTTTTCTTTTCTTTTCTTTTCTTTTCTCTTCTCTTTTCTTTTTTACTGAGCAGGAATTTCTAGATAGTAAGCGTTATATCTTCAACATCTTTATAATCCTCATATTACCTCATCAGGTGCCTTGCAGTTAATTAGTTTTTCAAAAACAAGTAAATAAATGGAGACTAAGAAAAGCATCTTATAACAATCACTTAATGAATGTGCTAACTCTCTAAATGGTGTTTACATTTTAAGTTAGTTGAGGATTAAGAGGCTTTTAAAAGAATTTCAGGAATCAGCAAACAGAGGAGACAAGTATTTTAGGCTGGAGACTCTTGGTTTCCCTAGAAATTTATGCTTGCTCTGTCTTAAGACTGACTTTGTTTATACTTTTAAAAATATGAATTCTGAATATATGAGTCAACTTACTTAGAAATATAAGTGTTTGCCATTAGTGTAAAATGACCAGTTACCCTGTTTTAATAAGTGTCAACAAGAATGCAGCTTTGTAATGAGCACTAAAATATCAGGCTTTTTACTAAAGATGCTCAGTCCCAAATTCCCTAACTAATTCCTTTTTAGAGTTTCTTCCCATCACTAATCTAGAATGTTGTCAAATTTTCTTCTGAAACCAAAAGGACCAAAATGTTTTGGTTTAAAGGACAACTTTAGAGTTAATTATCTTTTCTTGCTCTTAAAAAAGAAAGAACAGCAGTAACTGAAAGAAAAATGAATTAGACTGAAGTGATAAACTTGAAAAAGGATTGTTTTTGTGTCTTCTGAATAGCTAAAAGAAATGATGGCTCAATTTTATTCTAGCCATGAAAATAAACATTGTTATTGAATCTTAAAATAGATTTCTCTGGGGCACTTGGCTGGCTCAGTTGGAAGAGCATGTGACTCTTGATCTTGGGGTCATGAGTTCAGGCCCTACATTGGCTGTAGAGATTAATTAAAAATAAAGAAATATGGGTGCCTGGGTGGCTCGGTCGGTTAAGCGTCAACTTTGGCCTAGGTCTCAATCTCACCATTTGTGGGTTCGAGCCCCGTGTCTGACTCTGTGCTGACAGCTCAGAGCCTGGAATCTGCTTTGGATTCTGTCTCCTTCTCTCTCTGCCCCTCCCCCACGTGTGTGTGTGTGTGTGTGTGTGTGTGTGTGTGTGCGCTGTCTCTCTCTCAAAAATAAACATTATAAAATTTTAAAGATCTAAAAAAGGATTTCTCTAAAATAAAGACTTTGGATATCCCCCTTATTTTATTAACCATGTATAGACAAATCAAAAAATAATTTTTAATAAAATGCTTACATATAGAATAAGTGGAAAAATAATTAAGTTTTTTTATATGGCACTGATTCAAATGGCAAGAATACATGTCTAGATTCACTCAAGGCATATTATCATATCATATATAGTAATGGGAAAAATCTGAATTCACTATATGAGAAATAGAAAAGAATAACCAAGAAGCAAGTCCTTTAGTAAAATACTTATCGACTAAAATTTGAGTTTGTGTATTTTTTCTGCTACATGAAACTAATAAAAAATATATATGGAAATTAGGATCTTTAAAGTTTCTCTAAGTGATTTCTTTATATGTAATTTGGTGAATTTATATGTAATTTTTCAAATTAGCCAACATTACCTTAAAATACAATTTATAAATTTTAATGTGACAGTCTTTATAGTTCTCTCACCTGGAGCCCTCACATATGTGGTATGGGAGGCAGAATAGTGCCCCCCCAAAAAACAAAGATGTCCACATTGAATTTCCAAAACCTGTGAATATATTACCTTACATGACAAAAGGGACTTTGCAGACATAATTACATTGGATTTTGAGGTGAGGAAATGATCTTTGATTATCTAGGTGGTCTCAGTACAATCACAAGAGTCCTTATAAGAAGGAGGGAGTCAGGAGGGTCAGAGACAGAGAAGATGTACGGATGGAATCAGAAGTGGAAGTGATGCTATTGCTGGAAGAGGACCATGAGCCAAGGAATGCAGATAACTTCCAGAAGTTTGAAAAGGCAAAGAACAAATTCTCTCCTTGAGCTCCAGAAGAAATATAGGACTAACTGCCTGTGTTTAGCCCTGTAAGACCAGTTTTTGGACTTCTGACCTCTAGAATTATAAGATAATAAATTTGTGTTGTTTCAAGCCACTAAATTTGAGTAATTTATTACAGCAGCAGTGGGAAACTCAAGTTTCCTTTAGTTTTCCACTTCTGGAAGTAAGAAATGACTTGCTCCAGGAATATAAAATAGAGAGGGGAAAGGAGCCTTAGATCACTGACCTAAATTTTATTTGCTTATTTGCTCTCTTTTGAAAGACTAGGACCTGTGACAGTAATTTCAGTAGATCACATTAGATGGTGCTCTTTCTTAGTTAAGTCATACAAATTAGTAGCTAAGATTTTTTTTTTCACAAAGCATAATTTTTAGAATAATTTTTATAGATATAACCTACAAATGAACCACTTCCTTTGCCTAATGTAGATAATATTTATTAACATTGTACAACTTTAAGTCTTGCAGGTCTCTGTGACTACTTTGACCTATAATAGAAGCTCCTTGGTTAACCAAAAAATGTCAAGGTTGATGAAAAAAATCAGGGAATAACTAAGAATTGTATATATAATTCATGTTTATTTTTTAGATTTATTTAAAAAAATTTTTTAAGTTAATTTTATTTATTTTGAGAGAGAGAGAGAGAGCAAGCAGGGGAGGGACAGAGAGAGAGGGAGATAGAATCCCAAACAGCCTCTCCACCATCAGCACAAAGCCCGATGCAGGGTTTGAATTCACAAACCATGAGATCATGACCTGAGCTGAAATCAAGAGTCAGATGCTTAACTGACTAAGCCACCCAGGCACCCCTATTTTTTAGTCATAAAACATAAATGTACGTGCGCTCATGAATCTTGTGATGGCTAAGGCCTTTTCTGTAAGAGTCCCTTGATTGGTATTTTATCTCATTGTTCTTAGATAAAGCTATCCTTAATGTTTTGCCTACAACTTCCAGTTTTGGTTTCTTTAAAGTAGTAAGAATTTAAAGACATGTGGAGAAAATTTGAACACAAGAATTTTTAAAATAATTTTCCCACATATTGTGTTTGAATTTCTATAATTTTCTCCCATTTTTTACAAGATTTTCCTCCTAACCTATTTGACACTATTTGTGTGTGTGTGTGTGTGTGTGTGATTGATCTTTATCCAGATTTTCCAAAGTACCCTATTTTGGTTATCACAGAAATATACAAATAGTAATTTAGAATTTGCATTTATAGCATATCTGGCTTTTTAAGATAAAAGAACTGACATACACGTTTTTGACAAAACAGCCAGCTCTTGATAAATGTGTAAATCTGCTGAAGGCAGAAGTGGGCTGAAGAAGAGCCTTCTAGTATCAAACTTCCAGTGTGCTCTGGGAATCGATTTATTTTACAGAAGGGATGGAGAGTGCTGGGTAATCCATTGATTAAGTAAAAGCATCTATGGTAATCTTTTCTTTTCAATATGAGTTTCAAAAGTGTTATTTGTTAACTGACTGATGTCCTTGCTCTTTGGCTTTCACTTACTTTAGAGGTTCATTTACCTTCTTAACTGCCCCACCCTAGTCTAGGTCTTCATAATCTCTAAAAGCCTCTTAACTGGTTTCCCTGCTTCCAGCCTCTTCTTTCTCAAATCTTGCAAAGGCACAGCTCTAATAAGGTTACTTCTTTGTTCAAAAACTATAGCTTTTCCGGGTTAAGTTTAGTCTTTGGAGGATGGTCATGAAGAATCCTGGTGGCCAAGGACAGAATTTCCTAATGGTATGCTTTGTGGCTTCTCTCTCTAAACTCTTTCATGTCATGGTCAGATACCTTTTTAGCGTTCATGGGTAAAAGGCACAATTATTCTGGCCGACAAGAAAGAAGCACACATTTCCCTTGTTAGATGAACTACATAGTCCAGAGTGTTGAGGTCAGAATTCCTTCCTTCCCTTCCTATCTGCTAAACTGAAAGAGTTTGTTAGTTTCTGTTTATAGAAGTGATATGTTATAGTTTCTTACCTTCTAGCATTATCTCACATATTGAGCAAGAGGTACACAGATTTTATTTTATTTTATTTTTAATATTTATTTATTTTTGAGAGAGAAAGCAGGGAGGGGCAGAGAGAGAGGGAGACAGAGGATCTGAAGCAGGCTTCTTGCTGGCAGCACAAAGTCCGACGTGGGCTTAAAGTCACAAACCGTGAGATCATGACCTGAGCCGAAATCAAGAGTTGGGCACTTAACCAACTGAGCCATCCAGGCACCCCAAGATTTTAAATAATTTTCTTTATATCAAACTACATTATTAGAAAAAGGAGCTTCCCTGGAATTTGCATGTATGTATATGCTCTATTCACCAGATCAAGATGCTTTTGATAGTAATCACTAAAATAGATACTAAAATAGTCTACCAGAACATCATAGCCCAGATTTACCCAGTAAATTGGTTTTAATTTGTTAATAATGATATATTTTAAAAGGAAAAGTATAAATAATAGAAGTATTACCGAAGTTTTCTTTGCTTGTAGGTCAGAGAATTGAAATTCTCTGATAGCTTTTGCCCTATCATCTGAATTCACAGGAATTCCGTCTAACATCTGTAAGTTAGGCAGCCGAAATATGAGCATGTGGCGATGTAGTGTTTTTCTGCAAATCTGAATAAAGTTAAAAATAACAATGTATTTCTTAAAAAAACTTTTATTTCAAAGATTAACCTTTATAGAGAAAGAAATTTAACCTGGGCACCAAAAATGACAGATAATAGCTAATTTGTAGTGTTAGCTGATACAAATATGAGCTCCCTTTTTGAAAGATTTCTCAATTTCTTGTTATACTAAATGAAGATTAGAACTTTTTTGGTAACCAAGACTACCATTTAGACGTGTAGTCTCTTTTTAGAGCATATAATATTGTTCATTAACTACAGGCAATCTCAACTCATGAATAGGATTATGCTATAAAAATTCATTTATGAGTAATTACTTTGAAACGTATATGGTATTTTCCCATAGGCACTGTCCAATTGAATTCAGTACACATCTGTTGGATTGTATAATCCATCCCTTCATAGTTTGTCAGCCTACTCTGAAAAATATTTGTATGTGTACATAAGAAGGTATATAGGAAGAGTTAACATAGTAGGCCTGAAACTGTTATCTTTAGAAAGGTCTGCTTGCAAGGATAGCTCTTGACTAGTTTTTGGTACTTGGATTTTGGAAGTGTTCCCACCATTCCTTAAGTGATTAAAGGTAGTTCACTGTGCCTAGACTGCTTACCCAAATGATATGCTTTATGGTCAACTTGCTTTCCTTCTGGGAGTCTGGAGTTTTGGTATGTGATGGGCATTGGGTACATATGTGACCAACTTCCAACAAAATTCTTGAATGCTAAGTGTAGTGGAATTTCCTGGGTAGAAACATAAACACATGTTGCTGCATTTTTGTTGCTGGGTGAAGACTATGTACTATGTGACCCTTCTCTCCCTCATGGGAGAGAAAGAGCATAAGGAAGCCTACTTATCAATTCTCCAGACTCCACCTGTGTCTTTTTTCCTCATCACCTGGCTGTGAATCCTCACTATGTCATTTAATAAATTTTAGCCATGAGTACAATGATATGCTAAGTCCCTTGAGTTCTTTTAGCAAATCTCTGAATGTGGGGGTGTTCTTGGGGGACTGACAGCAAAGAAAAAGTATATAGCACATCTTGTGATCATGAAGAAGAGACAAAAAGAGACAAATTTTCATCAAAGGGGAATGAATAAACAATCTATTTTATTATTATTATTTTTTTTTTTTTTGAGAGAGAGAGAAAGTGTGTGAGTGGGGGAGGAGGAGAAAGGTAAAGGGAGGAGAGAGAATCTCAAGCAGGCTCCATGCCCAGTGTGGATCCCGAAGCAGGGCTCGCCCTTAAGACCTGAGCTGAAACAAGAGTTGGACACTTAACTGACTGAACCACCCAGGCATGCCAACAATCTATTTTTTTCTAATGTAGTGTGTATATATAATAGAGGTTTAAAAAATGAACCACATTATAGGCCAGAAAGAAAGTCTTATAAATACCAAAGAATGTATAGACTGTCTCCTCTGACCAAAACACAGTAACAGAAATAAATGACAAAGAGATAACAAAAAACACTTCATAGGTTTGAAATTCACACACACACACACACACACACACACACACACACACCTCTCAATCATTCATGGAATAAAGAAGAAATCTTTTGGAGACTAGATTTTAAGAAATAAAGAACAGGAAAAATACTACATATCAAAACTTTTAATATGCTGCTAAGCAGTGTTTTGAAACCTAAAAATGAACTAGACATCCTACTTAAGAATTTTTTTTTTAAAGTAAATTCCCTTTTAACAATATTTTTTCTTCTGATCTGTGAGCATGGGATTTTTTTTTTCATTTCATTGTGTCATCTTTAATTTCTTTCATCAGTGTTTTATAGTTTTCAGAGTACAGGTGTTTCATCTCTTTGGTTAGGTTTAGTCCTAGGCATCTTATTGTTTTTGGTGCAATTTTAAGTGGGATAGATTCCTTAATTTCTTTTTGTGTTGCTTCAGTATTGGTGTATAGAAATGCAACAGATTTCTGTATATTGATTTTGTACCCGCAACTTTCCTGAATTCATTTCACAGTTCTAGCAGTTTTTTGGTGGAGTTTTTCAGGTTTTCTATATGGAGTATGATGTCATCAGCAAATAGTGAAAGTTTTATTTCTTCCTTGCTGATCTGGATTCCTCATTTCTTTTTGTTATCTGATTGCTGTGGCTAGGAAATCTGGTACTGTGTTAAATAACAGTGGTGAAAGTGGACATTCCTGTCTTGTTCCTGACCGTAGAGGAAAAGCTCTCAGTATTTCCCCATTGAGGATGATATTGGGTGTGGGTTTTTCATAGATGGCCTTTATTACATTGAGGTATGTTACCTCTAAACCTACTTTGTGTCGGGTTTTTTATCATGAATGGATGTACTTTGTCAAATACTTTTTCTGTATCTATTGAAATGATCAGATGGTTCTTATCCTTTCTTTTATTAATGTGATGTATTTGCAAGTATTGAACCATCCTTGCAACCCAGGAATGAATCTCACTTGATGGTGAATTATTTTTTTTAATGTATTGTTGGATTTGGTTTGCTAGTACTTTGTTGAGGATATTTGCATCTATGTTTATCTCTGTTTATCAGAGATATTGGAGTGTAGTTCTTTTTTGTGTTTGGCGTCTTTATCTGGTTTTGATATCTGGTCAGGGTAATGCTAACCTCAAAGAATAAATTTAGAAGTTTTCTTTTCTTTTGTATTTTTTGGAATAGTTTGAGAAGAATGGGTACTAACTCTTCTTTAAATGTTTGGTAGAATTCACCTGTGAAGCCATCTGATCCTGGACTTTTGTTGAAGTTTTTTGATTACTGATTCAATGTCTTTGCTGGTTATTGGTCTGTACAAATTTTCTATTTCTTCCTGTTTCACTTTTGGTAATTAATATGTTTCTAGAAATTTATTCATTTCTTCTAGGTTGTCCAATTTCTTGGCATACAATTTTTCATAATATTGTCTTATAATTATATTTCTGTGGTGTTTGTTGTCATTTCTCCTCTCTCATCTGTGACTTTATTTATTTGGGTCCTTTCTTTTTTCTTTTTGATGAGTCCGACTAGAGGTTTATCAATTTTATTAATTTTTTTCAAAGAACTACCTCCTGGTTTCATCGATATGTTCTATTATTTTTTTAGTTTCTATATCTTTTATTCTAAACTTTATTTTTTCCTTCCTTCTGCTGGCTTTGAGCTTCATTTGTTGTTCTTTTTGTAGCTCCTTCAGTTTAAGGTTAAGTTGTTTATTTGAGATTCTTTTTTCTTGCTTCTTAAGGTAGACCTATGTTGCTATCTACTTCCCTCTTAGAACCACTTTTGCTGCATCCCAAAGATTTTGGACTGTTATGTGTCATTTTCATTTGTTTCCATGTATTTTTTAAATTTATTTTTTTATTTTCTGGTTGACCCACTCATTGTTTAGTAGCATGTTATTTAACTTCTATTTATTTGTGGTCTATCCAGATTTTTTTCTTGTGGTTGACTTCTAGTTTCATAATGTTGTGGTCAGAAAAGGTGCATGGTATAATTTTGATCTTCCTGAATTTGGTGAAGCCTGTTTTGTGGCCTAATATGTAATCTGTTCTGGAGAATGTTCCAGGTGCACTTGAAAAGAATCTGTATTCTGCTGTTTTAAGGTGGAATGTTCTGGATATTTCTGTTAAGTTCATCAAGTCCAGTGTGTTATTATTCAAAACCATTGTTTCCTTGTTGATTTTCTGTTTAGATGATCATGTCCATTGATGTAACTGGGATGTTAAAGTCCCCTACTATTATTGTATTATTATCAGCTAGTCCCTTTATGTTTGTTATTAATTGTTTTATGTAATTGAGTCCTCCCATGTTGGATGCATAAATATTTACAATTGTTATATCTTCTTATTGGATTATCCCCTTTATTATTATATAGTGCCCTTCTTTGTGTCTTGTTAAAATGTCTATAATAACCAAAGCAATATATGTTTTAATGCAAGTCGTATCAAAATACCAACAGCATTTTTTTACAGAGCTAAAACAAACAATCCTAAAATTTGTATGGAACCACAAAAGACATTTAAAGGCTCAAGAAATCTTGAAAAATAAAAGCAAAGCTGGAGGGATCACAATTTTGGACTTCAAGTTATATTACAAAGCTGTATTAATCAAAACAGTATGGTATCAGCATAAAAATAGATCAATGGAACAGAACAGAAAACCTAGAAATGAACTCACAATAATATGGTTAATTAATCTACAACAAAGCAGGAAAGAATATCCCATGGAAAAAGACAGTCTTTTTAACAAATGGTTTGGGAAAACTTGACAGCTACATGCAAAAGAATGGAACTAGACCACTTTCTTACACCATACACAAAAATAAATTCAAAATGGATTAAAAACTTAAATGTGAGATCTGAAACAATAAGAATCCTAGAAGAGAACACAGGGCAGTAATTTATTTGACATTGGCCATAGCAACTTCTTTTTAGATATGTCTCTTGAGGCAAAGGAAACAAAAGCAAAAATAGACTAATGGGACTACACCAAAATGAAAAGCTTCTGCACAGCAAAGGAAACAACCAATAAAGCTAAAAGAGAACCTAATGAAGGGAGAAGATATTTGCAAATGACATATCCAATAAAGGGTTAGCATCCAAAATATATAGAGAATGTGTAAAACTCAACACCCCAAAACAAAATAATCTAATTAAAATGTGCAGAAGACACAAAAGACATTTTTCCAGAGAAGACATATAGATGGCCAACAGGCACATGAAAAGATGCTGAATACCACTCATCATCAGGGACATGCAAATCAAAACCTGTCATAGTGGCTAAAATCAACAACACGGGAAACAACAGATGTTGGTGAGGATGTGGAGAAAGGGGAACCCTCTTGCACTGTTGCTGGGAATGCAAACTGATGCAGCCACTCTGGAAAACAGTATGGAGGTTCCTCAAAAAGTTAAAAATAGAAGTACCTGATGATCCAGCAATCACACTACTGGATATTTACCTAAAGAATACAGAAACACTAATTCAAAGGGATATATGCATCCTGATGTTTGCAGCAGCATCATGTACAATAGTCAAATTATGGAAACAGCCATCAATTGACTTATCAATTGATGAATGGATAAAGATGTCACACCAAACACACACACACACACACACACACACACACACACACACACACACACACACTGGAATATTACTCAGCCATAAAAAAGGATGAAATCTTGCCATTTGAAATGACATGGATGGACCTAGAGAGTATACTGTGAAGTGAAATAAGTCAGGCAGAGAAAGACAAATACCATATGATTTCACTCATATGTGGAATTTAAGAAAAAAAATGAGCAAAGGGTAAAAAGAGAGAGAAGTAAAGCAAGAAACAGACTCTTAACTATAGAGAACAATCAGATGGTTACCAGAAGAGAGGTCGGTGGGGGAATGGGTTAAATAGGGGATGGGGATTAAGAAGTGCACTTGTAATGAGCATCAGGTTATGTATTTAAGTGTGGAATCACTACATTGTATAACTGCAACCACTATAACACTGTATGCTAACTAACTGGAAGTAAAATAAAAACTTAAAACAAATAAAAGCTGAACCACAGAATCAGTATTATGCTAAAAATAGTTTTAATAATAATGTTAAAAATGTTTAAAAAAGTAAATTCCAAGAAACTGAAAGATGGAAACAAGGGTAGGACTTAGTGAAATAAAAAACAAATAAACCACTTGATAAATCCAAAACATGGTTCTTTGGAGATACTAATACGATAAACAAAATAAGTCTTAAGCAAGACTTATCAAGAATAAAAGAGAAAAAGTAAAAATCAACAAATTTAGGTATAAAAAAGGTGACAAAACATAAATATAGAGGACATTTTTAAAATTCAGGAGAATATTATATAGTAATACATTTAAAATTTATAAAAAATTACAAGTTTATAGAAGAATATAACTTCTCAATACTGACTTTTGAAGAAATAGAAAACATTACTAGATTTATACCCATTAAAGAATTTGAATAAGTAGTTTAAAACCTAACTTCAAAAAATATTGAGCCCAGATTCAAATGAATGAATTTTTCCTATATATGCTAATTCATAGACTAGCAAGAGAGAGAGTTCGTTCCCAGTTAATTTTATGAGGCAAGAACAACCTTGATGAATTTAAAAGAATAGCATAAGAAGATAATTATAGGATAACTTTACTTATTTCCATAAATACAGATATACTACATGAAATCTTGGCAAACTGAATCCAGCAAAGCATAAAACATGACCAAATAAATAGTATTCAGCACTGGATTAATGACAGTTTAACACTGGAGTCTATTAATATAATTTACATATTAACAGATTAAAGAGAAAAAGTGAATTGCCAATTAGTCAAAATCCAATGACCATTCATGATAAAAACAGGTAGTAAACTGCAATTAGAAAGGAGCTTCCTTGGGGCCCCTGGGTGGCTCAGTTGTTTGAACATCTGACTCTTGGTTTCGACTCAGGTCATCATCTCATGATTCCTGAGTTGGAGCCCTGCTCCACTCTAGCGTGGGCTCCACGCTAATGGTGGGGAGCCTGCTTAGGATTCTCTCTCTCTCCCTCTCTCACTGCCCCTCCCCCACTTGTACCGTCTCTCTCAGGAATAAATAAAAAAAGGAGCTTCTTTAAAATGTTGAAGATTATCTACCCATAATGTACAACAAACTCATATTTAATAGTAACAATTTAGAAGCATTTTTGAAGTCAATAACCTACTATTAATGCTTTCATTCAACACTGTACTACAGGTCCTAGTCAACACACTAAGTAAAGAAAATTTAAAAAATGTAAGGATTGGAAAGAAATAATAGTCATTATTTGTAGATAATATGATAGTCTACAGAGAAAATACAACAAAATTTACAATCCATTAGAACTAAAAAGA
Organism: Panthera pardus; assembly: GCF_024362965.1. Lineage (NCBI taxonomy): Eukaryota > Metazoa > Chordata > Mammalia > Carnivora > Felidae > Panthera > Panthera pardus. Next base: position 98,940,405 of record NW_026526810.1, on the reverse strand, counting down.
GAGTTCAACAAGGTTCCTAGATAAAGAGTAGCATGCAAAAATCAGAACAATGCAAAAATCAGAATTGCTGTACTTCAGCCACAAATAATTAGAAAAATGTAAAAAGATATTGTTCAAAGTAGCTATTAAAACAACAGAATAAATCAAACCATAGATGATTAAAACTTTTAGGAGAAAACTATAAATTTTATTGAAGAACATAAAATAAATGTAGGAACATTCATGCTTATGAATGGGAAGTCTAAATACTACAAATATTAGGGGAGACTCTTATTATTACTTCTTTCTTGGTGGAAATAGCTCTGTGATGTGGCACTAGTGGGCTCTCTGAATCCCTCACTCTTCCACCAAGAGTAGCAGGGTAACTTAATTGATAAACCTGGGAAGATTAGACTGGGCATGTTTAGCTCTTGTCTTTCCTGTCTTGGGAAGGAATTTATTGCTAGGAGAATGCCTGCTGTTCCTCCAGCAGAAGCTCTCCTCCTATGTGGAAAGAATTCACTCAAGCATTTCCTGTTACCAGGTGATGATGATTGCTTATTTCTGGGATCTGTTAGCATACCCATTTGGCTTTCTCACGAAGGTAAGCAAAGTATTTTCACCCTCTATCTGCCACTGTCATATTTGTCAATTTGTTCAGATGTTAGGTAAATAAAAGTGCTACCTATTTAATCCTTCCAAAGCCTCCAACAGGAAAATATGGCAAATTTCTCCCCAAATTAATTTATATATTCAATACAATTCCAATTAAAATGTCAATAAGACTCTCACATAGCTTCAAAAGCTGTTTCCTTAAACTCATAGGAAGTGTAAAGGGCCAAGAACAGCCACGACAGTGAAGAAAGAAAAAGAGGAGAAGGAGGAAGAGAAGGAAAATTGGAGGTGCTTATTCTCCTGGACACCAAAACTTAATATAAAACTTTAATAATTAACACAGTATAATACTGGTACAGGGATTGACAATAGTCCAATGAATACAACATAGAATCCGGAAACAGATCCTTTTATATGTGACAATGGAAGATTATATTATAACAAGTTGTAAGAGGACACTATTCAATAAATTGTGCTTGGATAACTGTCTATACATATGGGAACAGATAAAAAATTCTCACATATAAAAATTAATTATATACAACTATAAATAAATTAACTGATAAATTATAAAAATAACATACTCACTGGATTGCCATAAACTGTAAGCTCTCTGAGAGAAGAGATACCATCAAGTTTTTCCAGTTCTGTCATATCCTGTTCCAAAGTTAATAAGTTATTATTTGGTTAGATCCAAAATCTTCAAATATACACTGATTTGAAGTAATCATATGTAAGTGTTGGACTACAGCTAGCTCATGGCTGAATTCTCCAAAGTGAGCTTGAGTGACAAATCCTGTAATGCTGATTAAGGACAGATCTATATACAATTAATTCAAAATGCATGATTGGTAAAGACAATATTCTAACATGGGATATAGGCCATATAGCAGCACTTGCAAGAAAAGACCAAATTTCTTCTCAGAGAAGTTATGATCTAAGGCTGAGATTATAGTTGGTTAATTCCCCAGAGGATTGACCCAGAAGTGTGGAAAAGAAGGTGAATCCAGTCTAAATAATTTTAAACACACCTTAGCCATAAAGGCACATGTGATACTGAATGGACTGCATCCTGATATATTTTCTGGGAGTATTTATAGTTGAAAAACTATTTTTCTGGTTGAATGACTTGTCTTTTGTATGGATGGGATTATTTAACATTGTCTATTTATCATTGGTGAAACTTTGTGAGTATATTTTAAGTTTTGCAAAATTATTTTTTATATGCTATTTCTGTAAAAATTTAGGCAACAAGCTCAGCTTCAGTTTGCTGCTAGTTTATAGTAATAACATAAAGTTATTGATATGCTTCTATTCTTATTTGGATTGACAAGTAGACATAACCAATTCATCTACTAACTATAAAAACATTTAGACCTATTTTAGACCATTTGGAAGTAGAATTTGACTACAGTGATTGATCTTTTCAATTTTGATCATAGAAGTCTCATAAATTTAGGAGGACTTTGGAAAATCTCTGACAGTCAGTTATCTATAGAGATATTATGTATTTGACCCACAGGTAGTTCCTATTTGTGGAAGCAAAGCATGACTGGAAAGCATAGAAATATGAAAAGTCTTTTTCTCAATCATCTTCTTAAATGAAACAGAGTATAACAGTGTTTAGTAGTGAAGTATTTCTAATCAAAGATGTCAAGATATTAATATGAGAAACAGAGTGTTAAATATGTGGATGATAATGCTGGTGTAAAGATATATCAAGAAAACTAATATGTTCATAATTGGGAAAGAGGGCTAATGGCTTCCCATTTATTTATTTATTTATTTATTTATTTATTTAATGTTTATTTTTTTATTTTTGAAAGAGGGAGCATGAGTGGGGGAGGTGTAGAAAGAGAGGGGGACAGAGGATCCAAAGCAGGCTCAGAGCTGACAGCAGAGAGCCTGTTGCAGGGCTTGAACTCATGAACCATGAGATCATGACCTGAGCTGAAGTCAGATGCTCAACATTAACCAAAATATAATGGTTGTTATCTTTTGAGTACATTCTCAGAATAAGCACTTATGGCAATCATACTAATAGCTTAGGTAGCAGCTAGTTAGGCTCAGATTGGGGCCTTTCATTTAGGGCAAGAAATAGCAATGGACTATTTCCTAGAGTCATTTCCAGCTTCAGGTGATTACTGGGATGTTTAAAAGTAGACACGGTTGTCTGATGCCAGATAGGGGAGTCATTTAGACACAGGAATCAACTAGGACTGTAAAGCTGAATTAAATAACTCACCTTTCAGTTGTGTTTCTGGTATTTTACTTGTAAGGGCAGGACTACAGGCAACAATTTTCCAAATCTACATTATGGGTCATGATGGCTAAGTGAAAAGCTTCACACGAGAATCTGTTATCAAGGATATGCAGTTTATGAAAGATTTTAAAGTAGGTTAATGTAGGGCTGCATATACCTTCATTTGAAGTGTTTTCCTAATTTTTCTAAGCCTTTTCCCTTCTATTCTAGAAGTCTTTATCAACCCAAGGGTTGATCTGATTGCCCATTTGTAGAAGTTGATGCTGGTGTCACCTACCCATGTTGGTACGAATACAGAGGAAAAAAATCTCTCCCCCAAAGAAAATTTGAATGGGGAGTTTACAATTTTGAAGAACATAATATTTTCAGTTAAACAGAATCTCTAACTTAACCTTTTTACACATCTCAGTTCATTTTTCCCAGCTGAATGTATGTTCATGTTAAGGTACTATAATATTAATAGAATAAGTTTGATGGTAAAATGATCAATCTAAGTTCTAGGAAAAATACTATTTCAAGAATAAAAATAAACAAAAGAGGACTGATCACTAAACAATCAATACCCCTTCACTCGGTGACGTATGTATAATTTCCCATGGTTTATCATATAGTTTGTCCATTAGCTATATTAAATTTTGATAAAAAATAACCTTGACTGGGCGTTATCCTGCTTGAGTTACTAGAGAGGAAGTTGTTACAATAACCATTCTGCCATTCATTCATTCCTGTAGGGATTTAGGAGGGTGCGGAGGGGGGGCACAGATACTCCTGGGAAAAAGCAGGTTCCCTGGTCTAATCTCTCTGTTATGCTGATAAATAGCTGTACTGTCAAATGGACCAATGATATTTACTAGGAAAAAGGTCCTTATTTATGAGATGCTCTTAGCAGTACCTCCCTGGTTAAGGACTGCTTAGAGCAAATAAACCTAAAAGTATAGAATTATCAGGCATGGCTCCCTATAAAATATCATGTAAGCTCAAGTATAAAGTGGAGGTATTTCATAAATGAAACACTCCCTTGTTGTAAGAGATCACTCACACAAAATCTGTCACACATAATCTCCCTTGGAGATCTTATATTTCAATGTAAGCTAGACAGTATGTAGAAAGAAAGGATCTGACAAGCCACAGTAATGTCCCAGACCCTGTGTATCCTTGAAATTATTAGTAAAGCTTGAAACTGGGTATGATCTGATTCATGTTAAGTCTGATATGACAATCCTTTGTGTCAGTTCAGTTGCTATTAATGGAAAGATTTCCCATAGGATTGCAATTTTCCCAGTTTAGATTTCCTCTGAATAAAGCTTTGCAAGAATCATTGCCAGTTTGGAAGGCTTTTCTCAGATGAATGTTGTTTGAACCTTGATAAATTAGTTGTATGCCATTTTTCTCTGTATGTATATTTCCTAGTTGCTGTGTAGAAAAGGACAGTGCTCATGATTTCCTTCTAGCCTTGAACAGGCTTTTATATCACTATAGAAAAGACTTTCTAAACTGTAGCAAGTAGAGCCACAAACAAATATTGATTGCATAATTACTATGTACCAGGCACTATGCTATATACTGATCAAATGTGGGGAAGATATACTTGGTCTCTGTTCTTGGCTGACAATCCACATTTTATTTTGTTTTTGAGGTTGTCTTAGAGGTATAGGCAAAAGCAGTAAAATTGGTAAGAGGTGGGCTAACAGATCATCACCAAAGAACTGAGAGAAATGTTAGGGCTGTATAAGGTTATATATACCTTCAACCCTCTTATCTGCATACTGTGTCTGGGCAGAGAGTCTGGTCAGGCTCACTGGGACAGGACATTGGAGATAGGTTGAAATCTGAACAGGTAAAACTAAAGCAGGACCTTACATAAGAAAGTCTTGAGTCAGTAGAGATGGAATATTAAAGTCAGGTCAAGGTCCATTATCAGGAATTGAGTCAAATATCAAGTAGACCAAAGACATATGCCAAGTTTAAAGAACCAGAGGAAGTCTGGGATTGAGATGTGGAAATAAATAGCTTGGAACAAGAGCAGTCAAGAACAAAAGAGATCTCTTGGGACTGCTGGAGGAGCCTTAGAACATTTAGAGCTAACTTGTTTTTAGTAGGTGGATACATGTAAGGTTGGTTGGGTTTAAAATCTAGGAGCAGAGTGGACATCTTTGCATCACAGACTATTTATATGTCTCCGCTTCATGGAGTATTTACATGGCATATAAATGATAAGTAACACAGTAGCAAAGTTTTCATTGATGTGTTTGGAAGCTTTATGTTCAGAGGAGCTAAGTCTTGTAATTTCATAACAAAAAAATATGTTACCTGGATTTTATTATATCCTAGGAAGAGTTTCTCAAGTTTTACCAAAGATTGTAGTTTGCTCAGCTCTCGTAGCCTGTTTTCTTCCAGATGAAGTGCCAACAGAGAGCTTGGTTTGGCAAAGGCACTGTCATTAAATGCTCTGATGCGGTTATGGTCCACTACCAATTCTTGAAGGACTACTAAATTGTCAAGCCCTTCAATTTGACTGATTTCATTCCCTGAAGAAAGAGAAGTTATGATAATGTCAAGTGAGCCCAAACTTTTTGAACAAAGGTCTACCTATCTTCACTTAAATATTTTTTATCAAATGATTTTTTAAAAAGTAAAATGCTAAAAGGAACGTATTTCCAAGGAGAAATAGAAGTGCAGTTTGTGGGAAGGTAGCATTATCATCAAATAACATTTGCTAAAATTTTTCCTTTACGTTTGAGAGATCAAGATGTGAAGTATACGATGTACTGAATTGACCCAATCTGTCTGTTCAGTAATTAAGTGCTAAAATAGTTGGTATTGACAAAAGTAGATGTATGAAAGTACTGCAAAAAAGCACTGCAAAAGATACACTTCTTGAGTATATCTGATTTTTCTAATGGGTACTCAAATAGGTATATCTAAATATTTTTTAAAATAAATGAATTTGTTGTGTTAAGTTGGAAAAATAAACCTTAATTATGCAGTTATTTATTTCTCAACATATTTTTGCACCACAGCCACATTAAAAAATTAAAAATGAATGAAACATTACATTCTATAAAATCTCAATCCTTTACAACCCATTATTTCTCTCTACTGTAGCAATCGATAGCTTTGTAAGTATTAATAATAATGATAATGAGAGGACCCTTGACTTGACAAAATGCTTTTAAATGTGTTTTCTACTAGAGTCTCAAAATGGGACAGGGAAAATATTATTTTTTAATAATCAGAAAACTGGGAGTCAGAGGAATTAAGTGACTTGCACAGGGACATAAAAGTGGCAACACCAGGCCTGACCTAGACCTTTTACATTTTAAGCTCAATGCTGCTTCTATTATGCCACACTATATTTCATTCACTGTTCATCTTCCTTGTTTGTTATGGGATGAATTGTGACATCCTCCCCGCCGCCACCAAATTTGTATGTGGAAGTCCTAACCCTAGTACCTCAGAATGTGGCTCTGTTTGGGGGTAGGGTCTTTAAAGAGGCAGCTACGGTCATTGGGGTGGGCTCTAATCCAGTATGACTGGTGTCCTTATAAGAAGATATTAGGACACAGATGCACATAGAGGGAAAACCATCTGAAAAGAAGTCATCTAAAAGCCAAAAAGAGAGGCCTTCAGAAGTGACTAACCCTGCTGACATCTTGATCTTGCCCTTCTCATCTCTAGAACTGTGAGGAAATAAGTACGTTGTTTGAGCCACCCAGTCTGTGGTGCTTTGTTATGGCAGCTCTAGCAAACTAACATATGACTGAACGTGTGATTCCATGATGTTGGAATTCTTCTTGAAATGTAACGTATTTCATTGAATTTAAGACAATAACAGTTGTCAAGATAGGTCAGTATTTTATGTATACTAAGAGAAAAAAACTCGGTTAGGTAAACTATGACATGCTATCCATTAATGCATGGTCAGATTTCAGATATGTTAAAAAATAAGAAGCAGGTGTCTCAGAATTGGTGAGCTATGGCAAATTTACCTTATTTTGTTCTATTCTTTAGAGAAATTTATAACATCACAGCCTTCAATAAAATTGTTCACAGAACTAAATCACAGACTTTGAAACTTTACCAGTGTCTTGCTTGTAAATGAAGTTTATGTAAGTCAGATAGAGAAAAGAGACTCAGTTGTGTTAATATATTACTTTCATGAAATTATGCATTTAGACTGTCACCTTTGATATTTTGAGGCCAGTGGTATAAAAATCATTATGGGATAGCTTCAAGTACTGAATAATGTCTGCCATAGCATACTTTTGGCCAGGATTCATTTTAGAAGGCTCATTAAACATATTTAAGAAAGAAAACTCCCAAACTATGCTGAATGTGATTTCAGGGATCTTACATTTCTTTAACTAGGAACATTAACCATTGTTTGAAAAACTCACGCTTATTCAACTAAATAGTTATATTTTAGAATAAATTTGACTCCTAATCCTTAAGATTCTAACTTGCTACCGTACAGCCTCACTCTGCCCTTCCCCCAAGATTCACCTTCCTCATCTTCTTGCAAATTTAACATAACAGGTGAAAGTTTGGTTCATAATCCCTCTCTTGTGGACCCTGGCCAGGCTTCATCTTATCATTGCTTTTATTTGTGTACTCCCTTTGATTGATCTCAGAATCATCTCCTCCTGTTCAGTCTTTAACCTAACTCACCTCTTTATAAACCTCCAAATATGCTCATAACTTCACTAGCCACCTTCTGACCTCTTACCTGCTTTTTAGGGACAAGCTCCTCAAGTATGCAACCTCTGTTATCTTCACTGCCCATCCAACCACTTCCCTCTACATTGTTTTCACTTTGATTATTGCTCTTTGCATGTTTACAAATCTGATCTGACAATTACCAATGTTGTTCTTTTTGTTTAATCCAGTTTCTACATTCAGTATTTTTTTCAAAGACCTTATTCTTCCTATCATTTGACTTTGAGGCTGTTCATCCTTTCTTTTTCTGATATTTAGAGTTTATATTTCTTGGGAAATCTGGCTGGCTCAGCTGGTAGATCATGTGACTCTTGATCACAGGGTCATAAGTTCAAACCCCACGTTGGGTGTGGAGCCTACTTAAAAAAAAATGGCCTAAGGTCTGCATTTCTTGGTTTTCTTTCAACATTTCTTATATGATTGCTTTACTGGGTCTTATTTCTCCAGCCTTCTTAATGCTGGGTCAGGGGATTAGTGGGATGTATATAAGGGGAGGGGGTGTCTCCACATCTCTTTTGGCCTTTTATTCTTTCTCTGTGTTTACTTCCTAAGTAAGCACATACACTTATGACTCCACTTGTCACCTCCTTTGGTATAATTTTTAGTCTTGACTTGTGGTCCATTACTACTGCTTGAGAAAGTTTCCATTTTTACATCTCAAAATTGTCATAACACAACCTGATCATTCCTTACTAAAAAGTAGCAGCCTTTCACAATGACTTTGTCTAGCTTTAGTACCTCCTTTTTCCCAGTCTCCTAATGAAATCATGAAAACCTCTTGAACTATTTTTCATCTCCTTATATGTTTAATTAGTCAGTGAGTCCTAATATTTCCTTCTTTTAAAATGTATTTTGGAGTCACCTTTTACTCACCCTTCCCACTGACACGACTCCAGCCCAAACCCTTACTATGTCTTTTGTGTGGATAGAAAATGCATGTGCTTTGGAATCAGACAGAGCTGTGTTTGACACCATTCACTGGTGAAAACCATTAACTAGTGCAAACTTAGGTAAATCATTTAACCCCACTGAGATTCAATTTCTTTTTTTGCAAAATGCATATAAAATTATTTACCATGTTGAATTGCTGTGTAGATTTTGTGAGATAATCTATGCAAACAAATACTTTACCTAATGACCCAATTAATGGTAGCCATTATTGTCAGAGTCAACTGCCTCACCTCCTGCATAAGGCTGCTCCACTCTGATTTGTCATGCTAGACACAGCAAGAGAACACACTCCCTTTTATATTCTTAGATTAAAATAAACTTTCCAGGGCTAGGTTGTTTGCTTTTTTTTGTACATCAGTGTATCTTAAAAAATTTGTTATTGGTGTGCTCAGTTTCTTGTTCTTTTAAGGCTAAGTCTCCATGGTCTTGAAGCAACTCATAAGCACCTTTGATAGGCAAAAAGATGCATTAAATTTTTAAAAATATGATCTAGAAAAGCCTGTCTTTCAGAAAAAAGTTACCATACTCAGATCAACTCTACAGATATCTTCCCACATGTCTCAGTGATGGATCCTCCAACCTTTCTTCTGTGCCATTAAATAATTATTGTTAGACTAATGTGTCAAACTGTTTTTTTCTTCTCATTCTACTTTTCTAAAGATTTACAACTCTTACTCATTTTCAGTTGCAAAATGAGCATTATACTTCAAATTGATCATGTTTAGAAGCTTCATACCTCTCTCAGAGAACTGCATACTCTGTTTTTATCAGGTTGGTCCCTTTTCAAGTGTTGGTCCATAGACACCACAGTTGTGCTCTTGAGACTCTTCTCCCCACTACTTGCAAAACTCTTGGTCATGTTCACCTTCCATCTAAGTTCTATCAGTCTTTCAAAGAGTCCCATATATGTTTCAATTTCTCTTTTCTCTAACCTTATTGCGCTTAAATTAGAAATGCATAGTTACTCAGAACTGATTCATCTTTCTTTCAGTATATTGCCACAGGTAGATCTTAAATTGCTTTAGAGCAATGATCTTATATATAATTAAAATAATATAGTGTTTCTGTATATTTCTTAGTGCTTAGCCCAATTCTGGGTTTAATAATTACTTGTGAATTTCTCACTGGTTACTTTCTATTGGTTTTTTAACCGAACTGTGATATAAAATAAATTATGATGTAATACCATATATAGTGCCAGCACATTGCATTTTCTAGGGCTACAGATGCAGTATTCTCTAGCCCTAGAATATTGCATTTACATTATTTATGTAAATAACCCAAGAAAAACCCATTAGCGATTACTAAATATTTTTGTCAATCTGTTTTGCGTAAATGTTGATGCTAATATTTGCATATTAAAACAGGATTACCAAATCAATTTTTAATAATAAACACACTGACAGTGTTGCTACTCACCTTGTAGAAAGAGGAATTTTAAATTTCTTAGTCTATTAAGCTGTAGCTGAATTAAATTACAAATTCCATTATAGCCCAAATGAAGAACTTCTAAACTATGCATTATTGGAGGCAAATTTTCACTGTTTGTTGTATCTCTGAAACACACATGTAAGTTTGAGCCCATAAACTTAGTTTCAAACAAGCTATATCATAAAAAGTCTGATATATACTTACTATAAGTTGAAGTTTAAAAAAATTTACTAGTATATCAGAATTAAATAATATTATCTTTGTATTTTATATAATGATCACTTTTTATTCTTAAAATAAAAACTATTTTTATATAGTAAAGACAAAGTACAGAAAGAATTACTTGAAATGAAAAGCAAATGCCTGCACAATCAAGCAAGAAAAAAAGATGCATTCAGATTGGAAAAGAATAAATAAAACCGTCTTTATTCTCAGATGACATGATTTTGTATTTAGGAAATCCTAAGGAATCCACCAAAAAACTATTATTGCAGTAATAAATGAGTTCAGCAAGATCAGAAGATAAAAATTAATATTAAAAATTAACTGAATGTCTACATGTCATCAATAAACTGAGCACGAAATTAAGAATTTTACTCACAATAGAATAAAAAAGAACAAAATACTTCAGAAGAAATTTAACAAAAGCAACATAAAATATATACACAGAAAACTACAAAACATTGCTGAGATAAATTAAAGATCTATATAAGTGGAGAAATATTCAATGTTTATTGATTAGAAGGCTCAATGTTACTAAAATGGCAGTTTTCCTCAAAATGATTAATAGATTCCAGGCAATCTGCATCAAAAATCCAGCAGATTTCTCCCCCCAGAAAAAAAAAAAAACAACCATCTTATTCTAAGATGGTTATTTATAAGGAAATGTGAAGAACTCAGAATATCCAAAACAATCTTTAAAAAGAACCAAGTTGTAGGACTTAAAATCTATGACACCAAAACTTTTAAGGTGCAGTAATCAAACCAGTCTGGTACTGGCAAAAGGAGAGACAGATCAATGGAATATAATTTAGAGTTCAGGAATAAACTTTTACAGTTATGGTCAATTGATTTTCAACAAAGGTAACAAGACAATTCAGTGGGGGAAAGGGTAGTATTTTATTTATTTTTCTTATTTTATTTTATTTTATTTTATTTTATTTTATTTATTTTTGGGGGGGGTAGAGAGAGCACTTGCATGGGCAAGGGATGAGAGTGAGAGAGAATCTTAAGCAGAGTCCATGCCCAGCACAGAGCCCGACTTGGGGCTTGATCTCACAAGTGTGAGATCATGACCTGAGCTGAAATCAAGAGTTACTCGCTTAACCGACTGAGCCACCCACATGCCCCACGGGTAGTACCTTAAACAAATAGATGTCCACATGTAAAATGATGAATTTAGAACTAACATTTTACCTCATAACATGCACAAATGTATGAGAAATGTGTCCTGAATGTAAGAGAAAAAACATAAACCTTTTTGAATAAAACATGACAAAATCTTTGTGACCTTAGATTAGACAAGGAGTTGTTAGATACAACACCAAAATCACTATCTGTAGGAGAAAAAGTTGGTAAGTTGGACTTTATCAAAATTTAAATTCCTTTAAAAGACACCATTTAAGAAAATGAAAAACCAAGTCACTGACAGAAAATGCTTATAAATGAATGGGATACCACTTCAAATCTACTAGAATGGTTATAATAAAAAAGACAATAACAAGTATTGGTGAGGATGTGGAGAAATGAGAATCTTCATAAACTGTTTTCAGTAATGTAAAATGGCGCAACCACTTTGGAAACCAGTTCTGGCATTTTCTTAAAAAGTTAAACATGAAATTACTCTATGACCCAGAATTTCACTCTGGTTTCTACCCAAGAGAAAAATACAAGTGCTTGCAAATACTTCTACACAAATGTTTTAGCAGCATTATTAATACTAGCCTCAAAGTATAAACAATCCAAATGTCCATCAACTATTGAATGGATTAACGTCATGTGGCAGAGCAATACAATGGAATACCTAACATATTCAGCCTTAGAAAGGAATGAACTATGAATACATGCTGAACCTCAGAAACATTATGCTAAGTGTAAGAAGTCAGATACAAAAGACTACATATTATATGATTCTATTTATAGGAAATGTCTAGAAAACACAACTCTATAGAAAATGGATTAATGGTTTCTTAGAGCTAGAGGTGGGAAAGGGAACTGGCTGCAAATGGACAATGATGGATATTTCTGGTGTGTGATGGAAATGTTCTAAAAGTATGTTGCGGTGATAGTTGCACAGTTACAAACTTAGTAAAAATTATACACTTAAAATGAGTGAATATGGTATGTAAACTGTATTTCAGTAAAGTTGTTGAAAAATACGAATAGCCCCCAATATAAATGATGTGTATAAATAAAATGTTCATTGCAGTTTTGATCAAACTAACCACAAACTGGAAACAACCCCATGGCTCATCAATAATAAATGAATAAAAAAATAAGATTATTCTGGGGATTTTTCTATCTATACCCTCCATATTTTTTTGCTCTTACAGATTAACAGATGATTATATTGTCTTCGATCTTAATATATCCTAAAATAGATTAAAGAACACAAAAAATGGATAAACAACTGTCATATAATCTATATGATGGTATACAACACAGCAGTAAAATGAAATGAATTACTGACACTTGCAACTACATAGATGAATCTCAAAAGAATTATGCTAAGTGAAAGAAGCCAGATACAAAAGACTCCTTACTATACGATTGTAATCATATGAAATTTTAGAAAAAGGCAAAATTATAGGGATAGAAAGCAGATCAATGTTGTTTCCAGGACCTAGGGTGTGTGGGGGTGGGGGGGTGGGGGGGAGGGTATTATAACAAGATACGAGTTTCTGGGATGGGAATAGTTCCATTGAAGGAATGGTTACGTGACTGAATACATTTGTCAAAACCCATGAAACTGTACACTTAACCTGGAGAGTTTTATTATATGTAAATTATACTTCAATAAATATAGATGAAAACACTAGGAATACTCTTCATTAGGATAACTGGAATGAAAGTATTTTGTCTTGGATATATATCTTCACGTTCTACCAAAAATGTGTAGGAAGGTGGGAGGTATGTCCTCATTTTCTTTATAAAGTATCTTTTCCATTGGTGCTGGGGCATTAAGTGACCGGGTGAATTATTTAGAAACACAAACAGAACAAAAGTTACAAGAAACCTAAGTTCATGCTACTGGGTAAGGAAGGAGTTATTTTGTGGGGTGATGAAAACGCTCTGGAATTAGATGGAGGTTGCATTGTAGTTGTATAACTTTGTGTATATACTAAAATAAACACTGCATTGTACATAGAGTGAGTGTTATGCTATGTGAATTGTATCTCAATTTAAAACACATTAATCATACAACATTTCTTCATTTTCTTTTTTTATATAATGGGTATGAAATGTTGGAAGCAGGGAAAAAGCAATGACAAAGGGCTATTTTGAGTATCTTTTTATTTGTGACATTTATTATTGGCATGTAGCTATAAAATAAGTATCAAGTAAGAAAAATGTACGTTACTGCTATCACTAATGTGACTTACTGCTTTTTAAACTCCCAACAAATATTGTATATAATTGTGAGAAAAAGAATAGTACCTGTTTATTTTTGAAGTTCCTTGTTGTCCATAGCCACTGGAAGGCACTTTCTGGTAGAGTAGCTGTCTGTTGGTCAAGTGAGTCTGAGGTTTTAGTCTGGGCATGATTGATTCAATATGATTATAGTTGAGACATAAGACCTACAGAAAGAATACCTTATTAATCAGATGTTCAAATATGAATGCTGTATATATATCTTTAGTTTGAGATTATCAACATCCTAAAAACTATTAAGATGTAATGGATTATACAACATAATATAATAATATATCAGTGTTAAAATGGTACAAATGGTCTGTATTTAGCTTTGAATGTGTTTTTTTGAATAATATGACTTGCTAAGAAATGACAATATTTCAAATAAATAATGGAGACCCCAGAAAGCTGCTCAAGCTTCTCAATCTGCACTCCTGATTTCTCCAAGCCCGATATAGATGAAACAATTGTTTAGTTGGAGAGATCACCACTTCCCTATGTTTAAAAGGCTTTTGTAGATGGCTCAGCCAAAGCTATAAGACAGGAGGCAATAAGGCTGCTTTGAGAACCTCAGTGTCCTCCAATTTCATTCCATACCCACACTGTAGAGGCACCCTTCTATCCCGTCTCCTACTGCAGAGGTAGATTTACTGCTTATAAGACAATCACATAAAACTGAGGTCAACCAAAATAATTTTGGAAGTAGTACTTTCTCTTGCTTGGTGAAAAAAAATTTTAGGAATAATTTCTTTAATAACACAAAAATATATTTGAACCCAAAGTAAATAAGATTACAACTCACACTGAAAACCTTGAAAGAAAAAAGTAAAATCTGTGAGTGACTCACCTTCACATTAGGCAGATAGATTAATCCACTGAATGAGGTGAGATTATTGTTTTGTAGATTCACATTACATACATTTCTAAATTGGTCAACTGGAATCAAATCCACAGTTCTGAATTGAGATAAATACATTCATAATTTTGATAGGAAAATTATATAGGTGAATCATTCATGTACAATCCCAAAAACATGAAAAAAATGCCTCTATCTGACAAGTGCTATGAAAAATAATTGCCTTAGTGTAAAATGAATGGGTTAAATAATTGGATAAATACATGTTTTTGTTGGACATTTATGTAAGAAAATGACACAGAATTTGAATGCTTTAAAAATCATGTCTATTACCACATAAACATAGCACTATCACAAAGCAACTTTTAAAGTAAACATCCCTATTTCTTTATAAATTTACATACATATTCATGAAATTGTAGTGAAGTTGATATAGTAAATCGTAAGATTTTCAGGTTATAAACTGCAGAGGATATATGTGAAACACATTATTTCTAAAATTCCAGGAATACATTAGAGATGGGAAAGAAAAGGGGAAAGAAAGCAGGTGAGGTCTTTGAAAAAAGAGTTTTCTATGCAATCTCCTGAAAACTTTTATGGCATTCCACTTTGCAAGAATGCTTTGGTAGTTAAAAATATGTTTGATTCCTAGTCCATGGCTTTCTTGGTCCTTTGAGCCTTAATAGAGAAGAGCATAAGGCTAAATTATGTTACCCTAACTACATTTATTTATTTATTTATTTATTTATTTATTTATTTAATTTTATTTTTTTCAATATATGAAATTTATTGTCAAATTGGTTTCCATACAACACCCAGTGCTCATCCCAAAAGGTGCCCTCCTTAATACCCATCACCCATCCTCCCCTCCCTCCCACCCCCCATCAACCCTCAGTTTGTTCTCAGTTTTTAAGAGTCTCTTATGCTTTGGCTCTCTCCCACTCTAACCTCTTTTTTTTTTTTTCCTTCCCCTCCCCCATGGGTTTCTGTTAAGTTTCTCAGGATCCACATAAGAGTGAAAACGTATCTGTCTTTCTCTGTATGGCTTATTTCACTTAGCATCACACTCTCCAGTTCCATCCACGTTGCTACAAAGGGCCATATTTCATTCTTTCTCATTGCCATGTAGTACCCCATTGTGTATATAAACCACAATTTCTTTATCCATTCATCAGTTGATGGACATTTAGGCTCTTTCCATAATTTGGCTATTGTTGAGAACCTAACTACTTTTTTAAACAAATCCTAAACCCTGTAGTTATAATTATGGCATACTTTTATCCATTAATAAATCATTCATTCAACATATTTTAATTAGTATTTTCTAAGTGCAGACAATGTATTTGGAAAAGCTATAACAAATATGAAAAGATACTGTCTCTGTCCTCATGAAATGGGATCCAGAAAAATTAAAATAAAAAAGGAAAAATGATATAATAGAGTTAGATGTAATGGAATATTAGGGAGAAAAAAAAACCTATCTGGGGAAGTCAGCACACAGTGGAGCCTTCAAATGAGCCTTGGAGAATTTATAAGCATTTGTCAGGCAATTAGAAAAAGAGTTCCAGCTAGCAGAACAAGCATAAGCAAAGACAGAAATGTGAAACAGCATCTTGTGATTGAGATTAAGGAACTAAAATATTTTAGAATTTCTGGAGTATAAAGAGTAATGGGCAGTGAAGGTAAGGGTTATAAGAGATACAAATAGAATGAGTCTTCTATGCCATCCAAAGGGATTTTACATTTTACTATAGACAGTGGAAAGCCACTGAACAATGTTGAGAAGGGAAGTGACCTGATAAAACTTGCATCTTAGAAGGTGGTATGGATTTTCAGGAAAGGTTATATAAGACAAAAACCCAAAACTATCATCAAGAGAGTTTCTAAAATAGTTCATTTCCCAACCTAGGCCAAAGGTAGTGACTACAGAAAGAAGAGGGGAATTATGAGACATACTTATAATATGGACTCTGTAGAGCATGGAGATCAATTATAAATGGAGGACAAAGGAGAGAGAAATGACCTTTAGATTTTTGGCTAGGGTGACAACAGATGAATGTTGTCTTCTAGATGCTATCTAAAGAGCAACTGAATTTTCAAGTAAAGAGCTCAGGTTTTGGTTAAATTTAAAGGATCATCATCACAAATTAAAATTATGGCTAAAGATGTCTGTGAAGAGTGCAGAATAAGAAAAAGAGAGGAGAGAAAAGGATTATTTGCCAGGAGGACAGTGAGAAGAAGAACATCAGAAGAATGGTAGCTTTAAAAGTCAGATTTCACTGGGTTAAAGTCATATGTGAGGAGCAAACCTAGTCTAGTCTAATTTTAAAAGCTTGGTTATTAGAGAAGAAGACATAGAATGTCTTAGATTGCTGACATTTTAAACCATAGTGTGTGATAATGCACTTTAATGAGTGGTGAAATTAGCATGAGATTTTGAAGTAGGGAAGATGATTTTCTGAATTATTAGTTATATTTGGATAAGGTGAATAAAAACCTTAGATAATTACAATAATTGCATATTTAATTATATCAAAAAGCATATAATAAAATGATTGCACCTGATGGATGATGAAGTCCAACTGAGTTCTTGCATTTGGGTGAAGTTTGAATGTCCTTGTCGTTCTGCAATCATGTCAGAAGTAAGTCTGCCACCAAACAAGTCTTTTGCACACTCAGTCTCTGGTGGTTCCTACATATAAGGACATTTAGAAAGTGATGTCTTCTCTTACAGATGACTAAATGATATTAATTCTTTGGTTTTAGGTCGAAATGGAGTGGACTCACTTCTCCCTATTCCTCCTACTAAATACAGCAAAAACTCCTATACATTATATAGAAAATAAATATAAGGAGACTGAAAGGCGCAGACAAGAAGGCAGACCAGCTAGGGCCCTTGGGACTGAGGAATGATGCTGTGGTGAGTCCGCTGGTCTATTGTTGTGATTTATCATAAGAAATATATATTTGGCCTTTATCCACTGTTCCTGGCCTGGCCATATGGTTAGGCAGAAGAGCAGTGGAAAACTGGCCTATTAAAAGATGCCCATATGGGGCATGGCCCTATGGAAATTTGAGGAGTACATTAAAGTAGGACACATTGATGCCCATCAGAACTCCCTTCCAGGTTTGAAAGGTGATTGGATTTGACAAGCAGATATCCCCATATGCTCACTTAAGGTGGCCACCTGGGTTTGTGAAATAGGTGAATACTGGGGGTCTACAGCAATGCAGAGATGGACTGAATCTAGACATCTTTATCTTGCACCCTCTGAGGCACAGAATACCAATAAGAACTGTTTTGTCTGCCAGCAAAAGGGACAGAGACTGCAGATGGCCATGTGGCAGATTTCCCTGGTGGGAAGACTTTGAACAAACTTGGCAAGTCAGACTCATTCTGGTAGCCCTAATGGGCTACAAGAGAGTCTTGACAGAAATAGATACTGACTCCGGACTGGGTTTTGCTTACCCACTGGTAAATGCAAATGCTCAGAGTGCTGTAAAAGAACAGAGACAGAAGATATCATGCCAATTTAGACAGCTGACTGTTCTTTCTTCAGACCAAGGAGCACACTTGACAGCTCATAATGTCCAACAGTGGGCAGTAAGATATCCTACTCAAGAGTAATAGCTCGATAGAGAATTGGAATGGGCAGTTAAAACGCCAGTTGTCTAAAGCAAGAAGATAAAATATGAAGAGCTGATTTATATGCCTTTACGAGAGTGCTCACACTCAGTGTGAACATGAGTGGGGCTAAAGCTATCCCCAGTGGATAGACTTCTCTGTTTTTCTGGTGGCTCTGGGGAAGGATGCTGGTGTGACTATGCAATCCTTGCTAAGGGAAGGTGATGCTCATATACCACTATCCCTTTTATTTTTCTCCACATCACCTCAACTTTTATTTCCTACCTGATCAGGGACTATGGCTGGAAACAGGGATGATTCCTAAGCAAGAAACTACAACTATGTTTTTAAACTTTATGTTAAAATTCTTAAAGGCCTGATGGGGGTGGGCTTTGTCTTCACCCCATCTGGCAAAATTGGGGTTAACAGTGAATGTTAGTTGTATTGTCTGGGGGGCAAAAATAGCTGATCAGTCCTGCACCTGTATAATCTCACCCCATCTGACTGAGGGGGATGCACTTACTAGACTAGTATTGTTGTCTGCAATCTAGGCCAGCACAGTGGCCCAGCCTATTGTCCCTTCCAAAGGGGGAAAATTTGGGTATAAATGGAGAGAAGGAGAAATAGCAGTTATGGGTAAAGAAATTAATAAGTAAGTTATGTAATGAGGGAAATCCAATGTTACATTAACACTTCAAAAGAGGCTCAGAGCAAGAGATGATATTCTCTTTGTCTTTTTTAAATCTTTGTTTAGTTATTTTGGGGGGGGGCGGGGAGAGAGGGAGAGAGGGAGAGAGAGAATCCCAAATAGGCTCCATGCAATTAGCAGAGGCCGATCCCACGAACTGCAAGACCATGACCTGAGCTGAAATCACGAGTCTGATGCTCAACCAACTGAGCCACCCAGGTGCCCTGATAATGTCTCTTAAATAATTATATCAGTTGCCTGAAAAGGGGAAGCTGTTTTCTGATACCACTCCTGCTTGTGGAATCTGAAAAGGTATCCAATAAAAGCTTGCAAATCTGAGTGGCTTCACCCTGGGAGACATTTTCATATGATTACAAACTGGATAATGACTAAATGAGATTATAGTAATATGACAGTGTTTTTTGAATTTTATGATCATTTTGCTATAAATGATAGGATCAAAAATCAGGGAATGTACTATGATAATGTGATTTATAGTAATAAATATAGGGGCACCTGGGTGAGTCAGTCGGTTGAGTGTCCAACTCTTGGTTTCAGCTCAGATCATGATCTTGCACTTTGTGGGATCAAGCCCCATGTGGGGCTCTGCACTGAGCATGGAGACTGCTTGGGATTCTCTCTCTCTCTCAAAATAAATAAACATTAAAAAATATACAATAACAAATATTTATTTGGTCTTCATCCATTGTTCTAGGCACATAGCTCCTAAAGCCCTTGTGATTTCCTATATAAGAGACATAGGGGCATGTTTTGCTATAATATTTGGTTTTCTGACACCAGTTCCTGAAATTGCTTCAGAGCCATAAAGGTGAAAGCAGTGTCTTGTTATTCATAACAAGCTCCTTTCAACGACACCTGAGTTCATGTTAAAGGGTATCTTTTAGAAAGTCCTTAAGGATGGGGGCTGTTTTCCAGGGGAGTCAACTACAATTAGAGGGTTGGAACTTTTACTCTTACTCCCTGACCTGTGGAGAAGGGAGAAGGGCTAGAGGTTGAATCAGTCACCAATGTCATTTAATCAGCCATGCCTACATAGTAGAGCCTCCATAAATACCCCAAAGAAGGGGCATCAGAAAACTTCCAGGTTGGTGAACACGTGGAGGTGCTGGGAATGTGGTTTGCTCAGAGAGAGCATGGAAACTCTATGCCCCCTCCTGTATACCTTGCCCTATGCATCTCTTCTATCTGGTTGTTCCTGAGTTATATCCTTTTATAATAAATCTGTCATCTAGTAAGCAAATTGTTTCCTGAGTTCTGGGAGCTGCTCTAGCAAATTAATCAAACCCAAGGAGAGGGTGATGGGAACCTCCTATTGATAGCCGGTTAGTCAGAAGCATAGGTACCAATCTGGACTTGTGAAGTGGGGTGGGGCAGTGCTGGGGGATTGAGCGTGTGGGATCTGATCCTGTCTCCAGATACATAGTGTCAGAATTCAGAGAATTGCTCATATGTGGAAAACCCACACATCTGGTGTCAGAAGTGTTGTGAGTATGGGGAATTGTGAGAGTAAAGGAAACACATAGATGTGGGTTTTCCTTTACAACTGGGTTTTGTTTTTGCCTCCTATATGCGGGACTAGGTGCTGGAGAAACCAGAAACCCAGAAATGCCAACCAGAGAAAACAAAAATTCACACAAATGCCTGTTCTCTATAGTCGAAAGAGTAGGAAAGGGGAAGCCTAACAAGCCAGAAAATTTTTAGACAAGAGAGGGTCTACTCCAGCCAAACCCATGGCATAAATTGTGGTCCCATCTACACCTGTAAAAGCAGATGGGCGCACAGTCTTCCACTCTTGTCCTAGTGTAATAAGGCACCTCTCTATCATCCCCCTGCTGAGCAAGTGGCTTGGATCTTCATCCTCTCCCAGCAGTAATGCACCCCCTCCCCACACACAAATGTTACTAGAGAATATTTGGGGAGCCTGTTCCATTTCCACACAGTAATAATGGCGGAGCATTTATGAGTCAGTGGAGGCCAATGGGCAATGTGAGCTTAGCAGTTAATAAAGCACATGCCTTCAGGTTGTCAACAGAGGCCAAGTGGGGGAGCCTGGACTTACACCTTCCATCTGACAGCAACATCACCTTACTTACGGTTTACTAATAACACTGACATACCAGTTTTTTGTTCAAATATATTTTGCTTAAATATTAACAACTGTATTTTTCTAGGAAATAGGGAGCTGTTTTTAGGCCCAAGAGAATGGTAGAGCTCCAGAACAGATTTTTCTGTCCTGTCCCTATACTCTTTATTTTTGTCAGGCATCGAATTCAATGGGTGCAAATGTAAGCAATATCTTCCCTTTTCTGCCATCTCAATTTAGAAGAAAATTGGCTAAAGGAGAATATTTAAAAACCCAGATCAAAAATGTGCTTTAGAGACCTAAGTCTGAGTATCATACTAGTTGATAAGGCAATGTTCAAAATGATGATGGCCAACGGATATATAAATATGCAGGCTGGACCAAATGCTGTGAGTCATAAAAACAACTTACAATGGAGATTCCATCCAAAGCTTTCAGTTCTGGAAGGTGAAATATTACAAACAACCGGTAGTTTTCTTGATTCCATACAATAATGTTTCCATACATGTTGAGAATGACCAGGTTGCATAAACCCTGGGTAATAAAAACACATAAATTTAAAGATATATCTATGTATCTCTATCTCTATGTATCTATCCATACACATATACATTATGTGTATTACTCCAGCAAGATTTTTCCCCTTAAGAGTTTAACTACCCTGGAATTTTAATATTCGAATTACTCTATCATTTCTTAGTGATTACAGTACTTTAAGTACACGTTTTATTGCAAGAGTTATCCTTTCAGACCAGTAAGTTTTAATTTCGTACAATATTTCAGTGATATGTGATACATGATCAGAATCTCTTTCTTTTAGCACACTGCTGCTAAATATATTATCTATCAGTGGTAAAGACTTGGAGGGAACTTTGCTAAGTTTAAAATAATATACATTGTTTATGGAAGAATGGCCTATTAAATAGTATGCATGTGTGCATATAGATATAGTAGGAATGAAAAATACTGCCTTCTGATAAGGGATAAAACCCATGTACTTCTATCTTCTGAGAGAGTAGCAGAATTCATCTTAAGGGAAAATGTGTTTTTATTAGAACATTTTGATGTGTCTTTGTTGTGCAGGAACGGCCCGGAGTAGATGTGGTTGGGAGAGGTTAAGACAAGCGGGAGTAACACTACTCTGTCTCACAATGTAAAATGGTTTATTTTGTTGCTGCTACCATTGATTAGGTTGCCTCTGCAGCTTTAGAAGAAGTAGTTATATTTGTGGAATAGGATGGGGAGAAGGCTGAAAGTAAGGAAAGACAGGAAACAGACATAAGTTTTTGGTAGGAGATCAAGCCCTAGCAATATGATATCAGCAAAAGGAAAGAGGCCATCGTGAGAATCCCCGTGGTAGGAAATGGCCATTGAACTTTAGAAATAGTTAAGTCACACAATGTATTTGAAGTGAATTCCTATTCTGTGCTGTAGTAAACGTCCATTTTATTCAAACCTTTAGGAAAGCCTTCAAAACTTCAGTTATACAGTAGTTTTAGACGTTTCTTTGGGAGAATTAAAGAGGACAAAGCTGGGCAAAGTTGGCCAGAAAGAGTTGGGAGTCTCCAGTAAGAACCAGTAAGTAAGTGAGAAGTAATCAAGAATTCCTCTGAGAACAGGAAATGTTCAAGACTTACTCCCCAACCGGTTGAGGAGTCCTTGGAAATACTGAGAAAGGCACTAGTTAGAAGGGATGGGGCTTGGGTATTTTATTTGAGTACTAAAAAAAAATTGTCCTAGTAGGTTATCAGTTTGGGGACATGGTTACATATACATATGTTTTTATATACGCATAAATTGAATGCAAATACATTCAGTAAACCTTGTTATTCTTGATTTTTATTTTCTTTACATTTTTCTGTATTTTCCAAATCCTATACATTGAACATGCATTATGCTCATAATATAAAGAAACCATACATATTTTAAAAAACAAAAACATTACCATCTGAGATAGTCACCTTTAAATTATAGATCTCCTGATTGAGAGCAATATAGTTATTGCTTATGTATAATTCAATCAGAGTAAAAGCTTTTTGTAAACCACTCAATGAAGTAATTCTGTTGTTCTCAAGAGAAAGGGAGTGAAGATGAAGCATGTTATCAAAAGTATGTTTTTCCAGACCATTGAGAAGATTATTATTTATGCTGAGGCGGGTTAATTTAGTCAGCTTGGAAATGCCTAGAAAAATAAGCAAATTCAAGAAATGATTCAGATAGCACTGAAAAGTTAGTTTAAAAAATAACTGGCTGGCCATTTTACTTTTTCTCTTTATATTTTCTCTTTACAGACTCTATAGTACTATCATTGTTTTGACTTTTAAGAAGGATACAATGTGTATAAAGTCCCAGCTAATATATTAAATTCCAATTTTGGATTTCTATGTAGACTCAGTCTTCCTAGGTATTAAGGGACTGTATTATGTAGGAAATATTGAATTTCACTTTCAAATAACCTTCAAATTATATAATTAAGATTTTCACCATCACAATAACACAAAGCTCAAAATCATCACCAGCCCCCCATTTTAAAACATTAAAGGTAAGGGAGTAGATACAGCACTTTGGAAAGTATTCCTCATTGTGGCATTATTTGTATTGAAAAGAACCACTTGGCCTAATTCTACCTTTGCATGCTTAAAACTACTTTAAGACAGAACTTGAGAAAATGCCACCTCTCACCACAATCTAACCCCTAAGTATGCTATATGCTGTAGGTATTTTGCAGATAGTATAGTGCAAGTTGAAAGATGAGAGAGAACTTTGGAGTCAGAGTTGGTTTCAAACGTAGAACCACTAGATTTGGGATCATAAGTATATTATGTAAAACTTTGTAACCTCTGTGCCTCATTTTCCTCATCCATAAAAAGCACATACTGAAATCTACCTCTAAGCGGTTATGGAATTAAGTGGAATTGCATTTGAAATATGTCAGTTATAGCTTTTGGCAAATAATTGGTTCTCAGGACATTTTATCCATGCTGGCCTTTCACACCAGCCTTACTCATGGGACTATGCAAGCTGAGAGTAAATTGATCTAGGGCAAGTTGGGATAACACTATCAGAGAAAAAATCCTTAGATGGACATTAAACTTATCTGTGTCTGGAAAAAAGAAGAGAAATATTTGTTAAAGCTTAGTGAGGTAAAACTATCATCTCTGAAAAGTGGGTAATAGGAAAAATATAGGTTGGAGGATTCTTCCCTTCAGTGGGCTGATGGGTGGAAATAAAAAGGAAACTGGAAACAGTTTTCAGTTACACATACAAAGGAAAACTAACACCCTATTTTGTGAGAATGGAAGAGACTAGTGATGGTTCTAAAGAGAGATGTCTGAGCTACCCCCAGGTTTACGTAATTCAAATCTACAAAGGAGAGGCCTGTGAATCTATATATTCAATAAGCGTCCCAAGTGATTCTTACGATCAAGCAGGTTTTATAAGCAGATTGTTAAGAGCCATCAAAATAAAATATAATGAATGTTATACACACTGTTTTTAAAGATATCTAATACTTGCTTTTGCATATGTAATTTTTTGAAATAGAATATTCTACTTTTATGGAAAAGTACACACATGTGCTAAAAATAATCCAGCAATTCAAAAGTGAATAAAGTATAAATTAAGTCTCTTTTCTAGCCGATGGAAATCATCATACAACCAGAAATATTGTATACCCAGATAAATGT
The DNA here is from genome assembly GCF_024362965.1 of Panthera pardus. Lineage (NCBI taxonomy): Eukaryota > Metazoa > Chordata > Mammalia > Carnivora > Felidae > Panthera > Panthera pardus. Next base: position 98,915,858 of record NW_026526810.1, on the reverse strand, counting down.
GTATATTTGTGTGTGTGCGCATACCCAACATTAATTAGTAAAGCTGCTTCATTGTACTTTATGTGGATCCCTATAAAAGGTGATATAGTACATTTGATAACTTTCAACCTCTAGTGAGTAGTTTTCATTTTTGTTGAAATCTTCAAATTTCCAAAGGTAATCTTAATTCCATACTTTGAAAAATCAACTGGGCTGCTTTATCTTTTTCAAAAGCACACCTCATTCATTCATTCATTCTCATTCAGATACTAATTACTTTCTAGTTTGTAATGTGCTAGGTTTGGTTATAGGTGGGACAGAGGAGAGGAGAGAGAAGTCAGAGCTGAAAGTCAGCTAGCTGGGCTCATTACATATAGTGACTGGTCACAGATCCCACTAGTAAGTGTTCGGAACACTCTGCCCCAAACCTTCTTGGAACTTCTGTAGACATCTTCCTCCTAAAAAATTCTGTCCTCCACATTTTCCTTTTTGGCTCTTGTTAGTTAAACATTCATATTTTAAGATTTTAAAATTCTCAGATACCTTCTATCTTTGAGATACAGTTTCCATCTAACGTGAGTTCTTCCAAGTTAATACAGGATTCCAAGCCTTCTATTTTAGTGAGATTATTGTTGCTGAATGATGCCCATTTCAAATTTTCCAATTTTTCTAAATTTGTGATTTCAAAGAGATGTTGCCCATCTAAATTTAAAGCAGTTATCTGTAGAATAATTCACATTTTATGTTACTTCTGACTCGGTATCAATAAACTCAATGTTAAAAAAGGCTAACGAAATCATTCAAATAAGTAACAGCAAAGGAATTCCTTCAGGGGCTCAGGGGCAACTAGGTGGTTCAGTCTGCTAAGTGTCTGACTTTGGCTCAGGTCGTGATCTCATGGTTCCTGAGTTTGAGCCCCACATTGGGCTCTGCACTGCTTGAGATTCTCTGTCTCTCTCCCTTTCTGACCCTCCCCTGCTCACTTTTTCTCTCTCAAAATAAATAAATAAACTTAAAAAAAAAAAAAAAGAATTCCTTCAGGAACTGAAGACATTGTGAAACTTACAAAAGGGTAAAATTTGACAAGATTATAACCCCAAGAGGGACTTATATGGTCTTATGGACACTGTGCTGTGTCAGATTCCCCTGCAGTGAAAAACTTGTCCCAGCTGCTGGGAGTGCTGTGGGCAGAAAGATTTCGGCTGTCAGCTCCTTCAGGGACAGCCTCAGCTGCAGAGAGCCGCCTTGCGCAAGGTCATGCTCCTTCCCAGTTTGGCCCAAATCCAATGATGGAAGGATATAAAGACCTGGCCATCTCAGCCCAACTTGGGACAAATTTAAAGGGCCATTCTAATTCCAAAACTCGCCATGGGGTCAGGCAGAGCTGTCACTGGGCATGCATCACAGCTAAATGACTGTATATATCCTGTCATAAAATAATGCCATTGATTTCTTCCCTTTTCGAGGGTCAGCTTCTCTTAACCCAGTTTCAGTCTTTGGCAAGAGGCATAAGGATGCTCTATGCAACAAAAAGAAGCTGTTGGTGCTCTATCCTTGGCTGAATTGTGACCAGTTCCCCTAGTGTCATGCCAGAATTCTTTATTTCTTTTACCTTGTCACCCAAAATTTTGGCTTGATCTCTGGTTCTGTGCTCTAAAGTTTGCTTGCTTATTTTGATACATTATCAAAATCTACCCTTTGGTCTTGTAGCATACACTTATCCTAAATCTCCAGCTCTATGGTGACTGCCATTAAGGCCTAGTCCCCATGACATTACCACTCATGACTTGACATCCCTGTTTAATTTTAATTTGGCTCTTACAGTTTTCTGCTCCTTACCTATCTGTGCCCTCTTAAAGACACCTGGACCAAAGCTGATTAAAAATCAAGTGAAATTGGGGCGACTGGGTGGCTCAGTTGGTTAAGCGACTGACTTCGGCTCAGGTCATGATCTTTCAGTTTGTGAGTTTGAGCCCCACGTCGGGCTCTGTGCTGAAGCTCAGAGCCTGGAGCCTACTTCAGATTCTATGTCTCCCCCTCTGTCTACCCCTGCCCTGCTCATGCTCTGTGTCTCTCTGTCTCCCAATAATAAATAAATATTAAAAAAATTTTAAAAATCAATTGAAATTAAGCTTTTATATTAGTTAAACAGAATTAATTTTTACCTTCAAGTACCAGTTCCCATTCACATGTAAATGTGGTCCCAACTTTGAAATCTGTGTCAGAATTTTGGCAGAAGGCCATATACTAAGTGTCCGTGGTCTCTCCTCTTTAGTACTAGAATGCCGTAAGAGCGATAACTAATAAAATAAAAAACACATGATGAATAAAGGAAATGGAATATAGAGGTTCATTTATATATAGTTAAAAGTACTTTTTCCTTGCTGAGTGGCACAATGAATAATTTTAAAATATGACATTTTCTTTGCCTTAAAATGTTCTCAATATCTAGATATATTTCACTTTTTGTTTTAGCAGACCGTTACAAAATAATAGTTATAAAAGATTGCTATAATACAAACACCCATATAGTCCATTCATTAAACAAGTTTCAGAGCTAGAATATTTCTCCCACTCTGGAAGCTCCCTGTGTGCCCCATCCTAATCCTTTTCCTCTCCTTCCCCTCCAGAGCCATCACTCACCTCATGTGAATCAACCAATGCTCCACAATCTCAAATTTTGTATCTACCATTCATTTGCCTTATTTATAGGCCTATGTTTGTGCCCATAAACAATATATCATTTAATCTTACACATATTAGAACCTTCTGTAAATTGAATAATATAAATGTATTCTTCTATGACTTACTTTTTTGCTCAACATTGTGTTCGTGACATTCATCTAGGCTGCTGCACGTAGCTGTAGTTCATTCACATGTCATTGCTGTACAGTATTTCCTTATCGATTCTCCCATCAGTGAACATTGGGGCTGATTTCAGTTTTGCACACTGCTGTTATGAATATTCTTGACTCTTGCTGCATACATGCAAGAGTTTCTTTGGAATATACACAACTTGCTAGGTAATAGGGTTAACTATATATTCAGCCTTACTAGATAATGCCAAATTGTTTTCCAGAGTGGTTATACCAGTTGTAACTTTTAGTTCAAATTTTTGCTAAAACTTGATAGTGTCAGGCTTTAAAACTTTTGCCAATTGGTGGCTGTAAATTGTTATCTCATGCAGTTTTAATGTTCATTTCCTTGAATACTAATGTGATGGAGCATCTTTTCCTATTATTTGGCTGCTCTGATTTCCTCTCCAGCACCTTTTGCCTACTTTTCTGTTTGATTGGCAGTCTTTTTCCTGGTATATTCAGGATATGCAAATAGCATCTTTTGTTAGTTAGACATGTTGCATATTTCTTTTCCCAGTATGTAGCTTGTTTTTCCACTTTCTTTATGGTGTGCCCTTTAAGGAACAGTTGAATTAATTTTAAAGTAGACAAATCCAGTCTTTTATATTTATGCTCTTGGTTTCTTGTGTAATGAATTCTTCCCTCATTCAAGGACATAATGATAATCTCTGCTCTTTGCTTTTTAAAAAAAATTTTTTAATGTTTTTTATTTATTTTTGAGTCAGAGAGAGACAGAGCATGAACAGGGGAGGGGCAGAGAGAGAGGGAGACACAGAATCCGAAGCAGGCTCCAGGCTCTGAGCTGTCAGCACAGAGCCCGATGCGGGGCTCAAACTCACGAACCGTGAGATCATGACCTGAGCCGAAGTCAGATGCTTAACTGACTGAGCCACCCAGGCGCCCCTCTGCTCTTTGCTTTTAAAACATTTTTGATTTTGACTTTTACAGTTAAGTCTTAACGCACTTGTCCCAGTGCCTTTTATTGACTAGCTTCCTTGGTTTGTAAAGCCAGTTCTATAATTTATCAAGTTTCCATGTATGTATGGTTCTATATTTGGTCTTTATATTCTGTGCTATTGGTCTGTCCCAACTCTACATTGTCTTAAAGGATTTTAGTAAGTTTTGATTTCTGGTAGGATAAATCCCCAAGTCTTCTTCAGGAGTTAATTATATTTTTTTATCAACAAAAAAGTTTCTTCCCTTCATTTTGAGTGGATCCAAAATTAAACATTACATTAAGGAATTAATATTCAAATGCCTCACAAGAAGTACACAGCTAGAGAACTAGGGTAAAGATGTTTAGGATTGCAGCTATTTTGTCCAGAGTACAGCATTCTTAATCTGGATAATATGGGCATTTCCTGCCCCCTGCCCAAGTTCATTAATTATGTTATGTTTTGTTTTGTTTTGTTTCAGCCAGTAATGTCAATACTAAATAGGTAATTCACTAAATGCTTTATCAAGGCCTCTAAGCTTACTTTGTCCACAGAAAGTTGCTTGTTTTCATGTAGGCTCTAGAAAGGACTCTGGTGAGTTTTCAAGTTGACTAGGAAAAAATACAATTACCCAGGAGGCATTTTGGGGGTAGTGTGCAGGGATGAGAATCCATACAACCAGTTGGTATTTAAATAAGATACATTTAAACAGGAAAAAAAGTTCAAGTGATATGGTTGTTACATATTGATTGTTTTTTTTTTATTAGCATGCTAAAAGAAGACACAAAATCTTAAAAACAAGCAAGGTATGGAATATATAACTTGTATATTCTAAACAGCACAAAAAATATTAAACAGTGAAACCCAACCTGAGTAATCTTTGTTCCAGTAATAAATTTCATTGCTGCTATTGTTTCTTCTTCAGAAACGAGGAGTCCATCTAAATGAGTGAGAGCCTTTAATCTGCCAATAACACTCAGCCTTAATGTGGCTGGCTTGGGAGAAATAAGAAAAGGTTAATTTTTACAAAATATTACATATGTTATGGCATGGAAAGGAGTGTGCTTCTTCTTTCCTTCCCATGTAATTCAAAATTATGCATCTCCCACTGTCTTACATATATCTAAAAATAAGGGCCTAACTTAGTTCTTCAGTAGCTGAAATTAAATTCTGTTTAAAAACTAATCTGTTTTGTTTGAAGCCAGATGACTTCTGGCTATAAGCTGTTGAAAAGTGTGGTGAAAAGTGCTCAGAGAACAATGGCAGTGAACTCCTGTTCTTCTAGATCAGCAGTTAGTCAGCTCCGTGTGCAAGTCTCTATAGATCTTTAGCCCTTGGCATCTAGTTTGGCAACGGGAAGATAGCTGTACACATTCTGTGTCTGCTTTGGCAAAAGAAAAATACCCTTCAATTTTCCCGAGCAAAAAAGAAATAGAACAACATAAACATAGTAACTTGGCCAATTTAACAGAACCAATCATTAGCCTCTTTTTAAAATATTGAACCCAGTCTTATATTCATTTTTGAAAAGCAAGGAAAGGAGGATTCTTGAAATTATTGGCTTGGGGCTTATTTTAAATCCTTGGAGATACCCTTAAATATAATCATTGAATACTGAAATTTCTTAGCATGAATCTCTGTATTTTTGTGATGAGAAAAAAATAGTGTTTAATCAAATTTCCTTTTATAGCAGAAAATAAGCCTCTATAATGCAGGTTTATCAGGGGAAGTAACAAATGTATTCCCTCCCTTAATAGTCTGTTTCTCTCACTGTATTCTATTATTCTTGGTCCCATGCTTCATTACAATAGGTTCTAGTACACTGAACTGTATAATCCCTCCCAAAGTTTGCAAATAGCAATGGTATCTAACACTCTTAAAGCCACCATACTCTCAAACTATTAGAGCTTATCAAAAAAAGCTTTCCTTATAGTAACATTTAATTCATTTGATCACTACACTAAATTCAACTTATAAAATACTTAAAGGAATTCTAGTAAAACAAAGATAGTTTTCCCATTTCTGGCTACTGCTGAATAGTACCAAGAAAATGGCTTAGAAATAAAAATGATTCTTTGCTTTTTTATAAATACATCTCCTGCGTACCTTTTGCCATGGATTATGCCTAATATCAAGACTAAGAAGGCTTGCGGTGTGTTTGCATAACATATTTATTTCATCACCAGACTTTTTCAGTTGATTCCAGCTCAAGTCTAGGTGCTTGAGTTTCATCAGACCTCTGAATCCCTCCAGCGTTATCACATGGTTATGGCTTGCATCCAAATATTCAAGGTTATACTGCAACACATACAAATAGAAGTGGTGCACAGTTTCTATTTACAGAGTTCTTGTCTCTATGATTCACTAAGTATTTCCATGCTTTTTGGTAATTCTTACAGAAAACCTACACAGTAGATACATTGCATTATGGTATCAACATATGTATTCTCCCAAAGAGCTACAGGTCTTTTATTTTTAGCCCTCAATTCTCACTTCACCCTTCTAAGGTAGAGAGGCAGGCATTTGTTTTCCTAGGAAAGAAACTGAAGAGTAACTGACAAGATAATTTATCCCCCCAAAACAAGGAATTTCACTTTTACTTTCTGGGCTGCTGGTTTATACCATTGAACCCATGGCCTGGTTAAAAAAGATTCACCTTCAGAGGTAGAAATTTCAGCTCAGGTCATGATCTCACAGTTTGTGAATTTGAGCCTCGCATCAGCTCCACCCTCGGCGTGGAGACTGCTTGGGACTCTCTCTTGCTCCCTCTTTCTCTGCCCCTCCCTTGCTCTCTCTCTCTCTCTCTCTCTCAAAATAAATAAATAAGCTTAAAAAGAAAAAAAAGAGCCACTGAAAACATTGTTTCAATTATAGGCACACATAGTCTTACACAAAACATTGTATTACATAGAAATTTGTATCCCTTTCACATTCATGCATCATTAAATATTCTTTAAAATGGTTTTGGATAATATTCCAATATTGTACTGATTGTATAATATTCCAATAAGTGAATAATTAGGATTATTTTAAACATTATACTACGAACATTTATGTGGCTTCTAATTGTTGACAACACTACCACAAACATCCATGATCATGAGACTTTAACTGAGACTCTCATGTTTTTTCAGAAGAGATTTTTAAAAATGTGATTCTTAGTTTGGATTTCTATATTGTTAAAATTTTTGATAAATACTGCCAAATAATATTCAAGGATGTTTGTACCAATTTTTTCTTCCAACAGTAGAATATGAGAATGTTCATTTTCTTAAATACCCACCAATTCATCTGCCTTATTTTAATTTACATTGCTTATGACCGGTGAAGTTGAACATCTTTCCATGTGTTTTGTATGAGCCATTTTTAAATTTTGTTTTTGTTTCTTGTGTCTTGTCTTTAGCCATTTATCTATTCAGATATTCATCTAGTTATTTGTAAGAAGTCTTTAAGACTTCAATTTGTTACTTCTATTTGTTGCAAATAAAATTTTCTTTTAAGGTGTATACTAATTCAGACTTAGAACAAAGAAGAGATTAAGAACTTTAAGAAGATATTTTGCAACATATTTTTAAAAATAAAAAGTAATATTACTATGGATTAAAAATGAACATGATTTCCTTAAGGACATAAAGTCCTTAGACTTAGAACAGTCTTTTTGGCTTTATAAAGGTTTACTACATGGCCTGTCTTTTCCCAGTTTTCATCATAAAGTGGTAAAAACTTGTCCCAAATTCTGGCACTTACATGCAGACTAGCATTTGGGAACCATGCATCATAAAAAAATAACTGTCTTCTTTCCTTGAAAAGGGGGATAGGATCTTCATTTTTGTAATCCCAAGATATAAAACAGATATTAAGTATTTTCAGTTCTGTGGCAGAGTTTTTGGTCTTAATAGTTCTTGTGCTTCAGTTTAAATCCTTAAATCACAGTATAGCACAGCCAATTTACAAAGATTAAAACCCACAACACCTCCTTTAACTATTCTTAGGGATAATGGTTCATTCTGTAAATATAAATTAGCTCTCTCTAGACATCAAGAACACTTTAACAATAAGTTTTTCATTGGAAGAGATAAGACAGAAGTATTATTTCAATAAAAAATTAGGCACATAATCCAGATTAAGATTGCAAAGAGCCATTTATATATATATATATATATATATATATATATATGTCTATATTTGTCTATATTTGTCTATATATGTGTGTGTGTGTGTGTGTGTGTGTCTTGTATATATATATATAATTGTCTTTCCCCGGCCTACTCTATGGTGGAGCTATTTTCAGAGAAACAAATCTGTTCTTATTGTTTTCTTTCAGATACTCTTTTCCTGATAGTTCAGGTGAGCGAATGACAAACATGCAGCCTAGGACTTTTTAATTTATTGTATGGATGTCTTGTTTAGACTTTTAAAAACGCTATAAAAACCATAGAGTATATATATGTTTTCATCATTAACGAAGCCAAGTCTTCCATTATATAAACAGTGTTAGGTTGGGTATTTTCATTTACAAGGCAAGGCCAGGATGATGAACACTTAAGAATAATATATTTATTTTCTGCAACCTAGTAGAAGCAACTTGTAGCATGCAAGGCAGGTATGGAAACTCTCTATGTTAGAGACATGCTTAAGGAAAATTAGAGTAAAAATGAGATATCTCCAAGGTAAATTAAAAAAAACCTAGAAGACAGAAGAATGAATGTGAGGGGTGCCTGGGTGGCTCAGTCAGTTGAGCGTCTGACTTCGGCTCAGGTCATGATCTTGCAGTATGTGAGTTCGAGCCCCGCGTTGGGCTCTGTGCTGAGAGCTTAGAGACTGGAGCCTGTTTTGGATTCTGTGTCTCCCTCTCTCTGCCCCTCCCCCACTTATGCTTTGCCTCTCTCAAGAATAAATAAACATTAAAAAAAATTAAAATAATTCAAAGAATGAAGGTGAGTGATTAAACTAGATCATAACCTTTTGTAATGCCAAGATAAACATAATTCATATTAAACACACATACAAAACTCATTACTGGAGAATAAAGAGGTGGAGGCAGCATAAGTTTTCAATCTCTCTGAATCCCCACACAAAAACAGAATAAATAAATAAACCCAAATTCCATGGACAACGTTTATAACAAAGTTACATGACAAGGTAGCCCAATAAGACCCCAAAGAAGCCGTAGGGATAAACCAACAACAACCACAAGCCCTACGGGGTATCCATGCCTATATGAGAGGAAGCAGGAACCATCAGGCAGCATCTGATGGACCTGAGAACAAGACAGACCCCAAAAGGCTGCCAATGTTTACTGGAAAGTATGGGAGCCAACCTGAGTACAACTGGGAGAAGTTCTGCCTTCTTCATTACTGAGTGCATGCATGGGACCCACAGGAGAAAGGTCTGAAGCAGCTGGGGCAGTCCAGCACTTATGGATCTTAAAACTCCCCTAGAAGGCCCCTTCTAGAACAAAATCCTTCTCAAAGAAGAAACTCAAAAATTAAACAGGATAAAGACAAAAAACACAAATAAACGATAAAGTTCAGAGCAAAGTGGAGGAAGAGAGTAGAGTCGGGAAATGTCAGAAAGTAAGCGCTATAATTTTTTTTAAAGCAAAAATAAACAACAGAGGAGGGAGATCTGTGAAGGTAGGAAAGCTTTCCCTAACTCCACTTCGTTTTAGAAGTTAAGAAAAAATAATTTCATTAAAAAATGAGCAGCAGAAAAGTATTGAGATAAAATCCCAAAGTTAGGAGAGCAGGAAGGAGAGGGAGAGGGGTGGGGGTGCAGAAAGGAGAGAGAGACATTGCTGTTGGCAATAAAAGAACACCAGAAAGATATGCTCAGAACTTATCATGACTATTAACTTACTATTTTAAAACAAGCAAAAAGATGTTAAGAATGATACAAGATAAAAAATAACAATATAAATATGGATTAGAAAAACTCAGTAGTAAGGTGAAAGAGCCCATAAAATAATTTGAAATAAAAGAAAAACATTTCAGAACAAATAGTCAAACACAAAAGCAAGTAAAACAATAGGTAATGCTTTAAGAGAAACAGAAGGTAAAAAAAAAATTGTAAAATCGAATCGACTTAAAATTTTAAATTAAGAAATAAAAAGGACACAAGAGAAAGTGACAAATAGTGAAGATAGGTAAAGATTCAACATGTGGATAATGTGCATCCCTGAAGAAGAAGAAAACTGAAGCAAGGAAGCAAAAAAAGAGGCTTAAAACTTTCAATTTAAAAAAAGGAAAGAAAAAATGATTTTAATCTGTATTTTGGAAGAGCATACTGTGAAGCTGAAATACTGGCCCAGCGACCAATACCAAGACATATTCTAGTAAAATTACTAAACTTAAAAAAAAAAAAACAAAAACTTAAAAAGTTCTTTGGCCATCCAGAAGAAAAAAGCATGTGACTTATGAGGGAAAAATTGTACACTGTCATCAGACTTTTCTACAGTAACAGTTTATGTCAGAAGAAACAAGTAACATTTAAGATGCCCAAGGAAATAAATTGTGAGCCAAGGATTTTATATCTAGCAAAACTGCCTTGCATGTGTAGAGGATATAGAAAAACTATTATCTACATGCAGTAGTGGAAGGGATATTGTCCCCATAAGCCCTTCCTGAGGAATCTATAATAGAATATTTTTCAGACCATCAAAATGTTTAGAGAGAGACCAACCTAAGGACTAGTGACAAGAATTACATATACAGTTACCAAACAACTAAAAGGGAGAGTGTACAAAGTGCAAGGCTACATGTTCTGACAAAGTATATACAGAATGATCATTTTGATTCATTTTTAAAATGAATAATGGAAAGAACATATACAAAATAAAAAAATCTTTCCAGTAATCATATTGATGAGAGTGTCAGGGCTGTTATTCTGAGACTGTTGTGTGTGTAATAAGGGATAAAACAATGAGCAGTTATTAAATAGTCCACTGCTATCAATTTGTACCCTTGAAACTGAGGATTATTGATTGGTGTGAGAGAAAGAAAGATATTGATGTAAGTAACAGAGAAGAGGTTAAGCTAAAAGATTTTCAGTATTGAATCTGAATTGGAAATACCAATATAAATACATGAGGTTAGTTTTAGTTATACATACATATATAGTCACACACACACACACACACACACCTTCCCCATAATAAGTTCTGTCCAATGGAAAGACCTAGAAACAATGACCAACCCAGACTGTGGTCCTGAAATACCACTTTTCTCTAAAAGAAACTAGGGCTCCTTGAAGAAATGGCTGATCCCATGTCTACAAAAGAAAATACAGAAAATGGACATGGAACATCTTTTATGCCAGGTGGCAAAGAAGCTATCAGAGACCACTATGGTCATGGCAAAAGAAGCTAACTTTAAGATGATTCCATTGGTGAAGATGATAAAATTTGAGCTTTAATCATGATAATAATTGAATGGATGGACTCTCATCAAATGTGTTTAAGACCCTGCATTCCTAATGATATTAAAACAAAAAAGGAATCGCTTGTCTTTGGGAGATCACAAAGAACCATTCGTTATCTTCAAAATTGGTAAATAAAGGCAAATAAACACCTATTCTGCATTTTCTACATGAGTGGTACCACTGGGTAACCAAATCACAGAAAAGGGGAAATGTCTTTACGTAAAAATAGTCTAACTAATAAATGAAAAAGAAATGATAGAATAGAAATATTGCCATTTTGTAATCGCTGATGAGTTAATGGATACAGACATTAATAATGCTACCAGCATGAGAAAAATGAGTCAACCACACATGATCTGATTCTTACAGTCTTACCAGAGGAATGGAACCTGAGTCTGATCCAATTTCTGGATTTAGTTGCCAAATTGCAGAAAATACTGAGGGTGGGGGCTGTGTAGGATTGTATCATAAGCAAACCAGCAGGGTCCAAATTGTGGGACACTCTTGGGATTGGAAGGTCAAAGCATTTCTACAGATAAACTATGGGGAGTGGAAGGGGAAAGAAGGAATTATAAGAGAAACCTATAAATTAAAAGAGACTTAAACGATTTTTAGAATGGCAAAACCAAACTATTGTACTAGGTAGGGATGCACATTTGGGTGATGAAACTATGGGGGAAAATGCAGGGAGAGGATTACTGGAGAGGTCAAAATAATGATTTCTTGGAGGGATGGGGCATATATAGAAGGGGCTTATGTTGTAGTTTACAAAGTTCTATTCCTTGACCTGGGCGCTAGTTACAAGCACATTCACCTTATAATAATTTACTAAGCCATGTGCTTGAAGTACGTAGTTTTCTGTATCTGTTTTTTTAAATTATTATTTATTTTGAGAGAGAGAGAGAGAGAGCAGGTATGTGGAGGAGAGACAGAGAGAGAGGGAGAAAAACAATCCCAAGCATACTCCACACTGTCAGCATGGAGCCCGATGCAGGGCTCAAACCCATGAACCATGAGATCATGACCTGAGCTGAAATCAAGAGTTGGATGCTTAACCAACCAAGCCACTCACGCACCCCTGTATCTGTTTTATTTTACAATAAAAAGGTGAAAAAAATACACACAGATTATTTCCTCCCTCTGATCACCCCTAACATTCCTGTAGTCATTTTTCAAGACATAGTTATATATCAGATACTTGATGTATCTGATCTATCTAGATCTATCTATCTATCTACCTTTGCTAATCTTAAAATTTGAAAACACCACTTAGGCATATTTGTCCAGTTCTCTTACCTGTAAAATGTCCACAGTAATATTAATCTAGTAAGTAGGCTGTGAAGCTATGATGTTGAAAGAAAATTTTCCGTCTAAGGAGAACAACAAAACTGTACTACAAAATACATGCTGAGAAGCTGGCTAAGCTCACTCACTATCTAAGTGCCTTGCATGACTTAAGAGTTCACTCATCAAATTTTGTGCCTAAGCAAAATAATTATGGCTGTCATAACCTCTGGAACCATTGGCAAATCATCAGAAAAAAAGTTAAATAAAACATGCCAACCATTTACATATAGTCTTGGGACCTCTATTAAACTACCTTCTTTTTTTCTTAATGTTTATTTTTGAGAGAGAGAGAGACAGAGAGGAAACGTGAGGTGGGGAGGGGCAGAGAGACAGGGAGACAGAATCTGAAGCAGGCTCCAGGCTTCAAGCTGTCAGCACAGAGTCTGACGCGGGGCTCAAACTCAAGAGCCCCGAGACCATGACCTGAGCCTAAGTCGGATGCTTAACCGACTGAGCCACGCAAGCACCCCAAACTGTCTTCTTTACTTAGCTGTATATCGAACCCAAACTATCAGGGATTCTGTTACAAAGGACCTCGGCTTACCAAAAGAAACAAGGAAGGGGGCTTAATACTAAAACTTAAGGTCAGTTAGCAAAGTAACAGTTCTGACCAGAGTGGGAGAAGCAGCAACGCAAGGGCTTTGATATGGTTGAAAGCAGCAGGTAGGGAATGAAGAGCTGAGGATGATGATATATTCTGAAACGGTATGTCAGTGACCTGGGACCCATGGAAACAGGGGATGCTGGGTTGGAGTTCTGGAGCCACATATGTAATTATTTTTGTTATATGATACATAACAAAGAAAACAAAAGCCAGATAAGATGCTTAGCTATGGGTACATGTGCATTACTGTATTTGTCCTATTATCTGTGAGAGGGCGAACACAAGTTCAACAAGGTCCGTGCGGGTGACATTCAGGTAGAAAGAACAAGGCAGAAGGAAAAGAGAAATAACAACATGAACAATGAACAAATGGGAAGAATTGACAGCCTTCAATATGAAGTAGTAAACTAGAGAATGAAGAAATAAGGACTCAGGAGCAGAAAAATAAGAATGAGAAAACAATGGAAATGACAATTTCCAAAAGACATTTTAAAAACAAATCTGGGGTAGTTTTAATAAATTTATTTTCAAGTAGCTAGAAATCAGATATGACCACAGGCGTATAATTGGTTTTCCAAATGGAATCTGAATCCAAGACCTATTTTAGACAAAGTAACATATCATAATGTATGTATGTTTGTTCCCAATTTGAGCTGTATAATCCTGAATATGGAATATTTGAGGTCATAATTACAAAAATAATTTATCTATTAAATTAATAATTTTATTTTACTTAAATAGTTTCAAAAGGACAGTTCTTACCAAGTGGTATACATCATCTAAACAGGTAAATTCATTAAAGCTGATACTAAGTTTTCGAAGTCCTGTTAACTTGGAGAGATCTCTCAATTTACTCAAGCTGTTTCCATGTAGATTCAGACTCTGAAATAAATTGAAATATAAATAAAAAAATAAGACAGATTACATTCCATATCATAGTTTTTTAACATTGAGAGAGAGCCAATAAGAAATATATCTAATGTATGATTTTAAAAGTATACCTTATAATAGCATCACTGGGCCCTGTTCTTGATTAATTTGATCTTCCACTTGAGTCTAAAAAAAATTTTTTTTTTGAAAGAGAGCAAGAGCGTATGTGTGCACAAGTGGGGGGAGGGGTAGAGGGAGAGGGAGAGAGAGACTCTTAAGTAGGCTCCATGCCCAGCACGGAGCCCAACTCAGGGCTCAATCTCACGACTATGAAATCACGACCTGAGCTGAAATCAAGAAGAGTCAGACACTTAACTGACTTCAAAAGTCTTTTTAGAAAATAGCTAAATACATTGTTAAGACATTTATTAAGGCACATCTATTTCTCACGCTAGCCAGTGAACGATATAGGCCCTAAAGACTTTGGGTATTGGCTAGGATACCTCATAAGAGAGAAGATGGCAAGGATACACCTTGATTGGACAAAACTGTATGAAGCCACAGGACTAAAGAAGAAAGGCTGAGGATGCTAAAGTAGGAGGACAGACACTCAAAGAAGGAGGTAGGAAAGTGTTTCCATATCAGAATTTGGCGTAGACTTTTCCTGTCCATTTGATCCCGGGCTAGACAAAAATGAGTGTTATTACAGTTGTTTTTTTTTTTTAATATTTAGAGGATACCCTGATGTCTATATATTTTTCCGTCTTTACACTACACCATCGTGAGAGGTATCAAGTGAAGATTATGTTTATGCATAGTCTACAGAATAAGCAGTGGCACAGGAAAAATGTTTTAATATAATTTAATATAAAAATGTTTTCATATAATTAAAAATGTTTTAATATTCACAACAAATTGGTATTATGATAAAATCAAGCATCTACTTCCCAACTCTCTTCACTCACCACCACCATCTTATGCCCTATTATACTGTGGATATAACCAAATTCTTGGCAGGGAGAAACATCTACATGTCAAATAGTTGTCAAAATTTAGTTAAAATTGTTAAGAAGGGTCAATTTATGCAGAGTAGTTTATTCTACAGGTCACATTTTGGTATCTACAGATACCTTACACTTAACATGTCCAAACTGAATTCATCATTTTCCATACATATCTGCCTGGTAGTCTATTTTTTCAATCCTGATTAAGAGTTTGACTATCTATCCAACAGTTATTGTTGACCACCCCGTTTTCCTCTTTTCCATATGCATTTGATTCTAGAAATGTTTCTCAAACCAACCATTCCATACCATTACTACTAAAAGTGTTTTAGTTCAGACTATTATTGTCCTTTGGACTACTACAATAGTATCCACTGGCTATTCATACCATCAGTCTGTCTTTAGTTAAATCTAACCACAAGTTGCCAAAGTTAGGGTCTTTACAAACACAGGGCCTGTTCCTTAAAGATATACTAAAATTTTAAAATTTGCCTTTGCAAATTTGTATTTGTATACATATCTGTCTCCTCTGCTAAAATGATGTCCTTGAGATAGGGAAGATAACTCATTTTGAACCTCCAATGCTTAACTCATTGCCTAAAACATAGCAAATGCTCAGTAAATGCTAGATGAATAAATCGGTGCAAAAGCCAGACATACAAGCCAGACATACAACTAATAACTATATTCTTTTTTATTCAGGTATAATTAGCATACAGTGTTATATTAGTTTCAGGTGTATAAGATAGGGATTCACCAATTTATACATTTCTCAGTGCTCATCGCAATGAGTGTACTCTTAATCCCCTTCACCTATTTCACTCATTCCCTCCCATCTCCCACCTTTATTTCTATATATTTTATTTATTTTTAGGTGTCCTAAAAAACTCAATCTAGAGGGGAAGACTGAAAAGAAAATAAGAGGTGTGTGTGTGTGTACCCTCGGTTTCTCTTATAGTAATGGCACAAAGGAAGGAGAATAAAGGGTGTGATGTCTAAACATTCTTGTTGTAGTAGCCATTATTTTTACTAGAAGCCCTAGAAGGTTTTCCTGGCTTTTAGGCAGTATATGCAAGTTTAGGATGAGAGGTTCTTCCATTCTTATGTTATGGGTATTGATCAAATTAAGGCAGTCAGGTGGAGGTCACAAGCAAGCCAGGTATTCTGAAGTCTTATTCTCCTCCTCACTGTTTTTTATCTTACAAACCAAAGATAATTAAAGAAGGCCTACCTTTTTTTTTAAACTATTGCTGTTTTTTTTTTTTAACGTTTATTTAATCCCTTTAAATCTATAGAAATGTATGTTGTGGAAGCTCAATCCAATCAAACTCATGCATTTAAGCTTTTCATTACTAAAGCTTTATTATAAAAAATTTATTACTCAAATATGAACTCTTTACCTTATAGGGCAGAAACAATAATTTCTCCACGTCAACTCAAAGAATGTTCTTATAATCGCTATACGGCACATTTATGATGCAGATGGTGGTACTGCCATCATGTCATGAAGCTTTCCTTCCTCCCTAATAATAACTGGTTAAGGTCAAACTTAATCTCCTAGACTTGAAGATTTGGTGGATGGTGACAACATAGTTGGACCAAAGCAACCCCTTGAAAAAAGATGTTTTCTAAATATTTTCAGAAGCAGACTCAAAACTATTGACCACACTTCTTATTTTCAAAAATATTTTGGGGGCCCCTGAGTGGCTCAGTCAATTAAACATCTGACTCTTGATTTCAGCTCAGGTCATGATCTCATGGTTCATGGGATTGATCCCTGCATCGGGCACTGCACTGACATCACTGAGCCTGCTTGGGATTCTCTCTCCCCTGCAACTCTCTGCCCCTGCACTATTCACTCACTCTTTGTCTCTGTCTCTGTCTCTGTCTCTGTCTCTGTCTCTCTCTCTCAGTCAAAAATAAAGTAAATAGGGGTTCCTGGGTGACTCAGTCTGTTAAATGTCTGACTTTGGCTTAGGTCATGATCTCACAGTTTGTAGGTTTGAGCCCCATGGCAGGCTCTGTGCTGACAGCTGGAGCCTAGAGCCTGCTTTGGATTCTGTGTCTCCCTCTCTCTCTCTCTCTCTGCCCCTCCCCTGCTAGTGTTCTATCTCTCTCTGTCTCTCAAAAATAAATAAACTTTAAGATAAAAATAAAATAAAGCAACATTAAAAATTTTTTAAACATTTTTTCATTCTTTTTGTTTTATATAGTCACTTGAAAAAAATTGTCTTCATAAACAAGTGATCTAGAAATGTCACATTGGAACAATGTAATTGACTTTCAAGATAAAAATAATTTCTGAATATTTATCTGTATCTCAGCTTTCAGGGCACACATAGAAAGATAATGTCATGTGAGAATAACTTGTCTTCTCAAGTATCAATCAGATACTTGTCTTCTCAGTGTATCAGATATTAATTTGTTTGCTACTTCTGCAGTTCAAGCAAACCCACTTTGTAAGAACCATTTGCTGTAAAGATATTGTTTTTATTTTATTTTATCTTATTTTATTTTATTTTATTTTTTAAAGTTTATTTATTTATTTTGAGATAGAGAGGGAGAACCAGCAGGGAAGGGGCAGAGAGAGTGGGGGACAGAGGATCTGAAGCAGCATCCATCCTTTCCTCAAGACACCACTATTTTCAGCTTTTAGAAAATTATCACAATATTCTTATTTTGTTAGCACAAGAAATTCTATGAACAGTTGTCAGAAAATTGTAGTAAATATACTACTATAGATTTAAAGTGTACCCCTTGGATTTGGCCCTCTTGTGCAATGCACACTGAACCATCTTATATTGCTGCCCTGGTGCTGGGGATATACATATCGAAGAATAGCCACAGCCTCAGCCACTGTGGAATTTACAGTCTCGGAAGGACACAGAGCATATAACAAAGGAATCTGATGCAGACTCAGAGGTAAGAGAAAACTTTGCTTTAGTATAGATCTAAAAGATGTGTGGGAATTAACTAGGAGAAGAGGGTCAGGGGAGAACATTCCATGCAGAGGACTAGAAAGTGCAGAGGATCTGTGTTGGATGCAAGCAGAATGCATTTAAGAAACAGAAAGGAGGCTGAGCATGGAGAACTAAAGAGAGGGTAATATTGAAAGAGTCTGGAAAGGTAGGCCAGGATCCAGGCCATTCAGAATCTTATAGGCCATATTAAGGACTTTGGTTTTACTTTTAAAACAATGGAAAATCATTTGAAGATTTCAAGGAAGAGTGGTAAGGGGTAACAAAGATATGAGCAAATTTGTATCTTGAAAAGATTGCTCTAGCTTCAACATGCAGAATAAATTGGGGGCTCAAAGTGAAAGCAGGACAAAGCCTCTATTGTACAGCTCTAGGTGGTACCCTCTAACCCCCATATTGAGTTATATTCAGTTATGAATGGCACCCAAAGAACACATTAATAGAATATAATGTGAATTGCACTTCCTGGAGTTGTGCAATGTTGAATGACAGAGTATTAGAAGGCTATGGCAATAGTCTAGGTCAGAGATAATGGTAGTTTGCATAGAATGGTAGCAGATTTGAAGTGGACAGATCTGAAAGTCAAGGTGTGGAGGCAGACTTCATATCTCAGTAGAGTTGCCTCTGTGTATAGTAAGTTGCTTCAACATAGATCAATGGAACAGAATAGAAAACCCAGAAATGGACGCACAACTATATGGTCAACTAATCTTCGACAAAGCAGGAAAGAATATCTGATGGAAAAAAGATAGTCTCAACAAATGGTGTTGGGAAAACTGGACAGCAACATGCAAAAAACTGAAACTGGACCACTTTCTTACACCATACACAAAAATAAATTCAAAATGGATGAAACACCTAAATGTGAAAATCCTAGAGGAGAACACAAGCATCAACCTCTTTGACATTGGCTGTAGCAACTTCTTACTAGGCATGTCTCCAGGGGCAAGAAAACAAAAGCAAAAATGAACATTGGGACTTCATTAAGATAAAAACCTTTTGCATAGCAAAGGAAATAATCAACAGAACGAAAAAAGCAACCTTTAGAATGGGAGAAGATATTTGCAAATGATATATCTGATAAAGCATAAGTATCCAAAATCTATAAAGAATTTATAAAGTTCAACACTCAAAAACAAACAATTCAGTTAAGAAATGGGCAAAAGACATGAATAGACATTTTTCTAAAGAAGACATCCAGATGAGTAACAGACACATGAAAAAATGCTCAACATCACCCATCATCAGGGAAATACAAATCAAAAGTACAATGAGGTATCATCTCACACTTATGAGAACGGCTAAAATTAACAACTCAGAAAACAACAGATGTCGGCAAGGATGTGGACAAAGGGGAACCCTCTTACACTGTTGGTGAGAATGCAAACTGGTGCAGCCACTCTGGAAAACAGTATGGAGGCTCCTCAAAAAGATAAAAATAGAACTACCCTACAAGCCAGCAATTGCACCACTAGGTATTTACCCAAAGGATAAAAAAATATTGATTTGAAGGGACATATACATCTTGATGTTTACAGTAGCATTATTAACAATAGCCAAATTATGGAAAGAGCCCAAAACCCCTGACTGATGAATGGATAAAGAAGAGGTGGTGTGAGTGTGTGTGTGTGTATACATAATTCCATTATATATGGTGGTATATATATATTCCATTATATATCTATATATACATATTAGATTAGATATATATATATATATAATAGAATATCTATAGATATGGATATTCCATTATCTATCTATATATTCTATTATATATTTCTATATAATGGAATATTACTCAGCCCTCAAAAAGAATGAAATCTTGCCATTTGCAATGATGTGGTTGGAGCTAGAGTGTATTATGCTAAGCAAAATAAATCAGAGAAAGACAAATAACATGATTTCACTCATATGTGGAACTTAACAAAACAGATGAACATACAGGGAAAAAGAGAGAGAGGCAAACCATAAAACAGAGTCTTAACTATTGAGAAAAAACAGGGTTGCTGGAAGGGAGGTGAGTGGGGGGATGGGCTAAAGGGATGATGGGTATTAAGGAGGGCATTTGTTATGATGAGAACTCAGTGTTACCTGTAAGTCATGAATCACTGAACTCTACTCCTGAAACTAATATTACACTATATGTTAACTAAAAATAAATTAATTAAATAAAGTATGTCACTTCAATAGTAACTCAAATTATTAATTAATTTTGTAAAGATAAATCTCTAATATTCTATGTTGACTAATCCTGGGAACTGATTTGAAACTTAACTGTCTTAGTCATTTAAAGAAAGCTTTTTTTTTTCAGTAATAAAATCCCTTGTAAACTAGAAGGGTACCCTCTAGGCTTGTACTGTCCTGTACAGTAGCTACTAGTGACATGTGGCTTTTGAGCACTAATGTGGCTCGTGTGATTTGAGATGGGCTGCAAGTGCTGTCATCTGCAAATATACTCCACATTTCAAGGACTTAGTATGAAACTGATGAATGACTCTCCATATTGATTGCATATTGAAATGTTAATATTTTAGAAAAATTGGATTTATTAAAATTAATCTTTTAATTAAGAAAACTTTCTTAACATGGCTAATAGAAAATTTTCAATTACATATATGGTTTATATTATATTACTACCAGACAACACTGATCTGATCTAGTCCACAAAGAAGGAGAGGTCAAGGTCCTTTTAATTTTGACAGCATGATGACTGGCATCACCAGATAGGTGCTTTAGTATCTTTAGACTTCTTATGGTAGATTATGATTCCAAATTCAAGGTTTCTGTCCCCAAATTTTATTCCTTATAATACTCACCACAATATGACTGTAAATGTTAGTCTTGGCAAGGGAAAGTATTGTTTTATCATCCAAATTAATAAGTTTTGGTCTGGGCTTGATCCTGGGATCCATTTTTATAACTTCATCATCAAATTGCAAATCCTGAGACAGTAATGATCCTTCTGAATTTTTTTTGCTTTCTTCTAGAATAACATTGTTGAATGAAGAAAATAAAGAGTGAGGCTTTACCTAAAAAAATTTATTAAAAATATTGAAAATTTGGTTGCTGTATTTATCACTTTGAATAAGAAGTAGGCTATGTAGAAAGACTAATTAAGTTTTTTTCGTTTATATGATAATATCTATCATGATTAGAATCACATTAGAAAACCAGTGAGAGTAGATTAAAATTGTGGGCTAAGAACAAATATGTTCATCCCCTCCCATTGAAAAGTCCTTGAAAACTGGCAAAAGATAATTTTTAAATATTTTTCAACAGTGGAGAGAGCGCCAACAAAAGACTAAGAATTGTGAGACACAAATCAGAGGGGACCAAACTGACAGACAAATGGGAGCAGAAATGTAACCTGTAGCCAAAACATATGTGGGAGATAAACCACTCTGAAGAACAGATCCAGAGAAATTTGATGTTCAGAGTGAACAAGTAAAATAGCAGTAGGATGCTCTAGGTAATTAGCAGGTGATTAAGTAATTATGGTAAAAACTGTGGATGAATGAGCATAAAAAACATAAACAGAAGTGGCTCTAGAAAAAAAATGGTCCATAAGAGAATTATTTTAAAATCTGGGGGAATAAAGCATCCCTAATAGAACAGGCTGCTATCGAAAAGAATTGAGTGGAGTGCCTGGTGGCTCAGTTGGTTAAGTGTCTGACTCTTGATTTCAGCTCGGGTCATGATCTCATGGTTTGTGAGTTCGAGTCCCACATTGGGCTCTGTGCTTGACAGCGTGGAACCTGCTTGGGATTCTCTCTTTCCCTCTCTCTTTCTGCCCCACCTCCACTTGTGCTGTGTCTCTATTTCTCTGTCTCAAAATAAATAAATAAACTTAAAAAAAGAGAAAGGAACATGGTAACACTTTAGAGTCAAAATAAAAATAATTAGTGAAATGAAAGTATTCACTAAATGCTCTGAGAAACCAAATGGATATGGCAGCAGATCAAATTAGCAATGATCAAATTAGCAGAGGTTAATATTGAGGAAATCTTCCAGAATAATAGAATTTTTAAATGGAGATGTAAAATATGAGAGAGAGAAAATTAAAAGAAATGGAGGATCAACTCAGAAAGTCCAGTGTTTAACCAATCAAGGTTCCAGAGGGCTGAACACAGAATGGAAGAGAGAAGATAATGGAGGAATTAAGAGAAGAAAACTTCCCGGAAGTGAAGAAAGAACTGACTCTTCAGATCAAAAGAGCTAATGAAGTGGCAAGCAGATGGATGATGGAGCTAAGGTCTTTGCTGACATCAGTCACTGAACAGTCTCAACAGCCAGGACTGCCCACCTCTTGACTTCCTGTTATTTGAGTTATGTTAACAGTTTGTTTGGGTTTCTACTATTTGTCTGGGTCTTTGCTGAAAGCATACTTGACTGAAACAGTTTCATTCATAATAGCAACGTAAAAATATAAGTGCCTAAGTGCCCGGAATTACACTTAAAACCTGAATAAAGAAAACTGTAGGGAGGACTTGAGTAAATGGAATAACTTATCATGTTCCTGGATGAGAAGTCCAATACTGCAGAACAGTTTGTCCCAAATTAAGGTTTAAATTCAATACAATCTCAATCAAATCCTAAATAGGATTTTATTTATTTGTTTATGTATGTATGTATGTATGTATGTATGTATGTATTTATTTATTTATTTTAAATTTACATCCAAGTTAGTTAGCATATAGTGCAACAATGATTTCAGGGGTAGATTCCTTAATGCCCCTCACCCATCCCCTCTCCCACAACCCCTCCCGTAACCCTCTGTTTGTTCTCCATATTTAAGAGTCTCTTATGTTTTGTCCCCCTCCCTATTTTTATATTACTAAATAGGATTTTAAAATAAAACTTAACAAGCTGATTCTAACTTCTTTTTGGAAGAGAAAGTGCTCAAGAATAGCCAAGAAAAATTTTTAAAAGATGAGTGAGGGCAGGGAAAGGGAATTTACCCTGTCGCATATCAAAGTATATCATCAAAGTTGTAATAACCAAAACAATGTGGGAGGGGTCCAAGATTAGACAAAGAGATCAATGGAATAGAAGGATCTATAAATAAACCCCTTATATATGAAAATAATTTTAACAATAAAGATGGCACTTCAAAATAGAACAAAAAGATGATGCTTGGTCAAGTAGCTATCCATTTTTAAGGAAAAATTATTTGATATTCCTCTCTCACATGACATAAAATAATTTCCAGATGTACTTAAAAAAACTTAAAGTTGTAGAACAACCTATATAGTTATTGGAAGAAAATAAAGAAGATATTTATATAAGCCTTCTGTAATGAGACATAAAACCCAGAATCCATATCAGGAAATTTGGAGCGATCTGACCTCTTAAAAATTAACCAGGAAATTGCAAATTAATAATGACAAATAAGGTTTTGCTACAAATAGATTTAAAAGACAAGTGACATAAAATATTCGCAACGTGTATATAAGATAAAGGATTAATATCCAGGATGCATATAAGGATTTTTCCAATCAATATAAAAAAATAGAGTCCAATAGAAAATAGTCAAAAGATGGGGTGCCTGGGTGGCTCAGTTGGTAAACTGACCGACTTTGCCTCAGGTCATGATCTCGTGGTTCGTGAGTTCAAGCACCGCATTGGGCTGGGTGCTGACAGCTCAGAACCCGGAGCCTGCTTCAGATTCTGTGTCTCCCTCTTTCTCTGCCCTTCCCCTGCACTCTCTCTCTCTCTCTCTCTCTCAAAAATAAAATAAACATTAAAAACATTTTAAAAGAAGAAAAGTCCAAGGATATAACAAGTGATTTATAAAACTATAAATAATCCATAGCCTATTAAAGAATCAAATATCCTTTTCTTGCCCACAGAGTGGAAAAGTAAAAGATTGATAATATCTTGTTTTGGTAAGCATGCAAAGAAACAAGCTCTGTCACATACTGTTGGAAATTTGTAAAATGGCCAAGGCTTTGTGGAGAATACTGGCAAAATGTATCAGAATTTAAAATGTGTATATCCTTTGACTATCCAATTGTATCAATCTATTCTACAGAGAAACTTCCATATTTATATAAGGATGAATATATAATGATATTCACTGAAATACTTTTTAAACAGTAATAAAACTGGAAACAACCTATATGTTTCATGAACAAGAGAATAGTCAAATAAATTAGATATTACTGGATAGAATGCAGTCACCAAAAGAATAAAGTATAGACCTATATGTACTGAAGTGGAAATATGTCCAAAACATGATTAAAGGCAAAAAGAAATCACAATATACTTAGATCTTGATTCTACTATGTAAAATGTTACATGCTGTTATATACGTAAATGCATAGAAAAAACAGTGAAAGCAAACCCATGAAGTTGTTAATAGTGGATTTCTTCATGAAAGGGAGTGGTGCTGCAGGTGAGGTGAAATCAGATTTTATGTTTATTATATATCCTTCAATATAGTTTGAAGCTTTTTCGGTGAGACTACGGCCATATATTACTCATGTAACATATTTGCATATAAAAATGTTTAGGTGTCATAATGATTTCTTTTGAAAATGAACCCTTCACAGAATAACCACTGTATGTATGTTTACGTATAAATATATAGTATAAACTTGACACTACATTATTAGACTTCTGTTAATTACTATTTCTGTTCTTTTCTTACTTAAGGAATTCCAGTTTTAAAAATACATCCATACCATTGTAATATACTCAAATTCAACGATGTATTCTGGCAAAACAAGATCATGATCAAAGACAAACCACTTGAACTGCCGAATGCTGCAATCACAGTTTCTCTGTCCCATGATAGAATCTAGAGTAAAATCAATAACAAAACAAGAAAAACACTCTTCAAAATGAAACATAATATACTTTTTTCATTATTACACAGATTAATAAACAATAAATTCAGTAAGTTCCAACTATTACGTTATTGAGACTGGTTTTTTTTTTTTCCTATTTTTCCACCCCTCCTAGACAGTTTAATTTTCTTTCTGCAGGTTTTTTTTTACCCTTTAATTTTTAAGTTCTTAAAGTTGAGATATAGTTTACATATAACATTGTATTTGCTTTAGGATTACAACATAATTTGATACATGTGTACATGGAAAAATAATTATCACAATAATTATAGTTAACATCCATCACCAAGGATAGTTACAATTTTTTTCTTGTGCTGAGAACTTTTAAGATTTACTCTCTTGGCAACTTTCAAATATCCAGTACAGTATTGCTAACTACAGTCATGCTGTACATTACAATCCCTAAGACTTTTTTAAATCTCAAAACTGGAAGTTTTTAACTTTTGACCATCCTCACCCATTTTGCCTCTTAGTTTATTTATTTGACTATTTAGTATGGCATAGGAAGGTGTGTATGAGTGCCACATAGACAGGGGGTGGATTGTGATGGTTGATTTTATGTGTTTACTCGTCTAGGCTATGGTGCCTAGTTGGTGAAATAGCAGTCTAGACCTTGCTACTAAAGTAATTTTAGATGTGATTAACATTTAAATTAGTGGACTTTGAGTAAAGCGACAGTTTCTTAATTCTAGAAATTACTAGTCACCTTTTCACTACATAGACTAGTAGGGTTTAATTTTTTTCATCATGTCCTTTTCCTTTTCATACTTTGTCATTTTTCTATTCAAATATACTTTTGACAAATGTATTACTCAAAAACCTTTGTTGTTAAAAGTGGGTGGGTTTGGGGTGCCTGGGTGGCTCAGTTGGTTAAGTCTCTGACTCTTGATTTCGGTTCAGATCATGATCCCAGGGTCATGGGATTGAGCCCCACATTGGGCTCCACACTGTGTGTGGAGCCTGCTTAAGATTCTTCTCCCCGCCCCCCTCTTCCTTTTCCCTGCTCCGGCTTGCTCTCTCTCTCTCTCAAAAAAAAAAAGGATGGGTTTATCTTTTGAAATACATATAATATACATGAAATACATAGACTATACATGAAATATATAATATATATGTAATATATATGTATTATATCACATATATGTATATAATATTCATATGATGTATGAAATACATACATAGTATATGTATAAAATACATGAAATTTCATATAACAGTATGCATGAATGTGTAAATATAAAAGTTTACAAGGGTGACTAGGTGGCTCAGTTGGTTAAGCACCTGACTGTTGACTTCAGCTCAGGTCATGA
The DNA here is from genome assembly GCF_024362965.1 of Panthera pardus. Lineage (NCBI taxonomy): Eukaryota > Metazoa > Chordata > Mammalia > Carnivora > Felidae > Panthera > Panthera pardus. The sequence continues at coordinate 98,889,706 of NW_026526810.1, read as the reverse complement.
TCCCAGGGTCCAGCCCTGTGTCAGGCTCCATGCTAAGCATGGAGTCTGCTTAAGATTCTCTCTGTTCCCCCTCCCTCTGACTCTCTCCTCTGCTCATGGTCTCTCTCTCTCTCAAAAAATAAATGTTCACAAAATTAAAAATCTATACACACACATATATAAATGTCATTGAAGCAGGGAACAGAAAAATAGTTCATTAGTAGCCAGCACTAGATTTTTTTTAGAAAAGTTTACAAACTTTATTAAGTAGAGATTAAGCTCTATACATCTGTATTAAATACAAGCATTTTGTATTCAGAAAAATTAAAGCACATTTCTCTTTACGGCAGACATACTTAGTAAATATTTTCGAGGAGCAAACACTGAATTAACCATTGGATAGTTAGCTTGATTGATGGAGTCCTGTTCACGAGCCTGAACACTCTGGCCAAGGAAAACCTTTGTAATGAGGAGGATGCCTAAATATGAATAAAACATCATTTTAACAGTAATTCATTTTAGTAATTTTCCCATATCACCTTCCTTATTAGTCCCAGACTTGACTATGTGTTCTGTAAGGGCAGAGATCCTTGCTACCTTGTTTGTCATTGTATAGCAAAACAGAAACTCGGTAAATATTTGTTGAACAAATGAAATAATTATAAAAGAGGATTCCTGTGATTAAAGCAAAGCTTTACAGAAAAGGAATAAGGAAAGAAAATAAGTTAGCAATGTTTTTTATCATGTGATTTGAAGTAAGAAACTTTTTGTTGTTGTTATTAACTGGGTAAAAATTCATCTCTGAATCATCAGCACCTAGCACATCACTTAGATCATGGGAGGTACTCAATACATGTCTACTAAATGGATAAACATTTCTTTTCCCTTTAGATTTCTAAGAAACCTTTGGATTCTCTCAATCCTAAGGATGTCTAGGAGTCACTGAATCCTATAATGTAACTTGTAATCACTAGACAAAACATTTAGATGACTTTTTTTACACTATACGAGTTACAGAATGCGAGTTGAAAGAACCTAACTGTTTTGGGAAACATTTCAGAAGGATCTAGAAAAACATGATGAGGTGTTTCTTAAGATGGGAATGGAAGAGCATGAGAAAAAAGAAGCAAATGGTTTTTTTTTTAATAAGGAGTTCTTTCTATATTCAATTATCTGCTTAATTTTCTGATTATCATTAACTGAATGAAAGGCTGCAAGACACATGTAGTTTGTCATGAATAATCCTAGCAGAGCTCTAGTCTGGAACCTAGAATATCACTCTTATAGACTTAATTTAACCAAATTTCTGACTGCCCAGTCTTCAGTAGGTGTATAGTGGAGACCAAAGAATAGGTGTCCCTTACTTCCTGACCAGGTCAATTCTCCGTATTATATATTCTTTGGTAATATGCACTAACATTTCCTCTTTGTTATGAAATTGTTATGTTATGAAAATTTTAATTTTACATTTATTTGTGTGCTTATTAATATTTGTCAGTACCATAAAGGAGCAACTGTGTCTGGTTTGTAAAGACTATATCCATACTACTACCAAGTGCCTAACACATAGTAAACATTCCATAATACTGGTGGAACTGAAGCATGAACAGTGGAAGGGTGAGGCAAGAGGACCTAATGAGCTGGACTTTTCCCCAGTGTGTGGTTACAAGGGGACCTCTCCCAGAAGTGTCCTGCAAATTGGCTCATATGCTTTTATCTATCTATATATTCAAGATGCAAATAAAGTACTGATCATTGTGAATAAAGTACCAAAATTTTATCTTCTATGAGGCAATTTATAAAGAAATCTGTACACTACAGTTTGTCTTTAGCCAGTTTTAGATTTGCAACCAGGTTTTCTTGTATCTATGAAAATGATTAAGTCCTGCCTTCCCAAGTGCTTGGCATGATGACTACTGCATAATTGTGCCAAGTTCTCTTTTCTCTTTCCTATGAATTTGGGGTGGTGTGTGTGTGTGTGTGTGTGAGAGAGAGAGAGAGAGAGAGAGAGAGAGGCATGCATATATACTGAGTTTATTTTTAGGACACAAGTTAATGAACAAAAGTAGACAGCAAGGAACTAAGATGGTGGTGCAGTAGGAGGACCCTAGGCTTGGCTTGGCCCTCGAATGAACAAAAGCAGCCGGTTTCATATAAATTGGATTAAATGTGAGTAACAAATGAGTCCCATTCTATTAATGTTGACACAATAATCAGTAAGTATTTGTTCATAAATTGTAAAGTTACAGATCAGAAAGTCGTATTTCACTATACTGGTAAATACTAAATAAAATAGTTTCTGGAAAATCTTCCTGATTGATAAAGCCAAGTATTAAAAATGTTATGAAAATAATTAACAAAGGCTTAAAACTAAAAAGTTCAGAAATACCATATATTTGTATTACCATGCCTGAAGAGCTCATGCTCAGGAGAGTTCTTCTCATCTTTGTACTTTTGCTGTAGAAATTCAATTCTGGGACCCTCACACATACTTAGGCTGTTAGCGAGAATAACAGCTTCTTTTCTGAGAGGCAGCTGCAAAGAAAAAACAAAGCTGAGTATTTTTACAAAACTGACAGTACTTCAGCTTCAATACAGATGGCTTATTAGTTTATGTTTATGTGTCTGGGCAAAAAAAAAAAAAGGGCTAGATTCATTGAAAAGCAGTAGATAACTTTCAGGTGCAACTTCATTCTGTAAGGCCATTTATATAATATGCTTTAAATTTACATGCAAATAGGTTTATGAAAAGTGATACACAGTATTCGTTCCTGTAAAAGCAGCCAGAGTCAGGACTGACAACACTGTGCGGTGCAGGAGCTATAGTCTTACACATTTTCAATGATACTCCACTAGTAATCATGTAAATTCCAAAAAAGAAAACCCTGTAGGTTCTTACTTATATGTGAGATATAGGTAAATATAGATACATGGATAAAGATTTGGTATAAATAGTGTTCTTGGTTTAATAATCTACGTGGCTTTCCAGATACATCTCATTGTGCTAATGCATGGAAATTTTAGTTTGCGTTGGGACTAGATTTATTTCTTAAAAATGTTTTATCAGAAATACAGTAATACAGGGGTGCCTGGGTGGCTCAGTTGGTTAAGTGTCCAACTTCAGCTCAGGTCGTGATCTCATAGTTCCTGAGTTTGAGCCCTGGACCAGGCTTTGTGCTGACAGTGCAGAGCCTGCTTGGGAGTCTCACTCCCTCCTCTCTCTCTGCCCCTCCCCACTCATGCTTTCACTGTCTCTCTCAAAAGAAATAAACAACAACAACAAAAAAGAAATACAGTAATACTCTAAAATTCATATCACTTGCTATGACAGCTCTGAAGAACAAATAAAATCTCTATTTTTAGTAGTAGAAAACCTAGAGCTAAGAGAGATTATATAATCTATCCAAGGACAGAAGTAGAAATTAGCAAAGTCATAATTTGAACTCAGGTCTGCTTCTCCTTGTCACTATCTCAGAGTTTTGAAATTATTACAAGTTTAATATTAGTACCCAAATTATCTAAAAAATATGTTTTCTATAAATGCTGAGTTGCTTATTTACTTTTTCTTACTAAAAGCTGTTACCCAAAGAGGTTTTAAAATTTTTTTAATGTTTATTTATTTTTGAGAGAGAGAGAGAGAGAGAGAGAGAGAGACACAGAGTGTGAGTGGGGGAGGGGCAGAGAACAAGAGGGACAGGCTGAGCTGTCAGCACAGAACCCGATGCAGGGCTCAGACTCATGTCTGTGAGATATGACCTGAGCCGAAGTTGAATGCTCAACTGACTGAGCCACCCAGGCGCCCCCCCAAAGAAGTTTTTAAAATATAAATACTAAAATGTTGCTCATGTTACCATAAATTTCACATCCCAGTAAATATAACCTTATCAGATTTCCCATGAACATCACTAACTGTTCATTAGATACAAGCTGTGTACGTGGCATTGTGCAGCTATAGCCTGGTCTTGGTCCTCAAGTGAGAGAGGGAAGATGGTGAAGACAGCACAGGCAGCAATCTCTCTGACATTGGCTATAGCAACATTTTTCTAGATATGTCTCCTAAGGCAAGGGAAATAAAAGCAAAAATAAACTGTCAGGACTACATCAAAATAGAAAGTTTCTGCACAGCGAAGGAAACAATCAACAGAACAAAACGGCGACCTACTAAATGAGAGAAGATATTTGCAAATGCTTTACCCAATAAAGGGTTAGTTTCTAGAATATATAAAGTATTTATAAAACTCAATACCCAAAAAACAAATAGCCCAATTAAAAAATGGGCAGAAGGCATGAACAGACATTTCTCCAGAGAAGAGATACAAATGGCCAACAGACACATAAAATGATGTTCAACATCACTCATCATCAGGGAAATGCAAATGAAAACTACAATGAGAGATCACCCCTCACTTGTCAGAAAGGCTAAAATCAACAATACAAGAAACAAGTGTTGGCAAGGGTGTGGAGAAAAAGGAACCCTCTTGTACTGTTGGTGGGAATGCACTCTGATGCAGCCACTGTGGAAAACAATATGGAGGTTCCTCAAAATGTTAAAAAAAGAACTACCCTACAGTCCAGTAATCATACTACTGGATATTTGCACACACAAAATAAAAACACTAATTCAAAATTATTCTTGAACCCCCAAGTTTATGCAGCATTATTTACAATAGCCAAACTATGGAAGCAGCCTAATTGTCCCCCGATAGATGAATGGATAAAGATGTGGTATATATGCACAGTGGAATATAATTCATTTGTAAAAGATAATAAAATTGTGCCACTTGTGATATGGATGGATCTAGAGAGTATAATGCTAAGTGAAATAAGTCAGAGGAAGACAAATACCATATGATTTCACTCATACGTGGAATTTAAGAAACAAAATAAACAAGCAAAGGAAAAAGAGAAAGAGAGAAACCAAGAAACAGACTCTTAACTATAGAGAACAAATTGATAGTTATCAGAGGGAAGGTAGGTGGGAGGATGGGGGAAATAGTGAATGGGGATTAAAGAGTATACTTACGATTAAAAAATAAAATGATTTAAAAAATAAATAGATAACAACAACAAAAAGAATCAGAAAATGTAAAAAAAAAAAAGGAAAAAAGAAAAGAAGAAAGAGGGGGGAAGATGGAAACTGTACCCAGTAATTAAAAATACAAACCATCACAGGGTGCCTGCGTGGCTCAATCAATTAAGTGTCCAATTCTTGATTTTGGCTCAGGTCATGATGTCACATGATCCAATGAGATCCAGTTCTGTGTCAGGCTCCACGCTGAGCACGGAGCCTCCTTGGGATTTGCCTCTCCCTCTTCCTCTGCCTCTACCCTGCTCATGCTTGTGTACTCTCTCTCAACATAAATAAATAAACATTAAACATTAAAAAAATACAAACCATCACAAGATGTGTCAAATAAGATCTCCTTTTTTAAACGAAATGTTTTTAAGAACCATCTTTGTAGAGGTGAGGGATCAATGCTAGGCTTTAAAGATTAGACATAATTCCAATCAAAAATCTTAAAAGAAAGTCTTTTTAAGAGGAGAAAGCATATGAAGGTATAGAAACAGGTACGATTGTCTATTCAACTATCATCCATCTATTCAACTATCCATCATTCATTAATCAGATTTCCACTAGGAATCTCTAAAGAAAGTCCCTGTCCTCAAGGTCTTGTAGAGAGATGCACACCATGATTGCCGTGGAGATCCTTCTGCCACTCCATAGATCGATTTCCTGGGTGTTCAAGTGACCTAACCTCAATACAGCTGTGTTTGAGGTTACAGCTTACTTCTGTGTCATCTTAACTCCTCTCAATTGTATTTTAGTATAACAAATGTGCTACAATAAAATTCTCAACTGCCACTGATTGCCACTTAACCAGCTTCCGCTAAACGACTCACAGGATTAAGCAGTAATTTCCATCCTTTCTAAATACCATAGTATGGTGACAATTCAAGGATAAGAGGGTACTGTAAAAAATACTAGCATAGGGAATATAGTCAGTGATACTGTTAGTAACATTATATGGTGACAGATGGTGACTACACTTATTCTAGTGAGCACTGAGTAATGTATAGAATTGTCGAATCACTATGTTGTACACCAGAAACTACTATAACACTGTATGTCAACTATACTTCAATAATAAAAATTAAAAAAAAACTGATATATTTCTGTTCTCCCCAGCTGTGTTGTACGCTTACAAAAAGTTGGTTAATTTTGTTCCTAAATGTTTTATACCAGTTGTATTTGTTATTGAAATTATACACATGAAATAAAACAATGAAACATGAACAAGGATGAGAGCTGTTTCTGTGAAAAATAAGTGGAAAGTGTTGGTAAGATTCTGTAGAGACTAATCATTAAAAGCTTCTGCTACAGCATGTGTAAATGGGGCAAATATAAAAGCTTGGTGGTGGCAAGGGGGAGCATACAAACTAAAACTAGATTGATTCTTGCACTCAAGTTCATGCTCAACTTTAAAGAAACTGAAACTAATATGTAATATGGTTATGGTCTGATGTAAGAAAGATTATCAGGAGTTTCAACCTCATACTCAGAGGCTTTGGCCCTATGTAAAAAGATAGATGAATGAAATGTAAGTTTATATGTTTTAAATTTGCTGAAGGGGTGCTCGCTTCAGCAGCATATATGTTAAGCTTGCTAAAGTGTTCCTTAAGTAAATAATTTATTTAAAGTTCTCCTTTTTTTAAGTGTTATTTAAGTGAACTCTACACCCCATGTGGGGCTTGAACTCACGACCCTGAGATCAAGAGTCACATGCTCTTCCAACTGAGCCACCTGGGCGCCCCTAGTTCTCCATTTTAATGGATTTTCTGATAAACCTGTAAACTAGGCAAAAGGGATCCTACTATCTGAGAACTCAGGAAAGCCTTCGCAAAGGAGGAAGTCCTTAAGTCGAGACTTGAAGGGTAAGTTTGCCAAAAGAAAAAAGTAGGGAAGATCATTTCATCAAAAGGAGGCATAGCACTGAGGTATGTTTAGGAGAATCACAAAGAAAGTACATACTTCATTTGGGATATTTGTTGTATTTGGTAATAGGGAGTCTGGTTGAAGCTAGATTTTGAGGGGCCTTAAGTGCAAGGCAGAGGGATTTGGACTTCATTATCATGAGTAATGGGAAGAGACTGAAGGATTTTCATCATGAGAACAATGCAGTGTGTGCTATGAAAATAATGTTTTAGGAAAGATTAATTTGTCTGTCCTTTTAAAGGTGGAAGGAATAGAGGGAAGACCAAGGGCAGAGTTGCCTATTAGGAAACTACTGGCAAAGATTAGAGGGAATGTTCTAAGTGGTGGCAGGCAATAGGAACAGGGAGGGAAAGGAAGAATGCAAAGTGATATGGTAAAGGAAGAATCACTACAATGGTAAATGATTAGATACAGGGATAATGAAAAAGGGAGTGGTTGGATATAATTTCAAAGCTTTGAACCTGGTCAGTGGAGAGTGACAGCATTGTTGGTAGAAATAAGACAAGGAGAGAGTTGGTTATGGACAAAATATTAAAGGCTGGTTTTAGACATATTGTAGAAGGAGATAAAACCGGTTAATCACATAGGAATGGCAGCTGTGGGTGTCAGAGCAGAGAGCAGGAGGTGGGCTGGCTGAGGACGTACACTTTGGAGAAAGCCAAGTGGAATAAATGATACTCCTTAAGTCTATTGACCAAGTCCTTGGGCATCAAAGAGAGTAATGATGTAAGCCAGCCCTCTGCCTTACAAAGTCACTGCCAACCTAAGCCAAATCTGTCTTCTAAACTGCTTACACAGCTCATGCTTTTTAATCTTATCCCACCTCTTAAACAATGCAGTACATGTACATTTATCTTGATTTCCTGTGTGCACATAATAGCATAAAAAATATGCTACATGCTACACAGTGATTTTTCTAGCCAATTATACTCCATTTCTAAGATTTTAACAATGAGAGTAATTGATCATGTGTGGAGAAAAACAAGATTATTAAGCCTTAATCTTGTGGTATTCTCATGTTTAGAGGGAAGAGGAAGAATTAAAAGAAAACAAAGACAAGACAATCAGAAAAATAGGAGAATAACATTAGTGTAATATTATGGATGCCAAAGGGGAGTTTCGAAAAGGAAAGAGCAGTCAATAGTATCAAATACTTCAGAGAATAATGGTAAATCTTATTTTAAAATTTTCTATGAACTAACATGATATTTATCTTTCTCTGACTGACTTATTTCATGCAGCATAATGCTCTCTAGCTCCATCCACCTCATTGCAAATGGTAAGATTATGTTCTTTTTTATGGCTGAATAATAGGAGCTAAAGAGTATTATGCTACAAGAAATAAGTCAGTCACAGAAAGACATACCACATGATTTCACTCTAATATGGAATTTATGAAACAAAACAAATTAACACAGAGGGGGGGAAAAAAGAGAGGCAAACCAAGAAACAGACTCTTAACTATAGAGAAGGTACTGATGGTTACCAGACGGGAGGTGGGGAGGGGGATGGGTAAAGTCAGTGATGGAGATTAAGGAGTGCACTTGTGATGAGCACGGGGACCTGTAATGGAAGTGCTGAATCACTCTTTTGTACACCTGAAACTCATACGTATGGCACATGGAATTTAAATAAAATCTTTAAAAAGCCCAAAAAACAAAAAACAAAACAAAAAAAACCCAAAAAACTTTCTATGTGCCAGGAACTGGTCCCAAGAACTTTCTGGGTAAATTTTAATAATACATTCTATTTAATGTAATCTATCTGAAATATTATCATTTCAATATGTAATCAGTATAAGAAATTATAATCTCTTTTCTATACCAAAACTGAGATTTATTTAAAACTTTTTAGCACATCTCAATTCCGACTAGTCACATTTCAAATGCTCAGCAGTCACATGCGGGTGGTGGCTACCATACTGAATAGCTGGCTGTTTGAAGGATTAGAGATACCGCATCTCCTAAAGGAGCGGCAGGAGATAAGGCGCTAGGCACAGTGTCGGGCAAGCAGGAAACACACAGAAATGTTAGCCTCATCTTTCTGCCAACCTTCGTGCCCATGATGGTTCATAGTTCTCTGGAATCACCCTGAGCACTCCACTCTACTTTTTCAAATCCTTTATTCCTCCCCTCTTTCTTTCTTCTCTTCCAGAAAGTACATAAGGGCACTTTCGCCACACCAGCCTGCTGAAGCCACTGTCCCTCTGGCCTGCTGCTGCAGTATCCCCCCTATGTAACCTCCTGCCATCAGCTCCTACTCCCTCCAATCCATTCTCCACTGAATGGCTGGAATGCTGTTTTGGTGATTTTTTTTTTAACTGTAAAAAGTACATGAAGTAAAACTACCATTTTAACCGTTTTTAAGTGTACAATTCATTGGCATGGAGTACATTCACAATGTTGTGCAACCATCACCACTATTCATTTCCAGAACTTTTCATCATCCCCATAGAAGCTCTGCACTCATTAAAGAATGACTCCCTATCCTTCCATCCTCATCCCCTGCTAACCTCTATTCTACTTTCTGTCTGTACCAATTTGCCTATTCTACGTACCTCATATAAGTGGAATCATACAATAATTGTAAATTTGTGTTTGGCTTTTTTCACTTAGCGTAATACTTTCAAGGTTTAACCATGGATCAGAATGTATCAGAATTTAAATCCTTTTTATGGCTAGTGTGCCATTGGATGGCTATATCATATTTTGTTTATCCATTGTGTCTTGAGGGGCATTTGGGTTGTTTTGACTTTTTGGCTATTATGAATAATGGTGTTATGAACATGGAGTGGTGTACCAGTATCCAAAAACTTTTGAATGCATACCTCACTAAATCCTAACCACAACTCTGTGAAGTAGATACTATTATTACCTTCATTTTATATATAGGAATAAAAATGCACATAGAGGTGAAGTCACTTAGCTCCTGAGTAGGAAAGCCAGGATTTAAATGCAACAACATTGTCATTTTTGTGTGCGCCATGATGTGAAAAGGGTGAGGGAGCACTGCTGTACAACAGGGTGTTACAGCTGCCTCAGCAAGAGAGCAGAAGACAGAGAAAGGGTGACTGGATATTTTGGAGCTCAGAGTGACCAGGGAGCAAGGTGCAGACAAAGAAGTAGAAAATAAAGAAGTGGTGGCAGTAAGAGAGAAAGAAAAACAGGATGACAACCAGAAAGCATAGCAGTGTTCAGCGAATGGACTTTTTTTTTTCAAGATGGAGAAGACCCTAGAGTGTTTAAAAGAGATTAGAGAAATAGATTTCAAGATCATTAACAAAAGGATCACAGCATGAAAATAGGATACATAGAAATATTAGATAGGCAGATAAATTAATTAATGGACTTATTCTGGTATAATTCAAAGAAGAAAGATGCTATACTTTGTAGCACCAAGCTTTCTGTGAAATAGCAGAAGTTGGCTATAAATATGAATAAAAGGATTGAGAACCAAGCCCTGTCTAACCAATGGCAGGGCTTTATTCATTAGGAAGAAAGCATTATTCTGAATGACATTTTATGCTACCTTGTTCGTTTCACTGTCTTTGAATCCTTTTTCAAGTATTTGTAGCAGATGCTTTTTCTTCACTGTAACTTCAGGATCAAAAACATAAAAAAGACATTCCAGCATCTTTCGATAGCTCCTTAAGAATAATTAAGATAAAAAAAATTTGAGAATTGATTTCAAAAGAGCTTAGGCATAGATAAGACAATCATATATCCTGCCCTGGATATTTCCCATTTATAGTGAATGTCCAGTGTCATTACTAAGCCTCCAATCCCCCTCAGTCTCAAAAAGAGCCCCAGGGGCACCTGGGTGGCTCAGTTGGTTGAGCGTCTGACTTTGGCTCAGGTCATGATCTCAAGGTTTGTGGGTTCGAGCCTTGCATCAGGTTCTGGGCCAACAGCGAGGAGTCTGCTTGGGATTTTCCCTCTCTGCCCCTCACCTGCTTGCTCTCTCTCTGTCTCTTTCAAAATGGACAAATGAAAACTTAAAAAACAAAAAAGGCCCCAGTGTGGGTAAACTATGATGTCATCCTCCTCAAGGGAGATGCATGAAAAGGAAATATTTACTAACAAGGCATATTTTCAATATTGTGAACTTAAAAAAAAATGTTCATTTATTTTTGAGAGAGAGAGAGCGAGAGCGAGATTGAGACCGAGCAGGGGAGGGGAAGAGAGGGCGGAGGGAGAGAGAATCCCAAGCAGGCTCCAAGCAAAGTCCAACACGGGGCTCAAGCCCATGATCCGTGAGATCATGACCTGAGCTGAAGTTGGGCGCTTAACAGACTGAGCCACCCAGGCACTCCAATATTGTAAGCTTTTAAAACAGAATGACTCTTTACAAAATAAAATCAGACTTCTGTAAAAATGTTCCTTACGGAATTTAACTTCTTACTCTGAATCATGCATATCTTCATTGTCAAGAAACTTCTGGAGTTTCTCTTCAAATTTTAGTCTCAGAATACGGTTGTTAACTTTGATGATACGTTTTACTTTCACTCCAGTAATACCATATGGCCTGAAGTCCCAGGTGCAAAAACGTGAGAGAATTAGTTCATAGCAGGAGTTAAACCTATATGGGAAAACAGAATATATATAAAGAAAAGAACACATTGTCCTTAAAATGTTGAAGAACACAAAGTTACATATAATAAAAGTTATAACCCATATTTTATATTTTTTGCTAAAGATACATTGTCATATCATAGCTCTGCTTTGGTCCAAACTGGGCACACTTAATCAATAAAAGAGATGTTAAACTTTGAAACATAAAAGTAAGAGTTGTTTTTATTAATGATTAGATATGTGTTTTGACTGAAAGACATGTTGCTTGAGTAATCCTTCATTACTGAAACACTTTGTTTTTTGGCTTCAGTGAAACCATATATTTCTGGCTTTCTTCTTATTGGCTGCTCCTTAATGGTTTTCTTTGCTGATTCTTTTTCCTCTGGCAGCTTTCTAAATGTTGGACTGCACCTGGAATAAGTCTTGGGTGCTCCTTTTGTTTCCATGAATACTATTCCTAGGTGATTTCATCTGGTCCCTTGGCAATATACAGAAAAAATATATTTTATATATACGGATATATTCCAACATTTTACTTTCAGACTTTATCTCTACCCAATGTATGTGGATATACCCCTACTTGAACATCCAACTGCTTAGTTGGTATGTTCACTTGCATATGGAATAGGCCTCTAAAACTTAATTCATCACCTGCTTCTAAGCCTAATCCTTCTGACTGTTTTCCATCTCAGTATATGGTACCAGCATCTAACTGGTAGCTTAAGTTAACATCCCAGGAATGAAACTTGCCTCCTGTCTGTCTCACTAATATCCAATTCTTTGGTCAAATCTCTTTGGCCTTACATCTAAAATATCCTGATTATAACCCTATGTCATCACTATCACTGTTATTACTTTTTTGCAAATCATCATCATCTCTCATTTGGACTACTGCCAATAACTTCATAACTAGGGATATAGAAGTGAAAGAGGCAGGGTCCCTCCTCTCATGGAGCCTATATTATAAGGAGTTGGCCAAAAAATAAACAATACATAAATAAAATCATTTCTAAACTGACAAGTGCTTTGAAGAAAGAGAAGTTTGGGGTAAGGACTGGAGTGGGGGCTACTGAGTATAGATCTGGGTAAGATATTTCAGAGAAGATATTTGAGTGAAGAAAAGGAGAAGAAGGGGCCAACTATGTGAAGATCTCAAGAAAATGTATTGGAAGTGCTCATCTGCTCTCTACTGCCCTTACTGGGCCATGCCCTATCTTAAAGTAGCACAGAATTTGGACTAAGATGAGATTTTAAAACGAATCAATTTGGGGGCACCTGGGTGGCTCAGTAGGTTAAGCATCTGACTCCAGCTCAGGTCATGATCTCACGGTTCATGGGTTCGAGCCCTGCGTTGGGCTCAGTGCTGACAGCTCAGAGCCTGGAGCCTGTTTTGGATTCTGTGTCTCCCTCTCTTTCTGCCCCTCCCCTGCTGTGCTCTCTCTCTTTCCCTCTTAAGAATAAATAAACATTAAAAAAATAATAATAATAAAATAAAATGGATCAATTTGAAAAGAAAGCTAAGTGATCCTATATGCGATACATTTACCTGTAATGAGATGTCTGGTCCTCACTGGCATACAATATCAACAAAGGCCTGAGCATGAGTGTGGGCTAAGATCACAGAGGTGAGCTTCCTGGTGGGTGGTCTTTCCCTGGGACAAACTCATTTAGAGTGAGTGTCTGCCTTTCCCACTAGCGAAGACTGAACCAGTGCAGCTAAGAGCTGCCCAATTGCTCTTCCCTTGGAGTTGAAAAGTGAGCTGCCCAAACCAAACCATTCCCGGAGGAGCTCACAGTCTGTTAGGAGACAGACACATATAAGTAGTGTGGCAACCAGCTGATGCTGCTAATTAGTTCGGAGGTCTGGATAAATAATTACATCATCACCAGGAGTGGGAAACCTCCAGGCTCATGTATAGAGGGATCACTGTCTGGGCCTGATCAGTCCAAGTCACTCCTACATAATACATCCTGGAACCACTGAAGCTCCAATTACTACTTGCACTCTATTTTTATTATTATTATACTCTGATAGAAAGTGTTGTAGGCATTTTATTTAGATAAAGTTTTGTCATATAGTAACAAGGATAAACAAGGGTAGAAGCGATAAATGGACAACACCTAGCTTCTAGTTCAGTTCCCAGGAATGCAAGAACTAAGAATGGCACAGGAAACTCCATGAAGTGGAATCCTTTCATAGAGCTTTTCTCTGCCTGGAAATTCAGTAGCTGAGCCCTTCTTCACATAGAATTCCTACAGCCCTGGAGACTGGGAACCCCCGTGCTAATGGGACATGGGCTCTGTGCTATCTGGAATCCGAGAACTAAAGCCATTCAATAAATCACCTGGTCAAGCTGGAGATGAGAAGACATCACTCACAGAGTGCCAAAATACTGCTAGAGGAGGGAGAAGCAAACCTATAACTGACTAGGAAGTACTGTGACACTCCGTATTATCAGTTCCTCGTAGAAGAGGACACTTCTCATAGCATTGTTGGTAACGTGCTACATGCACTGGGCAGCATCTCATTACTGACCTGAGATATATGCTTTCTAGTCTGAACCTCAAATAATAACTGTAGGAACTTATATAAAATAATATCTAAATCTCTTATACCTCTCTTTCAAGGGGTCCCAAAGACTTAAGGGCGAAATTCAAACTACCAGCTCACGGTGCGCTTTAATGATCAGGCCTTTGTCATGTGGAAATACTGTAGTTCTCCAAATGTATTATAATAGTTCCATACCTTTTCACCACACGCTGTTTCCTCTGCTTAGCAAGTCCTTCCCCTAATTCTGTGTATAGTTAACTTCTATCTGTCCCTCAAATTTCAGATCAAAGTATCTCCCTCAGATGTCCCCACTTCCAAAAACTTTCTCTACACCCCCATTCTGGTTTGAATGTCATTCTTCTCCAGACCAACAATTATCCCAGAGTTTAGTACTGCTTCATTTCCATAGTCTCCCATACCAGATGGCAGCCTGGATGAGAGCAGGAACTGTAATTTTACCCCTAGCACCTAGAATAGAATCTGGCCCATGGTAGAAACCCAGTGGATGGATGCTGAGCAAGTGAACACAATAGAAAAGATTCAAAGATGAATAAGAATGCAGTCTCTATCTTCACTGAGTTTATAAACAAATGGAGCAGAAAAGTAATGGGACAAACATAGGCAAAATTATAACTGAGTAGAAGATAGGAGAGATGCAACATAGTGCTGTGAAGATTCAAAGAGAATAATAATAATGACTAATCTGATAAAGATGACAAAGGTATTCCTCACAAAAGATGGCTCTTGATGTTGGCCTTGAAGATAAAGTAAGTTTTGACAGACAATGATAGAGAGTGAGGGCAAGGATGTAAGGTATTCTGGGTGAAGGAAGCAGAACAGAGGAAACCACGGTGGTGCACCAGGTGTGTCCCAAGAGCAGTGAGGCACACACAGTTTGGCTGACTCTGGAGGGGTTGGAAAAGTAGTAGGATGGTTTGAACACCATATGGTGAAGCCCACTGAATATTGGGGTGAAAGGTTTGAATATCACTTGGAAAATAACAGGTTGCTACAAAAGGCTTTTATTTTGTTTTACACAGTGCTCTCTGTGTAGGAGGTGTGCCAGCAGGGACCACATAGGAAATCATTTAGTTATCTTTACTGATTGATTAGCAAATACCAAGTACCTACTATATGCAGACACTGTACTACACCCAACGTGTGGCTTGAACTCACGACCTCCAGATCAAGAGTCGCATACTCTACCGACTGAGCCAACCAGGTGCCTCAGGAGCTATTTCATAGTATCCATAAAAAATCACAGCTAAGGTGGCCAAGTTTGTAAAAAAACAATCCTTCAAATTCTGCCAATATAGATTTGATTTTCTTCTTAAAATGGAACAAGGCTGTTATTACTAAAGCCAAGTAAACAATTGCTAATGCTTATCAAAATCCATCAACCTAATTTACTATCAGGTTGACATAGTTACCTAATGGCTTTTTAGTCATTTTGCTTTTATGTATTTTTTCCTTATAATCTACTTGTTTTGTAAAGAGACTACTCTGCAATAAGTTAAAAAGAAACGGAAATAATAATAAACAAATCTGTTTAGGTTGAGTGAATATAAATGAAAGACTGAAAAATTTTTCATGCACCCTGCAGACAGACAGCATTCAACTTTTGTACTTGAAAAATCAAGGCCTTTATTTGTTTATATGGGAAATGGGATGAATCCCCTTTATATCTTTGCACAGAAAAATCAAGTATTGTGGTTAAGTGAATAGTGGTAACTGCTGGGCCATTGATGTACTGATACAAGAGAAAATATTTTAAACGGTCTATTTCTCACTTGGGCAGAACTTCTTATGGCTTAAAGTAATTCATAACAATTACATATTTTTATTTATAAAAAGTTAATACAGGGGCGCCTGGGTGGCTCAGTCGGTTGAGCATCCGACTTCGGCTCAGGTCATGATCTCACAGTTTGTGAGTTTGAGCCCCGCGTCGGGCTCTGTGCTGACAGCTCAGAGCCTGGAGCCTGCTTTGGATTCTGGGTCTCCCTCTCTCTCTGCCCCTAACCCACTCACATTCTGTCTCTGTCTCTCTCAAAAATAAACATATAAAAAGTTAATACGAATTTTGCATTTTACTCCATAAAAGTCAGTGTTTGTTTCAACACTGACTGCAAATACAATCCGCTGGGATGCTGGATCAAGTCCATTCAATCACTTTATGTGTTTCCTGCTTTCTCTCTACACACCCAAATTCGCAGTATGCTCTAGGGTTGTAGGGCAAGCTTTGGCTTGTTCACAGCTCCCCAGTTTTGAGGAAATGATTATAGAAATGTGGAAGTTATAATTAGTGATATTTTCTGCTGCAAACCTTTTCTTTCCTTCCTTCCTTCCTTCCTTCCTTCCTTCCTTCCTTCCTTCCTTCCTTCCTTCCTTCCTTCAGAATTATTTTCTAAGTTGTACCCTCAAGTTGAGGCAACACAGCCATTTCCTTGTTTGTACCAGGAGTCTTCAATTACGAAGTGTGTATGCCCGTTTCCTGTTTCTGGTGGCTCTCTGCATTTCTGCCTAAATGGACTTTTAACCCAAATTCCTGGTTTTTAAGTGTATGCCTTATTTCAACTCAGAGAGTCCATGTGCCCCCTGACTCTAGCCAGCTCTAGACAACTGGTTTGACCTTGACTATGGACCCCCAGGAAATTTGCTATGGTGCCTCCCCCAGTGTCTGCGACCTGCTGTTGCCAATCTTGCTCCTGTGTTCCTTCTCTATTGTAGGTTCTCACACAATATTCAGAATCCAGGGCCACGTCCAGTCAAGAAATGAACAGTATAAACATATATGAAGTTAATACTTAGCCATAAACTTAAAAAAATTTATTCTGGCTCTTGGGCTAAGGGAAATTGGGTAAAGAGCAATGAAATATCATTAGGATGTTCTGAAGATTAGCTCACAGCAATTATGTAAACAGAAAAACATATTGGTGGCAAAATAGGTAACAGCTACTCTTCAGTGGATGAACATTCTATATGAGAAGTGTTTTGAAAATTAGACATTTTAAGATTTTATAAGTTGATATTTTAGCTGATGATCCTAAGCACCTAAAATTATTTATTTTTTTAAAGTCTATTTATTTTGAGAGCAACAGAGGCAGCATGAGTGGGGGAGGAGCACAGAGAGAGGGAGAGAGAATCCTAAGCAGGCTCTGCACTGACAGCATGGAGCCCGACGCGGGACTCAAACCCATGAACCATGAGATCATGACCTGAGCTGATACCAAGGGTCAGATGTTCAACTGACTGAGTTACCCAGGCACCCCTAAGCACCTAAAATTATTTTTAAGGCTGTAATTAAATTTCAAACAGATTTACCAGTCATCAGATCGAGTGCCTTCTTCAAAGTGGATATTTCCCACAGTTTCCAACTCAATTAACAAAAATGGGATCCATAAGCCATGGCTTTTCTTCTTTTGTTTTACTTCAACATGATAAATTGCTTCAATCCTATTTAAGAGAAAAATTAAGTTATTAGAAAAACCTAAATATCACAACATTAAAATTATAGTTAAAATAGATTTTTTAAAAAAGGCTGATATAAAAATATAAGGCATTTGTCAATGGGTACAGAAAGCTTGGTGTTAACAGTTAAACCAAGTTAAAGACATTCTGTTTCTGGCAATAAGGTTAGAAGTCTCTCCTGGCTCTGCCGCTTATGGCTCGCAGATCTTTTGATGCTGCGGTTTCTCAGTAAAATGGCAATATTAACAGTACCTACACCTGAAAAGGCTTTTTTTTTTTTTTGACGATTCTATGCAAAATACATATAAAGCTCTTAGCAAAGAATTTGGCAGAGTAAGAAATAAGTGTTAGCTGTTAGGAGGAGTAGTAGAAGCAGTAGGAGCAGTAGGAGTATTTACAGGGCAAACTAACTTTATCCATTTAATGCCCTAGTAAATAAAAAATTATTGGTACTTACTAAATCTTCTGCTTTATATTTCTAGTTGAAACTCAGCCAGAGTTTGTTTCTACGTGACTCCAGACAACTATGTATGTGCTTTGCTCAGTCAGGTCTATGTGGTGAGTTTCTCCATCAGTAGCAGCTCTATTTTTAGTTTGCAGACACTAGAGCAGTGATGTGACAAGAAGCCACTAGGGGGAAGTTTGCTGTACCTAATTAAGCATTGCCTCTGTAAAAAACTATGTATGTCGGCTTTGAATCAATGATGTCTATCTCTGCTGGGAATGGGACTAGAAACACATTCCGTGTTTTACTTCATAATTCTTTCCACCCCTGAGGAAGAGAACTGAGCTCGACTGATAGCCTAGAACATTCTATCCTCTCCTGTTTCAAATTTGAACTAGACAATTCATAAAACATACTCATCTAGTTTTTTGTTCCAGAATGTTACCCTTTCATTCAAGGCATTTAGTTTGGTCAGTATCTTCTGTTGAAGATTTGGCTCCTCTGTGACAGTTTCACACTTCTTTGATTTTTCAAGTTCAGCTACTTTATTGTTATTGGATCTATCACCGTGCCCTTTGGCAGATCCCTTGAGTTCCGCAAGTTCCCGTTCCAGCTGTTGAAATCAGTGTGCCATAGAGCAAAACATTTTAGTGGAATTATGAAATATACAGTTAATTTAAATAAATAAAATAGAAATCTAGATAATAAATAGGCCAAACGCATAAAAACATGCCAAATGTGCAATTACAACTTTGGTGCAAGTTTAGTCAGTCAATTTCTTTTGACCAAAGGACATTCTTAAATACTTCAAACATGGCAGTTCTTTTCATCGAAATGAGAAAAGCAAAGAAATTGATTTTTAAATATTAGTGATGAGCTTCCTTCTATTAAAGCCAAAGTAAAATTATAACAAATACTGGTTTGGGTATAAATAAAATATTTAAACTTCAAGGTAATGTGACATTTATCACACCTACTTTTCAATTTTTCAGTATTTTTTTTAAGTACTTTGGTATTCTGGGAAAAAATCAACCATAGAAAATATATAAAACATGTATATTGAGATGCATATTTTTCCTCTTGCCTCAGTCTCCTATATACGGCTCAGCACGGCAATGTTTTTGTTTAAATTTTGATTGTTTTTTCTTGTTCATAGTGGACTTTTTTGGCATTCATTTGTATTTTTAAAAAAAATATTGCATTAGATATGATTTATTGTGATTACTGAGGTGTTTAGCACTCTAATTTTGGGCCTGCAGTGAGTACCTCAATTGCCTTGCCTTAACCCCAGCTTTGTAGGATTTCAAGATACATTGGAGAGATTTTTATAAATAGAAATTTACTGATTATCTGTCCCACCTCTATAATGGCTATATCCAGCTATTAAAAGCAAATCAAGCATATTTATAAAAATGCTATAGTTTATCTAATCTACAGGTATTATTTTTCACATTTGCAGATTTTCCTTAATACATGCATTTGTACACAAAAATAGATATAAAATGATTTTCATATACTGGTTCATTTTTTATCCAAAAATAAATGTTGTTAATGTTTCACTTTAAGGATGTCTATTATATTATTAATTCAAGCCTGTTTATTTTAGGAAGAGCATTAAATATATTTAAAAGACTTGGTTTTTAATGGCAGTATACTACTCTACCTTAAGAATGAATAATTCTTCCTCTTTAGTTAAACAATTAGGTAAGTTTCCAATTTTTTGTTGTTATTAATAGTGTAGTGATAAATATCTTATGTATGTAAATTTTATCCAAATCCTTAGAACAGAGTGCTACCAGTAGGTTTACTGGGTCAAAGGCTACAAGCATTTTTTAGGCTGTGAATACATATGACCCAAATTACATTTCATTGGTGGTGTAGTAGGGTCACACTCATCTTCACCAGCCTGAGTACTGTCACGTGTTACACTTTGACAATTTTATAGGAGAAAATGGTTTTGTTATCTTAATTCACACTTGGAAATTAATAACCAAGTTAAGCTCTTCTTTCAAATCTTAGTCATTTTTTAATTTCTTCTTTTGTGAAACAGAAGATTATGTACTTTGCTCAGTTTTTCTATTTGAATATTTGCTTTTTGTTTTGTTTATTTATGAATGCTTATACTAAGGTTGTCCATCATGGTTTTTTAAAAAGATTTATTTTTAAGTAATCTCTACACACAGTGTGGGGCTCGAACTCACAACCCCAAGATCAAGAGTCACATGGTCTACTAACTGAGCCAGCCAGATGCCCCCATCATGTTTGCTGAAAACTGTTTATTTTTATTAATGATCCTTTTTAGTACCAAAGCATTTTACTTTTATTTTTTGCAATCAGATCTACATTCTGTTCTTTTGTTATTTCTAGTATTCCTTTTATTTGGCAGGCTGAGATCAGTTAACCATATTCATCTATATATTCTTCAGTTTTTTTCATGTTTTTTCATTTTTAATTTAGTTCTTTTTTTCTCCCCACTGGCATTTTTTTTTTTTTTTTGGTAAAGTGTAAACTAAGAATCCAATTCCCCTACCCCCAAATAATTTATTTGTCTAACACTTGTAGAATAATTATATTTTCTTACTTTAAAAAAATACAGTAAGTTCTTATATATAAAAAGTTCTATTTTGAGGTTAATAATCCTTCATTTTTCAAAGCTTACTGTTGGTAAAGGAAATCTAATTTACTCTAAGTAAAAAAAGCACACATAATATAACTACCAAAGTGCAGCTTGCTTTAAAGGTCTCATCTGGTTTTAATACCTTAAAAGTATTATTAAAGGGAAATTTTAGCACTTTAGACCAAAAAATTAATTTTGAGCACAACCTGAATATGTCTAATAAAAATACAGCTGAAATAAATTCTAATAGATTTCAATAACTTTTGGAATCATACTGAATTACACAGCTTTTTAAAACATTTATAAATTTATAAGCCTCTACCTTTTTACAGTTGTAGATTTCTAAGCACACAACGAAGCTTGGTCAAGCAAATGGAATCAAAGGTGTAGAAGCAAACTTGTAGTAATAAAAAAAGTAGTAATAAAAAAATAAGTAGTAATAAAAAAATTATTTCTGTATGTGTATACATATATATATATAATTTAAAAGATAATGCTGTCTTATCACCAGTTTTCTGAAGATATGGCCACTAAAATTTTACAATACTGAATCTTACATTTTTTTTCACAAAGCTAAATAATTTTATTCTTTCTTCTGGCAATTTCTGTAATTTGCATTTTCGTTCATTCAATTTTTCAAGGTCTTCATGAAGATGCCTCTGAACAGTTTTTATACGCATATTGTAATACATTATTTTTTTCATTGCTGTGGTCTAAAAGTGAGAAAATAAAAACCAATAAACGATCAGCTGAAGCAAAAAACATTATTAAGTTTGGTAGCATTATGGGAGTGTGATATGTTCTATATACCCACTGGAAAATTTTACATGCCCAATAACTCATAATGATGATAGCTGAAATGATGACGGCTATACAGAGTGCTATATTTAAACAATAAGCAAAATATAAAATTCCAAATATTTCCTTTGTAGATAATATTTTAAGTTAAGGCATATTCATATTTATTTCGAGGATGACAACATAAAGTGCTTCCAGATAGAATTCAATTTATAAAATCTTATCATTTAGCTAATAAAGCATATTGCTAAAAAGCAAATAGGTCACTGCATTATTCCTATTTAATTAACTTAGGGAAAAATACATCAAAAGCATTAAAAGCAAATGTAACATTATTCATTTTTTAAAAGCATGGGTAAGAAATAGAATTTGATTTTCGCCCAATTCTATAAAAGGATGCTCTAAATAAACTTGTTTTAGATTGAGCAAATGACTAAATTGTCAATCTAATCCCATTACCTAGAATATCTTAATACCAGTGGATTATCTAGTTATAATAAATATATAATAAATAGATTAAATCTACTATTAAGAAATACACCAGCTAAATGGTACCTACAAGTAATATTAGTCAAAAGGAACTAGCTGAGGAGAAAATAAGCAAATCAGATGCACTATTAAATGTGACCTAGTTTTAACTGTTTACCTGAAATAATGAAGACATTTCTCTTTATTAGGTTATCTGTACCTTAAATAATTTGGAAGGCTTGTACACTGTTCTGGACACGTATTTTCATAGATGCAGGCTCTTGTTATGTGATTTATTTGTTAGAAAGTGGATAATCAAGATCCCAACAGAATTATTTGGCATAAAATATAGAATAGACACAGTTGTATGGCATGATGAACAGGCCAAAAGAATTCCCTTTCCCAACATATTATGAAGTTCTGAGATTGAAATCACTAAATTCCTCTATAAAAAATAAGGCATCAGTAACAGAGAACAGTTCAGAAAAAACACGCTTGTAAGATGATGATTAATAGATAAAAAATTCCTGATAAAGAAGAGCTTATTTTGGAAGGGCAACTGAGAAGAAAAACAGTAATTAAAGAAATGGCAAGTGGTGTTAATTTTTTGCCTATTTGGAGAAAATGGAAAATCCAATAAAGAATGCTTTGAGTCAGTGTAAAAATTTTTTATTGAATTCTTAAATCTAAAACAAGAGAACGTGGGTAAAGATAGGATTGCTAAATAAAAGATAAGATTCTAAGTTAAATTTGAACTTTAGGTAAATAATAAATCATGTTTGGCACAAAAACAGACACATAGACCAATGGAATAGAATAGAAACCCCAGAACTAGACCCCCAAACGTATGGCCAACTAATCTTTGACAAAGCAGGAAAGAACATCCAATGGAAAAAAGACAGTCTCTTTAACAAATGGTGCTGGGAGAACTGGACAGCAACATGCAGAAGATTGAAACTAGACCACTTTCTCACACCATTCACAAAAAGAAACTCAAAATGGATAAAGGACCTGAATGTGAGACAGGAAACTATCAAAACCCTAGAGGAGAAAGCAGGAAAAGACCTCTCTGACCTCAGCCATAGCAATTTCTTACTTGACACATCCCCAAAGGCAAGGGAATTAAAAGCAAAAATGAACTACTGGGACCTTATGAAGATAAAAAGCTTCTGCACAGCAAAGAAAACAACCAACAAAACTAAAAGGCAACCAACGGAATGGGAAAAGATATTTGCAAATGACCTATCGGACAAAGGGCTAGTATCCAAAATCTATAAAGAGCTCACCAAACTCCATACCCGAAAAACAAATAATCCAGTGAAGAAATGGGCAGAAAACATGAATAGACACTTCTGTAAAGAAGACATCCGGATGGCCAACAGGCACATGAAAAGATGCTCAACGTCGCTCCTCATCAGGGAAATACAAATCAAAACCACACTCAGATATCACCTCACGCCAGTCAGAGTGGCCAAAATGAACAAATCAGGAGACTGTAGATGCTGGCGAGGATGTGGAGAAATGGGAACCCTCTTGCACTGTTGGTGGGAATGCAAATTGGTGCAGCCACTCTGGAAAACAGTGTGGAAGTTCCTCAAAAAATTAAAAATAGATCTACCCTATGACCAAGCAGTAGCACTGCTAGGAATTTACCCAAGGGATACAGGAGTACTGATGCACAGGGGCACTTGTACCCCAATGTTTATAGCGGCACTCTCAACAATAGCCAAATTATGGAAAGAGCCTAAATGTCCATCAACTGATGAATGGATAAAGAAATTGTGGTTTATATACACAATGGAGTAAGTAATACGTGGCAATGAGAAAGAATGAAATATGGCCCTTTGTAGCAACATGGATGGAACTGGAGAGTGTGATGCTAAGTGAAATAAGCCATACAGAGAAAGACAGATACCATATGGTTTCACTCTTATGTGATCCTGAGAAACTTAACAGAAACCCATGGGGGAGGGGAAGGGAAAAAAAAAAAAAGAGGTTAGAGCGGAAGAGAGCCAAAGCATAAGAGACTCTTAAGAACTGAGAACAAACTGAGGGTTGATGGAGGGTGGGAGGGAGGGGAGGGTGGGTGATGGGTATTGAGGAGGGCACCTTTTGGGATGAGCACTGGGTGTTGTATGGAAACCAATAAGACAATAAACTTCATATATTGAAAAAAAATTTTTTAAATAAATAATAAATCATGTTTGAGTATAAGTGAATAATTATAACTAAGTTTAATAAATATGATATTGAAACATTATGTGTTGCTTGCCCAAAATTCAGATCTAACTTGGAAGTCCCTTGGCAGAGGGGGGACAAAAAATACTGCTTTTATTTTGTTTTTAATTTTTATTTTTGAATAAGTAATATGCTCATGTTTCAAACACCAAAATAATTGAAAAATACACAATGAAAAGTACTTCCCACACCTACTTCCCATCTGCCCAGGTGCCCCACTTTCCACAGATAACTACTAATTTCAGTTTCTAGTGTATCCTTGCACAGTTTCTTCTACTTTATTATTTTTAAATTTTATTTATTTTAATAGAGAAAGCATGAGTTGTGGAGGGGCAGAGAGAGAGGAAGAGAGAATCCCAAGCAGGCTCTGCACAGAGCCCCATGCAGGGCTTGAATCCACAAGCTGTGAGATCATGACCTGAGCTGAAGTCAGATGCTTAACTGACTGAGGCACCCAGGCACCCCATCTTCTACTTTATTTTTATATTTTATTAAGAATATACCTATATCTACATTTGGGAACATAAATTGTGATATTTTACTATTTCTGAACTCTTCAATGATCACTTAGTGTGTCATAACAATAAGAGTTATTAATCAGGGTTTTTTTTTTGTCCTTGAGAGTATATACTAAGATTCCATAAAAATGGGGAAGACTATGTTGTAAACTGTACATAAACAGTAAATCAACTTTGTAGGCTTACTATATTCAACTTGCTTTTCTGTGTTTGGATTTTGAGAATGTCAAACTCATTTTCACTATTCCACTTTGGCGGAATTACTTGTCCGTTATAGTTTAAAAAAAAAAGTGTTTTTTTTGTTTTTTTTGTTTTTTTGTAAAATAGTCTAACTATAATGCTAAATTCAGTTGCATGTTTGTATGAAGTTAAGATAAAACATGTTCCATTTGCTTCTTTGATTACCAAAAAAGAATGAAAAGTCATAGGCTCAACTACAGTTTCATAGTGGTTATTTTTACAGTACTTAACAAATCAAATGTACTTTTATGCCCATTAACTCATTGGGTCCCTACAATAACATTTAGGACAGGTACTATTTTTATCATCACTATTTTAATAGTTCCGAGAAAGCTGAAGTTTTGGAAGGGAAATGCCTTGCCTGAGTGGCAGGTTGTGATGGACGCAACTGGAGCTTGAATCCAAGTCTTCTGACTTGAACTCCCATGTTCTTCCCTCTTTCCCATGCTGACTCCCTGCTGGTCCTCCTGACTTTCCTTGTCACTTATAGTTTACACAAATACTCCACAGCCATGGGTGAAAATTTGAAGAATCGACAGTACTCTGCTCAAGAGTTTACCACATTGGAGAAGTGCCACCACCCTCGCACAACCTGTCTTCATATGAATGGTAATGAAGAAAGCACCTTGGCAATCTATATGCAATTCTTACATAAAAACACTTTGAATGTGAAAAATCATCTTGATCTAAATCAAAAGTTGAGCAATATTAGTATATAATATATCCTATTTTTGCCTTAAAACGGTGAAGAAAGGATAAATATTTTATAGTGGGAAAACTGAAATATAATGACATAATTTAAGAGAAGATATCAGGAATAGTGTAACAATTCTTTATTTTGTTCTTTAAATACTACTACTTCTGACATATACAAGACTAAACCGAATATATGACAATCTTAGGCAGAATGTCAAAAGAACCTGCTTTTCTTAGTTCTCTTCTTCCATCTCATCAGCAGGTTCCTCCTCCCTCCCCAGTCTCCAACACCCAACTGACACACTTCTCCATTTACACCATTCCCTTGGTGATTTATCCAGTCCCTGGCTCCACGTACCATCTTTCTGCCTTCAGTTCTCATATTTATATCTCCAACCCAGGCAACCCTCTTAAATAGCAGACTCATGTACCCAATTACTTTTTGAACATATCCTCTTACATGTTCAAAAGATTGCTCAAAATTATATGTCTGAAATTAAACCATGATTCTTCCTTTCAACAGACTTCTTCCATATTCTTCCTCATCTCATCAAACAGTGACTTCTTCCCTCCTTCAGTTGCTCAGGCCAGTAGCTTGGAATTATTGTTTCTTTCTTTCCTCTGCACTTCACATCCACTCTATCAGCAAATCCAGATGGGTTCCCCCTTTTAACTACTACAGAATATGACTACTTTTCACCACCTCTTCTACTATCACCTTATATCAAACCATCAACACCTTTCATCCAAGTGACTGGGATCTAACTGGTTTCTCTGTGCTCATCTTTTCCCTCAAATCCTCTATTCTTAACCCATTAGCCAGAAGGATCCCTTAAAAATTTTTTTAAATGTTTATTATTTGAGAGAGACAGAGAGACACAGAGAGAGAGAGAGAGAGAGAGAGAGCAAGCAGGGAAGGGGCAGGGAGAGAGAGGGAGACACAGAATTGGAAGCAGGCTCCAGGCTCTGAGCTGCCAGCACAGAGCCCAACACGGGGCTCAAACCCACAGACCGTGAGATCATGACCTAAGCTGAATGAAGTTGGCCGCCTAACCAACTGAGCCACCCAGGTGCCCCCAGAAGGATCCCTATAAAACATAAGTAACATAAGTCATTTTGTCTCTCCTCTGCTCAAATTTTTCCAGGGGCTCCGCCTCACTCAAAGTAAAAGCCAAAGTCTTTCTAACATCCTACAGTCTCATCTGATCTCCCCACCCCCCAATTCCGGTCTTCATCTCTTCTCTTCCTCTCACTTACTCAGCTCCACCCACACTAACCTCCTGTTCTTCAAATATGAGAGGCAGGCTCCTGCCTCAAATTCTTTGCATTTGCTGATCCCTGAAAAGCTTGCTCCCTTACTTCCTTCGGTCTCTGCCCAAGTGTTGCCTGAGGAATCCTCTCCCAACAATTCTATATACAATAGCCAACACTTCTCCCTCTGCCCCTACCTATAATTCTGTTTCCTTCACCCTTGTTTTATTTTTCTCCATAGCATTTATCACTATCTGACATACTAGTTCTTTTCTTATTTAGTTTCTGAGTATCTGTCTTCTCTCATAAGAGTGTAAGCTCCAAGCAAGCAGAGATTTTGTCTGTTTTGGTCATTCTATATCTCTAGGACCTGAGGTGTGCCTGGAATGTAATAGGTATTAAATATTTGTTAGATAAGTTAATAAGCCAAGTAATTTCATTTCCAGCTCACCTTTGAAGAAACTGACTAATGTAGAACTCTGCAGATGATAACAGAAATCTTAAAAAAATATGATTGTCACTGTGAAGTTTTCCCGTTATTTTTGACTTAATGGTGTTAGAGGAGACATTCTTCCCTGAATCTCCAAAGACTCTGAACATCTGCTAGTAGACAAGAACTCTAGCCCTTTGCTTGATATTGCAAGACAGTTCACTTTCCAGACTGGGATGGGAGAGAGGATAATCTCAGTTTTGGAAAAAAGAGAGGAGAGAATGGAAGCTAAGAATAAATCCTCAGGCTGGCAAGACAAGAGAAACAAGATAAATGGATAAAGGCATTCTTTATCTATGTTGACATGATGGATGAACCACAAGGAAAGGAGGGGAGGGCCTCATATGGGGACATCCATGTGCATCCACACTCTAGATACTCAAAACCTGTCTACTGGATGATTAACTGCACAAATGAATGTGGCTCACTGGACTGGAAGGAGAAGAAGAACTATAATCTGGAAAGACTATTAATAAATATGGTGAATTCCTATGCACTCCATCCTGAAATTATAGGTCCTTTGGTGGCATGTGAAAGGAGCCAGCCCCTTTACTGGGAGGTTCACCATCAGTGGCTGCCTAGGAATGGCTCTCTTGAGCCATTTGAGATTTGAGAGATCTCCTAGATTCTGGCGGTGTGCGTAGATATACTTCTAGAGAGCCCCAAATCATCTTAATTATATTAAAGTCTACCTAATTCCAGAATACTACCATCAACCATGGATATTTTCTAATTTTGATATGCAGTATTCCAAATGAGAGGAGGTTACTTGTTTCATTACTACTTTACTTTGGCCTTATTAATTTTTTTTTTTTTTTTAATATATGAAATTTACTGTCAAATTGGTTTCCATACAACACCCAGTGCTCATCCCAAAAGGTGCCCTCCTCAATACCCATCACCCACCCTGCCCTCCCTCCCACCCCCCATCAACCCTCAGTTTGTTCTCAGTTTTTAACAGTCTCTTATGCTTTGGCTCTCTCCCACTCTAACCTCTTTTTTTTTTTTTTTTCCTTCCCCTCCCCCATGGGTTTCTGTTATGTTTCTCAGGATCCACATAAGAGTGAAACCATATGGTATCTGTCTTTCTCTGTATGGCTTATTTCACTTAGCATCACACTCTCCAGTTCCATCCATGTTGCTACAAAAGGCCATATTTCATTTTTTCTCATTGCCACGTAGTATTCCATTGTGTATATAAACCACAATTTCTTTATCCATTCATCAGTTGATGGACATTTAGGCTCTTTCCATAATTTGGCTATTGTTGAGAGTGCCGCTATAAACATTGGGGTACAGGTGCCCCTATGCATCAGTACTCCTGTATCCCTTGGATAAATTCCTAGCAGTGCTATTGCTGGGTCATAGGGTAGGTCTATTTTTAATTTTCTGAGGAACCTCCACACTGCTTTCCAGAGCGGCTGCACCAATTTGCATTCCCACCAACAGTGCAAGAGGGTTCCTGTTTCTCCACATCCTCTCCAGCATCTATAGTCTCCTGATTTCTTCATTTTGGCCACTCTGACTGGCGTGAGGTGGTATCTGAGTGTGGTTTTGATTTGTATTTCCCTGATAAGGAGCGACGTTGAACATCTTTTCATGTGCCTGTTTGGCCTTATTAATTTTTATGTATATACCACTAGTTCACTTCTTCTTAACACTGATGATCATTTCTCAGATTTATTTCTTTTAGTTTTATAAATTCTAATGTTTTTCTATTATTTTGCCTTCTAGTACTGTCAAGAACATTGAGATTCTAGTACTAATATTATTATTTATATATATTCATATGAAATATCCAGCTCATTGGGACAAAAGTAGAGGTGATGACAAGAACTGACAAGATATTACTACCTACCATATGTGGACATAGCCAGAAAGAAGCAGTTAATTAAACTTAAGTCACAGATTTCTGATTGAAGATGCACTTACATCTGCCAGTTCCTTGATCTGTTTTGCTGACACATCAAACGTGTCAAGTCTTTGAAGGCTAGGCAAGTGATATAATACATGTGTGGAATAATTACACAGCAGACAAACTGGATTGGTTTTATATTGAGGATCATTCAGACATAAATCCTTTAAGTGACGCAGCCTGGTTAAGTTAGTGAGGTCCTAAAACAACAGCAATGATAATGTTCAATTAATTAATTGCAACTGTCCATTACTTTTTTTTATATACATTATAGTTTTAAGTAATCTCTATACCCAACGTGGGGCTTGAACTCATAACCCTGAGATCAACAGTCTCATGATCCACTGACTAAGCCAGCCAGTCATCCCACAACTGACCATTTCTAAAGGAGCCATTTGAACACTTAAGATCACCCATAATTTAATGTAATGCATTTTAATATGTGCTTAAACATTTTAAAGTGATTTAGATGGATAAAATGGTTTTTTTCCTCTAGTGAAAAACATGTTAACTACATGAAGAATAGATAACAATTGTTAAATAGCAGACTCTCTAAACTACGCATTTTAAAATAAAAGACCAAAGAGTATTTACTAAATCATGTATTCCACCTGGAACCTTGGAGTCAGTCACTTGAGCACATATATTTTTTAAGATAACGGTGCCTCCTCCACGCAGCCCCTTTGCTAACTATTGCCCCTACTGTCCGCAGGTCTCCTGCTTCCTTCACCACCATTTCCCACCCTTACCACCCTAGGAAGGGTGCTTACCATTCTCCTGGACCTCCAGATCTGTTTTTCTCATCAAAGGCTAGGGGACATCTGTTCTATTATATGCACCACTGAATTCCTGATTTTTAGGGGTTTTTGTTTGTTTTCTGTAAATGCCCTTTCTACCAGTTAATGGCAACTAAAACCTAGCTTTCTCCTGAGAGCCCCTTTTTCCTCACATTCAGTGGAGGGGAAGGGATTGATAATGCACTTCCAGGCCAATGTCTTTCCTGAACCTATTTTACACTGAAGTTTAGGTCCTTGTTTACACCTTCCTTTACTTGGTATCTGGTCCCTGCTTAACTCTTCAGTCTTTCCTCTTCTACTGCAACTTTGACATTTCATGTTTTAGTTGTGCTGAGCAACTTGAAATTTCAGAATGTGCCAGACCCTACCTTATCTTTATACCTTCATTCGTGCTGCTGCCTTTGAGTGGATTGAACTTCATCCCAGATTTACCTCATCTTTCCTGGGAGTCTTGTTTCATCCCCCAAGCTTGGGGCAGAGTCTCCTCCTACGAACTCTCTTAGCCACTGGGTTTACCTTTGTTATAGAATTTATCACAACTCTATTACTAATTTCTTATGCACACACAAGTCTATAAGCTAAGAGTCTATATAGGCTTTGGCCCTCAGTCTACAAGGTTAGAATGGTGATTGCATTTTTAAAGTGTTGAAAAAAACTAAGGAAGAATTCACGACAGAGGCCTGGTGTAGAAGGGTACTATGGTGGGGCTTGCCTTCAACAGATGTAATGCTAATTAGTAGATTCCGAATCAGAGTTAAAGGAAATCCAAAGCAAAAACCAGGAGGTACTAGTCCTAAAAATAAAGTACAAATGGAATGAGGAAGTAAGTAGTGAAGTCAGGCTGCTGGAGTCAAGAGTAAGACAGGGTCAGGTGACCAATGTGACTTGGTTCACTGGCTGGCCCTGAGGCTCTTACTGGGCTCATGGCAGAAGTAGGACTAAGCAGAGCTGCTCTGAAATGGAGATTTCTGGACAGAGTTGTGCAAAGAATTATTTGGTCAAATTCTGCAGGAGCAAGGAAGGTAAACCATTAGACTGTTCCAAGGAGAAAACACTGTCTGATTTCTGGGTGGCTATGTTGCCTTTGACCATCAGTCAGGGCTATGGTGGATAGGAACTTTGAAGTCTTACACAGGAACTTCCCCTAACCCCCACCTACACTCAAAAGTCAGATGACACTGGAGTCTACAAAAGCACAGAATCTCACTAAAAGTTAGGGTTGTGGTAGCTGGTATGGACAGAAAGTGGCGCAGAAGTTATTCCATCACCACCAGGATAGTATCTTTTTAGGGTGGGTGGAAAGGTTAGAGATAAGAATTCAAGGTAATAGTGTTTCGAGAACATTCCTAATGTGAGAATAGTAAAAGTTGCTGTGAATCATGTTTCAATGTTTTTCTGAAAAATAGCCATTATTTTAGAGAACTGTTTAAGTTTTATTCCATATAATAAATTTTTACAATCCAAATTTGTATCCTCATTTTTTGATGAGATTGAAATAGAATAGGTTAATGTAATTAAAATGGTAGTAATAATAAAATAGCATATCTATTGAGTGCTTACTGTATGCTAGTCATTATTATAAAAGCTTTACATTATTATTTTGCTTGCACTTTATATTACCACAGTGCAATGCTGCCTGTGGCTTGTGGCAGTGCTAGAAGTGACAGATCTTTCTATGTAGCTATGCTCTTTACCACCACACTTTTCTGGCTTTTCCACTAGCCAGAGTAAGATAAACTTCTACATGGCTTCTTGGTAGGACAATACCTTATCCTCACAGCACTGTGTGTTTATCTTCTTCAGCCTCAACTCATGATTCTCTCCCTCACTCTGTCCCAGCAACAGACTTCTAGTTTCTTGAATTTGCCATGCTCTTTCCACCGTTTAGGTCCTTCACACTTTGCCTGGAATGCTCTTTCCCTAAGCACCTCATGTCTCGTTAGTCAGCTTAAAACGACCTCCCACAGGATTCTGAATTTATCTTTCGTAGCTCCCTCTGCTCTCGTCTGCTGATGTTGTTCAAATATACCCCTTGATTTTCTTACCTCCATGTCTTCGTGCATAATGTTCTCCTCACCTTAGAATGCTTACCTCCCACTGCATGTATTTTTAATTTTTATTTATTTTTAGTAATCTCTATGCCCAGCATGGGGCTCAAACTCATGACTCCGAGATCAAGAGTCCCTCCCACTGTATTTGTAGAAGATCCTCCTCTAATGCTTGCTGAAATTCTGTCAACCCCTTAGTGTTCATACCATTTATTTCCTCTTGACTCTGACCAATAAAATTTTGTTTAAACTTTTTATGTTTTTAAAATTTCTGGTGAAAGTGCTTATAACACTCTGCCTCATTCTTATAGCTTTTTGGCATCTTGTATTCTTCTCTGAGTAAAAGAATGTGTATTTTAATAATGATCCATTCAAAATTATTTCTATAGTAAATTTACTCATCTTTCTTCGTTACTGTCTAGAGGAAGTGTTTGAATACGCACTTTCAATTTGACACCGTCGAAATTACAAATGCCATGTTTTCAGCCATATTATATCCCATAAACATTAAGTGTTTTTGCTTTCCTCTCTTCCATTCAAATGCTTTTTGAGATTTTACATGTCAAATACTGTTTTAAGCATTGTAAATACAGTGAACAAAACAGGCAAGCTTCCTGCACTCAGGGAGCTTGTATTCTTTCTAGTCAGGGATGTGGATAAGCACCAAGAAGAAAACACAGGGAGAGTGATAAGAGTGCTTCAGGTTAGGGAGGGAAGTAAGGTTGCTGTTATTTTACCTAAATTGGGCAGGAAAGAGGTCACTAAGAACATAACATCTTAACACAATCCTGAAAGAAATGAGGAGATGAGCCATGAAGATATTTGAGGGAAGAATACCCCAGCAAGTGCAAAGGCCCTAAGGTGACAGTGATAGCTATATTCAAGGACCAGTAAGGAGACCAGAGCAGCTGAAATGGAATAAACAAAAGGGAAACTGGGAGCAGCATCGTCAGAGACACAGTGTGGGAGAAGCAAGAGTGAGTTTTGAGTGGAAGAATTATTTGATCTCACATATTTTTTGAAGGAGCAAGTAGTGAAAGGGTAAACACAAGGGGACCTGTTAGGAGGCTTTCCCCCCCAACCCCAAATGCAGGTTAGAGCTGATGGTGTCTTGAACCGGGTTAGTAGAGATACAGGTGGTAAAAAATGGTCAGACTGGACATATTCTGAATAGAGCCAATAGAATTTGCTGATGGACTGGATATGGGTTATGAAGAAATAAGAGGAGTAAAAAACAATGACTCTAAGGGTTGTGGCTTAAGTTATTAGGAAAATGGAGATGCCATTTAGAGAGGTAGAGAAAGCTACAGGAGAAGATGGTTCATTGGAGGGGAAATCAGTTTGAGTTAGGATAGGAGATGTCTGTAGTTCTGGGGAGTCATTAGGGAAAGTAGAAATAGAGATAGCTGTTAGAGAAAGTAGAAATTTAGGAGTAATAAATGAATAAAAGCTATTTAAAGTCATAAGATATGATGAGATTATTTAGAGAATGAACATAGATAGCAATGAGAAAAGATCCTGGGCCTAACCTGGAAGAGTCCATTTTTTAGATCCAGGAGAAGAAACACCAGTAAACTGAAGAGGTGCAGCCAGAAAGATCAGAGGAAAACAAAGGCAAGTAAATAGTGTTAGATTTAAAAGTGTCAGATCAGTATGGCTAACTTAATCAGCTGCCTGTAAAATTTCCAAGAGTATTGGGTAGTCCAAAATAATTAAGTTGTTCCTTAAAAGGGAACTATTTAGTACATTTTCTGAATATTAAAAATTCATGATCTAGGTTGGTAAATAAAAGTAGACTGTTCCACTTAAACATACCTTGAAAGAACATATTTGGTTACCAGAAAGGTTTAATCTTTCCAGTTGTTCATTGGGATCAAGACATCGACCTTTAATTTAAAAAACAAGATGAAAGAAAAATCAAATTTCTTATTTTACCTCCTGCTCATATCCTATAATATTTTTTAGTTATATATGATCATCATGGCTTGCATATAAGTAAGACTAACAATAACATTGTAGAGTTAGTAATAACTGGTTAGTGGGTAATATTTTCACATCCTGTAATCACAGATTTAGAAATGCCTTGCAAACTATCATACAAGAGTCTAAAAACGAAATCTAAGAATGTACTTTTCATACTGATAAAAAATTATTGTAGCATTAGCTCATATTCCAAATGAAACAGTACATACCAATGCTGCTTATTAGATTTCCAGCAAGGTTGAGGTCATTTAAATTCTTCAAAGTTTGCAAGCCCTAAAAATTTAGACAATATAGAATTTAGAAGAAATTAGTAAAATATATACTTATAAATGATCTGATCTATCTGGTTGGTTCTCCAAGTGTTCTGAGCACTGGTTACTGTGTACCTCACAAACACAGAAGCTAAGTAGGTGTCTCAGTGAACCCATCTTTGTTTCCCTGGAATATGGAGAGAATTATTGGAGGAGGAGAGAAGGGGGACAGGAGTGGAGAGGAAAAGAAGATGATGAGTAAGAAGAAAAACACATCACACAGAGTGTGTTTATAATCCTTGGCAAGTTACATATAATTTCTCTAAATCTCTATTTTTTTTAACCTTTGAAGAAGAAATAATACCTTACCTCCCAGGCTTGGTGGGAGGAACAAAGAAAACGATGTATATGAAGTTTCTACACATTATAAAACACTATATACATGTTAGTTTTTCTTAACAATTATTAAACTAGTCACGAATATTCTGGTCCCTAACCATTATATTATTTAGGACATTGTGGTTAAAACTCCACAGGAACAATTGACTTTACATATAAATGACTGAAATTATCTTACCTCAATATTTTTAATTGTATTGTGGTTCAGCCAAAGAACTTCCAATCTGAATAATTTCTCTAAATTTTCTATCTTGGAAATTTTATTAAAATATAAATACAATTTTTCTAAATTTCTACATTCTTGAAGACCTCCAATTTTCTGTAAAAAAAAAAAAAAGAGACTGAATAGTGTTAACTTCTGTTTTAGAATCAATCCTTTTAATAGAGTAGATTATAAGCACATTTTCTTTTAAAAATCACACTTTATTGAAAAACCTGTAGCCAGCAAAATGAACTAAACATTATAAAAGAAAAAAATACAGGGGTGCTTGGGTGGCTCAGTTGATTTTGGCTCAGGTCATGATCCCAGGGTTGTGAGCTAGAGCCCTGCATCAATTGGGCTCCATGCTGAGGATGAAGCCTGCTTAACACTCTCTCCCTCAGCCTGTGAGACCATGACCCGAGCCAAAGTTGGACACTCAACTGACTGGGCCACCAAGGTGCAGCCTCATGAAGTTTATAATAATTTTCTTAAAAATACCTTTACGTGCAGAATATTCGTTTCACATTTTTAAATATTATAAATAGTGCTATAACAAATAACTTCATGCATACCGTTGTTTTCTGCTGTTGAATTACTCCTCTAGGATAAGATCTTAGAACAAGGGATTTCTGACTCAAAAGGTATGCACCTTTCCTTGACTCATGATACATTTTGCAGTATTGCTTTTCAATACAGATGTTACAATTTTCATACAACCAATACTGACCAAGTGGACCAATTTACTACTAAGCAATACTGGGCATTATTTGATCTGATCTGATTACTAAAAAGTAGAATATGTCTATTATTTCTATGTCTTTATTTCTATTTTCTCCTTTGTAGAAATCTATTTCTGTATTTTACCCATTTATCTGTTTAGTTTGTTTTGTTTTACAGGGTGAAGGGTTTTATTGTAATTCATCATGTATGCCCTGCCCCCATTCATCTGTTTTGATTTATGACTCATGCATGTATTTCAAGGAATTTTTTTTCCCAAAGCCAAAGAATTCAGCATAAAATACTTCACATAAGGTTGTGTTTACGCTTACCTCTATGCAGCATTCGGCAATCCAAAGTTCTTTAAGCTGTAAACAAGTTTCTAGTCCTGATATTTCCTTTATATCTTGAGCAACAATGGTGAGACTCGTTAGATTAGGAAATAATGATAATCCAACTATACGGGGATACCCTGAGAAAAACATCTCCAGTTCTGAAATATCTGATCCTTCTTGTCCAACCATCTCGTAAGACAAACCATTGCATAAACACTGTTTCAAAAAAGAAATTGGGTTATTACCTATTAAAAGAAAATTTTTTTGCCATTAGAAATTATAAATTGCCAATTGCACCAATGCCATTTTTGACTTTTACAAGAAGGAAAGTCATACCATGTAATGGTTTTTCTCTGTTTCCAAAGGTCATGGGGTAGACCAGAAAGGAGTATAAGCTCCAGAAAGGAGTATAAAAATGTTCACTTAACATTCTTGCAAATGGAGTTGAAAATAAATTTGGCTTTGACTCACCAGTTCCTTAATTATTTCTTCTTGGTTTAGGTTTTCACATTCAATCATCTTCCATTAAAAATAAAGGTCATAATATACCTGTTAAGGAAAGTGAAAAGTTGAAATAAATAAATTCTAGAGTCATGTCATTCCAAGTTGAAAGGGCTCTTTTTAAAAAAAATTTTTTTTAATGTTTTTATTTATTTTTGAGACAGAGAGAGACAGAACATGAGCAGGGGAGGGGCAGAGAGAGAGGGAGACACAGAATCCAAAGCAGGCTCCAGGCTCTGAGCTGTCAGCACAGAGCCCGAGGTGGGGCTCGAACTCACAGACCGTGAGATCATGACCTGAGCCGAAGTCAGATGTTCAACCAACTGAGCACCCAGGCGCCCCTGAAAGGGATCTTAAAGCTACTGAAGTGAAACCACCCACATGTGGCCTGAAATTTTCACACAGTGTAATACCAAGTATCTGTCTGGGCCCCAAGACTGTCCATTCCATCTCTAAAACTTTCTGTTAGAAAGTTCTTTTTTATTTTGAATTTAATTCTGTCTGTCCATAACTCCACTCCACTGTTATTCTACCTCCTGGGTTCAAATAAAACAAGTATTTTTCTTCCATACTTGACGAACACAGTCATCTCTCATCTACAACTTTACCTCACTCCCCAGCTCATGTCTTTTAGTTCTCTCACTAGAGATATCCCTGTTTCTCTCCTTCGAACAGGCTCCAGTTTATCCTTCCTATTACACTGTTGTGTCCCAAACTGAACATAGCTCTCTAAGTGTACTAGGGAAGAAAAGAAACCTCAGGAATTAGTGACATACCTGGCATGGGAATAAATATTTATTAAAATGAATGAGCCAGTGTTTTCATTTTAGATGATATGAACTGCTTAATATCTAATAGCTACAATAAAATTTAACTCAGTTTTTTTTGTAATTTTTAATATATCCATTATATTATTCTAGACACATACTGTTTTTAAAATATAGGAGTCTAGGTTTTAATATGATGATATGACAAAGCAAAAATGTAGATATGATATATATCATGATCCCACTTTTTACACTAATTCCCCCGCAGTTATGCATGTGTGTATGTCTGTGTGTGTATATGTATGTATATGTGTATATGTCTGTGTATATGTATACGTATGTATATGTATATAAATATACATATATATGTATATGTAGTTATGCATGTGTGTATGATTATGAAAGGATAAAACATATAAACATACAAAGTGGTTAACATGAGTTGTTAACATGCAGGTGAAAGCTG
Source organism: Panthera pardus (assembly GCF_024362965.1). Classification (NCBI taxonomy): domain Eukaryota; kingdom Metazoa; phylum Chordata; class Mammalia; order Carnivora; family Felidae; genus Panthera; species Panthera pardus. The sequence goes on along the minus strand of NW_026526810.1, from coordinate 98,852,001 downwards.
CGTGCAAGGTAACTAATATTAACAACTGAGTATGTCTATCTTTACATATAATAGGCGTGAGAGGTTGGACGGGGATAGATCTAGGCAAAACTGGAAAAGAAAAAAAAAACTTTTCAAAAGCATGTTTCAAAAGTAAGAATACATAAACTTACTTTCAAAAATAAGACTATAATAAACCATTTATTCATTCTGTTAGTAGACTTTCGGACTGTCTCCAATTTGGAGTTAAATGGTGCTTCTCTGAACATTTTTATCATAAGAGACATTAGTGCACATTTAGTCTGAGTTTATACCTAGAGGTGGAATGAGAAAGAAACTATTGTTGTATACAACATGGATGATTCCCACAAGCACAATATTGAGCAAAGGAAGACACACAAACACAGTGAGGTTCATAATATGTGGCTCTGTTCATATAAAATTTGAAAGCAAACCAATCAATGGTTTTAGCAGCAGTCCCAGATAGTGGTTACCTTTCAGGGGTGGGTGACTAGGAGGAGGCAAAGAAGGGCTCTGGAGTGCTGATGAAGATGTGTTTTGTGATCTGCATGCTGATTAAAGGAACACATTCACTTTGAGAAATTAAATTTAGATACCTAAGATATTGTGTGATATCTATACAGATGTTATACTTAGAACAAAATTTTACTTAAATATGTATTTTTTTTACTTTTTTTTTATTTTTGGGACAGAGAGAGACAGAGCATGAACGGGGGAGGGGCAGAGAGAGAGGGAGACACAGAATCGGAAACAGGCTCCAGGCTCCGAGCCATCAGCCCAGAGCCTGACGCGGGGCTCGAACTCACCGACCGCGAGATCGTGACCTGGCTGAAGTCGGACGCTTAACCGACTGCGCCACCCAGGCGCCCCTTAAATATGTATTTTAAAAGTATATGTCTACTTTCATTCATTCAATCATAATTATATACATGTACATAAATTTAAATTTTAAGAAAAATGAGTTGGTGACTTGAGTCCATGTATTTACCAACCTTCCCTCCCTAAATCCCACTAAAATGACTAGGGAAATGTGAAAATAAGAAAGGAATGTGTAACAATGCTAGGAAAGGGGCATTGATTGTCAGAGATGTTCAAAAAGGTATTTTGTTGCTGTTATTGTTTTTATTTAAATTCCAATATTGTTAATGTACAGTGATATATTAGTTTCAGGTGCACAACGTAGTACTTCAACACTCTATACATTACACGGTGTTCATCGTGATAAGTGTATTCTTAATCCCTTTGACCTATTTCACCCATAACCCCACCCACCTCCCATCTGGTAACCATCCATTTGTTCTCTCTAGTTAAGAATCTGTTTTGTGGGGCACCTGGATGTCTCAGTTGGTTAAGCATCCAACTCTTGGTTTTGGCTCAGGTCATGATCTCACGGTTTGTGAATTCAAGTCCCCACATTGGGCTCTGTCCTGATAGTGCAGAGCCTGCTTGGGATTACTTCTCTCCCTCTCTCTCTGCCCCTCCCTTGGTTGCTCGCACTCTGTCTCTCTCAAAATAAATAAATAAACTTAAAAACAAAAAAAAGGAGTCTGTTTTCTGGTCTATCTCTCTCTTTTCCTTTGTTCCTTAAATTCCACACGAGTGAAATCACATGGCATTTGTCTTTCTCAGACTAGCTATTTCTCTTAGCATTTTATACTCTCTCTATTCATCCATGTTGTTGCAAATGGCAAGATTTTGTTCTTCTTTATGGCGGAAAAATGTTCCATATATATATATATATATATATATATATATATATATATATATATATACATATCACCTCTTCTTTATCCATCCTTCCCTTCTATCAGTGCACACTTGGGCTGCTTCCACAGTTTGGCTATTGTAAATAATGTTGCAATAAACACAAGGGTGCATATATCCCTTAAAATTAGTGTTTTCCAATTCTTTGGGTAAATATCCAGTAGTGCAACTACTGTATCACAGTGTAGTTCTATTTTTAATTTTTTGAAGAACCTCCCTACTGTTTTCCACAGTGGCTGCACTGGTTTACATTCCCACCAACACTGCATGAGGATTCCTTTTTTTCCACATCCTCGCTGACACTTATTATTTCTTGAGTTTCTGATTTTAGCCATTCTGATAGGTGTGAAGTGATCTCATTGTGGTTTTGATTTACATTTCCCTGATGGTGAGTGATATTGAGCATCTTTTCATGTGCCTTTTGGCCACCTTGTATTTCTTCTTTGGAGAAATGTCTGTTCATGTCTTCTGCCCATTTTTTAATTGGGTTATTTGTGGGTTTTTTGTGTGTTAATATTTTAGATATTAACCCCTTATCAGATATGTCACTAGCAAGTATCTTCTCCCATTCAGTAGGTTCTCTTTTAGTTTTGTTGATTGTTTCTTTTGCTGTGCAGAAGCTTTTTATTTTGATGTAGTCCCAATAGTTTATTTTTGCTTTTGTTTCCCTTGCCCCAGAAGACACATCTAGAAAGATGTTACTATGATCAGTGTCAGAGAAATTACTGCCTGTGCTCTCAACTAGGATTTTTATTGTTTCAGGTCTCACATTTAGTTTTTTAATCCATTTTGAGTTTATTTTTATGTATGGTGTAAGAAAGTGGTCCAATTTCATTCTTTTGCATGTAGCTGTCCAGTTTTCCCAAACCATTTGTTGAAGAGACTTTTTCCCATTGCATATTCTTGCCTCCTTTGTTGAAGATTGACCATATAATTGTGGGCTTATTCCTGGAGTTTTTATTCTGTTCCATTGATCTATGTGTCTATTTTTGTATCTGTACCATACTGTTTTGATTGCTACAGCTTTGTAATATAACTTGAAGTCAGAATTGTGATACCTCCAGTTTTGATTTTCTTTTTCAAGGCTGCTTTGGCTATTTGGGGTCTTTTGTAGTTCCATATAAATTTTAGGATTTTTGGTTCTAGTTCTGCAAAAAATGCTGTTGGTATGTTGGTAGAGATTGCATTAAATGTGTAGATTGCTTTGGGTAGTATAAGCATTTTAACAATATTAATGGATTTAACAATCCATAAGCATGGAATATCTTTCCATTTCTTTCTGTCATCTTCAATTTATTTCATCAGTGTTTCATAGTTTTCAGAGTACAGGTCTTTCACCTCTTTGGTTAGTTTATTCTTGAGTATTTTATTAGCAAAGCATCTTTTGAATGAAAATGAAGTAGATGGCATGAGTCTGAGAGAAAAGCCCATTGGTATAAACCAGCCCAAAATTCAATGTACCAAGGAAAGAAGTTTTATAAAACTATCCGAAAAAATTCCCCAAACTCAGACCAGCAGTGATTGGGAAGATGGTGGCTGTAAGCCATCCAAGGGAACCAAATCAAAAGACTTTGAGATTTATATCAGAGTCTGTATTTGTACTCAGGCTTTGTAAACTGGAGACACAGTCTGACCATGCTGAGTTGAGAAGGGGAGGGGCCCCAGCTAGCATCACAAAGAAAAATAAGAGCCAGAAAATTTTTCTAATACACTGGAATCTCTACTAATTCATCACTTATTCATTAACATTTGTGTTGAGGAACTAATATCTACCAGTCAGAAAATGATAGGGGGTGGAGGAAAGAAAAGACTTCTCTAGTAAGGTAGCATCTGGACAAAGAGGTGAAGGAAATGAGGGAGTGTGAGCTATGAGGAAATCTGGGGAAAATGCATCCATGCAGAGGGAAGAACACATGTAAAAAAAAAGAACAGGATGAAAGAATAGTTGGCATGTTTGCAAAATATCAAGGAAAATGATATGGCTGGAACACAGCTAGTGAAATAGAGACAGGTAGGATGTGACATCAGAAAGGTATTGCAGGGACAGATCATGTGCTGTCTTGTGATTTGTAGGCCCTTGTGAAGATTTTACATTTTAGTATTATGAGTAAGATGGAAATCTCTATGAGGATTTTTGGGGGGAGAGTAATATGAGCTGTCTTAAGTTTTGGAAAGGATCACCCGATCTACTCTGTTGAAAATAGACTGTAGGTGTCTACGGTAGAAGCAAGGAGACCAGTTAAGAAACACTTGTAATAACATGAGAGAGAGGATGGTGGTTGTGGTGGGGTGGAGGTAGTGGGGATGGTGAGAAGTAGTTAGATGATGGATCCATATTGAAGGTGATACCGATCTTTCCTTGCAACTGTCTCTTTAACCCATTCTTGCCCCCCCCCCCCCCCCCCCCCCCCATATATTACAGCATAGGCTGCAGGAGCAGCCAGGCAATGGAGCACTTAGCAAGGAACAACTTTGAGAGGATTAGGTACTCTATCAGAGGCCCATCCATAGATGTGGGCCACAGTCTTCCCTCCCTAGGCTTATTCAGATGCCATATTAAGTAAAGGAGAGATTTGTACCACCACCCCTTCTCATCAGTAAAGAAATCCTTACATTCTGGTTTAATGTCTGTGAACACTAAAGGAAAGCCTGCCTTCCCGCCACCACACAAGGAAAAAGCCTGTCCTCAGTACATCCAAAGTCACCAAATGGCAATTCCAGTTATCTAGTCCATGTCCAAGATGTCTATTCCAAAAGAAATTAACTGTTCCCTTTGTTATTTACTAAATTATCACATATATTTGAGCCTAATTTGGAACTTTCCAATCTGTGTTCTCCCTTAGCTCTATCTATTCCTATAGTATTATCCTGTTTTAATTACTGTGATTTATATTAACTTCCATCATATTCTTTTTTAAAAATTTCTTGGCTACTTTTTCATTTATTTTTCCAAACAAAATTTATGTTTATTTTGTATTTAGTGTTTAAAAATTCACTTGGGTTTTTGAGATTCCAGTGTAAAGCTTGATTTAAAGAGAACTTCCATCTTTACAGTATTAGTCTTCTATTTATTCAAGGAGACTACTTTTTCTTGATAGAGAAAATACGTATATTTTGGATATCAGCCTTACCTTCCACTTCATCTTATTTTCTTTCATCAATGCCTTCATTTAGAAAAAAATCTGTTCTAATCCAATATTAATTAGCAAAACAAAATTTAATTACAAAGCTTCCGATTCTATAATTTGAATAACTGCACCTGAATTATGAGGAGCCTGAACCTCTCTGGTACTTATAAGCCTCCTATGCTTCCTCCAGTCATTAGTAGACCCAAGGCTTCCAGCTGAAGCTTCTGATTTCATCAAGAGTTGTGTCCTGTTGGCCAGCTTGTACCCACTCTCCTCCACTTTGGGGAAGTTCTTTTCAGGGCCTGACCATCTAAGAGACCACAGGTCTCCTCTAGTTCCTTCAGGGAACCAGGAGCCACCAGGAGGTTCTATAACTTTCACCCTTCCGATCTCAGATTGATCCAATCACCTCTCCCTCTCCACTGTGAAGTGCTGCTGAAACATTTCATATAACCAGCACGGAGCTGAAGTCACTACAAATGCATGGCCTCTACTTCAGCTGCCTCCGTCTTCAACAACATTTTATATCTTCCTCTTCGACTTCCTCTCCTAGTGAGAGTAGGGCTAGACATACAGATGGGGGATTCATGACATAGGGACTATTCTAAACTTCTGCCACTCTTCTCAGGTTCTCCCTCCCACCCCTCCTCTGCAGATGATCTTGTCTCCCGTCTTCACAGAGAACAGTGATGACATCAGATTTACATTCCTTAAATTTCTTTTCCTCCTAAAAATGTATTTCTTTCCCTTCCTGACTCCCCTCTTAGTGAAAGTATTCTTTCTCTTGTCCAAAATGTGTGTACTGATCCCATCCTCGTCAGTCTCTTTCAGAATACTATTCCGTCAAATTTTCCTCCTCCTCATTTATTCCCACCTTTTCTTCTCTGCAGTTTCTTTTCCCTCCATACATGAATGTTAGATCATTCCTGTCTTAAAAAAAAAAAAGTCTTCCTATCTTGTATTCTATGAGTAGCTGGGTTTAGATATTTTCGCTGAAAAACTTCTAGATAGAGTAGTCATTAGCAATGCTTCACTACCTCCATTCAGTTCTTAACTCACTACAGTCTGACTGATGATATGTCAGGCCACAACCATTTCTTTTGCCAAGGTCAACAATAATCTTCTAATTGTCAAAGACACTTACCATGTTTCAGCTCTCAATTTAACTTGACCTTGACATAGCGTTTGTCAATGTTGATGACTCCTTTCTTTAAGATTTCTTCTTTGGTTTGACATTTTCCCCGTGTCTTCTCTCTACTTGTTATATTTTTTTAAATTTTTATTTATTTATTTTGAGACAGAGAGAGAGAGAGAGAGAGAGAGAGCGAGCATGCAGATAGGGGAAGGGCAGGGAGAGACACGGAGAGAGAGAGAAGCCCAAGCAGGGCGCGAACTCACGAACTGCGAGATCATGACCTGAGCCGAAGTCAGATGCTTAACCGACTGAGCCACCCACTTGCCCCTCTACTTGTTATTTCAAATCTACTTTTCTGATCAACTGTTTCCTTCTTGGTGAAAATTACTAATTTTTATCTTCCTTTTTGCTGTGCAACTTCCTTCCTGTGCAAATCCAATTTCCAATATGGAAAGCTACATCTGAATGTGTCACAGGCATCTTAAATTCAGTGAGTTCAAACCTGGAGTCATATTTTCCAGCCAGCTTTCTTCTCCTAGTGTATGCTTTCTCTTGGTAAATTGCACCATCTTTGTAATCATCCATATTAGAACCCTGGGACATATCCTTAACCACTCTTTTAGTCTTTCTTCCATATTCACTTGCTCGTTAAATCCTTCTGAATATACCTCTTAAATGTCTATCCTTTTCCCCCTCCTCTCCATCATATTTGCCTCTGCGTTAGTTCAGGCCTTTATCACTTCACCTTAATTGGATGCTCTCCTTACAGTCCTACATCCATCCCTCCAATCCACCTTCTACACTACTGTAACAGCCAACCTCCCAAAAGGTAAATCTATTTAGGCTACTCTCCTTGGAAGGTATTCATGGTATCCATGATCTGACCCCTGCCTGCTTGTCAAGCTCATCAACCACAAACTCCCAACACCTCAGAGTCTGGCCACAACTATGGTTCTCTGAATGGGCTGGGGCATTTCTGCATTTTGGCATATGCAGTCTTCCTTTCCTAAAATGCCTTTTCCCCTTGACTTTATGGCATACTCCATACATCCTTAAAATTTTAAATCAAGGGTCTTCTGTATGAAGACTTCAATTCTCTCAGGTAGTATTATAATCGTTCTCTTCCTTGTTAAGGCCTGCACACTTTCTATTTATAGCACCTGTCCTACTCTACTGTGATGCTTGCAGGTCCTTCCTCCCTACCAGGTAACATGTTCACCGAAGGCAGGGTCAATGAACCTATCACTGTGCCTGGCACTTGCTTGGTGTTCCATAAAAGTTTGTTAAATGGCTTGAATTAATTGTCATGCTACAGGGTCCTATATGGTATAACTTGGAATATAATATAATAATATGTAAATATTTGCCATACAAGACCAGAGTATAATAATTAGAGTATAAAGCACCATGTTCTGTCTGCCATGAGAGCTGGGTAGGGTATTATTCTGAAAAATCAAGTTTCTTTTCTACAAACTAGAAGCCCTGTATGGTCAAATTGTCTCCTCCCTTGGGTATAAAGGGATCAGAATCCACCTGTTAGCACTGATGGGCCAAACAAACACCTTTCTGACTCTAGGTGAGCAGTATCAAATTTGGCCAATAAGCACTTGATTCTCTCAGTTCTGTACCTTAACGTCTGCAGGAAAGGCTGCACAGGTGACTGTGAGCCACCTTCTCTTTTATTCTTCTCTTAACCTTTGCTCTGGTCACCCTGATGGCCTTCAATAAAGACATGGAACTGTCTCATTATTACCATCTCCATTGCACCATTACGGAGGGGGGGGGGGGGGGGTCCTTTGACCACAGTGTTTCTTCTCTCCCATCTTCCTCTCCGGGGTGGGCAGAGTGGCAGGAGAGAGAAGCAAAGACACCCGAAGGCCACAAGGTGAGGCACACTCACCTTATCCCAGAAAGAGGATGGATTCCAGGGCAATCCGAGACAGAGCAGAGTCCACTCCGATTTCCTAATCCCTTTCTTGCAACAGCAGGCACGACACCCTCTCTAATCCAGGGCCTGGTGTGTATACGCGACCAGCTGAGGTTGCCTAGGAAACCTGCCCTCCGCCTCCAGCGACCTTGGAGTGGGGAGGGGGACATCAAGGGGTGGGAAAAGCAGCGGCCGAATCCGTTTCTGGATCACGTGGCGGCAACCTCCAGCCAATCAGCAGAGGTAGGGGTCCACCCGGAAGACCCCGCTGGTGCTGCTGGGAAATGGCGGGGAGCTTATTGCTCGCGGGTGTCATTGTGCTCGCGCGCATCTTTTCGCCTGCTGTCGCAGGATCGGAGGACCGGACCGGAGGCAACGAGTTGTGGGCATGATGGCAGAGACCTAGTCGTGTGGCTTCCTCCAGTCCCGGCTCTCTCCCATTGAAAGCCTTTAACCTTCGGGGCCTGGAAGGCCGGAGCCTTGCTGAACTGGAACCTTAAAAGTCATGTCGCTGTGATGTCATAAGGCGACCAGACAGCCAGGACACGTTCCGATCCCCCCTCCCGCTCCCGGCCCTGGCGTGGCCTCGGAGCCCCAAGAATGTAGCTGACCACCGCCTAAGCTGCAGAGCGCGGAACGAGCAGAATAGAAGGACGGAGCAGGCAGGCAAATGCCCTGGTGCCTCTAGAGAGGAGATGGACCCTCCAAGGGTCTTCTTACTGTTCTTGGACCGGCTCTGGAGGGTCCTTTAAATACTCCAAAATGTTCAGGAGGCAAAACATATTTATAAAATAAAGTAGAACTTAAAGAGGGACAGGGAGGAACTTTTTTTTTAAAAGGGTGAGCAGAAGGGCTGAGAAATGAATGCATTCAGTAAAAGGAAAATCAAAGGAACTGTAGCTGTCATTTCATTTTCTAGATCTGCCTGTCCCAATATGGGAGCCACTAGCCACAGCCACACGTGGCTCTTGAACACTTGAATTGAAGTGTACTATAAAATACACATTGTATTTTGAAGACTCAGTATTATTTTTGATATATCGGGTTAAATAAAAATGCGTTATTAAAATTTTACTTTTTAAAAGAGGCGATTAGAAATTTTTAAATTACACATGCGACTTCTATTATGTTTCTGTTGGACAGCGCTGCTGAATTTTTTGTGGTTCAGTTGGTTTGCATAGAATATTTATGACGTTCAGTTCATGCAAAATAGTGCCTGTAGTGCTCTTTTCCGTCACCAGATGGCCGCCTCATTCAATAGACTAGTTTTAAACTTTCTCAAGAAAAATAGAAGTGCAGATTTTAAAAATGTCTCTTTCCGTTTATAACTATCAACAATTCAACATACTTGTCATGATTCAATTGTTTTTTTCTATATTCACTGTAAACACGAACATGGAAAAAATAGACTAATTTTCCTTGTACATTTCTTATTTCACAGGAATTTGTTTACATTTGTCATTAATTGCTGAATTAAAAATAAATTAATTGAAGTGTTTGTGGCTTAAGGATTTGAAACAAATACCAGGGAAATCTGATTCAGATCTGTATGTTTAATATTATTTGAAAACCTAGTTTAACAATATTAGCTGCCTGAGCAAGTATTCATCTTAGGATATAAAGACTAGATAAGGATAGTTTAGGAATCTAAACTTTTAGATTAAAAATTGGAATCAGAAATCAAGAGGTGAACTTTATACATCAAGCTTCTCATTTTGGGAAATGCAGGTCTTTTGGATAAAGTACAGAGATTATCAAAGTACATTGCTAGAAATCTGTTGTGAATCTCCTGACCAGTAAAAGACTAAGAGAGAGCTAACACACAGTTTTCTTTATGTTATATAAACAAGTAATTTTAAGACTCAAGGATTTGGCCAGTCAGCAACGGAATCAGAGTTCCTGTGTAGCTGTAGGCTAATAATCATTGGTGATCTGCCAAACTAAAGCCTTTGTCCTGAGCAATTCTTAAAGGAAGAATTGCCTGTTGTTAACATATTCTAGATGGTATTGGGATGGTATTGGATTACAGTTAAAAGCCACAGGAAGAATACGAAACCAGTGATGATCTTGTTAATCTCCTTTTCTCAGCTTTAAAGTTTATAATGTGGTATATGTGTCCGTTCAAGAAACAGTAGAAAATGAGACTGCTAAAACTCCAATGTGTTAAATAAACATTCTAGTGAATTAAGACTTCATTCATCTATTTATATTCCTAGACAAAGACTAATACATACATATTTAAATCTGTTTACTTATGGGTAAAAGTATCTTGAATCTGAAAATACGTTGTAAACTGGTAGCAAACTTACTGTATCACTGCCTGATTTAAACAAGAATCATTTCAACAAAATAGAGGTGACTTCTCAAACCTACATAAGAAAGTCTTGAGTTGCATGCTAATTGTTAATTAAAACCTTTTGAATTGGTTGTTAAATTTATTTCCCCAAAAGCCCTATCCTTTTTGCTGGAGAACCGTGGAGACATCTAATTACAGTTTGGCTTTTTAATGCCTTTAATTCCAGAGAACCAAAAACCTGAAGATTTCAAATGCTAGTTTAATTTAATTTTTGTGTTCTTGTTAACATTTGATCCTTCTGCAAATTAGTACTTTTCTGTTAATGATGTTATTAGATTATCTGTGAAAATTCCCTGTCCCATGTTTGAATTTGATATATCATAAAAAAGTGAACGTAGTATAATTTAGGGCTTACTTTGGCAGTGGAGAGATAATTATGTAGTTCTTATAACGTCATCATCAGAGGCTCTCATTGTTAATATCTGGTAATGAACATATATTATTCAATTAAAAGGAGTTTTCTGAAGTGAAATTTTTAATTAGATGAACAGAATGGTATTTCTAAATGGTCTATCTGAAAAAGTTAAATAATCTTTGTCCATGATTTGCTAACATATAATTAATGGACAAGATTTTCTTAAAAGACAGCCCGAATGGAATTGTAAAGGTGTTACTCTGTTGCAGACAACATAACCTTTTCATTTTACTATCCCAGTTATATTTAGCTATAAGGTAGCAACTTGAATGACAGTGAATTTAACCAGGGATGGTAGTCTTACTTAATTCACTAGAGAGCTGAGCAGTTCTTTGTGTGTGAGAACTCTTTCTTTACCTCCTTTCTTTTGAGTCTTTTATTTATACCTCTGGCTCAGAAAGTCAATTACATCCCTCAGGTTATAGCACATTATCATCATTTGTCCATATGAGGCCCTTTCTTTTATCTCCAGTTCCTTCTCCAATCCCACCCCCATCTCAACCACACCCCCCACAATCTAATATTTCTTATAAACCTTGAGTTGTGTATCTCTCTTTGAAAAACAGGCAGTATTGTTTTGTAGGTCTGTATTTTTTATTTATATAAATGGCACTGTGCTATAAATTGTATTGATAAAGAATCAATACTTCAGTTCTATTCAGTACTATTAAGTACTGAATCAATCCATTCAGTACTATTTTATGATCTTTGTTTCTGAATGTTCAGGTAGATTATTGTTTCTATACTCTGAACAGTATCCCGTAATACACATCTACCAAGGTTTACCTTTTGCTTGTTCCCCTATCTTGGGCACCTAGGTTGACTCCGATGAACAACACTGTGTTTAACAGCCTTGTAATTGCTTTCTTACAGACAATTTCTCCAAGACATATGTCAGGAACAGAATTACTGGCCCAAAAGCAAACAGTTTCCTGAATACCTTCTGATAACTTTCCAGAATAGCTGTCTCAGATTCTCCTCCCTCCAACAGTGCTTGACAATTCTTATTCACCTTGTTGGGGAAATATAATTAAAACTCAGATCTCCTGACAACACAAAACACCTCTCCACAAAAGTAGAAGGAAAAGAAAATCAATTTTATTACTGAAAAAATTACACATTAAAGCAGAATATGATGGACGTCACAGGCAATCCCCTAAAGAGACTGCAGACAAAAAGAAAACTTACCCTTTTGTATAGCAAGCAGATACAACCTATCCCATGCATGTTCTCAAATAATAACTAGTCCTCAAGTAAGAGGATTTGACAGCACCATTTGTCACAACTTTGGGATTGACATTCAGTTCATCCTAAGTTCACCTGGTAACTGGGATGACCCTCTGTGTTAGCTAATTGACTTTATCCAAAGGAAAAATGAACTCTTTTTGACATAACATCTTCATGACAGAAGGTAGTTTGGGAGCAAGGCAAAGTTGGTTTTTACCCTCCCACAGAAACTGGGACACAAGGGTGCAATTGACAAACACTCTTTTTTTTTTTTTAATTCAAGTATAATTAACATACAATATTGTATTAGTTTCAGGTAGATGTACAACAGTAGTTCAACAATTGTATACAAGAGTAGTTACCACCTGTCACCAAAGTTATCATAATATTATTCACTATATTCCCTATGCTGCACTTTTCATCCCCATGACTATTTTATTACTGGAAGTTTGTACCTCTTAATCCTCGTTACCTACTTCATCCAACCCCTCACTTCCCTCCCCTCCAGCAACCATCATTTTGCTTCTTGTACATATGGATCTATTTGTGTTTTGTTTGTTCATTTGTTTTGTGTTGTTTTGTTTTGTTTTTTAGATTCCACATTTAAGTGAAATGGTGTGGTATTTATCTTTCTGTCTGGCTTTTTCACCTAGCATAATACTCTCTAGGTTCATTCATATTGTTGCAAATGGCAAGATTTCATTCTTTTGTATGGATGAATAATGTGTATATACTTGGAAGCAACCCAAGTGTCTATTGACAGATGAATGGGTAAAGAAGAGGTCTTCACAATCTACATGTCACAGCGTGTTGTTAAATATTACCTTATATACCCCAAACCAGTGCTACTTTGACTCTGTAGAGATTTATTGAAATTTTTTGTATCTGTAAAATTTTATAATAAAATACTTGAGAAAGTAACAGATCACCTGTGAGACACACCCCCCCCCCCAACTCCTGACCATTGTCTCACGTTTCTTGATTTCGTGAAGCTAATCTATAACAGGATTAAAAACACTGGGGATTTGCTCCTGTTTTCATCTGTCTATACCCCCAGACTAGTGGGATTCACTAAGTGAATCTTCTACATTGAACCAAACTTTCCCTCAGGTGGACTGTTGCAAGATCTAGTGGGAAGACAGAATGTTAGTGGGTCCTTTTCTGTACAGATATGCAGTCATTTTTCCCAATGGAATTTCCAGTATTAAAGTTGATATTTTGAGCTCTATGTATATGTCTCATGTCTGTTTCCCAGTTGGTTTGAAGCTTGAGAGGGAAAGAAAGGGTTTTTGCCTTCAAAAGCCTGATTCTATAGTCTGGTTTAAGTGTATTTTTGTATAATCCAAATGTTTGAAATTTAAAATGCATATTGACCCTGAAAAAGACAGAATATTCTACAAGTCAGAATAAAGAGCTCTTTTTCCATTTTAGGAAAGTGAAAGTGTGCTGTACTGTTACTATAGATCTACCTGCTAGCCACATGCACACAGAAATGATAGTATCTGTAGGATCTAGAGCCAGCCTACACGGAAACACTTGATTTGCTTTATAAAGCATGGCTAATGTGCACATCTATGCACCTGACAAGAGGTCTTGGGAAAAGGATGTAGCACTGTTATTAAACAGGGAACTCTAAGACAATTACTAGTTGTGGCCAGCACCATTTTGCTAGCTCTGCCAGAATGATCATTGCATGAGCCAACCTGCAAATCCAACACCCGAGTAGCAGCAGAATTTTAATTGTGCAAACACAGGATGAATTCCACCAAGCAGAATATTAGACTGTAATTAGTAACTTTAAATGACCCACTTAAATCATATCCAGGACATCAAAAATAAGAAAGGCATTCATGCCCTTGAAAACATTAGTAACATATAATAAAAGCTAGCACAAATATAGTGCGAAAGTCTCATATGTATTTTCATTTGTATATATGTATTCATAAATAAACAGAAGAATTTTACCTAAGGTACCAGGTTTTGTGTCAGTTACCAAGTTTTTAAATTATTGTGCTTAGAAGACTAAGCATTTAATTCACCTTTTGTTTTAATACATAATCACATTTAAAATCATCCCAGATATTTTTTCTTTGAAAGATATATTAGCAGTCTTTCATTCTTGTTTTAAAAATCTCTGCGGTGCCTGAGTGGCTCAGTTTGTCAAGCAACTGACGCTTGATTTCGCCTCAGGTCATGATCTCACCATTTGTGAGTTCAAACCCTGCATCAGCCTTTGTACTGACAGCACGGAGCCTGCTTGTGATTCTCTCTCTCCCCCTCTCTCTGCCATACTCCTGCTTGCTCTCTCTCTCTCTCTCAAAGTGAATAAAGTTAAAAAATTAAAAAAAAATCTCTATTGGCTGGACACGTACCCCATACCTGATCTAAACCTGAAATGCTACAGACCCTGTTTATCTTTGTCTTTTTTGATCTTCAATAAAGATACCTACTTATTCCAATATTTAGAAGTCCATACTGTAGGGTGTCTGATGGGTCAGTAAGTTGAGAGTCTTACTCTTAGTTTCTGCTTAGGTCATGATATCATGGTTCGGTTTGTGAGATCAAGCCCCAAGTGAGGCTCTGTGCTGCTTGGGATTCTCTCTCAGGAGAGAGAGCTTGCTTGGGATTCTCTCTCTCCCTCACTCCCTGCCCTTCCCTCTCACATGCACTCTCTCATTCTCTTTCTCAAAATAAATAAACATTTTAAAAAGTCCATATTTTAGATCAGTTCTGTTCAATAGAAATAAAATGTGGGCTATATATGTAATTTTAAATGTTCTATTAGGCATATTAAAAAAGTAAAGAGAAACAGGTGAAATTAATTTTTTACGATATTTTAAAAATCACATTATCATCAGAAAAGTCTTTTTTAAAAAAATTGTGGTATAATAGGGAGGTGAATGCGGGACGAGCTAGGTGGGTGATAGGGACTAAGGAGAACACTTGTGATGAGCACTAGGTGTTGTATGCAAGTGGTGAATCACTGAATTCTACTCCTGAAACCAATATTGCACTGTATGCCAACTGACTAGAACTTAAATAAAAATTTGAGAAGAAAAAAAAGTAAAAAATAAACTTTCTGGGGCACCTGGGTGGCTCAGTCGTTTGAATGACCGACTCTTGATTTTGGCTGAGGTCTGGATCTTGCAGTTTGGGGGTTCAAGCCCTGCGTGGGGCTCTGCACTGACAGTGGGGAGCTTGCTTGGGATTCTCTCTCCTCCTCTCTCTCTGCCTCTCCTCAGCTCATCCGCTCGCTCTCTCTCTCTCTTTCTCAAAATAAATAAACTTTAAGTAAAAAATAAATTATTTCCTGCATTACAAAACAATTTAAGTATAATTGGCATACAACATTATATTTGTTTCAGGTATGCAAATTTGATATTTGTATATATTGCAAAATGATCACCATAATAAATCTAGTTAATATCCATCATCATGTAAGTTACAGAATTGTTTTTTTTCTTGTGAGGAGAACTTTTAAGATTTACTGTCTTAGCCATTTTCAAATATGCAATACAGTGTTATTAACTATAGTCATGATGCTGTATATTGCATCCTCATTATAACTGGAAATTTGTACCTTTGGTTCTCTTTACCTATTTTGCCCAAGCCCCAACCCCAACCTCTGGCAACCTCCAATCTGTTTTCTATATTCATGAGCTTGTTTGTTTGTTTTGCTTTGTTTCTGCATTCTGTATATAAGTGAGCTCATACAGCATTTGTCTTCCTCTGACTTATTGCACTTAGCATGATGCCCTCAAACTCCATCCGTGTGGTCACAAATGGCAAGATTTCATTTTTTTTAATGGCTGAATGTATATTTTGGCCAACATATTCTTTATCCATTCATCTGTCAATAGGCATTTAGATTGTTTCCATATTTTGGCTGCTGTAAATAATGTTTCGAGTTAGTATTTTCATTTTCTTTGAATAAATACACAGAGGTGGAATTGATGGATCATAGAGTAGTTCTCCTTTTAATTTTTTTGATGAACCTCTATACCTTTTCCACAGTGGCTGTACCAATTTACATTTCTACCAACAGCGCATGAGGATTCCTTTTTCTCCACATCCTCACCAACACTTGTTATTTCTCATCTTTTTGGTAATAGTCCTTCTGACAGGTGTGAGGTGATATATCTTGTGGTTTGGATTTGCATTTTTGTGATGATTGATTATGTTAAGCAACTTTTCATGTGATTGTTAGCCATCTGTATGTCTCTTTGGGGAAAACATCTATTCAAATCCTCTGCCAGTTTTTAGTTTTTTAATTGGATTGTTTGGGGATTTTTTTCTATTCAGTTGAACGAGTACTTTAAATATTTTGTATATTAACCCCTTATCAGATATATGGTTTACAAATATTTTCTTTCATTCAATAAGTTGACTTATTTTGTTGATGGCTTCCTTTCCCGTGAAGGTGAAATCAAGTTTAATGATTTTTTTACCCAAAATATAAAAATATTTTCATTTCAACATGTAATATAAAAAGTCATTAATGGCTATTTTTATTCTTTTCATATGAAAATTTCAAAATTCAGAGTATATTTTATCCTTTCTGAACTCAGACCAGCCACATTTTAAGTGCCTGTGAATTGTGGCTACTGTATTCAATTGTATAGTTCTAAATGATTGTTTTTAATGTTTTCATTTAGAATTTGGATGCATACTAAACTTAGGCTTGGCTGCACTGAAAGAAAGCACAAAATAATCATAGCTTTATAAAGAAATTTATTTCTCTCTTATACAAAGTTTGGAGATAATGCTCTAGTGTTAGTAAGGTGTCAGGACCCAGCTTTTTCACCTTGTTTCTCTGTTGTGTATGGCCTTTATTAACAGGGTTGCCTCATGGTCTAAGATGCTTGCCTCATCTCCAGTCTTCACATCTGCTTGCCAGCCAGCAGATAGGAGGAGAGAGAAGGAGAAGTTTTATATAATAATCATATACCGTCAGCTTAGTCACAAGTCTACAGATAGCAGCAAGAGAGACTGGAAAATTTACTGTAAATTCAAGTTAGCCCTATGTCTAGCTTAAAATGGAACGTTCTTTTACTACAGAAGAAAAGGAAATGGGGAAGGAGGGGAAACTAGTAATCTTTGTTTCAAGAGGGTCTTTGAAAACTCAATGGGTTTCTGAAGAGATTGTCTTTTTCTTTTTTTTTTTTTAAATTTTTTTAACGTTTTATTTATTTTTGAGACAGGGAGAGACAGAGCATGAACGGGGGAGGGTCAGAGAGAGAGGGAGACACAGAATCTGAAACAGGCTCCAGGTTCTGAGCAGTCAGCACACAGCCCGACGCGGGGCTCGAACTCACGGACAGTGAGATCCTGACCTGAGCCAAAGTCGGACACTTAACCAACTGAGCCACCCAGGTGCCCCGAGATTGTCTTTTTCTTAATGTTTATTTTATTTTTGAGAGAGAAAGACAGAGCGCGAGCAGGGGAGGGGCAGAGAGAGAGAGGGAGACACAGAATCTGAAGCAGGCTCCAGGCTTGGAGCGGTCAGCACAGAGCCTACACGGGGCTGGAATTCACGAACCAGGAAATCATGACCTGAGCCAAAGTAGGAGGCTTAACCAACTGAGCCACCCTGGCACCCAGATACAGTAAAATTCTTAAAATGAGTTCATTTGTTTTTAATTTAGTAAGTGAACGCATTAGTAGACAGTTTGGGATTGTTTGAGAAGAGGAAGGACAGAGGAAACAATGAAGGGAAGTAAAATGTCATACAACCAGATAAATGGGAGAGATTCACTATGTCAGTTGGAGCCTCACTGTTATTTTCTTTACTAGACTGGGCCACTCTCAGGCAACAGGGTCGCTCTCTCTGTCTCTGTCTTCAGGTCTTAGAAGTGCACTTGCCACATCGTGGTTACTTGACAAGTGTGTGTTGTGAAGTAAAGGAGCACTCTTCCTCATTATAGAGACCCCAGGAATGTTGCCAATATTCTTTGACTAACCTAAGTTGGTTGAGTTAAAAAGATACTTGAGTAAAAGTGGTGATTTTAAAGAAATCACATCAAACTCTTTTAAGTTTAACCATGATTGCGATTCTCATTTACAACTATTTCAGCAGCCTCTCAACTGGGTTCAAAGAGGGAAAATAAACTGGAAAAGATATAAGCCCCTTCTGAAGTTGTAGATGAGAGAAGGGACACGAGAGAATAACTGAGATGCTTGCAGGTGAGATCTTTGTGTTTCACAGTCCTAGACATTTCTCCTTCCCTCGGGTGCACTTTATATTTTTAATTCTTCACGTAATCACTTTTACTTCTCATTCAGTTGAAGCGATTACTTAATTCATCTGCAATCATTGTTTTGAATGCCTCAATTCTTTAGATTGCCCTTAAGAATTTTCCAACTGGATATTCCATTTGAAGAAAAAAAATGTTCATTTCTTCAAGGATTTTCAAAATATTCTTAGATTTTTGTCACTAATCTTCTTCCCTTTGGTTTTATTTCTAAGTTCAGTTTAAGTGAGTTGCTAAGCATTAGGAGTGCTATATGAGCCAGAAATACAGGGACTCAAATGAGAGTCACCCTAGACATTGATGAACAGCTGTAATGAGTAACTGACAGGTACTTCAAATTATAAGCTTATCATGTTTCCTTTTTTTTTTTTTTTATAATAACAACACACTGTCCTAATTTGTAGAATATCTCAATCTTTCCCAGTGTTCTAGACTATCAAAGCATATCTACAAGGGAGGGCTTTAAATTTAGAATTTCATTACAAAAATCTCTTGATTAGAACAACTATTCTCAAGGTTTTGGTCTCCTTTATACTCTTAAAAATTATTGAGGACTCCCAAAAGCTTTTGTTTGTGTGAGTTATACTAACTGAGACTTACCATATTAGGAATTAAAACTCAGAAATTCAAAACATGTTTATTTTAAAAAGAATAAATAATTACATCTTAACATAAAAAGCATGTTTATACAAATAATTGTAGTTTCTGAAAGAAAAACTTTAATGAGAAACAGCATTGTTTTACATGTTTTGAAAGTCCTTTAGTGTCTGACCTAAGAGCATATGTTTTGATTCTTACATCTGCTTTTGTAGTCAGCTGTTGCAAAATCTCAGCTTACGGAGTTTCATACACTTATGAGAGAATGGGAGTATTACAGTGTAATATTATGAAACTGGTTTTGACTTCACAAACCCTGAAAGTCATTGGCCACATATTGTGAACCATTGGTCTTGAACAACATTTGGTGTATGAATAAAAAAGGTTTAATATTCATAATTGAGAGTAAAGAAGTTTATAATTCTAGGCCTAGAAGTTACTCCATTAGTCATTGGGACACAAGTTTTAAATATCTTTTTTTTAAAATTTTTTTTTTAACGTTTATTTATTTTTGAGACAGAGAGAGACAGAGCATGAACGGGGGAGGGTCAGAGAGAGAGGGAGACACAGAATCTGAAGCAGGCTCCAGGCTCTGAGCTGTCAGCACAGAGCCCGACGCGGGGCTCGAACTCACGGACTGTGAGATCATGACCTGAGCCGAAGTCGGACGCTTGACCGACTGAGCCACCCAGCGCCCCTTAAATATCTTTTAAAATAATTTCTTCACTATTTAGGTGTAGAGGTCAAGATAAGCTTTAAAATTCTGAAAAATTCCACATATGTGTTTGACATTATTCAGTGTTGACATTATTGACATAATATGAGGGTATATATACATATTGAGCAGAACTTTAAAAAGTCTTTAGAAGGGGTGCCTGGATGGCTCAGTTGGTTAGGCCTCCAACTTTTGATCTCAGCTCAGGTTCTGATCTTGGGGTCATGAGTGCAAGCCCTGTGTTGGTCTCTGAGCTGGGCTTGAAGACCACCTTAAAAACATGTCTTCAGAAGTTGTCACTTGTGATCTTGCCTTTTTAAGCAGTTAGCACCATCATATTGCCTGGCAGAGTCAGCATGGCACAGTAGAAATAGCTCAAGGTTCTGAATTCTAACTTCAGAATTGACTGACTTTATGAATGTAGATGAGTTACTTCACTCCTCTAAGCCTCAGTGTTCCCATTTGTGAAATGGGAATACAAGTACCTGCACTGGAGAACTGAAAGGACAAGGGCCGGCAAGTGTGGGATGCGGTTAAAGAGCTAATAGCTGTGACTATAAAGATTAAGTCTCAATCTCACAATGTAGCATGGATTTTGATGGACAGCCATGCTGAATTCCACCTGGAAACAGGTGGGGGCAGTGGTGAACTGTATGAGTAGGAAGGCTTTGGCACACCTTAGCTGCAGATAGACTGCAAAGACCCTACTGAAAGAACAAGAGACCCATCCAAGCAAGATGCAGCTGTGGCATCAGAGGAGCACGCAGATCAGAGTTAGCACGAGGTACAGAGACACGGAAGCCAGAAGCCAGAAACCAGGGTGAACCCAAGCATGAAAACCAAAGAGCAAGCCACCAGGTCACCAGAGAGGAGAATCAGATCAAGGTCAGGAATTAGGAACAATTAAGGACCTGGAGAGGGTGCAAAGAATATTGAGAGAGAAATTTCAGGGCCTGGTTGAGTCTAGTGAGGGATGAAATCCTTTGAGGTGGTAGCCTGGGCCAGTCACACTAGCCCAGCCTGATCCAAAAGACAACCTGCCCCAGTGTGGTCATAGAGAAGGGATGGAGGCTTTTACCATGATTCTACCCAGATACCAAATGGATCCAGCCTGAGTGAAGTGACTATTCCCCCTACTTCAGCCCCTCTTCCTCTTCATCTTGTAACAGAAGTGCTCTTTCCTGTGGGGAAAAAAGTAAGGTGACCAGTTTTCCTGGTTTGCCTGGAACCGAGGGGATTCCCCAGGACATAGATTTTTTTTTTCAGCTTTAAAACTGGAAGAATTCCAGGCAAACTGGGATGTGTTGGTCACTGTGTCCCACAGTACAACCAACCCCCCCCCCCCCCCCCCCCCGTAACGCAGTGCACGTATCACAAGTGAGGCTGATGGAAGTCCTCATGAGGGACATTCTTCTCAAAGCTATCAGTAAAGACAATGCTATTGCTCCTGGCTGGACTAAGTTAGTGGGATGGATGTTAGTGGGATGGATGTCATGATCTGCCAAAGGTCATTTCAACCACTACAGGGAGAATTTCTGTCTGAGAGATAAAGATAAATCCTCATCCCTGATGATCATCTTGATCCAGCTGAGCCTAAAGCAAGACTACTTAGGGACCTTTCAGTGACATGAACTTATAAACTTTTTCTTCTGCATAAGTTTGGATTTGGCTTCTAGCCTGGCTTAATATAGTGGGTACCTTGAATAGAAGGCAGCTTGTAAATCATGGCATACACTTAGCTACTAGAAACCTTTCTCATTTTGTGAGAAATTAGAGCTGACTAGGTTAAAAGCTGTAATACAGGACTCCTAAAATATAAATTGCTCTCCTCTGACCAATGTCATATGACTTCCTGTCTTACATTGGTTTGATGTGTCTGGTAACATGGCCTTTATTAGAATAGCCTGTTTCTTTTTTCTTTTCTTTTGTCTTTCTTTCTTTTGTATTGTCTTTCTTTCTTTCTTTCTTTCTTTTTTTCGATTAGCTTGTTTTTTGAATTCTTCTGGGTATTTGTCAGGGATATCTTCTTGCCATAACTGTGTTCAGTATCTCCTCGCCCCCTCTGTCTTAGCTCTTCTAGCACTATACCTTACTTTAAATATCCAACCACATTTCTTCCAGCTCCTTGCCAGTATTTAATGCTCTCAGCTCCACCAGTCTTTCTGGGTTCCTGGCTACCAACACTTCTCCTTGACCTACTTGACTACACCTTGGCCATGGTTTGCTCTAGTCCTTGTTTAACCTGGCCTGACCTTGGCACCAGAAGGGACTGAAAACCAGTGAATGGAACTTTGGCTTAATCTTTAGACACTTGAATGTTGATCTTGGTTGAAACAGCCTGTTTTTGTCATTATTGGAAACATGGTCTATTTCCAAATAATTCTTTTGGGCTTTATGCTGCTTTAGTGGTCAAGAACTTCCTCTCCCATATTATGTAACTTTGGGTGGATGGTTAGGGCAGGGGATGGAGAGTGGTAAACTTGCAGAATAGATTTTTGAAAATGATGACTCAGGGCTGAGTTAAGAAGGATGCTGCTACAGCTATAGTTTTCAGATTTTGTGGATATAAGAATAACTTCAGGGGCTTATTTAAATTGCATATTTCTGAGCCTGTTTCCAGTGACTCTGACTCAGTAGGTCTGGGGTAGGGCCTAGGATTAAGCATGTTAAGTAAAAATATCAAGTGATTCTGATGTAGTTAGTCTCTAGAGGATACTTTGGGAAATACTTCTCCACGGTGTGTTCAGAACATTTGCTTGGGGGAGGAAAGACCCTGATAGTCTGGGTATACTAGAATAGATATAGGGTATATCATCTTTGTGATTTTCAAATCCTTTTGGGTCTTTTATGATGCTTGGCTTGTTTTCCTTAAGCAGTCTGGAAAGTTGGAAGTCAGGATGGAGAAATATGGGTGTATATATATATAATATATATATATATATATATATATATATATATTATATATATATTAATCAGAATATGATACTGTAAATGTCAGTTCTCTAGAATCATCTCCCCTTAAGACATCAATGATGTACGTGCATTAGGCAGGTATCTGTCTCAGAGTCCCTACATCTGTATTCTGGGAGGGATGAACATAGCCCATTAGAACCAGGGCTCCCAGCACCAAGATGGCAGTTTCCATTGTACTACAAGTTCACTGGAAGTATTGATGCTTCTAGCATATCTCAAGAAGGCTTTGCTTGGCTGCTGGTTTCTGGACAGAGTCCAAGAAAACCATAGACCTCTCTAGGGGAGCAAAGTGCTAAGTCTAAGGTGGACCACAAATTCTGAGACCTATAGGGAAAAGAGGGATATATATTACATTAAGGGTTAGAGTTGTTTAGTAAAATTGAAGAGTTACCATGAGTAGCTGGTTTCTCAAGTTGGCCATCAATGGTTTCAATTTCAGTGGGGCAAAAAAGGCTGCAGCACTATTTGGTTTCTGAAGGTGTCATTCACATAGAATGCAATGGGCATGGAGCTCCATGGACTATTTTTAATATAGTAATACTGGGGACAACATTGTATAAAAATAGATGTGGTCTCTAGTTATCAGGCAAAGTTTATAGTTCCTGAAACTACTTAGGTTTGTAGACCTTTTGAAGCATGTAGATTGACAGATGTAGGTTCTGGGATTGTTCCATGATGATATTCATCCTTTAATAAGGGCCTCATTACTCCAGAGCTGATTGTTTTTCCACTCTCTCTCCACTGGGGGCTTGTAAATGGTATAGTGCCTCACCTGCCCAAGTGCAAAGAGGAAGAGAACGTTGGAGTCAGGTTAGCTTAAGTGCCTCAGTTTAAGATGATCCTTAAGGAAGCCACCAAGTTTGAGAATAGTGAAGATACCTGAGCTGGTATTTAAGGGGGCATTGAATCAGTTTCAGTCAGTAGGCACAGTAATCTGCACATAGTCACAACTATTTCCACTTCAGTGGCCCAAATGGACTGACTATTGAGAACTTCCTGAAACTCATTTAGAATGGCTTTATTCCAGACCAAACTGAGTAAACTAAATGAAATTAGCGATCTAGGCCAAGACTAAGATATAGCTCTGGTGATTACCATTGAAACTTCCAGACCCAGTCAACCACCTTTAGGCATCCTTCAAAATCCACCACAATTGAGCTGTGGATTATCCAAAATAGTCAAGCAGGAAACTGTAATTATTATCACTAGAGGCTTTTATCGCTAACCCTCTTGGATTGGAGGTTTATGAGGAAGTCTAAACTTTAAGGTAGCTGTGCTTACGTTTATAGGTTAAAGATTTTAGCTAAAACTAAAGCCATGCCAAGAGGCTGGACAGATTCTTGTTTCTTTCAAAGGTATTTGGAAGGCTAAGGAGAAAGATTTTAGGAGAAATAAGAGAATTAGGAGATGGACTTCAGTTTTCAAAATATTTAGGAATTCAATGGCCTTCAACGTGGCCTTGAGCTGGGGGTGGTATTCCTCCATGCATATTTGGGGGGTAATGGGCAGAGTAAGCACTACTGACAGAACCCATGAGGTTAACTTCAGAGCTTTCAGGTACCCGGAGTTGCATAAAAGCCTCTATCCCATGGGTAAGAGATGTAGAGAGCAGAAAGCCAAGAAGTGAAAACCAACGACTTGGGTTTAACTGGGAAGTGGGTGGAGACTTGCAAAGTAAAAGCAAGATGAAATGAAACTAGGAAAGGGCAAGTCACCAGAATTGAAGCCACATCTAAGGGAGAAACCAGGACAAGCAGGGACTGAAAGCTTAAATCTAAGCCAGTCCATCTCCATAAGGCAAATATTGGTCAAAGCCAGGACCCAGTATATTACAAGATCTCGAGGTGCCTGGTGGAGACATCTGAGAGTTGGGATGAAAGAGCAGTGTCCCTTGAAGGAGGTGACCCTGCTTAGTCCAAAGGATCCCCAATGTGTCTTCTACTGGGACTCCGCACTTCTTCCTTCATTTATACAGACATCATATATTAAGTACCTACTATGTGCTAGTCACTGCTATAAAATGTCCATATAAATCAGTGAGAAAAAAGACATCCAAGAAATCAGCGCTACCCTGTTCAACACAACATATAGGAAGAATTTCATTTTTACACAACCAAAATAACTCTTAGTCAACATGTATCCATCTTCCCAATGCTCTTTCACATTGGCACTCTTGGCAGCGGGCCCAGCTGGTCAGCCAGCACTGCTGTTTCCTAGCATTTCCTAACCAAGCAGGGGCATCATTGCCTGTGGCTCTGCATTCATTGATTTTTATGGTGTTTCTTCAACTAGAAATTATTTCACGTTTTTGTTCTTGTTAGAGCAGCTACTTCAAGTCTTGAGAGCATTCATGCTTTATATATGTATGCTCAGGTGCAGTGTTAAATGCATCCTTATTTCTAATATAATTTAATTTTCAAAGTCCAACTTCCTACAACTGTGTAAAAACATATTCCACTAGTGGTAGTTGGAATGCTGGCATTATCAGTTGGGCTTTAGGCAAACCAATGTTTATTATTGATCAGAATCATCTTGAAGAGACACTAAAAACATTCCTTTTAGAATAATTTGAAACCATTTATTGAGTGCTGACTATATGTCAGGCACTGTGCTGACTATATCATAATAATAGTGTTTATAAAGAGCTCACTATATGTCAGACACTATGTTAAGGGCCTTGTATTATCATGTCACTCAATATTCACAGCAGTCCTGTTGAAGAACAGACTATTATTCCCATTTTTGAGTTGAGAAAATGAAGACGCAGAGAGTAGCTCACCTAAAGTCTCACAGCTAGACTGTGGCAGAGCTGGTATCCAAACTCAAACAGCCTGATTGCAGAGCTCATGCTCTTAACCCTAAATATATGACCCACTTCATGTAATGTTCACAATAATCCTATGAGGTCTGTCTACATTGTGACTGCTCTTTTACAGGTTATAACATCAATATTATAGATATTAGAAATGGGGCTTGGGGTGCCTGGGTGGCTCAGTTGGTTAAGCATCCGGCTGCAGCTGAGGTCATGATGTCACCCTTGTGGGTTCAAGCCCCGTGTCGGGCTCTGTGCTGACAGCTCAGAGCCTGGAGCCTGCTTCAGATTCTTTGTGTGTGTCTCTCTCTGCTCCTTCCCTGCCTGCTCTCTCCCTCTCTCTCTCTCTCTCAAAAATAAATAAACATAAAAAAATTTTTAGTAAAAAGAAAAGAAACTGAGGCTTTATGGGAATCATTTGCCATCATTGAGTAGGTAGGTTTGGACCCAGGAAGTCTGATGCCACCATGCCCTTTTGCTTTCTTGCTATACTATACTGCCAGTATGTAATACAATTGGAATTCGAATCCCATCTGATTTCAGAATCCCTAACCAATCCAGTTCCAGTCAATCTCACACAGTTCTCTTTGTTTGTCTGTTTTGATTAATGATTTATACTAAGGTTTAGAAGCAGTGGGATAACTATTGTGCCATTTAACTCCACTGGAGTTATTGAGGAACTTTTAGAAACAGAATGTCTTAAGATGCTTTTTGTATGAAATCTTATGTTGATTATTCATTTGCCTTCCAGAGAGAGATATTAGAATGCCTTTGGTAAAGAGCAGTTAGAAAAGTCTTTGATAATATTGGAATTCTCCATTTGGAGAATTAGAGTCTAGTAGATCTGAGTAATAATGTGCTGTAATATTATAATAGAAATCAATTGGAAAAAGCGATACAAATTACAAATATTAGGCTTACATGCAACCTTTCCTATCCTTCAGAAACTCTGCTATTTCCACCTTCATGCTTTAAAGATGACTCTGCCTTCTACTTCACTGAAAAGTTACAAGCTCTCTGATATGAAGCCTCCCTCATCTCCAGCTCAAACTTTTTCTCAATATTCATCTCTCTTGTGTTCTCTTTTCTATTTCTGAAAAAGAAGTCAATTTCCTACATTCTAAATTTAATCCTTGCTCTGAAGGGCCTGTACCAGGTTGGGGTCTTATGGAGAGACTAGATTGGGTAGGGTGTTTTCCTACACTAGATGGGAGCTGGCTAAATTCTAGGGGTGCACATGAGCTGTAGACCAAGAAGAAGGCCAATATCAGTATTGGAGGTAAGTATCAAGCACCCACAGCAAGGAGAGACTTCAGGGCTACAGGGAAGCAGTCAAGATCCAAGAGAGGCAGGAAGAGACCAGAAAGTGGAGTTATGGTGGGTCCACCTAAAATGGTTTAAAACATAAGCAAGAACAATGGGAACTTCTTTGGGTGATGAGTATAGTAGGTGAAGAGAACCAGGTGCTCATTCTATCCTTATCCACTGGCTTCTTCAATATCTCCTCCTTTTCTTGAATCTACAATTTTTCTTTCTATATTTTATCTTTCCTCTTAGCCTATACACTTTTTCTCTCCCTTTCCAAAAGGCACATTCCCTTAATCTCTTTATTTTTTAAGCAAGTGTCATCTTTCCCCCCACTTCCTTTCCAGTGGGCAAATTCAATGGTGAAATTCAGTTGCCAATTGAGTTATCATCACCATCAGGCATTAAATATTGTTGAAGATGCCCATACTTGAAACTCCTCCCTCAACTGTGCTCTCTCCCTACCTCCTTGGATGCTGTTTTTTCTTCTTTGGGCTCTTAAATATGTATTTCTTTTTTTAATGTTTATTTCTTTATTTTGAGAGAGAGAGTAAGTGAGCAGGCGGGTGGGGGGGGGGAGGTGCAGAAAGAGGGAGAAAGAAAGAATCCTAAGCAGGCTCCATGCTGTCAGCTCAGAGTCCACTATAGGGATTAAACTCACAAACTGTGAGATGAGGACCTGAACAGAAACCCAGAGTCAGATGCTTAACCGACTGAGCCACCCAGACACCCCTAAATATGTTTTTCTTAAGGATATATTCTTTGCCTGTTTCTTAGCCCTCTACTATCTCCCCTGGTATACCTATCCAACTGTATGACTTAGATTATCCTCTCTACCCAGGTGACACCTCAATCTGAATCACCAGCTTTGACCTTGATTGACCTTTCACATTTCAGTATCCAGATGGATACCTTCACTTGTGTCTCATCTGCACATTAAATTCTGTGTGGCCAAACATTAACTAATTATTCTTCCACAACCAGCTACTCTTCCTGTGTTTTTAAAAATTCCTGTTAATGATATTTATGAACTCTACATTCCCCCAAATTCTAGACCTTTTGGTCAATCTTTACTCTTTCCATGTTTAATCAGCTATCAAATTCTGTTGATTGAAATATTTTTAATATATGTCCCCTAATTTCTATTTTTACTTCCTCTTTCTAGTGCTCTTCATCAAAACAACTTTAATAGCCTGATAGCTGACCTTTCTACCATTAATTTTCTTCCCTTCCAAACCCACTTGAGTTGCTACTATCTTTTCCTGAATAACATCTTTCATACCTCTCATTAAGACTCTTACCTTTAAAAAAAATCTAAGCATCTTAATATAGCATTCTAATTCCTTCACAATCTGAGACCAACCAATTTTTCTATTTTTATTTCTGACTTTGTCAAACCTTTGCTCTAGAAAAACACTTATTCTTCTCTGTAAGTGTCCTATAATTTCTCTCTTCCAGGCCCTTATTGTTTCTTAGACCAGAATGATCTCTAGTCATCAGCTCCTCATGTACAAATCCTACAACTTTCAAAGCCTACCTCAAATACTTATCCCATGTAGCTTTTTTGACCTCTCCAGATAGCAGTAATCTTTATGTCTTCTGATTTATCATATGACTTTATCTGTACCTTGTTCCTAGTGCTTATCACCTTCTGCTTTGGATTTTGATTATTCACATGCTCATTTTATTATCTCCATGATTTGATTGTACACGTATTGAAAAACGGATTCATCTTTGTATTCCCAAAGTGCCTGGTATAAACATTTGAACAAATTTGATTGGACTCACCGGATATTCCACGTACTTCTTTATATTTTCCAGGATCCTTTGCCATTAGACTTGGGGCATGTAACTAGTTCTGGCAAGTACTCTGTAAGGAGTTATGTGTAACACTTGGAGTTTGACATATTTGGGAACAGATGAGAATTCTCCACTCCTTCTCCCTTCTTATCCTTCTGTGACATTCTACAAGGCCATGTGTTCCAGCTACAACTTGGTGGAGTTTCTATGTCTGAGTCTCTGATAGTGTAGATCAGGGCTTCCTCTGAACTGTACTAGTTGTATGTCTAAGCCTCTGAGATTTCAGAATTAATACTTTACTGCAGCATAGCCTGTCTTAGCCTGACAAATAGAGGAAGTATTCAGTACATTTATGAATGAACAAATGAAGAAGGTGTCTATTGAATAAATTGTGTCGGTGGAATTGCTCAAGAAGCATGATCCACAGCCCGTAGGAGGTTCCAGTTTCATAGGTGTCTGCACAAAAAAGGCAATATCATCAGATTGTAAGTAGTCAACCATTTGATTCATTCTTCCTACAAATATCTTATAAACCTTTTGCTTTAAAAAATTCATTTTGTAGTTTACTTTGTATGTAGTTTCATGGTTTGTTTTCTTTTGGGGGGGTGTAGCAAAATTTGAAGTTAGGTATTAGACATGCTTGCTCATTGAAAGCTAACATGAAGTTTTCTTGATGCAGTCAAATGCATAATCCTTATCTTCCTCTGGTTTATCAACAGCCTATAGCACTCCTTTAATGAATTGATTTTTGATGCTTAAAACGACTTTACATGAAAAATTTATAAGCAAAACTTACTAGTATCCAAAGGATGCTGGTTGTTTACCTTTGAGATATTTAATATAACTTTTTTTTCTTAGAGTATTCAGAAAAGATGAAAAAAGTTTAGGAAGAAAATAAATGTTTTCACAATCCCAGAGATAACTTCGGTTACAATATTACAATCTGTAAGGCTTGGTGAGCAGGGTTATAGTTTGTTGAAATGAATTCATCCCCGAAGAAGTTAAGCATATTCCTCTGACGCTCAAGGGCATGCCATTGCAATTCTGTGGGCTGTCTTCCCTGGGCAGGCCCTTGACTTCTCTCCTTATCAAAATCTAAGCTAAGCTTAATTAGTAAAGCTGTCTGGTAATTGACTATGAGATGTCAGTACTATGAATGCCAAGTTATCATTTCTGGGGATACTGCCATTTACAACAGTGCTGACCTGACAAATTTATAAAGTCAAAATGTTGAATTTCCAATACCAATTACAGGCTAGAGTAGAAGCAACTTTTGGCAGAAAGATCTATCTAAATGCTCCACAGTTAAGCTGCATAACAAGTTATAATAATGTTAAAGAATAACATTATTTCATGCATCACCAGTTAGTTAACCTACAATGTGATATTAGTTTCAGGTATAGAATTTACTGATTCGGAGACACAGAGTTTTGTGTGGTCCCATCTGCTCTACGACACCAGTGGTCAAACTTGTGTTACAGTATATATGTAATCTTAAATATGGTCTGGCTCTGGGCACTTTTACATCAGTATTCCCCTCAACTCTTCTTGGAACTCTCATGTAAACTTAAGCCAAGTAATGTTTCAGGACCCCACTTACAGTGGAGTTCCTGGGAGTCCCTAACTTTGATGAAAAAGCAGCTTTAAGGATAAAGAGCTTCAAGCAAGGAGGGAGAGAAAACAATTTCTCCTCAGACTGACTAACCCCACGGAAGCCCCGGGGATCCGGGATTTCTTTCTTTCTTTCTTTTTTTTTTTTTTTTTTTTAACGTTTATTTATTTTTGAGACAGAGAGAGACAGAGCATGAACAGGGGAGGGGCAGAGAGAGAGGGAGACAGAGAATCAGAAGCAGGCTCCAGGCTCCGAGCCATCAGCCCAGAGCCCGACGTGGGGCTCGGACTCACGGACTCACAGACCGTGAGATCGTGACCTGAGCTGAAGTCGGACGCTTAACCGACTGAGCCACCCAGGCGCCCCCGGGATTTCTTAACGTATTTGTCAGGCTCAAAGATGAGGCCATGCCAGTTCATAAAGACTACAGACTCTTGGAAGATGGTATGACACTTTCCTCAGGATATGAATAAGACCAGTGCCCTTTAAACTGGAACTAACCCCATAACTGTGGCCGAACCATGAATCTGGAGTTTCAGTAATTACCGTTTAAAGTTAAAAGAAAACTGGTTTTGCCTAATGCTCCTGCTGAGCTGTCCAGGGTTCTGACTTCCACACAGGCCATCAGTACCTTTCTCATCCTGGTCTTCATGCTGATGATTTTGCTTCAGACTCAGAATACTTTGGATGTAGTCTGTAATTACTAATCTTGAATACCACTGTGGTCTATATTGAGCTGTATAGTGGCATAAGAGCTCTGCTGGACTCTTGTCAATGGCATACTATGTACATACTGAAAAATTGATTATACTATGTGAGGACTTTACATTTGGAGAGCTTAAGTCATAAAGTCAGAAGGCTTAGACTTCAGTAACAGCTGCTTTAGCCTTGTGACTTTGATAAAATCTCTGAAGTTTGTTCAGAACCTTAGTTTTCTCATTATCCCTGCACAATAAAATGTGATGAATATCTGCAACATAAATGACAAAAATACAAAACAAAGAGCATTTAAAAATAATTAAGGAAAAATACCTGATTGGAAAAGTAAACACTGGACACAAAAGGCAATTCACAAAATAAGAAAAACAAATTACCCACATGGTATAAAAGTTAACTCAAGGGGCGCCTGGGTGGCTCAGTCGGTTAAACATCCGACTTCAGCTCAGGTCACGATCTCACAGTCCGTGAGTTCGAGCCCCGCGTCAGGCTCTGGGCTGATGGCTCAGAGCCTGGAGCCTGCTTCCGATTCTGTGTCTCCCTCTCTCTCTGCCCCTCCCCCGTTCATGCTCTGTCTCTCTCTGTCCCAAAAATAAATAAACGTTAAAAAAAAAAAATTAAAAAAAAAAAAAAGTTAACTCAAAGTGGACCAAACACCTAAACATAAGATGTAAAACCATGAAAATCTTAGAAGAAAATTTAGCTGTAAATCTTTTGACCTAGGATTAGGCAATGGTTTCTTAGATATGACACCAGACCATAAGCAACAAAAGGGAAAATAGATGAATTGGACTTCATAAAAAGTAAACATATTTGTACTGCAAAGGATGCCATCAAGAAAGTAAAAAAGACAATTCACAGACTGGGAGAAAAAAAATTGCAAATCATATATCTGATAAAAGACTTATATCCAAAATTATAAAGAACTTTTACAACTAAATAATAAAAGACAAATAACCCAATTCAAAAAAAAGCATAGGAATGAGCGGACATTTCTCCACAGTCTGAAGCTATACCAATGACCAAGAAGCACATGAAAAGATGCTGAATGAATATCATTAGCTATCAGGGAAATGCAAATCAAAACCACAATGTGATATTACTTCACACCCACTAGGATGGCTGTAATAAAAACAAGAAGATAATGACAAGTGCTGAGAAGGAGGTGGACAAATTGAAACCCTTATACATTGCCAACAGGATTTTTAAATGGTGCAGTTAATTTGGAAAACAAAATTAAAAATTGACAATTCCTCAAACAATGAAACACAGAGACCCTATATGACCCAGCAATTCTAATCCTAGGTACCTATGCAAGATAAAAGAAAACATGCTCGCAAAAAAACTTGTACAAAAACATTTATAGCAGTAGAAACAACCTAAATGTCCATCAACTGATGAGTGGTTAAACAAATTATAGGGTATACATACAGTGTAGGAGAATCCATACAAAAAAAGGAATAAAGTACTGATCTGTGCTATAACGTAAGTGAACCTTGAAAACATTATACTAAGGAAAATAAGCCAGTCACAAAAGGGCACATATGGTATGATTTCATTCAAATGGAGTGTCCAGACTAGGCAAAGTTATGGAGTCAGAAAGTAGATTAGTGATTGCCTAGGACTGGATTTAGATTGTGGGGATGGAGGGTGACTGCTAATGGGCACAAAGTTTCTTTTTGGAGAGATGAAAATGTTTTCTAGTTGATTGTGATAATGGTTGCAGAACTATGTGGATATACTTAAAATCGTTGAATTAGACACTTTATATTGTATGCAAGT
Source organism: Panthera pardus (assembly GCF_024362965.1). Taxonomy (NCBI): domain Eukaryota; kingdom Metazoa; phylum Chordata; class Mammalia; order Carnivora; family Felidae; genus Panthera; species Panthera pardus. Next base: position 98,819,485 of record NW_026526810.1, on the reverse strand, counting down.
TATATCTCAATAAAGCTATTATTGAAACAAAAAAATACAAATTACGAAAAGCGCATTTGAAATCTCCTAATTCATTGGTCATCACATTAGTATAAAACTTACTGTGAAGATACCATATCTCTCATCAGATTTTGGAAATTAAAAGTATGCATGTGTGTGTACTCAATGAGATCTGTTTACAAACTGCAAAGAACTATTCAATTTACTTCCATAATGTATATTTTGGTTTTCTCCTCAAGCTCAGAATGTCTTAAAAGGTGTTTTGTGAGTCCAAAGCATGGAGAATTCATGTTACAGATCTCCTAATTCATAATTTCACCCAAAGAGAAAAAAAACTTTCCAGTTTTGTTCAAAGGCACAAATTCTATAAGGAAACCAAAACTGGGTTTAGTGAAAAGTGATCAAGTCTCTTCTTTCCATCCCTACTAGAGGACATTAGAAGCATCTATGTTTTATCCCCATGGATGGCAGAGTAACAGCAGCCACTTCCTATGGACAGAAGGAGGCCAGTGCATTCCAAATGCATTGTGAGACATTTGTGAGTGTTGTAGTGGAGAAAACACAGCGGTCTTGTGCACCAGCCTATGGTCTCTATAAATTAGTTTCAATCTAAGTATTCTTTCACTGCAGTAGGAAATGGAGAACTGTTTTCCATATAAAATTCAAGAGCTTCCACTCATTGGGGTAGAGTAAAACCCATGTTGCAAAATGAGCTAGATGCTATAGACAAAATAAGCTTTGAACCAACCCCACACACAATGATTTCAGAAAAATCTGAGGCTGCAGAATTAGTCTCATCTTGAGTGAAACACTTTATCTTACTAAATTAATGGGAGTGATTTCACAGTTGCATTCTTTTCTAAAAAGTTTCAAAAGTAGAGCCTTGGCTTGGGTGCTAATAAACATATATAATCCAGAGAAGGAAAATACTTGGTATGTGTTGCCATATCTCCTTCACTTGCCTGCATGTAGATATTATCTTTCTAGGCACTTTTTCCTACTGAATCTGAACATGGCCTAAGACTCTCAGCACAGTGCCCCAAGCACTCATTACTAATCAGTCAATGAATTGTATTTGCCATTCCTGATATAGGCTATTCCAAGTTGAGATGTATTTGTGTGTGTGTGTTACCCAACTACTTGAAAGAATCTTTGAAGGGGACACCTGGGTGACTCAGTTGGCTGAGGATCTGGCTCTTGATTCCAGCTCGGGTCATGATCCCAGGATTGTGGGACCAAGCCGTGCATCAGGCTCCACGCTGAGTGTGGCGTCTCCTTAAGATTCTCTCTCTCTCTCTCTCTCTCTCTCTCTCTCTCTCTCTTTCTCTCTCTCTCTCTCTCTCTCTCCCTCTGCCCCTCTCCCTCATGATCTCTCTCTCTCTCTCTCTAAAATAATAAGAACAGAAGCATTGAAATATATTTATTTTTATGTAAGGTTTGCCTTTCAGAATTATAGGACTTACAAGTAGAAACAGACCAATGGTCACTCAATATCGGGGAACATTTCTCATCTAATTTGATTTAAATGCCTTTAAATTTGTTTGAAATGAACTCTTTGATTCTTTGGCTTTGACTCTTTCATCTTTGCAAATATAAATACCCAGGCAGAGCTTTTACCATTATAAGCCATTCTCTGGAAGTAATTTGGCATGTGCTATTATACCTTAATAATATAACTACTTATGTAGTACCCATTTGGTGCGCCCCCCCCCCCAAACCCAGTGCAGAAGATACTATTAAAATATCTAGGTTACAGTTAAGGAAACTGAGGCACAGAACTCTTATGTAACTTTAATATTGAAGCTGGAAAGGGTTTCATATTGGTTAAAGTTTGTTACTTGTAGTGCTTTTTTTGCATACTCCATGCTCCCTTTCCCCATGATATAAGAGTTGGTCTAAGTTAAGAAGCTAGCGTTAAATAAATGCTCTTCACTAGATTCCTTCTTTTGAAATAATGAACAAAACTTCTTTTCCAGAAAACAATAGCAGGAGACAAAACCTGACAGTTCTTTTGTCTCGACTCTTCTTGCCCAGAATTCTTTAAAAGTGCCAACCTTATTATTATTATTTTTTTTTTGTATAAAAAGCATGTTAGAGCAATTCATAACTTAGAGCAACTATGCAAGCCCTGCAATTCCACAGTCGACTGTATCATGCCCATAAATCTTCAAAGTAGTCAAGCTTTGTCAGTCTGCAAGGGTGCAAATATAACATTGATAAACATTGGTAAATTCACACCAAAGCACAAGCCTGAGGGGCACCTGGGTGGCTCAGTCAGTTAAGTGTCCTACTCTTGGTTTGGCTCAGGTCATGATCTCATGGTTTGTGAGTTTGAGCCCCACATCGGGCTCTGTGCTGACAGTGTGGAGCCTGCTTGGGATTCTCTCTCTCCCTCTCTCTCTGCCCCTCCCCTGCTCATTCTCTCTCTCTCTCTCTCTCTCTCTCTCGCTCGCTCGCTCAAAAATAAACTTAAAAAAAAAAACCCAAAAACACAAACTTGAAGATTTCTTCACCCAAATAGACGATGATTTGTGTATATCCAGAGGAAGAACCTAAAACATAAAGATAGTTGTGAAAATTGCTACAACAGAAACAGCGAATGAACCTCTTTTCAGCAGGGCAAAATAGAATTATTTATTAAAATAAAATTTCCATCAAATTGGAAATGAAAATGGAAATTTTCAGTCACAATGGAAATTTTCAATTTCCTCTAGCAAGTAAAATCTAAATATACTTAACTGGCTATTTTCTCCTCACATTCTCAATTAGAGTACTGATCAGCATCTGATGAAATATGGAAAATAATTAGAATCATATTCCCAAATTATTTATCTATTTAGGCACAAGGAAGCTAAGAGGCTTGTGTTGCTATTGCAATTTTTTAATGATGACTTTCATGAGTGTTTCTCAGGGAAATAAAATAACATATTCTGTGTAATTCTGTATGAAACTGCCCTACCAGAACAATTCTCAAATATTCAGTACCCATTGATAACCACTTAATGTTATAGAGTTAGAGCTTTCTGTGTTCTTGGCATGTTATAATAAAACTGGGAAATTCCCTTCTGGTATCTCTGATGGCTTCAAGGGGTTCTAAACAATAGATTTGAAAAAAATCTCACAAGTGCCCCCTGATTACACAACAGGATTAAGCTACACAGAAAGACCGCAGCGGAATAGCTTTTTGTCTTAAAGATTTCTTAAACAGGCTTGTTTTACCCATGGAAAGATTTCAAAAACCACGATGATTCATGATAACCAAGAATTTTTTGGTTGTTGTTGTTGGAGGGGGTGATTTTTTATAGCTTTATTGAGGTAAAATAGATATCCATTAAATTGCACATATTTATAGTAAACAATTTGATGAGTTATGACATGTATACACCTATGAAGCTATCACCATAATCAAGATTATGAACATGTCCATCATAATTTTTGCAGATAACATTAATGTAAAATTTTCGTGATCATCATATCCCCAGGGACATCTGGCACTAGTAGGCCATATCTATGGTCTACTGAGTGAATACATTTTCTCTAATTTGTCACCGAACATCTTTTGAACAATAGTGTACTAGAAGAACAAAGAGTTGGACAGAATCCAGGCTTTTAATTTTCAGCATTTTTGAAGAGCATCTGAATAGCCTTTGAATATAAAAATCAACAAGTGGAGACCCTTGACAGGCCTATGGTGGCTTAGCAGTCCCACAAAGCCTCAAGTAGTTCTAGCCCTACCATTTTTAGAGAAAAAGCAGTGGATAAGCCTATTCCTCTACCCTGTGTGTTGGCTTGAACCTTATTTTTTTTCCAGCTTCATCATTTTATAGACCATTTATGAACCAATAGCGCACAAGTTTTGTTTGAAAAGATGGGTCAAAATATGGGAATGACACATTATAAGCCAACTCCTCTGACTTTTGGTTTTTCTCATGTATCGTTCCACCTTGTCAGAGACAGCTGTAAAAGAAAATAAAAAGAAGCAAGGTTCCTGAGATGTCCACATTCTCAAATGAAATAGACTGCGCAGACAGCTGGTAATCAGTATGGCTTTGGCTCAGTGTTTCTGAAAGGAAGCGTAGCTGCTTTTTGTCCTGCCTAGTGACATCCTATTTGCTTTCGTTGCTGGTACGGATGAGGTCTGGTAAGCTTTTTTCTGGGACTCTCCTCATAGTTCTTTCCTGCACTCCGCTGTGTTCAGCCCGGTTCTGGAAACAACAGTTTTTAAGAACGCAGTATTTAACTTCGGGGTTGCAGTTGCCTCCCTCTGCCAACACCCATCTTCACCCCTCCCCGCGCAGCCCCACATCCCTTCCACCGCTGAGACTGGTCACCCTCAGAACCGTGGCCTTGAGGTCTCTAAGCTTCCCTTCTTTGCCTCAGGTCCCAAGACGCCAGTCCCGGCTTAACTTTAGGAGTTGGGAGGGCAGCTTGCCTAATCAGTCACGCTTCAGCTGGGGACTGCTTCTACCTGCTCATCTTCTCCTTGGATTCAAGGAAGACTCGAGTGGATTTGGCACATCCCCTAATCTGGGCCTGCCACTAGCAGGCCGGGGGCTGGCGTGGGCCGAAGGAGCCCAGGACGAGACAGGCCATTTCCACCTGCGTAATAACAGGCTTAGGAGTAGCGAGGCGGCGGCGGCGGCGGCGGCTGGAGTAGGAGGAGGAGCGCAAGCAGCGGCCGCGGCGGGGCCGGGAGGAAGAGGAGGGGGAGGAGGAGGAGCTGAAGCGGGGAGAGCGGCAGCCAGCGGCTCCGCCGGAGTTGCAGCAGCAGCGGCGGCGGCGGCGGCGCTGACACCGCAGCCTCCCCGAGCCCCGAGTCCAGGCGGGGGCAGCAGCAGGGAGCGCCCGGCCGCCCCAGGCACCGCACCTCGGCCCCGCCACACCGCCGTCGCCGCGCCGGGGGCACCGCCAGCCATGGCCGCGCCGCCCGATCCCCAAGACGAGCTGCTGCCGCTGGCAGGCTCCGGGTCCCAGTGGTTCGGGGACCGGGGGGAGGGGGAGAACGAAGCCGTGACGCCGACAGGGGCCAAGCCGGCGCCGCAGGCGGGGGAGCCCGGCCGGGGGTTGGGCGCTGGGGCCGGGGACGCGGCGCCGCGGGAACTGGACTCGGGCCCCGCCCGGCCGCCGCCCGTTGCCATGGAAACTGCATCCACAGGTAAGGCGGGCGACGGGCGCCGCTGCCCCGCAAATGGCGTCGGGGACCCGGGTCCCCCAGCCGGTCCCTTGCTCCGCAGCTCGGCTCTGCACCTCGCTCGCGCTCTCTACCTGGAGCACCAACCTCAGCCCTGCTTCGTCGCCACGGGCGACTGAATATTGGCGGACTGTAGAAAACAGGATTTTTTTTTCTTCCAAATGCTCCGAAGAAGTCAAAATACTATTAATTCTTTTTATGTCGTTATCATTGTTATGTGGGCTTTAAAAATTGTCCTCAGGGGCAAACGGCAGCATCCTGGCTGCCGGCGCGCCCGCGTACAAGTTTCTTCCTTCCGCCAAGGGGTTGGGGGCCGGAGGGCCCGCCCGGCCAGTTGCGATGATTTTCTGGGGCGTGTTTGCGCTCCGCGTGCGCGCGGGCTCCCGGGGACGCTGACAACAAAGCGACGGGCAGGCCGGCTGCCGCTACACCGGGCTCGGTCCCGGGCAGGGATGTGGCTTAAGTCTTCCTTACCCCTTCCCTCCACACATCGCCACACCCTACTCCCTCCCAGTCCCCTCTCCCGGCCTCCACCTCCTCCTCCTCGCCACAGAAAACAGAAACCCCAAGGTGTGTGTGTCTCTTTCTGGAGGGGCAGCGTTGCTAGAGGGTTGGGAGTTGTGGCTGCCCCCGCCCACAACCTTTCCTTCCCAACTGCCCAGATGCCCCCATCTTGCAGGAAGCATTATTGAAACTTGGAACCCCTAAGAGCGGCCGGCCTGGCTGCGGTGTGAGAGGGCTTGAGTGGTGGTGGTGAGTGGACGAGGTACAGTTTACAGGCAGTATGGACGGCCCGGGCATTTGGAAATTGCCCTGGGCTCGGCCCCCCTCAGCCCGACTCCCCCTTTCGAGAACCGGAGCGCTTGGGTGCCCAGCTGGGACCAGGGCCTTGGAGCATCCCGGCCAAAGGATGCGGGAGGCGAGATTTGAGTAAGGGCTGCCGGCCTGGGCAGCCCTGTGTTTCCAGGCAGGAGGTTCGAGAGGGGCCGTGTTGTGTTGTTTTCTGAAAAAGCTTTGTTGTAGTGGAATGGGAGTTGTGTAGATTTGGACACGTAGCCCTCGAGGATCTGGGGTGATGGGTGCTTCCGGAGGAAGGAAAGGGGGTGGAATTGGCCTGCGTGCTTTTGGCAGCCGATTTAGGGGAACCCCTTTCTGAAACCAGCAGCTCTCTTAAGGGTCATGTGGAGTGCATTAGGTAGTCTTAACTCTGATCTAGTTAGTATAGAGATTTGAGCTGAGGAAAGGAGGTTTGGGGAATGCGTTAACTAAAACATAAACATTCGGATGGAAAGAGAAAAAATGGGGACCATAATCAGAAAAAAAAAAAAAAGAAAAGGAAGAAAATAAAACTCCATTTGTCCTATATTGATTGTTAACTCAGGCTGTGGGGGTGGGAAAGATTTAAGACTAGGAAAGACTGCCTTGCCTCTCTCAACTTCTTCATCTGAATGAAAAGAAAACAAAACTCTTTATAATTGCAAAGGAAGGTAGAAAAAGATAATAGACAAAGGGAGGCACCTTTTTTTTTTGTTGGTTTACCATTATCATTCTTTGTAACTCATAGTTCAGAACCTTTATCCACTGTCATCAAAGTTAATTATTTCTTTTTAAATATTGCCCACCTCCCATTAGTGTCACCAAGGTTAGGGAAACCGGGGAAAGGAAGCTAAGTGCCCCGTGTTCAGTAACTTACTATACACTAGAATGAGTTGCTATATATATGCTTAGGAGAACTCCTGTCACAAAGCAGGCAATTGTAATTTTTAACATTATTATTATAGAAATTTAGAGAAATATTTTGCTTTGTTGAATGTGTTGGGGGTTTCCTATCCTAGACCATAAATACACTAATAAAATAGAACATGATGATTCTAAGTTTGGATGGGAGGAGAATGAAGGGAGGGAAAAGGAGTACATACTTTGCGTATTTACATAGAAAATTTTTAGTTTATTATCACTGCTTGAAGGACTGTCTCATATAGTTGTTGATTGTTTAATGTTTTAAATCTTTATGTTTCATATTTCCTATACTGGAGAGACTACTGTAAGAGACCTAGATGCTAGAAATGATATCTAAATAAACAACTAGGTCTTGAAAAATCCAAACAAAATCTGGGCCAGCTTCCTTGTCTGTTATTATGACAGTTTTAACCTATAAGCAAAGTCAGTAAGTACATCTTTAACTTTATCAGAGACAAAATCTAGAAGAAGCCTATTACACTGATTTACTTTTTTGAAAGAATGGTGCTCTTTGGGACTCAAACTAAGAAGTAACTTAGACTGAGCATGAGGCACTGTAAACAGATTTTGTTTCTTTTACAGATAGAATTATAAAGTGTAAGACAGATACTGATATTTTAAAAGCTTTTTTTTTTTCTGAAAAACACCACTAATCATGCCATCTGGACAGAAATTCTGTTATTTATTTTTATACATTGATGGTAATTAAAGTTCCTAAAGAAACATTTCCAAAAATATTTCTTAGTAATGTCCTGCAATGAATGTGTTTAAACATCACTAAAACTGCACTGTAGTTTCTAGTATTCTCATTGCTTCCGTCCCTTTTGTGGATTGGACATGTTCTTAAAAAAAGTAACTCTTAAAGCTACAATTTTTCATGTCTAAAATTGATAATGGGCATGCAAAATGATGTCTGTTGCCAAGGGAACATTTAATACACCGTGTGTAGGCTACAACATGTTAGAGTTGTTAAATCATGAATCAGTGCCATCATCTAATAACTTTATACAAAGGATGGTAAGAGCAACTGTTTTGTTTTTTCATGATCAGTTATTTTATTCCTGGAAACCATTCAAAAGGAGCATACAATAACACAAGGATAGAAGAATGGCCCTTTGTTTAAAGGAAGAATTTAAAATAGAACATTTGAGCAAAATGCAGTGGTAAGAAGTTAACTCATGGTTGCTTTGGAAATTAACTCATTGACCGCTTCATGCATGCAAGGCAAAATGAAGAACAGAATGGAGAATGGTCCAGATAAATAAATATGATTTCCTTCTGTAATATTGACTTATAGATAATTTGACTTAAATTACTAGATGATTGGAGAGGGAGAGAAGAGAGAAAGATTTTTACTTTACTTGGATCACAGTGCTCATAAATTTACATTTTTCAAATGCTCAATGTGATACTCTATGGGAAAAACTATAAATTGTCTATCATGATTTAAATAACTTCAGAGTTTTTATATATCCTGTGTTCTGTTTAATATAGTAAATTACCATATACATTACTGATCATCTTCTAAAATTCACATGGAGGCTGGATTGACTGTCTTAACCTGTGGGTGTGTTTGATAGATGTGTGTACATTTTTTTATTTGGAGTCATTCCCAGTAATCCCCTTCAGAAGGTGTAAATTTCAGTTTTCTGTTTTCTTTCATCTTTTGAGAAAGCTACAGTTCTGTTGAAATGAGAAGAAACACTGCACATGCTTTTACAATATTTTACAGAACATGTAAGAAGAATAAAAGAATTTATTTTTTAGTTTTTATTAGCATTCTGGTTCAAATAAGAGTTTCTAATGTAATTTATTTCTCTGGACATAGTCTCTGGTTATAATCAATATTTCTGCTAGAAAGTATGTATATGTCCTTTCATATAGGGAATTCAAATCAGGTTACATTAAAATTTAGAAACACTTACATACCCTAAAAATACATTGATTATAAATTTTATCAAGGCAGGGTGCCTGGGTGGCTCAGTGGGTTAAGTGTCAGACTTTGGCTCAGGTCATGATCTCACAGTTCGTGGGTTTGGCCCTGTGTCGGGCTCTGTGCTGACAGCTCAGAGCCTGAAGCCTGTTTTGGATTCTGTGTCTCCCTCACTCTGCCCTCCCCCGCTTGTGCTCTGTTTCTCTCTGTCTCTCAAAAATAAATAAATGTTAAAAAAAAGAATATTATGATAAATTTTATCAAGGCTTCCAGCATAACTTCCTCTTCATGAGCTCACTGTTCTGGAAACCCATCCTGGTCATTGCCCCTCAAATCTTCCATAGGCCTTCTTGCCATCTTTTTTCTAGTGTTCATCTACTTCTTATTCTGATTCTAGTGTTCATCTACTTCTGATTCTGCAGGCGAGTTGTGTATTATCTTGCTCCTTATACTGTATCCTGAGTAGGATACAGATCACAAAAAGTTTTATTATCTACAAAGTGAGAAACCATTGCGGTTCAATCCAATTTAGTAAACATTCATTGAATGCCTACTTTTCTAAGTATCGTGGTTTCCTAGAATATGTACATCTTTCTGTGTCACATTAATATTTAGTTTAATGAAACAATTCCTTTGGTGTCATTTCTCATTTTCCTTATTCCCAAGTCATTGCTGGAAGCTTGTCTAGAAGAGGTTATGATCATCTACCCACATGGGCACAAGGGCATGAATTAGTTTTCCAAGGTCAACACAGGATCAATAAACATGAGCATGACTTGCTCAGACCACACAGCTGTGGGAAAACAAAACCTATGTGTCTTTGTGTCAATCTATGGGATTGAGGTCAAGAGAAGGGAAGGTTTTATTTATTTTCTTACTATGGGAGACTTTAAAGCATATTAGTAAAGTAATACGTGAGACACCTGGGTGGCTCAGTCTATTGAGCCATGATTTTGGCTCAGGTTATGATCCCACAGTTCATGAGTTTGAGCCCTGTGTCGGGCTCTGTGCTGGCAGCATGGAGCCTACTTGGGATTCTCTGTCTCCCTCTCTCTCTGCCCCTCCTTTGCTCTTGCTCTCACTCTCTTTCTCTCAAATATAAATATATAAATAAACATTAAAAAATAAAGTGATACAAATAATTCAGTAGGGATGGAAAGATGGATAAAGTAGGAGAGAGAGTGCATTTCTTGCAACTGAGTAGGTGAGGGGAAATGGATCCAACGCACAGTGGAGGGTTGATGTTAGATGGACTTTAGGACAGTTTGTGGATATAACTGGAGGAAAGACAGAGGAGGGGGGCACAGGTACAGGGATGGGTCTGAGAACAGGTTGGGGTTCTCTTCCAACTGCTTCTATTTTCGATGAAATAGGAAGCAAGGTCAAGAGCACATGAAGGCAGGAGTGGAGCTGGAAGTTTGAGGGGAGGGGAGAAAGTATGAAATGGTGTAAAATAGCAGAGTGAAAGGACTAGCGGAAGCTGGGAATTCTGAGAAGCCCTCAGGCTCACTTGGAATTTGTGGTCATGAGCTTGATGTGAGACTAGTTATCATACACGTTATCTTTTTTTTTTTTCAGCCATGTCCAGCTGTCTGGGCATTGGTTTGGATTAGGTGGATGGTTGAACTGGTTTTGATTTTGAGAAAAAGAGAGGGTCCATGGAGGAGGTGAGCTGTGTATAAGGCAGTGAGGATACTGATGGGTTATGGAATCCGGGGAGAAAGGAAGGAAGACAAGAGGGGGATGACGCACAGTGAGAAGATGATATAAATGGGTTGCATGTGCTGGCAGGGCAGAAGAACAGATGGGCCAGGGTTTCCCGAGTGAGGGAGCTGAAAGGATAAGAGGTGGTGCTTCCAGAGTGGGGTTGGAGACAGATTAAGGAGGGGGCACAGTTATTGAGGGGAGTAGGAGACTGAGCGGGAGTGGAAGACAAGGTCATTGGAGGAGTGGGGTCCAGAAGAACGGCAAGGGCAGGAGTGAAATAGTCATCTATATGATTACTGAAATCACAAGGAACCATGGCAGAGATTGGAGAAGGACGGTGAACTCAGTGCTGATATCTTTAGGAAAGGTCATAGTGGTCTCAGCTTCAGTGCTAGGGGTTTTTAGAGGAGAAGGAAGAGCAGTGTCCTATAAAATTATAAATGTAAAGTCCTTATTGTAGGTTCTGCAAACTCTACTTAATATGTACAGAACGTAGGAGATGCAACTTAAAATAGTTCATGGTGGGGGATGGGAACTTTGAGGGTTGTAATTAACTAAATATGAGCTAGTGGTACGGTGAAATTACTAAAATCTCTTATGTAATTTTAGATCATATTAATAGAAAGTCTTGGGTACACATTATATGAGGTACTAATTCCTCTAGATTCTGCTCTAGGCAGATTTGGAGTCCTGTACTAAACAAATGGATACTATGCTTTGAGAGACATTAATGGATTATAGAATAGTGATAGAAGGGTGACCAGATTGTGAGGCTTCTAGAAAAAATGCCACTTGAGAAACAGTTGAAGAAATTAGTAATTTTTAGCCATAATAAAGGAGGAATTAAAGGAGATCTGAATATTAAATTCGAATACTGGAAACACTCTTATGAAGCAGAGATGTGACCCAGGTGGTTTCACAGGGCAGAATTGGAATGGTGGGAAAATTAGAGAAGCAGATTTTTACTTAGTGAAGGAGAAAGTTCTAATAATTAGAACTACTTGGAAAAGAGATAGATTGCCCATCAGTTACTGATATTCAAGCAAAAGTGAGGTTGTTTATTGGGCGAAACTTTGAAAGGAAGGTATTATAGCTATACCAAGAACTTTATACCTTCCTAAAAGAAAACAATGTGCCTAACTTTACATTGTGGTTGTTAACAGGAACATATTTCTCAAAAGCAAACAGCACATTAATGAAACCAGAAACAGAGTCCATCTCAAAAACCATGGTTAACTCCAAATTAACTACCAAAATGCACTCTCCACAAAATTGTGGCCTTCTTGCAACTCTGTTGTTCTCCATTGTCCAGAAAAACTCCAGGGATGCCTGGGTGGCTCAGTCGGTTAAGTGCCAGACTTCAGCTCAGGTCATGATCTCATGGTTTGTGGGTTCGAGCCCCACATCGGGCTCTGTGTTGACAGCTCAGAGCCTGGAGCCTGCTTCAAATTCTGCGTCTCCCTCTCTCTCTTCTCCCCTCCCCCACTCACGCTGTATCTAGAGTCTCTCTCTCTCTCTCAAAAATAAATAAACATTAAAAATTTTTTTAAAAAGGAAAAACTTCATATTATAACATACTTGCTTAAGAACTACACACACACACACACACACACACACACACACACACACACACACACAAGAACTACTCAATTTTATCCATTTGGGGTTATTAACCTAAACATGAAGCATGATATTTGCAACCATCTCTTTTATTTATTCTTTTTCCTGGACTTTTTCATTTTTTGCTACCATATCTAATTCCATAAATATTTAGCATATTCTAAAATATTTTGGGAATTCACTAAATAATTCTGTGGTGCTAAAGCATCATATAAATCTCTCCTTAGTCCTCTGTATATTTTTGTGAGATTATTCATTGTAAAACCATGTTGGCTGGGTTTCTTAATGAATTACATTTTTAGTTAGAACAGTTCTGCATTCTGACTTCCACGTCCAATCCTCAAATGGATTTTCTAATTCATCTACTGCATGAGATTATTATAAAGCCAGTAATAGACCAAATTATTGCTTCTTGCATGTGAGGAATTTGTTGTATATCATATCTTTCAAAATACCTAGAATTTTGTTTTAGGCATAGCAAATCTTGATGCATTTTCAAATAGCAACCCTTGGATAACCAAAAATTATGTGTGTTCAAGTTATTGTTGATCTGGTTGATGAGCATAAGAATAAAAGCCAATGTCATGTCTATCTTTGGCATGAATTTTGCAACTGATCCTGAAAAATGAGAGGACTTCTCAAAATGTTGTCTGGAGGTTGTCTGTTTCAAGATCACAGGAGGTGATACATAGACCTCAAACCAGGGAAACAAGTCTGCCAGCTGCATATTAAAACTTCAAGAAGCACAGATTTATTGGAGCCCCTCCTTACGTTCAGCATTTTGTTAGGAGCTGTGAGCTCCCCATTCCCCATTCCTCTGAGCTTACTGTCTAGATGGGAGATAAGACTAACTCACACAAAACAAAGGTGAACAAGTCAGAGTACAGCCTGGTGCTTGGATGGATGGTACGAGCTTTAAGTGCTGTGCAAACTTCATGATTTTATGGGTCTTAGAGTTACTGGTCTTTTGAAAGAGGTGGGATGTGACTTTGACCTAAATTATAGATAGAATAGGAATAAGCAGAAGTGAGCAGAAAGGCAGTTGGGGTGAGGGGAGAAATATGGGCAATGGGCGATGACCTGGGGATGACCAATGACTAGGCTGGTTGAACCTGCCCAGCTGGGTGAGGGGAGACAGATTCTGGGGGGCTTGAAAGCTACTCACAGGACTCTAGACTCCTTGTATATGTATTCTGGGACCTTTGAAAGCTTGTGGATGGGGCATGTGATATTATAAAGCTGTGTTAAACTGTATAAAACTGTTGCACAGTGGCATAGAAGATGAACTTGGTGGGGAAGCCTGATCCACTGTCAGGGTCAGGGCCTTGAATAAATAGCCATGGGAAGGAAAAGGAAGAAAGATGAGCAACTCCCCAGGAACATTCCATAGGACTTTGGACTGACAGAATACAGGGGGTGAGGAAAGGAATAATTCAACTCTAAAGTTCCATGTCCTATGGCAGGGAGGATGTTGATATAGAGACATAGGAGGAGGAACTGGTTAGAGAGATGAGGGTAATTGATTCATTTTTAGTCATGTGGGGCTTGATATGATGACAGAGCACCTTGAGTTGAAGTCTCCCCTTGGTGCTGAAGATAAAAGAATGGATTTTAGAGATGAAAACAGGATTGTTGATATAGATATAGAAAGTCAGAAGAGAAGCCCTAGAATACGTTCAGTTTGTGAAAGAGAGTACATTGTATGGGAAGAACAAAGGGCCAAGAACAGAGCAAGAGCTCTTTGCCTCTTACTAGCTGAGTGGCATTAGGTAAATTTTTGAACCTCCCTGAGCCTCAGATTCCATAGCGATGTATATGGTACTAGGGGTTGTAGAGAGTCTGGCAATCAAATGGTAAGTATTCTTATTATGAGAGTATCACGAAAGCCAAGATGGCACGGTATAGAATGAGCTCTGACTGGGAAAGCAGATTTGTCTCCTCTTGGCTCTGGCACCTAATACCATGTCAATGTGGGCAGCTCTGCTTTACGACTCAGTTTCTTCATATGTAAAATGGGCATGATACTGGCTATCTTACAGAGCTGTGTGAAGGTAAAAGGAAGTAACACAGGGAGGTAAATGCAAATTGGAAAGAACTAATTATCTGTAAGGTGCTATTAATAGGAAGCCCGGTCAGCACTGTCAGATGCAGAAGAGAGGTCTAGGAGAACAAAGACGGAGAAAAAGTCATGTTACCTTAGCCTTAGGCTTTTTAATAGAAAATGCTTGCTGTGCTTACCTGGACCTCAGCCAAGTATCAGCAAGGAATGGCAGGAGAGCAAGGAAGAATGGGGGTGGGGAGAAGTGAGTTCTGGTGGAGCACATTGGAAGACATTTTGGCTACGGGGAGTGCATTTTGGCTCCATTCCTCCTGTCCTGATAAGTGATCTGTGACTGACCAGGGCTAAGGTGTGCTCATGGGGGCCTGCTGGAGTGAGTGAGGGCAGCAGACGGAAAGGCAATAAATGTAGGAAGCTGTCTTAGATGTGTGTGGGAGTGGGTCTGGAAGAGGCTGCTTCTCTCACCAAAGAGGGTATTAGAGTGAAAGCCAGCTCCTGCCACTACCTATCGCGCCCACCTCTTGCCCCCAAGGGCAAGACTAAATCAGCTGGTCCTGTGGACTTGTGGGTATCTGCAAGCAAGTCTCATAGCTCTGTAGGTTAAAGTCTTTTATAAATAGACTAATGCTTCTGGAAAGATGGAACAAATATGCTTTTCTTTATCTTTCCTGCTAAGTAGAGCTAAAAACCCTGAACACACACACACACACACACACACACACACACACACACACACACACAAAACATAAAAAGACTCTGAAAGGTGGAGAGAGGAAGGCAATCTTACTAGGGACTCTGGGACTGAGGATGACACAGCAGTGAGTTCTTTGGGTTTTCTTTTTTCCTTACGTACCTCAGACTGGGTATGGGAGAAGGCAGCAAGTGGGCAATGCCAATGGGCACAGAAAAAAGCACCCACAAGAAAGCCTGCTCTCATCAGATGACCAGGAAAGGGACAGCCTAACAAGACATAAAATGTTTTGACAATAACTTCTCTGCTCCAGCCAAACACCACAGAATAAACAGCTGCCCCCACCCCTATCCCACCAGCAAATGCTGAGTGGGGAGCCTAGACTTCCACCCATGAGAAGCTGTGAGAGGCACCCCAGCAGCCCTGCCCAACAATCCCAGTGCCAGAGGAGACCATGTGGGAGTCCTGGGCTTCCGCCTCCACCCAGGCAGGAGGCTGGGACCTAATAGGCCTGCCAGCTAGTGTGGTGACAGAGGAAGCCTAGAGGAGAGGTATGAGTTTTAACACTGCTCCCCAGTAATGAGATGGAGTGGAGAGCCTAAGCTTCCACCTTCCTCTGGCAGTGATATGGCAGTATACCCCTTCCCTATTAGTGTGGCATTTAAAAAGATCTTTGTCTCATAACAAAACACCTCAAATGTCCAGATTTTAACTGAAAATCACTTGTCATACCAGAACCCAGGAAGATCTGAATTTCAATGACAGAGGGATGATCAACACCAAGATGACACAGATATCTGAATTATCTGACGAGGATTTTAACTTATTTTTAATGTTTATTTTTGAGGGAGAGAGACAGACAGAGTGTGAGTGGGGGAGGGGGGCAGAGAGAGAGGGAGCCACAGAATCCAAAGCAGGCTCTGGGCTCTGAGTTTCAACACAGAGCCTGATGCAGGCCTCGAACTCATGAGCCATGAGATCATGACCTGAACTGAAGTCTGACGCTTAACCAACTGAACCACCTGGACACCCCTGTCTGGGGAGGATTTTAAAGCAGCCATCACAAAAATACTTCCATAAGCTATGATGGACACACGTGAAACAGTAATAAAATGGAAAGTCCCAGTAAGGAAATAAAAAGTTTCAGTGAAAAAATAGAAGATATCATGAAGAACCAAAGGGAAATTTTAGGAGTGACCAATACAGTAACTGAAAGAATTGAAGAAAAAGAAAAACCACAGAAATTCAGTGGATGTGCTAACAGTAGAACGGAGAGGATAATGGAAAGAATTGGCGAACTTGTAGATGAACAACAGAAATGACCAAGAACAACAGGGAGAATCAACTGACAATAATAAATAAATAATACATAATTATAAATGATAATAAATAATAAAATGCTTCCAACTGTGCAGCACAGGCATACTGACCGGGACTTGTTCCCTTTGTCAGATGTTCCCTCCGTGTTCATGTGAACAGACTTTAGTGAAAACAGACTGAGAGGTGTGTGCCTCACATTTGCTAAGTGCGTACAATCTAAGCTGTGTTGGTCTAGATGCGGGTTTTAGGGAGAATAACCGAATAGTACTGTTTTAAATCCTTGAGCCATCTTTTTACATTTACAGTACTCACTGATTTGTGACCCTCTAGTACTTAGGTATTTGTGACCCTCCAGTATTTAGGTAACTAAATATATGCACATATTAGCTAAAGTATTTATCTAACAGGCACTTATGTAGCATTTACAATGTGTTCTGAGGGCACTAGTTTTACAATTCAGTAAAATCTCACTGAATCATCCATTTATTTATCCAACAAATAGTTATTAAGCACTCTCTCTCTATGTGTGTATACAAGGTATGTACTAGGTATGAGTAGGTGACACTTAACTACATACCAGGATATAAAAATAAATGCAGTGGGAGAAAGAGTGTGTACTTAGAGGCACCATACTGGATTCTAGCCAAGCTCTTCCAAGGGCCAGTAGCTAGTCTCCACCTCCGTGGGAAGGGCTAAATGGTGGCTCTAGGTGGATCTTCAGTGTCCATGTAAATGAGGTAACATTTGTTCATTTGTTGCTTTTCTGTATGCTGTAACCTTCTGTGTATACTTCAGTCATTGCTAAAGTTTTTGGAACCAGTTTTACTTAAGGCAGCATCCCTTTAGTGTTATTATCAGGAGATGCTTGAAAGTAAGGTAGGAGAAGATGTTACTTCTCCCTCTAATATTTCCACGGGCCATCTAATGCCACAGTAAGGAAATAAATAAGCAAACAAACAAATAAATAACCTCTGATGTGGACAAGTAATGTGTCCTCAATTTTATGTAAAAAGTGCATATAATATTTTAAAAATTCTGTACTACTTTTATTTGTGTCTGGATACATCGTCAAAGTAAAAAACAGGGTTATTCTTGCACAAAGGCAGCTTCAGAAGACATCTTACCAGCCTCTGGCTCCTAAGCACTAGAATATAGGAAGTTTGGAGTGGCTCCTACTATGAGTTTTGTTTAACAGACCTTTTACTGTAGATAATACAAGGGTAAATTGTAACCCAGCATGTTTGCATTACCGGAACTGAACTCATATGAGTTTATTTTATTTACTCAAATCCATGGTGTTAGAGAAGTCTTTATATTTTATTTTACCAGAAATGTGAAAAAGAATGGACACCTAGTACTGTTCCCTAGAAACTGCATAATCTTTTAAAGGCCAAGCAGTTTATAATTTGGATGTTTGCACATTAGCAGTCCAGAAGTATCAGCTTCATTTCTATAAATAATGTGGAACAATCAAAATTTTTTGAAGAGAGGTAATATACTTCTTTCTAAAGAAATGAGCCCCAGAAATAACCTGTCTTGAAGGTAAGTAAATATGTATTAGGAGTAGGGAATAGTTTGCAGTGGGCTATCGGGCCCTTTGTGTTTGTTTGTTTGTTTGTTTTCCTTTTTAAGTATCATACTGTGCTTTGTGCTCAGTACTTATTTAACCATTATTATAACTTCCAGGAACATTGGTTCCTAAATGAAATCTCAATCAATTTGTTAACAAGAAAGCTCTGCCATTCTGTCAGACAGGAGACATCAAAGTCAACCTTTAACTGTATCACTTAACATGCAGTGATTTGGTTTCCCCTGTGATAGTTTGTGTGAAAATGTCTTTTGGGTATTGAATTGATATTGATATGTTCCATTGTATAATGAATCTTGTGAAGCAGAGTTTTCAGTTCATAAAAGGGAAAATTGGTACATAGGTTGAATATAAGAGCCCAGAACTTCTTTTCTTCTATGAAGGGCCCTGTCCTGCAGGGAAAGAAGATACCAGCAGATGACTGTGTATGAGTTAACTGGAATATAATTTAATTGATTTTTTAATGTTTATTTATTTATTTTGAGCAAAAGAGAGAGAGAGAGGGAGGGAGAGAGAGAGAGGGAGAGAGAGAATCCCAAGCAGGCTCTGTACTGACAGTACAGAGCCCGACTCAGAGCTCGATCTCACCAACCATGAGATCATGACCTGAGCTGAAATATAGCTTACGACACTTAACTGGCTGAGCCACCCAGGTGCCCCAATTTAGTTGATTTTCTTTGTCATGGAAGTATTTAATTCCACGGTCCTGTTTTAAAATTATAAAAACAATAGGGGCCCCCGGGTGGCTTAGTCGGTGTGGCATCTGACTTTGACTCAGGTCTGATCTCACTGTTTGTGAGTTCAAGCCCCACATCGGGCACTGTGCTGATAGCTTGGAGCCTGGAGCCTGCTTCAGATTCTGTGTCTCTCTCTCTCTGACACTTTCCCTCTCACACTCTGTGTCTCTCTCTCTCTCAAAAATAAATAAACATTAAAAAAATTTAAAATTATAGAAACAATAAATGTTTGCAAGAGAAAAAACTTACCATCTCACCCTCTTTGCACAATCCTTAGTGCCAACTCTGTATAGTAGTTTTAGGGTTCAATGAAATATTTGTAATGCTTGACACTTAGTATGGACCTTATAAATGTTTGCCATTCTTATTATTGTTTTAATTCCCTATTAATTTTTTCATTTGCACAATAATCATTAATCTTCCTTAAGTGCTTTGGAATGGATGGAGTGCTGATATCATTTATCTAGTGATCCTCATTTTACAAATGTGGAAGCTGAGAAAGGCCAAAGCTGCATCTCTGCCTGGGGTGATGGTGATAGAGGGAGAAAGCTTGATGCTTGGAATGGACCCAAATAGACTACAGGGATGGGAAGGTGGGGGAATATATTGGATGTGTAAAAAATCCAATATATATGTATATATGGATTTCTAAAAAAAAAAAAAAAAAGGTGGGGGGGGTGAAGAGAGATAGGTAACAAAGCTTTCCTAAAGTCTAGAATTAGGGTCTTGGCCTTACTTTCCTCTGCAGTTATAATTTGCATCTTTTTAATTGTTTAGATTAAACCTTGGCAGAGGTTTTCTAAGTGGGGTGACCTCAGTAGGCCCCAGGGCCTAGGGAAAGAAGCTTGGGGTGTTCTGTGCAGGGCCACCCAGAGCGTTCTCACCTTCAGGCTGAATGAAATCAAGTAGTGGGCTGAGTCAGGCCTGTGGGCCCAAGTGGTCCTTCTTCCATCTGGGGATTTTCCAAAGGATTCACAATTAGCCTGGTCTAAATGGAGAAAAAATTAGCTCAGAGTTTTCTTTCAGAAATAAAGGATTATTTGTAAACTTTTCTCCTCTGCACAAGTAGCCCTGAGATTCATAAATGCAGTGGTTTGGATAGCAGTATGAGAGAGTTACCTGGGTTTTCTTTACCGTGCTCAAATGTAAAGATGTACTCTATACCTTGACTGAGAAATGGGAGTAGTTAAGGAAAAGAGAGGAAAGAAAACAAAGTAAAGAAAGTTAACATTTATTTAGCACAGAGTGTTATGCAGGCAGCCCTTGATACCCATTTTATGTATCTTCTTAGGTTAGTTGTAGTATCCAGTGGCCTTTGAATGGGTGGCAGACAACAGCACAGTCATTTGGTTAATCTGAGTAGCGGTGACCACTAATTTTCATAATTCCCTTTATTTACTTCTAGCCAAGGCCGGAAATTAGACACATTTTCATAATTCCCTTTATTTACTTCTAGCCAAGGCCGGAAATTAGACACAGAACAGGAGTCTTCCAGTGAAATCCTGCTAGGCTGATTAGGAGGAGGGACGAGATATGGGGGTTTAAGTCCTAGCTGGTAACAGGTGTATATTTTCAGGGATGTTTATTTAAACCACATTCTTGGGGCGCCTGGGGTAGCTCAGTTAGTTAAGCATCTGACTTTGGCTCGGGTGATGATCTCAGGGTTCGTGAGCTCGAGCCCTGTATCAGGCTCTGTGCTGACAGCTCAGAGCTGTGTCTCCCCCTCTCTCTGCCCCTCCCCTGCTCACACCCTGTCTCTCTCTCCCAAAAATAAACAAACATTAAGCCACATTCTTTTTGGGGGGCCTACTGAAATAGCCAGCTAAGGATTTGGGATCCTCCCTATCCCTTCATCAATGATGATTTACGTACGAGTACGTGTTCTTATTGCATCAGATATATGCATGTTGTTTTTTCTTTGGATGAAAGTCCCTCGAGGTAAGTGTAAAGTCTCCAATAGTCTATAATCCCTAGCCGAAGGTCAAATATATCTGTGTCAGAATTTCATCATTCGATGATTTATTTCATTCTTTGATTACATAAAAAGATCTTAATATCATATTGGGATCATAGCACGTTTTCATAAGCTTTCAGAGTTCACAGAATCGATAACTATTCAAAGTATTTAGAAGTAGGATTTGGATTTTTTCAAAAACATTTTTTTAAGTTTATTTATTTATTTTGAGAAAGAGAGAGGGAGAGAGGGAGAGGAGAGCAGAGAGAGAGGGAGAGAGAGTCCCAGTCAGGCTCCGTGCTGTCAGCACAGAGCCCGATGTGGGACTCAAACTCACGAACTAGGAGATCATGACCTGAGCCAAAATCAAGAGTCAGATTGGCTTAACCGACAGAGCCACCCAGGCACCCCAGGATTTGGATCTTTTATGTATTACTCATGTGACCACTATTAAATCAATTACAGTGTAAATTCTTGCTCCTGTTTATATGAGTTATAAGACTAATCAGCAAAAAAATTTCACATGTCATACCACTTTGAATGTCTTTAAAACTCTAAAGTGCTAACTTAAAAAATAAGAATTCTTGTCAGTTATGATTAAAGATGATGATCAATGAATTCTGTTAATATTTTTTAAATTAACTAAGTGGGTGCCTTTGATAAGGTGTTCAATATTCCTGAGAATTTACATAATAAAATGCAGTAGTTTGCACTGAGATTAGTTTGGCACAATTGTCATTAAGAGCTCCTCCTCGGCCCCTGGCAGGCTCACCTGGCAGCCTTGTCTTCAAACAGGGGATGTGGCCTTGAGGTACTCACTGGTACAGGTTAGATCCTCATTTTCTATTCATAGGAATAATAATGGTGAATTTCGTAGGTAGCAAGACATTGCCGTCTCTTTCCAATTCAATTCTTGGCCTTTGAAATCTGGGCATTCACTTGAGATGAAGGAGGCTGCCCTGGAAGGCAGCTTGAGGACAGGTGTGGGTCTGCTCAAAAAAAAAAAAAACAAAAGTTTTCAGGTACCCCAGCAAAGATGGCCAGGCTAAAAGTCTTCACGTGGGATTTGTAAATCGGTTCGGGCCCTGGGCCCACTTCCTGACTGCCAGGTGGGGCGGCCCGTGCCAGCTTCCTCCATGGCTACTTGGCCTCTGTCTGCTGCTGTCTCTTCATGTGGCAGGAATAGTCTGTGGGTTCAGGAGTTAGACTTGTTCAAAAGCAAATGTAGCATGAAGTAGGGCACTCTCCGTCCCTGGAAGGTTTGAGCAGAGACTGTGTGATCTCTTTTCAGGGATGTTTAAAAGGAGGCTTATTTTCAACAGGGAAGTTGAACTAGATTACTCGCAATATTCTTTATATTCCTTTTGTCTTAGGATTCCATGATTTTACAGCAAAAACTGAGGTTTGTTATGTGCTAAGTCCTGTGAATGACTTTAAATTGACACATACGTTTTTAACATTGGGGTTGTATATCCTTAGCTAAAACTTACATGAACCCACATGAGCAAACCAGAAACCAACAATCTAAGTTATAACAAGTAATTTTAATACTGAGAAACATTTTTCACTTACGTTTATGGCATAGCCAGATAAAAGGTCTTTGATTAATAAAATGGAAACATTGGTTAATGGTTTTGTTCTTTAAAATGCTCATGGTAGGGACGCCTGGGTGGCTCAGTCAGTTAATCATCTGACTTCAGCTCAGGTCATGATCTCACAGCTCGTGAGTTCAAGCCCCATGTCAGGCTCTGTGCTGACAGCTCAGAACCTGGAGCCTGCTTCAGATTCTGTGCCTCCCTCTCTCTCTGCCCCAACCTACTCGCATTCTGTCTTTGTCTCTCTCAAAAATAAATAAACATTAAAAAAAATTTTTTTTAAACACTATTGGTAGACAATATTTTATAAGGTAGTGCCCATGAGGGACAGTGATGAAAAGATGGGCACTGATTATTTGTTATTATACACTTACATGCCAGGTGTTATGCTAAGTGTTGATAGAACATTTTTATTTATTTATGTTTTTAATGTTTATTTATTTTGAGAGAGAGAGAGAGAGAGAGAGCGAGCATGAGCTGGGGAGGGGCAGAAAGAGAGGGAGACACAGAATCCAAAG
Organism: Panthera pardus; assembly: GCF_024362965.1. Taxonomy (NCBI): domain Eukaryota; kingdom Metazoa; phylum Chordata; class Mammalia; order Carnivora; family Felidae; genus Panthera; species Panthera pardus. Next base: position 98,796,832 of record NW_026526810.1, on the reverse strand, counting down.
CAGGCTCCAGGCTCTGAGCTGTCAGCAGAGAGCCCAACATGGGGCTCAAACTCATGAACCATGAGATCACTACCTGAGTTATAGTTGGCTGTTTGACTGAGCCACCCAGGCACCCTAATAGAAGGTTTTTAAAAACCTCTTTTCTCAAGAAACTTATAGTCTAATAAAGGGGATATATAAAGCAACAATTACATTTTATAGTGGAAAAATATGATAGACCTATGTACATAATGCTATGTCAAGCATCTTAACAGAAGGGAAGGTTGGAAAATGCTTTTTCTTTCACTTTGACTGAAAGTGGTTCTGGAACTGAGTTTTAAAGAATGAGAAATTAGCAAGAGAAAGCATGGAGAAGACTATTCAGAACCTGCTTAAAACCATATTTCTTCCTTCTTGTTTTTCAAAAAGGAATCCTTTTTTTTTTTTTTTAGTCTCTCAGAGTCTAGGTTTCTAGAATGGTGATGAAGGGGTATAGAGCTCTTTATTCCCCTTTGTCTTTAAGCCTCTAGATTATAGCTGGTTCATAAGCAAAATCAGCCTCCTCAAAGTGGCTGCTTCTATGAAACTGCATATGGTTTTCAGAATTGGACAGACTATGCATCACAAACAGATGTGCAGGCACCTGGCTAAGGACCAAGGAAACTCAAATCCAGACTAGACCAAGTCAATTTTCTCCAGTAGTAAGCTTTTAAATCATTAGGTTTTATTACAAAATAAATGGATGCATTAGGGAGGAAATTCACATGCAGTTTTCAAATGTGAGACTTTAAGCTTCCTGCATCATGCATCTAGGTTACATTCACAGGCCCTTGGGATACAAACTTACTCTTCTTTATGATGCTTACTTAATTGGAAATATTTGAGAAACACTAGGCAGAAAAATGTCTGGGTAGGTGCTCCGGGTGAATACTGAGGACCTTGAGAACAAGGTGGCACAGAAGTGTGTAAGTGTGTGTGTCCTTGAGAACAAGGTGGCACAGAAGTGTGTAAGTGTGTGTGTGTGTGTGTGTGTGTGTGTGTGTGTGTGTGTACATGTGTATACCAACTTCTAGGTATGGGTGCTGGGATGAGAAGAATGGTGTGGAAAAGAATGCTGGGCTTGATGAGTGATGTCTGCCATGTATGAAAAATGAGAAGGGAGAGAAGCAAATTTGGGCCAGGATTTATCCCTGAGATCACTCTATTTCTCCTTCCTCGTAAAAGCACCCGTGAACCTGTAGCCAGGAAGGGGTAGGAGACATGTCACTATTCTAGTCCTGATTCTTTCCTTCCATCTTCCTCGTACTGTGATGTCACTGCCATTCTCTTATATCCCAACCTGGTTCATGGCCTTTAATGGCTCACCCCAGACTGATGGCTTACAGACATCAAAAGTATTATTACAGAGAGTTCTCAGCTATTTTGCAGTTGTTCTAAATTCAGAGTTTTATATAGAGAGCCTTGATCAACTCTATGTTTATCATTTCAACTACTGCTGTTCCTAATCTACGATAGTTCTGGCATGTGTATGATGCTGGAGTTCAGGGAATTTTTTTTTCTCCTCTAACATGTGCTCTATGGAGTTGTCCATGGCACCTGCATGAACTAGCTTCTTTCTCTGAGTCTAGAAGAATTTCACATGCTGGAAAATTGTGCGGGAGGATCTTCTAGGGAGAGGGTTCAGTGAGTGCAAATGAATACACTTGTAAAGCTGACATGAGGGGATACTGACAAGTGGTTCTGTGTGTGCTGAGACCCTCCTGGGAAAAGGGGAAGGACGAGGGAAAAGGTGGATAGGGGCTGGGCTGTGAAACACTCAAAGCTGCTGGGTGCCATACTGAGAACTTCAGCTTTTATTCTCTGTTGATAATGGAGAATCATTTGAGGTTTTCTTCATCAAGACAGGAGCTCTTTCAGATTGGTGTTAAGAAAGCACTCTGGCAAATGTGGAAGGTCAGAGTGGGGAGCAGGGTGATGGGTGGGAGGTAAGTTAGGGGGCTTCCACAGCAGTCCTTTGAGACATGGTGAGGCCAGACCTTTGGCCAGTGGGTAGCAAGAGGGGTTGGGATGCAGAGATTTTACAAAGTACAGTGGGTAGAACTTGGAGATGAAAAAGACTTCAAAATCATTTCTGTTTCTGGCTTGAACACGTGGGTGCATGGTGATGCTGTTAAGTGAAATGCGGATATAGAAAGAGACAATCAATGTAAAACACTTTCAGAGATAATAGCACTCCATTGCAAATGTAATGTATTAATATTAAAATCACATTTCACTGAACTTTTCTTTAAGGAAATGGTCATACACAGTATTGATTATACAGATGTAGAGAAACCATTAGGAATCACAAAGCTAGTGCTTTTGTAAAAACCGTACAAAAAGTGCAAACGATAAGCGCTTTTAATTTTTAATTGATGCAGGGAATCTGCAATGTCAAGTTCATGTATAAGGTGATTAAGTTTTATAGATTTTACTTTATTAGCAATTTATGATAGGGAGAAGCACTAACCAGTTCTGACTGAATATAGGTTGATTGCATAACTGCATCCTTATAATATCATTATTTAGCATCCATAAACGTTAATGAAGTTTTAAACCTTAGAGAACAAAATAAAAGCTTGACAAATTCTGATAAGATGTATCAAAAAGATCCTTGATAATATATTAACCTATTTGGTAATTTATTAAAGCAACAGGAGGATTTGCTATTTATTTAACTTTTACTCATGATTGTCTTTTTTAAATATTATTTTAAATTGTGGTAAGAAGCACATAATGTAATATTTACCATCTTAACCATTTTTAAATGTAGTTTAGTGATGTTAAGTGCATTCACCTTGTGCAACCATCACTGCCATCCATCTCAAGAACTCACTCTACCCATTAAACAATAGCTCCCCATTCTCCCTACTCCCAATCCCTGGCCACCACCAATCTCCTTTCTGTCCATGAATCTGAGTACTCTAGGAGGACTCATTATTTCTTCAGCAAGAGAAAATAATATAGTTTCCTATAACCTCTAATTGATGCTCTGTGTTGGCTAACATGTGACTGACTCATTGTCAGAATAACTTTTGAAAGGTTTTAAAGCAGCACAGTGCATTGGGCTTGGTAGAAAAGTAGCATATTCATGATCCTTGGAAAAGTCCTTGAGATGCTGTCCAGTTCAGATCAGGAGCTAACCAGCAGTGGCTGACAGGCAGTAGTCTGAGAGTATAGAATCTGGAGTTGCTTTGTGTTTGAACCATGGGCCACCATTTTCTAATTGTGCAGGGCTGAGCAAGTTGATTGAACTAGGCGAGTCTCAGTTTCTTCATCTGTAAATCAGTAGACCCTTCCTTACAGTGTTGTTATGAGGCTTCAATGAGTTATTATGTATGAAAGCACTTAGAACAGAGGCTAGCTTATACTATAAGCATTTAATCAATATTAAATACTATTATTTCTCAGGTAAGTTGCTTTCCTGATACCTTGTATTGTCAGTCTGAGCTGACCAGGGAGCACAATTGAACCATGGTTATAGAATATTTTAAGACATCGCTGCAGTCAATGTATTTGAAATCAGCTAGAACTGGTATATAAAATATGGTCATGGTTAGTAAAGTTTATGGAGTTCTACTTTGGGCCTATGTGTTTCTATAGTTTTGATAATGGAAATATGAAGTGTGAAAATTACTAAGGCTTTAACATGGTGACTCACAACCCTGACTACACTGTCTACTATTCAAAAAGATTGTGAATCAAAGCATCAAGGGTTGCCCAGGTTCCTCTGTATCACGACAGAATCTGGGCATGAGGTGGACTGTGGCTCCAGGTAGGGATTTTCTTCCTTTCCATTAGTTGGAATCCTCTTCCGCTTCCCCCAGGACATAGTGGAAGAAATTGATTGGTTCACTTGAAAACTCAAGAGGTTCCCCCCATTCAGCCCTATTCTTTAATAGTTTCCTTCCTATTATTCCACATTCACAGGCTAAAACAGGGTTGTTCTTTCTCTAAGGATAGAGGTTTTGTCACTTATTTACAATATTTTCTGATTGATATGGTAAGGCAAGAAGGATTATATCAGCAGCTCTGTATTCAGAAACCTGGTGATAGCAACTCACTTGTGAATACCTGGTTCATTTTTCTTGTTTGAAAACTTTGTGTTCTCTGAAGTCTGATTCTCACTGTTATGTCTCCATGGCCCATAACAATGCTTGGCACGAAAGAGTGTTCAAGGGGTGCCTGGATGGCTCAGTCGGTTAAACATTCAACTCTTGATTTTGGCTCAGGTCATGATCCCAAGGTTCTCGAGATAGAGTCCAGTGTCTGGCTGTGTGATGACAGCATAGTGCCTGTTTGGGATTCTCTTTCTCTCCCCCTCTCTCTCTCTGCCCCTTCCCCACTCACGTGCTTGTGCTCTCTCTCTCTCTCTCTCTCAACATGAGTAAACATGGAAAAAAAAACTTTAAAAAGAGTATTCAAAACATATTTTTTGAATGAAAGAATACATAAATGAATCAGTGAATAGCTAGTTTTCTCTGGTGGAGAAGTGAGGAGATCACAGGGAGACATCTAGAAGCAAAAAAGTCTAAGCCCTGTGTACTTGTGCCTGTGAGAACACGCACAAGTTTTCCTTGTTCTTTTGCCAGACAGGACTCCTCCATTGCTAAACCAGCCTGTATTCTTGCAGAGAGCCTGGGAGTAAGGGCATCCCAAGAGGATGCTGAGATTCCCAAAGCAGCTTTTTTCATGGAGCAAATTAAGGACAAATACAAATCATTGTGGGATTTTGACCTAAATCTTAACCCATTTATTTTCTTAAAATAAATCCCTTTTTTTTCTAGTGCCTTTAAAATGTTTGTAAAAAAAAAAGCACCATGCTATCATTGTTGCTTTCTAAATGGAAGACTTTGAAAATAAATGGTACGAGTGACAAAACTCCAATGGCTTGTAATTAATGAACATTTTATGAAGTTTATCTAACCATTTGTAAGACAATAGGCTCTACAAGTTTTGCATTTTTTTCCAGTGTCTCACTTTTGTGAAATTGCAACTCACAATTTTATTTCTTTTTAAATTTTTAATGTTTGTTTGTTTTTGAGAGAGAGAGAGAGAATGAGCAGGGGAGGGGCAGAGAGAGAGGGAGACACAAAATCTGAAGCAGGCTCCAGGCTCTGAGCTGTCAGCACAGACTTGATGTGGGGCTTAAACTCATGAACCATGAGATCATGACCTGAGATGAAGTTGGACGCTTAACCCACTGAGCCCCCCAGGGGCCCCTTCACAATTGCACTTCTTAAATCACATGTGCCTTCCTTTTTCAATTTGTTTTAGCTTATCTTTCCAAGTGCATACAGTTACACTTGCTTAGCAGATGTTAGTAGCAGGTATTTAAGTTCGTATAATAGTGATATGCATAATCTGTTAAACATCCTCCACATGTCAGGCTGACTTTTAATTTAATTTCATTATACTATTTAATTTTTTAAAAATACTGAGATGTAATTTACATATAGAAAAACAAACAAATCTTATTTGTACTGGCAGGTAGATGCACATCAGGTACCAATTCCCTAAATCAAGAAAGAACATTTCATGCAGGAAGGCTCATTCATACAACTGCTCCCAGTCAGTCCCCCATTTCCAGAGGCAATCGTTATTCTGGCTTCTATCACCACATAATAGTTGTACCTGTATGAAGGGAATATTTTTGTATCTGACTTTTTTTCCTTCTCTCCTTTTAAATTTTACTTTATTTTAATTCCAGTTAACATACAGTGTTATATTAGTTGCAGGTGTAAAATATAGTGATTCAGCACTTCCATACATCACCTGGTGCTCATCACAAGTGCACTCCTTCATCCCCATCACTTATTTCACCCATCCTCCCACCCACCTCCCCTCTGGTAGCCATCAGTTCCCTATAGTTCAAAATCTGTTTCTTGGTTTGTCTCTCTCACTCTTTTTCCTTCTCATTTGTTTTGTTTCTTAAATTCCACATATGAGTGAGATCATACAGTATTTGTCTTTCTCTGACCGACTCATTTTGCTTAGCATTAGACTCTTTAGCTCTAGCCATGCTATAGCAAATGGCGAGCTTTCATTCTTTTTTATGGCTGAGTAATATTCTCTGTGTGTGTGTGTGTGTGTGTGTGTGTGTGTGTGTGTGTGTATAAACACACACACCCCACATCCTCTTTTTCCATTTATTAATGGATACTTGGGCTGCTTCCATATCTTGGCTATCATAAATAATGTTGCTATAAACATAGGGGTGCATGTATCCTTTTGAATGAGTATTTCTGTATTTTTGGGGGTAAATACCTAGTGGTGAGGTTAAATTTCTGAGGATCCTCCATACTGTTTTCCATAGTGGCTGCACCAGTTTGCATTCCCATCAAAAATGTGAGAGGGTTTCTTTTTCTCCATATCCTGGCCAAAAATTGTTATTTTTTGGTGATTTGATTTTAGCCATTCTGACGGGTGTGACATGATATCTCACTGTAGTATTGATTTGCATTTCCCCAATGATGGGTGATGATCAGCATCTTTTCATGTGTCTGGCTTTTTTTTCTTAATACATGCTTTTGAGATTCATTCATGTCATTATATATATTAAGAGTTTGTTATTTTTGGGGCGCCTGGGTGGCGCAGTCGGTTAAGCGTCCGACTTCAGCCAGGTCACGATCTCGCGGTCCGTGAGTTCGAGCCCCGCGTCAGGCTCTGGGCTGATGGCTCGGAGCCTGGAGCCTGTTTCCGATTCTGTGTCTCCCTCTCTCTGCCCCTCCCCCGTTCATGCTCTGTCTCTCTCTGTCCCAAAAATAAATAAAAAACGTTGAAAAAAAAATTAAAAAAAAAAGAGTTTGTTATTTTTGTATTATTGTGAAATATTCTACAATGTGAATATACCACAATTAACATTTACTTGTTGATAAACATTTGGGTTCTACCCTTATTTTTTGGCTATGATGAGTAAAGCTGCTAGGCACATTATTGAACATACCATTTTGTGGACCTGTAGAAACATTTCTCTTAATTATGTACCTAGAAGTATAATGGAAAGGCATCGGGTAGGCCTCTTTTAGTTTTATTAGAATTCTAAACAGTTTTACAGTGTAGTTCTGTCATTTTGTACTCCTATCAACAACACATGAAAGTTGAAGTTTTCCATATCCTCACCATTACTTGCTATTGTTAGACTCTTTAATTTCAGACATTCTAATGGACTAATGGAACCTCCTAGTGCTTTTCCCCCCACTGAAGTGTATCAAAATATAATTTACATATAATAAAATGCGCTCATTTTAAGTGTACGAGTTGATGAGTGTCCAAAATTGTATAAAACCACGTAACCACCATCCCAATCCATTTTTAGGTATAAGTGTTCTGTAATTGCCAATTAGGTCACATTAATATCTTTTTTTCATATTTTCTATATCTGGGGTTCTGCGATAACTCATAATGCCTAATGCATGCATTTTATGGATGTGGAATGGTGCTAGTTATATATCATATTTGGAAAAATTGGAAAAAATAGTTATTCAAATCATTTTTTAAGTTAAATTTTTTTTTTCACAACTCTAGTTCAGGAAAGCTGTTCTATATCCTTACTGTTTTTCTGTTTTTTGTCTACTTATTTTAACTATTTTTTTTTAAGTTTATTTATTTATTTGAGAGAGACAGAGACAGCATGAATGGAGGAGGGACAGAGAGAGAGAGAATCCCAAGCAAGTTCTGTGCTGCCAGCATAAAGCCAGATGTGGGGCTCAAACTCACAAACTGTGAGATCACGACCTGAGCCAAAACCAAGAGTCAGACACTTAACCGATTGAGCCACCCAGGCACTCCTTAACCATTTCTGAAACAGGGATTAAAAACAATTTTTTTTAAACATTTATTTATTTTTAAGAGACAGAGAGAGATAGAGCATGAGCAGGGGAGGGGCAGAGAGAGAGGGAGACACAGAATTCAAAGCAGGCTCCAGGCTCTGAGCTGTCAGCACAGAGCCTGATGCAGGACTCAAACTCACAAACCGAGAGTTCATGACCTGAGCCAAAGTTGGATGCTTGCTCAACTGGCTGAGCCACCCACGTGCCCCTGAAAGAGGGATTTTTAAGTCTCCAATTATGAAAGTGGATTTTTTCTATTTATCCCTTTAGTTTTTTCAGGCTTTGCTTGATATAATTGAAGCTCTGTTATTTGTTGCATACACATTTATGAGTGTTATATCTTTGTGATAAATTGTCTCTCAAGTAATTATAAAAGTATGCTAATACTCCTTATTTTGAAGTGTACCTCATCTTCCTTTCTTATGTTTATTGTTTGCATGTATCTTTGTCTACTCCCCAGCTTTTAGTTTATCTAAATCTTTATAAAGCATGTCTTTTTTTTTTTAATTTTTTATTTATTTATTTTTTTCATGAAACTTATTGTCAAATTGGTTTCCATACAACACCCAGTGCTCATCCCAAAAGGTGCCCTCCTCAATACCCATCACCCACCCTCCCCTCCCTCCCACCCCCCATCAACCCTCAGTTTGTTCTCAGTTTTTAACAGTCTCTTATGCTTTGGCTCTCTCCCACTCTAACCTCTTTTTTTTTTTTTTTTTTCCTTCCCCTCCCCCATGGGTTTCTGTTACGTTTCTCAGGATCCACATAAGAGTGAAACCATATGGTATCTGTCTTTCTCTGTATGGCTTATTTCACTTAGCATCACACTCTCCAGTTCCATCCACGTTGCTACAAAAGGCCATATTTCATTTTTTCTCATTGCCACGTAGTACTCCATTGTGTATATAAACCACAATTTCTTTATCCATTCATCAGTTGATGGACATTTAGGCTCTTTCCATAATTTGGCTATTGTTGAGAGTGCTGCTGTAAACATTGGGGTACAAGTGCCCCTATGCATCAGTACTCCTGTATCCCTTGGGTAAATTCCTAGCAGTGCTATTGCTGGGTCATAGGGTAGGTCTATTTTTAATTTTCTGAGGAACCTCCACACTGCTTTCCAGAGCGGCTGCACCAATTTGCATTCCCACCAACAGTGCAAGAGGATTCCCGTTTCTCCACATCCTCTCCAGCATCTATAGTCTCCTGATTTGTTCATTCTGGCCACTCTGACTGGCGTGAGGTGATATCTGAGTGTGGTTTTGATTTGTATTTCCCTGATGAGGAGCGACGTTGAACATCTTTTCATGTGCCTGTTGGCCATCCGGATGTCTTCTTTAGAGAAGTGTCTATTCATGTTTTCTGCCCATTTCTTCACTGGGTTATTTGTTTTTCGGGTGTGGAGTTTGGTGAGCTCTTTATAGATTTTGGATACTAGCCCTTTGTCCGATAGGTCATTTGCAAATATCTTTTCCCATTCCGTTGGTTGCCTTTTAGTTTTGTTGGTTGTTTCCTTTGCTGTGCAGAAGCTTTTTATCTTCATAAGGTCCCAGTAGTTCACTTTTGCTTTTAATTCCCTTGCCTTTGGGGAGGTGTCGAGTAAGAGATTGCTACGGCTGAGGTCAGAGAGGTCTTTTCCTGCTTTCTCCTCTAAGGTTTTGATGGTTTCCTGTCTCACATTCAGGTCCTTTATCCATTTTGAGTTTATTTTTGTGAATGGTGTGAGAAAGTGGTCTAGTTTCAACCTTCTGCATGTTGCTGTCCAGTTCTCCCAGCACCATTTGTTAAAGAGACTGTCTTTTTTCCATTGGATGTTCTTTCCTACTTTGTCAAAGATGAGTTGGCCATACATTTGTGGGTCTAGTTCTGGGGTTTCTATTCTATTCCATTGGTCTATGTGTCTGTTTTTGTGCCAAAAGCATGTCTTGTATAGACTGCATACCTTTGAGTCTTGCTGTTTTATTCAGTCTAACAATCTCTTCTTTTTTCCTTCAATTTTATTTTTAAAATTAATTATTATTTTTTGTTGCATGTGTGTGTGTGTGTGAGAGAGAGAGAGAGAGAGCACATGCAAGTGGAAGAGGGGCAGAGAGAGAGAGAGAGAGTGAGAGAGGGAGAGAGAGAATCTTAAGCAGGCTCTATGCCCAGTGCAGGCTCTATGCCCAGTGCAAAGCCCAATGAGGGGCTTGATCTCAATACCAGGAGATCATGAAATGGTCTGTTATTTTTAATAGTTGCTATACAGCTAATATCCTTAATTTATCAAATTTTACTTGGAATTGAAATTTAGCATCTTTAACCACTTAATCTTTACATCTGCTCTATGAAGTATGTATTATTATCCAGACTTTGTAGACAGATGAATAAACATGCCCAAAGAGGGTACGTAAGTTGTTTAAAGTAATATATGGGAATATGTGGAACAAAGACATCATCTAAAGAATGGTAGGTACTCAAATGGCCCTGATGATATTTAGTTCAGTGTTTTTTTCCATATAGTCATTGCTTATGCAAATGACCTTTATGAATAGCATCAAAAAATATTTGCACTAAGGACTTGGTGAAATATCATCAATGCTTCTCATGAAAGAAATTGACATTTTGAGACTATAAGATTGAGTTGCTTTCTTGTTGAAAAATTCTTTAATTACATGGAAATATTATTGATAAGTTTCCCCAGGAGAGCAAGTCGAGGAATTACAGAGGGAAAATAATGAATGTTTTAAACTTTGGAGGTGGAAGAATATTTTAACTTTGGGTTTATTATGAGAATGAAAGGCTGAAGTGATATAAAATGAAGGTAGCCTACATTTATTGATCATATACTATGTATTAAGTGCTTTTCAAATATTATCACATTTTTTTTCTCTTTATTTCTTGGCATATGTTGACCAACCTCTTCCCAAACCCTCTACCTCCTAGCCCCTGGTAACCACTCTTCTACTCTTTGTTTCTATGAGGTCAACTTTTTTAGATTTCACATTGAAGTGAGATCATGAAGTATTTATCTTTCTGTATCTGGCTTATTTCACTTAGCATAATGTCCTTCAGATTCATTCATATTGTCGTGATTCGCAGGATTTTCTTCCTTTTTTTAAAGGCTGAGTAATATTCCTTTACATACATGTATATATGTCATTATATATTATGAGCATGGAAATGCAGATATGTCTTTGAGATATTTTCTTTGGATATGTACCCAGAACTGGGACTGCTGGATCCAAATATTAGCACATGTAATTCTTACAATAATCATATGTGGTGGATATGTTTTCATATCTAATTTGCAGATGAGGAAATTAAAGCACAGAAAGGATGCAACGTGCCCAGGATCACATACCTGGAAAAAGAGAACTAGTCAGGTCAACTTGAAAGTCTTTGTTCTTAACCACTATACAAGCTGAAGGTACAGAGGAGAGGATGGTTTTCAGTTTACAGCTCTTCTGGACTCTATTTTGTGTAAGCCTCACAACAACTTTCTGAAGTCAATAAATGTAGTTATGATTTTAATGATGGAAAGATGGAGGCAGTGGCTAGGCAATACATCTAGTATTGCCATCAGGAAAGGTCTGCTGTGTCCAAGACTCCTCCAAGTCACCAGATGGACCTATCCTGGAATGGAATAGAATCAGAAGGGGCAGAACCAGATCAAATGAAGTACAGAGCATGTAGTGGGTTCCAAAGGCTGAAAGTGGAAGAGTTTGAAAATGATTCTGGATACCTATTTTGAAAAGTTTGAGAGAACAACAAAAAAAGCAAAACATGGCAAGAAATTTCCATTCTAGAATACCGAGAAATCAGGTAATCTTAGAGTCTAGGAAAGGCTAAGTTTACAATGCAGAAAAGATCCAATTAAAATTTTTTTTCTCCTGCAAGTTTCACACCAAAAACAGATTTTCACTTGTTCTCTATATGAATGAGAATTCTGCAAAGGAAGTTCACTGTCTAAAATTAGTTATATGTATTAGAGAAAAAGCTGAGTTTTCCCTGTGGGTGAAGCTGAATTTGTTGGAATTTTTATCTTCATTTATGGAAAAAATTTCCTACTTCAGAATTGGACTTAGTAAAGGTTTTGAATCACTTTTGATATATTTCCATTGGTTTTCTTGTAAGTATATAGATTCATACTTTGCAAAACCACAGCACATTTTGCTAATGGCCTGAACTTTTTCTTTTTAAGCCTATAAAACTGAAGTAAAGTAAGTGCTTTAGAGAGTGCCAAAGGACAACAGCCAAACAGTTAACCTTGGTTCCTCACTAGAATGGATTTATTGAAAGAAGATTACCAGCTCTTTCTTTTGATTGCTCCAATTTGTTTGACAGGTTACAATAAGTAGGCATCACTTTGAAATAGCAATAATTATAGTAATAATGAAAGGAAATCATAGTATATTTTATGAGCTAATACTAAAGACAAGCTAATGTGTGTTTTGAGCTTCTGAGAGGAAGAACAGGGTTGCTTCCTGAAATCAGAAAGTATTTTTGTAGTCATAGATATATTGAACTTTGATTTCTAGTATAAACTGAGTTACATCTACATGTGTTTGTTAGGGACTTGAACAAAATAGTAGAAAGCAAAAAAAAAAATCTATTATCCATTCAAATGAATTTACTTGATAATCCAATTTTATTGATCATTTTCAGTCTTTCTCTTTGATTCATAATGAGGAATCAGTGAGAAATCTGAAGGATTTTGTTAGTAAAGTAGTCTGGAGAAAGCTTTTCTTTATTTTTGCCTGATGCTGTTTCCTTTTTAAGCTTTAATGATATATATTTCACTAGGGTCCATGAAAAGGGCTAAGTACACAAGACTGAACCATTCTAGAGAAAAATGGCAATATTTGAGATGAGCAGAGACAGATTTAGAGGAGATTTTATAGGTGAGAAACACAGCTGTATATCAATGATCTTAATATCCTGAATCACATATGTCTGTAACGGCCAAAATATAACATCAGGTTTTTTTGAGCCCACTCAGGTTTCACATGGAATTAAATCTTATGGTTGCAGTGCCCACCTGGAGAACTTCAGTAGATGAAATAAATTAGTATTTTGTTATATACACACAAATGTACATATATGCCAAAAATATTTGGGCTCGTCTTCTACATACTGTATACTGACTTGTTTTTTTTTTCACTTTACTGGATATTTTCGACATCTTCTAATATCACTGTTTTTTATCAACATGAAGTCTGTCTAGTATACCATTTTGTAGATGCCCTATAAGCATCAAGTTTTCCAGCACTGAAACTTTGTGGGGTTTTTTTTTTCCATTTTTTCACTACTGAAATACTCCTTGATTTTGAACATTTTTGTATTTGAGTCTTTGGTCACTTTTTTTTGTTATTTCCTTTGGATGAATTCTTTGAAGTGAAGTTCTGGGTCAAAAGATATGAATGTTCTTAAGACTTTTGATACAAATTCCTTTCAGAAAGGAAATTTCCTTTCAGAAGGATTGACCTAATATGTGTTTCCACTGTGTGAGATTGCCTGTTTATCCAAAAAAATTAGGTATTATCCCTAAAATAATTTTTATCAATTTTAGAAACAAAGACATACTTATTTAATTTTTTGAATACTAATGAAGCCAGTGTTTTTTTTGTTGTTATATTTGTTGCCATTTGCATTTACTTATGAATTCTTAGTTCAGATCTTTTACTTGGTTTTCTACTGTAATATTTCTCTTGGTAAAAAGTCTTTATGCAATAAAGATGGTAACTTTTTCTGTTACGTATATTTTATTAATATTTTTCAGCTTTTTATTTGATGTGTTTACTGGTGTTTTTGACATATAGAAGTGTTATTCTATGTGTGTGATCAAATCTATTACTAATTTCCTTTCTTTACTTTTATGCATAAAAAAGATTCCTTTACCTTGAGATTGAAAAATACTCATTTTTTTTCTATTCCTTGAATGTCATATTTTTTTATATTTCAACATTTAATCAGTTTTGAATTGGATATGGAAGCCCATCTTTATTTCCAACTTAACCAATCACTTTAGCATCATTTACTGATTATTTATTATCATCCTCTGATTTGAATTACTACCTTTACAATCTACTAAATATGTATTTTTACTTATATTGCTTCTGAACTTTCTGTTCTGTTACACTGATCTGCTTATTAGCATACTAGTTCTACTCTATTTTAATTATTGTAGCTTAGTAATATATTTTATTGTCAGGTAGTATGGTTTCCCCTTTATTTTTGTGTTTTTTTTAAACATGTACTTGGCCAGGGGCATCTGGCTGGCTCAGTTGGTAGAACATGTGATGCTTGATCTCAGGGTCATGAGTTCAAGTCCCACGTTGGGTGTAGCGCCTACTTAAAAAAAAAAAAAAGTAGCATTAAAAAAATGCACTTGGCCATTCTTTTGTCCTTATTCATGAACCTTAGCATTTTTTTCTTGGGCTACAAAAATAAAAGACAGCAAATATTTGGTTGAGATGGATATGCTCTCCATTTATTCAGGTATTCTTTTATGTTTTTTCAGAGGTGTTTGACAGTTTTTCTCACGTACTTTCTGTACACTTTTCCTTCTTCTTTGCTCCCTTTTTTCCCCAGTTAGTCTTCTGGACTAATTTGCCTGAAGCATTCCTAAGGTTGTTGTCATCTCTGCCTCTGTAATGGCGACTTTCCTCCTTGACATATCGAAGTGTTTACCTATATAAGTCCACCTTTACCTGTCTAAGTCCAAATCCTGATCCCTTTAAAATCCAGCTTCCACCCCCTCCCCTTTCCAATTTTATCTCCTGTTACTCCCCAACACATGCCTTTTGCCCAGAACAATTTGGCTTTTTTGCCTTCCCTCAATGAAGAATTTTAGTTTTCTTGCCTCTGCTCCTTTGTTCACATAATTTTCTCTGTCTGGGTTGTCATCCCTTCTGTTTTTCCTAATGGTAACAAGTATAGCAGGATGTCTACTGATGAGAACAAGAGACTAAAACCTCTGGAAACCATGTGTTATGAAGAGGAGTTGTGAGAACTGACAAAATTAGGCATATGGCCTGGGAAGGCCCTTAATGCCTCTGAGCCTTAATTAATCTCTCTGTAGAATGAGGACAAGAATAGGACCCACCTCATAGGATTGTTGGAGCGATAACATGGGGTGATGCAGGTAAAGCACTCGGCAGCATGCTTGAGGCATAGTGAATGCAGTGAATGCTAAAAAAAATTAACTGACGTGGGAGGTGAAATAAAGTGTTCTCCATCCAAAGATGTCCATGTACCAATCCCAGCAACCTGTGAATGTTACAGGGCAAAAAGGACTTTGCAGATGAGATAAATAAGGACCTTGAGATGGGGAGATTATCCTGGATTATCCAGGTGGGCCCAGTGTAATCACAATGGGCCTCATAAGAGAGGGACTGGAGGGTCAAAGTCAGAGAAGGAGATGTGATTACAGAAGCAGAGGTCAGAGTGATGGGAGGAAGGAATCGAGGCAAGGAAATGATTCTCCCCTCAGAACCTCCAGAACAAATGCAACCCTGACCACAACTTGATTTTAGCCCAGACTTCTCAGCTGCATAAATGTAGGCCGATAAATATGTGTTGTTTGAAGCCCTTAAGCGTGTGGTAATTTGTTATTGCACTAATAGGAAATGAATACAATGTTATAATTAATTTTACCATCATCATTAGAGTAATTATTAAACCTGGAAAAAAGAAGCCTTAGGATATGATCACAGTCTTCATACAATTAAGGAATTTTCATATGGAAGAGTGATTCTAGGTGGTCCAGGTGGCAGAACCAAGGTCAATGGTTGGAAGTTATAAGGAAAGACATTTTGAGTAATTAAAAAAAAATCACTTCCCGAAAGTACAATAAAAGTAAATTACTGCTATTTTGGAGTAGTTGAAGCAGCCACTGGATGACCTCTTATTGAATAAGTTGTTCATGCACCCTGTAGAGATTGGGACAAAATTTCAGTCTTTGAACCTAGCTTGCATGCCTTTCCTTTTGGTGTGTTTTCATTGTCATGCCAGCAAAAGTGATTGCTTATGCACATTCTCTCTGTGTTTTGTTCCCATTACTCTTGGATGTCCCACCTCCATGGTATTTATCACATATGACCTTATGTTAAATATTTAGATTCCAGGACTCTTGAGAACCTGGTCAGTGTCTTGCACAACTTAGTAACTTTCACATGGCTTGGCATGGTTTCTCGAGCTCACCAAAAATATGTTGAAGGAAAGATTAAATTCATCACAGTTCAAGTGTATAAAATATTCATATTTTCATCCATCTTCCTTTGGGTTGGTTCATGGAATGAGAGACTATTTCTGCAATTATTTTAATGTTGATTCGGATTTTTATTTTGATGAAGTTATGAAACCCAGGACATGTGGGTAATACCCGTTGAAAGGAATGTCTACTTCTCCGCCTTAAAATCTCTAAGATAATTAGTGTTGTTTTAAGACCCTAAGTTTGTAGGCTTCCTATTACTAAATGCTTTCCATTTGTCTTTTATACAATTTGCCTACAGGATTTTTGAAATCCATGCAGTCTCTTGGAAACTTGAATTCTATTCCTGATCTGTACCAACCTTAAACCCAGGCCAGAGGGAACTCTGTGACCTGGATCTTGTTCTTAAGAGGGCTCTGTGTATCACAAACACTGAGACCCAAAGATTTAAAGACTTAAAAACTCTCCCTTCTTGTAAAACTTATTTTTTTCCAAGTTCAGAAACCAATTGAGCAAATGAGACCAGGCAAGGACTCAGAGGTGAGATTGTGGGAGTCCACAAGGAAGAAGGAGAATATTACAGCTTCTGTCCTGGACTCCAAAGGGTGCTGAGGCTGCCCGGGCTCCCCAGGTAACTGCACTCCTGCTCTCTGCTCTGCTCAGGCAGGCTTGTTTTGGGAGGCCTCTGGAAATCCCAAGTCTGGGAATTGGGAGTTGCAGGAGAAGCTTGGTTCTGTGAGTCCTCTCAGGGTTCCCGGAGGCCCAGCTTCTGTCCTGCCCCCGCATTTTCATGCCCTCGTTCAGGCTTGCCAGGAGTAGGGAGGGCCCTGTAAGAGCGGCTCCTTAGCCTCTAGCTCTTGGGGCCCAGGAGAGAATGTGGGCTGGGAAGAGGCACAGTGTGATTTATTGCTTTTATATATGAAATTTGTGCTGTAAGCCTCTATTTGCACTCTTGCCTCAGGCCCAGCAAATGTTAGGGGAGGACCTTCTTCTGACTCTACCAGCTTTTAACTTTTATCTTGGACTTAAATAATTTTTTAAAATAAAAAAGAAGATAATATTTTTGTTTAGAGGTGACCACAGAATGGCTTTTTGTCTAATTTGTTCACTGTTATATCCTATACCTGTAGGGGTGCCTGGTACAGAGTGGGTGCTCAACACATTTTGGTGAGTAAATGCATAAAATTACTATTTTCTTCTTCAAAAAACAATTTTATTGAGGTATAATTGACATACAACAAACTGCACGTATTTAAAGGGTGTATTGAGTTTGACATGTATAAATCTGTGTAACCATCATGACAATCAAAATAATGAACATTCCCACACCCGAAAAAGTTTTTTGGTGCCCCTTTATATTCCATCCCTTCCACCCCTAGCCCCCAGTCTGATTTCTGTTACTATACTAGTTTTCATTTTTTAAGATTTTATATAGGGGCGCCTGGGTGGCTCAGTCGGTTAAAGCGTCCGACTTCGGCTCAGGTCACGATCTCGCGGTCCGTGAGTTCGAGCCCCGCGTCGGGCTCTGGGCTGATGGCTCAGAGCCTGGAGCCTGCTTCCGATTCTGTGTCTCCCTCTCTCTCTGCCCCTCCCCCGTTCATGCTCTGTCTCTCTCTGTCTCAAAAATAAATAAATAAATGTTAAAAAAAAAATTAAAAAAAAAAAGATTTTATATAAATGTAATTATATAATATGTACTCCTTTTTGGTTTAGCTTCTTTTATTCAGTATCATTATTATAAAATTCATCCATATTGTTGGGTGTGTCAATATTTCACTCCTTTTTTATTGCTAAGTCCACTGCATGGAAACACCATAATTTGTTTACCAATTTTATCTGTTGAGAACCACTTGAATTGTTTCTGATTTGGGGCTGCTACAAATGAAGCTGCCATGAACACTATGTACAAGTCTTCATATGGACATATGCTTTCATTTCTCTTGGGTAAATACCTGGGAGAGAATGGCTGGATCATAAGGTAGGTATAGTTTTAAGTTTGTAAGAAACCACCAAACTTTTTTTCAAAGTGCTTGTGCCATTTTATATTCCCACCACCTTGTGAGAGTTCCAGTTCCTTTGTATCCTCACTGACATGTCGTATTGTCAGTCTTTTTAAGTGTGGCCATTCTAATAGGTGTGTAGTGATTTTTCATTGCACTGTTAACTTGAACTTCCCTGATGACTCATAATGTTGAACATCTTTTCTGTTCATATTTGCCATCCACATATCTTCTTTGATGAAGTATCTGTTCAAATCTTTTGCCCATGTTATTATTACATTTTTTTCTTACTGAGTTTTGAGTGTACTTTATATATTCTGCACACAAATCCTTTCTCAGATATGATTTACAGATGTTTTCTCTCATTCTGTGGCTTGTCTCTTCATTCTCTTAACGGTCTCTTAGAAGAGAAGAAGACTTATTTTTTATTAAGTCCAATTAATCGATTTTCTCTGTTATGGATTACTGTCTTTTATGGATTTTCCTCTTGTATCTAAGATATCTTTGCCTAACACAAGGCTGACGAAGGTTTTCTCCTATTTTTTTTCTGGAACTTTTATAATTTCAAGTTTTGCATATAAGTCTAAGATCCATTTTGAGTTAGATTTGTATATGGTGTGAAATACGGCAAGAACTAACTTCCTTCCCCCTTTCCTCCCTCCCTCCCTCCCTCCTTTCTTTCCTTCCCTCCTTCCTTCCTTCCTCCCTCCTTAAGTGGATAGCTGTTTTTTCTGGTATTATTTGTGAAAAGACTCTCCCTTCTCTCCTGAATTGCCTTTTTTGAAAACAAGTTGTCCACAAACTCTCTTGCACTGTTAGTGGGAATGCAAACTGGTACAGCCACTCTGGAAAACAGTATGGAGGTTCCTCGGAAAGTTAAAAATAGAAGTACCCTATGAGCCAGCAATTGCACTACTAGGTATTTACCCAAAGAATGTAAAAATACTAATTCAAAGGGATACATGTACCTCTATGTTATAGCAGCATTATATATAATAGCCATATTAGGGAAGTGGCTCAAGTGTCCATTAATTGATGGATAAAGAAGATGTTATATATATATTACTTGTTATATATATATATATATATATATACACTTATATATTATATATATGTTATATATATATATTACTTGTTATATATATATATAACATATATATATAACATTATGCTAAGTGAAATAAGCTCAGAGAAAGACAAACACCATATGATTTCACTCATATGTGGAATTTAAGAAATAAACAAACAAAACTAGCAAAGAGAAAAAGAGAGGGAGAGAGGCAAACCAAGAAACAGACTCTTAACTATAGAGAACAAGCTGATGGTTATCAGAGGGGAGGGGATGGGGGATCGGTGAAGTAGGGGATGGGGATTAAGGAGTGCACTTGTCCTGATGAGCACTGGGTATTGTATGGAATTGTTGAATTGCTATATTGTACACCTGAAACTAATATAACACTTTATGTTAGCTAATCAGAATTAAAATAAAAACTTAAAAAAAAAAGTTGTCCATGTAAGTGTGGGGCCTATTTTTGGACTCTTTATTCTGTTCTATTGATCTGTCTTTAAGCCAGTACTATATTCTCTTGATTATTATAGTTTTACAATAAGTTTGGACATTAGGTAGTGTTTGCCTCCAACTTGAGTCTCCTTAAAGAAATGATTTTTGAATCAAAGGGAAATTCTGAAGTATTATTTAGAAGAATCTTCAGTGTTTCAGAGCTAGAATTTGTTTTGGGGAGCAAAGATGTCTATATGACCTTTGTTATTGTTTGTGCTCTGAAAAAAATGGAGTTACCATATTATTTACTGGAGCATGCACAATCTCTAAAGCTAATGTATAAATCATGTCACTAACTTTTTAACTATTATTTAATGTTTTCCGGCAGTTTAAAATTTTACATTACTAGTTTGAATATTTTCCAATCACAACGAGACAGTCAATATTTACTCTATTCTTTTTCAATCTTTCTCTACCCCTTAGATTTATATCACCCATGTGAATCCATGTGGATATAAATGTCTTGTTTTCAGATAAATCTTTGAGTTATGAGCTCTTTTTCTAGGTTTGTAAGCTCTGCATCTTGGAAAATATTTGTTCAAGCTTCAGTTTGGCAGTTACCCAGATGTGTCTTGTCATTTATTTTTCTCCTGAGGCCCTTTGTCGTACTCTCTTCCAGATGTGCTCTGTGTACCTCATTTATAAAGATGCTTCCTGATGTGTAATCTTTTTAGAGTGCGGTCTTGACTTGCTTTGCATAGTTTTTTTCTTGACTACCCCTGCTGTAAAGGGAATGAGGGGGAAAGTGACAAAGTGGGTTGATTGCCTATTAAAGATAAATGAGAAGAGAAAAGATAAATACATTGTCTATAACTTATTATAATTATAAAAAATTATTGTAAAGTGGAGAACAAATATAATTATAAAATATATCTTTATAAAAGATACTAATCTTTTTATCTTAAAAAAATCTAAATATAATTAATTATATTTATAGGTAAATATAATGACCCTGTTCTGATCCTTACAACCCTGATTTCAGGTTATAGTTTTTCCTGTCTCTGCTCTTTAGGTGCTTGGCATGAACTGTGACTCTCGGAAACCCATGGTTTCGAATCTAAGCCAGATTTGCCAGAGTTAAGGGGGATGATCTATGTGATGCCAGGGAAATGCTGCTTCAGAAGGCCTCAACTAGAGGGGCCATCTTCTGTTCTCGAGAGGGTGAGGCATGAACGGTGCAGAATGTTGGCTGTGTAAAGGCAGGTGGCCCTTCTTTAGAGTATAGTGGAAGGCAATTGGTGTTTTCTAATGTCAAGAAGCTAGCACAGTCATAATTTAACATTTTTTCTTTTGATTTATAACCTATAACTTTAACTTTTATCTTTAAACCCATACTTGCTGGGAAACTGATCTAAAACACCCTTGTATCTTCTTATGAACTTGTCCAGGACACAGAGCTGAGAATTCTAAGTGTTGCATCTGTGTCTTCCACCTTGATTAATAATAGTAATAACAATAATAATGGTAGGTAATAGTTATTTAGCCCTTACTACATGCCAGGCACTGTTCTAAGGGACTTACATATGTTAACTCATTCATTCATGACAACCACCCTGTGGATGAGGTCTATTTCTATCCTTATTTTACAGAAAATTGAGGCACAGAGAAGTTAAGCGCTCGCTGAGGTCACACAGTTAGGAACAGAGCTGTTACTTAAACACAAGTGATCTGCTTCTTAGTTGGGAGGGGACTCAATCCTCTGATTTTAAATGAAGAGAGGACTGAAGAGGGTAAATGATCTGCCTCAGAGGCACCCGCTGTCTAGGAGCCAGAGCAGGGATTTGTCCTCAGGTACTTGTCACTCCCTCGTGGGTGCTTTTCCACAGTGCTTTTTCCCTGCTACCCTCTGTTGCCTGACTATAATCCCCTTTCCCCTGGGCTACCCTTTCTTCAAGTCTCACAGAGCTCTCTTTCTGTTATCCCTGCCTGGGCTGGAGAACTCCCTAAGCTTCCTGACTTAATGAGCAGTGCTGGTGTTGCAGGCTCTGTGGGTGAGAGGGTTGGGTCGTCCCTTGTGGCTTGCTGTTTGATCATTTTCTTACAGCATGCACTTGAAGAGTCAGCACAAAGCATCTTTAATGCTGGCACTGAAGAAGTTTGGCTACTTTAATATTCAGACTCATATCCGATGAAGCTGGGATTGCTTTCCAGCAGGCATTACCCACATCGATCCAGATTCCCTATAATGCCTTCAGGAAGGCATCGTAACAGCTGTGTGCTGCTGGTGGGCAGACAGCTGACCATGCAGAGAGGGCTTCAGAGTTGCCCATTCTGTGGCTGACCTATTTGGGTGACTGTGTTCCAGTTAAAATCCTTTTAGAGTTTACTCTGCTGTCACAAGAAAATCATACGTAAGAGTAAACACATGCCAAAAATACTATTTTTGAGAGAAAACTCTTCAAAAACCAGTGCCCGATTGTACAGTTTGTGTATACAAGGTACAGTTGTGTACCTTGGGATACCATAGTCATTAGCGTTATTTGACAAGTATTTTTGGTTTTCCTCTGGGCACACTCCCATTCCCTGGAAATTAGGAATGGCCGTGTGATTTACTTTGGTCGATGGAACATGAATGGCAATGTCATGCACCTCACTGAGGTGAAAGTTTTAAGAGCTGTGTGCTTGGCCACATTCCCCTTGCCCTGCTTCCTATAGGTGGAGAGGTGGGGCCTTTCTCAGGCTGGTCGGCGTGTGAGGACTGTGGAGCCTGCCTGGACAGGCCGCACGAGCAAGAAATGAAACGTTCTGTACCCCTTTGCTTGCCTGTTTGTTTGTACTTTTCATATGACAGTAATTACAGATTTATAAGAAATTGCAAAAATAGTACAGAGAGGTCCCTTGTACCCTTCACTCAGTTTTCTCCAATGGTTCGATCTTACATAACCATAAAACGCTGTGTTAAGTCACTGAGATTTGGAGGTTATCTCAGCATTATCTATTCTATTTTGATTAATAGAGATGCTTTCCTTTTTAAAAGTACGTACCTTAATTGTAGGGACATGAAACTCTTTCAGACTCACATCATATTTTAATTTCCCCTCTTTTATCAAACAGTATATATATATATTTATATAAATATATATATTTATATACACACATATATTTATTCTCTTTCTGTCAGATCACAGGCTCCCTAAGAGAGCACATCTGATTTACCTTTGAATCCCTCCCAACACAGTAGTGTGTGTTGTGCACTCTAAAATGCGTATTAGTGAATGAATGATAGATTGCTGTGTAGTTGCTAGCTTCTTAGGTAGAAAGGATGGGAAATAAGAAGCTCATCTGGGGACCTAAAAGGTGCTAAATACCCTGAAATTCACCATCATCCAGCTGCTTCAATATTCAGCTATGAGATCAAGCAGAGATGTGGTGAAAGCCTAGGAGGTTGCATAATACAATATTTGGCAGAAGTGGGACTGGCAGAGAAGGCACTTACCATACAGCTTTATTCATTAGGCATAGAATTCTGTCTTGCACCATTTTTAGGCCACCTTGGTTCCTTATTGCCTATAACTTTTTAGTGGTTTAGAAATTTTATCTGTGAATGTATGTCTTTAAAAAAGTTTTTTTCATGTTATTTTTGAGAGAGAAAGGGAGAGAGAGGGAGGAGGGGTGGGGGAGGGGAAGAGAGAGAGGGGCAAACATAGAATCTGAAGCAGGCTCCAGGCTCTGAGCTGTCAGCACAGAGCCCGACGTGGGGCTCAAACTCACGAACCATGAGATCATGATCTGAGCCGAAGTCGGATGCTTAGCCGACTGAGCCACCCAGGTGCGCCGAACGTGTATATTTTTAGAGTCATGGTTTTCATACTGAAATCGTGATACCTCTCTCTTCCCCCACTATTAGATTTTTCCACCATCTACCTTTGGCCTATGGGACCCCAAAATCACACTGCCACTTATAGTTAGCAGTGCATTTACCCCTGTGGCATAGCAGGGAGGAGCTGGCCAGGTGTTATCAGAGAACCCTTCTGTAGGTGCATCTTAGCGAGCCATTGTCTGAGACAAGAGCTGGGACATATTTGGACCACTGGTGTCTGGATTAAGGCAGTTTGCAGTTCCTGTGCTGCTGGTATGCAAAAAGATGCTCTGCAGCCTTCACTGCAGGCCACAAAACACCCACTCATCCTCACCAATCTCTTCTTTCAGGCCTCTGTCATCTTCCCTCTGTGTTCCTATCTAGTGTCTTCCACAATCCTCTTAAGGTGGGTTTTGTCCAGCCCAGAAATGAGCACAGCTCTCCAGGGAGAGTCAGGCTTGTCGGAACATAATCCCTGGCTTCGGTTTAGGTATTACAGCCAGCCTCTCTCTCCCTTTTTTCCTCTTGCCCTCCCTCTTCCCCTGCACCCCCTCCATTATAATGGTTCTACTTAACCCAATACTTCAATACCGAGAAAATGATTCCATCATGGTGTAGACTTGATCACATTTAATTCTTCAGCTCTCCTTTTAGAATAAAAATGAAGGACAAATGTTTGAAGGCCTTCAGGAAATAATTGAAAAGATACACACCAAATGTCCACGTCAGGAGAGATGATTCTGAACTATCGTTAAAGATGTAAGGTTGCATTTGCCAAGCTACATTCCAATGCGAGACGAACGAAAGTAAACAAGCCTCCTGAACTCATTCCCAGGGAGGTAAGTAGGGTGATAACTTATTTTGGGCCTATATGGCTCATTAAACACCCAAACACCCTGTCCATTGGCTTGTATGGGAGAACTTAGAGCAGATACCAAGATGAGTGGAAACAAATCATACCTAGGCTGCAACTTCTGGAAGTATGTCTTAAAGAACTATTTGAGATCAAAATACTTGTCTCAAGTGAAAATATATCCAGAGGAAATCATAAGGAAGTTTGACACAGAGCAGAGGAGAGAAGGCATCAGACAGGGCTATTATGGGTTACTTGGGGTGGCTGACCTGAGCCTTTTGTTGAAAGCAAGGTAGAAACCGATTTGAGAAGGCTGAGCTTCTTATTTGTGAAGGACAGACAATGACTGAGGCTTTCTCCTGGGATGAGGCTGCCTGACTTATTTTCAGTTCCAGCCGGATAGTCCTTGGAGCGGATGTAAAGAGTTATGGAGTCTATTGTTTTCTCAATAATGTTTCCATGACTAGTTGCTAGGACTGCGTATGCAATGAGTGTGGGCTGGTGAATGACTGGGTGGGCAAAATAAAATGGTCTGCTCAGGTTGCTATGACAGCCAACAGGAGGGCAAGTCCGGTGAGAAAATGAACCCAACCGATGCAAAGGAGAAAAGTGCAGTAAGAATCACACATGTGCATGTCCTTTGTTGGCTGTAGATTCATTTAGTGCCCCCAGATCTTCATCTGGTTGCATGCTTCTTGCCATCCAGATACCAGCTGGAACGCTGCTTCCTCAGAAGGGCCCTCCTTGACCACCTGCTCTAAATACCACACCCCACGTCCCAGCACTCTCTGCCAGTCAAGTCTGTTTCTTTTCTTTGTACTCATCATTAGCTGATGTTGTGTTTTGGGTTATTTGTGTATTGTCACTAGCATGTAATTACCATGAAATCAGGTGCCTGTCCTTCCCCCATGGTATCCTCAGAGCCTTGCGTGGATCCTAGCACCGAGTAGGGGCTCAGTAAACATTTGCTAGACGAAAAACGCGTACTGCTTGTGGGGAAATCCTGTATGACTCATCTTTGAATTTTAAATTTCTGGCTCCAAAGCATTTTTTGAGCAAATGTAGGCTACTGTAAAGCAGGGAGATAATTCCTGTGACCTTTGTCTTCCTTCTCATTTGGTCCCAGGAGCTGTCAGCCAAAACAAAGTGTGGAAGGAACTCAGGGGCTTCCAGTGAGCTGCTCAAAATTATGGTTTTATGGTCAGACTGGGATTGGAAACGTGGCATTCTGAATATGGAGATGAAACAGACACAGCTTGCTAGAACATAGAACAATAATCACTAATAGTTATGAAGCACTTACTATGTGCCAGCTCTTGCACTGAGCTCTTTATATACACTGTGTCACTGAATCCTTACAACAGAATAAAGGAGTGAGTTCTATTATTGTACCCATTTTACAGATGAGGAAGCTGAGGCACAGAGCGTTCAAGTGACTTACCACACATCACCTAGGTTTTCAACGGTGGAGCCAGCACTCAAATGTACATCATCGGCTCATGCTGAGAAGTGAGATGGTTACTTGAAAGTGTACTTTCTGCTCATAAATGTGTGTTTTCTTCATCCCTCCTCTTTCTTTCTCTTTCTCTCTTCTTCTTGGTGCTTTTCTAATCCCTTGATATTGTGGTTTAATGCTTTTATATCAGCTTCCCTTTTTTTTCTGTCTGGTGGGGAAATATAAGTATACCGTGACATGTTCAATCGTTCAAAATGTGCAGGTGCCCATAGAAAAGCCAGTGCTGAAGAATGAACTGTGTGAGCCAGGCTACAGAGCCTGGCTACCACAAACTGGCGGGTGTTTAACTCCACCAGGCCTAGAACGAGCGGCACATGATGAGGTTACAGGCTTCTGGCCTGAATTCCGTGGCTAAATGGCTTGGTGACATTGTGTGTGCCCTTTAGCCTGTACAGCCTCTGTTTTGTTTTGTCTAAAACTGAGGGTAAGATGGGGCATCAAGGCAGGTTGAACTTAAACTTCTTTGTAAACGCTAAGAACACGTGATAACTTTTCTGCATGGCCTGTTGTGCTTTGTGTGGACTCAGTGGTCACGGCAGGCTGCGTAGTGGACAGCTCCCCCTCAGGCTGATAAAACTTTGAAAAATCAGAAAACGCATTTTAATGACTTAAGTATTATTTGACAGCAACTTACTCTGAGTTAAAGCACTTTTCCTGGACCCCCCTGCAGGCTTTCTAGGGGGAAGCTAGAAGGAGAACAAGAACAGTGTGCCTAAAACATTGTAGAGCGGCAGGCAAGGGTCAGAGGTCAGATAGCCCAGAGGTCAAGTTCAGGAGAGTTACATCACTTTCTCAGTAGGGGGAGCAGTTTTTCCCTCAGGGAACGTTTGGCAATGTCTGCAGGTAATTTTGATTGACATGACTCAGGAGTGCCATTGGCATCTAGTGGGTAGACGCCAGGGATGTTGCTAAACGTCCTACAGTGCATACGACAGCTGTCCACACAGAATTATCTGGCTCTAAATGTCAACAGTGCCAAGGTGAAGAAACCCTAAACTAAGGTGGGAGATCACACAAAGAGTCACATCCAGAAAAATCTGAGATCAGAGATCAGAACCCAGGTTAGAAGCAAACTGAATAACAGCAGGCAGGCAATGCAAAGTTGGAGGTTTGGGCCACAGAATGTTAGAAACCCAGCTAAGGATTAGGATTCAGGCCAGACATCTGGAAATAGGCACAGGCCACCAGCAGCATAAAACATCTAATGTGCCATCTGCTTTCTGAAACAGGAGCCTCTTTATGTTTGTAAGGACCCTCCTGATGCAAGCTTCTTGCTTTGGATCAAGTCTGGTGGGGGCGCCTGGGTGGCTCAGATGGTTAAGCGTCTGATTTAGGCTTAGGTCATGACCTCACGTGAGTTCAAACCCTTCGTCAGGCTCTGTGCGGACAGCTCAGAGCCTGGAGCCTGCTTGGATTCTGTCTCTCTCTCTCTCTCTCTCTCTCTCAACAATAAAAATTAAAAAAACAAAAAAAGGAAATAGGCAGGCATACTTGTAGCATCTGATCCTCACTACAGCTATTTGAGATAGGCATGGCCGTTATTATTTCCATTTTACTGCTGGGCCTTCTGAGGCTGTGAGGGGCTATGTGATTGCCGCTTATTACACAGTAATTAAGTAACAGAGTCGTCAGCCCCCAAGTCTTAGACTTGTTTGACTGAGAAGGGTGGAGGCCAAAGTCAGGTCACGTGGGCCAGAATAGGCAAGGCCCGGGGTTAGGATAAGGATAGTTCTCCAGAGTCTCCTTCATCAAAGCTGAAAGATGGAAAGGAAGTGGTCAGTGAAGGAGTGTGCGGTTTATGCTCAGATGTTAGCACATGGGAATTTGGGAGAATTTTGTCATCTTTCATTGAACAGACGTCATTAATGAAATCAGGAATTTCACATATTCTGACGATGTTAATTTTAATGATGCTTGAAGTTGAGGATCTAGACTTCTCAGGTGGTGAATAAAAAAATTATAAAGTAAAATACAAGCATAATGACTTTTTCATCTAGTTGCTGGCCAAAACTTCTTGTTGCTACAGTTCCTTGAACTATATTTTGAAAAAATTAGCTACCTCTTAAAGGGAAGGACTTCAGTATGGGAGCTGTCACCACATTTTCCTTCAGAACAGCATGGGGGCGGTGGGAGGGGGGAGGTATTTCCTAACAACAGATTTAAAGGATCACCACAAATACAAACATTTGCATGGTAAATACTATACAACATCTTATTTTTCTAGAAATCACATTTTGGGCAACTTTCGGAAATGTTTATGAACCAAAGAGTGAACTCTCTACCCTACCCTCAACACCCCCCCCCCCCATAAATTTAAACCATCAAAATAAGTGTCACAGCATCCAAAATAAAGCTGAAATATTAGCAGAGGTCCATGGGCTCTCCTTCAAAATGTATGTATTTTACGAAGGCTTTGCACGACAAAAACAAGCAACATTGAAATAATAAAGAAAATGTAGAATGGGAGAAAATATTTTCAATCATTTTGCCAGGTTAATGTTTATTGCACAGAATATAATGAGTATGTCCAAATGTAAAAGTACATCGTTAAATTGATAATGGATAAATAGACACAGCCATTATCTATTGAATGTTTGCTACATCCTAGATACTGGGTTTAGCATTTTAAGAACATAATTTCATTTGATTCTAAACAGCACTGCAGGGACAGGTACTATTATTATCCCTATTAGATACATAACGAAGGTTAAGCTTCGAGAAGGTAAGTAATTTGTTCAAATGACATAAAAGAAAGAAACCAGTTAATCAGCTTTTTGAAAGCTGTTGAACCTCACAGCAAAGAAGCAAGAATTAGGCATTGGTTTGTAGCTATGCAGCCAGCAAAAATAGAGAAGACACTGAAACAGGCTGCTGACAAAGCTGTGGGCCGTCAGGTGCACTCCACCATTGAGCGCTGCAGTGTCCTGGGCTGGCTGGGTATTCCAGGAGGCATGGAAGTGCGTATACGATTCACCAGCACTCCCACTCCACAGAATTTTTCTTAAAGAAAAAAAATGAAAGGGAGAATAAATATGTAGGTAGATAGATGTTTTAGTATGTTAGCAATCGCCCATTAATAAGGAAGTGGTGAAGAGCATTGTGGTGGGTTTATAAAGAGGGCCACATGACAGTCTCTATAAACAAGAAATGTGAAGAGTTTCTTCTTCAGGATACCCACTTTGTCAGGATCTTGGAAGGTGGGGTTATTTTTACAGACAGGTGGAGGAGATTATATGGCAACTTGATGGCTTTTTAAGAAACTGATGCAGATAGGCTTTTTTTCCCTGGCCGTTTGTTTTAGAAATGCAGTTTCCCACCTATGAAGCATCATCTTGGTTCTGTATAAAAGCTCATAGCAGCCTTTATTTTTTCTTTATAGCCCTTGACACCATTTGCAATTACATTTTTATTTTCTTTATTACTAGTTCATACGTAACCCTTTTCCCCACTGGCCTATAAGAGGTCCCTTAAGGATATGAACCATCACTCTTGTAACCCTAAGGTTTGGCTTGATGCATGTCACACATAGACCCTTAGTAACAATTTCCTGCATAAGGGAGTGCATATATATTAGAACTTGAGCTCTATGTTTGACTATTGCCTTCAAAACAGAAATATTTCTTAAGATGCTCTCTCCTGTTTTCTTGTAAGTTCACCATATACTGTTCATCGTACTGGGATTTGCCTTTATTTTTAAATTTTTTTTTAACATTTATTTGTTTTTGAGAGACAATGAGAAATAGAGCATGAATGGAGGAGCAGAGTGAGAGGGAGACACAAAATCCAAAGCAGGCCCCAGGCTCTGAGCTGTCAGCACAGATCCTGACGTGGGGCTCAAGCTCACGAACCGAACCGTAAGATCATGACCTGAGCTGAAGTCAGATGATTAGCTGAGCCACCCACATGCCCCTTGCCTTGAAAACGTACCTAAAACAACCTTTATTAGTTCTGGGTATTTTATAATTTGATCCTTCACAATATTATTATTTCACAGTTCCCCACCCCCAACTCCCGGCAGGTCTTAATTTTATCCTGGGTGCTGATAACAACCTGGTTTGTGTCCTCCGTCTCAAAATTCATTTCTACATGCAATAAATATTCATTAAGCCCCTGTTCTGTCTCAGGCAGTGTGTGAGGGCTGGAGATACAGAGCTCAATCTGATTCTGTTCTGGTTTCCTAGGAGGTACTTGGGGATCAGAGAAGGCAGACAGTGCACGCATTACCATGTGGTCGGCTCTGTAGGGGCAGGGAAATGGACAAGGTGCTAGTGGAGATGTGTGAGGGTGTACAGTGACTTCCCAGGGAATGGCTATTTCGTTCTTTGCAAAAAATCTGACTCACTTGTTAATGTTTGTATTTACGTTTATGTATGCGTGTATATTTACATACTTTAGTTTCTGAAATTATGCATGTCGTATTAAAGATAATCTTAAAAGAGGGGCGCCTGGGTGGCTCAGTCGGTTGGACGTCCGACTTCGGCTCAGGTCACGATCTCACAGTCCGTGAGTTCGAGCCCCGCGTCGGGCTCTGTGCTGACAGCTCAGAGCCTGGAGCCTGTTTCGGATTCTGTGTCTCCCTCTCTCTGACCCTCCGCCATTCATGCTCTGTCTCTCTCTGTTTCAAAAATAAATAAACGTTAAAAAAATTTAAAAAAAAATAAAGATAATCGTAAAAGAAATAGGAGACAAGAATCCTACACTCAAGCATCAGGGACAAAGCATCAGGGATGTTGAGTAAAATAACTGGTGGGAGGATTAATCAGGGAAGGCCACATGGTGGGAGTTAATGTCTCTAAGAACAGGTGGCACAAATGACTTCTCAGTGGCAAGGAGAAGCAGCACTGCTAATGGAAGTGGTACCCTGAGCAAAGGCATGAGGAGCTGGTAAGCAACACAGGAAATAGCAGATTAACTGGGTTACTGGAAAAGGGTGCAGATACAAAAAGGGCCCAAGTGGGGATGGGGGATGCTTCAAGTCTGGAAATCAGAATTATGGAAATGAGGTAGACAGGAAGACTCTAAGAAGGGAGGTTGGGTATTGAACAGGCTGACCCCAGGATTGGGAAGGATGGGTGAAGGGCTGAAGGATGGGGAACTGGAATGAAGAAGGAAAAACCACCAGGGAACGCCTTTCTGTCTCTGCGAGGCCACAGAGAAGGTAAGGGTCCATGGATACCTTCTGCAGAAGAGCCTGCCTTGCTCAGTAGGCACTAGTTGATGGACCTGGAGCTTTTGATGATTTGAGAAAGCAGGAGTTGAGAGGTTAAGACAGTATAGATGACCCACCATCTGAAATTGAGGTGAAGAGATGAGATAAGGAGCCCATGGCAACTTCAGGGGTTTGTAGGATTCAGGGGGCGGGGGGATTGTTAAAGTCAGGAGGGAGATTTCAGTATGAGAGACAGAGGATGAACAATGGAGTGATATCTTCAAGGAAGCAGCAGAGAGGGCTCCTATGGGCTGGGAGGAGACTTGGACTCTGTACTCAGGGCTCCAAATTCAAGTTCTTCCAGACCTATTGATGCGGTTTTGGAATGGGGGGGGGCGTCCAGAGCTGATGGCCAAGAGAGAATTCTTGGGACATCTTTGGTGCAGAAAGGTGATTTTGTTAAAGCATGGGGACAGGACCTATGGGCAGAAAGAGTTGCACTGGGTTTATAAGGAGTGACTGGTTATATACAGTGGAGTTGGGGGGAGGTAGAGGCAAAAGGGAGACCTCCAAAAGGACTTTCATATGCTAAAGAGGACTCCTAAAATATGGGAGGCCTAGCTATTGTCAAGCTAAGGTTGTTTTTTTCCACCTAGTAAAGCATTAACTTTAAGACAGTAGGGGGTTCCTGGAGAAAGGTTATACTCTGCCAGTCTCAAGTATTTGTCAATGAGCTGCAGGTTATAAGGAAATTTAATTTTACCTACCATTTCCTTCTTGTCTTTGTTGCCCACATCACTATGGAGGGGAGGGTGATGTTTAGGAAACTGAGTCTGTAGGTTTCTGGAGATTAGGCTACTGGTAAGATTGCCTTTTTCTTATAATTTACTGAGATACTTGTAAACTGATGGAGACTGAAGTCCTGCATAATTGATCTCTATCAGTTTACCATTGGTTTTCTCTTTCCTTCGTTCTTGGGCAGCCAGGAGTGCCTGAGTGCCCTGGATGGGGGGGGAGCAAGGGGGTTTGTGGGGTGTCAGCTTGCCTTACGCTCCTTCATCACTCATCACTATCACCGGCAGAGTGTAAAATCCAAAATTTGATTTCTGTTTCAAGTTCTAGAATGGAGCTTTACACAGTGCAGTATGCAGGAGGATAAATATTATTAGGAGGGTTGTCAGTGCCCATGACAGTGACCTTAAAGAAAAAAGCTCTTTGAGAAGAAATCACTTTTCAGAGTAAATATGAGCTATCTTGCTGTAAGTGGTAGCATCTCAGCCGTAGTATATTACACGCCTTGTTGGAAGTAAATGAATAATGCACAAGCCTTTTGGGTCTTGAGCAACGTAAGATAGCCAGGACACACTGAGCAAGAGATGCATAATCTTGACCTTAAATATTACTATTTCTGCTGTTTCAGCAGTCACTGATTCTATTACAGAGCAAAATCTCAAAAATACTGTATATGAGAAAATCAGGCAGAACACAAACCAGGATAACTTTTCCTTATCAGGATGAAATTATCCCAGAGAGAACGTGGCTGCCATTCTAAGCTGTGGACATTCCGTATTTATTTCTTTGTTTGGGCTGTCTGTCATAGCCTAAAATCATTGAGGCCGCTTTACAAGGGTGAATGAATGAGACCATTCATAGGTTAATTTTCAGCCACTTCCCATCAGGAAGAATATTTTGAAGTAGGCACCAGTCTGGCTTGTTAAAGCTGTAGATGCTCCAGTGCACTATTGTTTGCAAAAATAAGTCAATGGATTAAAAAGTGTGAGAGGGAGTAAGACTGAGAGGCTCATTTGGCTTTTCCTTCTCATAGTCTTCCTCTACTTTGAGCTGATGACTCTTTGCAGAGAAGTGCTGACTTTATGTGTTCAGAGCCTGCCTCTTCAGATGTAGAGCAGGCTCTAGGCTGTTGCTGGTGAGGACCCCATGCCCTGGCCCCACTCTAGGACAGGGCTTTCCTTGGCCCCTCCCTGCGCAGGTACAGGCAGCTAGCAATCGTGCCTTCTGCTCACTTCTCTGCAGTAACTCTTGTTGAACCCAATTTCAGCCTCTGGCTCTGTTGTCTGCCTTGATTTAGATAACAATACTGTAAGAGGCTTAGTTGACCCCCTGGGATTTTTTCCTCTGGTTGCCCAGCCCTGGGTTATCTGTCCAAGCCTTCGGCTAATGTGTGTATTCTGTCTTTTTTTTTTTTTTCCTTCACCTTTCCCTCTTCTTCTTGCCTGTAATGTGGACATGATTTCTAAGAGTCCAGCAGACATCTTGCGTGCATGAGGGCAAATCCCTATGTTAACTAAGTCTCTGTGGAAAGATAGGAGTCTGGGCCTTTCATGAGTCCCAACCTAGGACTGCCTACACCTGGGCTTCTTTTTAATGAGAAAATTAAACCTCTAAAGTAGGATTTCTGATAACATGCGGTCGAGTGCAGTCTAACTATAATCTTGCAGTGGTCCCCAAAACTTTTTTGATCATGATGTCTAGCAGTTAAAAAAAAAAAAGAAAATGTATTTCTATATATTGATGTGTATTCTTAATTTATAAACTACCTGCATGTGCTAGTATATTAGACATAGAGACAAAGAGATAAGTTAAAGGCAAAAAATATTTTAAAATAATTTCATATTCTATTCTGTTTATTAATGATACGAAATCTTTTTTACTCTCAATACTGAGCAAAATAGAGAGCAGTGTGACTATGATTAATATGCTTTCAATTTTGTTTTCAATTTTTTTGAAAATCTTAGCCTAGCACTTTTGTGATGGAATGATCTGGAGGTCTGTCCTCAAGAGTAGCTTAGCTCACTGCCTGCCTTTATTGGCTGTCAAATCTGAGAAAGATGTCTCACAAAGATACATATTTTCAAAAGGCATAAGTAGAGCATTGGTTGAGCTTATTAAATATAGATACTCATTGTTCAATTCCATCTGTCAATAATGCAAAGTTGTTTTTTTAAATTATTAAATTTGGCCAGTAAACCTCACTGTTCCCTGATGACTTTCCATGCAGGCTAATTGTGGGAGCAATGCTTTTTATACTTTCAACAATTGGTTTCAAAACCCACAGACAGGAATTCCTCATGTGGAAGATTTTTAGATAGATTGGGAAATGCAGTTTCCAATTTAATGTGTGTAGATATGAGAGTTTATTCATATATGACACACATTATTTTCAGCAAAAAAGCATGTGAGCCATACTTGTTCTCATCTGGTGTTACAACCGTCCATCTAATTTCATTACCACTTCACCTTTTTTTTTTTTTTTTTTAAATGTTTATTTACTTTTGAGAGAGCATGAGTGGGGGAGGAGCAGAGAGAGAAGGAGACACAGAATCCGAAGCAGGCTCCAGGCTCTGAGCTGTCAGCACACAGTCCAATGCGGGGCTCAAACCCACAAACCGTAAGATCATGACCTGAGCCGAAGTCAGACACTTAACCGACTGAGCCACCCAGGTGCCCCTACCACTTTACCTTCTTTATCACTTCTCATTAACCCACAAACTACAATCCTCCCATCACCTGTTTCCACAAACCTTCAGGCCTTTTTCAAACTACAGTGCCAAATTTTTTCCCTATATTTGTGTATTTCTTAGCTGTTTAACACATGTAAAGCTTCTGTGCTTCCGTTTTTATTAAATTTCTATCCTTTAAAAAAACAAATCTGCCACTGATGAGTTTTTGAGTGTTTGGGGCATTTTCTGAATAAGCCCTGTGGGTTTTATTGCAATTTTGCATGCTATAGTGCTGTGATTCTTAGGAATGTATATGTCATGTTACAGCAGACGTGACCGTACACTGATGACCTCCAGTAGCTGTTTGTACCATCCTGGCTTTAGCAGCTTTGCTTAATGGTTTGCTGGCGAATGATTCAAGTGAGATTCCATCACTGCAACTTCCTTCCTATTCTCCTTCCTAATGCAAGAAGTATTTACAGTGATTCTAATTTAATTGGTCTGGGAAGGGACCTGACTCGAGGCATTTTTTTTTTTTCAACGTTTTTTTATTTATTTTTGGGACAGAGAGAGACAGAGCATGAACGGGGGAGGGGCAGAGAGAGAAGGAGACACAGAATCGGAAAGAGGCTCCAGGTTCCGAGCTGTCAGCCCAGAGCCTGACGCGGGGCTCGAACTCACTGACCGCGAGATCGTGACCTGGCTGAAGTCGGACGCTTAACCGACTGCGCCACCCAGGCGCCCCTCGAGGCATTTTTAAAACGTACTCCGTTAATTCTAATGTGTAGTTAGGGTTGAGCATCACCGCTTCAGTACTTCATGCAAAGTAACTCTTTGTGTATTTTATCCTCGAAACAGAGTTTAATTACCGTAAGCTGAGACATGTTGAAACCCTAGTACTTGCATCCAACTGTGTAGCCAACCTCCCACATTGTATAATTTGTCCTAATACAACAAGTCTATTCAAATATGCAGAAATATTTTTAATGCACCTTCCAACAATATTTTCTGGGTTGAAGCAAGTATAATATTAAGCAACACTGAAAAAATTGTAATTGTTGACTCCCTGCTTAAGATGCTTGGTTTCTAAATGTCTTGTTAATTGTGATGACCTGACACTCGCATTAGCTAATATATCAAGAATCAACAGGCACTTACAGTGCAGTTAATCTTTATCCATAGCGGGTATAGATCCATATTTCTGTTAACAAGAAAACAAATTCCTGTGGTCAGATCTGATTAAATTGTCATTGATTACAGCTTGTAATGTGGCTGATGAAGAAATCAGACTAGAAACGGCAGTCCATGTTTAAGTCATTTGTTTGTGCTTGCGTTATTACTGCTATTGCCAGGCTGTAGTTTCTTCTCTGGAATCTCTTTAAGCCACTTGTCCATGTCGTGAAGGTTGGCTTAAAACTATGTAGCATCATCTTCACATATTGTTCACCCGGTATTCACAGACTGCATTGTCACAACGTGCTAAAAGGAGCTTCACACTCTTGGGAATCCCCTGTATATACTGTGTCATCCACAAGGTGAAAAATACAGATCAAGTGAGGGAGTCTATGTCAACCCATACATTTAATATTATAGGTGCTATAGTAGATTGCCTTGTGTGCCTTTCTTTGGAGACCACAGGGCTACAACTAAACTTTAGGCTCCTATGAAGAGATAGGAGGGCTTCTGCATACCATTCCAGCCATAGTCTGGGTCAATCCCGAGTTCACATTTGATGCTCCAGCATCAGTGAATGGTCTGGTCCCCTGCATACACCATGCTATTTTGCTGTCATGTCTTTGTGTATGCTCGCTCTCTTCTTCACTTGGCTGATTCCAACAAATACTAGAAGATACTGTTTCATGTATGACTGCCTCCCAAAAACCTTTGCTGACTGTCTCTCCTCCTTGATTTCACTTTGTACACATAACACCTGAAGGATAGTTCTATCACAATGTGTACACGTTTTTTTTTTTTTGGAATTTTTTGTTGTTGTTACTTCCCCAAGAGACCATGAGCTCCTGGATCTGAGGAATTGAATGTCAAGAATATAAATGGTTGGAGACTTTACCATGCTTACAAACCACAGCTTCATGGATGCTGATAGAGATTCTGGGTTAGAGATAGAGAACTCCATTACAGCATGGCAGGCAGCATGAACTTCCTGTTTGCATGAGTTTGCCTGTCCCCAAATCCCATGGGGGTGATGCAGAGCACCTCAGGTAGATGCTGCACACACAGTGGGCTCATGTCACAGCCAGTACTCTGAGCTTGGGAAAACCTCCAGTCTTCTAAGGGTCCACTAACAAACCTGTGCCACCTTTGCCCCCAGTCATATCCCGGTTGGGAAACAAACCTGCCCTCTGCATAGGGGGGAGATGCTCTCCCCATCTTCCAAGACCATATTATTTATTATGAGTAAAAACCACTTACTAATGTATTTTAGGCTGTATTGAAGTAATAGGGCTCATGGAGTCCAAACAAAAACAACTATACTCTTACCCCTCGCCCCCTTTCCTGTCTGATTTGTGAGGTGAGTTCTTCCTTGCTTTTTTGATAAATGCAAGAGTAGTTCCACAATTTAGTCACTGTTGTAAAACAAAACATCCTCAGTTACTTTGAATAGCAAAAAAACTATCACGTTGTACATGCCCTTGTAAATGTGACAAAATGTCATGTCCTTATAAAACTTCATGTCAATTCATTGAAAGTTAAAGCATTCCACTACCACGACCTTCAGGGCTACTCCATGCGGGAGGTTGCTTTGGAAAAGAGGGAGCCAGTCAGCTTTTCTGTGAACTCTGCCATGTCCTAGTACAGCCTGTGACTTTCCAGGGTTAAGGTGGCAGTGGGGAGAGAAAGCATCAGGAATGGTTTCACTTGAAAGGCACTGATGTAAAAGACTATTGACTTCCTCTGAGTGTGGTATGTGTTTAAAGCCTTTATGGGATACTAGGAATTATTTGCAGATTGTCCTCCTCCCTAAATATCTCTCATGTGCAATTACTTTGCGTCTCCAGTGGACTTTCACATCCTGAAGACCAACTCTGGCCTCATTTTTCGAAGGTCCCCTAACAGGTCCAGGCTGACCCCGGGGATGGATCTAAGATAATGCGGGTCAGGTCTCCTTTGGTTGTTAATAGGTAGAATGCATTTACTTCCCAAACTCAGCTCTCCAGTCTGCAACCACCTTTGTCCTCACTGGCCACCAGACCATAGTGCTTCCAGGCACTAGAATATATCCCAAACTTGGGTAGGTTCTCCTGGAAGGCACTTTCATTTGACTTGAAGCCTCACTGACACCTTCCTTCACTGAAATATTCATTTCAGTTGGTAACTCAGCCAGTTCAACTTTAACACCTTAATCACATCAAATGAGTTAGGGGCAAAGAGTTACAAATTTGATTTTCCCATTTCCTTTGGAATACAGGAGTGCTAGCCACCTAGTCTTTTGTTCTCAGCCTTTTGGGGCCTCAGCCAAATCTGAGATAAAGAATCCTATTTAAAAAATTTAGCTTTGAAAGGCAAAATACAAAATACATTGCAGGGGTGCCTAGGTGGCTCAGTCGGTTAAGTGTCCGACTCTTGATACCTGCTCAGGTCGTGATCTCATAATTGTGTGATCGAGCCCCACTTCAAACCCTGCATCAGGTGTGGTTCTCCCTCCTCCTCTCTCTCTTCCCTTCCCCCATGTGCACACGTGCCCTCTATCTCAAAATAAATAAATAAATAAACTTAAATATATATATATGTGCATATATATATATATATATATATACTGCAATCTATGTTTGTCAATTCAATTATTTTTGCTGGATTACAGTCAGACTTGGAAAAAATTCTATCTCCACAGATCAACATTGAAAAGAAAGATGTATAATGGGAAAGAAATATAATTTTATGGACTGTGGTTCATAAATTTATTAAATCAAACATATATAATTACTTATGTATGAAATTAATATAATCCATAGCAGATATCCTCTGGTCCCAATTTTATGTATGCCTCTCAAGTAGTAATGAGTTCAGTAAACAAAATGAAAGGCATTATACATTCTTTATCTTTGTTTTGTGCTCTTTCTTTTCTGGGTCTTCATAATGTAATTTGGGAAAGTACCAAATAACATAGAATTCATAATATTCCCTTTAATTGTAAAAATCAGGAGGAATCATCTAGGAAACCTAACTGATGAAGAATAAAGTCTTCTGTAGAAGAAACTTTTTGGTTAATTGAGGTGTAATTGACATGAAACATTATATTAGTTTCAGGTGTACAACATAATGATTCATTATTTGTGTATATTATGAAGTGATCACCACAATAAGTTAATGGTCATCACTACACATAGTTACAGAATTTTTTTTTTCTTAAAGTGATGAGCACTTTAAAGATCTACTCTCTTAGTGACTTTCAGAGATTCAATACGGTATTATTAACTACAATCACCATGCCATACATTACATCCCCATGACTTATTTTATAATTGGAAGTGTAGGTGCCTTTTGAAAGTTCCTAATTGGAAGTTAATTGTGCCTTTTGACTCCTTTTATCCATTTGGCCTACCCCCCACCCCCCAATCTCTGGCAACCATAAATCTGTTCTCTGTATCTATGAGCTTGGGGGTTTTTTTTGTTTTTTAGATTCCACATATAAGTATTCCACATACAGTATTGATCTTTCTCTGTCTGACTTATTTCACTTAGCATAATGCCCTCAAGGTCTATCCAGATTGTCACAAA
Organism: Panthera pardus; assembly: GCF_024362965.1. Taxonomy (NCBI): domain Eukaryota; kingdom Metazoa; phylum Chordata; class Mammalia; order Carnivora; family Felidae; genus Panthera; species Panthera pardus. Next base: position 98,757,715 of record NW_026526810.1, on the reverse strand, counting down.
TGGCGACGATTTTTTTTGTTTTGTTTTGTTTTGTTTTGTTTTTTACAACTGAGTAATAGTCATTGTACATGTATACCACATTTTCCTTATCTAGTCATCCTTCAGTGGGCCTTAGATTGTTTCCATATCTTGGCTTTTTTTTTTTTTTTTTTTTTTTTTTGAGATGGGAGAGAGAGGCAGAGGGAGAGGAAGAGAGAATCTTAAGCAGGTTCCACACCCAGCATGGAGCACAATATGGGGCTTTATGTCATGACTGCAAGATCATGGTCTGAGCTGAAATCAAGAGTCAGACACTTAACCAACTGAGCCATCCAGGCACCCCTAGCTTTCTTTAGAGAAATACCCAGAAATGGAATTACTATATCATATAGTAGTTATAGTTTTTGATATTTTGAAGAACCTCCGTATTGATTTCAATAATAGCTGCACCAATTTACATTCCCTCTAACAGTGCACAAATGTTCTCTTTTCTCCACATTGCCAATATTTGTTATCTCTTGTCTTATCATCTTTTTTGATAGTCATTCTGACAGGTGTGAGATGATATCTCATTGTGATTTTGATTTGTATTTCCCTGATGATTAGTGATAGAAAAACTTTTTTGATAATAATTTTAGGTCAAACTTATTTATTTTGTTATAATCCAGGTTTATGACCCTATGTAGGCCTTCCAGGAAAGGCTCATTTGTGGGTGTAATTAATTTGAGCATTGGTGATTTTGAATCTAAGCTGTTATCTGATCCTAATGTTTCATTCTTTGATAAAAATGAGGCCTTATTGGGAGGCAGGGGGGAGGCCATGTCAGTGGTTCAGTCCCAGTCAGGATGTTCAGATTAGAGACTTGGCCAGACATAGCTAGGTTCTTTGGCATTCCAGGCTGGTGACCTCCCTGTCTTCCCCTACCTTGCTTAAGTCTATAAGCCTGTGTGACAGAAACTATTTTGGACTTTGGCAGTGAAGCAATGAACAAAGAAAAGTCCCTGCTATTATAGAATTTATATTCTAGTGGAGGTGGGGGGAGTACAATAAATAATGTCACAATGTGTTAAGTATCAAAAAGAAAAATGTCCAGAATAAAGAGACAGAGACTAGGGCTTGGGGGTGCCATTATAGGTAAGATTGTTAGGAAAGACCTCCCTCTGGACGGGACCTTTGAACAGATGACACTGTCCGTGAAGATATATCACACTACTTAAAGATAGATTGTGATGAATTCAGGTCTTCTATAATTAGAGAAAATTCCACTATTAGTGTTCTTCCCATACTATTCCATGGGATATCTCAGTAATTCATGGATAACACATGAAAAAAAGTATCCCATAATCAAATAGGTTTGGAGTCAGTCAGTGTTTAGCAAACTTCTGAGACATGTTAACATACTATTCCATCTTATGCAGCATTTGCTAAGTGTATGTGAATATGGAAACATCTCACGACTCACTTATGTCCCAAGACATGCAGTTGGGGCAATGGTGCCTAGTATAGCACATCATGGACAATTAAGTTTTTGAAGCAACTGGTAAAGTTACTAATGTTGAATGAAATCTGCAAAAAAAAAAAAAAAAAAAAAAAAAAAAGAGGGGCTCTTTTTTCTCACTGGCTCCATTTACTGACTAGTAAAAATAAAACCATGGAAAATGTAAGGATTGATTAATTAAAACCCAGATAAACAGAATTGTGAACTTTTCAGAAGCAGGGGCTAGAACATTTCTAGTCAAAGTGTGGTCCACGGCCTAGCATTACCTGGGAGCTTGTTTGAAATACAGAATTTCAGGCCAAGTCAAAGACCTCCTGGATCCCAATCTGTACCAGGCTAGAAAAATATGTGGCACTAGGCTGCATAGGAGTGGAATATGACTTCCCATATGTCATTTTACTCCTGGGGATACAATTCAAATCTATCTGAATCTGAGCTGTAGGAGCATCAGAGGAGTTTGCCTTTGCTTCAATGACTGGTAGAAAGAAACCCTTAATCCAAACTCTGGTTGTTCATGCACCTTCTTGACACTTAATGTTTATATGTAATTTCAGATGAAATAAGCATTTGGAATTCAGTCATCCACTTCAAACTTATGTATTTAACATCTGAGATTTTCCTTAGTTTCCATTTTCAATATTTAAGCAGCTACACCAGGAAGGAGGCTTCTGGATTGTCCATGAATTTCACCCCTGGGGAAGCTTCAGAAATTTTGCCCTCCCAATATCTAACCATAATCTAAACCAAAATCTCACTTGCTAAAATGGCAACTAATTTTAGTTGTATTAACAAATCTTTTTGCCTTTCCCCAGAATGACGTCACAATCTTGCTTAAGCCAGAGGCAGGCCAGGTACCATCTTTTTGCATGTCTCAGTGTAACAATAAAATGGAGATAGCCCTTTATAAAAGATTGCTTTTACAAAGAGGAGAGATAGAGTTGGGAATTTACAGGTGACATTTAATTCTTTCAGCTTTCACCACTTAAAAAAAAACCCACACGAAAAACCCACCACCCCTTTGATGAAACTGATAAAGACAACAACCTGTCATTTACTCTGGGATAAGCACACAGGCCAGGCAGAAAATAGCTGTCTGTCTAGATGAAATCACAAGGAAAGGATGCCTTCCTTCTCATTTGACTAAAAACAGCTGGTGCTAGGACACCTGTAATCAGAGCCCCCTGAAGCTGTGATTCTCGCTGGCTCGCCTGATGGCCTGATGAGGGGAGAGCAGAGTCGATTCTGTACAAGACACTGAGCTGTGTGTGACTCACCTCTTCTCCCAAGGAGTGTACAATTGAGTAAATGCCTGTACACGCTAATAAGTCAAGCCGGATGTGAATCATTTCCAGACCTGTCAGTAGTAAGTTTTCATCCTCCAGGAAGGGAATGAGTATCGTAGAGAATGGATGGCCTATTTCCCTCAAAGGCCAGGTCTCCACAGTCAAAGCAAAGAATTAGGGCAACTATCCAGATAATTCAGGCCACCCAAATCTACGTTGGCCTGAATTATTCAAGTTAAAAAGCAACCTTCTTTGCAAGATCTGGTCTCACATATATTGCAGGGGGGTTGAGATCCTCCAGTATTTTCTTAATTTGAGAAATTGGCATCATTTTCTGCCTCAGCCAAGAGAGGTAAGAGTATTAATGTAATCCACTTACATCTGTCCTGTGACTCTCTTTGCCTGGGTACATTACAGTTTGCTTTCCATTCTAAAAAAAATTTTTTTTAATCTTTATTTATTTTTGAGAGAGACAGACAGAGTGTGAGCAGGGGAGGAGCTGAGGGGAGGGAGACACAGAATCAGAAGCAGGCTCCAGGCCCTGAGCTGTCAGCACAGAGCCCGACGCAGGGCTGAACTCACGAACCGTGAGATCATGACCTAAGCCCAAGTTGGACGCTTAACCGACTGAACCACCCAGGCGCCCCAGTTTGCTTTCCATTCTAAACAGCACTTTCCTTTCCTGCGCTGCACTGTGACCTGAGGGAGAAACAGTAGTAAGTAGCAAAGGAGGCAGTAATCAGGTGGGTGGTTTAGGACCCTTGACTTGGAAGTTCAGAAATCGGAGGCCCCAGTATTCTATTATCTGTATGTGATAAAGACTCTGTTTCCACACCGAAGACTTTATTTATTATTTATTTATTTTAACAATTATTTATTTGCACATTATCCAGAATAGTTTTGGGTTTACAGAAAAATTGTGAAGATAGCCCAGAGTTCCCATATGCCCCCCCATCCAGTTTCCTCTCTCATTAACATCTTACCTTAGGAGGGTACAGTTGTTAAAATTAATGAATTAATATTGATATACTATAATTAGAGTCCATAATTCATATTTGCTTGGTTTTCCCCTAGTGTCATTTTTTTAGATCCCATCTAGGATGTCACATTATGTTTACTTGTCACATCTCCTTAGGCTCCTCTTGGCTGTCAGACTTCCCTTATTTTTGATGACCTTGACAATTTTGAGGAGTGCTGGTCAGATATTTTGTAGAATGCCCTCAGTTGGAATTTGTCTGATGTGTTGCTCCCGATTTTTCTGGGGTTATGGGTCTCTGGGATGAATACCATTGAGTACCGTGCCATTCTCAGCATATCAATCAGGAATGCAAGATATTGACATGACTTATCATTGGCCATGTTCATGTTGATTACCTGAGGTGGTATTGCTGGGTTTCTCTACTGTAAAGGTACTGATATAAACTGTTAATGCCACACTTATTATAAATCTATATTCATTTATATGTAAATACAAATATATTTTAAAAAATACTGGCCCTTAAACTAATTTGTTTTAAAAAGAATTACAGAACACTCGTCTGTATAGTAAATTCTAGAGTCTGAAGAAGTCACTGAGGGCATAAAAGATTATTCATATCCCAGGTTCAAAAAGTGTTTTCATAAATGTCTGGTATGAGCAGAGGTAATCAGAATTATTATGAAAAGCAAGTAAGAACTAGAAAGCCATCCCCTGGCAAAACTGGGTGGGAGGTGAATTTCCTCCTAGAAATTCAACCGTTTTTCAGGTGCCAATTCTCAGCCGCCATTCTCTTTTCAAATATTTTTCTGCCTTATTCTCTCTTTCTTCCCCTTCTGGGATTCTACTTAACTGTATGTTAATTATTTGATGTTGTCTCACAGATCTTGGATCCTCTGTTCTTTTTTCCCCCCTACTCTTTGTATGTTTTTCCCCCCTACTCTATGTATGTAAATTCTTTTTTTTATAGTGCCTGTTTTTGTAATTAAAAAAAATTCTACTTGCTTATCTGTAGTTTGCTTTCTTTTCTCAGATGTATTTAGTAACCTGATAAGCTTGTTGAAGGAACTTTTTACATCTTTTAATTTATTTCTAGTATTCACATTAGAATTTTTTTTTTATGTTTTCTGTATCTCTTTTTATTTTTTCTATTTCTCTGTTCATTTTTTTTTAACCTTTTATACTAGGCTGATATTACACTATATGCAACTAACTGGAATTTAAAAACTTAAAAAAGAAAAAAACCTTTTCTACTGGACCTTTTATCATGCAAATCAGTTAAAGTCACTGAATGGTATTTTTGACATCTGTAGAGGCTCTGAGTCTGATTCTGTTGATTGCTTTATCTCTTGACAATTAAGCAAATGTATTTTAAATTGTCTTTTTGTGTTTCCTACAAATTTTGAATACATGTCAAACATCATGTGCAGAAGAGCAATAGAGAATTAGGTAAACAGTATTTATGCCTAGAAGTAGGCATGCCCTTCTTCTGTAAGGCTGTTTGTGTCAGGGGATGAGTTGGTTGAATTAATCTTGGGTTGTTTTTTTTTTAATTTTTTAAATGTTTATTCATTTTTTAGAGACAGAGAGAGACCAAGGACGAGTGGGGGAGGGGCAGAGAGAGAGAGAGGGAGACACAGAATCTGAAGCAGGCTCCGGGCTTTGAGCTGTCAGCACAGGGCCCAACACGGGGCTCAAACTCATGAACTGTGAAATCATGACCTGAGCTGAAGTCGATGCTCAACCGACTGAGCCACCCAGGTGCCCCAGGTTTTGTTGTTTCTATACTTATTTTCACTGCCTCACACAGTCTTCAAATTCCTCTCACAGTGGGTTACTGTTATTTTGTGCTTACTGTGGTCATGTAGCGCCAAAGGGTTTTTCTTATTTTTCCTGCCTCACTCTCAGCTTGTAGTAGGCCCTACGTATCTACTCCACAGAAGGAATCAGTCTCTCTCTCTCTCTCTCTCTCTGCTTTTGTTTCTCCCCTACCTGTAGATTTATTTTGCTTATTACTTGGTGCAAGGCTTGTGGAGGTGGGAATTCTCCTGGTCCAGCTTTAGTTTTAGACAAGTCTTCTGTGTTTAGAGTTTGAAGGTAAGGCCTTCTCATTGCTCTTGTCTCTCTCCCCCTTTGGCTGTCAAACTTTGTCCTGTTATCTCTGGAAGCTCTTGAGAAGTATAGATTCCTCACCCCACCCACTCCGTACCCTGCCCAGTGAGACCAGATGTCTGCTCGGGATCCTGGCCCCAACAGGTTTTCCTTATAAGAGGGCTCTTGTATCTACCTTTCTAGAAGCAGTAGATTTCTTCTTGAGTCTTGGCAGTGAGAAGATTTCTTATCCCTTCCTCCAGTGGCTCAAAATACCTGCTTTGTAGGAGAGAAGAGTCTGTTGAAGTGCGGGTTAATTCATGTCTGTCCCGGGTTATTTCATGTCTGTTCCCAACTGGCAGCTGATCATTACCTGAAAGTCTATGCTACTCAAGTGGGGCTTTCCTGCTCTCTTGCCCTTTACACATCTTTCTTGTGAGCACCAAATAAGGTCCGTGGAGAAGAATATGAACTCTCTGTATTTGGGATTCCTAGTTATTCTAAACTTATGCACTAGCCCACATTTAGCCTCTACAAATTTGTTAGAACTTTAGCTGATGTTTTATGGTGACTATCTATTCCCTCTATGCTCTGGCAAAGGTGAGAGAGTTTGTGTGTCCCATATCTTCTTGGGGAAGATGTCTCTGAAATTTAGTTTACTGGTTGCTTTATAACCTCGTCTCTCTGATGGCCTTGAGAAAATTGATGATTTTGTAGTTTATCCAAATTTTCCTCAGTGTTAGAATGGGAGTGATGTTCTCTTGAAGCTGTCTTCTGAAGAAGAAGGAGAATTTCTTCCTTCATGGTTATTATGATGAGTGAAACTTGATGAGTGTGGCTCAGCAGCTTATTCTCATTCCATAGGTATTTTGTTTTCGTTCACACTGAGTGTACCATTGCCGGCCTGGTCTCTGAGTGGCAGTTTGAAAGGATTTTAAATACTTTTTTTCTTTTTCTTTTTTAAAGTTTATCTATTTGTTTTTGAGAAAGAGAGAGCACATGAGCAGGAGAAGGGTAGAGAGAGAAAGTGAGAGAGAATCCCAAGCAGGATCCACTGTCAGTGCAGAGCCTCACTCTGACACAGGGCTTAGTCTCGCTAACCATGAAATCATGACCTGAGCTGAAATCAAAAGTCAGATGCTTAACTGACTGAGCCACCCAGTTAACCCTAAATACTTTTTTTTCTCATCCCAAATTGTGAGGTACTACCCTGAGTTGTATAAAGCAAATCATACATTTAGAGTAACACAACACTTGTTTTTGAAGTCCAGTCATAATTTACCTGACCTCATTACAAAGAAAGGAATTATTACATTTTTAGAAAAGTCAGACATCAATTGCTTATGAAGTCTGGGAATTGTTTTTCAAGTGACCTTGGCAAATCACTGACTGTTACTGGAGACCTGAAAATCCTTTGCTTATTCTCATTTTAATAGTTGGAGTCACTTTTTAGGTCATCATTATTTGAAATGTTTTATTTATAAATTTATTAATCTCCATATGTTATAAACAAAATAATACACCCCCAAAGATGTCCATGTCCTAATCCCTGAATATGTTACCTTATATAGCAAACATGTGAATATGTTACCTTATATCACAAAAGGGACTTTGCAGATGTGTGCAGTTTACATTATGGACATTGAAATGGAGAGGTTATGTAGGTGGGCCCAATGTTATTACAAGTCCTGATAAAAGAGAGGCAAGAGAGTCCGAATCAAGAAAGATGTGATGATCGAAGCAAAGGTCATATCAGAGAGAGAGATCAGGAAATGCTACAATGTTGGCTACGAAGATGGGGATGGGACACTAGCTGAGGAATATGGGTAGCCACTTTGAGAGGGTAAAAAAGGCAGGGAAACTGATTGTCTCCTAGAGCCTCCAGAAAGAACCCATGCCTACACCTTGATTTTAGAAACTCTGACCTCCATAACGGTAGGGTAATAAATTTGTGTTGTTTAAGCCAATAGATTTGTGACAGTTTGTTATAGCAGTAATAGGAAACTAAACTTTGGAAAGTTCAAATCCTATTTCTTATGCCTTCATAGCATAAGAAAAGGAATTATCCAGCAGATGTGACCATTTTAAAGAACATTCAGGCAAATGAGCATTTAGTTGGTAATCCTAAAATGGGTACTTGATATTGTCACTTGAACTGCTTAATGCATTTTATCCTATGATTTTAGCAGATATAAATTCATGATAAATGATTCACTTTAATGAAGGAGAAGAGTCATGATTTTTAGTGGCCTCTTATTCTGGGAAAGTGGGTATTACACCCTTTATTCCAGAGATTTAATGTGATATCCTGTTGTAACATGGATAATAATAGACAACAACCTGTCTTTATAATGGGGAGCATATTATCTGGGTTTTTTTTCTGGCTCAATATATATGCATTTTCTCTTCACTGTAGAATTTGTGGCCATGATGAATTAAAGCTGTGCTATTATTATTTGTAACAGTAACAACAACAGCAATAATGAATTTCCATTTATTGTGAGCCATAAACTCTGTGAGCCACCTAACATTTATCTCATATAATCCTCATAGTTTTAGAAGTAAGTATTCTTTTCACTACTTTAGTAAAGCTCAGAAAGTTGATGTAACTTGCCCAAGGTCATACAACGAATCAGTGGAGGAGCTAGGTTTGTACTAAGAGACCTATGTCTCTAAATCTTATGATCCTCATTGCTATAATAAAACACTGCTCCTCAGTAGTGCTAACATAGATGGCACTAGGCAGAAGTAACAGAAAGGTAGATTTTTATCATTAATATGATTTGCATTCATATGTATTAATATGACTAAGCATTCAGACCTTTTGTTATATCTTTAATGTTGTGCCACGTAGGTAGCTGCTGCTAATCCTTGGGTTATGCTTTCTCAATAGTAGGTTCTGATTACTGGTTGCACAAGGGATGTTTTCTTAAGTTTTAGTTTAAATTCCTATTAGTTACCACACAGTGCAATAATAGTTTCAGGTGTACAATATAGTGATTCAGCACGTCCATACAACACCCAGTACTCATCATGAGAAGTGCAGTCCTTAATCACCATCCCCTATTTCCCCCACCACCCTCTACTTCCCTCCCTTGTGGTAACCATCATCTCTATAGTTAAGAGTCTGTTTCTTGGTTTTGTCTTTTCTTCCCCTTTGCTCATTTGTTTTGTTTCTTAAATTCCACGTATGAGTGAAGTCATATGGTATTCGTCTTTCTCTGACTGACTTATTTCACTTAGCATAATACTCTCCAGCTTTATCTATGACATTGCAAATGGCAATTTTCATACTTTTTGATGGCTGAGTAATATTCCATTGTGTGTGTGTGTGTGTGTGTGTGTGTGTGTGTGTACACACCACATCTTCTTTGTCATTCATTAGTCAATGGACACTTGGGTTGTTTCCATAATTTGGCTATTGTAGGTAATGCTGCTATAAACATCAGGGTACATGTATCCCTTTGAATTAGTATTTTTGTATTGTTTGGATAAATATGTAGTAGTGCAATTGCTGGATGATAGGGTAGTTCTATTTGTAACTTTTTGAGGAACCTCCATACTGTTTTCCAGAGTGGCTGCACCACTAACACCAAGAGTGTAACAGGGTTCCCCTTTCTCTGCCTCCTCGCCAACATCTGTTGTTTCCTGAGTTGTTAATTGTAGCCATTCTGACAGGTGTGAGATGGTTATCTCATTGTAGTTTTGATTTGTATTTCCCTGATGATGGGTGATGTTGAAGATCTTTTCATGTGTCTATTGGCCATCTGGGTGTCTTCTTTGGAAAAATGTCTATTCCTGTCTTCTGCCCATTTCTTAACTGGGTTATTTGGTTTTTGGGTGTTGAGTCTGATAAATTCTTTATAGATTTTGGATACTAGCCCTTTATCTGATACGTTATTTGCAAATATCTTCCCCCATTCCAGAGGTTGCCTTTTTGGTTCCGTTGATTGTTTCCTTTGCTGTGCAAAAGCTTTTTGATGAAGTCCCAGTAGTTTATTTTTGCTTTTGTTTTCCTTGCCTCGGGAGAAATATCTGGAAAGAAGTTGCTACTGATGTCACAGAGGCTGCTGCCTGTGTTCTCCTCTAGGATTTCGATGGTTTCCTATCTCACACTTAGGTCTTCCATCCATTTTGAATTTATTTTTGTCTATGGTGTGAGAAAGTGGTCCAGGGGCACCTGGGTGGCTCACTTGGTTAAGCCTCCAACTTTGGCTCAGGTCATGATTGGGCGGTTTGTAAATTTGAGCCCTGCATTGGGCTGTCTGCTGTCAGTGCAGAGCCTGCTTTGGATTCTCTGTCCCCCTCTCTCTCTGCCTCTCCCCCTTCATGTGCTGTCTCTCTCTCTCTCAAAAATAAATAAACATTTAAAAAAAAGAAAGTGGTCCAGTTTCATTCTTTTGCATGTTGCTGTCCAGTTTTCTCAACACATTTGTTGAGGAGACTATCTTTTTCCTATTGGATATTCTTTCCAGTTTTGTCAAAGGTCAACTGGCCATATAATTGTGGGTTCATTTCTGGGTTTTCTATTCTGTTCTAATGATTTCTCTATTTTTGTGCCAGTACCATAATGTTTTGATCACTAGAGTTTTGTAATATAACTTGAAGTTTGGAACTGTGATGCCTCCAGCTTTGCTTTTCTTTTTCAAGATTGCTTTGGCTATTCATGGCCTTTTATGTTTCCACACAAATTTTAGGATTGTTTTTTCTAGCTTTGTGAAAAATGCTGGTGGTATTTTGATAGGGATTGCATTAAATGTGTAGATTGCTTTGAGTAGTGTAGACATTTTAACATACTTGTTCTTCCAATCTATGAACATGAAATGTCTTTTCATTTCATTGTGTCATCTTCAATTTCTTTCATCAGTGTTTTATAGTTTTCAGATTACAGGCCTTTCACCTCTTTGGTTAGGTTTATTCCTAGGCATCTTATTGTTTTTGATGTAATTGTAAATGAGATTGATTCCTTAATTTCTCTTTCTGATGCTTTATTATTGGTGTATAGAAATGCAACAGATTTCTGTACGCTGATTTTGTATCCTGCAACTTTACTGAATTCATGTATCAGTTCTAGCATTTTTTGGATGGAGTCTTGGGTTTTCTATATAGAGTATGGTGTCATCTGCAACTAGTGAAAGTTTTACTTTTTCCTTGCTGATTTGGATGCCTTTTACTTCTTTTTTTTCGCCTAATTGCTATGACTAGGACTTCCTGTACTATGTTAAGTAACAGTGTTGAGAGTGGATATCCCTGTCTTATTCCTGACCTTAGAGGAAAAGCTCTCAGGTTTTCCCCACTGAGGATGATATTTGTTGTGTGTTTTTCATAGATGGCCTTTATTATGTTGAGGTATGTTCCCTCTACACCTATTTTGTGAAGGATTTTTTTTTTTATCATGGATGTTGTAATTGCTTTTTCTGCTTTTTCTGTGTCTATTGAAATGATCATATGATACTTATACTTTGTTTTATTAATATAGTGTATTGTGTTGATTGACTTGCAAATGTTGAACCACCTTTATGTCCCAGAAATAAATCCCGCTTGATTGTGGTCAATGATTTTTTTAATGTATTGTTCGATTCGGTTTGCCAGTATTTAATTGAGAATTTTTGCATCTGTGTTCATCAGGGATATTGGCCTGTAGTTCTCTTTTTTAGTGGAGTCTTTACCTTGTTTTGGTATCAGGGTAATGCTGGCCTCATAGAATGAGTTTGGAAGTTTTTCTTCCTTTTCTATTGTTTGGAATAGTTTGAGAATAGGTATTAATTCCTCTTTAAATGTTTAGTAGAATTTTCCTGTGAAGCTATCTGGCCCTGGACTTTTGTTTGTTGGGAGGTTTTTTTTTTTTGTTTTTTTTTTTACCATTAATTTCTTTGTTGGTTATTGGTCTATTCAAGTTTTCTATTTCTTTCTGTTTCAGTTTTAGTAATTTATGTTTCTAGGAATTTATCCATTTCTTCTAGGTTGTCCAATTTCTTGGCATATAGTTTTCCATAAAATTCTCTTATAAGTGTATTTTTGTGTTGGTGTTGGTTGCTATTTTTCTTCTCTGATTTGTGATTTTATTTATTTTGGTCCTTTCTCATTTCTTTTTGATTAGTCTGGCTGGAGGTTTATCAGTTTTATTAATTTTTTCAAAGAACATCCTCCTGGTTTCATTGATCTATTCTATTGTTTTGTTTGTTTGTTTTTGTTTTTGTTTTGTAGTCTCTATGTCATTCATTTCTGCTCTATCTTTATTATTTCCTTCCTTCTGCTGTCTTTGGTCTCATTTGTTGTTCTTTTTCTAGCTCCATGAGGTGTAGGGTTAGGTTGTTTATTTGAGAATTTTATTGCTTCTTGGGTTAAGCCTGTATTGCTATATACTTTCCTCTTAGGACTGCTTTTGCATCATCCCAAAGATTTTTGGACCATTGTGCTTTTATTTTCATTTGTTTCCATGTATTTTAAAATTTTTTTCTTTGATTTCCTGGCTGACTCACTCATTGTTTAGTAGCATGCTTTTTTAAACTCCATGTTTTTGTGGTCTTTCCAATTATTTTTTCTTGTGGTTGATTTCTAGTTTCATAACATTATGGCCGAAAAAGGTGCAAGGTATGATTCCAAACTTTTTGTATTTGTTGAGGTCTGATTTGTGACCTAATATGTGATCTATTCTGGAGAATGTCCCATGTGTACTTGAAAAGAATGTGTATTCTGCTGTTTTAGGATGGGCTGTTCTTAATATCTGCTAAGTGCATCTGGTCCAGTGTGACATTCAAAGCCATTGTTTCCTTGTTGATTTTCTGTTAAGAAGATTTGTCAATTGGTGTAAATAGGGTGTTAAAATCCCCTACTATTATTGTGTTATTATCAATTAGTTCCTTCATGTTTGTTATTAAATGCTTTATATATTTGGGCGCTTTCATGTTGGGTTCATAAATATTTACAATTGTTAGATATTCTTGTTGTATTGTCCCCTTTATTAAGATATAGTGCCCTTCTTTGTCTCTTGTTACAGTCTGTTTTAAAGTCTAGTTTGTTCAATAAAAGTGTTGCTACACTGGTTTTCTTTTGACATCTGTTTGCATGATAAATGTTTCTCCATTTCCTCACTTTCTTTTTTGTTTAAGTTTATTTATTTATTTTGAAAAAGAGAACAAGCAGGGGAGGGGCAGAGAGAGAGAGAGAGAGGGACAGATAGAAAATCCCAAGCAGGATCCACACTGTCAGTGCAGAGCCCAATGCAGGGCTTGAACCCATAAACAGTGAGATCATAACCTGAACCGAGATCAAGAGTCAGACACTTAACCAACTGAGCTCCCTAGGCACCTCCCCCCTTCCCCTCACTTGCAATCTTCAGGTGCCTTTGGGTCTAAAATGAATCTCTTGTAGGCAGCATATATATAGTTTTGTCTTTTTTTTCTTTTAATGCATTTTGGCACCCTACTTTTTTTTTGAGAGAGAGAGAGAGAGAGCAGGAGTGGAGGAGAGGGGCAGAGGGAGAGAAAGAGAATCTTAAGCAGACTCCACACTCACTGCGGAGCTTAACATGGAGCTTGATCCCACAACCCTGGGATCATGGCCTGAGCCAAAATCCAGTCGGACATTCAAACAACTCAGCCACCTAGGCACCTCCTCCCTATGTCCTTTGATTGGAGCATTTAGTCCATTTACATTAAAAATAATTATTGATACGTAAATCTGTAAAACTCATTGACATATACACTTAAAATGGGTACATTTTATTGTTTGCAAATTGTACCTCGGTAAGTTGACTTTACCAAAAAAAAAAAAAAAAAGCAAACTAATTATTGATAAATATGTATTTATTGCCATTGTTTCTGGAGATTTTCTCTGATCCTTTCTTGTCTTTGTCAGTTTTGGTCTCCCCTTTACACTCAGAGTTCCCTTTAATATTTCTTGAGGGCTGGTTTAGCAGTCATGAACTCCTTTGGTTTTTGTTTGTTTAGGAAACTCTTTATCTCTCCTCTTATTCTGAATGATAGCCTTGCTGGATAGAGTATTCTTGGCTGCAGATTTTCCCCATTCAGTACTTCAGACATATCATGGCACTCCCTTCAGGCTTGACAACTTTCTGTTGAGAAATCTCCAGTTAGCATTATGTGTCTTGCTTTGGAAGTTAAGGACTTCTTTTGTCTTACTGCTTTTAAGATGTTTCCTTTATCACTATATTTTGCCAATATAATTACAGTATGTCTTGATGTTGGCCTGCCTTTGTTGATTTTGATGGGAGTTCTCTGTGTTTCCTGGATCCGGATGTCTGTTTCCTTCCCCACATTAGGGAAGTTTTCTGCTATTATTTCCTGAAATAAATTTTCTGCCCCCTTTTCTCTCTCTTCTTCTTCTGGGACTCCTATAATATGAATGTTATTTTGTTTGATGGAGTCAGTGATTTTCCTAAGTCTATTCTCATGTTGCATAATTCTTTTTTCTCTCTTTTGTTCAGCTTCATTATTTTGCATTATTTTGTCTTCTAGGCCACTAATGTTTTCCTCTGCTTCTTCCAATCTGCTGTTCATTGTATCAAGCATGTTTCCAACCTCATTTATTACACCCTTCATCTGTAATTGATTCTAACTTAACTCTTATCTCTGTAGTAAGTGTCTCACTGATGTCTTCCATTCTTTTCTCAGGTCCAGTGTTGCTTTAAATTCTCCACTGGGCATGTTACTTATATCTGTTTCACTTAGATCTCTGGCCATGGCCTCATCTTGTTCTTTCATTTTGGAATAAGTTCCTCCATCTTGGCATTTTTGTCTAAATCTCCACATTCTTCTGTGTGTTAGAAAAGCCACCTTCTTCTGTGTGTTATGTCTCCTGCTCCTGAAAGTAAGGGCTTTATGAAGAAGAGGTCATGTAGTGTCCAGGGTCTCACACTTCAGGGAGTCTCCGGTGTGTGTTGTGTGTGCTCTGCTGTTGTGTTTTGCCTGGCTCTTCCTTCAGGCCCAGTCATCTGTAGAGGCTCTCCTTGCACAATGGACTTTTGGGTAGCTAAAAAGAAAGCTCTCTCCATAGCTTCACAGGAAAGAAAACTGCTGGATATTGCATGCCTTTCCAAATCAGAAGCTACTGCTTCCTGCTTTGACTCGTTCCAACTTTGATTTCTTTTTTTTTTAAGTAGGCTCCATACACAGCATGGAGCCCATCACACGGCTTGAAATCGTGACCCTGAGATCAAGACCTGAGCTGACATGAAGAGTCAGACACTTAACTGTCTGAGCCACCCAATCTCCCCAGTTCCAGTTTTGATTTTTAAATGGAACAGTAGGTTGCATTACAAATACAATTACAAACGCCTATTGATGTAGGGAACCCAACGTGCTTGCTGGACAAGGGGATTTTCCCTACAGTGTATCACTGTCTCATATTCTCTGTGCTTGTAGAAATTGCGCGGAAAATGGTGCAGAATGGTGATGATGATGATTTATGTAGTGCTTAGCAGTAGTTTGTTACAAAGAATAAGAAGTTCAAACTGCTTCATGTATAATAAATAATGAACCTTCCGAAAGAACCCTCCCTGAAAGCCGAAAGCTCATGTTATTCCAAACACTGTTGGGGGAAATGTTCAGAGAATTCAAGTAACTCCCTTAGAATTTGAAGAAGTTATCCATGAATTACAGTAATTTGCATTCAGTTCATTTACAAACTTAACACACCATATCTTTTATTCATTAACTCAACAAATATTTATTGAACTCTTATGTTGTACAAGGCACTATTCTAGGCACAGAAGGTATAAAGATGGACACGATAATATCACTGCCCTCCCAGGATCCCACAGTCTAGTGAATGAAAGAGGTCAGCAAATTAACAGTTAGAAATAATGCAGTGTATGCAATCAGAGAGAATGATTTGTTTGGATAGAATTAGAAAGAGTACCTAATACTATTTACAGTGGTTAAGGAAAATTTTCTTCCCAAAGATGATTAAACCTGAGCTGAATGTTAAAGAATGAGTAGCAAACAAGGAGACCAGGCTGAGGTAGGATTTTATATAAAGGCATGGAGGTATGAGACAGGATAGCATGTTCCTGCAGCCATAAATACTGATGTTAGGATAGGATATAGAGTGTTACAGGGAAGTGCTAAGTAAACAAGAGCCAGTACATTATTAAAGTCCTGTATATCTTGCCAAGAAGTAGGGGTGTTTTCCTGCAAGCAGAGGGAACATTGAAGGTTTTATACAACAACAACAAAAATGATATGAGCAGCGCTTTATTGATAACATGACATTGACTGTATTACCAGACTAAATATATCATGGTGGTGGGGACCTTGTCTCATTCTTTATCTGCCCCTGTACTCACACAGTATTTGGGACATAGTTGGTGATTAGTACGTGATTTTTGGATTGATTATTAGTAGATTATTTTAATGATCATATTTATTATAAAGCCCAGTTCTGGTCTTTTCCTCATCCCAAGTTCCTATTACACCCCAAGTTCCTATTAGATTGTTGGGATTCCAAAAAACCCTCATCTTCTGTGACATTAGTCAGCAACAATTACATGTATATACATCTAAATCTGTCAGTCTTCGTGTACCTGTGTGCTGCATAGGTACCAAATATCAGTGTCAAATTTTGGCCTTTATATCTTGGTAAATACCTTAAAGAGATGTTTGTTTAAAACATCTGTAAGTAGTGGGGCATCTGGCTTAGTTGGTTGAGTGTCTGACTTCGGTTCAGGTCATGATCTCACAGTTCATGGGTTTGAGCCCCACATCAGGCTTTGTGCTGACAGCGTGGAGCCTGCTTCAGATTCCATCTCCCTCTCTCTCTGTCCCTCTCCTGCTTACATGCTCTCTCTCTCTCTCTTTCTCTCAAAAATAAATAAATATTTAAAAAAGTAAGTGAGTAGAGGCTCCTGGGTGGCTTAGTTGGTTGAGCTAAGATTGATTAGCTCTTGATTCTGGCTCAGGTCATGATCCCAGGGTGGTGGGATCAAGCCCTGCATCGGGCTCTACACTGAGTGGGGAGCCTGCTTAGGATTCTCTCTCTCCCTCTGGCCCCTCTCCCCTATTCATGCACTCTATCTTTATATAAGATAAGATAAGATAAGATAAAAATAAAAACCTCTGTAAGTGAATGTAGGTTCCTAGGTACTGGGAAGTTATTTATAATAAACTATGTATAATGAACTAGGAACACTAACAGATAATATAAGCAAACATATTTTATGTACTAGAACAAGTTCAGAATTTTGGCTAAAGTTGCCATTATCCACAATATTTGACATTAACCTAGTTATTTTGAAATGGTTAAAAAACAAGCCATTCTCTTCCTAACGGACCTTAGAGAGTAAGTGCTGGCACTTGGTATACCACCATTCTTTAAAAATCTTTAATGTCATCAAGTGAAAACAATTTGGGCTAATTCCAGTTTTTCCTATCAAAGATTAAAAATTAGTCACAGATTATTGAAATTAGCCAGAATTTGAACTTTAGTTGGTATGCACACAAACATACACACAATATGGAATTATTTTCATGTGACACTCAGCAGATGGAGTTGAAATTCTGCTAAATTGGAGTGGATATTAAATAGGTTTAAAAGAACAAATAGAAATGAATTGGGAAATCATAGGGAATAGATTATTGCATCTATATGTGACAATCCGGGTAAAGGTCAGGGTGCAGAATGAGTAGTTTTCATCCAGTATTCATTTTTTTTTCTCCCATAGTGGAAGACTTTTTGTCTCAACCGATCGCTGACCAGATGATGATCACATATCTCAGCCTCCCCTATAGCTAAATGTGCCCATATAACCATCCTCTGGCCAATAGACTATGGCTACAAGCGGTATGTGCTGCTACTGAATTCTGCCCTTAAATGAAAAGAAGATGCATGCTCTTTCTTCTTCTTCTTCCCTTCTCATCTTTGAGCCAGGAACACAGACTTAGTGATGAGCCACCTTCAACCACAGAGATTACAGCATATCCAAGATGTGATGACAATAAGATATTAAGAACTCGGGCCCCAATTCCATAAAGCGCCATATTGGCCTTGGGCTAAGGTGTTGTTATTTTGGATAATAAATATTTTGGACAACCAAAACTTTATTCTAATATGGTTAGGAAGAAGGAGAAAGCTCTTGTGCTACGAATAACAGAAACTCAATCCAGACTGGTTAAAACAATTAGGAAATCTATTGGCCTCTGAATGAAAACTCTAGAGGTAGACAGGCTTCAGGGGTGATTTAATCCAGTGATTTATAATACCTTCAGGGCTCTGATACTTTTTGTCCACAATTCTTTCCATTTGTCTTCTTCTGTAAGTCAAAAAGATACTGCTGGCAGCTCCTAGGGCTACATGCATTTTTGTTAACACTCTGAGGGCAGGTGGTGGCCACTGAATGAAGAAATTGAGTTTCATTTCGAATGAAACAAATTTAGTTCTCGTGTCTACACCTGAATTCATTACTATGTCCAAGATAATGCTATATACTTACTGGCTTATCTCTGTGGTAAAGGGGATGTATCATCCCGAATAGCTTAAGCCAGTGAGCATCCCTGGGCCTAGAGGAAAGGCCAGACTCATTCAGGCTTCATGGCTGCTGCTCAGTGGCAGAGGAGCATAATGGATGCTGTGGTGTAGAGGCAATGTGTATAAGGTTGGGTGGGGCTGCTGAAGAAGGTGTTTGGAAGTCATAATCCACATTTTGCATGTAAGTTGGGCATTTGGGCTGTGGCTAGAGCAGGACTCGATGAAAGTGAATTTTGGTAGTAGCACAACAGTAAGTGTAAATTAATAGAATGACCCCTAAGAGAGTCCAAGGGAATATATGTTTGGATATAGCTTTTTGATCTTATTACTCTGTGTGCGTGGGTCTGAGACACACCTCAGAAGGCAATGGGATTCTTGTGAATTTCCTGTTAAAAGGCTCTGGGCACAGGGAATGAATTCTATACGGTTAAAAGCACACCCACACACCTACATACAGTAATCAGTCTCTTACTAGAATTCTAAGGGTATGAGTCGACTATTTGTTGTTGTCGTTGCTCTTGTTTTGATTTTGCCTAAATTATCCAGATGACTGACACAGTCGCCTGCTTTGACCTGGCTGAAAAGACTTGGGATGGAGCCTGGTGTTTCTTATGTTGCACTTATAATTTAGCACCACTTTCCATCCTATGAGTGGCTGAAAGTAAAGGCGCGACTATGGTTTACATATCCTGAATCCTCTGGCTGTGCCCAGCAGAGAGCTCTGCTTCTGTCACGTTGCAGGATGAATGAAACTGGGAAATCAAGTTTCTGTAGAAAAAAAAAATCTTAGTTTTATCTAGAACAGAGTAAAATACTGCATGTTGGTTTTCAAATGTGCACTCCAGGGGCACCTGGGTGGCCTGGTCGGTTAAGTGTCTGATTTCAGTCGAGGTCATGATCTCACAGTTTGTGAGTTTGAGCCCTGCGTTGGGCTCTGTGCTGACAGCTCAGAACCTGGAGCCTGGTTCAGGTTCTGTGTCTCCCTTTCTCTCTGCCTCTCCCCCACTCATGCCCTGTCTCTCTCTCTCTCTCTCTCTCTCTCTCTCTCAAAAATAAATAAACATTAAAAAATTTTTTAATGTGCATTCTGTGTTAATTATTAAAGGCAGCTCTGTTAAAGCCAAGTCTTTGTTTCTCAGAAGAATTATTATGATGTATGTTCTTCAGATTTTGCCAGTTTCAATAATTTCTCCTTAGGCTTGTCATGGCTTGACCTTGGAGCCAGAGCGGACCAATACTGTTTCAAACAGTATTTTTAGAGTTAAAAAAAATCAGGCTAAGATTGTCATATGATTTCAGGTAGGTTTTCATTGTCTTATTACCTTGCTATTGGCTTATGAAGTAATATAGATCATTTCAATTCAGCATGACAGAATGTAAAAGAAGCTTTTGTGTTCATTCTGGGGGCCACAAAAGAAAATCTCCATTTAACCATTCTCTTAACTGATAGAAAAATAATGACTAGAACTCCCAGGAAATCTGTAAAGTATTATTGACCATTTCTTTCTTCCTACTGGTACATTTTTGAAGGATTCTGCTTTTCAATTCTGTTTAGATATTCATTAAATATGGTGGGGTTGAAAATATGTTGACTATGCCTTGGCACTTCTGGTGAAATTGGAATGATAATAAATACAAAAAAAGTATGAAATGGAGGATTTTGACCCCCTTTTTCAGAACTGAGCCATAAAGAGTACTGTTGACCCTGGTTTTAATTCCCCAGTGATACTAAAACAGTTGTTATCATTTTTTATAAACACATTAAGCTTATCCAATTAAGTATGTCCCATTCTTTATTTGGCTTTCACATTTACTTACGGATACATACACGTGCATGAATGTATTTCAATAGATGTTACCTCAGAACCTTTTTTTCTCAGGCTAAATTGATATGTTTTATGTTTTCACTGTTGAAGAGCAAAATTTACTGAGTTACTTTTGGGAGGAGATATATAACCTTAACTCTGCTTCCAGGATGAGGTGGCAGAGTGAAGCCAAATCACAGAATCCCCTCTCCCAAAAAGTACACATGTGGCATGCCCAGAGACCAAATAAATTTAAAAACCAGCAAAAAGTATGCTGGCAGCCATCAAATAAAAGTACAGGCACAGCTTCCTGCAATGTTAACAGCCAGAAAGAAGCACAAGGCTGCAGGAACCTTGGTGGCTCCTAATTCCATTCCTTTACTTCCTGCCCCCCGATGCAATTGAGGGAATAGGATGTGAGTGGAAATGTCCTAAGGAGGCTCTCCATTATTCCTCAATTTAGATAAAAGCAGTCTGTGGAATGTGTGGGCAGGCCTGGGGAGGAATTTGAAAAGCTCTTTCTGTGCCCTCAGTGTCTCACCAAAGGAAGAAAAGCATCACGACTAACCTTTATGAAACTGACCAGGTGGAAAGAAAGCTGAGAGGGAATTGGGAGTGACTATAATTACCCTGAGCAAACGATCTCCAGCACTAATTGGCGATTTAGATGAATGAAGGATGAAGGGTAACGTGAAGGAGAGAGGTAGGAGCCTAGAGAAAGACGTACTCAGACGATCCAGTTGTTAGACCATAGCGGGATGTTTCTTTTCTTTGGTCTCTGTTGGCTGGGAAGAGAGTGAGATCCACTGCTGGTAGAGGAGGGGGATGCAGGGAAGGTAGACACGGCTCGGTCTAAATGACTTTTCCTCGGCTCGGCGTTTTTGGGAAATTGGGGAAATGAGGATAACACCCGTCCGCATAGGGAGAATTAGAAGGTGTGTGCCCAGGTACAGCATCTGTACTTATTAGGAGCAGAGATGCGAGCACAGCAGCAGGGTCTGCTGGCCATAGCTGCCCATAGTCCGAGCTGAGCTCCCCTCCAATAGAACTGGAAATTCCCAACTCTCACATGGGAAGTAAAAGAAGATGAAGGTGTCTGATCATATGGAAGAGCGCAATTTTATGGTCAGCTGTTCAGGTTAAACATGAGCAACGTGAAAAGAAAACACATAGAAGCTAGGCAAGAGTAAAGGGGCAAAGAGGAAAAACAAGAGAGAGGAGAATAGAATGTCAGTGAGAGAAAAAGAATTTGTTCTGTAAGAATACTAGCTGTGAAAAAGAAACATCTGAATGTTGCATTTTGCTATAAAGAACTTAAAAGGGCATGAATTCCATGAAAAGGGTACTTGAGACAAGATGATAAAGCTATAGAATGAGATAAAAAAAAAAGAAATGCCAGAGTCAAGAATATAAATGGGGGGCCCAAACAATATTGTTACCCCAGTGATAAATAAATTAGAAATAGGAGGAAGAGGATAGACACAGACAAAACCTGAAATAATGGCATAGAAGAGAGGTTCGAAAGAATCAGTGGGTGTAAAAGGGAAAGATAGAGATTTAAACATTAGAAGATAATAGTTATGGAGCTCAAAGATGATCACAGCAAAAGGAAATTGGTATGTCTGAGTTAGAAAATAGAACAAATGGGATAGAAAAAATATTAAAAGAAATGATCCCCCCAACTCTGAAATCGCTAATTCTCTAGATCAAAAGAACATAGTATGTTCCAGGAAAAATTGACATAGAAGTCTCAATACCAAGATACATATTCTCTGGTTAAACTTAGAAGCTAGAGAATTATTAATTCTTCGGGCATCTTCTTCATACATAAAAACAAATCACTTGCAAGCAGGAAAAATCAGGCTCACCTTAGAATTCTCTAAAACAATACTCCCAGCCAGAAGGCAAGAGAACAAAGTATACAAAATTCAAAAGAAAAAGAGTCACTCAAGAATTTCATATAATTATTAGTTTAAAATTTAAATAAAAATAAGGAAAAAAAGAAGAATACAAATCCCTATTCCTTGCTAAACAAAACAATGATGGCTACCACTCAGAAATAATTACTATTAATGTTTTGTCACATTCCTGCCACATTTTCCTAAGTGTGTCAATGTGTGTGTACGTGTGTATCAGACATAATGAATGAGTATATTGTTACCATTTAAAAAGTTACTTGATTACAGATAAGTTAAAATGTTCCAAGACACATACCTATTTTTTAATGTTTATTTCTTTTTGAGAGAGAGAGAGAGAGAGAGAGAGAGAGAGAGAGAGAGAGAGAGAGAGAAAGCGTGAGCAGGGGAGGAGCAGAGAGGGAGGGAGACACAGAATCCAAAGCAGGCTCCAGGCTCTGAGCTGTCAGCACAGAGCCCTATGTGGGGCTCGAACTCATGGACCGTGAGACCATGACCTGAGCCGAAGTCTGGTGCCAAACCAACTGAGCCACCCAGGCACCCCCAAGACACATATCTAGACTCTAAATTTAGTATGTTTATCATTCCAGTCTTCATGCTATACTTTTATACATCTGTACCTATCAAAACCATACAATGTTTTTACATGTTTTCTTTAATGTATATAAATGGTATTATGCTGTATACATCATTTTGCAACTTGGTTTATGTTTTAAAAAAAGTTTTACATCTGTCCTCATTGATACCCATTTAATGTTCCTTATTCCTTTTAACTTACGTACTTTGTTATATTGTATGTGGATATTTAGATTGTTTCTAATTTTGTTAGTTTTACAAATAAAGCTGCAATGGACATCCATAGGTGTTTATGCACAAATTTGAATGTCTAAGGTAAACATTAGAATTTCTAAGTTGCAGGATTTGTGCATTTTTTTTAGTTCATCCCAAGCATGTTATACCCAGCCAAATTGTTTGACATCTAAGAACAGCAGAATATTTTCAAATATGCAGGACCTTCAGGCATATTATTCCTAGAGAAGTGTTTATTTCAACTAGACTTTCAAGTTTATTTGCCTAAAAGTTTGCAAAGTGTTATCTCATAATTCATTTGTTTTTCTTTGTCAAAGGATAAAAAGCATAGTCATTTTAGTAGATGCCAAATAGGCACTTGATAAAATTCGGTTCTGAAAAGAGAACAAGTACCTTTTAGCAAAATAGGAATGGATGAAAGTTTTCTTACATTAGTTTAAAAAAATCAATCATACAGCCTTAAATGTTCTCCCATTAAAATCATGAACAAATGCCATCTATCTTTATTATTTACCATTTTTCGATATGGCAAATGAACTTAGACCAAAGAAAGAAATAGTGCTAGAAAGGTAGCAAAATACAGTATATTAAAAAAGCTGAGGGAATTTAACTGAAAATACTGCTCAACATGTTAACAGAATATGGCAAGGTGGCTCATTATGTAATTGGTAAGGAAATAAATATTAGGAAATGCAAAGGAAGAAGAGATCCTATTATAATAATAGCCAAATGATAAAAATATGTGGGAAGAATTTAACAATATTCCTCAATATGTGAAAGGCTAGTGTAAAATTAACATTAAAAAATCCACTGAGGGGGCACCTGGGTGGCTCATTTGGTTAAGCGTCTGACTCTTGATTTTGGCTCAGGTCATGTGTTGGGCTCTAGCTGACAGTGCAGAGCCTGCTTGGGATGCTCTCTCTCTTTCTCTCTCTGCCCCTCCCTTGCTAGTCCTCTCTTTATCTCTCATAGGTAAATAAACATTTTTTAAAAATCCACTGGGACACTTGGGAGGCTCAGTCGGTTAAGCATCCGACTTCCACTCAGGTTCCAAGTGGAGCCTGCTTGGGATTCTATCTCTGCCCCTCCCCTACTCACACCCACTTGTTCTCTCTCTCTCTCTCTCTCTCTCTCTCTCTCTCTCTCTCTCTCTCTCTCTCTTTCTCTATCAAAATAAATAAATAAACTTTAAAACAGCATTAAAACTCTACCAAAGGACATATGAGAAGACTTATGTAAATTTGTACTTTATTCTTGACTAGGAAAATTCTAAAAGATGTTGTTTTCCCCTAAATTAATCTCTAAGTAAATATCAATTAGAAGTCAAAGTATCCTTTTTGGAATTTGACAGAATGACTGTCAAGACCATGTGGAAAAATAAACTTGTAAGAACGGCCAGAAGATTACAGGGAGAGGAGAACAGTAATAAACAGTCAAGATTTAAAAATAAATTAAGAAGTTCTAATAACCAAAACTGAAAAAAAATTGATCAGCACAAGAGAATAAAGATTCTAGAAGTAAACTAAAATTCATGTAAACATTTGGTATTAAAAAATGAAGCATTCCAAATTAATATAAGAAAAGATGATAAAAGGCCAATCTACTTAGCCGACAAAGCACAAAACCTTTCAAAACAGAAAGCTGGACAAGGAGCATGAACAGGAATTTCATAGAAAAATAAATACAAGTGGCAAACAAACATGAAAAACAAATATGATAATTATATCACTTATAATCACAGAAAAGCCAAATAAAATGACATGTTATTTTTTGTGTACCTGATGCCAGTGTTTTCGGCACTTGCTAACACACTCTGTTGGCCAGGCTGAGCGGAAGCAGGAACTCTCACGCTGTGGGTAGGAGTGCAAATTAATGCATTATCTTTAAAGGAAAATATTTGGCAGTATTTCTCAACAGAAAAAAAAAAAAGCACACATACCCTCTAATTTAGCAGCTCTGTTACTGGAAATTTACCCTCTAGATAAGTTATGCAAAAATATGTAAAATTTATATGTACAAGGATGTTTACTGAAGTATTGTATTAAATGTAAATGTCCACTGATAGGGGTCAGATTAGAAAGAACTAAAGTACATTCATACAATGAAATACCTCTGAATCATTACTGAGAAAAGCCAGATGAATAATTGCACATGTGGAACGAGCTCTGGGATGTATTATTTAATGAAAAGAGGAAACAGGTGGGAAAGATCACATGTCAATGGCCCCTTTGTGTAAATAAAGAGGAAGAGGTTTTGACACAGGTGCAGGGCTTGAAAAAGTATCGAGATCGATTTAGGTTAATATAGGCGTAAAAGATTTCCTGAGGGACACAGAAAAATATGCAACACTAGGTATCAGAAGGTGAAGAAACACATGTCTTTCAATCTTCTGCCTTTTGTCCTGTTTGCATTTTTGACCATGTGCGCATATAAAGGTTATACATATCATCCAGTCTACGTGGGAACCCAGCCACAGCAGTTCTGCTGCCAGCCTCTTCTTTTTATCCCTATTAGCGGAGTACGCTTCTACCATGCTCAAGGGCTTTCTTTGGTGCTGACTTCACACTGGCAGGTAGAAGGTGCATAGAGGAAGATCATCAAGCCTGTACTTCTGTTACCAATATTAGTTGTCACTGATGTTTACTGAGTGCTGATTGTGTTGAGGGCTTCCCAGGTATGGTCTCAGTTCCTGTTCACAGGGACTCATGAGACTGGTACTATTTTCATGTCCATTTGACCAAAGAATCTTACCATTTAGCACCACATGGATGGACCTAGAAGGCATTATGTTCAGTCAGTCACAGAGGGACAAACACTACACGCTTCCTCTTATAGGAGGTGTCTAAAATACCAAAAGGTATAGAAGTACACAATAGAATGATGGTTACAAGGGCATGCGGTGGGTTATGGGAGTTGTTCAATGGGTATAAAGTTAAGGTTATACAAGATGAGCAAGTTCCAGATATCTGCTGTTTAACACAGTGCATATAATTAACAATAAGGTATTATGGACTTAAAAATTTGTTAGGAGTGTAGATCTCACATTAAGCGTTCTTGCCACAAAAGACAAAACAAAATAAATAGAAAAGGGACAGGAGGAAACTTTTGGAGGTGATGGATATGTTTATTACCTGGATTGTAGTGATGGTCACACAGTGTATACATATTTCCAAACTCATCAAATTGTTCACATTAATTATGTGCAGTTTTTTCTACTACAATTCTACATCAGTAAAGCTGGGAGGGCAGTGGGGAAGAGGTAGACTGAGGATTATCCAGATGTAAGTATTTTCCCAGGCCTTTACCTGTCTAATAAGAAGCAGGTCAAAACTTCAAACTGTGGTGCCCCCAACCCCAGCTAGAACTTTCAACACTATCACAGTACCACTGTGACACTCTTCAGCCCTGGGGGAGTCAAACAACGTTCCCTCGGCCGGGCAAACCATACTTATGACTTCTTTCTCTTGATGGGAATATGTGTCTCAGGTCCCAAATCCTGACTCAGATGGACTTGGGGAAATGTAAGTCCTTTATAAGCTGAGAACCATCTCAACTGAATGTTCTTTTCCCTTCAATAATACATATACAGCCAGAGTTCCTTAAGTACTTTTCTGACCCTTGACTGCTTTCCCCAAATAATTTCTGATTCCTCAATTTTATAGTTGTCAGGACTATTTTTGGTGCTTCAAAGGTGTATTTTCGGACTTACTCATTTCACTTCAGTTCACTTACTGCGTTCTGACAGGATGACTCTTAGGGCTAAACATTGTTTCAGGCAAGCTGCAATTTTTCTCTCAAAGGCTATATTGCTCTGACAAACCAGGGTAAAAACTTGGCCCAGCATGGTAGAGTTTTAGCCTATAAATTCATGAGACTCTTTGAACAGAAATTAAAGAGGAGTTTTCCTTAGGTTCTAAAAGTTTGCCTTTTCGTGTTCTTTCCTCCTAATCCCCATCCTCCCTCTTAAGCCTATACTCTTACCCTTTCTCATAACTCTTACTGCCCTTCCCTAAAATCCAGAAGCTGAAAGGGACCTTAACAAGGCTGGTTGTTATCTTCCCTACTATTACTAGTAGTAGTAGCAGTAACAGCAGCAGCAGCAGAAGCAGCAGTAATAATCATAATTAATAATAATAATAATAAAAACTATCACTGGGTGCCCATGATGAGCCAAGAATTTATTGCAGGTACTTTATGTTTAGTATCATTTATTTCTCTGCGTAGAAGAAAGACAGAAGGTCAAGCCTACACTTCTGCTACTAATAATCCTAATTTTAACTGCCATGTATGGAGTCTTATGAGGTGATTCTATTCACTCCATTTTATGGTTAAATACAGGCTCTAAAAAGTTGTACCCAAAGTCACAGAGTAGTAAATAGTGTCGCTAGAATTTAAACGTGGGCCTACCTGACTATAAATTCTTTGTTTTTTCCTATGAACTTCTGTTTGAAAGAGGGTTTCAAGCAGGCAATGTTAGACACATAGGTAAATTTAGTAATATCTAGCAAGAAAGACACCTGTCCCTTTTTCTACTCTAGGTTGCCTTCAATGGGCCCCTAAATTCTGTGAGTTATTGATGGTATTTTCCACCTTCTAAGTGGTATCCCTAAGCAGAGAACTTTCTATACCCTCCTGTTTGCTGATTGGAGGGAAATTTTCTTAGCCTTTGTGGCCAAAAAGAGGAAGCACAGGGAAGACTTTTGGAAGAAAGAGGAAAGGTCTGCCTCTTTGGGTGGCCCAGTGTTATCCATGCCTGCTGGGGTTTCAGCCCTTAAGACCCCTTTCAAATCTACCCTTTCTTAAGAGATACCGTTGAGAGTCCCAATGCTGGAGTGCCAAACAACACCATCGTGACCTTCATGGATGAGGGGAAGCATGGAAGTGTCATATATTGGAAAAGGCAGGGACAAGCTAGACAAGACTAGTTGAAATTCCAGGTAAACCACTTAAGAACTGTATGGCTTTAAACAACTTCCTTTACCTTTTTCATACTGTTTCTTTATATGTATAATGGAGATAATAATAGTTATAACACAAAGTGTGTGATGGGGACTAAATAATAAAGTATGCAGAGTTTCTTCAAATAAAGATATTTGCCATTTGATATGGCAGCCAGATTAATTCTGGGACAAATGTTAATTTGCTTAAATAAGTTTCCAAACAGATGGGAGAGAAACAAATGTACTTAGGTAGAGACAAAGCACCAGATGACAAAATTTATCTTGGCACTCAGATCTTATGTGTTTTACTTTTGTTATAATTTTTCATATGGGTTTTAGCAATGTACTTATATCATTAGGCACTAAGATTAACTCACGTAATGCAAAATGAGACTTTTAAGAAGAAGAAAAATGAAATCAGTATTGCAGGAAGAATTAAGATGAAACAACTTGAGCATTGATGAGTTTTATTAACTTGATTAACACAAGGATTGGAAAAAACATTGTAACTGGAAAAGTATAAGGGCAATTTCTGCTGCATTAGGGTTTGTAAAAAGCCATTTAGAACATGAACCATATCTTTAGTATTGTAAGATACAGACACCTCTCTGTTTGAAGCAGTCAGTGCAGGATTTATCCAGCAAGATAAATTCTGGATTAAGTTTTGCATTGTAATAATATCTGTGAAAACAGGTCAAACTGGAAACAAAAAGTGACAATTGGAAAGGTATTTAAATCTATCAGGAGATACAGGAAACCTTTCTCTTCTTAAAATGTATCAATTAAAAGATAGAACTATGCCTCCAAAAAGTTTACCAGTTCCCACTCTCATTTTCAATCTTATTTTCCCTGCAGTATATGCCCCAGTAATTACAGGAGCAAAAGTATCATTGCTTTCTCCTCAGCCACTAAGAGTCACTGAGCAATCCCAGCAATATGAATTTGCGTGTGGTATACAGTTTTTTTCTACCAAAATATTCAAGTTGAGAAAAACGGAATACCATGTTTCACAAAAGTGAATTGTGGTTATGAAAAAGAAACTTCTGAATTGCCTTTCTTTCCAAAATGCTCTCTCAGAGCATACTTCCAAGTGTACTCCAGCAGTATTTTCTGCACAATAGACACAACCCAAGAGTTGTCATCAGCAAAGATACACAGATTTGACCACAAATAAACTAAAACTTCTGTACAGCCAAAGATACCATTATTAAAGTTGAAAATAGTATGATGCGGATTTTTTTTGAAATATGTAAAGACAAAATCAAGAATCATGAAATGTAGAGTTTCAACAAAGTTACATAAAAAAGAAAAATGACCCAATAGAAAATAGGAAAAGGATATGAAGAGTCAGTGCACAGAAAAAGAAATAATAAATAGCCAATAAGCATTTGTAAAGATTCATACCGTTTCTTGAAACCAGGAAAAGCAAATTTAAACCATGAAACACAATTTTTTTTGGCCACCAGGTTAGAAAATTGTAAGAGAAGACTTTACTACCTACCTTTTTCATTATTTGTCTGTATTACACTGTTTTGTTTTTTTTTAAAGTAGATTGAAATCATACCAAGTATATTTTTCCAACCACAGTGGTACAAAACTAAAGATCAACAATAAAGCAAAGCTGAAGTATTTACAATGTAAATATTAAATATTTAATATGTAAATATTAAGCAACATACTGCACAAGCAATGGGCCAAATAAGAAATCAAATGGTAAATCAAAATTTATCTCAAGAGAAAAAGAAAACACAATATTCCAATACTTATGGTATAAAGCAAAATCAGATGCTAGAGTGAAATTTATGCTATAAATGCTTATACTGAGAAAAAAAGTTTAAGTAAACAACAACATACCACAAGGAACTAGAAGAAGAAGAAACTTAGCTGACATTAGTAGAGGAAGGAAATAACAAAGAAAAATCATAAATAAATAAAATAGAGACCAGAATAAACAATAACATAACATTGAAAATAATGACCAGTTTTAAAAAAATTGGCAATGCTTTAACAACATTAACTAAGAGAAAGAGAGAAGCCTCAAAAACTAAAATGAGAAATGAAAGAGAAAACAATACAATAGATAACCAGAGAAATACAGTTTGATAACAGATTACTGTAAACAAATACTAACAAATCAGATAACTTAAGAAAAAAACCCAGATAATTCCTGAAAACGCACATTACGGTGATTGAAACATGAATCTTGAAACCAAGAAATAGGAAATCATCTAAGACCAATAACAAGAATGAGATTTGAATTAGGAATCAAAAATCTCCCAGCACAGAAAAGCCCAAGACCACATGGTTTCATTGGTGAATTCTACTAAACATTAAAAAAAAATTAATGACAAACTTTATCAAAATGTTACAAATGATGGAATGGAAGGAACACATTCAAAATCATTCCATGAAGCCAGTATTACTCTGATACCAAAGCAGAATAAAAGCAATACAAGAACAAAAAGTCTAGTTTTTCTGCTATAAGTGTTGCTACTCTGACTTTCTGTTGACATCCATTTGCACGATCATTGTTTCTCCATCCCCTCACTTTCAATCTGCAGGTGTCTTTAGGTCTAAAATGAATCTCTTGTAGGGAGCATATAGTGTGGTCTTGTCTTTTTTTTTTTTTAATCTATTCTGACACCTTATGCCTTTTGATTGGAGCATTTAGTCCATTTACATTCAAAGTAATTATTGATAGATGTGTATTTATTGCCATTTCATTACTTGTTTTGTCATTGTTTCTGGAGATTTTCTCTGATCCTTGCTTGTCTTTGACACTTTAGGTCTCACCTTTGCGCTCAAAGAGTCCCCTTTAATATTTCTTGCAGGGCTGGTTTAGCAGTCATGAACTCCTTTGGTTTTTGTTTGTCTGGGAAACACATAAGTGTCCTATTCTGAATGATAGCCTTGCTGGATAGAGTATTCTTGGCTGCAGATTTTCCCCATTCAGCATTTCAAATATGCCATGCCATTCTCTTCTGGCCTGCCAAGTTTCTGTTGAGAAATCTCCAGCTAGCCTTATGGGTCTTCCTTTGTAAGTGAAGGACTTCTTTTGTCTTGCTGCTTTTAAGATGTTTCCTTTATCACTATATTTTGCAAATGTAATTACAATATGTCTTGATGTTGGCCTGCTTTTGTTGATTTTGATGGGAGTTCTCTGTGCTTCCTGGATCTGGATGTCTGTTTCCTTCCCCACATTAGGGAAGTTTTCTGCTATTATTTTCTGAAATAATTTTTCTGCCCCCTTTTCTCTCTCTTCTTCTTCTGGGACTCCTATAATATGAATGTTATTTTGTTTGATGGAGTCAATGATTTTCCTAAGTCTGTTCTCGTGTTGCATAATTCTTTTTTCTCTCTTTTGTGCAGCTTCATTATTTTGCATTATTTTGTCTTCTAGGCCACTAATGTTTTCCTCTGCTTCTTCCAATCTGCTGTTCATTGTATCAAGCCTATTTCTAATCTCATTTATTGCATTCTTCATCTCTGACTGACTCTTAACTCTTTTATCTCTGTGGTAAGAGTCTCACTAATGTCTTCTATTCTTTTCTCAAGCCCAGTGAATATCCTTATTATTGTTGCTTTAAATTCTCCATTAGGGATGTTACTTATGTCTGTTTAATTTAGAGCTCTGGCTGTGGCTGTATCTATCTTGTTCTTTCCTTTGGAATGAATTCCCCCATCTTGGCATTTTGTCTAAGTTTCTGCCTTCTTCTCTGTTAGCAAAGCCAGTTATGTCTCCTCCTGAAAGTAATGGCTTTATAAAGAAGATGTCATGTAGCGTCCAGGGCCTCACACTTCCGGGAGTCTCTGGTGTGTGTTGAGTGTGCTCTGCTATTGTGTTTTGGCCACTCTATCCTATAGGCCCAGTCATTTGCACACTGTTTTAATTACTCAAGGTATATAGTGCATGTTGCTAGCTGGTGAGGAAAATGCCCCTTAATTTTTTTTTCCTTTACATTTTCCCGAAGGAAGGAACAATACCCTCAATGTCTTGGTGATGACCTTCAGTGATACCCCCATGTTATTCATGTGTCACTGGCCCCACTCCCTTCCCCCTCTTTGCTATGGGGGAAAGCAGAAGGTTTGGTTTCACTGTTTCCATTACATGTGTGATTTGGAGTCTGGAGGCTGTTCTTCACTGCTCTCAATAAGGAATCCTAACACCTAGAGCATTTTGTGAGTTTAGTCTCTGCTGAAAATCAGGACTGTGGAGGAGGAATCCTATCCCATATCACACAGCTTTGACTACCCCACCTACTATTCCTGTCACCCTCCACCCCTTCTAAAATTCTGGTGAAAGTATTCTCTAGTGCACCAATCCTCCTGGGAATGTAATCCAGGCTCTACTCCAGTTGCTTCTCCTGTGGGTTATGGCCCCACCAGGGTAATTTTCTTACCTGGTTCCTTCTCTGCACCACACCTCATGTGGAATTTCCATGAGTATATTTTTCTCCATCTTATTGCACATACATTAGAAATTTGGAGATATTTGTGATTGACCCAAAATACAAATACATAGGCATGTAGGGAGGTAACACAGCATAGGGTTCAAGAAATACTCTAGACTAGAAATTTAGCCACTGTGTGTCCTTGGACAACTTTCTTAAACTTTCTGTCTTTCTTCATCTATACAGTCAGATCAACAGAGCTTCCCTTGTGCAGTTGTTGTAGGGCATAAATGAGATGATATATGCAAAATGCGCCAAGTGCTTAGCACAGAACAGAGGCTCAAGGTAAGCAGGGCCATTGCTGCCATCACCAAACAGTCACTGAATATAGCCCACTGGGTAAACTTGGCTTCCACCGTCTCCACTACTCCTCTTTGGGTGCTGATCAGACCATCATTCTGCTCAAAAAGAAAGAGAAACTCATGACTGAGACAAGAAAAGAAAAACTGCGCCGACACATGATTGCTGCAATTTAGCAACATTACATAGCAGACTTGGAAAAGGTATTGGTGAAGTGCATGCTTTTCCTGGTGTTAATAGGGCAGCTATAAACTAGGGCTTCATCCTGAAAAAAAAATTATAAAAAGTAATCATCACATATTATTCTACTTCATCCATTTGGCCACATTTTGCCTCTTTATTGGCTGTTAATAATTAATTTAGGTAAGAGACTTAGGATAAAAGGCTGACTTGACTCCTTTCCATTTCTGCAACCGTGTGCAGTGAAGTTTTATTGGTCCTTCAAGATGGTTCTAGTTCTGTCAACCCAGGGGAAAATTGCACTAGCTAAGTTGACAGAGAGTTATTTAGTCTTTTCAACTTGCATTCTTAGTCCCAGCTACTTTCATTGTAAAAGAAGCCCCAAACTAGAGTAGCCCAAAATGAGAGTATATTTTCCACTTCCTGTGCATAGATTTTGAGGGATAGATTTCTGGGTAGGTAAGTATCTTCCAATAACAGTGCCTGCATGACCCACCTTTCTGTGCTGAGTCTATGTACTCTTTCATCATATCTTTAAGAAATGTCTGTCTTTCAGTCCAGAGATTTTTTTTTCCTTAAAAAAATATTTTAATATATATTTATTTTGAGAGAGAGAGTGTGTGTGTGTGTGAACATGCATGCAAGTGGGGGAAGGACAAAGAGGGAATCCTAAGCAGGCTCCGTGCTCAGTGCAGAGCCTGATGCAGGGCTCAATCTCACGACCGTGAGATCATGATCTGAGTCGAAATCAAGAGTTAGATGCTTAACTAACTGAGCCACTCAGGTGCCCCCATCCCAGAGATGTTTTAAAAGCTATATGTTATTTTGTTTTTTAAAACTAATTCTTATCTAACCTACTCACTTCATTATATTTGTGATTTTAATCAAGTCATGTGTCCAGGGAACTCAATGCATAAGAAAAGTAAGGTTTAAATGACAGGCACTTTAGAAATTCTTATAATTTGTAAACATCTCAATAGCAATTAATAACAATGGGAATAGGAGGGAATGGATATATGAAATCTGTCTATGGTTATTTGAAAGAAAACAAAATAATGGCCAGAATATAATATTTTATAGCCTTAAAAATGACAAATGGTGTGAACCATATCAGAAGATGGGGCCAGATTTAAATAACATTGAGTAGAAAAAGCAGAGACTCAAAATTCTATCCTGATTACAGCTGAGTAGAACATTAGCATATATAGAAACAACAATTGGAATAGAATAGGAACAGGTACATAAACAGTTGATAACTAAAATTTAGAGATTTTTGTTTCTTTAAAGATGGTAAAGTCTACAGTGAAGTCATTAAGAGAAAGAAAGAATCATCCACGAGGTCTGCTCTGATCTTTGTTCTGGTCTGCTCTGAACAAGTAGAAAGGAGATGGCTGAGTGATGGAGAGACTTTCCTGGATTCAGATCCCAGTCCCATCCTGTCCATGTGACCTTGGTCCAAGCACTTCCATTTCCTTATTTGCATAGTGGGGATAAGACACCAGTTCCACAGAATTGCTTGGGGGGACTAAGTGAGGTGAAAGAAGTAAAAGACCATGCTTTGCAAGGTCCACTCATTATTATCATGTAATTAGAACATATTATTGTATACTAATAAAATGTAAATATTAGTATATGCAGATGGACGTAGAAGCTTTCATTCTGTTTCTAAGATAAATACCTCCACCTCTTGATATGATATCTTTTGCTGTTACAAGTTGCAAGTAAAGTGAATAAATATTTGTGGCAGTAATTGTTTTGCAGCACCTTCTTGTATTTACCTTGCTTTTTTCTATGATATAATTAGATTCACTGCTACTAAAATAAGCTTATGTTATGGTAATTCAGTCTTTTCAGTCCTTTATTTAAGTAGCAATGAGAAGAAACAAATAGAAATAGAGTTGCCTTTAAATAGTGAGAGTGAGACAGAGAGAGAGAGAGAGGGAGGGAGGGAGGGAGGGAGAGAGAGAGAAAGGCAAAGACAGAAGAGAGAAAGACAAATGAAAAACTGGCGAATTGTATGAGATCTGAGATCTGAGATCTGCACTAGACCTTGGCTCTCTACTTTCAATAGCTTCTTCATTCACTTAAAATGAGGCTGTTCCATATTCTCTCTCCGCTTTGATAACCACCAGCTTTGATCACCTCCTGGATGGTTGGCACTATTAGGTAACATTTGCTTGTTATGGTTTTTCTTCCTCCAAGCTTCCTCTTGGTTTCATGACAGTTGGATATAAATCCAAGATGATGTTAAGTTTTGTTAATATTGGTCATAGATTTTCCTTAATTTATTTGAATTTCTTTGCTTTTATGGTGATATTTACATGCTAAGGAAGTCAGGTTTCAGTACAAGCATTGAATCTCCTCTCCAGACCTTCAGATAGGATTCCACCCTCAATGTTACCTGCAAAGACCTCTTTCACAGCACGAATCATAGTGTTTTCTAAGTGTCAACCAGTCCAGCCTCCTGGAAGCTCCTTGAGGACAAAAATCACATTTTTCCATCTTTTATTCCTAGTACCTAAGCCGTGCCTGGCACAAGAGCGGTAAATGAAGGACTGAGGCCAGAATTTGCAGGAAATACCAAGTAGTAGGTTATCTATGGACTTTTTTTTTTTCTAGTCCTGGTAGAACTTAACTGTAGGAGGAAATGATTCTGGGTTTAAATTCCTGCTTTACTATTGACTAGTGATGTAATCCTTGCTAAATCATTTAACATCTTGGTGTTAATGTTCTCCTCTGAGATTACAGAGTGGAGGCAGGGGAAAGCAGAAAAGCAATGAGGTTATGAACAATAATGAAAGAACTGAGTAATATATGGGCATTTTAAATGTGTATGCACACAGCTGGATTAGGTTCTCCAAAAGAGGTCAGGCAGATTCTCAAAATCACTAAGTAACCTGGTCAGAATATGCCAAAACACCATGAAAATGCCCAGAAAAAAAAAAAAAAAAACATAATGTATTAGAAGGAGAGTATGATTTTCCTTATATGGTGGGAACCATTTTCTGTTCTTTATTGTTTAGAATAAAAATGTTGGGAATAACTGCCTCCGTTACTGGCCCCAGCTCATCAGTCCACACCACAAATGCAGGTTTGCTTCCTTGGGATTCTGGCTTCCCTCCCTGCAGCTTTCTCCATGACCTCATTCATATCCATGGCTTTACCTACCAACATTGAGCTGAGGTTTCCCACCTTCCTTCCTCTAGCGCAGTGAATAGCTCCACTCCCATGTTTCCCAGGCTGTTTAAATTCAGTGGACCTCCAAATAGAATTTGCTTTCTGTCTTCCCAAACCTCTTTCTGTCCTTCATATGTGGGAAACTTAAACTACCATTCACCTAATTAGTCATGCCCCTAACTCTAGGATCACCCCCAGACCCCTCCCTCCCTCTCTACTTTCATACCCAGTGGGTATCAGATCATGTTGATTTCTCTTTCGTTAGCGTCTCCTATATCTGTTCCCCTCCATGTCTCCTGCTACTGCCATAGTTGTGATCATTATTACTGCTACCCTGGACCACTGCTGGATCCTCTATTCTGATCTTCCAATTCCCAGACTCACCTGCGCCTAATCTGTCTGCCACTCTCCACTTCAGACTGACTTTTCTGAAATCTTGTCAGATATTCCTTGCTTAAGACCCTTCAGTGATTTCCCATAGCTATAGCATAACACCCAAGGTCTTTGTATGGTGTATGAAGCCCTCCCTGACCCGACTGCGCCCACTCATCCCAGCCTCATAATCTGTGTTCCTGCACCGCGAGTAGTTGCTCTATCTCAAGGGGCCCCACTGTCATGATATTCCATGCCTTTGCTTCCAGGGCTGCCTCGATCCTAAAGCCCTTACTCCTTGTCTGTTTGGTAAGCACTTGCTTATATTTCAGGATTCACTGCTCTTCTGGGAGACCAGTCTTCCCTCTCCTATGTATGCCTGGCATATGCTAGACAAACATCCTAACCTGCACAATATTTTATTTGACTTACTTGTTTGCAAACCTCTCTCGCTCAGAAAGACTAGGATCTCCTTAAAGAATTGTGGCTTACTTGTTATTTTATTTCACTGTCTGGCACAGAGCAAAGTAAGTAGTGAGCACTGAATAAATATTGGATGAATGCATGAATAAGTATGGTCTCAGGCTCTATCACTTATAGTGACTTGGACAAATCATTTAGCCCAGCAAACAGTGCTTCTTTATCTTAAAAAATTGGATTTAAAATATCTATAGCACAGGACTTTCTAGGAATTTATTAAAGCCACTTATTCATTAGAAGAATTCAAAATTCAAAACATGGCTTAAACTGCCATGATGAACAAAAACATATATGGTCCCTGCTGTCATGGAGCATACAATCTAGTTAGAGAAAATAAAATAATCACAGAAATAAATGCAAAATCACAACCGTGACTAGTACTTCAAAACAGAACCACATGGGGCCTGGTGAATCTCTTATAGACGTACTGACCTAGTCAGAAAAGTCTGGGAAGCCTTCCTGGAGGATGCAGTGAGTGAGCAGAGATCTGAAGGATGAGGAGTCAAGTAAAGAGGGAGGAAAGTATTTTCCAGATAGGACACATCAGAGTGCAGCACATCCAAGGAACTGAAAGAAAATCAATGTCCCTGGGACACCGAGGGCAAGGGGTGAATGCGGGGCAAGAAACAGAGGCAGGTGGAGGCTATATTGTGAAGCCCTTGACTTGGCACAAGAAAGACATGTAGCTATCCTTGTCTTGATTCTTTCTCATCTTTGATTTCTAAAGACTTAGAAAAAAAAAAACGGGGGAACAACTCATTCTGCTTTGCTGAAAATGTAGTGTCAATCTCATTAGACACCCACTCCTTCCCCAGGAAGGGTAGGATATAATACCTACCTAAGAGTGGTCCTAAAAAGGGGCTAAAGGGCTAGGATTCAGAGTCCAGCGTTAAAACGTCCTTAGCTGAGCCAAAGAAGCCATCGTTGACTTCCATTTTCCTCCACAAAGAGGTTATTTAGAAGAAGTGCCACCACGTTAATGACCAAAGTGAAGAAAGAGCCAGCAGTAGGTACCAGTCATAATAGAAGGGCATTTAGACAACAAAGTCACTGGATTGGCATAAGTTTAAAAGGAGATATTGCTAAGATGGGAAATGTAGCTTCAACAAGTATAAGTGTTCTACTTCCAGCTGACCAGTAACTATTACTGGGAGAAAAGGAAGCGCTGAGAGGTAAGAAGTCTATAGGCCATGTTGAAAGCCAAACAGGAAAAGCAAGCAGACACCCCAGAATTTTAGGATATGTCTCTAAACCAAGAGAAGAGGGATGGTCCATCACACCCACAACAATGATGGGTAGCATTTGCTCTCCTCCAGTAACATAGTGTCAGAGAAAGCAGAGTGCAAGGTGGAGAGCCTGCATGCTCTTCTGCGACGTGGGCAGAATTCCCATGCTGAGGTTCTCCATGCTGAGGGACTACATTTACTCCTGCTGACACATTCAGTCTTCTTAGGTAAGGGGCATGTCGCCCTGTGATGAACACTTGCACATAGTTGCCTGTCAGTAATGGCAGGTGGATTATTTCTAGTTTGGGAGCTATAACTCAATAAATAGTTTAGGATATCCACAGGAATTTCAGTTTGGATTAATTTCACGCCTTCTCCTCTGAGTTCTGAACCAATCCAGTCAGTCAAGCCTACATGATTGCTTTATTTATGGTAAACCTAGGGTGCCTGGGTGGCTCAGTCAGTTAAGCGTCCAACTTCAGCTCAGGTCATGATCTCACAGTTCCTGAGTTCGAGTCCCACGTCAGGCTCTGTGCTGACAGCTCGGAGCCTGGAGTCTGGTTCAGATTCTGTGTCTCCCTCTCTCTGCCCCTCTCCTATTCTCTCTGTCTCTCCCAAAAATAAATAAACGGTGTTTCTGGTAAACCTGGGTTGGAGGGCACAGCTCGGACCTGCAGTGGTAAAATGGGCTTCTTACTCCTCCAGAAATGAGTTTTCCATCCAATCCCCAGCATAGCTTCCTACTGATGACAGAAAAGAGGAGTGTCCAGTAACAAAGGAGAGTCAGAGAGGAGATGAGAGGCCTGGGGAGGCAGATTGAAGCTCCTTAGCTCCACCCAGCAGAGGAAGGCTCGGCCTCTTCTTTCCAACAGGGACGAATGAGGCAGAGAGCAGAACTAAATAGCTTTTCTCCCTAAAACACTCCAAGGCAAAGGAAGCTCCTATTTTATGAATCTTGTCAGAAATCAGGAGAAAGAAGAACAATGGCTGGGCAACTGATTTTTTTCTCACAAGTGTCAGCACAAAGTATTTATTCCCCAAGACATAGAATTTTGACTGCGGGATAAAAAGGACAATGATAGAATGGGGCTAAACTCAATTATAATATGGCATCTTATCAAATCACATTTTATTTAATTTTCTTATTGGACATTATTTATATTGATTGATCTCTGGTACCCTCAATTTAAAACTTTATATTCCTAGTTGTAAGAGTAACAGTTTCAGACTTCAACTGGCTTCTCCTCTTTATTTAAGTTATTAGAAACAACTTGCCATTCCAAGAATGAATAAACGGTCAGTTTAATAAACCAGGCTACCAGTCCACAATTTTTATTGCCTATTTGCAGAGTGTATTAAAATATATATTGAATCAGGGCGCCTGGGCGGCTCAGCTGGTTGAGCGTCCAACTGCAGCTCAGGTCATGATCTTGCGGTTCGTGAGTTGGAGTCCCACCTCGGACTCTGTGCTGACAGCTCAGAGCCTGGAGCCTGCTTTGGATTTTGTCTCTCCCCGTCTCTCTGCTCCTCCCCCACTGGCACTCTGTCTCTCTCTCTCTCTCTCAAAATAAAAAATTAAACAGAATTTTTTAAAAAATACATTAAATCAGAGGATTTTGGTATTTGTCATATAAAATATAGAGTACAAGTTGTCTTATTTTTGGTCTGGAGATGCATCATCTGGTATTTCAGTTCAATTTCTGTTACTGTGTGTTCTTAAACTCACTGTGCCTCAATTTTCTCATCTGTAAAATAGGAATAATGAATAGTACCTACCTCATGAAGCTGTTATAAGGATTGAGTTGATATCTGTAGAGGATTTAGAACATGTGTGATGCCCAGTTAACAATTTATAATTGTTAGATATCAGCATCATTATCAAGAAGCATCATGTTCAAAATGCTGTGATAGGCTTTGTCTGAGTTACAGTAATGCTAGCTGCCATTTTTTAAACAAATCAAAGATGTTTAATGCTCAAACACAATCGAGGTTTATTTCTCACTCACATGAAGTCTAATATGTGTGTCCCTAAGCAGCGTGCAGCTCTCCCTCAAATGGTGATTCAAGAACCCAGGCTCCCTCCGTATTTTGTTTCTGTCACCTTTAACATAAGGTTTTCAATGTTACACAGACAGGGACATTCAGCCAGTAGACAGAAGAGAGGAGCGAAGGTACTCCCTTTTTACCCACCTCAGGCCGCAGGTGACACACATCACTTCTGCTTACATCTTGTTGGCAAGAACTAGTCACATGGTCCCACCGAAGCAAACATCTTTGCCATACCCTTGAAGGAGGTTTCTGTTTATTATTATTATTTTTATGGAAGTATAGTTGACACACAATGTTGTATTAGTTTCAGGTGTACAACGTAGTGATTTGGTAACTCTTATAGTTTATGCTTTGCTCACCACAGGTGTAGCTGCCATCTGTCACCATATAGTACCATTGACTATATTCCCCATGCTGTACCTGTCATCCCTGTGACTTATTCATTCCATAACTGGACAGCTGTATCTCCCACTCCCCTTCACTCATTTGTATTTTTTGTTTATTCCATTGTTTTGTTTTTTAGATTCCACATATAAGTGAAATCATATGATTTTGTGTTTCTCTGACTTATTTCATGTAGCATAATGCCCTCTAGTTCCCTCCATATTGTCACAAATGATGAGATCTCATCCTTTTTTACGGCTGAGTAATATTCCATTGTATATGTATATACATCATCTTCTTTATCCATTCATCTATTGGCGGACACTTAGGTTGCTGCCGTATCTTGGCTATTGTAAATAATGCTGTATTTTTATAAATAAATACTGCAATATTTTAAATAAATATGGGGGTGCATATATCTTTCCAAATTTGTGTCTTCATTCTCGGAGGGTAAATGCCCAGTAGTGGAATTACTGAATTATATGGTATTTCTATTGTTACTTTTTCGAGGAACCTCCATACCATTTTCCACAATGGCTGCACCAATTTACATTCCCACCAACAGCGCACCAAGGTCCTTTTTTCTCCACATCTTCACCAACATTTGTTATTTATTTTAGCCATTTCTGACAGGTGTAATATGATGTCTCATTTTATTTTGATTTGCGTTTCTCTGATAGTTAGTGATGTTGAACATCTTTTCATGTGTCTATTGGCCATCTGAATGTCTACTTTGGAAAAATGTCTATTTAGGTCCTCTGCCCATTTTTTAACTGGATTACTTGGTTTTTTGGTGTTGAAGTGTGTGAGTTCTTTATGTATTTTGGATATTAATCCCTGTTGGATATATCATTTGCAAATATCTTCTCCCATTCGGTAAGTTGTCTTTTCGTTTTGTTGATACTTTCTTTTGCTGTGCTTTTTATTTTGGTGTAGTCCCAATAGTTTATTTTTGCTTTTGTTTTCCTTGCCTGAGGAGACGTATCTAGAAAAATGTTGCTAAGGCCAATGTCAAAGAGATTACAGCCTGTGTTTGCTTATTATTGCGACAGTTTCCCCCTGAAGTGCTAATTCAGTAAAGCAATATAAAAGTGGTTGCTTGGCCAGCGTTGCCTCTCCGATTAATGAGAAAAAGATGGTACTTTGATTATCAGGAAGATTTTTTTAGAGGGGTGACTTCCAATCATGCCGTCTCCCTGGGGGGATATTTGTGGATGTTTTATGAGTTGCCTATTGGCTGATTTTACTGTACCACTCCTCAGAGCTCAGCTCTTGGTGGGTGGTGAAATACTGTGACCAGATTTATCCACCTAGCTTGTGGTTTGTTCAGAAGGGAATATTAAGAACCTAGGCAAATATTAGATTCTGAGTGAAAATTACTTAAGTTTCATTGACTTCACAAGTTTTTATTTGAGCCTTCTTGAGGAAAAAAAAAGTAAAGAATTGGACTCTCATGAACTGAATTTATCCATGTAGAGAAAGACTGCCAAGTAGTTTATTTCTCCATCATATTTTTGGCCTGAATTATATTTGCCTAATTACTTCAGCTCTTAATCTTGCCCGTGTCGACACAGCTAAAACAGCAGGTGACACAGCTAAGATTGCAGAGGTGGAAAGAAACCAGCCCCTCGGAGCCAAATTACAATAATCTGTAGAACGTTGTATAGAGTATACATCACTTTGTACACTTTTTATTCAGAGTTGATTCCACATTCCACCAGGTGGGATGCAGA
Organism: Panthera pardus; assembly: GCF_024362965.1. Lineage (NCBI taxonomy): Eukaryota > Metazoa > Chordata > Mammalia > Carnivora > Felidae > Panthera > Panthera pardus. Next base: position 98,715,579 of record NW_026526810.1, on the reverse strand, counting down.
ATGCTTTGGGAGGATAATCAGCAATTTTTAAAGTCAACTTAGTAAGAAAGTCCCAGTTTTTGTTATAGAACAGTAAAGAATTATGCTATCATTAACTCAGCAGTTGCATTAAGTTTTAATTCTGCTGCTTAAGGCACTTAAAATTTTCCTTTCACTTAAGTGGTGCTCACAGCTGACTATAGATACTCTGACCAACGTGTGTGTACTAGCCCAAGATTTGTGAACGTGACTTTCTGGTTAGCAAACCTGTGTGCAGGTTTATCCCAATCTTTTCAATGATGGAAAAATAGCAGTAACTGTTACGAACACAGAAGAAAGAAAGGTTTAGGTGGACAAAACTTCAGACGATTTAAAATCCTTATTTCATGATTACATTCCATCATCCTGGTATGATACCCCTTTCTGGATGTGCCAAAAATGAAGTACCAGAGGATGGACTGAATATTCATTTCTTTTCCTGCCTCTTGTCCTTTTCTTTCATCTTCTCTGGGGTGTGATAATTAATGGGATTGTCAAAAAGCAGGGTGGAAAGGAGAAGAAAGACAGTAAGTGAAAAGTCGAGATACATCATCCCCTGCGTACCTGAGAAATGGCACTGCTCCCACCTGCTTGTAATTTCATGTGCTTGTCCTTGCTGAGTCTTAGACATAGAGGGATGAGCTGGTAGCTCAGGTGGGGACACAGCAGTGCCTTCAGGAGACTCTTCATGTGATGGAACAACTATTTTTGATACTCGATGATGGAAAATTTAGTTTTCATGAGATATTTAAAGGTTCAATTCAAAATGAGAGTATTTATGCTCTCTAAATGAATATTGTTACTGGTTTAAAGTGAGTTCTCTTTTCCATGTTCGTTCTCTACCAGAAATTAGCTTTTGGCAGCAGAATATACATAATAGATATAGAATGCTTCCTCATTTATTCCTGGAACCACAACAGTAAATTATATGATATAATACTATCTTTAATTTTTCCTTAAGTAGACTTAATATGGTTTTGTTTACTGTAACAAGAAATAAATGATGAGAATGTTTCTTCCAATATAACCGACCAGGCATAGGAATAGTTCATAGCTAATGAGATAGAACACACTTTGAAATGTGTCTCACAGATTTGCACTTTATTGTCTTGGGGCTTTGACCTGAGAAGCCACTTACAATACTTAAGGAAAGGACAATGTAGTTAAGTCTTAATTTACGAACTATTTTATGGTAAGGAATGATATCCCTTATTAACAAACTTACTATTATACTAATTTATATCAAAGCATCTGAAATTCATTGCTCCAAAATTTTACTGTACCGGTGTTCATTAGAGATGGAATCCAGTGTAAATTGGACACAACTTGAACCTCATCCAAAGGAGCGTGATGACTGGCATACCGAAGAGCTTCACTACCTAGAGCTGGACCATTTACCTGGAATTCAGTCACAGGGATCCCACAGACTTAGCTACAGGGTTTTATAAATATTACATCCTTTAATCGTTTTCTAAGCCCTAAATACCCCCATATCTAAAATGGGGAAAAGTCGTTTATTGACCAATGAGGATATTATTAGTAGGTTGCCTACATGTTTGAGAACCTGAGCTATTAAATAATGAAGGACAAGAGCTGTGTCTCAGTCACATTCATCTTAGGGGATGAGTGTTTTTCACAGCTTAGGAGCTTCCTTGAGCGGAAAAGCAGGAACCTAAAAGATGCATAGTCATAGTTGCCCGATTTAGCATCGTGTTAGCAAAGGAATCAGCCAGAAGCAAAGATTTCCTCTTATTGGGCCTTCTTCTTCTTCTTCTTCTTCTTCTTTTTTTCTTAAATCATTGGTAAGGAAAGGAAGGAATTAGGCTGTCATGGAACTTAATTTAGAAAGGCATAAGCTGTTATTTCGACCTTCTTTTCCTTCTTTGGTAGCACTCAAATTTCCTAGTAAAATGCAGAGCGCATTGAAGGCAGCTAAATGTAATTGTGGATAAGTTGAACAATGGAATTGACATATACTGAGCACATTTGTAAATGAAAGTAACTAAGCAGTAAAAAAAAAAAAATCCCTGAGGATAGCATAACTCATTCAAATTTAAAAGTATCTCAGGATCGGTCTAAAAATGTGCAAACAACAGGTTAATACAGTTTAGTTTTTTAAAGCCAGTTAGATGATATAAAAACAATCAGATTTTTTTTTAATGTTCTGTAGATGAAACACCAGTTGATCGACTAAAAATCTTATTTTCCTAGCAATTATGTGCGTCCTCAGCCTCCAGATATAAAAAGTAATTTCGGTACTATTGTCTTCAAATGTTCTATTTGTTCAGCTTTTATGGAATTTTTTAGTCTATGTATTCTCAGAAGTGATTATAAAAGGCAATAGCAATAAATAATTAATAGTATACTCGAGTCTGAAATAAAATATTTCTTTGACAATTTAAATGTAGACATTCCTTCTCACTGTGTTTCTTGTGGTCTCATAATTTTAAAAAGCACAATGCAAAATGACAGGAATCCATACATGAGTAATTCTTCTGAGAATGCCTTGTCATATCCACAAGAAGCATAATTGGAGCTGCATATAAGCCTTTTATTTACTGATAAGGATAATTGAACATGAAGCACTTCAGTGAAGATTTCACCATATGGGAGAAGTTACTCCATTCCACTGTTTATTTGAAATTTATGGTGAGAAGATTCACAGTAGAAGAATAATCTTTATGGCCTCCAGCAGCAGTTTGGCATTTTATTATGAAGTATTTTCATGGCTTGAAGATACAGCATTCTTTTGCTAATGTGCCTCGAACACTGCCATGCCTGTGCAGTGTGTGGGCGTTTAATAAATACTATTTGATGATAAGACTTAAATTAGGCATGACATTTTATGAATGCTTATGATTCACACACCTCCATGGTGCTCACAGATGCACTTGGGTTTTAATTTTGTAAAAGTTAAGGAGCCAACTTGGCACCTTAAAAAGCAATGCCTGCACTTCTTGCATAGTTCAGACTGATGAGTTTACCGGCAATTCTTGGTTATTCTTAGCCTGTTTGGTGAGCAGCCCACTGAAGACCCCTGCAGAGGCCCATGATTTTGATAGATTCCATGGCTACAGTTGGCTCCCTCTGCCTACTCTGCCATTTTGTAAGTATGGAATCAAAATATCAGTTGGGGAATGAGAGTATAAAAGGGTCATCACAAATCCATCACAGCTTTTAGAGAAAAAATTTAAAATACAGATCCTGTCGGTGATGGGTGACTTTGATATGAGAGGAAGAGCTTGTGTCATTACATAATTCTTTAAATAAAATATTCAAGGCTGCCAAGGCTTCTGGGAAATAGACTTGGTTTGAAAATCTAAGTCTTTATTTTTATTTCTGAATATTTGTAGCTGATGCAATCACTGTTAATTCCCATGAATCTCTAGTTTATAAAAATGAAGATACATACATACATACATACATACATACATACATACATAGAGCTTAACCACATCATTAAGGTTTTCAATGATAAATTCTTAGACGCGAGTAGAGGTCTGAGAATATTGAATTGGCCTTAATGCAAACTAGATACATTTGCACACCCCAAGAATCTAAATAAAAGGAAACCATGCATTAATCCTTGAAATCCCAAGTGTTATATTGTTTTGGCTTTTGCTTTGTTTATTCTATTGTGTTCCACATAGCTAGTGTCAACTACATCAGACAGTCTTTTTCTTAAGACTTGGACTTTCCCATGGCTTTACTCATTCTGTGTTCTCTGTTTGGGGAGGGTGAGACTCCTATCTCCTCCTGTTGCCATCTTATCCATCCACCCAAAAACCAGCTCCTGTCGATGCTCCTCCATATCCCACAGGTCAGAAAGGATGGCTTTCTCCTCCCACATTCCCATAGTGCATTGTCCTGTATCTTCCGTTCATTACCTTTCATCCCAGCTGTCGCCAATGTACTGTAAACTCCTGAAGGGCAGCAGACTACCCCTTCCCTTGGTATCATAAGAAGTGCTTGTTGATGCAGTGGGTTTTCTCCCCCCGAACCAGCCAAGAGGTGCATAGGGCTTTGATGTTTACAGGGATTGTGTAGACTATTGTGTGATAAAGGCAAAGAGAAATAACCCTTTTTATCTAACTTCTGTTTAAATTTACTCTTAATGCAAAACAAGACCTGCATGGCTGATCTTACAAGACTGCATTTCAGCGTTCTCAGCTTCTTGCCCCCCTGGGACCGGTTCTGTAAGGAATGGGACCTAGGACAGTTCTCATCAGTAATTCTGGAATTCTTGAGGCAAAACAACTCATTGCTGGGGAAAGTGTTCACCAAAAATGTAATTCATTTCTAATGAGGTTTAGTAGTGAGTCTTTTCATATTCATGTTCATATTACACAGACTAAGGGAAATGCTTGCTATGTATCGATACTGAATTTATTCAGGTGGCAAATCAAAAAGCATGTTTCTTAAAGTACATGTGTTAATGGTGTTTTGAAAAACCCTATAATGGAGATTGCAGTGCATAATGTTATGACTTCATGAGAAAGGCTTTCCGGCTATCACTGTTTTCACTTAACATTTGCTAGATACCCCAGAGAGAATTTCCATTCTTTTGAGTAATTGTCTTCATCAGCTCAGACTGCTATAACAAAATACCCTAAAACAGGAGGCTTATAAACAACAAAAATGTATTTCTATTTCTCACAGTTGTGGAGGCTGGAAGTCTGAGGTAGGGTGCCAGTGTGGTCCAGTTCTGGTGAGGGTCATGTTCCGGACCACAGACTTCTCACCCTGTCCTCACGTGGTGGGGAGCGGACAGCAGCAAGCACTGTCACCACTAGGGGCGCTAATCCCATTCATGAGCGCTCTGCCCTCATGACCTCATCTAAATCTACCACCGCGAGTTCCACCTCCTAATACCATCACACTGGAGGGGTAGGGTCTCAATATGTGAATTTGGGGGGTTACATTCAGTCTATAACAATAATGAACACACAAAAAGTCAAGCAGGATAACATCAGAGTTAAAAGCAAGTGCTTTACAGGGCACCTGGGTGGCTCAGTTGGTTGAGCATCTGACTTTGACTCAGGTCATGATCGCACAGTTCATGAGTTCGAGCCCAGCATCAGGCTCACTGCTGTCAACACAGAGCCTGCTTCGGATCCTCTGTCCCCCACTCTCCCTGCCCCTCCCCACTTACATACTCTCTCTCAAAAATAAATAATACATTAATAACAACAACAAAAAAAGCAATTGGTTTAGAATCCAACTACCCAGGTTCAGATGCTTCAGCTACTGACAGGATGACTAGTTTGTCTCGGTTTGTCCAAGACACTCCCACTTTTAACACTGACAGGCCTAAGTCCTGGAAAACCCCATGGTCGTGGGCAAACCAAGATGATGCTCACCCTAGCATTATGTGATGCCTTGTTTAAGTCACTTACTTCCCCTCATTCTCAGTTTATTCATCTGTAAAATTGGCACAATAATAACACCTGCCTCACAGGGTTGTCACAGAGTTTAAATGAATTAATACACTGACAGCTGTCAGCACGGTGCTTAACACATAGGGAGGTTAAATAAATTGGTTATTGTTATTCTTTTTATTAGGCAATATAATTTTGTTTAACGGTGAGACACATGGAATTTCATGAAAGGAGGGAAGCAGGACTAGGTTAACATGTTAGTGGCAAAGTATAGTCATTTCATGGCTAAGACTGCCTCCCCCCCATCCTTGAGTCACTGATAGTAGAAACTGGGGCAGAGGAGTGAGTGTGGAGGAGATGTTTAGTTCTCTAAGTACAGTCCAGGGCCCTGTGGCATGTGGGCAAAGATGCCAAAACCAGACCAGATTGAGAGCCATGATACATCCACCGTTCTGAGGTACAGCGACCCCTCAGTTACCTCCAGTGATCCAGTCAAACTGAGGGCAAGATAGATGATATAAATTCTGATTGTAATCACTACACCATTACCAGGCCTTTGGAAAAGCTTGTCTTAGAATATACAGCTGCTTTGAGGTTTTATCTTTTTGCTGCCAAAGAAGAAGGAATTTCTTAAACATTTGGTGAGTCCTACCTTGTAAACGTAATCATTCGATAAAATTTATTGAACTCTTATTAAGTGCTAAGTACTGTGCTAGGGGTACAGAGACAATAGGACCGTGCTTGCCCTCAAATATCTCCCTGTCTAGTGTGACTATAAGACGAGGTAGACAACCATTCATATGGTTCGTCGCCAACTGGTTAACTGATGCATGTGGCTTTCTACATAAAGGGGATAACAATGGTACATCCAGAGAGATCAGGTACTCCAGGAAGGGACCTATCCCAAGACTTGATATAGGGGTATAGTAATTGCACCCTGGTATGTGGACAAGAGTAAGAAAAACAGTGCAGTCAAAATACAGGCAAGGAAAAAGAACTGAAAGCACAATAGGGAAATTTGAAAGCTACATATTGCCTCTTCTCATCTTTTGGTCTCCCCTCCTCAGAGTGGCCTGTGCATCTTCTTGAAAGTAATCCACCCCTCCCCACTGATAGCCTTTTATTTTTTCTCTTGTTTGTTTCCTTCAGACCACTTATTATAACTGTAAGTTGTTTTATTTATCTGCTTTGTTAGAGCACAACTTCAGCTGCTGTAGCAAAGAGATGCAAAAATAGAGTGGCTCAAACAAGCTAGAATTTTATTTCTCTTAACAGCCCAGAAGCAGGTGAGGGTCTGTCCCAGGAGGGCATCCAGGAGTTGATTCCTTCTGTCTTGAATGAGCATCTTCTTTGAAGACGTGAGCCAGAAGCAACACACATGGCTCTCATTCACATCCCAGTCATGTGGCCATATTGAGGTTGGGATCCTCCTAGATATGGCCACATGCTTCTGGACAGTTAAATAAGAGAAATGAAATATGAGTTTGTTTGAGTCACTCTGTTTAGTATTTAGCTGGGTGACCATATGGTAGATTCCTGGGGGCGGGGGGGGGTTATCTATTTCTAAAGGAGAGAAAGACAGAACAGACACAGGGGGACAATTAGCAGTCTCTGTCATGCCTGCATAGTTGTGGCTTTGTTGTTTGTTTCTGTCTTCTGTGGGGCTAGGGGGTATATATCCATCTCATTCACTGTTATTTCCCCAGAAACCAGGATAAGTGCTCATTAGCACATTATAGGCATTCAGTAAGTATCGAATGAATGAAGTTTTAAAACACTGGGAAATAGGGGCACCTGGGTGGCTCAGCCGGTTAAGTGTGATGGTCTTGATTTCTGCTCAGGTCATGATCTCACAGTTGTGAGACTGAGCCCTGTGTCGGGCTCTGCACTGGGTGTGGAGGCTGCTTAAGATTCTCTCTCTCTGTCTCTGCTCTTTCCCTGCTCACGTGTGTGCTCCCTCTCTCAAAAAGAAAAAAAAAAACACTGAAAAATAAACACTGATTTTTAAATACAAATCAAGTTTGTTATATCATTATCAGGTTTGGCTTTTTGGAATATTTATTGATTGGCATGATGGAAACCTTAAGCATTAACATGCTGACTGGCAGGTACACAGCAAATATTCAACAAGATAAATCACCTTCCATTTCTTTCAGTCAAGAAGAAAAGATTCATGTATAGACTATAAGGTATGTTAAGAAATAACTTTGAAAGTATTAATTTTGCCATTCACAGAGGAAATCTGAAGCATTAAAGAATTGAATTAAAGAATTCCCTTAAAGGGTATCATTTTCAAAAAATCAGGTCTCTGGGATCATCTGATGAACAATTAGCAGCAGCTAACTGGCAACTGTACAGCTGTTTTAATCCTTGGTTTCTTTCCAGAATGTAAGAGCATCTGCCTTACACACTTCCAAGTAAATAAAAAATACAGCTGACCCTTAAACAACATAGTTTTGAACTGCAAGGGTCCACTTACATGAGAATTTTGTGGATAAATACAGTACAGTACTGTAAATGTATTTTTTTCTCTTGATTTTCTTAAAATAACTTACTCTTTTCTTTTCTCTAGCTTACTTAGTTTAAGAATACAGTATATAATCCATATAGCACACAAAATGTGTGCTAACTGGCTGTTTATGTTACTGGTAAGGCTTCCAGTTAACAGTGGACTATTGGTAGTTGAGTTTTGGGGGAGTCAAAAGTTATATGTGGATTTTCACTGTGAAGGATGTTGGTGCCCCTAGCCCCCACTTTGTTGAAGAGTCAACTGCAATATGTTTGAATAATATGCATGAGTTTGGAGCAAAAATAATAAAACAAAGATAGAACAGAAGGTATACATCGACTCTTTCCTGTTTTCTACACACTTGAGGAAAGAGGAAACTTGATTCTCTGTTTTCTTTCCAACTGCTCTTTTCAAGAAATGTCTATTTCAAAAAAAAAAAACTACTTTGTCTTGAGAGGCAGATTAAAATTCCAGCTGTTAAGCAATTTTTAAAAAACACACCCTTAAATAGAATTGACTTTTGTTTGTGGCCCAATCTGTTAATTCGGTCCTTAACTAGAGCAAAGTACAATTCATAGGAGTCATGATTCGCGAAAGAGCTCTGAACACCAGATGCAGGAGATAATGTCCTGCAGATTATTTTAAAGAATTTTTAAAAACTATGAAAATTTAATGCTTATATTGAATTATTGACATAGTAATTGGTTGTTGGTTCCTCTTCCGGGACACATTTGATTGTGGCTTCTGCTCTCATGTCATGAAATCGTACAGAACAAAGAAATTCAGTATCCTCTGCAGGCTCTTATTTATATTTATGGTTTTACCCAGAATATTTTAACTGTTCACATACTAGCTTGCTTAGGGTTTAGTCAACTTTTTTACCTCAAACATGACAGATTCCTTTCAGACTATTCAAAGAAGATGACTGTGAGACGGTGTCCAAACTTTAGATGGAATATATGGAAATTCAAATAACTTTGTGAATGTATCTGACTGAACATCAAAGCAGCCACACTTCCATCCTTAGAAATTCTTTACCTATTTTTTAGCCTATTAGGAATCCTCCACATCCTTCAAGGTTGAGCTTCAATGCTTTCAATTCTGTGAAACTTTCCTAATCAGCCATTTCTGTACTAAAAAAGTCTTTCTTTTGAACCCACTTCCTCCAGTCTCTTTGACAGCGATTCTGTCTGAAGTCTGGAGCTCCAGGCTCTACTTAAATGCGAGTCCTGGTGGATGTTTACTCTTGTTTCATAGCATCTGCTGGAAACAGCCCTTTTCTTAGCCTCTGTATTGTTGAATCCTGCTCCTTCTTTGTTTTCTTCTAATTCTTCCAGTTTGACATACAGGTTTGGCACAAAGAAGAATGTTTTACTAGGCCATTTTCAAATAGCTATGTAGTAAAGTTCAAAATAGTTACATTCTTGAACTTCAGTGGTCTCATAAAAAAGTCATGTACTCAAGGGATGTTTACTGCAGCATATTTTTTAAAAATGTTTATTTATTTATTTTGAGAGAGAGACAGAGAGAGACAGAGAACGAGCGGGAAGGGATAGAGAGAGACGAAGACACAGAATCCGAAGCAGGCTCCAGGCTCCGAGCTGTCAGCACGGAACAGGACACGGGCTCGAACCTACAAACCGTGAGATCATGACCTGAGCTGAAGTTGGACGCTTAACCAATTGAGGCGCCCAGGCGCCCCTACAGCATAATTTTTAATAGCAAAAGAATGGTGGCATCATAAATGTCCAACAGAAGGGGAGTGCCTGAATGAGAACATTCATTCTATGGAATACTGACTTTTAAAATATAAAGCAGATCTCTCTCTCTGTCTCTCTCTCTCTCAGAGAGAGACTAGGAAGTAGGGATAGGGACTGTAACTTTTTAAGTTATGTATGTTTATATTTTTAAAAAATTTTTATACTGATCATGTATTATTACGTTTATAATTTTAAAAATCACACATTTATTTGACATGACCCCAAATGTATATGCTGCCATTGTGGAAGCTATTTTTGGACTAGAACAATCACGGTCCTTGTTTCCCACCACTTTTTAAAGTCCTCATGCTGGCTCCATCTTCCCAGCTATCCCTTCTGGCCTGAATTCCCTCTGCTTCCCAAGCAATCCCTCCTGTTGGAGTCGGGATTCTTTCCAACTCATTATTTTGCCTTTGACTTTGCTATTATTTCTGCCCCGGAGATAACCTCTAACTGCTTCCCTCTGCCTCTCTAAAATCATACCTATTTTCAAAGCCCCGGAGCAAGTCTTGCTATCCTTTCAGTAGCGGTCCTTCTCCAAATTCCTAAAAAACAAAGTATTTTTATGATCATCATTTAGGTAGTTTGTACTAGAAAAATGCAATATTCTAGTTACCCCTTAGAATGTTCAGGTGATTGAAATTTTGGATGAATGTCAGAAATTATGCGTGTTTTTTTTTAATTGATTGCTTATTGTTTATTGTCCTTTTCTTCCTGGGGTTAAAAGGGAAGAAAGTGGGAAGAAAAGAAATGTTGATAGAGTTTCCTGACTTAGCACTGAGAGCCACTTGGATCAATACCCCCAAACTTTGGCACCTCAATGGCTGAGTTATTGTCTTGCTCTAAACACACAGTTTACCTCAGCCCATAGATCAGATAGCTCAGGGGAGCAAAATGAACGCTGTTGTTGATAAAGGACATTAATCTTTCTTGTCACTTCCCTTGGTTAGTACGGCTACCTCTGGGGTCTATTTTCTGTACACCTAGTAGAATACATTTTCTCTATATATTTTGATCTTGACTCTGTGTGTGTTTGTGTACTTGTGTACACATGTGCATGTATGTGTGTGTGTGTGTGTGTGTGTGTGTGTAAAAGGCAAAAGATTTGCCTTTGAGTCTACCAAGTGATGTGCCCCAAATTCCAGTTTGAAGCTAATTTGCCCCAAGATGTCATTCACCTATTTCTGTTTTATAAGATGCATTCCAATATTAGATTATATTTGAAATCAACAATGCTCAAAACACAAAATTACATTTCAAATATTCCATGACTACCAAAATATAGGAGTTAGATTTTGAAAACTCGAGGAAGAAGAAATGCTGTATAAAGGCAAAATGACAAGTAATGATAATATTGAAAAGAAAATATTTCAAAATATTAACATTTCAAAATAGAAGTCTTCCTTCTACCCAGGTACCTCAAAAAGGCAGTCAGTTTAAGAGTTTTTAAAATCCACTTTGATACAGTCTCAGTTAAATCATAAGTTCTCGAACACACACTTTCTTGCCACAACCACTTAACAATTTATGTAAGAAACGAACATCGATCAGCCATTGAAGTCTACTTTGTGCAGGTTGTGCAAGACAGGTTCTTCCCACTTTACTGCATTATTAGCTATGATGTGACTCCAAATCAGATCCATCTAGCTTTGCTTAAGCAGCCAGCCACAAACTGTTTAGTCTACTTTAATCCTTGCAGCAATTCTGAGAATAGTGCTAATAGCATCCGCTTTGCAGTCCGATTGCCCTAAATCCAACTTTTGGTCCTGCCATTTCTGGTTGTGTTCCTCAGAGCAAGTTCCGTAACCTCTCGAAGTTTCGATATCTTCTTCAATAGCATGAGTGTGATTTAAAAAAATGTGTCATAAACTGTTGAAGCTGGAAATGAGATAATCTGTGTAACTATCTTGTTTGGAGCATAGTAAGCATGTAACTTACATGTTCGTCGTTGTTGTGACCTTCCTCTTTTCCTGAGAGTTTAATGACATTAAAGATCAGTAACTCGACAAAAATGGAGCTCCAGGTCCTCTTGACGCCTGTGATTTTTCTGTCACAAAACGCCATACCCTGAAGCCCACCACACCACATGCCATGTCCTGTCTTGTCGTCATGTCACACCGCCGTGTACCACAGCACAGCACTGCGCACCACACCATACCGTGGCATAACAGACTTCCTACCGCGTCATGACTCATCACATGCCACGTCATCTTTCTAACAGAATTATCCCTCCGTTGTCATCCTCATTTGTCCTTCCTTATGTACCACTCAAAGCGGTACATGACGTTGTCTTAGATCCCAGTGACCTATGCGACCTATGATCAGTTCTCCACACTGGCACAAAACCCAAGACCTTCAGCAGAGGATGCAAGCCTGCGGCACAGGTCTGTGTCCACCAGAAGAAGGATATCTTTTTTTTTTTCCATCAAGACACAGTATGGACTGGTGGCAGGCAGCCCTACAGGGACGGCCCTATGCTTTGTGGCTGTACATTTCCCTTTATGAAACATATTCTAATGTGAAGTCCCTAATGCCAGCATTAGCTTGATTTTGTGGATTATGCCAAACTGAGGTAAATTCCATTCCTAGGGTCTTCTTCAGTGTGTTCTAAATGGTAGATGCAGATGAGAAAGAATGAAATCCTGCCATTTGCAGCAACAGGGATAGAACTGGAGGGTATTATGCCAAGTGAAATAAGTCAGAGAAAGACAGATATCCTGTGTTTTCCCTCATATCTAGAACTTTAGAAACTTAACAGAAGACCATGGGGGAATGGAAAGGGAAAAAAATAGTTACAAACAGAGAGGGAGGGAGGCAAACCATAAGAGACTCTTACTACAGAAAACAAACTGAGGGTTGATGGAGGGGCGGGGGGAGAGGGGAAAGTGGGTGATGGGCATTGAGGAGGGCACTTGTTGGGATGAACACTGGGTGTTGTATGTAGGTGATGAATCATGGGAATCTACCCCAAAACCAAGAGCACACTGTACACATTGTATGTTAGCCAACTTGGCAATAAATTATATTTTTAAAAAATGATAGATGCAGGTCATAGGCAATTATCATGAAAATTCTTTGCATCTGAATTTGATGTCTTTCAAGCTTATGAAAAACACCCAGTGCTATGGGTTAAGTGTGTTTTGAAATTATGCAGTTATTTAGAAACAAAAGAACAACTTCTATGCCCACAGGTTTTGGTTAGCTTGCAGATGCAACATGAGCCAACAGTGCAGGGCAGCAGGTGTAAAAGTTTGTGAATCAAGAAACAGACTCTTATCTGTAGAGAACAAATTAACGGTTACCAGAGGGGTGGAGGGTGGCGGGATGGGTGAAATAGGGGATGGGGATGAAGGAGTGCACTTGTGATGAGCACCGAGTGATGTATGGAATTTCTGAATCACTCTATTGTACACCTGAAACTAATATAACACTGTATGGTAACTATACTGAGATTAAAATTAAATTAAATTAAATGAAAAAGTTTGTGAGTAAAAATAGAAAGTTTAAGTCATGGGAATCAAAACTGGTAGGGGAATTATCTCACTGTCCCACCCTGTATTCATCAGCTTATGGTCAGGTCCAGCTCAGGTTTTAGAGGGAAAAGGACATATTGCAGTGCATTCCCCAATGGAAACCACCAGTGTGATGAACCTGGAAACATATTTATTCACTCCATAAGTATTTACCAAGTAAAATCTATTTGCTGGCTAGCAAGTGTGCACAGCATGAGGGAAGCAATGAGGCACAAGGTGCAGTCTGTAGCTCCTAGGAACTCAGTGTGCAGAGAACAGAACACGTGAAGGAGAGAATGAAGAAAGTTAGCCTGAGCCAGGAGAACCTCAGAGAGGACATATTTGTCTTCACACCTTTGAGCATCTGTCATGTGGAAGAAGGAAGCTGGGGTGGGGCTTCCCATCAGAGCTTGTGCAATCCTGTTGTTTTTCGTTTTCTTTGTTTTAAAATGAAATTAAAACTTTAAATAGTATACATTCATTTTGTGGAAAAAGGAAAATGGTTTTTAAAAAGAAGGACACGATGAAAAGTCTTCCTTCTACTTCTGTTACTCTCTGTCCTGTCCCAACCCCATGGTTAATAAATAATTTCTCATGAATTCTTCCAGTGTTTCTTTATGCAAAATATATGCTTGTAATGCAAATATATATTCTTATTTTCGCCTTTTCTTATAAAAGACTTATCATTCTGTATATCCATAGTTATTTCTAGACCATATTTTCTGCACCTTACTTTTCACTTAGCAATATTTATCTGGAAATCTTTCCGTATCAGTGCATGCATAGTGTCTTCATTACTTCATACAACCACACAGCATTCTATGTGTAGAAGCATATAATTTGTTTGACCCAGCCCTGCTCATGAATATTTGACTTAATTCCAATTTTTGTTACTTTAAACTATGCTGTGATGAACAGCTTTGTTCATATTTATTTTACACATGTGCAAATATGTCTATAGACTAGCTTCTGTAAGTAAGAGTGCTGGTTCAAAGAGTAAATGAATTTATAATATGGATAGACACTCCAAATTGCCCTCCTTAGAGGTATATCATATTCTAATCCTACCAGCCTCCATTCAGTATGAGAATGCCTGTTTCTCCCAGCCTCACTAGAGTGTATTGCCAAACTTTTTTGAGTGTTTCCCAATCTGAAAATGGAGAAATGTTATTTTAAGTTTGTTTTAATTTGTATTTTTATGTTCCGGGGTCACTTATATTGATTTTCCCCTGCAAAGTGTTTATTCTTGTCCTTTGTCTATTATTAAGTAAATGGATTGGTGGCTTTTTCTTCTTGATTCCTAGGAACTCATTATATATTAGGGAGATTAGCTCTTTTTATGCCGTATTGTTTACTGATTATTTCAGATGTCTGTTTCCACAAACCTGGGACTAGAGGTGGGGGATGGAAGATGTGAGGGCAGAAGCCAGACACTTAGGAACTGGCCACAGTCATTCAAGTGGAAGGTGATTAGAGTCTCACTGAGGAGGTGGCCATGGAGGGGGAAGGAAGGGAGAAAGATCATGTAAGAGGAATTATGGGGATTAGCTAGATGATTCTATGTGGGGGGAGGGAGCAAATGAACCACTAATGTACAAGGTTAGAGTATACCTTTCTTTTTTCTTTTTTAAATGTTTATTTTTTGAGAGAGAAAGAACATGAGCACGGGAGGGTCAGAGAGAGGGGGACAGAGGATCCAAAGCAGGCTCTGCGCTGATAGCAGAGAGCCCGATGTGGGTCTCAAACTCACGAACCGTTACTATCATGACCTGAGCTGAAGTCAGTCCTTCAACTGACTGAGCCACCCAGGTGCCCCTACCTTTTTTTTTCCTATTACCTGTGTGTACATAGCATTGGAGTAATGTGACCCAAAACAATTATTTTCCTCCTTGGGAATCAAAGAGCAATATTCTATCAACAAACGGTAAATAGGATAGGATAGTTCTTTTTTATGTTCCAAAGAGAATTCTTTACATGGCAGGGGTAACTTAGAGCTTTCTCTGTATTGATAGCATTAAGAGGAGAATGCATCTGAACTGGGTGGGTAGATTAGATAGTGATAATGGTTGTATAACTCAGTGAATATATAAAAACTGCTGATTGTACACTTCAAGAGGGAATTTTATGGTTTGTGAATTATGAATCAATAAAGCTGTTTAAAAAAAAGGCAAGGGTAAGTCTATGTAGGGTTTTAAGGACCTTTTCTGAAGATCTAAGTAAATTAGAAATATTTACCTCCTCTCTCCCTCCAAAAATGATTGCCCCCCAAGGAAGGTCACAGAATTGCATTTTTACCTTGGATGGCAAGCAAAAATGTATCTCACACCCCAAGCTCTTCAGAATTTCTAGTCCCATTTTATCTCCATGCTCTGCAGCTTTGTGTTTTCCAAGGCGCTGCTGAGAACTGTCAGAGAAACTTAGACAGTGGTTTGTCTGCCAGGCCAGGATTTTTCCTCTAACAGAATTTTCTGCTAAAGTGAAAACTCACAGGCAGTACATACCCTGGCTCTTCATACAGGAAGATGACAAAAAAAAAAAAAAAAAAGAATGTAACAACCCCCACCCAAACCAAAAACTTGCTGAATCATTTTTTATTAAACATTAATTTTGCAGTCTCAACAGCTAAATCTATTATCCTGACAAGCAAGCTTTCAATAAGTCAGCAAATTGGGGAAGAAAGAGTAGTTACTCATATTCTTGAACCCCCAAACTTGCCATCAGCTTTGGCTTAGAGTCTTTTGCTAGAGAATGCAGGCTCATTTTTCTTCTTTTTTCACTCTATTAACTAATCACCTAGATAAATTTTTAAAGAATGGTGTACCTGGATTTTTCAGCACCCATTTTTCATGTTAAATCACAGGCCATTTAACTTCAGAGGGAGAATATTTTCTAGGTGACATAGAGGCTCCTATAGCCTCCCTGGTATATTCATCCTTCTTAAATGGCTCTGTTGTCAAATGTGTCACAGCCTCCGTGCTGTGGGCCTGCTGATATCTCCGCACTCAGAAAAGATGAGTGGGAGTTTCAGGGAAAAAACCTTACAGCCTAAACTCGGTGCAGGCTACTGCCATCCATCACACGGGCAGCCTAAGGGCAGACAACTGTGGGCAGAGGGAATGCAGATTTACTTTGGGTCAGTGCTTCTGGCCTTTAAGTCTTGAATTTTAATGTGTATCTCTCTCTCCACCCCCACTGTCATTACAATTTTTTAATTATACCCCCCTTTTAAAAATATACTTCTCAATTAATGGGGCTAATGTCCCCAAACTCTGTTAAGCATTGGCTCTATTCAAACAATAATTGGTGTTTTCTGTTTTGTTTTGTTTTGTTTTGTTTTGTTTTGTTTTGTTTGTTTTGTTTTGTTTTGTGTTGTTTTTTATCCAGGGAGAAGGGTAAACCAGATGTTTCTCTAATAGAGCACATCTACCTCTGTGCTCAGAAAACCTTTTTGGTATAATCAGTCTTTCTTTCTGGCACTCTCTGTTTCCATTCAAAGCAGTAAGGGGGGGGGGGCTTTATTGAATATAATAAGTATTACGTTAAACCATAAACGCCTTCTCTTCACCCTGAGGAGTCAGAATGAGCTCTAGTCACAAGGGAGAAAGCTCATCCTTGGACACTGAATTCTTCTGTTCCTTTACTGTCTATTGTCTTGTAAGTTTCAGCTTTTCACCTTCAAGTTGGTCATCACCACATCCATGAAAGGATCTATGTCATTTGCATCACTAGAAAGTACATAAGGAACAACTACCTGCTCCTGATGCTGTGCGGACAGCCTTGGCCTTGCACTCTGGGGACTTCAGCATCTAAGGCAGACCCCAGAGTGCAACACAAGGGTGATTTGGCTATACTTAACTCTTAGCCCGTAAGACCTTGATCACACCTCGTTACAGATAAAGTACCAAACTAACAAATAGATGGGAGTGTGTTGCAAATGGCTAGTATCCTCTTTGGAAAATAGAGGTAGTAATCAAATCTACAGCTCTCATTTATTGAGTGTGTGCTCCGTGCCACGCACAGAGCTAAGTGCATTATGTCCTCTAATCCTCGTAACAGCCTGATACAAAAGGAACTATTAACTGCCTCCATTTTCAAAATGAATGAACTGACACACAGAGAGGCGTCCACAGAGTCTCCCAACAGACAGTAGTAGAGCCACAATACAAAACTAAGCTGTAGGCCACCAGTCCCTTAAGCTCAATTCTGTGAGGAGGAGTCAGAGTTTAGGAGCTGAAGGATTTTAGGATTGAAACTTTCCTCAGGAAATGTAAAAACCACCTTCCACAAGCCATCTTTACTACCTCATTCCTTAGTATCGCCAGAGGATTAAGAATATAAAATAAAACAAAACAAAACACCCACCCTTTATGCAGTTACTGAATTTGGCTAACTCATGATTAGTATTTCTGACCTAGGACATGGACGGATGCAAAAGCCTGATTTGATTCCCACATGTGCTTTAATGACAATAGTTTTAGCTTATTTTCATTCTTCTTCCTCTTAGCTTTTGGCTAGAAATAGTGGCCTGTGAATCCTTTGGTTTTTTTATTGTGAGCCCGTTCCTGAAAAGTTGCTTGTAAATTGAAAATTTTAATGTCAATCCCATTTAAATGCATCCAAGTCGTGAATTTGCTGTGCCTTCCTGTATAGCTGCCTCCCGAGACAGCATCTGCGGGTCCGCACATTGACTCTCGAAGTGCATCTGCCTCCACGCAAGTCAGACTTCTAGATGGCCAGGGAAACAGCTGGAGAGAATGAGGAAGTCAGACGTTCCAAGGAGTCTTTGGTTATATAAAGAAAGTAGTAATTTCTAGCCCAGACAAGGAAAGCACTTTTATTTGGTGGATTTGTATTTAACAGTGTTCCTACTGAGGGCAACTGGCTTTTGCTCTCTGCCTCAGTTCTCACATCTGCCAGCTCTACAGGAAGTGCTGACAAGAATTAATTGGCTTTCCTGAGCCTTGAGGCTCAGTTCAACTTCTCAGATCTATAGTCCCACAGGACTCTGCCCTCACATAATTTACTGTCTAGAAGGACTTTCGGTTTTCAAGAGTTCTGTCTGATAGGCACTATATAATGCATATACATTTCAGTAAGTTAGACCTTAGAGAAACTTTCGGGGTATTTAGCTCAGTTTAAGAAAAGGGGACATTATTTGTTGTTTTTACAAGGGTCCTGACCTGTTCGCACCTAAAACGTGTGGTTTATATAAATGCCTTTATTCTTCCTCCTCTTGTTGGTGTGGCAAAGGGGTCCTTCCAATTTGATGTCAGGCTCTTTAAGCAAGACAGAGCTGGTAGGCCAGGAATTTCAGGGGTGGGAGTTCTTCCTAACTGTTGATTCTGTTTATAGACTGGCAGATGATGTAAATGCACTCTAGATCCTATTCCCTTAATTACCAACGTACATCTGGGAAGCCCCTATTCTTTGTGGCATCACCTCAGGGAAAATTATATTGATTCTCTTTTACAGGTAAGGAAGAAGTAGAGGAGGGGCACCTGGGTGGCTCAGTCTGTTGGGTGGCTCAGGTCAGGACCTCGCAGTCGGTGAGTTCAAGCCCCGCATAAGGCTCTGTGCTGACAGCTCGGAGCCTGGAGCCTGCTTCAGATTCTGTGTGTACCCCCCTCTCTGCCCCTCCAATGCTCGCACTCTGTCTCTCTTTCTCAAAAATATAAATAAAGAGTAAAAATAAATAAATAAAAAAGAAGTAGAGGAGGTTGTGTCTGATGACAGGGGCAGCCAGTCAGTATAAATAATCATAGAAAGGTGGAAGGGACTTCTGCACTTGTCTCAGCAACTTCCACCCACATGCTTGCTCCTGCCTAGACAGATGCCGGGCCTCTCTCTATCTGGGTGCCCACAGGGATCCAAACACTCTTGTTCCCAAGATGCAGGACCATACCCTTGTTGAGTAACTGGAATTCTAGACCGTTCTTTCACATGATAGATTAAAAACATCCTCTTTGTAACTTGCATCAGTTCTAATTTGTTCTGAGGAGCTGCATAGAATAAGTCTACTCATTGATCGATTGGTCCGTTTATTCATTTTGTATCAGACACTTACTATGTGCAGTATAGTGTGCAAGACATGAGCCTCAAATTCCAGGAGGTGACAGGTTAGTAGGACATAACATGGACACATGCCATAGGAGCAGAATAAATTAGCTGCAACAGGAAAGAGGAGGGAGGAATATAGGAAGGGGTCAGGTCCTGACAGTATGGTCAGCAAATTCATCATGGAGGATGAAGCATTTAAAAGCTACTTATCTTTAATGGCTTGAGGCTAAAAGGCAGAGATTTGGACGTGAAGATTGGAAGGATGAAGTGTTGGAGAAGTGATAGGTACGTTATAAGAACCAGAGCTCAGAGTTTGAATTGGTGCGTGGAAGGTAGGTCTAGAAAAGCCGGTGGAGTAAGTGTGAGACTGTGAGGGGTTTTGTGTGCCTGGAGTGGAGGGTCAGCGAGAGGAGCAGTAGAGATAGGGCTGTGAGCGAGGCCATGTGGCGTTCACCTCATCGCAAATGCCAGCCTGCAGAGTTTAAGGATTATCCAGTGATTCAGGGCAAAGCCCTGGGGCCAGTGGCTGAGCTGTTGACAGCTGTGTGTAGTACGATAACTGATGGCAGGAGACTGTGGGCAACATGCCAGGTATAGACGTTATGGGCCAGGAGCCCTGAGGTGGCCCCTGCAGTGACAGTGTCAAGTGGGAGTTGAATGACAATGACTGTGCCACAGCCCTGGAAACCACCTACTGCATATTCTCCAGGGGAGCATCCTTGTCCCCACGGCCCACACCTCCACACTGTTTATATCCATGGGCAAGCCCCTCCTTACTTTCAGGCAAACAATTACTTAGTAATGCATGGAAGTGCTTCCAGAGAATTGTGGTAGACAATCCCCAGATCCAGATGTCTGTAGTGAAATACCTCAGGTTTGATTTCCTGCCTCTGGTGAGGTCTACATGTAGGCTGAACCCATATAATGAAAGAAGCTTTGAAATACTTCAGGGTAGAGGTTATGTGCGCACATATGGATTTAACTTTAACAGCTTTTTCTTTAATGGTGTATGTATGCTTCGGTAATAAAGTCCATCATTACCATTATTCCTTCTGTAATTGAGCTTGTTGTTGTTGTTGTTGTTGTTGTTGTTGTTGTCGTCTAACTTGAAAAGAGGAGCTGCCTTGGGTAAAGGAAGTACAATTAGAAGCTTTGCCAAAATATACAGATTTGAACTGGTCTGTTTTTCACAAAATTCTGCCACTTGCTCAATAGAGGATCATTATCAACTTTGGGGGATCTTCCAACGTGTCTTCTCACACAATCCTGTTATTTGTGTTTTATTCTAAACTTCAGATTACCTTCTTTTACTTTGCAAGTATTTATTGAGTACTTACTATGTGCCAGGCCCTCTTCTAGGTGTTGGACTGCCTCAATGAATCGAATATTCAAAGATTCCTGCTCTCATAGAGCATATTTCAACAATCGATAAATAGGTAATAAATAAATAGGTTAATTAAGTGGTATTTTAGAAGGAGGCAAGTGTTACAGGAGAAAGAAAAGGTAGAGAGAAAGGTAGGAAGGTACAGGATCACCAGGGAGTTGGGACGTGAGGGCTGGTTGCAATTTGAGAGAGAGTGGTTGGAGTCATCTTCCTTACGAAGGTGACCTTTGAGCAGACTCGGTGGTGAAGGGGTCAGGTAGGCAGGTATCTGGGGGAAGAGAGCTCCAAGGAAGGAAAACAGCAAGTGCAGAGGCAGGGGGGTGCTAGAGACGTTGTGTTTTTCCATTCCCCAAGCAGTGGCTTAAGCAACCAAGAAGAGAGCTAGGAGAAGACAGAAGCCAAGTTTGTTTGTGATAAAACTGGCTCAAAATTACTTCAAAGAAAATTCTACAAATCGATTTAAGGTGGTAAAAAGGGTGTTAGGGGATGTTCCCTCACTTTGAGACTTACTGGATTTGAATCCTGGCTGGGCCACCTTCTCTTTGTGAGATCTTAGGTGAGTTATTTGGCCACTCTGTTCCTCTGTTTCCTCATCTGTAAAATGTAGTTAATGATAGTACCTATCTTCTAGGATTGCTTTAATGATTAAGTGAATCAATATTAATTAAAAGCTTGGAACTCTCTCTGACGCATAGCAAGCGTTCAGATATTAGCTATTAGTATTATTGTATCACTGCTACTACTTTGTTTACTTTTATGAGTTGGTGCCCTGGAATATTCTTCCAGTGTGTCCTAAGGGCTTAGTGTATATTTGTGCATATGTATGTGTGTGATGTGTTGGGAATGTGGGGCTTAGTTTATAAAGGAGTTGTGAGAATTAAGTAAAATCACACTGCTTAACACATGATAAGCCCTCAATAAATGTTAGGTTTTCCCCCCTCTGGCAGCATTTTACAGCAAAGAAAAATTACAGAGGTTTCCCCTCTTCTCGCTATTAGTGAAGTTTTGGGCTGGTTTATGGGCATGAAATCCAGGTGAAACCATTGCATTGAGTCAAACTTTAGAAATTTGCTTTGTTCTTAGCACCACCAGTGGAACCAATAAATTCCCAGTGGGTCACTTTGAATATCACTGGGAGGTAGAAGATGGGCAGTAGGCGGGTGAGTAAGGAGGGAAACAAAATGAGGGGAAAACCGAAGAAATAGGGAAGTGCTTATTAAGGTGATACTGCTTTGGGATGAGGCTATTGGAAAACTGGGAGTCCCTTTCTCTGAAGACCTTTAAAAAGAGAAGGGACAGCATAAATCCAGGTGGAGCAGGTGGCCCTGACTGAAAGGGCCAGGCCAGAGGGTCTCTTGTGGCCTCTCCCAGCTCGCTGAGTCTCCAAGAACAGCCCCTCTCCCCACTTGGCTATCCCATTGTTGGATTTACAAACTCGAATCAGCCTACATTTCCAGCTCTATTTGGAGTCATTAACACTTGAGATCCTAAGAGGGCCAAGAAGGACCAAGTCACTGTATATTGAGATAGTAGATGTTGAAAATCAGCTTTCTAGTCCTCTGGGATCTGTCCCCAACTTCTCTTGGTGTGGCAGCTTCTGTGAACCTGTGTGATCTGCCACCCGGAAAACAGCAGTGCTGAGGGCTGTGAGGGAGACCAGGAAAATGAACATGAGCGTGCTCCGAGGGGACTCTGAGGGCTTCAGGAGAAAGGATACCATGTCTCCACAGGACGGGGTGGGTGATGGGTTAGGCAGGAGAGAGAAATGAAGCCAGACACCCACTCCTTGTCTGCTGCTGTTTTGATTCATAGGTGCGGCAGATGTCTCCAGTGCCACGGATCATACCTTTTCAACAGCATCAAAAGATGGAGAAGGATCGTGTTACACATCTCTGATTTCCAACATCTGTTACCCACCTCGGGAGGATTCTACATATTTCACTGGAATTCTTCAGAAGGAAAATGGCCATGTCACCACTTCAGAGAGCCCTGAGGAGTTGAGTACCCCTGGGCCCTCCTTACCAGATGTGCCTGGGACAGAGCCTCGTGGCTTATTTAGTTCTGATTCTGGAATAGAGATGACTCCTGCAGAGTCCACTGAAGTGAACAAGATCTTAGCAGACCCCCTAGACCAGATGAAAGCAGAAGCCTATAAGTACATTGACATAACCAGGCCAGAGGAAGTGAAGTATCAGGAGCAGTGTCACCCCAACTTGGAAGAGAAAGGCTTGGACTTTAAGAATAAGGACATTGAAATCGCAACAAAATCTGAAGAGGCCCGTGAACCGGAGAAACCAGCTCCTGTGGAGGGAAAAATCCTCAAGGACCATTTATTTGAAGAACCAACATTTGCACCTTACGTAGATGATCTCTCTGAAGAGCAGCACAGTGCTCCTCTGATCACTGCCCCCGTCAAAATCACACTCACTGAGATCGAACCTTCTGTTGAAACTGCGACCCAAGAGAAGACCCCCGAGAAGCAAGATATCTGTCTGAAACCAAGTCCTGATACAGTCCCCACAGTCACCGTCTCAGAGCCTGAAGATGACAGCCCAGGATCTGTCACTCCCCCATCTTCTGGAACAGGTAAGGGAACTAGTGTTCCTTGCCTTGGGAAAACCCAGGATTTGGAAATCTGAATTTTAAAGGGATGTAAATCTGCATTCAAAATATTTTACTATAAGGGTCCCTTTAAGTCTCAGTTTAACTAATTTAATTAAACATACAACTTTTTCAATCTTTTTTTAGTGTTTATTTATTTGGAGGGGTGGGGGGCAGAGAGAGAATCCCAAGCAGGCTCCACACTGTCAGTGCAGAGCCCAACACGGGCCTCAATCTCATGAACTGTGAGATCATGACCCAAGCTGAAATCAAGAGTTGGACGCTTAACTGACTGAGCCACCCAGGCCCCCTAACACAACTTTTTCAGTCTTGTGCCCATGGTACAAAGTTTGAGATCTGGGATTTTCCTTAAAGTCCTATCAGATTTGCCTTATAAAGTGTTTCTTTCCTCATTTGAAGACAGAGGTAAAGATCACTGAAACATGACAATCCTCATGTGGCTCCACTATTCAGAGCAGAGAGGGAGGTGCTGCTTTGCAGCTGGAACTCCAGGTCACCTGGAGGCATCCCAGAGAGAGCACCTTAGCTGTCCTCCCCAGACCAGCCAGGCCACCTGGGACAGGGCATTTCACATTCCTCAGCCCAGCTCCATGTCTGTACAATGGAGGAGGGCTGGGGTGGACTTCAGGGTCTTCAGAGGGACATGAACAGTGAGAGGAAACCTAAAAACAGGATACTCTTCCCCTCCCTTCAATCTCAGCAGGATCATTTTGGTCTTTTTACTTCGTTGAAGTGCTGCATACAGTTTTACTTCTTAAACTTAAAGGATTCATTTGATTAGAGTAAAAAAGTTCCAAATTCACTAAACTATGATCTTTTTCATCTTGAACATTCTCCTACTGTGACCTAAGGCTGGGTGTTAAACCATACTCAGTATATCCTCTCAAACACAAAGGGGTCTCCTATACACGGGTGAAAGGCCAGAGTGGTAGCAGGAGTGTCCCCACCCCACCCTGGGAACCTAGTCCCAGGTGGCAAAAGTGGAGCCTTTGTATCTCTACTTCTTTTGAATGTTCACAAGGTATCAGGATAGAGAGAACCATGAGATGTCTTTGGATCTTCTCCTGCCTCCAGTGTCTGGCATTCTTACCTGACTCAAGAGTGATTTACAAACCTTTCTGATTAAAAAAAAAAATGATTTTCAGTATGTCAGGAAGGAGCTTTGACTGAAGTCTTAAAACAGATCCAAAGCCTATTAGGAGCAATTGCTCTAAATCCTGATAATGCAGTAAGTCCAAGTGTTAGAGAGGACTTAATGTAAGTCTCTCCTGCCCTGTTTCTCTAAAGATTTTATCATCAATTCCTCTCCTTCCCCAACCTGATCTCAGACTCATTCAACTAAAAAGCTCCAAGGGTCTTAAAGATCCACTGTGCCACCTCCCTGATTTTCAAATTCATTCATTCACTCAACAAACACGTTCCACATACTTTCTTTTGGTCAGGCACTCTGCTAGGCACTGGTGAGGTTAGAACTGAAAAAACAAAAACCAGTTTCTACCTTCCAGTGGGATAGATGACCAAGGAAATAGTCACACTAGTGTGATCTGTGTTCTGAGAGAGGGAAACATAGCATGCTGAGGAACATCGGAGTCCAGCAGCTCCCCAGGTGAACAGAGCAGGAGGAAATAAAGGTGAAGGGGAGGGGTGGCCTTCCAGTCCGAGAAGGCTCAAGGACATGGAGGTGTGAGGTCACAGTGAATTTCCATGTGACATAAATTGAGGTTTGGATAGTGATGACAAATAAGAAAACTGAGGCTCCAAGTGAATTAGATATGACTTGTCCCAGATTACAGGATAAGGTAGGGACATGTCCAAGTCTCAAAGCCTCCTTGTGGTCTTTGTGACAATGCATCGTAAAATCCTTCTGTTATCCGATGAGTTGAAGATACTGATGCTTGGAAGATGTAAGCTATAGTATCAGCTGTGCTTTCTCAAGCTCCAGGGTTGTCTGGGGATCAGTTGAGAAGAACTTCAGCCCAGTTTCATGAAGAGTGAAATGCTCCAGCAATACAGGTCCATTTACATGGCACCTGCCTCATGTAAAAACTACGGTTTACAGAGGTGATGAGAAAGACCTGATATGATGTAGGGTTTATGAATTATTAAGGAATTTCCTTTTTTTTTTCTTTTAGTGGCCATAGCCCGTTGGGGTTTGGAGCAACTTCAAGATAAGACAAAGACAGATCTGGCTGACATGATCTTGGAGTTTTATAACCTTGGGTTGTCCACTTGACAGCACAGGATTAGGACAATGTTTTCTCTTCAGTTGCTCCAAATAAAAATTCTAACCAAAGCTTATTGAAGAAAAAGAAAGTCCCCAGACCCAGTACACAGTCCTCTCCCATGTTCAGCTGCTCCTCTCTCCACAGACACCTCACCTCATAACACTGGAGTCCAATGACAACAGATAAGAATAAAACTAACAGGAAAGATAGGAGGAATTAACTTGCCACTGAGGCCTTTCTCCTTGTTCTTTTTATCCTAAGAGGTTACCAAAACTCCCTTCCCTGTCTTGAGAGCCCCTGGCACTCCAGGCATGTGACACTCTGATAATAATAATGATTCTAATAATTATTAGTAGTATTCTAATTATCTGTCCAATTCTAATAATTCTAATTATGTGAATTACGAATCAGGAGAAATTCTCATTTAGAACAATTTTAGCCACACACCCTGAAGCTTAAGCAAGGAGTCTAATATATTACCTTCACTTCCAATAAATTATTCCATTTTGTAAGTTTCTCCAAAGTACTGAGCTATTTTCATCATGTTAAATAATATATTCTGAGGTACAGAGGCAAAAATTCTTACAGCTTACATATTGGAAATGTCTTCTCAGCAAAGACCAGTCATGAACACAAGTAAAGCATTCTAGGAAAACGTACTAAGGGCCCTGACACATGCCAGACCATTGGCCTACTGGCACCACAGTGTTTCTGACACAGTGCCTAAGAGTATGTTATGGAGGTCATGGATGTTCTTCAAGATGTTGGCCTCAGAAAGGACAGCAATCGAGAGGTCATTGTTAAACCATCCCAGCTTCCCTTAGTAAAAAAAATAAGCAATAAAAAGTAAATCAGTTTCATAGCATCTGAAATTTCACAGAGTCTGATTACAATAATGAGTGATAGAGTGTTGGGCGTGAAGGGGTCAAGGATGGCCTCTTTGAGGAGGTGACATGTGATCAGAGATCTGAATGAGGAGAAGGAGCTTACAATTCAAAGGAGGGGGTTAAATGGGGACCCCAGGTACAGAGGAAAGCAAGTGCACAGGCCCCAAGGCTGTATTATTTGGGAACTGAAAGATGATGCAAAGAACTGTTAACCTTAAAAATAGCTATTTTGCCAGAAAACATTGATTTATTCAGGAATGGCAGAGCATTACAATTCAGGACATGCTATCTATGGTAAAACCATAGGCAAGTCCAACAGAGGAGAAGAACATTATTTTATGGGTAAGACCAAGGAAGTTGGGAGGGGTTGTTCTGAATGAAAGTCCATCAGAGAAAAGCAGGCGTTCAGAGTGATGATGGTTTCTCATTGGCCAAATTGCAGGGGTAATCAATTTCTTCTAGAAGAGCCAATGTACATCTTTTTCTGTTGGGGCCTGTAAGTGATCATTCTTTCCTGTTGATGGTTCTTCTGTTGAGGTCTGCAATTGACAATTCTTCCTGTAATTGACATTGAGTGGAATAGCACCCCCCTTCTAGCCTCTCAGTTGTTAGTGAGGTTTCCCTTTATTAGTTTTTACAGGGACAAAGGAAAAGTATGGCATAGATCAGAGTCAGAGGTGGGGGCGGGGGGCAGGGCCCAGATTGTTCAGGGATTCACATGCTAGGATGAAGAATTTGGATTTTGTTCCAAATGCAATGGGAAACTGCTGGAGGGTTTTGATGTGGGAAGTGACATCACTCATTCACTCATCCATTCACTTAACAAATATGTGTTGACCATTTATGGTCATGCATGCCAGGCATTGTCCCATCACCACTGGGAAAGCAGTGCTGAAACCTAACAAGGTTTCTGCCTGCACAGAACTTATATTCTATTGGGAAGACTTACATACAAATAAATAAATGTGTAACATAATATTAGGTATTTATAATGGTAATGAAGAAAAATAAAGCAAGATATAGAGTGAAAGAGTGATGGGGTGGTTGTGAGGAAAGTCTTCTCCTTGCTGATGCCTCTGAGCAGAGACCTGAAGTGGGGTAGGGAAGGAGCAAATCATGATGACACGTGAGGAGGAGGTACCAGGCCTGGAGCTGGGAATGTTTTGTGTGTTCAAGGAGCAGCTGCAAGGTCAGTGTGGCCAGACTGGGGAGAAGGAAGGGAAGAGGGGCAGAATCAGATGTGTGTTCTCAAACGATTCTCTGGAGGGTGACTGAAGAATGAGCCAGGGGCAAAGGGGAGACCTGAATGGCAACATCATTCACAGTTGGATGGTGGCATCTGTGACTTGGTAAACTGGCCCATGTTCACCTTTCCTTTTATCATTCTAAATTATATTGTCATAATTAGCAGCAGCAGCAAACACATCTCCCCAGGCAGGGCAGTTCTAACCTTCCCAGTTTTTATAATCTGTTCAGTTTTTTTTTTTTTTTTTCTATTTATTTTTGGGACAGAGAGAGACAAAGCATGAACGGGGGAGGGGCAGAGAGAGAGGGAGACACAGAATCGGAAACAGGCTCCAGGCTCCAAGCCATCAGCCCAGAGCCTGACGCGGGGCTCGAACTCACGGACCGCGAGATCGTGACCTGGCTGAAGTCGGACGCTTAACCGACTGCGCCACCCAGGCGCCCCTGTTCAGTTATTTTTGCTGACTCTTTCTAGATTTGCTGGGTCAGTTGTGACACATACTAACCAGTATCTCAGCTACAGGTCCATAAATTTTAAAAGCAAGAGTACAAAAAACTTCTATTTTGTTTTAGTTTTTTTCCCTGATTCCTCTTAGTACTTTGTTAAACTTTTGGTTCCTATTAAGAACAAAGGATAGCATCTATAATTTCTACTGAGGTTCTTTTAACTCATATTAAGGATGGATTCTTTTCAGGGTAGTACCTTCACCTGCCCAAGATGAAAGGCATTAGGGCCTTTCATCCCACACCCCACAGCTGTCTGATACCATCCTATTCTTGAGTAAATAAAGCAAGATCCTTGAGCCTTTTCTGAGTGCTGTACCTCAGTGGTTTTCAACTGGAGATAGGGTTGCCAAATAAAACACTCATATTTCATAGGATATCCTTACACTTAAAAAATTCAAAGCTTAGCACAGACTCAAATGTGACTGGATGTCCTGTGTTTTTATTTGCTAAATCTGCCAACCCTAACTGGAGGTGACTTTAGAATTGCCCTTGGAGTGGGGCACCTGGCTGACTCAGTCGGTTAAGTGTCCGACTCTTGATTTTGGCTCAGGTCATGATTTCATGGTTGTGAGTTTGAGCCCCAAGTCCAGCTCTGAACTGACAGTGTGGAGCCTGCTTGGGATTCTCTCTCCCTCCCTCTCTCTCTCTCTGCCCCTTCCTCACTTGCGTTTCCTCTCCCTCAAAAATAAATAAAAATTAAAAAAAAAATTACCCTTGGAGATACAAAATGCAGATGGTTAGGCCGCTCCAGACTTATTTCTACTAAAGTCAGAATTTCTGAGAGCTGTTCTGAGCCATACATGTGATTAAGAACCACCGTTCTAAAGATGTGAGCTAGTCCTCACATCAGCTCTTCTTTATCGAGGACCTCCTGGGCACAAGACATTGCACTAGGTGCTGGAGATATGACAGCAAATGAAAAGATGTTGGTTGCCCTTTGCGGTCCTGGTGCTTTCGGTCTGGGGTCGGAGAAAGCAGGGGAGCGTATGGAGACAGACATGAACGAAGTCATCACATAAACAAATACAAAGCCACCCAGGGCTCTTAGTTGTGGAAAATGAGTGGACACTAGCCAGTCTCCTGAACCATCCAGCACCAGGTCGGCTTGCACACAGGGCAGGCTGCCTTACAGGACACTTGTAGCCTTTGAGCCCCAGGCCCTGCCTGCCTGTTTCGTGGTTTCCTAGGAATGGTGTACAAGCAGTGGTGATGTTGGTCAGACCCCTTGGGCCTCCTTGTGATACCTAGAAATCATTGCAGCTCCTACCTCTGCGCCTTTGTACTATCTGTTCCCTTTGTTTGGCATGCTTTTTCCTCTAATTATCCTCATGAGTCACTCTCTTACCTCCTTGAGTGTTGAATATAGGTTACCTTCCAGATGAGGTCTATCTTGACTATCCTATTTAAAATTGCAAATTCACCCCACCCTGTCCCAGCACTCCTGATCCCTAAACCCTACTCTACTTTTTTTTTTCATAGCACTCAACATCTTCTTATATACTATATACTTTACTCATTTATTATATATAGTTGATGTACTGTGTTCTCCCACTAAAATATAAGCAGAAATTTTGTTACCTGTTTCATTCATTAATATATCCTAAATACCTATGAAAAAATTTTTTAATGTTTATTTTTGAGAAAGAGAGAGAGAGAGAGCACTGGCGAGTGTGGGGGGAGGGGGAGAGAGAGAAGGAGACAGAATTCCAAACAGGCTCCAGGCTCTGAGCTGTGAGCACAGAGCCCTATATGGGGCTTGGACTCACAAACTGTGAGATCATGACCTGAGCCAAAGTCAGACACTTAACCAACTGAGCCACCCAGGTGCCCCCCAAACACCTATAAGAAAGCCTAACCTGTAATAGATGAGTGAATACTGTCAGGTTAAAGGATAAAATCAATCCTGCTCTATAAAGAATTAGACAAATCTAAAATGTTTGATCCATTGAGGTTCTCCCACAGTCCTAAAGCAACAGATGACCTAGCCATAGTCTGCTCTCCTTACCACCCTCCCAAATCAGCGACCTCAAAGCTTTGGAGAAATGACGAGTATTTCTTGCTTATAAAAGGGCCAGAGACTACTGTCTGAGATATTCTGAAATAAGGACCTGCTGTATGGCAAGGGAAAAACCAAGCTCCTGAAAACTGTTGTCATGGTGTTCCCAGGTAGTCTCGTCTAAGGGAGAGAAATATCAGCAAGATTGCTGGTGAAGTTTTCAGGCCATCTGGATAAACATCAGGCAGAAGGCAGGCATTCACCCAGGGGACTGGGGGTGATTCTCAGGTTTTGTTCTTCTCAAGAGGAGGGGAGGAGAGGAAAAAGAATGATGGTGGGCTCCACCATCCATTAGAAGCCCAGGGGGGATTGTGCATTATGGTAATCTTCACAGCCTGCTTAGTAGAACTGGCAAAACCTTTCTCTTATATTGCCCTACTTTGTTACACGTTTCACTAAAAATGAGTAAAAGTATTGATTCTTATGGCAAATGTAAAGCTCAGAAGTCATTGTGTCCAGACTAAGGGGCTAAGGGACTTAGGGTCCAGACTAAGCTTTCTTTGCTCACTGAAGGAGGCAACATGAAAAGCAATGGACAAGGAGTAATGGATGATGTTCAGATTTGTTGATATTGGTGGGCCACATTAGAGAGTTATATACGTCAGATTACCTGATGAAATTTGTGAACTTGGAACACTTCCCTGAGAGAAGGTATCAGAAATTAAAACCATGACTTCCAGGATGTTTGCCACATTGAAAGAGAAAAACCAACCGAGGTGCTGTTGCTAAGAAATTGCTTTGTCATTTTTTTTTAAGTAGCTAGATTAAGATAGATAGGTATGTAAAGCGCTGATTAATTGGGCCATAACAGTAATTAGCCTTCTCCTTCAGGTGGCCTGCCTTTTCAGCATAGCCCTGCAAACAGACTATTTTTGTGCTAATGAGATAAATGTGTTTCTCCAGCAACAAGAAAACATCTTCCCTAATGGAATTTTGTTTTATTTCTTCTCTCTATGTCCATCTGTCTGTCCGTGTGCGTGCCTCTCTGGCTCTTTTTTGCTTTGTGGGACCACAGAACCATCTGCTGCAGAATCCCAGGGAAAATGCAGCATCTCCGAGGACGAGCTGATCACTGCCATTAAAGAAGCAAAGGGGTTATCCTATGAAACGGCGGAGAGCCCACGGCCGGTAGGCCAGGTGGCCAGCAGGCCCGAGGCCAAGGCCAGGTCCGGGCTGCCGGCCATCCCCAGCCCCCTGGACCACGAGGCCAGCAGCGCCGAGTCGGGGGACTCGGAGATCGAGCTGGTGTCCGAGGACCCGCTGGCCGCCGAGGACGCGCTGCCCTCGGGCTACGTGACCTTCGGACACGTGGGCGGCCCGCCGCCGTCGCCCGCGTCGCCGTCCATCCAGTACAGCATCCTGAGGGAGGAGCGCGAGGCCGAGCTGGACAGCGAGCTCATCATCGAGTCATGCGACGCGTCCTCTGCCTCGGAGGAGAGCCCCAAACGGGAGCAGGACTCGCCCCCGATGAAGCCCGGAGCCCTGGACGCCATCCGGGAGGAGCCCGGCGCCCGGGCCGAGGAGGGCGCGCCCGGCCCCTTCCCCAAGTTCCCCTCGGCCGCCCCCCAGACCGGCCCCGAGCTGCCTTCCGGGGACCGGGCTCCGGCGCCCGACGGGCCCGCGGCGCAGCAGCGCAAACCTGCGGAAGCCACGAGCTCCGGTCCAAGCCCGGCGGCCGCCCAGGGCCCTGAGCCGCGGGGTCCCGGCGTCGCGCCTCCTCTGCTGTTCTTCAGTAAGCAACAAGGTAAAGTGACGCTTTCCTCATTGAAGCGACTTGTCTGCGCAGTAGTGTTCTTCCCCTGGGTGCTCCTAGGTACTCAGCCTGGCCTGGCTGGTCGACCAGTTGCCCAGAGAACAGCCAGGGGAGAAGGGTGAGGAGATGACGAAGAGAGCGGGCTTCCCAGCTGGGACTTGCGTGGGAGGCACGTGCTCCAGGGGGCCGCGCTGCGCTGGCTCAATCCCCGCCCCTCCCCAGTGATGAGCACTTTTGTGGACGCGCCTGGATATCCTGAATGAAGGGAATGTGTCCTTGCTTTCATCCCGGGGTTGGATTTCCTCACTTGGGAAGGGTGGGTGTTTTGTGATTGTCAAGGCTCATTTCCAATCTCCCACCCCTCAGTGATGGAGAGTGGCTGCATCGACCCATCATTAGCACATCTATTTCGCACCCAAATTCGCACCCATTTAAATGGCCCCGGTAGCATCTCAGCACCTTCCTCTCTCTTACCCAGGGAACAAGGCATTTGGACCTTGATAAAGGTTTTTGTGTCCCAACTAGTCAGGAAAGACAGGGACCAAAGTTAACGCCAGAATTTCTCTTGTTCTTCGAGCAAGACCTAAGTTGATTTTTAAAGTCACATATAATTGAGGATGATTTTAATTTGGTCGTTATAATCTTCCTGTGAGAAATTTTCCTGTGAGTTGAAGACTTCAAACGGGCGAGAAATGGAAGTCGTTTTGTGTTACAGATATTTGTACGTGAAGAGCGTGTAGCATTCTTCTTCCCAAATCATCGACTACACCTGACTGCAGTTGTGTTACAGAATTCAGAAAGGAATCAAAGAGTCAGTGAATAAATTAAGCCCTGTGCCTTCTAGTTCATGGGCTGCATTGAGGGAAAGGAGGGAACCTCTCTCCAGCTCCTGGGTGGAGAACACCCAGGTAGAACTTTAAAACAAACCCTAAAAGCACAGCTTTATTCAAAGTCCCCTTCCACCCATCTCCTCTGCTTGTCACTTCTTTAGGAGTATTTTGCCTTTGCGGGTAAATGATTTCAAGAGTACACCCTCCTTCCTGTGTATATGCTAACCCAGTGATCTTGGTGGTGATTAAAGTGCTTCATATAAAAATAGAGGGCAAAATCTTTCCCATTATAGATTGAAAGCTAGCTTCTAAATTCTTTAAAATTAACACATTGGAACAGGGGAATCTAGAGGGATGTAATAAAAAGATAACCCTGCTTCATGGTTACTGGTGGCTTAGACACATGGCATTATCATGTAGGGGCTGATATAACTGACTTTCAATTTCCCAAATAACTCTTCCCTGAGAGTTTAAAGTATATTTAGTGTGTGCAATAGTGAGGATATTTGATGACATTTAACAGTGGCAGTGTGTGTTTGTTGGGTGAATATTGAAACCAATTTGGATTCTTTTCCTACCACTCTGACCGTGATGGGGATGGACCCTGAAACTTGCAGGGAGCCCTGGGGAATAGCATAAGCACACACCCTGTGCCATCCCTTCCGGTCCTGAAGCAGTTGAGCTTGAGTCTTGCTGAACCTGAGTTCCTATCACTGTACTTCAACAGACCCGTGTTTCCATTTTATCCCCTAAATAGCATCCCTGAAATAGTCACCATGTGTGCAGCGCTGTTCAAGTATATATATTCTCAAAAGCAAATAAATTGGGAAGCTAATAAGGAGAAAATTGAATTGTGCAGGCCCATTTCTCTCCCTAGTAAATCTGAGAGATAAGTGTGACAGCTGGGACTGACTGAGTGACCAGACGTCTCATGAAGAGCTAAGGCGATGGACAACCGCAGCTGTGAATGCAAAGGCTTCCGAGCCAATTCTAGTGTCATTCTAATCTCTGTGCAAGTTGCCCCATATGGCTTGGACCCTCTGCTGCCAAGTTCAGACATTAGAGAGAAGAGAGTGGCAGTCTTTTCAAATGATTCAGGCATGCCAGGGTGAATAACCTCTGCTCTCTGCACCGAGGGGTCCTTTGAAATCCAGTCTCCTGCTGAAACTTACCGCTCAGCTGCATTATGTATAAAGAGAGTCTAAAAGGCCTTTCTGGGGCAGCCAAGCACCCGAGGTCTTGGGCGGATGACTCAGCGCTGCCAGCATGTTATCTGAGCTCTGAGGTTCCGCCTTGTCTCACCTGCTCCATCTCAGCAGGTGAGAGGATCAGTGCTGCCCAGCATCCCCCAGGCCGTTCTTAATCACTGTCAGTGGACAGTAGGATTGTGCTCACGTCAAGCAGGACTCTGTCAGCAGTAAAGTCAGGTCAGCTTCTGTGGTTTCCTGCTCTTGCCCACTGAAGCCTCTGGCCGAATGAGTGCATTCAAGTTCAAGTATTCACAGCATGCTCATCTCCCTGGCTTTGGAGCCATGTTGCTGAGGCTGAACTAAGTTGCAGAAAGGTCCAGAAATATTTATTTAGAATAAGGTTTGGCAAATACCTGATGGCATCGTAATATGTACTGTCAAGGAGTTTCAGGGTTTACTGGTGCACACGCCGTGATAAGGTTTATTTTTGGATCTTTTTGCCCTTCAGAGGCCTCTAGAGCTATTGCACCGGAGGCGAAATACAGTTTGTCATATTCCAGTTCCCTTCCTCTGTGCACCCTTGAACTTCTGCTGCCCTATAATTCTGCTCTCCCACGCCTTCCAGGAAGGTCTGTGAGGAACATCAGAATCTGAGAACATGGATAAGTTTTCATTGCCGCAAGGTTGACCCTGACTGTTAGGAACATCTGAGTGAAAAGCCAATGAAGAGATTCTCAATAAAACACTGATACCCAATGTGACTCATCAGGATGTATGTGTGGTATTTACCAAACCTGTAGATTTTTTTTTTTATCAGTGTTCCTCATGGTTCACCTTCTAGGGAACACATTTTTGGGAAATAGTGTTCTCTTCCTACTCACGAACTCCCTACATTCTGATTTCTTTACCTTGCAACTCAAAAGTAGGGTGCTTGGACTAGCCATGTGAGTCTTATGTGACAGCTATTAGAAATGTCACTCCATCCCAGACCTACAGAATCAGAATCTGCGTTCTGACAAGATCCCCTAGTAATTCCTAGGTATGGCAGAGCTGGAGAAGCAGTGTTTTAGACTGTGGCAGCCAGCTTTCACATTCCTACCTGTAACCATCCTGATGAAAGTCACCAGTGATACCTTCTTGCCCCTAAAATGGCCTCTTTTGAATCTCATCTTTTTGTCCTCTCTGGTAATTTAATATCATCCTGCTGGCCAGTCCTGAAAACACTAGAGAGAAAGTGGTGTATGTTCAAAATAATACATTTAAACTGCACAAAATAGTGCAAAATAAAAGTTACAGTCCCCCTTCTCCACCATCCTGATCTAATTCTCAGAGATAATCATAGGATTTTGGTTTGGTTTTGCCATTCCTGTTCCTTTCAGAAACTTTCTTGACGTATTTGGGCACATACAATTTGTTACCGCACAAGTGCTATCACATTGAACTGACTGCTTTGTAACTTACTTCCTGTAACAGTAAATTCCACGACAATCCCCACTCTCGTGAACATTGTTCTCTCCTTCTCGGAACTTTTTCCTCCTTATTTCCCTGATGTTTCCCCTTCCTGCTCCACCCCTTACTCTCTGACCTCTTTTCTGATCTTTTTTGCCACCTTCCTTCCAGGTCCTGTCTTGCCTCTGAGTTCTGTCCCTGTCTTTCTTTGTCCCTCATTTCCTTGCTGTCCCCCACACAGGTTTTTAGCCACTGCCTTTGGTGCCCCACCTCACAGATCTCTGGCTTTGGCGAATTCTCCTTAGCTCCACGCCCATTTCCCCACTGTTGGCTGGACATCCCATAGACCCTCCAAATGTAATATGTTGATGTTATTTGTCAAACTCTGCTCCTTTCCTTCCTCTGTGCCCTTCCTGAGCTGATGACAGGTTATCATTTGGGCTTCACGTTGGCTTGAACATTCAGATCGGGTCTAGATCTAAATAAAGACTCCCTAGCCTGAGACAAGGTTAAAAGTGCAACCTGAATGTAAACACTTCAGTGGAAGTCTTGTGGTAGTGTTTGGTTATAAAATTATCATCCAGATGATCCAGAATGTTCTTAATAGTTGAACGATTATCAAAATAAAAACTACAAAATGTAAAAATCCTCTTTGTGGCACTCTTAAGAAGGCATCCAGTGATACCAGTTTGAGAAATACCAGGTTAAGCCAATGGTCCTCAAAGTGTTGCCTGAGCACCAGGTTTCTCAGAATCTCCTAGAGTACCAATTAAAAAATGCAGGTTCCCACTCTGCCCATACCCCAGAACTACAGAATCAGAATACGCCAGGGCATAAACCTGTACTTTTAATGAGCGTGCTGAAGAGCATTCTGGTTATAAGAAGATGAGCCGGGCAGCCCAGACCCGTAGTAAAAAAACACCTTGGTGAATGTGCCCCTAGGTATATGTTGCTTTTTAATTAGAGAGACTGAGGGGGCTCTCAGCTGCTTCCATCCCTTCTCATGCCCCGGGAAGCAGGCCTCTGCACCTTTTCTCTCTGTGGACACCAGCTGCAGCAGCTGGAGCTTGCCGGGCTCTGCCCCTCATGGTAGGGAAACGCTTCTCTCTTCCCTGGGGGAGTGATTTGCAGGAAGGCTACCAGATGGAGGTCTTCTAAATAGACCTAACATTTATGATGTTTATTATTGCTTCTCATTATTAGGCCAGATATTGCTTCTGTCCTAAAACATTTGAAGAGAACCAAAATAAGTGTGACCCACTTACTTTTCTTCCCGTAATTCTAAGCAAAAAAAAAAAAAAAAACCATCTTCTAGTCCCATATTTTATTTGCTTTCATGAGACTGAATTCATAAGTCAGGCTGTCAAGATTCCTGGAGAGTCGCTACCTTTCACAGCGCACATTTCAGAATCATTCTGAGGACTTAGGCCCCTTCCCTTGTAGCGGCTGCCCCCGGCACCAGCTTTCAACAAGACGGACCTGGTAGCTGCTGGATAAAGTTTGGCTTCTGTGAGGATGAATGCAATGTAATACTTAGATGGAGACACTGAGCCTTCCATCTCAGACTATTCACAACAATTAAGCTACTTTTATGAGACTTTGCCCCGCGATAGAAGGTGCTGTCCTGGCCTAGGCATCCCAAACGAGACTGCCTGTAAGCCGCTCACCTCACTGCCTTTACCTTCTGAAGTAGTCACAAGGCAAGCATTGGCCCAGATTGCATATTGATCTATGATTTTTTTTTTTAATTTTTTTTTTAACGTTTATTTTATTTTTGAGACAGAGAGAGACAGAGCATGAACGGGGGAGGGGCAGAGAGAGAGGGAGACACAGAATCGGAAGCAGGCTCCAGGCTCCGGGCCATCAGCCCAGAGCCCGACGCGGGGCTCGAACTCACAGACCGCGAGATCGTGACCTGAGCTGAAGTCGGACGCTTAACCGACTTAGCCACCCAGGCGCCCCTTGATCTATGATTTTTAAATGGTGACTTCAGAACACTGGGGAGATTTTTTTTCAGGCTTGGATGGAATTGCTCCACCCCTTGGTGGCCCCAGAGCCTATTCTTTCTAGTGACAGATATTCTTTGATACTTCAGTAGGGTGTGTATAATAAAGATCTGATATTCTGATTACATCTCTGTTATATTTCAGTGTCATTTTTGGGGACGTAGTAAACCCCAACTCCCTAGTAAATTTTGCCTGGGCACAGAGTGGAGCATAGATTCGCTCCTAAGATGGATTCAGGTCAACCTTGAACTTGCCTGTAGAGACAGAGTTCACAGATGGCAAGCATTATGGTGCCTCTAAGAAATAATGACCCTGTTAGATGGTGATTCTGATTCATCATCCAGCTCTTTTACCACTCACGTAAATCATCCTTTCTTGCTGATGTAATCATGCAGCTTGGAGGATATAACTCACATACTTCTAATTCTCAGAGCCAAGACCTGCTCCAGGGTATTCCCCGCCCCTTTTAAATGCTAACCTCACCTTCCACTGAAGTCTGGATGAGATACTCACAGATATAGTCTCTGCATTTCTGGATTCTATCTTTGCAACCCCACAAAACACTCTAATACAGAATGAAATAAATTTTACTGAATGTATGCCAGCCTTGCAAAAGCAAGACGTTACCAATTCATTTATCCTTCTTTTGAGTCAACCAATAAGGTATACTACATGCCTGATGCTGTCCATATAATGGTGACTAAGGCAGACATGAATCCACCTTTGTGGGCTTACACTGGTGGGGAGGAAGGGTTTCGATGAAAAAGGAAATCAATAGAATGATGTGTATGAGAGTGAGAGTTTCCTGGTGGTAGTGACACTTAGATAGGAAGGTCAGAGAAGGAGGAAATTGCGTAGTCCACTATCGTAGGAGATTATTCAAGAGGGGCTTCTGGGTGGCTCAGTTGGTTAAGTGTCTGACTCTTGATTTTGGTTCAGATCATGATCTCATGGTTGTGAGATCCAGCCCCACATCAGGCTCTGAGCTGACAGTGCAGAGCCTGCTTGGGATTCTCTCTCTTAGTCTCTCTCTGCCCCTCCCCTGCTCACGTGTGCTTGCTCACTCTCTTTCAAAATAAATACACATTTAAAAAAAAGAGAGAGAAATAATTAAAATTCCAAATAACAGAAAATACCAAGCCCAGAGGCAAGAAAGTTCTGGGGTCATTCTAGAAACTGAAAAAAAATGTCTGTGTAGATAGAGTATGGGAGGCAAAGGGGACAGTGACAAGAAGTGGGATTGGAAGGTTGGCAGTGCCCTTTCATACCCAGACCAAGGTGCAGAGTTTGGTCTTTATATCAAACATTGCAGGAAGCCACCAAAAGATTTTGAAACTTGGAAGTAACATGACCTGCTTTCCATTTTTTTGAGGTCACATTGGCTGTTGTAGGGGGGAAAGATTGGAGGAGGACACGTATGGAAGCAGGAAGGCTGATTAGGAAGGTATTGCAGTAGTGGGGGCATGGGATGATGGTGACTGGGAGAGAGTGGTAGCAATGCAGGTGGAGAGGAATGGATGGATTTGAGGTGGATTTTGGAGACTGACTTCATAGGACTTACTGATGCATTGGATGGGTGGTTGCAGTGATCTTATTGCCAACACCTCTCAGTTCCATTTCAGTTTTCCGTCACCATAATGATTACAAGTAGATGCAAAAAGATTTACAAAGGGAAAAATACCCTAAACTTTGATGCTGTCATTGAATCTGTGTTTTTGTGTCCGCTGCTAGAAACCATCCATTTGGCTGATGATGGCACTGAAATACTCTCACAGTTTGAGCTGTATATCTAGTATATTTCCATGGCCAAGCAGCTGAGGGCCTAATGGTCATCAGTGTGTTTAGATGACAGGGATGTTTGGGTGGCTGGGGCTGGAACTGAAATGAGGGTCAAATATGGTACCTGTGGAGATTAAATAAGGCATGTAGTTAGGTGGGCAGGGATTGTGGACAAGCAAATCAGTTATTTAAATAGAATTAGATAAGAGGCACCTGGGCAGCTTGGTTGGTTGAGCGTCTGACTCTTGATTTCAGCTCAGGTCATAATCCTAGGGTCGTGGCATCAAGCCTTGCATCAGGCTCGGCACTGAGTGTGGAGCCTGCTTCAGAATCTGTCTCTCTGTCTCTCTCTTTCTCCCTCTGCCCCTCTCCCCTCCTCATACTCTTCCCCACCCCCTGACTTCTCTCTAAAATAAAAATAATTAAAAAAATAGAATTAGATACAAGGTTGGGTAGAGGCTGGAACTCATAAAAGCTTCAGAAATCCTGAAGTACAGTCCTAAATATGAATAAAAATTATACTAACAAGCAAACTTGTTATACTAACTAGCAAAGAAAAGATAGTACCCTGGCAGAGAGCAGAGGTTAAAGTCAGAGGAAAGGTAGCTTTAAGGTAAACCCTCAAATTGGGTCTGAAGGAGGGACAAGCATTCCACTGGGTGTAGTTACCTCAGCCCAAGGCTATGGCTGACTGTGGGCTTTGTCTGTGATTACTCAGTGCTTCGGAGTCAGTAGGCTCTGTAATAGTCCTTCTGAGTTTTAAATGACCTACGCTTGAGGCAGTAGTCCTCCTGTGCCTGGTGAAGTATTGAT
This sequence comes from Panthera pardus, assembly GCF_024362965.1. Classification (NCBI taxonomy): domain Eukaryota; kingdom Metazoa; phylum Chordata; class Mammalia; order Carnivora; family Felidae; genus Panthera; species Panthera pardus. Next base: position 98,675,599 of record NW_026526810.1, on the reverse strand, counting down.
ACAGGAACTTTCTCTCTCCTTGTGGAAATTTGGGACACTTGGTAGGGAGAAAGGATTAGGTGCTCAGTGGAACTGTTTGCTTCTTGTCGACAGTGTTTCTCAAAGTGTTGTTGGTAGGCCATTTATGTCAGAAACAAATTTGTTTTTTAAAATACAAATTCCTAGGCTCACCCCACGGTCTCCTAGTGAGGGGCTTGAGGAATCTGCTTCATTAAGTAGCTTCCAGTGAATCCTAGGCACACCAGAATTGGAGAATGATGAGGGAATTTTGAGGAATTATGAGGCTGAACTTTCAGAACACTCAGAGTAATCTTTGGCAATTTTTTTCCTGTAGTGCCCCAACTTCTTCAGGGCTTGAGCCAGAATCCTCAAAGTTGGCTTTTCTGTTTGGGCTTAGAGATTAATTAAAATGGTTCTTGTATGGAGTTTAGAATGAAGATAATACTGTTAACTCTGAGACTTCCACCTCCTCATGGGAGAAGGGGAGGGGAGGTCATGTGAGTCTTACCAGCTCACTCTGGAGGATGCTTCTAACATCTCCCGACCTCACAAAGCCTCCAGAACAAAGACCCCAGAAGGACATGGTGGGAACACAGACAGCTAACCATTCACATTCCCAGTAGTGTAGGGCCTCCTCAGTCAGAAGAGTCCCCCAGGTGGCCTCTGTTTATAGCTTGGAAAATTCATGGAAGAGAAAAAAGGCCTGAGGGTGGAGTTGGGCTGTATACTACCAGGCACAGTGAGGAGTTACAAGCTTGATCTCATACAAGATAAAAGATTTCACTACCACTAATGATTCAGTTCAAAGCTGCATATTCTGGTAAATATAGCATTCTGGCTTAAGTCTTCCCTTCTGGCAGTTATTTTCTTACAACTCTTGGCTGAGCACTGAAAGCATGGGGGATTTTTCTACACACAAACTAGTAGCAAAAGCAGATTATGTGTTCCCAAACTAATTCTTTTACTTCCAAACTCACTTTTTTTTTTTTTTTTTACCAGCCCCTAACGTCTCAAGGAGATTTGATTCTACACCTTAAAAATGCAGAGGAAATTAAGTAAAGCAGAAGAGTGGTTTTTGTATTCATTATCTCAACTGAGTGTTAATGTCTGTTGCCATCCAGTGGTTGTGATGAAAATATCCAACCTTTACTTTTTAGCCTCATCTCAAACTGCCAGGATTTCAAATTTACAGATCTCTTGGGATATGATGTAAGAAAATATGTCTTTGATTGATTTTACAGTGGCCACTAAATGGCTAAATGGCTGGGCCATTTATGAGGTGATTGATCAGTTAAATTATTATCCATATTGGGGGGGGGGGGGGGAACCAGCACAAGGACAGTGTTTCAAAAGATATTCCTAAATGGGTAACCTAGTTTTTATCAGAATTAATTTTAAGCTATACCATTTGGCCTGTAACAAACACAAAATATAACATGATGTAGAATTTATGAACCATAGTTTCCTACTAATTGGAGTTTTTGGATCAATGCCCTCATTTTAAATTGAAGTCAAAAACTTAGGTATAGTCAGTTGTTCCAAATGATATTTCAGGGGGAGAAGAACCAGGATTTGAAATAATATCTGATTGATTCGCATCTAGTGCCCTTTTCCAAATAAATTGATTTCCAAGTAGTTTAGTTGTTTTTAAGAAAATCTAAAAGTTTCTCTATGCCAAGTTACTTTAGAATATAAAGATGTAAGATTTATTATCATAAATGTATATGTACATAAATAGGACTTTTATAATAGTACACGATATGTGCGGCTAGGTCAAGTGTTATCTTTATCAGTCAGCTGGAAATTCAGTCCAGTACCCTGGAAAGGATTTAATTTTTCTTTAATTTTAGGCTAGCCAACTGATAATGAATCAATTTTACATAAAGTCATAGTTTTCTCTAAAGTTGGAAATAAATCATATCATAAGTAATTTGATTCTAGATAATTTTGATATGGGTAAAATGGCCTCATTGTCAATTTGTCCCTTTTATTTTCTTACTCTTCCCCTTTGTTTGAGTCCACATTTTTATGCCCTTTTATATTCCTCTGAACAGAATCTTGAAATTCAGGGTAGATTTTTTTATATTCTGCAAAGATGTGCTCTAATTTCAAAGCCAAAAATCCTGGCTTTGACTTTGATTTCTAAAACTTTTCATGGTTCACATTCTCATTCTTGTGGACACCACACCTTTCCCTCAGATCCCATTAGTGTGTCTAAGAACACAAAAGGACTCCTTGATTGAGAAATCCCCGAGCCAAACCCTAGAAGCTGAGGGCAAAATCCTCTTGAAGAGACACTTTTTGGATTTCAGTGTTACTGTTCATGGGTCACATCTGGACTGTTATGCCTCTAGGATGATACAGATCATTCACTTGAATTGTAAGTTTTATACCTCCAACTGTACATAATATTTGCCCTTATAATTTATATGATGACTATTTTGTGATAGGTAAAGACAGATTTTCTACCACGTTGATACATCCTCTTCCGTAGTACAGTCATTGCTGGGAAGTGGCTTCTCAGTTCGGCATTGCATTTCCCAGCCTTCCTTGCATCTAGGTGAAGCTATGAGCCTCATTCATATCAATAGAGTGTGAGTGGAAGTGAGATGGGTCACATCTGGGGCAATGTTGAAGACACAGTTGTACCTTGTCCTTGAAGGCTCTACAGCTAGGGAATGACAAAGGGAAAAGAAGCGAGGTCCTGGACCAGCTACCTGGAGGAAATCTGCTTGCTAATGCACTCCATGTTGATCGATTACATTAGCTCAAAATAAATTTCTCCCATGGTGAGCCACTGAAATTTTGGGGTTGTTACTATAGCTAGCCTCATCCTGACTGATATGATAACATGGAACATGAGGTTGAGAAAAGCCTACAGTTAGAACATATGTTGGAACACGTGTCCCATAGCTGCACAATTTTATGTCTTGCTTCTCCTTCTCTATACCTATTTTGTACTCTCCTCTACTGATGTTGGTCAGTCCTTCTGCCAGAATTACTGGTAGCATAATTCTGATCCTGTTTGAAAAAGACAATCCTGTCCTCAAGACATTGTGTTGCAACTTAGTGAAATATTGTCAGAAAAATGGAAGAGATCTTTAATAACCGCAGGATGAGTAGCTGGTGCCCTCTGGAATTGTGCAAAGTAAGAAGTAGCCCTCGTGGTGACCATCAGGTTCACCAGAGCAAAAGCATATAAAGTTTTTGTGAGATAAACTGCTGGGAGAACTAGAAAAGTCCCTCTGCCTAGCGCTAGCCCCAGGCAAAATTGGGACATAAACACAGTATCTTGGGGTCCTCTACCTCCCACCACTCTCGCATCCTTCACCTCAACACTGTCCTTCAGCTACTTGAAGGCTCCCAGTGCTCCTGAGGTCTCCTTGCTTCCCTTTCAAAACATGCATTCCCTATATTCCTTATCCTCAGAGTCCTTCATGCTTCCCATTTCTTAGGGTGTACTATACAGGTTTAATTTGATAAACCAATTCTTTTTCATGTGTTAGTGAGCTAGTGTATGATTCCTCCTATGCAGCAGATCTCCAGAAGGCTCTGAAGGAAGGAGCCACCTTAGGGTAAGTCTAGTCCACTGTTTTAGGGAGTAGTTTCCTCAGTCCAAGACTCCATTCCCAGTAGTATATGTTCTGAAACACAAGCATATTAGACTCTGGAATAAACTAGGATGCCTTTTCTAAATTTGCACTGCATATGTACCAGGAGAACTACATCCTAGTGTGGAGATCAGTTCATTGTTGCCTGAGTGTGTGATCTCCATCCTAGTGTGGAGATCAGTTCATTGTTGTCCTCTAAGAATTGGGATCCTCAATTAGAATTAGAGCAGGATCCCTGAGCCAGGCCTAAGGTCCTTCCCTCTCCAGTGGCCCCTTGTCTGGATTCCCCTTCTCTGGATTCTGTATGATTTTGGTTGTATATCCTTGTCTTCACTGGGACAAGGACTCAGGGGCCAGCTGGGTTTGGATCCTGTTCCACCACTTACTACTAGCTGTGTAATTTGGGGCAATTTAACCTGTCCGCACTTCAATTTTTTTCATCTGTTCAAAGGGGAGAATAGTACATGCATCACAGGATTCTTGTGAGGGTTAATTGAAATCATAGGTTAAGTAATTACTCTCTCATTTTATTACTATTTAAATATTTATGTTAATAATAATTATACAATGAGATAGGACTTTGGAAGAATCTAGCCCAGTTACTAATTTAATGCAGGAATTCTTTCTACAACATATTCTTTCATAAAATTTCAATTAATAAGTTTATAGGTTTTCTTCATATGTCACAGTTTGATTGGCTGCTTTCCAGTGATTTATAGGAAGTTGACTTGATCTCACTAATAAGCTCCTTCCCAAGCATATTGTGGGACAGGTTGCTTCTGGGAAGGCTTTTTAAATCCAGCTGGCCCAATTTATCTTCTTCTGTTAAGTGTTGATTTTTTTACCCAAAATATATATGCTTAGGTCCCACCCTAAATATCCCAGAGTATAATCTTTGCGTGTAACATCCGTATATCAGAATTTTTTAGAATCCCCCAGGGTGATCTAAAATGCCCATGTAAGGTTTGAAGCCACTGAGTTGACCCCAACTGTGGTATGCAGTTCCCTGAATCTTCAGTCCCATTTGTTTTTTCCCCCCAGGCTTCGGCATTTATAGTTTTCTGACTCTGTCAGGCCATATTGGAGTAACAAACCGCCAAATCTCAATGGCTTAGCTCAACAAATATTTACTTCTAGCTCCTACAGAATCTGCTGCTAGTTGGTGGGGACTCTTCTTTGTCCAACTACAAAGAGATCCAAGCTTCTTCTCTTCTATGCTACCGAATATCAACGTATGGTTTCCCAGGTCACCATGGTCACCATGACAGAAGAGAAAGCTGGAGGGGCACGCTCGTTCTTCACAGCTTCCTCCTGGAAATGATACATTTAAGTTTTGCTACCATCCATTGGCCAGAATTAGTGACATGACTCTCTACTGATGCATGGGACACACTAGAAATTCAATGAGCATGAAGTGCTTATCACAGACCTCTTGAACAAATATCTCTTGTTTTAGAACTTCATAGCACTTACCATTACTTACTATATTATACAGATATTTGTTTGTTTATTTATTGCTTGTTGCTACCATGTAGATTTTAAGTTCTTTAACATCACACACTTTGATTTGCTGCTGTGTCTCCAGTGCCTACAATGGTGTCTGGTAAATAGTAGGGACACACCAAACATTTGGTGAATAAATGAATAGTGACACCAGACACATAGGTGAAGACACTGGAGTATATTATGGGATTTTGTTGTATGTCAGTGTGTTTTATAGCTGTGCTCTTTCCCAAGAGCTCATTTAAATGTTATTGAGTCCAGTGAAAGGTTAAAGAATAATAGGCCAATTAAGTAGAGAATACTGTGTGTGGATCCCCTACTGTTATTCATGAAGAGCATTTACCTCTTGGCTGTGCACTCCTGGAGTGATCAGCTCAGGAAAGGGCAAACGGAGTCAGCAGAGAAAGATGCTTTTCTGCGGTTCAGCTGACATAGCCAATAACAGATTTGAGTTGACAAAGCAGAAGGTGACGACATCACTGTAGGCCTGTGTGCAGCCTTTCTTTGCTGAGCCTATGGAATTTGTACAAGTCCGGTCTATTGAAACTTTATAACCCCCATAAAATGGGAAAACTTTCTGTGGTGAATGCTTCTTGTTATTTTGAACGCAGCAGAACCCAATTTAAAAGCAGGACTTGTTATTAAGGTTGGTGTGGAGACAGGCAGTATTATGGGGTGACTAAGGCATGAGCTCTGGAATAAGACAGATATGGGTTTGAACCCCAGTCTACCAGTTGCTGACCTAAAATTTCCCAAGCCTCATCTGTAAAATGTGGCCAATAATTCCTACTCTTAGAGTTGGAATGAGATTCAAATTGAATTCATTAAATGATGTTTTAAGGGGCTTAGGTTAGTAGAAGACCGGCACATTGTAAATGGCAGCAGTTATTACCACGTTCCATGGCTGGATCATGTTTTCTATACTAGATAAGGCTGTACACCCCAGCTATAGTCAGTAATGGGAGTTGCCAAGGATACGAGAAAATGTGAGGCAGTGGGGATGGGCTCCCCTCAGTGAATCAGCCTCCTAGTCTTGGAGGCTGGCAGTATGGCAAGCCTCTCTAGCACAGTGGTGGCAGCCCAGCCATGCACCTGAGCTCCATCAGCAGCCCATCCATCTTCCTTCTACACAGTCAACATTACTGTTCCCCAGGATGGGGAGGATCTGAGTGGGCTGCTTCATCACCATCTGATGCTCACCTGTCACAGCCCCTTCTCAGGGACATTACTCCCCTTCATCAACGTTTAGTTCAAGCCACCAGCACAGGCTAGCAGGATGGATTCCTCCCAACACAGAAGAGTGACCAAGGTGGTAGCAGCTTTAGCAGAACCATTAAGGCTACTTTCCTTTAAAAGGGACTGAATTCACAGCAAGCTTAGAATTGCAGATTCTTCTTTCCCAATTCCCCAAGCGTAACTATGCACACAAAGACGATTCATCCCTATGATTTATTTTTATGGAAAGCTACTTTCTGAACAATCAGATTCTTTAGGAATATTTGAAATATTGTTTGGGGAAAAGGTTTAGCTATGTTGTCACGATGATAAACGTGGAATAACCTCTTTAAAATGGATAGGCATATCCTTGAGGGTGTGTTGCTTACATAAAATGCTTCAAATGACTGCCATTTCTCTCAAAAATCTCTTCCACTTCTGTTATATGCTCTCGGCAGTCCTAAGTAGGATGTAAGCTGGGCCTCCAATTCAGGGCAGTCTCTTCTTGTCTGCCTGGTCCCATATAGGCAGGTGGACTGGCACCCGGCAGATGGGATTTACACAGAAGTTCTGTCTCCGTCTCTGGAGTTTTCTTGTAATATCTTCCTTGGTTAATGCATTTTGCTTCATCTTTCTTTTCCACCAATTTCATACTTTCAAAAATAATTATGTATTAACTCCCAAAATCCATACAGGGTATTTCATAGGCACTGACAAAGACTTGTCATCCATAACCTAGTATGTATTTTAATTATCCTTTAGAGAAGACAGGGTTATGGTCAGCTCTTCAAACACTTAACTCTTATCTATGATTTGGAAATGAGTACTCCTGGTTCTTTTCAAAAAGCTATTTAAAAGAGGTTATTATAGAAAGTTGCATACAGATTGGAGAAAATACTATTATGAACTACCACATAAAGATAAACAAAATTTAACAGTCATTACCATTTTTGCACACTTGTTTCAATTGCTTTTGAGGGAAGCATTTTAAAATGAAGTTACAGCCATCAAGATATTTTACCTCTATATACTTTAGTGTACATCTCTAAAAATAGGAATTTTTACTTAGGTAACCATGGGACCATTGTTACATCTAATAAAACAAATACCTTCCATTATCTAATGCCCAGTTCGTATTCAAATTCTCTCAAGATTCCTCCAATTGTTTTTTCAGTTGGTCACTTTTTTTGAAAGATTTTATTTTTTAAGTCATCTCTACCCCCAATATGAGGCTCAAACCCATGACCCCAAGATCAAGAGTCACATGCTTTACTGACTGAGCCAGCCAGGCACCCCTTCAGTTGGTCACTTTTAATTAGCCAATGAGCAAATATCTCTCAGCTTTTATTTTTCCACTACGTTGCCTGTAATAACATGGAACAATGGAGAGTTCCTTTGGGTTGTATGTTATATGATGATCAGATGTATTTCCTTTCTTCCCAATATTTTATTATAAAAATTTTCAAACGTATGGAATAGTTGCAAGAGTTCTTCAGTGCACCTCTGTTTACATGGTACTATTTTTAATTCCTTCTCTGACTTGCTGAGGTGACTGAGACTGGATAGTGTCTATACCTCGGATTCAGTTAGACAGTGAATATTCTACGGCTTCTTTTTAGGTAGAAGCTTTAAATAATATTTGCAAAGCAGATAGATAGTGTACTTATTACTTTGCACGGTTTATAAATCTTGAGAGTATCTTCTTCTCCAACTGGCAGCCTGTAAATATTATTAAGCCTGACTTTCAGTTGACAGTACTTTCCTGGGGTATCCCCGGAGAGCCAGGTGCTGCACTGTGACAGTGGCACCACCATTGTGGGTTAAGTGAGAAAAATGACAAGCCACCCTAATACTGGAGCAATTGGAACAGGCAGTGTGTTTACACCTTATGCAATGTCAGTTGTATTTCAACATTATCCAAAAATATCATGCAAAGGTACTTGGAAAAGAGAAAAACAAATCTGGTTTCTAAAGCGTCTGTCTGAGGGTTGCTACTGTTGCTATGGAGATCAGAGAAGCAGATTTTCATGGCTTTACCACACTGAGCTTGTTTTTGAACAGATTCATGAGACTGTGGGCTTTTTTTCTCTCTCCTATTCTGGGTGGTTTTGTTAGACGTAACCTTGCCTGAATAATATTAACATATCACTTGTGTGAAAGCACATTAGATGCTAATGCTTGGAGTTGTTTTTAGCAGAGTGATTTAACAGTACAGGATTCGTTTTTTCATTTGAATGTTTTAAAATAGACTGACTCTCCTAATCAGCATTAACATAGAGCTCAGCTTGGAGCATAAGGAAATGCTAGTTTAATATTTTAGTGCCATCTGCTGTAAGTTTCATGGCATTCTACCCCATCTGGCTTATTTGCAGCAATCCCCACCACCACCTCCCGCCGCCACTTTCTTTTTTAGTCTTAGTAGAACGCAGCAAATCTCCTTCCAAATGTTTTATAATGATTGGCCCTGTTTCTTCCTACTGGTCACTGGATGAGGCTTCTGTCAGAGAAATATATTCCCTTGGCTCTAGGTGTCCATTTCCTGACGACTTCTGCTTCAGCCTAGTGGCTGCACGCATGCACGCGTGTGATAATTATCAAGCAGTTAACACATTCCTAGACCTCTCTGCTTTATCTCAAACGAATGCCTGACTCTTCGTGAGTGAACATTTGTAAATTCAGCAACATCACTAAATAAATAATTCTGGAGAACCTATCATGTGCTAGGCTCTTTCCTAGGCAGGGTGGGTGGTGGGAGGAGAGGAGAACAAAGCAGAGGCCCTGCTTGCATGGACCATGGAGTTCCGTTACAGGGAAGACTAGCAGTATCCAAGTGAACACATATATTACAGTGTCATGCAGTGGTAAGGGCTGTGAATTAAAAAATGAGGGTGGCAAAGCTACTTTAAATAAGATGGTTAAAGATGGATGATAGGATTAAAATATTGCAATGGACATCTCTAATGTATTACGGTTGCTAACAAGGACAACAGATGTGTCCTCCAAGCCTGTGCCTTGAGGCTCTTATTAAAGACAGATACTTATTGTTAGTCAATTATTTTTGAACATTAACCAGCAACATTGCACAGATGAAAAACAAATCTATTCTTTGAAAGCTGTCAGATTCTGCTATTGTGATGGAACTAGGTAAACTTTGGACTTGACTCAGGTTGACAGTTCTTTAATTCAGCGTACAGTTATAGCTTCTATATGTTGTCTAGTTCTTTGCTGGGTTCCATGGGGGACCATGGGCGGTTTTAAGCCAGGACCTGCTCTCCAGCAGTTGCTTTTCACTGAATACTTCAGCAACTCTCAACCTATCCAGGGGATAGAATAAATGCATACGGAACATTTAAGTAAAAATTCCAGGCACTGTTAAAATTAACTCTCTCTAGAAATGCTACCAATCTTAAGTGCAATCATGTTGGACGTCAGAGAAGAGAGAAGTGTTAAAATGTCCCATGCATCTCTCTTCACCTACCCTCTTTAAATGTCAATTTGAGCTGAACATTGAGCCCCATGGAAATTTCTAATATTCTGTAATTAGAAACAAAGGAGATTCTGAGGTAATTAGAACCTTGAGCAACCGATTGGATTCCTCTGTATGTGCGTGTGTGTGTGTGTGTACTCACATGGGCATTCATTCATTCAGGAATCAAGTCTCAGACACCTTATTACATGTGAGTGACTGGGCTGTGGCTGAGGGAGCTAAGATAAATAATGCCTACAGGTATTTGTAGGGACAAGGATACAGATAAATTAGTGCAATAAAGAGTTACAGGAACAACGAAGCTATACTTGTCCTAGCCCTGTCTGTGTTATTGATTTATGCTGCATTGGCTGAGATGCTATATGAGTATTCTGACCTTTCTGTGCCTCTTTTCTCATTTCTTAAAAAATCTGGGGCAGAGAGAAGTGTTAGCAGAATGATTCCTATCCCTTTCTTACCTTAAGGAGGAAGGTTGAATTGTTCCAAAGAGGTGAGAGTATTTGTTTTAGTTTACTGAAAAATAAGCCATATAAATAAAATCAGTTTTTAAAAATAGTTTATTTATTTATTTTGAGAGATTGTGGGGGAGGGACGGAGACAGAGAGAGAGAGGGAGAGAGGGAGAGAGGGGGAGAGAGGGAGAGAGGGAGAGAGAGGGAGAGAGGGAGAGAGGGGGAGAGAGAGAGAGAGAGAGAGAGAATCCCAAACAGGCTCCGTGCTGTCAGCACATGTCAGCACAGAGTCCAGCACGGGGCTCGATCTTATGAACTGTGAGATCATGATCATGACCTAAGCCAAAATCAAGAGCTGAATGCTTCACTGATTGAGCCACCCAGGTGCCCTTAGAATTCGTTTTTTATTAGCGGGAGTACCATTATCAGATGCTAAAGTGCTAGCACATCAGTGGGAGAGAAGCGAATGGTGAGAATGTTTTGTCTCCCTGTTTTCCTCTTTATACAATGTACATGGAGTTACTGGCTAACTTTAGAGACTCATTAGCCCTCTGTACTGTTAAATGTAAATGCCCACCTCAGTAGAGGCTGATGGCAGGGTAGCTGCAAATTGAGAGGCACGGGTGCTGTATGTACTCCCTCCTAAGTATGCAGTCTCTCCTGCCATGTGCCTGGGAGCCAGCGGTAGCCTGTGTGGAAGCAAGAGTAAAACTGAGTTTGGGAATAGGAGGAGGCTGTTAAGTGTCTTATTTATTTCCTACTCTCTGGAGTACTTTTAGTGTGATTTTTCTGGGCATAAAGGAGAGATTTAAGTCTGCCATATTACCCTTACTGTATATAAAATTTCCATCAGTTGAGTACCACTTTTCAAGGCCAGGAATATATTTGCTGGGCTAACTAAAAGCTGTAAATATGGCTTTTTGCTGAGTGTTTATATCGATGATCCAGCCCTCTGGTTATCCACTTCTCCTCCTTTTCCCCAATCCAATATGCTTGGTTGGCATCAGAATGACATCTCTCTGGTCTCTGGCACAGCCTTTGTGAGAGATGGATTTCCCTCCTAATCACAGCGTTGGGGAAGATCAGTGGAGGCAGCAGCAAGTCAAACTCCAGGACCAACAAGGGCTCTCCCCAGACGGTTTTATTGTCATTTCTATATCTTCTCTCCTCTCTTTCAGTAGCTGGCAGCTTGATTATTTCTCCATATTCCTTTACTTCTGTACTGTCTGCACAGGACAATGCTGCATTCAAAACAGAAGAACCCAGCCATCACTTTATTCCATCACAGGGACACCCTGTCATTGCAAACAAGGACTAGCGTGTAGATTCTAGTGACTCCCTGCCTTTGGAACTCTGAAAGCTGACTCTTTAAGTGCCAGCAGATTTTCAAAGCTCTATTTCTGTTTCTCCTTTTCCTGATGGCAGACCATATTGTACTCACTGCTCTTTCATTCTATCCTCACAAAGACATAAGGAGTAGTTTGCTAAGAGGGAACATTGTTAAATATTGGATGGGATTTCTGAGCAATGCCAAATAATTTTCTAAGTAGATCTTTGAAGCTGACAGAGATTTAACTATTTTAAGGGGATTCCTAAAGGGATTAGAATTCAGAGATTCTTATGCTGGACCCTTCCTGCGGTGTGAAAGTTGTATCCCCCCCGCCAAATTCATATGTTGAAATCTTAATCCCCAAAGATGATGGTATTAAGAGGTGGGGTCTTTGGGAGGTGCTTAAGAAACCATTGCCCAACCCAAGGTCACAAAGATACACTCCTACGTTTTCTTCTGAGTTTTATACGTTAACTCTTATACTTAGGTCTTTGGTTTCTTTTGAGTTAATTGTTATATTTAGCATGAGATAGGAATCTAACTTCATTCTTTAGTATGTGGATATATAGTTGTCCTAGAATCATTTGTTAAAAAGATTGTTTATTTCCCATTGAAGCATCTTGTCATCCTGCTCAAACAACAATCGACCAAGTGTTAGGACTTATTTCTATACTCTTAGTTCTATTCCATTGGTCAGTATGTCTAGCCTTATGTTAGTACCACAGTATTTTGATTGTGCAGCTCTGTAGTAAGGGAAATCTGGAAGTATAAGTCCTCCAAACTTGTTCTTCTTTTTCAATATTATTTTGGCTATTCTGGGTCCCTTGCACTTCCATATGAATTTTAGAATCAACTTGTCAGTTTCTGAAAAACAGAACTTGATAGGGATTGCTTAGACCTTGGTAGAGATCCATTGTTAGGGATTGCACTGAATCTGTAATTTGCAGAATATTGCCATCTTAACAATATTATGTTTTCCAATCCATGATCATGGCAGATCTTTCCATTTATTTAGGTCATATTTCATTTCTTTCAACAATGTTTTGTAGTTATCATTGTACAAGTCTTGTCCTTCTTTTATTAAATTTATTCCTAATTACTTTATTCTCTGTGATAATATTGTACCACCACCTGCTTTTTAAAATACAATTTTATTGGAACACAGCCACACTTATTTGCTTAGACATTGTCTTTGGCTTTTGTATTGCAAGGACATAGTTGAGTAGTTGCAACTGAGACTATATGGCCCACAAAGCTTAAAGTATTTACTGTCTGGCCCTTCACAGAAACAGTTTGCTAATCAACATAATGTATTCTCAGACAGTGCTGATTCTCTTCTTTTTCTCCCTCAGAAATTCTGTGGGGTAAGATGGAAGAGGAATCAGAATCATTTATTTGATGGTGAGAAATACAAATAATGTTGGATAGGGTGAGTTTTGGAGTTAGCGAGACCTAGGTTCAAATCCTAGACTATCACTTTTTCCATTGGATCTCTCTGATACTCTGTTCCTGTTCCTTGAAATTTTAGTATCCTTTTCTTATGAGGGAAGAAAGTGACTTGCTAAAGTCATATGTAAGAGCCACTGTCAATAACTGGGCCCAGAACTCAGCCCAGAATTCCAGAGCTTCTACCTTTTTGTCCATTTTCATTTCCACAGCTTAGAAGTTAAGTCTCTGGGAGATATAATTTAAAAGTTGCTCCTTCCCTACTTCCTACACTAAATTCTTTTCTTTCCTTTTCTTTTTTTTGAGAGAGAGGGTACAAGTGAATGAGGGGCAGAGAGAGAGAGAGAGAGAGAGAATCCACAAGAGGCAGGGGAGCAGGACAGAGAAAGAGAGAAACAGGGCTTATCTGAAGTAGGGCTCGTGCTCACCCAATGCGGGGCTCATGCTCACCCGATGTGGGACTCAAACTCATGAACCATGAGATCATGATCTGAGCTGAAGTCATATGCTTAACAACTGAGCACCCATGTACCCCCTGCCACGCTAAATTCTTAACATCAGCTTGCTAGATGTGCCTTTCTTAATTATTTATACCATTTGCTTCTTTTCCACAAAAATTTAAGTGCTAAAAAATATGTTGGTTACTCAATATTAGGTGATATTGGAATAAGTTTTGTTTGGTTTTGCTGTCCCCTTACAGAAAAGATGTTACCTCCGTTTCTTAGTAATGATGTTCTGGTTTGGCTCATGAACATATAGGACATATTTACATTAGATGTGATGAAATGGAACACATAGCAGTTTCAGCCACCAAAAGCCTTTCTCTGCAGTATCTATTTTGTTGGTATAGATGACAACAGACTTCCAGCTGGAATATATTCAAATGGGTTTCCTCTTGCTCCTTTTTTGAATCTACTCCAGAAGAATGTTGACTATACCAAAACGGATTAAAATGTTCCTCAACAACTCCAGTTGTACACATAAAAGTCAGACTTCCAGTCACAACTAAAAGTTTCAAAAGCCTTTAGAAGTGTAACCCTATGGTTATCCGAAATCTAGTGCTTACAGAAAGGCCTTTCTCAGTCACCATATTTTTTTTGCCTTGATTCTTAATGCTTTACAAAAAAAAAAAAAAAAATAGCTGTTGTAATCTTTTAATAAAACAGCAGGCTATTATGACTACTCATTCTTTCCAGTGGGGCATAATATTAGAAATGACCAAGTGTTGGGGTGCCTGGGTGGCTCAGTTGGTTGAGTGTCTGACTTTGGCTCAGGTCATGATCTCGCGGTTTGTGGGTTCGAGCCCTGCATCGGGCTCTATGCTGACAGCTCAGAGCCTGGAGCCTGCTTCAGATTCTGCGTCTCCCTCTCTGTCTCTCCTCTGCTCACACAGTCTGTCTCTTTCTCAAAATAAATAAATAAATATTTAAAAAGAAAGAAAGAGATGTTAAGATAATGTTATCTTTTTCTGGAAATCAGGGAACTTCTTTAAAAAAAAACAAAAACAAAAACAAAAAAACAAAAACCTGACTGATCAAAGAGCTCAGAATCAGAGAACTTCTGGGTTGGAAGGAACCTGTACAAAAGACCTTATAAACATTCTCATTGACAGGGAACTCACTGCCTGTTAAACTGACTTTCCATCCTTGGTCACTTCTGAAGTTTATCTCATATGTTGATGCCACATATCCACTAAATCTATTGTATCATATGGGACCATAAATAAAACGATAACTGTCATAATAACCTTGCATTTTTGCTTTTCTAGACTCTAAATTTCCATTGCTATCAACCAACATTTGTTGGTTGGTTTCAAGTCTTTTGTAGCCTTTTGGTTCCTCCAAACCCCTTTTCTGAGCATCATACCCCAAGAAGAACATCATTCTGAGTAATGTGTGAGCAAGTTAGTACATTCCACAGCAAAGCCATGGCTTCTCACTGCGGACACCCAATTTCTACCAATCCAACCTATGGGCACATTACCTGTTTGTCAGCTCTGTTACACTATTGGCTTGTGTTGAGTTTACATCATCTAATAGTCTTAAGATTTTATCTGTATGGGCTATCAATAAGTTATATTTCTTCTATCTCACATTATTATAGTTGGCACTTTGGAAGGAAGTACTAGACCTTGCATTTTATCTCTGTTAAACTTAATCTTGTTAGGTTAATTCCATTTTCGTAGTCTGCCAAGATTTGAGAGGATTCTGTTACTCAATACATTTGCTATCTCTGCTAACTTTTACATTATTTATGGGCATGATCACTTGCTTTTTATGTATCATTGATGAAAGGTTTGAGAGCCCAAATCCTGTGATTGGCTATTAGAAACTTCTCTCCAGATTTAAACTTAATTCCGTAAACATTTATTCAGCATGTGCTTGGTAATGAACTATAGTCAGAGTTGGGAATTCGGCGATGAACAAGGTAAGATGTCGCAACCAAATCAGTAGTCTATATAAAGAGGAAGACATCCAAACAAATAACTATAGTATAAAATAAGGAGCACAGTAACAAAGATGTGAACAAGGAACGCAGAGGAGAGGTCAATAATTGCCCAGGGAGGTAAATGATGTGTATCAAGACAAAGTGATATTTGAGCCGAGTCATTTTTTTTTAATATTTTTAATGTTTATTTATTTTGGGGAGAGAGACAGACAAAGTGCGAGCAGGGGAGGAGCAGAGAGAGGAGACACAGAATCCAAAGCAGGCTCCAGGCTCTGAGCTGTTAGCACAGAGCCCAACATGGGGCTTGAACCCACGAACTCTAAGAGTATGACCTGAGGTGAAGTCAGATGCTTAACCAACTGAGCCACCCAGGTGCCCCTAGTCTTTTTTTTTTTTTTAAGTTTATTTATTTTTGAGAGAGACAGAGACAGTGCGAGTGGGGGAGGGGCAGAGAGAGAAGGAAGGAGAGAATCCCAAGCAGGCCCCTAGCTGTCAGCACAGAGCTTGATGTGGGGCTCAAACCCCAAAATGATGAAATCATGTCCTGAGTTGAAACCAAGAGTCAGACACTTAACCAACTGAGCCACCCAGGTACCTTTGAGCCAAGTCTTGAAAGAGGAGGAAGTATTTGTGAGAGAAAAGGAGAGTCTGATTATCATTTGTTAATCATTATGTATTCATAGGAAAACAAAATGTTAATTTCCTGAGAGTTCTTCTGTTGAGAAGCAAGTAGACCAAAAAGTTGAGACTCTACCACTATAGACGATGATAGACAACCTAACCTATAAACTCCAGAGTATCCAGTGGTTCCTTCACAATGATACTGCAATTACATTCTATCAAAATGGGAAATTCCATTTTGAGATTTTCTAGATCATGTGTTTTCCTGTTTTTTTGTCTCTTGAGGGTGGTTAGGAAGCTCTTACTAATTAATGTTCCTTAGATTTAGGCTCTATGAGCCAAGAATAGGAAATCCTGAAAAATTGTTTCTTGACAGCTTATCTTTATTGTCCCAAGTCTCTCCTTTGTGACAGACTCATCCATCGTGGAGGAAAACTCTTATCTAGATTAGATCCTCCAACAGCTAGATTATAGTATCTTCCAACTTCTTCAAAGTATTTGGGACCCCTGAGACTCACAGTGGACTCCATACCATCATTGAAATTCAGAAATTTGTTGCTGACAATAAATGGATTTGTCACTAGGCCTGCGAGCCCAAAAGCCAGGACCGGCTCGTGCAGCTATAGTGAATAACATTTTTTATTTAGTATCTCTACAAGGACAATAAATTTAACAAGAGATTGTCTCCTTTAAAAACTGTAACAAAATTAAAGCTGTCTCTCTTCTTTCACAACAAGACTTGAGAATATAAAAAGTACTTGTCCTTTTATTAAGTTAAGCTGCTGACCTTTTAAGTGATGTCTTGGCCCTGGGAATGATGAGTGACTCAGGCAGAAAGCCAGCTGAAGACCAAGGTAATTCTGCTGCAGGCCAAGTCATTCGTTTAGTCCAAAGTGTCCAAGCCATTTAGCAATGATCCTGCATTTTTTAAAAGCAAAGTCATTCTACCTGCTGCCTCAGCGTAAAGGCACATGACCTCGTCCACTGCCAGGCAGGTAAATGCAGGCATTAAATTGGTGTTGACAGAAGGTAAGTGGAGAAGTTTAAAACTTAGCTGAATTGTTGGAAACTTAGTTGAATAGTTGCTCTGACTTCAACAAAGTTACCTGTTAAATCTGTCTAAATCTCCAGGGAAGCCAAGAATAATATAAGGGCCCTAAAAAAGTAAAACTTTCAAAACTACATTAAATTTCTGGTAGTTTGCTATTCTTTGTAGCTTTTATCATGGTTTTTAAACACAGATTTGTCCCTGTATTCATTCATTAATGATTGTGTTCCCACTAGAGTGTACGCTCCAGGAGGGCATGGATTGTGTTTTGTCATTGTTGAAAGGCTGACTACCTAGCACAGTCTTCTTTGATGTGAAGCAACTGAGAATTCAGTGGAAGACAAGTGACAGTTACTAGTCCTCCTGCCTCTGCCTCTCAAGCTCTCAGCCTGGCTTCCTTATTGGTTTTGCACATATCAGCCTAGAGCTGAATGTTTCTAAAGAATAGTACCACTGGGTGAAGGTTCTTAAGGCAAAGTGAGTACCAGAGAAGAATCTTCCTTGGCAATCTCTTTCCTTCTGGTCAAAGGCACAAGCGGAAGCAGCACTTACAGACATGTGTCTAAGATGAGAAATAGTGAATGTAACTCACACGTGTTTTCTCTCAGCCTCTTTTTTGCCTGTAGTTTAAACCATCAATAGGGGATTCCATCATGTATATATTTCTTCTTTCACTCATCCAGTAAACATTATTAATTGCCTATTATTTGCAAGCCCCATACTAGACCCTACATGAAAATAAAGAATAAAAAATAAATAAAAATATGAAAATCACATCAGCATTTCCCTCTGGTGGTTCCCTACAAGGCTGGGGGAATAATGTACTGGCGAATATCAAACCAGAAGGTTGACCAGGGTGACTCGAAGGATTTGCTCGAAGGAGGTGTACATGATGACATATACCTTCAGGTACTTGTTGGTTCTGGTTTACCACTCGTCTGCCGCCTTTGGTTCTTCTGCATAAAGTCTGCTCGAGATTACCATCCCTACACCCCCATCATTATGATGCATGGGCAACATATATAGTGTAAGATTTGGGGCCAAATAAACATATTATTTGAGAATTTTTCTATAGACTCCCATCAGTATGGTGCTAGAATTTTTTTGAGATAGTTTGATGGCTGGATGGGTGGATGGATGAATGGATGAATGGATAGATAGATAGATAGATAGATAGGTAGATAATATCAGGATATATGAAAATAGTGCTGAAATAATCAAAGGTGTTTTTAGGGATCAATAATTAAAATCAGATAATATTCCTCAGAGGGAAAAATAAAGAATGATCTTTAATTTGTATGGATAAAACAGATGAGAAATCCTTTTGTCACCCACTAAGTCAGTAAGTTTTCACCTTTTACTGTTTTATAACAAGTAAGCCCCAGATCTCAGTGACTTACAACAAGAAATAGTTTTTCCTCCACACATTGTATCAGCATTTGACTCCACTAAACTCTGTTGGGCTCTGCTGTTGTTGTTGTGTTTTGATTGTGGAAGCCAAGCTAAAGGAGCAGCCTCTATCTAGGACATGTTGTTCTTTCTTCTGGTGCAAGGATGAGCAAGAGGGCCCCCACCAAGCCATATGGCCACATTAAGTTTCTGCTCAGAGATGGCAAATGTCATGTTCCCTCACATCCCATTAGCCAAAGCATGCCACAGAGCCAAGCTCAAAGTCAATGGATGGGTAAGTAAGCTGAAAGAAAGGAGGGAGAAAATAATGTGAACAAATAATTACACAGTGTAGCACATCAACATTAGAATTGTAGTCATATTTGTTGGCCTTCCTGGCATCCAGCTACATTGCTATAAAAAGTGATGTCCCGTATTGAAAATGATCTAACTGAAAATAAAAGCCTTTTAGTTCAGTGTACATTGGGGAGATTTGTGAGGCTTTACTTAGGTAGTACTGTACTTGGAACCTTGAAAACATGACATTACTGTAATCAGATCCTTTTAATCCACACAGCAGAGCTTCTGGGGTGTTTAGGTTCCTCCGCAATTACTGGGGTTGATTGTTTTGTAACAAAGCAGAACCCTTCTGATGGGCTTCTAGGGAAATCTGGGATAACCATCCCAAGTTGTAATAGGCAGTTTGAGTAAACATCCAAGCTGGAAAACGTCAGCATTGCCCAAAACGAGTACAAATGGAAATGACCCAAAAACCATTTGTGTTTTGAGCATTATTTAAATAATGTCCACATTGCAGTGGCTATTGTTGATATTAGGGTTAAATCCTTTCTTGAGACGTAAAATTCACAAATTTAATAGAAGTCAGCACTGATCGAAGTATCTTTCTGACCATGATGGATATTATCTATGAAATGCAGAAATACCCCATTTTCAAACTATACTTTGATGTTGCGGAGAAATCAGCTATGAGTTATTGGAACAATTGCATCAATAATATAGTCATTGCAAATGAAGGGTAATTCAAACTCTGAGAAAATACATTGCCAATCAGAGTATGTCGTATTATTTAAGACATTTGTATTATGCTGCTGTTATGTCAGAGTGACCAGTTGGAGGAGCTTAATCTGACTAGGTCTTGAACATGAGACACTTCCCAATCAACAGTGCTAAATGTTGATTAAGCCTGAGGGTCCACAAAAAGACATAAAAAAGTGGATTTAATTATACCTATGACTGTGAATAAGTGAAATCTTTTAATCTTGAAACTTCAGTTTCTGCTTGGGCACATAGATAAAATGGTTGGCTGTTGTTTTTTATTCACGGTGAGTGGAGGGAAGATATTTCTCAAATGCAGAGATATAAGTTAATCATGCTCTTTACTATAGTGAAATGTATTTCATTGAAGTCCTAGCTCTCATTTTATGTTATTTGCCTTTAGCCCTTCTTTCTGCTTATTCCCACCCCTCTCTCCTTCCCATCACCCACTTTAACGGGATTGATCTACATCCTTGGATTTGTATGTATGAACCAAACGTTTGGTGTATTTTTAATTTTAAAAAGTGGCATTGTGCTACAATTCTAATTTTGTTTCTTATATTTTCTGCTTCAAATATGTTCTATGTGCACCTAGTTCATTGCTTCCAACTACTACATAATATTTCATTGAATGCATCCATCAGATTTCACTTACCCATTCCCTAATCCCCAGTGATGGACTCCTAGCTGGCTTTCCATCCGTATACATAACTGTCATAAAAATCCTATATGTGTCATTTTATTAACCTGTGGCAGAATATCTATGGTCTACTCATCATATGATGGGGTTGCTACCTCATTAGGTATTTGAATTTATTTAACTAAATATTACCAGATTTTTTCCCCAGATTTCTTAGTTTACTTTCCTACCAGCCAGAGTAGTTGAGCATCTTTTCAAATACTTGTTAGCTATTGAGGCCTCTTATATGTAAATTGACTAATTATAGTTGATCTTCCATCTTTTTTTGTTTTTTATTCTCCTATTGGTTTAGAACTTCTAGTTTGTCACCCATTTGTTGACTGCTGTGCTGTTGAACAGAAATCCTTATTTCGATGTAGTCAGATACATAAATTTTTACCTTGTGGTTTGTGCTTTTTAGTTCAGGTTTAAAAACAACAAACATTTGGGGTACTTGAGTGGCTCAGCCAGTTAAGCGCCTGACTCTTGGTTTTGGTTCAGGTCATGATCTCGTGGTTCTGGGTTCAAGCCCTGTGTAGGGCTGTGCACTGGTGGTGTGGAGCCTGCTTGGGATTCTCTCTCAATCTCTCTCTCTCTCTCTCTCTCTCTCTCTTTCCCACTCTCTCTCTCTCTCTGCCCCCACCTCAAAATAAAAATAAATAAATAAAAATAAAAACAACAAACATTTTTGAGGTAAAAAGTTTTATTTTCTTACATTATCTTCTAATATCTAGACTTGCCTCTACAAATACTTAAGCCATTTGTAGTTTACTCTTGAATATACTTGTAAGTTGGGAAGCTAGCATCTTTCCTTCATATAATTATAGAGTTGATTTTCTCAACAGAATTTATTGAATAATTTATCTTTTCCCCACAGAACTGTGGTACCACTTTTATCATATATCAAGTCTCAATCTCTGTGGTTCTATTTCTGAGCTCTGGTTTCTCTTCCATTGCTTTAATTTTCTCTTTTTGTGTCAGAGCCACATTTGTTTTTGTTAACTATTATACTTTAGTTATCTGTCTTAATAGTTGCTAGGGTGAATCTACTCTCTCTTTTCTCCAAAATTGACTTTTTTTTGCCTGTTTTTTTTATTCTTCCATGTAAGTTTTAGAAAAAATTTTTGCATTCTCAAAAAATCATATTGGAATTTTTATTAGAATTGCATTGCATTTGTATATTTAACTAGGAGAAAATTACCATTTGTTAACTTTTTCATTCATGCAAGCAGTATATACCTCCACTTACTGGAGTCAGTTATTTATTTGTATGATTATTTAATAAAGTTTAAACTTTTTCCTCATAAAGTTCTTTTACCTTTTCAGGTTAATTCCAATAGTTTCCATTGCTATTGTAAAGGCAACATATTTTTGTTGGTTATTACTAATACAGAGGAATACTGTGTGTGTGTGTGTGTGTGTGTGTGTGTGTGTGCGCGTGCGTGCATACATGTGTACATATACATTTTATATCTGAAAAGTTTGCCAAACTTGTGTATTAGTTCCATATCATGTCTGCTGAACCTCTGGAGTTTCTATATAGATGATCATACTTGTCTTATGCCTGATCATAAAGGAATGCATTTAAACTTCCTCGACTAAGTATGATGTCTATAATTTGATTTTGACATATATCCTTTATGAAGGGAGTTTCTTTATATTCCCAGTTCTCTAATATTTTTAGTCATAAAATAGAAATTTAACTTTAAACAATTTATTATGATAATCATGTGATTTTTCTCTCTTGGTCAATCAATGTGGTGAATTAAACTGGTAGACTTTCTAAAGCTAGATAGTCTTACATTCCTAAAATAAACTCTGGTTTGATTAACTGCTATTTTATGTAGCATTTTAATATCTGTTGGTTAGCTAATATTTATTTACAACTTTGATATTCATATCAATATTAATAATTACTAACAATTAGAGAACATTTACTCCATGCCAGACACTGGCCCAGGACTTTACATATATTAACTCATTTAATCCTCCCAACAATCTATGACATGTATACTAATATTTGTCATTCTCATTTTACTGATGAGGAGGCTGGGGCACCAAAAAAGTAACATTCCCAAGATCACACAGCTAGTCAATGGTGGAGCTGCACCTTGAACTCAGAGAATTTGGCTCTGGAATCTATATTTCTACATACTGTGCTTTACTGCCTCTTATAAATGAATGGAGCCTACAATCATTTTTCCTCATACTGCCCTCATCCCATTTTGGAATCAAGATTATACTTGCAACATAAAATTATGTGGATAGTTTTTCCTTTTTGTCTCTTTCTGGAACAACTTGCATAAAATATGCATCATTGAGTCTTTGAAAGTGTGGTAGAAGTGAAATGTAGAATCATCTAGAACCTATGGGTTTCTTTTGTGGAAGAAGTCTTTGATTACTATTTCAGTTTCTTTGAAGATTATTGTTTAGTGTAAGATTTCTATTT
Organism: Panthera pardus; assembly: GCF_024362965.1. NCBI lineage: Eukaryota > Metazoa > Chordata > Mammalia > Carnivora > Felidae > Panthera > Panthera pardus. Next base: position 98,652,866 of record NW_026526810.1, on the reverse strand, counting down.
TTCTTTATACTAATTTGTACAAAATTTTCCCAAAACATATCCATTTTGTTCCAGTTTTTAAATTATTGATGTAGAGTTGCCCACAATATTATTTTGTAATCTCTGTTGTGTCTATAGCTAATTCTTCTTGGTCATGTTGCATTCCGTTTGCTGCTCCTTTCTCTTTTTCTTGATCAGTCCTGTCCGTCATTAATCTTTTCAAAGAAGCAGACTTTTCTTTTCCTTTGTTCTGTTTCATGTTTAAATAGGTTCCACACCCAATGTGGGGTTTGAACTCATGACCCTGAGATTGAGAATTGCATGTTGCACTGACTGAGCCAGCCAAGTGCCCCAGAAGGTTTTTTTCTTTTTAACTTCCATTTTCATTGTTTTCTTGTCTCATTCATGGATTTCTTTTCATACGGATATTATTTCCTAATTTCTTGTGTCTTTGGATTTACTCTGTTGCTTTACTAACACTTGAGACAAAAATATAGCTTGTTTGCTTTTGCCTTCTTATTTTCTGACTGATATATTTAAAACTTACAAATTTGGACATGAATTTTCACTGTCATTCAGATCTAAATTTTTAAAATTTCCTCCATGGCTTATTTTATTTTATTTATTTTTTAACGTTTATTTATTATTGAAACAAAGAGAGAGTCAGAGCGTGAGCAGGGGAGTGGCAGAGGGAGAAGGAGACACAGAATCTGAAGCAGGCTCCAGGCTCTGAGCTGTCAGCACAGAGCCGGATGCAGGGCTTGAATTCACAAACTGCAAGATCATGACCTGAGCCGAAGTCAGACGCTTAACCAACTGAGCCACCCAGGCACCCCTCCATGGCTTTTTTTAAATGTTTATTTATTTTTGAGAGAGAGAGAGTGCATGTGAGCAGGAGTGGGGAAGGGGCAGAGAGAGGGAGAGAGACAGTCCCAAGCAGGCACTGTGCTGTCAGATTAGAGCCCGATGCAGGGCTTGATCTCATGAACTAACTGTGGGATCATGACCTGAGCCGAAATCAAGAGTCTGATGCTTAACTGACTGAGCCACCCAGGAGCCCTTCTCGTATGGCTTTTAATTTTATCACATTTTGGTTAGTTTAAATGTCTATAATGTTGATTTTCTAGGATTTACGAAGGTTTTGAACACTCCCTAGCAAGTAGTTGATTTTTGTGAATATTTCTTATATTCATAAGAAAGCAAAATACATCTTTTCTATTGGATGTAAAGTTCTCTATGAATTTGAGTTTATTAATTATGATATTTAAATCTTATATATCTTTGACAACATCTGTGTGCTTGATCTCTGAATTTCTGTGCAGGGTTTGTTAAACTTTCAATTTGTGATGAATTTCTTTCGCCTCATAGTTCGATCAGTTATACTTCATATATTTTGAGCCTCTAGCTGAGTCCCACATAGTAAGCCTGGGGAATGGCAGAGAGAATGTTCTTCAGAGTACAAAGCCTCTCCTGTTATGATCTGGGTTTGACTTCCCCCTGCTCCTGCTCTGTCTCCTCACTACCTACCACCCCACGTCACTCAACTTGTAACACCACCAAGAGACCTTGTCTTTCTGGAACCTCTTTGTTATCCTCCCCTGGGAGGAGGAGGGAATGCTCTGCCACTCTGGGAAGCTAGTATTGCTGTTTTTCTGCTTCCAGTGACCAGTGGCCAGAGTAATAAAAGGGGGGAAAAAACCCTAAGAAGCTCCATTCCCTTCTTAATTCTGTGAGTGCCTACTCTCTCCCACTCTGGACTGTGTCTGCTGTCCACACTGGAACCAGCCACTACTGTCCCCTGAGAGTTTCCCCATTTATGCCTGAGTTTCTGAGATGTGTCAGCCTCTTCTTCCTTTCTGTGACATCTCCAGGGTTAGACTGGGGATGGGGAGAAGGAGGGAGAAGCAACTGATGTAAATTCCCAGTCTTATCGGGCTACTTTGTGTTGTGTAACCAGTAATTTGCATATCCTAACTACAAATTGATCCATAATGTTGGGAGGTTGCCAATCAATTTTGAATATCATATTAGGTTTAAAGTTACCAGGGAAATTTTCTTTTCAACCTGAATTTTTCAGGTTCTGAGACGCCATATGGCATTTTCTCAGTTTTGTAATTGATGTACCTTAATGTTTTTGCACCGTGCAAATTTTCAGAATTATTTTCAGAAACCTGTAATTAACATTTCTTTAAAAAGATATTTCATTATCCTTGCCCTATGAAATATATTTTGACGAGCTTCTGAAGAAGAGTGCACATACATTCACACATGTTATATCTTCCTTCCATTCTTGTAGTGTTGCCAATCATTTATGCCCATTGGGAGTGATTTTCCACTCACTCCCTCCCTCCCAGTCCTGAACTGTGGCTCTGCTTGTTTCTAGATGGATAATCTGCTGCATTTAACTGTCATGCTGGCATTACTTTTATTGAGAACTATGATCAATACTTTATTGAAATTAAAAAGCCCTGATTTTAAAAAACAAAATAATGACTGCAACGGAGGAGTAAGAGCTGAGTAACAAAACACCTGGCTGAAGACAGTGAACACATTGAAGACCTTATGCTGAAAGATGGTATTTAGAATTAAAGTAAGGTTCCAGAACCTAAATGGACCATTTTCTATGAGATGCATCTCCTTTAAACCAAATCGAGGTATGGACAAAGGTGTAAAGGGAACTGAAAAATGTCATCCTGGTTCTGAGCATGTTGAGTCTGGTAGCAATCATCTTTAGATGTGTTGCCATGGAATAGGCCAATTTCCTTTTTTGGCTGAACTCATGTACCTGTTGTAGTATAGACTAGCCTTTGTTTGGATTCTCTGGCACTCTGACTGCATACATTTTTCTCTACTAGCATTGTCTGAGTGTGTTCTAAGCGAAAGTAAGGCACAAAGAGAAAAACAACTTTGGACAGTGGTATCCATGTTGAATTGGACTATAGAGTTAAACTAAACTGCACAAAACAGTCAAAACGAGGAGCCATGTTCAATGAGATGAACATACAGATGTTCGTTAATATTCTAGTAAATGCTGCAAAAGATGAATTGTGCAAAAATTGATCTTCACGGTTGCTCATTATTTCTTACTGGTCTTTTGCTTCCACTCTGGCCCCATACAGGCTGTTCTCCACATGGCAACCCGAGAAGCTTGATTCAGAGGATGTCAACTACTAGTTAAAAACCATTCATTGTCTTCCCAGTGTGGACTGAGCTCCTTAATGTGACTTAAAAAGCCCTGAAAGATCTCATTCCTGTCTCACTCACTGACCTTACTTCCCACCACTTTCCTTCTCATGCACTTACCTTCTTCACATTTCTGTAACACACCAAGTTTGTTCCTGCCTCAGGGCATTTGCATTAGCCATTCTCTTTGCCCAGCATTCTCTCCTTTTCTGATTTTTCTATGGCTATGTCTAGCTTGTTATTCTGTTCTCAACCTGCATGATACCTCCTCAGAAAAACATCCCATGACCACTAAATCTAAAGTACCTACCAGTTAGTTAGTTGTTTGTACATGATCGTATTTTAATTTTCTCTCTGAAGTAGCTAATTAAACTCGGGGATCTACAGGGTTCTAGTTATATAATACATGCAGGACCTACCCTTCACGTTTAAGAGGTATTAGACATTTTGTGCAGACACTCTGCTTTTCAAATATTGGCAGAATCCTGTGATACTAAAGAAAAGTTTAGAATGCTTAAATATTAATGCTGGAAAGAAATTTAGGAAGTCCTTATTAGCCTGCTTCACTTAAAAATGAGGGAAACTCCATAGGATTCTACCCCAAAAACCAAGAGAACACTTTACACACTGTATGTTAGCCAATTTGACAATAAATTATGTTAAAAAAATAAAAATAAAAATGAAGGAAACTGACACAAAGATGTTCAGTGACTTCCCCGATAATTATAATTGATTTATAGCAAAGCCAGGAACAGGTATGTATTAATAAAACAATGATTACATTTTCAGAGCAAAATATGTCAACAGACTTAAGCTTTTACTAGTCTCAAGAAGATGTCTAGAATGGCCTGAGGATCTTTTGGTTCAAGATGACAAAACAAGCAGTTGTGTCCACCTCTCCTCCCTCCCATTTTCCCATTGAAATGACAGAAAATACTTTTTTAAATCGTAAATTTATATATAGGCACTGGAAAATATGATCTAATGAAATTAGTGAACAAGAAGTTTTGAAGATGTTTCTGAAAAACGGAAAGCAGATGGGATTGGACTGGCAGAGGAAAGTGTAGTCCAGACATCAGCTCCTGGTGCAGTTCACCCCAGGAAAACCAGAGACGCACCCAGCTTAACAAATACCATGGCCAAGTGGGCTAGGGGACCCCTCTGCATGAGTTTGTATATATGAAACAGGGTTCACTACCCTCCTTAACTAGGGGCTGGTAATGGGACTTGAGCCCCTCGGCTAAAACTAGAGAACCCTTTCCAAAGAAAGCCATCTTTCCTACTGGGGAGCACACCTCACGAACAAGAAGGGTGAGTGAAAGAAGAATATAGGTTGAGGGCATGGGAATCAGTCAGGTATTATATTTCTGAACGGCACCACACATAAGACAGAGGAGCAACGATTTAAGATTTGTGTGGAGAAATGATTTTGAACCTAGACTTCTATACTCACCCAAACTCTTATTCACATAAAACAGCAAAATCAAGATATTTTCTGACTTGCAGACTCTGAAAGGTTCTCTCTGCACTCAAGTACCCCTTATGAAAATAAAATTCTCAAGGAGATAACCCTAACAAAATACAAGTAAATTCAAGGAAAGGGTGGAGTAAAATGTGAGAAAGACTAGTAACTGAATATGACCTATGAGAGCAAAGACAGGTGGAAAGAAATTGCTAGAAAATGTATTGGATCTCAACGTTTAAGGCTTTTTTTTTTTCTGTTGAGCTGTGGCAGCTTTGGTGGTAGATGATTAATTCCCCCTTTTTGAGTCTAAACTCACTATTTATTTCTGTGGTAATTAATATTTAAATAGCTATACTGTTATAACTATAAATACCATAAGTTTTAGAATCACCTCCTTGGACAAGGCAGAGAAGTCCCAATTAAAACTCTTTAAAGGAATGTACATTTTATAAACATTGGCACTAAAAATAAAGTGAAAAATTAGTAACAGGAAAGGAAATGAATGGTAGTGAAAGTGTACTGAGCTTTTTAAAAATTTTTGTATAGTAGATATTGCCTAAAATTAATAAATCAAGAACTGGTTGCAAAATAGATTCATTTAAATAAATCATAGTAACTAGTATACATAAAAAACAGAAACTAAGAAGAATGGGGTGGAGTTGAGGAAGACTTTTAAAAAAAAAGCCTGTTCTAATTAAAATTCACAGAATCTTTTGCAGTTATATTATCACACCATTGCAAACTAAATATGCACTCTGTCTGTTTTGCTTGATTCATTACAAAACTTTAAATGCAGTAGCTTTCTGAGCCTGTGAAAGTCAATCACTTAAATTACTTTTAAGAAACTTACTCAAAGCACGGTACTTGATAAGAAGAATGACACAAAGACATCAAAACACTAGGGTACTATTCACAGTGAAAGGAGTTGGCTTTGACAAGAATAGAAAACCAAAGACCAAATCAGATGGGTCATCAGTTTTCTTTCATGGCAGACAAAAGCCAAAAACACTTTTCTGACTAATAAGGTCAACTACCTGAAACCAAAGAGGAAATAAAGAGTAATTCTAAAGCAAGAGAAAGGAGCCCTTCAAGGGACCTGCTATTGAGCTAGAGTATCTAATCTTTCAGGAAATAGAATGAATAAACAGATTTGTAACTTGGCTCACCTGGTTTGAGGAACAAAGAAAGTTTTTAGAAGCTGTGGTAAAATCCATCATTTGTGACATTCAATCCTACAATGAATGGATCTTAGGAAAGTACTGCAAAGTGTTCTAGGACTGGCCAGAGACATACTCTCGCCAAGATTTTTTTAATTTTCTAAAATAAATTAAAAAAAAAATTTTTTTTTAACGTTTATTTATTTTTGAGACAGAGAGAGACAGAGCATGAACGGGGGAGGGTCAGAGAGAGGGAGACACAGAATCTGAAACAGGCTCCAGGCTCTGAGCTGTCAGCACAGAGCCCGACGCGGGGCTTGAACTCACGGACCGTGAGATCATGACCTGAGCCGAAGTCGGCCGCTTAACCGACTGAGCCATCCAGGCACCCCTCTAAAATAAATTTTTAAAAAAAGAAAGAAAAAGAAACCCTAGTCTTTAATGCTTCATAAGATGATAAAGATTTATATTAAATGCATAGCATTTCAAATATGCAAAATACATTTGCCATCTCAACTGTATTGCAAATGTGCAATTTTTTTTTTACTTACCCAATCCTAGAATGATTTGGAAATATTTAGATAAATAAGTTGTGGTATGAATTCATGAAAATTAATACCACTTCTGTACATTTCTATTTATTATTTTATTTTTTTAATGTTATTCACTTTTGAGAGAGAGAGAGAGAGAGAGAGAGTGCAAGCAGGGGAGGGGCAGAGAGAGAGGGAGACAGAATCCAAAGCAGGCTCCAGGCTCCAAGCTGTCAGCATGGAGCCTGACAGAGGGCTCGAACTCACAAACCATAAGATCATGACCTGAGCTCAAGTCAGTCAGCTCAGTCAGTTAGTGCAATTTTTTGACTGACTGAACCTAACTGACTGAGCCACAGGCACCCCTATATATTTTTAAACTGATTAATTAATGTATTTGTTCAGGGAAAAAAAGCAAAAGGTGGATGCCAATTAGTGATTTCCAATAGAAACAGAACATGAAATTGAGTTTGGAATAAACCTCTCTGCAAAACCAAAAGAATGCATTAGAAAAGAGAGACTGGCATTAACAGATTCATATATCAACCACAGAATAAATATCAAATATTTTGTGTCATTAGACTTTTAAAATGTTAATCAGGAACCAAAATGTCACAACCTACTGAATGAGAGAAGATTTTTGCAAATGACATATTCAATAAAGGATTAGTATCCAAAATATATAAAGAACTCATACAACTCAACACCAAAAAAACTCCCAAAAATCCAATTTAATAATAGGCAGAAGACACAAACAGACATTTCTCCAAAGACATAAAGATGGCCAAAAGACACATGAAAAGATGCTCAACATCACTCATCATCAGTGAAATACAAGTCAAAATTATAATGAGATATCACCTCACACCTGTCAGAATGGCTAAAATCAACAACACAAGAAACAACAGGTGTTGGCAAGGAAGTGGAGAAAAGGGAACACTGATGCACCGTTGGTGGGAATGCAAGCTGGTGCAGCCACTCTGGAAAACTGTATGGAGGTTCCTCAAAAAGTTAAAAATAGAACTACCCTATAATGTATTAATTGCACTACTGGGTATTTACCCAAAAAATACAAAAACATTAATTCAAAGTGATACACGCTCCCCTATGTTTATTGCAGCATTATTTACAATAGCCAAGATATGGAAGCACCCCAAGTGTCCATTGATAGATGAGTGGATAAAGAAGTGGTGTATATATACAATGAAATATTATTCGGCCATAAAAAAGAATTAAACTTTGCCATTTCCAACAACTAGGATAGAGATAAAGAATATAAAGCTAAATGAAATGTCAGTCAGATAAAGGCAAATAGTATATGATTTCACTCACATGTGGAATTTTAGACAAAACAAATGAACAAAGGGGAAGAGAGAGAGAGAGAAACCAAGAAATAGGCTCTTAACTATAGAGAACAAACTTATGGTTACCAGAAGGGAAGTGGGTGGGGGATGGGTGAAGTAGATGATGGGGATTAAGGAGTGCATTTATCATCATGAGACTGAGTAATGTGTAGAATCATTGAATCACTGTATTGTACACCTGACACTAATATAACACTGTATGTTAACTATACTGGAATTAAATTTTAAAACTTAATATAAATAAATAAATAAACAAATAAATAAATGTATGTATGTAACTCAGTGGAAACCACTCCCCCAGCCCAAAGAAAGAACCAAAATGTCACTTCCCTAGCTACAAATCAGATTTCTACTTCTTTCTCTTACCTGTAGCCTTAACTGCTTGAATAATCCTACAAGTAAGATTTCTATCAGGCAAATCAGTGCAGTGTGTATTAGAAATCACAATTTCTGGAAGTGGACTACAGTAGATCTAAATATAGTTCTCACTCTCAGTCGATTTTAATCATAAGATTATGAGGGAGCTTAGAAATTATCCACTCATATCCTAAAGCATTTCTAAGGACTCCTGAATCGTGTGCTTTCTAAATGCAGTTCATTTTGCTCCCTGGAAACATAGAATTGTTGTGTTTCTCTCTTATGAAGTATCAAAGACTACTCTTTGAAAATTATGAGTTCCTTTTACAGTTGTAAAATGTCATCATTCTGATGGTATAGTCAAAACAATGCAGTTGCAGTTTGTTCAACACACATTTATTAAGGACCTATTTTTGCTGGAGCACCTGGCTGGCTCAATCGGAAGAGCATGTGATTCTTGATCTTGGGGTCATAAGTTCGAGTCCCATGTTGAGTGCAGATTACTTAAAAAATAAATAGATAAACTTTGTTAAAAAGAAAAAGAACCTACTTTGGCTATGTTCTGGGTATACAAGAATGATTATGATCTACTCCCAGCCCTCTAGAAGTTAAGGGGAGAAAAGGTATAATTAGGAAGGGCAGTAAAGGCAATGTGAGTCCCTCTGTGGGAGTAGACATGTCTGTACATCCAGTAGCCAGCACAGTGCATGGCATAATATTGAATCCATAGTAAATTTTGATTGAATAAATAAAATATCATGAGAACATTTATAAGAAGTAGTAATGCCATAAGGAAAGGGACACAAGAGGATTTGAACCTTGAACTAAATCTTGGAAAAAAAAGAGATGGGACAGATGAGAGGATTCCAGTTGAAGAGAAGAGTATCTGTCCTCAAAGAAGGAAATAGCTTGTGGGTTCAGGGAACCAGGATGGTTCTGTTTGCTTGAGATGTTGGATGTCAGTGGTAAGGCCATGGCGGATGAAGTAGGGCAGATGGGAAGTAGCCAGATCAGATAGGGCATGCTAAGGAGATCTACATTTTAGAAAGATTTCTCTATGTGAAGGATAGATTGGCAACCAAGAGGATTGTTAGACGATCATAACAAAAATCCAGTGAGGAGTGATGAGAGTATACACTCTAAAGCAGTAGCAGATAAGGGGATGAATTTGAGAAAGATTTGGGAAGTAGAAATGAAGGTGTGAAAGTGGGCATGAAGGAGACAGTGGGAAAAAACAAAGAATCTAAGGTGATCTTTGTGTTCTCATTTGATTGACTGCACACTGGAGTGTTAGTTTCCAGAACAGTCTAAGGAGAAGGTAGTGCAGGCAGGATGAGTTCATAGATGCCTATGAGACATTCAGGGAGAGCTGTCTAGTAACCTGAGTCTAGAACTCAGAAGCAAGATCCAGGCTAGAGATAAAGACTTGGTGGTACCTATGTCTGGTGGTAACCATGAATGTAACTGAGATAGGGGGAGGATATAGAATGAATAGCCCAGGTTCATTATTTCCCAGTGCCTATTGCAATGTATGTTCACCATTTGAGGATGGAATTGATATGGTTCTCATTGTCTATAATCAGCATTGGAGCTAGAAAAAACAGTTGGAGGAAAGTAGGATGGAGAAAATTTTGATATTATCAAATTACCATTTTTCAGGTGATAGACATACCATTACTATTCAGTAATGTATAGAGGACAAAAAAAATTCTCATCCACAATGTAATCACAGAGGGTAACCATCACCAATTTCAACATTTTCCAGGTTTTTTTTTTACATATTGTACATACTTTATATATATCATGCTATATATATAATCTTGTGTGTTTTTTTACTTATATGGTAATAATTTTCCTAAATTGTTAAGAACTTTCTTTAAACTTGATTTTTAATGACATCGTAAGATACCAGTCATCTTCTAGTTATTTGCTTACACATTCTTTATTGTTCAACATATAGGTTTTTGTTTTTTCTATTTTATTTATTCATTTTTAAATGTATGTATTTTGTGAGAGAGAGAGAGAGAAAGAGAAAGAGAGAGAGAGAATTCCAAGCAGGCTCCCAGCTATCAGTGCCCAGCCTAACGCAGGGCTCCAACTCACAAACTGTGAGATCACGACTGAGCCAAAATCGAGTCAAATGCTTAAGTGACTGAGCCACCCAGGCGCCCCAATGTTTTTTCTATTTTATTTATTTTATTTTTTTAGAGTGAATGAAATTTCAGCAACACTTTATTAATTTAATTAATTAATTTATTTTTCTGTTGGTACAGTGTATTTTTTTTCAGGAATAGAATTTAAGGATCTTTTTTTTTTTTCCTATTTTAAATACCACTCCAATGAGCATCTTTTTTATAAAGCTTTGTGTCTATTTAAAATAATTTCTATGCATGGGTTCCTCAAAAATGGAAAATATAGAATTACCATATTAAAAGATGCTATGGTCTGAATATTTGTGCCTGGCACCACCCCTCCGCATCCTGCCCTACCCTCCTCCCCCGCCACCGGCGGCAAGTTCATATATTGAAATCCTATTGCTGGATGTGATGATCTTACATGGGGGTGGAGTCCTCATGAATGGGATTAATGTTCTCATAAATTAAGCCCATAGAGATCTTCACCCCTTTCACCATGTGAGAACACAGCAAGAAGGCACAGGCTATGAACCAGTATGAGGGCCTTCACCAGAATGTGACCATGCTGGTGCCTTGATCTTGGGTTTCCAAACTCCAGAACTATGAGAAGTAAGTTTCTGTTATTTATAAGCTACCAAGGCTGTGATATTTTATAATAGTAGCCCAAAAGGAGTAAGCTAAAAGGTATGAACATTTTCACATTCCTTTTGCCAAGTTGTTTTTGGAAAAGATAGGATTGGTTTACACTTCAGTCAGCTTTATATGGCAAGTGCCATGAAGCATATTATAAAGCCTGTGTTTGGGATCATTGGGAAATTGGGAATTGGCACTATCCTTGTGCTTTATTGACTTAATGAATACACTGAGCAGTTCAAATTAGTGTAAAGGTGGTCTTATTTTAAACAATCACTGCTGCCTCTTTTGTTAGCTAACCTTTATGCAAAACAGTCTTAAAAATGTAGGTCAGGGGCGTGTGGTCATGGGTTCGAGCCCCACATTGGGCTCTGTGCTGACAGCTCAGAGCCTAGAGCCTGCTTCAGATTCTGTCTCCCTCTCTGTCTCTGCCCCTCCTCCACCTGTGCTCTCTCCCTCTCTCAAAAATAAATAAATAAATTTTTTTTTTGAAGTGTAGTTCAAAGCACAGTACATTCTGTATGTTTTGTATGGTCAAGAAACTTGGAAATGCTTCTCTAAATGAAAGAGAGAGGAAATGTTTCTTTAACTGGTATCCAGGGGAAGAGGGATTTATTATTTTATTTTTAGTAAAATTAAGCTGTATTTAGCAACAATTTTGGAGGGGTTTTGTGGCTTCTTGAAGACAGACAGACAGTGTCCCATTTATTTATTCAGGAGCAAAGCTTTTAGGAGGCAGTAGCTAAGGGCTATATTACCGATCGTTCCAGGAGTGCTGCTCAGCTACCATGGTGATAGGTACCATGGTAATAGACACACTTTGTCAGATGTATTGTAAATGCTTTTCAGTATGAGGGCAGCAATTGCCGCAAACATTTTGTTATCGCTGTGTTGTAGAGGTTGTACAACATACCAAAGCTTATTTAGATTCTCGTGATAGGTTTGACCTAGATTAAAAAGAAAGTTTCTTTAAAAATAAAAAAAAAAGAAGGAAAAACAAACTTAACCTATGAGACCTAAAATGAAATGAGAGCGATTTTCAAGGCTCACAGCCATCTTTTAAGAGAATAAGCAGGTCTGTGTGGAAGCTCTAGAAAATTATATAGTATTCCAAAGAACTGTGAACTTTGAAGTGTTGCAGTAGGTGATAGGCAGCATGTGAATAATTGAAATCCATAAGTAATCCTCAGACTTTAGTTAAACAGATCAGCTTCTTCTCATTGTTAATTTTTAGTGACTGTGTGAAATTATTAGCAGTGGTTACTGGTGTTAATACCGATTTTGTGCCCTGCTTTTTTCACTGGTCAGCCCTCTTTAACAACCCTGAAAGGTGCATATGACTGGTACTATAAGCATGCCTATTCTATAATGGAGGAAATGAAGGTATAAAGAAGAAATAAAGACCTCGCAGTCTCAGCTGAGATGGGTGGAGTTTGAACCGATAAAAGTGAAAGCCCTGAGCACCAGCCTTATTTTACAAACTGATACAATGGCAGAGATGAAACCTAAGTCATAGGATATATGGGGTTATCGTCGTGGCTCTGATTAATAGATAATGCAATTTAGCAGAGAGCGCTGTGCTGTTGTTTAATTTGGGAGCACCACCATGACTCTTAGCACTAAAGAGGGAAACACAGACTACTTCCCGAATTGATACCCAAGCTACTCTAACAGTTACACTAACACATGATACTGGATAAGTCATCGATTATGCTGGTCTTTTTTAGTAGGTTTCTACCTGTGCCTACTTCTTCCTAAATACCATTATCCCTCACAATCCAGTCTCTCACTTTCTAAATGCCAGGAACAAACAAGACCCAGATACTGTCCCTTGCTTTTGAATTCACTATTGAACTCAAGAGCCAAGCAGATTAGAGACTAAGACTTTATACCTACGGTTGTGATTCTTTTCTGTCTATATCTATATATCTATATATCTATATATATCTATATCTGTATCTGTATCTATCTGTGTCATCTGTATCTATATCTATCTATGTTCATTTTGAGAGAGAGAGAGAGAGCAAGCAGGGGAGGGGCAGAGAGAGAGAGAGAGATCAGGGAAGAGAGAGAGAATCCCAAGCAGGCTCCACACTGTCAGCACAGAGCCTGACTTGGAGCTCAGTCTCACCAACCATGAGATCATGACCTGAGCCGAAATCAAAAGTCTGATGCCTAACAGACTAAGCCACCCAGGCGCCCCCACTATGGTCTTGACTCTTAAACTGACCTGTGTATAAGAATTACCTGGGAACATGTTAAAAACACAGATTCCCAACTCTCCATTCTGACTCATTAGGCCTGGGGTAGGCCCATGAAGCCGCATTTTAATGCACTCTTCTGATGGTTTTGAGGCAAGTGGTCTGTGGGTCTCACTTTCAAACACCTGAGAGGCAGCTTTTCAGTCTGTTACAGCCTCATCCATGCCTGTGGTCATGGGGACGGTGGGGACAGTGGGGAGTTTGAGGAAGTGGTACCAGGGAGAAGGGAGGCCTGTGCCTTTCTGCCTAGGGGCCCAGCAAGGATCCTTCTGCCCTGAGGTCTCAGCATGTGCTGTGATCAGACTGGATCTGTCTGTGCATGAAAAAACAACAAGCCTCCAGTATTTACAAAGAGGCACAAGGTGAAACAAAAACAGGAATATGGTGATCCGCAATCTGAGTCAGTGAGAGTTATCTGTAGTTACGTAAGTGTTCAAGGCAATTTTTTTCCCCCAGATAGTGGAAACCAGAACATACATTAAACAAAGACTAGGCCCCAGCCTTTTAGAGAAATGAAAAGTTTTGTGACTCATTGGTGGCTTCTTTCTTGCTGATAGGAAGGCCTTGCCGGAGTAGCTAAAGTAATTGAGCTGGGCCACTTTAGTGTTAACATGCAATCCTAAGAAAAAACTTTGGAGAAAGGCCCTTTTCTTATTCCCCACATGCACCCCCCCACACACACACACTGCCTAAGCTTTGTCAGACTTCCAAATCTTCTCAGAGCCTGAAGCAGGACTTGTCCCCTTGGCTTGTTTTCCAAGGCTTATGTGACACCTTTGTTCCCTTCTTGGCAATCCAAGTGAAGCTGTCTATCTCTGGCCACGACAGTGTAGTTATTGTTGTAAATAACTTTGACTAATTTATCTTTCTAAAATGCTTAGAATAGCATTTAGATGCCAAGATACTGGGAGTGGGAAAAGAATGTTATTTTTGTAAGAAATACTATTTTAGGGGATTGTTCTAACATTAAAAGACAGAAATGGGCCAAATGGTTTGTTAGGAAACTTCCTTGCAAATAAAATCCATGTTACTGCCTTATATGAGTGGGGTGGTTAGTCACTTTCTCACATTCTCTTAAATGAGGTCCTGATTCCTGACTTAGGGCCACCTCTCAAAGCTAAAAGGTACGAGTCTGGCCAAATGCTTTGAATTGACTTAAGAGAAAGCCAACATAGGCTTTATTGATTTCCATCTACCTGTGGAAGCCAGGTCCTTATCTTCCTTTGGCAGAGTAATTATGACCACCTGTATCATCTCCCTCCCCAGGGCCAGATTTTTTTGTTCTATTGTTTTGGTGATTAAAAGTCTCCAGTATTAATATCAGTCTTTTGTTTCATTTCCTATTACATCATATTCTATCCATTTAATGCAGTATTTGATCCCTTGGGCTACCCATCAAATTATAAATCTCTCTTCGTGCCTCCTAAAAAAGGAGGATTTTTCTTGTGTCTTTATGTATTGCCTTTGTCTTAAGATAATAACCAGTGTTACCCCATTGACCAGAGCAGTGAGGTACCATCATCCTTGCAAAAAGATGTCCTGAATAATCTACAATGAAAATCAAATGGAGAGGGACACCTGGGTGGCTCAATTGAGCGTCCGACTTTGGCTCAGGTCACGATCTTACAGTTTGTGAGTTTAAGCCCCGCATGGGGCTTGTTGCTGCCAGTGCAAGGCCTGCTTTGGATTCTCTGTCCCCTTCTCAAGCCCCTTCCCCGCTTGTGCTCTCTCTCTCTTTCTCTCAAAAATAAATTTAAAAAAAACATTAAAAAATCAGATGGAGAGATCCTTTGCCTGTTAGAAGCTCAAAATAGGAGAAAAACCAAACTGTTGTTGTTTTTTAAATTCAGAATGCATGAATACATTGAATCAACCTATCAACACCTATGGGTATGCTCTTTATAGAAGACCCCAAAGACTGGAATTATGGAGGAAGGGGTTCAGAAGGCACGTTGGAAGGAAGAAGGAGCCCCAGAGACAGCCCTGAGGTGACTGCCAGTGCCTCACATTTGGGGAGACCTGAACAGAGAGCAGTAGAGTGGGTGTACAGGTAGAGTTGTGGTGAGAACTGCTTCCTAAGTAGGGTGTGGTGAATATGACAAATCTGTTCTCATCATCTGAATTCATAAGGCCTTTCTCAAAAAAGAAATCCCTTTGGGGTGCTCATCTTGCCTCCTAGAGAATAAGCATATCTGGACCTCATTGCTTTCTGTGCTGTGGTTATTATTTTTTTTAATGTTTATTATTTTGGGGAGAGAGAGAGAGACAGAGACAGAGACAGAGAGCAAGCAGGGGAGGGGCAGAGAGAGAGGGAGACACAGAATCCGAAGCAGCTCCAGGCTTTGAGCTGTCAGCCCAGAGCTGGACGCGGGGCTCAAACTCAGAGACCACGAGATCAGGACCTGAGTTGAAGTCAGCTGCTTAACCGACTGAGCCACCCAGGCTCCCTGTGCTGTGGTTATTTATCGTGCTTCATGGATTTAAGAACTAGTGGGTCATTTTTTTTTCCAGTTCTTAATAATGACCCCCAAATCCTGTTAAAATGCAAATTCTAGGGCTTCAGCCCCAGTGATTCTGGTTTGCTGACTTGAGGATGGATACAGAAATTTTTTTTTTTCATGAATATACCGAGTGATTTTTTAAAACTGATAGAACAGAGGTACACTACCCTACTGTCTTCTTCCCTTTTCCTCCATCTTTCATACTGTCCTGCCTCCTTTTTTGGCATTCTTCCACCACACACCATGTTTGTGTATGTGCCCTTTGCCCTCAGAAGTCCTTTCCAGTCATTAGTCAGCTAGGTACCCATTAAGCTTTAGCTTATCTCTTGGGGGCTTCTCACAGAATTCCATTAATTTTTCTTTGCATCAAACTCTGACTTCTCTCTCAGGCCATAAAACTACCAGTATTAATTGAACCTGTTCCCTGGTTGCCGCCACTGCAGTTACAAATAATGATGATGATATTCTCAAGGTCATGTATATGTATATAGCATTTGCTATATGTACAGAACCTTCTGAGGACCTGGTATACAGGTGTCCCCTGCTATCTGAAAGTAGAGCGTTCTAATGAAACCTTTCGTGAGCTAAAATGGCACAGTGAAGAAGCAATTAACATTTTGTGAAAGTGAAAAGTCTCTTTGGATTTCTTTCAGCTAGCAAAAACAGGTATTAATGTAGGTCTTTCGTAGAAGCAAAATGGCATAAAGCAAACCTTAGATAGAGAGAGAAACCTGTGTACAGAAGGCATTGACTTATTAATCTGCACAATTTCTGTGCAAAAACTAGCTAACATTACTTTTCCCACTTGCCAATTGAAGATAATTGGTCATAAATGTACATTCCAATGTTAATTTTTTCCTATTAATCTTGATTTAGAAAATTCATTTAATGGATGCTTTATTTTTTTAATGTTTATTTATTTATTTTGATGGAATCGGGCACGTTCAGGGTGGTATGGCCTTAGACTATTTATTTATTTTGAAAGAGAGATCAAGAGCATGTGGGGGAGGGGCAGAGAGAAGGAGACAGAGAATCCCAAGACTCAAGTTCCCAAGCTCAAGAATCCCAAGTTCAAGACATGGGCTTGAACTCACAAACTGTGAGATCATGACCTGAGCTGAAACCAAGAGTCAGATGCTTAACTGACTGAGCCACCCAGGTGCCCCCATTTAATGGATATTTATTTTAAAACTAACTGCCATATGTCAGGCACTGTACTAGGTGCTAATGACACAGTGATGAACCTACCCTCATGAAAGCTTATAGTCTATTTGGGGAGCAGACAAGAAGACAATCGTGAATTTTGAGCACATACATGGAAGCATCTAACCCAGTATTAGAGGGGGCAGGGCTCTCAGGGAGGTGCCTTGAAGGACTGAAAGTTAAGTAGGACCAAACGTCTGAATGGAGGCTGAATATATTGACCCTAGATCATGTCCTTGATGATTGGTTTCATT
Organism: Panthera pardus; assembly: GCF_024362965.1. Classification (NCBI taxonomy): domain Eukaryota; kingdom Metazoa; phylum Chordata; class Mammalia; order Carnivora; family Felidae; genus Panthera; species Panthera pardus. The sequence continues at coordinate 98,635,844 of NW_026526810.1, read as the reverse complement.
GAAAACAAAATTCCAGGATTTATTTTCTTATAATTTATATATTAATTATAAAATTGCAGTAGAGGACAGATAATAAAAAATAACGCAGTTAACTGAGGGCCCCTGAGTTTGAATCCAAGCTCTACCACTTATACATGGTATGACTTTGGACAAGTTACTTAACCCCTCCAAATCTTAGGCTTCTTATCTGTAAAGCAGAATTAATCATCCCTAAATCAGAGGGTTGTTGTGAGAATTAACGTGAAATGACACATGAAAAGCATCTAGTGCAGTGTCTGGAATAGTAAATGCTCAATAAATTTTAATGCTCTTCCCTCCCCAACTGCTGTCATCCTCAAGTAATTAAATTTTGTACTTTAATTAGTCTCTTGACCCCCAAATCAGCACTCTGGCTTCCTGATGAGCGTTCTGACTTTTGCCTCCAATTCTCCCCGCCCCCCGCCCACCTCAAGAACTTTGCATGTGCACGCCCATATTTTCTTTCCTCTCTGCCCCACCTCTTGCCCGTATGCACACATTCTTTGTGTGACTTAGTTTACTCATCCTTCAAGACTCTGCTTAGACACCGCTTCCTCCTGGAAACCCTTAATGGCCCTCTTCACCATATCTTGGTTAGCCATTCCTCTCACGAGCCCTGTGATTGACTGTCCTGCCCCTTAATGGTGCCTCTCCCACTGTGTAATTGTGTGTGTGCTCATCTGCGTGGCCTGCCAGGCTCCCTGGCCTCATATGTGACTTGCTCACCTTTTTATGTCCAGCACCGAGAAGGAAGCCCAGCCTGTGGTAGGTTCTCAATGAATGAATGAATAACTATATCAATTTCCCCCTAATTTCAGGTGAAGAAAATATTTACTTTATTTGGCTTCCCATTATAGTTCTTTACAACTCTCTTGTCTTTTCACTCTTTACCATTTGCAATTTTTAAAATATTAATTTACCTCTTTCGCTGCTTCTGCCTTTTAGCCCAAGTATGTTCTGTTGTTTGCATGGTTCATTTTAGAGTTATTCATGTTCCGTTGCTTTCTTTTCACAGTGTGAAGCTGTAAACTTCTTTCCGTTTGTAAAGAACTTCTTTCAGTATAAAAGATGAAGATCTTTCAGTGTGTTGAATACCACACACACACACACACACACACACACACACTCTTTATGTTTGGGTTAGTTTTGGAATGCCATTTGTTAAATAGCTCCTTTAGTAGTAACCCTCCCTCGTTTAAGTAAAACCATTGTTCAAAGCATTTTTACTAATTGGTCATTTTTAGCTATCATTAAAATAGCTCTTTATTTCTCCAACTCTGAATTCCTTAATCTGCACTGGAAACCAAATATTTGAAAGAAATTGTGGTATCGCCTGCATTGCAATTACTCTTTACATTTCCACCTCCCAATTATTGATGAACACATGTATTTTATCCATCTTTGTTTCTCCAGCACCCAGCGTATGCCTGAAACACTGGGCAATCAACAACTGCTTGTTAAATTAAAAACTCAAGAGTGCTTGCCCCAAGTGTTTCCTCACTGCCAGGAAAGCTGCCATACTGGTAACACATAGAGACATCATCACCTTGCTCTCTGGCCAAGCTATCCAACGTAGCCAACAAGGCTGTGATGAGGTATAACCTTGTTTTCAAAATATTTATTCATTCTTACTTATCTCCTGTGGACTTCTAAGACATGTAGGAAATAGGCCTGTTAAAAACAGAATTAAATGCGGGAGGATTGTACAAGGGGAGTGTGGTTAAAAAAAGGGCATCGGGAGGGATTTTTTGTGGTATGGGAACTGTTCAGTGTCTCTACTGTGATGATGGATATACATACCTAAACAAGTGATATATTTGTAGAGAACTTAATACACACACACACACACACACACACACACACACACACACATACCCCAGTACAAGTAAAACAAGAAATCCGAAGAAAGTCAGGGGATTGAATCAATGTTCACACCCTGATTATGCTGCTGTATTTACCGTATTGTTGTTTTGCAAAATGTTACCATTGGAGGAGACTGTACAAAGTGCACAGGGTCTCTTTGTGTTATTTATTGAAACCGAAAGTGAATCTACAAGTGCCTTAATAAAAATTTCAGTTAAAAAAACTGAAAGTTGGGGGCACTTGGGTAGCTCACTCAGTTAAGTGTCTGACTTTGGCTGAGGTCGTAATCTCATAATTCATGAGTTCGAGTCCGCATTAGGCTCTCTGCTATCGGAGTGGAGCCCACTTTGGATCTTCTGTCCCCGGCTCTCTTTGCCCCTTCCCTGGTTGTGTATTTTCTCTCTCTCTCTTTCTCTCAAAAATAAATAAACATTAAAAAAAAACCCTGAAAGTTGGGGTGCCTGGCTGGCTCAGTCAATAGAGCATGCAACTCTTGATCTTGGGTTTTGAGTTCAAGTCCTACAAGTTCAAGAACTTACTTAAAAATAAATAAGAAAAAACTTTAAATGAAAGTAAAAAAGAAATAGGAAACTAAATCCATAAAGAAAAATGAATGAAGTAATTGTGCTATGATAAATGTTAGTATAGTTCCTCTGATTTTATATTACATTTGGCTTTGAACTTCCTGGTCGAGCAAAAAAAAGTCAAGACGAAAAAAGAATGCTTTGTATTCATTCATTCAACACAAAATTATTTGTTAAGTAACTGCCATTATCTAACAAAACATAATTTATTTTATAAAAGTAACACCTCCCTTGATACTAATTTAGAAAATAACTTGCCACACGATACATCCTTTGTGTGGATTATATGAAACTCAAAACACCATGGTAGAAAAATAGTAATTCTCCTTGGAATATAATAGGGTTTTAAAGTAACATCCTTCAAGGGGTGCCTGGGTGGCTCAGTCGGTTAAGCATCTGACTTTGGCTCAGGTCATGATCTCACAGTTCGTGAGTCCAAGCCCCGCGTCGGGCTCTGTGCTGACAACTCATAGTCTGGAGTCTGCTTTGGATTCTGTCTCCCTCTCTCTCTGCCCCTCCCCTGCTCGTGTTCTGTCTCTGTCTCTTAAAAATAAATCAACACTAAAAAAAAATTAAAGTAACATCCTTCAAGGTTCCGAGGTAACTTACTAGTGCTTTACTTACTACTGTGGAATGGCTTTTTACGTTGAGGTGCACTGTCCAATTTTGCCCTCTTCTGAACTGGCACCAGCTGCTATGTACTCAACATGTGGCCTAGTTACCTGTGTGTGGTAAGCATTCTCTTCTTTTTCCTGCTGATAAACCCAAGCACAGGGAAGTCAAACTGTATCTGAGGGAGTGAGACTAGCGAATGGCTGAGCCAGAAATCTTTCTTCTGCCATTGCTGCATCTTAACCAGACTGGACTCACATCCCAAAGTCCAGAGAGAAAGCAAGGCTGACTTTGGAGACTCCCAGCATTTGCATATCCAACTGATCACTTCCTAATCACTATGGCATCAAGTTGTATGGTGTCCATTTCAAGAAAGAGAAAGGCAAGAACTAGAGGTCAGAAATGTAATATCTGAGCTTTCCTGTCTTCATTTTGTGGGCAGTAGCCAATGACTAGGCAAAACACACAATATCCTCTCCCTTCATTGAATTTGGAGCCCAAGTCCAGCTCCACAGAGGCTTGGAGCTGTCCTCCACCTTGGGATTGGCCTTTTTGGGTTTAGAAGCTTTAGACCCTTTGTTTGCCCAGCCCCTGGCTTCTCTGGTACAGACAGTGGGTGGTTGTTAGGAAATGTCAGTTGGCAGTAAAGTGCCCTGGATCACAGCCGGAGTTCTGAAGCAGGAGAAACCTAGGTCTGAACCTGATTCTGCCTCTGAGGGACTTTGGGGGTGGGATCAAGTTACCTAACCTAATCTGAGCCTCAGATTCCTCTCCCCTCTGCACCTTCCATCCCCATAAATGGAAGTATTAGCAGCCCTTCCTTATAAATTTGTTGTATTAAATGAGAGCACCCGTGTAAAACATTTAGCCCAGTGTTTGTCACTTGGTATATATGTTAATGAATGTGTGCTATTATTGGTATTACTCTTATTCTTCTGGGAGTGGAATGTTTCTCTGCTCTTTGATTTATGTACGAGTTATGCATAATCTTGATTCTGTGTTATCTGACAGTTGCAAAAGGAGGAATAAGAAGGACTTTTTTTCCCACAAACTCCTGATGGTTTGTCTTTAACAATGGTTAAAAATAGGAAGTAAGAATCCTCCACAAATCTGTATACTATATAAAGAAGGATGTGCAAAGAGGGGCAACTTTGACGTTGGGCATTGTCTCCTTTTCTTTTCAAAAATTTGACTCTTTGACATGTGTCTTTGCAGGACAAACATCTCTTTAAAAACTTAAATAACAGGAGCGCCTGGATTGCCCAGTTGGTTAGGCTTCCGACTTCAGCTCAGGTCGTGATCTCACCGGCTTGTGAGTTCAAGCCCCATGTCGAGCTTGGTGCTGACAGCTCAGAGCCTGGAGCCTGCTTCAGATTCTGTCCCCCTCCCTCTGTGCCCCTCCCCTGCTCATGCACTGTCTCTCTCTTAAATATAAATTTACATTTAAAAAACTAAAAATTAAAAAAAAAGTAAAAACTTAAATAGCAGCCTTCTCTCCACCCCATGTACACTTCCACGCGTATCAACCCCAGGCTGAGTCAGTATGTAGTGCTGCAGGCGTGGTAGGAGGAGGGGTGTGCATTCACTGTGCCAGCACTGCTGCTGGTTTTGTGGTGGCTTAGGCAGAAAAGTCCACATAAAGGATATTGTGCAAGCATAACTTGCCCAACTGGCCTGTATTTTAATGACAATCACTTAGGAAGACTTGGTTAATAACCATATTGATATTTAGGAGTATTCCAGGGAAACTACTTGATTACAGTCAACACCTTTTAACATGGCTCAAAATACCTTGCAAATGGGGCGCCTGGGTGGCTCGGTCGGTTAAGTGTCTGACTTCGGCTCAGGTCATGATCTCGCGGTCTGTGAGTTCGAGCCCCGCGTCGGGCTCTGGGCTGACAGCTCAGAGCCTGGAGCCTGTTTCGGATTCTCTGTCTCCCTCTCTCTCTGCCCCTCCCCTGCTCACGCACTGTCTCTCTGTGTCTCAAAAATAAATAAACATTAAAAAAAAAATTAAAAAAAAAAAAAAAACCTTGCAAATAGGGGCACCTGGGTGGCTCCGACAGTTAAGTGTCCAACTTCGGCTCGGGTCATGATCTCACAGTTCGTGGGTTTGAGCCCCGCATCAGGCTCTGTGCTGACAGTGTGGAGCCTGATTGGGATTCTCTCTCTTTCCCTCTCTGTCTGTCCCTCTCCCACTCGTGATTTCTCTCTCTCTCTCTCTCTCTCTCTCTCTCTCTCTCTCTCTCAAAAATAAATAAACTTAAAAAAATAGATTGCAAAAATACACTAGACATTATTTATGATAATTGGATGTCATTTACTTTCTTTGAGCATAATGACTTAGTATACACGCACTTATTCAGCCTATACCAGCACATATTTTTCATCCTCAAGCACATGAATGGGCTGAAAGACCACTGTCCTCCCAGGGAGCTGCTGAAACATGTGGTTGAAGGAGATTGATCAACACATGCCCGATCTCTTTTAACTTCAAGTTTTACATCAGATGTCAGTTTTGCTGAATTACTTTTAAGTCAGTATCTCTAACCTTCAAGGCTCTTAAAAACCATCATCAGTTAGGTTAAAGGAAAAATAAGAACATAATTGGAGCACGGCTCTATATTTTATACCACAAAAGTAAGTCTATGCTAAGAACACTGAAGTTGATTGAAGAAGTGTCTCCAAGTGTATTTCTGAGATCAGTAGACCTTTGAGAAGTAGATCTGTGTATCTCTTCAGTTAACCAACTTCAGGAGCATTCCTGCAAAGGTCAACAACAACAACAGAGTCACTATTATAAGCATCTTTTAAAATTCACCTCACATGAGTTTTTTGCCCGGGACCTGCCGTGGCTATTCTGAAAGAAAGAATACCTCTTTGGTCCCTAAAACTTCTAGACTTACTATAACACAGATACCACCCAACACGTTAGAGGTTACATGATTGTTAGGTTAGCTAAGGGAGAAGAGATGGTCACATTTTAGGAAGCATATTGTTTCAGTCTTTGTGGTTTTATTCCTTTGAGCTCCTATGGCTGTGTGCTACAGAACTTTGCAGTGGGTTTTTTCTAGTACCTATTCCCCCACAATAATCAATTATTCTTGTGCTTTGTCTATTTTTTCCCTAACACAGAGCCCTCCTCTGAAATTCCAAACCTTAAGCAGTGAGACTCCGGTTTTGTGGATCCAGGTTGCCTCTTGCTGAGAAAAACTTTCAGTGCTGCCCCAGCAGCTTCCTAGGCTAGTATTTTTAAAAATTCCCTTCTAGATATGTTAGGGGTGGTTTGAAAAGCTGTAACTGTTCGCAAAAACTTACTGCTGTGCTGTAAATGTTTAATGGCATCTTTTTTTTAATCTAGTTTCTGGTCTTTGTTCATTAATGCATGTTCAGCAGAGGGAAACTTTTTGTGTGTGGTGACTTTATACTAATAAGGTACTTTTGCAAAATCATCAGAATCTCCCTCTATGACATATAGTTAATTGAAAATGTTTATTTTACATTGATGTACAAGGCAAATTTTTTGCAATAGCAACCCATTTATTTAGTTATTCTGTTTTCTGTAGCTTTCTGTCAAACTGGTCCATGATGACCTTCAAAGAGCATAGTTGAAAATGCTAACTCATTCATGGTAAGAGGAAAGTGCAGAAAATGGAGAGACTGGAGAAAGTGCAGAAAATGGAGAAGGTTTTGTTCCTCCTCACTGAAACAAGGAGTCCATATAATAAAGTCTCTATGTAAAGAAAAAAAAACCCACAACACTGTTAAGTAACCCTTTTATAGAACCTCAGTCAGTGATTTGTCAGTAGGAATGCTTCTGGCTGCAAGTGACAGAAAAATCCGAATTAGTATCAGTGTGAACCATAAGGACACTGGGTGTGCACTTACTAAGAAGCTTAGAAGTAGGAGATTCCAGAGACACTGATGGCACAACACATCCACAATATTAGGGCACTATACTCTTGACAGTTATTATGGCCTTCTCCTCATGATCACAAGATCGCTGCAACAGTTCCAAGCATCACATCCTCAAAGAAAGCTGGGGGAAGCCAGAGTGAGAAAAGAGTTCTACCTGCTTTTTAATGAGGAAAACAATCTTTCCCAGAAGCCCTCCAGCAGATTTTTCCTTTATATCTCATTGGCTAAAACCTGGCCTTATTGCCACTGCTATGTGCAAGGCATTCTGGAAAAGCTATTTTGTGTGTGTGTGCATGATAACATTATTTTTTTAACTTGTTTTATTATTTTTTTTAAATTTACATCCAAATTAGTTAGCATATAGCGCAACAATGGTTTCAGGAGTAGATTCCTTAGTGCCCCTTCCCCATTTAGCCCATCCCCTCCTGCCACAACCCCTCCAGTAACCCTCGGTTTGTTCTCCATATTTATGAATCTCTTCTGTTTTGTCCCCCTCCCTGTTTTTATATTATGTTTGTTTCCCTTCCCTTATGTTCATCTGTTTTGTCTCTTAAAGTCCTCATATGAGTGAAGTCATGTGATTTTTGTCTTTCTATGACTGACTAATTTCACTTAGCATAATACCCTCCAGTTCCATCCACGTAGTTGCAAATGGCAAGATTTCATTCTTTTTGATTGCTGAGTAATACTCTATTGTATATATATACCACACTTTCTTTATCCATTCATCCATCAATGGACATTTGGGCTCTTTCCATACTTTGGCTATTGTTGATAGTGCTGCTATAAACATGGGGGTGCATGTGTCCCTTCAAAACAGCACACCTGTATCCCTTGGATAAATGCCTAGGAATACAATTGCTGGGTTGTAGGGTAGTTCTGTTTTTAGTTTCTTGAGGAACCTCCATACTGCTTTCCAGAGTGGCCGCACCAGCTTGCATTCCCGTGCATGATAACATTATTATATATACAGTTAGCCACTGACCAACAGGTAGCAAGAAAAGAAAAATAAAATCTGGAGCCACCCATAGTTAGAGGGCAGGGATGTACAAAAAGCAAATCTGAACAACCGAATCCCTAGTAAAGAAAAAAAATCTGCAAATACAGTCATGCCCCAGGTCTGGTGGAAATGTGTAGACTGGAGAAACCAATTCAAGTTATGTCCAACAATAGAAATTCTAAGACATGTGATGGGAAGAGAGGACCAGGAAAGGGACAGCAATAAACTCAGGTTGTCAAGGAACTCCAGACAGCGATTTTGGCTGGAGCCAGAGTTGTGTTGTCAGTAGAGGCTGAGACAGAACAAGGCTGGCTTGGAGGGTGGGCCGAGTAGCAATCCAAGCTGCCATGCAAAGTTGCCAGGTTGTGCCCTTTGTAAGAATGCCTGGCCAACATGGCGAATGAGGCTCGATTCCAGCTCACACTCTGTTCACCAGGCCTCATGCCGAGATGCAGCATCGTAGCCATCTGGAGGAGGAATCTTTTTTTTAAAGCATATATAATCTCTTTTTTTTAATTCTAGTATAGTTAACATACAGTATTGTATTAACTTCAAGTGTACAATACAGTGATTAAACAATTCTATACATTACTCAATACTCATCATGACAAATACACTCTTTTTTTAAAGTTTAAATTCAAGTTAACATACAGTGGAGTATTGGTTTCAGGAGTAGAACCCAGTGATTCATGACTTGTATATAACACCCAGTGCTCATCACAAGTGCTCTCTTTTTTTTTTTTTTTTTTTTAATTTTTTTTTAACGTTTATTTATTTTTGAGACAGAGAGAGAGACAGAGCATGAACGGGGGAGGGGCAGAGAGAGAGGGAGACACAGAATCGGAAGCAGGCTCCAGGCTCTGAGCCATCAGCCCAGAGCCCGACGTGGGGTTCGAACTCACGGACCGCGAGATCATGACCTGAGCTGAAGTCGGATGCTTAACCGACTGAGCCACCCAGGCGCCCCCACAAGTGCTCTCTTTAATGCCCATCACCCATTTAGCCCACCCCCCATCAGCCTCCCCTCTAGCAACCCTCAGCTCATTCTCTGTATTTAAGATTCTCTTATGGTTTGCCTCCCTCTCTGTTTTTCTTATTTTTCCTTCCCTTCCTCTATGTTCATCTGTTGTGTTTCTTAAATTCCATGTATGAGTGAAATCATACGATATTTGTCTTTCTCTTACTATTTTGCTTAGCGTAATACACTCTAGTTCCATCCATGTTGTTGCAAATGGCAAGATTTCATTCTTTTTGGTTGCCAAGTAATATTCCATTGTGGATATATGGTTGCATGTGCCCCTTCGAATCAGCATTTTGGTATCCTTTGAATAGATATCTATTAGTGTCATTGCTGGATCATAGGGTAATTCTATTATTAAGTTTTTGAGGAATCTCGATACCTTTTTTCAGAGTAGCTGCACCAATTTGCATTCCCACCAACAGTGCAAAAGTGTTCCCCTTTCTCCACATCCTTGCCAACATCTGTTTTTTTCCTGAGTTGTTAATGTTAGCCATTCTGATAAGTGTGAGGTGGTATCTCATTGTGGTTTTGATTTGTATTTCCCTGATGAGGAGTGATGTTGAGTATCTTTTCATGTGTCTGTTAGCCATCTGGATGTCTTCTTTGGAAAAGTGTCTATTCATGTCTTCTGCCCATTTCTGCCCAGTGGTCTTCTGCCCACTGGATTATTTGGTTTTGGGTGTTGAGTTTGACAAATTCTTTATAGATTTTGGATACTAACTCTTTATCCAATATGTCATTTGCAGATATTTTCTCCCATTCTGTTGGCTGCCTTTTAGTTTTGCTGTTTCCTTCACTGTGGAGAAGCTTTTTATCTTGGTGAGGTCCCAATAGTTCATTTTTAAGTGTACTCTTCATCTATTTTAAGTGTACTCATCATCTATTTCACCCATCCTGCCACCTCCCTTCCAGTCACCATCAGTTTGTTCTCTGTAGTTAAGAGTCCTTTTTTTGATTTGTCTCTTTTTTTTTCTTTGCTTGTTAGTTTTGTTTCTTAAATTACATATATAAATGAAATCATGTGGTATTTGTCTTTCTCTGATTAACTTATTTCACTTAGCATTATATTCTCTAGATCCATCCCTGTTGTTGCAAATGACAAGATTTCATTCTTTTTTATGACTTAATAATATTCCGTTGTATATGTATACACCACATCTCCATCCATTCATCTATCAGTGCATACTTGGGCTGCTTCCATATCTTGGCCTTATAAATAATGCTACAATAAACATAGGAGCACATATATGTTTTTGAATTAATGTTTTTGTATTCTTTGGGTAAATACCCAGTTGTGGAATTACTGGATCATATGGTAATTCTATTTTTAGAGGACCATCCATACTGTTTTCCACAGGCTGCACTAGTTTGCATTTCCACCAACAGTGCATAAGGTTCCTTTTTATCCACATCCTTGCCAACACTTGGCGTTTCTTGTGTGTGTGTTTTTTTAAGTTTTATTTATTTATTTTAAAGTAATCTCTACACTCAATGTGAGGCTCAAGTCACATGCTCTTCTGACCAAGCCAGCCAAGCATCACTGTTTCTTGTTTGTTTGTTTTTTTAATTTTAACTATTCTAACAGGTATGAGGTAATACTGTTTTTTCACTCTCTTGACAGTATCCTTTGATGCACAAAAGTGGTTTTTTCCTAAGTCAAAAAAACTTGTTCAAAATTTGAATTTATCTGTTTTCTTTTGTTCCTTGGGCATTAAAAACCTCTGCTCAATCCAAGGTTGTGACAATTTATGCCTGTTTTCTTCTAAGAGATTTCTAGTTTTATCTCTTACATTAAGTCTTGAATCTATTATGAGTTAATTTTTGTATATGATGTAAGTTAGGGGTCCAGCTTTGTTCTTTTGTATAGCAAGTTGTCCCAGCGCTATTGTTGAAAATATTGTTCTTATCCCCATTGCATGGTCTTGGCACACTTAATCAATTGACTATATATATAAGGGTTTATTTCTGGACTCTCAATTTTATTTCATTGACCTACATGTCTAGCCTTATGCCAGTACCACAGTGTCATAATCAGTGTAGCTTTGTAGTAGGTTTTGAAATCAGGATGTGTGAGACCCACAACTCTGTTCTGTTTCAAGATTGTGTTGTATGTTATGGGTTCCTTGCATTTCCATATGAATTTTAGGATCAATTTGTTGATTTCTGAAAGAAAAAAAAACTTAGCTTGGATTTTGACAGTTTATATTAAATCTGTAGATTAATTTGGGGAATATTGCCATCTTAACAATATTAAGCCTTTTGATCTATGAGCAAAAATGTCTCTCCGTTTAATTAAGTCTTCTTTAATTTCATTCAACAATGTTTTATAGTTTTCAAGTATAAACTTTACACTTCTTCTGTTCAAATTATTCCTAAGTATTTTTTTATGCTATTGTAAATGTAACTGTTTTCTTAACCTTATCTTTGTTGCTCACTGCTAGTGTGTAGAAATGCAGTTTCTTTTTAAATATTTATTTATTTTTTAAAGAGAGAAAGTCCAACCAGGGGAGGGGCAGAGAAAGGGAGGGAGACAGAGAGTCCAAAGCAGCTCCAAGCTGCCAGCACAGAGCCCAATGCAGAGCTTGAACCCATGAACTGAGAGATCATGACCTGAGCTGAAATCAGATGCTTAACTGACTGAGCCACCCGGGCTCTCCTTGTGGAGATAGTTTTACTTCATTTCCAATCTGGATAGTTTTACTTCATTTCCAATTTTCTTTCTTTTCCTTGTTATATTCTAGAATCTCCAGTGCAATACTGAATAGAAATTGTCAGAGCAAACTTCCTTGTCTTGTTCCAGATCTTAGGGGGAAAGCTTTCAATCTTTTGCCATTAAGTTTCATGTTAGCTATGAGTTTTTTCGAGATTCCTTTTTAGCAGATTAAGGAAGTTTCCTTCTTTTCCTAGTTTCTTGGGTGTTTTTTATCATGAAAGGTGATCAATTTCTCAAATGTTTTTTCTGCATTGAGATGATCACGTGGGTCTTGTTCTTTATTCTATTAATATGATGTATTACATTGGTTGGTGTTTTACACTGGCTTAAATTTCACTGAGTTGTGATGTATCCTTTCTATATATTGCTGGTTTCAGTTTGGCAGTATTTTATTGAGGAATTTTGCATCTGTATTCATAAGGAATATTGATCTGTAATTCTCTTTTCTTATAATACTCTTGTTGGGTTTTGGTATCAGGGTGGTAGTGACCTCATAGAGTGTGATGGAAAGTTTTCTCAATTCCTCTTCTTTTTGGAAGAGTTGTGAAGGATTGGTGTTAAGTATTCTTTAAATGTTTGGTAGATCCTCACTAGTGAAACCATCTGGGCCTGGGCGTTTCTTCATGGGAAGCTTTAATACTACTAATTCAATGTCTTTTCATTTCAATCTATTCATATTTTCTATCTCTTCTTGAGTCAGTTTTGGTAGTTTATGTTTTTCTAAAGATCTGTTCATTTTCAGCCAGGTTACCTAATTTGTTTGTCTGTAGTTATTCATAGTATTTCCCTAGAATCTTTTTAATTCTATAAGGTTGGCAGCAGTGTCCCCTCTTTCATTGCTGGTTATAGTAATTTGAGTCTTTGTTTTTTCTCAGTCATTCTAGCTAAAGGTTTGTCAATTTTGTTGATCCTTTTAAAGAACCAACTTTTGGCTTCATTGATTTTCTATAATTTTTCTATTTTATTAATTTCCACTCTCATCTCCATTACTTCTTCCATCTGCTTGCTTTGGGTTTAAGTTGTGTTTCTTTTCTGTTCTCTTAAGGCAGGAGTTTAGGTTACTCATTTCTTTTTTTTCTGTCCTGAGTGTTTACAGCTATACATGTCCCTCTAAGCATGTACATTACTTTGGCTGTACCCTCTGATTGTTTCATTTTCATGTATTTTGAAACATTTTTAAATTTCCCTTGTGATTTATTCTTTGACCCATTGTTTATTTACAAGTCTATTGATTAAATTTCACGGACTTGTGAATTTACAAATTTCCTTATTGATTGTTAATTTTATTCTAAGTGGTTGAAGAACACATTTTGTATGATTTCTATTCTTTTAAAATGTATTGAGTCTTGTTTTATGGTCTGTCATATAATTGAAGTGATGTGATCAGCCCCTCACCATAGCTGCTAAACAGACGAAGGGGTGAGCCCTTTCTGTGGGAAAATAGCATCAACTGCCTGTCTTTATAGTTCTTGAATACACAATATCTATTATGCTATAAAAAATTACTAGACATGTAAAAGAGGCAAGAACATGTGACTGAGAAACATAAAAAAGAGACAATGGGAATGGATCTAAAGAGTATAATGCTACATGAAATAAGTCAGAGAAAGACAGATACCATGTGACTTCATGCATATGGGGAATTTAAGAAGCAAACAAATGAGCAAAGAAAAAAAGAGATAAACCAAAAAACAGACTCTTAACTATAGAGAATAAACTGATGGTTACCAGAGGGAAGGTGGGTAAGGGGATGGCTAATATAGGTATAGGAGATTAAGAGTACACTTAGTATGATAAGCACTGAGTACTGTATAGAATTGTTGCATCACTATATTGTACACCTGAAATGAATATAACAATATGTATTAGCTATGCTGGAATTTAAAAAGACAGAAGACAATAGAAGCTGACCCATAGATGATCTGGATGCTGACATTAAATAAAATCTTTTAAACAACTATTATAAATATGTGAAAGAAAATGGATAAAAAGATGGAGAATTTCAACAGAGAAAGGGTATTTATAAAATTAAATTCAAGTGAGCTCTCGAGAACTGAAAAATAAAATTTCTGAAGTTAAAACTTAATTAGATACATTTAATAGCTCTTTGGACACAGAAGAAGATAAAATTAGTGAACTCAGAGATAGCTCAATAGGAAAAATCCAAAATGGTGAAAAAACTGAATAAAAATATGAAAAGAAGAGAGTATAAGAAACTTGTCAGAAGGGCTAACCTATGAATAATAGGATTTGTAGGAAAGAAGAGAGAAAATGAGGCAGAAGGGATACTTGAAGAAATATGGCTGACATTTTTTTTTCAAAATTGGTAAAAGGCATCAATCAGTATACAGATTTAAGAAGTTCAGTAGACACCATAGGAAATATGAACTTATCATAATCAAACTGCATAAAACCAAAGCTAAAGATACAAATTTTAAGAACAGCCATAAAAATGAGAAACATTATTTTCAAAGAAACAAGGAGATCAACTGCTGACTTTTCAACCAAAACTAGGAGTGATCAATGGTCAATAGGATTAATTCTTTAAATTGTTGAAAGAAAAAAAAAAAACAAAAAAACCTGCCAAATTAGAGCTCTTTAACCAGTGAAACTAACATTCAAAAATGAAAGTGAAATAAAGTAAGAAAAACAAAACTGAGAGAATCGGTTGCCATGACCAGAACTGAAAGATAGTAAAGAAAATTCTTTGGACTGAAATAAAATGATCCCAGATGGAAATATAGTAATGCAGGATGAGATGAAGAACACTGAAAAAGGTATATATGTTAGAAGATGTAAAATACTATTGACTTTTTTAGAACAACAAAAATTATTACATTGTTTGGTATTTATAACATGATAACCTGAGCTTAAAAGTGGCAGGCAGTAATTGGAGTTTACACTTGTAAAATTATTTTATTGCATAGGAAATTGTAAAAGTACTATATAAGATAGACTCCAGTAAGTTAAGGATGAACATTATCACTGTAAGCTAATCACCAAAGTATTTAAAAAGTATAACTAGAAAATTATTGTAGCAAATAAATGGATTAATTAATAAAAACTAGGCTTGATTATTTTGAAAGAAGGCAAGAAAGGAGAAATAAAGGAGCAAGGAAAAGATCGTGATAAATAAGAAATAAATAGCAGATTGATGGACTTAAATCCAACAATATCAAAGATTACATTAAATGTAAATTGACTTAACACTGAATTTAAAAAAACAAAGATTACTATCCTGAATTAAAAATAAGACCCAAGGGGTGCCTGGGTGGCTCAGTCGGCTAAGCGTCTGACTTTGCCTCAGGTCATGATCTTGCAGATCATGAGTTCGAGCCCCGCATGGGGCTCTGTGCTAACAGCTCAGAGCCTGGAGCCTGCTTGGGATTCTGTTTTTCCCCCCTCTCTCTGCTCCTCCCCTGCTCAATGTCTGTCTCTTTCTCTCTCAAATAAATAAATAAACATTAAAAAATAAAAAATGCCCAAGAATATACTGTCTTTAAGAAAATAAAAAGATACAGATAGTTTGAAAATGGAGGACAGAAAAAGACATATCATACAAGCACCAACCAAAAGAAAGCTGTTGTGTATATATCTATATCAGCCAAACTACACTTGAAGTCAAGGAGTATTACTAGAGATAAAGAGGAACATTTCATAATATGATAAACAGGTTAACTCAACAGTAAGACGTGATAATTCTAAATTTATAAGTGCTCAATATATATAAAGATTTATATATATTTATAGCATTTATTATGTAAAGTTATGTATATATAGAGAGAATTGAAAGGAAAATAGATCAATCAACATGAAAGTTAGATGTTGTTATATACTTACTTCAATATCTGGCAGACATACAGCTAAAAAATTAGTAGGAAGATAGATTATTTGAATAATGCTATTAACCACTATGACCAAACTACATTTATAGAACACTCTTAACATTTCAGAATATACATCCATGTCCACTTAACACATGTATCAAAATAGATCATATTCCAGGCTCTAGTGCAAGTTTCAAGAAATTTTCAATGGATTAAAATTGTACAGAGTTTGTTGTCTGACTACAGATGAATTAAACTGAAAATAAACAATAGGATAATTACAACAATCATCCAAAGTTTATAATTCTATATAATTAATGGACAAAAGGAAAAAAGTCACAGACGACTGTTAGAAAGTATTTTGAACTGGACAAATAGCATGAATATAATGTTTCAAAACTTGTAGGATGCAGTTAAAACAGTACTTAGAGGGAATTTTATACTTTTAAGTGAATATGAATATATTAGCAAAGAAGAAAGGCTGAAAATAATCTAAGCCTCTATCTTGTGGAGGTAAGAAAAGAAAAACAAAAGTAAAAGAAGGAAATAATAATTATAAAAATAGGAGTACAATGAAATAGCATATACAAAGATATACAAAAGAAAAAAAAATTATTCTTTGAAATTCATTCATAATATTGATCGACCTCCAATAAGATGATCAAGAAATGAGAGAAAAATAAAACTTAGCAATATCATAAATGAAAAAGTAGACATGGCTATAGCCTCTCAGATTATTACAATCATAACATTATGATATTATGAATAATTTATACCAATAAATTTGACAATATATTTTAAATGAATGAATTGATTTGAGGAAAATAAAAATTACTAAAACTGACACAAGCAGAAGTTAAAAATTAGAATAATCCAGTATCTACTAAGGAAATCTATAATTAAAAAGCATCTCACAGGGGTGCCTGGGTGGCTCAGTCGGTTAAGCGGCCAACTTCAGCTCAGGTCACGATCTCACGGTCTGTGAGTTCGAGCCCCGCGTCGGGCTGTGTGCTGACAGCTCAGAGCCTGGAGCCTGCTTCCGATTCTGTGTCTCCCTCTCTCTCTGCCCCTCCCCCGTTCATGCTCTGTCTCTCTCTGTCTCAAAAATAAATAAACGTTAAAAAAAAAAAATTAAAAAAAAAAAAAAAGCATCTCACAAAAAAACCCTCCAGGTCTAGATGGGTTCACTGGTGAATTCTTCCAAACATTCCAAAAAGAAATAATACCACCTTACATAAACTCTTTTAGAAAATATGGGAGGGAGTAACACTCTTCAGCTTCTTTTGTGAGGCCAGCATAAGAAGGATATTACAAAAACTCAAGAAGGATATTACAAGAAAAGAAAGGTAGAGGATAGAGCTCATGAATATATATAGGAAAAGTCTACACAAATCATTAGAAAATTGAATCCAAATTGAGTAGCAATATGTAAAAAGAATGTCACATCAGAGCCATATGGGGTATATCCTAGGAATGCAAGGTTGGTTTAACATTCAAAATGCTATCTGTTTTATTTATGTATTAGCTGAATTAAGGACAAAAATCTCTGATCATTTCAGTAACTTCAGTAGAAGCATTTGATAGGATTCAATACCTGTTCAAGACAAAAACTGAAAAAAAACTAGGGATAGAAGGAACTTGCCTTAATCTGATAAAAGACAGCTAAAATATTCACAGCCAACATCATATTTAATGTAAAATTCTGAGCACACTTTTCCCCTAAATTCAAGAGTAAAACAGAGAATATATAACCTTTACCACTTCTACATAACATTGTATGTGAAAGTCCTAGACAGCGCAGTAAGTCAAAGTAAAGAGTTAAAAGTATAAAGATAGGAAGGGAAGAAATAACACCATATTTGTTCAGAGAGAATATGATTATGTACATAGAAAATTCAAGAGAATACACAATTAGAATTAATACGAGTTTAGCAAAATCACTATGCAAAAATTTATTAACCTGATGTAGTTCTTTACATTACTGTGTCAGTATGTTTTAGGATTTTCTTTTTATAAACATCCTTAAACTAGATTTTTTTCATCTAATCTGAGAGTTTCCATCTTTTTAGCTGGCATTATTTGGATATATTTAGATACCTTCTAATACTTTATTTTATGCTTTCTATTTACCAGTTCTTCTTTGTTTCTCATGGTTTCCTTTCCTGACCTCAATGTGATTTAATATATTGATTGCCTTGTTTATACCTTTTACTCATTTAGTAGTTATATGTTTTAGTTATTTCTAGTGGTGACCCTTAAATATTTAACACACAAATTTGACTTTTCATAGTCTAAAATTAAGGTCTCAAAGAAAATTTAAAGATCTCTACTGTCCTCCTGAATAGTACTAGAAAGTTAGGATGCTTTCACTTTCATCACTCCTTCCTACCTTATGTTCTATTTTTTGTCTACTACTTTAATTTCACCTTTCTTTTATAAACCCCCAAATTAGCCATTACCAGTTTTTACACGTAGCATTCTTTCATGCATTTCGCTTCTTCTAAGTTCAGTTTTCTTCTTCCAGAAGAATGAACGTTGGTAGCTTTTTCTGCAGGGCTTGCAGTTGGGAAATTCATTTCTTACATAGTTGAAAATGCCTGTGGTAGTCTTGCTGGGTACAAAATTCTAGATGACAGTTATTTCCCCCCCACTCCTTTGAGGACATTATTCTGTTGTCTTCTGGCTTCAGTTAATTAACAGACTGCAGCTGGCCCAACAGTTTCTCTGAGACAAGGTATCTTTTACTTATGCCTGCTTTTAGGATTTTCTCTTGTCTTTGATGCCCTGCAGTTTCACTATGATGTGGGTCAGGGTATCGATTTTTTCTTGTCTTGCTCAGTGCTATAATGTGTGGCTTTTATCAATTCTGGGAAATCTTAAGCCAAATTTGGATAAATTATTCAACTTCTCAAGGTGTTATTCCTCCCCTTGAAACTCTGCAATGTTTCCTTCATTTTCTGACAGTATTATTCCTTGAATCTGTCTCACTGTCCCTTGCACCTGTCCATGATTCAGTTTCCATATCTGTCTGCTCAAACTGGTGATCCTCTTTTTTTCATAACTCAACCTAATTATCATCTATTCTCTGAAGCTTTTCCTGAAACCTCTTCTTCCCCCAGTCACTGTGTATCCACTCTTTCCTGCTCATACATCTATCAGTTGATTGCATTTACCTATTTACGTGTAAATCTCCCCCTACTAAACTCAAGTTT
This sequence comes from Panthera pardus, assembly GCF_024362965.1. Taxonomy (NCBI): domain Eukaryota; kingdom Metazoa; phylum Chordata; class Mammalia; order Carnivora; family Felidae; genus Panthera; species Panthera pardus. The sequence goes on along the minus strand of NW_026526810.1, from coordinate 98,617,076 downwards.
CTAGTGGGTAGCTCTCTTTGTATTTACAATGACAGGCACTTAGTATGGACTGTGTAAATGTTTGGAGATTGGATGAATGAATGAATCAAGAAAATGAATGTAAACACTATCTACCTCTTAGGGGTCCTGTAACAACTAAATATATACCATATGAGAAAGCACCTGGCAAATAACAAGTGCTAATCTGTTGTTTGAACTGAATGCAATTCATGCATTATTTTGGTACCGTGGGTTATGTACCAAATTGGTTGTTACTTTAAATTTCCTTATTCCATATGGCATAAAGCAGAGTTCTTAGTGTTCTTTGATCATAATGAAGTACTTTTTTGGTTTTGTGCCTTTCCTTCCAATTGCTATACTTCTCAAAGCATTAACACACACACACACACACACACACACACACACACACACACACACACTATACAAGGAGTTCTATGAGCTTCATATAGTTTACCAGCTATTACATTCTGTCCTGAAAACTCAGTGCATTTATAAATGCTACTCTCCCATATAGCTTAATGGCTTTCTCCTTCTCTCTCCTTTAGTGTCTGCCCTAATTTTACCTTATGAGGTAGGCCTTTGCTAACTCTCCTCATAAAATAGAAAACTTCTACCCCACTCCCATTCTCGATCCCCTTTACCTGCTTTATTTCCCTCTGTACACTTGTCCACAAGTGAAATATATATTTACCTCTTTTATTATTAGCTGCCCATCCCACACGTAGTAGCATATAAACCTCCTAAAAGTAGCAATTTTGCTTTATGCCTAGAACAGTGTCTGGAATACAATAGGTGCTGAATAATATTTATCGAATAAATGTATCAGCGTAGGTGCCACTGATTCTCATCGGTAAAATCCTAGGGCTACAAAAACAGACACCATGCAGCCATTCTGAGCATTGTAGTCTTCAACACTTCTCTTGATCTGGGATGCGATTTCAAAACTTGACTATTTTGTTTTTCCTTAGAACTGAATGCCTACAGCATGATTTCATCCTGAAAACTAAAGAAATCACTTCCTCTCCTGGCAGGCACCTAAACCAAGTTCTGAGCTGGCTGTGTACAAAGCCCGTCTGTTCTCTCCTGGTTTAAAGACAGTGGCCGTTCCTGCCCACATTTAGCAAGCTTGATTTTGCTTTCTGTTTTCTTTCACCCCTCAAGGAAAATTTACATATCTTTTCTACCCATTTTATCATTTTGATCTTGGCAAGAGCTTTCAATTCATACTGTGTGGGTACTTGTGCAGAGGAAGTACCCACTTACAGTGTCTACAAGAAATAAATTATTATTTCACAAAAACAAAGATCTAAAGCTGTAATTCATCTGTATGAGAGGAAGGTCGGAAAGTGATAAAGGTGATAACTTGCCGAAGGCCACATAACTAACCTTTGCAACATAAGTGGGTCTAATGCCCACATCCTCCAATTCTCAGTCAAGTTCTTCATACTTTTCTGCCTGACTTTTCTTTAATAAGTTCATTCCTGTTTCACCTACTACCTCTGCCCCTCAATTCTTATTTCATTTGTGTGTATCTCTGTGGCATCAGATGCCTCACCTCAACCTTCAGCTGTCAAACTGCTATCTTGATTTTTTGGGTGTCATCAAGCTTCCGTCTTCACATTCAGCATGACTACACACAATGTGGCCTTTCAGCTAAGCTGACATTCCAAGGTCAACTCTGTAGCCAATGGAAACCCATGGCCCAAGAAGTCTGACACCCTCCCCTTCACTTGTGGGAGAGCTTGCCTCTGCCTGCTTTCCCTCACCGGGGATGTTGCTGCCCTCAGCTTGCTGAACCATACAGTCAGATTACCAATGAACAGTGGCTCTGGTAACTCAGTGGACACTTAATACTCGCCACTAAAGGTAACTGGTGGGGGGCACCTTCTGGACTTAGGTCTGAAGACTGGGGCTATCATTGGACTGGCAGTGCCTCCTAGTGGCCAAGGCTCCAAAGGGTTCCAACAGAAAAGTGGCCAGTGTGGCAGCAGCCCACAATGGCAACCCCTTTCTTCTCCTTCCTCTGAGTCTTGTCCCCCAACCTGTTTTTAGTTCGTCCAGCCTTGCCTCATACAGTGAGCATTCACTGCTGGTCAAATCATCCAGTACCTGTCTTTTCAGTATTTTGCTGACTGAATTCCCAAACATGACCGTGATGTTGAAAAAAAAAATTGGGAGGGGGCATGGAAATAGAAATATTACAAAGTCACCACTGTCACTGGAGCAGGTCAATTTGAAAAGTGCTTTGTAATAACTTTTTTCCTTCCTGTAAGCTCCGTGGTAGCTCTGACACTCCTCCTCTTGTAGGAGACTTCAGCTGCCCAGGAGTGCCAAATCATCCTCCCGATCTCATTCTTATTAAGCTTCATGAGTAGTTTCAGTTATGTTACAGAGATACGGAGAGAGGCTCGGTTTCTCTGGAAGCTCGCATCCTAAAAAGAATACGCATCATCTCAAAGATCCCATTTTAAAGTGTATAATCTTCATAAAATGAAAGATAAATCATATCTACAGCATAACCTTGAGACTCCTGTCTTTAAGTCCTCGCTGGTACAGGATGTGCAAATGTAGATTTGGGTCTGGCAAGGAATGTCTCTGGGAACTGTGGAAGAATCGTGAAGGCTCCATTTGTCCCCAAGGGAGAGAGAGGAATCCTGTGTCATGGATAATGCCATGCCACAACAAATAAAATGGGAACTCTTCCTTCTGTATGCCCCTGTGGTTCCCAAGGTGCCCTCTGTCCCCATGTTATGTTTTGTCTCCTCAAGGGTTCCTTCCACCAGGACTGTCTTTCCCCAGATAATGCCCAAATTCAAGGCCTTCCTCTATGCCATCTCTCTTTTCTTCATCAAAATGTACCTATCCCCTGTCCATTCTCTCAAAGCCTTGGTGTTTAATCTGATGAAGTATTTCATGGTAGGGTTTAAATAGTAGGACACCTCCCATTGGCATCTGCATTGTGACTGGGGACTTGAATTTTGATTCACTGGGATTGGAAACCAGCTTTGTATCTCCCAAATGATACACACTGCCCACCTCCATCTCCCCCCAACACTCAATCCCAAAGATGATGTTGTTGAGGCAGAATGCCCTTTTCTTCCCTGGCTTCTTTCTGGTGCCCCCACAACTGACCTCTCTTGGAATATCAGTGCAGTGACAAATAACTCCATGTGGGGAAGTCCAAAGGCTTTGAACCAGAGCCTACAGGCACCACATTCTGACTGATATGTATTCGTTCAAACCACAAACTGAGCTGGAGAAGAGGGGCAACAGGAGAAATACACAAGACCTACTGAGCAGCAGGATTTCTTTACTGATTGTGGCTTGCCAACAAAGGTTTTGGATAGCCGTGGAATATTCCAGAAAGAGGAAAAGATCTGGCGATTGCTTGGAAGATGCCAGGCAATTAAAATAAACCGTGGCTGGAATGTAAAGAATTGGGGAAGAGAGAGGTGAATGAGCAACGGGGACAATTAGGGGGCATTATGCTGAAAGCCTGCCATCTGTGCTGACATCAACTGCGTCTTACCCAACAGGTTTCTTGGGTGTCTAAGAAATTTCTAGAATATGCACCCCGTGTCAGGAACTCCCAGGAACAGCCTGAGTGCCGCACTCTGATCCCCGCCCTTGGCCCTTTTCCCCTCCTCTTCTCCCACGCCTCCCACACCTGGCCTGCTTTTGTGCCTCCCGGGTCAGAGCCGCCTCAGCCGTCTCCAGGGCAGGCCCCCAGGACGGACGCCGAGCCCGCGCTCTCGCATCGAGCGGCGCCCGCATCCCTGTGCGCGCAGGCAGCCCCGGGGCCGCGCCGCGCTGATTCGCTGCCGCGGAGACTGCGGCGCCCGCGACGCGCCCGCCCCTTGCCGCGCGCCGGCTGGTGCAGCCTCAGTCAGTCTGCAGCCGCGCGGCCACGGTGAGCCCTGCCGCTGCAGCCGGGGCGCAGACCCTGAGTGCCAGCTCCGCGCCCCGAGGAGAGCAACGGCGAGCCTCCAAAACCCGCACGATGCAGGCCACTGCCGATTCCACCAAGATGGACTGTGTGTGGAGCAACTGGAAAAGTCAGGGTATTCTCTTTATTTCGGTAGTGCATGCCTGCGGTGCACGGGAACCCCGGGACCCGGACTCGGCCATTGTGCATCATTTCACCTGTGGGACCTATGCATGCTTTATACCCGAGAGCTTTGTGTTGGGGGGAGTAAACTTGTCATGTCAAAAATCAAAATGGATGGTGTTTGCATTCTTTTTCTTTTTTTTTTTTTTAACCCCCCCCCCGCCCCCACCCCTTTGTTTTCTTGTTGTAATGCTAGAAATTTAAATAATGCATCAGTTGCCTCTTCGGGGAGCTCTTTCGGGATCCATTGATCATTCAGTACTTGTTTAATCTGTTCTCCTCCCCGGAGTTGAAATGCTTTCTTATTGTTCCATGAATCCCGTTGCATTTAATTTCTGCAGAAAGGTTGAAATCTCCTGGTAGAAGCATTAAGTGAGAGGGCTCTAGTGCATCCTTTTAAGAGGGACACACCCATTTCAGGGTGGTTATTTGTGGTCACACAAAGGAGCCTGGAAATGCAGTCTGGCTCTCGAAATCCTGAAAATATGATGGCGTAGCCACATATTAGGATGGCTCACTTTGAAATATTTCAGGGTTTTTTGTCTGTCATTGGAGTAACCTGTAACTACTATTTATTAATAATGGGTATCTGTGGAACAAGTAGAGGGGAAATAAAAGCAGTGCCCAGTACCCTCTGGCATAGCAGATTTATTTTGAAACAGTCCATATTAGCACTGGGTGTGGCCACCCTCCAGCCTCGCTTGGATTGCTTTTCAGCCATTTTTATTCAGCCTCATACTTCACACATCCATCTCCTTTGTTACATTAAGATTCTCTCCTTCACCTTGCTCAGTGTGAGATTATGAGGAGAAAGAGAGAATTTGGAAGAATGAATTATGTGTTGTAAACTCTGGTGTTTGTGAGATGAAGTGTCTTTTAATATTTAACAAATAAGGTTCTGAAGAAGGCGCTTTTGACTTAACCTGAAGGGTTGCAGCGTCCCTCAGGGGACCAAAAATACTCTGGAGCAGAAGCTGGTGTGTTTTGTTTTTTTTTTTAAACCTGGCATCTTCCCCTTGTCATTTTATATCACAGAAGGAATAGGATGGCTTTTCATCTTTAGAGCCCCTGTAGGATTTTTTTCAGTAAATTTTTTAAGCAAAGAAAAAGTAAAGACCAATCTCAGAATTAAGAACACTTTGGCTGTCTCTTATTTGTTGGTTCGGGTGGCGGTGACATAAAACAGAATTGTCGAGTTCAAATTATGTAGGTCTATTGGAAATAACAACTGTCAAAAGTAAATAAATGGGCCTAATAAATTTAAAAGCTAGGAAGTAAGAAATCTCCAGCAGTTCAGGGGCATAATTTTAGAGAATGATGCCAATGACATGAAATAGCATGTTTTATACAGAAGGCAGTTGTGAAAATTCTTGGTGACATTTCATTCTTACGCGTTAAACTCCTCTGGTTTATTTGATACACACTTAAACAACTATAGATTGACATAATATCAAGTTTAGTTGAACACGAGGACATAAAAAAGTTGGCTTTTAGACTATTATGGGTTTTCTTCTATTCTGACCAAAAGTAGATGCCAAAACATGCAGATTTTCTTTTTTCTTTGTATACGATAGGAGATGCTATTTCATTACAGTCCTGTGGGTTTTCCTCACTTGACCTTCTCACTGCAGGGGTTAAAAAGGTACATGGCTGTTGATAATCAGAAAATAAGGCAAATGTCATCATTTGTCTATTGAAAACCATCATTTTCATTTTCAATATAAGGCCACTTGTGAAGATTAATGCAAGATCGTTGAAGGTCTTTTACACTCCGTGACCTTTAGTAGTTTTCGGTACCATTGATTTCCTTTTGTCAGATAGAACAAAGCCATTATCTTGAAAATTGACTGATAACTGGGCGGGTGGGTTTATAGGCATGAGAGAGGAATAGTAAGAAGTGAATTATTCCTTTTTCTTTCCACTAGGAGAACTTTGCATTTAAACTAAATCTACAATAAGATTTTTGTTTAGCATTTTCAATGCATCTTCTTAGTTCCCTCATTATCAAAAACAGTTCTTAACCCTGGCTACACATTAGTATCATCTGGGGAGCTTTTAAAAATACAAAGGATGCCCACCCCTAGGGGTTCTGATTCAATTGGGTCAAGTATCAGTATTTTTTAAAAGATCCTCAAGTGAGTTTAATACATAATCAGGGTTGAAGTCACTGGTGCGTAGTGATTCTTAGTGAGCCCAGTCCATAGACCTGCAGAGCAGGGTCGAGTATACAAATGATGAAATGGGTGTGATCCAGGAGCATCTGTGAATTACCGTTGCAGGAGGCAGTGTAACATTGTTGAGAAGGTCCTCCACAAGTATTATGGGTGAAAGTGTTGCTTATAAAAAGAAATAAAGGAAGTGAGCTTCAGGTTTTTTACATATTCTTAAACATTCCGTGGAGAAATTGCAGCCCATTGAACATTTCATGAAGACTCTACTGAAACTAATACAATTGTCATAAGAACTGCAGTACACATGCAAAAGGAACCTTATATTTACTTTATTAATATGCATGATTTCAGCTAGAGACAAGAACATTTAAGGAGACTAAAAAGTTCACATTATGCTAGGACAAAGATTTTGTAATACATATAAAATGTATACATGACTATATACATTACAGTACATTAGTACATTAATGTATACCTTACAAAGATTTTGCTTCCAATTAAAAAACATGATACAACTACCCCTATATTGGTTAATAAAACAAAGCCCACCCAACTCAGTGAAAGTAAAAGGAGAATAAAACAATCGCCTAATAAAACACCTCTGTAGATAGTAATCTTACAGATCACAACAATACTAATATTTATCGGGCACTTTTACTGAATGCTTTACTTGGATCATTGCACTTAATCCTCACAAATCCTATGATGTGTAAGTTCTATTATTGTCTCATCTTATAGGTGATGAGCTAAGGCTTCCACCAAGGCACATGGCTGGTAATGCCAGAGGAGACTAGATTCGGGCCTAGGCTATCTGACCACAGATCCCCTCGCTTCTCACTGCTCTGCCATCTGCCTCAATGGTAGATGGCTTTTTCCTCAGTGGTTTTTCTAAGAATATGAATTATGTAGGTGATGGTGATTTTGTGGGCCTAGTAACTCATCACATTTACATAGTTTTCATTTGCCACATATCTTCTCATTTGAACTTTCAGTTTACTCTTGGACATCGTGAGGCTCAAAGAGGATAAGTGATTTATCCAAGGTTTTTTGATAAGTGGTGAATTGAGTGGTGAAAAGGTGACTGCTTCAAATCCAGAACTCTTCCCGTGACAGCACTCCACCTCTTTTTCTCATGCTGAGTTATAGAGTGAACTTTCATGTACTCCTGCTGAGATATTTTCACATAGTTTCTCCCTTTACAGACAGCAAAATTTCAGTGATCTTGACCAATTTATGCTATTATGGTAATCCTCACCATCATCATCAACTCATCATCCACATTTCTCTGTAAATATTAGCTATGTCCCAGTAACTATCCTAAATGCTTGTTACATGTATGACTCCCATTTTACAGAGGAAGAAACTGAGGGTTTTGAGGCAGAGAGGGCTTGGGCTTGCCCTTGGGCTTAACTGGGTCCCAAACACAAGGCAGTCTGATTCTGAAACCTGTGCTTTTAATGACTTTACTATACTGCCTAAATCCAAATGGTACTATGGCAGGGGAATAAAGTTTGAGCAAAATCCTTCATCCATATTATTCCATTCGTGCTCTAAAGATAATTTTTTCCAGATATCATTGTACTCAACAAATTCATCTGGCAGGATGCTTGGTAATACAGTGGGGTTAATACTTGTCACCTGTTTGGGGCTCCTGCTCAACTCCCACTTGACTCTGTGTTGCAGCATTCTGTAATTAAAGCTTTCCCAGCATGTAAAATATTAATAAAGGGTGAAACACTAAAAGTGTTTCTGGTTTTTTATAAAATAAAATATTTTATGCTGGTCTGCAGTGTTCTGGGGAAATGCTATTCATGGTGGTCCATTCTGAAAGATGCTAGTTCAGAACAGCCAAGCATCCCAGAATACACAGAAAAAAAATATCTGTTTTAGCTACAGTAATTGAAAGAAGTGCTTGTATTTTGAAAAGGGCATTTGGTAAAGATAATACATACATAAAGGCAGATCATTAGCACCTTTTATCAAATACCTTCTATTTGGGCTCAATGTCATTAGAATCCTGTACAAATATTACAACATAAGCATTACACTTGCACACTCCCTCTCTGCAGATTGTAATGAGATCCAGTGGGGAAACTGGCTTAGCTGGGGATCTGGGGATTTTTTTTTTTAATGAAAGAAAACTCATTATACAGATAATATACCAAATATGGGTAGTTACTACTCCATTGCAAAATAAAACTCTACTTTGTCACAGTGTATGATTATTTTCAAGAGAGTCTTTATAAGGGAATATTCCAAAGTTTGAGGAGAGAATGATGGCTTTATTTTTCTCTAAAAGTGATACATGCACATTATGAAAATTTCCATTTGTACAAAGAAAGGTTCAAATCAAAGCCGCAAATCACCCAAAGTCCTACCACCTACAGTTAATCAGTGTTAATATTTTGCTGAATATTGCCCAGTATCTCCATACCGTGTAACGTGAAGCTAGAGGACTGGGTTGGCAACAAAAACAGCTTTTATGAAACAAGATTATATGTGTCTCAAAAAATACTTGAAGTAATCTAATGGAAGAAACTGACACAAAACTCGGAGAATTGCTGAACTTCAGATACATGTTTCTTTACTGTATGAGCTATTCCTTCCTAAAATTAAGAAAAAGTCTATGAGATACATCAATAGATTAGGATAATTTTTTACTTTCATGTTTGGGTTTTAGACTGTACTGATGGACTCCGTGCAGTGTCTAACTTTGTTTTTAGAGGAAGACCCATCACAAGTGAGAAAAACTTGACAAAAATGGTGATCTAAATCCACATCTCCAAATCTATTATTTTTCTCAGATTTCCCTGAATTAATATTTAGTTCATTAAAAGAACACAGGTGCTGGGTGGCTCAGTCAGTCGATTTGGGCTCAGGTCATGATCCCAAGGTCTTGGGACTGAGCCGCACATCAGGCTCTACACTGAGCACGAAGCCTGTTTAAGAGTCTCTCTCTGTCTCCCTCTGCCCGTCTCTCGCGCTTGCATGTGCTCTCTCTTTCTCTAAAATAAAATAAAATAATTAAAAAACAAAAATATTCCTGATACTCTATGAGTAAAGCATTAGGATTATGATTGCAGATTCCTAGTCGATCCTTAATGAGCAGGCCCCTTTCTTAATCATTTTTAAAAGGTTTCTCTCTTCCTCTCTCTCCCTCTCCCTCTCTCTCCCTCTTTCTCTCCCTCTGTTTCTCTCCCTCCCTCCCTATCCCTGCCTCCTTCTCTCCCACTTTCTCCTTATGTTTGAAATGATATTCTTTACTCATTTCTCTTTCATATTTAGACTAGTTAATACGTTTTGGGAACAGAATCTATGAAGTAATTGATACATTTTAAATCACCTTACAATAGAATTAAATCCTAAAATTCACTGAATCCAGCAAACAAAAGCTAACATAGGTGGATAACTCCCAGGATATCACCTTTCTTTTTGGAAATAAATGTACATCACCACAAAATTTCCCATCCTTCTCAACTTGATTTCCTAAGTTGTGTACGCATTTGGCCACGTATTAACATTTACATATTGTCACCTCTCCATTTCTTATGAAAGTACACACAACCGTTCAAAGAAACAGGATTGCCTTATAATTAAGCTCACAGTTTGAAAGTCAAGAATTAGACATTAATAATCCTTTAAAAGCCATCTTTTGTCGAGATGACAATTAATTACATTAAAACCTTGGTCATTGTAAATGTATTCCAAATTTATAGCATATATTCCAAATAAGAAATTTGCTAGAGGTTTTAGAACTTAGAAGTAGAGTTCTGTTTAAGCTATTTGTTTAGCTATATGTTTAAGCTCTATTTTTAAGTTAAATCTGAGTGAAGTTGTCTTATAATTCAAGCACTCCTTACAAGCTCTTTGCCCAAACTGATGTTAATTTTGAACAGATGAAAAGTACAAATGTAACAAGCTTTAATTTTTAGAATTTATTAACAGTTCCGCCCATTTTGCAATGAGTATGTCTCGCTTTCAAGATCAAATATAGTGGTAACAAGTATTAAGGTGGACATAATGTTTTATCGACTGGAACAGAGGTACCATGAGAGAGCATACCTTTGCCTTATCTTTTTAGTTCAAAAAACATTTTGCCATTATGGTTTTGGTCAAAAATTTTAAATATAGTGCGTGTCTATAAAGAAGCAATAGCTGTCTACCTCCATGGTTCTTTCTATTCCAATACAATGAAGGATTTTAAGATGTGGCCCAGACAAGGGCCCAGACAATTGTGACTGATTACCACCAACCAAATGAACAGTTTTGTATTTTGATCAAGTCAGAAAGCTTAAAGAAAGGAAAAGCACATGAGGACATCCATTACTTACTACCTTGCAAATCTTTCTGTGTGCTTCCCTCAGCTACCGTGTGCCCAAAGCCTATCTTTCTCTCCATATGGTCATCTCTTCTTTTGATGCCAGTTGCCCTGTTGAGACCCCTCCAAATGAGTCCATTTGCTAAAAGATTTAGCAGGAGGATCTGGCCACACTGTCTTCAATACTGGCCCCTGCTGTTTCATTTCCTGGCCAATTCTACCCCATCCAGGTGACAACGGGCCTGAGCACCACTGTGTTCATTTCCAAGCACAGGGAGAATGTGGTCCTACTGGTTAGAAGTAGCATGGGGATTAAATGCTCTGTTCTTTTACTGTCTACACAGAATGCCAGGTGTAATGTATCTACTCATTCAAAACATCTGCTGAATTATTTAAACATCCAGAAATAATAGTATTGGCATTTTTCTCTTCACAGTCATATTGACTGCATTTAAGCAGTGACAGGGAAGAGCCTGGAAAATGGAATCACTGCAGGTGTTTTTATCAGCAAAGGTCTCTTCCAGCAGTTTCCCTCTGGATTACCATTTAAAGTTTAAATATATGTAGGAGCCTATTTCATAGCAAAGGAAACTCATGGAGTAGTTGACTAGGAGATGTCATCTTTGAAGGTCACCGTGCATGTTTAATGTCTTGTATGACATCAGTTCCCATTATGTTTCTCTGGTTTGATGGCAAACGAGGGAAAGTTAAAGTAGGGAAAGTTACTGCTGTTTCTTTTTGTTAGCTCTTTATGGTGTGATATTTTGTTGGCCTGAAAAAGGAGGTGAAAATCAGAGAAACTGGCTGTCACTGCTTTGGACACTGGGTTGTAAAGAAGTGAGGTTTTTTGAGCCTCTAATCCTTTTCAGAAGGTGGTCAAGTATTGTAGTCAATTATTGGAAGCTTACTAAAATGTAAAGTCAACAGCATGTAATTTTTCAACAGTCCTTTCAATGAAATGCTGATACTATCTATATACAGGATTTTCTCCCTTGGCCTTTTATAAAGTAGCACTTACTTATCACATAGCAAGTGGTGCAGTGCTGCCTGAAATCTTTACTGGACCAAGATGGACTATAAATAAACACATTTAAGAATATGGTGCAATAATGCAGATAATTGTGCACAATTTATTGCCATTTCATTGTTATCCATTTATACCACATTTTGCCTTATAAATAAAATATGAGTAGCTGCACCACTGCCTTTCATTTCGTACATTTTTAATAAACTTTCTGAATACTGTACTGCTATTGGATCATATAATTGACTACACTTAAAATGGTTTCCTCAACCAAAACATTTTGGGCAGCAGCTAAGGGCTCTCTCTCTAGAAGTTTGACATAGCATTTTATTTCCATTTAGCTATTAACTCAAACCTTGGATCACTTCTATTTTTTCTTTTCTGTTCTTGATTGGATTATGGAAATTAAGGATAGCTCTGATTTCTGCATTCGAAATCAGGAATCTTCAAATTTGCCAAATCTGCCAGTTCACCCTTGACTGAATTAGTTCTAGGTGAGCCCCAGGCAAGCTGCAGTGGGTTCTCCCACATGTGGTTTGGGGACTAAGATGAGATCACCAAGCCCAGTCCATTTATCAATTGATAGGATGTACTGATCTCTCATTTCAAAGCCAATGCATTGCTCCTTGGTTTTTAGCAAAGTGACTTTGGTTTTTGCAATTGACAAAGCAATACAGTAATTTACCAAAAACTATGGGGGTTAATTTGTTGCAGTTATAGAGTTACTTATATTTTTTTTACTTTGGTTTTATGGAAAATTTATTCAAATACCCATTTTTTCTGGATCAGCTGCTATAACCTTCCTACACAAGTTTACATCACTCTGAGCAGAATTAAAATGTGAAAAATCATCATTTACACAGCAGATTGGAACACAGAAATTCTCTTCTCTGATCACACTTCACCACTTCCTACCCTTCCTACTGAATCATCACAGGCCATTTGCTGTCACTCTGACCACACACAGCCATTGCCATTCCCCCAGCGCATCAGTTTCCAACAGTCTTGGCTGCTTGTCATTCACTAGAGATCCTTGACTTTAGCCAAACCCTCTTTACTTTCTGGCAGTCCTTTTATTGATTCCTTTCTGAATTTAGACTGTATTTTTCTAGATCAGCACTGTCCGATACAAATATAATGTGAGTCATTACCTAGAAATTTTAAATTTTCTAGTAGCTTCTTCATTAAAAAGTAAAAAGAGGGGCACCTGGGTGGCTCAGTCGGTTAAGCATTCGATTCTTGATTTCAGCTCAGGTCATGATCTCATGGTTCATGAGTTTGAAACCCATGTCAGTCTCTGTGCTGACAGTGTGGAGCCTGCTTGGGATTTTCTCTCTCCTCTCTCTGCCCCTTCCACTTTCTCTCTCTCTCAAAATAAATAAAATTAATAATAGTAATAATAAAGTAAAAAAGAAACAGATAAAGTTAATTTTGATAATATATTTAATCCAACATATCCAGAGTACTAGTCTTTCAACAACAAAATCAATATAAAAAGTATTATATGTATAATCTACATCCTTGTTTTGGATTAAGTCTGAAATCCGATAGGTAGTTTACAGCACGTCTCATTTGGGACTAGTCACATTTAAGGTGCTCAGTAGCCACATGTGGCTCATCACTACTGTATTAAACAAGGCAGGTTTGGACTTTTCCTAAATTCTTCAAGCCCCATCCTTATCCTCCTCCGTCTCAAGAAGACCTCATAACTCATTTTCCAGGATTTGAGTAAATCTACCTCAAGCCACTTTACGTCACTCTATGTTGTTCCCTTCCCACCTCAACACATATTTGTAGCCACACCCATACATTCCCCAAATGTCTCTCCCTCTTTGCCCATTCTTTTCATTCTTCTCCCTTCTTTGAAAACAAAGAGCTATGGCTAATCCCATCCTTTTGCCCCTTCTCTGAGACTTTGCTCAGCCAAATCTCCCCTCTTTCCAGGATCCTCACTCCTCCCTTTCTATTAATATCCCCAGGCTTTGCTCAACCTAAAGGTTTGCGTTTGCTGGTACTTGCCCAAACTACCATTGTATTTGCCATCTTCTTCATTACTTTGAACTTCCCACCATTTATCCAACCCTTTACAATATGGCTTCCATCCTCACTACTGCTGATACTCCCTGCCAAGTTATGAGTGACCTTCCAGTCTCCAAATCCAGGGTCCTTTCTCGGTTATCATTTCCCTTGTTAGGTCATCAGCACCCCTCACTGTAGTCTACCCTTTTGTCCTGGGAAGTTTCCTTCTTCTTGACTGCCATAACCTACACTGTTGGGGTACCCATTCTGACACTCAGACAGGACTCCTTTGATATGCTCCATTTATTTCTTTGAATCTTAAATTATGGTTTCATTCTCAGTTGCATTTGTTAGTCTCTCCTGTCATGGGGGCTTCCTCCACTCTCGTGGCCTCAATCGTGCTTTCTACTCATATTCAGCCCTCCTTACTAAATTTCAGTCTTGCGTTTCCAGTTTCCTACTGTGCATATTCATCTCAATATCATTGGAATATGATATTACTGACCATTTAACTCAGGGCTTCTGTGACAAAGCCTATAGAAAACACAAATTATTTGGTTTTTAAGCTTTATGAAATTTAGGAAGTATTGTAACTGTCAGCTTCATCTCACCTGTGATCCCTATCCCATCTCTGCCCTAGACTGTGTCAAAATGCCCTTTTTTGATGTCATCGTGTTAGAACCTGGAGGTTTAAAAGCAAGTGTCCACTTTATCCCAAACCAGCTCCCACTCCGATTTCCTGTTTTTGTCAGTGATATTAATCACTCAGTCACCCAGCTTTGAAATGTTGCCTTCACCCTTAATTAGCTCTTCCTCCTTTCTCCCACAGCTAATTAGTCACCCTTCTTGTTGACTAATCCTTCATAATATTTCCCTTTATCCACTCCATCTCCTTAACAAATTGTTCACTACATTCACAAACCATCCCACGTCCTCTTTCATCAATTCCAGCACCGTCCCTTCCCTGAACTCAACTTTTGCCACTTCCAACAGCACAAAATGTATTGGTACTGATTCAGCATTTTGTAAATGAGCATCAGTCTTCCCAGCTAGATCTTAAGTCCCTTAAAAGCAGGAACGGAATTGTATGATCTCTTCGTTCTTGGTTTCACTAGATGAATAGATGGCCAATAACTATTTACTGTTGATAATGACATGTTGTCACCTAAAAGTTTTTTTTCACATTCAATATCTAGCCCTGGAAGCAGATTTAAATAAATCAGGTTGCTCAAATTAATTTTGCATACTTTGGGGAATGTTTAACCTATAACCATATAATGCGAGAGAGGCAACTGTTTTCTTCTGGAAAAAGCATCAAACTTAGGGTTTGAACTCATAAACTAGTCAGTACACAAGTTTCTTAACTTTTAGCTTCTTTATCTGTTATACGTAGACCTATCCAGCAGAGTTGACTATGAGGTGTAAATGAGATAGTATCAGAGGATGCTTTGAACATTTCAGAATCTACGTAAATAGCTTATGATATCAGAAAAGCACTCAGAATAAACATCCCATTGATGTTGTAAGATGAATCTTTTGCTAACCTCCTAATTAGAAACCTCTAGCAATCTTTTTGTTTGTTTTATTTTTATTTTTTATTTTTTTGAGAGAGAGAGAGAGAGAGAGAGAGTAGGGGGAGAGGCAGAGAGAGAGGGAGATACAGAATCCAAAGCAGGCTCCAGGCTCTGAGCTGTCAGCACAGAGCCCGACACGGGCCTTGAACCCATGAACCATGAGATCATGACCTAAGCCGAAGTCGGACGCTCAACCGACTGAGCCACCCAGATACCCCAGAAATCTCCAACAATCTTAACACGTTGATGGAAAGACCTGCTGTGTAATGACTACACCAAACTAATTTAGTTGATAGTTCACACTCTCTGCCCATAGTCTCTTCACATAAAGCCCTTACCTGGTGCCTGCCATTCTTGGCTATTTACACAGGTATCCAGAGATTGAGAAGGCTTTTCTAGAAGGGTACACCATTTTTAACAAGTGTTAAGTGACTTATCAAGTGGGGGTTCACTTGATAATACCAAACTTTATATTTTCTTTGCCTGAAAGTTTCTCGCAGGGTCTCCCATGCCACTTCACATCATCTCAGAGGTAGGTAAGCCCACCTTCTCTAGTACTAAGGAGTGCCCCCTTTAGCACAAATCATTCTGTCTTATAATGTATTTGTTTCTAAACGTGTCTGCCATGTGAGTCTAGGGGTGTCATGAAATAGAAGATTACGACTTATTTGTGGGTGGGTTTTCTTTCTTTCTTTTTTTTTTTTTTTTTAACAATTCATTGATTTTTATATCCCTGGGACTTAGCACAAAGCCTGGCACTTAAAATAAAGTTCTTACTCAATAAATACTGAATAAATGAATAAAACGTAAAAGAGGCAACCCTGCAGATAATGGTGATGTTTTAGTCTTTTTGTTCTCCTTCCCTCCCCCCACCTCCCCAACAGAATAAATGCTAGGAGGCTTCAGTTCCCTAGGGACCTTTAGCCCTGCTGGTCTGGACTTCCCTCAATGTGTTAGTCCAGATCCATTCAGCAACAGGGGGGCGCTAGGCTTCTGGGAACATCCCTTCTCCCACTTCTATCACCTGCCCTCAGAGGCCCAGGGGTTTCTTGTTGTCATGTCTTCCAAAAGATCGGTCCCTCTTCTCTGTCTGAAAAGGAGTATTACTTTGGTGCTCTTGTCTCAACAAACTCGTCTAAAACAAAACACAATTGGTAAACTCATTTGAATTTTGTTGTTAACGGTGAGCTCATCTTCAGTGTATTATCCCCTTCTTTAAAAAAAAAAAAAAGATAAAAAGTATTAACCTAAAGCAGTGAATTTCTAATAGTAGAATGTCAGTCCATGTGACTGGTGCTTGGGCCTGGGAGAAGAGAGGGGCTTTAGAGCAGCAGTGCTTTTCCTTTGCCCCTGGAACTCTACTTGTAGAACCAGCCCCACTCAAGAGAAGAAAAATCTTTTGTTTCACACCAAAACATGCTTGTGATTCTCTCCTCTACTTCCTACATCACAAAAGTGTTGTAAGAACAAATTCTTGCCCAACAAAATGGCAGACTACTCTAATCTTGTGTGTTAATGTCATTGGTGGACCAGGTCATGGTGGATATGGAGTCGGTGGAGATGGATGACAGATCAGCTCAAAAGGAAGTTCTCTCGGGGCGCCTGGGTGGCTGAGTCGGTTAAGCATCCAACTCTTGATTTTGGCTCAGGTCATGATCTCACGGTTTATGAGATCGAGCCCCACATCGAGCTCTGCAATGTGGAGCCTGTCTGGGATTCTCTATCTCTCCCTCTCTTTCTGTCCCTCCCCCCCCCCCCCATCAAAATAAATAAACTTTTAAAAAAGTAAATTCTCCTCCAGCTTCACACTGCTGAGGTATCCTCAGCCTGTTATAAAAGAGCCCCCACCCCACCCCTTAAGTCCTTGATTTCCTCTCCAGCCAGCCTGAGGTAAAACTGTTGCGGAGGGTTAAAACTTGGCTCCGCAACACTCCTTATATCCCCTCTAGAACGTCAGAGAGTTGTCACAGGCTATGTGACCTTTTCAGTACTGTTCCTTCAGCTAGCTGCATACCTGTGTATGATGGGAGCAGCTCCTGCTCTCTTCAACCTGGTCACTTCCATTTTCCTCTGAGCAAATGACTGATATCTAATCCTTTAGTAAACCAGCTGCCTTTGGGTATACCGCACATGAAGCTGGAGGTATAAGCAACTGCCATTTTCATTCGGGTGTGAGATGGGGATTTTGTGTCTCATTTTCTCTTTCTGAAAATGTATTCATGTAACATTCGATAAAAACCATTTGTTGCAACAACATGGATGGACCTTGAGGCCATTATGCTAAGTGAAATACGTCAGACAGAGAAAGACAAATATGATTTAATCTCATTTATATGTGGAATCTAAAATAGCCTAACTTGTAGAAACAGTAGAATGGTGGTTACCAGGGTTAGGGGGTCGGGGGACTGGAGAGATGTTGTTGATTGGTGGGTACAAACTCACAACTAGAAGGTAAGTAAATTCTGGAGATCTAACGCACAACATAGTGATTGTAGCCAACAATACTGTATTATAAACGTCAAAATTGATGAGAGACTAGATCCTAAATGTTCTCACCACAAAAGAAATGATAATTATGTGCCATTATAGAGGTGTTTAATGTTCTGGTTGCAATCTTATTCTAATATTTAAATGTATCCAATCAACATGTTGTACACCTTAAACTTATGCCATGTTATTTGTCAATTATATCTCAATGTATTTATTTAGAAAAAATTTCTTAATGTTTATTTTTGAGAGAGAGAGAGAGAGAGAGAGAGAGAGAGAGAGAGCTTGAGCAGAGAAGGGGCAGAGAGAGGAAGACACAGAATCTGAAGCAGGCTCCAGGCTCTAAGCTGTCAGCACAGAGCCCGATGTGGGGCTTGAACTCACAAACCTCAAGATCAGGACCTGAGCTGAAGTCGGATGTTCAACTGACCGAGCCACCCAGGCGTCCCAATTGTATCTCAATTCAAAAAAACATTTGTAACTTGCCTAATTGGAGAATAAATTTGCATGCATTCTCCAGCAAGGCTTCTTTGTTTTTTCATAATCTGGTGACCGGAATATGGAAAATATTTACATTTTGTACCATATTTGAAGCACTGTGGCTTTGTTCTTTTGAACTCAGTTTTTTGTTTGTAAGCGAAAGAGGGAAATAACTGAGTGAGAGATGTGATCTAGATTTTTACAGCTGTATTCCGTATTTTTAAATCATATAATAGGAGTGAATAAATTATGTTGTACAAAATGGTTTAATCCAAGTGTCAGCTTCAAGGATTCTTGAGATAGCTACTAACTTTTCAGTTTTGCTGGCTTTGGTGGCAGGCCGTGTCTTTACTCAGAAAACTTTGCCATTGGCTGGGGTCTCTGGACCTGTCGCCATGCTTCTGAAGGTACCACTTCTCTGAAACCTCCCTTTTCATTGTTCCTGCCCTTTCTGAGCAGCAGGAACAGTCACATGTCTGCTGTGCACATCTCCAGGCCACCATTAAGACATAACCTTGTCAGCAGGGTATCAAGATGCATGCAGTCAGTACCTTCCAGAGAGGCGGAGCAGGTACTTTAGAGTCCTCTGTACTTTGAGGTTTGTTTCAGAGTCACAGATGGTGTGGCCCCGCGAGATGCACTCATAGAGGTATGGTCGCTGGAGACTCACCAGCCTTTTCTTACGTGCAATTTATAAACTGTCCTCAGGGACGGAAAAGAGTCTTCCAAAGCAAAACACAATGGCAGCCAGTGCCCTGGCCAAAGCCCTGTGTCTGCTCGCTGGTGTTTGGGAATCCTGAGTCGAGGTGAGGACCTGCGGCCACCACGGCTCCGCGGAATGAGTCCCGCGGCAGTTCTGCCAGTGCTAAGTGTGTGTGTGGCTTTGGTCTCCTCCCCACAGCTATTGACCTGCTCTACTGGCGGGACATCAAGCAGACTGGGATCGTGTTCGGGAGCTTCCTGCTACTGCTCTTCTCCCTGACCCAGTTCAGCGTTGTGAGTGTCGTGGCCTACCTGGCTCTTGCCGCGCTCTCAGCCACCATCAGTTTCCGCATCTACAAGTCTGTGTTACAAGCGGTGCAGAAAACCGACGAGGGCCACCCTTTCAAGTGAGTACCCCAGCTGGGCCAGTCCTTGCCCAGTCTCTCACGGGGCTCCTTCCCTCTGACTCTGTTTCAGCTCCTGGGCATTTGGGTGATAAGTCTCTGGGACCTGACAGATGTCTCCGAGTCTCTTTAATGCCCTGGCTTCTAATAGCTAATATTTCTGGTGAATTTCTAAGGCAAACTCAGTTATCCCTATTGTAACACTTACTTGCTGTATTGAGCTTTTATATTTAATTATTACTAATGAATTAAGATGCATATTTAATATAAATTTATAGAGCATACACATATTTCATATTTTATATTTAATTATTACTAATAGTGATCATAATCCATTATATGTGCACAATGTTTTATAATTTAAGGAGTAAGCAACAATTAATCCTCCCTACCCTGTGAAGAAGGCAGAGCAGTGTAATTAATCTCTACGTACAGGTGGGAAAACTGAGGTTCTAAGACGTAAAGTGACTTGCCCAAGGTCATATGGCCAGTAAATAGCACAGAGTCAGGGCTAGGGCGTTTGGATTTTTATTTCTACGGTCTCTGGAAGCTTCATACCAAAGGGCCAACTTTCTGAGGGGTACAAGTTCATGAATAGTCTTATAACGTGCCCTCCTCTGCATTTTTATACTAGGGAAATCTGACTAGAATGAACATTAAAGAGGAGGAGTTGTTTTTAAAGCCATGTACTAAGGATGAATGAAACAGGGCAGAGGGAGGCAATAGTCCTGCCAGCTGCATGCCACCCAACTCCACCCCAATCTGTCTCCTTGACTCTGGCTTGTGAGCCCGGGGGATTTCAGCACTGACTGTCAGAGTCACCCCCTCCCCTGCTGTTGGCCCCGGAGTGCAAGCTGTACTATAGGTGTCCTCAGTTCCTGTAACGGAGGGGACAGTTCTGAGTCCTGGATGAGCCTTGTAGATGCTGCTGCAGGTGGCTTCTGGGCCAGACCCAGTAAATCCTCCCTGGCTCACCCACACCAGTAAGCTGAATGAAGACCTTAGGGCACCGGGCCCTTAAAAGGTGAAAAGATGCCTGTGTTTTGGGGACAGGAGGGAAAAGGCTGCACATCCAACCTCCCTTCCCAGCCTCTGGTTCCTGGCCTCGGTGTCAGTTACAGTCTGAGCACTCTTGCCCTTGGGATGTATTGGGCTTTCTTCTTTTTTTAAAAAAAAAAATTTTTTTTAACGTTTATTTATTTTTGAGACAGAGAGAGACAGAGCATGAACGGGGGAGGGTCAGAGAGAGGGAGACACAGAATCCGAAACAGGCTCCGGGCTCTGAGCTGTCAGCACAGAGCCTGACGCGGGGCTCGAACTCGCGGACCGCGAGATCGTGACCTGAGCCGAAGTCGGCTGCCTAACCGACTGAGCCACCCAGGCGCCCCGTATTGGGCTTTCTTCTAATGCAGTTAATGGGTCTTCTGGGCTATAACTTGTCTCTACAAATCCCTGTCCCAAAGGGGGGAAAGCGTAGAAGTGCAGTGTCTTCACATCAGGGTTATACCATGCCTATCAGCCTGTGACCAGAGTTCACATCTTCAGAGTCCTGCTCTGCCTCAGCCTCTGCCCTCAGCCATCCAAGAAAGGCTAGTTTCTTTCACATTCTTGGCCCCCCAAGACTGTCATGTTCAATTAGTTCAACTAATTTTTCTTCCTTTAGGAAAGAGATTAAAAAAAAAAAACAAAAACAAAACAAAACTTCCCTGTGGTTGAGTTGTTTTTATCAGTAAATAGAATACCTGACTAGGAGCACATTTTGGGATCAAAGCTTAACTAGAAAAATCAGTATTTTTCTGTATTTTTTCCTAAAGAGTAGGAAAGCCATAAGATTTCATTGTAAGCTCTCTAAATTCAAACCAAATGCTACTTTATTTTTTCCCTCTCAATTCTCAGAATTAGATAAGCACTGTAAGAACTCTAGAAATATCCTCTGGGTAGATAACGTAGTGCTGTCTTAAAACAGAACGGAAGGAGGGGAGGAGGTAGAGAGGATGGGCCCTCAGTGGGGGAGCATGGCCAAACAGGAGGATGGACTACATGGGGAGCCTGGTTTATCTGCCCATAGTTACACTTCATCGTTTGAACAAATGAAAAATGCAGTCACTAAAAATATTGCTCTTAGTAGAAACTGAGCTTTTGAATAGGGGCCAGGTCTCTTGAGCTTTCAGAGCTCTCTAGATAAAACCTGAGAGTATTTTCCAAAATGCAAACATGAAATATTAAAGTTGAGGTGATGAGCAATAATTGGCAGCTAGGATTTTCAGATACCTCTGTTATTTAAAAAAACAAACCATCTCCATGCAGCCAAGAAGAAATGAGGACTTTCACAACTACCTGGCAGACCAGGGATTTATGGAGAATTCAGTGAATGAGCTGATTCTGGACTGACTTCTCCCTGGTCCAAGCCAGTTGCTCTGAACCATCGGCTCACACTGTCATGCTGTCTTGGGGACACAGAAACAGTCATAGCACACCATTAACGGCCATAATTCCCGGGTTCTCCAGTATACTGGAAGTGGGTGTGTGTGGTCCCTGCAGCCCACTGGCTGGCGTAAAGCCCCCAGAGATGGCCTGGCTGTCCTCAGAGTGGGAGGAGGAAAACTCAGCTGTTTCATGGTTACCTCTGATGGAGCTCTCTGTGGATGGTTTGTTGACAGGACCTACTTGGAGCTCGAGATCACCCTTTCTCAGGAGCAGATCCAGAAGTACACAGACTGTCTGCAGTTCTATGTGAACAACACACTTAAAGAACTGAGGAGGCTCTTCCTTGTCCAGGACCTGGTGGATTCCTTAAAAGTACGGTTGCTTAAGCCATTCACTTGACAATCTTGAGTTTTGTTTTCCCTAATGGTATAACGTAAACCACCACATAATGGGGAATAAGAAGCAAGTGCTAATTACATTTTAGAGTGAGAAAACCTCCAGCTGTGTGGTACCATGGAGTGCATCCAGTCCAATCCTCTCATTTTACAGATGCCACAACTGTGGTTCAGAGAGGCTAAGTCACTTGCCTGAGGTGGCCCAGCGAGTCACTGGCTGGGATCAAACCGAGGGTCACATGACTTCTAATTCTATACTTTTCACAACACACCAGGTTGTTTCTTCTTATCGTTTTCAGTCCCTTGGCCAATTTCCTAAAATTAGCTCTTTAAAAACTCTAGTTTTGGAAATGTGAAAATATATATATATGCTTTTTTCATTGAAAGAAACTCTGTGGACTCCTAATGGTGAGATGTCCCTGTGTCCTTACCTGGTATGTGCTGTGAGACTGAGCCTCGGAAGCATGGAGGACCTTGGCACCTGTGTGTGATTCCTGGCACTCTCACTGAACTTACTAGGTTTCTTTGAACAAGCTGCTCAGCCCACCCTGTGGTGTATGTGTAAGACTGAAGTCAACGGGGCATGATTCAGCAGGGCCTGAGCGAGGTTGTTGTGAGTTCCCTGTGCTCCCAGAGTGCTTTGTACGTACACTGGGCAGGGGTCTTGTCGCCGGGGCTGCCCAACAACTGTTTGAGGAAGGGCAGAAGGAAAAGTGAATGATGTGGCCTTGGAAGATGCTCTCCTGGAATAATACTACTTTCCAAGTAATGACTGAAGAGAGATACCAGGGAGATGACAATTACTGACCCAAGGGCTTTTAGGTTGATGTTTCTATTTGTATTTGTAATGTAAAAATACAGGCTAGAGCAGAGGTCATCAAACCTTATCTGTAAAGGGCCAGATAGTAAATCTGTTAGGCTTTGCATGCCACATAATCTCTGTCACAGCTACTCAGCTTTGCCATCATAGTAGGAAAGCTGCCAAACACGATGCATAAATGAATGGCTATGGCTGTGTGCCAATAAAACTTTATTTATGAATACCGAAAGTTGCATTTCATATCATTTCTACATATCACAAAATGTTGTTCTTGCTTTGGTTTTCTTCAACCATTTAAAAATATGAAATTTATTCTTAACTCATGGGCCCATAAAAAAACAGGCCAAGGGCCATAGTTTGCTGACCCCTCCCTTATTATTTCATGGAGTCCTTCAGATCTTCTGACAAAGATGTCCAAAAGGTTCTAAGAGAAGTAAAGGCTAGGTTCTCTTTCAGTAATTCTGTGATGAACTTTAAATGCTTACATTTCTTATTGAAATGGTGTATTTTCCCTCCATTTTTAATCTAAAAAAAGTCAGTGAAATAAGACGCTCATCTGTCACAAATGGTTTTAGAAGCTCTGATAAAGATTCCATTCTTCAGTTTGCAGTCCTGATGTGGCTCCTGACTTACGTTGGCGCTCTTTTCAACGGGCTGACCCTGCTGCTCATGGGTAAGGACAGATGAGCATGTTATGTCTTCCTTCACACTCTCCACGAGCATAAAGCTTCCTATGCTGTTAGCTGTGAGCTTGCTGTGGTAGAGTCCTAGAAACAACACCATAGTACAGGGCATTTCCCTGACCATCATAGTTCAATTTAAGAGTGTATATTATACATTAATAATGAATCTCTTAGTTTGAAGGATTTTTTCTCTTGAATCACAATTGGTTTTATTTGGTTTCTAATATATATTTGTTTGCAGTAGGCAATTATGGATAGAAATTAATTTTCATTGTGGGAAGGCACAATCCATCCCTCATTCCTGGAATGAGTCTGGGAATAATGGCTCAATATCTGTAAAGGGCTCAACATCCCTTTGTTTTCCTTATGGACTGTCCTGCCATCTTTTTAAATTTTTTTTAATGTTTATTTTTTTGAGAGGGAGAGAGAGAGAGCCGGAGGTGCTGGGGGAAAGACAGAGAGAGGGAGACACGGAACCTGAAGCAGGATCCAGGCTCTGAGCTGTCAGCACAGAGCCCAACACGGGGCTCAAACACACAAACCATGAGATCATGACATGAGCCGAAGTCGGACATTTAACCAGCTGAGCCACCCAGGTGCCCCCAGTCCTGCCATCTTTTAGCTAGAATGCTAGCTACCATAAAATAATGCTATAAGATTACATAATTATATAAAGATGTATCTAAAAGCTTATTCTCACTGATAACTCTCAGAATTTTAATACTGTATTTGTTTTTCATCCCAGCTGTGGTTTCAATGTTTACTCTACCTGTAGTGTATGTTAAGCACCAGGTAAGTCCTGTGTGATGTCAGATAGTCACCTTAAATTTTGACCTTGTGACCTTTGGATGTGCTCATGATTTCTTCTTCTTTGTAGGCACAGATTGACCAATATCTGGGACTTGTGAGGACTCACATAAACGCTGTTGTGGCAAAGTAAGTTACACAGTGCAGTTCCTAAAAAAGAGAGACTATCTTTTTTTTAATTTTTTTTTTTACGTTTACTTATTTTTGAGACAGAGAGAGACAGAGCATGAATGGGGGAGGGTCAGAGAGAGGGAGACACAGAATCTGAAACAGGCTCTGAGCTGTCAGCACAGAGCCTGACACAGGGCTTGAACTCACGGAGTGCAAGATCATGACCTGAGCCGAAGTCGGCCGCTTAACCGACTGAGCCACCCAGGCGCCCCAAAAGGAGAGACTATCTTAGGCAGGCATTTGTGTGGATTAGATATGGGTAATAAAAGGACAATAAAATAGTAAGTTCATTTATGATCATTCACTTACTGGAGTCAGGCATTTACACCTTTCCCAATCATATGATTTCAGAAAATTAATTATACACTTTAAAATGCTTAATCAAGTAAAACTTCAGTGGCTTAATTCAGGTATGATGATGAATGAGTTCTAATGAATGAATGATATTATGCTTTATCTGGAGACTGGCTCATGTCCAAGAACAAGATGGGTTGGAGGAAAGAAGGAAGCCTGATTCAGAAAACTAAAATTAATTTACAACAGTTTGATTGAAATAAAAACCATCAAATTAACATACATTTTCAATCTTTCAAACAATAAAGAGCACTGATTTTTTTAAATATAATTTATCGTCAAATCGGCTAACCTACAGTGTGCTCAGTGTGCTCTTGGTTTTGGGGGTAGATTCCCATGATTCATTGCTTACATACAACACTCACTGTAAAGAGCACTGATTTTTAAACCATTGAAATTATTTTTCCAACTTGAAAAAATGTTTAAATCTGTAATATTTGTTATATTTTCTGTTACACCATTTTGACTCAACAAGGGTGTGTGTTTGCTTATTTAATTAACACCATTGCTTTTTATTTTTTCTTCTTTTTAATGTTTATTTTTGAGAGAGGGAGAGAGCTTGAGCAGGGGAGGGGTGGAGAGAGGGAAACAGAGGATCTGAAGTGGGCTCTGCACTGACAGCAGCGAGCCCATTCACGAACCGCAAGTTCATGACCTGAGCCGAAGTCGGACACTCAACAGACCGAGCCACCCAGGAGCCCTTTAAACAGACTCTACGTTATGGTTCCTTTGTATATTAGCAAATAAAGATTCCAGTTATAAGTATCCACAGCTAGTATGGACATTAAACTTAGTTCTTCATAATTTTTAAATAAATTAGTGTTTGTAAATTTATGTCAGTCTAAACCACCTGGAATGATAGTTTTTATATTATCATTTTGTTACTGATTTTGTTTTAATCAAAAGCTGACCTAGGCTCCAACTGGAAATACATGTCACAAAAGGGCTAGACTATGTTGAGATTGAACTCCCTCTCCTAATCTTAAGATCATGGGGCTAGACCTCAGTGGTGGTCAGAATTAGAGGGAAATATGTTAGACAGCCAATGATGTATCAACAACACCAACAGATAAGAGAAAGCAACCATTTTAAAGTTCCTCTGCTATTTGATTTGTGCATCATCAGTTATGATTCTCTCCTAAACTATAGGAAGCGTTTTGTCTTGTTTTCTTTTGTTTTGTTTTATTGTGTACTGCTCATAATTCTTCCTCCTAAATTCATGGTGAATTTGGATCTAGATCAGATCTGTGGCACATTTCAAAATGTCTGAAATTATCTCCTTGGACCCAAATGCAACTAAAACCTCATGAAAATCAACAAACTGAGGATAAAGTATTCATTATTTCGTATTAAGGGATAGCCCCATGGTATAGTGTTAAAGTCAGTGGTTGCCAAAACCTGGGAAACTGTCAAAGACACCAGTTCCCAGATTCTTAAAACAGACCTAGAGAATTCGAATTTCTAGGATTGGGGACCTGGAATCCGTATTTTAATGAACTCTCCAGGTAACTTTTTGGCAATTAAGAGCTGTGTTTTGGGGAACTGTAGCAACACCGGAATAGGAAGGAGAACACCAGAATAGGAGCTTAGAAATCAGAAGCTAGACATTCTAGTCCTAAGTTATCCAATACTTAGTTGGGGGATCTTGAACAAATCACATCTATTAATTTTTTATTTGGTCAATAGGTTGGTTGGCTCCAAAAAGAGACATGCCTGTTATGCCCCAGGTACTGCGTGGAACAGGCACGGAGGGTAAAAAGATGAATGAGCTGATCCCCACTCTAGTAGAGCTCTCAGCCTCTCTGTGCAGATAAAACTGTAAAGAGATAAATAAGTATAAGACAATATAAGAACTACAATGGAGTTGTATAAAATGTTAAGGTCAGGGAGATAAGGAAATAACTGTTCCTACCTGGAGGGGTAATGGAAATGGCATTAAATCCTTACTAAAATGAAGGCCTTTGTCTTAGTTCAGGCCACTGTACTAAGTACCATAGACTTGGTGGCTTATAAACAACAGAAATTTATGTCTCGCCATTCTGGAGGCTGGATGTCCAAGATCAGAGTGCCAGCACGGTCAGGCTCTAATTAGGGCCTTCTTTCAGGTTACAGACTTCTTGCTCTGTCCTCACATGGTGGAAGTGGAAGGGAGCTCTCTGGGGTTTCTTTTATAGGGCACTAATCCTACTCATGAAAGTTCTACCCTCATGACCTAATCATTACCTCTGAAAGGCCTCATCCCCTAATACCAACACAATGCGGGTTAATTTCAACATATGAATTTGAGCAAGGGGCAGGGGGCTGGGGTGGGGGACACAAATATTCAGTCTATGGCAACCTTGAAGGATGGGTAAACATTCATCATGTGGGTGATGAGGGGAAAGACATTGCAGGAAGAAGAGATAACGTAAGCAAAGGGAGAAGCATGAAAATGTGGGTCATGTAGGAAATAATGAGTCCACCAGTGTGTCTAAAGCTTAAATGAGTGGAAAGATCAACTGCCAAGACTCTAGAAAGAGAGGCTGAGGTCAAGTATTGAACGCTGTAAGGAATGGTGACTCTGGCCCAACAGGAAATGGACAGCCCCTGATGTTTTTATGCGGGAGTGATATGCACCGTATGTGCACACAGATGTGCATACTGTGACAATCTAGTGAGAGGAGAACTGAACAGGGGAGTGGAAACGTAATCAGGTCAGCTAGGAGACTATGGTAATTCACAAAAGGTGATAAGAGTCTAGGCCTGTTAAAGTGGAAAGGAGAAAAGACAAAGAATGTACGATGTATGAACCTACATGTGCAATGTAATTGTTAATTAACATTGGAAATCAAGGCTGGGAAAAGAAATAGAAAGAAAACATTACCCGTAAGGACTAATGTGGTTTCTATAATTGAGCTTCATTCAGATTTGGATCTGAGCTTCTCGGTAGCTAGCAAAAAGAGAAACTACGTAAGTTAGATCGGTCTTGCTATCAGAAAGGAAGGAACAGCAGTTTTTGAAGAGAACCTGTTTTGCCTGACACTAAATCTTGAAGGAAATTTCTTGGTGGGGGTCTTACCTCTAAGGCTCCTTCGCCTCTGAAATTCTGATCCCATGTCAGAATAATTCCCAGCAGAAGAACCGACATCATTTTAGTAAAACAGTTAAGAACACGATCTTTGGAATCAGACTACTTGGAGTCCATTTCTGGTATTTTTAGCTACATGAGTTCATCATAAATGTTATTTGACTCTCGGAGCTGGTTTCCTTATCTGCACATTAGTAATGTTAAATACTTAACTCATATGGTTGTTGGGGATTAAATGAGATAATGTCTATAAAGTACTTTTACTTGGATTGGACGTAAGACACAATAAATATTAGACATCAGCACGATCATCGCCATCAGCACCGTCATCCTATTACTGCCTAGAGATTGGTTAAGAGGAGTGTGGAGAAAGTCCTAGACCTGGTGCAGTAGACCTCAGTGCCACTCCCTTCTCTATGTGGACTAGATGGATAGAGCCTGTCCCAGTCATTTCTGGGTCTCAGGTAGATGCACAGAAATAGGTCTCTATTGTTGCATAGAAATGTGTTCACAGACACTCACATACTTTAGTATCTTTTGGAATATTAGCCTATTTGGTCAGCTAGCTAATTACGGCAACAGCACATGATGAAGTCACAAAATGATTTTATTAATAACACTTGTGACTTACTGTTTTTTGATATTGTCTTTTTAGGATTCAGGCTAAAATCCCAGGCGCTAAAAGGCATGCTGAGTAAATCGATATCCCACCAGGGACTGGACACAAACCAGAATGTCTGGAGTGGTAACAACTCTGTTCTTACATGTTACTGCAAATTGATTGTTTCTCCCCCCAGTACCATAATCTTAGAGACAAACTTTAAAACAGCTGTTTTTAGGCTGTTCCTGTACTCTTAGGATATTTGAGTCACTTGTGTCAAGCACTAAAGTATAGAGAAAAGTGTATTAGATGTGGTTTTAATTTTGTGTTGCTAAAAAAAAAAAAAAAAGTGCATGATGGTGAGAGCCCAGCTTATTTTGTCTTCTTCGGTGTTCTCCTCCTCCTCTCTGCAATGCTTCTGTAGCTTCTGACGTTCCCCGTGGCTAGGCCCTTCCTGCCGAGTGCACTGATGCAGTAGTGGAAATCGCTTATATGTCCTTGGGTTGCTGGTTGGATTAATCTTTAATAACAATATATAGAATTGTAGACTGATGTTTTAGTGTTTTTCCAACACACAACATAAAAATAAAAACAGTCGACCGTACTTATGGTAATCAGTTTTGTATAACTTAAAATAATTAAATAAATGAATAACCCCTCCTCCCTGCCCTCCCCCCCCAAAAAAAACATGCAGTACTTTTGTTGTGTGGGACTGACAGGCTGATTTACATGTATGGTAAAAAAAAGTACCAGCATGTTAACTTTATTACGATTTGTATTACTTTCTCTGTAGTTCCTAATGGACCTAATTATGGACTCTGGATATTTGCACTTATGTACTTGATACTGAATGCATAAATAAATGTTACTAAATGTAAAACCTTCTCCCTCTCTTCTTGTGGTCTTACCAGAAAATGCAAAAGTTCTAAGAGCTAGAATCTTCTGAGGACAGGCTGGGAAGCCTGAGACCAAGAGCTCACTTTATTCCTGTCTTCAGGACTGCATGGTCCAACTTCAACTTAGTATATGGCTCCTTTGGGGTCTTTATAGAAGTCACTACAAAGTAGTAAAAACTGGAAAATACTCTTCATGTTGTACTCTGTGGGATTGATGTAGATATCTTAAGCAGATATATATATATATATAGGTATATATATATATATATGTCCTTCTATAGACTTCTTATAATAATATGCAATAATTATATTTGCTAGGAAGCCACTCTTTTGTTAACTATTTCTTGAGGACCTACTGGGTGCCAAGCACAGAGAAGAGGGCTGTGAGTAAGAGAGATGACAGTTCCTGCCATCATCAAGACAAATCTTCTAAGGATTGCTTGCTGCTTTTCATAAAAATCCAATTGCATATTTTATTTCACTGTTAAGATCAAAAGTCAAAGATGATGAGGAAGAAGTGGATGAAAATAGTAGCAGTGGGAAAAATAAAAGTAGTAGGAGAAAAAAGGAATAGTAACTTACAAAACGCTGCCTTTGACCAGTTTTACGCTTGGGCTCCATAAGCACTTATGGAGGTACCCTTGTGTACAAAGTGGTGTGACCACCATAAGGGCAACTGGACATTGTGCCAACGGCCAGTATGGCGGGAGATGGGAGTTGGCTATGTGAAAACTAAATAAACTAACTAAATAAAAGGCAGCAGGAAATACGAGCTGGCTTACAAGACTAGAGCAACAGAGAAGGATTCTCAGAGGAGGTGAACTTTGCGGCTGGGTTTTCCAGATGGAGAAGGTGGTTCATCCCAGTACGAAGAGAGAACATCACCTAAGATGCTAAGTCACAGAAATACATGGCATCCACTGAGAATGGTGAGTGACAAGTTGAAATGGGTTGTAAGATGCTTGGGCTGAAGATGTGGTGCCAGGTGAGGCTGAAAGGCTGGGTTGAGACCACTAGGAAGAAACTTGAATGCTAAGGAGTTTGAGCTCCAAGCACCCACTGTGCCCAGAGGAGCCTCTAGGAGATGATGTGGAAGGAGATGGGATCGGACTTGGTGATGGACTAGATGTGGGGTTTCAACACCAAGGCTGACCTTGGCCCTCCTCAAATTTCACGCCCTTGGCAGTTCGCGTGCCTCGCCTTAGCCCAGCTCCGTCTGAGACTGGCTGTTCAGGAGAACGCAATACCATTTTTCAGGGTAGAAATCCCAGAAGACCTGGTATGGGGGAGGAAGATATTAAGCTGGGTTTGGTGCCTGCCATTCTTTATGGTTAGTAGGTACAGAAGAGGATCTTTTTTCTCTATGTGTGCTTTCCAGTCTCCAACCCTTTGAGATGAAGTTTCCTCCAAAAGCTTTACTGTGTAGAATTAACCTCCCCCCCACATCTGCATTCGCAGCATCTTCCTCCCTCCTGTTAGCCCAGAATTCCTTTCATAAGCAGCCGTGCATCAGGAGGATCTAAGGAGAAATTTCCATTTGCTGGCAGTGGTGGAGAACGTTTCCTGAGGAAACCCCTGTCTTTACAAAATGATAGGTACGGACATAGAATTTTACCAAAGGGAGCATGGGGCACATAATATCAGTCAACATGGTATTCTGGGCGATGGATATAATGTGAGGACTCTATGAACAGGTAAGAAGAGGACCAAGAACAGGATCTCCCAGGGGCCCAGAGTGAGTGAGGTCATCCTGAAAGCTGTGCACAGTACAAAAATGTTACGGCCTATGGATGAGCCAGACAAACACAGGGTAGGGAGACACAGAAGCTGTGGTATGCCTTATGGCTCATTTCAGGAGTAAAGGTGCTCTTTCCCCACCTGTGTTAGTTTTCTGGGGTTGCCCTAACAAAATGCCAAAAACTGGATGACTTAAAGCAATAGAACTTTACTCCCTCACAGTTCTGGGGGCTAGAAGTCTGAAGTGAAGGTGTTGGCAAGGCCATGTTCTCTCTGATAGCTCTAGGGGAGAGTCCTTCCTTACCTCTGCCAGCATTGCATGGTGCTCTTTGGCTTGTAGATACATCACTCCAGGCACATGGCCATCTCCTCCCTGTGTGTCTTCCCACGGTCTTCTCTCTGTATCCAGATTTCCTCTTTTCAGAAGGTTAGCAATCATGGTGGATCAGGGCACACCTTTGTGACCTCACTTGAATTTGATTGTCTCTGTAAAAGACCCTATTTCCAAATAAGGTCGTATTCTGAGGTACTGGGTTAGGGACTTCAAGGTCTCTTTTTGGCAGGATGCAATTCAACCCATCACACCACCCCAGGCCTCACAATGGCCCTTAGGCCATTTTGAAGACTTTGCCTCCTGTGTAGAGCCCAGACCTATTTCTCCCCTTGTTCCCCACTAGGGAAGTACTGCGGAAAAGAAGTGAACTGGCTCCTTTCTTACTCAAAGGTACTTGAGTGTGGCCGAATGCTGGACCTCACTTCACTACTACAGGGTTCTAGTAATCACCACACTGTCCTTGAAGAGAGCTCCCAGCACCCAAACTTTAGCACTCTCATTAGAGTACAGAGAAGAGGTAGGGGACATGAAAGAGCCACCGCTGGTGTTTTGGTGTTAGCCATTGTAGTAGTGGTTTAGTGCTCTGCTGATCCAGGCAAAAGGGCCATTTGCCTTCAGATTCCAACCTGCTTCTCTACTGCTTTATACTGGGCACCATATTTAAGCTCCTCAAAATGATTTTTTTCTTTTTGATACATTCAACATTACAGAATTAGTTCACTTTTTCTTTGATGAATAAATTGAAATGAATTCTTTTGTATCCTAGGCCACAGTTTCCTTCTAAAGGGATTCTACTGGTATGAGCTCCTTCTGGCTTTTAAAGTGTGGGGGGGGGGGGTTCAAGTAGATATGAAAGGACACTAAACAGCAACACAAGAGACTCAAGTATGAAACTGGTTGGTAAAGTAGATTTTAGGTCAAAAACTGTATTTAGAGACAAAGAAGGTCATTATATAATGATGAAAGGGTCAGTTTAACAGGGACATATAACAGTTGTAAAAATATATGCATCCAATATCAGAATATCTAAATATGTAAGACAAATATTGACAGATATGAAAGTATACATTGACAATAAACAATAATAGTAGGAGACTTCAACACCCTACATTCAATAATGGGCAGAACACCCAGACAGAAAGATTGAAAGAAACAAGGGACTTGAACAACACTAGAAACCAAATAGACCCAACAGACATACACAGAACTTTTCACCCAACAGCAGAAGAATACACAATCTTCTCAAGTGCACATGGAACATTCTCCATGATGGGTCACGTGTTAGGTGACAAAACAAGTCTTTTTTTTTTCCAGTTTCAATGGATACTTTTATTATTTATTGAATAGATCACCAACTTTGTCTCCCTACCCACCCACAGTTAGAATTTCATCTTATTTCCATGCTGAGCAGTGAAACAACGCCAAAGCTAATCAGAATAAGCTACTTCAAACAGGGAAGCTAACACAGCTCATTTTCTTTTAACAGGCAAAATATAAATATATGCAATCTAGAATGCACAACGGGTTAGTCACTAAGAAATTCAGATGGTATCTTGGTGCGGTAAAGAAGAGCTGAGATACCGTGCAACTGTTTTAAGGGTTCCTGGCATTACGTCTCTTAGCCACTAGCTGAATCTTGACATGGGGGAAGATTTTAGCTAATGCCAAGTAGAGATGCAACAGGTGCTAAGTTGACTTAGGGGCTGTGCACAGGAACCAAAAGGCAGGAAAGTACTAAACACTGCTGAGAGCATCCACCCCAGGAAGGATTTTACCTTTCAGGAGCTCTAAACTGGCACCACCCCCAGGGCTCACATGGCTGACTTTATCCTCTGTGTTCCATTTGGCACAGCAAGTGGCCGTGTCTCCACCACCTATGATGGTGATGCAGCCCCTGGAAGTGGCTTTCACCACCACATCCATGAGGGCTTTGGTTCCTTGGGCAAAAGCTTCCCATTCAAATACGCCCACAGGGCCATTCCACAGAATCTGCTTAGCCCGAGCGACTGCCTCAGCATACTTCTTGCTGCTCTCAGGACCACAATCCAAGCCCATCTAGCCAGCAGTTATGCCAGAGGCCACAGTGGCTTGCCCTGTCTTGGCATTCTCATCAAACTTTTCAGCAGTGACAAAGTCAACAGGCAAGGTAATTTCCACACCATTCTTCTCAGCTTTGGACATCAGATCTTTGACGATCTTGGCTTCCTCTTCATCAGAGAAGTGCCAATCTCCATGTTGTTGAGCACCTTAAGGAAGAAGGTAAAAGCTATTCCACCACCAATAATCATCTCATCGACTTTGTCCAGCATATTATTGATCAGCTGGATCTTGTCTACAACTTTAGCTCTGCCCAGGATGGCCAGGAAGGGTCGCTCTGGGATCTCCAAGGCCTTGGCAAAGTAGTTCAGCTCCTTCTTCATCAAGAAAAGCTCCAGCCTTTTGTGGCAGATTGACTCCCACCATGGAGCTGTGGGTTCGGTGAGCAGTGCCGAAAGCATCATTGACATAGACATCTCCTAGCTTGGAAAGTGAAGCTTGGAAGGATTCTATTTTGGCTGGCTCAGCTTTAACCTTATTCCCAGAAGCATCTTTTCCCTTCCCCTCTTCCTCCACATGAAAGCAGAGGCTCTCCAACAGGATGACAGACCCAGCAGCTGGGTCAGCACAAGCTTTCTCCACTTCTGGGCCCACACAGTCCTTTAAGAATAAAACATCCTTGCCAAGCAGAGATTTGAGTTCTACAGCAACTGGCTCCAAAGAGTACTTGTCAGGCGTGGGGGCACCATCAGGCCAGCCCAGATGGCTCATAAGAACAACTGACTTAGCTCCATTGTCCAAGCAGAATTTGATGCCTGGGATGGAAGCCTTGATTCTCTGGTTGTTTGTTATCTGGTTGTTCTTCATTGGAACGTTGAAGTCCACTCTCATGATGACCCACTTCGCCTTCACGTTCAGCTTGTCCAGAGTCAGCTTATTAGAAAGCGACATCTTGGCAATTCAATGGCAGCAAGGCTGAAGGCTTAAACAGCGGAGAAGAAGGCGGCCAACATGTGCTCTAATCTCACGCAGAATCACTGACAAAACAAGTCTTAACAAATTTAAGAAGATAAAATTATACCATGTATCATTTCTGACCACAATGGAATGAAACTAGAAATCATTAAAAACAAGAAAATGGGAAAACTCACATAATATGTGGAAATTAAACAATACAATCTTAAACAATCACTGGGTCAAAAAGGAAATCAAAAGGGAATTTAAAGGGCGCTGGGTGGCTCAGTTAAGCATCCGACTTCAGCTCAGGTCATGACCTCACGGTTTGTGGGTTTGAGCCCTGCATCATGGGAATCTATTCCTCTATAATCTCTTGATGGCAAATTGATACCGTCTTCCTTTTTGCTTAATGGAATGTAGCCCGTGGCTTTTTGTTTCCCCTCAGTGAGAGAGAACACCCAGATGCTGGCTACCACAAAATATATTCCTAACAGAATAGATGGAGCTTTCTTCAGGGACTCTATTATGTTCTGTTAGGTTATCTGCGTGAACCCATGTGGGTGCCTAGTTTATGGCAGAGTCTTTAATCTCCCTACCTACATTGGGAAGAACAGTGCTAAACCAAGAGCCTTTCCTCCTGGGCTTCTAGGGTTTCTTATTAGGTAAAGTACATTTAACTTTTTTCATTTTTACAAACATTTACCTTAGTTTTATTTGCATGCTTTAAATTCCAAGTTGGTTATTATATTAAATGTTTTGAGCCAATTGACTAATATATATGTAATTTAGCTATCTGATTTATTAGTTAATAGATCATTTTAAAACAATTATTTTAAGGCTATTAAATGACACCTTTTAGCAATGATATAGCATCATTGAGTCAGACACTATGCTGGGCTCTTTACAAACATCGTTTCTAATCCTCAGAATTTCAAAATCCTACATGATTAATATTTTTATATGTATTGTCCAAATGAGTAAATTGTAACTAAAGATGTTTAAATAACTGACACAAGTTTACACAACTACCAAGTGATAAAGCAAGGACTTGGAACCCTGTTTGTCTGGGCTCTTACCATTGAGTGACACTGTCTTTCCTGTGTTTCTCTGCCCCTCTTCCTACAGTCTCTAGCTCAGAAGCAGTGCTGACTCAGCAAGACTATTTGGTTGCTAGTAAAGAAAATCACTAAAGTATATGAACCATAAATGGGCATTTATTGGAAGAACATACAAATTCCAAAGGCTTAACCGCAGAGGATGGAGTATTTTCCTAAACACACAATTTTGCTGCTTTGACCTTTGTGATTAAAGAAGAAGGTACTTATTCAGGCATTACCTAACAACCCTGCCATCAACAGGGGCAAAAAAGAAAGTGCACAAACCTTAAGGAGCTCTATACCATGACTTAATTTTACACACACATTCATCCTAAACCGTAACACGCATCCACATTGCAACAGAAAAAGAAATCGTAATAGCTCAAGCCGCTGTGACAATTCATTTTTCAACTTCAGAAGCTCATTCATCTGGCAAAACTGAGAATTCAGAAATCTCATTAACTGTGAAATCATGGTTAAGTAAGAGTTACCATTTTTTCTTTAAATGTTTATTTATTTTTGAGAGAGAGACAGAGCTCAAGTGGGGAGGGTTAGAGAGACACAGAATCCGAAGCAGGCTCCAGGCTCCGAGCTGTCAGCACAGAGCCTGACGCGGGGCTCGAACTCACGAACCGTGAGATCATGACCTGAGCTGAAGTCAGAAGCTTAACCAACTGAGCCACGCAGGCGCCTCAAGTTACCATTTTTAAATAAAAATTGAATAATAATTCAGGTATAATAAAATTAACTTGGAACCAATCTTAGAACCAATTGACTTAGAATCTGGTGATTCAAAATGTCCTTCAGGGTCTTGTAATAGCAATGATCATTAATGTCTTCATGAATGTCAGTTCTTGCCATACTGGCCTGGTTACAAAAGTGGTATGAGACCCTGAGGAAGTTGCCTTTTTCCTCTAGTATTTTTTTCTAATAAATGCTGAACTGCGGAAGATTTTGAATTATATATATATATTTTTTTTTTTTTAATTTTTAACGTTTATTCATTTATGAGAGACAGCACAAGCCGGGTAGGGGCAGAGAGAGAGGGAAACACAGAATTGAAGCAGGCTCCAGGCTCTGAGCTGTCAGCACAGAGCCCGACGCGGGGCTCGAACTCACAAGCTGTGAGATCATGACCTGAGCCGAAGTCGGAAGCCCAACCAACTGAGCCACCCAGGTGCCCCTGAATTATATATTTTTAAAAATTCTGAATACATGGCTCTTTTCCTATTATCCATTTCAGTAATATCTTAAGCATCTGTTATGTGTGAATTGCTATGCTGGGTGCTACAAGAGATTCAAAGAGTTGTAAAACACAGTCCTCTCTTTTAAAGAGTTCTTAGTATAGAGATAATAGCAACAACTAAATTTATGGAGTGGCTCATTTTGTTTCAGGCATTGTTTTAAACACTTTATATTAATTTGCTTAATTCTCGTGAGTACGTTACAATGAAGGCCCCATTTTACAGATGAGAAAATTAAGGCAGAAAGGTTACCAAGCTATTTAGTAATAAATTCTACAGAAAAACTACACAGAAAACTATAAGACCACTCAGTCTAGGATAATTGCCATCCATGAAAAGTTTGAACAAAGTGCTTTGGAGACTCTGAGATTATTGGGATCAAGGAAGAATTTATGAATGAGACAGCTCTGAGATGGGCTGGCATCTCAGTAGGCAGAGAAACCACCTTCAATGCAGACTTTGATCTTGAACAGGTTGACTTCGACATGCTGCAGCACAGCCGGATGAAGATGTTTAGTCTACAAGGCCAGTAGTTTTGGGAGAGGTTGGGCAAGAGATACACCCTGAGAGTTATTTGTGTAGACTCATTTCTGTAGAGGGAGGAGTTTAGAGAGCATGAAGAGAAGACCAAGGATGGAGCCCAGGCAGATTACCCCCTTGTAACAAACAGGAGGAAGAAGACGAGAAGCCAGAGAGAGGGGAAGTGAAGGGGGAATAGTCAGAACCAATGAGGAATGAATTTCTAGAGAAGGTCTGGGGAAAGTGGGTAATGATATTGAATCCTTCAGGAAAGAAGATGGGTGGGAATGGGGCTTGAGGAAAGGCTGTTAGAAGATGAGGAGGCAATTCAGAATTCATGGTGAAGGGATGCACGACTGCCCAGATGTAGACCACACTTAAGAAGTTTGGTAATGACGGGAAACAGAGAGGGAGGGTGGCAGAAGGGTTTAGTAAGATGCCTGGGCAAGAGTTCTGACTAACACATGAGGTGAGGGGGAGCTGATTGAGAAAGGTCCTTGAGGGGGTGGGAAGGAATGGGATTGAAAGCTGGAATGATTTACTTATATTTTTATTTTCCAAATGAATCTGGAAAATCTCAACTGCAGCCATATATGGAAAGAACAGTCAGCCAGTGTTATCTGACATTTTCTAAATTTGCTAAAGACAAAAAAGAGAGAGAGGACAGATTTTTAAATCAAATGGAGAGCTTACCTACTCCAGTGATCTTTACTGAATCATCTTCAGATGAATCATCATATCTAAAACACTTTTTAAAAATAATTACATTGGGGCATCTGGGTGGCTCAGTCAGTTAAGCGACCGACTTTGGCTCAGGTCATGATTTCATGATCTGTGAGTTCAAGGCCGTGTCCGGCTCTGTGCTGACAGCTCAGAGCCCGAGTCTGCTTGGGATTCTGTGTCTCCCTCACTCTGCCCCTCCCCAGCTTGTGCTCTCTCTCCCTCAAAAATAAATAAACATTAAAAATTTTTTTTCTAAAAATTAAATAGATTAAAATAAGGAAAATAAGAATACTACTTAAAGATCTTGAGTGTTGGAAATATCTAGAAAAAATGCTAAGTGTTATCTTCATTGCTATATTCATACCATCATCGCTGCCTTTCTAAGATTTTTTTAATGTTTACTTATTTTTAAGACAGAGAGAGTGGGGGAGGAGCAGAGACAGAGGGAGAGAGAATCTGAAGCAGGCTTCACACTGTCGACAAAGAGCCTGACATGGGGCTTGAACCCACAAACCATGAGATCATGACCTGAGCTGAAATCAAGAGTTAGTTGTTTAATGGACTGAGATACCGAGGTGCCCCAATCATTGCTAACTTTCTAAATAAGGATGCCACCTGAAACATCAGTAACTTCAGAGAAGAATGGCGTTCTTGCTAAATATGGCATTGTTGTTTCAGGCCCAATTTAATTTCTAATTACTCTTCAGATGCTCACTTGAAAATATCATAATGCCTGTAATTAATAATGACATTCTGTATACCATAAAATGTTACCTTAGGCAAAAATAAACAACTACCAAGCAGCTGCCAGCAGGGAGCAGCTTAATCTGTTCTCCATCAACATTCTCACAGCAGCATGGCCGGAAGCATAAAATCCAAACTCCTGAGCTTAGAATTCAAGGCCCTTTACGGTGAAATCACCACCCAAATTTCTGGTGGGCTCCTGCTTCTCTCCATGCACCCCATGCTCATTGGCCACACTCCGTGACTCTGCTGACATCCCCACCCCAGCCCCAGCTCCCTGCCCTGGTTGGGGAGTCACAAAACAGCTCTGGTAGAGCTGAATGTGTCTCAGACTTGGAGTCAGAAGGATTGTTCTGTCATTGTCCCAAGGTTATCCCCAAGATGATTGACTCTCATCTTGGTGTGATTTTCTGAAAAATAAGATAATCATAATAATTGCCCTGGAGAATGATGATAAAGACTACATAACTCATGGCAGCAGTTATAAAATGCACATGTTGTAAAAGCACAAAATGCTCTGGGGGTGTGATACCACCCTATACCATACAGGAATTACACTTGGTTGTGAACTGTACTTCAGAAGCTACCCTTTTCCCCTAACTTCTGGGCCATTTTCTTAAGAACAGAGGACAGATCTTATCCATGTGTTTAGTCAAAGCACTGATTAGAGTGTTAGGATGTGACAAAGCCAGATCCAATTGATCTGGATTCATCAGAGAAAGTAAACCTCTAGGCATAACAAGAAGAAAGGAGGATCTTGTGAGATTGACAAGCTGACATCTCCAGATTCCTACCTCTACTCTCTCACCTTCCTCTTCTTTCACTGTACTCTTTTTGTGTTCTCTCTCTCCGAACCCTGATTTTCCTTCGCTAAGAGAGTAACAAGAGAAATCCGGCTCCTTCTCATGGCTCAGGTGTCCGTTCCTCAGAGAGGCCTTCCCCGATACCACTATAGGCCTCTGTTGTATGTGCTCAGTGCTCGCACAATGTTCAGCACACAGCAAGCACCCAATCAACACGTGAACCAATAAGTCAGATGTTGGCTCATGTGCAGCCATGGCTTTCTCTGGTGC
Source organism: Panthera pardus (assembly GCF_024362965.1). NCBI lineage: Eukaryota > Metazoa > Chordata > Mammalia > Carnivora > Felidae > Panthera > Panthera pardus. Next base: position 98,577,103 of record NW_026526810.1, on the reverse strand, counting down.
CTGGCAGGCTCTTTCCCTTTGTGCCAATGTTTGCCCTCAAAACGCTCCCTAACTGAGCACGCTAGGCAGTCCCTGCCATCCAATAGACAGGACATGGAAACAAAACCAACTTCCCACCTCTGGGACAGCAACTTTTGATTTAATTACAACAATTTTTACTAATGTTTGAATGACCGAGAGGTTTAGGGAAGGTGAGGGGCACAGAAAGGACATTAGCATTTGTATTTCAGAAGAAATGTTTTTTTTTTAATTTTTTTTAATGTTTATTTTATTTATTTTTGAGAGAGAGAGACAGCGTGAGCAGGAGAGGGCAGAGAGAGAGAGAGGGAAACCCAGAATATGAAGCAGGCTCCAGGCTCCGAGCTGTCAGCACAGAGCCTGACACGGGGCTCGAACTCACGAGCCGTGAGATCGTGACCTGAGCCGAAGTCGGACACTCAACCGACTGAGCCACCCAGGCACCCCCAGAAGAAATGTTTTTTATTTTCCATTTAGTGGAAGGAAAAGATAGGAAATAGCATGGGGTCTGTGGTAAGGACATCATTATTCTGCTTAAGCTTCAGAATCCCAGTGTGTAAAATCCCATTTTTCAAATGAAGAATGGAGATTAAGAGGTTAAACTACCCAAACCAATCTAAAATCACTAGCAAATGATGCCATCACTATTTGATCCAAATCTGTCTAGCCCTAAGAAATTGCCGATGATGGATGAAAACAAGTAGTCAAGAGACAAAGTCGAAAAGAACTCTTTTTAAAAAAAAAAAAAAATATTTGTTAGAGTGAATGCAAATGCAAGTGGGGGAGGAGCAGAGAGAGAGAGGGAGAGAGAGAATCCCAAGCATCTCTGATGTTAGCACACAGCCAAAGGTGAGGCTTGATGCAGTGAACCACAAGATCATGACCTGAGCCAAAATCAAGAGTTGGATATTTAACCAACTAAGCCACCCAGGTGCCCCTGAAAAGGAGAACTCTTAATCACGTGCTGCTCCAAACACCAACATAGTCTACCCTTCTTTGGTAATGCCTTGTTTTCCTGGTTTGGCATAACTCCCATCAGGGGGCACTAATCCATCTGTTTGCTTCTCTAACAATCTGGCATTAACTAGGGGACTTGCTCTTCCTACCATTTTGCCACAAATGACTGTGTGATGGAGTCACGGAAGCTGAGAATTATAGCCTAATTTTGAGATAAGCACTTTAGAAGCTGCGAGAAGTCCAAGGGGTAGGGAATCTTTGTTTAATGTATAACCATCTTGCTTACCTAGGCATAAAATCAATGTGAAGGCTTAAATGGGGGAGATCTTACCAATATAGGGGAGAACCAAGACATGCTTTCTTTTTTTATTTTTTTTAACGCTTACTTATTTTTGAAAGAAAGAGATAGCACAAGTAGAGGAAGGGCAGAGAGAGAGAGGGAGACACAGAATCTGAAGCAGGCTCCAGGCTCTGAGCTGTCAGCACAGAGCCTGATGTGGGGCTTGAACTCACAAACCGCGAGATCATGACCTGAGCCAAAATCGGACGCTTAACCTACTGAGCCACCCAGGTGCCCCCAAGACATCCTTTCTATTCAATCCTAGAAGCTTCACTGATTCCCTTACAACCCCTAAGAAAGGCCCACCCAACCAACTGGTTTGGCCCTGATGTTGCAGATGATAAATATTAGTCTGGAGAACACATGTGTGGGTGACATTCCATTGGCAATCCTCTAGCTATTTGGAAGCCTCTTCTCTTGCCAACTCCACAGAAGCTGGAAATCCAGACACTCACGGTTGTAAATGTCCCTTTTGTGGGTGACCTTGTGACCCAGCTCTGGCTATTGAGACATAAGTGTGTTGGAAGGACTCTGGGAAGATTTCCTTCCCTGATGAAAGGGAGGAGGGGCTTCTACATGTGGCCCCTTTCCACTTCTTCCTGATTTGTACAAGGGCATGATGTCTGGGGTTACAATAGCCATCTGTGACCATGAAGCAACAAGCCTGACGATGAAAGACAACATGCTAACAATGGCATGATCATTAGCTGATAAAGAGATAAACTGATAAAGAGATCCTATTGACCAACCACTGATGGGGAGGCAAGGCCATGTGCCAGATATTAGGCCCTGCATTTGGCACTGGTAACATTAAGAGTGAGGACGACAGAGACTCGGTTTGCTAGAAGTCTCACTTCTCAAGGATTTGAGCATGGTCCAGTACTGAACCATCAAGGATCTTGATAGACTAAACATACAACGCTTTCCAGATGTGAGATGTTGCATGCAAGCCCTACAACATGCAACCACTTTCCAAATGTGAGATGCTTGAGACATCTACCAAGAATGGTATGTGGGCCAGGTCTAACCCAGGGTCTAGAAACACAATTAAGAATTTGAGGTATCATCCTCAAAGAGCATGTAAACATCAGATACTGCAGAAACTGCAACGAGCCTAAATACAGGGGGATATATATTCCTATGCAACTGAGGGGTCAAACTCCAGGCAGCAGTTGGGTTCTCTTGGCCCTGTTAGCAGTGAAAGGTAAACCAAAACAACTTGTTAGCCATAAATAAAAATCCATTTCAGCATAGGACTGGGGAATTCTAATATGTGGTCCTGGCTACCGAGCAAAAGTCTGCCTTAAAAATATTAACTGGATTAGTATTTCCCTGATGGTGAGTGATGGGGAGCATCTTTTCATGTGTCTGTTAGCCACAATGAGATACCACCTGACACCTGTCAGAATGGCTAAAATTAACAACACAGGAAACAACAGATGTTGGTGAGGGTGCAGAGAAAGGGCAACTGTCTTACACTGTTGTTGGGAAGGCAAACTGGTGCAGCCACTCTGGAGAACAGTATGGAAGTTCCTCAAAAAGTTAAAAATAGAACTACCCTACAACCCAGCAACTGCACTACCAGGTATTAATCCAAAGGATACAAAAATACAGATTAAAAGGGGCACATGTACTCCAATGTTTATAGAAACATTATCAACAACAGCCAAACTATGGAAAGAACCCAAATGTCCAGCAACCGATAAATGGATAAAGATGTGGTTTATATATACAATGGAATACTACTCGGTGATAAAAAAGAATGAAATCTTGCCATTTGCAATAGCATGGATGGAAGTAGAATGTATTATGCTAAGTGAAATAAGTCAGTCAGAGAAAGACATATTATTTCAGTCATATGTGGAATTTAAGAAACAAAACAAATGAACACAGGGAAGGGAAAAAAGAGGGAAGAAAACCATAAGAGATTCTTAATAATAGAGAACAAACACAAACTGATGGTCGATGGAGGGATGTGAGTGGGGATGAGCTAAATGGGTGATGGGTATGAAGGAGGCCACTTGTTATGATGAGCACCGGGTATTATATGTAAGTGATGAATCACTAAATTCTGCTCCTGAAACTAGGATTAGACTATATGTTAACTAACTAGAATATAAATAAAAATTTGAAAAAAAAAAAATAACTGGAACAGGGGCACCTGACTAGCTCAACTGGAAGAGCATGCAACTCTTGATCTCTGGGTCATGAGTTTGAGCCCAATACTGGGTATAGAAATTACTAAAAAAATAAACTTAAAAAATATTAAGTGAAACATAAATCTGTATTACTGAAGTAAAAAACATGCATAAGAGAAGTGAGGTGTGGCTTTTGACTCAGTGAACAGCATCTATAGCTACTGAAGGATCAGAAAAATTTTTTAGACAATTATATTAAGCATATGTTTTCTTTATGTTTTATTTTAAAAAGCTTTATTTTTTTTTCTAACTACAAAGGTATACATGCTTATGGAAAAATATTTAAATACAGAAATACTGTGAAGAAAAAATTTCACATTACCCAATGTATTAGTTTCCTATGGCTGCTGTAACAAATTACCACAAACTTAATGGCTTAATACAACACAGATTTATTATCTTACACTTCTGGACTTTAGAAGTCTCACTGGGCTGAAAACCAAGGGGTCTGCGGGGCTATGTTTCTTCTGGAAATTTAAAGGAAGAATCTCTTTCCTTTCCTTTTCCACTTTCTAGAGGCCACCTGCATTCCTTGGCTCGTGGCCCTTCATCCATCTTTAAAGGCAGCAAGGCAGTGTCTTTAAATCTCTAACTCTGATACTGATTCTCCTATCTCCCTCCTTCCATTTCTAGGGACTCTTGTGGTTACACTGGGCCCATCTGGATAACCTAGAATACTTTCCCTATCTCAAGGTCTACTGATTATAACCCCTAATTCCATCTGCAGCTTTAATTACCCCTTACCATGTAACATAACAGAGTCAGAAGTTCCAGGGATAAGGACATTTTGGGGAGTCATTATTTTACCTACCACACACACCCATAATTTTACTAACCAGGAATAACTACAGTGAACGTTTTACTGAATAATTCTTTCCAGACCATGTCCCATGCATATGCAAATAGAGATATATACCTGTATACATTGTATTCATTTATATGGATATATAAAAATTGAATATTACACCTCTCTTTTGCTACTTGCTTTTTCCACTTAATCTCGTGGGAACTGTGTGTGTGGGTGTGTGTGTGTGTAAATTTCTACCCGTTATTTTTAATAGCTACCACATTATTATTTTACCATTAGTGTTTTTTGAGTATATACCACGTGTTGAACACAGCATTAAATGCTGACGTAATTTAATCCTTACAACAATCCCGTGGACTAAGAACTATTATAACCACCACCATCCCTTCAGAACCAGGACCCTGGAGGGCATCCATAGAGAGATTAACTTGCTCAAGAGACACTCATCTGGTTAGTGGTAGTTCTCACTTTACCTCCTAAACATGCTCTTAACTACAGGGTGGCCTGCCTCTCGCAGGATATGCCACACAGCTGTCCCTTGGATTATTTAAAACCAGTGTCCCAGGGCACCTGGGTGGCTCAGTTCATTAAGCGTCTGACTTCAGCTCAGATTATGATCTCATGGCTCCTGAGTTCGAGCCCCACATCAGGCTCACTGCTGTCAGCACAGAGCCCACTTTGGATCCTCTGTTCTCTCTCTCTGCACCTCCCCTGCTCGTGCTCTTTCTCTCTCTCTCAAAAATAAATAAACGTTTAAAAAAATTATAAATAAAAAATAAAACCAGTGTCCTACCATAAACCATTTTTGCTCTTTGTAATATTTTACTATTTAAAATAGAACTGAAATAAACAAGATCATGCTAGTGTCCGTGGATACACCTGTAATGATTTTTTAAGAAACAGTTCTTAGAAGTATTGCTATATGCTAAGACTTCTTATGTGTATTCCAAATTGTCTGGAGGACAAGGTATAGTATACTATTCACACTCCTAGTGTCAACATTTTGAATTATTATTCCTTTTAATCTTAACAATATGATGAGGAAAATGGGTGCATTATTTTTTCTTTGCTAATTTCTTTAAATGTTCTTTCAATATGGGATTTTTTTTTCTTTTATGAAGTCCTTGTTCATGTTGTTTTTCTAGATTTCTATTTGGGGATTAATAAAGTTCCTTTTGAAAAGGATGGTTTGGATTTTGTAAAGGTCATCCCACATAAAAGGAACTATGAGTCAAAGTAGAAGCTGGAAATACCTCAGAAAGCATGTTCAGGAAAAAGAATAGGAACAAGAAGGAAATAGACATAAAATGTCATAAAATCTAAAAAAAAAAAAAAAAAAAAATCCAGTAAGGGCAGAAGGGGGCACTGAATGCCCCCTTAGGGATTGTCCTCATTCATAGACAATGAGAGAGCAATGTGGTCCAAATGAGGTAGTAGAAAGAACATTCTGGTAACGGCATAAAGGTTGGCTTGGGATGGTCCAGTCTAGGTAGCTCAAGGATAGAGGAATTTAGGGTGCCTGGGTTGCTCCGTCATTGAGCATCTGACTTTGGCTCAGGTCATGATCTCATAGTTGGTGAGTTCAAGTCCCACATCAGGCGAGCTTGTCCCCCGCTTAGGGTGAGCACAAGCCCTGCTCCGGGTAAAGTATGACCCCTGGGTGAGTCCCACTTCTCTCTCTCTCTCTGCCCCTCGCTCACTTGCACCCTCTCTCTCTCAAAAAAAAAAAAGAAAAAAAAGAAAGAAAGAAAGGAAGAAAGAAAGTGCTACAGGTCTGTAGGAACCCAAGGGGACATAAAGAACCCACAGAGCTGCCACAGCCCTGCACCATGCCCACACGCCCACGCTGACTGCTGAGCAGTTGCAGACTGCAGGAGGTAGTGGCTCCCACTCCTGCCATCTCTGCAGCCACCAAAACGGCTGGGACTTGCACTCAACTATGGTGGTCTGAAACTGCCACTCCTGGAGAATGGCTTCCAACCCGCTAACGTCCCACTAGTGTCCCCTGTTGGTGGACCGTAGGAAACCATCTGGCAAGAGTATTTGAGAAATGTAGTTTCCAGGTTTTGGCCCCTGCCACACAGAGGGGTGCACAGAAAAGCAGGGAGAGATCTGAATGCCAATAGACCAAGTCTAGCAGAAGGGGGTACCCAGGAGAGTGTTCACTGCCAGGATATGGCTCTCCCTGGAAGGAGGTCTGGATTCTGGAACTAGTTTTGTTATTGGTGTGCCACGTCTTCTCCAAGGCAGTATAGCATAGTGACTCAGGGCATAGGCTCAGTGTCGTCCTTTGAAAGTGGGAAATAATACCTAGCTCAGAAGATATTTTAAACGTTAAATAGGTTACTGTAAAGGACTTAGGAGGTGCCTGAACGTAGTAAGCATTTAACAAATGATGGCTGTTGTCATTGTTACTATCATTTTGATTTTGCCATCTGTAAAGTTATAAGATGAGGATTAAAGCATCTTTGCTGATTTCTCACCAATCAGAGGAAAGGGGAACTAACAGTGGCCCTCAGTCTGAGCCTGGCACTGGGCGGAATTTTCGAGATGCAGAGAAAAAGAAATAATATCCCTGCCTCCAAGAGCTCATCCTTTGACAAGAAGACAGAGGAGAATCACTGATTCAACATAAAAATGTGCTCAGTGATAGACCAGAAGATACAGGGAAGGTTCTAGAAGAGGGTTTTTGCAGCATAGTGGAGAGATTTACATAGACTCCACTTTAAGTCCAAAATTATGTTCTGTCACCCTGGGCAGATCATTTAGTCACCCCTGCCTGTTTCCTCGACAGTAAAAAGGGGAGATCGTACTTGAACCTGCCTCACAAAGTCTTTGTGAAAATTAAGCCAGCTGCTGTCCAGAAAGCTCATCCTGTAGTACCTGACACAGAAGTGTGTTCAAAAGTGATCGTTAGTATGATTCCAGTGGCCCAAGAGAATTCCGGGACCCAGGCTAAAGAAATGCAAACTGAAGGAGGAAAGGACGGCTGAAGAGCGGCCCAGCCCTCCAGGATCGCTTAATTATTGTGGTTGAAATTTCTTTTAACTTCAGGTTCTTTTACTTGGGAGGTATCTACCCCAGGGGGCGCCCGGGGCCTTCGCGTCTCTGTTGCCCGTGGCAACCGGCAGCCCCGGCGGCGTCAGGCCTGGTAGGCAACGCGCAGGGGCAGCAAGATGGCCCTGAGCTCCTGGTCCCCAGAGCTGGGGTTCAGCCGGAAGGTGCTGCTGCAGGCAGCAGCCGTCTCCACCGGCCCCTCCCTGGAATTATGCACCTTCCCCTCCTCCCTGGGCTCCTCGGTCGCGACCGCTGCGCTGGAGCAGCTCTTTGTTGTGGGTAAGAAGCCTGCGGGCGCAGGGAGGAAGGGAGAGGCCTCGGAAGTGGCATCTAGCTGGCACTGGGTGGGGTGGGGTGGGGGGGGTTGGGGGGTGAGCCTCCCTCAGTGGGGACCTGCCTGCGGGAACCCCAGGAGTCCCTGGCTGAAGCAGAGCCTCCTCAGGTTCCTTGGGGGAGAGAGAGGCGGCTTGGTGGGACCCAGGGTTCAGCTCTCCTGCTCTAGTGCCACTAAAGTGACTTGGCCCAGCTCACACTAATGACTGGTGACAAATCCTGGACAAATCCTTAACTCTCAGGCCACTGCCATTTGCCTGAGACTGGGGTGTCCACCCGCATTTAGATGATGCATTTAATTTCAGAGGTGTCTGGGTGGCTTGGTGAGTTAAGGGTGGACCTTTGATCTCAGATTCCTTAGCTCAAGCCCTACCTTGGGCTCCCTGTTGGGCCAAAGCCTACTTTTAAAAAAACAAAAGAAAAAAAGATTATGCATTTAATTTCAGCTTCTCCCTTCTTGCCTTTTCTTTGCAAGTTAACTTCCTCCAACATTTTGCCACGGTAAAGTGGAGAATTTAACAGGCAAACAAGAAAGGGAGTGTTTAAGAAGTTCCTGTTGTGTTAGACAAGGAAAATTAGACATGAATGTTTAGTGGATGCAAACATGATACCTTGGATAGGTCCAGGTTAAAATGCCTCTTCAGTTAGAAAGCTGAACCTGCAATCAAGGCACCTAAGTTTAAGGTAAGATATGGTCCAAGAAAGGGCATTTCGTTTAGCTCATAAACCATTTAGGCCAAACAACAAAGCATCTCCTCTCTTTAACATCAGCTTCTCATGGGTTCAAGGTAATCATCTTGACTTTTATCATAATGTTACTATTAGTTTGGGATAGTTTCTTTTTTTCTTCTTAGATGAACTAATTTAACTTCACAATTCCTATGAGATAAGCTTGGATGAATATTATCATGAAGAATGTTAACCACCAGAGACCTAAATGAGTTACAGGTGCCCAAGGTCATTGCCAAATGATAGAGCTAGGGCCTTGAATTCTCTTTATACTCCATCTCTAGATCGGCATGTGCATTTAATCCCAGCACTTCGATGCGCAAATATTTTTCTGCGAATAACTTCTGGACTTTAAGAAAGTTTTCTGTAGGAAAAAAAAAAACTTCATTAAGCCTCAGGTGTGGGTTATCAAATACGCAGCTCTCCAGCCTGTTTGCAAGTGGGAACAGCTTGTGCTCATTCATTCCATTAGAAGAAGGGGAAGGAGATAACAGGCAGTGCCTGGCTCTTCCTAACGCACACGTGTTTGCAAACCCAGTAACTGATTTTCACTTGGTTTGAGAGCTTCGTTCATTAAGAGAATCCATGCTCCCCAGAACTCAGGGCAGAAATTGCTGTCTACTCTCCTGAGAGTAGAGACCATTAAGGGCAAGGACTCGAGTCACACCAACTTGGGTTGAATCTAGACTCTTATCTGTGTTCTGTGACCATGAACATATGACATAAACTCAAAAGTCAGATTTCTCACCTGTGACATGGGAGTCATCCTAAGATTATAGTAATCAACTTACATAATACATGTAAAACATGAATGGTGTTCACATGAATGGTGACAGAGCCAAGGTAAGTAAAGCTTCCTCTGTTCTCCCTCCTGTTTCCTTTCATCCTTTTTCCCTTCCTTCTTTCCACTCATTATGTATCTTGTCTCCATTACCATTGCTAATATTTCACAAGCCTCTCTTCTCATGTGCCTCCTGCTTACGGTGTATGAGGGAAAGGAGACACTTTTCATATGTCAGGGAATGAAAAGGGCTAGAAGTTCTGTGTTCGTCACACCTACCAATTTTCAAACATTTACTCTCATCCCAGGATTAAAATATTGGCACAGAAAAAGAAGTGACATAAGGGACTTTTAAACAGTTAATTAAATGAGTGGGTTTTTTTGCATAATATTATATTTACATGTATACAAATATATATATGAAAACATTCTCACACCTACATTATAGGCATGTTATATTTCTTCTTTTCCTAAGTATTTGTTGAATTTTTGGTCCCATTCTATACAGATTCCTTCTTTCTATCATGAGAGATGCAAAGATAGGGTTTGCCTTCAAGAAGCATAAAATATATACCTAAGTTAGAATACTATGAAATAGGAAACATGTTCAAAAGAGATTCATATTAAGTACTAGAAGAATTCAGAGATAGAAGATATAATTTTCAGCTGGGCAGGCATTTGAGCTAGATCTAAAAGGTTAAATAGAATTTGGACTAACACGTAAGAGATCTTTCATTTTCTAATTTTTTTCCTTTTTTAGAACAATCACTGCAAAGTGACTATTTTAAATGCAACGAAGAAGCTAGGACCTTTCTTAAGGACATTGCTATCGCTGTTAAGAAATTGGTATTGTATTATCTCTAAGAGCTATTTTTTTCAATCTTCCACTTCTTCATTAACCTTTAATTTAGCACCACCTCTGTTCAAGGTACTTGAATAGATGAATAGGGAAACTATTTCCCTTGAGTGAAGAAAATTTCTACCTCAGTTTACTGAGCATTTGCCCCAGTGTTCATCAGCTGTGGAATGTTGCCTGGTTTTCCATTCAGGACACTGACTTAAGGACCTGTGCTATGTATGGATGGAGGCCGGCCTGCTTAGGAGAGGCAGTACCTGTGCTAAAGGAGCTCAGTGAAGGGGTGGGCCACGTGGGCAAATGCTTGACCCCAATGTATAAACCATGCACGGTGCCAATTTACTCAGTTCGTTATAAGCAATTTCTTATGTAACTGCTGAAAGATTATTTGACCAGACAGTGCCGGTCAGTGAAAACAAAGCAACTCTTTTTTATGGTAACTTGGCCCCATCAAAGAAATATTTAAAGAATTTCCTTTTGAAGTGTCACAAGCTGGGCCCTCCTGGGCCCTGGATGATGTTTCCAGTGCTTTCCCCACAGAGTGAGAATGGCGAGGTCTCTTCATTTGATTTTAAAATAGTGAATAAAAATCTACTATACATCAAATACCTAAAAATGTAGAAATGTGGCGTAAAGTAAATGAGTTTGAGTCCGCAGACTGCTGAGAAAAGTTCACCTCTTTTATAATTATATTTTTCTGTGATTATATATAGTTGTGTATGTATACTACAGCATTATACTTCAGGATCCCACTTAATTGAATACATATATGGAAATACTAGGCGTCTGTGTGGTGCTGCACTGTGGTCCCATGGAAACCTTTACCTCTGCTTTTTCTTTTTGGTTACGTTTTTCTCCCAAGTTTGAAGGGCTCAAAATATTTATTGTTACTTCTTAAAAGTATCTAGTATGTCTCCATGTGATATCTGAGCTGTGGAATCTCTGTTTTTGAAAGTAACAAATTTTCACTATTCTGAAAGTTTACCCTGGATTTTTTTTTAAATAGACAAGTAAAAGGAAGAAAGTAAAAATCACCATGATCTCAGCCTAATCATAAAATAACAAACTAAATTAATATAATCATAATTAACTCTTTGATGAATGTCTTTCCCACTTTCAGGGAATAGATGATGCCTGTTTTGAATTTTATTTGTTTACAGAAAAGCAATCATACTATATGTATAACTATGTTATCTGCTTTTTATTACTCATAAAATATAATGGATTTCTCAGATCATAAAATAACTATATACATTACAATCATTTATTGAAGAGATGATTTATCTATTTTTTTCCACTAACATTTTTGGATGGTTTTCTTTTTTCAAAAATAAGCCCCACCAAAAAAAATCAAGAATCTCCACCAGACTATTTGTTTAGATTTGTAGGTATGTATTTAAAAAAGAAAAAAGAAAGAAAAAAATTGTTCTTTTTATACCTAAGCATATTTCTAGAGGCATTTTCCATTTTTTAATGAAGGAGATTTTTCTCAGCATTACCCTTTTTGTTGGAGTCTTTCCTTTTAAGTTGATTGAAGCTTCATGCAAGAAACAAAGAAACATGATTTCTGAGAAGGAAATCTGCAAAGATTAAAAGATAAGTTAACAATGACACCTTAAAAACTGATTATGGAATAGTTATTTTTCTATTCCAAATAAAAATAAAAGCAGAAGGTATTGAATGAAAATCAAAGTTTGATCTCTGAAAATGTTTATAATGGGGCATTGCCTGGGAAATCAATTTTATTATTTTAATGCTTTAACTTTTTAAATATGTAATTTAAATTTTCAGGAAGAAATGAGAAAAGCCACAATTGATCTCCTGGAAATTGAAAGCATGGAACTCAGCAGACTATATTTCCTCCTGGAAACTCTTCCCAATAGCATTGGCAGAGAATTGGAAGGTACTTGAAGGTTATCAACTGTAGAAACTTAGTTTATCTTAGAAGAAAATTGAGCCTACTGCTTGTAATAAGACAAGTTTAATCATTATTTTCTGTCAAAATATAGCTAGAAAAAATACACTACACAAACACAGATCCATCATCATTTTCCCTCATATTGTAAGTGGAAATGATATATATAAAACTTGAACTTATATATTTTAGTTTCTAAATAGACCAAAATATCTGGATTAGCCCATTCCAAATTGGTATTTATCGAATTAAATTAGGCAACTTGACTCACCTAAACCACCATCCTACTTTCTGTCCCTGTAAGTTTAGAGACTATATAGGTACCTCATATAAGTGGAACCATACAGTACTTTCCTTTAGTGACTAATTTCACTTGGCATGTCTTCGAGTTTTATCCACGTTGTAGCATGTGTCAGAATTTTCTTTCATTTGAAGGTCGAACAGTATTCCACTGTGTGTGTATACCATGTTTTGTTTACCTGTTCATCCACTGATGGCCCTTGGGTTGTTTCTACCTTTTAGCTATTGTGAACAAAGCCGTTGTAAACATGAGGGTGCTGAGGCCCCTGTGTGGCCCAGTCAGTTGAACTTCAACTCTTGATTTTGGCCCAGGTCATGATCTCACAGTTTCATGAGTTTGAGCCCCTGATGGACTCTGGGCTGACAGCGCGGAGCCTGCTTAAGATTCTCCCTCTTTCTCTGCCCCTCCCCTGCTCACACTCTCTCTGTCTCTCTCAAAATAAATAAATACATAATTATTTAGTTGATGCAAATGTATTTATTTGGTGCAAATATCTATTAGAGTCCCTACTTCCGATTCTTTTGGGCATATATGCAGAAGGGAATTGCTGGATTGTATAGTAAGGGGGTACTTTAAGTTTTGAGAAGCTGCCATACTGTTTTCCACAGTGGCTGCAGTATTTTACATTCCCACCCCAGAAGTGCAAGGATCCCAATTTCTTCACATTCTTGTTAACATTTGTTCCTTTCTGTTCTTTTTTTTTTTTTTTTTTTTTTTAATATAGTCATCCTAATGGATGTGAAATGCTGTATCATTGTGGTTTTGTTTTGCATTTCCCTAATGATTAATGATGTTGAGCATTTTTTCATGTGCTTTTTGGTCATTGGGATATCTTCTTTGGAGAAATATCTATTCGGGTACTTTGCTCATCTTTTAACTAGGTTGTTTGGTTGTTATTGAGTTGTGAGAATTCTTTGTATAGTCTGGGTGTTAATCCTTTATCAAGTATATTGTTTGAAAATATTTCAACCTATTCCATGGTTTTCCTTTTCATACTATTTTTTTTTTAATTTTTATTTTGAGAGAGCATGCATGCTGGGGCGGGGTTGGGGGGAAGAGAGAGAGGGAGAGAGTGAATCCCATGCATGCTCCATGCTGTCAGCACAGAGCCTAGTGCAGGGCTTGATCTCACAATTAATAAAATCATGACCTGAGCCAAGATCAAGAGTCATCCACTAACTGACTGAGCCACCCAGGTGTCCCCTTTTCACTGTGTTGATACTGACTTTTGATGCACAAAAGTTTCAAATTTTGATTTAGTTCAATTTGTCAATGTTTTTTTTTCTTTTTTTTAACGTTTATTTATTTTTGAGAGAGAGAGACAGATCGCGAGCAGGGGAGGGGCAGAGACAGAGACACAGAATCCGAAACAGGTTCCAGGCCCTGAGCTGTCAGCACAGAGCCTGATGCGGGGTCAAAGCCACCAACCACGAGATCATGACCTGAGCCAAAGTCGGCCGCTTAACCGAGTGGCCACCCAGGTGGCCTTAGGATTTTCTTTGGCTGCCTATGCTTTTGGTGTCATATCCAAGAAATCATTGCTAAATCCAATGTCATGAAGATTTCCTTGTATGTTTTCTTCTAAGAGTTTTATAGGTTTAGCTCTTATATTTAGGTTTTTTTATTCACCTTTTGTTAAATTTTGTATGTGGTATACAGTAAGGCTCCAACCTGATTTCCCCAGCTTCCAGGAATATTGACTAAGGCTTGTGAGCCTCAGAGCTCAGGTCCTCTGCAGGAATTGAAACCATCCCCTGCCCTATCCTGGAGCATTCTCTCTCCACGTGCAGCCCATACTCTGTGATCAGTCAGTGTGAGAATGCAAAAGTCTGCCTCCCTTGCTCAGTGTAGAACAACTCCCAAGTGTCATCACCGCTCCAAAGCTTGTTACCGTGTAACCTCCGCCTCCCCCAACCCAGTGGTTTAAATTCAAAACAAACTGGTGGCACCTGGGTGGCTCAGTCAGTTAAGCGTCTGACTTTGGCTCACGTCGTGATCTGGCAGTCCTGGGTTCAAGCCCCGTGTCGGGCTCTGTGCTGACAGCTCAGAGCCTGGAACCTGCTTTAGATTCATTCTCTCTCTCTCTCTCTCTCTCTCTCTCTCTCTCTCTCTCTCTCTCTCTCTCTCCCCCCCCCTCCCTCCCTCCCAAAGTAAATAAACATTAAAAACAAAACAAACAAAAAACAAACCGCAGCAGCAACAACAACAAAACACTTTTTAAGTAGATGTTCCCATTATCCATTTACTGCCTTGCGTGCAGCTCCAAATCTACCTTCGTTGTCTGCTCGGTATTGAGAGAGATGGGCCCTGTAATTTCCCCCTGTACCAGCTGCCACAACGTTTCATCAGGAGAGAACCCTGGAGGGACACTGGAAGAAAAAGCAGTGCTCTTTCTGGTCCCAGGGTGCTCCTCTCAGCCAGCTCTTGGAGCACACACAGCCTCTCCATGCCGGGCTCCTGCCACGTGTGGCTGTCCACAGTGCCCGGCTGCTTCCTCCAGTACCCCTGGGGCAGCTTCATGGTAGATTGCTACCAGTGAGGCACCAGCCTGTGAACAGCTTCCCTGGCGCTCTTTGGGTGGTTTGGCAGTGAGCTCTGAAGTATGGCAACTCCCTGCGGACAGGTCCCCTCAATTCCTCCAGAAGGTAGATTTCCATGAGTTCTACCAGCCCAGCATTTCAAGAACTTCTGTGCCCAGTGAGCCACAGCACTTTCCAGTGAGGCCTGGTTCCCAGGGCTGGAGTTGCTGCTTCCTTGAACGAACCCTCTCGGCCCCTGGGGGTAGTAGCTGCTCCTCGTGTCTGCTGTTCCTGAATCCTTTAGAGTTCTCTTTTCTTTCTTACCATTCGATCCCTCATTACTCTAACCTCCTGTTAGAGTCAATAATTCTCTATACTAAAATTTCCCTGTTTTATTTATAAGATTTCTGTCTCCTAATTAGACACTGAGTGACACAGTCAGCTGTAAAACAATATGCATGGTATTACTCTAGTTTGGCAGGAAAAATATGACAAACTCTATATACAGAAAAAAAAGAGTCTGTGCTGAAGGGAGAATTAAGAATGTGTTGGGTTACTTTTATAATCAGGAAAAATATTTAGAAGGAAAGTAAATAGCATATTAGCTAAAGAGATTCTTGATAGACACTGAATACTTAACCAAGTAAAGTTAATTGGTCTTAGGTTATAAAGCTTTGCTACTCAAAGTATGGTTCTTGGATCAGCAGCATCTGAAAGCTTGTTATAAAATCCAGAATCTCTAGGCCCATCCCAGACTTAGTCTCTCAGAATCTTTATTTCAATAATATCCCCAGGTGATATATATGCCTATTTGAGACATAAAAGTTCAGGATGCCCTGCTACAATGAGCAAACTTAATAAGTAGCCTTAGAAAAATAACCTATCTCTCTCAGATGGAGCTACCGGCTAGTTTCTAGAGAATTTATGGGGTGGAAATGGCTAGTCCAGGACCTTCTAAGCAGTGTTAAAAATTTTATTTTTTTGTATTTATATCTATCATGCTTCTGAAGTCTTATGTGATTACACTGATTTGTTATTTGTTGATGAATGATCACACAATCACACAAGAATGACACATGAATTAACACACTCAGTTCCCCCCAGAAAGCAGAGCCAGAGGCTTTTACACTGATATTTGGGGGCACAATCCAAAGAGGAGGAGGGCGGGATAAGGAGAGAAAAGCAGGGAGAAGAGAACGCTGATATGGGGTGCAATACCATGCTGACTGCCGCTAAACACAACTAAGTTAGTATAGGAACATGTCCCAAGATACACGGCTACATCTTCTCTGGACTGTGCAGGCACCAGCTCCTGTCTGTCATCAGTCTAGCGTTCACCGGCCTCCCACACTTCAAGTTACACGAGCATGGGTATGCGTGCATAAAGAAGTCTCACGGGAGAGGTGACAAGAAGGTCCTAGACTGGAGGTGAGAAGCGGATAGAATAAGCAGGAATGAGGTTCTGCCAGACTGCACCAGTCTGAGGTTGTTCAGAGCCCATAGAAAGCTGGTCACCATAGTGCTGCAGGAATTTTTACCTCAACACCCAGGATTCGTTGTCTCACCACTTCGAAGAGTGAAGAGGTGGACGCAAAATGAACAGCATGGAAAAGTTTACTAGAGTATAAGATTAGAAAAGAAGAATAGTATGAAAACTGTCTTTACAAAGAAGGGACATTTGAAAGTGAATGCCTGCGACCACACGCAAGGGTCCTTGTTTTATAAGGTTCTGGTCAGCCCCCCCTTCCCTTCCCCCTTGTTCCTTCTCAGGTCCCATCTTTGTTGGCTTGACAACTCAAGGTGCTGGGTTGCCCATTCCTGACTGGTTGGATTCCATTGTGTGAAGAGTCAGATGGGTCATACTGTCCCTCATATAACCTAAGTTTTATGGTTTAGCTAAGTATTTTGATTGTCAAATTCCGGAGGGGAACCTGAGGGGGAGTAGGTGGTATCTGTTACATTCTTAAGAGGGACCTTACGCCTAAGGGGGTTTGCTCTAGTTAGAAATTCCCAGCATTGTTCCAAAATATGTGTCTTTCCCCATCCAGGGACCCCAGGCCCTAATCCTTTCCTTCTCTGCCTATTTTATCCTATTTTTCCCTATCAATAGCAGCAGATGAAATAAGGGAAATAATTGATAGGTAAGATTGAGAGGACCCAAAGGGGTAAGAGGTGTCTGATACAGGAACATAATTAAAAGAGCATTACAGGAGTGCCTGGGTGGCTCAGTTGGCCAAGTGTCCAACTTCGGCTCAGGTCATGATCTCACGGTCCGTGGATTCTCTCTGCCCCTCCCCCACTCACTCCCTGTCTCTGTCTCTCTCAAAAATAAACAAATATTAAAAAAATGGAAAAGTCAGTATGTACAACTGTGCTGTTTCTCAAATAATCTAGTGACATTTCCATTTACTTTTAAGAATGTGTCAGAGATGCCCGCAGATTAAATCTTTTTGAGATAAATCAATTACAAATGGACGTTACAAGGATGAATAATGAAATAGAGTTCCTGAAGAAGAAAATACTTGATCTGCAAAAAATTAATGAAATTCTAGGGTATGTATTTTTTTAATTTGGTACATGAGGGAGTTGGGGTCTGTGACTGGAGTGTGAAAATTATCCTAAGGGGTTTGCCTTCTGTTTCTGAACTGGTACAGGGTAAGTAGGAGGGGGGTATCACTTCTAGCAGATGACCCTGACTGCTGAGGGGTGTGTGATGACTGCGCAGAGCTGGGGAGGAGAGCAAAAACTTCTTTCACCACTGCAGTTAGGAGACCTGTAACATTTCAGAGGCCATCCAGCTTCTCAGCAGCAGCTACTGTGTGTAAGTCATACACGTCCTTGCAAGCCCCCTCCAAACAGAGGCAGACAAAATTTTTGTTTTGATGTTTATTTATTTTTGAGAGAGAGAGAGAGAGACAGAATGCAAGCGGGGAGGGGCAGAGAGAGAGGGAGAGACACAGAATCTGAAGCAGGTTCCAGGCTCCAAGATGTCAGCAGAGCCTGACGCGGGCTCGAACTCATGAACCGTGAGATCATTACCCAAGCCGAAGTCAGACACTTAACCGACTGAGCCACCCAGGCACCCCATGGTTTCCATTTTAGTAAAATTAAGTTTACAAACTCCAACACTAAAAAGAAGTCTTTCTGGGTATTATATATATATATATAATATATATGTGTGTATATATATATATATAATTATTATATATTATATATTATATAATATTATATATATAAATATAGTATCGACCTTGGTATATTGTGGCTAGGTTAGTTTCTTAAAGATATTCAGCCATAAACTACTGGAGGTCTGAGGATGAGATTGGTTCCCAGCAGAGGGTTCTAAATTTTATCTGTAATTAAAGGAGAGATATATAACTCATATATATATATATATATATATATATATAACTGCCTGTCGCTCAGATTCTGACACTTGTTAGTTTCTTTCCTTTTTTCTTGAGCTGTGTGCCAGAACTTCACCCCTGTGCGCCTCATTTTCTCCATCTGTAAAATGGGGATTACAAGCTTGAATTTATGCAGCTCACGGAGGAAGAGATACCTTCTAAAAGAAAAACCAACAAAACCTTAAGAACAACTCAGCCTTATGAGCAAATTTACAAGACGAATGCATAGATATCAGAATGTCGGTTTGTTAGACGAAGAAATGTTCAAAGAGCCCTCATGAAAGAGAGAAATCTTCTTGGGAAGCTACAATAATCAGAAAGTTGCTCAGTGCAAAGCATCAGGAATTAGGGGGAGAATTCAAGGTCCAGGATGCCTCTCCCATATTAGGCCTTCAGAGCACCTGTTCTGGGGGACGTTCTATGAAAAAGAAAGTACATGAGAACTTTAACACCTATTGGGGATTCACAGTGCAGATTTATGTATGGTGCATGCCAGTCACAATCGCCAGTCTGCTGTATGAATTAAACTACCAATTTCTAAACTAATCACAAGGAAGATAATACCCAAGCTGGAATACTCAAGTCAGTTGGCCAGCACATCACACCTCCATAGACCAATGATTCTCAAACTTGGGTGTGCATCAGAATCACTTGGGAGTGCTTGTTAAAACACAAATTACTAGAAAGCTCCCAAGTTTCTTATTTAGTAGGTCTAGGGGGTGGGAATAAGAACTTGCATTTCTAGCAAGTTCCCAGGTGATGCTTAGGCTGCTGGTCCTGATCACACTGTAAGAATCACCGTTCTAGAGAAATCTTTATAGAAAGGCAAACCATAAGCATAAGGTGGGTTTCTTGATAAGCTAGTGTCCCCAAGGTCCAATCTCGTTGCATCCACTTTTCAAAGAATGATGCGTATCAAGATGCCAACACTCTCTAACAGACCTCTCCTGGACAGTCCTCAAAAACTGAAAGCTCTTTGGGTGGGTTTTTCCTTAGGTCCTGTGTTCAGTTTGGGTGCTGTCTTCTCAACCCATCTCAATACACCTAGGTTTTTTTTTTTTTATTTGACTTGTTTTGTTTTGCTTTGCTCCTTAGGTTGATTCATTCTTAGAAGGAATCCTCTGCTAGACCCACAAAGCACCCATTATCTTACCCTCTCTACTCTAGGCTTTTTATTGCATTTCCATGGTAGAATTGACTTCTGGAAAATAAACTTACCAACAACCTGTTTCCATTTTCCTGAGCCTTTGCACACAATCCCCCTGAACTAAAGTCTTTAGCCCTGGGGACTAGAGAGAGGAAAAATGTCTTTACATTTTAGGAGTTTTAAAAAAGGAAAATGTAGAAATGGTGCCAATGTCCCTCCTTCAAGTCCTGTATTGTTAGTCCTGGGGTAGGTGTTTCTCACAATCATTTTTTTTTAAAGTTTATTTATTTATTTTGAGAGAGACGGAGAGAGTGCAAGCAGGGAGGGGCAGAAAGAGAGGGAGAATCTCAAACAGACTCCTTGCTATCAGCGTAGAGCCTGACGTGGGGCTTGAACTCAAAACTGAGATCATGACCTGAGCTGAAAGCATGATTTGAATGCTCAACTGACTGAGCCACCCAAGGGCTCCTCTCACAATCTTAAGGTCTTTCTCAGATGGATGTGGCCAGAAAAAGATATGTGAGGTTAATGTCTCTTCCTGAACTCAGATTTCGCTGCAGCTCGGAGAGGGTAAGAGCATTCAAATTAGTTTTCAATCTTCTTCTGAACACTCAAGATAGACTTTCCTCTCTCCTCTCTGACTCCTGTCTGTCAGAGGAAGGCTCGCTTTCTCCTGGGTCCTCCGTGCAGGACAATGGCATAAGAAGGTGGCTGGAGGGGATGGTGAGAGGTTTATCTTCCTTTGACTTAACTGGATGTCTTGGGGTAAGATAGTTATGGCAATGCTACATATCAAGCCATTTGGTCAGATTCCATTCATCTGTTCAAAACTGTTTTTGAATCTCTGTACACTTGAAATGAAAATAACCCATAGTTATTTCCTGGTATGTGGGGGTGGGGGGTGAGGTAGGACCACATGACATTTCTGCAGTGGTAAACAGTTGCAAGATTGACATTTGTCTTGTGGTTCCCTTTGTCCTCCTGTCAACCAAGTTTAGGTAATCACAAATACACCTCTAAAATAAGCCTGCCTTACAATTTCCCTCTCCGTGGTGGTCATCTCAGCAAACAGACTTTAAATTCCTTTCCTCAAAGCCGTACGTTTGGGGCCATGAATAGTTCTTTCCTCCTAGTGAGCAGCAAGAGGAGCTGGTGAGGAGGCACGAAAAGTTGGTGCTGTCACTCAACCACACGATGGAAGAAAAAGCTGCTGTCACTGTTTACATCAATGAGACTTACACCAAAATAAACTCAGAGAAAAAAGAGTTAGAATTCCAAAACCAACGTCTCAAAGAAATACAGGAACAAATGGAAAAAGAAAAAGCGAAATATTTGACAAGAAAAGAAAAATTGAATCAAGAGGTAAGTGACGCCATTTCCTTTTTTAAAAAAATACAGAATTGTACAGAATCGCAGGCAGGAAAGGGGAAATCATTTATGTGTTCTCAAGGCTAGTAAGCGTTCTGTGTGGTATCTGCTGTGAACACTGGGATGGGACTAGAGCAGAAACCCAAGCACAATGGAGCCCCTTGGGGAAGACACTGACGTGTCATAGCATCTCAGCTCATGGGAAAGATTATGAGTGACAGGATTTGTAACACTGGGGTGGCCCCTTGCTCATATGCAGCCCTATAGGGACAAGGAGTTTGTCTCCATGGCATCTCGTTGCCTCTGACCGTTCTGAGGCCATGTCTCTATGGACAGGTCTGGGGAGGGAGTTCAGCCCTGACGGAGGCTTCAGCTCCTACTGAATGAATCTGAGCACAGCAGCCTGCAGAGGGGCGAGGCAGAACCCAGGGCTCCAGCAGAAAAGAGTATTTTGAAGGGCACCTGGGTGGTGGCTCTGTCGGTTAAGCACAGACTTCAGCTTAGGTCATGATCTCATGGTTCGCGAGTTTGAGCCCCACGTCAGGCTCTGGGCTGACAGTTCAGAGCGTTGCCTGCTTTGGATTCTGTATTTCCCTCTCTCTGCCTCTCCTGCTCACGCTTTCTCTTAAAAAATATTAAAAAAAAATTTTTTAAGAGAATTTTGAGGTTAGCAGTATTGGGAGGGTGGAGTGAGAATAACTATTGCATTTTGGTGTCTGCTAGACGGTGTTAATTAAAATTCACCATCAGAATGGCTTGTGATCCTCTCTGTTCTGCTCCAGTTACCCCAGGAGAGGCAGGCCTATCTCTATAGGAAGTGTTCTAGCAGTCTTCCTTATCCCCCAGGTGAGGCCGCCTAGCTCCTGATGAGAATTGCTGTTGAGTTCCTGCCTCTTCCCTGTGCCTCATGGGAACAGGCATAACTTAATGCAGAAAATTGTCCAGGGCTCACAGCCCTGCTGGAAGGAAGGCTGGAAGATTTGTTAAATTGCCTTTCTTGAGTCTTAGTTAAAATCTAGTGGAATACTTCTGACAGCGGCCAACATATGGTTCTTACACTGACGATTCTCTGATAAGACTTGGACTATTGGGGCGCCCGGGTGGCTCAGTCGGTTAAGCGTCCAGCTTCCACTCGGGTCATGATCTCACGGTTTGTTAGTTCGAGCCCCGTGTCGGGCTCTGTGCTGACAGCTTGGAGACTGGAGCCTGCTTCGGATTCTGTGTCTTCCTCTCTCTGTCCCTCTCCTGCTTGTGCTCTGTCTCTCTCTGTCTCTCAAAAAATGAATAAATGTAAAAAAAAAAAAAAAAAAGACTTGGACTATTCATAAATTCCAATCAGGTCTTAGCTTCTTTATCCTTCAAAACACCTATATCTTCAGAAATAGTTTTACGCTAAAACCATGGATTTTCTCAACTATAGACAGGTTAGCCCTTGTCATCTTTGGAATGGGCACTTTTTGGAGTAGCTGGCAAGGAGTCTTTCTTGGGGGCTCCTTGGGGGCAGGGATTGTGGCTTTAATTCACTGCTGTATCCAAGCACCACACGCATGATAGGCACTCTATAATATGTATTGAATGAATGAGTTTCTAACTTCCTTTTCAGCCTTAAGGGGAAGTGTTTCCACCTTCCTGTTCTTTTTTTTTTTTTAATGTTTATTCATTTTTGAGAGGGAGAGAGAGACACAGACAGACACAGTGGGGGAGGGGCAGAGAGAGAGAGGGAGACCCAGAATCTGCTGAAGGCTCCAGGCTCTGAGCCTTCAGCACAGAGCCCAACTCAGGGATCAAACTCACTAACCGTGAGATCATGACCTGAGCTGAAGTCAGATGCTCAATTGACTGAGCTACCCAGGTGCCTCTCTTCCTGTTCTTTAATGTAAATGCTAAAACACAAGAAAGGAAACCCAGGGGGGCTTCAGTTAGGGAATTTGCAAGCACGACACATTGTTCTTCCATATGTGACTAGTCTTTCTCAGAGATCCACACACTTTTTCTGAAAAGGGCCAGATAGGAAATATTTAGGGCTTTGTGGGCCCTCTCTGTCACAACTACTCAACTCTGCTATTTTAGCATGAAAGGAACGGTACTTAAATGACTGAGAGCAGTTTTACAACAGGTTGCTAGATTTGGGGCCCACTACTAGAAGTTTGCCTACCTTTGGTCTATCTCCCTGGAAAAGTGCACCAGTTAAGATACGTTCAGATGCAGGGGCACCTGCGTGGCTCCATTGGTTAAGCATTGACTCTTGATTTCAGCTCAGGTCATGATCTCCAAGTTTGTGAGTTCGAGCTCACATCTGGCTCTGTGCTGACAGCATGGAGCCTGCTTCAGATTTTCTCTCTCCCTCTCTTTTTCTGCCTGCCCCTCTTCCGCTCTCTCTCTCTCTCTCTCAAAATAAGTAAATAGACATTAAAAAAAGATACTTTCAGATGCAAATAGCAGAAGCCCTAACTCAAATCTGTCTTAAATAGAATATTTATTATCTCACACAGTAGGAATTCCCAAGGTAGAGGGCAGCCTCCAAGACTAGTTAATTTAGTGGCTCATCCCTCCTCTCCTCCATCCCTCATCTTAAGGCTGGCTGTGTTCATGGTCATAAGATGGCCACCAATAACAACTGGGTTGTATGCTTCCTTATTCAAGTAGAAACAGGAAAATCTTCTCCAACCAAAGACCATAAGTCTTCTTGCTGCGTCTGATCTGGCCAGGTCATGACAGCACCCACCCCTCGAACAATAATGGATCCTAAGGGAGTGCTGTGTGCCAGTGGGATAGACCAAGTGGGGTGGATATTATGGAGTCAACCACCATTGTTCACTAAAGGCACATGATAGGCTATGGTAACAACCTGTTAACTTCCTTTACTTCCTACAAGAAAGGAAAAACTATTAAAGCTGTCAGAGTCTTCAAAGCGTAAGCTCTCCCCTTACACAAAACAAAATATTTTTTGCCAATACTGTTTCTGAGATTGCAAGACCTTGGGAGAAGGCCTAGGCCAAAGAATAAACACAGAATTCCAATTTTCAACAAAATGTATTAATCACAAGGTTCCATTCATATGCAACTGTGCCCTGGTGCTGAGATAATTGACAATGGTCGTGTTCATTCACAAGACATTTCAGGTGCAATGGCTGATAGCTTTGACAGCCACCCAAACATACATTGTCATAACTCTTTAATACAGAGTTGAATATGCCTTCTCAGACCTAACGACTCAGTTAGTTACTTTGTTCTTGATAATTCATTTTGCCAAAAAAATGCATTGATATATATATTTTTTTAATTTTGTTTTTTATTTTTTAAAATTTACATCCAAATTAGCATATAGTGCAACGACTTCAGGAGTAGATTCCTTAGTGCCCCTTACCCATTTAGCCCACGCCCCTCCCATACAACCCCTCCAGTAACCCTCAATTTGTTCTCCATATTTATGTTATGTCTCCATATTTATGTTCTCCATATCTGTTTTGTCCCCCTCCCTGTTTTTATATTATTTCTGTTTCCCTTATGTTCATCTGTTTAGTCTCTTAAAGTCCTCATATGAGTGAAGTCATATGGTTTTTGTCTTTCTCTAATTTCATTTAGCATAACACCCTCCAGTTCCATCCACGTAGTTGCAAATGGCAAGATTTCATTCTTTTTGATTGCCGAGTAATACTCCATTGTGTGTGTGTATGTGTATATATATATATATACACATCTTCTTTATCCATTCATCCATCGATGGACATTTGGGCTCTTTCCATACTTTGGCTACTGTTGATAGTGCTGCTATAAACATGGGGGTGCATGTGTCCCTTCGAAACAGCACACCTGTAATCCCTTGGATAAATGCCTAGTAGTGCAATTTCTGGGTCATAGGGTAGTTCTATTTTTAGTTTCTTGAGGAACCTCCATACTGTTTGCCAGAGTGGCTGCACCAGCTTTCTTTCCCAGCATTGATATATTTGATTTTGATAAGAAGATGACTTACTTCATTGGGTCTGACAAGTAATCAGAATATGTTTCATCTTCGTAAAATGATAAGATGTTGTCCAAGACTGTGTGCTGACCAGTCTCCAGTGATTTTGTTGACTCTATTTTTAGTCTGCTTTCTTTCCCATTAAAAAAAAGTGAATTCAGGTATCCAGGCAGTTCTTCATTTTCTTTCTTTGACTTTCCTGATCTTATTAGCTCACTATAAATCTGGTGACCATTGGTAAGGTGTTTTACTAGCAAATTGCTACAATGGCTGTTGCTTTTATAATTTGCTATTAATGATCACTGTCTTATTACTCTTATAAATTTACTGTTTCGACATTTATGATTACAGTTACTTGTAGTTCAGTATTCTTCCTGTGATGTTGCAAAACAAGCAAACCCTGGGTTGGTTTCTTTTTTTTTTTTTTTGGTTTGGTGTGTGTGTGTATGTGCGTGCGTGCATTTTGTTGTTGATAGACTGACTATGGTATACTTAGATTGAGTATGAATTAGGTTGACAAAATAAAAAGATTGTCTAAACTTTGTTGTTCTCATAAGCTTTTTGACTGGCTTATTCTGTATATCACTACAGATTGAGGAATATAAAAAACTCTGTGACTTGAAGAGAAAGGATACTTATCAAAAGAAGAAAGAATTGAATACATTAAAACTTAAAATGTCAAAAATGAGAGAAACAGTTAGTACCAGCACAGTGGTAAGAAAGAATAAACTATGTCTCTCCAGGCCTGTCCAGGCACCTTGATATATATATATACACTGTCTTAAATATAACCAGCAGCAGGTGCTTTTTTAAAGGAGCTGATTTTAATCTATCTGCATGCCATTCTGAGAGAATGTTTTCGGCGTGCTAAGGTTTTCTGACACTTTATTTAAAATGTTATAGTGCGATTGTGTTTTTTCTTTGGGAATATGGTCAGAAGAAGGAAGCTTAAATTACCTTAGGTACAAATTGCATTCGACGGACCAGAATACTGTAAAAATGGGTTTTTAAAATGCACACAGAACTGACCAGATGCGTACAGAACCATATATAACATCTCCATGAGATTGTTTTATTTTACATAACAAAATGAATAGCCATGGGCAAATTCCTTAATTCTGAATGTGTGATAATAAAACAGCTTAGGCTTTTGATTTATATTGGCTACAGGAGCATTAATGTGGAAAGGGGACTATTCGTATGAAGTAGAAAATACTTCAGAGCTCTGTGCTTCTATTTTTTAAAATTGATAACATTGATTGAAAACCAGCCCTCATAAATGTTTTGTGAGGATTATCCTTATTTTAAAGATAAGAAAACTGAAGCTTATTCAGATGGTTCTAATGGAAGAGGGTAATGATAATACCCCTTCTGTGTTAATTAAAACAGAAATGCCTGCTAATCTTCTATTGCAATTAGTTGAATTAACGAGTCTTTGGTGTATTTCTCCTATCTGTATTGAGAATTACATGTAAAACTATATGGGGCAACAGTCATCACATTTCTTACCAGAAACATCACACTTCTCATCAGAATACTCAGCTACTTCCCTTATACTTTTTATAGAGTGGTTCTGATCATTCGGATCATCTTAGTTACAGTGTGTCTATTATGATATCCAATTACAGAATATTAGTAGAATCAAAATTTCTCCCCAGTATGTGTATTTAAGATCATTGGGGTGCCTGGGCAGCTCAGTCAGTTAAGCCTCCAAATCTTGATTTTGGCATAGGTCACGATCCCAAGGTCGTGGGATTGGGTCCAGGTCATTAGGCTGCGTGCTGGGCGTGGAGGCTTCTTAGGAGTCTCTCTCCCCCCTTCTGCCTCTCCCCCACTCTTGCATGCAGGTGCAATAAATAAATCAGTAGATAGATAAATAATCATTATCTGTTTTTCAAATATCTGTATAGTAAGCAAGCATGAGTGAGGCTAGATTCAAAGGAGAACAGAAGGGTTATATCAGATAGACTTTATCTGCAGGCCCAAGCTCCTGCCTTTGTTTGGGTCTCATAGGTCATGAGTCAGGTACTCCATCAACCCAGCTTGGGAAGACACAGTATATATTCCTTCACCTGTGCTCCAAAGATCTCTAAGACAAATTATGAAGACTAGAAGATGGCAAGGATAAACTCACCTCCAGCATCATCGCCACCTCCCAGAAGACAACATGCCCACCCTAACTCCACTTTACTGCAGGAGAATAGTGTTTAAAGCACAAACTTGAGTGTCACAGAGACCTGGGGTTCAAATTTTTAACTCTATCAACCTGAAGTTTCCGCACCTATAAAATGGGGTGATAATACTGCCTACTTCAAAGGGCTAGAAGCTCAAGTGAGGTCATGCCCATAAGACTTTTAGCTGAGTGCTTTGTATTTGGTAAAGGTGGTTATTGGGGTTGTTACTCTCACCATCCACGATTAGAAAACAGGGTTTGGCTGTGGACTGAGACAACAGGAAATTCCAGGTTAATCTTCCAGGGGTGTCTTCATTTTAGATGACTCCGCAGCCCTGTCAAGCTGAGGTGATGTTGCCAGAAAAGAATAATGGTATGTGATTCTTGAGGTGGCCTGCATGCCCAGGGCAGGGGGGACTGAAGGCGAGAGGTGACCGATGAGGGGCCTAAATGGGCCTTCAGCACACAGCCACTAATCCTCATGATCGGTCACAGTCCTTTAGACATTGTGCTCATGTTCGACTTCAGACCCTTGTTAACTCTGAAACTAGTTATTGCCCAGAAGTTGAGTCATATGGGTGCTTCAGAGAAAGAAAGAGTTGAGGGGAGCTTTTGTGCACCTGTCTAGTAGGAATGAGAGCACCTGTGTTCCCCACCGGTGTTTCTCTGACTCCACATTGATGTACAGGGTTAGATGCCATTAATCTGCCTGTGGTGACTCCATGCCAGGGAGCAGTGGAATTTGATGAACTTTCTCTCCCTTCCATTTCTCCCTCACAGCTGAAGTGCAGACCCAAGGCTCTAATTTGTTTGCCTCCCCCTTTCTTTATTCCAAAACTGCATTGTTAACACATGTGCCACTTGGAGTTTTCTCTATTCATACTTCATTCTTTTAAATGATGTTAATATTTTACCACAGCACCAGCTGTTACATTTCCAAAATACTGATTAATATTAAGAAAACTTCTCTTAACCTGAGCATATTTGTCAGTTAAGGTAATTTGTTTTTACTTTTTTTTTTTTTTTAAATAATACTCATTCTAATGCCCTGGAATATTTTGAAAATGATTATGAAAATACAGATTTGTTAAGACTTATTTTAAAAGGTAGCCAAAATGAATTCATGTCTTAAAAGTTGTTTTTATAGTTTTCATATTCTTGTTGCTATATTTGGTTGCTCTCTCTCCAAAACTGTAGGGTTTTTTATGATGATTTCAGAATTATTTCTGTCCAAGTTTGTTCTGTGAATAAATAATTTTAATGATTGCTTTTTATCTTAGCTAAAGGTACCCCCAATGTAAAAGTTGAATAAGTGATACATGAATATTTAATGAATTGAACACTTCCATGAATCATTTGGTGACAATTGAATACCATAATTTTATTGAATTATCAATAGGTTCTTAGTGATCACAATTTAGAGATAGCACAACTACAAGAATCAATAAGGCATTGGGAACAAGAGGTTGAAGAAATGAAGAAATCCTGTAAGATCCTGGAGGATAAAATGTAAGTTCAATGCTTTATTTTTACTAAAACATTTCTAGATGTTATATTTTTTCATTAAAAAAATTTTTTTAATATTAGATTGAGAACTATATTCTCTTAATTTACTAAAATTTGCAATTGTCAGCTTTATAAAACCACCTCTTCGTTTGGAAATTAACCAGTCTTCCACATGATCAAGAGAAAAAATTGAGGAGGATACAATCCTGTATGAATTGTCCTCACTTTAGTTCCTGATTCCCTACAAACAAATATGCACCCAGGGGAAGGCATTAGTGGAACCTCCTGTAGGTTCACCTACCCTTGCTATGATAGTTGTGGTTCTTAGTCAAGGGGGACTTACAGAACTTATTGAAAAAAATACAAGGATATTTCAGGGCAAAACCCATGGGACTAGAACCATAAACTTAAGGAAATCTGTCCATCCCAAGGAACAGTCTCTGCTTCCTTTTGGGAACCATGTTTCATTCTCTACATACTATGTTCTCTCCTTGGGGGGCCCATGGCTAAACATGGCCATTCCAAACCCTCAAAGGTTACCTGTCACAGGTCCATCTATCTTTAGAGATTGGCCCACAGACTTCTCCCAGGAGAATTCCCAGATTTTTCCCATCAGAAGGTGTTTGGCTCAGCTCTGACCAGGAAGAGTGGGGTCTTGTAGTACAAATATGGCTTCCAGGCCTTCCCCTAGATTCTGCTGGCAGTTTAAAAGACAAATTTTGGACTTAGTAGGTTCCCCAAAAGGCAAGTAACTTCCCATGTGTAATCTCATTATAATATAGCTTATTACTATGTAGGATTAAATGTTTTGTGATTTATATGTTTTCTAAAACAGCGGTTGCCAACAGTATAGTGCTATTCTACCATCATCAGGCCATAAAATAGGCAATAATCTTTGCACTCAGTACCAGATTTAAAAATATAAAATCTTGGGGTGCCTGGCTGGTTCAGTCAGTGGAGCCTGTGACTCTTGATCTTGGGGTTGTGAGTTTGAGTCCATGTTGGGCAAAGAGTTTACTTAAAAGTAAATAATTTTTTAAAAAGAAGTATAAAAGCTTGAGTCATACTACAACTAAAACTCAGAATAAAAAAATCTTTTTCTTTGAAAGTGATTCAATAGTTTTAGTTCATGCATATTTTGAAGAAAAACTAGGCAAATAATCATAGAGGAAGATACAGATCAGGTCTTCAGTTATTTCTAGGAGTTATGATTTAAAAACTTGCTATACTGATGAAGTTTTATTGATAAGTAGTCTTCATGTTAGCTAATTTGTTTTAAATATACATTCAAGAATGAAATGGGGATTCATTGATCTTCTACTTTTTTTTTTTTAACTTTTTTTTTTTTTAACGTTTATTTATTTTTGAGACAGAGAGAGACAGAGCATGAACGGGGGAGGGGCAGAGAGAGAGGGAGACACAGAATCGGAAACAGGCTCCAGGCTCTGAGCCATCAGCCCAGAGCCCGACACGGGGCTCGAACTCACGGACCACGAGATCGTGACCTGAGCTGAAGTCGGCCGCTTAACCGACTGAGCCACCCAGGCGCCCCTGATCTTCTACTTTTAATGGCTTATCATTTTTTTTTTATCCCAGCTTTTCAAGAGTTTTCATTCATATGGAATCTCTGTGAGGAAAAGTGCATTTGGTTAATTTGGTGATTGAAGATTTCAGTTACCCCCTTTGTTACTAATAAAACTATACCTTTTTTCTTTACTACCAAGCAAATTAAAAGAAAATTCTTACGTTCTTTCTGTTTTCTTCTTTAGTTCATTTACTCAATTTATGGAAGTGAGAAAAGGCACCTAAATCTTGGTTGGTGGATTTGAAGAGTCAAACAGAGTTGTTTTATAATAGTCCATAAGATTCTTTAAGAATAAATTATACAATAAACTAAAATAATTTGCACAAACTCATCTTCCTATTAATAAACTTTATTTTTCCCCCATAAAGTCTTTAATTTCCAAGCTTGTTACATGTTTTGAGGTCCAAATATTGAGGAAAAACAAATCACTCAAACATGAGTTAAAATTCTGTGTGTGGACAGTTAAGAGAACATAAATGCTCCACAAGTCCACAGGAAGCATTGATTAGTTTAAACCTTATTCATTATTATTATTGATGTCCAGCATGATGTGTTTGCATAATAAAGGCAAATCCTGTGCTTACATTTCTAACCGAGTATGGTCTTTCTTCACCATTCGGCTAGTTTTCAGCACACAGGAAGTTGGAAACTAAATGTTGTATATAAATGGTATCCAATTTGTGACCCTGAGTATACACTTAACATTGCAGTGAAGGCTATGAAAATTATAGATGCTTTTTTAGAAGGGTTGAAATGACTTCAAGATTTTCCTGATTACCAATGACCTGTACTGCCAAACGTTAATGATTGAGCCTATTCCTTAAAGTTCTTGAATTCTTAATGGAATTTGACACATTTCCACCTTCTTGAAATACTTTCTTCCCTTGGCCTCCCAAACATCATATTTTCTTATGTCACGCACTAAACTGCCCCTTTTTAGGGCCCTTTATTTGTTCCAGTTCTTCTCTCTGGCTCTAAATTTTGGAGTTCTCAGCCCTTCTCTATTCATACTCTCCATACATGATTTGATCCAGTCTTATGGTGTTATATACCTTCTGTACCCCAATGACTCGCAGATTAAATACCCAGCACAGAGTTCTAAATGCATATTTGACCTCTCCAGCATATTTGACCTCTCCGTTTGAAGGATATCTGTTAGATATCTCAAATATAACACGTCCTAAACGGAACTCTTAATTTCCCACCTCCTTGAAACAGCTCTTCCGTCAGTCTTCCATATCGCCATTTACCTGGTTACTCTAGCCAAAAACCTAGGAATCATGCATCAATCCTGTTTTCCTCACTACCTAACCCTAACCCCACCTCCAGCCAAATCCAAAGGCAGATCCAACTATTTCTCACTACTTCCACCACTTCAACTTTAGTCTGAACCACTCTTTTCTCTTCTTGACCACTGCTGTAGCCTTCTACATAGTCTGTCTTCCTGTATTGCTGTCTTTCTCCACTAAGTAGCCACAGTCATCTTTACAAGATGTAAATCAGTTCATGTCTCTCCTCTGCTTAAATTCTCCCCTGGTTCCCTTCACAATGATATCTGAACTTCTCCTTTGTCCTTGAGACCCTACGTGATCTAGTCTCTGTCTGCCTCTCCAACTTTCTCATAATTGTCTCTTCACCAAATACCCAAAACTTGTTCTTGCCTCAAGATATTATCACTGACTGTTCCTTCTACACGAAAAGCTCTTTCTTCAGATCTTCACCTATCTGGCTCCTTTTCATCATTCAGGTCTTTCACAGATCATCTCAAGAAGCCTTCCATTACCACCCATCTACAATAATACCCTCACTCTCAGGATTTCTCTGTCCTTCACCCTACTTTGTGTTCTTTAAAGCACTTAACACTATCTGAAATAATAATAATAATTGTTATTATTGTTATTTTGATAACTTGCTTATATTCTACTTCACTAGAGTGTAATTTCCATGAGGGCAGGGACTTCACCTGTGCTGTATCTCTAGTACCTATAATACCTGCAGAGGACAAGTGTTTAATAATTACTTCTTAATAAATAAAGGAAGTATTAATTCATCAAACGAGTAAAAAATTTTTTTGCTTAGTTTCGTGAATATACCCATAAATATGTTGTATAGGAAGATGGGGACTGGAAGTTTCTGGAGTCATAAATAAATGTGGCTTTACTGGAAAACATGCCCTTATATGAATCTGTTTGGCTTCCTTTGATCATAGGCATTTTTTTATGAATAACAAGGAAAAACTGGAAGATTCATCTAGTGTTGAAAAAGATGAAATTTTGCAGAAGATAAAGCAGGTAGGAAGATGGAAATTACGCCTTTTAGATTATTATTAGTTTTTATTTTTAGTTAATATTTTAAATATATTTGAGAAATGTGAAATTTTCCAAAAGTAGATTTTTTCATGATATAATAATGATAATATAATAATATATATTATAATATATATTATGTATTATATATATAATATAATATAATAATCATGATCGTTTGCAGTAATTGATTTAAAGATTTTTATTCCCTCCCCAAATATTTTAAATATATGAAAGAGCAAATGTTGTCT
Organism: Panthera pardus; assembly: GCF_024362965.1. Lineage (NCBI taxonomy): Eukaryota > Metazoa > Chordata > Mammalia > Carnivora > Felidae > Panthera > Panthera pardus. The sequence continues at coordinate 98,544,587 of NW_026526810.1, read as the reverse complement.
ATGTGAAAGTGAATCTTTGTTTGGTAACTTTTCATGTGGTTATGGTTATAATACATTAGAAATATCCAGATCAATGGGTATTTTTCATCCGAATTATTTAGAAAAAAATGAGACCCTCTTGCTGTTGTGTGGTACCTGTAAAGTCTAGCAACCCATACTGTGCTTAGTAAGTAGTGAAATATTTGAGTCAGATTAGCATCCAGGAGAATTCTCTAGACATTTTAAATTTTGGTTAAAAGAAATATCATAAGTACTTAATTACAGGTATAAACCAAAATTTATCCACAAGGTATTCAGTAAAGCATTCCTTATAATAATTGAAAAATTAGGGGGAAGATACAATTAAAGTCCAACAAAAGAGCCTTGATTAAGTAATAGCTCATAATATATTATTGCGTGACAAATAGAATATAAAACAGTACACGGTGGGTCTCTTCCATAAGAATGATTTGAACTGATTACATTCTTTCCATTTGGTTATGAGCTAATGGCCTTAGGGACAGCTTCCCTCCAGGTTAGACCTACTCTGATTCTTTAGTTGTGAAGATTCTGAAAGACAGAAACTAGACAAGGTTGGTAGGTTGGCTGGGTGGTCAGTTGGTTGGTTTTTAAAGTTGTCTTTCATTCTCTGGGCAAAGGATTCCTTTTTCCTTTCCGTTTATTTCCTGAAGCTGCCAGGCAGGCTTCAGATGATAGCTCTGTAGTTTGCAGGCCCCCAACTGTCTGGAAAATCCAGGACCCCTACACTGGCATGGCTTACTTGCTCAAAGGGCAAATGCAAAGGGGTTTCGCTTTAATCCGTAGCCGTCAGCCAAATTCCATGAGTTCAAGTCAGTGACTGCTTCAAAGGGATCAGGGCTCTGACCCATTTACTATTTCCACTGGACTCTCGGTGGCAGCCAATCTTAATTCTCATGAGGTGTAGGAGACAAGTTCAGTGATGAAATTCTATTGTAACTTTATTTTAATTTTTTTATTATAAGATATTACACACAGAACAGTACACACGCTATAAATGTACAATCCTTATGTACATACATATCTTTTGATGGGTATAATTTATTAGTTGCAATGAAGTACAGTTTATCAATCTTTTCCTTTTTGGTTTTTATGTCCTTTGTCATGAAGATACTATTTCATGATCTTCTAGAAGATTTATTGTTTGCCCTTTTGCATTTAGGACTACAAGCCATCTGGAATCTGTGTGTGTGTGTGTGTGTGTGGGTGTGTGTGTGTGCGCATGCTGTGAGATGGTGGTCAAGGTTCATATTTTTCCATAAGATTATCTAGCACCATTTAATGAAAAGAACATCTTTTCCTGCACTATACTGTAATGGTAAGTTTGTCATAAATCAACGGCAGATCATAAATACATTGTAAATATGTGTGTAGATCTGTGGACTCTCTATTGTGTTCCTTTGGGCTTGTCTCCCCTCACATTAAAACCAGACTTTCTTAATTAGCAGCTTTTAACATAAGCCTTTATAGTTAGCAGTATAAATCCTTCCACTTTGTTCTTCAAGATTGCTTTCACTGTTCTTGGCCCTTTGAATTTCTGTCAGTCTGTCAAGTCCTGCCAAAAAAACCTGTTTGCATTTGGACTGGGGTTGCATTATATCTATAGATCAGTTTGGGGAGAATGTCACATTCTTACAATATCAAGGCTTCCAATCCATGAAAGTGGTGTACCTCATTTACTTTAGGTCTTCTTTGTTCCCTTTGACTTATTCACTTTCACTATCATATGTCCACATTTTCTTTTTATTTCTCCTGCTTTGGGATTTATTGGGCTGCTTAAATCTGTAAACTGCTGTATTTTGCAAGTTCTGCAAAATTCTTAGCCGTTATCTGCTCACATATTTCATTCCCTTTCCTCTTTGTCTGAGACTCCAATTGTATATATATGTATGCACGTGTGTGTATACAATTATTTGTGCTAATAAACACATCCTCTATATTTTTTTACCCTCTCTTTCGTGTTTTCTATCTTTTGTCTCCTCCTGTTGTATTCTGGGCAGGATGGTCTTATTTCAGCTGTTAATTTTGGTTATTGAATTTTTTAAATTGGTAATTTTCAAATCTGCATTGTCTATTTCAATTCCTTGCCATAATTTTCAAGTATGTCGAACATTTCTTTGATTATAGTAAACACAATATTTGTATAGTTCAGTACCTAATTCCACTCACTATCTGATGTTTTTATAGGTTTGTTTCTGTAGTCTTTTGCTTCTGCCAATTTTTTTTTCATGCTGTCTTATTTCCTTCTGTTCCTAGTAGAAAACTGTATACCAGACATTGTATTTGGGGGGGGGGGGGAAGTTTGTAAAAACAATTTGAAGCTTAGGATGATCATATCTTTTCCAGGAACAGACTTTAATTCACTTCCGTCAGATGGCTGGGGTATTACCAGTCCCAAACCACTTTAATGCACCCTTAGGTTCCCTGGTGATCAAAATTAGGCTGGGCCATGGCTTATTAGCTTCCAATTTACCCTTCTCCAGAGCATGAAGCTTTTTGAGACCACAGGTTAAAGTGGTAGAAGATTTATCAAACTCAATACCTGGATGAACTCTGTTGATTTTTGTCCCTCTTGTCAGGTAAGAGAACTAAAATTCCATTTCCAAGTGGTTTCTTTCCTATCAATCAATGTCCTTAGGGTAAAAGGAGTTTTCAGTGCTAGATTTACTACTCTGGATTTTTTTTTTTTTTTTGAGAGAGAGAGAGAGAGCAGGGGAGGGGAAGAGGAACAAGGAGAGAAAATCCTAAGAAAGCTTTACACCCATCACAGAGCCCAATAATGCAGGACTCGATCCCATGACTGTGGAATCATGACCCGAGCCAAAATCAAGATTCAGATGCTTAACCAACTAAGCCACCCCGGTGCCCTCTACTCTGGATTCTTGATTTCTTGTAGAATTAGTCATTATCTTGTTAGTTCTTCAACACTTCTAAGATATTTTTTCATCCAGCTATTCTAGTAATACTCAGCCAAAAGGTTATTGTGAACTACTCAGCCCATCACTCCTACTAAACATAACTTTCTTACCTCTTTTGAAGCAATTCAATAGAGACATTTTAAACACAAACTTCTTGAATAGAAAGTTCCCTAATAAACGTTAGTTTTGTCCTTGAATAGAAATATTTAACAAGAAGCAGACCTAGTATCTCATCAAAGAGGTTTTGAGCAAGAGCTTCTATTGGTGTTACATTTTCTTTTCCCTAGTGTAATTTATCTTCTGGGAAAAGGACTTATGGATCCTGTTGAATGATCTCAGTTTATTAACCTCAATGCTTATTTCAATATGAATAATTTACTCTGTGGTTTTTGCATCAGTGTCTACTACCTTTCTATACTTTTGTCATAATTTATAGGAGAGGCCCCAAAATATATAACTGCATATTTGATATAGAATTAAATCACTCAACATTTATGGCATAGTTATTGTATGCTAAGTAACATACCCAGTGCTCTAGAGTTGCCACATGACTGACTCCCATCAAAGGAAATGTGTCCTCTAATTGCTTTTTTTTTTCCTAGATGGCTGAAAAACTACACAAAAATCATTTAGAGAGCAAAGATCTACGGGAGAAATTACATACTCTTACCAGACAATATAAGATTGTCTTAAGTGAGGAGGAGAAAGTTTTTATACAGAAACAGAACACTTATAATGAGTATGTTTCTATCCATGATCTGTACATGAATCAACATGTTATGGTTATGGGGTGCTTTCCTTGGCATCAAAATGGTGACTCTCTAAAAAATGAAATATGGCCCTTTGTAGCAACATGGATGGAACTGGAGAGTGTGATGCTAAGTGAAATAAGCCATACAGAGAAAGACAGATACCATATGGTTTCACTCTTATGTGGATCCTGAGAAACTTAACAGAAACCCATGGGGGAGGGGAAGGAAAAAAAAAAAAGAGGTTAGAGTGGGAGAGAGCCAAAGCATAAGAGACTCTTAAAAACTGAGAACAAACAGAGGGTTGATGGGGGGTGGGAGGGAGGGGAGGGTAGGTGATGGGCATTGAAGAGGGCATCTTTTGGGATGAGCACTGGGTGTTGTATGGGAACCAATTTGACAATAAATTTCATATATTAAAAAAAAATTGTAAAAAATTTACAGTAAAAAAAAAATGGTGACTCTCTACTTAAGTTCATCCTAGTTTTAAAATATTTACCTAAAACTAAACACACTCCTCATCTGCCTGTATATGCACTGAGTAATGCTTTCCTCATATGGGTTAGATCAAATCCATAAACACCATGGGCATTATATTTTCTTCTACATCAGATTCTTGAAAAAATAATCCTGCTTTTACTCCATGAGACTGTTTAGAGAAACTGTGAGATCTACCTTCATCAGAAACTGGCTCTGCCTTCTCTTCCCTAACTCTGTGAAGGGTTTGGTCATTGACGCAATCCCCTAATGCAGAGACTGGGAAATTATTCAAGGAAATTCCTATCTTTTACTACCCGTTGGACTCCATTCAAGTACCAAGGCTTGTCAATTCCACCTCCTGGATATTTCTCAAATATATCCCATTCTTCTCTCCAACTCCATTCTTGTCACCTCTTTCAGCTTCTTTGCACTGGCTTGTCCCTCCAAAGTTCTCCCCACTTTCTGCTTTACCACCCTTAAGTTGTTCACCTTCCTTCCACCAGAATGATCCTTCTGAAACATCCCTCTGATGCCATTCCTTTTCATCAGTCACTACATTGTCATAAGTAGTCTATAAATCTCTTGTTTCCACTGAACTATGAACAGATCAGGGTATTTACTCAGTGCTACATCCCCAGGACCTTGTACATTGCTTAGCAGATACTGGGCATTCACCAATATTTTCTTAACAAATACAGAATAACATCTTGCAAGCATGAATTCTATAAGTAATGATCCATTACTACAGACAAAGCTAGATCACACAGAAGTGTAATTACAGTGTCCAAGCACACTTAGGTGAAACTGAGTTTATGGTCATTGCAGCATGTGAGCTGCAGAGAGTAGTTACAATGATTGTATCTCATTCAACTGAATAACCTACCAAGAATCTGCTTTCAGTAGTTTTTTTCAGCAAAAAATTTCCCCAGATCAGTACTGAGTTAATCAGTACTCATCTACAGGTAAAGTTTCCTTCAAGGTCACACTGCTAGAAAGAGGTAAAGCCAGTATTTAAAGCTGGTCTAACTGACCCCTTCACCTTTCATAAAATAGCATGGTAGAACTGATAATGTGCTGATGACAAATCATTGTAACACTAAAACATTTACTATTGTTATTGGTTTTTGTCTTCAGCTTGGGCTGCCATGACTAAGCACCATAGACTGGGTGGTTTAAACAACGGAAATTTATTTCTCACAGTTCCAGAGAATGGAGATCCAATATCAGGGTGCCAGCATGGTTGGGTTCTGGTGAGAAGCCCTTTTTCCTGGCTTGCACAAGGCTGCCTTCTTGCTGTGTTTTTACATGTTAGAAATAGGGAGAAAAACTTCCTGGTGTCTCTTCTTACAAGGAGCCTCTTCGTCATGACCTCATCTAATTAGGTGACCTCATCACTTCACAAAAGCCTCACCTTCCAATAGCATCACATTGGGTGTTAGGGCTTCAACACACAAATTTCAGGGACTGAACACAGTTCAGTCCATAGAAGTTTTGAAGAAGACGAGATGCTTATATAAAGCACTTTCTGTTACAGGAATGCCCCTATCAATGTCTGGAAAAAACTGAAATTGAACAAAACTGTGTACTTCCTATTATTCTCTCTGCAAATTGGAGACAAAAATATAACCACTTTTTACAAAGTGCCTCATGAGTCCCACACACTGGATTGAGCACTTTATAGCTCATTTAATCCTTATAGCTGTTGAGATAGGTATTATGATCCCTATTTTATGGATGGAGATACTGAGGCTCATCTCCAGGTGAAGTTTCCTTCAGGGTCACACTGCTAGAAAGAGGCAAAGCCAGTATTTAAAGTTGGTCTAACTGACCCCTTCACCTTTCACAAAAGAACATGGTAGAATTGATAAATATATTAAAAGAGACACCCCTGCTCAGAGGGACAGAGTGCTAGGGACAGAACTGTTCTTGTGGTTTTATGGTGACTACAGCAGTTCATGCTCTCTCCACGGCTTAGGAATTTTCATGAGTTTAGATTTCACCACCACTAGCAAAAAGACTTTGTTTCTATTTTCCTAATTTGTTCAGTAAATAGTTGATGAACCAAACTTGGCAGCCTACATTCTACATTCTTATTTGTGATTGCAATGTCCCCTCATGCTGAGGAGTTAAAAAAGACGATTTCACCTTTCAACATGTGCTAACTCTGGTTTTTTCGTGGTAGGAATCAGAAACAAATGGCATTTATTAGTCGGAAAGAAAACTTCCTATCGCAAAGAAAAGTAGACATCAAAAATATGGAGGAAGGACTTGTCACGCTCCAGGAACTTCATCAGTATGTTTGTTGCCCTTGAAACATTTAATCATTCTTTCCTGCATTTGTTTTAATATATGGTAACCATAGATCTATCAGTTTCTGATATCCTATAGAAAAGGAGGTTTATAATTCACTGTCTTTGTTTTACAGTATAGAAGGGTCATTATCATTGAATCTACCATTGAAAGGGTAGACAGGTCCTGAGTTCTGGACAAGCTGCTGGACATGAGAAATGGACCCATCAGGAGTCTAGGAACAAGAATGTGCCTGAACATTATCACAACACTGACCCCCTCTGGTGTTCATTTCTGCCATTCTAAATCACTTTAATTTTTAATTTTAATTTTTCTGATTAAAATAAGTAATGCCTGATGTGATTTTAAAATTCAAATGTAGAAATGTGGCTTAGAAGCATAAAAGTGACCCTAGTCTCTGTCTCCCCACACTGTTAACAGTTTGCTATGCATGCTTTCTATAATAGGAGTGTGTACATACACCCAAAAATAGGATTGTACTTTTCTAGAACTGTAGAATTGTATCTGGGTAACTTACACAATATTATATTTCAACTATATCTCCATAAAAAGCTGGAAAAATATATCGGGGAAAATGATAAAACAAGTGTGATAAAAGGTAACATTTGGAGAAATTGGTGAAAGGTATATGGGAATTCTTTGTATTAATTTTTACACTTATCTGTTGATTTTAAAACTATTTCAGAAGGAGGCAAAAGTCATATATATATGGGACCTCATTCTTCAGTCTTTCTTTAGCTGCTTAATATTCCTTTCACTGAATATGCTATGTTTTATTTAACCAGCACCCTACTGATGCTTTGGCTTTTGTGTTTTCTCTACTATAAGCATTTTTCAACGTTTTTTTTTGTTTTTTGTTTTTTTTTATTTTTGGGACAGAGAGAGACAGAGCATGAACGGGGGAGGGGCAGAGAGAGAGGGAGACACAGAATGGGAAACAGGCTCCAGGCTCCGAGCCATCAGCCCAGAGCCTGACGCGGGGTTCGAACTCACGGACCGCGAGATCGTGACCTGGCTGAAGTCGGACGCTTAACCGACTGCGCCACCCAGGCGCCCCTATAAGCGTTTTTCAAATTAACCTCCTTTAACGTATATCCACGTATACAGCTATTTCTTTATAATAAGGTCCTAAAAGTTGAATTACGAGATTATAGGGGGGGTGCATATTTTTTATTTTTACAATTTGAATATATTTTATGACTTGAGTGTAGGGCAGTGGAGAAACTAACTTACAGAACTAAGACAAGTGGAGATGAAATTTGACTCCTGTCAACAGAAATCTAGAACACAGCAGGATGTGCAGGTTGCTTGTCCTTACACTGTTGAACAACATATTTAAACATCTGTTTCTCATGTTGGTTTCAGAAAGGAAACTATGAGCCCTTCCCTGTGAAAGAGTGGGAAAATAGAATCGGGTTGAGTTAGGGGTTTTGTTTTCCACACGAATAACGCAGATTCTATAATCAAGTATTGTGCCATCGTGGTTCCCATCACCAGGAAGCTCAGAGCCAAATTTGTGACCCAATACTGGTTTTCATTTAGTACTTTTAATGTTGTTATTTCACTCTAGTTCAACTACTTTGTGGATTAAACTAAATACATAAATAAATAATATCAATGAGATCGGGGCACATTGTGAAGAACCTTAGAGTTCCAGGGAAGGGTGAAGTGGAAAAGAAAAAGAAAAAAAGGAAAAAAATAGTTACAAACAGAGAGGGAGGGAGGCAAACCCACAAGAGACTCTTAAATACAGAGAACAAACTAAGGGCGGATGGGGAGGTGGAGAGGGAGGGGAAAATGGGTGATGGGCATTGAGGAGGGCACTTGTTGGGATGAGCACTGGATGTTGTATGTAAGTAAGCCAATTTGACGATAAATCAAATTCGTAAAAAAAAAAAAAGAAAACCCACACTGTGATTTTAGATGGAGGAAAAAAAAAAACACGAATACATTTGTGTTGCTAGTTTAACAGCATTATGTGTTCTGTTTTAGCTATGAATATTTCTATTTTTCTTTTAATTTTTTTAACGTTTTTATTTTTGAGAGACAGAGACAGAACACAAGTCGGGGAGGGGCAGAGAGAGAGGGAGACACAGAATCTGAAGCAGGCTCCAGGCTCCGAGCTATCAGCACAGAGCCTGACACAGGATTCGAACTCACAAACCATGAGATCATGAGCTGAGCTGAAGTCGGACACTTAACCAACTGAGTCACCCAGACACCCCTGAATATTTCTATTTTTCAAAAGAAACAAAGTCATATTTCACTTTCATTTCTGCATATGAAGCACTTCATAGAGAAAGAGGGAATAAAAATAATAAAGGCTTCTAATACCTATGCTAGACTCTTCATATTTCCACCCATCCTAGATTCACAAGAAACCCTTCCATCCTTAATTACTACTTACCCCTAGTACAAAACTCTTTATTGGCTTTCTGAATTATACATTGCATCAAACCAGGATTCCTCAATCAGGAATTCAAAGTTCCTCACCAATTTATTGACCTTCACCCCTCCTGTGTCACTGTGTTGCTTCCCTTCGTGTCCTCTGTCTGTGGCAAGTCTATGTTGGTCAGAACTCTTGACTTGTTGTACCTTTTCCACGTCTTTGCGAATGATGACGTCCTTCCCATGGTGAAATTGCACCTTCATTCTGGCAATCTGTGTTCTTCCCTCTGTCAAACATTAACCTCCGATGTCCCTTCCTCAGCTGCCTCCCCAGAATCTATTCTTCCTTTCCCTTAGGTCTACCACAATTCTGCAAAATCAGTTTGTACTTGCACAAAACCATAATTGTCCTTCTACGAGTCTACACTACCTTTCGTTGTTACACGAGGTTTGGTTTATCTCCCAACTAGATGGTAGTCTTACTGTACATAAGAATTATACATAAAGTCTTTTGTGTAGCCTACTAGCTTCCACAAATGCAAAACCCAGTGTATGTCTTCCTGTTTTTAGAGCAACAAAGGAAGTATATCGGAGACAAATAAAAATCCTGAATGACAACCGGGAAAGAGAAAGTCAGAGACGGTAAAAAAAATTTTTTTTCTTTTCATTTGTGTTATGAGTAAGTCTATGTTATCTTAATGCGCAGTGCCTCAAAGTAGGGAGGAAATCAGAGTGCTTGCTGCTTGCTAGAGTCCGAGGAAATTATTCTCCTAAATTAAATTGTGTGAGTTCTCTCAGTTCGTTAGTTTGATTTGGGGGCTTGAGCAGAACCAGAGTTTTCCATTTCAATCGAGTGAGCTCCCCGAGGAAGGAAATTGTCAAGATTGGTGTAGTGCCTCTTGCACACCAGGCTTCTCTGTATGGACCAGTAGGGGAGGTTATATGCAGTGACAGAGAAGGGTGGCTAAACATACAGGCTCTGAAGACAGGCCACTTTGGTTGCTCTGTCGCTGACTAGCTCTGTGACTGAGGCTACGTTACTTAATAATCTCTCTTTGCTCCCATCCCTAGTAAGTGGCCAATGATAGTAACACCTGCCCTGCGAAGTCACCGTGAATGGCCAGTGAGACGATCTATATATTCAGAGGACCTCCTGGCACCTAGGAAGTATTTGCAAAAACTTAGGTGTATTATATTGTTGTTGTCCTGGTTATTAATCTCATTTTTAAGACTCCACATGCACCTCTTTCCTGTTCTCCAGTGCAGCTTTTTAATATTGTGGTGGAGAGAAAAATTTGAGAACCTAGAAGGTTGAAATGAGGTAGTTTTAACTGCTATTTCTGCCTGGGTCACTTCTGCCCGCCCTTGAACCTTCCCCATTGCCATCCTTCACCCAAAGGAAGTGAGCGGCCAAGTGTGGTTTGTCCGCGGTCCTAGTGGACATACCAACACAGGCTGTTGCAGCGAAGCAAGCTTGTGAAGCCGACGGCACTGAAGCAGTTATCGCTTTGTCTAATTTTTTCAGCTAATGTGTGTGGTCCGCATTGCCAGTAGCTCAAATGGTCTTATGTGATCACAGGATTTGTGTTGCTTGGAATTCCTTCATCTTTTCAGTGAACTGTTAGGCCAGTTTCATGAGAATTCTTTCTGCTCTCATTTCCAGCGTCATAACTCAGTGGAAAATTGCTTGTTCACGAAAAAAACATGCATGTTTGAAAAAGAAGCTGGAGTCTGAAGTACAAGAAATTTTAGAGGAAGTACAGACTGCTGAATCTAGATGTATCAAACTATTGCAAGAGGTAAAGGAACTCAAGGAACTTGAATATTATTGCTCCATATTAGTATGGACCCAGTATTATTATTCCATATCAGTAATTCTCCTTCAGTATTTAATTAAACCTTATCTTATGAAGAGATATTTTCCTTTCTGGTGACTTATGCTTAGAGTGAATTATTTAACTTTCTTGAGAAATTCCTATTTGCTGTGTGTGAACTGTAGGAATTTAGCAAACAAAGTCGCACTTGTCTCTAGAATATGCTTTTGAAATCTGTAACCAGAAACTCGTTTGACGTTCACTTTTAGGGAAGCTCTCTGTTAAAAAAGAAACCGAACATCATTACTCAGCGCTGGTATTGACCCTCCGCCCTTCCTCCATCCCCCATCAGTCCCATCATCCATTTCCTCATGTAGGTTATAGATATTGTTTGGTGAATAAATTAACCTCTGGAGGGAAAAATAAATAAATAAATTCCCTCTCAAGTAGTTGCTGTGAAAATATATAACCTGAAATCAGAGCCAAGTATCATGCAAAGAGATATTAATTCTTGGCTGTTTTGAAAATGTAAGGCTGACTGCTACAGGGCAAATGACAGATCTTCAATTTGTTTGCTTTCTGATTAGACCAATTTTAGACAAAAAGAGATCACTGAGTTTTTGGCAGAGACTGAAAAACTTACATTAGAATTAAAACAAGTGGAGGAAGAATTTATTGTCAAAGAAAAAAAGTTAGTTCAAGAGTTGAGCAAGTATGAGGTAAGTTTTATTTTGCATCTAAAAACAATTTGAAATTGCCATGTGGGGGGAGGGGTATATTTCATGCTACTCTTTTTTTTACAATTTTTGTGAATGTTTTTATTTTTGAGAGACAGAGACAGAGCACGAGTGGGGGAGGGCAGAGAAAGAGGGAGACACAGAATCCGAAGCAGGCTCCAGGCTCTGAGTTGTCAGCACGGAGCCCGATGCAGGGATCAAACTCATAAGCCGTGAGATCGTGACCTGAGCTGAAGTTGGACGCTTAACCCACTGAGCCACCCAGGTGCCCCTATTTCATGCCACTCTAAGCGGTTAAATGTAAAACCTCCAGTGTGAGCAAGCCTAGTTTCATTATGACTTTTTTTTCCTGAAAAAAGAGCAACATAAAATATTTTTTCAGTTAAAAAAAAGAAAATTAGACACTCCAAGTTACGCACAAGTGCCGGCAAAGTCCCCGGGGACAAGGGGAGCGGTGCAGGAAGGCAGGCAGAGCTGGCGCGAGAGTAGCTGGGGAAAGCAGCCAAGGGCAAGGGAGGCCAGTGAGGCCAAGCTTGGAAATCCTCATCAGGGAGGGCATCCTGCTGAGTTGGGAGCTGCCAGGAGCCACCTGGGATGGAATGGAGCAAGGATGCTGGGGGAGGTGGAGCGAAAAGGCACTGAAAGTACCCAAGGGGCCTGGAGGTGGCAGGTCTCTGGAAACACAACAGAAAACACACCTTTTCAAGGTGCTGGTGTTACCTGGAAAGGTAAGGAGGTGCTTCCTAGAGACCTACGTTGGTATTGGAATGAGGAGAAAAGGGATGGTGGCAGAAGCCTTCCTGAACTTGATTCGTTTTGAAGAGGAACAGAGGCCCCGGCTGTATCAAAGAGGGGCTTTATTTGTTTTGTTTTGTTTTTTTGTTTTTTGTTTTTACTATTTGTTTTTTTATTTATTTGTTTTTAATATGAAATTTATTGTCAAATTGGTTTCCATAAAACACCCAGTGCTCATTCCAACAGGTGCCCTCCTCAATGCCCAGCACCCACTTTCCCCTCCCTCCCACCCCCCATCAACCCTCCGTTTATTCTGTTTTTAAGAGTCTTTTATGGTTTGCCTCCTTCCCTCTCTGTAACTTTTTTTTTCCCCATTCCCCTCCCCCATGATCTTCTGTTAAGTTTCTCAGGATCCGCATAAGAGTGAAAACATATGGTTTCTGTCTTTCTCTGTATGACTTACTTCACTTAGCATCACACTCTCCAGTTCCATCCACGTCGCTACAAAAGGCCATATTTCATTCTTTCTCATTGCCAAGTAGTATTCCATTGTGTATATAAACCACAACTTCTTTATCCGTTCATCAATTGATGGGCATTTGGGCTCTTTCCATAATTTTTGAAGACAATAGTCCCTTGCTGTAGCAGGGAAGCAGAGAGTCCTTACATGTCAAAGTTCAGATCTTGCCCTGGGCCAACCCCATGCTTCCCCACACAACCCCCACCACATCCTACAGAAAGCCATCCACAGATTATTGGTCCAAGAAAAACCAGTTCTTTCTAATATGAATAACAAAAAAGGAGCAGCTATGTCCTCCACACAAAAATACCATGAGAAAAACAAGGGGACACCTGGGTGGCTCAGTGGATTGAGTGATTGACTCTTGATTTCAGCTCAGGTCATGATCACCTGGTGGTGGGATCGAGCCCTGAGTCAGGCTCTGTGCTGTTAGCGTGAAGTCTGCCTGGGATTCTCTCTCTCTCTCCCCCCACCCCCACCAAGCCTCTCCCCCACTCCCTCTATCTCTCTAAAAAAAATAAAGTGAAAAAATGTATTCATTAAAATAATAATAATAATACTTTTTAAAAAATCTATTAAAAAAATAAGTGAAAGGGGGAACAAAACTGTCCAACAACTGAAGAACACTCAGGAAGATGGTGTTGGAACAGATGAAAACTGCGATCAAGCATCCCTCTGTAAATTAAAAAATATATAGTTTCGTACAGGTGCCAAGGAAGATCAGCAATATAGAAATCTAGGAACTCAGGGAAGAGGTGTCAGAAGGGGATGGACCAGAAATAGGAAGAAGTGAAATGGAAATTGGCACAGCTCAGGGAACAAACAAGGGAAAGAAAACATTCCCAAATTCAGACAAAATGAGAAGAAACAGAAGGGAGAAGAGTCAGGGTGGGAAACCTTTCTCTGCTGGATGCCATCTGTCTGGGTGCCTAGTATTCTTCTAGATGCTGAAAAACAAAAAAGAAACAGACAAAAAACCCCTCTGCCCTTATGGTGCTTACATCCTAGTGGAGGGAGATTAAAAATAAACAACATAAACAAGTGGAACCTTGAGTATATTCAAAAGTGAGAAATGCTATGGAGAAAAATAGAGCAGGGACTGGGGATAGGGCAAGCGTACGTGATGTGGTCTGTGTGCCCTGTTAAAGAGCATTGTTGGACAAGGAAGGATAGAATCCTGAAGGGCAGAAGGTTGCTGCAAACAGGAAGGGAGGAGGCAGGGCTGTCCTATCTGAGGAACAGCAAGGAGGCAGTGTGGCTGGAATGGACAGGAGGGAGAGGGATCCATTTTCTGGAAGGAAATGCTGAGACAGAACGAGGAGTGTAAAGTTTATTAGGGAGTAATACCTATGAAAGGACTGGGCAGGGGAAGCCATCAGGCTATTATGTAACCCGCAAACTATCTCTGGGGAGCTCCTGAGCAAGGACTGTCCATTAGCAGATCCCTGCCTTGGGCAGAAATGGCTACACCCTTGTACCACCTCCTTGCTCAGTCAGTTGGTTGGGGGCCCCCGTGAAGAGCATGATCTTCAGTAGGTAACTGAGAAGTCTCTAAAGGAGCCGGCCGCTGGAGGCTGGCAGCTGACCATACTCCTTGCCACAAGACAGTGAGTGAGTCCTTCCATGAGGAATGATTCAAGAGGGGCCTCCCCAGGTCTGCCTCCTTATAGGCCATTGTGAGTACTTTGTCTTTCCTCTGCCTGGGCTGGGAAGGTAAGTTTCCTGATAAGAGGGTTCTGAGTGAAGGGCTGAATAGTCTGATTTTCATGTAAATAGGATCATTCTAGCTGCTATGTTGAGTAGAATTTAGGAGAGCAATGGTGGGTGCAGGAAGACCAATTAGGAAGCTAGAGCAGTATTGCAAGTGGTTCAAGTAACTTGATCCAGAGTGGTAGCTGAGGGGGTGGTTGGAAGTAGGTAGTCAGCATTTCAGGTATTTCTTGAGAGAGCTGACAGAGTTTACTCTCATACATGATGGTAGACCAATGGAGGCAATCCCCTTAAAATCAGGAATAGGATAAGGATGCTATGTAATATTGCACTTGAGCTTACACAGTGCAATTAGGCAAGGTAAGTTGACGGTCTTCCAGTGTCCACCCCACTTGCCAGGCTGTGCGCCCCCTGCAGGGCTGTGTCCACCTGTCTAATTCACAGAAAGGCACAGAGAGCAGCCTGTGTGCCCTTCCTATAAAGCAACAACCCTTCTTCCCCTTGATAGTCCTCATCAATAACCTGGAGCAAATTAGAATCCCATTTCTGCAATTGGTTCAGTAGCATGAAGAGCCCAAAATGGAGAAGAAGCATTTTCCGATTTTGGTTTACGGAACCATTATTATACCCCTGGTACAATCGTTCTTCTCACCAGTGTTGTACAATGTCTAAATGAACAGAGCCCAAACTCACAGGGAGGGAAAACAAAATCATAAGATTTAATAGTAAGATGTCCACTACCACTTGGGCCCCTGACCCATATATTTTGTCTAAGGAAAACAGTCCTGGATGTTAGTCACTGGTTCAGAATATAAATTTCCAAATCTCTAGAGGCATTTTCTCCCAGGCAGTACTGTGACTAAGTCCTTTATAGACTTGGCTCCAATACCTGGGGGCCTCGGCTACAATTCTGCTGGAGCTTGCCACAGGCTTCTACATCATTCTGACCTAGTGCTGACACCTTGACCATGAATTGGATCTGCTGGGTCCTACAGCCCTATATCTGGCAGAGTTCAGTCAGAGAAGCAGAGCCACCAGAAATGAGGTTTCTTAAAGGATTTGACCTTCTGGAATCGTGGTGGCTGGTTACACAGTCTAGAGAGTCTGTCTGCTTTCCATCTGGAGCTGGGGCCTGAAGGCTGTAGGACAGGCAGTTGGGAAGGAAAGATGGACAGGAAGTTATAGGATGAGCTGGAACTCATCCTGATGAACAGGGGTGGGACCTGCATCAGTCTCTCTCTTTTCCAAGGCTCCAATTCCAAGGGGTTGCAGCAAAAGCCTGAGCCCATTATCACTGAGCTAAGTGTGCATGTGGCTCCAGAATCAGGGAAGCTTGAAGGAGCTGAAGAAGCAGTGGGCCTGCCTGAGCCGGTAGACAAACACCAACTTGTCTGAGATGCCGCGGCATCTGGTACCCAAACCCTCCCTCAAAGCATGAAACAACAGCATGGTTCCTTGTCAGGGAAATTCTGGCAGCTTAAGTCAATGTAGGCAATGGGAACAAATTAATTCATTCACATACTTCCTTATACCCTCAAGCTATTCTCTTAGAGAACATGGTATAGATAATACAGAGTTGAATTTCTTTTTTTTTTTATTATTTTAATGTTTATTTATTATTATTGAGAGACAGAGAGACACAGAGCATGAGCAGGGGATGGGTAGAGAGAGGGGGAGAACAGAATCTGAAGTAGGCTCCAGGCTCTGAGCTGTCAGCACAGAGCCTGACGCAGGGCTCGAACTCACAAACTGCGAGATCATGACCTGAGCGAGATCATGACGGTTGCCTAACCAACTGAGCCACCCAGGCACCCCTACACAGTTGAATTTCTTAACATGCAGTGTGGAGAAAATTACTCCTGATGCCTCATTGTAATGTGTTTAAATTATGGTGTTTTTACATGTGTTTTGATCTTTCTATATTTATCCCTAAGGATTCTCATTGCAATTTGGGAGGGAACATACCAGGCTGGTGTATCGCTCTATTAACTAGGGTGCAGACAGGCTGCTTTATCAGAGATGCCAAAATACGGTGAACACAGGCAGGATATATGTAGTAAAGGGTTACCAACCCTCTCTTCTTTATTGGGAAATTGACCTTGGCTTAACCTTCTGGGTCATTCCCCTAGACCCTGGCAAAGGTAGACAACTAAAGTTGTATCGTCAGGCAACATTGTTTGTAAACAGTGACCCATGACTGGTGTGCCACATCTCGCCCAGGAGAATAACTGGTGGGGAAACTAGAGCATTGGGCTTCCCTGGGTTTGGTGCCTCTTTTAAGTAGGCACGTCTCTTTCAGGGACCTGGAGGGTATACCCAAGAGAAGTTGGTTCCTATTGGGACATGAGGCTTCAAAACCAAGGTGCCTATCACACCCACTCATGTGGGTATCTTCCTCTTACATCTGAGTTACCACTTTGCTGGGATTGAAGGACAGTAGCCTCTGGTCAGCTGTGGTGTGGGGTCCCTCCCACTGAAGACGCATGCCTGGCATTGCCCTGCTGGCGCCCGGGTTTTCCTTCAGATTCTGTATGTGTGCAACCTGGATTAAAGATAAAAAGCAAAAAAGTTGTTAAGAATAAGTTGGGTCAAGTGTGGCCAATTCGAATCTTAAGAGTCTAACTATCTGCTTGAGAAGACGCCCTGACGTGGTCATTACAGAAGAGAGAGGTTTATTTCTCTCCCTTTACAGGCCAAAGGGAAGGGGCCCAAGGTTGGAGGGGCAGCTCTGCCATCCTCAGCATGAGGCTAATCTCTGCTGTTTCCATTCTCAGTGGCAGTTTCCATTCTCATTCTTTTCCAGCCAGGGGACGGAGGGAAGGACCAAGGGGGCACGTACTGCTTCCTGTTGCAGGCGGAGGACCCAGAAGCGGCCCACACCGCTTCTGCTCACAAAACCATTAGTCGCACCCACTTGCAAGGAAAGCTGAGAAATCAGTCTGGCTGGCAGCCATATGCTGAGCTAGAACTGAGGAGTCCTGATATCGAGGGACAGGAGAATGCTAGTAAATATCAGCTGGCTGCCACTGCTTTATCACCATTTTAAACCCATCCTGACTTTCTAAGAGCGGTCCAGCTAACTAAAACCTGGATAATTAAGCAGGCATCTTCATGTTTTGTTTTGGGTGCTTTTTGCCCATTTATTGTAACAATATATCCACTTGTTTCTACCCCCTCCCCATTTCTTATTTAATCCACTTTTCTTAGGACTTGTGTATATTTTGTTTTGCTGCTTTTTTTTTTTGAGAGAGAGAGAGAGAGAGAGAGGAAGAAAGAGAATCCCAAGCAAGTTCTGCACTGTCAGCGCAAAGCCCAGTGTGGGGCTTGAACTCACAAACTGTGAGATCACAACCTGAGCCAAAATGAAGAGTCAGACACTTAACCGTCTGAGCCACCCAGGTGTCCCATTGCTGCCTGTTTTTTGTTTGTTTGTTTGTTTTTCCGTAAAATATGCTCAAGAGAGATTTTTCTCAAGTAGGTGTTTGGGGTACGTACATGGTAGCATTAATGGAATCATAGCAGTAGAGCTAGAAAAATGAAGGGTTCCTTGAAGAGACCATTGAATGTAATCTCCTTCATAGATTTCCAGAGACTCTCTGAATCAGCCAACAAATATGTTTCGAATATCTAGGATATGCCGGATACCTTTCTATGCACCTCACGATGAGAGGACACTAAGTAAGACAGGGCTCTTCCTCTCAAAGAACTTACATTATACTCTGGAGTGTAAATTGTGTCCGTTCTCTAAAATCATGCCTCACAATTAGCTTTATTTTCTTTAAAGCTAAGATTCGCTAGGGAAACGCAAAGTAACAGAGTAAAGGAAGATGAACTAGTCGAGCATCTTCCGCAACTTCAAGTGGCAGAAGAAGAATATATGAGCAAAGCTGGAAAACTGGAAGAGCTCATTCATTTTATTACAGGTAGGTATGAAGTCTCAGTAATTAACGTTAAGACAGGTAAGGATTTCACTGATATCCCCTACCTCAAGGTGGGTCATCATTCGTGAGCCAGTGATGAAACTCTGCAAACTTTTCCTATCACCTTTAACTCTTTCTTCTCTAGTTTTTGCCCCATCTACTAATTTCTTCTTTACACCGCAGCCCTGATGTTGCCCTTGTCAAATGTTCCCTTTTCTCTTTTAAAGACTTTAAAATTAAGAATTAGTGACAACTATATAATGTGGTTTCTGTCTCTCCTTGGTAAAAGGAGAAATAGCGCCTTTATCTGCTGCCAAGTGGAATTCTTTTTTCTGTTTCTTAACATGAATTTGAATATTCTATCTTGTTCCAGCTATGACTCTAACCATTTACCAAGTAGGTACTCCTCAGATTTGTTTTCCTCCTAACTCACCCCTAAGGTGAAGATATATAAGAAGTAGTCTTAGAAATGGAGGCTTTATAAAGTATGTATATTTTACATTTTGTTACAGGGCACAATCATGTATATTAAATATAAAAATACTCATTTTCTCCAGAAAAATAGAATGGAGTCATCTAACTCTGCACCCAAAATTTCATAAATCCAGAATCATCTCTAGAGGTGTGAGTTTTGTCTTGCATTTGGGAAGCAGAGTATCATTAACCAACAAGTCCCACAAGGTTGTTAAGCAGAAAAGCTTCCAGAATTTCTGTTTTCTAGATGGAAAAAGTACCCTGAAAATCAGAAGACCAGGATCAAAAGTTACAGAAAGGACTAGAATGGGAGCCCCAAAAAAATGTGCACTGTGATGGGAATAAACAGCTGGCAAAGATGAATATGGGGAGTGACATCAAAATAGTCTGTGTCAAAAAGATATAGTCATATAGAAATCCAATATGTTGAAATGTAAAACAAATATTTAAAAGTGAATAGTGGTGGGGGGCCCTGGATGGCTCAGTTGGTTAAATGTCTGACTCTTGATATTAGCTCAGGTCATGATCTCACGGTCATGAGATCAAGCCCCATGTGGGGCTTGGTGCTGAGTATGGAGCCCACTTGAGATTTTCTGTCTCCCTCTCCCTCTCTCCTGCTTGCGTGCGTGCACACACATGCACACCCTCTCTCAAAAGTAAAAGTGAATAGTGGTCATTGCCAAGGAAAGTGGTTTTTTAAGAATATAAGATTATAAGAATAACTACCTTGAATAATTGGTCTGGTTGCCATTCCTCAGTTGATTTTCCTATTCTTGTCAGATTCTCATTTAGTCAACTCAGGTAGATTTTCTTGGTCTTTTGCTGCTTTAAGAAGGGTCATGAAACCTATGTACTCCACCCCCAATTTTCTGTTCTCTCAACCTTCTTCCCATCCCTTCTTGCACTAAGGTGGAGGATGTAAGAAACATGAGGAGTTTGAAAATAAGCAATATATTTCCATATATTGCAAGTGCTGATTCTCTTGAGGCAAAGAAAGAAAATACTAAAGAAAGGAGAGAAAAGCGGGAAAGGCCAGAGAAAGGGAACATAAGAGCAATGCGCTCCAGAGTAGGAAAATATGCTTCACCTGCCAGCAGTGAGACTTACAGAGGATAGAAGTGGCTCAGAACACACAAAGAGCAATGTTATGACTTACAACTTTCAGTTAAATGTTATGGGTAAAGCATGCATCTATCTGTGCTCCCTAGTGAAATTTCATAAAAATGTGTGTAAAATATTTTTTTAGGGAAAAAAATTATGACTCTCAAGTACAGAGACTGGCAGAGAAGATATCTGCAGAAAATAAACATCAACAAATCTTTAGAAGGTAGAATTGGCTAGAAGAATTAACAGGAAGGGAAATGTGGCTAGCAAGTGCCTGCATAAAAAGCACACCATGAAAGCAAGGACCTGGCAAGTCTTGGGCATTGGAGGACCCTGCTACTGGGAAGCTGAAATGAGTCACAGGGTTGAAGATTGGTTGAAAATCTTGATAACAAGCGGTTAGACTTCCAGGTCAGATGCCATCTTCTGTGCAGCTGAGCGACTGACTACGCCTCCCAGTGCTGGCAGAGAAGTCAGACCAGGGGGTTCTATACTGCAGGATATCAGATATGACAGAGGGCAGAAGACAGATGCTATACAGAGACCGCCTTCCACTGCTGAACTTGATGAAGGCTGCCAGCCCATTGTGTGTGTGACTGTTCTGTAATCCCTTCCCCACTCTTGAAAAGGAGATGGTTGGATTCTTCTCTAAGGAAACTAAACAGTTCCAGAGAAAAGCCCCACATAATCTAACATTTGAGGATCCTCCAACAAAATGGCTGGTCCCTTCCTGATCACTGTACAGTGAAACCCACCCAGGAACTGAGCCTTTTAGTGCCTCATGCTTAAATAGGATTAGATAGTCAAAGATCACCAGACACTTCAGGAAAAACTCCAATGTGAAAGGCAGAAACTAAAGCAGACAGAAAAACAGAAGTTGGTGGAAACAGATGACACAATGAATATAAGAATGCTTTTAAAGATACATCATCTTAGAGAATGTCTATTCTCTATATATTATGCATAATGTATATATAGTTTATATATTAAAGAAAATATACATTCTATATGTTTTAGAGAATATGTCTTAAAGTTACATTCATAGAGAAAAAAATATATTGCATGTATGAAAAAGAACAGAGAAACAGGAAAGAGCTCCTAGAAATGAAAAATATAACCAATATTTTATTAAAAAAAATTTTTTTAATGTTTATTTATTTTTGAGAGAGAGAGAGAGCACAATCAGGGGAGGGGCAGAGAGAGAGGGAGACACAGAATCTGAAACAGGCTTCAGGCTCTGAACTGTCAGCACAGAGTCTGACTGTTGGGGCTCGATCTCGGGAGCAGTGAGATCATGACCTGAGCCGAGGTCGGACGCTTAACCGACTGAGCCATCCAGGCACCCCTGACAACGAAAATCTTAAAATTTAATAGGATTATAAGAAAAGGAAATCTCTCAAAAAAATAGAACAAAATAAGGAGTTGAGGAACAGGATAAAAGAGTAAGAAAATTAGAAGACCATTCTGAGATGTTGAATATTTAATTAATATAAGGCCAGAAAAGAAAATGGAAAGGATAAAGTTATCCAAGAAATAATACAAAAATATTTCTCAGAATTGGAGAATATGAGTTTCCTATTTGAAAAGGCCCATCAAATCCCCAGTGCAATTTCTAAAGGAAAAGACAGTAGGTCACATCATTGTGGGATTTCAGGCTAAAAAAGAATATTCCAAAGGCTTCTAAAGAGAAAAAGCAGATCTCACACAAAAGATTAGCAATCAGAATGGTTTTAGGCTTCTTAACTGTACTATTATACTATTATACTAAAAAAAGACATTGCCTTCAAAATTCTGAGAGAAAATAATATCTAACATTAGATACCCATCCAAACTATTAGTCAAATATAAATATAGAATAGAGACATGTTTAGATATATAAGATATCAAAATATCTCATTTACTCTGTCTCAGGAAGCTAGTACAGAATTTGCTCGGAATAAATTAAAAAGAAAAGGACATGAAATTCAGGAAACAGGAGGTCCAACATAAGGGGAATGCAAAGGAAAGTCCCAAGTGCTCAGAAAAGAGAAGGCGGCGGTGGGCAAGGGGGGTTGGGGGAGGCAAGAGATATGAAACTGGTAGATCACCTAAGATGTTTGACCACGTGGGAAGTAATATTTGGAAAGATTTTATAATTCTATTATAGATTTAGATATGAATTAATGTGTACATGGAAAACTAAGGAAATAAAAAATGAGGTATTTTTAGCTCCAGGAAAAACAAAAAATTATACAGGAGGGGAGGAATAATCATACTACACCATTTGTCTCATCTGTGAATGTTTACATTGTCATAATGATCTAAATAGTTAAAATTAGGGACACCCGGCTGGCTCAGTTGGTAGAGCATGTGACTCTTGATCGAAGGTTCTTGATCAAGCCGCATGTTGGGTATAAAGATTACTTAAAAACAAAATCTTTTTTTAAAATATAGTTAAAATTCACTTTAAAAAACATGACTTTATGGGGAGATTAGAAGTGCACATGGGGGATGTAGGGGTGAGAGTGGGCTACTTTCTATATTAGGAAGAAGATAGAAAGTGTCTTAAAGTGACAAATCAAGAAATAGTCATATAAGCATTTTTTAAGAAAATAGAAGAAGAAAAAGTTGAGTTTAAAAGTTGTTGATTCTGAGGAGTCAGATACTGCACTGCATTGGAAACATCTAACTTCTATTTTTTGTTTTAAGCCTTATAATAGTATTTAACTTTTTTTTAAGTGTATTTATTTATTTTGAGAGAGAGAACCAGCAGGGAAGGGGCGGGGCAGGGGGAGCAGCACAGAGGGTGCAAAGTGGTTTCTATGCTGACGGCAGAGAGCCTGATGAGGGGCTCGAACCCACCAACTGTGAGAACATGACCTGAATCAAAGTCAAACACTTAACCGACTGAACCGGCCAGGTGCCCCATAGTATTTGACTTTTAAAACTAGACACATACCTTATTTTGATTAATTTTTTAAACTAAACATTGTGGGCAGTTATTTTTTCTTTTTCTTTTATATAGCACAAAAGCAGGAGCAGAATTTACTGAACGATTACATTTCTCAAATGGCAAGAGACTTTTCAAGATTTTTCAGCAACTCGGTAAAGAGTCAGTGTATTCATTCTTCTTGCTTTTATTGGAATACTGATATATACAAACCATAATACGGTGTGTGTGTGCGTGTGTATACAGAGGAGACTCTAGATGCAACTAACATGTAATCATGAGCATATCCTTGGGGGGGAGGGCCTCAGTTTTCTTATTTATGAGGTAGAGATGGGATGATGCTTCCTAAGGTTCTTTTTAGATCTCTTATTCTGTTAAATTCCTATGAATATTAGGATAAATGCACAAAGGTTGCAGAGATGGGGTGGGAGTAGATGAAATGAGAGCATGTAAAGAGACACTTACTACCTTTATAAAATTTATAATCAGTAATTAATGATAAACATGTGTATGTAGAATTGGTTAATTAAAACTAGAAACATTCTATTTTTGAGAAGCATTGATATCAAAAGTAACTTTTAACACGTGGGTATAGAGAAATATGAAGGGGAAAAGAACTAGTAAGTATATATGCAATTCTATTTCCTTGGTAAGATGCTGCGAGTGATGGTTATACAATGACTAAAGATTATGTGACTTGTAACAGTATAATAACTAAGAATCAAACAGAGAATTCAGTAGAATATTATGAAAAATCCATTAAGTTATATTCCTTTCTCTTCAAAAAAAATTAAATCCTCACTGAAAAAGCCTCAATAAATTTCACTTCCCTCTTCCCCATTTTTGGCATACAGTTGTTCAAATATCAGATTTATAAAGTTGTCTCAACAACTTATTTGTCTTAATTGTCTAACTTAAGTCCATGGACTTGCTTCCCAGAGCTTTGGAGTTTTATTTATTTTTTATTCAAATATAATTAACATACAGTGTTGTATTAGTTTCAGATGTACAATTTAATCATTCAACAATGCTATACATTACTCAATTCTCATCCCAATAAGTATACTCTTAATCCCCTTCATTTACTTCACCCATCCCTGCACCCACCCGCCCTCTGATAACTACCAGTTTGTTCTCCGTATTTAAGAGTCTGGGGGAGGGGGAGGTGTCTCTTTTTTTTCTGTTTTTGTTTTTGTTTTCTTAAATGTCATTTAAGAGTGAATCATATGGTATTTGTCTTTCTCTGACTTATTTCACTTAGCATTATACAATCCAGGTCCATCCATGTTGTCACAAATGGCAAGATCTCATTCGTTTTAATGACTGAGTAACATTCCATTGTACATATGTACCTTATCTTCTAAATCCATTCATCTATCCATGGACAATTTGGTTGCTTCCATATCTTGTCTATTGTTAATAATGCTTCAATAAACATAGGAGATAGATGTAGGCATAAATATAGATATAGAGATAGATATAGAGATATGGATATGGATATGGATACATCACTTTGAATTAGCATTTTCATATTCTTTGGGCAAATATCCAGTAGTACAATTGCTGGATTGTAGGGTAGTTCTATTTTTAATTTTTTGAGGAATCTCCATACTGTCTTCCACAGTGGCTGTCCCAGTTTGCATTCCTACCAACAGTGCCCAAGTATTCCTTTTCCTCCACATCCTTGCCAACACTTGTTGTTTCTTGAGTTTTTTATTTTAGCCATTCTGACAGGTGTGAAGTGATATCTCATGGTTTGGTTTGTTTTTTTTTTTTAATGTTTGTTTATTTTTTTTTTATTTTTATTTTTTTTAATTTTTTTTTCAATGTTTTTTATTTATTTTTGGGACAGAGAGAGACAGAGCATGAATGGGGGAGGGGCAGAGAGAGAGGGAGACACAGAATCGGAAACAGGCTCCAGGCTCCGAGCCATCAGCCCAGAGCCTGACGCGGGGCTCGAACTCACGGACCGCGAGATCGTGACCTGGCTGAAGTCGGACGCTTAACCGACTGCACCACCCAGGCGCCCCAAATGTTTGTTTATTTTGAGAGGGAGTGAGCACAAGTGGGGGAGAGGCAGAGAGAGAGAGAGAGAGAGGGAGAGAGGGAATCCCAAGCAGGCTCTGTGCTGTCAGTGCAGAGCCTAATGAGGGGCTTGATCCCACAAACTGCGAGATCATGACCTGAGCCAAAATCAAGAAGGAGATGCTCAACCAACTGAGTCACCCAGGCATCCCACTCATGTTTTTGGTTTGCATTTCCCTGATGATGGATGATGTTGATCATCGTTTCATGTGTCTGTTGGCCATCTGTATGTCTTGGGAGAAATGTCTATTCATGTCTTTTGCCCATTTTTAAATTGGATTACTTGTTTTTTTTAGTGTTGAGTGTAGAAGTTCTTTCTATTTTTGGATGCTAAACCTCCATTGGTATGTCATTTGCAAATATCTCCTCCTCTTCATTAGGCTCTCGTTCAGTTTTGTTGATTGTTTCATTTGCTGTGTGGAAGCTTTTTATTTTGATGTAGTCCCAATAGTTTATTTTTGCTTTTGTTTCCCTTGCCTCAGGAGCTGATGTCAGAAAAATTACTGCCTGTACTCTCTTCTAGGATTTTTCTGGTTTCAGGTTTTACATTTGGGTCTTGAATGCATTTTGAGTTTATTTTTGTCTATGGTTTAAGAGTGATCTAGTTCATTCTTTTGCGTGTAGATGTTCAGTTTTCCCATCACCATTTGTTGAAGACCATCTTTTGCATATTCTTGCCTCCCTTGTCAAAGATTAATTGACCATACAATTGTGTTCTAATTTCTCGGCTCTCTATTCTGTTCTGATGGTCTCTATGTCTATCTGTGCCAGTACCATAGTGTTTTGATTACTACAGAACAGTAGTAATCAGTAGTATATCTTATAGTATATGAAATCTGTGATTTCAAGATCTAGTAGAATATCTTTGTAGTATATCTTGAAATCTGTAATTGTGATACCCCCAGTCCTTTTTATGATTGCTTTGGCTATCAGGATCTTTTGCAGTTCCATACAAATTTTAGGATGATCTAATTCTAGCTCTGTGAAAGATGCTGTTGGTATTTTGATAGGAATTGTATTAAATCTGTAGATTGCTTTGGGTAGTATGGACATTTTAACAATATTTGTTCTCCCAATCCATGAGCATGGAGTATCTTTCCATTTGTTTCTGTCATCTTCAATTTCTTTCATTGGTGTTTTATAGTCCTGGTCTTTTACCTCCATGGTTAAGTTTATTCCTAGGTATTTTATTATTTTTGGTACAATTGTAAATGGGATTATCTTCTTAATTTCTCTTTCTGCTACTTCATTATTGGTGTATAGAAATGCAATGGGTTGTATACTGATTTTGCATCCTGCAAACATACTGAATCCATGTATCCATTCTAGTAGTTTTTTGGTGAATTCTTCAGGGCTTTTATGTAGAGTGTCATGTCATCTGCAAATAGTGACATTTTTACTTTTTCCTTACCAAGTTGGGTGCCTTTTATATCTTTTTCTTGTCTGATTGCTGTGGTTCAGACTTCCAGTACTATGTTATAAAAACGTTGTGAGAGTGGATGTCCTTGTGTTGTTCCTTATCTTAGGGAGAAAGCTATCAGTTTTTTACCATTGAGTCTGATGTTAGCTGTGGGGTTTTCATATAAGGCCTTTATTATGTTTGAAGTATGTTCTCTTCACATCTTTGTTGAGGATTTTGATCATGAATGGATATTGCACTTGGTCAAATGTTTTTTCTGTATCTATTGAAATGATTATATGATCATATGATTTTTCTCCATTTCTTTGTTGATGTGATGTATCATGTTAATTGATTTGCAAATATTGAAACACACTTGCATCCCAGGAATAAATCCCACTTGATCCTGGTGAATAATTTTTTAATGTACTGTTGGATCCAGTTTGCTGATGTTTTGTTGAAGATTTTTGCATCTGTGTTCATCAGAGATAATGGTCTGTAGCTTCCTTTTTTTATACTGCCTTTATCCGGTTTTGTTATTAGGGTGGTACTTGGCCTCATAGAACGAATTGGGAAGCTTTCCTTCTTTTTCTATTTTTTTTTTGGAATAGATTGAGAAGAACAGGTATTAACTTTTTTTTTGAATGTTTGATTTAGTTTTGGGAAGTTATATAGTTTGGGAGGTTATCTGCTTCCATTTCTTCTAGGTTGTCTAATTTGTTGGCATATGAGTTTTCATGATATTCTCCTACAATCCTTTGTATTTCTGTGGTTATTTCTCCTCTTTCATTTCTGATTTTGTTTGAGTCCTTTCTCTCTCTCTGTTTTTATTTTATTTTTTTATTTTTGATGAGTCTGGCCAAAGGTTTATCAATTTTGTTGATCTTTTCAAAGAACCAGCTCCTGATTTTATTCATCTGTTCTATTGGTGGTTTTTTGTTTTTTTTTTTAGTTTCTATTTCATGTATTTCTGCTCTAATCTTTATTATTTCCTTCCTTCTACTCGTTTTTGGCTTTGTTCTTCTTTTTCTAGCTCCTTTATGTGTAAGATTAGGTTTTTTATTTGAGATTTTTCTATCTTCTTGAATAAAGCTTGTATTGCTATAAACTTCCCTCTTAGAACAGCTTTTGCTGCATATCAAAAATTTTGGACTGTTATGTTTCCATTTTTCATTTTTAATTTCTCTCCACTTTTTTTTTTTAATTTCCTCTTTGATTTCTTGGTTGATCCAGTCACTGTTTAGTAGCATGTTACTTAAGCTCCATGTATTTGTATTCCTTCCAAATGTTTCTTGTGGTTGATTTCTAGTTTCATAGCATTGTGGTCAGAAAGGATGCATGGTAATAACTTCAGTCTTTTTGAATTTGTTGAGACTTGTTTTGTGGCTTAACATGTGATCTATTCTGATAAATGTCCCATGTGCACTTGAAAAGGATTTGTATTCCATTGTGTTAGAATGGAATATTCTGAATATATCTGTTAAATCCATCTGGTCCAATGTGTCATTCAAAGCCACTGTTTCCATATTGATTTTCTGTTTGGATGATGTATCCATTGATGCAAGTGGGGTATTTAAGTCTCCTATTATTCTATTACTATTGATTACTTTCTTATATTTGTTATTAACTGCTATGTATTTGTGTCTTCCATGTTGGGTGCAAAAATATTTACAAATATCCCCATTGTTGATTGTTCCCTTTATGATTACATGATGTCTTTCTTTGCCTCTTGTTAGAGTCTTTGCTTTAAAGTCTATTTTGTCCAGTATAAGTATTACTACCCTGGCTTTCTTTTCACTTCCATTTGTATGACAAATGCTTTTCCATCACTTTTAATCTGCATGTATCTTTAGGTCCAAAATGAGTCTCTTGTAGGCAGCATACAGATGGGTCTTGCTTTTTTATCCATTCCATCACCCTATGTCTTTTGATTAGAGTGTTTAGTCCATTTACATTCAAAGTAATTATTGATAGTTATGTACTTATTGCTATTTTGTTACTTGTATGGTTGTTTTGTAATTCTTCTCTGTTCTTGTTTTCTCTTTATTCTCACAGTATGCTGGCTTTTTTAAGTGATATACTTGGATTTTTTCTGTTTATTTTTTGCATATCTATTACCAGTTCTTGATTTGTGGTTACCATTAGGTTTATGTATAACATCTTATACATATAGAAGTCTATATTAAGTTGATGGTCACTTAAGTTTGAACCTATTCTAAAAGCAGTCAAGTTTTACTCCTTCCCCTTGCCCCAATGTTTTAGGTATATGGTATTATACTTTATATCCTTTTATTTTGTGAATCCCTTAAATGATTTATATAGATATGCTTAATTTTACTACTTTTGTGCTTCCTATTTTTCTTACTCCTGCTTATGGTTTTTCCTTTCCACTCAAAGAATTCCCCTCAACATTTCTTATAAGGCTGGTTTAGTGGTCATAAACTCCTTTAACTTTAGATTGTCTGGGAAACTATCCAAACTCCTTTCTGAATGATAGCCTTCCTGAGTAGATTATTCTTGGATGCAGGCTTTTTCCTTTTAGCACTTTGAGTATATCAGCCCCTCCCTTCTGGTATGCAATGTTTCTGCTGAAAAATCAGCTGATGGCCTTATGGGGTTTTCCTTGTATGCAGCTGTTTCCTTTTTCTTGCTGCTTTAAATATTCTCTATCACTGCTTTCTACCACTTTAATTATTGGGTGTCTTTTTTTTAACTTTTTTTTTTCAAGTTTATTTACTTATTTTTGAAAGAGAGAGAGAGAGAGAGAGAGAAAGAGAGAGAGCACACAAGTGGGGTAGAGGCAGAGAGAGAGAGAGATTGAGAGGCAGAGAGAGAGAGAGAGAGTAGGTACCCCTACTATGTATCCTGATGTGGATATCTATGGATTGATTTGGGGGGGGGGTGGCTCTCTGTGCATCCTGGATCTAGATGTATATTTCCTTCCCCAGATTAGTGATGTTTTCAACTCTCATATCTTCAAATAAATTTTTCTGCCCTCTTTTCTCTCTCTTCTCCTGGGATTCCTATATCACAAATGTTTTAATGCTTGATGGTGTCATTGAATTTCCTTAATCTATTTTCATTTTTGTTAGTCTTTTCTCTCTCTCTCTCCTGTTCAGCTTGATTGCTTTCATTACTCTATCTTCCAGGTCACTGATCCATTCTTCTGCTTCCTCTAGTCTACCAAGTATTCTCACTAGCATATTTTTTATTTTAGTTATTGTGTTGTTCATCTCTGATTTTCTTTTATGTTTTCTCTTTGTTGAGGGTCTCACTGGGGCCCTCCACTCTTCTCCAGTCCAGTGAGTATCTTTATGACCATTGATTTAAATTCTCTATTAGGCATATTACTTCTTTCCATTTGATTTCGGTCTCTTGCTGTGATATTGTCCTGTTCTTTCATTTGGGACATATTCCTCTGTCTCCTCACTTTGCTGAACTCTGGGAATCTGTTCCTCTGTATTAAGAAAGTCAGCTGCATATCCTGATCTTGAAAGCAGTGGACTTATGAAGAAGAGTCCTGTAGTGCCCTGTAGTGCAGTGTCCCTTGTTCACAAGAACCTGGCACTTTACGGGTATCTCCTACATGTGTTGCATGTACCCTACTTCTGTGTTGGAGCTGCATTTGCCTTTAGTCCAGGTGTCTTCAGTAGCTATCTCTGCTTGTTCTTGGCAGAACTTGGTCCCTGTGTTGTTCATGGGCCAGTTTAGGGCTGCTGTGGACTTGAGCTGAGTCAGACCAGGCATTTTCCAGAGGTGTGGTAGCACTGAACGCCAAGGTGCTCTCCCTGTATTGTCCTCTGAGAAGCTTTCATTGGTGGATGAGACCTGAAGGTAAACCATATGTCTGCCCCCAGCCCACTGCTGGGGTTTCAGACTAATGTATACAGTTATCTTCCCCACTTCCAGGAACAGGAGTCACTTTGGAGTGGTGCTGGCCCCATTGGGGCTGCTTGCACACTGTCAGCTTGTGGCACCACTTTGGACGGACTCCTGCCAAGGACAAGTCCATAAGAGCATGTGGGGGTGGGTGCACATTGTTAGAAAGTTGTGCACTGGTCTGCTGCAGGAGAGAACTTGTGGCCTAGACAATTGCCAAGGGCTGCTCTGCAGAAAATGCAGGGGCGGGGCATGTGGTGCCAGCAAGGTCACTGCCAGTCCGCTGTGGGAGGGGACCTGGAGCCACTTTAGAAAATTGCCTTGCCAAGGTGGAGGGGAGAGGTTTGAGGAAGAGCAAACTAGGTGGAAAGCATTTGCGCTGTGCTGGTTCCTGAGGGTGTTTGTGTATCTAGTCTGGGGTGGGAGGGGGTGGGAAGGGAAACGGTGCTTGCCAGCTCTATTTTTCTTGGAGAAATCTCTCAACCATCCCTGTCCTTACAGCACAGTTCTGAGATTAATAAATAAATATCCTTTCTGTATGCTCCAGGCATTTTTCAAACTGCTGCTTCCATGCTGTATGTCAGCTGGGCTGTTTGTTGGGCTTTGTCTTTAAGGGCAGGAACTCAGTTTTCTATTGTTCTCTAGCCATCCCAGAGCCCAACCCACTGATTCGTAAACACACTAACTGTAAGAACTCACAAAGTTAGACCCTACTGGTTTTCAAAGCCATATGTTATGGGAATATGTCTTCCTAATGCTGGTCCCCTTTGCCTGGGGTGCCTGGTGAGGAGTCTTTTCCTCTCCCCTCTGTATGCTTGTGGTGTCCCTTCCTCCCACGGATCAGTTTGGCTCCTGATCATGTCTCTGCCCTTCCTCTCCTCTTCATTGTGGCCTCTTCTCTACATTTAGCTGTGGAGTCTGTTCTGACAGTTTTGGGGTTGTTCAGTGAGGTATTTGCACCGATGTGGGTGTTATCTAGGTGTATCTGTGGGATGAAGTGTGCTTAGGATTCTCCTATTCCACCATTTCTCATTGTAGTTTTGATTTGCATTTCCCTGATAATTAGAGATGTTGAGCATCTTTTCGTGTGTGTGTTGGCCATCTGTGTGTCTTCTTTGGAAGAATGTCTATTCAGGTCCTCTGTGCATTTTTTAACCAGATTGTTAGTTTGCTTGTTTGGTGTTGGGCTTTGTAAGTTCTTTATATAGGGGCACCTGTGTGGCTCAGTCAGTTAAGCGTCCAACTTTAGCTCAGGTCATGATCTTGCAGTTCATGAGTTCAAGCCCCATGTCAGACTCTGTGCTGACAGTTCAGAGCCTGGAGCCTGCTGCAGATAGATTATCTCTCCCGCTCTCTCTGCCCCTCCTCCACTAGTGTTCTGTCTCTCTGCCTTTCAAAACTAAACATTTAAAAAAAAAGTTCTTTATATATATTTTGGATATTAACCCCTTATCAGATATATCATTTACAAATATCTTCTTCCATTCAGTAGGTTGCCTTTTGTTTTGATGATTTCCTTCACTGTGTAAAGATGTTTTATTTTGATGTAGTCCCAATAGTTTATTGTTGTTTTTGTTTCCCTGGCTTGAGGAGAACTATCTAGGAAAATGTTTCTATGGCTGATGTCAAAGAAATTACTGCCTATGTTTTTGTTTAGTAATTTTATGGTTTTCAGTCTGACATTTAGGTCTTTAATACATTTTGTGTTTATTTCTGTGTTTAGGGTAAGAAAGTGATCCAGTTTCATTCTTTTGCATGTAAGGTGTTCAGTTTTCTCAGTACCATTTATTGAGGAGACTGTCTTTTCCCCATTGTATACTCATGCCTTCTTTGTCATAGATTAATTGGCCATATAAGCATGGGTTTATTTCTGGGTTCTCTATTTTTCCATTGATCTGTGTCTCTTTTTGTGCCAGTACCATACTCTTTTGATTACTGCAGGCTTGTAGTGTCTCTTAAAATCTGGAATTGTGATACTTCCAGCTTCGTTTGCTTTCTCATGATTACTTCGTCAATTTGGAGTCTTTTGTGGTTCTATTCAAATTTTAGAATTATTTATTCCAGTTCTATGGAAAGTGTTTTTGTTTTGATAGAGACTGTGTTAAATTTATGATTTTTTTGGGATAGTATGGGCATTTTAACAATATTTGTTCTCCCAACCCATGACCATGGCATATTGTTTCATTAGTTTGTGTCATCCTCCATTTCTTCCATCGGTGTTTTTATAGCTCTCAGAGTACAGGTCTTTCACCCCCTTGGTTAAGTTTATTCCTATGGATCTTATTGTTTTTGATGTAACTGTAAATGGGATTGTTTTTTTAATTTTACTTTCTGCTACTTCATTATTAATGTTTAGAAATACAACAGATTTATGTAAAAAAATTTTGTATCCTGTGACTTTACTGAGTTCATTTATCAATTCCAGTAGTCTTTAGGGTTTTCTGTATATAGTATTATGTCATCTGTAAATCATGAGATTTTTACTTCTTCCTTACAGATTTGGATACCTTTTATTTCTTTTTTCTTGTCTGATTGCTGTGGCTAGGGCTTCTAGCACTATGTTGAATAAAAGTGGCGAAAGTGAACATCCTTGTCTTGTTCCTGATCTTAGAGGAAAATTTCTCAGTTTTTCACCACTTAGTAAGATGTTAGCTGTGGGATTTTCACATATGGCACTTACTATATTGAGGTATGTTCCTTCTTGACCTACTTTGTTGAGAGGTTTTATCACAAATGGATGTTGTGTTTTGTCAAGTGCTTTTTCTGCATTTATTGAGATGATCCTATGGTTTTTCTCTGTTCTTTTGTTGATGTGATGTATCACATTGATTGATTTATGAATATTGAACCATGCTTGCATCCCTGGAATAAAAGTACTGTTGGATCCAGTTTGCTAATAATTTGTTGAGGATTTTTACATCTGTGTTCATCAGAGATATTAGTCTGTAGATTCCTTTTCTTATAATGTCTTTATTTGGTTTTGCTATCAAAATGAATGAATTTGGAAACTTCCCTTCTTTTTCTATTTTTTGGAATAGTTTGAGAAGAATGGGTATTAACTCTTCTTTAAATGTTTGGTAGAGGGACACCTGGGTGGCTTAGTCAGTTAGGCATCTAACTCTTAATTTCGGCTCAGGTCATTATCTCACAGTTCATGGGTTCAAGCCTTGTGTCAGGCTCTGCACTGACAGTATGGAGCCTGCTTGGGATTCTCTCTTTCTATCCCTCTCTCTCTTCCCCTCCCCTGCTCACAGTTTCTCTTTCTCTCTATAAAATAAATAAATAAATAAACTAAAAAAAAATTTGGTCGAATTCAGCCTTGATGCCATCTGGTCCTGGACTTAGTTTATTGGGAGTGTTTTGATTATTGATTTCATTTCATTGATAGTAATTGATCTGTTCAGGTTTTCTATTTTTTCTGATTTAGTTTTGGGAGGTTATATGTTTCTATGAATATATCCATTTTTTTGTAGGTTGTCCAATTTTTTGGCATGTAATTTTTCACAATGTTCTCTTATAATCCCTTGTATTTCTGTGGTGTCCGTTGTTATTTCTACTCATTCATTTCTAGGTTTTTTGGGGGGGTCCTCCTTTTTTTTTTTTTTTTTGGATGAGTCTAGCTAACAGTTTATCAATTCCATTGATCTTTTCAAAGGCCCAGGTCGTGATTTCATTGATCTGTTCTATTGTTTTTTTAGTTTCTATTTCATTGATTTCTGCTCTAATCTTTATTATTTCCTTCCTTCTACTAGCTTTGGGCTTTGTTCTTTTTCTAGCTCCTTTAGGTGTAAGGTAAAGTTGTTTATTTGACATTTTTCTTGCTTCTTGAGGTAGTCCTCTATTACTGTAATCTTTCCTTTGAGAAGAGCTTTTCCTGCATCCCAAGGATTTTAGATCACTGTGTTTTCATTTGTCTCATGTATTTTTTTATTTCCTCTTTGATACCTTGGTTGACCCATTCATTGTTCAGTAGTTTGTTATTTAAGTCCATGTATTTATGTTCTTTCCAGATTTTTTTCTTGTGATTGATTTCTAGTATCATATTGCTGTGGTAGAAAAGATGTGTGATTTGATTTCAGACTTTTTTGATTTATTGACACTTGTTTTATGGCCTAAGATATAATCTATTCTGGGGAAGTTTCCATGTGTAATCCACTGTTTTTGTATGAAATGTTCTCAATGTACCTGTCAGGTCTGTCTGGCCTAATGTGTCATTCAAAGCTGTTTCCTTGTTGATTTTCTGTCTGGATGGTGTATCCATTGATGCAAGTGGAGTATTAAAGTCCCCTGCTATTATTATACAACAATAATAGAAAGAAACAGTTTCTTCCTCTGTTTGTTAATAGTTGCCTTATGTAGGTATTCCCATGTTGGGTGTGTGGATATTTACAATTGCTATATCCTCCTGTTTGATACAAATGTTATAACCTCTTATTGGATTACTCCCTTTATCATTATGTAGTGTCCTTTTTTGTTTCTTGGTTTAGTCTTTGTCTTAAAGTCTATTTTGCTCAATATAAATATTGCTACTTCAGCTTTCTTTTTGCTTCTATTCCATCTGCATGGTAAATGTTTTTCTATCCCTTTACTTTCAATCTGTATGTGTCTTTAGGTCTGAAGTGAATCTGTTATAGGCAGCATATGGATGGGTCTTTGTTTTTTATCCATTCATTCACTCTATGTTTTTAAATTGGAGCATATAGTCCATTTACACACAAAGTAATTATCGATAGGTATGTACTTATTGCCATTTTTGTTACCTGTTTCATGGTTGTTCCTTTCTTCTTCTCTTGTTCACTTCCCTTAGAGTTTGAAAGCTTTAGTGTTATGCTTTGATTCATTTCTCTTTTATTTTTTGTGTATCTGTTACAGGTTTTTGATGTGTGGTTACCATTGGGTTTATGTATAATTTCCTATGTGTATAGTATTCCATATTAAGTTGATGGTCACTTAAATTTGAATCCACTCTAAAAGCACTGAATTTCTACTAACCCCCATGTTTATGTATATGATGTCATACTTTATATTTTTAAAATTTTGTGTATCCCTTGACTGATTTTTATAAATATAATTGATTTTACTGCTTTTGTGTTTTACCTCCTTACTGGTTTTATAAGTGATTAATGTACTTTTATTATATGTTTGCATTTCCCTGTGAAATTTTTTCCTTTCATAGTTTTCATACTCCTGATATGCTGGGGGTTTTTTTCCACTCAAAGAGTTCCCTTTAACATTTCTTGTAAGGCCTCTTTAGTGCTCATGAACTCCTTTAACTTTGTTTGTCTGAGAAACTCTTTATCTCTCCTTCAATTATGAATAACATACTTGCTGAGAAGACTATTCTTGGTTGCATTTTTTTTTCTTTCAGCACTTTGATTTCACTTTTATTTTTTTAAGTAGGCTCTAAGCCCAACATGAGGTTTGAACTCATGACCCAGAGATCAAGAGTCACATGCTCTACTGACTGAGCCAGCCAGATGCCCCTCTTTCAGCACTTTGAATATATCATGCCACTCCCTTTGGTTCCGCAAAGTTTCTGCTGAAAAAACACCTGATAGGTTTATGGAGTTTCCCTCGTATTTAACTGTTTTATTTTACTTCATTAATTAAAAAAATTTTTTTTTACTGCTTTTAAAAATCTATATATATCACTACTTTCTGCCATTTTAATTACTATGTGTGGATCTCTTTGGGTTTAATTTTGTTGAAGGTTCTCTATACCTCCTGGATCTGGATGTCTGTTGCCTTCCCCAGATTAGGGAAGTTTTCACCTATTATGTCTTCAAATAAATTTTCTGCTCCCTTCTCTCTCTCTTCTTCTGGGATCCCTATAATGTGAGTATTATTATACTTGATGATATCACTGAGTTCCCTTAGCCTGTTCTCATTTTTTATTATATTGTTTTTCTGTTTACTGTTCAGCTTGGCTGTTTTCCATAACATGCATCCATCCATATCACTGATTTGTTTTTCTGCCTCCTCTAGTCTGCTATTGATTCCCTCTAGTATATTTTTTATTTCAGTTATTGAGTTCTTCACTCTGACCGGTTCTGTTTATATTTTGCATTTCTATTGAAGGTCTCTCTGAGCTCTTCCACTCTTTTCTCAAGCCCAGTAAATATCTTTATGACCGTTACTTGGAGTTGTTTATCACGCATGTTACTTGTTTCTGTTTCGTTTGGCTCTTTTGCTGTGGTTTTATCCTGTTCTTTCATTTGGGACATAGTCCTCTGTCTCCTCATTCTGTCTAACTCTGTTTCTTATTATGTATTAGAAAACTCAGCTACAAGTAGTGGCCTTATGAAGAAGAGGTCCTATGGTGTCCTGTGATGCAGTGCTCCCTGTTCAGCAGAACCAGGCATTTCAGTGGCATCTCCTTTGTGGGTTGCGTGCAGCCCACCATTGTGGCTGAGCCACGTTTGCCTTCCATCAGGTCAGTTGTAATGGCCCTTTTTGCCTGCTGTCGGTGCACCAGGAAGGGTTTGGTCTCTGTGCTGTTAAAGAGATAGTCTGGGGCTGTTGATGGCTTCTAGTTAGGTGGTGTCAGCATTCAGACCAGATGCCTGCTCTCAGTCCGTCTGCTGAAGCTATAGTTGCATAGAACTGTAGGGTGCTCCCCCTCATCCTCTGAGAGGCTTTATGGTGCGTGTGGCCCGCACTCCGATCCAGATGCCTGCCCCCAGTCTGTCTGTTGGGGCTGCAGTCTCACTGATCAGTGGCATACTCTCATTGTGCTGCTGCCATAAGGTTCAGCTACTGGGACTGTGGGTACACTGGTATGCGTGGATATCTTCCTCTCTCCCCGGAAGGAGTCACTTTGGAGTGGTGCCGGTCTCTGCTGGGATTGTTTTGCAGGGTGTCATGGTTGGCGTCATGGTTGGAGCCATTTTGGAGGGATGCCTTTGGAGTACGGCAGATTGAGTGGGCTGATCTGCAGAGGAATGTAGGGGCAGGGCACTAGTTGCCAGCAAGACAGGTGGAGAACATTCCTGCTGTTTCCTGCAAGTGTCTGGCCAACTAGCACGGGGTGGTGGGGGGAGGAGAAATGGCGTCAGCTAGCACTTTTGTTCTATAATGGTCTCCTAAAGACCCCTTTTTCTCTGACTGGGGGCGTTCTGCATACATTCTGAGATTAGTAAACACATCTGCATAGATTTACTTTTGAAACAGTTGTTTCTGTGTTGTGTCATTTGTTATGCTGACTCTTTAAGGGTGGGGACTCGGTTTCCTATTGTCCTCCAGCTCTCCCAAAGCTAAGCCTACTGTTTTTTAAAGTACTGGAAGTAAACCATGATGATCGTAAAGACTCAAGAAGTTAAACCCCACTGTTTTTCAAAGTGAAATATTATGGAGACTTGTCTTCCCACTGTGAGTCCCTCATGCCTGGGGTGCCTGGTATGGGGTCTGTTCCTCTGGCTTCTTGTGGTGTCTCTCCTGTTTGTGGTCATTTTTGCCATGGTTTGGGTTCCTAACCAGTCTCTACCACCCCTACCCTTTTCCGTGTGGCCCCTCTCTGTGAAAGTCTGTTCTGCCAGTTTTCAGGCCACTTTCACAGATAGTTACACAGATGTGTCTCAGTGTGTCCATGGGTTGAGATAAGCTCAGGATCCTCTTTCTGCACCATCTTCCCAGAAGTGAATCAACTGTGGAGTTTTAAACATCAAGTTTTCCCACATAGCCTCTGCTGATAATTCAGGAATTAATTAGACCCCCATCTCTGAATGTGGTTCAGGGCAATCTAATACACTGGTGTCCTGATTATTTAACTCTGAGATAATTGTGGGTTTTATGTTTGAGCAGGAAAAAGTGAAGAAAGAACTCAAATACTTACGAGACCAAGAAAGCCATAAGATCAAAAGTCATTTTGAAACTCTCAAGAACTTAGAAAATGAAATCTATGTACATGACTTAAAAGTAGATGCTTTGCTCCTGGAAAATGAAAAATTAAGAAAAGTAAGTTCACGAGCACTTCACTTTGCATGGTGGTTTGACTGGTTGCCTAGACCTGTAATAGTTATGAGAGAAAAGGAGAGTATAGCTCTTAACACTTTTTAAATAAAGCTTAAAGTACACATAGAAAAGTGCACAAATCATAAGTGAAACGCATAATGAGCACACATGGGTAACCAGCGTGCAGATCAAGAAACAAAGCGCTAACAGTATCCAGATATTTTCTGTGTCCCTTCCTGTCACTGGCCTCCCCACATGGGTAACACTATACTGGCTTCTAACACCAAAGATTAGTTTTGTCTGTTTCTGAACATTATATGTATAGAATGATACAGTATGCACTCTTGCTCAATACTATTTGTAAGGTTCATCTTTATTATTGAGTGTAGTATGGTTTGTTCATCCCTAATGATGTATAGTATTCAAGTGTATGACTGTACCACAGTTATATACTTTGTGGATGGGGGCGGTGAGAGAGTTTCTAATCGGGCCTATTAGAAATAGTGTTGCCATGAATATTCTAGTACATGTATTTCGGGGGAACATACGTACATATTCCTGTGGGGTATACCCCTCAAGTGGAATCTCAAGGCCATAGGGATGTGGACTGTCCATTCTAGGGCACAGTGCCGTCTCTCAAGAAGTTGCAGTAATTGCGACTCTCAGGTTCTACATTCTCACCAAACCTTGTTTTTTTTTCCATTTAACTATTCTGGGAGGGTGTAGTGGTGTCCCATTGTGGTTTTAATTTGCATTTTCCTGATGGTTAATGAAGCATCTATTTATATGTCGTTGGCCACGCGTATACCTCTTTGTGAAGTGCCTGTTCAAGTTTTTTACCCATTTAAAACATTAGGTTGTCTGTCTGTCTTGTATCGATTGCATCATTTTTTCCCAGTAAACTACATTGACCTCAGGTGAGGATCTGTATCAGTGGATCCCAAGGGTTTTGCACAGTGCCACGGGAGGGGGATTCAGTCCCGTTTGATGCTCACAGTAAGGTGGATAAGATATTATGTTCCTTTTATACATGAGGAAACTGAGGTTCTATATTTTTTTAATAACTCTTAATAGCTAGAGAAATCAAAACCGTCCCACAGCAATAAAACACTCAGGGAAACATTCCTTTACCTCTCTGGGTAATTTTTTCCATCATTTAAATCACAGCAGTTATCTACCAGTATGAGGACCAGAATTAAAGTGG
Organism: Panthera pardus; assembly: GCF_024362965.1. NCBI lineage: Eukaryota > Metazoa > Chordata > Mammalia > Carnivora > Felidae > Panthera > Panthera pardus. The sequence goes on along the minus strand of NW_026526810.1, from coordinate 98,505,264 downwards.
CATAAGAGGTACTAATGCGCTTTGGAAAGGTAAATGTGCTCCAGAGCCCTGGCACCATCATCAGTAACCTGCACGCATGCAATACATGTTCATTCTTCTAGCCCTCGAAACAATCTTATAAGGCATTTCGTCTACCCATGGAAATATTCCACAAGACTGTCTTCCTATCAAGATGACATAGATTATTCACTAAAATACCTGGAATTGTTATTGCTACGTTAGTAATGGGTAAGCAAATGGATGACTATGTGAAAACACTGATTCTAAAAATTCTCTTTAATCTATTGACCGTCTACGAGGCCCCAAATGACCCTGTGCTGTTCTCTTATTCACTCACCACTCTCCATCTTGCTGATTACATCCCTACTCCCAGCAAATGTTTTAAGCCCCCACTGAATCCCTGGCCTTGGGGAAGGCACAATGAATACAGAGATGAAAAAGACACTGCCTCAAGTCCTTAGGAAGCTCATAGGCTAGCTGAGGAAGTCGCAAATAAATAGTTACAAATCAGTGTGTTAAAATATTTGAGAGTTACGGGAAACCAGCTGAACTAGGCAAGTCTACAAACAGTGATTCACGTTCAACGAGGGGCAGGAATGATGACTTGGACTTGACTTACAGAGTTTTCACTTTGATTTACTACAAAAGCTTCCAACAAACCACACAGACTGGGACAAGATCAAGGCTGCATGATTAGACCCTACAACAGGCTTATAAACAGTTCCGCATCTACACCTTCTATAGTACTGGATGCCATTTTCTAGATTCTTTTTATCAGTAGTTTCTAGTATTTGACTGTTTCTTTCTTAAAACTGGGTGAGTGCCAAATTTATATCCAAAGCCCATGCTTTCAGAGTTCCCAGAGACTTTAGAGTTTAGCATTCCTGAGCATTGGGTGGCCAGAACAGAAAGTGATGATTTTAATACCCAAGCCACTACTGCCTCCATTACCCAACCCAGTGAAACCTCTGAATGGAGTGAACAAATCTGTGGGGTCTCCAGTCTCGATAAGTCCTTTCTCTGAGGTCCTACACCAAACTCCTCCGGTCTGGCAGCATGGCTGCCTCGGCACATTTACTGCACGCACATTTTGCATACAGAGCAATATTTTGTTTGTGGACATGATGCATTTGGGCAGAATATCTTTTAATTTCTTCTTGTGGCAAATTATATTCTGAATGCAGTGTGTTTTAAATGTTTACTGGGAAGCCAGACCCCTTATCTCCTTCACCGGAATGTAAGCTTAACAAGAGTTCTGCTCTGTTACCCTTGTACTGAGAATAGTGGCACAGAGGAGGATCAATAAATGTTTGCCGAATGACTCATGGGTAATTAATCTACAGTATCTAAACTGCTTAAAACAGTCACATGCTTTTAATTTCCAGTATATTGCATATATGAAGAACAACATAGAGCTATACAAAAAAAGAGAAGAAGACCTCAAGTGCGCATCAGGTGACCTGTGTTGGCAACTGACAGCTCATCAGAGTAAGTAATGTGTCATGGGTGATCTTTATATATAAAGAATAACTGTTTTGTTTTATTAAACATTTTTTTTGGTGTTTATTTATTCTTGAGAGAAAGAGTATGAACTGGGGAGGGGCAGAGAGAGAGGGAGACACAGAATCTGAAGCAGGCTCCAGGCTCTAAGCTGTCACTATAGAGCCTGACATGGGGCTCGAACTCACAGACCACGGGATCATAACCTGAGCCGAAGTCGGACGCTTAACCGACTGAGCCACCCAGGTGGTGTTTTGTTTTATTTAAATAAATTTTACTGATTTTCATCCAATAAAATGCACCCATGTTAAGTTCAATGAGTTTTGACAAATGTACATGCCACTCTAACCACTGCCACCCCAAGTAAGATAGAGAACATTTTTGTTTCCCTGGTGACCCTTGGTGGCTACTTTCCCACCTATCTCCAGCTCCTGGAACCCACTGATCTGCATTCCGTCACTAAGGATTAGATACAAATGGAATGATGGAGTATGCACACTTTTGTACCGCATGTCTTTCACTCAGCTAGCTTTTTTTTTCTTTTTTTTCTTTTTTTAGATCATTCATGTTGTTGCATGTCTCATTGCTTTGTTCCGTTTTATAGCTGTATAATTAAGTATTCCATTATGAAGATCTACCATGTTTTGTTTGTCCATTCACCAGGTGAAGGACATTTGGATTTTTTCCAGGTTTTGGTTACTCTTTGTTTACACTTGTTTTTGTGAATATTTGTTTTCATTTCTCTTGGGTAAATACCGAGGGGTGGAATTGCTGGGTTGTATAGTTAGTGTATGTTTAACTTGGCAGTAAGAAACTGCCAAAATAGTTTGCCAAAGTGGTTGTACAAATTTATCATTCTGCTAGCAATGGGATACTCCCCATCCTCACCAACATTCAGAATTGTCAAAACACAATTGTTGGGGCGCTTGGGTGGCTCAGTCGGTTAAGCATCCAAGTTCGGCGTAGGTCATGATCTTGCGGTTTGTGGGTTTGAGCCCCAGGTTGGGCTCTGTGCTGACAGCTCAGAGCCTGGAGCCTGCTTCGGATTCTGTGCCTGCCTCTCTCTCTCTCTCTCTGCCCCTCCCCTGCTCACGCTCTGTCTCTCTCTCTCTCTCTCAAAAGTGAACCAACTTAAAAAAAAATTAAAAGGAACACTTAAAATTGTTAACATTTAAGCCATTTTTAATAGGTATATAATGGTATTTCATTGTGATTTTTATTTGTATTTCTCCGATGACTGATGTTGTTATTTTTTCATGTGCTTTTTGGCCACTTGTACATCATCCTTTGTGAAGTGCCTTGAACCAATTATGCATTGCAGCATAACAAATATTACAGATCATTTACTTTGCTCCCAAATTGGCAATTTGGCCAGAGCCTGGTAGAGACCACTCATGTCTGCTCTGCATGACATTAGCTGGAGCAACTTGACGTCTGGGGTTAATTTGGCTGCTGGGGACTGGAAGCATCTGAAGAGCCACCCACTCACTCAGTGTGTCTTATGTTGATGCTGGCTCTCTGCTTGACTCTCCATGTAGTTGCTTGGCCTGCTATGTTCCAAAAGCTAGCATCCCAAGTACAAGGGGAGGGGACACAGACGCCACCACTAATGGGAGGCGTTGTCAGCATCACATTTTGGGAAGCACATGTGGGACGGAATATATTGTGGGGCCATCTCTGGAAAATGCAGTCTGCCATTTGTCCAAATCTTTTGCTCATGGCTTTGTGTTGTTTGTGTTGTTACGTTAAAATCTTTGTGTATTCTGGAAATGAGTCCTTTTCCAGTATGAGGCTTGAGTTTTCATTTTCTTAATGTTGTCTTGAAAAGAGCAAAAGTCGGGGTGCCTGGGTGGCTCAGTCGGTTAAGTGTCTGTCTTCAGCTCAGTTCATGATCTCTCAGTCTGTGAGTTTGAGCCCTGCATCGGGCTCTTTGCTGACAGCTCAGAGCCTGGAGCCTGCTTCGGATTCTGTGACTCCTTCTCTCTCTGCCCCTCCGCCTCTCACGCTCTGTCTCTCTCTCAAAAATAAACATTAAAAAAAACACAAAAGTCTTTCCTTTGGATAAAGTCTGCTTTATTTATTTCATCTTTTAAGGTTAGTACTTTCTGTGTACTAAGACATTTTTGCCTAAGCCAAGTTCTCAAAGATTTTCTCCAGTATTTTCTTTATAAGCTTTTAGTTTTCACTGTTATGTCTACATCTCCAGTTCAAGTTCATGTTTACACGTGGGGTAAGAGTTGAATTTCATTGTTTTCTCTTATGTATATCCAGTTGTTCTAGCACCATTGTTGGAAAGACTGTCTTTTTAGCATTGTACTACTCCAACTTTTTCAGATATCCATTTGATGCATCTGTTCCTTCTCAATATCTAACTTCACACCAATACCACACTGTCCTGATTACTTTAGTTTCATATTCAGCCTGGAAATTGGGTACTGTAAGTTCTCCACACTTGTGCTTCACTCTTAGAACTATTTTGGCTATTTTAGGTCTTTTGATTTCCATATAAGTTTTAGAATCAGCTTATTAATCTATAATTACGCATACCTGTCGGGATCTTAATTGGGTTTGCACTGACTCTGTAAACCAATTTGGGAAGAATTGACATATTAACAAACTTAAGTCTTTCAATCCAAGAGCACCGTATATATCTTCATTTGTTTAGAACTTATTTTTCTCAGCAGGATTTTGCAGCTTTCAGGTGTTGTAATAGGGGTCCTCAAGACCATCCTTAGGCTCAGTGATTAGCTAGGATCCACCGGGCTCAAGTTGTTATGGTTATTGCCCATCACAGTGAAGGATACAGAGTAAAATCAGCAAAGGGAAAAGGCACATGGGGCAAAGTGTAGAGGAAATCAGGTGCAAAATGGCAGGCGTTCTCACCCAGTGTCGTCGCACAGGTGCACTTAACTTCCCCAGTAATGATGTGTGCAGCACTTGCAGGGCGGCGCCAAGCGGGGGCGCTCTGACCTGGGCATTCAAGGTATGGATTGGAGGTGGTTGGTCACGAAGGTGTGCAGTGCCTGTGAGACCTCAGCTACTCCAGCGTCTACAGAGATGCTCACATGGGATTTCTCCTTCATGGTGTTAGGAGGGTAAATTGCACTGATTTTTTTTTTTAATATTTTTGAGAGAGAGAGAGAAAGGGAGGGAGGGAGGGAGAATATGACCTGGGGTGGGGCAGAGAGAGGGAGACACAGAATCCAATGCAGGCTCCAGGCTCTGAGCTGTCAGCACAGAGCCTGACGTGGGGCTCGAACCCATGAACTGTGAGATCATGACCTGAGCTGAAAGTCAGACACTTAACCGACCGAGCCACCCAGGTGCACCTCCATTGACTCATTTTTGAATGTTAAACCAAGTTCCTAGGATAAAACACACTTGTTCAAAAGCTGCTATTGTTTTTATATATTGCTAGATTCATCTTGCTAATCTCTGTCCAGGTTTTTGTGTCCGTGTGCACGCCTGCCTCATTCTGCCTGCACTCGGGTCTGAGAAGGTGTCCCCAAGCGGTAAGCCGCGTGAGCACAGGGCTTGCCTCATTTGTACTCTCCTTTCAGGTACCACAGTTCTGTGCTGCCCATTCCCCAGTATCTGAAAACTGGATAGGAAAACAAATATATTTCATATATTTTCTCCTTGCTGATAGTAGGAGGGCAAGTCTGGTCCAGTTTTTCTGTCATTTTGGAAGTAGAAATTTTTAGATAAACATAATTTTTGGAAAAACAAATAGCATTACTTTTATAAAAATCTTCACATTTCCATAACCTTTGAATTTTGAAAATTTTTATTTTAGGGAAGTATTTGGATTTGTGGGCTGAATTTCAGACTACAGTTAAGGTGAGCTTTTTTGTGTTGTCTCCATAAATATTATATTTCTAAAAATATTCACTTACCTAATAAGTGTGTGTGTGTGTGTGTGTGTGTGTGTGTGTGTGTGTGTGTGTGTATGTGTGTGTGTGTGTGTGTGTGTGTGTGTGTAGGAGGTCAGGATTGAAAGGGAGTGACAATGACCATCATCTTAAAATGTTGTTAAAAAAACAAAATTCATGTGAGTAAATTTTAAATATCATATTAACTTTATTCAATGATTCATGAATCGAGCAGCATCCAAGCTAGCAGATAAAAAGGTGCTCTGAGGAGCTATACAAAACAGAGGACTTTTATAGGCAGAAGGGAGCAGGAACAGGGAAGTTATACTAAGCAAAAAAAGCAGACTGGTTATTGCAGGATCACTTGCCTTTAGCTGATGGCAGGCATCTATCAGGCAGCTGACCTAACTAGTGCTGATCAGGTGATTAGATGATTCCTGAATGACCAGTGTAAGATTCCATTTCCCAGAGAGCCAAAACTGTAATTAAATTAATTTTCACATTGGTGATCTGAGGCACAGCATAAGTGAATCCATTTGGGACCGTTGTCTTATTTTTAGCGGGGCCAAATGTCACTATGAAATCGTAATCCTTTGGGAAATTGTCTTCCTACTCTACCAGGAGTAGGTTAAAGGGAATGACTCCCCCACCCCCTAGCCGGAAACACAAATTGAACACACGCTATTTGAGGCCACAGTTGTCACGTCTGAAGTTCATCTGCCCTCCATGTGTTACCAAGCCCTGATGCTTCTCCACGCACCCCCTCCCGCCCCCAGCACTATAAAGGCAGGCGGGATGGAGTTTAAATCCTGCTTTGCCACTTTCTAAGTATTTCAGGTTTACATATGATCCTGGCTTAGCTTTTAAACCTTTTTCAGATGAAGCTACTGAGGCTCAGAGAGTTGAAGTGACTTGCTCAACACGAAACAGTTCATGAACTTACGGGGCTTTAAAACTCAGACCCAGCCTGATTCTAAAGCTCTTAAGCTGTAAGCCATGCAGAAGATGGTCTGCAATTCTGTGCTGCTTTGAAGGTGAGCTGGCTTTTTATGCCGGCGCCACCACCATCACCACCGCCATCCTACCCAGTTAAAAGTTGGACTTCAGGGAGCATGTCATTCATCTCCTTTGCTAATCCATTTCCCCCCCCGAGATCTTTGACAGGACTTTGTGAATGTGCTGTGTACACTTATTTTGCAAGAGTAATACCAACTTTGCATATATATTTTTGTCTTGAACACGATTCACTCAACGTTTTTATTTCTTTTGTTGGAATTTATATTTACACACCGCAAAATATTATTTTTTAAAGGAACTGGTAAACAGTGGTGGTGAGACTTTGCAAGGAATAAAAAAGCTAACAGAGAGGCTGCAGGAAAGGGATGAAAACATTGAGCGTATCAGCATTTGGCTACAAGGGTATCTTGAAGAGCTGCGTTTTCTTATGGAACAGGAATTGAAAACGGACCTCCATAGTAAGTAACATCTCAAAAGCTCTGGGTAACAAAGAACCTCTTGTTATTTTACTGTGGCTGGTAACATCAAAAAAAAAGCATTTAAAACAAAAAGCTAACCAAAGAACGTAGTTATCTCTCATAGTCCATCCTCAATTAATATCACATTCACCTAAACATGGATTCTCATTTGTGGGGTTGAATGTGGTCCATCAGCAGTGAGACAAATCCCTTCCACCTATGTGAATTTTCTAAATAACTGAATATTTCTTTCTGGTTTTTTAAAACTCTTATTTTCAAGGTCTTTTTAAAAAACCCTTTTACACACTTTCTTATCTTCTTAAGCAGAGGATATGAAACATCACTTTACCTTTTCTTCCTGAGTTTAGTATTAAAAACAACAACTATTGCCTTCTCTGAAAATCAGTGATAGTGATGCCTTCTGGGGCTCCTGAGATGTAACACATTCTACATAACATGATTGTGTCACGAGCAAGCAGTCCAGTCTCTCCAGAGGATTATCAACTTCATTCTCAATTTTTACTCTAATGTCACGTTAGACGTGAGGCCCACAGAACTCTGTGCAGATTCTGGCTGCTGTAGGAAATGGAGGTCAGTCCTTGCACAGGGACAGCCCTGAGATCCTCGGGGTGGAATCCCTTGGGAAGACGGGATGATGGAGGTACAAAGGGCTGGGAGAAGGAAGGAGAATAGAGTGTAGAGGAGAAATGGAGTGGTGAAATGAGAATGTCATCTAGCAAATGCACGGATTAGAGGTGTCATTTTATTTAAAAAAATTTAATGTTTGTTTTTGAGAGAAAGAGAGAGAGAGTGCACAAGCAGGGGAGGGGCAGACAGAAAGGGAGACACAGAATCCTTAGCAGGCTCCAGGCTCTGAGCTGTCAGCACAGAGCCCCATGCAGGGCTCGAACTCATGAACTGTGAGATCATGACCTGAGCTGAAGCCAGACGCTTAACTGACTGAGACCCCCAGGTGCCCCTAGAGGTGTCATTTTAAAGAAGGTCATTAGCTAAGCAATTTTAAAGGTGGGTTGTAGAAAATGAAATAAGATAGAAAGTGATAGGACTAAAGACATTCCAGTATTTGCTAAAAACCAATGTTCTCAGGGCACTGCTTGACCAGAGAAATAATGTTTTAGTGACCATTGAAGACTTTTGTGGGTAAACTTTATCAGCCAAAAAGCTGTTTTTGCGGTCCTGCTTCAGCCTGGTGATACTTATTATGTATCCGTGCATATTGGGTTGCCAATGGGCCCTGGTCACTTTGTAAAATTTTCTTTGGGAAGTTAGGACATCCCCAGCAACTGTATATCAAGCAGAATTTTAAAAGTGAAATCACCTCAAAGCATCAATTGCACTATTTTCACATGAATGAGTCTCCCATCTTTGTCTGAAACCTGATGGGATCTTTCATGTTGGAGCAAATGTAAATAGATTAGATTGAAAAGCTAAGCCCACTGAGTAATACCATATTCTCTTTTTCACATATTTTGTGGACTGTCTCATTGATAACTATATGGAAAGTAGAATATTACAGTGTGAAAATAAAGGAAGACCAGCTAAATGGAAATAAGCTGAGGCATAAAACTTGGTATAGCAAGAGAATGAGTCACCATCCTTTGCTTTTTGCAGAGATCCAAAGGCAGGGGAATGGGAAAGGTGTAATGTGAAAAAACAGGGAAGGTGTCTGGTGTGCTCCGATTGGAGCTTGTTAGCATGGGGAAGCTGGGAGCAGCTTAGGAGGACATGGTATGTCATTAATTAGTAAGCGTATCTGGCTTTCTCTGGTTGTTCCAAGGTTAAAAGGGTCAAAAGTAGGGAAGTTAGTGGTCAGTGCTAATGTTATGACATTCTGGGCCAGTTGCAGAGTGTGTGGGTCAGAGAACTCCTCAGGCTCTAGTCTTCTCACTTCTGCTATTGTGGGAGAATCAGTTATCTTACAAATGTATGTAAAATCCGTTGTCATAGGGGTTTCCCAGGTGTAGCAGAAGAACTGTGAGAGAACCTAACAGGGAATGAGACTTTGACCCAGTTAAGGAATCGGGGGAGGAGTGGTCTCTGAAATGGAGCTGACATTGAATGTTTCTGGTTTCCCTAACTCCACTTATCTCTGCTCCTAGAAGAGCATCAGCACGATGTGGGCTTTGAAGGTAGGCGTACCTGGCCTCAGATCTCAGCCCTGCTTCCTACGTGTTATTTAACCTCTACTCCCTAGGTTCCCTGATCATAAAATATGGATAGTTAACAGGAAGTTAGAAAGCATCGGACCCAAATTAGGCACTCATCAGATCTCTTGAAATCTATGGCCCTCCTAAGGAAGTAAGTCAGCTTTGACCCCTTGGATTTCTTAATCATGAGCCACCTGTAATCTGGCTTTTGGATTTTCCCTTTTGAATGGCTTCTCTCAAGTGATGGGGCTTGTAAAGAAGCCCTTGATCTCTTCCAGCTCAACAGTGCTCTCCCGTTCTCTTCTGGACATAATCTGTCACTGTAGCCCTGCAGGGCCTGGCCCTCTGCTTCAGGAATACTGCACTAGCTTCAGTAACAGATGGGGGCACCTCTGAGCCTGGCACCAGAGCAAATGCTGCAGTTACTGAGTTGAATAAGACCCAGTTCTTGAACCTCAAAGTACGTATATCGTGAGAGCAAACAAAGAGCTGATTAGAGTACAAGGGATTCCTTCTAGTGAGTGGCTATGAGAGGGTAAAGGAGACACCTGTAAGCCTTTTTTTAGGTGTTGGGAATACAGAAGGATGTCTTCCTGAAAGGGCAGTAGACGTGCCCTGGGCCAAGGACCGCGGTAGCCTGGCTGAGTAGACATCTACCGGGGGGACCGGTTGGCACAGGTGGAGGACCAGCTTGTCAGAACTTAAAATGCCAGAATTCATCTTGAAAACTAAGATTACCTTTTATTTGGAAGGACTGTTAAGGCAAAAAGTAAACAAGTTCTCAGTGTGTATTCCTAAATCAAATAGTAACCGAGTACAGATTATTTTTTAAAAAGTATTAAAGTTACAGATATTTATATTAACTAAATATCTTCATTTGGTATGTGTAGTACAGAAGACTTTTAGACCGAGGGATATTTTAAAAGAAAGAGCAAATTTGTATATGCTGTCAGCCAAGTCTTGCAACCCAATAGTTTCAGAAAAATATATAACATGTAATTATTAAATTTATCAGTTGACCCAAATTAGTAAAAATATTTTGACCTTTAAATTACCTATCCAGCACTGGTTGGCAAAATAATTACCATGCACTATAGCAGTGAGGGTTATGATTGCCTATGAGTACCTAAGTAAAAACTGAACAAACCTGAACTAGGACAAGGGCAATTTGTTTATTTTTTGTTGTTGTGTTTTTAAATGTTTGAGAAAGAATCCCAAGCAGACTCCGCACTGTCAGTGCAGAGCCTGACGTGGGGCTTGAACTCACAAACCATGAGATCATGACCTGAACCAAAATCAAGAGTATGATGTGTAACTGATGGAGTAACCTAGGTGCCCATTTTTTTATATTTTTAATGACCATGTTTCAACAGATTATTTACTAACATTAACAACCACAGTTGCTATGAATTGTTCTGATCTTGTTCTTAAATATATATCTGCATTTTTAATTTGCTTTAAGTATTCCTGAAATTCTTTGCATTTGAGGAATGTAATAATTACATGATTTTTCCTTTTGCATACACATGTTTCTGCTAGACTAGGAAATCAAAGGAGATAATTGTTAAAATGGTTCCAAATGTAACAGGACAGATATGGTACTGGTAAGCAGATAATGACTCCCCAGGCTCTACGCCACCCCCAAGTCCCAGATTATACAGTCATCTAATTGAGGATTCTTTGGGAAATTTAGAATTTTAATGGATACTAATAACCACCCAAACTTGTATGAGATACATAAAATTCTTATTTTTATTCCTACAGAAAAGAAGAAACACGTTCATATCAAAAAAGTCCACCCCCCCGTGGTTGAATGTACCATGAAAAACGCATTAACAGAGAAAAAATAACATAATAACTTCAAAGATACAACTGCTGTGAATTCAGAAGGCACAAAGTGAGTGCACTTTCTTTCAGATTTTGCAATGGTCAGTGAAAGTTTTAAGTTTGAGATTAACAAGCCTGCATAATCCCCACTGAATAGCAGAATTGGTGAATAATCTGACCATGTTTATCCATTTGTGGTGTTTAGAAGGTTATCAGGTTAAGTGCTAAACCTTATTTTGGTTCCACATGAATCTCTTAAAGGCTTCAAAGCATAAAATTCACAGCACACCTATCAACAACCACAGGAAAACTATTTATGTATTGTATATATTCCGTATTTTGTTAAATCTAAGAAGGCATCAATTCTGAGATGCATCCTAATTCAGAGATGTCACATGTGAAAAAGTTTCAGGATCAATAAAATATGGCCCTGGTATACAGCCTTTAAAAAGGAGACCTAAGAAGGAGGGACTATGTGAATACATGTATTTATTCATTTGGGAAAGGAATACTCCTCTTACTAAATAGTTCGAATTATTTCCACAATTCGTGTGGCAAAATACAATTAAATGTCAGAACATCTGAGATTTTTTTTGTAAACATTTTATTGTTTTTCTTAACAGAAACAACCAGAAGATGTTTTCAACCAAACCACCTATAAACAAAAAAACCTGTTATATAAATTATGGTCTAGTTTTATAATCAAAATACTGTATTGGTAAAAATAAATAGATAACAACAAACAACGTACTTCATTTCTATGATTGCTAGCAGACCACCAAGGTATGTTTGTCCTTATAATTACACTTGAAAAACAAATACATGCAAAATTAGGTCAATGCTAAAGATTTCAGCTTATTCCAGAAACATGATTTTGCTCTAAAGAATAACAATATTGTTACAGGAGGCAAGCGCTTCCTAACAAGCCTGTAGTGTCCCAGTGTGCTACAGCATATCTACTATATTTTTCCAAGTCTAACCATAAAGGCTGTTAACAAACAAACCCCATCTTATTTCCATGTACAACAGAAGAGCATTAATACGTTTTATATTTTTTACAAGGAACACTTTTTAGGTTTTTTGGCTCTTACATTCAGTGTCCATTGGCTCCTTCGGACAGTATCCGTGAAGGTTCGGTAAATTTTGCAGTGAACAAGTAAAAAAGAGCTGGGGTGGGTACCAAAGCCAAAAGGGGTAAATCTTGCTCGAGTTTATCCACTCTGGAAATGGATATTATTCCATAGGCATGAAGTAACCAGTGGCTGAAGAGAACAATAAGTCTTTTCTTTCTCACCAGAAGATCATAGCAATTCTATGTAATTTTATAAAAGAGAGAAAACAAATACAGATTATCAGGCTAAATAAACTAGATAATTTATTATAATTTAACATGTATTATTTGTTGGGAAGATGGCAGAACAGGAGGATCCTGAGCTTACCTCATCCCATGGATACACTGAGGTAACAGACACAACAGTGCAACTAACTCTGAAAATGACCCAAAGACTGGCAGAAGATTTTCCACAGTTAACTGTAGAGAGGAGGCCGCATCAACAAGGGTAAGAAGGGAGAGACTAACCATAAAGAGGAGGGACACCACAAGTCAAAGTGTCAGACCTCACACCAGGAACCCTAGGCACGGGGGTCCAGCACTGGGAGGACGAGTCCCCATAACGTTAGGCTTTGAAAAATAGTGGGCCTTCACTTTGCGAGTTTTTATAATTGGTGGCACTTAGCTCCAAGAGCCCCAGAAGACAACAGAGAAACTGAGTAGTCCCAGCCATTAAAGAGCCGGCATAACCTGGCAGAGATACAGCATGGAAGCAACAGTTTGAAAAGCACCAGAGGTATCTGTGAAGGAGATTTAGAGATTTACTAATCTCAGAATGTACAATAGAAGTGCAGGGATCTTTAGGAAACTTCTCCAAGAACAAAAGAGCTGGCAAATGCCATTTCTCCCCACTCCTACACCCAGACACTTGCAGGAACCAGCAGAAGACTCTCCACCTGTCTTGCTAGCACCATGTCCCAACATACCCTGTGAGCAACCCCAGAGTGGCTCCTGCCCTGGGGAGAGGGGAAGGTAATCACACACATGAGTGTGCCCGCAGTCCAAATAGCCGAACCTTATAACCAAATGTGCAGAGGAAGGACCCTGCTGATCCATGCTAGTGTAGCCTCAACAGACAGATTGGGAACAAGCCTCTGGTGGGACTGCCAGCCCCACCAACCAGTGAAAACCTCTCAGGAGACAAGGCAGGGAGAACGCCCCGGAGACAGGTGCAACTGCAGCCCCAAAAGACAGAATGGGGTCAGGCATCTGGTCTGACCACTAGGACTGCCACACTACAGGCTCGCAGCGGCCCCGGACTGGCACTTTAAAAGCACACCCACCAAACCCTGCCTGCCTGGTGTGCCCCAAGCAGATGAAGTGGGGCCACTGCTGCTGACTGAAGGCAAACGCAGCTCGGCCACAACGGTAGGACACATGTACCCACACAGGAGACACCCCTGAAGTGCCTGGTTATGGTGACCAGGGTGCCATAGGGCACTACAGGACCTCTCCTTCAGAAGACCACAGCTTTCAAGATCAGGAGATATAGTGGACTAGAATCTAATACATGGAGGAAAAAAAATACACAAATGAGGAGACAGAGGAATATGTCCCAAATGAAACAGAGATATTATGCATGATGAACAACTCAAAGTAATATTCAGTGGACTTGAGAAAAGAGTGGAAGATCTCAGAGTCAGAGATGAAGAACTCAACCGGGATGAACAATACACAAGAGGGAATCAATAATTTAGAGGAGGCAGAAGAAGGATCCATGATTTGGAAGATGTATATAATGGAAAGCAGCCAAGCTGAACAGCAACCAGGAAAAGATACACTAAAAAAGAATAGGTTAAGGGAACTCAATGATACCATCAAGCATAATAGTCACATTATAGGGATCCCAGAAGGAGAAGAGAGAGAAAAGGGGCAGAAAATTGAAGACACATTAGCTGAAAACTTCCCTAATCTGGGGAAGGAAACAGACAACCTAAGGAGGTCCACACCAAGACACATAGTAATTAAAATGGCAAAAGTAGTGACAGAGATTTTTACAAGCAGCAAGAGAAAGGAAAGCAGGTACATATTTAAAAAACAACCCCAGGGGCGCCTGGGTGGCGCAGTCGGTTAAGCATCCGACTTCAGCCAGGTCACGATCTCGCGGTCCGTGAGTTCGAGCCCCGCGTCAGGCTCTGGGCTGATGGCTCGGAGCCTGGAGCCTGTTTCCGATTCTGTGTCTCCCTCTCTCTCTGCCCCTCCCCCGTTCATGCTCTGTCTCTCTCTGTCCCAAAAATAAATAAAAAACGTTGAAAAAAAAAAACAACCCCATAAGCCTATGAGCTGATTTTTCAGCAAAAACTCTGAAGGACTGAAGGGAATGGCATAATATATTCAAAGTGCTGAAAGGAAAACAAAACAAAACAAGAATACTTAGCAAAGTCACCATTCAGAATAGGAGGAGAGATAAAGAAGTGCATCACTGCTAAACCAGCCTCACAAGAAATATTCACCGGAATTCTTTGAGTGGAAAGAAAAGGTCATAATCAGAAGAAAATTAGGAAAGGAAAAAAATGTCACAGATAAATGCAAAAATATAATAAAAGATTAGTCACATATAAAACCAGTATGGAAATTAAAGCACAAAAGCAGTAAAATCAATTGTATCTATAAGAATCAGTCAAGGGAAAAAAAAAAATCAGTCAAGGGATTCATAAAAGGATGTAAAGTATGATTATATACATAAAATGGGGGGGGGAGGGGAGTAAAAATTTAGTGCTTTTAGAATGGGTTCAAACTAAAGTCACTCACAACTTAATATAGACTGCTATACACATAAGGAGTTATATATGGACATAAAGTAACCACAAATCAAAAACCTATAATAGATACATAAATAGAAAGGACTCTAAGCATAACAGTAAAGCCATCAAACCACAAGGGCAGAGAAAGAAAAGGAGCAGAAAACTAGAAAGCAGTGAAAGTAAGAAAATGGCAATAATTACTTTGAGTATAAATGGGACTAAATACTACAGTCAAAAGACACAGGGTCCTGAGTGGATAAAAAACAAAAACCTAAGTGCTGCCTTTAACAGACTTACTTCAGACTTAAAAATAGACGCAGACTGAAAGTGAAGGGATGGAAAAAAAAGTATGCAAACGGAAAAGAAAGCTGGAATAGCAATACTTATACCGGACAAAACAGACTTTAAAACAAAGTCTGTACCAAGAGACAAAAAAGGACACTACATAATAATAGAACAATCCAACAAGAGGATATAACAATTATAAATATCTATGCAGCCAACATGGAAGCACCTAAACACATAAAGCAACTATTAATAGACACAAAGAAAGGTGACAGTAATCCACTAATAGTTAATTTCAACACTATACTTACATCAATGGATACATCATCATTCAGACAGAAATCAGTAAGACCAGTGGCTTTTCATGACACATAAAACCAGATGGACCTACAGATATATTCAGAATATTCCTTCCAAAAACAATGGATTCCAAATTCTTTTCAAGTGCACATGGGACCTTCTCCAGAATGGATCACATGTCAGACTATAAAACAAGTCTCAGTAAACTTAAAAAGATTAAAATCCTATCATGCATCTTTTCTAACCACAAAGGTATGAAACTAGAAATCAATCACAAGAAAAAAAATGTAGAAACACAAACACATGGAGGCTAAATAACATGCTACTAACAATGAATGGGTCAACCAAGACATCAAAGAGGAAATTAAAAAAATACATGAGACAAATGAAAACCACAATGGTTCAATATGTTTCATTCATATGTGGATCCTGAGAAATTTAACAGAAGACCACGGAGGAGGGGAAGGGGGAAAAAAAGTTACAGAGAGGGAGGGAGGCAAACCATAAGAGACTCTTAAATACTGAGAACAAACTGAGGGTTGATGGGGGAAGGAGGGAGAGGGGAAAGTGGGTGATGGGGGAAGGAGGGAGAGGGGAAAGTGGGATTGAGGAGGGCACCTGTTGGGATGGGCATTGGGTGTTTTATGGAAAACAATTTGACAATAAATTGTATTTAATAATGTAAATAAGTAAAAAAAAACCCCACAGTGGTTCAAATCTTTGGGAAATGGCAAAAGTTGTTCTAAGAGTGAACATTATAGCAACAGAGGGCTACCTCAAGAAGCAGGAAAAGTTTCAAATAATCTTACTCCTAAACAAGCTACAAAAAGCCCATAGCCAGTAGAAGGAAGAAAATAATAAAGACTAGAGCAGAAGTAAATAAAAGTTTAAAAAAAAAAAACAACAGATCAGTGAAACCATGAGCTGGTTCTTTGAAGATCAACAAAATCGGTAAGCCAGATTCATCAAGAAAAGAGAGGTCTGAAATAAAACTAGAAACGGAGGAGAAATGACTGATGCCACAGAAATACAAAGGATTAAAAAAGATTATGAAAAATTATACACCAATAAATTGGACACCCTTGAAGAAATGGATACATTCCTAGAAACATACCAGGTAACTGAATCAGGAAACTACTATCAATGAAATGGAATCAGTAATTGAAACACTCTCAACAAACTAAAGTCCAGGACCACATGGCATTACAGGTGAATTCTAAAAGAAAAGTTAAGGGGTTGCCTGGGTGGCTCAGTTGATTAAGTGTCTGATTCAACTTCAGGTCAGGTCATATCTCAGGGCTGAGATCGAGCACCACATCAGGCTCCGCGCTAAACATAGAACCTGCTGGGGATTCTCTGTCCCCCTTTCTCTCCCTGCCCCCACACTTGCGCTCTCTACATAAATAAATAAATAAATAAATACCCGTTCTTCTCAAACTATTCCAAAAAATAGGAAGGGAAGCTTCTCAATTCTGTGAGGCCAGCACTCTGATACCACAACCAGAGAAAGATACCACAAAAAGAGAAAACTACAGATATGTTACACATCTACATATTATAATTACTCAACAATTATCTCTGATGAACACAGACGCAAACATCCTCAACAAAATACTGGTAAACCAAATGGGACAATATACTAAAACAATTATTCTCTACAACCAAGTGGGTTTTACAAGTTCAATATTTGCAAATCAATCAACATGCAACATCACATTAATGAGAGAAGACATAAAAACCATAGGATCAGCTCAACAGATGCAAAACAGCATTATTTGTCAAAGCACAACATCCATTTGTGACAAAACCTCTCCACAAAATAGGTCTAGAGAGAACATACCTCAACATAGTGAAGGCCAAATATGAAAACCCCACAGCTTAAATCTTACTAAATGGTAAAAAACAGAGCTTTTCCTCTAAGATCCAGAACAAGACAAGGATGTTCACTCTCATCACTTTTATTCAACATACTACCAGAAGTCCAAGCTATAGCAATCACATAAGAAAAAATAAAAGGCATCCAAATTGGTAAGAAGTAAAACTTACACTATTTGCAGATGACATACAGTATAACCTTGGATTGTAACTTGTTCTGCGAGTGTTCCACAAGATGAGCAAACAGTTGCAATAAATTTGGACTTGATAAACAATCGATGTCTTGCAATATGAGTAGTAAGTGACAGTGAATGTCACATGATCACAACTGAGCCAAGGGTTCTGGAAATTCACTTTGATATACAAGTAGTTTGGATTACAAGCATGTTTCTGGAAGGAATTATGCTCACAAACCAAGGTTTTACTGTATTATGTAGAAAACCATAAAGACCCACTGAAAACCTCCTAGAACTGATAAATGCATTCAGTGAAGTCGCAGGATACAAAATTAATAAACAGAAATCTGTTGCATTTCTATACACTAATAATGAAGTAGGAGAATGAGAAATTAAAAGAACAAACCAAGGAAGTGAAAGACCTGTAGCCTGAAAATTATAAAACACTGATGAAAGAAACTGAGGGTGACACAAACAAATGGAAAAGAAATTCCATGCTAATGGATTAGAAGACCCAATATTGTTAAAATGTTTACAATGCCCAAAGAAATCTACAGATTTAATACAATCCCTATCAAAATAGCAACATTTTTATAGAACTAGAATAATTGTAAAATTTATATGGAACCAAAAAAACCCTTAAATAGCCAAAGCAACCTTGAGACAGAAAAACAAAGCTGGAGGTATGACAAGCCCAGATTTCAAGATATACTACAAAGCTACAGTATTCAAAACAGTATTGTACTGACACAGAAGGAGACACAGATCAGTGGAACAGAATCCCCTGAAATAAACCCCTGCACATACGGTAAAGTAATTTAGGACCATGAAGGCAAAAGTACACAATGGGGAAAAGACGGTCTAGTCAATAGTGTTGTGAAAATTGTACACGTACATTCACAAAAATGAAGCGGGACCACTTTCTTACCCCATACACAAAAATACACTCAAAATGGATTAAAGACCTAAATGTGAGCCTTGAAACCATAAAGTTCCTAGAACAAAATAGGCAGTAATCTGACATTGGCTAAAGAAACATTTTCCTATATATGTCTCCTCAGGCAAGAGAAACAAAGTAAAAACAAAGTATTAGGACTACACCAGAATAAAAAGCTTTTACAAAGTGAAGGAAATCATCAACAAAACTGAAAGGAAACCTAATGAAGGGGAGAAGAGATTTGCAAGTGATATATCTGTAAGAAACAATCCGATTAAAAAATGGGCAGAGGACCTGAAGAGTTTTCGGAAAAAAATTTACAGATGGACAACAGACACATGCAAAGATGATCAGCATCACTGATCATCTGGGAAATGCAAATTAAAACCACCAGGAGAAATCACCTTATGCCTGCCACAGTGGCTAACATCCAAGACATAAGAAATGACAAATATTGGCAAGGAGGTGGAGAAAAAGGACCCTTGTGTACCACTGGTAGGAATGCCAACTGGTACAGCCACTGTGGAAAATATGCAGGTTCTTCAAAAAATTAAAAATAGAATAACCAAATTCCACTACTGGGTATTTACCCAGAAAACAAAAACACTAATCTGAAAAGATATATATGCACCTCCACTTTTTTTTTTTTTAATTTTTTTCTTAATGTTTATTTTTGACAGAGAGAGCACGAGTGGGGGAGGGGCAGAGAGCGACGGAGACACAGAATCTGAAGCAGGCTCCAGGCTCCGAGTTGTCAGCACAGAGCCTGACGCAGGGGCTTGAACTCACGGACTGTGAGATTATGACCTGAGCCGAAGTCGGACGCTCAACTGACTGAACCACCCAGGCGCCGCATATGCACCTCCCCATTTATTGCAGAATTACAAAGCCAAGATACGGAAACAACCCAAATGTCCATGGATAAATGAATGGATAAAGATGTGGTATAGATGAACAATGGAACATTACTTAGTCATAAAAAAGAATGAGATCTTGCCATTTGCAACGACATGGATGGACCTAGGGTATAATGCTAAGTGAAGTAAACCACTGAGAGAAAGACAAATACCATACAATTTCACTCATATGTTAAGAAACAAAGGATAAAAAGGGACTGGAAGGAAAAAAATAGACTCAAATACAGAGAACAAACTGGTGGTTACCAGAGGGGAGGTGGGAGAAATAAAGGGGATTAAGAATACACTTATCTTGATGAGCACTGAGTAATGTATAGACTTGTTGAGTAATTATATTGTACACCTGAAACTAATAGAACACTGTATGTTAATACTTCAATAAAAATAAAATATATTGTTTCCACACAAAATCTCAGAATTATGCAATGTTTGACCTAAAAAGGACCTAAGAAATCACTCATTCTAGCTACTAGTTTACAGATGAGGAAACTGGAAACTGAGGCTTCCTATAGCCATATAAGCACTCCCGGGACAGCACCAAGACAGGAGCCCATGTCTCTTAAGTTCTAGTCCACACCAGCATTCAACCCTGGAAACACTCCAGTTTCTTCTGATAGATAGGAACTAGAAGGGAATCCCATACTATGTGCCTGCTTCCTGCCCTGATCCACTGTAGCTGAGGGTTACAGGTGGGAAGTAGGAGGTACATACACCCAACTTCCTCAGTCTCTAGTATTCCTCGAGTCTGCTGCCTGCATAACAGAAATGACCTATGAACACTGTGATTTCCTTTCATCTTTAAAACAGTTCTATAATATGTAGAAATTGGAGGGACCAAGTTATTATAAAAGTAGTATCTGAAGGTGCTATTAAACATACTGAAATGTAATTTGCAGTAGGTTAGTTACCAACTTTCTCTTATTAAACAACTCATCAACTCATCTAGAATTAGATTTTCTTTTCCTGATTCACGTCCCTATTTCTGATTCATTATAGAGTGTAACTGAAGTACACAAACATTTTATACATGAGAGATTCCTGGGGCAGAGAAATAAGTTTCAAGCTGATTTAACTACCCACAGTAGTTGTAGATAATAAACAAAAATTTAAAGGCTTTATTTTATTGAAATAGCCAATCATTTCCTCCTTCAAGTCTTTCCCTAGAGTTGATAAAAGTGACAAAATGAATTTGTTTATCTTCTTTAAACACCTTGTAATGTTGATTAAAGATTACAAAGGAGAAATGGGGACAGAATACAAATGAAAACATTTGAATCACCATAAAAATATTCTGTGTATTTCCTCTATTATTCTACCTGAAAGCCATTCCCTCTCATTCTTTCGGTAACATAATAGAAAAAAGAGCAACAACAAGGACTCCAAAATAGGCTCTGAACTCTAGAACTTTTTTAAAGAAAGAATTAAGAGAAAGCACACATCTTATCGACTGCAGTACGCGGTTGAAGACAGTGCCCGGGCACTAGACTAGCAAGCAGGATGGACGAGAACTAAGACACTTTACACTTTTATTCCTTTCAAGTTAAAGGAATAACTCAAAGAGTTCTTTCAAACAGTGGCCTTCCACCGAAACACTAAAAAGAGGCACAAAATGGAGGTCTCAAAACAGGAACAGTATCAAAACTAATGTGACTATTAATGTTCTTTCAAATCACCAAAATATTAGAGTGCGAAAGTAAACATCCATAATCAAGAAAATAAAACTGGGAACAAAATATAGAAGGGTATGGAATGTATATAATTATTGATGACTTAGTCATCATCATTATAAAATAAAATATAAAATTAATTCTACATACAATAAAGTATTTTATGTTTCCTTCAAAATAGTGTTAACAACTTTCAACATTTCAATAATTAAACATTTTCTATGTGGGTCAATTTTGTGAAATGATAGTTTTTTTTCTCCAAGATGCTGAATAGTTGAGCCTACTACTTCACTGACTTCCCAAGCATATACAGTGTAACATACAACCTTTTATAAACTGAACTAACCAGCTAATAGCTATTGAGTGCCATTCACCAAGGATTACAGGATTACAACAACAATCAGGAGTACTATTTATGTACTATTTTCCTATTCAGTTGTCAAATCTATTTAAAAAACAAACAACCTGTTAACAAAGGAAAAAAGGTTTCCTACCTCTATTTCAGAAGCCGACATGTACACAGCCAGAGTAACCAAAGATAATACTAATATAATGTATGGAAAGGCATAATCTGAAAAACAAACATGGGTATTATATTGAAAATTAAATATTTTGAATAAAACATCAAAAAAATTCAAACAGTATAATTCTCCCCATAGTTGAAAACTTTCTCAACCAGTCCCATGAGAGACTTAAGCCCTAATGCCCTAAAAGGGGTCAGCAAACTTTCTGAAAACAGCCAGAGAGTAAATATGTTTGGCTTTGCGGGCCATACAGTATCTGTCTCAATCACCCAAGTCCCTGTTACAGTGGGAAGCAGCCAGACAATACATAAATGCATGGGTGTGGCTATGTTCCAATAAAACTTTATAAACAACAAAACCCAAACTTCATATAATTTTAACATGTTAAGAATTAACTACTTTTTTTCCCGTACCATTTAAAAATACAAAACTTGGGGCATCTGGGTGGCTCAGTCAGTTAGGCGTCCAACTCTCTGATTTCAGCTCAGGTCATGATCTCACAAAGTGAATGGTGAGATGGAGCCCCATGTCTGCACTGACAGCACAGAGCCTGCTTGGGAATTCTCTCTCTCCCTTTCTCTGCCCCTCTCCCCACCCCTCAAAATAAATAAAACATTAAAAAAATGTAAAACAATCCTTGGCCTAGCTTTGAAGACCCCTGCCTTAAGGCATCCACTGAATGTAAAGAATTAACTTCCATCCATGTATCTAGAAGGATACTAGTATGTACCAAACTTGACTTGGGAGGATTGAGAAAATACTCAAATAATTTTGTTTCATGATCCCGGTAGAGGACTCTGGTTGAGAAATGCTAAATATAACAGTTATTCAGTTTTAATTACTCTTTAGAAAAGTTCATGTATCAACAAACCTCAAAGGATAAATGGATCATCCAATATTCTTTTTCTTTTTTTTTAATGTTTGTTTATTTTTGAGAGAGAGAGAGACAGAGCATGAGCAGTGGAGGGGCAGAGAGAGAGAGAGAGAGAGAGAGAGAGAGAGAGAGAGAGGGGGGGGGGGGGGATGGAGGGAGGGAGGGAGGGAGGGAGGGAGGGAGGGAGCCACAGAATCAGAAGCTAGCTCCAGGCTCCAAGCTGTCAGTACAGAGCACGACACGGGGCTTGAACTCACAAATTGTGAGATCATGACCTGAGCTGAAGTCAGACACTTAACCAACTGAGCCACCCAGGTGCCCCTCCAATATTCTTTATGTCAAAATTCTAGCTATTTCTACTTGAAGCAAATTTTTTTTCTTACAAAATACTATCTTTCTCTTAAAGTGTTTTCAATTTACAGCACACTAAAATGAGCAAATTGAGAAAAAGAAATCTTGAATTATTTTTCATATAATTATTTTAAAACAACTTCAATTTATGAAACCACTTATCATTTTACATTGCAATGGAACCCATCTAGAAGAATTTCAAACGTTAATTCAGAATGCAGAAGGCAGAAACTTGGAATAATCTATACAGGCCTGATTCCAACTTACTAAATAAGTACCTTTTTGACATTTAGAATATTTTAGTTTATAGACAGTGATAAGCATCCTCAACAAACAATTCATTTATAAATATTTATAAATAGCTAAACAATGTTGATAGTGATACAAATTTAGGACAGAGTAGTAAAAAGCCATCTAAGGTAAGAGGAAATTTCTAACAAGGCCTAAATTTGTGGGGAGTGGAGGGTGGTCTTGGGCTCAGGCATGGTTCTTACTCTAGGATATAAAATAATTTAAGATTTTGAGCAACTAGGCCGGGGGATGGGGGTGCCGAGAATCTACATTTTAGTTCCCCTGGTAGTTCAGATACAGATCACGCTTAAAAACGGGCTTCAATAATATTTCTAAGCAGGTAAAAGTGTGTCACAGGCCTCTAATGATTCCAGCGCCTCTCTCCCTAGACCCAAGTATTATCTCTTAAGCTACCTACCAGAGGATGCTTGCTGCTCTACTTTGCTCAGACTTCTGTTTCTCCTTGTTATGAACAGAAAGTTTGTGTCCCCCCCCCCAATTCTCCTGTTGAAATCCTAACTCGCAACGTGAGGGTAGAGGTGGGGCCTTTGGGAGGTGATGGGGACATGAGGGCAGAGCCCTCGTGAATGGAATTAGTGCCCTCAAAACAGAGACCCCAGAGAGCTCCCTCCCCTCCTGCCACGGAGGACACAGTGGGCTCTTACCCAGACACCAAATCTGCTGGTGCCTTGCTCTTGGACTTCCCATTCTCCAGAACGAGGAGAAAAAGTTTCTGTCGTTTGCAAGCCACCTATAGTATTGTAACAGCCGTCTGAAACGACTAAGACACCCCCACAAAAAATTATCTATTTTTTTCATTATCATAAAATTATGACTTGGTATATAATGTCCTCTGTGACTAATCTCAGGAGCCTTCATGAATTTATATTTAGTGCAAGTGAACACTGACTCTTCTATCCTCACAATGAATGTGTTTTGAGCAGGGGCTTGTTAACAAAATGATCAGACACTCACTGTGAGAAAAAGCATTTTTCTTTAAAAAAAAAAAAATAATGTTTATCTTTGAGAGAGAAAGAGACAGACTGCGAGTGGCAGAAGGGCAGAGATAGAGAGACACACAGAATCTGAAGGAGGCTCCAGGCTGTCAGCACAGAGCCCCACATGGGGCTCAAACCCATGAACAGTGAGATCATGAGCTGAGCTGAAATCCAATGCTCGACCAACTGAGCCACCCAGGTGCCCCAGAAAAGGCATTTTTCAATGTAGGCAGGTACAGTATATGAAGCAATGGTGTCTGGCAGTCTCCTGGGCTAACTTCCCAAACCCTGACTGACTTTCCACAGCTTTTTCCCCTTTTCTCCTCGTGTAACCAAGAGGTCCTACACAATAGCACCATCCATAGGTTAGGACACAGGGATTTGAAGGCTGACAATTCTTAAATCTTTCTAGCCTAGACAGCTCTCCCAAGTACCAGACTAGTATAATTACCTGTACTCTTGTGAATATTCCATGAACACCTACAACTGAATTCACTTCTCATCAACATATCTAATTTGCTTTTTCTAATATTCACCGTTGCTCTATTCACCAGTTACTAAGTCAGAAAGCTACTCTATGGGGGCACCTGGGTGGCTCAGTCAGTTGAGTGTCTGACTCTTGATTTCAGCTCAGGTCATGATCCCAGGGTCGTGGGATCAAGCCCTGCGTTGGGCTCTGCTGAACATGAGCCTGCTTAAGATTCTCTCTCTCAATCTCTCTCCCTCTGCCCCTCTCCCCAACTTGTGCACTCAAAAAAAAAAAAAAAAAAAAAAAAAAAAAAAAGCTATCTATCATATTCTCCTTGCGCTCTGTCACCCCTATGTTTAATCAGTTATGTAGTCTAGTTAAATCTATCTTTAAAGCAGCTCTCCATTCCCAGTGTTTCTCTGTGTTAGGTCAGACAGACTTGGCTAGCTGCAATAACCTCTTCACTGATCCCCCAGGTTCTCTTTCCCGACGAATCCATCCTCCACACTGTTACCAAGTTCTCTTTCCAAAATGCAAACCTAGGCATGTCACTCTTCTGCCTAAAATCCTTAAAGAGTAGGACCCTATTCTCTAGAGCAAGAATAGTGACCTCAAACCCCTATAGAGGCCAGCCAGGCAAGTAAACAACTGAAGTGGGCCAAAACTAAAACAGGGAATGTAAGAGCTAGAAGGAAATACACATTTTCAAATACTATGCAGGCCCAACGGAAACAATAGATCTGTAACTAGAATATGAGGGATAATAGACCCCTGACTAATCTCCAATTTCCTCTTCCCTTGGCCACACCTTCACAGTGCCTTCCTCATCTTGAACCAAATTCATCACCAAGCTACATAGTGATGCCCAGTCTTGCCTAGTTCTTTTAGGCCAGAAGCCTTGCCCTCTGTACCCTGGTGGGCTCCACAGAGAAGGTGGTATCTAACGTCCCTGCAACATTCAATGTCACATATTCAGGTTAAGTGCTATACTGTGTTCTCTCAGCTACTTCTAGCTTTCCTAGTAGTATGTCAGTTCTTTAACACCAACTTCTTATTCTTCTTTTGAGTCACAGTTCAGTCTAAATAGTTGCTGAATAAATGAATAGCTATACTAAAGAGTATACTGAGGATTCTTTTATCGTACCCAAAAGGATTTCATAAAGGAACTCAGAAACCAAAGACGTAACTTTATGATAAGTAGTACATACTAGTGTGCGTGTGTGTGTGTACGTATATATAAAATCAACAGTAATTTCCATGTATTATATACAAAAACCAGTTCTTTTTAGTTTATACTCAGGTTTTTAAAGTATTCCTACTGAGGTTATAAGCCTCAGATACAAAGTATTCTCTAAATAGAAATTAGCTTTGATTAGCTTGATAATACCTATTCTATTCTAAGAAACCCATTTTTATTTTTTTATAAGACTTATTACATGTTTTAGCAAAAATACATTTATTTTCAGGGATTATAAAAGCTATTTTAAAGAAAAAGATACAAAATTATACTTAGAGAAAACACTGTTTATCACATATCAAAATTAATATATTTCACTGACTTGACCCATCAAACTTACATAAAAGGCCTCCGCCAACTGCCTGAAGCACAGTTAAAATCGGGAAGAAGTAAAGTGCAGCATAAATACTTTTAAATCGATCAGACTTTCCTAAGCCACAGGCGATCTTCTTTACCAGAAGGGGTCGGAGCAGCATCATCAATACCAAGCAGAATGCATAATAGATGAATACGATGGTGTATCTGTGAAATAAAACATGGAATTGTGACACCAAAAATGTATCTATTACTGATCAATTTAAAATCGAAGATGCTAAAAAAGGTTTAAAAAGTGCGTTAAGTCAACCTATTGAATATTCAGACTAGGGGAGGGTTGGCCAAAAAGACTCACACACTGCTGGAAAGTGTGTGCTGCTTCCTTTCCAACGGGCAGTTTAGAAACATGGATCAAAAATTCCAAAAATGTTTACATTCTGTGATTCAGCACTTTTACTTGCAGAAACTCATCCAAGGAAAACAATCAGGGACTGTTCACAAACTTTACAAACAAGGATTTTTATTGAATCATGTAATAAGGAAAATTCAGGAAGAAAATACATATTCAACATTAGGAAATTAAATTTTAAAGTATATTCATGTTGGAATAGCACGTAGCCATTAAAAATCAGGTTATGGAAGAAATACTAAGGACAAAAGCAACTGTGCCTAAAACATGAAGTGACAAGAAAAGGTTACAAAAACCATGTGTATAGTTTCACCTTAATATCCTTTAAAAAACATACACACATAAAAAAACAAAAAATAAATAAATAAATAAATAAATAAAAAAAATAAATAAAAAACATATACACACATTCATAATGAAACTGGAAAGACAACTTTTTTAACAGTGGTCATCTGAAGAAACGGAACTACATATTATTTTACTTTTGTATGCTTTTTCTGTTTTTCAAATGTATTACCATGTAGTTTTATATCAAGAAAAATGTAAAAATATCTATCTATATCACCAGGCCATAGTTTGTAGCTCTTTATTTTGAATAATGGGATTTCTATGCACATAGTTCTAACCTCCTGTTCGTGAAGACTTTCAGATCATTTTTTACTATCTGAATACCCAAACCCCTCCCTACGCAGGGGCGAGTCACAGGAAGCACAGGAGCCTTCAGAACACAGACCACAAGCCTCCTCTCCACACAGCATAATCATACTGCATCCCTGTGCTCCCATGACAGTTTTAGGTTCAGCCCAGCTGCCCTAATTGCAACACATTATTATATGACCTCCTTGGATGAGGAGTTTTGTCTTGTTAGGCTACACCCTACCAACACATCAAAACAAAATAAAATCTGTCTCTTCCTGCAACTTGTAGTTCCTTAAAAGTGCCAAAAAGACGATTATTTTAATCAGAAGAAAACTACCATGGGTCACTCTCCTAATGAATCAGGAAACCAGTCTCTGGAAGCAGACACCTGTATCCCACCCTGTATCCCACTCCCTACCTTCCACCTGCCCCCACCCCACCTTCAGCCATGTCTCCTATATATGGGGATAGGATAAATCTGACAAGCTAATTTCTGTTACAACAGTATTTATTGCTCATTTTCAGTAACTCATAAATAAGGTTTTAGCAATGTAAACATTTTTTACAGTAAGTTTCTAATAATAGAAATTTGCATGCTTTTCCATGTCTCATCTAATCAAGTTCCTCTCAAAACTGTAACTATCAGTAAAGTATTTGGGCATTTTTCAGTCTGTATGGAACTAGCTTATATATACCACCAATGGAGAAAACAGCCTCCATTAGTCAATGTAACAGTGTTCCAAAAGGTTTCTGATAATTTTGTACCGTTTTGTTGACTCACAAAAGAAAAAAATTACTATAACTTTTGGTAGTCCTGCAGCTTTTTGTTTTTATTTTTCAGTAATCTCCACACCCAATGTGGGGCTTGAACTCACAACCCTGAGATCAAGAGTCGCATGCTCTTCTGACTGAGCCAGCCAGGAGCCCCGGGTAGTCCTGCTGCTTTTTGAAATGTTCAGCCCCGGTCTGGTCATCTAGCTACATTTAAATGCCTATGTGAAGTAAAAAATATGTATAAACCCAATGTTAATATTATAAAATCTTCTTGTAATTTCAAAAACCACTGTTTTGTATGATTGATACAATAACACAGACAGGCCACAGCACAGTGACTATTGGTAAAGCTACTGAGAAAAAGAATCTACTTAATTCAAAGATGGTGAACAGATGGAAAATGTCATCATCAGTGAAGTTGTGTGAGGATGTGGCTGTTAAGGCGGCAGAATGAGGGCCGAGAGCACCTATTTGCCATTTCTATTTTTTGACTCTCCTACTATGTGCTTTACAGATATAAAAAACACTATATATGTGACCAGCAGTAAATGAGTCTGATTTTGTTTTAAATAAGATGGTTATATGTATATCTGATGCACTTATTAAGCTTTCTAAAGAGCAGGTTAAGTTCTGCAGTCCCCAGAAGAGTATATGAGAAGAGATGAATCAAAGCTGAGAGTTACAGCTCTATGAAAGCAACAAAGAACACATTATCAGTGTTTTATATGCAGTCTTATATATAAATTACATGTACATAAAGAGACAGAGACAGTATATATACAGGAAATAAATAATTTATAGGACTTAACGGTAGGCAGGTGGAAAGATTTTCTTATCCCTGTATCTAGAACTTACGTTTTTTTAATGACCTTTTCCACACATGTGCATGGCTATTTTTCACACTTAGTACTCTTAAGAACCTACACAAAAAGGACTATTTTCTTCAGCATATTATGTAACGGTAACTTGCTACAACTATGAGAATATAAACACCAGACTGTTATATTAGAGCTTTACCAAGAAAAACACATCAAAATGAACACAAAGAGAAATTCTAAAAGCAAAGTAGTCTGGGCTAATATAGTCTTCTGAATTTGGTATTTTTAAAACAAAATATTCTCATGGAAATTACAAACATCTGTTTCAGAAAAAAAAACAACATTAACTCCAGCACTCTCCTAATGCCGGCTACTATTTTATTAAGTGCTTCCTGTACGTAAGGCACTGCACGTGGTATCTGATACGTGTAGATTTATTTAATCCTCCCAATCACCTTATAACATTATTCCCATTTCTACCAATGGGAAAACTGAGGTTACAAGAGGCTCTTAACATGGTCACGTTACCACAGCAGCTCGGGATTCACACTCAAGCCTGTTTTTAGCTCCGGAACCCATACTCTCTCCTCTATGTCAGATATTGCTTCTCTGCTGCATATCCTAAAGGTCTTCCTAAGAATTCTTTTTAAAGAAACATCTATGGCTTATTTTAGAAATGGTTTACACACTTCAACACCAATTACAAAAATACTTTGACTTGTATTATACTAAGATGTATTTCTGTTTCCTTCTATCAGACTATGTATCCCTAAGAGAAGAAAATCATTTCTGTATATCTCCCCCAGTGCCTAGAAGCCATTTTTCGATGCTCAATCTGTTGAACTGAATACAATCTATAATTATCATTTTTAAAATGATCTTAAGTCTATATAAATACTCACAGCGGGTAGACAGCTTCATGAGTACAGTGCACTGTGGTAACGTAATCGGGACTTGGGTTGTAAAGCATTGTGTACCAATCAGAAAGCATCAGTACTCGACACGAACGGATATAAAGAACACCAACCGGATCGCTCACAAGTAAGGTGATAATAGCTGCCATACTGCATTCAAATAACGCAGTGATGTGCTGGAAAAGGGCACTGGAACTAATAAAACGAAAGAAGCACAATTACCAGAAAATTTTCAGTATTTAAATGGCTTTTAAGAACACCCGTATGTTTCAAAATACAGATTCTAAAAGGAAATTTTAACTGATAAATCCTGAAACGAAAATATCTTCTAAACAGGTAAGAAAAGTCGAACATGAGAACCACTTGAGAAGAATTTAACCTTCTTTACTAAAAAGAAATCATCACTCAGATAACACTGTGCCAGGATTATCTAAATGTATATAGAAAAGCAGAAATTAGATCTTCCTTTATATTCAGTATATTGCCAAACTATTATTAAAAATGTCTTAGTTATCTATGCATCATTTTAAATTATCTTAAATATAAAAAGCACACAAAAGATTATATATAATATATATTAGTTATAAAGTATAATAAACATTATAAGCTCCTAATTTAACCCAGTAATTAGAACATTAACAGCTTCTATTTACCTCTGTTCCTTCCCCATTTCCCACTCCTGGCTCTCCCCCAAGAGGTAACCATCATACTAAATTCTCTTTATCACTTTTTTTGAAGTTTTTATTCCAACTAGATTATGCTTCAAAACCACTGTCTAGTTTTGCTTATTTTTAAATACTACAAAGTGATATGTCTTTTGAGGTGTTTTTTTTTTTCCATTCAAAATAACATTTCCAAGATTCATCCATGGCATTGCTTATAGATGTTCAGTCCTTTTACTTTTTTTAATGTTTATTTTTTAGAGAGAGAGAGAGAGAGAGAGAGAGAGAGTGTGAGTGGGGTAGGAGCTGAGAGACAGAGGGAGACACAGAATTTGAAACAGGCTCCAGGCTCTGAGCTGTGAGCACAGAGCCCAACGTGGGGGGCTCAAACTTGGGAACAGTGAGATCATGACCAAGGCTGAACTCGGACACTCAACCGACTGAGCCACCCAGGTGCCCCTGAAGTTCAGTCATTTTCACTGCTTTACGCATTTTCACTACTGTGCACATTCCACTGTTCATCCATTTGTTTTAGTCAAATATGTTGCAAATGTCTTCCTCTCAGTTTAGGAGCTGAATTTTCACTTTACTGTGGTATCTTTACGAACAGATGTTCTAAATTTTGATATAATTGGCTTTAATAATTTTTAACATTCTGGTTAGCATTTTCATGTTCTGAGAAATCCTCACTCTGAGACAAATTATCCTATACTTTCTTCTAAAAGTTTGAAGGTTTTGCTTTCACATTTAAATCTGTGACTCACCTAGAATAGATTTCTGTATATTATATATATATATATATATATATATATATATAGAGAGAGAGAGAGAGAGAGAGAGAGAGAGAGAGAGAGAAAGAAAAGATTAGATTTTCCCACTTGGATATCCAATGGTCCCAGGAGTAGCCTTTTATTGAGTAGTTTACCCTACACCCCACCCCGCCCTAACTGCCATGCCACTTCTGCCATACAAGTTTTATATATAACTGGACTGTTTTTAGGTTCGCTATTTTGTTCCTATGGTCCATTTATCCCCGAGGCAAGAGAATATGACAATAATTCTTGATATTACATATGTTCTTCTACTTCTTCAGTGGTCTTGGCCATTCTTGGGCTTTTGCACTTCCATATAGATTTTAGAATTAGCTTGTCAGGGACCACCATAGGAGTCCAATGTAGCTTAGCTACCTTGGTCTTAGCTGTCTCACAATACTATGGTACTATACGTGAACTATAGGGAGATCATTGATCCTGTATATTTCTCTTACAGCCGGCTTCTTTACTAAGTAAACTCTCTTATTTCTATTAACTATTCTATAGATGCTTTTGAGTTTTCTATCTGAACAATATTTCAGTTATCTATCACTACACAGCAAACTATCCCAACACTTCTTTGCTTAAAACCAACACCACTGGTTATCTCTCACCAGTTTGTGGTCTGGGCACACCTGAGCAGTCCTTTCTGTTCCATGTGATACCAATTGGGATGTACTCATCTAGAGCCTTGACTGGGTTGCATAGTTCAAAATGACGAACTCAAATGGCCGGAGTAGATGCTAGCTGCCAGCTGTGAGCGCAAAGCTGGCTGCTGACCAGAGCACCAGTGGCTTCTTATCTTTGGTGTTCTGCGGTTTAATTATAATGTGGATAGGTATGAATTTCTTACTTATTCTGCTTGGAATGTGTTTTGCTTCCCCAGAAGCAATTCTGCAAATCTGTTTTTCACTATTTCTATAAAACCTAAAGCTAATAGATATTTAAATACTGGCTTTCCTTCATTTTCTCTATTTTTTCTTAAGACTCTGATTAGAAACTATGCAGAGTTAATAAAACCTTTTCTCCCCTGTACACAAGACTGACCTTCACTTAACTCTACCTCTGTTCCCCTGGAAGCCTGATAAAGGTAGAATGTCAACTTTACTGCTAGGTTACATTACTTAGGATACACACAACCTCTTCACTGGCAAACTACATCTGAACTGGAGAGAACTATAAATGAGCAATAAATACATGATGGGGACACCACAGTCTGGCTCTCTTGAGTTTAGCAATTCCCATAATTGGGATGTCCCTTACAGGACTCTGGAAACCATACTTATGGTCATGTTACAGAAAGACTTGCTCCTTTAAGGCATAATACTTTAAGCTTGGACTCCTACAACCACTCGATGTGGATTTTAACTTCCTACAGCTGAGCTCAATTGCTTCAAAAGCTGACACTGCCCTTGGGGCAAGCTGTTCCTTCTGGGTCCACTGGTGCTTGCTTGGTATGCCCTCAAAACATTAAGTCTGAATGTTTAATTGAGCCTAGGTGGATTCCCGGCAGGTATTACAGACATATGTTATAGCTTCTCATTCTATGCTCCATTTCTCTTAATATGTTTCATATTTTCTATATCCTTTTCTTTCAGCACTATATTGTTATTCCTTTAGACATATCAATTTTCTAATTCACTAATTCTATCTTCAACTGATCGACCTATCATTTTTCAAATTTCATTTCTAGAAGTTCCTTTTGTTTTTAAAACAAATCTGTTTATTCATTCCCAACAATCTCTTGTTGACTCTTGGAGATCTTTGGCACTGCATCCTTTATTTCTTTAACACTGTAAAGATAGCAGTTTTATACTGTATAGTCCTAAGTCCATTATCTGCAGTCCTTTGGAAGCATAACTATATTGTTTGTTATGTCTACCAACTCTCAGGCATAAAGCTTATTTGTTTACCATGCAATACGAGGTCATTAATAGATAGTAATGAACAAGAATCTTATGGACCTAAACTGAGAATGGGGAAGATTCCTAGCAAAGAGGATTTGCTGTTTTTGCCAGAAGCATGCCCGTCACTACTGGGCTTCAGCCTCTTGAGAGTCTAGGCTTAGCACTGGCTACCTCAGATTCAGTATCTGCAGCTATCAGCAGTTAATCTCAGGCAGCTCTCCCATCCTTTCAGTCAGCTTTGTTACTCTGGCCCCCGCTTAGAATGGGTTGGTTTGTTTTCTAAAAGAATTCTTGGAGATCTCCCCTGCTTCCAGTGAGACCAGCAATGTCTTGAATAGTACACCTTTTTCAAATTTTAGTTATTTCCTGCAGAAGGGTCACTTGGAGCCCCTTATTACTCCATATTGTTGGAAGCTGAACTCCTACGTGATTTTACACATAGGGAAACAATGAATACGTAAACATCTACAATTTCATTTTATATAATCCCATATTTTGCTTCCTTATAGAATTCGTATTTTTAGAGGCAACATCCCAATCTCATCATTTCTTGCTATTACTTTATTTTTTAATGTTTATTTATTTTGAGAGGAAGAGAGAAAGTGTGCACAAGTTAGGGAGAGGCAGAGACAAAAGGAGAGAATACCAAGCAAGCTCCATGCGGATAGCAAGCCTGATGCAGAGCTCGATCTCACACACTGTGAGACCATGACCTGAGCCGAAATCAAGGGTTGGATGCATAACCAACTGAGCCCCCCAACTTGCTATCATTTAGTAACTTCTTCCCATCATGCTCCCTTTCAATCTTTCTGCAGCCAACCACATGATCTTTACAAAATGAAATCTGATTCTAAAACTCCCCTTATTAGACTATTCAAGGAGTCCCATCTGTCTTTCAGGAAAAATACTCTTTACCAGCATTATCTTCCACACCTCCTGGCCATGCTACATGCCTTTTTCCTCAAGCCTCCACACATCTGGGCAGGCTTCACTCACCTGTCTGGCAAGCTGTGTATCCTTCAAGATCAGCTCTGGCATTATTCCCAGGTCTTATATTTCCTAGGACTCCTGAAGCCCCACATCTCTTTATGTCCTGGTCTCATTTAGTCCCTACTTTTTCACAGGATCCTCACCTCTCATTTCTTGATTATACTGTGCTCTTTCTTGCCTCTATCCTTTTGCATATGTTTTTCCTGCTGTGTGATAGACTCTTTCTTCAATTTCTCTATCAAAAACTACTCACTTTTCAAAGTCCAGCTTGAAGTCAGTTTTTTCTTGTGTGACACCACCCTATTCTCAGAATCAAAATTAACTTCTTCCTTCTTCATGCCGACCTTAAAACTGTGCACATATCTCCATTACATAAACTCACAAAAACTGTCCTGGCTTGTCTATCTCATCCACTGGACTATGAGCATCTGCATTTTAGTCATCTCAGAATCTCACAACCCAGCCTATCATTGGGCACATTGAAAACATCCCTAGAGATGCTGAATGAATACATTCTAAAAGTTACAAATTCTATAAAAAATTACATAAGGAGCACAACTTCTGACTGTACTACATAAAAATATGCAATTCTGCTGATCTTTGCTCTGGCCTTAAAGAAAAATAAATTTAATACTAAACTCTGGGGAAAACAAGGTTACCACAAAGGAAAGCTGCTAGGAGAGTCTGGCCTATGCATTCTCAATGGGTGACTTCACACCTAAGAGGTCAAGAGTCAGGTCTTGGGGATAAAATAATCTTACATTTTTATATATATAAAGCACATATATGCATACATGACATAAATAAACAGTTTATCTATGATATTAAAGTTTCATGGGGGTAGGTGGAATTAAGAAAAAGAATATCCAAATAGGCTCTTTACTTAAAGAAATGACAATGAATAAAAGGTCTAGCCTCACACAGCTGGGCCTCTGCTTCGTTTCCTGCGGGCAACATCTCAGGACAATGCAAGACATGGCTCTTGTGTTCTTTGCAGCCTATTTCCTTTCCGGCAAAGCACACCCAAGTTATGTGAATTCCTTTTTAAACCCACCTCCTTTCTTCCCGAAGCACTAATCACTCCTCCGCTCTACCCTCAAACCAAACCCCACCCTCTGCTCCATGACTCTCCCTCTAAACATACGTGCTGTTTCAATTCAAATACATTTGGTGAGGTGCATCTCTACACCCTCTCTTCCACCCTCTCTACACCCTCTCTTCCGTGTTTGTGGCTAAGAAGTTCCAGCCAACTAGCTGAGCAATCATTCCATTTCAGCTTTCGGTTGATCCCGTCTCCTTTCTCACCCTCATCTCTCAACGTTCTATAACAGAAATTAAAAGCAAGATGAGAGCTATTTTTTCAAAAACCTTTTACACAGCCATCGGAAAAAGAATGAATGCTTTTCCAAATATATAAATAATCACCCTGGATTTATTAGGAGGGATCCAGAAAACTATTAATTCTATTTCCACTGGACCATTCATTCCATTCCCACTCAACAGTACTGGAGTCTGGCTATCCCTACTTTTTGGAAACAGCCTCACCTCTAATCTACCCTCTATAGAAGTTACCTTCCTAAAATAAATATACAGCCAGTGATGTTACTTCTCTAAACCAAAACTTTTACCCATAAATCATCCACGCAGCAAATACTAAATGAGCACCTGTCATGAGACAGCTGCTGAGCTGATCTCTGGAAATGCCATGGCGAACAAGAGATTGCCACTGCCCTCTGGACTTCTAGTCAGAGACCGGAGGAGACAAACACAACCATAAATTGTACTGAGCGCTAAATACAAAACAAAAACAACAAAATGAAGAGTGCTATTAAAAAAGAAAAATAAGGGAGGGGGCAGATTGAGGAAGGGAGGGCTTCTATGACTAGGTGTAATTTAAACTGAAATCTGAAGGGAAAAAGGCAGCTAGGTAAAAAGGTGCAGTCATAGGGAAGAGAGTATTTGAGGCAGAGAAAAGCTGATGAATGGGGAAGGAAAGATGCCAAGAATTTAGAGCAACTAAAAATCAGTAGGGCTGAAATGTACTAATTGGGCTCCTCATTCCCAGTAAGACCGAGCCCACATCCTCATCAAGAATCTTCACATTCTAGGGGCGCCTGGGTGGCTCAGTCGGTTAAGCGTCCGACTTCAGCTCAGGTCACGATCTCGCGGTCCGTGAGTTCGAGCCCGGTCCGTGAGTTCGAGCCCGGTCCGTGAGTTCGAGCCCCACATCGGGCTCTGGGCCGA
The DNA here is from genome assembly GCF_024362965.1 of Panthera pardus. Classification (NCBI taxonomy): domain Eukaryota; kingdom Metazoa; phylum Chordata; class Mammalia; order Carnivora; family Felidae; genus Panthera; species Panthera pardus. The sequence goes on along the minus strand of NW_026526810.1, from coordinate 98,469,182 downwards.
TGGCTCAGAGCCTGGAGCCTGCTTCCGATTCTGTGTCTCCCTCTCTCTCTGCCCCTCCCCCGTTCATGCTCTGTCTCTCTCTGTCCCAAAAATAAATAAACGTTAAAAAAAAAAAAAATTAAAAAAAAAAAAAAAAAGAATCTTCACATTCTAGCCTCAACCTACTTTCCCACTCTCCTGTTTATGACCTTTCTTTCATGTGCAATCCGCACTCAGACCACCCCAAACCACTTCCAGTCCCACCCACAACACGGCACGTATTTCACCCCTCCGTGCCACTGCTCATGCTACTTCCCCTACCCAAAATGTTTTCCTGAAGTCTTTCAGACCTCACCAGGCACAATTTCTCTCTTCTACTCTTTGTGATTCCAGAGCATCTTGTTCTAACGCTTTTATACATTTTTTGTTTATACACTTTTAAGACGGAATCACATTATAACTAGTTGTATACACATTTGTCTTCTCTAAAGATTATGACTATAAACCACATCAATTATTTCTGTACCTCTTCCCTTGATCTAAACGTAAAACACAGTGCTCCATAAATGTCTGTTGATTTAATGTTTTAGTAGGAGTTTTCATAATTAGGTGGCAGTTATATCATTTTAACTACATTTTAGATTACTAGGATTAAATTAAATCACAAAGTATTCTACAATACGCAGTTTGTAATCATGACCAATTCTTTGTAGAAAATCCATAAAGATTGTAATTGAGAAATGAAAAAAGTATTACTTCAATATCATTTAAACATTAAAACAAAGGATACCTCCCTAGATAATTACTGAGTCATGCCCTATCATTAAGTTTTCTTGCCAGAGTCAACAGTAATCAGAATACAGAGAACAAACTGAGGGTTGACGGGAGGGGCAGGGAAGAGGGGAAAATGGGTGATGGGCATTGAGGAGGCCACTTGTTGGGATGAGCAATGGGTGTTGTATGTAAGTGATGAATCATGGGAACCTACCCCCCAAACCAAGAGCACACTGTATGCACTGTATGTTAGCCAACTTGACAATAAATTATATTAAATAATTTTTTAAAAAGTAATCAGAATATAAAAATAAATAATTTTAAAATGTAATCAGAATATAAACAGTTTTTCCACTTTCAAAATAACACAAGCATAATTATTTAATAAGGTCTTCTAAATGATTATTCCAACATCAGTCCATCCAGATACATTCATAGCAAGTGCTAACCTCTTTTTCCCCGAGTACCATTCAATGAAGAACCAATGTAAAACAAGAGGAAGCATAGCCATAAATCCAAGATAAAGCCAATCATAAAGTTCTGGAGACTCTGTGCAAGGCTGGCAATATTTCTGTGCATTTGTTCTCTGTCCTCTTGGACACACCTACAAAATATAAAAACAATATTTTATGTACATATATTATTTTAGAACACTGATATCCCAAAGTCATTCTATAAAGACATCCCATTTCAGTTTAAACATGTTTACATGTACATCTTTTAGAAATAAGAAAGTTCATAAGTAAAATTAAATCTATATTGTATTTGGTTTTAGCTGTATAACACTCTTAAAAAATTCCTTTTATTAAGTTACTAAAACCTTAAATGATTAGTTAATAACACTGTATAAAAATAATTGCCAAGAAAAGTTCTGGAGTTTTAATGTTAACTGTATTATATCGTTAATAACTAAGTCACTGTACTATATCATTAATAACAAGTAAAAGTTACTATAAAATTAAAAGATACTAAAAAAAATACTAACTGCAACTGTCAAAAATGACAGTATGTTGACAATATGACAACACAAATAAGAATTTTATTAATGCCTCATATTTTTATAAATTTATGAGTATACTGAAGAAAAAAAGATTCTATGTATGCAACTATTTCAAAAGCAAAAAGATTTTAGCAATGAAATAACACATTAAATGTTAAGACTTACCCCACATTCTCCATATATTTCAGTTGAGCCATTTTTAAATAATAGGGTCTTCCCACAGTAAAGTCCAAGGCATGCTGGTTGAATATCGACAGCTTTTTAAAAACAAATGCCAGTATAGTAACATCTTTTATGATTATAAAAAAAAGAGTAATAACAGCTGAAGCATGTAGCAGAAATACCTCAACACAGTTGAATTAAAAAATGATACGTATTAGACAAAAGTCTTGATACACTTATTTTTAAACTTAACTTTCTCCTTTTACACTGTAACAATGCAGAAAGTTACACTGAAACTTTGATGTTAAGGCTATTCCTTATGATTAAGACCCCTCAGCCAGCCGAGTGGGATCTATCCCCAGAATTCAAAGCTTAACCCAAGGCTGGGGCGGGGGCGGGGGCGGGGGGGGTACCAGGGTGGCTCAGTCAGTTAAGTGTCAGACTCCAGCTCAGGTCATGATCTTGCGGTTCGTGAGCTCAAGCCCCACGTCTGGCTCTGGGTTGACAGCTTGGAGCCTGGAGTGTGCTTCACATTCTGTGTCTCCCTCTGTCTGCCCCTCCCCTGCTGTCTCTTTCTCAAAAATAAAGTAAAAAATAAACATTAAAAAAATTTTTTTAAAAAAGCTTAACCCAGTATGTCCCAATGGCTCCAAGAGCTACTCCCCCTTGATGAGATGGTCTAGACTTTTGCATTTCCATTTTTTAATTAGGAAACTAATAGACGATCACCACCCCACATTTGGCCCAGCCATAACAGTAAGTGTGCACATATGCACACACACGTCACCTTTCGTTCACACAAAATATCACCTTCATTCATAATAGAACACATTTTAATACCAGAAAAGCAGAAAATACATAACTTTGAAATAAAGGGCAGGCCTTTAAAATAAATAAATTTACCTTTAGGGAAAACCTTACAACATTGTCCTAACTTTTGTCATTTTTTTCGAGGACAGGTGAAAATCTCATCAAGGTTGTCACTGGGCCTCTCCCCAATATTTGGGAACAACTACCTTAGAATCTCTGATCTCAAGGCTTAGGGAAAATAAAAGCAGGTCTTCTTTATAAAAACAAAACAAAACAACAAAAACTCTGGGTCTACAGATTGTCTGTGACCTCATCAACAGGAATTAAAGTTATTAAAGGAGTTTTTTTTCATCAGAGACATCTGATTTCCTTTGTTCATTGACTTATTCATTCAATAAACATGCATTAAGTATCAGATTCCCTGGCTAGGGACTTCTAAAGATCCACAGAGCAACATATCAAGAGTCCCTGCCCTCAAAGAACCTAGAGCCTTGAGTAGAGTAAATCCAGAAGCAAAATCAGTCAGTCAGAAAAAGACAAATACCATATGATTTCACTCATATGTGGACATTAAGAAACACAACCAATGAACATAGGGGAAGGGAAGCAAAAATAAGATAAAACTAGAGAGGGAGACAAGCCATAAGAGACTCAATTATAGAGAACAGAGAGCTTCTGGAGGGGAGGTGGGTGATGGGCATTAAGGAGGGCACTTGTTATGATGAGTACCAGGTGTTATATGTAAGTGATAAATGACTGAATTCTACTCCTGAAACCAATACTGCACTATATATTAAGGAGTAAATCCTAAACACCTGTGGTCAAGTATGAATCAACTTGGAAAATAAGCATTTTATGACCATTGTAGGGGCCAAGGGCAGGTTCCCAAAATGTGCTACTTTGGCATACCAATTATTTTAAACAAATGTTACTTAAGAAACAACGGGGGCAAGGACACTCCGACCCTCTCTCCTGAAAGCAAGGAACAAACCTCCCATACGAAAAATATCCTCCTTATACTAAGCAAAAAGACATCCTTTATTATCAGTGATAATAAAGCTACAGAAGTAAACCTTGTTATTTTACTAACCTACTACCTTGGCCCCAAATTCTGTTTTCCTTTACCCGTAAATTCCTTCCAAGTTTATTGTCTCTTTGTCTAAAACGTATAAGAACTCCCTGCCTTGGTCATTTCTTAGGTTTCAATTTCATAATTGTTTCTCCATACACTTGTTATAAAACTCTGAGGTTGTTTTTTTTCCTGTTAATCTGTCTCATGTGAGTTTAATCATTAGCCCAGCTGGAAAACCCTAAGGGTAGAGAAGAATTTTTCCTTCCTTTCACTATTCTTGAATAACCATTTCCCAAATTCTTCATGAATTCACACTCTAGAGACTGCTTGGTCCACTATGTCCTTTCCCCTTTCAAATTCAAGTAGATTTGACTTTTTTCTCCTTGTGCTGAGAAACAACAGCAATAGCACAGACTAAAAGTCTGCCAACTTTAATGTTGTCACTTTTATCACACTTACTTTTTTTAATCCATGGTCTTCTTTACCTTATTTGGCACTTTTTAACCAATTGTAATCACTATGTCCTAAATTACTAACAAACAAAAATGAATTGTTTCAGATTTTTTGAGAAGACATAATTAAAGAATGGAGGCTTCTTCCACGTGGATTTTGCACCTAGATGTTTTATAAATACATATGTATGTATTTCAAATCCAAGGCCTGAAAACCACTATGATTGACTGAAACCAACAACAGCTCATCACCCATCAAACAAAACCGCGGCTCCCCGTGTCCGTTCAATTTCCCCTCCCATCTCCTTTCCTGGAGGACGGCTAAGATTTTAAGACTTTTTTTTTTTTTTTTTTTTTTTTTTTGCAACGGTCTTGCCGCTTTGTGAAGGGCCCTGTAAACTTAACGTCTGACGCTGAAGCGGGCGACAACAGTTAGGCAGCAATTAGCTTCAGCTTCCTTTAATGTTTTCTGGGCACTAACGCCCGCGCTTTAAATTCTTAAGTCAGCCATGAACGCTACACAAAGGAACTAAAACAAGGGCAGCGAAGTGACCTCCCGAACAACAAAGACCTGGCCTTTGCCCTGGCACACGGCCGGCATCCCCCAAGAGGCACGTCTCCTCTGCAGCCCGAGAGGGGCCGAGACCGTCCCGACCCCTGGAGGAGTCCCGGGCCCGCTCGAGGGCGGTGCGAGCAAGGGGCAAGGATGCGCCGCTACCCGGAGGCCACCCGCAGGAGCAGAGCCCAGAGGCGCCAGCGAGGGGAAGAAGCAGGGACTAAGGCAAACGCTTTACGGGACTTCGATGACCACTCACCCATTGGCCGCTTGCAGGTTTCCTTGAAGAAGCTCCGAAATCAGCCACCCGGCTCGCGGCGCCCGGACATCCGGGCCACAGCAGCCAAAGCGGCCCCACCTCCTGGTAACCCGGGCGACCAACCCGAAGCCCCGCCCCGCCCCATCACGCCGAAGCCCCGCCCCGCCCCACCACGCCGAAGCCCCGCCCCACCCCATCACGCCGAAGCTCCGCCCCGCCCCACCACGCCGAAGCCCCGCCCCGCCCCTCCATGCCGAAGCCCCGCCCCGCCCCACCATGCCGAAGCCCCGCCCCGCCCCACCACGCCGAAGCCCCGCCCCGCCCCACCACGCCAAAGCCCCGCCCCGCCCCAACACGCCGAAGCCCCGCCCCGCCCCAACAGGCCAAAGCCCCGCCCCGCCCCAACACGCCGAAGCCCCGCCCCCTCGCGCTTCCTAGTCTCCTCTCTGAGGCCCCGCCCCCGAGGCGGCCGTACGTCCACCCTCTCTCGCGCGCGGAGTGCGCGGGTGGGCTCGAGGCTGGAAGCGCGTCCGGCGGTGACGTGGTGGAGCTTCTGGACGCTAGCGATGGAGAGCGCGCTGGCGGTGCCGCGGCTGCCGCCGCACGACCCGGGGACACCGGCGCTGTCGGTGGTGGACATGCACACGGGCGGCGAGCCCTTGCGCATCGTGCTGGCGGGGTGTCCGGAAGTGGTCGGCCCCACACTACTGGCCAAGCGGCGCTACATGCGCCAGCACCTTGACCACCTGCGACGACGGCTCATGTTCGAGCCACGCGGGCACCGGGACATGTACGGGGCTGTGTTGGTGCCTAGCGAGTTGCCGGACGCGCACCTGGGCGTCCTGTTCCTGCATAACGAGGGCTACAGCTCCATGTGCGGCCACGCAGTGCTGGCGCTGGGCCGCTTCGCCGTCGACTTCGGGCTGGTCCCCGCGCCCCCGGCCGCTGCCCGCGAGGCCCGCGTCAACATCCACTGCCCGTGCGGGCTGGTGGCCGCCTTCGTGGAATGCGAGGGCGGCCGCAGTCGCGGCCCTGTGCGCTTCCACAGCGTCCCGGCCTTCGCGCTGGCCACAGGTAAACGGCGACACCCTCCCAGCTCCGGGACGCAACTAACACCACTAACCGCCTCTCTGGCCTGGAACCCACGCATAGCAATTAACACACTCTCATGCCTTTGCAGTTAATAAAAAGGTAATTCCAAATCAAATGCGCGTCAGCCTTGCGGATTTGTGCGGTGTGTGCAATTCGATTATCCCGCAGATTTATTCATCTTGGTCTTGGGAGAGCCTTGAGTACAGAATTCCATATCTCCCTTACTCAGCGCCTCACTCCTCACTGTCAGGCATTCCTAGAGACTTCACAGTTGGGTAAGTCTCATAGGGTTAGAAAGAGCAAAGAACAGCCAATGTACCAGGGTTCATTGGCTCGTTAAGAATACACATATGAGACACATTATTACTCCCTGACAAGTTACTAAACCCTGTCTCCTTTTCCTCACCTGTACAAAGTGCCTTCCCCACTTCTTTGGAAAAGAAGTAACAACGAATGAATTAGGCAATTTACAAATCGGGAAGTTACAGATGTTGCTGCTCTTACTCTTTAAGAACAGGAACAGATGTTGCCTGGGGCCAAATCCTGACAACTCCTTAAAGCTATCTATGCAACCTTAATCAAATTACTAACCTCTCTGTGCCCATATTTTTTCATTTGTTATCTCATTGAGTTTTGGGTGAAGATTAAGAGTATGCAAGGTACTTAGCATTTAACAAAACATTTCTAGAGACAGAAGGCTGCAGAATATATAGGTTTGCTAGAGTTCTACAAGTGCTGAGCCTCTAAAAGGTTTTGGTGGGTTCCTTAGCACAGAGCCTAGTCATGTAAAACAGAGTGTATGTAACTATAACCCTTACAAAGAGGGAGATCTCTCCAAAATAGGCATGACTGGAAGTGAGCTGAGAGCTAATTTAGTCCATTCAGGAATAGGGTTATCGCTTCCTTTCCTTAAGTCTTCAGTGCATGCAAATCATTCTGTTAGATCTTAATCTTTCTTGAGGATTTGGATTCTAGATTAGCCTGATTATGGATGATACAGTAATAGCCCAGGCATGAGCAGGCATTTGCCAGTCTGAGCAGCCGCAGGCAGTTGAAACACACAGGTTGATGAAGAATTCCCCTGGGGGAAATTTATGCCATTTTGCCCTCTACAAGAGAATGGCATCACGTCCTAATTGGGAGGGCACTTGAGACAGACAGGTGGATGTTTAAGATTGTATCTCAAAAATCTCAGCAGTTTAAGTAGGTTGGCTATCCAGTTTCTCCCCAGGCAACCCCGGCACCAGATTAGAAGCACTCTAGATTGTGGGAAATGACAGCTGGCAGCAAGATCACCATCATTTGGGGCTGGTTGGGGCAGGACAGCCAATCCATAAGCACAATAGCTCCCAAGAGCATCACTGTGTGACTATACAATTATCAGTGGGCACTAATGGTCACTTTGAGTCATTAAAAAAATATGCTAAATTCTCTACTTTGAAAAATACAAAAAGGGTAGACAGGGTTCAAGATCACTGCTCAGCCCCTCCCCATCTTGATGACCTTGTGAAAGGGATTCAATGCCTCAAAGTCATGATCTGCAAAATGAAGATGACCACAGTACCCACCTTAGAGGACCATTGAGTTCTTTTTCACTCCCTTCAGCTAAAATGAAAACTGGTTTTTTAAGTGCTAGAACAGTAGGTAGTCAATTAATATTTGTAGAATAAGTAAATAAATGAAACTGAGAGAACATGGTGATTAGCAAATGTAAACATCCCCTAATAGCCCTCTTCCCACTAGAAATTAACCTTTTGACCTTACTATCAACATTTATTACGTTCCTGATTTGTGCCAGGCACTCCCCACACATTATTACATGGAATTCACAAAACAATCCTCTCAGGGTGGAATAGCAATTCCATTTTACACACGAGGACACCAAAGCCACGCTTAGCTTTCCAGCCGTCCTTCATTTCCATCTACTTCCTCATTCTCTTTTCATTAAGTTTGACTTTTGTGTTGCACCAGCATCAAGATAAAAACAAAAAATTTTTCATTCATGTTTGCTTTTAAGTTCCACAGGCATGTTTGATTATCAACTTGCTCTGTTTTGACACATTATGTGTTAAAAGGGGGTCTGTGGGCAGCCTGGAACTGAAGGCATACCAGTATCTTTGTATGACTCAGTGTGCAAACTAAGGAATATAATAAACATTGTATTTTTCACAATGTCTGATTTTGAGACCCTACTCTGCCTTGTTGGATTTGCCTAGCCTCATCCCTCCACGTGGTGTCCCCTTTCCTGCTGTATGTGTAGCAAAGTTTTCTTAGAAGAGCCAAGGCCTTGGAGAGGAGGGCCTTTTGGTCATCAGCCTGCACAACTAACCAGCGAAGCATAATCTACCCCTGTCCGTGTGGCTCCTGCCCCTGCTTCCCCTCCTTTTTGCTATCTCTATCACAACCTGAAGCCTCCCTGTATGCTGTGGGGAAGTCAACATAGGTCCTCTTGCACTGAGGACCTGCTGCCTCTTTTCTCACTCCAGAGGAGACCAGGAGAAATATTTCCCCTTCAGAACACTGCTTTGCCAACAAACCTCTCTCCCCTGAGATCTTAGGTTTCCATAAAACCTGCTTTCTCCCCTGACATACGCCTCCCCCAAAGGCAGTGATCACCAAGCCGAATGAACTGGGGAGGAGGAAGAGAGGAAAATGCAAGAAGGGGTAAAACAGTTTGAGTATCTCCAAATATCATCCAGCTCCATTCCTTTGGAAATACCAGTTTAGGATTTCAAACAACTGACCTTCAGGTGAAATTTTGGGTATGCCAGGGGCTTAGAATACTCAAAAACTCTGACACAAAAAGATACTGTAAACATCAGCAGTGATTCTAAAATGGATTTATTCTGAGTATTTGCAGGATGCTTTCATGAGATGAAAATACATAGATTTTCATCATGAGATGAAAATACATAGATTTTCATCATGAGATGAAAATACATAGATTTTCATCATGAGATGAAAATACATAGATTTTCATCATGAGATGAAAATACATAGATTTTCATCATGAGATGAAAATACACAGATTTTCATCATGAGATGAAAATACACAGATTTTCATCATGAGATGAAAATACACAGATTTTCATCATGAGATGAAAATACACAGATTTTCATCATGAGATGAAAATACATAGAATAAGCATATATAACTTAAATAGAAAAATCTCTTTTTTTCATTTTGTTTTGACATTACAGTTGAAGAAAGCCAGTTTGTGAATAGGATCCAAAATCCTATTTTAAACAGTTTCTCATAGTATGAAAAGGGACTTACATTTTCCTTCATAGTTTTCACATGTTGATGTCCCAGAATTTCTGCTCTCTCTGCCTCTTTAAGGTTTCCTAGCAAAGATCCTCAGAGCAGTTATAAAGTAAGTGTACATGATTTAAGAAAAACATGGCACTAGATGTTCTAAAACTTATGCAAGCATTATCAAGTTAAAAATAGATGCACTTAATGATGCATAGGGGCACTTGTACCCCAATGTTTATAGCAGCACTTTCAACAACAGCCAAATTGTGGAAAGAGCCTAAATGTCCATCAACTGACGAATGGATAAAGAAGATGTGATTTATATATATAATAAAATACTACTTGGCAATGAAAAATAATGAAATCTGGCCATTTGTAGCAACATGGATGGAACTGGAGAGTATTATGCTAAGTGAAATAAGTCAGGCAGAGAAAGATAGATACCATATGTTTTCACTCATATGTGGATCCTGAGAAACTTAACAGAAGACCAGGGGGAGGAAGGGGGGGAAAAATGTTACAGAGAGGGAAGGAGGCAAACCATAAGAAGACTCTTAAAAACTGATGGGGGGCGGTGGAGAGGGGAAAGTGCATGATGGGCATTGAGGAGGGCACCTGTTGGGATGAGCACTGGGTGTTGTTTGGAAACCAATTTAACAATAAATTCTATATAAAAATAATAAATTAATTAATTAATAAAAGACATAGAAAAAATAGATGCACTTAGCTAAAGGTCTAATATTTATTTGATGCTTATTTTGAAAATAAATTTTTGTTTCATTCCTTTTTATGATAGGAAAAAGCACCCCTCCACCAAAACACACATATTAAAAATGCTGTGAACTGTTCCTGCCAAAATACTAAAAAACAAACTTCTTTTCAAACACATTTTTTTTAGATCTCTTAGTGGATGTTCCTGGTCGTGGAAAGATGGTGGTAGACATTGCATATGGTGGGGCGTTTTATGCATTTGTTAGTGCTGAAAAGGTAGGACTTGATGTTTGTTCTGCAAAGACAAGGGACCTTGTGGATGCAGCAAGTGCAGTGACGGAAGCAGTCAAAGCTCAGGTCAGTACAAACACTGCTTACATAACAAATGCCTTCCTCTGTGGCACGGAGGGAGTATAAATTACGTCCCTATACAGAAAATTAAATATTTATATATTTAGGTTATTAGAAGTACTAAGAATAAGGTACTGGTTACAATCTTAGGCTCTCTAGCAAGACTATCTAGGAGTCCTAGTTTTGCCACTTGTGACTTTTGTAACCTTGAAAGAGTAACATAACCTTCCTGTCGTAAAAGGGGAATTATGAAATACCTGCTTCGTCGGGTGTTATAAGAATGAAGTAAGTTCGATACATGTAAAGGACTTAGAATAGTACCTACCTATAATATATGTTCAATAAATAACTATATACATACTAATAATTTGTGATTATTTACACATATAGAAAATGTATCAAATAGTATTTCACTAACTTGAAATGCATATGCTTTGCTATATGTGGTCATTCTGCAAAACTTGAAAATAATGTCAGTTATAGCTTACAAAATAGATTTCATTAAATCTGATCAGACATTCTTTTATTTCACAGAGAACAGTAATTCCTAATTAGTGAATTTCTCCCATATTGCTAAGAAGTTACCTAAATAACTACTCAAGTCAGTCTAGTTTTGGCTTGGGAAAACTATTCTGATAAAATCAGCTTAGATGATAAATAAGTCTAGGATATTCTTTCATTTCTAGCATAAGCCTGCCATTTTACATTTAAAATTGGGACCTGTAAAAAAATAAAATAAAATAAAATTGGGACCTATAAAACTCATATACAGTATTTGAATGTTTTAGCATATGAGAATTACTATTCTAAGGAAAAAAATAATTTGTGAAAAAGTGTCTAATATACTAATAATATTATGGGCCTATTTAACATACCTGAGACTTTAATAACATAATTTATAACTTAAGATGAAAATATATACTGTATTCCTGTTCTAAATTGTCATTTTTCCATGGCTGTCAATACTAGTATCTAGAATTATTTTCTCATAGCACCTTCTGAAGCTCTGAATTTATATCAATTTTCTTTTCACTAAGCAGATAGCTAATAGTTTGAGCTACAATTTGGCATAAAATAACTTCACCTTATTTTTTAATGAAATTAAGAGGAAAAGGCATCGTTTCCTCTTTTTTTTTTTTTTTTTTTTTTTTTTTTTTTGAGAGCTTGCACAGGAGAGGGGACGAGGTGGGGAGGTCGAGGGAGAGAGAGAATCCTAAGCAAGTTCCAGGCCCAGCGCAGAACTGGATGCGGGGCTCGATCTCACAACTATGAGATCATGACCTGAGACAAAATCATGAGTCAGGCACTTAACTGACTGAGCTACCCAGGCACCACCTATTTTTCTTAATAAAAGGAGTAATTTTGAACTTCTCATTAAAGCTTTAACTTCTCACCAAGGTGGCAAGGGGTGGCGTTTGAGGGACGAGGGATTCTAAGAAAAATAGGAGAGAATCACATATGAGATGACCAACCATAGCATCATCTGTTAGTGTTAAATCAGGCATTGGAGCTACTTTCTGAATTGTTGACCATTCACGCTGCTAATGCAGATTTAGGGAAAGGCCATTTTGGTGGGGGCTAAAGTTAATACAAATTCATCTTCATTTATTTTTTTTAAGTTTTTACTTAAATTCCTGTTAGTTAAAGCACAGTATAATATTCACTTTATTATAAAGGTGTATAAAGGTGTATTCATTCTTTTAACAAACATTTACCAAGAACTTACTGAGTCGGACTATGCTATGCTCGATGCTAGAGATTCGAAGAAAGAACAAACCCACTTTTAAGGAGCGGGGGTCTAGTGGGGGGAGCATACCCGTGAATAGTGTGATGTAATGGTGCTACAGGTTTGAAATCTAATAGGCATTAGAGAAACCAAGGAAAAGTTCAACTAGACCTCCTAAGAACAGAAAGCATTGCATGTTCGGGCCTGACCATCCTTTACCACTCAGGCGCCTGCTTCTCTGTGTATCTGCTGCTTCTTATAATACCAACTGACTTCATCCTTTACAGTAGATCTTTTTTCTCATCCAACCATTTCTCTTACCTAATAGCTTCTGCATTGTTACAACGTTTGCTTGCTCGTGACCTCTCTTCCAGGTCCTTGTCTCTGCCCATGGTAATAACTTCAGCTCTAGCTGTTTATTGTCTGATATTTCTACATTATCCCCTTCAAACTCCTGAGAGTGAGCCTATGACTGACTGCCTTAGCTCCTCCTGTTTGAGCAAACACGGCCAGTCTATGGATTAACCATCCTGGGGTCAGTATTTCAAAGAGAGTAGCATTTGGAGTGTGTGTGTATAAATAGAACTGTTCCTTTAGTAGAGGCTATCTGCAGCACAAATTCCTTAGAAAGGACTCAAAGAATGATAAGAACCGTAACTTCCAATAAAACTATTTGTATTCATCTAGACAAAGATATCATTTACTGCCCTGACCCAAAAAGTATTTTAAAAATGACAGATTGAAAAGTTATGCCTAAGAGTGCCCCATCTACATTACTTATTAAGATAAATTTGAATCAAAATATTTATTTTACATGTAATTTTACATGACAATTTTACATGATAATTTTTTGTTGTTGTTATTTTCAGTTTAAAATTAATCATCCTGAGAGTGAAGACCTTTCCTTTCTGTATGGAACTATATTAACAGATGGAAAAGACACTTACAGTGAGGAACCAACCACCAACATCTGTGTGTTTGCAGATGAACAGGTATTAAAACTGTAATGTTTGGCACAAAAGCCAGATTGTGTGGAACTGGAACACTGTGAACGCTCTTATCTTCATTTACTCTGAAACAGGTTGACAGAAGTCCTACTGGATCAGGAGTGACAGCTCGAATTGCCTTACAGTATCACAAAGGGCTTCTAGAACTGAACCAGACCAGAGCCTTTAAAAGTAGTGCAACTGGCTCAGTATTCACAGGGAAGGCTGTCAGGGTAAGTAACACCCTTGGCTTCTTATTTGTAAGTGTGTGACCTTTGAAACTGAAGAGGCCTGAGTTCCCTGTTAGGGAAGTTTCTTCACTCAGCTCTCAGAAAAAAATTTTAGGGGCACCTGGGTGGCTCAGTCGGTTAAGTGTCCACCTTCGGCTCAGGTCATGGTCTCGCAGTTCATGACTTCAGGCCCCATATTGGGGTCTCTGCTGTCAGCGTGGAGAACCTGTTTAGATCCTCTGTCTCCCTCTCTCTGCCCCTCCCCTGCTCGTGCTCTGTCTCAAAAATAAACACACATTAAAAAAAATTTTTTTTTTTAAATCAGGCCTATAAAAACTTCTGTTCAGGGGTGCCTGGGTGGCTCAGTCAGTTAAGCGTCCGACTTCAGCTCAGGTCACGATCTCACGGTCCGTGAGTTCGAGCCCCGCGTCGGGCTCTGGGCCGATGGCTCAGAGCCTGGAGCCTGCTTCTGATTCTGTGTCTCCCTCTCTCTCTCTGCCTCTCCCCTGTTCATGCTCTGTCTCTCTCTGTCTCAAAAATAAATAAACGTTAAAAAAAAAAAAATTAAAAAAAAAACAACAACTTCTGTTCAGCTAGGATATTGGTTCTCAAAGTGTGGTTTGGAATCCCTAGGGGCCCCCAAGTTCCTTCCTAAGGGTCCACAAGGTCAAAACTTAGCATGCATTAATACAAAGACATTATTTGCTTTTCACTTTCATTGCCCCACGGGTGTATAGTGGAGCTCTCCAGAGGCCATATGATGGGTGACATCCCAGCTGACGGAATGCAAAAGCAGACATGCACATTGTCTTCAAGTCTATAGCTAATTTCACTATATGTTAATTTCCACGCTAAGCAGTTTATACGTACCATCTCATTTAATCCTCATGAGAATCTTGGCAAGTCAGTACTGTTATTATCCTTTTTAAACAGATGATAAAACAGAGGATTCGAGAGGTTAGGTAATTTGCCAGAGGTCAAACAGTTAACGGATATCAGAGCCAGACTCTGTGGACCTCTCTGTGTAGACTGTGCACTGTTAAGCACTACTGTATTGCTATTGGACAAAGCAAATTTTTAATGAGGCTTTTATTATAGCAGCTTTATAAAAAGATAATGAAACTACTGTGTCCTAATCTAATGATTGACATCTTATCATAAGAGTTAGTTATTCTCATGTTTAAAAATTAAGAAATAATAAAGATACTCGGTAGTTAACATTTGGAGTTCTTTCTTTATAGTTAGTAATCATACTTGGCAGGATATCTTCACTCACACCACATGCCTTCCCTCTCTGTCTGGGCTCTTCCAAGCTCTTAGGATGGTGCCTTCTCAGTCTCTTTCCCTGCCTCAGCTTCCTCTGCTCCCCAGCATGTCATCCTTAGTTTCCTTTTCATCTCATCTGCATTTTGATGCCACTGGGTAATTTTACCCACTTTGGAGGCCTCAACTCCCAACCACCCCACTGATGACCATTCCTGAACCTTCATCCCTCCCATGCCCACCGTGTGCCTGCCTCTCTCATGAGTCTAACACTCATATTCCCAACTGTCCACCAAACTCATATGGAAATGACAGTCCCAGAGATATGTCATCTTGTCAAAAAATTCTTTCTTCCTTCCTAAATGTGCTCTTCCTGTCTCATTCCGTCTTGGTTAATGGGGGTATCTGCTTCACTTCCAAGTAGGAACTACACTCGTGTTTAACTCATGCATACTCCTCACCTCCCATTTGTGAGTCCTCATGCCCGCCAGTTACACCTGCAAAGTATCTGTTATGTTCTTCTCCAGCCTCCCTAAAAACTACCCTAGTGACTCTAGAGTCCATCAATGAATGAAGGTTACTCTGAAGAGGTTTCTAGGTTTCTAATTGCTTTCCTCTCTGATTTGTTTCCATTTTACAGGTTAATTTCTCTAAAACACAAATCTGATCATGTCTCTCTCCTTAAAAACCTTCTATGACCTACAAGATGAACCTTAGGTTTTCTTTAAAATGATAAAAGTCAAGAATGTGACTTTTAGGCCAGACACAACATAAGTGCAGTATTTTGATATTATACTCCTTTCATCTTTTCTCAGGAAGCAAAATGTGGGGATTTTAAAGCTGTTATAGTGGAAGTATCTGGGCAAGCCCATTATACAGGTACAGCAAGTTTTATAGTGGAAAATGATGACCCACTGAGGGATGGATTCCTTCTCAAGTGACTTCTGTGACTTTTCAGCACTCTTTCTGAATTATATGGAAAATGATATCCACATTGTACATGTAAGCCAAGTCCCATTCATTCTAAAATAGTATTTCTGTGACTAAATGTAATCATTATACCTCATATTTGCACATGTCATTGGTATAAATGTCACCTTTGTCAGCTTACAAAATCCTGAAAATTCAGAATGTTTTTCTAGTCATTAACCTACCAGGTAAAATTAATACCTTAGTCCTTATTAGTCTTAAAATGTTATTCTCTGCTAGTTACTACAGTATGTTTTAGATGCTCGTTGGATAACAATAGCTTGAATTGTAGCCCTCATAACAATGCCTCTTACAAGTTCATTGTTTTAGTCTTCCAGTTTTTGAGTAAAATAACATCCTCTCTCCGAGCAGGATGTAAGGGAGGTGGATTATTATTAGGTACTCAACACTTAGCACACATAGCCTGGGGAGGATTGGGATGGGTCAGCTTCTTCGGGCAGATGTTATAGTTGCTGCCAGGATGTTTTCTCTGCTGCAAAGGCCTGCTCCTACCGCGAGGTGGCTGAAGTGCCATAAGCTGATGTGAGAAGACCAATAATCAGACTTGTGCTGTATCGTTAAGGTTCTTATAAAAGGGGTTGTTTACTGCATTATAAACACAGTGGAAATCAATGAATCATTTCATACTCTACCAATTAAATGCCAGGTAGATTTAAAACCTGAAAGAAATGTTAACTATTAATTCTTGCTAGTTACTTGTCTGTGAGCCTGTTAAAAATAAAATTTGATCATTTTCAGTCACTATAAAATGAAGTATGAAAGACTTATTCAATACGTGATGCTCTCAACATTCAGTAGAGTCCTGTGAGATAAGCAATAGTATATATATATTTTTTTTCTGAGCATACAGAAACTGAAGTGATTACTTTTAAGTGGTTTGTCATCGGGTTAAGTCTGTGATTGAATTACTTGACCAAAATGAAGGCTTCATAGCTTTATAACTTTATAGTTAATTTTCTTAGCTTCCCTATTATACAAAAACTAATGTTTTCTACTCATCTCCTATAAAATTCTGTGGTAAAAGAATCACTTACCTTCAAAACATGACATCATCTGGGGTGCCTGGGTGGCTCAGTCGGTTAAGCGGCTGACTTCGGCTCAGGTCATGATCTTACGGTCCGTGAGTTCAAGCCCCGCATCGGGCTCTGTGCTGACAGCCCGGAGCCTGGAGCCTGTTTCAGATTCTGTGTCTCCCTCTCTCTGACCCTCCCCCGTTTATGCTCTCTCTCTGTCTCAAAAATAAATAAAGGTTAAAAAAAAAAAAATTAAAGAACATGACACCATCACTAGCTTACTATGACCAAGAAATTTTCTACACATTAAAGAGATTAGCTGTACTTTCTTTTTAAAATGAAAATAGAACTATTCTCTCTCCAAATTTCACAAGTCACATTAACTTGAAAAAGATACATACATTGTTTAAAAGTTATACCTTACAGCATTTTGTAATGTGCCACACCCGTATCCTCTAATGAAGTACAGCATGAAATGCATATTGTCCTATAGCTACCAAGAGTGGGGAGTATTTTATCAATGACATTGTTTAAATTGTCAGCACTTGGTGATGACAAAAAGCAGACTGACTTTAGTGGATTTTATTATTGTTTAAAAATTATCAGGGCACCTGGGTGGCTCAGTTAAGCATCTGACTCATGATTTTGACTCAGATCATGATCTCATGGTCATGAGACTGAGCCCTGCATCGGGCTCCATGCTGAGTGTGAAGCCTAAGATTCTCTCTCCCCCTCTCTCTCTACTCCTCACCCTCGCGCTCTCTCTCTCTTTGTTTAAAATTTTTTAATGTTTATTTTTGAGAAAGAGAGACAGAGCGTGAGTGGGGGAGGGGCAGAGGAGGGAGACACAGAATCCAAAGCAGGCTCCAGGCTCTGAGCTGTCAACACAGAGCCTGATGCACACAAACCGTGAGATCATGACCTGAGCTGAAGTCGGGCATGTAGCCTACCGAACCACCTACGTGCCCCACTCCCTCTCTTTCTAAAAAAAATAAAAAATAAAATTCTCTACAGACAAAGCACACTCCCTTATCAAGTGCATCACGATGGACCACTCCCTCTGCCCCACCCATGGAATACCACTGTTTCTATCACATGAATATACCTATGGTCCTCAACGATAGTTCAACTTGCAATTTTTCGTTTACGATGGTGGGAAAATGATACACATTCAGAAGAAACCGGACTTTGAATTTGCATCTTGTCCTGGGCCCCATATATGTGGCACCACACTCTCGTGTGACGCTGAGTGGCCGAAGTGAGCCACAGCCACAGTGAGTCAGCCGTGCGGTCATGAGGGTCAACAGTGGAACACTGACAAACATTCTGTACCCACACTGCCATTCTGGTTTTCACTTTCAGTACATCATTCAATACACTACATGATATAGTCAACACTTGATTATAGAATAAGTTTTGTGATTTGGCACACAGTAGGCTAGTGTAAGTGTTCTGGGCATGTGAAAGTTAGGCAAGGCTAAGCTCTGATGTTCGGTGGGTTAGGTGTATTAAATGCATTTTGACTTATGGTATTGCCACTCATGATGGGTTTATTGGGATGTAACCCTATTGTAAGTAGAAGATCTGTATATGAGGGAAATACAAGCCAGACATGTTAAATAACTCCCGTAAGGCCACACTAAAGGCTGGGAATCTAGGACTTCTGACTCCAAGCCAAGTATTTCCCTCCTATACTTCCTCCATTTCTAAGATAATACAGCCAGAATTTGCTCTGGAATAGAGGACGTTAATAAAATGTTATATTTCTTGAACATTAAAAAATAGTGCCTATATCTTCCTAAATTCGATTCCAAGCCACAGTCTAAACCTTGAAGTAATATTTATCCCTTCTGCACTTCACTGTCTCTCTTCGAGTCAACACTAGGGAAATTAACTGCCCCCTCCCACACCTCCATGTATCTAACCAGTCACAAGCCCCACTGAGTCTAACTTCTATATATGCCTACAATTATCCTTTCCCACTGTTGGTAAGGGTCTTGGAACCTCCCTCAAGCAACCACCTTTCCCTCACTGATCTCATAGCTCTAAGTACTTAAATATGCTCATCATAAACAAAATGAAACAAACATCCTTTGTCTGCCTTACCTCTCTAGCTTGCCATGACCCCCGTTTCCTTATCTTTGTAGTCAAATTCCTAAATTCCTGATTCTCTGCACATTGGTTACATTTTCTCGTCATCCATTTGTTATTTGACTGTTGCCATCTGGTTTTCACTTCATTATTCACTGGAAATTATCCTTGATCTAACTGTTAAGTCTAACAGTCACCCGAGGGTTTATGCAACCCGTGGCGGATACTCATCCTTGCTCCTGGCAGGCAAGTGTGGTACATTGTAGAGCAAGAACCTCCATTCCCCTGGTGCTGGGTCAGCCACAGAGCCACTCACTGAAGTTCTCAAGGTCACTAAGTTAGTACCCAGTCCTCATTAGTACCCACCCTAACCCTAACCCTAACCCCTAACCCTAACCATAGCCCCACCAGGTGGTGCAATTGCGTGGGCCCAGGTCCATCTTCTCTTCACCATGAAATTGCACTGAGTTTTGCTCCAAGTCCTCTAGACTCCATAAGAATTGGGACATCCTTCTCTTTAACTCTTAAAATCCCCAAATTCCATAACATCCCTCCTTAGAACCATGTTTCTCATACTTCAAGGTGGGTATGAATTACCTGGGGATCTTAAGTTGCAGATTCTCATTTATTAGGCAGGCGTGGGGCAGTTCTAGCAAGCTCCCAGGTGAGGCTAATGCTACGGTAGTTGAGTAACAAAACTGTTTCACCGACCTATTTAATTACCCATATGGGTCCAGGCTTTACAAGTTTGAGCCTCCCCTACCTGCCAACTTCTCCTTTTAGCTCTAAAATACAAAAGAGGCCTGTTGGCTCCCCACCTAGCGGTAACCTCATGGTCACAGCAGCTTTCCTGAGAAGAAGCTGAGAAGATTACCTTGTTTTGAAAAGCAAATCAAAATGAAAACCACAAGCCCGAGACTTCTGACTTCTCAACTGGCCAGTATGCCTCATTTAGATATTTCACTCACCTGCCTGGCCTTTCGCCCTTTCCCTGCTTAATTTTTTCTACTCCCTAGCATTCCACCCATGGCTCTTTTCTCTCTTCACTCAACACCCTGTCCGTAGTCATCACATTCATGCCTGTGGTTTTCTCTCTTGTAGAGAGAGGCTGACAACTTCCAAATCTCTAAATCCTCAGGTCCAGAGCCATACCACTACCTGATGGACAAGTCAGATTCTTCTGCCCCCTATAATGTGCCCCTCCTCCTGTGTTCTCCACCTTAATTAATGGTACCACCATCCATTGAGACACGAACTTGCGATTTATCCTTGGCTCCTGTCATGCCATTCTGTCCTGTCTGTTGATGCTCCGGAGGTGGATGTGGGTGGATTCGGCTGGCATCATTCCCTCCCCTTTGCTTTATCAGCAACACTCACCTTTTCCTGTGGAAAACTATCCATCCCCTGCATTGTAGCCTTGCTTGGACTTCCAGGCAGAGGGTACACCATCAGACTCTCTCTCCCTGGACCTGAGATCTTGAGAGAAATGACATAAAGTCTGAAACACGGCTGAAGTGGACTTATTCCAGTAGTGATCACCCTCAATTAGTTTCTGCACCTCTACCTGCTATCTCTGCCCTGACTTCCCTTAGATTATCCTTTTATAATTTGAACTCCCCCTATCCTTTCAATAAACCCCTTTTTTGCTTAGGTGAGACAATGCTCTGTATTGTTTACATCCAAAGACGCTACCTCCTTAAAATCTCTTCGCCCTCTCCACTATGCCTTTATTCAGACCCTATTCATTTCTCCCCTGGGAGAATGCCTTTTCTTACAATGCCTCTTCTTAACTGGTCTCCTGGTTGCCAAATTCTCCTACGGTCATTCAAAAATAGGTTTTGTGTATCTAACAATTTTCCAAAGTGCTAAGTGTTAGGGATCTAATAACACGCCAAACAAGGTTCGAGTCTTCACAAAGCCGGCAGCCTACAGCGAGAGGCAGGTAGTGATTAATCACAACAATATAATTATAGACAGTGCTGATATGCTTCAAGCCAAGGAAGGCTTCCCCCGGAGAGATGAGGTTAACATGCGCATGGAGACGGGGATGTGAGGGCATTGGGGGAAGGCGAGGGAACGGGCTTTCTAGACAGAGGGGATAGCAAGTGCAGATGACCTAAGAAGAGAGGTTCAAGAAGGTCGCAAAAGGCCAGTGTGACTAGACTGGAGCGACAAAAAGGAAAGTGGCCCCAAATGAGACCAGAAAGGGAGCAGATGTCAACTCATGCAGGGCCTTGTAGGAAACATTAAGGATTGGGGTCCTTATCCTAAATTAAAAGGAGAAAGCCGTAGAGGGGTTTACATCAGTGAATGGCATGATCAAATTTATTTTGTTTAAAAAGGCATCTGGTCTGCAGTGTAGTGTAGGGGCTGGACGTGCGGAGACCAGAGCGGTGGGTGGCCGCGGTAGCTCAAAGAAGAGAGAACAAAAGCTGAGATTCAGGTGGAGGAGGAAGTGATGGAGGAAGCGAATGGAAACAAAGACACTTAACAAGTAAAATCCCTAGGTCTTGGGGGTCAATTGTACATGGGCTGGTGGTGAGGAAGAGGGATTAGCCTAGAATCCTAAATTTCCGGTTTGTAAGCTACATGGGAGGTAGTGCCATTTTCTGAGACACAGAATGGAGAGGACCAAGGGATTTTAGGAAAAGTGGGAGGAAGACCACGAAGTCCACTTGGGTCACGCAGAGTTTGAGGTGCTTTGGCACATCAAGGGGAGCTGCCAAATAACTAGATACGGGGCTGGAGGCTAGAGATTCAACGTGGATTACGAACATTGGGCTTTCAAAGCTCTGGGTGTGCGTGAGAGGAGGAAGTGCAGAGCTGCTGAGGACTGGGCCCCGATGGACTCTAGCATTTAGACCAGATGATGGGGGTGAACAGGAGAGGCCACTGAGGCAACCGAGGGAGGAGGAAAACCAGGAGCGTGTGAGGTCATTCTTGTCTTTCTGAACATACCTGACCCTGGCCTACCCTTCAATGGCGAGTGCCGTTACCCCATCTCCCCCTGATGAAGTTCAATCTCTGTAACATGGCATGCGAGGCCTTCATAAGAGGGTTCCAGTCAACTTTTATCATTTATCATTTTATCATTTATTTCTCTCTCCACTCCCTACCCTCAGTCACCAGTACCCAAGAGTCAAGTAACATACGCACTTATCTCCAGACTTTACACATGAATTTCAAAAGTCCTTCTCTGTCTTCTCATTTTGGAGAGTCCGATGTCACTGCTCGTGTGAAGTCTTCATCAGCTACCCTAGGAATAATCACCTCCATAGAATTTCATTATATTTTTTAACAACACGTACAATACTGTAATATATTTGGGTTTGCCTAAAACTGTAAGGTTCTTTGGGCTGAGATCCTGATATGTTGTTTCTGAAAACCTAGCACAGAGAAGATTTGCTAAATAAACTACTATATAGCTTTGTCTTAATTCAGTGGTTCTCAGTTGTGGTCATCCCCCCCCCCAACCCCCCCAGGGACATTTTTAATTGTCACTACTGGAATGTTGTGGGCAGAGGCTAGAGTTACTGTTAAACATCCTATAATGAGTTCCTATAATGCATTCGTTTACCACCTTAAATAAACTTCTATTTATACTGTAAATTTCCAGTTAAGATATTTTTCCTCATTGAAATAAGCATCCGAAGCACTAATATCATTGATTCCAAGATCTGCAAGTGCACTGGTCATTCTTTAGAGCAGTGTTTCTCAACTGTGGGTCAGAATCACTCTCAGGGCATATGGCCGGGCCCCACCTCCAGAGTTCAGATTCAGTATACTGGGGGCAGAGCCTGGGAATCTGCATTTCTGACAAGGTCCCAGGTGGGGCTAATGCAGCGGGTCTAGGGTCCACACTTTGCAAACCATGGTTTTAGAGAACCTAAGGGTTTATCACATTTTCCCCCATTAGAGGCCATGCCCAGAAACTTGAGATGCAGCTTCCCTGGGCAGGCAGGACCTTTCAGTTCTCCATCTCCCAGCCACAAACCTGGAGCTGCGAAAGCGGTGACTCCCTGGCTGGTAGCACTTTCTACACACCACATTCCAGAGAACTGAGGAAGGCTGCCAAGAGGGCAAGGAACTCATTGCTCTCTACTCTCCACCCAACGCTGCCACACATGTGTGAACCACTTATGGTCCTGAGGTCTGCGCCCTTGAAAACAAGATGGCCTGCTGTCTCCGAGATCCATATTCTAGCTCCTCACAGCACCTATGTCAGAATTACCTGTGGCTGTAGATTCACAGGCCCATCCTCAATAATTCTGGGAGTCATCCATAAACATGCGTTTTAATAAGCTCACTACCTCAGTGGTTCTCAAAGTGTGTTCCCCAAACCAGCAACATCATCACTACCTATTAACTTGTTGGAAATGCAAATTCTGGGACCGGACCCCACACCTACTGAATCTGAAACCGGGGTTGGGTCCGGTCACTTGCGTTTTAATGAGCCCTCTAGGTGATTCTGTTGCATGTTCAAGTTTGAGAACACCCTGGTTCACATTATTCGGCTCCTGAGGCTTAAGATCTCCGGATCTGGACCGTTTTTCACCTTAGGTTCTAGGTCCCTTACTTGCATGTGCCAAAAACATCAACAGGAAGCAGAGTGTCCCCGGCAAAGGCCTTCCTGTAGGACACTTGTATCCGACAAGAGAGTTCAAGAGTGAACCCTTGTTGAATTTGGCCATTTATATGAGGGCCCGTCCCGCTTCACCTGGCCCTCGTATAAATGAAGTCCCTTGGGGGTGGGGGTCAACCTGGCCCCCGCTGAAGCCCAGACTCCCTGGCCGGGTAACCTCGTGGAGGAGTGATGTTGTGGGCCGGCTCTTCGGAGGGTGCTTGGTCGGCGTCCCGCCCCGCGCTCCTGCGTAAACACCGTTCCCTCGGCAACGCCTAGAACCCACGTCAAAGGATCGGCCGGGTACGGGGCGACGGGTACGGGGCGACCGCCACCCCTCCCGCCGACCCGACTCCCGGCAGAGGCCTCTGGCCCCAGCCCGAGCCACCCGCCCCCCCCCCCCCCCGGGCTTGCGGCCGCCTCCCCCCGTGCGGGATGAACACAGACGCGGCCGCCTCGGGGCCCCATGGAGGAGCAGCCGCCGCCGCCGCCGCCGGTCCGCCCGCCAGCGAGAATGACCTTGTTGGGCAGCCCACACCCCGGAGCCCCCTCCGCGGCCGGCGCACCTGGAGGGACTTCCTCCGCGGCCACCGCGGCGGCCGTGCTCTCCTTCAGCACCGTGGCGACCGCGGCGGCCGCGGCGCTGGGGAACCAGAGCGACGGGAACGGGGGCGACAGCACTGGCGCCTCGGCTGGCGGCGGCCTCGGCGGGCCCCGGGCGGCGGGGGCGGCGGGGAGGCCGCCGCCGGGCCCCGAGGCGGCGCCGCTGCTGTCGCACGGCGCGGCGGTGGCAGCCCAGGCGCTCGTGCTCCTGCTCATCTTCCTGCTGTCTAGCCTGGGCAACTGCGCGGTGATGGGGGTGATCGTGAAACACCGGCAGCTCCGCACCGTCACCAACGCCTTCATCCTGTCTCTGTCCCTGTCGGACCTGCTCACGGCGCTGCTCTGTCTGCCCGCCGCCTTCCTGGACCTGTTCACGCCGCCAGGGGGCTCGGTCCCCGCCGCCGCCGCCGCCGCCGCCGCCACCGTCGCCCCTGCCGCGGGGCCCTGGCGCGGCTTCTGCGCCGCCAGCCGCTTCTTCAGCTCGTGCTTCGGCATCGTGTCGACGCTCAGCGTGGCCCTCATCTCGCTGGACCGCTACTGCGCCATCGTGCGGCCGCCGCGGGAGAAGATCGGTCGCCGCCGCGCGCTGCAGCTGCTGGCGGGCGCCTGGCTGGCGGCCCTGGGCTTCTCCTTGCCCTGGGAGCTGCTCCGCTCGCCCCGGGAGCCCCCGGCGGCCCAGAGCTTCCACGGCTGCCTGTACCGGACGTCCCCGGACCCCGCGCAGCTGGGCGCGGCTTACAGCGTGGGGCTGGTGGTGGCCTGCTACCTGCTGCCCTTCCTGCTCATGTGCTTCTGCCACTACCACATCTGCAAGACGGTGCGCCTGTCCGACGTGCGCGTGCGGCCCCTGACCACGTACGCGCGCGTGCTGCGCTTTTTCAGCGAGGTGCGCACGGCCACCACCGTGCTTATCATGATCGTCTTCGTCATCTGCTGCTGGGGGCCCTACTGCTTCCTGGTGCTGCTGGCTGCGGCCCGGCAGGCCCAGGCCGCGCAAGCCCCCTCGCTCCTCAATGTGGTGGCTGTCTGGCTGACCTGGGCCAATGGGGCCATCAACCCTGTCATCTACGCCATTCGCAACCCCAACATTTCGATGCTCCTGGGGCGCAACCGGGAAGAGGGCTACCGGACTAGGAACGTGGACGCTTTCCTGCCCAACCAGGGCCCCGGTCTGCAGGCCAGAAGCCGCAATCGCCTTCGAAACCGCTACGCCAACCGTCTGGGAGCCTTCAGCAGGATGTCCTCTTCCAACCCGTCCAGCGGGATGGGAGGGGACTTGGCCATGTGGGCTCGAAAAAACCCAGTTGTGCTTTTCTGCAGGGAGGGGCCCCTAGAACCAGTGACAGCAGCGGTCAAACAGCCTAAGTCTGAAGCTGGGGACACCAGCCTCTAAGAAAGGTTGGGATTCACAGCTTGTAAAGGCAAATTTTCAGCTGCACCGTTTGATGATACGGGATTCTGGGGGAGAATCGTGTATTTCATAAAGCCAAACATTTAAAAACGAGACAGAGGGGGAGGCTTACCCCTTCCCCCAAACAACATACAAGACAATGTGCCCTTCTTCAAAAGTGCCAAGTGTAAAATGCAAAAATTAAAATATTAAACCACACAACCAAGCATTGTGAACTGTAAGTGCCAAAAATGAGAAAAATAACATTCACAATTACTGAAAAGCTCATATTATAGGAATCACACTGTGAAACAAACAAAATCACTGAATGCAACCAGGATTTGTTCAAATACAGAGAGTTTCAGGAAAGGATGGAGACTTTCAGAATCACTTGAAGGCTCCCCTAAATCACCAGAATTCACCAAAGTTGAGATTTTTAGACCTTGCACCTCTGACAGGTGCTTAGGTTGGGAACGAAAAATTCTTGTCCTTACACGTTTTGGTGCGCTTCCTCGCACCCCGTGTCCCTATAATCTTTGTGGGGAATTTTATATTCATAGACCATTTTAAACCATTTTCGGATTTTGAAAGGTAGCTTATTACCATAAAATCAACCATCTGAAGGGCAGATAGAAATATGAAAATAAACAAATGTGGCTGTTTATAAATGTATTCCAAAATTATACTGAAAAAAATTAATATCCCTCATTGTGTCCCCCAAATTATCTGCCCTGGGAAGTTTTGAGGCTTTACCCTTACTCTAACCTGATACTTTTGTTTCTAATCACATGGGGGATGCTGTTCGTAGAGTGCTTTTACATTTTTAAAAAATAACTTTCATAGTAGAAGATCGTTGCCTTTTGAGGTAAATTTGATTTTCAGATGCAGCCAAAAATGTAACTTGAAGTCAAGTTGATTGAATCAGGTAAGTAATGACACTTTTTCATATATATAAAAAAATGAGAGCTCTATAAAATAACAAGACTGGGGCACCTGGGTGGCTCAGTCGGTTAAGCGGCCGACTTCGGCTCAGGTCACGATCTTACGGTCCGTGAGTTCGAGCCCCGCATCGGGCTCTGTGCTGACAGCTCAGAGCCTGGAGCCTGTTTCAGATTCTGTGTCTCCCTCTCTCTGACCCTCCCCCATTCATGCTCTGTCTCCCTCTGTCTCAAAAATAAATAAACGTTAAAAAAAAAAAATTAAAAAAAAAAAAAAGAATTGGTGTTTAACAACATTAAACATTTAAAAAATAAATAAAATAAAATAACAAGACTGGCTTTCCTATGTGGCTAACTGAGGATGAGTACAATGAAGAATTCTAAAAATATTTTGAGAAGTGGCTGTATTCTTAGAATAAGCATAGAGCTTTCCAAGGGCATCATACCCTTCTACATTTGGAAGTTTGATTATATTTATGAAAAAAAATGAATCATTGTTTTTATAGACATGATCTGTCTAAACTAACATTATTAGAAAGGGAGAATAGATGTGGGGTTATTGCATATAATAGAATATTAATAATTTGGGCATAAGGTCAGAAAGTAACTTCAATCAAGCTGGAAATATTTTCAGAAATGTGAAAACCAAAGATGCTTCTTCTTTAAAAGTTATTTATTTATTTATTTTTAGAGAGAGCACAAGTTGGGAGGAACAGAGAGAGAGGGAGAGAGAGAATCCCAAGCAGGCTCCACACTGTCAGTGCAGAGCCTGATGCAGGGGCTTGAACCCATGAACCATGAGATCATGACCTGAGCTGAAATCAAGAGTCAGTCGCTTAACCGACTGAGCCACCCAGGAGCCCCTAAGACAAAGACGCTTAAAAGCACAATTCCAGGTTTGTGTGTCTGAAATTTTGCACATTAAATGCCACTATTCACAGAATCGTTTACTCAGAATTTTGAAAGATACTGTTTTCTCCCTCTTTCTTTCCTTCCCTCCACTTACTCCTCTTGCCTTCAACATTTCACAGCCTTCATTGAATGAGTACTTTAAACTAGATATGAAATGACATCAGCTATAATGTTAAAATTTCAATGTGAAATAGCCACCTTTTTTTCTTGCATTTAAAGAGGTTAATTATTTTTTACACTTCTGTGTGATAGGTGGGTGTATTTTGTAATCAAAGATGGAAAAATATGATTCTGTCAGAGCTAAAGGTATTTAATTTCTCCCCCATGCTCAAGGCATCATCACAATCATAAGTTCATAAGTTTATACATTATCTGTATATATCTTGCTATACTCAATGTGGTGCAAAGTAGATGAGATAATCTCTACTCTTTAGCACTTATTATATATATATGTGTGTGTGTGTGTGTGTGTGTGTCTACATACATATGTGTGTATATATATACACACACACACAGACTTAATGCAGCTGAACAAATATTTAACGTATATCTACAGTATTTGCCTGTTAAAGTCAAAACAATTGTGTATTTTTTGGCATTCTGAGAAAATGGAAGTCATGTCTGGCACTTGGGAGGACATGATAAAGTCTTCCAGTTAGGAAAGTTATCAGAGGATAGGAATTCAGCAACTGTGAATGACGGCAAAGAGCTAGGGATCTTAGGGGAAGGAGGCAAATGTACAAAGTGGGGTATTCCCTGAAAAGAAAACTCAAAGGAAGATATTTAAAAATAAACATGGCATGGAATAACCTTTCTGGTGAGTGAAGGGAAAATCTGAGAGACTGGAAGTGACAAGGTGGTGGCATGAGGGACTTTAAGGCAGGAAAGGAGTCCCATCCTAACTCTTGGTGTAGGTAGTGATAGGAAGTTTTAAGAAAAGGATAGCTTGGGGAAGAGACCGTTCCATCAGGACCTGTAAGAGTCATGGTTGGCAAAAATGGGAGGGAAAAGAAAAAGCAATGCTAATAAGTTACTAAAAAAGTTATAGTGTTATTTACTTGTTTGTTTATTTGAGGCTATACAACTAGTCAGTGATAGAACTAGGATTTGAACCACCAGTCTGTCTGGCTTTGGAGCCCTGTGTTCTTTTCCTTTAGCCTCCGTTGTTCCCTCAACGGTCGGAGGATAGACAAACTAAAGATGAGAAGTTAGCATCACCACCACCACCACTATTATCATCATCTATAGTTTTTATTTCCCACTTCACATTGGGCAATTTCCTGGGTGCTAAGTCTACTGCAAGGTGAAAATCACAGTACCTGCTTTAAGAGGGCTTACAGTCTAATGGAGGACCTCGAGCTTTATAAAAATTGGCCCTAATCCGGACTCTACCTGTGGGGAAGAAAAGGTGTCACATTTTCAGAAACTGTTATCAAAAGAGATGGATTTGGAAGCAAAAGATATGTAGATAAAGGCCAGCAACCAATCTGGTCCAGTTGTAAATACTTAGAGACAGAAATCGATGCCTTGAATAAAAGACGGAGAAAGATTGACTCTCAAATATAAGACAGACTTTTCCTCACATGGAGTGCACGATTATAGTGATTTTGTTTAAAAAGGAGAAAGAGGGGCGCCTGGGTGGCTCAGTCAGTTAAGTGTCCGACTTCGGCTCAGGTCACGATCGCGCAGTCCGTGAGTTCGAGCCCCGCGTCGGGCTCTGTGCTGACAGCTCAGAGCCTGGAGCCTGCTTCTGATTCTGTGTCTCCCTCTCTCTCTGGCCCTCCCCCATTCATACTCTGTCTCTCTCTGTCTCAAAAATAAATAAACATTAAAAAAATTAAAAAATAATAAAATAAAAAGGAGAAAGAGAAGCTATGAAATATTGAGATATGTTAAATATTGGTCAGCATGTAATCCTTCATGTGTCATTCTGCTCCCAGTTTGAGTGTTTCCTTTGAATGACAATAAGAGCAACGAGTCATGCTCACCATAGTACGTACATTACCCCATCTGCTCCTCAAAGCAACTCTCTAGGAAGATACTATATTATCACTGCCCCCATTTTACAGATGAGAAGACTGAGGCACAGAGGTGCTATGTGATTTGACCGCGGTGACACAGGAAGTTTGCACTATACATAAGATTTGTACCTAGCAGATGGGTGCCAAAAGTCCCATCTTAACCACCGCACTGTGCTGCCTCTCTTAATGTGTAAAAGAAAATAGGAAACCCGGAGAAGAGCCAGAGAAGATAAAGACAACACTAAAGGGATGGGGAAATAAATATCATAAAATGTAAAAGAAAAGATTTGTTTGAGTTGGAGAACAGCTATATAAGATATGTGATTTTCAAATATATGAAGAGATGCTGGGCAGCTATTTTCTAGTATAATCTCAGCCCTGGCAGACCCCAGTCGTCCGTCTTCTCCATTCCTGCTCCAGAAGAGCTGAGTACAACTGGAGGAAAATCGTAGGTCAGATCGAGTACCCTCTGCACCCAGCGTCCATGGCTTCTCTCAGCCCCTCTACCCTGCCCAACAATTTAAACCTTTTTGCTTGCCAGCTCACTCTTTCTGTTCACTTTAGTGATCCTTCGTACTTTCTCTGCTCAAACTTATAACTGACCTTCCCCTCTTGAAAGATGAACATTACAAGCTAACCTGGATTTATACCAGTCCTCAGCTCTGTCTTTCCACTAGTAAAGAAAGTGGGGCCCTTTCTAGCCCCAGGAACCTCACGCCATCGATACTTTCCTGGTATCCTTAGTCTTTCTCACTGAACCAAATCCCTCTTGTGAACCCATAAGCTCTCACTTAAAAGGAAAAAACCACAAAGCCTCTCCTATTCCTCCTTCCCTTTTATCTCTCTCAATTCCCTGCCTTCAGCTGAACTTGTAAAAAAAAAAAAAAAAAAGCCTATATTTTTACAGCTGATCTAAATCCTAGTCTACAAGTTTGATGGTACAAGAAATTGTCATTCTTATGCAATTCAATTTTTCCCCAGTCCTCTGTTCTGCCACATAGAAACTTAACATGGCAGTATCTAGGTTCTAGGGGCTTATTTAGTACCAAGCATTGGTAAACATCAGTCTTCAGTGGTGATTCATCCGTCCTGGCATCCACCAGTCAGTCTCCAGTCACATCCAAAATTTATGCGTGATTATTCCCTCACTCAGTCCGGGAGGACCCAGCTCTAACTATGGACCACTTTTAGAGCGCCTCTTTGGACACAAAAAGATAATTACCCTGTCTCAGCATCATGGAGGGCTATGCCACACCCATAATACTGTCTCAGGCTGCTTTTTAAAAATTAGGTTAAGAGTTCATGGGGCACCTGGGTGGCGCAGTCGGTTAAGCGTCCGACTTCAGCCAGGTCACGATCTCGCGGTCCGTGAGTTCGAGCCCCGCGTCGGGCTCTGGGCTGATGGCTCGGAGCCTGGAGCCTGTTTCCGATTCTGTGTCTCCCTCTCTCTCTGCCCCTCCCCCGTTCATGCTCTGTCTCTCTCTGTCCCAAAAAAAAAAAAAAAAAAAAAAAAAAGAGTTCATGTATTTATTTTTTTGAGAGAGAGAGAGCAAGCCAGTGGGGCAGGGGCAGAGAGAGAGGGAAAGAGAAAATCCCAAGCAGGCTCCATACCTTCAACGCAGAGCTGGACGCGAGGCTCGAACTCACGAACCATGAGATCATAACCTGAGCCAAAATCAAGAGTCAGATGCTTAACCACCTGAGTTACCGATGCACCCCTGAAAAATTATCCTTAAATATTTTTGATTGCTTGATACCTTTGGATATTGTTGGGTCAATAAATCAAAATGATATATAAGTATGGATTGGGAGCTCCGTTTGTGGAATGGCAGTGAGGGTCTCTGGGGATCTGCTAGCCAGTGAAACTGGTATAGGTGGTAAAAATTATTCACAAAGCAGCCATTTGAGGTCTCTGGAAGTTGTCATAATGGCATACGGCAAATGAAGAAACATTTATTGGAGAAAGTCTACTATGATTCAGTAAGAAGAGCGAGAGCCAGTGGCGTTTGAACTATAACCTACTCCCTCTCCCTGCTCCCAGGTCAGTGTGACAGAAACTCCACTTCAGGTGAGTACAACCATGTACACAAGGCTCCCTCTTCCCCAGCTTCCAATGGGAGGGTATGGTATCTCCCTGGGAGGAGCAGGCCATGAGAACTTCTCAAATTTTCAGCTGCATGTTGCAGAGGCTAAATTCCAGGTGAGTGTACCCAAGCGGCTGGGAGTTCTCTTCTTCCGCCTAGCCTCCATCCATAGGACAGGTGCTCGACCTCAGGGATGGCGTGCTGGGAATACCAGGGTCGTGAGTGCGCTCAACCCAGCGCATTTGTAGGATGGAGACTCCGCTGTAGGAGACATAAGCTGAGAAGACTGTGGGCCACTGCCCACACCCGGTGCCCTGCTCCTACAGCAAGGTGCTACTCCAAAAGAAGTAGGACACTGTCTCTGCCGCCCCCCGGCCCCCAGCTTTAGAGCTCTGGCTCAGCTATTTTGGCCAGGGGTATAGACAGGACTTGAAGCAGGCAGTGCTACAGCTCTCCCCAAAGCAACTAACTTTATTTGAAACAGAGCGTGGGAAGTTTAAGTCTAAGGGCATTGTCAAAACAATGGAGTTTCGGTGGTAAAAAAAAAAAAAAATTAAGAGAAGGCTAATAGCTTCATGAGAGAGATACATGCTAAAACGTTTGCCAGCTATTTTGCCAGAGAGAATCAGGGAAAGAAATAACTAACAAAACCCTTTTATTATAGCTGAGTTTTAAAAGTGTGTGTGTGTGTGTGTGTGTGGGAGAGGCACCCGGGTGGCTCAGTCAGTTAAGCGTCAGACCTCCCCTCAGGTCATGATCTCACAGCTCATGAGTTCGTGCCCCATGTCAGCTGTGCTGACAGCTCGGAGCCTGGAGCTTGCTTCTGATTCTGTGTCTCCCTCTCTCCCTCTCTCTCTGCCCCACCCCTGCTTGTGTGTGTGTGTGCACACACACACACTCAAAATAAATAAATAAACATTTAAAAATTAATAAAAGTTCTTTGTATGTTTTGGATAACAGTCCTTTATCTTTTGCAAAAACTTCTTCCCAGGCTATGGCTTGTCTTCTCATTATCTTGCCCTTTTCAACATAAACAGAACAAAACATGGATCTGACAATTACGACCATGATGAAAAGACAGGGTCATTCTTATCAATAGGAGCATCACTCCTCCCTAAGGGGCACTTTGGAAATCTGTGGGAGCATTTTCAGTATCACAATGTCACTGGCGCTTAGCGAGCGGTGTCTAGGAATGCCAGGTGTCCTGCGAAGCATAAAGGAATACTGTCCAAGGAAGAATCTTCCTCATTCCAGACAGTGTTCAAATGTCCCACCAGACCCTG
Organism: Panthera pardus; assembly: GCF_024362965.1. Classification (NCBI taxonomy): domain Eukaryota; kingdom Metazoa; phylum Chordata; class Mammalia; order Carnivora; family Felidae; genus Panthera; species Panthera pardus. Next base: position 98,436,557 of record NW_026526810.1, on the reverse strand, counting down.
AAACAGCTGCGAACCTATGGACACTTGTGTAATTGCGTACCTTTAGTCCATTCTGCGGAGAAACATAGTATTTTAAAATGGTTTTGGGGCGCCTGGGTGGCTCAGTTGGTTAAGCGTCCAACTTCAGCTCAGGTCACGATCTCGCGGTCCGTGAGTTCGAGCCCCACGTCAGGCTCTGTGCGGACGGCTCAGAGCCTGGAGCCTGCTTCCGATTCTGTGTCTCCCTCTCTCTCTGCCCCTCTCCCATTCATGCTCTGTCTCTCTCTGTCTCAAAAATAAATAAACTTACAAAAAAAAAAAAGCTGCTGAGGATTCAACTCAGTTTAAAAAAAAATGGTTTCAATATACAATATACTGAATATATACTGAATATACTTCAATATACTGAAAAGTTTCTTAAAATGCAAGTGTTTTATAAATAGAAAATTTATTATATTTGTTCTGTTTGGGTTTTTATGAAGCAATATTCACCACTTTAGAGGGCTGCATCACACTTTGCCCCTGCTCTGGAGGTCATGGAATGGGAAGAAAACGTTTGCCTCAGTCTGCATTTGCAGCCACTGTGATCCCTGTGATCCTACACTGAGGTATAAGCATCCACCTACCTCGTTTTGTGGGTTCTGCAATACAAAAGAACTACTAGTGACACAAGAACACAAATGGATGCTAGACCTTTGGCCAAGAGAGAAATCTGCCTAGTACGTTCTCAAGGGTCCCACTACATGGGCCAGTTTTTGAAAGGAAACAATTTGCCCACGTGTTCTCTCTCGAAGACCCTAACAATGAGTGTAACTGAAAATATTCTTAACCCTGCTTTACCTGTAGCTGCAGGGGGCTAGAGACAAACTAAAGGAGAGACAGCAGAGTTCACCCCTCCTTGGTGGTCGTTGAGCTCCTGTGGATTTCTGGATGCCAGGGGCCCAAGGCAAGTACATAATTTCTTGAGAGCAGGACTCCACGCTCCCATTGTGAAGCTGGGAGGGGGTGTTAAACAGCATTTCACCTGTGATTGGGAAGCCTGAAATACAACTAATTCCCCACAAGGAGGCTCCATTATCAAGTACAACAGTTTTCAAAGAGGGAAAAGCATCCACCAATTCAAAAGCAGCAGCCCATCATGGTGCATTAAATTCCTTTCGTCTTTACATGCTTTAACATTCCCATTGATTACAGTTTGGTTCTCATTCTCATATAAAAAGGTAGTGTATCATCTTAGTGCTAGGCAAAGCTAGGGTAAACGTATCACATGTGAAGTCCACAATTCAAGCCGAGTATACAGAACAAGACAGAGAGAGAAAAGATGGAGATCGGTAATTGTAATAAAAAGGAATTTAAAAGAAATTTCTTATGCTTGTTATTACTTTGATCCAAGAATTGTCCTAGAGATTCAACGTGGGCTTTCCAAGTCAAATAAGAAAATCTTTGGCTAAAATTATTTCTCTTTATAAAGCAAACTAATCATTATCACCAGCTTCATAGCTCTTTGCCCCATCAATAACACATATGGCCATGGCATTGTTTTAATATCACTTGTTTTTAAGTTTATTTATTTCTTTTGAGTGAGAGAGAACGGGGCGAGCATGAGAGGGGGGAGAGACAATCTGAGGCAGGCTCTATACTGAGCCTGACACAGGGCTCGATTCCACAACCATGAGACCATGAACAGAGCCAAAATCAAGAGGCGGACGCTCAATAGACTGAGCCACCCAGGCACCCCAAATATCACTCCTTAAAATTAAAGTAGTGCCTACTTCTTGTTGGATGATGTATTATCTTAAAATATTGGTAGTAACATTTATAAATGGCTATAAATTTGACTAGTTACATAACAAATAATTTATACAATTAAGATTTTTTTCCACGTATGACGTTAAAACTAGATATATAACACTGTATGATGTTAAAACTTTTTCTTTTGCCTCCTTAATTCTCCGAAAAAAAATTTAGAACATGATTAGTGCTGTAGATGTTCAGTTAACCTTGTGTTTTAATCATTCATTTTATAACATATAATGTATGAATAAAATACGTCAGGGAAACTGAGAAATGAGGCAAATTTCTTTACGTGGAAAGTGGAAGTAGGTTTGTGATTTAGGAGTTTTAGTCTTCTAAGATTTTAGGCTTCTTTAGAGAGTGGGATTTTGGATGTAGCTAGCATTTGAGTGCCTCATTAGATCATTGGCTTGTATTATTTCATTTATTTCTAGCAGAATCACAGCTGGTATTGGAATTACTGGTATTGGAACCCAGAGGGGAAGAGAGGTGGGTGGGAGAGAGGTGAATAGGGGTGAAGGTTTTTGAGTCTGGAAGTAAAGAGGAAATGAGAGGAAACACAACAAGGGCAATCTTAACTGGGAGCTTACAAAAAGAGTGATTTATCCACATTAGCAGCCTCCCTCGTCTTCATCAGCCTGTTTGCTGCCAGATGGGTCTCTGTTTTTCTAGTCAGTTGAATTTAAGCATCAACGTTAAGCTTCCTGTGATAACTTTTTAATGATTACTGGGTACCTATGCAACCGGCTTCTGAAAGTCTGGTCACCCTTCCTAAAGGTCATGACCATACCTAGCCAGCCCTACTAAGAGAGTAGACCTAGTGGCCTTTCTCAGGGCAGCCTCAGCCAGCTGGTGAGGTACTCACTGAGACTCACAGATGCCCTCTGTGCACGTGGAGGAACCCGGTTTCCTTGGGGATGTTCAGGCTGCCTTAACAACTCCACTCCCTTCCCTCTGCCATTACACCACCCACGATGCATGTAGTGGTGAAAACTGGCAAGGCTAGGAGCCTCTCCTATCCTCCCCATAGAAAGGACAGGAGACGGCATGAAAGCTGGTTTTGACTGCTCTTAACTTATATACAGACCCACCTGTTTAGAGGAAAGAGAAGATTCTCCCAGTTTTGTCTTTGGAAACGGCAAGTTAGTCTTATGGTCTTACGCTAAGGCTAATGCAGACAGACTGTCCCACAAAGGTTGTCTATGGGAAATTGAAATGGTCAGATTCTTTTAGAAATCATGTGCAACAAGGCAAGGTCTGGACAGGAATGCTTTTCGGTTGTGGGTTCCTTGTCTTAATTATGTGAGGCACCCACACAACAGAACGACATCCCCTTTAAACATTAAATAAAATTATGTAAATTCAGGTTTCTCTGAATTTGATAAAAATGAAAAAAAGGTAGAGGAGGAATAGAAAATGTGATCCTGTGTAAACTTTCTGTTCTCTCATTGCTATTGAACATTCTCTAATGACTGTCTCTTAGGTTTCTTCCTGTGACCTACTTTGAAAGGAGAATGGAGGGGAGGGGAAGAAATCCCTTCCTAGAGAGAGGAAAGGCAGGAAAAGGGACTGATAAGGAGGTGGAGGGGATAAAGAACATCTTTAGGGGCACCTGGGCAGCTCAGCTGATTGGGCGTCCAGCTCTTGATTTCGGCTCAGGTCACGATCTCACAGTTCAGGGGATGGAGCCCCAAGTTGGGCTCCACACGGACAGTTTGAAGCCTAGTTGGGATTCTCTCTCTCCTTCTCTCTCTGCCCCTCCCCTGCTTGCGTGCACACACACACACACACTTTCTCTCTCATAATAAACATTTTTTTTTTGTTAAAAATGAATATCTTTAAAAGATAAAAAGAGGGAAGGAGAGAAGTTGGCTGCAATTATGGAGTGTCCAACGAACAATAAAAACTTTGTGCATTTATTAGCTTGACGTATATTTTTTGAGCGTCTGCCATGTGCTAGGCTCTCAGACCCTAATGGAAAGCAGGGAAACAGCTGTTTTGTCTTGTGGAGCAGGCAGGTTGAGGGAAGCACAAAATGTATTAAATAAAGTAAATTAGGTTGCTGCTAAATCCTTAGTTCATTCCCTTTTTACACTATTCCTCTCATCCTCTGTAAGTTTATCCATAAACCCAAGTAAATAGAAATGAGCTACTCTGGACTATTAAAATGTAACATTGCTTCATAAAAATATTCTCCAATTTAACTTTATTTTTCCCTTTGCTTTCTTAATTGGGGTAATGTTTTTATATTAGTACACGTCTGCATATTTTAAAGGCGCAGATAAAAATATATTTGTTCCTTCCCATGTAGTCTACTTTATCAGCCTATTTGCAAAATTTTCCTGAGAAATGTATGGAGGAGAAAAGTCAGAGTAAAGAGTGGATTTTAAAAATATCAATAATCGGGATAGAGGCAGGATATATATAATTTGAAATTAAACGTAGAATGTTGGATTTAACACAAAGTGGATAACCTGACAGGCTATCAAAAAAATAAAAACTAAAAATCAAATACTCTTGTGTACCAAAGCATTTAAGTCGATAACAGAGGTGAACTTGAGGTCAATGCTGTCAAATAAGTTCTAAATAGATTCCAGACTGGCTCTTTGCCTTTGCTGCCAAAAAGACTAATCAACTTTATGTATCTACATTTTACCTTTGAACGATCAAACTGCAGGTGTGTTAGGCAAAATATTTAAAAACCAGAATAGCATGGACCCGGATGCTGTCTGTATACCTGTACTTTTTTGATGCATCTTGTCTGAATAAATATCCACCTTAATTATGGGGAAACTAGTAGGTAGTTAGCATGCAATGAGGTGCCCCCTGCCCCCAGCCCATTAGAAATCAGGTTACTCCTTCGGAAGAGTTAATATGACCAACGTCATCCTCAAATAACATAGCTAACATGGGAAAGAGGAGGGTACATTCCTCCTGAACAGATTCTCCACTTTCGGAGACCTTCCGAACATTTCTAAACTGACGTGCTGGCATGCTGGTTGTCGACACCATGTTGAAAAAATATAGACGATGCAATTGGAAGATAGATGTTTGCTTAGCATACATTGAAATATCAATAATCTTACCGTGAGACGCATAGAGAAAGAGGTCAAAGGGTGAAGACTCCAAGCACCCCAGATGGGAGAACGTAGCCATGCTTTGGACTGCGGTGCAAACAGCCACAGGTGCTGCAGGAGGCACAACAGGGAAAAAGAAAGGATAGGTTGGTCCTACGCGATCTACTGGGCATTTTTTAGTACTCTCCTGCCTAATGTGACAGTTCGAGAACAAGTGCAGAACTTGGTAAGGGCATGGTGAGCAGGGGTTTGGATTGCACAGTAATGAGGGCCTGGGTCACCCGAGCAGGTAAGCCAACTAGACTAGCGGAGGTTCTAGCCAAGGATGAGGAGAATTTAGGCTGGGTAACAGCGAAGGAAGGAATGCTGAGGAAGGAAGCTGCAGGCCCGAGATCAACTGCAGTAGCAAGGATCATACTGCATGCATCCTGCTAACTTTTCTAAGTTTCCCGAGGGAAAGAAACCAAGCAGAACGCTGAAGAAGCTGTACTCAGGTGGAATGAATGGTTTATATAAAACAAGAGAATCCAAGAAATGCAAGGGGTGAACTGTGGTATTTTGTCTGGATACTCCCTTCTGGAATAAGGCTCTCATCTCCCCAGCTTGCACAAGTATTACCTGTTGATGGCTCATCGCTAATCCCTCCCCCAAGGCCTGCCCTCAGAGGAAAGGAACTGCTTCACCTAAGGTTATACCTACCCCCCGGAGGCAGCCCAGACCCAGTGACTGGTTGATGTGGGTGTGCAAACATCCAGTCCTCTTACCTTAACTTGGGACAACTCTGAGGACCATCCCAGCTCCCGAACTTCTGTGGGATCTACTGAAGCCTTTCCTGCAATTTCATCACAGTTCAACTTCTCCTGTCCAATTCTGCTTCCTTAACTCCTTACAATTTTTATGTCCCAGACCACGCTGCAATAAACTTCCTGTGTGCAACTTCCTGTTACTGTATCTTTTTCCTGGGAAATACAATGCAAGAGAACTTCCTATTAACTATTTTAAATATAGGTAGAAAAGTATATGTTTGTAGGACTGAGCCTGGGTGGCTCAGTGGGTTAAGCGTCCAACTTCAGCTCAGGTCATGACCTCAGGACCAGTGAGTTCAAGCCCCACATCAGGCTCTGTGCTGACAGCTCAGAGCCTGGAGCCTGCTTCCAATTCTGTGTCTCCCTCTCTTTCTGCTCCTCTCCGCTCACGCTCTCTCAAAAATAAACAAACATTAAAAAAGAGAAAAGAAAAGAACGTGTTTGTGACATATTTTATCAAAAGTATGCTAGAACAGCACTTGGGTGGCTTAGTTAAGTGGCTCTTGACTTCCGCTCTGGTCATGATCTCACAATTCATAAGATCGAGCCCCGCCTTGGGCTCTGTGCTGGCAGTGCACAGCCTGTTTAGGATTCTCTCTCTCTTCTCTCTCTGCTCCTCCCCCATATGTGCACGCATGCTCTCTCTCCGACCCCCCCCCAAATAAAAAAATTAACTTAAAAAAAAAAGTATGCTAGTAATATGGTACGTTTGAGTTTATGTTAACTAATTTAGCAGACTTCAGTAAAACAAATATAAAGATTGAGCAACAGAATATTATTTGGTAATTCTAAATCACTGGACAGGCATTCTAAACATGCTTATTTTACAGACTATGCTATATTTTTAAGTAATTAATATATGTTCAGCCAAATCAAACAGCTTTAGTTCTTTTCATAACATCGGAGGTTCATTAAATAAACACCAATGATGATATGCTTTTACTTTGTCATGTTTTTAATTTATCAAAAAAAATTTCAATTAAGCTTTGCAGTCATGATACACACTTTTAAGCCTACAGTTTATTACTTTTGAACTTCATGCTGTCAATAGTTTGGTTTAATTTGTCTAACATGACAAACTTCACAGGATTTACTAAAAATTACTGTGTTGAAATTTTATTTTTCTAAATGGGAGATTCTACGTTAGACATCTTGAGAAGTTCACTTCAAAACTCTATGGATGTCAGTGAGGCCTCAGAGATAGTGAATGATCAGGTAGAACTGAAAACACTATTCAGAATCTTTGTTTTTCATAACAGCTTAGTTGAGATATCATTCACATTCATATGACTCACCCTTTAAAGTATGCAATTCAGCCTGATCTCGTATATTCACAGACTTGCACAACCATTACAACATATGACTTTAGAACTGGTTCATCACCTGGAAAAGAATCCCCATATTCGTCAGGTTTCCCAGTCCCCTCTCCTCCCGTCCCCCGGCAACCTCTAACCTACTCTCTGTCTCTATGGATTGGCCTGCTGTGGACATTGTGTATAAATGGAATCATACAATATATGTTTTTTTTGTGACTGGCTCCTTTCCCTTAGCATATTAATGAACCTTGTTTTCAAAGTTCATCCATATGGTAAGAGGGGTCTGTATTTCATTCTTTTTATTGTTTTAGTCTTTGTATTGCTGAATAGTATTCCATCGTAGAGATATACTATATTTTGTTTATTCATTCATCAGTTAATGAATATTGTGGGTTTTTTTTTTTTTTTTTTAGCTATAATGATTGCTGCTATGGGCGTTATGTATAAGTTTTGTGTGGATGTATGTTTTCATTTCTCATGGGTATATATCTTGTAGTGAAATGTCAGGTTCAATGTAAGTCTATGTTTACCAGTTGGAAGAACTGCCAAACTTTTCCAGGGTGGGCTGCACCATTTTATGTTTCTACCAGCAATATATGAGGGCTCTTCACATTCTCATTAACGCTTGTTATGGATTATTGGTTTGTTTTTAATATTAGCCTCTCTAATAGGCATAAAGTTGTATCTTATGGTAGTTTTGATTTGCATTTCCCTAGTAACTTGCCTGTGAAGAATAGTGAATAAAAAAAAATGGATATTTGTTGAAAATGAAGATTTAGGCAGGAGGGCCCGATAGCTATCTTGAAGTCTTAGAATAGAGAGACAGAGTTTTCTTTGTTATTTACAGATGAGCAAAGAGTTGATTTTTTTTTTTTAATTTTTTTAACGTTTATTTATTTTTGAGACAGAGAGAGACAGAGCATGAATGGGGGAGGGTCAGAGAGAGGGAGACACAGAATCCGAAACAGGCTCCAGGCTCTGAGCTGTCAGCACAGAGCCTGAAGCGGGGCTTGAACTCACAGACCGTGAGATCATGACCTGAGCCGAAGTCGGCTGCTCAACCGACTGAGCCACCCAGGCGCCCCAGAGTTGATTTTAAATAGAGGCAAATTTAGCTCTATGTAAACGAAATGTCTGATGAATAGGTTGAAGAGGGAGGGAGTAGGGTCCCATTCTCTAGGAGTATTTAAGTAGATGCTATAGAAGGATTCTTTAAGGCTACTCTTGGTACGCTGTGGTTTATAAACCAGTGTGGCAGATTCATAGAGTATTTTGTGATTAATTTTCAAGCCACACATATAGAAGCTTGGCAAGAACGTTATTTCTTATCAGGTCATTCATGTATCAATAGGTACTCTGGAAAACAAGAGTCTCATACCAGGTGGAGCCTGTGGAATATGGAGTATATCGGGACATCAGCACTTTTCAGAAGCTCCTATATTACATGAATGCCTACTCTGTCTGGATTAGTCATGCCTGGAACCACCAGAAAAATATTTTGCTGACTCCTGAGGATTATAGTCTTTTCTAAATGCTCTCAAACCACTGTACAGTAATGTCCTAAAAGATCTCTCTAGGGCATGATATCACATCCTGAGATTCACTTTTTTGAAAAACAGAATCTTCACTATCCTAAAATACCTACTATAAATAAAGGGAATAATTCCATGTATATATGGAATACATATATACTTGTATATATGTGTATGCTTATATATATATGTCAGTGTGTGTGCATGTGTATATATATGTATATATGTGTGTATGTGTATGTATACACATGCACATACACACATATATACATATATATACATTCATAAACATATATATGTCCGTAATTAGCCCATTGAAAGAATAAATGAATGGTGATGATTTAATCACAATGGGAGTGATGCTAGAGAATGTAAAGCTGCCTCCAAAATATGGAACAGGGGAAGAATAGAGAATTGCATGGACAGTTCTAAATAATTTTACTGTGACTTACTTGACTCCTGGTTTTCCAAAATGGAAATACAAAAAAAAAAAAAAAAAAAAAAAAGAAAAAGAAAAAAAAAGGGAGAATATTGAGTTCAACTCTTACTGAGGTCAAGACAAATGATAGAAATGCTGAATAAAATTCTTAAAATAATTAAAGAATTCCTACTGTGGGCTTGTTCACTAGCAGAGTTCAAAAAAGTTTATTATTAGAGATGGTCCAACTACTTGCTATGGGAGTTAACTGAGGTCCTGTTTTAAGTTTTCAAATATACGGCCTATATGCAATTTACAAAAAGTAAATCTTGCCTACAAATATTTCAATAAAATGAAATAGAGAATAAGTTCTTGCTTTATCTTATTTCTCTTTGTTTTCTCCTCTTTTTTTTTTTTTAACATTTTAATTTTTAAGTGATCTCTACACCCAACATGGGGCTCAAACTCACAACTCTGAGATCAAGAGTTGCATACTTCACTGAATGAGCCAGCCAGGTGCCCCTATTTTCTCCTCTCTTAATTTAATGGATTTATGGTATATGTACTAAATTCCTGTTCCTGTTGTAACAAATTACCACAAATTTGGTGCCTTAATACAACACATTTATTCTTTTCTCATCGTTTGGAGGTCAGAAGTCTAAAATGAGTCTTAGAAGGCTAAAATCAAGGTTTCAGCAAGATGATTCCTTATGGAGGCTCCAGAAAAGAATCTATCTTTTGCCTCTTCTAGCTTTTTTTTTTAATGGGCTTCTAGCATTCTTTGGTTCAGGGCCACATCATTCCAGTCTCTGCCTCCATCATCACATTGCCTTCTCTCTGACCTCTTTCCTCCCTTTTGTAAAGACTCTTGTGATTACATTGGGCCTACCTGGATAATCCAGGATTGCCTCCTCACCTCAAAAGCCTTATGTTAATCATATCTGCAAAGTCCCTTTGCCATGTAAGATAACATACTCATAGGTTCTGGAGAGGAGGACAGGAACCTATCAGGGGGACCATAATTCAGCCTACCACACTATATAATACGTGTTTTGGAGTTAGCTAGGTACCTGCCACCAACCAACCAACCAACCATCTCTTGTTGATAGTATTTATCTCATTTACTTTCACTGCCTTTACACCTAAATATTTATGCAGTTAAGAGAAGATACGGACTTTAAGCACAAATGGTTCATTTTTAACACTGAATCCTGTGTTGATTCATGATACCTACTCAAGTAAGTGTTTTTGACTCAGTTGGAAAGGAGGAAAATTGAACTTAACCTGGAGCCTGACATTTGCCTGAGAGGGCGTCATGACCCCCTCTAGAGTGATATCTGCATCAGTTCTGAACAGGGTAAACCACAGCAAGGGACATCCATGTCATCGCTGTATGGGGTTATTTAGAATCATAGACACAATACTCAGAGAGATCAACCTTTTCGGTAGTTTAAAAAAATTACTCTTAAACGTTTTATTCTAAGGAAACTGTAGATTCCCATGCAGTTGTAAGAAATAATAGATCCCATGTACCTTTAACCCAGTTTTTTCCAATAGCAACATCTTGTAAAATGATAGTATGATATTACAACCAGGATATTGATGCTGCTACAGACAAGATACAGGACATTTTCATCACCATCAGATTCCTTCATGTTGCCCTTCTATAGCTACATCCGTTCCCCCCCCCCCCCCCCCCCACATTCTTAACCTCTGGAAACTACTAACCTGTTCTCCATTTCTATAATTCTGTCATTTGAAGAATGTTATATAAATCGAATCATAGAGTGTATGACATTTTGGGATCGGCTTTCTCCACATGGCATACTTTTCTGGAGATTGATCCAGGTTGTTGCATATATTAATAATTGGTCCCTTTTTACTGATGAGTCGTATTCTGTAGCATGGATGTACCACAGTTGGGTTAACCGTTCATCTGTTGAAAGGCGTCTAGGTTGTTTCTATTTGGGCGCTATTACAAATAGAGCTCACATGGACATCTGTGCGCAGGCTTTTGTGTGAACATAAGTTGCCATTTCTCTGGGATGAATGCCCAGGAGTGCAATTTTGGGGTTGTATAGTAGTCGCATGTTTAGTTTTTTTAAGAAAACTGCCAAGTTACTTCCCAGAGTAGCTGTACCCTTTTATATTCCCAGCAGGAATGCATGAGTGATCTGGTTTTGTTTTATCTTTGCCAGTATTTGGTATTGTCATTCTTTTTTTTATTTTAGTGATTCTGATAGGTATGCACTGACTCTTCCTTGTGTTTTTAATTTGCGTTTCCCTAACGGCTTAATGATGGTGAGCATCTTCCCATGTGCTCCTTTTGTTTATTTCAACTACTCTCTCCTGAGTGTCCTTGGAGTCACTCTGAGGTGGACAGGACAGCCAAGAGAGCTAGGCTCAGCAGCTCTAACCTCTGCTTCTGCCAAAGCCGTTCCATTGTTTTTAAACCTATTTTACGTATCAGGCTTTTAAGCAAGATTCCATTTTAAAAAGGTTTTCTTCGCTTAAAAGAAATGTGAAATCAACCTGATCCGTTTTACAGGTTATTTGACAGGAAATGACTTCCCCAAGTCCTAGACAAACACTAAATTCAGAATTAGAAACAAATACCTATATTTATATACAAATACATTCAAAAGCCAGCGTGTGTTCTTTTTTAACTGTATTGTTTCTTTACAGTGAACGACTGCAAGCTCTCCCTTTTAAAAGTGAAAACTGTATCTCTTACTAATTTAGAAATGGTTAAAACATTTCTCACCTACAGTCTGGAACACAGTTTCCTTTCACGTAGGACCAGTGTGTCAGCTGTCCTTCTATGTGTCAGGCAGGAGGGCTGTAGTGTGGAAGAAGGAGTAAAACGAAGTAAAGCCTCTTATAATGTGGCTACAATATCTTAGATGTAAATGTAATATACTTGTAATGTCTAACAGTGATGACGAATACACGCAAAATGTTTACATACAGTCTGATTTTGTGCTTGTAGATTAATTATTAGAGAATAAACCATTCCCAGGGAGCATGAGTCACACTGTAATCTTGTATTCCTCTGGAAGAAAATTGAAAATTCCCCTGGAGACACTAGTATTTTAGCTTTTTCTTCCCATACTCGGGCTCTCTTGCCTTTTCATTAAGGACTTTTTGAGCAAGGGTAAAGAAGTTATCATGTTAGAAAGAAAGAAAGAAAGAAAGAAAGAAAGAAAGAAGAAAGAAAGGAAGGAAGGAAGGAAGGAATCTCTATTACACTTTTCCTAGTAATTTTCATAGCCTAGTGGTGACAGTGTCAGAGTCAACAGAGTCCCCTCCCTGGAGGGGAGACACGAGGGGGCATTATGCAGCCAGGCTATGCAAACCAGCCAGTAACTCAAGTTTGCCTCAGTGAGGCCATCTGAGGTGACAGCCTGCGGCAGGACATGAGCCAGCGTGAGCCGCGTCCTCCCAGGGGATCGAAAGACAGAGGTCACTCAATCCCAGCTCCCAGGGAGCAGCATGACCTCCCCACCCACTGTGTGAGCCAACTGGGGCTCACTGCTGCCTATCCACGTGTATGCAAACAGCTCTTCGGCAGAACACAAACTGGCCACAGGGGAACCTTTTTCTCCCATGTTATCATCCATCCCGATTCTTCTGCTAGGAAATCTGTGAAAAGTCAAGGATAGGTCTGGTGAAAAGAGAATCAAAACAAAACATATTCATGTGTCTTCACTCTGCACATGTTCCTCCCCAAATACTGTGATCCCCACGGCTATATTTGAGGGCTTCAAACATGGTGGTCAGAGGCTCTCTGGAGAAGTTCCATGCTATTGGCTTGTGTGTGGTTTTCTTTCTCTCTGTGTGTGGTAGAAAGAATGAGTTGGGGGGGGTAATCTCTTTTGGAATGATATATTTTATGTTCCCATTGGAACTTGGGTTTGAAAGCACAAGTAAATGTTTAGGAGGAGTGTTTGCATCCAGGTAGAACAGAGGCCTGCTGGCTGACTGGGCCCCAGGGAAGCACTCATGCTGCCTTAACTCATGCTTCATTGGATTCCCCTTCCCAGGCCCAGTAAGGACCCCAGCAAAACTGGAAGGCAGAAAGAGGGTGCCGGCCAATTCCATCATTCCCATGAAAAAGTTAATGTCATTCCCACCAAAACTCACTTTAACACCAGCCAGAGGATCCAGGGCTGGCAAAGCATTCACTCTTTTTCTTAGAGGAAGTAGAAGGCCCCAGTGCCTGAGAAAATGTGAGATTTGAGCCCATCCCCAAATAATTATGGAATCAAGGCAATTATAGTATCCATCTGGTCCTGGCTGTTCCAAAATAAATGTGGCTACGAGTTTTAGCAGAAGAGCAGTGTTGTTCTAAAGCAGCACACTCTCAATTTGTGTCCAGGTTTCAAAATAATCTACATCTACCAACGACCAGAGAAGTGAGAGAGACACCTTGAAAAGAATGATTAAAAACTTGGGTTGGGCATTTACAAATATCATCTCACTTAATCTTCATAACTGCCTGTCAGGAAGGTACTCTTATAAGCCCCAGTTTACATACTTGGGAACCGAAGGGTGGGAAGGTTAAATAATTTTCCCAAAGTCACACAGGTAGCAAGATGAAATGCTGGGAATTGAACATTGGCTCCAGAGCCGTCATGCTAAACCATTCAGCAATACCACCAAGAAGAAACCCAAATGGGTTATGGGGGCTCACAGGAGAGACACTAACAGATGGGCTAGGTGTGGGGGCTGAGATGGAGAGAAATCTCCTAGGAGTCAAAGCTTGTGTTCAGTCATGGAGGATGGGAAGGAGTTGGAATGGCAAAGAGTCAGAAGTAGGAAATAGATTAGCCCAGAATGGGAAATGGGATGTGCGAGCATGCAGAGGCGAGGGAGAATGGTGCAAGGCGGAACAAAAGTAAGAGGGGCGGTGTACTTGAATTTTGGTTGCACTGAGCAAGAGGGGTGGGGAGTTGAAGCAGAAATAGGAATTAGGACTGAAGAGCTTTCGGGGTACGGGTGGCTCGGTCCATTAAGCGTCTGACTCTGGATCTCAGCTTAAGTCATGATCTCATTGTTGGTGTGGTTGTGCCCTGCGCTGGGCTCTATGCTGACAGTGCAGAGTCAGCTTGGGATTTTCTTTCCCTCTCTCTGCCCCTCCCCTGCTCATATGCATTCTTTCAAAAAAAAAAAAAAAAGACTAGAGAGCTTTCTAAGTCAAGCCAAAAAAAGAATTTAATTTTGATAGTGAGACTAGTTAGGAGACAATGCCTTAATCCAGTAAGAAATGACGAGGGTGTAGACTAAAAGTGGCGATGGGGAGGAGGGAATAGACCTGAGAGACCGTAAGGGAAGTGGAAGGACTCTGAGGACTGATTCAGTGTAGATGGTAAAGGACAGGGGTGTCAACGGTGAAGTAACCCTTATATATTCCACACATACGCTATGGTGGTATTTATTCAGCTGGGGAAGGCAGGGTGGAAGAGGGGACAGGCTCAGGAAGGAGAAGGAGGATGAGAGCAATTTAGAATATGTTGAGTTTGAAGTAATTATGGGGCATCCATGTAAATACTCCAACAGGGGGTTCGCTGAATGAGTCTGGGGCACGAGAGAGAGGCTTGGGCAAGGGAAATAGGTTTTTGAATACTCTTATAGTTTTTGAGGCTATGGAGTTGTGCCAATTTCTTCCTTCCTCCCTCCCTCTCTCCTTACCTGCCTCCCTCCCTTCCTTTAATAATTTCAGAGAGAGAGAGAACGAGCACATGAACGAAGGAGGGGCAGAGAGAGAGGAAGAAAGAGAATCTTAAGCAGGCTCCATGCTCAGTGCAGAGCCCAATGCAGGGCCCCATCTTTCAACTGTGAGACCATGACCTGAGCCGAAATTAAGAGTTGGATGCTTAGCAGACAGAGCCACCCAGGCGCCCTGATGGGTTGTGCCAATTTCCATCTCTCAATCCAAATTCACTCTCTGTGCTCATGTTCAGATACTGGAGCTGGGACTTGGAAAATCACATTTCTGCCTTGCCAGTTGCCTCCTTCTTAATCTCTGCCAACAGAGGGAGCCTCAGAACTGGAGAAGGGAGGGGTACGAGCACCCTTGACCTCACTTCTTCACTCCAGCAACTGTTCATTTCAGGATCCAGTGTGTTGTTTGTCTAACACTTGCAGAACCTTCTTCTCCTTCTCCCCACTTAGAGACACTTCAACACGCGGCTACACCCCCTCCCTGAGGTCTGGGTCCCACCCCACAGGAACTTTCTCTAAGTTCTGGTTTTAATAAACTCAGCCTTTTCCTTTGTTCCTTCAGCCCTAGAGGTAGAGTTGCTTCCTGCTGGTGCCATATCTCTGCCATATCTTAAGAGTTCTCTTTTCACCCTTTCAGTTACCTCATTAACAACTTTATGCCTAGTTAACAATTCTTTATATTAATTTCTCTTGGTTAAAAATAACTGGTGTGGTTCTGTTTCCTTACTGGACCCTGGATGGTGTAGGGTGAATATAGGTCCCCAAGGAAAGAATAAAGAGTCACGAAGAGGAGAGCCTTGGAAAGAATCTGAAACTACCTACATTTAAAGGGCTGTCAGCCCAAAGAGTGGACCAGAGAGGTGCTGGGGATAGACCCTTTTGGACAGAAGAGTCTGTGTCTGCTAAGGAAAAGACTCGGCCAAGAAAGAGAGAGACAATATTCAGCCCAGAGTGATAGTAACGGAGCAAGTTTCCTGAGAAAGAAGTTGTTCCTTGAAATGAAAGGAATGATGAACGTTTGAGTCAGGAGGTACTGAGAACACAGGATGTGGGAGGTGATGGGGTCTGAGGGAGGAAGAGGAGGTTTGCAAAAGCTTCTGAAGAGAATGGTAGAGAAGGTTGCCTTGTGGGGACAGAAGGCATCTTGTGGGACAGAGCTGAGGCCCAGGCAAGGGGGGCACGCAGGCAACTGGAATTTGAGGTGGCTCTAATCCACATGACTGGGTGTGTTCTTTGTTTGTTTTATACTATTAGGGCATAGCAGCCCTTTGTGAGGCATTGCAAAGTCAGACAATGGAATTAATCCAAGGAAGAAGTTTGCCAGGAGCTCAAGGGGGATGTGGATATCAGCAAGAGGGGGTTTAACATGGAGGACCTTGGGCCTAGGCTGGCAAGACAATGAAGTGGAACTCAGGCAGGGGTGATGTACAGAAACGCACAACTCTACGTGAGCGCACGATCTAAATAAAACATGGAGGCTCATCCTTAGGCCCAAGTCAATTTACAAATTACCCTTGTCAAATGGCTTGTAAATCTGTATATTTTAATTTCTTATTTATTTTAGGCAAGAAACTGTTTTCTGAGATGTGTGATAAAGAACGTAGAAAACTTTAGAAGGACTATTGTTTTAATGAGATGGGTCTGCTTTGAATGACACTTTTTTTTTTTTTTTTTTTTTTACTACTTTAACTTTTCTTAGGGTTGAGATCAAGTCTGATAAGCACTTTAACTTAGGCAAATAATGATGGCAATAAAATATTATGCCACTGCAAAATATACTAAGTGCCCAGGCTTCTGAATCTTTCCAGTTGTTTTTTTTTTTTTCTTGTAAATGCATTTGTATGGGGGTAGTTTTCCCCTAGGACATACCATAAGTTTAAAAACTTGTATTTACTACAGACCTATAAATTACTGTTTCCCCTTAATGTTGGCAAGTAGTGATTTATTTTAGTAAAATTGCAGACCTCACTAGGCATGCTTTACTGTATATGTACTTCCCTAGGGCAAGTGAGTTTTTTTTAGCATATTGTTTGGGGGAAGGATAAAAGCTGTTAAATTCCTAAGTTAATTTACACATGAATTCGTAGCTTACTCTGAGATGCCATTTATTTTGTATAAAATGGCTGTTATATTTGCATTATCCTTGAGACACTAAAATACACAACTATTAGCAATTCTCACATGTTTAGGATAGAGCTTTGGCGTTGCTAAATATTTTCAAATTTATCTTTTCACTTCTGCAATCCTGGTTATGAAATGGCGTTTATATAATAAATGATATCTGAGACTCACTTTTTCATTGGTGAGGTTTATTTTAACCCTCCTCTCATTACAGATTTGTCTAAGAAGGGCAAAGGAAATAAAATTAAGCTGAAATAGGTGTAGTTTTCTTTAATTCAATTATAGAGGCATTTGAAAATAAAAGGTATCCAGAAAATCTATGGGATGGTGAATATGGCATAAAATGGTAAAATGCTAAATGACTTAAGAGGGAAAAAATCCAATGTCATGAGTTGCAGCCACTCCGTCACCTGAAGAGTCTGAGAATTGTTGCATCAGAGACCGTGAACACTGTAGGCAGAAGTTCAACATGCCAGGCAGAAGTTATTTAGTGGGAAAAACACTTGAGTTAGACAAACGTAGGTTAAACTTCTAGGTTGGCCCCTTACTAGATTTTGACCTTTGTCAACTTGAACTTTGCTTAGTCACCGTTTCCTTGCCTGAAAATTTGAGATAGAGTAATTACCTCTCAAGGTCCTTGTGAGAAACCATTGTGATTACAGGTGTTGAGTGTTTGACCTCCTGTCATTATGGTCCCTTGACTTCCTCCAGCCTTGGGGTCTGACCTGCCAAATGAACATCTGGGGAGACATCAAGATTTCACTAGAACTTAAAAGGCAGATGTCATCAACAAGCCATCATCCCTTGACTGATTACTAACTTTAAACTGTGGAGCTGTTTATACTTTGAAGACCTGATGCAAAACGTGTGACAGAGAAAATAAGTTTATTCTGGAAATTGTCTCCACCAAAGACAGGGACAGTGGGGGAACTACTGAATCCTATACCAATGCCTTGTCATAAAAGCCACCAAGCATCATTACCTAATTTGGAAACATGGCTGAAAGTGCAGATTCCAAAAAGCAGTTAGAATTACCAGCACACTTATCTGAAGCATACGGGAGCAATTCTTTTGTTTAAAAAAAAAAAAAAAAAAAAGCTTGGTTTAAGGAATCCTTTGCTATTATATCCTATCCAAGGACTAGCAGTGTGATTATTTCATTTGACTGTTTATCAGAACTATCAAAAAAATCACCGTTGTACCATTGGTTCAGGAAGGGACTCCCTGGGACCTTCTCCATGGCAGCTGGTTCATTCCTCTGCTTCTCATCTGAGTCTTTGCGGTGCTTGACAGCTTGGGAAGGATTTTCCTGTTGGTAACTTCTTGAGGTATGCAGGACTGGTTTCATCCCACTCTTCTCGGCTCTGATTTCTTCTTTATGGCAATCTTCACTCTCCTGTGAAGATCTGGGTCACCTTCCCCCTCACTTCCATCAGCAGTTCTTGGCAGGTAGCTCCAGAAACTCTCGAATGGACTTCTCTTCCCATGCTGTGGCCCCCATTCCACCAGTCTGTCAGACAGCTTCACACTGGTCTCTCACAGATACCTCCAACTCCTCGGAGCCAAAGTGGAACTCATTGGCTTTCCTCTGAACTCATTCATCTTGGTTAATGACATTGCTGTCTACTCAGAGACACAGGCTCAAAAACATTGGCTTCTCTTTTGCCTCCAAAATGTAAGCAGTTGCTGTATTCTATATAGTCTGCCTTTATAAAGCCTTTCTAATGAACTCATTTAAATTTCTTAATTTTTAATTTTTTATTTAAGTTTGTTGTTGTTTTTCTTTTTCTTTTTTGGAGAGAGACAGAGACAGTGATAGCGTGAGTGGGGAGGAGCAGAGAGAGAGAGGGAGAGAGAGAATCCCAAGCGGGCTCCGTGCTGCCATCACAGAGCCCAATGCAGGGCTCAAACCCACAAAACCGTGAGATCATGACCTGAGCTGAAACTAAGAGTCAAATACTTAACCGACTGGGCCACCTAGGCGCCTTTCATTTAAATTTCTATACCTCCCGCCTCATCTCTGGTCCTCATTACCTTTCCTTAGGACTATGGCAACAGCCTTCTAACGAGTAGCCAGTTGTATCCCATCTTACATGTTCCTGCCCAAGGCCAAGTCCAATGATGGTGCTTGCCTGCTCCAAAATCTTTACAATTTCTTTTTGCTTAGGGATTTAAGTTCTAAGTTCTCATCCCACATCAAGGCTCACTGCATTATGGATCCAACCTACTTTCTGCTCCTTTGTCCCTACCTATATTCCAACCAAGGCACCCAAAGCCAACATTTTAATGAACACCTTTTTTAGACACTGTGATGGACATTTAAAACATATTATGCCATTTAATCCTTAACCCATATAATGGCATTATTTTGCCCATTTGCATAGGAAGAAACTGCGTCTTCAGAAATTTAGGTAAATTGTCCCAAGTATTATGGTTAGTAGGGAGTACTGAGAAAATTTAAATCTAAACTCCACAAATACACCCTACACTGTATATGCCTCTATTCATGTAGTTTCCTTCATGTGAATTTCTGCAGTATCTTCTACACATAACATTTGCATATCAAAATCTTATCCTCCAAGACAGGTGTCAAATGCCACCTCTTCCTTGAGGTCTCTCCTGATGTCCCAACTGGTGGAAGTTTGTCCATCATTTGAACAGTCACGCAGTAATATGTACCTGGCATTAGTGATTGGCAAGCTCATCATTGGTGGGCTTTGTGAGGGCAGTGGCCACGTCTTAAGTCATATTTTACCCCCCTGCACTGGACACAAGTCTCGGGACATTCTACGTGCTCAGTGCTGAAATGCGTTGTCCCACAGATAAACAGAAAAGATGTGACACTAGTGTTGGAAAAATAAAGGCAAAACGTCCCTACGTTACAGTCCCTGTGTCTTTTCTGGAAATCACAGTGTTCTACCTAGCAACTAAGTAGTTGAATATGACACAAAGGAGGAATACGTCTTATTGAAAGCTTCACTTTTGACATTAGACATCTGGTTTGTGTGGTTTGTACATCTGAATAACATATATGCCTTCTTAGATAATCAGTAGACATGGTTATTGACCAGCTGATTTGTCTTCAGTCAGAGTGGAGTAATTACCCAGTTCTTGTTTTGGTCAGAGATTTATGTAGCGATGTTGGCAACAAAATGGACTCTTTTCTATGCCCATGAGAGCAACATTAACAAATACCTTCCCCTATGTTCATTAGTTATGAAATCTAAAGGTGTCCTCCTTTAACACTGACAAGCAAATTGATATGATCCCATAGTTCCACTTCATGTGAAATATATGAAAACACATGTCCACACAAAAACTTTTGCATTATTCATAACAGTCAAAAAGTGGCAACAACCCAATGTTCATCAGCTTATGAGCGGGTAAACAAAAGTGGTATGTCCATGTAATTGAATATTCGGCAATAAACTTAGCAATAAAAAGGAATTAAACACTGACACATTCTACAACGTGGATGAACCATGAAAAAATGCTAAGAAGCCAGACACAAAAGACCATCTATCGTATAAGTCCATGCATATGAATAGGCAATAAATATCCAGAATAGGAAAATCTATAGACATAGAAAGTAGTGGTTGCCTAGGGTTGGAGGGGAAGGAAGTGGGGAGAAATGAGAAGTAACTGCCAATGGGTATGAAGTTTCTCTTTGGAGTGATGAAAATGTTTTAAAATTCATTGTGGTACTGATTGCACAATTTCGCGAATATACTCAAAGCCATTGAATGGTACACTTCAATCATGTGAATTGTATGGTATGTGAATTGTATCTCAATAAAGCTGTTATTGGGGCATCTGGGTGGCTCAGTTGATTAAGCGTGCAACTCTTGATCTTGGCTCAGGTCATGATCTCATGTTTCGTGGGTTTGCGCCCCATGTCAGGCTCTGTGCTGACAGTGGAATCTGCTTGGGATTCTCTCTCTCTCTCCCTCTCTCTTTCTCCCTCTCTCAAAATAAACATTGAAGGGGAAAAAAAGACTTTAGAAAGCTGTTATTTTAGGAAGCACTAAAAATGATATCTAGGATTATTATGGGATGAGGAGATGCTAGTTAATCATTACATAAGCTGCTAAAAATTCTGTTTGAAAGGGGAAATTCAACATTTGAATAGACATCTACCAAACTTTCTCTTTCTCAAAAATGGATTAGAAGGAGAAAGACGAGATATGAAAGAAAAAGATATTTGGTTCTTTGCGCAGTCCCCTGGTACATTTACTTTAATAAAAGATTTTGCTTTGGCTTAGCTCAGTCAGGAAATACTTTTTCAAGAAGTTTTTTTTACTGTTCTGTATCTTGCAAAGGTAAAAATGAATAGTTTATCATTTGGATAAAGGGGAACTTTTATTTTTGGCTTTGATATTAATTGTGAAAGGCACTTAACATAAATAAGCATTTTTACCCAGCTGGATATATGTGTCTTAACACAAGCAGGTTTAAACTTATCTAGGAACATTTAACAACAGGCTGTCCACGGAGACCATAAAATGAGCAGCTGTAGTGTTAATGACTGTTACACGCTCCCAGCCAGCTGGGACTGGACAGAATGCTGGACCACAGAAACCCTGTAAGTGAATAACATGGGAAATAGTCTATAAATAGGAAGAATATCAGTTATTTGCCAAAACACACAGATTCTGGTGTGACCACACAGAAAGGAGTAGGGACGCCATTAGGATTTCTGACAAGCTGACTGATCCTTGGACCCAAGGACAGCAAAAAAGACAGTATGTTCTCCTGAGCAGATGTTAGGCGCTAGCTTAAGCTTTCTCTCTGATTTTGGTTACTTTCCAGCTCTCTTGAAGGGGAGACTGGGGTCTGAGAACAGATTGCTTGAAAGTGAGACGTAGGACTTTGCCTTTCTGCTGGGCTCCCTGTGTCTGTAAAGCCAAATGCACAGGAGTGGCGTTGGCTGCTTCTGGTTGGCAATTGTCCACTTGCTCCACAGATGCTGAAAAAGTCTGAGGAGACTGGAGAACCCTCCTGACCAACATGTGCTAAGCAGAGTGTTTTTTTTTTTCCCGTCCCACCATCCTGAGGACGGTGTGTGTTACCACTTGACTTTCTCCAAACCAACCCTACCCTTGAGCCCCACTGCAGTTCTCATCATTCCCAAACATATTTTGTTTGATACTCTTGTGTTTGGGTACCTATTGTTCCTTTTAGTCAGAATTTCCCTCTTCCTTCTCTGGAAACCTTCTACTCATCCTTTCAATCTTACCTTTTCGGCGAAGCCTCCCCAGCTGCCTCAGGCATAGTCAGTCATTTCCAGGTCTATCCTCCTAAAGTCATCTCCATCACAGCCTGGAAACTGTGCATGGTTCTCCCTCCCCAGACAGCGAGTATCTCAGATACAAGGATTACATCTTCTATTTTACAATCACTATCACTTAGCATGTCTGGAATATAGTAAGGACT
The DNA here is from genome assembly GCF_024362965.1 of Panthera pardus. Lineage (NCBI taxonomy): Eukaryota > Metazoa > Chordata > Mammalia > Carnivora > Felidae > Panthera > Panthera pardus. The sequence goes on along the minus strand of NW_026526810.1, from coordinate 98,414,357 downwards.
TAATAAATGTTTGTTGAATTCCATTACATTGAGGTCCTGATATGTTGCCTAAGACAACAGAGATGAGTAAGCCAGCTGCTGCCTGGTCCGGAAGGAACAACAAATACTGTGTGTGAGTGTGTGTGTATGATTAATATCAAGTAAGAAACTAAGGGCGCCTGGGTGGCTTAGTTGGTTAAGTGACTCTTGATTTCAGCTCAAGTAATGATCTCACGGTTCATGGGAATGAGCCCTTCATCCTGCAGTGCAGAGCCTAGTTGGGATTCTCTCTCTCCCTTTCTCTGCCCCTCACCCACTCTCTCTCACCTTCTCTCCCTCTCTCAAAATAAATAAATAAACATTTAAAACGAAGTAAGAAATGATTAAACGGACCAGCCAAAGCCAAAGGACCACCGGTTTTTAATGGAAGTATTCCAGGGACCAACGGGAGAAAGATTTATTGAAATCATACTATAGTGTATTAGTTTGCTCTGCTGTCATAACAAAGTGCTTACTGAGTGGCTTAAACAGAATTTTCTCATGATTCTGGAGGCTAGATGTCCGCGATCCAGATGTCAGCAGGGTTGTTTCTTCTGAGGCTCCTCTTCTTGGCTCCTTGTAGATGGCTGCCTTCTCCCGCCATCTTCCCATGGTCTTTCCCGTGTGCCTCTGTGTCCTGATCTCTTATAAGGACACCGATCCTGTTGGATTAGGACCCACCCTAGTGACCTCATTTAACCTTAATTTAAGGTCTTTAAAGACGTTATCTCCAAATACAGTCACTTCCTGAGGTACTGGAGGTCAGGTCTTTAACATAGGAATTTTGATGAGATCCAGTTCAGCCCATCACAGTGGGTAACTACCTACATTGCCTGGGGTTAAGGCTTGTTTCATAAGTCAGTGCTGCAAACTCTTTTTATCTTCTTTGAACTCATCTTCAGATCTGAGCAATGTTGACAGAGCCCCTTTAAGCACGCATTTAGATGGTAATTGAAGCTGGCAGTGTGGAGCCTGGATGCTAATGCAGATTCTCTTCTCCCTCTTCGCAGTCTTGCATGGGCTGGACCAGGCCTGGGGACCCTTTCCGCAGGATGTCAAAAGGTCCTTGGTCCCTGGCTCTACATGCTGCAGCCCACTTTCACAGACTGCTTTTATACCACAAATGAGTGTGCCCTTGGAAGTCTATGCCAGCATTTGCTGTAACTGCTCTCTAGTTAGCGCCAACCTAGCACCAAACAAGGTTAGGGCTTGTGCATGAGGCTGGAGAGAGAAAGAAGACCAGTGAAGGCTTACAAACTAGAACTGCATACAGCTGAAGAAATCCAGCCCCAGTGCCAGACTGCAAGGTAGGCCAGTTGAAGAATATCATTCAAGGAGCTCTGCCTTCGAGGACAGATGTCCTTTTCAAAAATATACAGCAGAATCATTAGACTATTGTGGAGCTGTTCAGAGTAGATTCCTCTTGGAAAGAGCAATACTGGAGTCGTTTCTGGAGATAAAATACACTTGGGTTTACAGGGTTGACACGCCAGAGATGTTCTTCCTCTCCTTTAGTTTAATATGTCTTCAAGTGAGGTCCCCAGCCACCTATATTGAACCCACGCAGGGTTCTTAATAAAAATATAAGTTCCTATGTACTACCTCATGCTAACTGAGTCAGGATCCTTGGGCGGACCTAGGAATCTGAGTTTTAATCTTGCCTTGTGTAATTTTTATCCAAATTGATATGTCCAAATCACTGTTTAGTAACCACCTGGAAATGTAGGAGAGGCACCTCCAGGTGCGTGGTTCTGCCTGGACTGTGGCTTCATGATCCACTCAGCCTCCCCATGGGTGTGGTTCACCGAGACTCAGACAGACAGTCACCAAGTCCCTTTACCATACAGCCAGCTCCTGATTCACCCCCTCCAGGGCTCTGCCCGCAACTCTCATTTATCTCTCTTCCCTGTCCCTTTGTTCTTTGAAGTCACAGCTTGGATCACCCCAAATTAAAAAAAAAAAAAAGCGCCTAAAAGTTTTCTAATCCTGAGATGACTCAATGTTGATGATGGTGTGGTTAGTAGAAGGGGATACTCACACTCAGATGCTGGGAGTGTAAACAGGTACAATCCTTTCCGGAGGGCATTTTGGCAATCTGTAGTGAGAAACTATGAATTCTATTTCCAGAAATGAACACCAAGGGAAAATGAGAGATTCTGGCAAAGACTTATATTGAAGAATATTCATCAGAGCCTTGCTTTATAATTGTGATAAACGGTTAACAGATAGGGAACTTGTCAAATTCATAAGATTAAAATATTAGGTAGTCATTAAAAATTCTGCTGTCATAAAATACCTAAAGATTAAAAAGTACTTTTATGGATTTTTTTAAAAGATGAAAATCTCTATATATAATAATTCCAAATCCCCCTCTCCCAAATTTCTCTATCTGAAGAGAAATATACCTAGTAGTTAAAAATGATTATCTTTTGATCACGAGCTTCCATAAAGAGAGAAAAGAACATTGTCCCTGAGGACAACGTAAGCTAAATCTTCAGCAAACTCACATTACTTTATTGCCTTCATTTTCACTCCAGCTGAGATCAGCCAGCCTGAGTGAAGAGAAATTTGGCTTTGTGGCAGAGATGGAAGTAGGAAATTAGAAACCAAACACTTTATGGCGGTGACTCTCAAACCTCAGTGTGTAAAAGGATCAGTGTGTAAAAAAGCTAGCTAAAATGCAGATTCGTTGGCCCTACTTCTAGAAATTTCTATGTAAGAGATGAGACTTGATATCTTCATCTTTTAACGATCCCCTGATGTAGTTTTGCTGCAGGGAAGCTGAGGGTATTAGCGTCTGGGGGGAGTAGCTGGAGAGAGATCCCTAGGGGAGACCTGGGGAAGCAAAGGGTACCGGGAAGCTAGAGGAAGGGCAAAGGAGGTGTCAAACTTTAACACCGTTCTTTTATTTTCCATATAAACTAGGACTGTTTACTACAATAGTAGGACTACAGACTACAATAGATCTGACAGCACTTTGTAAGCTAAACTTGAGAACATGGCTATCATTTTAAACATGATATCTAGTGGAAAATATGTTTCAAGTTTTAAACATTTTTTTTTTTAAATTTTGAGAGAGAGAGAGAGCACAAGAGAGAGAAGGAAAGAGAGAATCTGAAGCAGGCTCCATGCCCAGTGCAGAGCCCAACCAACGCTTGATCTCACAACCATGAGATCATGACCTGAGTCGAAATCAGGAGTCAGATGCTTAACCAACTGAGCCACCCAAGTGCCCCATGTTTCAAGTTTTGAACAACTTGATTTCATGTTTCAAGTTTGAACAACTAATTCCCATGTGAACATTTGGGATTCAATTTGTTCCCATATAGGCAACTATCTGTTATAAATTCCATACCACAAGGTTCCCAACCAGAACTTGGAAAACCACCCCAACTTTGATGTAATAATTTAGAGGCCCTTCAATTTTTCACATTGACTTTGGCCCATTTATCAAAATAGAAAAAAGATAAATGTATTTTTGAGAAAAAAGGACAGATAGCCACTATTAAATATAAGATTGAGGGATGCCTGGGTGGCTCAGTCAGTTGAGTGTCCGACTTTGGCTCAGGTCATGATCTCGTGGTTCCTGGGTTCAAGCCCCGCACCAGGTTCTGTGCTGACAGCTCAGATCCTGGAGCCTTCTTCAGATTCTGTGTCTCCTTTCTCTGACCCCACCCCACCATGCTGTTACTCTCTCTCCCTTTCTAAAAAAAAAAAAAAAGATTGATTACATCCAATCTCAAATTAAAAACAAAAAAACTACAAATCAGATTTGAGCCTCTATGTTCTTTTTACAAAGAATTTTGGATTCTTGCCTTTTTTTGGAGAAGGATAATATGAGGAATAAGGATATAGCTTAGAAGTTCCATTCAGCTTTCTTAGTTTTGAATTTGGAATGGTCCCTTAAAATTCTACAAATTCCAAATTCACTAACTCTAAAGAATAAATTATTGAACAAATCTCTTTTGACAGGCATGGAGTAGGAAATAATGAAAATTGCCAATGCTGGATATGTACACAGGCAAAAGTGCTGTTGCACATTTACAATTTGATGGTAATAATAAGCCGTTTAAAAGAAAGTTCAGCTGTGAGTTGGAACCATGTTTGAGAAAGTTGTCAACAAGAGGTGAGTTGGGATGGTAGTTGTTTCCATGTCTGTCTGGATCGAGTGCAAACAGTGGTGAGATTAAAAAAGCTCCAATAAATAAATAAACTCCTAAAATACTACCCTGTCCTCATATTTAATTCATGTGCAAAATAAATATAAAAGCCCCAATTAAAGGCCCCGAGAGCTGAGCTAGATGGTCAGTTTGAGCTACTGAGGACTGAGGGTGTTTGGACTAGATTTGTGATGTTTCAGATTTTAATAATAAAACCCTTGGTTTTTATTTTTATTATCAAACAGTCCTTTGCTGTTGCAGAAGTGGAAGCCTGGTGCATCAGATTGGCGACCCTTGATGACATCAGATTGGGACACTTACATCAGTTAGGATTCTTTAATTCCAAGCAACAGAACCTGATTTGGGCCAGTTTTCAGATAGCTGGGGAAGCTAAAGAAACAAACTTCAGAAAGGACTGGAATCAGGGATGCTCTGGAGTTCTGGGTAGCAAGAACTAAAGGACAGTCTCTTCAGGGATTGTCACTGGAACCACACTTGGTGTTCCTTAGTTCTGATTGCCTTGTTTGGGTCCCATGTCCATCCCTTGATGCAGAAGGATGGGAACATTTTCAGGTGCGAGAGGATGGCTAGCAGAAGGGAGTTGATTGTAGGAAACTAAAATATGTCCACTACTGTCCTTTGAGGTTTCCTCCAACCCCTGTATTCTATGACTACTGTTCCATTGCTGTTCTTACTTGCTCTCATCACAAGAAAAAAAGTTCTGTAACTATGTATAGTGAAGGATGTTGACTTGTGATCATTTTGCAATACATAAACACATTGGATCATTTATGCTATATACCCGAAACTAATATAATGCTGTATGCCAAATATATCTCAATAAATAACAAAAAAAGAGAAAGTGTTTTGTAAAATTAAAAATCTGTACTAAGACACTGATTAAGATGGAAAAATATTTGACCAATCTTTCCCCTGCCAAGAGAAAGAAAGAAAGAAAGAAAGAGAGAAAGAAAGAAAGAAAGAAAGAAAGAAAGAAAGAAAGAAAGAAAAGGAAGAAAAGGAAGAAAGGAAAAGAAAAGAAAATTAAATTTTCACTTGCAACAGCAAATCAAGGTGGCCCCAGAGAGCTAGCTGAGCCTCTAATTTCAAATTTTAATCTCAGAAAATAGCAGCACCAACAAAGAAGTAAAAATAAAATTATGGGGATAATAGCAATGTCTTTTGCAATTGCTTTTTTATTGAATATGTATTAAGGGCTCAGATTTTTGGTCAGATCATGATTGAATTTGTGTGACACTGGGTAAATTTCTTAATCTTCCCAGGCCTCAGTTTCCTCATCTGTAAAATGTGAGTCATTGGGTTTTTATTGGGCTGTTTTATGGGAAATGCTTTTTACCATGCCTTGCCTTAATAAACGATAGTTATTGTCATTATCCCGAAAGGGAATTTTATCTCAAATGTTAATCATGAATATTTATAGTCACATTTTAATGAGTTCATTTTCATAAATTCATTAGAGCTTGGAGACAGGACGAACAGATAGATATTCTCGGATTCTCAGCAACCGAGCCCAGGAGACTAACAAAGTGAACGCTGGTAATTCACTGAAGATGCAGATTTGTATTCCAGGAACACAGGGACCTGTCACAGAGACTGTGTCCAGGGACACAGCTAGCGTTTCAACTGGGTCAACACTGTAGAATGAATATTACAAATGCTCATGCCAAAGAGTTACCCTGACTTGTCCTGAAACAGTTTCCTGCCTGGTAACTTCCTCATAATGGCATGGATTCCCTATTTCTGTAGGAGTTTGATGCAATCAAAATCTGTACGGCCTCCGTCACTTGGCAAACTGGAGCAGTTGCTAGGACTCTTTGGCACATCACCGTGGTGACTAAAGTACAACTGAGTTTCAGGCCAGCAGTGTGTACTGGGAGTTATGACCACATGCTTCCAGAAGCAACTCCCTAAAGGATTTTTAAAACAGAGGGACTGAAGTCTGGGGAGAGAATGCCACTCACTTAGTTCATCGTAAGCACCTTATTAGGGATGGGAAATGAGGAAAGGAACTGTTTCTAATGCAGATTTACAAGTCATCCTCGTGTGACCAGATCTGGGTCGGAGAGGGAAAGATTCCTGTCCCTCCACTGACAGAGCACCCTTCCTTCCTTTGGAGGTTGAGAGCTGCGAATGCCAGTGTTCAAAATTTCAATGCCAGTTCTCCAGAATTCCCCCATCTTATTATTTCTAAAAGCGATGAGCCAAAAGCACTTGTTTACCAACTACCTACCTTTTTATTCATCACCATGTTGCCCACTGGTGCTCTCAGAAGAGAAGGGTGATTTGGTACTTCTAGACTCTACCTGGGGAGATATGTAAACACATGAAATACTAGGACCAAGTAGAGAGCAGTGTGCAATGTAGGCTCATTTTTGTGGCTCACAGTCTTGGTGGGTCCGGGCAGCTCTGTGAACTCTCCTGTACACTTGGCAAAACCCCTTGCTCAGCTGGAGATTTCAATCAGCAAGCTTATCTCTGCTTAATGAAACAGTGTCCAAATTTGTCACCAGGTCATGTTTGAAGGAACAGGCAATTTGTTGAAGTCAGTTCGGATACAGGAAATCCTGTGTTTACTACCTAGGAAATACTACATAAAGATTTGGATTCCCCCTCCCCCTCCCCCCTTGTCATGTTCTTTCCAATTGAAATTTAGCAACAGAGAAACGGCTGATAAGAAGAACGTTGCTCAGGAAATGACAATATGGTGATACCCGATTGAACACAATGGGGCTTACTTCTTTGTTTCCATCCTGGTTCTCAAAGTTGGCTGATAGAATCACTTCCTTCGGGGAGTCCAGTCACTCACAGGTTCATGTCTCTTGAGTGCTGATGCCTTTAGGGAGGCATTACCATCTCCCTGTAAATGTCTAAAAGGATATATGAGGGAAATGCCTGGAAAATACTTGACTCCTCCGTAAAGATGGCGAGGGATCATGTATAAACGTGACAATAAGATTCTCTAGGTCTCAGTTAATCTAACTTAATCGACTAAGTATGCATGAAGTAGGCCTTTTCTTGAAGCCACGAGCTTAAGTGATAATATCTGTACTTGTGACTACAGGGCTACCTCTAGGGGGCTGTAAACAAAATCTGATGGACATTACACAAGATGATGGAGATATGAAGTAGTATATTTAAAGGATATCAACAGAAGATATTGATAAAGCACCTAGAAGAAGGATGAGCAGATGTAAAGCATCATTGGAATGTACCCAGCACTGTCAAGAGTCGCCAGTCTTGGAGTGTTATTGTCACATTGGCAAGGCAGGAATGGGCAAGATTCCTCCTTCACATTGACTGAGCTGTGAGATATTCCTGTAATTAACTGAGCTGTGATATTCCTGTACTCATTTTTTTTCCTGTTTTATTTTGGTTGTTTTCTCATTTTTAAGTTAAACTTTTAGTTCCGTTTTAGTCATTTCTTTTTAAGAAATGAAGGCATCTGCAAACATGCCTTTGCCTTGAGTACAGTTTTTGCTGTATTCTGTATGTAGTGGCTATATTTTTGTATGTAATGATGTTATATTCATTATTTTATAAATAAGACTTGTCAGATTTAGCACATAAAAATACAAGATCCCCAGCTAAATTTTAATTTCAGACAAACATCAAACTTTTCATGTATGTTCTAAATACTGTACAGAACATGCTTACACTAAAAAAAAAATGATTTATTATCTGAAATTATAAGGTAACTGCGTGTCCTGTATTTTATCTGGAAAACCCTGTTATAAATAGATCTTAGATGGTAGCTTTGGTTAACTTTGACCTAATCTTTTCTGCTTAAACTTTTATTGTTAAATTCTATTCTTTTTGTGTATGTGTGTTTCATTTTCGGGAATGTAACCATAGGTGACTGGGTCCCAAATGGGGACAATTTTACTCCCCAGGGTTATGATTGACAAGGTCTGGAGACATTGTTGGTTGCCACAAGTTGGGGAGGTGTGTAAATGGGTAGAGGACTGGGATGCACACGACAGCCCTCACGATAAAGAATTTTATTTAGCACAAAATATAACACTGTTGAGAAACACTACCATTAACATTTGAAAAGGCAGGTTTATCTTTTAAACTGTATCTTTGTTTAAAATGTATCAATTGATCAACCTTGTCGATTGCATTAATATCATGTGTTTGTTGGTATATTTGATTTAACAAAGAAAGAGAGTGATATATTAAAGCGATTTATTCAATTTAACAAGTATTTATTGAGATCCTCTCTAGTATGTTAGATCTTGTTCCTGGAGCTGCAAATCTTCAGAGAATACAATAAACATCTCTGACTTTATGGAGCTTTTATTCTAAGGGATAGGGTAGGATCAGGTGACATAATCAATGATACACAAAACATGTAAGTATTATGAAGAAAAATAGAGCAGAGAATAGGGATAGGTGCTGGGATGGGTGTGGGTGATGATCGTTAAAATGAGTGGCAAGAAAGTCCTTACTGAGAAAGTTAAGTTGGAAGGAAGGCGGGGAGGAGATGACAGAGAAAGTGATGTGATATCTAAGGGAAGAGTCGTTCAGGCAACACAAAAGCTCAGATGTAGCTCGCTGCTTGGTACAATCAAGGAAGAGGAAGCCAGTGCAGCTGTAGCAAAGGGAGGAAGAGGGAAAGTAGTGAGGATGAGGTCAGAGGGGTAACGGTGCTGGCAAGTGTCCAGATCATTCCGGGTGTAGGAGGCCACTGTGAGAACTATCACATTGACTTCTAAGTGAGATAGAATGCCTCTGGAGAGCTTAAGTAGAGTGATATGATGTTACATACGGTTTGAAAGCATCACTTTGGCTGTTGTGTTGGGAATAGACTGGGGTTGGGGGGGGGGGCAGGTGGTGGTGATGAGAGTTGGGGGAAGGATGAAGCCAAGAGACCAGTTAGGAGACCATTGCCATAATTCAGAAGAGAGAGGATGGTGCTGTGTCCGGGATGTTAACAGTGGAGATTGTGAGAGCTGATTGAATTTATCAGGCACATGTACACATTGCTGGTGGGAATACAAAATGGTGCAATTCCTATAAGGGGAATTTAGCAATCTTGAGCAAAATGACCTATGTGTCTACTCTTTGACCCAGCAATCCTACTTCTAAGATTTTAGATTGGAAATATACCTTCAACAGTAGCAAATAAAGATGCAAACGGTTATGCACTACAATGTCATATGTAATTGGAAAATATTGGAGGTTGGTTGAATAAACGATGTTACCTGTACACGATGGAGTAGATGCAGCTGTAAAAAAGAGTGAGGTTGAAGATCTATATGAATTGACACGGGGTGATTTCCAGCAGGTATTAAGCGTAAAGGACTCACTGCAGAAGAGCACATGTAGCATGCTACCTTTTGTGCAAAAAAGGGAAAAATAAGTAAACACACATATATCTGTTTATCATTACAAAAGGAACAAAGGAGGGGCTCCTGGGTGGCTTGGTCTGTTGGGCGTCCGACTTTGGCTCGGGTCATGGTCTCACGGTCCATGAGTTCGAGCCCCGCGTCGGGCTCTGTGCTGACAGCTCAGAGCCTGGAGCCTGTTTTGGATTCTGTGTCTCCCTCTCTCTCTGCCCCTCCCCTGTTCATGCTCTGTCTCTCTCTGTCTCAAAAATAAATAAATGTTAAAAAAACAAAAAACAAAAAACAAAAAAAACAAAACAAAAGGAACAAAGGAAAGATAAACCAGAAAACACTAAAGTTGGATACTTACAAGGAAGGGTGGGGGTGGGAAGGGAGGAAAAGGGATACAGGAGAGAGTGACGCTTCTCTGACTACACCTTTTCATATAGTTTTGGCTTCAAAATTATGTTAGCAGCCTACATGTTCAAAAATAAAAATTAAATCATTGAGAAGGAGGAAAAACCTAAGTAACACCAAAATAAAATGGAAACAAATGGATCAAAATGTATTTCAAATGATTACTATACCCATCCTGAAGGGAGAGAAAGAAAAAACCAACCCATGTAATTTATGAACAGTTTTTGGTAATACATCCTCAACATGGAATAGAGTAGGATGTGGGAAGGGGAAGCAGAAGAAGAAGGAAGTACTAATTCTGCACTCTCTCGTAGGTTAGTTTTTTACATTGTTGTGCAAGAAGTGATTTTGAAACAAAGATTGTATGCTCGGGATGTGATTCCCTGGTGCCACCTATGCTGCATTCCAGCCAAAAATGTATAACCTTAAAATAACAAAAAGAAACATCATGTGAGACAGGAAACCATCAAAATCCTACAGGAGAAAACAGCAACTTCTTACTAGACATGTCTCTGGAGGCAAGGGAAATAAAAGCAAAAATGAACCCTTGGGACCTCATCAAGATAAAAAGCTTCTGCACAGCAAAGAAAGCAATCAACAAAACTAAAAGGCAACTGACAGAATAGAAGAAGATATTTGCAAATGACATATGAGATAAAGGGTTAGTATCCACAATCTATAAAGAACTTACCAAACTCAATACCCAAAACCCCAATAATCCAGTGAAGAAATGGGCAGAAAACATGAACAGGGACTTTTCCAAAGAAGACATCCAGATGACTAACAGACACATGAAAAGAGGCTCAACATGACTCATCACCAGGGAAATACAAATCAAAACTACAATGAGATAGATACCACCTGACACCTGTCAGAATGGCTCACATTAACAACTCAGGAAACAACAGATGTTGGCAAGGACGTGGAGAAAGGGGAACCCTCTTTACATTGTTGGTGGGAATGCAAACTGGTGCAGCCACTCTGAGCATGGAGTTTCTTTAAAAAATTAAGAATAGAACTATCTTACATACAACCCAGCAACTGTACTACCAGGAATTTGTCCAAAGGATACAAAAATGCTGATTCAAAGGGGCACATGCACCCCAATGTTTATAGCAGCACTATCAATATGATCAAAGTATGGAAAGAGCCCAAATGTCCATTGTCTGATGAATGGATAAAGAAAATGTGATATACATATATAATGGAATACTACTTGGCAATGAAAAAATGAAATCTTGCCATTTGCAACAATGTGTATTATGCTAAGTGAAATAAGTCAGTCAGAGAAAGATACCTTATAATTTCACTCATGTGAAATTTGAGAAACTCAACAGATGAACATAGGGGAAGGGAAGGAAAAATAAGATAAAAACACAGAAGGAGGGAAACCATAAGAGACTTAAATACAGAGAACAAACTGAGGGTTACTAAAGGGGAGGTGGTGGGGGGATTGGTTAAATGGATGATAGGCATTAAAGAGGGGACTTTTTGGGATGATCACTGGGATCTACTCCTGAAGCCAAGACTACACTGTTAGGTTACTAATTTGAATTAAAAAAAAAAAAAAAAGGAAAGGAAAAATCAGACTAACATGAGGAAAATTATAGTTAAAAAAGCGGGGGGGGGGGGGAGGGTGGGGGTGGCGGGGGACTTGTTTACTTGTCTTGTGGTGCCCTTCAATCTCCAAAGCCAGCAGTCACATTACTCCAACCTCTGCTTCTGTCCTCACATCTCCTTCTCTGGCTCTGGCTCTCCTGCCTCCCTCTTATAAGGATACTGGTGATTACATTGGACCCACCTGGATGATCCAGGATAACCTATCTCAAAATCCTTATCTTATTTACACCTGCAAAGTCCTCTTTGCCAGGTAAGGTAACATACTCACAGGTTCTGGGGATTAGGACATGGACACTTTTGGGGGGTGTATTATTCTGCCTCCCATAGGACTAATGCTCAAAAACGTCAACATCATAACCAACAAAGACTAAAAAGTCTAAGAGGCTGGAAAGAGGGGACAACTAAAGCACTGTCTGGCCTTGGACTAGATACTTTTCTGGAGGGGAGAAATACTATAAAGGACATTATTATATCAACTGACAAAATTGGAACTTGGGTGGTTACTTAGATAAAAGTATCAATATATTTATGAGGTTGATCAATGTACTGAGGTTATTGAAGAGTATATCCTTATTCTTAAGAAAGGCACACTGGACTATTCAGGAATTAAGGGCCATGGTGTAAGCAAATGGTTCAGAAAAAACATGATGTGTGCATAAACACACAAAGACAGAACAAGAGAAATGATGAAGCAAATGGGGCAAAAGTTAACAATAGGTGAATCTGAGAAAAGGCAATAAGGTGTTCCTTGCACTATATCTACTTTTGCAACCTTTTTCTAAGTTTGAAATTATTTCCAAAAAAAAACTTAAAAAAAAATCATCTATCCAATCTGTCCCTTAGTCCCAAACTTCTGGGTTTATAGGTCTGAATGCCTCTAAGGATGAGTGAACTCAGTATCTTAGGAGGTAGCCTGTCCGATGGCTGGTCAGCTAACGGAGGCTGTAAGTTCTCTACAAGCTAAGAAAAATGAACTCAGTCTGGGTGACTTTCACCCCATTGGTTACAGCCCTTTTGTCTGGCAAAATACAGAATAAGTCTTCTACTTCTTCAAAGACGAGGCCAGCTGTCATATCTCCTTAGTAATTTGTTCTGCAGGCTTAAAGCTTCTTGTCAGTGGATGATTCTGAGTCAGTTTTTAAACCTCCTCACCAGGATGCATCTTCTTTTGTCAGAGTTGCTCTTAACACGCAGTGTCTGTGAGAACACAGCATTCAGCTGGGCCCCTTCACTTCGTTTGATTTGTTCTTTCTTCCTCTTCCAACCACACTCATCCTAGGTTACCACAACCTCTACAGGGGAAAGCCATGTTAATGACCGACATTGATTTTGTGACTAAATCAACACATTAAGTGGTTTTGGTGCAGCCCCAGTGGGGCTCTGAGATCAGCGTTACTGCAGTTACCTGGTAAAACAAAAGGAAGCCCTCAAGTGAGTTTCTTTGCTGCTGAAATAGAATCTGCTCTAAGCAGTTGCCTTTCCACCTCCCCTTCCCAAACAGCCAGGGCAGAGGTCATTAAACAGTGCAACTGGGAGAATTTGTTTAATTTTAGTGACTCGGCTGCAGTGAATCCCTAGCATCCAGGGACTTGGAGCCTCAGAGGCAGGACTACAACCCCCTATGGTGGGACATTTTGGAACTTCCCAAAAAGGTTTAGGGCACTCGCCTAGGGTTACAGCTCCCATCTGATGGCAATAGACAAACTCTGGAACTCAGTTCCTAGATTCTAGTGTTGCTTAGAAATCTGTGCAAGGGAAGTTGGGGGTAATCGTGTGTGAGAAAGACTTTAATGACTACAGATAATTTCAGGACTGATCAGGCTGATGGATCAGGCTCACCTTTGCCACATTCTTGTGAGGGAAAGTCAGTGATGAGGGTCACCTTTGCTATTTTCTTTTGAGACAAAGTCAATGCTAATTGTCCTCGGAGCATCATTTCCCCAGATCACGTAAGAGAATCTCCTTTCTTAATTGCATTAATCCTTTCCAGAGACCCCATTTCTAGCAGCGCCTCTAACAGCCGTTAGAAGACCGAGCTTTTAGTGTGAACTCACCAGCCATAAAAATGTCAGGTCACTAAACAGCTGTTGCTTTTCAGGGTCAAATAGCTCACATTCAAGGCAGTAAGAGAGGACTGTTTTCTGCAAAAGGCATTTTACGAGAATTCTTAATAATGAAGCCTTTATTATGGTGGAGGTTCGAGGGAAGAAAGACAGGGAGGGAAAAAGGACAGGCTCTTCTTGTGAGCCTTCTAATGACAGTCAGCTTGTAGTAACCATCTTAAACTGGAAATCCTAAAGGCTTATAATCTGAACTGCCTAAGCTTGATTAGCTCACTAGTGATCAGCCCTTCCTTTTATTTTCTGACTCTCCCCTCCACCCCTCTGCTTCTCAAGTAGAGTTAAGGAATGGACACAAAGATCCTATTGGTCTAAGAGTTAATCAGGAGGTTTTAGAGACAGGGCTTAAGTCTCAAAGGGTAGTGGTCTGAATGGAAGTCCAAGAAAGTATGAGAAACTACTCTGCTGGGCTTTTTGTGGTGATACACACAGATGTGAATGAACTGGGGGAAGTCAACGGGCACGATAAGTCATCAAAGGGAGTTTAGCAAAGGGGGGCATGTAAAAGGGAGTAGGGCAACTTGACCTGACTTGGTAGGGAAGTGTCTTGGCCATCCATACACGGGCTTTTCTCTTTTTATGCAGCTGGTAGAGACACCTCCCTCTCCCCTGTGTCTGTCTTCCTGAGTCGTCATTGCTCAGCACTACAATCACCTCCTTTCTGGGCACCCCTTCTCATCCCAGGACAGTCAGGGTGCTTCCCAAATCTGATTAGACTCAGGAAAGTTTCTCCACACTGGAGGTGGGGGTAGGGGAATGGGGCAAGGACACTAACAAGAGATGCTCACCATCCCATGGTCGGGCGGGGTGGGGGGGGGTGCTGCGAGTCCTTCGCCACAGCAGTGTAATGGGTGTAAATGAAATGGGAGATGGCATCGAAGATCAGTACAGAATGGTTTCTTCCACCTTCCAGTAAGTGAAACTCTAGGCATAGAAGCATAAAAAACACTTTATGTAAATGAGAAATTTATACTTGGGAACCTCTCCTTTTCCCATGGTGGCATGGGGGGGGGGGGGGCGCATATCAAGGTTTGATTAAAAATAAGGATCTCCTTTGTCAAAAACTCTTAGTGTGCAATCCTATGTCCGTGTTGTTTGTTTGACACCATGGAAACATAGTTGAGCGGAGTAGACAAAAGCGTGTCAGGGAAAAGACCAAAGGTTAGATCTGAGGTTTCCCCACCGCCCCCAAGACTAGTGAAAAATAATTGTGACTGGTCTTTGCTATGGAAAACATGAAAATCCTTATAAACAGGAAACTCCTTCCTCCGGGGGTTCCAAACTCTTTCCAAGGTAAAGAATTAGAGATTTTAAGCCATCTCTTAATTATAGACTCACCAGGCTTTTAAACTTCAGTAGAGTTCATATTAAAAGGGGCACAGGGCTATAGAAACAAACCAATGTATACAACACTTTGAGAAAATGGGCACCTAGACCAACATAGTGATGATCTATAAATGACTCCAGTGTAAAAAGCCCCAGAACCCTGACTTAGACCTACACATAGTCCAAAGGTTCTTGAAGATAGCTAGTGTTTTTGGAACTGAATGTTATCAAGTAGCTGTTAAGCCTTAGTAGTTCTTATTTTAGGTTTCCTACTTGGTAAGCAACAGTTGATGTTATTAAAAAAAAAAAAATCATAGAAAATTCTTTCAGAACTCTGAATAATTGTCTAAACTGGTTTAATAAAGATTATCATTTTGCCTCACATAAACCTATGGTAGGTTACAGAAAATGGGCAAAATCTTGGAGGAGTCAGATAGCTTCATCCTTTTAACAGAAACATATTGTACCCCAGAAGTTATTTTTTTAGGGTAAATTGAAGACATAAAAGGAAACACAATGATCTAAAAGTTTCCTATTTTTTTCCATATGCAATACTCCATAAGCAACTGAGGTTTAGATGGTTTTGTATGTAACTCCACCCTCAAATGTATAAATTGGTAATTGTACATTAGTTTGTAGTTTGCAATAAAATATCTAACATGCAGAAGGCTCTCTCCCACCTGAAGGCCAGCATAAGAGAAAAGTAGTAGTCTTTGGATACCATGCAGTATCCATTGACTAGAAGAAATGCAAGGTGGATGGCAATGTTTAGACCATCATGAGTCCATTCCAAAGATCAGAAGGGCTTAGGTCCTCTATCAACCACCAGGCCAATTTGTTTTCAGCTTGACTTCAAATTGGGCTGAGGATGGCCAGGCAGCCCAAGTGATGTGGCCAAGAAAAAGCCCAATTTTCAGAAGATACGATGCACATCCCTTGTTCTATACAGGTGACACTTCTGATACTGACGTGTATCCTATATATATTTTAATGTTTTATTTATTTTTTGAGAGAGAGCGTGAGCAGTGGAGGGGCAGAGAGAGAGGGGGACGGGATGTGAAGCAGGCTCTGTGCTGACAGCAGCACGCCCCACACGGGGCTTGAACTCAAGAACTGTGAGATCATGACGGGAGCCACCCAGGTGCCCCTAATAAATTAATTTTAAAAAAGGAAATGCTTCAAAATAAAAAAGCCTTTGATTCTAGAGACTAGACATTCTTTTTTATACCCCAAGTTGAATTATTCACTAGTAGCCCTACTGGGCAACCGTATAACTCTATGGAGTCATACAGAGAGGTTATAGAAAAGTGACAGAAAGAGGTAGCATATGTCTGTGGACATATCAGATGCTACCATAGCAGAAAACTATACCCTTCTAGGTCCAGCCCGGATGTACAAATTTAAAAATATGTATTTTTGACTTACTAAACAATTTGCAATATTTAATAGTGCAAAGTAAAAAGACGTTTGGCAATGTTCTAATGACTCATCGAAAGCATATACATACACCCAATGAATTCATCTCTTTATTGCATATTGCTTTTTTAAAAAAAAATGTACAATCTCATGACACAACATTTTTTTTCTTGGTACTGTAACAACAGTCTTGCACCTAAAGACTAAGTGGTTCCAACTACTAAGCTAATAAGATACAAGACATATAATTAAGTTTACAAATTATAATGCTTTCTTTTTGGCATTAATTTAAAAAAACAAACAAAAACCTTTAAAATACACACCCAAGAGAGAAAAGTGGCTACTTACACCAGCACCAATCTAAAAAGTAGATTTTTTTTTCCAACAATGGCACATGGAATTACCTGCACAAAGCTTTTGGGAAAAGAAACCAAGAATGGAAATGGCAAAGGAGGCCTACCAGGATGGCCGTATCAAAATGAGGATGATTACCAAGGGCAAGAGGGACAGGCTACGCGAACTTGCTCCTTTAGGTGACACTTCATCCACTTGTCCATTCCTTAAACTGTAAAACAAAGCCATTTTCAAAATACAGTTCCAAAATTGAGCCAGACCAAATTTCTCCTGCTATGAATAGAAAAGAAGATAGAGGCACTTTAGTTAAGGAAGAGACACATCCCTCATCATATCCCACTCCTCATCTCCAAGCCTTTTGGAGCAGAGTCTCTGTCTGCACCTCTAACTGGGTGTATCTGCAGACCTTGGTAACTAGGGGCTGGGGAACACAACCTCTGCTGTGTCTTTATGACTGTTTCATGTGCTAGAGTCATTTACTTGCCTAAAACGTGTAGAAAGTCTCTAAGTTCGCAATGAAGGGGGACAAAACGTAAAACCACTGCTCTTGACAACTCGTTGAGCACTACTTCACAGCTTTCACGCAGTGCAGGGCCTCGCCGTCTGCACTAAGCATTAAAGTTCATACAAAGTATTTTTAAATAGCATGATTCCTGTACAGCGCCTATTGGTATTCTATTCACCCCTTTATCCCCATTAGAACATGAGCTCCTTGGGGGCAGGGACTTTGTCTTGCTTATCACTGTAGCCCTACTAAGCCTGGCACATAGTAGGTGTTTAATAAATATTTGTTAACTGACTGAAAAACTCAATTTCGTGAGTCAATAATGTTCTAGTGCAACAGGACAAACTACTCTCTCCACAGGAAACCCAACCACAACAGGATTGATAGAAAGAAAAGAGAGAATCTTAGCCCCTCCCTCCCCCACTACAAATAAATAAAGCAAAGCCAAAAAAAAAAAAAAAAAAAAAAACCCAAAAAAAACCAAAAAAAAGTAACAGTCCTCTTTATATATAATTTAAGGATATTAAGAGTTGGTAGGTTAATGGTAAGCATCGATATTTTATTTTCTAATGTTCATTGTTTTTATTCATTTCTCCCTGAGAGCTTTATCTTTTGGACTGAAATTTTACAGGTAGCTTTACTGACACACAATTTAAAATGACAACATATAAACAACAAACCATTTCAAACATACTTAGAGATAAATAGATCTTGGCATCTCTGTTGGTGTTGTTGGCATTTTGTGCATTCGTTAAGTGTCCTTTAGTCCAGACTCATATTGACAGAAGATGCACCCTTGTCCTACAAAATAGAAGATACAAAAAAAAAAAAAAAAAAAAAAAAAAGGCACCCCATAAAAAAATTTAAATACTTTTTTATCCCTTCAGAGAATTCCTCCTTTTAGGTCTTGGGTGGGAAATTTTATTTTTAAAGTTTATATATCTACATTGTTAGAACAACAAGCACATTCTGGCGATCTTGTTTTTTAACAAGAGCATGAATTGCATGTAGATAAATAGTGTTCTTTTCAAAAGCCATGTAAAGAAATCTTCAAGAGCGCTTGGCAGAGAACGCGATGAAATTAGGAAACAAAATTGATGCCCGAGTTGTAAATTCCTAAAAAAGAGTCTGATTGATATTCTACATAATTCAGATTGTGTGCGAGATATTCTCAATAAACATTTACAGCCTGCACCCCCACACCAATGTCAGAAATTCTAAGCTGGTTCCTCTTAATTACTGATGCTTTACACCAGCATCACATCGTCAACTATCAAAAACCATTTTAAATCTATATTTTTCCAACACCAGTTTCCCCAGTGAAAATAATTTCTAAGTATACCAAGCTTGGAAACCATAAAATATTTCTCAAGCCTTTTTTTTACTTTTTTTCTTTTTTTTTTTTTTCGCTTTTGTTTTTCTTTTTTACTCTAGGGAATGTCTCTGTCATCTCTTTCAGGAGACAGCATTGTGCTTCTGAACAGCCATGGTGTTCAGGGGAAGAAAATGAGCCATACTCAATATGAATGCATACACAAAGGGTTTCTGAGCACATACATTAACACAGAGTTTTGTTTTTACCCATACATATAGGTCTCCAGACAACACTCAGACTTCTATATACATTTTTTAATATATATGTACACATACATTTACATACACACACATTCACGCATTCACTCACAGATGGAGGAAGAAATTGCCACTGTTTGGATTGCAAGGCAGTGTAATGAAAAGTTCTAGTCACTTCAAAGGGCTGCTAATGGGCTTCCTAAAAAAGTATCCAAGGAAAATTAGAAATTAAGTTTTGTGACGGGTCTCTCTCGGCTGCTGTCCGTCATCTGGTTGGTAATACGCTTGCGGTTCCGTTTCAGTTTAGAAAGGTCTTTGTCAAACACTTCTCCTGAGCGTAAAGCTGAAACCAGGTCATCGAACTCTCCACCTTCTTCACTATTCTCTTTTGCTTTCCTCATTTTACGTTCCCTTTCACGCTGTTCTTTGAGCTGCAAATAGAAAGCAACCTCTTAGAGAAGCGTCAAAATGTTGTGCTTTGTTTTCGGTGGAGAGGAAGTCTGAAATATAGCGTTGCTTCAGCCACATCAACCCATGTGCATCTATGGCTGCTAAGCCCCCTGGACGTCACAAGACAGGGGTAATTGGGACATGAGGTCTCATTTGAGAAGCAAGGAATAATGATGAAAAATGACCACTACTCTGTGATTAGACACTCATCGTCTAGAATCTAGGTAAACCTCATGATATTCTAGTTAGAACAAGAGCAGTCGAGGCAATTCATATTTCTATAATGGAACCAGAAAGTTATCGCTATTAAACAGACCCCAGATATTGTTTTCTATGACACTAAAGCAAATGCTCATTAGGCCACTCTCCTTACATCAAAGGCTTAGCTTGAATTTCCTGTGGGTGCCTGGAGCCTGCTTCATACAATTTACTACTATTAAAAGCCAAATTATACATGTGCATTTTAGAAAACTTAGATAATTCATATAAACAAATGAGGGAAAATCATTCTTAATCCTACTGTTAAGAGATGAAGCATTGTGAACCTTTTGGGGGTATAGCCCACCACTATCATTTATCCTTATTAAAACTTACCTTATTAAAAAAGAAAAAGATTTCATATAGAAATACATTTATAAGCTTTTTTGTATCATTAAATATTCTTTTTTTTTTTTTTTTTAAGTTTATTTATTTATTTTGAGAAAGACAGAGACAGCATGAGCCGGGTAAGGACAGAGAGACAGGGAGGCAGAGAATCCCAAGCAGGCTCTGCACTGGCAGCACAGAGCCCGATGCAGGACTCGAATGCACGAACTGTGAGTTCATGACCTGAGCAGAAACCAAGAGTTGGCCGCTTAATCAACTGAGCCACCCAGGCACCCCTATTAAATATTTTTTTAAAAATATGATTTTTAAGGACTGCATAAATATTCCACTATGTAGCTATTATTGCATTTAAAACTACTGCCTGGTTGGTAAACATTTAGGTTGTTTCCAGGTCGAACTACTGTAAAGACTACTATTCTCTTTGTGCAAATTTATGATTATTTCTTTAGAATAATTTGTAAGAAATGGAACTCCAGATCAGAGGATGTGGATATATTTTTTCAGGCTTCAGATATACACTGCCAGGTTGCCCAAGAGAAACTTACACCGATTTAAGCTCCCAGAAGCATAAAATGCCCTCCCTCCTGCTGGCACATCGCAGCACGGTCTACAAACCAAGGAGCCGCAGCATTGAACTTCCAGGAGTTGGAAACGGCCAGTTTCAACATTTTCTTACCTGAGCCTCCATGCGAGCACGGCGTTCCTCTTCCTCCTTCTTCTTTCTCATGTTTTCATTCTCTTGTTTGGCTTCCGACACAGCTTGGAGAAACTGATCAAAAATGCCAAAGAACTCATCCGGCTGGATTTTGCCAGCCTCTTCTCCGAAGTGTTTCACTGCTTTAGTAAACTGGAAGAAAGGAGGTTTTAAGAAGTTCACTGTTGTGAGAGAATTCTGTGATCAAATAGAAATCTATCTCTCTAGAAGGAGTGAAGTGCAGGAAGAGTCAAATATAACTTGCTGGATTTTAGTGAGCCTGTATTTATCTTTGGCTGCTGAACAAGCCTATCACTCATGTCTAAAGTAAAAAAAATTGAATACTCCTCAACTTTTGAAACCATTTATTCGTTTCCACCTCATTTCAGCCTAACGCCAATGATTACCTACTACGACTTTTTATTAACTAAACAGTAGTAAAAACAAGAAAGCAAAATATCGTAGGGCAGAGCACTCAAGACATAAAACTAATAGCAAACTCAGCAGGGGTAGGGAAACTTGTACTTTTAACTTTTCTTTGAAGTAGTTTAATATCATTTATTGGTGCCATATGGTTAATATCAAAAACAAATGGGATCCAGTCCTTCTTAGCTGCTTTCCCTGATCATGTTGTGTAGCTGCTCGTGTTGTGATATTTCCTGGGTCTCAATTAGAAAACAACTGACCATGGGATCATTAATCAAACCCCTACTTTAGGACCGAGAATACAATTTTATTCCAAATCCTTTGTTTTGCAACCCCTTTCAATACAAATCCTCTTAAAACACCGTAAGAGCAAAATATTAAGGGAGAATTTTAAAAAGTTAATACAAACATATGGATATAGTAACAAAATAGTATCACCAGTCTCTTCAGTTCTTTCTTTTATTTTTTTTTTGCATGTTTATTTATTGATTTTGAGAGACAGTGAATACCAACTAGGCTCTGCACTGATAGTTGGTCTCGAACTCAAACCGTGAGATCATGGCCTGAGCTGAAACCAAGAGTTGGATGCCTAACCGACTGAGCCATCCAAGCACCTCAACACCTCAAGTTTTCTTTTCTTTGATTTTCTTTCTTTCTTTTTTTTTGGACTGGTGAATGTGTCAGTTTATTTCATATTTTATTTTAGTTCTTTAAAGTGAAGTACACTTAACATACAGTGTTATATTAGTTTCAGGTATACAATGTAACGATTCAACAATTGCATATGGTAGTCAGTGCTCATGAGGAAAAGTGCAGTCCCCATCTGTCACCAAACGTTATTGTTCCCTGTGCTGTACTCTTCTGGTTTTACTTCTTCTGGCAGTTATCTTCGGAACTCAAGATCGCATGCTTTCAGGAGTCTTAGCAGTATCATGACTATCTAAATAATGTTCAATGCCAGTCATACTGTTTGCTGGAATTTCTCTTCCCCCTGTAAGGATCTGATGCTGTTACTCCTGAGCTACTAAGGGTGGTGTTTACAGCTTCAGAGTCAAATGAATTCCTAATCCCTATGCCTCATCAACTACTTAACATTTTCCAGATCTTTAATTTTCTTCATTTAGCATATGAAGTGTTTATGCACTGCCTCCAACCCATGAATTTCTAATTGCTTTTATTTTTCTTGCATTACTTGCCTTTATTATTTTTTTTTTCTGATATTTTGGTAGTACTATCTCCCTAGAGGAAACCTTTTCAGTATTTTCTTTTCCCCTAGTTTTTATGAAATATAATTGACATGCAGCACTGTATAAAATTAAGGTGTATGCCATGACGACATGACTTACATATATCGTGAGATGATTACCACAATAAGTTAACATCCATCACCTCATACACACACACGGAAGTGTCTACTCTCTTAACAACTTTCACGAAGAGCATGCAGTACTGTTCCCTAGAGTCATCACCTTGTACATTACAACCCCTATATTCATCAATCTTATCACTGGAAGCTTGTACTTTTTGATCACCTTCCTCCAATTCCCCCTCAACATTGATTCTGAGATAAAACTATGAAGTAATAGATGTGTGTGCACATGACATTTTATAATTGTTATTTCACATCTTTAAACGTATAATAAAAATGTGCTTTTACCATTTTTCTCTTCACTGAATTGTTCTCAATGCTTTACTTATTTGGAAATAATCTACTAGACATCAGAGTTCTTTAGGGAAAAATACAGTGTTCACATGACATGCACAGAGCTCTAGCCTGCCTTCATGGCTTTATAAGCTAATTTCTAAAAGTTCTGGTATGAGCAAAATGGCATTAGACAGCCTACAACTGAGTTTCTAAAACACTCAAGTTCATGCACTTCAAGCCATCCTGAATGATCTTTTTATCTAGGAATTCTAGTGATGATGAAGTCATGTGTATTTTAGTCTTAAAAATCTGAAGAAAACTAGTCCCAGACTAATGTTCCCAGACTAAAGTTCCCACACTAAAATTTTTTTAAAAGTAGGTTGTGCACAAGCATGTGTTTTTACCTCAAAAATTAACTGTAGAGTTGATTCTTATAAAAATTCTTGAGCCCTTAATGAAGTAGATTCTGTACTGCCTGGTTTGGAGTGGGGGACGGGGAAGGGTCCCTTCCCTCCTGTACAGGAGGCACACATAAGACATGGGTGGGGACTATCACAGTGGAGGTTGCTGGCATCAGTCATGGGACTTTTAACAGCAGTCATCTGAACATATATTCTCTTTCCATTTATCTAATAATGTTGGAGGTCAGGTTTACTGTTGAGACTAGCTAATGTATCCTAATATGATCTTCTTCCGAACTTTAAGCAGTTGTGTGTGCACTTTACATAAACAATTGTCTATATCTATTACTAAACAGGTGGCTACAGGGAATGACATCCATTACTCAAGTTTCAAAGGTAAGATCAAGTTAAAGCAAAAGAGTATTATGGCAACTGAGAGATGAGCAGTAAGGAAGAACTCAACAGGGTGGCATAGGGGCCTGATATGATTTATTTAACTATGAGAAGGGGGGGGGTGAGAGAAAAATGAGACAATGTGTACATGTATATAAATGGGTATGTATTTTGGAAGAGGAAATAACGAGGAGTTAAGGTCTTGGTTATTAGCCAACGAAAACTTTTCTTTTAGAGGCAAACAGCATTTTAAATAGCAAAACTCATAAAAAGCACCGTATTATTAAAACATATGCCTCTTGTAATGAGGCTGTGAATTAAAGTGTATCTCCTTTAATAAGGTCTGCTGGAGAGTTCAAGAGGGAATATCCTGCCTGAAGTCTCTATCTCAGGAGAGCATATAACTTACAGCTACTAAGACACTTGGCCTTGGTCACACCTGATCTCACACTTTATCTGGCCTCTGGTTTTCATAATCGACTCTTTTCTGGTTTCCAGAGACAGGTACTTCAACCGAATATCAACCAAGAGAAAACTGCAGAATATTTTGTGGTTTTATACCATCCAGATACTTTGAGGTCTTGCTAACCTAAGGGCAACATAGGTTAGACAAAAAGGGGTGTGTTCCAAATGATCACAGTCCGAGATATGAAAATACAGAATACATGGAAGTGTCGGCCCTGTCAAACAACACTCGGTATGCAACGGGAAACTTACCAGGTCTTTAGCTTCTGCTAGAAGGTCTTCGACATCAGAGAAGCTGAAGCTGGCTACTGTGATGAACTGGCTGACAACAGACACAAACTTATCTCCGGGTTGTGGGGGCTGAGACTTTTGATATTCCAGCTCCTTCAACACAGGAAATGGATAATGTCAAGGTGGGCTTCAAACGCAGATGCACACACACCTTGTCTAATTTTCCATATGCCTCAAATGTAGTAAGTCTGAATGGTGAACACATCGGAACCTACTCCAAACCATTTTGTGATGCCCTAGCTCCCTCTGCCCCTCTGCCCACAATGCCTGAGCCATGCCCAAGCCGTGCCCCTGTGCGCGCATATATTTGCAAACTGCAATGTACCAATCGTTGGAGCCCTTTATTGGTGTGATTTTTTTTTTTTAATTTTAGAGAGAGAGCACAAGCGGAGGGGGTGCAGGGGGGGGAGGGAGGGAGAATCTTAAGCAGGCTCCACACTTAGTGTGAAGCCCGATGCAACACTCAATCCCATGACCCTGGGATCATGACCTGAGCTGAGATACCAAGAGTTAGATGCTCAATTGACTGAGCCACCCAGGTGCCCCTGAGATTTCTTACCCCAGCTTTAGGATATAAGCAGATTAGCACTGGGATACAATTAACAGAAATTAAATAAACAGCAAATTAGATTCAAAGGGTGTGTGACTGAAAGCAAGAGAATTTAATCTGTTGATACTCTGTGCTCAGAATTCTGGCTGCTTGGTTTTTCCTTCTTTCCCTCTGGCTATATTGAGGCTACGTGATGATATCTGGGTCAGTGGGATTTCAACTGTCATGTTTGGCACCATAATTGTCTCCCATTTTTATTCTTGTCTACACCATTTCGTTTTTGTGAACAGGCAGGCAGGAGTATTAGTGCCTTGTTAGTTATCCATATTCTCCATTACCAGGGTGATGAACATACAGATTATTCAAATCTAATTTTCGTAATTAATTCCAACCATTGCCAGATGCACTTTCTTTATCTCACCCTCTATGAGTGAGGGATTATTATTCTAATTGTACAGACACATAAATTCAGGTGTAGAGGGATTAAATTCTTGCCTCAGAGTCTAGTAGCTGAAACACGATAGAGCCAGAATTTGAGGTCAGATCTGTCTGACTCTGCACAGTCTCAGTAACAACCATCTTGCCTACCAATGACTTAATCTGGTTCTATTTCTATACGTGCTTTGGTGGAGGTACTACCAAGCAGGAGTGGAGAAGTCACAGGCTATGGTTCTGATTCAGCTCCACCACGGATTTGGTTCTTGTCCATGACAAGTGGCCTCGGCCTCAGTTCCTTCTTTGACAAAAGACAAGCAATATCCATATCACCGTGAGAATCAAGGAAATAACAAGTAGAAATTTAGAAAGTATGGAACTTGCTTTGATTGGAATAAACTGCCACGATTCTAGGACTTTGGCCTTGCAAGTGAACATGTATGTATGTGAGGTACAGAGATAGGAGAGTAATTTGGAAGTATTTCATAAACGTATTATTCTCTTTCATTCAAAGGCAGATGATGAATTCCAACTTTGCTATCTTCAAGCAGTATAACTGAATTGTGTAAATCACAACTGGGATACATGAATATTTAGATAGGCCAAGGTCTGCCTCCCAATATTTCCTTCCAGGGCTACATCTTGACATGCATGCTGCCAGGGGGAGGGGAAGGCTCCTGTAGTCCCTTTCCTATGAGAAGTGTGTTAGTGTACATGACCCAGGTGCTGGACAGATTCAAGCAAAACCACCTTTAATAAACCCCAAACACAAAACCTCCTTGGACCCCCCTCCCCCCTCCATGTCTTGCTCTGAGCTAGTTTAGATGCAAAGGTCAGAGGATCCATTATCAGGCTTTAGGGCTGTGTCATCACTGCCACACTAGTCTCAAGAAAGACTTCCACCGGGAGGAAATGAGAACGAAGAGAAGGCTTTAAAAAAAAAAAAAAGAAAAAAAAAAAAAAAAAAAAAGCCTCATCCCAAACTGCCCTGAGCCTGTTGGGCCTCTGAAATCTGAGGAGGACCATCCTACTCACTCACTCAGTGTCTTGACCCATTGGGGTTGGCAGAAATATTTCATTCAGTTCATCTCCCTTTCCTTTTGAAAGAGCATCCTCCCCATGCCCCGCCACAAAGGGGGCGGGGGGAGCCTTACAAGCTTCCGATTTATAAAAAACAGGAAAAGATTAGATATTGTGACTTTAACTTTTATTAGAGCTATGTCTTCCATGAAGTCAACTGCTTTCTATGGCAGGAGAAAGGAAGGAGGTTCTTCATGGCATTACTGATACACTACTTGAAAGATACTTAAGAGAGGGGCCACCTTGCTAAGCTGCCTGAAGAACAGTCTCCTTTGTCAAGTACCAGACAGGAGTGAGGATCACTCTCCTAAGCAGGTTTCTTGTCCTGACCGGCCCCTCCTCACTGGTGGCAGTGCTGTGTGGTATCCATGTGGCACTCTGCCCACACAGTCATGTTTAAGTGCACCCACTCCTCTGCCTCCAGCAGGGTGGCCTGCTTTCCTTCCACGGAGGCCCGGCCCAGGTAGTTTTGCACACCAGGGACAACCTCACTCCTATGTAACTAAGTTTACCCCACCCTCCTTCTTTTTTTAGAATTAAAAAAAATTTTTTTAATTTATTTTGAGGGAGAAACAGAGAAAGAGAGAGAGAGAGAGAGACAGAATCCCAAGCAGTCTCTGTGCCGTCAGCACAAAGCCCAGTGCGGGGCTTGAACTCATGAGCTGTGATATCATGACCTGAGCAGAAATCAAGAGCTGGCAGCATAACCGAATGAACCACTCAGGCGCTCCTACGCCACCCTCCTTCTAAGCCACAGCTCGAAGTTCATCTCTTCCAGAAGAGAACCTTCCTCTAATCAATGCCAGTCATTCCACAAGTTTTGGACTAGCCAAGTCCACCCTTCTTCCTCAAGGCATTTTTGTAACCACTGTGCTTATCTGGACGTGGCCAGGCTGAGTAACTGTGAACGTTAGCTGGACTCACTGCTCTTGGCCATTTCAACACCCGGAGGGAAGGAGTCGGAATCATCGTGACCCCTTGCCTAGAAAACGGACCGTACGCCCAAGTGTCTACTCAATAAATACTCCCCAAAAGACCAACTTCAACACAAGAGAGGTGTTCCACTGCTCTACTGAGAGTGAACATCACTCACTTGTTTTTGTTTTGCTTTCCTTTGGCATGTCTTTAATCACATGCTCAGAACAATCCTTACAAATACGATCACTGGTTTTATAGTGACACACATTTTCAAGGCTTTTGTTATAGTGTGGTAGTCTGCAAAAATGACCATTAACTTCTTCCCTCCCTTTGATGCCTCCTTTCCTTATTCTTTTTTTTTCTTTTCTTTTTTTTTTAATACAATTTATTGTCAAGTTGGCTAACATATAGTGTATACAGTGTGCTCTTGGTTTTGGGGGTAGATTCCCATGATTCATTGCTTACATACAAACACCCAGTGCTCATCCCAACAAGAGCCCTCCTCAATGCCCATCACCCATTTTCTGAACATCACTTGTTAACAGAACATGGACACTGAGGGTATCCTTATCTGGCCAAACCCACTTTAATGAGTCCTGCCTTACAGGTGGGAAATCAGTGTGACCCTAGCTTCCCAGTTCCTGCTCCGGTGACACCCCAGGACATCCTGCAGCTGAGTTGCCAGGTAACACAGCCAGCCTTTGCTTCCTCGTTGCTGCTGTTTTCCTTTTTCTTTTTTTAATCAGTAAATGTTTATCCTGGGCAGACCACCATGCTGGATATCATCAGCACTCGCAGCAGCGGCGAGACTGGGAATCAGAAGAAGAAACACGTACTTACCATCTCTACGGCTTTCAAGCCACTTCTCAAGGTACTTATTTCTTTGTCCAGCTCAGTCATGCTGTTGTAAATAGCAACATTTTAGTAACCAACATGCGACTTGTATGTATTAAATAAATAATGGGTTCACATATCTCACGCTTGGAAGTCCACCCTAGTGTATTTTCAATGTTCAAAATTCCCTCCCATGCTCAGATCTCACAGAAAGATAAAATTTTAAACTTAAGCCATTTAAACGTGGACCTATGGTTTTTGTTTTCCACAGCCAGTAGGTACATTTTATAGATTAAAAAGAGCAGAAATGTCTGTCATCTCTACAAAAATAATTCATGTTTCAATTTCACAAAAATCTCACTTAAGCCAATTATCACATGTAGAAATAAATATTTTGCCATACGTAGCTCCTTTCGAACAAGTAAAAGAAACCGCCTTATCCACAATCATGCTCACATTGTATTCTTCATAATTAGGGCACTGCTTTTCACTGAAGCTCTGGTGATGTGAGTATTATAAGGTGATGGCTTAAATTTCAATCAACAATGGTATTTCTTCAAGTTGTACTAACTAGATCTCATTGTCTCTTTTTATAGAGAAAGTTTCCTGGATTTCTCCCATATAACTTTCTATCTGAAGGCTTTTAGATCTCAGAGATTATAACATAAATCTTGTGGATAAGTCAGATGTTAGCAAATTCACCAAAATGTCATTTACTTTAACATTTTAATTTCATGTCTCACATTTCTACCAAAGTCTACAAAAAGAGGGAAAAAAATTAACCTACTCTTCATCATACTTTTCAAATTCACTGCAAAAGATAGTTTTAAATACACACACACATTTATTTTTAAATTCTTTTTATTTATTAAAATTTTTTATGTTTATTTTTGAGAGAGAGAGAGAGAGAGAGAGCGAGCATAAGCATGAGGGGACAGAGAGAGGGAGGCACAAAATCCAAAGCAGCTCCAGGCTCTGAGTTGTCAGCACAGAGCACCATGCAGGGATCAAACCCATAAACCGCGAGATCATGACCTGAGCTGAAGTCGCACACTTAACCGACTGAGCCACCAGGCACGCCTATTTTTTTTAATTCTTTTAAGTACATTTATTTTGAGAGAGAGAGAGAGAGAGAGAGAGAGAGAGAGAGAGAGAGAGAGACAGACAGAGAGAGAGAGCACAAGCAGGGGAGGGGCAGAGAGAGAGAGGGAGAGAAAGAATCCGAAGCAGGCTCTGTGCTCTCAGCATAGAGCCTGACGTGGGGCTCAAACCCATGAACTGCGAGATCATGACCTGAGCCGGAGTCAAGAGTTGGATGCTTAACCGCCTGAGCCACCCAGGCGCCCCTATGCATTTATTTTTTTTTAAAGGGCCAAAAGCAGGAGGGAAGAACAACAAGGAAAACTGCCTGCTCTTCAGTCTCTGAAAAGTGGTGTGAAGTCTGTGGTGAAAGTTTGGCAACTTTCCATTTTATTTTTAGTTTCTTCATTTGCATAAAGACTGCTTTCCATTAAAAGGCTGCCTTGGTTTCTGAGAGTGTGTGCACATGTGAAAATTACTAGCAACGCCCTGACATTTACGTTCTATTTGCTTAGCCATGTTTCCTCAATAACTAAGAGTGCTCCTACCTGTATGTAACAGAACTACCTTTTAAAAGTACTAGTGAAACTGTATTCCTTTCTTATACTCTTAATAACCCAGAAAATTGGGTTTCCTGGCGGTTAAAAATTGCATGCAGGAATAATCCAAAGGAAATACAAAACATGTATGCGTGTGTGTGTGTGTGTATTCATATATATACATATATATTCAAAAGTATGTAACATATTTCAGTGACTTGGGTAGGATTCAAACTTTACTTCATATGCTACTCACGGGAAAGCAAACAGAAGGACCCTCTTCACGCGATGCCAGCTGACCACCTCAATGGCTAAAGCACAGTCCAAGTGACTTAAAAGACTAAAACAATTCACAGGTAGGTACTTACTTTACTTTTGCTGCTTGAGGAATGTCCCGCAGTTCTTCATTTAGATTGAGGACCTTGGGGTATTTATTTTCCACAATGGTTATGAGATAGTGCAGAAGTGTAATATTCCTACAATAGAGGAAGAAAAAGTATTAAACATGGTTAATATCTGCATATGATTTGCATATCCAAGTGGCTGAACCTGCAAGAATGCTATACTCCTGCATTCATTTTAAAATTTGGAGATTCCTTTAAGGCAGGGATTCTCAAGAGAAGGGGATAAGGGGAGGGCCTACACGGGATTTACATAACTTACAATGAAAGGAAGCGTATCTCTTCTAAAAGGGAAGGGGATAAGAATTACCACTTTGGCTCATAACAAACATCCTTCAAAATCTGGATGACAGAAATGAATTGGAACCACTGCCAGTGGGGACATAGCTTCACAGCGCATCCTCCCAAAGACAAGGTGTGCCTGAGGTTCATGACAACGGGATGGGGCCAGCCGGGGTGGGGACGGAGGGATGTTTAATTCACTGAAAAGGATAGCTATTTTTCAAATCTCAAAGTACAGAGCAGCAACTCACTGATAAGAATTTATTGATAATTCTCATTTAAGCTTTTTCAACTCTTCAATAACTCCCTCCCTCTGCCCCCCCACCCCCCAATCCTCTGACTCACTTTGTTAGCTTTTTTCCCTTCTGACTCGATTGTTTTGCTGTTGCAGCAAAGGACATTCAGGAAGTTAGAAGGCCTCCTGCTTTAGGGCTGGTCCTGGAAGTGGACCAGGACTGTGCCATCATGGCTATGACATCTTTGCAGCCAAAAATCCATTTCCTAATTTTAGCAACACTTGAGCTCCTAACTGTACAACCCAGCTCCCTCTTTGGTGGTGACAGCACTGAACCCTGACTGACCTGGGTTGAAAAAGTGGATGTCTGATAACACTGTCTGTTAGGCAAAGCTGTAGCAGTCTGTTCCCGTTGTCCCTGACTCTAATGCACATTACAGTCACCTGGGCCCTGGATGCCTGGGCCAACCTGAGATTCATTTCACTGGAATGAGGTGGGGCCAGGCATGGGTATTTTTAAAAACTCCCTGGTAATTCTAAGAGCCAGGATCAAGAACCACTAGTCTACTGAAGGTTACCATAATCAGGAGGACACAAATGTAATTCTTTAAAAACATGTCCGTAATTTGTAGGCAATTTGTTAACTCACGATGCTACATCCCAACAGTCCCATCCACCCCCAACTACCATGAAGCAGAGTTGTCAAACCATTTCCTTTCCAACAACAACGAAATGCTTTCCACTTCTGGTTACCCTTGCATCTTCATAGACGCCAAGGCAATCCCATTCCTCGGAGTCAACTGACCCACATGTGAAAAAAACTTTTTTTCTATTTTTCTTGCTCTCAAGAAATAATTAGAAAACAATAGCTCAGCAAAGTAAATCGGTGGCTAATATTCCGGCCATTTCCTTTGCAGACACTGAGCTGTTATCCTTCCACTTCAATTCTGCTGCTCCCAGAAGCTGAGCATCAGCCCATGTGCCTGCTGCGTGAGGAAGTAAAATCCCAGCGACTGTCACGAGACAGAGCGGAGCCATTTCTCTTCACTGTTTCACAGAGATGCTTTGTGATTCGGAGGGAACTTAATTAACCATATACACTTTTCTTCATGTAGAAAGACTTCAACCTAGATCAGAGCACTCACATTTGTGTGCTATCCAAGTAACACCTAATTTGACTGAATGTAAGTTCTTAAAGAATGAAAACAACAGCCACACATTTGATTTTTCGCTGGTATAACTGGAAACAAGCCTTTAATGCAGAGTAAATGTGTCCCTCATGCGCACTGTCCCACCCTTGTGCAGTTTGATAAGATTCAACTGACATTTAATGAGTGACTGCTTATAAACAAGGCACTGTGCTTAGGCACTATGGGTTTAGAAGACACTGGTACTATTTCCAGGGACCAAATATTCACAGGAAGAAGAGGGAAAAAAAGAACAGAAATATTTTTAATTTATTGTTTTGAAAAGGCTTGTGTATTAGATAAATTTTGTAGTAACTTCGATAAGCAGATAATCACATAGTAAGTGCCAGGTTATCAGTAATGGCAGAAGGTATTAGGGGAGGGTGGGGGGGGGGGGGAGAGAGAGAAGACCTAAATGGTAGTAAAGGTCTCTTTCCTCTCCAACTTACAAGCCCAGTTGAAGAGAACACCCTTCCTCAAAAAAGGTGACTGCTCTTGGGTGCCTGGGTGGCTCAGTCAGTGAAGCATTCGATTCTACAGTTTGGTTCAGGTCATGATCCCAAGGGTTGTGGGATCGAACCCCATGTTGGGCTTTGCACTGAGCCTGCTTACGATTTGCTCCCTCCCTTCCTCCCTCTCCCTCTCTTCCCCTCACCACCCCACTGCTTGCATGGACTCTCTAAAATAAAAAAAAAAAAAAAAAAAAAAGAAAAGAAAAAAGGAAAAAGGTGACTGCTGCTTATGTGCAGGTGAGATGTTGCAGTTACCTACTACAACCTACAAATAAGATCCATCTGTTGTTAGAGTAGAGGTGGGGACAATAGGACAGGTGTCAAATACCTGTGAGACCAAATACCTTGCTTGTGATCTTAGGCAGACTAAATGAGCCACTTGACATTGCCTCAGTTTCTTTATCTGACAGTAGGCAATGTAGCACTTGGCCCGTGCACTTCACACAATCAAATATGAAAGTGCTCTGGAAGGATCAAGTGCTCACATTAAAAATAAGGTGGTGATAGAACAGCTGCCCTTTGTTAATCTATCTCTACATGATGCAAAAAATAAGGTTTAGCCCTACAACTTAACACACTCACTGCTTATTTCTTTTTTTAAAGTTTATTTATTTGAAAGAGAGCAAGTGTGAGTGGAGGGGGTGGGGGGGGGGCGCGCAGAGAGAGGAAGAAAAAGAATCCCCAAAGCAGGCTTCATGCTGCCATCACAGAGCCTGAAGTGGGGCCAAACTCAAGAACCATGAGATCATGACCTGAGCCAAAACCCAGAGACAGATGTTTAACCGACTGAGCCACCCAGGCTCCCCCACCCTGCTTATTTCTTTATAGGATGGATTCAGGGTTGCCATAATGCTATGCATCACTAACCTTATAGAAAATATAGAGTAAAAAGCCCTTGCTAGTTAGGAATAATTAGGATGAACAGCCTATTTTTAAAAAGAATTTGGATGCAGAGAAGTTTGCCTTAGAGACAATTGGGCAAGTTGCTTTGAAGTCAGTAAGAACCTTAGAGAAACAGGGCTCTCAGGGAAACTGGTGTTACTATGCCTAACGATCCTGTTAATGACACCAGAGCATTTCCACCTCTCAGTGTTTCTAACAAGAATCTGTTCACTTTTACACTTTCTAGGAAGCATTCTGAGGAGTCTTGGGAGCAGCGGCTTAATACCAACAGCCAAAATGCACTTAGACCCCATCCGTTTTTATAGCCGCTAGCGTCAATGTATAAAGGAAGACATACCCTAAAAGCCCAACAAGCTTCCCATCATCGGCTGTCAGTTTTCTCTTTTCCTCTAGAACACAGTTCTCTGTGGAGGGGTTGTGACTGGGAGAGGTCATGAGGAGACCAGCAGCATGTGGGTCACACTCTGTTTCTTGTTCTGGGGACTAGTTATACAGAGGTGTCCAATTTGTGAAATTTAAGACCGGTGGACTTGTTCTTAGTGTATTATACTATAACAAAAAGTTTACCCAAGAAAACACTAAAACTTAGACTAGCTGATATCCCTGGGGACTGAAAATGGATGAAGGCTAATTGGCCCAATGGGAATTTAGGGATATTTATAACTGTGAGAGAAGAGAGGTCACTTCTCTCTTGGAGAGAAGGAAAGAGCATGAGCAGGAGACCAGCAAACCAGAGGCTGCAGGATCAGGGAGGCCCAGGAGGCCCAGAGGGGTCCTGACCTAAGCTCCTGGATCCTCCAAGTGTTGGAAGATACCATACTTACTTGTCAATACTAGATTTTGTGTCAGCAATCTTGTTTAGGCTGGATATCTTGAATCCATACGCATTGCCTCTTTGGCCTTTGTTCATGTAATTTCCAAATGCCAAAACCACTTCTAGCAACTGCTTCAGGGCGTTGCTCCTAAACACCTCTTCTGAGCCAGAACGAATTGCTTCAAAACAAAGCACACATGAACACAACTACTACCACCAGGACTTTCCAGGGACACCCAGCCTAAATCCACACACCTGGGAGCAGACACGGACGATGTAAGCCTGGGTCACTAGACTACCAGGGAGCACTTACAAAACACCTAACCTAGAAGCAAAGAGCAAGGGGACAGGGAGAGCCAGCTCACGTTGCTCAAGAGACCCACAGCCGCACCAGCCTATCCTTTCTTAGTCCTTTTCTTGACTGGCTCATCAACTGTAAGCAGGGATATATGAAACAGTGATTGCATTTCCCACATTCCTCTGCAAACACTTTCTTGCCTGGTATGAGTAAGACTGAGAGGATAACTGATCAAGTCTATTGACAGAAAAACTGGCCAAATGTGTTTCATGTTATAGCTTGCAGGTGTCCTCAGGGACTGGGGCTTGAGCAGGGTCCTGAGTCCAGCCTGCATTCTGTGGCTGTGTTCTTCAGATGCCCATTTTTTCAAACACTTAAAAATTTAATAGCCTCAAATCTTCCCTTAGAAATACCTAGTAAGGCACCATTGCAATAAAGCTGGCTACAGGTTTAATGCTAGTAGCGGTCAGATACGTTCTGACCAACATCCAGGATGTTAAAAGCCTGATTCTACAGAGGAGCTCGGGAGATGTGCTGTGGGCTCCAGAACCCAGGCTGGGCCACAGGGCCAAGTGCAGACATTAAGTAATTACTCATCACAATTTCAAAAGATTTTAAGCAAAAAAAAAAAAAAAAAAAATCACCCAAGGGATCCTGTTTACTACCTGCACTTGGGTTGCAGTTGCAAATGGGCACTTAAGATGAACATCACTTTCAATCTGGAGGCCTGACTTTACCTTCTACTTTAGGTTTCACTTCTGCCACACGCTCTGCAAACTTCTTTTTGAAGTACAGCGATTGCAGTCTTTGCTGGTAATGATTGATGCTGTAAGAGCAAGAATGGACTAATGAACATCTACTTAATATATTATCTATGTTCACTTAATGGATATGGAAGTGGAGGTGCCTTAGAGCACCACCCCCCCAACACTCACACACACACACACACACACACACACACACACACACACACAAGCCTGCACAATTCCCCTGCTGGACAGGAAATGAGGTCACTTCGCCTGGAGAGCCCATTTCCCTCTGACCAACAGGAGGTATTTGGGCAATGGCAGCAGGGTCCTTAGCTCTAACCAGGTCAGGCAACTGCTAAAAGAAAAGGAGAGTTGCCACCTCCCTTTCCTCAGAGTCCCAGCAGCTCTTGTGAAGACAGAAGAGATAAAAAGGAATGAGAATGCAAAACATCCCCATTCTGCTGCACGTAAGGGGCTGTTTCCTATGTCTCTCCTATACTTAACTTTCCACAAAATTTGCCTTTGGCAAAGCTGTGGAGTAAAACTTGTCTCCGGCATTCTCTCCTCGTCTTCTCCCCACTCATGTCCCCAAACCTTCCTCTTTCTTTACAGTTAGCTCCCTATCTGCTCCCCTCAGGGCTGGCAGGCTGTGCCTTCAAGATGGCAACTGGTGACCAAAGATAAGAGGGTACAAAGCAGCCTGGTCATCAGTAAGATAGGTTGCTACTGCTGAGGGGCGAGGGCAGAGCATTCTTGCCAAGGTCTTCTGAAACCAAACCACTGCCTTACCTGCTCTCTAGTGGAAACTTCAGTCCAGTAGCCCCTCCTCCAAAATGATACCATATAATCAGGCAGACCTGGGTTTGCAGTCCAGGTTCTCCTCTTATTAGGTGACCTCTGGCAGGTAACTTAACTCCTCCATTAGATGGAAGAGAATACCTCCCTACTTACCAGCCCTCTTGGCAGGGCAGATGAGAGGATCAAGTGGGACGATGCATGCACAGAGCTAGACAATGACAAAATGGCAGCTACGCAAGTGACCATCTACCTATTGATACACAGGTTGCTGGGCCCACTTGTCAAAAATCCAAAACCATCCTTTGTCCTACAGTAGTATATATACAAAATGACAAGTTGGGATGGACAAACAACAAAATAATTCTGGATATAGTAGAAACGTACAGTGAGAGATATGTTCACCTGAGCTACACTCGTAGGCCTTTGATATTCAGGGGAAGAGTGCTGCCCTGGGGGTGACTGAGAGTCTCAGGACAACTGGTCCTTGTCTAATGCAGAATCAAATTTCCAGGCCGAGGATGGCAAGAGACTCAGCTCACATGCCAAACAAAATTATGAAGCAGTGGCTGCCTCTGGGCTTTCTGGAGAGGGGTTGAAAATGCTTGCCAAGGCTTCACGGGAAGTATGCCATGATTGATTAGAGATGTCTGCATGGGTCAGGATTTGACATGCAGACCCTAGCAGTTCAGTAATGTGGGCTCTAGGTCGACATTGCTGAGTCTATTTTTTGAGATGCTGAGGTACAGAGAGGAGTGAGATACGATTCCAAGAAGTCAAAGTGGTAAGGAGAATGACCCCGACTGGAACCAGGAAAAGTTATGACCTGTTTAGGTCCAGAAATAGAGGTAATTGTGAAGAAGCCCTCACCCTGGTTCACCCATGGGCAAGAACTCACATGAACAAAACAAATTCCACACAACTCAGGCTTCAGAAGATTTTGCAATTTAAAAAGGCTTCAAGTTAAGCCAGGTTATTGGCCCAAATAATTCAACCAGGATTGAAAGTTTAACTTCCTTAGAAAGGTAGAGGGCATGTTCACATTTTATGCATTTCCAAACTCACCGGCTCATCTCAAAAAGGAACCTGTCAGCCTTGGCCATGCGATCCAGTTCATGTTTATGTTCCTCCAACAGGTCAATGTCACTTTTTTCGGGAACAAATTTCAAGAGCTAAAAAGTACACACAAGTATTAGAACTGAAATTTATAACGGAATTATTGCAGTAATTTTTCACTCTTTCTGTTAATTGGCCCTAGGACAAGACTGTAACTTTGGTTTCATTTAGAAGTGCTACTTCCGGGTCATTGTTAAAATATGCTACGTGATTAAATCTTTCCAGGTAGGTGGTCCAAAGGTACCAACTTCCAGTTACCAGATACATTAAGTTCTAGGGATAGAATGTACAGCATGATGATAGCTAACGCTGCTGTATAACATATAGGGAAGTTGTTAGGAAGGTCAATTCTAAGCATTCTCATTACAAGGAAGAAATGTTTTTCTTTTTTTCCTTTTTTATTGTATCTATAGGACATGACAGATGCTAAACGTATTATGATAATCATTTCACATTTGTAAGTGTCAAACTATTATGCTATACACTTTAAATTTATACAGTGATGTATGTCAATAATATTTCGATGAAATATTATTCAAATATTCAAAAAACTTTCCTTTTTTTACTTATTGGTATAAGATTCGTTTATGGCACCTTTCTGTTCTATACGGTCTCTCAAATCAGATCGTGTAAGCCCTGTAGCAGTATCTGCTTCGCATAGACCATTAGAGGGACTTCGGAGATGCAATGCTCTCATCAAGTAGGTGATAAAACTGAGGTCCAGAGAGATTAAACCACTTACCCAGGATTATAAAGAAAATTCATGTATTCGTCAGAAATAGAACTTAGGTCTCTTGACTGCCAGCTCAATGCTTTTTTCTATTACATCATGCTAGAATGAGTAATTCTATGTGTATTTTCCATTCAATTTTGTTTATTTCTCTGGCTTATCTAATTCCATCTCATTTTTTGTTCCATGTAAAAAAGATGGATGAGAAAAACATCAGGATTTGAAGTTGTTGATTCCATTATTTTATTTTGGAGGAATAAATGAGCATGGAATGTGGAAGAAATAACAATAATATTTAAAGTTGAAAAAGTACTCTGTGTCTGATTTCCTTTAAAGTTACAAATAGATGTATATACACCCACAGCCCTGACCATGTGTGCTATTTTCTGGATCAAATACCCTTGGATATATACATTTTTTTAATGACATTGACCCTCTGAACCCCAAGATCCTCCCCATAACTTGAAGCTGGCATTTGGATGGTTCATTTAGTAGGTTTCCAAAGTTTGTTGGATTTAAATAAGGGACCTCAGAAAAGGCAGTCAGTCTGGATGCCACCAGCAGAGAAAGAACTAGAACTCCAGGTGAATGGTATGCGGTTGTAAATATATTCCAGGCAGAGTGCATATCAAGTGGCAGGGTCTGGAATGGGTGGCACAGCATTTACGCAAGTAGAAGGACAGCTGCAATGGCATCAGAGGTCAAGGCCAGGTAGCAGCAAGGACCTTGTAAGAAGTTCAGTCTTTATGTGGGCACTGGGGTGTAGCTTAAAATCTTAGGTAGGAGAGTGAATTTGCATTGTAAAAAGACCACCATGCTCACAGAATGGAGAAAGAACTAGAAAGGATCAAAAGTATTAGGGGGTTGGCATTAGACTGTTGCTGTAGTAGTCCAGGTGAGAGAGGGCAGAGGCCTGGATTGGATAGTGAGTAGATTCTAGAGCTATTTAGGTGGGGGTTGAATACAACTGGCCTGACTTGCTGATGGATGGTTTATGGTAGAGGGTCAAAAGGATGAGGTCCAGACTTTTGGCTTAGGCAACAAAGTACACAGAGTGTAACAGGAAACCGAGGAAGAGATGGCTGGAGGAGAGCGGGTGGGTTTTGAGAAAGTGAGTTTAGTGTTTGAAATACTAGCAAGAGAACCAAGAGTGACTCCTAGGCAGGTGGACAAATGGGTGTGACATCCTAAAGAGATCTATTTGAAAGACAAAGCATTGATATTGGTTGTAACATGCATGGATGGGAGTGAGGTAACCAGGGGAACCACCAAGAGAAACAAAGCAGGGCTGGAGAGAAGCCAGCTTTTGAGGAATGAGGACAAGAGGAGGAACCTTCAGAGGAGACAATGAAATGCCAAAGAAAAGCATCTCATCATGGAGCAAGTGGCCATTGGTGTTGCATACCACCAACAAGTCAAGGAAGATAAGGACTGCAAAGTGCCTCCTGGCTTTGGCAATAAGGAGGTGGTGAGTCCTTAGTGAAAACAGCTTTAGGGAGGTGAGGAAGAGTGAACAGGAGGCGAGTGTGGACAAGCTTTCAAGAACTTTGCTTATATTGAGAAAGAGAGAGGATGGTGGCTACGTGGAATGTGGTATTAAAAGCTGTTTTGTGGAAGGCTGAGACACGAACAAGTTAAGAGTCAAGAGGGAAAGGCGTATGATCTAGGAGAAGGGCAGTCCTCTGATCTGGCTGGGTCCCTGAGCAGAAGAAAGGGCTGGGCTGGAGCAGAGCCCAGGGACACCCCCTCTTTCCTAGGAGGATGTAGTGGATGCAGATGCCAGTGCGTTCATGGGTCTAGTGGCCTGATAGCTTCTAGGCATTTGTGTTCCTGTGTTCAAATGGTGCCAGTGGACAGGACAAGTATCTTCTAGCTTTTCCTCAGTGTAGAAGGAAGGTAGTAAGACAGGGAGAAGGGAGAAGGGAGAAGGGAGAAGGGAGAAGGGAGAAGGGAGAAGGGAGAAGGGAGAAGGGAGAAGGGAGAAGGGAGAAGGGAGAAGGGAGAAGGGAGAAGGGAGAAGGGAGAAGGGAGAAGGGAGAAGGGAGAAGGGAGAAGGGAGAAGGGAGAAGGGAGAGAGAGACAAAAACTTGTTTTTCCCTTCAGTTTGGATTTTTATCTACTGGGCAAAGAAACTCAGGTCTAGTGTCAGGGATTCCCCCTCCTCCCGTGACACATGCATTGGTTGTGCAAAGTCCACAGCCCTGTTCACGATACCACAACCACTAGCTCTCTTTTGTACAGAACACTGTTAAGAGGCACCTGCTAAAGGTTCAGTCCTTCCCAAAGAAGAGTCGAGTGACAGACTGTGTGTGGATAGTTTTAAGAGAGGATGAAGAGTTAGACGAACACCCGGGAATAAGGAGAAAGGTACGTATTCCAAGAAAGACTGTATTAATCTCGTCTGAGTTCTGAGCTCAGCAGTTAAAAAAGGAAAGGAAGGAATGAATGTGGTTCTCATAATTAAGAGTAAAGCGATGTTAGCTTCAGAGCTTGTCTGGGAGAAGTGCTGTGTGAAGGATGAGGGAGCAGAGGAAGAACAGTAGAATGAGAAGGAGAAGAAAGAGCGTGGTAGAAGACCAGAGAGTAAGACACACACAGAATTATCGGGGGAGACCAGGTCAAAAGTATCCCACTTGGCCAGATTCTGCATCAGTCCATTGATTTTCTTACTTGTATTTATTTGAAGTACATTCTATTTGCACTGCAAGCCCTTTTGGCAAGATTTTGAAATCCCTTCCCTCAAGGAGGAATTTCGCTGGATGCAATTTCACAGTAAACAGATCTTGTGGAATTTTAAACATACGACCTTGTCAATAGGGGCTAAAGGCCTAAGGACCAAAGCAGTTTTCTGCACAGTTCTTCCCTCTGTGTGAGCAGCTTCTGATGCAGGCAACTAGCATGCAGGGTCACCTGGGGGCCAGAGAGGGGCAGAGGGGAGCTGGGCTGCACCTCTGGGTGGAGACTCTTGCTAGGTGGAGAAAGAGAAGAAGAGAAAGTATGTGCAGAGAAGCTGTTAAATGCTCTAAAAATTAATTTTTGGTTTAGGAATCACCTTTAAACTATTTGTACACAAAGTATCCCAATAGGCTTGGTATATAGTTATTAAGTATTGATAACTAAGTCAAACCTCAAAAAAGACAGCATGGGAGCACCTGGGTGGCTCAGTCAGTTAAGCGTCCAAATTTAGCTCAGGTCATGATCTCATGGTCCGTGGGTTCAAGCTCTGCTTGAAGCTCTGTGCTGACAGCCTAGAGCCTACTTCGGATTCTGTATCTCCCTCTCTCTCTGCCCCTCCCCCGCTCATGCTCTGTCTCTCAAAAAGAAATAAATGTAAAAAAAAAAAAAAAAATTACAAAGGACAGCATGAAAAGTTATTCCACTGCCAAGTGTGAGGCCTTCCCCAGGACAATTCCAGTTGCAGGTTTCAGGTGGGGCTGGTGCACGGAGGTGTGGTGACCCTTCAGCCATCACTCCCTGCTCTGCGTCTGAGGCCTTTTGGGACACCAGTGAGAACACGACAGAAAATGCACAAGCAGACAGGCACTCCACCCGGAGCGGCCATGCCACCCAGGATCACTGTTAGTTAACGCCAAACAGACTTTTCCTCTGCTTCTGGGAGCCGAGTCTGCCTACGATGAGACACCCAGTCCAGCCTGGCATCACCATCACCGGCATCCACAGTTAACCTTTGGAGGACCTGGCACTAAGGGACGTGGACCTCTTGACTGAAATCACTCAAAATAGGATTATGTCCTACGGACAATGAGACAAGCAGACAGAACATTCTCAGAGCATGGAGGCTATCTCCACAAAGCACAGAAAAATTTAGGTCCAGACCAAGAAGCAGGTAATAACATCGGAAGCATGTGCTAGTTCCACAACATTGTCATTTGGGTAACAACTGAAGAAAGCTGCAGAGAAACACGTAACCGAGTTGGAGTGGCTGCAGAGCATGTTATAGAAAGGCTGCACGGAAAGCGTGAAGTCACCACATTCAGCTTGCCCGGCCACGGCTAACACTACTGATTTCGATGCAGGTGACAGAGCTGGGGGTGTAACGGTAGCTCCTGTGGTGTAGGAATGGCGAGTCAAGGCCAAGACACAAACTGTATTAAGGATTCCATAATGAATCAGTTTACGTAGCAGTCTGTGACCTCATAATGCGAGTGAGATTCTCCATACTCCTGTCAAACACTTCCCAAAAGCTAGATTTGCATGACCTCTGAAGGCATAATAACTTTACTTGCAGCATGAGGGACAGACAGAATCTGGCACTGTGGGTCTCAGGCATTTGACAAACTCGTGACCTTCCTTCTCACCCATCATTTTGAGGGGCAATGGGAGAATACAATCTCCTAAGAGAGCCACATTCAACGTTGGTTCAGAGATGAGGAAACTGTCCACCAGCAGCAACCAGATTTTCTCAGTATCCCACTCCCCGCTGAAAGCCAGTCGTCGCTTACGCTCTGAAATATGTCTGGCAGCTCACCTGTTCCAACATGTCCTTGGGCAGATCTTCCTGCTCGTCCATTGTTAGAATTGCCCGTTTGATTTCATCATTGGACAATTTCAACCTGGAGAAAGAGTATTTTATTTTTTTGTTACACATATTGGCACGGGTATTAAAATTTAATGCAAGATCATTCATTTTGCTACTCCAGCTGCTGACTTTCAAGAACCGTTCTTCTCAAAATCTCTTAGTGAAAGCTTATTTCCTGACAATATTGCACCTAAAAATAGTATTTTGAAACTGCTTTAACATTCTTTCAGGACTTTGTAATGCTCTGCTGACAAAGAGAACAGAGCTGTTATGTTCTATTGTTTAGTTTCCTTATGTAAGGGATCGGAGGATGAGAAATAGGGAAAACACCTAGATCCAAATTATCTCTTTAATATACAGCATCCATGAATTCTAGACAGAAGAGGAAAACTGAATTCTTGACTATTCATCAGGAATGTTCAAAGTCTGCTTTCAGATTAAAAATGGATTTAAAAAAGGTTGGAATCTGTTACTGTCAAAAAGTTGAATAGCTAATACATGGAATAGAATGTGTAAGGCACTTCATGGTTGAGGAGTTTTCACATATAATATTTCATTGGAGGTTTAAAATAACTATGATTTTTTTTTTTTTTTTTTTTTTTAATGGAGGGACAAACTGAGGCTCGGAATGGCTGATTTGCCCAAGGTCAAACATATGGAAAGTGGCAGTACCTAACACAAACTTGAAACTCCTGATTCCCAATCCCAAATTCCTTTTAAAATCTATTTATCTAGTTAATATCTAATAGGGAAGAATTTAAGCAAAACCACAAATATGTTTTCTGTTCACCATAAATTTATATGATTAACTAATTTTAGGACTTATGGCTTGATTATGTCAGGACAACAAGTGTTGACTATGAAGAAAGTCATGAAGTTAAAATGTACTTGTAAAAATGTGTTTTTATTAGACACAATAGTCTAAACTCGGGGGGGGGGGAATCTTAATCAGATTATTAGCTAGAAAAATAGAGTCATTCTTTTGTTCTATT
Organism: Panthera pardus; assembly: GCF_024362965.1. Taxonomy (NCBI): domain Eukaryota; kingdom Metazoa; phylum Chordata; class Mammalia; order Carnivora; family Felidae; genus Panthera; species Panthera pardus. The sequence goes on along the minus strand of NW_026526810.1, from coordinate 98,371,140 downwards.
TGTAAGCATTAGACCCAGACTTACTTAAAAATATCTTACTTCTTTAAGCTACTATTAAAGTGGCATATTAACGTTATTTGTCTGTTCCTCTAGTCTATGATCTTCAAGAAAAATCACATTTTGGCCTGGAGATGAAGACATAAACACACAAATACAGAGCAAGACATGAAGCCTTCACACGGAATATTTGAAGGCGGGAGCTTTGGCATCAGACTGGGCCTCAGTCCTGTGTGACGCTTCCTGGCCAGTGTGACCTCGGGTCGAGTTCTCCTTAAGCCTTAGTTTTCTCAGGGTGCCTGGGTGGCTCAGTTGGTTAAGTGTCCTACTCTTGGTTTTGGCTCAGGTCATGATCTCACTGTTCGTGGGTTCGAGCCCTGCATCGGGCTCTGCACTGACAGTGCAGAGCCTGCTTGGGATTCTCTCTCTTTGCCCCTCCACTACTCATGCCCTTTCTCTCTCTTTCTCTCTCTCTCTCTCAAAATAAATAAATAATTAAATAACTCAGAAAAAAAAAAGCCTTAAGTTTTCTCATCTATGGAGTGAAATAATGCATGTAAAGCACTACGCACTGCCTGTCCATAGATAAAGCTCATAAACTAGGTGTCTCACTTTCCAACAGACTTTTCTACACTGGGGACAAAAAAGCAGCAGTACTTCTGTAACCTAAACATTCTCACATAGCACTTAGTAGGGTTATTACGAACACTTCCCCAAGCACTCCCACGGCCATTATTTCACTGGCGTTTCCTCTCTGTACACAACATCCATTAGGCCCAGAAATGTTAAACAAGAATTAGAAGATAGGGTTCTTATTTTAAAGGTGGCTGTAACATTTGGGAGAATCAAATGGTAAGTGAAACACTCAAGACACATGGGTATGAAAGCACACATGGCTACTGCCGCTCTCACAGATAAACGAGGGGGCAGCATGAGTGTGGGGAAGGGGGCGGGACACAAAGGCCACAGAAGGAGGAAAGAACCCTGGGGGTAGAGCTGGACAACACACACCCCACTTTGGACAACTCGGCTTGTCCTTTTCTCTAGATTTTGAATTTTTTTTTTTTTTAACATTTATTTATTTTTGAGACAGAGAGAGACAGAGCATGAACGGGGGAGGGGCAGAGAGAGAGGGAGACACAGAATTGGAAGCAGGCTCCAGGCTGTGGGCCATCAGCCCAGAGCCTGACGCGGGGCTCGAACTCACGGACCGCAAGATCATGACCTGAGCTGAAGTCGGACGCTCAACCGACTGAGCCACCCAGGCACCCCTAGATTTTGACATGATCTCATTAAAACCATCTATCCTGCTATTTATGCTGAATATTGTTTCGTGTGCCGATAAGTAGGAAAGGGAAGGAACAAATTTGTCAATCCTATTGTACTAGTACTGTGTTTTTTTGTTTTGTTTTGTTTTGTTTTGTTTTGAGGGGGGGAGGGGCAGAGAAAGAGGGATAGAGGATCGAAGAAGGCTCTCTGCTGGTAGCACCCAATGTGGGGCTGAAACTCACAAACTATGAGATAATGACCTGAGCTGAAGTCAGAAGCTTAAACGACTGAGCCACTCAGGTGCCCCAGTAGTACCATTCTCTTTCATCTCATGTTTTCAAATCCAAATATACCATGTAGGCAACAGGAGAAAATTGCCCATGTTCTAAAATGAGATCCATTCTATCGCCTAGTCTGAGGTAGGGTGCCATCATAATTCCCTAGACCTGGGCAGACTTCTTTAGATTGTTTTAGTCATTCTTGGGACAATCATTGCCCCACAAACATTTTCACCAGGACATCGTGATGGAAAACCCTCAAACTTTAACTGGAACAATCTAGCTAAGTTGGCATGGGTAAAACACATGATAAGGTAAAAACCATAATGCTGGCATCACTGTACAGGCTCTGGGTAGCCCTCAGTTCCAGAACACTAAAGGCTCATGAGTCAGTTAAGAGCGAACACCACAGTCCAGCCATGCAAGGCCAAGGAAGAGGAATGCTAAGGAAGGTTGAAACTGCCACTAATGAAAACCAACCGGCCGTGGAAACATCTATAGGCATCATGAGAAAAGCTCCACTTATAAGAAAAAAATAAATTAGTTCTGTGTCCTTTTCACACTGAGCTGAAGAAACTACTTTATGGTGTGGTTCTGCTGAGTCCTTCTGTTTTACATTTAAAAGAAAAGGAGTTGAAAATCAGAGTGAGAACAATACTTGAAGTATCAGATTTGCATTTCATTAGCTCCCCATATGGAGTGCAGAGCTCCTTGCTTTTGAAATTGTATATATTTATGCTTCTCAACCCCCAGAGGCTGTCTGGACTAAACACTAGCTCTAATTCATAACAATTTTGGTTTCTCTTTATGTGTCCCACAAAGAGACTCGAGACTTTAATGGATAGTACTTAAGAAAATCTACCTGTCAACATACTGCCTTGCACGTGGCCTGTTGGAGCAGACAAAGAAACTGTACCCTTGGGGAAAGGGGAGAAGGGTACTCCGCCCTCTGGGATGGCTCTGTAGGTTGCCCGAGTTCTTAGTATCATCTGTCATCCACAGAATGAGTCGCTAATCTCTGTAATTTAAGGACCCTACCAATCCTAACGTTTTAATTGCTTTTAAAGCTTGGCAGTGTTCTGGTGTGCTGGAGGGTGGCAACGTTTGAGACATCCACTTCAACTTTCTTTACAAGGCAGGAAACAAATCGGCCATTTTAAAACAGTATTTAAGTCTACCTTGCTACACTCAAGTATTTCAAAAATTTGCCAAGAGAATTGGAACATCCAGGCGTAATTAAAATAAGTTAGGGATGGATGGCGAGATCAGCCTTAGCTCTGCTTCAGTGGATTTAAGCCAAATCCCCCTACTTTAAAGTAGCTTTTTGTGCTTTACTGCACCCCGGGCTGCCATGTTAAGTGAGCATCTGGAAAAAAAAGAATGGCAGAACACTCCATAAAAGTGTATTTTAGGTGGGTTCATTTGGCAATATAAACCAGCTTCCAAGTTTCTTTCTTTATTTCGGAAGGGAGAAGTCTGTTTCAGGGAATAAAGCAGGGCGAATTTTAAATTGCCACATGTCACCTATAGATACCCAGTAGGTTGTTGCTCACCCTGCCCAGGCCTGAAGTGAGCGTTCTTAGTTTAAGGAATGTCCTGTCCATTCCTCCACTCTCTTCTCCAGTCTGGGAAGGCAGGGTCCCTCGTGGCTGGGAACTTCTGCTTCAAAATCACACTTTCCAGGCAGCCTCCCCTCCGGGAGTTGCAAGTGACCCTGGCCACTGAGGCTGCAAGCCCGGTGTGAAGGGCCCTCACTTCCCTTCCCTGTTCAGCCTGTGGGGCAGGGAGGGCCTTCCTCCCGACTGACTTCTCCACTCCAGGCAGGGCTGTGGCAGGTGCCTGACCAAAGGGTCCACTAACTTCTGCGGTGTGGGAGTAAGGAAGAGCGTTTAAGGATAACCAAGCGCTGCGGACATATGTGCTTATGAAACATCCCCCACAGAATACGTCACAGGCTTATCTCATGGTGGAATCTGGTGTGATGACTGTGTTGCTGGGGATTAAACTTCTTGTCAGCAAGGTAAGAAATGGAGAGGGTCACCAGTCTTGGGGAACGAAATCAGCAGAAAAGGAGAAAGTAAGTGTGGAAAGGCAGGAAATCTTGACATCAACTTGGAAACATTCCTGTTCATCGTCCACGTGCACAAAACCGTCTCCAAGTACTGCTGAGGGCGGTCTCTCTCAGTTCTCTCGCGGGGTCGCACCTGGCCATAAGGGAGAACCTATCTAGTGGCGACTGTGGCCTCCAGGTCGCCACCCTTTCCAACCTGTCCTGCAAACTGCAGAGGGCAAACTTCAAACCTTCTTAAAACAAAGTGTCGTCCTGAACAATTTGCACCAATTCCCGATCCCACAGGCACGTTAACAGGCCACTAAACGAGCAACTACTCCATGCAGGTTCTCTGCTGCTACTGCACATGCGCTGGGTCTAACTCTCACACATCGAGAGGGCCTACTGCAAGGCCACTATTTCACGATCTCCATTTTGTAGACCAGGAGGGTGCAGCTGGAGCTTGGGCTGACTGGTACCCTTAACGAAGGCACGCGGCATGGTTCACAGGCTCTCTTGCCCAGTCCCATTTGTTATGACTGATGACTGCTACAATTGCAGGGCTCTCTGTATTAGTTGTGCATCGACCCCCTGCACCTCCCCCACCCCTCCACCCCGGGTGCCTTGGCTTCTGCTGTACACCTCCTTGGAACTGCCTCTCGACCCCATGCCATGTAATTGCTATCACCCTTTGGGACCCACTTTCTCTTCTGAGCCCCGTCGGTGTCCTCACTCGGCTCAGCTCCTGGCTCCTTCTGGTTGGATCAGTCCGGGCCTGAGCTGTTCACAAGTCATCTTGCTGGTGTTGTTTTTCTTCTCCAAATAGCCACGAGCTTTCAAAGGCAGCAGTGCTACCTAAAATCGTGGTGCGTTCTATGGCACCCCACGTAGTGCCAGGCAAGTCAGTGCTCCAAAGTGGTAACTCTAAGATCTCTTCCTTCCTTTCCGCCCCTAGCTCCTTTCACGTGTGGTAAGGCGTTGCCAGAGAAAACGGGAGAATGAAAACAAGGTGAACTACTGACTGGTTAAACAGCTAGGGGGGCGCCTGGGTGGCTCAGTCAGTTAAGCGGCTGACTTCGGCTCAGGTCATGATCTCACGGTCCGTGAGTTCGAGCCCCGCGTTGGGTTCTGTGCTGACAGCTCAGAGCCTGGAGCCTGTTTCGGATTCTGTGTCTCCCTCTCTCTGACCCTCCCCCATTCATGCTCTGTCTCTCTCTGTCTCAAAAATAAATGTTAAAAAAAAAAAAAAATTAAAAAAACAAAACAAAAAAAACAGCTAGATACAACCCAAATTAGAACTCAATCTGCTTTATTTCTGTTACCTTTGCCACACAGCACATTACAGGTCGGTCCTCTGCTTTCCTAGCAAGAGTAAAACTATCGATCACGGAAAAGAAAAGCATGTGGGGCTGAATCCTCTGTGGGAAAGGACGTTTTAGAACCTGATCCATAACGTCTAATTACCATAAGGTCAACTGGGACTCAAAATTACCTTGTTACGTATAATATGCTTTTTAATTATGCTCGTTATAATGACACTTATTCATTAAATTGGATTTTAATAGATAATTTAACAGATACAAGGCAATTTCTTAAAATTATCTTCCAGAGAGAGTTTAGATACGCTCAAGTTCTAAGTCACCTTAGGCTCTGACACTTTTAAGGTAACAAGGGAATTATATACCACAAATACGAAATAATTCCTTCAATAATGGGATGGGAAGTTTGCCAGAAAGAACTGGAACCTAATCTATAGCTAGTGTTAGTGTTATGACCCTCGCTGACATCTCGTACTGAGAATAATCTGTCTGTGAGGAACTAGGTCACAGATTTTGCTCCTACGAGCACTTAAATACTATAGGAATTCAGTGATAGCTCCCTTTGTCAAGCTGTTTAAAAAGTGTTCCTCCAGACTGCAAAAGCACAAGATATAGGCAGAAATTCCAGGCTTTAGGAAAAAAAAAACAAACAAAAAAACCTTTCCCCAAATTTTCATTTAACTTCACTATTAAGAATGTTATTTGTAAAAAGAAGTTGTAACAAAACAGATTATAGATACTGTAGAAGAAAAATAAGTAGACCTTCAGATTATTTCGTTGGTATCTTCATCAGCATGTGTTCAGGGAGAAAAAGGGGGGCTAAGTACAGGGCCTGGACATTTACATAGCTTCCAGCCAGAGGCAGAAATGAAATGCTAACAGGAGGGTTCATGTTACCTTACTAGTTATATTAAAATTCAGGGATCTCACTAAGCTTCAGTTTCTCTTTTACCAAAAGAAACATTTGCTCCCTAAAGTAATATATATCTGGCTAATAATCAAGCTCCGTGCTGTAAACCAAGCAGCAGCACTTTGTGTTAAAAGAAATTCACTGTAAGATCATCTGAAAAATAAAGACTGCTACTCTCCCTCCCTGCGCTCCCTGAAAGAGCAGCCACCTCACGCCAGCTTTAACACATACACGACATTCTTTCCAGAACGTGACCAATGGGACTTATACTTAATGCCCCCCAACCCAGGATTCTTTAGATCTTCGTTCACCTCAAAAGCATTAGGTATCTTTGCGTGACATAAAAGTTCCTTTTAGAGAAAAGAAGAAATTAGATACAGAAAAGCTACTTGAAATGCCCGGGATGACAGACACAGTGCCTGAAGCTATAAGCAGATTTCAGCCTCCCAAATTTCCTTTCTTCTTTTCAAGTTCCAAGGCCGTGATGGTTCACTAATTATGAGAAAGATTTCTGAACAGGGCTGAAATGGGTAAATTAGCATTTCACTGGGGCTTGAGATTTACATATCTGTTTAGTCATAAAAATGTCTCAAAAAGAGCATGAAATCACATAAACTCTAAGTATAAAAAGGTGACTTCGAAAAGCAAAATAAGACAAAGAGCTTTCATGGTTGCTGCTGATTCTGTGGCAATGTTACTTAATCAAAATACCTCTTAAAAACTGAAAACAAACTGAGGGTTGATGGGGTGTGGGAGGGAGGGGAGGGTAGGTGATGGGCATTGAAGAGGGCATCTTTTGGGGTGAGCACTGGGTGTTGTATGGAAACTAATTTGACAATAAAATTCATATAATAAAAATAAATAAATAAATAAATAAATAAATAAATAAATAAATAAATAACAAAAAAAACCCCACAAAATACCTCTAAAGCCAGGAAATATACATAAAGGTAAAATCCATTTTACAGGCTCTCTGGGAAAACAAAACAAAAGAAAACATTGACTTGGGACGTTCCACTCTTTAACTTTAGAAGTCTGTGGAAATTAAACTAAGAAAGTAGGCATCCAGCTCTGATACATTCTGCTCAGGGAAAGTAAGCGCCACGAATTCTCCTCACCTCAGACGGAAGAGAATCCAAAGAACTGAATCTCGGCAGAGTCCGATTATAAGAATAGGCACAAACACATGGTTTGGAGCCACCAGAGAGAAAAGTTGGTCCTACCAAAAATGTTTATTCAACTTCAACAATACCTCGACAGAAGGATGTTGCAATTCTGAGCTCTCCGACCATCAATCACCGAAAGTTCTTTGACTTTAAGTTTGGAACTCAGAGTGTCATCAATGGCATCTGCTTCTTTCTATAAAGAGCATGAAAGAAATCCATCAAAGTCAAACAGGGACATTCTGACTTCAGACACACACTTTTCCTTTATATTTTCTGTTTACACACACACACACACACACACACACACACACACACACACACACACACGCAAAGCTGAGATGGTGAGGGAGGGAGTGTAAGGAGGTGGCAGAATTGAAACGAAGGGCTAAAATCTAGTTGACAAAGGGAAATAATAAGAAACGCTGACCACCCACATTTGAAAAAGCATTTTTGGAAGAACAAAGTGCATCTAAGTTGAAGATGCTAAGCGTGCATAAATTATCAGTGAGTGGTGCCCTCCTTTTGTCCCCCAAATCCCTATGGATAGCAGACAGAAGAACTGTCACTATGAATCAAGCTCGGCTGAGGCTTGCCATTGCTAGTCTGGCCATTTGCAGGGCCCATTCACTCCGGAGCCATTTGCATCGTGAGCACTCAAAAAGCCAAACAATAAATCCTCCCAAACATCCTCATGTGCAACAGAAAGGTCCCAAGCCCAGATGGTACCTTTCATTACCCTGGAGCCTGATGGATAACAGAGAGGGGGCAATTCAAGGCATTAGTTCAATTACTTGAATTAACAACAAAACACTACTTCCATACTCTGCCGCTGTACAAAAAGCTGTAAGCAATGATGGCCAGTCATAATTTATGGTGGAAGAGGCACAAAAAAATTCTATATAAAATACGGTTTGAGTAAACTGGGCACCAAGGTGAAAACACAGACTAACTTCATAAACAGCAAGTTTGATTTTATTCGAGGTCAGGATCAATTTTAAACACGGATCATGGCATTTTAAATATGTAAGGAAAGCAAAGAGCTCTGGAACTTAACAGTTTGGGAAAAAACAAAGACAATATGGAGTTTATAGTAAGAGGCACTGGGTGATCAAACTTCAACGGTCTCCTGTCATACTGAGATTTCAAGCACACCGCTAATTATCAGTTAAGAGTTGAAACCCAGTGTGGAATTACCTAAGCATTGCATTACACTATCTGGGGGGGAAAAAAAAAAAAAAAAAAAAAAAAAAAAAAGGATGGCCAAGACATTCTGAGCTTACAGTGAGCCAAGAAGTTATACTAAGCAAGGTTTGGGTAGTTGCTCACTTACCTGCTTGGAGTTACTGTTCACAAAGAAATCCTACAGCCATGGCAGAGGCATGGAAAAGGCAAATCAGATACATGCAGTTCAGAAATCACAGCAACAAACGGGAGAAAGTCAAAGCAGTCAAGGAACTCAGTGACACAGGGTAAGAGAGGATTTATGCCCCAAGGATGAGCAATGAGAGTTGATGAAGACGGGAGCCTGGCTGAAGATACAATGAGGGCACGGTACAAAGCATTCTGGGTAGAGGACATGTGTTGTGCACCATTTCCAATGGCGGCAAATCAAACTTGGAGAAGAAAGGACTGAGAACACCCCAGAAAGACCCAAGTTGGGAAAGGAACACACTCTCTTTGAAAGAGGAATGGGCTCCATTTATTCAACATGACAATTTTCACTTGAAGCAGAAAAATATCCATCAATTCCATCAACTTGAGGAAACTACTCCTATGGTTATGTCCTACCAGCAAAATATGCTTTTTTGGGGGGATGGGAGCAGGAATAATCTGTCTTCTTATGTCATAAGGAAGGATTAAGAAAAGACAAAAGACAAGTTCAGCAACATAGGTCAGTAATATTAACCCTCAGTATCCCTCAAGAGTCCAAACAATGCCTGGCAGTGCTATGGATAGGTATGAGAAAAAAGACCGAACATGCAATTAAGAGACAATAAGTGATTCATGTTTGTGTGCCGCCATTGGTGGCCCTGTCCCAGCTGCCTCAGGGAAGTTCAAGGATACAAGGCCTGCGGCCTCCTCCTGAAATACTCCAGACAAGATCTGGAGTGAAGAAGAGAAAGAGGAAGAAGTAACTGACATGTTAAGAGAAAGTTACAGCCTTCTTTACATGGTTTTGCCATGCTGGAATGAAGAAAGCTTCAGGGTGCAAAACACACCCCAGCTCTCAGGCCAACCGCTTCATGACCAGCAGTTGCTCAGCAGATTCCTTAAGGCCTCATTGGCCCTGGCAGCACTGCCAAGGCCAATTTTACACAGATGAGCTGTTTCACATCATTCTTCCAGTGGGAAACAAAATGTGTCCTCCTTTTGCTCCTCCCACACAAGGAGGGATTGCTTTTCTAGAACGGCATTTAAAAATAAGTTGACAACCACAAGAAACCTTTCTTCTACTCTGACGTCACAGTTTTCTTTTGTCCCAGTTGCAACAGCCAGGTTTTCTACTCTCAAACTCCTTAGGACACTTTCCCTGTAAAAGTAGCCTCTCCTTGCAAGGGCAGAAAGAACGATGGCAAAGTGAACTCCGTGAGGTCATCTTATCCTACTTTTCTCTCTTACTGAGGCAAGTTGCTAGTTGAATTTAGATCCAGCTATTACTGTCTGGCCTTCAAAGAAGAAACTTCTACAAAGCTCTCTGGCAACTTATTCTCCGTAAGTTTGCACTGTCAGAAAATTAAGACTTCTGACCTTGACTATAGTGGGCTATGGAATCAGGCAACTATCATTAATTAGGTGTGAGGCTTGTAGCTCGGCCTTACTATCTGCAAAATGGAATTAACAACTGGATTATTACTGTGACGACTAAACATGGTAATTCATGTAAAAAAGCAATGTGCACGGTACCTCGTACATATTTATGAGCTCAATACTTGGAAGGTATCATACAACTATCTTTCAAGCTGATGATCAAGTCCATTTTTTTTCTCCTATTGCTCTCTTTTTAATTGAGTTGAAGAACAGCTGGTCAAGATCTCCCATTTGTTGCCAGCAGCAGAAGTGAGCGACCGTTAATAGCCAAGTAATGCATCTTATCTGTGCAGAGGTGATGATGAGGAATGCCATGGGAGAGTGTGGTTTACTGTTAGCCTTAAGGTTTCCCTTCTTTAACAGTCCTTTAACCACATTTAAAATAAAATCACAAAGCTTATTAGATGGGCATGTTAAAAATAATGATGCTTCCAGGCCTCTTTCAAATAAGTTAACATTCTTTTTGAAACTTTAAATGATTCACTAATTGGCTTGGGCCAAACACCATAGGATCACCTAACAGGAGGTCTGATTTTTCCAGATGATTTTTGGTGTAGGGCTTTGGAAAATAAAAGTTGGGACTCGAATTTTCAGGAACCAATGCTGATAGCTTCCTAGGGATAAGGTTCCTCAATGACATAATGATTCGACAGTTTATAGGTAATAATAATCCTTACCTGGATATTTCTTAATTTTTTCGAGGTTACAATCCCTTTGCAAATCTGACAAAAGGTAGGGATCCCTCTCCAGAAAAATGCATACTATTCATATAAATGCATAATATTAAAATATATTTTTAAAATTTTATTTATTTTTGAGACAGAGAGAGAGCATGAACAGGGGAGAAGCAGAGAGTGGGGGGGAGACACAGAATCTGAAGCAGGCTCCAGGCTCTGAGCTGTCAGCACAGAGCCCGATGCAGGGCTCAAACCCACAAACAGTGAGATCATGACCTGAGCCACCTGGGCGACTGAGCCACCCAGGCACCCCTAAATGCATAATATTTATATAAAACCCTGCCTTTAATTAACTCTTACCATGGAGTCAATTAATAGAACCTCTACCTTATACTTTGGTCTAAGAAAAACCATCATTCATAATTTTCTCTTCGGCCTTCACATGCCATGGTGAAGGGCCAAGATTATTGAAATAAATACCCTAAATTATAATTTTTCAATGTAAAAACTAGATCTCCAGAATACTGAAAATGTGAAAAGAATAACAAAAAATTCTTTGACCATTTATTTAAGAAAAAAAAAAATCAGAAGATAACACAGAATGTTCCAAATGGGAGCCCAAGAATGACTTCTATATTATGTTATTAACAGGAAGAGGTCAGATTCTGGAGTTTGGCGTTGAGTTAGCCTTTGTTCCCTACATCAGAGCAGAGAGGCTTTCAAATGTTCTACCATATGCTGATAAAAGGACCTGTAAAGAAGGGGTGCCCTCAGGCAAAGAACTGGGAGAAGGGATGGAGATACGAGCTGTAAATTTACTGCTACAAAGATATGACTCCCTTTAGGTAAATGTAAAATTCATCTTCCTATATCCAACTGCATGGACGGGGAGAGTGAATTTATAACATCTCAAGGTGAAAATTTCCCACAAAACCAAAATGAATATTAAGTGTATCTCAAGTAATACTACTATGCAATGCATGTGATGTATTAGAACAAGTCCTTTGTGGTTGGCCTGAAAATCATGCATAATGTAGTTTCAATGAGGAAAAGAGGTTCTGAGATTCAAGAAATTGACTTTCAAATGAACTTTTGGAATGTAAGCAGGGGAGTAACTGCACGCTATTAAATTCCACTTCATGTGGCACATAAGCTTACATAATCAGGTCCGCACACCTTTGATAGCCACACTGGAAAAGAAAAATCCTGAATAGAAATGGTCTTGTTCTTAAAACTGGAGTTACAGAAAATCCTTTACAAAGCCTGACCTTCATAGTGAATGAAACTGTGGTGTAAGAACAAAGTGAAACTGAGAATGTATGCCACTTGTGACCTGGCTGTGCCACCTGTTCAGACACTGAATATATGCTAAGCCATGTTTCTATTACCTATGAGATAGGAATAATACCTCATAGAGCTGGTGTGAGGATGAAATAAAAATAAGTGTAAGAGTGTCTTGAGAACTAAATTTTACAACTGATGAGATTGAGACTGGGTATACTGTTCTCAGCACCAAAAAGGTAATGGATACTTAATATTGATTATCATTTTTTAGTCTATACAGATTGTCTTCGTCTTTGCTTTTACACTGTAAGTTGCATCAAAAGCCTGTGCAACCATTCAATACATTTGCATCCTTTGAAGCACTTCACATACAAAAACAGATGGTATAAATATCTGTTTTGATTTTTATGATAAAAATATTTCTCAAATCAAGTGGGCATACCTTTCATATGTGTGCATATTTATATAAAATCTCTCCTAAATATCATTAATCAGTGTTCATTTAAAGGTACTAATCTTATACCTGAGGTTGTGTTCAAAATCCTACTCTGTATAGTGTTCTTGTTACATGCACACAGGTAATGGTATTCATGTGTTCCTTTGCCTCTCTGAGAAACTGACTTGTTCAAACAACTGGCTGAAGTTCAGAGAGTTTGACCAGGGTTTTATAATTGGAGGGATAGGGGAGATACTATAGGAAAAAAAAAAAAAATAGGTTCCCACTATTCACTGGGGAGTGGAAAGGAGGGCAGTTCAAGTGTGATGATAATTATACAGCGTATTGCCAAGACTAAAATGAAAATACACAGGTCTTTGACATTGTCATTAGATAAGGAGATAGGGAACATTCAATGACAGGCACCCCGTTTCCTATACTCTGTCCTACAAATTCCTACTAGAATGTCTGTATCTTCAGATTTTTTTTTTTTTTTTTGTCTCTCAACATTCAATAAACTCAATAAAATGGATAAAATTACCTTCATTTGGGAAATATAGCTATGGTTTAAAAATCTCATCTCAAATTTGTGCACCAAGAGGGGAAACCTACTTCAATCAAGCTGAGCCAAGTGTGTTGAAATCTTTTTTCAGAAAGTGCCATTGAAAATGTCACAAATGAATCTACCAGTCTCCTTAGCGTTAAGTACAACTGATATGTTCTGGTCTACACTGACTGGAATGACTACTGATTACTTAAACAGGGATCGGTTGCTAGGAGACAATTACTCAATTGCAAGGCTTTCTGCAACCCTGTCTCCCAGAGCTCTTGAGAACTGTCCACATATTTGTCCCAGAGCATTTTGGCAGCATCCTTCTGCACCTTCTGCTGAAAGCCAGTTAATTATGAGTCTTGTAAAGTCGGGTCTTTTAACCACCTGCCTTCATGATCAACGCAACCCACATGCTCAGACTTGAATAACATCATTTGGAATTGACTGCTGTTTTCCCTTTCTTTAATTTACTTTTTTAAAAAAAAATTTTTGTTATGTTTTTATTTTATTTTTGACAGAGACAGAGTGCAGGCAGGGGAGGGGCATAGAGAGAGAGTGGGAGACACAGAATCTAAAGCAGGCTCCAGGCTCTGAGCTGTCAGCACGGAGCCCGACACGGGGCTTGAACTCACGGACTGTGAGATCATGACCTGAGCTGAAGTCGGATGCTTAACCAACTGAGCCACCCAGGCACCCGTTTAATTTACTTTTCTACGCTCCCAAACCTTCACCTTAGGCAACCAGAATGGACCAGAATTAGTGACTGAAACTGAAGTGGGAAATCAATTGGATGTGTGATGAGGTCAGAAGATTACTGAATCTACCAGGAAATTTGCTAAAATGTCCTACGACTTCATGTCAAGGCCCAGAGAACACCTTCCTAGGTCAGCAGCAAAGAGACCGAGAGAAGAGGTCCATTGCAGCCAATCAGGAATGAGTCTGGTCCAAGCACCCGCCATATGAGGGCCCTAAACATACCCTTTGTTTGTCCCTTGAAAGATAAAGTGTCTTGCTTTCTACTGGACATTATCTTTTTTCCCCTTCATTTTCCTTTATTTTGTGGGTACAACACTGCACAAGTTTTCCTTCATACTTATGGAGGGGCCCCAGCTGAGGGCTCCTGTTTTAGGTTCATGCTACCGTGGCAGACAACGACCAGCATTTTTGTACTACTAAAATAGCACAGAATACAATGCAGAGAAGCTTTCCCTCTGAGTGAAAATATTCTGGCTAAAAGACATACTACTTTTTCAGTTTCAGATGTATCAAAGGTTTTAAAATAAAAACCTGTCACAGTTTCGGTTTCTCCCCAGCCTCAGTCCATCTTCTCCCTCGATAGTTGGTAGTTCTGTTCTGAGACACCCTTTCTTGGGAACCAGTCTGCAGCTGCTCTGAGGATGCTCCAGCCGGCACATGATTCACGTAGGAGATAAAGGGCTCCCAGTAAAGCCCAAGAAAAGCCCCCATGCAGATGCCTGGCATGCTTGTGTTCCTAGTAAGATGCACTCTGCTCTCTCCATCATCTCTCTCAGTCATCCTGAAGAATCTTTCTTCTCTCACTCCAGGACACCACGTTTCCCTTCCTACGTCTCTGATTGTCTGCTTGGGATCTTTGTTGTGATCTCTTCTGGTCCACCCTTAGGAGGATCTCCTAAGATGTCCTCTCAAGAAGTGAGAGGTACCATTAGATGTGACTGGAGTGTACGGCATAAAGTTGATTCGCTGGCTATATCAACATGGATAGCCAACGAGCACCAAATCACACGTTTCCCACTAGCGTCACAAAAGTTTGGCTCCTGTTTCAGAAGCTTCTCTGGTCCTTTTTCTGTCAGTGCCATCCTCCAAATTGCTCAGCCTTCCCAGCCCCACTTCTGAGTTGACCGTGTTCGTGACATATAGTAAAAACTTCTAAGGTTCTGGTTAACTGTCAAATCATAGTTATTTACAAACCCTTGTATGTCTAAAGGTTCCATCTATTTCAAAGAGCAGTTCATTTCTGATAACCAACGGATATATAGATTTTTAAAAGTCAGATAAACTATAATGGCTTAAGAAACGAACCCTGCGACAATTACAAGTTAGGCAGCTCTCCTACTAATATTTGCTCCTGGTGACCCATTTGGACCAAGCACAAGAGATATATTAATATACAAAACTCCTTCCACCAATGCAGATAAGGTCTTGGACACACACCAGGGTATGAAGTTAACAAGCAGCTTCAACACGTTCACACACATACACGGACAGGCACTTAGACACACATGTGAACACACGCACACCATGCTGCTTTGCAGGAACAGAGCAGGGTAGACCAGACAGCCTCAAACCAAGACGCCCATCACCTCATGGCATGGCAGATAGCACGGGGACCATGCGTGAGGACAGGACTTCTTATTTTTGTCTCGTCTGGAGAGCACACAGTGTTACCTGCTGTCTTTGGTAGGCAGAGAATGTTCTCTCCAGGTCTTCGAGGTCTAGAATTTTGAAGACTTTTGTATCATCGATTTCGGTCCATACTGTTCCTTCCAGTTTATTCTGCAAACATCAAGTTAATAAGTAATAAATACTAGAGTTTATGGTTATATACAAAAAGAACAGACGTGGTTATTTTTTTAAAAAGTGCTGCCACCCCCAATTTTTCATTCTACCAGATGCTCAAAGTGGTCTGGCTTCAAACAACATGTCATTTATTTCAGCTTTAACACTTAAAGTATCAGAGCTAGTGAGAACCCGAGTCCATACTAAGAAAATGAAATCACTTAACAGTCAGGGCTGTTTCCCTTTTCAGTGACAGCACAGTGAGCTGCTAATGTTATCCATTAGAGGGAAAATCAGAACAAATGGCTTACCTCAGGCAGCTTAGACCAGTTGAAGGATTTCAGGGCATTTGTGGGCTGAGGAATGTTTTTCTTCTTGAGTGCCAGACCCAGTGGAGCACCAGGAGGTGGCATGATCCCCCCTAAGGGAGGAGGCCCTGGGGGAGGAGGAGGGCCGCCTGGAGGAAGGGGCGGGGGTGGAGGAGGAAGCATTCCACCTGGCAGGGGTGGAGGTGGTGGTGGGGGGAGGAGGGACCCTGGGACAGAGGAAGGAAAGGGCCCCCCTGGGGCTCCAGGGGAGGGTCCACCTGGGATCGAAGCACAGACAGCTCTCTGAAAAGGTAAAAATAGGAAAAGAGAAGGTCAGTGGAAGAAGTAAATTCACTGGATGATTCGGAGTCTGAAACTTTGCCTAAAATGTATGTTACAGAGAAATTCACATTTCTGAGAAGATGGGTTTAAAAGGAGCAATAAATCAAATGGGCTTTAGGGTCTTCATGGACTACTGAGTCAGCCCTTTATATGTGGCACATTAGTGCTTGTCTGTATAGCACTCACGTATCCCTCACTTCTTATAGCATCCGAGTTTGGTTTTCATGAAATCAGTTTTCATTTTAAGAAGTTAACGTGGGGGTGCCTGGGTGGCTCAGTTGGTCAAGCGTCTGACTTTTGATTTCGGCTCCGGTCATGATCTCACAGTTGGTGAGTTCGAGTCCTACATCGGGATCTATGCTGACAGCATGGAGCCTGCTTGGGATTCTCTCTCTCTCAAAGTAAACAAATAAAACTTAAAAAAAAAAGTTAATGTAATCTCCTTTGATCTTATTAGAGAATCTGCATTTATTTAAATACACACACCCCCAACCCCTCTCTGCTGCCTGACTTACACGATGGCAGAGGGGGGGAAGTCTTAAAACCATTGGGATAGATCACCTTGGGATACCCAGGCAGAAGCTGTCTGCCTAAGGTAGAGGGGCTCCATGATAAGCGAGGCCCAGCAGCTGCTCAGAAACGAAGACCCGGCCTGTGGCCCCGGCCCTCACCCTGTTCAGCTCGTGGAGCTGTGCTGTGAGATCCGCCACCTGCTGCTTGACTTGCTTATGCTCGCTAGTCTCCTTTTCGAGCTTCTCTTTCATTTTATTTAAGGTCTGCATCATCTCCTCCTTCTCTTGGGTCTTGGCATCACATTCGCGCTCTTTCTTTTCCAATTTCTGTTGCAACTCATTGTGCTCTACACAAGAAAACAACGGGACGTGAAAACAGGGGACTCTTGAAAGCTGAAGTGTTTTTCTCTAAACAGAAAACTGGCTGAGGATGATGTGAGGCTCTTCATTAGGTAAATATTATTCCTCTCCTCTGTCAAAGGGAGCGACTTATGGACTCAGTGGTGTTCGTGCTTGGAGGGGTCTTTAGGTGAAGAACGTTATGGTTAACTACATCTTGTAAAATACTGAAGAAGAGACCCTGAAGTCACAGTCCTGAAGATGGAACACAAGGGTGAGCACCTATTTGTGGAGGATAATGGTGCCCGTTTGGTATTTAATTCAGGATCCTGTCATAAAAATGGCCCTTTAGCCACACTAGGGAAAATGAATATTAAAAAGGCTTCTTTTGACAAATTAGAAATGAGAACCAGAGAAGCCATTGTTTGTTAGCCAGGTTGCTGGCTTGTGTCCAACCAGCAGAGGGCTGAGAGGGAGGATCTTGCTCCCTGGGGATATGCTGATGCCAGACCGCGTCTGTCCCGACACCGAGTCCTCTCTCGCATTCTCCTCTCGGAAGGCTACCTGGACTTGAAGTATTTTATGCTTCTGGCAAATAGTCCTTAAAACTTGTGAAAGCAAATGCTATCAGATTCTCAGCATTAAAGACTTTAAGGGCAGAGCATGACAATCGCCACAATATGGGGAGAAAAATATTAGCTCTCAGCTGTAGTTTTACTAACTTCCCAATCCTGCTCTAATGGAACGAGGCATCCAATGGAGCCCAATGTTTACTTACATTGCCAATATGCCTGCTGACTCCAGCCCTTGCGGGAGTGAGGAGCTTTGGGAAAGAGGACTAATGAAGTTGAGGCTGCAGGTTTTTATTTCAAATACTTGGCCCCAATTCCTACTCTTTTCATAAAGTAAACCCACGAGAGATATAACCCACTGGGGCTGAGCTACACAGAATTGGTCTCTATTTCTGAATCTGATAACACATTTAAATTCTTGCTTTCTCCATCTCTTACTTTTTCTTTCCTGAGTTTGCAGAGAAGAGTTCACGCCATTGAAAGCCTTGAATTCTACCAGTCTTGAAGTTAAGGTGACCACTATTCATTCTGTGAATGAACGCATCCCTGACTTCTTCGGCGACACGTCTGAAACCCACTTCACTGTATCCCATTTTCCTTCTTCTGTCTCCACGTCATTCTTCTTTCACAATTCTAAGACTTGAGACTCTTACGACCCGTCATTAAGCTTTGACAAATCCTGCTGTGCCTCAGAACCACCTCAGAGATTTTAACATTTCAGGAGCCCCGGACCCCATTTCTGGGAGTGTCTTCTACAGGTCAGGGACAGGGCTTAGGGATTTGTTTTCAAACGCTCCTTAGATGATTCTGATGTAATGCCAGGTTTGGGAAGCTACAGCCTAAAAGGATTCTCCCTACAAAGGCGTTCATTTACCATCCATTTGCTAAGATCTTCTTGAACACTTACTACTGACTATGCCATAGTAAAGAGAATTCTCCACCTTTCAGGGCCAGAGAACTCCCATCTCCTCACAGCCTCCACCCTCCGATTCATCATCGTGTGCCCTTTTTGATACAGCCTTGCTACTTGAAGACTTCAGAAAAGAATTAATTTTATCTACAGTATCTCCTCTTTTACACTCCACCTGTGACCTCACGTTAAACCATCCTGTTCCGCCCACTGACCTTGGCCATTATTTCTCATCCCACCTCAGCTGCCTAAATCTACCATAGTCCCTATCATTTATAGTGCAATCAATATGGCACTATGTTAAAGTCCTTATATTTGTTTTGTCCTTTAATCTTTGCAACAGCCCTGCAAGTCAGATATAATCTTCAGCTTATAGAGGGGGAGGGTGGAGAAGAGGAGTCTGCATGCCTATGCATGCAGTCAGTGAGGAATGGAGTTGAGACTCAGACCCAGAGCCCAGTGCAGGGCCTGACACATAGAGGAGTTCAACAAGCCTGCACTGAGTGACCGCCTGAATGACTCCAAAGCTTCTGTCCTGGGTGTGCTCCTTAGCTTGCACACCCACATCCCTGTGCTCTATGTTTTCCCCCAAAGTATCACCTGACCATTTTCTCTTCGGTATCACCTCTCTTCACCCCAAGTTTTGGTCAGTGTTTCTATTCTTTCTACAGCAGCTTCTGGAATCTATTTATAAAACGGTATACAGCAACCTCACCTGTGTGAGAGCAATCTGAATTCATATACGGAACTTCTAATATAGGTGCACTGCGTGTCTGGTATTTTCTGCTACCAGTGGTGGCCCTGCTTTTCTGCTCCACGGAAAAGGACAAATGTGATGAGGGAAAAGGAAATGCTTTGGCATCTCTTAGACCCTCTTTTCAACGCACTAAATATCGGGGGTGAGTGCTATTGTGTGTCACTGGCTGTGACTAAGTAAGTTGGACAAGGAAAAGGAAGTCAGTTGGCCAGCAGAGCGAAAGAGCAGAGGCCGGGAACAGGACTGTTTTCATAAGACGGCCGACTTCAAGTTGCAAGCATTTGGAAGGGAGAGGGGGACTTCTATCCATTCTGTGAGTGGCTGGCACAGTGATGGGTACAAATGACTCTCCCATCATTTGATGCTGAGTGTTAAGACCAAAGACATGCTCAAGTACTCACCAAGAGCTGCCCTAGTTAGGTCTCATAATGCCTGTATCTACAATGATCGGTGATTTTCTATATGATTTCTCTTTTTATAACGGGTGCCAAACAAAGGTCATGTGGAGAATTGGGCTGCTGAAACCAGGTGGCCTGGGTTTCTGTTAAAATTCTGGGTAGTCCCCCTTAAAACCTAGTGTGCTTTAAAGAGCAGTTACAGAGTGGGGGGAGGGCTGGCAGGAGTGGTAGTTAAGAAAATTTGAGTTAATGAATGCCAAACAGCAAATGCTACAACCTTTTCAAAAAAAATTTACATAATTATAATAAAAGGATAAAATATCTGGCAATCAGCATGACAATTAAAATAGCTGATTCGAGAGAAAACAGGGCAAAATGCCCTTAAGACACAGAAAAAGAAAGGCTGTTGGATGCATTCAAGTCAGTAAGAAATATCAGTGCAAGTTTCTAAAATATACAGAAAGCAGAGTTGCCCAATAACCAAATACGCGGCCGTTTCTCTCATTGGGTCCTCACTATTTACCTTTTCTCATTTTTTCCGCTTGTTCTTTCCACTGCTTAACTTCATTTTCATTGACCAACCTGTATGATAGTCAAAAGAGCATTCATTACAAAAACATAAAAGGCCCGTTGCCAAAATGCATGCTCTTCTAGGTACAAAAATAGTCCTCTGCAGAAAAATCCTCAGCATGCTTGAAACCCATTTAAACCCAGATGTTACTCAGATACATTACATATGTATATATAGGCGCTCATATTTGACCTCTAGAACATTTCGGTTCTCCCAGCTGCTATTTTAAAGTAGGATAAAGTAAACGCCTTACATTGTGACTATCATCTCACAGACAGCAAAATCAGAAACTTACATTCGTACGACATTCTTAATGTTAAAGTTTTCCAAAGGCGTGGTGTCAGGGTCCTGTCCTTTGTCATTCTGAATAACTATCTGCTGTATAATCCTATCTAGTAGCAGCCAGTACTGAACGGTGTTGCCGCTTCTCTTGTCTAAAAAAGAAAAGAAGGGTGGAAAAATACTTCATGTTGTTTCTAAACTAGGATGAATATGTTTCAACAGCGGTCACCCGCCAGAGCCACAGAACCAGAGATGTTTATAACATCTGCACCAGCACTTCCCAAAGTTTCTGGAATTCTGACATGCGATGATCATTTACATGATTGAGAGGCACTTTCTACCCCTTTCTAAATGTGTTGCAAGGCATATATTTATTTTTTAAATCAAAGTAAGTTTTAATTCATTTCATTTTTAGAATGTCATAATACCCCTTAAGCTGCGTGGAGACACGTTGGACTGTCACAAAAGCAAGGTTTGGAATCCCTGGTGTGCACCCAAGCTAATCAGCGCTGCTCAGAAGACAGAGCCCTTTGGATGATATCCAAACATTCAAAAACACACATGTAAGTCACAAACACACTCACAAGGCATTTGGAGGCAGTGGTGCAGGATGGACATGAAGTGAGGGTAAGCTTCACTATGGGTCAGCCTCTTCCTGGTCAGCTCAAACATCTGAGTCGCACTTTTTGTGTCTATGTGAACCTATTCCGTATGAAAAAGAGATCTAAGTCAACACCCGGTATCCTCAATAGCTGCAACGCAAGGTAAGCAAATCCAAGGCACGCACGGCTAATCCTGCCACTTAGGTAGCAAAACAAAACCCGGATTTTGCTTTTCGGTTGTACCGGTCCATGTCAACTCAACACACGTTACGGCAAGGGAAGCCCATGAGTTCATGAGTTAAATCTGAATAATTGTGACCATACGTACCAGTTCAAATCTTTTGGCAAATTCTAGTTCATCTTCATTTCTGAGCATTTCGAAAAAATCTAAATGCCTGAAATCCAATAAGAGAGAAGCTATTAAAAGTAGAATGTCCTACAAACACAAGCACACAGGAATCAGGACATTAATACTAAGGCCTTTCCTAAATTGTCAGAGATAGCTCTAAAAGAAGTAAGACAAAATTGTGAATGCCTTTGCTTAACTATGTTCGAAGGAAAAAAGATACTGAGTGAGATCACAGTAAGACAAGCTTCAAAGCCTAGGATGCCTAGTACACATTAGATAATTCATAAATGTTTATCAAATTCCAACAAAACCAAGTCCAGCTTCTGCTCACAGACTTCTTTTATGGAAAAAGCAAATCCACTTGCCTGACTGATGAATTAAGATCACAAAAGAAATATTCATGCCATTCACCTATTCATTCAAATATTTATGGAGTCCCTACTATGTATTTTAGCAACTGGGGATAATAAGTTTTATGAAGACAAATGTATCAGAGTAAAGGGAATAAAGAATAATGGGAGGTAAGGTGAGTGGTGGACACACACTGGCTGGAACAGGTCTCTTGGAAGGGAGCAATAAGCAATTTGGACATCTGTAGGAAGATCTTTTAATGCTGAGCAAATACCAAGTACAAAGGCCCTGAGGCAAGAGTATTTTGACATGTTCACAGAATATCAAAGAGTGCATGAACGAGGTAGGAGAGCAGTAGAAGAGATCTGAGAGCTGGTGGGAGATCTTAGAAATGGTAAAATGATTGCAAACAAGAGCAAATGAATAAGAAAGTGAAAATTAACTAATGCCTATCAAGGTGCCTCCAAGTTTTATAGTCAATTTTCATAATAGCCCATAAAACATAGTTGTCATCATCATCATCATATATCTTAGGAAAAAAAACAAAACAAAACAAAACAAACAACAGGAAGATTCAGAAAGATTGAGTAACTTGACCAGAATATAGAGCAAGTGAAAGAGGTAAGACAAGAATGTGGGTTCAGCCTGATGCCAGAACCCACATGAGGTTCTCCACACAATGTGCTGCTTCCTTCACAGAGAAAGTCTTAATATAAAAGCATCATAGTTGAACTAACAGTCTGGGGCCAGCTCCTTATGCTACACAAAGCTCACATGTAGTTCACAGGCTAGTGCTACACATACGGAAAAAGCTTGAGAATGATCTCAGATGAGAACAGTCTGACTTACCTATCTAATGTTGAATTTTCATGTTCCCTTAATTTATCTATTACAGGTTGAATTCCTAACATCAGAAATTCATAGCGAAGATGAAGTCTAAAGTCCAAACTTTCCTGAAAGTGAAAGGGTGATAAAATACATATTTATGCTTTTTGGACTACATAGTAATCTTTTTTTTTTTTTTAACATTATTCTTCAATAATACATGTTTTCAATAGCAGTATGGAAGGTTCTTACCACCCCAGCGCCTTGGCTCAGCACTGCGTTGATGAAGGACATGATGGCAGTCTTGAGACTCACTTCATCTCGATACCGCCCTGTGCTTTTATCCAAGTCATTGATTAATGTCTACCAAGGACACAAATATAGAAACAAAGGACTGAATCACTAATTGTACATTCATTTTATTAATTCTTATACTCAGAAGTAAATTTTTAAAAATCTCGTGTTTAGTCAGAATTACATGGATCTATAGAAAGCCATCTTTTATTTTTAAAATTAGTTCAAAAAACTCTTTCAAAATTCCTACATCACATACATCCATATATGTATGTATGTGTGTGTGTGTGTGTATATATATACACACACACACACAAAATACATATTTTGTCTGCTTTGTCAACTCAGCTCTTTATATTTGAGCATAAATATGGTGACATAATCCCACTGTATATATTAATACTAAATCAAGAATGGTAACCTATAAAAATTTCAGGGAACACTGCATTTCATGGAATCAAAAGATATATGCTACATGATGTGTAGAAAGCAGGGCCACATTTTCAAGTTCAGTAAATCTAAAATCCCAGATTGATTAACTATAGAAAGCATCTTCTACTCTGGTACTAAAACCCAAAAGGACAGAAAGACTGGAAGACATAGTGTGAGTAATCATCACAGGGGGAAATAAGTCATGTTCCCCTTCAGGGCCAGGAAGGCAGCTGTCAAAAGGGGTGAGTGACCAAGTGGCAAGGGAGCATGCCCACCTGAAAGCGGGTTCTTTCACTGGCATACTTCTGGTAGTGCAGCATGGCCTGCAGAACCTTCTTGTGACCCCCGGGAACCAGGCACACGGCGCCCAAGATTTCCAGCACGGCCACCTTTGTTTTAATGTTCTCTGTGCTCAGACTCTGAGCAATCACGTTTATACTCTCAGAGTGAGCCAGGACATGAGCCCGGCCTTGAGAGTTGTTCATTAGCGCCTTTATACAACCAATGAGAGAGGTATGTATTCGAGACTCTGAGGTCTCGTAGTCCATGGTCTTTAGAAAGTTGAGAATACATGACAGGCCATCCAAGTCAATGAATCTGGTTACAAACCTGTCAGGAGAAGAAGGTTAAAATGTATCAGACTTCAGTTTATTTGGAATTTTCTAATAGCCCTTAATGGAAAAGTTTTGCAGGGACAGGAGGAAGGAAGACATAAGTCCTGAGCACCAAAGATCTACACTGATGAAGTCTTCTTAATTCCTGGCCTCTTCCTCTGCACAAACCCAATGGTCAGGTCTCTCATAAAGGTAAAATAATCTCTATTTGAGATACAAAGATCTTAGCTGATACAAAGAACCAATTAACAGATCATACAACCATAGAAACTCAGGAACAGGAAGACACTCAGAATATGTGTCTTAAGTTAAAGTCATCTGCTGATCCCGTGTTGTTATAGCATTCAGCCCCTAGATACCTTTACGTTAACCCCTGACCCATATCAATGAATGTCAAAGAGCATCCTTAAATTCTAGAATTTTTGCTTGTCAAAAGATGAAAATCTATATTATTAACATTCTGCAGCAAATCTCTTCTTTTGTAGGACATGCTGCTGGAATCCCAATATATAAAATAATAGCAATTCTTTGTCACTGCTCATTAATTTAATTGACGTCTATAGTGCTTATTTACTGTAAAGTCAGTGAGAATAATTCACAATATGCATATGCATTTGAAGTCTCTGAAAATTTCAGAAGTAACACAACTTGCTTATACGACTGCACCAGAAATTTCCAAATTTATTTTGCCTTGGATATCCATTAACATCTGAGAATGCAAAACACACACAAATAGGGAAACATTGATGTAGTTAGGATTGGCTAGAAAACCTGTGTCACACAACTACACAGAATTTTTGATAAGTCAATAGGTTTCTCTTAGTATTTTATAGTTAAATAAAGAAAATGTAATCTTTATTTTTCCAGCCATTTCATGCAATCACACAACCCAGATGGAGCCCAATTGGTTGAATCAATTGGCTTCTTTCATAGCACCTATGTTAATGAAATGTAACTAGAAACACCCCAACATCTCACCAAACCTAATTAATGGAAAATGAAGGCGTAGGAGACACACAGAAAAGGCTGACTACCTATCATGGTTTTGTTTTTTTTTTTGTTGTTTTTTTTTTTTTTTGAGAGAGAGAGAGAGACAGAGCGAGAATAGGGGAGGGGCACAGAGAGAGGGAGACACAGAATCTGAAGCAGGCTCCAGGCTCTGAGTTGTCAGCACAGAGCCTGACACAGGGCTGGAACTTACAAACCTGTGAGATCATGACCTGAGCGGAAGTCAGACGCTTAACTGACTGAGCCACCCAGGTGCTCCCATCATTTTTTAGTAACAGTTTTATTGAGATATAACTCACAAGCCATAAAATTCATACTTTCAAATGTACAATTCAGTGATATGCAGAGATGTACAACCATTGACATCATCTGATTAAAAAATTTAAAAAATTTTTTTTAATCTTTATTTATTTTTGAGAGAGAGAGACACAGAGTGCAAGTAGAGGAGGAACAGAGAGAGAGGGAGACACAGAATTCGAAGCAGGCTCTAGGCTCTGAGCTGTCAGCATAGAGCCCGATGCGGGGCTTGAATTCATGAACCATGAGATCATGACCTGAGGTGAAGTCAGATGCTTAACCAATTGAGCCACCCAGGCATCCCCCCCAATTTTTTTTAATGTTTATTTATTTAAAATTTTTGTTTAAGTTTACTTATTTTTGAGAGAGAGAAAGAGAGCACGAGAGGGGAGGGGCAGAGAGTAAGAGGGAGACCCAGAATCTGAGAAGCAGGCTCCAGGCTCTGAGCTGTCAGCACAGAGCCTGATGCGGGGCTGGAACCCACAAACTGTGAGATCATGACCTGAGCTGAAGTCAGATACTTAACCAACTAAGCCACCCAGGCACCACAATGTTTGTTTATTTTTGAGAGTGTGAGAGAGAGAGAGACAGAGCATGAGCAAGGGAGGGGCAGATAGAGAAGGAAACACAGAATCTGAAGCAGGCTCCAGGCTCTGAGCTGTCAGCACAGAGCCCAATGCAGGGCTCAAACTCACAGACTGCGAGGTCATGACCTGAGCTGAAGTCGGACACTTAACCGACTGAGCCACCCAGGCGCCCTGACATCATCTGATTTTAGAACACTCTAATCATCCCCAAAAGACCATTTCCCCCTCACCCCAATCCTAAGCAACCACTAATCTTTCTGTCTGTATGGATTGGCCTTTTCTGGATCTTCCGTATAAATGGAATCATATACTATGTTGCCTTCTGTATATCTGGCTTCTTTCGCTTTGCATAAATATTTTCAAGGCTCATCCATGTTGTAGCATGTATCAATATTCTATTCTATTTCTAATAGAATATTCTATTCTATTTCTATTGTATTCAGGGCCAAATAATATTCCATTGTATGGATATATCACATTCTATTTATCCATTTATGAGCTGATAGAATTTGGGTTGTTTCTACTTTTTGGCCATGAGGAATACTGCTAACATGAACACTCCTGCATGGGTGTTTGTGAGACAGGTTTTCATTTCCCTTAGCTATATACTGAGGAATAGAATTGTCAGATGATACGGCGATACTACATTTAACAGTACGAGCGACTGCCCCACTGTTTTCCAAAGTGGCTGAACCATTTTACATTCCCACCAGCAGTGTACCTGCAACGAATACTTGCTAGTCTCTTTTTTTATTTTAGCCATCTTAACAGCTGTCTGAATATCTTCTAATTGAAGAAAATCAATTCATTCAATGTTCAACGATTAAAGTATTTCACTTATGTTCAATTGCATGCATTTAAGACATCCTTGAAAGTTTGGCTATTTCAGGAAAAAAGAAGAAAGAAGGGTACAAAAGAAGAAAAAAAGAAGAGTGATAAGTAGCACATGCTACCCAGAAAAGAATTACCTCATTGGTTTTGTCCTCAGTGCTGTTTTCAAACTCTCTATAGTTTTACTTCTCTCTTCTTCCTCTTCCTTCTCTAAAGCCAGGAGAGATTTTCTCTATGCAAAGAAAATCGAAGTTACCTCTTCAAATTCTATGATTTAGTTAGGGTCCAAGCAAGACAAGCCTACAGATTACATGCTATTATCACTTTTAAGACAAATAAATAAGTAATAAATCTATAATCAAGATAATTACAAAACCAAAATATAGAGTAAAAGTACTAAGAATTTCAGATTTATTATCTCTGCTAGAAGTTCTTTCAAATCATAAAGCTTTAAGAAACATTTAGAAATCTTTGGTACAGATTGCAGTTTGTCTGACTATAGTTGTAAATGACTCTGTAACTACACTCTAATGAGGATATAACTATTTATATTTTATAGAAAGAGGATTGGGCCTGCAGTTAAATACAGTATTCTGGCAACTAAAGTTAGTAACATTATCACACTATCAAACCAAGGCAATATGTGTAATCCTCAAGCCAAAAAGTGTAATCTTTTACACTTTGTCACATTAAATTATTTAAGGGCAATGAACTCTGATATGATACTAAGTTGGACAATTCCTTCAGACTAAGATTTAAGCTTTAGAAATGATTCAACACCATTTGGAAATTTGGCTACAGAGTGTGTGTGGGTGGGTAGGTGGGGGGTGGGGGGGGGTGGGGGGGGTGGTGGTGGAGGAGGAGGAGGAGGAGGAGGAGGAGGAGGAGGAAGAGGAGTGTGTTTACGCTTTCCCTACACAGGGATCTTTTGAGCAGTGCTTCCCAAACTTTAACGTGGACACGAATTATCCGGGGACCTTGTTAAAATGTGGGTTCTGACATGGTATGTCTGGAGTGAAGCCCGTGGTGCTCCATTGCTGACTAGTTTCCATGTGGTGCTGATGCTGCAGGTATATATGGACCTCACTTTGAAGAATGAGGCACAAGGAAGCAGACCTCGGCTGACATCACGGCCATGGATGCCAGTCAAGTTTATACTTGTTAAACAGTCTTTTCTAGTCCTTTGAGTCCATGATCACTCAGTTGTACTAAAAGTATCCCCAAATCTTAATGGCCTCAGGTATACTCCACCCACAGAACCACTGGTTCCTTGTCTTCATCCTATTCTGAACATGTGCTTTTCTAATTCAGTCTCCCTACCTGTTTCTAATTCTGATTAAGTGCATGGCTGGGAAACAGTCTGGAGTATTGCTTGGGGGTGGGTGGGGGGGGACGAGGTGGAGGGAGGTTGGCTCTTATCCATGTGTCTCAATGATCCAGTCTCTCCCTTTCTTTCAGGATCACAAATCATCAAAGGGTGGCTTTACTTACTTCTTTTAAGTTAATAGTATCAGCACTGAGTAACTAAATGTTAACTGAAGCCTAAATTTGACTTCATGACTAGGAGGGGGTAAACCTCCAAACAAACAAATGTATCAGTATCATTTAAGGCAACTGAAATAAAAATCCGTAAAATCTTGTTTTTCAAACTGGTTATTGTTTCTGCTGACACCGTCCTCTTGCTTGGTGATGCGCCTAGACAGCTGTGACCAATGGATGGTAGGGGAAGAGGCAATGTGCAGAAATAGCCAATAAATTTCTTCAGAGCTCTAGGAGACGTATTCCCTGGAAAATTCAGCATGAATCCAGCCAAGTATGTTTAATCCCCTAAGGCAAAGCTGAACTTGTTTAGACTCTTAAGCAATCACTTTTTGAATCTGCAGCTCAGAATAAAGCCGTTCATGAACATCACCGCTCGTTCCTAAACTTAATCACACAGAGACATACATTTCTTATTATGGTTCACTAATTCTAAAGAAAGATGTATGTATTTACTCTTTTAACAATCTTGGAGAGGGTGAAACATCTGAATGAAGACAGACTACATTAAGTCTCTCCCTAGTAGAGCTGGGAGATTTATGAAAAGTCAAGAAAATTAAATTGGAATTTCCTTTCCCAGTATAAGGACCATTACCTTCCTCTCAAAACAGAGGTGACATACTCTTTTCTGCATGTGATGCAATTAGATTTGATTCTAAGACTGTGTTTGTTGTACTGAGAAAACTGAGGATATGTAGATGGACGTGTCGCTGTAATGTGACTTTTCAACATAATTTATATAAAGTTGAAAGTTTTCAAGCTTCACATGTAGGAAGAAGGCTTGGTTTGCAGCTTTTTGTAGAAAAAGAAGCTACGCCCACCTTTCTAAAGATGGCTGCCAGGCTAAACATCTAGTGTGCACCTTGGTCTACACAGCCCAGGCTTGTGGTAGCCTCCTGGGGTGCTCTATGCACTTACCAAATCCCTGCTCACTTGAGAAGTGGGCAAAAGACAAAGTGTGTGCTGGCAGAGGATGTTCTGATGAAGGCTACTAAGCTGTACATTGGAACATGCAAATCTGAGAAAGATGGACAAACCAAGCACAGAAATCATTCTTGGCTGGGAGTCTGGAACCAAGCTCCTGTTTGAGACATTTCACTGGTATGAAGTCAATAAGCCAGTCGGCTAAGCACGCTGCATTTCACCTCACATCTTCCTCCTTGAGAGTGCAGAGGAGAAGCCACATACAAAGGAGGGCCAGGTCCTTCTCGAACCTGTTGGGCTGTACTTTTATGACACTGTTTTTCACTCTTTAAAAGCCAACCGATCACTCAGGGGTCCTTTCAAGAACAAAGCATTCTTGTGAAGAGGCTTACGTAAAGTAACTGAACTTGTTCCACAAACGGCTTCGCAGACCAGTAAGTGCTGCAGTTCTCGACCTGGACAGTTCATCAGACTCTGGAGGCATTAACGGAAACAGATGCCTGCCCCACCTCAGCAAAGTTGGAGGTGGGGTGGGGGTGGGGGAGGGTGGGATCACCAGGCCTCTGGTACTTGCCAAAGGGTTTTCAAACTGAATTAGTGAGAGGCAAATTAGAAAGGAATCTGTGAGCTCAGACTGATAGGTTTAAATTCCAGCTCTACTGTTTCCTAATTAGATGACCTTGGGCAAGGTAACCTTTCTCCAAGTCCTGACTCCTTATCTATCAACAGCACTTATAGCACTGGGTGCTTATAAGGATTTAAAACAACATATAAAGTGCCTGTTATACTGCCTGTCACATGCTTCACACTCAATGGCAGTAGCTGCTGTTGATGCCAAAGACAATGGATGATAACAACGTGGATAATGCCCCTCCAACAAATCTCTAAGCTAGAAAGCTGCCAGGCCAGCTGCCAGGCCATGAAAGGATATGGAAGGATATGGAAGAGCTGTATGTGTTTCCAGTCCCCAGGGACAATGTCTCGGGCTTTCTGCTGTGTGTGATTGGGACTTCTCCAATACAGTTATCAGAGAGATCAGCCAGAACTATAGGAGGAGGTGGTGGCAACACATTTGGTGAGAAAGACAGAAAATTCAGCATAGGGTTTTTGGTCTCATCAGAACTCCTTGTTCTTTACATATACAGGAGTTCTAAGGTCTCATTGACTCATGAGCTGTTACTGCTTTTTGCCTTTAACCCTAGACAGATGCCAGCTCTGTTCTTAAAGGAGCATTAGAAAGCTTTGTTAGTTGTTAAACAGAAAGAATAGCCAAGTGACTGACGATTTAATTGCCTTGAGACACTCTTGGAGAGGACTTCGGATTAGGAAACAAATATAATTAAAATGTAGATGACTCATGAATGTAGCAAAAGGTTGTCCAAGGAGCTGGCCAAGGGAGAAAGGAGGCTCTTAAAGAAGTGCCTCATATTGGCACATCACAGACCTTCTAGTGCAGGAAATGAGCCAGGCTGACTCCATACAAGGCATGGGTTAAGTCACTAAAGGACAAATTAACCTAACTGCCCCCAAAATTTGAAGGAAAGAAAATGCCATGGTATTTAGTACTTCTCCATTGATAGAAGTGAATTCATTAACGAAGAAGCAACTTCTTCCCTTGTTACATCAAACAATGCTGACTTAATTAGAAAGAAAGACAGCCTGCCCACAGCTCTTTTTTTTCCCCCACTCTAACAGCCAGGAGCAAGAATTGAGAATACAATCTTCACACGCAGGAAATGTAAATGGCTCCTAAATTATTACTGCTTAGGTGATACACAGAAAATCCCTGATGGTCACCACAAGCCTCACATTCTGCTAACATATTCATACAAATGCTGAGATCACCCTTTTCTCATTTCTGCCACTGTGCAGGATGCCTTATCCTGGATGGCTGTGGAGGTTATTTTCTGCTTTTAGACTAGAACTCCTCAGGGCAAAAGCTTAGCAGTTTCTTCTATAATTTATACAGCCCCGTTCACATTTACCAGGCTGTTTATTATTCATTGTGCAACAGCAGAAGTATCTTCAAAGGAAAAACTAGAAAAGAGGAAGTTACTAAAAGTGAAGCCCTCTGAAAGTTTAGTAAAAGTGGGAGTGATTCATATATTCTAGCCAGTTTTTAACGTTTGCAGCAGAAGCAGCAGCAAAATATTAGACAATGTTTTTAAAAATGTCTGCCCTAAGTCTTAAGAAGCTAACTCTCCAAAAAGGCTCAGCGGGAGGAGGAAAGGAAGAGGTAGAGGAAAGTATTTGTCATGGAAGCTATCATTTTGCTTGGATATTATAAACTCAAAGTTGAATCTAACAGAGTGACTCTTAAAATCACGAGACTGTTCCGCCGTGGGCAATCTCCGGTTTTTATCAACATGAGCAGGATTTGAGCTGCTAACACTCAGAGGTTGACGACTCGTTTTCTGCTGCGTATCTTAGCTGGGATCGATAGGTGCCCTTCAAGCTGCTCAGAACGCGGATATTACAGAGACGTCCATGTGATAAAGATGCGTATTTCAGATACTGAGAATGGATTTCAAGCAATTATTTAACCAAAGATTTCCCACGGACATCTCGGCATAATTATTGTGCCTCTTCATTCAACCACCTATTCCATAGACTCCTTTTGTTAATTTAACAGAGTAAAAGAGTACCTGGCTGCCCTGTGAAATCAAGAATCCAGGAACTTAGTTAGGCAAGTCCTCAGTGAAAAGAGAATGGGAGGAGAAGAGAGAAGGAATAGTTTCATTGCATTACCTTTAAATGGCATTAACTTGTAGAATAGTGCTGCTATAACAAAGCTCCAAATGATCGGTAAGAGCAATTGCAAGTTAAAGTTGAACATAAGCCAGAGTTAAGATTACGTTTCCTCTTATAACATTAAACTCACTTGTATTTTAGTGTGTGCTGATTTTATGTAAAACATATTGGAAAAAAATCATTTTGCCAAGTACCACTTCTGCCCTCCTTTCCCCCGCTCCCTGCAGCCGCCACCAACACTGAGTGTTTGGAATGGAGTTTGGAAAGATGATGACATTTGGTAGTTCTTACTCAAGAGAATTTCCGGCGCAATTGTGTGACAAATTTGCATTTTACATTGTGCTACTGAACAGAAAGTATACCTACAGCAGCCATGGAATTGAGCTGATCAATGTAGAATTCAGGCCAACTTGTTGCTCCCTTGTTTTCTTCCTGGTCCTAGATAGAAAGAAAAAAAAGTAACACACAGCCAGATATGTACACACAATGGCCATAAGCACATCTGACTTTCACAGCATCTAGGCAGTGGCCTACATAGAAGACATTAGAAGACAATGAGATTGAAGATATCTGTCTTCAAATGTTGGCTTTAATCAGCTGACTGTCCACTTGGCTAGACACAAGACAGTGCGAAAGTCAGAGTTAGGGGTGACAAGGGGACATTTTCTGAACCATGCATCAAGAGAAATTTACTATTT
Source organism: Panthera pardus (assembly GCF_024362965.1). Taxonomy (NCBI): domain Eukaryota; kingdom Metazoa; phylum Chordata; class Mammalia; order Carnivora; family Felidae; genus Panthera; species Panthera pardus. The sequence goes on along the minus strand of NW_026526810.1, from coordinate 98,338,762 downwards.
TATCACTTTTGTAGCGTATATTTTTTAAAAAACTGTAGAACACAGGGCATAAAACACTGTATTAGTTCCAGGTGTACAACGTAGTGATGCGACATTTCTAAACAATACGGAATGGCAACCACAGTAAGTCTAGTTAGCATCTGTCACCACAAAAGTTGTTCCAGTGTTATTGACTGTAGGAGGATTTAAGTGGCAACTCAGCCACGCCATGTTATGATACTGCTTTCCTTCGGGGACACAATAGTACTGGGAAGGGCACAGTGTGTTTTGTGAGGACAAAGGATCTCACAGAGGATCTCTGTGTCACACTGGGGACAGTATTGCTCAATTACATGTCTGGATGAAATCCACAAAAGAAGGAAAGTTGTCTTAAAAAATGACCACAGGATTCGGCCAGTTGTTAATTAAACTTTTTTAGTTAGTTTATTCAGACTCCAGAAGACAGTAAAAATTTCGAAGGGTTTCATTTGATGTAACCAAAACTAGGTACTCCTTCAGATGAGAAGGTAGAACAAAGCCGGACAGTGGATGGGAAGTAGTAAAATGAACACACATTACTCATCTTACAGAACAGGGTGACATGAAGCCAGCACCAGGGCCCTCAGGGCTTCTGTGGATGGCAGCTCCCTGCCAGCCTGAACCCTCACCTCCCCCCAAAATTAGGGGGCTGTGGCTTCGGCTCCACGGCAACACTGAGCTCATCAGAAGACAGCATTGGAGTTGGGGCTTTCCAGGCATGTTTGCAAACCTATGTGGCTGTAAGTCATTTGTGTGATCAAACAGACTCAGAGGGCAATTTCAGTCTTTAGCTTCACATTCAGAGAGCACCTTGGTACAACTGCTATCCCCTGTCCCCTTGGGGAAGGTGCTGGGCCAGGTACATTGCTACAAGACAATGAAGTAGTCACTACCCATTAACTGATGTCAAGAATCTCAGTCCTTGAGATAGCAGTTTCAAGGTGGGACTTTTCATTTCAGTCCTATACTTTATCTCAAAAACACTTTTTCTAAGCAAATCTTTTGAGGCAGGTCTATGGGGTGAGATAAAAGAAATGTCATTTCAAAACTATTCTTTTTTTTAAGTGTATTTATTTGAGAGAGAGAGAGAGAGAGAGAGAGAGAGAGAGAGAGAGGGGCAAAATCTCAAGCAGGCTCTGCGAGGTTAGTGCAAGAGCCCCACGTGGGGCTCAAACCGGCGAAACCGTGAGATTATGACCTGAGCCAAAATCAAGAGTTGGATGCTTACCCAAATGAGCCACCCAGGCGCCCCCCCCCCCGCCCCGGCCCATGCTTTTAAAAAATGTTTGTTTTTGAGAAGGGGGAGGGACAGAGAGAGAGGGGGACAGAAGATCTGAAGCAGGCTCTGGGCTGACAGAAGAGGGCCCAATGTGGGGCTTGAACTCGAGAACTGTGAGATCATGAGCGGAGCGTAAGTCAGAGGCTTAACCAACTGAGTCACCCAGGTGCCTCTCAAAACTATTCTTTAAGCAGTCACAAAAAGAAGGCAAAGTAATCAGTGCTTACGGTGCCTTAAAGGCTGGCAGTAAAGAATATCGGAACTCATCTGGAGACTGAACAAGCCAGATGATGGGGACAAAGGCTATAGCAGCAGCTTTGAAGTTAGACTGTATTACACTTGCACGGTTTTAAAAAGCTTAAGAAATCTGATGAGTTTTTAGAACAGTCCTTGACTATTATTTAACATGTTAACAAAATAGTTACAATGGCAGTGTAAATGCTGAACCCTTCTCTCCTCCTAAAATGGAGAATTAAAGTTAGCAAAACCCCAGTTACCAATGCATTCAGCAAGCCAAAACCCACAGTGATAGCCAACGGTATTTGAACCTATAAAATGAAATAGAAGGTGCCAGGTCTTTCTAGTCCCTCAAACTAGGGCAAATGTCCAAAACTACAACAAAATTCTGTCCCCTGTCTGGGGTCCCATGAGAGCCCATCTGTTGTAAGCTTAATAGTAGCAGTTAACAGAGCAGGAGACCATTTTAGAAGCTGAAGATTAGCAAAGGGAGAGAAATCTTTACACTTTGGAAATGCTTTAATAATGTAAACATATTAAGAGTAGACCTAGATACTGTAGTCAAAATAGGGGGAAGACAGCTTCATTTTTATTTCACATGCCTCAGTGCTGAGAAAATCAAATGAGCTAACGTATATAAAAGCTTCTCGTAAAAGTACTGTTATCACTATATTCCTGGGGGTGATCCTCAGAGTTCTTCATTTTGGCAACGTGTCTCCAGTTTCCTCTGTGCGATCCTGGTTCTTCTACACAGATGTGTGCTCCAGGAGCCAAGTGAAACACATCTGCGAATCAACTCTCTGTTCCTACGTCGTGCGGCTGCTGTTATGCAGAGACACAGGCCGGGAAGAGATGAATGCAATTGTTCTCGGGGGTCCCCCCCCCCCCAAAAGAGCACGGGACACGGAGACACGCCGAGGGGAAGACTCTCTCCTAAGAAGTCCACGAAAGAAACTGCTGATGAAAGTACATGTCTGATGTTCCTGGGAAGCAACTGGGTCCTAGGTGTTACCAGCCTCTGACATGTGTTCTTCTTTGAACCATCTGCCTCCCTTCTTTTTTATTTGTTATGGAGAAACAAGTGGAAAAATAAACAAGATTGCGTAAATTGTCTCAGCTCTAAGAGAAGCAGCAGCAGTAATGACACATGCACAGCCTACTGTGTCAAAAACCGTTCTACACACTGTGCTCTTCATGTGATCTACTGGGTGGGGCAGGAAGTCACCTCACTCATTTTAGTGAGAAGGAAACAGGGGCAAAGAGAAGACGGGTGAGTTGCCAAAGGTCCCCCCACTAGAAATTCAGGGCCAGTGAGAAAGAATCAGGGCGACCTCTTTCCTAAGAATAGACCTCAGATTAATCACAAGCAATACATATTGAGTGAGAAACTGGCCTTTCACTCTTAACCACCTTATTGTATAAGAAACTCAAACGTGGTTAGTGGCCAGAAATGACTGCTTTTCCCCAAATCTTTATTGCTATTTTTGCTATATTCAGCATTTCTGAATATCACCCTCATTCTGAACATTATTCTAAGGTCTGATGTCCTGCTTGGATTCCCTCTGATCTCTCTCTCTAGACTTTTTCTGTGGGAACTCTTCGACCCCTTTATCAATGCCTTATCTATTTAGATGCATGCATACAGACAGCACTTGTGAAGCTTTTCCCTAACTTGTTCTCCTGTTCCATTATCCACCAGTCTAACAGCGGCCTTCATGGGGATTTCTCAAGACTGCGTTGAAGATGAGCTGTGATAGCACAGAGCAGTTCTGGACACTGGAATTGCAAACAAATCCCTCCTTAAACCATATACATCTAACCCTACTTTTGATTACTGCCTTGACTGATCCCATTAGAAATTTTCTCTAATAAGCGAGATTATTGGTTTCATTCTATATTCTTTTAAAAAGTTCTATTTTCCCCTTTTAAAACAGATTGTGGGTATGATGCGCCTGGGTGACTCATTTGTTTAAGTGTCAGACTTCAGGTCATGATCTCATGGTTCGTGGGTTCGAGCTCTGTGTCAGGCTCTGTGCTGACAGCTTACAGCCTGGGGCCTGCTTCAGATTCTCTGTCTCCCTCTCTCTTTGTCCCTCCCCCACTCACTCTCTCTCTCTCTCTCTCTCTCTCTCTCTCTCTCAAGAAATGAATAAACATTAAAAAATTTTTTTAATTAAAAAAATTAAAATATTGTGGGTAGCACTTAAGCACACCTAGAGAAGGTTTGCCCCATGAGAATACAAATTCTAGCAATCACATTAAATCCTTTTTTATTCTACCCACAGAATGGATAATTTATATTAAAATCTAGTTTTGACTCCTTATCAAAGTGTTACAAACATTTATGCTTATATGTCTATCTTTAGGTCTATTAAATAATTAGCACTAAATTGACATCAACATTTTATGTTAGTAATCATCAGAAAATTTAACATTTAGATAATACTTGCAAACATCACTTATTTTCAGAGCAATGGTATGGTGGGAAAATGCCCAGATTGGCCATCTGAAGATGAGATCCCAAAACCTACTTTTTGGTGTACTTAATCAGTATTTCTTGGCAAGTTTAATTATCTCTGGGCCTCGTTTTTCTCTCTCCAAATCAAGAGGGTAAGACAAGACTGTTTCTAAAGTCCCCATAAGCTATAAGATTCTATGGAATTCTAACAGTGGTCACAGAAAACCAGCGTGTACTGTACTTAGGTTGAGGGCCCAATTTCTTAAAACAAATCATTTTTTAAAATTTATGTTGTTCAGTGACCCAATTATAAAACACTTAACTTTCAACAGCTACTTCTTGTATAAGGTAATTGGCCGGGGGTGGGGGGGGGGGGGGTGCCCAACACTAGTTTTACTATTTCTTTAATCCAACTCACTCTGTTTCCTTGGTAGGTTGACACCATGAATTAGAGAACATTGACAGACAAGACCTGCCGGAGGGACACCCCGAGCTTTGCTTTCTGCCTGACTAGCATTAAACTCTTTTCTTGTTATCTACTTTTCTTCCATTGTCAAAACAAAACAAAAACCCTTTTGCTAGAAAAGGAAACTGGTATGGCACAAGGGACAGTCAAGAAATTGACGTCTTTAAAAAACCAGGCTTTAATTAACCAACTCATTTAGAAGATAAAAAAAAAACACACACACACATCGGTTTTCTAACTTAGCCTCATTTTCAACTGGTACAATTTTTTATTCCAAATCTCTGGTCAGTGGCTAGTGAAAAAAATTCTAAGAGGGCCTCCCCGATTCTCTTAAAAGGCCTAAGAGTACGTTTATTTTTCTCCACATCACTTTGCCCACAAGAATAAATTTTGCATTATTTCTTTGTACTCTTCCCGAGGTAAACATTCACAGCTATGTCCCAGACTTCTGCCTCTCATTTTGTGATCATCTCTACCAATCCAAGCTGGCTGTGTTCGTCTTCTATCACCAACAGAAATATATTCGAATCTTCAGCCACTCACTACTTACGGTGATGTATAGGCAGGCAAGTTAAGTAACCTTCCTATATGACTCCGTTTTAGTTAAGTAACCTTTCTGTATGACTCAGTTTTAGTTTCCTTATCTGTAAAATGGGTGCCTACTCCGCAGGGTCATTGTGAAGATTCGATAGGTTATTACAAGTAAAGGAAGCACCGAGAACAGTACACACAGAACATGCTTAATAAATGTTAGCTAGGATGATAAGGATACTGTTCCAAAATCTCCAGCTATGACCTTTTTTTTTTTTTTTTAATGTTTTATTCATTCGGAGAAAGAAAGTGCATACAAGCACATGTGTGAGCAAGGGGGAGGAGCAGAGGAACACGAGAGGGGGAGGAGCAGAGAGAGGGAGAGAGAATCCCAGGCAGGCTCCATGCTGTGACTGTGCTGCAGCTATGGCCATTCTAAGTCCTTGTTATGCTAGGACTGTAAAAATCGGACCAACCAGTTCGGAGGGACATTTGGCAGTAATTGTTCAAACTGAAAACCACACACACAGCCTTTGACCCTCCTTTAAGTCTACTTTCAGGAAGTCAGCCCACAATTGTATATTTACACTGCGTAGATGTATACTACAAAGATCTTTTTCACCGCAGTGCTGTTTGAATCAGCCAAATAACAAAGCGAACAAATACATAGAAAGGGAGATGGGTGAATAAATTACTTTGTGGCAGTAACCCAGAATGAAGTAGAATTATGTAATGACATTCAAAATGGCCAAATATAGTATGGGGAGGGGGGAGGATGCCTCAGAATATGATTTCTCATCTGTAGAAAAAACAGGTACACTTAACATACAAACATTTCCGGAAATATATACAGGAAAATTGAGCAATGGCTACCTCTGGGTAGCAATAAGAAAGGTCTTTCACTTACAAACTGTTGTATAATTTAAACTTCTATTTTGCCGAGTACATGCACTATCTTTCACAGTTAAAATAGAAGCGCTAAAGCTCTGTATGTTCTGTTAAGACAAGTGCTTTTTAAGATGTCCTTTGTAACATGAAATGCATCATCAAGTCAACAAGATCCCATGACATTTGGGATGTCTCTGTTCTCTACACCTGGGGCACCACCCTGCTCCCCACAGCAAATAAATCATTGTTGCACTCTACAGGAACTAATTTGGATGTAAATGAGTAAAATTTAAAAAAAAAGAAATCAAAGAGCAAAATAAAAAATAAAAAATAAAATAAATAAAATTTCCTGTATCAGACAAAGAAATAAAATAAAAAAATAAAAACATTTTGCTACTGTCTTCTCACAGGATTTTCTACTTCTAAAACACACTACAACCCTAATATCAAATGTTTATGCAAAGAAATTTTATGATTTGGACCAAGACTTATGTACTCAAAGGATATTAAAATTTTTGAAATTTCCACATTTTCATTTTTGGGTGGCAAACAATTTCTTAGTAGCGCCTAAAGTCTTTCAGTGAGACTCAAAGCACAGTTTGAAAATTAAGTCTTTAAGAATGACTTCTTTTGAAATTACCACAGGGCAAATTTTTAATAGGATCATTTTCCAAGTAATAATATGTAAGAACTGGTAGAGTTTTTCTTCAGTTTCGGATGCTTGTTAGTAAGACCCAAAATAGGCTGTACAAAGGGCAATTAATTGCAAAGGACGTGTTTTGTGGTTGTTCACAAGACCACAAATCACAGGCTGAAGAATATGCACTTGGCCAACTAAAGCCATAAATCTCCACGTTCACTGTTACAAACCCCTGAGATTCTTAGAGAATACTTGTGAAAGACACATTCTTTCACTGCCTATATTGGCTAAAAATCCTCTAACAACGTATACGAGTACCATCGACTCAACGATAGGAGAGATGTATTAAGATTTAACTAAATGAACTTCAACAGCAGAAAGGCATTGTTTCGGTATGATACAGAGTAGAGTTCATTCTGGTCATTTTTATCATAGGTAAAGGTAACTAAATACTAATCAAAGCTTGTTCCACTTATAAAGAAGACACTACTAGAAAACATGTTAACTGTGATTATATATAGGATCAAGAAATCCTACCCCTTGTTAATGATCAAAATAGTTACCTGTTGCATTAAATTGTCATTACTATTTTGGATGTGGTGGACCCAGCCCCATATACTGATGAATGAAACAGGTGTTAAATAAATTTACTCTACACCTAGAATTTTTACAGAATACTAATGAGAAAGGGGCAGACAGGCCAAGATATTTTATCCTATTAGATATGACTCCCCAATGTGTATGTCCTCTAATAAGCTCAAGTGAACGACAAGAAACAGGTCCGAGGAACGGGGAAGGAAGAGCAGGTGGGATGGAAGGTGGAAAGTACTGTGTGGAAGACCTTGCTAATAACTTCTGCCAACTTTCCCTCCTGATTCAGTAACGGTGTAATCAGCATCCTCTCCTAAGACGGTCACGGTGGAATAACCTGACAGACCAGGCGCTGGCCAACTTCTTCCGTAAAGGCCCCCATAACAAAGATTTCAGGCTTTGGGGACCATGGAGTCTGTTGCGACCACTCGGTTCTGCCACTGTACTGTGTGAGAGCAGCTCCAACTACGCTCGGGTGAAGGAGCACTGCCCTGTGTCAGTAACGCTTTATTTACCAAAACAGTTAAGTGGCTAGATTTGGCCCATGGGCCATAGTTTGTCACCCCCTGTGCTAGAATAAGCCTGGCTCTCAAGAGGGCAGGGGTGCATCACCGTTCCAAGTTGGTCATCAATTATTTTCCAGGTTTTCTCCTCTCCTTCAAGGCACTCCATCTGCAGTGAACCCCGGCTCTAAGTTAGGATCAGCTCCTCGAGTATGGGGAATTCGCCCAGGAACTGGCACTGTTGTCTAGCGAAGAGGCAGGACCTGCCCTGTCTGAAAAGTCCACCTTCTTACCAAGCTCACTATACCTTGAAAGTGGTTTAATCCTCATTTTTAAAACTGCATGGCATCATTCGGTCTTTTAAATCCTGATTTTTTGCCTCCAAATCTTTCTGTCTTACTGTTCTTTCACTGGGAAGAGAAGAACCAGCAGGTCCACAAACCTGGGTTCCCGAGACTATTGCTTTCCTCAGTCCCTCCAACAGCCCTTCCCTGTAACCCCTATCAGTGGGGCTACAACTACACCCCACATTTGAAACTTGCCAAAGGGAGGCAGTTGGTTTCAAAAAATAATTCTTATGTTGTCACATTTCAAGATAGTCATGTGGCCCCTGGGGCTGCCAATCCTGGTTACATTTTTGGCCACTGCCACAATTACACATCAAGTACATCTGCTGCCCAAATCCGGTTGGGCCCACACGAAGAATGATTACAGAACAGCGGCTTCTGCGTCTGGCAGGAAACCCAACACCTCCTCCTAAGCCTCAGAATGTCAGTCATTTTCTGGAAAGACTGGAGGGTGACTTGCAATAACAATGGCTTTCATATTTAGCACTTACAGCCATGTCTGAGCAGCAAATCCTCTTCCCCATTTTTTCCTGGTGCTGCAGAACATCTGTATGTTTTCTAAGGAAAGCCATCATAATTATACAGTGAGGCCTTTGACCCTAGAGACACCCCAGTCCAAGTTTCCCCTCACAGGGGTCCCTCGTATAAGGCCGCCAGCAGGTGACCGTATGTTCTCTGAGAGAAGGCTTCAAGGAGTCCAAGAACCATAACCCTCATTGACTGTTAGAAAATCCACCTTAGACTGAATTGACAGGTGTCTCCTCATAACTTCAAGCACTTGTTGGCCTTAGTTTTGCCCTCAGGAACTGCATGGAAGAGTCTAATTTCTCCTCTGAGCAATAACTCTGCAAATATTCAAAACAAGCTGAATAAAACTATTATGTCCACCCAAAGTCTTCTCTATACCAAGCAAAAAATTCTCCACTGGCTGAATAGCATAAGTTTATCTTCAATTCATAAATAAATCTCAAATTTTCCATAAGTTTATCACACCCTCATGTCCACTTTTTGCAAAAATAACTCCAACAAATATATCTAGATCCCTATGAAAGGGATCTTCTCACATGCCAGTGATGCATAACTTAAGACAGTTTCTACTAGGAGGGCATCTGGAAGATTTCTGACCAAAATATCTCCCCAAGATGAAACAGAACAAGTTCTTGCTTTCTTGAATGTTCACAACAAATAACATTTATGATTTAGAATAAAAGATCCATGTCTCATGAAGCATAAACGTGCATAGCTCCTGTTTTTTAAGTACACATATTGTAACAACATTGGCCATAAACTCAATAATAGGTCTTATTATTATTATAAGATTGAGGATGCTTTCTCTCTTAAACATCAATACAAGTTAACAGAATTAAAACTGGGTGAATCGAACCTAGGCTCATTAGCCAAGAAACTTTGTGGGAAGTTTAAGACCCATTTAGAGCACTGTTTTTCAAGTCTCTGGATTACACTTACATTGCCCCTGCTTCTCTCCTGTACATCACCCTTTCAAACATCACAGGAATTTCTTCCTTGAATGTGTGTGAAGTTTAACACCTCTTTTGACCCCCAAGCTCTGCTCTTTCCCCTTCTCTGCTTTATGCAGATATATATATATATATATATATATCTGCAGATATATATATATATATATATAGAGAGAGAGAGAGAGAGAGAGATAGATATATCAAGCTTACTAGAATCGATAACGCACATTTTCCCAGAGAGCTTTGTGCTATCATATCCTATACTCCAGTGTAAAATATTATTAAAGATCTCAGCTCGTTTAGAATAAGCTACCCCTTCTCAAACAATTCTTGGTGATGGACATTAAAGAGAAACTTATTGGGATAAGCACTGGGTGTCACATGTAAGTGATGAATCACTAAATTCTATTCTTGAAATCATTATTACACTATATGTCAACTAACTTGGAGTTAAATAAAAAATAAGAGAAAATTTTATATTGATAGAGGATGATTTTAAAATCATGGCATGTACTCATGTCAAAGATTTTGCTGAACTCATTAATAAATGCAGGAACTAATAGGATGTGACAACAGGTTCAAAAGAGAATCCAAAGAGCAAAGGCATATATAATTATATATGTGTAAATAGATACAAAAATGATCAACAGGGCATAATCGATTGCATTGCTACTAGTTTTTAGCAAAGACAATTTTCAGATTTCTTAAACAGCTCAAAGGTAGTAAAAAGTGAAGATCACTCTGAAGAGTGCTATAGACAGAACAGTCAGTACATTCCCCCCACCCCCCACCTTAATATAATAACTACAATTTACCAGAATAACAGATACATGACTAGCACTTCCTGGTTGAAGAGGACATGTCTACAGAGGTGTAATGTAGAAGCCAAGCTGTATGACTAACACTGCTCTAGGCTCCTCACACCTAAATTACCCAGATGCTTGGGCTTGCCCAAAGCTCTTGCTCAAGAACACCTACCCTATCCTGACCACTCGCCTCATCTCAATTCTGCCAGTTTCCCTTGCCTTGGCTGTGTGGCATGGATTCTATTTGTGTGTCACTGAGTTTCTGACTTGAAACCACTGAGACCACTCTACCCTGTCCCCCTTAGACCCAGAGTTACGCCTAGTCTTCTATCCTCCCCAGAAATCTGTTGGATGAAAGAAAGCCTTACTCAACCGCTGGACCCCAACGCCATTTCAGAGTAACACATAACCTAACTTGAGAGCAGTGCGGACACTATACTGTAGAACACAGGACTTCTCAAGGGCAGGACAGGAGCAGAATCCCTCTGCTCATCATGCCCCAAAATTCACAGTGCTGAACTCCATCACTGGCTTCTCTTCTCATTCATTTACTCACCCAGTAAATATCTGTTGAGTTTTATAATGGCTGAGGCACTATTCTAGGTGTTTGAACACGTGAAGAACAAAGCTACTGCTTTCCTTTTAGGGATCCATAAATACAGGATATAGGAGACTGGTGACAATATGCTTTCAAACCTTGGCACTGAGAGTTTCTTACAGCATCACAAACTTCTGACTATGGGTTCTCAGTTATGACAAGGATAGCTACAAAGAACTGTACCCATTTGTATACTTCACTCCCTTTTCTCATCATGACAGAAACAGTCCAGTGCTATGAACTCTCTTGTATTTTCACTAATCTCCAGTCTTCATTAATGTCTTCTAACTTTAAAATATAAATCAAATGTAAGCATTCCTAAGCTCAACTGGGAAAAATGCTTTGAAACCTTTCTTCATTGCACAAAATGTTGCATTAATATTTTTTAAATGTTTTGCAAATTTATTTTTGAGAGAGCGAGCACATGAGCACGAGCGGGGGAGGGGCAGAGAGAGAGGAAGACACAGAATCTGAAACAGGCTCCAGGCTCTGAGGTGGCAGCATAGATCCCGACGCGGGGCTCAAACTCACGATCTGTGAGATCATGACCTGAGCCAAAGTCGGGCGCTAAACTGACTGAGCCACCCAGGTGCCCCACATTAATATTTTTATGTCACAAACTTTACTTATACTGGTAAAAATGATCAAATATTTCTGAATGAGCTAAAATGAAACACTGCCCATTAAAAACTGGGCTTGTGCTACTTCTCAGCCATCTACCATTTTGTTCTCCCTCAAATCACAAACCCCAGAAAAGCAAGAGCAGCATGCCACTTTAAAGAGATCTAGTCCCTGTCCAAGGACGGCAGCAATAGAACAGACAGAAGACGAACAACATGACTCCAAGAATAAAGAGACCAACGGCATTTCTGAAAGAGCTAAGGGGCTCAGTCTGTTCTAACACCCTGTTCTTTCCTGAAAAAGCCTTGGCTGACTTTACAGAACCCAAATCTTAAAAGTTATATATATGCTACAGGATCCTGGGGGGAAACACATTTAATGTGCTGATATAGCTAAGAAAATAGCCACAATCCTTACCTAGAACTAAAAGCAGAGACTTTACAGCCTACTTCCTATACTACAAGACATTTATTTTATTTATTTTAACAAGTCATTGCTCTGGCAAATCACTTCACAGCATGGAACATGACTGGAGCCTAAAAATCTCAATCAGTATAACTTCAACATCTGAAGCCAATTTTAGATGACAATTCCCCCTCATTTTCATGGCAAAGAGAAAGAAACATTCTCCAATTGTGATTTTCAGAAATGATACAAGCCCACATTTCCCTGTTGCTTAGGACACAAAGGTATACAATGACATAAAACAAATTACTTCTATGTAGTGTGTTAAGAGTCAAGTCTTTGACCCACATGCCACCATGGAGTGCTACAGATCCAGGTACAATTCAGTCCAGCTGGTTGGTAAATTAACATGTTCAGACACACATCACTAAACCCGTATGCAGTGTGGAAATCCAATCAGCGGTGTCAATGGCCTTTGTTGCCTCACATCTTGCTACCAGATTTGCTGCTACCAGACCAGCCTTTCAGAATGTCGTAAAGCAGGTTTTGATGTTCTGTAACCTGCTCTTGGGAAAACAATCAAAGTGTGTTTATGATTTGCAATATAATGCTTAACACGAGGCTATAAAGCGAGGGCTTTGGAAAACAGTAATTAAACTAAGAAGAGAATCGGGAAACAGTAAGCCCATAAAGGCATATTCCATTCAGAGAAGCATTCTCAGGACGACTGTGAAAAATGCTAGGACAGGATTAATTGTCCCCTAGAAGGGGAGTCATAACCGTATTTCTCATTTTAAGTGATCATTTACTTTAAGGCATATTATTGAATTAACGACAGAATTGTTGGCAAAAGAAATAAAAAAAGAAAAGCATCAGTTGGAAGATGTCACCATCTAAGAAATGCCCAAATGTGAGGACATGGGGAAGTACATCTTAGAAATTGAGGAAGCATCACATGTTTTTCCTTACATAGGAAGACAGATATGCTTAAGGCAAGTGTTGTTCCCATACCGCGTTGAAGAACAAGAGGATTTAAGACACTGTAATTTAAAGTTGGTATTCTTTAGTACACTTTCTACTGTAACCCATTTCTAGTTCCACAAATTACTAGGTTCCTGGAGTATAAGGAATTTGGAGAACCCCAAATTAGAAGTATTAGCAGTATGTTCTAAGTTACGCTGGAAGCTCAAAGTTTCTTCCTACTTCACGAGGGGGTGAAACTCTGAGATGCACCAAGCATAATATGGATTCAAAAGCATTAGATGCACCAGCGCTATTAGTGAGACGAAAAAAATAAATACACATACAGGAGAAACTCAGGAAAAGTGGTTCTTGTTCTTCGCTCCCTCTTCTAAAGTGGATACTTCCTTCTACTGATGTCTTTCATAGACCTATCTCCAGGAGATGGTGACATCAGGCAGGCTTGGGGTATTCGTTCTATGAAAGTAGGTGCCACGGCACTTAGAGAGTCTGCAGAAGACCAGGGAGAGACCCGGGGAGAAAAAAGCATGGAATATGATACTTAACGTCCAACTCCAATTTAGGAGCAAGAGAAGCCCTCAAGGGCAAGGATGGGAAAATTTGCTACATATGCCACCTTTTCCCATCATGTCTCATGGCAGACATTGCTAATTAATTACCACACTATTCTTACTGAATCCATTCATAACCTCTGAATGGTTCTTTAAGTGCTCCAGGCTTCAACCCCCAACTGTTCCGAGTTGGTAATCAAGATGAACCTTTTTGCCATCTCTGCTTGAGGTTACTCACAGTGCACACTCTGTCAACCAGGGAAGGGGGCCACAGTCCTAAGGAATCCTGAATCAAAGGATGTGCATCAGTCTGGAGTGTCTCTTGTGCCGTTTGTCCCTGAGGGACCCAATGAGCTGGCAATAATCAGAAAGGGCAGCTAGCTCTGGACTCTCAGATCTGAAATGTAGTGATGTCCTTTCCATCAGAGATACAGCTATCACTGAGACACTCAATGTGTAATTCTACACCTGGAGACTGCAGAATTTTGGAAGTGAAATGGGCCTGTGCTTGTGTGTTTCAACACACACAGGCACGGGGTTCAAAGGGCCGCACACAGACACATTTGGCACCTTGGTTCCACAACAGCACTGTTGACAAGTACTCTATGGCAAAGACTGAGAGCTCCAAGAGAGTCATGTACTCCTAACTCTGCAATCAACACATGACGGAATCTGTTATGTACGAGAGCTGTCAAAGGGAGCTGTCAAAAGGAATCTGCTTAACAATTAAGATTTGGAGGCCAAAGATAGCTGCTGTATGGCAGTTGAGAACCACTGCCCTCCCAGGGATTCCATGCAAACCCCAAGCTACACATCTTTTCCAGTGACCAGAGATGAAGTTGGAGTGTTCTCTCCATAGTGCAGCACCGACACAGGCATGAGTGACAAGCACAGAATGAAAGAGGGGAGAGTTGCTTCTCTAGCCCCCATTCCAGAGGGAAAGATAGAGCTCCACAGGACAAGCGACACCCACTCTCTCCCTGACTCCACATTCATGATCTGTCCAACCAAGATGGCCTACTTTCCCCCAGCTCTATATGGCTTATTTTTATTGTTTGGATGATTTTAAGTGAACGCAAATGCAGGGTCATTCTCTCCCCCCTCTTCCAACTTGGTATTTCTTATTTACAGTGAAAGCAAGGCCTTGGATAACAGAGTTACTCACTGGAGCAATGCAAGTATGAGGAAGCACAAAGGGAAGATGGTGTCCACAAAGTAGATACACAAGCACTTTTTTTTACAAGGCTGTCAGGAAGAACCAAGCAGAGTAAAGTATTTACAGACTTAAGAATCAACAATTCCCTGGCACCTGGGGGGCTCAGCTGATTAAGCACAGGACTTCAGCTCAGGTAACGAATTCACAGCTCATGGGTCCAAGCCCTGCATTGGGCTCTGTGCTGACAGCTCAGAGCCTGGAGCCTGCTTCAGAGTCAATGTCTCCCTCTTTCTCTGCACCTCCCCCGCTCACATTCTGTCTCTAAGATAAATAAACATAAAAAAAAAAAAAAATCAACAATCCCCAAATCCAGGAATTGACTTGTACGCAGAAACTGGTTCAGAATGTAGGCATGGGGGGTAGACACACAGCAAGTACACGTCTCAATTTCTTAACATTCAAAGGAATCAAAGAGTCTAAGAAAGGAAAGGAGAGAGGCTTTCACAATTGTTACCGATGCTCGAGATAAAGGTACTTTGGTGAGAGGAAGAAAGAAACCAATTATGGCATTTCCAGCCACATCCTGCCTGCCTGCTTGTGCAGATGTGCTGGTCCTGCACCTGTACCCGGGCTGTCGTCCATCAGGGAAGTGGCCGATGCCTCAGAGGGACTTCCTGTGTTGGGTGATTGCATACATATATCAGTCAAGAGCCTGCTAAAGATGGAAACACAATTTGCCTGTGTCTGGGACTAAGGGTGTAAAGAGGTCTGGAGGAGAGTAAGGGTGAACCACACACAGAGCAGTTTCCTTTGTAGTCAAAATCAAATAAACATAATGCTGAGTGAACTGTCCATTTTTATATACTTCTAACACTTTGTACTTTTCTATGGCTTTATGGGTATTTGAATGGAATGCTTTTCATTTTCCAAACCTTGGATTCTTCTTCTTCTTTTTTTTTTTTTTAAATTTTTTTTTTTTTAACGTTTATTTATTTTTGGGACAGAGAGAGACAGAGCATGAACGGGGGAGGGGCAGAGAGAGAGGGAGACACAGAATCAGAAACAGGCTCCAGGCTCTGACCCATCAGCCCAGAGCCCGACGCGGGGCTCGAACTCACGGACTGCGAGATCGTGACCTGAGCTGAAGTCAGACGCTTAACCGACTGAGCCACCCAGGCGCCCTGGATTCTTCTTCTTCAAATGAGCACTTTCTACTTCAGTAATTTTTACTTCAGTTTGATTTGCTACTTAAGTTTGATTTGATTTGAAAACTGAATGACAGCTTCTTGTATCTGAAACATTCAAACTTAAGTAAAGCGATTCATCAGGGCAACAAAGTATCAGTTCTCTCCCCTCGGAGGGTACCGATCCCTCAGATGGCTGGCAATTAATATGCTGCAGGTCTAAATTATTATGACAACTTCAGAGAGCAATTAAAGGTGGAAATGTTCACAGCCAACAACCCAGGAATTACATGTTTTGGTGTTTATCCCAGAAAAATTCTTGAACACATGCACAAGGCTGTTCATTGCCATACTTTTTAAAAAATAATGAAAAACTGCAAGTAAGCATTATCCAAAGGGGTGTGAAATAATTAAACTGTGGTGTGTTCATGTAATGGAACATCATATTGCAGTTAAAATGAACTACCATATATTGTCTATGAATATATACATGCAGAATAAAGTCATAAATACATGGGCAAGGAAAAGAAAACATGTACCACCTCCAGAATAGGTCACCTTTGGGCTTCAGCTATATTTATGTTTCCTTTCTTTTTAAAAAAATCCATGGTGGGCACTGAGGAGGGCACTTGTTGGGATGAGCACTGGGTGTTGTATGTAAGCGATGAATCACAGGAATCTACCCCCAAAACCAAGAGTGCACTGTATTCACTGTATGTTAGCCAACTTGACAATAAATTATATTTAAAAAATAAATAAAATAAAAAAATCCATGGTGAGGGGCACCTGGGTGGCTCAGTCGGTTAAGCGGCCAACTTCAGCTCAGGTCATGATCTCGCGGTCTGTGAGTTCGAGCCCTGCGTTGGGCTCTGTGCTGACAGCTCAGAGCCTGGAGCCTGTTTCAGATTCTGTGTCTCCCTCTCTCTCTGACCCTCCCCCGTTCATGCTCTGTCTCACTCTGTCTCAAAAATAAATAAATGTTTAAAAAAAAAATCCATGGTGATTATAAAATGTCAGCAGTTGTTAAACACGGGTGTTCATTATATTCTGTACTTTTTTGTATATTTAAAATTTCACAAGAAAAATCATATCACCAACCGGGATATAGTAGTTTATCCCACGAGTGGAGGGGAAAGTTATCAGAAATTTGTTTTCTTTTCAGAAATTTTAGAGAATGCCAATTTATCGGTACCCAGAACGTCTGCTCTGGTAATTAGGTTTAAGATTTCTACCAATAATGGTATCTGTGCTAAAACATTCTTTTTTATTTTTAGCATCTTTAATTTTTTTTTAATGTTTGTTCATTTTTGAGAAAGAGAGAGAGAGACAGAGCACAAGGTGGGGGGGGGGGGGGGTGGGGGGTGGGCAGAGAGAGAGGGAGACACAGAATCCGAAGCAGGCTCTAGGCTCTGAGCTGTCAGCACACAGACTGATGAGGGGCTCGAAGTCAAGAACCGTAAGATTGTGACCTGAGCCAAAGTCGGACGCTTAACCAACTGAGCCACCCAAGTGTCCCTAAAACATTCTTTTATGATCTCCTCAACGCCGAAGTTTTGTTTTGTTAGATGGATTTTGGAAATCACACAGCTAGAATGCACTATTGAATTATAATGCTGCAACTCTGAACAAATTTTATTGTTGAACAGAGGGTAATTCCAGCTCACTTCAACCCAATAAATCACTTATTTGTAAAGCTGACTTGTTTCGTGGAACCTCTTGGTGTTGTGTCCTATCACGGGATTTTTCCCCACTGCAAAAAAAAATAGCAGTAGTAATGTTTTCGTCTAAAACTATTTTTAGTGCTCTTATTTCAAAAACTGAAGATCTTTCAACCACTTGCCTTTCCTAGGCAGCAAGAGAGGAATTTTAGTTAAAAACTGGCTTGATCCACACACATACCCATTTCCCAGAGATCAGCTGGTGTTCACACCTGCTTGCCAAGCAAGCCCAATGATGGGAGCATCTCCAAGGGCTGCAGCTGGTCAGCAGGGACTGAAGCACTGCAGTGGGCAGGTGGGTGAGAAGAAGTGGGATAGACTCTGACGTTTTCAGGGTCCCAACCTTCCCAAGTACCAATTAAGGGCACTCCTGATACCAGATTCAGAGCTCCGCCCAGGAGCTTAGGAACTACACATTGATCGCCAATGCCCTAGAACTTCTGATACAAAAGGGGCCTCCTGCCCATTTCTGGTGCTAACAGTGAAGACCGTCTTGGTTTCTTCCCTGATCTATAATTTATCCTCCTAACTCACTATTTCTGCCTCCAAAAGTTTCTGTGGTCCAACTGAGAGAGAGGGCTTTTAAAATCTTCACTACTGTTCTGTGAAAACCAGGTATCATTGTTTAAGAATATGGACGTGAATCCCAGACTAGCATGAGTGTGGACAAACAGAAAGTGAGTCCATACTACTATTTTGATCATAGTCACCATCACTGACATTGACAATGTCAACAGCTGTCATCACCATGCCCCAAGCTCTCCGTTAACTCTGACATCATATTATCTTAATATCCACAACCACCCTGTGAAGTTGATCTCATTACACAGAGGAGAGAGAAATCAGAAGGGTTCAGAAATATCTCCTAGTGAATGGTATCCTCCCTTCTCTGGTCACCCTTCAGATGGCCTGTAACTATGCAAAATATTTTCTCATAGCTGTTACTTGCCTTCTGCTTATCTTAGAAAAAATAGTGGCAATCACATTACAATACAGTTTAGAACAATTATGAGGGGCAAACATAATGTAGGAAGCTTGTAGACAGATCTCTTGACTGAAAGGCTCTTGGAGATAATCTACCCCAAGGGAAGTCCTTTTACTGGTGAAGCCTGAAAAACAGAGGCCTGTACTGACCCAGAATATAGAACCCCATTGAAAGACTACAGAACTTGCCCACCATATTTTAGATTTGTTCACTTCTCCAAGCACCAGGGAAGATAGATATGTTTTGGTTCACCCTGTGGGCAAGTTTGCTTACTGCTTTCTTCATTCGTGAAACTGGCCACCTACCAGGTGGCAATACAGAACTATGAGCTCAGGACCATTCTTTAGACTTCAAGACATGGGTGGTAGTAGGAACAGCTAGAATGGCAGAATTGGTTAATACAAGGAGGAAAAAAAATGCCCCAAACTGACATTATTGAACCGAGGGATTACGGGAGTAGGAGTCACATAAATACTCATGAACCAACCACCCTTTATTTCAACACTGGTTCAAGGGCTGCCAGAGACAGAGAGTCCTTGAATTTTCTACTCCAAATCTACAATTCGGTGTTCATTTTGACAGCACTGGCTTTTGCAATTAAAAGAAAATAAAGAAAGGGGCGCCTGGGTGGCTCAGTCTGAGTCAGTCGAGAGCGTCTGACTCTTGATTTTGGCTCAAGTCATGATCTCACAGTTCGTGAGTTTGAGCCCTGCGTGGGGCTCTGCCCTGCCGGTGCAGAGCCTACTTGAGATTCTTTCTCTCTTTCTCTCTCTGTCCCTCCTCTGCTCTCTCTCTCTCTCAAAAATAAACAAACATTTAAAAAAAATAAATGAAACTAAAGAAAGGAAATGGGTCATTAGCTTTGAGATTACACTCCTTAGGGGAGAAAGGGCAATGAGAAACATGGCTTCAGTGCGTTTCTGGGCAGAAAACTCAGGAAATCTCACTAAAGCCAAGATCACCATGTTTTCACAGTCACTGCCTAAATAGATAAATGGTACTGAAAACCTTTGGGTGGTTTATAGATTCCCCTTTGTTTTAATGTCACAAAGGAAGAGTTTAAAAAAAAAAAAAAAAAAGGAGATGGAGGGGAGAAAAACAAAACAAAAAACAAAACAGGTCCCTGAGCTAGACAAAGGAAGGAAGAAGGAAAAAAAAAAAAAAAAAGCCAGGGTTGCCTTGACAACACAAGCACTGGCTGCATTTTAAATAATATTTATTTTTCCTCCTCATTTCAATACAAGTATGTGGTGGCTTTATAATGCTCGACTTGGCTAGGCTGAACAATATCCTTTCTTGGAGGCTTCTGGGTACGGGGAGCCACAGAGAGAGGCTCTCACAGGAGGTATAGAGGCCAGAGGCAAAGCAGCAGCCATTTTGTTCTTCATACTTGTCTTTTAACGGCTGGCTCACCTTGTTGGTGTGAAATAGCAGGCGGGTCTGCAACTGCCCCACCTTCCCCTGGATCCTCCCTCAGCTTCTCCTGGCCCAGGTGTGTGTGTGCTGAGGTCCATGACTAATGGTTCAGGCTTCTGCATGACACCCACACAAGAGCCAGAGGTCGAGAGAATGGACACTGGCTTGTGTGTCCTTGTGGGCTCCAGCCTATCCTTGCTCCCTCCCAGTTACACCCACCTTTCTTCCGAACTGCCTGCTCCAGAATGTGAAGCTCCGGCAACAGAAATAAAGACAGCAGCCTGACAAAGAGTGCTTAGCCGGCCTCAGGGTGAATCTCTTAGCTCTGTGTCTCCCCCAGTAGTCCTGCTTCTCTGACTGAAACCCGACTGATACAAAATATATTGAATGCACATTTTAAAAAGAGCAATTTTATTTTTATAATCAGGGGGAAAAAATACTCCTAGGTAAGAGGGAGAATAACGCACTGTAGAAAATCTGGGAAATATCTTTATAAACAAAAAAGCGGGGTGCCTGGGTGGCTCAGTCAGTTAAGCATCCGACTTTGGCTCAGGTCATGATCTCACAGTTCGTGGGTTCAAGCCCCGTGTCGGGCTCTGTGCTGACAGCTCAGAGCCTGGAGCCTGGGTCTCCCACTCTCTCTCTGCTCCTCCCCTACTCTCACTCTGTATCTCTCTCTGTCAAAAATCAACATTAAAAAAAAAAAAAAAAGTAAATCACCCACAGTCCCAACAAACAGCTGTTTCTGTCTGCTTACCTCTATCTATATACTTTTGTGCAAACTTTTGATCGTACCAATTATAGCTTTACACCTTTTTTTTTAACACTGTATCATTAGTTTCCCAGGTCACTGAAATTTCTTTGATAACATGACATTTTTTTTTTTTTCTTTTGATAACATGACTTTTCAATGGCTACAAGATACTGTCAGGATTGTGTGCTATAATATAACCATCCTCTTTAAGTTGGTTACAATCCTGGGCTTTCAAGAACACTGCAAAGAACTGCCTCACATATAGGTCTTTGCTTTCATTTCTCATCACTTTTGTGGAGTCAATTCCCAGAAGAGGAACGTTTCAGGCTCCAAATACATATTATCAAAAAGTTTTGGTCACCATCTTCAGGTCAATCAGCATCTCATACTCAGGCCAATGGGCAAAATATTTATCAAACTGTATAGCATGGGAGTCAGTGAAGGGTGTCAGTGCATCAGAACCAATGATGCAATGTGGGAACAGGGTCCTGGAGTCCCCTGTTTTGCCATGCCAGGACTTAACCCTTCAGTCCTTGAATCATGGGAGAAAACTGTTGGACCCTTGGGAGAAGAGTCAGACTGTCAGGGGTGCCTGGGTGGCTCAGTTGGTTAAGCGTCTGACTTCGGCTCACGTCATGATCTCGCAGCTCGTGAGTTTGAGCCCCGCATCAGGCTCTGTGCTGACAGCTCAGAGCCTGGAGCCTGCTTTGGATTCTGTGTCTCCCTCTTTCTCTGTCCCTCCCCTGCTCGCACGCGCTCTCTCTCTCTCTCGAAAATAAACATTAAAAAAAATTAAAAAAAAAAAAAAAAGGAAGTCAGCTTGGCATGGAGATTTTTACTGGGAGGGCTTGAGGCAGCCGCTCTTTACCAACTCTAAGTTGGCAATATTTTGACAAGATACCATAGTTTCACTGGGGTATACCCAGTGGACATCAGCTCATGTTAGAATTTCTACCCGACTTTCTCTTCTCCACGCTGAACAAACCTCAGTTATTTCAGTCTTCCCCCCCAGGGCCTTTTTTTCAAAAGTTTAAGCCTCTTTACAGATTTCCTAACAAGGCCTACAAACTGTGTTTAGCGAAGATCAGTTGGATTAGGCCAACAGTCTAAAGCTGACCTTTTCAGTATTGGAAAAGGGACAGAGAACAAAGTACTAATCAAGAGAGAAAATAGACAGTGGATGTGAACATCGCTCAACTACTGAAAAAGGGGGCCAGTTTCTAGAAGACGGGACAAAAGCATGACAGTGTCAGGTCTCTCACCGGTGCAAGTGCTAGAGGGGTCAGGGTGGTAAAGGAGCTGTTGTCTGAGCCACACACACCCACCCCCAAAGCCTGGTGGCTCCTTGCCCTGTGCCCCAGAGCCTGTTTGCTTACCCCATTACGGAGCTTATGACAAGACTTGGTAACTATTTGATTTTATCTACTTCTCCTACCAGGATCACCCACTGCAGGAAATTTGACTTATTTGTTTAATCATCCTCAGAGTTTAGCCAAGAGTTTAGTCAGTACTTTCTGACCTACAGAAAGTACTCCATACACATCAGGTGAGTCACAAACCAGCTTGCCCTCCGCCAACTGTATTGCTGCATGGAGTGAAGAAACTCAAAGCTCGTTGTTCCTTAGTGGTTCAGTCTGGCATTATATGCAATTATATTCCCTTTCAGAGCCATGGAATATGTAGACAAGGCAGAGAGTTTCAGAGCCTACAGAGCCTGAAGATGCCCACTGTCCTCCAGCTAATGTGCTTCCCTCATTTTCTTTAGAGAAGCAGAGGG
Source organism: Panthera pardus (assembly GCF_024362965.1). Lineage (NCBI taxonomy): Eukaryota > Metazoa > Chordata > Mammalia > Carnivora > Felidae > Panthera > Panthera pardus. The sequence continues at coordinate 98,316,374 of NW_026526810.1, read as the reverse complement.
GGAAAGACAGCCCGATCTTATTTCTGTTCACTTCTACTTCTGCTATTTTCCTCAACCCCTGAGCACTTAGGACTACAAATCCCAACTGGAATCCATTATCAGGTGAAAACTCAATGGCAGGAAACCAACCCAAGTACTTCTTTAAAAGTCTAGAAACATACTTACTGAAATCTGGTCTTCTCCCTTTTCCGGACTCCCTCTCCCCAATCTTGACAGCTAACACAGTGAGTGCCTGAAAACCCAAAGCTCACTCTACTGTACATTTAAACCACCATCAAGGAGGGATACCTAGCTTCTCTTCCTTCTCACGCCTTCCAGGTCCAGTGCCCGACCACTGCTTCTCATCCCAGCCTCCCCACAGGACCCTCTCAGTAGGATACTGGAAACAACTACAGGGTGAACTATCATCTCGCCCCCTCGTTTTATACCTGGCTTGTTTGACAGCTGTGAGGAAAACTGGTGGTTCCTTTGGTCTTAATTCCAGCGCTTCAGCCTACGTTCCTTTGAACGCAAGAGGGCCTCCGCTCTCAAGGAACTGAAACTGCACCCTGGCGACTGTACACAACACAACTTCAATCTTTTTTTGGTGTGTGGCAAGAGGAGAATTGCTTTTTGCGGGGAGGAGTGGGGAAGTGATCCAATTAGGATATGCGAACCAAAAGACGGGAGTGAATGAAAAGTACCAGCTGAATTTTCTGCCACTTTTCCTAGAGGTCTCCAAAATGTACCTGGCACCAGATCAGCACTTTGCACAAATCACAACAACTCCGCTGCAGCCGGGTCGGGCAAGATTCTTAAAGGATTTAATTGAACTACAGTCAAACACACGCTCAGCGGCGCAGTAAAAATCCACCTCCTCCACAGAAGACCCGAAAAGATGCAGAAATGCAATATGGAGAATCCAAAGCCATTTACTTAAGCCGTGGCTTTAGAGATTGGAGACAGAAGGAGGGAAGTTCGTACACTCCTTAAATCTTGATCTTCGCCTCAAATACCTGATGACACTACCGCTAACAGTGTCCAGCGCCATTCGTCTACTTTGCAAACTCTGAAGCTTCAGGAGGGGAAGCAGGTATTTTTTGGAGACTTACAAGGACTGGCTAAGCGAGGCAACTGGCGCAGTTGCTCCCGTGGAAAACTGCAATTAAAGATTCCTGCCGGTGCCGATAAGATCGCTGCCACCGTGACACGGGGCACACGCCCTTTTATTCTCTCCTCTCCGCAGCCCTCTCCTTGCTTTTCCCAGGGTTTAAAAATCATGTTAACAATAAGCAAATACAGCATGGCCAGATGCCTTTCGTGGTCAGATGGTTCATTGTTTAAAAAGTTTCAGTTTAAAATCCAAAAGATTGTTAACAGATGCAGTTTCTGGCTAGAGACTGGGAAAAACCTCACTTAAACAAAAGAGTATGTTGTGATTGGAACTAAAAAGGGAATTACCTTTAAAGATAAGAACCACAAACATTTCCTATTCGAAAATACCTCCAGCCCCACCAACAGGACCTTTTTTTGGCCCTTTCACAGAAGTGAAAATAATTTGACAGTGGACTGCTGCATATGACAAACCACGGCTGCCCAACCAGCCCCGTCATTTTTACAGATTTGTTTGGACTTTCAACAAGGCCACAACATCCATCTCTTACTCTCCCCCGGATTACTCAATTAGGCAAGCCTCCAATTAATTTCTCTCCAATTCTTTCAGCCCCAGAAATACTTTTGCTGCTTTCATTTTGGCTCTGGAAATGGGTTTTCAACCGGAGACTTAGATAGAGACGAGTGTGAGAAATGAACATGGAGCCTGATAAGCAGACAGCCGCTGTTGGGACGCAAGTCACTATTGGGTGGAAAAGAGCCACTTGGCTGAGTGAGGCCTGGCCCCATCCTCAGTTCCCAGTCTCGTTTGCCTCCACAACTGCTGTGCACTTTTACACAGAAAGCCTGCTTTTCACCAACTCATGTGTCTGTTTCTGTTGGCTTTCGTGGGCCCTTACTCTATGGTTTCACTATGTGTGAGAATGTCTGTAATGTGCTGGGTTCTAATCTTGAGAGATGGAAAATCTAAAAAGCCGTGAGTATGTAGCTTTCCCTTCGCCCGAGAAACAGATGTGGTTTGACTTGCTGGTGACAAGCCTGATTTGAAAAGGCGACCAAAGATACGGTCCAAGGAAAACAATCTGTTCGTAGTAACACGGACGGCCACCATGGGCTCCACTTTGAGAATGAGCAAACTGTCCGTCAGGGGATCGCATTATATGAAGAGAGGTAAACGTTATGCCCTTTTCACACTTAAATTTTTGTGTTCTCTTACTCATTGTATTGTTTCCCTATTTATTACAGTGCCCCAAGAAAGGTCAGTTTCAGATCCATCACATAGCACGCTTAACAGTTTGAGAGGCTCTAGTCAAGAAAAACCTACATTTAGCAACACTCCCATCCATTTTTTAAAACCATTTTTAAAAGTTTATTTATTTATTTATTTTGAGAGAGAGAGAAAGACAGAGACAGAGAGCACGTGTGAATGCACAAGTTGGGGAGGGGCGGGGTCGGGGGGGAGGGAGGGAGGGAGGGAGGGAGAGAATCCCAAGCAGGCTCCTCACTGTCAGCATGGAGCCTGATGTGGGGCTCGAACTTACAAACCAGGAGATCACGACCTGACGTGAAGTCAGACGCTTAACCCATTGAGCCACCCAGGCTCCTATCATACATTTTAAAGTGAGGCAGATCTATAACCCCACGGGAATCCCCAAAGACTTCAAATGGCTTTCCCACTCAGCCACAACTTGGCTGTCATGTAAGGAATCCAGGCTGCAGGGATGAAGCCTGCAGGAGAACTGCATTTCCAAAGGTCTGTGCAGTCTGGCCAGGTACTAGTAGGAAGGGCCCATCCATCAAGAAATGGGACTCAGAAGCCAGGGGCCACATCCCTATCTATCCTCCTAAAAAAAGGTAAACCTCACCATGTGCACACGAGGCAGTGTTTGCAAGGGGATTTGATAGGCCTGGAAATTGAAAAATGAGCAACAGCTGCCAAGTCCAAGGTCATTACTATCCTCCAGGATTTGCCTTTTCTAGTCTAAGGGGCAGCAGTTTCCATGATTAACTTACAATTGCTGTCAAGGGTGTAATAAAATCTGGGAAAGAAGAAAACTTTCCCCTCAGTAAGCTGCTCCCATTTTCCTGCCCTTTCCTTCCCTCCAGTGTATATTCTCAGTCCCCACTTCATATTGTTTCCTAATTTTGAGAAAAAAACTCTGCACTCGGATGAGCCAAAATAGACAGACATGTCCTCTGTGCACATAAGGAACTTGAAGATTTTTCCTTCTTGGTTCCAGGGGCCAGGTCCTAAGATGGCTGTGTGAAAGTTCCCTTGCTTTCAAAGACCATACAATACCATCACTTTCAGAACTGAACATATTTTAATTTCAAAATGCTTTCCCAGTGTATTATACCTGTTCCCTGAGCTACGACAATCAGTTCAGTAAGAGAGAGACAGTACAAAGAGAAAAAAGAAGAAGACACAATCATTCACAAACACATCTTCTTGGTTACTACTAGTTTCGGAATCCTTAGGTCTACAACTTAGTCTGATCTGGTAGCAGCTCAGAAAACCATACAGAGAGGTTAGAGCTGGACACGTCTCTCAGCAAAGGCCCCTGGAACCAAACCCCACACATAGTTTTAGCAATTGTAACTGCTCAGGTGGAAAACTAATTGTGCTTTAAATTTTTTTTTTTGACAGTTCAGCATAACACTCATGACAACTTAGTGGTTCACTCGTCATGCACTCATTTCAACGTGTCCGATGCTGGAGTTACAAAGATGAGCTAAGACATGGTGCCTCGCCCCCAGAGGCACAAAGTCTGGCTGGAGAGGGGCACACGCAGGCTCACTACTGTAGACATGTTCCTGGAAGGACAGCACAGCAATCAGACAAGGCAGCAAAGGGGCAGTGGTGCTCAGAGACACTCACATGGGTAAATGGAGGTCTCACAATGCACGCTAGTCACATAGGAAAAGTTTCTCGGACTGATATTGTGTCTTGAAAAGAAATTGGATTGCTATAGTTTGTTCTTATTTCCTTGTGGCAAGAGTGAGGAACTCCAGTGTCCACTGCCTGTTAGAGAGAGAGGTACCATTTCTCCTAGGTGCTAGCCTGCCCTTCCTGCTTACCCCATCGCGATTCAAGTTTCTACTGAACACAAGAAAAAAGTGGCAAAAGATGGTCATGAACTTGATTGGTTCCAAAAATGGGGTGGGCATGGTCTCAGAATTTGCCACAGGGTAAAAGATAGATAGCAGAGTGAACGTTATTGCAGGAGATACAGTCCATGCGGTGATGCTTAGCACCACGAGAGAGGATATCCATTCTCCCCTTCTCCAAAGGTAACAGAACCCAGAATAAAGATCGATTTCCTTGCAGCTGGGGCCATATAACAGTGGGCTGTGAGGGAATTCAGGTGGATGACTCCTAGGACATGTCCCTAAGAGGGGAGGTGGGGAAGTCTGTGCCTTCTTTCCCTTTCCCACATCCTCAGTTTAGAATATGAAATGGTCAGACAGCCACTTTGGACCATGAGGATGAGGCCACACCTTAGAGATGCTGAAACGGAAAGCTGCTAGAAGGTAAGAACAGAGGAGTGAGACCCCAGAATACTAGTCCTAACCTACCGAGATACCAACTATTATGTAAAAAACAGAGAGAAAATTCGATCTTGGTGTAAGCCAATATTATTTTGGGTCTCAGTCGTAACAAGACTATGAATAGCAGGTACAGGTATAGGAGATATGGGAAGGTGTCCAATGAAGTGTTGATAAAAACGACATCTGAGGCATCACCACATTGCCCCATGTAGCAACAAGGCCACGATCTGGTCTGTACATTATAAAGAACTGTCTGAATCCTGGTGGTGAAACGAGAGAGCAAAGGGAATCAACAGTGATAATTTTCCAGTTAACCATAAACACAATGAATTTCTTACCTTTTTCTTGCTACAGTATATCTGCCATTTCTTCTCAGCTGGAAGTGCAAACATGGCTTCCCTGTGTTTGTCTGTCAGGTCAAGTTCATCCTGAGAAGAAAAATAGTAATTAGTATTTCACAGATTAAATGTTATTCCTATAGGAGAATTTATCAAGGGTCATTACAGAGGGGGAAAAAAAAAAAGAAACCAACACAGAATTCAATGAACTTGGAAAAGACTGAGACTGTAAGGTCTAGTTGTCACCATTAAGAAGCCACGTCCCTGGCATGGGGCTGAGTATCAAGCATGGCAAGAAGGGCAAGGCTCAGCCTACACTTACTTCAGGGTGTGGGAAAGTGAGCTGAGCACAGAGAGAATCATCCTGAGCCACTGTGTACAGCTTGGGCGGGGGGGGGGGGGGGGGGGGGGGTCTGTTGAGCAGTAAAGGCCATCAAAGCTCCAGAGTTTGGAAGGATTACTCATATTGTAGATGAGGATTTGCTCGGGGTGGCTCCACCAACACTGAGTATCAGGCTGGACCTGAAGAACTTGCACATGACAAGGAGAGGAGAGCAACAGCACCAAAGGCAGGGTGCGAGACCAGACTAGGTGTGTTTGGAGGACAGAGATCAGCTTAGCCGAAACACCAGAATTATGCAAAGAATCATCACATAAAAGGTTTGGGAGATTGGGAGTGATCAGTTTGTGAAGAGTCTTTTTTTTTTTTTTTTTGTAATGTCTGTTTATTTATTTTGAGAGAGAGAGAGAGAGACCAGAGGATGGAAAGAGACAGAGAGAGAGATGGAGAGACAGAGACAGAGAGAGAGAGAGAGAGAGAGAGAGAGAGAGAGAGAGAGAGAATCCGAAGCAGGCTCCACACTGTCAGCACAGAGCCCAATGTGGGGTTCAAACTCATGAAACGTGAGATCATGACCTGAGCAGAAACCAAGAGTCAGATGCTTAACCAACTGAGCCGCTGAGGCACCCTGTGAAAAGTCTTAGGAAAAAGAATAAGGAGTTTATTCTCTTGACCAAGGAGAGCCAATGACGGCTGTGAACGAGGGCGTGGCATCTTCACTGCCACAGGCCCCACTAACGTTTATTCAGTGCTTCTGGAGCCAAGCACCGTGCAGGCATTTTCTCAGTTCCCACAACAACTCGGAGTTCCATTCATTATTACCTCCTCGTAATAACAATGCCTGTTGTAATACAACTGGGGGAAATTTGGGTGGGAGACTGGGCAAGGAGCGTGCTCCAGACCACGCACCTGGTAAATGATGGGGCTGGTTTTCAGCCTATAGCTGTCAGACTCCAGGACCCAGACTCAGCCTCTCAGATCAGTGTCTGGAAACATGAATGTTACAGTGGAGCGAAGCTTAGACTGGGCACTAAGGGAGAGCAATTTACAAACATCCGTAACTACTGAATAACAACAGTAGGATAACAAATATAAAGTGCTTAGACATAAGTTCTTGGCATTTAATAACTCAATCATCGCCAGTCCTTATTACTGGCATTGAGCGTCTGGTACATTTTTATTACGTAGGGAAAGTTGTCTCATTGAGAGGCTGGTGGGTGTAGGCCACATAAAAAGATGCTGTAAGTTAAGGCACGATAAGGTTTAGATCCCTGAGGAGTATGAACTCATCCCCTGCCTGAATGCCTTTGGTATTTATCTGCAATTCTGCCACTTGTAGACTCTAGCTTCATATCTCATACTTGTACCTCCATTTATCATCAAGCCCTGTTATTTCTTTCTTGAGAAGTGTCAGGATCTTTTTAAAGTTTATTATTTATTTTGAGAGAGAAACAGAGAATGTGCACGCACAAGTGGGGGAGGGGCAGAGAGAGAGAGGAAGAAGGAGAACCCAGAGAGAGAATTGACAATACGGGGCTCGATCTCACGAACTGAGAGATCACGGCCTGAGATGAAACCAAGAGTTGGATGCTTAACAGACTGAGCCCCCCAGGTGCCCTTTTTTTCTTTCTAAAATTTCCAATGAAACCACCCAAACTTGCACTCTAATAGCTGCTCCCTCGACTCCTGGCAATAGCCTGCCCACTTCTCCTCCTTGCCTTTCCAATCCTTCCAATGGCACATCCAGAATTCATTAAAGCAGTGGTACTTAAACCTGAGAGAACATCAGAATCACCTGGAGGACTCCTGAAATCATTGATCACCCCGTGTTAAGGATCGAGTCTGTAGGAGGATGTGTGAAAATGTGAGTATCTAAAAAGTTTCCAAGTGGTGCTGATGCTGCTGGTCCGGGGACCACATTTTAAAACGACTGCCTTAAAAATAGAGCTCCTGTGCTGTCCTGAGCTCCCAGTTCAAACAACTTCATTAGTTCCACATGCCTACGAAAGTAATTACATATTCCTCAGCTCGCTTTTGAGGTCTTCCATTTATAAGCCCCAAGTCACTTTGCCAGGCTTGCTTCTGGTTATCCCTTCTGCCCTGTTCTGTTAACCCCGCACCTCCAGGGCCTAGCCACTCTGGGCTGCACACCCAGATATGTGCTACTAGCTTCCTGGGGAAGTTCTTAATCTCGTTAAGACCTACTGCCTCGCCTCCAGGATGGGCCTATCATTTCTCTTGCAGGGCTGTTGTGAAATTAGCAACATCAGCTAGGTATGGAATAAAGCTCGGCACAGGGCGGGTAGCTGAGGAGCTGCATTATTGTTATTTCCTTCGTCATTTAAACATAAATCAGGTGCTATTTTCTTTTAAGAGCAAGGTAAACAGTTCAGTCACTTAAATACACACCCACACATATTACACCCTAACCACAAGAAACGAGTTACGAATTTTGGCAATGAACAACCAGGGAAGGGACAAAAGATATTTACCGAAAATTGCATTATGAGGAAACATGCTAAAATGTTAAAATTTTGGCATGCGACTATTATATATGTGAAGTGAGAATTTTTCTTACTTCCTTCCTTTTTTAATTTCCTAGAAGCCACCTATTGATGAATGGGGAAAATAATGGTGACATAAATTACTTGGGGTGGGGGCGCAGATGCAGGGGATGGCCAGGTTGGTTATCCAAACAGCTCGATAATATGGTGCCTAGTTTGGGGAGAATGTTTGTGATTTGTAGGAGAGAAAAGCACTCCTTGTGTTGCAGCCTTTACTATACTACAGCACTGTTTTTGCTAACTGGGCAGAGGTGTGAACAAACATGTGAGTCCTAAAACCTACAGATTCACAGCAAAGAGTATTAATATTACTATATTTTGCTGCTAGAGGTAGAAAAATGCTCCCTCAGTTTTGAGACACACAAATGACCAATTTTGAATTGAGAGAACACAGTCGACTAGGACTTAGAAGCAGATGGTTTTATGCAAGAAGACACTTTGCGTAAAATAAAAAATAAACTGCTATAGGGTCTCTGGATATAACTTTGGATTACAGTAAAAAAAAATGGGGAAGAAATAAATGAATACTGGTAATAGTAATAGCTAACAATTACTGAGCACGTTCTGTATGCTTAGTACTGTTTTATAGGAATTCATTTAGTTTATTTTCACAACAATGCTATAAAGCGGGCACTGTTACCGCATTTTTAAGGAAACTGAATCGTAGAAAGATTAAATAGCTTGCTCAAGGTAACAAAGCTAGCAAATGGTGGAGAAGGAAGTGAAGTCTAGACTGTTTACAGAGTCCACGTTCCTAACCACTAGACCGTTCATTCTGTTGATCATTCGACAAGTAGGTAAAATCATGGCACTGACGCAAATATGAAAATGTATCCATCTGCTGCACTCACGGCCTACTAAACTTCCGTTAGCAGAGAGAGGAAGCTGTTGTCGTCAGACACCCCTGAGTTCCAGGCCTGGCTCTTATGGGTCATGCAAACTTGGACAAGTGACTTAACCTCCAAACTTCAGTTTCTTCACCTGGAAAATGAGAATGACAGCATCTATCTGAGAGAGTCCTCTCAAGGATTCATTCATGCAGCCAACAACTTGTTTTCAGGCTTCATTCAATGCTAGGCATTACGCTACATCCAAGAGACAAAAAAGTATCACAGAGCTCAAATTCTTGAGTAAGAAGGGAAATCAAATAACCACATGAACTGAGGTATGATCACACAAGATGCTAAGATCTGACAGCCCACTTGTGCAGAAAGGCAGAGCAGTGAAGGGCTGTCCCAAGGAAGTGAGGTCAAAGTTCAGATGACTAAGAACGAAATAGGTAACAAGCAGAGCAGACACTGAACAGTAGCCTTGAAGGACAATGTGAACTCTGGTCTTTCTCTTAGGAGCAACCAGAGGTCACTGGCAGATTCTGAGTAGGAATGACACAGATTAAATTAGATAATGACTGGGAGTGCCTAAGCACAATGTCCAGAGTGTAATAAGACCCCCATCCCTCCATTCCAAAAGTATCTCTCCTCTGACTCATTCCATTTTCATAACATGGCCAAATCAAGCATGTGAAACTCTTACAAGACTATTACAGCCTTAGAGATCAATCAACACTCGCTGTCCTACCCATTCCAGGACCAGGGCCAGACATTATAAAGAATACAAAGATGAATAACAGACCCCGATTTTCATGGAATTTAAGAATCTAGTTAGGAAGACAAAGATGATAGAAAGCTTCAATGTTCCCTTTCTTTTCAGGATCAAGTCCAAAATTCCTCAGCAGGTAGGTAGAGGCCCTTTGTGATAGGCTGACTTGTCTCCTCTCCTTCCCCTCCCCCTCCACCACTACCAGCAGCCACCTTTTAGCAGGTCTGATCACAAGTTGCCCACTTCTGAAAGTTTTCCACATGCTGTTCCCTTTTTTCAGAGAGCCCTTCCCACCATTTCTAAGGATCAGTCCTATTCATCTAACCTTTTACAAGGTGTCAACTTTTCCCCTCCAGATAGCCTATCCTCACTTTCCTCGAGAGGGCAGCTCATCTATTTTCACCTATCCTGACAGCATTCATCACATTGCTACTGTTATATTATTGGCACGTCTGACTCCCATTCTGGACTCATTCCCAGAGGGCAGGAACTGAATTTGTTCTATTCGTTGTTGCTATTAAGTAATTATGGTGCCTGAAACAATACCTGACATAGCTGGATTCCCCATCCCCTGCCCCCCAAAAAAGTAAGGTGAGGGAAGTTGAGGAAGCTAGGAGGAAGAGAAGGGACTATTGTAAGAACAGTATAGTACAGTATGTATAGTAATATATAGTATGCATATATTATATAATATATAATATGTAGTATAAGTTTATATATAATACACTATAGTATGAATAGTAATGCTCAATGTATTTCAAAGATTAATGCCCCCTTCACCTTTTCTGGTGGCTAAAATGTACATATGGTGAAATGTACAGATCTTAAGAATACAATTTTCAGTCTGGCAACAGAAGAGAGACTATTTCTCCTAGCCTGTAGCTTGCCTTTTTACTTTGTTAACAATCTATTTTGATCACTAGGTGTTTTTAATTTTAATGATGTCTAAGTGATTAATATTCTTTTCTTTCAGAGTTAGTGCTTTTTGTCTTCTCTGAGAAATCTTTGCAAGTTTCAGGTCAAAAAGTATTCTGTGGTTCCGCATGGAAATTGCCCAGTTGTAGTTTAAGCTTCTATGTTTGAATCTTACTCCACATCTCCTAGACCGGACTCCTGGGGTCCTTCTTTAGATACAAAAAAGCTGGATGGCTTTTGCCTTCTCTTTTTTCCAGCTACTTGTACTCATTTAGATATACTGCTGGACAAGGAAGGGAATTAAGCCACAGTTGATGGAAGAAGGAAAAAGAATGGAATGCAAACTAATTGGAAAATCATCTTGACATATTAGGCCCTTCAAGCTCTGCCATTACTTCAAAGCAATATTACAGATTACAGAGATTTTTCATTTTTATACTTAATTCAAAGACTGAAAGAGGCAATCATGGAAAACAAAACAGTTAGGATCACTTTATCTCAGACAGTATCTCTTTACAGGAGATTTTTAGAAAATGTACATTTATGGGGCAGAGGGCAGATTGGTGGCTGTGCGGGGCTAGAGGGAGGAGCAGGGGCTGACTGCAGATGGGCAGGGTGCTAGAAATGTTCTGAAGCAGGAGTGTGGTCATAGCGGCACAGCTGTATACATTTGCTAAAACTCACTGGACTGTTCGCTTACAAAAGGTGAATTCCATAGCATGTAAACTACATCTAAGCTGCTAAACAACAACAACAAAGTCAAGCTTGCTTGTTGGAGCCCCGAGGAAAACAAAAAGTTCAGAGTAGAGAAAATATAGTCTGTGTACACTGGAAGGAAAGAAATTTCTGACTGAATATTAGATAAACTAAGGAGTTGGTTTAGAAGAGAAACGGATTGCAAAGAAATGTGAAGAGAAGAAAAGTGTGTTCTCCTTTAGGATAAGCAGCTCACTCTGGGAACTGTTAAAATTTCACACACAACTTCTGTTTGAAACCAAAGATCACTTCTATGAAATATCTTTATCCTTTCCTTCAGAATTATATAGATTCTATTAATATGCATTCCATTTAGACCAAGAGATAGTATTTCCCCTAAGGTACCTTAATATTTTTTTTAATGTTTATTTTTGACAGAGAGAGACAGAGCATGAGTGGGGGAGGGACAGAGAGAGAGAAGGAGACACAGAATCCAAAGCAGGCTCCAGGCTCTGAGCTGTCGGCACAGAGCCCAACGCGGGGCTCGAACTCACAGACCGCGAGATCATGACCTGAGCCCAAGTTGGACACTCAACCGACTGAGCCACCCAGGCACCCTTAAAGTCCCTTAATATTAAATTAAATGATGTGTTAAATGTAACGATAAAGTTTCAAGAACTTTTTCAGTTTTGGGTTGTTTTTCCCCCAATTTTCCCTACTGGTGGTGCTATAGAGTACTTGCTCCTCTGGGCCTCTGTGAATTAATAAGCAAGTTTTCCACTAAAATTAATAAATGTAATTAGCCCAGTTCCAGGGAACATCCCAGATGCTCCTAGATCACCTTACTGCTTTTGTTTTGTTTTGTTGCAATCATGCTAAGTCACATACTGTTTTCCCCAAAACAACTGCTTTGCGATTCATGCCAAGACAAATAGAACGAACTTCTTTCCTACTCCGGATGGCCCAGCTCCTTTCACTGGCCACAGAATATTCTTTCGCATTATTCTTTGTTGGACAGAGTTTTCAGTTAACTGAAGGAAAATAATTTGGCCAGTGCTAAAAGAAGAAACATTTCCACCAAGCATCAGCCCTCTCCCCACAGTGCTCAAGCTTCTTGAAAACTAAAACCAGCAAACAAAACCCTCCAGGCTTTTCTTCTTAGAGAACATTTTAATTATGTTTTTAATATCTTTATATGTATTTCATATAGTATCTTGGGAAAAAGGTATAAGTTATATATTTTTATATATATGAAAAATATTATATATATTTTAAGAGGAAAAGACCTCTGAGGGAAGCCCAGCTGTGGGAACTAAAGTTCCCTAACAAAGCATGTAATTAAGACCCACTTCTAAAAGGTTCTGTACAAAGAAATCTCACCAGTCTTACACTCTGCATAAGCGGGCAACACTATAGAGAAATCTACATAAATCACAAAACAATTGGCACAGTATAAATAAATCTAAGGAAATGGATTGATTTGCTAGATAAAGCAAAGGAAGGAATTTTGAAATAATATACAATAAGGGTCTTGAATGGGTTGAAACAGCTTTTCCAGATATTTAGCTAAACTGAAATATAGAGTTATTTATAAAACCTCCAAAACAGTATTGAAAGCATTTATTCTTTGAAAATCCACCAAATCAATAGATTTCAGTGAGCCAACAAGTAAGTTTCCAGCTAACCAGAGAAATCTCTAATAAAGGAATTCTGGGTTTCTATTTCTAATGAGTTAAGCTAACTCTTTACATACATACTAATACATATTCCCGCAGAGGTGGAAGGACATGCAATTAACGCGGTGGAGAAGGGAGAATTAAAAAAGTGAGGAGACGAGAAGATAGGTCCCTGGGGTCACCCTGCCAATCAACTCACTCTTTTGTGTGTGTGTTTCGTTTTGCTCTTTCATAGTCCTTGACAAGGTGACCCACCCTCTGACTCAATGTACAGACCGCACAGAATTTCTAAGCATAACTCAGACAAAGCTAAGTTTTCTCCTTCAGATTACATACTTCAGGTATTTGCCCACAGCATGTAGACCCAATTCACCCACCCTAGCCCCACCCACAAAAGGTTTCCCCACATGCCCTGTAGGCAGCAATCCTCAAGTTCACCTCACATACACGCTATGTTAGCGGTGTCTTTTCTGGATTTTTACCTTCGCCTTCCATCCCATAACTCAATATAACCAGAAATAAGTCAAACACTCGGAGGGACAAGTGACTAGGCCTTAAGTCATATGACATGGTGATAAGTGCACCTTGGGGAAAAGGCGAAATTACAATTTTACACATGTATAGAAAAAAATGTTCTATTAGGCTATTTCATCAAATTTATGAATGTCCTTTACCAGCACAGAAAGTGACCGTCACATCCATAGGTCACAGATTGCCAATTCAACTCTTAAAATTTAACCATAATGACCATGAGAAACAATATTGTACTTTCACTGTGGTGGTTTGAAATCTGAAAGTTAGATACCATATTTGTCAGTTTAAATATAAGTACTGTTGGTGGGAATGCAAACTGGTGCAGCCGTTCTGGAAAACAGTGTGGACGTTCCTCAAAAAATTAAAAATAGAACTACCCTATGACCCAGCAATAGCACTACTAGGAATTTATCCAAAGGATACAGGAGTGCTAATTCATAGGGGCACATGTACCTCAATGTTTATAGCAGCGCTTTCAACAATAGCCAAATTATGGAAAGAGCCCAAATGTCCATCAACTGATGAATGGATACAGAAGATGTGGTTTGTATATACAATGGAATACTACTTGGCAATGAGAAAGAATGAAATCCTGCCATTTGCAGCAATGTGGATGGAACTGGAAGGTATTATGCTGAGTGAAATAAGTCAGTCAGAGAAAGACAGATACAGGTTTTCATTCATATGTGGAACTTGAGAAACTTAATAGAAGACCATGGGGGGAGGGAAAGGGACAAAAATAGTTACAAACAGAGAGGGAGGGAGGCAAACATAAGAGACTCTTCAATACAGAGAACAAACTAAGGGTCGATGTGGGGTGGGGAAGAGGGGAAAATGGGTGATGGACAGTGAGGAGGGCACTTGTTGGGGTGAGCACTAGGTGTTGTATGGCAGCGATGAACCACGGGAATCTGCCCCAAAAATCAAGAGCACACTGCATACACTGTCTGTTAGCCAACTAGACAATAAATTATATTTAAAAAAATTTTAAAAAGGATTTTGTAGATTTCTCCTCAAAAATAGATAGATAGATAGATAGATAGAAAGAAAGAAAGAAAGAAAGAAAGAAAGAAAGAAAGAAAGAAAGAAAGAAAGAAAGAATGAATATTCGGTGACTTATTACCTGCTCCTAATTGGTCAGGAAAAAAAAATAAATGGAAACAACTGCGTGCTTTAAATCCCAAAATGGATGTGTACACACAGAGAATGAACCTTGAAGGTTTTCGGCCGGTAAGGTTTCTGCAAACCCTATTAGTCATTACATGAAATACCACAATATGACTCACCACCACCTACACAGTAATGTTCTCTGTGTCTGACAGACATGTTTTCACTCGATATATAAAAATAAGAAGTGAGATCCTACAAGCAAAGGCTGACTAATAGAAATAATTTTTAGTTTCTTACTACCAATGGTTAAGTGTTTTACACTATTTCCTTTTCTTTAAGAGTAGACAATGAAAACTATACCCAGTTTGCTAGAAAAAATCTGCCGCTAAACCCGGGGCTTATTTAGCTTCTTTGTGTTATTTCAACCAGAAACTCGGAGCAATGTTAACTTTTATTAGTATACATCACCAGCAGTTTTCCAGGAATCTACAATAGATAAATCTGTTCTAAATATATGTCATAATCATCTCCCAGTATCCACCCAGCCACCCAAATATCCACTTTTTAAAAAAAATATTTTTAATGTTTATTTATTTTTGAGAGAGAGAGAGAGAGAGAGAGAGAGACAGAGTGTGAGTGAGGGAGGGGCAGAGAGAGGGGTAGACAGAATCTGAAGCAGGCTCCAGGCTCTGAGCTGTCAGCCCAAGGCCTGACGCAGGGCTTGAAACCACCAACTGTGAGATCATGACCTGAGCTGAAGTCAGACCGAGCCATCCAGGCACCCCAGCCAAATATCCAGTTTTTATACCTATAACCTGGTACAACTTCTGTTGACAAGGCTTAATTGGGAGAATTTCTTAGCAGTATCTCCCTCACCGAATGGAGGGGCTTTGTCTCCTAGAAAGGCACCCTAAGGCCCTGTGGGCAACCGTGAAACCAAGTTCTACACGTGCCCCCTCCCTCAATGACTCTTGCCAGCCCAGGCCCCTCTCACACCTGCTCAGCATGCCCTTCAGAGATTTTAGGCAGCTCAGATGACACTTTTAAGTTTTATTTGGGTCAAAAGATATTTAGCACAATAGGTCGCTTCTCCCATATTGCAGCTATGTATTTTACCATGTCATATATGATAGAGACTGTTAAGGACAAAAAATAATTCTTAAACCCTATCAACTTATCCTTTCAATCTGCTGTTGATGCCAGTCACTTTCATGCTCCCAGAGTAACTGACATCCAAATGAAGAAGTTGAGTAAAGAGAATGACAAAGAGGTGGATGGGGGACAGGAAGGGTGCAGGGATTAGCCCGAATCCATACTACTACTTTGAGAATAATTCAGAATACATACCCAATTGCTGGAGGATTCAGCAGTCATTAATTCATGCATATATGCATGCATGCATGCATGCATGCAAATAGTTACTGAGCATCTCAAGCATTAACCTTCAGTAATTACTTGTCTGGACCACAAGCATTTACTGAGCACCCACTCTGGGCCACACCCTGCTCTAGGCTCTGGGAGTCCTGAGGATAAAAAAAGCCAGATACAACGCCTGTATGTCATTCTGCTCTCTGAAAGTGCAAAGGTATAGAGGATTTAACATAACGAGTGTCCATATGGGAATAAACTCAAAGCATCTGATTATTTCAAAGATGGCAAGAGACTTGATGACTTTTTCTTCCACATGCAAAAAATGCCCATCTTTCCCCAAAACAACCTGTATATACATTCTAAGTGAGCTTTCATTTGGTTTAGTTTAGTTTTTAAATATCCCATTGTGTAATCAAATAAATAGCAGCTGTAGGATGTTTCCAGTGGATTCATTTAAAATTGGGCAGGAGAGAAAAAAAAAAAACAAAAAAAAACCGCTGCATTTTCAGGGATCTTATTTAAAAAAAAAAAATACATATAGATATGGTTCTTCATCCATAAGCCAAAAAAACCATAACTAAAAGATGTAACTGGTCCTGAGCTCCTATAACACGCATCAAGAAACAGCCTGAAATTCCTGAGTAATTTTGGGAATTGAAGGCTGGGGAAGGGAGGATTCCAAGTACAACGGATAAAATTACCGAGGACCATTAGAACTGAAATACGCCATCCACCTATTGTGCATTTACCTCTCAGAGGCCATGTGACATATGTTCTATGTGAGCAAATGATGTTTAGATGATTCCCAATGCAACAATATATATTCTCATGTGCAGTTATTTATACAAACTACCAAACTGTTCTAGCCATTACTGAAACACATTTTCAAAATTACACTTGAAAGCTTACCTAAACCACATGACTTATGGAGATGAAATTATTTCCCCCAGTCCTTTAAAACCCGTATTGATTTATCTGGGGACATACAGAGAGTTGGCAAGTCAGTACAGTGTGTTGACTTTGTGTAATTCGCACATGGTAGCCTGAGGATTAAGTTAAATAATCATATTTTAAATTGTAGTCAAAAGCTAAGTAGGTATATACTGCTCAGAGTCTCTTTACAATTCATAGTAATGAAAATCATCAAGGCCAAGGGGACTCATAACCATTTTTTCACTAACCTCATTAGTTCAGACATGGTTTTGCATTATTTGTATTTAAAAAAAAAAAAAAAAAAGTTTTCATGTTTCTTTCCTCCACCTCTCCGCACTCTCCCATTTCAATCCCTGGAATCTAAATTTAGAAGCACCCAGAAGGGCGCCTGGGTGGCTCAGTCAGTTAAGCATCCGACTCTTGATTTCCACTGAAGTCATGATCTCACGGTTCATGGGATCAAGCCCTATGTTGGGCTCTGCGTTGAAAGCACGGAGCCTGCTTGGGATCATCCCTCTCCCTCTCTCTGCCCCTCCCCTGCTCTCTCTCAAATAAATAAACGTTAAAAATAAATGAATAAATTTAGAAGCACCCATAAATAAGCGTATTGATTTATAACAGAGCATCTAACATGGAGTCAAAAAACGAAACCTAACAGCCTACAGGAAAGGACGTTTGGAATGAATCTGGCGAGACAAAACATAAATTTAGCACCAGAAGGAGCAAAATGGTTTTGTAGTTTTACCTTAAGCTTCACTGGGTTTGTTTAGTAAATTAGAAGACAAGAAGGAAATTTAAGAAGCCATGTTGACCACCTTACTATCTCTAAGCAGACAGGGCCTCCAAGCAGCACAAAGAAATGTAGACTGTCAACTGGGATAAAGATCTACTACCAATCCTTCTTTGGTTCTTAGAATACAATGTTCTGTTCAGAAGTACAACACATGTAAGCAAGCAAAACCACCTATATTAACATCACCTACGTCACAAACCGTCAGTTGTTCTCAGGGCCAAAATAATTTGTTTATAAAGTTCTGGGACAGAGACAGAGAGAGAGAGCCAGGGAGGGGCAGAGACAGAGGGAGACAGAATCTGAAGCACACTCCAGGCTCTGAGCTGTCAGCACGGAGCCTGATATGGGGCTCGCACCCACGAACCATGAGATCATGACCTGAACCGAAGTCAGACACTTAACCAACTGAGCCACCCAGGTTCCCTCTGTAAGAAACTTTCTATTCTTAGTCATGGCCTTTAGTGTAAATGGTGAGTTTAAAAAACAAAGAGATAAAAAGTGTTGAAACTTTTCATCAATTGTAGTGATAGTGGAAGAATTTTTATTAAAAAGAGCTTAAGACAGTCCTAGTAATAAAAGAAATTATGTTGGCAGCCTGTGGGAGATGAGTAACAATTCACGTAGCTAGGGGAAGAACAGAATGTGTATACTGCTAAGTCTGTAAGACAACTTTGGATTCCTGTAGCTCCTTTCATACCAAAATGACTTCAGAATATATTGAAAAATGAAGAGATTACTGATGTAAATTCCCAGGTGAATTCACTTGGCACAGCTTCACTTGACCGTGAATTCATCTGACTCTGATACACCAACTAAATTCTCCCATTCCTGCTATCTTTATTTCTCATATCCTACGTTGGCTACTAATGTCCTCAGTAATTAGCAGTAATAAAACTGACCTATAGTAAGTAATTGACATTATAATTACATTTATGAGGATACAAATCCCATCAACCTACGGTATCCATGATCACCACATTCCCCATTGAGATTTAATTTTCACTGGTAATCCTCAATGGTATAAATGGTTGTTCTATGATCAATAATGATTTTCTTAATAAGTTTCTTTAAAATATGCTACATTTCCTGGAAGGCACAGCACTCTATAGTTTATTATCCTAAAATATTAGACCCATTGGCCAAATAAATGGGACACTAAGCAATGGATTCAAAAGAAAACAGATTAACCAGAAAACAGTGTAAAATGTAATTGGTCATATTTCAGATTTAGGAAAACCTGGGTCCATACTGCATATTATTTCCAACCAGCCATAAATTCATAGTGATACACTGTGTTAGAAATGAAAGTTTTCCTCTAATCAATCTATGAAACTGATTCCAAATACACAAAACAGTGTGTGTACTAGAAGAGTGGAGATTTAGTGCAAAACACTTCAAAAATAATAGCCAGCCTTGTCTTAAACCTGGTTTCTCACCTAAAATCTCACCCAGGGCTATTTTGCACATTTCACAAGGCAAGAGGGCTGAGGGAACTCGTTAGGAGATACCAATTCCAGTATCACTGCTGCTGTGGAATATTCTGCAGGGAACACTTAGCCCATCAATTCCAGGTGGATGCAGGAGTCTATGCACTGGGTAGAAGGGCCAAAAGGGGGAAGGGGGGGCTCCTAGTAATCCTCTATTTCCTTTTTATTTCAAAATTAAAGTGCCCTGAGGAGGTATGTGTTACAGCAAGATAGCATCTCATCTCAACAAGTGGACTCAAATGAAAACGTACTCAGCATCTATTCAAGAAGGCATGAAACCTTTTGCTTAACTTACCAACACTTCACAGAGACTGCAAAGAACAACGGTCATTTTTGTAAATGTAATCAAGTAGCAATATATTTTGCCGTACTTTCATACACAGTAAAACCCTGGATTGCAAGTAACTTGCTCTACAAGTGTTCCGCAAGACAAGCAAATGTTTCTAATAAATTTTAACTTGATAAACAAGCGATGTCTTGCAACAGGAATAGTAGGTGACACCGAATATCACATGATCACAACTGAGCCAATGGTTATTCTCTCTCTCTCTCTATGCAGGATTGTGGGTGATTGTCTCCCCTTCTCAGATGCTTGGTCTCAGGTTGAGGTGTTTGGCAGAAATCAATGATTTTTCAGAACATTGGAAGGTGCCCACAACTGGCACTATTTTTTGATACTTCAAAGCACCTAGGGACAGTCCCCTGCTTTTCCATCCAAGAGTAAGCTTAGGAATGCTTTGTTTCATTCTAGGTCAGGCTGCCTGCAGATATAGACCGTTTTCCTCTGCTGCCTTATTGCCAGTTACATTAAATACAGTATATGACAGAGTTTATTAATACTGTAGTCAACATCCGTACGAGCATATACAATGGCCCCCATGCAGAAAAAGACTCCATGGAGCCAAAAGATAGCAGTGATTCCATCAGTGATAGTGAAAGTCGTCCTACACAGTACCCTCCTCTCTCTGGTCTCCCTCACACAACCATGAAGGTTTTCAAAGGAAAGTGCAGGTTAATTTGTTTATTTTTCTTTATATTTTGTATTTTATTATTTTGTTACTATATTATAGCATTGAGTTTCCATTATTCCTTATGGGGAAATTCGCTTTGATATACAACTGCTGTGGATTGCAAGCATGCTTCTGGAACGAATTATGCTGGCAAACCAAGGTTTTATTATATTTGGTTTGCTGAGAAAACCTGTAAAAAGGCAGAGGCACCTTCCTCTCATTCAAATAAGAATCTGAGATATAGAATTAAATCAATAACACAACCATCCCCATCCCCTTTTCCAGAACCACTTCTCAGAAGCCCCAGTCCTCCCAGCTTCCTATTTCATGTTCCATCTACACTGAGCTTTCTGTTCTTTGAGCCTTCCACACTTTCTCTCACCTCCCGGCCCCCTACTGTGCTGTTCTCAAGGTCTGTAACAATCTCTCCTCTTTGCCCTGATATTCCTACTAGATTTTCATGTCTTAACATTAAATGAAACCTCTCCCACAAAGCCTTCCAAGACCCTTCCACACTAAGTTAGGAAACCGTGGGGTTTAGAATCTAGCAAGTTTGTTATTAACTTGACAGCTAAGCTAAGGAGTCAAGCAAATGGAAATCAAAATATGTACCTTCTTTCTCACTCATGTAAGCTGAGTTGGAGAACTCAATTTTCATCTGAGGACAAGTGGCCTTGCTGAGATTTCAAGGCTGAATTAGACACTCACCTACCAGTGGTAGGGTCAGCTGGACAACTGTAGAACTCCCCAAGGGGAGCTCACTGCTAGGAAACTTATAGTACCACGGGCCACAAAACGTGTTTCCTGAAAGCTGGTTGATTGGCAGAGAAATCGACAGAGAAAGGAACTGAGGGATGCATATTCCCATGAGGACTTGGAAGAGAAGCTAGGAATTACTGGGCAAGAGAGCTAGGTTTATAGATATGGAACCTGTGAGTGCAACCCCCTCCTTGTGAAAAAAGGCGAATGTACATTCTTCCCCAACAATATATACTGCTGGAAGAGCCCCTCATAATCCTGGGGCACACTGGATAAGATTGTGTGTGTATTTGCCTATTTCCCCACTAGACCTTTGGTCCCATAAATTCAATAACAACCATGGCTGCTTTGCTCACCAGCTATCTCAGGACACACAGCAGCCACTCATCACACGCACACACCCTGAAAGAACTGACCGGTCAATTAGTGACACGTCCTTCTAGTCATCCCAAAGGAAATCTTCTATTTGCTAACATTGAGATGAAAAAGTTATTTGAATAAGGACAACTTACAGATTCGTGATGCCTAGGGGTCTTCAAATAGGGTCAGCAAAAACAATCTAAGACCTTTAGAAGCCTGTAGAAAAGGCAAGACTATAGCTGAATCTTATTTTATGGGAACAGTGTTGACTCTTGGGTTGGTTATGCTCACGATGTGTGGCTGAAGCAAAGGACAAAGCAGAAAAAGTGGGGAGAGGAGGTGGGGGAGGTAATACAGGAAAAAAAGGATTGATGCTCGAAAGGCATAAAATACAGAGTTGGCAGAGATTACACAAACTCTCAACTGAATGTTTTTTAAAATATACCAAATCAGTTAAAATTGTTAGCATAGAGACTATTTCTGTGTGACAACTCACAAAAATAAATTAATTAGATAGTTAAAAAATTCCCAAGTTACATGTTCTCAGTTCTCCAGGAGCCGTCGAACAGCTTTAGAAGCAGCAGGTCAGTCGGTAGGAAGTAATAACAAGTGTCGGCAGAGATAGGGTCAAACTGGAACCCTCATACACTGCAGGTGGGAATGTAAAATGGTGCACTTTGGAAAACAGTCCGACAATTCCTAAAAATTTAAGCATTGTGTTAGCATATGGCCCAGAAATTCCACTCCTAGGTCTGCACCCGTGCGAACTGAAAATATATTTCCATGCAAAAACTTGGGTATGAATAAAGTTTACAGTGGCATTATTCATAACAGCTGAAGACTGGCAACAATCCAAATGTCTGTCAACGATGAATGGATAAACAAAATGTGGTATGTCCATATAGTGGAGTATTATTCAACCATAGAAGGAAAAGAAGTATCGATACATGCTACAACACGGATACACTGAAAAGATTACGGTAAGTGAAAGAAGCCGGTCACAAAGGACCACATAGTACACGATTCCATTTTTATGAAATACCCAGAATAGACAAATTCACAGAAACAGGAGTAGACTAGAGGTAGCCAGGGGATGGTGAGCTGGGGAGAAAAGAGAAGTGACAGTTAATGGGTAAGGGAGTTACTTTTGGAGGTCATGAAAACATGCTAAAATTTATTGCGGTGATGCTTGCACAACTAAAAGCCATTGAGCTGTACACTGTAAATAGGTGGATTATAGTCTGTGAGTTATATCTCAATAAAGCTGTTAGGAAAAAAAAAAATAGGCAGGGTTTTGGACTGGGACCCCCAGGAACCACTACATCCTGAAATTGGAATGAGTCTGGTTCCACTGCCTATGGCAGGCACTCCTCACGGCCCACCCTCCTTACAGATTCCCGTGGCTGAGCTCCCGCTCAGGCTTGCTTTATTTATGAGATGATAAGGTTGCAGCAAGCAATTCTGAAGGCAACCTATTTGGTACCACTCATTTAAAAACATTAAATGGGTGTGTCACCAGAAGAGGCCAAGGAAACTAGCTGACACCAACCGGCTGTGATGAGATGCTTTCCAACAGATACAGAGGTAAAATGCCCTGCAAGTTAGGACCCACACTGGCTCACTCACAGCGGGCAGATTAGCTTTCAAGAAAAGGAAAAACCTGGGATATGTGCTTAGGGTGTTGTGCCCAGGAAATACTTATCTCCCATCCTTCTCATTGCACTAGGATGTGGGTTATAAAGCACCTAAGAGGTGCCCCCCTTTTTAAAGAAGTTATCTTCTTTATACCAATCCTATCAGAGAGACGGTATTGTCCCCATTGTATAGGCAAGGCAATAAACTTAAATTCCAATAGAAACCATCTTAAAGGCAGTCACCCCGGGTTGCAGAGCAGTCTGACTCCACAGGCCAAGCACGCTCCCGTTCCCCACCTGGCCTCCCTATCCTGTGCACGGGCAGAGGCAGAAGTGCTTCTGCGAACACTCAAGAGAACCCACAGAGGTTTCCCATGGCTCTGAGCCCACCCCTCTTGCCCCAGCACACCCCTGGCCATTGGATGGGTTTGTGGTCTAAGTCCCTGAAGTAAGGAGTGGACAGAAATCCATCTGTCACTCACCGGGACAGATACAAACCTCAATGTAATTTGTTTTCCAATGGTTTCGGCTTAAAGTTCTGGTTTGGCATTGGCTTTTTAACAACTAACAGCTGTAGGCAATTTTCACACAGAATAAAGACATCAATAAGGCAGAGAGTGGAATTTTCTCCCTTATGAATACAGAACAATGAGCTGCCTTCAAGATGTACATGGAGCTACCACCACACAGGCTCTGGCTTAGGTCTCATCTGGGGAGTCTGATAGAGCACAATTGAAAAGACAGTGGATGTAGAGGCTTTGAGGGTACTAACTCTGCCCACCAGCTCCAACTACCACCAAGTGGGCCCTCATCTATCAGCAACATCTATCTCCTTAGGTGGGCTTTGGGTTTTCAAATACTTTAAATGGGATACACTGGACCAGATGGACTTGACAGATACATTCAGAACTTTTCATCCAAAAGCAGCAAAATACACATTCTTCTCGAGTGTACGTGGAACATTCCCCAAGATAGATCACATACTGGGTCATAAAATACTTTAAGTGGGAAATAAAACCAAGCCCGTGAATACATTATTGCCCTTCCTGATAGCCATCATGGTAGATGATTCACTGCCTCTCCCTGGAAGAGGATTATATGTCCTCCACTGCCCCAGTGACCTCAGGATTGTCCATGCGACTTGTGGTGCCAGTCTCTACAGAAGGATGATTCATCCTTACCCTGTGATCTCAGGAGTGGCCACGTGATTTTCACCTGCCAAAGAAATGTGGGCAGAAGTGCCACATGCCATTTCCAAGCATAAGCTTAGAGCCCACTAGCAGTTTGCCATGTCTCTCCTTACTCTTCCACCAGGCCTGGGTCTTGGATGAAAGATGGTGAGGAACAAAACCACACCTGACCCACAATGGACATGCAGCATCAGCAAGGGATAAGCTGTTGTAGTTTGTAACCGTCACAGGATGAACTAGCTGAGATGACTGAGACAGCCATTGACACCGATCCCCACCACTTCCCTTCTTACCTTCAATCACTCACAGCTCACATCCTCCAGAACGTCTTCCTTGACCACCCTCCTCATCACTGTGTCCTATACCCCACAACACATCTACACACCATGCAGAGGTGGGTTGTGCTTCTTCCTCTAGTGGCATTATACTTTTTTATCAATCCCCTTTTGCTACTGAAACTGTCAGCTGTTTCAGAGAAGGTTCTAGTTTCCCACTTTGAACCTCCCCATTAACACCTAGAACATAATCTCTGCATGCAGAGGTGGGAGAGGGGAGAGATTCCTTAAACACCAAAAATATTCATCAACATCGTAAAATACAAACATGCTGCCAAGAGCCATCTCTTCTTTTTCCCAACCAATTCTGGTTGGTAATAGGCTTGGTAATACTCTCATATTGGCTTATCTTATAGGGTAAGCCTATAGGTAAATTCTGGTCTGGAAGAGCTGCAGTGGCCTGATCGGTTCAGACATTACCCCTGGAGGGCAGTAACACAGCCTACATTACTTTCTGACCTAAGAGTCATGCAAAATGATAGCACTCTCGAGTATCTGTTGAATGATACAAATGGTCTGATTCGTCTGATTAGAACTAACTCCATTACAAAATGCCGGCAATGATCGAGGGAGGATAGAGTACTCATGTAACATTTATTGAGCACCCAATGAGGGCCAGGCACTGGGCCATTCCCACTATGTATTACTCTCGCTTCGACACTACATCACACTAGAAAGAGGACTTATTTTTTTTTCTCACTTTCCAGAAAACAGGCTCATATGCTTCTTCCATACTTACACAGATAATAAAGTCCGAATAGTAACTTGAACCAATGTCTTCCTAATCCACATGCCAGGACTCTGAACTATACCATAATATACCTCTATAACATGGAATGGAAAGAAACACTACTTCAGAGGTAGCTAAAAAGCTAAGCTGAAGAGATCACTTACATCTTTTGAGAAGAGGTCCTACACCAGATATCTCACTTCAGTACAGTGGATTCTAAAATATGACAGGATTCATGAAAAGCTTCCCACAACACTTATTACTACAGTCTGATCATTAGGCTAAATAATTAACTGCCTTAAGTAATAATGGCTTTCATCAAAGGATCTGGGACAGGAAGAGGAGTAGGACTAACTGTTTAGAAGACATTCATACAGCACACTGAGAGTAGGGGTGGAGAAAGCATTAGAGAATTGGAGGGCTGTGAGGCAGAGGACACAGGTATAGACTCACGCTGGGATGGAAGGCAACAGGAGAAGCAACTTGGGATGTGATTCGGCCACATATTCGAAGATCTAAGGGTCTAAATCCCTTCACTTAAAGCAAAGCCCTCTGATGTAGTAAAGCAACCTTCTTCTTTCTCTTCCTCCAGAGGCTCAGTGCCCACAGCTGGGGTGCCAATATAAAGGGGTCATTGCACTGAAGAAGGGCAAGCCCATGGCTAACCAAACGAAACCAGGCACACCCTCTCCTCTTCCTCCTGGCTCCCAACCACCGGCAGGAAGCAAGTTGGAGACTCACCACAAGTTCAGTGAACATGACATCCAGCTCCTCCACAGGGGGCATGGGTAATGCTGGCTCCATGGTCTGAAGCGCAAAGTTGCTATCGTTTCGCAGCCGATAGGTGATTTCCGGGTGATCATTATTTCGGAAACAGCAAAAGATGAATGAAATCCCCCGTCCACCTCTCTTCCTTGGGGCCATGGCGGATTTCTGTTCTATTTCTTGAAGTGACTAAACTCTGCAAAAACAAGACAAGACATGGTTAAAGGTGCAAAAATGGATAAAAGATTTTTTTTTTTTTTTTTTTTTAAAGCCAGACCAATTCAAGAAAGACCCTCTGCCCTGGAGGCAGTTGATAGCCTGCAGGGCATAAAGAGGACAACCCCGAGATGGTTTGGAGTTCAGTTACACAAAGAGCACATCCTTCTATTCACTTGTTGAATGTTTCCTGTGACCAACTGCTGAGCAAACAGTACAATTCTCCCCCTCCACACCACGGCACATGCCCCAGTCGCACTGGGCTACTGGCCATTCTTTGCCTATCACATGCTCTTTATTGCCAACCCATCTTGTTCTTTAACATCCCCTGAAAGAATGACCTTCTCTTCCTCACCCCTTAGGAATCCAGGATCTCTTATCCTTTAAAGTTTGATACCAACGTCCTCTTTTTCACCTTCCCAAAGGAGAATTAATATGTATGCTAAGGCATATCTACCCATTCCAGCTCATATCATATTCTAAGTTCGTTAAGAGAGTATTGTTAGACACTGCTAGACAGCCAATAACTTCAAGTCAGGGGAAGGGACTGACCATCAAACACCTTGTTGGCCCTAGTGCCCTGCACAGTGCCAGGAAGGTAGGAGGCACTCAGTTCATGTTTATCATGTTGAATAATTTAAATTCATAACAAACGAAGAGTGATTTCACATGAGCTTTCCAAACAGAAAAGATCAAAGGAGTCCACCAATACAGAAATAGTCATAGTATATTCACATAACAGAATACTATGCACTCATTTAAAAACGACACAGCATCTGTATATGTAGATATGAAAACATGTTCAAGATACTTTATGATATACTGTGCGTATTACAGAATTACATGTTTTAAAGAATGCATATATGTTTTTATGAATATATGTAAGAAAGGGCAAATAGCACTAACCTCTAAAATAAAAACAGGGGATTGGAGAACTATCCTTTTTCATTTTGTACCCTTTTGAATTTGAATTTTTTTTTAATGTTTATTTATTTTTGAGACAGTGCAAGCAGGAGAGGGGCAGAGAGAGAGGGAGACAGAATCCAAAGCAGGCTTCAGGCTCTGAACTGTCAGCACAGAGCCTGACATGGGGCTTGAACCCATGAACTGTGAGATCATGACCTGAGCCGAAGTCAGATGCTTAATCGACTGAGCCACCCAGGGGCCCCTTGAATTTGAATTTTTACCATAAAAATACATTTTTAGGGGCCCCTGGGTGGCTCAGTCAGTTAAGTGTCCAACTGTGGCTCAGGTCATAATCTCACGTTGCGATTCCTGAGTTCGAGCCCCACGTCAGGCTCCATGTTGACAGGTCACAGCCTGGAGCCTGCTTTGGATTCTGCATCTCCCTCTCTCTCTGCCCGTCCCCTGCCCGTGCTCTCTTTCTCTCTCAAAATAAATAAACATTAAAAGAAATTTTTAAAAGACACATTTTTAATTATTATATAGTTTTTTGTAATTATATGTATTGCCTTGGGAAAATTCCAAAGTTATACTGTCAATTGAAAAAAGCAAATCAAAGAATGATATGTACAACACGATGCCATACTGGCTTTTAAAAAACCAATCTCATACAACATTACAAGCTCCGGTAGAAGTTTTCATAAATAACTATGATTTACAAACACTTCTGGAGTCAAGATCTCGCTCACTTAAGGGATGGTGGTCTCCAAAAGCCAGTGACTAGAACTCTTTAGAATGGGAAGGGAAGGTAAATGTTAAGAGCAGGTTTTCCCTCACGTAGCCCTATGTGATACTCCAACTGGCTCTGGAATAACAACTTGGCCGAGACATCCAATATCCCAAACTGTTGAAGCATATATCTCCTGGCCTAAAGTGTACTTGTTCAATGTCATAGGAGACATGTGCAGTGCCTGGGATTCCTTTGGCAAATGTGTGTTAATACCTATTATATACCAGGCACTATAAGCACTGAAGGATACATAAAGGAAATGGGTCACTAGGAGATTATAATCTGGTGGGAGAGAGTAGTACACCAAACAGTTATAAAAAGGCAATATGGTATATTATACCAGTGGGTGCTACGTAATCGAGCAGGAAGTACATAGGGGAGAATGTGGGTATGGTCCCTGATGGATGAGTGGAGCTTCGATAGATTATGGAAAGCAGGGCATTTTGGCAGAAGGAACAGCGCAAGCAAAGGCATGGGGTGGGAAGGGGCATGGAGTACATAGGGAATGAGTAGTGGTGTGGCACAGCTTGTGTTATATAACACAGCCTTCCCACAGCAAAACCCTGGGGCTCTCATCTTCCTGATCAAAACCCACTGAAGTCTCTCCGATACCAATCTAAACTGGCTTCCAGTGCTCCATCAAATCAGACCCAACTCAACTTCTCTGTCTTTCCTATTTCCTTGAAAGTATCTTTCACTTTAGCCAACAGACCATTTTCCACGCCCCATACACATCCCACGCTCCTCTCTTCTTCCATCCCAGTGGTCTGCTCATTCCTTCTGCCTTTATCTTTGTCAACATGCTCCCATCCTGCCAGCACCAATCCTGACAGTACTCAGTATGGTGAGCCCATCCACGGCTGGTGAAAACTGAAATTTGTTTCAACGTTCCTGAAGGGCAGTTTACCGACGCCTTTCACTCATACTTTTGACTCGAAGTATTTCTACTCCTAGAAATATATCCCAATGGAATATTCCGAGATACTATCGAAAATGTGGTCACAACAATTTTCAAAGCATTACCTAATAACCAATAAACAAAGGCATAAAATAAGTTCTAGTTATAGGAGACTATATGAAAAGGTTAATCATGGTATAACTAGATGACAGATGACCAAGCAGTCCTCTCTAAAAGAATATTTAATGACATGCGCATTTTATATGTAAAATAAAGAATAGGTATCCAGTGTCCCATTCATGTACGAACACAAGCTGTCAGGATGGGAGCGTGTTGACAAAGATAAAAGGAAAAAAGGATAAGAGAAACAGCACAATGTGAGCCAACAGTAAGCTTGTGTCAAAACCACCAAAAAACTTCTTTGTACTTTCCCAAGTTGTTGTCACAATGAAGACATACTACTTTCACAATCAAATGAAGATGAGATTTAAAAAAAAAAAAACAACAAAAAAAACTGTATGATCATTTGTTTATATGACAGATGGAAGGAGGGGAATGTGTATGCAAAAATGTTCTTATCAAAAATATCCAAGTTATGGTGATCTATACACCAGTGTCCCAAACTATCTGAGGCGAAGGATGAGTTGCTTCCCTCCAATCTGTTAGCAATGTATTTTTGTAAAATAGAGTACAACTATTTCAGCAATGGCAAAATGCTAGAAGAATTTCTCTAAGAGTGCAATTCTTGTATTCTTTGTTAACCAGCATGGGGAAGGAGCAATACCACTGACGTACACGAGGAGATGGGAGTTCAGACTTAGTTCACTAAAATACAACTGTGAATGTCTGTCTCCGACGTATGTCCTCAGGACCCAGCCATGTCCCCCTCGGCAGCCAGGCCAGAGTCCTGCACACCCTGTCACTCAACTGTCAGTAAGTATCCTGAAGAGACTGTTCAGGGATTAGTGTCAAGGTCTGCATGACTAAGCACCTCTGTATGGGGGTAAAGAGGCAGTATTCACGCTACTGGAAGACAGGAGAAAACAAAAACAAAAAAAAACAAAAAAAACAAAAAACGGGCAAGACCCAGCTCATGGAAGGTCATATGGTCAATGCTTAGCTTTCAAGTTTATTTCCAGGCAGTCTTGCTAACCTATCCCATTGAATGTGGTCTGGGCCCTCTTAGCATTTTGTGACCCCTATGAGGCAGAGCCAACACTTACGGTAATTTGCGGTCTGGGTCTTACTTCCCCTATTGAAGAGTCAACTCCATGAGAAAAAGTGCCCACAGCTTGTGTCACTTAGTGCCTCACACACATAGGAGCACGACCCAAGTATTTGGGAAATGAATTGAGAGCAACTTTACTTTTGT
The DNA here is from genome assembly GCF_024362965.1 of Panthera pardus. Taxonomy (NCBI): domain Eukaryota; kingdom Metazoa; phylum Chordata; class Mammalia; order Carnivora; family Felidae; genus Panthera; species Panthera pardus. The sequence goes on along the minus strand of NW_026526810.1, from coordinate 98,286,415 downwards.
ACTTTATAGGTTGTTTCACTTAAACCCAAGTTTTATTACATTCTGGCTGTATTGAGGGGGGGAGGGTGTGCACAAGAAACACAGAGATCTAAAAATCAGCCCAAAGCATTTAAGTCTTTTTTTCTTTAAGCCAGCAGTTCTATAAACAAACACAAAATGAGGGTCTTGGCTAGATTCTAAGATGGGTGATAAGATACAGAGTCCATTACGTTTAAGAACCTAATTGAAATCATTTTAATAAGGACCAAAATATTGCCTTTGACAGGTGATTTGTGTTTAAAAGCCTCACGAACACCCAAAAGCCAAGTTTTTATGCTGGCTCCTGTGTGTGACACCAAATACAAGGTCTTCCATTAAACCCATCCTTAAACTATAGATGATGGCAAAGCTTTGAGACTTCCAACAGGCTGCCATTTTTTTCTATGTTTATTTTTGAGAGAGAGAGAAAAGATAGAGTGTGAGCAGGAGAGGGGCAGAGAGAGAGGGAGACACAGAATCCGAAGCAGGCTCCAGGCCCTGAGCTGTCAGCACAGCAGGGCTCAAACTCTGAAACCATGAGATCATGACCTAAGCCGAAGTCAGCGGCTTAATCAACTGAGCCACCAGGCGCCCCCAGGCTGCCATTTTTAATACACATACTTGGAACTCACTGTTAAGAGACTAGATTCCTAGATATAGACCAAAGTGGAAGCATAAGTAATCATCCTATGACCCCTCAGTGGCAGTAGACACTTCTGGTCAGCCCTCCTTAACCGCCCTGGCACTTCGCTAATGAGCAATCCCAACAGCTGTGTATGTAATTTTACAAAGCACATCCACACCCATTTTATCATCCTCATTTCACATATCAGACTGAAAGGGAGACTTGGGAGGGAGTGGGGAAGTTAGGAAGAGAGAAGTTGGGGAGGGACTTGCTTTGCTGCAGAACGTAAAGGGATGTTGACTGGAAGAAGCCTAACTGGTTCGGAGTGGGGCAGGGAAGCTTGGCAGAGGTCAGGGAACCTGAGTGCTTAATCCAATGGGAATCCAATCCCCACCCTCTCCAATCCCAAGGCCATGACCTTAGTTCAGCCTCCCCTTATCTCATCCGTATAATTACAACAGTTCCGTAACTCTTCTCCTTAACCTGTGGTTCTCCAGTTTAGGGGCTGACAAACCTTTTCTGTAAAGGACCAGATAGTAAATATTTTTAGCTTTGTGGGTTCTTAAGTCTCTATCACAACTCATCAACCCTGCCATTTTATTCTGAAAGCAGCCACAGACATCTGTAAAAAATGGGCATGCCTATATGCCAATACAACTTCACCGTGGACACTGAAATCTGAACTTCACAGAACTTTCTCATGTCACAGAATATTCTCTTTCAAAATTTGTTTTATTATTTAAAAATGTGAAAACTATTCTGAGCTCATGGGCCATACAAAAATAGGTGGTGTGTGCATGGAGGCCCAGGGGTTGAAGGTCACCAACACCTGCCCTAGTTCATCGTATTAATCATTTAATTCATTAAGTCAAAATTCTGTTGAGTACTGAGGTGTCTGGCTGGCTCATTTGGAAGAGCACATGACTCTTGATCTCGCGGTCATAAATTCCAGCCCCACGTTGGGTGTGGACATTACTTAAAAAAAAAAAAAAAAAAAACCTGTGTGTGGGGGGGCAATTTATTGCATGCTAATTACGTGCCAAGCACTGTTCTAGGCACTGAGGAAACAGGGATGAAAATGAGATGATGTGTCCTTCAGGGAGTTTTAGAAAAGATGTTTTGGAAAAGGCATGAAAAAAAAATCAAGTAAACTGTATTAATTTTGGTTAGGGTTACAGGGGATGCAAGAAGCAAGTGAAAGAAAATGGTGGTGATGGTGGTGGTGGAGACAGCGACTTTCAATAGTGTGATCGGGGACAACCTCTCCAGAGAGAGGGGATTTAAGCTGAGACCTAATGGATGAATGGGACCAGTCCTGCAAAGTGTTGGAGGCAGATGATTCCAGGTGGGAGGAGTGTGTGCAGAAGCCCAGAGCAGGTGGGCAACTTGGCACATCTGGATCAGGGAAGACAACAAGTATGGCTGGGGCATAGTGAGTAATGACAGTGTTAAGGGAGAAGAAGCTGGAGAGGGGAGAGGCCCAGACTCCAGGGACTCGTACACCAGAGTGAGGAGTCTGGGGTTTATTCTGGGAACATCATAAATGTGATTGTGTCACTCAATCACGACTTCTGTCGTGTCTCCTGGATACAGTACAGCTTCCGGCCGGGACCATAAGACCCTCCGTGGTCTAGTCCTTGGCTACTTATTGTCTATCCTTGTCTCCCAGTACCATGAGCACTGTCCATCCATGTGCCCACCGCCCCCCTGCCAACATGCAAGAAGTAATCAGACATTCACAGGAGTCACTTCTGAGCCCACACATCCACAGTTCCCTCAGCCTAAGGTGCTCTTTTCCTTATGAACCTGTCTTCCACTGACCATTCAAAACCCACTCAATGTTTTAATGGGCCTTAAGTTTTCCAGAGATGGTTGCACGTTCCTTTCCACATCCCAAGCACTATATATATATATATATATATATATATATATATATATATATATATATATATATATATATATATATTTGAGTGTTTTTTGGTTGTCTGGATTTTTTTTTTAATTCATGTCTGTTTCCCCCACCAGGCTATGAGATCCTGAAGACAGGGACTATGCTTCATTCAGTCTCTGGCACATGGTATATTCTCAATATATGTTTGTTGAATGCAAAAGCATAAATGCCTAAGTGAACAGATGGCTTGTTTCTGAACTTCAGGATTGTGTGACTGGGTGTTCTTCCCACAGTTGCCTGCAGATCTCTTTTTCACAAATGCCAAGACATTTAAAGTCAACCAGATCACCAAGTGCTCCTTAGCCACTTGTCAAGCTTTCTGATGCTGACAGTAGCCTCACAAACAGACTTCATCCTCTGGGTATTTGCAGCTTCCCTCAAGCAAGGAGCTTCTTTCTGGCTGAATTAGCTCATGCTTGTTTTTTCCACCCAGCCTCAAAAGTAAGATCCATGGGAAACAGACCCACTGAGAATCTTTTAGACTTTTCCCCATTCCTTACATTCAATGAACACCTTGCCCGAGAAAGTATTCACTTCTTCACCTATCATAGCTGAACCTCAAGAAGCCAGACACAGCATTAGGTGCTATAGACACAGATGAAGAAAGTCCACAGACTCAGGGAGATCACAGACTAGTGGGGACATTTAGGAAGCGACGAAGCTGCTAACTCTGTCCAGTGAAGAGGGAATACAGAGTTACTGAAACCTGGGACCTGTGTTTCCACATCTTGGCCCCTTTTTAATCAGATCAGCCCGAGGGAAAGGACTAATTCCACCATGACAGCTGGGCCCTCAACCAGAACACATCTTCTAATCTCAGCTTCTGGCATCGTTGCAGAGGGGAAGAAGTCACTTCTGCGACATCCAAAATGCAATCCATCTATAACATTACAGATGACTATTGCTATGCCACGCACAAGGAAGCAATTAAAAAGCTACTTAAGATTCTGGAGCAGGTGCATTCTGCTTAGCAAAGAATAAGAAATTTAATCCATCTGTGGCCTAGCTCGAAGTCAGAGTCATTTGTACTGCTCTTTAACAAAACAAACAAGACTCTCAACATGGTAACAGTCAACAAATGAGGGCCAAATTTTTGGTAATATAGACGATGATGATCAGGATGATCTAAAACATTGGAGAACTTACAGTCCACAAGAAGACCCTCCCTAACACTCTCCTTTGATAATGCCAGGTCACAACACATATGTGATATGTAAGCATTGTTTTCCACAAAGCAGGTCAATATCTGTACCGAATAAATAGGGGAAACTTGAAAGCAGTGTTGACAAACCAGATTTGCACCCATGCATACATCTTTCTGATTGCTTCATCAGGGACTTTTGCCACACGTTGGTAAGATGGCTGTCCAGACCGAAGGATACGCTCACTGGCTAAGTAACCACGGTTTTCCTCTAACCAAAGTGGTCACGGGGGAAGCAACTTAGATGCTGGAGGAAGAGAGACAAGGAGAGACCATGAGTTCCTGCCAGCCACCAACGTGATTAGACAGTTGAGAGCTCCTGCATGTACTCACAACGATATCGTAACCCACGTCTATTTTTTTAATCAAAACAGTATTTCACGTTTAATTCTCCAATTATAATTTCAGTACTAAAATACTGGCATTGTTCCTTCATTGTAAATGGTCTCCGGAATTTCTGAAACAATGTCACAGACTTAAAAAGAGGGACAAGCAAAAAAAAAAAAAAAAAAAAATTATACCGTAAGAGCAACTTTAAAGAGAATGGCCGGGGAACCCTCCATTTTGGTGCCATACCTCTTATTTTCAGAGATGCAGTTTACCCCACATTTTGCAATTTTCCAATGGGCCCTGACATGCAGTTTTGGTTTCAACAGCACGATAATGTTAACCCAAATTCTCTTATCAAGAAGAATGTGAAAAGAAAAAACTGCTTTGCTTCTTTCCTTGGCCATCTCTCTCCGCTCTCGCATTCCTCATGTCTGGTTTCATTTCCCAAGCACACCAGATGCCAAGTACTATTTGGAGCTTTAAAAAAATCATGGGATACGGTCTAAAGGTTGCAGGAGAAACGTTTGAAAGGCGATGTGTTTCCCCCGCAAGTTTCAACATCCTCTCCACCAGGAAACGGAAAGGGCGTTTCTCAGTGTGTCCAGCGGAGGGCCAGCCCTTCCCACACACTCAAGTCCCAAAAGGATGTTCGAACGGGGCGCTTCTGGAAGTGGGTCTTGGAAATTCACCCTGTAGTCAGTCCCTTCAGCTCACTGACTTTCCTGATGCAAGAGGAAAACAATTTAGGCACCAGGCACCCTAAAACAGGGCAGTATACACAAAACACACTCCTTCCTGTGTGCCCTCTCTGCATCAGTGGGGGGAGGGGGTGCAAAGTGGAAGCCAGAACCTGTCCCATTCCTTCCCCTCTTCCTCCCTAAATAATAAGGAAGGAACCCAAGCGAAGTCCATGCACACCCTCAAGCCAGACCAAGCCTCAACCAGCACATAATTCTTTCTTCCAAGCCCAAGTCATAGACTCCTGCCAGAAAACACCTGCTCTTCATGTAAAGAGCAAAGGAGGGGGACCTCCAGGTCTCACCCTAAAAAGCTGGCAATGACTCTTCTGCCATGACTCAGTACTTTAACCACAGGTTTGGGACATAAATCCCTAAAGCCAATACAACACGGTTCTCGAGTTAGGAGTTTGTGTTGTTCACGTGACAGAAACCAGTCTGGAAGCCAGGACATCTCGTCTCGATCATCTGGGAGAAGAGCCAAACCAAAAGTGTCATTGGAGTCCCCACCAAAGAAAGCACAGCCTTGCCAGACAGCCTGTGCCCTTGGGCCTGCCGACCTGTTGTGAGTTAAGTCAATAAACAGATTTAAGCTGAAGCCAAAAGAAATGCAAATCGTTTTCTCCCTTTAGGTTTCCATCTTCACTGCCTCTAAGGGATCCACCTAGATGTGCAAGGACAAATTTCAATGAGAGGTTACACAAACATAGGAAGTTACAACTCAATGGCCAGTTCTGTCACATCAAAGCTCTCACTCTTCCAAGAGGCCAAGTTTTGTTCTTTAACAAACATGTAAAACAAGCAACTTTCCTGAATCACCTAGCAGCTCTTTCAGGAAGAATAGGAGAATACGACATCACAGTCACCAGAGGAGAACGCGAGTACCCTACGGGGCACCAACAGCTGCCTGTACCCTGTGGCTCCAGTCCTCTGCTGACCCTACTTGAGTAACCCCTGAAGTCAGAGTCTTCACCCCTGCAGGCAGATGTGGTGCCTCTTTTTTTTTTTTTTTTTTTTTTTTTTTTAACATTTATTTATTTTTGAGACAGAGAGAGACAGAGCATGAACGGGGGAGGGGCAGAGAGAGAGGGAGACACAGAATCGGAAGCAGGCTCCAGGCTCTGAGCCATCAGCCCAGAGCCCGACGCGGGGCTCGAACTCGCGGACCGCGAGATCTTGACCTGAGCTGAAGTCGGACGCTTAACCGACTGAGCCACCCAGGCGCCCCGATGTGGTGCCTCTTGAAATGCCTCCCCACCACGATGATCACACTTCAGGGGTGTTAGGTTTCAGACCTTTCCAAACAAGTAGCCAACACGTTGGGGCAATCCACACAGAATATTTAAGTGACATTAAAAGACACTGCCTAAAAATAAGTAGATTACTACTCATTTTTTGGAACCTTCTCACAACTGAAATAATTCTGGCAAATCCTGAGAGAGAAGAGGTTGAATAGATATGCACTTAGTTTGAAAAACTGTGCTTTCCAGATCTAGGAGTAAAGTCTAATACGGCTTAGAGAAGATAAACCAGAGGTACTCTGGGCTGAGGACGCGCAATGCCATCCTCAAAGGAGTATCTAGTCCCTCTTCGCAGTGAGGCCATAAGACATGGTTCCTTGAAAAGTGAGTACTGCTACTAACCCTCCCAGCCCCCAAACCAGATGCTGCTCGACCTTACTCCTCCCCAAATACTACAACGACATTTTATCATCAAGGCGTTTTATTGCCAAGTAGGTACAACTTCCACTTGTGTGCAGGCCTTTATGGAGAATAATGTCCACTGGCATCCTAGGGAAACTACAGTTCCCTGGACTGAAAATAAAGAAATAAAACCCTGCCTGGAAGGCTTTATATGTTCATGTTTACTGAAAGAAAATTTAAACCTCACTAATTACCTTCTTCTGTTCATGTTCTTCTGACTACTTTCATGCCAAGTTTCATACTTGCAGCAAGAGAAAATGAAACACCATGTAGAACAAACTTTCTTGGTTAAGCTTAGCCTCATTCTCTGGGAACTATTAAGAAACCCCATCCTTCTCATGGAAAATGTCCATGCTTTTCAGTGAGGGAAAAACTAATGAACAGACACAACATGACATAGGCAGCCGTGGAGACTTGACCCAGGTTCAAAGAGCAGCTCACCCATTTCTTTCCTGGAGGAACCGGAGGAAAGGCTTCAAGACCCTAACGTCCTCTCTAAAAGCGTGATGGCTTTTAAGTGGACATTACAAAGGGAACGGAGAACTACCTTAGAGAGTTGGAAGGAGGATTTGTATTTGTTAACTACTGTTTGGTAGAAATGTGTTAACCAGATTCCTTTCTCTGACATTCCTGTGTGTATCAGCAGAACAAATTCCTGGAACGAGGCTGGTTTAATCTCTACAGGGCAGTTGTCATCACTAAATCAAGGGCTCTGCAGGTTAGTCAGCTTATCTGCAAATTGTGGGAAATTCTCTGAGAGTTTTAGGGGCCGTGTGGGAAAAGGCACTTTTAAAAAGTCTTAGCTTTCTTGTATATTTTGAAGCATTCAACAGATTTGGTATTTCAACCCAACCACTTATACAAGAACTACCACACAGCACACCCAACTGAGTCACTGCAAGGATGCTGACATGGGCAATACTGACCTGATTCCCCTTCACATTTTACTCAGGCACTGACCTCACCTACTTATTATTCTACTTTGTACCTCTGAAGGCATCTCGTCTATCCAGGAAAATCACTGAATTGGTCACCAAACTGGACAACGTGACTGTCAGCAGCCACGGCCACAGGCTTCCACACTTTTGCCTCAGAGAGGTCATTCTGAACATGTGTGGACACAGCCACCATTTGCCATTACAAATGTAAAAAATGTTTATAGAAAGCTAAGTCCATGGTGATTCCTGGGTTTAAAATTACAGTGTGGTGAGTTGTTGACTAGATCCTGAGCCTCTCTACAACACCTGCTGCTCAGAGGGGTTCATTTTGGGCAAGGCCAGCACCACACCTATGCTCAGGCTGTTACTAATGAGTCCTGCGCATGACAAGGCAGGGAGAAGCCACCCAGAAACTATAAGGACAGATGATGGAGTCACATTATGAAAACTGGAACTCCCTTGGAAAGAAGGACCCTGCCCTTCATAAAATTCTAACTACAAATTTTACATAATAAACCTTCAAGAGAGGCTTATGAAAAGATGCCGGTAAAAGCTTCAATTGAATGCGAGTTCGGGTGTGGAAATAAGGCAGTAAAGAGGCCTTCTGGCCCCCACCAGTATGGGATGTTGTGTGGCTCTTGTAGGTGTTGCTCTTCAATCAGAACTTCCCCGGCCCTTCATGAGAGACACACATACCCTCTAATGAATGAGAAGTGAAGGCATTACCTTGTCACGTCAGCCTCTAAAACTAATTTCCAAAAGAAAAAGCGCTAAAAGGACCAAGAGAAATAAAACTTTGATGTGGGATTTACCCAGTCTCCCTTCGTGTTAGGAAACTCCATAAGCACTTAGATATACAACCATCCAAAATCAGAACAAATTTTTTTCTTAATGGGGGGTGAGGTTGGGGAGAACTTCAGCCCCACAGTGGGCAATCTAATAATCTACGGATGGGAAAGTCAATTGTATTGCCTCAGTGGAGTGCAAAATGGCAATATCTATTGTTGTTTTTAATGTACTGGCCCTTTGATCCACATCTAAGGATTCCTAGGTTCCATATATAGGGGTTAACCTATAGATATACTTACACATGAGCACAGAGATATATTAACGAGGATGTTCACTACAGCACTGTAATAGAAAACCCATTCATTATTGGTAATAGAGAATCAGTCTAAGTGACCTTCAATAGGTGAATGTTTTAATAAATGTTTGTGCCCCTGCGGTGTAAGACACTGGTTTTCATACTCTGATGCCCAAGCTTTATTTACTCCATACCAATTATATCAGAATCTCTGGTATTGGGGGCCCAGGCATGAGTATTTTTCCAAACTCCAAGGGTAATTCCAATCTGCAGGTCAGTTTGAGAACCAGTGCTACAGAATCTTATGCCCAGGTTCAAAGAATGTCCTAGGTCCATGAATATTGACATGAGAAAGATCTAACATATTCAGAGGAGGAAAAGAAGAAAAAAGAAATCAAGTTGCATAGCAAGACATATGTATCACCATTTATGTTAAAACTAAAAACAACCCTGTGTTTGTAACAATACACACACACCTATATATGTGAATGCATAGAAATCCTTCCAGAATTGGTGGTATAAACTGTAAAGTTGGTCAAAAGTTAGCCAAATGCTTGGCACATGGAAGCTCGATAAATAGAGGCTATTACTTCCACGTGCATCTAAGTTTTTGGAACCTATGGTTTCATACTTGGATAATGAACTCTTCTTATAAGTGCACCAGACAGTATTCTACTGAAACTAGGAAGTTTGCAAGCTTCTCAATAACCCCATTAAAACTCTAAGTGTACACCTGAATAACTCATTAGCCTTTAAAATTACAGCTTGCTCTGTGTATACACAAAACCCATGCCCAAAAATGCAGGCAGATTCATTGTCAATATCATATTGATTTGTAGGTCCACCAAAATGGCGCATTTATAAGTTGTTCTATGTCAGCCAACAAATCTAAAAACTACAACGTAATGCTAGATGCCACCTTGATAAACAAAGAGGAAGAATATTCCCAGGGCTACGTGTTAAAGCCACAGGGATGACAATGTGACAAACTTTAGAAAAATGTTTTGTTTGGTCTTAAATTCTTCATATCCCAAGAGGCAATTAGTGGAGAATTTCTGGTTCCCTGAAGCCTTCAAATAGTCACAGGGCCAGTTAGAAGAAAAGTTGGGAGATTCTATCATTTTTTTCTTTTTATTTGGCTCTGTTTCAATTATATTTCTATTGTGGATCAGAAATCAAAGGGCATCACAAATACAGCCCAGGATAAGAGGCTTAAGGATGCTCATACATGGAATAAAACTTAGTATGTGGTACAGTCTTTTTAAAACATTTTTAATGATTATTTTTAATTTTTATATATTTTTTAATGTTTATTTATTTTTGAGAGACAGAGTGTGAGCCGGGGGAGGGGCAGAGAGAGAGGGAGACACAGAATTCAAAGCAGGCTCCAGGCTGTCAGCACAGAGCCTGACACAGGGCTCGAACCCACAAACCATGAGATCATGACCTGAGTCAAAGTCGGACACCCTAACATTTGCTTATTTTTGAGACAGAGAGAGACACAGAATCTGAAGCAGACTCCAGGCTCTGTACTGACAGCACAGAGACCAATGCAAGGCTCGAACTCATGAACGGCAAGACCACGACCTGAGCCTAAGTTGGTCACTTAACCGACTGAGCCACCCAAGCGCCCCAGCTTGTGGTACAGTCTTAAGATGCAATCAAACATATTTAAAAACTATATTTTTATAAAAATGAATTTAGTACAATTTTCAAAATTCTTCTCTATTTTACGTAATTTTAAAAAGGTATGCATCATCCACATTTACTTGGGCACTGAATGTTTGACTACAACTTTAAAGCTGGATTCCAGCAATTTTCTCCCAAGTACATGCTCCTAAGTTTCTATCTTTAAAGGTGGGGTCCTCTCTAAAATGAACAAATCAGGAGACTATATATGTTGGCGAGGATGTGAAGAAAGGGAACCCTCTTGCACTGTTGGTGGAAATGCAAACTGGTGCAGCCGCTCTGGAAAACAGTGTGGAGGTTCCTCAAAAAATTAAAAATAGATCTACCCTATGACCCAGCAATGGCACTGCTAGGAATTTACCCAAGGAATACAGGAGTACTGATGCACAGGGGCACATGTACCCCAATGTTTATAGCAGCACTTTCAACAACAGCCAAATTATGGAAAGAGCCTAAATGTCCATCAACTGACGAATGGATAAAGAAGATGTGGTTTATATATACAATGGAATACTACCTGGCAATGAGAAAGAATGAAATCTGGCCATTTGCAGCAATGTGGATGGAACTGGAGGGTATTATGCTAAGTGAAATAAGTCAGTCAGAGACAGACAGACACCATATGTTTTCACTCATATGTGGATCTTGAAAAACTTAACAGAAGACTATGGGGGAGGGGAAGGGGAAAAAAAAGTTACAGAGAGGGAGGGAGGCAAACCATTAGAGACTCTTGGATACTGAGAACAAACTGAGGGTTGATGGGGGGTGGGGGAGAAGGGAAAGTGGGTGATGGGCATTGAGAAGGGCACTTGTTGGGATGAGCACTGGGTGTTGTATGGAAACCAATTTAACAATAAATTATATTCAAAAATAAATAAGTAAATAAAAACAAAGGTGGGGTCCTCTTTATCAATCATTAAGTCACCACACTGCTTACAGAAGCAAATGAAAACATGGTGATCATATGAACTCATGAGAGGCAAGAGATGGTCTTTCCTGGACCAAGATTTTATCAAGGAATTTTATGAACTTGAGGTCTGAATGCTGACAATATTCCTATGAGATTAAGACTAATTATTTCCTGGCTACATCTTCCAAAGTTTATGTAGTTGAAACCCAATTCCTTCAAATATCACTAAATATTCATTGCAAACAGCTGGAAAGGAAATCTATGATTCTCAGAACTGCAAAATCATTTCCAGTATACTAGTATCGGTCCCAGTGAAACACAGTTACCATTACTTTGGAAGCAATGCACTGGAAGCATACACTGGAAAGCATACATTGTCAAAGAGGAAGTAAAATGTATTTTTTTGGGCTCTTCGCAAGTTAATAAAAAATGAGTACACAGCGCCCATAGGACAATGATGACCAAGTCTGAACAAATGGTCCAGCATCAGTCAATGTGGTATGCCTATCGAGCTTTGGGAAAATATCAAAGATTAAAGGAACTCCATCTGATACCTATTGAGTTAATAGGCTCTTTGGCAAGTGAGTTCCAAGTCACTTCCAGAAATCCCAGATGACCTTGGAAGAACCGGATAATGATGCCATTCTTGAAAGTTAAGAAGTCATACAAAGGTAGAGTCTTAAGGAAGCACAAAGTCGAGGCATGTGCTCTCAGAAAAAGTGTTTTCCTTTTTTTAATATGGGCTTCAAAACTGCCTAACCTATGCATAATAAAAGCAATTGAGGATACAGATAGGATAAGGGAAAGTTGTGAGAGCTAGCAGGCTTTGCCAAGGACAGGAGAACACGTGCGTTGAATAAGTGAACTGGTGAATGTATATCATCTCTTTTCATAAAGCTAACAATCAACCAAAATAGAAACTACCAGCAGCTACAATAAAAAGTGTTTTCTCATTGGTGATTTCTCTCCATGTGACAAACATCCTTGGGAAGTTATTCACACAGCTTAACAAATGATTCTGAAACTGCATGAGCCAAACAAATAGTGAAGAAAGATCTTTACTGAATTTTAATTACTATACATGATTACCACACTCGTGACTTAAACTCAGGCCAAAAAACAGGGCCATTCCACAGTCATCAAGGGGGAAGTGTGAAGGAAGCTGATACTAGCCAGTGCCCACTCCACCCAACTCTGTAATTTTCTATATAATTAGGTGAGAACAGTAATTGCTTAATTGCATAACTCAAGAAGACTAGACATTTGCTTCTCTTGCAAAATTTATTCTAAATGCAGTAACAAGAAAAGTTCTGTTGTAAATTACTACTTTGACTCATTTACGAAGCCTACAGTAGCTGGACTGAGGTTAATATTTGGATTTCATGTTCTGCAAATATTGTTAAACAGTCAAAAGTCATCAAGTGGCTAAATATGGGAAGCTATCAATATATGACTGGTTAAATGATTTAGGGTACCTCTGTATGGTGAAATACCACACAGCCATTAAAAAGAAAGGGACACCTTTTCTTTTTTTTTTTTTTAAGGGATACCTTTTCTACTGTTAAGAGGTCTAAAGTATATTAAGTTTCCAAGTTACAGTATAAACATGATATATCATAAATGTAAAAGGAATATACTTAAGCATGGAAACAAAGTATCTAGCCTGTGATAAAATAATAGCTACAAAAACCCATCAAGTAGCTCCTATTCTAGAGGATAAAATGGACATTGGAAAAGGAAGGAAGCTTGTTTGCATCTCGGTTCCTTCTCATTTTTTTTTTTAAACATAGGCTTGGACTACTTTTTTTTTCCCTTGATTATCAAGCTGTTTCCAAATGTTTAGAAAGTAATTAGATCTTATAAAAATTAAGTGGCTTTTTGGGGCTCCTGGCTGGCTCAGTCAGTAGAGCATGCACTTTTGATTTCGGTGTCATGAGTTCAAGCCTCATGTTAGGGATAGAGTTTACTTAAAATAAATAAATAAATAAAATAAAATAAAATAAATGACTTTCATTTATCAACACTCTTCAACATGCCAGCCACTTTTATTGTGCTTTACATCCATTTGTTACCTCAATGAATAAAAGAGATAAGCTGTGAATCCTTAAGTGTCTCCTCCTGAGAACACAGTCCACTGTCAACAAATCTCTATGCTCTGACCTTAGTTGCTTTAATTTCTGCACTTTTCCACTTTACCACACCCACCTCTGCGATTGTTAGTTCTCAAAATGAAAACGATCTGTTCAACTGTAAAACACCAATACGAACAGTGACTTTTTTTTTTCCTTTAAACTTATAATGAATTTAGAATAGGGGGGAATAAAAGGAGAGGCAGCTACCAAACCATTTACTGAAGACAATACTGTATATATCAATACAGTTCCATCTCATCACCATAGCAACAGAACGCATAACTGCTTCCACCAATATAGCACAATTCAGAATCCACTGAAATCCACAGTACTCTTTGCTATAGAAGTAACTATTGCTACCTTTATCTTCAGAAAATCCACTCTCCAGGTGGCAGCCCCAGGAACACCACATACGGAATTTTTTGTTAGGTGTTTATTAGAAAGCTTGACCCAGAAGGAATGAATTTGCTTAGTAATTTTAAAGTCCTGCTTTCTAAAGCCCAGTTCTAAAGCTACTGAAGTAGCAGCACAGTGTATCCTCTTACATTCATGGCTCCTGACCCAATCTTAAATAAGCAAGCAAATACCATAATGGGAAGTCTGAATTACAAAAGGGCACAGATGGAAGCCTAACAGCTGATCACAAAAGAGGAAGGCAAACACTGGTAACTATTTTTTAAAGAAGGACAAGAAACTTAACGTCAAAATAAGAGACGGGACTAACACTAAAAGAGACCTCAAAATAAAGACAAAAACGATAGGCTATGCATTTCAAGGGAACATGCAATCTACATGAAGACATGATTAAAAAACTGCTTAATTATTATTTATTCATGATTTCTAAATATATACCACCCACCACCTTTCCCTTCTGTCCCACATTTCTTCCCCCCCAACCCCTGCCTAAAATCATCATTTACCTTACAAGCACCACTTTCCATTCCATGAAAATAATCAACCAGGACAATGTCTCCCTCCTATTCATCAGCAGAAAACAGAGCTATGACAGATGTTCTAGCTAACCTGGCAACTGGCCCCTTCGTAGTTACTCCTCTTATAAACACCACCCACCTCACTGGGTAGTAGCACGTAAAAGGTAAAAGCCAGCCTCTTTGTGGGAAAACACGCTGGTTAACAACTGTACTTGCTCAGACTGGAAAGGCAACCAGGACAGAGATGCCCACAGGTAATCAACCTCAGACACACACACACACACATACACACACGCACGCACACGTATACAGGTGTCAAACTGGTTTTTCCTCATAGGGACAATTCACAGACAGTCAGGAATCACCCCCCACCCCACATATCTACACACAAATCTCAAGTTCACAATTCTGTGTGATCATCTATACATTTTTATTCATTCATTCAGGGACCCAGTGTGTGCCCACTCTGTTTGGTTTTGGGATACAAAGATGACCGAAATAGATGTAGACCTTGCCCTTGCACAGCTAGTTCACAGGCACATGAGCCCTTGGCTCCTTAAGCCAATTCAAGGTTCTAGACTCTGGCTCTGTGAGCAGACAGACAGGAAGTAAGTAGGAGTGGTCAATTCTTCACCTCATCTTCAACAGGCAAGAGCAGATTCTACTTGCTTCAAATAACGCAGGCTCCCAGTAACTTCCATGTTCCCTTGACTATAGCTCGGGAAAGGAAGTAAAAGGAAGCAGAGGGTGATATCTGTTCTTAACAAATAGGGGGCACAGAGTACCCTGCTAAGGTTTGGGACCTCAAACAAGACACCGGCATCCACTTCTGTCCTCGAAGGATTAGCTGCTACAGGAACTGCCCTCCCACTACAAATAACTAGAAAAATGGACAAAACACATGAAACAACTGTACTAGTTACTGGACAAAGACAATGCAGGGCCATGATCTTTGAGACAAGGAAATTCCAAGTGAGATAAGCCCTACTATCACCCCAACTTACTCTAGGCAGTAGGGCAGGAAGGGGAAACCCAAGCCAAGCTCAGGGGTCGTGCTAAGCTGAGGAGCCAGAGATAAAAGTTCGGGGAGAATGAGGCAGTGAGCAACTCTGGAAATCTGCAAAGGGGGTCCCCTCCAATCCTCGGCTGAATACTACTCTGCACGAGGACCTAGGGTTCACATGGGGCTGGGAATAAGCAGCATTCCCACCAGCCTGAGTAGAAAGAGCTGGTTTACATAAAATATCAGGAAGAGCCTCCAAAAGGGTCCTAGACACAGCCTGCTCTGGAAAGGGCTTAAAAGCAGCCTCAAAAGGGTCTCGCTGATCCCAAGTAATTTAACCATGTGCCAGAACAAAGGCCAACACTCTTTAAAGGGAGTCCTTCAGGCAGAAAGAAATTGATACCAGATAGAAATTTGGATCTACACAAAGCAAAGAAGAATGCTGGAAATGGCCAACCTCTGGGTAAATATAAAACCAGACACTGCCTCAGAGTTTCCCAGCCACTGACCTTTAGGATGCGCTTTTGCAGAAATCCACAGATGACGCTAACGGGGTCAGAAGATCAGGATCAAAGTAAGTCCTAGCTCTACTACTAACTGTCCCCCTAACCTCAGTCTCTTAGAGCCCTCTGGGCCATTATTTCCTCAGAAAAATGCCCTCCCTTGAAATGCCATCACACTATATAATGACTATGAATGTGCTTTGGAAATTCTGAGTACTGAGCAAAGATTTGCCAAGTGCCTTCCATGCACATTTCTAGGCTTTATATGTCTGGACCTCAGTTTATTCATCTGTAAAATGAAAATAATAATAGTACCCACTTCAAGGGGTTGTTGGCCCCATTCAGTAGGTAAATATATGTAAAGTATAAAGAATAATGTCTGGCCAGAGTAAGTTCTTACAGATGAGATTATTATGACTATTTCTACTACTGCTGCTGTTGCTAATTAATGCTACCACTGGGCATATGATCATTAAAAAGACCAATTTGGTTCTTGCCCTCAGATTCCGTATTTGAGCTATGTGATAATGAAAACAATGCTTTGGGGGTAATTTTTTAAAATTTTGCCAGAGAAAAATGTGTGTGAAGGGATCCCTAGACCTCACTTCCAGCTCTTCTCCTCAAGTAGCCCTGGGACCCTGGTTACATCATTGCGCTTGTCGGAGACTCAGTTTATCCTTACAGAGGTAGGTGAGAATCTTCAAGGATCCCTTCCAGTCCCAACATCTGATGATATGAACCAGAGGATCCATTTTAGAAGCATGTTGCTCCTGCCTTTATTTGAGCAATTTAATTCTCAAAGCATCAAATCCCCATATAGGAAACAATTAATTTTGAGGAAGGGAAGTTTGTGGTTTAAGAAAGCTACAAGAAATAAACTCGAAATCTAGGATTAATATAAAAGCCTGCACATAAGTCCCAAACCTAGAACCAAGGCCACCTGATTCATCTCCTTAAAAATGGGAAGGAATACAATAGCCTGTCACTCCCACCTACTGCTGGGTAAACCACCATTTTGATTTTAAGAAGCTAATATAATTAGAGGAAGCAGGGAAGCTCTTCCTTTTGGTTCCAGAGTTTGAATTGGCTCCAAACAAGCAGAATTCTCTCTCCTGTCTACAATTCTAGAATTGAGAAGAAAAATGGTAGCACACTGTGGAAGTTCCTTATGCCAGAGAAAAAAGAAGAAATATGTCAACAGCTAGTTTCTTCTACTGGTTGTTTATACCAGCATGTACCACAATTGGTAAGCTATCAATTACAAACACAAAAGCTCCCATAAAATTAACTGGTTCAGATCTTACAAAATATAGCTAATTTTAGCCAAGTCTCAAAAACCAATATTTTCCTTTTTGATAAGCATCATTCAAGGTAAAGTTTCCACTGGAAGAAATAGTAAGTGGTGGAACCCTAAGAGAATGAATCTCTGTCTGATCTTCCAAAAACAGTTGTGAAAGGAACTTTCCTAAAGTTTTCCTAACATGTTGCAGAGGATGAGCCAAAGATTTTGCAGAATTTTATAAAGAGCTTCTATTAACTTCATTGGAGAGAACATGTTGCATAACATTAACTCCAGGGAAAAAATATTTTTCTGTACATATATATAATATGCTATGTATCATTTCGGGCAATTCCCAGACCCCCTGCAGTTTACCATCGGCCTTAGCCCAAAAACTTTAAACACACAACTAAAACGCACCAAAGGAGTCCTTAAAGCACACTCGCATCATGTGCACATACACACACACACAGTAAAATTTGAGAGCATGCTGTATCTGTCTTGGGACCTGCCATTGCTACCTCAGATGGACACGTTTCTAACCTATATGTCTACTTGAACACCTATGGGAACTACCTCATCTCCTTCTCCCTGTGATTCTAAAGGGGTAATCAACCAAGTGATCATACGTCTTCATCAACAGAGGTGGGCACATGGCATTGGCTTAGCCAATCAAGGCACTCTACCCCTGGACAGAGTAACTGATCTAGAGATGGGCACCCAACACAAAGAAAACCGGACATCTTTATGTGTGTCAATGCTGTAGACACATCCTAGAATCATGAGATAGGACCATAAACACCTGCAATTTACAATAATTGACTTTTCCACCATGTGTTGGAAACAACCCAAGAATGAAGCCAGCAAAGACAAAAGCAGAACTGAGAGATGGGACAAGGGGGATGGGGAGATGAGGAGGTTTTAAATGACATCATTTAACTAGTGGATCCAGCTAAGCCTCAAGTCAAATATCCCCGGAACTCCCCACTGCATGTTTCAATGAACTACTGCCCCCACCAGCCAATTTAAGTGGGTTCTGTCCCTTGATGCAAAAAAAAACCAAAACCAAAACCAAAAACAAAAACCTGATTCATGCTCCACTTGACTAACTGGGGCGAAAACTATCACTTATTGAGTGCCTCCCAAGTGTCAGAGACCATGTGGAACATCAATATGCATCGTTTTGGCAGGGCACCTGGGTGGTTCAGTTGGTTAAGCATCCAACTTCGGCTCCTGTCACGATTTCACGGTTCATGTGTTTGAGCCCCTCGTTGGACTCTGTGCTGACCGCTCAGAGCCTAGAACCTGCTTCAGATTCTGTGTCTCCCTCTCTCTCTCTGCCCCTCCCCCACTCATGTTCTGTCTCTTCCAAAAAAAAATAAAATTATGTATCATTTTAGCTAATTTTTATCATCATTCTGGGAAGCAAATGTCACAATTTTATAATAAAGAAAGCTACCAAGGATATCCAGAGAACTAGGAAGTGTCCCCAGGGATTTAAACCCTGCCTGTCTCATTCCAAAGCCCATTCTCTTCTTACCAACTACACCTCCTCAAACCACAAACCTGTGTCTTTCAAGATACTTCATTATTTTCTAAGACTCAACCTAATAATCAAGCTGACAATCAAGCCATAAATCCAAACACAAGTGTCTCATTTTAGGGAAGGCTCTGAAGACTTTGCTGCTCACAAGTCAATATGAATAATGGAACACCTCTTTTCTCAAATGAATCCTATTTTTGGAAACAAATTTTGCCAGGCTGACTTTCCAGGAATCTTAAACAAGCCTGGAGGGACTTACTCTTTGAAGCTTGGAAGTAACACAAGTTTTGGGGTGTATGGTGTTGAAAAAGACATAGTTAGAACATAGAAGTCATCGTCACAGCTAAGCAGGAAGCATTCAGAAATAACCACCACCACCCCCCTTTCTCAAAGACAGGCCACAATCCAAAATTTTAGTCATTCATCTCTAACTTTGCCCCGAGCAGTAGAGTTTGCGAGAGACAGACTGTAGCAAGAAAGGAATTTAACAAGGGGGGTAGCACACAACTAGGCAAATTTAAGAAAAGTATCAAGGGTCTGAAAATCCCACCAGTAGGCCTGCAAAAGAACATATCACAGGTGAAGGTGTCAAACCAATTGAAGGAGGTGAGAAAGAAGGGGGTGGAGAAACTCGAACAGGCAAAGGTGTGGTCAATAGAATTCAGTGTTCTGCTGTAGGCATAAAATTCATTAGCTACATCTCTTTTTCCACTTAGGAAAAGAACTAGCATGGCAATAAGGAAACTATGCTTACCTAACTAGTCATTACTATCCTTTTTTGTAGGACTTGGGTTTAACAGGTGGAGTTGAGGCCCCTATTTGGGTAATGGCCAACTACCCTTATTATAGGTTGGGTTATTTATTTTACATAACCACAAGAAAAAGGTAAATGTTAAAACCATAGGGTGTCACCCTATTTCATAACATGTAATAGTATATTCCCTTCATAACGTAATTTAGTTTTCTAAGTACTTGTGTATACACTGTGCCATTTGATTTTTCCCAACAACCCTGAGAGGAAGAGTCACAGGCAATCAGATACTGTTTTCACTTCCACTTTACAGATGAGAAACTATCTTTGAGCACTAAAATGACCTCCACAAGGCCAAACCACTCCTAAGTAGCAGAGCAGGGGCTTGAATTCAGGCCACCCTTCTTCCAATATTCTGAATTGCCAGCCTGACCATCCTAGAATTATCCAACAAAGAATAGTCTCAGGCTCTTTTGTTGAAAGGCTCTGATGGAAGAAACAGCATTTAAGTTATGTTTCAAATAGTTATTATTATCTGTCATCAGCATATGTGATGTTTTAGAGGGCAGTCCATTATACTTCTAGGAGGTGTTTATAGTGGCAAAAATCATACAAATGAAGATACTCCAGTGTTTTATTGGGTCAGCTACAGCTTTACTCACTCGTCTCATCTCTACATTAATTAACCAGCTATTTGTCAGGGATTATATACAAAGGATTAAGGAATACAAAATTGGGGGCACCTGGGTGGCTCAGTCGGTTAAGTATCTGACTCTTGGTTTCAGGTCAGGTTACAATCTCACGGTTTGTGAGTTCAAGCCCCAAATCGGGCTCTGCACTGACAGCTCAGGGTATGCTTAGGATTCTCTATCTCCCTCTCTCTCTGTCCCTCCCCCCTCTCAAAAATAAACAAACATAAAAAAAAAAAAAAAAAAGGAATACAAAATTGAACACACCATACTCTGTCCCTGTCAGAAATCAAATAGATAAGAGGGAGAGGCTGACTTGTAGATATGCTAGAAGAACACAGAGGAAAGAGACCTGTATCCAAGATGATATCTCCAGAGTGGGAAACCAGAAACATCACACTTGGTTCCAGTCATTAAGGAGCTAACAATGTAACAGAGAAGAGACTCATGAACACAGCAAAATACAGAGTAATAGATATAAATGCCACAAAAGAGGTATTAAGTAATGTAAGTGTTCAGAGGACATAAAGGGCACTTCTAATTAGGATGACCTCAGAAATTTTTTGAAAAGATTAAATATGAATAGGCCTTTAGACAACTGTTATATCTTAGTGGATCATAAGGCAAAGACTACAAAAGCCAGCTGCCTGCTCCCTGTAGAGACATCCTGAGAAGCTCCAGATTCCATATTGGTCTATGACAACCACTGAGCTGAGGACAATGATGCTGCTGAACTCCCGTGAACTTTCTCTCATTCACAAGGTCATAAGGATATACAAACAAACAAACGAACAAACTTGATGAAAGACATCCACGACACTCATCTTTCTAGGATCTGAGCCATTACGTTAAAAACGTGAATCATTTGGGCCTCCAATATTTCTCTCTAAATTGCCTTCATACCCAATAATGGGAAGATTGCCACGTAAAGAATATCTTACTCTTCAAGACTGTCAATTACATTCTCACAAATCATTCTAACCAGTCCATTTAGTTTTGAAGGAGAAACAAGTTATGAATGCATCACCCTAAAAGCATGCTAATACCATCAGAAGGATATATGGGTTTCACTAATTTTCCCATTTCCAGCAAAACTGGAACTGGCATACGTGCTCAACTAAAAATCATTAAAAATTAGAAAAGAGACCTGAGAGACCATTTTACAGATACCAAGACTATGAGAGATTAAATGACTTCTTCAAGGGGCTCCTGGGCGCTTCAGTCAGTTAAGCATCTGACTCTTGATTCTGGCTCAGGTCATGATCTCACAGTTTTAGGAGTCCAAGCCCTGCATTGGGCTCTGTGCTAACTGCATGGAGTCTGCTTGGAATTGCCCCTCTCTCTGCCCCTACCCTACTGGCGTTCTCGCAAAATAAATAAACTTTAAATAAGTAAATAAATAAATAAATAAATAAATAAATAAATAAATAACTGACTTCCTCAAGCTCACACACTAATTTAAAGACAAAGCAGTTAAATAAGACTCAAGGAGTGATTCTAAATAGATTCTTAATAACCAGGAAGTCTGACCTAGCAAATTAATCTCAAAATACCACACAAATGTGGGGGTTTTTTTTGCCACAATTTAAAACAATTGGTAGGTAAATAAACAAAAACCTATACAAATGTTTTTGGTTTATTAATGATGCTATTTTAAACACTGAGCTTTTAACAAGATTTTTACAATCTAATTCTCCTACTCAGTAGAATGAGTCAACTTTGATTGCATTTTCTTTAACTCTTTCAGTCACAAAAGTAGAAACCCAATTCCAGAAGCAAACTATGCCGCTATTCTCTAAGAATCTGTAATCCTTCAAATAACAGAAAGAGCTACAGAGACTTCCCACTGACCAGCTGGTTCCTGCTCTGGGGAGTAGGGTGGAAAGAAGGGAGAAGGTCCAGGATTAACAGTTTTCTTGACTATTAGGAAAGTTCAGACTTGTGTCTCACTAGACAATGGGGCCTATGTCAATCCTGTTACAAAACATTTTATAAATTCCAGTTTTCAAAAGTATGCCCAGTGGCCTATAGGTATCCTGGAGTGTATTCTTCCTTCAGAAGAAAAGTACATAAAGTACTTCATAATTTCAGATCATTCTATTTCCTAAATAGGATGCTGCATTAGATTACACTAAACCCTATCTATATTAGCCTACGTTGGCCTGGGGTGGTCAAAATAAACTTTTTCAACTTTCAGTTCTCCTAAATAAATATTTCTCCTGGTATTTTCACCGACATGTTGATCAGTACTCATTTTTTCTGTTACGATAGTGTTGAATATGTATTCCATTGTATTCCATCCCCTGTGAGAGGTCTCTTTTGGAATGTTGCTATCATGCTACAAATAAGTTTCACTATATGTTCTCTTCTAGAGAAACAAGAACAGATGTTCCTCATATTCTCCTAGTTGTAAACCAAATGAACTGAACCTCCAATTAAGGCAGCTACTCTTCAAATCCCACTTTTTCATATATATTCCAAAATATGTGGGTTAAAACTGATGGACTCTACACAAAACATGGGCAAACTATAGCCTATAGGCCAAATACAGCACCCCACTCCTCACCGATAGTTGTTGTTCTTTTTAAAGTTTATTTATTTTGAGAGAGAGAGAGAATGGGGGAGGAGCAGAGAAAGAGAATCCCAAGCAAGCTCCACACTGTCAGCACAGAGCCAGACGCAGGGCTTGAACTCATGAACCACAAGATGACAATCTGAGCTGAAACCAATAGTCGGATGTCTAACTGACTGAGCCACCCAAGCACCACTCACCAACAGTTTTTGTAAATAAAGTTTCATTGGATCACAGCCACACCTAGGTTTATAGACTATCTGTAGCTGCTTTCTGAGTAGTTGTCACAGATATTTTGGTCCCCAAACCTAAAACATTTACTATGTAGTACCTTGTAGAAAAAGTCTGCTGACCCCTGGTCTATATTAAGTACACCAAACAAAAGAAGTTTGGGGATGTTTTCCAAAACACTTATATAAAAAATAAATTCATTCATGGGGCTTCTGGGTGACTCAGCCAGGTAAGCATCTTACTCTTGATTTCAGATCAGGTCATGATCTCATGGTTCATGAGTTCAAACCCCACAGAGGGCTCTGTGCTGACAATGCAGAGCCTGCTTGAGATCTCTCTCTCTCTCTGCCCGTCCCCTGCACGCACGGACACACTCTCACTCTCTCTCAAAATAAATAAATATATAAGCATTTTAAAGAAAGGATGAAAGAAAAAGAATTTATTCATTCCTTTAGCAAGTATATATTAACCATCTTTGGAAACTGTTCTAGGGGCTGGAAACCCATTAATCAACTGGAAAGATGAGGCCCCTGTGTTTTTGGAGGTCATATTCTAGTGAGAGGAGACAGACAAACATAACTACTTTAATTCCAGGTAGATAAAACAGGATATATAGAGACAGCAGTCAAGGATTCTGAAGGGTGGTGATTCTTTAGGAGATGCAAAATCATGAGGATGACAGCTCAGATGATGCCACTGGAACTGACATTTCAATGGTGAGAGGCCAAACATGCAAAAATCTGAAGACTGACCCAGGCAGAGGGAATAACAAAGGCTCCAGGGCAAGAAATGCTAGGCCTGCTCAAAAAACAAAAAGGTGACTAATGCACCTGAAGCACAGCGGACAAGAGAAAGAGGCACAAGGTAAAATCAAGGGGTCAGCAAGGACCATGTATGATGAGTAATGAGCAAAATCATGATACTAGTAAATTTCCATCTTCAGCTGCTTAGGTATTAATAAACACTACTAGATTAAAAAAAAAAAAACTAATCAGAGTATAAGGATTGCTTTGGCTACTTCATTTTGCCACAACTTCTTCCTTTTGATCTGCTGAAAATTACCTGAAGCTCAAATGTCTAGCAGCCTAAGAAAGAACACTTTGTTAGAGACAGTTTCTGCTAAGGAAGTAATTACTCCCTCTCCCTGCATATACCGCAACCCACCCCCCCCCCAAAAAAAGACTGACTGTTCTCATTGCAAAGACATAAAGTGACCATTTCAAATGGGATTTTTTTTTTAAAGAAAGAGAATTTCCCGTTATTAAGCATAATTAAGCCTATTTTCCCAAGTCTACTAGGCTATTCATTCAATGAAGTGAGGTCTGTCTCCTCACCATCTCTGAGTAGCAGCTGTGTGCATGTTCCACCAGAAATCTTTCAAAGCAGTTGGCTGGTTTGGACAAAATGTAATATTCCTTGAAAGTCTGGAAAGATATACCATATGGCTTGGTTTGCCATCGTCAAAGTAAATGGAGGACTGTTTCACTGTAGAGAATTTCAATGTATTGCTGAATAGCCACAAAAATCAATCTTTTTTTAAAAAAATATTTGTTTATTTACTTTGAGAGACAGAAAGAGAACAACATTCGAGAGCAGGGGAGAGGCAGAGAGAGAGAGGGAGGAGAGAGAATCCCAAGCAGGCTCCACACTGCCAGTGCAGAGCCTGACTCAGGGCTCAAACCCACAAACCATGAGATCATAACCTGAGCCGAAATCAAGAGTCGGATGCTTAACCAACTGAGCCACCCAAGGGTCCCTCAATCTCCTCTCTTAATGCCCTTTCCCTTTCAAATTTTTTAAGGGATTTATTAATCTGAAAAAACAACGTTCCATTTTTAGATCCCAAAATATAAGAAGTCAAGAGCATTCGGAAGAAAGGCCAAGACAGAGGTGCTCTGATAAAACCATGACTCTCAGCGAACAGCCAAATTTATGAAGCACGAGTAGTTATGGGATATTCTGGAGGGATGACAACCAACTGGCCTTTGCTAAGATGTGATGAGGCACAGATTTGCAGAACAAGGTCCCCTCATTGGTGAACACTGTGTGATGACGGGTATGGCATGGACGTTCATAAGCAGACTTGAACAGGCCATAGAAGAGCAGTGTTGAAAAGTATGCTGAAGCGTGAACCTTCAAAAGCAGCAGCAAAGCCAGAGAAGAACCAGCAGACAACTTCCCCAGAGAATTAACTTGCAATCAGTTTCCTCACCATAAAGCAGGCATAAAATAGTAGTAACCTTCAGGGTGGTGGACACTTTACTAGGTGCTCAATAAGCAGTACGCTCGTCAAATGCACCAATCATTTCACATGTTTTACCTCACTGAATCCTCACTAAACCTCGAAATAGGTCCTATTGTGCCACGCTTACAACTGATCAGAAACAAATGCTCAGAGGGGTTATATAATTGCCCCAAAATACTCGGCTGGCAAATGGCAGCACCTAGATCCAAAGCCAGATGGCTCCAAAGTCTACATGCAACAGAAGTTGCTTGTTGGTGGTTCACAGACACACTTTCTTAGACCTACTCAGTGTTGACTAATCCTATGGTAGCAGCTAATGTTTGTTAAGCATTTACTATATGCCAGACACTGAGTTCTTTTCATCAAGTCCTAACTGCAAGTTTATGATGTGGCTTTTATTATTGGCACTGTTTTACAGTGAGGCTCTGAGAATTAAAGATTAGGTCTAATGCCCAAAGTCGCATAGCTGATAAATGGTGGAACTGAGATTTGAACTCTGGCTGTCTGGTTCCAGAGCCAAACTCTGAACCACTAGACCAAACAGTCTCCTTAAAAAGTAATAACGCTTTAAAATACAGTTTTATTAATTGCCAAATAGTTGGATATCCTATTAACACAGAACTTTCGTTCCCAAGCAACGACAATTTGACACAGTTTGCCATGGTCCCAGGACTCCCTACTCTTTCTCCAACACCAAGAGGAGGGGCCAGGTGCCATTTTTCATCATTACTGCTTGCATTTTGTTTTCTCATAAAAGAATTAGGAGGAAGGTAAAATAATTCTCAGGCTTGCATTTCTATCAAAAGTGGTAAATAGAAGACAGTAAGCCACATGTCCAAAGAAAAATGGGAGACAAGTGGACATGAAGATTCTTCTGTGTTTAAAATGCAAAATGAATGACTGCTTTCCTTCCCATGCTCAGTTGCATTACCTACCTGCTAGAAACATTTGAATTTGATCTGTCTTAACCTCTACATCATTATAAGCAGCAAAAGACATGTTGACAGCAAGTATACAGCTGTGCAAGAGAGAAAACTTTTAATTCTGTCAACAGGATGATGGAAGGAGTCCCACCTGCCACAGAACAATGCTTCTTAAATATGACTTAGAAGTCTCTGGTCAATTGAATATCTGTTTTGTTTTTTTAAGTGTATATTGCCTGGATAGAAAGCAGCTCAGCCCCAGGAAGAGGCTCCGTGTTACCCCATGGAACACTACTACCTCCTCGGGCAAGGGGACCCTTCTTTGAAAATAAGTACTCTCAACCCCCCTGTCACCACCACCACCACCCTGCTTGCTTAGCTGCAATGTTAGCTTCCAGCTACGCTAGTCAGTATACTACCCCAGTCAGACTCCCAAGTTGACTGCTACCTAAGTCTAATTCCACTGTGGCCCCGTTGGGGACTTATTTGTAAGGAAATGGTAGGAGGCCCACCCTGATACCTGCTGTTTCACAGAGAAATAATGGATTTGTCATGTGGGTTGCCCTATCTACATCTCAGCTGAAATTCCATTTGCAAGGGAAAGACAGTTAATGGGCCTTAAATGTCAAAATCCACTACAGTTTATACCAATAAGCTGACAGCACTAAATTTACTCCAATGCTGTTCCATTGTCTCACATATTCTGCTATTAAAATGGGTGGTGGGGGAGAAACTTGTTTGGTATTCATTTCAACCTAGTGAACTATTTATAGGCAGGAAAATCACCATGGCTACCTATGCCCCAAGGCATAGGCCCATGTTGGGCTCTGTGCTGCCTCAGCCTGGAGCCTGCTTCAGATTTTGTATCTCCCTCTCTCTCTCTCTCTCTCTCTCTCTCTGCCCTTCCCTGGCTCACACTCTCTCTCAAAAATTAAAACGTTAAAAAAAAAAAAAAAAAAAAAAAAAAAAACGGAAAGGAAAGGAAAGGAAAAGAAAGAAACACCCTGTGAGGAATCTTTTAAACCAGTCCACTAAATGTTTCTTAGTTTCAATACTTGTTGGCTCATCACAGCTACAATCCTCATAATATAATCCTCATTAGAAAAAATCTTATCAGATGAATTCTCTAACATTTTCTAAATGTAATATAACATAAAAAAAATCGATAAAAAAATTAAGGTGTTTTAGAATTCAGAGGAGAAAAGTGGAGGGTATTCATTCTACCAATGGACTGCTACTTGCAACTAGGAAAAAATAAGTTACTTAAAACTAGAGGTAAGTCTAAAACAAAGTAGCCGTTTGATCTACAACACTTAGGGGAAGGACAGAGGGAAAAGGTAGGCAAGGAAGACAGGATTTATTCAGATTACAAAACAACATGTGTACTGAGTGTGCTGGCTTCCAGGTGGTTCTTGAGTAAAGACAAAAATAAGGAAAAGCCATCAAGCACAGCCTACATAAATATGACCCTGGCCCTGGGGAAAAAAAATCTGAGTAATGAAGCCCAAATATAGGAGCACGATCTAAAAATAACCCTTCTGCTTCTACAGAGGTATTTTCCTGTTAGCATTTATTTGAAATGTGTGGGAAGACAAAACCGTTTGAGTTAAGTGAATTTCCAGATATTATCAAGTAAAGTGATGCTCTAAACCATATTTGACCAATAGTAAAAATGCAATTTCTCCTTCCCTTAGTTTTCTCTTATGGGGGGGGGGGGGGGGAGGCGGCAAGGAGGGGGCAAGGGGGACACAAAGGCCAGTAATGGGCAAGAATGTCATTTCTAAATTCCATGATAAGCTGATATTGTATTGTCAGATAAAACATCTTAATACCTAACTTATGTCACAGGAAACATTAGATCCTTGGAATTGTGTGAGAACCGCTATAATTATTTTTTTCCATAAAGAAAGATGAATAAAAGATGACAGAAGGTTGACACTGTGATTACATTTTCCTATCACGCCACAAATTTAAAAGATTTCAGTATCACTGCCTAGGGTGGGATTTTCCCCCTTAAAACTAAAAAAAAAAAAAAAGGTGCTAAAAAATACAAAACAACTTGTGGGTTGACATATGTAATTCTAGCACTTCTTCAAAAAAATATTTAAGGGGTAACTACTAGTAATCCCATCCTATGCTCTGTGCTGCCCCTGTTTGAAATCAATCTTTTCCCCAATGGCAGTTAGAAAAAGACAGCCGTACTTTTGTTCCCCCACACTTTAAAATTAGATAACTACAATGGTAGTGCAAAAAAGAAAGAAATGGAGTACCAAAGGATCCTATTTCACTATATAAAGAGCATAATATAGAAGGCATAGGAGTCTGTCCTTTGGTCACACAGGAATAACGGTCCTACTCTGACTATTTCAGTACGAAGTAAAGATAGAGCTTGGCGGTAATGACTGGGCATAAGAAGTCACGAAGTCCCACTGTGAAAGCCTGCCTCAGGAGCAACAAGTACCATCCGATAGTCCTGGGTGTGCACATGGGTGCCCAGCAGTGGCGGCATCACCGAAAATAAGACCCCATCCCTGCCCTTAAGGACAGTCAAATTTTAGTGGAAGAACTTTAGTGCAAACAATTTCTCCTAATTGTGCTCAGGAGCACCAAATTTGGTCTGGGACACTGGGGAAATCTGCACAAGTATGTGGTTATAGATAACCTCCCAAGAATCCAGGCCCATGTGCAAACCTTCCTCTGTGTGTGTGTGTGTGTGTGTGTGTGTGTGTGTGTGTGTATGTAAAATATATCATATATCATATATCATATCATATATATCATATATCATATAATATATCATATATATATGATAAGCTGATGCTGTCTCTAGGTAAAACATCTTAATACCTAACTTACGTCAGGGGAAACATTAGATCCTTGGAAGGATACACACACACACACACATATCCGTATATACAGATCTACATACATACATACATATCCATATATACGGATATACATACATACATATACATACATGTATACATACATAATTTTTTTGCATACTTTATGCAGCATAGGATGGACACTTACAGGGATGTTCAGAGTTGGAACACATTAAACTTGCAAATCACACCTCCGATACCTAGCCATCCCAAACAAGTCCATCAAGACCTTCACACAAACCTCGATCTCAATCTCATGGCCAGTTGTTTCGGTTCAACAATTTAAAAAACAAGAAAGTGACCTACATAGGTAGTCTATAATGGAAAAGGAGAGACTTCCCTCTCTTTCACTAAAAGCACATTTTCAGGAGTGAGGGACAGAAGGAAGGAAATGAAAGGCACACCACACCTTTCCTGCTCATATATAAACCCATTTCTGTATGGTGGTTCATAAAGTACCCACTGTATTTATAATGGAGTCCATATAAAGAATTAGAAGCTAAAATTAGAACATATGTTAAAAGTATTTCATATATTAATTAGACTATGGGGAAATAAATATTTTGACTCAAGTACTTAGTTGTTTCACTGAAAATTCTACAGACCTATGCGGAACATTTTTTTTTATTAAAATATAGAAGTGAAAAAAGAATCTGATAGAAACAAGACCAGAGACCACGGCTTTGTAGAACTCCAGGGGCACCATTCACACTACTTTCTGTTGGTGGAGTTGGCCAAGACCACCCTAAGTAGACACATGGCGGCCCTGAAAATGATACAGGAATGCTATTGCTATTGAGTGCCATGGCCCATCCCTAGATTCTAGGGCAAGGGCCCTTGTATTGTATTTGCAGGACAAGTGCCTCCCTTTCTAATGAAGATACCTTCCTCCTTTGCTGTTTCTCAACTTCAATTTCTCTTATTAGTAAAAGGGGGGTTTAACCCATGCTGGCAGATACATGGACAAAGGATGTTAAGTTCCCCCCCGCCCCCAATTTCAGAGAACTGAGAATCTTGCTGAAAGCTAGTGTCATTTTTGCCTATCTAGCACACAGATTTTATAGGGAATCACCTATCCCTATTCCTTGCACTCTTGGGATCACAGCCCCTACCCCTCCAACCCCATGAAAAATGTGCCAATACTGAGCAAAGACCTAGGATAGGCAAAGCAGGCTTTCTCTCTGGAATTTTATTTTATTTCTTTTTTTGTTTGTTTAATGTTTATTTTGAGAGAGAAGGAGAGACAGCACAGGCTCCGTGCTGTCAGCACAGAGCCCCATATGGGGCTCTATCCTACAAACCGTGAGATCATGAGTTGAAATGAAGAATTGGACGCCTAACCAACTGACCACCCAGGAGCCCCTTTATATATTTTTTAATGTTTACTTTTGAGAGGGGGGGGGGCGGGGAGAGAGAGAACAAGCTGGGGAGGGACAGAGAGAGAGGGAGAAACAGAATCTGAAGCAGGCTCTGGGGTCTCAGTTGTCAGCACAGAGACTAACATAGGGTTTGAACCCATGATCCATGAGATCATGACCTGAGCTGAAGTCAGACACTTAAACAACTGAGCCACCCAGGTGCCCCTCTCCCCAGAATTCTAAATTTCCACAGGTACCTGTGCTTTCCAGCTTTCCTGTAGGTATAAGGGCTACCTCATATTCTTTAGGAAAATTTTTTTCTTTTTTCTTTTTGCCTAAGTTTAGTTTCTCTTGCTTACATTCAAAATAATTCCAATGCAACAACTAAAAGAAAAAGAATAAAGTAGAGACTTTGGTGCTACTTGGTGGCTTCTCTATGATCTTTGAGAGGTACAAACCAAGTCAGCCCAGAGAACAGCAAACCAAGAAAGTAGGCATTAGTTCAATACTGTTCCACTAAGATGAATGTCCCAGGGGACAGTCTACCAAATGGACTCCAGTGAAAAATGTTCCAAGCTCCATTCTCAAACTACTGGAAAAAAATAACAAGTACCACATTGATAATTCAAATGCAAAAATATCATCATCAGAAAACTAAAATACATTTTGAGCATATATTCCATTGGATTCCTTGCAGTTGTTTTTAGCTGCCCCAACGCCCAGGCTTGTGTTTCTTAACACATGAAGAAGAGGGTTCAGTGAGTATAAATATCAATACACAGGCAGTTTACTATTTTTTAAAATAAATGTTCATTCATTTTTGAGAGACAGAGCGTGAGTGGGGAAGGAGCGGACAGACAGGGGGATAGAGGATCCGAAGCAGGCACCGTGCTGACAGCAGTGAGCCCGACGCGGAGCTCGAATTCACGTTGTGAGATCATGACCTGAGTTGAAGTCACACAGGCAACGGACTAAGCCACCCAGGGACCCTAACTACCCTTTTTAATAGTGAGATCATACGTTTTATAGTGCTGTGCAAATGACATGTACTGTTTCTCCTTTGATCTTCACAAGCTCTCTCTAAGCAGGCAGGGAAGCCAGGTATCATTAATACACATTCTCCAAAAGAGGTAATTAGATCAAACCTTGCCCAGAATCATAGAGCTAGAGGTGGCAAAGCTGGCCCAAGGAGGCTCAAATCAAGATCTCTGCCCACCAAACCCAGTACTCAACTGGGCACCCTGACAAATCCAGAATTTAGAACCACACTGTATTTACTCCCAGGGGTCCTCACTTGGGTTCTTCCAACGGAAGAAATGGAGCTAATAAATCTGTGGAGTAAGCTAGAGAAGGGAAGCACTGGGAAAGAAAGAGCCCACGTCCTACCTTGTGTTAGTGGGGGAAAAAAACAGTTTCAGCAGTGTTGCTTCACTAACCACATTCATTTTTTGGCTTCATCATGAAAGCTATTAATTATCATTAATGTACTCACTGCAAGTATCGTTGGAAACAATAATGAGTGTGGTTAATAAAGAAACCATGTAATAAGCCAGATCATCTCTAGGCAAACATCTCTGATACACAATATTCAATTTTAGCACTTAAATATTAACAAAAACAAAACACAGGGGCTCAGTCGGTTAGGCCTGGGTGGCTCAGTCGGTTAAGTGACCGACTCTCGGTTTTGGTTCAGGTCAAGATCTCACAGTTCGTGAGATGGAGCGCCACATGGGGCTCTGCACTGACAGCGCGGAGCCTGCTTGGGATTTTCTCTCTCCTCTCTCTCTGTCCTTCCCCCTCCTCTCTCAAAATAAATAAACTTTAAAAATGAAAAACAAAAAAAAAAAAACAAAACAAAAAAACACACTGAGCATGTTTGCTCTAGAGTTAATCGATCAGTCAATTATAGGCTAAGTGCTATAGATTAAATACTTACAGGTTAATATAGGTAATAAACATATTGCCCTTCCCTTTCAGAAGCTTAAAATTAGTCCAGTTCCATGACTTCCAGAGAATAGAACCATCGATTCTCTGACTTCCATGAATCTCTTCTCCAAATCATTCTATCTCCTGCCAGAACCTTCTGGTAAAACAAAATCACAGAAGGAGAGGCTTGAAATGTGGATCAAATGCTTGAAATCCAGAACTAAATGCAAGACAATACTTTTCAACGTGGCTCAGTAAGGGGCAATATAGATGACATTCTGTGTTTTTAAAAGTTACATCCATAGCAGGAATCACTCTTGGGTCCAAACATAATCTATGGCTAACACCCAGCCAAGGAAAATGTATGCATTTGGAGCAAGATGTTGGCCCACAGTTAAGAATGAATAACAGCGTGGCTAGATGCAGTGCTAAAGTCCCTGAGGCAAAGGAGCGGGCACCAAAGGAATACTAGAAAAGCAAGGCCCTGAGAACAAGAAGCTAGAGGAAGCACTCAATGAATCACAACACATGACAGCCAAGTTCATGTTCAAACCAAACGTTATGTGTTTACATGTTCATGAACATATGAAAGACATTGACACTAATTTATTTATTTTATTTTATTTTATTTTACTTATTTTATTTTTAACCAGATCTAAGATCCAGTTCTAAAGAGTAGCAATTCCAGTTTTCTACATGTTAGCCCAGGTTCTATTCTTGGAAGAAAAAGTATTCTATTATGATATATGTATAGATGATATATACAAATTTACCATGGGCTTACGAAAAAGAAAGTACTTCCAATGATAGATAAGCAGGCATGAAACAAAAGAATAAAGAAAATAAGTGATTCTTCATGCAAGAGAGAATATAAAAGCTACATCTTGAAGTGCTGAACCTGAATAAAAAGTGCTCTTGCTTGTCCCAGAAGATAGCAGAGAACAAGAACCAGGATCCTCACACCAGGGCACAGCAATGGTTTCCCCAAGGGGTTATGCCAAGAGCTAGCTACTCGCTATGGAGTTTTTCCAGCCCTTGGGAAAATATTATTTATAAAAAAATAAAATAAAAATTCGCATAACCTCACCTACAATGTTTCTGAAAATAGGCTGGTGATGGGGGTGGGGGAGCTGGTGGTAGAACGTGTTAAATTCCTCTTCAGTATCACACCCTTGCCCTAAGAGGAATTTAGATATAATTTTGGTGTATACACCATCACCACCAAATGCACACATTAGAAAGAACACAGGTATATATTCTCAAGCAATTGGGAATTATTCAAGATAATGAAAATTAAAGAAAGAATGGTTCACATTAGCTAGGAAAGGTCTTTCAGTTAATTGCCACTTCTCTGTCCATTTACCAGAACCTTCCTGGAGAGCTAACATGTTGTATGTCCATGTTCTATGGCTTGTATGCAGTCTCAACCCTTGGATATCAGTTACACAAAAGCAGCAAGAACTTAATAGTCATATGTGGAAGGGTAAAGGAGGGAAGGACTTACACCCAATTCTTCTGTTCATAAATTTATAGTTTGTGAATTCGAATTTCAAGGTGGATAAATACAGTTAACAAATATCCAGTCTTAAAAATATCTCCTAACAACTAAAAGCCAATAGACGTAAATTTAAACCAAAATGAAACCTAACCACTCTCCCCCGCCCAAGACAAAGCCTGTATACCTGTGCCATTTAGGAAACAGGCCAATAGTGACAACCCTATCTTGGTAAAATTTTAATTTACCCACAACTCACTCCTGGAAATGGAGTTAGAGATCTCATTTCTAATGTAAGGGATGGTAGGCAGTAATGTATTTATATATTGTTTCAGAACATCTAACTTGCACTGGAATATGAGCAAGTCTGATTACTGGACATACACAGCCCTTTGGAAACCAAACCATAGTAAGGAAACACTGCCCAGAAACAAGTAAAGCATGAATGACACATCCTGTTACTTCTCTCATTTTAGGCTAGGAATAAGCAGCAACAGTTTACCAGCACCTGAATTTACCTCTTTGCTGTGATTAATGTCTTGCCTGGATTTTATAGGATAGAGAAAAGTCTACAGTCAGCCAACTTTCCGTGGTGATGGACGTGTTCTATCTCTGCACTTTCCAAAAGAGTAGCCACTAGCCATGTGTGGCTAGTGGAGGTCTGAAATGTGACTCGTGTGACGGACAAATGCAATTTGTAATTAATTGTAACTAATTAGAATTTAAATAGTCACATATGGCTACTCGCTGCCATATTGGACAGCATAGAACATATTTTATTTAGAAGAATCAAACCTCAGACCTCTCATAACAAGGATGTAACCAGAAGACCTCAAAGGTGAAAATGTCCCAAAGAGACAAAAGGATGATTTTCGTTTATCGAATAACACTGGATTTACACTGGATAAAATGTAACACAGATAAACCCACTTACAGTACTCAGGTTGAAGGTAGCTGTATGAAATGCTGTGGTGACTGATGCCTTCAAAATCAGTCACAGACACTCACAGAGAGCTAATCCTGAGACCTGGCAGATCACACAGTCTGCCTCTGAGTTCACTGGGGCCAGTAACAAAAAAGGCACATATACAGATTAGGAAGAACCAGTTTTCTGCCCCCCACCACATGAGAACCAGCCTTTTTCAGACAGTTTTCTTTCTCCCAAGACCAGGTCAAACACAATGCGAGATGAACAAATATCTACTTAGAACATTTTTAAACTGCAGGAAACTCCTATTTGGGGGAATATGGGAAGGCATTATGAACTCTCAACCCAGTCATGGCTGGACCACAGTAAGTCAAAAGAAATACATTATGTATAGATTTAGAATTCAATTCTTTAAGTTCTAATTGAAGTAATTAAGCCAAATACATTAATTACTGTAGAAATTACATAATAGGGTAGCCAACAGACAACACATCAACTGTTACTCTAATCTTAAAGTATATCAATACTTCACGGTGATATGAAATTGACCCTTGAAATGGCTAAACCTAAAATCTTTTGTTGGGGGGGGGGTGCAAATCTATGAAATAGAGGCATAATAAAATGCATAGGCAATTTGCAATGGGTGTAATAAATAGGCAGCTATCCAAAAAATCACACCCTCCCACACGCACACGCACATATACATATATATATACACGCCCAACATCATTTTATTTTTTAACTTTTTTTTTTAACGTTTACTTATTTAGAGGGGGGTAGGGGCAGAGAAAGGGAGAGAGACAATCCCAAGCAGGCTCCACATTATCAGCACAGAGCCCGACACAGGACTCAATCCCACAAACTGAGATCATGACCTGAGCCACTATCAAGAGTCAGAGGCTTAACCAACTGAGCCACCCAGGTGCCATCCCCCAACCTCATTTTAATGAAAGATATTGACTCAACAGAGATAATACAGGACACTGAATGCATGTGTCTGAGATGGACAGTTTTTAAGGGAAAAGAGATAGGATCATGAAGTCTTGTCCTGATTTAAGTCATTTCAGGGAGGGACTCTGGGAAGTCAGAGGAGGTATGACTATACAGCTCTCAGAAGAGCAGACCAGCTGAAACAGGGCTAGAGAGGCCCCAGGGAACAACACTCACCTTCTAAACCTGCCCTGTGTCACAGAGACTCACACTGGTGTGTGAATGAAAATCTGGAGGCAATCCACCAGATTGCAAACATTCACAAAGTTCTTTTCCACAAGCATAGAAATAGGGAACGTAAGAAAAGCAATCATAAGAGGCAGGCCTTCTCTGCCACAGTGTGGTTTCTGCAGCAAAATAATCCGATTGCTTACTGCCAGTGTATAACCAAAAGTAACCAACAGTGGCCAGAAGACAGCGGGAGTTAGATCTATATACCAGAACTAAGAAACAACATTGCTTGTTATTCCCTTCCCTGCCTGCTCCGTAGGTCCCACACAGAGCAAAGGATCTGGGATCTTGTCTCTGGACGGTGCACTGGCCATTTCCAGGATCTCTGAACCTGCCTGTTCACTGCCATGGGGGATTATGAAACGTCCTGTCATCCTGACCTCAGACATGGCAAACACAACCACCGCCTGCTACAGGCCTTTAACAAGCCTGAGAGGTTGCGGCCTGCAGAAAGCATGGTCTAGGCCAGTCTTGCCAGCAGCCCCGAGCCAGCTGACCAGCATCCAGTCACCATTTCTTTTCCAAACATCGACTGAACAAACCTTGATTCAGCTCTTAGGTTACGCTCCGGCGGAGAACAGCACAGAGGAAGCACCGAGAGAATGACTGGAGAGAAACTATTCTGGGCATAAACCAAGTACATGTTCCTGTGGAATTGTTAATAACTCAGGGGTCTTTTATGTGTGTTTGAACCCTCCACGTCTAGCTGAGGAAAAGACATATTTCTTTTTTCCCCTCAGGGAGAATGAAAGCAGGAAAGTAAAATTCCTGGTAATGTCATATCCAGTCAAACAGGAAGGTTTGTACGCTCAGGGCTGAAAGCACTACACTGAGCCAGTCTGAAAATAATTTACTTGATTTTCATTTGTTTCATTTCCTCCAAAATCATCATTCAGGTCCCGGTTCCCATACCCACCAAGACAACAGGAGGCCTTCCATAAACACAACTAAAATAGACAAATATAGTATCTAAGAAACACCTGGGATGTAAAGGCATTGGAATCCTCATTCACTGCTGGTGGAAATATAAAATGGTATGGCCACTCTGGAATACAATTTGACAGTTCCTCAAAACGTTAAACATAGAGTCTCCATATAACCCAGCAATTCTATACTTAGGTATTTACCCAAGAACACTGAAAACATGTGTTCGTGCAAAAACTTGTACACAAATATTGACAGCAGCAGAGCAACCTAAATGTCCACGAATAAACAAAATGTGGTATATCCATAAAATGAAATATTATCTGGCAACAAAAAAGAATTAAATGCTGGTACATGTGGTGAATGGATGAACTTTTGAAAACACTATACTAAATCAAAGAAACCAGTCAAAAAAGGCCACATGTCGTATGACTCCATTTATATGAAATGTCCAGAACAAGCCAATCTATTTGGGCAGAAAGAGGATTAATGGTTGCCTGGGATGGATTTGGGGATGGGGGGAGGAGAAGGATGTCCACAGTCACAGATGACTGCTTATGCCTATGATGTTCCTTTCGGGAAAGTTGAAAATGTGCTAGGATCAAGGGAGCCTGGCTGGCTCAGTCCAAAGAGCGTGCTACTCTTGATCTCAGGGTCATGAGTTCCGGCCCCATGTTGGGTATAGAGATTACTTAAATAAAAAAAAACCTTTTAAAAAATTTTTAAAAGAAAGAACATGTTTGGGGCGCCTGAGTGGCTCAGTCGGTTAAGTGTCTGACTTCGGCTCAGGTCATGATCTCACGGTCCGTGGGTTCAAGCCCCACGCTGGGCTCTGTGCTGACGGCTCAGAGCCTGGAGCCTGTTTCAGATTCTGTGTCTCCCTCTCTCTCTGACCCTCCCCCGTTCATGCTCTGTCTCTCTCTGTCTCAAAAATAAACATTAAAAAAAAAATTAAAAAAAAAAAAAGAACATGTTTAAGAATTAGATAGTGGTGATGGTTGTAACAACTCTGAATAAGCCAATGAACTGGGACAATAACCATTAAATTTACTCTAAAATACATGATTTTTGTATGTGAAATATCTCTGAATAAAGCATTAAAAGAAAGAAGGAAGGGAGGTAGCAGGGACAGGAAGCAAAAAGCAAACAAAGTCAGACCTGAAATGTCTCACCCGGAGTGATAATTATTCTTCTCAGGGTATTTTTAACTTTTTATCTTGCCATAACCACAGACTCACAAGAAGTTACAAAAAAAAAAAAAAAAAAAAAAAAAGGTGCAGAAAAGTTCCCTGCTTCCCCCATTGGAAATAGCTTACATAACCATAACCATGATACATTATCAAAACCGGGAACATCACAGTTAACTAAACTATAGATCTTACTCAGATTTCTAGGGATGTCTCTCCCCACCCCCACCCCCCCCCAGGGATGCCTTTTAAAAACAGCTTCTGGGTAATAATCCTTGAGGTTATACTCCTACTCTTTTTACCAGTCATTCTGGTCAGATTATAGCCAACTAATCAGTAATTCCAGTGACAAAGAGATGAGTGGTGGACATTTTAACACGCCCTGGTTAAGAAGACTAAATTACCACTAGTAAAAAATATTTCCACCAAAGCACATTAAGTCCATATATACTTGACGGGCCCTTCAGAGTCCTGTTGCTCACCAAACTTTTGCCCCGGAAGGCTGCTCGGTGAGTCTCTCTCTAGAGTGATGCTGGTGAAGTGCTCAGGTAACTAAAGCTCTCAGAGAGCCTGTCCTTAGCGGACCAAGAACTTGTAATTCGCCATCCTAATTCTTCCTGAGAGAAAACAGTCTGTTGGAGAGCTGACAGTGGAAAGAGTAAGACAGCAGATAGCTATTTTAATTTCCGGGTGGAAAATGGCACGAAGAGACTCCTTCTCGAATGAGGTCTTCCACTAGGCTCCCCAAACTTCCTTTAAAGTTCAGCTTCACGACTCAGGCACAAAAATTACCACTCAATTATCTGAGAATCAGTATTCTGATGTAACATCCTCCTATGTGCTTTTCTTCTTTCTCCTTTTACCTCCTAACTTTTCCCTCTACTGTTTTGGTAAAAAGTGACCTGGGCCAGAGAAAAGTGCTTTCCCTTTCTCATCATATCTGTTAAAACATATGGGAAAGGAAGAGGTTGAGACTACTGGCCAAAGCAAACCATTTTGGCTTTGCTGCAGTTTAAAGAAAAGCGTCTCCACAAGAGAGGTAAGAACCTTCCCCAGAGGGCAAGAAAGCAAGTGGCCTGTCAGGGGGTCTGTGGGAGCAGTCAGCACTTCCTGCCAACCAGGAAGAGGAGGAACCAGAAGCACTTAACATCCCACAGCCAGGTATGGGGCCCACCCTCTGCAATCAGTCACCAGACATTCACTCCAGTTATCCTGGATCACTTACAGCCCTAAACGGCCAAGGTCAATGAGAAAAGCAAGTCCTAGAAATCACAGCAGGCTTCAGAGGGACATTTGGCTTTGTGCTAATGCCACAGGCAGAAAAGGGTAGCCCAGGCCAGGTATGGTAAGTATCCTATTTGGCTGGGATCTTAATGGCATGTTGATTTTAATAATGGCAATAGATGAGCACTGCAGAGAAATGAGTCCTGAATTGAGACCGTCCTTTATCAAAGGCAAAATCCAGGAAAGACACCAAAAACTCTGCTTGGACAGTGCTTAAACCCAGGACACGGGAAAGCACGCCACAGCATGGGAAAGAGAACACCACTGGGAGAAAAGAGAAGGGAAGCATTCTTCTGCCGGTGGCATCGCTCTCTACTGGTTTAACATAAAGGTTAAAAAAAAAAAAAAGCTTCACCATCCTGCCACCCAGCCCAAATAAGTAAGAGAAGCCCACACCCAAACAAGACAAACATTTACAAATATGTACACAACATAACCTTTTATTCAAGGGTGGAATAAAAATAGATGTGAGTCCCTCCCCTGGTATTATAACATAAACAATTTTTCTTTCCATATAAACATTTTCTCCTTCCACATAAGTGTGCGCTGCACTCAGCTGGCAGTGGTGTTAGTTTACATCCTCCACTGGTCCTCTGAGCAGCAGCTCAGGTAGGGGGTTGAAGAGTGACCTGCAAATTGGACCATCGGGGTCCTCAGCCTGGCTCCAGTGTTAATAGGGTAACTCCAAACCACTCTGTGTAAAATGGGAAGGTGGGATTATCAGTGTTTTTCAATTTTTTTAAAGCTGTGAAACCCTTTATCCAAATGAAATCTCATGGAGAACCTCAATATATAGAAGAGTTTGAATGAAAACAGGCTGGTTAGAGCCGGAAGGGGTGTGGGGAAAGGGGGACTCTCCCCACCTCCTAGAATTGGGACTCTACAGCACATAGTATGAAAACCACTGATATGACAGATCCCTTAAAATGAAAACTCAATCCTACTTTAAAAATTTAAACTGAAGGCTGACTGGGTGGCTCAGTCGGTTAAACGTCCGACTTCAGCTCAGGTCATGGTCTCGCGGGCCCTGAGTTCGAGCCCCGCGTCGGGGTCTGTGCTGACAGCTCGGAGTCTGGAGCCTGTTTCGGATTCTATGTCTCCCTCTCTCTCTGACCCTCCCCCGTTTGTGCTCTGTCTCTGTCTCAGAAATAAATAAACGTTAAAAAAATATTTAAAAAAATAAATAAATAAAATAAAAATTTAAACTGAAACCAAGAAAAAAAGACAAAGTGGTATAAAGTAATGGGAACAAAGGTAATAATTCATAAACACGAAAATGTCCCACACAGATATGTATGCCATCTTCCAAATGCATCTGTATGTGGGGATTCATAACAAATTCATTTAAAATGTTACTGAATTCAAGGTCATGCGGGAATCTAGAATTTCCTTTAATGAAAAAGGAATCATCACGCTGGGAACCGCCACTAAAGAGAAGGCCACAATATTCCACTTGAATTAAACAAGTAAATCTCCGTAAAAAACCATCTGTGACTTTTTTTTTATTTGAAAGATTCTACTACTTACAACGTCGAACCAGTTAGATCCCCTTGTCTATTAGCTGTGGCTGTTAGAATATTGCTTCGAGAAGGGTTGAGGCCATGTCCAGGCTGAGTAGGAAAGAAATGTCACATTAGATAAGCATTAGATAAACACTGTCTGCCACGGCTGTGTGGGGAAGAGAAAGTGGGGGAAAGGACATGTGCATGTGACATCCAGACTGTGTCAGATAGGTATCTAAGAGGTTATTGGAGACCTGAGCTCTAATTCTATCATTATACTAAATTTATTAGTAGGCAAATCACTTACTCCAGGTTTCAATTTGCTAGGTCTAAAAAGGGGTCATCTTGACTTCTGATGCAGAACACTCGGCCAACTCAGACAGTGACTGCTATACTCCTTTAAAAGCCACTGGAGACAACAAAACTGTCACAGAACTGGTGAGCTAATTCAAACCTCACCATTTTACATCTGAGGAAATTGAAGCCCAAGACACTTGGCCAAAGTCACATAAGCAGATAGCAGTCTAAAGAATTTGCAGTCCCCCACAGGAGAGTTTTTTACTACATTAGCCATCATAACGTGGTTTGAAATTTTGACGTAATTGCTTATATTAGTTATCCTACTATAATAATCAGGGCTTTCTGTTTGATACTATAAAAAAAAATTCTCGGGGCACCTGGGTGGCTCAGTCGGTTGAGTGTCCGACTTCGGCTCAGGTCATGATCTCACGGTTCATGAGTTCGAGCCCCGCCTCGGGCTCTGTGCTGACAGCTCGGGGCCTGGAGCCTGCTTCAGATTCTGTGTCTCCCTCTCTCTCTGCCCCTCCCCTGCTCACGTTGTCTCTCAAAAATGAATAAACGTTAAAAAAAATTTTGTTTTTAAATTCTCACTTCAAAAAAGTTCATCCCTCCCAACTAGATGATTATACTAAATAAACCATAGTGTTGTTGCCATAATATGGACTTAGGTATTAAAAATGTTTCTTTACAGGGCACCTGGCTAGCTCAGTCAGTAGAGCACGCAACTTTTGATCTCAGGGTTGTTAAATTCGAGCCCCTTGTTGGATACAGAGATTACTTTAAAAACTAAAATCTTTTTCACTGCTGGTAGGAATGCAAACTGGTGCAGCCACTCTGGAAAACAGCATGGAGGTTCCTCAAAAAATTAAAAATAGAACTACCCTACGATCCAGCAATTCACTACTAGGTATTTATCCAAAGGATACAGGTGTGCTGTTTCAAAAGGGCACATGCACCCCAGTGTTTACAGCAGCACTATCAACAATAGGCAAAGTATGGAAAGAGCCCAAATGTCCATCGACAGATGAATGGATAAAGAAGATGTGGTGTATATATATACAATGGAGTATTACTCAGCAATCAAAAAGAATGAAACCTTGCCATCTGCAACAACGTGAATGGAACGAGAGGGTATTATGCTAAGCGAAATTAGTCAGAGAAAGACAAAAATCATATGACTTCACTCATATGTGGAATTTAAGAGACCAAACACATGAACATAAGGGAAGGGAAGCAAAAAGAATATAAAAACAGGGAGGGGGACAAAATATAAGAGACTTAAATACAGAGAACAAACAGGGTTGCTGGAGGGATTGTGGGTGGGGGATGGGCTAAATGGGCAAGGGGCACTAAGGAAGACACTTGTTGGGATGAGCACTGGGTGCTATACCTAGGGGATGAATCACTGGAATCTACTCCTGAAATCATTATTGCACTATATGCTACCTATCTTGGATGTTAAATAAATAAATAGATAGATAAATAAATAAAATCTTTTTAAAAAATAACAATAAAGTAAAATAAAAGTGTTTCTTCAATAGAAGATAAATTACACATTTGAGAATCTCAGTAAACACAAACCAAATAATAGTTGCCAATCTTGGTAGAAATTAATGATGGTCTATCTTACAAACTGTCAAAGCTTGGCACGCTTAGCACGAGTCCCTTTAAATAATGAAACCTACATAAAGCTACAAACTGTGACTCCATCAGTCATATATTCCACTTAAAACTTTTATGATAAGAGTTACCTGGGATTGGCTAAAT
Organism: Panthera pardus; assembly: GCF_024362965.1. Classification (NCBI taxonomy): domain Eukaryota; kingdom Metazoa; phylum Chordata; class Mammalia; order Carnivora; family Felidae; genus Panthera; species Panthera pardus. The sequence continues at coordinate 98,243,649 of NW_026526810.1, read as the reverse complement.
CAGAAAATGACAGGGCCTCAGTGTTTTACATTTTTTTAATCTCCTTTTTGTAAATTCATAAAACAATATGGAACTCCTTGCCATTAACAAGAAAAGTACGTTTCAATTCTTTTAATACAGATCTTTATCAGCCACGAAATAAAAGACTTTATAATCTCTATTCTATTTCCTACAGGATTTTGCCATTGCAAATCAAGAAAGCGTTGTGGAAAATTAAGATAAAATATTTCACGGTCCATTTGGCATTGGAGATGTCATTTGTCCACAGAATGTGTGAATAAAGTGTCTGATTTCCCACTTACAACTGCATTTGGTACTCTTGGAAATTCTGTTCCATCAGCCAATTTTACAGTGAGTCAAGCCACTTGTGATCTGAATGGTGCCTAGGAACTAACGAATCAGCTGGGGAGAAATATCCACTCTTCCAGGCTAGGCAGACATGAATTGACGTTTCAGAAAGGAGAGTGCCAAAGGAGACTCCTCCTCAGGATCTTGGCCCTTACTCTGGAGAATCCTCTCAAAAGCCTCTACACCACGGGGTCAGACCATGTCTCCCAAACAAATACACAGGGAGAATCTGTCAACACTGGCCTTACCAGAAAGCTCCGTGGGTTATGTTCCGCATTTTGTTTGTTACTTCGCGAAGGAGGACAGACAGCCACTGTGCCTCAGAACAGAGTCCCAGAAAAAAAGGATGTGAGCAGAGCCATGATAACACTAAGTTGTCTTCTCTAAAGTATACTGGTAAACACTGCATTCTATTCTATTACTGAATTACCGTAACCATCTAAAATTAGTTTTAGAACATGAACCTCCCTCCTTGCTTGGAAGAGAACTATTTTCTGTTTAAATGAGAACAAACCTAGAGCACTTGAGGTAGGAGAAAATCAATTTCCCCCACAATATGGACTTATGACACGCTGACATGAAGACAACTGGACTGTGATAAATACAGCATTTTTGGTAATATTAGGTGTTGTATAGGCAAAATGCTTTAAATATTTTAGCTAAGCATGTGAATATCTGTTTTACAATACGATTTATAAACAAAAAGCACTGGGTATAACATTTCTTTTATCACATAAACCAGTCTAATATAAACTTCTGCCTCCCTCCTCATAATATTTGGATTATTTCATTGTTCTACCTCCTATTCTTCCAAACATGTGCAGTCCAACGGAAAAACTACATATCATCTCCCTGTCCCCTCTGCCTTCAGAAATGCCTTCTATGTAGCACAGCCTCACAGTCAGCAGAAAAAGCGCATATAGTAAGAAACAACTGGGGCCAACTCCAGGAAATGCAAATGGGCCATAAAATGACAGGAGCTGACCTAAGGTTTTCCTTCACATAATGAGGAAAGGGCTTGTTGAGATAACTAATTATGTAAATCTGCACCCTGAGACCCTTAATCACAGAGAAATATTTTCGGTCATTTTAAATGTGCCTGAAGCTCTCATAAGTTTCCTTCTAACGGGTTCCATGATGGTTTACTGCATTTATGAGAAGTTCCGGGAGCTTCATATTTGCATTGCTAATTAATCTCTTATCTGTTTAAAACATTGAGATTTAAATAGATACATGCGCAAGCAGGCCATCTGAGAAAGAAATAATACAAATGGCCTTGGGAAAAAAAAGTTCTATTGAACAAATTTCTAAAACGCAAGTTAAAATACAATGTGATAGCATTTGCCAGTTGTTCAGTCACAGATAATTGTAAGATAACAATACTCAGCATAACATGTGTGAAATGAAAGATCCTTTAATACCCTCATTCAGTGTCGACTGGCAAAACCTTTCTTGAGGACAATTTGGCAGCACTTATAAAAAACTTTAAAATTATCTATCTTTTGACTCATTTATTTCATACCTAAGAATGCATCCTTAAAAAAAATCTGAAACATAAAAAAGAGGTTCAAGTGGTTTTTAATGGAAAAACATTAGGAAAATGATTACCCTACACAGCACATAAAATAGAAATACATGCAGCCAGCTAAGTTTATTAAGAATTTTAATAAGTTCATACTCATTAGGATAACTACCATAAAAAAAAAACAACAAATTTTGTTGGTGGGAATGTAAAATGGTACAGGTGCTATTAAAAACAGTATGGCAGGATCTCAAAATATTAAAAAGAAAACTACCAGATGAACCAGGCTCTGGGTATATCACAAAAAATTGAAAGCATGGTCTCAAAGAGATATTTGCATACTCGAGTTCATAGGAGCATTATCGACAATAGCCAAGACGTGGAAGCAACCTGAATGTCCAAAATGGATATAGTTGTAATGGATAAACAAAATTTGATGTAATGAAATACTATGCAGCTTTAAAAAAAAAAAAAAAAAAAAAAAGGAAGTCCTATCACATACTACAAAATGGATGAATCTTGAAGACTTTTGCTAAGTGAAAGAAGCCAGCCACAAAATAACAAATACTGCATGCTTCCACTTACATAACATATCTACGGTGTCACATTAATAAAGAGAGTAGAATGGTGGTTATCAGGGGCTGAGGCAGTGGGGGTGGGGGAGGAGAAAAGGGGAGTTGTTGAAGTGATACAGTGTTTCAGTTCTGCAAGGCTAAAGGTTCTAGAGATGTTTCACAACAATGCAAATATACTTAACACTATGGAACTATATACTTAAAAAAGGGTTAAGATGTAAATTCCATCATGTGTTTTTTACCACAATAAAAAAGAGTTTTAGTGTCAACTATACTTGATTTTTTTCAAAAAGTTTTAATAACATGAAATATGCTTATGTCAATATCTAGTTGGGGGAAGGAAACAAAAAAAGCATAAATAATAATCAAAAAATTTTTGTAAAACTTCATAAAGATGTATGCCCATAATGTTAACATTATTTGACTCCTTGGTAAGATGCTTCTCTATTCCTTTATACTTCCTATTTTTTTTCTTTCATGTGGGTTTATATAGTAACCTGTATTACTTTTATAATCAAAAAATAAAATACATTTCCGACGTAATAGTTTCAAAATAGCCTTGATAATGGCCCATGCTGGGCAGGATAACATTTGTCAAAGGAGGGACTACTGTTAAGAAAAAACCTAAAATTTAGAAAGGGGTAAAACAGATGACTGGGTATCTTTTCAGTAGAATGCTATTTGTGGTCTAGCAGGTCCTACAGGGATTATCTTTGACCTTTTTTTTTTTTTTTTCTTTCCCTTTTAACTAGGCCAGTGGTTCTCTCAAGTGTGGTTTGGGAAGGCCTGGAGAGCCTCAGGCCTTGTCAGGGTGTTTATGAGTTCAAAACTGTTTTCATAATAATATCAAGATGTTATTTGCCATTTCTCTCTCATTCTCTCAACAAGTACACAGGGGAATTTTCCAAAACTTTCAATACTCATGATGAAGTCATCAATCCAGATGATAACATAAAATAGGTTTCATTATTATCTTTTTTTAATGAAAGAACAGTTTTAAAGTTTCTCAATTCTGATTCTAATCTAATTAATACATTACACAAATTTCTCTGGGTTCTTCAATACTTCATAAGATCAAAAATCCTGAAAATAAAACATAAGAGACTCTTAAATATAGAGAACAAACAGAGGGTTGCTGGAGGGGTTGTGGGAGGGGGGATGGGCTTAATGGGTAAGGGGCTTAAGGAATCTACTCCTGAAATCATTGTTGCACCATGTGCTAACTAACTTGGATGTAAATTATAAAAAAATAAATTAATTATAAGAGTCAAAAAAAAAAAAAAAAGATCAAAAACCCTAAAACAAACAAGTTTGAGAACCCACTGGGCCAGACTATTTCACAGCTTTGTGGGAGTAGGAATTAACTCCTAAAAAAACATACAACAATGTAATGGCCCTTATCTATAGCACAGCAAAGAGGTTTTGCCTGGCAGAGATACAACTGATTTACATACATGCAGAAAAGAAAACATGAATTTTTATAGTCCTTTAGGATATTAACTAGTTTTGTATCTACTACAAATTTATTTCAGCATTTCTGATTATGGACAGGTGGATGGATCAATGGATAGACAGAGATATATCTGTATTTTAAATTATCTTTTGAGGGGCGCCTTTTGAGGTGGCTCAGTCAGTTGAGCATCCAACTTCAGCTCAGGTCATGATCTCGCAGCTCTTGAGTTCCAGCCCTGCGTTGGGCTCTGTGCTGACAGCTCAGAGCCTGGAGCCTGCTTCGGATTCTGTGCCTCCCTCTCTCTCTGCCCCAACCCACTCGCATTCTGTCTCTGTCTCTCTCAAAAATAAATAAACATTAATTTTTTTTTAAATTATCTTCTGAACTGGTCCTAACATCCTTCTGTTTCCTTCTAATAAACAAAGTTGTTGATGTGTTTATTTTATAATTTTGAGAATCTTATTTTTTTAACTCTTTGAAAATTATTCTTTAGCATAGACTATCAGATCAGTTTCTGCATACAGGCCTTAATAAAAACAGAGAACTCGATAATTAATAACCTTATAAAACAGAAAGCACCAGGCCCAGATAGGTTCACTGGTGAATTCTACCAAACATTAAAGAAAAAGTATAACAATTCACTACAATCTCTTTCAGAGAATATAAGCAGAGGAAATATTTCCTACCTCATCCTATGAAGCCAGCATTATGCTCATAACCAGAAAAATATATTACAAGAAAAAATAGGGCAGTACCTCTCATGAACACAGATGCAAGAATCCTCAAAAAAATTAGCAAATTGAATCCAACAACGTACAAGGTGAATTATATACTACAGTCAAGTGGGATTTGTCCCAGGTAAGCAAATCACATGATCATATTCATAGATGCAGGAAAAGTATTTGACAAAATCCAACACCCATTCATGATAAAAACTCTCCATAAACTAAGGAATACAAAGGAACCTTTTTAACTTGATAAAGACTATCTACAAAAAAAAAAAAAAAAACAGGTTGCAGGATATAAGGTTACTAAGTCAATTGCTTTCCAACATGCCAACAATGAAAGAGTAAAAAATGACATTAAAAACAATACCATTGACAGTAGGCACCCCTCAAAATGAGATACTTATGTATAAGTCTAACAAAATGTGTACAAGATCTATATGAAGAAAATACAAAACTCTGATGAATGAATCAAGGAAGAATGAAATAAATGGAGAGATATTCCATGTTCATGGAAAAGATGATTCAATATTGTCAAGACATCAGTTCTCCCCAACTTGCCACACCCATTGTTTACATATTGTCTATGGTTATTTTTCCTACAATAATGGCAGAATTTAATAGTTGACAGGAACAACATGGCCTACAAAGCCAAAAAGATTTCCTATCTGTCCCTGTATAGAAAAAGTTCTGTATCCCCTCTTCTAAGTAATTATGCTCTAAGTAAACTGTTACTTACCTCAACCCAAAGCTATTTTTTCCTCCAAAACAAAATTTAAATTAGATAACCTCTTTTTTCTTTCAGTGACAGTCAAATGAAATTGTTCTCCTAAAATAATATTAAGCGTTGCATTTTTTAAAATAGAATATTTCAAGGTTAAGAATTTTAAATATATATCATGTTCTCTGAGGATAAAGGACATGTCTTTGGAGAGCCTACAGATAAGAAATAACTAGCAATGCCCTATGATTAAAAAGCAGTTGTTTCATGATCTTCACAATTTTTAAAATCTGGTTATTTTCCAGAACTCATAAATGAAATACCTTTCTCCTTAAGAATTTTTCTCCTTTTATGGAAGCTAAAACTCAATTTAACAAAAACACTTAGGCCAAAATTTAAACAAATCTAGGTATCACTTAATGAATCTATATGCTGTATATTTCCTATAAGAATTTAAATGGCACTAATTCATGCGCTATAAGTATATAACACTTAGCCTGCTCTCAGTAATAGGAGTCTGAAAAATCTAACATACTTGCTCTACTCCCAAATATTTTTCTATTTATACAAACATGAATCGAGTAACTTACTATACATTCCTTTTACCAAGTAAGCTTTTCTACCGCTAATGATCAGATAGGTCCATCGCTTTTCATCTTATTTACAGGAAATGGAGGAAACAGAGAGATGTTGTACGGTGAGGTCTACACTGTGGGAAATTCTATAGGACAAACAACAGTTTTTTTCACATGTTGCCAAGAAAAATGCTGCACAGGATGCATAGAGGCTTAATGAATATATTTTAAAAACTGCAATGTATGAAACTTATTCGAATCTCGAGTTAACAAACTTTTAAAAAGTGTAAATTTTAAAACTGATGTTTGATAACTTCAAAGAAATAACATAAGTTATTTTAGGTATGATAATAGTATTTTAGTTACATTTTTAAAGAGAGTCCTGGTATTTTTGGACAGAAGTACTAAAAATATTTACAAATGAAATTATAAGATGTCTGGAATTTGCTTTAAAATAAACCCAGAGTTAGGGCGCCTGGGTGGCTCAGTCGGTTAAGCGGCCGACTTCGGCTCAGGTCATGATCTCTCGTGGTCCGTGAGTTCGAGCCCCGCGTCGGGCTCTGTGCTGACAGCTCAGAGCCTGGAGCCTGTTTCGGATTCTGTGTCTCCCTCTCTCTGACCCTCCCCCGTTCATGCTCCGTCTCTCTCTGTCTCAAAAATAAATAAACGTTAAAAAAAAAAAAAAAATTTAAAATAAACCCAGAGTTGACATAAAGTAGTTCAGGGTCAAAATGAAAAACTCACCATGAATTGATAATTGATGAAGCTGTGAGTATATGTAAAATTATCCTAATAGCAATATTAGTCATTCTACACGGGTATGTGTGTGTAGGAAACTTTCAATAGTAAAACTTTTTTTTTAAATCTTCATTTTCCACTCAGTTTGAAACAAGAAAAGTAGGAAAGGGAAGCAATACATCTGAGGAGGAGATATTTTAGGCAGACAAAGGGGAAAGGGAGTCCAGAAGCACATTTGTGACGTGTCTTTATTTTCTGGGTTTTTGGATTTTCACCTTAATCATCAACAGTATATTGGCATAATTTCTGTTATCTGTTATGATAGGCAGAACTTTAACTTTTTTTGGTTGTTTTATTTATTTTGAGAGAGAGCAAGAGACAGAGCACGAGCAGGGGAGAGGCAGAGAGAGAGAATCCCAAGCAGGCTCCAGCACTGTCAGTGTAGAGCCCTAAGAGGAGCTCGTACTCACAGTGAGATCGTGACCTGAGCTGAAATCAAGAATTGGCTGCTTAACTGACTGAGCCACCCAGGAACCACAATAGGCAGAACTTTAAATGACACTCCCCATTACCTTTTGAGTGAAACCTATGAATTATGATGAGACGTTACTCTCATGGTTATGTTACATTACATGGTTAAAGGGAGATCACCCTGGGTGGGTCTGACCTAATCAGGTGAGACCTTAAGCTTAGCCTTTTCTCTGACAGAGGGCAGAAAAGGAAGTCAGAGAGATGTGCTCCAGCTAGCCTGGAAGAAAGGAAACATCCATGTGTGAGCTGCCAATGTGGGCACATGACATGGAATGTGGGTGGCCTCTAGGAGCTAAAAGCAGTCCCTGGCCAACAACTAGCAGTCCTCCGTCCTACAGTCACAAGGAAATAAATTCTGCCAACAACTACAGAGCATGGAAGAATCCCTGAGCCCCAAATGAGAACTGCAGCCTTAGCTGACACGTGACTTTTAGCCTGCTGAGACCCTAAGCAGAGAACCTAGCCACAGCATGCCCAGACTTTTGACCTGGTGGGGTCTTAAACCGCTAAATTTGTGGTAATTTGTTACCTAGCAATAAAACTAATATGCCTGGATAAGCATCTTATACCCAAAGAGTACATCACAGGACCTCAGAGCCCACCTTCTGCACATGAGTTTATGATCCCATGGCACCAAGTGAGTACCTAAACATTCAGCAATTTAACTTTTAATGCAGTGTTTCTCAAAGGATCATGAATCCAAATTTGAGAAACGCTGAGCTACATAATCCCTTATAAATGAAATATTCCTTTTCCAACACACACAGTTAGCTTTACAGGCAAGATTACATACTTGACTGCTTTTTACAGTGTGAAGACTTCTATAGCAGAAAAATCCTGCAAAATAATCATATGGAACAAGTTTAAAGTAAATTGTGACTAAGCCAAATGTATGACCAAAACCTTTAGCCTATCATCACAGTAAGTATAAAACAGTACAAAGCTTTCTACCCTTTAATGCCCTAGCTCATGATTAGGAGGTGTGAAAAAAATATGAGCCAGAATCCATACAACAATTTCTTTATAACAAAGTTTCCAATGTCTTGGATGGTCCATAAATATTAAGGAATTATCACAAATATCCTTTGTCAGTGTTTATATCCACTTATTTACAGGAAAAAATTTGAGATGTTCATGAATACAAGAAATGGGAAAATACATCATAGATATTATCCCTAAGGACTAAAATTCTGTTTCTAAGGTTGCACTTAGGATTTTTTTTTTTTGCCTTTTTAAAAAATTAACAGCTTTATTGAGATATAAAAATCATATGCCATAAAATTCATCCATTTAAAATGTATAATATAGTGGTTTTTAGTATGTTTACAAACTGTGTAACCATTTCCACAATTTTTAGAAACAAACCGTATTCTTTCTTTTTATTAGTCATTCTCCCTTTAAAACCATGTAATGCTAACAAATTCTTCTCTAGCACAGGAAACATTGGTCACCTAGAACACCAAAATCAGCACTTGGGGAAGAAAAGAACTGGGGGGTAGAAGACTTGATCTACAGGCATAACAAATACTGGAAAAACTGTGGATTTGGGATTGTAGAGTACTGCTTCCTATAACTGATGCTATGAACATTCCTTTGAAAACCCAGACATGATCCGAATACACAAAACATGAAACTACTTGCCAGTGAAAGCAAAAAAATCTTTCATTGGAGACACTCTTCACCTATTGCACAATGTAATTTGTTTATTTCAGGAGCAGAAGACAGAGGATGATCTGAGCTTTATTTAAGTAAAACAAGAGTTCTTGTATTCCAAGGGAAAAAACCTGGAATTTAAAATAGCATTCTTAAGGGTTCACACCCAACATTAAAACATATTTTACAAGCCAAATGAATGAATGAAAGAATGAATGAATGATATTTTAAGGTGTTGCTTCCATAGTTTATGACATAGTCCATAAAATGGCCAGTATAATATCTCCCCCCTGAAACTTAGTTACTCCCTTGCCTCTGCTATGCTTGAAAGAAATCTGGATCTGAAATTCTAAGTAGAATCCAAGTAAAAGGAGGCATTTTATTCTATTTCTCACCTTTGGTAGTTATAACACTGGAACTTTGTAGTCTGGGCTCTGTGGTGGCACATGACATAGGTTAAGGAAGGAAACTTGCAACAAACAAATCTACCCTATGTTTATGAAGCCAAAAGAGTCTGATGAGAAACTCACTGAGTGAAATCTAGCTGTGAAATATCTAGATCCTCTCTAGGATCTGGATTTTCTAGAATAGAAGCTAGAAAGAGCACCGACTACGACTTTCACCCACTTTAGGGCAAAGGCACCCTGGTGTTGGCCATTTGTAATAGGGTGGTTTCTGCTTCCTTTTCTTTGAAACAACCGGTTAATGTGCAAATTCAATCTCCTAGGGAATCATCTTGAAAAGAAGATAAGGTCTCAAGTTTTTCAGATCTTTTGCTCTTCCCACTCATTTTCAGTCCTGGCTAAATATCAGAATCACCTGGGGAGTTTCAAGAATCCTGGAGATTGGGTCCAAACCCGGACATTTACTAAATCAGAATCCTGAGGCATCTTTTTATATCCACCAGAGGATATTCTGACTCACATCCAGGGTGGAGAACCAACAGACAGCCTTCGGAAGTCCTACGCAACCCTCTGAGAAAGGACTTTGGCTTCTCTTTTAACTGAAACTGTGTGCTTCCCTAAGCGTTATCTTCTCATTAGTTGCTCAAGAACTGAATTTGGGTTGGTTAATTAAAACTTCACAACATTCCCCCCATGTACACTGAAATTCTTACCGATGCTTTTCTGAGAGTCAAGTTTGAGTGTTGCCAAAGCTCAAGTTTTAGACTCAAGTTTTAAAGACATTCTTGGTTGAGGGAGAGGCGGGAAAAAAACAAAAACAAAAACAAAAAAAAACAAAAAAAAAAAACCCATCACTATGTTAATCTTTCTCAGAGTTCTTCCCACACTGCTAATGTGAGATAAGCTGTCATTTTTAAAGGTTGAAGCCCCCCCTCCCTTTTTCTAAGCATTCTGGCCTTTGACAATAATGACAGAGCAAACCTTTTCTTTCCCCAAAGCCTCATCTTCCTTATCCACAGATAACATTACTGACCTACCAACACAGGCCTTGGGCTTCAAAGTTGTTTACCCACTAGCTCTGGTAGGCTTGCCCTGACCCAGCATCAGTGTCTCACAGAGTCCCCTGTTGTGACCAAGAATATGTCCTTAAAATGTGGCTGGCCTCCCAGGCAGTGGTCACGGAAGAATGGAGAAATGACCCCACAGGGTCTAATCCACTGACCTTTACTTTGCTCTCACCAACTGCCCAAATAAATAAAAACAGCAGGGTAGCTTAGTTTCCCAGATGAATTCCAATTTATCCCTAAATATCTAAGCCTGGTCCAATGTTTAAAAGTTCTCAGGCCATCCAAAATCTGTCAACTGGCTCCCAACCAAGGCCAATTTTGCCCTCCCAGGGACCTTTGGCAATGTCTGGAGACATTTTTGGTTGTTACAACTGGAGGAAAGGTTGTTACTGGCATCTAGTGGATAGAGGCCAAGGATGCTGCTAAACATCCTACAGTACACAGTATTGCCCCCACAACAAAGAATTATCCTGTCCAAAATGCCAATAGCACTGAGGTTCAGATACCCTGGATTGAGTCGTTTACCAGACCACTGGTTTGAAGAGACTCTTGTTACCAGTAGCTTACAATACGAACTGGGGGCTCAGGTCATGAACTCATGGTTCACAAGTTCGGGTCCCACATCAGGTTTGCTGACAGCGCAAAGCCCACTTAGGGGGCTCTCAAAAATAATAAATAAATTAAATTAAATAGGATCACAAACTCAAATGCCTTCAAGGTCCAAGGAGATAAAGAAATATCACATTAAACAAAGTGGCTGTGTATGAGGCACTAGGGTGTGGTGAGGCCTGTGCCAAATGAGAACGTAAACACTCGCTAAAATCATTCAATTTTTTAAAATAACACTGGGTTAGTCAAACAAAACATGACAGCTGGCTACATCCATCCTGTATACCACTGGTAGTCAAACTCTGGTTTAAAGAGTTTATCAATTTAAACAGAACTGGATGATCACCCAAAGACATTGTCTAGCCTTGTCCCTTATACCCTATGGAACTTCCTGAGCCCCCAAGCTGGGGAACAGGACAAGAAGCTGTTCAATTAAGAACAGACTAGGGATCAGGGGCTCCTGGGTGGCTCAGTTGGTTGAGCATCTGACTTGGGCTCAGGTCATGATCTCACAGTTCGTGAGATGGAGCCCCACGTTGGGCTCTGTGCTGACAGCTCAGAGCCTGGAGCCTGCTTCAGATTCTGTGTCTCCCTCTCTCTCTGCCCCTCCCATGTTCTTGCTCAGTCTCTCTCTCTCTCTCTCTCTCTCTCTCTCTCTCTCTCTCTCTCTCAAAAATGAATAAACATAAGAAAAAAAAAAGAAAAAAGAACAGAAGAGGGATCAGATTTTAAGGGTTTAGTTTCAGAGTCTCTTAGTGCTAAGAGCAGGGGACAATATTGGAAACTCTGAAGGTGAGAAAATGGAGGTACCCCCCCCCTCACTGATCTCCATTCTAGGGAAATCCACTGGCTATTATAATCATCAATATTACACAATGCCATACAAGTAAGGTCATTATTTAACGATAACACCATTCACACAAAATTTTAGAATTTTCACTACAGTTCATGATGAGGAAACTGAGGCCCGGGAATTTCAAATGAATTGCAAAGATTACCCACATCTGAACCTAAAATTAATTGATGTGTCTTTTTTCTCTGTGTAATTGCAACACAGCAACCAAATGGTGACGAGATTTCATTTCAAGGTGTCAAACACTCATGACTAAACTCTCTACCAACATAAGTAAGTTCTACATAAATGTTAGATTTAAGCCTACTCATCACCATCCTCTTTTCTCATCAAAAACACATTAACATGTTTGCCCCAAGTCACCGTTTTAAGATCTCGTTTCCACATAACAGAAGAATTGAAAACAGGTTAAATATCTCCAGCCCTCCTTTCAGATCAGGCTGTAGAGAGGAAAGCCAAGTCAGCAAATGGAACACAAGAAGAAGGAAGCTCGGATCAGATCTGAATATCCCCACGTGTATGCATGCTTTCTGCTGGAGGAATTCCTGGCCCGAGGAGACAGTATAAACAAACGCGATCCAGAGGGAAACAAATGATAAGATAAGTGAGACCCAATAACTCCCTCTGTCCTCCCCTCCACCTACTTCCCCCAACATATTCCATCAGAAAAACAATGTGAGCTCGGGAGGATTCAAATGTAAGCAGCCCCCACCCTCTGCTACCACACAGCTCCCTTTTCTCAAATAGGGGGTAAGGGGTAAGACGCGCTCCTTGGTGAGGTCAGTGATTGTGGCTCCCCTCACATGAAACCCGGCCCATGGAAGACAACCTTGTCCTTTTCCCACAAGGAGGCTATGAGCACAGGACTGACAAGGAGGCAATTCACTGCTCTTCCAGACTCAAATTACAATCCAAGGAGTGTAGTAGGCAAAGGTGGAGTGAGGAAGAAAGGTGGCTTCAGTCACAGCCTGAAAAGAAACTGGGTCAAACTAAAAATAGTATTTTATTTTTTTAAATTTCAAACCAGTCCCTTAGCAGAAAATGTCAGAGGCACGGCAGTTTCTTGCCACAGTTCTTGGAACTTCTATAGTTGGAAATGTCACCTACACACAGACTGTTAAGCCCTAAATGGGTCATAGAGGTTTTCTAGTCCAATCCAATCCCTATTCTTAATGTTTAAAATATGAAAATATAATAACAGGCCTTTCATTTAACGTTCTGAGAACATGATGCAGTCTCGGCCATCGCCTTCAATTCCAGCCCAATTCATTCCACACTGTCTCAGACTTTTTCAAATTACCACTGAGTGCAAGTAGCAGGGTTGAGGACTGCTAATGCAAACAAGATTGCCACATACAAACAGAATGGGAAAGAAGCCAAATGTCATTGTTGTTTCTTCTGCCGTCATCATCCTAAGTCAAAAAGCCACTAATATGGGGTAACTGTAGCTGCATTAAAAAAAAGAAATGCTAAGGGCGAAACTGTATGCCATTTTCTGTATCCACAATTTCACCAACTTTCGAGAGGAGAGAATGCAAAAGGGACCTTCAAATGGTTTAAACTGTCTACATCATTTCCTTGAACTTTTTACAATATTTTTTGTAATAAATTCTCAATATTTAGGAGAGCCCTTGGTGTAATCCTCTTGTTGCAGAACTACAGGCTCTAATTAACTAACTCATGTCTAATCATTTCACTGCTTGGTTTTGCAGATCTCTATGAAACAAATACATTTAGATACATATGAACAATCTAACCTGGTGAATGATGCTGACCACTATCCCTCACTCTTCTCCTAGGATGCAAATCTGCAGGGGTTTTAGGGAAGAAGAGTGAAGCCAAGAAATGGCACAAAAACATCTACTAATGACTTGGGTCACATCCCCAAGAAACAGAAAAGACCAAGGCTACGGGGCTTTGGCAAAGTTTTATTTAGGAAGCTGCTCTTAGTTCTGACCCACTCTTCATAGAAGGACACCTGTCAGAAGCATACAATTCCTTGGCAAATTGTTGGCAAAGCTTTACCTCTAACTTATGGGGTCTAAAAAACTAAGACCCCCATCTTTTGCCCCTTGAAGTGATGGCTATGCATTAATATATCCACAGTGTACTATCTAGTCTCCTCTGTTGCCAAGAAGGAGCATGATGAATTAAAACCAGGCAGGAGGGAGGGGCCCTGGCTGGCTCAGTTGGTAAAGCATGTGACTCAATCTCAGGTTTGTGAGTTCAAGCCCCACATTGGGCATGGAGCCTACTTAAAAAAAAAAAAAAAAAAAAAAAAAAAAAAAAAAACAAAACAGTAAATATAAAAAATTTTTTTAAAAGCTGACTAAGATTATAGGTACAGTTTGTGGCTCCAAAACAAGACAAAACTAACCCATGGCCTTGACCTGGTTTGTAGGTCACTAACAAGCTGAGCATAGCCAAAAAGCCAGAATATAGAACCCATTTCAAAAAACAAAAGATGGGCATCTCTTATTGCCCAGACAATGCCCAAAGCTCAGATCTGGGCTATCTACTCTTGGAAGACTAAATTCAGAAAGCCCATCAGATGGGCAATATTTGCCAATTGCACAGATTTTTTTTTTCTTTCAGAAATGAAAAGGACAAAGACCAGTTTAATAGTTGACCCTAATTATGTACCTGGCAGAATAAAAGGTACCTTCAATTCCAATCCTGGTGCAATTTATAGAACAGAATGAACTCAGGTTATTACTAACGGTGACTGACATACTTAGGAAGTGTAAGAAGATGAATGAAAAAAAAAAAAAGCTTCTGAAATCAATATCTGTTGAATGAATGAATATTATGTTTGAACAACTTATCAGCTAATAAGCCTCTTGTTTTCATTTCCTTTTCCTGGCAATATACTGTTAGGGCATAACTTTTCTATTATTTCCCTAAATGACACAGTTTTGAGTTTTACTCAATTGTCTTCATTAAATATGTCAAAGGGGCAAAATATCCAGTTTTAAGCCAAAAGGAAAAGATCTATTGTAAGTTAGGAAATCGTACCAACTGCATTAAAAATTGAACCTGCTTCCCTGGGTTTCCACATTTAATTCACAATAGGGGCTAAGGTTTAAAAGAACTGCAATCGTATATTTGGCACCAAATTTGCTCCACTGTAAAAATAAATAAAAGTCTCTCTTCTGAGGTGAGAAATAAAAAAGCTTATTTTAATATCTAAGGATAAACCAATATTAGATTACATGTCGGACTACTACTCAAGTTTTCATTATTTTCTTTTCAAAAGAGCTTTTACAATTTATGTTAAAAGACACCAAGGAGGAAGAATGCTAAGAAGTTATGGGAGTCAGCTTCTGGAGCTCTGTTCTGGGTGAGAAGGTTTTTTTTTTAGATAAGAGATTCAACCTATTGGAAAGTTATCTCAGTTAACAAATACAGTCTAATGCTGGACAGGCTCCAAATAGATTTAGAGATGGCATATAAGAGCATTTCTTTTTTCAAATAATTTGCCTATCACCCACACAGCAAAAAGGAGGGAGTTCAAAAGTTTTATCATTCAAATACACAGATGCAACATTTTCTGCTCCAGAAAGTCAGACTTTAAGAAACTATTAAATGAAGGGGCACCTGGGTGGCTCTGGTGGTTAAGCATCCAACTCTTGATCTCAGCTCTGGTCATGTTCTCACAGTTATGAGTTCAAGCCCCATATTGGGCTCTGCATTGATGGTGCAGAGCCTGCTTGGGATTCTGTCTCTCCTTCTCTCTGACCACCACCCCCCTGCCCTGTCCCACCTTGTGCTCACTCTCTCTCAAAATAAATAAATAAACTTTAAAAAAATTTAAAAAAAGAAACCATTAAATGAAGAAGCCTTTTTACTCTCAATGAACCCAGCACTTACTGACACAGCACTGTTTCAGAAGTAAGAGATACAAAGGAAGTTATGATTCCCCCTAACTCGATGGAGAGAAAAGAACACACAGGAAAACCAGAGGCAAGGCAACAGTGTAGGGGTGCAGAGAACTAAGCTGCCTAGGTCCCTAACCTAGTCTGCCCCTTACCAGTTGCGGGACCTGAGCTAGGCAAGTTCCTTAACTTCTTCATGCCTCAGTTTCTTCCTTTGTAAAATGGTGATGATGGTACCTTCTCATACAATTGGTGAGAGGAGTCAATGGTTAAGCCCATGTAAAGTATTAGGAAGGTCCTGGTTCAAGGTAAGCACCTCACATACCTTGACTATCAGCATCGTGTCAGCTATGTTACGTTCTGTGGTCAGGCTAAGGGCTCTGAGGAGGAAGGACAGAGGGGGGTGGTAAAAGCTGAGGCAGGGAAGGCTTCCTGGAATCTGTGGCACTCAAGATGGATCTGAGAGCACAAGCAGAATTTAGAAACTCAGAGGAGCACACATTCCAAATGAGTGGAGCCATTACTGGACAAAGTCACAGATGGTGTAAAAACCAGGAGTGCTGAAACATCAACAAGGAAAATAATGCTCACCAAAGCTGCATATGTATTTGGCAACCTCAGATGAACCGCGGGGAAGGGGGGAGGCCTCCGTATACTTGCTGCAGTGCTCCTGGATTCAGCGTTTTAACTAATTTTTGGATGTGTGTATTATGAACGCAAACTCATTCTGAAATGCTCAGTTCTCCCCTCCCGGAACAGTGGAAAGGATGCCAGACAATAAAAAGGTAAACTCCTTTTTTTTTTTTTTCCCTGCAAAAATAGTCTGCTAGAGTACAATGTAGGTCACCAAAATCAACTTGCATCTCATTTGCATCCATACCGCTGTCAGTGGTGGTACTTACTAAGTGGTGGCTTGGAGGAATCAGAGGGACGGGGAGGCAATTCAGATCCATCCTTCACTTCCAATCTCTATCAGCCACTCTAAACACAACCTACTGAAGAAGCCAGTGAATGTGACCTCACAGGAAGTATCCTCCACCCGAGCCTGCCCCATCCACCAGATGTTACTCTCAAGCCACATACAGAAACTCCTCTCCTTACAGATTTCTTCTTTTTTTAGGTCTATTTACTTAATTTTCTTTTTTTTTCCTTAGGGTTGGGGCACCTGGGTGGCTCAGTCGGTTAAGCAGCTGACTTTGACTCAGGTCATGATCTCAAGGTTTGTGAGTTCAAGCCCCACGTCGGGCTCTGTGACGACAGCTCGGAGCCTGGAGCCTGCTTCAGATTCTGTGTCTCCCTCTCTCTCTGCCCCTCCCCTACTCATGCACACGTTCTCTTTCTCTCAAAAATAAACATTAAAATTTTTTAATTTTTAGTGTTTATTTACTTATTTAGGCACACAGAGAGAGTGAGCGAGCGTGCACAAGCTGGGGCGGAGGCAGTATGAGAGGGAGACAGAGAATCTCAAACAGGCTCCACACTATCAGTGCAGAGCCCGATGTAGGGCTTGAACTCACAAACTGTGAGATCATGACCTGCATCTGTTAAGAGTCGGACACTTAGACTGAGCCACCCAGGTGCCCCTAATATTTGTTTATTTTTGAGAGAGAGAGAGAGAGCACGCACACACATGCAGGGGAGGGGCAGAGAGAGAGAGACAGAGGGACAAAGGATCCAAAGCAAGCTCTGTGCTGAGAGCAGAGAGTCCGATGTAGGGCTCGAACTCAAGAACTGAGATCATCACCCGAGCTTACCGATTTCTTAAATAGTACCTGTGGTATCAGTTGCCTCTAAACTGAGCTCTCAGGGAAACCATTAAGAACAGATGCTGTGAGTGTTAGAATACATTTCACTTGGAAGATTTCCTCCATTACCACGTTAGAACTCGAAATGCCAATGTAAGTGACAGTAGTCCACGTTCCTTATGCAAAGAAGAAAAATCACAAAATGAAATATAAGAATTTTCATTTTGACCGTGCCCCCTCTGGAGTTTAAACAAGTTTGCTAACCTAAAGTGGCAAAGGTGCCTGCAATTATTTCCTGCAATAATATAAGGATAGGCTTAAAGCTTGGAAATACCAGGAGTATGACATGAAGCCAGGGAGGGCCCCACAGAAGTTACAACTCTGTGATTATTTCCTGAACCAAACACCTAAGGCTCTCAGTGGTACCAGGCTTTGTTGGAAAAGCCGGGTCTCCCTGATCCAACAGCTGTAACTTTTTAAGTGATTTCACAGAAGACCTCAAGATTCTCAAGCCAAAGCCACTCTTTATGACATCCCCAAAATATTTACACGATGAAACACTTTCAATCTTAACCATGTTTTGTTTGTAAACAGCTTATTTGTTCTGATGACCATAATACCAACACTAAAAGCAGGCTTTTAAACAAAGTCGTTCAAATAAAACCACACACAGACACACAGGCATTCGTGACACCCAGAGCCTATCCACAGAGCGAGAAAGCCAGGATTCAAATTCCTTGGCACCTACTAAGCTCCTGTAAGCACCACCCAAGGACACAACCCACTGCTGGTATCATGCCTCCTCGCTAATTTATACTTCTGAAAACCCACAGAATCTGACTAGTGGATGATAACACAACGTTACAAATATTGGACAAATCTCTCCTACTCCGTTCTTCTCTCACATGAGCCAGCCTGGGACAACCAATCCTGTTTATGAGAAAACTCCTCCACAGATAAGAAAGCCACTGTCCAGCTCCTCTACCCCAATGGTGCCTCCGGTGCCATGGGTGGCCTGGCAAAACCCTCTAGTTATCTCTGCCTTAGTCTCTCTCTCTCCTGTCCTACACCTCCTGGGAAAGTTATCTGGGCCAGGGAGAGAACAAGAGACATCTAGAAATGCCGGCTGTGGGGTAATAAGAATTGCATTAAGACCTGTAACAAGAATTTTAGAGAAAAAAAAAAAAAAAAAGAAAGTCTATGTGAGTGAATGTATTCCAACAGCAAATAATTACAAAATACATCGATTTCAGACACATGGAAGGCCTTCTATACTTCAGGTCACGTGCTACATAGGCGTTTTCATTTATGCTGAGATGAAACTACTTCACAGAAAGCTAAAGGAGTATTACCATTGATGCCAGAACTACCAGTGGAAAGAATGCAATCTTGAATCTCCAATCATGGCTCTACTATTGACTCAACAAATATTTATTAAATACCTACCAATGGTCAAACACTAATTGCTAGAGAGACGGGGAAGGACAAGACAAAGACCCTGCCCTCAAAGACCTTGGGGGTTGCGGGGGGGGGGGGGGGGGGGGGAGACACATTAGAATTGCTGTCAGAATTACAGGGACACATGAAAAATCAGACAATCGAAGGAGATGTTCAGTCAATGATAAGTTCTAGGACAAAAACAGTGACAATTTCTGATTCTGCTTCCTCATGAGGATGTAACCGCCTACTTGAAACAAGACGATGAAATGTCAACCACTTGGCAGTCAATGTCCCCAAGCATCTACCTGCACAAGAATGCACATGCATACACATTCACAGATACAGCCTTGTTCCCCCTTAACTGCAATGTCTGTGATAATCCACTTTGGCATGTAACAAAAGCAGAAGGTAAACAAAATATTTGTGTAATTCAATTACACTGAATGCAATTAGATTACACATAACTGCATTCATCAAGAATCTATAAAAAGACAAACCCTGAACAATTAATTCTACTCTACAATAAAAGGATAAATAGAAGTCCAGATACAGGGATAACACTAGTAATATTAGAAATATCATCACAACTAGTCAAATGGCTGCCTTGCCTACCTTGAAGGATTGCCATGAAGAGCCAGGCTGGTTTGTCAAGTGAGTCATACAAATAAGGCTCAGAGATATTAACCCAATGCCACAGTGTCAGAAGTGGAATTTAACTCATCTTCAGATTATTTTGAGAAAAGACAATGACCAAGTCCTTTGTAGAGTCACAAGATTTTATACCTAGAATCAACTTTGGGAAACCCTCTATAGCCCCTCTCCCACGTTACTAAGGACCCAGGTCCCCTGAAGTAAAGAATTACCCCAGAGTGGGGTAGCCAGCAATGACAGAGCTAGAGAATGACCCAGGCCTCCTAGATTCCTGCCCAGCCTGCTTCATTCTCAAGGACCTGCATCCTTTAAGCAGGCGGCAGGCTTCTAGATTTTATGGGAACCACAAGGCATGACATGGACTTCCAGAATTCAATTTCAGTAATTAACTGTTCCTATAAACTTCCAGAGAGATGCACCTAGGGCAAATCGAGGCCCTTTACTGGTGGCCAGAGAGCTCTCTCTTCATGCAAAACAGAGGACACGCCCTCCTTGAGAAATATGCCTCCAACTCGGGTCAGGTACATTATTAGGGAAATTATGCATCTAGCCTGAAAGGGAAAGAGCATGCCTCAGGAAAAAGGCTCCAGCATTACTTCTGGAGAGAGGAGAGTCCAAGGTATGGGCACACGAGAGGGAAAGGGGTCTAGAACTGTGTCCAAGTTATTTCCAAGAGAATGGAGGCCTGGGCTGTGGAAAGGGTGAAGAAGAGAGAGCAGCTGGGCCCGGAACGAGCATTTGACCACACCCACTGGCCACGCCCTCCCAGCTGCCCGCAGAGCCACAACGAATTGAAACAGCAGTGGGAGCAGTTAAGATTCCGACGGCAGGAGTCGCCATGGCAACGGGATTCGTCTCGCAGACAAACTCCGCTTCAATTCACTAGGTCCTTCTCCAGTCTCAAGCAACTACCAACTCATTGAGCGCAAAACGGTCACGGGTAGCATATGCTCTTGATGCTCTCCTGCGGGTGGAGATGGGGTAGGGGACCAAGCTAGAGGAAATAAAGCGCAAGTATCAATTCCTGGGCCCACCAAAATATTTTATGGGGGCAAAAAAACAAACAAAAAACCAGAACATCCCATCACCAGGCTGTGAGCGACTTGAGAACAGAGCCATTAGCTGGGTTTGATGAATGAGTGAGTATGCGAAAGAATGAGGGTGCTAGGAAAGGAAATCCAGAGGACTTTTATAGAGTTCTCGGGCCCCAAGCACGTCTCAAGTCGGAGGGCAAGCCCATTTGCAAGCAGTTGGATTTTCGACACCAGATGGTTCCTATTGCCCAGCCCTCCTGCCCCACAGCGAGCCTCATCATTAGATTGTTCGACACCCCGCACCGCCTAACCAACTCCCAGCCCAAGGCTCCGGGCAGACGCTTCGCCCCAGCTCAGGTGCTCTTTGTGGAGGGAGCAATCCGGACAGGGGAAACAAGATGCACCTTTCCCAGGGGGACGAGAGGCGCGAGCACCCTGCGGCGCCCCGAACCCGCTCCACAGGCGGCGCAGGCTCCGCTCCCCGCTGTCCGCCAACACCCCTTGGTCTTTCCGCAGCGCGGGGTTTCCCTCCTCTCCTGCGAGACCTTTAGCTTCCAACTTTCGCGGAATTACAGTCACCTCGTCCCTTTTTCAAATAAAGCTCGAAGCGAGGGCTGCAGGGATGGTTGGGGTTCTGCTCGAACGCGGGCGGGCACACGAGTCCCTCCTTCCCTGTTGCCACCTCCG
Organism: Panthera pardus; assembly: GCF_024362965.1. Taxonomy (NCBI): domain Eukaryota; kingdom Metazoa; phylum Chordata; class Mammalia; order Carnivora; family Felidae; genus Panthera; species Panthera pardus. The sequence continues at coordinate 98,222,443 of NW_026526810.1, read as the reverse complement.
AGTCCACCACGCCTGCATCGGAGCCTCCCGGGCCAGTAGCTCGCGACCGCGGGCAGGGCCCCCAGCCGAGGCCACGACCCCCGGCGCCCCGAAGCCCCAGCCTCGAAAGCCTACAGCAAGGCGGCGAATGGTACCCTGCCTGCTCTTTTGGCATCCCAGCGCCTCAGAAAGAAAGGAGGGAGGGACCCCCGTCCTCGGGGGCGCCTTCCTCCGGGCTTGCCTTGCTTTTCGCCGCGCTTGCAGCCATTTTCCCAAACCCAGCTTGGCAGCCGGGAGCTGTCTAGGTCCCGTTCCCACCCAGACCCAACCTGAAGGACGGGTTTAATATTTACCTACTGGCCCTGGGGCTCCGGGGAGGCAGCGGGAGGGCGCGCCGAGAACCCAGCGCCCGGCCCGAAGTAGCGCGCCCACCCCCACGCCACCGCGCGGTGCTACTTAATGAATGAGTGCGGCGAGCGAGGCGGCACGTCCCCCTTACCTGAGCAGCCCCTGCATGCTGGAAAGGCGGCTCTGCGCTCCGGGTACAATGGGATCCGGTTAAACAGTTTCCTTCACAGCCGCTCGTAGGTTACCAACTCGCAGGTGACATCACCCTCTCCTCGCCTGATAGGATACAATGTGGCGCCCACTGCGCATGGACTCCCCTGCCGGGCCCGCACACCCCTGGGAGTTGTAGTCTCGATCTCACAGGCACAGCCCGAGTAGCTACGCTAATCAGGGTTCACGGAACTACACTTCCCGTCGCCTTCCTCGGCCGCTGCGTCCCCGCCCCCTGATCCCGCCCCCCGCCAGACCCGCCCCCTCCCCGCCCTCCAGCCTTGCAGTGTTAGTGGTGGTCGTTCAAGAAGCTGAGTTGCGGACACCGCGGCGAGGGGGTGGGGGGAGGGCACCCTGCGGTCGTGACCTTTGACTTGACCTCCATTCTGCCCGGTGAGGGCTCTGAGGGCCGCCAGGGGTCGGGCGCTGGTGCGCACGGGCCAGGCAGCTCTGACCATCCCGGCTCTTGGCCCCAGCTGGAGGGAGAAGATTAAGCTTTTCGCTGCCTTCCTTGCGCTTAGAAACTAATTAATAGGACGCACTGGTTTCTGGCTTAAAAGCGGTCCTGGAATTCCCCCCACGTCCCCGAGGAAGAGGCGATGCCGGCCGCGAAGAAGAGAAATCCCCGTGTGCCCCCACTTAGTACAATTCACCTTTCTGTCCTCTTTCCTTTTCCCATTTAACGGAGTCCGGGTGACCAACCAGACGCAGGGAACAGCTTAGTTGGCTGAGCTGACAGGATAACGGAGGCTGTCACTAATAAAAATGCGGTGTAATAATAGACAGTCGCTGCAACCCTCCTTCGGGGAGCCTGCTGCTGCTGCAGAGATAGTACTATCGCGCAGCCATGCTTTTGTTCTTCCCTGCAGCGGACTTCCCGCTCTGAGGGCTCTCAACTCCCAGGAAGACGACGTCCTTGTCCAAAGTTTTGATAAATGACACATATGCATACATGCACTTTTAAATCCACAACACTCTCCCCTCCTTTTCCATGCCTTTCTCTTAAAATATTTTTTAAACGACCTAAACCAAACAGCATCGTGCTGTTCAAGAATGCCGTGATCTTAATACAGCTGAATGTTTAATTTTAACTAAAGCAAAAAGTGTGTGGCCGAATTCTGACCCTTTAGGAGGATTTTATTTTCAATATGTAAAATTTTTCTGTGACATTTTTCATTATTCAGTGGATCTCAAGTATTACGAAAAATTCACACTGAGAGCAGTTCTTCAGGTGTCTTTTTAACTGAAAAAAGAATCAATGTATCTAGTTATTCCAGTTGTAAAGGTAAATTATAATGGCACTGGATATGTCTCAATCACGCATAAGGATCAGTTCACACCCTTATTTCTGCTAGCAAAATCTCTAGAAGACTGTACATCTTGGGGGAGGGGAGAAGTTCACAATTAAGATTTCAAACAACTGCACCTAATTACTGGAAATCTTATCACTCTTATTTTCTCATCTCATTATGCAGCACTAACTTGGGTTCAAGAAAAAATATTCATGGAACTGGTTGAGGATATCAGCAGAGACAAATGCTTTGTTTTACAGAGAGAAGTTTTAGTTCTGAATTCTGATTTTCTTTTAACAAACCAGACACATTTTTCTCCACTGAAGGAAGATGGCTTGAATGTTGCTCTCCTGTTCTAAGCTATTCTATCCATTTCAAATATTGTGTTAAGTGGAACCCAGACAATGCAAATGGTCCCTTGGCCATCAGATCAAGAGTATAATGGGTGATATTCTAGTTAACGGGTAGGCTTAATGTATTGCAGCTCATTGTGGAAAAATATTCAGAAAGAAACTTGACCTGAAATGATACTAAAGGCTCTCCAGTTTTATAACGGTGTAAAGCTTTTAGATGGAAATATAATCAGTGAGCCTGAAATTTATTGAGTCAATAAATTGGGTGTAGGGCTCTCTCTAAGGCAGGGCTTATCCTTATAGATAAAAGTATATTATTGAGGTACATTCTGAGCAGTAACTTTATAGGACAAATCACTTTACAGCAATTTCTCTTGGGTCTTCAAGCAGTGAAGGAGAGGATGGAGGCTGCCTGTGGAAAAAAATCCCATTCTCTATAGCAATTAATATTATAGAGATGTGCCGTGTTACATAGCTCATTTCCATATATATAGGACATCATGTACCTACACTGTAAGCACAGAAATGTGTGCATGTGCACATGTGAGCTGTCCTTCCTTTTAAATAGATATAGATAACAGATACAGAGAGTAAGATTTGTATTTGGAAGCATTTTTCTGTACATGGTGATGGATTTGAACTGATCCCTGCACAGTTTCATTGGTAACCAGGGGAAACAAAGATGGCTTTTCAGCATCAGAAATGCAGCCCATAGACCTGGGACTAGAGGAAGATTAACAATTTCTATGATACAGAAGGGAACTCTCTCTCTTCCTCTCCGTGAGACACAGGCACATACATTCACATACACTCATTGTGTGTGTTTGTATTTAATTCTAAGTGACTAAGTAGTCTTAGGAGCCATCAAAAACACGCACTATGTGTAGCTTAATTTATATTCTCAGCCAAAGGGTTCTTTGCTTTTTTCCTTTTCTTTTTAAAATGATTGCTGTTGTTCTAGAATGAGCTTATGAAAGACCCTGCCTTGCCCCATAATCATTGCCTATTAATTAGGAAACTGTGGGACCACTGAGAATAGATTTAATTGACCATCCACAGGTGGTGGAGGAGGGAAGGTGCTTTGGGGGTATTTTGCTGATCTTTCAAAATAACCTCTCCCAGTTCTGGTTACACAGTTTTACTCTACACATTGGGTTTTTTGATAAGAGAGGACATGAGATATCAATAGAGAAAGAATTTTAATATATGTGCTGCCGAAGCGAGCACTAGAGAAAGAATTTTAAGTTTGTAGCTTTGCATGTGGTTTCGCACAATAGCTTGGTGTTTTGCAACAATTGAGGTTATGTGCTGAGCACAGGTTTGGGATCAAGCCATTTTACCACTTTTGAGCAATGTGACTTTGCTTATTCTGTGTTGCTTTCTCCTGAGCCTTGATTTCCTTATTCTTAAAATTGAGCTAACAGTAAAACCTACTTCACGAGGTTTTTGAGCATTAAATCTGATGAGACGTATAAAAACACCTCTGGCGCTGAAAATTCACATGCTAGTTCTTACCGTTTGCAATATTCCCCTGAAGATGGTCTCAAACGTCAATCCTAATTATGAAACAATAAAAAGCTATAAAACATTTGTTCTTAACAAGCAACTATTAGAAATTATATGTGAGCACATATTATGTCACTATTTTGCAAGGAGGCAAAGTGTGCTTTGAAGAAAAAACACACAAAATCCAAATAGAACAGTGTTGGTCCTTGGCTTGTTTTCAGATCTGTATCCCACCAGTGCCCCAAGCTGTCCTATCACAGGCCATATTCTCCAGATTTCTGAGCAGACAGAGGCACTGATGAGAGGTTGGAGGCAAGAGGAAGAATGAAGCCAGGGAATTTTTTTATTTCCACTTCTGCAGAGTGGCATTGGGTAATGTTTCTGGCAAGGGCAGCAGCATTTCCCATGTTGGGTTGGTCCATTGTGGTCTTGGCTTCTTCTAGATCACCCCAGCCTCTGTTAATGCCACCTTCTCCCCTTGTCCCTCCAGCCTAGGGGTGGAGGTAGCTTCCTGATGTTATTAATCTCTCATTTCATATTTGGCTTCTCGGGCCTTCTGTCACCCCACGACCAATTCCCTGTGCTGTATTATATCTGTTTTAAATACTTAGAACGGTTTCTGTTTCTGTGGTGGAACATGTAACTGATACGCTCATGTCTTAGTTCAAGTTCTTTTAGGGGCAGGCAACAGAAACTTGTCTATGGCCAGTTTATGGAAAATACAGAAATAGGATTAAGTGAAAGGATTAAACAACCCAGGCTCCACTCACAAGCAGGAACCGACCAGCTCAGGGAATCACAACAGGGGTAGTTTTTGTAACTTGTCTCCAGAGGGCTCAGTCTCCACATCTCTTTGTTCCAAGTCACAAATTCCTGAGAGAAGCTGATATCCCTATCTCAGGGATATCCCTGAGATATCTACCCCTAAGTTGATTATCTATAGCAGTGGTTCCTAAAATGTGGGCCCCAGATCTGCAGCATCAGTATCACCTGGGAAATTGTTATAAATGCAAATGCTTGGGCCCAACTCACAGACCTAACTGAAAAGAAACTGCAGGAATGGGCCCCCAGTCTGTTTTTACAAGTCCTGCAGCTGATTCAGATCTACAGGAGAGTTTTCGAACCACTCCTCTGTAAAGAAGATTACAAGACCTTCTTAGATCTGGTCACTCAGGACCTCTCACTATGTGTCTGGGAGTCTTCCTCTCGAGGAGAAAGTGTTATGAACTTGGTAGCCGCCTCGAGAGGTGTCGAGTAAAGCTGGTAAATCTGTAAGGGTCTTAACGGTAAAATTTGGTTCTTCCCTAGGGAGAGGACGTTATAATATTCGGAGCCAACTAATCAATTTAGTCACAGCAAAGTCACTTGGAAAAGACTCATTTCATCGTGTTTAACTGAGAACTCAGAAAAGCTGAAAAACCAGCATCGGGGCAGTATAAGGGAGATGCAATCTTACCAAAATCTAAGAACAGTTATAGTAAGATCAGGCCACAGTTAAGAGGGGACATGAAAACAGCTCCAGCCACTCAACTTTTCAGAACAGCTCCTGAGAATTCAGAAACAGATACTTTCCTTTGTAGACACCTGGCTGGCCCAGTCAGAAGACCGTGTGACTCTTGATCTCAGGGTCGTGAGTTCAAGCCCCATGTTGGGTGTAAAGATTACTTAAAAAAATGAAAACTTTAGGGGCTCCCAGGTGGCTCAGTTGGCTAATCATCCGACTTCGGCTCAGGTCATGATCTCATGGTTAGTAAGTTTGAGCCCCGCGTTGGGCTCTGTGCTGACAGCTCAGAGCCTGGAGCCTGCTTCAGATCCTGTGTCTCCCTCTCTCTTTCTGCCCCTCCCCTGCTCGCACTCTGTCTCTCTCTCTCTCAAAAATAAATAAACATTAAAAAAAATTTTTTTTAACTAAAAACTTTAATAAGAAAGAAAAGAAAGGACAGAAAAGAAGAAAAGAATCTCTTTGACTATCTTAACTAGGATCCCTATACTAGCTTATTCATAACTGGCTTATGCTTGGCTAATCCATGAGAATTGTATTGTTCAATTCTGTAGCCGCTGGCCCCATGTGGCTATTTAAACTTAAATAAATTAAAATGAAATAATATGCAACGTTCACTTCCTCAGTAACAATTGCCATATTTCAAACAATGAGGCCACATGAGGCTAGCGGCTACCATATTGAGTATCTCAGATATAGAGATTTGAGAAAGTCATTTCAGAAAGTTCTGTTGGGTAGTGCTGCTCTGTCACCTTGTGAATTTTCAAATTTCAAATTTTCAATTTTCAAAGATGCTGAAACCCATCTTTTTTTTTTTTTTTTAACATCTTTTCCAGGTCAAATTCCAGAGAGAGAGAGAAAATGAAAGAGAAAAAAGAGGCACACACAAAAAAATCTGATTGTTCCAGTTCACCGTTTTAAGCCAGATCATGCCAGAAATCATTAGTTGCCATGAGAAAGACAGCTAGCCCAACAATCAAAAAAAAAAAAAAAAAAAAGACCAAAAATTTTAAATAGGCAGTACACATACACACATACAAATCCCGTAACCAAATGGTCAATAAGCGTGTGAAAAGGGCTCACACTGGTCATCAGAGAAATGCAAATAAAGACCAGAGTGGGATACCACTCCACACCCATCAGCCTGGTTAAAATTAAAAGGACTAACTATATTAACGATTGCCAACTAAATCATACACTGCCAGTGAGACTATCAATTTGTATAACTACTTTGGAAAAGTCTTTATTCATATCTGTTAAATGTGAACATACACATACCTCACAGCTTAGCAATTCACTCCCAGGAACATACCCAACAGAACTGAGTGTATGTGTTCACCAAAAGACACATATTCGAATGTGAATAGCTATGCTATTCCTATAGGCCAGGGTGGCCATGCCATATTTGGGCTATACTAAAAATATTGTTGGTTTGTCTCAAATTCAAATTTAACTGAGAATTCTGTATTTTTACTTACTGTATCCGGCAGCCCCATCATAGCCCCAGACTAGAAACAACACAGGTGTTTATGCAAAGTAGAATGGATAGATTGTGGCATCGGCACATAATTAATGTTATATAGCAGGAGTTGGCAAACTTTTTCTGTAATGGGCTACGTCGTAAGGCCATGTGGGCCTTATATCTGTTATAACTACTCAACTCTGCCATTGTAGCATGAAAGCAGCCAAGAGGTAAAGAAGTGGGCACGGCTGTGTTCCAATAAAACTTTATTTACAAAATCAGCAGCTGGCCTGTGAGCCATAGTTTGGCAACCCCTGTTATCCAACAATGAGAATGAATGAGTCATGTCTACTTGTAAAAATATGGATCAGTCTCCACAAAAATAACTTTGAGTAAAAGAATATATAGTGTGGTTTCATTTACATAAAACTAAAAACCAGGGAAAACTAATAATGGTGTTAGAAGAGTAGTTACCTTTAGGGGATGAAGGAGGTCTCTAGGGTGCTACTGTTGCTCAAATTTTTTATCTGGGCACTAGTTACATGGGTATTTCACTTCAATAATTCGTCATGCTGTTCATTTATGATTTGCATGCTTTTATGTATGTACATTATGTGAAAATAGTTATATAAATTTAAAAGTAGGCCAAATCATCTCAAGATCATGCCCATAAGAATTATCTTATAAATTCTTATACCCAAAGTTTTGTTGTTGTTGTTTTGTTTCTTTTGCATAATTATAACAGGAATTCCTGTTCTTTGTAGAGAATTTGGAAAATACTGCTACTTAAGGCAATAAAATCACCCATAAGTCTGCAAACCAGAGAAAAGCATTAACATTTCTTCCCCTGCCCTCCTTCTCTTTCAAACCTGGGATCACTTTATTTTATAACTGACTAACTAGTTAAAAATATATCTTGGGAATTTTCTTTGTAAGTAAGTTGTGTTCCATCTACATTTTAATGGCTACCAGTATTTTATTATGTCAAGATAACTATTTTTTGATTGTACAATAAGTCACTTTTAATTTTTTGGTATTAAAAATAAGGCGCCTGGGTGACTCAGTTGCTTAAGCGTCTAACTTCAGATCAGGTCATGATCTCATGGTTCATGGGTTCAAGCCCCACATCCTGCTCTCCTCTGTCTCCCTCTCTCTGCCCCTCCCCTGCTCTCTCTCTCTCTCTCTCTCTCAAAAATAAACATTAAAAGAAAAAAACCCTTTCACCTGTTTCATTATGAAGTTCAGAATTTAAAACAATTAAAAAAAAATTCCTTGGTACTTCCTAGTTCAATTTTGGTGCCCATATATGAGTATGTATTTAGAAGCAGAAATACAGCACAGGAGGACATAAAGGCTTTTAATGCTTCTGATACCTATTGCCAAATGTCCCACATACTTGTTTTTATTGTTTGTAGATGTTACAGTTGATGTTTCTTATGAGCCCACATAGGTCTGGTATTCCCTAAGAGAATTGAAGCATATCCTGAGAGGAATTTAAACTGGTAGAAACGAACTCTAATAATGCCATTGGGATGGTTGAATGAACTATCAGATAAGAAAGAATGTCCAAGGGAAAAGGAAGCACCTTCTGTTTTCCGTAGTTATCTGGCCCTCTAGGATATGCTAGGTGTATTCATTTGCTAGGGAAGCATAACAAAGTACCACAGACCGGGTGGCTGAAAGAACAAAAATTTATAGTGTCACGGTTCTGGAAGCTAGAAATCCAAAATCAAAGTGTGGGTAGGGTTGGTTTCTTCTAAGGGCTATGAGGAAAGATCTGCTCCAGACTTTTCTCTTTGGCTTGCAGATGGCCCTTCATTCCTTATGTGTCTTCCCACAGTCTTCCCTCCATGCGTGGCTGTCTCTGTGTCCAAATTGCCTTTTTATAAAGACACCAGTCACACTGGATTAGGGCCCATACTAATGACCTCTCTTTAGTTTGATTGTCCATTTAAAACCCTATTTCCAAGTAAGGTCGCACGCTAAGGTACTGGAGGTTAGGATTTCAGCATAAGAATTTGGGGGTGGGATGGGGGTAAGGTGGGAGTAGGGGGTGGGACAAAATTCAACCCGGAACACAAGGTGAACCCAAACAAGAGAAAACTGACTTTGTTGATCTCAACACCAGCATGTTATAGTCACATAAATTTAAAGCAGTTGAACATCTGATTAGGAATTAAAGTTAGGAACTAACAACTGAAGATAGCAACCTGAAACTTATGAAGAATAACAAACAGAAAAAGCCAAGTACTTCTGGCATAACATGGCAGTCTTAAGGCTGACTGTTTCTGGTTTCAAAGGCTGAAGTCTTGCCTCCAGGTACACAGTCCTGTCACTCTTGATCAGGAATTCTCATGTGAAGACTCTACCGACCTTCCATTGGTAAAAATTCCCTGGCCCTGCATTTTAGATAAACCATCCCAAGTTAGCTTTCAAAATATCCCCTACTGAGTATGTCACGTAATTTTCATTTTCTTTTTCTCTTTAAACATCAAATCTCCGCGTGGGCCCTTTAACCCAAAACCGGTCAGTCTACATGTGGCAAAACCTTATCTACATGTAAAAGATGGGCTGGGTGTTCTATGGAGAGAGAGAATTTTATTTACTTTTTCTGTAACTTTCCTCATTGGGAATTATCCTGGCAGATACAATCTCCTTTGTAGCTGAAATATTACAGCATGGAGGATTTATGTAAGAGCCTTGTTTCACAGCAGGTTATGCTAGCACTTAGGCACTGGATTTGGAGATTAGGGGCGACTTTAGTCCTGTATTACATGAGAACCTTGTGATGTGGAATTTCTCATGAAAAGCCACACTTCAATACAATATGTCATGGCATATTATCTTTGTGAGAGTGTTTTCTCTTCACCAAACTGTGATTGTAACCTTTTCTCTCGGGTTGTCTGTGCCCTCTCCCTGTGTCTCAAACTCCTAAAATAATATTTTGGGTTGTCAGAAGACTAGCCACCCAGCTAAAGTAGAAAAGGAGATATTGAAATGCTTTATTCTGGCTTTGCTTTCCTGCGAGTGACAGGTTTTCTTCTCTGGGATTTATGTTATTGTTTTAGGAAATTATACTCATTTAAATCTAAACATAGTTAAAGCAAGTAAAATATAACCCCATTACTTTTCACTCACGTGTAACAGTGATTCTGAATAACAGGGTCGTCCCCCTCTTGACTTACGCATGGAAGTTAACGATGCGGGAAGCTATACCACCTCTGGCTATGAGCCTGCTAGAATTTGCAAGTTGAGTAGCTTTGAGTAAGGTCAACGCTAGGATGGGAACCTACAAAGAAAACCCAGATGTCTCTGAGAGGAATATATGATTTTAAATATGTTTGACTGTATTCCTAAAGTTTTAGGGGCAGATCCCTACAGCCATCATCTCAGGAAGGCTTTTCACTGATACATATCCCCTACTTAAAAAAGGGACTTAAAGAGTCCCCTGCTCAAGGCAGATCCACATCAGTGGGATGCCAAAGCCCTATGGAACTGCCTCATAAAAACCCACTGTTAGATTTCAGGGATTTTGTGAGTCAGTTGTTAAACACAGTTAATATTAAAAACTTAATCATACAAACTTACACTTAAATAAATTATATTAAAAACAAAAGTGATAAACCCTCAAAACTCAGTGCATGTTAATTGTTACTACATTTTACAGTTATCTATGATCTTGAGATTCCACCTGAATCTGAGCGGTGGAAACACTAAGTCATGGTATACTGCTGCACATCCCTTCCCAGTGAATCCAGTCAGCGACAGCACATTGGTAGCTAGAAATCAGTCATGGTGGGAATAGTTCCATCATGGACATCTGCAAATACTACCAATTAGAGCTTCCCCCGCAGATCCAGTTGTCAGCCATTTACCTGCACGCTCCACCCCCTGCATTTGTAATAAAAGAGAACAATGGTTCTCAAAATGCTATGCAATGCTCTGTATATTTCTCCTGTGGCTTCATTCTGCTACTGAGCTCCAGAAATGAAGTGCATACGTCATTTTACTCAGCTTGGGCAGAAGTGTGGCGTCAGATCCTGAGCCCAGAAGAGACCAATTCTGCACTGGCTGCAGGAAGCTGAGCACTTTTCCCTCAAGCAGGAAAGAGAAACATGGTGATAGGTTTAGCAGCGGGGAATGGTTTTGAACTAGGAAGAGAGGAAGTCAGCGTGGGGTTGTAGGTATCATTTTCCAGAGAGAATTCTGGAAAAACTGCACTAGTGCATGATGACACAGCAGCTTAGAACAGGGCCCCACATGCTGTTCTTAAAACTATCTTCACGAGTCCGCAGAATAATGGTAAAATAACCTTAAAAAGATGATGTAGTGAGGTTTTTACGGAATGAATTTTTTTCATTAAAGACCATTTTTTATTAAGGGATCGTAGATCAGTCATCTCAAGAGTATAAAGACAACTTCATTAGAAGTATGAGGCTATTATCCAAACTATATACAGTAAAATCTTGGATTGTGAGTAACTTGTTCTGTGACTGTTCTGCAAGACAAGCAAACATTTCTAATAAATTTTAACTTGATAAATAAGCAATATGTTGTAATATGAGTAGTACCTGACACTGAATGTCACCTGCTCACAACTGAGCCAATGGTTCCTCTCTCTCTCTCTCTCTCTCTCTCTCTCTCCCTTGCTGTGGGATTGTGGGTGATCATCTCCCATGCTTGAATGCTCCGTCTCAGGCCATGGTGGTTGGCAGAAATCAGTGGTTTTCAGAACGTTGGAAGGAGCCCACGACCGGCACTAGTGTATTTTTTGTCACTTCAAACACCTATGGACAGTCCTTTGCTTTTTCCACCCAAGAGTAAGCTTAGGAATGCTTTGCTTCATTCTAGGTCAGCCTGCCTGCAGATATAGACCCTTTCCTCTGCTGCCTTATTGTTAGTTACGTTAAATACAGTATGACAAGAGTTTATTAATATTGGACTGTGGTCAACATCTGTGCCCCCATGCAGAAAAAGATTCCATTGAGCCAATAGGTAGTCCAGTAGTGACAGTGAAAGTCATTCTACACAATAACCCCCCTCTCTCTGGTCTCCCTCACACCAGCCACAAAGGTTTTCAAGGGTAAGTGCAGGTTAATTTGTTTATTTTTCTTTACATTTTGCACTTTCTTTATTATTTTGTATTATATTACAGTATTGTAATCATTTTTAATGAGTATTGTTTTGGGTTGGGAAATGAATCATCTAAGTTTCCATTATTTCTTATGGGGAAATTCGTTTTGATATATACGTGCTTTGGGTTGCAAGCATGTTTCTGGGACAAATTACACTCACAAACTAAGGTTTTACTGTATATGGGTAGCTTATATTTTAAAAATTATTTTGTTCCAAAAGTCCATTTTGTGCTCATTTCACAGGCTTGCAATAGAGAATACATATTTTTTCTTTATTATTATTAAAAAGTTTTGATGTTTATTTTTGAGAGTCACAGAGAGAACGGGGTGGGGGGGCAGGGGCAGAGACAGAGGGAGACAGAGAATCTGAAGCAGGCTCTGTGCTGTCAGCATAAAGCCCGACACAGGGCTTGAACCCACACACTGTGAGCTCATGCCTTGAGCTGAAGTCAGACAATCAACTGAGCCACCCAGGTGCCCCACGTGTTTTTTCTTAAAAAAAAAAAAAAAAAATAATGTTTTAAATGGTGCTTAGGTTCCCAGGCTAGACCAAAAAAGCAAACACATTACAGAATAGAGTTAGTCATAGCATTAATCCTATAGGCTTGAAGTCTGAATGGTGAGGAAAGGGGACAGCCTTTGCAGCAGTAAAGAGGGTAGAAGAGAAGAAAGACCATTCCTTTTCCTTACCCTGAGCCAATGGATGATGCCCTAGGAAAATCTGAACCGGGTGAAATGTGTCCTCATCCACTTCTTCACCTCACCTAGCGCCTTGCTCTCTCAGTAGCTTGTGTCCCTTCCCTCCAGGCTTCCACTGCCTCGTGGCACTCTGTTCTCCACCATGGTACCTTCGAAGTTCTATCCGAATTCCAAAAGTGCTCCAAGTTCCACCAATTACTTGCCCTCTTCTCCCCTCCGTCAGAGCCCCTCCATCTATTTTTCCAACACAGCTGGTCTGAGGTGTCATTGAACAGGTTTACACAATGTAAGAATGGCTGATAGCCCTTGATTTTCGAGAGTCATTTCTTAATTTCTAGAAATGAATCTTGCCAACACGGGTTATCTCTAATTGACACTATGTTGTGACATTTAAAAACAAACAAACTATGAAAACCAAGATAGAGCAAGAGTTGGGGAGAGAGTATTAGAATAGGAGGGAATGGGGCAGGTCCCACAAAAACACTGCAAGCGAGTTGCTTAATCCTTTAAAATGTGTTTGTGATTTTCACAAACCCCACCCTTTGACCCATAGATTTTCCTGAACTGGCCAGAGTCGGATTTTAGCTAATCCTTGTTTTGGTAATGGCCCACTGGTACAAGCAGCCCCAGAATAACAACTGTCTTAAGATTAAACATTACAATCCTCTAAATTTTTCAGATTCATACTTGAAAAGCTCCACAGTTCCCATGAGGGGGTTTTGTGGGAACTGTGGAGCTTTTAGCCACAGAAGGGGGATGGCGGGAGACCAAGTGTGTGAGCACATGTGTGTGCATGTGCACACACGTATACTGGAGTAGATGTATGCACACTTGCACAAGCTATTTATCACTTTGTAAGAAGAGGTCAATGTGTAATTAAACACACAAAGAGCTGCAACAGATTCTAGCTTTGCCCAGTTTAGGGGACATGTCTCAATCAGCTCTAGAATCTAAACTCAAGTCTAAAAGTCCTTCTACCCAGCTCTTCCCTTCTCAGACCAAGGTCTTCCTGCTGTGGTTACTGAGTGTGTATTCTGTGTATGATTCTAATCTCACTGCCTCTTTTTTTTCCTATTTAAACCTATACTTACTCACCTACGCCTTGCACAAAGCAGGTGTCTTCTGGTGCTTGAATTGCCTTTTGAGCTATTCAGAGTTAACTAGAACTCAGTCATCTCTCAATCAGCCTTTACTCATTAGCAATAAAGGCTCATCAATTAGCTATAGTTGTTCATCTATAAACCTGAACACTAATGAACAACCACGAACGTTGATGAACATCCATCAGGTGTAAATAATAGAAGGGAGCCCGCACAGATGGTGATCATTGTGGGTCAAATCTTTATCTTGCATTCATAGTGGGTGCAGAGCCATGCAAAACACAGAAGGCAACGTGGCCCCTGACCTTGAGGAACTGAGAGATTAAAAAAAGTGAAAGTAAGGGTACATCTCTCATTTCACCACAAGGAACTTCACCAAAGGAAAGGAGAGAAATCTCGGCAATTTGAGAGAAGATCAGAGAGAGACATTTTTGCAATGGAAGCCGTGCTTCTGTTTGGGCTAGGCTGAAAGGCAAGAGAGTACCCACTTGCCACTTATATTTTTTTGCTAGGCAGCAACTGCTTACTTTTTTGTCCTAGAGCACTGCTGTCTGACAAATACGAGACACACAGATACCTGAAAATGTTCTAGTAGCCACATTAAAAAAAGTACAAAGAGGGGCGCCTGGGTGGCTCAGTCGGTTAAGCGTCCGACTTCGGCTCAAGTCATGATCTCGCGGTTCGTGAGTTCAAGCCCCGCGTCAGGCTCTGTGCTGATGGCTCAGAGCCTGGAGCCTGTTTCGGATTCTGTGTCTCCCTCTCTCTCTGACCCTCCCCCGTTCATGCTCTGTCTCTCTCTGTCTCAAAAATAAATCAACGTTAAAAAAAAATTTTAAAAAGTACAAAGAAACAGGTGAAATCAATTGTAATAATATATTTTATTTAACCAAATATATCCTAAGTATCTTAAGTGATTTACATTCTTTCTTTACACTGTCTTCAAAATCTGCATTTTACACTTACACCACATCTCATTTCATACAAGCCATACTGCAAGTGCTCAGTAGTCACACGTGGCCAGCGGTTACCTAGGGAACAGTGTCGGTCTAGAACATTCCACTCCAGAGGGTGCTCCATGGGTGCTAAAATTCATATTTACCCAGAAGGAGACATCTTACTCTCTTGTTCTAGCTCTATATCCTATAGCCAGAAATTGGTTGGAGGCAGGAAAGGGATAGGGCAGATCATTTTTCAAGTTTTCTCAGGAATATTTAGCAAAGCTCGTTACCATTCTGAGGTACTTAGGGACTGAAGAGGGCGCTTTGTTAAAAGCAGACTTTCTTTGTGATGCATCAGAAGAATTCTCTACATTCTAGGAAGTTTGATATATGTCCATGCACACCATCGCCTATGAGATAGGCCTGGCCCCAGCTTCCTGCATGGTTCCTCTGTGCTTTGTATCGAGAGGAATCCCTGACACATACTATCTTTCCTATCTGGGACTACCTAAAGATAATTCATTCTGGAGGTATCTCCTGTCTCTGGTCGTCCCTAAAATGCCAAGGCTCCGCCTCCACGGGAGTGGAAACTGATAACAATAGCTTCTACCTCTCCGGTATTTGGACTCTTCAAAGCAAAAGCTCAAAGACACTACTGTGTGTTATCCTCACCGCAACTGTTAGGACCGGCACTTTGATGATGAATCCAGGTTTCTGAAAAATCCCAGTGATTCGGTGATTAGTCTCTGGCAAAGTTTTGTGAATTTTGGAGTGCACAGGACATCTTCCACGGGGTTTGCTTCTGCTGGCGACAGAGCCTTTTGCCCCAAGCATCAGGCCTTGTACAGAGCTTCCTTTCAATAAGCTCTCCAGGTAATTCTGAGTCAGGTGGCTTGGCTCTCTACAGTGTAGAAATGATGGAAGGTACTAGAACACAGGTTCCTATACACGGAACGCATTGCTGTGTCCTCAGCTGTCCCACATTAGGGGGTACCGCAATAAATCACTTGCACTGTCATTTGAAATTATGTTTTGAACCCTTTTTGCCCATCAGAAAGTTTCCCTTGGCAGCATGAAATTCTCAGTGTCTTTTTGGGAAAAGGAGCTGCTAAGTTGTGTTTTTTAAAAAAATAACAAAAGAAAGGGGCGCCTGGGTGGCTCAGTCGGTTGGGCGTCCGACTTCGGCTCAGGTCATGATCTCGCAGTCCGTGAGTTCGAGCCCGGCATCGGGCTCTGTGCTCAGAGCCTGGAGCCTGTTTCGGATTCTGTGTCTCCCTCTCTCTCTGACCCTCCCCCATTCATGCTCTGTCTCTCTCTGTCTCAAAAATAAATAAACGTAAAAAAAAAAAATTAAAAAAAATAACAAAAGATGTATAGAAGCCAATAAAAATCAAGTATCACCTAGGGCAAGACTAGGTGTGCCACTGACTTATCTGTCTTCTCTATCCTTGCTAGATTCTTTTTCTTTTGTCAACTTTATTTTTTAACTAATAAGGCTCTCTTCAGATTAAGTGAGAAAATACAAATAAGCTAAAAGAAACTTATTCATAGATCCACCCTTCAGAAACATTCACTTTGTTTTCACAAAATGGGTTTGTAACATAAATTCTGTTGCACTTGCCTTTTAAATATTTTATTATATACAATTATTATGTTTTAGAGAGAGAGCACAAGCCTGGGAGAGGGGCAGAGGGAGAGAGAATCTTAAGAATTTACACTCAGCATGGAGCCTGACATGGGGCTCGATCCCACGACCCTGGGATCATGACCCGAGCCAAAATCAAGAGTCAACACTCAATCAACTGAGCCACCCAGGCACCTGTGCACCTGTTTTGTTGTTGTTTTTTTTTTAACTTTAACCTTATAATTTTGTAAGCTTAAAAATGTCTTCATATTATTATTGTTTTTAATGATAGTGTCTTCTACAGTATACCATAATTTTATCAACCTTCTATATTGGAACTTTTAAGCTGGGTTTTTGTTTTTAATAGACTTTATTTTTTTTAGGGCAGTTTTAGGTTCACAGTAAAACTGAGAGGAAGGTACAGACATATCCCATATACCCCTCTGCCCCACACATGCAGAACCTCCCTCACCATCCACATCCCTCAACAGAGCTGTACATTTGTAGCAATTGATGAACCTACACTGACACATCATTATCACCCAAAGCCCCGAATTTACACTAGGACTCACACTTGGTGTTGTCCATGCTATGGGTTTGAACACATATATAACGATATGTATTCACTATGATAATATCATGCAGAGTAGTTCCACCGCCCTAAAAATCCTCTGTGTTCCTCCTATTCATCCCTCCTCCCTCAACTAGCAGCCAGACTCACATACTATGTAGCTTTTCCATTTTTCTTTTCTTTCCTTTTTCCTCTCCTTCCTTCCTCCTTTCCTTCCTTCCTTCCTTCCTTCCTTCTTTCTTTCTTCTTTCTTCTCATCCTCCTTCTCCTCCTTCCTCTTCTTCAACAAAGCGTAAAGATTTCTTATATACATCTCTTTTGGGGAAGAGCTTGAATTTTTAATAAAGAAAAACACAGAGAGCAGAAACTAATACCCATTTCCCACTATCCAAAATGAATTACTATTAATGTTTCAACACATTATCTTTCAGCCTTTCCATGTATATAAATATTTTTAAAGTATACAAATATTCTTTAAAAAAAAAAAAAAAAGAGAGATGAGACTGTTCCAAGTAAAATAAAAGCTCCCCTTGGCTACTGTCTTCTAATTTTGTCCTCTCCTTTCTCTGCAGAGGAAATAACTATGATGAGTTTGATGCCTATTGTAATCCATTTTTATACATAACATATATTTATCAAAAACATTTAGTGAAGTCTTATGTTTTTTTACACAAACAGTATTGTTCTGCGTCTATCATTCTGAATTTTTTTTTCATTCAGAGATGTTTTTGATAATCTCTTCCTATGTAGTTCTATAGAAATCCAGGGACACCTGGGTGGCTCAGTCCATTAAGTGTCTGACTTCAGCTCAGGTCATGATCTCACAGTCTGTGAGTTGGAGCCTCATGTCAGGCTCTGTGTTGACAGCTCGGAGCCTGGAGCCTGCTTTGTATTCTTTGTCTCCCTCTCCCTCTGCCTCTCCCTCACTTGCACTCTGTCTCTCTGTCTCAAAAATAAATAAGCATTAAAAAAAAGGAAAAAAAAGGAATCCAATCCAAAAAGAAATCCTTCATATTATAACTTTACTATCTCTTATTTATCTGTTCCTTATGCATGGAAATTTAGGCTATTCCTCCTCTGGGTTTTGTTTTTGTTTTTGTTTTTGTTTTGTTTTTTGTTTTGGTCTATTACAAATAATATAGGGACATGCATGTACTTTTGTATCTCTCTTTGTGGATGTGTATCTTTTTCTCTAGGTTAGACACCAAAGGAGTAGAGTCATTGGGTCAGGGTAAGCATAGGGTTTTTTTAAAGAGTGTCAGATTTGTCGTCCAAAAAGGATATACCTAGATAGCTTCCTACCAACAATACATATCTGTATTTTCAGAACCTTGGCAATTGCTTGCCACTGGAAAAAATGTTTAGCTTTGACAGTGTCATGGATGAAATATAGCTTATTGTTTTCCATCGAGTTTCTCAGATGGGTAGTGAGGGTAAGCATCCTTTCAATGTTTATTAACTAAACACATACTTATGGATGATTATCTGATTATATTCTCCGTGATGGTGCTTGTTAAAATATGGATTGCTGGATCTCCCTCCTGTAATTTAGTGAGGGGACCCAAGAATTTGCATTTCTGACAAGTTCCCACGTGATGTGGATGCTGCTGGACTGGGGACCACACTTTGAGAACCGGTTTTAAGTGCTCCCTGTCCAAACTATCACATCGCAGTCACTTCCCTACTTAAATCCTTTTTATAGTTTCCTCCTGTCTGCAGGACAAAGTCCAGACTGCTTGGCAAGGCACACAAATCTTTTATGATCTGGCCCTGAGCTGCTTCCTCTCCAGACTCACTCTTCACACTTGGCCCAGCTCTCCACCCCAGGAGGCAGCCCTGTAGGGACTGTATCAACAGGTTCTGTGCTTTGCCTTCCGGGTCAGGTGTCGGGAGACTGGAAGGTGGGAAAGACAGCAATCACTGTATCCCATCCCTTGCCCCACCTTTGGGCTTCTTTCCTCCAAGGTTTGGCAGTGGCTACCTTCCTCTACCTAACATCCAAATTGACTTGGTTCTTTCCTATAGCTATAGCTCTAAATTCTGGTCATTTTCCCCACCATTGGACCCTTAGGCTTAGGGACTGTGACAACTCCCTACTGTTGTTGGTCTGAGAAAGCTTCCTGATCCTTTTCGGGTTCTTTTAACTCTGTCCATACCTCCGTCATCCATGTCTTTATCACATTCTCTTTACTCCTTTTTGATCACTCCCTCTCTTTCCTGCTGAAATTGGCTGATCCAGGCCCTCCTTTCCATTCTTATTTCCCACTAACCTTTTCCTAGGCAAGACTTGGTCACATAGTTCCCAAATACAGTTGACCTTTGACTAATGCAGGTGGGGGTAGGGGTGCTGATCCTGAGCGGTCAAAAATCCATGTGTAGAGGTGCCTGGGTGGCTCAGTTGGTTAAGCATCTGACTTCAGCTCAGGTCATGTTTTTGCAGTTCATGGGTTCGAGCCCCGCATTGGTCTCTGTGCTGACAGCTTGGAGCCTGGAGCCTGCTTCAGATTCTGTGTCTCCCTCTCTCTCTGCCTCTCCCCTGCTCACGCTCTGTCTCTGTGTCTCAAATAAACAAAAAAATCCACGTATAACTTTTGACTCCCTGAAAACTTAACTGCTAATAACTTACTGAAACCTTTCTGACAACAGTCGATTAATTGTATGTATTCTATACTGCATTCTTACAATGAAGCAAGGTAGACAGAAGAAAATATTATTAAGAAAATCATAAGGAAAAGAAATTACATTTATGATTCTTTACTGTCCTTCATGGAAAATCTGGGCATAAGTGGACCCACGCACTTCAAACCAGTGTTGTTCAAGGGTCAGCTGTAGTTCACCATCCCTTGCTTTTCCCTTTGGCTGAAAAGACCTTTAATTTTATGCAGAAAACTACTCCTCAGCCTTTCATCCATAGGTCAAATGTCATTTTCTTCATAAAGCCTTCTCCTTCTCTTCAAACTTCAGGTTTCTGAGACTTTTTTTCATACACACATCTATTGAGACATATTTCACAAACTAGAAAATTCCCTCCTTTAAAGCATACAGTTCTAAATATTTTAGAATATTTTGAGTTTTGCAACCATCACCACAATCTGATTTCCACACATTTCAGCACCCCTCAAAGGAACCTTGTATCCATTAGCGGTCATTCCCTCACTCTTCTTGGCCCCTCAGCAGCCACTCATCTACTTTTTTTCTGTATGGTTTTGCCCACTTTGGATATTTCACATTAACGGAATCTTACACTATCCTTTTGTGACTGAGTTCTTCCACTTAGTGCAACCTTTTTTTTTTTTTTAACATTTATTTATTTTTGAGACAGAGAGAGATCATGAACAGGGGAAGGTCAGAGAGAGAGGGAGACACAGAATCTGAAACAGGCTCCAGGCTCTGAGCTGTCAGCACAGAGCCCGACGCAGGGCTTGAACCCATGGACCGCGAGATCATGACCTGAGCTGAAGTCGGACGCCCAACCGACTGAGCCACCCAGGTGCCCCTAGTGCAATCTTTTTAAGGTTTATTCACGTTGCAGCATGCATCAGTATGTCATTCCTTCTTAGGGACAAACAATATTCCACCACAGGGATATGCTCCATTTTGTTTGTCCACTTATCAGTTGATAGACATGTGGGTTGTTTCCACTTTTTGGCTGTTATGAATGATGCTGGCAGGAACATTCATGTACAGGTTTTCATGTGGACATGTTTTCAGTTCTCTTGGGTATATACCTGGGAGTGGAATGTCTGGGTAACACTATGTTTAACAGATTGAGGAGCTACCAAGGTGTTTTTTCAAAGCGCCTGTACCATTTTGCATTCCCACCAGCAGTGTACAAAGGTTCCAATTTTTCTACATCTTTCTCAACAGTTGCTATAGTCTGTCCTTTTAATGATACCGTCCTAACTTATGTGATGAGATACCTCCTTGCGATTTTGATTTGCATTTCTCTAATGATTAAGGAAGTTGAAATCTTGGGGCGCCTGGGCAGCTCAATCAGTTAAAAATCCTACTGTTGATTTCAGCTCAGGTCACAATCTCATGGTTTGTGAGATCAAACCCCGTGTCAGGTTCTGTGCTGGCAGAATTCTCTCTCTCTCTCCCTCTCTCTCTGCCCCTCCATTCATGCTCTCTTGCATGTGCACTCTCTCTCTCTCTCTCTCTCAAAATAAATAAATAAACATTCTTAAAAAGCAAGCTGAAATCTTTCTATATGCCTATTCATCATTGTTATGTCTTCTTAGGAAAAATATCTATTCAGGAGTCCTTTATACAGTCTGGGTACAAGTCTCTTGTCATATATTTGATTTGCAAATATTTGCTACCATTCTGTGTGCTGTCTTTTCACTTTCTTGATAGTGTTCTTTGAAGCACAGAAGTTTTTAATAATTTTGATGAAATTCGACTTACTTATTTTTTCTTTGGTTGCTTTTGCTGGGGGAATCTAGGAAACCATCACTTAACCCAGGTATTGAAGGCTTATTCTGATGTTTTTTTTTTCTGAGTTTTATACTTTCCTCTTACATTTAGATCTTTGATGCATTTTCAGTTAATTTCTGCATATGGTGTGTGAGAGAGAGAGACCCAACTTTTTTTTTTTAACATGTGAATATTCAGTGGTCCCAGTACCATTTGTTGAAAAGACTATTCTTTCTCCCATTCAATAATCTTGGCACCCTTCTTAAAAATCATTTGAATATTGGGGCGCCTGGTTGGCTCAGTCGGTTAAGGGTCTGACTTCGGCTCAGGTCATGATCTTGAGGTTCGTGAGTTCAGGCCCTGCATCGGGCTCTGTGCTGACAGCTCAGAGCCTGGAGCCTGCTTCGGATTCTGCGTCTCCCTCTCTCTATGCTCCTCCCCGACTCATGCTCTCTCTCCCTCCCTCTCCCTCTCAAAAGTAAATAAACATTTAAAAAATCTACTTGAACATAAAGGTGAGGGCTTCTGGGACTTTTTATATACAACTTTACTGTAACACGTACCACATTGACTTAATTTCATAGAATATAAGCTTCTCAAGTCTAGGAATCGACCATGTCTGTTGATGTAGGTAGAGCATAATGCCCAACATACAACAGTACTCAATATGTCCTCCACTATTTAAATATATCTTAATGTTTTCTTCTGCTGTGCAAATGATAACTCCTTACCATGGAATATAGTTCGTCAGATGAAGCGATAACAGGAATTATAGGGATGGAAACACGGCACGTGGGTTTTGATGGAGGAGTTGGGGAAGGGAAAACCTTCACCATTGGTTTTGCCTGACAAAAGGAATACCTTGGGCTACCGGAAGTGTACTTCCTGGTGTTGGGTCCTTGAAAGGAACTGTGTGGAACTAGAGAAAAAAAATAGAAATTAGAATGTAATAAGAAGGAGCTGAAGAAGAATTCACCTAACAATTTTGTCATGGGTCAGCCCACGTTCTGAGAAGACAAAAATCCAAAAAGTTATCAGAGAAGATTTGGATATTCAGTGAAGATGTATGTGGTACCTGTTTAATCAAAGTGGCAATAAAACAGTTTAAAATAAACACAGAGGGGCGCCTGGGGGGCTCATTTGGTTGAGCGTCCGGCTCTTGATTTTGGCTCAGTTCATAATCTGACGGTTTGTGGGATCGAGCCCCACGTCGAGTTCTGCACTGACAAAGTAGAGCCTGCTTAGGATTCTCTCTCTCTCCATCCCTCTCTGCTCCTCCCCACCTATTTCTCTCTCTCTCAAAATAAATAAATAACTTTAAAAAAAGAACCATAGCTCTATCATAGGTGAGGATTCTTTGGGGGTACACTTAAATAATAAAGGATATAATAAAATGAACATGGAACACCGAAAATTTTCCTAAGGCACGGGATTTTTACTACCTAGGCAGATTACACTTAAAGAATAACCTTTCATGTTGTAGGCAAATCATTAATCGGTAAACAAACAAAAAAAGCTAATAAAAAAGGCTCAGAACTGAGCAAATATTACTGAGATTTTTAACACACTTCGTAGCTTCTTTTCAGACTCAGGTATTAAAAACTAAGGCAAATAAAATTCATTTTCAAGTTTCTTCCTTCAAATTTATCTCTGCTTTCCTTTTATCACTACAAATGTGTATTACTTTGAGTTTTCTTCTCAACCCATTCTAATATCTTGCTGGTTCCCTCATTATTAGTGAGAAAAAAACCTTTCACATGTGTTTATTTTATATTTATATGAGAGCATTATTTTATCGTTGTGTAAAAATTATTCTTTTTAAAAAATCTTTTAGGGGCGCCTGGGTGGCGCAGTCGGTTAAGCGTCCGACTTCAGCCAGGTCATGATCTCGCGGTCCGTGAGTTCGAGCCCCGCGTCAGGCTCTGGGCTGATGGCTCGGAGCCTGTTTCTGATTCTGTGTCTCCCTCTCTCTCTGCCCCTCCCCCGTTCATGCTCTGTCTCTCTCTGTCCCAAAAATAAATAAAAACGTTGAAAAAAATTTAAAAAAAAAAATCTTTTAAATGTTTTTATTTATTTCTGAGACAGAGAGAGACAGAGCACAATCAGGGGAGGGACGGAGAGAGAGGAAGACAGAGAATGTAAATCAGAATCCAGGCTCTGAGCTGTCAGCACAGAGCCTGACACGGGGCTGGAACTCATGGAGTGTGAGATCATGACCTGAGCTGAAGTTGGACGCTTAACCGACTGAGCCACCCAGGCGCTCCTGTAAAAATTATTCTTTAACAGATGAGGCACAAAGTCTCACTGCCTTTTACCACATGGTTTCATGACCAAGAACTCACAGGATGGGAGACATCAATTTCCCTCTCTAGACTGAGAAATAGAAATTAAATATTTTACTTCTCAGCAGCCCCTTATCCTTGGGGTATCTTCTACTCTCTCACAGTCAGCTCCTTGGGGTATTTGAAATAATTCTAGTGTGTAGCCTTTTATGAAGGAAAAAAAATCTATAATGTGGTAACAGCCTTCATCTTTGTCCACCTGAAAAGTCAGATTCTCTCATTTCCTTAGTTTTTATTCTACATCTCATCTACCTTGATCTTGCTTTGAAGAATTTTATTTGAGAGTTTTTTTATTTGTTTGTTCTTTAATTGTTTACAGAATTCTGTTGTTTCATGGGTAGGATATTTTCCCTAATTTCAATGAAGTTATTAATAACGATTTCTTTGGAAGAGTTCTTCTTACGTTATTTCTTCTCCCTCAAAGTAGTGGGGGTTTTTGTTGTTGTTGTTGTTGTTGTTTTGTTTTTGGTTTTTTTTACTTTTTTAGTTTTAGTTGTTTTATGTGAGGAGGTTTCCTCAGAGGGTGGCAATCTCCGGCTGCTCATGTTTGAGAGCAGGAGACTAAAAAGTGCCTTGGAAGCTCTACATGTGTTGTGTTTACCCGGTACTTCTTCCCTCTCCACTCCCCGCGTTCTAACCCACACTCCCCACTCTCCCCTACAAGATTCAACTCAAGCACTACCTCTAAAAAAGAGGCAGTGCTTGAGTCGAGGTGTCCCATCCTGCCTCAACACTGTCCCATCCCCCTATTCCACCCCACAGAGGCTGGGGACAAGTCTGGCTCCATTCTTGGCACGGTCACATACAGCAAGTATGTGTAGAAAGAATGAATATAGGAAAGCCCACCTCCCACACATACTTTATTTGCATTACTTCTTTTTATCCTCATAAAGAAGATATGCCATTCTGCTTTTTCTCATGGTTCCTTCTCAATTGTGGAAAAATCTGAAGACTGACAACTGACAAAATGCTGAGCAAATGAATGTATCTGTAAGCAAAAGAATAGCCTTCGAATAGCCCTGCGGGTCTAAAGCAGAGAAAGAAATGGCAGGGGAGTGAAGTTGAAGAGGGATAGGGAAAGTCTCACACGTTCCTGGCACTGTGCTAAGTAAGCACTTCGTGTACTTTGAGTTATTACTTGTCCGTAAATCAACAAGAAGTTGAGATTCAGAGAGATTGAGTGATTTGCCCTCGATCACACATGTATGATTTGGAATCAAGTCTCTCTGGCACCTCTAAGCCTACGGTCTGGGGTGTCTCTGGGGGATCGAGACAGGTAGGGTATTGGCTTTGATGGGACTTTCGGTACCCTGATGGAATGAACCCTTCCCCAGCCCACTTGATTCTCTCAAACCTGACCTTGATGCATTTATACGCTCTTTTTCAAAACAGTTTTCATTTAAATTCCAGTTAGTTAACACAATGTTCTATTAGTTTCAGGTGTAGGATTGAGTGATTCACCACTTTCATACCACACCAGTGCTCATCACAACAAGTGCACTCCTTAATCCCCACCACCTATTTAACCCATTCCACCGCCCATCTCCCCTCTGATAACCATCACTTTGTTCTCTACAGTTAACAGTCTGTGTCTTGGCTTGCCTCTCCCTTTTTTCCTCTTTGCTCATTTGTTTCGGTTCTTAAATTCCACGTATGAGTGAAATTATATGGTATTTGTCTTTCTCTGATTGACTTATTTTGCTTAGCTCCATCCACATTGTTGCAAACGACACGCTTTCATTCTTTTTTATGGTTGAGTAATAATCCATCGTGTATGTATGTGTGTGTGTGTATATATATATATATATATATATGCCACATCTTCTTCATCCATTCATCAGTCAATGGACACTTGGGCTGTTTCCATAATTTGGCTATTGTGGATATGCTGCTGTAAACATCAGGATATATGCATCCTTTCAAATTAGTATTTTTGTATTCTTTCAGTAAATATCTAGTAGTGCAATTGCTGGATTGTAAGGTAGTTCTAATTGTAACTTTTTAAAATGTTTATTTATTATTTTTGAGGGAGAGATAGAGAGACAGAATCTGAAACAGTCTCCAGACTCTGGCTGTCAGCACAGAGCCCGACACAGGGCTCAAGCCCACAAACCATGAGATCATGACCTGAGCTGAAGTCAGATGCTTAACTGACTGAGCCACCCAGGTGCCCCTAATTTTAACTTTTTTGAGGAAACTCTTTTCCAGAGTGGCTGCACCAGTTTGCATTCCCACCAACAGTGCAAGAGGGTTCCCCTTTCTCCTCGTCCTTGCCAACACCTGTTGTTTCTTGTGTTGTTGACTTTAGCCATTCTGAAAGGTGTGAGATGATATCTCATTGTGGTTTTGATTTGTATTTCCCTGATGATCAGTGATGTTGAGCTTTTTTTCATGTGTCTATTGGCCATCTGGATGTCCTCTTTGAAAAAATGTCTATTCATGTCTTCTGCTGGTTTTTAATTATATTATTTGTTTTTGAGTTTTATAGGTTCTTTATGTATTTTGAATACTAACCCTTTATCAGATATGTCATTTACAAATATCTTCTCCCATTCCATAAGTTGTTGTTTAGTTTTGATGACTGTTTCCTTTACTGTGCAGAAGCTTTTTATTTTGATGGAGTCCCAATAGTTTATTTTTGCTTTTGTTTCCCTTGCCTCAGGAGACATATCTAGAAAGACGTTGCTATGACTGATGTCAAAGAGGTTACTACCTATGTTCTCCTCTAGGATTTTTATGGTTTCATGTCTTACATTTAGGTCTTCAATCCATTTTAAATTTATTTTTTTGTGTAGGGTGTAGTAACCTGAAAGTTTTAGCCACAGCAAGAAAAAGACAACAGAAAGAAATAAAGGCATTCAAATTGGCGAGGAAGAAGTCAAACTTTCACTATTTGCAGATGATGTGATACTTTATATTGAAAACCCGAAAGGCTCTACCAAAAATTTGTGAGGACTGATACATAAATTCAGTAAAGTTGTAGGATTCAAAATAAATGCACAAAAATTTATTGCATTTCTATCCACCAATAATAAAGCGGCAGGAAGAGAAATGAGGAAAGCAATCCCATTTACAATTGTACCAAACCCAACAAGATACCTAGGAATAAACCGAACCAAATAGGTGAAAGACCTGTACTCTGAAAACTATAAAACACTGATAAAAGAAATTGAAGATGACACAAAGAAATGGAATGATATTCCATGCTCATGGATTGGAAGAATAAATATTGTTAAAATGTCTATACCACCCAAAGCAATCCACTCATTTAATGCAACCCCTATTAAAGTACCACCAACATTTTTCACAGAACTAGAACAAACAATCCTAAAATTTGTAAGGAACCACAAAAGACCCTGAATAGACAAAACAACCTTGCAAAAGAAAAGCAAAGCTGGAAGTATCACAATTCTGGATGCCCAATTATATTACCAAGTTGTAGTGATCAAAACAGTATGGTACCAGCACAAAAATATAGACACATAGATCAAAAGAACAGAAGAGAAAACCCAGAAATGAACCTACAACTATATGATCAATTAATCTTTGACAAAGCAGGAAAGAATATCCAATGGGAAAAAGACAGTCTCTTCAAGAAATGGTGTTGGGAAAACTGGACAGCAACACGCAAAAGAATGATACTGGACTACTTTCTTCACTATACTTTTATTTAGAAGGTTGCTGTGTTTTTGGACTGAGGTTTTCAAAAGAGCCGGGTAAGCAGCCTTACTAAGTCACTTGTAACTGAAACCCAGATTTAGTTGCCTGTGTCTCCTGTAGTGAATATCTGGTCTGCTCAGGGCATAATGCCTTGTTAATGCTGATTTTGTATTTATCAGCATGGCTCTTAGCTATGGCAATCAATAAGACATACCCTTCTTTTGGTAATGGCTGCATTAAATGGCATCTGTCCCTTTGCATTAAGAAATCACATTGTACTTGTCTTCCAATTGACCGAAATAAAAAAGCATTTCCAACAGCTGTACCTCTTTCACTAATGCTGCTTCTTCTTTTAGGCTTAGCCCTGAAAAGGCAGATAAGATAATGGGAATGGGACTCCTAGTTCCCTCCCCTTGCCCACCCTTTACATGGGCACTGACCATGGAACTAAATGAATAAATGAGCTTTTCAGACATAAATGTCATATGTGGCACTTCAGGCATACAGGAAAGTTCTAGAACTCTTTTCCCCAAGTCATCTCTCCACTTAGCAGTGTCAGAGAACTCACCCAACAGATGTGATTGAGTCTAGGGGCCTGAGGAAATGGAACATTTGTGTTATAGGTTTCTATTTTTTATCCCCGGCCTTGGATTTAGGTCCAACCTGATTTGGGTAGGTCCAAGGCTGGATTACAGTTATAATCTTCATTAACAAAGTAATATTATGTATCTTCCCATATCTGATTAATGGATTATTACCTTATATATATTGCAATTTTATCTATGTTTCTTAAGCCATTAATCGTTTAGCCTTTCCCTCAGGCATGAGACAGGGCTTTACTTTTGTGCTTTTTGAGAGCATTCTTTTGACAGAGTAAGTCATAAAAGCTCAAGTGTATTCATTCTCTTTTCAATTTGTGAATCCGATCCACCATAAAGCATGCTGACTGCATAAAGAAAGGAACTGGGTAAAAAGCAAGTATTATTAATGTAATACTTCCCCAGGCACATTTGCCAACCAAAATATTAAGCTCCCTTTAAGGAAATGCTTGGGAATTACTAGTTTATCATTCAGTTAAGGGTTTATGTGTGTAAAACTATTCCAACCGAGGCTAATGTCCCCGTAATGTAATGTCATATATAGTCTTCCAAGAGGGGTATTTTGAGGTCTGCAATTCCCCCTGTTTGGGAAATGCCCTAATTTTTCTTAATTACAGGAATACCAGGAAAGTGTGTTTTTAGCATAGTAGGCCAGTCTTGGATACAATTTGTCAGCGATGCCTTTATGCTGAAAATATAAACACCTGAATGGAAGGGTGACTATTCACCACTTTTCTGTTTAAACACATTGCCCGTATCTGCTACAAAAATAGATGAAATAAACCAAAATGTTCATTTAAATCCCACTAAAAACCACTGGCCCAATTTGTTTTTCAGAAAGGCTTAGATTATTACTTATAGCTTAACTTCCCTCTCCCACTCTGCTCTTTCTTTGCTTTGAATTCAACCCTTGGAAAATCATCTGTCCTTTTTCGGGCTAAAATTGGAAGCCCCGCCCCTACCCCACCTTCCAGCCCCTGCCCCCAAGCAAGGTCTTACCAAGCAAGGTAAGTTTGTGGCTGGACAAGGCAGGGCTGACCCCATCCACGCTCCTGGAGGGGGCTGGACAAGCACTGCTCCCAACAATGCAACAGTTGTCACAGACCAGCCTCTTTCTTTCCCAGCAGAACACCGAGGGGGCTGAGTCTCTCTAACTGCCCTGGGCATCTACATTTTTTTTTTCTCTGAAAGGGCAGGTGGCCCTAATGCATCCTGACTCCCATCTACCCTTTCCCCCTTCGCCTGCCCATCCCAAAGCAGTAAGTTAGTCACTTGAGGATTTGGACATGAAATATGATGCAAGAGCAGGCAGGGAAATCTTAGACGTGGAACAAAGCCATTTGAGAATTATTGCATCAGCCTAGGACTTTGATTTTGTGTGTTTGCGTCTTAAATGCTAGTTACTATAGCTACCATGAACAGCAGATATAAAGGTGATAGTGGAACCATGCGGTGGTTTTTTACGGGGGTGTGTGTGTCACGTTTTCTTTTTGAGCTTCTCTTGCACTGAATGTTAAGTCAAAGACACCTACTTTAATTAATGGTTAGATTGGAATTAAAAATGAATCATGATCAGCCACCTGA
Source organism: Panthera pardus (assembly GCF_024362965.1). Classification (NCBI taxonomy): domain Eukaryota; kingdom Metazoa; phylum Chordata; class Mammalia; order Carnivora; family Felidae; genus Panthera; species Panthera pardus. The sequence continues at coordinate 98,193,124 of NW_026526810.1, read as the reverse complement.
CATTGATCATCTGTGACCTTAGAATTCCAATATTCCAGTTTTCTGCCAAAGGTAGAAGTGTGCATGTTACAGAGCTATTCAGGAAGACAATCTTAACCTATTTTAAGACTTACCAACATTGGGGGCACCTGGGTGGCTCAGTCAGTTGGGCGTTCGACTTCAGCTCAGGTCACGATCTTGCGGTCCGTGAGTTCGAGCCCCGCGTCGGGCTCTGGGGTGATGGCTCAGAGCCTGGAGCCTGCTTCCGATTCTGTGTCTCCCTCTCTCTCTCTGACCCTCCCCCGTTCATGCTCTGTCTCTCAAGTAAATAAACGTTAAAAAAAAAAAAAAAAAGACTTACCAACATTGTTATGTATTCTGATTTAAATGCCCAAGGTCAGATTTATCTTATTAAGTTTAATATTTAAATATTTTTTTGATTTTAGAGAGTGTATGTGAGTGGGGGACAGGGGCAGAGGGAAAGACAGAGAGAGAGAGAGAGAGAGAGAGAGAGAATCCCAAGCAGACTCCATGCTCAGCACAGAGCCCGACTCAAAGCTTGATCCCATGACCCTGGGATCACAAGTCAAAATCAAAATCAAGTGTCAGCCACTCAACCCACGAGCCACCCAGTCGGTTTCAACATGCCCCTAAGTTTAATTTGAAGGAACAATTGGTAGCAATCCCCCTGCTCTCTCTTTTTAAATAATTAGATTAACATTTTTCCATATCATTAGACATTGCAAAAACTCAAGCCTCTGAACCATAGGGTCTCACACAGACATTATAAAGACTTCATAAAAGCTGGAGACCAACTTGTATACCTGGATGGTATTTCTGTATTTTGTGATCTATTTTCTCTTTAGTGGCCTGCATATTGTCTAAACTCCTTGTCTAAATTCCTTTCCCTTGAATTACCCAGTTCTATTGTCAGAGGCCATGCTGTTGGTGAAATTTCACTTTAGTAAAGCCTGCCCTGCAAAACCAAACAGTACAGAGACTTATAAAAGAGCGCCTCGAACTTAACAGAGAAGCAAAAGCCAAAGATTCACTGCTCCTGATGGAAATGATTACCAATTCAAGATTCCCCACAGAGAAGCCTCTCTCCATGATGCATGGAAAAGTTTCCAGAACATAATCTAATAATAGCAAAAATAAATAGAAATACTAAATAAATACTCCAACAAACTCATTGCTCACATCACGAATGGAAATCCAGGGTGCTGACAGTGTGCGGGGTTTTCCTGCGACCCAGTGCAAGCATGAGGTGCGCACCCAATCTTGTGATATCGCATCAAGGTGTGGAATGGCATTGTGCTTTTTTCCATGTGGAAAAAGTGATGTACAGAGAACGGATGTGGCTTGCCCAAGGTTGTCTCGTGCAGAGGCGAGTCTGTGATGGACACAAGCATCCTAGTGCTCAGCTGAGGCTGGCTCTTTAGTTACACTGCCCTTTAGTTACACGTAAACTCTTTTTTCACTGTGAAACCTTATTACGCTTGCCTTACATCTCGCAGAGCCCGGTCTGGTGATCAGAAAATAATTATTTTAACAATAGCTTTAAGAAGGTATGCCAGCTGTGAGGCTCCTGGCTGGCCCAGTTGGTGGGCCGTGACTCTTGATGTCAGGTTGTAGGTTTGAGCCCCATGTTGGGTGTAGAGATTCGTTCAAAAGTAAAATCTTAAGAAAAAAAAAAGTATGTCAGTGATGTGTGTTCGCTATAGAAAGATTGAAACTATATTCCAGAAAAAAGAATATGAAATTCAGCTATCATTCTGTCATTTGCATTTTAGTGCATGTCCTTTTAGACAGTTTCCTTGTAGTATTCGTCTACAGATAATGTAGTTTTTAATTCGGTTTTTAATTTTTAATATGCAATTTTATTTTTTACCAAAATGGGGATTGTATAGTACATAATTTTATTATTTTGCACATGTAGATTGCTAATGTACAAATATGTTAATAAATATACTTGTACAACTTCACTTTTAATGGCTAATACAGAATTCTATAACTATTAACTACTTTTTCATGAATTATTAGTTTATGAGGTAGAAACGCTGAGAAATACCAGGGTGACTATTTTTGCAATTAATGTTTGCACACATCCTTAATTACAAAGACTTAATTATTCATTGATTAGTATCAGTCTAATGATGTTTTTAAGCCTAGCAACTTACAGACCCTGTGTGCCATAAAAGCACATTCCTTCTGAAGGATCCATATCCCCCCTCCCTAGGGCACCACATAAATAGTTATCTGTTGAAAGTGACCTCGAACTTTGCAGTCATTTCTGTTTTGGCAATAAAGGCAGGCAGGATTTTCACATCGGGAAGATAGGAGAGATGAAGAGTTGAAAGCCCCGGCTAAATAAAAAGATTCTTCATTACTGGAAGAGTTCAGTTCCATCCCATACATGGATTCTGAACAGGAATGTTCTCTAAATGCCAACGTTATCAAAAACACTATCCGTACAAAGGTACAAATTGTGGGGAATAAACTGTGAAGGTCAGATGATCTGCTGAGAAGCCACATGGAGAAAGAAAACTCCTGACGACAGAATCCCGTCCACCAGCAGATCAACCCTGAAATACAAACCTTCATGCAACCTTCTAGGAACTGCAAATCTCCTTGATCTTTCTGCCTGCAGTGTTTTGGAGATGTTTACAATAAAACTGTAACCTAAGACTTGCCTTTCAGGAAAAGAATAACTGGTAACCCAATCCTAGAAAGCTGTCCGCACTGGGCTTTTTAAATAGTAAGCGAATGGAAGGATTTCCCTCTCACCATGCCCCATGAAGCAAAGGGGAGAGGGAGTCACATACATCCAGTGTCTTCTTACGAGCTGGGTGCTGTGGTAAATACGTGCATCATCTCGCTGTTTCTTCCCAACCACCTCGTAAGTGACTCATTGTTATTCCATTGTATGTAGGGGAGAAACTGAGATTCAGGGAGATTAAAACATTTATCCCCAGTCAAATAGTTGGCTAGTTGCAAAGACTACATTTGAACACATTTCTACCAAACTGCAGATCCCATGTTTTTTTTCTACCACCCTTATGTGTTTAAAACACATTCCCCACATCGTCCAATTTTGGTAATTGTGCTTTGAGCACAGGCCTCAGCCATTCAGGGGGCTGTGAGTTGGGATTCCCCTTCCATATGGTGGCTGCCCTCAGAATAGACACATGAGGTCACCTCTAGTTTGACTAGAACTCTACCTCCTTCAGGTGACTCCAAATTCTGAAAGGCACAGAAGCCTGTGTACTTTGTAAGTGGAATTCGTGTGGGAGCCTTTCAACTGGGTGCTATTGATGGTGGTCATCTGAGAGAAGGGCTGGTGATGTACTCGGTTTTCTTCACGAACTTGATGAGGATCCAAGTCCCTCATTTCAGCTTTCTATTCAGAGAAAGAGGCTTGGAGACAGCCACATGTTGAGGAAAACACTCATGAAACTCTGATGAGGACTGCAGAATAATAGTTAAATATCATTTCAACATCGCTAGGATTCCAGTAACTCAGCCGAGTAGGGACAACCTTAACGACAATAATTGAAAGCAGTAAAAGTACTTAGCCTTTATTAAGCTCTAACATGTTCCAGGTACGGTCTAAGCATTTTATACCCATTCTGACCCCAACTGGTGTACTGGAATTCAATTCTGGCACTAACCACCCAAAGTTAGCCCAGACCCTGCAAGTTAAGGGCTCAGTTCTCCACAAGACTGCCCTCACTTCAGAGGTCAGCCACACCTTGGGGGATGTCTAGGCCTGTGCTTCTGACTGACTCGCTACAAATTTGGGCATTCCCACAATGCCCACAGGTTTGATAATTCACTAGAACAATGCACAGAACTCAGGAAAACACTATACTTAATTATTAAAGTTTTACTGCAAAGGACATAAATCAGGACCAGTCAAGTGAAGAGACATGGATGAGGAATGAGAGGATCCCAAATGCAGAGTCTCCTTATGGAGTCTCCAAAAAAGCCAGGAGATTTGGCTGATATCCCATGCTCTAAAGCCCCAACCCTCTAATCACATGTTTGGTCTTTTTGGTAACAGCCCCTATCCTGAACCATCTCTATCTTGATAGAACGAATTCGGGGGTGACCCAAAAGGCTCATGAATAACAAAGACATTTGGGAAATTCCAAGGGTTTTAGAAACTCCCAGCCAGAAATCCAGGACAAAGAACAGAAAAATTCTTTATTATCCGACAATACACATTATTTAATTTGCCCCTTATAACCTTTCTATGAGGTAAGAATTATCTCTGTTTTACAGGTAAGAAAATTAATGTTTGGAAGAGCTATACATCTAGTCAATGATAGAGCCAACATTCAAGCTCAGGTCTTCCTGGCCTTAAAATCTACCATGGATCTATTTTAATCATTAGGTAATCTTGCCTTCTATGTAAGCCCCTATTTATTCTTACAAATGCTTGTGTATGAGAGTGTGTATACACACATACACACACACACACACACACACACATTCAGAAGCTCGTCATTTAACTACTATGGGAAAGTTTGAATTGAACGCCAATATCCATTCCCCTTTGAGCAAGAAGAGCCATTGAGTTTTAGATTTTCCCACACACCTTTGTATCTAGTGGTGGGGATACATGATGTATGTAATTTCTGGGGCATGTCTTTGAAAAAGAGGTTGGTTGCCCTCCACTTTGTCATTTCTTGCTTTTCATAGTTGGCGTATGGTCTGGTACTAGTGAGCCGCTGTCAATCATGAAGATGAGAGCAACATCTTAACAGGAAGCAGGGCAGCAAAATCAAAGCAACCTGGCTCCCTGTGTGACCTTGAAACAGAGCCCCCCACTTGCCCTGGAATGACCAACTATCTCTGGCCGATAACATGTGAGAGAAATAAACCGATCTTACTTAAGCCACTGTAGTGTTGGGTTATAGTATCTTGATCTATATTCTAACCATCACAACTACCTGTATAAAGGTTCTTCGGAAGGGGCACCTGGGTTGCTCTATCAGTTAAGCATCCAACTTTGGCTCAGGTTATGATGTCACAGTTTGTGAGTTGGATCCCTGCGTCAGGCTCTGTGCGGACAGCTCAGAGCCTGGAACCTGCTTCAGATTCTGTGTCTCCCTCTCTCTCTGCCCTCTGCTGCTTGGGCTCCATCTGTCTCTCTCTCTCAAAAATAAATAAACATTGAAAAAAATTTTTAAAAACTAAGAAATAAATAAAGGTTTTTCTGCAGACTTCTAGTATTGCATAATAACAGGAAGAGTGTCGCTAGTTAGCATGCCTTCAAATGTTACTTGTATGCGGTATTACATCAGGCTCTCTCCCCTCCTGAGTGCTTTAGTTGTGGATTCCCCTTGATCTACCTTTTTATCAGCTTGAAGTGCTTATATGCTGAACTGGTTGTTTGCATGATGAAACCCACAATTCCTTCTGTAAACATGCATTCTGCTATTCAATGACAGTCATATTTTTCCTTCTATTGTGAAGCACGGTTGCTAAATCTCAAAATGGAGGGGAGAAATGCCATAAACTTTCCTTCCTGCCGTACTTTAGACTTGCACTCAAAATGCTGCTTGGCGCAACGTGATTGGTGCAGTTGCTGCCCTGTGTTATGGCACTGTCCCTAAGCTGAGTTTGTTCTAATGCTAAACTCAGCCAGCTTGGGTGGATTTTGGTCTTGGAGGTTAAAGTTTGACTGGAACCAGTATCCTGGTCTTTGTTTAAGACTTTTTTTTTTTAACGTTTATTTTTGAGAGAGCGTGCGCGTGCATGCGTGTGCATGCGGGGTTGGGGCAGAGAGAGAAGGGGACAGAGAAGCTGATGCAGGTCGCAGGCCTCGAACTCACAAACCGCAAGATCATGGCCTGAGCCAAAGTCGGACGCTTGATGGACTGAGCCACCCAGGTGCCCCATCCTAGGCCCTTGTTTAAATTTCTTCTCAATAGGCTCAGATACATTTAAAAATAGAACTTAACCCAAAGTGCCTCATTAGAAAAGAAATAAGGAGTGTAAAGGACACTAGTTCACAATTTTTAAACTTATAAAATCTGCAACTGCTAAAAGGCCCCCCAACCTTGGCCTTTTAAAGCTCAACCTAATGTTTGTCCCAGTGAATTCTTTTATAGCTGCTCCTTAAAAACGAGTACTAACAACATGCTACAGAACTGTTTCTGAATTGAGTTCAATGAAAAACTGACACACGTTTCCAAGCTGGACACTGCTTTCCAAAAAGTCTTTTAAGGAAGTAGTTTAATTTATGTATAACTGAAACTTAGAGAAGAGAGTGTTTATTTACATAGTTTGAAATTCCCAAATTGCCTAACAGTACTTAAAACCAGAAAAAATGATTCTGTGTCAAGAGAAGACAAAATGAAGGACAACCAAAGTTTTCTTCGTACCTTCTTTCTGGGTTTCGGAAGGAACACTTTATGGTAGTGGGTGAAAAAGTAACTCTCTCTGAGTTTTCCATATAAGATCATCAAAGCGTAGTCATATTTATATGTGAAAGGCTGAGCCTAACCAGGGAAGAGTGAATTGGAATGGATGCACTATTACAGGAAGATGAGGAGGGATCCTTTCAAAGATGGGCTGCCCAGTTGTTCCCCCTGTTTCTCTGTCATGGAGAAGGAAGGCCATGAAGAAGCCAGCCATGCTGAGGGCTCCTGAGAATTCCATTTCATTGTCTTTCTTTCCACATTCAATCTAACATATTCCTGTTTTATAATATAACATTAATATGAGCCACTTTATTTTTAAAATTTTTTTTAAAGTTTCTTTATTTTGAGAGAGAGAGAGAGAGAGAGAGAGAGAGAGAGAGAGAACATGTGCATGTGGGAGGAGCAGAGAGAGGGAGGGAGAGAATCCCAAGCAGGCTCCACACTATCAGTGCAGAGCCTGATGTGGGGCTCGAACTCATGAACCACTCAGGTCATGACCTGAACCGAAACCAAGAGTCAGATGCTTAACAGACTGAGCCACCCAGGTGACCCAATATGAGCCACTTTAATTAATCAGCTAAGTTTTCTTAATTCCTAACTAAGGAAAATACTTTGAAATAGAATGGGGAAAATGAGAATGTAATATTTTAAAGTTTTTATTTATTTGTTTTAGAGAGAGAGAAAGAGCATGAGAGAGCAGGATAGGGGCAGAGAGGAGAGAGAAAATCGCAAGTAGAGCTTGAACTCACAAACTGTGAGATCATGACCTGAGCCAAAATCAAGAGTCGGACACTTAACCAACTGAGCTACCCAGGTGCCCTGGCATTTTATATTTTTTCATTTTACAGGGTACTTGGGGAGAGTGATGGAGAGTAAAACCTACATGATATTTTAAAAGAGGCTGTGCACAACAGAAGACAACTTGGGGAGACTCAGAAGAGAGTGCTGTGAAGACGGCAGGTCCCAGGTCAAAAAGGAGACAAGAACGCAGCAAAGACAAGCTCCCTCTTACTCCAGTAAAATTTGCCAGGTCTCTGGTGGAGTCAGAGGTTCAACAATCTCTGGTTTGCCTGTTACTATAAAACTCCTTCACCCTAGCATCAACTATTTAAAGAACATACATGTAAAAACACAGAAAAAAAAAATCGGGAGTTCACCTTTTGAATTATGAAAGCAGGGTTAAAAACAGATTAGTAAGACATATCAGATGTTGGTTACATACACGCTGGTTGTTGATATTAGAAATGCAAGTTTGTTGAATTAAAAAAAAATAAATGGAAACATCCTTTCCTTTAAAGTTAGTGTAATTGTGGTGGGTTCATCTTTATAAAATGAGCAAATGAAGTGAATAACATCCCAACTTGGCTGAAATATCCAGGAAGTATCGCTGAAGTTCAAGTCAGTTTATTTAGACTCGACCTATTTAAAGAACTACTTTAGTTCTTCCTTTACTTTAAAGGTGAGATCAGTCATCCTGTCGACCCACGCATCTTTTTGGAGTTTCTCAACTCTATTCTATAGACAGAGATAACTGGTAGGCATCTGGGCTTAGAAAATCCCACCATCATTACAACACAAAAATGTCATTAATAAGTAAAAGTCTGATACGAGTTTTATGTACAAAGAAGACCAAACTGCTTGAGGGATGATCATCTATCCCTCTGTTGGTGACAGTCTCTTAGCCTTGGGCAAGAATAGGGTCAGCATCATCAAATATTTACTCAGTACCCGCAGGATTGCTGTTTCTGCACTGGGCCCCATGCCTGCTCTCTTCTGGTGCTTAAACAGAGTTGAACCTTTATCCCTCAAGGAAAATTGTAAGAAATCATTTCTGAACCAAACTCTAAAAATTAGTATTTTTTACATACTGACATCTATCCTATAACTCCCTTATATTGCAGCCAAATTCCAGAAGCCCAAAATTTAAAAAACAGCAAGAATAAGGCAAACTTGCTCTTTGAAACTAAATATCAGGTGATAGAAAACTTTCAGGCTATGACATGGTTTTTTTTTTTTGTTTTTTTTGTTTTTTTTTGAGTAGGGTGGGGAATGAGTGGGCTTGAGAGAAGCAGTCAGGGCTCTGGATTATCTATCTCTGCTATCAGTTTTATACATATACAGAAAATATATATGTGTATACATTTTATACATATAAATACATATACCTCGTTTAACGTTTTGTCTGTTTATGCATTTTTGAGAGAGAGAGAGAGAAAATGCGCAAGCCAGGGAGAGCCAGAGGATCCAAAGCAGGCTCCGTGCTGACAGCAATAAGCCCAATGCAGGGCTCAAAGTCACAACTGTGAGATCATGACCTGAGCCAAAGGTGGACACTCAACCGAGCCACCCAGGTGCCCCTATACCATGTTTAATCTTTAGGTGATTCTATTGGGGATACTATTTCAGGTTTTTAGTTTCGGGGGATATTCTTAAAGAGTCCTTCAATAAATAGTTTTATTCTCATTTTCATGAGTTGTATGGAATTCTACATCTTTACCAAAAGGCCCAGTGAAATCCCAATACTTGGGTCTTTTCTTCCTGAGGGATGGTTTATTTCAGTACTGTTCTTTCCTCTCTGTGTGAGACTTAAACTGGAGGCTCAGAAGGGTTGATTTAACCATGACAGTGTGGGCCTGACTGGAAAGAACATCTGCTTTCAGATATAGTGCCATCTCTGAGAGGCACAGCCTACAGGAGTAGTGACCCTGAAACTTGAGTGTTCATAAAAACCACAAGGATAGCTAGTTAGAAACATGGAGCCGTGGACTCCACACCTAGAGGTTCTGATTCAATGGGGTGGGGTGGGTCAAAATAAATGACATTTTTAAAAATTTTTTTTAACGTTTATTTACTTTTGAGACAGAGAGAGACACAGCATGAACGGGGGAGGGGCAGAGAGAGAGGGAGACACAGAATCGGAAGCAAGCTCCAGGCTCTGAGCCATCAGCCCAGAGCCCGACGCGGGGCTCGAATTCGCAGACCGCGAGATCGTGACCTGAGCTGAAGTCGGACGCTTAACCGACTGAGCCACCCAGGCGCCCCAATAAATGACATTTTTAACAGTACCCCTGAGTGATTCTGCTGCAGGTAGTCTGTGGACCACACTCTGAGAAACACTAATCTAGTGGATTGCAAAATAAGTAACAGATGATAGTCAGGGATGGCAATTGGCAACAGGAATGTTGCCTCCTGGGAATGGGATGTTGTGGAAGATGGACAGAGCCTCGGCTGAAGAATTCAGATACAGAGAATATTCTGAGAGCTGAACTGGCAAGCAGTAGCAGGAGGAAAGTCCCAAAGACCCCGCTTCCCTGGCTGAGACAAGTCTCTGGCCTTTGGAATGAGGACTATGAAGAACAAGCCACTGCCGTTCTGGAGGACAGTGGACAAAGCCCGGGGAACCAGGCACCTGTCTGACCCTGGGCATCAGGTGGAGCATGGGACTTAGAGTAAAAAAAGAATCCCTGTTATGGGTTAAACTCTATCCCTTAGAAAAGATGTGTTGAAGTCTTAATTCCCACTACTTCGGAGTGTGACCTTTTTTGGAAATAAAGTCTTTATAGATGTAGTCAAGTTAAATGAGGTCATTAGGGTGGGCTTTAATCCAATGCAACTAGTGTTTTTATAAAGGGGAAATTTGGACACAGAGGCAGACGCATACGGAGGGAAGATGATATGGAGACAGGGGAAGCGTAGCTATGTTACTGGGGCAGTGGATCTACGGGCTAGGAATTGTTGGCCAATGCCAGAAGCTGTAAGAGTCAAGGAAGGTTCTCTGCTGGAGGCGTCAGGGCAAGCATGGCCCTGCCAACACCTTGGTTTCAAACTTCTAGCCCCCATAACTGTGAGGTAATACATTTCTGTTGTTTTAAGCCAACCAGTGTATGGTACTCTGTGATAGCCCCTGGAAAACTAACACAAGCCTCATACTTCTTCTCATCTCTGTTGCCACTGCCCTGGCTCCAGCCACATGATCATCTGCAGCCTGGGCGAAACCCTCCTCTACAGCTTTGTTTTTTTCTCCTTCATTCTCCACCCTGTGGCTAGAGGACTCTTTCTAAACACAAACCGATCAGTTTGTTTGCTTGCTTAAAACACATTGGCTTCCCGGGGTCCCTGGGTGGCTCCGTTGGTTTAGCGTCCGACTACTGATTTCGGCTCAGGCCGTAATCTTACAGGTTGTGAGTCTGAGCCCCTTGTCAGGCTCTGCAATGACAGTGAAGAACCTGCTTGGGATTCTCTCTCTCTCTCTCTCTCTGCCTCTCCTTCATGCATGCTCTAGCTCTCAAAATAAATAAATAAATGAACATTAAAAAAAAACCCAAAAAACCGGATGGCTTCCCATTTCTTTTAGGATAGAATCCAAACCCCACAACCCATAGCCCTGTTCCATCTAGCCCTGCCCATTTCCCCAACCTCATATCTTGTGATTTACCTTGTTTCTCTTACCCTTCACCTACTCACGTTCTACCTTCCCAAACTCAGAGTTCTCAGACGAAATCCTATTTCCTTCTAGCCTTTGTAGATATCGAATCCTCTGATGAGGACTCCTTCCCTTACCTCTCTTGCTACCGAAGTCATATCACGCTTTAGGTCTTATCTTGAATGTCATTTCCATGAACCTTGGTTCAGTGTCCTTTCTGAGTATCCACAGCATAGCTAGTGCCCCCATCAGAGCACCTGTTGTACTGGGTTGTCACTGACGGCTTACTTGTTGGTGTTTGACCCACAAAATGTTAAGTTCTTTGAAGGCAGGGATCAAATAGTAGCTCCAGAATTTCCATAAGAGTGGATTTGAGTAGAAAATCTGGTTATAAGAAGGGCTAGAAATTTATTTGGGGTGGGGATTTATTTGGGGTGAGGAAGGCTAATGGAGACTGTGGGGTATCAAAAGCTCCCCAAAACTATTCCTTATATTGTCTTTGGCAGGAATCATGCCTATCTTGCTCACTGTGTGCCTGGAACATCATAGATACTCAAAAATGTTGAAGAACTGAATGACTGATTGAATGTATGGGAAGTCCCATGATCAATTCTTGCACCCAGGTCAGAGCCAGATGTGCAGAATCTCAAATGGGACTAGGACATCTTAACAGCCTTCCTGCCTAAGGTCAGGATTGGTTGTGGGTGGCCCAAGCTGTTGGAAGAGGGGAGATGCAGAAACTGGGGACCAGGCTAAGCTCCTTTCTGAGAAAGGCTGACTAGTCATTCAGCATCATTTCCTCCGGCTTGGTCATGCTTCTCATCGAACGTGCAGCTCATGTTATTAACTCTTCACCAGCTGCTTCTTTCTTCTGCAGCAAAATGAAAGGGCACCACTTCTGCAAGATGGCTGGTCTACATAAAAATGATTTTATTGATCTCTAAAGATGCCACACAGCAGTCATCCTCTTCTGGGCTTATCCTCTTCTGGGACATGGCTATTCAGGATCCCATGAAATGGTGTCTCTTTAGTAGGGAATGGTAACAGTTGCATTAAAAAGGGACATTAGGGGCACCTGGGTGGCTCAGTGGGTACAGCGCCTGACTCTTGGTTTCAACTCAGGTCAGGTTCTCGCAGTTTGTGGGTCCGAGGCCTGTGTTGGGGTCCATGCTGGCCGTGTGGAGCCTGCTTGGGATTCTCTCTCCCTCTCTCTCTGCCCCTTCCCCACTTGTGCACACTCTCCCTCTCAAAATAAATAAATACGCTTTAAAAAGCAAATAAAAATGGACATTAAAATGAAAGGAATAGTAAGGGAGAATAAACATAACTGGATGTCGGACAGTGAAAGCAAACTTTGGAGGAGGAATTTATACTGAGCAGGAAGAAATCTAGCAAGAATCCTGACAATCATATCGTCAGATAGCCAACAGCTATTTATTGAGTATCTTCATAGAGTACTGTTCTAGAAACTAAGGAGGACACAGAAAGGGGCAAGAACTCCCACAGGTGCAGTGTGTACATTAATGGAGTATATACAACAGGAACAGTCGTGTGTAGCTGACATATTTGGAAGGAGACTGGGACAGAGGGAGAGGCTGCAGCCAGGTAACATTGTAGGTTTCCTGCCTTTATGTTTTCCCACAGAACTGAAGGCTAAACTCTAGGTCAGACTGGTTTCATTTCAAGTACCAGCTAAGAGGGATAATAGCTCAGAATGACAGTAGCTGGTGTTGAGGAGACTGCTGAGAGTATCTCTATGCTCTTTGAGAAAATGGTGCCAGATCGTTTAGTGACGTCTGCCAGTTAAGGTGGAGGGACAGGAGGGAGAACAAGGGCACCATATATTTGCACAATTTTTCCTGTTCTAGATCGCTGGCAGATATCTGAGTATCCTCTGGGGATTTCAGCCCTTAAGACCTTCTTAACTGTAAGCTACAAGTTTGCTCTGCCAGCCATTCTGGTGATGAGACAGTAGATTGTGTCTTCTAATTTGAAAAATAAGGGATTCAGTTAAAAATGCACAGATATTTATCCTACTTCAATAAGACTGCTCATTAATAATCAAAGAAAGTGAAACAAGCAAAATACTCTTTTTAAAAGCTATTAAATATTAAAGCAAAAAGAAAATTCGGGGAAATGTATACTCCCATACAATACTGAAGTAAGCACAATTTGGTATAACCTTCCTGGAAAGCCATTAGGAAATATATATATATATATATATATATATATATATATATATATATATATATCAAGAGCCCAGAATGTTAATATCCTCTTAGTCAGTGATTTCAATACCCTAAATTTATCTTAATCATATAATCAACTTGGCTACATGGATTCACGTTTAAAGATATTTAACACAGCATGTTTTTTGATGACAAAAAGTTGAAAATAACCTAAATATCTCAAAATACGGGATTGACTAAATAAATAATGTTAGGTGCATTTAATAGAATAAAATGGGACCCATGAAAAATCTTTAAAAATTATTTTTTAAAATGTAGATATTACCTATTCAGTGAACATTACAGGCTACAAAGCATTATATGTAGTATGATTGTCATTTACTAAAAACATCTTTAATGGTGTGTGTCTTAAGAGTGTGCGATAAGCACACACACACACACACAACTGAAATATACCCAATGTCAACAGTGATGATTTCTGGATTCATGTGAATTTCAATTCTTTTTGTTTTTCTGAACTTAGCAATATTTTTCAAATTGAAATGTAAATGAAGGAAAGAAAATAATGGCTTCTTAGGAATTCACCCATGCTCTAAGTCAGCTCTGGGTGGTTTAGCAGTCTCCAGCCAGGACTGAGCAGAATTTTTTTTATCATAGTTTGTTACTTCAGTGTGTCATACAAAACATGCTACAAATGATCCCCCTCCCCTGTTTTTATAGACAAAGAGACTAAACACTGGAGGGAAAGAAGGGGCATAAATAATTAAGGTAAAGTCAGGCTGCAAGTCATTGGCAAGACCTTAAAGAAAGTTCGAGGCTCCAGTTCCCTAGTCCCAAACTTAAAACACACTCTGTTTCATTATTCAAGCTTGTTCGGCTGTCACATGCCCTCTAATCAGTCAGGACTCAGTCTTTGCAGAATTAGATCCTGAATGAAAAGTTTTTGTTGTTGTTTTTCCTTTTGTCTCAGCTGCTGTTGTTGAAGTGTTCTCCTCTGCGTCAGACTAAATGACTTTCCAACTTCAAAGGGCCCCCTCCCATTTTCTGTGACGATGGGATACTTACAGCTCCAAGAACTTCATGGAGCCATTCTTTCCCAGGCGACATCAACGTTAACTTTGTTAACATGTTAGTGTTGACCTGTTACATATTAATCATTGGTATTTTTTTTATATCAAGGTAACAGATACTGCTAGTTCTAGATACTGTAAGATTGTTATCTTACCTGTTACACACATGAAAATGACAAGGAGTTTTTTTCTTTTTTTTAAATCCAAATAATGCAATTAATTCCATCACATTGGTAGAGCGGGTTCTGGGTCTAAAGGCAGCCTACTTACGGTGTAACAAAGAAGGAAAGAACAGGCCGGGAAGCACAGAAATCTGTCCATTCTTTGTTTGATTTAATCGTTGACTTGCCCATAATTCAAGTTTTTGGTTTTTTTTTTTTCACTTTCTCAGAGACCCAGTGTCTCAACCGTAAAACAGAATAATTTATGTCCTTCACATAAAACACTGGGTTGGGGTAGGCAGCCCATTCCAAGTGGAGATTAGTTCAAAGTGACACAAACACCTTACAAGTCCTCTCAGCTTCTTAAAGAAGTGTATCAGATAGTAAGATGTTATTAAATTACTTTAATACTTGAATGAAAATAATACGAGTATAACTTGCATAGAACTTGCTTACAAAGTAATATGGTAAAGTAAAAATGTATTCTCCAATGAATTTGTCAAATGTTAAGTTCTAAAAAGCCTATCCAGGTATTTAATATATAAAGTAACATTTAATATAGACAGGGTGGTTACTTTGAATTCTCTAAATTCAAATAGTACAATATAAAAATTAAAAGGTTTTCCTTAAGGTACAGAAATTGATGAGAGTCCACAAATTAAAAATGTATCACAAATAGCATTGATTTCAAAACTGGTGGGCTCAGTGGATCATTGACGTTGTTGCTGGGCTCATGATAGTTTCGTTTTAGCCATTTAGGCAAATGAAAATACGTGCTCTGTCTATTCAGGTCTAGTCTTGAATAATACTAGTCTTGAAATAAATGTGAGTACTGAATTCAGTAAAGTCTGTGGGCATCTATCCTTTATACAACATGCTCCTGTTCCTTACATAAAAGTCACTATGGGATGTTAAGCATTCACTATCTTGAAACACTCTTATTATGACTTGGAATTTAAATAGAAAATTAGGTCAAGTGATGCTGGTGTTCTGAATCTAGTTAAACACATACTTTTGAATTTATAGGAATACCAAATGTCTGGCTTATATTTTTTAAAGCGAGTAAGACTCCCCAAACCTTCTATCAGGAAAGTAGTTTATTCCTAATTCCACACAGGCTTTGATGACATTGTGTGGTGCTAAATAGCTTTTTAAGGGCTAAATCCAAAGGTTTATTTATTTATTTAAAAATTTTTTATTTTATTATTTTTTGAAGTAGGCTCCACGCCCAAGGCAGAGCACCATGTGGGGTTTGGACTCGCCATCCTGCGATCGAGACCTGAGCTGAGATCAAGAGTCGGACGCTCAACCAACTGAGCCATCCAAGCACCCATAAAGGTTTTATTTTTAAATAATCTCTATGCCCAACATGGGGCTCAAACTCACAACCTCAAGATAAGAGTCTCAGACTCTGCTGACTGAGCCAGCCAGGTGCCCCATAAGTCCAAAGATTTATATTTGGAACTCTTCTGCTTGGCTTCCTTTCATCATTTCCTTCTTGGAACCCTTTCCACAGTTCTCCTACCGCTCAGTGCTCTGCTTCTGATGTCCTCTGCTGGTTCCTCTTTTTTTGCCCATACTGTAAATACTGGTGTTTCATGGGTTCCAGTTTGTGAACTTTTTCTCCTCTCTCTACACTGTCTCTGGGTGGTTTCACCCGTTCCCTTGACTTCGACCTCTATGCATATGGTCGTGACTCCTACCTATGACGGTCTTCAGCTCTGCTTACCTAGTTGAATAACCTCAGGTGCCCAAACTGGATTCATTATCCTGCTGTCTCCTCATCAACTTGTTCTTGGCCTTTTTGTCTCCCTATTTCCCCACTTCCATTAATGTCATCACTCAAGCTCCAAGCTAGAGGACAGAGTCATCCTCGATAACTCCTTCTCCCTCAACTCTCATTATCCTGCTTTGCATACACTGTTAATAATTCTATCATAAAACCAAAATTTAAGTTTGATTCCTTGTCTCCACCTCCGTTGCTACTATGTAAGCGGAGGTCTTCTCCTGTCTTGCTTGGACCACTGCAATAGCACATTAAACTGTTTCCCCGCCACCAGTCTCTTCCCCACAGAGGTCATCTCCCACTCCACTACAAGGGTGAGCTTTCTAAAAAACAAAGCTGATTATATTCTAAAACTTCCATTGATTCTCTGATCAATAGAAGCATTTGACTGAATGGGATTCTTTAGTAAAACATTAATATTGCATAATGGGTAAGAGTCTAGATTCACGAGTCTGGCATAGTTTGACTCAGGAGTTTTTTATTATCTAAGTGACCCCGGGCAATATCTCTAGGCTTTGGCATCTCTGGGCATCTGTACTTTGCTTTGGTTTAGGCACTACCTAACTAAATGAGTTCCAGAAATAGAAGATAATTTCCAAACGAATGAAATTAATTGAAATCTGCAATAATTCTGGTTGCATTCAATATGTTTTCACTTCCAGAAGGTTGATCAAGATTAGAAATGCTCATATATTTGGTTATAACCTTTAAAAGGACTGAGCTATTTCTCAGAGCGTTACACTTGAGATACTAGCTCATCATTCTTTACTCCACTTCCAGATAAATTTCTTATACACAGCTCTGTAGTCATAAATCATTCTGGCATTCCAGGCCTGGACTCTCCAGAGCCATAGATCATCACCTGAACATAATTCTCAGATCTCTGGGTGCCACTCTGCATATTGCAGCCATGCATTACTTTGGCCTCTTCTTTACTGTCTAGAAATTGGTGTCTCCACGTGTATATCTTCAGTGATTCCTTTTTTCCATTTTTGGAGAGAGATTTCTCAATGAAGACCAGTGACACCTCTTTTCTAATTTTTATTTATAAGATATTGTGAGGCATCCACAGTTCTGGCATAACCTTTCAATGAACTTAAATTAGAATCATAAAATAGCAGAACTAGAAGGGGTCTTCAGAGATCATCTGATCCAGCCCTCTGCCCTCCAGCAGTATTTCTACCACTCCAGTGAATTTGGACCCAATCCTGGGAACACAAAAAACAAAACCCAAACTCTGAGGCACCACCAAATTTTAGTATAGCAACTTGTCCTTGAAAGAATGGCACAAGAAGGAACCACCCCTTTAGTGTTGGAGAATCCAATAAGGGAAGTCAAGCAAAGTCAAAGCAGGACGTGGCCAGTAGGCCAATTTTCAGAGGGTGTTCTCTGCTCTTCATGGACTTTGCTCAGCCATGCAGGCTGGTACAGAGCTCTGTTCTCTCCCTACTGGAGCTGAGTTAGACATTGGACCTACCCCACAATCCCTCATTGGCAGAGTTGGGCTGAAGGCTTGTGAAGGGATAAGAACGTCAGTGATCATCGCCAATATTCTTGAATTAGAACCAGACAACTTTAAAGATTCATTGGTCTTAAAGAGATGATCTGTCCAAATAATTTACTGACCACAGATAAAAATTCTCCTAAATTCATCTCCTAGGGCCCTGGATATTCAAATCTTTCTGCCTCCATCCTTAAATCATGTTCTTTTTAATAATCATTTTATTTACTCTAAAAGGATTATGCAAGTGAATTTATAGGGAAATAGTGAAGGACAAATTGTATAAGAAAGTCACATAGTTTCCTCTCCCTTAGTGTTACTTTTTCACCGTTTGGACAACAAGACACTGTGGCTTATGTGGGATGATTGAAGGGCCACACAGCTCCAGTTGTCAGTGTGGGGACGGCCCTTTTCATCATGGGTTTCCTTTTTCAGTGCTTATGGTGTGTTTGTCTCTTTGTCTTTCATCCACCATGGGAAGATGTGTGTGACTAGTAGGGGAAATGCTTGTAGCCCCTGCGGGCAGCATCATATGACAAAACTGGTCTTTGGAAACTTCAGTGTTTAATTAGTATCAAAGAAATGACAAGCATTCCTGGGATTTTATAAGAAAATACAGCTTTATGGGAAATTGCAGGTTATTTTTTTCTCCTTGATTAAAATTTATTCTGAGAATGAAAACAAACTCTAAATCTGCTTAATCTAAAACTTGCTATCACAACTCTCTCTCTATGGGACACGGTATTTGACTTTATGAAGACTTCCTATCTTCATAGATCTCTATTCCATCTTTAAGGATCTATTATCCCTCTCTGTGAGACTCTTTGTCTCTACTTCTCTTCCCAACCTAGTTTAGATTTTACTGCGCATCATTCTAATCCTCCCTGTGAACTCCCTTGCCAGTCTGTCTTTGTTTGCACCCAGATGGATGAGTGGTTCTTAACCGGAAGTTGCATATCCCTGGAGAACTTCCTCTAAACAGAAATGTCCAGACTAACCATCAGGCTTATGGAGCCCAGGAGGTAGTCTACTCACGTGTGTGAGGGCGTCCAAAAACTTGTAATGACACAAACCCTGGTTAAGAACGACTGCTCCTACCAAAGCCCAATGCTGGCACATCTAGCTCTGTCTCTCCTCTGTGATTGCACCAGGCAGTTAAGAAGAGCTAGGAAATTATCACATAATACACTGAGTGTTATCACTACGGTTTCATGATCACCAGCCTCAAGTGGGCACCCAACGCAGCTCATGCACCCTACCACGTTTTTTTACTTGAGTGACTCACCAACTCTCCATAATTGCTGGTTCAAATCGCCCACAACCGTGGTCTTCTCTTCTCCACTTCCCCTTGCAGTTTCAGTAGATGATTGATTGTGCCTCTGATATGCGAAGTGCACAATCTATTCACAAAGAAATTTACAAACTTTTTTGTATAGGGGCGCCTGGGTGGCTCAGTCAGTTAAGTGTCCATCTGACTTGATTTCAGCTCAGGTCATGATCTCACAGTTTGTGAGTTTGAGCCCCGAGTCAGGTTCTGCACTGACAGCATGGAGCCTGCTTGGGATTCTGTCTCCCTCTCTCTTTGCCCCTCCCCCACTCATGCTCACGCGTGCTCCCACACGTTCTCTCTCTCTCTCTCTCTCTCAAAATAAATAAATAAACTAAAAAAAAAAACTTACTTGTACCTGCACCCTTCTCTTCCCCCCTTTTGAGTGAAGGAGGAACTTCTATCCAGGGCTAATCCTTTCCCTTGTTCCCTGGATCTCATCCTTTTCCACCTGCCCTCAGAGTCAGGAGTTGGAATTCAACCAATATACTTTTTACTAAATATCTTGACTTCTCAGAGTGTTTTACACATTTGGCCATTCCGTCCTGGAGCCATTCTTTTCCCTTGGCCTTGATGAGGCTGTACACTCTCTTTGTTCCTTTTGTACTCTCTCTCCCAAGTCTTCCTTACTGGTTTCCCACCTAACCTTTAAATGCTGACAGTTCTCAGAACTACACTTCACCATTTGAAGTTCCGCTCCCCATTTTCTTCTAATCTCCATGTCTGTATTATAGTGGGCGTGTGTTTAGTTATAGGAACTTGGGTGTGCAAAAATATAACAACATTTCTCATATTTTTATTTCTGCAGATGGTGGTAACTCAATCACTTTGACTTGGGGTTTCTCAACCTCAACACTATTCGCATTTTGGGCAGGATAACTCTTTGTTGGGAAGCCTGTCCCGTGCCTTGGACCATGTTTAGCAGCATCCCTGGCCTCTGCTGACTAGACAGATGCCAGCAGTCACTTCTCCACCCCCATTGTACCAACCAGAAAATTTCTCCAGACATTTTCAAGTGTCCCTGGAGGAGCAGAATTGCCCCGGTTGGGAATCGCCATATCCAGTTTAAAGTCAGTCTCTTTAGAGGTACATACACATTTCCTCACTTCGCCTCTTCCCAGTTCTCCTTCCCATCTCCCCAGGAGGGGTCAGAGGCTGTGGGGGATTTGTGTTTACTCTTGGCATTGAAAGAGAAACCTTTGGGCTACAATCGCTTCTCTGCTGGCATCCAGTGTTGACAGTAACTCAAAGCCTATTCACACAACAGGCTCGCCTCAGGGCAACTGCTCTGCTGGGTTCAGCTTTCTCCCCTATTGACTCTTTCTGATTCAACTCTGGCTGCTGGCTGCTGAGCTTGTGAAACTCAGCTTTTCCCATCACTTCTCTGGCGCTGGCTGCCCAGCCCGCAGCCTGTACCGGGGGAGGCCTTCTCCCTCCTCTGTAACCCGGCACTGTGGTCAAGGCCTTGATCACACAGGGCTTCCTTCAGGTGCTGCAGGTGTAGGAGACTCACGGTAGCATCTGTGCGCAGTGGATCCATCTCAACTTCCTTTCTCTCTGCACCTGCTCCATCTTTCCTGTCTTACTGCGGCTACTCGGTGTTGGCCTGGGGCTCGCTGGAAGGCCATTTCCTCCCAGCATCTCAGACAGCGTGCTGGGCACCAGTCCCCTCCAGCCTTGTCTTCCCACATCTTTCTGGGGCTTGCCGTCAACACCCTCTGGGGATTTGGACCCAGAGGTGGCAGCTCTAGGGCCCTTCTACAGAGACACACGTCCTTCACTCCCTTTCAGTCTTTCCACCCTCCCGTCTCTGCAGCTCTGTCCCTGAAGTGTTCCCTCTTTCCCTCTGTGCTTGAGGAAAACTACTCTTGTAATCAGATACTGTGCTTTATCATCTAAATACTATGCCCTGAGCACCTCATGTTCTTTCCTTTCCAGAGCTCAAGAAACCTTTTCTTTTTTCCCTCCCAAACATGCCTCCGCCAGAGGTTTAAAAACCTGTTTTGGAATTCAATAGAGGGTTTTGAGACTACTATCTGATTCTTTCATTCTTCTTGGCATTTTTGGTGTCCTTTCTTCCCTGGGGGCAATATGCCTCAGCTTTAAGATTCAGCATAAATGAGGGGCGCCTGGGTGGCTCAGTCAGTTGAGTGTCCGACTTCGGCTCAGGTCATGATCTCACCGTGTGTGGGTTCGAGCCCCACTTCGGGCTCTGTGCTGACAAGCTCAGAACCTGGAGCCTGCTTCCGATCCTGTGTCTCCCTCTCTCTCTGCCCCTCCCCCGCTCTCACTTTGTCTCACTCTGTCTCTCAAAAAAAAAAAAAAAAAGATTCAGCATAAATGATAGAAGGAGAATAAACATAAGTTATCAAGAAGGAAAGATATAAAATCCTATTCTCACTACATGCATCTGATTGCTTAACTGTTGCACTTTACTTTGCAAAAGCCGTTTACAGGGCTCACTAAACATTTCATTTCCATCAGAGCTTCATCTCCTTGGAGGTGGAAGATAAAGTTACCTGTTGCTGCCCTTGAACGGGAATTAGAGAAATGGGGTCACCAGGAGCTAACTACTATTATCTTCTTCCAAACTTTGCAGTGGATCGTGCCATAAAGCAGCTTGAGTCATCAGACATCAGCTCTGAGAGGTGCCACTGGTATAGACCCTTCAGTCTCTGTGGATATGGCCAATAAAAGATTTGAAGGGAGTGTGAAGTGTGTATATATGCGCTTAAGAAGTCATTGGCAACGCCTGGTTCTTTCACTGCCAGTAATAGTCATTCACTTTTTCCCTATAATTCTATTCAGCTTCATTCTGGACTGATTCAAATAGGAAGCCGACATGATGTCTACCAAAAATCATTTTAATCTTCAAGTCCCATAAAACAATATAAGACGCTCCTATAACTCACTTTCCTGGAATGAAGGTTATAGCAACTAAAGTACTTCCAATTTTATTTTTAGAAACCGGTTCGTGCATTTTACATTGAATTAAGCCGAGTTCCTTTCTGTGACAGTTGGAGAGTTGTTTTAAATCTCAGCCAGGAGGTAAAGAATCATTTCTGATGTACGTTTTTGCTTTGAAGAGACCATAGACTCTATTAATAAAACAAATGCTCAAACACATTTGGTTTCCTTGAGAAGCTACAACCTGCATAGTCTCTGCTTGACAAACGGAGACAAAATTAATTGTGAGAAATTTTATATTACAAGTTAACATGGGAGCTGAGGGACTGGTCCTGAAGAGTGACAATGACATAATGTCACGAGAGTGACATTACATTCCAGAGCCACAAATCCTTCGTGACCCCTGCCCGCAAGGGCTTTTGGATGGAATTTCTAAGCCCTTGCAGATCCATATGCAACCTTTCAAGATAATCTATACCTCAGCTGGTTCCTAAACCTCAAAATTACTGCCCACAGACAAAAGCATAATTTAGAAAAGAAACTCCCATAAAAATACACAGATGAAATATAGGTTGAAAATGGTGTATAATTACTGGTACATTACTGATCATTACTGGCGTGTTGAGTTTGCTCTGATTAAAGAGATAATAAATCTTCAAGGAATTAAATAATTCTTAAAAGGCAAAGTGACAGTTAACGATGATTTCTATGTCCCGCCAGAAAAAACTAGAAACTACATTTACGTGGGAGGTAATTTTTTTAGTTTCTCGAAAGGCAGCATAAACACTATCCTTTTTGCATTGAATGTGGAGATCGAATAACAAGTAAATCTTTGGTAAACCCCTGGCAGTCTGGAATTAGCTCAGCAAAAACAGAAAGGAGAATTCAGAAAAGCCACAAGGATGAGAGCCATGGGCTGATAGATGAAGTATAACTGCTGAAGAGGTTTATGCGTAAACCTCAAGCCACTTGTGTTAACTGGTTGACCCTCAGCGTGGACTACCGATCGATCATTTATATCCTGCCTGGTGACTTCTTTTTAAGTTATTATAGTTTTTAGGTTTGTATTTTTCATTTTCTCCAACTTTCTGCTTTGAAAACTCTTAAATCTATAGAAGTGTTTAGGGGCACCTGGGTGGCTCACTCGGTTGAGCGTCTGGCTTGGGTTCAGGTCATGATCTCACAGTTTGTGAGTTCGAGCCCCGCGTCAGGCTCTGTTCTGATGGCTCAGAGCCTGGAGCCTGCTTCCGATTCTGTGTCTCCCTTGTTGTCTGCCCTTCCCCCACTCACATTCTGTCTCTGTCTCTCTCTCAACAATAAACATTAAAAAAAAAGTGTTTAAAGAATAGTAGGATAAACCCTCTTATATTCCTCACCTAGATTTACTAATTGTTAACATTTGTCACATGTGTGATACATTTGTTTGCTCTGTGTATACATCTCTCCCATCCATTTGCAAGTTGCAGTATCTCCTGAGATCAAGGACATTCTTCCACATAACCCCAGTACCACTATCACACTGGATATTAACATGGTTATAAAAACACTGTCCAGTTATATACTGAATTTACTCATATTTCCCAAATTGTTTCCAAAATGTCCTTTATAGTATTTTTTTTTTTCCTGATCTATGTCCAGTCAGGAATCATGTATTTGGTTGTCTCATATTCTTGGTCTCCTTAAATCTGCTGACCCTCTTCAGCAAACACTGTCCGGACCAGATATAAATACAAATATTTATATGTAATATAAATAATATACTACAATATAGAAATAATATAAATATAAGTATTTTGGGTTTTGCAGCTCATACTTTTCTTTTGCAACTCTCTAACCTCTGTTGTTACAGCATAAAAGGAACCATAAATAATCTGCGCTAGGAAGGGATGTTGCTGTTTCAATAAAACTTTACTTATGAGCTTATGAGATTCCTATAATTTTCACATGCCACACGATGTTTTCTTGTTGTTCTTTTTCAACCATTTAAAACTATATAAACCATTCGTATCCCACAGTCATAAAAATAAGTAGGTGGCAGAATTTGACCCACAGACCATAATTTGCTGGCCCCATATCTAGAACAATCCTCTGCCTTAAAAAAAAAAAAAAGTAAACTTTTTCTTGAAGTATAGGGAAGCATACACAACTTTCAGTGGAGAGCTCGATAATTTTTCACAAAGTGAACACGTTCATGGAACACAACTCAGAATGAGAAATAATTGCGATTTTCTTTTTTTTTTCTTTTTTTTTTTTCTTAATTTTTTTAACGTTTATTTATTTTTGAGACAGAGAGAGACAGAGCATGAATGGGGGAGGGTCAGAGAGAGAGGGAGACACAGAATCTGAAACAGGCTCCAGGCTCTGAGCAATCAGCACAGAGCCTGACGCGGGGCTTGAACTCACGGACTGCGAGATCATGACCTGAGCCGAAGTCGGACGCTCAACCGACTGAGCCACCCAGGCGCCCCCCGATTTTATTTTTAAAAACACTTCTTGGTGTCACATGTGTTGACCCACAGATGGTTAGCACCAAGTCTAGGTGTGAATCTATAGAATACTTCTAGAAATGGAAATGGAAATCCTTCTAGGAATCGAAGTCTTTACCCTCTGTTTACACAGCAAGGAGATCTGCTTGATCCAAACGTCTTCTGTGTTGATAATCAGCCTGCCTGTTGGGCCAGCTCAGCTAATGCTCACATTTGGAGCCATCTCTGAGAGCCTGACAGTGCGTGTAGTTTCCATTAACTTGCTTTGCCCCCTCTTATCTTGCTCTCTTCTGGCAATACGCATCACCTCAGGTGGTGCCCAGGCGGGAAGGTGCTATTTTAGAAATGAGCTCAACAAAAGGTAGACATCAGCAAGGCCCGCAGTCTGTCAGGTTTGGGCTAAGTGAAGTTCACCTTTATCAGCAGATCTGCTCTTAAGATTTGGAATCATGACAGTCTGGTTAGAGGAAAGCCATCATGCCTGCCAGGTAACGGGCTGGTGGGACTCCTTAGTGCAGTTATTATATCTTGTTTGCTGTATTCTATTTCCCCTGGGGGGCAAAATCTCCTGGCTTTGTAAAAACAGAAGTTGGAAAGGCTCTTGTAGACATGGGAATGGTCACGAGTGACTCACGGGATCACCTCCTGAAACACAAGTCAGCTGCCTCACAAGTTCCCTCTGGTGGGTTCCAGCTTTCCTGTTTACTCCAGGCACCTTAAGTCTGTTTATGGTATTTCTAGGGATTATTCTGAGTATGAAGTGGGCATTAATGCATTTTCTCAAGACTTGGAGGCAGCATCAAGTCTCAGTTTCTCCAAAGGTGGCAGAATAGCTTGGATGGCTGTTTGGGACATATATCTTCATTTGGGGATGTGCAAATAAATAAACAACGGTCCAGCCTTGAGCCTCAGCACGTGGGCTCGGTTACTCATTTTTACAGGGGAGAATTTGTTTGCCGAAGCTCAGTCCCAGGGCAATGTCCACTGCAGACCTTTAATATTCTCCCAGGGAATCTCACACTCACATTCCAAACTAAAGACCACATTCAAAGAGAGGTCAACATCAACACTGAAGAACCGAACAAACGAGGGGGCCAGTTTCACTCCTGGGGTTCTCAAGCCCCTTCCTTTTTTTCTACTCTCAGATCTGATTTTATGTTAAACTCCAGCACTACCCTCCCTCCCCCCACCCCAAGCTATTTTCACTTGGCTGAAGGCATTAAATTATTAGCGCTTCAATTGTATTAAAAAATGTTTTCCCTGATATTCACATGCCAAATAATAAAAGTGGCACAGTGAACTAAATCGCATGGTGGAGAGACCCTAGTAGAGAAAAGAAACCAATCAGGCATTATGGAATAGGGACTTCCAGGTTAGGAAGGAGAAAAGATGTGATGGACTCTGACGGCTTTTCTTTTTAAGTTTATTTATGAAGATGCACTTGAAGAGATGATGGGCTTTCTCTTTTTTATTTACAGTAGGACAAGGTTGCCGACTGTTAAGCAAATCCCATTCTCTGGCTTTCCCATTTAGCTTGTGCTTGTGGCTCACAGCATCATAAATAACCAATGAAGAAAAATACTGCCTAAACATTAAGAGAGATTTCCATAAATGTTCACATTAAAAATGCATGATTGATATGAAGACTTAATTTTAGCCATCGTGCAGTTGCCGTGTTTGACCGCAGTCATATTTTTCTTTGCATTGTCTGTCTTCGCTATTTAACTTTGAAGCCCGCTAAAGATGAAAAATGGGCATTTATGGAGCAGGCGCTTATGACTTTAGTGGTTTGGTTGCTGACCTGGCATTTCCGGCTCTGTAGCACCAGCCATTGTGCAATGAGCTTTAACTAGTCAAACCATCTCAAATCAGAGCTGGTGGAGAGAAATCGGAACACTAGATGTCAGCGAGGGCATGTCAATTGGCTACATTATTTCTATGGTCTGTAAATGTGGTGAAATAACATACACAGAATCGCTCCCTCTACTCCAGCTATGTGACTTCTAGAGTTCTGCAAAGTTGTGCTAGATCTACTCACTGAGATTAATAAGCTTCCTGAGTGAGAGCTGAGTAACGTAGACGTAATTAATGTTCTTACAGTGACTTTCTTTTCATCACAACCAAACTCGAGCCTTAGCATGAGAGAGAGAAAGACCCAGAACAGGCTCTTAATGACTATTATTGTTGTTGTTCTTCATGCAAGCTGGGGAGCTTCTGATCAATTATTATTCTTTGTCAGAACATGTTAGTAAATATTCTGAAATGCACTTTGTAAAATGGTTGATGTTGGGAACATAAGCAATAGTAGCCTTTTTTTTCTTTTTCTTTTTAAGTTCTCGGCTACTAAACTTTTGATGAGGCGGTCAGGCTGCTGGGGTTTTTGCGGGAAATATCATGCTGGCTTTGGGAGGATTGTGAGGCTCAAGTCAGGAATCATCCAGAATCTTGGGGTTCAGAGCTCTTTGGCTGTCTGGGAAGACAGGCTGCAAAATGTCCTTTATTTCCACTGGAGTGGGGCTGCTCCAAGACTTCTTTTCTTTGCCTTCCAGTCCCAAACATAAAGAGTGCGGAGATATTTCAAGCCAAACAGATGAAAGTGGTAAAGCAAATATGGCCATGATAGGCTAAGGATGGAGAAAGACCCTACGGATTAGACAGGAAGCAACCAGTGTCGTGTCTCAGAGGAGGAAAGATCTAGGAGCATCTAGATCGGGACCAGAATTCTAAGAGAAATTCTGATGATTTTATGAATATAGCTCTGCTTCCCAAGTATATTCCAAAGTTGTTAAGAATTAAGGCCCTTGGCTTCTCTATGTCCTCCACATAGAACTCCCAGCAAGGAAACTTCCACATAGGTTCAATACATGTCTACTGAGACTCATATTGTGCTTTAAAAAATTCTTATTATATTTTACTTCTGTGTATATTTTGAGGATTACTACGATGGTGAACTTTAAAGTACAGCTAATTCACATTCCTTTCTGTAAAGTATACACATGAACTAAGTGCGGAAAGTCCAGAAATAGCCTAACCTTGTTTCTAGCCTTAGATTCAAGAGCCTGTCTAATCTGTGAGGTATTTGGAGAAGCAACACTGCCACCTTCTGGTAGATACATGTTACCTTTCTTCCAGCCATTCAATGGCACTCCTGCCCATCCATACCTAGTGTGTTGATCAATACAGATCTGATTTGAAGTTTTGCAGCCTTTAAATCAAATCTAAATAATATCTTAGTTAAGATGGCTAAAGATAAAGGCCTCTAATTCCCTTTACTTGTTCTTTTTTTGGAGAGGGCTATGATTTGATATTAAAGAAAATCTTACCCCAAGACCACTATGATATTAGCTTTAAGAACTACTACTTTACTGGAGATATTCTAATAGACATTTATCATGACCAAGAATGCTCTGGAATTAGAGTTGGGGATGAAAGAGTGGATGCAGGAAGAGTATGGTAAAAATTCACAGACAAGTTGTATCAGTCGTGAAAAAAAATGGATGAGCAAGCTGGCCAGACAGCCTGCCTAAGAGGTGAACAGGTAAACAGGATTTTCCACAGTGTGTTTTCAGACTTGTAGCTCACCTTACTTGCAGTTAAATGTTTCCATTTACAGTTACTGAGTAGTTTTCTGGAAACTCATGTGGACTCGTGGTTTTCCTAGAGCTGGGGCATATAGTATGTGTCAATAAGAATTGATTGCATGAATGAATGCATGTGAAAATGTCTTTGCTTTTATAACCCATTTCTGAAATACTCTGAGGGACTGGTGCTGAAGAGTAGACTGTGAATTTTCCTGATTTTTCTTACCTATTCCCCAGGCCAAACAGTGCTCATGGACCAATCCGATTCCTTTTTCTTCCACTTGATCCATGTAAGGAAACACTGAAGACACTGAAATAGCAAACAAGATCAGTATCTTTTCAAGGGAATGCTATAATGACTGGGGAATTATCCGCCTACAGTAATATGCACCTTTGTCTTTGACTAGGCTATCTTGTAATTCCGGAGGGAGAAAGGCAGCTTGTAGATAACAGAGAGCAATGCAAATATGTCAAGAGACATACAGTTAAATTCTGTCCAGTGGAGGGTTGGCTTTCTTCCCACTTCCCTCCCCAGAAGCACCAGTTTTGTTTCCATTTGCAAATTCATTTCAGTGTTCCTGATTTATAAACATCTCTGCTTTTTGGCTTCTCCTCTGAACTACTTGTTAATAAAGCCTTATTCTCTTGACCACCAAGCAATGTGTTATGTCCATTTAACTGGGTTTCCTGTTGAGTTATTTGAGGTCCTCATTTTACTAATTTCCTCATTTAGTTAATGAGTTAAATGGAAAGTTTGTTACCTGTTTGTTTTATATTTATATTAGAGTTATGACTGTACTTTGTTTTTTAAGTTTCTTTAATATTCGACATTAAAACAGAAGTCTGGGACCTCTTTCCATTTTGTTTCTATGGGAACTGCATCACGGGTATTCTGAAATTCAGTTCCCTTGCCCTCTTGGGAGCAGAGGGTGCTGCTGAGACTAACCGGGATCATCTGGTGACAAAATGCAGGAGACTGTCCATCTCCCAGGGTGATGCTCCCTACCCCCGGCTGGGTGACTCTATAATCATCCTAGTGATCCTGCCTCCGTGTAAAATTATTTGTGGAATTCCTTTGCTGGAAGTTTCTTCAGAGCCTGCTGCATATTCTTTGGACTCTCATGGGTTTGCAACACTGGTGAATTTCACCTGACACCTGGTTTTGGTATTGGTCAGATCTGCTTCAAATTCTAGCTTTCCCATGCACTAGCTGTGGGCTCTCATGCAAGTTACTAGCTGTTTCTGGTTTACTCAACTGTAAAGTAAGGCTGTGGTAAAGAGTGGTTGAAATAATGCATATGTGTCTGACACAGAAGCGCTTCCTAAATCTTACCTATTACTGCTATGCAGAGAGAAAAACATAGCTGGGAACTGGAGGCTCTCCTTTCTTCTTTGACGTTGCTGAATTGCAGCTATGCAGGGACACTATGGGAGTGAAGTTTGAAGGTCATGGTTAATTCAGACAGCACTGTATCCATATAACCTTCACAGGGCCAGAAGGATCTAAGGGGCTGGGTGGACTGGGTCAGGCAATTTTGTGAAGCAAGTAGACCAGCCCGTAACCTTTTAATTGCTTGATTGTGGGGAAGTCCAGGGAGTCCCGGAGGAGGTCCCAGAGGTCAAAATGTGGTGAGAGGCATGCAGTAGACAAGGGAAGTGGGTGCAGACCGACCACTATAAAAACGTTTCAATATTTAATAACTGGTGTGGCTCTGCTGAGTTAACATCAGCCCTGGGAAAGGGTGGACGAGCTGAATTGGGGTGGGAAGGAAACCTTTCCAGACACACCCCAGGCATACTCTGTAGGAATGGTCAAAGGCAGCCAGATGACCGAGTAAAGTACTCCTTTACCTTCCTCCTGATAGATTTTATGTGTGCGACGAACAGCTGGTAGGGAGAAGTTCTTTAGTAATAGGCTGGCTTTACCACGCTGCCCTTCTAATACAAGTTTCATGGCCTGGGAGATATTACTACTAAACCAGGATGTAATTAAATAGAGCCTTCTTAAATATCACGGCAGCACAGTACCCTTTAGAGACTCCTCAAAGGTGGCAGTGATACAAACCACATCTACTCACTCCCTTCCCCAATAATTTCCACACAATAGGAAGGGCTGACTCTGAAATTTACATCTCAGGCACAGAAAAAGGAATTCTTACACCAGTGAACCATCAGAGCTGAATTTTAAATTCAAAAGCTGTAGAGTGCCTGGGGGCCATAGTTGACTCTTGATCTCAGCTGAGGTCATGATCTCATGATTTGTGGGTTTGAGCCCTGCATCCGGGCATCTGTGCTGATGGGGCAGAGCCTGCTTGGGATTCCATCTCTCCTTTGCTCTGCCCCTCCCCTGCTTGTGCTTGCTTGCTCTCTCTCTCTCTCCCCCCAAAAAAATGAACTTAAAAAATTAAAATAAATAAATTCAAAAGCCATAAAAGAAGGTTTTGAAGATCATGTGTATTATTATTTTGGTTACTCGGCTGTGTTATTGACGTTTAACTTCAAATATCCAGTAGAGGGCATGAAAGGAATCGTTCAGCTCACTGTATTGAAGACTGGATTTGAGCAGCAAAAATGAAAAAGCAAATGCAAATAGACTATATATTGCAACTTTCAGACACAGAACAACAAGTAATCTTTAAATACCAACCTAAAATACATTGCAACCTTTACTTTTTCTTATTATCTATACCCTTCATTTAAAATATAATACATGTCTCATTTCTCTAGAATTAGATCTATTATACTTATAAAATACACAAAATCATTAAATATCACTGATTTTATTCAGCTGTATTAGAGACAAACTCGAAAACTATATGAAACTTTAGCAGAGACATTATGCTAGGCATTGGAAAAATAATTTTACTCTTTATAACAACTCTAAGAAGCTGATTTACTTTTTCCATTTTGCTGAGTCTCAGAGAGGCTGCAAATTTCACCATATTTCTGTTTGGCAATCTTCACTGTTTCTCATAAAACCTTTGGGAAGTGAGAAATAAATTTTCCTTATGAACAGACTCAGGATCTATAATCCATTTTTTAAAAAAGTTTATTTGTTTATTTATTTTGAGGGAGGAGAGAGAGAGAGAGAGAGAGAATCCCAAGCAGGCTCTGCACTGTCAGCACAGAACCTGATGTGAGGCTTGGACCCACAAACTGTGAGATCATGACCTGAGCCGAAACCAAGAGTTGGACACTTTACCAACTGAGCCTCCCAGGTGCCCCAGGATCTAGAATCCTTAATTTAGATCATGAAATAACTAGCCTGATCACTTCTGTATTTACATATTTTGCACATTATCTTTACCTGTATTTTTTTTATAGCCAAATCCTGTATCTAGTTGATAATAATGTGTTTCTAATTAATTGATTGATTGATTTGTGTTTTCCTTTCTGATTAGCTTCTTAGTGACTCTCCAAACTCGTCAGCACTCTCATATTCATAAAAGAAATCTGTCATCTGTTCTAGAGTGGCAACCTTGTCTTATATCATTCTGTTTATAGCTTGGGTCACAGTGTTTCTAAGATGAAGTTCAAGGGCCACCTGCATTAAAACATTTTGAGGAGTTTGTTTAAAACAGAGATTATTGGTGGGGGGGGGGAGCTGGGTGGCTCAGGTTAAGCATCCAACTCTTGATTTTGGCTCAGGTTATGACCTCATAGTTTGGTGAGATTGAGTCACACATTGGGCTCTGCTTTGATGGTGCAGAGCCTGCTTGGGATTCTCTCTCTCTCTCTCTCTCTCTCTCTGCTCCTCCTCTGCTCATGTTTTCTCTCTGAAAATAAATAAACATTTAAAAAAAGATGCTGTTAAAATAGAGATTATTGGATCACAAAAAAGATCAGTTGAATCAGAGAATCTTGGGTTGAAGCCCAAGAGACTGCCACTTCACATGTTCCCCCAGATATTTCTCGTACACACTAAGAACTGAAGAACTGGCTTAGTGAGAAGGACTGATGCTCAGGCAGCACTTACTGAAACTTTTATTGTCAGTGACAGTGCTTCAGGCATTGGACGACATCAACTTCCATGTGGTAATGGTTGGCTACCAAGCCACCACAAGTTTGTAGAAAAACATGGCTTGAGGAAGCAGAAGTACCTAGATTTTGATTACTTACTTAGCCTCAGTTTCTAAATATTAAAGTAATACCTATCTTACAGTATTTTTTGAAGATAAAATGAGATAATACAGGTCAAGCACCTACCTAGCACAGTGTCTGGTCCATATTAGAGCCTCAGGTAATGGTAGATGCTAATATCTCAACATGAAATCCCATTAAATAGATATAATACTAATATTTGGTGTTTGAGAGAATAGGGCTCCTAGAAAGGGAAACTTTACTATATGCTTATAGAAAAGGCATGCTATCATTTGCATTAAATTTGAATTCTAATGAAAGATCATAACTAAGTATGTCTTCTGGAAATAGTTTTCCCAATAAAATGATAGATAAGCATAATTCTTCCTTTATGCAAATGTTGCCAAATTCTAGAGGACAATTCTGCATGGGTCTCTTCCATTTCTGCATGTCTTAGAAGGAAGGCATTGATTGCTTTTTGTTCTGTACTATATTTACAAGGATATTTATATAGCAAATAGCTTTAGGAAATAGAGTGTCTATTCTGGAGCAAAGTCAGGCATGTTTATTGCTCATTATAAAAGATTCATGTACCCTATATTCAGAGTTCCTGTCCTGAAATGCAGCCAACTGTGTGCAGGCTTCCTTTTGGGCCCATCTGTGTCTTACCCATGCAACTTGGGGGCAAGAACAAGTGATAGAAATATGCTGATGCTCAAGCTGCTTGCTAGGTCATAATAATAAAGTCCTTTGTGTCTGATCCAGAAGTCTCGTGTGTGTGTATGTGTGTGTGTGTGCGTTTGTGTCTGTCTTTTTGCCAGTATTCATGAAATTGTGGCAGGCTAACTCATTGGATTTCAAGTATGGTAATGTCTTTCAACACTTCACAATTCTTTTAAAAAATATATTTTTAAAGTTTATTTATTTATTTTGAGAGGGGGATAGGGGCAAAAAGAGAGGGAGAGAGAGAGAATACCAAGCAGGCCCTGCATTGCCAGCATGGAGCCTGATGCAAGGCTCAATTTCATGAAACATGAAATCATGATCTGAGCCAAAATCAAGAGTCGGATGCTTAACCGTAGAGCCAGCCAGGTGCCCTGACCCTTCACAGCTCTTGAAACTAAAAGCACCTTTACTACAAGTTTTGTACATTTTACTTTTTTTTTTAATAGCCCAAGTGCTTGTCTGGTGAAATCAACAATGACAACAGAGGGGCACCTGGGTGGCTCAGTTAGTTGAGTGTCCAAATTCATCTCAGGTCATGATCTCATGGTTTGTGGGTTTGAGCCCTGCATCAGGCTCTGTGCTGACAGCTCAGAGCCAGGAGTCTGCTTCGGATTCTGTGTCTCCCTCTCTCTCTGCCTCTCCCCCGCTTGTACTCTGCCTCTCAAAAATGAATAAATGTTAAAAAAATTAAAAAACAAAAACAAAAACAAAACAATGACAACAGAAAGAAGTAGGTGACTTGACCAAGATCACAGAGCTAGTTCCAAGCTGGGTCTGGAAACTTAGACTCATGACTTCTAGTCCTCTGCTTTTTTTCTATAGGCAGGGATATCTGGCTAAACATCTCAGGCAAAGAATACAGAAAAAGAACACGATTTTATCAGGATAGCTAGAAATATTATCATGGAAAATAAATGCTTTCTATTGGGCAATTGGGATATGAACAGAGTTATTCTTAGGCCATTTCTTCAAGAAGATTTTCCATGTAAAAATGTATGGACTGCAAAAGGTTCTAAAAGGGAAGTTTACAGCAATAGTTTCAGAAGCAAGAAAAACCTAAAATAAACAACCTAACCTTACACTTAAAGGAGCTAGAAAAAGAACAAACAACACCCAACACCAGCTGAAGGAAGGAAATAATGAAGATTAGAGCATAAATAAACAGAATAGAAACTAAAAAACTATAGTGCAGTTCAATGAACCAGGAGCTAGTTCTTTGAAAAGATCAACAAAATTGATATATCTCTAGCTAAACTCACGAGAGAGACAGAGAATGAGGTGGGGGGGAGAGAGGACTCAAACAAAATCACAAATGAAAGAGGAGAAATAACACCTGACACAAAGAAATTGTAAGAGAATATTATGAAAAACTATATGCCAACAAATTGGACAAGGTAGAAGAAATGGATGAATTCCTAGGAACATATAACCTACCAAAACTGAAGCAGGAAGAAATAGAAAATTTGAGCAGACCAATTACTAGCAATGAAATTGAATATGTAATTTCAAAAACTCCCAACAAACAAAACTCCAGGACCAGACAGCTTTACAGGCAAATTCTACCAAACATTTAAAGAAAAGTTAATACCTACTGTTTTCAAACTACTCCAAAAAATAGAAGAAGAAGGAAAACTTCTAAATTCATTCTATGAGGCTAGCATTACCCTGATACCAAAACCAAAGACAACACACACAAAAAGAACCACAGGCCTTTATCTCTGATGAACATAGATGCAAAAATTCTCAAAAAATACTAGCAAACCAAATCCAGCAACACATTAAAAAATTATTCACTATGATCAAATAGGGTTTATTCCTGGGATACAGGGGTAGTTCAATATTTGTAAATCAATCAGTGTGATATGTCACATCAATAAGAGAAAGGATAAAAACCATCTGATCATTTCAATAGATGCAGAAAAAACAATTGACAAAGAACGACATCCATTCATGATAAAAACCTTCCCCAAAGTAGGTTTAGAGGGAACATACCTCAACATAACAAAGGCCACATATAAAAAACCCACAGCTAACATAGTCAATGTGGAAAAACTGACAGCATTTCCTATAAGCTCAGGAAGAAGACTAGGATCTTCACTCTCACCACTTTTATTCAACATAGTACTGCAAGTACTAGCCATAACAATCAGACAAGAAAAAGAAATAAAAGGGACCCAAATTGGTCAGGAAGGAGTAAATCTTTCACTTTTTGCAGATGACATGATATAATCTGTAGAAAACTCTAAAGACTCCACCAAAAAACTACTAGACCTGATAAATGATTTCAGTAAAGTCATAGGATACAAAATCAACATACAGAAATCTGTTAAATTTCTATATACCAATAATGAAGCAGTAGAAAGACAAATTAAGAAAAGAATACCATTTATAATTGCATCAAAAATAATAAAAATATCCAGAAATAAACTTCACCAAGGAGGTAAAGACTTATACTATAAAAATATAAAAAACATTGTCAAAAGAAATTGAGGATGACACAAGAAATGGAAAGACATCTATGCTAATAGTGATAATGGATTAGAAGAACAAATATTGTTAAAATGTTGATACCACCCAAAGAAATCTACACATTTAATGAAATCCCTATCAAAATACCAACAGCATTTTTCACAGAACTAGAACAAACAATCCTAAAATTTATATGGAGCCACGAAAGACCCCAAATAGCCAAACCATCTTGAAAAAGAAAAACAAAACTAGAGGTATCACAATTCCAGGCTTCAATTTATATTACAAAGCTGTAGTAATAAAAAAAATTTCAGTGTGGTACTGACATAAAAATAGAGACATAGATCAATGGAACAGAATAGAGAGCCCGTACATAAACCCACAATTAATATGGTTAATTAATCTTTGACAAAGGAGGCAAGAATATGGAATGGGAAAAAAGACAGTCTCTTCAACAAATGGTGTTGGAAAAATTGGACAGCTTTGTTACATCACACACACGAGAACGAAACTGGACCACTTTCTTTTGCTATGCACAAAAACAAACTCAAAATGGATTAAAGACCTAACTTTAAGACCTGAAACCATAAAAATGTTAGAAAAGAGAACAGGCAGTAATTCCTCTGACGTTGGCCATAGCAACACCTTTCTAGATATGTCTCCTGAGATAAGGGAGACACAAGCAAAAATAAACTATTGGGACTACATCAAAATAAAAAGCTTCTGCACAGCAAAGGAAACAAGCTACAAAACAAAAAGACAACCTACAATGGGAAGATGCTCAACACCACTCATCATCAGGAAAATGCAAATCAGAACCATAGTGAGGTTATCACCTCATACCTATCAGAATGGCTAAAAATAAAAAAAAAAAACAAGAAACAATAAGTGTTGGTGAGGATGTAGAGAAAAAGGAACTCTCGTGCACTGTTAATGAGAATATAAACAGATAAAGCCACTGTGGAATACAGTATGGAGGTTCCTTAAAAAGTTAAAAATACAGCTACCTATGATCCAATCACACTTCTGGGTATTTACCAAACAAATACAAAATCACTACACTTGATCTTAGCCAAAAGGCTGAGAAATGATACAAATACAAAATCACTAATTCAAAGGGATACATAAACTCTTATGTTCATAGCAGCATTATTTACAATACTCAGATTATGGAAATAGTCCAAGTGTCCATCGACAGATAAATGGATAAAGAAGAATTGGTACACACACACACACACACACACACACACACAGAGGAATATTATTCAGCCATAAAGAGAATGAAATGTTTCCATTTGCAACAACTGGAATGGATCTACAGAGTATTATGCTAAGTGAAATAAGCCAGTCAGAGAAAGACAAATACTATATGATTTCACTCAAATGTGGAATTTAAGAAACAAATGGACAAAAGAAAAAACAGAGAGATAGAGGGAGACAACCCAAAAAACAGACTCTTTTTTTTTTTTTTCAACGTTTATTTATTTTTGAGACAGAGAGACAGAGACAGAGAATGAACGGGGGAGGGTCAGAGAGAGAGGGAGACACAGAATCGGAAGCAGGCTCCAGGCTCTGAGCCATTAGCCCAGAGCCTGACGCGGGGCTCGAACTCACAGACCGCGAGATCGTGACCTGAGCTGAAGTCGGACGCTTAACCGACTGAGCCACCCAGGCGCCCCAACAGACTCTTAACTATAGAGAACAAACTGACGATTACCAGAGGGAAGGTGGGGGGAGGGGGAATGGGTCAAATAGGTGAAGGGGATTAAGAGTGCACTTGTCATGATGAACAGTGAGTAACAAAATTGTTGAACCATGGAGCACCTGGGTGGCTCAGTTGGTTAAGCATCTGACTCTTGATTTCAGATCAGGTCATGATCTCACAGTTCGTGGATTCAAGCCTCTGTGTCAGGCTCTGTGCTGACAGCTCGGAGCCTGCTTGGGGTTCTTTCTCTCCCTCTCTTTCTGTCCCTTCCCTGCTCATGCACTCTCTCTCTCTCAAAAATAAACAAATAAACGTTAGAATTGTTGAATCACTATGTTGTAGACCTGAAATGAATATAATACTGAATATTAACTATACTTGAATTAAAATAAAAAATGGAGGGACTGCACCTTTTGGTGTCATTTTCATAGACCATTCAAGTTCATAGATTGAGCAGTGATGTTAGCATGTATAAAAGGAAAGCAGAGTAGAAACTACATCCAAGCCTTGGGATGGATGGATGTGCCAAGCTGTTATATAAGAGGAATTCTGGATTACACTGGAATTTAAGGTGATAGAATATACACATAGCTATAAATGGAGTGAGGCCAGATTTTGTTTGGGGTGGATCATGATGGGGTACAAAATTGGGAGGTAATATAAGAAATAATTCTATTCAAAATACTATTTCTTGGGGTGCCTGGGTGGTTCAGTCGGTTGAGCGTCTGACTCTTGGTTTCAGAGCAGATCATGATCTCATGGTTTGTGAGTTTAAGCCCCACATCAGGCTCTGTGCTCGCGGCATGGAGCCTGTTTGGGATTCTCTCTCTGCCCTTCCCCCACTCATGCCATCTATCTCCCTCAAAATAAATAAACGAGCTTTAAAAAAATAGAAAAAATACTATTTCTTTATAAATTTCTCAGTGCCTTTTGGTCAGTGAAAGAAAAACTTAAAATCTTGGAAGTAAAAACAGCTGGAAAGCATTAAGCAATCACCAAGAGTTAGACAAAGGAAGCAAGAGGTTCAGATAGAGTCTCAAAGCAAAGAACATTTGATTTAAACTTCTGTCAGGAAACTTGGCATTGTTTTGGAAATTGCTTTTACCTAGGTATCAGAGTTCTAGTCAGTATAATACATGCATATTCTTTACTTTTGCTTACAGTGTTCCTGTGCCAGGAACAATTTCTGGGAGGACACAGAGTCTTTCTCTAGTTACGTATAATTAGCTCATCAGGCAGTTATAGGGTCAAGCCTGAGCGGACACTGAGAGTACAAATGCATGCAAAGTGTCTCTGTCCTTAAATTGCTTCCAATCCAGTAGGGGAGACGATATATGAATGAATAATAGGGTGATATATGTACAATAATATAAGAATTTATGAGATGCAGAAGAGGGTCACAGGAGGCTTAATTCTATCTTGAAGTAGAAGGTAGTGAAAAGGTTCACAGAAGAGGTGACATCTATGTCACTGGTAGATCCTTGGCCTCATTCTTTAATGTGATCTACAATGGTTTGATTTCCCCTGTTAACAGCATGTCCTTTAAAAAAAATGGATGGCCTCTGTGATATTGTGATTTATAATAAGAAATATATATTTGACCTTTGTCCTCTTGCTAGCACAGAGCTCCCCAAACCCTTGGAATTTCCTAAGTGAAGAGAACCATAAAGTCATTTTTGTTATGTTAATTAAATGACTTTTGGGAAGCTTGTAAGGATGGAGGCTGGCTGTCCGGGTAACCAACCAAGTAATTAGGAGGTTGGAACTTCCAGTCCCACCTACAGACACTAGGGAAGGGAGAGAGGCTAAAGTCTGAATCAGTCACCAATGGCCAGTGATTTACTCAGTCATGGCTATATAATGAAGCTTCCATAAAAACTGAAAAGGACAGTGTTTGGAGAGCTCCCAGGTTGGTGAACACATGGAAGCACTGGGAGAGCATTGCCCTGGGAGACTGTGGAACATTCGCACCCTTCCCTCACACCTCACCCTATGCATCTCTTCTATTTAGCCATTCCTGAGTTGTATCCTTTTATAATAAAGCATTAATTTAGTGAGTAAAATATTTCCTGAGTTCTGTGAGTCACTCTAGCAAATTAATCGAACCCAGGGAAGAAGGGGGACCGTGGGAATCTCATTATAGCTGGTTGGCCAGAAGGACAGCCCATAACCTGACTTGTGACTGGCCTCTGATGTGGAGGGGTGGGGGCAGTCCTGTAAGCTGAGCCCTTAATCTGTGGAACCCGATGCTATCCCCAGGTAAATAGTGTCAGAATTGAGTTGAATTGCAGAACACCCAGCTGGTGTCCAGAGCATTGCTTGGTGGTGGGGGGGGGATGCTCCCCGCCCCCACCCCATCCCACAACACATTGCAGTTGGTCTAGGAACAGTCTCTTCCTTCCGTCTCATGGAGAAAATGATTTACAGTCCACAGTAAGTTGTTTGCCTCTTTGAAATGTTTTCCAACTATATAGATATCATAAATCATATCCTTTGCACAGATGATTTCAGAATTATTGAGTGATTGTGCTGTAAAAGATTAGGCATCAAGACAACGTGCTTTTTGATTTGTGTCATAACGATGCTGAGAACTAGTTCATTTATTGACTTCAGATTTGAGTTGAGCTTAGCAGGTTAGCTACTGAGACTTGGTGATGGTGAGGGGCTGTAACACCTTTCAGACCTAAGGATCTAAGGGCTCCTGTCATGGGTACCTCTGATCCCTATGACAAATGTTAATGTGGGCTCCATAGGAACTTAGTCATTGCCAGCTTTTCTTGCTATTCTAGTCATTCTAATTTCATCTGCTAGTTTTTTGGGGGGATAGTACTTAGTATTTTCACAGTTCTTCCCTCTTGCTTTTAGGAGTCTCCTATGGACGGAATGCACAGGCACTTGGGCTTCACATATTCAAAAAATTTGAAACTTTTTCCTAAAGACTTCAGGCACAATAGGAACCTTATTCCCACCCACCCCCCCATTTCAACTCCCTTCATCATTCTTTCTAAGAGAGTGCCCATTTAGTTTTTGAAGTTTGCCGTGTTCTCCTGGGAATTTCAGGTTAAAAGGGGTTGGTGGGAAGGGCATTCCAAGTAGAGGAAACAGA
Organism: Panthera pardus; assembly: GCF_024362965.1. Classification (NCBI taxonomy): domain Eukaryota; kingdom Metazoa; phylum Chordata; class Mammalia; order Carnivora; family Felidae; genus Panthera; species Panthera pardus. Next base: position 98,153,197 of record NW_026526810.1, on the reverse strand, counting down.
ATGAACATAAATATAAGGACGTTTAAGAGTAGGCATTCAATATTACTGGAGAACAATGTACCAGGGGAGGAGAGGAGAGTAGGAAATGGAGCAAGACCGGTGGGCAGGGATCAGTCATAAGGCTGGGGAGGAGAGAATGGATTTGAAACCTATTTAAAAAGGGAAAATAAGGGGCACCTGGGTGGCTCAGTTGGTTGAGCATCCAACTCTTGGTTTTGGCTCAAGTCATGATCTCATGGTTCATGGGTTTGTGTATCAGGCTCTGTGCTGGCAGTGTGGAGCCTGCAGTGGGGAGAGAGACTCTCTCTCTCTTTCTTTCTCTGCCCCTCCTCTGCTCTCTCTCTCTCTCTCTCTCTCTCTCAAAATAAATAAGTGAACTTTAAAAAATACATGAAAAGGGAAAATAAAAAGAATTTTATAAGAGAATTGATTTAAGGGTGAATAAAGGCAACTAGCAAAGATAAATATCAGGTTTCTGATTTTGGTGAGTCATTAAAGGGGAAGTCATAAGAAAGAAGGAATATGGGAGGAGGTAAAATTTTGCGAGATAAGTGTCAGCCTGACATCATTGTGGGAGTTCAGTTGAAGACATTTAGAGGAAGCTGGAAATGGGAACAAAATGTTGACTGATAATATATAGGGGTGAAAAACACCAGCAGTAGGAAACAAAGGAAGAGATATGCTCAGGCAATAAACTGGACATCAGTAATTATATCTTCCCAACTACAGCCTCTGCTGTCGAGGTAAGCCTTAGTACTTTCTACTCTGTTTCTACCATTCATTCAACATTCACTTGACAAGTACTTTTTGAGTCCCCATTGTCCTAGGCACTGTGGCAGGCATGAGTGATCATTTGGAGAACAAGACAGACAAGGTCCCTGTTTCATGAATTCACATTCGAGGTAATCACACAGGCAGTGGGAACACCACATGCAGTAGCCTTTAGGCAGAAAAAATCCTACTGTAGTCTCAGAATTTCATCACAAGGGGTGCCTGCGTGGCTCAGTGAGTTAAGCTTCCAACTTTGGCTCAGGTCATCGTCTTGCAGTTCACGGGTTCAAGCCCTGCATAGGGCTCCACGCTGACAGCAAGGAGCCTGCTTAGGATTCTCTCCCTCTCCTCTCTCTGTCGGCCCCTCCTGAATAACTCATCGGCATCTTGTATCTGTCTCTCCTGGTCTCTTTGCTCCAGTCTTGTTGAACATCTTTCAGCTCATTAATCCATTAATTAAACCATTAATCCATGCTGCTTCCCAGCTCAAGACAACACTTGGGTGAATGCATACATTCTCTCCGCCTGAAACAATGCCAAGATCCTAGCTATTTACCTAACTTTTGCTTACTCATCTGTTAGGTTTTAACTTAAGCAATGCTTCCTCAGGAAAGCCTTCACTGTCCCAAATGACAAGGTGAGGTCTCCCCGTTTCACATTCAGAAGGAACTGGACATTTTTCTATTGTAGCGTATTTCACAACTTCGATGAATCAGTTTGATGTCATAGTGGCTCATACACAGTACACTTGGCAAATATTTGTTCAATGAGTCACTGAATCAACGAATGAAGAGAGTCTGAAGTCACAGGGGAGAAAGGGAATTCACTTTTTTTTTAACATTAATACAATCCATCAACTTTATTCAGATTTCACTAGTTTTACATGCATGGATTTGTATATATATTTAGTTCTATGCAATTGCATCACATGTATAGATTTGTGCGGCTACTAGCACCGTCAAGAAATGGAATAATAACATCACAAAGATTCTCCTGCCAGCCTTTCATAGCCAGTTTTACCTTTCTTCCTGTACTTCTTTCTGACCATGGGTAATGAGTAACCTGTTCTCTGCCTCCAGTTTTTGACATTTTGAGAATGCTAATTAATGGAATCATACCATATGCAAAATTTTTGAGACTGACTTTTTTTCACACAACATAATTCTCTGAGATCCATCCAAGTTTTTTTTTTTTTTAATTGCTAAGTAGTATTCCATGGTAGAAATATGTCACAGCTTGTTGAACTATTCACCTGTTGGAGACATTTGGTTTGTTTCTGGGTTTTGTGTATTATGAATAAAACTGCCATGAACCTTTGGGTACAGGTTTAGTGTGAACCTAACTTTTAATTTCTCTGGGATAACTGCCTAAAAGTGAAATTGCTGATCATATGGTACACACATATTTAAGTTTTTAAGAAACTGCTTAATCACAGATATGTGTACGTTCAATATTTTGTTTAACCTTGTTAGTATTCGTTCTATAAAAATAAAATTGTACCGTAGGTAGTCTTCTGGGATTGACTTTTTCTCTCATGGGATTTCTAAGATTTTTTCCATGTGGTTTCATGTAGCTGTAGTTCACTCATTTTCATTGCTGTATAAATATTTCACTTTGTGACCATATCACATTATCCAATCAGTGATGGAATAAGTTGTGCCATTTTGTGAGTAAAATGCATCATTTTATGAATAGGGTGTTCACGTGCAAAAACTTCCTATTTGGGCATTTTCTGAGGACTGGGGTTGCTGTGTGTTCAGGGATTTGAAGGTTCAGCTTTCAGATGAAAGGCTGTATTCATTTTCTAGGGATGCTGTGATAAGCAACCACAAATCCAGTGGCTTGAACCAACTGAATTTGTTCTTTCACGGTTTCGGAGGCCAGAAGCCTGAAATCATGGTGTCTGCAGTGCTGGTTTCTCCTAAGGAGACTCCCCTAAGGAGAATCTTAGGATTCCAGAAGGATTTCCAGGAGGAAAGCTCTGAAATAAAATCCGTTCCATGTCTCTCTCCCAGCTTCTGGTGGTAGCCAGCTATCCTTGGCTCATGGACACATCACTCCCATCTCTGCCTCCATCCTCACATGGTTCTCTTCTCCGTGTGTGTCAGGAATTCTTCACAGAACAAAAACCTAGAGGTGGTGGAAAGGATATCATCCAGAAACAGGTAAATGGAGATAGAGGAGGATACTTGGCACTGTGCTCCATGGTTTACGAAATGTTCACATTATCTCAAATGATCTTCAAATCAACCCTGTGCGGTATGCATTATCTTTATGGCTATGTTCGAAGCTAGAAAATTTCCAGCGGGGGGGGGGGGGGGGGAATCTCAGGTTGTCAGAGCCTAAATCTGAGTTTTTTCCAAGACTTGACTTGGATAATTTCCATGTACGTGAATCTTAGGCCTGTCCTGTTGGATTGCCATCTGAATATTTTGATGTGTGAAATATCTGGTAATGTTAATTGTTTAAAATAGACTTTGCCCATTTCCACCATTAGGTGAGAAATCTAATACTCTTTGGGGTGCCTGGGTGGTTCAGTTGGTTGGGGGTCCAACTTTGGCTTAGGTCATGATTTCACAGTTTGTGGGTTTGAGCCCCGCATCAGGCTCTGTGCTAACAGCTCAGAGCCTGGAGCCGGCTTCAGGTTCTTTCTCCCTCTCTCTCTGCCCCTGCCCTGCTCAAGCTCTGTCTCTCTTACAAAAATAAATAAACATTAAAAAAATTAAAAAAAAAAAGAAATCTAATACTCTTTGGCTCTGTTTGTTGACAATTCTGAATGCAACTGCACCCTGCTCACTTTAAATGGAGAAAGGCAGAGACTTGAAACTGAGACCATCCCAGGAAAACATAGAGCTTTAGGGCATGGAACTTTCCTTCTGGAAGGCCTTGCTTTTCTCAGGTTTTCCACGGATGGTACTTCTAAATTTCCTCACCAAGGACTTGATAATTCTCATAGCTATTGCCAAATGTGTGGTTCACCTCACTTCCTAAATTTTGTTGCCAAGTGGGCGAGGGGCAAACTCAATTCCCTGCTTGAAGAATTTCTCATGTTTCCTCCAAAACCACACTAGTCTTTAAATGATGATTCCACTAGTTCAGTAAATTTCTACCACTATTACTTAAAATTATATTATTTTTAAATATACTTTTTTTGCAGCACACTGTAGACTACAGCATATAATTTCAGATATTCAAATTTCAAATGAAGCTAATAAAGTATTTAAATGCTTCTGAAGTCTTAAAGGAAACATCTCAGGTTTTTTCTGCTTCAGAGACCAGTGACACACTATCATGATGGTGCAACACCAACTATTAGAAGGAGCACACGGGGAGGTCTTTCTTGTCTGGCTTTGGGTCTAGGCATTTACTGTTTAAAAACAAGGAATAATTGAGGCACCTGGGTGGCTCAGTCGGTTAAGCATCTGACTCTTGGTTTCAGCTCAGGGTCATGATCTCACAGTTGGTGAGTTTGAGCCCTGCATGGGGCTCTGTGCTGACAGTGTGGAGCCTGCTTGGGATTCTCTCTCTCTCTCTCTCTCTCTCTCTCTCTCTCTCTCTCTCTCTCCCTTTCTCTCTCTCTCTCCCCCTCCCCTACTCACACATTCTCTCTTGCAAAATAAATAAATACAACTTTAAAAAAAGCCTTAAAATTTAATAAAAAAATTGAAAAAGGAATAATTGAAAAGAAAAGAATGTTCTGTTCATTACTTTTATGTGACAGAAAGCAGAAAACCTTCTGGGTTTTTTTCCTTTGTTTGTTTGTTTCTTTGTTTTTTAAAAAGTTTATTTATTTGCTTTGAGAGAGAAAGAGAAAGAGAGAAACCCAAACAGGCTTCACACTGTCAGTGTAGAGCCTGATGTGGGGCTCCAACTCACAAACTTTGAGATCATGAACTGAGCCACAATCTAGAGTCAGATGCTTAACTGACTGAGCCACCCAGGTGCCCAGAGAAACTTCTGTTAGTAGAGCTTATAAGACATTCTGTTAGGAACAACTAAAAATTTTTTCTATATTGTTAACCATGGTGTCAAGTAGCCTGAAGTGCTGGGACAAGGCCTTTCTCTCCCTCTTTTGTTCCCTGCTATCGTGTGGTTCCTTTCAGCTTAGCACTTCTGTGTTTTTCCTTCACTGGAACTTGGAAGGGACAGCAAGCCAAAGCCTGTGCCTAGTCTCTTAAAACTCAAGTTTTCCTTTAAAGATTAAAAAAAAAGTTTTTTTAATGTTTATTTATTTTTGAGACAGAGAGACAGAGAGTGAGCAGGGGAGGGGCAGAGAGAGAGGGAGACACAGGATCCGAAGCAGGCTCCAGGCTCTGAGCTGTCAGCACAGGGCCCGACGCGGGGCTCGAACTCACAAACCGCGAGATCATGACCTGGCTGAAGTCGGACACTCAACCGACTGAGTCACCCAGGTGCCCCGCTCCCTTAAAGATATTTAAATAACATATTTATACTTTTATTTCTAGTCCCATCAATGTAGGAAGTATTTCTAGCCTTCTCCTCATGGACATCAGCTACCTTTACTGTCCTGCACCTTCCCTCCATGCTTCTCCCTTTCACCTGCTGGAGGCGATGCCTTTACTCTGACAATATCTAGGTTTAAAACTTTTACATTACATTACAAATCTCCACAGATGTTTGAGATGTTCACATCATTTGGAAAGGAAAAATGGAGCAGCACATGATGAGACCGGCTAGTTTGTCAGTAACCTTGGGCTGTTTCTTCTGCTTCTTTGTACTTGCTGTTTCTTTCTCCCATTGCCTGCCTTTTTTCTATTCATCTTTCAGGTCTGAGCTGAACTGCATTTCTTCAGGATGGCCATTTCTAACACCAAACCTTAACTGTGACCCCTGCTGTCACAGTAGCCTGTTCTCAGAGCACCCAACATACATTGTCATTACGTGTTTGTTCCATGTGTTCTTCTTCTGTTATTTCTGTCTCTCCCACTAACCTATAAACTTCATAGAGCAGAGAGCTTGTCTATTCTACTTACTGTTTTATTTATTTATTTTTTCTGGTTTGAGATAGTCTTTATTCTGCAAACATCTGTGTTTAAAATACATGAACCCTGCTCGCAATTCATATATTGGATCTAAGACACAGTACACAAAGTTCAGGCATCACAGGGAGATGGTGGGGGCTCGGGAGCAGGTGGAAATGCCTGGGGCTGGGCTGAATCTCAAGACAGCAGGTGCAGAGGTGGTAAGTAACAAGGCAGAAGTGCCTGCGCAAAGGTCTGGGCCTAATGCCAGATCCCAGACTACCTCTTGGACTGAAGAAGTGTAGCGGTGAGATGCCGACTCCAATACCTCATGAGCAAGCTGCACCCTAAAAGTTCAACCCTCTGGCTCCCATACCGCTCCCCAGCTGTGGCCCTTGGGGAGCTGCCTACTGTTTTAAACCTAGTACTAGCTTACTGTCTGGCATCCAAAAAATGTTTACTGAATGAATTCATTGGGTTATTTTAAACATAGACTTGAAATATTAACGGGACTTAGCATGGCAAGGGGTGATGTTGAGAACATTATGGGACCAACAAATGCACCCTTTATTCCACCCATTGGCCATGTGTCACCACAGTACAGTTTGGGGAGTTGGCCTCTGCTTCCAGGATAGATACTATTTGGTCTAAGCCACATTAGTTATCCCATATCCCCTGTCACATATGACATACCTCTGGTGACAATTATTTGTTTAGCAGTAGAAAGCCCATGACTAAATTGACCCAGTTAGATTGAGGGGCAGAAATGTTGTTCCATTGTTGGGGAAAAAACATTTACTCTCTTGGGCGCATGGGTGGCTCAGTTGGTTGAGCATCTGATTCTTGATTTCGGCTCAGGTCACGATCTCACAGTTTGTGGGTTTGAGCCCCAGGTCGGGGTCTGCGCTCACAGTGCAGAGCTTGCTTGGGATTTACTCTCTCCCCCTATCTCTGTCCTCCTGTGTGCTCTCTTTCTCAAAACAAATAAAATAAACTTCAAAACTAAAAACAAAACAAAATGAAAAGCATTTACTCTTCTTTCAGCCAGATGTGCAACAGGAAGGATGTTGCCATATGTCACTGGCAGCCATCTTATAACTATGAGAGTTTATGAGAGTTTTTAAAAATGTATAATATACATTTATCTGTGACATTTCCTCATTGAAGATATTTTAAAATACATCAGTGTTTCATGAAAAATAACTACCTAGTAGAAGATTTTAGATAATACCTATAATATACATGATTTGACTCCAAATATCCTTTTTCATTTCAAATATCATTTTTTTAAAAACTAACACAAAAATGATAAGAATTGCTGCATTCTTCATACATCCTGTGTATTCTAAATTTTAATTCAACTACCTGTTCCTTTCTCAACCATGTATGCTAATGGTATATGCTTCTGTTTTTTGGATGGGAAGCGTATCCATTTTCTGTTCCTTAACACTGATATTTAGGTCTTCTTTCTCTGATTCTTCAACAAAATGCTTCATGCTGAGTTTGAATGGTCATTGAGGGTCTGATCCAGAACGTCATAGGAAATCACAGATATCTCTAATTTTGAGAGCCTGAGGTATGTGTCTATCGAGTCTTTGGGTTAATTTCCATCAAGAAGGGTGTGTTGTTAACAATTCTAGCTACTTGGGATGACCGTGGAGGCTATCTGCAAATTCCAGCTGCTGCTGCCAAAAACATTGAACTGGCTGCCATGTATACACAAGCCTTTGTCAGCTTCAGCCTCCAGTGTTCCACTGTTTGGAACATACACTCTTGCAATTCAGATTGTATTCATTGGCCCCAAAGTGCCAAAATGTCTCAAGGACAAATGGCCCAAATCACTGTAAGGAAAATCAGACCTAGGAAATCCAATAAGTCAACCAAGCTGGCCTTTCCCACAGCATGGCCAAGTGCTGCATGTGCTGTTTCATGGCCCAGATGGATGAAATAGAGGCTGTGGACTATACAGCAAAGGGCATAAAAACCTGAGTTTTTGATGATATCTTTGAGATATTGCATCAGCAAGTCCTGATATCTGACCTGTCTCAGAGAAGCAGGGAGAAACAGAATGCTTCAGACAGAAGGAACTGGTAAGGAAGGGTCACATATTTGAGGAACAGGAAGAAGACTGGTATGGCTGGATTATTTGCCATGGAAAGAGTTTCCTGAGATGGAGCTAGAAAGGTGAGGAGGGATCAAATCATAGATAGGACTTGTAGTCATATGATCTGTCAATTGAGAACTCAGTATCTGGAACTGAGCAAACCTGGGCTAAAACCCTGACTTTCCTTTTTTTTTTTTTAAACGTTTATTTATTTTTGAGACAGAGAGAGACAGAGCATGAATGGGGGAGGGGCAGAGAGAGGGAGACACAGAATCGGAAGCAGGCTCCAGGCTCTGAGCCATCAGCCCAGAGCCCGACGCGAGGCTCGAACTCACGGACCGTGATATCATGACCTGAGCTGAAGTCGGACGCCCAACTGACTGAGCCACCCAGGCACCCCAAAACCCTAACTTTCCTATTTCCAACTGGGTAACCTAGGGAGAGCTACTTGGTCTCCCCTCTATACCTCAGTTTCCCCTCTTGCAAATGAATGACAATGTAGTAGCTTCTTTGTTCTGTTATTGGGAAGAGTAAATGAAATATTGCAAAGAACTTAGGAGTTGGAGAAATGAACAAAATAGATGAAATAGAAAGCTATTGTTATTATTTGAGGGGGCAGAATTAACGTGAGTGATGATATTCACTATAATGATTTTGGACTCTCTAAAAGCGTATGCAGTGAACATCATGATCAAATTTCCATTTTTCAAAGCTCCTTCAGGTTGCAAAGTGGGTAATGTGTAGAGGCAGGGAGATCACTTAGAAGAGATTATTGCATATTTCAGGCGAAGATGTTGGAGGTTTGGACTAAGGTAGGGGCAGTAAACATAGAGGGCAATTGATGGATTAGAGTCACTTAGAAGGAAGAATAGGCAGGAAGTGATCATTGATTGTGTAGGAGGAGTCAGGTAGAGATAACTCTGAAGTGTCAGGCTTTGAGCACTTATTAAGCCAGGGAACCCTGTAGGAGACACAGGCTATATATGAGTGCCTGCAGGAGTGGGGTGGGGGAATTGTGGGGTCAGAGATCAGTTTAGTTTTGGACTTGATGAGTTTAAGTTACCTGTGAGCTACCCAGGGGGAGATATTTAGTCAGCAGTTGAGTATATCTGTCTAGACTTTAGAAGAGAGGTCTGGTCTAGAGATATAATTTTGATTGTCAACATATAAATGGTTACTAGAGTCATGGAGATGGATGAAAATGGGGAAGAGAAAAACAATCACACCCTAGAGGAAATTCACAAATTAAAGGCCATCGAGTCAGAAACAGTGAGTTTGGTTGTAAATAATTAGGCCAATCCAGACTGTCTTGAACAATAATCGGTTATGAAATGACAAAGCCCAGTGGTAATGTGGGCCTCAGAGGTGGTTAGATTCAGCAGTTTAATCATGCCATTAACTCCTCAATTTCTTCTCATGTCTGGGCACTACCTTATGTACTGTTGGCTTCCTTCTAAAGCCTGACTCCTTTATATAGCTGTAGGATAGCTGCCTAAAATTTGCAGGGTTACGTGCTTCTTTTCCACACTGAGAAAGGAGAGTGGTTCTATTATTTTTCTCAGAGAAGGAGGAGGTTTTTCCCTCTGAAGTCCCTGTTAAAACTTTCCCTTTGTTAGCTAGAATTGGGTCATATGCCCATATCCAAACCAAAGTTTATAAGCCTCAGGGAGGCCATCTCTCTAGATAGAGGCCAGAGAGGAAGAAAGAAGCCACACGTGGGCAGTTGTTGTTGACATTTGACCCCTGTGTGATAGAGGGCAGGTGTGCTCATTAGTTTGGGTTACTATTCCTCCCTAGGGAGAATGAATGATGGAAAGGAGGGAGAAAAGTTCTTTTCCAACACTCCCAATACAGTGGAAGTGTCTCTTTAATCATCTGAGACACGAACTTCAGGAACAGAAGAGAATGTGTCCTCTGTTATGATACAGGGACAAACACCCTAAAATACATAATTTTATGTTATTACCTACAAAGTTGCACCTATGTAGGGGAATCATGCAGAATTCACATGGAAAAACTTTCCTGAATAATGATAGAGTTTCAAGACATTTTTTCCATAGTTTCCCAAATGTTCCATTTTAACTTGGATTTAGGTCAGAATTATGAGGTTTCTAAGAAACATAGCCAGAGACAGTAAACAGGGCTTGACTTATTTTAAAATACATTAAAATAAACAGATCCTTGTCACCCTAGGTCTACCCAGGTCAGCTGAGGTGTGTATCTCATTTCTGTGACCCACTTTGGTGATGTTAACATATTGCAATAAGCATGGTAAAAATCGGGCTATTAGCCAGTGAGAACAACGCAATGTGAGCATTCAGTCACAACTTTCTGGCCACCACGTCTCTTACACGGTATTCTGGCTTTGAGGCTTCAGTAGAAAGTAATGAGCCAAATGCACCATAAATCCTAGTATGGCAGCAGCTACCTCTGAATACTGGGGGATACTGCACAGGCCCTGGCTTGCTTGTAGAAACAGGAAGGCACTATCATGGTGACAACAGAGGATGTCAGAAGAGTTAGTTCTATTTTCCCTTCACACTTCTTCTGTAATGAGATTTCTCGAAGTCCACCATCAGATGATTATATAAGGGGAGTTGAAGGGAAGTTAAAACACCATCTGAGGACTTCTAGTTTAATTTTGAATTTGTTACATGGTAGAAGTTACATATTAAGTTGTTAACAATCTCTAGAACCTTAGTATGAGTCTTAGCAAATCTTATCCCACAGGATAACTAGCTGAGAGCAAGCTCCTCTAAGACAACAGGCATTTTGAATGGCTGGGGCATGGGAGTGGCTGAGGGGAATGGGGAAGCAAGGTTTAGGAATGACAGCCCTGAGGGAGAAGCATCATAGGGAAACCAGGAGATGGGATACCAACCAGATAAGGGAAATGGTTCTGCTTCAGCAGACAGGAGGACATCAGTGATCTCACCTCTGTATAAGATTAGCTTTTCTCCCTCCAAACACCCCCAAAAGCACCATGCCCACCCATGTCAGAGATGGATGATTGGCAACTCTCTTCAACCTTCTAGCAGCAGCCTCCACCCCTGCTCCACTGCTGACCTCAGTACTGGTCAGAGGCTCAGACTGGAAACACACACAGACACAAAGACATGCATACACACATATAAACATAGATATACACACAGAGCAACAACCATGAGAACAAGTTAAATTGAAGTTCCCTAGAATACCAAGTGGCAAATATGTCAACAGATGGTGATTGATTGGCTTCAGAACCAAAGTATGAATAATTCTTTGGTAAAATCAATGCATGCTCCTCTCCTGGTCCTCCCTTCTGACCACAGGTTAGGGAGGCTGCCATTTTATCTTGTTCTACAAAGTGCTGCCATAGATGTCAGTGAGCCCCTTTGCTCAACTACAGACCCCAGTAGTTAAAACCAGAAATAGGCAAGACCACTTGACTCATGCTCTAGCTGAAACCCATTGTTCTTATTTCTTACAGCACCCTCTTGAGGCATGGACGAAGATAGTTTGCAATGACTGGAACATTCCAATTACTAGGCCAGGAAAGCTCTGGAATGCCTGGAACACCACATCCTGTATGTCTTCTTTTCTGTCCATAATCACCACTGAACGCATACTTATCCCAAACTGTGATAACACGTTCTCTGCCTGCTCTCCTGCATATGCCCCCCCAAAGCCTCTCTCTCCCTATAAATCTCTGGGTGTCCATCTTGCCAGTGGAGAAGAAGTTGTTAAGGCTTAAGATTGCCACCTGCTCTGGCTGCTGGCACCTAAAATAAATCTCTCCCTTTCTCCTTTTCCAACACTTGTCTCGTGAGTCATTGGTCTCTCTTATGACAAGTTTACCCAAGTTTATTGGATGACATTGTTGGCAAACCCAGCCAGGAGCTGTGCTCCCAATTTGTCCAGCCCCCTTAGGACTCCCCAGGACAGAGAAGTTGGCCACAGCAGTGTCAGGGTTTACCCTTTCATTTCCTGAGTTAACAGCTGAGATGGATTGACCAGTAACATATGGAGAGAACAGAATCCTGGAAAACTGGAAAACCCCAGTTAACTGAAGCTCAAGTGATTGGAACTCTCACTTAAATGGATAATCTTTCTGTAGTTTTCAAAAAACTACAAAAGATTCTGATTTGAAGGGGCACATGCACCCCAATGTTTATAGCAGCACTATCAACAAGAGCCAAATTATGGAAAGAGCCCAAATGTGCATCAACAGATGAATGGATTAAAAAGATATACAATGGAATACTATTCAGCGATGCAAAAGAACAAAATCTTGCCATTTGCAAGAGTGGATGGAACTGGAGGGTATTATGCTAAGCAAAATAAGCCAGTCAGAGAAAGACAGATATCACATAATTTCACTCATATGTGGAATTTAAGAAACACAACAGATGAACATAGGGGAAGGGAAGGAAAAATAAGATAAAAACAGAGAGGGAGGCAAACCTTCAGAGACTCTTAAATACAGAGAACAAACTGAGGATCAATGAGGGTGGGATAAATGGGTGATGGGCATTAAGGAAGTCACTTGTTGGGATGACCATTGGGTATTATATGTAAGTGATGAGTCACTGGGTTCTACTCCTGAAGCCAAGACTACACTGTATATTGACTAACTTTAGAATAAAAAGAATAAAAAATAAAAGAATAAAAAATAACCACTGATACATGGATTTGAGCATTAAAAAAACATTTCCAGGGTGAGTAAAAAAAAACTGCTTGGTGTGAATTGGTAGATGACCATGCAACATAATTTCTGTGTACTGGAACTGGAGGCATGAATCCCCTTCCTCATCAACACTCCTCTTCAGAGAACATTCTGAGCTCTGCTAGGATACAGTGGAAAGTCCAGACTAGTCCCCTTAGGAGTGCATTTAAACATGACCTGGAGGCAGTGTAAGTGTTAGAATTATTGTTTTAAAAGGAATTTAATATAATTAAATATTATATATATAAATGACATATGTAAATTTATATATTTCTATATAAAGTTCCATATATAATTACACACAAGAATTTAATTATATTCACTGTGTTTTGCTTACTGAGGCAGGAAAGTGGGCTCACTGAGTCGAATGATTTCATAATGCATTTTCTAGCTTTTTATGTAAAATTATATATATATACATATACATATGTATACACATGTATATGTATATATATGTATATATATGTGTGTGTGTGTATGTATATATATATCTATATATATCTATATATATCTATATATCTATATATATATATATCTATATCTGGCTTCTTGAGCTAACATTGAGGTAACCATTATATTCTATTCTTCAAGCATTTCAGCTAATTGCCATTTTATTGTACAGTTCAAACATGATATTTCTCTTAATCAGCTTAGCACTGTTGCAGCACATGCCTGATTTATTCATTTCTAGGACAATGGAGAGTCTCAGGAGACTAAAAAGCAGGCTACAGAGAGAAAATCAGTGGTATTACGTTTCCATGTGTCACTTAATCTGAGTTATTTAGTGTCATCTCTCAAATAGGCAAATGTCTTTGCTTTTACTTAGAAAAATTTAATAATCTTGACTTCTGGGAAAGATGGTGGAATAGGAGGACCATAAGCTCATCTCATCCCATGGATGCAACTAGATAACACTTACATGAATGTAAATAACCCAGAAAATAACCTGAGAGACCAGCACAACAGTCTATCCATAGGTTAATGTAGAGAAGAGGGTAGGAAGGATGGAGACTGAGGGACTGTCCTGAGGGAGGAAGGGACACTGCAGGTACAGAGCAGGGAGAGAAACAGACTCTCACACTAGGAACCTACATGGAAAATGCACATGGCGAAGATAAATCCCATAACAATTGGCTTTGGAAACAGAGGGCTGAATTTTGCAAGTTCTTACAATTAGGAAAGCTTAACACCTGAAACCTTAAAAATCAGTGGGCTTGGTTCTGGGAGAGCTGGGAGGGTAAGAGGAAACTAGGTCTGCACCCTTAAAGAGACAGCACAATAAGCATCCCTGCAGAGATATAGTGTAGAAGCAGTAGTTTGAAAAACATCTGGGGTATAGGGGAGGGAGATTTTTTTTACTAATCTCAGAGTTCTAGAGGGGCAGGAATCATTGGGAGAGTTCTCTACTAACAAAGGAGCAGGCAGGTATGCCTGCCTTTTGTCCTCTGGCCTAGATACATGGACACCTACAGGAACCAGCCTAGCACCAGTGCTCTCCACCTAGCTTGCTAACAGCATGCCCAGCCTTGCATTCTCCTGTGGACATACTCCCTCCAGGCAGGCCTTGGTTCCAGGTCTCCTTCCACAGCAGACCCTGAAAATCTTGATAACACCATGTGTCCACCCCCTTGTTCTCCTGAAGCCCTCCCCCTCACCAATGTGCCTTTGGCTATTGCCCATCTAAAGCAGTGCCGCAAGTGTGCAGGGTGCAAGCAGCCCCAATTGGGGCTAACATCACAGCAAAGTGACTCCTATCCTGGGGAGAAGGGAAGATAACTACACACACCAACTGCAGCCCCAGCAGTGGGCTGGGGCAGGCATCTAATCTGACCACAGGCCCTGCCCACCAATGAAAGCTTCTCAGCGGACAATACAGGGAAAGTGCCCTGAAGTCTGGTGCTACTGCATCTCTGGAAAACACCTGGTCTGACTCAACTCAAGCCCAAGGCAGTCCCAGAGTGGCCCACAAACAACACAGGGAACAAACTCTACCCACAACAGGCAAAGAAAATCATTGCAGGCAACTGAATTGAAAGCAAAAGTGGTTCACCCCCAACAGTAGGCACATGTAACACACTAGGAGACACCCATGAAGTGCAAGGTTCTGGTGCACAGTGGACATTGCACTGCAGGGCACTATAGGACCTCTTCTTCATAAGGCCACTGGTTTGAAGGGCAGGAGACATAGCGGACTGTCCTAATACCTAGAAACAGATGCAGAGAATTAGACAAAATAGGAGACAGAGGAATATGTACCAAATGAAAGAACAGAACATCAGAGCAAGAGACCTAAACTAAATAGAGATGGGTAACATGCCTGATAGAGAATTTAAAGTAATGGTTATAAAGACACTCATTGGACTAGAGAAGAGTGGAAGACCTCAGTGAGACCTTTAATGAAGTGATAGAAAACATAAAAAGGAACCAATCAGAGATGAAAGACCCAATAACTGAAATAAAAAATACACTAGTTGGAGTAAATAAAATAGTAGATAAGAAGAAGCAGGGGAGGGGCCAAGATGGCGGGGCAGCATGGAAGTTCTCTGCTTCTCTCATCCCTGAAATGCAACTAGATCAGCACCAAACCATTTTGCACACCTAGAAAACTGATCTGAGGATTAACACAACAATCTGTATAACTTGAGCCACAGAATTTGGTAGGTACATAGTGTGGACAGGTGAACTATGGGTGAGAGAAGCCACGGAGGGTAGGGAGCTGTTTTTGTGGAGAGAGGACAGAGAAAGGGGGGAGAGTATAGGAAAAGCAGTCCCCCCTAAAGTAGCTGGAGAGAAAGAGAAAAAGTGGAAATACCCACAAGTGATTGAACAAGAAAGGGAGAAGGAGAAAGAAGAGGGTTTCAATACCATTAGGACTCTATAAACAGGGGACAGTAAAGTCAGAAATTCCACAGCTCAATATCTGGCAGTGCTCTGGTGGGAAGGGTGAATCCCCAGGAACAGGCAGCGAGGCCCAAGGGGTATGTGGGCCACATGGAGAGAAGTGGTTCCCCTGTTAGGAGGGCATTTGGTAGAGACCATAGGGCCTCCCCATAGGCAAAGGTCCCAGCTGACCCCGGAGAAGAGCCACACTTGCTGGCATTGGAACAAAGACATCAGGGTGCGGTGAAACCTGGCTCTAATTGTGTGTTGTAATTTACCATAGTCCCTGAACCTCTGCTGCCATGCAATTGCACAAACTTTTTCTGGAGCAAGCTGGCACCTGGCCACAATCTCTGAGCCTCTGCAGCAGCAGGATACCATGAATGTTCCCGAGGAAAGCTGGCACCCAGCCATTGCTCAGCAAGACCCAACTCTAGAGATTTGGAGAGGGTCTAAGCACAAGGCCCTCAGAAGTGAGGGGTTTGGAAACACACACCCATCTGAGATAAAATGCAGGAGGGAGATGCCACTTGGCAGGTTGATGGCTTGGACATGGACAGTGTAGAAGCAGGGAATGGATGGAAGCTGGAGACAAAGGAGGGGTGTTTGATTGCCAGTTGGTGAGAGTGCAGTGTTCCTGTGCCAGAGACTGGGAAGCTGGGTCACCTCTCCTGCACATGTGCATACCCGTGCACATGCATGCGCGCCACACCTATCCACCCCAGTAAGCTAAGCAGCACCACCTAGTGGATAACAGAGTCATTACACCAAACCCAGTTCAACTGTGTCAACCAAGGCCCTATAGGACCACCACAAGTCTCTCTACTTGCTTAGTGTATGGACTATAAAGTGTTTCATAGTTGGACTTCTAGGGGGAAGTGGATGCAAATTAAAAAATTTTTTTAAATGTTTATACAATTTTGAGAGAGAGAGAGAGACAGAGCATGAATGGGGGAGGGGCAGAGAGAGAGGGAGACACAGAATCTGAAGCAGGCTTCAGGCTCCAAGCTTTTAGCACAGAGCCCAACACAGGGCTCAAGCCATGAGATCATGACCCAAGCTGAAGTCGGTCGTTTAACTGACTGAGCCACCCAGGTGCCCCAGAACTGGATGCAATTTCATTTGGATTTCATTCTGTTTGCTGGTCCATCTATTCATTTTTTTTCTTTTTCTTTTATTATTCTTGGATACGGAAAGAGAAAAAATTTATTTTTATTTTCTGTTTTTGTAAAAAAATTATTTATTGTACTATATTTTTTAATTTTTTCTAAATTTTAAATTCTATTTTACTTTCTTCATTTCATTTTATCCTATTTTATTGTATATATTTGTTTTAATTTTAAAGATTGTCTTACTTTCTTTTATTTTATTTTCTTTCCCTTTTTTCTCTATTCTATCAAGCTTCTTTCAACAACCAAACCAAAACATGCCTAGGATCTACTTCTTTTATTTGATGTTTGTGTTTTTGTGTGTGTGTGTGTGTGTGTGTGTGTTTATACTTATTTATTTTTGAGAGACAGAGAGAGACAGAGCACAAGTGGAGGAGGGGCAGAGAGAGAAAGAGACTCAGAATCTGAAGCAGGCTCCAGGTTCTGAGCTGTCAGCACAGAGCCCAACGCAGGGCTCGAACCCACAAAGCATGAGATCATCACCTGAGCCAAAGTCGGGTGCTTAACAAGCTGAGCCACACAGGCGCCCAATGTTTTGTGTTGTTTTTAATTTTTTAATTAAAATTTTTAATTTAATTTTATTTAACTTTTTCTTCCTCCAAAATGATAAAATGAAGCAATTCACCCCAAAAGAAAGAACAGGAAGAAATTACAGCCAGGGCCTTAACCAACACAGATATAAGCAAGATGTCTGAACTAGAATTTAGAATCATGATAATAAGAATACTAGCTGGGGTTGAAAAAAGCATAGAATACCTTTCTGCGGAGATAAGAGAAGTAGAATTTAGACATGACATAATTAAAAATGCTATAACTGAGATCCAATCTCAAATGGATGCCACTGTGGCAAGGATAGATGAAACAGAGCATTGAATCAATGATACAGAAGACAAAATTAGGGGGAATAATGAAGCAGAAACAAAGAGGGAAACTAAGGCAAAAGAGCATGATATAAGAATTAGAGAACTCAGTGACTCATTGTAAAGGAACAACATCTGAATAATAGGACTCCCAGAAGATGAAGAGAGAGAAAAAGGGGTAGAAGGTTTATGTGAGGAAATCATAGCAGAAAACTTTCCTAACTTGGGGAAAGACACAGACATCAAAATCCAAGAAGCACTGAGAACTCCCATTAGATTCAACAAAAACTGACCATCAATAAGGCATATCAGAGTCAAATTCACAAAGTACACAGAAAAGGAAAGAATTATGAAAGCATCAAGGAAAAAAAAGTCCTTAACCTATAAGGGAAGACAGAACAGGTTTGCAGCAGAACAATCCACAGAAAGTTGGCAGGCCAGAAAGGAGTGGCAGGATATATTTAACATGTTGAATTGGAAAAATATGCAGCCAAGAATTATTTATCCACCAAGGCTGTCATTAAAAATAGAAGGGGAGTTAAAAAGTTTCCCAGACAAACAAAAACTAAAGGAGTTTGTGACTACTAAACCAGCCCTGCAAGAAATTTTAAGGGGGACTCTTGTAGGGGAGAAAAGATGAAATAAAACAAAAAGACCAAAAGCAACAAGACTAGAAAGTACCAGAGAACACCACCAGAAACTCCAACTCTACAGGCAACATAATGACAATAAATTCATATCTTTCAGTACTCGCTCTAAATGTCAATGGACAAAATGCTCCAATCAAAAGACATATGGTAACAGAATGGATAGGAAAACAAGATCCATCTATATGCTGTTTACAAGAGGCCCATTTTAGAGCTAAAAACACCTTCAGATTGAAAGTAAGGGGATGGAGAACCATCTATCATGCTAATGGTCGCCAAAAGAAAGCTGGAGCACCCATACTTGTATCAGACAATCTAGATTTTAATATAAAGACTGTAACAAGAGATGAAGAAGGGCATTATATCATAATTAACAGGTCTATCCACCAAGAAGATCTAACAATTGCAAACATTTATGCCCTCAACATGAAAAACCCAAATATATAAATCAATTAATGACAAACAAAGAAACTCATTGACAATAACACCATGATAGTAGGGGACTTCAACACCCCACTTACAACAATGGACAAATCAAATAAAATAAGCAGAAAATCAACAAGGAAACAATGGCTTTGAATAACACACTGGACTGGATGGACTTAACAGATGTCTTCAGAACATTTTACCCTTAAAGCAGCAGAATATACATTCTTATCGAGTGCACATGGAACATTCTCTAAAATAGATTACATATTGGGACACAAATCAGCCCTCAACAAGTGCAAAAAGATCGAGATCATACTGTGCATATTTTCAGACCACAATGCTATGAAACTCAAAATCAACCACAAGAAAATATTTGGAAAGATAACAAATACTTGGAGACTAAAGAACATCCTACTAAAGAATGAATGGGCTAACCAAGAAGTTAAAAAGGAAATTAAAAAGTACGTGGAAGCCAATGAACATTATAGTACCACGGCCTAAAGCCTCTGGGACACAGCAAAGACAGTCATAAGAGGGAGGAATATATCAATCCAGACCTTCCTAAAGAAGGAAGAAAGGTCTCAAATACACAACCTAACCTTACACCTTAAAGAGCTGGAAAAAGAACAATGAATAAAACCCCAAACCAGCAGAAGACAGGAAATAATAAAGATAGAGCAGAAATCAATGCTATCAAAACAAAACAAAAAGAACAAAAAAACTCAAAACAAAACAAAAACAGTAGAACAGATAAATGAAACCAGGACCTGGTTCTTTGAAAGAATTAACAAAATTGATAAACCCAGAGCCAGTTTGATCAAAAAGAAAAGAGAGAGGACCCAAATAAGTAAAATCAAGAATGAATGAGGAGAGATTACAACCAACACAGCAGAAATACAAACAATAATAAGAGAATATTATGAGCAATTATATGTAAACAAAATGGGCAATCTGGAAGAAATGGACAAATTCCTAGAAACCTATAGTCTATCAAAACTGAAACAGGAAGAAATAGAAAATCTGAACAGACCCATAACCAGTAAATAAATTGAATTAGTAATCAAAAATCTCCCAAAAAACAAGAGTCCATGGCCATATGGCTTTCCAGGAGAATTCTTCTAAAAATTTAAAGAAGAATTAACACCTATTCTTTTGAAGCTGTTCCAAAAAATAGAAATGGAAGGAAAACTTCCAAACTCATTGTATGAGGCCAGCATTACCTTGATTCCAAAACCAGACAAAGACCCCACTGAAAAGGAGAACTACAGACCAATTTCCCTGATGAACATGGATTCAAGTTCTCAACAAGATACTAGCCAATTGGATCCAATAATACATTAAAAGAATTATTCACCACGATCAGGTGGGATTTATATCTGGGATGTAGGGCTGGTTCAGTATCTGCAAATCAATCAGTGTGATACATCACATTAATAAAAGAAAGGACAAGAGACACATGATAATCTCACTAGATGCAGAGAAAGCATTTGACAAAGTACAGCATCCTTTCTTGATAAAAACCCTGAAGAAAGTAGGGATAGAAGGATCATACCTCGAGATCATAAAAGCCACATATGAAAGACCAATGCTAATATCATCCTCAGTGGGGAAAAACTGAATGCTTTCCCCCTAATGCCAGGAACAAGGCAGGGATGTCCACTCTCACCACTGTTATTCAACATAGTACTGGAAGTTCTAGCTTCAGCAATCAGACAAAGAAATAAAAGCCTCCAAATTAACAAGGAGGAAGTCAAA
The DNA here is from genome assembly GCF_024362965.1 of Panthera pardus. Taxonomy (NCBI): domain Eukaryota; kingdom Metazoa; phylum Chordata; class Mammalia; order Carnivora; family Felidae; genus Panthera; species Panthera pardus. Next base: position 98,132,895 of record NW_026526810.1, on the reverse strand, counting down.
ATTTCACTCTTCACAGATGACATGATACGGTATATGGAAAACCCAGAATATTCCACCAAAAAACTGCTAGAACTGATCCAGGAATTCAGCAAAGTCGCAGGATATAAAATCAAAGCACAGAAATCAGTTGTTGCACTTCTATACACCAATAAGGAAGCAACAGAAAGAGGAATCAAGAAATCAATCCCATTTATAATTGCACCAAGAAGCATCAAATACCTAAGAATAAACCTAACCAAAGAAGTAAAAGATCTGTATGCTGAAACTATAGAAAGCTTATGAAAGAAATTGAAGAAGACACACACAAAAAAATGGGAAAATATTCCATACTCCTGGATTGGAAGAACAAATATTGTTAAAATGTTGATATTACCCAAAGCAATCTACATATTTAATACAATCCCCATCAAAATAACACCAGTATTCTTCACAGAGCTAGAATAAACAATCCCAAAATTTGTATGGAACCAGAAAAGACAGTGAATAGCCAAAGCAATCCTGAAAAAGAAAACCAAAGCTGGAAGCATCACAATCCTGGATTTCAAGATGTATTACAAAGCTCTAATTATCAAGACAGTATGGTACTGGCATAAAAACAAACACTCAGATCAATGTAACAGAATAAAGAACCCAGAAATGGGCCCATAAACATATCACCAACTAATCTTTGACAAAGCAGGAAACAATATCCAATGGAATAAAGACCGTCTCGTCAGTAAATGGTATTGGGAAAACTGGGCAGGGACATGCAGAAGAATGAACCTGGACCACTTTCTTACACCATACACAAAAATAAATTCAAAACGGATGAAAGACCTAAATGCAAGACAGGAAACCATCAAAATCCTTGAGGAGAAAGCAGGCAAAAACTTCTTTGACCTCAGCCGCAGCAACTTCTTACTCAACACATCTCAGGAGGCAAGGGAAACAAAAGCAGAAATGAACTATTGGGACCTCATCAAGATAAAAACCTTCTGCACAGTGAAAGAAACAATTAGCAAAACTAAAAGGCAACCGACAGAATGGGGGAAGATATTTGCAAATGACATATTAGGTAAAGGGTTAGTATCCAAAATCTATAAAGAACTTATCAAACTCAACACCCAAAAAACAAATAATCCAGTGAATAAATGGGCAAAAGACATGAATAGACACGTCTCCAAAGAAGACATCCAGATGACTAACAGACATATGAAAAAATGCTCAACATCATTCATCATCAGGGAAATACAAATCAAAACCGCAACGAGATATCACCTCACGCCTGTCAGAATGGCTAACATTAACAACTCAGGCAACGACAGATGTTGGTGAGGATGCAGAGAAAGAGGAACCCTTTTGCACTGCTGATAGGGATGCAAACTGGTGCAGCCCCTCTAGAAAACAGTATGGAGGTTCCTTAAAAAACTAAAAATAGATCTACCCTACAACCCAGCAATTGCACTACTAGGTATTTATCCAAAGGATACCGATGTGCTTTTCTGAAGAGGCACATGCACCCTAGTGTTTACAGCAGTACTATTTACAATAGCTAAAGTATGGAAAAAGCCCAAGTGCCCATCAACATATGAATGGATAAAGAAGATGTGGTATATATATACAGTGGAGCACTACTCAATAATCAAAAAGAATGAAATCTTGCCATTAACAACAACGTGGACGGAACTAGAGTGTATTATGCTAAGTGAAATTAGTAAGAGAAAAACAAATATATGACTTCACTCATATGTGGAATTTAAGATACAAAACAGGTGAACATAAAGGGAGGGAAGCAAAAATAATATAAAAACAGGGAGGGGAATAAAACATAAGAGACTCTTAAATATAGAGAAAAAACTGAGGGTTGCCAGAGGGATTGTGGGTGGGACAGGGGCTAAATGGGCAAGAGGCATTAAGGAGGACACTTGTTGGGACGAACACTGGGTGTTATATACAGGGGATGGATCACTGGATTCTACTCTTGAAATCATTGTTGCACTGTATGCTAAGTGACTTGGATGCAAGTTAAAAAATAAATGATAAAAATAAATAAATTAATTAATTAATAAAAAGGGAAGCAGAAGAGTGGGTCAGTGACCTGGAGGACAGAGGGGTGGAAAACAATCAAGCTGAATAAGAGAAAGAAAAAATAATAAATAAAAACAGATTTAGAGAACTTAGCGACACCATCAAGTATAATAACATTCACGTTATAGGAATCAAAGAATCAGAAACAGAAGGGAACAGAAAATTTACTTGAGGAAATAATAGCTGAAAACTTCCTGAATCCAGGAAAGGAAACAGAAATCCATATCCAGGAGGCACAGAGAGCCCCAACAAAATCAATCTAAGGAGGTCCACACCAAGACACACAGTAATTAAAATGGCAAAAGTAGTGGTAAAGAGATAATTTTAAAAGTAACAAGAGAAAAGAAAAACAGTTACTTACAAAGGGAAACCCCATAAGGCTATCAGCTGAGTTTTCAGCAGAAGCTTTGAAAAGGCCAGAGGGGAGTGGCATGATTTACTCAAAGTGCTGAAAGGAAAAAAAAAAAAAAACCAAACCTGAAGCCAAGAATATTGTATTCAGCAAGGCTATTATTCAGCATAGAAGGAGAGAATTTCCCAGATAATCAAAAGTTAAAGTAATGCATGACCACTAAACCAGTCCTACAACAAATGTTAGAGAAGACTCTTTGAGTGGAAAGAAAAGACCATAAGTAGGAGCAAGAAAAATAGGAAGCAGAAAAGCAGTAAAATTAAGTATGTCTATAAAAATCAGTCAAGGGATTTATAAAATAAAAAGGATGTAAAGTATGACACCATATACCTAAAATGTGGGGCGGGGGAGAGGAGTAAAGAATAGATTCAAACTTAAGTGACCATAGCTGGAGGATGGTCCTCCTCCATCTTTCAGCTATATGCAGGAGATGTTATATACAAGCCTAATGGTAACCACAAATCAAAAACCAGTAATAGGTATGCAACACTAAAGAGAAAGGAATCTAAGTGTATCACTAAAGAAAGCCAGCAACCTATGACAGAAGAGAGCAGTAGTAAAAAGGAACAGAGGAGAACTACAAAAACAACCGTAAAATAAGTAACAAAATGGCAACTGATAGGTACCTATCAATAATTACTTCGAATGTAAATGGACAAAATGCTCCAATCAAAAGACATAGGGTGATGGTATGGATTAAGAAGCAAGACCTATCTATAAGCTGCCTCCAAGAAACTCACTTCAAACCTAAAGATTCATGCAGATGGAAAGTGAAGGGACGGAAAAGCATTTATCGTGAAAATGGAAGTGACAAAAAGCCAGTACGTTTTTGGACAAAATAAACATTAAAACAAAGATTGTAACAAGAGACAAAGAAAGACACTATATAATCATAAAGGGAACAATCCAACAAGAAGAGGTAACAATGGTAAATATTTATACACTCAACATGGAAGCACTCAAATTCATAAAGCAGCTAATAACAAACAAAAATGAAGTAATTGACAGTTAAACAATAATGATAGGGGACTTTAACACTCTATTTACATCAATGGACAGATCATCCAAACAGAAAATCAACAAGGAAACAGTGTGTTTTTCTTTTTAATGGTTATTTATTTTTGAGGTGAGAGAGAAAGTGTGAATAGGAAGGAGTAGAGAGGGAGGGAGACAGAGAATCCCAAGCAGGATTCACACTGTCAACATAGAGCCTGATGTGGGCCTAAAGCTCACAAACTGTGAGATCATGACCTGAGATGAAATCAAAATCAGACATTTAACCAGCTGAGCCACCCAGGTGCCCCAAGGAAACAATGGTTTTGAATAACACATTGGGCCAGATGGATCAAACAGATATAGTCAAAACATTCCATCCTAAAAATCCAATTCTTTTTTAACGTTTGTTTATTTTTTGAGAGAGAGAGAGAGAGAGAGAGAGAGAGACTGAGCGTGAGTGGATGAGGGGCAGAAAGAGAGGGAGATACAGAATCTGAAGCAGGCTCTAGGTTCTGAGCTGTCAGTACAGAGCCCGACGTGAGATCATGACCTGAGCTGAAGTTGGCCACTTAACTGATTTAGCCACCCAAGCACGCCAGAATATTCCATACTAAAACAGCAGAATGCACATTCTTTCCAAGTGTATATGGAACATTCTCCATAATAGTTCACATATTAGACACAAAACAAATCTCAAGAAATTCAAAAGGATCGAAGTGATATCATGCATCTGTTTTGATCACAGTACTATGAAAATGGAAATCAATCACAAGAAAAACTCTGGAAAGCACACAAATACACGGAGGTTAAATAACATGTGACTAAACAACAAATGGTAAACCAGGAAATCAAAAAGGAAACAAAAAAATACATGGAGAAAAACGAAAATGAGAACACAATGGTCCAAAATTTTTGGGATGCAGGAAAACCTTTCCTAGAGGAAAGTTGATAGCAATCCAGGCCTATCTCAAAAACAAGAAAAATCTCAAACAACTTAACTTTATACATAAAGGAGCTGGAAAAGAACAACAAAACCCAAAACCAATAGAAGTAAGAAAATAATAAATATGAGAGCAGAAATAAATGGTATAGAAACTAACAACAACAACAACAAAAACAATAGAACAGATCAATGAAGCCAGGAACTGGTTCTTTGAAAAGATCCATGAAATTGATAAACCTTTAACCAGACTCACAAAAGAGAGAGAGAAAGAACATGAATAAGCAAAATCATATATGAAAGAGGAGACATAACAACTGACACCATTGAAATACAAAAGATTATAAGAGAATATTATGAAAAATTATATGCTAACAAATTGGACTAGAAGAAATGGATAAATTCCTAGAAACATATAACCTACCAAAACTGAAGCAAGAAGAAATAGACAATTTGAACAAATTGATTAATAGCAGTGAAATTCAATCAGTAATCAAAAACCTCCCAACAAACAAAAGTCTAGGACCAGATGGCTTCACAGGGAAATTCTACAAAATATATAAAGAACAGTTAATACTTATTCTTCTCAAACTATTCCAAAAAATAGAAGAGGAAGGAAAACGTCCAAATTCATTCTATTAAGTCAGCATTACCCTGATACCAACACTAGATAAAGACATTACAAAAAAAGACAGCTACAGGCCTATACCTCTTATGAACATAGATTCAGAAATCCTCAACAAAATATTAGCAAACTGAATCCAACAATACATTAAAAAAAATCATTCACCGTGATCAAGTGGGATTTATTCCTGGGATGCAAGGGTGATTCAATATTTGCAAATCAATCAACATGACACACCACATCAATAAGAGAAAGGATAAAAACCATATGATCATTTCAATAGATGCAGAAAAAGCATTTGACAAGTACAACATTCATTCATGATGAATGTTCCTCAACAAATTAGGTTTAGAAGGAACATAACCTTCACATAATAAAGGCAATATATGAAAAACCCACAACTAACATTATAATCAATAGAAAAAAACTGAGAACTTTCCCCCTAAGATCAGGAACAAGACAATGATGTCCACTCTCACCACTTTTATTCAACTTAGTACTGCAAGTCCTAGCCACAGCAATCAGACAAGAGAAAGAGGTAAAAGGCATCCAAATTGGTAAGGACGAAGTAAAACTTTCACTATTTGCAGATGACATGATACTATATATAGAAAACCCTAAAGATGTCATCAAAAAACTACTAGAACTGATAAATGCATTCAGTAAGGTCACAAGATAAAAAATCAATATATAAAAATCTGTTGCATTTCCATACACTAATAATGAAGCAGCAGAAAGAGAAATTAAGAAGAGAATCCCATCTACAATTGCATCAAAAATAATAAAATGCCTGGGAATAACTTAACCAAGAAGGTGAAAGACCTGTACTCTGAAAACTATAAAACACATGAAAGAAATTGAAGATAACACAAATGGAAAGATAATCCATGCTTATTGACTGGAAGAACAAATATTGTTAAAATCTCTATATTACCTAAAACAATTTACAGATTCAAATGCAATCCCTATCAAAATGTTTTTAAAAATTCACAGAGCTAGAAAAAATGATCCTAAAACCTGTATAGAACCAAAAAAAAAGACCCCAAATAGCCAAAGTAATCTTGAAAAGGAAGAACAAACTGGAGGTGTCACAATCCCAGATTTCAAGGTATACTATAAAGCTATAGTAATCAAAACAGTATGATACTAGCACAAAAAGAGACACATAGATCAATGGAAGAGAATCAAGAGCCCAGAAATACACCTACAATTATATGGCCAATTAATCTTTGTCAAAGGAGGCAAGAATATGCAATGGGAAAAAGACAATCTTTTCAATAAATGGTGCTGGGAAGACTGGATAGCTACAAGCAAAAGAATGAAACTGGACCACTTTCATACACCAAACACAGAAAGAAAGTCGAAATGGATTAAAGACCAAAACGTGAGACCTGAAGCCATAAAAAGCCTAGAAGAGAGCACAGACAGTAATTTCTCTGACATTGGCTGTAACAACATTTTTCTAGATAGATCTCCTGAAGCAAGAGAAACAAAAGCAAAAATAAACTATCGGGACTACATCAAAATAAAAAGCTTCTGCATGGCAAAGGAAATAATCAACAAAACAAAAAGACAACCTACCGAATGGGAGAAGATATTTACAAATGACATATCTGATAAAGGGTTAGTATCCAAAATATATAAAGCACTTATAAAACTCAACACTAAATTAGTATCCAAAATATGTAAAACTTCTACAACTCAACACCTCCAAAACAAATAATCCAATTAAAAATGGGCATAAGACATGAACAAACATTTCCCCAAATAAGACATTCTGAAGGCCAACAGACACATGAAAAGATGCTCAACAACACTCATCATCAGGGAAAAGCAAATCAAAACCACAATGAGATATCACCTTACACGTGTCAAAATGGCTAAAATCAAAAACATAAGAAACCACAAATGTGGTGAGGATTTGGAGAAAAAGAAACTCTCATGCATTGTTGGTGGGACTGCAAACTGGTGCACCCACTAAGGAAAACAGTATAGAGGTTTCCCAAAACATTAAACATAGAATTACTATATGATCTAGTAATTCCACTACTGGGAATTTACCCAAAGGTTACAAAAACATGAAGTCAAAAAGATGCATGAACCTCTATGTTTATTGCAGCATTGTTTACAGTAGCCAAATTATAGAAGCAGCTCACATGTCAATTGATAGATGAATGGATAAAGAAGAAATGGTGTACATATACAATGGAATATTACTGGGCTATTAAAAAGAATGAAATCTTGCCATTTGCAACAACATGAATAAATCTAGAGAGTATAATGCTGAGTGAAAGAAGCCAGTCAGACAAAGATAAATACCATATGATCTCAATCATATATGGAATTTAAGAAACAAAAGAAAAGAAACAGACAAGCTAAAAAACAGACTGTTAACCTGATGGTTACCAGAGGGGAGGTGGGTGGGGGGATGGGTGAAATAGGTGAAGGGGATTAAGAGTGCCCTTAGCATGATAAACACTGAGTAATGTATAGAATTGCAGAATTACTATATTGCCCATCTGAAACTAATATAACTCTGTATATTAACTGTACTGGAATTAAAATAAAAAATGAAACCGTAAAAAAATTAATAAAATAAAAATTTAATAATCTTAACATTTATTGAGCATTTAATATGTACCACACTTTGTTCTAAGTTTTATATATATATTTCCTTATCTGTGAAATTTGGGTCATAATTGGTCCTACTGGCTATTTAGAAGATTATGAGATTTAGAAGATTATAGCCAACAGGACCAATTATGACCCAAATTTCACAGATAAGGAAATTGAGGCACAGTGAAGTTAAAGAAGCTGCCCAAGCTCACATAAACAGGAAGTGGTTGGTAAGTCAGGGATCTATATGGAGGCACTCTGATCCAGAGGCTAGGTATGCCTTTAACTAGTGGCTACAGTGTAAGGAGCTGATCTAATCCTTTCATTCAATGGGTGTGGAAGTTACAGGTGACTCAGATTAGGTGTTATCTTATTAGTGAGGACCCAAGGTAAAATTAAAAAATTCAGAGCTCAACTTTCAAGATACTTCCTGACTCTAGGTTTAGTTTGGAGGAAGAGGGGACAAGAAGGGAGGGAGGGTGGATGGGAGGAAGAAAGGAAGGAAGGAAGATTCAGAGATAAGTTTGTTGAGTGGTTGATAAATCAAATGACTGGTCAATAGATGGATAGAAAGATTAATGATAAACAGAAAGAACTGACCATTCTCAGGTATCTCCAGCACAAAGCAATTCTGGCCTATAGTAGTTAATCAGTTATTCCTTCTTAAGCCACGAAAGAATATGAAGACATGCTATTAACACCACCCCTGGGTGTCCTATAATTTAATGCAATTACACATGATGCTGTTATGTGCCTGCCAGGAGGCCCACAGCTGAAGGAGAGGCAAGAGGCTTCGAGAGGGTAAACTGCTTTCCCAGCAAACCCCCAGAGATTCCTTTGATAAAGAAGAATTGACTCCATTTTCTCAGTCTAAATTAGCTCACCTATTTTTGTTTTTGTTCCATTCATTGATTAAAGAAAACTTTAAAATTTGAAAATTTGTAAATCCTCACTCTCTTTGGATGACTCATCCAGGAAATTAAATCTCTTTGCTTCAGTTCAGTTTGTATTTTCCTTAGTTTAATTATCTTAGTCACATGCAGTCCTGCTCTCACACCAGCCACTGTTGTAGTACTTAATTAACAAGGTCACAGACAAGAAAGGTCCTGGTTGTGCTGTATCATTTTCTGTTAGATTCTAAGTGCCCTAGAGGACACAGATCAGGTTTGAACCCAGCATTTTGTGTTGCTTTCCAACTCTTTTTGACAAATTTTACATTTATTTAGTTATATCTAAAGTGCTTTAGGAAAGCAGAAAGAGGTCTATAGCCACTGGCAGAAATTGTAGAAGCATAATTTACTGAAATATTTACATATTTTTTTCTCCCTGCATTTTCTTCTCTCCCCAGTTTGCTAAGATTACCTGGACATACTGGAAGCCCACCTCAGGAATCTTTGTATTAAGGAAAGCATAAGCACTAGAAGCTTTTAGCTTTCACAAAAGCTCAACCCCATTGGTGATAAGATGATGCTGGCTTTCCAGAGAGAGGGAAGAGAGAGAGAAGTTTCTGGAGAGAGCAAGAGGAAGACATACAGGAGACATTACTGGGGATTGGAAAGGGATAAGGGCTGGGGGTCCTGCACATTCCTCTCTGCTCACCTATGGGATGGAGTTGTGAGAGGATTGGTAACTGACTTCCAAGAAGTGGTACAAAAAAGTGGCCATTAATGAGGGTGGCTGCATTGGATGCTGAGGGATGCAGACCCCAGATGGTGAACCAAAGTTTAAACACCCTCCACAGTCACAACAGGCTTTGGAGAAGGTAAAGAGAAAGGGATCTCCCTGCAGATCTCCTTTTAATGCTAGTGCTGGCTCTTATGCCTGACCTCAGTCCCATCCTATGGAGAGCCTTCCACTTACTGGAATCTTGTTCTGCCTTCATGGCCAGTTCAAGCCCTGCCATCTCTGCTAAGTTTGTTCCAACAACTCTGGTCCACTTATTCTGCTCATCCTCAGAACCCCTCCCGTGCTTACAGATTGCTCCAGACAGAGAGGCTTTTGATAATTTATTGTCCTAAAGTTTTCTCTCATCCATTCATTCAACAGATATTTATTGAATTCCTGCTGAGTGGGCCAGTCTCTGTTCTTGGCACTGGGGAGGCTATTGTGTACACGGGGACAAGAATCCTGCCCTCAGGGCACTCATGTTCTAGTAGGGAAGAGACAGAATGATAGCTCCTGTCTTGTCCCAGTCTAATTATATGTCATGAGAAGGGAAATGTCATATAACACTCAGGCTCTTGGACCACTGTCTAAGAAGAAATGGTGTATTGCAAACTCCCCAGCATATACTGGAATATCTGAGCATACTAGCTAATTAAGGAAAGATGGTCCACAGAGGTCAGGTAGGATTCTATAAACCTTCAGTCTCAGACACAGTGAGATCTCAGATTTTTTCCATCATAGAATTTGTATTTTGTCATTATTATTGCTAAAGACATAACATGGAAATATTGACTTTGGTGTATTTCCTTTGACCTTAGAGCTGAAGAATTCTAGAGTTATAGACTCCTCCTCTCGCTTAGTAAAAAGGCCATTGGTGATTTCTGAGATGTTTATGGAGCAGATAACCCTCATGTACAAGGAATGTCTTTCCTGTCCCAGCTTGAATGTGTCCGGTTGGTTAAAGGAACTTTTTTATACTCAGGGGTCATGGGTTGGCAGATCCGTTATGGCTAAATATCTTCCCAGGCCTAAATGAGGTGTTGGTTTGAAAATCTGGCTTCCCTGCCAATAGAAAGATAAAACATGGAAGGAAGGCAGATTAAGATTGGGTGGTCTTCTTCTAAATTACCGGCACTGTTAAAAAAAATTTTCCCCACAGCATTGGAGGCCAAGATGTGTCCATGGAGAGAAGGATTTTGGATCCACAGGGAGTAGTGAAGATAGAACAATAGATTGATGGTTTCTAAGAAAAGCAATTATCTTACATTTGGTGTTAGAGTCACTTGGTTCAGACCACTACTTATGGAACCATTCTTCCTGTTGAAGATTATCATTTTGTGAGGCAGAGACCTCAGCCATGGAATTAGGAATTGTCTTATTTATTTTTCTTACAATGGTGTGTCAACAGTAAAGAAAAGAAAAGTCTGGAAGAAGCAGGGTAGTGAGAAAGAGGTATTTGTCATCATTAACATGGTAAAGAAATAATTATGGATCTCAAAGAGACCCTAGGGTGATACCAGATGTTTCTAGCAATTGGGAGGAAACCTGGCTGGCTATGTGTGTGAAAGAGGATCTATCCTTGCCAATGCCACCCTTTGCGGCTTCAAAGAGGAAAATTAGAGCTTTCAGAACTTCACTTGCAAGTTGGCATGCAGTATTTTGTTTAAAAAAAAAAAAAGGGAGAGGGAAGTACTGTATAAAAAGACTTTCTTTTCCTTTGTGCCTGCATTTTATATTATAGGAAGTTTCCTACTCAGGAAATGAAGCTAGGATTGACTTCTCATGAAAAAAAAGTCAATTGAGGATATGTGCAAAAAAAAATGAGATTTTTATCTTCTCTTGGAAAGCTGACCCAGGACAGACTACATCCTTCAGTATGGTCACACACCAGATGAAAGGGGCCTAGAAGAATGACAAGGACAACTATCTTGTATCAATTCCATTCCCACTTTATTTAATATATGATGTTTTATGGCCACATTTGGGGGTCCTTGAGCTTCCTTTGGCCAAATGTAGATTAAGGGACACAAATGAAGGGAGGGTGCTTCGGGTTTCCCTTTCAAAGTTTATTTACTTATTTATTTTATTTATTTTGAAAGAGAGATAGAGAGTGAGCGGGGGAGGGGCAGAGAGGGAGACAGAATCCCAAGCAGGCTCCACGCTCTCAGCGCAGAGCCTGGTGCAGGGCTCGAACTCACAAACCGTGAGATCATGACCTGAGCGGAAGTCGAGAATTTGCCACTTAATCGACTGAGCCCCCCAGGTACCCCCCAGTTGCCCTTTAAGTAGGATGAATGACAGGGCCAACCCTGGATGCAGCAGAGCTCAGCAAATGCTAGCCGTCTGGAATGTGCCATTCCTGTCCTGGCATAATAATGCCAGATTTCTCTAGGAAATCTTGTCACTCTACCTGCTGGGTGCATGATGATTTCCTAGTCTTTATAAATTTCCCACAGATGCTGTTCTGTTTCAGCCACAAGCCATTATTTAAGTTTACTATGTTAGTGACTGAAAATTAATTTCTAAAAATTGAACTAGACAATAACAAAAATTAGAACAAGAACAGATGATATTAATTAAAAACAATATGAGTCACAGGAACAAATCCAGTTTTGTGAGTAGTATTTGGAGACCCAAAATGCAAAACAAACAGACTTCAATTGCTTGGGGAAAAAGAGGAGTAAAGAGGGAAATTTTTGCATCACTATAATTATCTGTTAATATGAAACAGATTTCAATCGTCTTGGGATTACTAACATCCCACAAATAGGCGAGTTCCAAAAAGTCTGGTTAAGAACATAGCTTTCCGTCTCTAAAACACACTACACACTACTTATTTCTATATGCTGCCCAATGCATGTTTGCAGCAGCAAAGGACATAGCTAATAAAATAACCAAATGGGTGACCAATCAAATACTTATGTGTAACATAGTGTTCTAGAAGCCCATTTGTCATTTGAGGCTTGTCCCTACCTGCTACCACTCTCTAACTAAAGTCTTTCAACCTCTTATTGTACATTTGTGTACCAGGTTTGATTCTTACCTGGTTATTAATGCTGAGTCTTACCATAGTGCATACTCAATTAAGGAATTATATTTCGTTTTCCATTTGTATTTCAAATTTGTATTTGTGACCAATCAGAGAAAATGTGTAATTTTTTTTTTTTTTAATTTCAAACTGGGTCTTTAAGCAGCTGGCCAACCATCAACCATTTATAAACCATCAGATTCTTCTTCCTCCTTCTACCGTTTATATGCAGCCTCTTTTTTATGAAGTTTGCTTTTATGAACAGACTCCAAAACAAGCACAGAGTAGACTATGTAAACTTGGTTCTGTTCATTATGTAGCGCATTCAGGGCTAAAAGACTTGCTAAAATTAAATAAGTAAAATGACGATCACGCCAACCAGTTGGCCAAGATTAACTTAGGGAACATATCCTACGAGAAGTTTCAGTATCTTCAAAACAAGTCAGAGTGAGATCACTTGTCTCCTTCTTCACTTCCTGTTTACATTTTTTAGCTTTTATCTTACAAGCCATTTTATTCTGTCTGTATGATCATCCTATAGGACCATATATCTCCAGTGGGCCGGAACTCTCGGCCTGGGGTTGTTTGGTATGTTACTTGCACCTGGGGAACAGGTGTAGTATTCAGAGCAGTTGGCAGCAGTAGGAAAGTATGGCAGGAGCAGAGGCAACCAGAGAGGTGCAAAGTCATCTTTGAGAAATACAAGGGCAACTGCTCATGCCTGGTGGAATCTTTGCCCAGTGCTGGTGACAGTCTGTGGTAATCTGGGAAGCTGTACCTTTATTGGAGAGCACGCTGCATTGTCTCCTGCTTTGTGTAGCCACATCCATACATTTTTATGCACTGCCATTAAAAACACTTTTGTGCGCTTTAACTGGGTCCGTTGGAATTTTTCTGTTAATCCCCTCTTTATCCAGTTATGGTAACTCTATGGCTGAAGAGGGCATAGATTTGAACTGCATGGACTCAAGCGTTTCTATGTTTTTCAGTTCTTATATAGATGTTAAGGATTTCTCAACGTTTTGTTTTTTTTTTTGTTTTTTGTTTTTATTTATTTTTGGGACAGAGAGAGACAGAGCATGAACGGGGGAGGGTCAGAGAGAGAGGGAGACACAGAATCGGAAACAGGCTCCAGGCTCCGAGCCATCAGCCCAGAGCCTGACGCGGGGCTCGAACTCATGGACCGCGAGATCGTCGCGGGGCTCGAACTCACGGACCGCGAGATCGTGACCTGGCTGAAGTCGGACGCTTAACCGACTGCGCCACCCAGGCGCCCCAAGGATTTCTAAGAATTAGGAGATGATGACTTCAAAATCCTCTGATGCAATAAAAAGAACATGCAAACTACAAAGTGCCTCTTTCTACGCTAGTACCCAAGGAAAATCCCAGAGCATTACAGATGGTGTGAGATAATCTATTTAGTTGTATATTAGGCTGTGCTGCTATATCTTGTGGTTTGCTCTCAGTTCTGAAGCATAACTGAGTTGGCTTATACCTGTATATTCCATGTTAATAATTACTAGCAACATGCTTTGTTAATAAATGTTAATAAAAAGAAGACCATAATGTACCACAATATGACACCTAAACGTCTGCATGATTAAGATAATATTAATGAATAGGAACTAACAATTCTAGGCCTAGAAGACCTTGCTACATTATCATTTCTTTCCAGAAGTATGGAAGAAGTCATGTGACCCCGTAAATTACCGGGCCCTGGATAAACATTGTGTTGCCTTTCAGATTTATTGCTGTCTAAATCCTAGACTACCACAAGTGTAAAACAAAGATGTTTACTTTAGTATTCCTTTGTGCTTCAAATAAAGCTACTATAGTCTGACTTGCTCATGCCAGAGGGACGGGACGGAATAATTATCTAACACTTACAACATGTAAGATTGGTTAATTAGCCCTTAGAATTGCTTAGCAAAATGAAGTCTGTGCTGAACTGGATGCAATCACCTGCAAAGTAAATATGCTGTTGGCTTCCTTTTTGACTTCAGTTGCATACATGGAACAATGGAAGTTTTAAGATCTTTTTTTTTAAAAGAAGTTCAATTGCTTGGGAGTGCTTCGGGTATGCATTTGGATACCTTGATGACTGCCCTTTCTTCCTTTTTCAGTGAACCAAATTTGTGTTTGGGATAAGCCCTTGGTTGGTTGGTTTTTTTGCCTCTGCTTTTTAAACTTACAGATTCTCTGAAACGATTTGGGGGGCCATTTGCCTTGAGACTAGGGATGAGTAAAGTTTTAGGGGAGAAACCCTGCCTGGTTTCAATCAGAGCAGCTTTGGTTTTTCTCATATGCTGGAGTTTCATGCAAGGTTTTCTGGGGTATGGGGGATTTTTACTGCTTAAAAATATACCTGAAATCAGTTTGTAGAGAGCATTGTGCTAAAGAACCTATGTAGTTAAAGCATTATGAAATGTAGTCTCGAAAAGGGAGTTAATACTTCTTAAGGTACACAGAGATGAGCCAAAGTTAGCAATGTGCATAACCAAAGGGCACAAGCTGGGTGGGCCTGAATGACAAAGTCAGCAGTGGTGGTTGGGAAAGCAGTTCCCAGGTGGGGAACCCTTCCCCTGCCATGCCCTGAAAATCAACATGGAAGTCGTCATTAAACTCCCAGATCACATCCAAACTGTACATTGCCAGTGATGATCATGCTTGAATGTCATCTCTAAGGAGGTTACTGCAGTGTTCCTCTCAAAATCAGCTATAATGTGATATAGAACCTGAAGCAGTCTTTATGGCTAAGTTCACTGTTAGGTTTATGCCAGAATCTAATTTATTTGATCTGTAGATTACAATTCATTGATTATTGCTATTTGAAAGAAGTAATCATATGTTATATGTACTATACACACACACACACACAATGGAATAATTATTATACAGCCAAAAAAAAATAAGGTTGTTCCATTTGAGAAAACATGGATAGATCTTCAGAAAACATGGATAGATCCACTAATGCTAAGTGAAATTAAGTCAGACCGAAGAAAACAAATACCATATGATTTCACTCCTATGTGGAATCTAAAAATAAACAAACGAATAAACAAAGAAACAGCAGAATCAGATATATCAATGCAGAGAACAAACTGGTGGTTGTCAGAGGGGAGAGAGGTGGGAGAATGAGCAAAATGGATGAAGGGCTGTGAGAAATACAGATTTCTAGTTATGGAATGAATAAGGCATGGAATCAAAGGCACAGCATAGGGAATACTGATATTGTATGGTGACAGATGGTAGCTACATTCGTGATGAGCATAGCATAATATATAAAGTTGTTGAATCACTATGTTGTACCCCTGAAACTAATGTAACATTGTATGTCAACCATACTCACAAAAATTTTAATAATAAAAAGGGAAGTATCAATTTGTATGCTTTGTTCTCATCTTTGAAGGGAATAAGCCTGGGGTGGAAAAGGACACTTTACAAACTAGAGTCCTATCTACTCATGGATTATTCCAGGGCAAACTTCTAGATCACAAATTAAAAGTAAGAAGTCAAAGGAAAAGCAGCATTATTGCTCATTGATGATAAAAGTTTCATTCCCCTTTGATCTGTCCTACAAAGGAGAATGTTAAATGTTTTACAGATAGACTTGTCCAGTAAAGTCCTTTACAGGAACACATTCTAAAAAATATTTAGAGATGAAAAAAGATTTATGTACAAGAATGTTTTAGCTTTATTTGTAATAAAGAATAGAAAACCACAATAGAAATCTAGCAAAGGGAATTGAGTTAAATAAATTATGGTACATTCATGTATTGCAATGTTCTGCAGCCCTTTAAAATTACACTTTTGAAGACAAGTAATTTTAGAAAATTCAGATATAAATGTTAAGGGAGTATATAGTAAATATTATTATAAAACTAATTTAGTGCAAATGTTAAGATACTTAGAATTTTATCACTATATATTAAACACTTAGAATTTATTACTATATATAGAATTTTATCATTATATATATAGTGATATATATAGTATATCATTATATATATAGTATACCCTTATATATACCATATATATAATATTTATATAGTATATCTGTATATATAGTATTTCCTTATTATCTAGAAGATAATAAAGAAATTCATCTAGAATGGATAAAGATGTGGTGTATATGTATATATGTATACACACACACACACACACAATGGAATATTAGTGATCAAAAAGAATGAAATCTTGCCATATGGAATAACATGGATGGAATTAGAGTGTATTATGCTAAGCAAAATAAGTCAGTCAGAGAAAGATAAATATCATATGATTTCACTCACATGTGGAATTTAAGAAATAAAACAAATGAACACAAGGGAAGGGAAGGAAAAATAAGATAAAAACAGAGAGGGTGGCAAGCCATAAGAGACTCTTAAATACAGAGAACAAACAGAGGGTTGCTGGAGGGGAGATAGGTGGAGGGGATGGGCTGAATGGGTGATGGGCATTAAGGAGGGCACTTGTTGAGATGAGCACTAGGTGTTATATGTAAGTAATGAATCACTAAATTCTACTCCTGAAACCATTATTATAACATATATTAACTAACTTGCATTTAAATAAAAATTTTTAAAAATAAAAAAATAAGGAAATTCATCTAAATATTAATAATGTTTTCTCCATGTGTTGGAAATAATGTAAGTGCTTTTTACTTCTGCATATTCCTTTATTACACACATTCTTTATTAAGACAAAGCATGATTTTTAGACTCAGAAAAAACTAATTATGTAACAAGGCACTTGTCCAGGCAGAAGCTGACATGCTTTTCTCTATGAAAAAATATATGGGTGAAATGAACTTGCGGTCTCTAGGGAGGAGATAAGTAATTTACCTGAGAATTCCCAGAGCATCGGGAAAAGGAGGAAACCCAGATCTCATTCCCTTTTTCCTGATATTCAAAGTAATTGAAACTTTTGGGTGGGCTGGATAGCTCATAAGTCATGTCACCATGACCCAGTGACAAAAAAGGGGGGAATAAAACTCCACACACAATCATCTCAAGGACATAGAGAGGATCCCACAGTGGTTGTCAAAGAGGACTGATGTGTTGGTCATGGTAGGATGAAGACAGAAACCTGCCTTGACCCAGGATATCTTCTAGCTCTGGCCTAATGCTATAAACTAAAAAGAGTATTCCATGGACATATGGTATTGTCATTGAAGCTGTCTCCCTGCTAAGAAGAGACAATTTTTCTAAGGGAAGATGTAGAATCAAACCATTGCGTTAGAACCTTAAAAGGAGATGTGGACTTATTTTGGACCTCCGAGCTGATAAAATGGGACCTAACAGTTGTTATTTTTTTTTTCAAATAAAGGGATAAAATTCGCTATAAAATTTTCTATAAAATGAGATGAAATGGTATAATAAAAGCCAGAATGATTAAGATTAGAAAAAATCTTTGCTAATTGTAAAATAAAACGAGATTAAAAATACAATGATTATATGAATAGCAATAAAAATAATTACCTTAAGGAATATCCTAGATAAATATTGTTAGTATTTTGTCATATGTCCTTTGAAAGTCTCCATAAAAATGTTATAATACCATACATAGTTGTTTGCAGTTTAACTTGAACATTTGCCAGATGTGTTTGTTGTACATCAGCAAATATGGATCTACACCATCTCTTTCAATGTCTGTGAAGGATTCTATTTTATGGTGTAGTGACAATTTGTAATATTCTGATTGTGATGATCTAACTTAAGGTTTGGGATTATGATGGTGAAGAGGATTCTGTCTGCAAGTGGGAACTTTCTTCTACAGATGGTTTTCTTCTTGTATAAATACCGCAACCAGGGCCATACTCATATTCAGAGCTAAGAGAGAATAGAAATTCTCATGAATTAAAAGATAACTTGGTGAAGGTCAACTGGACCCAGGCAGAAGAATATTCTAATTTATTAGACTTATCTCCTTATGTCAGATAAAACAGTTGAGCCAATGTTAGTTTGACCTGCTCTTGTCTTTCTGAGTCTTAAAGTGAAATATAGACCAAAGAGAGAAATTACCTCTGCCTCTCCCAACGTAACAGCCCTCAGCTGTGATAACAAGCTATTCTGGTGGACAGAAATCTGGAGAGACACTATAAATGCTCTACGCTCTGGACACACTGAAGCTGTTGCAGTCAGTATTACTTTTTATTTTGCCTGAATGAAATCCTGCCCAACGTTTTCTTTCTAGATCATTCTATGTTGGAAATCTTGTGGATTTATGTAGATGGTCCATGAGCAAGAGGAGTAAAACACATCTATTCTGAAGGAAGTATATCTGGACCAATGAAAGTCTTTTACTAGGACAAGGGTGAGAGAGTTTGGGGGTGGAGTGGACATGTCACTTACTTTGCTCTTATATCCAAGAATTAGAATTATTTTTATTTTTCAATATCTGGTGGTAAAAGCTTAAAATAGTTGAACCATTCAGGGGGACTAAAGAAAATTAAAACAGGCTGGATGCATCATGATTCATTTAGCCAATTCTTTATAGATAGATATTTAGGGGGGGGGTTGGGGCTCTTTTTTGTTTGTTTGTTTCTTGGCCTGCAAGCATTCCTGTACATAAATCTTGTCATATTTATTTGATTATACTCTTAAGATAATTGTCTTAAAATGCAATTGCTGAGTAAGAATTTGAAAAACTTTAAAGTTTTTGATCTATATTGTTAAGTTGCCCTCCAAAAAATAATAATTTATATCCCACAGAAAGTGTATGAGAATAGTTGCTTTCCGAAAAGTGTCACCAACATCATGTGTTACCATTATGTTAAATACAATTTTTTCAAAACTGTCTAATCCAAAACATGAGAAATGGTACACCATCACTTTGTTCAGTGTCAATGGTATACCTCAGAATAATCATCATGATAATCATTATCACAACATTTATTTAGGACTTAGTATGTGGCCAACTGCTATGATAATCACACATCTTATCTTCTCAAAATAGTGCAGTGACAGGGGTGCCTGGGTGGCTCAGTTTGCTAAGTGTCTGACTTCGGCTCAGGTCATGATATCACAGTTCATGAGTTCAAGCCCCACTGCTGTCAGCACAGAGCTCACTTCGGATCCTCTGTCTCTCTCTCTCTGTCTGTACCTCCTCTGCTACTGCTCTTTCTCTCTCTCTCTCTCAAAAATAAACAAACATTAAAAAAAGGATAGTGCAGTGACATAGGTTCCATTAGTTCATTGGCCATTTATAATGTTTTGGGCAAATTTCTGTTTATGTCTTTTGCCTATTTCTCTTTGTGTACAAGTACACTGTAAACATTATGGCAGTCAACGTTTTCCTTTTAATGTTCTTTTCTGCGGCTATGTCTTTATTGATATTTCTATTAGTCAAAAGTAGTAGATAAATCACAAAGTAGGAGAAACAGACTCTGACTGAGATAAAAGATGGTACAAAATTAAAATGGGGCAAGGAGATGAAGAGATAATTGGAATTGGAAGTATTAATATGAACTTATAATTTCATATGTGTTAGTCTCTCTAAGCAACCTCTGGATTTGTAAACATGCCCCAGCATTAGCAGATTGCACAAACAAGTTCTGCAGTCCCCAGGAAACGTTTACTCTTCAATGCCTTCAAATGTGGCCACAGGGCTGATGGGCAAGGAATCGCCTTCCACAGCCAAGAGTCACAGACAGTAGGGAGTGCCTCTCAGAGCTAAATCAGGAACTTGCTCCCTCACCAGGACAGGGGGTCTTCACTATCTCTGACTAGAAGGATTTGGAAACAGTGACTGTGGTATATTTCCTCTTTTTCCCTTTTTTGTTCTGAATCTATCACTGCTGGTGGGAAAAGATCTTTCTCTTCAACTGTAGGCGATCACACCAAAAAAGCCACATAATGGAGAGCAGTGCCATTCACCAACAGATCACAGACTTGGAACTTGAGGATATAACTGGACGGGACTTTGGGAACATCTCCTATAGGAAGAGGGATGGTAAGTCATGTGCAGTTGGATATTTGGGTGGCAAAAGAGGTCTGTGAAAGAAACTGCTTGTTAGTGATCCCCAGTCCCCATTCTCTTCTTCCTCTATAGTAGACATCTTGAATTTTCACCAAGTCCCTACCTCCTTTGCACCTACATGAGACCCTGGGTCTCTGGGTCCCTGAGGGACTTTATGGAGCAGATCTCTTAAACCAGCATGGCACCATTTACTTCCAGTCTGGTGAGTCAGAGAAAAATAAACTTCTAACTAACTTAGTCAATACACTACTGTTTTGGACCCCTGGAATATACAGCTGAACCTATATTCCAATTTATGTATGTAAAGATTACGTCTTAGTGTATTTTGCCATGCTACAGTTCTGAAAGGCATAGGAATTAATTTTCTTGCATAAATTTTTGTTGAGAAACCAAAGTATAAGTTAAAATACAATTTAATTTATAATAACATCCTAGATGTACTGATTAGGGATTTATCTTGAAACTGAGAAATGTCATATATATTTTTTCATTTTTCATGAAAAAACAGTTGCACGTATTTTTTCAAACACAAGTTTGAAAAACAAAACTGCTTTTAATCCTTTTATAAATGGAAGCTTTATATTTCAAATATTTTAATTGGTTGCTTGGAAGTTATCTTTTCCAAACAGAAACATTTTTTTAAGCATAGAGACTTTTGAAGAGCATTTGAAAACCCAAATGGTTTACATTAAACCTACAAATTCAGAGCTCTAAGTTTAGAGTTCTTTTAGAAAGCTCAAGAACTTATTTTTAAAAGCAAACAAACAATAATAACATGCACATGTTAAATATAAATCATTTCTTAAAAATAGTGTACTAGAACTAATGAAGGCATGTAACTTTTCTCCTTTCATTTTGAAACATAAAAATCAACCTTGTCTGTCATATCTTGCACAAACTGACATTCTTTTAATTGTACATTTAAAGCAGTTGTTTGGCATCAGGTTGGGTCAGCTTCACTTCTTTTTTGCCTAAGAACTTTGGCCAATCTCTTAGATTCAACTGAGATTCCCTACAACTACTCAGTTAAGATTTTTTTCCCCAAGGGCTTCATTCTTTTTCTCATACAGTAAGAGTAAGAAATTCATTGAATTCCAATTAATTTGCTCCCTTGAATCTCAGTTCACCCCTAAAAACGAATAACTGAAATTATCATTGACACACCACTTTTTATTTTTGAGGATTCAAACTATGCAGGCACAACAGGTAAGCTGAAGTATGGATGGGTACCTGTTATTCTCAAGAGAGTAGAAAAATAGATGATTTAAATGAAACTTGAGGCTTTCCTGGCCGGGGGGGAGGGGGGGTGGGAGGTGCAAGGAAGGTGTGTGCGTCACCAGTTCAAACACAGAAGACAATCAAAATGAGACCTGCCATGTATAGACCAAGTCCTTACCTAAGGTACTGTTTCCAGTCTCTTGGTCCACTTGAGAAGGTGAGCCAGGGCTGGCAGACAGGTGCACTGGTCTCGAGAATTCAGAAATTCTTGCATTACTTAATTGTGCAAATGTGATCCGAATTCCTAGCCCTATTTCACAGAGCAGAACCGGCTATATCTCATTTCACACGGTAAGAAACACTCAACATTTTGCATTTACATTTAATTTTAAGCATCATATTTATCTTTTCTAAGACTGTGTCTAGCAGATGTGATTATGTTAACATGGGTAGTATGATCCTCACCAGAGTTAGACAGATGACAGGCGGCTTGTTACAGAAAGCTTGCACTAAAGGTTTTAAAGGACTCTTACTTTAAAGATTGGCATCAGGGGACATAGCCATGAGAATTCTGTCTTGCT
The DNA here is from genome assembly GCF_024362965.1 of Panthera pardus. Classification (NCBI taxonomy): domain Eukaryota; kingdom Metazoa; phylum Chordata; class Mammalia; order Carnivora; family Felidae; genus Panthera; species Panthera pardus. The sequence continues at coordinate 98,110,767 of NW_026526810.1, read as the reverse complement.
GTCACTTTGTTAGAAAGAGTTGCTTTGAGCCAACACCAAAACATACTGATGCATTTACATACAGAAGTCAATATAAAACCAGCAAAACTTTTATACCCTTTCTTTTCTATTTTACATGTCTCTGACTCTTCCTGTGTCTTAAATAGATTGACTGTAGTCTTAAAAGTCTGCAGAAGATTCCATTTACTAACTAACACTTTACTGATTAGGCTGCTTCAATTTCTCATTATTATTAACAGTGCTCCTGGTGAGACCACCCCTTCCCAAGCCTTAATTCTTATCAGAGTTTGATAGATGGCTATAGAAAGGGACTGTATACGGATGTAGATGTGGCCCAAAGCAATTCCAGGTTGCTGTTCATGCTGGATTCATGCACAACTTTCCAGGCTGTAGGTGATGGCCCCGTCTACAGAATTTGAAACAATCCCAGGAAGATACGCTGCCTGTCACCTCCTTAGAGAAGATCTCTACTCCTGCTTCTTCAACATTATTCATGTGATTCTTCCAAGGTTCCTAACAGACCAGTCGCAAAAAGGACACTACAATTAAATTGATTGCCCACCTCCCCTAAAATTAAGAAATACTACGAAGATTATAAAACTAAGAAACCATTAGGATGAATTCCATCATTCTTTGACTTCCTAAATCTTCACACTCCTCCAACTCTGACTCTACAAGATACTCAACCCTCTGAGTTCATTCTCCATCACTCTGACCCTTACTTGGTAAAACGCCTTATTAAGACCTGATTATAACACCAGCTAAGGGCCATACCTGGGGGGTTATAGTTGCTGCCCAAATGTTGGGGGCAATGCTGTGAAGTTGAGAGCAAGTAACTTATTCAGGAGATGAACCCAGAAAATGCTGGTAAGGGGTGAGGAAAAGAGATTGAAAAATGAAAGAAAACCATAAAGGATGCGTTTTTGAGCATATTAATATTGTAGGCAATTGAAGCTCAATCCCACCGAGGATCTTGAGAGACAGTATTGGACGTGTGTCACAGTCATCCTCTCTGAGGGGCAAGGAAGCTGGAGAAGTTTTTCACCAGCTCCCCAGGTATCTTTGTTTTGTGGCTGCTTTCAGGGCAGGGATTAACCCTTTGGCACTTTTGCCTTGCCCTTTGCAAGGGCTGGGATTGCTCCCAGAGTCAGATACAAACCCTCAGACTTTGACTATAGAGAGGTAGGTCCTCGGGCAAGTACCAATAATGCCTGCTCCAGGGGTCATCCATGATGTCATTTTTCAGATGTGCGAACTGATAAATTGCTTATTTTCGTTTAAGAAAATTTGAGTTGGGTTTATGTTACTTTTAACCAAGTGAATCCTGACTAATCCATATAGCAAACATACATTGCATACCTACATATACTGTAAAATTGTGAGAAATACTAAGAAGAATGTGATACAGGACCCATATCAAACATAATAATTACTATGATGAATAACGCTTGGCACTTCTTAATAGTTATAGTTTGAATTTAGTGGCCATCTGCTACACATTGGTCCTTATGCTAGCCATTTACATGGTACTAAAAATAGTTATATTTTTATAGTCCTTAACTTGAGCCAAGATTTTTAATTGTATTCTTTTGTTTAATACATATGTTGTTTTATTTGGCAAGGGAGGAATTAAGGTTGCCAATAACCTGACCTTGAGATGAGGGGATTGCTCTGGATTATCAGGGTGAGCACGATATAGTCACAAGCGTTCTTTTAAGTAAAAGACGGAGGCAGAAGTGTCAGAGTCAGGGAAACTTGAAGATGCTGATGTTGAAGATGAAGGAAAAGGCGCAAGCCAAGGAATGCAGACAGCCTCTATAAATTGGAGAAGACAAGGAAATGGATATCTCCCTTTTGCCTCCAGAAAGAATATAGCCCCTTGACACGTTGACTGTAGCTCAGTGAGACCCCTTTTGAATTTATGATCTCCAGAACTATAATCATAAATTTGTGTTCTAAGCCCCTAAGGTTGTGGTAATTTGTTACAGCAGCCATGGGAAACTAATCCACTGCAACGAAGGGTGGGGGAAGAGACCATCTGTAGAACTAGCTATTCCCAAGTTTCCAGAAATAATTGTGGTGTTGATGTGAGATCACTTAGAAGGGTTACATTACCATTCAGATCCTGAAGAAGTATTGCCTCAGCACACCATGGAAAATTATAAGGAAAAACTTACATTTAAAGGTAGGACTGCTTAAAGATATTCTATTTGAGTGGAAGCTTCGCCTAGTGAGTTAGGGACTGATCCTGGGTGAAGACTTCCCTGGGGGTTGTTTTCTCCTAATAGTATAATAAATGTTTCTTGACAAATCACTGGATGCATTTTCCTTTTTTATACTCTTACAGTGAATCTTAGAATGTTTTTTTTTTTCCTTATTCATAGAGTATAATAAAAATAAAATAGGATCTGATAAATCCTACTTTACTTGGGTCTCTTTTCTTTTTGAAGTCTAATACCATTTTTTAAACACACGCTAGCAAACAATCTATTCATACCACAAATCTGGAAAAAAAGTTACAATTTTTATTGTTTCAACGTAAGTTGAAATATCTGTATATAGAGAGATTAGATTTATGGTCCTTTGAAGAATATCTATCATTTCTCTATTGATGCATTTGTTATTTCAAAGTATGTACTCCAATTGGTATATTGACTTTAATATGTACCTATTTGAGGAAGTGTTTCTAATTGTCCTGTGACACTTCCAAAATATATATATATATTTTTAATTTTTTTTTCAACGTTTTTAATTTATTTTTGGGACAGAGAGAGACAGAGCATGAACGGGGGAGGGGCAGAGAGAGAGAGAGACACAGAATCGGAAACAGGCTCCAGGCTCCGAGCCATCAGCCCAGAGCCTGACGCGGGGCTCGAACTCACGGACCGCGAGATCGTGACCTGGCTGAAGTCGGACGCTTAACCGACTGCGCCACCCAGGCGCCCCCCAAAATATATTTTTAGTTTGTAAATCAGATAATAACAAAAGTTATTCCACAGTGCCAAGGGCTTGTGATTCACAAGATCTGGTTCACTGGTGGAAGAGAATGGTAGGTTGTGAGGTAGGTTTGATCTGATAGGAACAGCTATATAAACACCAAGGCTATCTCCAAAGAATTTCTCTGAGAAATAGGACAATCATTTGGCTGCATTGTCAGGTCTCATATTAGAGTCAGGTTGCATCAACATAATGGTTATTTTCCTCCCCAATAGGTAGTATTTATTCCTTCATGCTGAGCAGCAAGGAAAAGAATAGGAAATGAGGACTAGAAAAAGACCTCAGGGTAGATAATCTATCCAAATTCATCTTGATTGGGCAAACTAACTAATAGTACATATTTTTGAGCCTACAGAAACATTTCCCAAGAATAAACTATATTGGACTCAACTGCCTGTAAATGCCAGCATATAAGTGATTAAACGGTGATATTTGAACAAAGTCCCCTCTCTATTCTTAAGTTGACTAACATTCCTCAGAAACAGATTTTTCCCCCCCTAAATTTTCACAGACCAGAATAGTTTATGTCAGGATACAACTGGAGTTCAAATTTCATTTCGCCTTGTGTGAATACTTTGGGATTGTTTACTTCTGTATATTGTTTAAATATGAGATCACATTTTTCTGGGAAAGAGATGGGAAAGAGATCTTTCTTGTTGTGTGTTTTGTGTTTTGGGGAAGGAGCCATCTTATGTTAAAGCAATCTGGCCTCCTGTGCCTCTCATTCTGCTGGTCTGTACTATTTAATAAAGATGGTTGCTTCCCAGTCTACAGGTACATACTGTTGATTGCTTTTGTGGGCTGCTACTTGATGGGGGTGAAAATATTTCAAGCTTTGGAGACAGACATTCAGGAGGAATTGAAAAATTCCTTTTTGGAGGCCAGAGAAGCTTTAATGAGTAACTATGCCAACATCACCCCAGAAGAGCTTGAAATCTTTTTGCAGGTAAGAGATAAAGGGGTTTTGTTTTGGAAGTTATAAATTTGCTAATTATGTGTCTAACTGTAGATGCCTTCTTGTTTGTTTTACCTAAACTTGCATAAGTAATAGCACTAGTTTTCTGTCATCTGGAGAGGGAAAAAAGGTATAAGCCCTTCTAGTGGTAGGAGACATAAGGAAAACAGTAAGAGAATGCAAAGGAGTAAGATAGATACAGGTAAGAGCAAAAATGACAGAGCAGATACAGCAAGGGCACAGGAACTCTAAAAGATATCCTGAGGGTCAGGAAAGAATAACTAGTATTGGACTAACTCTTCCATTGACACTAATTGTAAAGCAAAACAAAACAAATATTACAAAAATAACTGTCTGAAAACACAGGAGTATAAGCAAAGCAGGTGGGTCCCCAAAAGGGAATGACCATTTAAAGCAAGCACGTGAGCTGAAGTCCACATTTACTTGTCTTTTCCTCTGTGAGTTATTTCCTAGTTACCTTGGTGATAGGTAGTAAGTCCTAGCAGAAAGCAGCAGCCTTACTAGGCTGAACTGACAAGAAGTCAGAATGTGGGGTTCTAACAGTGGCTGAGATTTGAGAAGAAAATCCCAGAAAGGAGGATTCCTCAAAGTGAGAAAGCCCACAAGTTACAAGTCTGCTATGAATTCCTCTCAAGCTGTTGGCCAACTCCTTAGTTATGCGTTTGCAGAGTAAGACCTTAGAGAAACAAATGAAAGCAGCATCTGTGATTCTAAAGAGCTGTGTAGAGAGACTTTAGCAGCCATCTATTGCTGGGGAGACAGAAATTGGAGTTCAAGGCTCACCAAGTTAGAGGGATTTGGTAACCACCCTGAGTTGTCTGTTGAGATCCCAGAAACACCACACCCTAGAAGTAAAACTGAAAATACAGCAAGCTCTAACAAATTATATCATTTACTCTCAACAGGAGTAAGGAAATCTGCTGGTATTCCATCTGCCTGCCAAATAAAACTCCAAACCCTCTTTTTTAAGGAAGATAACATCATCCAGAGTCTCTACATATTTTCATATACAATGGCCAGCATCCAATGAAAAATTAGGAAGTATGATTAAAAATGGAAACAACTGACGGGAAACTAACAGAACCACAGGCATTAGAAAGAGACCAATAATTTGATAAAGAGTCATCATCTAAAGACATGAAAATAAGTATGGTTAATAGTTTAAGAAAATCTAGGAAAGGACAGAAAATTTTTCTGCTGTAAGTATCTGGAATGCTTAAAAAACTGTCTAACCAGTATTATAGAGATGGAAAACAGATTAGTGGTTAACAGAGGCTAGGGATAGGGGTTGTTTTGGTAGATGTGACTATAAAGGGGTAGCATGAGGGATATTTTTGTGTTTTGTTGATACAATAGTTCTGAATCTTAATTTTAGTGGTAATTACAGAAGTCATTACATGCTCTTTAAAAAAAAAGCTTTATAGGGGCACCTGGGTGACTCAGTCGTTTAGGTGTCCGACTTCTGCTCAGGTGGTGATCTCACGGCTTGTGGGTTCAAGCCCTGCATCAGGCTCTATGCTGACAGCTCAGGGCCTGGAGCCTGCTTCAGATTCTCTGTCTCCCTCTCTCTGCACCTCCCCCACTTGCACTCTGTCTCTCTCTCACTCTAAAATAAATAAACATTAAAAAAATAAAAGATTGAGATACTGTTCACATATGGTACAATTTACTTATTTAAAGTTCACAATTCAATGGTTTTTAGGATATTCAGAGTTGTGCAATCATTTTATGTTGCTGTTGTCTAGTTTTGCCATCAGTCATGCAAGTCTTACAGAGAGCGTTGGGGACAAAACCTCCTTACCTTTCTCCCTTCCTACCTTCCTTCCTTTAATAACTATCGTGTATATCTGCCTGCCCCATGTCTAATGAATAATGCTGAACTTGAAGTACCTCTGGGAAATTTATGTGAAAAGCAGTGTTCATACTCATGGCAGATTGTGTCTATTTTTCTCTTGAATTTGAGCTTTTTGTCTGTTTCTTTAGTAATCAATTTCATTTCTTTTTTTTTTTAATTTTTTTTTTCAACGTTTATTTATTTTTGGGACAGAGAGAGACAGAGCATGAACGGGGGAGGGGCAGAGAGAGAATGAGACACAGAATCGGAAACAGGCTCCGAGCCATCAGCCCAGAGCCCGACGCGGGGCTCGAACTCACGGACCGCGAGATCGTGACCTGGCTGAAGTCGGACGCTTAACCGACTGCGCCACCCAGGCGCCCCTCAATTTCATTTCTTTAATGGCTTTTAGCAGTACTTCACAATTCAGATTTAACTATAATTCTTGCTTTTCAATGCCATGTTTTACTATTTTGTTTTGTGTGGTTTTGGCATCATCTTAAGGGAATTTTAGGTAAGTAGACAAGAAAAAAGAGCCCATCTCACTACTTAAAATTACAGGTAGCCCTAATGTCATCTTTATGCCATTCTTTGTATACTATTTACAAATGATTTTGGTGTCCACCATTTCAACCAGCAATCCACACACAGCCCTCCTAGAGAGTCACTCAGAGACATGGCCGTAATTAAAATTTGTTCACAGTCTGTCCTTATCTTACATAGCCTATCGGCATCATTTGCCAACAGTGACTCTCTCCTTCTTGACAGACTTTCTTCATGTGGCTTCTGGGAAACCACACTCCTAATTCTGATTTTCCTCCTGTTTTACAGGTGGTTTTTTCTTGGTTGCCTTTGCTGGTTCTATTCTTCTCAATAATGTTGAAGAGCTCTTGGGTGCAGTCCTCAGACCTTTTCTCTTTTCTCTTTATACTTATTTCCTTTGTGGTTCATCTTTCTCATGGCTGTAAATATCACGTATGTGCCAAGAACGCCCCAATTTTTATCTCCAGCTGAAGCCTTTCTCACAAATTCCAGACTGTAAATCCACTTGTCTATTTGAAATTTCCACTTGGATGTCCAACAAAGCACTCAGGCTCATCATTTACAACAATGAGCACCTACTCTTTTCCTTTCAAAAGGGAAATCTGCCACCCACCCCAACCACCACCTTCCTCATTTCAGTTGGTGGCAACTTCATTCTTTTGGTTGCTCAGGTGAAGAGTCGCATCATCCTTGACTGTGCTCTTTCTCTTAGTTTTAATCTCTCAGGAAAACCTACTGGCTGGGCCTTGGAAACATATTAGATTCCCACTGCTTTTCCTCCCTCCCCTCCCCCAACATTGCTGCCACCTGGTCTCACTGGGCCACCACTTGGTCTCTTCTGGAACTTCTGGAGTTCTGCAGTATTCTCCCAACAGGTCTCCTGGTTCTGACTTTGCTCTCTATATTCTTTTCTAAATACAGCGGCCAAAGTGATCTTTCTGGTATCCCTTTGGTAGGTAACTCACCTGTGCTCAAAACTTTCAGTGACTCCTCCCATTTCCTTCAGGTAAAATTCTTGAATCTTACATGAACTGGTCTTCCTCCTCTATTTCCTTTTCCATTACTCTGCCCTCAACTTTGCTCTAGTCACTGTGCTTGATGTCTCTAGAATGGTCCAGGCTCTTCCCTTTGATCTAGTTGTTTCCTCTGCTTGGAATGTTCTTTTCTCAAATATTTGGCTAACTTTTTCACTGCCTCTAAGTCCAGCCCAAGTCTTACCTTCTCAGTGAGGCTTTCTCTGACTATCTCCCTTGTCCCACCTTATTGTGCTCTACTTATCTCTTATCACCTCCTAACATTATACAATATTTATATTTATTTCCCTAAGCTAGAATCTAAATTCCACAGTGGCATATTTCTTTCCATATTGCTTTAAGGGAAAGTTCATACATTTCACCAAGTTAATGCTTACTTGTTTTGGTTTTACCTTGTGGACACTGACCTTTTCTGTAAAAAAATGGAATAATCCCCTTAAGAAATGAAATTCTTTATTTTAGTTGGAATTTTAAGAATTCTTTTCATTTGTGGCATCTATATTAAGCACAATAGGTGAGTAAGATGCTTTGTTTTTAGTTTTAGTTTTTTTTTAATTTAGAATACCAGTGCATGGAACTTTGTCTGCATGACTCATAACCCCTTCAAACCTACAAATTCAGAACCTGCTTTTATTGTTAAGATGACATTTCATCAATACATGCAACCTCCCCTTTATTTGTATTTTTAGATCATTTGTCACTTCCATAACAAATTTGATGTGTCTTTTCTCTTTAGTGGGTGGTCCTGGCAATGGCATTTCCATCTTGTCTTCCAACATACTAGTGAGATAAGTAGCAAAGCAAGAACCAGTCACATTTTCCAGGACTGCTGATAGATCTAAGATGTCTACAAGTTTCTCTGGAATTCAGCTCAAACTTGGCTAGACAATTTTGTAATTTTTAAAACAAAAAGTTACATAGGTTTCTACTAAACTTTAGACAATTATAGGGTATTTTAATTTCAACTAAGAGTTATTAGGGTTTACAAAAAGAATAAGCATAACTTAAGATAGCCATTGCCAAAGACCGTAAGGAGACTCCTAGGAAATACCAGTTTAGACTGCCAGAGACCTCTGGCACTGCTGTGGAATTTTCCTCCTCATGGGACTAGGACTAGAGAAGGTTAATAATGACTGTTATTTTCAGTATGGCATGCTCAGATATATTTCCTTCACTAAAAATAGGGTGCACATTTACAGTTATGGAGAATGTGATGCCTGCAAATTCCAAGCAAAATAATCACATTTGTTAGAAACTGTTCTTACTTGCTTATTATATTTCAATAAAAGAACTGGGAGAATCTCGGACTTTTAGGGGTCCACATAAGATCAGACTGTTGGGAATGGATGTCACCGTGACCCATGGTTTCTGCCCTGAGGATAATAACAACAAGGTCTGAATGACCACTTCCTTTGGTATATGGCCTGGTGGTGCGCACAGAAGTCCAACTGATTGGTGGATATAGAGAGCAAGATGGAGTCACTCATGTCAAGCAGGGACATAGGCAGCCAAGGGCATTGGTGCTAAGATGAGATCTTGCTGAAACCAGCACAGGCTGATGACACAGCAGAACCAGAAGAGGCCCATAAAGGCCTAAGACTGGTTAAGCATCTTCAAAAAGAGAGGACTTTTGCAGCAAATGGTCAGACCTCCAGAAGCTGACCCTTCCATATCTGACTGCATCAGAAAGGCAGTTGCTGATGAAAGGTCTGCCTGACTGATCTCTGAACATAACAGAGATCTTCCACTGCTTGAATATAATAAGCAGCGTGTTCGGAGAGCTGACCCAGGCTGAAACGAGCCCTCATCTCACTTGTGCACTCATGCACAGACTCCACATTTGCTTCACTAAGTTCTTACCCCTTGTTGTATCTTCCTTGTTGTGACTTTGTTTTATGCTCTGCTTTGTGTGATACATAAGAAGCTAACTTAAATGTGTAGTGAAATGTCATTGGGTTTGGAATACTGAACCTGCTTTACAATTATGTTAGCCTGGCGGGGCGCCTGGGTGGCTCAGTTGGTTGAGCGTCCGACTTCGGCTCAGGTTATGGTCTCACGGTTTGTGAGTTTGAACCCCGTGTCGGGCTCTGTGCTGTCGGCTCGGAGCCTGGAGCCTGCTTCAATCCTGTGTCTCCCTCTCTCCCTGCCCCTTCCCCACTCATGATCTGTCTCTCTCTGTCTCTCAAAAATGAATAAACGTTAAAAAAAATTAAAAAAAAACCAATTATGTTAGCCTTGCTTTATGATTAAATAAAGCTGACACTGTGGAAAGACACAACTCATGTATGCACCTTTATAGCCTGCTTGCAACAGTGGGCATGAATTTTGTCATCTGATCCCTAAGCCATCCCAGTCTGGGCCACAGTAGATGAATAATTCTAACTTCAGGCAGTTCAACCGTATCCGCTGGTTCTGTTTAACAGGGAGTTAAGGGAGGTGAAACCATTTGACCATTCTCTATCATATGAAGTTCTCATATTTTCTTCTTGATGAGACAGAATCAAAGTACCAGCTTGCCTGAAGAATGGACGTAGTCCTTATTTTGTAGTCCTGGAACCAGTCAATAAGCCTACTTTGCCTTTATTCTTAAGACACATTCTTTTAAACAAATGTGAGTTAAGGCGAACTATGAATTTGTAGGAGTTCAGGCATGACTTTAAATGGGCATGAACTCCTCATGTTGTAATGACTTTAACATTGCCAGGCTGTTTAAAATATCACCACAGGCAATGAAGGGAGCTTTTGTGTGAAGTCCATGAAAAATTGTGACACTTTGGTATGGCATTCTTCTCCAACCTGTGTGTGTATGTGTGTGTGTGTGTGTGTGTGTGTGTGTGTGTGTAGTGTATTCCTATTCTTTTGTAGCATTGAAAATAAAAATTGAGGGTGCCTGGGTGGCTCAGTCGGTTGTGTCTGACTTCGGCTCATGTCATGATCTCATGGTTCTTGGGTTCGAGCCTCGTGTTGGGCTCTGTGCTGACAGCTAATACCTGGAGCCTGCTTCAGATTCTGGTTCTCCCTTTCTCTGTGCCCCTCCCTGCTCATGCTCTGTCTCTGTCAAAAATGAATAAACGTTAAAAGTAAATAAAATAAAATAAAATAAAACTTAAACTTAAAAGCCACAGGCATAGAAGGGATAAAATTGTTTAGTTCATCAACTGCTTTCACAAAAGCAACCAAAATCCACAACTTACAGAAATGAAATTATGTTAAATTTTGTGCTATCTATAGGCACCAAATACCAACATGTATAGATTAAAATTAGATTCAGTAGCAAGATTGACATATTCAAGTTTAACTATATGCAAAGTAGCAAAATTCTCCATTTTTGTTATCCCATAAATAGGTTTTAAAAGTGGTTATAGCAGAATCCACAAAAAAGTCTTTTTTGTGTGCAGCAATATATGATTAATTTCACATATCATTGAATATACTTCCACAATGTAATTCTTAAAGACTGGAAAGTATTTTATTGGGCCATTTTACTCAGCATATGCCTTCTAATGTTAGATACTTATGTTAGTTTCCATTATTTAGTCAAATAATGCTTTAGTGATATTCTTATACACTTTTCTGATCATTTCCTTAGGAGAAATTCCCAGATATAAAATGGCTGGATAATACTTTTAAAAGTTATAAGTCACAACAAAGCATTGACAACAAAACATCAAAAGTGCATGTTCCAAGGAGTAGTAGTATTGAGCAGATAATAAATTTGTTTTTTATCATCCATCAGGTTATGGGTCAATTGCTCCTAGAACTCCTAGGGGTCAGACATTCTGTGTCTTCTATGCTTTATTGGGGATTCCTCTAACTATTACATTACTGAAATTTGTGAGTAATCACAACCATTTTCTGGACTTAGTAAACACCTTCAGACTATGGGAATGAGAGAAGTAATGTTTACTAAATGATTTTTTTTTTGTTTTCTTATATATTCTTGGATTCATAGCCTTACATAGAATAAGTACACGCACGAAATAAATTCTTGTTAAATGCATGCTAAAATATCTGTGCGTGTGTGTGTGTGTGTGTGTGTGTGTGTGTGTGTGTGTGTGTGTATGCAGGTATATATGTGTTTGTATGTGTTTTTGTTATGCTTGCCCTGGCTGTATTTTTTATGGAACTCCTAGATCAAGAAAAGGGTATTCAGACCAAAATAACAGCAGCGCTTTATTTTTCTTCTTCAGAGAAAAATTAAAATTCACGCACTCCTCTTTTTTTTGGTGACTGGACTTGTCATTTTCATCTACCACCATTACTTTTCATGCATACAGAGGGCTGGACTTACAAGGAAGGACTATATTTTGCATTTATCTCCTTAAGTACCATTGGGTTTGGTGACTATGTACTAGGTAAGTCGATTGAATCTTGGAATTGTATTAGCATTCATAGCCACAGAATTAACAAGATTTGAAGTAAAAGTATCGCCAGAAACATAGCATTTAACTATAGGGGTTAGGGTAGAAGCCAAAACTATTTTACAAACTCCAATCATCTGACAATCTATGAAAGAATCTAAAATAATTCCTTTCCATCCAACTTCCTTCTTTGTTGAGGCCACAGAGTACCCTAATTGTTGGAAAATGGAACAGAGGAATTCCTTTTAAAGCATGTCACCATTTGCTGATACAGGTATCCAAAATTCATGTGTAATGAAAATACCAGTACAAAAGAAATCCCATGCAACATGCACTTAGTGTCTTTCCCAATAGATAAATCCACTTTCACCTTAGATTAAATATACTGTATAAGAAGGAAATAAAGACCCCCAGACACTAAGTATTTACATACATACCTAAAATTCAACAGTAACATCAAAAAAAGTATTTTGTAAGATTATTTTTATAAAGGCTTTTTGTGTTTATAAATCCTTTAAAGGAACAAAGTAAGTCTCTAGGCTATGTATTTTGGGAAACTACCATTGTTCTTGGCTCATCTCTGCCTCAAATTAAGAGTCATATCAAACATTATTCTTACTATGAACATATTTTTTAAAAGTTGGCCCAAAGAACATAGGTATACCACCCCATTTTGCATACATGCATATGCCTCACACTTATATAGAAGAATTAGTATTCTACATAATAAGGACAAAGGCAAGAAGCAGAACATTGATGTATGTTCTACCACAATCTCTCTGGGTCAATTTGGACAAGCTACTTGGCCAACAGGATTCAATTTGATCTAATATAAAATAGCTGGGGTGAGGAAAACTTTGAACTAGTTGATTTTTTTCCATGTGAAAATATTAATTGTTGTATGCTGAGGAATTAGCCATGACTAAAACTTGACTCCTGTCTACAAGGAGCACACACTGGAGTAGGGAAGATTTAGATATGTAAATAGACAGTTACAATTCAAATTCCAGTATGCCATAATTGAGTTCAATGTATAGTGCAATGATGTCATCAAGGAAGAAGAAAAAGGCTTACCACATGCTTCAGCTATGGCTACAGGTGAGTCTTCAAGGAGAAGCATAATCTAAGCAGTCTGAGAGTGAGAAATAACTGACAGTCCAGGAAGAATATTTATAAAACCCCTTTAGTTCTAATGTTAACCAATTTCTTTCTTTTCTTAATGTTTATTTATTTTTGAGAGAGAGAGAGAGAGAGAGACAGAGCATGAGTGGGGGAGGGACAGACAGAAGGGAAGACACAAAATCTGAAGGAGGCTCCAGGCTCTAATTTCCCAGAAGGAACATGTATTGATATCTGGAATTTTGTTTATTGATTACTAGGTCACAGAAGTGGGACGATCTGTTAGTCCCTTATTTAGAAAAGTAACACTGAAAAGACAACATGGTATAAATAGTCATATGGAATATAATATTCATTTCAGAAGTATTCTTATTTCTAGTTGATCTTTAATAATCAGCAATTAGACTCTAAATGTGGACAGTTTTATGGGTTTAGAATAATGTAGTATCGTTTATGAGGGAGAAGAAAAGATCAGAAGTAAAAGTCATGTTCCAATGACTTACTTTTTGTGATTTACTTTTTGCCTTTAGGTATAAATCCTTCCCAGAATTACTCAAAAATTTACCCAGCAATAATAATACTTTGGTGTACTTTTGGTCTTGTTTGGTTTACTCTTCTGTTTGATTTATTTTCAAAAATATTGGACAAATCTTAAAAAAAAAAAGCTTGTTTGCGATATGCTATGTCAAACAGAAGAATGTCGTCTATGAAAAAAGTTCATATTTCTGGCCTTCTCTGGATTCACAATCAAAGAGAACATCTCAACTTTCTTTTTGAAATAGTGGGACAAGATGATCCAAAAGAGGATACATGTGCTTTAAAAATTTACCTGCCATATGGGTCACACCCACAGTGAAGTTTTGTAATTCATATTTTATTTTGAGTTATAATAAATAATTAAAAATACAAAATCTCAACCATCCTCACCAAATCTTCCATTTTCAAAATCTCTCATTATGTAATATTTGATATATTTAAAACAATTTATGTAATCACATAAGTTAAAAAAATATAAATATCCATGAACCCATCATACAACTTGTGATGTAAAACTAATGACAATATAATTGAAGCTACCTGTGTGCACCTTCCCAATCCTAGCCTCCTTGTTCCCCAGAGGAAAGAGCTATATCCATCCATGTTGTTATTGCATAGGTACAAAGTTATTTTTTTAAAGTAGCTACTCAATTTCTGCTTATACTAGAAGTGCATTTGAATTTCCATTATTCCATATTTTCACTTTGGTATTGGCAGATTAAAAAATTTTCTTGCCCATATAATGGGTATAGAATACTATTTAATTGTAGTTTTGCTTTGTTTATTTCTAATTACCATAGAGTTGAGCACCTTGTGTTTCTGGTCATTCTTGTTTTTTTGTTTTTTGTTTTTTTGTGAATTGCCACTTCATGAATTTTGCCCATTTTTTTCTACTGGGTTACTTGTCTTCTACTTAGTAATTTGTAGGAGTATTTTCTTTATGGTACATTCTGAATGCTAACCCATTTTCAGTTATATTTACTGAGGATATCATATCCAGTTTGTGGCTTATCTTTTCAGTCTATAGAATACCTTTTGATAAACACAAGCTCTTAATGTAGTTCATCTTTTTCTCTTAAAATCACCACTTTTCCAATCTTGTTTTAGAACTTCTTCCATACCTCAAAGTGACAAAGATATTTTCTGATTAATGTATTTAAACCAAATTAATTAAAGACCTAACTTATGTAAGTGACTACCCTAAGCATTGTGAGGAATATGAAAATATAGTCACTGTCTTAAATGGTAATTAAACATTGACTAATATTGGAAGCAGATGAATGAATGCCGATTGTGTGCCAGTCACTCTGGTAAATGTTTTGAATAACAAAGATGTATTGAGCACTCATATGCTAAATATTTTGCATTCATCATTTTATCTAATATTCATAATAACCTCAGAAGTTGGTAAATAATGCCTTTTTACAGATGAAGCAATAGATCTATGATAATTTGCCCAAGTCACTCAGTAGGTTAGGTGCTGAACATAGTTCACTCAGACACAGTAATGTTTCCAAGTCATCTTTTATATACTGTAAGAAAAACATGAAATAATCCAAATAAATTAGCATTTACATTTAAAGAACTGCTAGGTAAAGAGCACTGATTTATGTCTTTTGGTGTCTACATACCATTTTATATAAGTAAGTGAGTACCATAATTAGGATCAAAGTACTTTGGGATCAAAGAGGGAGATGCCTAGGATATAGTGGAAGAAAATCAGAGTTAGCATCAATAAGAAGGTGGAAATGACCTCTGTTTGGATGGCTGAAAATGACTCTAGTAGGTCTAGCAGGTTGGGAGGTTGAGGGGCAAAGGCACAAGGTTAACAGTGCCTAGAAAATGGAGACTTGAAAAGAGACCAGTAGGGCAGGAGGTGAGGTTGAGAATACAAGATTTGATGACTACAGAAGAGAACTGCATCATGGATGGAAGTAGGACCCATCTGTGACTAAAGAGTGATGATGAGATAAGATTTAACTGAAAGAGTTTAGGAGAGAATAGAAACTCTGAAGGTTTGTGATGCTCAGAGTCTGTTAATCACAAAGACAAAGTTTCTTGGTGTTGGCCACTGTATAGACACGGTAATAATTGGGAGCAGGAACTAGCCAAGGCTTCAAATGGAACTATGAAGTGGAGGGATAAATCATTTAGGCAGGCTCAAAGTGTCCACTCAGGTGTAAAAGTCTTAAAAGATGAATGAATCATTGCCCAGTTTTGTGCTGGAGAAGAAGCCAAGGACTTCATCTTTTGGTATAAATGCTTGAGTGAGGGATCTAGC
This sequence comes from Panthera pardus, assembly GCF_024362965.1. NCBI lineage: Eukaryota > Metazoa > Chordata > Mammalia > Carnivora > Felidae > Panthera > Panthera pardus. The sequence goes on along the minus strand of NW_026526810.1, from coordinate 98,095,085 downwards.
CAAACAAGATCTACCATTGTTTTAGGATTTTACCCTTGGGTAGGAAGCAGAAGCAGCTTTGGCATGGTGTCACGAATACTTTAGAATATCTTCCTACAGTCTCTGAAGACTGGGAACAGTGGCTGTTTTGTCTAATGCATAGAAACCAACACAAAAAATCAAGGAAAATAAAGAAATAAGGAAATATATCCCAAACAAAATGACCAGATAATCTCCCAAAACGGATTCTAATGAAATGGAGATATAAGATTTACCTGATAGAAAATTTTAAATAACTAATATAAGGATCATCTACAAGATCAGGACAATGCATGGATAAAGTGACAACTTCAACAGACAGGTAATTTTTAAAATTACCAAACAGAAATTATGAAGCTGAAGAATACAGTAAGTAAAATGAAGAATTCCCTAGTGAAGTTCAACAACAGACTAAAACAGAAGAAAGTGTGAGAAAACTTGAAGACCAGTCACTGGAAATTATCCTGTTAGAGGAACAAATAGGAAAAATAATGAAAAATACTGAAGAAAGCTTAAGGAACACATGGGACACCATAAAACGTATCAATATATGCATTATAGGAGTTCCAGAAGGAACTAACAAAATGGCAATAGCAAGTTCTTCCCTATCAGTAATTACTTTAAAGGCAAATGAATTATACCCCGGAATCAAAAGACACAGAGAGCTGAATGGATTTAAAAACAAAACAAAACAAAAACAACATCATAAAAAGATTTCACTCTATACCATCTATAAGAGACTCATTTTGGATTTAAGGACATAAATGAGCTTAAAGTGAAAGGATGGGAAAAGATATTATATGTAAATGATAACTAAAAGAGAATAAGGGTGGTTATACTTAGACAAAGTAGATGTTAAAACTGTTACAAGAGATAAAGAAGGTCATTATATGAAGATAAAAGGGCCAATTCATCCAGGAAAACATAACAATTATAGAGGACCTATATATAAAGCAAACATTGACAGAACTGAAGGGAAAAATACATAGCAATACAATAGCAGGAGACTTGATATACCACTTTCAATAATGGATACAACATCCAGACCGAAAATCAATAAGCATACAGTGGGCTTGAACAACACTAACGACCAAATGGACCTAACTGACATAAACAGAACATTCCACTCAATAGCAGCAGACTGTACATTCTTCTCAGGTGGACACGGAACATTCTCCAGGATAGATCACATGTTGGGTCGCAAAACAAGTCTTAACAAATTCAGAAAGACTGAAATCATATCATGTATCTTTTCTACAAGGGAATGAAATTAAAAATCAATAGCAGAGAGAAAGCTGGGAAATTCATAAATATATGGAAATTAAAGAACACACTCCTGAACAACCAATGCATCTAAGAAGAAATCAAAAAGAACTTAGAAAATAGCCTAAGACAAACGAAAATGAAAACACAACATACCAAAACTTAGGAGATGCTGCACCGCAGTACTAAGAGGGAAGTTTATAGCAATAAATGCCTACATTAAAAAAAATGATTTCAAATAAACAACCCAACTTTACACTTCAAGGAACTAGAAAATATTGAACTAAGCCCACAGTTAGCATAAGGAAATACATAATAAAAATTAGAGCAAAAATAAATGAAATAGAGAATACAAAAACAAATTAAGGGTTGATTAAAAAAATAAAATTGACAAAACTTTAGCTAAACACACTTGGATAAAAGAGAGGGACCAAATAATTACAGGGATGCTTGGGTGCCTCAGTTGGTTGAGTGTCCAACTCTTGATTTTAGCTCAGGTCATGATCCCATTTCATTTGGCTCATTTCATTCCTCTTACATTGAGCTCTGTGTCAGGATCCACACTGTGTGTGGAGCCTGCTTAAGATTCTCTCTCTCTCCCCCACCTCCTCTGTCCCTCTCCCCTGCTCTCTCTCTCTCTCCAAATACATACATGCATACATACATACAGTCAGTCAGAAATGAAAGCAGAGACATTACAACTGATGCCACAGAAATAAGTCATAGGTGACTACTATGAACAAATATATACCAACAAATAGGATAACTTAGAAGAAAAAATTTCCTACAAATATAAAACGTACCAACTCCGAATCATGAATAAATAGAAAATATGAACGAATCTATAGGAGTAAGGAGATTGACTCAGTAATCAAAAGGAGAACGAATGAAAGCCAGAAAAGTTGCAGGAGATAAGAGGAATATATAAAAATCAGTTCTATTTCTATGCACCAGCAAATAAAAATCTCAAAATAAAATTAGGAAATTCCCATTCACAATAGCACCAACAAGAATGAAATACTTGGAAATAAATTTAATGAAGAAAGTTCAAGACTTGTACCCTAAAAACTACAAAATATTCTTGAAATATTTAAAGAAAACCTAAATAAGTGGAAAGACTTATGTTTATATATTGGAAGACAATATTGTAAGAAGAAGATACTCTTTTTTTAAAGTTGATTTATTTTGAGACAGAGAGCGTGCGCGCAAGTGGGGAGGGGCAGAGAGAGAGACAGAGAATCTCAAGCAGGCTCAGCACTGTCAGTGTAGAGCCGGACGCAGGGCTCAAACTCATGAACTGTGAGATCATGACCTAAGTCGAAATCAAGAGTCAGATGTTAACTAACTGAGTGACTCAGGCGCCCCATGAAGATATTCTTTTTTAATGTTTTTATTATTTATTTTTTCAGAGAGAGACAGACAGACAAAGTGTGAGCAGGGGAGGGGCAGAGAGAGGGGGAGACAAAGAATCTGAAGAAGGCTCCAGGCTCTGAGCTGTCAGCACAGAGCCAGACACAGGACTTCGAACCCAGGAACCCTGAGATCATGACCTGAGCCACAGTCAGACCTTCAACCGACTGAGCCACCCAGGTGCTACACCCCTTCTTGAAGATACTCTTAAAGTTGATGTACATATTCAGTGTATGAGTTTTTCTATGAAAATTCCAACGGCTTTTTTCTTTTTGCAGAAATTAACAAGCTAATCCTAAAATTCATATGGAAATTCAAAAGAGCAAAAACATCCTTGATAAAGGACAGTTTGAGGACTCTTACTTCCTGGATTAAAAAAATTACAACATTACAGCAATAAAAAAAATGTGTTACTCACATAAGGATAGATATACAGATCAAAGGAATAGGAGTGGAGAAATAAACACATACATCTATGGTCAATTGATTTTTAAATAATTAATAAACTTAATTTTTTAAGAGCAGTTTTAGGTTTACAGGAATATTGAAGAGAGTACAGTTTCCAGATACCCCTTACTTCACTCCATAGTTTTCCTTATTATCAATGTTTTGCATTAGTGTGGTACAATTGTTACAACTGATGAATCAATATTGACATTTATTATTCAGTAAAAGTCCATGTTTTACATTAGGTTTTACTCTTTGTGTTGTATATCCTGTCATGGTCAACTGATGTTTGACAAGGATGCTAAGATGATTCAATGGAAAAAGGATAGCCTTTTCAACAAATAGTATTAGGTAAAAGAATGAATTTGGACCCCTATCTAAGCTAACATCCCATAGAAAAATTAACTCAAACTGGATCAAAGATCTAAGTATAAGAGCTAAAATTTTAAAACTCTTAGAAGAAAAGTTTGAGTGAGTCTTTGTGACCTTTGATCAGACAATAGTTCCTTAGACATGATACCTAAAGCACAAGCAACCAAAGAAAGGTAAATTGAACTTCATTAAAAATTAAAACCTTTTATGAGTCAAAATATACTATCAAGAAAGTGAAAAGATAATCTGCAGAATAGGAGAAAGTATTATTAAATAATATATCTGATAAAGATCTAGTATCCAAAATATGTAAAAAATTCTTACAACAATAAAAATACAAATAACCTAATTTAAAAATGTGCAAAAGAGTTGAATAGACATTTCTCCAAAAAGGATACATAAGTGAATAATAAGCATATAAAAAAGATGCTCAACATCATTAATCACTAGAGAAATACAAATCAAAACCACAATAAAATACCACATTACACATACTAGGACAGCTATAGTAATAATAATATGATAAGGGTTAGCAAGGAGAAATTGGAACCCTCTTATCTTGCTGGTGGGACAAGTAAAGTGGTACAGCCACTATGAAAACCAGTTTGGTAATTCTTCAAAATGCTAAAAAGAGTTACCATATGACCCAGAAGTTGTACTCCTAGGTATATACCCAAAATAAATAAAAACATTTGCTTTCACAGAAAACTGTATATGAATGTTCATAGCAGGGTTACTCATAATAGCCAAAAAGTGGAAACAACTCAAATACCCATTAACTAATGAATGAATATGTAGTATATCCATAAAATGGACATTAATTCCTTATCAAATAGATAAATTCTGTATTTTTATTGTATGATATTTCTGTGCAAGCTATACTAAATATATACCTGTATAAATTATGGTTCATGGTAAAATAGTTTGTATGTGTTACTAGCTGCAGGATATTAATCTCACTAAATTAAAGTTATAGAAAACTTCTCACCTCCTGCAACGTTCTTGAATTTTTTCTGATTAATCACAGTTATATAGAACTTTAAATTCCATTATGAATACAAATATATACTTAACACATTCATTTTTATTGATTCACTGGAGAAGTCCTAAATCAGATGTGTGTGTGTGTGTGTGTGTACACACACACATACACACACACACACACACACACACACACACACATACATACATACATACAGTGGAATATTATTTGGCAATCAAAAAGAATGAAATCTTGCCATTTGCAACTATGGGGATAGACTAGAGGGTATTATGCTAAGCAAAATTAGTCAGAGAAAGACAAATATCATATGACTTCACTCATATGTGGAATTTAAGAGACAAAACAGATGAACATAAGGGAAGGGAAGCAAAAGTAATATAACAACAAGAAGGCGGACAAAACATAAGAGACTCTTAAAAACAGAAAACAAACTGAGGGTTGCTGAAGGGGTTGTGAATGGTTGATGGACAAAATGGGTAAGGGGCATTATGGAAGACACTTGGGATGAGCCCTGGGTGCTATACATAGGGGATGAATCACTGGAATCTACTCCTGAAATAATTATTGCACTATATGCTAACTAACATGGATATAAATTAAAAAAATAATAATAATAAAATAAATTAATTAAGTTAAATAAATCTAGCTTTATGTCATCATTCGGACCCATAGATATGAAATTTCACCAGCAATTTAAATGTAAAGATATTCATTCACTGAAACTGAAATAACAATGAAGTCCATTAAAAAAAAAGTTTGAAGCACTTACAAAAAAATTCTCAACAATAAGCAAGTATGAAAGCTAACAGAATAGATACTTGCTAACCAGAACATACTGAAACGGCACAATATTTAGGAAGTTTTAAATGGCATCCTGAAAGAAATGGTATACTGAATTATTTTCAAGAGGCTTACTTAATTTCAGTAATATTCACAGATAAGCAGAGACTTTGAGGGAATAAAAATGCAAACCAGCAGTGTCACTGCCTCAATATATACCATCAACAGAAGTAACACTGACAGAGCAAGGTGTCCTGATACGAACTCTTCCAAAACACAGCCAGAAGTGCAATGTTTAATCCTGTTGTTTATAAGTGAATATAATAACATTCCTGGGAGAATATCTAAAGCCAGCTATCTAAATGAACGATGCTTTTGGTAAATGAAACAATATATTTTGAAAACAAAGCTTAGTAATAAAAAAAATAGACGTATTTTACATAGAGGTGGATTTCTAAGAGATCTAGTACACCAGAGTTGTTGAATAGTATTGGAAATTTCAATAAGGTTATCTCAGCACATGGTGTTCAATTTTAAGGGATTTGACTTATATATTCCAAACATTTTACTTTGTTCTTTTTGTAGTCTAACACCAAAGACCATTTTCAAGTACTTATGATTCAGGACATCAAAATAACAAATTCCAAAGTGGTGACTTTGAAAAATTATGACTACCAAATTGAGTAAATTTGCAGACAAAAGTGTTTGGCACTTTCCAGTGAATATCACCCTAATACCCTGGCAGCTTCCTTAATTAGTATACAAAAACAGACCGTTTCAATTGGCTTCATAATTTCTTTGCCTCTTTTAATAAATAGGCAAAAACTAACATTCTACATGTTTTTGGATAAGATCTAATAAATTACAATGCTTAGAAACATTAATTCATTCGGAATTGCTCACTAACTTAGTAACATTTCAGATATGTTACACAAATTAGTGTAGAATCTAGCTTGGTTTCTATGTCAGGATTCTCCAGAAAAAACAGGCCATATCATTCATTTATATATATATATATATATATATATATATAGAGAGAGAGAGAGAGAGAGAGAGAGAGAGATGTATATATATGTATATATATATCATATATATATATGTACACATATCATTCATTTATATATATATATATCATATATATGTACATATAAATGTATATATATACATATATATGTACATATATATGTGTATATATATATCATATATATGTACATATATATGTGTGTGTGTATATATATATATATATATATATGGAAAGAGAGAGAGAGAGAGACTATATCTAGAACCTGTATATATAAAAAGATTTATTATAAGGAATTGGCTCACTTGATAATGGAGGCTGAGAAGTCCCATGGTCTGCTGTTGCAAGCCAGACATCCAGGAGAGCCACTGGTAGAGTTGCAATCTGAGTCCAAAGGTCTGAGGATCTGGAAAGCCAATATTCTGGTTCAAAAACAGTCAGGGAGAGCAAATGCTTCTTACCCTGCCTTTTCTTCTTTTCAGGTCTCCAGCAGATTGGATGAGATCCATCCACACTGGGGCGAGCAATCTGCTTTACTCAGTCTACCGATTCAAATGTTAATCTCATGCAGAAACATCCTCATAGACATCCCTAGAATATTTAACTAGGTAACTGGGTACCCTGTATTCTAATAAAGTTGATACATACAATTAATCATCAGAGTTTCTATCACAAAATTGCCTTTTAAAAAGTCAATTTATGAATATAAACCCTTAACATTTCAATGAACTTCTACAGAAGCCTCTGTTAGTCATACGAGAGTGTACTCATATACTTTATGAACTAAATATAATTATTATCCTCATTTTATTGAAGTGGAAATTGAGGGTAAGAAGCCTGCCCAAGGTTACCTAACTAGTAAATGACAGGGTTGTGGTTCAAACTCATCTATTTAACCACCCTTCACCAGATCACTCTAGCATGGAAGGAACATTTGAAGCGTTGTATGCTGGAGGCAGGAAGACTATTACAACCTTGTGACAGTGTGGATGGAGATCTTGGAACGATTTTAGTGTTTTTATGAAGAAGAATCAAAAACACTATATATCAGAGATGGAGTGGGTATGTATGAAGGAATGCAAGGAGCCAAGGGTGACCGAAGTTCCATCTTGAATATCTTCTATTCCAACTACTCAAATTATTACATTTGATTCTCATGTAAGTAATAATAATAGCAGATTGCATTTTTCCAGAATAGGAGACATGAAGAGTTTTGAAATGAGTCTTTAATTGGTTTACAGAAACCATATATAGTGCAATAATGAGAAACAGTCTTAATCCTAACAGATCTTCCTTTCTCTCTGACACTGGTAGACAGACACTGGCTCTTGCCAGACTGCTATCGTCAACATATTGAGTTGATGAGTTTGTAACAGAGGGAAACATGGAGGGATGAAATGTAAGAAGTAATCCCCTCATTTATGATCTCTGGGCATATGGCTAGGAATAAGAAGAGAGAAAACATTGTGACTACTGACATTTGCCAGTCCTACCATGAATTTTGATAGAAAACTTCATTAACTTTCTTTCTTTTGAGATGTTTATTACTTGTTACCACCTTAATATAACAGAAAACTTTCCTTTTTCTTAAAAAAAACCACACACACACACTCATTATTGGGAGTATAAAATCAGTAAGAGACATCGAAATCAACTAAGTCCCTTTAGCCAAGTACAAGAATCACACTGGCCAAAATGCTCTGAGTAAATTTCATTAATCAGCCATCTTCCAAAAGCACAGTATTTCTTCTAATTTCTTAGACATTATCTTTGACCATGTCTTAGCTTTTGAGGTGTTTTTTTTTTGTTTTTAATTTTTGGGACAGAGAGAGACAGAGCATGAACGGGGGAGGGGCAGAGAGAGAGGGAGACACAGAATCGGAAACAGGCTCCAGGCTCCGAGCCATCAGCCCAGAGCCCGACGCGGGGCTCGAACTCACGGACCGCGAGATCGTGACCTGGCTGAAGTCGGACGCTTAACCGACTGCGCCACCCAGGCGCCCCTAAGGTGTTTTGACTCACCAGTCAAGTCCTGCCAATACCTTAGAGACAGTACTAGAAAAGAAGGCTGAGTTTTAGAAGAGGGGCCTTAAAGCAAAGATTAGCACTTTCCTAGCTAACGGCTCCAAGTGCAGTTGTGGGATTATGGAGCTGCTCAGCAAGGGCATTTAAAAGCTCAAGAGTGATGTGGCCCCCTTCCATCTTTGGAGGCTCTTAGTTTATTAAAAACGTTCTTTGAATGCTAAAGAGTTCTAACACTTGAAGTGTAACATGTCTACACTTAATACTTTTAATGCAGAAATACAGTACAACAGAATTATGCCGTTTTAGAAGATAATTACAACATTGGCAAAAGTTACATATTCATAACACATGATGGGGCTGGGCCATCATTTAATCAGACCCAAGCATGAAATTGTATGATGGAAGTCATCGTCTTGCAATGGGTTCAGTACATCCCATTTGGAGATCCACATTTGAGGCCCTTCACAAATGTGAGCCTTAAATAAATGGCATCTCAGGTGCCCATTAGGGTAGGGCTGGGCCCAATTCATTTGACCCAAGAGAGTAGTTTACAAATAGACCTCAGACTTAGTTGGCAAATGATAATGTTTCTGAGACATTCCTGCCCCTTTCTGTCAACTCTTTTCCTAAGAAAGATTTTTTTTTGGCAGGGCCGGGGGCAGGGGGGATATTTTGAATGCTTATGACTTGGGAAGTTCTACAAGTTGGCTCCTTATGGGAACGGCCCAGAGTGATTTATTCTTCACAGGAATTTCTTTTAACCCCACAACACAGTCCTCTCTGCAACAGTGCCAACTGGACTAGATTCTGCCGTCACATAGATTGGGGTTCCACTTCTGCTCTGCCATGACTAGTTAAGTGACCTTGAGGAATTACCAACCACTCTGAGCCTGCATCTCAACTGGAAAATAAGGATAATAATAGTCTTTATTTCATAGGGTGGTCTGAAGATGAAATGAGTTGCTGCAAGCAAAGCATTAGTGTGCTGCCTGACATCTAGCTGGTACTCAAGCAAAGTTAATCATGGTTGCCGTTATTCTTTCCCGGAGTTATACCCAAATTCTCCAAGCAACATAGATATTGTAGAATATACAAAATACAAGCTTTTTCTCACTACTTTTTGACATTTTTAGTGTTTCAGATGTTTTACTTATTTTGAAAGAGGTTGAAGGCACGAAGAACTCTGAAGTGAAATAGCCCTCATGTAGTACCAAACTTGACCTCCAGATGTCAGTATGAACTCAACTGATTGAGGCAATTACTAACAAATAGTAGGAGGGTTGAGGTTCCTCTACTGCCTTCAATAGAATTACAAATGTACAATAACCATTCTTTGATTTTAGGAAGGTAATAAATAGGTCAGCTTCTCTGACTTCCCAAAATATTGTACCATAAAAATAGTACTGAAAAGTTGGACACCTTTAACCACAAATAAAAATATGGATGGAGGGTTATATTTAACACTTGCTCTTGGAAAAAAAAATTATATGATTGTGATAGATAGCCTATGGGTCTTCAAAAATATTCAAGAGTATCAGAGACCATATCTAATATTTTTTACATTCTATGGCTGTGCAGTACACAGAGCTATTTCTACTAGAGAGGTAAATCAGATAATCACAATTATCTGATTTCATGTCTATGAAAACCATGTCAATCCCTCTATAAAGTGGCTCAGATTTATTGCAGGTGTTGCTACAGAAATCTCAAGAAGTTTGCTCTCAGAGGGCACTGTTATCCATTTTACTCATTTAATAAATATTTACCAAGCACCTACTATGTTTCAAGCAAGTTTTAAGTGTTGAGAATACACCTGTGAAGAAAGCAAACACAATCCCTGCCCTAAAGGGGTTTGAAGCTTAGAAATGAAAGACAATAAGCACAATAAATAAACAACAATAGTGTATTAGAAACTAAAAATTTCTACAAATCAAAGAAGAGACGGAAACATTTAAAGTGTAGCAGTTAATGTGGGCCACACTGAAAGGTGGCATGTAAGCAAAAATTTGAAGGGACTGAGGGAGCAAGCCAACAAGCCCTGGGGGAAGGGCACTCCAGCCAGAGGCATCTACAAAGGTGAAGGCTCAAGGGACAGCAAGAAGGTTAGTGGGGCTGGACCAGAGTGGGATACCAGAGTGGGATGAAACTCCTTGATTTTCGGTAGTTGTGACACGATTTGATTTAGAACATCTTTGGTTCTTCTGCTAATAGACTGTAAGCCTGGAAAGGGCAGAAATCAGTTAGGAAGCCTCTGTATTACTCTAAGTTAGAGACTCTGGTGGTTTGGAGGAAGAGGTTGGAATGGAGCATCTAAATATTAGTGTTTCAGTGAGGATCTATGCATGCTTCTGGTAACTGGAAAGGCCTTCTAGGTTAAGGATGAAGCTGTTTTAAATTAAAGTCCACTCTAAAAACCAGCCAATTAACCAACCAACCAACCAACCAACCAATGAGACTTCATAGTCCTTTTATGCTTATGGATTGCTTTTGGGGAGCAGATTATATTGAAGTGACAAGACAATAAAATTTTTATTTCATAACAGTACAAAAAGAAAAAACAGAAAAAATGTCAGCATTAAATATACATAGAGCAGAGTGATTTTTATGGGAGACAAAAAGTGCAAGGTTTCTTCTGACCCTGGCAAAAATATTGGGATGAGATTTCATTCATAAAGAATTTTCTATTTTCTCTGGAATCCTAGTTTTTCTTAAATATCGCACTTACAACAAAAATGCCAATTCAGTGGTTTTTTTCCTTAATTAATAGACTTTTTAAAAAAAGCAGTTTAGGTTTATAGAAAAAATGGAACATAAAATAGAGAATTCCCGTATACCTCTTCTTCCTCTCTTCTCCAAAGCAGCTTCCTCTGTTACTAACATCTTGCATTAGCATCATGATACATTTGTTATCATTGATGAACCAATATTGGTACATTATTAACTACAGTCCTTAGTTTACATTCAAGTTCACTGTGTTGTGCAGTTCTATGGATTTTGACAATGCATAATCTAACGTATCCATTACACTATCATACAGATTAGTTTCATTGTTCAAAAAATCCTCTGTGCTCTACCTACTCTTCCCTCCATGCTTTACCCTGAACCTCATCCAACCACTGATTTTTACTGTCTATAGTTTTGCCTTTTCCAGAATATTGTATAGAATCATACTATATATATGTGATCTTTTCAGACTGGCTTCTTTCACTTAACATTATGTACCTAAGGTTCCTCTACATTTTTTCATGATTTTTTCATGATAGCTTATTTAATTTTATTGCTGAATAATATTCCACGTGTGGATACACTAGTTTCTTTATCCATTCACTTATTTGGCAATTATTAAAAAACTACTATAAACATTCATGCACAGGTTCCTGTGTGGAGATTTTCAACTCATTTGGGTAAATATGAAGGAGCACAAATGCTGGATTGTATGGTAAGACTAAGTTTGCCTTTTAAGAAAGTACCAGGCTGTCTTTCAAAGTGACGGTACCATTTTGCATCCCCACCATCAAGAAATGAGTTCCTGTTGCTCCATATCCTCACCAGCATTTGATGTTGTCAGTGTTTTGGGTCATAGCCATCCTAATAGGTATGTAGTTTTATCTAATTATTGTTTTAACTTGCAATTCCCTAATGACATTTAATGTTGAGCATCTTTTCCTAACTTTCTTTGCCATCTGAATATCTTCTCTGATGAGGTGTGTGTTCAGATATTTTGCTCATTTTTTTTAATGTTGAGTTTTAAGAGTTCTTTGTGTATTTTGGATACAAGTCCTTTGTTGGATCTATGTTTTGCAAATATTGTCTTCCAATCTGTGGATTGTCTTTTCATTTTGTTAACATTGCCTGCACCAAGGCAGAAGTTCTTAATTTTAATTAAGTCCAATTTAGCAAATATTTTCTTTAATCGATTGTGCATGCAAAAACTCACCATCAAACCCAAGGTTACATAGATTTTCTCCTATAATTTAGAAATTTTCTTCCAGAAATTTGTTGAAACCTCTCATCTGCTGGTGGCCTTCCTTCCCTCTTCTTCGTCAATCTGGCTTACCTGAGTAGACTATTGAGAAAGATGGGAGATGGATATTTTTTACAGCTGCCGTTATATTTAAAGCCAGTTTTGATATTAAAATTCATTAAAGTTTATATATTTATTTTTATCCCAACATGGCACTATTATAGTTGATTCCTACTTGATTTAATACTTTAGTTGTTCTTGGTTAATGTAGTTTATTCATTGTTTCCTTATATTGTCTAGGGAACCAATATTTGACATCCTTCTTAGAATTTATTACTTCTTTATCCATTACTTCTTTATCCTTATTACATTAAATACCTCCAGAATAATGTTTAAGTGGTAATTAAAGGCAACTTAATTTTTTCCTTACTTAGATAGGACTATCTCTGTTATATACTGGTTATTTCTGAAAGATGCCCTCCATCAAGCAATGGGATTTTCCATGTCTTTCTCAGAAAGACACTGAATTTTAGTAGATAGCATTTGGTAGAAGATTATCTTCAAGACGATGAATTTAGAAATTCTTGATGAATTTTTCTTGATATTCTTCTAATTTGCATTTTTAGGCAGTGTTTATTCTGATATTTATTCTCTTTAGTGTGTATTTAATACTGTTAGCTTTTTTATTTTTAATACCCTGAATAACTTTTATTTTTGCCTGATATTTTATATTTTCAAATTCAAGGATAAATTTAAACTATTAAACCACTTTTCTGTTTCTTCAATCAATTCTATTTCAGTGGTGGCCATTTGTATGTCAGCTTTGCTATTTCTTTTGAGTGCTTAGAATTTTTAATGAAAATTTTTTACCGTTTACCATGCATAAAATATATATAATTAAGAAAAAAAAAGATATACCAAAGGTTTTGATACAAGTGTCCAGTTCTTTCCATAGAACTGGCTATAACTGAACTATTGTGCTTACAAGCAGTTTTTGAACTATAGATTTTGATCATAGGTTTCATAATTTTTCATTTTCTGCCTTATTTATACATGAGTCTAGTTTATGCACTATTGGTAGTGGTATCGGCATTGCAAGTATTTATTCATTCATTTATTTAGCATTTTAGTTCCTGTAATGTCCAGATACTGTGCTTCTGCATTTCTGACCTTTCCTATCCCCAGACTGGACCAGAAGTAGATTAACTAAGTGGGAAGAGACAAGTAGGTAAATTTCTGCCTTTGTATAGTGAGCCATCCTCAACCTTGTGAATGAAGGAAATATTTTAGGAAATGGCAGAGTGACAATTTCTTGATTGGTCATAAAAAACTTCTTATACTTTGCAAACACTTACTTATGTGCCAGGTCTTCCTCCCTTTCCTCCTTCCTTCCTTCCTTCCTTCCTTCCTTCCTTCCTTCCTTCCTTCCTCCTTCCTTCCCTCCCTTCCTTCCTTTTCCTGTTTATTTATTTTGAGAGAGAGAGAGAGAGAATGAACACATGGGAGAGGGGCAGAGAGAGAGGGGGAAGAATCCCAAGCAGGTTCTGCACTGTCAGTGTGAAGCCGCACAAGGGGATCAAAATTATAAACCATGAGATCATGACCTGATCTGAAATCAAGAGTCGGAGGCTTAATTGACTGAGCCACCCAGATCCCCCTGTGCCAGCTCCTTCAGTCTCACTGGCTTGCACAAAATTTAAGGAGCTCCAAAAATCTCATTAATCAAGATCCATCATATGTGAGTATAATACTTTTTAAATAAAAAATTATACAAAAAATCTATGATAAACACAATACTAAAATTTTAAATAGAGAGGATCAGTATTACCGATTTTTCCTATTGCTCCAGACTTCAATATGGCTTACAATGACACTGTTACTAACCCTGTCTTTATTTAAAATCTTGATACTTCTGGGCACCTGGGTGGCTCAGTCAGTTAAGCATCTAACTCTTGGTTTCAGCTCTGGTCATGATCTCACAGTTCGTGAGATCAAGCCCTATGTCAGGCTCCACTAACAGCATAGAGCTTGCTTGGGATTCTTTCTCTCTGTCTCTCTCTATCCCTCTCCACGTATGCTCTCTCTCTCTCAAAATAAATAAACTTATAAATTTTGATACTTCTAATAATTTTGACTCAATTGGTGCATGTCCCCTTAAATTTTGTACCCAAGGCAATGAATAAGTGCCTCACTCATATCATCCTAGTCCCAGCCCTCCAGTATGTACAACACACTGATTTGCAGAATCGTGTACTCTAACTTGACCTAGATTCATAGATCAGATTTTCCCAGGCATTCAACTTACCAAGTTCACCTTTCTTTAAGGCAATACTCTATTCAGGTAAACCAGACTGATGAAGAAAAGGGGAGGGAGGCCATCAGTAGACAAGAGAGTTCAACAAATTTTAATGTTCTTTTTTTTTTTTTCAATGTTATTTTTGAAAAAGAGCACATGAGTGGGGAGGAGGCAGAGAGAGAGGGAGAGAGAGGATCCCAAGCAGCCCAATGTGGGGCTCTATCTCATGAACCACGAGATCATGACCTGAGCTGAAATCAAGAGTCAGACGCTTAACTGACTGAGCCACCCAGGCACCCGATCTTCTGTCAATGTTCTGATCAAACTGCTGGAGTCCCTGTCTTGATAGTGGTTAAAATGGCTTTTGTTCCTCCCGGGGTTCCTCCTTCTGTAGGTAATCCCCAGAAGTCTTTGTGAAGCATTTCCTGTCCAAAGGACTAACATTGGTTCCTCCTGCTTTGCCCCAGGATCTAGAACTCAGATACATCTCCTTAAGGCTATAGAACATCACACCCACTGTGGGAAATCAAATAGCTATATCCTGGGTTGGGAGATTACAGGGAATGCACTGAAAAGCAGAACACTGCTTTCTGGACTTGCTGAAAACAGCGGGCCATACTTCACTTATCTAGTTAACACATATCTAGAGGTTGGGTCCTGCCTATGCTTACAAATTCCTTAGACCATGTTGTCACATAGAATATTTTATCCTGTCTTAATTTGCTTTTCTGCACATTTTCAATACATTCTTACTGGCACGTAGCCCACCAATTTATTGCACATTGTTTCCCTGAATGTATGTTTAATAAGTACGGGAGCTTGAGAGCAGCTTGGGGAGACTTCCCATAGCCTCTCCCTCACCTCTCTTGACTTGCATGGAGTCTTGACTAGTCCTTTGCTGTCCTCAGCTCTGCTGGACAAAGACAAAAGCTGAACCCACCACCCACTACTCGAAGCTGGTTCTTTGAAATTATATCAAAGCTACACTCAGAGAGGCTGAGCAGGCAGCCTCTCTGGCCACAGCCGAAGCACTCGTCCCCCGTTGTGTCCAAAGTGACACCTCCATTGAGCTCCTGCTCTGTTCACTGCCATAGTCCCCTGTGTGAATTCCTGAGTTGCAGTGGCCCTTCAAAGCTTAATGGTGAATGAATCACATGCCCTCTACCTCCATACACTCAGGACTATGAGGTAGTCCAGGGTGAATCTGGCCTGGGCTCTACTCTCCCTCTACTCTCTTCATGTTCACTTATCCAGATTATTTTCTCAGGAAGATGGCATCAGGACAAGATCCTCTGTCTATTGCACGTAGTAGAAAAAGACAAAAGAGGGAATAGTCTGGGTAGTATTTGGCCACACCCACCATGAAGAACTTTGCAAATATGTAATAAAGAGCCCTGAACTTGAAGTAAAATTAGAATAGCCTCATTTACTTTCCATGATAAAGAGGAAATTGTTCAACGAGAAAAAAAATCTGACTAAAAAAACAAAAAAACAAAAAACCCCAAACATTGGTTAGGACAGAAATAGCCATATACATTTTTGTTTTACAAAATCAGAGAGATTCATTTTAGGTCAACCACACTGACTAACCCTGGACAGAGCGTCTTGATATTACCAATCACGGAAGGGATTAAAGCAAAGTAGAAAGTCCTTGAGGTCAAACAGAAGCATGTTTTGGGTTAGCCGTAGGCTCAAAAACTTTGGGTATGAAGACTGAACACACAGCTTAACAGGGACTAAGAAATAGAAAGGATCACACAACAATTACTTAAAAGATGCTAGTTGATTCTTTTCTCTCCTTTTCCAATATGGTTCCCTTGATTCTGTTGATTCTAATAATGTCCAGTACTGTTCATAGGTGATAGTATAATTTTACTTTCTTCAAGACCATTTCCTCTTAAGGAACAAGGCAACTTCTAGCTACCTAGGATCACCAGGACAAGTTTTTGCCTTCCATAGAAGATACTAACTACAGACTTAAATTATTAACAACACTCAGATCACGTACTCAGTCTTTGAGTAAAGTCTGGGCCATATGGGGTTATATTCAGCAATGTAAAGGATCAAATTATTACATATACACGGCAGTGGGGGAAGTAATATTTGTTATGTACAATCCCTAAACTAGCTTCTAGGTGAAGTACGTGTATCCACTGTCTAAAAGATTCCTAGAGAATCTTTATCAGTAGGAGTATAAATAGACTTTTCCATTAAGGAGGCAAATAGCTTAGTGAGGATTCATAGGTAATTGAGTGAAGGAGACCTCAAAGAAATTCTTTTTATCCTCTCTGAAGTCTAGGGCAATACACTTGCATGATACATTTGTACGGTTTAGGGAGGTTGGCTTGGCACCTTGAACCTTTTGTGAGAAGTATGACGAAGCAGAAAGAGATCACCCAAACACTCAGCCTAAAGCTTAGTAATGTATTAATGACACAGATCTTTCTTTAAGGGTTCAGCCATTAAAAGTTTGGGGAGCTCTGATAACCCTTGTTTGTTCTCAGCTGAGTTGTCTTCATTTCTTTCCACAATTCTTACTGGTTAGGCATGAGGCTGACTTTACTAGAAACAAACACGAGTGTTTAGGTGCCAGGCATTCTGGCTTTAGATGCAGCCCTTTAGGGAGTTGCCTGGGAAACACGGCTGCCCAGCACCTGGAGATGTTGGGACCTGTGGGAAGTTGTAGCCCCTTCTGGGGATGGTGTCAGGGCCAGGGGAGGGAAGCTCTGGCACAAGGGTAGATACCCCTAGTTCCTGCCACCTTAATCTCCATGCTACCTGGAATGAATTCCCAGGGTCATTACTGGACAGGTTTGCTTGTTGCAACATAGTTGCCTTCTTGTCATGATGAGGCAGCCAGGGGAATAAACATTGAATGAAGCCAGGGCTTCATTAAACATTCTTGAAACCAGAAGATAGAAGTTCTTGTTGCATCTGATCCCTCTATATCATACCTGTAAATACATCCC
This sequence comes from Panthera pardus, assembly GCF_024362965.1. Lineage (NCBI taxonomy): Eukaryota > Metazoa > Chordata > Mammalia > Carnivora > Felidae > Panthera > Panthera pardus. Next base: position 98,077,517 of record NW_026526810.1, on the reverse strand, counting down.
GAAGTGGAAAGAAAAAAGAAGGCTGCAGTGTTCTTCCTTGTCGCCTCTCTCCCCTTGATCCTGGGGTCTGCTGGGGCGAACAGGCCATTCAGGTCAGATTTGACCCATGTATCTCAGTCTGTTCAAGCAGCTGTAACAAAATACTATAGATTAGGTGGCTTATAAGCAACAGAAATTTATTTCTTATAGTTCTGGAGCCTGGAAGATCTGAGATCAGAGTGCCAGCTTGGCGGAGTGAGGGCTCTCTTCCTGATTTGTAGCCTTCTCACATGGTGGAAGGGGGCTGGGGATCTCTGTGGGATCTCTCCAACAAGACAGCTAATCCCAAACTAACCAGCTCCCAGTCAGCCACGCAATCACAAGGACATACACCCAATACGCTGACAACCATTCTGTGCTCATACAACCATTCTGTTTTTCATTTTCAGCACAGTACTCAATACATTACATGAGATACTCATCCTTCCATTATAAATAGGCTTTGTGTTAGATGACTTTGGCCAAGGTAGGCTAATGCAAGTGTTCGGAGCATATTTAAGGTAGGCTAGGCTAAGCCATGATGTTTGTTAGGTATACTTAACGTATTTTCATCTTATGGTATTTTCAGCATATGATGGGTTTATCCAGACACAACCTCACTGTAAGTCAAGGAAGGTCTATACTGTTAAAAGATAAACTGAGACATATTAAATATTTTAGGAGTTTATGTGAGCAAAAATAAATGTGAGCAAAAATAAATGTGAGTTTATGTGAGCAAAAATAAATGTGAGCAAAAATAAATGTCAGTGCCAAAACAGAAGTGCTTAGGAGCACTCTGCCAACAGGAGCTGGGTACAAGAGCTATAGGATAAAGAGCTCACCAAACTCCACACCTGAAAAACAAATAACCCAGTGAAGAAATGGGCAGAAAGCATGAATAGACGCTTCTCTAAAGAAGACATTCGGATGGCCAACCGACACATGAAAAGATGCTCAATGTCGCTCCTCATCAGGGAAATACAAATCAAAACCACACTCAGATATCACCTCATGCCAGTCAGAGTGGCCAAAATGAACAAATCAGGAGACTAGAGATGCTGGAGAGGATGTGGAGAAACGGGAACCCTCTTGCACTGTTGGTGGGAATGCAAATTGGTGCAGCCGCTCTGGAAAACAGTGTGGAGGTTCCTCAAAAAATTAAAAATAGACCTACCCTATGACCCAGCAATAGCACTGCTAGGAATTTACCCAAGGGATACAGGAGTACTGATGCATAGGGGTACTTGTACCCCAATGTTTATAGCAGCACTCTCAACAATGGCCAAATTATGGAAAGAACCTAAATGTCCATCAACTGATGAATGGATAAAGAAGTTGTGGTTTATATATACACAATGGAGTACTACGTGGCAATGAGAAAGAATGAGATATGGCCCTTTGTAGCAACGTGGATGGAACTGGAGAGTGTGATGCTAAGTGAAATAAGTCATACAGAGAAAGACAGATACCATATGTTTTCACTCTTATGTGGATCCTGAGAAACTTAACAGAAACCCATGGGGGAGGGGAAGGAAAAAAAAAAAAAGGAGGTTAGAGTGGGAGAGAGCCAAAGCATAAGAGACTCTTAAAAACTAAGAACAAACTGAGGGTGGATGGGGGGTGGGAGGGAGGGGAGGGTGGGTGATGGGTAGTGAGGAGGGCACCTTTTGGGATGAGCACTGGGTGTCGTATGGAAATCAATTTGACAATAAATTTCATATATTGAAAAATAAATAAATTTTCAGTGATATCTCAAAAAAATAAAATAAAATGCATAGAAGTAAAAAAAAAAAAAAAAAAAAAGAGCTATAGGAAAGACCCAGAAGCAAAGCAAGGAAATTAATTGATTGGCTATAGCTCAGGCAAGTTGCCTTACTTGGGAAAATCTAGTTGGCTGTTTGTAATTGGTTGTCCTCAGGTTTTTTGATTTCTTAACCTTGAGGCACTGGCAGGCTTAGATTGGGTTTGCTTCCTTAGGCTGCCAAGGCATTAGAAATCACCCCAGTCTAATGGCCTCCCTGTTTACTTTAACAATATATATGTGTATATACGTATATATACATACATACGTATATGCATATATATAAACAAAAGATTGGTTTTGCTTCTCTGGAAAACCCAGACGAATACAGGGTCAAATGCTGTCAAGAGCCTATGATTCTTGAATGACCAGTTTTACATTCTGTACACCTTGGTCACATACACTCCACATCCAGTCCCAAGTACAGGCCAATGATTCTTGAAATTCTTTGGTTTTACAATATCTATTCTTCCTTAACAGACCACCATGTCCCCTGGAAGTTTATGCAGGGATTTAACTCTAGTTGTTGGCCTGGCAGACAGGAAAGGGAGTGGAGGTTACTTCTGAGGGGAACATTTAGTAGCTTGTCTGAGAGAGACCCCCTGAAGCATTTTCTAGCAGAACAGCTTCTCTCAACAGGGAAAAATGTGAATCAATTCTGCAGGCGCAGGGGGTCCAGGCCTGAAGGATGTAGAGTCAAGATCCTCAGGAGTATCCATCCCAATTTCCCTGTCCCAAGTTTCAGGATGCACACTAGGGCCCTAGCTTTTGCATAATATAACCTGCTTTGACTGAGCATTCAAAGGTTTCCAGAGTGCTGCGACTCTAAGAACAAGGTTTTCAGGCTGTTGTTCAGCTATGACCTTCCACTCTAGGAGATAAAGGTCTTTTTGTAAGCTACAGAAAGGCTCTTAACTGTAGACACAAACACAACTTTGTCTATGTCCATACCCATACCTATGTCTACATAGAAATCACACTTTGGTCTTTTAAAAGGAACATGGTGTGGGGCACCTGGGTGTCTCAGTCAGTTAAGCGTCTGACTTCAGCTCAGGTCATGATCTCCCAGTTCCTGCGTTCAAGCCCCATGTCGGGCTCTGTGCTGATAGCTCAGAGCCTGGAGTCTTCTTCAGATTCTGTGTCTCTGCCTCTCTGCCCCTCTCCTGCTTGTGTTCTCTCTCTCTCTCTCTCTCCCTCTCTCAAAGAATAAACATTAAAAAAAAATTTTTTTTTAAAAAAAAGGAACACGGTGAGCAATATTTTATAGCGTTAAAGACTAAGTTTCCTCACTTTCCCAAAAAGGGTAATGCTATAATTTATGGATCATACCTTCTGAAATAAATCTCTCATGCCATAACTTTAGGGTTAACATACTTTTTGTTTAATGCACAAAATTTTAAGAGGCAATGGATTGATAATTAGAAATAATATGTGAAGAAACAGATCTCAATGAAAAGAGCCCTATACAGTTTTGTACGTGTGTATTTCTACCTTTACGGAAATACATGAGGGGACAAAAACAACGCAAACCCGGCTTTCAGAATGAGCTTCTATTGTATACAAATGCCAATGTGAGTCCAAGTGTGGGGTAAGGCAGATATGGGGAAAGTTGACAAGAAGAGCTGAGATTTGCATTATATTTTTAAGGTATTTTTCTTAATGATAACACAAAATTAAAATAAATAAATGTTTTTGTGCAAATATAATGTGCACAAGAGGTTTATGGAGAGACACTTGGTTGTTTTACTATTCCTTCTTCCTGTTCTGACACTTTTGGATGTGTTCCATATAAACCCTTTGCAGTTTGGGTAGAGGAAACCTCCTAAATATTGATATATAGCACCTGACTTCTTTTTCCTTCTCTACCTTCTATCTCAGATGTGTCTTTATGTAGCTTTGATTCCATTTCTTGAAAAAAATTGGTTATTAAGTTAAACAGAAGAGCAATCAAGGCAAGACCTTGGAGATTCCAAATTAATAATAAGATTGAATAAATGATGTTCCTATTCTCTTTCACAGGATTTGAAACTAAAGACAGAATGGAAATAACATGCAAATACTCAGATGGTGACTTTTCTCCATATTTTCTTTCTATTCATTAGTACCTAGAAAAATGCCTCCTTTTAGAATCTGATTCTGAGGACAAATTAGTTAAAATAAGGCATATCTAGGGGCATATGGGGCATAGGGCTATATCTGGGTGCCTCAGTCGGTTAAGCATCTGACTTCAGCTCAGGTCATGATCTCATGGTTCATAGGTTCGAGCCCCGCATCTGGCTCTGTGTTGACAGCTCAGAGCCTGCTTTGGATTCTGTGTCTCCCTCTCTCTTTGCCTCTCCTCTGTTTGTGTGCATGCACCCTCTCTCAAAAATAAATAAACATCAGGGGAGCCTGGGTGGCTCAGTCGGTTAAGCGGCCGACTTCGGCTCAGGTCATGATCTCGCGGTCCGTGAGTTCGAGCCCCGCGTCGGGCTCTGTGCTGACAGCTCAGAGCCTGGAGCCTGTTTCAGATTCTGTGTCTCCCTCTCTCTGACCCTCCCCCGTTCATGCTTTGTCTCTCTCTGTCTCAAAAATAAATAAATGTTAAAAAAAATAAACATTAAAAAATAAAATAAAATAAGGTATATCTAAAATTATCATTGCTTTCAAGGAAAGACTATAAATTACACATATTCAGACTCTTGCTTTTTAGAGCACATCTAGAGGGTAAAAATTTTCTTTCCCTTTGAAAATTATCCTATTGAATACCATAATAAGTATAATATTTTGCAGTAAGTAATGTATTTACCATTGTTACTGCTAGGAAACCTTTGAAATGAGGGAAGGAAAAGATAAGTATGTAACAAAATCATTTAAAATGGGATTCAGATTTTATTAACAAAATTACGGTTCATTTCACTGTGCCACTTATCTGTACTTCTGAGTTTAAAATTCTAGAAATTCATTGCCTTTGTCATTAGAAATCCTGAGGAACTCTCTGAAGAAGGAAAAGAAAATCACTCATAATTCAATTATCCTAATACTTCAATACTGTAACTTTTACCTTCCCTTTGGGTCTTGTCATTTGTTTTTCATGACTGCAATCTCCATGTTTGAAGAGACGCAGTGAAAAGAGTGTGAACTTTGAAGGCAAAGAGAAGTAACCAAAAACAACACAATAAACACATTGTGATTTATCACAAGAATGCAATTTAACTGTGCTTATGAGAGCATAAAATAACAGAAAATATTTTAAATTATCAGACATTAAATTATTCAGTATTTACCTATAATTTCATAAATTAATCAGCTAAGATCGGTGAAGTATAATCATCAGAGAGTAAACTGAATAAGTACAACTGGAAGGCTACACTCACTTTTGATTTAAAAGGATATTTGGTTAACTGTCCCTGATGTAGCTTCTCCAAAATACCGCCTACCAAAACATGTGTACGTGTGTATGTGTGTGCATGCACAGACACATCCACTAATAAAAGCAAAATATATCTAAGACTGAGAGTCCAATCTATTGACATAATCTGAGTGCATTGTTTACTAGCTAAAAAAGCAAATGTAAGGAATTTCTGCATTAGCATGTGGAAAATCACAAGAGATGATCATCGCCACACTAACAGAGAAAGAAACCAGATAAGCTGCAAGATCAGATTTTATTTAAAAAAAAATTAGAGAGCTGAGGAGATGGAAAAAAAATCCTAAATGAACCAAACGTTAGAAAGTGACAGCCTTTCCTAGGAGAGAAGCTATGCATGGCTACTTGTTTTCCTGTGGAGTGATACCCCCTGTGGGTGTATTCCAAGTACAAGAGAGGTTGTCCGCTGAAGCCTGGAAGCGGGGCAGGAGAACAGAGGGAACCTGCCTGAAGCACACCAGGTTTCACTGAGTGAAGGCAGCAGCTGGGACAGGAGAGAAGCTGGAGAACAACAAGAACAACCCAAGAACGCAAATGGCTGTAACCAGGCTGTAAACTAGAAAAAAAATGCAATCCTATGATTGTCTCACTGGCATTCAGTAACCAAACCTTGCCAAAGGGTATGTTTTCATTTTTGCCTCAAAATATTACAAGCCAGTGGTGGACTAAATCTAGCCAATGCTTCATGCAACAAAGCCCAGATCCAGACTATCTAAAAATGCAATAGTTTTACCCCTCCACCGCCTGCCCATACTAGTAGCCTGGAAAAAGAAAGGGTATGGGTATGCCTTTTTCTGAAGGTAAACATTATTCTCTGCAGTCTCTACTACCAGAGGCTGGCATACAATAAAAATTTAAAGAAGAAATAAAATGTGACACACGCTCCAGAGAAAATGCAGTCAACAGTCTTAGAGATGGACAAAGTATTAGAATGATCAGATAGACATCTAAAATAATTCCCACAAATATGATAAAGGATATAGTAGAAACAATGGATAACATATAGGGGATAACAGTTAGGGAAATATCAGCAGAGAGAAAGAAACTAATGAGAAGTAAATGGAAATGCTAGAAATAATTGAAATGTAAAAGTAATAGAAATGCTAGAATGGGAAGTGAAGAAATCATGTGACGGGCTTATCGTGGATACAGCAAAGGAAATCATCAGTGAAACTGAAGACAGTTCAATAGATATTATTCAACATTAAGGACAAAGAGAAAAAAAAAAGAACTTAACAAAAAAGAACAGAATCTCCAGGATCTCCGTTTGAAATCTTTGGAACCTGGGACTAGGCAAGATGTTCTTATGATATAAAAAGCATGGTCCAACAGGCAGAAATGGTAAGTGATATTTGATTAAGATTAAAAGATTTTTTTCCCCCCTTTTGGTATTTATTTATTTATTTATTTATTTATTTATTTATTTATTTCAATATATGAAGTTTGTTGTCAAATTGGTTTCCATACAACACCCAGTGCTCATCCCAAAAGGTGCCCTCCTCAATACCCATCACCCACCCTCCCCTCCCTCCCACCCCCCATCCACCCTCAGTTTGTTCTCACTTAAGATTAAAAGCTTTTGATCTACAAAAGAGATTGATAAAAGAACTAAAAGACAAATTATAGACTGGAAGTAAATATTGGGTGCTGTATGGAAGCCAACCTGACAATAAATTATATTAAAAAATATTTTCAAATACTATATCTAGCCAAGGACTTGTATCCAGAATATACAAAGAATTCTTAAAACTCAGTAAGAAAACAAAAGGTTTGAACAAATTTCAAAAGAGAAGAATGCAGATTTCAAATAAGCACATGAAAAGACAGTCAATATCATTAGGTACTAAGGACATGCAAACTGAAACTACAAAGAGATCCCCTACTAATCCATTAAAATGGCTAAAGTTAAGAGACAGAGAGAAGAGAGAGAGAGAGAGAGAGAAGGCATAATCCAAAGGTTGAACAATAACAAATTCTCCTATATTGCTATTGGGAATTAAAGTTGTTCAGATACTTAGAAAATAATCTGGTAATTTTTTTATACAGATACATTTATCATATGACCCAGAAGTTTCACTCCTGGCTGTTTATTCAACATAAATGGAAACCTAAGTTTGTTACAAAAAACTATATGTAAATATCTATAGCAGTGCTATTCATAATTGCACCAAACTGGAAACAACACAACTGTCCCTCATCTAGGGACTGAATAAACAAACGGTATATCCCATACCAGTTAAACTAGTCAGCATTGAAAAAAGAAAAAAAGAATTATTGATATATGCAAGAATAAGGATGAATCTCCTACACATTATGCTAAGAAACCAGTCTAACAACTCAACATTCTGTATCATTCCATTTAAATAACATTCTGAGAATAAATAAGTAGTTGCTAAGGGCTAATGAGAAGGAGGGGATTCGATTATAAAAGGTTAGCACAAGAGAAATTTGTATGTGTGCGTGCACATACGTGTTAGGGGTGGGGTAATGGAACCATCTGTATTCTCTTTGTAGTGCTTACATGCACTTCATGCATTTTTCAAAATTCATTGAATTACATATAAAAATGTGAATTTTACTATCTGTAAATTTAAAAGAAGAAATACCTAAGATCAATAAAATAGTTGGAAAAAATTTACACTGCAAGATGTGTGAATGACCAATAAGCACATAAAAATGTGCTCAGCCATATCTGTCACCAGGGAAATGCAAACTAACCCACAATGACATATAATTTCATACCCATTGCAATGGTCAAATTCAAAAAAAACAAACAATACCAAATACTGGTAAGTTTGTAGGACAGTTAGAACTCTCATATATTGCTGATGAAAGCGTAACATGATATATCCCCTTTGAAGAACAATTTTAGCTTTATTTTATGAAGTTAATATACATCAGCTTATGATCCGATAAAATTCCACCCTTACCTAATTACTCAGAAAAAATTAAAACATAGATTCACAAAAACTTGTATGAAATGTTCGTAGCAACCTTATATATAATAGCCAAAAATTGGAGACAACCCAAATGTCCATCAACCAGAGACTAGATCTTTTACATTGTGGTATATTCATGCAATGTAATACTATACAGCAATACAAAAACAATGAACTAACAATGCAAAAGCGTGAAGGAATCTCAAAAACACATCAAGCAAAAGTAGACAAGCACAAAAGCATACTCTATACTACTATTCATTTGAAATTTGAAACATGCAAAATAACTCCGCTGACAGAAATCAGAAAGTGGTTGCTTCTTTGAATGAGAGGGAAGTGTTGTAGAAATGAGCCAAAGGAAATTGTTGTGTATTAGCCCTATGTTATTTACTTCTTCACAGAAGGCTGGGCCACTGGCTCAAAAGCCCACAAGCACTAACTCGAACTATTCTACACCTGACTGTTTAAAAAATAGCCTAACTAAGCCAATTTTTAGTCATTTAGCATCTGCATGCTTTGCACATCCTGTGAAACTGTACCCAGCACCTGGTAACCATAAGATAAACATAGTAGCTATAAAAGCCTCCAAACCACTGCTGCTCTTAGAGCTCTCCGACACAGAGACCCTACCTCCAGGCTGCTGAGCAACACTGCCTAGGTCCACAAGACCCCCTGATTCTCCTCTGCTCAGAAGTTCCCTTTCTCTCCTCTCCTGGGCAATGGCCTCCATGTTGTAGCCTCTAGATGCTTTCATGTGGTGAGGGATTTACCCTACCTGCAAACCTGTCAGAGTGCAGCTCAAGTAAAGCTCATGCATGCTACTGCCACCTTAGGGTCATATCCAACCCCTCGATCAGCTCGGGAATCTGAATTCATTGCAGGAATTGATAGTAAAGGATCATAATGATACTGTTGAGGTGATGGAATGTGACAAAGTCTGGCTTCATTTTTGGTATTTGCTGACAGTTTCCAAGCCTCATCCCTCCTTCTTTCTGTCTTGGTTCACATCTGGGCAAACTTACAAGAAAGCCCTCATGCTCCCTCCCTTGCTGATGGTGGGAAGTTCAACCACACTGACACTGGCCCACTCGGGGGGGGGGGGGGGTTTCATCCCTTCCCCATGCCCTCATCACGGTAAAAGCCAAAGCCAGCCACTCTTTCTTGCTCTCTCGGGCAATGTGTAGACCTGCTTGAGAGTTGTCCTGCTCTACCCAAAAAGCTTCATCATGTGTGATGACTTTATACCACTACAACTAACCCTTGAACAACATGGGTTTGAGCTGCATGGGTCCACTTATACCCAGCTTCTTAAAAAATAAACACAGTCCAGTACTGTAAATGTGTTTCTCTTCCTTATGATTTTAATAAATGTTCTGTTCTCTAGCTTACTTTATTGTAAGAATACGGTATATAATAGATAGGACATACAAAATATGTGTTAATCAACCGTTGATGTTGTTGGTAAGGCCATCAGTCAACAGTAGGCTATTAGTAGTTAAGTTTTGGGGGAGTCCAAAATTGTACATGCATTTTTTGATTGTGCAGGGGTCAGTGCCCCTAGCCCCCGTGTTGTTCGAGGGTCAACTGTATTACACATTACTCTATATACAACAGTCTACCACTACTCCCCATATACTCTTGGGGTATGTGCGTGGCATCGTCTCAACATCTAAACCAACGTTTGTTACAAGGTCTATTCTGCCTCTCTAGAGCGATCACAACACTGAGATATTCTATATACTGTTTTCTGAGCGGTTACACCGAGGCATATGCTAACCAAATGTCACTGAACTGAATACTTATATCTGTATTTTGCCATAGTTAAGTTACATCTCAATTTCAAAAGAAAGCATATTTAAAGAAACTTCCATTTATGGTATTGACAACCAAGGATATTTAGACCAACTTTCTACACTAAAGACAAATGAAAACATTTGATTACATATTTCAAAATGTTAAAGTCATCAGAAAACATAAAAATTTAGGGAAATACTGGGCCACATTATGAATACCAAAGTACCTAAGCCATTTTTTCTTTGAAGGTATTTTCCGATTCTAGAACACCAGAGGATTGGTTTTGGCAGCTCCCGGTGGTGTGGTAAAAGCAACATGAAACAAAGTCAATATTTGAATCAGAAATAATCTCACCAGCCATGCAAAGAAGCAGGAAAATATCCTTATCCAGGAGGAAAAAAAATCAATCAATAGAAATAAACTCAGAAATGATAGAAAATGTTGAAATAGCTGACAAGAACTTTAAAATCAGCTGTAAGTGAAATATTAAATTTTATTTAAAATAGCAGGTATTTCCATTTATGAAGAGTTTTTAATGACTTAGGGAAATCCTGATCTACATAACAGGATACAGAATTATATATACTAATTATGTCAAGTGGGTGAAGATTTTTTTTAGATGTAGAGAATTCAGGTAACATATTGATAGGAGCTGATAGAATTATTATTATTCTTTAAAAAATTTTTTTTAATGTTTATTTATTTTTGAGACAGAGACAGAGCATGAGTGGGGGAGGGGCAGAGAGAGAGGGAGACAGAATCTGCGGCAAACTCCAGGCTCTGAGCCATCAGCACAGAGTCATCAGCACAGAGCCCGACGCGGGGCTCAAACTCATCAACCGCGAGATCATGACCTGAGCCGAAGTTGGACGCTCAACTGACTGAGCCACCCAGGCGCCCTGAATTATTATTCTTTTTATGATAAGAGAATATGATTAGAAAAATGGGTAGTAAGCTACATAATATAAGATGAAAAATTCTAGAATAAAATTAGTAGAAAATTTCTATGGGAATGCCTAGAAAGTACCAACTATCTCTGCTCTGGGAAAAATGTAACAGACTTTTCTGAGTGATATTTAAAAATAGTTCTTAGAGGGGTGCCAGGGTGGCTCAGTCAGTTGAGCATCTGAATCTTGATATCGGCTCAGGTCATGATCTCATGGTCATGGGATCAAGCCCCATTTTGGGCTCTGCACCGAGCATGGAATCTGCTTGGGATTCTCTCCCTCTCTCTCTCTCTCTCTCTCTCTCTCTCTCTCTCTGCCTCTCCCCTGCTTGTGCATGCTCTCTCTTTCTCAAAATAAATAAACATTTAAAAAATAGTTCTTACAGTTTTAGGTGTAGCCTCAAAATATGTTTATTTTTATAAAGTTATCAACCTAGATGTTATTCATGATTTAATTTTTAGTCCTATCTAGATTAAAAACAAATATTATGGGGACTCTTTCATTTCTGGGCAGAATGGAGTAGCTAGTGATAGAACAATGCTCCAGATGAGAACTAGAGAAATCAGATAAATTTTAAAAGATTGTATGTTTAAAGGCACTAGAGAGTTGCTAAAGTAATGAAGACTAAAAAGATTAAGATACCAGGTAAGGAAAATAAGGCAGAAAATCTGCAACTGTTTTTTCCCTTGGCATTTTTGCTAATTCTGGGCACAGGCAAGAGGTTATGGATCTGGGCTTTATCTAAGAAGAAAGATACGACTGAGGAACAGGGACATCAGCAGACCTTTTGGTAGTCCTGCATGGCTAGATTGACAAAGTTGCAGATTTAAGGGTTTGAAATCTACAGTTCATTTTCCCCTCCAATATACTGCCATATTCTGAAGCTGCATGAGGCTAAAAAGTTAAGCCAAAGACCTTAAAAAGCAAAACAGAATTTCCAGTAGATCCAAGCATCAGGACACAAAAGAATTAGCTTCAAGATCAACCTAAGGGAATGACCCTGTGAACACAACAGGCTTTTATTTGAAGGTCACGAAGAACTATGATTTGGGAATAAGAAGAAACCAAAAGGAGACTAAGCCTTACCAAATTTTCAATCTAGTCTCAAGTCAGATCATTCCTTGACTGAATTAAAGTGTTCAGTTATCCTCCCACAGTCCTATATCTCTATATGTTTAACAGAGGAAACAGTAAAACCTCTCCACAGGAAGATAACATTACCTGAAACATCTACAATTTTTAAAATATGCAATGTACAGCCTCCCACCAGAAATTATCAGGCATGCCAAGAGACAGGGCAATATGGCCAAAAATCAGAATAAAAAAGACTATTAAATAGGCCTACAGGTGTTCCAGATATTGAAATTGGTAGATAAGAACTTGACAATAACCATGATTATATATTCTTAAATATAAGATAATATGGAAAAATAGATGGAAAGATGAAGAATTTCACCAGAGAATTCAAATACACCAAAAGGGTGGGAGAACAAAAGCACACTTTAGAACTTAAAAAAAAAAAAAAAAAATATGATACTAAGAACTCAATAAATGGATTTAAAAGCACATTACATATAGAAATTAGAATTAGTAAACTAGAAGGTTAACAAAAAATATCTTAAGAGAAGACAAAAGAAAAAAAAAAAAAGGAAAACACAGAAAGTACATCAGAACATGTGAAACCCAGTGAGGAGGTCTTACATTCATGTAATTAGTGTCCCAGACAACAAGGAATACTCAATATTTGAACAGATAGTAGCTGAGAATTTTCAAAACAGATGAAAAATATCAATTCCTCAATTCAATAATCTGTGTGATCCCCAAGCAAAATAAATACAAAGTAAACCACATTGAAGTAGATAATAAATTGCTGAAAATCAAAGACAAAGATAAAAGCTTAAAAGCAGGTATGGTGCTGGGGAAGTATGAGGTGCAAGGGGATGGCTCTGGACCTCAAAGAACCAACAATAAAACTAACAGTTGACTTATTAGAAATCGATGGAAACCAGAGAATGAAATGGAGTTATTAAAGTACTAGCTTACAAATCTATATCCAAAAGGACTTATGCGCTATTTAATCTTGACTCAGATATTTATGAAAACATTTAGGGTCTGTATGGATCTATCCATTTCCTTTCCCCCCTTTATTTTAGGAAGGAATCTGAAATGCTTTCTGAAAAATTTATATAAGGTACAGGATATAGGGTTAATCACTTAAGCCTGGTGTTTTGATTATATATGTCTTTTGCTTATGTGTGATCAAGCAGAGATACTTAGTTTACAGGAATTACTCTGTATCTTATTCCCATAGTCAGTGATCACTGTGGTGTGCAGAGAGAGGGAGCTGGACAGGGTGAGTTTATTTATACAATGAAGATCATTTATGTAAAAGGGGTTGACCTCTATCTTCTCTCTTAAAGAAATCTGTTAAAATTTCCCTTGGATTACTTATTTTACATCCTGTTTCAATCTGTTTCTATGATAGCTAACCTTATTTCAAAAATTATTAAGCCTCACCTACTGTATAGTCTCCAAAACCAATTGCAGTTATGGTGGTGAATGAATAATAAACTCCTTCAGGTTAAGTCCAATTCTCTAATTACATGAAAACAAATGGTGGTAATACCAGAAAGAAAAGGAATCCAATCATGATGAAAAATACCCAAGGTAAACACTTTTCTAAACTATATTAGAAAAAGAGATAAAATGTTAGCATTTACATCATAGACCAGAAGCATTAAAAAACTGTTTGTTCTACTAACTTAGAGTTCTTATTTACTCCTTCACTGCTGAAAGGCTTGGGGCCCTTACTATAAAGGGATCATGCCTTTGAATAATCCTGCCCCTAGGAGTTTGTCCAGGCTCTACCAGTCTACCTCCTATCATCCTGTGTTCTGTCATCTCTGGTCTTCTCTCCTGTTGTTTCCTAGTCTCTGTGTCTACACCATGATTTAAGATTAATTTCCATGTAACACTTTAACTTGACCCTCTTCCTTCTAAGATTGCCCTTGCCTAGGTATCAGGCTACAGTTCTGCATTGTTCTAGGTGCGGCCCACATACCCCCAGCCTACTCCAGGACACCTCATCCAGACTAAGCTCTACACCTTTCTGTGTGCTTGCATTATAAGGTAAATTAAACAAAGTGTCAGCTTCGTAGAAGATCAGGTCACTGACTGGCATCAGTGAATGGATCATTTACTGCTTAGAGAACCCCACAGAAAAAAACCATATTTACATTTTCAAGCAGAATCAAGACATTCATCTTGTAATTTAATTTCTTCCTTCTCACTTTCTTTTTTTATCATGACTCAAGTCTCTACCCATTTATTATAAAGTCATCACTCATCCAGCATCTTTTGCCCATATTGCCAGCCAGCATTATAAGAGATGCAAAGCAAAAAAAGGGGGAAAAAAAGACATATTTTAGGCCTTCACCAAGCTTTGATAAATCAACATTTGGAAAACTTGTTTTTCATTTACATAAAAAATATCATTTACTTATATTTACATATAATTTACTTCATAACACCAGGGACTGTGAATTCTAAGTACCACAATGACAGGGCTGAGTTTTAAAAACACTATTGCCTAAGGAGATTTAGGTTTTTATAGTAATTAGTTGTAGTGGTCACATTAGATCCTGATGTGTACTGTATTTTCTTTTGTGGGGGTACAATTTAATATTTGTAGATTATTCTGAACGCTAGAAAGGGGGACACATGGGGAAGGGCTTTGGAATCAACCAACATTGGAAGGGCCCCCAACTGGGAAGTACCCCCTCCCCCAAGCCCTCCTGGATGATACAGAGAAAATTTAGGGAAAAAAGGCAGCAGACAGACATTTGGTATAGATTTTGTGGATTTTATTTTTCTGTGGAATCAAGACGTGTTGAAGCATTCATTTCTCTGTGAGCATAATGAGAATGTTCTCATTTTATTACATTAAATCACATTCAGACAGAAGTTGAGCATTTCAAATGTTGGAAATGTCTTATTTGAATTCTGATAATATCTAGTGTAGTTTTTATAAGCTTTCCTGAGTGTGGATGGGCAAGATTGTGGAGCTTTATTTGAGAGGGGAAATCGAATGAGTTGGATTTGGCCCTGTTGTGATATAGCACTGACAGTGATTATGGACTATCTTAACCTGATTTCAAGGCTTCTGAAGACCGCACCAGGGAGGGTTTGACCTAAGGATCTGATCGTTTCTGTTACTAGGTGGATTTACAGGAGAGGAGAGAAAGGTCGTCGAAGAGGTCCTTGAAAGCATATACAGATTTCCCTGAGAGGCACAGCAGCAGGCCTGGCTGATCACACCCTATGTCTTTATGTCCACTGGGTTAACAGAAGAAACAAAAAGGCTGGGAAAGCTAGCTTGTAGTGAGGGCTAAGGGATCCCCAATCCACTTCTTCCCTACCATCGTGTCCAGGTAGGGAACACTCCAGGACCAAGGGCTCGCTGTGTGTACTCACTGTGTCTACCTCCTGGAAATTTTTCTATCTTCGGATTCAGTTATAGGATCAACTCTATCGTCTCAAATTCATGGGGAAGCCCTAACCCCTCCTATCTCAGAATGTGACCATATTTGAAGATAGGGCCTTTAAAAAGGTAATTAAGTTAAAATGAGGTCAGTGGAGTGGGCCCTAGTCTAATCTGAGTGATTTCCTCATAAAAACAGATTAGGAAAGACAGCAGGGGCTGACACCAGGGGCTTCCCAGGACAGCCTTGTGAAGAGGCAATGCGAGGGCAGCCATTTGGAAGCCAAGGAAAGATGCTTTAGGAGAAATCAAATCTGTCTGCACCTTGATCTTGGACTTCTAGTCTCCAGAATGGGAGTAAATAGGTTTCTGTTGTGGAAGCCACCAAATCTGTAGTATTTTATTTTGGTGGTCCTAGCTGACTAATAATACTCTTTTGTCCCACAGGCCGAAAGATCTGCATCAACTTGGAGGCTACATTGCCTTGAGAAGTCTTAGTCTCCACTCAGTATTGAGGCAAACACTCTTCTTTTGGTGCTTGCACTTTCCTAACAGGCATTTGTCTAAACCTACTATTCTTTCCCTCTTATCAATTACACATGAATGTGGGCCCAGGGGAAAGGACAGCAAAGAAGCCATTTAAGTTTGACCAAAGTTAAGTTATCTTTATGATCCATCCTGAGTCGCCACAGGACCACATCCATTTGGTCCAAACACTTCAAAGTTATATAAAGCATCATGGAGTGCTGGTTTTAGCAAAAATGGACAAGATCTTGTAAGCCTGCTTATCTAAGTTTATTATTGAGTATCTTGCCCTAAGCTCAACACAATTCACATAGCACTCTTTCATTCTATAGGCCTGAGAAATATTGTTGTATGTGAATGTATTAAACAATCTATTGTACAGAGTAGTGATATGGAGAGAAGCAGAAGAGTTAGATTTTGGCTCTGATGTTAGAAATCTCGACCCTATCAGTTTGTTTCTATTGTTTTAGATAGTAATAGCTTCCCCACCTTCCCCCACCACAAATGGAGTTGTCTTGAGGACCAGATGATAATATTGTAAAACTAAACTACATATTGCAAATCTCTAAACAAATACTTATTCATACATGTGACTTAAAAAAAAAACTATTCAGATATTACAATATTTCCCCCACCCTCAAAGTTCTGTAATTGTCGGCTAAAGACTAATCACTTGATCCCAAATGTTTAAAATATTTTAGACTTAGTTTTTTGTTCTTACTGCCTCCCTGTCTCCCCATTTATGAAACAAGATTACATAAATCAGTTTTTACATATTTAACTTTTACAGCGAATAAAGTTGTGTTCTGTAAGCCAGAGAATTATTACAACTGGGGATAAGATAGCAAACAAACTGCATACAACAGTTTCTGGCCCCTCACTCAAAAATAAAACTTCTTTACACAATAATATATAACTAGCAATAAAAACAAACTAACTGTTAAATGCTAAAGATGAAAATTCACATGTACCCATAATAATATGAAAGTTTTGCTAGATGCTTAAAAAATGTAAAACGATTAGAAGTTATACAGAATATATACAGTTTTTTTTTTTTTAGCATGTTTCATTATCATGACAAATCCATTTTAACCACTATTAAAGTTCTGTTTACAAGTTTGTGAATGGGCAGGAGAGATTTAAAAAGTTCGTGAATGAATCGCCTCTCGGCCTTTTGGCTAAGATCAAGTGTAGAAAGTTCGTGAATGGTTTGTTTAAATTGTTAATATAAATATAATTTAACATGATATAATTGTAGGTACATTATAATAATAATTTAAACATAAGTAAATTATGAAAAAAATGGAATACAATTAAGTCATTAGACTTCATTAAGTAGCTTTTTAAAATACGATCACAGAGAGGTGTCTATAATTTTGAAGCTAAAGAGATAATAAAATTTTAAAAAATACTGTGTAGGGAGTGATATCAGCATCATGGTAGCATAAGATATCCCTTGTTTTTGGCCCTGTTCCCCACAACAAAAATTTGGCATCCATCCATGGACAAGAGTGCCTTTGAGGGAGCTGTGGGATCCAGCCCCATATACCAAGGGACCCAAGAGGCATCTAGCCCACCTGTATGCCAGGTAGTAGGCAGAGAAGCCTTGGTCCCAGCTGTGGACCCCCCAGTGGTCTATGAACCACCTCTAGTTCCCCTTGGCTGCTGTGCTTTCTAGAGAACACTGACTAAGACAATCACTCCTAGGTGAGAGAACCTTTGTGGACCTCTAGGTTTCCAGAGGAAAAGTTCCAGCACTCCACTGGAGAAAAAAAAAAAAAAAATCAGACAAACAAAACAAGTTTGGCCACATTTGAATTGATAAGAGGAACAATTTGACTTTGCCTGTATCACCTCTACCTTAAAGTGGCCCAGCTGAGGGCCAAAAAAGATCTTTCTCTGCCTATGTTTTACCCTGTGGGGGAAAGAGAAAGAATGAGAGTGAGCACTCGAGTTTCTCTGTGTGGGATGCTGCCGAAGGGGCTCATTTCTCTCTCACCACATTCAGAGGACTGAATTGCGAGCTATGTGACTGGGGCAGGGGTGTGGGGAGAGGCTGAAAAGTACTCTTAGGGCATTAAAGGAACACAGATCCTAACTGCGTCTCAGATTCCATCAAGAAGCCCAGCTCTGACCACTGGGAATGCCTCACTGGCCCACAGGCCCCCCAGGGCTCTGTGTCTCACCCTCACACTCTCCTTACCCTATGGCCAGCCCCCTGTGTACATTTCTGACATGTATCAAGTCATGTGTCAAGGCTACTGAACAAGTGCAGAAAGTCAGCCAAATATGTGGGCCAGACAGAAACCACAAATTTGAGCTTTAGTGTCAGCTTTGGAAGAACAAAAGAGAGGCTGTCAGCACTCAGCTGGATGTGTTGAGGCTCCAGAGAAGGCACATTGGCTTAAGCATTTTGCCAAAAGAGCGAGAAAGAACAGGTACACACTTACAAGGTCTGAGATCGCCTCGGAATCTCCAGCAGGGTTGACAGAAAGTATTTCTATCTTGAAGCTAGTGAAACTGGAGGGGGTGTCTGCTATTTCGAATGAGAAGACAGCAACGCAAAACTTCAAAGCACATGAAAAATCAAAGCAACGTGACACTGTTAAAGGATCACAATAATTCCCTGGTACCCAAACCCAAAGACAGTGTTCTGCAATTTACCAGATAAAGAATTTAAAAAGTAAAAAAGACCAGAGACAACAAATGCTGGCAAGGTTACGGAGAATAAAAAGTCCTTGTGCCTTGCTGGTGGGAATGTAAACCGGTGCGGCCACTCTGGAAAATAGTATGGAGGTTCCTCAAGAAATTAAAAATAGAACTACCATATTATCTAGCAATCCCCCTTCTGGGTATATGTCCAAAGGAAAGGGTAACGATCTCAAAGAGGTAGCTACACTCTCATGTTCACTGCAGCATTACTCACAATTGCCAAGGCATGGAAAAAACCTAAGTGTCTTTTGACAGATAAATGGATAAAGATACACACACATATAATTGTAGATACATTATAATACAATGAATTATTATTGTATTGTATTGTATTATTGTATTGTATATAATTCGTATACAATGAATTATTATTCAGCTATGAGAAGGAAGTAAATACTGCCATTTGCAACAACATGGATGGACTTTGAGGGCATTATGCTGAGTGACATAAGTAGGAGAGAAAGATAAAAAGTTGACTCTTCAACAGCACTAGTTTGAATTGCACAGGGTCCACTTAAATGTGGATTTTTTTTACAGTGCAGTACCATAGATTGGTGCACACCTTAAACTTATATAAGGTTCTATGTCAGTTATATCTCAATAAAGCTGGAAAAATCCTGTATACATATGTTTGTGTATACATTGAGAAATTCTGGAAAGATATATAATGAACTGCATCAGCTTAGTGATTAATTATAAGGTGTTAATACAAGTCGGAATGCCGTTCATGTGCCCCATCCTTCCATCCTCCCGAAAATAACCCCTGTACTGACTTATACAGGAATCACTTCCTTGCATTTCTTAACGGCAGTGGTTCTTAAAGCATGGACTGTAACTCTCAGGAGCCCCAAAACCTTTCTGCACATCTGCAAGATCAAAACTGTTTTCATAATAATACTAAGACATAATTTGCCTTTTTTACTGTATTGACGTTTGTACTGATGGAGAGAGATGGTGTTAAAACTGCTGACACCACAAATATCAAGGCGACAGCAGCTGACTGTACTAGCAGTCATTATATTCTTGAACATGAGGCATGCGTGGTTAAAAAAAAAAAAAAAAAGCCAGCCTCACTTAAGAATGTCTTAATCCAGTAATTTAAGAACTATTAAGTTATGAGTCTTGAGTACATGAATTTTTAACATTCTGCAAAATTAACTTATTTTTTCTGATATTAATATTCTGGAGAAAATGAGAAAGTATGCTTACTGCACTTCTGCTGATTACTGAGGTATTGTGCTTTTCCTAAAGAATAGTTTATCAACAAAAGCCTTTGAGCTGTTTGCACTCGATAATTTTTAGGAGTGGAAAGGCATCTTGAGACAAAAAAAGTCTGAGAACTACTGCTTTATGGTTTTATCACGCTATGTGGATCCCTATACACTTTAATTTAGCTTGTCCAGTTTTTAACTTGATAGGAGTTTTACAGCTTCCCCTCCGTTTTTTTTTTTTTAGATGTTTGTTTATTCTGGAGACAGAGAGCATGAGTTTGGGAGGGGCAGAGAGAGAAGGAGACAGAGAATCCCAAGCAGGCTCCATGCTGTCAGCACAGAGCCTAGAACTCATGAATTGTGAGATCGTGACCTGAGCTGAAATCAAGAGTCAGACGCTTAACCGAGTGAGCCACCCAGGCACCTCTCCTCCTCCTTTTTTTTAAATGGTTATTTATTTATTTTGAGAGACAGAGAGGGTATGTACACTCACATGTGTGCGTGCAGGGGAGGGGCCTAGAGAGAGAGGGAGAGAGAGAGAGAATCCCAAGCAGTCTCCATGCTAGCACAGAGCCTGATGTGAGGCTTGATTTCACAACCATGAGATCATGATCTCAGCTGAAGTCAAGAGTCAAATGCTTAACCAACTGAGCCACCCAGATGCCCCTCCCCTCCTTCTTTTAAAAACAGGTTTAACTGACCAAAATAAACTTTGGACAACTTCATAAGTTTTGACATATGTATCCACGTGTGAAACCACAATCACAATTATGATAATGAATTTGTCTACCAACTCTAAAAGTTTCCTCATTTCCTTTGATGGTCTGACTTACCCAGCTCGCCACACCCTACCCTGACCTCTGACCTTAGACCCTAACAGGTCTGCTTTCTGTCACTCTACAATAGCTTGCATTTCCTAGAATTTTCTGTAAATCATATGGTATGTAGTCTTTTTTTTTTTTTTTTTGGTGTGGCTTCTTTCAGTAAGAATGATTACTTTGAGGTTTATCCATGTTGTGTAGTGTTATAAATCGTTCATTACTTTTATTGATAAGTATTATTCATATATATATATATATATATACACACACATATATATATATATACTATTCACATATCAATCACAGTTGTATATTCATTCACTTGTTCATGGACATTTCAGTTGTTTCCAGTTTTGAACTACTACAAATAAGGTTGCAATGAATATTTATGTACTAATCTTTGAAAGGACATAAGCATTCATTTCTTTTAAGCAAATACCTAGTAATGAAATGGCTAGATCATAAAGTAAATGTACACTTAATTTTTTTAAGGAATTGCCAAAAACTGTTTTTAAAGGTGATTGTACCATCTCATGTTCCCATTTCATGTATGAGAGTTCCAGTTCCTCCATATCCTTGCCAACACTTGGTGTGGTCAATTTTTTTCTTTTGAACTGTTATGTTAGATGTGTGTTGGTATCTCATTGCTGTTATTGTCCTGCATTGTCCTAATGACTAATACTTAGGATTTTTTTCTTAGCATTTTTTAATGTGCTTGTTTGCCTTGTGTATATTTTTTTACTGGTAAAGGTGTGTTTAAGTCTTTTTCCCATTTAAAAATACTGAACTATTACTGAATTTTAAGAATTCTTAAATATTCTAGATGCACACCCTTTTACTGGGTATATAATTTGCAAACATTTTCTCCCAGTCTGTAGTTAGTCTCTCCATTGTTTTAACAGTTTCTTTTGAAAGGCAGAAGTTTTTCACATTTTAATCTTAAGTGTCAATCAGGCTTTAGGTCAGTGTCTCTTAAACTTTTGTGTGCATCTTTATTCACTTGCAGGGCTTGTTAAAACAGACTCATGGACCTATCCCAGAGTTCCTGATTCAGAACTCATGGATGGGACCTGAGTATCTGCATTCCTAAAAATTCCCAGATAACATTGATGCTGCTATTCCTGGGACCATGCTTTGAGAGCCAGTCATCTAGATCAGAGTTTCTCAGCCTTGATACTAATGACATTTTGGACCCAATAATTCTTTGTGGTGAGGGCCTGACTTATGCATTGTAGAATATTTAAGAGCATCCCCAGCCTCGACCACCTAGATGCTAGTAGCACTTCCTCCTGAGTTGTGACAATTGAATATGCGTCTAGACATTGCCTAATGTCCCTCTTGGAAGGCAAAAATCACTCCAGTTAAGAACCATTGGTCTGGATCCATGGTTCTCAACCTTGTTGCACACTGAAATGACTTGGAGTGGTTTAAAAACCATTGAGGGGGCGCCTGGGTGGCTCAGTCAGTTGAACGTCTGACTTTAGCTCAGGTCATGATCTCATGGTTCATGGGTTCGAGCTCCACATCGGGCTCTGTGCTAAAAGCTCAGAGCCTGGACGCTGCTTCAGATTCTCTGTCTCCCTCTCTCTCTCTCTGCCTCTCCCCTGCTCACACTCTGTCTCTGTCTTTCAAAAATGAATAAACAGATGAAAGGAGAAGATGGTGGTGTAGGAGGACGCTGGGCTCACTGCATCCTGCGGATCACTTAGATTCCACCCACACTTGCCTAAATAACCCAGAAAACCACCAGAAGACTAGCAGAACGGATTCTCCGGAGCCAAGCATAGACAAGAGGCCCATGGAAGAGGGTAGGAAGGGTGGAGAGGCGGTGCGCGCTACACGGACTGGAGGGAGGGAGCCAGGGCAGAGGGGCAGCCCGCCGACAAAGCAAAGCAGAGACCCCGAGTCTGGCTTGCAAAAGCGGAGGGGCCGGACGGAGTGTGTTCTGACAGCAAGCGGGACTTAACATCTGGAAGGTAATAAGTTAACACCTCTGCTCAGAGAATGGGAGGGCTAGAGGACAATGGGAGGGAGAGTTGTTGACCGCCCCCACCCCCCCACCCCCCACGACAGAGCTCAGCTTGGCAGGGAACAAAAGCGCTCAACAGCACCATCTCCCTTCCTCATCCCCCAGCCAAAATCCCAAAGGGAACCAGTTCCCGTCAGGGAACTTGTTTGCACCCCGCAAACACCCAACGCTGTGCTTCTGCGGATCCATCCCTCCAGTGGCAGGTCTGACTCCCTCCCGGTGCTGCAGGGCCCCTCCTGAAGTGGATCACTGAAGGAAAAGCCAGCTGAGCCTTCCCCTCCCGCCCCGTGCACCTTGCTGATCCACCCCAGCTAATATGCCAGATCCCCAGCACCACAAGCCTGGCAGTGTGCAAGTAGCCCAGATGGCCACACCACCCCACAGTGAATACCGCCCCTAGGAGAGGGGAAGAGAAAGTACACACCAGTCTGACTGTGGCCCCAGCAGTGGGCTGGGGGCAGACATCAGGTCTGACTGCGGCCCCGCCCACCAACGCAAGTTATTCAAGACAGCACAGGGGAAGTGCCCCGAAGTTCTGCACCACTCCAGGGACTACCCAAAATGATGAAACGGAAGGATTCCCCTCAAAAAAACCTCCAGGAAATAATGACTGTTGACGAACTGGTCAAAAACGATTTAAACAATATAACAGAAAGTGAATTTAGAATAATAGTCATAAAATTAATCACTGGGCTTGAAAACAGTATACAGGAGAGCAGAGAATCTATTGCTACAGAGATCAAGGGACAAAGGAACAGCCAGGAGGAGCTAAAAAAATGCTATTAATGAGCTGCAAAATAAAACGGAGATGACCACAGCTCGGATTGAAGAGGCAGAGAAGAGAATAGGTGAACTAGAAGATAAAATTATGGAGAAAGAAGAAGCTGAGAAAAAGAGAGATAAAAAAATCCAGGAGTATGAGGGGAAAATTAGAGAATTAAGTGATGCACTAAAGAGAAATAATCTACGTATAACTGGTATTCCAGAGGAGGAAGAGAGAGGGAAAGGTGCTGAAAGTGTATTTAAAGAAATAATAGCTGAGAACTTCCTGGATCTGGGGAAGGAAAAAGGCATGGAAATCCAAGAGGCACAGAGAACTCCCTTCAGACGTAACTTGAATCGATCTTCTACACAACATATCATAGTCAAACTGGCAAAATACAAGGATAAAGAGAAAATATTGAAAGCAGCTAGAGATAAACGTGCTCTAACATATAAAGGGAGACTGATAAGACTCGTGACGGATCTCTCTACTGAAACTTGGCAGACCAGAAAGGAATGGCAGGAAATCTTCAATGTGATGAACAGAAAAAAAATATGCAGCTGAGAATCCTCTATCCAGCAAATCCGTCATTTAGAATAGAAGGAGAGATAAGGGTCTTCCCAAACAAACAAAAACTGAAGGAATTCATCACCACTAAGCCAGCCCTACAAGAGATCCTAAGGGGGATCAAAAAGTACCAGAGATATCGCTTCAAGCATGAAACCTACAGTCATCACAATGACTCTAAACCCATATCTTTCTATAATAACACTGAATGTAAATGGACTAAATGTGCCAACCAAAAGACATAGGGTATCAGAATGGATAAAAAAACAAGACTCATCTATTTGCTATCTACAAGAGATTCATTTTAGATCTGAGGACACTTTCAGATTGAAAGTGAGGGGATGGAGAACTATTTATCATTCCACTGGAAGTCAAAAGAAAGCTGGAGTAGCCATACTTATATCAGACAAACTAGACTTTAAATTAAAGGTTGTAACAAGAGATGAAGAAGGGCATTATATAATAATTACAGGGTCTATCCATCAAGAAGAACTAACAATTATAAATGTCTATGCGCCGAATACGGGAGCCCCCAAATTTATAAAACAATTACTCACAAACATAAGCAACCTTATTGACAAGAATGTGGTAATTGCAGGGGACTTTAATACCCCACTTACAACAATGGATAGATCACCTAGACACATGGTCAATAAAGAAACAAGGGCCCTGAATGATACATTGGATCAGATGGACTTGACAGATATATTTAGAACTCTGCATCCCAAAGCAACAGAATATACTTTCTTCTAGAGTGCACATGGAACATTCTCCAAGATAGATCATATACTGGGTCACAAACAGCCCTTCATAAGTATACAAGAATTGAGATCATACCATGCATACTTTGGGACCACAATGCTATGAAGCTTGAAATCAACCACAGGAAAAAGTCTGGAAAACCTCCAAAAGCATGGAAGTTAAAGAACACCCTACTAAAGAATGAATGGGTCAACCAGGCAATTAGAGAAGAAATTTAAAAATATATGGAAACAAACAAAAATGAAAATACAACAATCCAAACGCTTTGGGACGCAGCGAAGGCAGTCCTGAGAGGAAAATACATTGCAGTCCAGGCCTATCTCAAGAAACAAGAAAAATCCCAACTACAAAATCTAACAGCACACCTAAAGGAAATAGAAGCAGAACAGCAAAGACAGCCTAAACCCAGCAGCAGAAGAGAAATAATAAAGATCAGAGCAGAAATAAACAATACAGAATCTAAAAAAACTGTAGAGCAGATCAATGAAACCAAGAGTTGATTTTTTGAAAAAATAAACAAAATTGATAAACCTCTAGCCAAGCTTCTCAAAAAGAAAAGGGAGATGACCCAAATAGATAAAATCATGAATGAAAATGGAATTATTACAACCAATCCCCCAGAGATACAAGCAATTATCAGGGAATACTATGAAAAATTATATGCCAACAAAATGGACAACCTGGAAGAAATGGACAAATTCCTAAACACCCACATGCTTCCAAAACTCAAACTGGAGGAAATAGAAAGCTTGAACAGACCCATAACCAGCAAAGAAATTGAATCAGTTATCAAAAATCTCCCAACAAATAAGAGTCCAGGACCAGATGGCTTCCCAAGAGAGTTCTACCAGACATTTAAAGCAGAGATAATACCTATCCTTCTCAAGCTATTCCAAGAAATAGAAAGGGAAGGAAAACTTCCAGACTCATTCTATGAAGCCAGTATTACTTTGATTCCTAAACCAGACAGAGACCCAGTAAAAAAAGAGAACTACAGGCCAATATCCCTGATGAATATGGATGCAAAAATTCTCAATAAGATACTGGCAAATCGAATTCAAAAGCATATAAAAAGAATTATTCACCATGATCAAGTGGGATTCATTCCTGGGATGCAGGGCTGGTTCAACATTCGCAAATCAATCAACGTGATACATCACATTAATAAAAGAAAAGATAAGAACCATATGATCCTGTCAATCGATGCAGAAAAAGCATTTGACAAAATTCAGCATCCTTTCTTAATAAAAATGCTCAAGAAAGTCGGGATAGAAGGAACATACTTAAACATCATAAAAGCCATTTATGAAAAGCCCACAGCTAACATCATCCTCAATGGGGAAAACTGAGAGCTTTTTCCCTGAGATCAGGAACACGACAGGGATGCCCACTCTCACCGCTGTCATTTAACATAGTGTTGGAAGTGCTAGCATCAGCAATCAGACAACAAAAGGAAACCAAAGGCATCAAAATTGGCAAAGATGAAGTCAAGCTTTCACTTTTTGCAGATGACATGTTATTATACATGGAAAATCTGATAGACTCCACCAGAAGTCTGCTATGAATTCAGCAAAGTTGCAGGATACAAAATCAATGTACAGAAATCAGTTGCATTCTTGTACACTAATAATGAAGCAACAGAAAGACAAATAAAGAAACTGATCCCATTCCCAATTGCACCAAGAAGCATAAAATACCTAGGGATAAATCTAACCAAAGATGTAAAAGATCTGTATGCTGAAAACTATAGAAAGCTTATGAAGGAAATTAAAGAAGATATAAAGAAATGGAAAAACATTCCGTGCTCATGGGTTGGAAGGATAAATATTGTTAAAATGTCAATACTACCCAAAGTTATCTACACATTCAATGCAATCCCAATCAAAATAGCACCAGCATTCTTCTCGAAGCTAGAACAAGCGATCCTAAAATTCATATAGAACCACAAAAGGCTTCAAATAGCCAAAGTAATTTTGAAGAAGACCAAAGCAGGAGGCATCACAATCCCAGACTTTAGCCTCTACTACAAAGCTGTAATCATCATGGTACTGGCACAAAAACAGACACATAGCCCAATGGAATAGAATAGAAACCCCAGAAATAGACCCACAAACGTATGGCCAACTTATCTTTGACAAAGCAGGAAAGAACATCCAATGGAAAAAAGACAGTCTCTTTAACAAATGGTGCTGGGAGAACTGGACAGCAACATGCAGAAGGTTGAAACTAGACCACTTTCTCACACCATTCACAAAAATAAACTCAAAATGGATAAAGGACCTGAATGTGAGACAGGAAACCATCAAAACACTAGAGGAGACAGCAGGAAAAGACCTGTCTGACCTCAGCCACAGCAATTTCTTACTTGACACATCCCCAAAGGCAAGGGAATTCAAAGCAAAAATGAACTATTGGGACCTCATGAAGATAAAAAGCTTCTGCATAGCAAAGGAAACAATCAACAAAACTGAAAGGCAACCAACGGAATGGGAAAAGTTATTTGCAAATGACACATCGGACAAAGGGCTAGTATCCAAAATCTATAAAGAGCTCACCAAACTCCACACCCGAAAAACAAATAACCCAGTGAAGAAATGGGCAGAAAACATGAATAGACACTTCTCTAAAGAAGACATCCGGATGGCCAACAGGCACATGAAAAGATGCTCAACGTCGCTCCTCATCAGGGAAATACAAATCAAAACCACACTCAGATACAACCTCACGCCAGTCAGAGTGGCCAAAATGAACAAATCAGGAGACTAGAGATGCTGGAGAGGATGTGGAGAAACGGGAACCCTCTTGCACTGTTGGTGGGAATGCAAATTGGTGCAGCCGCTCTGGAAAACAGTGTGGAGGTTCCTCAGAAAATTAAAAATAGACCTACCCTATGACCCAGCAGTAGCACTGTTAGGAATTTACCCAAGGGATACAGGAGTACTGATGCATAGGGGCACTTGTACCCCAATGTTTATAGAAGCACTCTCAACAATAGCCAAATTATGGAAAGAGCCTAAATGTCCATCAACAGATGAATGGATAAAGAAATTGTGGTTTATATACACAATGGAGTACTACGTGGCAATGAGAAAGAATGAAATATGGCCCTTTGTAGCAACGTGGATGGAACTGGAGAGTGTGATGCTAAGTGAAATAAGTCATACAGAGAAAGACAGATACTATATGTTTTCACTCTTATGTGGATCCTGAGAAACTTAACAGAAACCCATGGGGGAGGGGAAGGAAAAAAAAAAAAAGAGGTTAGAGTGGAAGAGAGCCAAAGCATAAGAGACTCTTAAAAACTGAGAACAAACTGAGGGTGGATGGGGGGTGGGAGGGAGGGGAGGGTAGGTGATGGGTATTGAAAGAGGGCATCTTTTGGGATGAGCACTGGGTGTTGTATGGAAATCAATTTGATAAGAAATTTCATATATTAAAAAATAATAATAATAATAACATGAAAGGATAATGCAGTCAAATCTAATTCTAATAAATGCTACATTAACAAAAAAATGAATAAACATTAAAGAATAATTAATTAAATAAATAAAATAAAATAAAGTAAAATAAAATAAAATAAAAACCATTGAGTTTCCACCTTCAAAGATTCAGATCAAATTGGCCCGGAGTGGAGCCTAGGCATCAGGATTTCTTAAAGCTCAAAGGTGATTATATTGTACAACCAAGCTTGGGACCACTGGTCTAAACTCTAATTACCTGTGCAGATTTTATAGTAACAATAGACTTCCAAAAATAACACAAGAAAAAACAAAGAAAGTGACACCCCACATTCTGAAGCCTCTCTGCCCCCAGAGTAAGGACTCTGATTATATCAATTAATGGGATTCTCATCTTGCCTATCTACTCCCTGTGGGCATTCTGAACAGGATCCCATCTTTATGTTCCTTTATAGAAAATAAAATACAGTTGACCCTTGAACAAGGTGGGGGCTAGAGGTATTGACCACATATAGTGGGAAACCCATATAACTTTGGACTCCCCCCAAACTTAACCACTAATAGCCTACTGTTGACCAGAGGCCTTACTGATAACAGTCAACTAACAAATATTTTGTATGTTATATGCCTTGTAAACTGTATTCTTACAATAAAGTATTTAGAGAAAAGAATATGTTATTTAAAAAAAGCATAGGGAAGAGAAAATATATTTACAGCATGATACTGAAAACAATCTGCCTATAGGCAGTGCACCCAGTGGTCCCTCAGATCTGTCTCTTGCTTCAACAGTATTTGGGCAGAACAGGCCCAGGGATGCCCCTCTTCCAGCCTCCCACCACCCTCCAACCTCTTTTCCAGTCACAATATTCAGAATTGTCTTCTCACCTACCCTCTGTCTGTGGGACCAGCCAACACTGTTTTCTGAGCTTAGCTTCTTATTGCTGATCAACCATGAGCCCCCAGATCCATCAGAATTATTCCACTCAGGTGGAGGCCACCATCAGCTACCTGGTCAACATGCATCTGCCGGCCTCCTACACCTCTCTCTCTGGGCTTCGGTTTCAAATTCCACCATGTGGCTCTGGAGAGTGTGGGCCACTTCTTCTGTGAGCTGGCTGAGGAGAAACACTAGGTCACCAAGCCTCTCTTCATGCAAAACCAGCACGGCAGCCATGTCCTGTCCCAGGAGGCAGAAGCCAGCCCAGGATAAGGGGGTAAAACCCCCAATGCCACGGAAACTGCCAAGGTCCTGGAGATGCGCCCGAGGCAGGCCCTTCTGGATATTTATGCCCTGGGCTCTGCGCTGGCAGGCTCCCATCCCTGTGACTCTGTGGAAAACCACTTCCTGGATGAGGAGGTGAGCTGCATCAAGAAGACAGGGACCATCTGGCTAAGGTCCGCAGGCTGGCCAGTCCTCAGGGGTGGAAGAGGATCTCTCAGAAAGGCTCACTCTTTCATGTGACTGGGAGCCTCCAGGACCCAGCAGCCCTTCAGGGGCCCCTCTGGCATCCTCCTGGCATCATGGTTTCTGTCTGATTATCTCAGCCACGATAGGGCTCTTTAAATACCCTAGAGCCCTCTCCTAAGCTGTGGACCAAATGGAAACAATAAAGCTTTCATAGTAAGGGAAAAAAAAAAAACCCTAGCAAATAAAAAAAAAGTATTTAAGTGGACCCATGCAGTTCAAACACATGTTGTTCAAGGGTTAACTGTAGCTTCTTGAAGAATGTGTACAACTTAGCAATGTGGTAATAAATTATTCAATTTTTAAATAAAGAACTGTGTTTCTAATTTTTTAAAAAGAGTAAAACCTGTGCTAATTACTAAGGTGACCACACATGTTTCTTTTTTTTTAATTTTTTTTAACGTTTATTTATTTTTGAGACAGAGAGAGACAGAATATGAACAGGGGAGGGGCAGAGAGAGAGGGAGACACAGAATCTGAAACAGGCTCCAGGCTCTGAGCGGTCAGCACAGAGACCGACGCGGGGCTCGAACTCACGGACCGTGAGATCATGACCTGAGCCGAAGTCGGACGCTTAACCGACCGAGCCACCCAGGCGCCCCATGACCACACATGTTTCAACCTGATACGTAGACAAAGCTTTGCACCTCTCAGGTCTGCACGACCTCTAATTCTTTAGGTAATCTTGGGTAAGTCATTCAGCCTTTATAAAATGTTTTCCTCTTCTGTAAAATAAAGGAGCTGGCTAAATGACTTTCAGAACATTTAGGTCATACCAATTCACCACTGTTCATCTTATAAGTTAAATGATTGGAGGCAAATCACCTAAGAGGAAACAGATGGTCTCTTGAATGCTGGATTTTCTCTTCTGTTTCATAACACAGGGTGCTTTGCTTTTTCGACTCCTACAAATTTCATTCAACATGAACCCAGTAAATATAAAATGTCATGTGCCTGGTCAATCTAAGGTTGTGAATCCATAAACAAAATTTCTCTTCCAGATACGTGTGTGTGTGTGATTGTGTGAAGAGAGAGAGAAAACTTACCTCATTTATTCCCTTATATTTAAGGTAGTTTCCAAGGTTTTCAAATGGCAGAGAAATTAATTTACCAAGATGTTTAAAGAATATGATATTTAGAGGGATTCCAATTGCAGCAAAGACAACACAGAACATCTGTCCACCAGCAGTTCTAGGAAATATTGTTCCATAACCTGATAAAAGAAAAAAGGATAAATGCGATCCCCCTCAAAATATGGTAACTTGGTATAATTTGCACATTTGACACTGGGCTTTGAGAACAAATCTTTAGTCGTTGGTACTCTAAGAGGCCTAGCACACACAGCACATATTAAAAAAAAAACAAAAAAACAAAAAAAACCCATGAGAATTCAGATTTCACTCTAAGAAAATAATCAAGAAATGTGAACGAAAACAAAAAAGATTTTTCACAGTGTCAGTGTTACAAATTAAAAAAAAAAATTGGAATCAGCATACCTGTTCAGCAATAAAGGAACCTGATCATGTACAATACGGTATATCAATGCAATGAAATATTGTGAGATCTTTAAGGATCATAATGAAATATATATGACTAGAAAGATACTGATGACATATTGCTCTGAGAAAGCCATCTAAAACTGACTATTGTCATTTATACATGAAGAACTTTCTGAGACAAAAGGTTGACAGTTCAGGTATGGGGAGCTGTGAGATTATGCTTAATTGCTTAAAAATTGTGGTTTTCTATGTATCCAAGTTTTGCATGTAGCACATTCTACTTTTGCAAGCAAACCAGAAAGTGAAGAGCATTTGCTTTATTTATCAACTAATTTTTAAAATGCATGCCACAGTTTATGAGCTCGGGCCTTCACCCAGATTCCTTTGAACCTTTTGGTATACTCTCATTCCCAGGTGCCATAAAGTATCAACCGCGAAGGCAGCGAGTCCTTCTCTCGAGAAGTAAGTGTCCCTAGCCCCTTGGAGATGCTGCACCTGGGAGGTCTGCCCACACCTCACCTTGGGAGGCACGAGTACCAACAGCTGACTGACAGAGGGTTATAAAAACACATCTTGTGGGGGCTCCCGGGTGGCTCAGTTGGTTAAGCATCAGGCTTCAGTTCAGATCATGATCTCATGGTTCATGAGTTCGAGCCCTGCATCAGGCTCTCTGCTGTCAGTGCAGATTCTGCTTCAGATCTTCTGTCCCCCTATCTCTGCCCCTCCCCTGCTTGCATACGTGCTCTCGCTCTCTCTGTCTCAAAAATAAATAAACATTTAAAAAACTTTGTGGTGTAATTTAGTCATAAATTATCTGTGGTGCAATCCCTGCTTCAGAGCTACTCTGTTGGATTAGACTAATGTTTGTGGTCATACCTCCCTTTGTTGATTTATTAATTTTAGGTATTTTGTAACTGAAAGGGATTCAACCCCTATAACCATCTTCTTCCATCTCTCCAAGTTTGATATTTATATTACCACTTCTCATTCTTCTATGTTTGCCTTTGTACTTAAAAAAATACCCCTGTTTAGGGGTGTCTGGGTGGCTCAGTCACTTAAGCGTCCAACTGTTGGTTTCAGCTCAAGTCATGATCTCATGGTTTGTGAGTTGGAGCCCCAGGTCCAGCTCTGTGCTGCAGCCCAGAGCCTGCTTGAGATGCTCTCTCTCTCCCTCTCTCTCTGTCCCTCCCTAACTCATGCTCTCTTTCTCAAAGTAAATAAACTTAAAAAAAAAAACAACACACTGTTTAAATATTCTTTATAAATTTTTGATTCCTGATATTGGAATAAGGAGTTTATCTTCCCTATTATCTTTTTTCCCTCTTTCCTTCCCCTCGTAATCATTCCATATTCTAGTTTTTTTTTTTTTTAATGTTTATTTATTTTGAGGTGGGGAGGGGTGGAGAGAGAAAGAGAGAGAGAATCCCAAGCAGGCTCGGAGCTATCAGTTCAGATCCTGACTTGAGGCTCGAACTCTCACACAGTGAGATCGTGACCTGAGCCAAAATCAAGAGTCAGACCCTCAACCAACTCACCCAGGTGCCCCTCTGGTTTCTTTTTTTTATCATCCTCTGTAATAGCATTTGCACCCTGTTCTGCAGCTACAACCTACCCCTTTGGGGAGCTCCTTACTAAGAAAAAAAATTTTTGAACCTTATTCATGGGTTCTTTTTTGCCCACGAGTTGATGATGCACCTTTTGGGGGAGTGCGAGAAGAGAATGAAGTCCCAATTGACTCATTTGGGCACATTTTTCTAGCTTTGAAACATTTTTTGTTGAGATGGGGTGGGGGTGGGGGACAACTTTTTTACTCCCCACACTTTCTGGTTCAGAGACCATACTTTTAGGCCAAGATTTTAAGAGACCCAAGTGTAGGAAAGAAGAAAAAATGTCCTTTTCACAGACAGCCATGAATATTGCCAGCTTCCCTTTTTTATCTTAGTAGACCTAGTTCTGGAAGGGTACCTGCCCCTTAAACTGACTACTTTATTTCATTAAATCTAAGATACCAAACATATAAAGATATGGACAGTATGCAGGCAGTTCCTTATGCAAAACATTTATCAAATATTTACATCCTCAGAAAAAAAGCACAATATCTACCAATTGTAGATATGATGATTAAAGAAGTCATTAAAGAGTTTCTAGGGGCGCCTGGGTGGCGCAGTCGGTTAAGCGTCTGACTTCAGCCAGGTCACGATCTCGCGGTCCGTGAGTTCGAGCCCCGCGTCAGGCTCTGGGCTGATGGCTCGGAGCCTGGAGCCTGTTTCCGATTCTGTGTCTCCCTCTCTCTCTCTGCCCCTCCCCCGTTCATGCTCTGTCTCTCTCTGTCCCAAAAATAAAAATAAAATAAAAAAAAAAACGTTGAAAAAAAAAAAAAAAGTTTCTAAATGTCCAAAAGGAGGCACTAGTCTTATTTCCTAAGGGAGGTATTCCTGACAAGATGAGAGAAGTCATTATCTGCAAATTAAGAGAAAAAACAAAAACCAAAGCTTGGGGTTGTGTAATTTATATTTCTTCAAGAAGAACACTAAAGAAAATTAGTTTCATTTAGTTGGGTTAAAAACAAACCCATATTTAACTGGGTCAAGTTAGAAATTTTCCTTAGGCTCAGGCGAAATAGAAATGCTTAGGATGATCATTTGTGATGAAGAACCCTATTTGTTTTCGGGGTGTCATAACTTTAAGAAGTTGTATATGGATTAGATATGACTATAACAATATTTTTTGAGGAAACTGGTGAGAGTGTGTATATAAATTTAGCATAAGGATTAAAATGTTAATAAAGTTCAATTATTTTAAGGTAATTAGCAAATCTGGGTCATAGATAGCTACAGAGAGACTTCCAGTTGAAGCAAACTGCGATCATGAGAGATAAAAGAAAAATAATATAAGAGCACAGTGATTTTATCACATCATTGGAGAAAAGAAAGGAGTTCATGACAGAGCCAGCAATTTCTGGAAAGTTTAAAATACATAGAATTTTGTTGGTGAAAGAACCTTGGCCAAATCTAAATCTAAAACAGTAATAGTAACAATGGGGTGTCCCGGTTGGTTAAGCGTCCAACTGTTGATTGCGGCTCAGGTCATGACCTCATAGTTTGTGAGTTTCAGCCCTGTATTGAGCTTGGTGCTGACCATGTGCAGCCTGCTTCAGATTCTCTCTCTCCCTCTTCTCTGCCCCTCCCTCCCTCTCTCCCTCTCTCTTAAAATAAATAAACGTTAAAAAAAATTTTTTTTTAACGTTTATTTATTTTTGAGACAGAGAGAGACAGAGCATGAACGGGGGAGGGGCAGAGAGAGAGGGAGACACAGAATCAGAAGCAGGCTCCAGGCTCCGAGCCATCAGCCCAGAGCCTGACGCGGGCCTCGAACTCACGGACCACGAGATCGTGACCTGAGTTGAAGTCGGAGGCTTAACCGACTAGAGCCACCCAGGCGCCCCAAAATAAATAAACTTTAAAACAAAACAACAATAAAAAAAGAATGTACTTTTTTAGGCTACCTGGATATTTCTTTTCAAGAAAGTTAAGTTATATGGTTATTTTTCTTCCATTAGAAAATCAATACAAGTTAGTCTTATAAGTAATCAGACTTTTTTCCTTTTCCTGTAACAATTAAGATTGCACAGTTGGAATCTTTTTTTTTCTTTGTTTGGTTGCAATCTTTTAATGTATTGTTGCCTGTTTTACATAAGGATAATACCGATGTTACCACAGAATTTAAAGACTAAAACAATTCTGGCCAGAGTAGACTCACATCTAGATGACTATAGCTTAATTTTTGATTTTTGATCTAGCCGAGTTTCAGTAACACCTTTCAGGACAGATATATGTGCTAGCATGGGGCGCCTGGGTGGCTCAGTTGATTAAGCGTCCGACTTTGGCTCAGGTCATGATCTCATGGTGCGTGAGATAGAGATAGCCCTGCATCAGGCTCTGCACCTGGCATGGAGCCTGCTGGGGTTTCTCTCTGTCCCTCTCCTCTTGCCCCTCCCCTGCTCATGTGTCCTTGTGCATGTACACACTCTCTCCTTCAAATAAATAAATAAATAAATAAATAAATAAATAAATAAAGAGTAATAGTAGTGACCTGTTCAAGAGGTCAGTGCCTTAATTCTCTAAACGCTCCCGAGAAACTGCAAATACAGAGTCAGGGACAAAGTGGAAAGTGATACAATGAGGAGAATAATTCAAAGATTTTTTTTCTGTGCTTCCTGATTCCTTATGAAATGTCAGAATAAATCTGGTACTAATATATCAATGGATATATTGACATGGATAGCAGAGGTATAAAGGAAGGAGGGAGAAAGGAATAAAGGAAGGACATTATAAACTGCTTATAAACATAGAAGCCCAAATCTAAATAAAATATTATTAAATAAAATCTAGTGAGTTATAAAAGAATACATTATGACTAAAAGCATGTACTAACGTTGAATAGGAAATCACAAAAAACATAATAAATTTAATATAAATATATATAATAATATAATAATAAAGATGAAAGCATATATTAATTATTTTAATTAGTACAAAAATAGGTGAAATAGTTTTAGGGTAATATTTTGTAAGTTAGAAATAGGAACAGTATGTTTAAATTTGATAAAACAAGTAACTATAACAAACACCAGCAGCTTCATGTTTAATAGTGAAATATTGGAGGTATTCTATTTCAAATACCTCTAAAAGCAAGGTAAGAATGCCATTATGGGAGTCACAGATAAATCTAATAGCAAAATTAAAATCCTAAAATTTCAAATATTGTAGTGGTTGGATACAAAGTACAGAATATGTTTGATTTGTTTAATGAGACAAAAAAAATAGAGACAGGTAGGAATACAAGATTATCAAGAAACACCAAACAAATTTAAAGAGGATAAAATAGAACTTCCAGAAAGGAAAAATATAATTCTCAAAATTAAAAATTCAAAACATTAGAAAAGAATATGGAGTCAAAAAGAAAATAAGGAAAGGTATGTCTTATTGTATTACTCAAAATACAGCAAAAAAGACAAAATAGCAAAGAATGTAAAATAGGAGTTAAGAGAAGACAGAGGAGTGAAATAATAGGTCAATAATATTGGTCATTTAGAAAAAATTAATGAATTTCCCAGAATTGGTAAGAGAAACAGCTATGAAGATTCAGGAGGCAAACCCCAAGCAAAATAAAAACAAAAGTTACATCTAGACTGTTAAATTAAAACTGAAAAATAGCAGAGATCAAAAGAAGCTCATAGAATCAGAGAAAGTAGTTTCTGATGCCAGAGAGAAAAGATAAATTACCTACAATAGTATAGGCAATTAGATTGACAGAAAATGCCTTAAAAGCAGCTGAAGGAAGCTACAAAATAGTGAAATAATTTAGTCTCCCATGTTCTGAGAGAAAACAATTGTCAACCTAGTATTGCATACTCTGCTAAAATACATTTCAAGAAAGAAGATGAGATGAATACACACTTAGACCAAAACAAAACGAATAAAAAAAGAGTGCTTTCACTAGCAGACTCTCACCAGAGAAATGTATTAAAGATGTATTTCATAGAAGAATTAAACTGGACCACTGTCTTATACCATACATAAAAATAAATTCAAAATGGATGGAAGACCTAAATGTGAGATAGGAAACCATCAAAATCCAGGAGACAACAAGCAGCAACCTCTTTGAACTTGGCCACAGCAACTTCTAACTAGACATGTCTCCAGAGGTGAGGGAAATAAAAGCAAAAATGAACTACTGAGACCTCATCAAGATAAGCTCTGCACAACAAGGGAAACAATCAAGGAAACCAAAAGGCAAATGGCAGAATCGGAGAAGATATGAGCAAGAAAAAAAAGGGGGGGGTTAATATCCAAAATCTATAAAGAACTTATCAAACTCAACACCCAAAAAACAAAGAATCCGGTAAAGAAATGGGCAGAAGACATGAATAAAGCACTTTCCAACGAAGACATCCAGGTGGCTAACAGACACATGACAAGATGGTCAACATCACTCATCATCAGGGGAATACAAATCAAAACTACAATGAGATACAACATCACGCCTGTCAGAATGGCTAAAATTAACAACTCAGGAAACAACAGATGCTGGCAAGGATATGGAGAAAGAGGAACCCTGTCGTATTGTAGGTGGGAGTGCAAACTGGTGCAGCCACTCTGGAAAACAGTGTGGAGGTTCCTCAAAAAATTAAAAATACAACTACCCTACAACCCAGCAATTGGGTGACCTACTAGGTATTTATCTAAAGGATACAAAAATGCTGATTTGAAGGGCACATGTACACCAATGTTTATAGCAGTGCTATCAACAATAGCCAAATTATGGAAAGAACTCAAATGTCCATCAAATGATGAATGAATAAAGAAGATGTGGCATATATATATATATATATATATATATATATATGCCATGGTATACTACTCAGGAATCAAAAAGAATGAAATCTTACCACTTGCAACAATGTGGATGGAACTAGAGTGTATTATGCTAAGCAAAATAAATCAGGCAGAGAAAGACAAAACATGATATGATTTCATTCATGTGTGGAATTTAAGAAACACAACAGATGACCATAGGGGAAGGGAAGGAAAAATAAGATAAAAACAGAGAGGGAGGCAAACCTTAAGAGACTCTTTTTTTTTTAATTTTTTTTTTTTTTTTACATTTTATTTATTTTTGAGAAACAGAGTGAGATAAAGCATGAGCGGGGGAGGGGCAGAGAGAGAAGGAGACACAGAATCTGAAGCAGGCTCCAGGCTGTGAGCAAGCAGTCAGCACAGAGCCCAACGCGGGGCTTGAACCCACAAACTGTGAGAGCATGACCTGAGCCGAAGTCGGACGCTCAACCGACTGAGCCACCCAGGCGCCCCCTTAAGAGACTCTTAAATACAGACAACAAACTGAGGGTTGATGGAGGGGTTGGGGTTGTCTGTGGGGTGGGGGCGGATGGACAAAATGGGTGATGGGCATTAAGGAGGGCACTTGTTGGAATGAACACTGGGTGTCATATGTAAGGGATGAATCACTGGGTTCTACTCCTGAAACCAATACTACACTGTATGTTAACTAACTTGAATTTTAGGTAAATAAATTTAAAAAATAAATACAATGACATTTAATATTCATACAACAACAAAAAGATATATTTCACTAGGAAAATTATCCCTGAAAGAACCCCTGAGATGAAGAAAGAATTAATAAAGAAACCAATAAAATGTGAGCAAGTCAAAACAGAAACTACATGTATAATAATACATATGGGAGTTTTAAAAATGAGACTGAACAAGAACACTCTGGGATGACATGTTAGATGAGAACAGGGTGATGGTAACCAGAGGTACAATACCCCAAGAGACAGACTGTAACCATAAAGAGAAGGGAAGCAAATGAAATGAGCACAACTGTCCAGATGGTTTGGAAGTAATTTCTAGAATGGGACATAGAGAGGGGGATCCCCAAAGAGCATGACGATGTTGCTGAGTTGAGGAGACAGAGATTGGATTTCCGTAAAGCTGAGGTGGCTACAGTTTGTGGGCAGAGTTTCACAGTGGAGGAAGCTACACAGAGAATGAGTTCTAGATATCTACACTGAATCTTTGGCTGGCTGAAAAACATTCTGCACATGAAACAGATGCAACTTTGTAAGGCTGGTCAAAAACAATTTGCTGAGCGTGGCAGACAGACTCTCAAAGTGGCCCCCATGGTCTAGTGTTCATACCCTGAGTGATCCCTTCCCTTTGACAGTGGGTAGGACCTGTGATTTATTTCTAGTGGCACATAATATATCAAAAGTGGTAGGACATCCATGATCCCAATTATGTGATTAAGATCAAATGAGATTGTGTGTTGCTTCTGCTAGTCTCCCTCTACCTTGCTGGCCTTGAAGAAGGAAGCTGCCATGTTGTGAATTGCCATGGGCAGGGACCTGGAGATAGCCCTGGCAGACAGCCACTGTGAAACTGGGATCCTTTGTCTGACAGCTGAAGGAACTAAATGTAGCTAAAAGCTACATGAGTTTGCAAACAGGTTTGTCCTCAGTTGAGCATTGGATGAGACCACACCCCTGTCTGATACCTTGCTTGTAGTCTTGCAAAGGACTCCTCTAAGCTGTGCTGAGACTCCCGACTTACAGAAACAGATAATAAATATGTTTTAAGTTTGTGTTAATGTTGTTCTGAAGCAACAGTTAACTAATGTATTGGGAAAAACCAATTACTGTGGCCTGTAAACTGGAATATTCCTGGAGTTCACACCAGGTTAGGAACTGTTTGAGTTTTCTCACCTGGGGTGAACAAGGCTTCGTTGTGTGTTCAGGGCATTCAGTAGAGAACCCAAAAAGGCAGGGACTAAGGAGTGCAGCACAATTTGCTCCTGAGAAAGGGCTACTTTAAGCCTAAAAGGACCTTAAGACAAATCTTGAAAGGATTAAAGTAATGTGTAAGTAACTTATTTAATTGCCTGTCACAGAACGTTAAGGAATTTAAAGGAATATAATAAAACAAAGCATCTCAAAACAATTTGCAATATCTGTCATCTGATTTCTAAAAATCAATGGACATACAAAGAAGCAGGAAAATGCAACCCATTACCAAAAGAAAAACTACTTTAAGAGAAACCAACCCATAAGTAGTAATTCCATTAAACTGATGGAATTTGTAGACAAGGACCTTAAACAGGCTATTATAAATATGCCCAAAGATGTAAGGAATCATAAACATAATGAGGAGAGAAATGGAACATGTAAGAAGAAACCAAATGAAAATTCTAGAAATGAAAAATACAATATCCAAAAAAAGAATATTTCAGTAGATGAGATTTTCAGAAGAAAAGATTAATAAACTTAAAGACACAGAAGTAGATTTTATCCAAACTATCATAAGCAATGCAAACCAGAAGACTATGGAACACTTTTAAGGTGCTGGACTAGAATTATATATCCAATGAAAATGTCTTTTTAAAAAAGGCAAAACAAAAACTTTTTCAGACAAATAGAACCTGAGAGGATATATCACCAGATTTTTGTGATTCTTCATATGCTGAGTACTTCTGGATTGTATCATCTACATTTTCAATATTATGTTATGAGACTCTGAGGCTAATTTAAATCGTATGTTGGATGCTGATATTTTCATGTTAGCAGGCAATCCACCTGTTTAGTTTCAGGCTGCGAGTTCCAACTCACATTCTATGGAATGTGTTCACCTCCCATGGCCTCTGCAGTATCATTTGGACCTGTCCCACATGTCCATCCCTCAGGGGTCAGTCTGAGACCCAGACTCAGGCCTACCCACTAGTTCAGGGCTCAAAGTCTTTGATGTGCAAATTAGGATCAGATCCAGGCATGTGCATGTCCGGGTGAGTCCAGATCTTCAGCAATTTGATAGGTTCACTTTCCCAAACAGCTTCCTCTCTGTGATCTCCCTTTCCTATTCCTGGGGGCTCCCCTTGTTGGTCTTCTAGCCAGAAACCGGCTACTACTTTCTTGATTGCACCGTATCTGGGGCCAGACGGTGGGGGAGAGAGAAAGAAGGAAGAAAAGGTGAAGGATTTGGCTCTGGCCTTGAAACTACAACTTCAGGGAACAGAATTTCCCTCAGGACTTTGCCTCTTGTGGCTTCCTATTGCTTCCACTGTTGCTTTTGTCACCACCCTAGGATGGCCTGACAGCTTGGGCTCAAGACAATGAAGAAAAGGAATAAATGGGAGAATTTCCACACGTTCTCTGAGCCATAAGAGCTCCCTTTCCTGCTCCTGAGCCAGAACTAGACGGTGTCTCCAAGAGCTCTCTGACTATTCACTTCTGACTTTTGAGTGCATTAAGATTAGTCTGGGGGGGGGGGGGGGGGCGGGATACCAGAGCGGGGAAAACAGTTAATTTGCTGCCAGTACAGTGCTTCAAATTCTGGTGTTCTTCCTCAATATCTTGCTGCTACTATTTACTTTTCAGATTCTTCAAATACCTGATCCATATATTCTCTCTAGATTTTATAGTTACATTCGGGGGGGGGGGGGCAGAAAGCGTGCAGTGTGCTTACTCTACCTTACCCATTACGGGAGCCCGGTCAATCGACTTTGGACAAAGTTGCCATGGCAATCTATGAAAAACAGATAGTCTTTTCAACAAGTGATTTTGATACAACAGGTTGTGCGCATTAAGAACACCACCACCAAATCTTGATGCTTATCTCACACAATTCACCAAAAATACCTTGAAATGTATCGCATAGATACATATAAAAAGCAAACTATAAAACTTCTGGAAATCTTTGTGACTTTAGTGTAGCTGAAAACTTCTTAAATAGAACACAAAAAGCACAACTCTTAAGAGGAAAAAATTATAGACTAGAATTTATAAAAAAAAAAATACAATTCTCTTCAAAAGAAACCACAAATAAAATGAAAATCAATCCACAGTCTAGGAGCAAATATTGGCAATTCATATGCCTGACAAAGTGCTTTTCCCCAAAATGTATCACAAACACTTATAACTCTGCATTAACAAGACAAATGAAAACAAGGGCAAAAGATTTGAACAGACACTCACAAGAGATGATATAAAAATGGCCAATAATCTCATAAAAATGCTCAAGATAAATAGTCATTAGGGAAGTGCAAATTAAAATCACATTGAGATATCATTAGATGGGCTAAAAGACTTTACAACATCATTTTTTTGGTGGGGTGTAGAGTAATTGAATTTTCACTTTTGCTGAATGGAGTGTAAAATGACATAACCACTCTGGAGAGCCACTCTGTTTGGCAGTTTCCTATAGAGTCATACATACTCACCCGCATAGTTCATTTCACATAGTAATTTCCATAGTAATTCCTTCCCTAGGCATTTACCAAAACAAAATAAAAACATGTTTCCTCACAAATACTTACATAAAAAAATATTTGTAGCAGCTTCATTTATGATAGACAAACCTAAAAACAACTCAAGGCTCATCACTGTGAATGGATTAACAAATTTTGGTATAGATATATAATAGAATACTACTCAGCAATAAAAAGAAAAGACATACTGATAAATGCAGTAATGTAGCCTAATGTCAACAGTATGGAGGTTCCTCAAAAAATTAAAATTAGAAATATCATATGATCCAATAATTCCACTATTGTTTACCCAGAGAAAATAAAAACACTAATTGGAAAAGATATACACATCCCTATATTTATTGCAACATTGTTAATAATAGCCAAGATATGGAAGTAACCTGTGTCCACCAATAGACAAATGGATAAGGAAGATGTGGTTGGTATGTATGTACATATGTATGTACATATGTATGTATGTATCTATCCATCCATCTATCAGCTACATTATAGAATACTACACAGCCATAAAAAGGATGTCTTGTGTTATTTGAGACAACATGGACAGATCTAGAGGGTATTATGCCAAGTGAAATAAATTAGATTAAGAAAGACAAATACCGCATGATTTTACTCATAAATGGAATATATAATAAAACAAAAAAAAAATGAACAAATAATAGAATCAGACTATGAACGCAGAGAATAAACTTATGGTTGCCAAAGGGGAGGGGGTGGGAGTTTGGGAAAATAGGTGAAGAGGAGTGGAAGATACAGGATTACAGTTACAGAATAAATAAGTCACAGGAATAAAATGCACAGCATAAGAAATATAGTCAATAATATTGTAATAGTGATGCATCCAGACTGTAGCTACTTGTGAACATAATGTATAAACTTCTCAAGTCACTGTTATACACCTGAAATTATGTAACATTGTATGCCAACTATACTAAAAAAACAAACTCAACCCCCCAACAAAATAAAACGAAACAAAAGCATGCCAAATGGAAGAAGCCAGCCGTAAAAGACTGCATTACATGATTCCTTTATACTAAGTGATTCCAGTTTGTCCTTAAGAATAGTCAATATCATCACATAATAGTTCTCCCCAAGTTCAAAGAAATTTCAGTCAAAACCCCAGCAGAATCCATCATAAATTTGACAATCTGACCTTGAAATTTAAACCCAAGAATAGGAAAGTTTATTCCAGGACTTTTTGCAAGGCTATTGTAATTTAAACAGGAGGGAATAGAATCAAAAGGCAGAAACAAATTTATGTCCAAATGAGAACCCAGAATACGCTAGAGGTAACACTAAAA
Organism: Panthera pardus; assembly: GCF_024362965.1. Taxonomy (NCBI): domain Eukaryota; kingdom Metazoa; phylum Chordata; class Mammalia; order Carnivora; family Felidae; genus Panthera; species Panthera pardus. The sequence goes on along the minus strand of NW_026526810.1, from coordinate 98,034,177 downwards.
GTAATGAGAAATAATGAATTAATCAATAAATTGTTCTGGAACAATGGACTCTTTATAGAGAAAAAATGTGTTCAGCTAGATCCTACTTTACACATACACATACACACACATGCATACACAATCCAGGTTAATAATTTAATTAGAAATTAACTATTTAAATGTAAAAAAAAAACCAAAATTTTAAGACTTTTAGAAGAACGTTTAAGAAGATGTTTTTGTGACATTAAGGTCGGGAAAGACATAAACTGTACAAACGGTAAAGAAAAAGAGTGATAAGAATGCCTACATTAAAATTATATTTACTCTACCACAAAAGATAGCATAAGGAAAGATTTAAGGGAAATGTGCCCAGAATTTAGACCATAACAATCTCTGGAAAAAGTGGAAGGGAACTAAGCCGTATTTCCTGCCAAAGTCTGATCTCCTTTTCGGAACATCTGTCTGCACTTTATATGGAATACTGAAAAGGATCGTTTCAATCAGAATATTTTTAGTTTTTATACTCATGTGGTGATTGCGTTGTAATTTATTCCTTCTCTGACTTCCACCTTCTTCCACCTTCCTATTATCTGCTGCTTTCTTTCCTCTTTCCAGCCTGCATGATTTCTTATTCCTACTCTTCCCTGTCTGGCCCACAGCTAAGATGTAGTTTCCTGTTTGGGTAAACGATATGTAGTCTCAACGAAGGAAGTTATTGCACAGAATCTCACATCCAATGGCTTCTCTGCATAGGTAGCAGTCATTGACTCTGAAAATAACCGTATCTTCATCTGTTACCCGCACGAAGAGTTCCACATCTCCTTGAGTCATACTAGAACGCTTTTCCAGAAATGCAATTTTTGTTTTAACTGCCAGCTGGTGCTGCTGTACTTCCAATTTTTTTCCAAGGCTTAAAATATCATCTCCCCAAGCACGAGGTACAGTATATAGGTGAACAACAGTGTGCCCTTCTGGAATCTGGTGTTTATCTCCTCTTTATACACTGGAATGAGGGTCAGAGAATTCAAATCACTTTCATGTAAAGTGTAATGTCCTCTCAAAAGAAATCCAATATAACAAAGCAAAACAAAATTCTCAGGTACAGAATGTGAACTCCCTTTTATTAACCTACCTTTAAACAACTATACAAAAGAGACCAATCCTAAATAGTCATGGTAACGGAAAAATAACTCCACTTTGTTCCTGACTAGAAATCTGCTTACTTTAAAAAAAAAAAAAAAAAAAAAAAGCTGAATTGTGCTATTTGGGGAGATAGGGAAATATGACAGGGTCGAAGTTCGCCAAATGACTCAGTTATTCAGTCAATTTCCTTAGAGGACATTTTACTATGGAGTATGTCCAGCGAACGTTTTTAAGAGTACAACGTTGATGCTTTAATTGATAACATGGATTAGGTTAGATCATTCACACTGTACCAGTTACTAGCAGTAACTTACATATCCTTGCTGTGTTACCTTCCTCTGTAAAATGGAGATAATAATAGCTACTTGATAGGGTTGTTACAATGGTTAAACGAGGTAAGACATGTAAACCCTTAGAATGAAGCCTAGCAAATAGGAAATCTTAGCTAGTGGTTGAAGCCGGGGTGATGTTTGTAGTAGCAGCAGCAGTGTGGCAGGAGTATCTAGTCTGTATCCGGATTCCTTTACCCCTAGCTCTGCAAGCATGAAGCAGAAGGGAACGGTATCATTGCCGGCAAGATCAAGGAGACTCTTAGCTGAATGAGGCCAGATTCTGATAGTAAGAAAGGTGAAGCCCCTGTGTGTTTCACGTGCCTCTGGAACATTGCTTTGAGACAGGCATTCGTAGCTTTGAAGAAGCAGTGTTCTCCACTCAAATCTGCCTCTTCCACTTTAGAGAATGGGGCAAACCTCAGTAGCACTGACCCTCATCACTCGGCTGGGCTTTCTTTGCCAATGGGGTTTTAAAAATAAAGCTCCTGGGGCGCCTGGGTGGCTCAGTCGGTTAAGCGACCAGCTTTGGCTCAGGGCATGATCTCGCGGTTTGTGAGTTCGAGGCCTGTGTTGGGCTCTGTGCTGACAGCTCAGAGCCTGGAGCCTTCTTCAGATTCTGTGCCTCCCTCTCTCTCTCTGCCCCTCCCCTGCTCATGCTCTGTCTCTCTCTGTTTCTCAATAATAAATAAATGTCAAAAAAAATTTTTTTTAATGAAAGCATGTGACTATATATTTTGTATGTGATATCCAGAACTCTTAAGAAAACATGACAATCACAAGCACATTTAAACCCCATATGCTTAAAACATCTGATATGTACCCTAATAGCAACATTACACAAGTAAACATATCAGAGTCAGTTATTAATATACATTTCCAATGTCAAATAATACATTTAAGCATACTGCATGTAAATAATTCAGAACGACAATATATCAGTACGATCTCGTCTAAGCAGTCCTTTCACTTTTCCATTTCCACTAGAATAATAATATGCTTTTATGATCTTCTATTTCCATGTTTAAACTAACAATAAATACTGTGACTAAAAAAAAAAAAAGAAAAATATCTGAGTTAAATCTACTCTGAGTTTTCCTTAGGTCTGCCTGGCTTCAGTAAAATATTAAGAAGAAGGAGAAATCAAATAATTATGACCTAAAACTACAACAATGTTAATGTCAGTTGTATTGCAATAAAAAAAAAAAAGAATACTTTCAGGAGCCATTACTTAGAAGAGCATTAAAAATGAATGCATCTGCTTTAGCCATGTTTTGCACCAGGGCTTTCATTGATCTCTTGGGATAACACACTGGCCTGGAAGATTTTAAACCTTTCATTAGTATCACTTGGAGATGTATTCTTCGGTCATACTACCAAGCCAAATCTGCTCCCCACCATCCCTGTCACCCAAGACCAGTCCCCCACTCTAGTGAGGCAATTTCAAAGTAATCCTACCACTAGATCGAAAGTTTTGCGATTCAGACTTGTAGGCTGGATTGCTGAAAAGGGACATTTTGAGCCCGTCTAAATGAGCCTTTCACTCCACAGTTCCACCTAGAGCCTTGGGGACAGCTAGTTCTAACACAGTCGCCTCTATATTATTACCACATCCTTCCCGTTGGCCATGCCCAGGAATGTGATTCACATTCTACACCCACACTGTCCTCACCTGCTACATCTTTGCTGTGGCCTCATTTGGCTCACGCTTCCTGTTCTATCAGGCCAGGATAGATCCCTTTCTTGGCAATGATGTGGCTCCCATTGGGAACCTCTTTACATTCACTCCTTCAGACCACTTCAACTCTTGTCCCTTCAGACTCATGCTCAATACTGTCAGGCCTCTGCGTTACCTTTGTTCTTTCTACCTTTGTCTGCATGCTGAAATGTTCCTCAGTGTTCCAGACTTGGATACCTGACATCATCTGTGATGACTTCTCTGATCCTAAGTAGAGAGAAGTTTCTCTGCTGTTAACTCAATTATAGCATATATTCAAGCTCTGTCCCCTACAAAAGGTGTAGATAGACTTTACCTTATTCAAGTTATACCCCCTTTGAATACCTAATAGGGTTTTAGGTATTCTGTTACAATGGTTAAACGAGGTAAGACATGTAAACCCTTAGAATGAAGCATCCAGAAATGCTTCTTGGATGCAACTGAATAATTTCCATACAGCTTGTATTATTGACAAACTTTGTATTTTCCTCTAGATTATAATATCCAGAGATAATATAAACTATTGCAAAAATCATAGGCTTTGGAGTTTGGCAGCATTGGGTTTGATTCCTGGCTCAGTCATTATGTAGTTTGTGACCTTGGATAGCTAATGCCTCTGAATCTATTTTCTCATCTGTAATGTAGATTTCATCGTGCCCTTGCATTATCATTTTGGATTTGAGTTTCTGTGCAGGCTGCCTGACACAAGATAACGTCTCAATAAATAGCTTTTATGACTTTATAACTAGGTGTAATAATTGTCTTTGCAGAAAGAATCTGCATGGCACATTTGATGGTGACTTCCCTCTAGTGTTACTTTTAAAAAAAATGTGGGGCGCCTGGGTGGCTTGGTCGGTTGGGCGTCCAACTTTGGCTCAGGTCATGATCTCACGGTCCGTGAGTTCGGGCCCCGCGTCGGGCTCTGTGCTGACAGCTCAGAGCCTGGAGCCTGTTTCCGATTCTGTGTCTCCCTCTCTCTCTGACCCTCCCCCGTTCATGGTCTGTCTCTCTCTGTCTCAAAAATAAATAAATAAACGTTAAAAAAAAATGTTTGTTGAGAGAATGGAAATGTGGTAATGAACAAACTTGGAGATGGGGTCTTAACCTGAAGTTTCTGGGAATTAGTCTGTGAGAAACGTGAATGGGCCATTTCTCCTTCTCTTGAATCCCAAAGAACCAAGTGGGATTCTTCTTCCACTAACTTATTCCTGGCTGTTGTGAACTAGGAATGAGACAGCTGTTTGAGTGTGTGAACCAAGAATGTGTCTCCCAAACTCTGAGGGAAACATTGGAACTGTTCCAGGTTTTTGTGGACATGAGTGACTTTAAACTTGAATCAACCATTATGGCTGTCCCAAACTGTGTAGAAGGAGGTCACGGTGTCCCTGTATTCAAATGTCCTAGTGGCAGATCACTATTGAACTGGCAGTGTCACCTGCATTGCAATGCTGGGACACACTGAAGGGTAAGATGGGTCAGCTTACTACAGAGGGAAGCTCCCAGATGCTAAATAACAAGTTGGAACTCTAGGGAAGAAAATTATCAATGCTACGCTTTTTACTTCAAAATAGTAACCTAAAGAAGAGGAGGAAAGGGAGGAGGAGGGGGAGGAAGAAGTGCAGAGGAAGAAGGAGGAAGAGGATGAAAAAAGGAAGCTCTGCTGTTCTAGACACTTATCATGATTGAATCTTTCTGATCCATTTTAACACCATATAGAGTAATTTTAATTCTGCTGTTTTTATAGATGAAGAAACTGAAGCTTAGACAAATTAAGAAATTTGTCCAAGATCACACAGCCATTGTGACCTCAATAAGATGAGATTCAAAATAATGTCTGAATAGCCCCAAACTTATGTGTGCCCTTCAATACTATTCATTCATGTATTAAATAAATATCAGTTGAGTACCTATTTATTATCTCTTCTGGCACTGAGGATATAACAGTGGACAAAATAGACAATAATTCCCGTCTTCCTGGAACTTGCATCCTAGTGGGAGGGTTCAAATAACAAATCAATCAATCAATCAATCAATCAATCGGTAAGATACACAGAAAGTGAGATGATGAAGAATGCCCTAGAGGAGAGTAGAATCACGAAGGGAGTGGTGGAAGTGAGGGGCCAGGGGGCCGCCACTTTTTTAGAAAATTGCTTGTTTTTTAAAATTTCAGTATAATGTGCATTGTTATATTAATTTCAGGTATACAATATAGTGATTCAACAATTCTATACATTACCCATCCTCCCACCCGCTTCCCTTCTGGTAGCCACCCATTTGTTCTCTATTATGTTAGAGTCTGGGTTTTTGTTGTTGTTTATTTCTTTTTCTCTTTGATTGTTTCGTTTCTTAAATTCCATGTTTGAGTGAAATTACATAGTATTTGTCTTTCTTTGACTTGTTTCACTTAGTATTATACCCTCTAGATCCATCCATGTTGTTGTAATGGAGATTTCATTCTTTTTAAGGCTGAGTATTATTCCATTGTGTGTGTGTGTGTGTGTGTGTGTGTGTGTGTGCATATTCATATATATACTCACATCTTCTTTATCCATTCACCTACAGATGAACATGGGCTGCTTCCATAATTTGGCTATTATAAATAATGCTGTAATACACAATAAACATGGGGGTGCATACATGTTTTTGAATTAGTATTTTCATATTCTTTAGGTAAATACCCAGTAGTGGAATTACTGGATCATATGGTAGTTCTATTTTTAATTTTTTGACTAATCGCCATACCTTCTTCTGCAGGGGCTGCACCAGTTTACATTCCCACCACCAGTGCAAGAGGATTCGCTTTTCTCCACATCCTTGCCAATACTTGTTGTTTCTTGTGTCTTTTATTTTAACCATTCTGACAGGTGTGAGGTGGTATCTCATTGTGGTTTTGATTTGTATTTCCCTGATGATGAGTGATGTTGAGAATCTTTTCATATGTCTGTGAGCCATCTGGATGTCTTCTTTGGAGAAATGTCTAGGTCTTCTCCCCATTTGTTTTTTGGGTGTTGAGTTATAGAAGTTCTTTATATATTTTGGATACCAATCTTTTAACAGATATGCCATTGGCAAATACCTTCTCCCATCCAGAATGTTGGCTTTTTGTTCTGTTGATTGCTTTCTTTTCTGTGCAGAAGCTTTTTATTTTGATGTAGTCCCAAGAGACATCAGGAGATCTATCTAGAAAGATGTTGCCATGGTGGGGACTGCCATTTTAAATGGCACAACTAGGGAATACCTCACTGACAAGATAAACGTTGGGCAAAGACCTAAAGGATTAAGGAGGAGAGTTGTGAGGATCTAGGAGTAGGCTTTCCAGGCAGTGGCAGTGACAAATGCAAAACCCCTGAAACTAGAATACTAGTTCATTTTTATGTGTGTGAAGAACATTGGGGAAGCCAGGGTAGCTGGAGCAGATTTACTGGGGGAAGAGTGGGCACTCCACAAAATCAGAGTGCTGTTGCAAACAAGAGAGAATGGATGCTATGTGATTGAAAACAGCATTAGCGCATACAGGATATGTGGAGGAAATTCATAAAAGAAATAAATGCATAGATAATGTCTGTGATTTAACCCCAGGAGTTGAACTCCTTAACTCCAAGGAGTTGAACAGGAGATGGGATGGAGCTTAGACTTTCCATTTAATACGCTTCTCTACTTTTTTTTTTTATACCAAGTCTATATTTCATTTTTAAAGTTTATTTAAACAAGCGAATGAGTACTCATAGAAATGTACCTAGGTATGGGCACAAGAATACTTATTTCTTCACTTTTCATAATAATAATAAGTAGGGAACTGCTTTTAGAAAATGGACTATGCATAGAAGACAATATGAAGATAATGATAAAATAGGTCTACATACTGGTGTGGAAAGAGGCCTGCAGTCTAGAACTCAAAACACTGGAGTAAGAAATTTATCTTATAGATGTAATTGAGTAAACGTGTCTGTTTATTTATGTGCCAATGTACAAAATTCCTCCAAAAAGTTGTTCCTGCAATAATAGCAAAACACAATGGAAACTATCTGTTCAAATTATGGAACTGGATAAAAAAAGCTAGCACTCTAATGCTAACCTATTAAACAGTCATTTAAAATTACTGCATAGATCGGTATTTAGCATGAATGATGTGAAGTATATTTTAAATTGACAAAAAGCAAGTTTTAAAATTGCAGATGTGGAAGAATACACTTTTTCTTTTTAAAGAGAGAGAGAGAACAAGCAGGGGAGAGGGGCAGAGGGAGAGAAAGAAAATCTTAAGCAGGCCCCATGCTCAGCACAGAGCCTGACATGAGGCTCAATCCCACAACCCTGGGATCAGGACCTGGGCTGAAATCAAGAGTGTGACGTTCAACTGACTGAGTCACCCAGGTGCCCCAGGAGGATTCACTTTTTTTTTTTTTTTTTCAACATTTTTTATTTATTTTTGGGACAGAGAGAGACAGAGCATGAACGGGGGAGGGGCAGAGAGAGAGGGAGACACAGAATCGGAAACAGGCTCCAGGCTCTGAGCCATCAGCCCAGAGCCTGACGCGGGGCTCGAACTCACGGACCGCGAGATCGTGACCTGGCTGAAGTCGGACGCTTAACCGACTGCGCCACCCAGGCGCCCCGGATTCACTTTTTATAAAATATCCTAAAATATAAGTTCCATGAAAGGAAGGACTTTATTTTTAGCACTGTATTTTCTATACCTGGTTCCTACAGCACGGCTTACACACAACCAATCCCTGTTAAATGTTTAAAGAATAAATAAAAATGTGCACCCACACACAAAAACACAAAACCACAGGACCTGTCACAACATGTTAACAGAATTTATCTTAAACTAATAGCGTTTACGTGGTTTTTACTTTTCTTCATTCAGACTTATCTACTTTTCCTAACTTTAAAAATTAACATATATCACGTAACCAAAATACCACTTTCACTTAATGTTTATTTAGAGGATTAAAAGCCTCAATACATTTCAAGGCTAAGAGTTTAGAAAACACCTAATGTTGAGAATAACTACGATTCATCGTTTTCTGCTCGGGACTCAAACAGGGTCGGTTCACTCAGCAGGACCATTGACTTCTACTGGGTAGAATGGTAGACTTCTACCATTTCAAGGCGCTGAGAAGGGGAGACTGAACAAATAAAAAGTAAAACCCAAGCAGAGTTTCTAAGCCAAAATAATTCCATGGTGCTGCTGGATCCTAGAAGGCATGCAAAGTATAGATAGTCCCAATCATTTGGGAACTTGATGGGTATGGTTATTCTTGTTTTACTTTTTGAGGCTGTGCTTGCAAATTAGGCAACTGCCTCTTGTGGACTATCTAGTTAGGGTTCCCCGGGCGTGGGTGTGATGTGCACACGTACAATCAATTACGCGTTTGCTCTTGAAAAATGATGCCTTCGTGAAAAAAGCAAGAACAAAATATGGACTTGCCAGTCTGCCTGAGCAGGAAGAAGGCAGAGGCTTTGCATTTCCACTGGGACCGGGGAAAGAGCAGTTGGAGCTGGACCAAAGTTAGTTGGCTGTTTCTTTAATAGAAGGTTTAAAAAAAAAAAATCCAGACAGACCTACCTTCATCACGAGGCTATAGGGATACCTCTGTTGTTGTTGTTGTTGTTTTGTTTTGTTTTTGTTTTATTTTGTTTTTTACCTCACAGAATTCTATAAGAAATTTAAGAAGACTTTTCCTGGACTTGTATAATTTCTACAGCCTGAAGATCTGTGAACTAAAATCATATGAACCCCAGGCTTTCTGGAGCTGTTTCTTCCTTTTTTAAAAAATCTTATTTTAGCTATGTGCCTTTAATTGAATTTGTTGTACACTGTGTTTGATCTTTTTGTTCTTCTATTATTTCCTTTTATTCTTTTTTTTTTAATGTGTATTTATTTTTGAGACAGAGAGAGAATACAAGCAGGAGAGGGGCAGAGAGACAGGGAGACAGAGAATCTGAAGAAGTAGGCTCTGTGCTGTCAGCACAGATGTGGGGCTCAAACTCACGAGCCACGAGATCATGACCTGAGCCAGAGTTGGACGCTTAACCAACTGAGCCACCCAGGTGCCTTCCAACTCCACTTTTTCAGTCTGTGGTCATGGACAAGTTGTTTAACCTCTTGGAGCCTTAGTTTCCTCATACATAAAATGGATATAATAGTAACACCTCTCTCCTAGGCTTGTTGTGAAAAACAAATCATGCAAAGGCTTGAAATAGGATTTTTGTGTTATTTTCACGTTCTCAAATGTAAGTAAAACACTCATCTCTGAAGACATCATTAAACGTAAGTCACTTTTTGCATTTCTGATCATTTCTGGGAATCCTTTCCTAGGATGGGAATTCCTGGTTAATGTCTATTTGTGTTTGATACCTTAGCAGAGTTTTATAAAAATAAAAAAAGCAGACAATTCAGGACTCAAGAGACAAGAGTGAGAGGAATATATTCTATCAAAAAAAATTAGTATTTTTCATTGTAGTTGGTCTTTTGGTCACTCTCCCAACATTATAGAGTAGATTCATCCACTTCCTCTAAAGTTGAAGTCTTCCTGTCCTTAAATTGAAGTAATCCGGTCCATTCACAGGTCAAAATTAGCTAGTAACATATCAATATGTCTATTCTGGGGACCACTCAGATGACCTACTAGAATCATATTTTCTTTTTCAGTTAAGGATTCTCATTTTCCTTTTTGAAGAGAAATGTGATTTAAACAAAAATCTAGGCTTTTTCCTCCATACAACTTTTGAAAAACTCATAGGAGCACAAGGAGTAGGTAAGAGAGTCCTTTCTGGAAGGAGCCTTATTGCAGCCCCCAGGCATAATTTTATTAAGCAGTTTAACTAACTACTTAATTAGGCAATTAAGTAGTTTCATCAACCAATTGTCAATTTCCTCAGGTACACTTTCATTCATCCTATGTTTTGATTGAAAATGTTAGTATATCTTTAGCTGCCTGCTTTCCACAACATTGAAGAAAGGCCATAGGCTTTGTCCTGAATTCTTAATTACTAATCCTAGAATTCTCTACCCATCATAGCAGACAAAGAGAAAATAAGGAAAGGAAGAAAGCATCTTCTGGTTTTTCCCTACTTGGAAACTCCTTTCACAAGACCCACTCTACATAAATCTTTGAATCTTTAAACTACATATAAAAGTTATTTTGGATTAAATTGCATTAAACTCATGAAAAAATATTTCATTGACTCCCAGCAGTTTTAAATGTAGATTCTGTGGTGGATTTATATCTTGAAAAAACGCTTCATTCAAGGACACTCAAGAACTTCCATCTATGCTGCGTTTGCTGCCCTCCTGTGGCTGTCCTGGATCCTAACAACCTGCAAAGCCTTTTTTGTCCCTCTGCCCGTCTCCCCCTTTGTCAATGGCTTTCTCTGCCAGTGAGCCTCCTCCTGACTGACTCTCCTCTACGGTATCTGAAGGAATTCAGTCCTTCAGTGACTCATCCAGATTCATGGCTCCATTTTGACCCAAGACTGTAATGTTATCCTCTGCTAGACTCCTATCTCCTTTCCGGCCCCGATTCTCCCACGTGTGACTAAATGCTTGCTTCCTCTTTGATGGAGAGTATACACTGTTAGTAATGGTGCATTCAGTGAGGTGATCATTTGTTTCAAAATGATATTTTCAGTCCTTGCTTATCATCTGGCCCTTCATTGGCCAGCTTATCAGGCTGGACACATTTTTTTAGCAAAGCTTGGCTTGTTCACTGAGCATTTAATAGGCATTTCTGGGGCTACTTATTCTAGGGGGGTCTTTTCCCAGAAGCCCTTTTCCTATGTTTTTGTCTTTCCCACCATCCAGTTAAATATGCCTTTTCCTGGTTCAGAGAAGCTCGCAAAGATTTTTATTTCCAATCTAAGGAAGGTTTCTAATTCAGAGTCACTTGCCAAAATGAAATGCCTGATGCAGTTTATGGGAAATTAATCATTTAGCTTTTCCTGGCACTTTCTCAAGTTTTTGGAAATGATTTCCTCTTCTCTCCCAACGGAAACAGCTTTTTAAAATTAAAATTGAAAAATATTTACGAGGGAAGATGCCAATTTCATTAAAAGCTAAAGACAACATAAAAAATGGGCTAATAAATGGGGTGACACAGAGATCTCAGGATAAGGACAGTTGCCTACTCATTGTCTCTTAACTAAACACACCAGTACTAAAAACGCAGGTAAACAGTAGTAGGTACTGGATACATGACACAATACTAGTGAGTTAGCAATTCAAATGGATACTCAATTCTAGTATTCTCTACCTCTGTGAGCAGGTCACTTAAGCTATCAGTGCCTCAGTTCACATCCTTAAAGTGGAGATAATAAGGGGCGCCTGGGTGGCACAGTCGTGTGGGCATCTGACTTCAGCTCAGGTCATGATCACAAGGTTTGTGGGTTTGAGCCCCACGTCAGGCTCTGTGCTGACAGCTCAGAGCCTGGAGCCTGCTTCGGATTCTGTGTCTCCCCCGCTCTCTGCCCCTACCCTGCTCACTCTCTGTCTTTCTCTCTAAAAAGTAAGTAAACATTAAAAAAAAATTAAAATGGAGGTAATAATACATACTTTTAAGGGCTGTTATAACAAATATGTGGTATTTTTGCAAACTATAAATTGGGATACAAATATAAAATAGTATTGTTTACACCCCATCATTTTGGAGATAAAATTAAAAGAAAAGCTACATCAAAACAGCCAACCAACAAAGATCCTCCTCTAATAGGTTCTTTATAAAACTTAAGCAACAAGGAACTGATAATTCATACAAATACATTTTATTCCAGTTTCCTGTACTTTTCTGTCATAAATGCAAGAATATTTGTAGTGTGCACAACTGATGGTCTCTTACATGGAAGGAAAACTTCTAAGTACGAGTAGACTTTAGGTTGAAATTCACAAAGCAATGAAATTGGATTTTAGGGAGAAAATAGGGTAATGCCTAGTTAGATACTGTCACAAGAGTCTCTGGCCAGTCTGAGTCTAGTTGATTTTAAGGCAAAAGATTGACTTGATCATCGTACTGGAGAAGTGATCGTCTTACTAGAGGAAATATGATCTAAAATGCGAGAGCATCATCTCAGAATTAATAAACTTCTCTACATGACCTGGGGAACACAATCGGGAATTGCCTTCCCAATTCCTATGCTATTCGCTTCCACGTGCAACCACCTTGTGTTGTCAGACTTCATTCTGCACAACTGCTAACTTCCGCTCACTCACTTGGGTCTTACGAAGCCTAAACTGTCATTGTAAGAGTTCGATTCTATAATGGCTCGATTTAAACACTGTAGTTATTTTTGGCACAGTAGCCTTGCCAGATAATATTTTAAAAGAAGCAGAACCCCTTTTACAACCAATCCCACATGGAATTCCAATTTATAAAAGAGTTCAAAGGAAGCTGCTCCAGTCGAAATAGGAGTTGAGGAATAGTCTAGATCTCTCTGAGATTCTCCCTCAGCTCTCTCTCCCATCTTCCAACAGTGGCTCCCACGCAAACTTCAAGGATCTTTAAGACTCTAGGAAACACAGGTTGGAAACATTGTCTATGCTACAGTCGGGTGGTTTTCTAAATAAGAAATTAGGATAAACTCTAAAATAAAGGAAGGCATCATGAGAGAAACCAAATCAGTCTCTAGAAAGGAGAATGCTTGAGAAGGGGAACAAGGGAACTTTCTATAGTAATAGTAGTGCTCTGTACCTTGACCGGGTGTAAGTGTAAGCATTTCTCAAAATTGAACTGCACACTTAGGATCTCACAATATGCCTCAATAAAAGAACAAGGCTAGAGCCAGGCTGCAGCTATTAAGTCCCAGATAAATGCTGATTCGTGTTCACTTAACTAAAAAGATGCTCTGTCATTTCAATGGGTTTCATCTATAAAGGTCAAATTCATGTTTATGGAGCACCACAAATTTTTGGCTAGTTAATACTATAATTCTAAATCAAGAAACACAGTCCAGTGCATCAGCTCAGGGTTTGCAGTATGTACCAGTATTTAATCTGGAGTCTTTATTTATATTTGATCAAGATAAAGAAGGATGTTATAAGCCCTTATTAAATTTATTAATGCTTTGCATCACATAATTATGGTGAGAGCTAATACTGGAGCACCCTAGAGAGCATTCCTAGAAAAATGATTCCATAAAAACAGCCTAGTTTCAGGTTAAAGTGAAGCATTAATTCTCAAGTGGTATTAGGAGTTAGGAGTTTCATTCCAAAACAGTGGTCCGTATTCATGTTGGTTCTTATACACATTTGTGAATCTGATGAGATGGAAACCTTTCTCCCTCAGATACGTGCACGCATGTGTACACACACACACACACACACACACACACACACACTAAATGTTGGATACATTTCAGAAACTTACATTCCCTGAAGCCTATTCATGAATTCAAAGAATTCCTTCACTGAATATTTTCTCAGCTTCAGAAAGTCTCATTTGAGAATAATCACTATAGTTTGGTAGAATAACAAAAAAGTTGTCCAGGGGGCGATGATTTGATGCTCTGTTCCTGAGTGGGTTTATTGTTGTTGTTATTATTGCTGAGAAATTTATTTTCTACAAATTGGCTCATGTCTATTAAAGGAATATCTAAGATCTGTGCAGCATTGTTTGATTTTCAGACACTGGCATAAATGCTGTATGATTTACCTTGGGGATTTTACATAATAGACATCTATTGAATCAAATCTTAAACCCATACGATTTTCCCAACAATTCTAGAAGATTTCAGTCTCATTCATTGATAGGAAACCTTAGGTACAGAGATATCCAAGCTGATATCCAAGCTGAATTAGTGAGTCAATACAAGATTAAAAAAAAAAAAAAGACTGAATCCTTGCTCTGGTACTGGCCCCTTTTCTTTTGGCTATGTTGCCAACCAAATGTTTTAAGTAAATAAATAGCAACAACAATAATAGAATAGTTACCATTTGTTGAGCAGTTTCAAGCATTAAGCTACGAAATGCTCAAAAAATCCACTCGGAGCAATAATTTTGAAATCAGAATTTTAAATGTGGATTCACACTGAATGATGATCTTTAAAAAATAATGTGAACATATTCTTCATCATCTGGTGATTGTCTTAACACTGAGTGTCGCTACTTCATCTTAGTGTTTGAGCTCACGCTTATCCCCGCCACTGTGCTCATGCCGTGTGGAAACTAAATAATTTCATGGCATCCTACACGAAGAAAGGTTTCTGGCAGTCCAACTGGAGAAATGTAATGACAGATCTGTGTTCACGGAGCACAGAGTAGCTTGAGAAATGTGCTCAAAAAAATCGTTGTTGATTGAATAGTTTTGAAAATAATATTTAACTTTTCTTCCCAAATGCCAATTTAGCAGCAAATGTTATAGTAAGTGTAAAGAAATTCTGTTCCCACTTCCAGAACTAAATGGATTAAATTCCTATTTAATGTGGATTTCAATTCCCTAAAAATATTAACCTTGATGCTAATCTTTAGCAATTAATAAAAATTGGCATGTAAGAATTTCTTGCTTACAGAATTTTGACAAATTACAACATTTGACCAGCTCGCACTATCAAACACATCCTTGGAGTTTTAAATTTCAGTTTGTACAGCATATTTATGCAAGTAAGCCTTTTCTGCACTGGAAACAAGTGAAGCCAGAATGTTGCAAGTTATAGAACCTGACATGAAGCCTCATCATTTTAAAATTAAATTCAACATTAGTGTCAGTGAACCTTATCTGTCATGTTAAATGAATACTGTTAACTTATATTGTGTTTTTATTTGCTTTATGTGTTTGTTATGATTTTAATATTTATTGCTGAATAGGCCTGTAAGCGTAAATTACTTATTTCTAGTTTTAGGTTTTTATGCTTGAGTAATATCACAATTAAAATTCTAAATCAATATTTGAGAGGTCTAAGACTAGATTTCCTTTACAAGGGCTCTACATATTACTCAAGTCTGAGAAACATAGGTCCAGGTTAGCACTGGTTAATTTATCAGTATTGTTGAGATATATTTTTGCCACTTAGGTATCTAATTTCTCAAGTTTATGTACAAGGGTACCATGAGAAAGTTTGTCAGGTATCTTGATGACACCAATACATTTTTGGTGCCCTTTTAAGCATTTTGGATACATTTCTGGCACTCAGGTGATCTTTTCATTTAGTGATGCTATAAAAAATAATAAATTTTGGAATAAAGCTTGGGGGATAACTCGGTCTCTCTAGAGACTCAGGGAAAGCCATATTTGTTTCATGTGATTCACTCTGAAACCCATTCTTCACCACAGAGAAGACAGAAGACAAAATGGAACATAAGGAGCTTTGAGTGCTTCGCTGTGTTTTGGGTAGGAAAGGGCCACGGAGAGAGATGATCTCAACACTGGGTTAGGGGGTCCACTCTCTCTTTCTCTCCGTCTCTTCCTCTGGTAGGAAGCATGATGCGGCCATGTCAGAATGGCTAAAATTAACAACTCAGGAAGCAACAGATGCTGGCAAGGATGTGGAGAAAGGGCAACACTTTTGCACTGCTGGTGGGAATGCAAACCGGTGCAGCCACTCTGGAAACCAGTATGGAGGTTCTTCAAAAAGTTAAAAATATAGCTACCCTATGACCCAGCAATTGCACTACTAGGTATTTATTGAAAGGATACAAAAATGTTGATTCGAAGGGGCACATGCACTGTTTACAGCAGTGCTACCAACAGTAGCCAAATTATGGAGAGAGCCCAAATGTCCATCGACTGATGAATGGATAAAGAAGATGTGGTATATATATACAATGGAGTATGACTCGGCAATCAAAAAGAAGGAAACCTTGCCATTTGCAACAACATGGATGGAACTAGCGTGTATTATGCTAAGCGAAATTAGTCAGTCAGAGAAAGACAGATATCACATGATTTCATTCACATGTGGAATTTAAGAAACAAAACAGATGAACATAGGGGAAGGGAAGGAAAAATAAAATAAGGTAAAAACAGAGAGGGAAGCAGGGTGCCTAGGAGGCTCAGTCAGTTAGGCATCTGACTTCAGCTCAGGTCATGATCCCACCGTTCATGATTTTGAGCCCCACATCAGTTTCTGTGCTGACAGCTCAGAGCCTGGAGCTTGCTTCAGATTCTGTGTCCTTTTATCCCTCTGCCCCTTGCCCACTCATACTCTGTCTGTCTCTTTCAAAATATAAACATTAAATTAAACAGAGATGGAGGCAAACCATAAGAGACTCTTAATTATAGAGAACAAACTGAGGGTTTCTGGAGGGGTGTGGGGTGGGGGCATGGGCTAAATGAGTGATGGGCATTAAGGAGAGCACTTGTTGGGATGAGCACTGGGTGTTACATGTAAGTGATGAATCACTAAATTCTACTCCTGAAACCAATACTACATTATATGTTAACTAACTTGAATCCGAATTAAAAAAAAAAAAATAGAATAAAATAAAATAACCTGGAATCTTAATAGCCAGTTAAACTTACTGCTAACATTTTGTTGTGTATCCCTCATAGGTATAATTTAAACAACAAAAAAGACCCCTCGTAGTCTTTAGTAACCATTATTTTAGGATTGTGTAATATTGTTCAGTAACAAGTATCACATTTATTTACCTCATAGGGGTGCTCAATATCTTCCCATTTTTTTCCTTTTCTTCCTTCTCCTTCAACTCTTCTTCCTCTCCTTCTTCCTCCTTTTTCCTACTTATAAAGAGATCTGTATTAAGCACCCTTGTAAATAAATCTTTGCACTCACCTATGATTATTTCCTCAGAGTCCATTTCTAGGAATAAATAATTGTGGCTCAAAAAAAAAAAAAAAAAAAGAGTATGTTGCCTCTGCTGTAGGCCAATATCTGCCTGTATCTTAATCACCAACTACAAGTAGCTGTAGTGTTCTGCCTCCTTCTGGAAAGCGGTCACATCTACCCATTCTAGGTCCTGAAATGGGGATTCTATTACAGGTTCAGATTCTAGTCTCTGCCAGTCTCTGGACACAGGCCCCATGGACATGAAACTTCACCTCTGTTTTCTGGTCTCCTTTGAGGCTATGAGTCCCCAGGGAAACTATCATGCATGGTGGCATAGTATAACTGACCCATTGACTTTAATTCTTCCCAGCTCCTATCCCAGCCTGTGCTATACTGTGGCTACTCTAAACCTCAGAACTAACAGAATTCCCATATTTGGTCTCTCCTAGCCATAAGACCTGCGAGGGCAAGAACCTTGTTCCTTTTGCTTATCTTATTATTTTGAGCATCCAGCTTGGTACCCAGCATATAGTTGGCTCTCAATAAATACTTATTAAATGAATGAGTAAATGAATGCACATCTTGAAACATGTCCTAACTTACCAATTAAACAGAGACCTGAAGCATTTTTTTCCCACTTCAGAAACACAGATGATTTTTTTTGATGCCCAGGTTATTTCATTTGTGTGGTCTCTGAATCCAACAACTGTTTGCTTGTGGTCATTCTAGCTTCTAAAGGACTAAAACAAAGGCTTTCCTCACACCTTTCTCAGTCGTGGAGCAGGAGGAAATGCAATACTCCCAGGGCCTGGAAGCCGGCACCCCGTCTGTTCCAGGAGGTTAAAGAGAGGGGGTTCCAGCTGTCCAAATAGTGGAGGCAGAGACCTCTCCTTTACCTCAACACTGGAGGGAATTTTACTTTATTCTGCTCAGAAGTCCAGAAGTCCAATGTGAACGCAAAAAAGGATTTAAAAATCTGTTCCCAGAAAAACTTGTGTAGTTACAGTGACCACTTGTTCTCACTCTCTGCTTCCATAGAGCTACCCCCCAACCCCTTGCCCATTGTCACACTTGAGCAAAATGCGCCCGTGTACTGAAGTAATCTTATTTTTGCCTTTGCTCGAAAATGCATCCGTAATTTTGCTCATTTTCATTCTCATTTCAAATAAATTTTCCAGAATGAAAGGGCGTGATTATGATCTAACTCTCAAATCTCTACTGGAAATTCAGATTACTCACCAGGAATCCAGGACCTTCTCACACCAGAAAAATCTAATTTCTTGCTATAAAAAGCCACACTGTCGGGTGGCTGAGTCAGTTAAGCATCCAACTTTGGCTCAGGTGATGATCTTGTGGTTCGTGAGTTCAAGCCCTGCATGGGGCTCTGTGCTGAGCCTGCTTCAGATTCTGTATGTCTCCCTCCCCTGCTGGCTCTCTCTCTCTCTCAAAAATAAATACACGTTATGGGGCGCCTGGGTGGCTCAGTCGGTTAAGCGGCCGACTTCGGCTCAGGTCATGATCTCGCGGTCCGTGAGTTCGAGCCCTGTGTCGGGCTCTGTGCTGACAGCTCAGAGCCTGGAGCCTGTTTCAGATTCTGTGTCTCCCTCTCTCTGACCCTCCCCCGTTCATGCTCTCTCTGTCTCTCTCTGTCTCAAAAATAAATAAACATTAAAAAAAATTAAAAATAAATAAATAAACGTTAAAATAAATAAATAAAGGCTACACCATCATTAAAAAGTGACATATTTGAGGAAAGTTAGCCTAACCAGAAATAGAATCATTAATCACACCTAGCCAACATCTCACCTTAACATAAAAATTATGTCAAATTTTCAGTATCCCATTGTGCGTCAGGATGTCAAGAGTATTTTCAAATAAAAGGCCACAGCCATATTCCTGGTCCTGCACACCACTTTTCGTCAAGCAGTAGAGTCTACTTTCCTTCTTCTTGAAGTTGAGGTGACCACTGTGAATGTCGCCTAAACAAAGACAATGCGGCAGAGGTAACACTGCAAACTTCCAAGGCAAGATCACAGGAGTTCTCTCTGGCTCTCAGTCTTGGGACATTCACTCTTCCAACCCAAGGATGACATTGTGAGGAAGCTCAGGCCACAAGGGGAGGTCACATGTAATTGTTCTCGCTTGACGGCCCCCCAATCAGACTCAACTGATGGCAGCATCACCACCAGAGCTATGAGTGAGCAAGCCTTGAGCCTGCAGGTGATTACAGGCCTTGTTTTCAAACCGCCCCACCTGAAGCCCGAATGAAGCAGGAGCAAGCTATTTCCACTGCGCCCCACCTAAACGACAGGGCAAAATAATAATTGTGGTTATTTCCGGCCACAACACCTTGGGTTGTTTGTTACACAATAGACAACCAGACCAGTCAAATACTATATTATCTCAATCCTGTGTTCATTTAATCCTCCTAACAACTGAAAGGTAGGTATGATTAACTCCATACTGCCAGCGAATAAACAGGCATTGTGCTAAGCTCTGGAAATACGTTAGTAAAGATGGCTGACATGTTTCCTGCCTTCGCAAGCCTGCAGGGCACACTATGTTCCTTTCCTTTAGAACCATAAGCCATTGGGGGCGCTCCTGACCCTTCACCCCTTCACTATACATACGAGAACGGAAATCATGTGTTTCCCAAAACATTGTCTTAATCATAATACTCTCCCACAGGAATAAATTAGATCATGTGTTTCTCTTGGCTTCAGATGCAGTGTGTGTGTGTGTGTGTGTGTGTGTGTGTGTGTCCTTGCATTAGAATTTTACAGACTGAGTCTTAAACGATAATGGTTGGCTTTCTATTTTTCATTTGATCCTCTTAAATATGTTTTAAACTTTCTTATTATTCAATAAGAATAAATATACAAATAAAAATATATTTATAAAATCTAAAATATAAAACCTAAGTACGTGTTTACTGAAGGAAAGTTAGAAAATACAATTAATACAAAACTAAAATTATACAAAAGTGACAATATGGACATAGCATCCAGAAATTTGTTATGTCTACCTACGTATATCTCTGTCAAATGGTGGAATATTGCTGAAGGACACAAGACTTGTAATTTCTTGCATTTTAACCTCATTCACATTAGTACTAGAAATGAAATGATGGACGCTTAAAATCAATGCAAGTAAGGGGCGCCTGGGTGGCTCAGTCGGTTGAGCGTCTGACTTCGGTCAGGTCATGATCTCATGGTCTGTGAGTTCCAGCCCCGCGTCGGGCTCTGTGCTGATGGCTCAGAGCCTGGAGCCTGTTTCAGATTCTGTGTCTCCCTCTCTCTCTGACCCTCCTCCATCTCTCTCTGTCTCAAAAATAAATAAACGTTAAAAAAAAAAATTAAAAAAAAATCAATGCAAGTAAAATCAACTTGACTTTGAAAAGTGTGATGAGTCTAAAGAGGACTCCCTTCAATTATTTTTTATTTTCTTTCACTTCAGGAAACTAAGATAATTCAAATAGAGTATCCCTAATGTTATAGGACTCCTCAACCTCTTGGCTTATGTGTATTCCTGTATACTTACAATTATCTCAGACCTCCAAGTTCATTAACACATCGGCTGTGACTTTGAAGCCTTGGCTATGGAAGTTGTACTTCACCCATTAGCAACATCCCACATTCTCAGATGGCAACCTCTGGATTCCGTTTTAGCTGATTGTGGCAATCTGGGTTTCATTATTTAAGAGAGATAAGATGACAGATTGGGCTGGTTCCCACTATCTCAGAATAGCAGCCTTAAGTATTTGGAAAATGTGAACACAAAAATATTTACGGACTTGAAGAGTGAATGCTATTTGCTGTCTGAAAGAGAAAAAGCAGAAGATTATCACCCACACAGTGTTGATATTGGGTTTTATCTTCCTGAAACAAGCAGACTATGGGTGAAAGAGTCTGGTGCCATTTACGGTGAGACTGGGACTTAACTCATATCTCCAGCATCTCTCATTTGTTTCCAGCTTCATGTTTAGTTAATAACAGTAGAATCTGTAAAATCTGTAAAACAGTAGAACATGTTTTTAGTAAATACTGTCCAGATCTGCCAGCGATTTCAGCTGCTTATGGCCATGTAGAAATAGAAAGCAGGAAAAGCAATGAAGAGGAAAAGAGCTTTCAATGAGGGAATGTTCAGAAAGGTTTCATAGGTTACAGTTCAACTGTGAATTTCAACTTACTGCACCTGTTCTCTTACAGTATTCACACATTAATGAAGAAATGATCCTGGAAAAGAAATCATTTTGGATTATCTTTTTTTTTTTTTAATCACATGGAGGGTTATTTTTATTTTTATTTTTTTAATGTTTATTTATTTAGAGACAAAGAGAGAGAAAGCGGGAGCAGAGGAGGGGCAGAGAGAGAGAGAGAGAGAGAGAGAGAAGGAGAGGGAATCCCAAGCAGGCTCCACACTGTCAGCACAGAGACTGACATGGGCCTCAATGTCGCCAGAGACTGACATGGGCCTCAATGTCGCCAACTGTGAGATCATGACCTAAGCTAAAATCAAGAGTCAGACACTCACCCGACTGAGCCACCCAGGCAAACCTGAGTGATATTTTTAATATCCAATGGCTCATCTCTTACAATCTTTATTTCTTTTTTTTTTTTAATTTTTTTTTCAACGTTTTTTATTTATTTTTGGGACGGAGAGAGACAGAGCATGAACAGGGAAGGGGCAGAGAGAGAGAGGGAGACATGGCTCATCTCTTACAATCTTTATTTCTTTTTTTTTTTTTAATTTTTTTTTTCAACGTTTTTTATTTATTTTTGGGACAGAGAGAGACAGAGCATGAACGGGGAAGGGGCAGAGAGAGAGAGGGAGACACAGAATCGGAAACAGGCTCCAGGCTCCGAGCCATCAGCCCAGAGCCTGACGCGGGGCTCGAACTCACGGACCGCGAGATCGTGACCTGGCTGAAGTCGGACGCTTAACCGACTGCGCCACCCAGGCGCCCCTACAATCTTTATTTCTAAAAAGAATTCTATTCTCAACTACTAAACATGGCTCTACACTTAAGGGACTGTCTTCCTTCAGCACTGAATGGAAGCCACGCACATTAGGTCTTAGCTCTAGCAAAGATCAGTCCTCAGGAAGCCTGCATTCTTGCCATCCCTCATATGATACTCCGCATTTAAATTAGACCACCCAAATGGAATAGACATGTGACCAGCGGTCATAAGCGTAGTAGAAAATATAAAGCCAAAATTGAATGACCCAAGAGATAGTTGCTGTTTATACTCTCTGCTTCCTCATGGTGTTACATGTGCATAAATAAAAGTACCAAAGATAGGAACAGAAGGCCAGATTGAACAGCTGGGAAATGTATGACAAATCTATAGTCAACTCACCTTCTGATTTCATTTCAGTTCTTTGCACCGAACAGTCCCAGTTATATAGCAATTCATAAGCTTATGGGAGAGTCATTATCTTGCTCTGCAACACTAACTCATTTTGGGGTGAAATAGGCAGTGAGATTGCAGGAGGTTACAACAGTTGAACAAAGGAAAGCCAATTCAATATTATTTTTATCTGACTGGGCATTTTAATGTCACTGGGAACAAAAGAGTTCTCCTCTTTCCTTTTCTTAACTGTGACCATCAAGGAAGACTTAGAAATGCTATTATAATTATGGCTTACGTTTCATAATTTCTTGATTCCCTGGAGTATATAGAAAATGAAAAGATAATGTTTTACCTTGAAAGGCTGAAATGGAAAAACCTCCTGTTCGTGAAATCTCTCTGGAATGTAGTGATTTGTGTGATTGCAATCACAGAGCCAGCTAAAATAGCATACGAATTCTCCAATGTCTTCCTTCTGTCAAAAAGAACATTTCATTGAAACTACCTTTATAGCCTGGAATGGCTGTCTGCTTTCCAAAAAAGAGTTCTAAATGGCTATTAAGCAACCAGTAACTCTGCCTAAATGTGGAGCAATTAGAACCATTTTCAAAGTTTTGAAAGATTGTTCTAACCTCACCCATTCCTTTGCCAAGACTTAGATGGAATCAAGAAAATAAGAGGCTTGGAGATGAATAAGACTAAAGACGTAAACGAGTCAGCGCGATGTTTGAAAGGGAAGTGTGTCCGCACCTTTGGAGCAATTTTTGAATTTTTAATTATTATGATTAACTCTGGAAAATGGGATGTCATACATCACAGAACATTTCCTCCATTAAAAAAAACAAAAACCCTCATCGCATCAACCTCAACCCACATCATTACGCGTCCATGCAAGGCCCATCCTTTTTAAATCATTTTTCTCCACTTTCATTCTCTGTAGTGTGGTCATCTTCTCCAATGTGCTTGATATGTGTTCATATGTATGAATAGACACTTATAAATATACTTTGTGAGTGTTAATTTACATAATGGTATTGTGGTATAGATACTCTGCAACAAAAACAACATTTTGCTTTTAAGATCTACCTCTTTGGCTCTATGTATATCAGATGCTTTGTCTCTATCACTGCATAGTAGTCCGTGGTGTGCAGTCACTGCTTTCTTTATCATTTTATCTTTTATCTTTATCATTTTCTCTTTATCATTCCCCACTACGGACACTTCGGTGGCCTCAATCTCCACCACAATAAGCAACACTTGATGAATATCCTTGTACAGTCTTTCATGGATCTGTAAGAGAGTTTTTCTTTTTCTTTTTTTTAACTATTGCTATTTTTTAAGTATATTTATTTATTTTGAGAGAGAGCGTGCTAGTAGGGGAGGAGCAGAGAGAGAGGGAGAGAGAGAGAGAATCCCTAGCAGGCTCTGCCCTGTCAGCGCAGAACCCAAATGCAGGCTCAAACTCACCAATTGCAAGATCATGACCTGAGCTGAAGACGGACACTTAACTGAGCCACCCAGGTACCCCAAGAATTTTGCGAAAGTATGGATCCAGTGGGGCAACTGGGTGGCTCAGCTGGTTAAGCATTTGACGTCGGCTCAGGTCATGGTCTCGCGGTTCGTGAGTTCAAGCCCCACATCGGGCTCTGTGCTGACAGCTCAGAGCCTGGAGCCTGCTTCGGATTCTGTGTCTCCCTCTCTCTCTGTTCCTCCACCTCTCACTCTCTCTCTCCCTCTCTCTCAAAAGTCAGTAAACATAAAAAAATTAAAAAATTAAAAACTTAAAGTATGGATCCAGGAGTAGGATTCCATAATTATATATGCCAAGCTAATTTTACTAAGTAACCTCAGCCCTACCCCTCTTGCTTCTCCAGGACAGCCAGGCCAGTTTCCTCTTCCACCAACGGTACACAGTTTGCCTCCTCACATTCTCATTAATATTTGATGTCCTTCTAATTTTTGATAATTTAATGGGAATAAGGTAGCACCTTGCTGTTTTAACAACGCTGAGATTTTCCAGGGAGGTTGAGTTCATCTTGCTTGTGTGAGGATAGTTACATTAAGTACGGGCTTGCTGTTGCTTCAAAGTTTGAGAATGGGAAAGAGAGTCTGTATGAGTGTTGAGCCGAAGGAGGTGCTCCAGACAGATGTGGATGCCCAGCTTAGACTGTTCATCAGTCCTCCCAATGATTCTGTAAACTGCACATACCATTTAATAAACCCCTTTCTGCTTAAAATAGTTAGAAGGCATTTTCTTGTTGGCAACCAAGAAGGCTGGTTTATATGGTAATTGGTACCATAAGTGGTTGCAAACCCTCAAGGAATAAAATGGGAATCAAGGATAGGTTATTCAGATAGGTTAAGCATGAAAGCAGTGAGGATCTGCTTCCCATTATAATATAGGTCACTACAGCATTTTATCTGTGGACTTTCATTTTTCCATATACATTTTGGAATAGATTTGATGATAGTGTCAAAAATACTCTTGGATTTTTAGTAAAATCATATTGAATTTATAGAACAATTTGGGGATAATTGACATTATTACAATATTTTGTCCATCAGTGAACATCGTATGGTTCTCTATTTGGGTTTTATTTTATGACCCATAATAATATTTTTAAAAGTTCTCCATAAAAGCTTTGTGGATTTTTGTTGGATTATTTTCATTTCTGGGTGATGTCCATTTCTCCTCTAGTCCAATAATAATCTTGTTTGATATACAGGAAATTATGAACCCTATTTTGTTAACCATTATAACCACATTATATGACAACTGTAAAATAGAAAGGGAATGACAAAGAAAAAAATTAAAAAACTTATTATGTATAAATATCTACTTACAGGTTTTTTAATGCTCTTCTGGATGATGCCTGGATTTCTAATGCATTTTCTAGTTGGTTGTTGCCTGTATAAAGAAATAGTATGAGCTAAGGATACTATCTACACTCTCTTATTCAATCAGCTTCCCAGTTGATTCAACTTTTTAAAATGTAGATTGATCTTTTCATTTTCAAAAAATGACTTTCCTTTCTTCCCTTCTAACCCTTAAACTCATTTATTTCATTGCCCTATTTTGCTAAAACTCTAATGCTGTGTTGAACGGGGTCAAGGATAGAGAAAGTCTAGTCTTGTCTCCAGTCTTAAAGGGAATGCATAATAAAAGAAAGATGAATAACTTTGCAATCTGGCCTCTCCATTTGCCACCCTTTTCCAAGAATTGTCTCCCTCAATTGTAACCAGCTGTCCTTGGAGTGTGCAGTGGTAGAGAAGGAGGGAAGGTGGGGAAGCCCAGGCCCTGTTTAGTTGTTTGCACTCATTTTATTCCTCCCCATCTCTCCTCAGCTCAAAGATCACCCTTGCATTAATCTCATTGATCTGGGCTTCTAATTTGCTGCCTCAAGTTTAGACGGAGAAGGCAAGAGCCAATCAATGCTCTCTTTCTATACCCATGCTATCTTCCATCGCCTCTTCCCTTCCGAGGCTCTCACTTCAGCTAGGGCTCAGAACGGAGCCAACTTCTGTCTCTCCAGGGACTTTTCAGTTTTTCCAATATTTTCTTAGATCCACCATTTTCTTTCTCCCTTCTGTGACATCTTCAGGATTGGGTTTAGAGTAGGGCTCCAGAAATTCCTTCAGGTAACATCTTAAATTTTTGCTATCCTGGAATGTTGTCTAAAAATGAAAAGATAAGAGATAAAGCTTGGTTGACAATGTAATAAGGAGGTAGCCACAACCTGCATGCCTACTGCATTATCTGTGAAATGCTATGAAAGTTGGCCTCAGGTGCCTGGGTAGCTTAGTTAAGTGTCCAACTCTTGATTTCAGCTCAGGTCATGATCTCACGGTTCGTGGGTTCAAGCCCTGCATCGGGCTCTGCACTGACAGCTCAGAGCCTGCTTGGGATTCTCTCTCTCCCTCTATCTGTCTCTGCTCCTCTCCATACCCCCCGCCCCATCAAAATAAATTAATTAATTAAAAAAAAATAAAGTTGACCTAAGACTAGAAAGGAGACTAGAACTGACCCAGACCTCTGTATACCTCAAACTAAAAATAGATTTCCCTAAAATCTTGAGGGTTTTCATAAAATCTAGTGTCACAGTGCTGAAAGACACATCTTGATCCTTTGCACAGAGTGAGAATAACAGAGAAAGTGGCTGCAGCTGAAGAAGATGTACTCATATTGTATTTCCATGTGTCTAAAATCTAATTTTCAGTCTAGGGGGCTAGATGTTGTGAAATTGGGTAAGAGAAAGAGGGAAGGTGACAATGGGCAGATCATACACAAAAAACTTTGGCCAGAGGTCTTTGCCCTTGAACACCAAAAACTGAGAGAGACATTTCCCAGGGCAAAAGAAACAAACAAACAGATAAGATGGCATTTGTGATAACCCTAAAACAGCTTTGGACTGCCCATCTTGGGCCTCCTCCTTCTTCCCCAGAATATTCTCTAGTAGGAAATTTGCACTCCTCCAAGATGAGCAATCATCAGACAAGCACTGATACTGGACCTGTGCACAGATATTAGATCTAAGTGGAAAAGAGGAAAGGAACATAAACAAAAGACAAATTAAAAACTTACATCACAAAGAAGATTTATTTTTTAAAAATATTTACTTATTTTGAGAGAGAGAGAGAGAGAGAGAGAAAGAAAGAGAGGGAGAGAGAGCCGGTGAGGGGTAGACAGAGAGGGAGAGAGAGAATCCCAAGCAGGCTCCGCACGGTCAGCACAGAACCCGACAGGGGGCTCAGACTCATGAGCCATGACCTGAGCCAACGTCAAGAGTCGGGCACTTAACTGACTGAGCCACCCAGGCGCCCCATAAAGCAGCTTTTAAAATGAAAATCTAAATGAGGCAAGAGTTCATTATCTCAAAGCAATTACAAATCATGTTCACTCCACACAGGAACTGCTGCTGTTGGAGTGCCTCATTTTATGTGACTCCAGGTCTTTTCTCATACCTACTCCAGGGGAAATACCTTCCTCGTCTAGCTCTTGGTGAGAGTCTCATCACCTCCCAATCTCGGCCTTTCTACTCTTCCCAGGCTGGTTTGTTTTTCCCATGTATGAGCCAGTCACCACACACTTGAAAGGTCCCAATGATGCTCACCTCCCACAGCCTCCATCACATCTCTTTTGGAAGCAGAAAAATTACCAAGTACATATACTGTATGAAAGAAAAACATAAATGTTGTAAAATTTGATTTTATGTAAGCAAAAGATAACATTAATTGCATGGATTCAAAAACCAGAAGGATGTTTATATAACTATAGGCAAAAAATTTTTATTTTCAGTAGCATTTATTTTTATTGTTTATTGTTTATTTATTTTTGAGAGAGAGAAAGACAGAGACAGAGCATGAGAGAGGGAAGGGCAGAGAGAGAGGGAAACACAGAATCTAAAGCAGACTCCAGGCTCTGAGCTGTTAGCACAAAGCCCGACATGGGGCTCGAACTCACACACTGTGAGATCATCCCCTGAGCCAAGGTCGGGGCTTAACCAACCGAGCCACCCAGGTGCCCCTCATTTAGTTTTCTTTTTAAAAACTTGTGTTAAAAATTTACATAAAATTTTACCATTTTAACCATTTTAAGGGTACAGTTCATTGGCATTAAGCACAATCCCATTTATGTGCAGTCATTACCACTATCCATCTCCAGAACTTTTTCTTCTTTCCAAACAGAAACTCTACCCATTAAATAATTACACCTAATTTCCTCTTCCCCTCAACATTTTTTGTCTCAATGAATTTGACTACTTTAGGCCCCTCATATAAGTAGAAGCATTTAGCATTGTTAAAATCAAATAAATCACATTTTAGGGGCACCTGGGGGGCTCAGTTGGTTGAGTGTGCGACTCTTGATTTTGGCTCAGGTCATGATCCCAGGGTCATGGGATTAAGCCCTGGGTCGTGGGATCAAGCCCTGGGTCAGGCTCTATTTGGAGTGTGGAGCCTGCTTAAGATTCTCTCTCTCTCTCTCTCTCTCTCTCTCTCTCTCTCTTTCTCTGCCCCTCTCCCCTGCTTGTGCTCTCTCTCTCTAAAAAAACTAAAAGAAAATGTAATTTAATTTAATTTAAAAATCACATTTTATTTTTCTATTAACCTCTACTTTGCACACTCACCATTCTTGTTCTCCAGACTGATTAGAAAGAGGTTTGTTTTAAGTCCCAATTGTAACCATGTTACAGGGGGCTTTTCTTGGTACCAATAAGCAAGTCTCTCTGAGCTTTAAATATACTAATACTAGAGAAAATTTATTCTGGATGGAGAAATAAAACTGAAAGAGAAAGTTGAGAGAGTTCTACAGAGAGGAAAGACTCACAGAAAAGACCCAGCTAACAGAAGTCAGTGTCTCTCAGTGGATTGTGTAGGTTTAATTTAGTCATTAAGTAAGTGTACCAGCTGCCTTGAAACCACAGGGCTGGACATATCCGTCCTGGACTGGAATAGAAGGCAAGGTATCTGGCTTTGGTTCATCACAGGGGCTCATTCATAATTCAGAAAAAGAAAACACAGTCAGGCGTTTGTTCTTATTCTTGGTTAGGAAACTTTCAAATGCTGCAATTGTGAAGAAATAGTAAGATGATGGACGCCTGGGTGCCTCAGTCAGTTAAGCGTCCAACTCCTGATTTTGGCTCAGGTCATGATCTCAGTTCAGGTCATGATCTCACAGTTTGTAAGATTGAGCCCCAAGTCCAGTTCTGTGCTGACAGCACAGAGTCTGCTTGTGATTCGCTCTCTGCCCCTCCCCCACCCCTGTGTGAGCGTGTGCACACGCTCTCTCTCAAAATAGATCAATGTTAAAAAAAAAGAAATAGTAAGATGATATTTCTGACTTTTAAAATTGATTCACTGGCTTTTCATAATAGATAAAGACTTCACATTTCAATTTTTTTATCTCTATTTATTTTTTGAGAGAGAGACAAAGTGTGAGTGGGGAAGGGGCAGAGAGAAAGAGGGAAACACAGAATCCGAAGCAGCCTCCAGGCTCTCAGCTGTCAGCACAGAGCCTGACACGGGGCTCAAACTCACAAACCACAAGATCATGACCTAAGCCAAAGTCAGATGCTTAACCGACTGAGCCACCCAGGTGCCCCAAGACTTCACATTTAAATGGTATTCCAAGATGGCCTTTTGTAACTGAGCTTTGTTTAGGTAAAATTCTGAAAGGCATCACTCACTAATCATCAATTATTTCATGATTCTCTGTGATGTTTTAGACACTGTGCTGGGCACTGGGGTAAAAAATACTACACTCAAATGCTTCATGAGAAAACAGTTGATAAGTGGGTAGGTAGGTTAAGTAGTTAGCTACATAGATGAAGATCAGGGTGAAGAAAAGAAGAGAGCAAGAGAAACAGAAAGAATAAAAAAACAATGTGGCAAACTAAGAAATCTGGGTAAAGGGCAAATAAAATTTCTTTGTACTATTTTTACAACTTTAAGTTCGAAATTACTTTTTAAAGGTGCTACAAAAAGTAGGAAAATAGAACATATAAGTGGTTATAACTAGTTCATTTAAAAAGTCATGTTATAAAAGGGACTTCCAATGTCATTTTTAAAAGGAATGATTCCTCATCACACTAATAGATATTTAGAGGAAAATGGAGCTCCACAGTTATAAGTTCGCAAAATATATACCACGCACCTCTCCCAGTCGAAAGTACATTTTAGCATACTCAAAGATCAGAGAAGTCCCGTAGGAAATAAAGCCAACTACTGTATAATGTTTAATACAAAATATCCCAACACATTTGACCATTGACTCCCCACCTCTTTTTTTTAGTAACATCTACTAAAATAGAGATTTCAGAAATGCCATTGTGAGATAAGGAACATTATCTCGATGTGTGCAAACTCACTTAGAAGAAGGAGTCTACTTGCAATGCATTATATGTTCCTGAGTTTACACAGATGCAATTCCACTTGGTTCTCAGAGATCATTGTGTGAAGGTATAGACATGTGGCTCCTCTTTTAATTGGAAACTCTTATGCTTAATGTGGTATTTATTGAATTTCATGCTGAGATAAATAGCTTTTTGTTTATGCAATTTCCCAGGACTAATTGCTGAGTTTTTAGAACAGTCTTTCACTAAGCGTTAATGATTACAATTAAATGAACCACTAAGATAAAACAAATTATCAATTCAGCCACCTATTGTGAATCTGTTGATCTTGAACTACCTGATGTAAATATGTAAGATGGCTGGCTTTTTCCCATGATTGCTAGAGGCAAGATGATCCAGGTAATTTCTGCTTGTTCCCTGGAATCTTTTTCCTCAAAATTCCCTAAGAGTAGAAGGTGACTTCAGAAATATAACATCAGGTTTTTCTCTATATCAACAAAGAAATCTCTGTTATATGAATTCTCACTGTATGCTTTGTTAGTGGAAAGGCTACGAGTGAATACTTTGAGAAATTTTAAGAAGTAGCTGAGAACAATTTTTCTTTCATAAAAAAATTCTAATAAAAATCTTGAATAAGATGTCTTATTTCTTAAGTGATAAAGACACATCCTCCTAGAAGTGAATTCAGAGAGTGCTAATTTTTAAAGTTCACAAACCATTGTGTATTCAGATGTTACTGATTAATTCTAGTATTCTATTCTCATATATCTATATATCTATATAGATATCTAGATATCTATATCTATATATCTATATAGATATCTAGATATCTATATCTAGATATCTATATAGATATCTAGATATCTATATCTAGATATCTATATAGATATAGATATCTAGATATCTATATCTAGATATCTATATATAGAGAGAGATATAGATATCTATATCTATATCTATATCTATATCTATATCTATATCTATATATCTATATATATACACACACATATACATACACATTTAGGGCAAATGCCCCAATACCTGATCAAAAAATGGAAATACAAATCCAGTTTTATAAGGCATATAATGAATTGTACCCACAATAATAATGTATATTGCTAGTAATAATGTAATATTATTGCTAGTAATAATAATGTAATTGCTAATAATTTTAAAAATATTTCCTAATTAAAGTAGGTTTTCTTCATAATTATACATGTAAAGTCATAAAACAGAACACAGTGATTCTTTTTGTTGTTGTTGTTTTTAAGTTTATTTAATTCATTGTGAGAGAGAGAGAGTGCACCTGTGCATGGGAGAGGCAGAAAGAGAGGGAGAGAGAATCCCAAGCAGGCTCCACACTGCCAGTGCAGAGCCTGACGCAACATACAAACCCACAAACTATGAGATCATAACCTGAGCTGAGACCAAGAGTCAGATGCTTAACTGACTGAGCCACCCAGGTGCCCCCAGAACACAGTGATTCTTAAAGAGCAAGTAAAATCTATTAATGGACCAATTCTTATTTAATTAATTGACTACAGTGCTAATAAAAAGTAAGTATATAATGTAAAGCATGGTATTATTAAGTAGATAAAGGGAAGCAAGGTATAATGCCAAACAGACGAAACTTCAAAACATCAAATTGTCATCTTTCAATGATATTCCTAATTTGCATTTTTTTTGAGAGAGAGAAAGAGAGAGAGAGACAGAGAGCACACAAGATAGGGAGGGGATGAGGAAGAAGGAGACAGAATCTTAAGCAGGCTCCACATCCAGCAAAAAGCCTGACATAGGGCTCCATCCGAAATCAAGGGTCAGTCCCTCAACCGACTCAGCCAACCAGGTACCCCCTTTATTTTTTTTAATTTGAGAGAGAGAGAGAGAGAGAGACAACACTCAAACAGGCTGCACACTCAGCATGGAGTCTGATGCAGGGCTTGATTCCACAACTCTGGGATCACAATCTGAGCCAAAAATCAGATGCTCAACCAGCTGAGACACCCAGGTGCCCCTACGTATTTCTTCACTGTTCTCTACAGTTATGCTCAGTACACTATGTAAATTGCCATTTAACCATGTTAATTACCATCTTGATTTCTTTGCTTAACCTTGTGCCTTGGATTATGTGAAATAAGAAGAAATAAGAAAATAAAGATTAAGGGAAGAGAGACAAAGAAGAAACCAACACTCCCTGAGACAGTTCTGTATTAAAATATAAAACGACATAAATTTTGTTCCTGAGGGGGAATTGTTATGTGTGAAATGCTAATTCCTTATTTTTCTTGGTTAGACCAAAGGTAGAGAAAACGGTGGGCTTTAATTATTTGCAAAAGAACTACAAATTAGAGTTTAGTTAATTCATTGACTCACTTCATAACCACCTATCACTCATTCACTTAATTCAGAGATTTGTAAAGCACAACCCATGGGACAGCCACCAGGTTCTATAAAGTTGAACTGGAACCAATCCATGCCCATTTGTTATATTTTCCATGGCTGCTAAGAAATCAGAGTGAGCGGTCACAAAAGAGACTTTCTGGTCCATGAAGCCTAAAATATTTACTATCAGGCCCTTTACAGAAAAAGGTTGCTGACTCCTGATTTAAGCAGGCCTTTAGTCATTTGTTTTCATTTAACAAGTATTTTGCAGTCGAAGTGGCATTGGCCTCAGTGCTAGGACCACAGCCATGAACACACAGCCCTAGTCTCTGCCCCTGTGGACTTTACATTCTAGTGGAAGAGACAATTAAACAGCAATGACATCAACAGTGTGATCAGGTCTAGAATAGGGAAAGATGTAACAGGTGATGGGAACCCAGATCAAAGGCACCAAGCTGGAATTGAGAGGAGTGAATGTAGTAAGGGTGATCCTGGAAGGAAATGATACCTAAACTGAAATCTGAAGAGTGAACAAGAGTCAGGAAAGTAAAACCCGGGGCTGGGAGGGGTGAGGCAGAGAAGGAAGGAGTCTGAGGTAGGTTGTGAGTATTGCAGGGAGAAAGACATATGTTGAGTCCCATGGGTAGATGAAAGTGTGGCATGAGCAATGTCTAGTCCAAGGAGAACAAAGGCTTATTGGGAGAAGTAGTAAAAGGAAAGCTAGAAAAGCAAGCAGAACCCAGATTATGAGTCTTATAAGGAGCTTAATCCAAGGAAAATGGAAAGCCATGAAAGGATTTAAATTATGAGAGAGATACAATCATATTTATATGTTAGCATGATCACATACTCTTCAGTGTGGAGTTGGAGGGGAGAAAGGCTAGAGTCAGAAATAAGAACTAAGAAGCTATTGTAGATATTTGGGCTCTTTCCATAACTTGACTATTGTTGATAATGCTGCTATAAACACCAGGCTGCATGTGCCCCTTCAAATTTGGAGAATTACTAATTTGTAAAAATACTGATTCAAAGGGATACATGCACCTCAATGTTTATAGCAGCGCTATATACAGTAGTCAAATTATGGAGAGAGCCCAAATGTCCACCGACTGATGAATGGATAACGAAGATATGGTGTATATATACAATGGATTATTACTCAGCCATAAAAAAGAATGAAATATTGCCATTTGCAACAACATGGATGGGGCTAAAGAGTATCATGCTAAGTGAAATAAGTCAGAGAAAGGCAAATACCATATGATTTCATTCATATGTGGAATTTAAGAAACAAAACAAGCATAGGGGGAAAAAGAGAGAGAGAGGCAAGCCAAGAAACCAACTCTTACCTGTAGAGAACAAACTGATGGTTACCAGAGGAGAGAAGGGGTGGAGGGATGGGTTAAATAGGTGGTGGGGATTAAGGAGTGCACTTGTGATGAGCACCAGGTGTCGTATGGAAATGATGAGTCACTAAATCCTACCCTTGAAACTAATATTACATTGTATGTTAACTAACTGGAATTTAAATAAAAACTTAAAAAAAAAAAAGCTGTAGGGGTGCCTGGGTAGCTCAGTCAGTTGAGCATCTGACATCAGCTCAGGTCATGATCTTGCAGTTTGTGAGATCGAGCCCTTCATCCGGCTCTCTGTTATCCATGCAGAGCCGGCATCATCAGATCCTCTGTCCTCCTCTCTCTCTCTCTCTCTGCACCTCCCCCACTCACACTCTCTCTCTCTCTCAAAAAACCAACCAAACAAACAAACAACAACATATATATATATATATATATATATATATATATATATGCTGTTTTAGAGATGAAATTCCCAGTTATAACCAAGTGAGGAGACTGGCAAATCTTCTACCTGAAAAGCAACTATAAAGCTGGAAAAAACAGCAAACAAAAAAATCACCTTTTAACAGTCTGAAAATGAACAAAAGCACGCAACAATCCGAGAGCATTTATATTTGAAAATCTGCTTAACTTCCCAAGTAGGAACATGGGAATCTGTGGTGCTCTCTGGACTTGGCCGCCCCCATCCCTCCTCCAGCTCAGTGGACAAGGAAGCTTTCCAGGGCAGGGCAGGTCCTAAGGACCAGCAGCTTCTCCCCGACTGGGGGAAGGGGCTTCCTCAATGCGGCGTGGTGGGAAAAGCCTGCACCCAGCAGTGTTATTGGTAAGAGTGACAACACAGCCCTAGTTGAGTAGGAAAGGCTCACAGCTCTGCCAGCCTGAGTGTGTAGTCATTGTGGGAGAAGGCATATTTCTTGTGTGGTTGTGTGTGTGTGTGTGTGTGTGTGTGTGTGTGTGCGTGTGCGCGTGCTGCTTCTAATGGAGAAAACCCAAACCAGTTACAATGCCTCGCTCACACTGAAGCTGAACATAAAAGGGCCCAGCAAAGGGCAGAAGCCTGGGCATACTTGAACATGGCATGAGCTTTGAATGTCGCCCCCTGTACTCTCATATATATTTATCGGCAGAGAACAGAAGCCTTACGGGCTTGAAGTGGTTGAGTACAACCTCGATCCAACCTCTGTCTAACCAAGACAATGCAGACACAGGGGTGACTTCACAGAAGCAAGGTTAAAAATAAAAACCAGAAGATTTTTAAAAACAAAACAAACAAACAAAAAACCCGTGAAGCAGAGACATCAGCATTCACAGACCAGAGAGGAGACCGATGTCACAGATCTTGCCAGGGAAAGCACGAAACAAAGAAATAAGCAAAACCCTAACAACAACAATCTTCATGAGCGGAAAAATGAGAATCCAGAGCTGCACTAATATATTATATGAAATGTCCAGATTTCAACAAAAACTGCTGGACACACAAGGAGACAGGGAGGTGTGGTGCATGCTCGGGAAATAAAGGTGCCAGTAAAACGTGTCACATGTAGCTGAGTTGTGCGCTTCGGCAGTTCACGTCCTCTAAGAAGCAGTCCAAAGTGAGATTAGACACACAAGAGATTTGGTGGTGGAAATGCTTGTGAACGTGGAGAAAGCAGCAGAAATGGGTAGGGAGAGAG
Source organism: Panthera pardus (assembly GCF_024362965.1). NCBI lineage: Eukaryota > Metazoa > Chordata > Mammalia > Carnivora > Felidae > Panthera > Panthera pardus. The sequence goes on along the minus strand of NW_026526810.1, from coordinate 97,998,679 downwards.
GCACCTGGGTGGCTCAGCTGGTTAAGAGTCTGACTCTTGATTCTGGCTCAGGTCATGATCTCATGGTTCATGAGTTCCAGCCCCAGCCCCGAGTCAGGCTCTGTGCTGACAGCCTGGAGTCCCCTTCCTATTCTCTCTCTCTCTCTCTCTCTCTCTCTCTGCCCCTCCCCTGTGCTCACTCTCACTGTTCCTCAAAATAAAAAAATAAAATAAAATAAAGAAATGGTAGGGAGAGACTTCAGTCCACAGTGCAGGTCTGGGATCTATGAAATGAGAGCAGAAAAGGAAGGATTGGCTAGGGGACCCTAAATCGCAGTGCAGTTCTGAGAAAGTCTGAGCTCTGTGTGGTAGAGGAGCCTCATGCTGGGCGGGTTCAGCTCAGGTACCCACACTGAGTTCCAGCCCGGGAGTGACCCGGAGAAGTGTGGTCTTGGTGTGAGTAGATAGATGTGAAGATGCCGTGCTCAAACTCGAAACTTTTGGCCTTCCACGACACATCCACGCTGGCACGCTCCCTTCCAGCAGCTTCATCCTCCTGTTTTGCTCCCCTTTTCTGCTGGCCAGAATAACTCTGGCCTCTCCACTTGACCCGACATCAGCCATCTCTAGTCTTCTAAGAGCCACCCTAACCGTGAGTTTACCTGATCCTCTGGGGCCTCACCAGAGCCCCCCAAATCAATGAATTCTCACTTAACCATTCTTTTGTTCCAACCCTCTTGATCAAGCACCCTCTCAATCTAATTCCAGGGGTAATCCACTCATTCTTAATGGTACATGCTGGTGAATTCTTATAATTCTTTTAGGGTGTAATTTCCTCCTTTCTCTTATCAGGCCCCGTACATCCCTGTCCAGGTCACATGAAGATTTATTTAGCCCTGCTCATCACTCTGGTAGCCCGGAGAGGAGGCAGGAGTAGCTCCTGAGCGGGAGCACCTGTTGCCTCGCAGGGGAAATGTCTCTGCCCTAGCAACTGCAGGCAGGAGGGGGGATAGCTCCCTACTAGGGAAGGGTAGCCGCCTCTGAAAGCCCTGAGTGTTCAGGGTCCCAGGGGTTCCCAGCCAAGGCCCTGACCTTAGCACGAAAGACCTGTCTGGTCTGAGCATTTAAACATCGCTGGAGCTCTGTGACTCTGTCATAGCTTCTTTCTGCTCCTGGGCTGTTTTTACTCTTCCATTTTAGAAGATAAAGATCTTTTCTTAAGCTGTCAGGGCCCTCTGGCTCACACACTTAGCCTTTAATGGTTTGTTAACTGCCCTCAATTTCTCATTATCCCATCAAAGGACATCAATATGGTTTGTTAAAAATAAGGCAATTCCACTCCTTGTAGGCATTACTCCCTGATATCTTTCACATGTCAGAATCACTGCATTTCTCTCTAACGGGACATTTTCTAAGGTCACCATTGGGGAAACCTTCAGCAACTGGGCTCTCACCTCATGCCAGAGACTCTATCACGGCCCCCACGTTCTATTCAGGATAGAGCCCTTTGTGACAGCTAGCCAGTGAGGGTGCCAGTCCCAAGCCCCGTCTTTTTTTTTTTTAATGTTTTATTTATGTTTGAGACAGAGACAGATCATGAGTGGGGGAGGGGCAGAGAGCGAGGGAGACACAGAATCTGAAGAAGGCTCCAGGCTCTGAGATGTCAGCACTGAGCCCAACGCAGGGCTCGAGCCCATGAACTGTGAGATCATGACCTGAGTCAAAGTTGGACGCTTAACCAACTGAGCCACCCAGGCACCCCCCAAGCCCTGTCTTAATGTTCGTTTTCCCAGACCCAACACTTGGTACCACCTATGTTAGTCTAGGTCCTTCAAGAAGTACACACTAAGTTGTGTTAGCCATGCAAGAGGTTTCCTGGGGGAGGAGGAAGGGAAGGGAGCAGTGGTAGGTATGGAGAACCTTCAGATTGCAGTGCAGGTAACTCCTGCAGAAGGAGAGAGGTAGGGAAGGATTGGGTGGGAAGAGGCTCAGATGACAGTGTAGTTCAGAGAAAGCCTCAGAGGGGCTGGTGGAGGGCCCCAGGGAAGACTGCCTCTAAGGAGTCCTGCAGGAGGGAGGCATGGCCCAGCTCAAGTCATTGGCTTAGTTAGGATACCTTAGAGGGGCTGGTGGAGGGCCCCAGGGAAGACTGCCTCTAAGGAGTCCTGCAGGAGGGAGGCATGGCCCAGCTCAAGTCATTGGCTTAGTTAGGATACCTTGCTTGGTCACTGGCTTAGTCATTGGACAGGAGCAGCCTGGGAAGCGTGGCTTGGGTGTGAGTGCCATGTGGCTCTAGGTGAGGCAGCTGGAAACTGTCAGTCAACTGTGACCCTCAGCAGTCCTACTGAATGATGATATGAGAAATATAATTCCATCCTCTACATGTGTCCTCTGCTGGTGTTTCTGAGGATCCCCAGACCAGACTGTTTGCACAAATGTCTCCTTTTGTTTTGAATTCCTACTCCTGCTTAAGTGATCTGTTTCCTTTAGTGATCTTACCACTTCTGGCAACCTTAATTCTCTCTTGGCATCTATGGCCCAAATCTGAAGATCTCACTTCATTCCCCAAAGCGGCACTATCACCGTGTTATAAGTATCTGACATATGAAAGATTTGGTGGTGATGGGGAAAATTCCAAGAGAGGGAAATGAAACACTTGATTTTTAATTTTAGATGCTCTCGTGCCTAAAGTTCACTGACCCTTCCTTGTCTGTTACGAGGAACCTCCATCAAGGCTTTCCCACCCCCTCCTCCACTTTGCTCTTTCAGAGAACTTTTCCCCATCCATTTCTTATTTCAGCCTCCATTTGCAAAATTCTCCTTCCCCTGGGTTGTTTGGAAGGGGAAAAAATAATCAAGATTCCTCTGTTTTGCATTCCTTCATGTCGTTTGTGGACAATTTTTTTTCTTTTATCTCAACTGTTACCTAAGATGAGGATCTGGGATCTAATTGGGCCTAGCCAGAAAATAAGGTGTTTTTATTAAATATTATAGTCAATACCAGATTTCTGGTACATTCTCATATCTTGGTTTTGGCCACTTCTCATCATATTTTTATTTGCTAATAAATTATTAAAGACTCAATCTCAGATTAAACAGAAGGTTATGATAGACCTAATGCAAAGATACAAGACAACAAATAGCCATAAGCCACAGACTTTTCTATGCTATTTCTCATCTTAAGTTGACTTTCCAATCTGTTGGTATTTTCATCTTTGAAGGAGGTAACATTCAGTAATGGCAAATGTACACAAAAAAAGATTGCATATCAATTTATGAACAGATGTAGGCATGTAGCCAACATGTATAAAAGGAAAATGTTTTAGGGAGCTGATTCTTTGATGTGCATGTTCTTTTATAAGAATTTTTCTTTATCTCTCCCATAAAAAAAAGGAGCCTAGTTCAAAGCACAATCAGTCTTTCATGGTAAGGACAATGGATGGAAGCAATTTGAAGCAAATGCCCTTTGATTAAATAGATGACTGTTTGACTTCTTAATAAATAATCAACATCAAAATAAAAGTCTAGATCTTTTCAAGTTCACATGGCTATGGTTTATTTTAGCAGAATTAAATTGTATATGCACTTTGAACTCTGTAGCTTAAATATTTTTAAAAGACTCCTTGGAAATGATTTTAAATAACCCAACATCATTCATGCACCAAAGCATGGAAAATTGAAAGCAAATCAAGATCCCCAGAATATATATTTGCTTTTCAGCATCACCTTGTACTTATAGCTTTGATTGCAAAACGCCCCCTGCAGGTGTTGGTTTTGAAGCCACGTTTTGATAGGGGGAGGTACGTGCTGCAATATACAGATAAGCAGGAAATGAACCATGGAGGAAAAATCTATTAGTTCCAAAACTCAAAGAGAGCAGTGGCCTCAGCACTGCATGTGTGTCCCTTTGCCAGTTTAAAAGTTTCTCTGTTCCAAATGATGCTGCACGATCGTCCCAATTTTGAATGAGCCTATCCTGCATTTCTACTAGCTTACTAGTACGGTGAGTTGATTTTTATACCTACAAATTCCTAAGAAAGGTGATCATTTTCACAGGTCATGATCTCGTGGTTTGTAAGTTCACGCCCCGCATCGTGCTCTGTGCTGACAGCTCAGAGCCTTCATGATCCTGCTTCAGATTCTGTGTCTCCCTCTCTCTCTGCCCCTCCCCTGCTCATGCTCTGTCTCTCTTAAAAATGAGTGAATTAATTTTTAAAAATTAAAAAAAAAAAGTCAGAGTTTTATTTTCTTCCCCACGGTTGGGACAATGTGCCCTCCCCAGTGAGTCAGAGATTCTTTCCCTTCTACACACACAAATAAAAATACAAAACAATGGCTCTTCACCAAAGCGTAATTCTAATTACATAGTTCTCTGAGTAGGCATTAGCCGAGAAAAAAAGACCTTGGTATGTCTGCTTACAAGCTGCTTGGCCTTTGCTTATGGCAGAGAGATTTCCTAAATGGTTATAGTTATTAAACTGGAATAAACGGGAGCACCGGGTGGCTCAGTCGGTTAAGTATCTGACTTCTGCTCAGGTCATGATCTCACGCACAGTTTGTGAATTTAGAATTATTTGAGGCAAGGACCTTATGTTGTTATTCAAGTGAACACAAACCATCATTTTAATATACATAATGCTTTCTGAATTTTCAAAAAATACGATTACTATAAAGGGAGAGAACTTTGCATTTCTTTTGTTTGGAATCATATCTATGCGACTTGTCTGCATTTGTAGCTATTGCCTCAAAGCATCAGATAGCACTCTTTTTTACCTGGTAATTTCATTGTGCCTGAACATTTACATAATTAAATAAGATATTGCATTCATCAGGGTTCTCCTGATTAATGTAAAGAGATTTATTGTTAGGAATTGATTCACGTGGTTTTAGAGGCTGACAAGTCCCAAGAGTGACTTGGCAACCCAAAAAAGCCAATGGCATCGTTCTTGTCTGAAGGCCAGCAGGGTTGGGACCCAGGAAGAGCTGACATTTCAATTCAAGTCCAAAGGTGGGAAAAACAACAAGAGCAACAAGAATAACAACAACAACATGTCCCAGTTTGAAGGCAGTGAGGCAGGAGGAATTGCTTCTTACCTAGTGAGAATCAGCCTATTTGTTCTATTCAGGCCTCCAACTGATGGAGTGAAGCTCACCCACCACAGGAAGGACAATTTGCTCTATTTAGTCTACTGATTTAAATGTTAGTCCTCTCCAGGGGCGCCAGGGTGGCTCAGCAGGTTAAACATCCGGTCTTGACTTGGCTCTTGACTTTGGCTCAGTTCACGATCTCACAGTTCGTGGATCTGAGCCCCACATCAGGCTCTGTGCTGGCAGTGTGGAGCCTTCTTGGGATTCTCTCTCTCTCCCTCTCTCTGCCCCTCCCTTGCTCATATGCTCTGTCTCTCTCTCAAAATAAACAAATAGACTTAACAAAAATTTAAACAATGTTAATCTCATCCGAAAATACCCTCACGGACACACACAGAATAGTGACTGACCAAATAAATATCTGGGCACTCTGTGCCCCAATCAAGTGGACACATAGAATAAATACATCTCAGACATAATTGCTTTTCTTTCATTTCTACCTCATATTTTAGTTAAATGCAATATTGATTTCTAAAAAACTAATTACCTAAGGTTATATTATCTGTGCATTTTGTTTTGCAATAGTAAAGGGGGAATTACAAAATATCCATTACAAAGAGGAGTCACTGGCTGATAGAAGATCGAGAAGCACTCATCTGGATATGCTGCATTCTACTGTAATGGTTTAATCGCCCACCATATATGAACATACAATAATATATTTAATTAATTAACACTTCTGTTGTTTTTTTTTTATTTTTTTGCTGCTACAGAAATATCAGGGAGAACACCCTCATACGTGTATCTTTGTACATTTTACAATATTTCTGTATAATGGCTTCCTCAAAATAGAATTCCTCAAGAGTATGCACATTTAAAATGTTAATAGACACTGCAGCAGTGGGGTTCAAGACTAGAACTCCCCTTTCAATGGAAATTATATACCAAAGGGTATAAAACAGATATAAGTAAAGTTGCTTTTTAAACGAGGATGGAAATCTGGAAGTTGCCTCCATTCCTTTGTTGACCAAGGCAGTCCTGGGGGCATCTCCACAGAGCTCTTCGGGCATCCTCACAGAGCTCTGCAGGGGTTGGAGCCTAGCCTGAAAACCACAGGCCTGAGATTTACTCCCTTCTTGGTGGCTTTGGCTTTGTGAGGCTATGAGGTTGCTCAATACCTTCTCCTCATCTCAGGTGTATAGGTTAACCAGCTAGATTCCCCATGCTGCCTTTATTATTATTATTTGATATGCAAACTAAAAAGTACATAAAATGTAAACATTTTGTAAACAAATGTAAAAGCCTAATAAAATAGCATGATGCACATACCTCTATAGGCACTACCCAGATGAAGAAATAGAACCCTACTGGCATCCCATGCCAAACATAACCCCCTCATCCCACCCCAAAGGTAATCACTATACTAACATATATAGTAATCACTCCCTTGTTTTTCATTATACTTGTACTCTAGAAAGTATTATATATAAGTCAGTACACTATAGTTTCTTTTTTCCTTTTGGAGGGACTTCATATCAAAGGGATAGTACTGCAGCCATTTGGTCCAATACTGTTTTTGTGAAATTTTTAATTTTTATGTGCTATTGCATATGGTTATAGCTTGTAATTTTTTATTGCTATAGGACATTCAATTTTTAAAAATTTTTTTTAATATTCACTTGTTTTTGAGAGACAGAGAGACAGAGCACGAGCAGGGGAGGGGCAGAGAGAGAGGGAGACACAGAATCTGAAGCAGGATCCAGGCTCTGAGCTGTCAGCACAAAGCCCAATGCAGGGCTTGAACTCACGAACTGTGAGGTCTTGACCTGAGCTGAGGTCAGATGCTTAACCCACTGAGCTACCCAGGTGCCCTGATAAGGCATTCAATTTTATGAATACACCATAATTAATTTATCCACTCTATTGTCGATGGGCATTTGGCTGTTTTTAGTTTAAGGCTGTTATAAATAATGCTGCTATGAACTTTCTCATACCTATCTTCTAGTTCACATAGTCTTATATTTCTATTTCACAAAAAGCTAGAGATAGGATTGTTGGGACATAGGACATGAACGTGAACTTTCTATTCTAGGCTGTTTAGCCAAGTAAACAAACAGCTCTACAAAGTATTAAAAAAAAGTTTGTTTTAAAAAAGTATTTGTTCTGTAGATTACCTGATATCCACGTGTAATTGCAATAATCAGTTCTCAGATATTTTTCATAATATCTGTAAAACATGGGATTGTACAGGGTTTCTTTTGTGGTAATGAAAATATTCTAAAATTAGTGGTTATGATTACACAACACTAAATATACTAAAAAACCTCTGAATTATACACTTTAAAAGAATGGACTTTATGGCATGTGAATTATTCTCAATTGTTGGTATAAATGAACAAACAAACTCCCAAATGACAATAAGAATTCAGGATTATTGGGGCACCTGGCTGGCTCAGTTGGTCAAGTGCCCGAATCAGTTGGTTAAGTGCCCAGCTCAGGTCGTGATTTCACAGTTTGTAAGATTGAGCCTGATTCAGACTCCTTGCTGACAGGGCAAGCCTGCTTGGGATTCTCTCTCTCCCTCTCTCTCTGTACCTCCCCTGCTCACTCTCTCTCTCTCTCTCTCTCTCTCTCTCAAAATAAACATTTAAATATAGATTTAAAGAAAAAAAGAGTTCAGGACTGTTGAAGACAGAAGCCATGTAATATGAGACTGTTTCAACCTCCAGCCAACCTACCAGGAATTATGCGTTGGGGGTGGGGTGGGGAAAGGAGTGGAGAATTGGGGCCAAGCTGGGGGGGGGGGGATAGGTAAAGGAGAGAGGACAGCAGAAAGTGATAGGTTTAAATGGTAGCTTAGAAAAATGTTTTGGTAGCTTGTATTATTTGATTATGGAAATAAGGAAAAGAAAATGGAATAAGGTTGGTGGTGTACTTTAAGCAATGATCACGACTTTCTGATCTGTAAATATCAGCTCTCCACATCCCAAGAAGTGTTGTTATGTTCACAGAATATATGAAGAAAATTGAGTTTTAGGGATAGAACTGGGGGTCACAAGGTTAATATATATATATATATATATATATATATATGTATAAAATTAATATATAATAATATATAATATTAACAATATAATTATATATAATCATATAATATATAATATATAATTAATAATGATGTTCACAATCACAGTTAACACTTATTATTTCATATTTATTTTGTATTTATTATAAGATTTCAAATTCTGTTACAGCACTTACTAACTGTATGACCGTGAGGAAGCTTCATTCAATAAGCTGCTATTGTGCATTTCAGTTCTGGAAAGTATGTCATGGGAATTGCATTGTCCCTCCTCTGCTTTACTTAGTAGTAGATACACCAGTGAGAAGGAGCATACACTTATCCAACTCTTCCCCTTGCACACCCCCAACATAATCCCCTTAATGAGGTAAGGCTGCTGACAAGAGACAGGGACATCTCCTGGGTCAAGAGAACACAAAAAACTGCCTCGCTGCTCGAAACTAGAGAAAAGAGGAACATCGGAAAAATAATGTCTCAACAAATCATCTTGTCACATAAGCATCGTGCTAGCTGAAGAATTCTAAGCAGTGGAACTACTACAAAAGCCCTTGTTTGAATTGTATGGTATTCTGCGCCTCTTCGGCTCTGGTATGGGAAATAATCTTTTTAAATCCATAAATGATTCTTTGAAATACATCTTTTTACCTTTTTTAAAGTACAGTTGGGGATAAGCTCATTTTTGTTAAGTATAGGTAAGTAACACAACTCATGTCAGTTTTGTTCATTTAGAAGGTTTAGAGACCTGTAAAGCGCCCAGAAAATTCCAACAGGCTGTTGCTATCAAATGAATCAAGATGGCTTCTTCAGCAGTTGAATATCACTCTATATAACACTTTCCTTCTATAAATGAAAGCCTTGTTTTATAACTGGCCTGGATGCTTCTGATTTTATTGGAACTATACTAAGAAGCTGGTTTGCTGTGAATTCCTGCCTTGTGGCTAAAGGTGCACAAAGTCAATACAGTGCCTGAGCTGCCCCTGGGTCTCGCGCCACCCACGTCCCAGGTGGAATTAAATGTCCTCAAGTAGGCTACTTTGAAATTCTAGTTTTTAAAGCATGCTTTTCAGAGCAGCAAAAACACAAATGACTGTGTGTATATTTACCGCACTTTATGCATCTCATATATAAAAGCTGTATTGAACATTTATGAGGGTTCTCCTCTGAAAAACTGCAGATCATAATAGAAAGTATGTTTTTGCATTTTTACTCAAACCTCAGACTCCAATAGAATGAGGGCCTAATGGAGCCAAGAAAAAAGAGGGAGTTGCTTACCACAACATACAGTTTTCCTGGCACAAATAAATCTGTCTCACTCACTCAGCCCTTGAGGCAAAGGAACAAAAGAACCCAAGAAGTTCCAGAGAATGCTTTGCTCACATGTACCCATGCCCCTGCTCTTTTTCTGCACAGGGAGCCAAAGGGGAAGAAGTAATACAGGCAGTGAACATGAGCTCTGCAAGATGGGGTGAAAGGGAATACTGGGAGACCTTTCATCTTTCTCTGTTGCATATTTAATACATTTTCCTTGACTTTCAGATTTCAAAACTATTTTACATTGTTGAGACGGTAAAGGTCTAATTATGAGTGGCTTCCAAATGTTTGTGTTAAGCAAGTCAGCTTGTTTCCAAGGTAATGTAGTAACAAATGTTCCCTGTATTTATTGGTTGAAAAGTATTTAAATATACTTGCTTTCTTCCCACCCATCTACTTGTAATAGTCAGGGTCCAACAAGGAAACCACTATCTTTTTTTAAAGAGAAATCCATGCTGGGAGATAGTTACAGGGGTGATAGAAGAGCTGGAAGCCAAACAAGAGATAGTGAAGCCAAGCAGAGATAAACAACAGCAGAGAGACAAAGGGTTGTAAATGGAGGTCCCAGAACCCAGAGCCAAGGCCACCAGACAGTAGCTGGTACCACAGCAGACCTGTCCAGTGGGAACTGAGCCAAAGGAAAGAAGCAGTCACTGCTGGAGAAGCCATTCAAAGCAGAGAGCTGTCCTGTGTGTACCCTTCCTCCTGCACCCCTACTCCTAACCCCACACTATAGCCTCTGGCCAGTATCTTGCGATGCTCAAAAGCCAGAAGCCAACTAACATGAGACTCTAAGAATCAGCCTGCAGGCAGGTTCAGCCTCACCACCTTGGAGAGCAGAGAAGAGGATGGGAAATGAATCTGAGAGCACACTGAGTTCGCATTTTTCTTGATCATTCTCTGAATTCTCAAAGCTAAAAAAAAAAAAATATTCCTGACAGAAAATCTCTAGCTTACTGGGGAATGGGGAAGATTGAGTTCTGAATGGCTGCAGCCACCAGATAAACTCTGCCCTGTGCCTACCTGCTAACTGGGTACCACTCACCTGTGGTATTACCAGTCTCTACAGTTCATCCGGCAAAAAGTTGTCCAGTGGGACCCAATGAAGACGGATCCAGGGGGGACCAGTTGCCTTTTGCTTGACTCTCTTGACGTTGTTTCAGTATTTTCTCATACTCACACAGGAACTCTTATGCAGCATTTTATGAGCTGTCACAAGGGGAAATGGCTGTGGGATGTGTCCGTGGTTGACAGGGTGCTTTTATCATGTATATCTTCCAGAGCTTTGAGGTATAGGGAGAGAAAAAGAGGAAAAAACTGATGTAAATGAGTGGTGAGTTACCTCTCCCGTCCTCTTTACTAGAGTGAAAACACCTTTTCCTTTTCTATTTTTTCCTCCTTTTTAAGAAGAAAGGATATACCTAAGAGAAATATTTGGATTATCTAAGGGTGGGGAACAAGGGCAGTTCAGCCGAAAACAGCTGGAATGTATCTGCAATAGGAGTGGACAAAAAACACTCTTTTTGTGCCATCAGTGAATCCTTGCTGTGAGTAAGCCAAAATAGCAACTTCTTTATCTCCAAAACAATTCTCCCTGAGGCCAGTTCCCAGCTTTAGATGCATACCCAGGACACTTCCCAGCTGTGTGGCAGTGCTGAGCTCTTCTCCACTGACCAGAGCCTTAGATCACAAAGGAAGCTGCTACGTCCAAGGACACCACACGCTTGCAGTAGAGGGGGACATCACATGCAATAGAGGGGGACAGCAGGTCTGGGCCAGTCATGTGGAGATCAGACACTACACTGGTCAATCTGAATACAGAAGGAAACTATTGTCTTTAATATAAGTGACATAACTGGCATCTATTGAGCACTTGCTATGTGCCAGGCTCTCTGTTGTCTTATTGAAACTTCACAACAGCACTTTTTGGTCACCATTCTTATTTTCCCCATTTCACAGATGAAGATGTTGAGGTTTTGAGGTTGGGTTGTTTGTCTAGCATCTCACAGCTAAGAAGTGGCAGATTTGAGACTCAGACCTATGTCTGTCTCTCCCCCAGATCCAAAGTTCTTCCCCTTTACACTATCCTGCATATCAACTCTAAGGGAAACTCAATGGACAGTTTGTATGTTCAGTGCTAGCCAGCATCGCAAACAATCACTGATCTCATTACCCATGGTTTATGGAAGAGATAGTAAACAGAATCATTGCTTGTTGGTTCTCTCCATGAATATCTGAGTGCAAATGATCAGTGAACTCTTGTTACCTCTCCAGTCCTAATGACTGAGTCATAGCATATCTGCTGATGTTCTAGAAGCTTCTATGTTCTGAATCTCTCCAGCTACCCAAACCCTAGAGAATAAATGCTCCATTTCTGCAACTTTTCTTCCCAGAACTTCTCAGCTGGAATCCCAGAGATTGGAATCTGTAGGCTGAGATCCTGGCCAGTTCTGGAGTGACTCCTAATCTCATCTTCAGGGAAGGTCATTTATCTTAACAGCTTTTTGCCCAAGATCTTTGTATCTGTGATGGATACTATGGATTTCTATTCTACTCCAACTGGTATAGCTAGACTTTGATATCATCTCTGCTGCATCACTAGAGCCCAGATGGCTCATGACTAGTGTATAGACTCTTCTCCCGAGAAGTTCACCCTGTCCCTTGAATTCTTATATTTATAGAAGTAAAAGAGTTAGCACAGGATGACAAATACATTGCACATACACTGCTACTTCTCTTTCCTACACCCATAGTTAGGATGATCATTTGATTTATTGTCTGAACCAGGATGCTTAGAGAGTGAAAAGAAGGGCTAAATTACATGAAGACAAACAGGTTTGTAAACCAGGGCAGTCCCACAGTAGACAATGCTCATTGATCCTACCCTTCTCCACAGGGATCCAGGCAGCCCTTCAGAGATGAAAACTATGAGTAATCATATAATTGGTACCTTAGGACACTTACTGTTTACATGTGTATGCATCTCATTTCATTTTTTCAGCATAGGTTTGAGTGTTTACTCTGCAAATTTATAGATGAGGAGCTACTCACTTTATAAAGAAAAGGAAGATATAATCCTGTTCACAGATTAGAATCTAGTTATGAAGAAAAGACAACATAAAACAAATAAATAACGTTATGAGTGCAAATATTCTCTTCCATGAATGAATTTCCCTGGGTAAGAAGACCAGGTAGCAATTTACAAGGCGAGTTAGGCTTGAACTTGAACATTCCATTGGGTTTCACTTAGAATTGATATGAAATATAGTCAAGATTTTAGAGTCAGAAAGTCCTAAATTCAAGTCATGAACCTGAATTTACTAGTTGTGTGAAAAAAAAAATGGAATATAGGAAGTAAGTCCCAAAGGAGAGGTAATTATGCTTTGAACGTGGAGAAAAGGAGGAGAATAATTCTGTTTAGAGATGTCTGTCTTACTGTGCTCCTTTATATAATTTCTTCCTAAAAATATTTATTGGGTTAAAAAAATAGCACAGAGGTACAAACAAGAAATAAAAAAAAAGATCCACAACCTTATCCTAGATCACCATTGCTGATATTTAAAAACAACAAAAGAAATATAGATACATGATCACAAAGTTCAAATAGTATATAGAAAGACACAAGAAAGTCTCTTTCTCCACCCCCGGAATCACTCCCTGAAGTGCCCACCTCTAGTATTTTTTTGCATAGTTTTCATAGGAAAAAAAAGGCATTTGTCTGCATTACATACTCTATACCTTGTTTTTTCCCACTTAATAGTATATCTTGGAGGACTTTCCATCTCCACACATACAAATCTTTATTCTTTTACCAAGAGGAAGAGTCCATCGCAGAGATTATAATTTATTTAACCAGCCATTTTTTATTTATTTGTTTTTGTCATGATAAGCAATGCTGTGGTGCATATGTGAGCCTCTTTCAAAGAATATAGCTTAACCTTATAGGCTTATTAACAGTGAACCTAACTAAGAATATGCACTTTGTCTCCAGAGTCCATTCATCATCTCTCATTGTCCATTCCTGCCAGCTTCTCCTCATTTCTAGTTTCCTGTGTCCTTAATCCCCTGATTTTTCACAGGCCATCTTATCGTCCATGGTTTGCTTAACCCCCTTGATGATTGAACTTCCTTTGGACTTGCTCTCCTGGCCTTGCCCTCAGCATCTTCCCAGGACCCAACTGTAATATCACCTTTTGGCTCCATAACCATCAAATGTGATTGAGAAGCACTCCCTTTGGACACTTGTGATATTGTGATTTATAAATTAGAAATATATATATTTGATTTTCATCCCAGTTCTTGCATAGAGCTACTAAAATCCTTGAAATTTCCTAAGTGACAAGAGCTTTGAAGGTGCCTTTTGTTATGTTAATGAGTAACTTTGGGAATCTTCCTAGATCCCCTAAGGAGAGGTCTGGTCACCAAAGGCACAAACTGTGTGATCAGAGGGTTGGAATTTTCAGTCTCATACCCTCTTCCCCAACTCCAGGGAGAGGAGAAAGGGGCTAGAGATTGAGTTCAGTCACCGATGGCTAATGATTTAATCAGTTGTGCCTGTGTGATGAGGCTTCCATAAAAACTCAAAAGGATGGGGGTTCAGAGCGATCTGGAATGGTAAACACAAGTAAATTTGGGGAGAGTGGTGTACTTGGAGAGGGCATGGAGCTCTGTACTCTTTCCCCATGATTTTCCCTATGCTTCTTTTCCATCTGGCTGTTCCTAAGTTATTTCTTTTTATAATAAATTGGTGATCTAGTAAGTAAAATGTTTCTCTGAGTCCTGTGAGCTGCCCTAGGAATTAATTGAACCCAAGAAGGGGGTTATGGAAACCTTCTATCTATAGCCAGTAAGTCAGAAGCACAGGTGATAACTTGCACTGGCATGAAGTCAGGGGAGGGGGTCAGTCTTCTAGGATGGAGCCCTTAACCTGAGGGATCTGGCACTTTCCAGGTAGAGAGTGGCAGAATTGAGTTGAATATAGGACACCTAGCTGCTGTCTGAAAATTGCTTGGTGGTATGGGGAAACCACACACACACACACACACACACACACACACACACACACTGGAATTTGGGAGACCAGAATCATTAGAACTTGAACCTTGCCAAGTACTCCTATTAGGTGAATGTGTATTTGACAGAAACGTTTCCAAGAGTGAGACTCTAGTTGTCCTTTAAAGGACTGGTGGATTTTTAAAAGCAGGACAAAGTCCTCTGGGGAGGACTAAACAATTTCTCCAGATACTCTGCAATGCATGACTCTGTATAAGGCAGGTATTCTGTGAAAAGTCAACTAGTTTAGCAAGATTCCTCTAAGCACCACATTAGTACCTGGAGGCCAGTTTAATGTAAATTAAATTGCAATGTATATTCTCAAGCCAGACAAACTGTCTGCAAGATTATTGAGGGCCCACAGAGTGCCATAATGACCTAGAAACAGAGGCCCAGCGGTACTGACCAGGAGCTTGTGTAGAGTTGATCTCTTGGGGAAGATTCAGATGGAGGGTTAAGGATTTTATGAAGAATTATGATTCTCAGTGATGAATGAAGAAAGCTAGAGCAAAACCACCCTGCCAAAAATGAAAGTGTCTTAAAGACTCGACAACAGTGGCAGTTCTGCCTGCCAATGCTGTAGGATAATTTATGAACCACACAGTTCAGAGCGGTTTAACAACCATTACTGAATGATGAATACATACTTGGAAATGTTATTATTTCTGCAATAGCATAATGATATCAAATTCACAAATTCGAGTTTAGTCTTCTATCTGAGGGTATGAGGAGGCAAATCAATCAGTTAAATATGTATAGGCAGAACCCTACTTGTCGAAGATTCCAATGTTCTATAAAGAGTGAGAACCTCCTACATTTGGAAAAATGTGGAATCTACATGACCAAAGATGGTTTGGTCTAGTTTTTATATTTACCTCATGTGGTAGGAAGACTAACGGCCCCCCAAAGATATCCAGGTTCAAATCCCCAGGACATGTAAATATGTTACCTCATATGGCAAAAGGGGCTTTGCAAATGTAATTAAGTTGAAAACCTTGAGATGGAGAGATTATCTTGGTGAGTCCAGTGTAATCACAAGTGTCCTTATAAATGAAAGAATGATGGAATAAGAGAATTAGAGTCAGAGAAGGAGATGTGTGTGATGACCAGAGAAGCGGAGGTTGGAGTGATTTGAATAAGGGGCCATAAGCCAAGGAATGCAGATGGTTTCTAGAAGCTGGAAAAAGGCAAAGAAATGGATTCTCCCTTAGAGCCTCAAGAAGGAATATGATCCTGGAAACATCTTGACTTTAGCCCACTGAAACCCATTTTGGACTTCTGACCTCCAGAACTGTAAGAAAATAAATATTTTCAGGCACTTAAATTTGTTACACCAGCAATATAAAATTAAGACACTTAATATCTTTCATTATTGTTTTCTTCATTTCTTTGTCTCATAAATTCACAGAGAGGCTAACAGCCAAGTTCAATACTGAAGGAAAATTCAACAAAGCGTGAGAAAGATATCACATAGATCCAAATGAAAGTAAGAGAAATATAGAATAATACTATAATTTTTACGCCATATTAGCCTAGAACCACCCTTGGTTACTTGTTAATTCAATTTATTTAAATATTTTCAGTGCCTCTTACAGATTCATATGTGCTACAGTTCCCGAAGAGAAATCTCTTCCATGTATTTCTTGGATATCTGAATATTTTAAAGGCAATAACTTTAAAATTTTAGGATTTCAAAACTTGAATTTAGATGTTGTGATACATCTTTTTTGGATTCTCCTTTAATTTCCCTGATAATTTCCACCTCTTTGGGAATTGCCCCTTGATCTACAGGGTCTAAATTTAATCCTTCCTTCTAGTCAGTCTGAATTGGGACAAGGAAGGGCCAAGAGGAACTCCTGATCCAAGTTAGGCCAATTATTTCTCCTGGGAATCTAAAATCTGAACTGCAAGATTCAGAGTCTGGGAATTGGAAACAGAGTTACTTTAATGTCAGAATGTAGAGAGAGGTTCCATAAGTTCCATAGGTGAATGTTAAGTCTTCCTAGGTCTGGTTGTTAAAGTCTTCCTTGGATTCCACAAGACACTCTATGTGGCAGAATGATTTGTGTAAATAGCAGCAATTCTCACCCCTCCCCCTGTCCGGTACTCTTGCCACACTCTTGGGATTTCAGCTCCTCTCAGTCCTGGTTCTGGGATGGCCTTCTGACTTGCATTAAACAGTGGAATGTGGTAAAAATTATACAGAAGTCTCCACACTTCCTCAGTCTGTTTGTCTGTCTGTCTCTCTTTCTTCTCCCCTGCTTCCTATGAGAACAAGCTCAGTGGAGCCTTCAAAGTAAATAGACATGTTACCCCCTCACAGCCTTTGTCCCAGCCAAGAGCCACTCAACCACTGGACATGTGAATGAGGCATTGATGATATCCTAGACCTGCCAGTCCTCATTTGACCCACTAGGCTAATCACAAATTTATGAGCAAACCCAGCCAAGATTAGCCAAATCTTGCCCAGATCAGTAGATCCATCCATCTGACTCATAGATGTACAAGTAATTTTTTTTTATCATTGTAAGTCAGGGTTTGGGGTGATCTATCATGAAGCAATGTGTCTAATTGATATACCCTAATTTGTTTGTGTGTTTCTTCTCTTATTTTAAGAAATATTTGTTGAGCATCTAGTAAATACAAGATAAGTTCTTATGTTAAAAATATGAGACTACTATGACCTTACTATAAAACAAAGTTCCCACCCTCATAAAGCTGACATTCTGGTGGGCATCGTGGGAGAGGTGAGAAGACTGACAATGAACAAATATAACAAATGGAGAATTAATAAAACAGGATTAGGAAAATAGGGAGTGTCCTGTCAAGGGAGGAAATTGGTATCTTATAAAGAATGCAGATGAGGGGTGCCTGGGAGGCTCAGTTGGTTAAGTGTCCGACTCTTGATCTCAGCTCAGGACTTAACCTCAGGATCAAGAGTTCAAGTTCTGCATTTGTGTGTGGAGCCTACTTTAAAAAAAAAAAAGAATTCAGATGAAAGGTATATTTATAAGATGACATTTGAGTAGATACCCAAGGGGAGTGAGTGAGTAAGTCATAGAAATGTCTGAAGAAACAGCGTACCAGGTAGAAGAAATAGCAAGTGCAAAAGGCCTGAGGCAGGAGTGAGCTTGTTGTGTTTGTGAAATAGGAGGTGAATTTCCTGGAGCAGAAAGGGGCCAGGGATAAGTCAGAGCAGTGACCAGGGCTCAGGTCATAGGAAGCTTGAAATAATGATGACAATTTTGGATTTTACTCTGAGCAAGATGGGAGGCAATTAAAGAGCTTCAATCACAGTAATTAACTGAAAGGAATCACATTTTAGAATGCTCACCCTGATGACTGTAAATAAACTCTAGATGGACAAGGGAGACCAATTGGAAGGCAGTTGCAGTACTTTGGTGGATATGATGATGATGTGGACCAACATATTAACAGAGGAGCTAGCAGATTCTGGATGTGTTCCTACAGGAGTGACCACAGAATTTGCAAATGTTTGGTAATGGTTGTGAATTAATGAGGGGGAAGGGAATGCTGTAAGGTTTTGGTCTGATAACTGAAGGGACAGTCATTAATGGGCATGGAGAAAGAAGAGGATTAAGGAAAACCAGGACTTTGGTTTTGGACATGCCACATTTGAGAGTGGTTTTAGTTGGCCACAAGGATAACATCCAGTAGATAGTTGGCTGTATGGATATGGAGCTGAAATCAGAGCACTGAATTACAGACATGAATTTGGGAGTCATATGTGTATAGTTGGACTTGAGATGTCTGAATCTGAGAGAAATCCTCCAGGGAGCACAGACAGAGAATGGAAAAAGCTCTGGGGCTCCCTAATGATTATATCCAGGGAGACAGGAAGAACGAGCAAGAGTTGACAAGGTACAAGAACCAAAGGGGATTTCTGCCAATAAATTCCTTTCTTTTCTCTTTAACCTAGCTTAAGCTGGTTTCTGTTATATATGTAATTAGATAATACACAGAGATTTTAAGGAGAGGTTTTCCTTTCTGAAAATTATCCCTGTTGCCCTGTGGCTCTCCATGTGCTGGGTCCAGAGCATCTATGGCTGCATGGATGGAGGGCAAACACAGACAAAGACTTCCACTGACTCAGTGATTTTTTTTTTTTTAAGTCATGGAGGCTGAATAGTCTAAAACCCAAGCATTTTTGATTTGTGAGAGCTAAGAGTACGAGAAAGAAGTGGTTTTGTTTGGATTTCTAAAAGGGTTTGATGGAAGAGTAAGCCAGAGCCTAGGGTAGAACATAAAGTCCTGTAGGAAATAATGTAGGACAGGGATTGACAGCAGTTTCTTGTGTCCCCACCTCCAGCCCCACCCCTACCCCAGGAGGGGGACAAGATCACTTCCTGGGCAGGAAAAAGGCTGGAGAGAGAAATCAGCTCTGAGATGCTGGTGAGGAGACTTCC
Source organism: Panthera pardus (assembly GCF_024362965.1). Classification (NCBI taxonomy): domain Eukaryota; kingdom Metazoa; phylum Chordata; class Mammalia; order Carnivora; family Felidae; genus Panthera; species Panthera pardus. The sequence goes on along the minus strand of NW_026526810.1, from coordinate 97,979,740 downwards.
CAGCCTGCTCTTCAACCTCTTCTCTACCTTCCACTCCCCCAACCTTGAAAGCCCTGCTGGGGTGGGGCAGACCAAGACTCTCAGGCAAGTTTGAAAACCTCCCAGCTAAAGGGTTTTGTTCCCCACTTCCCATCTGTGGTGATAAAGGGACTAACTCAAAGTCCATCTCACACCAATTCAGGAGAGTGACAGCAAAGTGGACAAGACGGCTCCGTGTATTTAAGCAGAGAGAGCCTAGGCCAGTGAATGGATACCTCCCACGGTCCCCTCTGATTTCTTCAAGCCAGCATGCAGCACAGATAAGATTCAAAGATTTCTACATCTCCCAAGATGTTGGATGTTGAAGGTGGCTGCAAGTTGAGTGCCTCCAGGCCTGCCAAAGAGCCACCAAGGCCAGGGGCAAAGGCCCAAACCAAAAGTCTCAGGGTGGAGAGCTCAAAAGCCCGAGCCACATGGAAGCGTGAGCTGAGGCTCAGAGGAGCAGTGGTGACAGTGGGACCCACAGGGGTCGACTGCACGCTGCCTGTGTGGGAGACCAGCCTGAGTTAGGTGAATTCAGTTAAAGGGAGATTTGGTTATACCTTAGCTTAGGGATACACATTTAAAGCACTTTTCCATTACACTTGCAATGGAAAGATCCCTGCTTGATTTAGATTTCAAAATTCTAGTTGTACATCCTATATCTCTTGCTCAACAACTAACCAGATATTCTGTAAATTCTACCAAAAATATTTTGGTGATGTTTTTGCCACTAATAATAACGAGCACTCCTCAACTGGTGGTTTAAAATTTATTTTCCATATAGATGATATAAATAGTGGTTAGTATCCCATATTCATTCACCAAGTCTATGTAATTCATAATATAATTGAATTCTAACTAGTCTAGTTGGTGCCAGAGTTGTATAGAGAAAGGGTGTTTCAAATCCCAAGCACCATTACTCACAGCAGATCCTCAGCTATATACTTAGCTTTCCTGGGCCTCAGTTTCCTTATATGTAAAATGCGGATAAGAACATCTTTTCTTGGGTTTGTTGTAAGAATTAGTAACAATTTTCCTAAGTCACCCAAATCTTCAGATGTGAGGATTAGTATCATTTTTATAAGGCACCCAAACAATTTCTATAAAATGCTTCAAATCTTAGCAATTGATCTTAGCTCAGCATTGGAAAAAATAATCTGATTGAACAAATCTATTGTAAGCTATGGACTGTTATGCTCCCTTAATCCTCATAGAAGTATTTCTGATCTAACTAAATTCTAAATAAAGAGATTTTTTAGTAATTCTTTTAATAACAAAGCCAACTAAAATTTTAAGTACCATGATGATGGGCACCTGGGTCACTCAGTTGGGTTAAGCATCTGACTTTGGCTCAGGTCATGATCTCAGAGTTTGTGAGTTTGAGCCTTGCATCAGGCTCTGTACTGACAGCTCAGAGCCTGGCACTTGCTTCGGATTCTGCGTTTCCCTCTCTCTCTGTCCCTCCCTTGCTCGTGCTCTCTCTCTCTCAAAAATAAACATTCAAACAAATTAAAGTACCATGAGGGTAATTTCAAACTTTAGTTTGAAAAGGGATGACCATCTTTTAAGCAAGATAGATCTACCTGTCCAAGCTAGCCTAGAGTCATCTGCCTTAGGATTAGTTTGGGCTGCATATACGAGAAAAGCTGTAACAGTTTAAACAAGATAGAAGTTAATCTCTCTCATATACATAAAAGGAATCTGGAAGTTAGCAATCCAGGACGAGCATGGTTACTTTGCAAAGTCCACAGCTCCTCTGCCATCCTTGAGAGTAGTTCTTGTTTGTTTTGTTAAATGTTTATTTATTTATTTTGAGAGAGGGGTAACAAGAGAGAGTACATGCACGCACACAGAGGGAGAGGCAAAGAGAATCCCAAGCAAGCTCTGCACTGTCAGCATGGAGCCTGATGCAAGGCTAGATCTCAGAATCTGGGAGATCATGACTTGAGCTGAAATCAAGAGATGCTTAATTGACTGAGCCTACCAGGTGCCCCCTTGAGAGTGCTTCTTGTCCTCATGTCCAATATGGCTGATAGAGCACCAGCCATCATATCTACATTCTGAGCAGATGGAAGAAGGAGCAGAAAAATAAAAAATAAATAAAAACAAAACACTTCTTGGAAGCCCCCACTTAAAATTTTCACTTTCATATATTAGTTAAAATATAGTCGCATGACTATGACCATATCTAGCTGCAAGGAAGGCTGAGAAACATCCTTTAGCTGAGTTTTGCTTTCCTAATAATTGAGGGTTCTATTACTAGAAATGAAAAGAAGAAGAGAGGTTAAAAATAAGCAACAAGCAATCTCTGTCACAGTTCTATTGAACTTCTCATTTAGCTCTTGCCTCTCAGTGGCAATTTCTCCTTTTATAGTCTGCTTTGTGCTGATGGAGATGGGAGCTTTGCACACCCCATTCTGCTTTGCCAGGGGATTCTGGAGGGAGACTAGAAGACTTGAGGAGGAAGGATGCCGTCCCTTTCTGTGTTACACAGCTCTGCTTCTTCCACCTTGGCATTGGCAGTTCTCTCCGGGAGCAGTTTGCTGGTTTTCAGCACTCATAGACCAGCCTCCTCACTCCTCACTTCACATACACGAGTGCCAGGCCAGCTGGCACCCCTACTATGGGCTGAACTGTGTCCACTCAAAGCACATATGTTGATGCCCTGACCCCCATTGTGACTGCATTCAGAGACTAGGCTTTTAGGAGATAATTAAGGTTAAACAAGGTCATAAGGTCGGGGTCTGAATCCTAATCTCTCTCTCTCCACTAATATGATCTCAGGAATGGCCACGTGAGCACACAGCAAGAAGGTGGCCATCAGCCAGCCAGGTTAGAGCCATTTCTAACCCTCATTAGAAAATGACTCTGCTGGCACCTCGATCCTGGATGTCCAGTGTCCAGAACTGAGAAAATAAATGCCTGTTGTTTAGGCCACCCAGTCTGTGCTATTTTTTCATGGCAGCCCAAGCAAACTAACATGGCACCCTCCTCAGTGGTCGGTTTTCAGTCCGTGGGACCCATTCTCCAATCCTTCCCTTTGCGCCTCCAGACCCAGGGGGTAGTAGCTGTTCCTGTCAGTTGCCACCTTTCTGATAATTGATGTTCATTTTTTGCCTTTTAGGTTCTTCAATATCTAGTCAATTCTTCATCTTAATTCTTTTCTCCTGAAATAGGTGGTTGTGGTTTCTGACCCTTGACTGGACCTTGACTGATACAATATGAACAATTCCAAGTTACCCCCAGCTGTGGCTACAGATACTTTATAGAAGTGCCAGTAGCACAGTTCCCAGCCTTCATCTGCCCCAAACGCATCTCTACCAACTCCCATCTGTCACTTTGCATTTCTGCTCATGGCTGGTCTCCACTTTTGCCCTGCAGCGGTCCTCTATCTGGATTCTTTCTCCCTTTACCCAGCTGGATGATGTTGCTGGCTTTTGGTTCTCTTTGTGTATAAAACACAAATTCTTGTATTCTTGCCTCAGAACTGGTTGCACTGCTTCCCTAAGTCCCACGTTTTCCCAGATGGGATAAGAGTCATAATCTAAAATTATATACTCAAACCAACTCCCTTTATCAAGCTGTTGTTTTTTTCAAAGTTGTAGAGCTTTCTACTCTTGTAGCTTGCAAGTTCATAAAATAGTTCCAATTTGTTCTCCTGATGGCAGCAGGGGGAATTCTTTGGAGTAGGTGGGACATTTAATATAAGAAAACTAATTAATTAGTAAGGCAGGAATTTTATGCCTGAAATAACTGTGCACTTAGCTGTGTAGTCAAAGATTAATTTCCAGGCAATACATCATCTTCACACATTTCCAGGTTGCTTTCACAGACTCAAGATTTCTTTTCTGCCTCATCTATTCCATGCCATATTTAAATTGTTTGTGTGTTCATGAATGAGAAGCCATGGAAAATAAAAATTTTTTTGGAGACATTATCTTTCCTTTCATAATACTCTTCCATTATCTCTGCTTCTCTTCTTAGGCTGTCTGGTTTAGTTTAGCAGACTTTCCTTTACCTGTCACTATAAATCCCACAATCACTAAAAAATGCTAGGGAATAAATATACTCTCTCAAAGTGCTCTCTTATCAGGTTATCCTGTATAAGATAATAACATTTTAGGTCCTATTCATGTCAAGAATCTTGTTCGTGTGAAGAATACTTCTGGTAAACGTGTTTTTACAGCCTTAGGCATCGGCAAAGAGGGAGGCTGGGGAGCTAGCCACTGATGTAAATTCTCTTGCTTTCTCTGTGGCCGAAAAAAACGAAAATTCTCATATACGTTCCAACATGAGGAGCTAAATTGCAGGATGCGGATATTTAAAAAATACCTAGAAGGCCTCAGGACTGATGATGGTCATATTGATTCAACACAGTGATAACTGTAGCCTCTGTCTGTTCTTCTGTGTTCCTAGAGAACCCTGGCATCCATACCCGTGGGGGATATATTTGTTAAACCAAAGAACAAAATACACTATCAAATCAGTATAAATTCCCTCATGTATACATTATGAGGGCAACAGAGAAATGACACTGGCCAGGACTGTCCCAGGAAATTGTATTATGGCTTCTGTATCCTTACCAGCTAGGTAAAACACACCAGGCAAGCCCACAGAGACTTTGCAGAAGCTTCGCTCTACTTTAAACACACGAGTTGGCACGCTTCTTCTATAAGGGGCCAGAGAACCAATATCTTAGGCTTTGTGGACCACATGGACTCTGTTTTAACTACTAACTTTCGCTGTTGTAGCATAAAAGCAGTCATAGATAGTATGTAAATGAAGCAGCCTGTGCTCAATTAACACCAAAACACAAAGAGGGCCATTTTGGCCCATGGATCATGGTTTGCCAACCCCTGTTCTAGGATATCCAAGAATGTACTTTTATATAAAAAGAAACATGCCACCAAAAAATCTGTGCTCTGTTTTCCCAGCCTTCTACATAATAACCTACACATGTTATACCTATAAAAACACAAAATGTTGTCCTTTTCCTTTCAGCTTCCTGAACTGAGACAATGAATTTTTATGCCCATAGAGAAAGGAATTTAGTGCCATTTTGTCACTTCCTATTTGCTAGGGTTGTATGTCAAGGCAAGACGTTGTAACTAACGGGATCATTTATGGGCAAGGCCTGAGTTCTAACTTAACCTCTTCCAAAAGGGTAAGTGTAAGAGCATTCCAGGCCATTACAAACCAAATAACCCAACAAAGACAGGTGAAGGCTAATGCCTCTAATGGTACTCAGGAAAATCAATCAGCCAAGACAAACAGAGAAGACTGTCAATGTTATGTTGACGAACTGGTGGGTGGTTAAAGGGAAAAAAAAGGGAGTGGGTGAAAGGAATATTTAGAAGAGCAACAAAGGATGAAATTCTTTCTAGACCCTTGAGGCAAAGGTTCAAGTTCAGGGTTGAAGTTAATGGGGTTCACAGAGAAGAGGCTTCATCTACTAGATCATAATGATCCAGTTCTTCTGGGCTTTTTTTTTTTTTGGTAAATCACGAAGTTTTAAAAGCCTAACTTTAAAGTAATCGTGCTTGAAGTCCCCAGAGTGGGAAAAATAATAATAGCTAATACTTGAGTGTTTGCTCTAGTTTTACATATTATCATATTTAGAATTTATTATTATACCCAATTTTTAGTTGAGGAAACAGGCTCAAAATGGTTAAGTAATTTGTTCAAGGACACATGAAGAGGCAGGACCAGAATTTGTAAATGGGTCTGGCTGACTTAGAAGCCCATATTCTCAATCTTTACATTATACTATCTTCCCTCCTCACTCTTGCTGATAGCTAAACCTTCAGGTCACAAAAGATTCTGGAGTAATTTTTAAATGCACATTATAAACTAACACTCATGTTTCAAAGACACATGATCAAAGATCAAATTCTCCACCTACCGAGTTTTGCTTGAAGTTCCGTTACTGAGAGGATGATATCTTAAACTTGGAAATATTTATCCTGGGCCAGGAAAAAAAAAAAAAAAAGGAAAGGAAAAGAAAGAGATGGCAAGAGGAAGAGTTTAGTGAGTTTAATATTTAATTAATTTCATCAAATATTTAATTTAATCATTTGTTTCCATAGAGGTTTGGACAAAACATTTTAAGGCCAGCACATTGATAAAATTAAAATAGGAAATGCCAGGTTACATAAAGTGCATGATGGTAGTGAGGGAACGTCAGGCAGACACAAATAATGAACAATCTGAAAAATGAATATATATGTGTGTGTGTGTGTGTATAATATATATATATTATATATACAGATTTTATAAAAGTATTCCCATTATTATACCCAGCTAGTCTCTTGAAGGAGCATTCATTTTTTTTTTAATTTTTTTTCTTTTTTTTTTCTCAATATATGAAATTTATTGTCAAATTGGTTTCCATACAACACCCAGTGCTCATCCCAAAAGGGAAGGAGCATTCATTTTAATCCGGTGTTATTTCTTCCTTTCTGCCACCTAACACATGTCTTACAAATCCTAGCCTTACAAATTTAAAAATTAATGTGGGGTTGTATCACCTCATTCTTTGAGATGGTTTTCATCTCTGACAGATATATTCTGCTTCTTCTTTTTTAGCATAGAATTTGACATGTTTATGTAACACTGATCCTGAAGTCCAGGGTTGTTTTCCTAATTTGTCTTCATTACTTAATCCTGTAGGTTTGGTAGGTGGAAGCCTTCCCTCCCTCTCACTACAGCACATTACAAAGCTCGAGAGCTTGGTTGCTTACATACTAGTTAAAACGAGTGGGCATTTATTTGTTTGTTTGCTTATTTGTGTATTCATGTGTTTATTTATTTAATTTTTTGGTTAAAGAAAGGCAGATAAAGGAAGTCCGAGGTAAGGAAGCTAAGTTCCCCTTGGGGAACTGCTTCTCTTTGTTTTAGTAAAATCACTTCTGATTCTAAATGTTTTGTCTCCAGAAAACCATCCAGAACTGAGTTGATTTAAAAATATTAGTCATATTCCAGGACCCAAGACCCCAAGGAGTTAAACTGGCTACAGATCATTTAGACCACCCACCTGTAATAGATGCATGGTCTGTCTAAACTCCACAGAAATGCAAAAGCCTGCCTCTTGCTATCTCTCCAAATAGTGCCCAGGAGGCTTTGCTCCCCTTTAGAACTGCTGAGCTGGACAAGAATTTTACTCCTCTGGCCCAGTGTCACTTGCAGGTGGGAGGGGAAGGGAAATTAAGACACAAATTCCATTGCTAGTGAATACATGTGGGACCCAGGAGACCAGTTTATCTAAAACTGAGAAGGGAATTTTGGGCTTCACATACTTATGCACTGTGCTTCCATTCAAATATTTCTTTCTTTTTTTTTTTCTTTCAACACATCAGTTCCCATAAAAAGCATTCCCTTTTCAGTAGCCTAATCAAACATGAAATAAGAAAACTTCCACGTTGAAATTACTTTTAGATCTTGTTTATGGGTCATGCAAACAAAATGCACCTATTTCTTTGTATTCAAATCACAAAATGACTTTTGTGCACGTCCAAAGAGTTGATTCACTCCTGGTGGCCTATAAAAAGAACATTGGCTGTGAAATTGTGGTAGGCAGAATTCTAAGAATGACCCCTAAAGACTCTCACTTTTGTATAAGACTCTTCTCTGTGGATATGATGGGACATCAAAAGTCACATTGCATGGCAAAAGGGATTTTGAAGATATAATTAAGGTTTGACCTTAAAAGAGAGGTCACTTAGGTGAGCTAGGTCTAATTACATGATCCCTTAAAAGCAGAGCATTTTCTCTGGTTGGTGACAGAAGAAGTCGGAGAAATTCCCACCTAAGAATGACTGGACACACTACTGCTCATGAAGATGGAGGGACCACGTGATGAGAAATGAGCACGGCCTCTAGAATTTGAGAATGGTCCCCAGCTGGCAGCCAGCACTGAACTCGACTCTTTTTTTTTTTTTTTTTTGGAGAGAGAGAAAGTGGGGAAGGGGCAGAGAGAGGGAGACACAGAATCTGAAGCAGGCTCTAAGGCTCTGAGCTGTCAGCACAGAGCCTGACACAGGGCTGGAACCCACGAACCGTGGAATCATGACCACAGCCCAAGTTGGAGGCTCAACCCACTGAGCCACCTCACCACCCTAAACAGGATTCTTAAACAGCCTGAATGAGTTTGGGAGCTGATGCTTTCCCTAAGCCTCCAGATAAGAACACAGCCAAACCTCACAAGGACTTCTGACCTACAAAATAGTGAGCTAATCAATGGGTGTTGCTTTTAAGCCAGTAAGTTCATGGCGTTATGTTTTGCAGCAAAAGAAATTTAATATAGAAGGAGATAAAGGGGACCTTTAAAGGAGATGAAGAGCCCCAAAGGCATTCAGAGTAATAAGTGCATCTCTGGAACGAGCATCCCCCTTATAAGGGGAGGAGATGACTAGAGCTGGGAATAATGTTCAGGCAGATGTATAAATTCTGAGGCAATTCTTTTCTTTTCTTTTCTTTCTTTTTTTTTTTTTTTTTTAAGTAGGCCCCACACCCAGCATGGAGCCCAATGTGAGGCTTGAATTCACAACCATGAGACCAAGACCTGAGCTGAGATCAAGAGTCAGACACTTAACCGACTGAGCCACCCAGATGCCCCTGAAGCAATTTTTAATATGTTATTTGGTAGCCATATTCCATCTGCTGTTTTTTGATCTGCTGCTCAGAATTTACTCCTCCACTCCGAACCCACTCTAGGAAGAGGACAAGGAGATCGGTGAGTGTCCCGACCAGGCCAACAACATATGGTAGCGGCACATTGGGCACATTTCTCCCTTCTTATCCCACATGTGTCCTTCTGCCTTTCAGGATGAAGGATGTGACCCTGTATTCTCTTGGAAACCTGCTCTTGCCACACCGTTAGTCCCCACAGGCTCCTCTAGCCCCACTGAACATGCTGCCCAACCCCTCTGCCAGTTGATGAACCCATTTTCTCCCTGTCCAAGGAGGTGGAAACCAGAACGGTCCAGAAAGGTCCTTCCTAGACTACATGGAAGGGGTGTTACTGGTATTCCCGGGGCGAGCTGGGATCCGTGACCAGGGATCCCAACAGAAAAACAGCAGGCTCTAGCCAAATAGATAGTCACAGGAGATGGTGGGTGAAAAGTAAATAAACAGACTGGCCCAATTTCAGTTTGTTGGAAAAGAATCATACTGGGTTGAGTCATTTTAAAAGATTAGACACATACCTATTGGACCTGCACTGTGTTCCCACTTATCACTTTGATATCTCATGCATTTGAATTTCAGTGTTTTCAGCCCTACTATGTTGACATATTTGTAGCACTGACACTGTCACTCTCTCTATATGCCAAAACTTCTCTCATAGCTTTCCTGATACCAGCCTCTCTTGCTTTTCCTACTACATCTCCGGTTTCTCCTTCTCTTTCTGAGACTGCCTGCCTCTACTCACCTTTAAAATTGGTATTCCACCATGAACCACCCTTGACCAGCTTCTCACTGTCTCCATTCATCCTACGTTGTTATTTCATTCACTCCTATGGCTTGGTTTCATCACCCACATGTCTGATGATTCCTAAATGTCTATCCCTAATCCATTCACATCTTGAGCTCTAGGAATGTGCATACAACCATCTTCTGAACAGTGCAAGTTGGATGTTCTGTTGGTACCTCTAACTCAACATGTCAGCTCCCCAAACCATGTTCTTCCTCCTTGGTCCCTTATCTGGGATCTATCACCATGCACCAATTGTTAATTACAAATCTATCTATTCTGGATGTCGAATTCTCATTCTCACAGCCTGAGACCCAAATTACTTAGGTTAATAATGAAGAGTTAACATTTAATGAAGAAGAGTCAGCCAATTAATCTTTAGCTTTAAGCAAAGAGATCGAGACAGCAAGAGAAGAAATGCCAGTTGTAGGACATCATTAGCTGGTAGGATGTAGGTGAGAAGTGTCTCCTTGATCAAATCTATATGCCAATAGGAACAGACCTCTCATGGGGAACGCTGCTTTAGACAAGGCACAGTCTGACACAGACAGGATAATCTCCTTCTAAAAATTCTCTCAACCTAGTCATAGGAGCTCATGCTTCTCCCTAAACTGTGAAAGTTTGGTCCTTTGATGATTCAAAGCCAGGATCCCAGCAGTTGTCTTACTTGAGGCCAACTCCCTAATAGCTTTAGCTTCCTAGCAAGGTGCTAGGATTTCCTGCAACAAATGGTCCATAGACAGAGCTTTCCCCACTGCTCTAGGTCCACTCGTGCTTCTTGCTATCTTTTCACACAAGCCAGGAAGATAATTTACACACACCTCTTGTTACTATTCCATTTAATTATAATATAATCCTACATATGCAAACATGAAAACAGCAATCATGTTTTATTCCAAGTTCTAATTGCGTGTCGCAATCATGTGCTTTCGCTAAATTATTTCCATCAAGCATACAGAGCGCCATTATTTCCAGCATGCCAAAAGGCCCACCTGCAGCCTCGCACCCCCATCAGAAAAGCCAATCGGAGTTTCGTATTCTTGCTCTGATGTTTCAGGTAGTGGTCCGTCCCCCCACCCCCAATTTCTATGTGCTCAATCTGTGTGACTTCAGCTCCCCTGTCAATTTTCTTTCTCACCAGCATCAGAGACCCTGAAGTGTTGAGTGTCTGCTCACCACTCCTCTCTTGCTTTTGTGCATAGAGGTGCCCTTAGTTGGGCTTCCTCCTTAACCATTTCCTATTCTTCTGATGCTAACACGTTCGTCTCTGTTCCTCACAGGCAGACCCCTCAATAATCCCTTTTCTTTTTAAATAATACCTTAAGCTAATCTTACTAGCATCAACCTACAATCTTTCTTCTTCTTTGAACCTCTCCCCCACCCAAAATACAGAATAAAAAAGGGAAAGAGAAGAATGTCCTTTCCCTAAGTTCATTGTGAAACTCATTTCTCACTGTAGGAATTGTGCATTCTTTGCTTTATTCTCTTCCCACTCCTTTTCTACATTACGTCATTGGAAACGAGCCTAGAAATTAGTCAAGTCACGTATATAAAAAATGAACACTAGAGAAAGAAAACAGGACAGTGAGGTGGCAAATTACTAAGCACTGGGGTCAGAAAATGTTTGAATTTTTGCTTCTGCCCTTCAAAGTTTTCGCTGCTGGGTACGTTCCAAGCTAGGTCTCAAGCCATTACCAGAACAGGTCATCCCAGTAGGTTTTTCTTTTACTTTTTTCCAAAGATGTTATCCATCAAGTTTTCCCAAAGGCTCATGGGCTATTAGCAAAGCAAAAGGGAGCCTCAGTGTCTCAGACGCAGGATTACCATCTGCTACAGGAAGCAGGGCTAAAACCGGAGGACTTGGCCTTGCACCGTGTGTCTGTGTTTGAGAAAAAGCCTGAGAGAGCTCTGAGGACCTGAAAACAACCAGCATGACGTGACCATTTAAAAAAGAAATCCTGGAGCATTCCAGAGACATGAAGACAAGCTCAGTACTGTGCAGCCAAAGGAGATCACTCCTCTGGGACTGGTTTGTGGAATTGAGCGAAATGACTTTTAAGAAGTGGCTGTCTGAGTGAGAACAATCAGGGACTTTCTTTTTCTTTTAGGGCTGAGCTGCATGCTCCCTAGCCTGAAATGCAAAGACTGAATATAAAAGGAAACAGAAAAAAATAAATAAATATGTTTTCCAACTGTCTCCATGTGGCCGGCTGCCAATCTGGCTGGCCTGGGTGGGGATTCTCGCCCTCAAGTTAGCAGAGAGATGGGTTGCATGTTCTTGCTGTTTTTTGTTTGTGTTACATTTTAGCCGCTTTAGTTGGGAAAGGCTTTGAAATTTCACAGGAAAGACGACAAATTGTGGTCAGAGTTCGGGATTATAAATTTACTTCGAGTATTCAACTGAGGCAAAAACGCACACAGTCTCTCAGCCTTGGTTTCCTGATTCATAAAGTGAAGAAATAATGATGCTGCTTCAAGGCTGGCTTCTTACTGTTATTCAGGTCCTGGTTTAAACGCCACCTCCTCAGAGAGATATCCTATCCGAAGTATCTTCTTCCAACCACCTGGCCACTTCCTGTCACATCATCCAGTCCCAATTCCGTTCCTCAAATTCTGCTTTCAAATGTATTTGTTGCCTGTCTCCCCCGAGGAGATAACATTTTAAGAGAGGCCTGAAGAAAGGGAAGGGTGAGATGTGCAGAAACTTGGAGCTCGTGTATTCCAGGAAGTAGGAGCATGAAGGGCAAGGGCCTCGTGTGGTTTTTCCAGAAACAGCAAGGGCAGGGCGGCTGGAGAAGAGTGAGTGAGGGGCCTGAGGGGAGGAGATGGAAAAGGAGCCCAGCTCCTGGAGGTGCACGTGATTTATGGTCATGGCTTGTGACTCTATACTGAGTGCGATAGGAAGATGGGCTAGTTTGGGGTGAAGGAGTAACTTCTGTTTTGTTTGGCTCACTGTGATGGCTGTGTGGAGAAGAGATTTAAGAAGGGTTTAGTGGAAGCAATGTGACTGTGGAAGTTATAGCAATGATCCAGATAAGAAATAAAGGTGTTTGTTGTTGTTGTTGTTGTTTGAAAGAGAGAGAGAGAGAGAGAGAGCAGGGGAGGGGCAGAGGGAGAAAGAATCCCAAGCAGGCTCCACACTCAGCGCAGAACCTGATATGGGGCTCAATCCCACGACCCTGGGATCACCACCTGAGCTGAAATCAAGAGTCCAACACTCAACCAACTGAGCCACCCAGGTGCCCCAGAAATAAACGTGTTTTGAATGGTGGCAGCAATGGCAGTCGTGGGATGGGCTTCAATTCCAGACACATTTTAGAGGTAGAGGCTACAGAATTTCCTGACAGACTCAATGTATAGGGGCAAGCAGGGAGTAGGGAGAGAGCAGAATCAAGAGTGTTTCCAAGGTTTTGACTTGAACAACTGGCACAGAGATAGAGAGCTTAGGGGAGGAGAGGATTTATATGAGAAGGGTGGAGGCAAGGGTGAGTTTGCGTTTGACATATTAGTTAAATTTGAGATACATATTAGAAATCCAGGTAGGGGCGCCTGGGTGGCTCAGTAGGTTGAGCGGCCGACTTCGGCTCAGGTCACGATCTCGCAGTCCGTGAGTTCGAGCCCCGCATCGGGCTCTGTGCTGACAGCTCAGAGCCTGGAGCCTGTTTCAGAGTCTGTGTCTCCCTCTCTCTCTGACCCTCCCCCATTCATGCTCTGTCTCTCTCTGTCTCAAAAATAAATAAACGTTAAAAAAAAAATTAAAAAAAAAAAAAAAGGAAATCCAGGTAGAAATGTTGAATCAGTTAGCTTAAAGGAAGCTATAAAGACTGGAGATAGAAATTTGGGCAATATGAGCAAATAGACAAAATTTAAAACCATCTCTTTCGTCACTGTTGGTGCCCAACACAGTAAGGACACTCAATGAATATTTGTCAAGTGAATAAATTAATGAGGACCAAATGAGATTATGGGTATGAAAGTGTTTGTCAAACTGTAAGTGTCTCAGAAAATAAAAGGAAACAGAAAAACGTTGAATGAGCAATAAAGATTTAGCAAAAGCACAACTAGAAATTTTGCTTCTAACAGAAACAAACTCCAGATGGCTCCTTTCCTCCTCCCCTTTTCGATATTTAAAGTTGAAAGTGTCTAATACTGTAATTAAGGGCAGTAAAGCACCATAAAAAACTGAATGCGAGTGAAATATAGCAATGCTTTTTTTTTTCTCCGAATGATGGCTCTTCAAATTGTCAAAACGATTTTCACAGCAATTTTTCAAACTGTTTCAGGAGTACTTTTTCAAAAAGTAATTCTAAAACTAGATGGCTTTTGTATGGACTTTCCCATCTCAGATCATGCCATAACTCTAAATTCAACTGGCATTATTTTGCATTAAATTAAAAAATAGCCCTGGCTTCGTTCTATTTGCCTTTTAAGTCACAGCCTGATGCTGTCATTAAAAAAAAAAAAAAAATGTTGCTTGATGAATTTTATGGGGGAAACTATTGGTTTGGGACTTAAGATACCACCTGATAAAATTCTCTGGACTTTTCAAAACACGTGATAGAAATTAGAAGTTGCAAGTTACATTCCCCCTACTGGTTACAGAAATATAACAAAGTCAAGGGTTTTCTACCTATGAGAGTTGAGCATTGTGATATAAAGACTTAAAGTTCTTCTAACCAAGAGAGGAGACAGTCAGGAAGATGGATGGATGAGGGGATGGATGGATGGAGAGAAATGAGGGTTGAGAGAAAGAGAAGCAGGGAGACATGAAAGAGTGAAAGGGAAAATGAGACATTCTGACTTTTACCCAGGGGTCAAAATAATTCAATAGGGTAAGGACAGTCTTCTTCAGAACTGACTGGTATAATTAATATCCCTACTGGAAAAATAAACCTGAGGCTTACTCCACATGATTTGCAAAAATTAACTTGAAATACGGGTGCCTGGATGGCTCAGTCAGTTAAGCATCCGACTTCAGCTCAGGTCATGATCTCATGGTTCATGAGTTCGAGCCCCACTTCAGGCCCTGACAGCTCAGAGCCTGGAGCCTGCTTCAGATTCTCTGTCTCCCTCTCTCTCTGCCATTCCCCCCGCCCCCTCTCTCTCAAATATAAATAAACATTAAAATCCAAAGAAATGCAAGTTAAAATCACAGTGAAATACTACTCCATACCCACAAGAATGGCTCAAATTTAAAACAAAACAAAACTGACAGAGATATCTATACTCTAACCTGAGGAAATAATAGGGACCAAACTAGAAACTAAATATCCATCAACTGGTGAAGAGAAAAACTGGCAGGTTCATACACATATTACTCAGTTATAACCACTGACACATGCCAGAACATAGATGAATACCAAAAGCATATACTGAGTTAAAGATGTCAAACACAAAAGACTATTTTCTGCTTAGTTCCATTTACATGTTTTTTTTTTTTTTCTTTTAAGGCAAAATTATAGTAACATAAACAGGTCAGCAGTTACCAGGAGCTAGGAGTGGTAGGAGGAAATTGACTGCAAAGGGGTAAGAGAGAACATGTTGGAGTGGTAGACATGTTCCATATCCTCATTACATGTCTAAATATATTTGTCACCACCCATAGAATTGGTAAATTCTAAAATTGGTAAAGTTTATTGTATGTTAACTACATCTCTCTAAAGCCGACTAAAATAATCATTTGATGGGATTAAAACATATTGGACCATCAACAAGAAAGGATCAATAAACTAGGAGGCAAATCAATAGAATTTATCCAAACTAAAACACGAAGATAATAAAGTTTTAAGAAATGAATAGGGGCTCAATGACTTCAGGGCCAGTATCCAGCTATCTAAGCAACAAATGTACTTAGAGCTTCAGAAGGAGAGGAAAGAGTGAATAGGGTGATAAAAATGTTTGAATAAGTACTGGTCAAAAATATTCCATATTTAATTAAAAACATCAATCAACAGACATAATCAACTTAGTGATCCTCAAACAGGTAAATGCAAAGAAAATCAAAACAAGGCACATCATAATCAAGCTGCTGAAGCCCGAAGATAAAAGCAGTCAGAGGGGAAAAAAGATAAATTACATACATTTTAAGAATGACTACTGACTTACTCGAAGCAATGTAAATCCAAAGAATAAAACTTTCAAGGGCTTAAAGAAAAATTGGTCAGGATATAATTCTATGTGTAATAGAAATATTCTTCAGAAATGAAGGCAAAATAAAGACATATCCAGATAAATGAAAGCTGAGAGAATAAAGTCCTTGGAAACTCACAACCAGAAGAACCAAAGAAATTATCCAAGGTGAACAGAAATGACACCAGATTTATAGGAAGGAATATAACCCACCAAAGATACTAAATATGTGGTTAAATATAAAGACTACTTTTAATTAAATTCTTTAAAAGATACTTGACTATGTAAAGCAAAATAATAACCATGTGACTTTGTAACAATGTAACAAATATAGACACTAAAATGTACAACACCAATATCACAAAGATGAGATGGTAGGTAATGGAATAAAGGTGAATATGGTAATCCCTAGAGCAACCACTAAAACAAATAAGAATACAAAAAGTTCTAGTTCAAAATCCAGTAGAGATAGAATACCATAATAAGTAATATTTTACTAATTCATAATAAGGCAGGAAAGAAGGAATAAAGGGAAAAAGGAAGAGGGGACAAACAGAAAACAGATTTACACTCAACCATATCATGGGGCGCCAGAGTGGCTTAGTTAGTTAAGTGTCTGATTCTTGGTTTCAGTTCAGGTCATGATCTTGCAGGTCTGAGTTTGAGTCCCTCATAGGGTTCCATGCTGATGGTATGAAGCCTACTTCAGATTCTCCCTCTCTCTGCCCCTCCCCTGCTCGTGCTCTCTCTCTCTCTCTCTCAAAATAAATAAATAAATAATAAACTTAAAAAAATTATATTAAGTGTAAGTAGACTAAACATTTCAGTCCAAGACAGCTTATCTTATGGGATTAGAAAAACCCAAATACATGCTGTTTGCAAATGATGCACTTTAAATATAAAGACACAGATAAATCCTTGGTAAGAAAAAATTGAGGAAATATACATTTTCAATATCAAGAATGAAAGAAGAGATATCTTCACTGTTCCTGCTGCTATTAAAAGGACCATGCCAGTTATGTTCATACTGAAGACTTACAACCTAATATTATATCCCAACTGGCTAAATACTCATTAAGATGATGACCAATAGTTACCAGAAGCCAAAAATTGTGCTAAACAATTCAGGTACACCCTTTTATTTAGCCTCTCACAATCCTGCAATGTAGGCATATTTCTCTTCATATATTACAGATGAGAAAAATCAAGGCTTACAAAGGGTAATTGACTTGCCCAAGGTCACAAAGCTTGTTAATATCGGAACTACTTGCTTCCTGAACTCACATCTTCTGTGTATTCCCAGCTTCATAAGTATCTCATTCAATGAGTTTAAATGCATGTATTATATTTTAAAGGAAGAAAAGGGTTTGTTTATTGTTTGTTTTTTTCCCTGAAACAATCTTACAGCCTGAAGGTCTTGAAGGAAGAATGGAAAAGCTACTCACTGAATTGCTACCACTGTTGCCATGGAAACCTGAAGAGATTACATACACATCAATTTAACAACTCCATCTTTTAATAAGTGCAGAACATAACCACAGGCTGCTGACTCCTCATGGAAAACTCCCTGAAAAATCCATCTAATCAAAAATCTCCACAGCTTTTCTAATACAAAAATCCCAATTCACACAGTAAACTGAACTTTGCCAGATGGGGTGGATAATGATTCTCTTTTCCTAAACTGCTGTCCACCCTTTGCCGTTGAGAAGTGAACCAAGACAAAAAAACAAAACCAAAAACAAAATTAAAGTAATACTGAAAAGCAAGAAGGGGCTATGATGCCTTGGATGCTTTTGTCCTAAAAGCTAGATCAGGAGGTGCTGGGGCGAGACTACGGGCACTGACTGAAAGCAGTGGTAAATATCACTGAGATAAAGAGGCAAATGTAAATTAGTCTCTCACAATGAAGGCAGCATTTTTCACCAAAATCAAAATAAAACATTCCTTGGCAGTACAGATTTAACTCTGTTGAGGATTTCTGGTACTGCTGAGACACAGACTCTGTCAACTCGAAGTCAGCTGTCATAGTAAGATGAAATTCTGAAATTCAATAAAGCATATGTCTATATACAAAAAAAAGGGTGATGTCCTTGCTAATCTACATTTAGGCTCTTTAATATGCCTCCACAAAAGCTGATTTGAAAGGTCACAAAAGAGGTTCCTGGGTGGCTCAGTTGGTTAAGTGTCTGACACTTGAATTTGGCTCAAGTCATGATCCCAGGGTTGTGGGATCGAGCCCCACGTTGGACTCTGCACTGAGCTTAAGAGTCTCTCTCTCCCTCTCTCTGTGCTCCTACCCCCCTGCTCATGCAAGCTTGCTCTCTCTCTTTAATACTAAAAATTAAAAAAAAAGAAAAGTCACAAAAGAAAAGTGAAACAAGAACAGTAGGTACAGCGAAGGACGATGTGATGTGCCAATTCTTTTCATGACATATGACTCTGGCTCAGCCAGCAGAAATGATTTAGGAAAAATGTTAATTACAATTTAGTTCGGTTGCGAATGGCAGAAAGCCTGAAGTAACAAGGGCTTGAACAACGCAGAATTTGATTTCTCCCTTATTTAAAAGTCTGCATAGATCATCTACGGCTGATATAACAGCTTTGCAACCATCAGAGACCCAGGCTCCCCCCCCCCCCCCCGCCCCGGTTTGTCCTTCCACCATTCTTACCATGCGACTTCCAACCTGTGCACCAAGATGGTTATTGGGATGGCAGACCACACAGTCACAAAAGAGCCCACAGAAGGGAGAGAGGAATGAAGACAGATGCTCCCGTTCCCTTTAAGGACATGGTTCTCCAGTGTCATACACTTCCACTTATACCCCGTTGGCCGTGTCAGATGTGACTTGGTCTGCCCCTATGTGCCAAGGACAAGCAGGACCTCGCGAGTTGTATAAAAATAGCCAGAGGAAGAGGAAACTATTCCTGCAACTGCAACT
Organism: Panthera pardus; assembly: GCF_024362965.1. Classification (NCBI taxonomy): domain Eukaryota; kingdom Metazoa; phylum Chordata; class Mammalia; order Carnivora; family Felidae; genus Panthera; species Panthera pardus. Next base: position 97,961,182 of record NW_026526810.1, on the reverse strand, counting down.
CCAGGGGACCACCAGACTCAGGTTTGATTGATTCATTCATTTTGTCATACGTTCACTCAAGACACAATGATCAGTCATCCTGCATGTGCCAGGCTCTGTGTTAGATTCTGGAGATAAGAAAGATGATAGCAACCCAGAAATAAGCAAATCACTTTGGCACAATGTGTAGGGAATTTCAGAGAGGTGAAAAAAATAAAAGGAGCTAACTGTTGCATTGCAAGGAGAGCTTTCAATGAAAATTGCACAGAGGAAATGCCACATAAGGTAAGTCTTTCAAAAATGTGACTTCGTCAAGTATACTGGTGGAGAAAAGCTGGGGTGGGGGTGGGGAGACAAGAGTCGGAGAGTGTGGGAAAGTAGAGAGGGCATTCCAGGCAGAAGGAGGAACAAATGCAAATGTGACAAAATGGCTTGCTAGGGAGCTCTAAGCAGTTCCACGGGGCTTGGAATGGGGACGAGGGTGTGGGAAGGGAGCCAGGGAGGAGTGGTGGTTGAGACGGAAATGGAGACAGGTTAGAGAGCTTATGCTCTGTAGGAAGCACTGGAGAGGTCTAGGAAGGAGAGGATCACAATGAATTTGTGTTTCGAATAATAACTCCGGAGGGTGTGTGGATACTGGAAGGATAATGGAAGATGGGCATTACGGAAAGCAGAAAACATGTTCGTTTACGAAGCAGTTACTGAATGTCAAGTCTGCACCACCTGCTACGGGAAGTGCTAAGGATACCAAATAGAGTGCAACAGACACAGGGGCCCTCAAGGACCCACAGCAGAGGAAGGGACGTGAACCAGTGTTAACAGTATTCTGCAACACGTGTGACCACAGGAAGGTCCAGGGTCATCTGGGAGGGCAGAAAAGAAAGTGTCTAACCCTCCTGGGATGGGACCAGAAAATTTCAGAGAAAAGTGAACTTTAGTTTGTAACGACTGAATAGAATTTTGACAGGGAGTCAAGAACTGCAAAGGGCATACTCGCCAGAGAATAAAGTACCTACAGACATAAAGAGGCATGAAGAAAAACCACACGTAGTTCAGTCTAGGGGTTCAGGATGCAAGTGTGTGCGGAGGGGTGGAAAATTAGGCCCAGATCAGGACAGAGACAGCTGGAGAGTCACATGATCAAACCTGATAAGAGGTTACAGCAAATGCCTAGTTAGGAGGAGATGAGAGCCTGACATAAAGTGGGTGGAAAGAGAGGTCACTGAGCTGTAGCTCCCCCTTTGCTCCCCCCTGATCCTGATCCACACCGCGACCTTCTCTGCTCCATTGCCCAGAAGTCCGAATTGCATGGACGGCATCGATCAGCTCTCTTGTCCTCTGACTTCCAGCTGGGTTTGCCCAATGGAGAACGACAGAAGGAGATTAGTGGGGAGGAGAACTTCAGAGAGTAAGGTCAGGTTCCCTGCCCATGGAGTTAGTTACCCAGGGCTGGCTTCATGCTTTCCTTCAGTGTTCCCATCTCCGCAGGAGCTCTCGCACGTTTCCTCTCTGCCCCAAAGCCCTGGCTTTCTTTGTTCTCTTTGTCCCCAGAACCATTCCCTGCCCTTCCCCACTTGAGCATGGGAGTGGTAACAACAACCCACTACCTATAGGGTGTCTCACTATCCCCGTGGTTTCCCTACACTGCGCCCTTTGTGAATAGTCCCTTTAGTTTCCCAAATTATGCATTAAGTGTGCCAACTGAGTCCTGCCGGGATCCTGACTACGTAATCAGTAAACACCACCCTCGCTTAAACCATTTCTTCACAATTCTCGTGACTTTTCTGTGAAATCTGGAGCACTCCGTTTTCCAGGGGGGATGATCAAACCCCCAGTATGGCTCAAGGCTCTCACAGTACATTTAGTTAGTTCGGTTATGTCAGAGATTACAGTCCAGTGGGTTCAGATGAATTCAGGGGAATGAAACTAAATTCTTGCTACCAACTAGTTCATGAGTTGAGGGCAGGGGTAGATAAACTTGTGGATAATTAACAGTAAAACCCATCAGACTAATCTCTGGCATACCTCAGCATGGCACAGTTTAAGCAAATAGTCCAGAATGAATAAAAATCATTTCCATGGGGATATATTGGTCAAAGGGTACAAACTTCCAGTTATATGATGAATAATTTCTGGGGATCTAATGTACAGCATGGTGATTACAGCTAGCAATATCTTATCATGTACTTGAATGGTTGTTAAAGAGTAGATCTTAAATGGTCTCACCACAAAAAAGAAATGGCGATTATATGATGGGATGGAGGTGTTAGCTAATGGTAGGGTGGTAATGCTTTTGCAATATATAAAAGCATCCAGTCAACCTGTTGTATACCTTAAACTTACACAATGTTACATATGTCAGTTATATTTCAATAAAACTGGGCTGGTGGGGGGGGGGTGGGGAAGACTGACAAAAAAAAAAAAAACCAACAACCTAGTTTAAAGGAAACAAAGTCTCAGGGATGCACTTCAGCTTGTGCAAGACCACACAGCTGGCCCATGTGGGAGGCAAGACTTGAACTCCAAGCAATTCAAAAACAATAGCAAACTCATGTCTGTTCCACCTCATTAGAACTGCATGGTTCAGAATCTGTTCATTAACATCTGGTAAATGATTTTTAAAAAATCATCACTTCCAATTCCCAGTGCCAGATGGACAAAGAATCTGATTGTCCATCTAAATCGGGTATTCAGTTCTAATCCAGTCCGGGTATCTTGCCGTCCAAACAAGCTGCCTGTAAATTCAACACTCTATGGGGAAAGGAAGTTTCCAGGGAAAGGGTACTGGTGTAAGATGAGCAGACATCCCTAAAAGTATTTATTACAGTGGATCATAGGCCCTGGTTAGTCTTTCTTTAAAGGAATAATTTCATAAGGCAGATTTTGAGGTGCCAAGAAAGACTGATTTAAAGTCCATCTTGTCATAAGGTATTTTAGTGCTTTTTTATTTTGAAGAGAAGGAACAATAGTATATTTACAACTCAATTATATTTCTATTATTCTACGTCTAGTCCAATTAGACATTCCTTAGTTCCACAGTGATTTTTCAGGGGGGGGAGGGGTGTTGTCACACCTGCCACACAGCTGGGTCCAAGGACTGCCTGCCTGCTCCCAGCATGCTCTGGGGTTAGTTTCCATGCCAACCAATCTAGGAGTGTTTCCACCCTATCTACCCGCTCCAGGACAGGCATTAATAGAATAGGCATATATGAGAAAGAGTAAGAGACAGGTTGAATAAGTGTATGCAATTATTTTTATAGCACTGTGGTCCTAAATTATTCCTTATGCTAGTCCCCTTTATAATACAAGATAATTGGAGACAGATTACCATGCCTTTCCTGCTAAGTGCTCAGAACTCTTTCAAATATGCTATCACATTATCCTCACAGCGTCCCTAAGAGATAAGAAAGGTCTTATTTTGCAGGTTGGGAAACTAAGGCACAGAATGGTAAAATGTCCACTCTATACACACAGGATAAGGTAACACTAGCATTGGGATGGAATTCAAGAACCCTACCTGTAAAATCTGCATTTTCACTACTCATTTCTGCTCCCCTGTCTCCATCAGCTTTAGGCTCCAGAGAAAATCAATTCAATACAATTTTTGATTAAATCTCATCCTCATTATAGTTCGTGTAAACTGTAAAAATAACAAAACCAGTAGAGGTGGCTAACTGGGAAGGACAACTGGGTAAACTATTAAAGAAAAAGGCAGGTGAATACAAAGATTGAGAAACAGGAAAGCAAATGTGTATGTTTCACTCAGGTTAAAATATTTCACCAAATTTTCTTTCAAAGGAAAGAAATCACCGCTCAGCATTGGAATAGAAGATTAATCTACTGGCATGAGGCCTCTTTGTGACTCAAGGAAACAATAATATGGCATCAAATACGGCCAACACTAACAAGAGACACCTCAGAGAGTGAAAGGGAAACTCAGAAAGATGCACCTCCCTCCCCACAAAATGAGCTAAAAGGAGCCCACTTTTCGCCCACTTTAGCCACATTGCTGCCTTTGCCCTCCGCTGCCTCAGGGAAAGGAGGCCAGGAGTATACCACTGGATGGGATAAGAATTGCCTTTGTGAGATGGAGGCTGAGGACACATCAAACCCCATCAAAGTGCTGACTCCATTGTTTGAAAGATCCTGAGATTCATTTCACCTCGTTACTCCACGTAAAAAACTACAACAAAAAAGGACAGCACTCCAGCCAGTGAATTCAGAAACACCAGAATGTAATTTCACACCCCTGAAGTTTCTCCAAAGCAGTAACCAATCACTCCAAAAGTCAACTGCCAGTGACATTCTAGTGTCAGGTGCTTTATGAACCCAGTACCCAGAGCTTTGGCACCCAGTATACTTTATTCTGAATTCATATCTATGTAACTATGCACACACACATTTATATTTGTTTCTTTCCTCTCTTATTCCTTTATCATGCAACATAAGATGTATTCACTTTTTATCATAGTATTTGGGTACTGTCAATTTTAAATCATTGTATTTCAGTTACGATATCAAAGGAGAAAGTACATATTGCTCAAAGGCATTCACTATGAAAGGGCCTCTTCTATGAAAGGAATTTGCATGTTTTTGGCTGCATACAAGATAGTTGTATCATGGTAGGTGGAATTATGACCTTGTTAATGTCTTTATTTGGAGATTAAGTATGGTTTAAGGAGTCGTGTATGAGTATCAAGTCGATAAGGGGTGGATTCGTGATGATTAATTTTATGTGTCAACTTGACTGGGCCTTGGGATGCCTAGATATCTGCTGGGTATGTTTCCAGAAGAGACTAACATCGGAACTGGTGGACTGAGTAAAGAAAATTGCCGTCTCTTCTGTACGTGGTATCATGTACCTTTGAAGGCCCTCACCAGACCCTTGAAGGCCATATGAGGAAGTGTTGATCTCCCCTGACTTCTTAGATCCAGGATGTGTTAAGTCACATCATTTCACACTATGTCCAGAATCTTCATTGCGGAGTAGAATACTAGCCTAAGACTGTCTTCTTTGACCTACTATAACAGAGTACCATCTCTGTGCTATCCATTGCCTATTTGCCTTAGGGCAACAAGCTCTAGCTGGGCTCCCCATCCCATTCTGTCCCCAGGAAAAGGAGCAGGGCTCTGGAGTAAAGCTTAAGAGGTTCAAATCCTGGCTAATGGTGAACACTTTGTTAACCAATAACACTTATAGTAAGTGAACAGAGGCAGTGTTACTTCTCCTCTTTGACATGTAGTGTTTCTGTCTATAAACCGTGATTACTGACAACAACCTCATAAGGATATTGTGAGGATTAAATGAGATAATTCACATAAGTCTAAGTCTAGTTTAGTTTAGTTTAGTCGGCACGCAATAACTGTTAGCTATTTATTAGAACAACTCTCTAGAAATCTGTCTCAATGAGGAGCTGTGCCTTTGCTCATCAGACAGGACTTTATGTCACACTCAAAGAGGGTAAACACAAAGGAAGGCAAGGAAAACTAAGAACTGGAAAATGGGGAGGCTGTGGAAGTGGCCAATCAGGAAGAGCCAATTAAATAGTTGCCTGAAGCATGCATAAAGGGTCTCCCTGGACAGAAAGGAGCATAGTGTATATAAAACAATTAAATGGGCACAGTTTAAACCTCTTAGGGCAAATCTAAGAAGGGGCATATTAAATGTATTCATAAAAATAGACAGACTTTGGAAAATATACTTAATTAAATGAAAGATTTGCATTGAAAACTAGTCTTTTTCCCAAGCTCATTAGAATGGCAAGTCAATGATCCCTTAATAAATTTAGAATGTTGCCTTTATTATGGTGGGAAGATGAGAAGACTGAAAAAACTCAGTGCCCTAGCAGTAAATCTATGCCACGTCTAGACCTCAAGCAGAACTCATGCATTCTAGGAGGTGAAAAAGTAGACTCTATAGGAGAATTCAAGAGACACAAGTGATATGCTTAACATATTCTAAACGTATTTGCAAAGAAAAATTTATTCTTTGCTGCTTTCAGTATATTGCCTGGAGCAAGAATAATCTCTTCCTCACTCTTTGGTTCACACTGGCTTTCTTTTTTTACATGCTGCCCTTCATTTGCCACAAAGATCTTTCGAATCTGTCATAAACACAGACACTCCCCATGCAGTATAATGATAAACTAGCTGTTACAAAGAGCTTAGAAACCAGACAGAGTGTTCCTACATATCTAACCCAAGTGATTTTCTGTGGCTTAACATATTTTCAATGGCAGTTCAACACATGCTTAACTCTAACATAGAATTCCTTTCACCAGCTTTGGAAAAAAATAATCAAAGAGACTATTGCTTCTGTGGAAGTTCTTGTACATGACTCCAGGGGAGTTATCCTTTCCCTCACTCCAACATGCTTTATGAGGTTGCCCCAAACTGGCTGCACTAAACCCCTAAAACGTATGACTCTGTGTTCACCACAGCCATGGAGGTTGGAAGAGTCCCAGGAGTCTTGGAAAGACAAGAAAGAATGCTTTACAGCCCTGAGACCATTAATTATCCTGCAGAGCACCTCAACAGGCAAAGCATTTCCCCTCCATGGTCTGCATTATTCCAGTCCCTTTCAAAGTACAGCAGTACCCCCCTCATCCATGGGGGATACATCCCAAGACCCCCCATGGATGCCTGAAACTGCAGATACTATCACACCCTATATAGACTATGTTTTTTCTATACGTACGTACTCATGATAAAGTTTAATTTATAAACTAGGCATCGTAAAAGATTAACACAAAAACTAATAATAAAATAGAACAATTATAACAATATACTGTAATAAAAGTTATGTGAATGTTGCTCTCTCTTTCTCCCAAAATATCTTATTGTACTATACTCACCCTTCTTCTTGTGATGATGTGAGATGATAAAATGCCCACGTGACAAGACGAAGGGAGGTGACTGATGCGGGCATTGTGACATAGCTTTAGGTTAGTACTGATCTTCCGACAATTTATCGAAATTGATCATCTGCTTCTGGACTGCAGTCGACCACAGGTAACTGAGACCATGGAAAGCGAAACTATAGATGGGGTGGGGGGTGGGGTGGCAGTTACTGTAGCATTTCCAGCAACTGAGACAGCCTCCATCCTTCAGAACTTCCGGATGTCCTCTGCCCTTCCACCTGGATCAAGCTTCTGACCAAGGAGACAATAGGGCCTCGACACAGGAACTGGCTGGCATTCAACTCTAGCTCAGCCTACTGCCACCTTACTATATGATTAAGATTTTGGGTTAAAAAAAAAAGTTAGGTTTATGGTAGAACAAACCGGGATTGAATTCTGGCTCTACCTCTCACTAGCTCTAAGACCTTGGACAAGTTATTCAATTTCTCTGAGCCTCAGTTCCTCATCTATCACTTGAACTGAATAATATACCTACCTCTCTGAGTTTGTGGGAAAATTAAATGAGATAATTTATGTAAAGAATTCAATAAGCACAATAAGCAGTCAATACATAATAGCTATTGTTATAGACTTCTACTTTAGAGATGCAGAGTCTGACCTTCCCTCTCGCAAACATTCCTTCATTCATTAAATGACAATTGATACATTTCAGAAATTAACAAACCATCCACAGAGCTCCATCAGCTAGATGTGAGAGCTCTGGGTGCAAACTACATACAAACATTCAAATTTGAGAGTATTATATGCAAATATGCAAATTGGAGGACACTAGTGCGGTTAAACCCATCTGCTTCTAGTACCAAATTATCTTTTCCTGACCCCTAAGAATTATTTTACCAGACTGTTGGGTCTGGTCACATGAAAACCCAGCAAGAAAGTCAATCAGTAATTTATATAAGAAGATAAATTAAGAAGATTACCCAAAAATACATCAAAAATTTTAACCTTACTAATGATTAAATAAATCGAAAATAATCCAATAACACCAGTATACCTATCCAAAATGTGAACATTTATTTTTTTTAAGTTTATTTATTTTTGAGAAAGAGAGAGAGAGAAAACACACAAGTGGGGGGAGGGGCAGAGAGAGAGAGGGAGACACAGAATCCGAAGCAGGCTCCAGGCTCTGAGCTGTTAGCACAGAGCCCAACACAGGGCTCGAACTCACAGATGGCAATATCATGATCTAAGCCAAAGTCCAATGCTTAACCAGCTGAGCCACCCAGGTGCCCCAACAATGATTTATTTCTATACAATCAGTAGGCTATAGCTATGCAACTGATCCCCATTGCTATGAAGGTGGAGGCTGAGAATAGTTTCAAACCAGACTTTGTCAGAAATGGCCTGATCTCAGAAGAGTAAGTATGGCAGAACAAGCATGGCCCTTTGAAGTCATCCTTTGAGTCACTGTCCAGCACGGGCTCAGGATGTGAAGGACAAAAAGAGATACATATTGTGCTGAACCTCCTAGTTTCTGAAGGCACATCCTATCAACTTGGCGAAACTGCAGTATTGTTCATTGCTATTATTTAGCACCCATAGAGTATTCTATTATTCTGGGGCATCCTGCCAACAATAATTAGTAACTTTCCTCATCATTCTGAACAGTATTGTTAGCATGATTAGCCTCTGAAATATACAAGAATATTATGAAAGCCAATGCCACAGCAGTCACAGGGAAAGCCAAAATTAAACTTATTTTCTGGCTTCTTGATTAATAGTTAGAAGTTTTATATAATATAGAATTTTCCTACTAGAAGTAAAAGATGCATTATTTATATATAAGATAAATAAGTTGGTTGTGATTTTCTCTCCTCTCAAATAAAAATTATTGTGTATTCTTCTAATCAAATAATATGATTATACTGTCTGAGTTGCAATTAGTGTCTTCCTTCTCTTGCTTTCCTAGGATGGCTTGGTCTCTATTTAATTTCTTCTGATTATTTGTGTCCATGGCTCTTGCTGGCTTTTGTGTTAGTCATCTATTGCTGCATAACAAATTACCCCTCTAATTTAGAAGCTTAAGACAACAAATATTTATTATCTCACATAGTTTCTGAGTGTCAGGAATTTGAGTCATTCAGCTGGGTGGTTCTGGCTCAAGATCGCTTTATGAGACTGCACCCAGGCTGTCACAGAGTCTGTGGTCATCAGTAACCTGATAGCTTGACTACGGCTGTGGCTGTTGGCCTCAGTTCCTTGCTGGCTGTTGGCAAAAGGTCTCAACTCTCATCCTGTGGGGCCTCTTCATTGGACTACTCACAACATGGTACCAGGCCCCCCCCACAGTGAATGACCCAAGAAAGAACAAGGTTGTAAGACAGCAACCAAAATAAAAGTCACACAGTCTTTAATAGTCTCTTTTTTGACATAACATTGCTTCTATCATATTCTCTTGGTTACACAGAGGAACTCCAGTAAAACGTGGAAGGGAACCATACAAAGGCATGAACATTAAAACAGCATGGATTGCTGGGGCCATTTTGGATGCTGCCTACCACGGCCTTTAAAGAAAGTGTGATTTGTTTGTTTATCCAATGGTTTCTCCTTGTCTCAGTGGCGGTAAAGTCTTTCACATTCTTCCACAACCTAACCAGCAGCTGGATGATAGCCAAGGAAATGTATTTAAAGTACAATCTTCCAAAATAACTCTGTCTTAACTTAAAAACATGTTTTTAACTAAATACATTTTGATCCTTTTTTAATTAGCTTCACTGGCCATAAGACTGTGGATCTGTTGACATCGTTAGAATTTTTGGTACAATTGGATTTCCAAGAGAAAATAGTAACACCATGCTAATAGGAAAAACCATTTAAAAGACTGGAAGGCAATGATACATAGCAATTAAGACTCAGATCCTAAGTCATGCTGGCCTGTGTGCAAATCCTAGGGCTGCCCTGTTCTTGCTATTTGACTTTGGACAAACTGAGCCTCAGAGTGTCAATTTCCTTATCTATAAAATGGGCACATTCTGAGCTCTGTTGCCTGAAAACCAGGCAAGTGCATAGCCAAGTGTGATCACTGTTAATAACAAGGCTTTTGTGTTTTGGTATAGAACCCACGCTGGCAAAAGGGTCTTTAGGAAGTTTTTTCCAACTTCATTGACCCCTCCCTCTCCTTTCATCTTAAGGAAGTTATTTAGTCCTTTTTGCTTTCTATAGAAGGGGGATGTTTCTTAAGAGATTCTTTATTTTCAACGTTCGAAGGCTATGACCAGCAAAGGAAAGCAGTGAATAGGTGTTTTATTTAATTTTTAAAATTAATTTCAAGAATCTGTCCGAGGCAGGCATTTCGAAGCTAGTCTGCTGTGGGCTGTGAAGGTTGTTCCCTCACCTTTCCCCTACTCTGTGCCCTGTCCCCCAGAGTGGAGCAAGCACGTGACCTGAATTGCGGTGGCAGCTTTCACGTGTAGAGCTGGCCTGTGGAGGTCCCAGGAGAGGTGAGTGGCTGCAGTGTACCAGGAGGCATCTATTCGTTACCAAGTACACCGATTCTCGCTGCTTAAGTCTTGAGCAAGGTCATTATCCTCAGTCTGCGATGCAGGGGTGCACGGCAGGCCCAGCTGATTGTGCACAATCCATTAGTATTCTGCACATTCCATCGGTTAAATTTGCCATTTCGTTTAGAATGCTTCTGATTGCACACTTTTAATACTCCTGGCCCCCTCAGAGAAACGCATGCCGCTGTTGGTGATCTGACAGGCAGCAGGGCACACAGTGACGCGTCTGTGATCAAACTAAAGGGGAAAGTTATTAAAACACTTGGCCGTCAACCACGAATTTGGTCAGAATCATTTAAGTCATAAAAGTGCTTTTACAGGCAAGAGCCAAAAATAAATAAGTAAATCAAGGAAGAAATGGGGGGGGGGGAATTTTCATCTCATAAGTTAGAATTTACTGAAAAGACTGCCTTTCTTCTATAATTATGTCCAAATAAAAGTAAATGAAGGCAGACTTTTTTTTTTCCAGGCTACAAAATCATTATTGGGCCATTGATCTCGATATCTGCTCAAGGCACATTTGGCATCACATACTTTGCAAATGCCAGAAACGACATGTTTTAAAGTATGCACCTTTAAAAGATAATTAATATTTATATTTAATTATGCTCTTCTCAATATTTCTTCGATGTGATAGGCCAGAAGACATCTGAATTGCTACTTCACAAAAGAAATAAATGAGGGGCATTGTTTTATGGGCTGTGAAGGGAATGTAAAATTTGTACTCCTATCAGCAGACCTACTAAAAAATGGAAATTTATGATTTTTGCCCCCCAGAAAAACCTCATTAAGCTCCTTGAAGAAATGGAAACCTCATGAGCAGTAATCAAAGCATATGAAGCCTCCTGAGTGGTTAACAGAACCCACTTCATCAGACAATTCCACTGAGGACGGAGTTGCCCAAGGACATGCTTCTTGCGGAATGTATTATGAATTAAAATTCAGCTGCAGAGAGTGATTGAGCTAAAAAGCTTGAACAGTAGGATCCTTCCTGAGAACATATTGGCCTTCCATCATCGCCAAATCCCTAGGAACCATAAACAAGCAAGAGGCAGACTGATGATGCCATTCAGGGCAAATCCATGGACAGAACATTCCAGACAGATAGGCAGTGGAAAGCCCCACTGCTGAAGGTAAAGGCAGCTAGATAATACCACTCCTCAACAAGTCAGTGTGATTTTGAACCACAGTCTGTGTATGTATCAGCTTGGACTAAGCACGCCCTCTCTGTTTCCACCAAGAAGACCACTCATACATGAGCCTAGATACTACTAGCCTGAGGAAGGAACATCCAATAGAAAACATTAACAATACTTTGATTTTAAGGACATCCTGTAGGATGGTCCAGCTTGAGGCTGCTGTAACAAAGTACCACAAACCAGGTAGCTTAAAACAACAAAACATTGTGTCATAGTTCTAGGGGCTAGAAGTCTGAAATCAAGGTGTTGGCAGGATGGTGCTCCCGCCGAAATCTCTAGGATGGAGTCCTTCCTTGCCTCTGCTAGCTTGGTATTTGTCAGTAATCCTTGGTGTTCCTTGGCTTAAAGATGCATCACTCCAACCTTTGCTTCTGTGTTTGCCTGGATTTCTTCTCTCCATGTGTCTCTGTCTTCACATGGTGTTTGCTTTTCTTATAAGGATACCAGTCATTTTGGATTAGGGCCCACCCTAATGACCTCATCTTAACTTGATTACATCTGCTAACACCCATTTTTCAAATGAAGTCACATCACAGGTACCAATGGTTAAGACCTGATGTACCTTTTAGGAGACACTATTCAACCCACAATGGACCACTTTGGTTGAAGGAGGCTGGAACAATTCAGTTAGATGGATAGGATGCAGACTATGAGAGAATTCACTGCAGAACACAGAGGAAGAGACTTTTAGAAGAGTGTGGCCAATAGCAGTGGGTTGATTAAATTAAAACATTAAGTAAAATAAAAACCAGGTATCCATTGGATTGAACAGCAGGGAAGTTTGTGACTATGGAATGATCAGGGCTAGGACCATATTGCAATGGGTAACAGAGTGAGCAGCACATAAGGGCATGAAGACCATGAGTGTAGGTCAGTCTCAGGACATTTAGCTGTGCAGAGATCCAAGACAAGAAAGCTATGGGAGAGAACACGGATTCTATGCAGGGCGTTAGTGTCAAGAAGCTGGAAGCACATAGCATGTTTTGGCGCTTCTCCATACTGAATGGCCCTTGATTCATTCATACACCTGCCGTGGATGAAAACACTAGCACCTCCCTTTTGGTGGCAACGATTCTATTTGAGAGCATATTGCTCCCTGCTTATAATGTGGTAGGCAAGGTGTTTGAAAAGGTGGTTACAACTGGGAGGGGCTTGTTAAGCATGCTTCAATGAAGACCACGCTTTCCTCTACAAACTGTCCCAAAAACTGACTCTGAGCAGCTAAGTTTGGCTAACTCTGTGACACTTGCTTGCATCAAGGGCCCAATAAACTCTCCTGTGATTTGCAGGTCACCTGTCTCTATCTGTCTTTCACTACCTGTATCAGTCAGGGTTCCCCAGAGAGAACCAACAGGATATATATGTATGTAAAAAATATTCATTTTAAGAAATTGGCTTAAAGGATTGTGGGGCCCTGGCAAGTCTAAAATTTGCAGGGAAGGTCAGCAGGCTAGGAACTCAGGTAAAGAAGCTGATGTTGCAGTAATAACAGTTAGAAAAGCAGCATTAGGATTTAGAAATGCAGAAATAGCATTTCTTCTCTGAGAAACCTCAGTTTTTCCTCTTAAAGCCTTCAACTGTTGGGATGAGTGAGTCTCCACCCTCATTATCGAGGGTCCTCTCCTCTACTTAAAGTCAACCGATTATAGATGTTAACCACATTTACAAATACCTTCACAGTGACATCTACATTCATGTTTGATTGAATAACTAGACATTATAGTCTATCTACGTTGACACATGAAATGAACCATCACCTCCTCCTACAGACCTCTGAGAGGCCACAGCTTCTGAAAAAGCACACCCATTCTGTCCACAGCAATCAGGCTACTTTATTGCTACAGGCTTGGATTTAGGTATTTATAGAACAGTATTTTCAGAGAAAAATCTATATGGTAAATGGAGTTAGTAGCCACAAATAAAACTATTTAAGACAACTGGTTCACAGAATTATAGACACTTGCGTTCTTTCTAAAACAGAAGTTGAACTATGATGTGCTTTGCTCATTCATGGTATAAAAACACCAGACCCTGCCTGTGGCAATTAGCTCATTTTCTTATAGTAACACTACCTATTACTATCTGGAGGTGTCATTAACCTCCTTTCTCCTCAGAGGAGAATTTAATACAAGGCAGCTCTGTCTCTCTTACCATTCAGTGGAGCATTTAATTATCAAAGGATCAAAAGCATCTTGTTAGTATGTGGCTGTGCAGTGTGGACTCCGAGGGAATTATGAAGGACAATTTAAGTGTAATTTCCTAAAAGAAAAGGCTGTCAACAAAAAAATTAGAACACAGAAGACGATAACTTCAGAATCATAAGCCGCTTATTTCCATATTTCTATCACAGGAAACTCTATTAGTGTAACTTACAACAGGAAAAGCATCCAAAGAAAGCCCGATTGTTTCTCATATGCATGCACTGAACATATGAAAGTGTCACCAATGGTGCTTACTCGAGAATGCCATATATTGTTATCAGCCTTTAACATTTCAGTTTAGGTCACGTATCAAAAGACTGTGGTAAATGGTGAAACACACACGCACACGCACACACGCACACACGCCTGAGCTTCCCCAAACTCCCGCAATTAAATGAGGTTTAAGATCCTTCACTCCCTAATCATATTCCTTCCACTCGGAAATGATTTTATTATAGCTTCTCTTGAGATTTTTTTGAAATTGAAATGACATAATATGCCAGCAGAAAGATAGAAACTCACAGTTGAATATACAAAGGTGTCATTTCTAACTCATCCTTCCAAGACAAAACGAGCTCGCCTTTGTATAAAAGCTTGACGGGTTTGTGCAGGGGCTAAAACAACGCAGACAGCCATTTAACGTGAGCATTGGAGAGAAATCCGAGCGCCGCCTTTTCCTGTTTATATTTCTCATCTCCAACCCGAATATATGATTAAAAGATGTCACTCAATTACATTTCAGTTTTTCTGCCAGCTGCATTCATTACAAAATTTCAGAAATGTTCTGGGAAGGATAATTTATTGAACGGATGTTGACTCTGCTGTTAGAAATTGACAAGTACCAGGAGCACATTTTGTTCTCTCTCAGAGTTCATTTATTTCAAAATATTGTAGTTTTGATAAGTGGACTGTGTTTGGGACTTTAGTGTGTCATCCAGAGTATAGTAATTCCTTCTTACAGTGATTTAAATGCTTTTATTGCTAGGTCTTATCAAGGAAAAAAATGTGGGTTATATTAGTGAAGGGGATTATTTTTTATTACATAAATATTTTATGATATCTATTTTCCATTTCTTGCCCTGACACTTTATTACTACCCACTCTTATTAATTCCGTGCTTGATATAAATTAAATGTGAGATTTTGATGTGTGTGGTTGCAAGGCCTTGAGGGCATAAAATCTCTTCTCTAAAATTACAATTACCTAACTTCTCCTAGGATTAATATGCCTAACCACAGTCCCTAAGCTATCCAAGAAAGGGATAATTTGGAAACATAGCAGTAGGCTTCAGATGTGATAACTCATAACCTCCTCTTTATGCAGTTTGTGGGAACTCCAAGAGAGAGTTCACCAAGAAACCTTTTAAAAAAAGCTTGGGAAATTGAATACACTCAAACTCTCCACTGTTCAGAGGCCGGTGCTCTTGTCTGGGGACCTCATTACTTGCTGGCACCTCCGCGCGAGGCTAGAGTGGGCTTGGGGACCCACACCATGGTTACCACTTGTTAGCAACTCGCAAGAAATGTGGGTATGGCGGCGGAACCAAGCTCTGCCTTCCTTGGGGACTTACTCAGGCCCTCCTCACCTCGGTTATCATCACAAAATTGATTCGACTGCTGTGGTTTTTCTAAGTTTCTCCCCAAAGAGAAAGGATAAACACAAGTAGAAATGCTTAAACCAACAGGATATGGTTAAGAACAATGAGGATGACAGAGTCATAGGGTAAAGGGAAAGAACACTGGAAAGGCAGGCTAGATCGGATGTCAGAAAGACACGAAGCTGAAAAGTGTGCATGTTTTCTGCAGGCTGTAGTTCCTTAAGTACCTTACAAATGCCATTTTATGTTATTTACTTATTTATTTATTTATTTATTTATTTATTTTGTCAGTATTTATTTATTTTGAGAGGGAGCACACACGTGCATTTGGGTGAGCGGGGGAGAGGGAGAGAAAGAATCCCAAGCAGGCTCTACACTCAGCAGGGAACCTGACTGGGTGGGGGGGGGGCTCAATCTCATGACCTCCAGATCATGACCTGAGCCGAAATCAAGAGTTGGTGGCTTTGGGGCACCTGAATGGCTCAGTGGGTTAAGCGTCCAACTCTTGATTTCAGCTCAGGTCATGATCTCATGGTTTGTGAGATTGAGCCCTGCATTGGGTTCTGTGCTGACATCCGAGACCCTGCTTGGAATTCTCTCTCTCTCCCTCTCTCTGCCCCTCCGCTGCTCTCTCTCTCTCTTTCTCAAAATAAATAAATAAACTTTAAAAAAAAAGAGTTGGTTACTTAACGAACTGAGCCACCCAGGCACCCCATTAATGCCTTTTTAAAGGAAACAATTATCCCAGTGTTAACTTTATGAGATATAGATACATGTACATATATATATGTGTGTGTGTATATATATATGCACACACATATATACATGTAATACACACATATGTAAAACATATGCGTGTATTACATGTATATATGAAAATTCCCCGCTCGTGTTCTGCATGGTTGGCTGAAGCTCATGGTTAACCTTGCATTATCTTCATTATGGGGTCAGGGCTGAAGAAGAAATCCTTTTCTACAATATTGCTGGGCTCATGCCAGAAAGAAGGAAAGAAAGAAAGAAAGAAAGAAAGAAAGAAAGAAAGAAAGAAAGAAAGAAAGAAAGAAAGAGAAAGGAAGGAAGGAAGGAAGGAAGGAAGGAAGGAAGGAAGGAAGGAAGGAGAGGGTGAGATACGTAGTGGCTCTGAAAGCTTCCTCTTGAAAATGGCACATTCACGTTCATTCACATTCTATTTGGCTAATCAAGTGGTACAGCCAAATCTAAAGTCAGGAGGGTGGGACGTAGTTTTCCCACAAGGTCTGTGATGTGACCAGATAGTGGCTACATTCTCCCCACACTTTTCTCTACTGGAGCCATTGTACTGAAAACCTGCCTACAAACAGTTTACTGTCACAGCGTTTGGACTTCACATGGATCAAACTCATGACAAATTTCGTTCACTTCTGTTCATTTTTCATTAATGCATGACATTTAAAATCGTATAACTTGGTGCCAATTAGACCATAAAGAGATCTGCAACACAGACAGTGAAATTTTATGACAGTGATAAGACAGTCATTTAGATGTTCCGGGATATACTCATACTATTTTTTAAAATGATTTTTTTCGTTGTTATTAAAACACGAAATTCAGAAAGATCCCAGGCAACCTAAACCTCCCTCTTCCCACAAGAATGTCACCCCAGGGGTCTGGGAACACCACTATAATGTGGAAGGGAGCCGTTGAAGAATTTCATGCCATCAACTCTTAAAAATCAAATTTATTTTTGAGAAAGATCACGCTTAGGAAACCAATGGGCACCAGTTTGGAGGCATGACAACCGGCTGGGTAAAGATGGGTGAAGGACTGAACTTAAAAGTGGTATGAATAAGATGGAATGAAGGAAACTAAGTGTTTAAATGGTCAGCTATGAAATCTGGAGAAGAAAACTTTGAAGAAGCAGGGAGAGATGAATGGGGGATAAAAGGCTCACCTGAATTCAGGTACATAAAATCTCCATGCCAGTCTCCCAGAGCAAGAGGAACTCATCACAAATAAGTCTGTGGGTGGATGGTAAGTCACAAAAATCGGAAAGAACACTGAACAGAGTTAAAAAAAAAAAAAAATCAGAGTTCCAGTTTCAGCTCTGCCACTCTCCAGCTTTGTCACCTTGGGGAAACAACAATCTGAGTCTATAAAGAGAAGATTCATGAGCAGTCCTGCCTATGTCACAAGTGTTTCCGACAGCAATACACGAGGAAGCACATGTAAGCAGTTTTACACTCAGTTCAACAAATACTTCTTAGGTATCTACTACACTGAGGGAGGAACTTGGAAATTTGTCAAGTGCTATACAAGCATGTTACAAGTAAATTTTTTTCCCTGTTCCTTCTGTTCCTGGAGCCCGGAAAACCCAATAATAAAGTAATAGAATGGAAAGTTTTGTATGGAACTCATCTGAGCGGGAGCCAGGCACTCTTTCAGCATAAGGTAAGAATGTAAGCTAGAAAAAAAACTCATACATAGAAGTGTTCTGATTTCCTTTGGAGAGTCTGCTCTTTCCTGTTCCATTACACGCTTCGCGCCTGGGCTTCCACTTGTCCCTGTCAAGCTCATAACAGAAAATGGCCACCCGTGCCAGAGGCTGTGGCACAGGAGGATAAAGAAACTTCAGAGGAAGAGAACTGGCCACAAGGCCAAGGGATTGAGCGGAGGAAGCAAAAAAGGAAAGAAGAAATGTGTCAAAGGGGGTGCTTTCTGCTTCTGAATGGGGAGCAGTCAGGTAAGGCACCTGGAGAGTCCAGGAACAGAGGCCCCAGACAACACGTAGGTAAGTCAGTATGAGAAGGGACTCCGTACTGGTCAGATTGTTGCTAGAGGCAAAAAACGGCTTGAACATCCTTTGGGGGTCTGTGTGTGTGTTTGCTCAGCTGAGGAAAGGCTTAGCCCGCTGCCTTCACACTTCCTCATCCCAATCACCAGAAGATACCTGGAATCTGACAGGAGAAAAGACCAGGAAGCAAACAAGTCATGTGGGATTAATCACTAGCTGACCAGTGAGACATTCTTCTGAACTTCTCCTTCCCTCCCAAGACAAGAAACACAATGTTACTTACGCTATTCTTTTAAATCCACCCCTCTGCTGTAGCCTGATGGACTCTCCTTAAAGTTCAGAAACCACTAAACGTTGACCTGAGCAAAGAACAAAGAGCTTCTTGTGGGAAAGCAGGTCTTAGAACAGCATTATGATTTGTCACTGTTTGATGAGTTTTATCTTCTATATTTTGATTCCTGACTTTCCTGCCATTTTCTGAGGCTTTCAAACTGAAAGTAAATGTGGGTTATTGGCTTCTAAGCCTTGTTAAAGGAAGTATTAAAAGGAACTGTGGTTAAGCTACTGGCCTTCCATCTTACAGAGGGCAATTCAGCTACATACAAGGACACATTGTGGACTTAAAGTAAATCAGATTCAGCAACTTTTTAAAGGTGGATTTGAAATCTGCAATGGTAGCCAGGGAATTAAAACATTGGAGAATACTGAGGCAGACACAGAAATCATAATATTTATCAAATCTTACGTCACCTTACCCTTCCAGTACAAAAGGTCACATAATATTATCCTTGAGCAAGAAAGAATGTTGTTCAACATCTGAAATGAAACACCAATATGGCTATACTACTTTGCAGGAGTTTTACAAACATTATTGTAACAACAGTGTTCTCTCAAGAACGTTAAGACCACTTTTCCTTTTCTTAGATGGGCAACCTAAAGGACTATCTTCTTCCTCAACACCTTCCAAAGCCTCAAGCCCCAAATTGTGTAGGTCCTAGTTTATCAGTCCAGAAACCTACAAGAACAAAGCTTCTGTTGACTATCTGTAATAGCCCATTAGCACCTGTGGTTTCAGGAATGCTTGACATCCCTATGAGGCAAGTAACTCACAAACAGTTATTAGAAGATTGGATTAAGAGAAGTTGAGTGTGTTAACGAATGAGTGGTGAGCAGATCTAGTTGTTATGGTTCCCAGATTGGTATTTTATCTCCTGGGATAAATCACACTGCCAGCATAGAACTCTATTTTAGAAGATCAGATGCCACCACAGTGAATGGAGGTTAATTCTAAGAGGTATCAATTTTAAAGTTGGGTCCTGAAAAAGACATGAAAATATCTAAGTAATCCAATAAATTTAACTAGTGTGAGGCTATTGACTGAATAATATGGCTCTCACTGTAACCTGTGTGTATGTTTAACCTCATACATGTGTCCTTTGAAAATCTGTGTAGATATAATTTTTTTTAAGTTTATAATTCAAGTTTTATTTTAAATATCCAAGGGGAACTCACCATTGAAAGAAGGAAGCCTCTTTTGCACAGGCCTATCCCTTTTAGAACTTGAATCCTCACTCTCTCGTTTGGAGGCTTTAGAGTCTCAGATTTAGTACATTTGTGTTTCCTGATAGCAGGGCTTGCCCAAAGTTTGAATTAATAGGAAAATAATATTTCGTAACAGTTCACGTTTGGCAGATGGATGAGAGTTGAATATATTCATGAAAGGCTTTTACTTGTATTGTAGGCAATGGTATGAGAGCAGTAACTGATACCAAGGCAACATTCTTTTTTCTACTAGATAAAATCTCATAAACATATTTTTAGACCGTGCCCATCTGCTCCCATGGCCTTAAATTGTTAGGCGTGTCTTATATGCATGGGTTGGCTCTCAGAGAGTTATCTCTTTCACAGATATCTGTCTAATTGGTAGCAGCTGTTAATCAAGCACATTGTCACAAATCCTGTAGTGTAGCATTTATCCTAAAGGTTTGTGGATTTTTACATTTTGAAGAGAAGCCATATGCCTTAGGCAGCATGGAATGGAGTAGATTTCAAGTAATTACATTGAGTCAATGTAATTTGGCCTGAAATATCTGATTTGAATGTTTATGTTGATCAAACTCCCTGGGAAACTGTCAGGGCTTATCAACACTTTGTGCTGTTCACACATAACCTAAGAGGAAACGTCCCTTTAACACTCTGGTTATAGGCCTTGGGAACAGAGAATTGAAACATAGCAGCATGCTGTCAGCGGAAGCTTGGCTTCAGCAGTCTGGGGCTTGAATCCACATCCTATCATTAATTCGTTAAATTACTCAGCCACCTTTCAGTGTCTGGATACACGTAGCGCTGTGCTAGATGCTGGGATACCAAGGTAAGTGAGCCATAATTTAGCCTCAAAGGCTCCCGTCTACTGGGGGACACTTCAATCACCGGGGCACAACAAGACCAGGCTGATGCTCCAAGACACCCAAACCCATAGGCCCCTATATCCTCCAAGCCTTCTACCCTAAAATCTGTCAGACCAGGTTGAAACTACCTCAAGTTCAAGGAACCAAAATATCCACCCTTGGGTCCAGCGCCTACCTTCCAATAGGAGACGGTCAGGACTAAACCCATTCAATCTTCTCATCCCAGTTCTTTTCCGTCAATGCTCAAGTCTAAGCTTCCTGCTCCTTTAATCTATTCTGCAGGCATTACAGTCGCTATAATACTCTGTCCTTCCTTATCCTCAACTTGATTACCTGACCTGTCCCTCCCCTGAGCTCTCTGAGTCCCCTCTCTGTTATCAGACTGCTCCTACCACCTCAACCTACCCTGCAGGGACTTCCTCCACTTCCTTTCATGAACGGAAAGCTGACACTCCTCAAATATATCCACTTCTATATAGTTCTGTCAAATGAGGCTCTTTACTCTCTCTCATACACCAAGCACCCAGGGTTGGTGGTATGCTTTATGCTCCCCCATGCCTTAACCCTTCAACCTCTTAAACATGCCTTAACCTCTTAAACATCTTCAACCTCTGTGGCAGACTGCATTTCCCAAAGGTGGCTGTAGCAATATCCCCCATTTCAACTGTCACCTTGCCACGGGGACGGGAACTCCCTCAACCTCAGCAAATGTACATGCATCTGCCTCATCTGCCTTCCCACTCTTTCAACTTTGGAGTCCATTCTTGTATCCATTCTCTTCTCATTCCTGCATTTTAGGCTTGCCCCCTCTAGTGAATCCTTCCCAATGCCAATAGCATTTACACATTTTCATGTTTGGGGGCACCTGGGTGGCTCAATCAGTTGAGCATCCAACTTTGGCTCAGGTCATGATCTCACTGTTCGTGGGTTTGAGCCCCACATCAGGCTCTGTGTTAACAATGCAGTCTGCCTTGGATTCTCTAGTTCCCTCTCTTTCTGACCCTCCCTGACTTGCTCTCTCTCTCTTTCTCTGTCTCTCTGTCTCTTTCTCTCTCAAAATAAATAGTGTTTTTAAAAAGTCCATGTTTTTGCAAACTTAACAAAAAAAAAGGTACTTGATTGTCCAACCTCAAAGATAGCCTCCCTTATAGCCATGCTTGTCAAGAGTTGTTTATCCTTGTTTTTTCTGTTTCCTCACTTCCTTCCCACTCTGAAGCCAGCCCCATTTGATTTCCATCTTACTGACTCACCAAAAGAGCATTCACTAAGGAAAACACAGACCTCTGTAGTGCTCATTTTTGTAGATATTTTTCAGTCTTTGTTATAAGTGGTGCCAGATCTAGGGATATAGTTTTAGGGGTGAAAATAGGGATAGGGATCCTTCAAGGAGAAATCCTGAATACCAAGAGAGACAGGGGGAGGGAGAGGAAGTCAGAAGACCCAGAAAAAAGAACTTCAGAGAAGGCTAACACACGGAAGGGATGAGAAAAAAAAAAATCTGAAGAAGACTGAGAAGGCATGGTTACAATATAAGTAGAGATCAATATTATGGAAGCCAAGTGAACAATAATACATGTGTTATTGTTTATATGTATTCATGTAGTGCTCATGTATGACTGAGACTGAGAGGGTCCACTGGATTTAGGAAGTAGGAAGTGGATGGTGACCCAAGCACAACAGAATAATGAAGCAAAAGACTGATTAAAGACAACAGGAGGGGTGGCTGGGTGGCTCAGTGGGTTAAGCATCTGACTCTTGATTTCAGTTCAGATCAGGATCTCACAGTTCATGAGGTTCAGCCCCACATTGGGCTCTGTGCTGACAGTGCAGAGACTGCTTGGGATTTTCTCTCTACTCTTTGTCTCTCTCTCCCCCTCCCTCACTCTTGCCCTCATAAGCTCTCTCTCTCAAATAAATAAAAATTAAAGAGGAAAAAAAGAAAAAAGAACAGGAATGGAGACACTCTTTTAAGAAGCTTACCTATAAAAGAAAAAGAGAGCAGGGTGCCTGGGTGGCTCAGTCATTTAAGCATTGACTCTTGGTTTCGGTGCAGGTCATGGTCTCATGCTTCATGGGTTGGAGCTCTGCATCAGGCTCTGCACTGAGAGTGTATAGCCTGCTTGGGATTCTCTCTCCCCCCTCCCCCGCCTCTCCCCTGCTCTCTTTTGAAATAAATAAATAAACTTAAAAAAAAAAGAAAAGAGAGAGATGAAGCAGCAACTAGCACTCTCTCTGCACCTGTTTTCAATTCTGTGAACCAGTGAGGGTAATCACTTACTTGGCGGACTTATTGTGAAGGCTAAATTAGATGAGGAAGAGAAGATGTATGGCATGTAGCATATGCTCCATAAATGATAGCTATTGTTATTAAAGGATGAACATGAGAAATAGGGTACCTTTGCAGTTGGCAAGAAGAAACTAATGGGGAGGGGTTGAAGATAATGGGTGCAGGAGAAAAACGGTAAAGAGAGGTCCTGTGACCCTACTAAATGAGATCGAGCAGGTAGGTGGAGAAGCTGCCTTGACCAGAAAGAAGGGAATATCATGGCCCCAGACTGAAGAGAAGGGGAGAGGGACAAGTGTTGCTACAGAAGGCTGCCTCTGGAGGGAGAAGAGCCGTGAAACTGAAGTGTGTGACTGAAAACCTGGATCTATTAAGCAAGTACATGGGGAGGTGATCTGCTGATAGTAAACGGGTGGGGGAAGATAAGGGGTGTGAGTAGGATAGAGTAGTTGCCAAAAGGAACAGGACACAGTGCTGACCAAAGACAATTTAAGTAGGTGGGCATTGCTGAGGGGGTCACTGAAACTGGAAACCAGAGATGTGCAATGGCCCCAAACCGCACCGCAGTGAGCCTTGCTCTCATTGCCCTGGGTTGATCCATGCATTTCCCATCTTCCACCAGGAAACACAAACTCCCTGAGGGTAGGATCTGTGTGGATCTTGGTCACCACTACATCCAGTGACTGTGCAGAGTAGGTGCTCAATAAATATCTATTAAAAGAACAAACAAATGAACGGATATAGAAATGCAAAAGGAAAATCGTAAAGTTGTGTGGGTTTTGGATGTGTCAGATGGAAGAATTAGGATGGGAAAGAAGCGAGGGAACACATAGGAAAATTATGAGAATCTGTGGTGCCTGGGTGGCTCGATCAGTTGAGAGTCTGACTCTTGATTTCAGCTCAGGCCATGATCTCACCGTTTGTGGGTTCAAGCCCTGCATTGGACTCTGCACTGGTAACAGAGAGCCTACTTGGGATTCCCTCTCTTCCTTTCTCTCTGCCCTTCCCCTGCTCACATGCACGCATGCTCTCTCTCTCTCTCTCTCTCAAAATAAATAAATAATCTTTAAAAAGAAAATTATGAGAATCACATAAGTGAATCAAACTATTACTGGAGATATTAAATCTAGGACATGTCCAAAGGACTGAAAAATTAAAAAGAAATGGAGACCAAAGTCAAAGGACCTGACGGTCAAGGAACTATGAGAACAGAGTGAAGTTTTCGTCATTTTTCTAGCTTTAGTACCATAAAACAGACTGAAAACAAACCATACTAGATATCTCTCCTCCCAGGGTTATTTGTACTCATCTTATCTTCCTGGAGGGTAGGGACTGCACCATACTAATTTTAGGTCAATGGTTTGCACATAGATGGAACTCTGTTGAAGCAAATAAAAGATAAGGGAGAATTGCCTATTCCCCTTCACTCAGACGCGCCACGAAGCCAGAATTGTCAATCAAAGGTAATTATATGAAAATCTGTCCCATTCATGTTCCAAGGGAGGCTAGCCAAATGTTAAAAAAATAAGAGATTAGCAATTAATTTAGCAGCAGAGATGATGTCAATGACAGATTGCCTCAAATATCAGTTCTATGATTCCTCCCTTTAAATGACTCTTTGTTAAAGGTAAGATACAAAAAAGACTTCAAAGTTTAAAGTTTTACAAATATTGAATCAAAAAGATACACCTGGGATGAATTATCTCAATTATCAAAGTACCTGGCCAATTGGTCAGCGTATCCTATCCTCTCTCATCCTCAGTTTTCTCATATCTAAAGTAGGGGGATTAACAGTACTATCCCTCCAGGATGTTTGTAAAGACCTTAGCATAGGGCCTGGCACATAGTAAACATTTAAGAAATGAAAGGTATAGCTATAATTATCCATGAGAATGATGCAAATCCCAGGCCTCCTAACCTACCTCCCTATACCCAGTCATCCACAGGGACAGCAACTCAAAAGTTAACTCTGGCCTTCCAGTTCAATATGAGAGATAGAAAATAGGCATTGACTTCTCCTCCCCCAAACCCAATGAATCACAGTAAAGAGGCGTAAGAAGAAATTCACATGGGGTGCCTGGGTGGCTCAGTGAGTTAGGCATCTGACTCTTGATTTTGGCTCAGGTCATGATCTCATGGTTTCTGGAAACGAGCCCCATGTTGGGCTCTGCACTGACCATATGGAGACTTCTTGGGATTCTCTGTCTCCTCTTCTCTCTCTGCTCCTCCCCCACTTGTGCTCTCTCTCCCTCTCTCAAAATAAATAAATAAATAATTTTTTTAAAAGAAATTCCTGTGTGAAAGCCCTAAAAAAATGGGAAGGGTGTTAGTTTGCTGGGGTTGCCATAACAACATATCACAAACTGGATGGCATAAACAACAGAAATTTATTTCCTCACAGTTCTAGAAGCTATAAGTCTGAGATTGAAGTGGCAATAAGATTGGTCTTTTCTGAGAGCCTCTCTTCTTGGCTTGTAGATAAGCATCTTCTCCCTGTGTCTTCACGTGGCCTGACTTTTGTGTCTGGCATGCCCAAATTTCCTCCTTTTACAAAGGCACTGGTCAGATTAGGGCCACTCTAATGACCTCATTTAACCTAAAGAGTTTATTCCCAAATATAGTCACATTCTGAGGTACTGAAGGTTAGGGCTGCAACACATGAATTTAGTGTGGGGACACAATTCAGTCCATTAAAGGAATACAGGTAAGAAGGAAAAAAAATATATACATAAATTTTTGGAAAACAAAATACAGTTGGAAACCAGATGATGGATAATCCAGAGTGGAGACAGACATGGGTCAGAGAGGGGGATTCCAGAGGATTCAGAGATCATTGACGGGGGAGAAAATAATACAAAATAGAATTTAAAAAAAAGATATACAGAAATCAAGGAAAAATATTAAAAAAGAATTGAATGAAAGAAAAAGGAAGGAAACAAACCAGGACAGTCAATAGCGTTCTCACAGGAGTTCCTGAAGATGAGGACAATAAAAGTAAAGGCGTGGGGATTATCAGAGAAACAACAGAAGAGAAATCTTCCAGAAGACCAGTCTTCGGACTGAGAAAGTCAGACAGCACTGAACTGAATGGAAGAAAAAGACTCGCAAAACTCCAGGACATCGATAATGATGAAAAAGTTGCCCAAATTTTGAGAAATAAAAATCAAGTTACTCACAAAGGAAAGAGAATCAGGTTAACGTGCTACTGCCTATCAGCGACCTTGAAGTTTAGTAAAAGAGGGACCAAGGCCTCTAAAGTTTGAAAGAATGGTCTTGACCCTAATATTTGGTATAAATAAATGGAATTCTCTATGCAGAAAAATTCTAATGGAGTGCAAAAGTGAAATACAGACTTTCAGACATATACATACTCAAAGTCTCCCTCCACGAATCGCTTCTTTGCAAAATAATTTTAACAGACTCTTAACTATAGAGAACAAACTGATGGTTACCAGAGGGGAGGTCTCAGGCAGGGGGGTGATGGGTGAAATATGTGATGGGGAGTAAGGAGGACATTTGTGACGAGCACCAGGTGTTGTTTATGAGTGTTGAGTCACTAAATTGTACACCTGAAATTAATATTACACTGTATGTTAACTAACTGGAATTTAAATAAAAACTTGGAAAATATTGTTTAAAGGTGGGGATGTATTTGTGCAAAACAAAGAATGAAAAGAACAGGCAAAGAGGGGTAGAGGCAGAGAGAACTGTAGGAACATGAATTGCCTGTGTTAGCTATTTTTAAACCCTTAAGTAAATGTAATAAATTAAGATATAGACACTTAACTATATGATTTGAAATTATGAACACTACCAGTAGATTATCTGAAAAAAGAAACACATGGAAAAACTAAATTGGGGGCAGAGCAGGATTACTGTTGGTTAGCTAAATTCCTCAATCCCAAACAGGAAGATAATAAAGATAAATGTCTATTATGCGGCATCATGCAGTTAACTACTAAAAGAAAAAGACACACAAATAATCAGAAGAGGTTATCTTTGAACTTGGAAGGATAAATAGAAAATGCAAGAAGGGCCGTGGGTAGGTCAGTAGGGGAAGACTTATTTCTATCATCTGCACTATGAATTTTATCTCCATGTAAGTGTATTATTTTCATAATAATTAAAAAGGAAACTCTTCTCAAAGATTCCTAAATCTCAAAACCACCCCCCTGAATCACAGTTATATCCACCTGCACTGGGCTTAGGGACATTCTTCAAATAGCTACATGCTCTCCACCTGGAAGAAATGTCATCAACAGTGAAAAACTGGACACTTGTATGTTCAGCAGTTTATCTAATACAGCCTTTTCCTAGCTAAGCAATATTTCATAAAATGTTGATTATGGTTCTATTCTCTACCCTATCCCCACTCCTTTTTTATTCCCATCTTTTCTTTTTTTCTGGTCACATTGCTATGAACTCACACATTGTGTGTAATCTAATTATGATATATCTTCTCACAAAAACTCATTAGCACCTTTAGTCTGCAAAATACATCAAATATACATCTTTCTAATAATCAAGTTAACAAATGTGATAGTATTTTTTAAGTGCTGTATTTCACACATATGTGTATGTAAGTCTATGATATAACATAGCTACAATTTCCATCGTAAATGAGTATCAGAGGACTGACTGGAATAACGCTTTTATTCAGGACCTCAAATTGAATCACCACGGCATCACTGTAATTCACTCCCCTCTGCTGAAAGTGGAGGGCAAAGGTTAAGCTTTCAGAGGTCCCTTTGCTCATGTTTGTGCTGGTTCCTCTTGGCCATCTTGCCCAAGAATCTCACTGATAAGGGTCATTTTTCCACTTGCCTATTGTAACACCGTCAGTAAACTTCAACCTCACAGTAAATAAACTGAGGTCTCTCTGTTTCCAATACCCTGAACAACGAACAAATGAACTTTAGACATAACTGTTCTACTGCTTTTCTGACTGAGAAAGTCCATAAGCAGTAATATAAGACTTTTGCAGTTTTGCCTTATTGTACTAGTTTCCTATCGCTGTTATAACAAATTACCGCAAACTTAGAGGCTTAAACAGGGCACATTTATCTCACTGTTCTGTAGATCAGAAGCCAGATATAGGCTCACTAGACTAAAATCAAGATGTCAGCAAGGTTGCATTCCTTTCTGGAAGCTCTGAGGGAGAATCCTTTCCCTTGCCTTTTTTGGCTTCTAGAAGTTGCCCACATTTGTTGATTTATGACTCCCTTCTTCCATCTTCAAAGTCAGCAATGAATGAGTCCTTCTCACATTGTCATCTCTCTGATTCTTCATAGCTGAGAAATGTTTTCCACTTTTAAGAATGCATGTCATTAGGTTGGGCCACCTGGTTAATCCAGGATAATCTCTCCTTTTCAAGGTTCTTAACCTTCATCACCCCTTTTGCCTTCTACATAACATATGCACATGCTCTGGGGATTTGGGTATGTATATCTTTGGGGGAACATTATTCTGCCTGCCATTCTTATCAATTGTTATTCTTTGATGCCCTGGACAGATTATTCCTGTAAATGAGAATGAAAGCATGATCTTGATTTAGGGACCAACATTTTAAGTACTTCAAACATTTATCAGAATTACATATTGATAACCAGGACTCTCAGTGAAGGAATCTACAATTCTAAATGGCATAAAAGAAATTCACATACCACACCTGATAACTTACACAAATATAACTTAATAGAATGTGACTTTGAGTCTACGGATGTCCTTTATAGCAGAGAAGAAATAAACTAGGCTCATGGCAGGGACTCAGTACATTAAAGGGGTTGTGGGAGGTGGGAGATTTTATATTCTTTATTTTATTTTTAACACAATTTTTTACTGGGTATAAAATGAATATATGTTCATTTTGAAAAACTTGGGAAATATATAAAGATGTACTAAAAAAAAAAAAAAAACCAAGAAAACTGTAAATCGTCTCATCTCTTCCAAAATTCTTATTTAGGTTCACATTCAATAGATGACCATTGATAGCACTTGTAACACCACCACCATAATAACGTCCCCAGATATCACATTTTCTACATTAACACTGAAGATTATTTAGACTCAAATGAAACAACTTTTAAAAGACTGAAGATCAGGGCGCCTGGGTGGCTCAGTCGGTTAAGCGGCCGACTTCGGCTCAGGTCACGATCTCGCGGTCCGTGAGTTCGAGCCCCGCGTCGGGGTCTGTGCTGACTGCTCAGAGCCTGGAGCCTGTTTCAGATTCTGTGTCTCCCTCTCTCTCTGACCCTCCCCCATTCATGCTTTGTCTCTCTCTGTCTCAAAAATAAATAAACGTTAAAAAAAAAATTAAAAAAAAAAAAAAAGACTGAAGATCACCTTCAGTTGATTCTCTCCGCTTGAAAATCTAGCTTAGTCTAATATCTCAACGCCTCCAGAATTGACTTGCCCAAAAAAACAAGCAGTTGGTAAGAATCTTGAAATGTGACCACATCGAGACTCTTACAACAACAATAATAAAGATTTATGGGGTATTTCTAACGTGCCAGGTGCTGGTCTACATTTATTAACTCATTAAATCTTCACAGCCACCTATGGGGTCGGTGCTATTGCCACTCCCTTTTTACAAATGAGCACAGGCAGACACCCAGAGATTAAGTGCCTACTCAGGTCACTCAGTTAGTATACAGCAGTCCCGGGGCTTCAGACCCCTGCTCGCAACTTCGATTTATTTTTCCAGCATCCCTGAAGCTCCAGGATGTCTTGCTCTTTGCTTCCCATCAATGCATCAGAGACCAGAAAAGACAGATATTAGAAAAACCGCATCTACCTCAAATTACAGAAGGAAAGGTCTTTAATGGTGTCAAAATCCCAATAGCGGCTAACATTAAGAGTCACTGTGGGCCACGTGCTGCCAGATGCTTTATCTCATTTAATTCAAACAACTGTTTCATAAGGGAGGAGCTATTATTGACACCATTTCACAGATGAGGAAGTTGAAACTTAAAGAAGTTCAATAACTTGGCCATGGCCACACAGGAGGCAGAACCATGATTCCACCCCAAACCTCAAACTCCCGGGCCTGCCCTGTTAGCCAATGCCTTTTATGTGATTCTGTGCCTGTCCCAGTCCTGTTCCATAATTTTATGGATAAAGACACAAAAGGCACAGTGATGGACCACTTCAAAATTCAAAATAAAAACCAAAATTAAACTTGACGGCCTGGAGTGATGTACAAAGAGAAGAGAATGGAGATGTCAAGCCATGCCCCAGGGGCCTCAAAGTAGTTCACCATACTACTGGAACCTATGAGAAGCTGGAATCTAGGAGGGCTACTGAAATATAAAGTCTATCTAAGACAAGACAATTTGACAAAGATAATTTGTAGTTGCAGAGGGAAGGTGTGGGGAAGGGCACAGTCCTAAGCTGGGGAGCAAAACCAGAGATCTGATGGCCCAGTCAGTAGAGCCCTCCCCCAAAATCTGAGCACAAAGAGGCTAGACTGTGTGATATCATAGGTATATCTATGAAAGGAGTCTGAGGAAATGGAGAAGGGGAAATCAAGTAAGTAAACAAAAACAGAAAGGCTACAAGAGCTGATTTCAAATATTTGGAAGACTAGCTATTGTGTATAAGTGGAATTAACTCCAGGGAGGTAGCTTAGGGCCAACAAATATATTTTAGAGAGATTTTGATGAGCAGGTAAATTTGGTTGGGCAGAAGGAAGACCTGCAAACAAAGTTGTTCAAAATGGAAATTGTAGTATGTTCCCTCCTCACCTGGAATATTCAGCCGCAGGCTTCATGACCACCTGCTGGGAATGACATAGAGGGCCCAGTGAATGTGTGGATTGGGTAGGGGATCAAAGGGGAACCATTTGCTTTAAGTTTATTTTCATCTCCACAGCTCTGTGATTTCATGAAATGGGCACCGGCAACTATAGCTAGGAGGTAAGAAAAAGGATGCAGGACATCAGTAATGGGAAAACATGAGGGGGACGAGTTTCATAAAGATGGGAAGCTTGATTCCTATCAGTCGTAGGGCTCCTACCCACTATAAGATTTGCAAAGAGTTTTTTGTTGTGGCTTTCATCTGAGAAAAGGAAGGGTTCGGTGTTGTTTCCTAGTTCTCAGGAATTACATTTCTGCCTAACTAATTGTCAACCTGATTATTAGGTTGTAAATATGTTTCTACCTGTATTGTGAAATAAAAGTACATTTTGATGGATGTCAGTAATGAATGGAATATATTGGCCCCAAAACAACTCCAGGCTGTTGGGAGGAATGGAATCTCAGAAAAGGTGGGTGGCCACTGGAGATTTGGAAGGAAACAAAACACCTTCAGAATCCCTGGGATCTGGCCTTTGGAAAGTTGTCAAAATTATACCTTTGAAATGCAAAGATTCTATCAGGGGTTTAGTTTTTGTTCACTTTCAATGACTACAACAAAAAATTAAGGCAATGCATTCTTTTATTGAAAGGCTATAATTTGCACTTTATTGTCTGGCATTCTTGATAGTGTATTGACAGTGAAGCCAATCTCACGTGTAAATGTGGCTGTATGCACACCCAGAACACCTTCCACATTGGGAACACATGTAATTTTGCTCTGCTAAGTGACCGCATGTTTCTAGGATTTGTCTTGTTGGCAGCTCAGTCTCTATGCTTTGCTAGGTATATATTTCTTTTGTTCAATGTGTGCCACACATTTCTGATTATAACATGGAGCTTAGGCTGCAAAACAAAAATTCGTGCAAATGTTTTGCCATATGGCCTGAGGCCATGCTGAAACATACTTTTATTACAATTTTTTCTACCTTCTTCTTTCGTGGTTTTGGAATCATAGCTTGCTACTAAGTAATTAGCTCAGAAGTCTTATTGTAATTTGTCTTCCTTCTTTGTCTAGATAAGGGGAAATGAATTATACGGAGTATCATTCTGATTCCAGCCAACTTGTGGGTCAGAGAGTCATTGCTGTGATCTTACTTCATGACAAATGACAAATAAAAGGATGCCAGTAAAAAAATGGCACTCATATTTGATGGGATATCACTGCCCCCATTAGATTTTTGGCCATAAAATAGATGAGTACCTCGAGCTATGGTGAAGCTTAAATATAATATACATAAAGTACTTCAAAGCTTGGCACATAATAAACACTCAATAAAAAAGGCTTATTGCTAAAACCAGCAACTGAGCAAGGTGTCCTTGTTTTACATATTCATAGACTTAATCTCTATCACAGAGCTTATCACACTAATGTTTTGTGCTCTCTTTATTTATCTGTCTCCCCATGCAACCAGACTTCATGTCTGTATCCCAAGCATATAAATCAATGTAATTTGTTGAATTGCAAATTGTAGAAGACTTGCTTTTGGACTCTTAAATCAATCAACAGTTATGCTGACATCTAACTCCATTAGCTCTCGAAAGATTAACAATATTTCTTGTTCACATTTTATAAGTATTCTTTTTATTGATGCAATCAAAACATAAATCAAAGTTTTTAAAACATTTGGATATAATTATACTCTCACATACATTAATGAAGTAAACTTCACAGTTACAGACTGATTATTCTGGAACTCACAGTACAGTTCTGCAACATATAGAGTATATGGTAGTTGACCATGTCCATGCAACTATTATGTCAAACCACTGAACTGGACAACAAAAAATCTGAATAACAGACTTCCTTCCTAGTCAGGTCTGGGGAGACCATGGAGACAAAATTCAAAAAAGTCACAGAACCTGGAAAACAACGTACAGGGAAACTAAGAACAAAACCAGTGATTCCTTAACCTTAACCTAGGTATTATAGATAACCCAGCCACTAAAAAAATAAATAAATTTCTCTACCAAAGTATTAGAATGCTCAAGAAGAATAAAGAATAAGATCTTACAAAATGTGGCAGATTCAGTATACAGTGGTGTTAAAGCAGGTGGGTAGAGGGGGAAAGATTGGGACAAAAAAAAAAAAACACATCCTGGTTATGCCAATAAAACCCTAATTCCACTTTCACCATTAGCTCACATGCCATTAAAGATTCTAAGAAATAAGTACATATTTTCTCCAAGTGGATGAGTTTTGACCCAAATTTTTGGGCCACAACTTTTCTCATTGAGTTCAGATGAAGACCATTGCCTATTTTGGATAATAATACCATGGTTTCTATCCTGCCACTCTCAACCCTGCCTTAGCAGAAAGACCAAATCCTACTTGCCCAGTACCATTACCCAAGTCCTGGTTCATGAAAAGATGTAGGCAAGAAGAATTTTAGCCCAAGTGGACTAACATAAATGTATAATGAGCATCAAAAATATTTTTAAATCAAAAGTTCTCCTAACATTTTTAAAATCAAAATACCTGTATAATTTATATACGGTTAGTCACATGTTATTTAATTGCCTGTCACAAAGAGGAGATTGTGTTCTCAAAATGTAATTTCCAGAGGATTACAAAGTATGGCAAGATGCCAGTCACTGAGTTGGTTTCCCTGTAATAACCAGTAGCAGGCTTGCGATTTTACAAGGACAATTATGCTTCCCAAGGCCAGTCACCTACCCCACAGAAAAGCCTGCCGTTCCCAAGCAGCATCCATAGTTATGCTCTGCTTTGTCAACATATATCCGTTATGCACCCACTGTGCCCTTGATTCTGCCCTGGGCAATGGGGCACACAATTGTGACCAAGACTCAAAAAATCCTACAACCCAAGTAATGAAATAAACTAAACATAGTTGCAATGCAGAGCAATGAGGACTCTGGTATGAGATAAAAGCACTAAAATAATGTGAAAATTAGTAACTACAGAGCAGCAGAGGATAAACTGAGTCAGCTAGTGAACTGTAGCAGTTATTCAGAAATTAATGCGATTGTCTAAAGGTGTTGAAATTTGCCTGCATATAAAGATCTTAATATTCTTTCACATTCTTCTCACAGGATTGAGGGGATCCTTGAAGCACCTATGTTTCTCTGGCCAAGTGTGGTTAACCACATAACTCAAACCATTAGGTGAGCCTGATGGAGAGGACAGGAAGGAATAGAAATACATTTTTGGAGCAACCTTTAGTTCTTTATTCCTAAAGCAATAAATTGACATCACAGTATAATGATGGTTCACAATTCCCAGTAGGTACTTTCTACACTTTTTCTCCTCTTTAAAATGATAGGACACTCTCTGATTAACTCATTTTTCAGTGGCATATTTAGAAAACAAAGATAGTAAGAGGGATATGTGACCAAAAGCAATCATAAGAGGATGTCACAGACCTGGAAGAACGGTGTCAAAATATAGGATGCTTTCAGAATTAACTGTATTGAAACTTGAGGAAAACACCAAAGATGATGCATAGAAACTTTGTTATACTCAAGCACAAAGGATGGAGTAATAAATTTGCTCTTGAGAGATCAGCTGTAGAACAGTTACAGGGGAGTGTTAAAATAGAGACACTGATGAATATCTATGTTGCTTCTCTTTTATGAGGATGATGATCTTCAGATGGAAAAGAACAGCACTGGTATCAGCTAAGAAAAGATCACAAGCAGTTGGGGATATTATAAGGGAGTCCCTAACTCCAATGAATATTTCTCAGGGTTTCTAGATGATTAGGAATGATCACCACAGCCCAAGCACATGATTTTTCAAGTACAGAGTATTCTAGGCCAATTTCCCAGGAAGGTGATGTAAAGGTCAGGATTTTGATACAAGTGGTTTATTTTGGAGGTGATGTCAAAAAGCATAGGTAAGGAAGTGAGAAAGAGAGACAGAAATGAGAAAAAAGACAATATAAGATGGGTTAGTAAGCAGGTGATCTCCACAAGCAACTAGGACTTCATTGTGCTAGGGAACACTGTGTGACAGTATGAAAATGTCTCAGAGTAGTCCTATCCAAGGCACAAGGAAGCGGGAAGTTTTCTCTAACTCTAGAAGTTTCTCCTCCTGGGTCATTCACTCTTCACCATTCCAACCTGTCACACTGCCTAAAAGAAAACCTTAATGTAGGGTCATAGGTGTTTGTGATAAGACTCTACAGGCACACCAGGAATGGGTGAGAGCTGAGGGAATATGAGTGGGACCCCCAACAATGCCTACTACAAGTGGCAAGGAGAAAATGGGCAAAAAACTAGTAACAAACCAATGTAGACCCAGTTTTCAAAAAGGGTAAGTGGAGTTCTACAACCAATCTTGGAGATCTTGCCATTATTGTGGGGGCAAAAACATACTGTTACAGGGTCAGTTTGGGGTACCTAAAAGAGGAAGCAGAAGTGATGGGAATCTAACAAGAGACTCATCAGATTAATGTCATATCTCTTTTTTTAACAAGGCCACTAAACTGAGAAGTGAGGGAAATAGGATGAACCAATCTAACTGATGTATGCAGCTCTAGGTTCTTTGAATAACATGAAATTGACCAAGCTGAATCAGAAACTCCCATAAGCAAATGGTTTATTCAGGATCAGGTGGTACAACTTCAAAGAATGCAATCTACATAGTATTCTGGGCGAATGGTGCCCCCTGGAACAGAACATAGAATATAATGTGACTAGAGCTATGCAATACCACTGACCCTGTGGCACACAGATGTAGTGAGAGGACATAAAAGGACGTTCAACATGCAGAGAAAGGCTTCGACCCTTCCCCTGAGAGGCTTGCAAATCTGGAGGAGGAGCCAAACAATCTGACCAAGGTTCTCAAGTTTATGCAGCAACTCTTGCAAGCCCTTTAAGTATGCAAGGCAAGTAGGATGTTCTTCAACATAACAAGACAGAGCTTAACAAATTCAACATTTTCATGCCCATGGGTCTCCATGGATATTAATCTATAGAAAAATCTTTGTGGCATGCCAAAACGTTCCAACCAAGATTTTTATTAATGACTTAGGGTCTCTGTTTATTCTCTCCCTCCCCTCCTCCTCTCTCTCTCTCTCTCTCTCTCACACACACACACACACACACACACACACACAACCATCTTACGTGCACAAAATGCTCACTCACCTGAAGCCAGGTGATACTAAATTTGCGGATCACATACATTTGGGAATTGTGATAGAGACTGAAGGTTAAGCTTCTCAACCTCCATTTCACTTTCCTTCTGTTAAAGATGAAGAACAGTCAAAACAAACAAACAAAACACCTCTTATAAGTAGGATTCTGGGTGCAAACTGCATTCCACCAATCAGGGATGCTCACGTCGAATTTGGAAGATGGAAGTGAAGCACATCCCATTTTCCTACCCCTTTCCATTGTTTCAGTACCCTGTGAGATGGTGGAGCAGGAGTGTTCCTGCAGCTGTGTTCCAGTGTCTCTTTTACATCCTTCTAGATGTAAGGAGTTGCACATCAGTGGTGGTAGCATCTTTATCCCTGGATCACAGCTAGGGCTCCGTGTTCTTGAATTCATAATTTCAGAGGTGGCCTTAG
The DNA here is from genome assembly GCF_024362965.1 of Panthera pardus. Taxonomy (NCBI): domain Eukaryota; kingdom Metazoa; phylum Chordata; class Mammalia; order Carnivora; family Felidae; genus Panthera; species Panthera pardus. The sequence goes on along the minus strand of NW_026526810.1, from coordinate 97,924,937 downwards.
AGACAACTGTGTAATATTCCTGGAGCTATCTCTAAAGACTCAGCTTAGGATCCATTCTTTCCCTCCTTCCAGTAAATTTTCCAAGCACCTAACTGTATGTGTTAAACTTCTTCCTGTTGAAAGTGCCTGGGGAAGTTTCTCTCTCCTCCTGCATTGGATACCGACTGACATAGCAGTGTTGATAAATAGTATGTTGAATGGCAGAATTAGGGTAAAAGGCAAATATAAAATATAGTTGAATAGGGAGAAGTGGAGAAGTTCAGTGCTTAGGTCCAAAAAGTCACTGCACATCTACAGGTTAGAGGAAATATAACTTAGCAGCTTTATGTAAGAAAAGTCAAGAAAGGGGCCACCAAAGATGCTAACATGGTACCAGAAAACAAACAAACGAAGATTAGACATGCTCTACTAGTCTATTCTGGTTAAGACAACACTTAGAGAATAGTGATTAATCCTAGGCATTGTATTTTAAGAGGGATACAGCCAAAATAGAGATCCTTCAAGGGAGACTAAATAGATTAATTAACCTAAATAATAGATTAAATTAAAGGAAGACCTGAAGCTATATCACAGAAAAAAATGCTTGAAGACCATGGGAGAAGTATACCCTGAAGACTAGAAGAGATTTAAGGTGGACCATGATAGACATCCTTAAATATTTACCTGGTTTTCCGGTGAAAGATTCATTAGACTTGCTCTGTACATTTCAAAGGTTTGGAACCAGGACCAACAGAGGGGAGATACGGGAGGCAAGATAAAAGTTCTTCAGTGAGAGATGTCAGAATATGAGAGGACTATTCTGGGAGGCAATGAATTTTCCAACATTTGGAGTATTCAAAAATAACCTGGAGAGTCACTTGATGGGGTGACTGTCAGACACACTCAAGCATCAGATGAGTTGCTGGTCCAAGAAAGTAACCTTTGAGGCTTATTCCAAAGCAAATAATTTTTTATAGCAAAAATTGTATAAGACTCATCGGATATTCTTATAAAACTCATATATAACCCATATTCTTGGAGATACAAATAACACACACACACATAAACACACACACACACACACACACACACACACACACACACACACTGAATGGAAGATGTATGGAAGTAGCTGAAAGAGCCCAGGATTTGGAATTAAGTAGGTGCAGGCTCACAGCTAAGCACTGCTGGGCTTCATTGCTTGTTAGTTGGATGACCTTGAACAACTTAAATAATCTCTAATTCTTTGTTTCTTTCTTGGTGGGAAATGATACCTACCTTAGGATTTTATTATGAGACTTTAAAAAAATATGCCCTATGCCGGATAAATACAATTGTTACCAAAAAAAGTTGTCTTCTTCTAAGACTTTTTAACTTTTTTTCCTTAATTTTTAACTCTTTCAAACTGCTAGATAGGAATGGATGAGTGAGGGTTTTATAACTATCTAAGTTGAGGTAGTTTCCCCTCAGATTTATAACTTTGCCATAAAGTAGGCAGTATAGCACAATGGTTAATAGTAAAGGCTCATAGTCTAGCTGATCTGGGTCTAGCTTAGCCTCTTCTTACCATGCAACTACATAGTTTGTAAACAACTAAGAATTCTAGTTCTCTTACCTGTAACATGGTACCAGTACCTAGCTTATAAAATCTGTTAAGGATAAAATCAAATAATTTAAGTAGAGCATTGTGCTCAGTGGGTGCTCCAGAGCCATTCACCAATAAAAACATTATGGTATGGGGTGCCTGGGTGGCTCAGTCAGTTGAACTTCTGACTTTGGCTCAGGTCATGATCTCGTGGTTTGTGAGTTCGAGCCCCACATTGGGCTCTGTGCTGACAGCTCAGAGCCTGAAACCTGCTGGGTTCTGTGTGTGTGTCTCTCTCTCTGCCCCTCCCCTGCGGGTGCTCTCTCTCTCTCTCTCTCTCTCTCTCTCTCTCTCTCTCTCTCTCTCAAAAATAAATACATATTAAAAAATTTTAAAAATTATAAAACCATTATGGTAAATAATAGTGATGGTAATGATGAAGGCACAAACTATATGGAGCATCAATCTAAAACATTAATGCTGTTGACTTTCTTATCCTTCAACATGTTTATCCTGGATCTATTATAGCATTCCTCATGTGGTAAGATTATTTAGATATTTACACTTTTTTTTTTAGCTACACCACATTTCACATTGACTTCTAATTGCCTTCATGTTTCATGAAGGTGACAAAGACATACAGCCATAACTTAACTTAGCACATACACTGGCTATAGACCTATTTGGGAGGCCAGTATACCAGGAAGGCTAGGAAAACACTATTTTTTACTAGCAGCATTAACTCAATAAACCTCCCAGGGGTGCAATAAAAATGCAGTAGCCAGCAGTCTTAATGAGGACATGCTCAGAGCATAGTGAAATCTTATAATGTGCTCAGTGCCCTGAGGAATCCATAGGAATTTGATTTAGCAACATTAGATTCCAGTTTCTCAAGATATTAGCAAATATGATTTGTAATAACTGTTTCTTATTTTAGTGGATGACATTGCAAATTACAAGTGTTAATATGGCATCGTTTATAATTCAGAGATGTTGCCACAAGAATCTGCCTTTCAGCTGTTGGCATATGTGAGTGGAGTTTGCCTTTGTTAACACAGCACACGCCAAATTTTTCCTTAAGGCCTCTAATCGGTGTGGTGCATCTATCAGGGCATATGAGAAATCCATTTCGGCAAAACAGTTTAAAAGGCAACCTCTAGGGGCTCCTGGGTGGCTCAGTTGGTTAAGTGTCCGACTTCGGTTCAGGTCATGATCTCGCAGTCTGTGAGTTCAAGCCCCACGTCGGGCTCTGTGCTGACAGCTCAGAGCTTGGAGCCTGTTTCAGATTCTGTGTCTCCCTCTCTCTCTGACCCTCCCCCATTCATGCTCTGTCTCTCTCTGTCTCAAAAATAAATAAACGTTAAAAAAAATTTTTTTTAAGGCAACCTCTATTCTATCATTATGACATTTCAAATGAATCTTTGTCTCTTTCACTCCCCAAATATTTTCAACTGGGCCCCTATTTTGCTCTCCACTAATCCCCTAAAACCCCGAGTATTGGAATGGTCCTACTGCCTTATAAATTGAAACGGCCAAGAAAAAGAAGTATGAGAAATGTCTTAGCACTTCAAGAACTCCCAGGTTCCACTTCTCAGGAACTTATTATCTTTGAAGTTAGAGGTAATAATAGAAATGATAATCACACTTAAGTGATAATTCATAGGCAATGCCTAGGGATAGCTGGGAGGGAGTACAGAGAAAAAGGAAGGTTTAGGGTGAATATTAGTAACTTCCCCCAGATGAAAGAACATTTATCAGCTATTTCAAAGGCACCAAGATCAATCTAAAAAGAAATCATGATAGAAATGAGCTGAATATGTCCTAATTGGGAACTAACTTAGGGGGAATTTTCAAAGCAATTATCTGGCAAGTATAAAAAAATCTCCTACAGAGTCACTTGAACATAAAAACTAATCACTCAGCATGTGGGCCTATCAACTGAGTTAATAGGCAAAAAAACAAAACAAAACAAAACAAAAAACTGCGCTGAAATACACCATCTAATTGAGAGTCCTACCCAGTAGTGGCACTTATTCAGAATATAACTGAGGGACTCAAGCCTAGAAAGTCAGCCCCTCTGAGCAGCCACAACAGATGTGTGACCCACGGCATCTGTACCTCAGGCAGGTTGTATCACGTCTCTGTGCTTCAGTTTCCTCATCTGTTGAAGGAGGTACAAATATAAAGCACACGGTAAAAATACTCAAGGCTTTTGTTGTTAATTTTATTGTTATCATTTTTATTACTGTTGTTACTACTGCAACAACTACTATTTCTACAAATGTAGCCATAGGGAAGCCTCTTGGGCTCTACTGACCTTTTTCACTCACTTCTAACAAGCATACAGATAGCCATGTGGCAAAAACTTCTGGTTGTCCACGAGTGTCCATCCTCTCCTCTTGGTTCCCCTCACCAGTCACCCCTTCCTAGTCTTTGGCAGGTTCTTTCACTTCCTCCTTGCTTCTTAATATAGGGGCATCGCAGAGCTCAGATCTTGGTTTTCTTCACTTCATCTACACTCATCCGTTGGAGATCCCACATCTAGTCTCACGGCTTTAAACACTATATGCTGACAGCTCCCAGAATTTCTATCTCTGATGCTGAACTCTTTGTCGCTGATGTACCCCCAAGCACCTAAAAGAGTATCTGGCGTGTAGTAGGTCCTAACTAAAAAAGTTTTGAGTGAATAAAGGCTTTTGAGTGATCAAAAAGGCCCCCAGTATTTATTGGAACACATGGATATCAGAACAAAGGCTACATTTCTCAGCCTCTCTTGCAATTAGATACAGCACACTGGAAGGATGAAAGATTGCAAGAGAAGGCATGTGTATTATAGCACAAATTAACAAGGCATCTTCTGAACTCAGCAACTTTAGTTTTCACCCTTCCCTATGAAAACCAGACAGAAGAACTCAAATGTAGCAAAGGAGCAATTTCACATACCTCTATAGCCTTTAAGGGAAATCACTGATGTTGATAATAGTGATCCTGAGTTATCACTATATCAGGACAAATTCTCTTTGCCAAGGACACATATACATTTAGTAAAGATTACATGTATATGTAATCTATACATAAAATATTTAGGAATACAGCTAAAATAAGTCTTAGCGTTTAAAAGATAGTAAGGTCTCCCAATAAGAAGTCAGAGACAAAAATATTTAGCAGCAACCCAGTCGGGATCCCTCACTCTTGACAGCTTTGTACTTTCGTTCAAAAAACTCTGTATCACTTTGCTAAAAAAAAAAAAAAAAATAGTAATCTTTATCAAGAAATCTAGCATTTTCCATTAATGTCAGATAAAGTGGGTAATATTAAACTTTTTTTTTCTAGATACAAAATTAAGTAAGCCACTTATTTTGAAGTCTTTTACAAGGTGTTGGAATACCTAGTAAAGAAATGCAATCACCAGAAGGTCTGAGAGGTGTATTGACCTCAGTTGGTATTTTATTCATTCCTTCAATAAATAATGACCAATGTGTAAGGCCCCGTGTTAGGTGCAAAGTTTGTACAAGGTAGAAGTCTGTGTTCTCATGGAAGTTATGATTTGGGAAGAAGATGAGATGTCCACTCAGAAGCCACTTTGAGACAGGATACAGTAGATAATGTTGAAGGAGGAAACAGCAAAGACCTATAGAAGACAGAGAGCCACTGCAGCAGGGAAAAAAGGAAGCATGGATCTTGGGTTTAATTAATTAATGATCCAAGAGCCCCTCAAGGTGAGCCAAAGTTGCCCAACATTCCACTGAGAGCCTAGAGATGATTCATCCTAAAATGTCTTCCAGCAGCAAAATTCTGCCTCTTGAAATTCCCTTTCCTTATCACTAATAGTTGTTTTCAATCTATTACCCCACCTCTGCTTCCTTTATCCTAATTATCTTGCCAATTTATCCCCAAGTGATGGTTCATGAAATTATTTATAATAGCTAAGATTTACAGATTGCCCACGATGTGCCAAGTACTGTTCTAAGTACTCTATATAATATTAACTCACTTAAGTTTTACAATAACACTGTGCATGCAACAGGTACTATTATTATTCTCCTTTTATTATTTTTTTAATGTTTACTTATTTTTGAGAGACAGAAAGAGACAGTGCTTGTGGGGGAGGGGCAGAGAGGGAGACACAGAATCTGAAGCAGGCTCCAGGTTCCGAGCTCTCAGCACAGAGCCCAACGTGGGGCTTGAACTCACGAACCACGAGATCGTGACTTGAGCCAAAACTGAACATTTAACTGACTGAGCCACCCAGGCACCCCATTCCCATTTTGTAGAAGAGGAAACCAAGTCACAAAATGGCTAAATAACTGTCCCAAGGTTATACGGCTAGTAAATGGTAGTGAATGGACAAAATATTCCCTATTATATGTCAAACTGAAAAAAAATAAGGTAGTGATTTCTGATAAATATGTCTGATTTTCAAAAATATAATTGTACATGAAAACATATACAATTAAAAATTTTTTAACGTTTATTTATTTTTGAGGAAGAGAAACAGAGCACGAGCAGGGGAGGGGCAGAGAGAGAGGGGGAGACACAGAATCTGAAGCAGCCTCAGGCTCTGAGCTATCAGCACAGAGCCCAACGCAGGGCTCGAACCCACAAACCGTGAGATCATGACCTGAGCCTAAGTCAGACGCTTAACCAACTGAGCCACCCAGGCGCCCCGAAAACACATACAATTTAAAGAACTGTCCTGTATTCTGAGATTATGCTCAAATGTCTAAGCTTTCATGAAATGATAGTCTAAGGAAGTTACACAATCACCATTTTTTTAAACAGAACCATAAAAATCTAAATCCACTGAACCCTCCTTCCTGCTTGAGGAGCAAACCCTGCCCCCTGGTTGCCCCCATTCAGCTCTGCTCCAAGTCCTTTCCCTCCTTGCCCTTTCCTTCACTAGCCTTTCATGTTCCCCTGCGAGATGCCAGTTAAAGCATGATCATAATCCGTATTTCCTTCCAGTCCTCCGGGCAATTGAAACCTGACTCCCATCAGTGGAGCCACTTCCTTGGTTGAGCATACTCCGTACTTTTCAGATTGAGCTTCTGCTATCATTGGACAGGCTCTCCTCCTCACCTTTACCACCCATTCTTCCTCAGTCATTATGCCTTCACCTGCTTACTTCTGGTACCCTTTCTCCATTTCCTCCATGACTTTACCACTGATAGTTATGTCCTTCTCCAACCCAAACCCCTGCTACGTGCTACCTATCATCAGTGTCCAGAAAGATGGCCTTTATAACATCTAACCATTAAATAGCCTCCCCAGTTCCGAGAGTATTTATTGTCCCTCTACTTTGCTTAACCTTGCCATGTGTGTCCCATGCTGAAAACATGGGGAAAGAAGAAGGTGAGTCTGTGGGATTTGACAGTTAGCATATCAGTGGTGATATGCTTCCAGAGAGCAGCTATGGTAAAGATGTGGAAACAGATCCCTGGCTGCAGGAGGCTAAGAGGTGAGTGGGGGGCAAGAAAGTGGAGGCCACCATCACTCAAGAAACGTCCCTTATTGGAATCCATTTGATCCCATGGCCAAGCACCTTCTCTTTTTAAACCCTATTCCCTTAGCTACACTGACACTAACCTGATTTTCCTCTTATATCTCTGACAGGTCATTCTCTGCTTTCATTTAATATACAAAACATTTCTTGAACCCCGATTGCATACCAGGCAAGTTGCCAAGCACTGAGGACACCAAAGGCATAGTTCCTTCCCTCGAGTTTTTCAGTCCTAGAAAGGTGATTATTATAGATTCGGTACATTATACCCACCTTTAATGCATAAAATGGGAATAGAGAAGAGGAAAATATTATCTCTAGCAAAGGGCAGGAATGAGGGTCAAAAAAAGCTGCCTAAAGGAGGTGACACTGTCCTGAGTGTTGAAGATGAGGACGTGTCAGCAGCAGTAAATTGTTAGGGAGCTGGCATTACAGCAGATCACACAGTACCAGCAAATGCATAAAAGTGTGGTCTATGTGAGTATCGAAAATAGCTTGGTGTGGTGACAGATACTAGCAGGAGAGTGGTTTAAAAAAAAAAAAATATATATATATATATATATATATATATATATATATATATACATACATATATATATACCATTGAGAAGGGTATAATACCACTGGGACCAAATTGTGTAGGATCTAAAAGAGGATGCTTATAATTTGAATTTTACCTTGTAGGCCACGAACAATTACTGAAAGATATTGAGACAGTGACACTGTAACAGCTATGTTTTAGAAAGACAGTTCTAGAAATGGCATGGAAGATGAAAAGAAAAAAAGAATGCAGAAATACAACTCAGCTGGTGCAATGTCCTAGGACACATAAGCCCTACCCTGTGTTTCTTCTCCCTTTTTTTAAAAATGTTTATTCATTTTTGAGAGAGAGAGAGAGAGAGAGCGCGCGCGCGTGCATGAGTGGGGGAGGGGCAGAGAGAGAGGGGGATGGAGGTACCAAAGTGGGGTCTGTGCTGACCACAGGGAGCCCTATACGGGGCTCACAAATTCATGAACCGTGAGATCATGACCCGAGTTGAGGTCAGACGCCCAACTGACTGAGCCACCCAGGTGCCCCACCCTGTGTTTCTTCTTGATTTGCTTCATAGCCTGTCTCAGTGAGAGCTGCGGGAATAGCTCTGATAATAGAGAAGGAAAAATAATATGAGTCCCCTCAAGGTGATTTAATCACTTCAATCAATGGGACCTGATGACCAATTAAATATAGAAATTTGGAGATCAGGAAGAATCAACATTGATTGAAAGTTTTAAACTTAGTTGACTAGTGAAATAATTATATTAGCACCCAAGACGTAGAGGTTCTTTGCCAACTCTCCTCCCATGTCCTACTCCAAAAGTGTTCTCTTTTATCTTCTTCTCATTTTCTAAACTCTTTGCATGACATTTTCACATCCTTCGATTGTTCAACTGTCATGTGGATGATGCCCGAGTATTTCCTTATAGCCAGTATCTCGATGGGTTCCAAGCACACTTTCTCAATTTGCGTTCTAGAGACCTCTGGCCTCTTCTCTCACTATGATCACAAGTTAGCTTTCAGATGTGAAACTATCCTCTCCTTAACTTCCAATCAAACCAGCTCCTCCAGGCTTCCCTCTTCTGTGCTTAATACCCTCCCACCCAGCCCTAAACCTCTCAGTAATCCAGTCCCACAACAAGAGTTCACTGCTGGAACATGTTGAGTAAACCTCGATTCACCCTCCTGTCATCTCTCACCCCCACCTCTCCTTTCCATCCCTCCAGCCAGCTCTTTCCTAAATTAATCCCTCACTTCATCTCACCTCCAGAACTCCCAGCAACACGGGCTTACTAACACATGCTTAAAGCTCCATTTTATTCTGTCTCTGCCCAGGGCAACAGTGTTCAGTGGGGTCCTGACAGTGTCCCCAACCCAGTGATAGACATTTTCACGTTTCATCATTTTAAGGTGCTCCCAAAGCAGTAAGAAAGTAGCATTTCACCAAAGCATCAGTTGTAGCTCTCTTGGGCAAGAGCTGCTTTTCACTTAATTTGTTACTGTGTGTAACACATAAGGCAGGCCCATGTTCCTAGGATAATGCATTTTCTAATCATAGAAGAAAAACGGTTTCATACACCACCCTCCGAAATGTCTACCCCTGAAACAAAATTTTCTATTCGAATAGATTTTTTTTCTTAATCTTTAAACTAGTTCCACAGCAAGATTCCACTCGCGTCTACACATCAAATTCCTTTCCTGAGATTCCGTTTTCTCAATATGAGCTATTAGACACACCGCAGTAATTGGCAATCATGGGAAAACACTTGCAAACCAGAGCCCATGGGTCCGTTTATTTTCTCTAACACAGTCCTACTAATCGCTCTGTCTCATTAGCAGACTTCTGAGTCCACAACTGACTCCAGGTTGACTCCCCTTCACAAAGGCAGCACAGATGTTCTGTCCCTGCCGCAGGCTGCAGTTTCGCACTGTTCCACATGAGTGAGATATAGGTCACCAGTAGAAAGTAATTGGATTTCAACCCAGGGAGCCCAAAGTGCCACTTTGGAAAGGCAACCTCTTGCTCGGTCCAAGCGCGCCTCTGAGTCCAATGGCACGGCTTGCCTCTAAGGGAACTTTCCAGTCTCTACCACCCAGACCCGGGAATAAAAGAAAGGAGACTCCTTTCCAGCTGCCTTAGCAGCTCCACTCCACCTGGCTGCAGACTCACAGGCGAGAGTTCCCTGGGCTCAGAGCTCTGGTGAGCAGTCGGGAGGGGCTGTGACTCCACTGCTATGGTACAGAGATCAGCACAAAGAGGACACTTTCCTGTCCAAAGAGGACACTTTTGAGAAAGACCTCAAGATGACAAAGTGATACCTGTGACTCAGTCTTCCTGAGCCCCGAGCCCGTGAGCAGAAGCAGCTGACTTCACCATTTTCTGAACACAAGACAAACTCTAAGCAAGCATCACACTAGCATGCAAGCCTTACAGGAGCTTCTGGTACCGCTCCCCAGCTACAGGTGTGCTTTAATAAGAGAAAAGATATGGGGCACCTGGGTGGCTCAGTCGGTTAAGCAACCGACTTCAGCTCGGGTCATGATCTCGCGGTTTGTGAGTTCAAGCCCCAGTTGGGCTCTGTGCTGACAGCTCAGAGCCTGAAACCTGCTTCACATTCTGTGTCTCCCTCTCTCTCTGCCCCTCCCCACTCATGCTCTGTCTCTCCTTCCTTCAAAAATAAATCAACATTTAAAATTTTTTTTAAAAAATAAGAGAAAAGACAGGAAGATTCTGATTAACTCACATTTTAGGGTCATTTTTAAAGTGACCATTTTTTTACTGCAAAAAGAGTAGGTGTTCATTGGAGAAAATACAATAAAGAGAAGATGAAAATAAAACAAAATAAAATCATTATGATCCCAAGACCTAGAGATATCTACTACTAATAATAGACGACATTTTCAAGAATATGCCTTCAATCAGTGTATGTGCATGTATGTGCATATACTGCATGCATATGTATGTATTTTTTTATTCCCATATATTCTTTTCTCCTCCACCATCCTAAAATGGGATAGTGCTGTACTTAGCATCTTGTAACCAACTTTTCTCACTTAACAGTATATCATAGACATTTTCCCATATCACTAAAAATTCTCCCATATTGTTTTTAGTGGATGCTTAGTATTCAAAAACAAATTTTACTTTAAAAACATACTTGCATCAACCTAAGGTTACTATTGTTTGCGAGCCATTCATAGGGCAGAACAAAGGGGCTGGTCAGGCATTGCTTCAGTCTGATGGATTCTAATATTTGGAATAGATATTGCTAAACTTCTTCATAACTCTGTACCTCAGACATATTTTTATCCAGAGCTCAAGGTCATCAGAGATATTTTATGTCAAGAAAATAGAAATATATAAAGAACTTATAGAACTCAACACCAAAAAATAATCTTATTAAAATTGGTTAGAGGACTTGAATTGACATTTTTCCAAAGAAGACATACAGTTGGCCAACAGACACATGAAAAGATGCTCAACACCACTAATCATGAGAGAAACACAAATCAAAACCACAATGAGATATCACATCACATTTGTCACCATGTCTAAAATAAAAAAACACAAGAAACAACAAGTGCAGGCGAGGATGTGGAGAAAAAGGAACTCTCCTGCACTGTTGGTGGGAATGCAAACTGGTGCAGCCATTGGGGAAAACAGTATGGAGGTTCCTCAAACATTAAAAAGAGAGTTACAATAGGACCCAGTAATTCCACTACCGGGTATATACCCAAAGAAAACAAAGATGTTATTTCAAAAAGATACAAGCACCTCTATGTTTATTGCAGCATTATTTACAATAGCCAAGATAAAGAAGCAACCCAAGTGTCCATCCATAGATGAATGGGTAAAGATGTGGTATATATATATACAATAAAAAAGAATGAAAGCTTGCCATTTGCAACAACATAGACGGACCCAGAGGATATCATGTTCAGTCAAATAAGTCAGAGAAAGACAACTACTCTCTGATTTCACTCATATGTCAAATTTAAGAGCCAAAACAAATGAGCAAACAAAGAAAAAATGAGACAAACAAGCCAGACTCTCAAATGCAGAAAACAAACTAGCCGTTGCCAGAGGGGAGGTGAGAGTGGGGGCTGAAATAGAAAGAGGGAATTAAGAGTACACTTATATTGATGAGTACTGACAAATGTATAGATTTGTTGAATCAGTATAATATACACCTAAGACTAATATAACAGTATGTTAATTACACTTCAGTTAAAAAATAGAAATAATAACGTCTAACTTTTTTGCATTCAAATATGCCAGGCACTGTGCCAAGCAAGTCCCATGCATTATCTCATTCAATTTCATCAACACTCTTTAATATAAGGAGGACTGTTGTTTTCCATATTTTTCCCATAAAGAAACTGAGACTTACTGAGTTATATGACAGACCTAGCGCTCAGCCCAATTAATCCAGAGAACTGGACTCACGTATAACTCATCCCATGCTTTTCCAGTAAGAATTTCTACTCTCGGGGCACCTGGGAGGCTCACTTGGTTGAGCAGCCAACTCTTGATTTCAGCTCCGGTCATGATCTCACAGTTGTTGGGGTGGAGCCCCACATTGAGCTTTGTGCTGCTGGTGCAGAGTCAGCTTGGGATTCTCTCTCTCCCTCTCTCTCTGCCCCTCCCCTGCTCATATGCACTCTCTCAAAACAAATAAATAAATAAACTTAAAAAAAAAAAAAGAATTTCTACTCTCTAAGAAATGAAAGGATAGCCCACGTTAAAATGAACTCCTTATCCCTTCACACAATTTACTCAAAAGGTCATAAAGTGGGAGAAACCATATAATCCTTTACTTGTGTCTGTGAATGGAGTCTTTAACTTTGTGTTTTGAAGCAAATATAAGAAAAACTGAAATCTTTTGTTGCAAGTGACTTCTAAGATTTAAAAATATAGTCTCATGTGTAGATGTTTTTAAGAATGATCTCCTTCACCACCTCACACTGCCTTTTAACGAGAGAGCCACCTCTCACATCCTGCGCCCCCAAGCTCAGTACAGGCTACCGATGAAGCCAGGCTCTGCAGGACAGGTAATTTGCAGACAATGGCTGGCTTTCAACACTAGATGATTTCTGCTCACAGAATGACTTTCTAGGTACTACAGAAAAATCTTACTTCTCTGGAGTAAAAGTCACAGACCTTAAATTTCTTTCTTTTTTTTTTTTAATTTATTTATTTTGACAGAGAGAGAGAGCATGTGCGAATGTGGGCAGAGACAGAGGGAGAGAATCCTAAGCAGGTTCTGCACCATCAGCAAAGAGCCCAACTTGGGGTTCAAACTCACAAACTGTGAGATCATGACCTGAGCTGAAATCAAGGGTCGGATGCTTAACTGACTGAGCCACCCAGGTGCCCCCAGACCTTACATTTCTTAAACGCAACCTTTAACATTTGCTTAAAATTTTTTTTTCTTCTCCTGATGATACAGCATAAATTTAAGGACATAGATGATCGGATCAAGTAGCAGTCCTTAATCTGTAAATAATCTCTCTGGCTTGTGGCAATCAGGAAAACAGTGGGAAACAGCTGGTTTAAAATGAAAGTGACAACCTATTAGCATTCAGAGAGAAATTATTTCTCTCATCACCTTTACTGGAAGATGCTGTTGCTATGGCAGCTGGTCCCTGCATTCATCCCATATCCAATTGCTGAGATGACAAGGAAGCTGGCCAGGCCAGCTTTTAGGTGACAGCCAGTAAGACCTGTGAGGGAGATTCCTCATACAAACCCAGCCCTTTTCACTGTGGTGAAATGCTGCTTGACTAAGCTTCCCTAACTTGGGTCTTTGGCTAAAACTTAAGTTCTTTAATTTAATTCAACTGGTTAACACTTAACTCATGAACTAGGATATGCCTCAGGGACATTTGAAATGTTTTTCCTTCTATGCTTTGCTCCACAATCTAGGTGTGTCTGGGGTATGATATGTTCCTATGGGATACAAAACACTCTGGACAGAGATAATCTGCAATTGGGCTTACAGCAGGAGTAGGGCCACAGCTGTCCCCTCAACACCTTGGCAGTCAGATTTCAGGCTGAGGCTGAAATGCGGAGCACGGGGCTGTTTTCTTACATTTTGCCCTATTCTCAGAAGCCCAGTGGGATTCTCTAGAAGCTCTAAACTCACACTAAAATCACAAATGGGGGTACGTGTGCACTCTGTGGTAGCTACCTTGCCGTAGAACCCATGGAGTGCGTTTCTTTATAAGTCTGAACACACAAACACATCTCAGGTGGAAACAAAGTACGGCAGCCAAATCATTTAATTCTATTTCTTGAAGGAAACCCAAAGGACTGGCTTTTCTTGGGTGACCACCTCAGATGGTTCCTGGAGCACCTCAAGATCGTGATGTTTTTAAACCTGTTGCAAGAACAGAGAACCTACATTCATCATCCTGCTGAAATAATGAATGCATAGCTTTTAAAAGTTTCATGTGAGCTGGAAACCAAATGTCCTTCAGGGAACGTTCTCATTCATCAGCAAGCAATTTCCATTCATGCTGTGGTAGGCTTAAGAAGAATGAAAAGGAAGTCCATTTTCAAAATTATACGGTCCTCAAGTGCCCACTGATAGCCCTTTGTCTTCCGTTTCCAGGGGGCCGTGTCTATTCCCTCCTGACTCCAACATGACATAATAGACCCAAGTAATTTCTCTGGGATTTTGCAACTAATATCCCTTGTTAGTTCTGTGCCCAAAATAAAAACATGCTCGTGCTTTGGCCCAATTGCAAGGGAAACTCTCGGCTACTTTGAAAACTTGATGGGCAGAAGAGAGAGTAAGCAGCAACAGAAATAATTGCTTTGGGGTTAATAGTTATCAGCTAGGGAGCCTCTTACGTGTGATTTATCGCTTGTGATTTGATACGCACAGGTTGGAACAAACTTTTTGATTCCAGATTGAGAAAGCTTTTTGCTTTTTAAAGACATGCTGCTATTGGCCTTTGGCCATTCCAGGAGTCTCTGGAGCGCCACTGTCTTACATCCTTCTTTCACTTGAGAGCTTGTCTCTTTTCCTGACTTGCCACGTACTGTGTTTATTCTCCTCTACTGGACTCACAGTGCAGATTTTAGAATGCCTTTTGTAACCGATGATACTGAAGGACCAAAGAATGCATCTTGTTGTCGGATTTTTTTAAGCCAATACGGGCCAGCCCTGGGCAGTTTTAGAAGAATAAGAATTTTTTTTTTCCCCAACATTAAATAAAAGTATGGCACTCGAAAAAGAAAACTGCCTCAGGCAGTAGCGTGTGGCAAAGTTCCAACCCACTAAAGCAAGGTTTTGAATAATCTCTACAGTCTTGCCACGCCTCATTTCATATACTAGAGAGCAGAACAAGTGTCTGTTCGTGGTCCCATGAAGGCCTTCCAGCCCCAGGTTGCAGGGCTTCTCTCCCTGCTAATGACAGACACTCGCACAAACCCACACATGAGCAGAATAAGCAGTGCCAAAGCAATTGATCATGGGGTGCATACGACAGAGCCTAGTGACGTCTACTTTGGGTTTTTTGAGGGGGGGGGTATTTCTTTTTTTTAGTTTTGAAATTTAAGATAACAAAAATTACATTGTAGAGGGGCGCCTGGGTGGCTCAGTCGGTTGGGTGTCCGACTTCAGCTCAGGTCACGATCTCGCGGTCCGTGAGTTCGAGCCCTGCGTCGGGCTCTGGGCTGATGGCTCAGAGCCTGGAGCCTGCTTCCGATTCTGTGTCTCCCTCTCTCTCTGCCCCTCCCCCGTTCATGCTCTGTGTCTGTCTCAAAAATAAATAAACGTTAAAAAAAATTTAAAAAAAAATTACATTGTAGAAAATTGGAAAAGACGAATAAACTAAAAGAAAATTTAAAACACTTATAATCCCATTCCACAGAGATAGCATTTAGTGCATATGCTTCCAGAACTTTTCTATTTTTCCTTTTCTCAAGAAAAATGGATTATGATACACCTATTGTTTTTATAAATCTCCTATATGGTGAACACCTTTACACAGCAATAATATTCATCTGTGCTGTTATTTCAATAGTTGTATGGTTCGTCTTATAGGATTAAATCAAAATTTCTTCAGCCAAATCCTCTGTTGTTGAACCTTGAGTTGCTTGCACAAATACTTTATGGACCATCCTTGAATATAAATCGTCACATCCTTGTGATTTGGCTGAGATTGATTCCTGGAGGTGATCTTGCCAGATCCAGGGATATGTAAGTTTTTAAGGCTTTTGATACATAGCTTCAAAATGTTTTCCAGAAAATGTCAATTTACCCTCTACCGACAGTGATTCAGAGTATCCTTTTTTCTTTTCTTAATCAAAATCTTACATATCCTAGAGTCAGATAGAAATACTTTTCGGGAGCCCGCACCGTTGCTTTGCTCCACTGACATTGGTGACCACAATTACAGAGGGCCACAATGAGCTCTCACACCTTACCACACTGCTGTAGCATTCTGCTCTTTTTCAGAGGGAGTAGGTGTGGGCCCCTGCAGACACTGCCCTAGGGCACTCTTCCCACAGGGGCTGCCCAGCACCCCCCTAAGTCACAGAAAGGAACCCCAAGTAGGAACTGGCTTGTCTGTGATCACTCATCTCAGGACAGTGGGCTTGTTGGGTCAAGGTGAATTCCAGTCAGAGGTACAGATCTGATTTCAAAGGTCTCGTGAGCCAAGTTTATATCAGGGGCCGCCCAGGTTCATGGATTCCTGGAGAGGCTATTCCAGACTATTGGGAAAACATGCCTTCCTTAGCCCCTCAGGGGAACTCAGAGGTTCCCCTGAACCAGTGTCAATTAGCTCAGGCTGGTACCCCCAGAGCCCTACAGCTCACCCCCATTTTCCTGTCAAAGCCTTTCTTTGTCGGCAGGATGGGGCGGGTTCCCCCGCCAGTGTACAAATGAGAAGAGTCCATATGCAAGGGTACCTTCTTTAATAATTAAACGTCAAACTCTGTTCTGGGATGGAAAACAGTTATCTAGTATTTCTAGAGTGGGTTACAAATTATACACTTGATTCTCGTTCTTTCATTCACTCGTCAAATAATTATCGCATGCAGTAGAGACATTAAGAGTATGACCCCTGGGGTCAGACTACCTGGGTTCTAATCCCAGCTGCAGCTCTTATTATGTGACCTTACACAAGCTACTTTTCCTTCTGTGCCTCGGTCTTCTCACGTATAAAATGGAAGTGATACAGGAGAGCATTTCTGTGAAGATTACATTATATTTTTCCTTACTTTGCTTAACTTAGAACTTACATAAAGCAATGTCTGGAACCTAAGGGCTCAATAAATCCCAGGTATTATTGCTCCTACGTACCCAGGGGCTGGCTAGAAACTAGAGACACGGAAGACAAAAATTCCCTGGATTCCCAAGGCTTCCTTTTCAATAGAGAAGGTGATTATGTAAACAAATCATTAGGGCTGCGTGCTAAGTGTGATACTGTAGATGTGAAGAAGGCGCGACAGGACAGGATCGCAGAGAAGGAGTATTTAAGTCTGCCTAAGGATGCTGGGGAAAGTTTCTTCTCTCCCCTGGGAGTCTGAGTCTTTAGGGTAGTTTGGAATTTGTCATGCAGAAAAGGGGAGGAAGGGCACTCAGGCAGCACAACTCACGTGAATTCATGGAGAGGAGCTATGCAGGGAGAATTCACCTGAGTCAGGTGGACTGCATGTGACTTGTTGGTGTGGGGAGAAGGGGAGATGAGCAGGGAAACGTAGGCAGAGATCTATTCGTGAAGTCCCTCCTATTTCATGCTTAAGCGGGTTCTCGCTTTATCCTGTAAAGTCTCCCTTTCTCTCACCCTGGGGTCTTGGGAGCATGTGCCACGATCTTCCAGGAGTCAGAAGCATAGTTCACTCAACAATAGGTATGATAACTTGCATCATTATTTCCCTATTACAAAAAACCTCAGATATTGTGGAGTGGACTATAATATTTGCATAACTGTTCAAGGAGCTCCATGAAATGTAGAACTTGTAGTAGAATGGTTAGGGCTGGCTATATACCTCCAGCCCCCAAGAGCAGGAAGTTTTTCTCCTCTGCCAGTCAGGTCCACCAGAGGAAAAACAGGAAAGATGGCTTGTCTGAGAAAAGCAGAATACAATTCTGTGATGGATCTTGTTCAAAGACAGCTTTGCAAAAGTATTAGGGAACCATAGAAGGATTTGGAGGCAGGGGAGGTGTTACTAGGTAGATTTACCTTGAGAAGGATCACCCTGGCTTCAGGGTAGCTCCAAAATAATAATAATAATAATAATAATAATAATAATAATAATTATAATAATTATAATAATAATAATAAAAACAGAGGCAGAAAGGCCAGTGAGATTATTTTCATAACCAGAACCCAAGATAACTCCTCCTTTCGTTATTCTCAAATACCCTGCACTTTTCTTACATAGCTGGAACTTTAGTCAGTGTATGTGCTCCTCAC
This sequence comes from Panthera pardus, assembly GCF_024362965.1. Classification (NCBI taxonomy): domain Eukaryota; kingdom Metazoa; phylum Chordata; class Mammalia; order Carnivora; family Felidae; genus Panthera; species Panthera pardus. Next base: position 97,906,904 of record NW_026526810.1, on the reverse strand, counting down.
TGAACTAGAAACCCCATGAAAGAATAAGCTAGACATCTATTGCTACATCCCCAGTGCCCAGCACTATCTCTTGTATATATTAGCTGCTAAATAAATGGTTGTCAAATCAATGCACAAATAAACAGCACTACATGGAATTGTGAAATTATTCTCAGAGGTCTAAAACTTTTCTTTGGAAGAGTCTAAAAAGATAAACGCCTAATTTCATTCATGATTTGATGTTCCTTTTTATTGTTGGAATTTAAACTCGTGAAACGATACTTGTTCAGTTCATCTCAGTTTTTTTAAATTTTTTTTTAACGTTTATTATTGAGAAACAGAGAGAGACAGAGCATGAACATGGGAGGGGCAGAGAGAGAGGCAGACACAGAATCTGAAGCAGGCTCCAGGCCCCGAGCTGTCAGCACAGAGCCCGATGCGGGGCTCGAACTCACAAACCACGAGATCATGACCTGAGCCAAAGTTGGCGCTTCACCAACTGAGTCACACAGGCGCCCCTCATCTCAGTTTTATTAATACTATTTGTTGGTTCTAAATATATTATCCTTTTTACAGATGATGGACTGAGAAGCTCAGATTGAGATTAAATACTTTGCCAGGGTCACCTGCTCAGTAAGGAAGAAAGAACTTGACCCTGTGCCTGGCAGCTGGAGCCTGTACTCTTACTCACTGTACTAGGCTTTAGACTAAATGGGCCAACTCGAGAAAGCTTGGTGGAAGCCATGACATTTAATCCGGTTCCCAAACGGAAGGTAAACTTCCACGTTTGAGATGGGGATGGGACATTCCCATTCCAGGGAGCAAACATGAGCAGAATCCGGTGTCTAGAGAATTCCTAGTACCCTGGGAGAAGAGTGAGTAAACCAATGTGGCTTAGATACGTAGAAGATGGAGAGAAAGAAAGTCAAAGTGGGAAATCCAGTTCGTGAAATGGGTTAGATCCAGATGTTGTTAGGCCAACGCAGTCCAGAGAGAGCCACTGCAGGTTTCTAAGCGTGAGAGGGCACTGCCTAAGCTGAATGACATGTGCATTGTTTGAGGCTTGAGCTTTTATTTTAAGTTTTTTAAATATTTACTTATTGTTATTACTTTTGTACAGTTTTTTTTAAGTAATCTTTCCCCCAACATGGGGCTCAAATTCACAGCCCTGAGATCAAGAGTCACATGCTCTTATCGACGGAGCCAGCCAGGCACCCCAAGGCTTGAGCTTTTAAAGGTAACTTTGGGGAAGCCAACTCCTTTTGCTTATCAGTTTCCATACCTGTAAAAGAGCAACATATTAACTCAGTCTTGAGTCCTCATTCCTCAGCTTGCTAGGAATGTAGCCTAGTTAATTACCACAACTTTACTGAAAGTAATTATGATGACAGGTTTTCCTTTCAACTTCGAATTCATCCGTAGATGTAAAAACTAAAACTGCTTTTCTCTGCTGCTTTCTCTGCTTCTGGCTTTTGTGAACCTCTTATTTACTTAAGCCAAGTATTCCTCTAGTTCATGAAATCATACTATGGACGGATGTATCATTTGTCTCTTCATTACAAGACCAGAAAAAGATGCATCTGGCCTTCTTGGTTTCTAGCCATCATTAGAATCATCTTGGCTCAGGGTCCACAATTTGTTGTGGATCTTAGTGGGAAGGTTTGAAGCTTGCTTCTCATTCTCCAGGTCTTACAGAGTTAAATGAAACGACGTGGGAGTAGGAGCTATCTGGCTCCTTCCATTTGTCCCTCCCTCCCTTTTCCTTAATGTTAGATGTTCATCAGCCTTGCCTTAAAGGAGGTTACAAGCCAAAACTAGCACATAGTTGGGTGAGGTCTGGAACACAGAACCCTAGTCAGGCAAACAGCAACCACCCCCACCCCAGCCCAGAGGATTTCGACATTCACATTCCCACGTCTGAGCATATATGATATGGTTATATCCTAAACATCAAATGTAAGCTATGGAAACAATATGGAAAACACTCCTTGTGTATTCTAAAACATGGTAATTGAAACCAGACTTTGGATCCTTATTTCTTCTAAATCCAGGTGAAAGTTCCTTATCCTCAGAAAGAAATTAATGTGATCAAAGTGTTTTTCTTGGACTTGGAGAATATTGCTCAGACTCCACTCCATCTTGTCTGTTTGAACCCCCTCTGCCCCCACACCCACCTATTTTCTTCCCCTCTTTCACGGTTTGTTGTCCCTCACTGTGCTGCCTGCCCTACCCTATTCCCACTCACGGCTCCAGGACCTACAGGAACACACAAGGGTTATTTCCTCAGTAGGCTGGGCTTTCAGTAATGTTAAACTGTTTAGTTTGGAGCTGTGGACTGACTTTGTCAAAAGCCATCTGGTGCTGAGACAAAACTGGGGAGAGGAGAACACAGCTAAGATCTGCAAGATGTGTGGCGAACCAAAGCTGTGAGTTTAATGAGGAAAGAAGAGATTAAGGGAGTTCTGGCTTTTTTGGCAAAAGCCCCAGTTGAACACAGGAATGCCCAGAGGCAAAAGCAACTCAACCTACAATAAATTAATAAAACAGCCTATTGATTCCAGCTTTGTTGTCCACACAGTAGACTGAAGCTGCTTCTCAATTTTCAGGAAATATGCGCTCTCGGGCCTCCCAATTTTACACGTAGGCATGTGCCCCGTCTCCAGGGACCACAGAGGATGAAGTGCTCTTTGCAGGCCTTTCTCAGCTGTGTAGGCAACTAGCAACGTGTCGCATTTATAGCAAAGTTCCCTTTCTTTTGTGAAAGAATTTTGTACACCCGTCCCACATGAGTTACCAGTGTGTCAGTGGGTTAGTCCGTATAAAATCACACTATGAAGAAAAGCCTCTTCATATTGGTTTCACTGGAAATAAACGGGAGAGAAAAATATTCTCTTTTTAAAGATGTTCCCATGAACGAGAAAGTAATTATCTTCTACAAGTTAACATCCACAAAAGTCATTCACCCCCCCCTTAACCCATCATATAAAATCAAAATATGTTTATTCAAGTGGAATTTCTATTCAAATATTTTTGACACGGAGTTCATCTTGTCATCTCCAAGTCTTTCATTTCTAACTTAAAAAAAAAAAATTACTTTAATGACTCCAAAACACAGAGAAAGTGAAAAAACTAGCTGTACTTGATAATAAATAAGTTGATTGCATTCATCTCAAGGCAAAGCAAAGAGAGCCCTAATAGCCTGACAGCCCTAAATAGGCCACTGCACTGGAAAGAATTAGAAATGGACAGGTGCATACTGGGTAAACTCACCGTATGGATGGTTACGTATGTAAGAAAGTCAGGCCATGAACTGGACTCCTAATTTGGTAAGGGTAGAAAGTTGGACAATTTACAGAAGATATGCTAATATAAGACTCAGAGCAGCACTCAATACAGGCTAACACAGAGGAAGAGAGTGATACCCGAAGCAAGCTCTGAACAAAGAGGTGACCACCTGTGTGGGAAAGGAAGAACTTCAGGCACAACAGTAGAAAGGACTATGAATGTTTAAATTTTTTTTTTTTTAATTTTAATGTTTTTTTTTTTTGAGATAGAGAGAGAGAGAGAGACAGAGTGTGAGTGGGGGAGGGGCAGAGAGAGGGAGACACAGAATCTGAAGCAGGGTCCAGGCTCGGAGCTGTCTGCACAGAGCCTGACATGGGGCTCAAACCCACAAACTGTGAGATCGTGATCTGAGCCGAAGTCTGATGCTTAACCGACTGAACCACCCAGGTGCCCCAAAGATTTGGAGGAATATTTAAAATTTTGTTTATTTGTTTTTTAGAGAGAGAGAGACAGGGAAACAGACCATGAGTGCGGGAGGGGTAGAGAGAGAGAGAGAGGCAAAGAATCCGAAGCAGGGTCCAGGCTCTGAGCTGTCAGCACATAGCCCGATGCAGGGCTCAAGGTCACAAACTGTGAGATCATGATCTGAGCCAAAGTTGGACATCATAACCTGAGCCAAAGTCGGACGCTTAACAGACTGAGCTGCCCAGGCGCCCCAGGACTATGAATGTTTAGTTGGTCTAAATATTCCTGCTTCCCCATTCCCACAGGGATCTGGAAAGCATCGGGTCAGCAGCAGATGGGAACTCCAAAGGAGAGAAACTGAATAAAGCTGACAACTGAGGTAGGAGGAAGAAGGAGAGATACCAAGAAGGGCAAGGCAGCCCAGGAAGAGAAGCCAGACAGAACAGCCAAGTCTGTTCATTTTGCCTTCCATTAAGGCTTCAGCAGAAGATAAGGAAATCTAAGCCACGTCAGTGAAGGGAGGACAGCAGGAAGGCCTTGGGGGGGGGGGGGGGTCATGATGTGGATTCACTCAGCATTGATGAGAGCAGCTCCCCAGAGAGAGATAGTGAGGTAGGAACTCTGGTTATTAATGGAATCGGGATGAACTCAGAGAGTGTCATTTGTAATCGTTTAAATTCCAGGAAACAGAAGAGCTTCATATCATCAATATAACTAGATTATGTAAAGCCTATTTCAAAGAAAAAGACTAGGTCTAGAAAAATAAATTTGTGGCAATTCTGTTTAGCAGTCCAAGGTCAATGTTTCAGTTCTTCAAAAATGACAACGAAAGTAAGCCATCTGTGCTCAGGTAAAAGGACATGGTGATGTTTTAACAGTTGTGGGAAAGTAAAAACACATTTGGAATTTATGCATGGAGATATACATGAGAAAAAAATATAGCAAGACAAGTGGAGTTAAATGCCCATGATGTACTTTTCAATTAGAGGTGGAAAAGGTACAACAAGATAGCCAAAGGCAAGACAGAGGGATAAACAGAAATGGATGGGTGGATGGATGGATGGATGGATGGATGGATAAATAAGCCAAAAGACTAATGGATACAATTAAAAGATAGGGCAATGTGCAGAAAAATCTATTTAGGTATTTTAAGAGATTCAGTTTCCAGTTTTGCATCCTTTTAAAAATAGAATTTTATACAACCTTGGTGATGGCAAAACTAAAACATACTTAGGCAAACGGTCCAATTCACATCAAAACAAGAAGAGGCCTACACAGCTGGGCCAGTTAACATGAATGAATGAACAACTGAGCCAGTAACATTTGCCAAGATGAATTTAGACAAGACTCCAGAGGTTGTAAGAGGAGAAGGCAGACAGGAGGCTTCCGGAAGAAAATGAGAAAAATAAAGGTGGTGAATTTAGGATTTAGGAGTGAGAGTGGAAGGGTCAGAGAGTACAACATTTTAATAAATGCAAGTACAATATTCTAATAACTAAACTAGCAGGAATTACAGAACTTAGGAAACAAAACAGAGATGCATGGATTCATATTACAGAAGTGAGGTGTGTGTGTGTGTGTGTGTGTGTGTGTGTGTGTGTGTATGTGTGTGTGTTAAGACATGCCAGCCCATGGGCCAGAGAGGTTGCTGGCTACCAGCCTCTTGAAGACTTTGCATGTGCTGATGTGCTCGCCCAGCTCCAGGGTCCGGCCTTCAGCCTTGCAAAAAGCTGGATTTTGTCAACACTGGGACTGGATCCAAAGCCCAGGCTCACAGAGATATATGAACCCAAACGTCCGTGTATACACGCACAAGGACAGTCTTCCCCACAGACAGTCTCCAGGGGAAAGCAAACAACTGGAGTATCGCCTGGTGTAGATGGTGTTATGCCCAGAATTCGTGATCCCCAAAGACCACTAGGGAGCCGAGTCCGATGCAAAAGCGAAAGAGCCTTTCTTCGAGCTAGCACGAGCTCAATCCCCTACCTGCAATGACGAAGTGGTGAGATACCAGGGAGAGAGAGCGAGTTTCAAAAGGACAAAGGTTTTATTGGGGCCTAGGGGCAGTTGGTGAGGTAATGGCTATGGCCTCAGCCGATTGGCTGGGGAAGGGTCCTGGGGAAGGGTCCGAGTCCTGTTAGGCAGGTGAGGGGGGTGGTTACTCAAGGGGAGGAGGTGTGGTCAAGGTGAAGGACACAGAACAAGATGGAGTCGGCCGGCGTAGGCCCACCCTTTCAATGGCACTGGCACAAAAGAAGTCCTGAGGCACAGAACTAAAACCCCACACTGCGTAGCACATGGATTTGTCACTTGCTCGCTATGTGGCCCTGAGCATTTGATTTAATCTCTGTGTCTCAATTTTCTCCTCTGTAAAATGGGACATTCTGGTTATCTAGTCCTACGTAACAAATCACTAAAATTCAATGACTTTACTCAATAATCTTTTTTTTTTTCTTTCGAATCTGCCATTTGGCAGGACTTGACAGGGACAACTCATATATATATAACCCATGGCATTAGTTGGGGTGGCCCAGTGTGGGGCTGTGGGATCCATTTACAAGATGGCAAGTTGGTCCTGACTGTTATTTGGGAGCGCAGTTGGGACTATGGTCCCAGGATTCAGTTCCTCAACATGGGCCTTCCCTTAGGCTTCTTTCTGGGGCTTCCTTAAACTGTGGTGGCTGAATTCCAAGAGCAAGTGCCCCTAGTGACAGAAAGTAAAAGCTGTTCCTCTCCTAAGGCTCTTGACCAGAAACTGGCACCTGCCATATTCTATTAGCCCAGCAGCCACAGCACACAGATGCAAAAGGGGCGGGTGTAGGGCCACGCATGCCTCTCAATGGGGAACGTGTCAAAGAACTGGAAGGTAATGCTTTAAAACTGCAAGAGTCTGCCCTCTGGACACAAATAATTTGTATTCTTCTCATGTGCAGAATACATGCACCCTTCCAAGACCCCCATCACAGCATCACGCTTCTTTTTGTTTTGTTCTATCTCTTTAGGCCAAGCTGGTATTCCACTACAACAATTTTCTGACATTTTGGGTTTTGTATAAATCACATTGGGGTCATTCTGTTTGACATAAGCCCTAACCGCAAATCTCTTCAAAATAAGTCCTTCTTTACTTGGGCTCCCTGTGAGGCTGCTATGGAACAAACATCCTTACGATACTTAGAAGCCTTTTGTTTTTAATGAGCAGCATCTAAGAGGCATCCCTTCAAATCCTTACTGGACCTTTTGTCTGTCTGAAAAATTCTACCAGGCACTGCCTCAGATCTTTCTGAAGTCTTAACAAAGGATTTGATAGTCCCACCCTGGATTTGATCTTTGGCCTGAGGCCCTCGCTTAATTTGAGAATTGTATGACATCTGGAGAAGCTAGGAGAGAAATGGCTTCGTTTTCAAATCCAGCAAGTCCTGTCTTCTTTATATTTAATAGTTCATTCTTTATCTCCCTATCTCTTCTCATTTTTTAACCATAGACAATGAGAGGAAACCAGGCAGCACTTCTAATATTCTTCCTGAAAGTCTCCTTAGCTACAGCACTCAATAGGTACATTTCTTATTTTCCACACTACTTCAGGCAACAGTGTTTCCAAACCTTCTACTGCTGCATAACAAGGATCCCTTTATTCTCGCTTCCAATAACATTTTCCTTAATTTCCTTTCTGCCCTCAACCAGCAGCTTCCTCCAGGCTCTACAGGCTTCTGCCAACACCCTCCTAGAGGCCCAACCACCTTGTACCCTCCACCCGGTCTCAAACCAATTCCACATGTTTTAAGTTTTTGATATACAGAGCCCTCCCTCCAGGTAGCAAAATCATCTTGGTTTCTTATGAATCAATTCATACTTTATTAAAAACTATGTCATTAGAGAGGAATTGTGATGATCAACTTAACACCTATAATGTGTTGAGGGCATATAATAAGGACTCGGTAAAGGTTTTCTGTTATTTAAATGCTTTTGATAGATGCTTGATGTATTGCTTGAGAATATTCAATATTGCTATAGAAGACAAGAAAACAAATGGGATGCGTGAGACTCAAGATGTTTCAAGTATATGTGTGTGTGCGCATGCAATTTAGTAACTTGGATGACATATTTAGAAATAGGAAACATAAGTAGAGCATAATGAGTGTTCAATATGCTTCACTTACATTTTCTCGATAAAAAGAAAACAATAGGATGGAAGATAAAAGAGATAAAAAGTATGGAAGGACCAAATAACACTTGGTCATGAATATCATAAATATTAGTGTATATTCATGATACATTAAAACAGGAGATATGAGGGGCGCCTGGGTGGCTCAGTTGGTTAAGCGTCCAACTTCGGCTCAGGTCATGATCTCACGGTTCGTGGGTTCAGGCCCTGCGTCGGGCTCTGTGCTGACAGTTCAGAGCCTGGAGCCTGTTTCGGATTCTGTGTCTCCCTCTCTCTCTGCCCCTCCCCCACTCACGCTCTGTCTCTCTCAAATATAAGTAAACATTAAAAAAACAAAACAAAACCAAACATTAGATATGAGACTCCATTCCCGAAGGCTAATTTGATCATCCACTGGTGACATCCATCCTGGTCCCTTGTGTTTTCTGCTCATAGCTGCTCAGTAGACTAATCAATAAGCTACAGTTGTATCTCTCTAATAAAACAAGTGCTTGTCATTGAGCCCAGATACTTTCTTTTTAAAAGATATCTTTCCAACATTTATTTATTTTTGAGAGAGAGAGAGAGAGAGAGAGAGAGAGAGAGAGAGAGAGAGACAGGGTGAGCAGGGGAGAGGCTGAGAGAGGGAGACACAGAACTGGAAACAGTCTCCAGGCTCTGCGCTGTCAGCACCGAGCCCTACATGGGGTTCCAACTCAGGAACCGTGAAATCATGACCTGAGCCAAAGTCGGATGCTTAACTGACTGAACCACCCAGGGGCCCGGAGCCCAGATACGTTCTTATTGGATCCTCTTACTCAAACCTCAACACTGGTCCTTGTAACCACATCAATAACGGAGAAGGTTAATGTGGCAGAGAGATGGAAAGTCATGTGATCATTGTATAACTCGGGAACTTTGTGGTGTGAGCTTTCCACCATTTCTTTCCCCTGTGTTGTGAGTTGAGTTGTGCACTACCACCCATAAAAGATGTGTTGATGTCCTAGCCCTCCGTACCCATGAAGGTGAATCTTTTTTGAAAGTAGGGTCTTTGCAGATGTAATCAAGTAAAGGTGAAGTCATACTAGAGTAAGGTGGGCCCTAAATCTAATCACTAGCGTTCTCACGGCAAAGACACACAGAGACACACGCACAGATAAATAATGTCATGTGTAGCTGGAGGCAGAGATTGAAGTGAGGCATTTACAAGAGAAGGGGCATCAAAGGATTGGCAGGAACCAATCGAAGCTAGGAACGGGCGAGGAAGGTCCTCCCCTGGAGCCTTCAGAGGGAGTACGCACCTACCAACATCTTGATTTCAGACTTTCATTTTCCAGAACTATGAGAGGATAAATAAATGTCTGTTGTTTTAAAGCTATCCGGTGTGTAGTATTTTGGTATGGCAGCTCTAAGAGACTAAGGTACCTTGCTTCTGGCTGTGAGTTTTAAATTGATCTGTGGAAATAAATCGGGTTATTAGAGTTATTAATGTGGCCTGTGGGCCTTTCTGTTTTGTGACTCCTCAGGTAGCCGTGTCACCATGTGGTAGTATTCTTGGCAGTTGCCATTGCATCAGGACATTTCCCTCACCCCAAGTCATATACAGTCACGTCTGCCTTGGACAGTACTTCAGTAGGGGAACTGCCAACTTCTGGCCCCTGCAGTGTTCATGTTTTGTCCTCTAGGGAACTGATTTCCAGCATTTAATATCACCTGGGGCTCTTCTTTATTTGATTTTTTATGATAAAATTGAGATAAAACATTGTGTATTTTAAGGGGTACAGTATGTTGATTTGATGTACTTATATTTTGCAAAATGATTACCATGATAAAGTTGGTTAATAACTCCATCACTTCACATAATTATGATTTCTTTGTTTTGGTGAAAACATTGAAGATCTACTCTCCTAGCAGTTTCCAAGTATATGAAAAGATTATTACTAATTATAATCACCATGCTGTACTTAGATTCCCTAGAACTTTTTCATTTTATAACTAGAAGTTTGTGCCTTTTGACCAACGTCTTCTCACTTTCCCTACTCCCCACCCCCTGGTGAACACCATTCTACTTTCTGTTTTTATGAGTTTGGCTTTTTTAGATTCCACTTATACGTGAGATCATACAGTATTTATTTTTCTATCTGACTTATTTTGCTCAGCGTAATACCCTCAAGGTTCACCCCGTACTGTCACAAATAGCAGGATTTACTTTTTTCTCATGGCTGAAAAATAACCTACTGTGTGTGTGTGTGTGTGTGTGTGTGTGTGTGTGTGTCTCACATCTTTATCCATTCATCCATTGACAGATGCTTAGGTTGTTTCCATATCTTGGCTATTGTGAATAATGCTGCAATGAATATGGAAGTGCCAGTATCTCTTCAAAATATTGATTTCATTTCATTTGGACATGTGCCCAGAGTGGAATTACTGGATCATAGGGTACTTCTATTTTTAATTTTTTGAGGAAACTCCATACTGTTTTCCATAGTGACTGCACCAATTTATATTTCCACCAACAGTGCATAAGAGCTCCCTGTGTGGGGGGAACTTGTTTAAACATGGATTTCCTCCCCCCAAACTCACACCCACATTAAGTGTCAATTCAGTAGGGGTTGAAGACATGACTGGTGCTCACCCATGTATCTAATTCTCCCCTCCTTCCTGGCATAAGCGACATTATACTTACTAACTCCCCTGGAGTTGGGCAGGGCTACGTGACTGGTTCCAGACAATAAAACGTGATCAGAAGTGACATGTGCCACCCATTTAGGCAGAGGCAGTGAGAAACCCTAGTGTATTTCTCCATTCATTCCTCTTGCCCTGCTGCCACAACTGCAAAGTCCTCATGTGAGATGGAGGGGCCCCAAGAACAAAGCAACTTAGGTGAGTGAGTCCCTGAATGGAAGTAGGCTGTTGTAGAGAGTTGCCAGACATGGATCTGAGTTTGGGTTACCAAGAAATAAACTTCTGTTGTATTAAGTCATGAACATTTCAGCAAAACCTATTTAGTTCTGACTAGTAGATATGAAGTGGGGTCCAGACGTAGGTACCTCAAGGTTTACTTTTTTCTGTCATATAGGTCCATGGACCACATTTTGAGAAACATCCTGTCAGGCTGACCATTTACCATCTTCTACTCATGGTCTTTTTCTAAACTGGGAGCTACGCAGTTTAAATGTTCTTTTGTAATTCTCTTAGAATCATATTACCAACTAGCTTCCCGTCTTTTACTTTCAGATCATTTCCATGCACATTTTGGTTGCTTTCCAAAGCACGTATTCATGGTCTCTTTGTTCTCTCAATTGTTGGAGATTTTGGTAAATTTCTTTTAATCTGATTATTATAAGTACATTACCACCACTCCAATATAGTGAAAAGAAAATGCCTGCAGAAAAGGAAATGGAGAAGGAAATAAAGGAAGCATCCAGAAAAGGTAATAGAAGGACAAGTGCGGAAAAAATTACATGATCATAGTGGATGGAAAGAAGTGAAATATAAAAATTTATCAAGGGTAGATCTTATTTAAGTGTTCTTATCACAAAATAACAACAATAATCAAAATAAAGAGGGCACGAGGAAACTTTTAGAGGTGATGCATATGTTTGCGGCATAGATTGTGATGGTGGTTTCATGTGTGTACTTATCTACAAATTCAGCAAGTTGTATTTATTAAATAGGTACAACATTTTGTAAGTCAATGATACAATACAGTGGCTTAAAAAAAAAAAAAAAAAACCTGACAGGTAAAAGATAAGGTGCAAAGAATAAACGAGGGAATAAAAAAAAAAGGACAGGGAAAGTGCAAAGAACAACCTAATGGAACAGAAATCACAAAGTCCAACTAATCAAATCCAAGTTACCGAATGTAAACACTACAGGCCATCGGGACCAAGTAATCATGACAACACTCATCATAGCAGCTGCCAGTTATACAACATTTGCTATATCCAGGCATATATTCTTTTCCTTTCATCCCTACAACATCACAGAGTAAATTTTCTTACCACTAAGATGAAAAATCAGGCTGGAGGACATTCAGTAGTTTATTTAGGGTCACATAAGAGAGTAAATGGCAGAACCAGATTCAAAACCAGTTCTGTCTTGCTCCAAAGCTTTGGGCTTTTCCAGGATATCACCAGGGCCTTCCCATAACATAAAGGTTAGAATGGGAAAGCAGGGCTAAATATAAATAAGAAAATGTACCGTAAACGAAAGGCCTAGAACAAGGGCTCCAGAATTCTAGTCAATACAGAAGGGAAATGAGACTGGAGGGCAGATTTATTTCTTTTTTCCCCTTTTTAAACATACAATCTGGAAGCTTAAAAGGCCAAGATTTTTGTGGGAATATGCATGGTCACAGGGATGAATTGGAAAGGGGGAAGGAGAGGGAGGCCCTAGCTCTCATTTCCTACATATAATACTAAAAGCCGCAGTGGCAAGAAGTTTCAAGTAAGATTTTGGAAAAGGTGATGGGACTGGAAATAAATCAAAGTGGCCCCCAAATCGAAACATTTAGAATCCCTCGATAAGAACAGATAACTTAAAGATTGCTTACTTAGCACACATGCTAACCGTCCCCCAGAAAGGCCTTGAGCCCAGGAAGTTTAAGAGGCATAAAAGGAATAAAATCACTTTATTAATGATAAGGAAATAACTGAAAATAATTTATCAAAATGAGGGATATTTTACAGAGGTATATGGCAGGTAATCAAATTATCTTCAAACAAGAAGAAATACATTTGTAAGAAGAATGATTGAGTTGATGAGAGCCCTCCTGGCTTTGGAAAGGATAAAAGAATGGCAGGACACGTTTAAAAAATGATACAAAGAAACTCAAAGGAAGGAAGAAAGCCAAAGTCTTTTTTAAAAACAAATAAATGCTCCCAGCTGTGGTAATGGCTAATAAAATGCATAGAGAAAGGGGAAAGTATGGAAACTGAAGCCAAAAAACAAATAAACGAACAAATAGGAAATGTTGGAGGCAAAGTCGAGGTAATGAGAAATGAAAAAGATCAAGAAAGAGTGAACTATCCTCTTGTGAAGATTTTAGTGTTCAGAGAGAGAGCAGAGAAAATGGTGATGGGTTAAAAGAGAGGCAATAAAATTGGGAGAGAAGTTAACAGACTGGGTTTAAAAGTCAGACACATGGGGTTCCCTCCCAGCCCCAGGTCTTAGGCAATTTTCTTCTTCTTTTTCTTTTCTTTTTTCTTCTTTTTATTCTTCTTCTCCTTCTCCTCCTCCTCCTCCTCTTCCTCCTCCTCCTCCTCCTTCTTTTTCTTCTTCTTCTTCTTCTACTTTCCTTTTTTTTTTTTTTTTTGAAGGAACTTTCTTAACTCTCCATGCCTTAGTTTCTCTTTATGTATAAAATTGGAGACAAGGGAGATTTTTATACTTATATATTACATTTACTAGCCTGGGCTAGAGATGATAAAAAATGAGGAATAAAATGAGATGATACATATGAGCCTTTTAACATGGGGACTGGCTCATCAGGAAGAGTCAATAAATGTTCATGATTGATGATTAATTATTTATGATAACCTTGGAAGATAAAAACCAGCAAAGAGCACTGAAAGAGAAACTGCAGACAGAGGAACTGTTTCAAGGGGGGAAACGCATAGAGATGCAGACTCATGTTTGAGAATCAATAAAAAAGAACAACTCTCAAATAATTTATTTAGCAAATGCAACTCAACAAGTGAGCCTCACTGTTGAATAGTTTATTGATGGGAAAGGATTCCTGGGTCTAGCTAACTTACTGCTGGGTTCTTAAGAAGACAACTGACAATGTCCAGCATCCTGCCTTCAATGAAGTATGAGAGAAGATTGAAACAAGATCCACTGTGAAATAATGAGGATTAACAAGAGCTGCTTGAGGAAAGAGAAACATATTGACAATTTGCGGTCACATCCTAAATGCCCATCAATAAAGGATAGTTAGTTAACTAAGTTATGGTTTGTCTGTATCCTCAGAGATTGCTACAAAGAATATAATGGTTCTGCATGCACTTTCATGGGATAACTCCTCTATAAGGTGTTTAGTAATAAAGTGCAGAACATTGTGTATATTAAAATGCCCTATTTTAGGAGAATATTTTATATGATTATAGGTACATAAATGAATCAGATACACAACAGACTAGGAAATGGGGCTGGGGTATGGGAGGGACTTTTCCTTTTTATTATTTACCCAGAGGAAGGTGAAATGGTACAGTGGTTAAAAACCCAGGATCTGGGCGCACCTGGGCGGCTCAGTCAGTTGAGGATCCAACTTCAGATCAGGTCATGATCTCTAGGCTTGTGAGTTCGAGCCCCGCATGGGGCTCTCCGCTGTCAGTGAGGAGCCTGCTTCAGATCTTCTGTCTCCCCCTTTCTCTGCCCCTTCCTCGCTTGCGCTTTGTCTTTCAAAAATAAATAAATCTTTAAAAAAAAATGATCTGCACCACTTATGTAATCCTGGGTAAGTTACTTAACCTCTCTGTGCCTAGTTTACCCATCTGTAAAATGAGGATACTAGCTTGATAAGGCTGTCATAAGGATAAAATAAGATCATGAACGTTTCATCCAAATAACACTTGGAACAGGGCTTAGCACCTAGAACTCTCCATCATTGTCCGCTGTTGGTGTGACGGCTGCACCTCGGTAATGTTTGCCGTCATGTAACCACAAGCCTAAGTTGCTTCTGTAAATCTTTAAAAAGCCCAAGTGAGGAGAATGGAGAAGATTTATAAAGTTATAAAAATAAAGAGAAGTTTTCTCCATTCTTGAATGTTTGTTCCTCTAGGAAAGTGTCAGTGCCACTTTGCTTTTCCACAAAATCTTGTATTTTACTTGGCACTGTATTAAATTTTTGGATTTGTTGAGGGAGAACAGACACTCTCACACTGTTGAGCCTTCATATCCAAGATCAGGGCATGCCTTCAAGTTTTTCTTACATTCTCAGTATACTTAATTTTTTTTCTTTATTTGGGTCTGCAGATTTCTTAGGTTTGTTGCAAAATTCTTTTTTATGTTAACATTGTAAATGGGATCTTTTCTTCCATTATTTCATCTTACTTGATGTTGTTTGTACATAGGAAAGCTATGAGGGGGATGAGCCCTATCAGATAAAATGTATTAAAAGGACTATAATAATTAAAAACAGTTTGGTTCTGAAGAGGAAATGAGAAGAGCAAAGGATAGAATAGGGAATCCAGAAATAGACTCTAATTCATATGGGAATTTAGCATATTCAAATCAAAATGAGAAAAATGAGTTAACCTGTAAATCACAATGCAAAACTAGCTAACACTTAGGAATACATAAATGCCTTCCTCATTCTTTTACCAAGTAAATTCAAATTAATATGAGGTTTTTTTTAAACTAAAACTATAAAATTAATCTTTGATTTAAGAAAATCAACTTAGTATAGGAATAGAAGAAAGCATAGATGAATTTATAATCTTAGAATAAGGAATGATTTCTAGGTAATACATATAAAGCCTAGACACCGTAAAGGAAATTAAAATATTTACGTGGTCAACTTCATCCAAATATCTGTTTAGAAAAAAATACGCATCATAAATAAAGTCAAATGACAACAAACCAAAAATATATTTTTGGTGGATATTAAAAGGGCCAATTTCTACAATTCCTTAATTCATGCAAATCAATTAGGAAAAAAATCTGACAACCGAACTGAAAAATAAAATGAATGAAGACCATCAGCTCATGAACACAGTTGGTCAGATGAAGTAGAACTTCATAACCACCAGGAGCAAATCCAAGAGTACAAACAAGTCCCAACAATCAGGCAGGACCTCAGGGAGGACAGAGGGGATCGAGGACCAGACATCTCACTTGGCAGGACACAGAGCATGGATTTTTCATGGGCCCAACAAGTCCATAAGCTGTAGGCCACACCTTTTCTGTGCTTTTTTTACTGGGATGATCATTTGGAATGGCTTTCATGTCAGCATAGTATGGTAAGTCAAACTCACGTGGATGAGCTAGGTGTGAACAATAATGAATTACTTTACTGTCAGGAATGACTTTTTAGTTTGGTGTTCTCAAGTCGCAACTTTATTTATTTTTTTTTTTTTAACATTTATTTATTTTTGAGACAGAGAGAGACAGAGCATGAACGGGGAGGGTCAGAGAGAGAGGGAGACAGAATCTGAAACAGGCTCCAGGCTCTGAGCTGTCCTCACAGAGCCCGACATGGGGCTCGAACTCACGACGGCGAGATCATGACCTGAGCCGAAGTTGGCCGCGTAACCGACTGAGCCACCCAGGCGCCCCTCAAGTCGCAACTTTAAAAAGAACTGTATCTTGGTGTCCTGGTCACCTAAACCTGATTGAGTTTCGTCCTTCCTGTAGCCTTCTGTCCTCAAGTGTTGCATCTCATGCGCGGAAATGTTACACTAACAGTTTTGTAATGTAATATGTTCTGAGTAGGGTCTCTGCTGAAGTGCAGTTATTCTTTCTGAAACCTCTTAAGGTTTTTTGAATGTCCCGATTCACTTATCTGACACTTTTTCTTTTCAGTATAGGTTGCCCCTGGTGTTTCTATGTACAAGATTTTCCATTTCTTTTCCAGATCTTCACCTTCAGATAGGACTGTGGCACATCTGTCACAATAGCCTTTAATTTTTTTTTTTTAAATGTTGATTTATTTTTGCAACAGAGAGAGAGCAAGAGGGAGAGGGGCAGGGAGAGAAGGGGACAGAGGATTCCAAGCGGGCTCTGGGCTGGCAGAGTCTCAAACCCACGAACCGTTAGATCATGACCTGAGCCGAAGTCGGAAGCTTAATGGACTGAACCACCCAGGCACCCCTGTCACAATAACCTTTTCATGTGTGATCTGTGTTATTTGAAAATCTTTCTCTTAGGGGACCACCTTCCTTCTCCCAGTCTTTGGGCATGGAAGCTTGTTCTCCAATAACCGATTATATTCCATCTTCTTAAAATTGAGACTTGAAAGCACAAAACTGTAAAACAATTCCAAAGGAAAATAATTCTGCCAGCATTCTCTGTTCCCTGTGAGAACCTACTGCCTGATGTTCTGGCTCCTCTCTTAAAGGCTAATGGGCTGAGTGTCTCTGTCATTAGCAACTCAGGAATCTAACACAAAGGAGCAGGTCAATTGCCCTCCTGTTTAGTTACATTTAGCATTTAAAAGAAAACAACTAAGTAACAGAACTCTTCCTGCAGGGATCTGTCTATTTCGCACAGTAAGGAAAGAGATTCACCATGCAAATACTAAGATACGCAAATAACCTAAGGATTGTTAATATCCACAATGGCCATCTTTTTGGTAATTATATAAATATAATTAAACATGTAATTTATACATATCTATAGCCTCTGTACATGTCAGATAGTCACAAAATATATAAGTTTTATAATTATATATGTATGTATGCATATATATATATATACATATGTATATACATGTATATATATATATGTATATATAACATATTTGTATGTAGTAATAGTATATAAAGAGAGACATGTTATAACATCTAACACTTAACGGAACATTTAGTCTGTGATGGATGCTGTCGAGTACTTTATATATACTGTCTTAATCCTCTCCACTACTTTCTTAGATTAGAACTATTGTAATCACCACCTGTGGTTGATTTAAAAGGCCCACAAATTCTTTGACCCTCCTCCCATTGAGAGGGGAGGTCTAAAACCCCTCCCTTGAATCTAGGCAGGCTCCGAGACTGCTTTGGCCAGTAGTTTGTGGAAGAAGTGATGCAGTGCCAGTTTCCAGGCCCAAACCTCAAGAGTCGCCCTTTCCCACCTCACGTAGGCTCCCTCTCAGAGCCCTGGGCTGCCACTGTAAAAGCCCAACTACCCTGCAGAAGATACCACCCGGAGAGGCTCTGAGCCCATCTGGAGAGAGAAAGGGGCACAGCTGAGCCCAGCCTCCCTTCTGGTCCCCCCCCCCCCCCCCCCCCCCCGAGGTGCCAGACCCTAAGGAAATTCTTCTTGGAGCCTCTAGACCAAAGCAGCTGCCAACTGAATACCACCAAATGACCCAGTCAATGCCACATGGAGTGGAAGAATTGTCAGTAGAGCTCTCCCTAAAATTAACTGGCTCACAAGATCATGAGCTTTAATAAAATGGCCATTGCTTTAGGCCACTAAATGTTGGGGTAATTTGTAATACAGCAAGAGACGACTGGGATTCCATATCCCAGATGCAGAAGCAAAACCACAGTGAGTGAGGTAGGGGGTTCTGAATCACATGCCTCGTTAACAGTGCAGCTGAAATTCCAACTCGGGCAGCCTGCCTCAAAAGCCTATAATCTCAGCCACTCAACTGAATTCTTTTAAAATTATAATTAACTCTTGGAGATAGGGCATATATAACATCTTGATTCTTCTTAGCATCTAGTCTAATTCCAATCTAATGAAGAATTTGTGCCAAAGGCATATATCCTCTCTGCATTCACAGTTACCTATTTATGCTTATTTTCACACCCTTCTGAATTTTAAAATGTGATGATTTTCTCCAACAGATTTGCCTGTGTTTATTTTAAGAGGGTAGGATAGAGATCCTCATTTCTCTTTCGCCCTCGGCATAGATCATATCAGCACTGCCGCTTAATACCAAAGGGCAGGCTAATTCTGGGACTCAGGAAGTTGATTTCTATAGTATTAAATACGGCTTAGTAATTTTCCAAGGAGACAGAGACTCTGAGGTCTTGGTAGTTTCCCCGATAAGCTATCATCCCATCTATTTTATATTAGAATGTATTGTTTACTGAAAAGGGTTAGGAATGGGGCAAAAAGGAGCCTCGGTAGCAACTCCTTGACAGGCAAATAGATCTGTACCTGCAGCCTTTCTGGAGCCGAAAAGGTCAGGGGTCGAGGACCCAGAGGTACTGATGAAATCAAGGCCCTTAAGCTAATTAAACACTTCAGCAATATGCACTGTAGTGTAGATACTGTTGTTTCCACCACAGGATAAATAACATGATACATGACATCAAGGACAGCAGATTCTCTGTGCAGGTGTCATCCTCTGATCACAACAAATAGGAATAATCAACAAAGCCTAGATGTACGTTTTTTGGCATCACTCCCAAAACATTTTGATTTCAGCTTCCCAAGGACTAATCCCATTGTGAAAAAGAGCCCAACAGTGATAGGCACACAATTATCAACATTTCCTAGAGCTTAAAACATAAAGTTAGGAAGCAAGCACAAAACGCTTCTAGGCACTCCAATGATTCTTGTTAGATTTGACTTTCTGAGGTTACACTTTAGAAAAATCTAGAAAAAAAACAACATAGAATTCTGAGATTTTAGAGATGAATTGGCCAAATGGCTCATTAGTAAAAGTAAAATCACAATGTAATTTTTTTTTCCCATTTTTAATTTTATTTTTTTCATTATGATAAATTTGTTCTTTTTTTTTTTTTTTTTTTAATATATGAAATTTACTGTCAAATTGGTTTCCATACAACACCCAGTGCTCATCCCAAAAGGTGCCCTCCTCAATACCCATCACCCACCCAATCACAATGTAATTTTATTTTCTTCCCTTGGCTTCCAATAAAAGTAAAACCACAATGAAAAACAATGGTCCTATGTCCCAGTACTGTTCTAAGCATTTTATATTGACTAGGACATTTATCTTCACAACCACTCTATGAGGTGATTATAACTATCCTTTTTATAGATGAGGAAACCAAGACTTAGGTTAAGTGACTTGATAAGATCATACAGACAGGAAGTCAGGGAGTCTGGACTTAAACCTAAGTTAACAGTTTACAGTTTACAGCATATAGTCAAATATTTTCTTCCGTTATATCCAGCTGTTCATGACTGACCATAAATTAGGTTGAATATTTTTACTCTATTTTTCTTTCCAGCACTATCCCAACTTCTTAATTTAGAAATCAGAACAGTTCCTTTTATTTAATTTTTTTTTTAACATTTATTTATTTTTGAGAGACAGAGAGACAGAGCACAAGTAGGGGAGGGGCAGAGAGAAAGAGGGAAACACAGAATCTGAAGCAGCCTCCAGGCTCCGAGCTGCCAGCACAGAGCCTGACACAGGGCTTGAACTCACAAACTGTGAGATCATGACCTGAGCCGAAATTGGACCCTTAACCGACTGAGCCACCCAGGCGCCCCCGAACAGCTCCACTTTTATTCGCTTTTATACATAAGATTGAGAAGTATATTTATTTTTCAATTAGAGCTCAATAAAGCTGGGGAAAAAACCCAGACAAATCCCAATTGAGAAACATTCTACAAAATACATGACCAATATTCCTCAAAATTATCAAGGTTATTAAAAACAAGGAAACCTGAGAAACTGTCACAGTCAAGAGTTGCCTAAGACATGGAGATTAAATGTAATGAGATGTCCTGGGACAGAAAAAGGACATTAGAGAAAAACAAACACATTATGGACTTTGGTTAATAATAATAATGATATTAGTTCATTAATTTTGGCAATGTCCTGCTAACATATTATTAATAGGGAGAAGTAGTTGTGGGGTATTCTCTCTCTACTATCTTCATAATTTTTCTGTAAACCTAAAACTATTTTAAAATGAAGCTTATTTTTTCAGAAAAGAAATATACACTTGATTTTTTTAAAAACTCCTTGAAAATCACTTTTTTAAATGTTTACTTATTTATATGGTAGGGGAGGGGTAAAGAGAAAGAGGGAGAGGGAGAACCCCAAGCAGGCTCTGTGCTGTCAGTGGGCTGGAACTCATGAGCTATGAGATCATGACCTGAGCCAAAATCAAGAGTCAGACCCGTAACCGACTGAGCCACCCAGGTGCCCCTGAAAATCACTGCTTTAATCTAACCATTGCTTAGTTCTGTGACGCAGCAGAAGTGCCCAGTGGTTTCTAGACCTGCCCACACAGAACTGGGGCGTGCACTGAGTCCAGAACCAGAGTTCCTCCCTGGTGTACAATCAAATGTTTCTTCTGCTCTAGCCAGGAGGTATTCTTGACTAACCATAAATCAGATTGAATATTTTTACATTTTTCCTTCCATGTTATCTTTCTCTCTATATAAAAACACACCACTGGTGGGGGAAAGGAGCATTATTTTAACCCACTTCCACTTCTAAAAAGGAAGACCCCATGAGAATGTTAATGCCTTGAATTTAAGCACATGACATTCCCACAACTAGTCTGGGGCCAGGAGGAATTGAGCATCCACGAATCTTGGGCCACCCATAGGACACCAGCAACGGTAAAAAAAAAAATACTATTTGCGACAAATATAAGCAAACTAAAGAAAAAAATCAATGAAAGTACATTAATGCTATTAAATTCTCACTGAAAACAGTTGCCTGCTGACAACAGAGCCTGAGGTCTGCTCTCTCTTTTCATAAGAAAAGGAGATTGTAGGGGGTGCCTGTGTGGCTCCATCGGTTGAGCATCCAACTCTTGATTTCAGCTTGGGTCATGATCCTGAGGTTGTGGGACCAAGAATGGCATTGGGTTCCATGTTGAGCATGGAACCTGCCTGGGATTCTCAGTCTCTCTCTCTCTCACTCTCTCTCCCTCTCATCCTCTGCCCCTCTCCCTTACTCACATGTTCTCACTCTCTAAAAAAAAAAAAAGAGTCAGAAAGGAAAGGAAGAAAAGGAGATTATAGAAAGATGTTAAAGACGTTCCTTTCTTAATAACTGAATAATGGTAATAAACTTCCTTTCTTAATAACTGAATAATAGTAATAAACTTTTTTTTTCTTTCAGTAAACAAAGCCAATCATGGTCCTTTAATTGTTGCTTCCTCACAGAGGAATTTTTACTGTTGTAACAGGTTCGGCAGTCTTCCAGAGATAAATTATGATGGGGAAAAAAATTACCTTAGTCTTCTTGAAAATGACAGAGCAAACCAGTGAGTAGGAAGAGAATAAGAAAAATACAAACACATTTTATGTCCCAAGAACTGAAAACTGCACTGAACATCACATGGTAACGGTGCACCCAGCCCATCCTAGGCTGCTCAAGCCTAGAACTGTGAAGCAAACGCCGTTCTGCATGTCTCCATGACTGTGCCAAAATCTGGCATGTGTAGTGGATACCTCCATAACCGGCCTAAATCTCTACCCAGAACCCTGGGCAGCTGGCAAGAGCCGACCTAGATCTCAAGTTCAAACAGTTCCTTTTTTCTATGACAACGCAGAGCTACAAGAGTTAGATCGGAGGAAGGTGGCTACCAGCCTTAATTCCAAGGGGCACCAATGGTGATCAAAGACTAGCACTGCAGCACACAGAGGAGATTCGCATGCCTGTGTACACATGAGGCAAAATAACGACGAGAGGGCTTTCCACTTAGGGCCCACAAACTATTCAAGGTCTGCTGTGAAGTTTATATGCCCGGTTATAAACGAGAAAAATTCCACACGTTCGTTTTTCAAACTTTGGTCTTGGTAGAACATATATTTCAGAGTATAGTACGAAGTGTGCACATCGGTGAAAAAGAAAAATAACATAGTCAACCAAAAAATGAGTGTGGAATCCACTTTATCAGCACTTTAAACGCAGTTCTTAAAATAATATCTAAATAGAGGCTTTCCATGCCAAAGTGGAGACAGATGTGCTTTAATATAATATCCCGATGTTTGTCTATTTCCCGATGACCCTTAGACTTCTAGGGTGGGCTCCTATTTTCTCTTTTGAAACAGATGTCGGTGAATGTCTACCCCTAAAACCAAAAATCCTGATCTACAGGGAGTCCAACCAGTTTTTTTCTTCTTTCTCTCAAATTTGCCGCAGCCAGATCACATTCTTTGTCTGCAGCTATGACTGATAGACTGTAATCGGAAAATAAAGTAGGAATACCTTGATAATTCAGGACGAGAGCTTTCGTTTCAAACATTCAAAATGTGCTAACCTAAACACAGTTCCAGAGACAACTCAGGAAAAGTGTAATTTTCCCCTTTACCTCCTAAAACTGGATATTCAGTAAATGTAATTTTATACAGTCAAACATATAATTACTGTGCTAACCAAATGTTGCCTAGCAAAAAGCCTATTAAAGCATTAATCAATAAGAATGGCTTAAAGCTAACATATTACAGCTTCAGCATAAGCATTGTTAGCCTCGACAGGACACTAACATGGCAGTTTTTCTCTGAATTACTATTTCTTAAATGCTTGAAAACACTTTGGTTCTCTTCAATAGACAATCATTTCCTTTGAACTTTGTTCATAGTCTTGTTAACAGGCTTTTATTTTCCTCCAAACAACATTTGAAAAAAAAAAAAAAAAGCCAACTTCATGACCCCAGTAAAAATATCACAAATTCTAATTACTCAACTACAAATCAAGGCAATTTTACTATAATGTCTTTATGGTGCTTTCTTAGAAAATTATTAATAAATCAAATTCTTTAAAAAAAAAAATCCACCAGGATCTCATTAAAAGAAACCTTTGATCAATCCAAGAATTTTTGACAACACTGATAATTATCTTCTGATGGAATTGTTTTGTGAGTTCAGACATTCAGCAATGGATTATTTTAAAAAGGTCACACCTGTAATTTTGGCTCATCCAGATACCATACATTTCTGTCTTTCCTTTTAAAGTAAGCCTTATTTATTTTATTTTTTGAGTTTATTTATTTATTTTGAGAGAGTTGACAGAGAGCGCAAGCAGGGGAGGGGCAGAGAGAGAGGGGGAGAGAGAATCCTGAGAAGGCTCCACACTGTCAGCCCAGAGCCTGACATGGGGCTCAATCCCATGAACCTTGAGTTAATGACTGGAACTGAAATCAAGAGTTGGATGCTTAGCCGACTGAGCCACATAGGCGCTCCCTAAAAGTAAGCTTTATGAATAGCAAAAAGGACTTTGAAAACTTCAAATATTAGAACAATACAAAAAGACAACAATGAGTAAAATTCAGTCTTTAAAAGTATAATTTTGACAAAAATAAAGAAAATTGTTTGCTTTAGTCTGTTAACCCGTTTTCTACAGAAAGAAATTATACCTTGTTATTTCTAAAGGTTAATTTTATGTCTTTCAGGAAAATCACTAAACCAGAAGTGCCACAAACACTCTTTATTTAACCAGGTGTTTTGCACATTAACAAAAGAACTAATGCAGAAGTCCAAAGAGAGTAAAATTTTGCTAAACAGGGAATATGATAAGAAGAATTACCATATCATCCAGCAATTTCACTTCTGTATATACTCAAAAGAACTGAAAGCAGGGACTCAAAAAGATATTTGTCCACCAGTGTTCACAGGAGCATAATTCAAAATAGTCAAGAGGTGGAAACAACCCAGATGTCCATTGACAGAGGAATGGATAAACAAAATATGGTAAATTCATGGATGGACTATTATTCAGCCTTTGAAAGGAAAGAAATTATGACACATGCTACAACATGGATGAACTTTAAAGACATTATTCTGGGGGCATCTGGGTGGCTTAGTTGGTTAAGCATCTGACTTCAGCTCAGGTCATGATCTCACGGTTTGTGGGTTTGAGCCCCGTCTCGGGCTCCGAGATAACAGCAAAGAGCCTGCTTCAGATTCTGTGTCTCCCTCTCTCTCTCTCTGTCCCTCCCCTCTTGGGGGGTGCTCTCTCTCTCTCTCTCTCTCTCTCAAAAATAAATAAATAAACATTTAAAATATAAAGACATTATGCTAAGTGAAATAAATTAGACACAAAACAACAAATATTGTATGATCCCACTTATATGAGGTACCCAGAGTAGTCAAATTCATAGAGACAGAAGGCAGAATGGTGGTTGCCAGGCACTGGGGGGAAGGGGAACTGAAGGGTTACTGTTTAACAGGCCGAAATTTCACTGTTACAAGAGGGCAAGTGGCCGGGAGATAAACAGTGGTGGGGGCTGCCCAACAACATAAATGTATTTAGAGCCACTGAAGTATACACCTAAAAATGGTTAAAAAGGTAAATTTTATGTTATGTATATTTTACTACAATTTTTAAAAATGTGGCATTTTCAGCTGTGATAATAATCAGTGATGTTTAAATTGGAACTGGGTATCAGGGAAACTCGGATTCCCCAAAACCATGCTGAGGGCTCAGCCCAGTCTCACAGCAAAGGGTCAGCTACCAACAGACCTCTCCTGACATCCAAGATAAGAGCACTGCCTTGTGAAGCTGAACTAAGCAACAAAGGGAGTAGAGTCATTTTCTATTTCATTCTGGTCTCTTCCTTTTCCAAAAGGCCATTTCCATAAATGGTTCCTTCTTGGTAGAATTTGAATAAATTTCATGTATTTGCTGGTTTTTTACTAGAACAAAGAGAAAAAAAGGTAAGAGAAATCCCTTTGGGGGAGAACAAGAAACGAGAAGTTAAAAAAAAAATCAGTGAACATTTTTGATGGAAGTGAAAGTTGACTCAGAAGAGAGTTTGATTTTATTCTTTTTAATGTTTATTTATTTATTTTGAGAGAGAGCTGGAGCGCAGGGGAGGGGCAGAGAGAGAAAGAGAGAGAATCCGAAGCAGGCTCTATGCTGTCAGCATAGAGCCCGACACAGGGCTCGATCTCACAACTGTGAGATCATGACCTGAGCCAATATCAAGAGTCGGCACTCAACCAACTGAGCCAACCAGGCACCGCAGAGAGTTTGATTTTTAATAAAATGCTAGACATAATTACCAGGTGAGAGAAGGGAACTTATGATACAAGTAAGTAAAGGACAAGAGATAAGATCATCTACACATTTATTTCCCAAAATGCAATGAATCCTGCATAAGAATGTTAGATTAATCAAAAACGTTGAGTTCTGTGAAAAAGAAAAATTCCAGGTCATTATACATTCTCATCTGCTAAAGATGTGAGATACTTACTAAGCTGAATGTGGAGATAAAGTTAAAAATGTGGCCTAATCGGGGCGCCTGGGTGGCTCAGTCGGTTAAGCGGCCGACTTCGGCTCAGGTCACGATCTCGCGTTCCGTGAGTTCGAGCCCCGCGTAGGGCTCTGTGCTGACAGCTCGGAGCCTGGAGCCTGTTTCAGATTCTGTGTCTCCCTCTCTCTGTGACCCTCCCCCGTTCATGCTCTCTCTCTGTCTCAAAAATAAAAATAAACGTTAAAAAAATTAAAAAAAAAAAAGTGGCCTAATCACTACATTTTACATTACACTAAAATAATCAACAAAAAATAAGCAAAAGAGCATAGCACCAAAGAAAGATTTTTAATATCAGTACTATGTGCTTAGACATATAAGGACTGTGCTTTTGCAAAGTGTCTAGAGGCTATTTGGATGCATGCTGAAATAAAAAATCTCTTGTCCAATAACATAGTATGTATGTTATTGAAAACAGGGAAAAGAAATTGCAGTAGATGCTGATTTTAAACCCCCAGCCATGGAGAGCAATGAGACTGACTATATAGAAGGTATAGGTCTCAGATGTTATATGAATGGACATATTAAACCATTCACAGCCCATCACTTGGCATCAAAAAGTCCCACATTACATGAAGAGCAATTTTGAGCCAGTGAGCACAAAAATAAACCCAAAGAAAATCTGCACTTGATGATTACATTAAATCTTGCATTGATGAGAGCCACCTAAGAAATCCTAGCTTTTAATAAGTATATCAGAAAATAGGAATTGCAGAGAATATCCACAATATAAATAAGTAAGTATCTGTATGAAATGAGTGACAACGTTTTTTAAAAAGCTTATATACTAGGTTTGATCAATGTAAAATCTGTCTTTTAAAATTGAAGAGTAATTTGAAGTATATTACAGAGTTAGAAAAATTGCAGCAATAACAAAAAATCCATGGTTCCTAAAGTCCAAAAAGGACATCACAAGAAAGAATAATCACTGTCTCCATGTACACATCAATTTATAAGGAATTATCTATTTTTTATTGGTATGGAAATATATGAATTTTTATAACTTGCAAATCTGTGATTAAAGGGAACAGTGTGGCTCACATATTTTTCAAAAGCATAAGAAAAATGGAAACTATACCCTTCAAAATTTTATCCCAAATGTAAATGTTAATTTAAAACAATTACTTGGAGGAAAAGTAATTTTAAAATCCCAAGCGATAGCAAGCATTTATTAAAACAAATCGTTTCAGGTAAAATCACATAATTGCTCTTGGCAAAATTATGAAGTTTGTTTAGGAAATAATACACAATTATATGGGGAGAGCATTAATAAAGCATCCAATATAGCACTTAATAAAATGTTTTCTGAAGAAAATTTAAATTAGCTTGGAAATAAACATTGTCAAATAAACTAAAAGTTGGCTATATTATTTTAAACAAAAGAAATTGATAAATGGCTCCATATCCAACTGAGACAAGATATTTGGCAGAAGGTCTATTCTCTCTGGTCTCAATAAAAATTTTATAAGTGACTTGGAATAAAGAATGAGCATTAGATTATTGATATTAGAAGTTCTGTTTTGAATCGGCAAAGATTGTGCTCAAAATACACAAAGATCAGAAGGGACTGGATCTAAAGCCAAAAAAATGATAAGCTAGAGTCAGCTTAGAAAATTCAAGCTACCATAGCATGCGAAAAGAATTAGAAACTAATTCAATTCCATGAGAAAACATAAGGAATAGGAGACAGAATATTAAGTACCCACTTAGAGAACGGTAGGAAATAGAAGCGGGCCAGTGCTGATTTTCCAAACTGTCCATGTCCATTTTCCCGTGGTGGCCATTAGCCACAAGTAGATGTCAGTGATTAGGTAAGGTTAGATTGGCAGGCCTTTCCTACCTACATAGTCTGACCACTTCCAACACAGACAGTGGGAAGGAAAATGGTAAAATTTTCAGCAGAACCCCATGGTTGCTGAACCCTGCCTCATACCAATGTCCGATTTGTTTGCTTTAGCTGAGGTTGGATAGAAACTGAAATGAATCCTATAGCCATTGATAGCAATTCAGTGAAATGGGGCTGAGCACTTGACTGGAGCTAGACTGAGAGCACTAGCCTGGGAGTCAGCGAATCTTCCACTGACCAGCCTTCATTTCCTCCTTCAGACGGCAAAGAGGTTGAACCTTTACATTCCTAAGATCCTTCCAGCTCCAAATCTACACGGTGGTTACTTGGGTCTTTTGAAAATAAACTGTATTTAGAACAAAGAGCCTGTGATAAACTTATAGAATATATTACTCTGATAGAAGAGGCTGAATGTATAGGTGGATTCAAGAAAAAAAATCTGAAACTCTTTGGGTTCTGATTAATAATTCATGTGTATTGAGTATTTCCTATTGCTAGGCACCATGCTGGGCCCTTGACATGGATTGTCTCATTTAATGCTTAGAAGACTTTTTCAGAGTAGGTGGGATTTTTATCTCTCCTTTAGGGACAGTCTCACTGAGTCTGATAGAGGTTAAGTAACTTATCCAGGGTTGCACAACTAGTAAGGGGTAACATTCTTGGACAAAGTCTTCATCAGTCCTTAGTGAACTGAGAAAAATAAGGACAACGGTGCTCTATAAATATTTGTTAAATAAGTAAAATAACAACTGGGAGACACCTCCCCGCACACTGTCTTTTGGGAGATAGCACAGTGAGGGAACTGGCATAATATCTGTTAAATGCTGCCAGGCACAGTACTAGGCACTTTACGAATATCCCATTTCACCCTCACAATCAAACTCTGTCTAGATGATATAGATGTTGTTATCCTCATTTTACAAGTAAACAAACAGAAGCCAGCCTCTCATTGATGTGACCCCACCTGGACAGCTACCCCCAGAAATGTGGCATTTGGAAGTAGGTCTGGAGCAGAGGGGAGCAGACAACCGCCCCCCCCCCCCCCCTCCACCAGCAGCATCCCAGTCCCTTCTGGCTAAGTTAGGAGGCATGTGGTAGACTTGAATCACTTTTTAGCTTGACAGCCTCCAGCTTCCCACTGCCTTGCTTTTCTATCCAAATGTCCTTTTTGGAGAGTCCCCATTTTGTATGGCTCCGGTGAGAAGGGCAACTGCTATCTACTGCACCTTAGATGCCGAGGAGGCCAGGCCCTTCTCTTCCCCGGCCCGCGCAGCCTTCTCATGGAGGGCTGGGAGGCCTTGAGTTTAGATTGAGCCAGATGAAGGTTTTTCTCCCAGAACTTTGAATCTCGAGCATGTGAGAAAAGGGCGGATGGTCGGGGGTCACACTTCTCACAGCTGTGCAGGTGGTGCATGGGGCAGCCTGTCCCTGCAGGGGACCTGAGAAGCTATAGTTCTTTCTGCCGCCTGTCTTGAGGAGACTTCGGTTACTTCCCATTCTTCAAGACTATTCTTCAGCTTCCCAGTGATTTTGTGAACCCCAAATATCCTTCTAACAAATTCTTTTTGGTTTAAAATAAACACAGCTGAAGGGGGGGAGGGGTGCCTGGGTGGCTCAGTCAATTGAGCGTCCAACTCTTGATTTAGGCTCAGGTCATGATCTCATGGCTCCTGGGATGGAGCCCTGCATCCAGCTCTGTGCTGACAGCATGGAGCCTGCTTGGGATTCTCTCTCCCCCTCTCTCTTTCTCCCTCCCCTGTTCGTGCATACCCTTTCTCTCAAAATAAACAAAGAAGCATTTTTAAAAACTACTTTCAGATAAACAGAACTGGTTTCTGTTGCTTGCAACCTAGAAGCCTAAGGGGTACAGACTGTGGGTAAAAAAGCAAAGGCAGGGATTTGCAGAGCACTTAAAATGCATTCTTGTTACAGCACTCTCTCAAGTGATAACTTCTGTCCTCCCGCTTCCCAAGTACCGAAGGATCATTCCCTGATCTGTGGCTGAATATTGGTACCAATTCATATCCTCACCCCCAAATTCCTCAAATTCCTCCTCTCAGCTCCACCAGCTTTAAACAAAAAGTGTACAAAGGCACAGTATAACAATCGAGTTTTGCGATTTGTGCTGTTTATGTCATTTTGATATTTGACCCCCTTAAGATGAAATCCTTTAGGTAATGAGAAAAGAATGCTTCAGGTTCTGTTGTAGGTACTGCATGTATTGACAGAAAAGACAAGGCTTCTTACGTTAGCTCAAGTGTCCTGCATGAAAAATGACTGCTCACTACTGAGTTAAGCCACGAAAGTTTCCCCTCTCCTTTTCTATTATCCTTCTACACAGACACACACGTGCTCACTTGCAAATGCATTCGCTCACAGCTACACACCTTGCTTTATTTTTCCTTCACAGCAAAAGAGAAAGGTATAGCCACCGCTCTAAGCTAACAGTACTTTTCTGAACAGAATGGAAGAACATCCATTCAAAGAGTTTCACACTCAGATTCTGTTATCTCTGTGTTGGAAGAAAACCCTCCTCAGGCTATTCTGAGCTGTTCTCCACACAGGTCTCTAGGTAGGTGGAGAAGCTGGGCGAGAAGCTCTGAAGTCAAGAGTGATTGAAGTCCTCTGGGAGAAGGTGAGGCAGGGCCTCTGGGGCAGATCACGAAGAGGGTGGAAGGAGGTGTGAGGGTGGCCCTGGGCAGCCTCTGGAGGACAGGACCAGGAGGGAAATGGGGCAGCCCTCCACTGTGGCTGTCCACAGGAAAACTGTTGCCTCCGTATTTGCACCAGATAGGAGAAAACCTGGGAACGAGGGTTCCAGGGAGAAACCCAGGAAAGAAGCAATGTGTAGGAGAATGGTCCCTCAAAGTATGTGGAATAAGAAATATAACAGTTTCTTTCCTAAAGTCTTATTCCTAAGAATGTTGTTAGACCATGAGCCCGTGAAGAGTTATAACTGGATTTTCTCAGACTGATTTTCCACGGATTCTAATATATGCCAATAGAAAAATGCTTATATAAACAGAGTGCAGTAGTATTTTATGCTATAATGAACCAGTCCACTGGAATAAAAAAAATCTCTTTATTGCTTATATGCACTAAGCACATTTTTGCCCCAATTTTGTCTGGCTGCAAGCCAAGATCTTTGCAAACTACCTCACTACTATTCATTTTCATAATGCTTATTACAAAGCACTATACTGTAGGTCCCTTGAAAGTCTAGTGTAACCCAAAGTCAATAGAAGGGTCTTCTGCCCTTTGGAGACCTAGGAAAAATTGACTCAAGTCTCCAGATTCTGTACACTGGAGAAGTCCAGATTTCACCGCAAGATTTCCACAAAGCCCCTTAAGGGCCTAACCCTTGTGATGGCTTCCTGACCTCCTGTGGCTCCAGGATGGCTCTGTGCTGTTCCACCTCTCCCAGGGCCCTCCTGCTCACTCACAGCAGGAACAAATCAACATCACCTTCTTTACTCAAGGTGTTGGGAGGGAAATGGAGGGGTATTTCCATGTTAGAAATTCAAATGGAAACATTGTCGTTACAGTTCTTCTGTATGCTTCAGCCCCTCCATGTCCAGGGGCCCTCCATCCCACACTCCCAGTTGGCAGGCCTCCCTGCTTTGTGCTCTCCTTTCCCACCCCATCAGGCACCATTTCTCTCGTCTTCCTTGATGAGGTGTGGGCACCAGTCCACCCCCCAACCTCACACCTCAACTTCTGCCCTTAACTATTATTATCATTATCGTGGCCCCTTTTCCCAACAAAGAAATTTACTTTGTGTTGGGGCCCTGGGTGGCTCAATCAGTTAAGCATCTGACTCTGATTTTGGCTCAGGTCATGATCTCACAGTTCATGGATTCAAGCCCCGCATTGGGCTCTGGGCTGACAGCTCAGAGCCTGGAGCCTGCTTGGGATTCTGTGTCTCCCTCTCTCTCTGCCCCTCCCCCACTCACAGTCTTCTCTCTCTCTCTCTCAAAAAATAAATGAACATTAAATTTTTTTTTAAAAAAAAGAAGAGGGATGGGAGCTGATGATGTAAAGAGTTCAGGAGTTTCTGCTCGCCATCCCTGAGGTAGGTCTGAGTGTGGGACACCCTCAAAGGGCTCAAGCAACCAGGGCTTGAATTGACTTTCGATGAGACTCAGACCCTCAAGTTTCTCCCCGACTCAGTGACCAACCCAAAGCCATAACCTTGCACCCAATGGCCTGTGCTGTGAATGCTTAAAAAAAAAAAAAAAAAAAAAAAAGTTAAGAGACAAGTGTCCCAGATCTTTTTCTCTGCCTATTTTAATCTCAGATCTTCTATGCAGTCTGACGCAAGCTGTTACTCTCCTAATACTACAAACCCACTACTAAATGTCATCATGAAGAATAATTTTGAACAGTGCCAGGAATTATGGAAAGCATTTATCAGGAACTGGAAAGGTGGTAACTATCTGCGGAGAAAGAGGGAGAGAGAGAGAGAAACAGGAGAGACAGAGGGAGAGATGGAGAGACAAAGGTGGACAGAAAGAGAGAAACAAGGGGGAAAAAACACCTCAACAGAAGATAATGCCTTCAAACAATGGCATCCAAGCTTCAAATAGCAGTGACTGCCTTCTAATTTCAATTTGACATGTGCAGAATTCTTTCTTTTCCAATGCCAAATCCTGAATGAAACATGCAATAAAAATTACTGCCTGAAACATGGTGATAGCATTTAATCCTCTGGCAACACATTAGAAAGGCTTTCAGCTTTAAACCGAGGACTGCCACACTGCAGTCTTGCTCGTGAAATTATTTATTCATGCCTTGGTTTATAAAGTCCTTGTTATATGCTTTCTATCGGCTAATAATGGGCTGGAGCACTTATGTTCTCAGCCTGACAGATTCCACATTATGAGGCTGGAAGACCAACGCCTGGCAAAGAGTTGAGGCCTGGAGGGAGCCATCCCATCTGCTTGAATGGGTTTTAGCATCAGGAAGCCGCAGGGACCATGGCAGGTTGGGGCACCTCGGTGACCAGAGGGTTGACATGTGGGGAGACACAGAGTGCAAGGCAATGAGGGAGGAAGGTGATGTTTGAATACGCAGTAGCTGCTGACAACTATGTTCTAAATGTCTAGGACCGTGCGTGCAGAAAGGGAGGAGAAAACTCCAAGGACACAGAATAAATCTCTCCATAAGCCAAATATCAGTGATCATTAATTAGTGGCAATATGTAAGGGCTGACTTCCCTTTTGTGACTAGGAAAAAAGTGGAAAGAGGGTATTGATTTGCTGAGCAAATGAAAAGCAGAAGCATCTTACAAAGAAAATATTATATATTTAGGAGATCAAATTAATTTGAAGCGCTTTAGTATGTATTTATTTACGTGCAATTTATCTCTAAGGAAAGGTAAGGCTATGGTGGGGATGGATAAAAGCTTACTGAGATCATTCCAATCCACTCGTTAAAGTAGGACTGCTAGGGGCACCTGGGTGGCTCAGTCGGTTAAGCGTCCCACTTCGGCTCAGGTCACAATCTCGCGGTCCGTGGGTTCGAGCCCCACGTCAGGCTCTGGGCTGATGGCTCAGAGCCTGGAGCCTGCTTCCGATTCTGTGTCTCCCTCTCTCTCTGCCCCTCCCCCGTTCATGCTCTGTCTCTCTCTGTCTCAAGAATAAATAAACGTTAAAAAAAAAATTTTTTTTAATAAATAAATAAAAATAAAGTAGGACTGCTAGAATATAATACTTATGTGGGTTAACTCTTTCCTGACATTTTGATTTGGTCAACTCCTGCTATTAAGTATTTTCGTAATACCATACAACCTCTTTTCCTCAGCACCTATCACAGTTAACAATTTGATTTAATTTTCCATGTATGTGTGCTTGCGTGTTCCAAGAGGATTCTCTGAGGGACTGTCCCTTCAGCTAGTACCTATGAGTGCAATAAAATTACTTTAACTCAGACTTTCCATTACATATTGGTTATAGTGAAATGATAGTAAAGGGTACAGCAAATCACCCAAATAATAACATACATTGAAAGGAAAAATATTATTCTGGTAAAATATTGGCAATCATGGACAATGATAAGATCTCTTGGCTTTAATGTTAAAATAATTATTAAAATTAGTAAAGTTCAAAAATCCTTAATGGTATGGTTTTGTAACTGTAAATATACTAAAGTACAGTTCAATGAGCTAAGTTTTCACCAGAATTAAACAAGTCTTCAATGCTTTGCTCTCGATTGTCATAGAAAACACACTGATTTCCTCTTTCTTGATCATTCTGTGCAAATAGATCATCTTTCCACCATCCAACACCTCGATTGTTTTGCTTCAGCCCATTGGCCTTCTTTCCACTCTATTCCCACCTCAGAGTGTTTGCACCTGCTGTCCCCACACCTTTGTAGGACTTCTTTCTTCTCTTCTTCTGGTCACTCCAGAGAGGCCTTTCCTGACCATGCTAATGATACTCATCCCCACTTCCTCTAAAGCACATTTCCCTCTTTCATTTTCTTACTGGCACTTGTCCTTATCTAATATTATCTTGCCTGTGGACTCATGGTTTGGTATTTTAGGTCTCCCTACAAGAATGCAAGGTTCTGGAGAGGAGGGTACTATGTCTGTCTTTTCATGTTTGAAACCCTAATGCCTAGCATGGTGTCTGGTAAGTAGTAGGTACGTCATGAATATTTGCCAAATGAACGAATGAACAGAAAGCAGCTGGGGGAGTAAGCGAACCTTCTTTGCTACATAGTTGCAAAAGAGTTTGATACCATATTCTTAGATGAGGTGAGACAACAATGTGTAAATCTTGCTATTAAAGTGTCTCATGTTAGTTGAGTTGGCTGGCTGTCTATGCATCTAATAGCTTAGAGCTTAGGTCAGCATTTACAGTGTACTTGAGCATGTGCCTACATTTATTTATTTGTTTCCCACAACTATCTCGTAAGTAGGCAGGGCAAGGACAGAGGCAGGATCATTGTTTTTACAGATGAAGAAGCTGAGTTCAGAGAGGTTAAATTACTTTCCCAAGTCATGCACATAATAGGCAATAGGACCCGGTCTCCAGTTCAGTTTGGGGTTTTATTTTTGTTTTTTGTTTTTTGTTTTTGTAGCTTTCCTGCTATACTAGCCAGAATCTGACTCTTTTGTTTCCAAACAAATTAATCATTTATTTAGTTATTCTTTCCAGAATCCTAAATCAGTCAATCCTAAACCTACTATTGACTGTGAAGGACTCTCTTAGGGACTATGCAGGAATAAAGACGTGCAGACAACAATTTCTCTCTCTGGAAGAGGAAAATGCACAAATGGCTAACCCACCTAAAGATATATGAGTTAAGTGTCTAATTAGTAGGAAAACCTCAGTGTTATCAAGGTAGAAAAACCTGGCTTGTGTAATAGTGGGATGGGCCTCCAGGAAAAACAATTTTGTAACTCTCCTTGGAAAGGTGGATGGATTTTAACACAAGAAAAGTAGAGAGAGGACATTCTAAGGAAAGGGAACAAAATGAAACAAGAAAATGTGATATGCTTTCAGTAACCAGTGTGGTGCTAATGGAAGGAAGTGTTTGAAGCAGGGAAAAAATTGGAGGAAAGACTGGAATTCATCTTAAATGACAATTGCTGTTTGATGCCTTTAACATATCAGGGTGGAGTCTTGTGAGTCTTGTAAAATGCTAAGCCAGCTGCCATAGAAATACATTAGTCACATGCCATAGAGGAAGGTAGGCGCCCAGCTGGTGGCAGGAGCAAGAAAATGGTATCCCAAAGCCGAAAAGTTCAAATTGCGACAGGTCTGGGGCCAAATGTACTCATATTTAAAGTTTGAAATGCTTGGTATGGAATGTCTACTTATAGTAAAATATATATATTTTTTGCACCCAGAGAATATCAATTTAAGTTCCATGAAGGCAAAAAGCCAGAGAAATATATAAATTAGCTTGGGGGGGTGTGGAGAATTCTTTCTATGGTTATGATTTAGTTAGTAAGACTCTATGGCTGTATATTTAAGTACATCTATAGAAATACAGAGATACAGCACAGAAGCATATCACACACACACACACACACACACACACACACACACACAAACACACCATACCACCACTTTCATTGGTACGTGGATGGACAGTTCCATCTCGACAATACTTTCCTTACATGTTGGGATACGTTCAAGTTCACTTTTTACAGCAGAATCTAATCATTTTAATAACCAAACCCGAGTTAAACTTGTGATTCACTTACGTTGGTGGAACATTGGCAAAGTGATCTAAGAGATCGATGGTGAGAGCTTCTTACTTCAGAGATGTGGTGTTCACAGAGTAGGCACGTCTCGTGCATCCTCATAGGCAACACCATATTTGCATATACACATTCCTTGGTACTCTCAGCGAATGGGCTATTTTATTCGAAACCAAATTTTCTTGTTACTGTGGTTACGAAGAGTGTGCACTATGTCATCAAAAGGAAATGGAGTCAAATCCCAGCTCTTTCCTCTGGTCACTGTGTGATCTGAGGAAATAATAATCACCTACCTCCCTGGGGTGTTGTCAGGATGAAATTAAATTTGATTTGTGCACAATGTTTTGAACAATATCGCACGCCTATTAGCCACTTAGTAATCATACACATTAATAATCATCATCATAATTACCTTTAAAAATCAATGACGATCATTTCTTGAGCGCCGAATATGTTCTAGCTACCTCAAACACATTAATTCTAATCTTCACAGAAACTCTGTGGGTTACATTATACTATCCCATTTTACAAATGGAAAAAAAATGAAGTTTTTAGGGACTCATAAACTAACAAAATTGCCCAATGATAAACAGGGGAGCTGAGCTCCGACCTGTATTTGACCCACCTTATTCTTCTTTGTTAATTTTGCTGTCGCTCTAGTACCTTGAAGTACCTCATGTGCCTCAATAGGCAGAATTCCTTTTGTCTGGAATAATGCCTCATAAATATTATGACATACAAAAAAGCTCAAATAATACACCATTTACTGAATGGGACTTCAGAGATCTAACAAAGGAATTAAATAAAAGAATAGTGTGCAAGGCAAAACTTGTGCAAGTAAGCAAACAGACAAAAATAAATTCCAGTTGATGGGCCATCTAATAGTCATTGATACGTGACACTGGTGAGGCGGTGAGGCGCCTGGGTGGCTCAGTCGGTTAAGCGTCTGACTTTGGCTCAGGTCATGATCTCGCTGGGTTTGTGATTTCGAGCCTCGCGTGGGGCTCTGTGCTAACAGCTCCTGGGCTAACAGGAGGCCTGGAGCCTTCTTCAGATTCTGTGTCTCCCTCTCTCTCTGCCCCTCCCCCACTCACACCCTGTCTCTCTCTGTCTCTCAAAAATAAATAAACATTAAAAAAATAATAAAAATAAAGACATTATCAAAAGCCAAAATAACAAGCCTGAAAAAAATATAATAAGGCACATAACTGTTTCTTTTTGATTCTTTATAATAGAAAATTGAAGGTATGTAATCTTCATTTCATTGCAATTAACTTTAGATCACCTTTAAAACCTAAAATGAATATTTTGTGGGCGGTATAATTTATTCCAATAAAGCCAACTTCGTTCCCTATTTTATTTGGAGGCTGACTGGGCAGGGACCCCCTGGGAGGCAGTGCGGTATGATGGTTAAGAAAGCAGAGTTAGGTTCCCATTGCATTTTTCCCATTTATTCGCTGTGTTAGATTGCACACATTAGGTAACTTTCTAAGCCTCAGTGTTTTCATCTGGGTGGACATGATAATAAAAGAATCTGTCTCGCGGAGTTGTTGTAAGGATTAGGGAAGAATACACGTGAAGCTCTTATTTCAGTGCCTTGCCAGAATAAGTCTTCAATAAATATTCGTGGTTACTCTTTTTACTATGGAAAAGTAGAATGGTTTAGCAGAAAGCATATGAGATTTGGATAGGATATACAAGGCCTCATTCAATTACTTCCTATTTATGGAACTAAGCACATACAAAACTGTCTTCCAAGAAGGAAATCTTGGAGAGGTTGTATTCTTTATTGGAGGGGTTCTAAAGGTAAAGCCAGGATAGATCTTGAGGGATGAAAGTAGTTTTTTTCTAGGAAAGCCGTGATAATGTGTAAGTTGTCATACTAAATCTTCAACCCCAGCAAAGATATTGAACTTTTAAGCGGAAATAAAAAGTTCTCCAAAA
Organism: Panthera pardus; assembly: GCF_024362965.1. Lineage (NCBI taxonomy): Eukaryota > Metazoa > Chordata > Mammalia > Carnivora > Felidae > Panthera > Panthera pardus. The sequence continues at coordinate 97,869,168 of NW_026526810.1, read as the reverse complement.
AGTGACATAGACCAGAAAGCTGGCAGGAAGAAAAGGGGTTTTTGATTCAAGCAGCTAGTGTGTGCCACTGAGAATCACATCCAGTGGTACGAACCGCTCAGATGCTATGACTTGCTCCACGATCTCAACAAGCCTAGAAGGAATGCATGTCAAAAATTATAAAGGAACTGGTATTTTACCCAACTTGTAAGCTAGCAAGTTAGCGTACCACAGTTTCATGGATGCTGATAGAAGAGGCAACACCCCTGGGTCAGAGATGAAGGACAGTTAATTACTCGCAGCAGTAGCAGTAGCCGGAGTATTGGCATTTGGTTGTGCAAGTTTTTCAAACTCCAATGCCTAATTTTAAGGCTGTGCAAAAAAAAGGGGGATGATAACATCTGCACATTGTGAGAGGGAAGTCCGAGCTGAGGAAATCCAAATCTTTAATAATAGGTAGTAGATGTTTGCCTGCCCTTTTCTCCAGAGGTGGACGCGATCTTTATTATAAGGGACAATAAGCATGCCTGCCCTTCGCCCAAGAGGGAGATCCTATCTTCCAGGCTGATCACTATGCACACATTCTTGTTCAGGACGAAGGTCAGCCAGTGTCACTGCTCACAAGATATGCAGCCATGTGAGTGACCCACGGAGAATTATTGCCTAACAATGCGGCAAGATGCATATAAAAGCTTCTCAAGTCACCCATGTTGGGAAGGAAAGTGCCACTCACAAAAATCTCTTTAGGATTGTGAAACCCATCTATCAAGGCCTCATGTTCCCTACTCTAAGTTCCCCTTGCCTAAAGCTGGGCTGATCACTGCAGGAGCCAGCTCTAACAATGTACTAACCACCAGCTTTGCAGAGCCAGAAAACACCCCTTCTGATGTGCCAGCTGGTTTGGGGCCTGATGCTTTGCATCCTCACAGCTGCCCGGGGCGTGTTCTTTGCAGTGGGTGAGTGATTCCCTGGATAATGAAGAATGATAGGTAATTTTTTTCACCTGAACCCCGTTCTCTATTGACACACTGTTGAAAAAGCAAAAGACGGCTTATTTCAAACCCACTCTGTAACCGTCCCATTGTTGTGAGAGGAGCACAGTGTCACAGTTCTGACTGGGGGTCTCCCTGGGGAACCCTGGCTTGCCAGGCTCCCGGGACAGGGCAGCAAGAACCAGAAGAAGAGGCAAATCTCTCAATCTGCCCTGGAGCTCCTTCCATGAAAGTGAAAGTTTGCTACCCAGGGATGGTCTGGGATTCTTTTCCGGGGACCTTCTTTCAACATCAGATTTCCCAGTCCTTCCCATCAGGATCCATTCTGAGAAAGGCATCAGACATCACACAAATTTTACCTTAGTGTGGTTTAAGGTAGTCTCGGTTGCAGTGGGGGCAGGGGAGGCTTGATTTTTAAGCCTGTTCTTCTAATGAAGAAATAAATCACTGTCTCTAATTCAGAATAATCATAGCATTTGCCAGGTGCCAGGCACTCATACAAGTGCTTGGCATATGTTTACCCATTCTCTTAAGGTTACCTTTATGTTATAAATGAGGAGCTTCAGGTACAGAGATGTTATATAACTCCAAGGTCACACAAATAAGTGGCAGAGCTAGGATTTGAACCTAGGCAGTCCATGGCTAAGTCTGGGCTCTTAGCCACTAACCAAGACAGCCTGTGGGATAAGAGAGTGTTACCCCCATAGTTGGCAGACTCCACCCTACAGGCTGAACTTGAGTAGTGCATATTGATGTATTAATGGCTTTTAATGTGTGTATGGGAAATAAAGTTGAGTTTAGAATAGACGAAAGCTAATTCTCACTAAAAAACAAAGAAACTTCTCTTCCACTCCAGATATGAGGCAACAAAACTCACCCACCCAAAGTGATTAGCAGAAAGATCTCCTAAAAATAAACCATTAATATGGTGGGGCCGGGTTTTACTTTCTCAGATCTTTGGAACTACATTCCCTAAAACAATGACAAATTACATCTCCATCAAGCACATGGTAACTGAAGCCCAAAGCTCATAAATCATCATCAAGAGGCCAGGACGCCTTATTGCACCTGCCACACTCTCTCCTGATGGGACAGCTGCAGCACACCTGTTCTTCCCTGCTTCAAAGTCAGGAGTTATTTGAAAAGAGTTGTCCCAGATTCAGGTTTCAGGGACAATCAACCGGTGCTGATATTACCTCCTTCTGGAGCATCCTATTTACCAATTTCCAATTGTTTTTCCTTCTTGTCCTGAATGGCAATTTAAAAACCCTTCTTTGACACGTTGAAACTTATGCTCATCAACACCTGAAGTTAAGAAGTGACTCCAGGAAGGGGCGCCTGGGTGATGGCTCAGTCGGTTAAGTGTCCGACTTCAGCTCAGGTCATGATCTCACAGTTTGTGAGTTCGAGCCCTGTGTCGGGCTCTGTGCTAACATCTCAGAGCCTGGACCCTGCTTCGGATTCTGTGTTTCCCTCTGTCTCTGCCCCTCCCCGACTTGTGCTCTATCTCTGTCTCTCAAAAATAAATAAATGTAAAAAAAAAAAAAAAAAAAGAAGTGACTCCAGGTAAATAATTGAAAGCTGTGTTTCTATGTAACCATGTCATATATGCAGTTGACAACCCCCTCAAAGTGTTTACTGTCTAAAACTTGCTGGTTTGGGTTCCGTTTATCATTTGTGGCCCATTTAACATTTTTATCTGGCAACAGATGGAGAACCTCATGATTGCCTAAACCCTTATCACCTCCCACAACCACACATGCACACAGATAAGCACACACACAAACATTTAAAATTACAGAAATCGGGGCTCCTGGGTGGCTCAGTCGGTTGAGCGTCCGACTTCAGCTCAGGTCATGATCTCGCGGTCCGTGAGTTTGAGCCCCGCATTGGGCTCTGGGCTGATGGCTCAGAGCCTGGAGCCTGCTTCCGATTCTGTGTCTCCCTCTCTCTCTGCCCCTCCCCCATTCATGCTCTGTCTCTCTCTGTCTCTCTCTGTCTCAAAAATAAATAAACATTAAAAAAAATTTATGAAATTACAGAAATCAAAGGAGTCGCATAGATAATTCAGTTTACACTGCTTATTTTATGGATAAAAAAAAAAAAACTGAGGTCCTGAGATACATATACGTCTACTTGGTCACTGTATTAGTTAGGCCCTTTAGCTGCAAGCAACAGAATGTTACCTCAGACTAGTTTAAGCAAAAAAAGGAGAATAATTACCACATGGATACAGAAATGCCTCCAGGATCTTGAGGGCAGAAATATAAGCAGACTCAGGAACCTGACGGAATCCAAGCCCCGTCTGCAGCCTTGATTTCCCTTTCCTCTACACCTGCTGCTTCAATGTGTTTTTTCTCTCTTTCTCTCTCAACCTGCTTCCCTGACTTCCCCACCTGAAGCCCAAATTCAGGGAATAAACTCACTGACCCAGCTAAGTCAGCTCCCAACTTCTCAATCAAGAACTCAAAACCCAGGAACACAGTCACATGATAACATGACTGCTTCCACCACAACAATGTGGTTGGGAGGAAAATTCCCAGAAAATGAGCAGGGGACAAAATGTTCCATGTGAATCTAGAATTTAGAACTCCTCACTCTTGGTTGTGTTGCCTTTTCTGCTTCATCTCTTAGCCTGCTTTTTGGGTGTTTTTTTTTTTTTTTCAATTTTTTTTCACTTTTTGTTTGTTTGTTTGTTTGTTTTTGAGAGAGACTGAGTGCAAGCAGGGGAGGGGCAGAGAGAAAGGGAGACACAGAATCCGAAGCAGGCTCCAGGCTCTGAGCCATCAGCACAGAGCCTGATGCAAGGCTTGAACCAACAAACACAAAATCATGACCTGAGCTGAAGTCGCAAGCTCAATTCACTGAGCCACCCAGGTGCCCCTCTTATCCTGTTATTTGTAAATTAATAATTCAAATATATGCAAAATCTATACTGTACTCATTCATAACTATTATTTATTGAAGACCTCCTAGATATCTTCTGTGTACTTAATGACTACATAGTTGCATTTTATTTTCATGATTGCTTGGCAAAAGAAGTAATATCAACTCTATTTTCTAGATCCACACTGAATCTCAGATAGAAAGAATGAATAAATAACAGCCAAGACCCAGAAACTAATGTTCATCAACAGATGAACGGATAAAATAGATGTGGTACAGATACACAATGGAAATTAGCCACAAGAAAAGAGGATATCCTTTCATTTGCAACAACAGTGGATGGCCCATGAGCACATTATGCTAAGCAAGGTAAGTCAGAGAAAAACAAGTACCATAAGACATCATTTATATGTGGAATATAAAAAAAAAGTCAAACCTTACTGTAAAAAAAGAAAGAAAACAGAGAGTAAAATGGTGGTTACTGGGAGGTGGGGTGGAGGTGGGGATAAGATGGACGGTGTTTAAGAGAACAAACTTTCAACAAGTAGTGAATAGAGATCTAATACATAATATAAAGAATATAAATAATATTGTACTATAATTGCATCATGTGGTAAATATCACTACAATGGCAACCATATTATAATATATAAATGTCTCAAGGTAAATTTAAATTGTTTAAACCTTCAATTTACACAATGTTACATGTCAAATTTATTCAATTTAAAAAAAAAAAAGGTGAAAAGGAGGAAGATGGGAATGAGCGCAGGGGAGAGTACATGGTAGAGGGAAATAAATGAAATCAACTCTGAGCTTGAAGAGAAATGTACCAGGAGGCAAACTCGAAGTTCAAAACACCAAAATCACTTATCCTATAAAAGAGAAAGATTGTGAGTTTCTTTTTAAGAAACCACAGGCAAGCCAGCCTCACTAAATTTAAAGGATATAAGTTAAGGTTTCCAGGCCCCAAAATATCAATGCCATGACCAGTTATTCCACCATTTTTCATCATGATTTCATGGCAAGGAGGTCTAAAATATCCAAGGAGACTATTATAGAGGGAGTACGTGATTATTACAATCAAAATTAAAGTTAGAAGTTGACTGGTTATGTTGATTTTTGTATACATTTGGACTGTAGAGTAATTAAGCAGGTTAGCCCAAAAAGATGTATAAGCAACACATTGAGCTGCATCCTATGGAGGGTGAACTGGAGAACCAGTGCTTTGCAGGCTACTGTGCTGGAGACAGATGAAGTCCTTAAGTTCCATCTCCACTAGATGTGGGGGAACTAGAACTAGGCCTGTGAGGGACGAATGGCCACTCCAGTCCCAGAGAATCATGTGCCCCTCAGTGATTGTCCCTGGGCATTCTCACAGAGCAGTAACTCCCAATACCCATGAGGCAGTTTTCTGAAAGAGGCTGAGAGGAGATTAAGAATTAAATTCAGGCACATGGCACAGTATCTCATTTCCAGCAGCAACTTGGGGAGGTAAATACTCTCATTTTATTTTACAGATGAAAAGCCTGAGGCTCAGAGGAGTCAGATATTTGCCTGAGGTCACAGAGGGAGGAATAACACATCTGTCTGACCCTACAGGCTCTATATGGTATCTCTTACCACCAGCAGGACAGTCCCCACACAACCTGTCCTAAGCTGGGAAGAGATAAAGAAGGGTCTCCTCATAGCCCCCTGATCCTTGTTCTCAGTTTTAGAGACAGAGAGAGAGAGAGAAGAAAGCAGACACAGAACACTCTAGAAAACTACTTCCTCACCCTCTGAGACCAATCCTCTGTTCCTGGTCTTGTATTAATCACTTCCTATTCTTAATGTTCTTAAACAGAGGCCAGCCCCTCCTTTCATACCCTACCTTTCATCTTTGTGTACTTTACATACCCCTCACTTCCTCTTCTGTCAAGTCTCTCCCTTCTCTTTGGGTGTTCTCTCTCATCTCTTTGCTCCTTTGTATTTTCTTTAATTTAGCTCTTCTCAGCCCTTCCTCATTTTCTTGCCACAATAGCTCCCCTGCTGTGCTTACCTTGGGGCTCCTCCTACCCTCCATTCCCCCTCTCCCAACCAACCCCAGCCCCCCAAAGGCCTCCAGTATCAGGTGGGTTGTGCACCCTGGACCCTCACCATTTACACTCCCCCCACCCAGGGCATGGGCCCCACCCTTGCCTCAGTCTGGTCTGCATGAAAGTTGATGCCTGCAAATGCTCTGTAGGGGATAAACAATAGCAACAAAAGAAAAATGGAAGAGGAAGGCATAAACATTTATCGAGTCAAATATATTCCAGAAACACAAATGTGTATGTTTAAAAATGAACTTTAAAAATTAAGTAAAGTGCTGAGTATCGTGACACTTTTGTATCCAAATGTGTATGCCTTCGATAAAGAAATACAAGATATTAAAATTAGATTGCCACTAGGGACCTATCTTTACCCCTGTGAATTGTAGGAATTTTTATGGTTTCCATCCAAAAACAAACAAACAACCAACTAGTAATTCTAATTCTCCAACACTTTTCTTTGAACTACATTCCTTATAGATCAAATCCATAGTTCCACTGCTTTACTTTCTTTAATCAATATCTGAGTAAAAAAGAATTATATTCAGGAGAAGCAGCAGTATGGGAAATCTGATGCCCTAATTGACTTTGCAGATAAAAGTTCTGGTGCAGAGTAGACCACACCATATATATATTTTAAAGGTTTATTTATTTTAGAGAGAGAGCATAAGTGGGGAAGGGGCAGAAAGAAGGGGAACAGAGGATCCAAAACAGGCTCTTTGCTGACAGCAGTGAGCCTGATGTGGGGCTCAAACTCACAAACCATGAGATCATGATGTGAGCCAAAGTTGGACACTCAACCAACTAAGCCACACAGATGCCCCCAGAGCAGAACACACTATAAAAGATCATCCCATTTAAAGTGGATCTGGTACATGAAAAACCTGGGTTCCCCCGAGTGAATGAATTATTTGGTCATTCTTCACCATACAAAGGTCTCACACACACACACACACACACACACACACACACACACACACAAATTCTTTGTGCTGACCTTAAAGAGTTAAAGCAGTATTCAATTCACCATATATGCATTTGCATACAACTTCTCCAGACTGGAATAGTTCCTCTGAAAGAAGTACACTTGTAAGCAAAGCTCAAGTCAAGAAACCCCAACCACTGATTCACAGGAAAGACAAAGAGGGGCACCTGGGTGGCCCAGTCGGTTAAGCAACCAACTTTGGCTCAGGTCATGATCTCACAGTTTGTGGTTGGAGCCCTGCATCATGTTCTATGTTGACAGCTCAAAGCCTGAGGCCCACTTCAGATTCTGTGTCTCCTCTTCCCCTCCCCTGCTCATGTTCTGTCTTTCTCTCTCTTAAAAAAATAAACATTTAAAAAAATTAAAAAAGAAAGACAAAGAGAAAATCGTTAGCTTCTTGGAACAGCCCACAAGAAAGCCAACCTTAAAAATAGTAGAATTGAGGGGCACCTGGGTGGCACAGTTGATTAAGCATCTGACTCTTGGTTTTGGCTCAGGTCATGATCTCACGGTTCGTAAGTTCGAGCACTGTGCTGGGCTCTGAGCTGGCAGTGTGGAGCCTGCTTGGGATTCTCTCTCCCTCTCTCTCTGCCCCTCCCCCACTTGCTCTGTCTCTGTCACTCTCAAAATAAATAAATAAACTTTAAAAAAAATAGTAGAATTTAAAGGATATTGTTTGATGTCCCCAGGCCCCCAAGCACCCATCACATTACCATTCATTTCATCACTAGATTGAGACTCAAGTTCTCAAGAAACATCAATGCTAAGTACAATTCCTCAAGTCCTTTGTTTTTAAGATTTTTGTTACAAAACTCTTTCAGATTATGATTTTTTTTTTTTAATTTGAGAGAGAGAGAGCACATGAGCCAGAGAGAGGGGCAGAGGGAGAAAGAGAAAGAATCTTAAGTAGGTTGCATGCTCAGTATAGAGCCTGACATGGGGCTTGATCTCACATACCAAGAGATCATGAGCTGAGCCAAAATCAAGAGTCTGATGCTCAACAGACTGAGCCACGCAGGCACCCCTAAAATTCTGATTTAAAATTTCCCCTAAAATATGCTCATCTACCAGAGATACACCAAATTTGGCCTCTTTTTTTTTGAAGGGTCGGTCAGTCCCCCTGCCTGAAACTAAGGCCTTAATTATCACTTAGCAACTTAGCAAGAAACTAACAGTCAGCTGAGCACAAAAACAGAGCAGAAGGCAAGCCCTAAATTCATGGCAGCAAATGAGTGGGAAGTATCCCATGAACCAACAAATTCTTTACGATATTACAGATCACCAGACCAAGCTGGAAGAACACATCCTTGAGAGCTCTGAAATTTTTGCACTGGGGGAATGAAGGTAGCAGAGGTTGAGAATTGTTTTAGAAGAGTTTACATAACTTTCAAGTGAGTGGCAATCCATTCCCTGAGAATTCTTTAGATCAGAATTCTACCATATCTTTACGATTTCTTAAATTATACATTCTCAGACAATGAATATCCAAGATGTGGCCAGAGCTGTTATGAAACACTTCAGAGCATGTGAGCATAATTTCATACTGCATTATAAGGGATTTCTATGAAATTACACGATGCATCTTTCTGAATCTCAAGTCTACCCAAAAACACAAGTGCTCTGAAACTTATCAGTACATTCCGACTACTTGGCTTTCTTATAACAAAGCTTTCAGAAATGAAGAATATTCTTTAAGACTACTTAAATCGGCCAAAATAGACAGTCCCCAATTTAAACAAGAGAAGTTTTGTCATTAAATGGCTGACTTGGCTAAGCATAACATTCTTTTCATCACTTTCTTTTTTACCCAGTGTTTTTCTGTCTTAAAGATATTACGTCTCCTAAACTTTTCTCCAGTTTTTCTTTCCAGTGAATCCACTTAAGTCACAAAAGCTACTCATTGGAAACAAACTTCTTCATTAGCCAATAGGCAATTAGAAAGCTGGTCAAATTTTAGACTTCAGCTCTATTTTAAGGCAAAAACGATTCTTATTCTTGCTTTGATCTAAGATCACTTGGGAAATCCAGAAGCGCTTCTGAAGGAATTTAGCTCACCGTTTTTGGCAAAGAACTCAGAAAACATGGAATAAGGATCTGACCACCCAAGATGGACCACCTAATACATGTGTAAGAGAAGGGCAAAGGTGTATTGTCCATTTGTTCAGGCATATTCTAACGGAACTCAGGGTCCCCCAAGGATCACCATCCCATTTGGACAAATATGGTCTAAATCATTAGTATTCATCTCTCCGTTTTTCTGACACCGGTCCAATGTGCTAATAAGAAATTTCCAGCTGCCTGAGGAGTGCTCCCCGTTCATGTATTTCTGGGAGTCTCCAGAGTCTGTCTTCCATGTGCGGTTCCCACAGCACCCACAGTGCATGGCTGGCGGAGGCTGCTCTGGGAAGCACGGCACACTTCTGCTGGGGGCCACCTGGCAGACGGGGCAATTGCTGCCTGCAATTGTTCCCAGCACTGCAATCCTCCCATGGAGAAGAGGCTCCCTGCCTTTGTGGCACACTCTATAGATGGGTCCCTATGCAGTAGGTCACTGAGCCCCCATGTGTCACAGATTGGCATGGCATGGCTTTTATTTACAGTTGCCCCTCTCTTCCAAGCCCAGAAGGGCTCCAGGAGCTGGGCTGTGATTCGAGTCTCATATCAACTCCATGGCTGGACTCCATCTTCCTCCTTCTCTCTGATGAGTAAGACGTTCAGATAAAATCCCCCTCCACCCCAAGGGCTGTTTCTCACAAGATCTCCTTAGCACCCTACAAACAGTCATCAGGTCAACTTACCTGTTGTGGATACAGCTGAGGCCCAGATGAGGTCCTTGCTGCTCAAAGCCTACTTCGACAAGGCTCCAAACGTTCCCTTGGAGGTGATCAGACACGATCTATGATGTAAAATTGTCTTGATTAGAGGAACTAAGATGTCCCACATCATAAAGAACAAAGAGGATTTGATTCAGGAAACAAAAGACCACCAGGGCAGGCAAATAAGGAAAGGCAAGGAGAACAAAAAAGGGAAAAATATAAGAAGGAAATAGAAAGCAGTGGGTTTGTGCCAGCAAAGGGCTTCCTGGTAATGTGGCTGACAAGGTTTAAAAGCAGCTTTTCATTCCGGCAATGATAAGATGGTCATTCCCAGTTGGACCAGGCCCCAGGCTCCACTCCAAAGCACTTTGCATAAAGGGTGGGTAAATGCAACGTGACCTACTTGTGTCTGTAATCCAGGAAAGCCAGAAGAGGAATAATGACAGGGTAAAGAAAATTCATTATGCTATTTACCCCCCTCGGACTGAATGCCCCAGCTGTTTGATTTTGCTGATCCTAACAAGCTGTAGTATGGTGTTGGGGATGGCAAGAGCCTGCCAACAGTTGGACGTTTCCATGGGTTTAATTATTCTCTGATAATAACTTCTCCCTATTTCTATAAAGAACAGATGATCAACAATACCAGCCCAGGGTCCTGCATACTATGCAGGGGAAGATACAGCTTTTCCCAAACACAGTTTATGAATGTCGTATCCACATTGTGATGTACTCACTGCAAAGTTTTAATATCAATAATAACGGTCTTTCCATTACACATATTTAAATAAATGCTTTCCACGTGAAGCAAGAGTAATTATTATCAATATTTGGGTGAGCCAGAATACCGGTGACAGCTCCAGCAGCTGCATTCAGCTTTGGCTCAGTAACAAAACGCAGAAAGCTCCCCAGTGAGAAACAAGGCAGGGTTTGATGAGTTCCACTCAGCTCTTCAGTTACAGATTATTAAAAGATGAATTATAAAATTGGCACAATAATGGCCATGCACATTCTTTCTGGCCAGCATCATTCCCAAGACTCTGATAGTCACAGAAGAATCTTTAAATCAGAGGACACTTCGGGTCTAACTCAAACAGACAGTGTTTGTAAAACTGCCACGCATCATTAGCGCGTTCACTTCCCTGAGCGATTGTTCAATTACTCACCACAGACAGCCACATGCGGTTGCTAATGGGACAAAGACAATACGGGATGACATAAGGGTGTGGACATTGCCATTTTCTAGTTCCTGGATAAGAATGAAGGACATGGAGGCAAGTAGACAATGCTTTCAAAGATATTTAACCAGAAGCCCTGGACCGAGAGCAGAGTTCTATGTGGTTTCCCAAGCAGACAAAGGTTTTTAGCCGCATGTTCATGGGAAGTCTAGGTAGAAGTCAGCAAAATATGCTGAATCTATTAGGATGTTGACTAATTCCAGTACCACACACTAAATATTTATTCCCTTTCAGATTTCCTGTTTTAGTAAGAATTCTCCAGATAAACAGAACCAGTAGGACAGATGGATCTAGATCTAGATGTCTGTAGCCACATAAATAGATAAATAAGGATACAGATACAATATAGATAGATATATTTATGTTATATAATATAATAGATACAATGTAGATATATTATATGTTATATTTATTATACATAATTATATATTATATAGATACTAAGAGAGATAGAAAGATAGATATAATATATCGAGAGAGAGAGAGAGAGAGAGAGAGAGAGAGAGAGAGATTGAGTTTTAGGAATTAGTTCATGTAAGTCTGGGCACTGGCAATCTGGAATCTGTAGGGCAGGCCAGCAGGCTATATTCAGGTAAGAGTTGATGTTTCAGACTGAAATCTGCACAGCAGGCTGGTGGGCAAGAGATTCAGGCAAGGTTTCTATGTTGTGGTCTCAGAGCAAAACCCAACTGATTATATGAGGCCCACCCGCATTACAGAGAGTAAACTGCTTTATTCAAAGTCTACTGATTATAAATGTTTATTACATCTAAAAATTATCTTCGTAGCAACATATCGACTGGTGTTTGACCAAACAACTTGACACCATAGCCTAGCTAACTTGACATTAAAATTAACCATCACAGGGCACCTGGGTAGCTCAGTTGGTTCACCATCCAACTCTTGATTTGGGCTCAGGTCATAATCCCAGGGTCATGGGATCGAGTCTCATGTTGGGCTCTATGCTGAGTGTGGAGTCTGCTTAGGATTCTCTCTCTCTCTCTCTCTCTCTCTCTGCCCCTCTCCCCCGCTCACGTGCTCTCTTTATAAAATAAAATTAAAATTAAATAAGATAAGATAAAATAAAATAAATAAAATAAAATAAAATAAAACCATCACATTACTTTTTCCTAAAATATAATGGCTGAAGATAGAATATGTATATTAATGAGGGTTCTCAGCATTCCACATATGTGGCTGAGTATGGCTGCCACTGTGTGTCTCACATTCACACACATCCCCCAGGACATGAAGACAGCAGGCATCTTTCAGAGTGGACCCAGGAAGGATACATGTACACAGGACTTCAGTGAGCTGAAGTGAGGGCTGGTGTCTCCCTCCCTGACCCTCCACCCTTTCTAGGTCGACCTTTATCTAGCACACTTGAGGGGAAGGGAGCTTTGACGGGTCCCTGTGTACCTATCACTTGACCCTCTCACTGGTCTCAAGACAACATTGGACCTCCACTTGTGATGCTTCTGGGAATCCCCTGAAGAAGGCTAAGAACATGGTTTGTCCTTAAGAGGCTGGCCTAGGCAGATGGGGCCAGGAGAAGAACTCTTCAGTGCCCCTTCCTTTAGTTCCTCATCTAACACACCAAGTGGTATGGGTGCAATAGACTTTACTGAAGGTTTGGAGATAGCTAGAAGATACTACAGCATAGAAATAAATTAATACTGAACACTAAGCATGATTGTTCAATGTCTGTAGAAATTTACAAGATAAACTCTTCTTAGGGACTCCCCCTAGGATACAGCCCAATTCCAAATCTCAATTCCCTGTCTTATAGTCCATCTTTCCCTTACCCTTTGAAGACAGAGCTATTTCTTCTGTCCTTCCCAGAGTGACTCTCCATCCCCTCTCTAGGACTGATCTGCAACGGTACCAAGGCAATCTGTGGTCCTCCACAGTCTCCAACAATACCTTTCCAATCCTGGGATTATTCATCCAGAATGTGTTCTGGTCAATAATCCAAGTTAGGTTATGGTATTTCAAATATAGTCGCCCGTGGAGATTTCTCCACAGTGTGATGTGACACATGATCTACTATACCCCAGGTTCTTCCTTTAGTCTTCTAGGGTACTACAGATAACTTCTGGACAAAACACACACGTATGATGCAGACATACACATAACAAGAACAAAAATAATTCTCTGAAGCAGTGCAGTCTAAATTTAGGAGAACAAAGAAAAATATTTTCTTCAAACAAGAAATCTGTCAAGCTTTGTCTACCCACAACAGGAAGAATAATTTATGTTTTCGTGCATAGTGATACTAGTTCCCCTTTTCATCAGCTCCCTATTCCTGATGACTCTTGGAAGCCCTCTAGGCCCATCAGAGGACCTTTCCTAACAGTAGAATTCCTCTCCGCCTGAGTAATACCCTAAGACAGTCCTTCCCAATCTTGATCATGGCACATAATAAACTCATAGTATGATAAACTCATATAGTGCAACAGAACAAATGGACTAGTACGTTTATGGCAAGAGGCTGCCCCAGGCCCCATCTGGCCTCCCAGAGTAAGAAAGGAACAGTACCTTGGCACGTACCTACTCTATACATTACACCCCCAAGGAACCCCAGCATACCTGTAGGGAAGCTCTGCCCGTGCTACGCGCATCTCCCTTGAAGCGGATCAAAATTTTAGACAAAACTTCCTATCCCAATGTCATTGACAAGTGGCAGGAGAACCATATAAAGATAGATTGTCCCACCATGAGCAGTAAAGCCCCCAAAACTAGACTGAGAACCTGGGCTGTGGTTTATTAGATGCATCTATAATAACTGGCCTTCAAAACATTGAAAGAGAATCTCTCTCCGAACTCAGCTATAACAATTCCTGAGTTGACAAAATGTGGTTTGAAAAAGCTGATTGGAGGGGTTGACTACTCTTTTTATAGGGGAGAAAACAAAGTTCTTATACTCTAGAAAAATCTCCCTCTTTTTCACCTGAAAAGGTGAAGAACAACAAGAACAGAACTGTAGTCCCAACCTTCTTGATAAACATGAAAAATTCTATTACTTAAGAGTATTTGTACCCAAATCCTGGTTTTTGATTGTCATTAAAAGATAAGGACAGTGTCTTTCTTATTTTCCATTGTATCCCAGTTGCTAGGAAAATGTTTGGCACCCAGTAAATGTTCAATAAATATTTATGGAAACAATGTGCCCCACACTTTGAAGGATTGGACAACTTTTAGCATACTCATCCAAAATTTAGGGAATTGAAATTCATTCCACTTGTCAATTATAGTTTAAGGAGATTATCTAGCAGGGGGGGGCGGCTTTCTTGAAATAAGATTTCAGACAGAACTCCATCTGTTGACTAATGATACAGATATTAAGAAATAAGAAGTCTCTAACAAAATTGTGAAGTCTGGCCTCCTGCCTGTGTAGAGAAGCAGTTCAAGTGCCATTATCTGCTTACACGGCAGGACATGAATCCTTCAACTCCTGTTCTTCACCTTCAGAATTTGTTGAGAAAGCAGATACCCCCACCATGGAGCAAACAGGCGCTCATGCCGGTTGGACTATGAGACATCCTGCTGGCCAGATTCTTCTCTGAGCGTTCAAAATGTTTCTAAACATATTCACTAGTTTCTTGATGAGAGTCAGTAGCTAATGCAATGCATATGGCTCAGTTAAAATAAACACAAGCACAGTTAAAAATTTATTCAAATCGTCATTCTTTTTGCTGTTGTTGTTCATAATAACTGGACCAGAAAGGAGCCAAAGTTTCTATCTTTCACATCTATGACAAAAGAAATTGTTTAAACAAATACATAGTATATATAAGCAAATATATTAATAAAATTATAGGAGACCTCACTAATCCTACTGTGAAACCTAAAATTTCAAATATCTTTATAATATTTATACATAAAAGGGTTTAGGCTTAAAAATCTTTTTTAATGTTTATTTATTTTTCATAGAGAGACAGAGTGTGAATGGAGGAGGGGCAGAGAGAGGGAGACACAGAATCTGAAGCAGGCTCCAGGCTCTGAGCTGTCAGCACAGAGCCCGACGCGGGGCTTGAACTTATGAACTGCGAGATCGTGACCTGAGCCAGTGTCAGATGCTTAACTGACTGAGCTACCCAGGTGCCCCAAAAGGTTTAGGCTTTATAAAAAAAAACAGTCATATATTTATTAAAGCATGCTAACTGGATTTCTCCATCAATGCTTTGTTGTAGTCTGTTACCTTTAATGATGCACTAAAAAGTGCGAAGTACGTAAATCCACAGTATTTCTCTTTATAGTATCTTAATTTAGTCTAAATTGGTGAGGTTTTGTTCTATGAAAACACTGAGCTTATGAACACAAATAATACTGCTTAACCAAATATATGGGATTAAAAAAATAGAATGCTTCCACACCAAAACATACAACTCTTTTGCAAATACCAATTCTTGTCCTTTCTCCTTGACTATGACCAACATGTCACCCTAGAAATAGTGACTGAGTCACACAATGGAAAGAAGGCAAAATAAAGGAAATGTTTTTTTCTTATCATCTGTATTCTTATATTTGTCTAGTTTATCACTAAACTATTCACTTTCTAAAATTTAGATCCTAGGTCACAGAATCACAGAAAAGAGAGTGAGAGCCAGACCATGCCTCTGTCGGCAAAGACAAATGGGTTTTTATCTTGGTCTTAGATTCCCCAGAAGGTTTTTTTTTTTTTTTTTTTTTTAATTTATTTTTTTTTTGGGGACAGAGAGAGACAGAGCATGAACGGGGGAGGGGCAGAGAGAGGAAGACACAGAATCAGAAACAGGCTCCAGGCTCCGAGCCATCAGCCCAGAGCCCGACGCGGGGCTCGAACTCACGGACCGCGAGATGGTGACCTGGCTGAAGTCGGACGCTTAAACGACTGCGCCACCCAGGCGCCCCACCCCCAGAAGGTATTTTTTGTAATGTTATTTAAGATTCATTTCACACATACTTAATAAGCATCTTCCCTGTGCAAACTCACACTTCTATTATGCTTCTAGAAATATTTCCCTTATTTGGTGACTTAAGTTGGAGGACACCCAATTAGCCACTTCTGGAACTACTCGTTTCTAAGTTTACACTTTCAAGAAGCATTTCATGACCTTCTCTGGGCCCAGCACTGGGCCTACAGGGAAAATAAGGCAGTCCTTTGCCTAAGAAACAAACTCACAATTTAGAGAAAAAAATAGACCTGTAACAAATCAAGTTAATGCCACTTTATCTGGAATACAACAGAGGTAGTTACAAAGGAGGGCCAGCCAACTCTGTCTGGGTGCTGAAGAAGGACATATGGAGAAAACAATAGTTCATCTGGTTCTCTGAAAGATAAGGAGATATTCTCTGAAGGAAATATGAGCACAAGGCATTCCAGACAGCAGGAATAGCTGTGCATGGTGAGGGAAAAACAGTGGGCAAATGATGCATAGGTCATAATCATCAGAAAACAATAGCATAGGGGATGGGTAAATGCTAGAAAGCCAAATTCAAAAAACAAATCATGAAGGATCTTATATGCCCAGGATAATTCTGCTCACTTTTATAAAAGCCAGTGTCTTTTAACCTATTTTTAAGTGACAGAAAGCTTCAATTAATTGTTGGAAACTATGACTCTTCTCCCTAGAAAACACACAACATGTATACACAATGTGTTCCCTGACCACATGGTACCTCTCCACTATCCAGACACACCATCCTTTGTCTTTTCATTGTCCTTGCATCTCCAGACTTCTTAATCCAAAGATCAGGGTCTCCCTTCAGACCTTGACACAGGAACTTGAATATGAGTGAGAAAGTCCCAAGAGATTGTCTTCACAACTCAGACTGTTTTTCCCTCCTATCTCCAGTCCTAAACTTGCCAATAAAATCTGCCTTTCCCACGTCTTCTTATTCTCTCCTGCAGCTACGCCATCGAGAAGCCTTCAAATTTTGAAACATCTCTTTCTTTTGGAAGATCTCTTTCTGCTCTGGCTCCTTCATTTTCAACTTTGGGTTGTAACAACCATGCCACCAATATCTGTGATCACTCTCATCCAGCACAGCCCAGCCTATAACTCTGAAGATATTTAGAGTCCCTCTTGTTTCATCCCATCTACAATTAGCTTCTAGATGTAAAGATGGGCAAGCTAAAAATAGCTATAACTTTAACATTTCTTCTTTGATCTTATTTTTCTATTTTAATAATTTCTGTTACCTCATTATGGATCTTTTACAGGTTCTCAAGAACCTTTTTAATAAAGAGATATAAGACTAAGGCTAAAGGCAACGAGTAATTAGCAGTTCCCACAATTTGATGTACTATGCATGCATCCTACATCACACTGTCCTTCCTAACCCCAGAGTCTGATTGCTACTTTATTATTTTTTTTAAGTTTATCTATTTCTTTTGAGAGAGAGAGAGAGAGAGAGCGTGCATGAGCAGGGGAGGGGCAGAGAGAAAGGAGGGATAGAATCCCAAGCAAGCTGAGCTGTCAGTGCAGAGACTGATACAGGACTCCATCTCCTGAACCATGAGATCACGAGCCAAGCTGAAATCAAGAGTCAGAGGCTCAGTTGACTGAGCCACCCAGATGCCCCTGGTTGCTACTTTAAATATAACTTAGGGCTCATGACATGTTTTTTCTAAACATCTCAACCCACAATAAAAATATCAAACAGATCATTGTGTCTCCATGGGTAAACAACAAATCCTGGAGGCCTATGAACAAGTCAAGAAGGAGACATTCTCCATGTTTCCTACCCCTGCTTGCCCATGTGCGCTTCAAATATCTCCAAAAAAGTCTCAAGAAAATGTGCGAGCTCAAGTCCCAAAGACAGAGGAGTCAAACTCATGCCTGGAATAAGTATAGATATCTGTCAAAATAAATCACTGCCCCTTTAGGGTGAAAAGGGTCCAATGTGGTTAACTTATGACCGAGAGGCTGGATGGTTTCCTCAAATGATAGTCTGTGCTTCTGGCCATTGAGCATGTGCTGAAGCAGTAGCTAGATCTGCTGTGGTAACTGGGAGCCCTTATTGTTGAGCTCACACATAGTCCCCATCTCAACCACCATGACTGCTGGTATTCACAGGCTTATTCAGGCATTTTCCCTAATAATCGCTGCCATCGAAGGCCAACCCTTGAATGGACTATCATGCAGCTGTATTATTTCCTCACATTCTATTTCTGAGTCAACCCATCTGCAAACCAAGCTCAGGATTTTCCTTCTCTCAGTTGGTCAGAAGAGATTACTCCTACGTCCCTTAGGTGTAAACTGAGGGAGAGGTGCCGAATGCCTTCACAGGGAAATCTGAAGCTGGGATGACAATTCAGAGTTACTTCAAATTGAGGTGAGGGGTACAGATCTGTATATCCCCACGTAGACCAGTCTACAGAGAAGAGCTGACCTAGGAAGGAGGTGTGACCATGGATTAGGAGACTCTCCATCCAAGACAATTCCATCTGGTAACTGGGAACTATCTTCTAGCCACAAACACTCCCAGAGGCAGGCCTGAAGGAGGATCTAGGGAGAATATCACAGAATCCGTTACACAGCCTGAGTTCAAATCCAGAATCTGCCAATTTTTAGGTCTATAATTTTGTGTATTAGTCTGGGTTCTCAGTGAAGCAGATACCGAGACAGGATTAACATACAAGAGATTTGTCAGGAGGGTAACACTAGTGTACTGAGTTTCATAGTGTTCCCACCAAATTCAAAGCCTTCCCAGTACCTCAGAATGTGACCTTCTTTGGAAATGGGTTTGTTGCAGATGTAATTAGTTAAAATGAGGTCATAGTGGAGTAGGGTGGTCCCTCAATCCAATATAACTGGTGTCCTTTTAAGAAAAGGAGCAGAGACATGCACAGAGAGAACATGTATAAAGGCACAAACACTGCGAGAAGATGGTCACAGAACAAGAGAGGCAGACACTGAAGCTATACAGCTGCAAGCCAAGGAGTACCAAAGACTGCTGGCAATGCCAGAGGCTTAAAGAAAGGCATGGGACAAGTTCTCCCCCAGAGCCTCCAGAAAGACTGGCCCTACTCACGCCTTGATTGGAGACTTCTAGACTCCAAAACCAGGGACAATAGATTTCTGTTGTGCTAAGCCACCCAGTTTGGGCACAGTAGCCATGGTAAACTAATATAGCCTGAGAGGAAAAATGGGGGAAGGATTTGGAAAATGTTGGGAGTGATGTTAGCCTGTGGTGCCTGACTGACACCTGTGAAGAAAAGCAGACGAGAAGGAAGAGGGATGGAAGAAAGATGTTTCTGCTTGTCACAGTGAAGGGGGTGCTCAGTGTCCTGCAATGTCCAGGAAAGCCCCCGCAACAAAGAAGTATCCAGTCCAAAATGTTCTTAGTGCTGAGGTTGAGAAACTGAGCTAGAACAATACAATTAACCTTTAAGTTTCCGTGGCTGTAAAATGAGGTCATTTATTTATTGTACAGCTAGTACGTGTGACTGAAACAAAGTCCTCATGGAGGTTATACTCTAGTGAGGATAATAATATCACCTACTTCATGAGGTGATATTATTTAGGCTTTGAAGCTTAAAGGATTAATAAATGTAAAACACTTAGAACAGTACTTGGCACATACTGAGAGCTTTTTTAAAGCAATGATTACATTACCTATTACAAAGTATGTGCTCATTAAAAAGCAACTGATAGTACTGTAAAACATAGATGAATCAATATTTCCTAGCAGAAAGTTGGCTTCCTGAGTACCTCGTGTCTCCTGTGCCTGTCATTCATCCTCAACTTCCCATGGGGACCTACAGGCATTCCAAAGCTTCAGAGGGGTAATAAGCCCATGTTAAAGAAAACAATTAGTAGGTCTAGGTGGTGCTTTTTTTTTTTTTTCCTGAACAAGTGTAGTAGTTTCCTAATGTTCTCAAAGAGGAACAAACAAAGAAGGATACAAATATACAAGGGGGAAAATTCCTTGGCAAAGGCAGCCTAACTCTATCTCAAACTTGAATTCTGAATTAATGATGCCCCTCCAGAAAGCTCAGTAACCCATCTAATGGAAAAAGGTGGTAACAAGAAAAAAATCATGGTGGTCCTTTGCACAAATTTCCACCAAAGTTACAGATACAGGCATCATTTTGTACTAGGCTTCGTCAGCTGATCCTTGTTTACACATTTTTTTTGGTGATTTGTTTTGCTTCACAGGCTTAGCCACCCCTGGCTCAGGAACAAGAAAGCCCTAAACATTTCATTCTGTGAACTCTTGACTGATTCAAGGGAAAGGCTGACCTAGAAAGGCAAATCACACAGCCCAAAGGACAGAAGCTTTGATTCCATGCAGAAAAAGCTCTGACTTCAACTCTCTCCTACATTGCTTGCTAGAGAATTTGGGGAGGATGAATTGCCTGTATGTGCTCCTTGCATTCCTGCCGGCATAAGAGGTTGTGTCCAAAATTTGATGAGGGATTGATAAACAAGAAAACCTCACTGGAGGAAGGGGAATGCAGACCTCATTTTTCTCTAATAGAGCAGAGCTAATTAGCATCAGATTTTTAGGTAATTATGAAATCACAGAGAATCACCATTGAAATGATTTTCTGCTGCTTATATTTCTCATGGAATTGTTTCTAGACATGAAAAATGGATCCCCCTCCTATACTTGCCCAAGAGAAAAGAATGACTATTAACAAGATTTGTGTGTTTAATAAGGATTTGATTAGGATTGGTGTTCTTTCCAACTGTGACCCTGACTTGGGTCCAGAATGTAGATTTGCATGCATTGGCAAAGATGAAAATGAACAATGGGCACAATGGAAAATAAGGAGAGAAGTTCCATGGATGTTTAGGGACATGGTCTGTTTCATCATGACTAATGAGTTGTAACTTCTATCCTCTCTTCTATGGCATTTAAAAAAAAAGCGGGGCGGGGGGGGGGGAGGATTCTAACAGATTTCAGTAAGACTTTCCATACATTCTTCCTTTCCTCTCCAGGGGACAGGTATACTTTATTACCTATGGTCCCTTCCCATACTTGACTGCCCCACGATAGAATTTTAATTATTTGTTTTAAGATCCAAGAATGAAATTGTGTTCCAATGTATTGAAAGAAAAAAAGAAAGAAAGAAAGAAAGAAAGAAAGAAAGAAAGAGAAAGAGAAAGAAAAAAAAAGAAAGAACGAACTTGTCTCTATTTTCCACTCTTAATTTTAGAAAATTTTCATCACACTTGAAATAACAGCATTCATCCTCCTTAGCTTTATGGTACACCTTTAATTTATAAATGTCAGGGATTTGTAAATCTGTTGGGTGAAACATTATATGAGAGAAATGAGTCTTTACATTGTTTACATTGAACTAACAGAGCAATTTTAAGTTATGACTATGTGAATAGAGTTTAAATGGGCCCTCAGCAAAAACTTTTTGAAGATCCTTTTCTTTGACAAAACATACAAATGACAGACATCCTTTTGATTCTGGCACCAAATTTCTAGTCTCCCGGTGTTTATGAATAGCACAATCGGGGATGTATCAAAAAAACAACACATAGAACTTTTGATATTCTACCTTTCTTTTCATGAGAAGTCGGACAAAACTGACGTACTCTACCAAGAACATTATGAGCAACACATTGCATGTGTTAGCAAGTTTCAACCTCTTTTCCTGTCTAATATCACACAGAACTAAACTTTTTTTGCTAGAGAATCTAGAAGAATGGCTGCAATATAAATGGTCAAGAAAATTCCATCACAGTTTTTTTTAAAGATGGTTTATTTTAGTTATATTCTGTTATATATGCTACACATGGCACAAAAGTGAGGCAAACATATAACACGGAAAGAGAATATTACCTCGACCTCCTCAGTCTCATGTCGCTTTCCACACACCTCTGTTACGACGCACATGGTGTGCTATCTGTCTGCCCTATATTCCCACTAAGCTCAGCTCTGGGAGAATAGAGAGCAAGCCTTGGTCTTCTTTGTTTTCTTAGGACCTAGTTCTTAGTAAGTATTCAAACATTTATTAAGTAAATAAGAATCAGGTAGTTCACTTCTACTGTTACTTAGTAGCCAAACAAGGACTAAAACTGGAAAAACTGATAAATAAATTAATTACACATTTCTTGTCTAGTAATCAAAACAATCTCAGCCCTTCAAAACCAGGATTCCTCAAGAGAAATCAGCCCTGCAGAAAATGATTTGCATGCTCGTTTTTTCAGTTCTCTCAAGGATGGTACATTCTTGATGCATAGAAGAGAAATTAATTAGTTCATTATATACAATAGTTCCTTAGGGCATTAGGGCTTAAGTCTCTCAAACTCTTGTTGAGAAGGGTTGGTATTGATCGCTATTGCACAAATTTAAAATATGAATATGAAAAATATTTAAATCAGTTTTCTGTCTGACCTTAGGGAAAATAATGTCATGTATTGATTAAGCCAATCTGCTAATGAGCTGGTTAAAAGTTTAGTGATTAGTGTGGTATCCAAAGCCCAGATACCCTAGAAAGCAGAGCCTGAGACAAGGATTTAAGGTATTAACACTTTATTTGTGAGATGTAAGCCCAGGGCAGGAAGGAAAAGAATGAGTCAAGAAACAACATGATGCAGATTGCTATCTCCCTTCCCCGCACCACCCCGACACATGAGCTGGCAAGGGACACAGCAGGTCACTTGGCAGGCATGTTCACATAGCACCTGAGATTTGTCCAGAAGGACAGGGAGGAACTGTACCCCAACATGGTCCACGGAAGCTGGGATGGAGGGAGAATTTATCTATCCGGCCCCCCTCTCATTTCTCATTGGTCAAGGCTCACCCAGAGGAAGCCAATACCCACCCACTTCTTGGTTGTATCATCCAGCCCCTCTGCAGTCCCTCAAGATTCCAGATCTCACACCTGCAGAGCAGTATTTTAGTCAAGTCCAAAAATGCAGGGGCTACCAGTTGAGGGTGGGGTCCACTGACAGGAAAAAAAGAAGCAGCCATGGAAATCTAAGACTTACTACCTAAGACACAAGGCTTATGCCTCCGCGCAGCTAGATTAAACCAGGGTGAAGGGCTTAGAAAACACTTTCTCCCTGGAGACCAGTTGTTATGGCATACATGAAGGGGCGTTCCATTATAATAAGAAAGGATCCTCCAAAGACTCTCTCTGCCTTAGATTTCATGTTCTGAGGAAGTGGCTCTGGTCCAAAACACACACTCTCCTTTTACCTTATCTTGGAGAACGCTGGGCGTTAGTCCAAGCTACTAGTTTACCATGTCTCCCAAAAGCTAAATTGCTATGTCTGGGTAGAGTTTGAGGAGACCACTCCAAGGAATTGTTTAGCTTGGGTTGTTTTCAAAAGCTTATTATTTGTACAATTCTTCAGGCAATTTGTGTTAAGACCTGGTGTCATCAGTCTTTCACCTTTATTTAGTCTTTTGGCTAATTCACCTAGACTCATGAATTAAGTATTTCAACTAGCCCTATCTAACTCCAGATAAACTAAGCCAGGTAAGAGTTAGTATGATCGGTCTCTTAAAATGGGTAGGTGACCACAATTCTTAAATTCTCTGCTAGAATTTATTCTCCTACAATAAAACTGAACACTGATGAACTAGAGGTTACACAAATGTCTAGGGGCACAACACAGCTTTTCTAACAGCAGAAAACTACACTCACCGAACCTTTCTAGGCTTTGGTCCACTTCGACACTATCATTTGGAATGATATATATCATTCCTTAGGTACCCTGTGGAACAAATCTACCTGTAAATCCTGCCACTCATTTGAACAGTTAAATGTTGAAACACATCTACCCAAGTCCAATCTATCCAGATCCAACCACACATGATAAGATATTGGTAGAGACCACCAGAATTTTGTCAAGGGTTACAAGCATTTGGGGTTTACCATCCAGTTTCCTTAATCTTTTGTTATAATGTTAACAGTCCCTAGAGCAATTACTCACCTTGGAAAATTTAGATTAAGAAAATACCTAAGTGTATCAAAAGCCATGAGGCAAAAAAAAAGTCTAAGAACATTTAGTGTTTTCAAGTTAAAGCTAAATAAACTGGAGCAGTGCATTGAACTAAGGCCTTGAGGAAGAGAAAGGCTGCTAGATCCCTTGTGTAAAGGAGCAACTCCACTCCTGAGTTCTCCCTCTGTGAAGCCATTTTTTTTGGCATCAGGCTTGCGTTTGATCCATTAGCCTTCATCCATTTGAAAGTTTCATGACATCATCTGTGCATGCTCGCAGTACTGAAGGTTCCTTTTTGTGGAACACTCTACCATGTCGCATCATTTATCAAAAGCAGCTGGCCTCCATCTATACTCTGATTTAGTCTGAACTGTGCCTAAGAGCTCTGCGATCACTATGGAGACTGACTTATTACATTTCTGCTGAGATCTCTGCTGGAATGAGTGATTGATGGCCAAAGCTCTCCCCCTTGGCCCATTTTTCCCAGTAGCCCCTTCTTCTATAATTCTATTTGGCTCCACTGTAACCAAAAGTTTGTGCTCATCTTAATAGAACGAAATGTATCGTGGTGAGACAAACACAAAATGTGGCCCCTGCAGTGCCAATCCTGGCTCTAAGGCCAACTGCAACTGTGGTCTTAGGCAACGTGCTAGATACAGTTTCATAGACCACAGAACATGAAGGACTGAAATCTAGCAGATATAAACTAGTACAGTCACAGTGATAGTCAAAATGTTGAAATATTTTTATATTTCTTGCTAAGGAGCTGCTGCCCCAAGCTCCCTCCTCCAGCTTCAACACCCAGCTACCCTGTCTCCTCTCCCTGAATCTTTGATTCAGTAACTACCATGCAGTAACTAAAGGGGTAAACCTAGTCCGTTCTCTGCTCCAGCATTAGAGCTGGCATCCACTCTGATCCATCTTGACCCATCTGTGCCTGAGCTATACCAGTTGTTCAGTCATCTGAACAGCACCCCTGAGAAAATGTACTTAGAAGCAATAGCCATAAAACTGCGGGGCCCTGAAGAATATTGAGAACAATTGAAATGACCACTCTAGAATAGATTTACTCCCCTTCTAAACATCTGTTGCTAATTTCTCTTGTCACTTAACTGAACACCAGGGACTCTTTCCCCTGCTGTCATTTTGGCCCAGTCCTTATTTTCACAGTGCCTATTGTGATTTCAATTAGTTTCTCAAGGCAATACACGTGTTAACCATCCTTTGAATATAGTTATATAAGAACAAAGTCCTCTCTGAAATGATGTATTAACTCAAAAAACTGCCAATCAAAATTTCTAGGAAAATTCAGTATTGGCAAAATAGAGCAGAGAGAAACTGAAAAGAGTAAGAATTTGAGCCTGAAAAAAGAGAAAAGTAATGTGAAAGAGAATCCAAAAACTCCCCCCTTAAACTTAAGCTACCGAAAGAAGAAATGGAGAGAGCCAAGATGTGCCAGGCTTTTCAGTAATCCAGGAGCAGCAAAGTCCTCTAAATTCCTCTGGAATGTGGATGGCTAAGCTCAATTGACCCAACATATGGAGGTTATGCCGCTGAGAGGCCCAGCTTCTGAACAGACATGAATATCACAGTCATTGTCACCAAAGCCACTCAACAGCAATATTTTAATAGATGACATTTTGAATTAAACTAAAAATAGTCTGAGAATCTAAAGACTCTTGCACCTCACAGATACAGGAGAGAAGGACATGAAGAAAAACATTACTGAAATACACAGGCTTTTGGGGGTTCTGTAGCTCTTTGGGATAGAAATCAAAGAAATAACCACAGCCTGTTTAGTCATAAGTGACCACCAGTTCACTTATACCTATTCAGTGAACAGGTTGTAAGAACTGAATGAGAAATGCCTTACTGAGCCCTCACTGTATGCTGGGCACTGTACTAAAAAAGCATTTGTATCCACTATCACACTTAACTCCATAACTACAATAACCCCATCTTAAAGATGAGGAAACTCTCGCACAGAGAGGTAGAGTAATTTATCCATATTCAGAGGGCTATTAAGAGGCAGAAGCAGGATTAACCCCAATCAGTTTGTTTCCAGAGACCTTGCTTCTAAGATATTATATAATTTCAGAAGTACTAATATCCTAAAACATTCTTAAAGTAGAGTTGGTATTTTCCTAGTGAGCTCATTGTTATTCTCTCTTGCCCTTTTCCAGAGTTTAATCCTACAACTGTCCAGTCAAATAAAGGACTATTCTGTTATCCTATAATTGCAGTAATTTCTAATCTGAGTTCTTAAAACAGCCATCTATTCTCTTAGCAGCTAAAATCCACACTCACCTCAGTTTGCATTCTCCATACCCTCTCCAAATTCAGTATTAACAAACGCGGTCTTTATTATATCATGTTTCCTCCTCAGAAGGACAACACTCAGTCGATGACTTAAATGCCACATTTAACTGCAATGCCAGCCAAACAGAAGTGGTTGGATTTTTTTTTTTTTTTTTTTTTTGACATCTCTTAAGCAGCTGAGCAGCTCACAATTTGTCTAAAGCCAGTTCAGTGCTAACTGAATCCTGGGAAGGTCTCTTTTCATTATCTGTACCCCAAGACAATGGCTGGTAAGGGCTGCATTTCAGAGATCAAATCACCAGGACTCTAAAGGAAGGTCCAGATGAGCCCAAACCTAATGAAGAATTCCTCCTTCCCTGGAGGAAGATGAAAAAGCATGATATTGGGTTCTCCTCATAGAGCCCAACTGAGACGATTAATCCATACCTCCAAACTGAAATTAAGCAGGCAAAACCAAACTGGCCTCAAACAGAGCACATCTCTGGAAAACCACTGAATTCTCTATCCTCAGCTCTTTGCAGTAGCTAAGGAGTGTTCCCATGACTGAGGACTAATTCCTTTCCAATGAGCAGGGAATAATGTCTTCTGCTTTGTTATATTACTTTTCTCCAGTGAAGACTTAATCACAATCAGCAATGTATCTCCAGGTTGTACCATGACATATGAGAGATTTCTATCTCATCTGCTCTTACAAGGTCATAAGAATTTTCAAATCCTTGGCCGTGTAGAGTTTTGAGAACCCTACATGCAGTAGAGTTTTGCACCGAAATTCACTTTTTTTCCAGTGTAGTAATCTCAGGGTATATTTAACAAGAATTATAAAGCCTGAGGCTTCTATGATTTTGAGATATGTCATCTATTTTTTTCTTCCTAGCAATATAAATTACCAGTTGGCAATCATTTCCATAAAACTAAAGTATTTGCAATTCTATTCCCCTGAAATACTCATCTATCAAATAATTTTCACTCACAAAAGGCATGAAATAATCAACATTTTCTAAACTTATTTTATTCCTTCTCTTTGGTATGGAATCTCAGTTTTCAATCCCAAGATTTAATTTCATTTAGTTGTGGTATTTATATTTCACTAAATGATTCTAGAACCCCATGGGTAAAAGGTATGTTTAAACATGTAACAACAACATAAATTATTTCTACAACCGTTTGATTCTTCCTAGTCCCTTCTCTTCTCAGCCATTTACTCCCACATAATTCCTTCACAAATCCCTCCATTTAATACAGGAAAGTTGATGATTCCTAATACTGAAGTATCCTTGAATGTGGAAAAGCAGTTAACTATTTCAAAAGAAAATGCTACAAAGAAAGTAATACATTGTGTAAGTAATTATAGAATCAAAATGAACACTCGTATTCTCACATTCACTAATCTGCCTCAAAAAAAAAACACATGATCTGAGTCTCTAAGATAATCTAACTGGTGCAAGAAGAATATTCCCATGTGAATGTCTTGTTTATCAATCATTTCAGCCTCAATTCAATCATTATTCCAAAATGATTCGTATGCCTACTCTTTATGCACTATTGAGGCTTCATTCTTAAAATGGAGATCGTAAGCAAACATGATTATCTTATGATGATAAGGTATGAAAGGAATGTGCTGTGGTTGACATGGAAAAAGTGCCAAATATAAGCTAACAATGGATGGCAATGTTGACAACAATGGTGGGCAATGGAAATAAAAAAAAGATAAATATTATTTTATTGACCTCAGTTTGGTCAAAATCTAGCAGGGAAGATATGTGGCTGTAATAAGAGTATAAATGGCACCATAAATGCAGAAACATTATATTCTGGATATTCCAGGATAACTAGATTTCAAATATTTTGCCCCATTGACAGACCCTTGAGTTCAATACATGTCTCATTATGTTATTCATGAAATATGATTTCTATATCCATAACAAAAACACAATTGAAATAAGAGAATAGGGGGGCGCCTGGGTGGCTTGGTCGGTTAAGCGTCTGACTTCGGCTCAGGTCATGATCTCACGGTCCGTGAGTTCGAGCCCCGCGTCGGGCTCTGTGCTGACAGCTCAGAGCCTGGAGCCTGCTTCCGATTCTGTGTCTCCCTCTCTCTCTGACCCTCCCCCATTCATGCTCTGTCTCTCTCTGTCTCAAAAATAAATAAACGTTAAAAAAAAATTAAAAAAAAAAAAAAGAGAATAGGGAAAAGGAATTAGAAACTCTTGCTTTTAATAAGTATATAGTTTTGTTAAAAGCTTTATGCATATAAAACCATTTAAAAAGCAAGGTAAAATAGCCTGTAGCCTGGGGCATCTGGATATCTCAGTCGGTTAATTATCTGACTCTTGATTTCAGCTCAGATCCTGATCTCACAGTTCCTGAGATGGAGCCCTGCATTGGGCTCTGTGCTCACAGCAGGGCCTGCTTGGGATTCTCTCTCTCTCTCTCTCTGTCTCTCTCTCTCTCTCTCTGTCTCTCTCTCTCTCCCCCCCCCCACCTTACCCCCTCACTCATGCACACTCTTTCTCAAAATAAATAAATAATCTTTAAAAAAAAAAAAAAAAAGCCTGGGGGTGCCTGGGTGGCTCAGTCGGTTAAGCCTCCGACTTCAGCTTGGTTGGTGGGTTCGAGCCCCATGTCAGGCTCTGTGCTGACAGTTCAGAGCCTGAAGCCTGCTTTGGATTCTGTCTCCCTCTCTCTCTGCCCCTCCCCTGCTTGTGCTCTTTCTCTCTCAAAAATAAATAAACATTTTTAAAAATTTTTTTAAAAAAAGCCTGTAACTAGGCTCAACTACATAGACCAGACAATAAGTACTAAAAGGAATATAATAATTCAGAGGAACTTTTAAGGATAAATTGGACTTTCTGGAGAAACTTGGATTTTAGCTTAAACTCAAAATGGATAGGAATTTCATAGCGAGAAACAAGATTACAGGGAAGAGGTTGAGCATCATTACATTGAAGAGGATAATAAAGGTACAGATAGATCTAATTTCAGATTCCAAAATTGTTCCCTCAAAGAGGTAAAAGCAAATGTGTTTAGTATAGTGGGGGAAACACTACTATGGATACAATAATCAGGAACAATGTCCTCAGACAATGTGTTTCCTAAAGCAGCTTGAGAAAGGGAATTCGCTGGTTCCTGGACCAGTGGAAACTGAACGTATAAAAAACATTTGATTTAGCTGCAAATCCCCTTGCATTTATTTAGTACTTTTACCTTGGCAAAGTCCTTGCTGTATGGGCTCAATGAGTCTGCCATGTAACTGTAGCTAGTGGCTGCATATAAGGCAGCTCCCTTCCAGCCCTGAAGCGGTGTCTGCAGTTCAGTGTTCAGAGTCCTAAAACACTGGCTAAGGAATCCATGCCTGTCCCTCACGGAGTCAGAAAGCACTGCTAATGGAATTGGGCCCCTAGGAAATGTAAACTCTGCCTTGATTTAGAAAGACCTTTAGTGTTATATAATCACTGACTAATTGATTGGTTTCCTTCTTACATTTAGATATGATTTGAGACCCTTTGGAAGCGAAATAAGCACTCCCACATCATCAATTCCCTCATGTAATGAGTGGTAGGTATTTAGCTGTGTTCCATAAGGATCCAGACGCAAAGAACGGCAGAGCATTAAGGGTTTTTTATTGACCAATAATACAAAACAGTAAAGGTTGTCTTTTTTGATTATGGAAATAGATGTACCATAATATATGCAGCTCTCCAAAAAATGTCCTCCCATAACCAACTTGTTAGAGAAGTAGAATGTTCCCCTTCTACCAGAGCTAGGAAATGTTTGGAAATGATGCATGTCAAGCAATTTTATAGTACCCCAATTGCTCCTTAGCATTTTAGTCTGTAGTAGCTAGCTACTCTTGGCAAACTAAGAAGTCTGGCTTTAAGTGGAGTTAAAAGCACCATGTAGACCCAACAGATCCCTTCATGACCATAAGACTGTGCCTTTCCCCATCTGGAAGAGAATTGTGCCTTGAATTTAAAGAACATCTTGACTCTGTTCTCTCCAAGTACATTTACGTTTAGGGCATTGACTTTTCCTATAAATCTTTCCAACTTTCTCATCACTGCTTTTCAAAAAGGTAACTTCAATATTTACAGGCTAAGTGATTTGTCCCAAATCATCTGGGGAGCCCAGATTTCACTAAAATAGTCATTTTGGGGAGCCACAGTAAGGAGCTCCTAGAAAAATAAAATTGGGAAAATTTCTCCTTGGAGAATGAAGCCAGTAGGAACCACTATACATGGAGTTTAAACAATTATAGAAGCAGACACCCCTATGAGATAGTTTATGATAATATTGTTCCTAAAACTGGGCAAATCAGTGAGTATCCTCAGGAAAACAGCTGAAATGTAATTGATACAAAAGAAAACTCAGTGAAACTTATGTATTATAGGGCAAGGATAGCTTTGGTGAAAAGTTTTTAAAGGCAATATAATGTTGAAAATCTCTTCATGATTATCGAGCTCTCTTGAAGGCAAAACAACCCTAACTTGAAGAATCCATCCCTCAGAAATATCTGCTCTGATCACTATCATTCTGTCTTGACCAAGAGACATTTAGGCCTCTAACTTAGGTACCTGTATAGAGGTACATTACTCACCAGGAGAAAGACTCCCAAAACTATGTATGACTACAAAAAATTATTCTGACAGATATCATTTATACCATAATTTAATGCATAGGAATCTGATTTTCAAACCAATGCCTTGTGAATTTTATTAATGAGACACCAACTAGTCATCTCTGAGTAATTGAACAAATCATTTCTGGACCTGTGAAGTTGAGGATCTGTTCATCAAATGTGATGCCCTCTCCAAGGTACTGATTCCCATGGGGTTCTGCCCATATCTGCCACACAGCCTCTGTATCCGTTCCTACCCGTGGCATCTTAGATCCAGTGCTCTAGATCAGTCTTTCTCAAACTTCAATGTTCTTTCAAATCACCTGAAATTCCTTTTAAATTGTAAACCTCTATGGATGTTTCACAAGCCAAACAGGTGCATTATTTTTTGCTGCATAGAATCTAAAATATTTCTATTTCCTTATCTATAAAATAAAGGGGGGTGATGATTCTTGACGGTGAGTAGGTTTGTTCTCTTGAACCGTTTATGAGCTGTTGGTCACGACTGTGGTTGTGCTATCTTGGGAAGGAGTCTGAAGCTGTCTCAGGAAAGGGTGACTGATTAATAATGTCTGCCACATATTTAGGTTAGAAAAAACATGGCAGCCATGTGACATATTTAAAATTCCATATATATATACACATATGTGTGTGTGTGTGTGTGTGTGTGTGTGTGTGTATACTTAAAAATCCTACACAGATATCCTGTAAACTTCCTAACTTTCCATGATTCTTGGAATTCATAATATTCTAGACATCTTGGGAAAGATAAATGTTTCTTTGAATAATGAAAACAAGCTATCTACAATCCCAATATTCAGCATTTGTGAGTGTGCTTGTATATGTGCGTAACAGAAACAGCTGCTAAGCCCAGACTTTTGAAAGTTCAGATTTTCTCTAGGGAAGTTCCAAAAATAACACATACCTCTGGCTCACTGCCTCTACCAGAGTGGTACTACAGCTTTGTGTGTGTGATCAGGAGTGAACGAGATGTGTCTATCACACTGTCACAGCTTCCAAGAGCTGCTGTAAAACAAATCCGTTAAATTTTAATGAGACATGGGCAAGATCCAGGTAAAATGTGAGGACGTTGTGAAAAGATGAAGAAAAGTTCCTCAGTCCTTCTTGAACTCCTCTTAATATATATATTAAGATCCAGTAGAAACAAGTCACCTTAATGCTTAAGGTTAACGTATATCCATTTAAGGGGATGTTATAAGGCCATTAAAATTGTTTATGAAAAATATGTAGTAGCAATATGGACTACTCATGTTCCAAGTAAGGCAAGAGAAAAATGAGATGAAAATTTTCACAGCTATTAAAATATATGCTCGTGGAGGGAAGGAAATAGAGTGAAAATAACCTTCAAAGAAATAAGCTTCTTTTTGAAGAGTCAGTCTAAAGGCACAATGTTTCTTAAATTTCCATATTTGCTACAATGAAGATGTATCTATATTGCTTCTATAAAAGGAGATAAATTACAAAGAAAAGCTTACCATGTTTGATTTAAAGGAATTTTTGCCTTGTTAGTTATAGAAGTAATTTAACAATATTAAGGCAAACTGGAAATGTGGAGTCACATAAAATCTAATCACTTGGTGACATGACTTTTTTACTTTTTGAGTATTACCATAACTATATCTTAAAGTTTTAAAGCAATTGCACCTTCTAAGGGAAAAGTGTCTGTGACTGGGGTGTTAAGCTGTAAAACTCAAAGGAAGTTAGCTGTTTGTAATTAAGAAAAGAGTTATGTTAATTCAAAACCCATCTTTATATAAGCTTAGGACTTCAAAAACCAGAGCAAGAAATACAGTAATAGCCAGAAGACTATGCCCCCTTCTGACTAGAAAATAACTGACGTAAGGGATTCAAATCTGGAGTGATTCCACAAATGATTATAATATCTTCTTTCCAGTTTGGGACTAGCTACATGGAACCAAAAATCAGTGTTTCCTGTGTGCAAAAAAGACATCATGACAATAATGGTAATATAAGTAAAAAATACCAGCATTTTCCCATTTATGGAACACTTCAGTTGATTTTAGCTTATTCTTCTCAACAACCCTGGAAGGGAGGTATGGTTATTCCCATTTCACATACTCACATCCTGAGGCTCAGGGATGTTGACTGGTCCACACAATTAGAATAAAACTGAATGCTTACAAGAGAAACTAAGCTGCCTATCAGAATGCGGAAGGTCATGTCCTCAAGAGACTCCTGACTAAAGCACAGTGATTCTCAGAGGAGCATAGAGGCCTACCAGAATCATTTGGAGGGGCTTTTTCAAATGGTACACCAACACCCCACAGAGTTCTCCATACCTTTCTAGAGGCACAGAGCAGTAGACCTCCATTGCATACTAGCATCACCAACGTGTGATGTGTACTGACACTGTGTTCTCCCATTCCTGTCTTTTGAAACAGAAAAAAAGGTTTGAAAACTACTACTGTTTTGGCAGAAGAAAAACTCTAAGGAACACAAAGCCTAATGTGGCTGAGAGTTACGAAGGCCTTAGAGCCTTAGAGACTGTGCACATCAAGAAAGGTTCCAAAATTGAGTGGCTTCTTAGAGAAAGGTCAAAATTCACTAGAGTGAGATGCAAGATGCTGATTCTTCTCCATTTGTTCACCAGCCCAGGCCCTTCCTCTGTGTTTCTCTGGCTATCTGTGTCCCCACAAGACTGATGCTCACGGGCAGCACTATCTAGGTTCAGCTCTAGTGTCCTGTAGGGTTCTGTTAATGGAAAAAAGTAGCAGGAGGTCAGAGGCTGGGAAAGAGAGATGCTTGTTCCTGCTCAGCCCCATGGTTCTGGCAATGATTAGGTCCCGCTTTGACTACAGCTCCTGTCAGGCAGCTACTCTTCCATAGCATGAGCTCTCAAAGGGCCCCAGAAACACTGTTTCTTCTCTGCCCCCTCAGTCCCAGGAAACACTTTCTCATGCTGCTGGTCCCTGGGTGCGTCAACATTCCTTCTTGGTCCCTTTAATTCTGCCACAGCTCGGTAAATTGTCCTTTTACTGAATTCTCTTCAAGATATCTATTGACTAAGGGCACCTGGGTGGCTCAGTTGGTTAAGCATCTGACTTCAGCTCAGGTCATGATTTCACAGTTCGTGAGTTCAAGCCCCACATCGGGCTCTTCACTGACAGTGCAGAGCCTGCTTGGGATTATCTCTCCCCCTCTCTCTGCCCTGTCCTGCTCATGCAATAAATTAATTAATTAATTAATTAAAAAATCTATTGAGTATGCTGAAAAAATGATAACAGGCAGAGATTGATGTAAAAACTCCTGCTTGTGCCTAGTTATGCATATTTCTTTCGATCCTGCTCAAAACAATCTTTAAATGCCATGGTACCATGATTAATTGACATTAATGTATTGATATTTTACTAAAGAATATATTTGTATTTTGTAATATGTAATTTAAATAATCTCCAAGGCCCCATGTGACTCATCTTGGAATTACATTCAAAAGAAACACAAATCTGACTTCATAAACTTTGGATTATATTGTAAATATTTGTTATTTTTTTTAATGGATCATCCAGGAGTTTCATAAAGAGTACCAACCAGGAAGTTTTCCAGAAATTAACTTTAGACCTCAGTCCTTATCTCCCAAATTTCACACCCAGTATAGCTGCTTCAAAACCTTTTCCTGTCCTCTCATTTTTGAGACTGTCTCACCATGATTCTGCCCTCTGTTCACTTCCTCCATTTGTCTCTGAGCCCTTTCCCAGGCTAACTAGCCAGGTGTGACCATCCCGATTGACCCACACCTGGCCACCTGGCTGGAGAACTGACTGTATAACCCCATGTCACCAGATCCTTCCTCAATTCCCTGAGAAGAAAGCGTGCAACCTTCTGGGAATTCTTCTGACTTCTTTTTGTTAATAAATTTAATGGAAAATTTCTGATTAATAAAGTTTTTCCTTCCATTTCAGTGAAAAATATGTTATATCCTCAGTTACCCTCACCCAAGGAGAAAGCTTTGCCCTTTGAACCTTGGGTCTGTAACCTAAACAATATGGAGTCACCTAAATACAAACATACTATACCCAGAAGGAAGTGAATTATCTCCTTTAGGGAAAGACCCCATCACTGAAGACAGATGAAAAGTCCCACCAATGGAAAAACCACATTGACTGATGGCATCATACCCAATGTTTATTTATATTTTAAAGAATAATTTGTCCACTAAGGAAAAAAATTAAGATGTTTTCTTTTACATTCTAGAAAGAAAGAAGCAGATGAAAATATTTTTTGAAGGGGCATAAAGCAACTCACTAAATCAAGAAAATATGGTAAATCTGTGGCCAAATCTATGATGAAAAAGCCAAAAAGAGTGTCCAAATCATTCAGGTCTCTTTCTATAAGAAATCCAGACTGCAAGTCATTAAATCTATACACTTATCTCAATGATTCAGTTCTGTTGCACAGAATCTAGAATAATCATATGAAATTACAGGATAGATTCTGGCCAAGAATAATCTCATCATTTTCAATGTCACTGCCATCACACAAAGGGAACAAAAAACTAAAGGCAAACTTATGAGTTGCACATACTTCTTCTCAAGTTTTAAGCCCCCTTTCTAACTTAAATAAGATGCGTTAACATTACTTGCCAGAAGCAAGCCCAACAGCCAAGGGAGTTGGTTGAGAAGCACAGATGAAAACAGCAGACCACAGGTGCCAAGCATTTGGAAGCCAGCCTGCCCCTGGGACCATTCACCCAGGACTGACTGATAAGGAAAATTGCTCCTTTTTGTTTCTGAGTCAGCATCAAGTTCTGGCACATCTTCCTTTGTATATTCAGTGACAGTTAAAGAAGGTGTCTGAGAAAAGGTGGGCAATCAAGTTAGATATCTCTACTACTCTATTGGTCCATTCAGACCACCCTACAAAATACCAGAATGGATAGCTTATAAACAGCAAAAATTTATCAAATACTTATCATTATATCCTCACATGGCAGAATGGGCTAGGGATCCTTAGCCTCTGTGGGATCTCCCAAAGGCCTCACCTTCTAACACCATCACACTGGGCATTAGGATTCCAACATGGGAATTTAAGGGGGACACAAACATTCAGACCATAGTAACTATTATAATCCTGAATGATTCACAAAGTATTCACCTCATGAGCAAGTAGCTGGACCAAGAGGTCACCCCCAATGATTCAGTGTGCTAAGAATCTCTAGTAAATATAACAATACACAGAGGAAGCCATCCATGGCCCACATCTTCAGCATCTACAAATACTTATGTAAGAGAACGCGATAAATGGGAACACCTTGCCCCTTACAATTCCCCAGGGCTTGGACAAAGGTGTACAGGTATACATAAATATTAAACGTGATAGAGTGGGACATAATAAGAGCTCTTATCAGACTAAAGGAGAGGTCTCCATCACAGGTGACACATTCCCACTGGGAAATCCAAGAAAACACTGAGGTAGAGCAAGGCTGAGCACCCTTCTGGATGGGTCTTTGAATGGTTTCCCAGATAGAACTTCACATAGGCGGAAATCCCAGTAGGAAGGGAAATACGATGAGGGCTTAACAGCCTGGAAATCTCACACTTGAATCCCAGCTCCCTCATTGACATTACTCCTTCCCCCCCCCCCCCCCCCCAGCCTCAGCTGTCTCACGGGGTTTCAAAATGGGGTAAGGATTAAATGAAATTACTTGCATAAAGTGCTTAGCATAGTGCCTGGTGTATAATAAGCACTCAATAGGATCGTGGCTCTGGCATCATTACCTATATATTCCCTTATACTTTTCTCTTTACCTTTTTATATTTGAAAGTTACTTTCCAGAAACCTTTCCTAGGCTCTGAAGGAGGTACACTAGAAGAATCCTGTCTTTTTCTCTCCGGAGCTTGGCTACAGAAACAATGATTTGACATCCTCTCCCACTTTCTCCTCCAAACCACCTTCCCTTATGCCTCACATGAAAAGCCAGAGTCAGACCCAGATGGAAAACTAGGTAAAATGTAAAAATCCATGAAGTCAGCTGTTTTCAATTATAAACATAATACACTAATCATACCCACAACCTTCTTTGTAGGAAGCAATGAACTGACGGAGAAAATTGCATGTAAAAATATTACAACATGCAACAGTAAGAATGAACTGTTATGTTCCACTTTTACAAAAAAAATTGCAGGGGGTGGGGGTGCAGATACGGGAATTGTGGCACAACCGAACTAACCTTAACTGGAATGGAATTCTGAGATGCCAGTGCATGGCTTGTTTGGAAAACTGAGCACCGTCCTGCAAATCAGAACCAGCTGGAAGATTCTATCTAAAACAGATTTGGCCGTGGAAAGGGAAAAAATCTTAAACTGCCTTAAACTGGCTTTGTCAGCCTGCCCTTGGACTAGCAGAAAACACAGGGTGGACCCTTCGGTTTCAGCCTTTTTAAAATTTTTATTTTCCTAATGGGGTTAACTTTTTAGGGCCATAGATACCAGATCCCAGCACAAAGTATAAAGCCCGTTGTCCTAGTTCCCCCACCTTTACAGTCAGTTTGGCACTAACAAAAAGTCGTATCACTAGGGTAGGGACTCAGCTTTGGCATCAGGCTCCGCTTATTTCATTTTTCTGTTTCCAGGCTTCCTCATCTCTAAACACAATGATCTTTTGAGGATCAAATGAGTTCATGTACATAAAATGGTGCTTAGCATCTAGCAAGCCCTCAAGAAATGTTAGCTATTATTATTTCAATTCCCCACTCTTATTGGCCTTATTATTCCAAAGCAGTTTTTTTTAATTATTAATAAAGAACAATTAAAAAATACAATGTCTGAGAGCAAGCCTCCTCTAAAACTTCAGATCCTTGAAGGATCTGAAGGAGCACCAGCTTCTAAGTAATGACCCTCCAAATGTTTCTGCAAATACAGTATTTGCACTACAAAGGCCAAAAGAGGGCGGGAATAAAAACTTTCCTCCCTGTGTTCTCAAGAGCTCTGGCCAAGCTTGTTTTAGAGAATTCTCCTCTCCCTAAAACTCGGGGTGTTTTAGACACTGTTGTGTTCTAACACATCAGGATATGTGTTTCTCCATACCATAATACTAACAGTAAAAATTTATTCACAGCCAAACTACAATCCAAAGCAACTAGTAGAAATGCAAGGATGTTTTCACAGCCAAATTGCTTCATTTTCGCTTCTTCTTTTTTTTTTTTTTAAATAAAATTATCAGTGCTCTTGGGATTTATAGAAAGCAGTCTGCAAAATGTGTTATAAACACCTTCTTCAAAGAGACCCCAGAGAGCCTGACTACAAAATTTCTCACTCTTATAATCCTCCCTATGCCAGTTCCGAATAATCTTAGAGGCACTCTGACATAGAAATTATGGAAGCTCAGATGGTGGGCTACTATAAAGATGTGCTTAGAATGTTTCATAAAGAGTCTGTCAATTATGTTAAGGCTCTGTATAAATGCAACAGCTATTTGATAATCCTGTACAAGACACAGGGGATGGTGGGGAGGATACAAAATGACCCATACATGACCCTTGCCTTCAAGAAACCTATATCCCAATGTGAAAGAAATAATCATCTCTTCTTATATAACATTAAAAATAAAATCACTACATATGAAAGGTTTTCTTCACCCTTGTTCTCCCACAAGCATCCTTGAATCTTTTTCTCTTATCTGCATACGAACTCATCTTCCCTTGGCCACCATCATGTGGTCTTTGGTCTCAGTACTCTCTACCCTGTATTGAAGACATTACTTCTGACTCCTTTATTGTTCAGGCTTTGCCAAGATTCCAGAACTGTCTGGGTGCTATGAGTGTGCTGGAGGTAAGGGGGATAGTTGTAGATGTGAGGGGAGATGGGGGGCAATGTTTATACATGTTGGGGGTGGGGTGTTTGTTAAGAGATGGGTATACCAGTAAACTCTCTTCTAGACTGTTCTTCATCCCACCCACACCCACACCCACCCCCGAGGCCAGAGTTATCTTTAGTCTCAGGCTTGAGACATACCAGGAAATAAAAAGAATAAACAGGTCAGCTCAGTCTCCTCAAACAACCCACATATCTACCCCAAGGCTCTAAGTTTCCAAGGTTATTCTAAGAGAAAAGTTGATGAGGATGTTACCAGGTACCTCTCAACTCTGTTAGGAGCTTCTTCTGGGGGCTAGGAGTCCTGGTCTTGTCTACCTATGTGCCTTGGGAAAAACACAAGTAGGCTAAGATAAGGACAGGAAGGAGGGGAAGGAAGCAGGAAAGGTTACATTGTTGGCATCAGGACCCTCTGCATCTCTGAGCTGACTCCAGCCAAGAGAAGATTCACAGACATGGTGGGAGGGAGAGAGAAGCAGCACCCACAGCCATTCCAGGGTTGTGATCTCTCTTTGCCAAGCAGAGGCGTGCTCTGATCACCAAGTCCTGCCTACCTCTTCCTGCCTACACTGATATTTGAGCATAAATATTATGCTCAACCAAACCAACCCAACCATCCATGTTGCATGCTGCCATAACTGGTGGGTCTTACCTAACAAGATATACCTTTTTCCTCTCATAGGAATTCATGAACCAATGAGAATCCACAAAGATCCAGAAACTATAGTGAAAACCAGGAACCTTTAGGTAAGAAGGCTACTGCAATGGTGTCTTCAAGTAGGGTGGTGATGAAACAGATAGACAATCTACAGATACATTTTGGAGGTTGAACAACAGGGCTTGCAATTGGGTTAGATGTGAGGAATAACATCCAGAAGGCATCAAGAATGTCTCTCAGTTTTCTGTAGTTTGGCAAGTGGGTGGATGACATAGCCATTGACTAAGGCAGAAGAGGATGAGAAAGGACCAGTTAAGATAACAGATTTGAGAAATCTATTAGGTATTCAAGTGGTCATGTCAAGACAGTGGTTGGGTATATGTTCTCAAAGGAGAGGACTCTTCCCTAAATCTGTCTTCCAAATTACTGCTCAAACTAGATAGTAGTGAGGCCCACCGGGAGCTGAGGATCGTTGAGTACCCTGGGAAGAGGAACCATAATGAAATAGCAGGACACACACAGTGAGGCAACTATACTCATTTCACTTTTTATTCATTATTTTAATAAATATTTACTATATGCCAGGACCATGCTAGGTCCCAGGGGAAAGATGATGAATAAAACCTACATAGCTCCTGCTGTCACAGAAATTAGATCTAATGGAAGAAAAAAGATTAAACGTTTATTTTTGGGGTGCCTGGGTGGCTCAGTCGGTTAAGCATCTGACTTCGGCTCAGGTCATGACCTCACGATTTGTGGGTTCGAGCCCTGTGTTGGGCTCTGTGCTGACAGCTCAGAGCCTGGAGCCTACTTTGGATTCTGTTTCTCTCTCTCTCTCTCTCTCTCTCTGCCTCTCCCCCACTAGTGCTCTGTCTCTCAAAAATAAATAAATGTAAAAAAAATGTTTTAAGTTTATTTTTAAATAAATATAATAAAACAAAACAGAGCACACATTCTGAAGCCAAACAGACCTAGAATCAAATCCTAATTCAGCTGCTCATTAGCTATGATAACCTTGACAGATTTCTTGACTTCTCTGTGCATTTGCTTCATCCCCAGCAAACTGGGGATAAGAATTCCTACTTCACAGCTGTGAGAACGAAATGAAATAATCAGTCATATACAATACTTAGCACAGTGTCTGGTGTGCCCTGAGCACTTAAAAGATGTTAACCAATATGACAGGCGCCATGGAAATCATAGGAGGTTTATGTTTCTAAAGATTTATTTATTTTTTAAGCTTTTATTTATTTTTGAGAGAAAGAGAGAGCATGAGTGGAACAGAGAGAGAGGGAGACACAGAATCCAAAGCAGGCTCCAGGCTCTGAGCTGTCAGCACAGAGCCCAACACAGGGCTCAAACCCACAAACCGTGAGATCATGACCTGAGCCAAAGTAGGTAGCTTAACCGACTGAGCCACCCAGGTGCCCCAGGAGGTTTATGTTTCTAGAAAGAGCATTTGTGAGGGCCTGAGCAGGAGGGAGCTGGACAGGTCTAGGAATGAGTTATGGTGGAAAGGTTAGATGGCACATTAAGCACAACGGAAAGCCCTTGAAGAGACTTGGGTAGGAGCTAGGACTGTCCCTCATGTGCCCCTCCAGCCCCCATTCACCACCCCCACCTGTATTTACATACTAAGTCTACGCCCTCCCATGCCCAACACATGCAGGGACAAGCCTTTCTTCCAGACAATTCCTTTCCAATCTGTGAAAACTCTGCACTTTAAGGAGTGATGACAGGATGTGAAGGAGGTTAAAACAGAAGCTGAAAGCATCTGCTTTGTTAAATGGACCATTGTCTTTTCATCATTCCTTCTGAAGGTGGACCATTTGGGGCAGGGGAGTAGATTTGTCATGAATAATACTAGCACGGGCTGCGAGAACTCACAAGCATCCTTGCTCTGCATAAGACTTTTTCTCTGGCCTCCACAGACATGGCTTTCCTAGTTCTTTCTACACTTGGGGGAGAGCAGAGCTGCCCTGTTGTCACAGGCCCAGGCTCCTGGTGCTAATGGCAACGCTTCTGGGAGTCTCCTTTCAGCACTGCCTCACAGACTCAGAGCGGCGAGATCATCCATCACCCTTCTCTTCCTTTCCCCTCTGCTCCTCTGACTTCAGGGACGGCTCAGATAGGGAGCCTCTATCCCAAGCCCTTGACAAAAATCGAACCACAGAAGTCACAGGCATTTGAATGAGATCTGGCCGTGAAGGATTAGCAGTGGGTGATTGAACACCCAGGTCTGGCTTAAGTGAGTCAAACTGCAGTAATGGATGGAGCAGTGCCGGTCTCTGCTCTGCAGCCAGCTTGGTCCCATTTCTTTTTCTTTTTTCCCCTCAGCTTTACTGAGGTATAATTGACAAATAAAATTATATTTAAAGTATACAATTTGATGATATACATATATATATCATTAAATATATATGTCAACAAATATATATATATACACACACATACACACACATATACATGGTGAAAGGTTTCCCACCACTGACTTAATCAACACATCTATCACTTCACACTTACTTTTTTGGGGGGTGAGGAGGTGAGAACACTTAACATTTTCTCTTAGCAAATTTCAACTACACGATGCAGTGTTATCAACTATACTCACCACGTTATACATTAGATCTTTAGACCTTACTCACCTTATAACTGAAAGTTTGTAGCCCTTTACCAACCTCTCCCTATTTCCCCCACCCTCCAGTCACTGGGCACCATTTTCGATGAGTTGGGAAAATGATAGGATTGTCATTTTTAAGGCTGAATGATATTCTATTGTATGTGTGTGCGCGCGCGCGTGTCTGTGTATATATATATATATACACACGCGCGCGCGTGCACACACACATATGTACACACCACAGTTTTCTTATTCATCCATCCATAGATGGACACTTAGGTTGTTTCCATATGTTTGCTGTTGTGAACAATGCGGCAATGAACCTCGGAGTGCAGGTATCTCTTCAAGATAATGATTTTGTTTCCTTTGGATATAAACCTAGAAGTGGGATTGCTGGATCATACGGTAGTTCTATTTTTAATTCCTTGAGAAACCACCATACT
The DNA here is from genome assembly GCF_024362965.1 of Panthera pardus. Lineage (NCBI taxonomy): Eukaryota > Metazoa > Chordata > Mammalia > Carnivora > Felidae > Panthera > Panthera pardus. The sequence continues at coordinate 97,826,802 of NW_026526810.1, read as the reverse complement.
GTTTTCCTTAGTAGTTATATATCAATCCCATTTCCAACTCTTGAACGGTGCACAGTTCGGAAGAGGGCTGGGTCTCAGGAGAGTTGAACAGCACAGATACAAGAAGCATCTGATTGGTAAGAAAATGTATAACTCCAAGCCACGCAAGGAAACATGCACAAGAGTTTAGCTGGCTTGAGCACATAGTAAGAAAAAAAAAAATGTAAGGACAATGGGCAGAATCAGTGCAATACCTTTTGATTTTGGACTTTTAACCCCAGGACAATAACAGAAGGCTATTTCTGTGATTCCAATTTTACATTACTGACTGTTGGACACTGTGTCAAGATACTGTAAATGTGAAAGAACATTTTTATGAGATCATCACTGTTTAATAGAAACTTTCAGTTAATTGGGGAAAAAAATATGTGCTAAGTATCAAAATGATGGAAGAGTTGTTTCCAAATGATGTATCCCTGACTCTCAGTTAATAGGGATATCATCGTTGATTTAAATATAAAATCTTATTTGTAACAAACATTTTCAAAGGGCTTTCAAAATAAAGGAAGGATTTCTTGTCATTCCTAAGTCTATCACTAAATAAATACAAGCGTGAATCTCTATTGCAACAATATAAATAAATATCCACTTTATTTATCCTTCAAGTTTCCTGGGAACTATAGGACCCACACACAAGGAAAACAAATTAGTGGGGTAATTTGATGACAGAGGTCCCAGCATTCAGACTCCTTCTGTGTGTATGCAGCCACAGAATGTTCAGGCACAACTAAAGGGCTCCTGCTACTTGAGGAACCAAAGCCTGGCTGAGCTGAGAAAGGAAATGACTGGATTCTGGAGTGGAGTGTGGAGACGGTGGTAAAACAGCCCCTGTACTAGGCCCCCTCAGTCCCTGGGGAACAAGAACTGTCCTCTAATGACATTTTCTCCGAGCTTATATCACCTGTGTCCCGATGAAAGAGAATGTTGGGGCACATGACTGTGGCAGCATACAGTGTCACATGGGTGGGCCTTTTGGATGAAATGACATATTTTTTCCCCATTCACTTTGGTCAAGTTTCACAGACTTCAAGGGGGTGGGGGGGGGGGGCGGGGCGGGTGGTGAGCTCTGTTGCTTAATGTACACAAACAATTACCAGTTGTTAATTTTTCATTTGGAGTCCATGACCGATTGGTCACTGTCTCCTTCAGCTATCACCTGACCAAAACTCCAACGTTTTGCCTACTCCACATACCTACCCAGGTAACTGAGCATAGTCAGAAAAAAGTATGCAACCACACTGACAGATCTTTCCTCAAATTCTCAAATAAGACCTTGGCTCTGCATCAGATTTACCATTTTATCAGTTTCCTCTGCCTCTCTTCTAGAGAGGCTATTTCACTTCCTCTCATCTCTCTTCAAATCTCTGGCACAGCACTCTGCATCCACTTGATTAGACCCTGGCCTTGCCTCTCATTTCACCAGGGGAAAAGAAGCAATCAAAAGAGGGCTTGCAGACTCTCCCACAACTTAGTCAACCATCCTACCTGCATCTGCGCCCATAGGCTGCCTTCCGTCTTGTTGATGAGTGAGTTATCTGTGCCCTAGCAAAGGCCAAACCTTCTTCTCTTGTACAGAATCCCGCTCCCTCCCATCTGCTCAAGAACAGAGCTCCTACAGTTAGGTCATCTCCCTCCTGCTTCATTAATTTTTTTCTATTGCACTGGATCACCCCACTATTATACACTGTATTGTACCCTCACCTTTTTGTAAAAAAGATTCCCTAGATCCCACCTTTCCTCCTCTAGCTATATCTCTCTGTTCCCTTTTATAGCAAAGCTGCCACAAAGACTTGTATATACTTGTTATTTCTACTTCTCCTTCAATTCTCTCTTGAATTCATCCCCATTTGCTTTCAATCCTACACGCCATCAAGATAGCTTAAATTCTCCAATAACCTTCTGTGGCCAAAAGCAATGCTCATTTCTAAATCCTCATCTTACCTAATGTATCAGAGGTATTTGACGTAATTGATCCTTTCTTCCTGAAATACTTTCTTCACCTTATTTCCAAAAAACCTGAGTTGGTCACTCTTTCTCAGTCTCCTCTGGCCTCTAAATATTGGAGGGCCCCAGACCTCATATTGTCTCTATCTACACTCACTTTGATTTTATTTAGTACCCTGACTTGAAATATTCTCTATCTGCTGTGGCTCTCAAATGTACATCTCCAATCCCAGTATCTTCCCTATAGGCCAAGCCCATGTTTCCAATCACCTACTCAACATCTATGTCAAGCCCTATCCTCTTCCAGTTGTCCCCATCTTAGTAAATGACTTTTCCATTCTAACCAATTGCTAACGTCAAAATCCTTAAAGTCATCTCCTCTTTCTCTCATACTCACATTCAATCCATCACCAAATTCTGTTAACCCTTCCTTGTAAATATATTCAGAATTTAACCACTTCTCAGCACATCCACCATTACCTCTATATTATAGGACATTACCATCCCTCTCCTTGACAATTGCAGTGATCTAACTGGTCTCCCTTCTTCTACCCTTCTCCTCGCCCCCTACAGTGTATTCTCCACACAGCGGTCAGAGAGACTTTGTTAAATTAGAAATCAGATCATGTCACTCATCTTCTTGGAACCCTTCAATGCTTCCTGTCCCACTCGAAGTAAGACTAAATATTGTTCATGGGGCACCTGGGTGGCTCAGTCAGTTAAGTGTCCGACTTCGGCTCAGGTCATGATCTCACAGTTCGTGGGTTCAAGCCCTGTGTCGGGTTCTATGCTGACAGCTCAGAGCCTGGAGCCTGTTGCAGATTCTATGTCTCCCTCTCTCTCTGCCTCCCCCTGTTCATGCTCTGTCTCTCTCAAAAATAAATAAATATTTTTTAAAAATTTAAAAAAAGACTTAAGGTTGTTCCATGGCCTATAAAATCCAATGGGACCTGCTTCTACTGCCTCCTACTGTCCTCTCCCTCCACTATTCCATTGCATCTACATTGGCCTTCTTCCTGTTCCTTAAATATATCAAGCCTGCTTGTACTGCTTTGAACTCGCTATCTCTTTGCCTCAAATACTCTTTCTTCAGGTAACCAGATAGTTCCCTCTGTCACTTCCTCCAAATCTCTGCCCCAAAATCACCTCATCTGTATTAAAGAACACCCACACCCACCATTGCTCTATCCCCTTTTCTTGCTTTACTCTCCTTTGTATCACATACTACCACCTGACCTGTACCGATCCATTCCTGGAGCATCTCTTTCCCCTCTTTAGATTGTAAGCATCATGGAAGGAGAGACTGGATCTATTTTATTTATAGACATACCCATACTACCTAGAACAATGCTTAGCACATAATAGGCACTCAATTTAAGTGTTTGTTGAATAAATTAATTAATGGGGCCATTGGTATGAAGTACTGAGAACTTCCCTCCAACAGGATGAAAAAGACAAATAAGAGCATTATGCTGCTGTGGGTAGATGCTCTACATTTGTCATTTTCCATGGAAAATCAGGCAACTGTGTAGAATGTGGAGAAAGATGGCAATTTTCAAGATGCCACAGAGTCCCTCTCCCCTATCCCAATCCTCCTGCCCTGAACCCAAAGGGAGAACTTAAAGAGGGCTGAAGTTTCTGCAGTTCATTGAGAAGATAGCTGAGCCTGAAAAATAGCATTCTGTTACTATTTTGGAGACCGTAATGTACCTCCAGCTGGCACCCTAGGAAGCACCTGTTACCTTTATAGTGATAAATGGTATATGTGTTTATACAGGTCAATAAACAATTCCATAATAATGCTCTAAATGACCACAATTTGAGATACTCCACAAAGGGGATGGAGTCCATTAACAGGCTCAGTTATTCTGAGTCTCTCCAGAGGCGGTTCAGATTCCACAGGATGGCTTGAGATCAAAGGTTCTGTGGCTTCCTGGGCCAGGGTCTTAACCCAAAGGGCTACTTCTGCCTCCTTCTGGGAGACAGGAACCAGGATGATAATTCTGGCTGATGAGGATATCATAAGGGGACTGTAAACCACCCAAACCACATCCTAGGATTAGGTCAACAAAACTACAGGAATTGGGGCAGGGGGGATGCTGCTGACTCATAAACTCTATGGAATAAAACTAAACCTAACGCTCAAAGTACATTGGGACCTCAAGGCACCAATTCCATTTGAGAAAGGAAATCAATAAGAAAAGCTGGAATAGATCCTTTTTTCCCTAAGTGACCTTAGTAAGAAAAGAAAATAGATGCACTAAAGTCACATTTATGACCTCAGAATCTAGTAATGATTAATAAACATGCCTGTGATATACTTATCAGCACACTTAGCAGATTATAAAGCCAAATAAAAGCCTTTTTTTATTTTACAGACATATACCCTCCCTCCTCTAGAAATGCCAAATATATTGCTAAGCAATGTTCAGTATATGAGGAACTTTCCTATCCTGGTAAAATCAAACAAACATCTATTTTCTTAATGTATATTTAATCCATTAATGCTCTACTAATCCATTTCCAAGTTCTCTAAAATTTTCTTCTTTTTTTGTAAAGACTTCCACATGCAGCAGAAGCTCCACAGTATAGCTAATCTAGTTGTTTAAGAGAGATTCCCTTCATGTGCTTGTTCTTTCTGCATGTGTTGCTTTCTGCATGTGTAGTGCATGTATGCGACGGTCAGCTCCTAAGGGATTCGTCTCCTGAGCTGCTCAAAGTATTTTGGGTGCTGTGGGCTCATAGCTAAATTCTCTCCCAGAAGTGCTCTAAGCACCATCTAAAGTTATGCTCCTTCCTAGGGCAGCTCACAGCTTATGACTGGTAGGCACTGGGGGATGAAGGCCTAACCTCCTGTCTCAATAAAGAACAAATCCAAAGAACAGTCACATGTGCAGAGCTCCTCTTGGACCAGCTGAGGCTTCTGAATTAATTGTACTTAGCTCAACTATCTTCTGTCCAGCTCTGCTCCCCTCTCCCTCCCAGTGTTCTCAGCATTTATTTCCCAGGGAACCCCACCTAGGAGATCCTAGGTGAACTTCTAGGAGTACCAGGTAAGTAAAACATGGTCCTGTCCCTGTCTCAAGTTACTCAGAGGCTGAAACACCAAAACAACACAAAAATACACATGCTGTATACAGGCAGAAGGTGGAGCGAGCACCAGCACTTACTTTAGAAGACTCCACAGGGGCAGCGATGCTGGGACTCACCCTTGTCGGATGAGTTCAACTGATGGAAAAGGTGACAAGGTGAACAAGTATTATAGGTGGGTGCGATAGCATTGGCCAAGTCAGAAAGGTATGATGGAGCCTGGCTGGCTTCAAGTAAAGGTATACCTGTCAGTGTGGCTGAAGCATACCATGAGGCAAGAGGGGAGATAGAAAGTGTCAGAAACGAAGCTCAGAAAGCAGGATAAGTGCTATTACTAAGGGATAATCTAGAACTTCACCAAAAGCTTGGATTCTGGGGGCGCCTGGGTGGCTCAGTTGGCTAAGCAGCCGACTTCAGCTCAAGTCGTGATCTCACGGTTCATGGGTTTGAGCCCCGTGTCGGGCTCTGTGCTGACAGCTCAGAGCGTGGACCCTGCTTCAGATTCTGTGTTTCCCTCTCTCTCTGCCCAACCCTCACTCGTGCTTTCTCTCAATCTCTCTCTCTCTCTCTCTCTCTCTCTCTCTCTCTTTCAAAAATAAAACATTTTTAAAAATAAAACACACACACACACACACACACACCCCTTGGATTCTGGTGTCAGACTGCCTGGGTTTGAATGTCGAATCCACAACTCACCAGCTACGTCACCACAGGTGAACTGCTGAATCTCCCCAAGCCTCAGTTTCCTCATCTAAGAATGAACATAAAACTATGACCTACCTCATAGATATTGCTAGGGAATTAAATAAGATAATGCACATAAAGTGCTTTGTAGAGAACTGGGCTCAGAGTGGGCTTTCCAAAAAAAAAGAAAAATTGTTTGTTGTTACAGGCTTTCTCTTACAGGGGATGGGAAATTATTAACAAATCGTAAACAGATTTATACTTTTAGAAAATAGCTCTGATGAGGTGTCTCCTTTCTGGAGAAAGGTTAACACTGGAGAGGGAAATTTACAAGAGACTTAAAGGCAAGAGCCCAGGACTTGAAGCATGGGCAACGCATACAGAGTGAGAAAGGGGCCTGTTTAAGGGCAGCCCGAGCAGCAGCAGCAAGAGAGACAGGACAGAAATCAGCACAGGCTGCTGGGAAAGCCAAAGATGCCTGCAGGGAGGACTGGAGTCCCATTCTGAATATTGCAGACCATAAATTATAGGAAAAGCTCTGAGAGCTAAGTAAATAACATTCCAAGTGTTGCTGCAAAACATGCAATGCAAACATCCCTGAAAACTAACATGCTTGCTGTCTTCGTTCATTCAAAGACTACATCCTCAGGATTCTGTTTATTAAAGCCTATTCCTAAAAGCACATCCCTTATTCGCTTCCTAAGATACACCTCCCACCCAAAGAAGTGTTACAATGGATATTCTCGTACAAGTGAGTATTAATGAACAGCAATCAGGATGATTTGTAAAAAATATATTTAACTAAGCCTCAGGATAATTTAAGAAAAGTGCCTATATGCTCCAATCTACTTCTGGAAAATGAAAATTAAAGTTAAAAGTCCAGCCAGGGATACTGATCAATCAAATGTCAATATTTAGAACAATTATATACCTAAGTTAAACTCAAAACTATATAAGTCAAACCTTTAATTATGTAGTTAAACAAGTATGGAAGTTAAATCTTTAATATATATAAAAATTCATGTATATTAAAGTTAAACTTTTATTAAAATCATAATGAGATATCACCATATATGCAGCAGAATGGCTAAAATCAAGAGGAACAACAACACCAAATGTTCACAAACACGTGCAGCAACCAGAACCCTCACACATTGTTGGTAGAGTGTGAAATGTGAGAATCGCTCCGGAAAAAATATCCGCCAGTTTCTTATAGAATTAAGTCTACGCATACTCTGTAAGCTAGTCATTCCATTTCTAGGTATTTATCCAGGAGAAATGAAAACATATGTCCACAACATGACTTGAACAAGAATATTCATTGCAACTTTTTTTTATGTACTGACAACTGGAAACAGCCCCGCCCCAAAACTGGAAGACTGGAAGAACAGAATGGAATATTCATGCAATGGAATTCTATCCAACAATAAGAAGGAACAAACTACTGAAACAGACAACAAAAGAATCTCAAAAACATGCTGGATGAAAGAGACTTTACACAAAGGAAGCAAAGTGCATGAGTCTATTTCTATGAAGTGCTAAAACAGGTAAACCTAATCTATGGGAGGAAATAGAGCACTAGCTGCTGCTGAGGGAATAGAGGTAGGTATTGACTGAGCAGGGAACTTTCTAGGTGATGCCAATGTTTTATATCTTGATAGGGGTTTGGTTACCCAGATGTATGCATTTGTCAACTCACAAATATACACTAATGATACGTGCGTTTCATTGTATGCAAGTTTTATGTTACGAGGGAAAAAAAATGCTTTATGCCCCCAAGAGAGAAGCAACTATACATAAAGCAAATATTAAAAAAGAAAAATAAAATAAAAACTAAACAAATATTGAAGTCTAGTTATTGATATACATAACGAAGCAATTAGGGGTTAGGGTACAGACATCTGCAATTTACTTTGAAATGTGTCAAAAATGAGACGAATAGATGGATAGATATATGATAAAGCAAGTATCATAATATGTTAATAGAACCTAGGTAGGGATTTACAGGTGTTCACTGTAAAAACCTTTCTACTTTCATGTAGGCTTTTAATTTTTCATTAAAAATGTTGCGAAGGTGCTTTTATTTTAGAAGACATCGATTCAAGGGGCACCTGGGTGGCTTAGTCAGTTAAGCGTCTGACTTCGGCTCAGGTCATGATCTCACAGTCTGTGAGTTCAAGCCCCATGTGGGGCTCTGTGCTGACAGCTCAGAGCCTGGAGCCTGCTTCGGATTCTGTGTCTCCTTTTCTCTCTGCCCCTTCCTCACTCACTCTCTGTCTCTCTCTGTCTCTCAAAAAATGAATAAACGTTAAAAAAAAATTAAAACACGACATGGATTCAAGTCAAAGGATGGAAGCTTAATCTCGCAACTGCCACAGCCGGTTTCTCTGGGTGGGTCAGAGGCCAGCTGGAAAGTGAAGACCCCGATGAAAGTATCAGGGGTGGGGGAATGTAGGGTGCATGGTGGGAAGAGCAGGGGTGCCGAATATATCAGGACAAGGCTTCCCTTTCTTGCTCAATCCGGTATTCGGCAGACCAAATGAAATCCAACAGCTGAATATTCCATAGACTGAGCACTTCCCCATTAGCTCTGAAACTTAGACCTAGCAGGACAGTCTGTGGGCAACTCAAACAAATAAATTAGCTAGCAGGTCTTTGCAGGGGTGAGCAGTAAGTGGTCTACATGTGCAGAGCAGAGTGGAGCAGGGGGGGTCTTCTTCCTCCTTCCTGTGGCACAGACAGGCAAAGCTACTGTGAAAATAAACAAATGGATCTGTGGGGTTGAGGGGCTGTTTGGCTATGCTTGGGCTAAGCCCCCTGCCCTCTGATCCCACAATGTTTGTGGAGCCTATGTTACTGTCTAGCAACAGGGTCTATTTTTCTATCCCATGGCACTGGTGGATGCAGCTGTCTGTGGCTGATTTATAGGAGGAAGTCACCAGTAGGAGCCCCAGGAGGCTCTCACAGCCCCCATCTTCATTTTCACTTCCCAGTTCACAAGCAGCCATGGGAACTCAGGGGTGGGGTACTCAGTGAACTGAGGGGTGTTGGGGGCTTTATCCTTCAGGGAGGCACCCCTCACTCCCAAAGAAGCCCCAGAAGGCTGTCAGACTAGTCATTTTCTCTGCAACTGATTGGATTTAGATACTGTTTGCCATGCACATTTTTCATTGTTCTTCGTCTCTAGCTCTAGAGATGCTATTTCCCCCTTCAGGGGAGGGTTTAGAGGTGGGGCTTGGGATAAAAATGGACATCTTTTTTCTTCAGTTTATTAAAGTAGCACTCTTCTACGTTTGTGTACCTTAATGGAAGCAGTCCTGCCTTCCAAATACGTACGTAAGTATACAAAGAATCCAGAGTCTTTCCAAGAGGGGCAACCACAGAGAAAACACTTTCCATCCATTGTTCTGTGCAATGCTTGCCATAGCCTATAGAATGGGTAGTATCATCTCCAGTTTACTGCTGGGGAAACTAATGCCCAGACAGGTTGAGCGATCTTCATGAGATGCACAGTTAGAAAGCTTTAGAGCTTTCTGTCTGACTCCAAGTTCCACAGTGTGAAAAGCGATTACCCACCATTCAGACTGGGAGACACTTTCACCCATATTGTTTATTTTATATCCATGGTAGAAGCCAATCAAGTAAATCCTCATTATCATAAACTCCCTGAGATTTCTCTCTCAGGCTGAACTTCAAGAGCCAGTAACCCTAACAGCATTGATGTGGCAGGCTTTATATACGATGTGGCCCAGTCAGATGAGCCTCTGACCTTTGATATCAGCTCAGGTTGTGATCTTGTGGTTGTGAGATCAAGCCCCACATTGGGCTCTGTGCTGACAGCACAGAGCTTGCTTGGGATTCTTTCTCTCCCTCTCTCTCTGTCCCTTCCCTGCTCGTGCCCTCTCTCTCTTTCTCAAAATAAATAAATAAATTTTAAGAAAATAAATATAATGGGGTACCTAGGTGGCTCAGTCATTTAAGCATCCAACTTTGGCTCAGATCATGATCTCATGGCTGATGAGTTCAAGCCCTGCATCAGGTTCTGTGCTGACAGCTCAGAGCCTGGAACCTGCTTCAGATTCTGTGTCTCCTTCCCTCCCTTCCCCTTCCCCACTCACTCACTCTCTCTCTCAAAAAGAAGTAAACATTTAAAAAATAATAATAAAACTAAAAATACTGATTATACTGAAAGCCATCACTAGGTATGAATCTGGCCTAAACTGTGAGCTGCAGTTTATGCCCCAATTTTGCCCCCCAAACCCCATCAAAACCCCTGAATCATTAGCACCTTACCAAACCCCAGGAAAAAGTCCAAGGCTAGCCCTAAGTCATGACTCTTGAGAAGCTAAGTAGCTCTCCAGAGCTTCCTTGAACACCAAATAAGGAGATTATACATGTTTTAATCTTTAATCTTTGTATATATAATTTATAACTTAATATTAATAACTTAACAGTAATTTTAGTTATAGTAATAACTTTAAGTAATTTATAACTTAAATAATTTAATATATTATTTAATTCTTATCACCACCCTACAAGGCAGATACCATGATCATTTTACAGATAAAGTAACTGAGGCCCAGAGACGTGAAGAAATGTCCAGCAGCCAGGGGTGCCAAGATTCACATCCAGGTCTGTCTCTCTCCTAAAGGAATCTAATAACCATGGTGTAGCAATTCCATTCTCAGACCTGTCATTGCCATGCTATACTTCTTCCTACAGGTTTCCCTTCCCCCTCTGCTATATATGAGTATCCACTGGAGAATGTGGGAGGAGCTAAAAGTGGAGGCAGGTGATAAGCATGTCTCAGCAATAGACTGGAGCCTGGAGGTAACTGCTGGGCTCGAGGGGATGGAGAGGAGGAATCTGTGAGTGAGCATAGATTTCCAGGTTGATGGCCTCCCATAGGGTATCCCATCTTTTCACAAATACTGCAAAGCAGTAAATCCCTAACCACAAGAACACTCAGATAGCCTGTGGTCTTCTTCAGCTGGCCCACCGATGAATTTTCTTGGGTCTTTTAACTGAATTAAACTTCAACAATTAAAAATGAGATTTCACATTAAAAGCCCAATTTCTAGCTTCTCTCAAGAAATCAGAAGATTCAGCAAGACAAATCTCATGTTCCCAAATGGCCAGGTCCAGCTGAACCGACAGTAATGGCTGCGTGCCAGGATCTACATTCTCCAGTTTGCCCAGCATCACCACCATGTGCTCGTCTTTCCCCAGGGTCACCACCATGTCCCAGTCTTTCCCAGATATTCAGACATTTACTTGGCTCCAGGAGCTTTTGAGTTGGCAACCTCTACATATGTACCAAGAAGCAAATATTCATTCAACAAGCATCTTAGGCCCTTGGCTGGCAAGGCATAAGCTGCTACCAGGGATACGAGAAATATGATATGGCTTCTGCTTCCCAGAGAGTATGGTCTAGTGGGAGATATGAGTGAACATGCCCCCTAGAACATGAGCTCCCCAGGACAGGAACTATATCTATTCTGTTCACAGTTGTCTCTAGCACCTAGAAAGTACCAAGCATACAGATGCCCATTACTTATTGTTGAATGGAAGGAAGGATAGAACAAAGGAAAGAGAGAATGAGAAGAGGGAGGGAGAGAGTCAGGCAGGCTGCTTCAGTCCCTTCTAGAACATTAAGCAAGAGATGACAGGGAGTTTGGCATGCAGGGCAGCCAGTGATTAAAGCCACAGAGAAGTGATACTAAGTGCTCTAGGAATACAGAGGAAGAATTTTTCTATGTGGCATGACCAAGGAAGGCTTTTCAGAAGAAAAGAGGCTTACTGGATGTTTAGAAACACTCCTGATATTTAAATATTTGCCCTCTCTTTAGTAACCTGGATTGACTTGTCGAGATTGCTTCATCTCAAAAGAGAAGGTCCAGGTCTAAAGCCCACAGACTGCTCAAATATGCTCCCTCCATCAGAACAGACTCTGGCCAGGAGGAGCATTGGATGGACCCCAGGCTGCTGTTCCCATGAGTCACAGGGGCAGCCAGACCACAAGCTACTACAATGGTAGTCTGTGCAAAGAAACCTATCTGGTCCCAAGGCTCAGGAGGTGGGAGTGGGAGCAGCCTTTATTTCAAAGTGGACCATGCAGAAGCTCCCGGTTTAGTACAGTGAAGTGCACTGACCTCAGATTTCTGATTGTTCTGTGGACAATTCTCTTGTTTCACCCTGAGCCATTCAGTGACGCACACGGGCCTCTAGCCACCTCTGCCTCTCGCCTGGTCTTCTGGAGCTTCTGTCACACAGGGCCTCACTCTCTCTCCCCAAGGTAGGAGAATATGCGTCTGTTCAATATCTGAGGTCTTGATTCAAGTCCAACAACACACTGGGCTTTCCTGAGGACTCCTGGTAAGAAGACACTACTTATCTCCATTAACCTCTGACCCAGCTAAGATGAAACAGCTTCCATCTGCAGGCCTGAGTGCCCTTGTCCCTGAACTGAAGCTAAATAAAGTATGAGGGAGGGGGCAGGAACCTGGAACCTGGAGTGGCCCCAGACTCGCTGCCTTCATCCCCAGGGAACGGCTGCCCCCTCCCTCTTGGGTATATACAGCCCAGAGCCTGTTAATAGATGATGCCTTGGGAATCCCTCCAGGTGGCCTCGGGGTTAAGAACTACATCTGGAGGAAGCAGTGCCTCCTAGGAAGATGGAAGGGCCATAAACCCTCAAAGACCGTCCATTTGATTTATGTAATAATCATGGGAATGTTCATCTCCAACGGCAAAGCCATTCATCCAAAACTCCAGCCTCCTCTGTCTCCACACCTGACTTTCATTGGCTGTTCCCATGAGCTGTGAGCCAGGCTTTTTACGTGCAGCATCCCATTTAATTCCTTCACAAGCCAGAGAGCCATATATTCTCAGGATGCTCTGTTTACAGATGAGGAAACAGAAGCTCAGAGAGATCAAGTGACTTGCTCAAAATTACAACTACTGGTTGCTGAGTTGTTCACAAGAGTGGCCCAGCTTAGAGCATACCATGTCTGCCTGACCCCAAAGTCTATGCTTTTCACCCCTGTTCCACACTTCCCCAGCAATCACACCGCGAAGTGCCTATTTGGTTAAAAAGAAAAAAGTCCAGTTCATCCAGAGGCTACGATGATCCTGCTCTTCAGTTCTTTTATTGAAATCTTAATTTACAGGGCAGGAGAATAGGAAATGTTGTATTATCTGCCCTCTGAGAACTGTACTTCACTCCAGTTAATACTAGATGCCTGCTCGGAGGCATCACAATCCCAGACTTCAAGCTATACTACAAAGCTGTAATCATCAAGACAGTATGGTACTGGCACAAGAACAGACACTCAGATCACTGGAATAGAGTAGAGGGCCCAGAAATGGACCCACAAACGTATGGCCAACTAATCTTTGACAAAGCAGGAAAGAATATCTAATGGAATAAAGACAGTCTCTTTAGCAAGTGGTGCTGGGAAAACTGGACAGCAACATGCAGAAAAATGAACCTGGACCACTTTCTTACACCATACACAAAAATAAACTCAAAGTGGATGAAAGACCTCAGTGTAAGACAGGAAGCCATCAAAATCCTCAAGGAGAAAGCAGGCAAAACCCTCTTTGATCTTGATCGCAGCAACTTCTTACTCAACACATCTCCGGAAGCAAGGGAAACAAAAGCAAAAATGAACTACTGGGACCTCATCAAAATAAAAAGCTTCTGCACAATGAAGGAAACAATCAGCAAAACTAAAAGGCAACCAACAGAATGGGAGAAGATATTTGCAAATGACATATCAGATAAAGGGTTAGTATCCAAAATCTACAAAGAACTTATCAAACTCAACACCCAAAAAACAAATAATCCAGTGAAGAAATGGGCAAAAGACATGATTAGACACTTCTCCAAAGAACACATCCAGATGGCCAACCGACACATGAAAAATGCTCCACATCACTCATCATCAGGGAAATACAAATCAAGACCACAATGAGATACCACCTTACACCTGTCAGAATGGCTAACTCAGGCAACAACAGATGTTGGCGAGGATGCAGAGAAAGAGGACCTCTTTTGCATTGTCGGTGGGGATGCAAGCTGGTGCAGCCACTCTGGAAAACAGTATGGAGGTTCCTCAAAAAACTAAAAATAGAACTACCCTACGACCCAGCAATTGCACTAGTAGGCATTTATCCAAGGGATACAGGTGTGCTGTTTTGAAGGGACACATGCACCCCCATGTTTATAGCAGCACTATCAACAGTAGCCAAAGTATGGAAAGAGCCCAAATGTCCATTGAAGGATGAGTGGATAAAGAAGATGTGGTGTATATATACATACAATGGAGTATTACTCGGCAATCAAAAAGAATGAAATCTTGCCATTTGCAACTACGTGGATGGAACTGGAGGGTATTATGCTAAGTGAAATTAGTCAGTCAGAGAAAGACAAAAATTATATGACTTCACTCCTATGAGGACTTTAAGAGACAAAACAGATGAACATAAGGGAAAGGAAACAAAAATAATATAAAAACAGGGAGGGGGACAAAACAGAAGAGACTCATAAATATGGAGAACAAACTGAGGGTTGCTGGAGAGGTTGTGGGAGGGGAGATGGGCTAAATGGGTAAGGGGCATTAAGGAATCTACTCCAGAAATCATTGCTTCATTATATGCTGACTAATCTGGATGTAAATTTTAAAAAACAAAAAATAAAGGTAAAAAATATATATATTATATGCCTGCTATCTGCCAGGCCATATTATTCCACGCAATACTCACTGTAAATACTACAGGAGGCATCACTAAGTATTAGACAGACCAAGAGTCTGTTTGTATCATTCTCTGAAATTTGTGGATTTTAATTCCCATAAGTAATAATTCTCTTTGAAGACGATACGCAGTGATAATCAGAATGAATTAAAATTAATTTAAATAAAGAGAAATCAACAGTATTTTTTTAATGGTCTGCTGCTTGGTGGAGTTGACCAATCAATGGACTCAAAATGAAAGCAAGGCCACAAATCTGAGACCATAAAATAAGTCTTTTTAAAAGAATAATTTAGGTAAATTTGGATGGGTCCATAAAGAGCCCCTTGGGGGTAAACTATGTCTTATTTGTTTTTATATTCCTAATGCCCAAGATGTAACATGTGCTGAGTGAAGAAGCAAATGAATGAATCATTTGCAGGCTTTTCCAAGCCGAGGCATTTCCTGGGCTATGCCATGAGCATGCTATGCCAACTGCATAGCATATAAGCAAACTTAAATGAATTCATCACGGGAGAAAAATAACCTCTGAGGACTTTCTTCATACTGCCTAGGTACATGGAGGTGTGTTCTCTCATTTAATACAATAAGACTATGAAAGCTCTATCGTGCACCTTGTACAATGAGCAAACTAAGGTTTATAGAGTTTAAATGACTTACCAAAAAGCCCAGATCAAGAAAGCAGCGAAGCCCCAATCCAGACTCGGGTGAAGGCTCTTGAGCGCACTCCCTCTCCCTCACCACACCTTCAAGGAGTTCATGTTTCTCTGCCGAGGAGGATGCTGCAGTGGACCTCCAATTCTGCGAAGAAAGGTAAATGGCAAATCACTTTGCAAAGAAGAGAACTATAACCACTTAAAATGGAAGTGAGGCCACATTGTGACTAAACTGGAAGTTCTTAATCTTTTTGTTTTGAACATCAGCAGCCAGAGGAGAGAGGGCTGGGCACATCCCTGTCGTGCAGTCTGCCCTGTTAGTGCACGATTGGTGGAAAAGCAGACACTAGGAGCCCAGCAGTTAACCTCCTTACTCTCAGATTCTTGCTCTAAAACCAGCAAATAAAGCCCCTCGCTAGCACCTCCACCAGAGACTTTAGAGAAGAAATAAATGAACAAATAGATTCAAAGGGGGCATTATTGCTGTTTGTAACCAATTATAGGTTTGTTTTATCTTTCAGGAGATGAGGAGTATTAGGAGGACACAGATGGGGAAGAAAGTTGAAAGGACATTGTTTTTAAAAATGTGTGTAATTTTCTTTAAATTTAAATTTAAACTCCTTTAAACTCCTTCTTCTAGCTAACCCCAATTGGCTAAAACCAGGTTTTGGTAAAACTAGGCAAGTTTGAACTGTTAGTCCTGTACACGAATTAACAAAAATATTTTATTGTGTGTACCTTATTGCCCAATGCCCATTTTGCTGCCTGCACAATTTCTTTGCAAAAATTTCCAAGGTCCAAAGAGGTTAGAGTGGGAGAGAGCCAAAGCATAAGAGACTGTTAAAAACTGAGAACAAACTGAGGGTTGATGGGGGGTGGGAGGGAGGGGAGGGTGGGTGATGGGTATTGAGGAGGATACCTTTTGGGATGAGCACTGGGTGTTGTACGGAAACCAATTTGACAATAAATTTCATATATTGAAAAAAAAAATTTCCAAGGTCCAATGCAACTGGTTTAATTTGGCCTGTAATTGAGCTTTGCAGACAGCTAAACTCTTTTGAAGTAGGATGGATAAAGAGGGAACCAGGGAAGCAGAGTTCCCTAAAAATCTCTCCATGTGCACAAATTTTTTTCCAGCCTAGTGTGCTCTCTGAACCATTTCCTGCATTTAGCAGGTGGGGCAAGGGCTCATGTGAAGAAGGAAGCACACACATCATGACTCCTCACTGAGAGTCAGCTCCTTTACCCTCTGTTCCTGCTTCCCCTGTTGTGAACATATTTGCTGGATCAAAAATTGAGACACATGGTCTGGACATGAAAAATGAAATTAAGAAAATTAAGAATGCTCCAGAAAATCTAGGACATATGTTCTCCAGAGCTGTAGCAACCTGGCACTGTGTACACAGTAGGTGCCTAATAAATGCCTGCATTGAAAATCACAGCAGCATTCCAAACGGCACTTTGAATTTTCTTCAAAAATCTTATCTGCAGCTAGAATTTTTTCTAAACCCTAAATTCCTTCAGAACCCAGGAGTATGCTGATTTGCTATAGGCCTCTGCTGGGTCCATCCAACTTAAGTACCACTGTTTTCATTTTGAGATTTAAACTAAATCTAAAACTGAAACCTGGGGTAACCAGGTGCCTCAGTCCATTAAGCATCCACCTCTTGATTTCAGCTCAGGTCATGATCTCAGGGTCTTGACTGAGATGGAGTTCTGTGCTGGGCATGGAGCCTGCCTGAGATTCATTCTGTGTGTGTGTGTGTGCGTGTGTGTGTGTGTGTGTGTCTCAAAAAAAACCAAAAACCCAAAACGAAACAAAATAAAACCTGAGGGCTCTCACTTAAATCCTGGGAACTTTAAAATATGGCTAAAGATGCAATATATTCTTTTCCACTTGAAAAATAAATAACTGGTTTGATAAGTAAAGTGCTACTCCAAACATACAACAGTAAAATGCCCCCAATGAAGTATTAACTGTTGGTGTGTTTAGATAAGAAATACATCGAGTCAAAATCAAGCTGCAATTACAGGACTTCAAAGCAAAATAATTTGGCTCGGCAATGTTCGCTCTAATCTCACATCAAAAGCAGCTGTATCATACTCAGCTTATGAAAAGAAAACAATTCTTTTGAACCGATGTGAAGCATGGGAAAACAAGGATAATATTTCCTGAAAACTTCAGGGAAATAGAGTCACACGTGGAACACACAGAGAATTTCAGAACTTTCTAAAAATATAAGATGCCTAGAAACACTACATTTCATGAAACAAGAACAAGCGTAAAAACCCCAAAGGGAACATCCAATTTTCATTTTTAAGACTTCTAGAAGAGCATTCATATGAAAGAAATCACTGTAGCTAAGATTCGTCCTGGACACCTGGGGATGGAGAGATGAGACACAGAGGTGAAGAAGGGTGAAATCCTAAAATTCATCCAACGAATCCCATTCTCTGGACTACAAAGTAGACCAGTACTTCTCACGCTTTAATGGGAAGGAAACCTTTTAAATGCGGAGTATGGTTCAGTAGGTCAGGGGCAGGGCCTGGGAGTCAGCATTTCTAACAACCTTCCAGATAATGCCACTACGGCTGGTTCACGGACCACACTTTGAGCAGCAAGGATGTAAAACTTCTGACCTCTGAATCCCATACATCAATCACTCCTTGCAAAAAGCCAGCAGCCTAACTAGATAAAATGTGGCACAGTGTGCAACCCGGAGGAGGTAAGGGGTATTTTCATGTGTTAAATGACCTCCCTTAGAGCCAACACAACAATATAAAGCAAAACAAAAGCAGAATTTCAATGGCAAAGACCAGCTCATTAAAAGCATATCATTAGAGAGATTTAGATAAAAGGCAACTGAAGCCGGCTGAAGAGGGTGCTGGAGCTTTTACCTGAAGCTTTTGATTTCTCTGTAAAGTTTGGTGAAGAGGGGCGCCTGGGTGGCTCAGTCGGTTAAGTGACCGACTTTGGCTCGGGTCATGATCTCGCGGTCTGTGAGTTCGAGCCCCGCGTTGTGCTCTGTGCTGACAGCTCAGAACCTGCAGCCTGTTTCGGATTCTGTGTCTCCCTCTCTCTGACCCTCCCTTGTTCACGCTCTGTCTCTCCCTGTCTCAAAAATAAATAAATGTTAAAAAAAAATTAAAAAAAAAAAAAAAGTTTGGTGAAGAGTCGCAGAGGGAGGGCAGTCGAACAAGTTGGTAGCCAAAAGTCATTATCCGTCCCAACTTTGACAGATTGAAAAATATCCGTGAATTTGCACCAGAAACAGCTGACTTGGAGAAGATTTCATCATACTTAATGAAGATTTGTAAGTTCGTTATTTATATTATTAGGCTTATATTACATTGATTTGGGATATCCAAGAATCTAGTTCCAACACAAAAGGATCATAAGCTACGAAAATGTATGGGGCCTCACTAGGAAAGTCATCCACTGAAAACAGTCTATTAATCTAAAACTGGTGACAATCACTCAACTAGATACTACTTGTTGGAGACAGACATTTATGGGAGGAGGGGGGAACCTGTTAGTACTTCATTCTTGCTTAACACAGAAATAATAAAATGGGGGAAAAAGTCATTTGAAAAGCAGATATTAGGCCTACATGAGTTCAAGGAGAAATATAATTTTTCAACCTCCAGTGCTGAGGTTATTCTTAGTTTAAGAACAGTAAACAAAACAGCCACTAAAAAAATCTATATTTTGTTGCTGATGCAATAAAATAAAAAACAGCAATAAAAAAAAGCAATATTTTCTCAACAGTCCCCAGCTAAAGCCCACATTAGTCAATGCTATGAGTTGAAAAAAGAGCATGTCTTTGCCAGCAGGTGGTAATGTTCAATTTTTCAAGAGAACAACTGTATGTTAGTGAAGGAAAATGTCAGCATATAATTTTATTACAGAAGGTTCTCCCACACATTTGCCTTGGTCCTTATAACTCTAGCATCAAATTTCAGAAGGGTCATTGGTCAAAACACTGCCTTCTTTGGGGGCACCTGGGTGGTTCAGTCAGTTAAGCCTCCAACTCTTGGTTTTGGCTCAGGCCATGATCTCATAGTGCCTGAGGTCAAGTCCCACATCAGCCTCTGTGCTGATGGCGTGGAGCCTGCTTGGGATTCTCTATCTCCCTCTCTCTCTCTCTGCCCCTCCCCTGCTCTCACTCTGTCTCTCTCAAAAACAAATAAACATTTTTTCTTGCCTCATGAAGAACTCATTTCCAGCGAGAAGTGAGATCTGGAAAATGAGTATGGTATAAAGAACTGAGCGGAGACTGGGAGATGCTGGAGACCCACTAGAGAGTGCCTCAGTGAGGGCAGGAGTTCTGTCTGGTTAGATCACCAAAGTGGCCACATCACAGAGAACGGTGCATGAATGTGTAAACCCAGCTTCGTAAATCTGACCACCGGGCTTTACTTCTCTCATTGGCCAAGTAGGGAGTTAGAACCCAACATGGTCCCTCTCCATTAAGATTCAGTAACGTCCTTCCACCGTTAACATTCCAGGATTTTATGACTATTGCTGTGTATGGCAGAAACTTCACAGGATACGTATTCCCAATGTTAGAATATCCTAAAGATTGGCTTCCTGCTGAAACAGGCAAGATAAACTGGACTAGTCTCCATTTTAACCACTCTTCAACAGACAAGAGATATTCAAGTCCATTTTTAGGCTGGACAAGCGGGAGCCTCCTGCTCTCTAGGCATTCTATGCTAACTTGTGTTTGAGCGCATGAAATGCTTGGCTGAGTCTCTGAATAAGCCTGGACTTCGCAAAGCCTTGGACATCCTTTTTTTCCAGGCCAATGAGGCTAGAATCCAAGGAATTTCCCAAAGGGAGCTCCTCTGCTGAAGCTATACCAAAGACTATACCCCCAAATAGTCATGCAGTTGCCCATGTATACATTGCTCCTGCATCAAGTCCCAGAAAGCCTTCCCCAACCTCTCTGACTAGTCACATCTCCATATCAGGAGCGCTTATGCCCCGTACCCCTCCCTTGTATGGCACTTAGCCCAAGGGAAATTGCACAGTTTTGTGCTTATTTGAGTATACTAGACTCCAGCTTCATGGGCTCATCATCCATGACTACTGTTGCTTACCATTGTCTGCCCAGCATTTAGCATTTGGCACATGTTAGACACCTAACAAACACTGAATGAGTAAGTGAATGATTTAAGTGATCTGCTTAACTAGGGGAAAAAGGGGAAATGCCTAGAACACCTAAATATTCCTTCTAATTTTAATACCAGGAACAAAGCCCTGTGGGCTTTCTATAGAAAGGCAATTTCAAAATCAACCGGGCATCCTTTGTGCCACCAAACTGAAATATAATCCCATGTGCTGTGGTCGGCATCCAGATGCATAACCCACACCATGGCAGGGTAATAGTGAAAACATGTGCTTCAGATCCTTTCAGAGCTGGGTTCAAGCCTTGGCTTTTCCACATGACGGCTCTGTGACCTTGCAGAAATTGCTGAATCTCTCTAAGCCTCAGTCTTTCTTATCTATAAGACTCATTCATAGGACTGTTGGAAAGATGAAATGAGAATATATCCAAAGTGTTTAGCAAAGTGTGGGAAGTATGGAGAGTGTTAGGAAAATGTTAACTCTTCCATGGGGAGCCTGGGTGGCTCAGTCGGTTAAGCGGCCGACTTCAGCTCAGGTCATGATCTCGCTGTTCTTAAGTTCCAGCCCTGCGTCGGGCTCTGTGCTGACAGCTCAGAGCCTGGAGCCTGCTTCGGATTCTGTGTCTCCCTCTCTCTCTGACCCTCCCCTGCTTATGCTTTGTCTCTCTCTGTCTCAAAAATAAATAAAACATTAAATCAAATTGTTTAAAAAAAAAAAAAAAAGAAAATGTTAACTCTTCCCAAATATCATTCATCGTGTCCTGAAATCAAGTGTAGCATCCATACAGCCAGCAGAAAATACTCAAAAATAATGATTCTCAAACATTTTCAATCCTATGACCATTTTCTATCATACCTGGATCTTGCTGTTTTGGTTTGATAATCCTGCAATTCAGTGAGGAACATCTTGGATGAGATCTCATAAATAAATCATTGGCTTATCCCAGAAAGAGAAACTGAGAAATTGTTAAGAGGTGGCATAAGACCCTAGCCAGGGGCCACATAAACATCCCCGTGCTTAAACACCAGGCTGGAAGAACAGAGTGAGACGTTGTGATTGGAAGGTCAGGAGGGCACTTACTTTACTTTGACTTTCTCAGCAGCCCCCGGGGCCCCCACAAATACTGCCCTCTTGATAACAAACTTCCCAACATTCATTTGCCCCCTGTCCTGGGCCAATGTGACAGTTCAAACCAGATCCAGTCTCTATCAACTACAACAGAGCATTTGAGGATGGCAAGATTAGTAAACTTCAAAAGGTTAGAAGGACTTGATAAGCCAAGGGCAGGGGTGGGGATATTTATTTAAAAGCTTACAGTGCCTGAAATATTCCATTTGAGGCCCCTCATCACCCCCTACCCCCCCCCCCCCACCTTCTTTCCCCTTGACCTTTCTGCGACCCTCTCTCAGCTCTGGAGGCTTCTTGCCTTGGGTCAGCTGCATTTCCAGACATAATGCCTTTTTTTTTTTTTTTTTTTTTTTTTTTTTTGCCTAGTTAAGGTTCCAGAGACATCCCTCTCCTCAGGGTCCCTTGAGGGTTTAAAAAAGGAGATCAACATTTACATTGGTAAAATACACTCAGCTGTGGGGAGGGTTTAATCTTTTTTACAACCTTCCCCTGCAGCTGTGCTGTCCGCTTACCCCCCACTGGCCCTCTGCCTTCCTGGAAATAGCTCTCCCCACACAGCACTGATCCCAGCCTCACTAAATATAGTTAAACCGAGATCTCTCAGAAGTCTCCTAACCAGATGGGATAACTTCAGTGGGGTCAATGCATCCAGGAAAAGAGCATAAGGACGGACAGAAGGGGACCTCCTCGTGAAAATAAAGCCCTACTAAATGATCCTGTCTGCTCAGGGAGGGGCATACAGAGAGAAGCACCAGGGTTAGGGAGAGGTGGAAGATTCTTTGGTGGGAGCCATCAGGAGGGGAAATAGTCTTTCCTGACATTCCTCCCTGAAGCAACCAAACTAAATTCCTACAGCCTTTCCCTCCCTCTTTTGTATTAATTTTTTCAAAAATATGTAGGAAATAGAGAATGAATCAGCCCAAAAAAGTTCCTGGGCAACAATTCAGATCCAACTGGGCCTCTTTCACAAGTCGAAAGAAGAAACAAGAACAAAGGAGAGAAATGGTTTGTTTAAGGGGGAAAAAAAATGTTCCTTAAAAATACAACCTTAAAGTCACTCAGAGGTCTACTTTAAGTATGCTTTAGGAAATAAGGAAACCTGGCATCACAAAAATAATTTTTTTGCCCACAAAGCTTAGAGGGGGCCCTTACCACATCCAGAATAGAATTCCACATTATCACCATTCAAAACCCTACATGCTCACCTTTGGATTCTGGGTCATGACCTGAATTTTCCTGTTACAATGGCAAGCTGTGGTTTACCATTCAACTTTTAAGGAGTCACAGAATGAAATAACGATTTAGAAAAGATTAAAGTACAGCATGAAGACAGCGAGCTAGGTGAGCAACACAAAGATGGATAAAAAAGTAGCGGCATATTCACACAATGTAAATTACAGCAGTTAAAATATTATGGACTACGTGTTTCAACACGGATAAATCCCCAGAACAGAATGTTGAACAAAATAAGCAAAGTATGGGAATCATACAGTCTGATGCTATTTATGTCAAGTTTAAAAACATGCAAAATTTGACTGTACACTATTTACAGATAAGTACATATATTTATAGATACATATGTAAAGTATAAAATGTGTGGAAACAAATGATGAATGCCAAAGTCGGAGTAGTGTTTTCCTCTGGGGAAGAAGGAGGGGGAAGGAATCCTCAGGGCACTTCACTGTACCTGTTTCATTTCTCTTAAAGGTGATGTGAAACAGATATGGCAAAAAAAATAAAAAATAAAAAAAAATAACAAGGATTTGAGGAGCTTCGGTGAGTAAGTGTTCGTTAGTGTGTGTTTAGTGTTTTACTGCATGCTTGAGACATTTCATCATAAATATGTTAAGAATCTCAGGCAAGAGTCTTCATATGAAAGTCCGTGCACAACTTCAGACACCCACTGAGTTCAATTATAGGACTTCCTGTACTTCCCCAAATATCTTCAAGGACCTCAGATAGGGCCTCTGTGGTGCGAGGGCTGCAATCTTCATCCTAGCACAACCCTAACCAGCCTTGGGTGCGGGAATGCCTTTTTAAGGCACTTGTGAAATCATTTCATCTGAAGGAGTCACGAAAAAGCAAGCATTAGGTATCTAAAAGCTTCCATTAGGAATTCTTAGGAGGAAATGGAATTTAACAAGCCTCCTTCAGACTAAAACATGGATACTTGCAAACCTGGTCTTTTGTCAATTCCACTACTGGGAGAGGCTGGCTCTCTCCCCAGCTTGGATGCCTAGTGAGTGACATAATCTTGGGTAAAACCATTCACGTCCCTGGGCCTCAGCTACTTCATCTGGGCCTAGAAGACCTTTCATGGCTAAGTTTGAGAATCTATGGTTCAAACTGGAGAATTAAGAAAACAAGGCAGATGTGGGAAGGTAACAAACGCTACCTCCCAACTATAATTTATTCTAAGTGTGCTGGCATCTCTTCATAGGTGGCCCTAACCCTCAAACACACACCTATCTCCCCCACAAGGCTTCCATAGCTCAATCGTCACCGACGGACACTCCTTCAGATTAAATGCCACGTTAAAATGCAAACGATACCTGTGACCACAATCACAACTTAGCCTCAGCAACGTGGATTATCTCTTCATTCACACACAACCACTTTTAACATAGGTGAGAAAACTTCAGTGATTTGCCCAAGAAAACACGGTTCTTGAAGGGGAAACCCAGGTTTCAAGGCCAAATCGTCAAGATTTCAAGCTTAGGTCCTTTTCAGGACAAAGCACTTGCCTCAGATTAGCATTAAGAGGTGACAGAATCCCAGAAGAAAGCAAGAGTTAGGGGGCAGGGAAGGATGGACAAGGAGATGCGAAGATGCATCTGTAGGAGAGTGAAAGGCACTGAAAATCCCTTTGTCCCCCTTTGTCATTTTGTGTAAGGCCAGTTCCCTTCACAACCTTAGGGGTTTCAACATGGCACAAATCATCATGGGTCTGGAAACAAGCTACTGAGGTGTGCAAGACTGTTATTTCTATTCCGAGTCTTCTGACTACAGGCAAGCAACTGTGCAACCCAGGAGAGAGGATTTGTGTCAATCACTATGTGCAGCCCCTTGGCATTGTAAGTGATCAGTGAACGATAGCAATGATTAAAGTGTGGATGACAACGACGGTGCGGACCAAATCAAGAAATGACCCAAGGTCACTCCAAAACATTGTATAGAAAATGCTACCCAACTTCATCAATAAAAAAAAAAAAAGAAGAAGAAGAAAAGAAAATGTCATACAATCTGACAGGTGCACCAATGGCCTTTCATTTATTCATGATATTTTCAACAGTTAAAACTGTTTTAACACGATTCAGTCTCTTTCCCTGTCCAAAGTGCTAGGTTCAAACAGGTTTGCTCGGCAAACATAATCCTCCCTGTCTCTTTTCTAAAGGATTTTTAATCCCTAAGAGAAACAACAGCAAATAAGCAGAGGGGCCTTCTCCAAGTTTCATCCCATTGGTCAATCAACCTTATTTGTAAGAAGAAAATAAAAGAAAGGGATAGACTAACAGGTACTTCCACATATTAAGCAAATTAAATGGACACTTTAAATAGGAAAATAAAGTGTTTGTATTCCTTTCATTAGGGAAACTCACAATATTATATTGCGAATGCCTATTATAAAGCAAAGATTTTCTTTCACCTCCCTGGGATGTCCCTTATAACAGGAGTTGTACGTTAGGTTCCTTACAAAATCTCACAATACTAAGGTGTTTTCTCATTTATTTTATTTTGAATTTCAAAGTGCTTTGAGAGTAAGGCACAAAAGCCCTAAAACAACCCCAGTCCATGATTGTTTGGGGGTACTTACAGATGTCAGTGTAGAATTGGTTAAAAAAAGGAAACAAAAGAAATGTAACCCAAATTTAGTCATTTGTTCTCGTAGGTAAAGACTTACATTTGCAACTACTGAATGTAGTTAACAATAAGCCAACAAGCCTTTAAAAGTAACTTTTAAAAGTAGGACCTTAGGTAGTTACATTTTAGAGATCACAAGTACATACCTACATGACCATAAAAATTCAACTACCTAATGTTAGCCAAATAAATACTTGTTGCTTGGCACAGTGGTTCTTATGACCACATTAAACAGGTACTCAAAAGTGCTATTTTTCAAATAACTTAGAAGTAAGAATTATGAGCTCTGAAAGCTGTATCAGGTCACCGAAGCAGAAATCACTCACACACACACACACACACACACACACACACACACACACACAAATACATGTAAAGAGAAAATAAATAAAATTATTTTTGGAAACTGGGAATGGAAAAAGTAATATTTCTGTTTTATTATTTTAGACATATCATCTTAAATATAGATGAGTACTTGTATTAAGTAAATATCAGTTAATATTTAACTAGCTCAACTAACATTCGTGAAAGTATATAAGGAATTTTCAAACTGACCAGATCCCTTTTTTTTGGCTCTTAATTGTCTTTTATTCCTATATTCAGGTATATATAGTATGTAGTAGTTAAGCAAATGGGACTGCACTTAAAAAAACAAACACAAATAAATCATTCATAGCCTTTTTTGGGGGGAAAAAAGAAAACAGAAGCCACTTGCTGGAGCACCTGTGTAAGATGAGCACAGTATCGGAGACCTCAAGCCTTCCTGATTCCAGCATCTCCCCACAGGACTGTCCTTTGAAACACATTATACAATGAGATTTTCTTCCACCAATCTTAAAGGTGGCTGGCTCTGAATTAAACCACCCTTCTCCCGTATCAGGCTAGCAGTAACCTGTAGAGAACAATGAGGCCTGTAGAGAACATTTTGTTGTGTTGTGTTTTATTTCCAACATCCCTAAAAGTCTGAAGAGGGGCACCCAATAACCATGATAAACTGGAGAAGCCAGAATGAATTAAAAATAGCTTATGAAGATTCTGACTCTATGTCATAAAACTCGACTCTATACCGAATCATAGAACTGGAACAAGAAGAAATCCTAGAGATTTTCCAGGAAACACTTCTGATTCAAGGTAGAAAAATGAAAAAAAAAAAAAAATCCCTTCACACATTTTTCTTGTGTTCGAAATAAGGTATTTCCTTTAGTTCCTGAGAAAAGCTTACCAGACATTTTTCCCTAGGCTAAGTAGAACCAAAGCCCCTCTTTCTACTGAGATTAAAATAAAATTAAGTTTAAAGCTCTTAATACTTGCCGATCTTTTTGAGTGAACTGTTAGCTTTGATTTACAGGAAAGGTAGACACATTTTCACACTTCATTGGCATCACTACATCTACAAGACACCTGCAGCTCCTCCCTGACTTCATGTCATATGGTCACCATTTGAGGTCACCCCAACTGAAAATTCAATTCATACTAAATCATCTAGGAGACTATAGCTACAGGCCTGAGAGCTTCACATGAAAGAATCCTTACAATAAAGTGGGTAGTGTGTTATCCTCAAGCTTTTAGTTCTGTTATTGTTTTTAAAGCCAAAAATATATTTACAGATACAAATAGAATTCTATGTGAGATTCTAAAACTTAAAGCATTTCCAATTTTGCTATTTTAAGTCAATAGTGTGTGTGTGCATGCGTGTGTGTGTGTGTGTGTGTGTGTGTGTGTGTGAGTGATAGTTGCAGCTGTAGATTTTCCATGTGATCAGAACTTTTCCAGTCCAACTTTCAACCAATAACAGGGTAGAAGAAAGTGAAATCAGGCTGGTGAATGAACCACTAATTCAAAATTCTTGAAGATAGTAAAGGCAAGGACACAAAAGACGAATGATCGAATACATAGCCCACATCCCATCCCTTTGGGTGATATTCAAACTTGGGTAAATATTGTAGATAAAACTCTAACTTTAGGCACCTTGGGCAACATTCAGGGAAACAGATTCATGTATGAACCTGAAAGTACTGATTTTTAATGAAACAGAAGCTGGTTAAGATGAGATGCAATAAAGGTGAGGAACACAATATATTGAGACTTCTCAAAGAGTATAAGAGTACGAAAGGCGAGTCATAAGGGGTGCCTAGAAAAGAACAGGTTGAGGAAAGAAGTATGGGGAAGATTACTCTAATCGGTGAAAAAGAGACTAAAATTTGAAGCATAGTGTACCTAAGGAATGATTCCAAATGGTTTGGAATCTAAGATCCCAGGAATTAAGTACTTAATGTACCCATGGAAATCAGTTTTCACTGGAACTCATGAGTTGTTTCTGAAATGTATCCAAGAAATGTATTTTCCTTCAGGATGAGGGAATCCATACCCGTAAATGAAGGGGGAGGGGGAAAAATGTGTTATGCTAGGTCACAAAGCTCTACCATGAGCCGTCTTCATGTGTCTTTGTGGGTCTTTGGCTCTTACCTTGGGAATCCTCACACTATGGAAAAGTGGAATTTTCGATGTAAACATCTGGCAGGTGAATGATATGTGGATGTGGCACCAGTTTTGTTCTTATTCATTGGGAAAAGGAAGAACAAAGAACAGAAAATTGACCAATGAGATTCTGATTTCGGCTTTAAGAAAAGTGTGATCCAAAATCTACTGTGGCAAGGGCATTCTCATCCTTCCCTTTGGGGTTGGTCAAATCACAAAAGCTGCAGTGTTGCCTTGATTTAGATGAAGGGAATGTATCTGCTTCTTCCACCAAGCTTTATGCACCATGAGGTCAGTTCCAGCCCATCTGTGAGAACTTAATACTGATTCGTACTGAGCATTAAAAAGTTTTGTTTCATTTTTTTGTTTCATGTTTTCCACTTTAGAGTCAAATTTTTTTATTGCTTGACAAAGGGGGAAATGGTGCCCCTAAGACCAAAAAAATATTTTAAGTCACATTTTCTTTCTTATTACTTCATGTATTACTTAATCATCATTTCTTAATATTTTACATTTTCTTCATAGTTTAACTGTACCTCAAATCATCATCTCAGTTCACATCTTGAACAAGAAGGAAGAACTAAATACATGGGCTTGGAAGTCAGGTAAATCTCTGCTCAAATCTATATCCTGCCACTTATTAGCTATATGATCTTTTCAAGTTAATTAGCCTCTCCAAAGGTAATAGTATCTACTTTACATAGTTATTGTTAAGATTAAAATGAGGAGGAAATGCATTTAGCAGAATGCTCGGCACACAGTAAATATCCAATAAAGTTGTTTAAAAACATTCTTCCTAGGGATGCCTGGGTGGCTCAGTCAGTTAAGCGTCTGACTCTTGATTTCAGCTCAGGTTTGTGAGTTCAAGCCCCACCTCAGGCTCTGCGCTCACAGCACAGAGCTTGCTTGGGATTCTCTCTCTACCCCCCTCTCTCTGCCCCTCCCCTGCTTATATTTGCCCTCTCTCAAAATAAATAAACATTAAAAAAATTCCTCCTATCTTTTTATAGTCACCAGATTGGCAAAAAGTTTAAAGGTTGTCAATACTAAGCATTAACAAGGATATGCACAACACGGACTCCCTTATTTGACTGCAGGAAATATGTAGCAGATTTAAGATAGTGGCCAGAAATTATTGCCCTCTCTTATATTTACCACCAAAAGATTTTGGGGGTCTATGTCCCCTCCCTTTGATTCTGGGCAGGCTCTGTGATTACTTTGACCAATGGGATGTGGCAGAACGGATGCCACGTAAGTTTCTAGGTCCAGACCTGCCACTTCCAAACTCTTAGAACATTCGTTCTTGGGACCCTGAACTACCATATGAGAAGTCAGGCTACCCTGTGGCCACCATTCTGTGACAAGCCCAAGCTATGTGGAAAGGCCCCACAGTACGAGATGCCATGTGAAGACAGTTACCGAAGAGCACCAAGACATAGATACATGAATGAAGAAGCCATTCTAGAAGTGGATGCTCCAGCATCAGCAGCCTCAGCTTACACCATATGAATTAGAGACAAACTGCTCTTCCTAAATTCTTGACCTACAAAATCATCAGCAAAATAATATTGTTGTTTTAAGCCACTCAAGCTGGGGTAGTTTGTTATACAGCATTAGATAACCACGAAAGGATGAAATCAATGCAATCACTTCAGAAAACTATTTGGCATCATTTTATAAAGTTAAACATACATATACTGATGATCCAATGATTCCACTTCTACAGAAACTCTAGCACATAAACGCCACGAAGTAGGAATAAGAATGCTGTTACAAGCATTCGAAACAGAAAAAAGACACAGGAAACAACACAAATGTCCATCAAGGGAGAAACAAATAAAGAAACATGGTATATGCACACACAAAAATGCAACAGCTATCTTTAATGAACTAGGGGAACCCGGGTGGCTCAGTCAGTTAAGCATCTGACTCTTGATTTTGGCTCAGGTCATGATCTCACAGTTTCATGAGTTCAAGGCCCTTGTTGGGCTCTGCACTGATGGCACAGAGATTGCTTAGAATTCTCCCTCTCTCTCTCTGACTCTCTCAAAATAAATAAATAAACTTAAAAAAAAGAAAGAAAAAGAAGATTAATAAACACTAGCTACATATAGGTACCTGGATGGTTCTCAAATCTTAATACTGAGAAAAAAAGATAATATTGAGAGAATAAGGCATGTGATAGAAGAAAATATAGAGTATTATTTCAATTATTCAGAGATCAAGAAAAAGACTAAACATCTTATATATTTACATATACATATGATAAAAATTTTTCAAGCAAAGGAATGAATACATAAAATTCAAAACCATAGTTAGCTCTGGGAGAAGGCATTGGATGTGCTCAGGGAGGGGCACTCACAAACTTCAAAGATATTGGTGATATACTGTTTTATAAAGTAGGTAGAGGTGAAAGGAGGGCTAATTTATTATTCTTTTTTTAAATTTTTTTTTTACGTTTATTTATTTTTGAGAGAGACAGAGACAGAATGTGAGTGGATTAGGGGCAGAGAGAGAGGGAGACACAGAATCCGAAGCAGGCTCCAGGCTCCGAGCTGTCAGAGCAGAGCCCCATGCAGGGCTCGAACTCACAGACCATGAAATCATGACCTGAGCCGAAGTTGGATGCTCAACTGACTGAGCCACCCAGGCGCCCCTATTATTCTTTAAACCAGGGGTTAACAAACTTTTTTTGTAAAGAGCAAGATAGTAAATATTTTAGGGCCACGTATGATCTCTCTTATATCTTCTTTTTTCTTTTTTTTCACGATCCTTTAAAAATGTAAAAACCTTGTCAGCTCCAGGGCCCCCCAAAAAGAGGTCATCAGCAAAATTTGGTCCACAGCCTATAGTTTGCAAACCCCTGCTTTAAACTATTTGTACATGTTATATTATCTTTTGTGTGCATGACATATTTCTCTCTCACAAAAAAGGAAAACAGTGAAACAGGAAGATGGCAGCCACAAATTTTTTTTTAATTTTTTTTAACTTTTATTTTTGAGAGACTGAGAGAGACAGAGCACAAGCAGGGGAGGGGCAGAGAAAGAGGGAGACACAGAATCCGAAGCAGGCTCTAGGCTCTGAGCTGTAGGACAAAGCCTAATGCCGGGCTTGAACCCACGAACCGTGAGATCATGACCTGTGCCAAAGTCAGACACAACCGACTGACCCACCCAGGCACACCTATTATTTACTATTTACTATTATTTACTATCTACTATCTTTTTACAGAGAAAGCATACATATTCCTTCTAACTCAGATCAAAAATCCATCAATTAATCCTCCAGTCTGTTGACAACTCATCTGTACCATTTCACCTTAAAGAAAGACACTCTACCTTTTCTGTTTGTAAAGGGGGAAAAGTCACGTAATCCTCCATTATTCTTGTCCACTGTAGACTTTAAGCAGATTCTAAATGCCAAAGTCAGAATGGTAGTAGTAGTTCTCTATTGCTTGAGTAGGAGGGTGGGAAAAGTCATAGATAAAATGCCAATTTGGCCAAGTAATAGTAATCATTGAATGCTATCATCCAATGAGTGTCTGCTCTCAATTCAGAGCTAACATATCCTGGGCCTCACCATAGGCTGGGCATTGGTCTCACACTGTACATGTAATTTCTTTTTGTTTCTCACAACAATCCTACAAAGTGGGTATTATCATGAACCTGATTTTAGTGTGGTGGCAACTGAGGCACTGAGAGATTAAGTCACTTGCTCAAGGTTACAAGGCTAGGAAGTGACAAAGCCCATATCCACACCCAGGCAGTTGGATCCTGAGCCCACCATCAGCCATGACACTATTCGAGTTGTTAAATACATTTGTCTGCTCACCACAAATGAAGTGGTATTTTTATTCTCATTCTACAGATAAAGAATATGTACTTGGGCCTGACGTTGGTCCAAGAAGCTTGGCTGGAGGCTAGGACTAGAGCTAAGGCTGTTTGTGCTGGTGACATCCCACTTTGGCTTATTTAAGGAGCATTTTACAAGTCTCAGCTTGTCAGTGGTGGGCGAGGAGCTGCTAAGAAAAAAATAGGTAAAATAAGTCAGACTTGTATCCACACGTCTTCATAGTGACAGGGGGCAATCCTTCACCAAGGCCAGATGAAAATAATTATACTCCATCTCCAGGCTCATACTTGGTCTTTGAGGGGAGCGGGCAGAGCATGAAGGTTATTCCTGAAGTAAGGAGGAAATCTAGGTAGCTATGAAATGGAAAAATAATCAGCATTCATCTGATTATAACTAGAATGTGGAAACGTCATTATCATTTATTCAACAAACATTTTTAATCACCCACTATGTGCCAAGACCCATGGTGGATGCTGGGATACAATGGCAAACATGCCACAGTCCCCCTCCAAGGGTTTGGAATATCTCCCCTGGGCCTTCAGTGGAACGTGTTTTTAAAAGAGCAAAAATGGAAGGACATTAGTTCTTTAGTCAAAGGCAGGAGAATGGCAGAGGTATGACTTCGCTGGGGGCCACTCTGCTGGCCATACCAACACTTCCCACCCTGTACCTGGGCAGAAGGCAGAACCACACCCTGCTCTGATGAACTTTCCCTGCAGAATTCTCTCTTGGCAAGAGTTTACAATTGCCTTTTGTCCTGAGGGATAGGGTGGAGATGGGGTAGGCAGAAGAAGGAAGGTGGTTGTCAAGAAAACGGATCCTCAGAAGTGCAGTTTCAGGACCTAAGTGATTCAAAAGTCTCCCTTTTGTATCTCAAGCTCAGGTTACATAAGACTAGCACATCTGCTCTGAATCATTTCTTTCCTCTGTCTACACCCAGCCTGGGCAAACTCTCCAAATTATAATGATCCAGAAGGAGGGCTGAGTTTGTATTTTTCCTATATGGATATTTTGGGGGAAGTGAGAGGAGAAAGGCCATGTAAAAGGCCATCCCCAGGGAGATTACCAAATAACTTTGCTCAACACTCCCTTCCCCCACCAAGTATTTCTATGCTGGGGACATTTATTTCCATGCTAGAGAAACATGGTGATCACAAGCCTGAAAGAAGGCCTTGATGAAAGGACTGATGTGCAAACAGCAGGCACAACCCCGGTCACTGGGTAGAAATGTCCCCGAGAGGAGGTGTCACAAAAGGCGCCAAAGCTGCTGGCTTGTAAGTACTGATATACTTACATACTGATGCTAATTTCAGGGCCAGCTGCCAGCTGCTAGCTCCTCCTCTCCCCAGCTGCTCTGCACAGCCCAGAGCCTAAATATCATTCAATTTGGCACACCCAAAGGAGGCCTCTGAAGTGGTAAGGAATCTCCCTCTTTTTCTAATGGCAGCAGAAATTATCTCCCAAATGACTAGCCCACGCTAGCTAGAAACCCTCTTATAAAGACTGCTCCCATTTGAACACCAAGCCCCATTTAAAAACAAGCCCCCTATTGCAGAATCCCACTAGGCCTGCCCACACATTCGGGCTTAGGTCCCATTTTCAAATAGTCAACATAATGATTCTCTGCCACAGGGAAGCACTATGCTATAGTTAGTGACTACAACACTTCAATTAAGTATCAGAATCACTTGGGGTGTTTATAAAGCAAATGCCTAGACCTGTCAAACCAGAATTTCCAAGAGTGAGGCCCAAGAATTTGTGTTTTTTTTTTAAGAGCTCCCTAGGTTGAGAGCAACAGCTGATCAAAAAACCTTTGTGGCCCCTCCTCATACTCTTTGGAGCCTGTTTTCTCCAGAGTCCAACAGCTCAAAGGATCTGAAACTAATTCACATTTGGGATTGAACAAGCAAGAAGGCTTAACCATGTAGGTTCCTACATTTTGACTGAACTCTGCCCTAAAGGAAAGAAATGACTCTCTAAAGAGTGAAAACTCAGATCCAGCTATAGGGTTCATGGAGATTATTCTGATGAGAACATAGATATAGCACATCCACATTCAAGATACAGCTCATCCATCCCAATTTCAAATGTTTTATTCCATAGTCCCCATAGCATTAACATATTAAAAGCCATGGGACCCAATCTGAGAATATAGAAAGTATGTGTTCTATGCCCAGAAGTGACCTCTATTTACTTAAAATCCCCTGTCAACATTTTTTTCAGGTTTTTTATTATTATTATTGAAGTATAATTGACATATAATGTTATTTTGGTTTCAGGTGTACAAGATACTGATTCGACTATTTTATATACATTACTCCAATGTTCACCACAGTAAATGTAGCCATCATCTTTTACCATACAATATTATTACAGCATTTTTCCTATATTCCATATGCTTTACTTTTCATCTCCATGACTTATTTATTTTACAAGTGGAAGTTTGTACCTCTTACTCCTCTTTATCTATTTCAGTCACCCCCGTACCTACCTTCCCTCTGGCAACTACGAGTTTGTTCTCTTCATTTAAGTGTCTGTTTGTTTGCTTTGATTCCACATATAAGTGAAATCATATTTTACTGTGATAAAGACCACAGCTAAAAAACAAATAAAAACAAAACAGTGGAATAAAAAAATGATTGACTTTTTCAAC
The DNA here is from genome assembly GCF_024362965.1 of Panthera pardus. NCBI lineage: Eukaryota > Metazoa > Chordata > Mammalia > Carnivora > Felidae > Panthera > Panthera pardus. The sequence goes on along the minus strand of NW_026526810.1, from coordinate 97,792,532 downwards.
TGAGAAATCAATTGTGTACTGAGTACTGTAATTTGAAAACTATTAGTATAAGATGACCCTGTGAAATAGTTTAGGAAACCTCAAATTAGTAGAGTCCATTGGCTGGGGGAAGCTGGAAGCAGTAAGAAATATTTGAGGGCACTGATAAGGTGAACTGGAGGCATCTGAGCCAGAAAGACTGAAAGAGGTAGAAGGATAGGAGCAGAGAGGAGAATGGTGGTGCCTAGGGAAGATCTTTCTTCCTAGAACTCCTATGCATTCTGCACTGCCAGTGTCATGGCCAGAATCAAAAGACAGGGGTACTCATCCCTCTTATTTCTACTCTGAGCTTTGTTCAACTGAAACCTGCCATGTGGGCAAAGCCACAGAGCTCTGGGCTGCTGGGGACCTGCAGGGGGCAGGGGATCCCTGCTGCGAGTGAACAGTTTGCAAAGATATTAAGAGCACTCTCTCCTAGGTCCAGATCCACAGTAGGGAGAATAGGAGGCTCATGACAGAAAGGAAGGGCCAGAAAATGGAGAGGCGATGTATTGCAGTCTCTTAGCAAGACTTCAAAAAAACAACTGGATATCATTAAGAATAGCCACGATTCTTCCATTCCCTTGCGTGGGTAGATAGAGAAAGTCTTACATAGGCTGGGAAAAGGAGGAAGCGACTGGAAGGCTCGAGAGGCCTGGGAAGAAGAGAACAGAAGAAGATGAATTCAAATAAACCAGAGGGAAAGAAAGATAGGGACCAAAATATAATACAAAAAAAAAGACATTCATTCAATAAATATTTGTTGAACACCTTCTCCCATTCTTAAATTCCAAAGTCTTCATTAAAAGCAGTCCAGATGCTGAAGCATCCCAAGTATGGTTTTCTACTATGGTTCAGTACAAGTCTTTAATTTCACCAGAGCTTCCCTATTAACATACCCGGTTTCCTATCCATGATTATTTCCATTTTCATGTTTTTGCTCATTTTGCCTGAAATGCTTTCCCATTTTCCCTTCACCCTTCAAATGCTAGCCATTCTCCAAAGCACCTCCCACACAAGCCCTGGCCTAATGTCTTCACATCACTCCTTGAAACATCTCATTGAGCTTATTATTGCATTCCACACAAACACAAGATATTTTTCATTTTAAATTGTTCTATTACTTTTGATTGGAACAACAAAAAGCCCAGAGGAGTTGGTTAATTAGATGGAGATTTGATTTAAAATTAGAATGAGAAACTGACTTTCCTATAGAAATAATTATATATTAATGGGATAAATTGTACTGCATTGATAGTTGATTGAGATTCTAACTGCTATCTGTAATATTCTATGGGTATGTATTTTTAGTTCCCAGCTATCAGTTTACAAAGAATATTTTAGAATAAAGTATGTTTGTATATTAAATATTGCTTCTGTGAAGGACAAGTGAAGACAGAGATTAAAGAGGTGTAGGATATAAGAAGTATTAGGAACTGAGTAACAATTGCCTTCAAAAAAAATCACAAGGTTGAGATTTTTTTAATTTGTAATTAAAATATAGAGCTTATGGCCTCCTCACTTTTATATGTGGTCGCATTTTATTGTAAGAATTTCTATCTTCTGTTTCTTTCACCTTAATAATTTAAGATCCCATTACATTTATTTTTATTGGTTAAATCAGCACCAGGAAGGTTAATCTGTTAAGCAGTAACATTTAAGAGTCTCATGCTCTACTGACTGAGCTAGCTGGGTGCTCAAAACAGTAACATTTACTAGAAAAATAGGAACTAGTAACATGGGTATGGACCTCTTTCATAAAACATGTGATGATCTATCCTCAGAAGTCACATAGTAGACTAATGGGGGGAGGGGCCTTCTTTCAGTTTTCTTAGCTTCCAAGACTCTTGGGGCAACCTGGAACCCATTCAGCAAAGTTTCTGAAAGTTCCCTGCCGCTGCCTGCCAAATCTATCAGCAACACTTTTTTGCTCTTGCATTTTGCTTGGGACCATGTTTCCTACCGTTGCCTATAACTGTAACTTAGCCTAGACCTTGCCAGGAATACTCCTTGATTCACAGCACTTGACTGGAAGTATTAATAAAACCCCAATGAGTATGGGCCATACTCTGAGCCTGGAATAAACACTGGATTCACAATAATTGTGTGTTTACTGAAGTTTTCATTAAAATATCACATCATTTCATAGATTTAACTTAGAAGAGGCCAATTTTTTTTTCCCTCAAAATACAGTGTGTGTTTTGCATGAAAGAGACATAGAACAACTATGCTCATAATTTAAATGACTTGTTTTATGGAGCGAAACAAACTATTCCCACTTTGAATTAAGAAACACACTGAAGCAGGTCATTGTGGCTTGAGTTAGTCTTGAGATCAGCGTGGGCCTTATCACCCAGTGACAAAAGCTGTAGCTCATGTGTCCGACCTTTAGTAGCTCAAAGGTAACCATGACATTTCCTTCTTCATCAGCTAGTTCCAGGCTCCTATTCTTTCAAACAGCAGCAAGCTGCTCAGAGGACGTTTGCCAAGTCAGGCGTTCAGTTAAAGTTAGCCCCTCATCTCTCTAAATATATAACTTTGGGCCAGGTACTTAACTTTTCTAGGTCTTAGTTTCCTTATCTGAAAAATGGCCACAATAATTATATTTTCCTTTTAAGACTTCTGTAATGGTTTAATTGGACCGTGCCTGTAAAATGATGCGACTGGAATGAAGAAAGGGAGGTTGGCACTATGGTGGCTATTTGTTGAGTGATACTATTGCCCTAAAGCGCAGAGAAAATTAGTCGTCTACCTTATTCCGTTTACTAAGTCACACACACAGCTTTTAATCTCACCCCCACCCTAAATGCTCACAATGGGTAGAAGCTCCATCATTTATTACAGTGTTGAGGCTCACTATTCTATTTCCTTTGTGATCTGAGTTGGCTCACATGTACTGCAGAATAAGTTCCAAATAAATGTGAACAGAATATTGTCCAAATTGATGACTTCTTAGCTAACTGTTTTCTTCTGGCTTCTGCAAAGCTACTAGAAGAAATGAAGGCAAGGATGCAGGATAAGAAGAAGAGACAGAGGAGGGAGGTTAACAGAGCAGATCATGCAGAGACTCTTATAGCTGGAAAAATCAGCAGTCGCATTTTAGTTCCTTTGTCTCCAAGTAGGACTATATTTAACCCTAACCCTCAAAACGAATGAGTGATCTGTCTCAGATCTTAAGGATCCTTGGGAAGAGTCAAAGCCAGCAATCCCATGTCCCTTATTAATTCAAACTTCATTCCAGCACAGCAGCTCCAGGTCTCAACAGAAATCCAATGACATGTCTTTATTTCAAATTTCCATGAGCCACTGAAAGATGTCTATTGTATAAGAATAAACATAGTGAAAAGTAAAAAATCTGTTTCTTTGGTTTGAAAGAAAATATACAGACCATTGGCCAGTGGGCCACAGAAATTTGAAAAAAAGATGAAAAGTGCCCAACAGATTGGTGTTTCCATAGGGAGCCCCAGGAGATGAAAAGATAACTATCAAGGAGAGGGAAATAGCCCCACCTATTAAAAAGGAGGTTGTGATAGAATGATATATTTTCCTTCCTAACTCAAACATTTTCAACCATTCCACAAACACAAAAGAAGACAAATCTGGAATTTTCTCCCGTGTTATTCTGTCCCTGGCATGTTATTCTGTGAAAACAGCAGCATGGAGGGTCTCTAGAGTTTTGGTGAGATCAAATAATAAATTTGTGAGTGGCCCTATGAGTTGGAAGTAGAAAGTTTAACTATGTGGTAAGAGGAGCCAGTTGTGATCAAGTTTGCAGATGTCCTTGCTGCTGACTCCACCCCTATCACAATTCCAACCCTCGTTTTGTTGGCACTGCTGTGGCAGATACTCTACTGATCCCTCTCCATCTAAATCACTCCTCACCAGCTCCAGAAGACATGGGCTTTGGTCCAAAGGTAAACAACTCTCTGACTCATTTAAGCTCTGAAAACATCTGTCTGACAAGACCTCTTTGAACACGTTGCCAACTTTTCCATATTGCTGCGTTTGCCCACCACCTTAACCCACTGAGCACTCACCCTCAAGATTATTCACAATTCTCATAAGATCTCAGAAAGAACAGATCTGCTTCATGCCCTGCGAAGAATTAAACTAGACTTGTTCTTAAAAATACAACTTCTAGAAGACCAGTGGGCATTATCTTTTAAAGCTGACGGTTTTTATGCCCTGCATTCCATTCCTAGATATATACTCAAGGGAAACACTTGCTGTTAGTAGTGAAGTATTACTCTTAGCCTTGAACAGTGTAATATTAAAAAACCGGAAATAACCAAATACCGTCAACAGTAGGAGAAATAAATGGTAATGTGTTGATGTAATGAAATATTATATAGCAGAGAAAATTAACCATAACAACATAGAAAATTTTTAGTATATAATGTGTGAAGAAAGCAAGTTCCAAAAGACATCATGTAATATGATATTCTTTGCATAAAGTTTTAAAGTAAGTAAAACTAAATAGTACATTGCCGTAAACCAAAAGAAAAATCAAGTAAGAAATGCCTCTGGGAATGGGGGAAGAAGACAGAATAAGGAGAAATAGTTGGTTGGTACAAGTGGTTGATCATGTTCTTGTTCTGCCATGGGTGAAGGTTTCACAGGAGTTCATGGTATCAGTTAATTTTTAAAAGGGTCATGCATACACAAATGATGGCAATATATAAAATAAATAAGCAAGTGATAACCCCACAAATATCCACTGAGCCTTTGTGCTGAATATAAATCTAACAAGAACATCCTCGTAGCAGTAGGAGAGAAGGTTAAAAACCACTGTAGGTGGCTTCCCCACTGCTCCTCTCCCTGGCATGCTCAGAATTCATTCTTCATAATAAAATCAAGCTACCATTCAGGATAATATTTCACACAGAGGGGGAGGAAGTCCCCAGAGTCATGATCTCTTATTCAGCTGCAATTTTGTAAATGACAATTTTGTCAGCCTCCAACACGGCAAAGTGGAAAATTGGTCACTCTCCATCGTTACTATGTTTATTTTGCTGGTCTTGGGCAATGCTGAAGCAAGTTTAATAGAACTCAATTATTGCTCAATAAACCCCAGTCTTCTTGCTTGTTGCAGCAAATAAAATTAGCTTCTGTATGTCCCTTCTGAGCCACTGTGGCTACCCAAGACCCAGGGAGGTCTGTTGGCAAAACCTAGCAGAGTAAGAGCAGGGTGAGCTAAGCCAGAAGGGAGCGATGTGGTGGCTGTGATGTTCCTCCTCCGAGAAAGGTTTGCCCACTGCCCAAGTCATCCAGAACTGCTCATCAGGGCCTCCCCTCTGCTCACCCGCATTCCAGAGGTCAGTAAATTCATGAACACCCCTACAGGTGAATGAAGGAAATCGGTTATGAAGAAATAGTTCTGTTTTATTAACTATTTTCAAATCACTCAAGGAAAACCTAAGTTACCATTACTAAAATAATTGCCTGATTCAGAAGTGTTTAGTCTGTTGTCTGCTGTGTGAAAAATGACCAATTGAATTGACTCTATTTCTTGTACCAGTTTACTGCCAAAAATAGAAATTCTTGCACTCTTTCCCCTTCTATGCTGAATATAATTAGTCTCTGCCATTTAGGAGCCAACTTTCTGTTCAGAAACCTGAGATCTTCTCAGTTAATCCCCATGTGAATAACACAAGCACCATTAGCAATCCATATTACCACTGGCAATACTTGCTGTTTTGGAGCAAAGAAGCCCTGTCGGAAAAGTGAGCTTTCCGGAATCTGTGATTAATAAGAAATGGGCACAAACCCACGTTGCCTAGTCCTAAAAGCATCTTTCTCTGCTTTCAGTTCATCTGCAAAACAAGGACATTCTTATGTGCTACCTGCTCATCAACATGCTATCAGCATAATGAGCTGCTGGGGCTATGAAATTCTTGGACAAAAGCCATTATAATGCAGCGTAACTACCTCCTAGAATTCTATTTGCAAACTCAGATGACACAGTAACCTCAGTGTGAACTACATTAAGTCCTTGTCATTTATTATGCAAGCCGCTTCTCTGAGGAAGTCAAATGCAGCAAATCAGACTACATTCTTAACAATCTTCCTGAGAGCTCTTCTAAGGAATCCATTTATAGATACAGTGGTCCTTTATCTTGGATTGGTATCTTGTTATAAATACCCAGGTAAGTCTGAGACACCTCCGATATTTCCCACTATTCCTCTTCCAGGAGAGGAGATGAGTAACTATACAAGTTACTCCTCTGGATTGTGTGACTTAACTCAAAAGAAGAAAAGAGAGACAAAGACAGAGACAGAGACAAAGAGAGAGATCCACCAAGATCCCTGACAAATTCCAAACAAGGGATTTTACCAGGACAGAAGCAGTCTCAGAAACTGCTAGATTCAACACTGCCAGGGTGAGTTGTCTTAACTTTGCTTCAGTCTTGCATAAACCCAATGGTGAGGCCACACCAAGGTAGTAGTGCCCTGGGCACAAGGGGTAAAGCAATGGCACAATTATGCCAGCGTGGTAAGTCTTAACATGGACTCTGGTGCCTTTGGATAAGGCGTGTGATCATCCCGGGGTCTGTTCACCCTCTCTGGGGATGGGATGAGAAGGGCAGACCTTCCCATCAGCTCTGTCCTCTCCATCTTAGCATTCCTTCCCCTTCTCCAGGGTTCCCTACAGTCTCTCCTTATCCCACAGAACCCTCCCTCCTCACCAAAGGACACCCAGCTTATCCACCAAACAAGAACCTCATCTTTGCTTGACCAAAACCACTGCCCCTGCTCGAAAGAGAAAAGGGCAGGGAGGCATTCTGGTTGGTGTTAGCAGGGGGATATTAGATTTTGCACTGAGGGCCATTTTTATTTGTTCTTCCATGACATAAACCATTATTTCTTGCCAAGAAGAGAACCACACTAGCTTCCCTTTTGGACATGAGAGATTGCTAAGCTACAGACTCATCAATGGAATTGTGTTTCTATGGCCTCTTCCTGAGAAACAAGTTCTACTCAGGTGTGCTATGTCATATTCCCCACCCCCCCAACTCCTTGAGGGTGCCAAAATCAGCCCCAGACAATACCAGTAAGAGCTGTCCTCAGGTTTATCTGCCTTAAAATCTACAAGTTGAAGAGAAGATTATCTGAGGGTATCTTCTGCCTTCTGCAAGGAAAAGATTGATGGTTTGGAGTTTTGATTATTCGCCACCCACCAAGCAGGCTTTCCAAAAGCTTTATAAGCAAGCAACAGTGGAATGTGGCTGGAAAAGAACAAATTAATCAAGGCTAGCAGGAACCTGCTTGAGTAATGGATTGACGAGCTTTCCAGAAATACATCAGCCTGGTACCATCAATATAATAGCCAAAAAAAAAAAAAAATAAAACTACTGTAGTACTAATTCTATTTTGTGAGACAAGATGTCTGAGAGCTAACTTCTTTTTTTTTTTTTTTTTTTTTTTTTTATCCTTGCTGAATTGACTCATGATTACCAACAGTTTGTATGGCTCCATTTACACATAAATCAATCACACTGGATGCTAGTCATAACTCAGTCTGTGTTCTCAAGCATGCTGAGTGCCTAACACTTTGGTACAAATAAAACAAAACCCTGACATCCACTGCCTTTGTCCTACTCTGAGTGTGGAGACTATCAGGGTATCATTCTTTTGTTTCATGTCTCCCAGAAACAATTCCATATACTTCCTTAAGTCCTAAATGTCACATTAGGATATTAAATGGAATTTGCTTCTGAAATTTAAATGTCTATTTCTCAACTTTCTGTTAGAATCAAGCTTTTGATGATGGGTAAGATAACCCCAAGTTGGGTCTGCTGGTCTTCAAAACATATGAGATTATTCTCTGATACATTAACACCCCAGAGTCAGTAGGGCCTTTACTCACCTCAGAGGGGTATTTTGTCTGTGTACATGAAGACATTAAGAAATATATAGTGAAAGAATCATTTTACAAATATATAGTCTCCCTGTCTGGCATGATACAGACAAGGGGAAATATGGCTTACTTATTTCTGCCCCTTGCAAATCCTTTATTTCCTTTCCTGAAAATACTCAATGGCATACCAGCTATGACCCTGCATGTGGGGTGTGTGTGTGTGTATTTCAATTGTGTGTTGATGGTAATAAGAAGCATCCCTAAACCCACTGTACAGGAAGCCAGTCCATAGCTGCTAATATGAGATTACATTCTAATTATGTATTCTATATCCCTTTTCACACCATTATTCCATGTCCAACAGATCGGGGTTTTCCACTGAATACTAATGCTGCCATTCATCAGTTTCCTAGAGCTGTATTTCTGTGTCTCTCTGGACAGAGAGACCAATCAGAGGACAAAATGGGAATCCACATTCTGCTCAATATCACATTAGCATGTCTCTTCCTATTTCAGTCACAAAAAGTCATTTCTCAGTTGTCCTGCATGAATAGCCCCTTTACCACTTATCAATATGGATGAAGCCCAAACTGCCCACTTTATGCAAAATAGTAAAAGTGAATTGTCCTTTCTTTAAAAAAAATAAATAAATAAAAGCAGGCAAGTAGATCACCTCTGCCCTTTTTCTTTGTCAAAGCAGCTGCTTCTGCAGCTTTACTCTCTCTCCTAGAATTGCCAGCCTACCCACATCAGGCCCAAACAGGAAACTCCCCATGGAAACTAGAAACTGAAGTTTAAATGCAAGGGGAATGTCTATCTAGCAAGGCAATGAAACAATAAATGACACAGGAAAAGAGCATCCCTCTCCCCTTGTTCTCCCTGGAAAAGTGTTGCAGCTCAAGTCCAGTTGATGAACCTGATGCAAAAGCAGCCACCCAAGCTAGCATGGGAGCCAAAAGGAAGAAGGCAAGCACGACTACCTAGATGAACTACCGGAAAAGAAGGGTGGCTGAGGCACCATAGGATGTGTTTTTGAGTATTTAAAAAATTACCTATAGTCAGAGGTTTATCCTCAATTTTTATTTTTTTATTTTGTTTGAAATTTTTTAGTGTTTGTTTTTCAGAGAAAGAGCACAAATGGGGAGGGGCAGAGAGAGATGGAGACACAGAATTTGAAGCAGGTTCCAGGCTCCAAACTGTTAGCACAGAGCCCAGTGCAGAGCTTGAAGTCACGAACCATGAGATCGTGACCTGAGCTGAAGTCAGACACTTAACCAACCGAATCACTCAGGCGTCCCTCACCCTCAATTTTCAGATGGAGCTGGATGAGAGGCTACTAGTTACTGGTTTTGCTAGCTGTAATGTAAACAGATCACTAAAGACAGATCTGTGACAGATCAGTAAAGACAATTGGCAAATATTTTATATATTATATATACTGTGAGGGCTGAACTCCATCCTACTTCTTGCAGTTAGGTACTCAATGAGCACTTGTTTTTGGTTGTTTTTTTTTTTTTTAACGTTTATTTATTTTTGAGACAGAGAGAGACAGAGCATGAACGGGGGAGGGTCAGAGAGAGGGAGACACAGAATCTGAAACAGGCCCCAGGCACTGAGCTGTCAGCATGGAGCCCGATGCGAGGCTCGAACTCCCGGACCGCGGCGAGATCATGACCTGAGCCCAAGTCGGGCGCTTAACCGACCAAGCCACCCAGGCGCCCCGATGAGCACTTGTTGATAGTGATAGCTGACATTTATTGAGCTCCTACTATATTCCAGATCATCTTCTAAGCACTTTAAATATTATTTCTAATAATTACCAAACAGCCCCGTAAGATAGGTAGGTAGAACCTATTTGTTATGGGTAATTTGGTGTGTTAACTAGCCTAGCCACAGGGCGCCTAGATTAAACACTATTTCTGGGTGGGCCTGTGAGGGATGAGATTAGCATTTGAATTTACTCAGTAAAGTAGATGGCCTTCTGTAATGTGGGTGGGCATCGTCTAATCTGCCGGGGACCAGGAAAGAATAAAAGGGGGGCAAGAAGGAATTTACCCTTTTTTTCCTCCCTCACTGATTAAACGGGGACATCTCATCTTCTTCTGCCCTCAGCCTGAGATTCACACCATCAGTTATCCCTGGTTCTCAGGCCTCCGTAGTCAGACTGAATTACACCACTGACTCTCCTGGGTCTCCAGCTTGCAGACAGCAAGTTGTAGGGCTTGTCAGCTGCCATGGCCTTGCGGGCCAATTCCTTATAATAAGTCTCCATATACAGAGAGAGATCCGGTAGGATCTGTTTCTCTGGAGAATACACTGTTTTAAAGAAAACTGTGACTCAGAACAATTAAACAACTTGCCCAGAGTTACAGTGCAAGTAAGTGGCAGGGGCAGGATTTGAGCCATTTGGAGTTCTGTGCGACTCTAAAGCTTATCCATATTCTTCCCACGACACCAATCAATATCCACTACAGTAAAGTGTGCTGACTTTACTGAAAGTTCCAGGCTAATAAAAATGAGGAAAGCCAAAAGTTAAAAGGCACGGTAAATGTAAAGGTTTTCTCTTCCACCCAAATGGAAAGTCAGGCTCAGAATTACCAGCTGTTAAAATACCACTAAGCATCCTTTCCTTAGTTCTGAAGGTCAAAAAAGTCACCGATCCAGAAATTCAAAGCGCAAGTTACTTTATCTCGAGAGTTTAACACAGAAGACAGTAGAACAAGCTTCCCAATGTTTTAAGCCCCAGCTTGGGACTCAGGAGACCTTGCTCTACTCCCAGATCAGTTATGAAGTAACTATGTCCCTAAAGCAAGTTGCTTGACTGCCCCAGCCTCAGTTCTTGTCTGCAAAAGGAAGGGATTTGACTCTACAAGCTTTCTAAGTTCCCAACTTGGTTTAAGGCTAAAATCTCTCAGAACTGATATTAATTCACCTCATGACATCCTGGAGAGCTATGACATATTTTGCAGACAAAAGGGAGAGATTCAGAAAAGTTAGGTACCTTACTCAGCACTTTAGCACAGGGTCAAGGACTAATGGACCTCTGTTTCATGTATCGTCAGAGCCTCCTCCTTCCCCATCCTGCCTTGGGATACTTCATTGACATTGGCTGAGGGGAGGCCGAAAAGAACCAGAATGCCTCTCTCCACCCTGCTCTAATGCTGACCGCCATCCCTCACTCTCTACTGTCACGAGGTTTCCTGAAGAAGTAGCCATGTCCCTAACTCACCCCGTGCTGGCAACTATCCCATTGGCATGACGTATATAGGCGGGGGGGAGGACTGTGATTTAGTTACCATCCATTTGTGTGGATATGATTAACAGTAGACTCACGCAGTCACCAGGGCCCCAAAAAGGATCTGTTGTTGAGAGGCAGCACTTCCCCTGTGTGTTTACTGACACCTCAACACAACCCCACAGTCTCCTTTTTGGCCACCTGCCTCCCACTCATTCCAGTCACCTGGGCACAAAACCAAGCCATGCTGTTCTTCCGTACAAAGATGTCCTTGAGTGAAAATTCAAAACACAAACTTACCATGTTACACGAAGGCTATTAAACTTTTTGAGCCAGCCTGCTGCTAAATCACTTGGGTTTGGCTGTCTCTCTCTATACATCACACATGCACACCTCCCTGCCCACCTGGAGAAATCTAGTTTTTTCCCCTCGTCCAAATTTTCACCAGTGTGCCTTTTAAGAGCCCTTTACCCCTGTTTACTTCTTCTTTCACCACCTCAAGGTATTTCATTCTTAAGTGCCTTCTTTTTCCATTCCATATTTTCTCACTCTTGCATGCCACTTATTCCTTCATTCCTTCCTCTGCCTTTATTATTTTCCTTTCCCAGACAAACAGACAAAAAAAAAAAATCCTCCTTTGTTAGTACACTAAAGTGTGCTACATCGCTTTTTCTTTCTCTTTGTCTACCTTACGCGCTACTGACCCTGGAGACAGAGGCCTCCTTCTGCCCTCTCGGGATTTACCAAGAATATTTATTAAGCACCCACTTACACACCTGCATGTATTAGATACTCTGTGCCTGCTTTCTCATGAAATCCTTACAACCACCTTATAAAACAGCTCTTTCCCTAAACCATTACCTCTTAGACTTTAACGTGCACATAAATCCCTCAGTGATCTTAACATACAGATTCTGATTTAAAGATTTTGGATGAGGCCCGAGAATCTGCATTTATTTCAAGCTCCCAGGTGATGCTCAAGGTACGTCTGTGGGCTACATTTGCAGGTTTGGCCTGTATTGGAACAGTGGCAGTATTTTTATGTGACTGAGAGGCTGATGTGAAAATTCTGCTTCTCGTGAGCATTTTTGGTGCCAGGTGTCAAGCATTCCATGCTTCCCACCATCTTCTCCTAAAATGAAAACATTCTTCAGGGGTGCCTGGGTGGCTCAGTCGGTTAAGCGTCCGACTTCGGCTCAGGTCATGATCTCGCGGTCCGTGAGTTCGAGCCCCGCGTCGGGCTCTGTGCTGACAGCTCAGAGCCTGGAGCCTGTTTCAGATTCTGTGTCTCCCTCTCTCTCTGACCCTCCCACATTCATGCTCTGTCTCTCTCTGTCTCAAAAATAAATAAACGTTAAAAAATTTAAAAAAAATAAAAATAAAAATAAAAAAATAAAATGAAAACATTCTTCAGAAGGTCAACAAGTTCGTCGTGAACAGTGAACTGGTGACAATTTCAGAATGTGCAACATGAGAGCAATAAGAGCACAGGGAAAGAGAGTGACACCCAAAGGGAAGGGAAACAGGAGAAGCAACAGTTGTTGGAGGTGAAAGGGATCCAGCAAGAGACAATAGGATCAATCTTCAAGAGGGACATCATCAAAGAAGATGTTTTTCCCACAGGGGTGAGAAACAGACATACCACCTCGGAATTCACTGAATCTCCTCTCAAAGAGCCTTTGTAGAATGCCTACTGACATGAATGTATGTGCCAGGTACTCCGTCCATCCATCTTCCCGTTAAATGCTCATGACTACTTTTGGAGGTAGCCACCACCCTCAGTTTTACAGATGAGCAGAACTGAGGCACAGAGAAATGGGCTAACTTTTCGCAATTTACATAAATTGAATTCGATCCATCACTTCCCCCTGCAAGCTCAGGTCTCTGTTATCACACAAACTATCACAACACTGGAAAAAAATAGAAAAGCCCACTAAAGTGCCAGAGACAGACAGGAGCTTCTGCCTCATCTATGACTCAGAAGAGTATAAATCTATTTATAAAGCTACTCGTGGCTTTGGATGCAAAGACAGAAAAAGAATCTTCAGGAATATAGGGCAGAAGAGGGTCTGTATAACATGTAGTGAAGCCCTTCTTTGCCTTATTTGGGGCACTTCTAATCTCTCTTACTAGGCTGGAATCCTTGAGAGCAGGGAGACTTTCTTTGAGACCAGCTTGTCTCTGAAGGAGAAACCACATTCAGCCTGTGTTTCATCGCATCCTTTCCCACTTCCTCTCAGCCTCCTGATACCTATGTGCTATAAATTACCTAAAGCATGATTATATCAGATTCTTCCCCACTATTGGTTCCAGACTTCTAATAAACTCTAGTTATTTCATTTAAGAAACTGCATCAAGGGGCAGCTAGTGACTCTCTTGGTCAAGCATCTGACTTTTGCTTTGGGCTCAGGTTATGATCTCATGGTCTGTGACATCAAGCCCCATCTCTGGCTCTGCACTGGCACTATGGAGTCTGATTAGGATTCTCTCTCTGCCTCTCTCCCACTTGCTCACACATGTGTGCTCTCTCTGTCTCTGTCTCTGTCTCTCTCTCAAAGTAAGTAAATAAACTCAAAAAAACTATCAATTCTGTAGTCCTACTACCTTCTCCTTTTCTCTATTTCCCCTTTCCCTCACCACAAGCTCCTTAAGAAAAGTATATCTGCTCTTTGCTTTCACAACTGAAAGACCCACTCATTGTTTTAAGTCTTTGTGATCTGACTTCAGTCCCCACTGCTCTCCTAAAACTGCTTCCCTCCATGGTCACCCACAGCCACTTAACCACCTTTTCTTTCTGGCCATCTTATCTCATGGCTGATCCTTCTTAATTTGGTGGTACTATTTAATACTGTTGCCCACCTGCTTCATCTTGAAAAGCTCCCTCTGACTTTCAAAACGCAGCAGTCCCTCATCCTGTTCCAACCTTTATGGTTTACCTCTGATCTCCTCTAAGATTTTTTCTCTTCCTCTCATCCCTAAGTGTGGATGACCCCTGATTTTCATCACTGCTCCACTGGCACTCCCTCCTTTGATGAGTTTCTCCCCTGCAGTGGCTTCCGTTATCATATTGTAGGTAGATAATTTTTTGGCTCTCGACTTACAGTTCCATCTGGCAACCAAACATTTCCAACCATCACCTTCTAAGGAGCAATACTAGTTAAACTAACAAAATCTTTGCTCAGATTTTCCAGTTTCTATTAATGGCATCGCTATTTTTCCATTCATCTAGAGTTAACGTGTCATCTCACAATACTTAGCCCTCAAGATCGAAGAGAGTGTCAAATCCTATAGATCTTCCCCAACATTTCTCACATTCTCTCCCCTTCTTTTTATTCTACTCCTGCCACCACATCTCAAATCCTTGGTGGGCCTTTAATCTGCTTCCTCTTTTCTATTCTCACTGCCATTGCTTTAATAATCTCTCAGTGCCTTCCTTCCTCCATTTCCTCTTTTTTATCAGATAGATCTTCCAAAGACAGAGGTCTGGTCATATCACTCTCCAAAACTTCTAGTTCTCAAATGCCCAAATAGTGGAGTCCAAGCTTCTCATCCTACTGTTTAATACTCACCAAACAATGACCTTAACTTATTTTCTAAGCTTTAGACACCACATCGGCTTCATTTATACCCTATTATGCAACCACCAAACTAGACTGCTCTTTATCCCATGGACATCCACTATACTTTTCCACCTCTGAGTCTCTACTCATGCTTCCTCTGTCTGAAATGTCCTCCCCAACTTCAAGCTCAGTTCCCCAATTTTCTGTATTAATCAGGAAGGATCTCTCTTCCCCATGCTTTGAGACTCCAGAAGTTGTACTTCAGTATCTTTAATAGTTTATTCCTCAAGTTATTTATAATAGCTTGCAAAATAACTCATAATAGAGTGTAGTGCCTACTTTATAATCTAGAAGCAAAGATACACATGTATCCAAATAGCTGTGATCAAAGCAGTCTCCTGATGACCAAAGTATCCCAAATTTTTTTCTCCATTAGACACCACAGAATTAGAAATCCATAAAAGTATGTATAGAGGGATAGGAGGGAGTCACATGAGTTTTTACTGATAACACCAGTAAAATATTACTTGTTAAGTATTCAAAAATATATAATCTTAGCAGTAATATAGAAGCAGCTCCTAAAGCAGTTCCATCAATTTTACCTACATAAAATCACACAGGGGTCTGGTGTTAATTGTTAACGAATTTTAATCAAATTGATGAGAATCCCCTTTAAGAGACTAACTAGAAATTCTCAAATCAGACCATTGAACAGAATTTCCTGCAGATTTATAAAGTCTTCCACTCTAATTCAGTAATGGGGTAGGGCATAAAAATTTAGTTTTAATCATCATCCTAGGTGTCTGATAAAAACAACAACAAATGTGTGTACACACACACACACACACACACACACATTCCAAAATTTCTCAAACATTAAATGCATTGGAATTATTGGTGATATTATTAAAGTGCAGATCCCGAATCAGTAGTCTGTGGGAAAGGAGGACAGGCTGAGATTCTACATTTCTAACAAGTTTCTAGGTTATACCTATGATGCTTGGTCCATGGACCACACTTTGAGTAGCAAGGGGTCTTAAACCATGCTTGAAAATCACTCACTATTTTCAGTCTGGGCCCAACTCAACTCCTATGTCGTGTTTCCAGTGTTATTGGTGTAATGCAGATTTAATTTCATTACTTCTAATTTGCATCACAAAGCTAGATTGATGCAAACATTTCCCAGAGTTTGGCTTTATTTATAGGTCATTTGAAATTCACATAATGATCCCCAAAATTCCAGAGATATTTTTCATTTTGGTAGACAGACTTGAAATTTGACTCAAGCATTGCCTTTTTAAATTAAGGTATCCTGAATGGGGATGCTTGATAATTGGGATACACTCTGAGGTTTATACTCCAACAGATAGTTGTTGAAATTTAAAGTAGGATTCTAATGGATCAAATTTTGTGGTATCAGTCAGCAAATGGGGCTTTATCTCTATTAAATAGCCATGTCCTTCTTTAAATTTTGTGATTCTGTGGAGTTCAGAGCAATTCAGCAATGAAAAATGAGTATAGTACCTATTCATGGTGCCTGAACACGAATACCTATACTTCTTTAACCATATCAGCAAGCCTTGACTTTTTTCCCTCACAGTTTTAAGGTGAATGTATTCAGATTTCTTCTCTCATCAGGAAGAAAGTATAATCTTATGAATCCCTGGGACCCAATAAATTGGGTCTCTCAAAGCCCCTTAATCCCCAAAAGCCCTTGATCTAAGAAAGCCACTCAATAAATCCCATCTTTTCAAAAAGTTTCCATGACCTAGCCATCTGCATGCAGAGAAATAAACTAAGTTTCCATACCCTGCATCAACCAATTTCTTCCCAACCTCTCATAACCTGGCAAGTGTTAAGGGCACAAATGAGAAGAACATTCATAATGCTGGTCATTTCCTCAATCACATCACACACAAAAAACCAAGAGAGTTCTCAGTACAGACTTTCCCCAACAAATGATGCAATGGAAAGGCACCCCCACCTTCTCATATGATCTAAGCAAAATGTTGATGTCTTCTTTCGCCTCAGATTGCAGGTGCCCCATATGTGACCACTGGACTCAGCTTTTCCATGATAGGACTATGTAAATTTCTTACTGGTGGTAGGTTAGGTTCTTTTGGTTTATGTTGGCTAATTTTATAAGTGCATTTTTACTAAATATTTCCAACACACTGTATCCTGCTGTTAAGAAGACCACATTTTAGAAGACTCAAATCATGGTTTTTATTATGTCATTATATACACCCTTCTACATCATATGCTGGAAGTTTCTTCCAAGGAAGAAATAGTATTCTCCTCTTGTGGAGCATCTTTTCCTAAAAGTTCCACCATAAATCAAAACCATTATACAACTGAAGGAGCTAGTAGATTCTAACCCAGTTACTCAATCTTTTGACAAAAACAACCATTCCCTCATTCTGGGAACAGCACTGCATTCTGCTTCAGATTACCTGTCTCGAACTCTTAGTTTTTGTGGTCCTGGTGGGCTCATAATATGAGCTAATCCAGGCCAGTGAAAGTAATAACCAACACTGTGGAAAACTAGGAAGGTAGGACTCCCTTTCCACTGGGTTGCTAAGATGGAAGCCATCTTGGCACCCACAGGGAGAGCCCATCTGAGAGTAGAGCTAACCCAGAAGAAAGAAGTATCAGATTGAGATACCATCATTATGAGCACCTGTTAAAATACCAACATACTCTTTTTGTTTAACTTGAACTAGGTTTCTGTTAGTTATAACTACAAGTGCCCTGGCTGATAGAGGACTTAGGAGATGATCATGATAATAACAGCTAACCCTTATACAGTGCTTATACAGTGCGCTAGGCACTTTGCATGTATTAACTCATTTATCTTCACCACAGTCCTATGCAGTAGATGTCGTCGTCGTCGTCGTCATCATCGTCATCATCATCTCCATTTTACAAATAAGAAAATGAATACAAAAACCTTCCTTAAGGCCACCCAGCTAATGAGTGATGGAGTCAGTGTTCACACTTAACAATCTGGCTCCAAGTCAGTCCTGTGAATCAGGGCTGGTCAAAGAGTGGCCTGCAGACTGGTCGCAGTCTATAAGCTCTTAACCATGGGGGAGGAGAAACTGAAAATACGTGTATAGAAACCTTCATAGCAAGGTGACCTTGCTACAACACTTTTTATTTATAGAAGCATTGGTCCATGTTGGATTGGAAATTTTTTAAATCTTCTTTTTCACCAGAGTTTGAGGAACATTTTTTAGCTTATGCTTACAGCATGAGCATAGTGATTTAGATATAAATCACAACTTCTCTCCAAATGCTCTTAAGTTTCTATGAATAAGGTTGGTGTCACATTGCAATACCAAAATATATTACTCCTTGACTCAATTCCAATGTTTCAAAATAGAGTTATTTGAGGTATTTTTAGTTCTCATGGCACTGGATTAGAATAGGATCCTGAGTTCTTAGTGGGCATTCTGAGAGACAAATGTATTATGAGTTAATGCTACATAGCATTAAGGAGCTTGGCAATGGCTTCTTCCCAGTGAAACTTGTACTAAGTAGACAGAGCAAAAGCAAAGGGAATCACAATCCTAGACAAAGTAGAAGTCACAGAAGGCAAGTACTAGGGAATGAGTGCTTCCAGAGAATTGAAAGAGGGATACAAATGGAGGAAAAAATCTATAACAAGGCCCAGAAGCAAAGTGTGATCCTACAGAGCTTTCCTATACATCCTACTTGGAGAAATATACTTCTAGCCTAAACCCTGGCACAAAGAAATAGTGCCTAGGACATGAGCTTATTCCAGTAGATCTGAACTAAGGGTTCTGATTGGAACTAAGGTTTAGAAATCTTTGCTGAAAAGTCTGACACCTCACAAATGGGCAATAAGCCCATAAAAAAATGCTTGATAGGGGCGCCTGGGTGACTCAGTCAGTTAAGTGTCTGACTTCGGCTCAGGTCATGATCTCGCTGTCTGTGGGTTCGAGCCCCATGTCGGGCTCTGCGCTGACAGCTCAGAGCCTGGAGCCTGCTTCTGATTCTGTGTCTCCCTCTCTCTCTGCCCCTTCCCTGCTTGCTCTCTGTCTCTCTTTCTCCCTCTCTCTCTGAAATAAATAAACATTAAAAAAATTTTTTTAAATGCTTGATACTGTTTACCATCAGGGAAATTCAAAATAAGACCACAAGATACCACAATACACCCACCACCATGGCCAAAATTAAAAGGACTGACAATAGCAAATGTTGGCAAGGATGTAGAACAACCAGAACCATCATGCAGGACTGGAAAGAATGGAAAAATGATTGGCTGTTTCTTATCAAGTCAAAGTACACCTACTTTTAAAATATACTACCTTTTAAATTCCAATCTGACGTATTTACCCAAGAGAATGGAAAACATGTTCACACTAAGATATATACAAGAATGCTCATAGCTCCAAACCGGAAAGAATCCAAATGTCAGTTAGTAGAAGCATAAATAAATTGTAGTCTATTTCTACAACAGACTATTATTCAGCAACAAAAATGAACAAACTACTGACACGCAACCTCAGGGATGAAGCTCACAGACGTACTACTAAGTGAAAGAAACTGCACACAAACAGAATGTACCACATGATTTCATTTACATGAAATTCTAAAAGAGGCAAAGCAAGTCTAATGTGAAGATCATCAGAATGGTGGTTGCCCAGGGCAGCTGGGTGGCTCAGTCAGTGAAGCAGCTGACTTCGGCTCAGGTCATGATTTCATGGCTCTTGAGTTCGAGGCCCACGTCAAGTTCTGTGCTGACAGCTCAGAGCCTGGAGCCTGCTCCACATTCTGTCTCCCTGTCTTTCTGCCCCTCCCCCATTCATGATGTGTGTGTTTGTGTGTGTGTGTGTGTGTGTGTGTGTGTGTGTGTGTGTGTGTGTGTCAAAAATAAATAAACATTAATTTAAAAAAAGAAGAAGAAGAAGAATGATGGTTCCTCCTTGGGAAAGGGAGGTGGGCAGGAGAATTTCATGGGAAGGGACATGAGGGAATTTTCGGGGGAGCTAAAAATGTTCTATAGCACTATAGGTATATGAGTAATAGAAGTGTACTAAGTAGGAGGTCTGGGGAGAGGATAAGAGTATAGGTGAAGCGGGGCACTTGCGTGGCTCAGTCAGTTAAGCATCTGACTTGATTTCAGCTAGGGTCATGATCTCTCAGTTTGTGACATGGAGCCCAGTCTGGAGTCCTGGGTCGAGCCCTGCATTGGACTCTGCACTGAGCAGGGAGCCCGCTTGAGATTCTATCTGCCTGTCACCCCTCTCTCTTCCCCTCCACTGCTTGCATCCGCGCATGCTCTTTCTCTCAAAAGACGTACACATTAAAAAAAAAAGCATAGGTGAAGCAAGGATGGCACACTACTGATAGCTGTTGAAGTTGGATGATGGGTACATGACTATCATTATACTATTGTTCACTTTGTATCTATTTGGAATTTTATATGATATAAAATTAGAAAGTAAATAAAGTCTCTTGCCATTTAGTCAATGTCATCAGCAGTTTTTCCGAGGAAAAAGTACGTCTAGGAATCAAAGGCCATTGCAAGAATAAGTACCACCAGCTAGATATCTCCTGAATATGAGGCAGAACACGTCACAATTTGGAATGCAGAGGGTATGCTTTTCTCTTGCCATATACTGTCCACCATCATTGTATCCCATAACCCAAAAAGCCTAGCACCAGAAAAAAAGTTCTCATTGATTTGCACACAATTGTTGGTTGCTTTATTTAAGACACAGCACAACTCAGCTTCAGTGGTAAGTCCTGGATACAAGGTAAAGGGTTATGAAATTAAAATACTCTTTCTTTTATCTTCACCTTACAGCTTATTATTTTACTGTAAATGCCAATACTGATTTGGAACCAAGCTATTTAAGATTTCAATGGAGTAAATTAAAATTGTTCTCCATATCACTTAAAAAATATTTTTAAAAATTCTAACAGGTCCAACAAGGGAAAGAATGACTACATTGTCATACAGCACATTCTGGAAAAGTATAGTTTATAAAGAATGATTTAAAACATATTTATGCTATCTATGTCAAGTATAAAAGAACACAAATTTATTCATCATGCCAACTCTTTTAAATATATTCACACTTGTGGACAAAAAAAAAAAACAACTCGAGGAAATAATGACTCCAACTCAAGAGCCATATATTTACATCACTGGAAAGTGAGATAATGAGTATATTTTTTCTTTATACTTTTCTGAATTCTCCAGTTTTATATAAACTCACTATTAAAGCAAAAGCAAAATTTTACCTATAAGTGGGGTTCACTTCTTGTTAGAAGTCATACTCACTCAGCAGCAATACAAAAACCAAATGTATCCTTTTGTTTTATCTGGGTTTTCTAAGGAAGAACAATCGTGTCTGGTGAATTAGTGCTGTAACAGCTTGCCCACTAAGATTCCTCTTTTCCTAACTGCTTTTAAAGTAAGTTCAAAATACCCACTTTGCTTATTTTGGTATGGGGGAAAACAGGGATAGCGAGCCAACAGTCATTTTTCTTTCTATTTTAAACCTCCTTTATTCCAAATCCCCTCACGATTTCTAGCCCTCAAGTGATTCCAACAATGTGCCATCCTTCAGCCAAGGCACTGTGGCACACAGACCTTGGTTGACAGACCAAACCATATGGATTAAATCTCAGTGCAGAAAAGAAAATAAATTTGACTTAGCTCTTCTCCCAATGGTCTGTCCCAGTGTGAAAGACTATGTGGCTGCCTGAGTATCAAAAACACTAGCCAATCCTCCCTCGTTCACTTACAAGAACCTCTAACTGACAATAAATTAATACATTGCTATTGTCACCCAGGAGCACACCATATAGAGTTGAACCGGTGGGGTGATTTAATCACAAAATCTTCACCAAAGCTTCTGTGGAGAATTGACTGTCTCACCAAGTCCCGCCTCTGGACCCCATTATAACAAATTCAAATTTGGTGAGAATCCAGCTGACTGTTCTTAATACTCTTTTATTTATTTGGTTGGTTGGGGGAGTAATTTTTTGGTTATTGCTGTTCAGTAATGCAGGTTTAAAAAATAAAACACTTTGTTCATAAAGAAGACCACCTGGCATATTAAGCCTAAAGTGACACCATTCAATACAGAAGCCGTGAGCCACACATGGCCATGGAGTATGTGAAATGCAGCTAGAACAAACTGACATGTGCTGTAATTGTAAATTTTACATCAAATCTTGAATACCTAGACCAAAAAGAAATGTAAAAGACTTTATTAATAATTTTAAATTTTTTTTAAGATTTATTTTTTTTACAGAGTGTGCATGTACAAGTGGGGGAGAGGGAGGCAGAGGGAGGAAGGGAGGGAGGGAGAGAGAGGGAGGGAGGGAGGGAGGGAGAGAGAGAGAAAGAAAGAGAGAGAGAGAGAGAGAGAGAGAGAGAGAAAGAATCTTAAGCAGGCTCCATGGTCAGCACAGATCCTGACTCTGGGCTCAATCCCACGACCCTGGGATCATGACCTGAGCTGAAATCAAGTTGAACACTCAACCAACTGAGTCACCAAGGCTCCTTTCATTAATAATTTTTATACTGATTGCATGCTAAAATGATATTTTAGATACATTAGGTTAAATAAAGTACATTATTAAAGTTAATTTCATTCATTTCTTTTTACTTTTTTAGTGTGACTACTAATTTTAAATAACATGTGCCATGCATATTTTATTTCTATTAAAAGGTGTCACTTAAAAAAATTATTAATGTTCATTAAATAAGTAAGTACTTGTGACTACTCATCCTGGAGCACCCTAGATAGAAATGTCCATATGAGAGACAGCTTTATCCTAAATGAATCAGCTCATTTATCCTAAATGAGCTATTGTATCTCAGCATGTCTGCTCTTACGTCTTTCAGTTTGGGGTTCCTATGTAACCCCACTCTTTATTTTCTCTGTTCTTGGGAGATTCAATACATATAGCATGTCTCCCCTTCCAGATGTCCCACATGCTGCCCATTGTTATCCTTGTTCACTGTTCTTGCAGGAATGACTATATAGCTATTTGGGGATCCATAGACATCTCCGTTGGAGCAGTTAAACCAGGAAACCAAGTACTGCTTAAGAGGAACTATAGGAAAACATCACTGAGTACCCTAATGAAAAAGGCAAGTACGCTTATCCCTCCAAAATCAGGTATGCTTCTCCCAGCTGGGACTCTAATGACTTTACAAAAGATTTTTGAGAGAAGAAAAAATTCTTAGCCAAAAGACACAAACAGCAAACTCTGGTTCTGAGACAAAGAGGTGAATATAGGCCCCCTAGAGAATAGAGCTCCTGATCCCACCTGGATGGGTAAAGTCCAGAGTTAGGTCACTAAGCCTTCTCCTCTAGCTAAATGGCTAATTATTTCTGATAGCGGTGATCTCTACTAACCCCTCACCTGCCCTATAGCAGAGCAGATCTATCAAGTGAGGAGGGTAGTAATTACTGATACTTGAAAACACTCATTATGGAAGCTCCAGGGTCCTTAGGAGACAGATACAAGATATAAAAGGGATCAACAAGTAATAATGCCAAAAGGAAGCTGAAGTCATTTGAAAAGCAAATTCAAAGAATGTTATAAGTAAGACTCTAATATTTTACTGTTATATATGTCTTCTGACATCTAAGAATTGTTTCTGGCCTTCCTTTCCCTATTAGCTATTGCAACTGCTGCTAAGACCTCTGCTTCTACAACATGCTAAACCTCTTTTGCTTCGGGATCTCTTTCCAGACTCCAATTTTTCATAGACAGGGGTTGTGCCATCTGCTGAATTCCCCATAGCTCCTTGAACATTGGCAGGTCCAGAGAATGTACATGATACATACAGATAGATTGGTTACACTTTGTCTTCAGCTATACCGGTTGCCCACTCTTTATAGCTAAAATCCTCAAACATTTCACTATTCTAAAGTCTGATGAACCAAAGTGATCATCAGTTATAGTTAATAATATGAAACTTCAAGGCCACATGTAAACACTCTATGAATATCATATTGTGTTATAACGGACAGTGGAGACTTCTTGTTCTCAAAGATTTCTGATGCTACTGAGGTATCAATACAGAATTTATTTTAGGCTAAGGAATTACTGTAGGGGAGAATCCAGAGAATGTGAATTCAACTGTGAGATCACTTTGCTGGCTATTCTAAGATTCTCAAAAACACTCTCCTTTTCCTTCATGAAAGAAAGTTTATAGAGAATCATGATGGACAGAACAGTGGAGCCTTTCCCTTTTAAGACACAACCGGGGTTTAATTTTGGAGAGAGGAAACAAGATTTTAAAAGACAGACTCTGCTGGAAAGTCACCAATTGGCTACAGACAAAAATGTGAGGGTTTGATATTTCTCACTCCAGCTGGGAGTTTTGTTGTTTTCTTTTTATATTTTCTGAATGTACTTCTCCTAAGATAAAAATCCAAAATTCCCAAATTCTACTCCTGGATAATCTGAAAAAGAGATTTCTTTAATCTTCAGATCAGTCTTGACTTTTACGGAGAAGAAAAGTGAAGGGATGCCTGGGTGACTCAGTCAGTTGAGCATCTGACTTGATTTTGGATCAGGTCATGTTCTCACGCTTGGTTGAGTTCAAGCCCTGCATCGTGCTCTGTGCTGACAGTGTGGAGCCTGCTTGAGATTTTCTCCCTCCCCTTCTCTCTGCCCCTACCAACCAGATAAATAAATAAATAACTAGAAAAAAAGAGGAAAAGTGAAGAAAGGTTCAAAATATTTAAATCATATATATTTGAATTTGAATATTTTTACTATTTATATTTTATATTTTAATATAAACATATAAACTTAATATATTTATTTTATAATAAGTTAATATAAAGTTTTATAATTTACTATATATATATACATAGTCAACCCTTTTTTTAAAGGTTATTCCAAGAAATAGGAGCTAAAAACAAAAACAAAAATATAAAAGAGAAAATGTATTAGGAATAAAATGAAAAATATAGATGTACAAAACTGGATATATCATATGGAAAATGTTTTTCATAGGAGCATCTCAAGAAGGCTTTACTCTCAGTATGAGTCTGAATCCACTCAATCACTGGGCACATGAGTGATTTCATGCCATCGGGGTTTTGGGGGTTTGGGGCAGGTTTTGCCTTAACTTGCAAACACTTAAAAAAAAACACTTCATTTGCCAAAGCTTTAAAAATATATTTATCTTTTGAAATGAAAGCCCACACAGACATGCACACACACAAAGTTCTACATATTATCAAAAGAACAGTGGCATTTTTATTGCCATGGTCTTCATGTTTAACAACTTATGTCCCATCTGCATCTTCAAATCCACATACATGCATTACAAAAATTCTAAGAAACCTCTTCATGAAGACTCTATTACTACATGGTTCCCACTAAAACAGAGCAGCACTTTGTAATATTATAGCGCTTTTCATGCAAAAATAGGAAAACTTTTATGATTTCTTTGTTTTCCTCCAGATGCCCATAGAGGAAGGTTAATGGTATATGCATTTTCTTGAAACTCTCGTCCAGGAAAACATAAAGCCAAGAGAAGAGAGTAATACTGTGAACTCCTTGAGGTTAAGCACTACTTTCTTAAGTTATTGAAATGTTTTTTTAAATGTTGATTGATTGAAAATGTAAAGTTCCGATTTCACCTTAACATTATTCCCAGTGAAGTATTTCTTATCCCCTCTACCACTATCCTGTCTCCAGGCAAAAAACACTCTTCACCCATCTGTTATGCTTGACCCCTGATAGTCACTGAAAATATAAAATATAGAAATCCAAATGCTTCTCATGTAGGACTGGGATAAACTCAGCTTACTCAAAACATGAGTGTTTCAGTACAACGTGAAAGGCATCAGGCAGTCTAACTACCTGAGCCACGAATAGGTCTCCATATGAGAGTGAGGACAAGATGTTGTTTCAATCAAGTATCCTGATAAGTATCCTTAGTATATGAAGTGTTCTTCAGAAGAAAATAAGAGGAGAGGAGAAAGGAGAGGGAAGGAGGGGAGGGAAGGAGAGGGGAGGATATAGAAGGGGAGGAAGGAGAGGGGAGGAAGGAGGGAAGGGAGGAAGGGAGGGAGGAGGGGAGGGAAGGGAAGAGGACAGGAGGGAAGAAGGGAAGGGAGAAGAAGGGAGAAGAGAGGAAGAAAGGGAGGGGAAGAGACGAGAAGAGGGTATAAAGAAACCTCCCAATATTAATACATTTTTAGCAACTATTAAACCAATGGGACACATTTTGGTCATTGATAATGCTTACAAAATATCAGACTCAACTGCACTGTGACTTAGAGCAAAGTTTGTATGCCTAGGAATTAATCATTTTCTACTTTGAGTTCTTTTGTGAACTTGCTAAGCAACTTTTCCATAATTTGCCAAGCAAAATAATTCTACTGCCCACTAAGAAGAGACTAAAAACGAAACAAATAATGTGTGTTTAAAGAAAAATACATAAAATATACATATTCTCCTTTTTTTTAATTTCCTGGGTAAAATGTACAAACAGCTGACATATCTGAGGATAAGCCATTTTGTATTTGCAATATATTCATTTATCCAGATGGGTGTTTGTAGTGATCATATTAATAAAATTCAAATATTTAAAAAATCCTTGGATTACATTATTTTTCAGAAAACAAAGTTATGTATCTCCACATCATTCTCACTGCCCTTTCTTCCATTCGCTATAAAGTGGACCAGGTGAGGGCACTCAGCCCAATCTCAAACAGTATGTTTAAAATCAGGGTGGGAAGGTAGTAAAAACCGGAATAAGGCCTGGTGGGTGGGGGGATGGGTTAAATGGGTGATGGGTATTTAGGAGGGCCCTTGTGCTGATGAGCACTAGGTGTTATATGTAAGTGATAAATCACTAAATTCTACCCCTGAAACTAATATTATACTATAGGTTGATTAACTGGAATTTAAATGAAAACTTGAAATTAAAAAAAATACAAAAAACAGAGTAAGGCCTGAAGGTCTGAGTCTAAGGATTCATTGGGCATTAAGACATTAACCACATTTCCATGGCCTCAATTTCTTCCTCAAAAAATAATAACTAAAGAGTCTACATGATTTCCTTGATTTGAAGCAAAAATAAATTAAACTTAATAAATTGTAAAAGGATTTTGAGGGGTAGGGGACACAGATAGAATGAGAGAGGAAAAAACCACTATGTGGACCACAAACATGTTTTCAGGAGAATCTGGTGGTCTGCAGGTCACATCTTGAGACACACTGTCAACAGTGACTATTTTTTCAGCTTATTCAACCTCTTTACTTTTAATTGCTTCCTTGAAAACAAAGTTTTGTCAATAGATGTTCCACACATGAGAAAAGTAAGAAGATTTGCTCAAATCCATTCTGAAATTTTCAAATAAACATCCCTGATCTTCCCTATCATGTGGTTATATTACCCTTGCATTCAATAGATACAAGCACCAATCATGCACCAGCCATTGTGCTGGGCAATGGGGTCTTAAAGATGAAAAGGCAGACTTCCAGGGGCCTACAGTCTAATGGGAAGGGATAAATAAGTAAACAAATCATTAAAACTCAATGGGACAAATATAATGAATGTAAGTAGAGTCCCATTTAACTTCCACATACCAACTGCTTAGCAAAACCAAAAATCTAGTAGAGCAAGGGCTCCATCTGTTTTGAAATGGTAGAAAATCAAGAAAATATTGCTATCCCTGTCAAGACCATGACTCTCTTTCCTAGTGGAAGCCAAGAAAATATAAGCCAGCCAAAACCTGATTTCTCAGTTCAGGCATTTTAATCCAAAAGCCATGAAACAGAGCAAGTAAAAGTCTAAAAGAATATCTCAGTTTCTCCTGACCTAGATCTCAGGGGTACGGTAATCCTCCTCTCTGAACAGTTACTTTTCTCATGTAACAAATCTTTACCCATGCCTGCTTTTGGACCCTGGTACCTACCAAGAATAAAGTGTTGCTGTAAGGTAATCCAAGGCTAAGTAGGAGAAAGAAACTCGTTTAATATAACAACAGGAAGTGCTAGCAGAAAACTAATATTTGCAACTCGATTATTTAAATTTTCCACCCTAAGGTAATCTTATCCTCCTCTGCATTTAGAACCCAAAACCCCCACCTCACTCCTGCTCCCTCCCCCAGGAAAGCAAAAAATAACAGACAACTCTCCCCTGAAACTAGACACAAAGTTAGACAGGAAGGAGGTCAGAAGAACGGAAAAATAAAGGAGCCAAGCAAGGCAAGGAAAGAGGCAGAGAGACTACAAGGGAAAGGGGACAAAACAGAGTCTTACTTATCCATGTGGTTGACTACATAATGTGTCCCAAGCATTTAAGACTAAAGTCCCAGAGGCAAAGTTCAAGGACAAGTTGAATTTTCCAACTTCCACCACCCTAACGACTTGGAAGGAAATATAATATAGCACTTGGATTTGAAATAATTAAAAGTGTTTCTAGAGTCCATGTGCAGGGTTAACCAGCTAACTAGGGACTCTGCTATTAACTATAGTACCTCTTCCTTCCAGAATAAGGAACACTAGTTTAGCAGTGACATCTAACAGTGGTTGGTCTCTTCTTTAATCCAAGGGAATTTTGAAATAACTTACTTCCTCTGCATGTGCTATTCTAGCATCCACCAAATAATCTGTTGAGGATATATCTAAACTCATAATTCCCCAATAAAAGAATCCATCTTAATCCAAGACATAGTAAGATTACTAAACAGAGCTCCTAGGGGCATCTGGAGAAAATCCACTGTTGGAAGAGGGCCAACAGGGCCCTGTTGAGCATCATCATGATCATTAGGCTGTCATTCTTAATCTGACCTATTAAATTAACATGTAGTCTCCATGTTGCCACTTAGGAAACTATATTGCCTTGATTTACCTAAATACTAAAAAAGTCAAAGACTCTCCTTGTGAAAGTTGTGAAAATGCCTATGCTCATGAATAATTTCCATGGGAACTATGACTGAGGCAGGTCAAGTCTAGGTTCATCAGACTCCCACCTCCATATTCTTTCTTCCTTAGTCCTCCCTATTGTGAGTGGTTGGGGTAGAAACCTCCATGTTCCTTCCCTTCCCAGCTCAATTCATCCTTTACTTTGTATTTGAATAGAAACAAAGACTCATACATAATTCCATCTTCTCTCATTTAGTATGGAAACTACCTCTCGCCTTGCCCTACTTTCTTCTATTTTTGCCTTCTCCAGTTTTTATCTGTTCTTCTTCAAGTGCGGCAAGGGCAAAATATAAGGATATAAAAGGTGTTACGGAGGAGAGAGTAATAACTGAGATATTAGATGGGGTTGAGTTATATATGACAGAAAAACCAATCCCAACTGGCTTAAGGAAAAGAAGAGAAAAGGGATATTTTATGGGCTCACAAAAGGGTCCATGTTGGATCTTGCCTACTGGAGAAGCTTGGTTCAGTCACAATGTCTCTGGGCCCCTATTTCCTGTTCTTCTTACTGTGGATAGGCTCTAAAATTTGACTCCACAGGATGGTTCCTAAACTACTTGCTCATATCATCACAACCCTAATTCAATAAAAAGAAAATCCCCTTCCTCCCAGTAGCTCAAGCAGCAGTGTCAAAGTGAATTTCATTTGACTTTGATTGGCCCACTTTTGATCATATGCTCAAACCTAAACAATGGCTGTGACCAAGGGAATGGACTACACAGATTGGCTCTGCCGAAGTCACATGTTCTACCAGCTCAGGCCCAGGAATAAAGTCAGCCTCACACAAAGCACATAGACTGAAATTAGAAAGGGGTACCATTAAAGTAAATTTGTGTTCCCAAGACGGGTATGCAGGTGTTGAATGATAAAGTTAATATGCATTCATTATGCTTCCCCAACTCTTCAGGGATGAGCAAGAAATGCTTCATAGAGGAAACTGAAAGAAACTCTAAGTTGTATCAGTAGGAGTTTGACAGGCCAAAGAATGCTAGGATGAGAGTAGTAGTAGGCCATCCAAAGCTAGGAGATCACCATGCACAAATGCAGTGGACAGGCAAAGTGTCATGATCTTTTCCGGGAAATTCAAGTAAGTTCTGTATAAATGTACCTGTGGAAGTTTGTGATATTTGAGGCTATAAAGTAGGCTAATCCTGTTGGGATTTTTATGCCATACCCAGGATAATTTAGATTTTTATCCTTCATGGGGCGCCTGGGTGGCTCAGTCGGTTGAGCGTCCGACTTCAGCTCAGGTCAGGGTCATGGTCTCGCGGTCCATGGGTTCGAGCCCCGCGTCAGGCTCTGTGCTGACTGCTCAGAGCCTGGAGCCTGCTTCCGATTCTGTGTCTCCCTCTCTCTCTGCCCCTCCCCCGTTCATTCTGTGTCTCTCTCTGTCTCAAAAATAAATAAACATTAAAAAAAAAATTTTAGATTTTTATCCTTCATGAATAAATTAGAGCACTGAAATAGACACATTAACCCAGCATGTGAGCTCTTGAGCAGGATGTTTGGTGTGTTGGTTGGACGGGACAAGGGTTATGAGAATGTAATGGAATCACAGTCAAAAATATCTCATACAATCTGAACCAAAGTCATTTTCATGGAGATTAAGAGGTGAAGCTAACAAAAAAAAAAAAAAAAAAAGAAAGAAAGAAAAGAAATTTTTGCCATGTTTAACAACAAAGATGGACTCTGAGGGCATTATTATTAAGGATAATAAGTCAGACAAAGATAAATACTGTGTAATCTCACTCATATGTAGAATATAGAAAAAACTGAACTCCTAGAAATAGAACAGATTAGTGGTTTCTAGAGGTAGGGGGTGGAGAGTGAAGGAAATGGGTGAAGGTACTCAAAAGGTACAGACTTGCAGATATAAGATAAATACATTTTGGAGATCTAATGCACAGCATGGTGACTATAGTTAACAATCATGCATTGTATACTTGAAAGTTGCTCAGAGAGTAGATTTTAAAATTTCTCATCATAAGAGAAAAAGAGTATATTTGTGTGAGTGATGAAAGTTAACTTACTGCGATGATCATTTCACAACAGACACATATATCAAACTATTACATTGTACATCTCAAACTAATACAGTATTATATGTCAATTATATCTCAATAAAACTGAAAAAGAAAAAGTGGGGATGGACTTAATACATATCTAAGTCTGATGGGTTTGGTGACTGATCGGATGTTGGAGATGCAGAAGAAAGAAGTTTTCTGCTTAAGTTTCTGGCTTGAGGAGTGCATAAAATGGAATGCAGTTTCACTAAAATACCGAATCCATGAGGACCAGCCACGACATCATCGTTAAGCTATGGCTCTAACATTCCCATTCAGGTCTTCAGTAAAAATACATGTCAGTGATTTTAGCTACTTTCAATATTTAGAGAGGGTTTTATGTGACTAACCATTTCATTCACAAATTTGTCCCGCAGCACCTCCAACCCACCCACATACCCACCCACAGTGCATCTGTTCTGTGTGGGTTATTTATGATGCAGCTGTTTTAGCAGTTGGGATCCTCATGCTATTCTATCACAACACAAAACAAACAACTCCTCTCCACCATCTTGACTCCACTGGATTTCCAGCTCCATAAAGTAGCATATTGAGGAAAAGTCCTTATCATCCTTCCTAGTCCATAAATAACATAGCTAAGATCATTCTTGAAGCAGTGAAATTCTCATGGTGACATTTTATCTCCGAAAAGTGAATTTTTAGTAATGACAAAGTCCATCTGAAACAACCCTGATATTTATTTACATATGTTTGTGTTTGTGAAAGATATCCCTGCAGGATATCCTCTTTAAGCTTTGCAGCTGTTGATAATGGGTGCCTGCCCAAGTGTGGATTTATTTTACAAACACATTTATCATCTATCAAACATATTGGTTCGCAAAGGTTTTGTATATTCCATGACTTGTAACATTCTTGTTCCAGGCTATTCTGAAACACACTCATATTGTTCTTGCTCAGCCTTTAAGAAAGAACTGAAAGACTGACTTTGTCTGAGAGGTGATAGGATTAAACTGCACTTAATGCTGAATCCACAGTGTGTATGGAGCATGAAGCTGTTTTCTAGATGAATCAGCTGATTCTTTGTGCTTTATAAGCCAGTGAAGGCATTAGTTAATGAAAATATAAGAAAATAGCTCATGTAACCAACACTAGGAAAATAAAGGAGGAAAATGACGCTACAAGACAGATATATCATCTTCCAGAGATACTGCTTATTTCACTCACTCCAGGACCTAAAACTAGGAGCTGTATTTCCAGAGAGATGGGCAGATGCATGCCCCAATTTTTAAGTCAAGGAGGAAGCTTACAGGGTATTACCTGAGTTCCTGGGTTCAAGTCATTGCCATCAAGAGAGGCTAGGGAATGGCATTCAGGATATCTGACTGTTCTGGACAGCATCTTTTTGAACCAAAGAAACCAGGTGCAATTGGACCCATCCCAAATTGGGCAGAACTTATTTTGGCTCAGAATATCCTGCCCAAAGCCAAGTCAAGACCAACCTGGATGGCAAGTGAGTGGGAAATACTACTCAGTCTTACTGCTGGCATTCATTTCTTAGCTAAAACTCACTCCAGCTGGACAGGAAACCGTGGGTTGGAACTTTGCTGTTACTTTTGATTTTTTTCTCTTCTGGAAGCATGAGAAACTCTCCATTTCTTCCAAAATAGATGAAGAGGATTCAAACTCCCTATTTAGTTTCTTTTTGGTTTCACTGATCTTTCTACCCTATTTCCTGTTTCATGATGTTTGCCCTATGACTCCTTAACTCATTTTCCCACCTCCTTTGTTGTATTCCTTCTCTATCTGTCTTTTTCAAGTTCTACATTTTCCCTCTTCTCTACCCAATTCACCACTTCCAAGGCTTTCTTTCATTTGAGGTATTAATATTTTTGCTCCAGAAAGTTAGGTCAACCTGAAAAGTTACAACATTTAGATAGAGAAAAGATAAGCAAGTTTGAGAAAGCCATCAGATACAACAGCTAGAATTCCTTAAAGTCTGATCCAGATATTATGAAGATATTGTATTGGTATAAACAATACAGTTTAGAAAAACTGCCCACAGTTTAGAAAAACTACAATCAGACTCTTTCAGGTTCATGTTTCCTTAATACTTTGGTCAGCAAAGTATGCCAAGTCAACGGCCCTGTTATTCCAAGAGCAGCAGGAGTTAATGCAATGGCAGAGCCCTATTAAGCTACCTCTGTGTGATTTGAGGCATATTGCCAGGACTCTTCACCCTCTGCCAATCCCACCTTACTATCAATAATTGATAAGATAACAAAACAGGGAAGTTTCTCCAGAGCCTAGTGGGAAGGGAACTCACCTACGCTTCCTCTAAACCATGAGTAACTGATTCTTTAATCAAATTAGATAGTTGCTGGAGGGATGGGCTTGGGGTTGTTAGGACGCTTTTGGTTGCAAGTGACAGAAATCCAATGTGAACTAGCAGAATTGAAGGCAGGAATGTGTTAGTTGACAAAGTTCAAGGAAGAGTTGAAGTACCAAAGTGAGAGAGAGGCAAGGATCCAGCTTTGCTTAGGAGCACTTGGTTGGAACCAGAAACACAAATCTTGGTCCCTTCTCATTTCTGCTTCTCTCTACATAGCGGTACCATTTCTGCTAGGAAACAAAGACCCCAAGAGCTCTCCTGAACTTTACAACCCACCTCTGGGACCTCCATAGGAGGAACTGACACTACTCTTCATCTAATTTGAACAGTTCCCAGGGAAGGACTCTGATTGGCCCAGACTCAGTCAATGCCAACTCTGGACTAATTAGCTATGGCCATTGGGCCATACTTCAAATACACAAAACATCATGGCAGCTACACTGGAGCCGCATGATGAGAGGAAGAGGAAGAGAAGTTCTCAAAAAAATTTAGTAGGGGAAGGGGATGCTATGTTCAGACAATAAGGATGTATTGAACAAACAGAACACTGAGTGCCTATTACACACAGACCCTGAATGATAGGAATAACAACAAACAGTACCAAAGATACCAGACCTGAAGGGCCTGGAGGCACTGATAATCTATGCCCGAGGTGGAGGGGTTGGGAGCAAGCTGTGCCTTTATCAAAATCCTATAAAACCCTATTCTTCTCCTTGGCTTCTCAGACACAGAGGTTACTAGACCCAAAACAGCAGACATATAGAACCCTGGAGCTTCCAAGCTACAAAGTCTAAGTAGTTTGAGTAACATCATCTCTTCTATATGAAATAACAGAAAATATATATTGGTCTCCACCCCCAGTTCCTGACATGGACCTCCCAAAACCCTTGTAATTTCCTACATGATAAGAACATTAGGAGCATCTTTTGTTCTAATATTTGGTCTTTGACCCTGATTCCTGACACAGAGCTCCTAAATCCTTTAGAATTTCCTGGGTGATAGGAATGTCTTTTGTTCTAATGAGGTGACTCTTGGTGGGCTCCTGGATGGGGGTTGGTAACCAGAAAGACCAAACTATGATTAGAATGTTAGAATGTTCAGCCTCACCCTCTCTTCTCCAAAGAGGGGAGAAGGGCTGGAAATTAAGTTAATGATCAATTATGCTTATGTGATGAAGTTTCCATAAAAATCTCATAAGTACGGGATTCAGAGAGCTTCCAGTCTGGTGAACACACCCATGGACCTGAAGGTGGCGCACCCCAACTCCATGGGGACAGAAGCTCCTGTGCTCAGGACCCCTCCAGACTTCCCCCACATATCTTTCATCTGGCTGTTCATCTGTATCCTTTATGATATCCTTTATTATATAATAAACTGGGAAACATAAGCAAATATTTTCCTGAATTTTGTGAGCTGTTATAGGAAATGAATGAATCCACAGAGTGGGTCATGGGAACCTTTGATCTATAGCCAAGTTGGACAGAAGCTGTGGTAATCTGGAGAACTACTACTTGTCCATGATATCTTAAGTGGGGGGCAGTCTTGTGCGACTGAGTTCTTAACCTGTGCATTAACCCTAGTTAGTGTCAGAACTGAATTGTAGGAAACCCAGCTGGTACCACAGAGAATTTCCTGGTGTGGGGAAAAACCCCACATCTGATATCAGAAGTGTCATAAGTGTGGTAGTGGTGTGAGAGTAAAGGAGAAACACATCGAAGTGTTCTTCCATCACACCTAAGTATCTTAGGTACCCTTAATGAAGCAAGATGACAAATACTATACCAGTGTAGAATCAAATGCATGTAGTGGCCCCTTAAGAAGCAACATCTCCAGGGCTCTGGGGGGCTCAGTCAGTTGAGCGTCCAACTCTTAATTTCGGCTCGGGTCATGATCTCCAGCTTTGTGGGATCGAGCCCCACATCAGGCTCTGTGTGGACAGCGTGGACTCTGCTTAGGATTCTCTCTCCCTCTCTCTCTACCCCCCCCCCTCCCCGGGCTTGCTCTTTCACTCTCTCTCTCTCTCTCTCTCTCAATAAGTAAATAAAGTTTAAGAAAAGAAAGCAGCAGCACCTCCATCTCCAAGATGATACCAAAATGGGGAACTTTTAAACAAATGTCTTCTTCAAAGTGAAGGTAAACTGCAGAAATGCAGAAACTTTTAAAACCCTACCCACCTACTAACCACCTTGCTTTTAGGGGAATTAAAACTGAAGTGTTTTCCATAATCTAGAAAATTTTAGAAGTGTAATATCATGAAAGACTTGTAACTATTGAAAGGATAAAATTGAGAATGTATGTAAAAGAACTATGTGCAAACATGAGAATTTTTACATTATTACTACTTTATTAAGAATGTGTGTTCATGGGGTGCCTGGGTGGCTCAGTCAGTTTAGCGTCCGACTTCGGCTCAGGTCATGATCTCACTGTTCCTGAGTTCGAGCCCTGTGTCAGGCTCTGAGCTGATAGCTCGGAGCCTGGAGTCTGCTTCAGATTCTGTGTCTCCCTTTCTCTCTGCTCTTCCCCTATTCATGCTCTGTCTCTCTCTGTCTCTCAAAACTGAATAAAAGTTTAAAAAAATGTTTTAAAAAAAGTGTGTTCACTCTCCTAGGCTCTTGTTTTTTAGAGTACTGTCTACCTGCCTTTCAGGAGTTAACGCTGAAGCTGGCATTAAATTCCCTTCTGTAGTGGGGGGAGGGGGAGTGGGGGGGTGTAAGATGTTTGTCAGGTTTGTATCTATGAGGAATTATGCTTGAGGTTATCATGCAGTCAAATAAACTTTTTTTCTTATGGAATACATGAAGAAAGGTCCAGAGGACTGGAGGGGCCCTGTTTTTTATTGAACAAAGTGATTTTGTTCTGAGGTTAAATCTGTATGACCCAAAGTACAGGCTGGTATGCAAAGAGTCATGCATTGATTTAAACAATAATAAATTGTGGTTCAGAATGCAGGGGAAAGTCTGTTCCCTCATGGACACTGAAGACCATACAATTTCACTGCTGTGATTTCAAAATAAACCTTGAACTTGTTAAGTTTTGGATTTGCAGCAAATGCTAGGAACTTTTAAAACAGATACTTAATCCAGACTTATCATGCTTATGAAACAACTTTTAATAAGTAGAACATAAATCATTATAAATAGCCAATAAAATTCAGAACTCAACAGTCAAACAATAAATTTTTAAATCATAAAATCTGGCAAACACCATATAGTGACTTTAGTCCATGTAATCCAGGACTCAGGGGCCTTTTAAGCAAGATGATTTAGGAATGGGCTCATCCATGCAAAATCTATGGGACCTGTGGAGGCAGGTGTAGTTTTTAAGAGGCAAAACAAGTCATAACTGTGCCTGGTATGTGGAAGTTATTCAATAATTATTTATTGAATTAATTAGTTAATTGCTATGGAGTGGTTATGCTGGCACAATAGGTAAGATCATCACTAAC
This sequence comes from Panthera pardus, assembly GCF_024362965.1. Lineage (NCBI taxonomy): Eukaryota > Metazoa > Chordata > Mammalia > Carnivora > Felidae > Panthera > Panthera pardus. Next base: position 97,756,050 of record NW_026526810.1, on the reverse strand, counting down.
TTCTACCAGTAAAAAGGGGAAATACAGTACCATTCATTCCTAGGTGGCAGGTTACCAACATGGGCTCTGGGTATGCCAAGCTAGGTACACCATGGTCTTTGCTTTCCAGAAGCCACCATGACACATAGTAGGGCACCATCAGTCCACTGTCTTATTATTATTCTTACACTGGTGGAGCAGCCTTGGATGTTATGAGCCAGTAGGCTCCTTTCATTAAGCCCCACAAAGCCCCTGTGCCCCAAGATATTTTTCTCTGGGCATCTGTTGATATCTGACAGTTCTATTGGTGGACTCACCCTCACCCTCAAATGAGGACCTAAATATGCTAGGAACGACACCCCCCAGAGAAGGTTATCTATGACAGCCTCTTCATCCCAGAAGATCCCTTTATGCCCTTGACTAAATGATAATAGCAACAACAACCCACTAACAATAAAAATAATTCCTTACATTTCCCTTGAGCTTTCCATTCAGACAGTGTGGTACTATTGTCTTGTAATAAGAGATAAGCTACCCTTAACAGATACCATCCCATATTCCCCTTGAACAATAAACAGAGAATACTATAATAAGAATGTTTCAAATGTAAATGGAGGCCCATTAATGAAACAACAAAGAAAAAATGAGCCATGGGAAGAAAGATAAAAAAGAAATCTGGAGACCCCAGAGCTAGTCCCTTGTGCCACCACAAAGATATTAGCATTATCTCTTAGCTTCTCAGTGCAGTAATCTCCTCTTCTAAGAAATGATAAGTTTGGACTTCATTGTCTGCCTGGATTTTCAAGCCAGGCTGACCCTCCTGTATCCTAGGTACCTGCAAAATATAAGGCATCCATGTACCCACTCTTTTAAGCAAGGACCCTCCTTGTTTTCTTCTAGCTCAGTTCCCCTCTCTTGACTCCTCCTGTGTCCCTGCTGCTCCATTGATTTGGTGGTTGGTTGTGCTCTTGACTCTCCTAAAAGGATAATGACTTTGGCTCACCCTTGAACCACTCTCTAGTTTGGGCCCTAGTTTGCTACATTAACATCCCAGTTGTGCCCACCTCATTCAGTTTCAAGTCAGGGGAAAGAGGAGAATTCAGACAATCATTTCTGAGTCCTCTTTCACTTCCAGACTCCTATGAATCCATCAGCATAACAAAGTCTGAACAAATAAAGTTTTCTTTGGCCAAAATAAATCTTAGCTGTGTTTGAGCAGCATGAAGAATGGCAGGTTCATTTTCAGCAAAGAAGGCAAGGATCTTTTGGCCTTAGGTGCAGAAATAAGTCTATCTCATTTTAGAAGGACATCTCTTTCCTTAGTTAAAATTAGTCAGTGTTGCTATCTATGAACTTCATAGGCACTCAGCTGCAATTACTTATGTACTGGGGAGAAATTGTTGCAGAATGGAAAAATAACCTTGAAAAAGTATAATAACCTTGAAAGATCTTAACACCCGACACAAAGCTGCCATTGCCCCTCATTGCTTGGAATTAAGTCACATTTATCGAGCTTCATGTCTTGTAAATGTTTATTGACATGGAGCCTTTGACAGGTATCAATCTGGCTGACAGCTTTTTCCTGTTAAATCCAAGTTGCTTTTTGTTGCCAAGAGTTTTTAAAGACAAAAATTAGGAAGTTGTGTCTACAGCAAGAGACAGACTCCTTGAGCTTGATTTCACCTTGTCCCACTTGGCCTTCTCTTATTTTTTTTTAAAGTTTGTTTATTTATTTTGAAAGAGAGAGAGAGCAGGGGAGGGGCAAAGAGAGAGGGAAAGAGAGAGATTCCCAAGCAGGCTCCATGCTATCAGCATGGAGCCCAACGTGGAGCTCAAACTCACAAACCATGAGATCATGACCTGATTAGCCTTTCCTCAATAAAGAAGGGCAGCCATGCCAATGTCTTTTGATGAGGAATAATTCACAAACTGGGAAGAAATTGGCATTTAAGAGTTTCATGAGAAGACTCTAAAAGATCAGAGAACTAATATTTATTGAACATCTACTAAGTACGAGGCACGATTTCAATGACCTGAAAATTATCTCTTTAAAATTATCTTTCATTCCCATGAAAATCTTGTGAGACTGGTAATATTTCACAGATAAAAGAAGACATCTCAGAGAAATACATAAGTAGTTCAAATTCAAATAAGGGGTGGGGAGCTAGGATATTATCCCAAGTCTATAAACCAGATCTTACTTATTTCTGATGTGTGCTACAGACTTTTGACTCCAATTAAACAAAAGACATAAATACGCATGTGGGGGGAAAAATCATAGAATCATATAATTTTAGACCTTAAAGAAACATTAGAGGTCACTTAGTGACTCTAATCTTTCATGTTATAGATAAAGAAACAGACCTACAGAGTTAAAGTGATTTGCCTAAATAACATGGTTCTACCTGTGCAAATTGTGGAGATCTCTCTTTATTGAAATATTAGTGATTAAGAGGCAGGCCTCTTGTAGTTAATTAAAGAAGAAATGTCCTAAGTCAGCACAAACTGTTTCATGTGTTTTCAAATAACTGAGATATTTGAAAAATAACAAAAGTTCCAGGTGGGAATTTCTAAGATAACCCAAAGACATAAAGTACTATGGGCTTTAAGAAAGCTTTCCTATCCAGGCAACAACCTCTTTGACCTTGGCCGCAGCAACTTCTTACTCAGCATATCTCTGGAGGTAAGGGAAACAAAAGCAAAAATGAACTATTGGGACCTCATGAAAAAGCTTCTGCACAGTGAAGGAAACAATCAGCAAACCTAAAAGGCAACTGACAGAATGGGAGAAGATATTTGCAAATGACATATCAGAGAAAGGGTTAGTATCCAAAATCTATAAAGAACTTATCAAACTCAACATCCAAAGAACAATCCAGTGAAGAAATGGGCAAAAGACATGAATGGACACTTTTCCAAAGAAGACATCCAGATGGCTAACAGACACTTGAAAAAATGCCCAACATCATTCATCATCAGGGAAATACAAAATAAAACCACAATGAGATACCACCTCACACCTGTCAGAATGGCTAAAATTAACAACTCCGGCGAAAAGAAGAACCCTTTTGCACTGCTTGTGGGGATGCAAACTGGTGCAGCCACTCTGGAAAACAGTATGGAGTTTCCTCAAAAAATTGAAAATAGACTACCATATGACTCAGCAATTACACTACTATGTATTTATCCAAGGGATACGGGTGTGCTATTTCAAAGAGGCACATGCACCCCAATGTTTATAGCAGCACTATCGACAATAGCCAAAGTATGGGAAAAGCCCAAATATCCACTGACAGATGAATAAAGAAAATGTGGTGTGTATGTATATATATATAAATATATATGTATTTATATATATATACATGTATATACACACACACACAATGGCATATTCCTCAGCAATCAAAAAGAATGAAATCTTGCCATTTGCAGGTAGATGGATAGAAATAGAAGGTATTATGCTAAGCGAAATTAGTCAGAGAAAGACAAATATCATATGACTTCACTCACATGTGGAATTTAAGATACAAAACAGATGAACATAAGGGAAGAGAAGCAAAAATAATATAAAAACAGGGAGGGGGACAAAACAGAAGAGACTCTTAAATAGAACAAACTGAGGGGTGCTGGAGGGGTTGTGGGTGGGGGAATGGCTAAATAGGCAAGGGGCATTAAAAAGGACACTTGCTGGGATGAGCACTGGGTGTTATATGTAGGGGATGAATCACTGGATTCTACTCCTGAAATCATTAATTCACTCCTGAAATCATTAATTCATATGCTAACTAACATGGATGGAAAGAAAGAAAAGAAAGAAAAGAAAGAGAAGGAATGAAGGAAGGAAGGAAGCAAGGAAGGAAGGAAGGGTTCCTATCAAACCAAAGGCCTCCAAAGCCTAACTGTTTTCATCTCAGCATCCAAACTGGCTGAGCAAGTCCCCCTTCAAAACGAGGAATTCACTCCACATTGGGTCAATAGGTTAAAAGAAATGGTAGGAAACAAAACAGGAAGGAAAAAAGGGGGAGAAGAAATAGAAAAGATGCATCCAATGAAACACTAGAAAACAAAATCAAGTCCACATATTTCTCCATTGGTAAAGGAACAGTTTTCCACACAAGCCCACATATATTTGCATTTCTTGACCATGGGTCAGAGATTTGAACAGACTTGTCTGCCCAGAGAGAATTCAGTCTTAATCATCAAGCAGTTAGCCAATCTCAGTTATATTTTACTGGAAAAAGCAGACATTTAATAGACCTCTCTTCCCATAACGCTAATGCTCTAGTGTAGGCAAAGATCACCCACAATTTTAAAAAGCTTAAGAAGGACATTTACGTTTTGGCTTTTATAACCTTAAACTCCAAGGTCCAGAGAGTTATGTAAATAACAATACTCAGGAAAGGGAACTTATCTTTTGAATTTGGGCTTGCGCAAAGCTCAGATACAAATAGTGCCTGTGAGAGGGATAAACATGATTCATAAGGGTTGTTTCATGTGGTTAATCCTTCCAGACAGAAAGGGTCTAGATTCTCCATAGATGTTTTTACCAACTTTTTCTCTTAGATCACCCAAATGGGCATAACTATTATTAAGCATCTTATTGAGTTGTCTGTCTGTCTACTAATCCTGGAGGACTATGGGCAAAAGTAGGAGTAGAAAGATGATGAAACAAAAGTTGAAAACTGTCAAGAAACATTATTTGATGCTCTTAATTTCTACGCAATTTATTGTAATACAACTTTTATTGTAAATTAACTGAAGCTTAAAAGATGAAGCCATCTCACACTTGTTTGTAATGTTGCAAACAGTAATGCTATCTGTTAATCTACTTAACGGATCCTCACTTGGACATAAACTGAAGAGACCAGCAAATGGAAAGGAAAAATCACACAATATAGACTAACAGCATCAGTCCATTGATTTACACAAGTTTTCTCAAAACTGGTTACATTGTGCAACAGCCTTCACCCCTTTGACCAATACGTGCTGATGCATTCACAATGATTAGCAACTACCTGGCTCAAAATCCTTTATTCCATTTGTACTCAATAGGAAGCAAATCACCCCCTCCTGAAGGTTTGGAGATGGTCTGGGACTTATCAGAAGATCCTTACAGGCTGGTCTCTACAGGCTGGAAGTGCTGTCAGAATGACTAATGCAGAAAGTCATGGCAACTTCAAATGTTCTCCATTTAAAATTTTCACAAAAGTTAAACAAGATAACACTGTGAAAATATTTTTGGAAATTTTTGTTGTCATACCTAGAAATAGAATTTTTCTCATAATAATAATAATAATAATAATAACCAATAATGATAATTCCAGGGGTTCCTGTGTGGCTCAGTTGGTTAAGCATCTGACTCTTGATCTCAACTCAGGTCATGGTCTCAAACCTCGGTTCCTGAGTTCAAGCCCCACATTGAGCTCTGCACTGACAGCACGGAGCCTGGTTGGGATTCTTTCTCTCCCTCTCTCTGCCCCTCCCCCTCTCACTCACACACTGTCTGTCCTTCTCTCTTAAAATAAATAAATAAACTTTAAAATAATAATAATAATTCCATCCATAGCTAGCAACCAACCTGGGTCTCACTTGCGTCTGGTTTTCATGAAAAAGTGAAAGGACATTAGGAAAAGGTTGCTTTTGTTTTAACTTAAGGTTTTTAATTTTTACCCTGAAAAGTTATTGGGTTTTTTGTTGTTGTTGTTGTTTTTAATTTTTTTAACGTTTATTTATTTTTGAGACAGAGAGAGACAGAGCATGAATGGGGGAGGGTCAAAGAGAGAGGGAGACACAGAATCGGAAGCAGGCTCCAGGCTCTGAGCCATCAGCCCAGAGCCTGACACAGGGCTTGAACTCAGGGACCGTGAGATCGTGACCTGAGCTGAAGTCGGACGCTTAACCGACCGAGCCACCCAGGCGCCCCTGAAAAGTTACTGTTTATGTATGCCAGGGTTTCTCCAATTCAGTCCTACTGACATCTAGGGTTGGATAATTCTTTGTCATAGGGGCTGTTCTGTGCATTGTAAGATGTGTAGCAGCATCCCTGATTTCTATCTTCTAGATTTCAGTAGCACCCCCTCCAAATCCCTCCCCAACAGTTATGACAACTAAAAATGTCTTCAGACATTGCCAAATATCTCCCCATTGAGAACCAACAAATGTAAGAGTTTGGCCCAGGGAATCCTGTTTCATATAAGTATGTTCTGCCATAAAGTAATATGGCTGTCAAACCAGGAAATGGAGGCAGAGAGGAGCCATCAGTAGCCATTGCCTATCTCAGGGCACTGATCGGGCAGCTTTGCTTACAGTCCAGCGATGATGGGTCCAGAGCTTACGCCACCACTGCAATGGCCCTTTTGGGAACCTGACTGTTTATTTACCAAAGGCTGGCAAGAAAAGTCAAACTTTCATTCGAAAAATCATAAGCTCCTTAGCCACATTCAGTCTTTCTAAACCTCTGCAGCTGAGGAAAAAAGACTACCTTACTGCTTTCAATCACATCAGCCCTACTAGGTGAATGCTGTGCCAACTGCATTACCTTCTAATTGAAAAAATATATATTAATAATAATTAGAAAAATCGTGGCATTGAGAAATACACTGCCAAAAGGAGATACCTTCATTAAAAATTCTAGATATCCAAGTTTGCAAAAACTTGTGGGCCAGAGGCAAGAAATTTGCCATTTTTTTTTTCTTTTTTTTTGGTCAAAAGGAAATTCCTTTTAAGGACAAAATAAGGTAAACGGGTCCCAGAAGTTCCTTTATCTTAGGTTGATGTCATTAAGATATAAAGTATTCATCACCAAGGATAGGTCAAGAAGGAATCTCTGCCCCTCATGTAGAGTTCTCAAGCAACTCAGACTAACCAGTCTCAGCCAGTCCAGGTTCTAAAGAAGAACCACTTTGCTGGGACACTGGCGTTTGTTGGGCATACTTGCCTTGGCAGAGTTTTCTGGTTGCCTATCCAGTATCCATCCTCCCTTTTACTAATTCAGTTTTGTATGATATGACAAGATACCTAACATTAAAAAAGAAATAGGGAGGAGATTTTTCCCAGCCTCTCTTGCAGACAAAGTGGCTGTTTGACACAGGTTAGGCGAATGAGAGATACTGGAAAATTATTAGGTGAGGCTTCCAGGAAATCTCCTTAACATAGAGGCAGACTAAATTATCCATGCCTTTCCCTTTGCTCTTGCTTCTTGGAACACACACACCATACAGACATAGAATAGCCATCTCATGGCCATGAAGCAACAAGCTCATGCTAAGAATGGCTGAGGAGAAAGACAGAAGGAAATTTGGTTCCTAGTGGAACCTCTCTCTACCAATGCTGGTGTATTAGTTTCCTAGGGCTGCTGTAATAAATTACAAACTCAGCAGCTTAAAACAACACAGATGTATTCTTTCACAGTTCTGGAGACTAGAAGTTGGAAATCAGGTAGGGCTGTACACACTTTGGGGGCTGTAGGAAATAATCCGTTCTTTGCTTCTTTCAGTTTCTGGTGGCTGTCCCTGGGCTTGTGGCCACATCCTTCCCATCTCCACCTCTGTAGTCACACTGCTGCCTCCTCTTCTGTCTGACTTATCTCCCTGTGTTTCATTCTTACAAGGACACCTGTCATTGGATTTAGGTCCACCTGAGTAATGCAGGATGATCTCAAGATACTTACTGATATCTGCAAAGATCCTTTTTCCAAATAAGGTAACATTCAGTTTCCAGGAGTTTGGATGCTTCACACATCTACTGTTGGGCCACCACTGGGAAGCCACCACTGGGGAGCCAGCCACTACACCTGGATTGCCTATCTCAAGACTTCTCATTTATCCTCCCCTCTCAAAAAAAAAAAAAAAAAAAAAAAGTCCTTATTAGCTTAAGCCACTGTTTTCCAGGAATTCTATAACCTACAGCCAAATTCTCCCTAACTAATAGATTGCTTAACTCAGTGAGGACGTTAGGAGGATTTCAGAGATGGATCCTGATTATAGTTTAAATGCTGAGATTCTGAATCTTTGCATTGGCACTTTTGCATAGAAGAGCAAGATCCCCTTTAGAGCACTAGTCCTCTTCTCAATGTGTGACCCCAGAATATCAGAATCCCCTAGGGTGCTTGTTTTAAACTCTGGTTCCTTGCCTTTGAAATGGTTTGATGAATCAGAATCTTCGGGAATCTACATCTTTAACAAGTCTTCATGAAGGCTTTTATGTCCACTGAAGTTTGAGAACCACTGCAGTCATTCCTGCCTTTTACAATGCTTCTCTGTATATTGACTTTAGTTTGAACGATTAGCCTTTATCACTTAGGATGGATTGTCTATCTCAAGTTCTATTGATTTTGTACTTAAACCTCCTTGTGCCCCCTTAACTAACTAAATCCGTGTTTCCTTAACAATGAAAAAAATTATCTTTTTATATTGAGTCTTTACAGATTTCAAAAGCTACCTGAATAACCCAGCCCAGACTTCTATTGTGGATGCTATGTAAAAATGTGTTCACCTTTCTTAGCTACAAATTGCACAGCCAAAACATGGTATCACAAAAGAGCACCACCAATATGGCAGCACCAATATGACAGGATTTTTGTTTCAACAGAAGGGCACCATGCGTCCTGAAGTACATGAAAAACAGAACCTCCCTCAGTCAGATTCATGACTCCGTTGGGATTAGTCAAATCCCTGGTTTGTGAGGGAGTTTAATGTACATTCCTTTGTCCCTAACTTCTTAAATTCTTGCTTTTCAACTTCCCTCCGGGGAGCATGTGTGTCATCTGGGATCAGGCGACAATTCCAAAGTGTGGCTCCAGACCATCCAATCACTGGTTCTAAGTCCTTCCTTAAGCCCCTGCAGTTTTGTCATTCACAAGGAAGCCTGTTCCCCCTCATCATTTATAGAAAAGGAAGGAGAAACAATTATCTGAGGATTCAGGCTTTGAGCTGGGTTTTGAACTTCTCAAGCATCACCAATACAAGAGTCAGAGGTTGAGCTCTGAATCGCTAGGTTTCCCACTCAAAATTCAGGCTGCTGGTGACAGAAGAAGCATAAAACTGGAAGTCAAGTGACTGCACTTACAGCAAACTGACTGCACAGAAAAGGCTTTGTGCCAAGGAGACGCTGATCTGAATCACATTAAAGGTCAAAGAAAAGGATTGTTTTATTTCCTAGGAACTGAACCACCAGAACCACACCCCCCTCACTCAAATCCTTTCCAAATCTCTTAAACTCAGCTAGAAGCCAGCCCTAGATGGGGGGAAGGGGCGGTGAGATTCTTCTGGCTTTAAAAGTGTGCTGTGTCACATTAACTGCTTCCCTGCTAAGAACCTTTGCAGTCTCCAGAGCTGAAACCCATGTGTGCTGTTCAAGGCGCCCAAATGAACATTTGTACATTTGTTTCCCAATGTGTGCTGGGATTGTTCCTCTGCCAGGCCTCCCCACCCATCAGGGGACCTGCAAACCTACAGCAGAGAAACCACCACACCTACTGATGTTTCAAATATTGGCACCAGTTGAGAGGACATGAGGCCGCCTTCCATGGGGCTCCACGCAGGCTCCTCCTCTGGTTATCTGGTTTCTGTTTAGAGGGCACAGAGGGGGTTAACTCACTTTGGTCTCCCCACGCTGCTTCAGTATGCTTACAAAGTGCTGCCAGAGAAACAAAGCTCCATTCCCTTCCCGGTTGCGGTTGCGCTGGGCTCTGTGTTGAGACTGTGTTTAGCTCTAAACTTGGGCACATTTATCTATCAGAATCCTTTTCAGAAGACAACAAATGCCACCCCATCCTGAGTAATTTCTCCCATCTCTTAATCCCGGTGGCATTTCACATCTGTATCCTCCATATGGCCTTTAGTGTAGGCCTGTATCCTCTATATGGCTTTTCGTATCAAGATATACGTCTATTCTCTTCTCTGCTGTAAGTTCCTAGAAGGCATGTGGTATAATCTTAAACGTTGTTAGTGAGAAATTATCTTTAACTGAATTAATGAAATCTTAAAGCATCATGTGTTTTCCATTTGGAGGCTATCAGAAGAAGTTGTTACTGTGTGGGAAAGGAATGGATCAATTTTACACTTTAGGCCAAAGCAGACTTGACCCCAAACTTCCCCTGAGTGAGTCAGACAGAGACACAATGGTGGCCCCTTCCCCTACCTACATTCAAAAATAAACTTTGAGGACTAGATCTCTTATGAAAAGATGGGCTGTCCCTGTAACTAACACCAAACTTCTAATGGTATGAATTAGAAAGGATATGCAATGGCATTGGAGTAACTTTATTATGTTTAACAACAGCATATGTGATGGGAGATTTAGCTTTAGTGCAGCTGCCTCCCTATTCAGAGGCAGAAAATGAGGATAAATAGGAAAATATTGGTTAGATAACTAAGGATAATAGAATCTTGGAATAAAATATCCAGTTGTCAGTAGGATATAATTACGCCCATAAGTGAATTTCTTTGAGGTTACTTGCTCCTCTGAGATTAGATTGTAGCTATGCCAAAGTCTCATTTTTCATGGCTCAGTCCCTGGGCCCTCCCCATCAGTAAAGGAAATTAAGGTCAAATGGCTTTTTTAAAAAACCATTTATCCCTAGTTTCTAGGTTGCTCATTTAATAAGAACTTATTGAATGCTAAGTATGGATGTAATGCAATCAATGTGAGGCACCTGTGGTAGCTTGTCTCCAAAGATGCCCTTCCAACCATGCCTCCTGGTATTTACTCCCCTGGGTAGTCCCCTCCTCTGTAAACAGGGCTCTCACTTTTGAGAACTCTGTGACTCCCTTCTGATCAATAGAATGTGGCTACAGTGATACTACATGATTTCTAAGACTATGCCACAAGAAGCCTTGCAGCTTCTAAGGTGATCTCTTTGGAGTACTTGCTCTGGGAGAAGCTAGCCCCACATAAGAAGTTCAAATGCCATAAGACTGCCATGCTTTGAGAAAGCCCAAGGTTGCCATGTGAAAAAGCCACAAAAGAGAGGGAGAGAAAGAAAGGTAGAGGATAGAGAGCCCAGACAGCCCCTACCTGCTCCAGCTATCTCATACGAGGAGTCAGACATGTGAGACAAAAAGCCATCTTGGGTGCCCAATCCAGTCGAGCTTTCAGATGACTCTAGTCTCTAACACCATGTGACTACAACTTCAAGAGAGACCTCAAGCAACAATAGCCCAGCTAACACACACACACACACACACACACACGAAACGTGAGAGATAGTAATAAATTAGTATTGTAAACCTCTGAGTTTCAAGAAGATCTGTTACATAGTAATAGATAATCAAACCAGTTCCAAAGAAATATTTTCTTTTTATTGAAAGCCAAAGAACTGGCCTTTGAAGAACTTGGATTATAAGGGAAACAACAACACACCCACAGAAAGCAACATAAATACCCTACAACATAACTCATCTGCAAATATGAAAACAATCTTTTCCAACTAAGGAACTGCTTCAGGAGGCCTGCAAGTGGGTTTGTGAAGAAAGTGGCACCAGCCTTGCCAAGGAGAGTAGCCAAACTAATCCTGGCAGTCAGTGAGGGGGACAGCTGTCACATCCTCAAAAAAAGTAAAGACAGAGCCTAGAAACATGATGAATTGTAAAGCAGAAAAGTGAGCAGAGAAAAACTGGCAAAACACATTGTAAAATATTCAAATGCTCACATTAAAAATACAAGCAAAAGAAATACAAATTAAAGCAAGACATTATTTTTCAACCATCAGATTGGCAAAGATCTTTTTAAAACGATAATACTCGGGCTTGCAGGGTTCAGTGACACCCTAGTGCCCTTTTGGCCAGAGTATATTGGAAACGAATCTAATCTTTCTGCAGAGCTATTGCATCAAAGCCTTTAAAATAATCATACCTTTGGCCTGTTACTGAGTTTCTAGAAATTTAACCAGAGGAAATTATTAGCCATTTATACAAAAATTATTGTGTGTTTCTTTTATAGATTTACTTATAATAGCATGAATTAAATACAACCCAAATGTCCAATAATAAGGAAAAGGTTAACACTGTAATGATATAACTACTGGTGATATTCAAAATATTTAACAACTGGTATGACACAGGTACCAACCAATTATAACTACAACCAACACACCAACCAATCAAAACCAATAGACTAACCAATCATAACAGATGCACCAACCAATTAGTAACCAACCATGTTACCTAATGGCTGGATATCAGCCTAGGGTTCTTCCATTTAATTGAAAATCATACAACTTTTAAAAACCATGTTTAATGATATCACAGTGTAAAGTTAAGTGAGAAAAAAAGAGAATAGACCTCATTATATACACACATACAAATGTATGCATAGAAAAAGGAAGGAAAATACGAAATATAGTGGTTGTCTTGAATGGTGAGATAATCAGTCTTGACTGGTGGCATTTTGGGTGAGTCATTTGTTTTCTGTCCTTGTGCTTTTCAGTGCTTCTCAAATCATCTATGATAAACAGGGACTATTTTCATAAGTAATCAGAAAAAAGTCACATTCATAAAGGAAGAGATTAAGTAATCAGAGAGCTGTGGTTGGTTGAAGTGTATGAAGCTGGAGTTAGAGTGATTAGCAGAAATGGAGGGAGGTTCTATTTGGGAATGGAGTGTGGGAAACAATAGTAACTTCAGGATGAGAATGGAGAAATCATGAACAGAAGGAATTCTAAGTGCTTGAACAAGGCAATCACAAGAGGAAACCGGTGCTAGATGCAGGTAATTCTAACTGCGAGGAGGAAGTCTGGTGGAGAGAGGAGAGAAAATGAGAAGCACTAACGGGCTTCTGCAATATCCGTGGCAGCTAAGTCAACATGTACGTGAGTTCACCTCCATGGTTTAGGTTTCTTCCACCTTGTCAGGATTTTGACTTTTGCCAAACACTTCTGCTCTGGTCATGCATCTTGAACAACTCAACATCTATCTGGTCAACAAATGAGGCTTTGGTATCTTCTCCCAGTTAAGTATCTTTGTAGAAAGGGGAACACAGAAAAAAAGTAGAACACTAATACCAAAAAAAAAATCCAAAAAAACAAAAAACCAAAGTCAGAATTTTCACTTACCCCATGGCAAAAGAGTTTTGGATGAGGCAAGATTTGGCTCAGATATCTAAAGGCATCCCTCCCTCTTAACTTTTTATTTGGAAACAATTTCAAACTTACAGAAAAATTGTAAAACTAAGAATAGAAAAAAGAGTACCCTTCACCCAAAATCACCTATTAACATTTTACCCATTTGTTTTATCATTTGTTCTCTTTCTCTTTCCCTTTCTCCCTTCTCTCTCATATACATATGTAAAAATATATATGCAAAACATATATGTAATTTGTAATTTCTTAAAAATAAGTTGTGTATATCATGTGTATTTTTCAAAATTAAGATATTCTATGTAGCCATACTACAGTTGTCTATCAACTTCAGCAATTTTTTTTATTCAAAAAAATTTTAGTGTTAATTTATTTATGTTCAGACACAGAGAGAGCATGTGAGCAGGGGAGGGGCAGAGACAGGGAGAAAGAGAATCCCAAGCAGGTTCTGTGCTGTCAGCACAGAGCCCTATGCGGGACTCAATCTCACAAACCGTGAGATCATGACCTGATGATGCTATAATTTTATATGATCTATTGCCCATATTCCGAATTTTCCAGTTGATTGCATCGTGTCTTTTGTAACACTGCTCTCCTCTTAGACCAGCCTAGAATCAGGTATTGCATTTAGTTGCTATGTCTCTTTAGTCTCCTTTTATATGCAGCTAATTTGTAGGATTAATTTATGCCACACACACACACACACACACACACACACACACACACAGGCATACCTTCTCCATTTAGACATCAGTTTCATTTGAATTACACACTTTCCAAATTAGTTTTGCCAGGAGATTGCCCTCAATGGCACTCATCCTGTCTGACCTCTCTTACACGGTACTGCCAGGCAACACAGAGTCTGTTTGAGTGGTAGGTATAGTTATGTCCTCCCCAAACATTTTTCCCCCTTAGCCTTAAAAGGACTCATGGCTAGAAACTTTGTTGCAAATCAATATGAAGTGGTGACCATTTACTTTAAGAGAACATATTCTTCAATGCCTGACTGGGGAACAGTGGTACAGATTCTTTTGTGGTGGTGAATTACCAAATCACTTCACTGCCTGAAAATATTTTCCAATCCCCTCCTCCACCTGTCTCCTTCTGAAGTACCATGACCTTTGGACAGCCAGCCTGACAGAGAGAGCCCATTCCTCTTCAATTACTTTGATAAATGTAAGAGCAGAGATGGCTGCAGTTGATAGGCACAACCTAAACAAAGGCTCCAGTTGAGAACTTCTGATGGCTACAGTTTACATCTGAGCCTAGCAGACAGGTATTAATCCCTATAAATGCTGTAGCCAAACCATATGGGTGGGGGAAACTTGACCACTACAGTGAAATCACAGACACACTGCAAACTGAAAGACTACACCTCTCCCAATGTCACGGTTTATTTGCATGCAATCCCAGCCAAATCAATATCGCCATCTTCATCAAGAGGGAATTACAGGCTTCGGCAGAGAGGTAACATTGTTAGTAATTACATTCAAGCCGTTTTTAGACCTAAGCACTGCACTCTGAGCTGAAATGTTTAAACAGATATAAGGGAGAAAAAAAAAAAAACAAAACACATGGCGAGAGCTTGAGGGCTGTTTGTGCCCAGAGTGGTGATTCAGAAGTCATTGTGTTCATGTTCAAACTTTAGAATGGAAGTGCCAGACCAGGAATCTAAGGATCAAGGAGAGAAAACAGCAGTGGCATTGTGGATGTGAATAACATGAGTAGAGCGTGTTGTAATCTTCATTGTAACCAGCCAGACTTTTTTTCTTTTAATCAAAATACACCATCTCTGTGCATCTTTTAAGGGGAAAATTCCTGGCATGGTTCCCATGTAAGACATAGTGGGTTTACAGCTTGCCAGAGATACAATGTGGGAAGAGGACCCCTCTGGCTGGCTGTGACATGTTCTTGTGAGCCCAGGGCACCGCACCCTGCCCAGGCCTTCCAAGTAGCAAGTAGAAATTAAGGAAGGTGGGGGTGGTGGGGCAGCAGATCCAACAACATTCATTTGTACTTAAAGTTTTGTATTGTAAATTCTTTTCATCCATTTTCCACCCCACCCCACCCCCAATTTGTATTCCAGTTCTTGAGAAAGAGGACTTGCTTAAATTGAGAAAGTCTGAAATGGTGTTTGTGGATAAGGAAATGTGCTTTTTCAAGTTCAAATGCGGTTGGCATCAAAGCAGGAGAGGTGCAGTGGAAGAGACATGCTTTAAAGAAGAAAAAGGACTTATAATTAACTCTAAAATAGCATCTTGAGCCAGGCTGGCCTCAGCTGGAAAGGGCTTTGTTTATATGCAAAGGACTTCTTCTAAAGGCACTAGAAAATCTTATCCTGGAGGAGGTAAACTTCTTGATATCTTACCTTTTCTACTCACTTGGTTATCCTCCCTCCCACTTTTTTCCTGATATATGTCAAGAAAAGGTCAACTTTAACTCCTATCAGGAATGATCACATATTTCAAATTAATCTATTTTCACTGATTAAATACTGCCCCACACACATGGTTTTACCATCATAATTATTGTATAATGGTGCTTTATTAATAGGCTCCCATGGGAACAAAGTCAGCCAGGTCATCGAGAGGATGATGATGTAGGGACCCTCAGGACTGGCTTGGTGGCAACAGCAGTGAGACACAGAATGTTCCCTGTGTGCCCCTGATTCTGGACATGTCTGTGGGGCCAGAGCTCAGCCCAGCTCGACACAGAGCTACTTTTGCAGGCTGGTGCATCCCGGGTGTGGTGTGGGTGTGCTCAGAGTCCCCTTGGCACAGGGCTATCTGAAAAAGGAAAGAATGTCCTTTGCCAGTCACCCTCTCCTCTGCAAAACAGAGCCTTAGTCCACCTTGCCTAGAAGGAAGAGGGTGAAGTAAGAGGCTCTGAGCTCTGGGGCACAGCCATATGCATCTCACGTTACTTCACGCCATTATAAATTTCCACCAGTGAAAGGTGTTATTAAATGTGGCCAACCCCCCCCCTCCATAGGATTCCATTACCCTGCATCTGGCATTCATTGGCCTTTCCCTCTGAGGAACGCCCACCCCGTATATCCCATCACCAAACACTGCCAACTTTACACCTCAGAATTGGACACCTGCTTTGTCTCTTTCTCCCATTCCCAATATACTGCTCATCACCTGCCCATTCATCTGACCACTGAAAGACTGCTTAGCTATATTCTTGCCTCTGATCACTAACTTCTAGTACGACCTTCACACTGTCACTAGAGAGACAGACAGATGGGTGAGTGGCTAGAGAGAGAGAGAGAGATTGAGAGAGTCACGTCACCCTATGACCCAAAACCTTTCCGTGGTATATTAGTCCACTCGGGCTCCTAAAATAAAATACCACAGATTGAGTAGCTTAAACAACTGAAATGTATACTCTCACAGTTCTGAGGGCTAAAAGTCTAAGATCAAGGTGTCAGCAGGTTTGATTTCTTCTGAGGCCTCCTTCCTTGGCTTGCAGATGGCCACATTCTTGCTATGTCCTCACATGGTCACCCCTCAGTCTGTAGGTACCACATGTCTGGCATCCTCACAAGGGCATCTGTCACGCTAGGTTAAGGTTGACCCTAATAATCCCATTTTAAGTACCTCTTTAAAGACTGTATCTCCCAATACACTCCTATTCATACGAACAGGTAAGGGGACAATTCAGCTCATACACGATAGAACATGACCGATAGAATATGGTGGATGTGATGTTCTATTTCTAGGCCCAAACTTTAAAAAGCTGGGAGCTGCCTCTTCCTGTCTCTGCAAACTTGTTGTTGGAACCCAAGAGTCATGCTCTGAAGAAGCTCAGGCCATGTGGAGGTACCATGTGTAGGTGTTCTGGCTAACGGCCCCTGCTAAAGTCCTAGCAACCACAAGGTAAGTGGGTGAGATGTTTTCAATTTCCATTTCAACTCCAATGCCAGCCACCTGCTGACTGCAACCACATGAAAAACCCTGGATGAGAATCTCTAGCTGAGCCCGGTTGTTCCTAGAACCATGAGAGTTACTAAAGTAATGGCTCAATTTCAAATCACTAAGTTTTGTGATGATGTCTTATGAAACAGCTACTTTTGTGTGAAGTCTTCCAATTACAGCATTGACAAATACAGATTTAGAACACAAAACACTGCTTCAGCCAAATTCTACACTTCCTTGGGCTGCCAGATGTTCTGCGTTGTTTTTTTTTTTTAATTTTTTAAAGTTTATTTATTTATTTTGAGAGAGAGAAAGAGAATGAGTGAGGGAGGGGCAGAGACAGAGGGAGAGAGAGGATTCCAAGTGGACTCCTCCACGCTGAGCACAGAGCCTGACTCAGGGCACATTCTCACAATCGTGAGGTCATGACCTGAGCCAATACCAAGAGTCATCTGCCCAACCAACTGAGCCACCCAGGTGCCCCCAGAAGTTCTGTTTATAACTTCTGTATGTTCTAGCAATACCCAAACACTTGGAGTGTCTACCAGCACCTTGCTTGTTCATACCTCTGTGCCTTTGCAAATGCTATTCCCTCAATCCAAGCATTCCAGCTGCTTAGTTTTCCTCAGAGAAGACCTCGTTAACTTTGGGGGAATAAATGAACAGGTGACCATATAATCAAGGACTGACTGTACCGGGATCACTTCCTGTCTTCCTTGATTCTCCCTTGAATCCTTGTCTTACGCCCTTTCACTAAGGTAGGCAGACTTGGCTCTGTCCTTGCCACTTGCAACACAATGGCCTTGACATGTTATATACTTTTTATTTTCCAGCTTCCCTCACCCGGGGGATGTTTAGTGGCCTCTTTCCTGTGGACGGCTTCCTTATTCTCTTCCTTCATCTTTCCTCGGGCAATTCTGTTGTTTATCCACTTTTCTCTTTAATGGCTTTCAGTTATTCAAGGAAGATTGTCAAGTGCCACAACGTCACCAGGAAACGCACTCTGCAGTCCAGAGGGCACAGAGATGGGCACAGCACACGCAGTCACTGAAGAGCCCACCATGCTCTCACTGCACCTTCCAGCAACGGAAACACCCCTAACTTAATGCTAAAAGCCCACCTGCAATCAGAGATGACCTGTGGATACACAGGTCTATGGCAGTCCAGATCGAATCCTTTCTTTTTCACAAGTAGTAAATCGTAAGGAAAACCTCTTTTCACAGTGGTAAATGCTTGTCTGCCTCTCTTTTTGCTTCATCCCAGCAGCTTAGTGACACTCAACTTATTTCTTTGTCCTTAGAGTGAAAAAAAAA
Organism: Panthera pardus; assembly: GCF_024362965.1. Lineage (NCBI taxonomy): Eukaryota > Metazoa > Chordata > Mammalia > Carnivora > Felidae > Panthera > Panthera pardus. The sequence continues at coordinate 97,737,763 of NW_026526810.1, read as the reverse complement.
AATTTTTTTTTTTGATCTTGCAACTCAAATGGTAGCTAGATGTCTCTTAAATATTTGCCCTGCATCTAGTGTCTCTGCCACCCCAGCTCCTTCCACATTACATGGTAGATTTCATCTTTTTTAAATGCCACCTAAAAACTATCATCAGAGGCTATCCATATACCCAGAAGCAGCTCCAAGTGCCATGGCTAGAAGTCAAAGGTGTCTAAGGCCTGGCCCCAACCGATTTCTGCCCCCTCCTCTCCTGTAACTCCCTGCATGAACCCCGGCTCCAGTCAGACACAATCCCTCATTGTTCCTCAGGACACTGGAATGCCTCCCCCAGCTCAATAGTTCTTCTCCTACTTTCCTTCCTCCACCTACCAACCCCACACTTGCTACAGAGGCCCTTCAACCTTTCATGATCTTTTCTCCAAAATCTTGGAGAAACCCAAACGTCTCTGCACCCAGATGATACAGGCTCTACAAACTGAGATACATCCCTCACCTTGTCCTCTCTCTGCATGCACGTTCCACATATCCAGAGAGACCTAGCCTTTCAAAGGCAGAAGTCGTGTTTTGTAAAACTTTATATCCCGAGGACCTAGCATGACTCCCCATGGTAGATGCTCTGTACATGTCCGACATTCAGACCTGTGTATGCATAAATTGTTTGCTTTTGTTATTGATTAGACACAACCCAACTGACAGTTATACATCTTTGGATGGTGACCTTGACTTTCCTTCTGACCCTGTAATAATGTGTAAAACTTAGCAGGATTTACTGGGTACTCACTAATTAAATAATTGATTAGGGGCTCTACACTGTAAACACCACCTACAGAAATGTGAAATCCTGTCTCTAATACAAACTTGCTTACCTCCAAACCATGACACTCGATACTCCTGGGAAGTCACCAAAACAGTATCTGAGAACAAGGCTATAGGCACCAAAAAGGGAATCAATATGATTATTGATTTTATTATTATTTTTTATCTCGCAGGACCCTGGGATTAGTATCCATGCTGAGACATGCAAGTAGCAGGCCAATAAGTGTCTGACTTTAAATATGTAAAAACTAACCTAGGAAACAAGTCAATAGGCTTAACTCAGAAAGCATTCAGCTAAGGGGAGTTCAGCTCACTTCTCACTTCTTTAGAATGACTAGATTCTAAAGACACTGCTGAATGCCAATGAAAAGAAAAGGGGTATAAGCTTCAAGTAAATAGGGCCATGTTGGCAAATCTATATGCAATTAATATAAGGATTAAAAGTTAATAAGCATCCTGGATTCTGGTTAGATTTTAAATGGAGCTTAATAAGACTATTAGGACAGAAAAATCTGACCAAGAATTGGCAAGTTGAGGTAGAACTTTCTAAATCATTTTTTTTAACGTTAAATAGGGTGCTTTACAGCTATTCATGCCCCAACAAATACAAACAACATATTATGACTTTTACTTAAATGACAATGACCAGACACACTTAAGTATTTCCACTGAAGACTCCCCATTTTGTGGATGATTAAAAGCAAGGTCAGGAAGCATTAAGTAACTGATTCAATCACAGAGGCATCCTAACCCAAAGGTCAGCAGCCTTCCCCTGCACCCACTGCTCCTAATTCAAAAAGAATGGGACCTCTGGAGAGAAAGCGTTCAAAGATAAAGTGTCTGCAGTGCGTGACTCTTAAATGGACAATACTAAATTATTTAGCATACATTTGTACTTATGAAAAATTGGAGTTCTTTTTTTTTTTAATGTTTTTATTTAGTTTTGAGAGAATGCAAGCAGGGGAAGGGCAGGGGGGGGGGGGGGGTGGACAGAGGATCCAAAGCAGGCTCTGCGCTGACAGCAGCCAGCCAAAGAGGGGCTGGAATTCACAAACTGTGAGATCCTGACCTGAGCTCAAGTCTGACACTCAACTGACTGAGCCACCCAGGTGCCCCTGAAAAATTGGAGTTCTTAAGTTGACTTCCTGGACCAATGAGGGCAAACTGGATTCTCCCCAGGAGCTAATCTGATCAATTGTCTTAAGCCCAATGTTGACAGTTTCCAAGAATACCTCTGGGTTTGATGGGAAAAGTAAGTCAACAGATAGTGATGTCTGTCACAGGCGAGGAGAGTTGTGTGTTAGTAGTATCCATACCACATATTTACCATTCCTGATTTAGACACTTAGATGTTGATTTTGTTGTGGATTTCCTCTGTTTCTGACTGGGACTCAGATCCAGTCCTCCCAGCATAAAAATAGCTGTTTGGACAGGTCAGCTGTAATAGGGGAGCTGTGAAACACCTTGTTTCAGGTAGAACCATCCCATTGGAAGGCTGAATCAGTGTCTCTGAATTATTTGCTTTGTAATAGATCTCAGGGGAAAATGCACAGACTATGAAGATTCTAACCTCCCTCAAAGAAAAGCACATGGTTCATCTTATTAACAACTGGTACCTCACAGTGAGAAGAGTGTTGTTTGCAAACTGCCATGCATGAGATAATATCACGTTTTAAAATATTAACTGATTTTTTCCTCCCATTATTTATCCCTTTTCTTTTCTCGGTCGGTCACCCCCTACTCCCACTTCAACCTGTGAGAATCTGTTTTCAATGGAAGGATTGGACAAGACAATGAAACTAAAATAGCCAGTCACACCCTTGGACACATTTTTGTTTATCCATTCTGCAGTCCTTGGACATGTATGTAATTTCTACTTTGTGTCCATGATGCATACTGTTACTGTGAACATTCAGGAACAAATTTTTGTATGAAGATATGTTTTCATTTCTCTTAATGAAGCAATTCCTCTCTTGTATCTGTTTCTTTTATCAGAGAAGTCAAAGGCTTGCCAATATGCTTCCTCTTTTTTCACTGGCCAGAGTTCACTTGAATGATCACCTTTGTCTATGAGACTGGAAGAGACTGATAAATGGTCCTGGTTTATTTTAGTATGGGAGTTGAGAAAGGGAAGAAAGGAATTGGGGATGACCACTGGATCATCCAACTAACAATGTGCTTCCAATGGAGATGTGCCCGCTGAATATCTCCACTCGTGTGCCAGGCACCTCAAAATCACCATACCTAACTCTCAACTCATCATCTCCACCCTCCTAGCAAGCCTGGTCCTTCTCCACACCAGGCTTGTCTTCCTTGACTCCTTTCTTTCCCTCACCCCTGGACCTAATCGATCTCCAAGTCCTATTTTACCCCCATGCGTGTCTCAAATCAGTTCTCTTCCTTCCATCTTCTCCACACTATTTAAGAAACCTTCATCTCCTCCCTGCACTGACACGATAGCCTCCACCCTCTCCTCCTTCCAACCCACTCTCCTCACTGTGCCCAGAACCATAGTTTCAAAATGCAAATTGACTCATGATGCTGTGATACTTTAAAACTCTCAAAAGCTTCTCATTGTAAAAGCAACGAAAGATTAAACTCCATCAAGTCCCTTTATGATGTTGCCTTCCCCAGGCCTTTGCACATGCTATTCTTTCTGGCTTAAATATTTCCCCCCTATTCTTTTGTCTAATTAATTCCTACTTGTCCTTCAAAGCTCAGCGCAAGCATCCTTCACTCTAAAAATCTTCCTTGATTCACCAAACAAGGGCAAGTCCTCTTTATATGTTCTAACAACAGGTATTTTGCCTTCACCCATTTGACATACACAATTAACTCAGTATGGAATTGTGTGTTTAACATCTGTCTTTCTTGCATGAAAGTAATTTCCATGGGTCAGGGAAGCATTGTCTTGCTCTCTACCCCTTCTCCCACGCCTAGCACAATACCTCATATATGGAAGGCTCTTGTGTAGCTATTGAATATATAACAAGATTAAATGAGTTCATGAATAAATGGAAAGTGTTCAGGGCCAATCACTAACACAAAGAAAGCCAGTAAAGGAACTCTGCATCTGAGGAGCAGAAGAGGAAGAGAAGATTAAAGAGATTTGTTTTCCTTCAGAAAGTACAATAATGTTCTTGTGGACAAAATTGTTAAGCAATAATAGCCTTTGGGTGCCTGATTACTAAAGCATTCAACGATATTTGTTCAGATATTATTTTCTGATGCTTTCTTTTCTCAAGTTCAAGTCTCTTGAAGGCTAGGACAATTTTCTTTTTTTTTTTTTTTATGTTTGTTTACTTTGAGAGAGATAGAGAAAATGAGTGGGGGAGGGGGAGAAAGAGAGGGAGAGAGAGAATCCCAAGCAGGCTCCACACTGTCAGCACAGAGCCCACTGTGGGGCTCCATCTCACGAACTGTGAGATCTTGACCTGAGCCAAAATCAAGAGTCCAACACTTAACTGACCAAGTCACCCAGATGCCCCAAAGGCTAGGATACTTTCTGCCAAATATCTGAAGAGTACTAGTGTGGAGCCAGGTGCAGCTCCTGGACAGACATCTAATAAATACTGTGAGTTTAATGGAATCTGGTTATCACTAAACTGTAGCACTACTGACTTCTGGTCTCCAAAAATGCTGTAAGGAGAAAGCAAAAAGTTGTGTCCTGAGGGCAAGGATAATATCTTACAATCTTCACGGTGCCTGACACAGATGATCTATAAATGCCCACTGAATTGGGACCAGGCATGGGTCAGGCATTCCACAGGGTACTGACACTGACCAGCCTGTCTCACCAGCCCTACTTTTTTTACGAGATCTCCACTTTACGGAAGAGAAAGTACCCAATGCCCATGTCTGGGGAAATGACCTACTTTAGAAGAGCTCCTGTTTGGGGTGACTAGATGGTACAGCTGGTCAAGTGTCTGACTCTTGATTTCAGCACATGTCATGATCTCACGGTTTGTGGGTTCAAGCCCCACGTTGGCCTCTAAGCTGACAGTGAAGAGCCTGCTTGGGATTTTTTTCTCTCTCCCTCTCTCTCTGCCCCTCCTCCACTCATGCTTGCTTGCTCTCTCTTTCTCTCTCTTCCTCAAATAAATAAACTTAAAAAAAAAAAAAAGGAAGAAGATCTCTTGTTTCAAGTCCAGAGATAGAGCCTCTGGGTCACCTCAAAAGAGCTTACAACTTGGGGCGCCTGGGTGGCTCAGTCGGTTAAGCAGCCGACTTCAGCTCAGGTCATGATCTCACGGTCCGTGAGTTGGAGCCCCGCCTCGGGCTCTGTGCTGACAGCTCAGAGCCTGGAGCCTGTTTCAGATTCTGTGTCTCCCTCTCTCTGACCCTCCCCTGTTCATGCTCTGTCTCTCCCTGTCTCAAAAATAAATAAAACGTTAAAAAAAAAAAGAGATTACAACTTGCCCTCTCATCTTAAGGAAACAAAAGAAGATACTGTGGTGCTTAAGCTCACTCTCTTCTAAGTCATGGAAAAAGCAACTTTCTCTCAGTTGATCAGAACATACCTATTGATTTCTTTTTCCCTAGAACAGTGTGCAATTGTGTGATTCAACCCAGTCCCACTGTCCCTAAATCTTAATACTCTAGCCTTCTCTTTGATTTAATGATTTCATGGAAAAAAACATTAGTGCCCAATTGGACTCTCCTTGAGTCCAATTCTGATTCTGCTTTGCTGCTCAGCCCCAAATCATAAAGCATAGCATTATTTCAGTCTGGGTATCCCCACCAATCCCACTTAATGTTGACCACTTAAGCCACTCGGTCAAGTGGAAATATGCTCTTTGTGATGTCTACATCACGAACTGTGCCAAGAGACACCGACCAGCTCCCCACAAATGCTGGCTGGAAAATGTCAAGGCTGGTAAAAACCTTTTTAAGAGAAGTCTAGAAGTTTTTCAACCAAATGTCAAATGAGCATCTGCAAAGACAGTGATATTATAAAGGCTTTTGTTCCTGCCCCTATGTCCTATTAAAATGTGTTTTAAAAAATGTATTAAAACTAACTCACCTAATGTTTTGCACCAGGGATTCAAGTCATTTGACACAGGATGAGATGTGTGACTATGCTTTATATTTTTCACAAACGATTTTTACAAATAGTGCATCTTTTATGGGAGTGGGGATTATATGCTCTATAAACAAGGACCAATCTGTACAGTTTGGGGTACAAATAACACACACCATTAATTCCTAAAGAGTGAGGCTGAAACACCATATGGTGACGATAGCAGGAATTCTGATCTATCCAAGGCCCTGACACCCTTTCTACTCTGTGCCCTCAAACTGCTCAGGCCCTTAAGGTGTCTAAAGAGCAAGTTCAGTGGCTTGCTCAGTCTTGCTTGCTCAGGCTTGCTCAGGCTTGCTCAGTTCAGTGGCTCAGTCAGTTGAGTGTCCAGCTTCAGCTCACCTCATGACCTCATGATTTGTGAGTTCAAGCCTCACATCGGGCTCTGTGCTGACAGCTCACAGCCTGGAACCTGCTTCAAATTCTGTCTCTGTCTCTCTCTGCCCCTCCCTCGCTCATGCTCTCTCTTTCTCTCAAAAATAAACACACACACACACACACACAAATTTTAATAAATAAATAAAGAGCAAGTTCAACCCAGCAGAGCCCCATCACAAGGCACAGACTGAAGCTGAGGGTTGCTGGTAGCCTACAGTTGATGAATCATTTCCCAAGTGCAGAGAAGATGGGCTATATCTCCAGTTCCCACAGGAACCACAGGGGCTAAGTTGGTAACAATTCTTCAGGGGTGGGCTGTCCACTCTTCACGTTTAAATTCAATAAATAAAGAAGCTGTCTGCCAGGGCATCTGGGTGGCCCAGTCGGTTAAGCATCTGACTTCAGCTCAGGTCATGATCTCGTTGTTTGTGAATTTGAACTCCTCACTGGGCTCTGTGCTGACAGCTCAGAGCCTGGAGCCTGCCTCAGATTCTGCTTCTCCCTCCTCTCTGCCCCTCTCCCACTCACGCTCTGGCTCTGTCTCTCAAAAAAAAATGAATGTTGAAAAAATTTTAAAATAAATAAATAAACATTACAAAAAAAATTTGTTTTTAAAGAGAAGCTTTCTGCCAAAACAGCCACTACCCTTTGGATTCAGACTTTTTCATTTTCTTACCCTGTTCCATCCATCAGGAGCCAACTCTTCCCAAGTAAGTCAGGTGGGGAGGTCTTATAGGTCAGTTCTTACAGGTGTGAGGAAATGGGAATGCAGGCTCTGGTCAGCCAAGAAGATATGAGTGGAGGAGGGGAAGGGCTTGCTACCTGCACCAGGAAAGCTATCCAAAATGTTGGGTAGAAATCAAGGTGTCACAGCTAAGGCCACCATGAATGCCAAAGAGAACTCCATCATGAGAATTCTTCAAGGCATGATGACCCTTCCCTCCGCCCCCACCAGAATCCCTCCTCAAAAGGCCCGGGCCCCAGGCAATTCCCTCTTAGTGATCAGTTGTTTCAGTTCACATAAATATCTATATCTGAGTGAGCAAGCTGACCCTAGGAGGGCTGAATGAAGACCAGCTCCCACATCTCACCCATCCCTCTCTTCAGGTCATGACACCCACTCATTCACACACTCAACTAAGAAGAGCTTGATTCTGTTAAACAGCATGGAAAGTATGCTTCAAAACTCTGTCCTGGACTGGTCTACATGTGAAGCGGCTGGCAGCTTCCTCTTCCTGGAGAAAGGGGAAGGTGGGGGGCCACAGAAACGTAATCTCTCGCCAGAAGCTTCTCTGGCAGAGCACCCCACCACACTCCAGAGCCTCTGCTCCCCTCGCCAGACCTTGCCAGCAGGGTGTCACCCACTGAACACCCCAGTTCTCAAGACCATCATTGTTGATGAGTTTCACCGAACAATGCTACTTAGACTCAAAATGGGCTTTGCAGCCCACGATGCTGAAACACTTCCCCACCTTCTTTGGCAATTTAATGTACCTCACACCTCAAAAACAGTAAAATGAATCACACTTCAGTACTCTGCTTTGTGTTTCTCCAATCGAGAGGAAAGATCTTCAAGTACAGCACCTTAGCTATTCTTTTCTCGCGTAGGGAGTTCCTTTATTTAAAGAGAACTATCTGTCCTGCGTCCCAGGGGTTTTGAGTCCCAGGTGAAGCTTCTGGGCAAATGCTGACAGGATGCACAATTAAAGCTGGAGAATGTTGTAGTTGCCTTTCTTGCATCACTCTGCTTTTGAAACTTCAGAATAAATTGCAACCCGTACAGTCTTATTGGAATTAGAATTCTTATTCCTGTTGGCAATTTCTCAACTCCCAAAGTTTAAAAAAGAAAATCAAAGGCATACATATCTTTCTAAAACAGCACTCTGCCTTCTCCTCCTAACGCTATTTTCTTTGCCCTGCCTTAAAAACTGTGCTTTCCCTCCCTGATGAAGTCTCTGATGTGAAATCTGCCTGTAGGCACTTTATCGAGATGGAACTCACCCTCCATTCCTGCCTCAATTACTTTTCATAGAGAACCCAAAATTCTTTATGCCAGGTTTCCTACTCCCAAACCATCACACAGTGCCCTAGAATTTTCCCATTATGTAACACAGAGAACTAAATAAAAAACAACAACATAAAAATATTTTATCCTAGTGATGGGTGATTCTTCAAGTAATGGAGTCAAGAAAATTTGATTCTGCCTTCAGCTCAATTTATGTGATCTCCCCCGAAATTGGAAACTAAAAGGAAGCAATTTATATATAATTGGAGGGAAATCAGATTTTTGTTCAACCTAAAAAGCAAAAATCAATATACAATTAATGATGGAGAAGATGAGTCCAACAGCTTCAAATCCCTCCCAGATCAAGCTAGCAACATATAAAAAAATAAATGATGAAATCAACACGGTGCTGTTGGTTCTTTTGCCTTCAGAACAAACATCAGCATCATGTGCACCTGTCCAGTGATTTATTGAACCACACGCTACCTCTTACATGAGTTACATACACATCTCAGTTATATTCTAGTCACTGTGTGCAGTTGTGCCCCCTGAATCTACAAGGCACTATATGGCACAGTGGCCAGAAATTGGGACTCTGGAGTTAGACTGCCTGGATTCAAATCCTAGCTCTGCTACCTACTATGGGGTGTGTGCCAGATGGACCCGGCTCTCTGCCCTGATGCTGGACTGTACAATTGACATCGATAGGCTTCAAAAAACTTCTGATTAAGTTCTGCCCAAGTCCACCTCTGAAGTTTCCTGGCAGGAGTCCACAGGAGGAAGGAGAGGGAGATTAGGGTGTTTATTCCCTGGGCTCTTTCTCTGCAAGGTTGCCATGGGCTAACAGTGCCCCTGCCCAGAGTTCACTGCTCTGTACAAAGTGCAATTGGCTTCACACACATCTCCCTCCTCCTGAGTTAGCCCATTTTGTAAACAAACCCTCCCAAGTTAACTATTTTCATGTGTCATCTGTACTCCGTTTGGACCCTGAGTGATAAACTGTGTGACTCCAGATAAATTACATAACCGCTCCATGCCTCTAGCTATATAAAATGGAGATAGTAATACTGACTTACCTCCTAGACTTCTGAGGATTGAATGAGTCATTAATATGTGTGAGATACTTAGAACAATGCCTGGTATGTGGTATGCATAATTATTGTATTTTTATTTCTACACCATCGTCATCATCATTGTCAACATCAGGCAGCACTAGTAAACAAAGGTGACAACGCCAATGTCCTGTAGGAGCTAACCATCTGATTTCTAGCATGCTGAGTTGTTTGTGGAGAGCTGTTTTTTAAAGAAAGGATCCAGAGAAAGCTGGCAATTACTACAGAAGGTAGCTTAAGGGAAATCCAGGGGTGATTGAACAACAGTCAGCAGTTAAGATCAATGGTCATTACTAGGGTTCCCATTACTAGTGGTTCAGCTGCTTGCTCTGTTTTTTCTCAAAGTCCTTTTGATATACCTTATCCTAGATTCATGGACATTTAGAGCTAAAAAGGACTCTAACTAGAAACATAACCTTTCATTTAGCACTTTATTTAGAAAAGAAAACTGATTTAACCAAAATACATTTTTAGGCCATTTAGATGTGGACTGTGCATAAGAAAAATAAATGAGAAAAAAATATTGAAGCCTTTTAGTCTTGCTCAAGGGACTCTCACCTAACCATTTGGAGAGATTTATTTCTAACCAAGGTTTCCTAAATCCAAGAAAGAATATTATTGTATTCTCTCTCTAGAGAAGGGAAATGGATCTTAATTTTTTTAAAAAAAAGAAAGAAAACAAAGAGAAAACGGAAGTCCCCCATCCATTCTGCAGACTGATTTATAATACCCATTAGGTTCAGAGGAATATGAATTGCTATGTGTCCAAAGCATTTGACCAGGACTTATATTCTATTCCAAGAGTGATAACAAATGGGGGTGGGTGTCCTTATACCTCAAAAGAAGGGAGAAACTTATAAGAGATTATGTGTGCCCAAGCTAACTTGTGAGAGTCCCATTCCCCTGGTAGAATGAAGGTCTAAATCCATGCATTTAAAAATTGGAATCTTCGGGGGAAAAGAAACTAGATCTCAACCCTGAATATTTTATTTCATCTCCCTGAGCTTCTATTTCCTGTAAAATGAGAGGGTTGAACCAGATGGTCCCTGTGATTCCTTCTAGTACTTTATTTCTAGAATTCAGTGAATTTTAAATTGGATATTACAGATATCAAAGAGCCCCCTTCCCAGCCTCAGATTCTATTACAAAGAAACAGATGAAGGCCACATCTTACTTGTGAAAGGATCAAAGCTACTTCTTTCTTTCTTTCTTTCTTTCTTTCTTTCTTTCTTTCTTTCTCTTTTTTTTAAACATTCCTGAGTGGGTTTCTGATCCTTGAGTCCAAAAATTCATTTTAAACTCATCCAGTTGTTTCAAAATCCTGGTGAACAAATTTAGTTAAAAGAAATGATTTATGAGTAGCATGCCAGAGGTCACTTCATTAACATGTTCAATTAGGAAACCCACTTGGAAGATGGAATTGAAAGTAGAAGGGTGAAAAGACACTTTGAGCAATGAGAAAACAAATCATCCACTGAGAGAAGTACTTGGGTCACAGACAACGAGTAAAGTGCTAGTAGCTGAGACATGTTTTTAAAAGCAGCAAATCAGGGGCGCCTGGGTGGCTCAGTTGGTTGGGCGGCCGACTTCGGCTCAGGTCATGATCTTGCGGTCTGTGAGTTTGAGCCCCGGGTCAGGCTCTGTGCTGACAGCTCAGAGCCTGGAGCCTGTTTCAGATTCTGTGTCTCCCTCTCTCTGACCCTCCCCCGTTCATGCTTTGTCTCTCTCTGTCTCAAAAATAAATAAACGTTAAAAAAAAATTAAAAAAAAAAAAAAAAGCAGCAAATCAGTAAGGGGACCACACTCCAAAAGAAAAATGGGCACAAGATTACACTTTATAAGAGAGAAATGACCGATGAGCATGAAAAGATGCTCAGCATCAGGGTGCCTGCGTGGCTGGGTCGGTTAAGCTTCTGACTCTTGATTTAGGCTCAGGCCTTGGTCTCATGGTCTTGGGATCAAGCCCCGAGTCAGGCTCTGCACTGGGCATGGAGCCTGCTTAAGATTCTTTCCCTTCCCTTCGCTCCTCCCTTACATGCATGTGCACATGCTCTCTTTCTCTCAAAAAAAAACACACTAAAATTAAAAAATATTTTCAGAGAAATACTCAGCCTCACTAATAATCAGGGAAATGCAGCTAAAAACAACAAAGACTATTTCACTGCTATCACTTCGGCAACAATTTAAATGACTGACAATACCAAGGGTTGGTGAAGATGTGTAGACATAGGGATACACATGGCTGGTCACAGTATAAACAAAAACAAACATTTTAGGGGCACCTGGGTGGCTCAGTCAGTTAAGTGTCCGACTTCAGCTCAGGTCATGATCTCACACTCTGTGAGTTCGAGCCCCATGTCGGGCTCTGTGCGGACAGCTCAGGGCCTGGAGCCTGCTTCAGATTCTGTCTCCCTCTTTCTCTCCCCCTCCCCTGCTCATGCTCTGTCTCTCTCTGTCTCAAAAATAAATAAAAACATTAAAGAAATTAAAAAAAAACATTTTGGAGACAAAATCTAATGAAGTGGAAGACATACATACACTAAAGCCTAGTAATTATATTCCTAAGTATATAATTCAGGGACACTCTAACATAATAGCTCAAGCTGATAGCTTACAAGAATATATTTATAATTGCAAAAAATGGGTTACAATCAACATGTCTATCAAATAATGAAAAGGTAAATAAATTTGGTATAATCCTATAATGGGATATTACGCAGAAGTTAAAATAAACGAGCTTTTCAGAAACAGATCAACAAACACAAAGAACAAATTTATGGTTGCCAGAGGGAAGGGGGTAGGGTAAGAGGCAAAATGGGTGAAGGGGAGTGGGGAGCACAGAGTTCCAGTCACGGGATGAATAAGTCGTGAGAATAAAAAACACAGCATAGGGAATATAGTCAATGATGGTGTAATAGTGTTGTATGGTGACAGACGGTAGCCACACGTGTGTAGGGCATAGCATAACATGTAGAGATATAGATGGGGACACCTGGGTGGCTCACACTGTTAACTGTCTGACTTCGGCTCATGTCATGATCTCACAGTGAGTCTGAGCCCCATATCAGACTCTCCTCTGTCAGCACAGAGCCCACTTGGGATCCTCTGTCCTTCTCTGTCTCTGCCCCTTTTAATGTTTTTTTTTATTAAAAAATAAAAGAGCCCCTCCCCCCAAAAAAGAATAAAAAATAAAATAAACATTAAAAAAACATATAGAGATATAGAGATGCTGAGTCACTATGTTATACGTCGAATATAACATTGTGTGTCAACTATACTCAGATAAAAAATTTTAAGTAATAAGTGAAAACAAAATGAATGAGCTTTTTCAGCCACATGTACCAACAATAATTTATAAATGTCTAGTCATATGTATTTATAACATTATTTCATTTATCTAGTGCTATAAAATGTGCAAAGAACTATATTATTTATGGATACATACACATGTAGTTAATATATAAAGTCATGGACCAGAATGTATTTAGGGTTGATGTGTCTGATATCAGGAGAGTAGAAACATCTAATGAAGGAAGCTAGGAAATCTGAATAAGAAAGTGTTCACAGGGCATAGGGGATTTCCATGATGTTTTGTTTATTTTAAAAAAGAGGAAAAAATGTTCTGTGGATAGAGTAGGGAAATCACCAGATGAGCCTGGAACACCTTGTGATAACAGAAAGTAAGGAAGTACTCAAAAAAGATGGGGCATCTAGAAAGGATGTAGAAGTCATCCGGAAGGAGCTACCGATGGCCAAATCTAGGATACTTTGAGTGGCAAAATAATGACAGTAGTGGAACATAGCTTATAGAATAAAGCAAATTCTATGAGTCCATATTGATGTATCTAACTAAGTAAATGGTAGAGAAAGCATGATGGAAATAGAAAAATCACCATTTGACAAACACCAAAGTAATAATTTTTGCATGCAGGAATCACCAATGGATGCCTAAATTGGGGTTTACATTTGTAGGTAAAAGATATGATGAAAAAGAGGACATGTTCGGAGTCTCGATGTATTCTGCACAAGATATTTATTAATATTACTAATTACAAAGAGGAAAAGAGTAACTTCACAGGGGAGAAACCCGGAAAAATCTCCTTAGCCAAGTGATCAAAGTGAACATAACCACTAGTGGAACATATCAACATTGAAAACCTGATACGACGCACTGAAAAGGACACAAAGTCACTTCTGGGTAGTCTTGCTAAAATGTATAACATGAATTTAAACATAAGAAAACAGCAGACAAATCGAAATTGAGTCAGTCCACAAAACAAATGACCAGTACTTTTCAAAAGCATAGGATCATAAAAGAAAAAAGAAGACTGAGGAGCAACCCTAGATGCAACGTAGGATCTTGAACCAGAAAAAGGACTTCAGTGGGGAAAAACTGGTGACATCTGACTGAGGTCTGTGCACTAGTTAAGGGTATGGTATCAACGTTAATTTCCTGCCTTTGATCTTTGTACTATGGTTATGTAAAGTGTTAACACATTTGAGGAATCTAAGTGAAGGGTTTATATAGTCTCTGTCTTGTTTTTTGCAATATTTTAAGCCTATAATTATTTCAAAATAAAATGTTTTACAAAAGCTGAAGCAAATATGACAAAAGTTTTAATGGTAAGGAAGTATCTATTATCTATACTCTGTGTGTTTAAAATATTTTATGGTAAGAAAAAAATGAAGGATGGGTAAACCTAAAATCTGACTGTAAAGAATTAGAGAGTCTAAAGAGATGTTGTAATCACAGAGCAAGTTTTAAACAATGAGTCACTGTGGTGAGGGGTTTGTATCTGCCAGGAGCCTTGATAGAAAATTAGAAATTCAAACACTAATGTGTTTGGTAGCCCTGGTCTTCTAACTCTCTTGTAAGCAAAATGCGTGATGTTGATTTCCTGTCCCCCTGCTGGTTTTCTCTCCTGGCTCATGTTAATTTCACTGGGCCTGCTACTACTCTAATATTTTTCCTGATTTGCTTTCCATCTAATTCCTCGCCAGCCTAGAGGTCTATGGGTTAGCTTATTTTGCAGCTTTAGAAGTAATTGTCAAGTTGTAGGGAAAAAAAACATCTGAACAAAAATAGGAAAATCAAGCGTACAGACTATTTGTGAGGAGATGATGAGCTGAACTTTGAAACGCTGAACTTAAATGGCTTCATCATGACCTTCAAGTGGAGAAGTTTTGCCAGCAGCTGGAAATGCAGGACTGGAATGTGGGACTGCTATTAGCAAATGACCTGGGTATTTGGGGATTATCTATAATAAGACGTGTGACCTGATAAGGTTTGTGGACTTAGAACCTTGGAGAATACCTACATGTAAAGAGCGGGGAAAAGAGCCTTTATTGGGAAGGTGGAAATGGAAACAGAATTATGCTTTATTACCGGTACTGTTAAATGATGTAAGGAGTTCAAGAAAGATGAGAACTAAGTAAAAACCAGCAAACGTGGTTATTAGGTGTGTGGCCTTCAAGGCATCGGATTCAGCAGGACAGTTAGGGAGGGATAGGACTGCAAAAAGCTAAGGCCAAAGTGAGTGGGAATGAAGAAAAGGAATGGATATGTGGAGGTGAGGAGGAGGAAGGTGGGGTGAGCGTCAGCCTTGATGGAAAGGTGCACTAAGGGAAAGACTGTAGGGGTGCCTTGGTGGCTCAGTCGGTTAAGCAGTTAAGCGTCAGACTTCAGCTCAGGTCATGATCTCACAGCTTTTGAGTTCCAGCCCCACGTCAGGCTCTGTGCTGACAGCTCAGAGCCTGGAGCCAGCTTCTGATTCTGTCTCCCTATCTCTCTGCTCCTCCCCTGTTCACTCTCTCTCTCTCTCTCTCAAAAAATTAATAAACAGTAAAAAAAAATTTTTTAAAGGGAAGGACTGTAGAAAAAGAAACATGGGCACACTTGTAGGAGAGAAGGAGCCAATGGAGAAGGAGGGAAAAGTACACTCTAGCAGGATGGAGGAAAGCCAGGGAGGAGCTGAGAGACAATGCAGGCCATAGATGGAGAGGTGCACCAGGAGGAAGAACTGAACCTACCATCTTCAGGGTAGCAGTGAGAGAAAGATGGAAAGTGAGGATCTGGGAGACAGAGGAGAGAGACACGGAGGAAGCCTTCACCTAGAGTCTCTGGGAGGTCAGAATCAAAGTCATTTGCTGAAGAAAGAGTACAGGGCACAAGTTGAAAAAAAGAGAGGTGGAGGGGGAAATTGCGATTTTAAATGGAAGTGAAATCGACTGCTACTCCATTTTCTCAATTGATTCTCAAGCAGCCCTGGAGTAAAAAGGATCGATTTACATAGCATTTAATAAGGTTGCTTGTGCATTTGTTTGGTAACTTCATTCCAATAACTGTGTGACATGACTGGGATGGATCTCACTAATTACGTTTCGTAAATGAAGAAATCAAGGTGCTGCAGTTAAAGGCCTTCCAAGGTTGTACATCAACTCAAGGTAGAACTCTGTTCTTTTCACCTCGTTTTGTTCACACTACACGCTTTGGAAGATTGTGCTACTTTACACAAAGTACATGCAGCCAAGCAATTTTTTTAAAGCTCTCGAGAAACGCTGCCAACGTGCGCGCTGTCAACAGAATCGTGCCTAATAATCTTCTTAGTTGAACAAGATTCTTCACTAAATTTGTTTCATGGTTAGATGGGGGTCGGTAGCAGATGGTAGGTATCGAAAGCAGCTCCTTACAGCTAAAAGCTGTTGGCAAGAGCATTAGAATGTACAATGATGGACGACATAATATTCAATTTGGGGAAGGTAGTTGAGCCTAACAGGGTGACCCCGGGGTCAAACTCAGGCTTAGTACTATTCATCATTTCTTGTGATTCTTTCAGCATGCATAACCAAATGTTAATAGAATCTGAAGACAATCTTAACTGATTGGTGAGAGAAATATACTAACAAGGCAGGGGAAAGAAAGTAAAAGGAGGTTGATGTGGTTTAAGGTTTAAAGAAAAGAAGCGAGGGTAAGGAATTGCATCAGGTTTAAAGTGAAAACATTTTTTAGGAAGCACCTGGCTCGGTCGGTAGAGTGTGCGACTCTTGATCTCAGGGTTGTTGTTCAAGCCCCGTGATGGGTATAGAGATTACTTTAAAATGTTAACTGAAGAAATGCATAAAACGTGAAAACATTTTTCACCCAAAAAAGAAATGCAATTGTATAATATACAGAATTGTTGAATCCCTATGCTGTGCACTTGAAACTAATATGACATGGTATGTCAATTAAACTTCAGTTAAAAAGAAAAAAAAATTGGCCAACTTTTCCCCAGAAAAGAAAGTAGTAGGGAAGAATCCCTAAACTCTTTTTTTTTTATTTTTTTTTTAACGTTTATTTATTTTTGAGACAGAGAGAGACAGAGCATGAACAGGGGAGGGTCAGAGAGAGAGGGAGACACAGAATCTAAAACAGGCTCCAGGCTCTGAGCAGTCAGCACAGAGCCCGACGAGGGGCTTGAACTCACGGACCACGAAATCGTGACCTGAGCCGAAGTGGGACGCCCAACCGACTGAGCCACCCAGGCGCCCCAGAACCCCTAAACTCTTGGAAGAGGACCAAGAAGAACATAGAAGATGATCAGAAGAGAGGTAACAAGCGTTCATGCAAACAAGACAACAAACTGTCATCCAAAAGGTTCAACTGAGTCTGGAGTTAAAATTGCAACTGACATGCTATCATTTGCTTTACAAAAAAGTGGGAGAAAGCATGGATTTATGTGTTTTTGCATGTATACAATATGGACATACACACAGAATATCACTGAAAGGATAGAGAAGAAAATAATAACCCTGATTACCTGCTGTGAAAGAAACGGATGGCCCACAAGCTAAATGCAGCCTACAGATTGTTGTATGTGGCCACATATTATTGAAAGTTTGAATATCTTTAGGCGAAGTATAAGTGCTCCGGTTCAGCATAATGCTTGTCAGTCTCTAATTAGCCTTATATCCAGCTGATTTCACACATTTATCTGCCTGGCCCTTGGGGGGAATTTAGTTGGCAGCCTCACACATGCCCACACTCACAGACACAGCCATATATGGAAACAGATAAACATAGAAACGGCCTTTACAGATATATATGGATATATTCCGAAGGGTTAGCAAGAATGATCTCTGAGTAGCTAGATTATGGGTGACTTCTATTTCTCACATTTCTAAATGTCCTGCTCTAAACAGATAGCATATTTATACAATAAATAAAAAAAGATGGTTGATCTTAAGTTCATGTTTAAATTAACATGAGTTAGCAGTCTCTAACCAATCACAATCATGGCCCTTCCAGGGAGGTATGGGACAATGAACCTGATAGATTTGGCTTTCTGTTAGCCCTTTGCTACCCCTGTGCCTATGCCTTTGTACCTGTCTTCAACACCAGCCAGGGCAGGTGAATGTATACTATGGATAGATCATGCACATTAACAGACAAAGCACGCCAGCGGGCCTGGTGTTCACCTCACAATAAAGGAAATATTTTAAGAGAAATTTTTTAAATTTTCATTTTCTTTAATTCTTTTAATGTTCATTTATTTATTTTGAGAGGAAGAGAGAGCATGAGTAGAGAAGAAACAGAGAGAGAGGGAGAGAGAGAGAATCCCAAGCAGGCTCTGTGCTCTCAGGGCAGAGCCTGACACGGGGTTCGAACCCACAAACCACGAGATCATGACCTGAACCAAAATCAAGAGTCAGATACTTAACTGACTGAGCCACCTAGGAGCCCCTTAATTTTCATTTTCATAGGTAATATTCTAATAGGTAATTTTTAAATTATTTAATAATAGCCCATTCCCACAATCATCCAGTTCCCTGACACAGAGGCAACCAAACTTATCAGGTTTTATACATATTATTTCAGAGGTAGCCTATACATTAAAGTAATTATAAATATATAATCTTTGAGAAAATGTTGCCCATGACAAGTCCATTGTTTTTATCTGAGTATTATAAAAATATATTCAAAATGTATTTTTTTACATAATGTGAACAGAAGTCACTTTCAATTTATTGTGGAAAAACATGATGCTTGCCACAACAGGTATGTGTCTATTTCATTATCATGGTGGCCGCAGGCACCAGTGGTTTTCTCACTCTTCCTGGTGCAAGAGAAGCAACGAGACAAGCAGCTTAACCAAATATTTCAACCAAGCAAACCAACTGCCTTAGTGCTTTTAATGAGATTCCTCTAATCTGATCATTATTACCCCATTCCTTTTCCAATGCTGACAAAAAGCCTATAGAGAATAGCTAGTTTCAAAAGTGAAATGGGCTTGATTGTGAAAATATGCAACCTTATGGTTTTAGTGACAATTTATCTTTGTCAGAGCTAAGCAAATTCGAATCCAATCCATCATATTTCTACCTCCACATCTCCTACTAAACAATCCTGAGAAGACATGGTTGTGCCTGCTTCTCCTAAGTCATTTATCATTTTTAAAAGGGGAGAGAGAGAGAGAGAGAGAGAGAGAGAGAGAGAGAGAGGCTTTCCGCATAATTAAGAATCAAGAGCTCCCCCTGAGGATGCCAGGATTCTAAATGTGGCAGGTGTCTCTGCCGAGGGAGTTGGAAAAGGGGCTGGGATGTGTGTGGACGATGGCCCAAGTGAGATAAACATCCTTTCTTTAATAATCCATGCAAAGACCACGTTTAGAGGATTAGGGGAGAGGCATTCCACTTTATCATCAGGATGTTACCGCATGACTGGTGACCTCTGTGACCTGGTCCCGACTCTGGGGGATGAAAGTGTCTAGGAAGCAGGGGCCAGCTCTCTTCTCTCTCCTGCCTCTTCCCTGCTGCCGTCTGTGGTGTGATGGAGGCCCGCTGAAAGGTGAGCCTGTCACACAAGTCTCTCCAACAGCCTGCCAGAATGTCGAGATGTGACAGGAAAGGTCATGACGCCCAAACAGAAGTCTCCCTTGGGATTTTCAGCTGTCACTATGCAGGGTAGCAAGGCTGTCTTCTACTTATTCCAGAACTTGGAATGTTGACTTTCCTGACTCCTCTTCTGACCAACCCTCCCTCCCTAGCTCCAAATTGGGAGGGCATGCTATCAGCGACTTAGAACGTTTGAGTTCAACTGTGCTAAGAACCAGACCTGAGAGGTCAGGCAGTAGGGGGTCAGTCAAACTGCTGAGGATTCCCACAGTCCTCCCTATTTCATTTTGCTTTGTCTCTGGGCTGGCTGGCTCACTCCTCACAAGCCCATAGGTGGCCCGAAAGTACACCAGCCCTACCTTTAGGAACAACTCCTTTGCTCTCCTGAAGCCATCTGACTTCATCACCCCAACACCTCTTTAACAAGATGCTCTCTCTCCTGCATTGTTCTCCCTCTCAAAGCTTCTTTCTTTAGCGAATCTAAAAACAGACGTCAGGAAGAGATTAAAGTTAAGCATATCTACTTCAGGGTTCTGCCAATCACTTCCACTCACCCACCCCCACTCCTATTTCACTCTGTGTCCTCAGTGCTTAGAGCCAACAGACACTAACAGCACAGCACAGTTTAATGGTAGGACGTGAACACTGCCTCCCCTTACCAGGGGACTCGGGAAAAGCACTATTGCTTCAATGGCTACATGACATCTGCCCCCTTTTCCCTGCTGAGAGAAACACACGCACAAAAATGTGCATTTCTATTTGTTGTAAAAATGTTTACAAAGTAATCACCTTAGTTTTACTTTTTTAACCAATTAAGGGAATGTATGCCATCTAAAGTATAATGTATCGAGACAGCCTCACTTTGGGTGAACATGTATGCTTTTCCCTCACTGAATGTGGGCAAGTCACATAGATTCATAGTGCCATGGACTTACTTTACATAGGACAGGAGTTGCTTTCAAAGGATCCTTAGTTTTAGATTTGGGGTGCCTAACTGAAAGCAAAGCCTAAGCATAAGGGAGAGGGAGAGTATCTAAGTAACTCCCAGGATGGCCTTGCACCCAAGGGATATAGGGCTGGATAAATACTGGAGACCTGACACTCAGTTTTTGCCTTGGGCCACTTGCAAAATCTTGTCATACAAATCTTCCTCATCTGATGATGGGGTTACATCCCAAAAAACCTATCGTAAGTTGAAAACATAAGTTGAAAATTCATTTAATATATGTAATCAACTGATCATCATAGCTTAGCTTAGCCTACCTTGAACATGCTCAGAATCAACAGTTAACGCAAAGCCCATTCTACAATCAAGGTAATGTATTGAATGTTGTCCTGAAAGTGAAAAACAGTACAGCTGTATGGGTACAAAATGCTTGTTAGTGTATGGGTCGTTGACCCTTGTGACCCCGTGCTGACTGGGAGCTACAGCTGGCTGTGACCACCCGGCATCACAAGAGAGTATGGTGCCACATATCTCTAGACCAGGAAAAGATCCAAATTCAAAATTCGAAGTATGGTTTCTAGTGAATGCGCATCACTTTTGCACCATCATAAAGTCAAAAAATCTTAAGTCAGATTGTAAGCTGGAAACCATTGGTACTGGGATGAAGAACATTATCATAAGAAAAACAAGAGAAGCTTAAAGGTTTTAAGACTAGTCCTTGGAGATAATCTGAAATTAGTATGAAATGCCCTGTCTAATGAGAGTACCAACATTTCTAAAAAGATTTCTGGGTGAAGGCCTGTAAGGGCAGACATTGCCTGAGTAGCAGCCAGATCTCCAATGCCAACATCAGTTATTCATCCAAAAAAAAAAAAAATGACTGTGGGGTGCCGGGGTGGCTCAGTCAGTTAAGCATCCGACTTCTGCTCGGGTCGTGATCTCGCAGTTCGTGAGTTCGAGCCCCACATGGGGCTCTGTGCTGACAGCTCAGAGCCTGGAGCCTGCTTCGGATTCTCTGCCTCTTCCCAGCATGCTCTCTTGCTCTCTCTCTCTCTCAAAAATAAATAAACATTAAAAACAAAACAAAACAAAACAAAAAAGAATGGCTGAATTCCACTTCTGGCAGCCTCACTGGGCCCTTGACTTTTTCTCTGGCCTCTCACTGCCTGCCCACCCCAAAGGGAAGACACTTCCCTAGCCTCTTAGATCTGGGTCCACTATACACTCCTGGACCACACAAGCCATTTGCAGCAGCCCAGGCTGCCTTGACGCCTCTGCTGTCCCCTGTCATCCAACCCTTTTGGCAGCTGGTGGGTTCAAGCAGCACCCTGTCTTCAAAGATACGTCTCCCCTGAGTAATGGGTGCTGTGCAACACTAGCACACCTCTGTACACAATTCTTTGGAATCTCACCCAAACCTAATACAGAGAAATAAAACAAAACGGGAGTAAATATACTATTGGGTCCATAACAACTTGTGATAGATATGAAGTTTCTATCATTAAGGACTAAAATGGTGAGGAAGGGGGCGCCTGGGTGGCGCAGTCGGTTAAGCGTCCGACTTCAGCCAGGTCACGATCTCGCGGTCCGTGAGTTCGAGCCCCGCGTCAGGCTCTGGGCTGATGGCTCGGAGCCTGGAGCCTGTTTCCGATTCTGTGTCTCCCTCTCTCTCTGCCCCTCCCCCGTTCATGCTCTGTCTCTCTCTGTCCCAAAAATAAAAAAAAAAAAAAAAAAAAAAAACGTTGAAAAAAAAAAATAAAAAATAAAATGGTGAGGAAGTCAGTAGAATGGAAGAGAAGGCATTATATAGCGTGATTTAAATTGACGTCCATCTGGAAGCAAAGCAGTCTACCGGTGTCAAAATGGGTGGTGCATACAAATTTTGTGGGTAATTATCAGAAACAGACGTTGTTTATTATTATTCTGAGGCCTTATTTTCTGTGACAGCTTCGTTCTTCTAGAAAAGAATGCTGCTCACCATTAAACTACTTTCAGCTGGTCAAAGACACCAGCAACCTAGAGAAGGACTTGCAGTTGAGAGATGAATGGGCCCAGGAGAGGAATCAAAATGTGAGGTTGAGGTTTACTCTAATGACTTTCTAGGCGCTAAACAACCCATTACAACACTCCTCTTTCATTGTAATTTTTTTTTTTTGCCATGGTGTCTTTGGCTGGGAAACATCTGAAGACATTTTTCTTGATAAGTACTAGATGAAAGTTTCAAGTTTCAATGGACTTTTTGCTATCATCTGAAGGTTTCCGTTGAATGCATAAGACAGCCAACATTCAAAGCTAGTTTTGAGGATTTCATCGCCAAATGTTACTCCCCCCCTACTTTATGAGCCGAGCGGTAGACTTAAATCACATGTACCTGAATAAGGTAAATGTTGAGTTTAAAGAATTAAGAGGAGATATAAATCATTTTTCTTTTGCAAGTGGAAGGTATATATTAATTAATTTTATTTTAAAAATTAAATCATATGATTGAAAACAAAACAAATAAGCATTTCAGTCTCATATCTGTGAAATAGTCGCTGGATGCTCTGAAGGCAGGAAGCAGCTTGGACGTCATATTATTTAATCATTTTCTAAATAAACAACAACATATGTCCCAAACCTAAAAGTCTAACATAAATGTACTTTGTCAGCTAGACACTGAAACTTGAGACTAATGAACAGAAGGTAGAAAATTATTTAATGGCACAATATGGTTGTAACCCTGAGAAAATACCAAAGAGCTTAAGAAGTCCCTTCAGACACTGGCCAGACAAAACAAGAGCTTCTCTGACCCAACAAACAATCTGTCCCCAAACTAAGAAGGGCTGACAGGCCCTTCCAGGTCACCACCCTGCCTGAAGACAGAGCAAACATCATTCCAGAGAGACAAGAATCACCCATTTGTCCAAAGAGCTCCTCCACTTTCTCCCAAAAGCCATCAAGATGCCTGCAGCCTCCACCGCCACTACCTCCTACTTTTCATCCAGCCTGAATCCGTCTTTGCTGTGATTCAAGTCTGTTCCCTCTTGGTTTATCCTTAGTGAAGACAAAGAACAGTCAGTCTGTCGCCATCTTCTCACACTGATAATCTATCATATACTTAAGACGATTTTGCTGTTGAATTGTGGGCTTTTTCTCAATGAATTATTCCCAGTCCTTTAGCCTCTCCTCTCAGACCTAACTGTTTTTAGCTCTTCAATCGTACCTATGGCTCCCCTTTGAACAGACTTCATGCTGTCCCCTCCCAACTCGGAGTGCAGGCCTTGACACTGTATTCCACTGGTGTGCTGACAGTGCTGATTAGAATAAGGTTGCTCCCCAACACACCAAGCAGAGACACAGAGAGGAACAAACACTAGAGACAGAAAGGCCCAACAGGCTTCCAGTCTTTGCTTCTAGGCTAGTCCCAAGATCCCAAGGCACCTTGTCTCCTAATAATAGCTACTTTTGCTTAGGTTGACTTCACTATTTTCTGACACTTGCAAACTTTTTCTCACAAGTACAACATCTGTGTTTAACAGCTGCTTCCAAATACGGCTGCTTTAAGACTGACAAGGCCCAGGTACAGAGCAAGGCAGAAAGAAGTTCTTAATAGCAAAATGCTAAAGCATTTGACCCTTTGACCCTTTCTGGAGACTCTATCCCAGATATTGCCTCTTCCGTCTTTGACCCACCACCACTTAAGCTTCACGACTCCTGAGGATTTGATACTTCTAGCTAGCTCTACCTAGATGACTGGTCCATTATCTTGGACGATAACACCCAACTCAACATTCCCAACTGCACAGCCATGGCCCCTTTCCCAGCCTTTGCTAGGGTTACAACCACCTGTTCGATGCCAACATTTCACAGAAGCTGAGAAAAATATAAAGTACGTTTCACTGTCTGGGCCTAAAACATCCTACCTACTTGCCTTCTGCTGATTGATCCACAACTTATCCCAAAGTCACTGGATTCCTTAGCAATGTCTAAATCATCAAGGAATTTGCTATGCCAATAGTTAGCAGTGTAACCTTCAACAAAGTGCTTTATGATTCTCTAGTTCTGTTTCCTCATCTGTTTTCAGACTTTTTTGGTTTCTCTCAGCACTGGCACCTATGCACACATAGCCCAGTGGCCAATAGCCTTGACTGTCAAATCACAAGACTCCCCTTAGTCCCTGATCTCAATTCCCCTTTAAAAAGCTGCTTAAACTCCATGACTATTAATAGACAGAATAGCTTCCAGGCAACACACCTCCAAAAGACTGTCCCCTGGAAACATGTGGCATCTTTCTCAGTCTCTGAATTTTCCCTTACCAAAAAAATTAAAAGGATCCTTCTGAATATGCAGAATTCTACTTAACATGTGAAACCTACTCCAACTCTGGCTCTTTTACCTAAAAAACCATTTTTAGCATTTTGAAACATTTTTATTTCCATACTATGTAAAAGTTATATCTGCAATTATTTCCCTTCCTCCCTTCCTTTCTTTCTTTCATTTCCCTCAAGTTTATATCTCTGCATTAATCCCCCCTGAATTCTTCTGTTTTTATCTTCAGTTACTTCCCCAGCTTATCTAGCCTAAGGCTACCCTTACCTTTCCAAATTCCCATTCTGGGATCCTCTAAGAACTTAACCAGGTTTTATTTTCATTTAATTTCCCATCAATGATTAGCACTGCTCCTGAGCAGTGAACTTCTATTTAAATAATCAGCCATATCAGGGGAGAGGTAACACGGCTTACTTGGACAATTTTGTTGTACACATTTTGTATCCTATTTCTAGACTCCCCTCTGTAGTCTACCCACAGTTGCTGGGACACTACACCCAATCCATTATCCAGAAAATGGAAATAGTTAATTCTAAGTGATTTATTGCAGCCCCATCTCTTTCATAATGTCATAAAAATTTATAACACTTAAAAGCCAATGATTCCTGAGGTCATTTATCCTCTAGAAAGAACAAGTTTGGTCTTGTGGAGCAGAATCTATTTCAGTGCAGTTCTCATATTATAAGACATGTCCCTCAGTGCATAACATCAGGGCAGCCTGCAAGCGCCCAGCATCCATTTGGTGCCCTGATGGTACAAAGCCCATTAGATGGAGGCAGGTGGGCTCTTACCATTCAGAGGTAAGGACCAGCATTTCAGCAACTCACTTCAGCCTCAATGTCAGATGTGGTTTCACAGAGAGATAATGATCCCCTTCAAACAATAGGAAATCACTGAGAAAAGTTATTATGTCACTGTTAAAAAATGTACTTGATTATCCCACCCTAGCTGCTACCTAATCTGAGTTTTATTTCTAGAGGCTCCTGAGTGGGAAGACTTAAGCGCTGGCACATTCCTAGCTCATGAAGTAATTGCATTCAATGTACACCAGATATTGGTAGCAGAATGTGAGCAACTGGTGAATAAGGGGGCGAGGTAACTGAGGAATGAGGCAGCAGTCAAAGAAGGCACAAATCTACACCCAGTGCGACAGAGCTCTGACCCCCTAACGCCAGTTGGAGAAAAAGGAAGGATCCAACAAATGAGGGCTGCTTACAGAACACCAGCTGGCCTGACGTGACTTCTCCAGCACCATCTGCCTCCAAACAGGCTCTCACCTGGGCTCCAGGCTGCTTCCTGGGGGAGCCCCAGGCTATGAGCAATACTGATCCCCACTGATAGCCACCTCTCCAGAGGGCCTCCTTTGGGAGCGACCAGTTGTCCAGGTATCAGATTCAGTCTCTCACCCTCAGGCAAGCGTGAAACTAACCTTCTCTGATGACCTTCTTTCAAGCCTTCTGCTCCCTGTCTGCTCCTGTAAGTAAGCAGTTCTCCTAAATTCCTGATAAAAAGGAACACAGACATATTTCATATCACTGAAAGTCAGGCTTTCCACATTGCCCCACAAAATATTATGTAGCCTTTTGAAATGATGATGCAATTATACTTACTGACCAAAAAAGAGTTCACGCTAGATCATTAAATTGAAAGTGTAGTGAACGTTGACCTGACAGTATTTTTTTTTAAATAAATGTTTACGTGAATATTTTTTGAGGCATAAAAAATATTAACCGTGGTCATCTCTGGAGAGTGGAATTACAGGTTATTTTTTTCATTTTGCCCACCCATGTTTTCTAATTCTTTGATGAATGTGTACTGTATGTATAATTTTTTTTAAATAAGTTAAGAGAAAGAAATCCAGTCTCTAAATATTTGGAACAATTTTTTTTCCCCTTTTTTTTACATTAGGGACTTTTGAGACAGCAGTTGTTGAACAGGGACACTACAGTTCCCTAACTCTGGGAGAAATCTCCATTGGCCACAAGAGTTCCCTAAGAGTACTGTGCCCCACAAAGGAACAGTGGAGCCTTATAAAGAAAATTGAGGCCTTGGAGAACCACTGATTAAACACAGCAGAATTGCAGGAGGCTTGAAGGGAGAAGTCCAAGTAACATGACTTTAAAAATTTGTTTAAAGGAAATAAAAGTACCCTTTAAATAAAATATATTGATTTTGAAACCTTGACTATGACCTTTTCTTGATGATCAAAAGCAGAATTTTATTCATAACCACCATAATTTTCATTTTTTATTTTTACCACCACTACATAATATAAAACATCTGCTGCCCTTGGACTATCCTCCAATTTGCCCACTACCCTCCATGTATCCAGGCCCACACCTCACCCACGATGCTGTTTTTAACTGTATTCTTTCTGTGCTTCCTATCATCTATACAACTTGTTCAGTTTCAATAATATAAAACCTTTATGTGATTATTTAAAATGTAATGTGTATATGGCTTCATCTCCTAAGAAGATTTAAGTTTACTACCAAGAGATCTTGCGAGCTGTCCCCAAATACATTTTTTCCTTCTTCCAGAGTAATGGACTTCCAATTTTACCTGGGGCACATAGCCAGCCATAACAAAGTCCACATTTTCTAGCCTCCTTGCTGTTAGAAGTCACAATGTGATTGAGTTCTGGCCAGTGTGAGAGAAATAAAAGAGCTGTGTGCAACTTACAGGAAGTGCCTTTCAAGAAAGGAAGCGTGCTCTTCTTTTCTCCTTTTTCTTGGAAATGTTGATGTGATGGCTGGAGCTCAAGCAGTCAGCTGGGACCCTGAAGTGAAAGTCAGATGCCAGAGAATACAGAGGGTAAGACATGGATACACTGGGCCCTGATGATGTTATGAGCCTTCCCTAACTGCCTGGGTTGTTTTCCTCTAGATTAATTTCATGTAAGAAATAGATTTCCGTTCAGCTTAAGTCTTTGTTACTAAAAAAAAAAATTTTTTAAGCTTATTTATTTATCCTGAGAGAGACAGAGACAGCACGAGTGGGAGAGGGGCAGAGAGAAAGGGAGACAGAGAATCCCAAGTAGGCTCTGCACTGCCAGCACAGAGCCCAACATGAGGCTCGAACCCACGAAACAGTGAGATCATGTCCAGAGCTGAAACCAAGAGTTGGACACTTAACTGACTGAGCCACCCAGGTGCCCCTAGTCTTTGTTATTTTGAAGTTTCTGTCACTCACTGATGAATCAAATCCTAACTGGTAAAAACAATGAACACATTTTCATTCACTCCACAAATATTTCTTGAGCACCTACTGTGTGCCAAGCACTGTCCTGGTGCTGTAATATAGCACTGAACAAAGTAGACAGAATCCCTCTCCTCTTTTCCACTCATGGAGCCCACATTCTAGCTCAGCATCCACATAGCTCCTAACACAGTGCTATGCACATGGGAGGTACTGAAATAGCTGATGAATAATTCAACAATGAGCCCTCCTGTTTATCTTTTGGCTTAAAACTGATTTTGTGTTCATAAATCTGACAACCTTTGTACAAATAATGCTCAAAGGGAAAATTCACAACTACTTTTTAAAAAGAAACATCATTGGGGTGGCTGGGTGGCTCAGTCAGTTAAGTGTCTGGCATTGGCTCAGGTCATGATCTCACCATTCATAAGTTCAAGCCCCGCGTCAGGCTCTGTGCTGACACCTCAGAGCCTGGAGCCTGCTTTGGGTTCTGTGTCTCCCTCTCTCTCTGTCCCTCCCCGACTTGCATTCTCTTTCTCTCAAAAATAAATAAACATTTTTTACAATTTTTTTAAAAAAGAAACAAAATTATTTAACCAACCTTTCCTGTTACCATACCCCCCCCACCAAAAATAAGCAAACACATTAACAAAGCCTATTGTTGCCTTTTGAGTTATAATAAACAATGACAAAGCCATTTTGATAGCTCACAATAATGCACTGTAGTGTTAAACATACTCTCTATGCATCCATTTCTTTATCCATAATGAGGATATGTATATGACTGTTGTGAGAAGTAAATGAGATAATGTCTCAGAAGCAGTTAATAAATGTTAGCTATATTCAGTTGATAATTAATATTAACAGCTTTAAAAATAGTCATAATCCCTAATTTAGTAATTCCATTTCTGGGATTCTATCCTAAAAAAATAATCCTAAGTATGAGGGGAAATTTTATGAAAAAAAATTGCTCATCCCAGAGTCATTTTTAATAGGCACAAACCAGAGATTTAGTGGCCTTTCCCTGCCACCCTGACTTTTATCCAGTGGAGAGCTGAGGCCTTGTGCTCTGGCCCAAGCCAAGATCTATAAACCTAGGACTAGCTGGGAAAATATAGACAGGGTTAGAAGCAAAATGAACAGAGAATTTAAGTTCAGCTTCCTGGCAAGTTAGCCTTACCAGAAGGAACAGTTCAAAATGTCAAGTACATCAGGGTAGAGCAGAGCAAGAGAGCCAAAATGAAGCTTGACCTCTGAGATCAAGCTCCTTGAGGGAACAGTCTAGAATGTGGATTCTGGAGACATGCCCTGAGAACGGGTGGGGAAAGGAAGGAAGAACATCTCAGGCACAGTTGGTGGGTGGGCCAGAGTTGCTGGGTCCTGAATAGAAATAAAATAAATTTCCATCATGGGAGGAATGGCTAAATAAACTATTGAATACAACAATAAAATATTATATATCATTTAAGTACGTATATAATATATATATTTAATATATAATATAAATATATATAAATATATATACACACATATATACAGTATATACTTATATATAAGTTTATATATAAGCATATATATGTATGTGTATATACATATACATATTTTTATGTATAGGATAGCAACTATGGCATATGCATAGAAAAAATACTTAGAGGAACCACATCAAAATATTAAGAATTGTTTGATTAGTAGAGTAATGTTGATTTGCCTTATTTTTGAGACAGAGACAGAGTGTAAGCAGGGGAGAGGCAGAGAGAGAGGGAGACACAGAATCTGAAGCAGGCTCTAGGCTCTGAGTGAGGCTCAAACTCATGAGCCATGAGATCATGACCTGAGCGGAAGTCAGATACTTAACTGACTGAGCCAGCCAGGCACCCTGATTTGCCTTTTTTTTAATTTTATTTAATGTGTAGGTTTTAAATAACTTTTAACTTAAAAACTTGGGTGTGAGGACAAACAGAAAATTAGGCACATTTATCTAAATGTTACAATGCTATCTTCCACAAATTTGTTTTTTAAGAATAAAATATGTGTGTCTTAGGCAATCAGCCATATTTTCAGCCTCTTAAATCCTTTCCTCTAAATATCAACTAATGAGATTCTGGAGAAAGAATGTTTCTCCCTTGGCCTAGTTTTGGCTTTGGGGGAATAACTGTAACTCTTTCCTAACATGGGATATCATTTAGGAGACAAAGCTCAAAAAAGTCATTTATGGGATAAATGCTAGTGGCCAGCAAATCAGTGGGTCCGTTCCAAAGATTTTAACTTCGTAAACCTTATTCACACATTACATAAAGAAATACAAAAGAAAGCAAAGATTACAAATATAAGGACTGTTACATTCATCACGTTGTATGTTCTTTTCATTCCTATTAGGAACTTCTTGACAGAATGGGTGTCATTTCAGTTTCTGAATTCACCAGAGCACAAGTTCATCTTTGATTTTCGCAATTCTGTAGCTATAATCAGAATCAATCAATCCATATAACAGATTCACCACATGATTATCAATTTCAACCATTAGGCCTACTAAACACTTCCCATGAATGCTCTGAATCAACTGAATTTAGGCAAATATTTAGAATAGCATCCTTTTATCAAGGATTGATTTTGAATTTAATTTTTTAATTTTATTTATTTATTTGAATTTTTAAATTTTTTTAAAAGTTCCTCTAAACACTTGAGGAAATGTAAATGTGTCCTAGATATTACATATAAATGCATTTACATGGGAAGGCAGAGACCTTTCACTTTAAAAATCAAGTGGCAAAATAGCAAGTAAGGTATGATTTCATTCTAAGAACCAAAATACATATATATGCATAATTGGCTAGGGATCTGGAAGGATATACAACAAAAGGTACATAGGAATCCTCTCTGAATAATAAAAATAGTGTTTCATATTCTTATTTTTTGCTTATTTGTATTTTTAAATTTTCTATAATACACATATACTGTATTTGTAATCATAAAAGATTATTTTCAATAAAAAAAAACTCCTCTTACAGTTGAAAATAGATTTATTTCCTGCTTCTAGCTAAGTACAACATTCAGAATAAAATGTTAGAACCCACTAGAAAGCCAGAAATGTGGGAATAGCCTCCACTTAAGGAATATAAATTTAAAAAGAAAATCTCATGGGGAAAAAGATGCTTCTGCAAGATTTCCCTGCCCAAGTTTGCCAGTTCAAAGACTTAACACATTTTGCATAAGAATTTAATAAATACATAGACTTTAGGATTGTTTACGAAAACCAAATTCTACTCTGATCATTTTGTTTCATGAAACTCTCTAGGCTGCAACTCTATATCCTCATGTCTGCTTATAGCATTCCCTTTAAAATATAACAGCTAGAGGAACTAGTGATATATAGGACATTTTTTATATTTTGGTAAGCCTGAAATATTCATCTGTTATACTTAAATATAAAAGTAAATTATTCATTGACCACTTCAGCTATAATGATTCTAAAGCAGTTGTTATTTACCTAGGCAACAGTCCTCATATTAAAATAATTCTCTGAATCAGCTCTTGGCTCCGTGCTGCTACTCCTTATGTTTAACAGATAGATTGTATCAGCTCCAAAAAAGCACTATGAGCCAAGGAGTAAATAACCATTTTCAAAAGCATAATAATATACCATAGTTATATTATAGTTAGAGATACGATGATCAGGTAAATAATTAAAAGCGACAAGTCTAAAATCAAACAAAATGATCCCAAGGAAACAAAAGGCACTTTTATGTCACCTTTCCAGCATTATATGTACGTATAAAGAATGTATATATATATATATATATATATATATATATATATATATATATATATATTAGCCCCAAAAGAAAAAGTAGTATAGAAATAAATTATATAGCTGCCCTCTACCTTCCAAATTAAAGGTTTCCACCTAGAGGGGCGCCTGGGTGGCACAGTCGGTTAAGCGTCCGGCTTCAGCCAGGTCACCATCTCGCGGTCCGTGAGTTCGAGCCCCGCGTCAGGCTCTGGGCTGATGGCTCGGAGCCTGGAGCCTGTTTCCGATTCTGTGTCTCCCTCTCTCTCTGCCCCTCCCCCGTTCATGCTCTGTCTCTCTCTGTCCCAAAAATAAATAAAAAACGTTGAAAAAAAATTTTTTTAAAAAAAATAAAGGTTTCCACCTAGAAATAAGTAAAACAAAATTGACTGTGCCAATCCTAAACACACTCCTTTCCTCAACATTGATAAAAGATTTTCTTGCTTTTAATGACTCATACAATTATATGACATTTGAAAACCAGAACACTGAAAGCCTATATGTGTTTATGTGTTTTCAGAGTAGGTGGGAAATTTGGTGGGGGCGGGGGGGGGGGGGGGGGGAGCGCACATTGATGGGCTCTCTGGTAGAACTCTTCTGGGTCCTTGAATTCCATCCATATAAAGATAAACGGGTCAGGGGCGCCTGGGTGGCGCAGTCGGTTAAGCGTCCGACTTCAGCCAGGTGACGATCTCGCGGTCCGTGAGTTCGAGCCCCGCGTCAGGCTCTGGGCTGATGGCTCGGAGCCTGGAGCCTGTTTCCGATTCTGTGTCTCCCTCTCTCTCTCTGCCCCTCCCCCGTTCATGCTCTGTCTCTCTCTGTCCCAAAAATAAATAAAAAACGTTGAAAAAAAAAAAAAAAAAAAAAAAGATAAACGGGTCAGTGGATTCTGGTTCTGCCATGGCACTGTGAGTCCACTATAGCCTAGCCCTCCTAATGTTTACAATTAAAAACTCTGATAAAAATATGAGAGCTGGAAGGAACTACCTGAACGCTGTGAAAGTAACAAAAGCAAGTGGCTCTGGGGGTATGGGTGAGTTTTCCATTTGCTTTCTTTTCTCATGCCGCTTTATCCTGAGGACAGGACCCAGTTTCAGAGCAGTGTGTGCTATAGGGAGCTAAACGTCCAATAGAAACGTGTCTTTTCTATCCCGAGGAACCAGGAAATGTTAAGCCTACGGGGTGGAGTGAGTGGGAAAAATTCCCAAAGAGGAAGGAAGTATAGAAAGAGGTTCCCTAATTCTGTATATTGGCTCCATCTACCATCTGAGCCAAGCATGCAAGGTACAGATGTAGCAAAAGTTTTGAGAATTTTTTGTCTTAAGTAGGCTTCATGCCCAGCATGGAGCCCAATGAGGGGTAGAGCCCAACACTGGGCTTGAACTCACCACCCTGAGAGCATGACCTGGGCTGAGATCAAGAGTCAGAGGCTTAACAGAATGAGCCACCCAGGTGCCCCAAGGCTTTGAGAATTTAAATGAGATATGAACCACCTGCACAAGTTGCAATCTAATCCCTGAACTATATACATGCAGGACAAAGTGGTACAGCAAAAGCTTGTATGAATTAACTGAGACTTAAACCACTGCCCACAAAGGTATGAAGAACTTAGGTCAGAGACTAAATGGGTTGATTACCTGCTAAAGCAAAACCATCAATATTCTCCTAAGGATTATAAAAAGCTCAGACAGAACCCATATAATATTACATTGACAATGTTCAGAATACAATCTGAAATTACTTGACAACCAAAAAAAAAAAAAAAAAAGGAAGATGTAATCAATTCTTAAGGGAAAAACGACTGATAGATGCCAACCTGAAGATCACCTAAATGGTGAAACTACCAAAGACTTTAAAGGAGCTACTATAGGGCACCCAGGTGGCTCAGTCGGTTAAGTGTCCAACTCTTGATTTCAGTTCAGGTCATGATCTCACAGTTCATGGGATTGAGACCCACCCATGTCGGGCTCTGCACTGACAGCACAGAGCCTGCTTGGCATTCTCTCTCTCTCCTTCACACTCCCTATCACCCATTCACGTGCACACTCTCTCTCTCAAAATAAACAAATTTTAAAAAAGAAAATAAAAAATAAAGGAGCTATTGTAACCATGCTCCATGAGGTAAAGGAAAACACATTTGAAATGAATGAAAAGACAGAAATCTCAGTAGAGCAATAGAAATTAACAACAACAAAACACTCCCATTTGGAAACTTTAGAACAGAAAAATACATTATCCAAAATTATTTAAAAATTTTTCATTGGATGGGTCCGATAGAATGTAGATAACAAAGCAAAGTGAAGATAGATCAAAAGCAATTACCCAAACTAAAGAACAAAGAAAAGATTGAAAAAAAATGAACAGTTTCCAGATCTTTAGGATAATATCAAAGAGCCAAGGATTAGAATTCTACAAACCCATCACTAAACAAATAAATGAAGTTAACAAGGTACACAGATCAAGGTTAATATACAGTATCAATTGTATTCTTTTATACCACTGGCAATTGGAAAATAAAATTTACAAAACTTCCATTTATATTATCACCATGGGGCACGTGCATGGCTCAGTTGGGTACACATCTGGCTTCAGCTCAGGTCATGATCTCACAGTTTGTGAGTTTGAGTCCTGTGTCAGGCTCTGTGCTGACAGCTCAGAGCCTAGAGCTTGCTTCAGATTCTGTGTCTCCCTCTCTCTCTGCCCCACCCATGCTTATGCTCTGTGTCTCTCAAAAATGAATACACATTAAAAATAAATTTATATTATCACCAAAAATCATAAAATACATAGGAATAAATCTAGCAAAAGATGACCAGGATCTGTACACTAAAAACTACAAAACCTTGCTGAAGAAAATTGAAGACTTAAATAAATGGAAAGATACAGCATACTCATGGATTAAAAACTCATTATTTTTAATTTTTTTAATGTTTATTTATTTTGAGAAAGTGAGAGTGAGAGAGAATCCCAAGCAGGCTCTGGAATGTTAGTGCAGAGCCCATCCTGGGGCTTGATCTCATGAACCATGAGATCATGACCTGAGCCAAAGTCAAGAGTCAGACGCTTAAGTGACTGAGCCACCCAGGCACCCAAAAACTCATTATTTTTAAAATGGCAGTATACTTGTGCAAACTGTATTCCATTTGATACCAATAACAATTTAAGCAGGGTTTTTATTTCATTTTTGTTTTGTAGAAATTGACAAACTGATTCTAAAATGTATATGACAATGCAAAGAATCTAGACCAAAGGAATTAAGAAGGAGAATGAGAAAAGCAAAGTTGGAAGTCTTGCCTTACCTGATTTCAATACTATAAAGCTACAAAAACCAAGACAGTTTGGTATTAAAAAAGGCATACAGATAAATGCAACAACAGAATCCAGAAATAGATACATACATGTATCAATTGTTTGGTTGAGGGTGTGTTTACAAAAGTGTCAATTCATAGGGGAAAGTTATTTCAACAAATAATTACAAATTTTTATGTTTTATTTTATATTTGGGAGACAGAGAGAAACAGAGCACGAGCAGGGGAGAGTCAAAGAGAGAGAGACACACACACAGAATCTGAAACAGTCTCCAGGCTCTGAGCTGTCAGCACATAGTGCAATGGGGGGCTTAAACTCATGAACCACGAGATCATGACCTGAGCCAAAGTCAGACACCTAACCGACTGAGCCACCAGGCACTCCTCAACAATAGTTATAGATCAACTGGATATCTGTTTGGAAAAATTGAACATCTATTCTTACTTCACATCATACCCAAAAATTAACTCAAAAGAAGGTCAATGGCCTATGTGTAAACCTAAAATCATAAAACTTCTAGAAGAAAAACTTTGCAACTGTGGATTAAAAAAAATTTCCGCCTGGAGCCTGTTTCCAATTCTTTTTCTCCCTCGCTCTCTGCCCCTCCCCCGTTCATGGTCTGTCTCTCTCTGTCCCAAAAATAAATTAAAAACGTTGAAAAAAAAAATTAAAAAAAAAAAAATTCCTAGATGAGACACCAAAACCACAAACCATAAAAGAAAAGATAGAAAATTGGACTTGATAAAAGTGTAAAACTTTTGTTTTTATAAGGCGCCATTAAGAAAGTGAAAAGGCAAGCCACAGACTGGGAGAAAACATTCACAACATTTATCAAAGGACTTGTACATGGTACTTATAAACAACTCTTACAATTCCATATGAAGACCAATCACCCAGTTTTTTAAATGGACTATTTGAGCAGACAACCGAAGATATATAGAGATGGCCAATAAGCACATGAAAAGATACTCACCATCATTAGTTATTAGGGAAATTCAAATTAAAACCACAATGAGTTACCATTATACATCCACTGGAGTGGCTGAAATGAAAAAGACTGAGCATGTCAAACAATAGCAAGGATGTGGAGTAAACAAAACTCTCCTACCTTCCTGGTAGGAATGTAAAATGGTACAATCAGTTTGGAATATATTTTTGTAATTTCTTAAAAAGTTAAAAATATACCTGCCACAAGACTAAGACATTCTACTCCTGCACATTTAACCAAAAGGAACAAAGACGTCTTTTCCCACAAAGACCAGTACGTGAATGTTCTTGACAGCTTTTTTTTTATAATAGCCCCAAACTGGAAATAACCCAAATGTCCATCAACAAGTAAATAGGATAAACAAACTGTCATGTATCTACACAAAGGAATACAACCCAGCAATAAAAAAGGAATGATCTATTGAGGCATAAAATAGCATGGAAGAATCCAAAAATCATTATGTGAAATGAAAAATTCAGGCAAAAAAAGAGTACACTACATACAAAGTAATCATTAGTGACAGAAAGCAAATCAGTGGTTGCCTGGGGAAAGGTGTGGAGGGAGAGACGGGTTAGAAAACGTATAGAGGCAACTTCTGAGAATGATGGAAATGTTTGTTGCATTGATTGTAGTGGTTACATGGGTGTATACATATGTCAAAACTGTTCCAATCGTGCAGTTCAGATATGTGCGTTGTACTGGACTTCAATTGCATCTCAATAAACTTGTACCAAAAATAAGAGGGGGGAGGGAAAATCCAACTTATTGACAAAGGCAACAAGTAGTTAGTTCATTGCTTCCAGCCATATGGTGAACTGGATAACCTAATTATCTCACTGCAAAACAGTTAGAAATGATTGATAAATTATTAACAAATATCCTGTGTATTAACTTCACTAAAAAGAAAGACACCCAAGTTTAGTCTACTCTGAAAGAGTTGGGAGAGAGGTTGCTGGTGCCTTAAGCAAGGGGCTTTGGTTTAGACAGGCGCTCAGGGACAGGAAGTTGGCTTGGATTTCAGACTGAGACTTCCCCATAATCCTGAAAGCAATGAAGGGCTACACCCTCAGTAAAAGGTTGGTCCAGGAAAACATTCTACTTGCTAGCCCAGGATGAAAATAAGGAAGCTCTTCTGCCTTGGAAAAGGTCTTCTCTGAGAACATGCCTATCCTCATGTGGGCTCAGGGTTTGAATACATACTACCTCCACAGTCAGGTAAACCAAAGTAAAGAAATTAATCTAAAAGGTAGCCCAGGGGGTGCCTGGCCAGCTCAGTGGAAAAAGCATGTGACTCTTGATCTCAGGGTTGTGAATTCAAGCCCCACACTGAGTGTAGAGATTACTAAAAATAAATAAATAAATAAATAAATAAATAAATAAATAAATAAATAAATTTTAAAAAATTTTTGAAATTAAAAAAATAAAATGTGGCCCAGGCTGAAAATGTCCCTGAAGCACCTGACGGGAAAGAAACACAAAACTTCCGTGTATGGTAAAATCTTGAATCAAGCCTCACAGGATGCACCCAATAATACCCCACTGGAAGTGAGCTCACAATACAAAATAACAAAATACACTAGAAACATAGAAAGGCAGTGTGTGTGCAAAGGTATAGCACTTGGGTTAACACTTTTGTTGCTAAAGAGTAGAATTTTTCTACGCAGAGCAAACAAGTAGGCCATAAAATCTCGTGCCTTTTTTCTCAGTGAGGACACACTTAGAACCCCATTAAAAAGAATTAGGAAATATATCTACTATACAGGTCCATGAAATGAAGGAAGCAAGTTACAGAATAATATATAATACATATAGCTTGAGACTTCGTTTTGAAGAAAAAATATAAAGATTATATATTTCTATGTGCATATAATATAGAAATATATACACCAAACTTGCTGGAGTAGGATTTGAGGAGGATTAACAGAGAATTTAAACACCTGTGCTTTGTTCAGATATTATTTTTTCTCTTTTGAAAATGAGCACTTGTAATTTATTTCAATAAAGGAAAATAAAGAGATTTTTGTGTGTGTGACAACAATGGCAACTATTTTTGTCACTGAAACAGACAAAACCCAATTTTCCAAGCGCAGTGCAACTGCTGGGTACAGAGAAGTCAAGCAGTAGATAGAGGAGGACAAACCCAGGGTTCTTTGAAAATCCTGTTTTTCACGCTTCTCTTCGTTTGGCGTTCTGTCACCTAAAACGTAATTATTCAGAGGCTGGTTTTCAGAAAGCGTCTCCTTCCGAGAATAATGCTCATTGAGAACAACTTGGAAATGATTCAAGAACTGACTGCAGGTCACAGTTGCCTTACGCGATAAACTTTATAGCCTCCCCCCAAAGAGATGGGATCACAGCATTAGAAAAGACGGTGAGATCATCTCCTTGCTTGTGCTTGGCTTAAATTTAATCAGGTAGTCAAAGAAATTCTAGTCTAAGCAGAATGATTGGCTGCATATAAAAACATATGAATACTAAAAGACTAACATTTTGAAGAATTGAGTTGTCTGAGATGTCTTGCTAAAAAAAAAAAAAAAAAAAAAAAAGTCTTGTTTAAAAAGAAGATATCTTACCTTTATAAGCCATGGAGAATCACTTGCTATGTTCCAAAGTTAAAAACCTTCTTAGAGATAAAAGGCATATAAAATATTTCCAAGACAAAATTTAAAAATCGAATAGTTAAGGAATTTTGGTCACATTGAAATTTAGTATCTGACATAATTCTAAACATAAGAATTATGAGATCAAGCTGATTCTAGTTTCCTGTTCACAAAATCATCCTCCGATTGGCCAAATTTGGGACATGTTGAGCATCAAAAATAAACAGGAACTATGATTGTAAGATACCAAGTGAATAAAAATCTAGGAGTCCATTGTAATATTCAAAAAAGAAAAAGGGAATGTTATAGCATGCTAGCTTATAAAGCTAGAGGGAAAGCTCTCTAGAAAACCATCATTTGGAATCCCTAAGGCTACAACTGGTTCAGGCAAGGATCATCAGTGTCAGCTAAATCCATCAAGTGGAAGGTTGGGAAGAATATCCATATAATATGGAAGAATCACCCACAAATACTAACCACTTGCAAAGAGGAAAAACACCTTTATAATGGAGAAATCTCTGCTCACCAACTTAATCAAGGGAATCACTCTTAAATTCAGTAATAGTACAGCAACCTGATATTGTTTCCCACTATGAAGCAATGAAAACACACAAGATCACTAGTGAAATCCTCTTGCCAAGAATGTTTAACCTGAATCCAATCAAGCCTTACTGGGTTCATGGGAAATAGAGGGACTAGATGTTAAAAGACAGCATCAGGAAACATCCAAATCCAGAATGTGGGCCCTTCTGCAAGACAACTGTCCTGACTTTAATAGCCCAATGTCATTTTTAAGAAAGGAGGGGAGACTATTCTAGGCTAAAAAGACTAGAGATCTAAAACCAAATGCAATATACTGACTGAATCCTGGCTGGGACAAAAGGGAGGAAGCTGCTGTTAAAAAATTCTGAAACAAATTGGAAAATTTGAATAGAGATTAAATATTCAATGATATTAAGAATTATTATCAGTTTTCCTTGTGTGATCATGATGTTGTAGTTATATACAAAAGAGTCTCCTTATTCTTAGGAAATACATGCTTAAGTTTTTAGATGAAATATCACAATGCCTGAAATTTACTTTAAAATAATGCAGTAGCACGGTGGAAGGAGGATTGCCAATATCTGTCTTTCATCTTTAAAATCAGCAATATGGTTTAACCTAATATATAGAGAGTTAAAGCAGTATAGCAAAACGTTAGCAACTGCTGAATTACTACACAGGTGTTCACTGTGCTATCATTTCCACTTCTCCATGTTGGAAAATTTTTTCTACTAAAAAGTTGGGGGATGGGTGAAATTCTCAAAAATTATCTTCCTTAGAAAACATCTACCAAATTTACCTCAAATTTTGAAGAAGTACCTTAACTTGTTTTTTTTTTATGGGTATTTATTTTTATTGAGAGAGTGAGAACAGGGGAGCAGGACAGAGGGAGAGAAGGGGGGAGGAGAGAGAGAGGGAGAGAGGGAGAGAGGGAGAGAGACAGAATCCCAAGCAGGCTCCACAATCAGCTCAGAGCCCAATGCACTTGATCTTGGGACCAGATCACCACCTGAGCCAGTCAGTTAAGCTACCCTGGCGCCCCTACCTTAACTATTCTAAAGAAGTGGTTTGCTTTCCCTCATTTATTTACTCACCATTCATTCGAAGACTACACCTAAAACGTGCTTTAATTATTGCAAATATTCTAATGCTAGAATAGAAACAGAAATACCAAAATCATCAGCACAAGATTTAGATGCGTAACTGGTTTTATACCCAAATAACAAACTTAACAGCAGTAAAACAAATTGTTTATTACAGCATAAAATGCGTTATATTAAATTTACACAATGATATATAAAAACACATACTGTTTATATCAAACAGTAATTTAACATCAATAGAAATATAAAAAACACTTACTACTCATGCACAAAACATGCATATATTGGTATAAAAAAAACAGCTTTACACAATACTGTTTACCAAAAAAAATTTTTTTTTTAAAAAAAGCCCTTCCAGACAGGGTCAGTGGTCCAATCTGGACTGGATTGCACTAATATGTTCGGGCCAATGTTCAGGTGGCACAGTGTTCAGTGAGCAATTCTGGGCTTGGAGTCGCACTCAAAGGTTATGTCATTAGAAGTGAATTTTTCTGTACCCAAGGACCAAAATGTTATCCCAAAGGCAAGACCTTCCAGGAAGAAATGGCTGGATCTGCTGCAACTCAGAGAGGAGGAGAAAGGCATCAAAATGTTGGCTAATCGGCCCTAAAAGGGTAACTGTAACCAGGGCCTAGGCACCAAGTGCGGCAAAAGTTTTAGTGAATCCTTTTAAGGTTATTACCAGCCTCCCTTATCCAGGTCACCAGCTCTGGATCTAGGGTCTGGTCTTCGAGTTCTGAGTCCAGTTAACCAAACAGTTCTGGGAAGAAAACAGAATGGGGATACAGCTAAGAAAGGGAGACGATATAAAAAATTCCGGAAAACAATGACTGTCCGTCGTACCTACTTCACACACTTGTATGTGATGCCTCTCAACCGGAAAACTCTCGTGGAGACACTGCCCTAAAGACCCAAGAAGCAAATGTATGTCCTAAATTCCATCCACCTGACCTTCAGGTCAAAAGTAATCTGAATCTCATCCCAGTAAGACTTGAGCATCGAAACCTGCGCCTTCACCGATGCTCAGAGTATTTCAAATAAAAATCACCTGCTACCACAAAACTCGTTCACTACCACCACCAGCAAAACTCAGTATTTACTCCTAACCAGCAAAACATTCTTTACCTTCCATTAAAGGCACTAGTGTCCCTACATGATGAAGACGAGACATAATTTACCTCAACAAAAGGAAAAGCATTCCAGGGAACTGTCACACAGAAAAAGAAGTCGCCACCTTGCTCCTGGGTAACTAGACAACAGCCCATCCTCCCCCCCCCCCCCCCGCCCCCCCCACAATGATGTCCCTCAAACGGTCGTCATCAGTTTCAGGGAGCCGGACCGAAAGCGGAGGATCTTCTTCTTGAGGTTATGGGAAGCCTTGATTTTGACAAAGGTTTTCGTGGGGTTGCCGTGGAGGTCTGGGCCTGCGACCGCCTGGATGGGGAGAGTCTGCACGAACTGGGACCAGATGAGGCCCCCGCTCTCCTCGGAGTCACTGGAGCTCGTGCTGTCGCCCGCGAACTCCCCCTCGCTCACGCTGGACTCGCTGTCCCCGAAGCAGTTGGTGGTGTAGTTGCTGCGCTCGTCGTCGCTGGTGTCCAGCACGGTGGAGTGGAAGAGCGACTCGCACTCGGCCGAGTACTCCGAGTCGCTGGCCACGTAAGCGTAGGGGCTGGCGTAGGGCAGCGGCACCGCGGCGGGGTACAGACCCACGTGCTCACGCCGGCCGCGCCGCGACCGCCGCAGTGCCTCTTCCAGGGACACCTCCGCGGCCGAGCGCCAGCGCCGCGAGTCGGTTCGCTTGTGCTTGGGCTTGGCCACCAGCGCCTCCCGGCCGTGGCCGTGCGCCCTGGCCGCCCCCGCCCTGTGGCCCCCAGCCAGCGGCCGGCTGGGGAGGCCCGCCTCGGGCTGGCCGCCCCCGCCCTTCCTGCCCCGCGACGAGGCCTTCCTGAGCTTCTTATTTGTATCCACGTCGTCGGGGAACCGGCACTTCTTGCCGGCCGCGCGGCTCTTCTCCCTCACGGCGGGCAGCGCGCCGTCCGGCCCGTGGAGGGCCTGGGCCCGGTGCTTCGGGCCGCAGCCCCGCGGCCCGGCCGCCGTCCGGGCGCCGCGATGGGGCCGGCCGCCGGGCTGCGGGCCCGGGCCCGACTGCGCCTTCACGGGGGGCGCTTCCTCCAGGCTCTGCGAAGAGGAGCCCTCGCTCTTGAAATCCAGCGCGGGCCGCTCCTCCACCGCGAAAGCGGCGGCCAGCAGCGCCGCGGGGGCGACAGGGGGCGCTGCCGGAGGGGCGGGCGGCAGGCCGCCTTTCTGGGACACCTTTTTCAGCGGCTGCCCAGCTTTGTTCTCCTGCGGCGGGGCCGGGCCCCTCCCAGGGCTCTCCTTCGGAGAGGCAGCGAGGACCTGAATGCTGTCTCTGGGGGAGTCCCCCGTCACAGCGGCGGGCCCCCGAGCGTGTTCCTGCGAAGCTGGCTTGGCATTCTTGGGCAGATGCTTACTTGGAAGTTCAGTGGCAGCGCCCTCCGGCGGGGACAACCTCTTACTTTCCAGTGGTTCGGCCTTTGAGTCTTTGGACCACTGCTTCGGCGGGGAGAACGTCCCACTGTCCAAAGAAGGGCCTCCGCCAGGGGGCAAAAGCACCTGTTTAGGATTCTTAAGGTTCCCGCTGTTGCCCTGTAAGACGCCCCCGGTCACTCTGATACAAACGCTCCCGTTCCTCAGAAGCCCCTTCGTGGGGTCAGCGTTCACACTGGTTCTTGGTTTGTTGGTCCTTACGGGGTGTGTTTTTTTCTGGACCAGGCTCAGAATGTAGCCGTCCATTTTCTTACTGGACGAAGGATGGGGAGCAGACCACAAACTGCTTGGAGATGGTAAGGAAGTGGCTGTCTTGATGGCGTCCGGCTCAGATCCATCACAGATGTCACCGGCATGGTTACCAAGCCTCTCCTCTTCCCTCAGAGGGTTGCCCGTCAGGCAAAGGAGAAACATGGGGCTCTGCACGGCCACGGCGTGAAGCGGACTGGGATAGCGATACACATCGTTCCCGTTTTTAGACACCAGATCACACTGGTACTTGGGATGCACATCTGCAATGACACCAAGGGAATTAAATTGTGATGTAGAGGGGGAACGGCAAACCGCCCCTGAGGCCTGGTCTTCGCAGCGGCCTTCTTTGTATTCCAACCGTCCTATGAGATCTGAAAAACATTTAAAGGATACACTCTGAAGAACTGAATCGGTCAGCACCAGCTTGACTCAGGCCAATTTCTACGAAAACACACTCACTGGGGGAGAGACAGAATGCTAAAGAATCAACAACTATTCCTACAAGCTGTTCTAGGTTTTTTTTTGTCTTGTTTTGTTTTTTAATGTTTATTTTTGAGAGAGAGAGAGCGGGGGAGGGGCAGAGAGAAAGGGAGACAGAATCCGAAACCGGTTCCAGGCTCCAGGCTGTCAGCACAGAGCCCAACGCGGGGTTCCAAGTCACGAACCATGACGTCATGACCTGAGCCAAAGTCAGAGGCTTAACTGACTGAGCCACCCAGGCGCCCCTTTTTTAAAAAGAATTTTTTTAATGTTTATTTATTTTTGAGAGACAGAGAGAGAGAGCAATCTGCTCTACAGCCCATACTATTGGATGAGGGAAACAAATATTTAACAAAGATATTTGTAACAAGATATGATACATCCTCCATCCTCCGAGGGAAAAATATTCAGCCATTAAAAATCCTTTCAAACTATTGAATAATACGGGGATATGCTTTAAAGGTTAGTGAAAAGCATGATATAATACCAGACTATGATTATAATTTTAGCCAGACTATATATGTGAAGAAAGAAAGTCTGAGATGAAGCACCCCAAGATGCCAATACCACTGCAGTGTAGTGAGAAAGCAAGTGAGATTTACTTTCTTCTTCGTTTTCTATTTTCTAAATTTTCAGTAAGTATGCACTGCATTTATAACTAGGAAAAAAAACCCTTATTTTTTGAGTCA
Source organism: Panthera pardus (assembly GCF_024362965.1). Taxonomy (NCBI): domain Eukaryota; kingdom Metazoa; phylum Chordata; class Mammalia; order Carnivora; family Felidae; genus Panthera; species Panthera pardus. Next base: position 97,693,731 of record NW_026526810.1, on the reverse strand, counting down.
TTCTTTCTCTGGGCCCTCTGTGTTCTATTCTTGGTTTCCTTTTGAAATACTGCAGATAAACTGTACTTTCTCTGAGCTTTCTCCTCATATTCTTTTTTTTTTTTTTTTTTAGGCTCAATTCTTAATGACATATGTTCGAGTATAACAGTCAGTTGAAAGGTCAAAGAAACTGATCAAATTTCACTGGAGAGTAACCAAACGTAAATAATAATCACTTTATATTTTTAAGAATGACACTAAAAAATAAGGCAATATTTTTTAATTTTTTTTTTACATTTATTTATTTTTGAGACACAGAGAGACAGAGCACAAGTGGGAAGGCGCAGAGAGAAAAGGAGACAGAATCTGCAGCAGGCTCCAGGCTCTGAGCTGTCAGAACAGAGCCCGACGTGGGGCTCGAACTCACAAACTATGAGATCATGACCTGAGCCGAAGTTGGACGCTCAATCAACCGAGCCATCCAGGCGCCCCAATAAGGCAATATTTTTAACTGGGAAGGAATTCTTGATACGGTTTTAAGAGATTGAGCTGTTGTATTAATGAATAAATTTTCACATCTCAAAAATGTAAATGCCAAAATACAATGAAATCAAGCTTTCTTGCTGAATTAAATGATTTTGATGTCTTTCCTTGGTGACTGTTGTAAATATCAAATCCCTTTAATGAACTTAGAGAAAATCAAAGTTTTTATCACTACTTAAGATATCCTGTATTATATTTATTCACTCAAATATTGAAAACTTACTATGTGCTGGATTCTATGTAAATTATTTAAGTTAAGGGAAAGCTCCATGACCTTCAATGATAATTAGAAGTCCTGGGGAAAAATACAGTCTGGACCCAGTAATGATACGATTCATTTGTAAAGCAAAGATTATTATAATATAAAATGTGCTGTGTCCCTACCCGCCACCTCCACTCCCAATAGCTTACGGCAACAAGGAGAAGAAACCTTTCTAGCTAATATCGTCGCTCATCTTTCCTCCTGTACTACCATATACTCGCCCTACTTAAAGCATTGCCCTACATTTACCCACACTTTACTATTCTGTCCCTTTTCCCAACTTACAGTTAAGGAACAAGACAGACATCTCAGTCTCCAAGGCCCAGTACAACTGTCTCAATTATGTGAAGATGTGGCATTTGGGAGATCAGGAGTCTGTCTTCAAAGAAAACCTATACCAAACGCCTTTAATGGGTTTTAAAGTTTCCCTCTGAAACCAGATCTGCAGAGTGAAGGGGAGCAATTACCAATGAACTTGAGGGCTAGACACTCTAGATAACACAGATGTGTGCTTCCCCAAATGATTGCTGCTGACAGCACAGTGTACAAACTCAAAGACACCAGCCACTTAGCAGCCTCAGTTGTTTGGCGTTATGTTTGCATTGCTTGGATCTCAAAAGTTCAGCCTTAGGCCCAAGTGGAGAACACAGACAAACCAAGGGTGCAGTGACTTGCGCTATAGCACCTACAGCTCTCCATATCCTCTCTGCTCTTCTAAGGAATCACAGTAAAGCAAAACTAAGAAAGGAGTCCCAAGTTTCAGCAACAATTCTGCCATTCAGAAAATGAGGAGCCCCTGGAGAACTGTTTTATAAAACCAAATTCCTCCTCTGTTCAATGAGAAGGTTGAACACAGAAATTTCTGAATTCCTAGTGTGCTGGGAAAACATGGACCTGACAACTGGTCCTGAGCTTGAATCCTGCCTCTGCCACTCGCTAGTATATTAACCTTAAACAATGAACCTGTTAATTAACCTAACTAGACCTCATTTTTCTGACATACAAACGGGAGCTAACAAGACTTGCACACCCTGCAGAACTACTGGGAGGATTCAAAGGAGATAAATATATGCAGAGCATCCAGTACGTGTTTGACACATAGTGGAAATGCAGAAACTTCCAATACCGACAAGAGCATGACTCTCTCCTGAGGTCACTCCAAGGATAGCCCAAAGTGGAAACAATGGCACATGGCCTACGGGAATCTCATCCCACCCACCTCCTAAAAGAAAAGACAAGCTGCCATCACGCAAGACTTTCTGGAGAATGTGGAGGGACCACTGCTCCCTGAAGTGCCAAGCAGCCTGACAGACATATTTAACTTACTGTAAGCTTTAGCTTTAAATGATTATAAAAAAAGAGATCCAAAGTGGCTTTCCAAAGAAATACAAACAAGTCAAACTCACAGCAAAGGCTCACAAACAGAGCTCAAGACCTGTAATATTGGGACAGGATTTCTAAAGAGAAGCTGTCTTGCTACTATCACAATATAAAGCTATGTCATGAAACGTAGCAAGTTGATGAACTTCTCTGACCTTTTGTTTTTCTGTCAGTAGAAGGGGTTAAAGCTAGATAACCGTTAAGGGCCTTTCACCTTTTCCAGCTAAAAATGTCTATCAATTCTAAAAAGTCTTACCTGCAGATTTGGGGCAACCATCTGAGATAGTCAAGGTTGCCTCCAAGGGGCTGCAAAAGCAGGTGCTGGAATGACAACTGGATAAACACTCACTGAAGACCGAGTTAGAGGAATTGGAAAGGGATCCTGAAGCCCCATCACTCAGCTCATAAAACCCTACAAATAAAAACACCATTTGGAATTAAGATCATGTCAAGCAATAGCATACATTTGTGTTTAAAAGGAAAAGGGTTAATCATCTAGAAAAGGTAGGAAGGGGACACTGGTGGGGTGGGGAGCGATTCTGGTTCACTGGATTTAGTGTGAATTTCAAGTTTTATTTCAAGTAATCCTTAGGAAAAGGCAAAGAGCCCATATCTATGGATACATTTCAAAGCTACTCTCACCCTCAAACTGACCTGCCTTTTTGACCCCACCTTTAAAGATGTGCAAGGAAAGAGACTTAGATCTGTCAAAGCCCCAACTTTATCATGACCGTTTCAGAAAGAATAATTTGAAGAAAAAAATCTATTTAAGGAGCCAAATGGCTTAAAAGAAGAAGAAGAAGAAAAAAAAAAAAACTTTTGAAGTGGTCTCAGGAAGTTGAAGTGTGACTAATTTTCTAGCCCAGTTCTGACTTTCTCAAGTTTCAAAGGAGGACTGCTCTTCCAGAAATTTGAATAGAAGCTTTTATTTTTAAACTCAGGAGACTCCAGTCAGATCAATCTCATTATTAGAAATTTGGTCATCTGGTTTTATTTCCCTCTCATACAACTGAATGGCAGACTGCTTTTTTTTATTCTCTCTGCACTAGAAACAAACTCCATTGCCTTTTGCAGGTGTGGGAAAGTTAAACAGTGGAATGAAGTAGAACTCAAGTGCAGAATTCTGTCCTAGTGTCACACACTCACCTGAGCTGGGCCGACTGTCTGTCTCCAGGTGCTCTTCAGATGTCTTTTCTACATCCAGTCTCAGGTCACTTATCTGCTTGTCAAGTTCTTGCAACTGATTCAACAAACCAGCATCTCTTCTCCTCAAACAATTCTGATTGGGGGGTGGGGGGGGGCAGAAATGAACACATTTTGGTGACAAAGAATCAGAAAGTCTGCTCTAAGTACTCAAATTGCCATTTGGAAAGTTCACTAAATCTTCCAAAACCAAAACTTTTAATGGATGACCTGAAATTAAAAAAACAAACAAACAAACAAAAACACACAAAAAACAAAACAAAACAAAAAAACCTTCAAGAATATGTCCTATGTTTCATTTCACTTTCTCACATTTTGCGGTGCTATAAAATTTCTTCATAAAAACAGGACTTGCTTTTTGTTTCAACTTATACAAACTCACTTTGTATAGGTTAAGGATAAGAAAACACAATGAGGTTCTTTTAAATCCTCTATGTACACCCAATTTCTTGCAAAACAGTGCTTCACAGCAGACTCTTTAATTTGAAGTCAGAGTGTAACAGATTCCCTACAATACACTATACTCTTACTTAGGTGAGATTTTCTGGCCAAATGTCCTGCAGAGTTTTGTCTTCTCTTAGTTGCTTTGTGGGGTTTAATCAGTCTTAGGGCCTTTGAAAGCGAGAAACGAATACTAATAGCCAGTGCCAAGTATAATGTGAGCTAGCAAAATCCAAAACCCTCAAGGGAAGGTCCATCAAGATTTGAACTCAACTCAGGTTTCCAAAGATGACAGATCTGTAGTGCTAACTCACACTGCCACCTAGTGCTTCCTATTGCTGGAAAAGCAAAAGGACTAAAAAGGCATCTGGTTCAAATCGCGAATGCCAAGTCTACAAATGAAAATAGTACCACAAACACTGACTGGACTGAAATTCTCCTGACATGCTGCCTTGCTCCCCTCCAGGGGACAACAGGAATGTGCCACTCACAATCTTGAGATTCGTGAAGACAAAAAGGGGCTATTGTAAAAGACAATGCACAAAAATGTCAATGACAAGGGATCACCAGCAAGAATGGAGTCAAACCAATGTTACATGCACATCTGGTCGGCGACCAAAGAAAAGGTAAAATGCCAAATAGGTATTGTACAAAGCAGGATACATCCTTGAAAAACAGATGTAACAGGAGTATCTATTCCTCCTGTCTGTCCTTTGATTTAAAAAGCTTGTAGACAAAAACCTTATATGCCTTTTGACTACAATGAGTTTCTTCAGGAGACATGAACCACAGTAAAAGTACTGTGATGCTGAGAGACAGAGAGGGAGAGACTGGAGAGAGAAATTATCTGAAAAGAGATAATACAAGAAACCCTTTGACAAATAACCACACGGCATCACTATGTTCGCTGTTGTAGGAGGAGGGACGTTATCTAGCATGCGTCTAGTTTCAGACAGTATCACATGGCCAAAAAAAGATTTTTTTTCTCTCTTTTCAAAACTACATTTTTGAGGTCACCGTAACAAAGCTGCCGCCATTATTCTGAGGCGGGGTCAAAAGCTGTTCATCAATACATTAAGCGCCAAAGTTCTTTTCCTTCCCCATTAACGAAGATGGCACAGGATGGCTGGCTGAGACGCTGACGGAAATCCAGTAAGATAAACGCTGTCTTAAGAGCAGGTTCTCTCTTCTTCCCCCTCCACCACCAGTCACATAAAATATGAGGGGACGGGGCACTTTCCCCAGCCAAATTTCTATCATTTGCATCTGTGTTAGCTGCTTCATACAAAGGGCTTCTATATGAAATTAAGCAGCAGCCCGGCAAAAGCTGGCATGCGGGGGAGAGCCCTGGGAGTGGCAGGGCGCCCTACGTGAGCTTCCGCGTAATCGTAAAATTCTGCATTGGACAGTTAACCTCGCCACAAGCCCCCTCCTCGGCTTTTGTCCCTTCTCGGCGGGAGGACACGAAGCTAAGACCTCCAAAAGATAGGGTATTTTAAAGGAGGGTTTGCAAACATTCGGGGAGAGGGGCGTTGCATTCGTCGAAGTGGAGAGATTTGGAGGTTACAACCAGGCGACTCCAAGAATCCCGAAGGCAGAGCGGGAGGGGAGGGCTGCCACCCCTCCCGGCAATCCGCGCGGGGTCGCCAGCCCCTCACCTGACACAAAGCGGGGACACGCCAGGAACGCGTGGGCGACGGCGGCCCACGCGCCGCGCGCGCCCACGCAGGAATGGGGGTCCCGGAACGTGGAGCGTCTCCCCGGCCAGAGACGCCCTCACGCCCACCCCCAGGCCACCTGCCCGAACCCCAGTCCCCGTGCAGGGACAGCCGTGCCCCTTCCTCCAGGCACCGCTTACCAACTGCTTCCGCAGCAGCAAGATATTCTCTTCCAAGAACTTCTCCTCCAGGCGGCTGCGCTGCGCCGCCTCCCCCGGCAGCTCCCCAGCGCGGGGCGCAGCGCTCCCCGCGCCCCCGGCGCCACGCAGGGCACCCCGGACCAGCAGCTCCTGGCGCTGGCGCAGGTACTCCAGCTCCGCCAGCCCGGCCAGCGTGGCCTCCTGCCGCTCCCGGGTGCGCTGCCGCTCCGTGTCCGCCTCGCCCTTCTCCCGCCAGCGCCCCTCGGGCTCCGCCGCGCGCGGCTCGCCCCGGGCCGGCGCCTGCGGCTCCAGCTCCCTCGCCGTCCCGGCCGCACTCGGCTTCATGGCCCCCACCCCTGCAGGAGCGCCCGTCACCGCAGCCGGGCCGCCCGGGCGGAGGAGCGGGCGCTAGGGCTGCGGCCGGGGGCTCATGCCGCCCCCGAGTCGGGGCGCAGCGACGGGGCGACAGCCAGAAGCGCCCGGGACCCGCTCGCGGCCGCGGGCTGCAGCCGTCCGGGCCCGGGCGGCGCCGTCCGCTGTCGCCGCGCGTCCCTCGCCGCGGCCCCGCAGCTGATAACGCCCTGCTCGGCGCTACGTCACGCGCGGCGGCCCGGCAAACCCCCGCCTGGCGCCCGCCTCCCCGCGCCGGCCCCTCCGCTCCGAGGCCCGCTCCCCCAGGCTTCCCCCTCTCCTGTCAGGGGCGCCGCTGGCGCTCAGCGCCAGCCTCCTCCTCGCTAGGCCCTCCCCGCTCCTCCCTCTCTCCTCCCCCGCTCTTCCCGCGGGCCTCCTCGCCCCCTTTTCGGGTTTACTGCACCCAATTTTTTGCCTCGCTCCTTATTGGTTCTTTTCCCCTCGCACAAAGCAAGGGGCGAGCTCCTCGAGCCCCAGCATCCTGTTACAGTCGGCCTCGCAGGCAGGGTCGCGAAGGGACGCGGCAGTTGGGCTCCCCAGAGAACTTTCTGAAACTCGACCGAGTTGCAGCACACAATCTTAACCCTTTCCCCCCACGTGCACTGTTCACATCCACTCACACCGATTTCGCTTTCTTTCACCTTGCCGAGCAAGGTACTGAGAGTGCATTCAAAGACCGTTTCTTTGGCTCCGCTCTGTAAAGACAGGCAATACCCAAAGCACAGTGCGATGTCGTTCTAAAACTGTCTCAGTCTTAGTTTTGTTGCTGTTTTATCTTTTCACGAAAGGCATATAAAATTAGGCAGGAGGATGTCGCTGTAAAGCCAGGGGTTGCATCCATTCTTTCACAAGCCTGGGGTTTCATGTGTGTGCGCGCGCGCGCCTGCGCGCTTTGGTTTTTGTTTGGGCTTTTTATTGTTGTTATTTGCTATCTTGGGCAAACACAAGAGCTCAGACTCCGAAATCAGGCTGTCTGAATGTGAATCCTGTTCCAGCCTTGACTAGCTGTGCAAGCAAGTTACTTCGCCTCTCTATGCCTCTCTTTCCCCAACCGTAAAATGGAGCTACTAACAGAACCTGCCTGTTCTAAGAATTACATTATATAAGTATAAGCAATATACTGTTATAAGTATAAGTAATGTACATTACTGTTATAAGTAATATACATTATATAATATGTATTTGTGGGGCGGGGTGAGCGTGTGCGTTTACAACGTGGCAAGCTCGTAGATAGTAAGGATTATATGAGTTGTGGCTTCTCCCCCCCCCCCCCCCCCCCCCACTCCAGAGAGACCTATAAACTTTCCCCCTGAAGTAGCATTTGTGGTATGGTCACCTCTGTCCCTCTTAGACACAGGGAATTTCAGTGGGATAGAGAGGTCTGGAAATGCCACTAGCTGGCTTGTCTATGGAAAAGCAACGTATCTGTTTTAAAAAGCAATACATCAAAAAGCCTCATAAATTAAATCCAACAAGTTACAATCTGCTGAAGTTCAGGCAAAGTGCTGTGTGAAGGAATGCATCCTATATCATTATGTCAGACTCGACCACCACTGCCCAGCTGCCTCTTCTACCCTGTGTGGTCTAACCCTCCCTCCAAGATCAGTTCACTTCCCTCTTCTGCACTCTGGTTAATTGCATGAATATCTGATTCTTACCAAATGCTATTTGTTTGGTTATTTATCTGGGTGTGTACATACATATCTATGTATGTAGAGTTTTATGTGTATTTCTTCTCTCCAATTATGTTATAAAAATTGCCTGAAGGCAGAGACTGTTTTAATACCCTCTTAGTATTACCATACTCAAAACAGTGCCTTGCAAGGATCCAACTGATGTTCTCTAGAGACTCAAAAAAATGGAGGTTGATTGTAAATTGTTTCTACCTTAACATACTATCTAAATTAATAGCACCCATTTAATCTCTGCGACAAGTAGAATCAACTCAATACTTACTGAAAACAAAACAAAACAAAAATACAAAAGTTCCCTTGCCACCCTCCACTGACCTCTCCATTGCTGTCCCTCACAGACATAAAAGAAACTATAACTACAACCATGATTCATAATTAACAAGGTTGTTTATCAGGTCTAAAAACAGAATTCTGTTCAAGTGTTCATCAGCATACAAAATCACTTCTATTCAGGTCACCTCTTCTTTATGCCAACTGTGTGCCAAACACTTTTCTCGGTAACACAGGAACTAATTTTCTTCCATAACTTCAGTGAGGCGCTGAGGAATAATGACAGATCCTGCATGCCAAAGGCCACTCACCCACGTCCTCATCATTGTCTCATTCTATTAATTTCTAAGCAAGCTTCCTGCTTTCTAGCTCTGAATTAGATTCCTTTTGGCTGGGTGGAGTCTATTATTGTGGCCTGGGTTATGTCACACATCGACAACTATATTTATATAGTTGAGGGGGGAGAAAAGCTGAAACATGTTTTACACCCTACTAATAAATCTTGCTGGAGCAGACAGACAAGTCGCTGTGTCTCGGAACCTCCCCCCCATCCCACCCCCTCCCCACCAAATGCCACTTGGAGCTGGCTCATTAGTCCCAAGCAAACCATTTGCCATAACAGCTTGTACATCTCCATGAAAAAGTGTTCCCAGCTAGTTTAAGTATTAAAACTAACCTATTCAAATGGTTCCACCAGTAAAATGGTCACAAATAGGAAAAAGAGGTTATGCTTTCCAAAGTATCCATTACACATTAATAAATAATGCTGTTCATTCACATGCCAATTAAAACAAACTTGGGCCGTCAAGTGAAATTAGAAGCAAGGAGCTCAATGCTGGAGCTCTTTGTTTGTGTAGGTTGTTTTGTTTTGTTTTGTTTTTTTCTGAAAACTCCCAATGTCATCAGATTAAGTGTGACTAGCTGGGTTGCCCCTATTCTCTTCTTAACGGCCAAATTTTCTCCTCTCCAGTCTAGGCCTGGCTTTTCCTTCCTCTTTGATTCTTTGTTTTGGTGGCAGGTATTCCGGAGGCAGTTGAAGGTAATCACCCACTGCTCACAGCTCCCTTCTGCTGCCAGAAGGATCTCACTTCCTCCTACTGTTTTGATTTTTTCTTTCTCTACTTTTTAAAGCAGGTGCTGGGTGCTTCTTCCTCCACGGATGCTACTTTGTTATCTCCTTTCTAGTATTGGTCAGCCCTAGTTAGTTCTTTTGCTTCCACGCCCCACCCAAGCCTCAGTTTCTCAGAAAAGCTGTTAGTCCCCAGTCTGAGAGTGTGGCACTCAAGATGGAGTGGATCTGCCACCTGGGGCACCTGGGGGGTAAGATTAAAGTTGCTAACATGGAAAAGTCTTGACTCAATATGTCGTAGTTGGGTAGTTTATGCTTCAACATATTTCCTGGGCACAGCCAGGAAGAGTCCCTCAGATCACACAGTCTGACCCTTTGCCCTTGGGCAGAACCCTCCCACCAGCACCCCCACCAAAGTCTCAGAATCCTACAAATGCCTTCTCCACCAGTGAACATTCTACTACAGCCGGGAAAAATAAGGAGCATCAATTGCACGTTTTGCTCTCCGGCAAAGCAACAAAATGATGCCTTGCAGCTTTTATGGCCAAACAAACACAAATGATGTAATTGGGAAAAGCTGTCTCCAAATAGGAGGGAGAAAAATAAAGGGCAATCCTTTGAGTTGGGGTGATGACCACCATTCGAGGGTCTGGGATCAAAGCTCCAGCCAGACATCAAAGCCCATTTGAGTCTAATGCCAAAAGAGCCACAGTGAATTAAACTTCATATATAAACTAATTATAGCTTGACCCCACAATCAGTCTTCAGTGAGCACATAGGGGAAAGAAAGCAGACATTGAAACAAAGGATCAAGAAAAAGGAAAAGTTGGTAGCAAAACTGGGCAACATCATGGCCCTGACCACTTTAAAACTCTTTTGAGGGCAGGGGGGAATCAGGGAATGGTGGTGGAAAAAGCAAACTTGTGACAATGCGGGTCTTGTTTGCAAGCCCATGAAACAGCTCTTTCCACCCTCACTGACTCGTGCACAACCACACACTTCATTACTCCTGGAAGAAAAGGTTATCTGTTAACTGTTTTAGCGTCGTTATAAAGATTCCCTGTCGCCGGGTTTCTGTTGAAGAAGCACTGGATGATTCCATGAAGTTTGAGGGTGAGTTCTTCAGGAAGCTCAGCTTCCTGATACAGCACACCCTAAGTTGCAGACTCTCACTGTGGGGGTAACTTGCATCCCCCCACGGTCTGCATCACTGATGTCTCCACCAACCTCAGACTTCAGTCTCTTAGCTCTGACATTTACAGATGGAAGTTGGTGTGTACCAAGAGTGCAAACACCCTAGAACATGGCCTTTACTAACACCGTGAAACTACTTCATTCCCAGGCAAAATTTAAAGGTGTTTCAGAGACAAGTAGTCACTTGAAATAATTCTGGTCAGTGGGTTTTGCCCTTACTCTGCTGTAGTGGGACTGGTCCCTAATTCAGTGAAATTCTCCATCTCATGAACTCAAACTATTACACATGTAATTTGATAACCCACAGAACATTTTCAATCGTATTTATTTGTAGATGAGCATTAGTGATTTCTTAATTAAAGTAACAAAATCTAATTATAGCCTGAGTTGCTTTCATGAGAGAAAGACATTTTAAAGCAGGCGCTCCTATAAGATAAAAACAAATACATGCCATTATCCTTGCCTTGCACCTCTTGGAGTAATCATTCATTTATTCAACAGATATGTATTTCTAATACATGACAGGCACTGGCGATACAGTTGTGAACAGATCAGACATAATTCCTGCCTTCATGAAGTTTATGGTCTAGGATTTTAACTGGCACTAATTAAATAATTATATACATATATGTATGATATATATTCAAATATATACATATTTCTACATATATTTTCAAATACATGTATTTCTAAATATATTTCCAAATTTATATACAATTCCAAATTGTGAAACTACCACTGAATCAGCAAAATAATGTTTTCAAAGCAGATATATGCTGTAATTATATCTAAAAAGTCATACTCAAGTAAAATCACAAAAAAATTATGGCATTTATAAAAAATGTTTTTTACAGGGAAAGGGATCTTATATTTTACTTTTTATTGTCTTAAAAAAAATTTACTCCCCTAAAAGCTATACTTAAAATGTCTATAGGGAGGGCACCTGGGTAGCTTAGTTGAACATCCGACTCTTGATTTTGGTTCAGGTCATGATCCCAAGGTCTTGGGATCAAGCCTCGTATTGGGCTCATGGAGCCTGCTCAAGATTCTCTCTGGAGTGCCTGGGTGGCTCAGTCAGTTAAGCTTCCGACATCGGCTCAGGTCATGATCTCATTGTTCGTGAACTCGAGCCCCACGTCGGGCTCTGTGCAGATGGCTCAGAGCCTGGAGCCTGTTCAGACTCTGTGTCTCCCTCTCTCTCTGCCCCTCCCCTGCTTGCATTCTGTCTCTTTCTCAAAAATAAAATAAAAACATTTTTAAAAAAAGATTCTCTCTCTCTTTCCCCCTGCCCTTCTCATGCTCACTCTCTCTCTCTAAAAAAAAAAAAAAAAAAAAAAAGTCTATAAGGAGATACTTGCTGTATAGCAAAATTCAATATTTCCACCTAAATATCATTCATTGAAAGGTAGTAACTAGTATGTACAAATAAACTTCAAGATAATGAATTACAAATCGACTACTTTTCCTCAGAACAATCTCAGGAAGGAGAAAGAGAAAGCATGACTCTAACCCATAGTATTATGAGCAATTTCCAGTGTGGTTTCCGGATCATTTCCACACCAGCAAAGAGAAATGACTGAGGAGCAGCAGAGCTCTAGGTTACTAACATGAAAGCAGAGGCTTTTGCTTTAGGAAAGAGACAACTGGTCCAGTTCCTTCGTTCCCTTGGCTCCTATGAACCTAGCCTCTCTGAGGCAAGGCAGGAACCGAACCAGAACTCAAAACGAGCTTCCACACTGAGTTCTGGGCCCATGTTTCCCCCCAACACCCACAAAGCGGCTTTAATTAAGATCCCTCAGGGCCGAGGGATCCCTGTGGAAAAGCCCAGAATGCCATTATCACCCTGTGAGAGGCTGAAAGCTCTCACTGCGGGCTGAGGCTTAGGTGGCCCCACGGGGAGCCTGCTTCCTCTAATCCCATTGCACCTTTGCAGCCGCAGCGTGTGAAGAGTCGCACATCTACTTCAAACAGAAGTTGGGCCTTGGGTATGTTTGGGCTGAGGGGAAGGCTGGGGGTTGAGAAGAGCGTCAGATTCAAAGAGAAGTCAGCTGGGATGACAGGCAGTGGCTGTATGCGGCTCCAGCCCCCAGAGACTGAAGCGGCTGATAGGAGGGCTGGGGGCTCCATTTCCATCTCTCTCTGCACCTCAGGGGTCTCTCCCTCCAGAGCCAGGATCCTTTGAAGTCTGGGAGGATGGTTTTGACAACAGATGGGACAATTCACTTCTGTTCGCTTTGGTTCCTGCAGACTGAATTCAGAGTCTTGAGGGAGTTTTGCCTGATGATGAAGAAACTGACATTTTGTTAGGGCCAACTCTTCCGCCTCCCAGGCCCAATGGAGGAATTTGGTTGACCCTCTCTTGCCTTTCATAGAAGCTGTTTCCACAGGACCAAGAAGCTGATTCTAACCCGGCACTTACTGGTGTGGTGAGAGGCTAAACAGTCGGGGTCAGGCCAGCCTGAATTTGAATCCAGCTGTACCCGGCTCGGCTCCTGGGTAGCGTTAGCCAGGAACGCTCGTACTGCCAACTTTGACCCTTCTCAGCCTCGTTGTTCTCATTTGTAAAATAGGGCTCATAGCTAACCGTGAAGAGAGGTTGTGAAACGTCTGGGAATAAATGTTGGTTACCCCAAAGTCCCAAATGTTATACACGCCCACACAGGATGGGCATTGAAAGACACCCCATCAGATAGAAATCATAATTAACCAGTGCTTTGGCAGTTTTCATACACTGTTTGGAAATTTTTCTTAAAGCCTATGTGTCCTATTGTTTCAGAACACTCCATTTTGTTTTGAACTGGAAGTAGGTCCGAGGGATTTCTGAGGAGTAGCACTTTGGCCTGCCCACGTAGGACCCGAGGATCTGCCCTTAGAAACCATAGGGACCACTAGAGCAACGTGGCATATCGGAAAGAGCATAAGCTCTGACCAGGGTTCAACCCCTTAACAAAGTCCTGTGATATCTCTGAGCCTCATCTGTAAAATGGGCTCACGGTTCATTCTCGAAGAGTAAATGTGAAGGACCTGGCACGTTAGTAAACACTAGAGCAAATGTTGACTTCCTTCTTTCTTCTCCTTCATCTTTTATCTGAGGCATTATTTAGGTTACTGAAGTTTATTTAGCTCCTTCCTTTTTTGGCATTGCCTCTCATTATGGAAAATTTCAAAACACAAAAGTAGAGAGGACAGTATAATGAGTTTGCATGAAACCGCGACCTAGATTAACAATTATGGACAGATTATAAACAGGCCCCATTTGGAAATGCATATTTTCATAATTTGGGGACTAGCAGATATAAAACAGCGTACAGGTCAAAGCTGTATCCCCATCACTAATTTAGTGCCAAGCATATAATAGGCACTCAATAAATGCTAGATATTATTATAATCATCATTATCATTTTTTTTTAACTTATCCAGAAATTTTTTTACAGACCTTATATAATACACCTTTCATCCAGAGGACACAAAGCATTTCCCACAATCTTTACAGTATATCATGATGTGGGAAGATGAAGTCACCCTGAAGCAATAGCAGTGAAGTGGTTCTCCCAGCCTCCCAGGATAAGACCCCAGTGACGGGCCCCATGGTTCTGACTGCTGCTGTGCACCAACGACGTCCTCCCCGCTCATGTCCTAACTCCCGTGCACCAGTGACGTTCTCCCTCCTGTCTCCTGTCCTGTCTCACCCACTAAGCTTGGAAGTGAGCTCCTTGGGAGCTGAATTCATGCCTGATACGATTTTATCCTCCAGAACAAGTAGCAGGACGACCGGGGGAGTGCTTACTGTTTGTTTAAAGTCGTAGAGTCTGGAACAAAGTACTACTAGGAAAAGAACTAGGTAAACCAAAATAGCTTGAAAATTAGTTAAAGCATCCCCAGTGTCTAAATTGCACTCCCTTTGTTTGGGTCAGAGAGATGTTTTTTCATGAACAACTAATCTACTGGTACATAGACTAAAACTAACAGATCCTTTCGGCCGTTATGCATAGAAACACTGAAGCCAAGAATGCGACCTCAAAAACTCAGAAGTAAATCTTGGCTTAATTAGTGTTGCCTCTCTTGTTCAATTAGATTTTAAACTCCTCAAGGGCAGGGCCAAATCCTACTGCATCTCTAACTCCCTCAGAACAAAGCTGGATACAAAGCAGATACTCACTCACCAAATGCTTGCTTAATTCAATCACCTTTCAGGGTAGGTTGAGACGGAATCCCCTGCCTATGACACACCAAAAGGACTTTGGAAATTCTATGTATAGATATTTAGAAACAAAACAAAATTGGGTGCTCTTCTTGTCTTTTTTAAGTTTGTGCCTCTGGGGGAAAAAAATGAGGAAACAGGAAGAAGAGAAACGGTTCCATTTCTGAAAAGATAAGAATAAAGTCTGATAAAGACAAAAGGCATTTGAGGTCAGTAGAGTTAAAACAAACTCAGATTGCCCAGCCTGTTTGAAGTTGACAAGAAACAGGGAATGACCCATGGTCCATTATGGAGCACAAAGCAACTTAATCAGCATTTCATCAATGAGGCAACACCAGGTAGCCCAGCCAAGCCAATTGGCCCTGTGCAAAGAGCCCCGGGGTTTTCATCCAGAGGGCACTTCTACCTGAGGGCTTCTCTGTGTCATGTGTGCATGTGAGGACGAGGACTGGAAGGGGTTATCACTAATTTGGGGTTCATATTTTCTCATTACTTCTGGTAGTGGAATTCCGATGAAGATTCTTGAAAAATGGTTTCATTTTTGTTTTGTCATTCATTCAGATTTACTCCTTCGTGATAATCCAGAGCACCTCCCAGAGTCCTAAGCACCTACTAGGAGTTTAACAAATGTAACTGAATTAAATAGGGGCAAGAGGTAGAAATCACTAACAAAATATTAAATGCCATTTCCACCAAGGATATACTCCGGCGAGGCCCCTTCTAACTGAAAGTGGTTTCCTTCCGAAAATGGGTGCATGGGAGCCCACTTCTCTGAGCACAGAAAGGTTTACACTAAAAGCTGTCCAACCTCGGGGTGCCTGGGTGGCTCAGTCAGTTGAGCATCCGCTCAGGTCACGATCTCACAGCTGGTGAGTTCGAGCCCCGCTTTGGGCTCTGTGCTGACAGCTCGGAGCCTGGCGCCTGCTTCGGATGCTGTGTCTCCCTCTCTCTCTGCCCCTAACCCGCTCACATTCTGTCTCTGTCTCTCTCAAAAATAAATAAACATTAAAAAAACCTTTTTTTTTTTAAATAAACAAAAAAACCTGTCCAACCTTAGGGCATCTGGGTGGCTCAGTCAGTTGAGCGTCTGACTTCAGCTCAGGTCATGATCCCATGGTTCGTGGGTTCCAACCCTGCATCGGGCTCCCCTGTGTCAGCACAGAGCCCGCTTGGGATCCTCTGTCCCTGTCTCTCTCTGCCCCTCCCCCACTTATGCTCACTCTTTCAAAAATAAATGTTAAAAAGATTTTTTTTTAAACTCTTCAACCTGGAACTAATCTAACACTGTAAATTAACTGGAATTAAAATAAATACTTTAAAAAAAACCCAAAACATTCAAACCCCAAGTCCTTCTGTTCTACTGAACATGTACCTGGCAGACCCATATATACTCTGACTGACTGACGCTGGGCTCTTCCCAAGATTTTTCCAGGAAGCCAAGAGCTTACCTTGCCAACTGCCGGCTGCTGTGGCTGCAGCTGCTTGAGTCAGCACAAAGGGAGGGAAACCTGGTTCTGGTGCACAACGGGTGTCCCTTTATGCATCAGGCTGCCCCACGCACCTGCACCTGGGGGATTCACAGGCTTAAAAAAACAACACGGATTTAAAAAAGCCCAGAGTTGACATGCACACCTTTTCCTTTCCCTTTTAGCTCATTTCCACATCAAAGAATTAAGTTTCCCTGTTTTCAATAGAGCTGAGCCAGTTTTCAAATTATAACACATACCACTCTGGTTATCTACACCAGTGTGCCATCTGACATTGTCCAAATCATGTTCGTCCCACCCTTACCCCCTCCTTCCTCTTTAAGTATCTCCCCTCCGCTGCGGATCCCAAATAAGCAGCAGCTTGGCAATGGAAGGCCATGGAAACTAAAGTGGATCTTTGGCACAACAGAGCCTGTTGAAGAAACCCAGAAAACAGAGATCATGTGACCCCAATGCAGGCTTTGATCATTAATAACCCAAGAGGGGAAGAGTGCAGGTAACACAGAGTCTGTATTCCCAGGCATCACTAGGGACTTGCTCCAATCCTTAGTCTTTACAAAAAAATTTGTCATCCCATAAAATCTGTCTTCCAAGAAAGAATAAAATTAGCTTTTTACCTTTCCCCCATGTTATCAAAAAGAACAAAAACTCCAAGCCAGGTGATTATGTTCCAGTCTTCTGTGTACCCCCTTCTCCCCATGTGCCCGAACTGGGAGCCTATCAGAAGAATGTGAATAATGACGCTACCTTCCCTATTGACCTAGCTGTTTATAAACAAAGCTTTTCCTTCTAGGAAAGGCAACGACATTTAAATTGCTGGAAATTATCAGCCCCAACTCATCTGAATTTCATTGTAGTGCTACTCATTCAGGAAATGGAACCCATGAGAAGTTTCCCTTTTTTCCAAATTGCCTCCAGATGTGACACGCAGAAGAATCTTTATTAAAATATCACACGGTAGCCAGTACCTTATAATTTCTCCCTGTGTCACCGTAGTTAGAATATGAATAACAAACCAGTGGTCATAGAAAAAAGCTCTAGGTGTTGTCTGGGATCAGCTTTAAAATTGCAACAGCCCTCACCCTGCCCTCCCTTGTTCTGTTTCCACAGTGTTTAATACCTTATTACACTATATAATTTATTTACTTATTATGTTCATTGTTTATTGCCTGTCTCCCTTGCCAGAATGCATGCCCCCAAAGCAGGGATCTGTGTTTTGTTGCCTGATGTACCCCAAGAACCTAGAACTGTACCTGGCATACTATGCTTGCCCAAATAAGTATTGTTGAGTGAATGAATCAGTTTGTCAGCCCTTTATTATATCAAAATCTCTAGTCCTGACCCCCAAATTAACACTAATGTCACATGTCCTTTTCCATATAGACCACTAAATTGTCACAAGGATTATCTCAATCTTATTTCCAGATGCTCTTCACTTTCTCTCATCCCCTCTACCCTGTCTCTCTCCCCAGAGTATCAATTGTGGTCAATGACAACACGATCGACTACTCCTAAGACTAAAGTTCTTGTTCTATTACCCTTACCTCTCCTTCATCCCTTAGATCACTAATTTATCAAATCCTTAAAGATGCTTTCTTCAAATATCTCTCCAGGTTGTCCCTTCCTCTCTATTCTCATATCCCCTATCTACACAATTATCACCTCAAATAGATTCCTAATTGGCCTCCTAGCCTCTAGTCTCTCCCCCCTACAGGTTCTTTTGCATATCATAAGCATCGTTTTGAACATGTCAATCCTCTTCCAGAGCTGGCTGTGATCTGGCCCACCCAGCAAACCTGACCTCCCTGAGTGGTCAAATGGTCAGGAGTTAAATCTTGAAAAAGCAGAAAGTGTTGCATGGCAAATGAATTATGGTAAGTAGGGGTAGAGAAAGGAGCAGAGGAGAGATCATAACGGCCAGGCTAATGAATTTGAACCCCATCCCAGAAGCCAAGAAGGGCAAGCCGCCAGAAGTCACGTACATCAGGAGAACAACGAGACGGAAATGGTGTTTTCAGAAACATAGTATGGCGAGGGGGTGGAGGTGCCATTGGAAGGGAGACTGGCTATAGCCAGAATTCATGGACTAACTAATTGCAAGATATTTCTAACTATTAATTCAAAAAGATATTTCTAACTATTAATTCAGTAATAATCTATCATGTGCACACCTTATCTCTGGGGATACAGTGGAGAGTAGTTATTTGGTGGGGTTCTGGGAACAGTTAAGGAGAAAGCACCAAAGACCAGTAACGATAACCAGTAACAAGCCACCCACAGCCTCTGTCCTGGAGTCCACCTGGCCACTTCTAGCCCCAAACAACCTCAGATTTAATGAAAATAAGCACAGCTAGCCAGGCTAGGCATCACTACGCCAACAGTCTTGCTCAGAGCTGCTGCTCCTGAAGACCTGGTCACATGTTAATTAGAAAAAGAAAGGAAATGTTTTCTGTAAGTCGGGAGTCAACAAGTTTTTTTTGCAGATGGCCAGACGGCAAATATTTTAGGTTTGTGGACCTTATACTATCTGTCACAAGCACTCAGCTTTGTAGTTGCAGCACAAAAGCTGCCACAAATAGCACATAAACAAGTGAGCATGCCTGTGTTCCAATAAAACTTTATTTATAAAAACAGGTGGTAGGCAGATTCGGCCCACAGTTCACTGACCTCTGCTCTAAGATGTTAGGATATTGTAAATGCAACACTCAGTTTTAATTAGAGGAGTAGCGTAGAAGAATATAAAGACAATGAGTTTAAGGAGCTCAGAAAGTTGGTATAGAACCCTAAATTTACAACAAATCTTGGGGCATTAGGAAAATAAATTACAGTTTCCTAATGCATAAAATGAGACGCATGATGGCATGGTGGCCCATAAAGTCAGACTGCATGGGTTCAAATTTCAGCCTTGCCACACTCTACTTTTGTGATTTGGGGCAAGTTCCTTAATCTCTCTGAGCTTCAGTCTCAGCTGTTTTCATGGGAATAAAAAATATAACCTTCTTCATTGAAAGGATTAAGCGAGGGGTGCCTGGGTGGCTCAGTCGGTTAAGTGGCCGACTTCGGCTCAGGTCATGATCTCACGGTCCGTGGGTTCAAGCCCCGCGTCAGGCTCTGTGCTGAAAGCTCAGAGCCTGGAGCCTGTTTCAGATTCTGTGTCTCCCTCTCTCTGACCCTCCCCCGTTCATGCTTTGTCTCTCTCTGTCTCAAAAATAAATAAACGCTAAAAAAAAAAAAAATTTTTTTTTTTAAATTAAAAAAAAAAAGAAAGGATTAAGCGAGACCATGCATGTTAAATACCTGGGACAAAGCAAGCACTCGAAAAACGATGAACTATCATTATTATTATTTATTATTATTATTATTATTATTATTATCATTGTATTACCGTGAAATTTCCCAAAGAGCAGCTATTGATACAATATGTGAGAGTATTTGTTTTCTTACTTCTAGAGATTAAAAACAGAGAGGAGTTGTTCTGTTTTTATACTTTTGTACTTCCTAAACATTTTTCACACATTACTGGAAGCTGAACTCACCTTGTAAACCAGTCTCCGCTTTTTCAGATGATTGCCTTTAAGTGGCTTTCAAATTCTGAAGATTATCATGCATAATGTATTATGCTTATGTCAAGATTAAATTTTTTTTCCATTGATTTTTCTCCCGCCTCCATCAGGGTTTTGTCAGACAGGACTTTGTGTCAAGAGGAGGCTGCTCTTGCTTTCTCCGAATTGTGAGCACAAAGAGTTTCTTTCAGACTTGGTGCCTTGAAGCCAACGAATGTGATTTTTGTCTCCAGTTACAACCAAGTTAAAATGTTCCAGTACGCACTAGACTTCCCTTCCCAAGCTAGGCACGAGAGTGTCCCCATCTATCCAATGCTCTCAGGAGAAAACAGAACTGAATTGCGGGCGGCTCCTCCCAGAGCACCCTGTCCTCCTGGCTGCTGGTGCAGGCGCTGAGGAAACAAAGGCCATTCGTGACCTTCAGGAAATCTTCCGTTGCAGGGCACTGTGACCACAGTTTAACTGTAAGGCACAAGTAACCTTTCAAAGCATACAAAACAATGTATATTATCTTTCACATTGCATAGCACATATCAAGAATAACATTGCTCCAAAACACGTTAAAGTGGGTCCCCCCCCCCCGCCCCCCGCCCGGGTGGCTCAGTCGGTTGAGCCTCCAACTTGGGCTCAGGTCATGATCTCACAGTAAGTGACTTTGAGCCCCACACTGAGCTCTCTGCCTAGTGCAGAGCCTGCTTTGGATCCTCTGTCTCCCTCCCTGTCTGCCCCTCCCTCGCTTGTGCTCTCGCGCGCTCTCTCTCTCTCTCTCAAAACTAAATACACATTTAAAAAAAGCAACATGTTAAAGCAAAGATGGTCTTATTTAAGACTCTCTAGGACCGTCTTTTTCGGTTGGTCTTTATTCAAATGCACCTCAGAACTCTTTGTGGCTACTTACAGAAAGATCTCTTGAGCCAGAGGCATGGACTGTTTCCTTCCAGTCATTTCACCACTAGCAGGTAAGCACCGTGGCCTTCTCCTTGCCTGCTCAGAGGGTGACAAGCTGCATTTCAGGTTGTCTCAGACAATCCAAGCCACTGTAAACACCATGCACTTTGTTAGAAGTAATCAGCCACGGGGGCAAAGGCAGTAAACAGTAATTAATATGCAAATTTGCAAATAACTTGCCCCTTGGTGCTGAGGCTTCTTTGTTTGTTTGCACAGTCATCGTGGACAAACTGGGGTTTGTCTCCGCTGTAATTAGCAGGATAAATATAAAATTATGACATTAATGGTTAGCTGGCTTTTTAAAAATGGTAGTATACCCCTGCTGTGCCTGAGATGCTGTAGCTCAGTAGGGGGTTCCTTCGAAAATGAATTTTAGAATGCTGAAATACCCGTTTTAATTAAAAGGCAAACACTGAAATGAGTTTGTCACTTCAAATATCATAGTCACCTGGCAACAAATCATCAATGCATATATTAACAATTAGTATTTGTTAATTACATCGGTTGACCTTCCCCCAATGCAAGGAAAAGAGGATCATTCTCTTATAGTAACAATAATAATAATTAATATTTATTGAGGCATTGTGCTAAGCGTTTTTCCTGCATTATTTCACTGAATCCTTGCAGCAGCCAGACCAGGTAGTGCTTTTAATATCCACATACGGATGCGGAAGCCGAAGCTTCAGGCAGCTTTTGTTAAAGACAAATTTTTCTGGGGGCATCTGGGTGGCTCAATCGGTTAAGCATCGGACTTCGGCTCAGGTCATGATCTCACACTTTGTGAGTTCGAGCCCCGCATCAGGCTCTGTGCTGACCGCCTGGAGCCTGCTTTGGATTATTCTGTGTCTTCCTCTCTCAATGTCCCTCTCCCTGCCTCTCTCAAAAATAAATAAACATTAAAAAAAAAGATAAATTTTTCTGGGTCGGTCTGTTCTCTAACTGTGGTGCCCTCAAGATTCTAGCTGTAGCCCTCACTTTTTTTCTGGTTCTGTCTTCCCTGAGAAGGTCTCCATTTCACTGTTTTCAACTCATGGCCCAGCAGCATGTTGATGATGCTTCTACCTTATCGCTAGCTCTGACCGGTCTCCTAAATCCTAGTCCGCAGCAGACTTTAACTCTGCCAACCAACTAAGCCCAGTTTCCACAGCCTGCTATTGAAGGCTCTCTACAGTCTGACCCAGCCACTTTCCAACTTTTATTTCCCATTTTAGTCTTTCATTATCAATTCATTATTCAGTTTCATTATTCAACTCCCATTATTTAGTGCTAATTGGTAAAGGCATTGTATTTATCCCTCGGGTGTGGTGGGATAGGCAAGGGGGGAAAGTGACATTTTAGAAAGCATCTGTTCTCGAGGAGGTTTGGGTGAGAATTCGAAGCAACGATCAAATTCTAAACTAAAGAGTTCTGATTGCCCCTGTTGTAGACAGGAAGGAATAGGAAATCACTGCCTCTCTTTCCGTAGCACAGTCCAGAGCCTTCAATATAGCGTAATGCCACACAGCCTTTGGTAATGGTTTTCTTCCGACATGATCCATACACCCCTGGAAGCTTCTTCTTTTCTTCCAAGTTTCAGCTCTAGGTTGCCCCCCACCTCCACCCCAGAAAGCCTTCCCTCCTTCTCCCAAGCAGATTAGACCTCCTCCAGCTCCTCTCCTTCTCCACCTTTCCTTTGACAATTACAGTATATCACACCATGGTATATTTACGTATTCGCCTGGCCATTTCCCCACTAGACTGTGGGCAACTTGAGTTTAGCACAAGGATTCTTTCCCGGTCTGTGTCTCCCATGCCCAGAACACTGCTGTCACCTAACTGGTGCGAGTTGCTCTCTTCAAGCAAGCAGCCAGACAGTGTCAGACCTGCTGACAAAGTTAGGATGTGCCTTCAGGGAAGAAATGAACAACTCAAAGGGGAACAGCTGCCCCCAGGCAAGACATTTCCAAACTTCCAGCTGAAGACTGAGGGCTGGGAACAGGGGAGGAAGGTCCAGTGAGATGACGTCATCAACTGTTCACTCCAGGACCTTCCAGAACAAAACACCACACACACTGTCCCGGAGGCCTGCTCTTTGAATCTGGCAACGTTGGGCAGGCTTCCTTGGGAAGAAGAGAGGTAGGATTTATTCTACATTTTTAGAAGACTATGATGAAATGATGGCACCTACTACTGCCATAGTAGCCTTTTGAAGTCCATGAGACCTTGACCTCAATGGATGTTCAGATAGATATATACGCCATCAGCCTGAGCGCTGTGAGGCCTCTTTCTGGCGTTGTCTGTGGCTTTAGAGTGCAGTGCCAGAGACTGATGAGGTGGGAAGGAATTATGAGAGTGGGGGGAGAAAGCATCCCCGTGTTTTTAATATGCGTTCAACCTCTCCCTCTTTCCCCCATAAGACTCTCTCCCATCAGTCACAGAAGACCACCACAGCATCAATTATTCTCAAAGGGTAAGAGAGTGCCCCCAAACACACGCTCTCGGGGTGTAGACACAAAGTCCTGGGTTATTCTGCTAAAATTAATACTACAATGCCTTTAAGTTCCTAGGACTGACCTACACAGGTTTGTTCTCTAGTTTTCCATACTTCTTCTCTGGGTTTTTGTAAAGCCTTTGAGCGGGGTGCAGGGTATAATGGGGTGGGGACTGAGAAGCCAGAGAAGTCTGGCGGTAGGCACCACACGTAAAGCATGGAGAACAGCACTGGGGCATAGTAAGTGCTTGTATTTCTTTTTACTGTCACTAGAATGTGGCCTAGGATTTTGCTGTATTGTTCGTTTCTGTATCCCAAGCACCTAAAACAGTCCTGGCACATAGAAAGTACTCGATAAATCATTGTTGAATGAACTGAATGAATACATTTTGCTACCATCATTCCTTATAGGTCTGGAGGCCACCAAATAATATCACTTCCAACTGTCTTACTCACCTCACTCCTAATAATCAGGTTCTGGTCCTCCAGTGTTCTGCAGCCTATAAAGGTGGGGCCTCAATAAAGAGCATGGCTTAGGAGAAATGGCACTATAGTGAGAAGGAAGAGACAAATTCTGGGATTAGCTCTGCCCGACTATATCTATGGCCTCAGTTTCTCTAAACTCTCAAATGCAAGGGTTGGAACTCAAAAATCCAAGCATATGAGTCAGCCAGGGCACTAACTGTTAAAGCTACCTGACCACACGCTAGATGTGAAGCTTGGTAGCTTATTTGGTAAAACCAGGTTGGCTTACAAAGTCATGCTCCCAGGAAATAATTGTTCACCCAGAATAATGTCCCTAAGAGCCACCAAAAATAATTCTAAACGTCTGTAATTCTGCTCTTGAATTACAGTATCCTGCTTCTCCATTACCACCAATTAGATGTTTTATTACAATTTTCACTCAACATTCATGAAGAAAAGAGGTACTGACCTGAATGCATGTGCTCCTTCAAAAAAGTACTCCCTGCCCCTTTGAAAACCTTGAAAACCCACACATGCCATGTGGTCATAGAATGGGATGTTCATTATTGCTGCCCCACACCTAGGAAAGAGGCAAGTTGGTGAAACAGCACATTCGAGATTCATTACTGTCAGTTCAGTTGAAATTACATGTATCAGCACTCAGATTAGGTTGTTTGCATAACAATTACTGTAAGAGGGGAAGGCAGGCATTCTTCAGGTGCCTGTACAGTTGATGCATGAGTAATAGAGAAGCCCACACCACATATGGTGCACAAGATGAGCTTTTTATCTGGGCATCCTTGAGGACACCAAGGTGAGGCACAAATTATTATTGGTGGTAGGGGAAGCACTAGTGAACACAGGGCTAATGGAACTCTTTGTGGGACAATCTCATGTTAGTTAAGCCCAGCAAAGAATCCAATCTCCATTCTTCCCTCGTCATAAACTCAACGTGACCTGTAGGATTAAGGTAATGATTTGCTCCAAGAAACTCTGAAACGTTCACAGCTCTGTTCTGAGGGACTTGGAATTTTCCTTCTTTAGACTGGGATCTTGGTCTTTCCTCTAAGTTATGGCACCTATGCCTAATGAGGCTTCAGATTAGTTAGCTTTTAATAATACAAAGCTACCTTCTTACCTGACATAATCTTGGCTTACCAACATGGAAGTAGGTGTATTAGTAGCCCAAGGTTTATTCTCTGAACATAGTGAGATTTTTTTTAATTTTTATTTACTTTTGAGAGAGAGACAGAGCGCAAGTGGTAGAGGAACAGAGAGAGAGGCAGACACAAATCTGAAACAGGCTCCAGGCTCTGAGCTGTCAGCACAGAGCCCGTTGGGCTCGAACCCACAAACTGCAAGCTCATGACCTAAACCGAAGTCAGGTGTGCAACTGACTGAGCCACCCAGGCACCCCTGAACTTAACGAGATTTTATTGGGCATTTAAGCCTGTAGACAGTTCTGACCTAGATTTCATCCACATTTGGAGATTATCAGTCCTTTCTTGACAGATTCCGGTTATGTGCCCGGGTTTAAGAGGAAGCCATCTTATTGCTAGCTGTTGGCTCTCTAGCCTCTCTCTGAATGTCTTTCCATCTGCTCTGCATTCTGTCTAGTCCCTCTTGAACATTCATTCTTTCATTCAGTAAACAATCACCGGGCACCTACTAGGGGTCATGCATTCTGCATGGCACGGGAAAATTTCTGGTGGCCACGACTTCTGCTGCTGCTTCGTCCCTCACCTCAAACTTGACAGTTAGCAGTTCAACCTTTACCTCCTTTAGTATTTTTATTATGTTAATAATACATTCTCACTGCAAAATAGGAAATACAGATGGGAAGAAAAAATAAAGACAATTGGTGTTTGAAATCATTTGATCATGACTTGTTCTCTCCAGATAAACAGATATCATAATACCACATACAATATAAAAGGGCCAATACACTTTTGTGTGTTTAACGTTGTATTTGAAAATAATTATAAACTCACAGAAAGTTGCAGAAATTTACCTTTCACACAATTTCCTCCTATCAGCATCTTACGTAACTATGGTGTGCTATCAATACCAGGAAATTGCACTCATTTGTGCATGTGCGTGTGTGTGCGTGTGTGTGTGAGTGTGTGTGTGTGTGTAGTTCTATGCAGTTTTATCACATGCAGATTCATATAACCATAAGGGAACCACCTCATGCTGCTTTACACTGGCATCACCCTTGTCTCTAATCCCTGGCTACCATGAATATTTTCTACAGAGCCATAATTTTGCCCTTTTGAGACTATTACAGAAATGGAATCATGCAGTATATGACCTATTGAGACTGGCTTTTTAAACTTGGCATAATGCCCTTGAGAGCCTTCCTATTTGTTGCATGTATCAAAAGTTCATCCCTTTCCATTGTTGAGTACTACTCTATGTTATGGATATACCACAGTTTGTTTAACAATTTAAGGACAGTGGGGTTGTTTCTGATTTAAGCTATTACAAATAAAGCTTCTATGAACATTTGTATACATGTTTTTTTTGGTCATAAGTTTTTATTCCTCTGGAATAAATGCCTGAGAGCAATTGCTAGTTTGTACAATAGATGCATTTCTAGTTTGATAAGAAATTGCCAAACTATTTTCCAGAATGGCTGTATTAGAAATCCAGTTTCTGCACATCCTCACCAGCATTTGGTATTGGCACTATTTTTATTTTAGCTCATCCAAGCAAAGGCATTTCTAATAGCAATAGTATCTCAGAAAGCTTGGAGACGAACACAATGAAATTTAACTTTCTTACTCCTTTTTTTTTTTTTTTGAAAAAAAAGACTAATAATCTTCACTTCGAATATGCAAAGTTTTATCTAGTAATGTTTATATCAGATTCTATATCATTAAATATTTCTTTAGCTTTTCTTACTTGAAAAAAAATAATAGAAGAGCTCAGTCTGGCATTGGCAATTAATTCACTCGTGTGTCACATTGTAAAAACATTAATTGAAGATATTTTGACAAGTGTCCAGGGTTTATGGGTGAATACTAGAATATCAGGGAGCAGGATTGGGTTCTTCATCAGTAGGATATCCCTATGTCTCATTTTGCTTACGGCAGTCCTGATTTATGCTCGTTGTGCAATATATCATGTGGTTTAGCTTTTTTCCCTAGATTTTTCATTCCTTAAAGAGATATAGTTAGCTGCATTCAAATAAGCTGGGGTAGATCCAAGAGGCCCCCACACTTCGTATTTCCAGCTTCTGTCAGGCCATATCTCACAGTATGTGAGATGCATGTTCAGTGAACAGAGTTCTCACTGGAACCCCTGGTTATATCTCAAAGATCACTAGTGACACTGTCTCTCTTCTCCTGATCTTTTCCATGTGAAACGTAACTAACATCTCCCTTGAAGGATGTACACAGGGCACTGACTGATATAACAAAGGGAAGTGAGACAAAAGTAACCAAGGACTTCTAACTCTTTCAGATCCTAGGGATGGCAGGAGAAGTTTTTTGAAGTCGTTGCCCTGCTTGCCACTTGGTATGCCAGCCAGTGGTGCTACGGCCAATGTCAGAGCCAGAGAGATGGTGGGGTCAACAATGAGTAACATGAAACACAGGGACACACGACTGTAACTGTGTGTGAGAGAGTCTAGAAATTAAAGTTTTAACATGATGGTTTTGTCATTTATTGTAAATCTGCAACTATTTATTTTGATAACATGTATTTACACTGCAATAAATCCTTTTGGCAGCAATGAACTCAATAGGAGTAAATTTAATAAAAAAAAAAGTACTAAAAGTCTGTGAAAGTTGTTCATGAACATGTTTTTCAGACAAAACGTTTGCTGACATTTATCATTCTTCATGGAGATCATAGTGATATCGCTGATGAGATGCCAGCCAAAACACTAAATCTGCTAAGGAAACAGTACCAATGCTTAATTGTTATATTTTTTAAGTTTATTTATTTTGAGAGAGAGAGAGAGAGAAAGTGTGAGCAGGGGAGGGGCAGAGAGAGAGGGAGAGAGAGACAATCTCAAGCAGACTGCAACGTCAGCGTGTCAGGCTTGAACTCACAAACCGCGAGATCATGACCTGAGCCAAAACAAAGAGTCAGACTCTTAACCAACTGAGCCACCCAGGCACCCTGGGTAATCGTTATTTTAAGAAGAATGTGCTGGAAGAAAAGTTTACTACTAAAGCTTCAGGAGATGCTTTTACACATCACTCTGTGAAGCATGACTTTTTGTTTAAATCAAATGACTGTTCTTCTAAACGTGTTTCGATATCTTTTGTATTCCAAGTCTTCTTGCGTACATAAAGTAAAACAAGAGATGTTATGTGTTGTCCCCATGAACAGAATCATAGTTAAATGTCACCAGTTTTATATTAGTGTCCTCACTTACATCAAATAAGACATCTTTTTTTTTTAACGTTCAATTTCATTATTTTGAGAGAGAGTGAGAGAGAGCACACAAGCAGGGGAAGGGGCAGAGAGAGAGAAGAGAAAGAATTCCAAGCAGGCTCAGTGCTGTCAGCACAGAGCTCAACACGAGGCTTTATCCCCCGAACCGTGAGATCATGACCTGAGCCAAAATCAAGAGTTGGATACTTAACCCACTGAGCTACCCAGGCACCCCAAGAAATCTTTTAATTGTAATATTGGTTCAATATTTTTCATCCAATTCGTGGAATCAGAGTAAAGCTTTTAGATTTTAATTCTTCCACACCTGATATTACTGCGAATGCTATTGAAAATTCCATTTAAAAGTTTGAAACTAACTGAGAACAAACTGAGGCTTGATGGGGGGGGTGGGAGGGAGGGAAAGGTAGGTGATAGGCATTGAAGAGGGCATCTTTTGGGATGAGCACTGGGTGTTGCATGGAAACCAATTTGACAATAAATTTCACATATTTTAAAAAAATGATTACTGAAAAAAAAAGTTTGAAACTAAAACTAAAATTATTTTTATGATAAAACTAAAATTAAAATTATTTTATGATGTGATGACACAATGGTCACTTGAACAACACAGGTATGGGGCACTGACACTCTCCACAGAGTGTTACTTAACTACTAATGGCCTACTGTTGAACAGAAGCTTTATTGATAACATAAATTCAATTAACATATATTGTGTATGTTATATGTATTATATACTGTGTTCTTTCAATAAAGTAAGCTAGAGAAAAGAAAGTGTTATTAAAAATATCATAAGGAAGAGAAAACACATTCATAGTACTGTACTATAAAAAAAATCTGTGTATTGGGGCGCCTGGGTGGCTCGGTCGGTTGGGTGTCTGACTTCGGCTCAGGTCATGATCTCGCAGTCCATGAGTTCAAGCCCCGCGTCAGGCTCTGTGCTGACAGCTCAGAGCCTGGAGCCTGTTTCGGATTCTGTGTCTCCCTCTCTCTCTGACCTTCCCCCATTCATGCTCCGTCTATCTCTGTCTCAAAAATGAATAAACGTTAAAAAAAAAATTTTTTTTTAAATCTGTGTATAAATGGACCTGCACAGTTCAAGCCAATGTTCTCCAAGGGCCAACTGTACAAGTTTTGGTGGGGCAGAACATAATGGTAAAAAACAGTGTTCTCCAGTAATCGAGCAGAAATGTACTATGAATTATGATAGTGTTTATATATCTTATAGCCATATTGAAACAAACTGATTCTATCAATTCTAACAAATTAGATTCTACCAATTGAAAAAGAAGCTACAATTAACAAAATGGACAAATATGATTACATATACATAACTTTGCTGAACTACCACAAAAAGCTGATGTTGAACACTCTAAATTATGTCAGCATGGTACTACATGCATTCTTTCTTTTCTGTCTGATATTTACAAGATTTCAGAAATGCTGAAGCCTCTGAAGAAATATTTTCTGTATCAACCTATACGCCCATCAATGACATTGAACATTTTTATAAGCAATTTTCTAAATTTGGGTTGCATTTTATTAAAAATTAGTTGGAAATATTTAATCAGAGTATTTATTGAATGGAATGCCAAATATTTCAGCTTCTGAAGTGTAATGAAATCATATGTATTGAAAACCAAAGCTTATCAATGCAAAGATTTTGAAATGTATTGTTATATAAGCAAGAGAGAAAATGAACAATTTAGGAGAGTTTAAATGATTCTCTGATATGATTTCAAATTCTATCATTGTGGTTGGGAATATTTCATTTTGTACAAAGCATCTTTTCATAATATTCCTGTTTTTATCAGGATAAATTTATATACTGTACCAGGATGGAAAGAAATTTGAGAACGTCTATAGTTTTGGAACACCTAAACTTGGCAAAACATTCAAAAGAGTCATAAATAGAGAAAACTTTATTCAGTGGGCTTTGGTTTGTAAAATTATTTGTTGAAATAGTTACTTTAGAGACAAAAAGATGGTCCATATGAAAATATTTGAGTTGAAATATTCAACTGGATATTTCAGTTGAGAACAAGTAAAAAATTAATTTGAAAAATATTTCATTTAGCAAAATTTACTCTGAGCTTAACAAGTGCCTCAGCATTGGTACAGTGAGTATTTTCTCAGACAAAAGTCAATTAAAGGTGTTAACAGTTTTAAAGTTTATTAATTTTAAGATGCAATCTTTAAGATGATTGTAATTATATGTAAAACTTTAACTTAAGACCATGTTGAACAAAATATATTCATCAGAAAAATACCAATGGCAGAATATTAGAATATTATGAAACTGATTAAAGCACATTAACATATACCAAGAATATGTCATTTTTAGAGTTCAGATAATAGATATAAATAATTAAATTTTTTATGTATGATATCTTTCTTCTTTCATTCTGTAGAAATAATTTCATTTTTATTTATTTATTTATTTTTTTTTTTTTTTTAATTTTTTTTTTAACATTTATTTATCATTGAGAGACAGAGAGCATGAGCAGGGGAGGGGCAGAGAGACAGGGAGACACAGAATCTGAAGCAGGCTCCAGGCTCTGAGCTGTCAGAGCAGAGCCTGATGTGGGGCTCGAACTCACAAACCATGAGATCATGACCTGAGCCAAAGTCGGCCGCCTAACCAACTGAGCCACCCAGGTGCCCCATAATTTCATTTTTAAAAATCATTTGTGAACAGACTTTATAGATCTGCCATTCTAATAAAATTAACATGTAGGTCAATACATACACACTTTTAAAAATACGTAATGATTTTTAGTACCCCTGTCATTCTTAAGTGTCTAGATTTGAAAAAACAAGACAAAAGTGTCAAGATTTAAATGATGAATTATGTGATCACTCTTTCCATAAAGAGGCATTTTCGGACTGATAGTTATTGCAAAAATTGGACTACAGATCGTTTGGTGGCTCAGTTAGATCAGAGTTAGGTGATCCTAGGATGAGGTAATGGATGGACTACAAAACACTGACTACACCAACAATGGACAAAATGCCTCCAACGATGTCCACCAAGTAAGTGTTCAAGGGTTCCTCCGGCCTTGTGGAGAAAGAATGAAACTCAGTTTAAAAAGTGGCTCTGGCAGCCCCCAGAGAATGCTATATTTCTCACCATACACAGAGCATAAGGGGATCAGAGATGATCTTCAGTTCTATGAAGAGTTGAAGAAAGGGATCTCAAATAGTCCTTAAACCCATGAAGCCCAGGAGGGAAGGAGAGGCACAGCCGAAACTTCTTCCATGATACCCCTCATGCTTTACATGATAATCTCACTTCAATAGCCCAAACTGTTGCGTTCTAGTGGAGCCACTGAATGATTTATACCAGACTGCACCCCACTGAGATAGTCTTGGCACATTGTGGGGCTAATTTGTAATTTCACATAAACTTTCCAGGTTTAAAGAGCAGCAAGCATAGTAGAAAGAATATAAATGTTGAAGTTAGATACCATTTCACCAGCTGTGTTGTCTTGAGCATCGGAAGTCCTTATCTGTACAATGAGAATGATAATAATAATACCTTATATGTAAGAGAATAATTTGCAGCAGAGGGGAGGATTTGCTATTTAAAACACAACTATTCGTACTTCCATCCCAGGGAAGGAAACAATTTTCTCTTAGGAGCAGTTCAAGTTTTTGCCCAGCAAAATATTTTGATGGGAGCCTCAAACTCTGTCCCTGAGCATGGGCCATGGTTTGGAAAGATATCAGAGAAAAAAGGGGAATTATAGAGAGGCTAAATTTCAGATGCAAACAGCAATTTATGGGAACTATTTAAATTTTTTTTTTTAACGTTTATTTATTTTTGAGACAGAGAGAGACAGAGCATGAACAGGGGAGGGGCAGAGAGAGAGGGAGACACAGAATCAGAAGCAGGCTCCAGGCTCTGAGCCATCAGCCCAGAGCCCGACGCAGGGCTCGAACTCACGGACCGTGAGATCGTGACCTGAGCTGAAGTCGGACGCTTAACCTACTGAGCCACCCAGGCGCCCCTATGGGAACTATTTAATCTTAATTTCTCTTCTATGAGCTGCCGTGGTCCCCAGCCCCACCCCTCTCCTGCTATTACTCTAGGCACTTTAGCAAATGTGTGGTCCATGTGAATGCCTTGTAGGAGTTGTGTTTTGGGAAATTCTAGAACAGGACCACCTTTGTGGGTATGTGACCTGTACAGTTGCATCGCACTCCAAGCTTAGAAAGGCCCTAGGCTTGCTTTAATGCTCTCTTGTTGCCATCTTGAAATTTTAACTAGTTTTGGCCAAGGGGCTCCAAATTATGTAGGTAGCCTGTTCTGTTCCAGAAAGAGGATCTATGTCTTTGTTGGGGTCTATGGGTCTGTGGGGCAGATAAAGGAAGAGCTCCAAAAGGCCAGAATGAGAATTCAGTAGGCACGCTGAATCAGAGCTAACAATGACCACAAGAATATATCCCAATCTTGGTAACAGCATTGGATTTCCATGGACTATTAGGACATTCAACCCAATTTTATAAATTCCAAAAGTAGGTAAGTCCAATGTTTTCTATATTACATTAGCAACTATATATATATATATATATATATATATAGAGAGAGAGAGAGAGAGAGAGAGAGAGAGAGAGAGAGAGAGAGAATATTATATTAATATATGTTATGTTATATTAATATATTTTTATTATATATAATTATATAAATTAGCAGTATATACTATATATATTAGCAATATTGTATCCAACATGGCTGTTCTCTGGTTATGCTCAATAAATGGCTGGTATTATTGTCATTTTAGGGTCACACTTATAGCAGTAATGAGAAAGTGTGAAAGTATGAATATAATGCCTGCATGTGTGCACACATGTGTTTGGGTGCCCCTCTAATACCAGGATTTCCAGGGCCAGACCTACAATGAAAAGAAAGTGTTATAGGAAAGTAGAAGGGTACAGGCAGTGAAAGTAATACTACTCTAAGTGTTTACAGAGAAATGTTTAAAAAAAATTTTTAATGTTTATTTTATTTCTGAGAGAGACAGAGAGACAGAGAAAGAGACACACACACACACACACACAGAGAGAGAGAGAGAGAGAGAGAGAGAGACAGAGAGAGAGAGAGAGACAGAGCGTGAGCAGGGAAGGGGCAGAGAGAAAGGGAGATACAGAATCCAAAGCAGACTCCAGGCTCTGAGCTGTCAGCACAGAGCCCAATGTGGGGCTCGAACCCACAAACTATGAGATCATGACCTGAGCTGAAGTCGGATGCTTAACTGACTGAGCCACCCAGGCACCACTGGAGAAATGTTTTTTAACACAAATAGTAGAGCTATGGCCCAGCCTTACTGCAAACATCATGATTGGGGCATTTTTCCTCTGAGGACACTAGGGAACAGAAAGAACTCAGTTTATTCCAAACATAGGAGAGGCTGAGTCCTTCCCTTGGATCTTTGGCTCTTATCAATATTCTTATCCTGAAACACCTTTGCTTTTCCATTTGAGGTTGAAGAAATTCCTGCTAATAGACTCGGCTTTCTTTACTCCCTAATATCCTCTGGAAAGGAACAATTCAACGTCCAGGATGACTACATGGAAAGACATTAATGTCAAAGTTGTCCAATAAGGGAAAACCTTAAACTCTTGAAACAAGGACCTTCAACTTTGGAATATGATTCAATGATGTACACAGACAACATAGGGCATTTGCTTGAGCATTAATCTATGTTATGCAGTCCTGAATGCATGCCAGTGGATGCTCACTAGCCTCGTTCCAGTTCTTATCCAGAAGGAGAATGTAGAATATAAGATGACCTTCAGTGCCCCACATGCTTGAGTGTCGGTGGGACCTGTAACTTGCTTCTAACCAACACAATGTGTCAGAGGTGATGAGACATCACTCCCATGATGATATTACACAGTAAAGATGAGGAGCTTTTTTTTTTTCAGATGTAGTTAAAGTCTACAATCAGTTGGCTTTAAATTAATCAAAAGGCAGTGATCCTGGGTGGACCTGATTTAAGTTGGTGAGCCCTTTAAAAGAGGCTATAGTTCAGAGGTGTTGACTTTGAAGAAGCAAGCTGCTGTAGATTCTATGGTTGCAAGAAAATGAATCCTGCCCGCAATGACAGAAGTTGGACGAGGACCCCAAGCCTCAGGTGAGATCATACCCCCAGATGGCACCTTAATTTCAGCTTTGTGGGACTGTGAGCAAAGAAGCCAGCTAAGCAGGACCCAGATTCCTGACTCATGGAACTGTGAGATCATAAATGTATGCCATTTTAAGTCACTATGTTTCTGGTAATCTGCAACACAACAATAGAAACTTAATAGAGAAGAGTAGAAAATTAGGAGTGAGGGTCAAATAGGAAACCCAACCTACCAAGGAAATCATGAGCTAGATGATAAAGCTAACTAGAAATGCTCAGCCACTAAGAAGCCCAGCATGGGACTGCCTGCTTGACAGGGAAACAGAAGTGAGAAAGGCAGGAATAGATTTCTTTTCAGATCTGAAATAAATACCACCACTCATCTGATTATCATCTGAAGTGCATCCATAATCATAGTTAGTTTGCTATTTAAGTCCGATTTCTTTTTGCAGAGTGAAGGGAAAACAGAAACATAATCTCAAGGTTATTGATTATGTTCAAAAGTGTTTATGTGCAGCAGTCAGCAACTCTGGCTCCTTTGCAATGTCTTTGAAAGACAATAGTATTTAGACCCTACTGCACTCCCATCCAACTCTCTAATCAGCTAGAAAATCTGAAGATACTCTTTCAGAGAGTTAAAGAGAGCAGTGTGGGAGTCCTGGGATCACTGAAAAGCACTACGTGGTCACTGATTTGCTAACATTCTGATGCTCAGCGGGAACTAGAATGAAGAGAAGGGGAGAGAATCGGGCTCCACTCATGTGTGGAAACCTGGAGAAACCTTTAGTCATGTTTAACTTTGGAGCTCCCAGGCTAAAGGAAATATATGAATATATATTAAAGAGTTTACCTAAAGCAGGTTGCCTTCTTTATGCCTTAGTTCTTGAAAAGCTGTGAATCAATTTTGTCATCAGTTGAATCTCATTTTAAATGCATCAGGGAGCTCAGTATTTGGAGGAACTCTACAGTAAATCAAAGTAAAGTAAATTAGCTTTTTGTAGAGTATATACTTAGGCAACACCAAGGCTTCTGTTGTATTGATATGAATTTTTATATATCAAGCCTTTTTACAGTGGAGAACTGGGTCACCAAACGCTACGCACAAACGTTTCGTTTTTGCGAAGCGCGGTGCCCACAGAGGCCTCTGCTAATGTGGAACGGTCCCAGATGGGCCTTGTTGGAAGACAGCAATATGAACGCGGTTTGATCTAGAAAAGAGAAGGCTGATGGGCCATTTCAAAGCCATGTGGACCAGGAGGGCCATGGATGCCAGAGGCCTCTAGGTGGGATACGAACAAACCTCTAAATGAGGATGTTAACGAAAGAAAGCTCAGGTCTTAGGAGACAGTGTCTTACATTTTGCTGTCTGATTCCAAGGGTTCAAGTCCTGGAACCTCGGGGCACTTGCTGTGTCCCCCGGGGGTAGTAGCACTCCTGCCATCTCTTGCCTGTAAAATGGAAATTTTAAAAAATCCCAACTTCATAAGGCCACTGCTAGGATTAAATGCAAGAACGCAATAAAGTACAGGGTGCTTTTTAAGTTGTTAATCAGTGTTAGCTGCTTCTGTTTGGAGTGATAGAGGTTCCAGTTATTAAAAACATTGAGTAAACCTGAAAAAAAAAAAAAAAAAAAAAAAAGATAGTGCTGAAGGAAATAAACACGCCATAGGAAAAAATGCTAGTTTCTCCAGCAGGAGAATGCCTCGGGCATTTTCAGTTCAATGACGATGTACTATTTCCAATCATTATCTCATTTAGAATTACAATGAAGAATGTTGGGAATAATTAACCCCATTCTATAGTCCCAGGAGCCTGTCTTTGCAGGTAGGAAGGATTAGGTACCAGCTCTGTCAGTCTTGGCACATGAGCGTCTTTCCCCCAGTGATACGGATGTCATCCAGCCTCTTTTCTGGCAGGTTCAGTAAACTCCCCACCCGCTGCATAGTGGCAAGGATGATGTCTTGCATTTGCCTCATGCTTGATAACACTTTACAGTTACAGAATAGCAGCCGCTCTCGAAAACACCCAGCCCTTTGAAAAGCTTAGAGATGACAACAGCAATGAGTGAGGGTCCCTTTAGAGCCCAGTGTGGTAAACCGTCTCTCCGAAGGA
This sequence comes from Panthera pardus, assembly GCF_024362965.1. NCBI lineage: Eukaryota > Metazoa > Chordata > Mammalia > Carnivora > Felidae > Panthera > Panthera pardus. Next base: position 97,657,649 of record NW_026526810.1, on the reverse strand, counting down.
GCTGCCAGCCTAGAAGCCCTCTCTCTCCTTTGTTAGGAATTCCAGTCACAAAAACCTACAATAAAATGCTGCAGGCGCATCAATAAAGGATATAATGAAATCAAATGAGTCTTGTTCCTTACATTTACATGCAAAGTATATCAAAGGAGCATCCAGTTCGTCCCTGAGACCAACACAATGGATTCTTTGTGTGGGAGGAGAGAAGATATATGAAGCTGAATTAGGAAGCAATTCCAATTAAAAGGGCTGTGTTTAAAGCTCCAAAGACAATGCAGCCTTTGCTAGACAGTTAGCTATTAGGAGTGTCTGGCTGCTGAGGTGGTTTTATGGTAATTGGACGAGGGCTGGGTGGAAGGGAGCACAGTAATACCACCACGGGGTCCCAGCTCCCGGTCACACTGCCTCCCTCCCAACCCACTCCTGTGGGACCCCAAGGATGATAATACCTGCCTACCCAGGGCCGTTAGGAGGATTAAGAGAAATAAGACATATGAACCACTTTGGGCAGTGCCAGGCACTTGCTAAGCACTCCGCCAATGTTTGCTACTTTTGTGAGGATTTCCTCGGCAAGGCCCCGCAGGGAGCTGGCCCAGGCCAGAATCACCCAGAGGACTAGTGAATGGGACGCTGGACGGGCTGGCCCTCGGAGGCCACGTGCTACGTGGTGAAGGGAAAGTTGTCCCTTGGAACAAAGCCCTCTTGAAGTCAGTACTTTCTTTCCTAGAGATATGGAGTGCTTTGTGCCGATATTGGATACGTGGGACGCGTACCGTTTGAATTGGCGTCCCTGTTTCCGACACCTTTTGCATATTTTATAGCTTCAGAATCAGAGATTGGGTAGACGGCACCTCAAATTATTCCCCGCGGCAGGTTGTGTGCAATTTTTTTTCCAGATTCTTCATTAATCTTAAATGGGATCCACCTTTCTGAAAGTGAGCACACGGGCTGCCTTATGCCACCTGTTTGTAGCTGAAACACAAGAGCATATTGGTCTGTGTGGAAAATTACATTTTTTCTTGCAATTCTTTAGATTTTATTTTTGAAAAAAAAAAACCCAACATGTATCTTATTTTTTAAAACTATGTAAAACCCCCAGAAATCCAGGGCCCCTGTCCTGGGCAGTGTCAATATCCCCTAGAATGGGGGCAGGACTCCAAGATTAAGGTAAGGGTGGATGTGGGGAAAAGGACACACAGTTTCTCTAGGGCTGGGCTGGAGGGAGACAGGAAACAATGTCTTCCTTAAATCCAAAGGAAAAGTATACATTGTCAGACACTCTTTCCTGGGCTCACGGCTGCCCTCTCTCTCATATGGTCACAGCCTGATACAGCCTGAAAGGTCTAGGAGGTAGGCCTGAGCCCAGAGCCTGGTAAGCATAGCATTCCTGCCCCTGAGATGACCGGATGATGGCCAGCTGGCAAGGGAGGACTCGCGGAGGCTGAGCCGGCCCCTGGAATCCACTTTGAAGACAATCAGGTGATTCAGCATTTGGCTATCTCCCCCTTGCTGGTTCAAGTCTATAGGTACCAGAAATTCTCAGTTTTGTAAACTTAATGTCATTCTTCATCTACCTTGTTAACAGGGTAATAATTTCAATTGGGGACATGGGTCGGAGGAAGTCTGAAGCATAAACTGAACCCTGGTGAAACTGTGGAACACAAGAGAAATTCAAAGTCAAAAGAAACCACTGAAGACTGTGACAGACACGAGGTGCCTGAGGACCCTCACGTGCACTGGGAATAAGGGAGAGAATAGCACAGTCCCCACTACAATTAGTCACTCTACGAAGCAGAGGATCCATACCTGGATGCTCATTTCAAATATGGGTTTTATTATCATGAAGACGTAAATGGGCCTAAATCACAGCATCTCTCACGTGAGAAAGCCCTGAGGAATAACAGCATGAAGCTGTCACTTGTGCAGTGACATTTTAAAACCAGTTAGGAGGAAGGAAGAGGAATAGGCAAGGGGAGGCTACAAAAGGGGCTTTACTGCCATTTGTAATCTTGGATTTCTTTAAGAAAAAGGACCTAACGCAAGTATGGCAACGTGCTAGATGTCTGTTATATTTAGGTGATGAGTCACAGGTATCTGCTGTGTTTCTCTCTGCCCTTGGCTGTATGTTGAAAAGTCTTCCAAAATATTTTTAGATAATTGTGTAGATTTTGAAGGAAAGGCAACAGGTTTTTGGCAACCAACAAGGGAGGAGTCTTTGCTAAAAACAGCACAATAAGAAGCAAATAGAGTAAATGAGAAGTAGCTGCCAGCTTCCTTTGAGGTAGCTTTTCAGAAGGACTCTGGACCCAGCAGTTCGTGTAAAGGGAAAACCTTTCCCTTTGATGCGGCCAAATGTGTTTTAAGTTAAAGGAGCAGAAGCCCTGGGACTGTGGCCTGTAGGAAGGGAAGCCGCCCCTGAACTCACCAGTGGCAGCCCCTGGCTTCTCTTCCTGGCTTCAGCGAGGTAAGGAAATACCATTCGCAGTAAGCGAACAAATAGGCAATAACACCAAACAATTGGTTTAGACAAAATGGTGATGAAATGGCAAGTAACTTGGAAAACGCTCTTTTCCGAAAACATCGGCGGGTATAACCAAGAAAACATGGTCAGGATACAAATTCAGAATTGGATTGTTATGTTTCTTCACGAGCAAAGAAGAAAAACGACACATCAGGACAAAGCAGAAAAACCCAGACAGAGTGAACGAATGAATTCGGCGTTCCCCCTCACCACGACAGTGCCTCCCAGAGCCGGCTTATTCAGCAAATGTTGCCCAGGGCACCGCACACGCCATCCTCTGGTGTCAGGCCAGACTCTAAACACTTTCCCTGCTCAGAAGAAGGCTGCTGTGGCGAAACTGAAATCTGAAAAACCACACAGTACTGATTGTGGGGAACCTCAAGCTGGTTGAGACCTTCATTTCCTTGTGATGAAAATTTCAGGGAATAAGTGGCAGAAAAAGAATAGCATCAACAACGAACCTTGTTCACAAAACAGCCCTCTGACCAGTACTTCTCTGATACAGCAAAAGAGACTTTTTTTCTTCTAAATGTTTATTTATTTTGAGAGAGAGAGAGAGAGAGAGAGAGAGAGAGAGAATTCCAAGCAGGCTCAGCACTGTGACACAGGGCTTGATCCCATGAACTGTGAGATCAAGACCTGAGCTGAAATCAGGAGTCGGATACTCAACTGACTGGGCCACCCTGACACCCCCAAAAGAGACCATCTGAACTTAGATTTTCTCCCCCAAATTGACCTGAGGAAGATACAGTTAAGGAAAACTTCCTCTGACGAGCCCTGCACAACCTGTCAGTTCTTAGCATCTTCTCCATAGTCGTGGCCCTGGTAGAGATTGTGAACCGGTGGAAAATAAAACTGTTGCTCTTTGAACCCACAATCATGTATTAACCTAATTTTCAACACACCGTGACTCTGAGAAGGGAACACAAATTGCGGAAGCCAAACCTGACGAACGTGTTTTCAGACAATAGAGACTAAATGTGACCCATCCCTCCAAAATTACCAAAGAGACCCACAGGAAGTGTTTTTGTTATTTTTTTCTAAGTAATTTAAGAGCTTATTTAAAACAAACATGGAGGTTGTGTTTCTTAGGATGCTTTGGGTTGCAAGTAACAGCAAGTAACTTTAGTAAATGAATACACACAACAAGGATGTTTGTGATACGGGGAGTCTCCCAGACCCGAAAGGCAAGAATATAGGAGACCTCAGGAGGGACTAACATCAGGGAATCTTCTCCTTTCCTGTCTCTGAGTATGGCTCATTCTTCCTAGAAGAAGGCTTTCTTTGCTATTCAGGCCTCATGATAAATAAGAAATGGCCATCAATATCTTTCAAGTTCACACACTTTAAAATACCGGTCATCGGGGGTGCTTGGGTGGCTCCAGTGGTTAGGCATCCAACTTTGGCTTAAGTAATGATCTCTCACTTCATGAGTTTGAGCCCCGTGTTGGGCTCTGTGCTGACCACTCAGAGTTCCTCTCTCTCTCTTGCTCTCTCTCTTTCTCTCTCTCTCGAAAATAAATAAAGATTTAAAATTTTTAAAGAAAACAGCCATCCAATTACTAGCTAGCCTCTTACTCTCCCTCTTACACACAATCAACTATCGTCTTGGGTTCTCTCACTCAATTCCAAATGCATAGTTTGGTGATACGCACTGGTACAGCTTAAATCAGGTGTCTGTGGCAGTCACACAGAGGCCAAGAGAGATGCCAGCAGTGTCCAGAGAAGAGGAATGTGGCAAACTACATTCACTACACAAATGGTAACGGAGCAGAATGCCTTCACGCAAAAATATTTATGGAATACTTCCTCTGTGCCTGACACTCTTCTAGGTTCTGGGGATATAAGAGTGAACAAAAAAAGACTAAGCTCTTACTCTCGGAAAGCTTAAATTCCATTGTGGGGAGAACTGTAAGCAAATAATCAATAAAGAGCTAATGTATCAGATGGTTAATAAGTACAATAAATGGTTGTAATAGCGTTCTGGTAAATGTTAAATAACCAGCTTCCTGGAAGGTAATGGATTATTTCTGTAGTGTGAATACTTCCACCATGGTCAACTACCAATGTGATGTCACTGAACTTGTATTTGGAAAGAAACATGCAGTGGCATCCCATTGCAGAGTAGTGTCACCACACAGGTAGATAAAAGAGACACAACCTCTAGGGTATAGACAAGAGTAAGATGTAATAAAATAACCAGGAAGCGATGCGTTTTGAGGATTCATTACCTTTTTAAAATAGAATCCATTTCATTGTAAGTTGAATAATTTTTTTTTATTTTTTTTTTTTAACGTTTATTTATTTTTGGGACAGAGAGAGACAGAGCATGAATGGGGGAGGGGCAGAGAGAGAGGGAGACACAGAATCGGAAGCAGGCTCCAGGCTCTGAGCCATCAGCCCAGAGCCCGACGCGGGGCTCGAACTCACGAACCGCGAGATCGTGACCTGAGCCGAAGTCGGACACTCAACCGACTGAGCCACCCAGGCGCCCTATAAGTTGAATAATTTTTAACGATGGCTTTGTTTAATACCTGGCTCACAAGATTCCCGAGAATTGAATAATGAGCTCTCACAAGCCAGTGAGAGCCAGATCTGAGTCACTACTGGTAGTGAAGAAAATAAAAGCAGGTGGAGGGTGGGTGTTCCAGTTATCCATTTCTGCGTGACAAACCACCTCAAGACTTAGTGGTTTGGAATAAGAACTATTCTACTGCATCTCGCAATTTTGGGGGCCAGACATTTAGGCAGGGCTCAGAAATTAGGGTAGTCCTTCTAATCAGTAACATCAACTGGCAACCGGTGTAGTATTTAGGGTTCAGGATGGCTTTGTTCATGTGTCTGGTGTCCTGGTGGGGATGACTAGAAGGCTGGGCTCGGCTGCAACCGTGGACTGGAGGACCTGCAGAGGGCCACTTCAGCTTGGGTTCTCAAATAATAAAACCTAGGACAAACTGCTCAAAGAGGCAGGAAGTAGAAGCTTCCAATCCCTTAAGGCCTGGGCCTGGAAACTGTCCCGGCACCACATCTGCCTCTTCTATCGCTCAAAGCAACCACAGAACCTGTCTTTAAGTGGACAGAGACCCGGTCTCTCAACAGGAGGAGCATCAAAGACTTTGTGGCCATCTTTAATCCACCACAGATAGAGAATGGTGGTGGTAAAGGAGCTGTACTATTTAAAATATGATGGTTGGGGAAAAGCTTTTCCACTAACATCATTTTTTTCCCCTAAAAACTGAAGGCAGTGAGAAGTGGACCATACGAAGAGATAAAATATGCTTGCAGTTTTTGAGTCCAGCTTTTGGGAGCCAGTTCAGACTAAACCCTCAGACCCGACTCTGCTCTAAGGATGTCTGGATGGAAAAGTTTGAGAAATACCAGTTGGCCCAACTCCTTCACTCCCCAGGTGAAGGACACTGAAACCCAGAGAACTCAAGCTCTTGCTCCCAGGCACCAAGCAAGGCCATGCTAGGTGATAGCACAGCACGACTTGAATGCAGCTCCTCTACCCAGATCTCCTATTTAGAAGTCCAGTGCTTTTCTACTAGGTTTTTATCCAAGGGGTACAGGTGTGCTGTTTCGAAGGGACACATGCACCCTAATGTTTATAGCAGCACTATCAACAATAGCCAAAGTATGGAAAGAGTCCAAATGTCCATTGATGGATGAATAAAGAAGATGTGGTATACACACACACACACACACACACACACACACACACACACACAATGGAGTATTACTCGGCAATCAAAAAGAACGAAATCTTGCCATTTGCAACTACGTGGTTGGAACTAGAGGGTATTATGCTAAGCGAAATTAGTCAAAGACAAATATCATATGACTTCACTCATATGAGGACTTTAAGACACAGAACAGATGAACATAAGGGAAGGGAAGCAAAAATAATATAAAAACAGGGAGGGGGACAAAACAGAAGAGACTCTTAAATATGGAGAACGAACAGAGAGTTACCAGCGGGGTAGTGGGAAGGGGGATAGGCTAAATGGGTAAAGGGCATTAAGGAATCTACCCCTGAAATCATTGTTGCACTATAACTAACTAACTTGGATGTAAATTAAATAAATAAAAATAAAATTTAAAAAAAAAACACAAAAGTCCAGTGCTTTTCAAAAATAATATAAAAACAGGGAGGGGGACAAAACATAAAAGATTCTTAAATATAGAGAACAAACAGAGGATTGCTGGAGGGTCTATGGGAGGGGGGGGATGGGCTAAATGGGTCAGGGGCATTAAGGAATCTACTCCTGAAATCATTGTTGCACCACATGCTAACTAACTTGGATGTAAATTAAACAATAAATAAACTTTAAAAAAAAGAATAGAAGTATAGAGAGACCAACAAAGCTCAAATTATAAAAAAATAAATAATAAAAAAATAAAAGTCTAGTGCTTTTTAGAAAAAATAAATAAAATAAAGTAATAAACAAAAAAATAGAAGTCCAGCACCTTTTTCTTATTATTACAAAACTCTTTCTAAAATCCGTGTTATCACATGATTTAGCATTTGATACTTTCTATCTTAAATGACACATGTTTTATATCATCAATTAGAATGTAAACTCCTCAAGGAGACTTACTTTCACATTTCTCTGGGGCCACTGTGTATCGTCATGCAGTCTGTACTCTGCACGACTCAGACCGGCTTGGAGAGGGGTTGAATGGGACCCTGCACTTGAGCTGAGAGGTTGTGTGCTGTGGGGAGGGCTGCATTGTCCCAGAGGAACCGGCATCTTTTCTTCAGTGCCTGCAAAGAAGAGGTAAGTGGTAGCCCTGTACTTCTCTTACAAAGTGCACATTGCAGGGGCGCCTGGGTGGCTCGGTCGGTTAAGTGTCCGACTTCGGCTCAGGTCATGATCTCACGGTCCGTGAGTTCGAGCCCCGCGTCGGGCTCTGTGCTGACAGCTCAGAGCCTGGAGCCTGTTTCAGATTCTGTGTCTCCCTCTCTCTCTGCCCCTCCCCTGTTCATGCTCTGTCTCTCTCTGTCTCAAAAATAAATAAACATTAAAAAAAATTTTTTTAAAAAACAAAGTGCACATTGCATAATATAGTGCTAGGTACACAGAAAAGGATGGTGGGGTTGGAGGGAGGGGGTGGAAGGGCGGTGGGAATGACGTCCAGATTCTTCCAAAAGCATCCTTACGGGCATGCTTTGATTATCTATTGCTGTGTAACAAATGATCCTGAACCTAGTAGGATAAAACAGCCATTTCATTGTGCTCACAGATTCTGTAGGTCAGGAATTTGGATGGGCATAGGAAGGACGATGTCTCGTACCTCAGCTAAAAAAAAAACATTTGGGGGCTGGAATTATCTAGAAACTTCCGTACTCCCACGGCTGGTGCCCAGGCTAAAATGACTCAAAGGCTAGCCTCTGCCGGGACTGTCAACAAGAGCACACTCGTGTGGCCTCTCTGGGTAACTTATGTTTCCCACAGCATGACAGCGGCTCGGAGGGACGTCACCTCAGGAGGATGTCCAGAGAGCACGCCTTCTGAGAGAGCCACGTAGGAGTTGCATGGCTTTCTCGGCCCAACCTCAGAAGGCGCAAGGCGTCACCTCCACAACATGCTATTGGCTATGAGCAAGGCACTGTGGCCAGCTTAGATTTAAGGGCAGGGTAATGAGACTCTGCCTCTTGACAGTAACATTGCAGACGAACACGTGGGATGAGAGAGGACGTGGCTATCTTTGGCGTATGCTGCCTGCCAAGGGACTCATCTCTTCGATAACCCAGTACCACAACAGAGATGAAGCAGTGAGCCTCTCGAATGTCCCCATGATGCTCTTGGTGAAGGGCCATCTGGGGCAGGGTGCAGGGGTGCTGCTTTCTGAGCACCTGAGTCCCCATAAGCCCCCGTCTTTAAGACTTGGTCGGGATGAGCTCAGCGCAGGAGAGGCCGGCAGCTGCTCAAACGCACCAGCTGTTTCTCACCCTTGCACTTGGTGGTGTTGCCATCAGGAAATTCTACAGACGGGCCTGACAACTTGAGGGTTTGCCTCTTTTTCACCTTGTGGGCCACCAACTAACTGTCGAAGTTACCAGGTTCATGCCAGAGCCAGATGTTCTTAACAGATGTGCAAAGAAAGCGCTTCCCTTCTTACATCTTTTTAAGTTGTCCGATGCTATAAGATGCCTTTTTAGCCTAATTCAGGGTTGGACACCCCTGGCAAAGCAACTGTGGCCATTTCCTCTATTTTAGTACACATGAAATAACCAGCCGTGACCTCAAGACCTTTTCTTCTTAACTAATTGGGTGGCCTTCTGCAGCTGGACTATGGAAACCAAGGAAGTTTCAAATTAAAGATATACACACATATATAATATTATATATATACTTCTATTTATATATAATTTCCTAAGTTCTGAAATGTATTCCTCCCATCCCAGCCCATGCCACTATCCCTCTCCATTAACCTAAGACTTACTAATTTGACACAAGTAAGAAAGCAAGGAGACATCACCATACATAATCGCAAGTACATTATAGTGACCTCATTCTATTTCTACCCCATCCACTCTACCTGGACCTCCTGCCCAGAGGATGGGGGAAAGCATAGTAGAGCTACAGAGTGTCACCAAATTTTAAATACCAAGTCTACTCTTTCCTCCCCATTCCCCTCCCTTTCTGCTGACCTGGAATTTCTCCAGCTGTGCTGTCTATGAAATGAGCTGTCACCACATCAGATCAGGAGAAGTGGGATGGAGCTGCACACTGGCAAAAGAAACCCTCCTGCTGAGCATCGGATTCCTTTCCTCGATCAGGAAAGCTAGACGCACACAAACAAACTACTTTTATTATTCAACTTCAACGTAAAAGGTCACCGTTTCAAGCCTGCATTTAGCTCAGCCGCCCAATAACATCTGTTAAAACGAGGAAGCGCTCTCACACATTCCCATTTCAACCCCCCTGCCACCAAGATGACTGTGTCTATCCAAGGTTGCAAAGAGGTGAGACTGAAATCAAGTATGTTTAGGAAAAGAAATACTTCTGAAAGGACATGGCGGTTGCAATCAGATATCTGAAAGGAATGAGACCTTCTCCACAGCTTGGAAAAGCTTGTGCGGCACACGGTGCCACGAGAGGTCTATGTGAAGAGCTGACGGAAGACACACAGCTCTCAGTGGCTCTGACTGGGCCTGTAGCAAGGAGAGTGTGCGTGGGCCTTAGGAGCTGGTTGGAAATAAAGCATGGAAGTAACTCGGTTTTGTGACTGACACAGAAACTGCTTTCCTTGGCAACAAGGTGACCCCTGAGTATCAATGCATCCCTCCCGCCGCCTAGCCTGAAAAGATACACAAGGCAGCAAGCCAAGGCTCTGGGCCCTTCTGACCTGGCAAGTTCTCCAGGGCTGGTGAATCCACTGAAGTTCACATCCATTAAATCCATTAGGGACAGAGGCACAGAGCAGCCAAATCTGCTTGTATCTGTGACCATGTGTCATGGCTAATTTTATGTGTCAACTTGGTTAGATCATGGTACTCAGCCTAATACTGGTCTGGAGGTTGGCTGTGAAGAAATGTTTTAGATATGATTAACATGGAAATCAGCAAACTTTTTTTAAGTTTTTCAGGTCAATTCCAGTTAACATACAGTGTCATGTCAGTTTCAGGCGCACGATATAGTGATTCGACACTTCCATACATCAGCCAGAGCTCATCATGACAAGTGCACTCCTTAATCCAGATCCCCTATTTAACCCATCCCCCTACCCCCTCCCCTCTGGTAACCATCAGATTGTTCTCTATAATTAAGACTCTGTTTCTCTCTCCTCTCTCTCTCTCTCTCTCTCTGTCTCTCACACACACACACACACACACACACACACACATTCTGCCCTTTGCTTGTTTCTTTTCTTAAATTCCACATATGAGTGAAATCATATGGCATTTGCCTTTCTCTGACTTATTTAGTAAATTAGCAAACTTTGAGTAAAGCAGACTACCCCCCCCCCCATAATATGGGTGGGCCTCATCCAATTTAGTTGAAACCCTGAAGAGAAAAGACTGAGGTCCCCCAAGGGCAATAATCCTCATATATTTAAAGTATATAATTTCATCAGTGTGCCATATGTATTGTATTCGTTGTCTATTGCTGCATAACAGGTTACCACAAACTTAGTGGCTCACAGCACACATTTAGCACCTCACAATTTCTGTGGGCCAAGAGTCCAGGCACACGGTTTAACAGGGGCCTCCGCTCAGGGTCTCCCAAAGTTTCAGTCAACTTGTCTTCTGGGCTGCATTCTCATCCAGTGCCCAATTGAAGAAGAAAACACTGTCAAGCTCATTGAAGTTGTTGGCAGAATTTACTACTTTGTGGACGTATGACTGAAGGCTCCAGGACACCCTCAGGTCCCAGAACCACTCACAGTTCTCAGAGGCCATCCTTATTTCCTTACCACCTGGGCTTCTCCAACATGACCACTTCATCAAGCATGCAAGGAAAGTCTCTAAATTCAGTCTGCTAAGATGGAGTGGTAAATATGGTAATTACAGGAGTGACAACCAATCACTTTCAATAATATATTGGTTGGAAGCAAGTCACAGTTCCTGCCCATACTCAAGCATCCCTGCCCATACACAAAGGAATGAACACAGGGAGGAGAGGTCATCGGGTCACCTCAGATTTCGTTTGCCACATGTATACACCATCACTAAAATCAAGATTAAAAAATTTTTGATCACCGCCCCTCACCCCTGCCAAATTTCCCTGGGCTCCTTGGCAATCCATCTCTCCCTCTAAAGCAACCACTGACCTATTTTTCATCACCGCAGATTAGTTCTTTAGAATTTTATATAAATAAAGTCAGACAGAATATATCCTTTTTGTCTGGCTTCTTTCAGCATAATTATTTTGAGATTCAACCAGGTTGCTCTATGTATCAATAGTTCATTTATTTCCATTGCTGAGCAGCATTCCATTGTAGGGATGTGTCACAGTTTGTTATCCACTCATCTGTTGGGGGACATTTGGGTTTGCTCCAGTTTTTGAATATTACAAATAAAGCTGCTATGAATATTCATATGCAAGTTGTTGTGTGGACATATGATTTCATTTCTCAAGTAAATGCCTAGGAGTGGAATGTCTGCCTCCTACAGTAGGTGAATGTTTAACTTTTAAAGAAGCTATCAAAGTGGTTGTATCATTTTACATTCCCACCAGTAGGGTATGGGAATTCTATGTCTTTACTAGGTTTGTATAATCAGTCTTTATAATTTTTAACAAATCTAATAGTATGCCATTATGGTTTTAATTTGCATTTCCCTGATGACTAATGACGTTGAGCATTTTCCCACAAGTTTATTAGCCATTCTGGTATCTTCTTTTGTGAACTATCTGTTCAATTCTTTTGCCATTTTTTACTTTTTTTTTTTAAGTTTATTTAGCTATTTTGAGAGAGAGAGAGAGAGAGAGAGAGAGAGAACATGCACAGGGAAGGGGCTGAGAGAGAGAGAACCCAAGCTGGTCCCATACTCCACACTGAGCCGGTCGTGGGGCTCAACTCCACAACCGCGAGATGGTAACCTCAGCTGAAATCAAGTCGGAAACCCAACCAAATGAGCCACTCAGGCACCCCCCTTTGTAATTTTTATTTATTTTTTTTAAATGTTTATTTTTGAGAGAGTGCGCAAGCGGGAGAGGGGCAGAAAGAGAGGGGGTAAGAGGATCCAAAGCTGACCCTGCGCTGACAACAGAGATCCTGAGGTGGGGCTCGAACTCACTAACCACGAGATCATGACCTGAGCTGAGGTCAGATGTTTAACAGACTGAGCCACCCAGGTGCCCCCTTTTGCCATTTTTAAATTAGATTTTGTATTATTGAGTTATAATAATTCTTTGTGTATATTGAGTAGAAGTACTTTGTACATGTGTTACAATATCCAAGATGGCTCTTTACCATGTCATGTCTGCTAATACTGGACTATCCAAGATGGCTTCTTCACTCACATGTCTGGAACCCAAGCTGGGAAGGCTGAAATAGCTAGGACTGGACAGGTACCTCTCTCTTCATGCCCTCTCCACTATGGCTCCCTTAGGTTTCCTCACAGTATGGTGATTTCAGAGTGGCTGGACATTGGATGTTGTGGTTGGATTCACCTAGAGGGAATGTTCTAGGAGACCAAGGCATGAGCTACAAGGCTTCTTGTGATGTAGCCTTGAAAGTCCAAGAACACTTCTGCTGCTGCATTCTGTTGGTCAAAGTTCAAAGTTAAGAGGATTAGACATCACCTCTCAATAGGGTATGTAACAAAGAACTTGTGGCCATAGAATCTCCCACACCTGGTATAATTAGAGATCTCTACATTAGTGTAAGCTGCCAACTTATCCTCAATTGCTCAGGTAAACTCACTGAAATCATTAAATAACACCTAATAGCAAAACTGGTAGTTTCCCAAATGTTTGTATATATTTTATCTTAGGATATCCTCAGAAGGATCTTTTGAGTTAGGCAGGTATCCATTATTCTCTCCATCTTAATGAAGTTGATGAAACCAGTGATATTGATGGCTTGGTCAAGAGAAAAAAAAACCAAACCTAGAATCCAAGATCTTTGGCTTCTAGTGCAGTATTTTCTCCACTATGCCACGCTGTTTCTGCTTAGGTACACATATTCTCTAAATGAACGAGTCCCTTCTTTCCTAGGAATACAAGGTTTGTGGTGGCCTCTAGTTACTAATGAATTATTTATTAACATATTTTCAGGTAGGAGGAGCTATCTATTTAAATAATTAGGTACTATTCAGTTAACTCATTTAAGAACCAAATGTTCTCTACTTGTAAGGAATGAGAATGAGTGAGGTGATTTAAAATTGCACCTCTGCTCAATGGCATTATTATACAGGTGATTAAAATATAAAGAAGTCAAAATTTTATTTACTGACACAGAAAGAAACAATAGTCCACTGTAAGTGGGAAAAGCAAGTTGCAGAGCAGTTAAGTATGTGAATACACACACACACACAAACACACAGTTACACATACACACACATACATTTGTTAGTATGTGCACAAAAATATCATCTGGGCGTTTATACAACTACTAATAGTGTTGTATCTTAGAGATTCTGGACTATTTGAGTTTGGGTATACATTATTCTTGAAATAACCATAAAAAATATTTTTAAAATATACAATCCTTTGAGAAATACATTATAATTATCAGATTTGATGCACCTTCACAACTTTCCTACTGCTGAGTAGGTATACGTATAAGCAAATGAACAAATAAACGAATAAAACTTTAGATGGTATTATATTAAGGCAGAAATTCTACACTTGTTGATTCATTCCCCAAACAGAAGTCACTGTAAAAGTATCTTTTCAGTATCCAGCATTGGGAAATGTGTTTTTATTGTATTGTATTGTATTGTATTGTATTGTATTGTATTGTATTTATTTAATTTTTAACATTTATTTTTGAGGGACAGACACAGAGCATGCGTGGGGGAGGGGCAGAGAGAGAGGGAGACAGAATCTGAAGCAGGCTCCAGGCTCCGAGCTGTCAGCACAGAGCCCAATGCGGGGCTCGAACTCACAAACTGCAAGATCATGACCTGAGCCAAAGCTGGACGCTTAACTGAGCCACCCAGGCATTCCTGGGAAATGTGTTTTTAAACAAAACAGTGCAAAAGTATTCTTTTTTAAAACTTTATTTTAGAGAGAGAGCACACACAAGCAGGGGAGAGGGGCAGAGAGGAGGAGAGAGAGAGAGAAAGAGAAACTTAGGCAGGCTCTATGCTCAGTGTAGAACCCCATATGAAGCCACGATGCTGGGATCACGATCCGAGCTGAAATCAAGAGTTGCTCACTTAACTGACTGAGCCATCCAGGTGCCCCAGAATATTCTTTGAGCTAAACATAATTGGCTTCCAGGAACTCACTGGTTGGGAACTCAAAAGAGAAGTAATTCTTTCCAAACCAACAAGTGATCGTTTTTTGCAAATCTCAAAAGGCAAGTAAACGATGAAGGAAAAAGTAAATCAACTCAGGCATATATACACCTGCACATATATTAAATCTCACCTACAAAGAAAGCATTAAATTATTTAGAAATTCTGGGGCACCTGGGTGGATCAGTCGGTTAAGCATCCAACTCGGTTTTGGCTCAGGTCATGATCTCACAGTTTATGGGTTTGAGCCCCATGTCGGGCTCTGTGCTGACAGCACAGAGCCTACCTGGAATTCCCTCTCTCCCTCTCTCTCTCTGTCTCTCAAAATAAGTAAACTTAAAATAAATAAAATAAAATACAATAAATTCTTTAGAAATTCCAAATCAAAATGTGGCTCCTCCTGAATTGGTCAGAGGAGGATGTAGGGGATTGGATTGGATTGGACGTGGGGGATTGGCAAAGTTATGAGAGTAAAATGGAGGTAAAACTTCTTTTTCGTGTGTCTTCAATTTGGGAACAGGGTAGAAGTCCAGAGCAAAAGGCCCGGGTCTACACAGAAATGCCATCTGTGGGACAGGTGGTCCAGATCAGAGCATTCTGGATTGAGCCAGAAGGGGTGTTATCCAAATTGGTTGGAATATGAATGGCCAGGGCTGAGAACTAGAATCATTGCGTGCAGATGCCAGACATGAACCTGGTAAGAAGGACAGAAGGCCAACGATAATGATGGCATCTGCCATGTTTTGAGTGCTGGCCATGCTGGACCCTTTTCATATTTTATCTCACTCAGAGTCCACAATCTCCCTGCAAATAAGATACCATACCTCTTCCGGATGACGACACAGACTCAGAAGGGTTATATGGCATACCCAAAGCCACAATGCTAGTAAGTGACACTCAAAATTCAAGCCCAAATCCTTCTCAACACAAAATCCATGAGTTTTCTGGCATGCCAACCTATAGAAACCTAAAGGATTCAACAGAAATAGTAAAGTCAGTCACCCTGAGACTCGAGAGGAGAGCCAACGTGCCAGATCAATCAGGTATACCTGTTCTGGACCTCCCCTATCAACAAGGCTATGCTGGGCATGTCCCTTTCATGTAATATTTGGTGCATGCTGCAAGGTGGATGTGATGTCTTCACAGAGTCATGGGGCAGAGAATTAAAATAAACAGGATGAAGGGTGCCTGGGTGGCTCAGTTGGTTAAGTGTCTGACTCTTGATTTCAGCTCAGACCTTGATCTCTACTTTAAAAGAAAAAAATGGGGGCGCCTGGGTGGCTTGGTCGGTTAAGCATCCGACTTCGGCTCAGGTCATGATCTCACGGTCCGTGAGTTCGAGCCCCGCGTCGGGCTCTGGGCTGATGGCTCACAGCCTGGAGCCTGCTTCCGATTCTGTGTCTCCCTCTCTCTCTGCCCCATCCCCACTCATGCTCTGTCTCTCTCTGTCTCAAAAATAAATAAACGTTAAAAAAAATTTAAAAAAAATAAAAGAAAATAAAAGAAAAAAATGAACTTGACGGTGTTTCAAAGGCAGCCAGACCAGCTCTGCCAAGCATCAGGTTTGATGCAAAGAGAGAGAAGTGGAAGAGAGTGCCAGAGTCAGTGACTGACAAAACAAGCATTCGCCACAGGCTCTGTCTGGATGCTTGTGGAGGTCCCTTTCCTAGGAGAGGATCACTCAGAAAGATGTGATGAGAACCCCTTGAACTTGACTAAGGAGGAAAACCAAGTGAGAAGCGCGTTTCGAGAAGAAACTCAGTAGCCCATCAAGTACAAAAGAAAGGGTAAGCTTGAGGAGCACTGAGATTAAGCCTGGGGTTTGCCATGAGGACAGCACAGATGATCTTTGACAGGACAGATCAGGGCCTCTGTGGGCATAAAACAAATTACAGTGACCCGAGGCCTGAGTGGAAAGTACTGAAATAAATGTTTGACTTTGTCCAGAAGCATGGTGACGAGAGTATACGGTAAGCAAGTCAGAGGCAGGGGACTGGTTTTGAATTAGAGAAATTGCAAAGGGAGTTATAGATGAGGGAGAAGGTGGGAGGAGATTCAAAGATGTAAGACAGAGGAGTGCATTGATTAGTGGAGCGTGGTCCCAGAAGAGTGGGGTGGGTTGAGTTTCTGTACATTGAAAGAATCTTTCCTTAAAGGGGAGAGAGGAGAAAAGTAAGAATGATGACAAAGCAGACATTTGAAGGGAGTTGTAGGCGTTTCTTAATGGTGGTTAATGGATTCAGGTTTGTTTGTTTTTTTAACTATGCTAATAGCCTGAAGGATAGACTTAATGCAGCAAGAGAAAGGTACACAATAGTAGACGTGAGTTCAAGTTTCTAGCTTTGCCCCCTACCAGCTCTGTGACCTTGAACAAAATTTCTGAGCTTTGCTTATCTTCAAATTGGGATGATTATCCATGTCCTGCCTCCACGAGTGCACTGGAGCCAGTTGGCATCAACTATCCCAAGCCAATATATTTTTTAAATTTTTTTAATGTTTATTGATTTTTGTGAGAGAGAGAGAGAGAGAGAGAGAGAGAGAGAACATGAGCAGGGGAGGGGCAGAGAAAGAGGGAAACACAGAATCCGAAGCAGCCTCCAGGCTCCAAGCTGTCAGCACAGACCCAATGCAGGCCTCGAACTCACGAACTGTGGGATCATGACCTGAGCCCAAGTCGGATGCTTAACTGATGGAGCCACCCAGGCGCCCCCCCCCGCCCAAGCCAATATTTATTTCTAATTATTTAGAAATTCAGAGTGGTTAAGTCATTGGTGGTTTAAAATTGGATGTGGTGGTAGGGTGCCTGGGTGGTTTTGTCAGTTCTTGGGCTCAGGTCATGATCTCAGGGCTCTTGGGTTCGAGACCTGCATCGGGCTCTGTGCTAGCAGCTCAGAGCCTGGAACCTGCTTTGGATTCTGTGTCTCTGTCTCTCTCTGCCCCTCCCCTGCTCATGTCCTTCCTCTCTCTCTCTCTCTCTCTCTCTCTCTCTCTCTCTCTCAAAAATAAACACTAAAAAAAAATTTAAATTGGATGTGGTGGGAGCTTTTACACCATGGAAACAGGCAAAATGTGACAAAGCAGGGCTTCCCTCTCCTTTCCCAGGGTTACCACCACACCGCTGCCTGCTTCTCTGACAAGATACTGTCAGGCTAAAATGAGAGACTGGTTGTGAAAACCCTTTGCAAATAACCAAGCCCTAAATAATGTTTTTATCATTAATATTAACAAGTGTAACTTGTTACAGCGTAAGTTTTCATACATACTAATTAGAGTTTTATTTTCTGACTCCCCCTTACACCCACCTACCCTACCACCATTCCCAGCAGACTTTAGTATTTCCTTGTCTTGGCAAGTTTTACAGAGCAGAAAGCAAATATCCTTGAAAGCAACGGCTCTTCCCGTTTCATTAAAGGACCGTACTTGCCAAAAGAGATCCTATTAAGTAGGGAGGAAAATGGGAACATCAAAAGGCTTCAAGGGGAGATTCAGAAGAAGACATTCCCAATGGACCGGGAAGGGGAGAGGTCTGTGAATTCTATAGAAAGAAGGGCCCAGGCCTGGCTACCTCCCAGCCCCTTGGGAGGCACAAGTCCTTAGGAGATGGCTGTAGAGCGTAGGTTTTTGTAGAAAATCCACCCCCAGTGTGTGTGTGTGTGTGTGTGTGTGTGTGTGTGTGTGTGTGTGTGTGTTGTGTGTTTCTTAGACTCACCTAAATATCCAGCCACACAAGACCACGGTCAGCCACACGTGGTTTCAATATACAAGACGGGAAATCCTGCCAGCAGGGGGGCAGCGGTGTTCCTTTCCCCTGGGAGTAGTCCCTGCAGCCGTCCACATGGCCATCACAGCTCTTTCCCCCAGTTTCCCAGGGTTCCAGAGCAAGAGAATGGGACCACACGAGGGGCATGTGGGATCCTCCCTAGCTGGTGACCCCTGTACCCCATAGGAGACAATATCTCTTGTAATAACTCCATGGGCACAGCTGCCAGGGTCCCCTCCAGGGACTTGTCCAGTTTCAAGAGTCTCTGCTCTCAATTAAGCCCAAAGCTATAGCTTCCTCTGAAGTATCCAGTTCTCCCAGTCTAGAGACAATTTACCACGAAGGGTCATTTTTGCCAAAGTTACTATACCCAGTAATAACACAGCTGACACAGTGTTTCTGTCAGGTTTCCAAGGGAAACAGAAAGTTAACAGAAAGTAAAATTCTCGAGTAGAAAGGGATACAATCTTTGAAAACCTTTTATCCACAGTGGGCCCGAGAAGGCAGGACCCCAGACACAGGGACTCCTGGCCTCATCAAAGATGCCCAGGTCCCAAGCATGGCCCAGAAGCAGAGACCCTGAACATAAAACATAAAGGGCATCCTGCTGGTGAACAAACAGAAGTTTTGTCTCCCAGTCCCTGCCTGTTCCACTGACTGCTAACTCAAACCCCACAAAAATTATAGTGAAAAAAAATCTCCTTACCCTCTCTATATACCTCAGGTTACAACTGCAGTAAGAATGTATTCATATCACCCTTGAGAGTGAGCCAGTTAACATTTGCAGGGCAGGCAAAAGATGAGAGATATATTAAGAGCAGAACAGGCGTGCACTGGGGGCTGCTCCGTCAGTAATCGCTAACCATTGTTTGCAGAGTATTATCTGTCCACTCCCGGTACATACAACCTCCGTGTTATAAGGGAATTCTAATCCCAAACTATCTTGTCATTGAAAACACTCCTTTTCAAGACATGGCATTATGCTGAATTGTCCTCTTAAAGGATTAATGAGACTCTCATAATTTGAAATAACTGAATGCAAGAGCCACTTTTAATATGTATTATGTAAAGGATTTTCTTTCTTTTTAGAAAAAAATATTTTAATTATAGAAGTCACACATTAGTGTAGACTCAATACAAAGAAAAATTCCGGGGTGCTTGGGTGGCTCAGTCAGGTAAGCATCTGACTTCGGTCCAGGTCAGGATCTCACGGTTTGTGGGTTCAAGCCCCGTGTTGGGCTTTGTGCTGGTGCATATGCATGTTCTTTCTCTCAAAAATAAACATTAAAAAAAATAAGGAAAATTCAAACAATACATTTAAAGTAAAAGTCTCCCTGGCTCCCTACTCACTTAACTTCTCTCCTTGGAGATGACCAGCGTATCAATTTGTGGTACACCCTTCCGTCCCCTTTACGCTACATTAATAATGCCTTCAAGTACTCCCTTTGGCTCTCGTAAAGTCATTATAGCATACGTTATAGTCCATTCAGACGACTATAACAAAGTACCATAGACTGGGGTGGCTTAAACCACAGAAATTTATTTCTCACAGTTCTGGAGGCTAGAAGTTCAAGATCAAGGTGCCAGCATGGTCGAGTTCTGGTGAGGGCCCTCTTCCAGGTTATGTTCTCACATGACCTTCCATGGGGCGAGTATATACAGAGAGAGAGAGAGAGAGAGAGAGAGCATGAGAGAGAGGTCTCTTGTCACCTCCTTTTTCTATAAGGGCTCTAATCCCATCATGAGGGCCCCATCTCATAGCCTAATCTAACCCTAAATACCTCACCTTTTCCTAATACCATCCTTTTGTGGATTAGGATTTCAACACATGAATTTGGGGGGATGGGATACAAACATGCAGTCCAAAAGAGTGTGCATTCCATATTCCCTTAGAAACCATCAGATACACAGAGAACCGTCTGGAAAGTTTATCATTCCCACTCCTACCATGTGAGGACACAAGGAGATGTTTGCAACCAGGAGAGGGCCCTCAGCTGACTGTGCTGGCACCCTGATCTTGGGCTTGCAGCCTCCAGAACCATAAGAAATAAGTTTCTGCTGTTTATTAAAAAAAAAAAAAAAAAGGTATCATCGAGAAATGTTAATAGCTTCAAAATTAGCTACACGCCAAGAACTTGATACTCCCCCCTTAACAGGAGGTGTCTACAGTCTAGGCAAGGAACACCACCCAGTAGCTTCACTCTATAAACATTCTTAGCATCCCTGAGCAGTTCCAGCAGCCCCCGGCCCCTCCTGTGACAAGTCTGGAGAGAGCTGGCATTTCCAAGTGGTGCAGTTCAAGCTCCCGAGTGTGCAGAACAATGTATTCAGCTGAGTAGACACAGCCACACCACTCCTCCCACCGCCTGCTCCCCGCCTGAAGTTTCCATTACCCACCAGGCTTTGATCTGGTAAACAAATCTGATTCCAATCACGTGGCAGAGGGTTGCCTTCTCTCACTCTCCTCTCTGTGCTTGGGAGAGTTGAACAATTAACAAATAGAAAGTGTTCTGTGACAGTTCATTATTTTGTACCTGATTTGGGGAGACTGAAAAATGGCCCTTTCAAACAATCTCTTTGGCCAATTTCCTTCCTTCCCTTCCCCCCCAGAACCTAAATCCTGGGATTCCCCATAGGGGTTTTATAGAAACCAGCCCATCTGGAATAGTCTGCTGACAGAAAGTCAGTAATTGATGCCAGCCGGAGAAAGCACAAGTTCTGCAACTGCTTTAATTCCAGAAAAGTCTTGCCTCTCTTGCAGCACTCACCATAGCCAGGCTTTGCCTCATATGGCTGTGTAGCCTCAGCACCTAAACCAAATCTCCAGAATTTGGTGCCCAATAGCTGTTTGTCAGACTGAATTAATTGCATTGAAGTCACTTGATCTCGCTGCATCTCACTCACCAATGGGAATAATCATACTTACTTCACAGTGTGGTTGCAAATATTGCTATTTGATCATATTGTTTGGCTCCCCACCCCCCACCCCCAATCTGTTTGGTTTCCTGGTCCATAAAAGATAAATAGAGTACAGTTTTTTGAAGTGAAGTGTCAGAGAGGTTTTGACTTCACTAGATGGGTGCTATGGAGGGTAACGTCATCTCTTTGAGTTCCAGTTTCTTCATCTGTAGAATTTGGAAAATGATGTCTATATTAGAGGGCTATTGTGAATGCTACATGAGAAGACCTGGAAAGCTCAGGGTACAGGCATTGTACATAGTAAGCATTCCATAAATGCTATTATTATGTGCATAGTCTGTACATTCCAGGCATGTGACTAAAACTCAGTAAACGGTCGGTGAGCAAATAAACGAATGAGTGAATACAGCGGTATCAGTTACGAGTATGCTTGGTTGCCTGTGATAGACGCCCTACCACACAGCGACTAAACCCAATGGATGGCTCTTCCTCTCACGTAATAAGAAGTCTGGATGTAGGCAACCCACGGCTGAAACAATTGTTCAAGGAAGTCATTGGGGACCCAGGCCCCTTCTTAGCATGCGGTTCTCATCCTCAGATTTGCAAGACGCTCTACATCTGTGTTCCATTCAGGAAGAGGGAGGGAAAGGCTTTAGTTGCCTCGTCGGTAAAATGGGAATGGGCTGGCTCTCTTTCCGCTGAACAGTCCTATGACTCAGCAGGCAACTCAGGGTCAAATAAGCACCACTCGTCTGAGATAATATGCCTTTTGTGGATAGATTGTGTGTCCCAGAAATCAGCCATGTGGGTCTCAGTTCCACTCACACCTATTGCTCGAAGTGATAATTCTGAAAATATTTGGCAACATGAAGAAACATTTACAAAAATGTTAAGTGAAGAATGGGAGGAGAATTACTAAATTCTACTCCTGAAACCAATATTACACTATGTGTTAACTAACTAGAATTTAAATAAAAATTTGAAGGAAAAAAAAGCAGAAAGTGGAAGACTGTTAACAGTACCTGCTGGCATAGGAAGTTTTCCCTAAGATATATACGTGAATAAAAGGAAGCCACAGGCAACACTTGCAGATGATCTCATTTAAAAAAATTTATAAAAAAATTGACGTGCCTGGGTGGCTCAGTCGGTTAAGCATCCGACTTCGGCTCAGGTCATGATCTCATGGTTCAGGGGTTCAAGCCCCGCATCAGTCTCTGTGTTGGCAGCTTGAGAGCCTGAAGCCTGCTTTGGATTCCGTGTCTCCCTTTCTCTTTGTTCCTCCCCGACTCATGCTCTGTCTCCCTCGGTCTCTCAAAAGTAAATGAATGTTAAAAAATAAAATAAAATAAAAATTAAAAATAAAATAAATTTAAAACTTTATAATAAAACAAAAAACTGGTTGGAATGAGCTTTACTCCCCAAATCAGGTCATGATTTACTCCCTAAATCAGGTAAAAATCAGGAGACTTTTACTGTTAGCACCACTACACTTCCATTTTTTTTACTTCTAATAGCATGTATATGTTCATGTATTAGTTATCCAATAAAATTAGTCTATGTTAGGGGCCCATGGGCGGCTCAGTCGGTTAAGCTTCTGATTTCAGCTCAGGTCATGATCTCCCACTCTGTGAGTTTGAGCCTCACATCGGGCTCTGTGCTGACAGCTCAGAGCCTGGAGCCTGCTTCAGATTCTGTATCTCCCTCTCTTTCTGTCCCTCTCCCACTCATACTCTGTCTCTCTCTCTCTAAAAAATAAATAAACATAAAAATTTTTTAATTAGTCTATGTTAATTATTATACCTATGGTATAATGTAATTATATAAAATTATGTATGTACACAGTAAAACTCGGAAAGGGTTCTAGACAAATGAAAACAATAGATGTTTCAGGCTTGTAAAATTATAGAAAAATTCCTTATTTGTGTTAATATTATGCCGCATGTGTAATAAATATTATTTCCTCCCACAGGTTGTTCACATGAGGCACAGGTAGATTTTTATAACAATCCAAGGGGGGCATTTTTTAAAAGGTAACCATGGCTTTTGCTGATTAAGAGATTAGACCAGTGCAGAGCCTCAGTTGGGACCAGTTTGGCAGAGACTATCTGCAATGGTGAAACCAAATTATTTTAGCTGACCTTGGTAATGAAAGCTCTCTCTAGTTTTGCTTTTTGTTTGTTTGTTTTTTCTTTTACCTCCAGCACCAAGAATGAAAAAACAAAGGACAAGAACTAGAATGATCAGTACTTCTCTCTCCCTGAGATCCTGACCATATGCAGCTCAGGGTGTTCTATGCTTAAATAGCATAGCTAGGCCAATCATCACTTGACAGGTGAGGAAGCTGGCCTAGGGAGGGCAGGGCCCCCCAGACCAGTTACTTAGCATGGCCCTGCCACACTGCCACATGATTTCCAAATGGGTGGACATTACCTGGATCATTAACCTTGACTCCCATATAAACCCAGCCACACTCAAAGAAGCTCAAAGCAATTTTGGGGAAGATTCCAAGTTGGACGAAGAAATGTTGGTCAGGAGGTCCCTGGGGGAACACGAGGTCCCTGCTGGAACAATTAGCAACCACTTACTGGCTCATTAAGTGCCAAACACTGGGCTATCCAGTTTATATGCATGATCATCCTGTGACCTTGCAAAGTAGATATTACACACACACACACACACACATACACACACACACACACACTTCATTTTACAGAAAGTCTAAATGACTTACTTGTTCAAGACCACATAGCCCATCAAATAAGAGAGCTGAAATTCAAAACCACCAACTTTGATGATTCCAAAATCTGTACTTTTAACCTGTGTTCAGTATTTTTCACATACATTTCCATTTGACAGTTTTGGTCCTTTGGAACAGAGAAATGCAGATTTGGGGAGCATTTCTTTCGTGTTGGGAGAAAAAAACAAAAGTTCTCTCAACACTCTGAATGCTGCAAACAGATTCCGTGGAAAAGTAACCAGGCTTAATTCTACCCAAGTGTGCACAACATGGCCTTTAGGCAGTTGGGTGTGTTTTCCCCCCTCCCCCCAAGCAATTTATCACCCAAGCCACAGTAGCCTGTAATGCATGGCTTTAATATATTACCAAGGGAAAATGTTCTAATGATTTAGTGGGGTACGCATCATTGGTATTATGAGGCAGCATTAATCAAAGTATGGAGTTGGCTTCTGAAAACCATTAGGTAAATCCCAAGCTCTATGCTTAATGTATTCACCTTGGACCACAGTCTGGAAGGAATGAAAAGATCTCATTGCTTTGCTTTCAAGTGCCCTCCCATTAGTAAAACTAATGTTTCTCTCTGTGTGTGTGTGTATGTGTGTACATGTTACTTAAAATTTTTAAAGTGCATTTTAAGATGAACAACTGTTAAAAGGTCTCTTTACCATGTGTCTCTTTGAAGGAAGAAAGGCCAGTCCCTTAGTTGTACCTTCTGAGGAGGAAGGCTTGCCCTGGATTTCTAGTTTAATGGCCAACTACAAGAACTAGAATATAAAACCAGAAATCATTCATTTTTTTTGCACTTTTTTTCATTAAGGAAAAAACTTTTTTTCATTTACATATAGGAAAATTCATTTTTTTAGTGAACACTTCTGTGTGTTTTGACAAACACATACAAAATTGTGTAATAACCATTACTACAGTGAAGATATAGAACAGTATCGTTAGCATCCAAAATTCCTTCATGCCTTGTCTTTTTTTTAGATTGAAAAAAATTTAAAAATTTTTAAAAAGTAAAATAATTCTGACTTTTAGGGACATTGAGATGAATAGATTGTTTTACTTCTTAGGAAAATGTACGAAAGTAATGTTATTATCCATATTTGAATAATGAAATTTTCAATCCTTAGTAATGGCCAGTAGTAACTGAGCCAAAAAAGTTTTTTCTCCTTATAGCAGGAGACTACAGTCACTCTCACAGAGAGTATGTTAGGTGAAGGACTGGAATCCTTTACATTGTTAATTTTGCTTGTGCTGAGAACTATTAGGAAATATGGGTTTTTTTCTTTTTTTATGTTTATTTATTTACTTTTTTTATTTTTTATTTTTCCAACATAATACTTAATTTTATTTTTTTCAATTTACATCCAAATTAGTTAGCATCTAGTGCAACAATGACTTCAGGAGTAGATTCCTTAATGCCCCTTACCCATTTAGCCCATCCCCCCTCCCAAAAGCCCTCCCGTAACCCTCAATTTGTTCTCCATATTTAGAGTCTCTTATGCTTTGTCCCCTTCCCTGTTTTTATATTATTTTTGTTTCCCTTCCCTTATGTGCATCTGTTTTCTTTCTTTCTTAAAGTCCTCATATGAGTGAAGTAATATATTTGTCTTTCTCTGACTGACTAATTTCACTTAGCATAGTAACCTCCAGTTCCATCCATGTAGTTGCAAATGGCAAGATTTCATTCTTTTTGATTGCCGAGTAATACTCCATTGTGTGTGTGTGTGTGTGTGTGTGTGTGTGTGTGTGTGTATACATACCACATCTTCTTTATCCATTCATCCATCAATGGACATTTGGGCTCTTTCCATACTTAGGCTATCGTTGATAGTGCTGCTATAAACATTGGGGTGCATGTGCCCCTTCGAAACAGCATACCTGTATCCCTTGGATAAATGCCTAGTAGTGCAATTTCTGGGTCATAGGGTAGTTCTATTTTTAGTTTTTTGAGGAACCTCCATACTGTTTCCCACAGTGGTTGCACCAGCTTGCATCCCCACCAATAATGCAAAAGAGATCCTCTTTCTCTGCATCCTCGCCAACATCTGTTGTTGCCTGAGTTGTTAATGTTAGCCATTCTGACAGGGGTGAGGTGGTATCTCATTGTGGTTTTCATTTGTATTTCCCTGATGATGAGTGATGTGGAGCATTTTTTCATGTGTCGTTGGCCATCTGGATGTCTTCTTTGGAGTAGTGTCTATTCATATCTTTTGCCCATTTCTTCACTGGATTCATTGTTTTTTGGGTGTTGAGTTTGATAAGTTCTTTATAGATTTTGGATACTAACCCTTTATCTGACATGTCGTTTGCAAATATCTTCTCCCATTCTGTCGGTTGCCTTTTAGTTTTGCTGATTGTTTCCTTCACTGTGCAGAAGCTTTTTATTTTGATGAGGTCCCAGTAGTTCATTTTCACTTTTGTTTCCCTTGCCTCCGGAGACATGTTGAGTAAGAAGTTGGTGAGGCCAAGATGAAAGAGGTTTTTGCCTGCTTTCTCCTCGAGGATTTTGATGGCTTCCTGTCTTACATTGAGGTCTTTCATCCACTTTGAGTTTATTTTTGTGTATGGTGTAAGAGAGTGGTCCAGGTTCATTCTTCTGCATGTCGCTGTCTAGTTTTCCCAGCACCACTCGCTGAAGAGACTGTCTTTATTCCATTAGATATTCTTTCCTGCTTGTCAAAGATTAGTTGGCCATACGTTTGTGAGTCCATTTCTGGGTTCTCTATTCTGTTCCACTGATCTGAGTGTCTGTTCTTGTGCCAGTACCATACTGTCTTGATGATTACAGCTTTGTAGTATAGCTTGAAGTCTGGGATTGTGATGCCTCCTGCTTTGGTTCTCTTTTTCAAGATTGCTTTGGCTATTTGGGTCTTTTTCTTGTTCCATACAAATTTTAGGATTATTTGTTCTAACTGTGAAGAATGCTCGTGTTATTTTGATAGGGATTGCATTGAATATGTAGATTGCTCTGGGTAGTATTGACATTTTAACAATATTTGTTCTTCCTATCCAGGAGCATGGAATCTTTTTCCATTTTTTTGTGTCTTCTTCAATTTCTTTCATAAGCTTTCTATAGTTTTCAGTGTATAGATTTTTCACCTCTTTGGTTAGATTTATTCCTAGGTATTTTATGGTTTTTTGTGCAACTGTAAATGGAATCGACTCCTTGATTTCTCTGTCGTTTCATTGTTGGTGTATAGGAATGCAACCAATTTCTGTGCATTGATTTTATATCCTGCAACTTTGCTGAATTCATGAATCAGTTCTAGCAGTTTTTTGGTGGAATCTTTTGGGTTTTCCATATAGAGTATCATGTCATCTGTGAAGAGTGAAAGTTTGACCTCCTCCTGGCCAATCTGGATGGTTTTTATTTCTTTGTGTTGTCTGATTGCAGAGGCTAAGACTTCCAATACTATGTTGAATAACAGTGGTGAGAGTGGACATCCCTGTCTTGTTTCTGACCTTAGGGGGAAAGCTCTCAGTTTTTCCCCATTGAGGATGATATTAGCGGTGGGTCATTCATATATGGCTTTTATGATCTTGAGGTATGCTCCTTCTATCCCTACTTTCTTGAGGGTTTTTATCAAGAAGGGATGCTGTATTTTGTGAAATGCTTTCTCTGCATCTATGGAGAGGATCATATGGTTCTTGTCCTTTCTTTTATTGATGTGATGAATCACGTTAATTGTTTTGCAGATATTGAACCAGCCCTGCATCCCAGGTATAAATCCCACTTGGTCGTGGTGAATATTTTTTTTAATGTATTATTGGATCCAGTTGGCTAGTATCTTGTTGAGGATTTTTGCATCCATGTTCATCAGGGAAATTGGTCTATAGGTCTCCTTTTTAGTGGGGTCTCTGTCTGGTTTTGGAATCAAGGTAATTCTGGCTTCATAGAAAGAGTTTGGAAGTTTTCCTTCCATTTCTATTTTTTGGAACAGCCTCAAGAGAATAGGTGTTAACTCTTCCTTAAATGTTTGGTAGAATTCCCCTGGAAAGCCATCTGGCCCTGGACTCTTGTTTTTTGGGAGAAATCATTCACTTTTTAAAAATAGTTTGACATCACTTGTTAGAGGGATAGTTTATGAATACAAAGATGCTGAAAAGCAAACTGTGATGAAGGAAGTTGCAGAATGGGGACCCATGGACACCAGATTGAGAACACGATTGAGGGCGCATGCTGTTTCTTCTCTGTGACACTGTCTCCTTATTGACTATCCTGTTACACACACACACACACATACACACAGTCTGGTTTTTCTGGAATGGAGAGAGCAGCCTGGCAAGAGTTGTCAGTGCTGAAAAGAAAGAGAAGAGGCCCCAGTATAAAGACCAAATGCTGGCACTCATTGTCTAAATTTTCTTTTTTCAAACGTACCACCCGGCTCTGGTCCAATGTAAGAATGCATTTCTTTGCAACTTGAAATACGCTCTTACTAGCAAAAATTCACCAAGCAAAATACAAAAGATGTTCCCGAGAGCTGAGCTCCCACTTCTAGATTTGCTCAGGGAACTTCCCTATGCTAAGGAAGATAAGAAGCAGTATCTTCAGAGCTCAAAGGGCCAGTATTTCCCGACTTCTTTCATGCTGCTGAGTGCCTACGTGTACCCAAGCAAGCCATCGCACCCTGTGCCCTGGGACAGATATGATGTGGCGAGTGGGTGGCCGAGCACGGGGAGTTGTTGATGAGAGAGACAGTGGACAATATCCTTTCCAAGGAAATGCCTTTCAAAGGTGAAGAAAAAAGCAAGAAAAGAGGTCAAATGTGATGGTAAGCCTGGGCAGCATTTAAATCTGATAGATAAAGGTCCCTGCGCTCTTGAAGCTAAGTGGATGAGCAGACATTAATCAGATAAAAACATAAATAAAATGTTAATTGTCAGATAGCCTGCAGCCTCTGTACTAATCACCATTTCCTTCAAAAGACTCCCTAGACTGCATTGGGAAATGACGCTTCTCCAGAGCTTTGCAGAGTTTTGTTAGTCTCTTTGCTCCTCCTGCACAAACACCCTTATCTTTATTTACAATTTATTTTACTAGTTTACATTCTTCAAGACCAGATGCTCCACCTGACCTGAGATAAGCTCTACTCACCAGGAGAGTGTCGCTATTACAGACCGATTGCCTTGTCGTGTGCGAAGGAAATCTACTTCATAAACAGATTAGTAGCTGGATAATTTAGAATTTAACACATCATTAAAAAAAAAACTACCAGTGATCTCAGAAAGTGTCGGTGCATGTTCACGTGAGACTTTATTAACATGGCATTGTGCCTACCATCAACAGCTCTACACGCCATGTCCCTTCTATAAAATAGTGCTATTAATTTGACTTCTACACTCCTACCCACAGGTGAGGAAACATACCTGCATCCTGGACAAAGCAACATTTGACATACAGTCTGTGAAACTTGAAGAATCTGCATATTTCCCTTTCATTTTCATGTACACTACATTCTCTAATGACATTTTCAGCTGCTCTAGAAATCATTTACGTGATTGTTTATTTACCCAAATGCACTTCAGGAGCAGAAAATATCTATGTCAGACAGGGGAAGAGGCATGTCGAACATCTTCTTTTACAAAGCAATTTCCCAATTCTCTCTGGTTTGTTGATTGAGCAGAATTGACTTGTAGGTGGTAAATTAAAAAAAAAAAAATAAAACAAAAACAAAAAAACACCTATATGCTTTAAAAAAATCTTTTTTAATGTTTATTTACTTTTGAGAGAGTGAGAGAGAGTGCACGTATGTGAGCGGGGGAGGGGCAGAGAGGGAGGGAGACAAGATCTGATCAGACTCTGCACTGACAGCAGAGAGTCTGATGCAGGGGCTCTAACTCACTTACTGTGAGATCATGACCTGAGCTCAAGTTGGGCGCTTAACCAACTGAGCCACCAGGCGCCCCAGAGAAAAACCTATATTGTTGTTGGAGGCCCCATACGAGCCCACTGAGGCTACTAGTTTCCTGCCCCCCTGGATAAAATCTTAAGTGGGCCCATAGGCTTATCTACTCACTCTTTGATAATAACTAATATAATCACATTGTTACTTCATATATTCTCATGAATTCTTAGATGGTAGTAAAATCGTGAGGAATATAGGCAGGCCCCGCAGCTATCCACTCAGTCCTAGTTAAGAAAATTCCTCGGATCACTTAAAATCACAAAGAAATCACAAAAAGGGAAATGCTCTGTCTTACCTTGAGAATTCTGAGCTGCACTGAAAGTCGAAACCTCTCCCCTCCCAGAGATCACAGCTCTGCAGTAGGAAGACCTATAGTGGGAAGATTCTTCTGTTTCTTTGTTTCTGTTTCTACCCTCCCCAGCTCACTAGCTTCCCCTGCTAGAAAGGTTGGAAGGTGGGGAGGCTAAGAGGAAAGAAGCATAAAAGATCTTACTTGACTGACACCAGTCTCACCTGGTGCTCCCTAAATTGGGTGAAAGGTTAAAACTGACCACCCTGCTTGTGATGTGTTTCTGGGTTCTTCAGAGCTTGCAGCGGCAACATTAGACTATAACTCTCTTAATGTATGACATGCATTTCCTGCTGGCTGGTTGTTTTATTTCTTCCCTCAGCCCCAGGGAATTTAGTGTCCAGCCCCCGCTGAGGTCACGTCACCCCTCTAGGTAGCCCTCTTGGGGGGATGTAAAATGTTTTCAGCAGGGCTCTCTCCCACACTGCCCACCTCTGATCCAAGGAAGAACACTCACAGATCCTTGCACCTTCCCCTGCCCCTCGGTGGCTTGTATAGGGAGCTCCCAACTTCGAGTATAGGACAGTTGCTCTCCCTCTCTCTCCTCTGCTGCCTCAGGGTAAATGCCATGACCTCTCACCTTGAGATTCCTAAGACAGCAGTTCTGTGGGCTCCCCCAAACTCCCAGGACACAACAAGCTCTCCAACTGGTGTC
Source organism: Panthera pardus (assembly GCF_024362965.1). NCBI lineage: Eukaryota > Metazoa > Chordata > Mammalia > Carnivora > Felidae > Panthera > Panthera pardus. The sequence goes on along the minus strand of NW_026526810.1, from coordinate 97,626,888 downwards.
CTTGAAGCTTTTTGCATTGGGTTGGACCCACGAAACTACCACCATCCCAAAACAATCCTAAGAAGTTCTCCTGAATAGCCGGCATCAGTCTTTTACAATAATGAGATAGGTGTTGGGCTCTAGGTGATCACTCCCCTCTCTGCAGGTGCTCTGTTAGTCGGGTAGCACCTCACTTTAGAATGGAGGCATACTTACCGCCCGATATCTAGCCTTAGACTGGGAGAGTTCTTTTTATCTACTTGATACAGAAGGACTGATTCTCTCCACAGTTAGCAACTCAGCCCTCCTAGACATTGTCAGTGTAGCTGCCATACCAAACCTGAGTCCCAGAATGCTTCATTACACTGCCTGCACCCCGTGTGTTGAGTGTTGGGAACCATGTAGACCAAAGGGAACCATGATAAAATCACAGCATAACCCAGTTTCTTCGGGAACAAGACTCACTTTCTTGGCCTTTCTCAAACAGACTTCAAAAGATACCCATGGATTGTCTTGAGGGGTTGACAAACCAACGTTCACACAGGCAGAGCCCTATCCACAGGGCTCACCCCTGAAACAGACACACAAAGAGGCTACCCTGCTCTCCTCTCTTAGGCTTCCTCCAGCCAGTTTAATGACTTTTATTTTGGTAGAACTGCTCTATACCAATTAAAAGTCCCAGCCAATGTCCTGGGCCAATTTTGGTCACTGAGCACCAGTCATTAGAGTCTAACTTTTATGGAAAGAAGACCTCTGAGGCCAGGTGAGCTTTAATTGCACCTCTTTTGTTAGTTCAGAACTTCATGTTATGCCAAGAGAGCATTAGCCTCATACCTTGTTTATACTAGAGAAGAATGAATGGAACAGAATTGCTCCTTTCCCCCCATTGCTAAATCACCCTTTTCTTAATAGGTCAAAGCTAACTTCTTATAAAACCTTAACAATGAAACATCACGCTTGAAAGAAAGTCTCAGGTTCTTGGCACTGAGCATTGCCAATGCTTCACGGTTGGATTTTCCCCTCTCAGCTAGCTGTTCCCCTTCCAGCAGGAATGCTTTCTGGTTTTTATAGCCAAACGGGATGAGAGGAGCAAAAGAGCAAGAGGCATTCACGTAGTCGTGTTCCATTAAACTTCTCTAACACGCGCTTACTTACAGAATACCGTTGTGTATACATTTCGGATTTCAGTCCTCTAACGCAGGCCTGCTCGCAAGAAAGAGCAGATTAAAGAACCGATGTCTCTACGGGGAAGAGAAATAACATGTCAATTGTGTTTATTTGTTGGGTTACATGATTTATGCTTTCTCATGTGAAGATGGAACAGAGGGGAGAGGACACGTGACATTGTTTAGATAATCCCCAAAGAAAGTTGGAGTTCCTCTTTCAGGAAAAGGGTTGCCTTTCACTTAACATATAAATGGTACTGACAGCTCATGGGGAAGAGAAAGATTTCTTATGTTCTAAGAAATGAATTCAAGATGCACCTAATTTCGTCTCCAGAGCGAAGGATATTTAGCATTCTAAGGGAGAAAGAAAAAAAAAATGGGGGCGGGGAGAAATTCAGGAAGAATCCCATAAAAACAGGGAATTTAGGGACCCTTTTGGGAAGCTTTACGTTCATATAGATGTGAAAGGGATCAATGTAATTTGAGTTTAAAGTACATGTTTAAACGTCTTTAGTTGCCCCAAGCACATTTCAACCTCACTTTGCTTCTCTTCCTAATTAACCCTCCGTCCTATCTGGGTGATTAAGTCAAATAAAACAATAATGCTGTGTGAAAACTTTAGAAAACTCTGACATGGAAAAGTAAATATGTTGATAAAGTTTCTAAATAGATATTCTTTTTTACCTAGCTGTTCTTTTTTTTTTTAAATGCTTATTTATTTATCTTTGAGAGAGAAAGAGAGAGAGAAAGGAAGAGAAAGTATCCCAAGCAGGCTCTGCACTGTCAATGCAGAGCCCTACACGGGGCTCAAACCCATGAACTGTGAGATCATGACCTGAGCCGAAACCAAGAGTTGGATGCTCAACCGACTGAGCCACCCAGGTGCCCCCCTTGTTGTTCTTCAATTGGGAAAACAGGTGGCCAAGAAGTGCCAATTCGAGCTCTGCTTGTATAATCCATGATTTCACAAGGCTCCAAATTGGTGCATATGATTATTATGAAAAAGTATCAAAAAACTTTTGTGTATTAAAGGACTATGGTCTTGTGCTAGGTGTTACATTTATTTTCTCCTTACAATCATCATCGCTGCTTTGCAAGAAGTTGCATTCTAAGAGAGAAGATCCAGATGTGAATGTGTAGCAAGAAAAGGAGAACCAACCCAGAACAAAACTATGCTTTACTGACTGCGCTTCAGAAGAGAAACATCACAAGCTGTACATGCACTTCTCATCACTGATTAGTGTTACTGCAACAACGCATGCAGTGAAAGTGAAGATACAGCTATGTACCTCCCAGAAACCTATTGGGGGACAATTTACGCCATGTTAGCACTTAGAGGATGGGAACCACATCCTGTTGTCCCCATAGAAACCCTCCTGTGGATGGTCTCCCTGTTCTAAACCAAAGTCCTCGAAAGCAATCACAGAATGAGGCTATCAATTCATGGTGAAACACACGTCCCTTTTCTTATTGGAAGTTTAAAGTCCATGAGCCTTGACGTGCATTCATCTCACAAGCAAGAGCTTTGTTTACAACATTTAATAGCAAAGGGGTCTTAGGTTAATGCCAAGAACCAGATTATTACCTCTTAAAAACTTATCCTCCCAAAGGACAAAGACTCTTATTAGGAGGGGAAGATTTCAAAGTTGCTTTAGAACTGTACCTCTGGGTGTTATTTTTCAGGCATCATAAAGCATTTGGATTCAGCTGCTTTTTGATCCAAGTAAAACACTTCTAAAGATAAGTGAGGTTTGCTTCCTCAGTTAAGGATATCTTTAAGTGACAGATGCCGGATAATAAAAGGCCTTTTTCAGGAGCACATAAACTGGAACAAGGACAAACAAATTTCAAGACTGTTGAGAGATTGAGAAGCCTAACAGGACACCTCACATTTAACACATTCTCAACGGACTTCAGACTTCCTGGCGGTTCCTGAACTATTTCCCATGAAGCAAGGCATCATATATCAGTGTCAAAACACACTCTGGCTGATACTTTCCATAGCACTAGGACAAGTCCTCAATAATGCAGGATACGTGAGAACCAGCCTGCGGAAGAGGAGGCAAGTTTCACTTGTGTGAGTGATCTCACTGTTACCAGTTGTGCATATGCATTCATTCACTTGTTCATTCAAGAAGCATTTTCAGGTCTCTGTCCTGTGGTAATGGTTCCCAATCCTGGCTAACCATCGCAATCACTTGGGCTCTTCCACCAGCTATTGATTCGGTAAGCGTGGCAGAGGCCTGTGTGTGGTAGTTTTTAAGGGGTCCAAAGCCACTTAAAATTAGAACGACTCTTTGAGTATTTTAGGAGATCATTGGTGAGAGAGGGAGTGGGAGTGCAGTGGGAGATCATCTTTTTTCTCCAAATTCTCGCTAGGGCCAGTGGTGGAAAGATCGATGACAGAGGAAAGAGAAGGAAGGAGAAGGCTAAAAAAGGAACGTGTGGCTACCCTTCCCTCACCACTTTACTGAGGCTCCTATTCCAGCTTCCAGTAATGTTAAAGTATCTCATAACAGACTAACTCTCTGGCCAGTGACAATTATAAAATCTGGCCAAAATACAAAAAGCAATCATTGGAAGGCACTGAAGAGTGATCACATGCAGGCAGGAGCTGGAGAACATTCGTACCTTGAAAGAAAGAAAACACACTTGTTGAGATCCGTATTTACCTGGCCACCTCCCAGTGCCCCTGACCATGGAGGATACACCCAAGCAAAAGGGGCAGTCTGGCTGGGCTTGAAAGTCAGAATCAGAGTTCAGGGCTCTCAGAAAGGCTGAAAATTGAGCAGCAAAGATTTCCATAAAGAAGGGAATAGATGTGGAGGAGATGTGAAGAACCTCGATATTTGCATACAAATTCTCAAACCCTTAGCTGATCCTTGAAGTGCACATGTGCTGGGTGAAAATCTAAGAACACAGTGGAAAGCAACAGCTGGAAGCCTGAAGGAGCTGGCTTGAGATGTCAACAGTTGCCTGATCCTGGAAAGACAGTTTAGGATTCATGCACCTCCAACTTAGAGGCGCTTGGTAAACAATTTGAGCATTCCACTGAAAACCTCAAAGGGTCATAGCTTAAGAATAAAGACCGCATCCAAAGGTTAAGGGCTATGCTTATGAACGCTAACCCTATCAAGATTCAAAGAGATCCTTATGGACTCCGGCCTAAATTGCCCAAGACTTACTCAAAACTGAAGAGATCTCAGGTTCAATCCCTTTTTGATTTTTTGTTTGTTTGTTTTAGAACATGGGCTACTTTCTACTTGTATCAGTCCTTGCAATGCTCACATTGCTAAGAAATAAACCTAATGGAAAATGATTTGAGACCTCAGATCAGTCAATACAATTATGATTCTTAAATTTATGATATTCCTACAAAATACGATCTTGTCCTCCATGAGTAAATATTTGATGGCAGAGGATATATAGGTAGCCTTCTTTAGTAACCAGAAGTTAAGGAGAATTGGTACTTGCTTGCTTCATATACAAAAATCATGGGACTTGAGGACATATAGAATTATACTCGTGTTTTTCTCAGTGTCCAAAACCAAATAAGTGATCTTAATTTGAGTTTTCCATGAGAATCCACTCTCATACATCAGGGTAGATATTAATTGCTGTGTTCTCCTAATCTAAGTGGTTCACAGGATAGGATGACTTCAAATATCTCTTACTACAACAGGCAGAAAAGGGACATAAAATATCTAGAGAAAAGTTACAACTGGGCATAATTTTGACTTAAATAATTGGAAAACTGTAACTACATAATTTACACAATAACTACAAAATTCGAAACTAAATAATTTTGGTCATGAACTGTTCATAGGTAGACACTCCCTGTCTTCCAAACTAAAAAATACTCCCTTATATTCAAGACCCCAACTCAAAGACAACTGAGAGTATTTTCAGGATTACCCTTAGAAGAGCTTACCAAGACACGAGTTCAGAAGCATTCCCATGGGATGCTAAGGTAGAACTCTATACTTCGCATATCCCTAACTGTGACCCTTCCTCTCCGATTGTTCAGGAAAGACAAGACTGCCTGATGGGGAGTGTTAATTGGGCAGAGGTTCACACCGGAAGTTTATTCCCTATCTGAACAAATCTCTTGATCTGGTAGCTACAATATACCCATCCTGTATGGGTATACAATATACCCATATGGGGGCAGCAGTGACTAACTGACCAAAGCTTCTACACTAGGCTGATTAATGCTGACTTCTACACAAACTCCACATTCCACCTGCCAAGCAATCCCGATACTTCTAGGCAACACTCAGGTTTTCTCTGTCAGCTAATTATGTCATACCGACTATGAAATCCTTCTATTACCCACTTTGCACACCTCAATTTAACACCATTCACATTTTAATCCCACCACTTACTACCCCTTCTAGATGAAAAGGAATCCATGACTTTTAATGGTACCTTCAGCATAAAGAATGCCTAGGTCCTATTAAAGCTAAACACATGCCTGCCCTATTACCCAGAAATATACCCAAAAGAAATTAGTGCATCTGTCCACCAAAATAAATATACAATAATATTCAGAGCAGCTTTGTTCATAGCAAAGAGTAGCAACAACCCAGATGTCCATCAACAGTAGAATAAATAGACTGAGGAATATTTATACAATGGAATGCCACATGGCAATAAAAAATTAAACAAACTATTGATACATGCAAAAACATGTATGGATCTCACAGTCATTATATTTCACACAAGAAGCCAATAAGAAATTAGTATATACTATATGACTCCACTTACATTCAAAAATAAGCAGAACTAACTGATGGTGATAAAAGTCAGAATGGTGGGGGGCATCTGGGTGGCTCAGCTGGTTAAGCGTCCGACTCTTGATTTCAGCGCAGGTCATGATCTCACGGTTCGTGAGTTCGAGGCCTGTATCAGGCCCTACGCTGAGAACATGGAGCCTGCTTGGGATTCTCTCCCTCCCTCTCTGCCCCTCCCCTGCTCACACTTGCTTGCTCTCTCAAAAGAAATAAATAAACATTTTTTTTTTAAGTCAGAATGGTGGTTACCTCCAGATGAGGAGGGGTGTGTTTTGACTGGGAAGGGGGCAGAAAGGAACCTTCTGAGGTGCTAGGAAATGTTCTGTCTCTATGCAGAGGTATATATACACACATGAAAATCAAATGAGCTCTCACTACTAGTACTTTTCTGTATAAATTATATACTTTGGCAAAAAGTAAGAACTATACACACAGAATGGCCAGGTCAAATCCTAATCCTGATTTAGTACTATTTGTAGACGGCTCTTATCTTAAAAATGACAAAGGCATTTCCTGTGCAAGATACGCTGTCACCACTGAACATGCAGCTACCAAAGCTGCTCCCTTGCTTAATGTTCCATCTGCCCAAGTAGATGAACTAACTACTACAACTTGACTTTGCACTCTGGCAAAAGAAGAAATGGTAAACATTAAACATAGAGTAAATATGAATTTTGAATCACTCATAGCTTTGGGAGGTTATGGAAACAAGGTGTACTTATTTTTACTCCTTAAGGTACCTTGATCAAAAATGGTAAAGGTATTAACGATTCATTAAATCTATTCAATATTTAAAAAAATACATCGTTAGGGTAGACACAGCAACATATTATCCCAGAAACTCAGGAACACCCTTATTAATTCATGTGCTAAATGAGCAGCTTTTATTATCCCAACTATACTTTCCACTAAACTAAAGAAAATTGGCTCATTTTAGACAGGCTATCAGTGACTTATAACAATCAACCCAACCTTTTCTGCAAAGCAATATTGGCAATTACAAGGACATATTCTCCATAAAGATAGGTTCTGGCAATCTCCAAACAGCTGCTCAGGAGGACCACGACCCATCTATGGAGGCTAATTAAATTGCCCCATGATTGTTTGCATAATGAGAGAATCTAATGAAGTTCCACAGTAAATACCTAACAAAATACGTTCTTCAAAATTTCACCAGGAATTGGCAGAATCATGTCTTACCTATAACTAATATAACCCAGGTAAGCCTGAAAAGGCAAAACAAGATACAGAAACTCCTCAAGACCCTGTGAGCATTATCAATGGATTTTATACAACTACCCAGTTTTTAGGCAATAAATATATATCATCAATAGTCTGTACATTTTCAGGATGAATAAAAACCGTTCCTTGAAAAGCTGCTGATATTACAGAAGGGAAATAATGCTAGACTTTGTGTTCTAGGGAATTCACAGGGAATTCACAGGGAATTCCTACTCTCCTATCCAGTGGGTGAGGAACTCATTTCACTGTAACAGTAATACAGGAACTCTGCAGGATTTCTCTCCTAACACAAAAACTTTACTCTCCATTCACCAATGATAGAAAGAAAAAATGAGATCTGAAGCTAAAACTTGCCTCAATCTGGAATTGACTAGCTACGACTATGGGATAAATCTGACCTGCATACTGTTTTCATATGGTCCGTGAGCAAAAAATAAAAAATAAAATAAAAAAAAAAATAAAATTTTTTGCATGTTTTAAAAGTTTCTTTAAAAAAAAAAAAAACAAACAAAGAAGGGGGCGCCTGGGTGGCTCAGTGGGTTAAGCATCTATCTGACTTTGGCTCAGGTCACGATCTCCCGGTTTGTGGGTTCGAGCCCCGCGTCGGGCTCTGTGCTGCCAGCTCAGAGCCTGGAGCCTGCTTCAGATTCTGTGTCTCCCTCTCTCTTTGCCCCTCCCCTCGCACTCTCTTTCACTCTCTCTCAAAATAAATAAACGTTAAAAAAAAATTAAAAGCAAAGAAGAAAAAAGAACATGTGACAGCAACCACACGTGGCCTGCAAAGCCTATATGATGTTAACTAACCTGGCCCATTACTGAGAAAACTTACTGACACCGGTTCTAAACTATCAAAAATTCTTAATCTGGCTTAGCCTAATGTTCTGTCACTAGTGTTAATGGCCACACAATCATCTCCCCGGGGACAAGATGCCCTAAGCGATTGAGAACTCCACCCGTTACTGTCTTTCGTTGCAGGCAGACTTAGCTAAATATTGTCAGCAGCTTATCTGGAATATCATCGTATCCTCAACATGTACAAGCCACCTTTTTGAAAGAGACATCACCTAAATCTTTATATAACTTCTAGCACAGTGGCCAGGTCTGCTAGAAAAGACATCAGTGTGCGTTAAATTGCAAAAATGGCCACAAATTCTTCCCACATGTATGCTCCTTTATCTGTGACTGTGCAGATCTTCCTAGGGAGAGAGAGAGAGACAGAGAGACAGAGTTTATTTCTCTACTCTCTGAGTCTGGGCTTGGACATGTGACTTGCTTGGCCAACAGGGCGTTAACACCATGATGTAAGCAGAGGCTTGCAAACTGCTTGCACATCAGAACTCACCCTCTCTTGCTGCTCTTAGGAACCCTCACACCAACACCGTGTGAATGAGCTCAGGCTAGCCTGCTATATGATGAGACACATGGCCCAGATACCTGCGTTGCCTTGCCAACGGCCCACGACCACCGGGCATGAGAGTGAGGCCATCAACTACTCTGTTGATGTAGGCCTCTGATGATGAGGCCATCATCAATTACACTCTGTTGAGTGTAAATGCATACGTGTGACCTGACAGCATCAAGAGGAGCAGGGCCAATCTGTCCCCACTGAGCTCAACCAAATTGCTCATCCACAGAGTTACGAATATATAAATGGTTGCTTTAAGCCACCTAGTTTTGGGGTGGTTTGTTTTGCAAACACAGTGATACAGATGCAAAAATGCTTTAGAACATTACCAGAAGGAGGCGTTTTAGGCCCTATTGACAACAGTTGGAACAGTCCACTCGGGGGTTAATATGTCATAATGAAAATGAACTTCCAGGGGCACCTGGGTGGCTCAGTCGGTTAAGCGTCCGACTTCAGCTCAGGTCATGATCTCGCGGTCTGTGGGTTCGAGCCCCGCGTCGGGCTCTGTGCTGACAGCTCAGAGCCTGGAGCCTGTTTCAGATTCTGTGTCTTCCTCTCTCTCTCTCTGACTCTCACCCGTTCATGCTCTGTCTCTCTCTGTCTCAAAAATAAATAAACGTGAAAAAAAAATTTTAAAAAAAAGAAAGAAAGTGAACTTCCAACTCAGACCGACTTCCACTCCCATGAGTGACTGCAAGTTGAGGCTAACCAGAAAAACTTCCCAAGGCAGATGGCTTCAAGGCACAAACAGCTTACGTGAGACCTTCAGATCAAGGAGATGACTTTGGAAGTGCCAATTCCACCCACGACAATGAAACAAAAACAGAACTTTTTTTTTTTTATGCCCAATTAAAGTGACTGACTTCCTTGTAAGATTGTTAATGTGTAACTATGGGCTACTGCTTTCCTTTTCTATATTCTCTATAACTCTGCTTTTCTTCATTTCCTTTACCTTGTTTCTGAGAATGATCAAACCATGGCCTCCTCTGCTAAACTGACCTCTTACTGAACCTGTTACCCATTTTGAACTCCAGAGGTCACTCAAATCATGGGAACACCTCTGCTTTAATGCTGGCAAACAACCCCATCAAGGATAAGATCTGAACATCATCTCTATACTTTAGAACATACAGCAAATATTTCCAGACCCAGACACTCAGGCTGGTTGCTCTATAGAATTACACACAGCCAATATTTTATCCAAAGAGCAAAATCAATCAGCTCTTCAAATAATCCTGGGTGTCTATGGTACTTTCAGGACCCATGCAACTGTTGGAGAAAATGACCAAAGGAAATAAAAATACACAGCAAGCTCACCGAGAAATCCCATACAACAACAGTAGAAATACCTCCTATATTACAACTTACATACTCTTAAGGTAACACCTTGTGAAACATAGAAAGGAAAAATGCCCTTGTTCAGAAAAAGTATGCTACAAAGTGTCGACTGAAAGAGTTACCACTGTCATCATAATTCAGGGGAAAAGACATACACTTTCAACTCTATGTATAGATCATATCAATTATGTAGCTCCAGGCCTGCTCTTTATCTGTGACTTCTGTGTATACTGTTCTTGGGATTTCTTACTGGCTACTATGAAGTTTTAAATCCTGTTTAGTCCCGACCATCTGGGTCTCTTCAGAGGTCTCAAAGGAGTGACCTTCCAGAAGTTAGAGGAGTTTGAGGGGATTTTACCTTGGTTAGGGCTCCCTGAATTCGAGAGATACATCAGGGACTTATCCTTCACAATGGCTGAAATTAAAAATGAGACCATACACATCACAGAGACCCAGGAAAAGAGCTTTGATTTGCTTGCTCCCTTGGCAATTAATGGACCATTACACAGTTTTACAATATTTATTGGCCTCACAATGGGGGGCATCTGCACTCTGGCTATATTTCCTATTGTTTCTAGGTAAACACTTCAGGACAAGAAAAAAAAAATGTCTTTAGAAAAGACAGACACATGCTGATTATTCTCAAAGGTTTGACAGTCTGAGACTTGGAATCTATTCTCCCGGCATGGGCTAGGTCACATGAAAAAAACTGGCCTTCTGAACTTTTCTACAACTATAATGATGGGATTTCTCATAAGAATAATCCTGTTTGTCTTTCTCCAATGCATTTTCAAGATAGTCTTTAAGAGGGCAACCGAAGTGTGATGACTAAATGATGATTCTATATTAGAAGAATCTAGAAGGTTGTGTTCAACCTTCATACCCTAGGATGACAAATCCTTATATGGCTGCCCAGCCTGGTCCATAAGCATTGTTACCACACTGCATGCCCAATGCTCTTCATAGTTAATTTTTGTTAAACAGCACACATAGGAACATATGGTAGAAAGCAGTATTTCCGTGGGATTTCTCAGCAATATCACAGAAATACTAAGGATTCGGCCCCCGACTATTGTTCAAGTTACTCATCTATTAGGAAATACCAGAGCATCAGGGCAATTTTTTAAAAGATAAAAATGTTTCAACAGCAGAATTATTCTTGGATTAGGGATGGTAATCCACCATGAACTATTTCATTAATTTGATAGAAAAATGTTTTGAGTTTTTATTAGAAAAGCAATAAAACTGATCTAAATACATGTTTAGCATTTAAAAAGCAAAATTAAGAGACCAGGACTAGGCAAGTGATAAGAAATACACTGAGCTAATCATCTTTTGAAAATCAAAACATTTATGTACGATTCTATTAGTGTGCACAAAAAGCAAATTTATTTTAGGATGTATACCAAGGGAACATTTTGAATGCCTGCTATCCTGGTGTTAAGGCACGTAAGCCCAGCAATATTCACAGCCTTGATCTTGACAGAGTCTGCCTCTTAGTAGCATGTCTCCTGAAACGTTCATTCTAGAAGTTGGAAATTATAAAGTGAAGTTTTTCAAAGCTTAGAGCATCAAAAATGCCATTTAATTTACTTTACACACATAGGTTATTCCAAAAGGTTTGAGGTGGTGGGAGAGGAATATACAGAGTAACACTAGCCAGAAATAATCCCATAAAAAAAAATACTGATGAGCAGACACGAAACTTGAACTTTTTTACTTGAAAAGTTCACGTAACAAGGAATGGAATAAATAAAAGATTATACCTCTACCTTAAAATTTAGAAAAGCCGAGTTTCCTACAGTTAGAGGGGGAAAACTACCAACACCTTTAAAAAATGCTTTTGCTGGGGCGCCTGGGTGGCGCAGTCGGTTAAGCGTCCGACTTCAGCCAGGTCACGATCTCACGGTCCGTGAGTTCGAGCCCCGCGTCAGGCTCTGGGCTGATGGCTCAGAGCCTGGAGCCTGTTTCCGATTCTGTGTCTCCCTCTCTCTCTGTCCCTCCCCCGTTCATGCTCTGTCTCTCTCTGTCCCAAAAATAAATAAACGTTGAAAAAAAAAAAAAAATTAAAAAAAAAAAATGCTTTTGCTAAAATTCAAAAACATCCTTCTCAAAAAGAAGCTGTAAAAACCAGAAGCCGGGGGGTAATGTTTAAAATTAAGTAGTGTTCACCCTATCCAGAGATTTGTAGATGAATGTCAAATATGAATTATGATCCAGAGAATAGCATTTTTCTTCTATTTGTTTAATGGGAACCATTACAAGCAGAACTGTCCAAAAGGTTATTCCAAAGAAAAATAGGTTCTAAAGTGAAACCTAAAAAGCATGTCAGTAACCAAATATCTGAGAGAAGCTTGAGGATCTGATATAAGAAACGTGTGCGGGGGTGCCCGGGTGGCTCAGTCGGTTGAGCATCCGACTTCAGCTCAGGTCATGATCTCGCGGTTCGTGAGTTCAAGCCCTGCATCAGGCTGGAGCCTGGAGCCTGCTTCAGATTCTGTGTCTCTCTCCTTCTCTCTCTGCACCATCCCCACTCATGCTCTGTCTCTCTCTGTCTTAAAAATAAATAAAAAATTAAAAAAAAAAAAGAAACGTGTGCAGAAGGCTGACCCATTTCCATGCGTTCTTGCAGCTTCTGTCTTCATTGAGAAGAAATCCTCCAACTCTTCCTAAATTCTCCAGGCAGTGGACCCTACTAGAAGATTAAGGAATTCTTTATTGCTCTTGAGTAGTTCTTAACCTTGAATATACATTTTAATCACCTGGGAAGGTCTTTTTTATTTTTGAATACCAATGCCCAGGCCCTATCCCAGATGGAGGAGATCAGAATCCCTGAGAACACAACGCAGGCATTTTTAAAGCTCCCAGAGGCTCTAATGTGCAGCCAGGGCTGAGACCCACTAAGTAACCTAGAAAAATGCTGAGGAAAGTCAAGGATGACCATGCTTACCGTGCGTTTGACCTTCAGCTGTGAAAGAAAACAAAATGTTCAGGGAGACGAGTTTTCTTTTTTGCTAATCCTAGGCAACCCCCCTCATTGAGCTTACCCTCTAGTGCAAGATGCTTAAATTCCTGCAGATAATGACACCTACCGTGACTGAGCTCTTATCTGGTGCCAGGCACTGTGCTGAGCACCACTCCCAACATTATCGATAATCCCCATTATCCTGCAACACAAGTATTAAGCCCATTTACCCGGGCAGCCATGAAGAAGGGGCTAAGGTGCCCCTATCACAGAGCAGAAAGAAAGCGGAACCGGGACCTATGTATTTCAAAGTTACCCTTTTGCTTTCTTTTAATTGTATAGATTCGTGCTTTGAAAGGTAATCTAATCACATTTCACAGGTTTCAAAAGTAGAAAGGTTTATAAGGTATATAAAAAGTAAACCTCACTCATAATTTTTTCCTGTCACAACTGAAGTTCGAATACACAGAGGCTTCAGTCATCCTCGACTCCATCAATGAGCTTATCACCTGGCTACTCAATCCCTGTCCCTGGAGACAAACAGCAGTTTCTCATGTATTCTTCCAAGGATATTTAATGCATACATAAGCAAATATATGTATGTGAGTTTATGTGTGTGTACACACCATCTATTTGGATTCTTCCCCACCCCATTTTGAATGACACGGTTTTTTTTCATTTTAACAATATTTCTCAGAGACAATTCCACATCGACACATAAACATTTTACGATTCTTTTTTGTACTACATAGTATTCCATTGTATAGATTTGCCATCACTTTTTTAGTTAGGCTCTTATTGATAGGCATTAGATTGCTGCCAATTATTTTTGGTTATTAAAAAATTGGTATGAACAGCCTTGAGTAACATCATTTCATAATTGGAGATAATTATACCCACAGAATAAATTCTTAGATGTCAAGCATGCTCTCTCCACTATTCCATGCTGCCTCAGGATTCTAAGAAATAACTCAGACTCACAATGATTCATATTTTAAATTACTTTATTTAAAAATTTTACCGAAGTACCCAAATTATGCTTTTTACTTTAACAAAAAATTAGAAATCATTTTTCAGAATATGCTCAAAAACCAAAATAGTCGGAGACATGGTTTTACGCCAGAGAAAAATGACTTCAAAACCAGTGGCACAAGTATTGTGCTGGTTCTCACTTTCCTTTCAGAAGGTATCTGCTCCTGAGGACTCCGTGTCCCCCTGGACGTTGCTAACGCTCAGAGACTGAGAGCAGTCCTCCGGCTTCACCGAGGGCAGCGTCACAGACATCTTGGCAGGTGACGTCTGTGAAGTGAAAAGTGGGACTGTTTTACCACCTATAAAAAAGGGAGAAACTCGTTCAGCTAAATAAGCATGTCCTGAGCATTTATGTGTTTTAAACTTTCTTAAATAATACAGGGGGATCAAAACAAGGATTGCATATGAGGTCATTTCTTTTCTCAAAGAGCTCAGAACTTGTCTGAAATGAACCACACCTTCCTTCTTTCCGCTCCCACCCCTAGACAATTATAGACAACATTTTAAAAGTATGTTATAATCTCAACTTTTATGCCCTCCCCCGCAACATTCATATGGTGAAATTTTAATGCCTGACGTGACTACACTATAGTCATAGTATTAGGAGGTGGGGGCTTGGGAGGTACTTAGGTCATGAGGGTGCAGCCCTCACAAATGGGATTTATAAAAGAGAGCCTGTTAGCCCCTTCCACCATGAGAAGGCAATCACTATGAACCAGGAAGAGGTGACTTGATTTTGGACCCCTGGCCTCCAGAACTGTGAGAAACAAAATTTCTGTTGTTTATAAGCTACCTGGTTGGTAGTGTTTTGTTATGGCAGCCAGAGTGGACTAAGATGGTACCCAAATGCCAAAAGTTGTGGTACACATGACAGATGCCAGGCAAGACCAAGTAGGGTGAAAGCCTAGACCTACCCTCTTACTGACTGAGTAACCTTGGCAAAATGTTTCAGCACTCAGAATTTCAGTTCTCCTATGTTAATAGTACCGACCTTGCAGCGTGTAATGAGGATAGAATAGTCTCAGTAAAGAGCTTGACAGCAGAGCTCGGCACTTAGTGAGTGCTCAAAAACTAAGAGTTACCAGCACCACTGGATGGTTCTATTTAATATAGTACTATCACTACTATTACCATCAAGTAAACCGCGAAGCCCAATTCAAAAACACACTGGAACAGCCCTAAAATAAGGGTTTGCTATTAAAGTTACAAAAAGAACGTGATTTTTTTTTTAAAGCCATGACGTGAACCATCTGAAAACCATCTGAAGTCAAAGGTTTCCAAGGCACTTCACTCTTTTTCCTACTCCTAAAAAATGGACACTCAACTCATGTCATTAATGCTCATTTCTGAGTGTCTAAGAGTGCTGTGCTATTAGCTAACAGAACTGATAGAAGGAAAGCAACGTCAAAAGAAGAAATAATAAAGTGATCATTCAAATATCATTGACATTTGACTTTGGAAAGCATTTTTCCCTGTAAAACAGACTTTTCTTCATTATCTCTACATTTAGCCAAATACAGAAGAAAGCTTCCACTCCATGGATTGAGACTAGCGGGAGGCAATATAGAAGCTAGCTGGTGGCAGAGGAGACCCAGTCGGGGATGAAGAATTCATTAGTATGTTAAAAAAAAAAAACAATCCAGATTTGACTGTAAATGTCGTCTATCTGCCTATATCCTAATTCGCTTCTTTACGTTTAAAGCACACTGCCTAAGAATATGAAGAATGCCAACTTGGTATTATTTAAGACTACAAAGATCCTTGTTTCAAATTTTATGGCCTTACCATATATACCTAAGAATAATAAGTGTCTTAAAAACAAATTATCTTTAACAATCTTAGAGAAATCTGTGAGCCAAGAGTCGTAGTCATTTTTCTAAAGCTCCTTTATATTTTTCACATAGTTTTCACAGTAGTAAAGTGGATTCTCTGTTACATTTTTATAGGGACCACAGTAAAAGTAGAGTTCTGGAGATTTCAATGATGACTCAATCACAGCTGTCCAAGAAAATTGGAATACTTGTAAAAGCCAAATTCCTTTCATTTTAGGAAGTCTTATAAAGGCTTTCAATATTATGCCATTCCTTTTTGTTACTTGTGTCAAATTCATTTTTTTTTTTAATAAAAGAGGGTAAGGTAATAAGACTTGGCATCATTATAGCAACATCATAAACTGTAATACCATAGTATAATCTTTTAAGAAGAAAACAATTTTGATGTCAACTTAAATAGAATAAATTTTTACATAAGAAAAGACTTTTTGAAATTTAGCTTTGTCGGGATATGATAAAAACTAAAATTAAGACACAATAAGAACCGCTTTTGAAAAAGATCAAAAGGGGCACCTGGGTGGCTCAATCGGTTGATCGTCTGACTCTTGGTTTTGGCTCAGGTCATGATCCCAAGGTTATGGGATTGAGCCCAGTGTCGGCCTCCACATTCAGTGTGCACAAAACCAAGAGAAGTATCTAAAATCAGAGCTTACTTCCTCAATAAAGTAAAAACTAACATAGAGCATAACTAAAGCCAAAAGCAAAATTAATTTTCAGCCCAATGTTCAATGTTATCTTCCCCCAATTAGTCAGAAAAAATCCATTCCTTTAGTTACTTGCATACCTGTCAAAAACCACACTGATACCAGATATTCTTCTTTTCTCTGTTATCTGATGTCACAAAACTGCTTTATATGTACCTTTATTTTCTATTATGTGCAGTAAATTACTGATTAAATTGCTCAATGATGTAACAAGAGCTATAACTATTTTTTTTTTCGGATCTTGAAGAAATTTACAAGTCTCAGAGAACATATTAAATTTGCAGCCACTACAAAGTTATGCTATTTTTCGTAGTTAATGCCTCATATTTACACAGCAATTCAAAATTTTACAAAGATCTTGTTCCCATCATCTTCTCTCATCCTGACAGCAATTCTGAGAGACACACAAGGCGACTGACGCCCAGAGACATTAAAGTGGGTTTTTTCAAACCATACTCTCACTAGCTAAACATCTCTACTAGACTATTGTATGTATGGAGCTGAGATGGTGCTGAGAGATTCACAGATGAAAAAGAAACAGTCCTCATCCTCAAGAAGCTCACAACCTAGGAGTGGCGACAGACATGTATAGTGATACTTAGTTTAAATGAAGTCGAAGTAGCAGTTGAAGTAGGATTTAAAAGAAAAAGGAAAAGAGAACAAAATTAAGTCCATGTAAAGTCAGCATGTTAAAGGAACTCTGTTCTGCTGTCCAAGTATTGATGGGATTGGAGGAATGGTGAGAGAGAAAGGCGGTAAAGGAAGGTCAGGGTCAAGTTCTGTAAATGATGATGAGTCACAAAAGATTCTGAACAGAGAAGTAAGATGACCAGATGCAGTTTAGAAAAGAGAATTCCAACAGCTGCGTGGAAAATGAGGGAGGAGAGAGATCTATGGAAATGGTCCATGTAAAAACTGATACTTGCCAGTGGAAAGAGGTATTTTGGAGAGAGACTCAGAACTAATAAAGAATTGAGTATGGCTCTGCAATTACAGGGTTAGTTGACTAAGGCAGGCAGTAAGAAGAACACAAACAAGCTTGAGGCTACGGTGGTATACAGAGGTGTGGAGATACTGGGATTAGTTATATACCTGATGAGTGTGGATGCCTATAAGATGTGTGAATGCACTTTTCCAGCAGGCAACTGGAATCAAAGGTGCCAAAGACTGTAAGGCAGTTTTAGAGACAGAATTAGCAGTCACCTATATAGAAAAAATAACTAGAGTAATGAGAACAGTAATCACCTAGGAGAGAAAATAGAGAAGGGAAATGAAGACAAAACTATAAGGAAGGACAAAGAAAGGTGAAAGAAGAGAAAATAAAGAAAAACAAAAGGGAATGTCAGAGAGATAAGTAGAAAGAGACCCAAGAATGAACAGTCACACAAAGTAACAGATGGTTTTCAAAAAAAAAAAAGTCTACTATAATTCATCTAATTAATTCATAACTGGCAGCGTTGAGGTAACTCATTGCTTTTTGTCCTGTATCAAGTATCTTCATTGCCCAAAATATATAACTTTTAAAGGTGGTTAAA
This sequence comes from Panthera pardus, assembly GCF_024362965.1. Taxonomy (NCBI): domain Eukaryota; kingdom Metazoa; phylum Chordata; class Mammalia; order Carnivora; family Felidae; genus Panthera; species Panthera pardus. Next base: position 97,608,897 of record NW_026526810.1, on the reverse strand, counting down.
ATAAATCCCATTGATGTAATATGCAATGGGAGGGGCAGGCAAGGAGAGGAGCAGTGATGACATTTCAAGCTTTCAAGTCCCTTTATGATAGGTCAAGTCTGGGGCCCAAATGAGATCTACTGTCCAGTCACTTGGGAACTGTCCCATCCAAATTGTCAGTGTGAGGCTTCTGGAATAGGGCAGAGCTGGGCTCATCCATCTATCCAGTCAACAAATATCGACTGAGCACTGACTATGTGCCAGGCACCATTCCAGATTCTAGAGATTTCAGCAGTGAAGAAAACAAAAGCTCCGATCTCACTGCCACCACCTTCCAGCTGAGTGTAGGGCAAATGACAAACAAGTAAGGAAATAAACATAGAACATGTCAGGAGGTGGTAAGTGCTATAAAGAAAAATAGGTGATGGCTAAGAGGGGTAGTGAGTGATAACAGACTCTGGGAAAGTTATGTAACTTCTGCAAACCCTAGTTTCCTCATCTTTTAAAGATAAGAGTACCTTCTTCAGGAGTGGGGGGTTTATGAGGATTAAATGAGATAATGCACACGCAGTGTTCTGTACAGTGCTGGCACATAGAAAGCACTCAAAATGGATTAGCTCTTACTTTTACATAACTGAAAACAACTATCCTAAGAGGCAGTGGCCCTCAGGATGGACTGAAAAAGTCAATCTGCTTTAGAGGGGATTACAAATGTTTCAGTGAAATGCACTAAGAAAAAAACCCCATAGCTCCAGAAGACCTCCAAATAGTTATGCTATTTCAACTCTAGTAATTGTGTGTTAGTCAATGAGTTGAGTCAATAAAATGCACCATTTTATCTAAAGTGTTTGTAAATGTGCATTTTGGAAAGACTTTTTGAAGTGTTCATTTACACAGGTTAAACAGTCATTTTGAACTTTAAAAGAGAACTTTTAGACGGGGAGCATTTTTAAAAATCGCTTTGATGACTGTTACCAGGCAAAAGCAGTAACCTTCATATCCAGTTATGGTCCTCACAGAATTTAATTTTTTTTAAAAGAAAAAAGACATCATATCTTAATAAATCATCATTAAATCAAACATAAATTTTCTACCTATATTAAATGTAGTTTGATGCTTTTAAAGTTTGACTTTAAAAATTTCCACAGTCATGTCGTTACTCTATGATGTAATTGTTTCAACAGCTGTTTTCAGAGTTTTTTTTTTAAAGAGACTACTCCTTGATTCCATGTACGTCATTTAACTTAGCATACATTTAAGCTGGGATACCATTGAGTCAGACGGTGTATTTGAAGCTTCCTAAGACATATTTTAATATATCTTTTAGATGTTTGAAATTCAATTATTTTTGCTTTAATAATATTTAAAATTCATAAAGAAATTTTGTTTGATATTGGATTTCTAAGACTAAGGAACAGAAAAGTTAAAACTAATTTATTCTAAGTAATACAAGTAACAATACAGGATTTTTAAAAGTTATTTATTTATTTTGAGAGAGAGAGTGTGTGTGTGAGCACAAGTGGGGGAAGAACAGAGAGAGAGAGAGAGAGAGAGAGAGAGAATCCCAAATAGGCTCTGCACTGTTAGCACAGATCCAGATGCAGAGTTCGAACTCATGAACCGTTGAGATCGTGACCTGAGCTGAAATCAAGAGTCAGACGCTCAACTGACTGAGCCACCCAGGCACCCCAATAATACAGAATTTATAATGCCCACTTAAGATTTTGCCTATGAAGTTGTGTTTTATGTGCAAAAGAAATTTTTGCCTATATGTTGTATGTTATATTTCTAAAAAATATGCCTAATGCTGTAAAAGCTTTTTGGGTTTAGATAATGCATTTCATCACCAGGTTTCAGATTCTGACTCTAATCCTCAAACATTTGGTAATCCATTATTCTATCTGTGTCACTTGCATACTGAGAGGAATCCAAACAAAGCATTCTCTCCTAACACATGAAACAAGCAGAGAAAGAAGGAAAAGTTTCTTTAACAGCTTTATAGAAGAAGAGTATAGATCTCAAACTCTTCATTCAGATTAAGTAACACACAAGGCACAAGTGATATATACGAATCTGTGGCATTCTTCTGTGATATGATGAATAGATAGCTGAATGACTTTAAATTGTTTGGATTTGGGTTTTTCTACATGAAAACAAAGATTGGTTTCTTATAAACTACAAATTTAAAAGTAAAATTAAAAAGGAAACAAATGTAATCGTCTTTAATCCATGTACATAAAGGATCTTAAGCATGGATGAATGACCAGGATCTGCGAATGCCCTGAAAAATTATGAAGTTATTTTCACACAAGTACAGTCTGGGAGGGAAACAGATGGTCATAGCTTTCAGTGTCCCGCAAATATTTAAGAACCACCGACTTAAAGGATATTCCAGCCCCATGTGCAAGTGAATCACATTCTTTGAGCTGTTTTTCCAGCACTAGTGGTGAAATACAGGAATTCCTGTCCTGTTAATTGTGGATGCCTTATTCTCTCTGAAGATAATTTGGTAATTTGCACTTACCAAACTGCACTGTAATTATTTATGAGTCTGTCACTTGCTCTGAGTAATATACCCCTTAAGAGCATGGACTGGGACTTCTAGTCTTTGCTGTCTGACTAGGACAGTAGGTACACGGTAAGTATCTGTGGCCTTATCATCTCAATCGTTATTTGCTTGTGGGTCTGTTCCTGTTGAACATGTGCTTCAGCAGGACAGTGACTTTGTCTTATTTACCTCTGCATTCTACAAAGCTTTAGCATAATGGTAAGCACACAGCGGGCCTTGCAATGATTGCTGAACCAAACTGATCGGCTTCCACCTCAGCAGTCTGTGGTTTCTCCTTAACAGCTTGCTTACATTCGCAGCGACCAGATCCTGTCTTTAAAATCAGCCCTGAGTTCCAGCAATGCAGTTGCTTCCCAGCTGTCTGTGAAAATGTTACAGTATTTCAGCTGTATTTTATTGAGCTCTTGAAGCATTTTTCCTGTCCATCTTGGGCTCATCTACTCTCCCTTTAATTCCTTGTTTAAGCAGCTGCTAAACTATCCTGCTGTATTCAATTCTCCTCACATACTTACCCAGGCTCTACAGATTTTGCAGCACCACAGCTTCGGTGCTTGAGAACAAATACTACGAGTCTATATGAAGAAGGTGCCTGGTCATTTGATGTGAAGTACAGTATGTGATATTTTATTTACCTGTGCTTTCCAGAATTAGTCCCTGTTCAACACTTCTTGTCTTACTTTCATGTTTAAAAGGGTGATTTAAAATGCTGCCCTCGTCTCCTTCCAAAATCTGTTCTAGACATAGAAATCCTATTGCATGTTTTACACTTACTATTGCTTCTGTTTTTAAAATGAATTGACAAATGCTTATTTTGAAATGTATAATTTAGGATACAGATAAAGCAGTTCCTATAGGAAGAATAAATGTATTGGCACCTGTAAAAACAACTCCAATTCTTTTTCCTCTAAAAAGCAATAGTTAATGTGAAAGGTTTGTTTCTTCTTATGCCAGGTTCCAGCTGCTTCACTTTGTTTAAAACTGACTTCAAAGTTTAAACACTGTCCTGTCCCAACAAATAACCTCCCCCAGATGGAATTATCTTGAGTACTATCCTTAGTGCTCTGAATACCACACCTGCAGCCTTTTAATTCAACATTTTATAAACTTTCCAAAGGGAAATGAAACATTTTTTTCTGTCCCTTAACTTATGCTTTTTGCAGGGTTGAGTTTAGCACAGGGAGTTCTATTACCGGGGGTGAGTTTACAGATATTTGAGAAGAATCTAAAAAGGTGTAATTAGTATCTCAACTGTGCTGATTATTATGAAAGAAAGCATAAGAAAATGGAAAATCTGAAGAGCTCCAAGTTCAACAACTTTTAATGTAAAAATCTTACCTGTAAATACAGATGCGAGGTACAGATTGGGCTCAATTTGTGTCCGATCCATATCACCTGATGAAGCTACATTGAAATTTTTTTCATAAGAAAATCCATTAGGCCTAGAAATAACTATGATTCCTTCCTCTTCACTAAAAAGAACACAAACTACATGCACTCCCACAGTTACTCTCATAAAACCAGGTAAATAGAAGCCTGATCTAATGGCCTTAATATAAAAAAGGAAGTTAAACAGCTGAATTTTAATCATTATCAATCAAAAAAACCCCACTTTACCTAATGGATTATTATCTTTATGCATCAAAAACGAGGGAAAGGGGGAAACAAAGAATCACTAGAGAATTTGCAATTTGTATTAACTAAGAGAAACTCATGGACCATTTCTTCCAAGGTTAAAAGTTTTTGCAGATTCTCTTACTTAGGGATTTAATGGTTACAAAAAGAAGTTTAGAATCTCCCTTCACCTGGGCCAGTCTGGGGCATCCTGCCCAACACAATCTATGTGAAGCAGCCAGTAATGTTGTCAGAGAACAGAGAAGAGCAGTACACTGGTACACCAAAGCCGAATTTTAATATCAAAATGAAGTAGGCTGGGGAAAAACTATGGCTAAGGAATTATGAAGTCAACTTAAATAACTGAAGAAAGAAACCTGTAGCACATGTGGTTCTCTAGCCCACAAGGCACCCTGGGCACCAAGGGCTTGTGCCCGTGTTAATGGCATGCTGTGAACCTGTGCTCTGCAACACAGTCAATCAATAACTATCGATATTCGTTATTTCAAACAGATCTTTAGGGCAGAATGATTTGGAAAAAATTGAAAGATGGTATCATCAGTATTTTCTGGTTTTCTCTAAAAATCAGCATCTCTCAAGTTTCCTTTACTTCACAAAAATTTCAGTGGATTTGGAAAAAGATATTTAAATGAACATTATTTTAAGCAATGCATCATTGATTAAAGCAAGCAATAGATTCTCACTGATGACAAACATTCATGTTAGCTATTGTAATCATCCTGTTGGAAATCTAAAAATTAAGTATGTCAAAAAATTAAATGTAATACAGATGAATGAAGAAAAAAAGCTTACAAAGAATGGTTTTAGAAGAAAATATAGGTTTTTTTTAATATTTTTTTTTAACGTTTATTTATTTTTGAGACAGAGAGAGACACAGCATGAACGGGGGAGGGGCAGAGAGAGAGGGAAACACAGAATCGGAAGCAGGCTCCAGGCTCTGAGCCATCAGCCCAGAGCCCGACGCGGGGCTCGAACTCGCAGACCGCGAGATCGTGACCTGAGCTGAAGTCGGACGCCTAACCGACTGAGCCACCCAGGCGCCCCAAAGAAGAAAATATAGTTTTATGAAGGTAATATTGTGGGCAAATACAAGTTATCTGTTATATTGACAATCTGCAAATAGACCAAAATTAAACATCCAACTCTGATGTTGTTTTAAAATAATCTTTACATGTATTAAAGGTGCTTATTATGATGTTACTATACAAACACTGTCTATTTTCACTTCCTACTCTGCCTCTAAGTTTCTGAGAAAGAGGGAGAGGTTACTGCTTGGCCCCTTTACAGCTACCTTTCTGATTCTACACAGCACCTATAGTACAAAGGTGGCCACAATGGTACCAATCAGTCCCACCTCAGAGGCCCCTTCTGTTGAAGAACCACTTTTTTTTTTTTTTTTTTTTTGTAGCAAGTAAAATTAAGTGGCAGCCTGCTCTGAAGTGATTGCTTCAAGGCCCAGAATTTAAACTTCTCTATTGTGTTATAGTAAGAAATAAGCAACGTCATCCCCTTTTATACCAAACAGAGCTGGGTAGAAACTAAGAAAAGAAAAAGGAAATCTACCGTAGGTCTAGCTAGGATTCCATTAACATTTTTTTTTTATGTGTCCATCATTATTATAGGAGATGTTGTAAAAACCACAAGGAAGAGTAAGACAGTCTTAATCCTCTTTAACCATAAAGACAAAACTACAGAGTTGACAGTAGTGAGCAAATCTTCCAATTAATGCTCCTGTTCTACCTCAAGTATAAGGGATTTTAAAGACTAACAATTAATTGAGCTCTCTGCCTGTTAACATCATACCACTTCTAGCTGTTAATGTTTCCATTCTGTAACTCGAATTCTTCTTCTATTCTTGGTAACTTCTCTTTGCCTCTTCTTGTTCTAGTGCCTTCTTTTTTTATTCTCTTTAAGAAAGTGCTATATATTGTACCTGGCTGGCTTTGGAGAAAGGAGCTGTGAAACCTCTTCTAAACAGCGATTTTCAACAGGATTGGGGTAGAGAGAAGGGAAAATCTGAATCGCTTTTGGGGCTTTTTCTAACAAGGCCTCCCTTCCATTCTGATAGGTCCACCCTCCAAAGGAGGTGTTCTCCCTCAATGGGACTTGCCGCTGCAATGAAACACCTCGGAATTCTTAACAACCTAAATGTGAATTTTATACACTGCATAGTCTTTGCAATAAAAAGGAGCATGTTTTCTAATATTCAGATTCTTTGCTTAACAAAAACATTTTCCTGAAACTTACAAAAACAACAGCTTATTTCTGCTTTATTAAAACAATGAATTTTAACTCAAAAAAGAATAACTATTTCATTACTCCAAACCAAAGCATACTTAAGTCATTTCTTTATATCCAACAAAGCAGCATTAGTAAAAACATCCAAATGGAAATAATATGCTAAATCTGTTATTATTTTTAAGATGTGCCTTCAGTAAGTCATTTCATAGGCTGAAGTGATTTACTGCAATGCTGGGATTTTCATAAAAGAAAAGAAAAAATAAACGGTTTCCCTCCATTATTCTTCCTTATTTTCCCTAAGATGCCTAATTCAGTCCTTTATGTATAGTTGTTCAAGAAATAGCCAGCCAACCAATGTTTCTGAAACCTTTATATCACATGGATATACTACTCTGTGATCTTTTAGAAGTCATTTTCTGGGAAAAAAAAAAAAACGCCCATTTTATTCTATTCAGTCTACACTGTAGTATGAAAGATAAAAAAAAAAAAAAGTTGCAAGTAATTGACAAGCAGACATGATATTCGAGAGTCAGCTGTAAGCCAGTAGGTAAGAGCACAAACCTGGAAGCTAAACTGCCTGAATGCAAATCACCGTACCAATGGGGGCTAGCTGTGACCCCTGGGAGAAACCACCACTTGGTGGGATATTACCATTTTGTGCTTCAATTTCTTCTTCTATCTCATGGGTTTCTTATGATCATTAACACAGATTATATATGTAAATAACAGAGCAGTGCCGACATTTATTACTCAACAAATGGTACTTTTATTATTTTGTGGCTTGTGATTATTTCGAAATAGTTTGGGACAGGGAGATTTTTGTTAAAGAAAAAGCAACTTTGCTGCTCATATATTACAGCAGTAGAGCTGCAAGGGATCCCCGAGATCATCTTATCCTTGCTAAGACGGTAATCAAGATTCAGAAAGATTAACTGACAAATCAAGGTGACATATTAGTAAGAGGGACTGAGCCCAAAGCAAAACAGTTCTTTCATCACCTCCCAACTTTTTCATACTCTTCTACTAGGCTATGTCTTCAGATATTGAGACCTGTGAGAACAATCAGAAATTCTCTCTTCTACTTTTAAGAAAATTACCAAGGAAGGAAACATAGTATAATGTTTTAAGATTTAAGAGCACAGCCTTTGCTTTCAGAGTTGGACTGCATTTGATTCCCAGTTCTGTCATATATTAGCTATGTGTTCTAGGGCAAAATACGTCAAGTCTCCGAGCCTCAGGTTCCTCAAATACAAAATGAGAATAATATGATCTACCTAGCCGGGTTGATGATGGCTCTTAGCAGAGTACCTCACATACAGGAAGTATACACAGATGGTACCTACTATGTGTGGTTGATATTATAAATGTAAACAAAACTCTGCCCAAAGTGGGAGACAGTCTTGATTTCTATAATAATTTCTCCTAACAGTAAAAAAATAAAATAAAATAAAATAAAATAAAATAAAATAAAATAAAATAAAATAAAATAAAAAAGCCACTAACTCAGTATCAGAGTCCTCTATTGTCATCTGTCCCTTTAACAAGTAGCTACCTCATAATTCACACTTGCTGGGTGAGGGGGTTCACTGAAAAGGTGAGTATTGTGCTTTGCAGGTGAGGATTCAAACACACTGTATACTCTGGCCAACGTGATTTAAAACCGCTTCCCAAACTTGTTGTCTCTTACACTTCCACAGCCTACTGCTCAAAAGTGAAGAAACATAACACTCATTGGTATTTAAGTCAAAGGCTGAGAAGGGAAATTTTCCAAATATTTGATCTACAAATTTCTATGGAACTTAGCAGTGGATAAAGCTAAATAAAAAATTGAGTCACAAATAACCTAAGCATATAATTTATCCTTTTTCCTTTACTGCAAAAGACAAATGTGTTAACCTTTATCTAAATGTTTAAAGATATCATGACATCAAAACAAGTAATCTGAAATGGAACCCAAGGCTGGGAAAGCAGGGACACTGCTGAAAAAGCTTTAAATGAGGACACACACTGGTTACTAGGCTACGGTAGCACTTGTATACTATGCTTCTCCCAAACACTCACCTTAGTTCAATACTTCAGCTTTTTATCTAAATGGGCACTCAAAATCTTGTAGCTACATGGTGCCCACTTGAAAGGAGGCCACATTGTTATATTTCTTTTCTTTCTTTTTATTTCGTGTTACTGTATTTCACAAGGTGGTATTTAAAAGGATAGCAACCCGGGCTTTACAATGTTTGTACTCTTGTATTTACAATTTTTTTATTATTGGCTTGAAAGTTTATCTTTTGGTTTTTAATACTATCTTTAGTAAGAATCACCACTATAGCAATACTTAAATCTATACATTATTATTTTAGATTATGATTTTAAATAAATTCTCTATGGATTATTTAAGAAAACTGCATGGCACTATATGGCTGTTAAGGATATAAAGTTGAAGGCATCAAATAATAAATTTTTTAGCCCACAAAGCAAGAGTTTTTAAATGGGTGCCATCCAGAATATGAAACAAAAGCTAATAAGGAGAAATCTAAAATGAATAATGTTTAGAATACCTGGATGTTGTATACCAATTTGAGTTCACTGGGGGAAAAAGGACCATTATTAGAGTAGTTAAAAATATATAAAAAGAAATTAACACCTTTTAAACAAATAATCTGGCCAGATTAAGTTACTCATTGGCTGCCTATCTAATATGTATACCATTCTCTCCAATAATAGCATTTTAGAAATCATATCTTGGCAGCGTAAAAGCTTATAGTCAACTGCCAAGGAGGTGACTGGTAATTTAAAAAATAGATGACCTACCTACCTGAATGCAGACCAAGCTTTATTTGAATGACATACATTTAATTATTAAAGCTCACTAAAAACCATTTAAGTACTTGCATGTATTGCTGTGTGGTGTTATGACAGTGTTCCTACCTTTTAGGGGCAGGAATGTCTAGAGGAACATTCCAGCATTAAAATTTGGTTGAGAACTGAGAGGTAGAGTAGACAATTTTATCTACAGTGCACTTCCTGTTGGTTGAATAGCCTGTGACACAGCTACTAAAACAAATTCCTGTCAGATAATTCTTTATAAAAGCATGCCCTAATAGTTTGAAAACAAAAAGAATCTTAAAAATTACAATAGGCTTGCCTCGTGAATGAAGCCGTACATTCTGTGTGATTTCATTTATTTACAGTAGAAAAATAAGAGGACTAGTCACAGGACGGTGGTTATCCTCGAGGAGTGGAGGCTGTAACAAAGGCAACATGAGGGGGCTGTGGGGGGTGGCGTGCTGGCAATGTTCTGTTTCCCCCAGCTGGGTATGGATTACACAAGTGAGCTTCATTTTGGGAAATTCTTTCAGCTGTACACTCATGATATGTGTATTTCTCTGTGTATATACTATACTTCTGTTGAAATTGAAAAAACAAAACAAAACAAAACAAAACAAAACAAAACCCAGTAGATTAGTTTCAACAATTGAAAGGTGATTGCTTCACAGTTTTGAACTGTTTTCCAACAATTGGAACAGCCAAATAACTAATTTTACCAGCCGTTAACACCAAGTGAATAGTTGCTAACTCACAGGCCATACTGCTAATGACCAAGACAAATTCCTTTCTGTTTCTTTTTTTAAAACCTTGAAATACCAGGGAGCTGAAATTATTCAGAAGCGGAAGGTGAATTTTGTTGTTGTTGCTGTAGTTGGACTCCACAGGACTTACTACTTACGGGATACTTGATGCTCTGTAACAATTAGCTACTCAATGTATTTGAAATCATAAACTAATATCATTTTACCTAATCTTGAAAACATTTCTAAAACATTAATACCTTCTGTAAAAGTCATTTAATTCTTTTTTGGTGCAAAAGAGTTTTGCTGTTACACTTTATGAAGCAATGTGACATTAGAGCTACATTTAAACACAACTCTTGGGGCGCCTGGGTGGCTCAGTCAGTTAAGCGTCCGACTTCGGCTCAGGTCATGATCTCGCGGTCCGTGAGTTCAAGCCCCGCACCGGGCTCTGTGCTGACAGCTCAGAGCCTGGAGCCTGTTTCAGATTCTGTGTCTCCCTCTCTCTCTGCCCCTCCCCCGTTCATGCTCTGTCTCTGTCTCAAAAATAAATAAATAACATTTATAAAAAAATAAAAAATTAAAGAAATAAAAAAAACTCAACTCTTATTCAACAATAACTCGTACAACTTTAATGACACACGGCCACAGATTGTTACAAAAGGTCACTGTTATCCCATTCTTGTAAGTGACATCTGATGGCTAACAAAACTGGAGGCAAAGTAACTCCCTAACAGTTACTAAGCACTTTGAACCCAAGTGCTTCTACAGTTTGCATACAGAACATCTATTTTCTGAGATGGAGATCCTTCCTAAATATGAAAACTTCTCCAGGGGCGCCTGGGTGGCTCAGTCGGTTGAGCGGCCAACTTCGGCTCAGGTCATGATCTCGCGGTCAGTGAGTTTGAGCCCCGCGTCGGGCTCTGTGCTGACAGCTCAGACAGAGCCTGGAGCCTGTTTCGGATTCTGCGTCTCCCTCTCTCTGACCCTCCCCCGTTCATGCTCTGTCTCTCTCTGTCTCAAAAATAAATAAACGTTAAAAAAAATTTAAAAAAAAAAACTTCTCCATATTACAGCCTGTGACGATCACTAAAATGACACCGTATTATCTGTGTAGCTTTTATAGTAGATTTTGCCATATCTAGCCATTCCTAACTAAATTTGGAAACAAAAATTAAATGTGACACGGTGACCAGTTTACTTCCCCAAGGCCAGGCCGGGTACCTTTTGAAAAAGAGTGAAAGAATGAAAAATGAGCTTTCAAATCCAGGAAGCCACTAGAAAATAAAAACACCACCATTCCAGATCCTAAAATTAGAGCTTTAAGGACTTTCTGTTGACTAGTAAGTTTTTGGGGGGAGGAGGTGGCGGGGAAGGGTGGACTCCTGCTCACTGTACACACGACACCAATGGGAATAAGGGCCAGTCCAAGTTCTACGTTACCATCACTCTGGGTAATAGCTCCAAGCTGCGAGGCACAGCTGTATAGGCCCTGCCAGCAAGGCCATCGCAGCCGTGCTTTGATAGCGTGGGGCCCTGAAGTGTCAGGATATAGAGAAGGCAGCAGTTGTTGGCTGTGAAAACAGTCTGATACAAACCAGATGGGAACTTACTAGATGGGCAACACAAAGGAAAACAATTGGCTCATTCAACAAAGTCAGGCCCCTGCCCCAGAGAATTCACAGAAGACAATAACAGTCACCCAGAGTTGATGCAAACAAGAAACAGCCATGTGGTTACAGTTTAAAGAATTGTTTTTCCTCAGACTAAACAAAGTTTTGATTTCTAATTCTTGTATTCATTAATTGTAGTTTGGTGAACGAGCCTTTCTGTCAAAGACAAATATTTCATTTATATAATATATACTTTTGTGACACCAAGAGAAATACATGGGGACATAGAAACTAATTTTGTGCTGTTTCCTACAAAGTGTTATGAACATAGGCTAAGCTCTTTCAAGAAACTGGAAAACCTAGAGAGTGACTGCTCGTGCTGATGCAGCGATTAGAAAATACCCAACGTAGTATTTCCATGACTTCCTAAGTCTGATTTGTTTTGATGTAGGCAGAATGACACAAAAGGCAATAATCACAAGGTTCTCAGAAGTACATTTCTACCTAAATAATTTTTTCTGACTTCATTACATGGGAAGTATTATGGCAATTATATTCACGGGGAAAAAGAGCCAGCATTCTCCCTAACCTGACTGTGTGAATCTCCTCACACTAAAAAGTGCCAGTTGACAAGTACAACCGAGAGTAACAATTAGATTTTAGGGCACCTTTTTGGCAATGACATTTCACTTAAAGACTTCTATGTATTGCACAACAGAGTAATTTGTTCTGGTATTTGAAAACATAGTATATAGCATTCTAGCTTAAAATAATTCACAGCTGCATCCTCCCCCCTCCCCCCCCCCCCCACTGGAAATCCCAGCACAACTTGGGCCTCTGCATTTACCACTAATTACAAAATATACCCAAGAAAGCCTTCTATCTGTAATCATCATTCTTTGGTGATGGATAGGAGCCTATCAAGGAAGCTGAAAATAACAGTATTTTCATGCACATGTTTGAACATATCTTATAATGAAGTAATCCTGTTTTGTTTTGTACATTTATAACAAAAAATAATGAGGTTTCACAGAATTGTGAAAATTAATGTTGCACCTGAGACACAGCTCACATTTCCAATTTACATGGGCTGTATTTCCAGACTTTTCACTAACTCTTCCTGCCCTAAAAACTGAGGTCGAACACTTAGAGATAACTTTCCTGTTGCATGAGATCTTTCATCCCTGGCAAGGTAATTCTGAAGTAGACCAGAGAAACAGAAGTGGGGTGACAACTTGGTGTGTGGAGGCTGATGCCGTCGTAAGCATTTCCAGCCATATGCATTTCCCCTTGCTCTCTGCTGCACACACATTCACACCTTTTTTTTTTTTTTTTTAAGGTCTAAATTAGTGTGTGGCAATCGTGCTGGATAACTGACCATTTTGACTAAATTTACTCATCAAATCCAAGAAATCGGTCTCTGCTTATATTACAAGCTGAATTCCCCTGCAAAAAGCAGGAAAGGAAAAACTAAAAAGTGTTATTTATTGAAGTGTTACATAGAGGAAATTAAGAATAAATGTGTCAGTTCTGCTAAAACTTTGTTAAAATTTTTCTCAGCACATGGAATCAACTCTCTCACATAATGATTAACAGAGGCAGTTTGTCTTGGGCTTATCAGTAAATGTATTTGTTAGACCCTGGGTTAACTTATGAAAAAAAAAGAGGTTGTTACCATTTCTATTATTAGGCGTACTGATAATTATTTTCACACTTCTTCAGAATCTGTCCATTTCTACCTTAATGGGATGCTTATATATATAAAGATATCAGCATAATGAATTGGCATAAATTTTCTAAGAAAAAAACAAGTAATTACATTTAATAAGTTTTACTTCATAAATAGATCTTGATATGATTTCAGAGAGTAAGACAAGGGCCAAATCATGCAGGGTCTTTTAGGTCAAAGTGAGCAGTCTGGACTTTATTCTGATGCAAAAAGAAGTCTTTGGAGGTTTCTGAGCTGGGAGTCATGTGATCTGACTCATATTTTTAAAAGATCACTCTTGCTTTGAGTGGATAATAGACAAGAGGGGAGCAAAAATGTATACAGGAGAGAACAGTTGAGAAATTTCTCAAGATAATACTAAGGTTGAAAAATGTTATGCTTAAAAAATCAACTGCACACCTGCAGAAGGCAGAAAACTTAGCTTGATATCAAGTCACTGAAAAAAACTCTTGGTTTTATTGGAACACTGGAAACCACAGTATCGAGCAACAGTATTTAATAACGTCTGTAAACATTGAGATAATCTAAGAGAAGAGAGGTTAACCTCTCCGAACCTCTGCTTTCCCAACTGTATAATAAAAGTAACAACAATAAGAAGAAAAACATCTGTACATATTCACAAGTTTGCTGTGAGAATGAGAGCTACGCTACATGAGACTTCTTTGTCATCTGTAAAGCACCTGACAAATGTTGGTTTCATTGTTGTGTGTTTGGGGAAGAAACAGATCTACCATACTTGGTGATGACTGGGTTCTGTCCCAGCAAAACTTTACACAAGATATATACAGACGGGAGTACGGTCAAATTAGTAAGGAGCTTGGGAACAATATTATATAAGGAAGAGTAAAAGGAACATGACACACAGACTTTGGATTATGATTGCTGCCATCAAAAACTTGAAACACTGTCCCACTGAAAGACCTAACACCCAAAAGGACAAAACTAGAACCAATAGTGAGAAGTTATGGAGAGGTGAATGTTAACACAGAAAGAATAATTAGTGCTTTCCAGCTGTAAAATGTACAGCAAACTAGCATGTTCCCTATACTGTGGGGTGATCATCTGTTTGGTCTAATTTCCCTTTTGCTGGCTCCCTCTCATTTCTCTCTTTAAATCTCGAAAGTGTCGGGATCTTAAACCTGGGATGCTTCTCTTCCCTTTCTGTACTCAGTCCTTAGGTCATCTCCTCCATACCCACAGCTTTAAATAGTGTCCACACAATCAACTCTCAGATTTATAACCCCAGTCCCAACCTCTTCCCTGAGCTCAAATAACAAACTGCCAACCTGATTCTTCACTTGGAGATTTATTAGGCTTCTCAAACTTCACATGCCCTATGCAGAATGACTGGTTTTCACCTCAGTCTTCCCAGTAAATGACACCATCATTCACCCGGTAACTTTTGGAAACTTAGGAGTAATTAATCCTTGCCTGTGCTATCTACTACACTACACATCTGATCCACTTTAATAAATAATTTTTGAAATGAACTCATTCTTCAGTAATTCTATCAGGTACACCATCAATATATAGAGCCGGAACGTGACCACTGCGACACCCCCACCGGGGCCCGTGCCACTACCATCTCTCATCTTGATTACCGCAAGTCTTCCGGTTGGTCTCCCTGTTCCCAGTACTGTCTTCCTATAGTGTGTTTTCCAGCTAGCTGCCAGGGTGATCTATTTAAAAATGTAAATTAGAATTTGCCATTCTCCTGCTCAAACCTTCCACAGGAATCTCATCATACTCAGAATAAAATCCAAATTCCTTCCCAGAGACTTACAGGGCTCCATGTGATCTGCCTACACTTCGTTTCCCATTTCCTATCACTGCCCCCCTTGCACACTCCCCTCCAGCCACGCTGGCCTTCTTGCTGGGTAAGAAACAGATCTACTATACTTAGTGATGACTGGGTTCTGTCCCAGCATAACTTTACGCAAGATATACTGACACATCAAGCTCATTCCCACCTCCAAACCTTCATTCTTCCTAATCCTTCTAGATGGAATACTCCTCCCCAGGGGTTTGCAAGATTTCCTCCTTCGGTTCATTCTCTGCAAATGCAACTCTTTCAAAAGAAACTTCTCCAACCAAATGTTTTAAAGCAGCAAACCACTCACCTTGTTCTCTTCATTATTCATGACCCTGCTTTATGACTTTTTAATTGACACTAGAAGTGCAAATCGCTATCGATGTTATTTTTTAAATAAATAAAGCAATACCTTTAAAAAATGTTTTGTTTTTATTTGGAAATAATATAAAACTTGGAGCAAAACTGCAAGAATAGTATAAAGAAAGAAAGCTCATATATCACTTACCCAGATTCACCACTGTTAACCTCTTCCCCTGTGTTTTAGGTTCGTGTGGTATTTATCCATGATTACATTCAGGTTATGCACTCTTGGGTAGAATACTACATGGAAATGTTGTGTCCTGCTCAGATATCCTACCTGGATAGCACACAGCGTTTATCTGCCCCCTATGGTAATATTAATTTTGACTGCCCAATCAATGTACTAGCTTTTGTTTTCCCTTTCAACTAATGAACCAATCTATGAGGAGATACTTTAAGACCACGCAAATATCCTTCTCCTCATTAAAACTTCCTTCTACATTTAGCATTCACTGAGGATTCTTGCCTGAGCTAATCTTTACTAGGGTGGTTGCAAAACGCTGGCTTTCCAA
Organism: Panthera pardus; assembly: GCF_024362965.1. Lineage (NCBI taxonomy): Eukaryota > Metazoa > Chordata > Mammalia > Carnivora > Felidae > Panthera > Panthera pardus. The sequence goes on along the minus strand of NW_026526810.1, from coordinate 97,592,883 downwards.
TATTAGTGCTCACTCCACATTTGTCTGTTGACACTTGGCATTCTTCTGTAAACCCTTTATTTTTTTTCACAGCATTTATTGTCATCTGAAATTTTTGTAAATTTATTTAATATTTATAGGGATTTCAACTTTTATGTTTACTACAGTATCCCAAGGTGGTGAACAGTACCTGGCACATAACAACTACTCAAGAGTGAATGAATGAATGAATGAATGGAGAGAAAGAGAAAGAAAATTGTTAAAAAAAAAAAAAAAAGGCCCCTGCACTAGATGGGACAATAGAGTCAACTAATACATTTGATCCAATACACATTTACTGAGAACCTACCATATAAGGTGCTGTGCTATAGAATGTAGGTGGAGCAGGGATGAATGAAATAAGGTGACTGTGTCTAGGAAATTTCCTTCCTAGAGAAGGAGACAGGCTGTAAGAAAATACTCTTACAGAATATGACACTAATGAGGGCTAGAAGTGAAATATATGCCAAACGGTATGGGCCCTTCAAGGACACAGAATGGATCAAGAATGTCTATAGGGGATGGGGATGTTGTGTCAGAGGGCAGGGGAGGGGATAGTTCTAAGTAAAGACACAGAAAAAGGCATGGGGGTGGGGGTGGGGTGGGAGCTCAGAAAATACAGGGAATAGGGGGATGAGGGGCTCAGAAGGAATAGAGTGATGAGGTGTGTATGGCTACACATCACCTGAAGGATCATGAAGCCCATCCCTCACTCTGCAGATGAAAAATAAATGATCCTGCTTATTCTACACTCATTCCCTGTCCCATTTGCTTCTCCCTTTTCTCACCTGAGTGCCATCCCTAACCTCTTCTTTCCTCTCCTCCCCCTTCCCTCTCCACTATCTCCTTACCCCCCTTTTCCCTTCTTCTATTCCCTCCCTTTCTTTCCTTTTCTTCTCTCAGGATGACATCTTTCCCCCCTCTCCCTCTGTCAAGAGTAGAATGAGGTGGGATCGAGGCTGCAGGTGGAAGTTACCTTTATAGAGGGAAAAAAGCATAGCTCTTTCTTCAATCCCAAAGTAAAAAATATGAAAAGACTAAAGTAGAGCTATAAGAATTTCGGGACAGAATAGCTATAAATCTTCACATTCGAAAGAACAGACCTCAGAAAAGCAAAAGCATGCATTAAAAGAGAATTGAGGGATAAACATGGGATTAAGGATTTGAGGTGAAGGGCTGGAATAGGTGCTATCTGGGAGTGAAGGTCAATATGAAATTACTAAAAGAATTCCTGGGGAATGGCAAAAGTCCCACTCAAGCCCCACGGTTTGCTAACAGGCTATAATTACACAAATAGCATCATCATCTTGCAGGATTTGGTGAGCAGAGAACAAAATCAGAGACCCTTGAAAGCAGGAGGAATGCAGAGTGGGGATTAGCATAGATCAAAGAGACATCAAGTCTTGTATGGTGATTAAGACAGAACTGAAATGGGTCAACCATATAGGTCAGGCAAGATAGGAGGCCCCAGGAATAGCCAGTCAAGAGAAGTAAGACCAAATAATTGGAGGTCCCACTACAGGTGGGAGAAAGAACACATGACCAAAGTGGTTCTGTTTAACTGAGGCACTAGCTACTTCACAGTATCTGCTCCGGTGTCCCATTATGCAAATTAGTCATGTTAGGGGAGGAAGGAAAAAAAGAGGCATTAAGCTGTATAACGAATAAGACAATTATCCCTACACACTCCAAGGACCACAGCTGCTCATTATTCCAAATATATAGGCTCACCTTTGTTTACAGTTAGATGGGGAAAGGCTAGGGCCAAAGGCAAAAATTTGGGGGCATTTTACATAAATAAAATCTTATTCTATAGAACATCAATAATAATAGTGGTAAAAAGCAAAATTATTATGGATAAGAAACTTTATTAACTTTTCTACATAATACAATAAATTATGTAAGTACAGGGGTGCCTGGGTGGCTCAGTCAGTTAAGCATCCGACTTTGGCTCAGGTCATGATCTCACGGTTCATGAGTTCAAGCCCTGCATCGGGCTCTGTGCTGACAGCTTGGAGCCTGGAGTTTGTTTCAGAGTATGTGTCTCCCTCTCTCTCTCTGTCCCTCCTCCGCTCATGATCTGTCTCTCTCAAAAACAAATAAAAGTTTTTTAAAAAGTAAAATTTTAAAAAATTATGTAAGTACAATAAAAAGGAAAAAAAATGTTTACAAGAACAAAAAGGAAGGTTACTAGGGGTGACAATGAAATTATGTTGCCTTTTGCCATCAGAGGTGTATGGCGGGGGGGTGGTATTTCCTAAGAAATTTAGTCGTTTTTAATACCTTCATGTGTACCTGATACTGCCCCTAATCTTTTTTAATATATTTTTTTAGTTTATTTATTTATTTTGAGAGAGAGAGAGCACAAGCAGGGGAGGGGCAGAGAAAGAGGCCAAGAGAGAATCCTAAGTAGGCTCCACAGTCAGCGCAGAGCCCCACATGGGGCTCAAACCCATGAACCGCGAGATCATGACCTGAGCTGAATTCAAGAGTTGGTTGCCCAACCGATTGAACCACCACCTTGGCATCCTTGCCTCTAATCTTAATCTTTACTTTTAATCAGGATGCCACAGCTCAATTGTTGAGCTCCTGAGTTATCAGTTTCTCTCTTGGATTTAAAGATGAGAGAATTGCTGACAGAATGAATTTACTAAGATACTCACTTGCCAATAGATAGGATTACAGATTGGAAATCCCCTTGGTTTAATAAGCTTCAGTATATTTAGTTGCCCAGCATGCAAGTCAATGGAAAGTTCTGTAAAATAACCCAAGATTTTATATATATCTTCAATATGTTCACTGGAGAGTGAAAAATTGTGTTGAAAATCAGTTTATCTCCCTAACACTGTACAGACATGTCCCATCTATAACATTTTCTTGCAAACATCCTTACAACTCAGGACCAATTAGAGGTTCAATTCCTAGCTGTTAAATAAGAGCTGATTACAACATGAGTATTCCAAAAGGAGAAGTGTCCTAGAGACAATCCTGCTAATCACGGCTAATATTTTCATAGCTCTTAATACGTGTCAGGTCCTATTCTAACTGCACTGCATGTCTCTACTATATCAACACACACACACACAGTCATTAAGTATCTTACCCAAGGTCACCAGCTAAGGATTAGCGGAGCTAGGATTTGAACCCAAGGCAGTCTGACTCCAGAGTACAAGCTTTATGTTGTAGTGCTTCTAATTCTATAGTAGAACAGAAGTCACAAGACTATCTGGAGTCATTAAGCAGTATTTCACAAAGGGTGGTCTTCCTCCTCCTGTATCAAAATCACCAGGGATCCCAGTTAACATTCTGATTCCCAGGCCACACCTCAGGCAAACAATCAAATTCTCAGGGAGAGGTGGGGATCTAGATTGAATTCAGAGTGCCAGAGATTCCTACGTCTGTGAAGGTTTGACAACCACTGTATTAGAGACTAACAAAGAAACAATCTAGTCGTAGTTCATCCTGTAAGTATAGTAAGTCTATATTACTTCTCTATTCTAATTCATTCTGAATTGAAATAACCAAGCTTCTTTTTTTATTTAGGGTAGAAGTGGGTTAGTAGAATAACCTGTTAGTTGAAATAATCTATCTAATTTTGTTTTATTTATATAAAACTAAGTTTGCCAAAAAATTAAAAGATTATTATATTGATTAGAAGAATAGCATTTATAACACATTAACTTATAACTGCAATTAGTTTTCTTTGGGGAATGGCAGTGTAGTATAATAGAAATATTCAGAAATATTTCAGTAATATTCAGAAATATTACTGATCTAAGAAGATCAGACTCTACCACTAATCGGAGTTATGATCTTTGGTTCTATTGAACTGCATGGTCCCTCTGCCTTCAAGACTTATGAATCTAGGGGCGCCTGGGTGGCTCAGTCAGTTGAGCGTCCAGCTTTGGCTCTGGTCATGATCTCACAGTCCGTGAGTTTGAGCCGGGCATCAAGCTCTCTTGCTGTTGGCACACAGCCTGCCTCAGATCCTCTGTTTCCCTCTCTCTCTGCCCCTCCCCCCGTTTGCACACTCTCTCTTCTCAAAAATAAGTAAGTAAACTTAAAAAAAAAAAAAAAAGACAAATCTACCTCACTGATAACCTACATTTACCTGTACAATTATTACTTTGGAAAATTAAATTATTCTTTAGTGGCTGATGAATAAAAAGGGCACTAAGTTAATCTATTACCTTAAATTATATTTTACATCAATTTGATTTCAATAAAAAATCATAAAACCTTTAAAGTCAGGTTTCAGGAAGTCTGGCTAAGGACAATGAAAGGGTTGCAGAGGTTTCTGGAATGTTGGCGAGTCTTCAAAAACAATGCTGGTGTATGCTTTTGGTGAGATGTGTTTAACGTCAAAGACTTGAGAAAAATCTAAGCTCTCCATGTACAGTGTACAATTAATTCTACAACAGGAAAATTAAATAATTTCCAAACTTAAAACTCTTACAAAGAAAAGGAAATTACTTTTAGTGCCAACAAGTGAAAATGTTATGGAAATCCTTGAGCAGTTTTCATTGTCTTATTTAACAGATCTTCCAGATCAATCCTTTTATATATTTTGCTCATTCTGATGGAATATCCTTAGTTACGCACATTTATCTCCATGATTACATATATGTGTGTGTGAATAAAGAATTATATATAATATATATTCTTTTACAAAGGTGTAAATCCTTTCTTGTAGGAATAAACAGCTGAAATAATCATCTGTGTTAAAAATCCATTAATGTGCCAGAAGAGTATCTTTTCTCCCATGGATTATGCCCCCCGCCCTCCAAACATCCTCACATAAAATGGAAGAAATGTATACACATAAAGACAGTCAGCAGTGGACCGAACACGTGTTTTTTTCATCACTATAAGAAAAAAGTGACAATTTGACAGTACGATTACATAAAGTTGTTTCTCTTTTCATATTTAATAGCATTCTAACAAATTATTGGAAATGCAGTGATTTCAAAAATTATTCCTCTTAACCACCCTTTTCTTCTCTTTATCCCTTGAGAGTAGTTGCTTTGTCTTATTCCTCCTTCTAGGTCCACAGTGCCTTCTACAGTCCTAAACATGGAAAGCATGCTGGGAAAGGTTGACCAAAGAATGAATATACACTGGAATATTATTTAGCCATAAAGAGGAATGAAGTAATGATATGTGCTACACTATGAACGAACCCTGAAAACGTGTTAAGAAGCCAGACACCAAAGTCACATATTGTATGATTCTGTTTATATAAAATGTACAGAGTGGGTAAATCCATAGAGACAGAAAGCATGTTAGTAGTTTCCAGGAACTGGGGGAGAGGAGAAAAGAAAAGGAATACTAAGAGGTATGGGGTTTCTTTTTAGAACAAAGGAAAGGTTCTGGGATTAGATAATGGCCATGGTTCCATAACTTTAAAAAAAATACTAAAAACCACTAAATTGTATATTTTGGGGCACCTGGGTGGCTCAGTTGGTTGAGAGGCCAACTTCGGCTCAGGTCATGATCTCACAGTTTGTGAGTTCGAGCCTCGCGTCAGGCTCTGTGCTGACAGCACAGAGCCTGGAGCCTGCTTCTGTGTCTCCCTCTCTCCCCCACTAACGCTCTGTCTCTTGCTCTCTCTAGAAAATAAATAAAACCATCAAAAAGATTTTTTTACTTGTATACTTTAAAAAGGATAATTTTAAAATAAGAATTATATCTCAATTTTTAAAAACAGAATGAATGAATGATGCCATACTATTCTCTTTTCCTCTAGAGTTCAAGAAGACTGACCACTGACTAATATGTAACCTGATTTAACTCTTCCTACCCTTGGGCAAAGTCTTGGCTACCCCCACCCTGCTCAACTAATTTGTCCTTGAAGAATAAGAAAACATTAACACTACAAAAGAAATCATACAATGTTTTAGAAAAGCAGGTAAAAATCTAAAAGCAGCCTTTAGATTATTCCACTATAGCTCACTATCTACATTAAAGGTGTCAGTAATTAGAAAACAATTGGGATGATATATTCTCTTTTCTCTCTTTTCTTCTTTCTTCTTTTTACTAAATAACAGAATTAAATGTTTGTGATCAGTAGCAACTGATATTTAAGTTTGATTCAATAAATACTTATTGATTACTGTGCATTAAACACATTGGGAAACATCATCTCTTAAATAACAAACAAGATAACCTATCTTAACAAACAAACCACAGAACTATCAGTTTCTCTGACCTTCTGAATAATCAGTCTAGGCAATGTAGAGATGATAAAGGCAGTTCCTTCCGGAAAGCTGTTAAGTCACATAATAAATATGTATTAAATGCTTACTCCACAAAATGGTATGAAACAAGGAAAAGAATATCAGTTTTGCACTCAGGTAGGTAAGGGCTAGAATTCTATATCTTCAGTTTCTAAAACTGTGCTATGGGAAAGTTAGTTATCCTTCACGAACTTTATCCTTTTTTTTATAAAAGAAAAGGGGAATGGAACTACCTAAATGTCATGGTATTTTGAGGAATAAATGAGATAAAAGAGAGTACCTAGCAGGCTGATAGCAGAAATTATCAGTGAAACTATGATCATGTTCAGGGCACAAAAAAGCTGGGGTTGGAGTTAAAGATAAATAAGTCATTTGCAATTGGAGGTTCAGTAAGGACTCAGAAAAATGGAGCTAGATGTTGAAAAAGAAGTTTGTAGACATGCAAAGTGGGGAAAGAAGAAAATTATACATAAAAGGAAGATAACATGCAAAAACATCAAGGCTTAGAAGTGTAGTGGGGCGGGGCGCCTGGGTGGCTCCATTGTCGGCTAAGTGTCTGACTTCAGCTCAGGTCATGATCTCACAGTTTATGGGTTCGAGCCCTGTGTCAGTATCAGTGCTGACTCTCAGAGCCTGGAGCCTGCTTCGGATTCTGTGTCTCCCTCTCCCTCTGCCCTTCCCCTGCTCATTCTCTGTCTCTCAAAAATAAGTTAACTTTAACAAAAAGTTTTTTAAAAAAAGTGTAGTGTGTGAGAGAACTCAGTATTTATTGAACTGGACTGGGTTAATGATACATTATATTGGATATTGGATGTGCCAGTAAAAAGTTTTGAGCTGACACTTCTTTCTTTTCTGAAATCTAAACATGTATTTTCAGATTAGCACATACTGTCTTCTCTTGTGTTGCTAGTTGGTTGCTATTAATTACAAAGCTTAAATGTCTCAGGCTTCTAGCTTGAATAAAATGTATTCTCAAATAAATACCTAGAAATCCAATGTATATTATAGTGAAGATACAATGTATTATAAAAGTATAGCCAACTATCTCCTCCTGAAGTGTTAAATACAGAAAAAAAGATGTGAATAATTGTGTGTAAAATACTCAGTGTCACATTTAAACACCTTTTAACAACAAAACCTTTTATACATTCCCATATAACAAACTTTTAACAAAAGTTAACTAAGAAAATTCATAATAGAAAAGGGTCAGTAATATTTAAGTTAGCTTTACTGAAGCATAATTCATACCCAGTAAGATTTACTTTTTTTTTTTTTTGAGAAAGAGAGAGAGGAAAAGAAAGGTCACTAGAGAACAAGGGGTGGGGGGGGGGGAGAGAGAGAGAAAGAGAATATCCCACAAGGGACAGAGAGAGAAGTGGGGCTCACCGGGGGCTCGTGTTTTACCCCAAAAGGGGCTCATGCTCACCCAATGGGGGCATGAGCTCACCCGATGTGGGACTCAAACTCACGAACTGTGAAATCAATGACTGAGCCACCCAGGTGCCCAAGATTCACTCTTGACAAACACATGGTTATATAACCACCACCACAATCCAGATCTAGAACATCTATATCACCTCCAAAATTCCTCCTGCCATTCGTAGTCAAACCCTGCTCTCACTCCTAGAAGCCACTGATCTGTTCTCCTAATATAGATACTTTTGTTTTTTCCCAAATGTCATATAGCTGTAATTGTCACATAAATACGGTATGAAGGCTTTTGAATTTGGCTTCTTTCATTTTATATAAAACAATGAGACTCATCCATGCTTTTATGTATATCAGCATTTCATTCCTTTTTGTTGCTGAGTTCCATTGTATGGATGTACCATACATTGCTTATCCATTCACTTGTTGGAGGACATCTAGGTTCACTTCTTGGTAATCATAAATGAAACTGCTAAAAATTGAGTACAGGTTTTATGTGAATATAAGTTTTCAGTTCTCTTGAGTAAATACCTAGTATATGGACTGCTGGGTTGTATAACAAATTTACATTTAATTTTAGAAGAAACTGCCAAACTGTTTTTCCAAGGTGGCTGTAGCATTTTGCACTCCACCAGCAATGTACAAGAATAAGAATTGCTCGGCCTTCTCATCAATGCGTGATGTTACCAGTTTCTTTGATTTCAGCCGACCTAATGGGTAGTTAGTGGTATCTACGTTTTAGTTTGCACCTCCCATTAGTAACTAATGATGTTTAACATCTTTCTGTGTGCTCATTTGTCATCCATATAACTTTTTTTAGTGAAGTGTCTATTCAAATCTCTAAACTCATTTTTGAAATTGGGTTGTTCATTTTCCTACTACTGAGTTTTATGTTTTTAAAACATATTTTGGATTCAAGTTCTTTATCAAAAAGTGGATTTGCAAATATTTTCTCCTAATCTGTAGTTTATCCTATTTCATTCCCTTAACAGTGTCTTTTGAAAAAGTTTTTATTTTCATTAAATCCAATCAATCAATATATGCTTCTAGGAACTATGACTTTTCTATAACATCTTAAAAATCTTTGCCCAACCACAGGTCACAAAGATTTTCTCCTATTTTTCTTTTAGAAGTTTTAGTGCTTTTGGCTTTACATTTAGATTTAGGATCCATTTTGAGCTAATGTTTGTAATGTTTGTGAGATATGGGTCATGGTTCATTTTCTTGCACATAGGTGACCACTTGACCCAACACAATTTGTTGAGATCATCCTTTCTTCATTCAGTTCTTTGCTATTTGTGAAAAACCAATTGATTATAAATGTATGGACTATTTTTGGATTCTATACTCTATTCCACTGATCTATCTACCTGTTAATCTTTATGCCAATACTACATTATCATGATTACTGTAGCTTTAGAAAATGTTTTAAAGCCATAGTGTAAATCCTCCAACCTCTTCTTTTTAAAAGTTATTTTGGCTATTCCAGGCCTTCTGCATTTCCTTATGAGCTTATCAATATCTACCAAAACCTTATTAGAATTTTGACTGAGATTGCACTGAATCTATGGATCAATTTGGGGAGAACTGACTTCTTAATTTTGAGTCTTATCCATTTATAGGTCTTTGATTTCTCTCATCAGATGTTTTTGTAGTTTTTAGCACACAAATCATGAAAATATTTCATTAGATTTATACCTAAATATTTCACATTTATGTTGCTATGATAAACTATAGTTTTTAATTACAATTTCCAATTTTTCATTGCTAGCTCAAAGAAATATCACTGATTTTTGTACATTGATATTGTAGCCCCTGTGAACTTGATAAACATGTTGGTTCCAGTAGGTTTTTTTGTAGGCCTTGTGGCACTTTATATAATCATGCATTACCAAATAGAAGTAAGTTTATTTCTTCCTTTCTAATCTGTATGCCTTTTTTCATTTTTCTTGCATCACTGTATTGACTAGAACAGCCAGTATGATTTTGAAAAGGAGTAATGAGAGCAGACCTCATTGCTTGTTTCCAGTTTTACTAGGAAAGCATTTAGTCTTTCACCATCATGTGTGATATTGACTATAGGTTTCTTGTAATGTCTTTCCTTTATCATGTTGAGAAAGATTCCTCTGATTCTTGGTTGAATACTGTAATCATAAAAAGATGTTGAATACTGTCAAAAGCTTTTCTAGATCTATTGAGAAAATCACATTTTTTTTTTTTTTTTTAAGTCTATTCATATAGTGAATTACATTGCTTTTTGAATGGTGAACCAACCTTTCTTTCCTGAGATAACCCACCTGGTCCACTTACTGTCTTTCTATATATTGTTGGATTCAATTTGCTAATATTTTATAGAGAAATTTTTTGTCTATGTTCATGAGAGATATTGGTCTATAAATTTCTTTTCCAGAAATGTCTTTGTCTGGTTTTGGTATCAGGGTAATGGTAAAAAGAGTTCTTTTCTCTTCTATTTTCTGGGAGAGTTTGAGTAGAACTGGCATTATTTCTCTCTTAAATATCTGGTAGAATTCTCCAGTGAAACAATCTGAGCCTCAAGTTTTCTTTATTGGAGCATTTTAAGCTAAAAATTCATTTTTTCTTTAACAAATATAAGATTACTTAGTTTATTATCAGCTTCTTCTCAAGTTAGATAAAATTTTTCCATTTTACCAATGTTGCCAAATTTATGAGCATAAAGATACTAATATTACTTTATAATCTCTTTAATTTCCATAGGATCTGTACTGATTTCCTCTCTCTAACTTCTAATACTAATGATTCATGTGTTTTCTCCTTTTTCCCTCATCATCCTGGCTAAGGTTTATTGATTTACCAGTCATTTCAAAGAACCAGCTTTTGGTTTCACTGGGTTTCTATTATGTTTAGGTTTTCAATTTCATTCTGTTCTTTTCCTTCCTTCTGTTTATTAGAAGTTTAATTGCCCTTCTTTTTCAGGTTTCCTCCATTAGAGGTTTAGAGCACTGATTTTAGACCTTTCTCTTCTATTATCATGTAAGCATTTATGCCATAAAATTCCCTCTAATCACTGCTTCAGCAGCATCCCATGAATTTTGGTACGTGGTGCTTCCATTTCTATTCAGTTAAAAATATTTCTTTTTTTCTTTTAATTTTTTGAGAGACAGACACAGAGAGCAAGCGATGGGGTGGGGGGGTGGGGGGAGAGTGAGGGAGACACAGAATCTGAAGCAGGCTCCAGGCTCTGAGTTGTCAGCACAGAGCCTGATGTGGGGCTCAAACCCACAAACTGTAAGATCATGACCTGAGCCGTAGCTGGATGCTCTACTGAATGAGCCACCCAGGTGCCCCAAGTTCAAAATAGTTCTAATTCCCTTTGTAATTTCCTTTTTGACCCAAGGTTTATTAAAATGTGTGCAATTTAATTTCCAAATATTTAGGAATGTTCCAGGAATCTTTGTTATTCATTTTCATTTTCATTCCACTGAGGTCAGAGAATATATTTTGTATGATTTTAACTGTTTTAAATTTACTGAGGTTTGTTTCATGATACAGAATATTGTCAATCTTGGTTAATGTTTCAAGTTTACTTAGGAAGTAAAATCAGCTTTTTAAAAAAAATTTAAGTTTATCTATTTATTTTGATAGAGAGAAAAAGCATCAGTGAAGGAAGGGTAGACAGAGAGAGAATCCTAAGCAGGCTCCGCACTGTCAGCATGGAGCCTGATGCAGGGCTTGAACCCATGAACTGTGAGATTCTGACCTGAGCTGAAGTTGAACACTTAACTGAGCCACCCAGGTGCCCCCAAATCAGCTTTTTATCAACTAGGTCCAATTGGTCAATATTGTTGCTTAGATCTTCTACACTCTTATTTATTTTATTTTTATTTTTTTATCAATTTTTTTTAATTTAAATTTTGGTTAGTTAACATACAGTGAAATATTGGTTTCAGGAGCAGAATTCAGTGATTTATCATTTACATACAACACTCAGTGCTCACCACAACAGGTGCCCTCTTTAATGCCCATCACCCATCTAGCCCATCCCTCCCCCCCATCAACCCTCAGTCTGTTCTCTATTGTTAAGAGTCTTTTGTGGTGTGTTTCCCTCTCTTCTTCCCTGCACCCTTCCCATATGTTCATCTGTTTTGTTTCTTAAATTCTACATATGAGTAAAATCATATGGTATTTGTTTTTCTTTGATTGATTTATCTCACTTACCATAATACATTCTAGCTCCATCCACGTTGTTGCAATTGGCAAGATTTCATTCTTTTTGATAGCTGAATAATATATATATACCACATCTTCTTTATCCATTCATCAGTTGATGGACATTTGGGCTCTCTCCATATTTTGGCTATTGTTGATAATCCTGCTATAAACATTGGGGTGCTTGTACTCCTTTGCATCTGTATTTTTTGTATCTTCACAAAATAAAATGCTTTTGCACAGTGAAGGAAACCGTCAACAAAAACAAAAAGGTGACCTACTAAATGGGAGAAGATATTTGCAAATGATATATCCAATAAGGGGTAATATCCAAAATAAAGAAAGAACCTATATACCTCAACACTAAAAACCAATCTGATTTAAAAATAGGCAGAGGATTTAAATAAACATTTTTCTAAAAAAAACAAGTGGCCAACAGAAACATGTAAAGATGCTCAACATCCCTAATCATCAGGGAAATGCAGATCAAAGCCACAATGAGATATCACCTCACACCTGTCAGAATGACTAAAATAAAAAAGGACAAGAAATAACAAGTGTTGGCAAGGATGTAGAGAAAAAGGTACATTGTTGGTGGGAATGTATATTGGTACAGCCACTGTGGAAAATATGAGGTCCTCAAAAAATTAAAAATAGAAATATCATGTGATCCAACAATTCCACTACTGGATACTTATCCAAATAAAACAAAAATACAAATTCAAAAAGATATTTGCACCTCTATGTTTATTGCAGCTTATTTATAACAGCCAAGACACGGAAACAATGTTAAGTCCCCATTGACAAATGGATAAGAAAGATCTCTCTCTCTCTCTCTCTCTCTCTCTCTCTCTCTCTCACACACACACACACACACACACACACACATACACACAAACCCAGGAATATTACATAGCAATAAAAAAGGGTAAGATTGTGCTATGTGAAACAACAAGGATGGACCCAGAGGGTATTATGCTAAGTGAAGGAAGTCAGACTGAGAAAGACAAATATGTATGATTTCACTCTTATGTGTAATCTAAAAAAATAAAACAAGTGAATAAGCAGAATCAGACCTATAAATATAGAGAATAAACTGATGGTTGCTAGAAGGAAGGGTCGGGGGGGAGATAGGCAAAACAGTTAATAGGGGGGAGTGGGAGAATCAGGCTTCCAGTTATGTAATGAATAAGTCATGGGAATAAAAAGCACAGCATAAGGACTATAGTCAGTGATGTTGTAATAGTGTCTGTCATGTGATGACAGATGGCAGCTACCCTTGTGGTGAGCACAGCATAATGTATAAACTTGTCAAATCACTATATTGTACCCAGAAAACTAGTGTAACATTGTGTGTCAACTATACTCAAATTAAAAAAAAAAGATATTGATAGAATGTAAAAAATAAAAAAATAAAGTGAACTATTTTAATACATTACTTTATAGAATTTAACTGTTCTTGGGTTTATAACAAACAAGCAGATTTAAAACTAGTCTCTTATTTATATGGAAGAAAGTCAACTTGCCCAGAAAAAGAAGCAGTAAAAGTTAACTTGCATAGTAAAAAGGAAAAAAAATTAAATGACTCACTGAAATCACTTAAATTGTTATGTTCACTATTAACCCATTAATCAGGACCTAGAATCAGAAAATGGTATCCTGTGGTCAAAAATACAACCAATGAATTCAATACCAAATGAAAGAATTTCACTCTTAGATTCCAAAGATAACCATCTGTCAGATCAATTCAGTTTCTTTTTATATTAAAAGCTGAAAGTAATAATCAAGGGGGGGGGGCGGAAACAAGGATTTTACAGACTTGTCAGAAGCACAGTGCTGGAACTCATGTCCTACCAAATCTTCAGTCAATTTGTAATGATCACTGAAACAGCTGCTACTGCTAGCGAAGCTACTTGATTCTTTATATACACATATTAAACTAGAACACATTTCAAAGTGAAATATAGGGTACTTCTCCCCAAAACAGTCATAATTTGGGGTTCAAGTATTCTTAGAAGCATTTAGCTGCCAGAAAAGATGTGGTTTTGATTCCCTTGTGATAAGGTGAATTTCCTTCATTATCTTCAAGGCCTGTATGACAGATAGGATTGAATTCCTTCAAGGTCACCCAAAGTCCTGAGAGCCCTAGAGGATTATTTTGGCACTGTGACCCTCCTATTCTCTGAAACATTTGGCAATGTCTTAGAGTTTCATCAGAGAAAAAATAAAACCCACAAAATTTATGGGAAAAAAAAAAAAAGTCATAACTGACTATATTTGCCAAGGCAATCACATTCATTAAAAAAGTATTCAATATGGAGATCTGTATCAGTTATAGAGTGAAACACTTGGCTTCTATTTTCAAATGTTCTATTTATAGCTCACTGGGTATTTATTTGTCTCAGTCAAAGCTGATATAGGTCTGATCCTCTAACTTTTGTATTACATATAAAATTAAATGAAAAAAAATTATATATATTAAATCTAACCATTCTAAACTCTTCTAAATAAAACTTGCTTTAACCAGCTAACACCTCGGTTTCTTTTATTCATACAATTTTTATTGACTTATTAAACGTTAATTAGACACTATTCAACAACATTGTACTTCATGACATTTTGTTGTAAGCCAACAAGAATTTATTGCCATCTTGTGGTCATTCATGTATGTGAAACTGAATGTCATTTTCCTGAAGAGAGACACTTTAAAATCTCACCAAATTTTCCCATCACCTGAGAAAAATGATCATTTTATCACATACAATATCTCCCAAGGAGACAAAATTTACTAATAATTTTAAGACATTACAATTTTTTTAAACCTAACTTAAATATATAGTCTTTGACCGTGAATGGTAACAGTACTCAGGAGAAGGACATCAAGTCAGTCCTGCCATTATCTTAGAAACATTCATTTGTTCCTATCTATAGACTGTCTTGATTAATTTTTAAATACTGTAAGAAGAGTTTTATAGCCAAGTTTCCATGGGATTCTAAAATACAATATTCACATTACTGTACCATGGTCAGGTTAAAAAGGTGGTCAGGAAGGCAAAGTTCTGAGAGGTGGGAGCAAGAGAGGAACAAAAAACAAAAGTAAAAATCTAAACCTCATATAGCATAATTTTAATAAATATCTTGAGTATGTCCTTGTTTTAGGTCTTTCCTGTAACACTAAATGTATAGTTACATTTGCAATTATACTGGCATTCAGTAAATGAGATTTAAAAAAAACACAATCATAAAAGCAAAGAAAAATGTTCTACTGCTTAAAACATTCCTAATACTTCTTCCTGGATTGTGGAAATAAAGTTTTAAAACAGAAGATATCTTAATTTCTACTGCCAAATTTCAGAGTTTAGGTTATATTAAATTTAAGTGACTAAGAAGCAAGAAGGTAAATAAAGCAGAAAGCCAACAGTCTTTCAGAAACATAAAGGAACATCAAAATGCTATGATGCTGACTATAGAAGTGAAGTTCAACCACATAACTGGTCATTTACATAATGTGCATTCAATGTGAGAATCCTTTGTTTTTTTTAAGTTGTGTTTATTGGTCAACATCACCCACAACACTGAATAGCCTTTACAAAGAAGCACCTTTACAGCCACAGCCCCTGCCTTTTTCACGTAATTTAAAATAGACAACTCTGACACAAATACAGACCTATAAACAGATAAAAAGGCAATCAATTGCATAAGAACCAAAAGATAAGATTAAAGGAAAAACACTAAGAGTTTTTAAAATTCATTAGAAATGGAGTTTATCGGTACAAAGAACAAATATACAGTCAAATATGATACGAGATTCTTTATCCCAATGGACTAAGAAAAAACAGAAAACCTACAGACAAGAATGTGATGTAGACAAAAATAAAGAATTTTCATCATATACTTGTTCAATATCAGGGCAAGCATCAAACTATTATATTACAAGAAAATGAATCTTACCTTGTTGCTGTGAAAGTGAAATATCAGATTTACTTCTTACACGTATTAAACGACTTTGTGCAGGCTTGTGTTCAACTTGTTTCACATCTTGGTCATGCTTTTGTTGGTACTTAAGAATTTAAGACATGAAGTCATAACATTGTTTTTTAAGTTACTTTAAAAAGTTTTGAGCAATTAAACTATTTAGTTGTTTCTTATATAAAATTCGAATATTATATATGTCCTCTAATTGCTAAATGGGTGATAGAGTACATATTACTAGAGAAAAGACATTGGAAATAAAATCTTTCAAAAGATTTGGATAATATATACAGATTTCAAATATTCAAATCATTTCATAATTCAAAGCTCCTTATAAATCAAACTATTCTAGATATATACACATGATGGATTTAGACAGGATAAAAACTTAATGTGGTTGTTAAGCTCTCCCATATAACCATTTTTACATAAAATGAAAATCTGCATAATGCACTGCAATTTTCAAAGAGCTTTTCTATACAGTAACATCACTTAATTCTCACAAGCATGAGTACTGTTATCCTCCTTTGACATTCAAGAAATGTGCACTCCACCACAAGCCCCATCATCTCTCTTCCTAGTACCTATAACCTAACCAAATTTGAAATTTACAATAGTCACAAATTCTTTCACAATCACACATCACAAACTGTGAAAGCCATTTTATTTCTTCCTTTTACTATTTTATGGTCCTAATTATGAATGAGTGCCTGAAAACAGCTATCAGATATACTTTGACAGGACTTTAAAAAGATACCTCTTGATTCTTATCAGCCACGAGTTGACCCACAAGCTGAACCCAGGCAATTGGAAACTCCTTACTCTGGTCCTGTCCTTGGAATATGCGTCCCATCTACTATTTCCATACTGGCAGTCATTAAAGGACATAGCCTTGAGAGGGGAAGGTGTTATGACACCGTCTGGACTGAATACCTGACTGAACCCAATTAAGGCTTCTATATAAACTTTTAAGATTCTGGTGGCTGGGTGCAGAGATCTACCGGTCTTACAAGTGCCCGAGACAGGTCTGGTAAGTAAGTCCCCTTGCTTCTTTAAACCTGCCATCTGCCAATCTGGAGTGGTATGTGTCTTTATTCGGTCTCTCCTTGCTCTCCATGAATAGGGGCCAGTTTTAAACTTCACCCAGGAAACTCCTGAGGTTGCAACCAGCAATACCAACCCCATGCAATGCTATGCAATATCATGAAATACATAGTGATAAACTAATCTACAGTGAGAAATCCATTGCCATTACACAGATACAAAACTGTTTTTAATAACGTGAACATTTCTTTACATGCTGGAGAGTAATTAACCTATTTTTTCAGTACAGAAGATTACATGGGCCATTGGCCTAACTCACCATGAAATTGCTTATGTAACAGCTTTTGCAAAATTTAACATAATAAATTTTTCTTGAGTATCTGCTATATGCAAATTAATGAGCTAGATTTCATGATGACACAAAGTATCAATAATAGCTACCTAATCAGCATTATATATATGTATATGTGCATATATATATATATATATATATATATATATGCTATTTTTAATCTCTAAATAAAGATGAGGAAACTAAGGGTTAGAAAAAGGCTATGTATTCAAGGTCATAGCTAGGGTCCAGATGAGCTAAGAGTTGTATCCAGGCTTGAATTAACAAATAAAGGAAGCATGGTTTGAAACTGACTCCAAAGACTAATCTCCTGGCAGTGCATCATGCTAAGCCAAAATTATTACCATTCTCATTTTAAGTAAAGTACAAGGATTATTACCTGATGATTATCTTCAACTGCTCCTGATAACTGAACATCATTTTCTTGCACTGTCAGAAGTGTTGTGGGAAGAGCAAGGTTAGAATTTGGCTGCAACTCCAATTCTCCCAAACTCATTGGACCATGACTAGCACATGAATCTTCATAAACACCACCTGTTGTCAAATATATAAACAAAAAGTTAAAATAAATTGTTTAATTTGATTTCTGCTCAGGTCATGATCTCACAGTTCGTGAGTGCAAGCCCCACATTGGGCTCTGTACTGACAGTGTAGAGCCTACCTGGGACTCTCTGTCTCCCTCTCTCTCTGCCCCTCCCCCCATCACACGTGCATGCACATACTCTGTCTCTCTCAAAAATAAATAAGTAAACAAAAAATAAATATAAATATGTACTAAATAATGAAAATCTCACAAGAAAATCTAGGAGACTATAGGTATAAACTTGTGTTAGAAGAGACCATAAAAACACAGAAAGTATAAAAGATAAAAATAACTAAGGACACCTGGGTGGCTCAATCAGTTGAGTGTCCGACTCCTGATTTCAGCTCAGGTCAAGGCCTCATGGCTGTGGAATCGAGCCCCACAATCAGGGTCTGCACTGAGCGTGAAGCCTGCTTGGGATTCTCTCTCTGCCTCTCTCTATGCCCCTCCCCTGCTCATGGTTTCTCTCTCTCTCAAAATAAATAAACATCTTAACATATACATATAGAAATAACTACATAAATTTTTTTTAGCTATATGGCAAAGAAAGACCATAAATAATGTCAGTACAAATTTAGAAAAAGATATTTGCAATACAGATGTTAAAAAACATCAAAAATATAGAAATAGCTCTTACAAAGTTATAAGAAAAATTTAGAACCTAATAGATGGGGAAAGAATTTAAGCAGGCAATTCACAGAGAACAAATCCAAATGGCCAACAAACATGAAAAGAAGCCCACAGGCAGTCAGAGACTTGTAATTTCCACAGGATTTACTGTGTAAAAACAAATGCAGGCAAGTGGGCATTCTATCTTAACTTGTAAAATAACAGTGTACACATACATCGTATGTATCCATCATGAATGTTAAACATGTGAGTGTGTCTATGGATAAAAAGAGGAAGATTACATATGAGAATCTTAACAAGAGTTAGCTGGGGTAAGGCATATAGGACAGGAGAAAACATGAGGATGAGAGGTGGATGGAAACTAATGTATGACATGATCACATTTTGTTTTATGTAAAATTATACATGGTTAATGTATGGGTATAAAGAAAAAGTAATTAAAAAGACACAAGGTAAACTTTGATAAAAGACCTAAATGTAAAAACTCAGAAGGTATATAATCAAACATCTCTTCCAAAGCATTCAAAGTGCATAATAGCTTTCAACTCCTGTAACACCCTATCATTTAACATATATTCACTGGCTATGTCATAGGTGTTACACACTCTGCTAGACAACAGGAATGAGACAGTGAACCCTCAAGTGAGATTACAGATCAGTGTGACAAAAGCAACTTTAGGCAGGCTACAGAGAGCACATACGACAGGTATCTAACCCAGTGATAAAGGGTCACCATGACAGCCATCATAACAATGCTGAATTTGCTCAACAACACGATGGTGTCACTTCTACAAAGTATGCTCATGGAGTATGAGTGTTTCGTCTGTATAAAGTAACTTAACCCCTTGTAACTATCATATCACTCACATCAAATTTATCATAAGTTGGGGCACCTGGGTGGCTCAGTCGGCTGAGCGTCCGACTTCAGCTCAGGTCATGATGGCGCAGTCTGTGAGTTCGAGCCCCGTGTCAGGCTCTGTGCTGACAGCTCAGAGCCTGGAGCCTGCTTTGGATTCTGTGTCTCCCTCTCTCTCTGCCCCTTCCCCGCTCATACCCTGTCTCTCTCTCTCTCTCTCTCTTTCTCTCTGTCAAAAATAAACATTAAAAAAATTTATCATAACTTGAAATCCCTAATTTTACTCTACTAGAATCTTACTGCTATGCAAAGGCAACCTCAGACTTAGAAACTTCAACTTTCAGAGAAGACTAAGTCCACCCAAAATTGCCAGTGCCCAGCAGCAGCTTTGGGTTTGTCATGTCTAATAGGCTTTTCCATTTGTAGGGAATGGATGCCTAAAGCCATCTGAAATTAAGTCTAATGCTTAAAACCCCACTCATCCTTATGTCCTCATAATTCTATCCTTTCTCCATATTCCTTTCTCTTAGTGAATGGAAATTCCCAGCTACCCAACCATTCTAGCCAGAAACCTGGAAATGTCTTAGATCCTTTCTTTTGCACTTCTTATATTCAAACTAAATCTTGTCCATTCCCCTCCTTAACTGTCTCTCAAATCTCCCTTTTTACATTTCCTCACTGTTAAGTAGTGTTTCACCAGCTTTACTGCAACAGCTGTCCAGTCAGTCTCCTTGCCTCCAGTCTTAATACTCTCCTCTACTCATCACACTGCACCTGAGATGATCTTGCTAAATAAAAGGCAAAGATGATCATATCAGTCATTTACTTAAAATCCTTATGGATCTGTGAATATCAAAAAACATTCAGAAGTGATAGAAATTCAAGACTAAATTTTCCATGGGAATAAATATAAAGTAAGATTGGCATTTTGTGCACAAATGGATCCATATCATTTTAGAGTGAATCCAAAAGCTACTTCATGTATTATCGAAGATTTTTTAGGATCTACTTTCTGCTCACTACTCCAATCTCACTGCTTCCTAAACTCTAGCTCATTAATAAAGTACTTATATTTCCTTAAGTCTTGCTATTTTTTTTATTTTTTATTTTTATTTTTATTTTTTCCTCTTGTCTCATTGCATATTCTGCCTGGAAGTTCCCTCCTCATTTACTACATGGCAAACATCTATTCATCTTTGAGAATCCACTTCAAGTAAGCCTCCTCTGATGTTTGAAGTCCTTTTTTGATTGCCCTCTCCAGGTACAAGTGACCTATATCCCATCCTACATGAACTTCTTAGAGGTAACTATGATAATTTATTGCATGTTTGTGCCCTCTCATCTATTACTTTTACCAGAGGAAAAAAATCATTATGGACAGGGCCTTACTGGGTTTTATATTCCTAGCTTCTAGAATGTGCATAGAGCATAGCAAGCACTCAAAAACTATTTTCTGAATGAATAAGTAAATGAACAAACTGGAATATGCTTATTATACTCCACCATTAAGATCTGATTTCATATCAGGTCTTGTGGGAAAATGTCTCTGAGGCTTCTCCTGTGGGTAGAGTCCTCCCCTGCACTCCACAGCTGTTTGTGTTGTTGTACTAACCACACAGTATTACTGTATAATCTTTCTTGTATTTCTCTTACACTAGTTTGTAAACTTCCTTGAGAGCAGATATCCATCATTTCTGTATCTCAAGTGTCTAACACTGTACCAAGTGTCTACCATTGTACATAATATAGTACCAGATACATAGTAGGTATTCAATACAAGCTTTCTGAGTAAATGAGAGCTACAATTAGTAGTGTATCTCAGAGTCCTCACAAGTTGTTTAAGAATATCAGTTTACATTTTAGGGTGGTTTTTTTTTTTTTTAATTTTTTTAACGTTTATTTCTCAGAGACAGAGAGACACACAGCATGAACAGGGTAAGGGCAGAGAGAACGGGAGACACAGAATCCAAAGCAGGCTCCAGGCCCTGAGCTGTCAGCACAGAGCCCTTCGTGGGACTCGAACCCACAAACCGTGAGATCATGACCCGAGCTGAAGTTGGATGCTTAACTGACTGAGCCACCCAGGTGCCCCTAGGCGCTTTAAGACACTTCGTCAAAGCTAATTTTGCATCTTTTGTTACTCAACCCAAACTGAGAACCTCAGGATTAGGAAGAGTGGTAGGGGGATAGAGGTTGCCAATAGGACAATTTCTGAAAAAGGTGCAGAGGTAGGGAGAGCAAAGTAAGAATAGATGAGCCTCTGTAGGTAAAGTTATTTAAAAAATCAGTGTAGGGCACCTGGGTGGCTCATTAGGTTAAGCATTCAATTTCGGCTCCGGTCATGATCTCATGGCTCATGGGTTTGAGCCTCACATCAGGCTCTGTGCTGACAGCTCAGAGCCTGGAGCCTGCTTTGGATTCTGTGTCTCCCTCTCTTTCTGCCCCTTCCCCACTCACATTCTGTCTCTCTCTCTCCTTCAAAAATAATTAAACACTAAAAAAACAACAACAACAATATAAAAGGCATGAGATTAGCCACCAACAGAAATAATGACACATGGTATTCATTCTTCTCTAGTAACCATTATGTAGCAAAATACTTGAAACAAGAGGAACAAGTTAGCTCTCAACCGGGCATAGTCCTTTTAGGCAACTGTGGATAGTTTGTTTCCATGAAGTACATGTAAGAAGGTGTATTTACATACTCCAAGAATTATTAAAGAAAACAACACTTACGAATTAGTCACTGTGGTGACTACTTTATATGTGTTGTCATTTACTACCCCTAATAACTTTAAGGGGTGGATACTATTTGTGGTAACCAGCCTCCAAGATGGCCCCCTGAATCCTGTCTCCTGGTATTCATAAGTTTCTGTCCTCCCCTACTAGATTATTCCAGGATTGGTCTGTGTTATTGATAGGATGTGGTAGAAACGATGGCATGTCACTTCTGAGATTAGGATATAAAAGACACTGTGGGTTACATTTTGATTGCTTACTTTCTCTCAGATCATCTGCTTTGGGAGAAGCCAGCTGCAATGTCATAGGCAGCTCTATACAAAGGTTCACGTAGTGAGGAAATGAGGCCTCTTGCCAGCAGCCATGTGAATGAGACTGAAAAAAAGATCCTCCAACCCTTGTGGAAGCCTCAGCCCCAGAAAACAGCTTGACTGCAACCTCACAGGAGATCCTGAGAATTACCCAGCTAAGACACTCCCAGATTCATGACTTTCAGAAATACGTGAGATAATAAATGCTTGCTGTCTTCTGCTGCTAATTTTGGGGGTGATTTGTTATACAGCAATAGATAACTAATATACTAATATTATCCTCACTTGATAGATGAAGAAACTTGGGCTTGGAGATATTAAGTTACTTGTCCCAAAATACACAAAGTTGGAATTCAAACTGATATCTCAAACTCCAAAAGCCCAAATTCTTAGCCACACTCTGCCATATTACCTCATTTATATGCTCAATCTTAATGTTAAGCCACACTACTTACTATTTTTTCCTATTAAGCAAATATCTACAGTGTACCTACTATTATAAATACACTTTACTATACGTAATATGCTAGGTGCTACCAGATGTATTAGGAGGGACATATCCAATAGGATCTATCCTCATGTATTTTATTCTATAATAATTTAACAAGTACCTAGTTGTTCTCAAGTACCTAACAGCTCTCAAGAGATCTGTGAGAGCCACCTAGTGTCAATTCTGTTTAACTGCAATCTGCACAGTTAGCTGGATACAAATATAGCAAGCAAAGGGGGAAAGAAAAAGAGAGGCAAACTCTTTTTCAGAAAAGAAACAGACTCCTACTTATAGAGAACAAAGTGATGGTTACCAGAGGGGAGGTGGGTGGGTAATAGGTGAAACAGGTGATGGTGATTAAGGAGTGCACTTGTGATGAGCACTAGGTGTTGTATGGAAGTATTGAATCACTATATTGTACACCTGAAACTAATATTACATTGTATGTTAAGTAACTGGAATTTAAATTAAAACTTTAAAAAGTCACATTTTATGCCATTAAAAAAAATTTTACTGTTTATTTTTGAGAGAGAGAGACAGAGAGCATGAGTAGGGGAGGGGCTGAGAGAAAAGGAGACACAGAATCTGAAGCAGGCTCCATGCTCTGAGCTGTCAGCACAGAGCCTGACGTGGAGCTTGAACTCATGAGCCATGAGATCATGACCTGAGCCGAAGTCAGATGCTTAACCAAGTAAGCCACCCAGGTGCTCCTATGCCATTTTAAATCCTACTAATTTAAGAGAATGTCAAACATTTAATGCTCTCACTATGTGCACAAAATGAGAAATAACTCCAATCTTACTTCACATTTATTCTCCTGGAAAACTTAGTCTTGAATATCTCTCAATTCTGAATGACAAAAGGTGTTCACTCAATATAAAATGGAGATTTTAAATACCCTACAACAATGTTTTTCTGACTTCGTGCATTTCCTTTTCTGATTTACAGAGAAATCTGCATACCTCTAGAAGTCCTTTTCACTTAAGAGAATGCAGCAGTGGGTATGGAAGAACCAGTAAATGAGAATATATTTGATCTTCATTAATCTGAGGATTGCATATTTGCACATTCATCTACCCAATAAAATTTATTTGGAACCCCAAAATCAATAGTCACAGTGCTTTTGTGGTCATTCACAGATATGTGTAGACCAGTAAAAAACTTTTGCATCACCCAATATACACTTCACCTGCTGAGGTTGAACAAGGTGATGCTCTGCTTTATTTCAGCTCTTATACTGTAAACAAGTTGGTTTTTTTGTTTGTTTGTTTGTTTGTTTGTTTTTATTTTTGCTGTCTGTGTATGCTTTGTTCAGATTTTTGTGCGTTTTTTTTGTTGGTGATTTGTGGTTTTAAGTGGCCCCCAGTCATACTGCTAAACTGCTATCTGATACCCTAAGTGCACAAAAGCTGTGATGGGCATTAGAAAATGCATGGATTGGATAAGCTTTGTTCAGGCATGAGCTACAGTGTTGTGGACCCTGAGCTCAATGTTAATGCATCAACAATATATATTATAATAAGTTCATTTAAACAGAAACACAAAAACACAGATGTGGTCATTTGACAAAGATGTTATGATCAGAGGCTTGCAGGAACCTAGCCCTGTATTCTCCCCTAGGAGCAATGGGTCAGTATTTACTAATTCAGTGTTGCTGGTGAACACATAACTAATCACTGAATATGCTAGTGTTTGGTATGCTCTGTTCTATTTTTATTTCCAAAATATTATAGCAGAAAGTTTAGCTAATGAGGTTCTAAAATAGCCATGAGTGCACTGAGCAATGTGTCAGAAATTCATGCAACGTAAAGAGTGAATTTCTACAGTATCATCTAATTTAACCTGTCTAAACAAGGCATGTTCTGTCACAGTTTTGATGTTCTAATTATATTTGTCTAATATGTAGTATAATAAATTTATGACTTAAAATTTTTTAAGTGAATGCATACTACCAAAATTACCTCATGTACCACCCTCAAATACTAACACTGACACCTGAATCACATTTGGGAAAATATTGGTATATATTCCACAAACAGTCATTACTAAATTTTTTAATAATGGCACTTTTGATAATTGTTAATAAAAAAAATTTGCCCGCACTTAAAATAATTATTTTCTTAATTCAGATTAAGATCACTACTGTAATTATAATACAAAACAACATAACATTCAGTATGAGAACAATACAAAAAAAGTGTGATGGCATTCAAGTGAATATTCTAATAAATGATACATCAAGAAGCAGTATTTTGATGTATACCTGTAACTGTGTCAAACTGCTGAGATAATGGGTTAGGAGCACATTTTTGATCCAATGACTCTGCATTAGTGGCAGGTGGCTGCACAGGGACAGAATGTCCCAGTAGGATGTTCTCTGCTGCTGCTGTCAGCCTGGGCCTTTGTCCTTCACTAAGTTCACCTGCACTGTATTCCAAGTCCTGTAAAAGGTAGAAACAATGGTTTCAAACCCTGTGTTAAAATCAAGTCAAGGGGCACCTGGGTGGCTCAATCAGCTGAAGGTCCCACTCTTGATTTCGGCTCAGGTCACGGTCTCATGGTTTGTGGGATCGAGCTCTCCATTGGTCTCTGCACTGATAGTGCAGAGACCGCTTGGGATTCTACCTCTCTCTGCCCCTCCCCTGTTTGCACGTGTGCATGCACACGCTCGCTCTCTCTCTCTCTCTCTCTCTCTCTCAAAATAAAAAAAAAACAAACTTAAAAAAGTTAATAAAATCAAGTCAAAACAACAAATCTTTGTCAAGTACAATGGTCCACGCCACTTGACTGCTTGGAAGGTATTTTAGAAAGTGCTTATTATGCCACATACACACTATGGAAAAACAGGTGTAAAAATTCATTTAATCAGGCATTTAGCAATAGGCTTTGTTGCCAAAATCTTGTTTTTTTGAAGTTAAATAACCATTACCTGCTTTTCAAACTCCAAATTAGGTAGCAAAACACATAAGAAAAAATTTATTATTTATACTAAGTATTGGCACACATTACACATTGTTCATAGAGCTTAAAATTAAAAATGATAGAAAATTTACCTCTCATTCTTTATGAATGAAAATTGTCTGAATTTGTCAGGGTAAAATTTATAGTTAAACAAGTATGATGATGAGAATATACCTTAAATGATAGAAACATTACCCCTATCCAAACAATTACATTTTTTATAAGTACACAAGTTGAAGAAGACTACTTTAACCATATTTAATAAAGTTTTTTTCCCTGGGAAAGTATACAAGTACAAACACATCTCTTTATCAAATATATGAAGTAAATTTAAATACTTAAAAGAATTGGGGCGCCTGAGTGTCTCAGTTGTTTAAGTGTATGACTTTGGCTCAAGTCTTGATCTCGTGGTTTGTGGGTTCAAGACCTGCGTCAGGCTCTGTGCTGACAGCTCAGAGCCTGGAGCCTGCTTCAGATTCTGTGTCTGTGTCTCCCTCTCTCTCTCTTTCTCTCTCCCTCCCTCTCTGCCCCTCCCCCACTTGTGCTCTGTCTCTCTCTCTCTCTCTCTCTCAAATATAAATAAACATTTAAAAAAACTAGAAAGAATTAATAAGACTTCTATTTTCTTTCTGGATTAAAAATTATATATCTAATCACTACCACATTTTGTAACTCAGAAATATTCTAACTATGAGTTTGCTCATCAAGAACTGAATAAAAATTCCAAAGTCTGAAAGCTCTCATGTTTGTCATTTAAATGGGATTTAATTTCAACCAAGTGTTTTTACTAGAATATATTAAGAAATCACTGCTGAAACATCTTTGATGGCTCTATTGACTGTAAAATAAAATCTAACTTCTTAGCTCAACATTCAAGATTTTCTACAATTTTCCCCAATTCTGGTATACCTCTACCTCCTCTAGGTCCCTAATCTGACTTTTCTTGAGCAACATCAATTACCTCAACAACCTTTAAATAGAAAAGGAGTATTCTGCAATATAAAACATTTAGAGACTCTTGGGCAAAGTATAGAATGATGGAAGATATACTTCCCCTAGAAATTAATTAGAAATATTTCACAGTGCCTATTTTACTCTGCCACTACCATATAAAATATTGTGCAATAAACAGTACCTTTTCTATTGTGAATCAATTTTCTAGGGTGCTTGTAATTGCTGAGCTATTTAACACCTTATAGTCTATGACCCAACTGAAGCCTTAGTTTGCCCACTCACAAAGTGCTCTCATACTCCTAAGTACCATTGATCTTGGCAACAACCCAGGCTGCAGATACTTGTACCCAGAGTAACATCAGGGAGCACAAAGGCCCAGCTAGGGTGAAAGGTTGCAGGCAAAATCTGGCCAGGATTCATTCCTTCACCCTCTTCCCCTCCAAACACCAGGACTGGATTATAAAACCTCCATATTCCTTAGCTTATGACCTCCTTGCCCAAAATCTCTTAATAGCCTCTACAGTAGTGCCCAAGCCTTTCCACAGCCTAAAAGGTTCTTCATGATCATCTGGTTCAACCACGTTCTCCAGACTTATCTCTTTATCTAAAGTGCTATCACACTGAGATATTCAACACTTTCTAAATATTTTTTATCAGTTATCAACTTTGATTAATCATTAATCCCTCTTCTCCCCACATGACTATAACCTTACTAAAAGTAGGGGTCCTATCTCCTTCACATATTTACTATATGTGTCTGGCATCTAGTAAATATTCGGTAAATGGGTGAAGAAAGAGAGAAAGAATGAATGATCCTCACAAATCATTTAAAAGGGCTTCAGCTTTTTTCAACTAGGGAACAAGAGGGTTAGAACGGATAGTCTGAATTCCTTTCAACTGTAAGATTGTAGCGCTCTGACTTCAGGTCAAAGTTACAAAAGCTTTTTTTTTTTTCTGTATTAGGATCAAACCAAGAGGAAAAAAAAAATCACTAAGGTTAATAAGTACCTCTGAAGGGTAGACTGCTTGCTGCGAAACTAATGACTCCTGGGTCATTTTGGCAAGAAGAGAAAGAATTCCATCTGTAGGAGTCTTTTTATGGGGCATCCTAATCACTTGTCCTTCGCTGGGAGGATCGTCTTCCTGAATGAAATATAAAGACAATGAATACAGCAAAGAAATTGTATCAAGCAATTGTATTTTTCTTGATTTATGATTAATAAAACGTAGTAGTTATCATGAAAATGGCCTATTAGCACATTATGGAAAGAAGGCAGACTCTATTTTCATTTAGTTCTCATTTCCATTTGACTATACTAACAACCCTCTAGTTTGCCTCAAACAAACCATAAAGTCATTTCAACCAAGTGTTTTTACTAGAATATATTAAGAAATCACTGCTGAAACATCTTTGATGGCTCTATTGACTGTAAAATAAAATCTAACTTCTTAGCTCAACATTCAAGATTTTCTACAATTTTCCCCAATTCTGGTATACCTCTACCTCCTCTAGGTCCCTAATCTGACTTTTCTTGAGCAACATCAATTACCTCAACAACCTTTAAATAGAAAAGGAGTATTCTGCAATATAAAGTCATTTGATTACAATTAAACTGGAGATTTATTATAATAAGCATGAAAATTGGACCCCCTGTCCCAAGTGATTGAGCTTAAATGATTCACAGATGTTTTATATAGGACCATTAAGTTTCTGGCTCACAGTTTCCTGCTTCCTATTTATGCAGCACCTGAAGCAACACCACAGTGTGGTAATGGGGGCGAAGCACCATCTTAACACTACAACCTGGACCGCAGGTGAAAATAAAAACCTGCAGAAATATGCTAAGGCGCCTATAGACCTTCGAGTGTCCCTTCCAAAAGGGCTGATCTCTGGTACTTGGCTACGGAGCAGGTACTGCAGCCCTCCCGGGAGTACCCAGACTAGGCTTCCTGGTGCTTCAAATATGACCCATCCCAAAGATGAAGGGCAGTGTGGGCCTCAGAGTCAGAGAAACTGGATTCCTCTGTAAATACAACTATTAACAAGAGTTTTAATTCCATCAATAGTATTTTTTACTTATTTTACTATTAATGAAACAAAGTTTATTAACTCTAGATTGCCATAAGTCTTTATCCCCCAGCTGTATATAAATAAATGCCTCTTGGTGACATGACTTCAAGTTATTCTTGGTTTTTCAAGATGGTACTTCTGCATTTGACTTCATTAGGAATTTGTAGACATTTAATTTAGGCTTAGCAAAAATATCAAATTAGAGTTCAGTTTCAAATGTAGAAAAAGAAAAGATGTTATCATTTAGCCCTGGTTTGGCTTAACCATTTACTTTAAACAAACTTAAACATGCTCTGGCACCATGACAAAGTTCTAAGAATGGATAAAAATGCCATAATGACATAGTTAGTAAGCCAAATATCAGTTTAATGCTTCTCTGAAAATAAAGACATCTCATTTATGCCTTCCCCACATATTATTTCATAAAAGTGATTTCCACTCTCTTCATAATGGACTTAATTACTTACAATAAATAATTACTGTTAGAGAAGTAACTGTTCCATTAAAATCTTACAAAAACTCTCCTTAATGCGTTATTTTACCCCCTGTACAGGGTAAATTGTTTTTAACAAATTTTATCACTTGGGTACGTTAATTTCCAGATTAAACATCTTTATACTGTAGAGATATTAAGTATTAAGTATCTTTAATAGTATGAAGATGCTACCTAGCCCACAAAGCTGTCTGTTGGACTTGAGCAATGCCCCACCACACACACCTAGCCCCTTGTAACTTCAGCTTTAGGATTTAGAAAGCCTCTTATTAGAACTCAAAATTTGCAATTATCATCTTAAAATGAAAAGGTCTCATTATATTATTTATATAATATGTAATAATAAATATATAATTATAAATACATATCACATATTAAATATTATTTATATAATAAATAATTTATATTATAAATATAAATAAATTGTTTATATAATAAATATATTTTATTTATTTAATATTTTAAATATTTTAAATAATAATTACAAATATTTATTTGATATATTTGTTTATATACTTATGTTATATATTATATGTATTATATATTGATAAATATATAACTGCATATATATAATTATATATAGTATTTTATAGTATTATATATAATAATATATGTAATGTTTATAATATAAGAATAAATATTAAATATTTATTTGTTTATATTTATTTATTATATAAATAACAGAGAGAGAGAGCTGTGGATTTGTCACTAAATAGCTATGTGACATGGACAAGTCACTTAACCTCACTCAACTTCATCTGTGAAGTGAGTAGTCACATATAACAAAGGATGCACGTGAGAACACTGGGAACTTTTTCAAAATATACAGGTCTAGGCTTCTAACTGCTCACAAACATGCACACCGTACAACCCACATGACCTACCGAATCCATGTATCAGAGGATGGAACCAGCAGGCATACTTTTTAAAAAGTTCCCCTGGTGATTTAATACACATTCTACCTTACATCACTTCAAGTGGTTGCTTTAAAGGAACTTCTAGCATTATGATTATAAAGGGATAGAAGGACTTTTCAAAAATATACCAATCTCTTTGTTTTCATTATGGTCATGTATAATGACACAAATGGAAAGACAACAATGCCACCAGACTTTACTTCCAGATTTACCCAACCCCTTGAAACTACTAAAAAGTAGATGAAGTATATGAGAAATTGCATTTCAAGACATGGGACATCAGGTGGCAAAAGACAGTGATTCCTGAGAGACGGAAAACAAATCAGGAGAAACGTGCGGCTGCTCCAGATTACTGCCTGTGAAAGTTTCCAGCCTGCAGCACAGGCGGGAGAACCCTGGCAGAGCTCAGTGGCTCCTGAGCTGAGAAGACAGGACTGAAACTCCAAGGAAGCCGAGACAGCAGGGGGTTCATAAGACAGGCTACCAGAAAAGTGAAAGCTGCACAGGGAGAGAACTCTGGAGATCTGCAGAGGGTGCCCTTGGAGCACTAAATACTGATCAGCACATGCATGCAGGGTAACCACATGAGGCTAGATGAACAAACACATGAGAAACGATTGGCTCTAATAGTGCCCAGGGCGTGTACACAGGTTGG
Organism: Panthera pardus; assembly: GCF_024362965.1. Lineage (NCBI taxonomy): Eukaryota > Metazoa > Chordata > Mammalia > Carnivora > Felidae > Panthera > Panthera pardus. The sequence continues at coordinate 97,561,985 of NW_026526810.1, read as the reverse complement.
AATAACAGCTGTTCCCACCAGGCGGGCTGGGAAACTACATTTAAGGCACTGGTTGGAGTGCATAGAAGGGTCTTGCCTCCAAAGTGGGGAGTGAGTACTGCTCTGGTCCTGCCCAATGAATCTTCAAAACAAGACTCAAAAGGGTAAAAACTGTCTTTAGGTAACTTAACTATATGTTTGAGCAAAGTCCAAAACTCTTTGCAAATTCCTGTAAAATGTAATTCCTATAAAACATGGATGCGAAAAAGTCAACACAAAATTTTAGCAGATCAGGGGCACCTGGGTGGCTCAGTTGGTTAACCATCTGACTTCAGCTCAGGTCATGATCTCACTGTTGGTGGGTTTGAGCCCCGTGCTGGGCTCTGTGCTGACAGCTGAGAGCCTGGAGGCTGCTTCCTGTTCTTTATCTCCCTCTCGCTCTCTGCCCCTCCCCCACTCGCACTCTGTCTCTCTGTCTTTTGAAAATAAATAAATGTTAAAAAAAAAAAAAATTAGCAGATCAAATTAAACAGCTTTTCTTAAAAATTTTACCATACACCTACCACATTATCCATCCATTCCACTCCTAGGTATTTGCCCAAGAGAAATGAAAGCATATGTCCATACAAAACTTATACACAGATGTTTATAGATGCTTTATTTGTGATAGTCAAACCTGGAATAAATCCAAATGTCCAGTGACAGGTAAATGGAAAAGTTGTGGTACAACCATCCAACATATTACTACTCAGCAATAAAAAGGAATGAACAATAGTTCACCCCAATAGGGGTGACTGGGTGGTTCAATCAGCTAAGCATCCGACTCTTGATTTTGGCTCAGGTCATGATCTCACAGTGGTGAGACTGAGCCCTGTGCCGGGTTCTGTGCTGAGCACGGAGCCTGCTTAAGATTCCCTCTCCCTCTTCCCTCTCTCACCTCACACTCTCTCTCAACAAAGAAAAGAAAAAAGAAAAAAAAAAGGGAATGAACTATGATACACACTATAATACAGATGAATCTCAAAATAATGATACTGAGTTAAAGCAACCAGGAAAAAAAGATATCCATTTCTGTTGTTTTGGAAAATGCAAACTAATCTACAGTTACAGAAAGCAGACCAACAGTTGTGGTAGACGTGGTGGATGAGAGGACTCATAGGAGATGAGGAGGAGGGATTACAAAAGGGCATGAGGACACTTTGGGGAATGATGGATGAGGATATAGCCATTATCTTGATTGCACTAATGGCTTTACAGATGTATACATATGTCCAAAATCATCAAACTTTAAAAAAAAAAAGAGCAACAATATCAGCAATGCTTAGCAAAGGCTATAGATAAACATAGATGAGAGTTGAGTACAACTACCTGTCCTTGCTTAGATTGCTGAAAATATATATAAAAAGGAAAGATTTCTATTCCATCATAGTATTTCAAAAGAAAGTTCCTATTATCATTTCTGTATGATATTTATGTATGTGATAATTGATATTACATATAATATGAATTGATATTACACATATTGTAATAATTATAATAATATATTTTTCAATGCCTATTTTTTATTCCATAGTGCTATGTAATAACTAGGAAGTGATGGTACCACCCACTGTGTCCTATTTCAGTTTCTTTTTCTTATGCCAATGAATTGAATTATTTTTAGCGCAAAGAATTATAATCCTCGTTAGGGGAAAATAACAAATATATTGTAAGAAAGCTGGTTTAAACAGATAATATCTTGTTTGAAATATTGTAAAGGCAATATATCCATATGACAATTTGTACTGAGCTAGATTTTCATCATATAATTACATTACCTGTGTATTTTTGAACTACTGGAGCCACGGAGATTAATAGTTTTCTTTTCATTCTCACAATTATGATAATTAAATGTGCAAATATGATAATGAAATGTGCAAGAAATCTTAAATTCCTTCGTGGATATTCTGTTAAATTTTATACTTATAACTCAAATATTTGATAAAAACCCTAATCAATGGCAACAAGTGTATCAAAATACTCTGTGTCAGAATTCAATGGTGGGGGGGGCGGCGATAATTTCTTACCATTTCAAGGGCATCATGCAGAGTACTGGATAAGCTATCGTTTAGGTTTGTCAGACACAGCCGTCCATCTCCTAAAACTAGAAATTACAACATAAAAATTCAGAAAACAGAAGAAACATAAATTCAGTAAATAATCTGACCATAAAGCCATTACATTTAAACTTATACAATAAAAATACTGCTCTTAAATAATAATTCACAAGCTACTCAATCTCACCAGTTTTTTTTTTTAAGTATATTTTATAACAAAGATGAGATTTTTGTTTTACCTACCAACTGGTCATAACTTGAGACACTTGAAATTGAGAGGCACTCTTAAATACTACTGAAGTAATTAAAATGGATTAAAATTAAAAACTGATTAACCTTTCAGGGCCCCTGGGTGGCTCAGTCAGTTAAGTGCACAACTCTTAATTTTGGCTCAGTTCATGATCTCATAGTTCGTAGGTTCAAGCCTCGCATCAGGCTCTGTGCTGGCAGCATGGAGCCTGCTTGGTATTTTTTCTCTCTTCATCTCTCTCTCTCTCTGTCCCTTCACTGCTCACTCTCTCACCATCTCAAAATAAATAAACATTAAAAACAAACAAAAAACTGAGTAACCTTTCTAAAGAACAAGTTGGCAATGTATCAGTATTTTTTTTTTTTTAATGTATCAGTATTTTAAAGGTGCATACTCTGCTTTAGCAATTCCACTTCTAGGTTTGTATTCTTTTTTTTTTATTATTTATTTAAAAGTTTTTATTTTAATATTTGATTGATGCAGGGCTCAATCCCATGAACCGTGAAATCATGACCCGAGCTGAAATCAAGAGTCAGATGCTTGGGGCACCTGGGTGGCTAAGTCAGTTAAGCATCTGACTCTTGGTTTCAGCTCAGGTCATGAGCTTGAGGTTTGTGAGTTCGAGGCCCACATCAGGCTCCGTGTTGACAGTGTGGAGCCTGCTTGAGATTCTCTTTCTCTCTCTCTCTCTCTCTCTCTCCCTGCCCCTCCCCTGCTCATGCTGTTTCTCTCTCTCAAAATAAACTTAAAAAAAAAAAAAAAAAAGAGTTGGATGCTTAACCAACTGAGCCAGCCAGGCACCTCTAGGCATGTATTCTTTTTAAAAAAATTTATTTACTTATTTATTTTTTAACATTTATTTATTATTGAAAGACAGAGAGACACAGAGAGTGAGCAGGGGAGGGGTAGAGAGAGGGGGAGACACAGAATTTGAAGTAGGCTCCAGGCTCTGAGCTGTCAGCACAGAACCCGACATGGGGCTCGAACTCACAAACTGCGAGATCATGACCTGAGCCAAAGTCGGTCGCTCAACCAACTGAGCCACCCAGGTACCCCTAAAAAAAATTTTTTTTAAATGTTTATTTATTTCTGAGAGAGAGAGGGAGACAGAACACAAGTGGGGGAGGTGAAGAGAGATTGGGAGGCACAGAATCCAAAGCAGGCTCCAGGCTCTGAGCTGTCAGCACAGAGCCCAACATGGGGCTTGAACTCAGGAACCACGAGATCATGACCTGAGCCAGTCCATCATTTAACCAACTGAGCCACCTAACGTGTCCCTCTAGGCATGTATTCTATGGAAATTATCAAATAGGTGTACAAAGTGTACTAAGTGTACACACATATGTGTATGTGTGTAAGAAGGGTCATCAGAGAGTCCTGTATAATATGGAAACATTGAAAACAATCTACATGCCGACCACCATGGCATTGTTTTAACAGACTACACACAACTAAAAAACTGAGGTACAGCTACATGTGTTGATATAGAAAGATGTCCACGATATATTATTAGGTTAAAAAAAATGCAGGTTTAAAAACAATTTATATAGTATGATTCTATTTTTAAAGCTAAAAATACACATACACATGTATTTAGGTATCTACATATGCAATAGAAAAGAAAAAGACTGGAAGGGTATATTTCAAACTATTAAGAGTGGTATTATTTCTGGAAGGTGAGATTTATGACCAAGATTTTACTTTCTGAAGTTAAGGCACAGAAGAGTTAACTTGCAGAGTCCATATTCTTTCTATTATACCATGTTTAATCTTGAAAATTAAGAAAAAAGACTTGACACAGAAAACTATTACTTGGGAATTATCATAATCTAACCAGTGAAATCAATTGATACAAGTTAACTTACTCTTGGGAGCCATTTTTTGACCACAGTTAAGTAAAATCTCTCCTTCAGAGAGGGGTCTATCTAAAGTCTCAGTTTCAGTGACAGTAATACTCAAGCTGCTCTCAGTTGTTGATGAATCAGAAGCTGGCATCTGTATGAGGGAAGGGACATTGGTGGCAGCAGAAAGTGGCATAAAAGGAACTGGAGGTTCTGGGGGTGCAGGCTGAGCAGGGAAATCCACACTCTCAGGTTCTTCATCCTTGGCCACAGACATTACACTAAGAAGAAAAAGACATATTGTGAACTTATTAGGTCACTGAAAGCCTATATTAATTTTTATATAAAAAACAGATTCAAAGAGCTCCTTTAGCAAAGTATTTCTATAATCTGCACTACTGTAATTACCAAGATTTATTTTTCCAAAATTGTTTTCATGCTTTAATCATAGGCCATCTTGAAAGTTGTACCATCTCTACGACAAATTTACAAGGTGATATAAAAGTTAACTGGTCATTGTAAATGAAGATTCATTCACTCTGGGGAGAAATCATTTTCTATTTTACTAACAATATTATAACAATATATACCTTTAATCTGTTTCATAAAAAGATCTTTTAAAATGATAATTGAAGGTATAAATAAATTTGGTGAATTTTTTAAAAACTTGAAGTTTATGAAACTTCTTTCTACTAAAGTATAAAGTAGCTTATGGTTTATAAAACTTCATTTATCATTTCTGATGTTTTTAATGGGTCACATATGTCAACTTAAGATGAAATGCAGTTACTGAAAGTAAATATGTTATCATTTACATAGCTCTTGGGTGAAGTTCTTCTTGAAGAGAGTTAGGATTCTCTTCTTCCAGGGGCAGGTCTCCATCACTCCATGGCTTAGGACGCCCTGGGCCTGAGATCTTCAATTTCTCAATGGAAATCTCTGACAAAGTTGGGGTAAGAGCTGCTGCAGGAGGAGGTGTAGTAGCAGGAGTAACTGTTGGAGTATTAACAAGTGTGATGGCAGACATATCATTTCCTAAAGATTTTTTGTTTAAAGAGAAAGGAAAAGATAAAAGTCAATAAACACTCCATAGGAAGGCAAGATACGTTGTTTCAGGAATCTCTTAATATTTTGGCATACAAATAATGATGATAATAATTAATAATAATAATAATGGCTAATAATGGGAAAATTCCCAGGTTTATTTAGTAAAGGATAAGAAAACAATCTTGAAAAGATATCACTTTTAATACTACCATGAACTTAAAAGCAGTATAAGTGTGCATTAGATAATATACTCTTTTTTTAAATAGTTTTTTGTTTTTGTTTTTTTTAAGTAATTTCTTTGCCCAACATGGGGCTCAAACTCACGACCCTGAGATCAAGAGTTGCATGCTCTACTGACTGAGCCAGCCAGGTACCACTAGGAAATTAAGAAACCAATTTCTTTGTCTCTTTACAAGAAAAAATGATTTACTAAAACCTAGTAAACAGTAGGTATGTACATATTAATCCATAAAACATAAAATAAACCATGAAATCTTATTTAGTAGTTATTAGATTAAAACTAAGTTATAGAAATAAGGTTTCTACCTTTTTCAGCAAATATTTCTTTCACAGGAATAGCTAAATCATGATCTGAATCATAGGGAGAAGAATCTGGAGTTTTTACCAACACACTCTCCTTAGGAGGTGATGAAGGTGAACGAGGAGGAGTTGGTTGTGGGGTAGGCACTGGGGTACACACTCTTGCCTAAAATAAAACAAGACAAATGGTGCTTATAATCACCCATATAAAGGTAATGTAAAACAATGCAATAAGCTCATTTAGAGATTAACAGAATTTAAATGGAGGGGAAGAAATGGAGCCCTAACTTCCCTGGCTCTTGAACTTCTTCTAGCTGCTAAGTTTCAAGACTAGCCTGCAGAAAGCCTCAGGCCATTAAAATAGCTCTGACTCTGAAGTAGGCCCCAAAGAAATCAGAAGCTCGCTCTTCTAATATTGATAGGAAGACACAGCTGAATATACAGCTGAAGATCAAGTGCAAACAAAAGCTGGGTAGGCCATGTAACAGAAAGGAAGCATTTTAACTGACAAGATATCAAGAGCAGCTTTTTAGCACAAAAGATCACAGCCTGTAAAAAGCAATGGAAGGATAAAAAAAAAGTAGGGGGGGTTGAAATGAAGACAATATGGAGATAGAAATACCGGGGAAGAAAAAAGTAAACACTTTAAAATTGATTTGTTAAATGTGTAATCATTCAAATGGGTCACAATTCAAAAAAGTACACAAGAAAGATAATGAGTATTAAATCTCCTTTCCTAGCCATGTCCCGTCCACCTAGTTCCCTTCCCCTGAGTCATCAAACATAATCTTGACTTAAATCATGTCTACAGATTATCGACAGAACAATTTCCTAAAAGTGGGACTGCTGTTTAAAGGGTTAACTGCATTTTTTATTTGAATACATATTGCCAAATTTCCCTCTACAGGGTTATGTTATTGTGCACTAATCACAAGAAGATATGAGAATTCCCATTTCCCCAAAGTTTTCTACACAATGGCATTATCAAACTTTCAGAGTTTTACCAATATAATCAGTAGAAATGAGGTTTCGGTGATTTTTTTTTCTTATTATCAATGATATTGACCGCCTTTTTATATGTATATGGGCCATTTGTATTTCTTTTCTGTGTGTGAACTATCTAGACATGTCTTTTACCTATTTTTTTAATACACTGTCTTTTTCTCCTCATTCTAAAACATCCTTATATAGGAGGGTAATTAGCCTTTATTCTGTACTCTGAGTTGAAAATTGATATACAATTTAGAAACCACAAAGTGTATTAAAAATTCTACAGCACTGCTTAATAATTAGCATATTCTCAACTTTTATTTTTAAATGAAAGAAATACACTGTTTTTTTTTTCTTCTTGGCTGCATAAAACTACAGCAACAAATGCACTGTTTTCAAATATAATGCCACTTGACCATCATCATGAGAGGATCTCAAGGTATTCTACTAGTATTAGTAATGGATAATGATGATAAACAGTTATTGAGTACCAAATTCTAGACACAAGATTAAGCTATTTTCATTCATCATCTCACTATATCTTCCACAAAATCTTGGCTAAAAAGATAATAGTATGATAAAGATACAAGTCTCTCCAAATAAAACCAATCAAAACTGGATCAATTCCCATAAAAATACCAACAAAATCTTTTAAAAGCTAAATTTTAATGTATATTTGGAAGATCAAAGGCCAAGAAAAGCCATGACAATTCTGAAGATAATGAACAATATGGCAGTGGTGGAAGGGAGCCTGCCCTCCTAGATAGTAAAAAGATTTCTGATAAAGTCTTGGTCATTTGAACTCTATGCATTTTCTCTATAATACTTGAGACTAAAGTAACAGAGCTGAGGGTTCAAATTCAGATCTTCCCAGCACCAAAGTCCATGCTCTTAACAACTGTATATACTGCCTATTTACACTGATTTTTCTACATTTTCTCATTCAATCACCCTCATGAGAGTATATGCAGCATACAGGCAGAAAGCAAACCAGTGTAATTAGTACAGAGAAAACCATAACCCCAACAACATCTGCACTGCTTGCATTACCAATGAACTAAGAAAGCGCAAACCCAAAGTATGTACCTAATCTCGTGCATAATCACATCACATCAATTACATTATACCATCTCCATAAAATTCAAATATGTAACTTTATGCTGTTTTTTCAAGAGAGAGAGAGCACGTACATGTGTGTGTGCAGGGGAGAGGCAGAGAGAGAGGGAAAGAAAGAGAATCCCAAGCAGGCTTTGCACTGTCAGTACAGAGCCCGACTCAAGGCTTGAACTCCCAAACCACAGATCATGACCTGGGCCGAAATCAAGAGTCAGACACTTAATTGACTGAGCTGCCCAGGCGCCCCTGTAACTTCATGTTTATACCTCAAATGACTTAGTTTAAATGTTTCACCTATATAAAATGATGCCCTCATGATCTATGAAATCAGAAGTGACTATAAAGTTTTAAACAGCTGATAGTAGTATAGAGTCCATATATATATATAACATGTATAATTCCATGTTGCTATAATAGATTAGAAACTAACAGTATGGCTGATGAAACAAACAACAACAAAAGAACATAAACTATATTTTATTTTAAAGATTAAAAATATCAGTTTATATAATAACCAAAAGCAACATGTGACCATTGGCTATATCTTGAATCAAAAAAAAAAAAATCCTATAAAGGTTATTTTGGAACAATAGGGAGATTTGAATATGGACTCTAAATTACATAGTATTAACATATCAATGTTAAATTTCTTCAGGAGTATGATGATGGCATTTTGATTATGTAAGAAAGTATCTTCTTTTTGAGATATTGCTGATGATCAGAAGTAAAGTGTCATGATACCTGCAACTTTCAAATGATTTTTAAAGAGTATGTAACATATAAAGACAGATAAAACATGTCAAAAAGTTATCAATCGGGAGCTCTTGGGTGGCTCAGTCGGTTAAGCGTCCAACCCTTGATTTCAGCTCAGGTCGTGATCTCATGGTTTGTGCGTTTGAGCCCCACATCTGTGCTGTCAGTACAGAGCCTGCTTGGGATTCTCTTTCTCTGCCCCTCCTCGGCTTGCTCTCTTTCTCTCAAAATAAAAAAAAGTTATCAATTGGTAACTACTAGGTAGAAAGTATACAGATTTTCATTGTATCATACTTTCAACTTTTCTATAGATTTAAAAGTTTTTAAAATACAATCCTGGGGAAAATATTACTATAATACCATAGCAACAACAAAAAATCAATCTCCACCACAAACTATAATCTTATTACAACACCTAATTTACAATTTGTCCATGGTATTTTTTTTAATGTTTATTTATTTATTTTTGAGAGAGAGAGCGTGAGCGAGCAAGCAGGGGAGGGGGAGAGAAAGAGGGAGACAGAGAATCCCAAGCAGGCTTTGTGCTGTCAGTGCAGAGCCCAACACAGGGCTCAAAGTCACGAACCATGAGATCACAACCTGAGCTGAAATCAAGAGTCAAGATCCTCAACCGAATGAGCCACACGGGCACTCCCATCTTACTGGTTTTTAAGAGACGTATCAAAAATTCCCCAGGACTCCCAAGTCATGAAAGGAAGTCACTCCTACCGGCAAGTATGTGTTGCTTGTTGAAACATCTCCAGAAACACTTGGGGCAGCAGGCCCTTGCTTTTTTGCTTCTCTATCACCCAGCATGACAGCAATGGTCTCAGCAAGAGCTTCGTTCACAAAATGGCTAATCATGTCTGAATTCAGAGGAACCCCAGCATCAACAAAAAGCTGGAGGACACCATTGCTTGTTCCTTCCACTAAAAAAAAAAAAAAAAAAAAAAAAAAAAAAAAAAAAAAAAAAAAAAAAAAAAAAAAAAAAAGAAAGAATTTCAAAATAAGCATGTAAGAAACATACCTGCAATCCAAATCTTAATTCTTAAAATTTTAGAGATACACACTGGGTGTTATATATAAGTGATGAATTCTACTTCTGAAACCAATATTATACTGTATGTTAACTAAAATTTAAATTAAAAAAAAATTTAAAGATGCAAACATCTGTGTTTAAGGGGGTAGGAGGAAGAATAAAAATGAAAATACAAAATTATTTATTACAAAAGAGACTAAGATGACAACTTACATAATGAACATCCTTTCTAAACAAATCAAAAGAGTGAGGAAAACACCCAGGTGAAAACTTTACTCACATGGCCTCTTCCCTACCACTTCAGAATTTAGTGATGGAAAGGATTTGCAGTCACTTAAATGTTCTCATCTGAAAACAACTCACATTTATTTCCAAGGGTAGGGTAACAGGAAACCCTATGACAGATCTTGGCCAAAACACAAAGACACAATGACTTTGGGGGATTTTAGAGAAACAGTAGCTGCCTTATAAATATGAAAACAAACCTTCCTTCTTTATAGTTTCAGATACATCAGTTACCAGCACTACAGACTAAACCTACTCAAACTTGTATAGTGGTTTACATGCTTGATATCAGAAGCTATATAGGTAGGCATATTAATATTCCAAATAGGTAATACTTTTCATTTGTAAAAATGTTCATAAAATGCAGTAAAAAACTTCCTTAACAGACTTTACTAGATTTAAAGTGGGTATATTTCTAAAGCTCTGTGTAGAGAACATGTAAACAATGATCTATACAATTTGATGGAGATGTCATCTCTCCAAAGAGAACTTCTTAATTAGTACAACTAAGGCAGCAATATCCAGAATTCCCTAAAAAGTGAGTACAGGTGTTTTAGGATCATTTGTTGAGGGACAAGTAACAGCAATTTACTCTATAGTTACCATATTAAAGATTGTCAAATTTCAAATTTATATTTGGCAGTATATGTAGATATATCTTTTCAGTTCTCTTAATTTATTGTTTTAGCATGACCAGAAATCAGAACATCTCTGTTATAAAAGCCAAAAGCCCTACCCAGATGTAGGCAAAACAAAAACAAACACATATGCTTTTAAATAGAAAACAGTAGGATCTAAAAATCCAGTTTGGAAATTTTAAGATTTTCATCCAGGAAAACAAATTTCCTGGATAACTTTGTTGGTCATTTTTTTCTTCCTTCCAAAAAGTGATGAAAGAAAACCTGGGGTGGTAGCAGTGGAGGAAGCATTCAAATTATACTAAACAGGAAGAATTAGCCAAATGCAACAATCAGTTGTGTGGAGTGAAGTTAGAAAATTCTGTATTAATGTAAACAGAAACAAAGAAAGAGCAGGTCGGGTTAGAAAAATGAGATACATTTGGGATACGTCAAGTTTGAGATGCCAGTGGAGCATCAAGTAGAATGTTCATCAACAAACCAAACTGCAAGCTCGCAGCCTAGATGTGTGGCTTAGGAATCATCAACTGACCAAGGGTAACAAATGGCAAAAAGAGACTGGAAAAAAAAAAAAAAACCACAGAAAAGAAAGAAGACACAGCACAGAAACTTAGGGAAAATTTTTATTCAAGTAACAGGAAGAAAAAGATGAGGAATAAAGTCCTAGAGAAATAAAAAAGGTGGGAGGAACAAGAACAGAATAGATTCTAAGAAACCAAAACGAGGAGGACATTTGAAGAATTAGAGGTGGTCGAGAGTGCTCATGCTAGAGCCACGTAGGAAGATAAGAATTTGGAAAAAAGGTTATTCTTAACAATCAAATTCTGTGAGAGAGGAGTTTCATTAGGGGAAGGGCAGAAAGCTCTGTAAGGACTAAAGACAAAGTGGCAGTGAGAAAGTAAAAGCTGTAAATATGGACTCAAGTCTAGGATTTAGGCAGTTAAAAGACAGTCTAGTCTATGGAGGAAGAAAAGTAGGTAATTCTGGATGAGAGAGAAGAGGGAAAAAAAGAGGTAATAATATATAGGAATGTTTAAAAAAGAAGAACAACAAAGTTGGAGAATTTACACAATCCAATTTCAAGACTTATTTTTAAATTACAATGGGCACCTGTTGGGATGAGCACTGGGTGTTGTATGGAAACAAATTTGACAAGAAATTTCATATTAATAAAAAAATAATAAATTACAATAATGTGTGTTATTGACATAAAAATGGACTTGCATATCAAGGGACAGAATAGAAAGCCTAGACACAGATTCATACATATTTAGCCAACAGATTTTCAGCAAAAGTGTCAAGGCAATTCATCAGGGAAAGGATAATCTTTTCAACAAATAATGCTAGTAACATTAGACTTCCATATACTGAAAAAAAAAATCTTTGTATATGGTATAAAGTAGGGATCAAAATTAACTCAAAATGTACCATAGAACTAAATGTATAGTCTGAAGCCATACATTTTCTGGAAGAAAAGATAGGAGAGAAAAGCTTACTGATCTTGAGAAAGATTCATAAGTAATACACCAAAAAAACCACAAACTATAAAAGGAAAGTTGATAAATTAAAATTCATCAAAATTAACCTTTTGGTTTTCAAAAGATAATGTTGAGAAAACAAAAAGGCAAGATAAACTAGGAGAACATATTTGCAAAATATATCCAACAAAGGACTTGTATCCAGAACAAATAAAGAACTTCTACAACTCACTAACAGGAAGAACACAAAACTCAACTTAAAAATGGGCAAAAGATTTAAAAAGACATTTCACCCAAGTGAGTATAGACATGGCAAATAAGCACATGAAACAATGTACATCATCAGTCATTAGGGAAATGCGCATAAAAATCACAATGAGCTATCTCTACATACTTACAGAATGTCCATAATTAAAAACACTAACAAGACCCAGTGGTGGTGAGGATGTGGAGTGAGTGGAGCGCTGAAACACTGCTGGTTGGGAATGCAAACTAAAACAGCCTCTCTAAAGACATTTAGTAGTTTCTTACAAAGTTAAACATCTATTTGCCATATGACCAAGGGAAATTAAAAGATGTATCTAAAAAATATGCTTGGAAATATCCACATCAGAGCTTTATTTATAATAGCCCCAAACTAAAAGACTACAAATTTCCATCAACTAGTAAATTGATTAACAAATTATGTTACAGCCATATAATGTAATATTACTACATACATAAAATGTGATTGTCAAGCATGATGCTAAATAAGGGCAGACACAAAAAACAACCTACTGTATGTTAACATACATATAAAAATCTAGAAAAGGCAAAAATACAGTAATAGAAGGCAGATCAGTGGTTGTTAGGGCCCAGGAGGCATGGAAAGGAGTTAGGAATGGACTATAAAGTGGCAACGAGGGAACTTTTTGGAATGATGTGTTTTTCTACATCATGATTATGTGGCTAATGTACAGTAGTGTTCTTTTATCAAAACTCATCAAACTGTACACTCAGAATTGGTGAATTTTATGGCAAGTAAACTATACCTCAAAAAAGCTGATAGAAAACGAGGCAGAAGATCAGGGGAAGAGGGGGAGGAGGAAAAGGAAGAAGAAGGAAGGGAAGAAGACAGAAGAAAAGGAAGAGGAAGGAGAATACGAAGAAGAGAATGATATAGGTTCCATAAAGAAAGCGGCTCATTTATCCATTTAGTGAATACCTAAAGTCTTATTAGGTGTCAGTCAGAGGCTAGGCACTAAAGGAGAAACATCCGTAATCCTGAGTAATTTATAGTCTAGTAAGTGAGGCAGATATGTACACCAATCATAATCCAATCTGGTAATTCCATAACAAAGATATATACAAAGTGCTATGGGAAATAATAGAGAGATTTGGGGTAGGAGGGATGGAGGGGTGGAACAATAATAATAATAATAATCTGAATGCTGCAGTATGAAATAAGGGGATGAGAGAACCTCCACTACAGAGAACAGGGAAGGGATTATTAGAAGGAAGAGCTTATCTTTTGTCAGCTGAAGACTACTTGACCTCTAAGATACATAAATCCACGACTTGAAGGTTTTACCCTTTAATAACAAAAAAATTTAAAAGATTCCATTTCACTTACCTATGTCAGAAGTCAATGGTTCACTTGCCTCACTGACTGAAGCACTGACATTAGCTATGGACTGTTGTTGGATTGGAAAGAGCCCAGAGATAATTCTTGACATTATTTCTTGTTCTACCCTGGGGGATAAAAGTTGAGGATTCCTAAATTTGATTGAAATGTATGAAGTGTTAGAAATACCACCCTTAAAAATAAACTTTACCCATGGACACTAACATTTACATATGAAAGTAGTGATTCTGAAAGTTGAATCTGGAGAGAAGAAATAAATCAAATATGTCTCCTAGCAAAATAAACCACATGAAACAGAATCTCCATGTGGGAGATAGCTTTAAATTTGATTTAATGAACTTTCAGATTACTCTAATGAAAAGTTTAACAGACCTCCTAAAGTCATAATAAAGTATAGGTCAAGAATTATCTGACATATCCTGTACCTAAAATGTTGGGTTCCCTACTTGGAAAGCACCCATATAAAACCACACAAGATAAGAATTAGAAAAGAAGTCCAGCTGCCCCCTCTTCAAAGAAATAAATATACAGACTGTGATACAGGTCATTTTCCTCTTTAAAAGTTAAGATAATTTATTTCCAAGATCACTTTTAGGAAGTAGAGAAAGAAGAGGAGGAAAAAGAAGGGGAACACAAGGACACTGCTTCTGTACATTTCTTTAGAGCAGCCAAGAGGCTGATATAAACTATTATTAAAGAAGTAATAGATATTCATTGTAGATAAATTAGAATATATGTAAAAGTTAAAAAAATAGATAAGGCTCACACATAATCTCAGATTCAGGGACAAACACAACTAACAATTTGGCATATTGTTTTTCAAATTTTTTCCTATGCACATTTATTTTTGAGGGAAGTCTTGTAATTATTAATATCTTTCAACATCACTAAATATTCTTGATTAATATCTTTCAATTTCATTAAATATTCTTCTAAATTTAATCTTGATAACCATTACTATTCAGGTGTTTATTCCATAACTTCTTTAAGGTTTCTCACAGGTAAAAACAGGATAAAAACAGAGTTCATAAGTTTACAGAAGTAACAAGCAGAATAATGCCTTGTTTATACTAAACACTGTATGTGCTAAGTAGTGTATGGTCTAGTAGCAGAACCATAATTATATCCTTAGGATAAATTTCTGGCAGTGAATCACTGGATTAAAGAATATGTACAGAGGCACCTGGCTCATTTGGTGGAGCATGTAACTCTTAATCTTGGGGCTGTAAATTGGAGCCCACACTGAGTATAAAGATTATACTTTTTAAAAAATCTTAAAAAAGAAAAAAGAATATGTACATTTTTAAGGCTTTTGTTACTTAACAATAGCCTCTTTTGCCATAATAGAAAGCCAAAACATAAATATTCAAGAAAAGAAACAATACCTTCAACAACTAGTTAAAACGCTCACATCACATCAAAGAGTTTACAGTAACTGTAGCAAAGGAAAGTTTAATAAACAAAAGAAAACAAGGAAGATTTCCAGCCAAAACTTAATACTTTATATTTCCTACTACGATTCTGTTCACACCAACACTACTGTAAACTCACCACTGAATTAAGCTATTTTCCAATGTTTCTTTTCTCTGAATTACTTTATCCAGAATATCAGTAGTGGGCTGAACAGTAGAAACAACTGGCGGAAAAGGAGGACCATTATATTTTGTAGAAACAACTTTAACACTTCTGTTAAACTCCAGAATTGGTTCAGAGTATTCTGGAATTTCATCGGGTTTTTCCTCTTCCTGGTAATAATAATAATAAAAATAAAACCTATAATATTTCTGTATCTGTTTAACATTTACTGGTGACAAGTATAGACAGGGAACTTATGTCAGTGAATTAACCAACACTTCTACATTAATCAACCGCATTTCTAATTAGGCGGTATCATATTATTTATGATATATACACATTTGTCATACAGATCAAATTGAAGACCCTTAATTATATAATTATTTTAAAACCGAATATTCATTTTAAGCAGTCATAAAACAAATTAGATAACATGGTTATTCCTGCATAAAACACTTCAAAATTTCCCTCTATAAATTTATTAATTTATTACCATAATAAAACTGATGTTTCCAAATATAACTGCTTCTTCTTTCTGAAACTAAAATTTACATTTACATATGTAGGTAGGTTATCTTACACATTATTTGTACCATCACATCATGATCAAAGGACTTACTTCTGAAATTTTTAAAATTTTCATTATGAAAATATAATATATGCTTAAAAGTACACAAAATAGTGCTTGTACACTGTATCTGTTATGTATAAATTACACATATCCCATTTATCTGTTCCCCAGCTTTAACAATTATCAACTCAGCTAAATTGTGTGATCTATACTCTCCATCTTCTTTACCCTTCACATAAAATTTTGAAATAAATCATAGATATCATTTTACCTGTAAATAATTTAATATGAGTATCAAAAAAATTAGGACTCTTTAAAAATTCTAACTAGGGGCGCCTAGGTGGCTCAGTCGGTTAAGCATCCAACTTAGGCTCAGGTCACAATCTCACAGCTTATGGATTCTATCCCCGTGTAGATATTAAAAAAAAATTTTTTTAAAGAATATTAAGAGATCTGCAATGTATTAAAGTTTTTTGTTCCCTGGTATGTCTTCTCATGTGAACACCACATGAGTGTTTCAAAGACAAGAATCTTATTTATCTTTATATGTCTAAGGCCTAGCAAAGACATTTGACAACTATTTTTTTCAATGTACAAGTGAAAGGAATAGTTTTAGAAATAGCAAATAGTTTGGGGTTCAAAGACAAGTGTTTCTACCTCGGCTTTGCCACTTAGTAGTTGTGGGCTTCATTTCCTGATGGGAGGATATTTATTGAGTTACAATCTTTACTTAGTTATTTTGTTTGTTTATTTTTTAATGTTTATTTATTTTTGAGAAAGAAAGCACGAGTGGGGGAGCGGCAGAGAGAGGGAAACACAGAACCCAAAGCAGCTCCAGGCTCTGAGCTGTCAGCACAGAGCCCAAGGTGGGGCTCCAACCCAACTTTGATCAACTGTCCAAAGATAAGGCTGGGAAACTAACACAGATCATCCAGCAGAAGGACATGTAGATACAAGCTCTTCACGCTAGAATTCTACCATTGGCTTAACCAACTGAGCCAACCAGATTCCCCATGATCTCTTAATATTCTAAAACAGGGTTTGATTTAATGATGAACAAAACTGGTCTTAGTTCTGAAAGTTCTGAAAGAAATATGAACAAATGTCTTTATTTCTTTTTGTTTTTTTTTTTTTTTAATATATGAAATTTATTGTCAAATTGGTTTCCATACAACACCCAGTGCTCATCCCAAAAGGTTCCCTCCTCAATACCATCACCCACCCTCCCCTCCCTCCCACCCCTCATCAACCCTCAGTTTGTTCTCAGTTTTTGTTTTGTTTTTTTAACGTTTTATTTATTTTTGAGACAGGGAGAGACAGAGCATGAACAGGGGAGGGTCAGAGAGAGGGAGACACAGAATCTGAAACAGGCTCCAGGCTCTGAGCTGTCAGCACAGAGCCCAACGCGGGGCTCAAACTCACGGACCGCGAGATCATGACCTGAGCCGAAGTCGGCCGCTTAACCAACTGAGCCACCCAGGCGCCCCTGTTCTCAGTTTTTAACAGTCTCTTATGCTTTGGCTCTCTCCCACTCTAACCTCTTTTTTTTTTTTTTTTTTTCCTTCCCCTCCCCCATGGGTTTCTGTTAAGTTTCTCAGGATCCACATAAGAGTGAAACCATATGGTATCTGTCTTTCTCTGTATGGCTTATTTCACTTAGCATCACACTCTCCAGTTCCATCCATGTTGCTACAAAAGGCCATATTTCATTCTTTCTCATTGCCACGTAGTATTCCATTGTGTATATAAACCACAATTTCTTTATCCATTCATCATTTGATGGACATTTAGGCTCTTTCCATAATTTGGCTATTGTTGAGAGTGCTGCTATAAACATTGGGGTACAGTGCCCCTATGCATCAGTACTCCTGTATCCCTTGGATAAATTCCTAGCAGAGCTATTGCTGGGTCATAGGGTAGGTCTATTTTTAATTTTCTGAGGAACCTCCACACTGCTTTCCAGAGCGGCTGCACCAATTTGCATTCCCACCAACAGTACAAGAGGGTTCCCATTTCTCCACATCCTCTCCAGCATCTATAGTCTCCTGATTTGTTCATTTTGGCCACTCTGACTGGCGTGAGGTGATATCTGAGTGTGGTTTTGATTTGTATTTCCCTGATAAGGAGCGACGTTGAACACCTTTTCATGTGCCTGTTGGCCATCCGGATGTCTTCTTTAGAGAAGTGTCTATTCATGTTTTCTGCCCATTTCTTCACTGGGTTATTTGTTTTTCGGCTGTGGAGTTTGGTGACCTCTTTATAGATTGAACAAATGTCTTTAAATTCTATTGACATATTATTATTCAAACAGGTTCTATGATCTTTTCCCATCCATCATAGTTCATTTCCTCCTATTTTTCCCTTTCCCCTATATTACCATTTCTATCATTTCTATAACTCTTCCTGTTATACGGGCTCTTCTCTTGGATTTTAGACCCCTCACAACTTTTTCCCTCAATATGAACTAACTGGTGACCTTGCCAATAATCCAGAAATCAAACAGATAAATGTAACAGAATAAAGAAAGGACAGATTGGAGGGAGGGAAGCCAAAGGAAATGGAATGGAGGAAGAAAACAGGAAGCAGGAGAGATGAGATATAGATGGGAAATAGCTGATAATCATTAAGCTTTCTTGAGGCAGCTAGGTGATATAGATGAAGAGAACACTGTACTATACAATAATAACCATAATTTTAAAGTAATATATATTTATCTAAAAAGTAAAGGGAAGTTTCTCAAAGCACTGTAACATAATATTGATGGTCAAAATATACTCAAACCATCAGGAACACGGCAAGGATGTGTCCTCTCCCCAGTCCTTTTCAACACTGTACTAAGTCCTTGCTAATACAAATAGACAATAAAAGGAAATAAAAGGTATTGGGAAGGAAGAAATAAAACGATCTTTGTTTGCAAAGGAAATGATTGTTTATGCAGACATTCTATTGTCTACGTAGACATGTCTATATAGATTAATCTATTTAGAACTAGAAGAAAAAACAACTCCTGGAACTAATTATTGATTATAACAAGTTTGCAGGATACAAGGTCAACATAAAAATATCAATCATTGTCCTATATGCCAACAATGAACAAGTGGAATCTGAAATTAAAAACAAATACCATTTGGGGCGCCTGGGTGGCTCAGTCGGTTAAGCGTCCGACTTCGGCTCAGGTCACGATCTCACAGTCTGTGAGTTCGAGCCCCGCGTCAGGCTCTGGGCTGATGGCTCAGAGCCTGGAGCCTGCTTCCGATTCTGTGTCTCCCTCTCTCTCTGTCCCTCCCCCATTCATGCTCTGTCTCTCTCTGTCTTAAAAATAAATAAAAACATTAAAAAAATTTAAAAAAAAAAATACCATTTACATAAGCATCCAAAAAAACCAAAAAACAAAAAGAAATACTTTAGAATAAATCTAACAAAACATGTACAAGAACTATTTGAGGGAAAGTACAAAATTCTAATGAAGGAAATCAAAGAAGAACTAAATCAATAAAGAGATATTATACTATGTTCTTAGATAGGAAGACTCAATATTGTCAGGATGTCAGTTATTCCCAACTTGATCTATATATTCAAAGCAATGCCAATAAAAATCTCAACAAGCTATTATGTGGTTATCAACTGACTCCAAAATTTATATGGAGAGGCAATAGAACTAGAATAGCCAACACAATATTGAAGGCGAAGAATAAAGTTGGAGGACTGACACTATTCAACTTTAAGATTTACTATAAATCAGTAGTAATCAGGGGCGCCTGGGTGGCGCAGTCGGTTAAGCGTCCGACTTCAGCCAGGTCACGATCTCGCGGTCCGTGAGTTCGAGCCCCGCGTCAGGCTCTGGGCTGATGGCTCGGAGCCTGGAGCCTGTTTCCGATTCTGTGTCTCCCTCTCTCTCTGCTCCTCCCCCGTTCATGCTCTGTCTCTCTCTCTGTCCCAAAAATAAATAAAAAACGTTGAAAAAAAAAATTTAAATCAGTAGTAATCAGGAGAGTGTGGTATTGATGAAAGAACAAAGAGAAGAATGGAACAGAATAGAGAGCCCAAAAATAGAACCACATAAGTATAGTCAACCGATCTTTGACAAAGGAGCAAAGGGAATACAATGGAGCAAGGATAGTCTTTTCAACAAATAATACTGAACAACTGGACACCTACAGGGAAAAAAAATGAATATAGACACAGACTTTATACTTTCCACAAAAATTAACTCAAAATGGATCCTAGACTAATTGTAAAACACAAAACTATAAAAGTCCTAGAAGAGAACATAGGAGAAAAATGAGATAACTGCAGGTATAGCAATGACTTTTTAGATATGCCACCAAAGGGGTGATCCATGAAAGAAAAAATCAGCTGGACTTCATTCAAATTAAAAACTTCTGCTCTGTGAAAGACAACATCAAGAGAATAAGAAGACAAACTGCAAACTAGGAGAAAATATTTGCCAAAGGACAAATCTGATAAAGAACTCTTATTCAAAATATACAAAGAACTCTTAAAACTCAACAATAAGAAAACAACCGAATTTTGAAAATAGCACTCATCAAAGAAGATATGCAGATGGAAAATAAGCATATGAAAAGGTGCTCCACATCATATGTCATCAGAGAATACAAATTAAAACCACAATGAAATACCACTACATAAAATCTGGCCAAAATCCAGAATACTGACAGCATCAAATGCTGACAAGGATGTGCAGGTGCTGGTGGGAAATGGTACAGGTGCTGGTACAGGAAAATGGTACAGCTACTTTGGCAAACAGTTTAGTGGCTTCTTATAAATCTGAACATACTTTTACCATACAATCCAGCAATCATCCTCCCTAATATTTACCCAAAGGAGTTGAAAACTTATGTCCACACAAAAATCTGCACACAGATGTTTATAGCAGCTTTATGCATAACTGCCAAAACTTAGAAGCAACCAAGATGTCCTTTAGTAGGTGAACAGGTAAATAAATGTGATATATACAAACAATGGAATATTATTCAAAACTAAAAAGAAATAAGCTACTAAGTCATGAAAACATGGAGGAAGCTTACATGCATATTACCAAGTAAAAGAGGACAATCTAAAAAGGCTACACACCATATGATTCTAAGTATATGACATTCTGGAAAAGGCAAAACTATGGAGACAATAAAAAGATCAGTGGTTGCCAAGGATTGGACATGAGTCAGGAAGGAAGGAACAGGTAGAACACAAAGGATTTTAGGGCAGTGAAAATACTCTGTATGATACTATAATGACGGATACATTTGTTCAAGCCCATGAATATACATACATCATCAAGAGTAAACTCTAGGGTAAACTATGGACTTTGAGTGATTAAGATGTGTCAGTGTAGGTTCATCAATTTTAACAAATGTTCCACTCTAGTGGGGGATGTTAATAGCAGGGGAGTCTATGCATGTGTGGGGGTAGAAGGTATATGGGAAATCTCTGTACTTCCCTCTTATTTTTGCAGTTTTAGTGAACCTAAAACTGCCCTAAAAAATAATAATAATAGTCTTTAAAGAAAAGATAATCATGTAAAAGAATGCTGGTAGAAAAATAATTTCTCATGGTTTCTAAGCTTTGTTACCTGTATGATATCAATTACTTCATCAAAGTTCGTTCCTGGAAACTTCACCTCTTCTTCATCTACCTTCATAAATTCTGAATTCTAAGAAAACATTTTTGAAAATATTTTGTTGTGCTTAATATATTTTTAATTCATATATAATTTATCATATTTCTACCCACAACATAAACTTGTCATTTCATGGTCCTATTTTTAAATTTTAATATCCTGTTTAGAATTGATTTCATTAAGTAAATGAAATTCAAGATAGTCCTCAAGCCATCAAATTTCATCTCAATAGCTATCAAAAATTAAATATAAGTTTCTGTCAATGACTCCACCAACAATGCAATTTAAGTCAATTGATAAAGTTGATAGGATTGTAATTTCTCTCCTAGAGTTAAACAAAGTGTTTATATGTTAGATATATAAGTACACATATATACACATTCACAAAAAGACAGATACAGAATCAAATAAATTAGAAAGATAGTTATTTTACAAATTTAGCCTCTAGGCTTCACTTGATATAATCCAGTCCCCAAAACCATATTAGCTCCTTCCTGAGAGCAGAATGATAAACAGTCGAAAAAATTATTTGTAATCATATGTTTTAATAAACATCTGGTGAAAAAAATCACTGATGAAAAAATTCAATTAGGCATAATTGCCATTTAGGGTCAGTTCTATTTTACTATTTCGGATCGTGAAAAATTGTTGGTGTTCTCCCTCTCCTTAAAATTGTATCCTTGATGACATTTGCTTACAATAGATGAAAGCTGGGGGAAATTACAGTATTATTTCACTATATAGTAAAGTTAGAGCTTCATTATTCAATAGCAAATAAATACTAGGGAGAAATGCCAATTTTTGCATCGTATCAACACTATATTGAAAAAGCAACATCCCAAATCATGAACTCCAAACGTGACTATGAATTCACATTCAGGAACCTATAATTTAATTCCTTGTTTAAATCAAGTTTCTTCTCCAAAGAGATAGAAATCTTCTATTCATATATGAGAGTCTTACAACTTAAGTTACACATAAAAAGTTATACTAAGGATTATCACTTTCACAGTGTTTATAAACACAAGGATCTTAAAACCAACTTCCTTTTTCAAGTTCATCAGCAATTCCAGATTAATTTTGAATCCTTTCCTTAAAACCGAAATTATTATAATAGATTATAATTATAATGGGAGACTTTTCATGGAATAATATTAAACTCCATAGTCAGATATTACTCAAAACTAGAAGATAAATTTCTGAATACCTGTATCCAGGTTTTCAGAGGAGGACATGCTTCTTTGGGACTAGTCAGAGATGAGTCGACATCAGCACTACCATTCGAAATGCTATCAATATCCACATTGGGTAACACCTGAAACGGAACATAACATCCAGTTTATCATTTTGACTCAAATATTTGTCAATCTATACATTAATAACATATACTTTTTATTGTGAAGTCAATGGATGACAAATTTTTTGAGTTATGAAAGCATATTTTACAAAATTTAGAAAATAAAGGGGAACACACAAAATCCTACTATCTTTATTTTTTTAACGTTTATTTTTGAGAGAGAGAGAGAGCAAGCAGGAAAGGGGCAGAGAGAGAGGGAAACAGAGAATCCCAAGCAGGCTCCATGCTGTCAGCGCAGAGCTTGACATGGGGCTTGGACTCATGAACTGTAAGATTACGACCTGAGCTGAAATCAAGAGTCAGATGTTTAACCGACTGAGCCACCTTCAAAATTCTAACACCTTAAATTATTTTCACTCTTCCTTTTATCTTTTTACTATGTACTCATGTATGGCTAAAATCTAACATAGTTTCATTTCTTTTTTTTTTTTTTAATGTTTGTTTATTTTTGAGAGAGAAGGAAAGAGCACAAGCAGGGGAGGGGCAGAGAGAGAGGGGGACAGAGGATCTGAAGCCGGCTCTGTGCTGACAGCACAGAGCCCTGCAGAGCTCAAATTCATGAACTGTGAAATAATGACCTGAGCCAAAAGTTGGACGATTAACCAACTGAGCCATCCAGGTGTCCCCAAAATAATTTCATTTCTGATTTCTCATTGTAATTAAAGTCATAAGCACCTTTCTTGATTCCGTAGAATCTTCATAATTATATATTTTTTAAGTTCATTTTTTTATTTTTGAGAGAGAAAGAGACTGCAAGCACAAGTTGGGGTGGGACTGAGAGAGAGGGAGAGAGACAATCCCAAGCAGGCTCTGTAACAGTGCAGAGCCCATTGTGGGGCTCAAAACCACAAACTGTGAGATGATGACCCGAACTAAAATCAAGAGTTGGACACTTAACTGACTGAGCCACCCAGCTCATAATTATATTTTAAATAACTGTGAATTTCAACAAATATACATGCCTTAATTATTTAACCACTTTTCTGTTGGCAAACATTTAAGATATTACTAGTATTTCCACTATTATACATATCACCATAAAAAACTTCTTCATACATACAGGGTTTTTTTACCCCTAAGCTTTGAATTATTTCATTATGCTAGATAGAGACTAGATTAAATTCCGGAGTCACTAACCATAAATATTTAAAAGTCTTGGTAATTAATGCCAAAATGCAACCCAAACAAGTTCTATTTAATGTCATCAAAAACAGGGGTGCCTGGGTGGCTCAGTTGGTTAAGCAGCTGAGTTGGCTCAGGTCTTGGCTCAAGTCATGATCTCATGGTTCGTGAGTTTGAGCCCCGCCTGGGGCTCTCTGCTGACAGCTTGAAGCCTGGAGCCTGCTTCAGATTCTGTATCTCCCTCTCTCTCTGTGTCTCCCCTACACACATTCTCTGTCTCTTTCTCTCAAAAATAAACATTAAAAAATTAATGTCATCAAAAACATAATTATGTTTTACCGCTTTGTCCAATTAAATAATATAATTGTTTAAGTAATAAGTTTTTAAATGGAAGTATATCATTGTTATTTTAATTTGCATTATCTTGGTGACCAGAAAGATTGAAATTACTCATTTTCTTGGTTATAAACTGTATTTCCTTTTCTGTATTTATGTTCTTTGAATATTTCCAGATTTGCAACTGCTTTCTTATTAATTTATGCAAGTTTTCAGATTTAAAAATTGATCCTTTCTAGCATATTCCTTTCATCTATTCTCACTGAAGTTTTCCTTTTTGTATCGGAATTTTTTACATTAACTTCAGTTTTAGATTTTATAGATTCAAATCTATTCTTTTATCATATGTAGGTTTTCTTTTCTCATATTCAGACTTAACTTTAGCCTTGATAAAAATTCCATGCAATTATCTTCTAATTTTGTTGTTTTTATGTTTTACAGTTATACTTTCACCTATTGCCTATTTAGAATTCATGTGCCATACAGTAAGAGGTTAGAGTCTTAAACTGATCTATTTTCCACATTGTTAACTAATTATAAAATATTCCGCTTACAAGAATCCTATTGCCCACTGATACATGAAGTATCTACCACAGACTAGACTCTTTTTTTAAATTTTTTTTTATTTTTTTAAGTTTATTTATTTATTTATTTGACACAGGGCTAGATCCCACGAACTATGAGATCATGACCTGAGCCAAGATCAAGAGTTGGACACATATATGCTAACAAACTTGGATGTAAATTTAAAAAATAAATTAAATAAAAATTAGAAAAAAAAAAAGAGGACACATAGCTGACTGAGCCACCCAGAGCCTCTCTTTTTTAAATAACCAAAGCTATTATCTGAAATACTTCGTTATACAGGTTCAAATATCAAAATGATCCTTAAATCTTAAGTCATTAAATAGTATCAAGTCATTACATAATCATTAAGTAATATCAAATAAAATAATATATCGAATCATTAAATAATATCAAACATCAAAATGACCCTTAAGTTCAAACTAAAAAAAACAGACAAAAAAATAAAACTCATGCCTTGTGATGGGGCTTTTTAAAATTACAATTTGACTTAAATTATATATTAACTTAGGAAGAATGGAAACTTGAATAATTAATCTTAACATATAAGTTCCCTTTCTATTCATTCAAATCTTGTATATATTTAAAGTCATACTCATTCTTTTAAAATTAATTATAATACACTCTTGAACTGTTCCCTTTGGAATATCATCATGTCACCTGGATATGAATCACTAGTTTAGAACAAGTAGCTTAAATCATGTAGAACAAGGATCGAGATATCATGTTAGTATCATAGTTTTAAAGAACAAAAGGCCCATGATGAAAGCAAATTTTTCACGAAGCAATGTAACAGATTTTAAGTGCTAAATTTTCTTCCCTTAAAATTGTCTATTCATGGGGCGCCTGGGTGGCTCAGTCGGTTAAGCGGCCGACTTTGGCTCAGGTCATGATCTCACGGTCCATGGGTTCGAGCCCCGCGTCGGGCTCTGTGCTGACAGCTCAGAGCCTGGAGCCTGTTTCAGATTCTGTGTCTCCCTCTCTCTGACCCTCCCCCGTTCATGCTCTGTCTCTCTCTGTCTCAAAAATAAATAAATGTTAAAAAAAAATTAAAAAAAAAAATTGTCTATTCGTGCACCCTGGCATACCTGTACGGTAAGCTGAGGAGGATCCTTTTTTTCTGACTTCATTTCTATAACTGCAATGTTAGGTTTCTTTACTCCAGTTTCCGTTTTTCGAGATGATGGAGGAATAGAAGTAGTCACTGTTACAGGGTGTGGCTTGTTTACAATTACTCCAGTGGGTGGCATGGAATCACTATTACTTTGGGTTTGTCCTAAAGAGTTTGGGGAAGAGATGCGTCGACCATTTCAGAAATAAAGGGTAAAATCAAATACGTAACCTGGATGTTTATGGCTGAATTCTCATCTAAAAACCGAGTGCTAACTGCAGTCATCTCTCCTTCTATTAACATCACCGTCAACATACTCACCATGGCTTCCCTTCAGCAGTGACTCACATTTACCAGGCACCCATATGTGCCAGACACTTCACATACACTATCTGGCCCTCAAAATAAGCCTAGGAGGTGTTCATGTTATCCACATTTCACAGTTGAAGAAATAGGTTTAGAAACAACAGAATTGGTCAAAGGTCATACCTGTTTATAAGTGACAGAGCTACGAGTAATATGTAGTGCATTACATCGGATTACTTTTATTCTCAAATCTTCATAGAGCAACCATGGACAGAAATAAAACCAACAATAAAATACTAGTGATTGACTACCAATAAATAGCACACATACCCACTATTTGGTAGTTATCACAGCTGTCAGAAACTTAGCTTTCACTTCAAAAGTTCCACTTATTTCCTACATTTCAAAGTAAAGGGGGACAATACAGTACATTCTTTAGAAGCGTAGACTCTTTATAAAGCCAGACTGACTGGGTTTGAATCCCAGCTCCACTCAAGTTATGTGGCCTTTGACAAATTACTTAATTTCTCTGTGCCTTGGTTCCTTCATCTATAAAACTGGTATATTACCATGGGTTTTACAGGGTAGATTAAATAAATTGGTATATATAAAGTGCTTACGTCTATAGCTGGCACACAGCAAGGATTAGCTACTACATTAACAGAAGGCATGTTTGAACAGGCACAGCTACCAAGGTGACATGTCACTAACCCATAATATCATAAATGAAAAATTCCCTCTTATGTTGGAAAATGTCCATATTTAAATCATTCAACAAAATTAAGAAAGAATAGCAAGGACACCAAAAGAAAAAAAACTGCTAACTATATTTTAAGAGTTAGTGTGGGAGCAAAAATGATGTGTTAAATTTTTACAGTCATGAGTCTGAGACACCTCAGATAGGTAAATAACCAACTATTGGCCTAGGAGACACAACCACACAATTTTTACTTACCACAGCCTAGTTGAAAAGTACATAAAACTTACTTTAAAGTACTTCACCTAACACATGACACTGAACTACTTAGAATGTTTGAATTCTTTAATTATTATGAATATCTAGAACATATCTAAACATTTTATTGCTTTGTTTCATCTATAGCAATGTACTATAAAATAGCAAAGGAATGTTTCCTGTGAATGAAACTTTGGTGAGAGCCCATTATTTCAGAGACTGCTATTATACAAAATAAGACACATTCTGAGGCCCTACCCACAGATACAACACATAGATGAAAAGGCAAGGGACTATCACGTCATTTTGAAAGTTCTGCCACTGTTGATAAGAATTTAAAATTTACCCTGTGTATTTTGTTGGGACTTACCTAAAAGAATAGCCATAGGAATTAGGTGACCTTCCAGTGTACCTGAAAGAGTAGGCATTTCTCTGCTTGGGCTGAACAAGTAATGCTGATCACCAGGAGGCAGCATCATAGGAATGGAGTGTTGCGATTTAGAATCCATTTTCACAGGTTTCATTGCATAAAAGTCAGTTTGTGTTCTTATTGACTTTACTTTAGTGCCTATAATAATTATCAATGGCAGATACTTTAAAATATTGTTCGAACATATACTATCCAGCCAGCTAGAAATACAGATCTTTACAGAAAGATCTCCTTCTATATAATAAAGTTACAAGGCTCCCAAATAGAAGTAACATATAAACCAGGGGTTGGCAAAACCTTTTTCTTAAATGGCCAGACAGTAAACATTTTAGTCTCATGAGCCATGCAGTCTCAGCTACATGTCAATTCTGCCACTACAGCATGAAAGCAGTCATAGGCAATGCACAAATAAATGTGTGGCTATTTCCAATACTATTTATAAGAACAGGCAGCTGGGGGTGCCTGGGTGGCTCAGTTGGTTAAGCGTCTGACTTTGGCTCACATCAAGATCTCATGGTTCATGAGTTTTGAGTCCGTGTTGGGCTCTGTGCTGACAGCCTAGAGCGTGGAGCCTGCTTCAGATTCTGTGTCTCTCTCTCTGCCCTTCCCCAGCTGGTGCTCTGTCTCTCTCTCTCAAAAATAAATAAACTTTAAAAAAAAAAACAAAAAAAAGAACAGGCAGCTGACTCGCAGGCCATGGTTTCTGAACCAATGAATATAGGTAATAACTTCTTAAACTACTATGACAAGATAGATTCAATGACTAGGAAAAAAATGTTGAGTAAAAGATTCAGAATATTCAGACTGTATTATTTATTTAACCCATTACATATTTTCCCTTATGGGTACAAAAAAGTTAATGATCATATTTGGAATTGGATTTTTTTTCATCTTCTCATTACATCTTTACTCATGACATAATTCTGAATAACCAGCCTTTAACCTTTGAAATTATGTACAGATAATCAAATTATATACCTATTAAAATCTTATAGGAGTCAATATCATTATACACTTTTTCTATTCCTATGTATGAAAATCTATAGACATTAAATCCTGAGTTCTTTTTTTTAAGTTTTTTTTTTTTTTTTTTTTTTTTTTTTTAGTAATCCCTACACTCATCCTGAGGCTTGAACTCACGACCCTGAAATCATGAGTCCCATGCTGTTCCAACTGAGCCAGCCAGGCACCCCTAAATCCTGATTTCTTAAAAAATTAGAAATTTGTCTGATTTCTACAGAACCTGAGGAAAGTGAAGAAAAGTAAAAGTATAAAGGAAAATAAACTATTTTCTAAATAAACTCCTGACATTACTACCTTTTTTCTTTTAATATGGGAGTAATTTTATGCATCTGGACTGTTAAACATAGATTTATGATCCTAGGAAGAAACATTTTAGTACCACATCTATATTTTTTTCATTCTGTTGTCTAGTATTCATTTATTCAATTAAATGAATATTTTTCTTGAATGTTCATTTAAAATTTTTTCAGCATTTTATATGTTAGGCATTGCCCCAGACACAGGAAATAGAGTAATGAATAAACCAAACGTACTCACTGAGTTTACAGTCTAGTAAGGAAAACAATCGATAAGCAAATAAAAATATAAAATCAGACATTTTCCTAAAGAAGGCATACAGGTGGCCAATAAACACATGAAAAGATGCCAATATCATCAGGGAAATGCAAATCAAAACTAGAACAAGATTATCACCTTACACCTGTGAGATGGCTAAAATAAAAACACAAGAAGTAACAAGTAAATGTGGAGAAAAAGGACCCCTCACGCACTGTTGGTGGGAATGTAAACTGGTACAGCCACTGCGGAAAACAGTATGCAGTTTTCTCAGAAATTTAAAAAATAGAAATACCATATGATCCAATAATTCCACTACTGTATATTTTATCCAAAGAAAACAAAAACACTAATTCAAAAAGACAAATGTACTCCTGTATTTACTGCACCATTATTTACAATAGCCAAGATACAGAAGCAACTCAAGTGTCCATTGATAAACAAGTGGGTAAAAAAGATGTGGGGTGTGGGGTGTGTGTGTGTGTGTGTGTGTGTATGTGTATATATATATGTATATATATATAGTGGAATATTATGCAGCCATAAAAAAGGGATGAGTTTGTGCTATTTGAGAAAACATGGATGGACCTAGAGGGTATTGTTTTTTGTTTGTTTTTTTTTTAACGTTTATTTATTTTTGAGACAGAGAGAGACAGAGCATGAATGGGGGAGGGTCAGAGAGAGAGGGAGACACAGAATCTGAAACAGGCTCCAGGCTCTGCACTGTCAGCACAGAGCCCGACGCGGGGCTCGAACTCACAGACGTGAGATCATGACCTGGGCCGAAGTCGGACGCCCAACCGACTGAGCCACCCAGGCGCCCCTAGAGGGTATTGTTTTAAGTGAAATATCTCAGAATGAGAAAGACAAATACCATATGATTTCACTCATAAGCAGAGTCTAAAAACAAACACATAAACAAAAAACAGAATCAGACACATAATAACACAGAGAATACACTGATAGTTTCCAGAGAGGAGGTGGACAGGGGGTTGGACAAAATGAGTGAAGGGGAATGGGAAATACAGTCTTCCAGTAATGGAACAAATAACTCAGGGGAATAAAAGGCAGAACATAAGGAATATAGTCAATGGTACTATCACTGAGATGTAACAGGACAGATGGTAGCTACACTTGTGAACATAGCATAATGTATACACTTGTCAAATCACCATGATGTACACCTAAAACTAACGTAACATTGTGTGTTAGCTACACTCAGAGAAGAAGAAGAAGAAGAAGAAGAAGAAGAAGAAGAAGAAGAAGAAGAAGAGGAGCAGCAGCAGCATATAAAAAGCAAAAGGAAAAAGGGGCTCCTGGGTGGCTCAGTCGGTTGAGCATCCAACTTCATCTCAGGTCATGATCTCGTGGTTCGTGAGTTTGAGCCCCGCGTCGGGCTCTGTGCTGACAGCTCGGAGCCTGGAGCCTGCTTCAGATTCTGTGTCTCCCTCTCTCTCTGCCCCTCCTCTGCTCACACTCTGTCTCTCTCTCTCTCTCAAAAATAAATAAACATTAAAAAAATGTAAAGATTTAAAAAAATAAAAAGAAAAAAATATATATAACATCAGATTGTGAAAAGTGCAATTATGAAGAACAATAAGGCAGGGCAAGGGTACATAGAGGTACAGGAGATCGATTTTGGATAGGATGGTCAGGGTAGACCTCTCTGAAGAGCTAACATCTCAGAGGGGAGATCCAAAGAACTGCAGGAGTAAGCCATGCACATTTCTGAGGGATAAGCTGTCCAGGTAGAGAAAATAACAGACAGCAAGACCCGCAGATAAGCATGTTTCTACAGGTTCAGTCACTTCTACCATTAAAAGGGTAACTTAATAAAATTATTTTTGGAATTTTAAGTATTTTAAGACTTCAAGTTACTTTTTGCAATGGCTTTCAAAAGCCCAAATATAAGTTAATAGCAAAGTCCCAATAAAGAAGAGGAAATAGGGTAAATATCATCCATAAGCTATATGCTTTACTAAATAACACCAGTAGGATTTCTAGATAAACTGACACCCTATATATGATCACCTAACCTTTAGAAATGAAAGGAACAGAAAACTAAAGCAAAGCCACAGCTCCAACTTCCAGAAAGGGTAAGAAACAAAACTGAGCTGGTATCCACTAGTTATCATACTGCATATTGTTGAAGTCGCTTACTGGCTGCTAAAGTACAAGCTGAGGCACTTCAAAATGTAACCAAAGTCAACAGACTCAATGTTTAATGAAGAGTTATGTTTAAATACACTAGTGAAATGGCAGATGTGAGTCAAAACATACAGTAGTAAGTGAATTTTTTTTAAGTTTATTTATTGTGAGACAGAAAGAGAGTTAGTGTATGAAAAGAGGCGGCAAAAGAGAGAAAGAGAAAGAGAGAGAGAGAGAGAGAGAGAGAATCCCAAGCAGTCTCCGCTCCATCAGTGCAGCACAGAGCCCAACATAGGGTGTGATCCCACAAACCACGAGATCATGACCTCAGTGGAAATCAAGAGTCAGATACTTAACTGACTGAGCCAGAGGCACCTTTGAAGTTCTTTTTGGTGGTATACAAAAGTACTAAAACCTTTTTTTTCACCTTTACTACCTAAAGTTCTTTGAGAATAAAGAAAACTGCAAAAATGCCGATAAGCACTTTTATGATAATAGACAGCTGCTATTCTTCTTTCAGAAAGAACGGGATAGAACAATGCCTTCAAGGAAATGTCTACTTTCCCTAGATTATAATTTAAATTGTTCAAGACATCATCCCATAAATGCAAATTTTATCATGCTTTGTATGAAGCTACCACTTAATCCTGTCTTGTCCCACTTACTCCTATCTTGTGACTTGAATCTGATCTACATATTTTCCCACTTATTTGTATTTTATGCCTTGAACTGGTCTATTTCTTCTTACTCTCTTAGAAGGAATTGTTTTCCATCCCTAAGCATTATATAATTTGAACTGTATTTAGGAATGATAAAAAAAGAAAAAACTAACTTTACGTATTAAACTGATAAAATAAAAAATGAAGTTTACCACAAAAAAATGAGGTTCCTTACCTTTAACTTGCTCTATTACTTTTGGTCTCTGGGGTTTGGACTTAGGAGATGGAGAATTAAATCGGAGATACGGTCCTTTTTTAAGAGTGCTGCGATGGCCCTGATAAATTGGTTTTCCATAAATTTGTAACATATAATCCTCATCTTGTATCACTGTGGTTGCTTTTAAAAATCCCTAAGTACACAAAGTTATTCGACTCACCAAAAAAATGGTTATCAAACACATCTCATTTTTCTAAAGCTTTCTTTTGTCACTTTCGTATTATAATAAGAATGACCAGGTCAGAAAAGTCCTCTACTTTAAATGGCTCTTAAATTCTGTGTATAGTTTTCACACTACAGCTTTAACATTTCAGGGTTTTCAAAGGCATAAAAATTAAGTATAAAAACCATCCACTCAAAAATCATAAAGGTTCTTATACTACTAAGCATATTTTCAGCACCAAAAACTAAGGTTTAAATACATTTTATATAAGTATAAATATATACATTCAATCACAATAAGATAACATAAATCATGTCTTTAAGTGATTTTCTACATTCCTAATCCTGTCTTCAATCATAATCTAAATGCCACAATAAGGTAGCATTTACTAAATTAGATCTACTAGGTGCTAAGCATTGAATTAGATGCCTTATTAATGTGCCCAACAATCCATGTTTGGCATTAAGAAAGTTACAGCCTAATTACAGCAGCCAAAAACGTTCCCTCTGTAGCACTGAATATCATACCTCACAACCACTAGGCACTAGACATATTTGTTAAACTGAAAAATAAACAAAAAATATGTATATTCATATAAATACGTACAAAGATGAAACCTAATTTTTAGTACCACAAACTAGAGAATCTAACGTTTGGACCAGATGATCTCTAGATATACCTGCTATAACTAAAATACTATGATTCTAAGTGTGAGATCTAAGAAGGAGGGAACTATGTATTTTGTGCACTGCTTTTCCACATTATGAATATCCAAAATCTAAATATCAATAGTTTAAAGATAGTTTACATTTATATAGTCTTTCATATTTTTAGTTGCATTTTAATATTTGCTTTATTATTTATAGCTTAAAGGAAATGATCAATTATAATGCAATATTCATGTCACAAAATCAGAGTAGGATCTTACTTCTTTTCTCTCTTTCTGTAAGTTTGAAGCAGGAATGTTCCTCATGAGTGGATTTCTAAAATGCTCCTCTTTTTGTTTCTGAGAATGTTTTCTTTGAATTATAGAATTGTTTGCCGTTTTGTCTTGTATGTTAGTTTTAACATCTTTACTCATATTCTGAACTTTCTTGGTCCTTTGATTCTTCTGATCAAATCTCTTTTGTTCATAATCTTTTCTTGACAGTTCATCCTTAACATAACCAAAATTCAAATTACTTAAAATCTATCCAAGAAGTGGTTTCACATCTAAAGTATTAGAATTTATTTTCTATTATAAAAATATAATTTAGCAGATTTAAATGCTTTATAAATTAATTATATTGCCTTATATATGAATAAAAACTCTCTGGAAGAATAAGGAAAACCAAAAAGACTGGTGCCTTATGGAGCAGGGGGATGAGAAATAGATGAGGTACAAGAGTAGGAAGGCAGCTTTTCATTACAAATCTTACATTTTTTGATGTTTGAACCATAGGACTACAGTAAATGTTCAAAGAGTTAAATTTAAAAAATAAACTTCAAAAAAGTAAACAACTTCGTAATACAACTCTGAAATAAGTATTTATAAACTAAAATCACTTGAAGATTTGAACATACTTTGTAATGAATTCACAGTATTAGTATAACATACATTGCTAGCTGTCTACACAGCTAAAACTAATCTCCTAATCTTCTATTAGTTCAATTTTTTGTTGTGCATCATATAGATAATATCATTTCTTCATAACATTAGAGATATACATTCTTAAACAACAAACTTTATAAATACGTTTTAGCATTTATTGCTGTGGAAACCGAACTGACACTTCATCTTGCTACCATTGTGAGTAAGCATATACACACATCTTACAGTCAGAAAAAAACACTTTGCACCCCAAGATGAAAATAACAGGATTACCTTGTCTACTTATGCCCCCTCAAATATTTAAAATTTTAAAAATTTCCTTTAAATTACTTAGCCTCTAATGAAAACAAGCTCTAATTGATTTTTGCAGTGCTAATGTCTGAAAATACACTGTGAGCTTTGGGAGGTGAGAAAGTAGGGCCTTTTTCATCTGGAACTGACTCCTGTAAACTTAGAAACCTAAGAAATCTTGTGTAGTATTTTCCCTTTAAATAACTTTGGTGTTTTTACTTTGTCAAGTCAATGCTTCTACATCTGTGGTCTCGAAATGTTTTTGTAAGTATACTTTTTTATTTCTAAATGCTTTTGCTAAATTTTCTTTCAAATTGCTCATATTTTCGTGATTGTCCAACAATTTTCCAGATAAGAGCTATATAATTTACAAGAAAAAGCACTTGCTAATAAGTAAAATGAGACTCATTATTAAGTAAAGAGTAACAATGAAATTAAAAATTATAAGCAGACTTCTATATAAGGAATATTTTGAGAGTAAGTATGATACTTGGAAATTATCTGAGAATTCACCTAATTCTGTTTTTTCCAAAACCTACCTGAATTTCTGCAGAAATAGTCTTAATCCACTCATCTACTGTCTTTCTGATGCGGATCTTCTCTAACATCTCTCTATAAAAGAGAAAAAATAATGGTCTTAAATTAGCATTTAATATTCTAAGAATAGAGCCGAGATCAGATCTCTTATCTAGTTTTGAATCTACTGTGTAGCCCAATAGGCTTCATTTGGAAAAAAAAAAAAGCAACGTTATTAGTTTTCACCAAATGTTTGAAGGATGCTTGAATAGGTCCCAAAAGATATATACCAAAGAAAGAAAAAAAAGGGAAAATTTCACATCTGTAAAAAGTAATAGCAACAGCTAGATATCTAAATACCAACTTTATAATGAGTCCACATCATCAAAGGAAATAAAGAACCTTTTCAAAACACTGAAACACATTAAGCAAAATGAAATGCATAGAAAAAACTTAAGAAACTGGCAGTTTCACAAATAATCTTGGGATGCCAACACCCTGTCTTACCTGTTAGTAGATAGAGCATTGATAAATGAATACATGGCAGCTCCATCCTTTGCACGAATAATAGCTTCCAGGTTTTCTTCAAGGACTTTTTTATTGTTTTGTACTCCTCTCAAAATCTTCTCAGCATCTTTCAAGACAGATCTGTTATTGGTTGTTTGAAGCTTAATGGAATTCTGTGGAAGATCAGCAAGTCTTGACATAATCAGAGACTCTTTTGGCTTAAAGGAAAAAGGCAAACATGTTACTATATAAAGTTCATACTAATTATTTTAATGCAAGCAAGAGCTCTTGCTATAGTTGGGGCCATACACTATGCCAATACAGTCTAGGGACTCCATGTGTCAAACTCAAGAGCTATAAAACAAGTACTTGGCATAAGTAACTACACTTATGGTTAGCATTTCATACTGTCTATTTGTTGAGCCACTATATTGTACTCCTGAAACTAATATAATATTGAATGTCAACTATACTGTAATTAAAAATTAAAATTAAAAAATAAAATTGGTAATTAAGGTTTCTTTCCATTTGGAAGTATTAATGTGAATGTTAAGTGAAATAGGGCTGGTAAGTCTATAGAAGTGCTGGGCAGTCCAGTGGCCAATAAAAGTTGTATCTGGGAAAGAAAGCAAAAACAAAGTAAGAGCAAGTTGGCACTAGGTAAGCATGCCAGACACTTTGGACCAGAAAAACAAAGGTCATTCACAGTTCTCTTTCTCCCTTTTGCCCTCTCCAACAGAAGGTGGAAAGCTAGCAGTGGCCATGTAGCATTCCTGGCAAAGGGCTATAAGTAGACATCACTTAGGGCTTCTGGAAAAGTTTTGTAAAGAGAAAAGCCGGGGCTGGCCTATCTTTTTCAGTGCCTTGTCTTCATCCTTCTGCTTGCTTTCTGTCCTGATAACTTTTATATTTCTTCATAATTTTTACCTTTCTATTCCTCATCAATTTTAATATCTTGTTCCCACTTTACCTGGACTGTGCCATTTGTTTCTTTCCTCTTTTGGCCAGGATCATGAAGAAAATCATCAGACCTCTGCACAGTCAATTTAGCTGCTCCTAGTTCTTCACAGGAAGGAAATCTTTGAGAGGAGAGAGTGTCAATGCTATGAAAGATTTAAAAATAGAGTTTCCTAAATTGTCATAAATTCAGCAAACATTTGAAGACATAAATCTTTGATGCATTCTTAGTTATAC
Source organism: Panthera pardus (assembly GCF_024362965.1). NCBI lineage: Eukaryota > Metazoa > Chordata > Mammalia > Carnivora > Felidae > Panthera > Panthera pardus. The sequence goes on along the minus strand of NW_026526810.1, from coordinate 97,525,399 downwards.
AGTTCCATTAAATGGTAAATGGTGTTCCATTAAATAGTAAAATGAAATTAATCAGTCAAGTGATTAAACATATGAAACACAGAAAATCACAAGACACAAAATTACTCAGACCAGACTGGTTTAGTAGGAAAAGAGCAGCAGGGTAGAGTACGAACCTCTAAAAGACCACTCCTCCATAAAAGCAAAGAGAACACAGACAAAAATGGTCAAAATCAGCTTTTTCAGAACTCTGGAAATTAAACAAAGGCTTGCAACAACTCAAGGAACAACATTTCATCAAGAAAACGGCTGACTCTCGGTAAGAACAGCAAGCTTTATGGCATTTTTTATGGCATTTATGCTTCATTCTAAGACCCTTTCCTTAACTCTGTGGTAGCCTTGAAAATCAGCTTTATCACCCCTCTAGCTGTGAAAAACAACAGCCTAACCACCACTCAAAAGGGCAGAACAGGTTTGGAGCTCCTCAAAAAGTGCCATTCACAGGATTTATTTTCCCAGACTCAGAGCTAGTTCAGTGAGAAGCCCTAATGCCAGGTCAATTTTTGAAAATAGTAGCAACTGTTTAACATCTTAGCTGCCCAAGGTGGCTATAGCAGTTGAGGTAAACAAGGAATGCCAATAGACTAAAACTCGGGGGTATAGGGTATCTATGGTGGAGCTTTGAAAAGCCCTAACTGGGGATCCAGAAGGCCATGTGCATATATAGGCCTCCATGAATGCCCAAGCACGCTCTGAGAAAAGCCTAATCTCTTATGTCAGGCTGACCTTGAGACTCTGTGCCAGAGCACTGAAGGTGTGCCCCAATACCACATGTATGCATTCACACATGTTGTGTATCCATGCGTGTGTGCACGTGTGCATACACATACACGCACACGCACACAGAGCCCCTTGATACTCAGAGGGAGACTTACAGGTTCAAGGTAGTTAAGGAAGTCTCTTTCTAATCATTAGCAGACTTAGCTCACCAAATAGAGAACCACCACACATGACAAAGACCACAAGCTTTACAGAACTCGTCACTAAACAAACTGCAATAAAAACAGCAACAACAATTGCTAGGGGATGGAAGAATCTGATTTTCAGAGTTGCCACACTGTATTATTTGAAATGTCCAATTTTCATCAAAAAGTTATGAGACACACAAAGAAACAAAAAAGTATAGCTCGTACACAGGAAAAAACATAGTTAACAGAAACTGTTCTTGAGAAATCACAAATATTGGACTTCCTAGGCAAGGACTATATATTAGCTATTACTAAAGGAAAATTATATTCAAAGAATTAAAGGGAAGTATAAGAATGAAATCTTACCAAATAAAGAATATCAATAAAGAGATAGAAACTATTTTAAACAAAGAAATAAAAACCTAAACAGAAATTCTGGAGTTGAAAAATACAAAAACTAAAATGTAAAATTCACTAGAGGGACCAAACAGCATATTTGTTTGAGTAGGCAGAAAAAGAATTAGCGAACCTGAAGATAGGCAGAGATTATCCAATCTAAGAAACAGGGGGGGAAGAAAAAGAATGAAGAAAAATTAAGAGCCTCAGATATCTATGAGATACTATCAAGCATACCAACAAACAACATAGTCCTAAGAGAAGAGAAAGGTTATGTGTACTATTTAACTCTATAAAGAAATAATGACAGAAAAAACCCCAAATTTAATAAATATTAATCCATTCATCCAAGAAGCTCAAGAAACTTCACATAAGATAAACTCAAAGAGATCCACACCAAGATACATCAGAGTCAAACTGTCACATGCCTAAGACAGAGGGAGAATCTTGAAAGCAGAAAGAGAAAAATAACTCATCATATACAGAGGTTCTTCAATAAGATTAACAGCTGACTTTGTATCAGAAACCACTGCAGTCCAGAAGGCAGAGTTGACATATTCAAAGCACTGAAAGAAAAAGAATGTCAAGCAAAAATTCTATATCCAGCAAAACTACCCTTCAATAGTAAAGGAGAAATAAACACATAGATCAATGGAATAGAATGGAGAGCCCAGAAATAAGCCCATACTTTTATATAGTCAATTAATCTATGATAAAAGAGGTAAGAATATACAAATGGGGGAGAAGACACTTTCTTTAATAAACAGTGCTGGAAAAACTGGACAGCTGCATGCAAAAAACAGAAAAAAGAAACTGCACCACTTTCTTATACCATGCACAAAAATAAACTCAAAATGGATTAAAGACCTAAACATGAGACCTAACACCATAAAACTCCTAAAAGAAAACATTGGCAGTAATATGGTTGATGTTGACCTTAGCAACATTTTTCTAGGTATGTCTCCTTAGGCAAGGGAAACAAAAGCAAAAATAAACTATTGGGGCTACACTAAAATAAAAAACTTCTGCACAGTGAAGGAAACCATCAACTAAATGAAAAGGCAACCTACTGGATAGGAGAAGGTATTTGCAAATGATATATCTGGTAAGTGGCTAATATCCAAAATATGTAAATAATCTATATAACTCAACACCAAAAAAACAATCTGACTAAAAAAATAAGCAGAAGACCTGAACAGACACTTTTCCAAGGAACACATACATATAGCCAACAAACACATGAAAAGATGCTCAACATTGCTAATCATCATGAAAATGCAAACCAAAATGAGATTATTACCTTACACCAGTCAAAATGGTGAGTATCAAAAAGACAAGAAATAAAAAGTATTGGCAAGGACATGGAGAAAAAGAAACCCTTGGACACTGTTAGTGGGAATGTAAATTGGTACAATCACTGTGGAAAACAATATGAAGGTTCCTTAAAAAATTAAAAGTAGAAATACCATATAGTCCAGTAATTCCACTACTGGTATTTACCAAAAGGAAAAACAACAATAACAACTCTAATTCAAAAAGATATATGTACCCCTGTGTTTACTACAGTGCATAATACCCAAGATATGGAAGCAACCTAAGTGTCCATTGACAGATGAATGCATAAAGAAGATGGAATATTAGAATATTGCTCAGCCATAAAAAAGAATGAGATCTTGCCATTTGCAACAACGTGGGTGGACCTAGAAGGTATTCTTTTAAATGAAGTAAGTCAGAGAAAGACAAATACCATATGATTTCATTTGTATGTGGAATCTAAAAAACAAAACAAATAAACAAAGAAGAAACAAACCCATCAATACAGGGAACACACTGGTGGTTGCCAGACGGGAGGGAGCCAGGGGAATGGGCAAAAAGGTGTAAAAGGGAGGGAAATGTACAGGCTTTCAATTATGGAATTACTAAGTCAGGGAGATGAAAGGTACAGCTTGGGGAATATTATAATATTACAATAGTATTGTAGTAGCACTGTATGACAGACCATAGTTACCCTTGTGGTTAGCACAGCATAACATACAGAGCTGCTGAATCACTATGCTGTATACCAAAAATTAATATAATATTGTATGTCAACCGTACTGAAAAAAAGTAAAGGATAAATTAAGACATTCCTAGGTAAACAAAACAGAGAATTCATCACTAGCAGATTTCCCTTTAGTATTTAGGACCTACTAAAGAGAGTCTCTCAGGGTCAAATAAAAGGACACTAGAAACTAAGTCAAATACATATGAAGAAGTAAAGAGTACTGGTAAAAGTTAACTATATAGGTAAATGTAAAAACAATATAAAATGAATTTTTGTTCCTAACTTTTTTTCTATCTTATTTCAACAACTGTATAAAGCAATAATTATAAAGCTTTATAGATGGGTTTATAATGTATAAAGATGTACTATGTATTACAACAGCAGCAGAAAAAAAAGAGGAAGGGAAGGAGTTATACTGGAACAAAGCTTTTGAATCCTATTGAAATTAAATTGGGGGTACTGATCCAAACTAGATTGTTTTAAATTAAGATGTTAATTGTAATCCCTGGGGCAATCACTCAGAAAACAACTCAAAATGTATAGTGAAAGAAACAAGAGAATAACATTAGTATCTATTTTATATAAAGGAGGCAATAGAGAGAAATAGTAGAATAAAATAAAAAGACCTAGGACATATAGAAAACACATAGCAACAAGGCAGACATAAATCTTTTATCAGTAATTACATCAAAAGCAAATGGCCTAAAACTGTACACTGTCTTCACATGAAAATACTAAAAATGTGGCTGTTTATTACTATAGTTTCCATGATACTCAAGATAAATAAAATTATCATGACCTAGATTTACTTGATTTTTTAAAAACTACTATGTAAAATTTCAGACAGACACAAAAGTACAAAGAATAGTATGATGAGCTCCATATATCCCTATCTACATTAACCATTCACTCATGGCTATCCTCATTTCATCCATACTCCCAATCCAGTTTCCTCTACCCCACAATGGATTATTTTTGAAGCAAATCTCAAATATCATTTCATCAGAAATAAATAATCTGCATTCATTAGAAATTAATCTGGGGGTAGGGGCACCTGGGTGGCTCGGTTGGTTAAGTGTCTGACTTTGGCTCAAGTCATGATCTCACAGTTCGTGAGTTTGAGCCTCCCGTCGGGCTCTGTGCTGACAGCTCGGAGCCTGGAGCCTGCTTCGGATTCTGTGACTCCCTCTCTCTGCCCCTCCCCTGCTCACACTCTGTCTCTGTCTCTCAAAAATAAACAAACATTAAACCCTTGAGAAAGTCGGGATAGAAGGAACATACTTAAAGATCATAAAGGCCATTTATGAAAAGCCCACAGCTAACATCATCCTCAACGGGGAAAAACTGAGAGCTTTTTCCCTGAGATCAGGAACACGACAGGGATGCCCACTGTCACCGCTGCTGTTTAATATAGTGCTGGAAGTTCTAGCATCAGCAATCAGACAACAAAAGGAAATCAAAGGCATCAAAATTGGCAAAGATGAAGTCAAGCTTTCGCTTTTTGCAGATGACATGATATTATACATGGAAAATCCGATAGACTCCACCAAAAGTCTGCTAGAACTGATACATGAATTCAGCAAAGTTGCAGGATACAAAATCAATGTGCAGAAATCAGTTGCATTCTTATACACTAACAATGAAGCAACAGAAAGACAAATGAAGAAACTGATCCCATTCACAATTGCACCAAGAAGCATAAAATACCTAGGAATAAATCTAACCAAAGATGTAAAAGATCTGTATGCTGAAAACTATAGAAAGCTTATGCAGGTAATTGAAGAAGATATAAAGAGATGGAAAGACATTCCCTGCTCATGGATTGGAAGAATAAATATTGTCAAAATGTCAATACTACCCAAAGCTATCTACACATTCAATGCAATCCCAATCAAAATTGCACCAGCATTCTTCTCGAAACTAGAACAAGCAATCCTAAAATTCATATGGAACCACAAAAGGCCCCGAATAGCCAAAGTAATTTTGAAGAAGAAGACCAAAGCAGGAGGCATCACAATCCCAGACTTTAGCCTCTACTACAAAGCTGTCATCATCAAGACAGCATGGTATTGGCATAAAAACAGACACATAGACCAATGGAATAGAATAGAAACCCCAGAACTAGACCCACAAACGTATGGCCAACTCATCTTTGACAAAGCAGGAAAGAACATCCAATGGAAAAAAGACAGTCTCTTTAACAAATGGTGCTGGGAGAACTGGACAGCAACATGCAGAAGGTTGAAACTAGACCACTTTCTCACACCATTCACAAAAATAAACTCAAAATGGATAAAGGACCTGAATGTGAGACAGGAAACCATCAAAACCTTAGAGGAGAAAGCAGGAAAAGACCTCTCTGACCTCAGCCGTAGCAATCTCTTACTCGGCACATCCCCAAAGGCAAGGGAATTAAAAGCAAAAGTGAATTACTGGGACCTTATGAAGATAAAAAGCTTCTGCACAGCAAAGGAAACAACCAACAAAACTAAAAGGCAACCAACGGAATGGGAAAAGATATTTGCAAATGACACATCGGACAAAGGGCTAGTATCCAAAATCTATAAAGAGCTCATCAAACTCCACACCCGAAAAACAAATAACCCAGTGAAGAAATGGGCAGAAAACATGAATAGACACTTCTCTAAAGAAGACATCCGGATGGCCAACAGGCACATGAAAAGATGTTCAACGTCGCTCCTTATCAGGGAAATACAAATCAAAACCACACTCAGATATCACCTCACGCCAGTCAGAGTGGCCAAAATGAACAAATCAGGAGACTATAGATGCTGGAGAGGATGTGGAGAAACAGGAACCCTCTTGCACTGTTGGTGGGAATGCAAATTGGTGCAGCCGCTCTGGAAAGCAGTGTGGAGGTTCCTCAGAAAATTAAAAATAGACCTACCCTATGACCCAGCAATAGCACTGCTAGGAATTTATCCAAGGGATACAGGAATACTGATGCATAGGGGCACCTGTACCCCAATGTTTATAGCGGCACTCTCAACAATAGCCAAATTATGGAAAGAGCCTAAATGTCCGTCAACTGATGAATGGATAAAGAAATTGTGGTTTATATACACAATGGAATACTACGTGGCAATGAGAAAAAATGAAATATGGCCTTTTGTAGCAACATGGATGGAACTGGAGAGTGTGATGCTAAGTGAAATAAGCCATACAGAGAAAGACAGATACCATATGGTTTCACTCTTATGTGGATCCTGAGAAACATAACAGAAACCCATGGGGGAGGGGAAGGAAAAAAAAAAAAAAAAAAGAGGTTAGAGTGGGAGAGAGCCAAAGCATTAGAGACTGTTAAAAACTGAGAACAAACTGAGGGTTGATGGGGGGTGGGAGGGAGGGCAGGGTGGGTGATGGGTATTGAGGAGGGCACCTTTTGGGATGAGCACTGGGTGTTGTATGGAAACCAATTTGACAGTAAATTTCATATATTAAAAAATAAAAATAAAAAAAAAAATAAACAAAAATAAACAAACATTAAAAAAAAAAAACATTAAAAAAAAAAAAAAGAAATCTGGGGGCGCCTGGATGGCTCAGTCGGTTAAGTGTCCTACTTTGGCTCAGGTCATGATCTCACAGTTCTTGAGTTTAAGCCCAGTCAGGCTCTATGCTGACAGCTGAGCCTGCTTCAGATTCTGTGTCTCCCTCTCTCTCTGTACTTCCCCTGCTTGTGTGTGCTTGCTCTCGCTCTCTCTCTCTCTCTCTCTCTCTCTGTCAAAAATAAATAAACATTAAAAAAAATAATCTGCATTTTGAGAAAATTAGATACATTCATTTTATACCTATAGTATAGAAAAGGGCTAGATATGATAGCAGCAGAAAATCGTAAATCTAAGATTACTTTTAAAAGCAATGCTATACAACGGGGCACCTGGGTGGTTCAGTCAGTTAGGCGTCCAGCTTCGGCCCAGGTCATGATCTCCAGGTTCGTGGGTTCGAGCCCTGTGTCGGGCTCCGTACTGACAGCTCAGAGCCTGGAGCCTGCTTAGGATTCTGTGTCTCCCTCTCTCTCTCTCTCTCTGCCCCTCCCCGACTTGTGCTTGCTCGCTCTCTCTCTTTCTCTCTCTCTCAAAAATAAATAAACCTTAAAAAAAATTAAAAGCAATGCTATACATTTTTCAAAATTCCTAAAGACATTTTAGAAATAAAGTTCTTTTCAATATAGTTTTTATTCTAATGTCTTGTTTACCTGTCTCTGCTCTCAGGATTCCATTCTGTTTTTGACCTATTTAGTAAGGTTTTATCTGAAGATTCACTTTTTCTTGTTGAAGAATCATGGTTATTCAAAATCTGTTCCAATAGTCTTACATTTCCTACAATAAGAGAAATACAGTATTATATTTAAAGTACTAATTCATTTTTTTTTTATATATAAGAGCTCACATATGTTTGTAGGCTTTAAATACACTCATCAAGTCAAACCAAATATTTATAACTCATGAAAACTACACTGTTTAAAATTCAGGCCTGAATTTATTTCTATCACAGAAAAAAGGAATTTGAATGAGACATATCATCATCACAAAGCCCAGTAAATTGTAAGATTTTTATCAAGAGTTAAAGGGAGATTTGACTGCTTTAAAAAAATTTTTTTAATGTTTATTTATTTTTGGGAGACAGAGACAGAGTATGAGTAGGGTAGGGGCAGAGAGAGAGGAGGACACAGAATCCGAAGCAGCCTCCACGCTCTGATCTGTCAGCACTGAGCCTGACATGGGGCTCAAACTCACTAGCCGTGAGATCATGACCTGAGCCAAAGTCGGACACTTAATGGACAGAGCCACCCAGGCACACCTTTGACTGTTTCTTTACAGCAACTGTTAGTTGAATCTCTCTGTTAGTCTCATCTTTAATGAGACTACATAACAACTTTTATCTTTTGGTAAAGCTAGTTTAGCAAAGATTTTAGTATCTTTAAAACTCTTTAAATGCATCCAAGACAAGGCTTGAATGCATTTAAGTGATTCCCAGAATAAAAGCTTATATTTAACATTTTCACTTACTTTTACTAGAAGGGCTTTATTTTAAGGGTCTGTAACAAATTATTATTTCAGGTCACTTATAAAAGTTCTTGTCTGGGGTGACTAATGGCTCAGTCAGTTAAGCGTCCAACTCAATTTTGGCTCAGGTCATGATGTCATGGTTCCTGAGATGGAGCCTGGCATCAGGCCCCATGCTGTCAGCAGAGCCTGCGTAGGATTCTCTCATTCCCTCTCTCTCTGCCCCCCCCCCCACCACTCGTGCTGTCTCTCTCTCTGTCTCTCAAAATAGATAACCTTTAAAAAAAATAATAAAATAAATAAAAGTTCTTGTTTGCTATTAAATAGTTAGTACCTTAACACTTTTTCCAACTGAACACAGTAATAAATGTAAATTTCTCTGAGTTTCACTACTGAAATTCACACCTAACAATATAAGAAAACATGCTCTGATGATCAGCCTTACCTTTAGTAAAGTATCATTTTTATTAATAATAAAACTTATTCATTAAAGGCTTAAGTAATAACCTGTTGAAAATAATCAGAATAATTATAAACATGTATCTCCAACTCCTTCTACAAAGAATCTAAAGAAGCTTGATTTGCCCAGTAAGTATCATTTAAAGAGAAATACTGAAAATAGAATTCCTACTATCATCACTACTTGGTGCATAAGAGAATTATAAAATCAGGGGTGTGGAAATCTGTTTCTAATTTGAGGTAGGTCTAGATAAAGTAGTGGATGCTAGTCATGATTGTTTTATTACCTGAATGACCTACTGTCTCCATATTTTCTTTTTCTTCCATGGGATTTCCCCTCTTTGAGATCTTATCATCCTTTGAAACCGGTATAGGAGCAAACCTTCGAGGTGCTGGTGTCTCCAATGGAGATTTCTGTTTATCAAAACCCGTATCTTCAACCTCTCTAGAAGGTGCTTTAAAAGAAAATAAAGGAAATAAATTCAACTTATTTTAAAAAGAACAATTTTGTAGAGTGTTACTCTTCCCCATATTTTAAAAATAAAGCAAATTATATAGGATATACAAATTATAAGTAAATAGAAATAACTCCATCCTCACTAGAAATCAAAAGAAATAAAGGCTATAAACATTTTACACTTACAGCTAATAAACAAAAAAAAAAAAAAAAAAAAAAAAACAATATGACAACATGCAGTACTATTTAAGCTGTAGTGAAATGGCATAGCCAGACACTGCTCCTGGCATGAAAACTAATAAAACCATCTGGCACTAAGTATAGGAAGTCTTGAAGTTTTTATACACTTTGATCTAGTAATCTTACTCTTGGGAATTTATCCTGAGGACACAACCTAAAAGAATGACATTACATATATGATGACTTCATCACAGTATTATTTATAAGGAAAAAACTCTAAAATCTGCCTGAATGTCCAATAACTGTTAAGTAAATTGTGTTTACAATAAACTATCCTTTCATCATTAAAAATTAATATTATGAAGATGATTATGTAAAACATGGGAAATACTTTTGATATGCTAGTAAAAAGCAGTACAAAATTATATTTATGCTACAACTGCAGTACATAAAAATAATGTACGCCCAAGAAAAAGTATTGAAAAATAAAAAGTTTGGGCACCTGGGTGGCTCAGTCAGTTCAGCATATAATACCTCTTAATTTCTGCTCAGGTCATGATCCCAGAGTTGTGGGACCAAGCCCCGAGTCAGCTCCCGCTGAGTGTGCAGCCTACTTAAGATTGTCTCTCTCTCCCTTTGTCTCTTTCCCCTACTCATGCTCTTTCTCTCTAAAAAAAATAAAATAAAATAAATAATAATAATAATAATAATAATAAGTAAAGACGCCTGGGTAGCTCTGTTGGTTAAACATCTGACTTTGGCTGGGATCATGATCTCCCAATCCGGTCTGAGTTAGAGCCCCGCATCGGGCTCTGTGCTGACAGCTCAGAGTCTGGAGCCTGTTTTGGATTCTGTCTCCCTCTTCCTCTGCCCTTCCCCCACTCATGCTCACTCTCTCTCTCTCTCTCAAAAATAAACATTTAAAAAAATTGAAAAAAATAAGTATATAAAATAAGTTAAAAATGTTAAAAAATAAAAATAGAAAGTTTAAGTTTACATTTACTCATTTTTTAAAATTTTCTTTTACTGTCACTAAAATATACAAAGAAAGACAACCAATAAAACATGCATTTTTCCTTTAAAACTCAAGTCTAGGGGCCCCTGGGTGGTTCAGTCGGTTAAGCGTCTGACTTCGGCTCAGGTCACGATCTCACAGTTCATGAGTTCGAGCCCCGCGTCGGGCTCTGTGCTGACAGCTCAGAGCCTGGAGCCTGCTTCACATTCTGTGTCTCCCTCTATCTCTGCCCCTTCCCTGCTCATGCTGTGTCTCTCTCTGTCTCAAAAAAAATAAATAAATAAACATTAAAAAAAATAATAAAACTCAAGTCTAAAAAGCAAAATTATGAGCAAGTAATTCTCCAGAACGGAGAATGAAATGTCCACTTCTTTTGAAAGCATGTAGCTGGTTCATACTGAAACCTGAGTTCTGGCCAAATAGACAAACTCACCCTCAAGTCAGGTGACCAGAAGCAGGCAAGTCATAACCTTTCTGTGCTTCATCTTCCTCACTTCACAACTTAAAAATTGATTCATACTACCTTCACAACAGTTTTGTAAGGACCACTCATTTGTGGAAAAATATAGAGCAGCTTACAAGTCTAAGGAGTCTTTAATGCGCCTATAATACAACAATGCTCTAACGTATCAAATGTTGAGGATATTGTACTACATGGATCTGTGTATCATAAAAGGGATAGCCCTTGATTTCCATTAATTCATTATTCAAATATCAATAATTTAGAAACATATTTATTCACTTATTTTAAATTCCAGAGCTTTAATACAAATTGGTTATGCATTCCTTTGTTGTTACTATAAACAAAGATTTTTTAAATTCTATTACTAACTGTGAAAATAATTAGAAATAGCTTATTATTGTAGTAAGGTGGTTTCTCTCCTGAAAGAATCAATAAAAAGAGTAAATATGCAGTTAGGGAATTGGAAAATTGATTACAAGCATTTGTGATACTAGACAAATGAATTTTTCTCAACTTGTAAGTGCTTCTGACAATTTATGAAGGTTATTAATTAAAACCATACAGTAGGACATGACCCCTAATTTGACTGAACAAGTTCTCAAATGACAAAAAAATTAACTCACAAGAACTAATTTTGTAGAATGAAGACTTAGTCTTCCACCACCTAGTAAGCAAGTTTTTGGCTGCCATTCTATAAAGAAAATTCATAGCTAATATGTTTTATTCACAGAGAACTACATATTTTTACCTTGTCTGGAAGCAAATGTGTTATGTGAAGACAGATTACTGCTACCAAGATCAGAATAGTCTGGTTGTACAGAATACTTTTCCATCACTCTGGAAGGAGGCATACTAACAGGCTGAAAACTATTGGTCTTGAGCGCAGCACTAATGAAATGAGTCTAGGAGACATAAAATTATTTGATCAATTTCAAATACCATTTAAAAGAGCTAGATGACAGACTACATTAAAACTTACTAGAGGACTTGAAAAAATGTATTAGATTTAATAAGCAATAAAAATACATATATTACATGCAGTTACGCACTGCAGCAGTGATGTCACTGGGTTAAGCCTGGCTCTGTGGTGTGACCTTATTCATTTTATTTAATCATTCTAAACCTCAGTTTCCTCCTTTCTACTTCTGAGATGGCTCAGGAGCCACTGAGGCATGCTAGGAGATGACCAAAAGGAAGGAGCCCTAGACCTCTACTTCAGCCAGAGAATTTCAAACCAAAATATCTCATCTTTTATATCCTGCATGATTTTGTTTGAAGGATTAAAAAACATTGCTAGTAGGCACTCAAATTAGCAGCAGCAACAATAACATATGCATTTAAATATAAACAGGAACTACAAGGACAGCTGTTTTCAGTACTATTTATTAAAATACCTGGAATGTGTATGTATCTTACCTAATAAAACTAATTTCAAAAGAGGGTCTCATACCAGGTAAAGGAAAACCTAACAAGACTTACAGTTTTACAGAATTCTTAAAAATGTGTAGACATCTCTCTACGTAAAACATATGGGACAGACTCAACAAATTTCATTTCATGAAGCATTTATCGAATTACTAATGTACCTAGTATGTCACTAAAACTTCAACTTTCTCTGTAATTAGAAGCTTTATAAATAAGATGTCTGAATTAGAAAAGATCCCATTCTTCCAAATTAAATGCAGAAGTAATTTATTATTTATGGAAGACTAGATAAATGGCAGACAGGCATATAATGAAGACAAGTAGGACCCTTTCCTTAAGAAATCAATGTGCTTTTCAAATCTGTCATCTCATTTTACCCTGAACAAAAAAATAAATAAATAAAAGGTTTTTCTGAGTAAAGAAATCAAGGCTCAGCGAAGTGCAGTTATTTGCAGACTGAAGACCAGTCTTCTAATAGACCCACTCCTAGCTTCTCATGAGACACCATGCTGCACACACAATCTTAGTTGTGCATGTAGTACTTACTAAAACCTTACTTTGTATGGCCATAACCACTCCACTGAAAATACAATCTTCAACTACATGGAAAGCTCAAGCCAAGTTCTATTAAGAAGTTTTGAAAATTATAGCAGATTAGTGTTTACTCTGTGTTAACATACTGAGTTATAAAAAACTTATTTTTCTGTATTCTTCTGAATGTGATATTTTAATTTTTTTAAGTGTTAAACTTACACATTAATTAGACAAAAATAAAAGTAAATTAAAACCAATGCATTTATAGTGCAGGTCATTCATTCACTTAAAGAAAATGTGTGTGTATATATATAGCCCCTGAGTGCGGGGTACTATCCCAGGACTTAGAAATTCAAAAATAAATAAGAAACTGTACTATCAGCTCCTTGTGAGGATAACTCTTCTTTTTATAATATCCCCATGCCTCATATTCAAAAGGCAATTAAATATGTTCATTCTTTTAATTAATTAAATGCAGAAGCAATGTGTATACTGGCTGGTTACTCATCAGAATCATTACAGAACTTCCTATTCCCAGGTCCCATCTCAGACCTACTGTCTCAATCCCTGAGAGGTACAAGCATGTGTATTTTTATAAAGCATTTCAAGTGATTCTGATGCACATTCTCAAGCTAACAACCACTGATGTAAACAAGTCATGGCAATCTAATATTAGCATTGTAAAAATGGTATGAACAGAAATACCACAAAAGAAGGAAAAGCCAACTCTAAGAAGTGTCCTACAGAACTAATGATACTTGAACTTGAATGTGCAGAGAAGTCTCCACATGGAGAGGAAGAGTGATAATAAACAAATCATTATTTAAGAACTAAAGCTGCAACAATCTAATGAGCTATTATTGCAATTATCAACAAATATCAGTTTAGGGACGCAAGTGATAAAAAACCATGAAATGTGTGCTGGCTTTATTATAGATACCTGAATATCTATTTGTTGCTGTTGTAATTTTTCAAGATGCCTAATGTGCTGTTCCATAAAAACATTCATTTGCTTTTCATGATCATGACAATGTAATTTCTCGTGTTTATTCTGAATACTTGTTTGTTGCTCTGTAACACGCTGTAACTGTTTATCAGTCTCCTGTAACTTATTGAGTAATTCTGTAACAGAATTGACTTTTGCTTCCAAATCACTCTGTACCTAAAATAACAAAATATCAAAGGATATAAAAAATACGATCAGTTACTAGAAATGTTGTTTAAAGTGATTTCTAATAAAAATGATCAAACCGGATTTTTACTCTCTAAATCTCTGATGATTTTATACCTTTATTTTTAGAATCACAGAAATAAAAGGCAAAAGACAGCTATTCTGAAGTAGATCTTTTTTCTCATTAATAACACATTTGCAACAAAAGAATTTTTATAATTCCAGAAATGAAATAGTAATTAAAAAGAAGCAAATAACACAACAAATTAGCTTTAGAAACTTCACTCATCTCAGACTGAATTAGGTCAGCAGCCTGGAATCCTAGTCTTAGATCAGCCACCTATTAGCCCGGGGACCTGTGCCACTCTAACTGTTTCTCAGTTTTCCCATTTGCAAACTGAGGCGGGTGGCACAATCTAGGGGTGCCTTTCCAAAATAAGGATGAGCAGTTGTCCCAGGTTGCCCAGGACTTGGGGGCTCCCTGGATGAGCCTGGATCAATGCTAAATCCAGGCAGTCCTTGATCCTTTAGCATTATCACAGCATGGGGGGGGGGGGGGGCGGGTAGGTCTCAATGCCTGAGGTAATATACAACCACCAACAGGAAAATTCTTTCAAAGTGAGAGCAACTAGAACAACCTTAGTCTATAGTTGGATACAATCACTTGTAGAATCAGTTCCTAGTAAATAATTTTACATTTCACAAAGATGTTGTGAGTATCTGGGGTAAAATATATACTTTTATCAGCGGAGCTGCTGTTGCAATGGCAGCCGCAGTTGCTGCGGCCACGGTTGTGGCTGAATCAATTCCACTGGGTGACGTTCTAGTCTCCTGAGTAACAGCGTCCTTTTCTGTGCCTGCATCTTCTAAAAGCTGTACCTTTACTTCCTTAAAAACAGGCATGTTTTGAGTTCTGTAAATAAAAAATGTATAAAAATATATTCAGCAAGCTACATGGAACCATTTCAACAAGCACCTAGAGTGGTAATCTGCTGAAGGTGGGTTTTCTAGATTTTTTAAAACATTAAATCACTTGGTTTTCCCTATAAGGATCTTACCAGTCATTTGGTTCATGAAATCTATGAAAGGTCAGGTCACTAACTAAACACTAAAGAAATAAAATAATTCCTTGAAGGCTATGATATTTCAGATAATAAGGCTTACATATATGAAAAAGACATGAGCACAATTACCAAGATACATAATCAAGAAGTATGAATTCAAATCATGTAGAAAAAGTTCTAAGAATTCAAGTACTATGTGTTACTTCCAAAGAAAGACAACCTAAGATAAATTTTTAAAACTGCTAAAAACTGTTTTTAATTCTAGCTCATTTAGATTTAATAGATGTCACACAGTTTGTTAAAACGGGGCACAAAACACAGTTTTAAGCAACCTGGATTAAAAATGAGAGCAAATAGATACATATTTATAATGAAAGATTTAACTAAATACCAACAAAACAAAACTGATTGATTGTGTTCTATATTTGGTCTGAAAAAAAGAGAGAGTGAGACAGACAGACAGAGACAGAAAGGAACCACGGATGGGGCACCTAGGTGGCTCAGTCTGTTAAGCGACCGATTTTGGCTAGGGTTATGATCTCACTGTTCATGAGTTCAAGCCCCGTGTTGGGCTCTGTGCTGACAGCTCAGAGCCTGGAACCTGCTTCAGATTCTGTGTCTCTGCCCCTCCCCCGCTCAAACTCTGTCTCTCTCTCCCTCAAGAATAAACAAACACTTAAAAAATAAATAAATAAATAAATAAATAAATAAATAAATAAATAAATAAATAAAAAAGGAACCACTGACAAAACCAGAGTCCCTAGTGAAGTCCAAATAAGATGAGAAGGAATGCACTCCATCTCTAGCTGCTGGACTTTCCAGCTGATCTCTAAGTAAAGACCCAGAGCAGCTCGTAAACTTACTCGCTTTGATATTTCCTCATTTTGACTAAGTGCATCTGTCTCAAAATTTTGGCATTATCTTCCACTTCTCTATCTTCCACTTACCTTCTCACACCCCATGGAGTCATCAAGTTTTGTCAATTATTTCATCACAATTGCAGGAATGATGTCACAGAACTACAGAGGCAGGGGGAACCCAAAAGACCACCGATCCTAACTTCCTAATTTTATAGATGAAACGGAGGTTCACAGAGGTAACAGGATTTACTTGATCAAGGTCACAGAACAGTAAGGTAGGGTTGGTAAGATCCTAGAGATCTTCCCACAACATCTCACTCTCTCAGAATAGTACTTCTCCCTTCGTGCTTCTCCTTCTCTGGTAAAAAAAACAAAAACAAAAACAACCCAACTTCATCACCTCTGGCCAACTATTTCATTCTTGCAGATTTTATTCATTTAAAAAGTTCCCAAATACATTTCTCCACCATTCAACAATATAAAATTATTCCTTAGAGACAAATGGGTAGGCTAATTTCTTCTGTTTGACCTTCCACACATACTATCCTCTGGCCATGCCCTCGCCTCCTATCACTTCACAGACAACTCTCAGGAGTCACACTGCTCCTCACTGGCTACACCACACCCTTGCCTCAGCTGACTCCATGCTTCTCACTGATCTCTCAACCTTCCTCCATTCAACTTTAAGATCCAACACAAGCCTTCCCCTTTTCAAAACCTTGTCCTTAAACACTTCTAATTGATCTGTCCCTTCCTAGCTCCTTTTGCTTTTACTGCCCACACTACACAATTGAGGCTTGATAAGCAGCCATCCCATGGTTTAAATGTCTATGCAGAACAGTTTCATAATCTATTAAATGCAATACTGCTTCCTATCACAGTTCTAATCACTCATTCCTCCACATACATACATATTCTCTCCCCAACTAAGCTCTAAGCAACCTGGGGCGGAGGTGGGGGCAGAGAAGGGGGATTTCTTAAATGCCAAACAGCAAGTAAGAAAGAACTAAGCACATAGCAGGCTCTCAATATAAATCGGATTAAGTGACGTTGAAAAAAGTATAATTCAGATATTCCTGTCTTTTAGTATTCTTGTCTTAAGTCTGAATGTGTTTACCCTTTAAGATCGTTCATTCTACATGATTACATTAAATTAATCAATAAGAGGGGCGCCTGGGTGGTTCAGTCGGTTAAGCGGCTGACTTCCACTCAGGTCATGATCTCACAGTTCATGAGTTAAAGCCCCACGTCGGGCTATGTGCTGACAGCTCAGAGCCCGGAGCCTGCTTTGGATTCTGTGTGTGTGTCTCTCTCTGACCCTCCCCCTGCTCACACTCTGTCTCTGTCTCAAAAGTAAATAAACATTAAAATAAATAAAGTGAAAGTAAATTAACCAACAAGAGAAATAACAAGGTAAAACTAGACATCAACTTCTTTATAGGCTTTTAAGTTTTGTTTTTTCTAATTATCAAATTAAGTCCTCAACGTAACAAATGTAAATAGCTATGAAGTGTAAAAAACTGGGAAAAAAGAAATTTTTTCTTCAATTTTTTTCTTTTTCAGAATTTTTTGAAAGTTTATTTATTTTGAGAGAGATAATCCAAAGCAGGCTCTGCACCAAGTGCAGACCCAACATGGGGCTCAATATCATGACTCTGAGATCATGACCTGAGCCCAAATCAAGAGTCAGATGCTTAACCCATTGAGCCATTCAGGCGCCCCAGAGTCCTTTCTCAGTGAACACTACTACTGACCATGCATTTATACAAACCAAAAATCTGGGATTCATCCTTAGCTCCTTCTTCACTCTCACATCTAATTGTCAATTCCATCTCTAAGTCATCTTCCAAATCCGTCTACTCTTCTCCAAACCAGCATGCCTTCACCCTACCATCCTCCAATGTATTGAGGACCAACTGAATCTCTCTCAAAGAGATCCCTACAAAATTTGTAGCCAGTTGGTTTCCTGGACTGAATAGTTCAGTCCTCTTCTAATCCATCTATTTTTTTTTTTTTTTTTTAGGAGGAGGAGGGCAGAGAGAGAGAGAGAGAGAGAGAGAGAGAGAGAATCCTAAGCAGGCTCTGTGCTGTCAGTGCAATGCAGAGCCCAATGCAGGCTTGAACCCACGAACCACGAGATCATGACCTAAGCTGAACCCAAGAGTCAGATGCTTAACTGACTGAGCTACCCAGGCACCCCCTGATCCATCTTTTGATAACTGCTATCTGAATGAGCCTTTTAAGAATTATATATCATAATTTAACATTTTAAGATGATTTGTCACTTCTCTTCTTTAAAGTTTATAACCTAGCCCCTTGCTTCCTCTCCAGCTACACAGTAAGAGCATTCTACTCTGTTCTAGATGCTCTGGCCATACTTTTCATTCCTGGCTCCAGTCTATTACTTTTTACTAGTACAGCTTTAGAGCATATCATATCAAATGGGACAAATTTTCCATCATTCAAGTTCTTTCCCCCCATATTAGCTATTCTCAACTATGTGTATTCCATATGTATGTAATTATTATGTATATATATCCTCAACTGTATGTCCTTCCAGGTAAATTTTAGGATCACTTTGCCAAATTCCATCTACTATTCTCTAAAAACAATAAATTCAAGGGGCGCCTGGGTGGCTCAATTGGTTAAGCATCCAACTTCGGCTCAGGTCATGATCTCACGGTTGGTGAGTTCAAGCCCCACATATAAACTCTCTGTTGTCAGCACAGATCCTGCTTTGGGTCCTCTGTCCCCCTCTCTCTCTGCCCCTCTCCCATGTGCTGTCTCTCAAAAACAGATAAACATTTTTAAAAACCACAATAAATTCAAGTGACATTGACTACAGCAAAATCTATCTCTTGAGACATAGTTAGATTGTCTTTTAACCCAACAGGGGTCATTTTTGTATTTCTGATTCAGTTATTATTCTATACATTGCAGTCAGCTTCTCAACGCCTTTCCTAGTTTGTTTTTGCTTTCGAATTCTGTTCATTCATTCTGAATGGGAAGAGACCTACTAAGAAGTGTAGTGTTCAATTACTGTTCACTGTCTATTTGTTAATGAACAACTTCTCCCTCCCTGATCTGAGAGTTCTGAGAGATTTCAGTTCGAAGAGTTCTAACTTGAAAACAAGTTGATAAGGTCCCTACTATGGTTGCAAGCAACCTCTTCTTCTGGAGGGTCAGCTGGAAGGAGTGGTAATCACTGTCTGTCCAAATGAGTCAGATGTAATCTGTGATTTTTGGTTCAACTATAGACTTTGAAAGACCGTGCCACAATTCACGCCCTTACTTTCACTTTTTCTTATATATTTATAAACTCCAGGATATAATTTACCATCCAGTTTCCTTTCCTAACCACTATCTACATATTGGGAATCGTTTGGTGAGCAAAGGTAAAAAGGAAAAACATGATGAGGACAAACAACCAGCTATTAAACTCTGGCTGGCTCAGATCACCCCCTTGTGTTTTAGAGATAGTATTTACTTTTGTTAGTCCAATGCTTCCCAGTGCATAATATGTATGCCATGGACAACTGTAGGTGAAAAAATAATAAACTTTTAAACAGTTTTTATTTAATAGTTATAAATAGTTTGTTTATTTAAATTCTATTATTGAAAACACCATACTGATTTTCCATTTACTGAATATAAAATTTCCTTTTTTAATAAAATGAGAATTCAAAATGAAGTAAACATTTTTCTTATTTTCTAAGGGGCCTTCCAGACTGTACCATTTCAGGAGTAGGATACATTTAGCCTAAGGATATGTATCTCATCCCATCTCCACTAATGATAATAATAATAAAAATTGCCTCCAGAGTAGTGAAGACATATGCTTATCACGGTGCTGTTGTCAGGGTTGGTTTTGTATTTCATTGGTATTTAAGATAAACTTGGGAGGGAACATTTAGATGGAGTAGTAGCCGTGGTCTCCCTTCACTCCATCCAGATGCTAACCTTGTCCCTTTCTTAAATCTTGACAAGGAAAAGTCTAAACGTCCTTGGATAGTAAATAGTAAGTATTACGTATTCGGAACTAGTTGACCATTGCTACAAGTAGTATTGTGAAGTGATTAAGAGAGCAAATTCTAGAGGCAGACTGCCTGGGTCTGAATCCTAGCCCAGTGAATACTTCCTAAATGACCTGCGGAAAAATCAATCTCTGTGTGCCTCATCTATATGCATCTCTGTGTGCACATCTATGATGTGCCATCATGTTTCCTCATCTATAACATGGGGATTCTGTAAAATTGAGATGTGATGGAATATACTTCATTGGATTTTGTGAGTATTGAGTTAATGCTTAGAACAGTACTTCTTCTATACTAAAAATTGTTATAGCTGTTGAGTATTTTATGTGTCCAGCACCATAAAAAATGCTTTATACGTATTTCACACATTGAAAAATGAAACTAGGGGCGCCTGGGTGGCGCAGTCGGTTAAGCGTCCGACTTCAGCCAGGTCACGATCTCGCGGTCCGTGAGTTCGAGCCCCGCGTCGGGCTCTGGGCTGATGGCTCGGAGCCTGGAGCCTGTTTCTGATTCTGTGTCTCCCTCTCTCTCTGCCCCTCCCCCGTTCATGCTCTGTCTCTCTCTGTCCCAAAAATAAATAAAAAATAAAAAATAAAAAATAAAAAATGAAACTAATCTTTGAGAACCATATAAAAACATAAGAAATGGCCCACTTAATTTTTGTAAATGAAACTTACTTTTGTTTTAAAACTGCTCTCAGAGCATCCTTCTGTCCCATGGTGTATCGAGAAATAAAGATGTCATTTGCTGCAAAATTGAGACACAAAATATACTTCAGATTCCTAAAAATTTGTTAAATTTTAATAAAGCTACCAAAAAAAAAGCTTTTTAAGAATGCTTAGGAATTCAGCAATAAGATTTCTTAATTTTAAAAAATGTGAGTAGTAGCCGTGATCTACTAAATGACTACTAAATGACTGATTAATAATAGTCATAACCTGGGGCACCTGGGTGGCTAAGTCAGTTAAGCATCTGACTTCAGCTCAGGTCATGATCTCGTGGTTCATGGGTTCACTGGGCTCTGTGCTGACAGCTCGGAGCCTGGAGACTGCTTTGGATTCAGTGTCTCCCTCTCTCTCTGCTCCTCCCCTGCTCACACTCTGTGTCTCTCTCAAAAATAAATAAACATTAAAAAATATTTTTTTCAAATAGTCATAACCCTAGACCCTAGGGGAAAAAATATAATAAAAACACATGAGGCCAAATTGGAGCCATTTGCTCAAATTCAAAAGAGAAAACTGTGGATAAAAATAAAACTACATAAAAAATGTCACTACATTAATTTCTTCAAAGCATATTTTTAATTTTTTAATCTATTATCTTACCAGACTATTCAAAACTTAAATTCAGAATTTATAAATTCTTTTAAGTACTTAATCCCGAATTTATGCAATAGGTTAGTAATAAAAACATTACCATTACCACTGCAAACCTTTTTCTGGATTTTAAAGATTCCACTACTAGCCTAATTTGGAAGGAAAAACTAATTAAAATGAAATAATCAAAATAATAAGAAAAAAATGGGGGCGCCTGGGTGGCTCAGTCGGTTAAGCGGCTGACTTCAGCTCAGGTCATGATCTCGCGGTCCGTGAGTTCGAGCCCCGCGTCAGGCTCTGTGCTGACAGCTCAGAGCCTGGAGCCTGTTTCAGATTCTGTGTCTCCCTCTTTCTGACCCTCCCTCGTTCATGCTTTGTCTCTGTCTCAAAAATAAATAAACATTTAAAAAAATTTTAAAAATAATAAGAAGAAAAAAATGTAAGTTTATTTAATAAGTATCTTTTAAAAAAATCAATGAACATCTTAAAAGCTAAAAACCTAAAATCTTATCCTTATAAAGAAACTCCTGACACATACAACACAGATGAGCCATGAAGACCTGCTACCTGAAATAAGTCAATCATAAAACTAGAGGAGGGGGGGCGCCTGGGTGGCTCAGTCAGTTGAGCGACCGACTTGGGCTCAGGTCATGATCTTGCAGCTCATGAGTTCAAGCCCCGTGTCAGGCTCTGTGCTGACAGCTCGGAGCCTGGAGCGTGCTTCAGATACTGTGTCTCCCCCTCTCTGCCCCTAACCCACTCGCATTCTGTCTCTGTCTCTCTCAAAAATAAATAAACATTAAAAAAAAAAAAAAAAACTAGAGCAGGGGGAAATGGAGAGTTAGTGTTTAATGAGTACAGAGTTTCAACCGGGGAAGATGAAAAAGTTCTGGAAATGGATGGTGGTGATAACTGCATAATGTGAATGTATCTAATGCCACAGAACTGTACACTTAAACAAAAGAGAGAGAAAGAGCTAGATTCTGTTATGTGTATTTTACAAGGGGAAAAAAAAAGGAAAAGCAAATCTATCCTTTTACCTTTTTGTCTGTTGCTCTCTTCCAGTTTATCCACAGGCAACCCCTGCACTGCAACGTCTTTAGGAAAATCCTTTGGGATGTGAAAGGAAGAAATGAAAGGCTAAGATATCTTTATGATTTATTACTCATCAAGTAGCATTTACTAGCTATGTGACTACTATGTTCTAGGAGGGCAGGATTGTGTGCTTTTATAGACTTAGTTCCCAGAACCACTGCAATGCTTAGGTACCTTGAAGGTACTCGAGGATCAGCTGAATGAGCAAGTAAATGAACAAGCAAGCAACTGTGGCCCTGAAATTCATACTCAAATATCCATTTGCCACTTCTAGCAGAGAGAGTCATTTAACAATTCAGTTGCTACAGTTTAATGTGAAAATCTGATTCACTGTGAGTCAAAAGGAGTACATAAGGATGGCCAACACATAAAACAACATCACAAACTAATCACAGCATTCTTTATCACTGAGCTCAAATATGGTCTCAGAAGGCTTCTCTACTGGCAACTAGCTTTCTGTTCACATGTGTAACCCTAGTCTTCATCTTTAAGATTCTATTCAGTGCTAAGACACCATAACTTTTTGAGTACTAGGTTCATTCAACATTGCTCTTCACCTTCCTTAGACACATCTCTTTTTTTTTTCCTGCTAAGCAGAAAAGGGTAAAGAGAAAATCATTAAAAGAAAGTGATCCCCTGACAACAGGTATTAACTTCCTAAAAAATAGTTAATGAGGGGCACCTGGGTGGCTCAGTCAGTTGAGCATTCCACTTCAGCTACTATCATGATCTCACATCTCATGGTTCATGAGTTGGAGCCCGACATCAGGCTCACTGCTGTCAGCGTAGAGCCCGCTTTGAATCCTCTGTCCCCACCTCTCTCTCTGCCCCTCCCCTGCTCATGCTCTCTCTCTCTAAAATAAATAAAACATTAAAAAAAATAGTCAACGAGGTTAACAATACAATAGAATACAGTATCTGGGGAATTAATATAAAGGCCTCCTACAAATGAGTAAGAAGCATGGCATATAAATATGTAATTCACAAAAGAAGAAGGCAATATACATGAAAAAAACTTCTCCTTCAGTAATAATAAAAGAATGCCTTCTTAACCTATCAAAATGGCAACTTTTTTTTGGTCTACTTTTAATGCCCTGTATTGGTAAAGCTGGGGAAAAATAATACCACTAATTCTGCTCATGATCTTGCTGAATAATGTATATTGATACAGTCTTTCTAGAGGCAATTTAGAAACATTTCAAGAAGTGTGCATATCCTTTGATTTAATAATTTTACATCCAGAAATTAATCCTAATGAAATGACCTGAAATATACACCAGAATGTAAATCACATGGTTGTTTATATTATCAAAAATTGAGGGAAAAAACTTAATGTCAAATGACAGGAACATGAACAAATAAATTATGGTACACATACACTGAAATTCTATGAACCCATTAAAGTTTCTAGGGAAAAAAAAATCAATGGCATGGAAAAATATCCTTAATACTACCTAATAATAAAACAGTATGGTCCTATTTCATAAAACATGAAGGCAACAGTTGTTGACTTCAGCTACAGAATTTCTTCTTTCCTTTTTCTCTTTGTATTTTCTACAATGAATTTTAAAGTTTTTGTTTTCTTTCTACTCATGTGCAAGGACTGGCCCAAACAGGAATAGGGATATCTACTTTCTGGTAGTGTAGAGAAATACATATGAATAAAAGATAATGAATAAGCTTATAAATATGAGCATATCAGGCACAAACTCCTTTAGTTTCCTCATTAAAATAGCTTGATCAAGTCAATCCACACTGTAATCTTAGCACTCATTTATGAAACAAAAATGTGATACAAAAACAAACTACAGGTTGTATTCAAGAAAAAATGATAATGAACTGGATTTACTTTGCAGGCGTATTTTACCTTAAGCAATCTACACAAAACAAGCTTTGAGTCCATATTAAATCTAATGGAATCCTAATCATCTTCCAAAGATCATCGATTTATTTTCAATTATATAATAATAGCATATCCATGCATCTGGGAAATTATTTAGATGATGGAATTCAAAGACCATTAATCATTAAAAAAGGTCTGCTCAAAAAAGAACCAAAGAATACCAACCCAAAGGCTAGGCATTGACTCAGGGACCAGGTACAGCACATAATTACACATTTTTATTGTGAGTGTTTTACAAAGTTGATAAGTAAACAGCTTTAATTTCATTCTTACCAGGAATGAATTTCAATTTTCAAAATATTATATTGTGAAACTCTCTTCTTTAAAGACTTGTTTAATGGACAATTTATAGTCAACATTATGATTGGTGATCAAAATCTAATTAGATTGCATGAACAAAATATATTTATCATCAAATATTTTCAGGATTATAAAGGTAAAGATGAGAATTTCATGTTATTATTTTTTTTTAATTTTTTTTTTTTTAACGTTTATTTATTTTTGAGACAGAGAGAAACAGAGCATGAACGGGGGAGGGTCAGAGAGAGAGGGAGACACAGAATCCGAAACAGGCTCCAGGATCTGAGCAGTCAGCACAGAGCCCGATGCGGGGCTCGAACTCACGGAGCGCGAGATCGTGACCTGAGCCGAAGTCGGACGCTTAACCGACTGAGCCACCCAGGTGCCCCCATGTTATTATTTTTTAAAGACCGCTCAAAAAAACCACACATAAAACCTCACAATAGCTTGAATGATATATAATCACACCTCACTTTTTAAAAATGATGTTCCTACTGTTTCTTTGCCTTTACCTAACAGTAAGTTAAGTCTCTAGTTTAGAATATGTTTTCCTTAGCTCAGAGCAGAGCTTCTTTTCAGTTACAGTATTTCTCTCAGTGTTCAACATCTTAATAACTAGTATTTTTTATTCTATGGAAGATTGTTTAATGTCTCAATGCTATTCAAGTTGCAACTGTAGTATGTAAAACATTTCTTTGTAAGTGAAATTTAAGCAAAAACAAGGCCTGTTGCTCATCAAACATAATTTAAGAATACATTACTTAACAATACTGAAAAGTTTAACATGAATGGAATTACAAATTCTTTTGCTTACGCTTTCCGACACAGTAGAATTTTCTAGTGGAGGCTGCAGATAATTTCTAGCAGAAGTCAAGTCTGATGAACCTAACAAAACAAAGGAATCAATTTGAGTGATTTTAAAATCAGAACCTTTTCCTTTAAAAACTGTACAAGTATGATTCAAGAACTGTCAACTCCATATTAATGCAAAATCTATACTGGAAGGCACTTTTCATGCAAACAAACTTAAGATGTAATTAACATATATTCTGGTGAAAGTTTTACAGTTGATATTTAGGAAAATAAGGGTCAGTACTGACAATAAGTGGGATAAATATGTTTTAAAATATATCGTTACACTGTTGGATTTAGACAAAGCATGGGTAGAATCATTAGCCAGGAATAAAATATGTACATGATATAAAAGCAAGACTATTATGTCATACCCTCCCTCCCAAAAAAGCAGCATTATATAAGCATTTTTTTTTTGTTTTTGCACATATATTTATTAATTTGATCTTTACAATTATCAGTGAAATGGGCAAAGCATATGTCTTCTTCATTTTCACTGAACTCCAGACAGGTTAAGTGAATTGAAATACGGAAGCCATCAAGAGGCAGAAGTTAACGCTTTTCTACATGCCAAATTGAATAACACTATCCAAACAGAAGGTAGAGCATTTGGTAAAAACCCCTATTGATGAACAGTAAGCACATCATACTAGTTAAGTGTGTCCACCACAGATGTGAACAAGAACAATGTGCAAAAACCACACAAAGAAAAAACACAATGGGAAATGTTTCATTCATTCCACCTATTCGATATGATATATAGATTAGACTGACTATGCTAGCCATTTCCCCATGGAAAGGGGTCAGCTTTCAAACATCTATACAAACTAGATGTATCTTATGTTTGAGAATTTAAACATATAAAATCCTCTAAATTCTGAAACGCAAAAAACGAAATGAAAATAAAGACTAAAGATTTACAAAAGTGAGAACTATTCGGAGTCACATACCACATAACGTTCCCTTCAAGCTAGCCTCGGTTCTAACAGGAAGACGTTTATTTGCAGACAACACTGGAGGAACACAGCGCAACTCATCTTTGAGCAAAACCGAATAATCTCCCTGATTTGGAGAAACTACCTCACGAAGTCTCCTCGCTGGTATTTTAACCCTTTTTTTCTTCTCCAGACTAAACTCAGAGCCTTTCATATTTTGCAACAAAACTAGTCCCACAGTTCTGAATAGAATTTCTTCTAGGTCCGTAAAACTTCAAAACAAAATTTTCACCGCTTTGGGGACTTTGGGGAGAAGGAACGAAGGAGCAGTATGATAAACAAAATGTGAATTTCAAGTGATTTTAAAACATCCAGTCATCAACCTGTAAATAAATCAATGTCTAAATAGACTATACAAAAAGCTAGAAATTTCAATTTGGTATTTAATCCAGGATTAGAGACTACTAGAACACCATATTTACCCATTAATCCCACTCAGTCCACTAATGCATACACCAGGGAATCTGAGAGTAGGGATGATAAGAGGCCGCGTGAGCAACAATAACCATAACGACACTCCCCAAACCTAGAACTGGCAGTGCAAAACCAAACAGATAGTGTTAAGATTCGTTGGTGGGACTCAAGCAAAACTGAAATGCTTTAAAATCACCCATATAAGAAGCTTAATAGTTGTCTTCCGCCAGAGTTTTACACACTCCTCCAGATGCAACCATCGGACACCTAAATTCACCCCTCCCAGTCAGCCGAACGCTCGGCGACCGCGCAGTCACAGGTATAATCCGACAACAGCTTCAGCGGCCCGCGAGTCAACGTCCACTTCCCTTTAAGCCGGCCCCCTGAGACTCAACACGCATGCGCGCCAAGATAGTCATCCAAAACAACCAACGAAAAAGCCGAAAGCTCTCGGGTGTTCGTCCATCCCTCTCCGGGTGGAAACAAACTCCCAGTGTAAAAGGCTTAAGAACGTGTGAATTTGGTCGTTTTTGTTTTGTTTCTTGTTTCTTTTAAGACACTACACTGCCCCCACGAGATTTAAATGTTGAATAAAACTCGAAATTCCCATCGAAGGCCCGCACAGATCCCGACCTAGTTGGAAATACCACTCCTGTTGCTTAGGGACTGTTTACAGTGTAGCTCCTGGAGACCGTTAGGGACGCGGGATTAAGTAAGTAAGTTTTACAAAACCTTTCGACTGATTCGGGTTATTGTTGGCCTGGAAGTCAGGAAAAGAGAGCACTGACAAAGCATACAACTACAAAACTTAATCACCAAAGGATTTTAGAATTCACTGGGGATAGCGGCTTTCCCTCTAGAGTTCCTGCGTTATAACGAATCCGCGTCGAAAAGTCTAAGGGCTATTTGACATCGCCTCTCCCACGTGTTCTCTTCCATCCAGCGGCTGCGGCGCCCGCCCTGACCCAGACCCTCCGCCCCTAGACTGGACTGGCAGCGCAGCCCCCCACCCTCGCACTGGTGTCGGATGCGAGAGCCTGTGCTTAAGTATGGTCTCTTTTCTCTGCCCTTAGAATCCCGGGTTCCCAGGCGGGGGGCGGGAGACTACGCTCCGGAAGGGTGGAAGGGGTCTCTGGAGGAGGCCTCCGCGTGTACTTGGGACTGTGGGGAGGAGGGGGGAGGGTTGCGGAGACTGCGTCCCCAGAGCAGGTTTGGGACCTTCCCGGGGACCTTCTCGTGCTACCGGGGTGAGGGTCGGAATTTGAGGCCCTGAGCCTCCTCCAGCCCGGGTTTGGGGAGTCAGTGTCTTGTTTTGGAACAGTGAGTTAGATTGTAAAGCATCCACGCAGTGACCTTGAGCTGACAGGCAAGAGACCCTCTTTTTAACTGAAAAATCTTCTCTACAGACAGAATACCATGGACAAACATCCCTTATCTGATTTGCTAATTTTTGAGAACGCACTATTTAGACGTTTCCTTTTACGCATTACTAAAGGTTTTTAAAGCGATTAATCAAAGCAAGAAGTGTAATCTGTAAAAGCTAAATAGCAGAGTTTCTTTATTTTTACATCTCCGCTGTCTACTTTCATAGAAAAATCCCTAGGATTAAAGGGGACCTTAAGGGCTCAGCTTTGGAGAACCTTTTAATTATTCTTAAGAAGTTTCTGTAATTATTTATTTCAGTTACATTTCTCTCTTCATAAATGGGCTCTAAGGTACCTGTTTGTCCACAATTTGTTTTAATGTAGGTGAATTAAAAGATTGACAGTGTCAGAGACTTTGAAGATGACTTAATTCCCTTATTTTCTAGGTGAAGCTTAAATATTAAAAAGTGACCTTTCCCCTGCAGTCTACAAGGTGTGACCATAGGCATAGAAACTTATTAAAATGTCTTGGATAAATGATTTGATTTGGATCTTACAAACCCTTTTGTATCAGACCTGAAACCCAAGTAGTCTTGCCCCCATCTAGTCTAACTCATGGGCTTATGTTTCAGGCCTGGAAGCCATGCTTTAAACCCAAAAGCAATAATCTTTCAAAAGTAATTTCTGTTCTGCTTAATAGTAAGTTGAGTTAGGGTTGCCAGTTAATCGGACATAACTTCCTAAACCTGCTCAGATGTGGCAGAGTCCTATTTTATACTCATCAGACAAGTTAGTTCAATTCAATTTAGACATCTGACCTATCAAAGACACCGACAGCCCTGAAACAAAAAACATGGCTCACAAGATTGTTTTCTTTCATTTCTTTTGTTTTGTTAACATCTTTACTTGCTTCTGGTTTCCCACTCTCCTAGCTCCATACATACCTATGTAAGTAGATACACCTTTTTTGCTGGTTTGTTTGTAAGTTTCAGACATGATGACCTTTAACCCTAATTTCTTCACCATATATCTCCTTAAGAACAGTCTATTACAGGGGTGCCTGGGTGGCTCAGTGGGTTAAGCCTCTGACTTCCAACTTCCCCTCAGGTCCTGATCTCACAGTTTGTGGGTTCAAGTACCCCCTTGGGCTCTCTGGGCTCTGCTGTCAGCACACGGCTGGCTGGCTTTGGATCCCCTGTCTCCCCCTCTCTCTGCCCCTCCCCCACTTACAGTCTGTCTGTCTCTCTGTTTCTGTCTCAAAAATAAGAAAAAAAGAACAATCTGTTACATAGCCACAATAAGATTATCACACCTAATAAGGTAACATATTCAGATTTCTCCAATTATCCCAAAAATGTCTTTATTTTTAACTCAAATATTTTTTTTGATTCAAGGTCCGAAGTTCACACATCGCTTAGTTGTCATGACTCTTTAGTCACTTAATCTACAGCAGCCTTCTATTACTTTCTTTACGGCTTTAACTTTTTGAAAAGACTAGTCTAGGTGTCTTACAAATTGTCCCACATTGTGGATTTTCCTAATTACTCCCTCATGATCAGAATCAGATCAAACATTTTTGGCAAGAATACCACACAGCTGATATGTGTCTTTACTGGTTATGGTGGTGACTGCCAGATCTTTGCCATATAAAGGGACCATTTTTCTTTGATGAAAAGTAACTTGTGGAGATACTTTGAGACCATGGATATATCCTGTTCTCCAACTATCACCCAGTAGTTTTATCATCCATTCTTGATCCTCACTTGAATTACAAGATTACCAATTACCAGTACCAGTCATGCAGAGACCAGGGTCAGGTATTGTGGCAATGGCCGAGGACAAGGACATCAGTAGAATAACTTACTGCAAACTAAGTTTGAACAGAAGTAGAAATTTGGCTCCAGAACTGGTACAAATCTGCATAGGGTTCCAAAAAAGAAATTGCATCTCCCCTGTTAAATCCTGGTTAGTTGGGGGGTTTTTTTGTTTGTTTTTTTAATATTCAAAATTTTCTGGGAATTGTTTGTCTTGTGTTTACCTAAACATACTACCTGGGAAGATAAGGATCTTAAGTATTTTTAATACATCTCATAATACATCTGCCAAGGAATTATAACCTCAGAATAGATTGAGGAAACTAATTTCACTTATTGAAAATAATTTAGCCGTCAGAAGCTTACAATTCATCAAACAGAGCTTGAAGGGGCCTCAGCAGTCATACTGTAATCCCCTCATTTTTCAGGTAAGAAATCAGGCTTCATTGGAGACATTCAAGCAAAGGTTGGACAACTAATTTTCCAGAACAAAAAGGAAACTCATGCATCAGAAAAGGTTTGAATTGATGACTGATAAAATCTCTTTATTCTTAAGTTCCCTGGTTTTATTATATATTTTGACACAAAAACAACAGTATTGTGATCATTCCCAAGACCTAAGCCAGAGATTCTAGAACTCATCCATTCCTTCTCTCTCTAGGTTTCAGAGATATAACCATAAGGTAACCTCTGATTGAATAGTTGCCTCTACAATAACTAACATTTGCTGTAATAGCTGAAAATTAGGACTAAGTCAAAGGGCAACCCCATTATTTCTACCTGTTTTCATCATCAGGTGGTGTGTGTGGCTGTTGGACTTTGTTAATCAGCATGATTTAGGATTAAATAACTGGAAAACAGAATGCTCCAAGACATGGAAGACACCAGACTAGCAAGTAAATGTGAAAATCATTCACTCCGTCATCTCCAATATTTTCTAGGAGCAAATGCCTGTAATTAAGTATATCCATGACGACAGACAGAGACGAGCTTTGGAGATTTAGGCAGACTTGAGAAAACCAACTGTTAGCTCTTGAGTTCAGTTGTAGATCTGGGAATTGAGTAGTGGAACTATTTCTTTTCCAAATTCTCAAGAAATAGATTACTCATAATATGATAAACTTTATTTAAAGAGGAGATATATACTGTTAATGACTGTATATTACAAATAATACCAAGAAAATAATTTTTAGATAAAATTCACACCAAGAACATTTGGAGCATTCCTCATCTACACATTGGTAAAGACTTCCCAATAACAACCATCATTTGCCACAATGAGTTGTATATATACTAAGGGGCAAGTGGGGTAGAATCAGCACAGTGTTACCAGTCTCTGAAACTTAACATTTGAATATTTCAGACCTGGCTCTCTTAACTCTAGTTAAAAAGTGATTATATATGAATTTTAACCTGAAGAAATAAAAGGATAGGAGTAGGAAAAAGAACTGGATTTTGACATCACAATCTGCAAACATGCAAATTTCTAAGGTTTTTATAAGTAAGGAAATCATCTGTTTTTGTTTTCTGTGTGTAGAAACATCAATGTCTTGTACAGTGAGTTTACTGTACAACAATTCAGAAGGCTCAGTCTTATTGATGTCCTTTTGTCATTTCAGCTAGAGGCCTGTTGGTAAACCAAGCTCCATAATGCATATTTTATTGCTCTTGTATTTTTTAAAGTTCTCGTAAAACAGTGGTTTCATTTAACACCTATTTTCACAAAAGTTATTTTACCAGTTCTTGGATCATTTCAAGCTGTTTTCTGAGTGAGAAGCCAAAAGAAATTTAGTTCTGGACATTTGCTAACACTACACTGCACACTGCATCTTGCTCTTTGGCAAGGATTAGACAGCTGAGCAACCTTTTTTTTTTTATATTAAACTTTTTATTTTGAGATTATTGTAGGTTCACATGCAATTATAGGGGAAAATGCAGAGTTCCCTTGTGCCCTTTACCCACTTTTCCACAATAGTAACGTGTTACAAAATATCACATACAATATCACACCCCGGATATTGATGATACAGTCAAGATACAGAACATTTCCATTACAGAAGTCTCTTACTTCATCTTTTTATAGCAATATTTAATTCCCTCCTACCCCTGTCCCCGCCTTAACCCCTGGCAACCACTAATATATTCTCTATTTCTGTAAGTTTGTCATTTCATGAATGTTCTATATATAACATTGATCCTCACTTGAATTACAAGATGACCAATTACCAGTACCAGTCATGCGGAGACCAGGGTTATCATACAGCATATAACATTTTGGGATTGGTTTTTTTCACTCAGCATCATTCTTTGGAAATTCCTCCAATTTGTGTGCATCAATAACTCATTCCTTTTTTGAAATCTTGCCAATTGGAACGACATGGATGGACCTAGAGTGAATTTTGCTAACTGAAGTAAGTCAGAGAAAGACAAATACCGTATGATTTCACTTATGTGGATTTAAGAAACCAGGTAAACATAGGGGAAGGGGGGAAAAAAATAGGGAAATCTTAATAGACTCCTAACTATAGAGAACAAACTTAAGGTTGCTGGAGGGGTGTTGGGTGGGAGGATGGGCCAAGTGGGGGTTGGGCATTAAGGAGTACAGCTGTTGTGATGAGCACTGGGTGTTACATGTAAGTGATGAATCACTAAATTCTACTGAAAACAGTATTATAGCCTATATTTACTAGAATTTAAGTCTGAAGAAAAAACTCATTCCTTTTTATTGCTGAGTTATTCCATGGCATTGGTGTACCAGTTTAACCATTCACTTACTGAAGAACATCTGGATGGTTTCCAGTTTTTGACTGTTACAAATAAAGTTTCCATAGCTATTCATGTAAAGGTTTTTGTGTGAATGTAAGTTTTCATTTCTCTGTGATAAATGCCAAAGAATACAATCACTGGGTCATTTGGTAGTTGCATGTTTAATTTTCGAAAATACTGCCAAACTGTCCACTGCAGTGACATTACAGTTTTACGTTACCACTAACTGAGTGATCCAGTTTTTCCACGTACTCACCAGAATTTGGTGTTGTCACTATAAATTTTAATTTATGTTTTATTAAGTTCCTGATCCATCTTGAGTTAATTTTTATATAACTCACACATAAGTGAGAGATTTCGAGGCTAAATTTTTTCCTATGGATATATAATCGCTCTAGCACCATTTGCTGAAAAGGCTATCCTTCACTTAATTGCTTTTGCACCTTTACTAAAAATTAGTTGGGCATATTTATGTAACCCTAATTCTGGGTTCTCTGTTCTGTTTCACTGAACTATGTCTACCTCTCCACTCATAGCACACTATACTGATTACCGTAACTCTATAATAAGTCTTAGAATCAAGTAGACCTCCTCCCATTTTACTCGCTTTTTTAATTTGTTTTACTATTTTAATCCCTTTGGCAATATAAATTTTAAAATAAATTTGTCTGTATTTACAGGAAATTTCACTGGGACCTGATAGGAATTACATTAAGCCTGTATATTAATTCTGGGTAAATGGACATCCTTACTATGTTGAATCTTCCAATCCATGAATACAATATGTTCCTCCATTTATTTAGGTCTTTGATTCTTTTTCATCAGCATTTTATATTTTCCAGCATACAAGTGCTATACATGCTTTGTTAGATTTACCCCTAAATTTTTTAAGGGTTTTTTTTTTTTTTTTTTTAATGTTTATTTATTTATTTTAGAGAGAGAAGAGCACATGAGCATGAGCGGGGGAGGGGCAGATGGAGAGGAAGCAGAGGATCCAAAGCAGGTGCTGCACTGACAGCAGTGAGCTGGTTGCAGGGCTTGGAACTCATAAACAGTGAGATCATGACTTGAGCGATAGTCGGACGCTTAACAGACTGAGGCACCCAGGCACCCCACTGCTAAATTTTTCTTGAGTGACTGTTAATGGTATTATACTTTTAATTGTCGGCATATTCATTGCAAGTATATAGAGATAGTTTTAAGAGTTTCTTTGTAGATCCCTTGGGATTTTCTATGTGCACAATTATCTCATCTGCAAAGAGAAACAATTTATTTTCTTCCTTTACCATCGGTATGTTTTATTTTCTTTTCTTGCTTTACTGCACTGGGTAGAACTTCCAGCAGTATATTAAGAGTAGTAAGAGCAGATCTCATGTCTTGCTCACAATCTTAGGGGAGAATATTTAGCCTTTCACTGTTACTTATAGTTTTTTGTAGATACTCATTATGAAGTTGAAGAAATTCTCTTTTCTTATTTTTCAAAGTTTTTTTTAATCATGAATGGGTGTTGAATTTGTCAAATGATATTTCTGCATCAATTGATATGATCTAATGATTTTTCTCTAAATCCTGAAGCAGCCTTGTATGTCTAGAGTAAACCCACTTATTCAAGGTGAATAATTCTTTCATATATTGCTGAATTACATTTGTTATTATTTTGTCACATACTTTTATGTCTATTTGATGAGGATATTTTACTGTAATTTTATGTACGGTCTTTGGTTCTGATATCAGGATAATACAAGTTCATAAATAAGTTGTTAGATTTCTTTTTTTTTTTTTTAATTTTTTTTAATTTACATCCAAATTAGTTAGCATATAGTGCAACAAAGATTTCAGGAGTAGACTCCCCCTTAGTGCCCCTTACCCGTTTAGCCATCCCCCCTTCCAACTCCTCCAGTAACCCTCAGTTTGTTCTCCCTGTTTA
The DNA here is from genome assembly GCF_024362965.1 of Panthera pardus. Classification (NCBI taxonomy): domain Eukaryota; kingdom Metazoa; phylum Chordata; class Mammalia; order Carnivora; family Felidae; genus Panthera; species Panthera pardus. The sequence continues at coordinate 97,490,577 of NW_026526810.1, read as the reverse complement.
TGAGTCTCTTCTGTTTTGTCCCCCTCCCTGTTTTTATATTATTTTTGTTTCCCTTCCCTTACGTTCATCTGTTTTATCTCTTAAAGTCCTCATATGAGTGAAGTCATATGATTTTTGTCTTTCTTTGACTAATTTCACTTAGCATAATACCCTCAGTTCCATCCACGTAGTTGCAAATGGCATGATTTCATTCTTTCTGATTGCCGAGCAATACTCCATTGTATATGTATACCACATCTTCTTTATCCGTTCATCCATCGATGGACATTTGGGCTTTTTCCATACTTCGGCTGTTGTTGATAGTGCTGCTATAAGCATGGGGGTGCATGTGTCCCTTCAAAACAGCATACCTGTATCCCTTGGATAAATGCCTAGTAGTGCAATTGGTGGGTCGTAGGGTAGTTCTATTTTTAGTTTTTGAGGGACCTCCATGCCGTTTTCCAGAGTGGCTGCACCAGCTTGCATTCCCAAGGTTGTTAGATTTCTGTATATGGAGTTGTTTGTAGTGCTGTTACCCTTTTGATGTCTACATGGCCTATGGTAATATATCCAGTTTCATTCCTTATAATGATAATGTGATTTTTTATTAGCCTTGCTAGAGGTTTGTTATAATATTTGTTCAGAGAACCAGCTCGTTGTTTCTTTGATTATTATCTGTTGCACTTGTTTGCATTAATTTCTGCTCTTCATTATTTTGCTTTTCTTTTTCTAGGTGCTTGAAGTGAAAGTTTAGATTATTGATATGAGACCTTTACTATTCTCTAGTGAATGCCTTTAGGTGCCAGTTTTCCTTGTGGCTGATTTAGCTGTGTGCCACAAATTTTGATATGTTTTGTTTTCAGTTTCATTCAGTTCAGTAATTTTTTAAAAATTTCTCTGAGACTTCCCTTTTGACCCATATATTGTTTAGAAGCAGTTTATTTTCCAGGTGCACCTGGTGGCTCAGTCAGTTGAGCGTCCGACTCTTGATTTCAACTCAGGTCGTGATCTCACAATTCGTGAGATAGAGCCCCGCATTCGGCTCTGTGCTGACAGCATGGAGCCTGCTTGGGATTCTCTCCCTGCCCCGCCCTGCTCAAAAATAAATAAACTTTTAAAAAAAGTATTTTTTCAAATGTTTGGAGATTTTCTTTTTGTTACTAATTTCTAGTTTGATTCTTTTTGGTCAGAGAACACATTCTGTGTGATTTCAATTCTTTTACAATTTGTTGAGGCTGCTTTTGTGGTCCAGAATGTTTTCTGTGGTTTCAGGAATGTGGTCCTGGTCTGTGTTTCATGGCTCTTGACAAAAATATGTATCCTTTGGTGTTGGGTAAAATGTTCTATAAATGTTGACTGATTCCTGTTGGTTGATGGTGTTGTTTTTCTATATCCTTGTAAAATTTCTGTCCAGTTCTATTAATTGTTGAGAGAGGGATATTGAAGTCCCCAACTAGATCTGTTTCCTTTCAGTTCTATTAGTTTTCACTCTGTACATTGTGCAACTCTCTTGTTTGGTGCAAACTGCTGTGTTTTCTTGGTAGATTAATCCTGAACATCCCTTTCTGTCTTGTAATTTCCTTTGCTCTGACACCTACTTTGTCTGATATTAACATATGCACTATTTTCTTTTGATCGTTTGCTTGACAGATCTTTTTTCATCCTTTTTATTTTCAATCATTATATTTGAAGTAAGTTTCTGATAGATAACATATAGTTAGTCATGTTTTTTAATCCATTCTACCAATCTCTTTTAATTGATTATTGCTTATATTTAATGTAATTGTTTATTAGGGCTTAAAGTTGCTGTTTTATTTTTTGTTTTCTGTTTTTCTTGCCTTTCTGTGGATAACTTGAGTATATTTTGGAATTTCATTTTGATTTATCTATAGTATTTTTGAGTGTGTCTCCCTATGTATCTTTTTTAGTGATTGCTCTAGGTACTACATGATATATACATAGCTTATCACAGTCTAATGTGTCAACACAAGTTTCAGTAAAGTGCAGAAACTTTACCTCCTTTTACCTTCACCATTTATAATATACATTTAGAACCACATTTGACAGTCTTATAATTTTTGCTTCGAATGTAAAAAACACAATTTAGGAAACTCGAGAAGGAAAGTGTATTGTACTTACTCACATTTGTTATTACTGTTTTTTCCCTTCTTTTTGATGTTCCAGGTCTCCTCTTATCATTTCCTTTCTGTTTAGAACTTTAATCCTTCTTTTAGGGTAGGTCAGCTGGCAACAAATTTTAGTTTCTTTCATTTGAGAATGTCTTGATTTCCCCTTCAGTCCTGAGGTATATTTTTGCTAGACACAGGTTTCTAGATTGACTGATGTCATCCTAATTGTTTTCCCCTGCAGGTGAAATGTCACTTTTTCACTTGCTGCTTTCAAAAATTTTTATCTTTAGTTTTTAGAAGTTTGGCTGTGACATCCTGATGTAGACTTCTTTGCGATTATGCTCTTTGCATTCATTCACTTCTTGAATCTATCTGTTCAGTTTATTTTGGTTATTTTATTTTTCACCTCTTGAAATTTTCATTGGGTTCTTCTAATGTCTTGTTTGTTTCAAGCATATTCATAATTGCTCATTGATGTGTTTTTTATAATAGTTTTAAAATCTTTGTCAGATAATTCTAAATCTGTCATCTCAGGGTTGGATATATATTAACTGTCTTTTTTCATTCAGTTTGAGATTTTCTTAGTTCTTGGTATGATGAGTGAATTTTTATTGTAACCTGGACATTTTACATATTGTATTATGAGGCTCCAGATCTTGTTTAAACTTTCTCTTCTAGCTGGCTCCTTTTGACACTACTCCATTAGCGGAAGTGGGGGCAGGTACTGCTAGGTGTAGACTAGAAGTCCAGGTTTCTCACTCTGTCACTTAAGGTGTGTGGGGGCTGGTGTGCTCCTCATTACTGCCAGGGCAACTGTAGGAGTTAGGGCTCTCTAGTAGGCCTCCATTGGTATCACTCTGGCTTAGAGGGACTAGCATGTCTCATTATTGCTCCCACTGTCTCCACTGACACCAGAGGAGAGAATGTGGACTAATTACCATATGACAGTAAAGCTAGTCTTGAATCTCAAAGAGGCCTCCTTTGTTACCACCTGGACAGGAGGGAGAAGGATACCTCATTACTGCCAATTGAGGTAGATGTCCCCATTCCTCATGTGGTTTCCACTGACACCTGTTGGGGGTGAAGGGCCCTCATTAATGCCCAGGAAGGAAAGAAGTCCTTGCTTCCTAATCTCCCTTCTCTGAAGTGTAGGGGTTGGAATGCCTTATTACAGCCTAGGGAGGGTGGAAGTCTAGGCTCCCAGCTTTGGCTTAAGTTGGAGGTGGGGGGAGGGGGGGCGGGTTGGGGATGCAGGCCACAATTTTTTTGTTTGCCTGGAGTATAGCTATTATCGTTTAAAAGTTTTCTGTCTTGGGGCACCTTAAGAATCCAACTTCAGCTTGGGTCATGATGATCTCACAGTTCGTGGGTTCGAGCCCTGCATCAGGCTCTGTGCTGACAGCTGAGAGCCTGGAGCCTGCTTCAGATTCTGTGTCTCCCTCGCTGTCTGCCTCTCCCCCACCATGCTTTCTGTCTCTCAAAAATAAATAAACGTTCAAAAAAAAATTTTTTTTTAAGTTTTCTGTCTTATAGGCTTCCCCTTTCCTGGCCCTTTGGCTAGAGAGGACCAGCTTTGGGGGCATGGAGGGCTTTGTGCCCATTGGCATCTGCTGACTGCTGGCTTCTTCAGCTCTAACTCTTTGCAAAAAAGAGAATTCACCACTATTTTGTTTCTCAGTTCCCAAGGGTCCTGGCCAATACACTTTCTTCTCTCCACCTTTTAGTCTCAGGTTTGTCTTATATTTAATGTCCAGGGCTTTTAGTTGTATTTAGTGAGAGGAATTGGGAAAAGCACATCTCTCACTCCATCTTCCCAGAAGCACTAGTCCTAAACTGCATTGTATGACATACTTATAGAATCCTCTGTCTCTTTCGTTAGTGGTTTTTTATAACAGCACAGTAACACCTAAAAAATTGTGACCTGCGGTAACTGTTGGTATTTTTGAGGTAGTTTATGTGGTAAAAACATATACAGTTGACCCTGAAAAACAACACAGGTATGAACTACACAGGTCCACTTTTATGCAGATTTTTTACAGTACTGTACTATAAATGTCTTTTCCTTATGATTTAACATTTTCTTTAGATTACTTTATTGTAATAATACAGTACACATAATACATATGACATACAAAACATGTCTTAAGTAGCTATGCTATCAGTAAGGCTTCCAATCAACAGTAGCCAATCAGTAGTTAAGTTTTGGGAGAGTCAGAAGTTCATGCGGATTTTTGACTGTGTGTCGGGTTGGTGCCCCTAACACACACATTGCTGAAGGGTCAACTGTATGTTGTTTACAAAGTGAAATAAAATAGGAATAAAGAGCATTCTTGTTAACGTTTTCGGTGTTTATGGAACGCTAGTTGCCTCATGTTGGGCTAACCTAAAACCTCTACTGCATTATTTGTAAGGGATATAGAGGAGGTTTAATAGCAAAGATGGTCTATATCATGTTACTGCTAAGCCAAAGATTATCTTAAGTATAGACAATTATACTTTTTATGAATCATTACTTCAAAGAAAACTATAGGCTAGAACATCTGGAGTAGACAGGCGCCTGGTTGGCTCAGTCAGTTAAGCGTCCAACTTCGGCTCAGGTCATGATCTCATGGTTCGTGGGTTTGAGCCCCGCACTGGGCTGTGTGCTGACAGCTCAGAGCTTGGAGCCTGCTTCGGATTCTCTGTCTCCTTCTCTCTCTGCCCTCCCCACTCGTGCTCTGTCAGTCTCTGTCTCTCAAAAATAAATGTTAAAAAAATTATTTAAAAAAAAGAAGAGCAGGGGCACCTGGCTGGCTCAGTCGGTTACGTTTCTGACCTCAGCTCAGGTCATGATCCCCTGTCGCTTGAGTTCGATCCCCACGTTGGCCTCTGTGCTGATAGATCAGAGCCTGGAGCGTGTTTCAGATTCTGTGTCTCCCTTGTTCTCTGCTCCTCCCCCACTCACACTCTGTCTTTCTCACAAATAAACAATATAAATATCTTAAAAACCAGATAGAAAAGAATGAGTACTTTCCCTTGCATATGAAAAAAATGTCAGTAATATGAACTTAAGGATAAGGAAAAAAGAGGAGTAAAGAATAAATGCAAAAGAGGAGCAGGTGTATACGTGGTTGGAAATGCTGCAATGGAATTACTACTGATTGTATTAATTAATCAAAATGAAAAAATTTTTTCATGATAGTAATGTACACTTTGTCCTGTGCTGAAATTTCCTAGTTTTATCCCCATATAAGCTTCATGAAAATTTCCTGCTTTTCACAGCCACTTTAGATATTGACAAGTCTATAAGAATGATACACACTTTTGGTTTATCATGTTTGCATTCAGTATCAGAAAACTCAAAGCTAAATACAATGCCTAGAAGTTCTGTTAGTTTACAGTATACATGGTTAGTATTTGCTTACTCTTCCCTTTTCATGCTGTTTAATTTCTACTTTTAAAAAGCTTTATTTCATATAAATCTTTCATATGAGATGTTCATCTATTGTAGAACTAGCCAGAACAGAACAAGTAAGTAATGGGATATGTTGTTATATCTGGATTAACTGAGCCTGGGCTCTCCATTTAACAATGTGAAAATCCTAGTAATTCAGAAAGGCTTTTTTGACTTATCTTCACTTCTCTGTTGCCCCCAAGTTAGATCACAAGTGTCATAGGTTCAAAAGTTTCTAATAAGTCTCTGTGATTACACTTTTTGAATTACAGAATGTACAACTCCTGTACTTCCGTTAAAGTCTTTTAGAAAACTGAGTATCTTTCATTACAGTTGTTGATTTATAAATGGATGGTGCTTATGAACAATTAATAGAAGCTTTGTATTTATGTAGAGATAACAGAAGGATCGTTGTTATGTTAGGTCAGAGTTACATTAGGAACCAGTGGAATAGTTATGTACTTGAAGAAGACATCAGAGATCTCTTGGTTTCCCTTAAAACTACTAGGAATGAGGCTGTGGCAAGTGACTTTGCAAGGTAGCAAAGCAAGCTGTCTTAAAACGAAATTTAGATAAACGGGGCCCACGGCCAGCATTAAAAAAATCTAATTCTAAACTATAGCGTTCCTTGTTGCCATTAATGACCTGGGAGGATGGATATAATTACATACCCCATTAGAAATTTATAAAATAAAGAATAATTTCAGGTAAACTTCGTTTCATTTCTTTTAATAACCTGTATTTGTTTTAATACCTAACTCTTCAGTGAGCCAAAAAATATTTGTTCACAGACTAACTTTTCCTTAATTTTTAAATTAGGTGACTAATAAACATATCAAAAGAATATGGCTGCACAAATACCAGAATCTGATCAGATAAAACAGGTAAGGTATTACAATTAATGAAAAAGAATTTTGCGAAAAATTTAAGGCACTTCTGGGTGCAACCATGTCAGTCAGTGATCTCACAAAATAACTTCAAATTTCATTTCCAAAAATGGATTTTAAATCATATGAAACATTTTTTTTTTCAGATAATTTGACAGATAATGCAAAAAAAAATATTTAACTAGAAAATTTGACTATGTTTTATAGATCATACTCTACAGGTCATACTATACCCACCTGAGTGAAGGAAAGAATTTTTTATTTCAAGTATAACAGGGTATTTTGCCCAAATACAAAACATCAGTAATTAAAGTTTCAAAACATCTTTGTTTTAAAAAACCAAATATTAAAGAATGCTCTGATTTGTTTGTAGTTTAAAGAATTTCTTGGAACCTACAATAAACTTACAGAAACCTGCTTTTTGGACTGCGTTAAGGACTTCACAACAAGAGAAGTAAAACCTGAAGAGGTATGAAAAGCACTGCCCACTAAAAACTCTGAAAGCTTGTCATAAACAATAGAAATGAGATCCCCCTCACCATTTCGCTTGTTCCTAGTTATTACAGGAATGTGGTTTTATGTTCCATTGCTCAGAGGAACTGAAGCAGTCGAGACCCATGGCCTTGAGTTTAATGATCCCAAATTTAATATGACAGTCCTACCGTACCATGGCAGATTTTGGTTTTTTTAGCTAAGATGCCTGAGGCTTGCTAAATTATTGTTCCATGGCAAAGATTCTTACTATTAGCTTTCAGTCAAGATGGCCTGGCTAGAGAAACTTGACCCTGAGAATTCAGGTTAATTTTGGAAAAAGCAAAGCTTAAATTTGGTGGCTCATATTGCATAGGTGGACTCTGAAAACGTAATCCTCTCAGAAGTCGTAACTTTTAATACCCTCATCAAAACATTTATATATTGGCTGAAAGTGATATTCATTCATGCCAAGAACATGTAACTAGCAATCAGTAAGTCCTTGTTAAGTAAATGACAAAGTTTGAAAAATGCTAAGTATAATCTTGTTAAAAAGAAGTGTTGAAATTTAAGAATATTGGGAATGGAGCTTCTCATTAAAAAGGAACAAACTACTGGGCCTATGTTTTAACAATCAGAATAAGATATGCAAAAGGCAGGGACATTACCGTTGTTTTTAGTGCTTACAAACTAGTAGGCATTCAGTATATATTAATTTTTGTAAATGGATGAAACTATTAACAATTGAAAGCTATGATCACTCACTACTCAATACCATTTAGTTCTCATATATTCAAAGAAAAGAAAAGCACCCACTGGTTGTTTATGTAAAAATACATGCATTGTTTAAAAAAATTAATATTTCTGTGTTGCCTCTTGGATCTTCTCTTTTTATTTCTAGACCACCTGTTCAGAACATTGCTTACAGAAATATTTAAAAATGACACAAAGAATATCCATGAGATTTCAGGAATATCATATTCAGCAGAATGAAGCCCTGGCAGCCAAAGCAGGACTCCTTGGCCAACCACGATAGAGGAGTCCTGATGGCTGGACTTTAGATGAAACATTGCCAGCAGCTGTTGTGATGGAAATGAGGATTCATCTGATGGAATCCCCTGAAAGCAGTAGCCACCATGTTAAACTGTCATGACTGTCTGGCAAGTGGGAAACAACTAGAGATACAACATTGCTATTTACCATGAATAATCAAAATAGAAGGTCTTATTGTTCAATCAAAATAATAAGATGCAACATTTGTTGAGGCCTTAAGATTCAGCAGCTTGGTAACTTCATTAGATAAATAAACCATTGTTTCTTCAATTGTGACTGTTAATTTTAAAAGCAAAATAATGTGTTCAATCATGTATGAGATAGAAAAAATTTTTTATTACTAAAAGTAAAATAAATGGAAATATCACTGAGCAGTTGTTTATACTATATATAGTACCATAGTATTCTGACTGGACTGTGGATACGTTGAAATGTTTTTCAATCACGATCATCCTCCAAGTATTCCTGTTCATTCATGTCTGTCTCAAATTGCTGGTAAATACATAAAATAGTTACTTGCTAATAATTTCAATGCACAATCCTTTTCTTGCCTCCCTTCTTGCATCAGGATGGGTATTACACATTCTTATCCTAGCCATATTTTCGTATATCTTCAGGAAACATCCCATCTGAGATTACCTTGGGAATGTTTAAGAGTTGACTGTTATGCTCTAGTGAAGACTGTGTTTTGTGTTTTGTCCAAAAGCTGAGAGTCTAACAATATACAATGTATTCTCAGCTATGTCATGTGATCAATGCAATAAAAAGTGAACCGAAGTTATAGTAGTGTCTTAGAGCTAAAGGAATCCTAAAACAAATCCAAACATCTGCAGGAAAATTCTAGTTGATGCATAAGGATACCAAGCAGTTTGGAAAATGTACATAGACTAATACCTACTAATAAATGGACTTATGAATGGATTTCATTTGATACCAATCTAAACTTGCACTTAAGAGAGTACTAATTATAATTAGCCTATATGTTTATCAAAGTGGTTTCTGTTTTGTCATATTATTTGAAGCCAGAAGTATTCTGCTTTGATAAACTAAGGTTTTCTATATTACACCTAATTTTAAAGCTATTACATCATGTAACTAACAATACCATTTATTTTACAGGCTTCTGTTGACATTGCAGTCACTAATTGTTGTGTCTTTGAAAGTACAAAAACAAAATATTAATGCTATCTTTAATGTTGAAACATCTAGGAGACTCAACAAAATAAACAATTCATTATAGTTAAAGAAACATGAAAGAATATGCTTGTTTCCCTCATAAGGCTAGAAAGCAACCAAAAATTCAGAGATTTTACTCATTTAAAACCCTGGGCCATCCACACACAAACTGCTATTTTTATGTAATCAAGCCTAACATGGTTAATTTAGCAAAGACAATTAAGTACGTGCTCACCTGGCAAATAAGGGGAATTTTGTGCAACAGCATCTCAAATACCTTAGGAGGGAGTGTGTGTTTGAAAACCTTCAGAAGTTCCTCTGGTTGTCCACACACTAAAAGGGCATTGCTGAGATGTTCAACCCCCAATCGAAGGTCTCCTAAAACACATTGATAAGGTTTAAAGCAAAATTTTAACGTTCTTCAAAATATACCTTCCACAAATTACCAAGAAAACACCAAGTATTAAAATGAAAAAAGCATATCAAACTACAGACTATATAAACAAGCCTGCTTGGGATTCTCTTTCCGTCTTTCTCTCCCCTTCTCCCACTCTTTCTGATTCTCCCTGGTTCATGCTCTCTCAAACAAAAAGAGTAAAGACTATAAATGGGACAAATGCTGAGCTGCCAATTAGATTCACTGTGATCAGAGGGGCCTGGGTGGCTCAGTCGCTTAAGCATTGACTTTGATTCAGGTCATGATCTCACAGTTTGTGGGTTTGAGCCCTGCGTCAGGCTCTATGCTGACAGTTCAGAGACGAGTCTGCTTTGGATTTTGTGTCTCCTCTCTCCCTCCCCTGCTCACGCTCTGTCTCTCTCAAAAAAAATAAACATTTAAAAATTTTTGGTTCACTGTGATCAAGCTGCAAGATGAATACTCTTATGATCCAAATTACTATTAAAAAGTGCACTCTTGGGAGTGTCTGGGTGGCTCAGTTAAGCGGCTGACTTTGGCTGAAGTCATGATCTTATGGTTCGCGAGTTGGAGCCCTGTGTCAGGCCCTGTGCTGACAGTGCACAGCCACGTTGGATTCTCTGTCCCCCTCTCTGCCTCTGCCCCGTTCACACTCACTCTCAAAAATAATATTTAAAAAAAAGTGCATTCTTACTTTGCATGTTCTGCAATGTGGGTTTGCAAGAAAGGGGTGTTGAGTATTTTTTAAATGTTGTGGTCCGCTGTTACTGATAGAAGATAGGTTATCTTTAACTCTACATGTGTGACTGATGAAATATAAATGAAACACCTGATGTTCTGGCTAAATAAGAATTCAAAAACAAATCCTATTATCAATGAGTTTAAAACAGGGTTTAGGGTAACATGAATTACATATATAGGGGAAGAAAAGAGATTTATGAACTTTGACTTCTAAGTAGTTTTAAAATGAGTTTTAGGATGACTGGCTGTAAAATAAGAATGAAAAGTTGTGTAATGAAGTTAATCATAGAATTTTTTGTTAATGTTTGAGAGAGAGTGGGGGAGGAGAGGGAGAGAGAGAATCCTAAGCAGGCTCTGAGTAGCGCCAAGCCTGATACGGGGCTCAAACTCATGAATCGTGGGATCATGACCTGAGCTAAAATCAAGAGTCGGATGCTTAACCAACTAAGCCACCCAGGCACCCCAATCATAGAATTTGTTTGAGTGAAAACATGGAAACAGTCTCACTACTTCGTTCTAAGAAACTGAGGCAAAGATCAGTGAAATGATTTAAAGTTTCAGAACTATTTAATGCCATAATTAGTAATAGAACCTAATTTTCTGAACCTTGAGAACACAGTGTGCTTGCCTCTCAGGTGTTTCATGATTTTCCATTTGTTGGTTGAAATACTTGGTCATCTGAAGATAAAAGTGCATGACAGAAAACAATGTTGCCAGATTTGTATGAAGTTTAAACTGAAAAACCATCAGAAGAACATGACCTAACTCAGACACACAAAGCAAACCTTGCCTATATTACATGTTTTAAGAGTTAAAGGTCTTGTGTCTAGACACCTAATTTTACATTTTCAACCTAAGAAACTTTCATTGCTGGGTTTTAAGTAACTTTGTAGGCATTTAAAGAAGGTATTTCTTAGATGGAATACTGCACTAGTATTTCACTGAAAGGTTTATTTTTAAATTAATAAAATCACAGCTTTATAGACATGACACATTAAGTCAAAATACTTTGATCGTATTGAACCTTTTAAAGAAAAAGATATAATAGTGCCTCCTCTCAAATTGATAGAGCTAATGTGACACAAAATCAATTTGGTCAACTAAGTCAACCAACCAATAAATTCAAATCAGCTAATCAGAAATTTCAATCAAAATTATTGGCTCTGTGGTCGTATGTGGACACAACCATGATGAGGACTATACTACCTGACAGCGAAGGAACGAAAATTGGGGGTGGTGGCAGAAGAAAGTGGAGAAAATGGAAAAGGTTACAGAAAACTAGGTGAAAAATCATATTAGAATGCTGGTCCTCAGTGTATTATAATAACCTAGGGACATTTTAAAAATATTGATGCCTGAGTCCCACCCCAGAAATTTTTATTTAATTGGTTTGAGGTTTGGTGGGATTTTAAGTAAGCAACCAAGATGAGAACTCCATTAGAAGTAAAATAGGGACATACATAAATAACCCTTAAATAACTAACCAATTTAGGGATTTAACAGAAATATGTTATCCTTAAGAGGTAAAACTTTTAAAACATAAGCTTGCAATTTTTGTTTTAATCATCTCAATATTTGTAACATATTCACTTCTATGACATGAAGACTCTCAAACATAAAGTGAATAAAGATGTGTCATAAAGTAACTGTTTTTAATTTATAATTCCTACTTTTCTCTCCATATTCACACTATCCCAATTCAAAAAATGTTAAAACCCAAAGATTCTATTTTAATTTCCCCCTATGTCCAAGCAGTATCCACATCTAGGAATTAATCCATATTTTGTGAGGCCCCTAGTTTATATATTGGGGGGGGGGGCTTTTCTTTTAAAAGATTTTATTTTTTTAAGTAATCTCTACCCCCAACGTGGGGTCCAAACTCATGACCCGGAGATCAAGAGTCACATGCTCTACTGAATGAGGGAGCTAGGTACCCCTGGGGGGCCCTTTTAAGACAAAGAATATAAAATTTTATTTTATTTTTTTAACGTTTATTTATTTTTGAGACAGAGAGAGACAGAGCATGAACGGTCAGAGAGGGTCAGAGAGAGAGGGAGACACGGAATCTGAAACCGGCTCCAGGCTCTGAGCCGTCAGCACAGAGCCCCACGCGGGGCTTGAACTCATGGACCACGAGATCATGACTTGAGCCGAAGTCGGACACTTAACCGACTGAGCCACCCAGGTGCCCCAAGACAAAGAATATAAAAAAGAAAAAAAGGAAATAAAAAGATTATAAAATTATGAATACAAAATTGGTAGGACTCCTCCCAGAATATTCAAAAAGCCCTGTGCAAATGAAGGTCCTTAAAACTTATGCTTTACTTCCTTGTATAAAACCATTCCTGTTTAGGGGTAGCTGGGTGGCTCAGTCAGTTAAGTGTCTGACTTTGGCTCAGATAATGATGATCTCACGGTTCGTGGGTTCAAGCCCCACATCAGGCTCCGTGTTGACAGTGTGGAGCCTGCTTGGGATTCCCTCTCTGTCCCTCACCTGCTCACACTTTCTCTCTCTCAAAAATCAATGAATAAAAAAAATTACTCCTGTTTATATCATTTAAGTCAGTTCTAACTATTAATTTTGTCATTAATATTTAAGATATTTTTAGCCCACTTATAAAACTTCCTAAAAGAAAAGACTAATATTGAATATTAAAATTTCAAATTATAATGATTAATATGCAATAACTGAATATTTTTTTCATTTCTCAAAACCTTTATCATGGTTTTAACCCATTGAATTAAAGTAAAAATCATGAGTATTGCTACCTGTTGTCCAGGATCCTGACTTTGTTTTCATAAATTCTGGAGGATGCTACCTCTTAAATGCAGGTAAAAAACAAAATTTTTTCAAAAAAGACAGTCAAAAGAGCCAAAATAGGTACAGGCACTATGATGAGAGGGAATTTGCAAAACTTGAAAGAAAGATACATAAATGGGTATAATGCTCATTTATCCAGCAACATCATTCATCCCTTACGTAAGAAGCCTAAAAGCAAATTACTTTCCTTCCCAGGGTTTAGCACCAGAACAAAGACATGATTACTATACACAATATTTATAAAATACTTACATCATCTACCATCATTTTACCTGACAATATTGTGAAGTCTTCTTAAATCTATGTGGAAATAGGTTGGGATAAATTATAATTCAAAATACAGTTCATGGCCATTAAGTCCAAGGTAGCCCCTACATACATCACTATATTAAACATACAAAAATGGTCATTTACAATGATTTATCATCAACAATAAGTAATTATTAGGGCACCTGGGTGCCTCAGTTGGGCATGTGACTTCAGCTCAGGTCATGATCTCATGGTCTGTGGGTCTGAGCCCCGCATCAGGCTCTGTGCCGACAGCTCAGAGCCTGGGGCCCGCTTTGGATTCTGTGTCTCCCTCTCTCCCTGCCCCTCCCCACTCAAGCTCTGTCTCTCTCCATCTCTCAAAAATGAATAAACGTTTTAAAAAAATTTTTTAAGTAATTATTGGGGTGCCTGGATGGCTTAGTTGGTTAAGCATCCAACTCTTGATTTTGGCTCAGGTCATGATCTCGGGATTTGTGAGATCAAGCCCCAAGTCCAGCTCTGTGCTGACAGCACAGAGTCGGCTTGGGATTCTCTGTCTCCCTCTCTTTCTGTCCCTCCCTCACTCTTTCAAATAAATGAACTTAAAAAAATAGTAATTATTTTATTAAGAATACTCTTCAAAATGCAGGAAAATTTTTATAAAACAGTTCAAACTTTTTAAAATTTTAATTCATACAACATTTAGTAATTTGGAAAGTTCATTTGCTTAGAATTTTACCTGATGATAAATGATGTGTTAACTGTATTTGGCTTTGCTTCTCCATCTGCCCATTTCCTAGACTGCACCATCAACCTGAATGCTCAGTATAATATGGTAGGCATGAACAGTAGAATTAAGCAAAAATGCTGGGGCAGTTTCTCTTTAACTAAAAAGCAAGTTAGTTAACACAGCTAGCTAGTTAAGTTTTTTGACATACAAATACCAATCAAATATTTTTTGAACCTATATTATCAAAAGTAACCGCTTACAAAAAAATGTCTATATTCTCACCTCTGGATAACCAAAGTTCTCCCATTTGTACCTCTTGCAGAAAAAGTTCTTGCAATTTTTCATTCTTTGCTGGATCCCATACCTAAAAGATTCACGAAATATTTAGTCATGAGTAATGAATGTAAGGTATAGGGTTACTGATCAAAATTATTTAATTTTTATTAAAAAAACAAAAAAAAACTATCTTGCACCCAGTCTCTAAATCCAAAGTATGATAAACATAGTTGTTCTTTTTAATATTTAAAACAGCTCAAAATGGAGTTAACAATTTTAGGTGATTAAAAAAATACATGGCATATTGAAATTAAGTTGAGATGCTTGTAGTAACTTTCATCTATATTTGACCTAGCTTCTACGTACACATAGCGGAAGTCCTAGTGTAATTAACTACAGCAAACATAGCTTCGCATGTGGCAATTTGTTTTCTTGCCTAGGGTATTAACAGTGCTTGTAGATTTGGCAATGAGCACGACGAGCGGTTGGCGGGGCAGTGGGTGGTGGTGTTCAGAAGCACGCTATGGTTTGCGTCAGCCTGGTTCATGAAGGTAACCAGCATCGCAGGATGGCGTCATCACTGGTACCAAGCCCAGGGCTGGTCTTTAAAGGTAGGTACAGTGGACAATCCTTGACCCAAAGTATCAACTCTACTGTCAGTCACTTCAGCTCCAGTCTGGTCTATCTGGAGACTTTTTATGTTTTATGTTTGCTGTCCCCAAGAATTATCTTTTTAGAGCGGGATGAGCTTTGTCATAACCCCAAATGGTTCTTCTTTCCTTCCTTTTCTTTTGTAAGCGATTAAAAACTACGCCCGCATGTAAGCCGGGCGCGGGCAGGCAGGCGGAAGGGCGCTCCGAAATGCCCGCTCATGGACCAGACTCGGACCCTGACGCCGAGCCAGAATCTGCACGGCGGGGAGGTTACGCACTATAACGCCACCTCGGCGTCGCTAAGCACTTCACCTGGGCGCCCCGTCCCTCAGCCTTCTGGTGCTGGGCTCTTCTTTCTGCAAACACAACCGGGCACGTGCCACTCGGGAGCCATCCCGACGCCCGCGTGCGCCCCGCGAAGCCCTCACCCAGTGGGCCGGCTCGCCGCCCGCCCGGCCGCGCCACCGCCGCAGCCGTCGCACTCACTGTCCCGCAGGCGGCGCCTGAACGCGGGGTCTCCACACCGCTTCCGGTCGAAGTACACACAGTAGCCGAGGAAGGCGACGGCGCCACAGGCAGCCAGAGCCGCCAGGAGGCAGAGGACGGTGCGGCCGCAGGGCATCCGGCCGCCGGCGTCCAGGAGCCGAGCGTTGGGCGCGGGCCGGCGACGGCGGGGAGCCGGCCGCCAGGGGGCGTCGGCGCGGCACCCATCCCGGCCTCGGGGCTTCCTGGGCGTCCGGCCGCAGGCTTGCGGAGCGGCGCGTCGACGCCTCGCGCCGCGGCGGGCCGAGCGAGGAGGAAACCGGGGGCTCGAGAGGACGAGCGTGCGAGGTCTCACGGCCGCCGCGTAGCCGAGCTCTGTCGGAACCAGGTCTGTCGCACTCCAAATTCGGAACCCCTTACCCAAACGCGCTCCCGTCCCTGTGCCGACGACACCCACTCAGGCACATCACAGTGTGTCAGGAATCTGGGTAGCTGGAACTGGATCCTCCGTCAGGCCCCTGTTGCCTCACCTGCGAATTGAAGTTGATTCACTTCGGTCGACTCCTAGCGCGCAGCGCTGCCCGCTGAGCACCTGAACTCTGCTAGCCCGTGCCCCCAACCTGGTCTGCCTTGTCCCCGAAAAAGAACTCGGCCATCCCACGTCCCCGACCACCTTAGCTCAATAGTGGGAGGAAAGAAGACTTTGGAAGCAATAATATTAGCCCGGGGGGGAGGGAGTGAATTTTCTGGGCTGGGCACGACAAAGGTCCCAAAGCAAAATCGGCTCTGAGAGACCCATGATACTTAACTACCCTAGATGTGTTTCCTTCTAATATTTGTTTTATTCAAACACAGCAGAAAAAAAATGGAGGTAAGACTAACCCCAAATACAGAGCTTGGATTTTTCTACTAAGCCAAAAGGAAGGCATAAGGACCTAAAGAACCAAAGGACCTAAAGAAGTAAATTACGTATCCTTCTTGTTAGGTTATTGAACTGCTGTTTACAGCTTACATTATTAGTGTATGTTCATCACTGCATGACTGCCCTCGGTCGCCAGAAGCAGCCCAGGCCCTCACAATTTAAGAGTTAGCAGGTGTAAGTCACATATAATTATTTTATTGGGTACGGTGTGTTCCTTCCTCTGTCTTCTATTTGGGAACTCGGGCTAATGTCAAAATCTGATTGTAATCAAACAGAAGAGAGGACAACATCAGCATCCAGTGTTACTGGTGAACTGGGAAGGGTTTTTGGTTCAGAATCTTGGAGATGGGTTTAGCTCAGCTCCAAATGATCTTTTTCCAGGCTGGCTGCTCTCAATCTTCACCAAAATCAAGATAATAATATCTATCATCTCAAAAGTTTCCTCGGGCTCCGGCTCCCGTTTTAATCTCTTCTTCTGCCCTTTGTTTCCCACTTCCCCCGCCATCTCCTGTTTTCTGTCATTATGGATTAGTTTGCATTATTTAGATCATTATATAAATGGAATCATACAATATATAATACTCTATTGTCTGCCTTCTTTCACTCAGCATAATTATTTTGAGATGCATCTATGTTGTTTTGCCAATACTTCATTTTTATTGATAAGTAGTATTCCGTTTTATGGATATACTATAATTTGTTTAACCATTCATAACCAGTCAGCTATTGATGAACATTTGGATTGTTTCCAGGGTTTGGATATTACTGCTATAAATATTTGTATATAAGTCTTTATATGAACACATATTTCCTGTTCTCTTAAGTAGATACCTACAGGTGAAATGGCTAGATCATACGGTAGGACTATGTTTAATTTTTAAAGAAACTGCCAAACATTTTTCCAAAATGGTTGTACCATTTTGCATTCCCACCAACAGCGTATGAGACTTTCAGTTACTTCATATCGTCGCCCACATTTGGTTGGCCAGCCTTATTAATTTTACCATTCTAGAGTGCTACCACACCAGAGTGTGGCACCACACCAGACTGCCCCATTTGTTGTAACTGATAAACCTACATTTACACATCATTGTCACCCAGAGTTTATAGTTTACGCTAGGGTACACGCTTGATGTACAAATGTGTGTTTTGACAAATGTATAGTAATATGTATCCATCATCATGGTAACATGCAGAATAGTTTCACTGCCCTAAAAATCCTCTGTGCTCCACCTATCCATCCCTCCACCCCACTCCCCAGCCGGTGGCAACCACTGATCTTTTTACTGTATCGGTACTTTTACCTTTTCCAGGATATCATATACTTGGAATCATACAATGTGCAGCCTTTTCAGATTGACTTCTTTCACTTAGTAATATGCATTTACGCTTCCTTCATGTCTTTTCATGGCTGGATAGCTGACTTCTGTTAGTGCTAAATGATTCCCACTGTTTGGATATACCAAGGTTTTTCATTCACCCGCTGAAGGGCATCTTGATTGCTTCCAAGTTTTGGCAATATGAATCAAGCTGTTGTCAACAACTGTGTGCAGATTTTTCAATTCCTTAGTTTTCACCTTCAGTAAATATACTAAGGAGCATGATTGCCAGATTATATGGTAACAGGTGTACTTTTATAAGGAATTAGAGGCAGCTAGACTGTCTTCCCAAGGGGCTGTTCCATTTTTGCATTCCCACCAGCAACAAATGAAAAGTTTCTGTTGTTTCACATTCTTGCCAGCATTTGCTATTGTCGGTGTTTTGGACGTTTGTATACTAATAGTGTAGATATATCTAATTGTTTTAATTTGCATTTCCCTGTTAATATATGATGTGGAGCATCTTTTCATGTGGTTATTAGCCATCTGTACTTCTTTTTTGTTTGTTTTGGCCATCTGTACGTCTTTGGTGAAGTGTCTGTTAAGGTCTTTGGCCCATTTTAAAATCCAGTTGTTTTTCTTATTGTTGAATTGGAAGAGGTTTTTTTTGTTTATTTTAGATAATAGTCTGCTTTGATCTGAATGGTTGTGGACCCCTGAAATTCATGTTGTTAAAATTCTAGTCTCTAATGATGGTATTAGGAGGTGGGGGTTGGGAGAGGTGATTATATCATGAGATGGAACCCTCATGATTGAGATTAGTGCCCTCATAAAAGCGGCTCCACAGAGCAACCTAGCCTCCTTCACCCCAAAAGGCCCCCCCAACCATGCTGGCACCTTTACTGGACTTCCCAACCTCCAGATCTGTGAGATATAAATGTTTATAAGCCACCAAATTTATGGCATTTTTGTTATAGCAGCTCGAATGTACTAAAACAGTCCTTTGTCAGATACATCTTTTATAAATATTTTCTAGTTTGTGAGTTATCTCATTTTCTGTATGAACACTGTTTACATGTGCTTTATTGGCCATTCGTATATCTTCTTTGATGAAGTGTATGTTCAAATCTTTAGTCTGTTTCTTTTAACTGCATTTTTAAACTTTATTTATTTTGAGAGAGAGAGAAAGTGCACAAGCAGGGGAGGGGCAGAGAGAGAGAGAGAGAGAATCCCAGGGAGGCTTCACGCTGCCAGTGCTGAACCAGACATGGGCCTCAAACTCCTAAACCATGAGATCATGACCTGAGCCAAAATCAAAGTCACATGCTTAACTGACTGAGCCACCCAGGCACCCCTTGCATTGTTTTTGTTTTTTAATTTTTTAATGTTTAAATTTATTTTATTTTTGAGAGAGAGACAGAGTACAAATGGGAGGGGCAGAGAGGGAGACACAAAATCTGAAGCAGGCTCCAGGCTCTGAGCTGTCAACACAGAACCCGATGTGGGGCGTGAACTCACTAACCACAAGATCATGACCTGAGTCAAAGTTGGACGCTCAACTGACTGGGCCACCTAGGTGCCCCTGCATTGTTTTTTTAATTGTTGATTTTGAGAGTTTTTTATCTATATACTCTGGATACAAGTCCTTTATCTGATATATGCTTTGCAAATATTTTCTCCCAGGCTATTTCTTGTCTTTATTCCTTTAACAGTCTCTTTTAAAGAGCCATAGTTTTTCATTTTGATGAAGTGCATTTATCAATTTGTTCCATTTATGGATTATGCTTTTGATATTGTATCTAAGAAATCTTTTGTCAAACCCAACTAGGCATAAGGTGACAAAGATCTTCTCCTATTTTCTTTTAAACGTTTACAGTTTGGGGCACCTAGGTGGCTCAGTCAGTTGAGTATCCATCTCATAAATTCAGCTCAGGTCATGGATCCCCAGTGTCATGGGATCCAGCCCTGCATCAGGCTCCACACTGGAGCATGGAGCCTTCTTAAGATTCTCTCTCCCTCTCTCAAAAAAAACTCAAAAAGTTTATAGTTTTAGGTTTTGTGATCATTTGGAATTATTGTATATGGTGTGAGGTACGGTTCCAAGTTATTTGTTGTTGTTGTTGTGTATATGGTCTTCCAGTTGTTCCAGCACCATTTTCTTTAGAAGACTATCCTTTTTTTCATTATATTGTCCTCGTGCCTTTATCAAAAACCAGTTGTCCATATATATGGGGACTTATTTCTGAACTCTATTCTGTTTCATTGTTCTATTTGTTCAAAATGCTGTTCTTAATGCTGTTTGGCTCATAATAATTCTTGAAACCAGGTACTGTTAAGCCTCCAACTTGATATTAAGAGTTGTTTTGGCTATTTTGGGTCCTTTGCATTTCCATACACATTTTATAATTAGTCTGTCAATTTCTACCAAAATAATAATAATAAAAAAAAAACCCTGGGATTTTGATTGTGATTGTATTAAATTTGAGAAGCAAAGAAAATCTTAACATTAAGTTTTATGATTATGAGCAAGGTGCATCTCCTTATTTACTTAGACTTTCTTTGTTTGGCCTTAGCAATATTTTGTAGTTTTCAGTGTTAGAGGTCTTTCCCATCCTTTGTCAGATTTATCCCAACATATTTCATATTTTTGATGCAATTATAAGTGGAATTTTAAAAATTTTAATTTCTCTTTATTGCTAGTACATAAAAATATGATTGATTTTTGTATATTGATCTTGAATACTGCAATCTTGCTAAACTCACCAGTTTAGATGTCTATGATCTTTTTTGTTTGTTTGTTTTTTCTTTTGCCTGAATGCTCTGGCTAGAAGCTTCAATACAGTGTTGAATAGAAATAGTGAAGAGTGGACATCCCTGTTTTATTCCTAATCTTAGAGAAAAGAATTCAGTCTTTCCTCATTAAGTATGTTATTAACTGTAGGTTTTTCCTTCATTGGGTTGAGGAAATTCTCTTCTGTTTGCTGAGGTTTTTTCAGGAATACATGTTGGATTTTGTCAGATTTTTTTCTCTATCTTACGGTTTTTTGTTTCAGTTTAATATGGTGAATTATGTTGATTTTTGAATATTAAACCAACCCTGCATTCTTGGGATAAACTCCACTTGACCCATGTTTCCTTTTAATAAGTTGTTGGATTTTACTTGCTAAAATTTTTAGAATTTTTGCGTATGTATTCATGAATGGTACTGGCCTTTAGTTTTCTTTTCTTGCAATGTCTTTGTCTGGTTTTGATGTCAAAGTCATACTGGCCTCATTGTGTGGATTAGAAGATTCCCTCTTCTTCAATTTTTGGAGGAGTTTAAGTAGAATTAGTATTATGTCTTCCTTAAACATTTGGTAGTATTATGTCTTTCCTTAAACTTAAAAGTGAAGATAGCTGGACCTAGAGTTTTCTTTGTGGGAAGGTTTTTTTATTTGTTTTGAGAGAGAGAGGGCAGGCTCAAGTGAGCAAGGGGCAGAGAGACAGAGAGAGAGAATCCCACGAGGGACAGAGAGAGAGAGAAGGAGAGAGAGAGAGAGAAGCAGGGTTCACCTGGGGCTCATGTTTTACACGAAGTGGGGCTCGAGCTCACTCAGTGTGGGACTGGAACTCATGACCTGTGAGATCATGGCCTGAGCTCATGTCAGATACTTAACGACTGAGCCACCCAGGCACCCTGTGGGAAGGTTTTTAACTTCAATTCCATTTCATTCATAAATATAGGATCTAAGTTGGTGAATTCATTTGGCATAAAGATGTTTGTGATAATTCCCTTTTTATTCCTTTAATAGGTATAGGTACAATAGGTAGTGATGTCATCCCTCTCATTCCTGATATTGGTAATTTGTGTCTTTTCTGTTTCCTAATCAGTCTGGCTAGAGGTTTGTCAATTTTATTGATCATCTCAAAGAACTAGATAGTTGTCTTTTGAAATCTGTTACTGTCAAATTGCATCTATTCTAAAATTCTCCACTAGAGCAGTACATATACTGAAAGCACTTTATTGATATTTGTTGAACCAATTAATGAAAAAAAAAAAAAAAAAAGAACCCCTGATTTCTGCATGTAAAGTCATCTTAATACTACCACATTCTTTTAGATACCAGCCATTCCCTTGTCTCTTACTTATGTCAGTACCTTAGTACGGATAAGATATAACTGAGCAGTATCTCGAGGCTAGGTTAAATGCTTTGAGGATATATATGACCCAAGAGAAGGCTAAAGGGAAATGAAGCCGGCAGCTAGCATCAAGGAGGGAGGGAATCTTGAGACAATAAAGAAGCTGAAGACAGTGAATCAGAGAAAGTGTGATAAAACTGCATGTCAGGAATCTTGGGATATTTAACTAGCAACTTAGGATGAAAGAGTATACATTCTAACAAGAAATGATAGTCACATAACATGTAATCCAAGAATGATTACCCAAAGTCATTACAGTAAAAGTTTCAACTTAATAGCATCAGTTTCAAAAAGGTATTGAGAAATGCTCAGATGTTAGAGGAAAAGGGGTACATAAATTGGCTTAGGTAAATTATGAAAAATAGGGTTTCTGTTTATACTCCCCATTTAATATATTGGGCTGGAGGGTACCTGGGTGGCTTAATTGGTTAAGTGTCCAACTCTTGATTGATCTCATGGTCATGGTCTCATGGTTCATGAATTTGATTCCCGCATTCAGCTCTGTGCTGACAGTGTGGAACCTGCTTGGGATTCTCTCTCTCTTCCCCTCCCTCTGCTCCTCCCCCACTCACGTGTGTGCATAGGCACATACGCACGCTCTGTCAAAATAAATATATAAACTAAAAAAAAAAGAACTCTGGTTAAAGGAACCAGGAAAAGGTCATGACACACATACCTAGATAGGAAAAAGAAATCTCTCATTGCTTTCACCAGGCTAAAAACAAACAAAACAACACTGACCTGTCTAGTCTCTGTACTAGCTAACCATAGTGACCTTGGGTTTACATGTCCCCTATATATTTGTTTTAGACATTGTTGGGGTTTTTTTGTCCAAACTGCACACACTTAAAATGCACTTCTATTAATTTTCACATATATATGTATATATGTGTGTGTGTGTGTATATATATATACACACACACCCATGAAACCATCACCAGAACCAAATTAGTGAACGCATCCATAACGCCCAAAAGTTTACTTGGGCCTCTTTGTAATCTCTTACTCCTACCCTATCCACTATACATTCCTTACCAGTTTCCCAGGAAACCACTGATTTGCTTTCTATCACTATAATGTATTTTCTCAGATTTTATATAAATGGAATTATAAAGTATGTGTACTCTTTTGTCTGGCTTAAATTTCACTCAGCATAGTTATATTATCTGTTTTGTTGCCTATACATCAGTTTGTTCCTTTTTATTGCTGGGTTGTATTCCACTTTATGGATATGCAACAATTTATCCATTCATTAATTGATGGACATTTGGGTTGTTTCAAGTCTTTGCACCTACTATGTGTGCACATGCTTTCATTTCTCTTAGCTGAGTATCAACAGGTGGTTGACCGGGTCATAAGTTTAACTTTTTAAGAAATTGCCAAAATTTTTCCAAAGTACCTGTACCATTTTGTGTTCTCACCAGTAGGGTGTGAGAATTCTAGTTCCTCCACATTGTCTCTAACTCTTTCATGGAAGACAATTTGGCAATATCTGTTGAGATTAAAGCTGCACAAATACTTTGCTCCAGTGATTCCACTCGAGGAATTTATCCTATAGGTATTCTCACACATGTGTGAAAGGACATATATATAAGGCTGTTAGCTACAGCATTGTATTAAAAATTAGAACAGAGCAAAATGTCCATCATTATGGGTCCAGATAATAAATTGTGGTATGTTGGTATCTGTGTGTTGCTGTAAAAATAATCAGGAAAGCATAGTTGTTTTTGGAAGGATAACTGATAACACCGGTTGCCTCTGGGAAGGGGAAAGTAAGGCCAAAGGTAGGAGATTGTCACATAGTCTGGTGTCCTATTTTGAACCATCTGGATGTATTACCTACTCAAGCAATAGATTTAAAACTTTTTAAATGCCTCTGAAACTAAAGCAGTTATTGAAAACAATTTTAGAATCTAAACCTTTCCACTTTAGAGATAAGAAATCTGACACTTGGCAGTGGTCAAGTGATTTGCCATGTTCAAATAGTTAGCTCAGTTATAAATGAGTACTGATAAGTCCTAGTAAGGAGAATCCCACACCCCATAAGTTCTCATTTTAGTCATTTAAAACGATGATGTCTTTGTTAAAAGTGCAACCATGATACCCAGGGAGCAGAAGCTTAAGACACTAACATAATGGAACAAATACCGACTGGGGAACCAGAAATGGGCGGGGTTCCTAATTCTGCTATTTATTATTCCCTGGTTTCTTTGTAGTATTCAATTAATTAGCCATAATTTATTATTTATGTTTTATTAACATTTATTTATTTTTTGAGAGACAGAGCGTGAGCGGGGAGGGGCAGAGAGAGGGAGTCACAGACTCCAAAGCAGGCTCCAGGCTCTGAGCTGTCAGCACAGAGCCCGACACGGGCTCAAACTCGCAAATTCCAAGATCATGACCTGAGCCGAAGTTGGATGCTTAACTGACTGAGCCACCCAGGCGCCCTGAGTTAGCCATAATTTTTTTTATCCATTCTTCTGTTAATGGACATTTAAGATGTTTGGTCAGCACAAACCATTCTGCAAAGAATAGTCTAACATAAATCTCTTGGAGCATACACCGTAGATTTTCTCTAGGATATATGGAACTGTTTGGTCAAGGGGGTGTTCCCCTCATCTTTACAAATCCAAAATAGATGTATTAATTTACACCTGCACACACTACATGGGAGTTCCTATTTCTTTAAATACTTTCTAATGCTTGAGGTTGCAAGACATTAAAAAATCTGTGTGACATCATTAATCACTAAGGAGATGCAAATTAAAAAAAAAAAAAGACGCAATGAAATATCACTATACACCTATTAGATGGCAAAACAAAAAACCCCAAATGAATATATCTAATGCTGACAAGGATGTAGTGCAACTGAATTCTTGTGTATCACTGCTGGGAATGCAGAATTGTAGAGTGTACATACAATCCAGCAACCTTACTTCTAGGTGTTTCCCCAAGGGAATTGAAAACCTATGTCCACGCAAAAGCCTGTATGTGTATACTACTAGTGGCTTTATTCATAATTATTAAGTGCCTTAGAAAGTTTTAAATTTCAATGGATTTAGATTTAGTTTCGGTTTTTGAGAGCAGGTTTGGATCGGGACCCAAGAGAATTTCTGAGAGCAGTTACCACTTGGTGGGAAAACTGCCCCATCAAAGGAAAACCACCAGTAAAGCCTGAGTGTGTTCACAACTGTTTTGTCAAAGCTTAGCTATTATAGGGGCAGTCTTGGAGATAATGGCTACATGAAGGAAATGGTTTAATTCTCAGAATCCCTCATGGACTGCCGAGGCACATTCATCCTTTGAAACCAAGAGAAACTTCAGAGTTTGCTATCCTCCATAAAAAGGTTCGGGGACTGAGAAAAGGTTCTCTAGAGGATAAATATGTCTTGGGATATAGTGGAAAAGAAATTACTTGCAGGATTTGCAGATAAAATATAGGATGCCCAGTTAAATTTCAATTTCAGGTAAGTAACAACTTTTACATAGGGCATACTTACACTAAAAAATTATCTGTTGTTGGTCTGAAATTCAAACTTAGCTGTGTGTCCTGTGTTTTTATTTGCTAAATCTGGCAACCTAAACTGGTGAGACTCTTGAACCACATGGTCTTATTTAATGTAACTTAGCGTTGAGAAGAAATCTAATTACTTGTGTGGAATAATCATTTATTTATGTGGAAGTTTTAAGCTTGTCG
Organism: Panthera pardus; assembly: GCF_024362965.1. Taxonomy (NCBI): domain Eukaryota; kingdom Metazoa; phylum Chordata; class Mammalia; order Carnivora; family Felidae; genus Panthera; species Panthera pardus. The sequence goes on along the minus strand of NW_026526810.1, from coordinate 97,464,964 downwards.
CAGAACTTTTCAAAATGAATTCTGATGATACAGATCACAAAATGAAGATAATTTCATAATTTTGTTAACTTCAAATTCTAAAATTATAAACACTGCCCTTCTTACTCTGTTTAAAAAGATATAATGGGTCTAATATGAATATATAAAAAGGTTGTTTGTGCTTAACAAGAAAAAACGTCATTTGGTTTTGTAACAAAATGTAAAGACCTACAAAAAAAAATGTCTCCTGTGTGAAAACACCAAGCATATGTTAGAAATTCTGCATTAGTACAGACTCCATTGTAAGAGTCCTTCAACCTTCACTAATGATGAATGCCATCACATACCGTTGTCTTCCTGTAATGGGATAAAAATCTGTGTGTAACCATGTGGAGTAATGGAAGAGGGAAGAAGACACAAGAAGGAAAAAAATTCATCAGTTTAAGAATATTTTGAGTTGAGGATTAGATGGTTTAACACGTCTACCCTGTTCAAATGATATTTTCACATTATTCCCTTGTGAAAAGAACCACAAAGACAACTTATAGATGTCTGACTTGTACATAAAAATCACTGGTAGAAAACAGAAACAATAGCAACTCAAAAGTAATTTTTTTCAACTTAAGTAAACGTAGTTTTTGACCATCTTACCGTGTATTGGATGCTGGATCAGGCATTTTGTGGGATACGAGTATGACTAGGTACTTAAGTAACTAAACATCTGGTAGGGTAGAAAGATGCATGCATAAGTAAACACAATACAAGGCAAGTTGTCAACTAAAATAATAGGTTGAAAATGCAATCAGAGCATAAAAGGCAGTGATATTCTGGTGGTGGTAAGTCAGCAAAAACTTCATTGAAAAGTGGCTCTTGAGATGGCTCTGGACAAGTAGGGACAGAGTGGTGGGGAGAACAGAGGAGCAGGAAGAGGCAGAGCTGGGCAGGTGCATGGTTTGGGTTTAAAGCAGCAAAACTGCTTTGAATACATGATGTGGGAGGAGTTATTTATAAAATGAATGTCTCTGCGTGACCTGGCTCCTGCCTCTCTCGACTTAAGTGTTTTTGCCCTGGCTCATTACCCCCTTGCCCCATGCACGTGGAGCGCTTTACTCTCCCAACCTGCATCCCTAGCCAATTCATTATCCTCACTGAGGGTTTTACTGTTGCTTTCTCTGTAAAGCTTTCTCTGACCACCTTTACCTTCAAACTAGTTGGGCTCCTATATCGTATATCATGGCACCCCATACCTTAATATGTTTGTCACACGTATAGTTAAGATATAAACATCTATCTCATTAGATTATACATTGCCTAAAGACAAGGACCTTTTTCTGTCTTGTTCACTGTTTTAACTTCTGGGCCTTGGCACAGTCCCTGGCACACAGAAGATACCTGACAAATTGTTGATGAATGAATTATGGTAATACGTTTTATGTGTGGTTGAATATAGCTTCAAATGCTTTCACAGTGTTGACAGTTCTGTTAAATTACAGGGGTTATAAGAAAGTTATATTTTAGAATTTGTAAGAAAGATATATAAGCAAATTAATAGCTTAACCCATATGGATTTCTATAACTTAAAGCAATTTCATAGAAGACAGAGTGTGTGTGTGTGTGTGTGTGTGTGTGCGCGCGCTATATACCAAAGTTCAAACATGTTTTTTTAGTGAAGGGCAGGAAAACTAGAAATACAACAAACAATAAAGGCACACAACGGAATACTGAAATAAACCTCGATAATCTTCAAATAACTTTGGAGACAGCACCTTCTATTTTAAAGAGTATCTTTATACTTTTTTAGTCACATGCAAGTGCTATCCTAAATTTAGCTAAATTCAAAATATGCCTCATACTTGAATTTAATAGTCCATATTCATTTACTTTCAGAATCCTCTCCAGCTTCAAAATAGAAGGATTTTAATAGTGTCCGTATACCCATTGAATGAATATATAATTGTGCTCTCTGCAGCAAAGTCCCAATACTTCATTACTAGATTTATATTGATTAGAAGGGATGGCATTCAAGCTGGTAACCAGTTATCTCATTTACTGAATCGTTAGTGAAGGAAATCATTAAAATATCCAACGTATGAATCTACGGTTGCCTCCAAGTTCCAACTAGATTTGAATGACACACTTTTTTCATTTTTATAATTAAGTACTAGAAACATTTTATTGTAAAGACTGATGAATATATCGAATATGCTTTGTTTTATAAAGTCTGATTTTCCAACTGTAAGATACTGGCACTTGGGAAAAAAACAATCACTTAAATGAAAACTAAAAATATAAAGCCTATGTTTAAAACATGGCCTTTATTAATACTGCCCACTGAGCTCCATTTTTATTTTACATTGAAATACTTCTGCTTTGCAAAGAAAAGACAGGAAAGTGCATTTTACAAGAGTACTTTTTTTCTTTTTAATTCTCTGCGAAAATGGAAGGAATCTGAATCACAAGTTCACAATGTGGTAAAATGAAATTAAGAAACAATGATTTCAGTAATGCTATGCCATCACTAGTGTTTGGCTCTGACTTTGTTCTTGTAAATCAGATCCTGATATACAGTCTAGAGCATCTAGGTTATTACTCTACAGCATATTAAACACAGAAAAGGAGGTTTAAAAAAAACCCCTTTCAATGTACAAACATGAATTTAAAAACTGATTTTAAAAAATCACCTTTTTACATAATGTATATGGCAAAAATGCTTTAAATACATGATTTTGGAAGAATTATTTACAAAATGTATCAGTCTGTGGAACAATTCACAGACAAAGCATACATAGTTGCTTTACTTAGTTGTTGCATCTCAACTTTGGGAGATAAGAAATTTATTCGGCAGTATAGCAAACATAAAAACTATGACACAGTATTGTAAGGGCAACCAAAAATTTGATCCTCGAAACAGTTTAAATACTAGGACTGCCAAAGTTTCTAAACGAGGACATACTTTAATGATGCAGATGCCCATTTAGAGTCCGTGCTGTCTGAAGGACGGAGACGCGCTCCCTTCAGCGCGGGCAGAGCTGCTGGATGCAACCTCCTGTGAAAGGGACAGCTGAGAGCTATTGTCATCCAAAGAGTGAATTAACCTAGAATTTTCTTTTTTTCCATTTTATTAATATTTTAAAAAATACATAAAAATACAACATCCAATGTCTGAATAAATATATTTAACAAGTTGCAAGATAATACCTTATTTTACACAAAATTTTCAGCTTTAGAAATCTTGTTAAATAACTTCATTGTTGTTATATATTTCATTTTTGTCTTTTTGTAACAAAATAAAAACTCTGAAATTACATAGAAAAAAGACAAAATATTTTTGTCAAGGGATAAGATAGTCCACTGAAAACTTATTCACAATTCCACTGTAAACATTAATAAACATTAAAATATTTGCATAATTGTGTGCTCAAAAATCCTATAAAAAGTGGAAGACTTATTACAACTGTAGTTTTCAGTCAACTACACTTCCTTTCACAATTTATTTTGTCCCATTTACACCTTTAAACCTGGGCACACTGCTGAACATATACTTTGGCAGTTCTAAATAGCAAGTGCTTCCACAAAAATAAAAAAACAACAGCAACAATAATTAAAAAAAAAACACAACATAAACCCCCTACTCACCAAGTGTTCAAATACATCTTAGTGAAAGTGCAGCAGTCACTATTCAGCTGGATAATATTTTGATGTTTATCATGTGCACTTGCTTGTCTATGATTTCTATAACGTTTGAAAGCTTTATTATACAAATTCAAATTTGCTAAGTGCCCTTTTTCTATCTTCACAAAAAATGAAAAATTAGGAAAAATTATGACAAATATGGCAGGCTGCCTAACCTTCAGTTATTAATCAGCTTATTGTTTGCAACAGAAAAGAAAAGAAAAGAGAGGGAATAGATACAATCCAGCCTGGAAAAGTATACAGGATATACTTAGCAATGTCAAACCAGTTGAGTGCTTTCTGTGGTTGTATTTCAGGGTTTTGGGATTTATGTCCATGGCAGCAAACTGCTGGGAAGGCAGAGAAAGCGTTCATCACCTGCATTCTACAGCAAGCACATTTTGTGGGGGAGATGATGATGATGGGCTCATTCCAGTGTCTGACGAAGCAGATGACATGGAGGCTCCTGCATGAGACACTGCGGAAGCCAAACAACTACATTAGACCCAAAACGATCAAAGATACCTAGCCACTGGCAAATCAGAAATATATTTACCATTCATTTCAATCAGTCCCCTTAAATGGTGCTAAAGGAATAACATCTCACAGAACTTCCTGTAACCAGCTAACCACTGGCTTCCTATCCTTATCCTGCCCGACAGACCTAATGGACACGACATTCCCACAGGCGACAGCAGTTATCTAGGTCAGGTATCAGAATCATAAGGATCGGGATGGAAGTGTAGTTGTGTGATTAGAAAAAAGTCCTCACGTGACTTTAACATAACTCTCCAGGAGGAAATAACACAGGTTAAGGATCACCACTCTGTGCATTTGGTACTTTGCCATTTTTTTATGTACTTTATCTTCTCTTTCTTGGCAACCCTTTCCTATCTCCTGCCAATCTGCCTAATTGTTCCTAAATAAGAATTTAGGAAAATTAAAAATTAAAATTAAAAATTTTTGTTTAAGTAGATCTCTCTCAGTGTATACATGTACTATCACTGTGACATGTAACTTGTTATTATAAATTCTAATATGCCAGAAGTCACTCAATGTCTCACTTTAATAACTCACTTCACACTAAAAAAAACTAAGAAAACAAAAAAGGGAAGACTGTAATGAAAGAATCTTTTTTTAGTTGTGTGAAACTCCTATCACCTTTAGGAAATTTAAAGCAGGTCAGGGTGCTCTGAAGAAATTTCAATTTGTTAATTTGCTTTTCTTTTTGTGTTTAGAAGTTCTGTAAAGACTGCCTGCTATTACAGTCTTTAAAGAAAAGGACAAACGTGGAAACCCTGATCTCCTTCCATTAGCTCCGTCTTACCTCTAGGAGTAAAGATTGCTGGACTTGGACTGGATTCAAGACCACATATAATACAACTCATCTTCTCAGAAATACATCCCCGGAGTCTCTGCATTGGCAGAAAACTCTCAATATGGGCAAGCCTGTCGGGTAATTTACCTTTTTGTAAGAGACTGCCTTCCCAAAGCCCTCCCCTCATGTACATCCTACTTCTGGAATAGTTGGCTCTCTAAGCCTGCTCTGCAGTGGTCATTCTATAGCTTCCACTCATCACCTTGGTATTTGCCTGTTTTCCTAGGTAGGATTCCTTGTTTGCTGGATCTCATGTTGTCTTCTTAGCTTTCTAGTTTCTAGTTTGGCTTCTAGTTTCTAGTGCTACCATTGAGAAATCTGACACGAGAAACCTGATGCTGTTCTGAGACCCTTTTTTTAGATATTTTATTTTAATTTTATTTATTTGAGAGAGCACACGCACGAACACAGGGGAGGGGCAGAAGGAGAGAGAGCGAGCCAGAGGGAGAGAACATCTTAAGCAGGCTCCATGCTCAGCACAGAGCCCAACTTGGGACTCGAGCCCACCAGGTCACGATCATGACCTGAGCGGAAATCAAGAGTGGGTCACTCAACCAACTGAGCCACCCAGGCGCCCCTAGATATGCCTTTATATGATAAAATTTTAGGATCTTCTTGTTACACATAGGATTCTGAAATTTCACAATGTGCTTTGGTGTGATTTTTCTCCCCCATTCTTTAGAGAGATTACAGTGAATTATTTCAATCTCCTAATTCATATCCTTTATTTCTGGAAATTTTTCTTATAATAGTTCTTTGATGACAGTGTCCTATGTTTACTCAGTGCTTTTTCTAGGAATTCTGTGATTCAGAAGGTGTATCTCTTGGCCAGATCCTATACTTCTCTTAGTTCTTTTCTCCTATTGTCTTTTTGACCATCTACTGGAATTTCTTTAGCTTTGCTCTCTCTTCTATTATTACATTTTTTAAATTCCTATCATATTTTTAATTTTTGAGAGATCCTTCTTGGTCCCTGAATTGTATTACTAGTATCATATTTTCGTTTCAAGACTGCAATACCTTTCCTGCGTCTGTGTCTAGCTATAGTTTGATGTTCTGGATGGGACATTGTCTGTTTTTTCCAAGGTCCTTTTTTTACTCTCATTTTCTACTTTGGTTTCTACCTTTATGTAGAAGCCTTCCTATCTGTTCTTGTGGCTTCCATATTTAAAAGGAGGATATCAAAAAGCCAACTGGAAGCTGTGCACAAGTATGCAGAGCTTTTCAGTGATGGGCAGTGTATATGTACTGATTGGCAAGGATCTTGCTTTTTGGTTCAGGAACCTCCAAATGTTGGTATCTGTGTTAGTCATTCCTCTTGGGTTGAGCAGCTTCTCCAGAGGAATTCTTCAGTCTCCTCCCAAGAATGAGCATAAGCTTAGTTGTCAGCTTTCAGGAAGCCAAAAGGATAAGAGTTACAGTTGGAAAAGGGATAGGAATCTCATCATTCAGTATTGTATACTTCTGCTCAAGCTCCTTATTTCTGGTTTTGCACTTAACCCTCACCTTCAGCTAAGACTGGTGTACCTGAAGTCTACAAGCCTATTCATTCCCCTCTCCCTCCAATAAGTTAATTTCTTATTTTTCTGCTAAAGCTGCAGAAAAGGGTAGTTTGTTTCACAGCATGGGACGAAAGAATCCAATTTCTCCTTCCACTTTCAACCATTTTTAATCTCACATATATCCCTGCTTTCTGGGGTGATATGATATAGACTGGCTTGCTTCTTGTTTTGTCCTAATGCAAGGATAAACAAGCTTAGGTTTTTGCACTCTGCTAGGACAGTTACAGCTGTCTGTCTGCTTCTCAGCTCGTAAGAGTTAAGCTGTTGATATGTCTTGTCTACTGTGGTCTGCTGCCCCCTTATCTTGTTCTTGTGGGTACAGGGCTTTTCTTTACTCTTATTTTATAGTGGGGCTTGGGGATGGATCTGATGTGAATATACCAATGTTTAGCTATAATTCTGTGCAGTTTTAAGGTATAGGCCAGGCATTACTCTCTCTCCAAGATTAATCCAAACTAATCTCTCCTCCCACCAAGTAGTATCACACTTGGGGCCTTCCTCACACACTCTCCCACTAGAAGTTAAGATCTTTTGAGATCAAGGTCCGTATTTCATTCATCTCTGTACTTACCACCTGGAAGAGGGCCTAGCACATAGTGTGTATGCATTAATGTTGTTGAGCTGAACTGTTTCAATGAATGTTGTTGAGCTGCTTAGGAAATAATTTATGATCCCAACAAAATAATCTCTTTGAAGATAAGCTCATATGTCCATTAATTTTGGTGAACCTCATAATAATAGATATAGTGCCTGTTAATAGGTAGCCAATAAATGTATGTTGAGCAAAGACTGAATTTCAGAGGGAGTAACTCTTCTTAAGAACCCATCACATTTACTAAAATCACACATTTTGTAAAACAGTTCATAGTCCTTTTCAAGAATCTCATCCTGATTAATTCAGTTGTTGACTCACTCATTTCAACAATAGCACAAAGACAGCATAAGGAATCTAAAAACAACAATGTGTACTATATATATTCAAAGACTAACCTAAATCTTCAAAAATGATAGGATATATATATTTGAAAAATAGAAGGAAGAAAAATTACAATCAAATTACCTTCTCTGTCTTTCTTTTTTAATCTTTTTCTCCTCCTGTCTATGGTTGCCACTTCAGATTTCAAAGACATGTAATATTTTCTTATTTCTTGTAATTTTTCTTGGAGAAAAGAGATTCTCTCTGTACTGTTCATATTATCTAATTCATCTAAAAGGGAAAAAAAAGTTAATTTGGTTTAAAAAAATTACTTAAAAGAATATGGCAGTTCTATCAAAAATCCAACTTATAAATCCTCAAAAGCTTTAATTTATGAAAACTTTTACATATTAATAGCTAAATAAGGCTCTATAAACAAGTATGACACTAATTACATTCATGAGTAAGATTTCTGTGTATAACTCAAATTTCTTGTACTAAATATATATTACTTAATGATGTATTACTTAAATGATCAGCAAAAAACAGGAAAACATCAACACACAGCAACTGTGATCTATAATTATATTTATCTAAATTGTTTCTTTGTATAGATGATTTTTTCATTTATTAGTTATTTGCAATTACCAATACTAGAAAGGGTATTTCAGTTTCAATGATATATACAAATCACCATCTTATTTTGTAACTGGAGATCTTTCAGGTTAGTATTTATCAGGTTAGTATCATGAAAAGATACAGATTTATATTTAAGTGGTAATTACTGATAAGGCAACATTTGGAAACCTACATAAATGAATTTGGTAATCATTTTTTCTCATTTTGACATTTTAAGGTAAGTACCACTTTACAATATACATTCAGGTTTTCTAAAGCTTCTTACTGAGTTGAAAGCTCCATTTATATGTTCTAGGGGATGAATTTGGATGTTTATCCCTGTGTTTATCTTTTTCTCCATCTTTGATGTGAGGGGAAATCCTTGCAGGAGATCGTGCAAGCTTCTGTGGCTTAGACACACTAAGATGCTTTACTGGTGTACATTTACTTGAATTGTCCAGGACAGGAAGATCTTCACTATCACTGCTTTGTCCTATAATAAGAAAAAATGGATTCAGAGATTATAAATGATAAAAATCTCAAATATCAAAATGCAGCAGACCCAGCAATTGCATTTTTGTAATATCCTACAGAAATAAGTGTACAAATGCACAAATTTCTTTTTTTAATGTGTATTTATTTTTGAGAAAAATAAAGAGCGTGAGCGGGGGAGGGGCAGAGAGAGAGGGAGACACAGAAACCGAAGCAGGCTCCAGGCTCTGAGGTGTCAGCACAGAGCCCAACGCAGGGCCTAAACCCACGAACCGTGAGATCATGACCTGAGCCGAAGTCTGGTGCTTAACCGACTGAGCCACCCAGGTGCCCCACAAATGCACAAATTTCTTAATAGCAAAGAAATGGACATCTAAATGCCCACCAGTAGGAAAATGGTTAAAAATTATACACGGTTGATCACTGAACAACGTCGGGGTTAGAGGCACCGACCCCCACGCAGTCAAAAATCTACAATTACTTTTGACTCCTCCAAAACCTATTTACTAATAATAGCATGCTGTTGGCCAGAAGCCTTACTGATAACAAAGTTGAGTAACACACACTGGTATGTTATATACAACATTATATACTGTACTCTTATAACAAATTAATCTACAGAAAAAAATGTTAGAAAATCACAAGGAAAATACATTTACAGTACTGTAAAAAATCTGTTTATAAGTGGACCTGCACAATTTAAACTTGTGTTGTTCAAGGGTCAAATATACTACTGAATACCTTGCTAAAGTGGTTAAAAAGAATTAGCTAAAGTTTATAAGAACAAAAATGGCAAAATATCCAATATATATTATTAAATGAAAACTCAAAGTTATGAAACAATATGTGTAGTATTGCCCCATTTATGTTTAAAACCAAAAACAACCCAAACTGCATAATTGAAGGACAGAAACACCTGATGTATACACATCCTTTAACATATATATGTTTGCATACATATGAATTGCATAATTGTTTGCAATTCTATCCCTCCTCACCAAATTTGTACTTAGAGATGCTTTTGCTCTTCACTTCATCATAAATTAGAATTGTTTCCTTCCTCCCCCCCCCCCCCCCCCCACATCTTCTATATCCTACTTCCACCCTACTCTCTCTCAAAAGCCAACCTTGCCTTCTGACAAGGCAAGGTTGAGGGTTACCCACTCAATTTCCCAGCCTCTCCTCTATCTGTATCTGTCTTTATTGACTTTTTTTTTTTTTTGGGGGGGGGGGTCAAAAAGAGAGTGTTTCTGAAGACTACTCTCTTCAGCTGTACTCTTAAAACCATCCACTCCCAGCTCCCCTGGAATATCTCAACATCAATTATCCATCTTCTTTTAGCTTCAACTTCTTTTCCCAGAGTCTACCAACATGCTTATATCTTTCCCACTCTTAGAGGAGGGAAAAAGAAAACTTCCCCTTTTAGCTGGCACCTCTTTCCTTCTCTTTTAAAGTAAAATTTCTTGAAAGAAACTTTGTTATCCTCATTTCCACATCTTCTAATCACATTCCTGTGCTCTTGTTAGGGTCCCAACATTTACAACTCAACAAATCCAATCAATGTATTTAATCTTATTGCATATCCAATAGCATTTGAAACTTTTTTATTCAAACCCACCGGCATTTACTGATTTGCATTTGTCTCAGATCAGTGCCCATACAGATATCTCACATAATTCTGTTGGTCCTTTTTCTCTTTTTACATCTCTTCCACAGGAATCGCATCTTCTTACAATCCTTTACACAACCATCTTCTAAAAACAGACTCTTTGAAGCTCCTATTTCCCTAATACTGGGTATCTCTAGCCCAACATTCCCTGAATTACTTACTCTTCCAACAGCCTGCTGCTACTCCTCTATCCCATGTGTCCATTAGCCAGTCCCTCATATGTAACTAATAATGACTGAGTCCTAATGATTTCACTTCCCATCTCTTCAGTTCATTTCTTCTTGCCAAAGATTAAGCCAGATATTCTTTCCCAAAAGTAAAACTGATGATCTCCTTTCTTCCTTTTTAATCCTTTTTACTTTTTATTTTGAGACAATCTTCAAACTTAGAAAAAAGCTGTAAGAACAGTTACCAAAAAATGTTTTTCTGACCCATTTGAAGGTTAAGTTGCCCTGCCACACTTGAGTATTTGGTGTTTATTTCTTATAAACAAGAGCATTCTCCTCGTGTTATCTGCAAACTGGTCCCCAACTTAGCAGTTTATATGTCATATTTCTGAGTGTTGGAATCTGGGAGCAGCTTGGTTGAGTGATCTGGTTCAGGTAATTCTTGTGATGTGGCAGTCAAGCTTTTAGCTGAGGCTGTGGTCTCTGTAGACTTGACTAGAGCTGAAGGATATGCTTCCAAGACGGTTCACTCGCATGGCTACTACTGGCAGGAGGCCTCAGTTCCTTGCTGGCTGTTGGCAGGATAAGCTCAGTTCCTCACCATGTGGACCTCTCTATACCTGCTGTGCCGTGATGACTTGTCAGCCAACCTTCCCCAGAGCAAGTGATCCAAGGGAGAGCAAGGAGGAATCTGGAGTGCCTTTCATGACCTGTTCTCTGAAGTCCTACTCTATCACTTCATTTGTTAGAAGTGAGTCACTAAATTCAGCCCACATGCAAGGGAAGGGAATCAGGCTTTGCCTCTTGAAGAGGGGACTATCAGTAAATTTGTACATCTGTTTTTAAAACCACCACACTCTTATAGAACCACAATACAACCATCAAAATCATGAAATGAACACAAATCTATTATCATCATCCAATCTTCCTATCCCATACAAGTTTCTCTACTTGACCTGGTAATGTCTTTTGTAACAATAGGATCCAGGTGAGAATTATATGCTGCATTTAATTGTCATGTCTCCTAAGTCTCCTTTCATCTGGAACAGTTCCTCTTTGACTTTCATGACCTTGACAATTTCTCAAATTGCAGACCAGTTATTTTACAGAATACCCTTCAGTTTGAATTTGTTGATGGTTCCTCATGATTACATTCAGGTTATGCATCTTTGACAGGAATGTCACAGAGGTGCAGCTGTGTTCTTCTTGTATCCTGCCAGGTAGTACATGATTTCCTCTTGTCCCATTACTGGTGGGGTTCACTTTATGTGACAAACGTGGTATCTGCCAGGCACAATGATGTTATTCAGTTGCCCTTGGTAATTCCTACTGCCTCTCTCTTCTCATTTCCCATCGCTCTTTCTCTCTACATCTGTATTGTCCAGCCACAGGTGGCTATGGTTCAGAAATTTTCCTTTGAAATGCCTTTGATCTTGTATAAAATTATATGCTCCTTCTGTGGAATATGTATCTACTATAACCTGGAATTTTCCTTTCAGACTTGTATGAAGGCTTATTTTAGAGATAAAACTTTAATTTGTCAAAATCAACCATGTTTATTTCTATTATATTCTATGACAGTTTTTATTCCTTATGGTACAAAAATCTTTCTCATGTAATCTGTTGATTCATACTGATTTGTTAATTTCTTCATTTATTTCCACAGGAATTTCATTATCCCCCATTTTAAAAATACTATGATACTATTTAGAAATCAGGTTTTCTAGATTAAAGTAAACCATTCCATTCAGAAATGTAAACTTAATCTGTTTTTACCACTAGAGCAAATATTACTTTTCTATTATTCAAGATCCTCAAATACATTCCTCAATATTAAACTGCTTTACATAAGAAATACAAACGAAGTAAACATAAAAAAAATAATCACAGCTATTCCAGCTCCAAATAAAATTGATCAGCCCCTTCAGATCAAAAACTAATGGGAAAATTGCTATTTTCAGAACATAATAAACCAAATTTATTTTTAAATTGACACAAATGATCAAGCCAACAAAATGCTGAAAATATTAACTAAATTTATGCTGTCTAAAGCCAGCATTGGAAAGCACCAACCTGTTCCATTCTTTTCACTTTTGGCTACAGCACTTGTTCGCTTTGGGGTACGCTTTTGCTTTTTTGCCAATAATCCACTATTTCCATCATTTGGCCTTTTCTGACCTGAAATAAGGGGGAAGAGACGACTTGAAAAATACATATATTTTGGATACCATTAGTTTATTATAAAAGACATGGAAATTATTTACAGGATGAGAGATTTCAGTGGAATGGGCAGCTTCACATGATACCATTTCAATAATAATTTATTTCGGTCTGCATATTTTCTGAGAATGTCACCCTCTCTAAGAAACAATCCTCGTCATCTAGACCTACTCTAGTGCCTCCATATTCTGAGAGAAGAACTTTACCTCCACCTTTGACGCTAAATGCTTGTTATCTCTCCACCTTTCCCTTTAGGGCCCAGTCCAACAGCTACTACTGTTGCTTGCAATACTTTTTCTTGAGAGTTTTGCAGAAGCATAATGCCTCCATTAGTTGCAGTTCTGGCTGTACTCCTTTCAACTAAAACTCGGTCAAAGGGGGAAGAAACTTTCTAAACGCCTGTCCTGCCATAACTCTGGCCGCTGCAGTTGGTCTTCTGCGCTTGAGCCACCACCGCCGCCACAAGAGCAGCTGTATTATTCACCTGTCTACTCCACATGAATTTCTCGATGTACGTTTTTTTTTAAAGGCATGGGAAGGGAAAGTAGGGACGTGATGTACAAAGGAAAGAAAGAATAGGAGGGAGGGAGGGTGCGAACTTTACAGATCAAGAATTCCTAAAACTCTTAACTTACTAATTTTGGGGCTGAACGTAAAGGCTGATGTTCTCCCTAGAAAGTTCTTACCCTTCTCTCTGTTCTCTCTTTCTTGAACAATTATACTACAGGTACCAGAGGCAACACCGGCTTCAAACCCATTTGCTGATTCCCTCTCACAGAGACCTTCTTGAGATTCTTCAGCAATGCTATCAACTTCAATGGTTATGTCACTCTCACTTTTTATACTTCGAGACTCATCTTGACTGAGAGTAAGTGGTGAAGCTACTGAAAAGTGATGCTGTACAACAGGAGGTAGGGCAGGTGGAATAGAAACAAGAGAGTTAGACTCAGAGTTTTCAACTACTACATCTTCAATACTGGTCTTATCCTTCTCATCCAAATCATCCAAGTCTACTTCATGGCAAACCAAGGTCTCAGGCCCAATCAGAGGCATTGCATCCTCTTCTTCTTTTAGTGGAGTATTTACAGTTTCTTCAGCTGGACTGTCAAATTTTTCACTAGTCAATTCTTGACTGCGTTGGTTGGACTCTGCGATTAATGATGGCATTTCTTCATTTTCTACTTCAAAATGTTGTTCAAAATTTAAGTTTTTCATTCCCTCAGATGCAATACAGTCACTGGTCTTTTCTTGAGATACGCTGTTTGTCATTTCCATTCCATTCTCGATTCTTGTTTTTTTCTCTGGTGATGATTGTCCCAGTAATTTCCGTTTCAACTTTTTTTCTTTTGCACACTGGTCAATTTCATCTTCAGCAGTAGAGGAAAAATTTTTACTGTCTAGTGAAGAAAATTCTAGACTCTGAGCTTCTATATGAGATTCACTTCCTGCTTCATCCTGGCTAAATGATGAAATCTTTATAATTTCTAAAGAAAGATCTTTTGTCTTGCTTCGTCTTCCCTTTCCTTTAGGAGATTTTTCAGCTTCTTTCTTAACTTCTTCTCCTTGTTCCACTTTATTTCCAAAAATCTGTACTATTTGTTCATTCTCTCCAACTTCTAACTTCAGTGTTTCTAAAGGCTGCATTTGTGTCCTTTCGTTTTCTTTTAATGTATGTGCAGCAATCTTTGGATTTTCTTCATCTAGTTTATCGTCATTCAAGTGTTCATTTTTTTCTAGGTCTTTAATATCAGGAGAAAGTTCTTCATTCATCAAATTCTTTTCTAAAAGGTCTTCTGTTTCACTATCAGATGAGCAAGAGTCTGCAAGAGGAAATATTACTGTATTACAAAGGTTTCTGCCTTAATTACCAATGTAATTTTAGAATAAAAATTCTACCACTCTAAATCATATACCACTGAATACTTCCCTGTAGAAATTCCTGATAAATCATACATTTGGGCCAAAAAATGGGAGGGAGTGGTAAGTTGCAAAATTAACTCCATGTAAAAACACATTACACTGAAAATATTACTATCTCAAGTCTATAAAAGAGCTAGTTTGGGCTATGAAAAAATCTCAGAAATTGGGCTATGAAAAATCCTCAGAAAAAGCAAAGGACTAGTACTGAGATAGTAAGTTAATACATTAAGTGGTTTGATCTGAGGTCTAATAGATACTGATTAATAAACGTAATGGGCATTCTGTGTCTCTAGAAAGGAATATGACATTCTATTTTTAAAAATTGTGAAAAGAAGAGATGTACAAAATGAGCAGTTTGAATTCCCAAAGGTTTAAATATTCTTTTGATTTAAAGACATAAAAGTATAGGCAAGCTACCTTCTTGCAAAAGAACTCATTCTCTTTAAGTTAGAGAATTTTTTAAAATAATAAAGTAGGGCTGTGAGAATGTACAGGAACTGTAAAATATAAAAATTCTGCCCACATGGTACTCCTATTGTAAAGAAGTCCAAAAAGGCAAACTCAAATAGACACGCTTCATTTGGTGGACATCTTGCATTTGTGTGTTATGATAAGCTTCCAGTAGATGGCAGTGATGAGGAGGGAGCAAGCCCTTTTCTAATTTACACACAAACACCATGTGGACGAAAGGCAGTCCTAGTTCAGAATAGCTTTTTTCTTGAAGGGAGGAAAACGTTTTGATGAGACAAGGATTTAACATTTTAAATTTCATGGGAAAACATACAAAGGTGAGAAAAAAGTTAAAAGCAAAATAAAGTATGTTCACCTATACTCATCACAAAACATGCCTATACCACGTTAGTTTGTGCGCTTTGAACACCTTGGTGTCAGCTTTGTTGAAATATCCTGCGTGAACAGCACTGAATTGTAGGAGACACTGGTGCATGCTCTGAAGGACAGTGCAGCACACAGTAGGATGCATGACTTGTCAACCCATCTTCTTTCAAAATAGAATACTCCTACAATACTGACGAGAAAAGTATTCCAATTAAAGTAAGACATCACTCAGTCATAAGTAAACATGAGAGACTAAAATATTTATCTCAGGGGCGCCTGGATGGCTCGGTCGGTTAAGCGTCCGACTTCGGCTCAGGTCATGATCTCACGGTCCGAGGGTTCAAGCCCCGCGTCGGGCTCTGTGCTGACAGCTCAGAGCCTGGAGCCTGTTTCAGATTCTGTGTCTCCCTCTCTCTCTGACCCTCCCCCATTCATGCTCTGTCTCTCTCTGTCTCAAAAATAAATAAACGTTAAATTTTTTTTTAAATAAAATATTTATCTCAAATCAAGTTTTGTAGTTTAAATTATATGAGATTAAAAACTTAGATGACTTTCTATGAATCTCTCACACAAGTAAAGTTTTATTGTATTATTGATTTTTTAAAAAATCAACGATCCTCAAAATTAGCACCTTCCATTCCATTTGACAGAGGTGAGCTGTCTGGCATACTGCTGCGAGCACTTCTGGTACCTGATTTTCCTTCACTGTTTGGAGTCTTAGACAAACCATATGGCATGTTTGATGAAAGGGTAGATTTTAAAGGAGGTCGTCCTCGTTTTGACTTCTGCCTCTCCTCATCCCTCTTTTCATCCTTTTCACTGTCTTCTTTATTCTGGGTAACAGCAACAAAACGTATGAGAAGGGCCGATGCCTTAGAAAAAAATGAACATTCTACCGACATTCTACTTCTCCAAGGAAAACCGTAACTCAAAAAAGGTTATATATTTTATATGTCAACTCTTAGTTCGTGCTTATAAAACCAAAAACAAGTGGTTTTCTAACATAGTTATAATTATATGAATAAGATAGTCTATGGTTTGTAACACCGCAGTCCCATGGTGAAGGCCAGAGTCCATGCATTAGAGAACTGAACAACTACTCAGCACCCCTCCTTGTTCATTACTATTCCCTGAGGACAAGAAAGAGACCTGCCATCAAACAGACAAAACCCTAGGTGAATTTCTACAGCACAGGCTGAAAATTGAGGGTAGGGATGTTGAGTACAACTAGCCAGCAGGTATGTGTTTTAGATTTATCTAGTACTAGCTTTCAAGACAGTTGTCTGCAAAAAAAATCCTAAAATCTGACAACCCTGAGTATGCATCCCACAAGAGTGGTGAGTTCCATCCTCTCTTGATGAGGAATGTGTCCTCTTTTTTGTCACCATCAATCCTGTTTTACCCTTTTACTATAGACCCCCTAGAGACATTTGAGTTTGAAGCCTGTCTCCTAGGGAGTCCCTGGTTTTTATCTTTCCTTAAACAATATGGTAAAGTGTTTACATTTTTTACTTTTTAGCTTCTGGGTTACCAGAGAGAAAATCACAATTACCTTAAAGAAATCAAGATGATTATTACAATGAGAAAACAAGATTTATAAAACACAGTATAATATAAATCATACCTATACTTATCATAAAGGATATGACTCTATATACATACTTTTGCTTTTTTCTTCTGTTTTTTCTTTGGTCCACCTTTGTCCAAAGGCCAGATTATCCTGTCAGCCTTCACCCATTCATCATACCTTAAAACAGAGAAAAAAATAAAACTTCACAGTAATATCTTATTTGAAATGTATGCACCAAATGAAACAGCAGTGAGAAAACTAAAGAGTTCAGTTCTACTGTTGGCAGAAACATGAAGAGCACAGGGGCTGGTGTATTGGTAACAAGTACCAGCCTGTACGAGGTGCGTTGTAAACCTGCCACCACCAGGACAAGGCAAGAAAATTTCTTAGGGTAAATGAGCAAGAAAAACCTATGCAGATTCAAGACTGTTTAAACGGCTTTTATTTTCTGTACTGAGCTTTTGTTTCCCACAGACCTGAGCTTAACAGAATAAGTTGATGTTACACTGGCATTCATTCTATTGACCAAATAATGAATGCAGAGATAAGTGAAGTGAATTCACATTTGTAACATGATCAGTTCCAGGTTTATTTATGAAGTCCTTTTCAGCTCTCTTTTCCTCCCAGAACTCTATAGCTGCTAGTATTTTTTTTTCTTTTGATGTTTATTTTTGAGAGAGGGAGAGACAGAGTGTGAACAGGGGAGGGGCAGAGAGAGAGGGACACACAGAATCTGAAGCAGGCTCCAGGCTCTGAGCTGTCAGCACAGAGCCCGATGTGGGGCTAGATCTCACAAACCGTGAGATCATGACCTGAGCCAAAGTTGGATGCTTAACCGACTGAGCCACCCAGGCGTCCCACATAGCTGCTAATATTTCTTTTTTTTTTTTTTTTAATGTTTATTCATTTCTCAGAGACAGAGACAGAGCATGAGCGGGGAAGGGACAGAGAGAGAGGGAGACACAGAATCTGAAGTAGGCTCCAGGCTCTGAGCTGTCAGCACAGAGCCCGACACGGGGCTTGAACTCACGAACTGCGAGATCATGACCTAAGCCGAAGTCGGATGCTCAACCAACTGAGCCACCCAGGCGCCCCTATAGTTGCTAATATTTCTAATAAAATTTTATTCTGAACTGTTACCTCTAAGACTCTGAAAAATTTTAGAGATCTTTCATTTTTTTATTAAAAATTTTTCTAAAATGTTTGTTTTTGAGAGAGACAGAGCATAAGCAGGGGAGGGGCAGAAAGAGAGGGAGATATAGAATC
Source organism: Panthera pardus (assembly GCF_024362965.1). Classification (NCBI taxonomy): domain Eukaryota; kingdom Metazoa; phylum Chordata; class Mammalia; order Carnivora; family Felidae; genus Panthera; species Panthera pardus. Next base: position 97,446,698 of record NW_026526810.1, on the reverse strand, counting down.
CAAAGCAGGCTCCAGGCTCTGAGCTGTCAGCACAGAGCCCAATGCAGGGCTCAAACTCACGAGCTGTGAGATCATGACCTGAGCCAAAGTCAGACGCTTAACCCACTGAGCCACCCAGATGCCCCAAGATCTTTCATTTCCTTTAAGTTTTTATTCTGCTTAGCTCAAATTGAAAACTCCTCATTTCCCTTATACCTTCTTCCAAAATATTGACATCACTTTTAAATTTCAACACAGTCCACATTACTAATCAGGGCAAACAAGAAACTAAACTTTCTACAACTAAATGCCAGTTCTTACATTATGTAAATATATAGGTATTTATAGAGCTTAATCAAAATCTAAAATCTGAACACTCAGGCAAAAAACACTATAGGCAGTCCTTACTTTGAACTGCACCAGGTTAATGGAAACCATACCCTCACTGTGTAACCTAGTTACCATGGAGCTGTGCGAAGGAAGGACACAGTTCCAATATCCACATATCGGTTGACATAAGACCGTGACTTACCTGCACTATGGTTTGAAAAAACGATCTCCTCCTGGACTAACCCAATATATTCATTTTACCAGGCTTTATTCTTACCTTATTTCATAATAATCACTCACTTGGACATTTACTGAGGGCCTACTAGCATGCCAGGCACTGTCTGGCCAGGCACATGTCTACAGTGTACACTGTAGAGAGTAGTAAGAAGAAGACCCTTGCTGTCATGCAGCTTGCAGTCTGGTGTAAAAGACAGACATACAGTAAAATCGAGGACAGTCTACTAAATGCAATAAGAGGGTTATTTATGTATCTGGTCCAAGGCGCAAAGGAGTAACTGCCCAGTTTCAAACTTTTACGGGACCTATCACACAACTAAGAAGCACACGTCTGATTTAGAGTACACCTCTGATTTAGAGGCCACATGGCCTGGTCACCACAGTATGTCATGTAGGTACTCCAGTATTAATACTGCCAACCAAGGGTGGTCCCAGAATCTCTCAACTACACACCAGCACTCCCCTCACAATTGCACATGCTACCCTGTTTTAGAAACCCAACTGGATTCTCTAGGAGCTACAGTGGCTCTGTTTCCATCAGCAGACCGCAATTATACTAGCTTTTAGGAGTACAGAAGGACAATGAAAAACCACGAACCATAGCAGTAACCAGTTAGGTAACTAGTTGGGAAGATAACCAGTGAGGAAGAACGTGAGCATATAATAAAATGACTGTTGGGGCGCCGGGGTGGCTTAGTTGGTTAAGCGTCTGACTTTGCCTTAGGTCATGATCTTGCGGTTTGTGAGTTCGAGCCCTGCGTCAGGCTCTGTGTTGACAGCTCAGAACCTGGAGCCTGCTTCGGATTCTGTGTCTCCCTCTCTCTCTGCCCCTCCCCTGCTCAGTCTCACTCTGTTTCTCAAAAATGAATAAATTTTTAAAAATAAGTAAAATGACTTAAGTCATATAGTAAAATATTAAAAAGATGAGAGTAAAGGATAGGAAGGGGACTTTCTAGAAAGATGAGCAGATCCACACAGAGTAAGAGTGGATGGCTGGAACTGAATGGAAGCAGAGAAAAATCAAAGGCTATAATGTGCTACAACTGCAAAGACAGTGACTCAGAGCTGACAAGATAGTACCCCTCTCCCAGAATTCAATATGTGCATACAAAACAACAGATCTCTAAGATCACTAAAGAGTTTGCACAGAATTGGTGAATCATGTTGTATAACTGAAACTAATAGGACAATGTATGTCAACTATAAATATTGAATAATAAGCATGTTTTAAAAATTAAAGTTTGTGGGGCACCTAGGTGGCTCAGTAAAGCATCCGACTCTTGGTTTTGGAGCAGGTCATGATCTCTCAGTTCATTATTTCAAGCCTCGCATCAGGCTCCAGGCTACCAGTGCAGAGCCTGCTTGGGATTCTGTCTCTATCTCCCTTTCCCTCTTCTTCCCCCTGCTCATGCTCATATGCTCTCTCGCTCTTTCTCTTCTCAAAATATATAAACAAACTTAAACAAGTTTCTTTCTAGTGTTGACACAAGTGTGAAGAACATAGGGACCAGTCTGAGAAATTTTAAAGTTTTATATGCTATTCATTAAACCCATACTTTTTTTTTTTCTTAAAGTTATTTGAGAGAGAGAGAGAGAGGGAGAGACAGAGAGAGAGAGAGAGAATGCATGTTGGAAACAAAGAGGGGGAGAGAGAATCCCAAGCAGGCTCCATGCCCAGCGCAGAGCCTGATGTGGGGCTTGATCCCACGATCATGAAATCATGACCTGAGCCTAAATCAAGATTCGGACGCTTAACTGACTGAGCCACCCAGGCACACGTAAACCCATATTCTTAAAATGATGCAAAATGAAAGAAACCTAACTCTCCCTCACTAAAGAAAACAGTCAACATTTATTGAGTACTTACTGTATGCCAGGCACTGTTCTAAGCACTTTGTATGTTAATACAGGTGTTAAGCACTATTTCTCACAACATTCTATAAAGCAGGTGCTTTATCTTACCCGATTTAGAGGTGAGGGAATTGACACATAACAGCACATTTCTAGTATGTAAGGAAAACTTGAAGCACTCTGGCTCCAAGCAAATACAGGGCAAGCAGAGATATTAAACACATAAGACTTTCCAAAGGGGAAAGAGAAGAGTAGAGGAACTGGCCTGGTACTATCAGCCACAGAGCTGATCTGGACTCAAAGCTACATGCAGTTGTTCTCCTGTTGAACATCAACAGTTTCACAGAACATCAACATCAGATAAGTCTATCCCATGACCATGACAGATCAAGACAAAAACAAGACCACTTCATAATAGTATCTAAACACAGGATAAAAAGGAATATTATCCAACCCACAAAAATGACCAACATCCTTTTATCTTGAGCGACTAACGGCTGCTTCTTTATCAATTACAACACTAACCTTGGTCTAGTCTTCTCTTCTAGATAAGATTTATTAAGAAAACCAATCACACAATTAATCACCACTTCTTGACCACATCCAATCTACAGCAAAACCCACTTCCTTAAACCCTCCCTAAAATCATCTAACAAGCTCAAATCTGAGTCCTAACATTTTTAAATTAATCAACTTAGAATTATAATACTTGATACAAGCTTGATTTATTTTTATTTTTAAATTTTATTTACTTATTTTAACATTTATTCATTTTTGAGAGAGAGAAAGAGACAGAGTCTGAGTGGAGGAGGGGCAGAGAGAGAGCGAGACACGGAATCCGAAGCAGGCTCCAGGCTCTGAGTTGTTAACACACAGCTCGACACAGAACTCCAACCCATGAACCGTGAGATCATGACCTAAGCCGAAGTCAAGACACTTAACTGACTGAGCCACCCCGGTGCCCCGATACGAGCATGATTTCGAATAAATGTAATAGACAAACCACCTGCACCATTGGGAGCTTCAGGCCTGCCTCCCTGCCCATGGTCTGCAGGATGTTTCCATAAAATCCTGGGCTACTGCTGTTTCCAGAGGCGGTGCCTTGGACTTTCATGAATTCATCTAACACTCTCTTGATGAATGCCCCATGGTAACATCCCTTACTGTGTTCTCCCTCACTGCAAATGAGCAATAAATCCAACCTGTTCAACTACACATAGGATCTTGGTGACCCTTGCCTGAAGTACTGACACAGCTAGTAAAGCACTGGAGATGTTAAAAGTCTTGGAAAATTCAGATAAAAGGTATGCTTTGTAACCATTTGTTTTATATATACCATTTTCTTTGGTTCTTCACAACATTGATCTTTTTGAACCATGGAAATAAATTTCAATAGTAAGAAAATACGTTTTCTGCTTACCTGACATTCCATCCATAGTAATGTACCAAGTATAAAACTTCTCCATCATCAATTTCAGTGCTTTTAATACTAGCTTCATAGATTTTCTGCGTTTTTCCTCGACCATATTTTACTTTCACTTTGGTTCCTGTTAGGCAGGGTTCCATGTCTTCCTCATCTTCCTCCCCATCAGAGTCACATTTGCTTTCAGTTTCTTCCCTGCAGCAAGTTATAAATTGATAATGCTACTAATAATTTAATGGAGAACTAATATATGCTAAAAGAATTCAACATGTAGAATAGTTAAAACCTAAGTATTACCTTAATAGCATGTCAGTGGAGGAGGAGAAGAAGGAGGAGAAGGAGAAGATTTTTATGAACTACCTACTAAGGAATTTATTTATTATGTAACGGTGCACTGTACCACAAGTAAATCCATATTTCTTAAAGGCCAATCAATCACAGTTGATGATGTACTCAAATTAATCAGTTTTGATAAAGTAAGAGCCATGTGCTTTGAAAAAGTCTTTAGGATTCATATTGAAGTGCCACCTTATTATGTGAAAATTATCGAAAGATAGTTTCTAACTTCCTGCAACTAAATTGTCTTGAATCTACTTTACTACCACTCTGCTCAATTTAGAATGGTCTTTAGCATAACTGTTTTTATTTTAGTGGGCAGAATAATGAACAAGGGCTATCTACCTCAGTAACTATATCTTTTAAACTAGTTTATATTTTAAAGGTTTTCCTACCGTAACAAAGAAGCAATAGATATTTGAATATTAGGTCACTTGTTGAAACTGTGGGATAGCACCAGGAGAACAAAGCTTTGTGTATCTCATACTGATTTCTGTTGTGTTTTTACTCCTCTCCCACCAGCTTTTGTTTAAAATAATCAGGTATAAAAGAGATTGACATAGGGAGGTCTGACAATATTTCAGTATTTTTTATAAACAAAACATTTTGTATTAACCCTCCAAGGATTCAGAAGAGATCTACACCAAAGATCATCCTAATATCATGAGTGGTAAATGTTTCTTTCAGAGGAGGCATTATGCTCTAATAAACGTGGGGCATTCATCTGGGGAGCACTAGGGGAACCGACATGAAGAAGCTTTGACAACCTCATTTGCCCTGGGAAATGTTTTATCTCGAAGGACACATTCAATATTATAGCCTGATAAGGTAATTTCAAAATATTAAGAAACTACTTAAAACAGAAATGTCTACAGATAAAAAAATCTCCCGTTTCCATGATTCCTGTTACAGAATGAGAATACGAACTATGTTTGTCTATATATTCAATCTTTATTTAATAGAAGGGTGTATTTTTTTTCATATTCAAGTCTGAAATTTTCTCTGAAACAATTATTCTATTTACATAGCAACTATAAAGGCTTTTAAAACCACATATTACATATATATATAGATATATATACACACACATCTATATATATACATATATACACATATATACATATATATACATGTATTACATGTTTTATGTATTAAATACATATTACACATATTTTGATGCTTATTTTTAATAAAACTTCAAACTATAATTAGCCCTGATTTAAGTGGTTCACTTTTGCTTAAATTTATTGTCCAAATATTTGAAATTCTGCACTCACATCATTATATTCAACTCCAATTTTCTCCTCCCAGTTTTCCTAATCCTATTTCGATACAGAACTTTCTTTATTCACTCATCTAATTCACATGTAATTGTGATAGCTCTTGTACCTATTTGGACTGAATCATAAAATCACCTCTCCCACTCACCAATCATTCCTATTTTTACAAGTATTTTCTCAATGGTTAATTTTTAGATGGGTGTCAGCCACTAGTTGGATGCAGCAGGCTACTTTTTCCCAATTTTACTTAAACTTCTAGAAAATTTGTCATCATATAATGTAGTAATCAAAAAGTAACTATGGAGAAGAGCTCATGTTACAAGAATGTGTGTTATGCTGTTGTTGCTGAATTAAGATTCATTTTTTAGTAGCATATAAAAATTAGTAAATCCATTTGACAACACAGAAATGGCCAACTAAACACAGTCGGACATTAATTTGCTCTAGCTGGACTGCCTAATCTTTGGTAATGTTTAAGTCAGTTCAGTCCATACATGTATAATACATGGAAAAAAAATACCAACACTCAACAGCAAACAGAATGGACATTAAAAAACTGAAATTTATTGGTGTGATGTGGGGCAAGAATGTATTTTCCAAACTAGCATCAGGGGTGCATGCCACTTATTCTAATACAATAACTTGAAAAGAAAAATGTCTTAGATAAAGCTAACACACAGAAACATCTGCTAGTACTGTGCACCCATGTGTTTGTTAGCTTTCCCACATTGTACCTTTTTTAAAATGGAATTTTTGCTGTCGCTGTTTCCTCTTGTCCACTTCCTCCATTTTTCTCCAGCTCCCTTCCCTGCTGTCAACTGCAGGACCTTTCTTTTGACTGGGTGGCGCAGCCTTCTGTGAGGCCACTGTTTAGGGCACAAGTGCTATTAAAATGGTGCGACCAGTATATTCTCCAATTCCGAAAGGCGATACACATCATCTTCACAATGTGTCTCACCTTCACTAGACAAGAGGAACGGAAGTCCCAATAAGAAAACATTCCCTCAAACCTGAATCTCTAAGCAGGATCAGAGCGCTGCTGTACCCCAGACAGGTGCTTCTGGAGAACAAATATAAGATAATGTACCTCTCTTGGCTTTTTTCTTCCTCTTCATCTGAGTCTTTATCAGAATCCTCCTGCTTTTTAATTTTCTTCTCCTTTTGCTTTGGTGTATTTTTTCTCCCCAGCAGTAACTCGTTTTCTTTTCTCTCCACGGTTTCATAGTCCTCAACTACATCTTTATTCTCTGTATCGTTGTCTTTCAATTTGTCTTCTGTCTTGTCTTCTTCAATTTCCTTTTTAATAGAATTTGCATCTCGAGCTATTCTCCTTCGTCCCTAGAAGGGGTAAAAGCTTTAAAATAGCTATCACTACAAATGGGGAAAAAGGCAGAAAATGTTTCTTTTTCGTAAAGTTTCACAGCAATAACTAGTCTTCTCTCAGGCTTGAGACATAACAATGACAGCCCATCAATTCCTGGGCACTTTTCCTTTCAACCCATATAAATTACTTAATTATGTCCATGTCTACTATGATCCTTGGCTACATACTACATTAGAAGTAAAAATCTCTTCCTTTGTTCACATTATTTTATCTCACTTTTGTATTTCTTGACTACAATAAAATTTTAATTGAATCAGAGTTGACATGTTATGTTAATTTCAGGTGTACAACACAGTCAACTGACAATTATATACATTATGCAGTGCTCACCATGGTTAAGTATAATCACCATTGGTTACCAGTTATCCCAATAGTATTGAATATATCCCTTATGCTGTACTTTTCATTCCTGTGACTTATTTTATAACTCCAAGTTTGCACCTCTGAATCCCCTATACTTACTTAGCCCATCCGCCCACTCCCTCCCTCTGGCAAACACTATTCTCTGTATTCATCAGTCTGTTTCTCTTTTTTCGCTTATTCTTTTTTCTTTTTGAGATTCTACTTGTAAGTGAAATCATATGGGATTTGTCTTTGTCAGACTTATTTCACTTAGCATGTTTTATCCCACTTGCAATATTTCTTGGCTACAATGAATGTTCTAAAATAATTAACTAAACATCAATGATACAGGTTAATAACAGTACTTTTAAAAGATTAACCAGCAATATATATATATATATATATATTATGGACTCTTAAAGCTCTGTGGTCTCTAATTCCACCATTTTTAAGATAAAATTTACATTATCACTCTATTTCTGTGTGACTACATTTTAAAAGGATTGAATTACATCAATGGCCAACAAGTGAGCGGATTTCTTTGAATGAGTATCTAGAGAGCTCACTAGGCCGGCAGGAACTTGTCTTCCCCCAGAAGCTTTCATCTAGCCTCTTGCATGCTCGACTGACCACGAAACTGGTGAGCCATTTTATTCTGTCCTAAGTTCTCCTTCAAGTCCACTTCTACACACTGGCAGAGTTCCCCTCTACTTGGAATAAAGTGAGGACAGAAAAGGGGCCAACAACTCAGCACTAGAAAACATTATATCTCAGTATAATACGTTTTCCCTAGTTCCTATGTGTTATTTAAACTTCAAAGTTAGAAAATAAGTTTATTTTTTTTTTATCACAAAGAACTAAAGGGTAGGTTCCATGAAGACAAGGACTCTCTTATTCACTTCTATATCCTATGCACATAGCAGGTGTTCTTTATTTTTTTAAGTAAATTTTTATTTAGTTTTATCTTTTATTTTTATAAAGTTTATTTATTTATTTATTTTGAGACAGAGAAAGCATGAGCAGGGGAGGGGCAGCAAGAGAAGGCAGGCTGTGCACTGCCAGCACAGAGCCCAGCACGGGGTCGAACTCAGGAAATTGTGAGATTGTGACCTGAGCTCAAACCAAGAATCAAACGCCTACCCATCTGAGCCACCCAGGCGCCCCAGCATATGTTCTTTAAATACTTGTAGGTAAATGAATGAAAAGAACTGTTCTCTATCAAACTTCAGGCCTGTATACCTGTGTTTCAGAAATCCCATTTTAATTTTTAATTTTGATTAATTTATTTAAATAGTTTTTAAATAATTTCTTTAAGTTTATTTATTTTGAGAGAGAGAACAGAAGCAGGGGAGGAGCAGAGAAAGAGGGAGAGACAGAATCCCAAGAGGCTCAGGGCTGCCAGTGCAGAGCCTGACGTGGGGCTTAAACTCACGAGTCATGAGATCATGACCTGAGCTGAAATCAAGAGTCAGATGCTTAAGTGACTGAGCCACCCAGGCCCCCATTTATTTATTTTGAGAGAGAGAGAGAGAGAGAGAGCACACACGTGAGCAGGGGGAAGAGCAGAGAGAGAGAATCCCATGCAGGCTCTGTGCTGTCAACACAGAGCCCAATGAGAGGCTTGACCCCACCAGTCATGAGATCATGACCTGAGCCAAAATCAAGAGTCAGACACTTAACCGATTGGGTCACCCAGGTGCCCCTATTTATTTATTTAAGTAATCTCTGCCCCCAGTGTGGGGCTTGAACACAGGACCCTGAGATCAAGAGTCACATGCTCTTCCCAGTGAGCCAGCCAGCTGCCCCAGAAATCCCATTTTTAGAAGTTGCCCCTCATTCATTCAGACAAACAAGGAATTTTTATAAGCATATTTATTACAGCATTTTGTAATCATAAAAAATTGGAGAAAATCTTAAGGAAGGTAAATTTATGGAATATCCATAATATGCAGTACTCTACAGGTATTTTACATAAGATGAGAAACATCTTTATGTAACATCTTTTTATGTTAAGTTTTAAATAAAACTTAAAAAAAAAAAAGATGAGGAACATCTTTATGTAATGACAAGAAAGTATGTCCAAAATACATATAATGGGAGTTATTATTCAGTCTTAAAAAGGAAGGAAATTGTGACACATACACAGACTCAACCTGCAAGACATTATACTGAGTGAAATAAGCCAGGCACAAAAGGACAAATACCGTATGATTCCACTTATATGAAGTACCCAGAGTAGTCAAATCAGAGACAGAAAGTAGAATGGCTGTTGCCACAAGCTGGGGGAGAGAGGAATGGGAAGTTACTGTTTAATGATGAGTTTCAGTTTTGCAAGATGAAAAAAGTATTGGAGATGGACGGTGGTGATGACTGCACGACATGTGAATGTAGTTAATGCCACTGAACCATACACTTAAAAGTGGCTAAGATGATAAATTATATGTGTACTTACCACAGTTTTTTACAATTAAAAAAAATGAAAAAGAAATGAAACAAACCAATTTGAATGTTTCATGAAATTCACTAGAAGATTCCATTTACTGGATGATGGTCAGAATAGACAGTTGTTTATTTTTTTTAACGTTTGTTTATTTTTGAGAAAGAGAGAGAAAGAAAAGTGCGAGTAGGGAAGGGGCAGAGAGAGGGAGACAGAGGATCCAAAGCAGGCTCTTGGTGACAGCAGACCCCGACGCAAGGCTCGAACTCATGAACCATGAGATCATGACCTGAGCTGAAGTCGGACACTAAACCAAATGAGCCACCAGGTGCCTCAAAATGGACAGTTTTAAAAAATGGTTTCTGAGCAACTAAAAGAGGTAAGAGGAGATTTCATCTCCTCTTTCATTAAATAGGATTTCACTGAAAAATAAGACATAATAGAAACTGAACTTCTTTGATAATGTGATAATTTTTTCTCCTAAAATTTAATAAATCCTATGTAGACATCATTTAGCAATGATCAAAATAATGGATGACAACTTCTGCAAAGGACTTAAATAATAATGGAGAAGAGCAGAGTTAGAAGATAAAAGCAGTGTGCACATGACTAGAAAATAAGATGAAGGCATAATAAACTGCCTCAAGAATTTTATGTGCAGTGTGCTATGAGGTAACAGAGAATGAAAAGATCCCATCCAGTTGGAGGCACAGGAATTATAAGGAAGAGATTCATTCATTCAACAACTATTTAGTAAGTTCTTAATGTAGATGAAGTACTATTCTAGATGCCTGGGATCTGTCAATGAACAGAAAAAACACTAATCCCTGCCCTCATGGAGTGTGAATCCAGTGCAGAGTGGGGTAAAAGAAACAAATATAATAAAGAGAATATAAGTAAGTAAATTACAAGTAAAAGGAGCAACATTAGAGGGACTGCAAATGCCAAACAGATAAGGCAGATTACAATTTTAGATAAGGTGACCAGGATAGGCTTCAGTGAAGTGACTTTTTAAAAATTAAAAAAAAAATTTTTTTCTAGAAAGCGAGTGAGAAGGACAGAGGGAGGGAGAGAATTCCAAACGGACTCCATGCTCAGCGCAGAGCCCACTGTGGGACTCGATCCCACAACCCTGGGATCAAAACCCTGGCCAAAATCAAGAGTCAGACACTCAACCAACTGAGCCACTCAGCCACCCCCAGCGAGGTGACTTTTTAGCTAGACTTAAAGGAGGTGAATATTTGAGACTGACCCCAGATGAGAATGACTTAAACAGACATAAATAGAAAACAACAGGAGAAGTGGTTTTTCAGGAAGAGTAACAGGCATATTTAGAAAAAAACAGGCAGGGGCGCCTGGGTGGCTCAGTCAGTTAGGCGTCTGACTTTGGCTCAGGTCATGATCTCACATCCCGTGAGTTCAAGCCCCGAGTCGGGATCTGTGCTGACAGCTCAGAGCCTGGAGCCTGCTTCAGATTCCATGTCTCCCTCTCTCTCTGCTCCTCCACTGCTCACACTCTCTCTCTCTCTCAAAATAAAGATTAAAAACAAAACAAAAAAAATTTTTTTAAGGAAAAAAACAGCCAGGCTAGTCTGCCTAAAGCACAACTCAATACTAGAAAACAAACTAGGTTCACTGAAGTATTTTTGTGTATATCTTAAAATGTCCATAATGAAAAATTTTAAGTAATGTTTAAAATAAACCAGATAAAACTAATTATTAACTACTTACCCTTGGAGATTTTAATTCTATTTCTTCTCTTTCACTTTCACTGTTTGAATCAATATTCTCCTCAGGTTCACTCTTCACTTCTACTAAAGGCATTTCTTGATCTACTTTTAGAGCCTCTTCCATTGATTCTTCTAACTCTTTTTTTTCCTCTTTTACTTTTGGTTCATGGTGGTGAACAGTTCTGAACTGAATATTTGCAGAACGGCAGTATTCCTCAAAACCATAGAGATACCTAAACAAACAATATTTCATTTTAGAAAATCTTAGTCTTTACATTAACTTGAATACTATATTATTAAACATTTTATTTTTAAAAAGTAAAACTTAAGACTTTTTTTTAAAGTACTTTTTTTATGGTACTAACTTCTTGGTTTTATACAGGATTTATAAACAGAAATATTGATCATACAATTTCTTCCTAAAAAATCTATGCTTGTGATAACTGAACATAGCTATCATAGTTCTGATATGAAAGTTGTTCACCACAGAAGATATAGCTCTAGAACACCTATCATCATTTCAGACTGCATCCCTAACTCTGAAAAGGAAATTTAGGACAACATGAAAAATGGAGTAAAGCAGACTTGGTGCAATGAAATAATGTTCAATCCCAATCATCTATTAACCTGAACTTTTTTGTACACTTTCTCTCACTTTAATGTTCTTTGATTGATGTGTTCTTGTTTAACTGTTAACAAATTAAACGGAAAATCTTCCCTGTAATATGTATTCTTTGATGAATAAACTATACTACTTACTTTCTATAAGCAGTTTTTACATTGTAGGAAGCAGCTGAATTCAAAATAGGAATGCCAAGGTCCATATAAATTTGCTTCCATACAGCACCACTATCAATCTGGAAAATTAAGTTTTTATTTGTTAACATTTACAAAGGGAAATAATCTTTACACTAACATTCTATGTTCATTAAGAAAATGTGTTTATTACCTAAAGTGCAGAACAGTACATTAGATGATTTAACTTTTTCATTACATCCTTACTTACATTGTCACATCCACCTTGATGATAAACCAGTCTAAAGAGTTTGAAGAGATTGAGATCTTTATAGCCCAAAACAGGTGGTTTGTTGATTGGAGTACCTTTTTAATATCAGAAAGTAGAAATAAAATTTTTATTCAAATGGAAAATACTGTTACAAAGCTATCAATACAAAGCTTTCCAATTTCTCATTTCCCAAGTTTTATTAATCAGAAGCATCTATTTAAAGAACCTTTAATTATGTAAGACAACATAAAATATTCTCTATATTCTTTATGAAGTATTGTGATGCTCTTTAGATTCACTTCTATGACTAATAAGATCACCTCTCTCACAACTAATATAATCACCTGTCAGTGGACTGGGTACAAGTAAAACCTACAACTACAAGGTACAGCTAACAATGATGTTGGCTCAAGAGGCCTCTGTAAGAATATACACAATTATACAGATGTAATTTAGACATGGATCCATTTTCCCTGCTTTAACACAAATATTAAAACTGCTGACAGTAATCTGAAGGATGATTTCTGAAAGCCACAGAGTTTCTAGGACAAATTTGTCTCAGGATTTTCTAGGACTAATATAATGTCAAAAAGTAGAATTTATAAAGGCTGTATTTCTTTTAACTCTATTCAAAATCCTATTCTATTTACATAGGACTTGATCTCCTAATTTGTTTCATTTTTGAGATCAAGGATGAGGCTAGTTTATTACTGCAAACTGCAGTTTGCAGTAATTACTGCATTAGTAATTAATGGATATGTAAATTAATATTATGACTGTTCACCTTCCATTAGTGAAATATTATTATAGTATTTTTTGGTTTTATTAAGTCCCAAGTAGGCTAAATATAATTATATCCAAACTATTTTCCTATACATTTCTGCTCAAAATAGATAATGGTTGTTTTTATTTCAAATGCTTAATTATTTTCAACTGTAACTGATTCTTAGGCTTTACTTGAAATCCAAATCCACGATTCTAACAAAAATAATGCATAAACCTAGAATGTAAAACTGTAAAAGAAATGACTGCTTTTTTTTTTTTTTTAAGGAGGCTCCACAGTAGGTGTTCAACACAAGGCTTGAACTCACGACCCTGAGAACAAGACCTGAGCTAAGATCAAGAGTCAGACACTTCACTGACTGAGCCACCCAGATGTCCCAGAAATTACTGCTTTTAAATAATGAGCATGAAATACCTCTGTCTTCCATAAACTTATAAAGCTGTTGGAGGAAGTTGTCCCTCTCTTCAGGATCAAGTTCTTCCTCAGGCTGTAAAGGTAAAATATATAAATATATAGAATAATGAATAGAGCAAGATATATCGTCTTCTTTTTTTGTTTGTTTTATGAACCCAGTGTAAGAGGAACTTTGACGGAGCTGGAAAATATGAATTTCCTCCAAACTTTACAATGCCAGATTTTAAGTCATATTTTCATAGAGCTGATCTCATACAACTGTCAAGATACACCATCTCTACCTTTTACCCATCTATCACTCCAACCCTACCCTTGAATATAAGGACTAAGATGGCCATGAGGAAAGGTTAGGAATTGGTTAAGAGTGTCTTCACCTCATTTGTTTTGTTTTTTTAAAAAAATCCATCAAAATACCATGTGGCCCACACAAATGTATTGACAGATGAGCACAATAATTACAAACATATTTATTATTTTAAAATAACCCACATACAAACATTAAAATTTCGTTATTGTTGAATGACTATAAACCAGAGGTTGCAAAGTCACATGGCAAAGGTTTTTTGTTTGGATAGCACAACGGTTTAAAGAAATGCATATACAACTACATTTAAATGATATTTTGTCCCAGGCCCCGCAATCCCTTCTTGTATCACATAAGTCTGCATTTTTCATTTGCCCTCTTGCATGGCCTTTTAAATAAGACTTTGCAACCCTTGAAAATAAGAAAATGAAAATTACTTCTTAGGAAAGGAAACTAGATACATAACTACAAATTAGTTCCTGGGAATGGGAAAACAATGGAAATATTCATGTAAAAAAACCTACTTCTACAAATACCAATTTAAATTTTATTTTCTTACTAATTATATAAACCTATACAATGCTGAACTTGGCTCTAGTCAAATAGATTTTGATAAAATATTCCCTTTCCTGATAGACTACTTCTAAACTAATATGTGGGAAAATTCTGATTTAAAATTTAGAAATACTATGGAAAAACAAACAAAACACTAATATCTTTGGCCCATATTAAATTATTATAATTTAATTTCAGAGTACTGTTTTTCTATGTTCTAAAAGAAAAATTTAGATTTTTGTCATTCAAAGCATATGTCTTTGCATATTCAAAGCAAAAGCAACTATCAGCCAATAAGTATTGAGCATTCACAGTCTACAGGTTCCTTAAAATGATGTATTAAGAATTTTAATCACTAATAATATAGCAGCCAGAATCAATACACATGTAGTTGATTAAAATATATAATTTTAAAAAACCATGAGGCAATCAAGGGGAAGAGAATAAAATCTTTTAGTACATTCATTCAGAATGAGCACGGGAGTACTTTCAGTTTGAACAAATGTAAAGAAACGTTAAGTCAAAGTTGTAAGCCTCACCAACGAGCAACATATAGAATTAATCAGTACAGAATTAATAGGGGTCATTACTAAACGTTCAGATCAAAAGATGGCAGTTTTTTCCCCATGTGAATTTTAAAAGTCTTGCTTTTGCAAGGTTATTAGAACAACTCCCAATGAGTTAACTCAAGAAAGAAAGTAATTCAGCAGCCCAAGAATCATTGCAGTATTATTTTTAAGGACTTTGGTATAGGGGAAAAAAGTAACACCTTATGCCAGACTGCCTCTATGCTTTGCCTGTCCTTCATAATTGCAATATTCTCTCCTCAAACCAACACCTCATTTCCAGTATTTATGATCTGGCAGAATTCAAATAAGACCATTGTATCTAGTATATGTAAAAAGTATTTTTTCAAAAGGCACTGATTTGAAATCAAAATTTCTTCCAAAAACAAGTAAACAAAATGAGCCCATCAACTGCAAATTAGGTATTAAGGTTGTAGTAAACATTTCATAAATTATTACTAAGAATATAGTTTTAAGTATATAGATAAAATTTGGTGTTTTAAATACATTTGACTTAAAAGTTAGCAAGGGTGCCTGGGTGGCTCGGTCAGCAAAGCCTCTGACTCTTGATTTTGGCTCAGGTCATGATCTCAACGTTTTGTGAGGTTGAACCCTGAATCACGGAGCCAGCTTGAGAGTCTGTCCCTTTTATTTGCCCCTCCTCCACTCATGCCAGTTCTCTCTCTCTCTCTCTCTCTCTCTCTCTCTCTCTCAACACCCCCAAAATAAATAAACATTAAAAAAAAAGTTAGTGGATGCCCAAGAGTGTATTAAGTACCGTGAGAAATTATGGCCATAAAATTCTAAGGTCAGGTGCAGTTATCAGATGTGAAAAGAAGACATAGATGAATAAAAAATTCTGCTTATAAATAAATACCTGCTTGAGAGGAAATTTACTTTCCATAAGAAAAGGGTAAAGTTATAAACAGTTTTTAAATTTACCTGATGGTCTTTGCAAAAATTAAAACTGCTTCATCTCTCATAACAAGTAATTCTTCACAATCTTTTTTTCGAATAGCTGTGTTGTCAGTCACCTTGAACTATAAACTGCATATGCTAGAAAATGCCTCCAGCTAGAAGAATCTGCCTCTATGGCTTTTGTATGGGGTCTCAAGGTATTTTTTTTTTTTAATGCAAAGCTCTTTTTTTTTTTTTTTTTTTTTAGATTTACTTATTTAAGTAATCTTTGTGTCCAACGTGGGGCTTGAACTCATGACCCTGAGATCAAGAGCTGCATGTTCTACTCACTGAGCCAGCCAGGTGCTCCTGGCACCTGGTATTTTCATACCTATAGCATCTCTCTCCTGGTCAATAACCAGAAGGTATTGCATTCTTCAAGGGTTTTAAAGTGGAAGGGAGAAGGTTATAATAATGAGAGGGAAAGTCCTCTAGACTGCTGATAAGCCTTCTTCCCTTCAGTCAAGCATGTGAAGGGGACTTATGCACCCAGTAAAATGTCAGAATGGAGAACAGGGTTAAGGATATAGAAGAGGCACGCTATAAGATCATAATTTCAAGAAATTTACAACTTTAGTTAGCATCAGTATATACTACCTAGTGTTACAAAAGGTAGTTGTGCATCTACCTATATATACTAGTAAATTGTGAATTTTCTGACTTTAGAAACTATCTTCACATTCAATTCAGACACTTACTGATGGCTAACATGCAGGAGTCTGGGAGGGATATACAAAAGATGCTGTGATTAAAATGAGAGGAGGTAGTACTTTCTACTCTGACCCTCTGAGTCTAACAGAGGGTACAGGAATGTAAAACAAGCCAATGTGATATAATGGTAAAAATGCTGCAAAATACATAAAAATACAAGAAGGATGAGTGGTTGGTTCAGCTGGGGATGGTGTGATGGTGGCTCTATTAGGGAAAGCCTCAAAATGTGAACAGCAAATAGCATAAACAGCAAGCAGCATAAACATGAAGCTGGCAAAGGCAGGCTATGATTAAGAAAGGACTTTTTAATGATATGCTGGAGAACTGGAACATGAACCTGAGAGAGGTGAAGAGGAATTATATCAGATTTGTGTTCCTGCCAAGGGGCGCCTGAGTGGCTCAACAGTTAAGCAGCCGACTCTTGATTTCTGCTTGGGTCTCAGTCTGGCAGTTCATGAGATCGAGCCCTGCACTAGGCTTCACAATGGGCATGGAAGTCTACTTGGGATTCTCTCTCTCTCTCTCTCTCTCTCTCTCTCTTTCAAATTAAATAAACAAACAATAACTTAAATTAAATCAAATCAAATCAAAATAAAAGTTCTCTGTCAAGAATGAGTTTGATGGATTGGAAGGGAAAGGGAAGCTCTTTGATGATGGAAAGAAGACCCTCTACTCCAAAAGGAGAAAGAGAGAGATATAAAGGCTGAGACTCTTCTTAGTTGAAGGCTCAGTTATTCATGTTTGTAATCCTCCATGTCCCCCCACGTTGTAAGTGCTAGATAAATTCTGAGGTTAGAGACATACCTATTTTACTCACAATCTTATCACCAGGGACTGGCATTTAGCGTAAGTACTCTGTTATTATGTGAATGAAAACAATGTCTCTGAAAATGAACTAGGGAGATTTTCTTCAATTATTTCACATTAGCTGAGTTTCAGAGCTAGCATTATTGATAATATAAATGCAACAGGAGTCAGATAAAATAAAAAATAATAGCCGCTGAGGATGTTAAGTCACAGGTCGCTGTGGCACAATCACTTATTAGCATTCACTTCATTCTGTCCCTATATACATTAATCAGAAAATGATTATTCATTCAGAAATGGCATGGATTCTAGTTAAAGATGCACTTTCTTTTTAAAAATCTTTATAATAAGATAATACCTTGTTTTTGCTGAGCTATTAACTGGGCTAAGCAACTCTCCAAAACACAAAAGTATACAGAAAGTGTCCAGATTGTCACAATATGTAGTAAAAGATGATGCATGTTACACAGATCCCCTCAAACCCATGAAACTTATACACAATTCTAAAGAGGTCTGGAAAGTTTTTTATCACATAAGAGATTTGAGCCACAAAAGCTGACATTTTGAGAGTGCATAAGGGTGTGACTAAATTTGATTTTTGTAGTTTCCCTGTACTGCACTGTAGGTGAAGTACACATCTTTTGTTGATGGGTATTCCATTGCTCACGAACCCCTACAGGCATCCTTAATAAACTATTAATGATTATACGACACAGTCTTCCTTTCTTAAAAAAAAATATTATATTCCAGTACACCATGCTTATTTTTCCATACCAAAATATACTGTTTTTGTGAATTAATGTTATTTTGGACAACAGCAGCTTCATACACCTACATGCTGCTGCCACAACCCCTCCCCAGTCCTCTTCACGGGCACTCACTTCCCCACCCCACCCCCACCCCACCCCACCCCCGGCACTCCACCACTAGTCTTCTCAACCCTTCAGTTCTTATCACCCCTTGATCTTCCATCCCCCACCCCACCTACTCCAAAACAAAGAGGCTGAACTCGGGAGTATTCCACAGCAGGCAGATTCTGCTGGAGAAAAGGAGGTATTAAGACGGGGCCCTGAAAGCTCTACTCTGGGGAACTAAGTACTACAAGAAGCACACCAGAAGTGGCAACTCTGAAGCCACCTCTGGCTGGAGGACTGACGTGAAAGAATCAGTGATACCAGTAGCTGCTTGGGCTTTTACCGTATAAAGTTTTAAGTGTGAAATATATTGAATAGCCTCATTTGTTTTTAAAACAGTGCAGTAAATGCTAGAACAACTTATTAGTGGGGTTAACGTATAGAACATTTATAGGTCACACTCAACCTTAACTCAGGCAGTGCTTCTATTTGTTCCCACACAGACGTCTGTTGGATTCTTTAAATCTCAGCTATTGCTTATCATTTTCTGAGTTTTTTAAACTTTCCCTTTTATTTTCCCTATTGTATTTAATACTGATAAAGGGAATGGGCAACGCAAAGGTGATACTCAATGTAATGCACCTGGCAACTCAACAAGCAACTTCTGAGCAAAATCCAAGTGTGTGTATATGGGCAGGTGGGGTGTTAAAAAAAAAAAAAAAAAAAAAAAAAAAGTTACATATTGCTGGAGAATAGTGGCAGGGAGAATAGAAAAGTGGGGATGGGTCAAATCTGGAAGGGCCAAACTTATAAAAGGCTATGATAAAAGACCTAATCCTCATCCTGTTGGTGCTGAGGCCATTAAAGGGTTTGTAGAAGGAACCATTTATGTGTTAGAAAGACGTCTTTGAAGAATGGGTTGGAGGGGAAAAGACATATCAGAAGACACCTGAAATAAGTGGGACAAGATACAAAGGAGAAGGAATATTAGTCAAGAACCTTTACTGCAAGTGACAGAAAACTATCCTAAACTAGCTTAAGCCAAAAAGAATTAATTTATAAGCTCACAAAATTATATCAGGAAATGAGACTGCCTACAGAGTGCACTGCCTAAAAAAAAAAAAGAAAGCTATTATGAAGGGAAGGTAAATTACCTTCCAAAATGAACTTTCTAGAACCTTACAACAAATCTTCCAACACTTTATTTCAAATAGCAATATGTTAGGCTAATTGCAAGGCCCACACTCATTCATTTATTCAGAAACTATTTAATGGAGGTTTACTATAAGCCAAGCTCTGTGCTAGTTGGTGGATATTCATATTAGTGGGAAAAGGAAAAAACTACAACGAAGAAACCTGACATCCTGTTTTCATAGACCTTACAATGTAGAGGAGAGAAAAATTTTCTTACAAGTCTGTGAAAATTTCTGTAATCTCTCTATACCTCAAGTTCCTCTCTCATAAAAAAAAATACTGTTGTGAAAATTAAATAAACAATCGTACTTTAAAAGCCACTAAGTCTCCAACACTAAGCTGAGAACTTTATTTGGTGTGGTCATCTTTACCTGTTTGTATCTCCTACAAAAGCTAAATATTTTTTTAAATTTTTTTAATGTTTATTCATTTTTGAGAGAGAGAGAGACAGAGCGTGAGCAGGGGAGGGGCAGAGAGAGGGAGACAGAATCAGAAGCAGGCTCCAGACTCCAAGCTGTCAGCACAGAACCCGACACGGGGCTCGAACCCACAAACCGCGAGATCATGACCTGAGCCAAAGTCAGACGCTTAACCGACTGAGCTGCCCAGGCGTCCCCAAAAGCTAAATATTTTAACTGTGGTATAATGAAAGGTACCTCTTCACTGATGATATATGTTTGCTCTGGCACAATAGAGTCAGAACACCTCAGTGAAATATAACAAATGAAAACCTAAATTTTAAAAAATATCCGTAAACTGAAAACTTAAAAAAGAAAAAGTAAGCCCCCCACAACATTAAGTTGTTAGGTAACTCTGGTGATCGATAGATCAAAATGGGTATCAGTAAAGCCTGGCTCCAAGCAGAATTCTGAAGAACTGTCCAGAAAGTTATCGTATGTAAAAACTATCAGTTGACAATATAGATTTTAGAGGAAAGAAACAGAAAGCGCACAATCGTAATAGGCATAGGTCATTTAGGATAAGGGCTAAATGCCATGACAAGGCCGTATTAAAATATAATAATTAAATCTCAGGTAAATATGAAGGTAAGTAATGTCCAGTATATGACTTGGAGAAAGAGGTGACATTATTCAATATGTCTGAAGTACTGTATTTCAATATAAAAGAATAAATACTGCAACCACTTCTGTGTCCTAAAATCAATTTATTCCAGGAGGAATCCCACTTAGATTTCTCATTTTAAAAAATCTACTAAGGAGCCTGGGTGGCTCAGTCAGTTGAGGATCCGACTGCGGCTCAGGTCATGATCTTGCGGTTTGTGAGTTCGAGCCCCACATCGGGCTCTGTGCTGACAGCTTGGAGCCTGGAGCTTGCTTCGGATTCTGTGTCTCCCTCTCTCTCTGCCCCTCCCCCATTCATCCTCTGTCTCTCTCTGTCTCAGAAATAAATTTAAAAACATTAAAAAAAAAAATCTACTTAGAGTCAGTGCAGAGAACAGACTGGAGAAGGCCAGCAAGGACATGGGAAAGTTACTATTGCATTAGTGTAGGTAAAGGAGAATAGTGGCAGAGAGTAGAAACTGAGGGAAGCAGAAAACCTGAAAGCCATCAAGTAGGCAGAAGAAAGAGGATTTGGTGTCTCATTGGTCAGAGAGGCAAGAATGGGAGGATTAAGGAGACTGCCATGTATCTGGTGTGGGTAACTGGTAGATGTGCTTCTATTCAAATAAACTAGAGACAACCACGGAAAGGACTGCTTTGTGGGCAAAAATGAAAACAGTTCTTGTACATAATGAGTTTGAGAAATAAGAAATCCTCATTGGCAGTTTAATATGAATGTCTAGGGCTGAGAAGAGACATCTTTGATGTACATATAGATTTGGAATCATTACATCACTTAGGAAGTAAACTAGAAAAAAATGTAATGTCATGGATGTCAGGTGATCGAAGAAGGTAGGCATGTCAAAAATGCTGAAAACTGCTAAGGAGTCAAATGAGATCATGACAAAAATTTGTTGGATTTAGTACAGAAAATTTGTTGAAGGTCACTGGTGACCTTAAGTTGTTTTAGCTGTGGGGGGGGGGGTACACACTACAGTGAATTAAGAATGAACAGGAGGTCAGGAAATAGAACAATGTATATAACTGAGCAATCTGGTCCATAAGGGTGAGGAAAGAGGGCAGTATCTGGAGGGGCTGCTAGAAGGTTGGGAGAGAGAGAAGCACGTTTTTAAAAACTGGAGAGAAGGAAACAGAACAGAATAGGCTAGAGATCCTGGAAAGAAAACAGTTCATAGACTAAGATAAGGAAAAAGGGAATGAGATCCAGAGCATTGAGGTCCTCATCATAGAAAAAGGCAATGTAACATATTATCACTTGTACTTAAGGGAAGGAGGGCAGGCAGGTGAGGTATAGTGCATGCTCTCCATCAGAAGCTCCTAGTTTCTTTTTGAAATTGGAGCGGAGTGAGGCAGGGCCAGAGGACACAGGGATTTGATTATAGAAACTGGGAACTGACCAATTGTGTTGAAGGCCCAGCAGATGCTGGTAGTCATAAAATTTAGAGTGTACACTTAAACAGAATATTTCAAGGATCGCATAAGAGGTCATGACATATTCATTATGTGGTAACATATTGTTTTAGAAGTTCAGAAAGCAATGTGACAACAGCCTGCCCAAAACAAATTATTAGAAGATTCTTGAATTACATCAGACTTGACTGAGACTAGTAGTAATTTTCCCCCCTCCTTGAAAAGGTACACACTTTCTACTTTTAATCATCCAACAATGGTTTGGATACTGTCACATCTAAGGCTTTAAATTCACTCAACCCTCTCTCATGCTACCACAACTATGAAATACTTTGATATGAGAAGGGATTTTTTTTTTTGTAAATACATACAAATTTAGCTATAATTGTGTCTACAAATGTGCAATCCTCATTAATCTGATTAGGTGAGCCAGATTTGGTTAGTCTTATGCTAATTTTGTGAGGAAAGATTTTACCAAACATATCAGGACATTTTTGTTTGCTTGCTCAATAAGCTATATTTTAAGACTTTTGCAAATAAGTTATTAAATCTGAATGCAAGCTAAAGTCTCAATTATTGATTGGAAGTTGACTTTATAGGACCTGCTTAGAAACACTTGATTGAGTTATTAGATATACCTAAAACACTAACATTAACTTGAAATTTTTCTTTAAATTTTATTGATTTAGCATAATTTTCCCGAGTTACCAAGCATTTACTCAAAGTGATCTTGACAGATCACTAACAAATGCCTTTACAAAAAGACATAAATACAAACACCACTAGATTTACATATAAGAAAAGAATTCCAGTTTCCATGAATAAAAAAACCACAAGCACTTATGATTTTTGCAATAGTGGAATGTAATTAGGTATGACTGGTATTAGATCCGACAGTAATTCCTAGAAAATTCAAAAATCGGAGAAATGGATGTCAGTACTTCTAAACAAACAAAAAAAGAGTATCTCATAAAAATGCACTAAACTCTTATTTTCATTACTAAATATGAAATTAGAAGAGATTTTTGAAAGGGCCCAACACATAAGGCTACTTATAGCAAACCAAAAGAATAAAACAGCTGCAACTAGTCAAATTCCCTTTTAATAAAAACGTCTTCACCTATTTATTTTATCCTTAGACAACTCTCCTCCATTCATCCAAAGTGAATTTAAGGAAGGAGTAAATGAATAACTGACATCATTACTTATGTTTACATGGACTTTTCAATGAATTTCAAAGCTTAAAAGGAAATCAGGAGTATCTTTTCTAATATAAAATTTTCCTAATAAAAGACATTTAAGTAATACCCACAAAAATATTCTCCAGGGCTTTTTTTGAATGTAATTACCAACAGGTTAAAATTCAGTCATCAAATATAGATAGGACCTACTTCCTGTTAGACTTGCAAGTCTTTTCCACCCAATAACAGTACAAAACATATTTCTTGCACTCCAATCCTGAATCACCAATGCTCAGGAATTCAAAATAATATTAAATAAAAAAGATGCTCTTCCACATGGTAAAGCCATGAATCTCAAATTTCCTTATTTAGACTATTTTAGGGTACTCAAAGCATCAAATATAAAAGACAATGTCCACTGCCCATTAACACTGCAGAAGTATCTAACACTTGTATGATTCTACTGCATAAAATTTACAAACATCAAATTGTAGGCTAAAGTACTGTTACAGTGATTTACAGTCTGTTATAAAAGATCTTTGTGATCATTATAAAGCAACATTAAATTTTCATGACAAGCATACCATTATTATGTTTCAGGAAGAATATGATCTATAGTATAATACGACAAACAGCTTAGCCTCACCTATGTAGTAAAGGCCTGTAATGACTAAGCCAGGTAGGCCCTGGCTTATCAGACTTTAATTCATTTTATACCATACCCACTTTTTCCCCCTTTGTTTTATGTAGATTAAACTGCTTCTCAGTTTATCAGTACACTAAATTTTTTAAAATTACTGTTCAAGACAAATTAGAATGATTCAGCAACTAAATGTTAAGTCCAAGAGCAAGAAATGCAGCTGATTTTTTTTTCTAAAGCAACCAAAATCTCACTCAAGAAATGTACCTCCGTGGCCAGAAAAAAAAAAAAAAAGAGGAATTAGTTCCTGTCAAGCAATTCAATAAAGTATATGCTATGAAACTGACCATCTGGAAAATAATTTAAATTAACGGTCAGACAACTCAGTGCCTTAATACTGTAATTTTGCTTTTATTTTTCAGTAGATAAAAAGCATTCTTTTTCACTTAATTTTAACAGGTTCATAATTTAAATAACACATTTTAAGAAAATACTATCCCTTACAAAGGTCCTTACATCTTTAAATTTCTTTACTTATTACCTGCAAACAATAGGTAACAGAGCTTGCCTCTGCTCTTCATTCTTTTTTTTACTAACATTTATGCACAGCTTGAATAAAACGTTATGATTTTTATGAAATTAATAGCTGTAATAAGAGCACTATTTACTAATTACTATTTTATAGCCATCTTTTCCAACCTTACTACAGAGCTCTTTTTACTCTCTTTGTTTAAAATTTCAGGGTTTTCTTTTGGGGGGTGGGGAGTAAAGAAAATGCATTCTAAAAGGGACACCAATTAAAAGTATTAGCAAAAATAGGCCAATCTTCTTTCAATATTTGGCAATATCCAGATCCTAACTAATGCTAATTTTTTTTTTTAAAAAGCAAAACCAGACTGCAACAGTTCACACCCTGAAAATGTGGCCTATTTACCCTGAAAACACATAATCTATAAATAAATACAGATAAAATACAAAACTCACATTTAATATTTAGACTTTAAATCCTGAATTTTGCTAAACTGTCTCATTATCATTTTCATTTCAAAATCTAATGTTTCAGAAAAATAGCCTTCATCCTCTGATATTCTAAAAATAGACTCCTACTGTCTCTTTTACAAGAAACAATTACGCTTGGTTATGAGTCCTACCATTATTAGCCACATCATCAACACCTAAAATTCTTATTTAACCCCGTTTTTGGCAATCCATATGGTAACTAAATATATTTTAGAAAAAAAATCTTACCTATATGCTGCATTTTCTTTCAAATGCAAAATGGTTAGATTCCCCTTCTACTTAATCAGTACAGTGTCTGAACATTTTTCAGTCTGACTTGCAAATATTTGCTTTCCCTCTTAGGGCATAGCATCCGCAGGGTTATACAGCACTACTTACATTCTCTTCCACATAAAAATCAGACATTACATGAAAGGAAAAGAAAGACAGCCCATTTCAAAGCATCTGGCAAACCTCCATTGGCAACCTGCCAAGCCTCTGCTAAACCTTCCTGTCTTTCGGAGCATGCTCACTTAAAACCAACAGCACGTTACTATGGCAACTCTGTAGGCAGCCTGTAAGTATGAACCGCCATTCTGATTTCAGACTGCAAAAAACCAAATACTGCAGGGGAAGTAAAAGAAATATCGCATGCCCTTCATCACATATAAGTATACTCATTTTATTTAACAAATTCACATCTGTATATGTAAAACAGAAACAAGCATTCCACATTTTCCAAGCAAATATTTTTCAGGCTCAAATAGGTCTTCTTTTTGGTAAACTCATTCTCTTTGTCTGCCCCTAGGTCTCTTTACCTCATAACAACCAAAAATATACTGGACAGTTAGTTTATCCCACTGCTGTATAAACAGATTACAACATTCAATTATCTGGTAGTCCATAAATGATTTCCTAAAATTATATATATACATATACACACACACACATATATTTATATATGTGTGTGTGTGTATGTCATACACACACACACACACACACACACATATATATCCTAAATGACACGGTAATATCACATATAAAAATTAACACTTATAAAAACAATCTCTTTTCTCTGATTTATCTATCAAACTGCCAAATGAAATATTCTCTCAGGTTGGATAAGATTTTTTAATCACCTATATCCTTCAGATACTATGAAATGTCTCAAAGAGGTGAAGTTGCCAAGTTAAGACAGACCAGATCTGAGTTCAAATTCCTGTTCTCCACATTTGAGCTGTGCAACCTTGGGAAAGTTACTTAACCTTCATGACCTTCACTTTCCTCACCTTTAAAGTAAGATAATACCATTTATACCACATGGTAACATTTTAAATGAGTTGACACATGTAATGTTACATTTCTTTCTCTATGGTTATTTAAAAAGTTTGTACTTGTTGATTATTTAACCTGAAAAGTTCTTTGTAACCTCATATCTGCAAAAAAAAATTATTTCTCATTTACCCACTATGTTGGAATCCAAAAAACTCCCCATCCCCAAATCAATTTGGGCTAGAAAAAGACAGAAATAAATAAAGAGCATCTAAATGAGGGAAAATATACAAAGGTAGTAATTTTACTACTACTTTACTAAACACTTTAACCAACTAAGCCACAGCGCCACCCAGTAATTTTTTTTTAGAGTATTAAAATGTTTTTACATTACAAACATAAAATTTCACCTACCACCTCTTCTTCTTCTTTTTTGGTTTCTTTTTCTTTCTCTTCATCATGTTCTTCAGCTGGACCATCTTCATCATCACTACTGGATGATTCAAGGATTTCACTTATATCCATTTTCCAATTATCAGGAACAATTCTAGTTTTTAAGAAGATGTTTGCTTTCTGAAGCCCTAAATGTAAACAGTTATTATGGACTTAGCAACACAGAATAATAGAAAACATTCAGAGTCAGAAGATCTAGATTCAAATTCAGCTGTCACTTATA
Source organism: Panthera pardus (assembly GCF_024362965.1). Taxonomy (NCBI): domain Eukaryota; kingdom Metazoa; phylum Chordata; class Mammalia; order Carnivora; family Felidae; genus Panthera; species Panthera pardus. Next base: position 97,419,957 of record NW_026526810.1, on the reverse strand, counting down.
AAATGATATCATTAACTTGAACATAACTAAGTCATAATGTTTTATTAATGTTTATTATTATTCTAGGGAATACTGTTAAAAATATTAATGGTAAAACATGAAAAGTTAAACTTAATATTAAAAGTTAAAAACTACAAATAAAATATTTTATCCAGATATTTAAAAAATAGCCATCAAATAAGAGTAGATACTAACCCTAAACAATTAAAATGGCACCAGAGAATATTCAGCCTTGGTTTAGCCACTATTTGCCATTTACAGCCACATCATGAAATAATGGATTGATTCATTTTTATTTTACCTGGTTTAGCAGAGAGCTCAGATTCAGGTAGATTGAGAATATCTATTTCCTTGATATCCTTTCTTGCTATAGAATAACTAATTATATGGAAGAATAAAGGGGAGAGAAACCATTATTAAATAAAAATTATGACAAATAATGTTAACACATAGAAGAATATAAGCCTCAAAATCAAAATTGTTTTGCCTACAAAATATTTTTAAAAGACCATGCATATCCTGGGGCGCCCAGGGGGCTCAGTCAGTTAAGTGTCCAACTTTGGCTCAGGTCATGATGTCTCAGTCCATGAGTTTGAGCCCCACACCGGGATCTGTGCTGACAGCTCAGAGCCTGGAGCCTGCTTCAGATTCTGCATCTTCCTCCTCTCTCTGCCCCTCCCCTGCTCTCACTCTCTCTCAAAAATAAAGGTTAAGGGGTGCCTGGATGGCTCAGTCGGTTAAGCATCTGACTTCAGCTCCAGTCATGATCTCACAGTTTGTGAGTTCAAGCCCCGTGTCAGGTTCTGTGCTGACATCTAGGAACCTGGAGCCTGCTTCGGATTCTGTCTCACCCTTCTCTGCCCCTTCTCTGCTCATGCTCTGTGTCTGTCTCTCAATAGTAAATAAATGTTAAAAAGAAAAAAAAATTATAATAAAAAAATAAAAGTTAAAAAAAAAAAAGACCATGCACCACACATATCCTAATCCTTAATAAAAGGCAAGACATAATATAGGCAAAGCTAGTATCCTTTTTTTTAAATGTTTATTTATTTATTTAGAGAAAGAAACAGCGAGAGAGAAATCCCAAGCAGGCTCCTTGCTGTCAGCACAGAGTGGGGCTTGAACTCCCCAACCATGGGATCATGACCTGAACTCAAACCAAGGGTTGGACACTTAACTGACTGAGCCACCCAGACAACCCCAAAATTAGTATCTTAATTCTAAAGATTGACATACTCAAAATACACTAATTTGAAAGCTTCACATTTAGGGGCACCTGGGTGGCTCAGTCGGTTAAGCGTCCGACTTCGGCTCAGGTCACGATCTCGCGGTCCGGGAGTTCGAGCCCCGCGTCGGGCTCTATGCTGACTGCTCAGAGCCCGGAGCCTGCTTCCGATTCTGTGTCTCCCTCTCTCTATGACCCTTCCCCATTCATGCTCTGTCTCTCTCTGTCTCAAAAATAAATAAACGTTAAAAAAAAAAAAAATTAAAAAAAAAAAGAAAGCTTCACATTTGTAATATTTCAATCTATGCAACCCTCCCACACACAAGGTATGGGATACTTTGTATCAGCATATTTGCCTTATTGAAGATACAATGTCTATTTTGATCTTTACTATTTCTCTTTTTAAGTTTATTTTATTTTTGAGAGAGAGCATGAGCAAGAGCAGGGAAGGGGCAGAGAGGAGACAGAGGATCTGAAGCAAGCTCTGCACTGATAGCAGAGAGCTCGATGCAGGGTTCTAACTCACGAAACGTGAGATCATGACCTGAGCCGAAGTCAGATGCTTAATGAACTGAGCCATTCAGGCACCCCTGATCTTTGCTATTTCTTAAATTTACTATTTAGTTTAGTCAAATAAATAAATAAATAAATAAATAAATAAATAAATAAATATTAAAATATTTTTATCATTGTAAGATATATTAAATTTTCCACAGTACTTCTCTCTATATATATTTATACATACAAACACACACACTTTTTTCTTTTTTTTTTTACATCCTTTGTGGGGAACAAAACAAAGCTGAGGTTAAAGAAAGTTTCTAAAAATCTGACTTAATCAGGAAAAAAAGTCAAAATAATTTTAGTAATATTCCATGAAAAGTAAGTTTCATAGTTCATAATATGAAATAGTACACATAATAAAAGTATCAAGCTTTTACAATTAAAGAGAAAACCAATACCATGCTTTATAAAAAAAACTTTTTAAATATTATTACACATTGTTTAGTTTTACAAAACTAAATTAAAATTCGTTATTTTAAATTAAAATTAGGAAAAAATAAACTACATTACAAAAAGTCAAAGCATAATATGTAATGACAGTTCATGAAGTGATCAGACTTTTCAAAATAAAGTGTGGACTATGGAAGGGTCTATCACTGTGATCTCATTTTTTTTTCTCCTACCATAATACTATTAAGTGACTCACAATTTAGAATCGATAAATGATCGAACTAAACACTGGTCTTTTTTCACTGTGATGTCATCATTACAGCTGGGAGATATTACCTGAAATATAAAATAAAGAACAGGATTGGTGCCTAATTTCCCTTGATCAAAAAAATATACATTTTTAAAAAGAGTAGTTCTGGATCCCCCTCACTTCTCAAATGAATTATATTTTGTTAAGAAAGAGTTTAATTATTAATAATTTCCATTATAAATGAATTACTTAAAAAAGAAGGTTGCCTTGTGATTTTTCTTTAACATATTGGTTTTCTGGATATTTAATTTATTCAGTTATTAGATCATACAATAAATAGTTAATACAATATAAATAATATGACCACCACTTTAAAAAATTTGATTTCTTCTAAGCTATGTAATCATTTCTTGTCCAAAAAGTCAAACATATGATCTGTGATGAAAATGTGGCATAGTGTAAGTTTTAAAAATATCCTTGAATCAAGATCTGTTCTGAAATCTGCTATCTGTTTAAAATAAATATCTAAGTTCCCTTTCTTACCAGGGCATTACAATTTTTAGTAATGAAAGCAAATCAAAGAAAATCTAAGAACTTTTTAATTTCTTAACTTTTAAAAGTAACAAATGTCTGAACATTAGTAAATAGCTAATCTCTATACATTCTTTATGGCACTTAATATTTTTTAAAAATAAAGTCTACCAATGAATTGCTGAAATTTACCTGCTCATTATCACCCCTAACACTAGCCCCCCTCTGCTACAATCTAGCACCACCCACAGAACTTTATGCAATGATGGAAATGTTCTGTTATCTGCACTGCTAAGCACTTAAAATGTGGTAGTGCAACTGAGAGACTGAATTTTTAATTCTATTTAATTTTAATTAAATTACATGTAAATGTAAACAGTCACGTAGGACTCATGGCTATCATATTAAACAGTCTATATCCAGATAATTAAAAATTCTTGGCTGTTGTATCAGCTGCCTTAACATCAGATGGCAGTAAATGTTTGTGTGTTTGTTAGACGCTGGTAATTATTAGACAAATAGTAGAGTTCTGTCTGCCCTTAAGGAGCTAATGGCACAATGGAGAGGTAAACACAAAACAACACCATGGAGGATAAGTACAGAGATGAAAACACCTAGGAGGAAGACTTAACCCAATCTGGGGAAGGAAGAGGTATGGCAGCAAAGGCTTAAGATTAAGTCTTAAAGGATGAGTAGGCACAGCCCAGGGCTTAATTACCTCACCTGTGAACCACTAGAATGGCCTCCAAATTGATTCCTGTCATCTCCAGTGTTTCCAACAATCCATTCAACACACTACTGCCTCATTAACATTCCTAAACATGCAGCTCAATAATGTTACTCTTCTGCAAAATTCTATGCAGAATTATGGTCACATTCCTGGGGTGAACTTTTAAAGACTCTTCTGCCCTAGATCCAAATTATCTTCCCAGTCTTATTTCCTATTATTCCCCTATTGTTGTTTAACATTTAGCCAAAATGGATTTCCAGAGCAAATAGTTCCATGAGCAAACCCTTTGCTTTTCTGCTTTTACTGTTTTCCTCTAAGAAAGTCCTCTAGAGAAGCTCTGCTTAACTAACTTTAAATCTGTCAAGGCTCAGTTCAAAAGCAACAGCTTCATGAAGACTTTCTGGATTTCCTTCAATAAATGTAAATTTTCAGGACAAGAAGTCCTAATGTTGAACATATACTATTGTGTATATAGTTACTTGAATTATTCTCTGCATTAAAATTACAATATTAATAAAATGTGAGATTAGTGTCTTACTCATCTTTTATTTTCTACATTCCCTGGCAAATAAGTCTGTTGAGTAAATGAAGGGATTAAAAAAATCTCTTAAAAAAAATCTCTTGGCAAATTATGACCTGAAAATTCTGAATCCAAACCCATTTACTTGTTTGCCTGTACAACTGAAAGACTCAAAGGATTTTCAGACTTTTTCTAGGTAAACTTACTATATATAGCAACTGAGTAATATACTTACATGCACACAGAAACATTAAAAATTGGCCTCGGTTCACTAAAGGATTCTAATCTAATTCGGGACACATTTTGTGCCAGCACTGTTGTTAGAGATATATGTCATATCAAAACTCAGAAAAGGGGAATAGTTATGTTAGAGTAGTTAAGGGAGACTGAAGAAAACGTAGGCCTTGAGCTGAATGTTAAGACACTTAAAAGGAGAGGAGTACAAAAAGGAGAAAATGGAGACAGGTATTACCAAGTATTATTGATTCCTCTCATGAAATAATTCTCTTGCCCATCCCTTCTTCTCATTCCTTCCCCGAGTAAGCAAAGATTAGATTTCCCTACCAACCCATCCAAGACTTACTATTTGCAAAACCTAGGTGTACCCACCCTTCCTTTCCCCAATACTCCCTTTCCTACTCCAGTGTCTGCGCCAAGTTTTAAAAATGACTATATAAACTTTAATTGCTATGTAATGTCTTAGATGTATACAATAAGGTCCTCGAGAGCAATGTGTTACAAGGTTCATAGTTTTCTCTCTTCTAAGCAACTTAGAGGTGGAACTCCCTGCACATCCTCAGTAAATACTAATTGATTTAAGGCAAAAGGGTAAAGGTTTGGAAGAGAAGTGTTTTACACAGAGAGCAGTTAAGAGAGAACCTGAGTATGAAGCTTACACTGAAAATGGGAAGCTAAGAGCTAGGATAGCGTCAGAAATCCATCTGAAGAATCCAGAATTGATCCATTAGGCAGTCCGTGAAAGTTTTTTGGGGTTTGTTTTTGAGAATGGGACTACTATGATTAAATCAGTGTTTAAAAACTACTCTACAGAAGTTGCTTCTGGAAAATTTGTCTAAATTTAGCAAAAAACCCAAGAATCAAGTTAAGGGAACTTGGAGGAAATTACCATAAATCAAGTGTAAAATGGTAACAGGAATAGGATAAAAAGAGACCACTGCACACATTTTCAAGGAAAAACTGAAAGATCCCAATAAATGACTGATTATAGAAAATTAAAGGAAATAACAAAGGAAAACAGTGAAGTGTGTGAGACCTAAGTAGGATTGCTCAATGTTGCAATAAAGTCCAAATTAAATTTGGGTAATACTTTCAAAATATTTTAAATGCTTTTTAAAGATCCATGTTAAACAAAATTTTAAATGGTTGATTAATTCTGCAAAGAAATCTTACTTACCAAAGCAGGATACCCATCAGTCTTCTCAGATGTTGATATCACACTTACAACTTTTCCTAACAATTCGTCATTGAGACGTCGCTTATCGTCATCTTCCTCTTCACTACTTTCTTCTTCCTTTTCGTCCTCATTACTAAAAGTCAAAATAACTCTATCATGATCTTAACATAAACCATTGTTGAGATAGAGCGGTGTGAATTTAACATGTACAATTCAATTTCTAATCTGGATTACTCCAGAGTAGGAGTAGCCTCTTACTGAAATTGAAGAGATGGATACTTCCCTAGTCCCAAAGTAGTCCTGAGCTGTCCATGATGACTCTGAGTCCATGCCACTAGACGAATGAGGATTTGGACTTAGCTCTTATGCCAACCACCAGCTGGGACAGAAAAGCCTAATTATGTCACCATGAAGTACTTACTGTGCCAAATACATTTTTTTAAAAAGATTATCCTTCTACCTTTTATATATGCCAGATGTAACTCTACTTCCTAACAGGTTATGAAAAGATCTCATCAAAAAAACATGTGAAGGTTTATTTAAATTAGCTTATCTACACAATTAAACAAGCAAACAAACCCATGGTGAGGAACAGTCTACAAAACGGGCCTGTACTCTTCAAAAATATCAATGTCGGGAAAATACCAAAAAAAAAAAAAAACAAAACAAAAAACAAAAAAACTGAAGAACTTTTCCATATTAAAGGAGATTTAAGAACTATATAAACTAGGATGCCCAGGGGCGCCTGGGTGGCATAATCAGTTGAGCGTCTGATTCTCGGTTTCAGCTTGGGTCTTAATCTCACATTTCATGAGTTCAAGCCCCATGTCAGGCTCTAAGCTGACAGCACGGAGCCTGCTTGGATTTCTCTCTCCCTCTCTGCCCCTCCCCTGCTTGTGCTGTCTCTGCCTCTCTCTAAATAAGTAAGTAAACTTAAAATAAAAATTATAAAAAAACAAAACTAGGGCGCCCCGGTGGCTCAGTCAGTTAAGTATCTGACTTCGGCTCAGGTCAGATCTCATGGTTCCTGAGTTCAAGTCCCGCATCAAGTAAGCTGAGCCCTACTTGGGGTAAGCCCTTGCTTCCCTCTCCCTCTGCCACTCGTGGTATTCTCTCTTTCTCTGCCCCTCGCTCTCTTGCACCCTCTCTGTCCAAAAAAAAAAAAAAAAAAAAAAAAGAACCATGTAAACAAAATGTAATGCATGATCTTGGGTTGGACCCTGGATTCAGTGGATGCCTATAAAGGCTATTATTGGGACAAGTGGCAAAATTTAAAATATGGACTATACCTTATTAGATAATATCATTTTATTAATGTTGAATTTTCTGAATTTGATAATCATACTTTGGCTATATAAGAGAATTTCCTTATTCTTAAAGTATTTAAAGGTAGGTCTGATGCTTATAATATACTTTCAGAAGGTTCAACCAATTAAAATTATCATTAGGGCGCCTGGGTGGCTCAGTCAAGTGTTGGACTCTTGGATTTGGCTCAAGTCATGATCTCATGGTCCGTGGGTTCGAGCCCCAAGTCAGACTCTGCACTGACAGTGTGGAGCCTGCTTGGGATTCTCTCTCTCTGCCTCTCCCATACTTGCGTGTGCATCTCTCTCTCAAAAAATAAACGTTAAAAAATAGTAATAATAAAAAATAATCATTAAGTTAAAAAATAGCTACATATCCACAGAGGAAATGATAAAGCAAATGTGCCAAAAATTTTAACAATTACTGAATCTAGATGATGAGTATATGAAAGTTTATTGCACGATTTTTAAGTTTGGAATGTTTTTGAAATAAAAAGGTTAAAAAATACATATACTCACTTAAAATAGAAAAACACATCGTATCAATTAAGAAATTTGGCAAAGTAACTCAAGACAAAAATAACCCTTTTTGAAAAAGGAGTTATGATAATTCTCAGAGTAATGGGAATAATTAAGAACAAGGTCTGCTCAAGGTAAAATGTCTAACATAATGATACAAGATACTATGGAAAAGTTACCTGAACAATTTTAGCCATCTTAGAAGACTCATTTGTTTAATGTTGTAATAACTGTAATATTACTGTATATGAAACACTCACACAGGAAGAGACGACCTCCTTCCTCTGTTCGTCTTCTTTGCAATTACAGGAGTTCCAAAATGCTCTGGATTTGTTAAGGGAAGCTGGTCAAGTGTCTAGATAAGAAACAACAGACAAATTAAATCACATCTTGCCTCGATGTTAGAAGTTATTCAACTCAAAAAGTCCATCCATGTCACCCTACCTCACTCTCGGCAAAATGTCTCTCTCCTTTTAGGCAAAGTGAAGTGCGTCTCAGTGTTCTCTCATCACCATCATCAAACACTACAAGAAGCAAGAGATATCAGAGAATTTATGCACACTAAGTAAACATGTCATTGCAGAGAACGATATTGCTGCTATTTAGTTAAGGCTTAATATTTGTAAGAACCATTATTTTTTTTTTCCAAAAGCTTTTAAAATGTACACAGTACATTTTTCATTCTGTAGATACTGAACACAGGTTACATGGCTGCTCCCAACTGCCTAAGTGTCTCCATTCACTTAGCAACCTAATCAAAGCACCAGTGATTAAATTACCTTTAATCCTGGAAGAATGAGCAAAAAAAAAACCTGGTTTACAAAAAAAGAAGTATTATGGGTTTTGTTCAGAACAGTTATCAATGAAGTATCTCTAACTTCCAGAAACTGTTTGACTTCTAGGAATGCTTCTTGGATTATTGTACTACCTCTACTTATTTGCATGATAACTTCCTTTAGTAGAAGTCTATTGGGTAACAAATTCTAAAGTCATAAGATTCAACATTTTTCTTTTGCTGGAGAAGGATTAAGAAATTTAGAATTAAAGGTTGAAACAAGGAAACATCAGAAAGATGAAATTTTCTTAAATTTCAAAAGTCAGTTATAATTGCACAGCTTTCTCAGAAGTTTTTACTTTTACTACATTAAAAAAAATTTTATAGGCTTAATTTTCCAGAAACATACTCTTATGTTAACATCTAAAGTTACCAAGTGTATTAAAAAGAAAATGCTCTCAGAAGACACCTGATTGCCCATCATTATGAAGAAATAAAATATAAAAAGGTGGAATCCTTACCTCAGATACTTATAATGCAAACACGTATCAATATATGTTTGTGTATTGTATGAAAATACCATATACACAGAAATAGTTATTTTAAGATGTAATCCCAACTTCCACAATTCTAGATGCTTTTTCATTCTAACAGAATAAATTAATGTTAATAAAGGGAAACTCTACATTACTTTGCTTTAATAATATTTAATCATAAACTTATTTTTTTCATGCTAAGAACTTATGTAAGAGCACTCAACTTCTTTAGTATTTATCTACCTCAGTCAGTTCTTTCTCCAAAAGTAAAGACATCTAGTTTAAATTCTCTTACACGCAGGAGACAATGCAGAGAAAATGAAAAGTTCCTGAAGCACATATTCAGAGAACCATGTTTGCACAAAAGGAGCCGTGTTGTACAGTCAATAACGCAGAAATTAATGACCGCTGCAAACACGACAGGATAAAACACAATATCCTCCAACAATTACATTACTAATCTACACTTGATTAACAGTGCTCTAAACATTTGTAACAAAATTATGATTCATATGGTGTCATCAAATCTAATAAATACACCACTGTTCTTTTAAAACTTCAAGATCATGAAATTATTATACCAAACTTAAAATAATCCTTCATGTTTGTATTAATATCCATAAGTATATTAAAGAATAAAAGCTTAAAAGTTCCAATTTTCCTTAAAGGCTACAATATATAAGATGGTAACAACGGACACACACATACACACCCATGTGCACACACATTTAAGTGGAGGTGTGAGGAAGGAACATGAGAATATCAGAACAATCCATAATATCAAATTTATGCAAAATGTTTTCCACAGTGTTTCATCATTAATCAATGGCAGCCTCAAATCAAAATGTTCTGATGAGAAATTTCAACAATTTAAAATCTTTAATTCTTGTTTTTTAAAATAATCACTTTAAGGGGTGCCTGGTTGGCTCAGTTAAGTGTCCAACTCTCGATTTTGGCACAGGGCTTGATCTCACAGTTCGCGAGTCAGAGCCCCATGTCGGGCTATGCGCTGACGGTGTGGTTTATTAATAAATAAACTAACTTAAAATAATCTCTGAAATAATCAGATTTTTGAAGGAAAAAATACTTTTAACTTCAACATACTTTATCATGGATAGAAATAATGTAAGAACCAAAAAAACTTCTCAAAAGAGAACTGTGGCACCAACAATTTTATGATTTTATATAAGAATGCTTCCAACTTTGAGTGAACGAAGAGAAACCGTTTACTTTTTTTTTTTTAATTCACGGACTATACAAAGGTATGTATTTGAGTACTTTATACAAGTCTGAAAAGCTACATAACTTTTAGTTAAGTGTCCAACTCTCGATTTTGGCGCAGGGCTTGATCTCACAGTTCGCGAGTCAGAGCCCCATGTCGGGCTATGTGCTGACGGTGGTGGTTTATTAATAAATAAACTAACTTAAAATAATCTCTGAAATAATCAGATTTTTGAAGGAAAAAATACTTTTAACTTCAACATACTTTATCATGGATAGAAATAATGTAAGAACCAAAAAAACTTCTCAAAAGAGAACTGTGGCACCAACAACAATTTTATGATTTTATATAAGAATGCTTCCAACTTTGAGTGAACGAAGAGAAACCGTTTACTTTTTTTTTTTTTTAATTCACGGACTATACAAAAGTATGTATTTGAGTACTTTATACAAGTCTGAAAAGCTACATAACTTCTCAAGATTTTCTGAAAGACAAATAGAAACCCCAACAACACAGTGAACCTATTAATCAAGACATCCCCGATTATGAAAATCATGAAGAAGTTCCATCTAGAACAAGTTTCCTCTATAACTTCCATGTTAGAAGTATCATCTAAAAGAACACCAAACACTCTTCAGGCACTAAAGAGTGACTCTGGCATTTTGATAAGAGTGAAATAATTAATTGGTATATATAAACTGGTGTATATAGTATATTTAGCTTTTTTTTTAAGTTCAAGATGTCTATTACAGTATGCCAAGAGGAAAAAGTCTGACTATAAGGATTTAGTAATTCTATGAAATGTTTTCTACTTGACAAAAATGGTATTTAAATAGACTATTGAGTGCAAAACTTACAAAAGCAGTATCTCTGTTATTATGTTAAATACAGATACAAAAACTTAATTTGAAAATGACAAAGCTAAGTCTCTCTCAATAACTGATCAGGGTAGACAAAACAATGCTAATGCAAACAAATATATGAAGCCTAACTCTACACTTGAGAATTAAAAGAAACAAAGGCAACAGGGATCTATCTAACTACTAAATACAAAAAGATCTACCCATGAAAATAGCACTGTTAGATGCTGGAGGATAGTAAGAGAACAATAGTAAATTAACTTTATCTCTCCAAAGATGTAATTGGCTATCACCTATTAAGCTTCTACCATGTCCTAATTCTCACAGCAGCCTCTGCCAGGTAGGAATCGCTATCCTCTTTTATGAAGAAATTGAGAAGCAGAAGGCTAATCAATGAGCTACAGTTTTGTTAAGGGGGAATCAAAATGCATAATAAATAGGTATGGGGCAGAGGCATAAAATGAACACAGGAGAGAAGTCAAGAATTCTGACTTTGCAAAAAGAAAATATTATTGTTTTATCTGTGTATACCAGTTAAAATTAATAAAATATTTATATATACATTTATATATTAATTAAAATATTTCACATAGTGGATAAAAACTTTAAAATTACATACTCTAGGTAAAACCAATAGTTTCGTTACATAAACTCATTTGTGATACAGAAATCCCTCTGCAGCCAAGGTCCAGAACTTCAGAAATCAAGAAACTTAACAAATGTATAATGATATTGACAAAATATCATGGGAATGCTAAGTCTTTTGGAAGGCCATTTAAACAACAGGTTAAAGCACATCACAGGAAGGCATAGATTTCTTTGTTGCTTAGTACTTTCTAAATGATCTTCTAGTCCTGGTTTTGAAACATTTGTGGTTGACTCTGATTATAAAAACACTTGTCATAAGAGGTTCTAACTAAATTAAAAAGCTTTGGGGCACCTGGGTAGCTCAGTTGGTTAAGCATCTGACTCTAGATTTCGGCTCAGGTCATGATCTCACAGTTGGTGAGTTCACGTCCCCAGTTGAGCTCTGCACTGACAGCACGGAGCCTGCGTGGGATTCTGTCTCTCCCTGTCTCTCTGCCCTGCTTAGCCTGCGTGGGATTCTGTCTCTCCCTGTCTCTCTGCCCTGCTTACGTGTGCTCTCTCTCAAAATAAATAAACATTAAAAAAAAAAAAAAAAGCCTTAGTAAGCCTACAGCACATTCTACAAAAGTCAGTCCATTCACCAGTTTAAGCTAAACCTCCTCTACTCCATGAACCTTAACTTCCATGAGATCTGATACAACTGATGTACAAAACAGTAACCAGAAAGCATGAAAAAATCTTGAGTCTTAAAAAGCATTTGTCACAAAGATATATAAATAATCAAATAAATTTTAGTGTAAAATTTTATATATTGTACATATGAATATACATTTTATATGTAAGTTACTAAAATTAATAATTCTGTCCTTTACATTTTCCTTATTTTTCAAGTACAATGTGTTATTTTTATATTCCAAAAAAAGCAAAAGAAGAGCAGTTTTAGAATGTTTTATGGACAGCTGTATTTACCAGGAGTTAATGGCAACATTCAAGTGGAGATACAAATTCCAATCCTAATTAATACCTTTGAACCACTAGAAAGGTAACCATACACTTCTATACATTACAGATTCCTTATCTTTAATGCAAAGATAAGAACTGCCAATTGAATAAACTATGCTAGGGAAGCACTGTTTTATGTTAGGAAGGGGAAATATTTCCAAGGCTCAAAAAACAAACAAAAAATCCATAAACTCAGGCCACTTATTATTCAACATTAAAGAGGAAGGTATTATTAGATTTTTAAAAATTAGTTCATATTAGATCTATAGTCTCCTTCATAATTGGTTATTCAGCTATCGTAGGAAAAGTACCTATATTACGTAAGTTAATATCAGACTCATTAGGTAGCTTTTGATCACCAATGATCATAACTCTTATTTGATCTAAACCAGTAGTGTGGTATCCTCTTTTCGTTTTTAATAGTCAAATTTTGAGATCTCTTAAAATAAAAAAGTGATATGGAGATCATTAATACTTTGTATAACTTTCTGATTCTACCTATATAACACTTCACTAGGAATTAGAAACCAAGAAGAATTTCAGAAAAGAGGAATTAAACCCAACAGGTAGTAGTCACTCAATTAATTGAAAAATATAGAAGGCTCATGACCTGTGAGAGAGGACACATTTTATTTTGCCATCTTTTAGGCTCATTATACTCTAATCATTCTTTATGTGGGCTACATGCTTCAACATCTAAATATTCTTTATAACAGAGAGTGCTATATTGAACATACTTAAGTGAACAGTGCCTGTTAACATCTTAGATTTTTTAGGTCACTTGCCATCATTACAAAGATGCAAAAAACTTAAATATTTTGAATTTTTCTCCTGAATAAGTCTCCATTTTTTCTAAGTATGGACTACTTTACTAGTGTGTAATACCTGCATTAAATTCACCCAATGTAATTATAAAAAGAAAGATTCTTGGATTGCCATCTCCAGACCTACTAAATTGAAGAGATTTGGAGTCCTCAAATCCTCATTTTTTAAACAAACACCAAGTGATTCTTATGTACACTAATGCTTGATACACGAATTACATGCAATTAAGATGCTAAGCTCTTTCAGAAAAAGAATTATACAGTTTCTTCTGTAATTACTCATCACAGAAAATCACCACAGAGAATGCTCAGTAGCAACTAGCTTTTAGAAATGCTAAAATGCCATTCATGTAAAGGATAAAGATCTGCTATTCTGGAGTGCAGAAGTCCCAAATGTGAAAACATGAGAAGTATCACTTCTGCAGAATCACAAGCATTATATCAGTAAAACTTCACAAGTACTGTGAATGCAGCCTTGATATTAAATATCAAATAGGATGCAATATTAGTATTTGAATACACATCACATAATCTTGCGTAACTCTGCACATATCAGTGCCTGTAATTTTTTTTTACTTTTGAGAGAGAGAGAGAGAGCATGAGCAGGGCAGGGACAGAGGGAGAAGGAGGATCCCAAGCAGACTTCACGCTGTCAGTGCACAGCTGGACGCAGGGCTCGAATTCACAAACTGGGAGATCATGACCCGAGCCAAAACCAAGAGTCAGAGGCTTGACCGACTGAGCCACCCGGGTGCCTCTCAATGCCTGTAATTGTTATCACTGCTTTAATATAATAAAATTGTATTTACTTAATCTCTAAAAGTTAACATTAAATTTAGTTTTTAAATCTCTAACAACTATCAACAGCTACAACCAAGCTTCCTAAAAATACGTAGTTCATAGTAACAGCACCATTGTGAACTGACACTGCTTTCTAAGAGGCCCAAGAAGAATAAAAATGGTCAGAAAATAGTAGTTACGTACAACAAACTGCTACTTCTAATAGAAGCCACAGAGCAAGACACAAGAAGTACAATTTTTAAACAAAGCACATTCTTCACAGCTTTGAGCATCACCTGAAGATGAATGATTTTTACCCAAAGCCACAAATCAAGTAAACTAAAAGTAAACCTACAGGATCATTTCCTTTCCTTCTTTAAGGAAACCACAACACCATAATTACACCACTTATACCAAGATATAAATGTAAAAACCAAACAATGCTATAGATGTTCAGTATAAAATAAAGGATGGATGTTATCCACAGGATTGTGTAGTCTGAACGTACTGAGAGGAGATTAGGAAATCTTAATCATTACTATTCTTATCAACATAATAACAGCAACTATATAAGTAGTACATTTAAGTTTTAGTTTACATGCATTAAGACACTTGTTGCTACTCCCTAAAGTTTTTTAAAGCAAGCGTAAGCTTATGCATGGAATGTTAAGTATGCATTCTGATTAGCAGCACATATATCTTTCCTTTTTTAATAATGAACATTTTTAAATTTTTTTTATATTTATTTTTGAGAGAAAGACAGAGCAAAGTGGGGGAAAGGCAGAGAGAAGGAGACACAGAATCCGAAGCAGGCTCTAGGCTCTGAGCTGTCAGCACAGAGCCCAATGCAGGGCCGAATCCACAAACCGTGAGATCATGACCTGAGCAGAAGTCGGACGCTTAACTGACTGAGCCATCCAGGCACCCCTCTTTTTTTTTTTTTTTAATGTTTATTTATTTTTGAGAGAGAGAAAGTGTGTGTGTGAGCAGGTGAGGGGCAGAGAGAGAGGGGCACAGAGGACCTGAAACAGGCTTTGTGCTGACAGACAGGCCGATGCGGGGCTTGAACCCAAGAACCATAAGATCATAACCTGAGCCAAAGGTGGACACTTAATTGACTGAGCCACTCAGGCACCCCATAGTAGCACCTATATCTTTTCTGAAAGGTGTTATTGAGACTTGACTAAATCAAAAATCAAAAATTAAGCTATGATCATCTAGACTTGAATCTACTCTAGCCAGAATTTTTTTAGTCTTTAAATTTTGTGGTAACATCTGTATTATCCTTATGTAAAACAAGCAACAATACATTAAAAGATTGCAGCTGTGCAACCTTAATTGTAATTACAGGAAAAGTAAAAATGTCTGATTACTTACAATACTAACTTGTACTGACTTTCTAATGGAAGAAAAATAAGCATATAACTTAACTTTCTTGAAAAGAAATATCTAGGTAACCTAAAAAAGAAGTACATTCTTTTTGTTGTTGTTGTTTTAAGTTTGTTTTGAAAGCGAGAAAGAGAGAGGGAGAGGGAGAATCCCAAGCACGCTCTGTGCTTTCAGAGCAGAACCTAACATGGGGCTCGAATTCAACAAACTATGAGATCATGACCTGAGCCAAAGTCAAGAGTCGGACTCTTAACCAACCGAGCCACCCTGGCACCCCAGGTACCTTCTTGGATCAAATAGCCACAAGTGACCAAAGAGATATTATTTTTGTTATCAGCAGCCATCATTAAAATTTCAGCCAACTATATCAAGTAAATTGACAGTAAAGAATACCTATTTCTACCAACATAATGATTCAGTGTATTTACAAAATAAAAATATATGCAACTCCAAATTAAATCCTATGTATTAAATTAACTACTTACCCACAGTATACCAACTAGCATCTGTCAACTTGCTGATAATAGCTTCCTGAAAGGACCCATCAGATGTCCTTGTTTCAACAATAGCTCCAACCTAAAACACAAAATTGAAATTTCATTATCAAATTTAAACAGACCAAATCACTCCCATGAACTATATGACCTGGGTTAAAATAAATATATTTATGATAATTCTACCTTATACACATTGACTTAGATCTTTATCATTTATAGCACTCATGTATTTATCATGCAGTCTGAACCCCAAAATGCTTTGGCATAAGATAGTTGTTATTATTATCCTTATTTTACACATTGAATATTGTGGCTCGGATGAGAGGATGAGAACACAGTCTCTTAAGTATTACTTCAGAGCTTTTGTACTATATCACATTGCCTTCAAGGGAACTGTGTAATATAAGAATCAGAAAACCATAAGATAGCAAAAGTAGCTTCAATTTTCTTTCACAGAAATATTGAATACTGGATTCACCATTCGTATTTAAGGGACCTTTTAGATAAAGGTTCACCTGAGGAGAGAGGGATGGACCAGTTGACCTTCTTTCAGCTTCCAGACCTTTGTCTATCAGATATTAACCGAAGTGGTACTCTGACATAACAAAGATTTATTACATAAACTTAGAAATGTTTGGCCAGAACATGGATGGAAAACACAATATAGGTACTCACTAAGCTAAATTATGAAGTCAACATACTTGGTAACTTAGAACAACAGAAGATTCAAAATTATAATACTAGTATATTATTCAGCAGGCTAAATATCTCTGATGACAATGTAAAAAAAAGAGGTATTCAATCTAAGAATTAAAAACAAAAGGTGGCTGAAAACTCATGTTTATATATACACTAAAATTACTGTCTCTAAGATGATTTACCTTTCTAAAGTAAGGATATAGCCAATGTAACATCATAACATACTAACTCTATAACATTTCATTTGTATTTTTGTTTATTGATCAACATACTTATAAATTTTAAAACTGTCTACAAATAGAAAATTTAATAATTTACTGTACGTATTTGTGAGTCATCGTTTCAGATTTTAAACTGCAGAATATACGTACTCTTAAAGGACCCTTTACTTGATCGTCCTGCACCAATTGTGTAGTATTATCCTGTTTCAGGAGTACCTGGAAGACATTTTGTACAATAATTTGCATGTTAACTTTTAAAACAACATGTTTATGATGTCTTTAATCTATGCTTTCTTACCATCCTGTGGTTACTTCTGTCTTAATACTTATTACATTGTCTAATATTTACGTTTATTGTCTCTCTCACTAATTGTGAGCTCCTTGAGGGCTACAATCCTTCGTCACTATAACCCCAGCAGTTAGCAAATGTCAATGCGTATTACAGGCACTTCATAAATGTTTGCTGAATTAATGAACTATACAAGATTTATAATTTGAAGTGACTGCTATAAAAGTTTAAAACTGCCTTCATTGTTCTTTATCAACAAGTTATAAAAAGTTCTGTCACAAAGTATTAAAAAAACAGTATCAAACATTATTGCCCACATACAAGGTAAACAAATTAAAACCAGAACCCTGTTGGTCCTTTATAAAGTAAACTGAAATAATAATCATGATATGTATTTCACATACAAATAAGTATTCTTTTTTACTACAGATTCTCCCAAATATATACAGGGCAATCGTTCAAATAGATCAAGTACCCAAATATGAAAATTGAAATTCTACATAATGTATGTATGATAAGAGCTCCCCAATCACTGTATTGACTTTAAGTAAGTATATCTAGAGCCACAATACTAACAGAAAGTTTAAGTTCTCAAAGAAGTCCAAGTAAATATTTAGTAGTCAAATCCCATATAGCTGACATAGTAAAAATGCCAAATGAAACAAAGAAATAAATGTCAAATGATATCTTAACAATACTTGAAGAAAAATTCCACCAGATCAAAACTGAAACACAAATAATAATCACAGATAAATCTATTTCTCTACCACACAAATCATACTCTTCTAATTCACTGGTTCTCAAACGTCAACATGCAGCAGAAACACTTGAAGGGCTTATTAAAACACAATCACTGGACCCTACTGCCAGACTTTCTGACTCAGTAGGTCTGGGGTCAGGGCCTGAGAATCTGCATTTCAAACAAGTTCCCAGATGAAGCAGATGCTGCTAGTCCAGGGCCACACTTTGAAAATACCTGCTCCAGTTCATTTACCCATTCAACGTATTTTGAGTGTCTACTATGTATCAAGCACTAGTCTAGGTGTTGGGGACAGAACAAGTCAAACATGTCCTCCTTTTATGGTGCTTCACTCTTGCAGGAAAAGATCAGGTATGTAAGTGAAAAGCAAACTGCAAAACCGAAAGTACAGCATGATCTAACAACAACAACAACAACAACAATATTGTTACAGTAGGCTCTGCACAATATCTGACAGACCATATAAATCTCTCTGTAGTAGTATCAAAGAGGACTTTCATGAACTTTCTTACATAGCTCTGTAATGTTAAAGATGTTTATAGTAAGTGTGGATTACTTTCGTAATTTAAGTACGATTATTAAAAACATTTATGTGGGAAAACTACTGGAATGAAACACGAAAACGTGAATAGTAGTTTCTGAGAGGTAAGCGATGGGTATTAATCTTTTGGTACTTTTCTGTATTTCCAAATATTATACGGAAATAATGCAATGACTTTTTTCTGGTCATAAAAGGACCTTAAAAATAAAATTCTTAAATCATTTTTAACACGGTCTTTAAAACAATTCCACTATATTATTTTTCCTAATCACTTGAAATCATCTCTACCTGAACATTATGAAAGGGGAGAATAGAGATCACAGCCTAAATAAGCATGCCACAACAGCAGAGAGCCAAATAAAAGGAAGTCTCATGAACGTGGTATTTTCAGAGAAGCATTTTGGAATAACTTCTCATTTCGAGTTCTTTATTTCTCAATTCTTAATGTGCTTTTCCTATAGATTTGTATATAACAGTGTTTTCACATAATAATGATTCAGTAAGTCATGATTCAGTAAAATGTTGATTTGCAGTCTCCCCCTCCCCAACTCTCCTCAATCCAGGTTGCATGAAAAAAAAAAAAAAATTACCTTAACTTTTACCAGCCTTTTCACAGTCTTAATTTTTGCCTCACAGAAGGCACCTCGGTACTTGGCACTGACATCAGTTCCCACTGTCAGGTAGGCAGGCTCATCCGCCGCCTGATGAAAGAACACAAAATGTGAATGTCACTAGTATTTTCCCCTACACTCCAACCTTAAGCCACATTAAAAGGTTCTACATTTAAAGTACTAAGAATATTAACAGTACTGTTTATTACTAGCATTAATAACTTGGAAAATACCCCTTAAGCAAGCACTTGCATTCCCCTACTGCATAAACTATATCCTGACAACAGAAAACGTTTAAGTTCTTAGTAACTGAGAAGTATCAGCAAGGAAATATGATAATGTTTTTTCTTCCAGATATAAAATGTTTCAACAATTCTATAATTTAAGAAATGAACACATTAAGAAACAAACAACAACAACAACAAAAAAAAACGGGCACCTGGCTGGCTCAGTTGGTAGAGCATGCGACTCCTGATCTCGGGGTTGTGAGTTCAAGCCCCATGGTGGGTGTAGAGCTTACTTAACAATAATAATAATAAAATTAAATTAAAAATACAAAATAAAAAGACCTCCAAAACCAGCAAAGGTATACTCATAGTAAGTGTCTCATAAAACTTTGAGTTATTCACTTATGGCCTCCTGGAAATTGTGTTTTAAAATTAGAAGAAATATCACTGTTAAGATTAATACTAACAAGACATGGTTAAATGTTTAATAATATAGCTACATTAAGGCAATATCTTTTTGGACACAGTATATCTGCATAGATAAGAAATGAAGCCAATCCTTTTGATAAGGGGAGCATTATCTGGGGGAATCATTAGCTAAAAGCTACATATTAAAAAATCTAAGTCTAAATTCAGCTGATGAATGCAGACATATGAACTGATGGCTCAAAACTTGGAGCTGTACCTAATTTATCACACTAATCTTCTTGGTGTAGAAAAAAATAAGCTTTACTAAAAAATATCTACTTTTTAGCAAATGGTCATGATCAGAAAGATGTGGCAAATTTCATGCTACCATTCATCTTAATCTTGATGGTAAGAGAATGATAGCTACTCTTTGTCATTTTACCTTTTTTTTAAAAGTTAAGTGTTTTCATATAGGCTCAATTCAATGGAGCTAACACTGCTAAATGCAAAAGTAACAGTGTACACTTTAGAAATGATACTTTTAAGTAGAAAATGATGTTTCCTTTTCCAATAAGTTTTTCCAAGTAACAGTAAAGAAAGTAACATGTCATTTCCAGAAGATAGGAGAACAAGAAAGTTTAGGGGAATGCTGTATTTCAGAGCTTAATACACTGAGACAGTAAATGAGTAAGGAATCAAATACCTTTCAAAGTCAGTGCATTTACAGATAATGCAAACTGAAGAGGAACACTCTGGCAAATAAATATCTGATCTGAAACATTCAATGCCACTGCACTACACAATGCTATACCTTCCTTGCCCTTCAAACATCTGTACATACAATGTTTGCACTACTAGCTGTCTTCAGAAGAGTATCTTTTCAGGTTGTAGTATGTTTTAAAATATTTACTACAACAATTGAACTGAAACAAAACATTATTAGCTTTAGTCCACCTTCAAATATTTTAGCTACAAAA
Organism: Panthera pardus; assembly: GCF_024362965.1. Classification (NCBI taxonomy): domain Eukaryota; kingdom Metazoa; phylum Chordata; class Mammalia; order Carnivora; family Felidae; genus Panthera; species Panthera pardus. The sequence goes on along the minus strand of NW_026526810.1, from coordinate 97,399,304 downwards.
TTTCAGAGAAGAGCCGATATCTCCCTTGCACAATCCACATATTCCTTCCTTAGAAAATCATGCTGGCATTGAGGAAGAAAAAAATTTCAAAAAATCCCCCAAAGAACCAAACAGGACAAAAGCTTTACTTCTGCAAAGGCTGCTGCCAACACAGGAAGTGTTTAAAAATACTAGCCCAATGGACAACAATGGAAAGGCTGCACCAGCCTTTCCAAAGTGCTAACTGCTTCAGAGAGGGGCCGGACTGACTGCATTAGACACAATGATCATTTCTCACTCTTTCAACACGTCCTCATTTTCAGAAAGCGCTGCTTAGTAGAGGAATCAATTTCAAGTAGCGAAAGAAAAAAAAAAAAATGACATTCCACAGCAGCAGCCTCACGACAAGCAGTGTCCAGGGCACGAGGTTCAGAGCAGCGTTGACTCCACTTACCTTCATTTTCACTGGCGATCTGTGGGGTTCCAGCTCAGCGAGCTATCTTCTCCGTCGCTAGAACCATGGGGAGGGGAAAGACAGGCACAGAATCAGTCAACAGAGGGGAGCGACCCAAGGAAAGAAAGTAAACAAACGCCAGCGGGGAGGGGCAGAACCCTAACCAGCGAAGGGAGCCGATCCCCCGGAGGGCAGCCAGGACGCAGGAGCTGAGGAAACGGCGAGAACCCCTCGGGCGCCAAAGGGCAACCCGTTCCTCCCCGGAGTTCGCCAGCGGCCCACCGCGCCCCCGCCTCGCTCGCCACTTTGACCCGGAATGCTCAACTCGGAGCCCCAGGTCGGAGCGCTCTGGAAAAGAGCAGGGCGCCGTTTGGGCTTCCCCAGGTTCCCCCCAGGCGCGGTAGCCGAGCTTTCGCGCGGCCGCCCCCCTGATACCCCGACTTCGGCCCGCGCCCCGCCTCCGCCGCTCGGCCCCCTCGGCCCGCCCCGGGCCCGCGGTGGCGGCAGCGGAGTGTCACGGCGCCATTGCTCTCCTTCCTCCGCTCTGCACCATGTCAGAAAGGAGAAGCGCTTCTTCACCGATGGGGCAGGGGCCGCGGCCTTCAGCCCGGAGGCGCGAGAGTGAGGGGAGACCGGAGCGAGGGAGGGGGCTGGGGGGGGGGGGCGGAGAGGAGGAGGGAGGTGGCCCGGAGAGGGTGTGGGAGGGGAGGGGAGCCGCACAGCGGCAGCCGCCGCCTCCTCCCCGCGCCCGCCTCAACTTTTTGTACAGCCCAGAGTGGTACCTGCCCCTGGCCCCTCGGGTCCAGCCACAGACTGCACAGGAGAGGACGCGCTGCGGAGTTGGGGGCCGGCTCCCCCAAGCAGCCCGCTTCTCACCGCACGGAAGCAAACTTAGCGGCGCGGCCAGCCCCACAGCCATTTTCCCAGGGAAGCAGCCGAGGAGGAGGCTGCGGCGGCGGTTCCTGCAGTTGCTGCCGCGGCTCCACGACCTGCCCCATCCCCTGCGCTCGCCGCACCGCTTGCCCAGCACCCCCTCCCCACCTGCGAAGCTTCCAACTGCACCGGGACCCCGGGCTGCTAGCAGCACGAGCTGCTACTGCCGCTTCGTCCACTCAGTATCCCCCACTTCCCTTCTCCTCACCTACTAACTGCGGGTGAAGTGCGCGCTGTCAGCTTCCGAGTCCTCCGCCCCACTGACCCCCGTGGGCCCCCGTCCGGGCAGCACCACTCCCGGCCGCGGCGGCAGGTCCTGCGCCCGGTTCCCCACTCGCCCGATTTACTGCCACAATCCACCAAATAACAAGCTGTTGAGCAGACTCGCTTCTACACGAACTCCTATTGGCTGCTCATGACGCCGAAGAGCTTTGGATTGGAGCTCGCTACCTGCCGTCCTCATTGGATGTAGCTAAGAAACTTCACGGATTGGTGCGAAAAACAGCAGGTAGGACATCTTCCACTTATGATTGGCTGTCTCCGAAGGCTAACGTTACTGGAGAATTGGGTATTGAGTAAGCAGGTTCTGAAAAATGATTGGTTGAGAAGACTCCGGATGTGCATGACTGAGCACTGATTGGTAAATTGAAGGGTCAGGAAGAGCAGTTCGGCACGAGGATTGGCGGCGAAGTGTCCCATGGAAACCGAACCCGGAGCTGCGGCCAGCATTTGCACGGGGGCGGGGCAGTGTCTTTCCAAGGCGCCTGCGCTAAACCGGCTTCTCGGCGCCATTTTGTCTGAGCGGCGGTGGTCGCAGCTCTATCGCATTTTACGTTTCTGGCGAGACGAGAGCCGACTGTGTATCCTGTAGATTCATTTCAGTGCGGCACCTATCCACGGTTCACTCCAGGACAGCACCTAGTGAAGGTCGGAGGAGTCGCGAACCTGTCAAAAGGTCGGTTGGAAGCTGTGGCTGTCCGAGTGACTAGGGGATGGCGCAGCTTTAGCGGCACCGGCACCGGAAGTGGACGGGCCGCGCGGCGGCCATGGCAAAGTAAGTTCTCCCTGCGGCGGGGTGGGGAGCAGGGGGCGGGATGAAAGGGGGCGAGGCCTCCTCTCCCGCCGCGCGAGAGAAAGGGGCGGAGGGGACGTGCACGTCTCTTTCTCCTGGCTGATCCTTGGCACCTCTCTCGAGAGATTTTCTGGATTCTCCTCTCCGATCAGTTCTTCCTCCCTTTGGAAGTGCGCTTCGCGAACTTGTCATATTTTCTACCCAGGTGCCAGCTCTGTGGGCGCCTCATTAATTAACACGGGGAAGGCAAGGTGCTTAGACCCAGCTGAGTCGGGAGAGAGGTTTCCGCGTGCTCCTCGCGCGATTAAGCTTTGAGGAAGCTGCAGAAAGCAGCGGGTTGTGGAATCCACCAGCTGGCCCAGACCCTGCTACTCTAACCTCAGGCGGCTCTGCCGCTTAGCACAAAGCCTGTGCTGCTTTTTTGAAAGGAAAGAGTAGTGGTTTTGTAGGGACTGAAAACACTTTAAATAAGAAGACCTCCCCGATAGGACTTTGTTCAGGGCAGCCATTGATTTTGTTCTGTTAGCAGAATCTTTGTGTTCTGTTAAAACACATTTGAAATGGTGGAAATGGAGTATTAATTGGCAAGTTCTAAAGAATGAAATAAGGAAATGTGAAATATCGTCGATAATCCACGCTACGTTTATTCAAAATTAATACCTAACTAGATTTTTGCAGTGATCACTGCAGTGATTTTTCTCAAAATTACTTACTAAGAAAATGGAGTGTAGCTGTTTTTGAGTGACCTAGTCATGCTGGTCTAGATAGCTGTTTAAACTTATTTTCGTTAGGGGCGCCTGGGTGGCCCAGTCGGTTAAGCCTCCCACTTTTGATTTCCGCTCAGGTCCTGATCTCACAGTTCCTGAGTTCCAGCCCCACTTGGGCTTTGCGTTGACAGCAGGGAGCCTGCTTGGGATTCTCTCTCACTCTCTCTCTCCCTCTCTCTCTGTTCCTCCCCTACTCGTGCTCTCTCTCTCTCTCCAAATAAATAAAAACAAACTTTAAAAAAAAATTAAACTTAAGTCTTGTAGTACCTTTGTTACTGCTGCATTGGTGGGGATCCAGCCTAGAAAATGGCTGTATGATTTGATCATTTATTGTGGATTTTTTTTGGCAGGTGGTCTGAAGAAAACCGAAATCTCTCAGTGACATATCCTAAAGTATTACTGAGGTAAGTTTTAATTTCTGTGAATAATCTTTAGAATGGGTAGACTGGAAAAATTTTACAGACCCCTGTTGTCTGTAAGATAAAGCCATAAATCCAAAAAGGAAGAATGGTGGTTGAAAGAAGTTTGGTTTGACCAGGGGTTTAAATGAATCTGTAGGGGCGCCTGGGTGGCTCAGTCGGTTAAGCACCCCACCTCAGCTCTAGTCATGATCTGACAGTCCATGAGTTTGAGCCCCGCGTTGGGCTTGTGCCCACAGCTCAGAGCCTGGAGCCTGCTTTGGATTCTGTGTCTCCTCCTCTCTCTCTGCCGCTCCCTTGCTCATGCTCTGTCTCTTTCTGTCTCAAAAATAAATTAAAAAAAAAAAATTTTAAACAAAAATAAATGAATCTGTGTAATTAGCTTCCTGATGTGTTACCGTAGAATGAAATCTCAAAATTAGTACATGTTTATGAATTTATTTACCCATTCATGTAGTTCCCATTTCTGGATTTTTTTGAGTACTTAATATTTTTGTCATAGAATAGTATGAACATTTTCATGTTTTTTTCTTCCTACTTAAAAATTTGGCACATAGAAAAAATATGTTAGTAGAAGTTTCGAAGTGATTGGGTTTTTTTTTCCTTAAGAAAATTATAAAATGATATAATACTGCTGAACTTCCCAGGGAGTAATCATCTATAATTCTACTACCAACTTAAAACTTACTATCTGATCCAAATAATGCATGTCAGTGGGGATTTGGAAATTACTAAAAAGCCTAAAGAAGAAAAGACCAGTCTCTTGTATCTCTTCCACCAAAAGGCAATTATAGTTTATGTTGTAATTCTGTGTGACACAGAGGGGTCTTTATTTTTCATCAGTGTTGTTTTATAAAGTAAAGGTCATTTTAGTCATGGTTATCTTGTCACTCATTTTTTTCTTTATAGGAAAAACTAGGAACATGGGAAATACTTTGCCCATAAAGCACTTTTCATAGTTGCATAGTCTTCTGTAGGATAGATATAATTTATATAATTGGATGATATTTTAATTTTTCTATAACAGCAGTGATAGAATTGGTATCTTGGTGCATGTTTTAGAAAAGATTTTGTCTGAGAACAGACGTCTGTGGCTAAAATTTTTAGGCATCTACATCTTTCTTTACATTCCTGGTTATTTGGAATAAATCCCTAGAAATGGGAATAAGCTAAAAGGATTGTGCGTTTAAGGCTTTGTACAGCTGCCCATCAGAAAGCTTTGCTTTTACTGTACTTACATTTTTTGTTGTTTTTTTCCGTTTATTTTTTCCCTCAGTTTTTGTTTTGTTGATTTTTTTCGCTTTATTTTTTAAATTTTCTCTCTTGGGTCTTTTATTCAAGTAGAATTATAATTTTTAAAATAAGTTTAAGAATGTTTATGGGACCTTACAAGTGATTTTTTTAAAACTAATTTATTTTTCACTCTCAAATAGGTAGGCGTTTGTATAGTTTGCTGCACAGAAGTGACATTTAGAGGATACTAAAAACTACTGTTTTTATGGTATAGTTTATTCTATGTTTCCTCGAAGCCTTCCTTAAAGTTTTCCATCTTTATGGGCATTTTCTGTGTGCTTTTTTACCCTCACAGGAACCTTTATATGTCTCTCATCACATTTGCTGTGCAGTTCTTAGGCTCTTCCCTAGTTTGAGACTCCATTCCCAGAGGGCAGCAACTGAGGTTTTAGTCGCTGTTATGTTTCCCTACTTGATACATGATAGGTGTTCTGTCAGTCTTTTTTATGAACCTGTATGTGCTTTTGTAAAGTATATGAAATAAACAGCTTAATGTTTTCTTTAACAGTAATACTCTTCTAAGAACTTGTAATGTGCCACAGATGCTGTATTAGCCTTCAAAATTGTTTGAAGTATTTGATCCAAATACTTGTTTTAATATTGAATTGATTTGTAATTGGTAATACAACATAGATTTAGAGAGCCCAGTAAGAATCTTAACGGCATTATGATCTCTTAATGGGAGGTGACTGTAGATGAATATTAACTGAAAAGTCACTAGAACCATCTCATAGGTATTAATGAGAAAAATTAATTATGATTGATTTGTTTTTTTGTAACCATTGAGTCCAAACTATTAGAATAATGTTCCCTACAAAAACAAAATCTCAAAAATTTTTAATGGTGTTTCTGTGATAAAAAGCTATTTTGAAAGCAGAATGTTTTATTTATTTGGTCAAGGCTTCAAACGAGGCTTTATAATTAGCTTCTTGAGGTAGTATTTTACACTGAAATCCCCAAATTAGAACATTCCTATGGATTTGTTTACCCATTTATGTGGTTCCCATTTCTGGATTTTTAATGATGGAACACTCTGAACATATTCATGATTTTTTTGAGCCCATGTTAAAATAGGTGACAGAGATCTCATCAGTGAAAGTGTTTAGAAGTGAAATTTTTGCTTCATTGTTTTTTAAGATTATTAAATAGACTATGTTCTGAGGATTGTGGCATACTCAAAACTAAAGGAAGTCTTTGTTTTTTAGAATAAACCTCATTTTGTGGGAAAATGAAGGAAGATGTTCCAGTTTTAAAAGACCTGGATCTACTGTTGAAAATTCTGTTTCTGGTATGTAGTTTTACTTGTCTTTTATTTACTAATTAAGATCAGCTGTTAGTATGTTATATACATATGTTACATATGTGTGTATCTTGAAAAATGATAGAATTTGTTTCACTGTACAGTTTCTATAAATGTTTATGTTGAGAAGTAGAACAGATTGATTGCTGTGTTGAACATACCTGCTTTGCTAATGGTTTTGTTGTTTTTTGGAAAGTTACATAATTTGCTTTTTTGTAACAAAGCTATCTTTGCAATCCCTGTGTGGTCTTTTGCCCTATTGGTAGTCACTGCTGATTTTATGGCCATGTGCAGGCATAGATTACTGGGTGTTTTCACCCATAATTTAGACTAGAGTGAAAGCATATTTTAGGATTTGGGTACACGCTGATCTAGGGATCTGCTTATGTTCCTACATGATCTATGCTAAAGGAGCTTACTATTAATAAAAGAAAGAATATAATTAAACATGTGGAAAGTTAATGGAGTTATTGCAAAAGATTCAGTCAGTGCAGGAAAGTTTCTAAAGATTTAAATCATGGCTTACAAGATAATTTATCAAAGTTCAGTATACGGTTGAGATTTAATTGGTTTTTAAAATACAAATTGTTTTATAATGCAGAATGAAAAGAAATTTGTTTAGTGATCATTGAAGGCTTTTCAGGGTTAGTGAGAGACCATTTGTAAAATTAGAAGAAAGGAAGATCTCGGACTTTCTTGGTGGAAAATGGTGATTAAGAATGTAATTATATAAAGAAAGGTATGTTTGGGGAAGTGAATAAACCATTTCGGAGAGGATGAGTGACTAAAGATTACATTGGAAAAATTGCATGAGGTCAGCTTGTCAACATTTCTAGAATTAGCTTCATATCGATTATGTGGGGTGCTTGTCCTCTATACTGGTTTGGGAACCTTGCGAGGGCTTTGAAAGCTGGGATGTGAGCAGAAAATAAAGATTATTTTGTTTTAGTCTCAAATTTTAACAAATCACAATGCAACTAAACAAACCCATCTCTTTTAATCCCACTCTGATAACATTGCTTTGTTTTTTATTTAAGTTTGTTTAATTTGAGAGAGAGCGAGAAAAGGCAAGTGGGGGAGGGGCAGAGAGAGGAGATGGTGAGAATCCCAAGCAGGCTCTACACCAGCAGCACGGAGCCTGATGGCAGAGCTCAAACTCAGAAACCTTGAGGTCATGACCTGAGCCAAAGTCACACACTTAACCAACTGAGCCACCCAGGTGCCCCTAACATTAGATTTTTTAAATGTCCTTGTCCTTATGCATATTTTTCTTTATTATTAATTTTTACTTTTTTTTTTTTGTTCCTTTAACGTTGTAATAAGCATTCAGTGTGACCACACACAGTACCCATTATAATTTTGATGTGTGAAAACAATCCATCAAACTGTTTTATCTTCAACTTCATTTTTGTATTTCTTGACCATTTAGGTTTCAGGTTTTTCAGTATTCTGCATTTATCATCTACGTGCATACAGTATTTTCAGTCTTTTGGACCCTTGTTTCAGGATTGATTGTCACCCTCTCTGTGACATTAGCTACCTGAATTGGGTAGTATATAATTATAATCATTTTTGCTAATTTGATAAGTGCAAAATATGTTGAGCTCTCCTTTTCCTTGTAATATTTTTGTTAACTAGTGAATTAGGACCTTTTTCTGCAATTTCAACTGATTCTTGGTACTAGACAAGTTCTCTCTTTAAGATCTCTGTCCATTTATGTGTGAGTCTTGATGTTTTATTTCTTTGAGTTTTTTATATAATATTTAGTAGTAATTGGCTACAGATATTTTTCCTTATAGATTTCTTTTTTAATTTTAGTTATTTTTGTTGAGGGTTTTTGAATAGGCACAGAGGGATATGTACACAAAATGTACTATTGGGAAGTCATTTGGAAACAGTGTCCAGTGTGACTGAAGAAATGACACAGGAATTGGAGGTAGGGAGACAAGGTATTTTTGCAATACATCTGCATGCATGAAACTAGAGTCAGACGGAGAGAGGGGAAGGAATAAGTGAGCAAGAAATTTGAGGGGAAAAAAGAGTTGACAGTATTTGATCTCTACTTGATTGTAGCAGTAAAGAAGAAAACAAAACACTCAAAATTTTAAAGAACAGGGAATAGTTCATACCATTAACAAGTTTTGTAGGTCAGAAAAAGACACTGATGTTTAAGGAAAATGAAATCAGTTTTAAACATGCTAGCCAGAGCTTGAAATGTCTGGTAAGCATTTATTCTTCTTTTATCAAAGTGCCTCTGAAGCCCTAATTGGGACAAGGCATATGCTGGACCTTACATTGTTTTTTATATTTTGATTTCTAATTCCATTCTTCTATTAGATTTTAGTGGTTTTATCAAGTCTTTGTTTCTTTTTTTTTTTAAGTTTGTTTTTGTTTTGAAAGAGAGCATCAGCTTGAGTGGGAGAGAGGTAGAGAGATGGGGAAAGAATCCTAAGCAGGCTCCATGTTATCAGCATGGAGCCTGATGTGGGCCTCAAACTCACAAACTGTGGGATCATGACGTGAGCCAAAATCAAGAGCCAGACACTTAACCCACTGAGCCACCCAGGCGCCCATATCAAGGCTTTCTTATTTCTGATTTTTAAAGTACAACTTGGCTGGCTCAGAAGAGCATTCAACTCTTGATCTTGGGGTGCTGAGTTTGAGCCCCACATTGGGTATAGAGATTACTTATATAAGTAAGTGAACTTTAAAAAAAAGTACCACTTGAAATGAAAAATTAAAGTGAATTGATAAGTAAAATAAGTGCAGGGAAACCAAATGATTTGCATACTAAAGGAGAAGTTCTTCATTATTGAAAAAAAATAGTTTTAAGGTAGCATCTTAAAAAATACATGTATGCTTTTAAATTTTTTTTAATGTTTATTCATTTATTTTGAGAGAGAGAATCAGGGAGAGGGAAAGAGAATCCCAAGCAGGCTCCATGCTGTCAGCACAGAGCCTGACTTGGGGCTCGATCTCAAACTGTGAGATCATAACCTGAGCCAAAATCAAGAGTCAGTTGTTTACCCAACTGAGCCATCCCAGTGCCCATTAAATTGTTCAAATATATGGGGTGAAATATTTTTCCCTCCTCTTTCCCAGTGGGCTAAATTTTGTGTGTTTTCTTTTAACTTTAACAAAATACAGAGAAGTAACAGATGTGTGTGGAACATGAATGTTTAGCCAAGATTCTTTAAATATCTAAAATCTAAGTAAAGATGTTAATTGTCTTGTTTTCGGAAACCACTTTTATTTCAACAGATGAAATTAAAGTGCTCAGTGTAAGGAAGGGCTTTAACAATGAGAAATGTCAAAACATGTAATAGGCTAATTTTTGAATGTTCTTCAAGAGAAAGAGCTTACTTTTACCAGTAAATCTCCCTTGGTGTCTCCGCCCTTTTTTTCTTAGGGTTTTAAAAAATGTTTTCTGCTACTTACCAAGGAAAAAGTTATTATTTTGTCTTAGAAAAAAACAGGCTTTTTAAATAATAGTTCTGTATCAATCACAATACTCAATTTTTTCCCTCTTTGTTTCTCATTAGCCTTTTTAATCAGTTTTTATAAAACAATCCATTTGGGATAATATATGAGGTTATGAAATTTGAGCTACTTCATTATATATATCAAGACTCTCCTTAGGGTGCCTGGGTGGCTTAGTTAGTCAAGCATCAGACTCCTGATTTTGGCTGCCGTCATGATCTCACGATTCGCATCGGGCTTCATGCTAAAAGCAGGGAGCCTGCTTGGGGTTCTCTCTCTGTCCCTCCCCCACCCCCGCTTAATAAAAATAAACTTAAAAAAAAAAATCTGTCTTTGATCTCATTTAAATAATTAGGTATTTAAAACTCTTCCCATCATATTGCTAGCTTTGAGTTACAAGACATAATCTGTTTACAAATTGAGGAAAAAGTAATACATTCAGAAACATTTGTGCATAAGTTTTCAGCATTTTTAATTTGTAACAAATACATGGTTTTGTGTATGTTTTCATTGCTTTTTATTAATTCCTTAACTTTGGTACCTTTTATTTTTCAACATAAGTGATTGGAGCTACCTGCATGGGATTTAGGCCTTCACCATGTCCCCATTAGAACCAAGGCTTTTAAAAGTAGTTTAGGGAGGGGTGCCTGGGTGGCTCAATTGGTTAAGCATCTGACTTCAGCTTGGGTCATGATCTTGTGGTTGGTGAGTTTGAGCCCCGCGTTGGGCTCTGTGCTAACAGTTCAGAGCCTGGAGCCTGCTTCGGATTCTGTCTCTCCCTCTCTCTCTCTCATTGCCCCTCCCCCACTCATGCTCTGTCTCTCAAAAATGAATGTTAAGGGGCGCCTGGGTGGCTCAGTCGGTTAAGCGTCCGACTTCGGCTCAGGTCACGATCTCGCGCTCCGTGAGTTCGAGCCCCGCGTCGGGCTCTGGGCTGATGGCTCAGAGCCTGGAGCCTGCTTCCGATTCTGTGTCTCCCTCTCTCTCTGCCCCTCCCCCGTTCATGCTCTGTCTCTCTCTGTCTCAAAAATAAATAAACGTTAAAAAAAAAAAATGAATGTTAAAAAAAATTTTTTTTAAGTAGTTTAGGGATAGCAAAGAAGATACTTCCAGCATTAGAGTGTGTAGCTGTGGCCAGGCTTTTTGTGAGATGGGTGGTTTAGAGCACATTTCTTAATTTCTCTGCCTCATCTATAATGGGGAGGATATGAGTAGAACTGCCTTGACAGTTTAGTATTAAATGAGTTAGTACATGTAAAGTGCTAGAATAATGCCAAATGTTTAGGAAACATTCAGATATTAGGTGGTGTTAGTGTGTATAATGCTGTTACGTAGGGTCTGTCATTCTAGCAGCTTTTAAAACAATACATTATATTTCCACATACAAATAAAGCATGTAGACTCTTTGCCTCCCATTCTAGACCTTACTGAATGTCATATCAGTCTGTCTGTAAACTAATTTGCTGCAGTCACACTAAATCTGTCTCGGCTCCCCTATACAAACTCTGTTTTCCGTGTTTTTATTCATACTTTCCCCACAATCTAGAATGTTCCCCAATCAACACTAATTTTTTTTTTTTTTTTTTTTTTTTTTTAGAGAGCAAGCACATGTGGGAGAGAGAATCCCAAGCAAGCCCCACGCTCAGCATGGAGCCTGACCCAGGGCTCAATCCCACAATCCTAGGATCATAACCTGAGCCCATAATCAAGAGTCAGATGCTCAACTAATTGAGCCACCCATGCACTCTGCAAATGCTACTTTTTGAGTGAAATTTTCCATGATCCCTCTTTAGGTAATCTGTCCCTATGAATTTCATATATTTTCTCTTAACATGATTCCTGTCACTTTCTATATTACATTTTAGTTTCTTATTCACTTACATGTTCTTTGCTAAGTTAGGACATCCTTACAGACAGAGAACTATACCTTATCTATCTTTGTTAGTTTAGAACCTGTCATAAGTGTTGGCACTTAGGAGGCACTCATTTGTGGAGTGGAAGTTTGTAAAATATATAGCAAGCTTAGAGGTGATACTTAATGAATGAATGCATGCCAGTAAAAATGTGCTTTGTCAGTGTTTGTACACTAGGAGCCTCTTGCCTGATCAGTTACTTAAAATGAGATCGCTTGAGGTTTTAGGAATTGAGTCTGATTCAATGTAGGGAGCAGAGCACGATGGGGATTATCCACAGGTGAAGAATTTTCATTGGAATGTTTTCATGCCATTTTTAAAAGTATATCTAATTAACCACCAGAGGGACTGGGGGTGTTGTTGTTGTTGTTTTCATGGATGTACCCACCTACCAAACTTCCTTATCACCAGTGGTCCAAATTTATTAAAAGTTTGGCCAGGACTAAGGGTACATCTGCTGCCAATAATATAATATACAAACCACCTGGCTCAGTCGGTAATCTCACTTTACAAATACATTTTTTCTCATCACCATTATGTCTCTAGGCATGAAAGTGGAAGTAGTCGGAGAATAGAAGCTGGCGAGATGTTTCTGAGGACACTGATCTTTGGTTACTATAATGTTGATAGGGTCTGGCCTCTAGCTTTAGAAGAAATGGGACTGGTGGAAATGAGTTAAGATATCAGGCTCGTATTAGGCATTCATGAAGCTAAAGTGGCAATTATGTTACTCTTAGCTCAAAAATTCTCAGAATTTCTACAGTAGTTCAGTGGGATGTTGGATTGAATACGCATCTTAATATAGGAACACTGGATTTGAAAACCGTATGTTCTCTGTTCTAATCATAAGCATGTTCTCATTGGCTGTGACCTGGGATACATTACTCTGCTTGAGTGTCTGCTGTTAGAGATAAAGGGCACGGGCCTAGATACTTAACAGCTCTTAGTGTACTTAAATCCAGCACCATATTTTTCAAATAAGAATTCCTGAGCACACTTCTATTATCTGTGTCTGAAAGGTTAACTGATTGATATTTAACAACCCCTGAGGATCTGAATCATTGAGGCATTGACTCAATAATTTTAGCACTTAACGAAGTTGCTGCTATTCCTATCTCATAGAATCAAATTCTGACAGAAGCTTTAATGTCCTACCTACCTCACTGTTATAGTTAATAGGCATTCTCATTATTTTCATTGTTTGGCAAAACAGATATTTGAAATAATAGCTAAGGAAGATCACTAATTAATGTCATTATAGTGAAGTTTCTGTTTTGTGTATGTATGTGTACTGCCCACACACAAAACAAAGTACAGCATACTCCAATATTTTCTCCTGTATGTTTTTTTAAGTCTGTTAGGACTGACAAAATTGATTTCCTGACTTACTGTGGATCTCAACCTGCTTTTTGGGTGGGAAGAATGGACTAGATAATAATCCCTTACATCCCGTGTTAAACATTCACTAGGCACTTCGATACAATGTTGTACTCCTAATTGTGATAGTTTAAAAGTTAAGATACAAATTGTTACCTGGAAATGCTTCTAGTTTCAACAGCAGCGGGATTGGGGTAGGGTGGGGAGCAGCTGAAAGACATCGTGTCATGGGGTATGGGAGCAAGGGGGAGTTTTTGTTTTCTTTTCGTTGGTTTATAATATGTTTGGTAGTATGTTTTTGAGTCTGCTGATATTTAATGGCCCACTTAGGGACTTATATTTATTTGTATTTTGGGATACCTTGAATCCTCTGGAAACATAAACAAAAATCTCTTCCCCAAGTTGGTTCCTTCAAACTAAACAAGCTTTTTTTTTTTTTTTTTTTGCTTTTAGTATTTATGTTTGTTCAGTTTATGTGCAGTCATAAAACTGCCTGCAGTGTTTGTATAATTTTGGTGGCTTAGATCGTGGTACACAAGACAGGGAGGGGATTTTTATATGAGAGAACATAACAAAAATAAAAGCCATCTTCCCATTTCTTGTTCCTTTATGTACTGTGTGATACTGTCCTTAAGACCTTTAAATTGCCGAGGGAACCTTGGTAACCAAGGTAAATTTTGTCTGTTTTCCTCTCAAATGTGAAGTTCTGCATTTTATTACACAGTCACGAAAAACTAGTCTGTTACCAGTAAGTACGTAAACCACAGGACTTGCTCCTTCCTATATGCTGCCAAGTACTTCCTGTTTTGTCAGATTTCCATTTAGGGAAAAGAATGGATTTAAAGTAGCCGAGCCTGAGTTTTGTTTAAAGCGTCTCTCCTGAATTTCATTTTGGAGGCTGTCCAAGTATCTAGATGGGGGGTGGGGGTGGCACATCATGTCTACAATGAAGTCATATGTCAGAAAGCTTCATTTGGCTTCATATCCTGAAACAGGGCTGCCAGGAAGGAAAAGAAACTTTTTGTTATCAGAAATAATTAGTGCATGACTTGCCAGCATTGTGGCTTGCCTTTAGGCTTTCCATGTCAAATGTGTGTCAGGTACTGAATGAATCATTATATTGCCTGTGAAGGAAGAATCTATGTTCATTTCTAGTAAACTTTTTCCTCTAGAAACGCGTAAAAACTTCCATTCAGCCACACATTTAATCCTTTTTCCATAGGGACAGGTTAAAGGTCAAGTGGTGATTCAAATAGAAATTGGCTACATTGTGAATATTGAATATCTTTAAGGGAAGAGTTAACAATTCTTTTGCAACTAAAATGGTAGATAGAACATTTAGCTATACATTACAAGTTATCTTTTTTATCTTATGAAATGAACTTTTAATTAGGTGTTAATAGAATGTGTTAGTGGAACATATTTTCAATGTAAACCTGAATCCCTTCCTATTGATGGTAAGGGAATCTTGTATTAAGGTTCTTTTGCAGTGGTGGGACCAAGTTCTATGAAATTTCTCTGACAAAATTAACCTGACCTGCCTTAAGTCAGAGCTGTTTCTCTTTGTTGATCCGTCAGTAAGATATGAAAGATGCTGTTTAATCCTTGAGCACTTATGCTCTGTGTCCACCCTCATATTGGAAATGTTCAGAAAACTGATGCTGAATCGTAATATATTCAATACCATCTACTATAAGGTTTCTACCAGAAACTTCCCTTTTCATCATCTAGATACATATTCCTATTTCTGATACTTGTATTTCTTTAAAAATCCAGTGAAAGAAAAGTTTCATCAGTAACTGTCAGTCCCTGTAGCTTCATCCTCCGTTTTGCTCTGTAACAGAAATCTTCTCTCTTGAAACCCTTTAACTGTTTCGGTTAGTTCTTCTTTTACTAACCTGTGTCTAAATCAGTGATTCTCAAATTTTAGTGTATTCATAAGCATCACACCAGATACTTGTTCAAAATACAAATCCTGGGCCTCACTTCAGACCTTGTGAATTCAAATCTATGGAGAATTCTTAGGCATGTGTTCTCTGAACCAGATGGAGAACCTGTTATCTACTCCATGCATTCCCACTGTCATCTAGATTATGTTCCTCATAATCTTATATTGGTTAGCCTTTTTACTTTGTTTCGGTTAGTGGCATCTCAGAAGTTTTTTTCTGGTAACTATTGCCATCTGTAGTTCTCCTAAATTCACCGATTGGAGTTCATCTACCAGATCTCCAGGAAACTGTCCCAGATTCTCTTTCTTGTTTGTCAGAATTTATTTTCTTCCCCCTTCCCAAAGCACACATTTGTAGTTCAGTGGATACATACAGTATATGTTACTCATACTAAAACATGCGTACATATTCTGATACAATTATCCCTGCTTTTCAAAAGTCTATATCATACCACATCTCTTTTAACAAAAGACCTACATTAGTACTCATTTTTGCTACCAAAAGCCAGAAAAGACTAATACAGTTTATTTTCAGGGGCGCCTGCATGGCTCAGTCACTTAAGCAGGTCATGATCTCATGTTTCAGGGATTCAAGCCCCACGTTGGGCTCTGGTGCTGACAGTTCAGAGCCTGGATCCTGCCTCAGGTTCTGTCTACCTCTCTCTCTGCCCTTCCCCTACTCAGGCTCTATCTCTCTCTAAAAAATAAACATTAAAAAAATTTTAAAAAAGAAAGGTTATTTTCAGGGTTTGGGAATGCTCAAAAATTTTTCAATGTAAATTAATGGTAATTTCACTTTATGCCATTTTGGCTTATGAAAGGTTTTGTAGGAACCCTCTACTTCATACTTTTCTATATGGCAGGGGAAACTTGTACCTTGCTAATGATTTTTAAATGTGTTTTTCTTACCAGGAAAGGAATTATATCTTATTTTTAAACATTTTATATATAATCTTTCCTGGCAGTCTGATACACTTCAGGCCTCCAAATGATTGCTTGTTGCCGTCTAGTTGCTGCTCACCCAGACCAGTCTATATACTAAAGGTGATGGGTTATCATACCATTTCCCTTTCTCTAAATTATCAGTATTTTCTTGGTGCTGTTTTAAGAATAATTCTCTCTTCATACATTGGTCTTAAAGCCTTGTTGGGTTTTCGTGGTTAAAAGTTTTTAATAGTTCCCTTTCCCATATCAGTTATATAGTTGAACTCCTTTATTTTGAAATGAATTTTCCTAAAATGCTATTTTGTTTCCACATAGTAAAAATTAAAAGTTCAAATCATAAACTTCAAACACAAACTCAAGCTGTATAAGGACCCTTTACTCTTCAACAGCCTTTATGCATTAACTATAGTACACCAGCGTTTACTTTTTAAGAGTTGGTGTTTAGGAGTAGAGATACATATAAGTAAGGTAGTTCCCTCTTAAAGAGGTGGGATAGTTTAAGAAGGAATATTAGGGGGGTTTTTTGTAGTATGAATTGTCTGTTTAAACCTTTTGTCCATTTTTAAAAACTGGGTGGTTTTCTTAATTGTTGAATTTTGAGAGTTCTTTATACATTCTGAATACACATCCATTGTCAGATGTGTGATTTGTAAATATTTTCCCCTTAAGAGTTTGTCTTTGTTTTTTCATTCTCTTGGTGTTTTTAGGAGAGCAGCTTTTAATTTTGGTGAAATTGAGTTTGTCAGTTTTCATTTATACATCATTTGGTATGGTATCTAAGAATTTTTTTTTAAACCAGTCTCAGAGATCTTCTGTTTTCTTCTTAGAAAGTTTTAGTTGAGGTACATTTTGATATATGGTCACCTTGACTTACGCATTTGGTCCAAGGTATGACTTGTTTTCTGGTGTTTTTGCATATAGATGTCCAGTTATTCCAGCACCACGTGTGGAAAAGCGCTGTCCTTCTCCACTGACTTCCCTTTTCCCTTTTGTCAATTGACCATATTTGTCAGTCTCTTTTAAGACTCCATTCTATTCCATTAATAATGTTTATTACATGAACTTTATATTATAGTAAGTCTTCAGATCAGGTGGTGTTGGCCTTGTCTTCTTATTCAAAATTGCTTTGGCTATTCTAATTCCTTTTCCTATATAAATTTTACAAACCACTTGATTTCCTGCCACCCCCCAAAAAAGGCCTCTTGCAAATTTGATTGGGTTTTACATTGAATCTATAAATCAGGTTAGGGAGAATTGACAGTGCTGAGCCTTCTGATCAGTTTATGTAGTTCATTGTCAATGTCACCATTTTATAATTTTCAACATAAAATCTTACACAAATTAAAGTTTATACCTAAGTAAGTATTCCTGGTTTTGATGCCATTGTAAATGGTACATAATCCTTATTTTATAGATGAGGAAATTAAGTAAGTTGCCCGAGGAGACACAGTTATTAAGTGACAAAAGCCAGTTTGAAACCTACATTGGCTTATCAGCTGCTGTCCTGGTTTTAATTACAATGTTAATTTTTTACTCTGAAGCTCTTGTGATTAGTGGTAGCTGAGAGGAAGCTCTTATTTCTTTTATCAAGAAAAATCCTGTCATTATAGTGCTTCTATAAAAAAAAAAAAAATCCCAGGGAGTTTATATATTTTCTGAGTTTGGGTTTTCCAGATCTTTCCAAATCATAAACCATGCTCATCTTAGTTTTAGAAACCCCTGATGGATAGTTTTGATCCAGTGTTTTTAAATAGTATGCATATCCTGCAGTTAACTATTATGAATTATTTCAGTATTTTAAATATGTACCTGTAGATCAGATTAAATGAGACCAAAGAAGTGAAGGCATTTGATTCTTAGATGTTCAATAAATGCTAGTTAAATCGAAACAGGTAATTTTTGAAGTACCCATTGTTTCTAATGTCATCTGATGTAATGTTATGCAGAAAAACTTGGTGTTGAAGGTAAACTTTAAATAACCCTGTACTTTCCATAGGGATACACAACTACAATCTTTTAATAAAAGTAATTCAAATGCTCAAAAAAAAAAAAAAGTACCTTTAGCATTTGAATGCCTACTGTGTTGCTGCTCACACCCAGTGGATACAAAAAGACTGGATTTCTTGAACACCTCTCCCATGGGCTGGGATGGTGGGGAGGTACACTAATTTATTAAAGTGAACACCTTAATAGATGCACACACAATATCAGTGGTAGAATAAAAGCTTTACTTGGTGGGGGTTAAGAGTAGCTGCACTCATACACATTTCAGTTTTGGAATTCTTTTTTTAAAAAGAAAATAGTTGGACAACTTTTATGGGACACATATAACAGGGCCAAGAGGGAGAAATCTGACAATCACTTTAGAAGGCTTTCTTTGGCAGGTGGTGGAAGTCCTTAGGAAAACCACTATTAAATAGCCTAAGCATGGCAAATACAATGTAGGACATGACAGAGTGCAGGAATGCAAAATAAAATAGGTCTGGGTTCCATTTCCAAAAATAAGGAATTCAAAATTTAGAGAATATTTGAGTGTTCTACATAAGACTTGATTTTTTAATTAAAGGGTATTTAATCTTATTGTATTAAATTGTCTTGTACTTAGACTGCAACAGCTGATGATATTCACATTTCCTAAAACTTTCTATTTCAATCCAAGTTAGTTAACATATAATGTAATAATGGTTTCAGGAGTATATTTAGTGAATGATCAACTTACATATAATCCACTGCTTATCCCAACAAGTGCCCTCCTTAATGCCCAGCACCCCTCTGGCAAACCTGTTTGTTCTCTGTATTTAAGAGTCTCTTAACGTTTGTCTCCCTGTTTTTCTTATTTTTTTTCTTCCCTTCCCCTATGTTCATCTTTTGTGTTTCTTAAATTCATGTATTTCCCTTTCTCTGACTTATTTCTCTTAGCATAATACATTCTAGTTTCATCCACATTGTTGCAAATGGCAAGATTTCATTTTTTGATCATGGAGGAATATTCCATTGTGTGTGTGTGTGTGTGTTTACACACACACACTATACGTACACACACATACCCCACGTCTTCTTTATCCAATCATCAGTTGGTTTGGCCATTTGGGTTCTTTCCATAATTTGGCTATTGTTGATAGTGCTGCTGTAAATATAAACATTGGGGTGCATGTGCCCAAGATTTGATTTTCATTTGTGGATTTTCTCTAGTTTCTTAATAGGGTAAGTGGGTGTTTTTACAAAATGAGAAAAAAAAACATTAATTTGTAATCTTAATTTGAAGAGTAAAACATACTGGGGCACCTGGGTAGCTCAGTCGGTTGAGCGTCTGACTTTGGCTCAGTTCATGATCTCACAGTTTGTGAGTCCAGTTTGTGAGCTCGAGCCCTGCATCAGGCTCTGTGCGGACAGCTCAGAGCCTGGAGCCTGCTTCGCATTCTGTGTCTCCCTCTCTGTCTGCTCCTCCCCTGCTCACATGCTGTCTCTCTCTCAAAAATAGAGATTAAAAAAAAGTTTTTTTTAATAAAAAAGAAAGGAAAACATACGACCTACAACTGATTTTTCTCTCTTATTTTTCAGGTCCCTGTATGAATGATGGAAATAGAAGCAAATGGATAGTCTTAATCAGATAAGTGCTTTAATAGTCTAAATATACTTTTTGTAATCCCTAAACTAAAACTTGATTCTTTAAAACATTTTTGATTTCTCTTTTCAGGTGCCCATATCAAGAGAGTTTACAGTAAATAAGGTACTGGATCTTCTCTGAAAATAAATTTATAATCTTATCAAAGTAAAATGATAAGCTTTTTTCCCCCCCACAAAGGCTAATCAATATTTCAATGGTACAATTACAGAGTGCCTCCCACAGTTGAACCTAGATTATTAATTTTACATATAATATGTATGAAAGTCAACTGTCTCATAGCTGAAATAGGTATATCTGTTTATACAGTTTTCCAGTTATCTATGTTATGGTATCTATAGTTTTTAGGTAGCTTCTCTCGTCAAAGTTAGAAATTTATTTAGAACCAGTGTCTATTCTTTTAAAGGGCTTTTTTTAGCTATACTGATGTGAATTTTTTGTTTCAAGGAAGCTCTCTATGCCCATCATGGGGCTTGTACTCCCCACCACCCCTGAGATCCAGAGTCACATGCTCTACCACCTGACCCCAGGTGCCCCTATACTGATGTGAATTCACAGCACAATAGAATAAAATGTAGCAGGTAGTTTTATTTTATATAAAAGCTGTGGTAATGATAAATAATCTTGACTTGTTTGTATAGTAGTTAGCTACTCATGTCTAATGATTTGCTATTTGAACTACAGAGATGTTCAAAGTCCAGCAGTATCCTGCTGCTAAACTCCAATGAGTACATGACCTTCTTATGAAAGCATGACAGTTGAGAGTGATACTGGCATGAACCCAGTAAAGGGTGTGTAGACCCGGCATACTTGGCCTGAGTTACAAACTGTTTCTTCCTGCTTTGAGTGCTGTTCAGGTTATGACAGTGGTTCTTACAGGCCTCAATACCGATTATAGTCTAACTTCTTATTTAGCATAAATATGGGTACTTTAGTTGAACTTTACAGATCAAGAAATTTTTGAAGTGACAGAATAGGGACTTTGTGGCTCCTTAAACCCACTCCTTACCACAATAAAAGGGAAAAAAAATTCACTTTTGAGCCTAAAACCTTTCTTATGTGTCACACTTCAAGGTTAACAATGGCTGCTGGCCAACCGTCATTTTACTAAATGTAAAACTGAGTAGCGGCATAAAATAATACCTACCGACTCAGTAGGGACTTACTTCACAAAAGCCCAGCGATAAATGATCTTTAGATTCTAGGCGAGTGATGAAATGGAACTCTGAATGAATGATGCCCAAGTTTCTTTTTGTAGTATTTTCACTTAAGGAATTTTTTTCAGTAAACCTAAACATTTTAATGCCAAGTAAGTAAATATATACTCGGTTACTCCCACCAATTTTGTTACACAGGTATCAAACTTCAGTCGTTACAAGACAAAAATTTAATGAAAACTGGTCAGTGGATATACAATAATCCACAGGGCTAAAGAGTTACACGGGACTGTATTAGAAATTTAAAATAGATGCTGAAGCAAATGTTACATATTATCATCATCTGATTCATCTTCTTCCTTCAGTGATTCCTGTTAAGAGAAAGATAGTGCTTAAAATCAATTTTTAATATTGTTGTAACAGCCTGAATCTAATTAAGGTTAAATAAGCACGTCGCTGAAAAATGAACACTTAGAATAACATACCCAACTAAAGAAAAGGATAATTAAGTTTATCTTGCTCTAACAGTGAACAGACTATATACTCTTGATAGAACACATGGAATGAAAGCATTAAATGTCCTGAAAAACCTTACGTTTTCACACGCAAAATTTTTGGAACCAGGGCAAACATATCCCCATTGAGGATAACCTAGAAAATTTTGATCCTTAGTTCAGTTTGCCTCAAGTATTATTTAATAGAAATCAATCACGTTCCTTTATTATTCAACACTTTCATACCTATAGACAGTTTTGACATGCTGCAGCTTACCTTAGCATACTTCTCTGCCTCTTCCCTTATGTCTTTTGGAACAATTTCATGTCTTCCTTTAGTTACTGCAAATTAAGCCATATAAATGAATTAGAAATGAGGCTTGTGTTGTGATTTGCAATACAATGTATCCAATCCATAGGTAAGATTTATCTAATGTTAAAGCTGTTAATGGTAAAGCAGCCCTATTCATTATAGTTTTTATTTTTTTATTTATTTTTTTAGTTTATTTTAGAGAGAGACAGAGTGCAAGCAGAGGAGACACAGAATCCAAAGCAGGCTCCAGGCCCTGAGCTGTCAGCACAGATTCCGATGCAGGACCCGAGCCAAAGTTGGCACTGAGCCACCCAGGCGCCCCATATTCATTATAGTTTTTAAAAACCCACTGGAAAGAGGCCAACTAACCAGCAGCAGAAGAGGAAATGAAAACTTAGTGATATATTTGGACAACAGAACACTATACAGCAAGGCAAATGAACAAATACTGTACATAACAAATAATTTACACAAATGGAATGTTGAAGAAAATAAATCAGGGATAAAAGAATATATACTGTGTAATTCCATTTACAGAAAATTGAATGACAGGCAAAACTACCTATGGGAGAAGGCAGAGGACTATGAATTCAGAGAGGCCTAAAGGGTGATCTGGGGAGCTAGTCTATTTGTTGACCAGAGAGAGCACAGTGGTTACATGCATATGTACATGTACGTCATTACCAATTTTTAAAATTAGAAAAAGGCACCCAGTGGTAAATTAGGTTTAGTACAGATGACTTAGAGCAAATAAATGTACAAAAATAACTTACTTTCACCAACCCAGCTTAGCTCTAGTTCAAAAGCTTTATCCTTAACTTCATCATGTACTATGTAAATTCTAGAACACAAAAAAGTTTAAAATTAACATTTGGTCGTATACAAACATGCACACTCAGCACAAATTAGATCATCTGTCCCTAATATAACCTCAAAAGAAACATTTCCTCAAATGGGAAAAGGCCAATCGTTACTTTTGCCTTTTCAGGACACTTGTTTATTCCTTTCATTAAGTGATTATTTTTTAAACTAACTTAGTAGCTTGCAGTTATTACTGGTCCCTCCAGTGTGAAGCTTCTTGGCAGGTATCTTTTTAAACCTCTTCTCCATTTTATAAGCACTATATGCCCCTTAACCTGGCCTCCAAACTATAATACATAACAAATTACAACAAACAAGAAGGCACTGTCATACAACATATTAAAAGTATCATATCAAAACTTTCTTTACATTTTCCAGCATCTTCACACAGTTTACTTTGGAGGATATTTTTAAAGCCTTGCTATAATATGAGAAAGCATCTTAATTTTCTAGACTAAGTAAAAGATGCATAGTGCTCCATTTTACTAAATGATAAGGGATGGCTTTCTTACACAGAACTAATTAGCATCTGCTGTTACACCTAAAAATAAAAAGGTGTGGTAAGGGCTGTTTTCCAGAAGCATTTCTCAGTGAAGGAATGGGAGTTTATCACATTTAAACTGTTGTACAGTTCAGTAAGGATTCTTTATTTTCCAGGCAGTTCTGTCAGGTAGTTCCCAGTGTTCCTCATGTTATTAACTGACAATCACAGAATGGGTTCTGCTTAACTGGGAAGTGGAAGGGTCTCTTGGTAAAAGGGAGGAGGAAGGCAGGTGATGTGGCAGTTGGAAGAGTGGTGACAGGACAAAATTATAAAACACTTCCAATATTTTATTATAGCTATCAGTGTAGAAGAGATTAAGGATGTCATTTAAATATATAATAAAGCCTCTTAGATTTTTTTCCTTGCATGTATTATTAATTATAAAACCTGAGGCACTTGCACAAACTGCTGGCTAGACCATGTTGATGTAGTTCTCGTGTGGGAAAGAAGAGCCGTGAATCCTCTGGAATATTATGTTTATTACTTTTAAGTCTGAAAAGCTGGCTGCAACTCTAGCATTTCATTGGATTTTCTGAAATACCACATGTTTATTATTACATTCTTTGACCCAGAAGAACCGTGAATTCTGAAGCATGCCACTCAGGACTTTGAGGTTACTTACTGCAGTCACATAAGCATTCTATTCTATGTACCTGTAATACGAACCACTTCAGGACTTCTTAAAGCTGTTTTTAAATGTATTGAAATACTGTTTTGTTTTGTTTTGTTGAGACACAGAAAGCGCCCAAGTGGGTAAGGGGCAGAGGAACAGAGACTCTTAAGCAGGCTCCACGCCCAGCATGGACCCCAAGCAAGGGTCAATCTCACAACCCTGAGATCATGACCTGAGCTAAAATCAAGAGTCAGATGCCACCCAGGTGCACCTGCTCTCTTCATCTTCTTAAAAAACTTTCATGATTAACGTATCTTGCCCAAAGAAACAGACTGTATAAATGAGCCAGCTTCGTGGTTCATGTGTAGAAATAATTAATTTAGCTATAAAACCTAAAATAAAATTTGTAAGCTAAGATGCCTATTACTGGGACCTCTGAGATTTGAAAGGGTAGGAGCTATCAAATGAAGTGCTTACAGGTCCGTTGTATCCTCCTCCTCGTGAATTCTGTCACCTAACAAAAGTTTTATATTAAAGCTATTTTTCCCCATCCCATTTGCTGAATCACGAGGTCTGTTCCGTCACTTGAAATACGGATATTTCTCCGTAATGAGACGTTATTAGAATGTTACATTCACCTTAGGCACTAAATTATTTCCAAACAAAACAGACCTCTAGAATTAATGTATATGGTAAGATCAAATGAAATACTTGTCAGTGGTAATAAAAATTTCAACTTACATTTTTGCAACTTCTTTAACGACATCACGGCAGGTCATTTCTTTCATCTATAGAAAATATTAAGTTATGAGTCGGGAGAACTTCCCACTTATATAACTATTTTCAGATTCTTTGCACAAATTTTGTGAGTACCCATGGTTTTGAACTAGAGTCTCAGACATAAAACCAAAAACATAATACACTGAATTTAAGAATACCAGTCTTACTAGGAAATACAGACCTAATATGTGGGACTAACTACAAAAGCAACTGGCATGGGCTCTTAAAAAAATGAGCACTGGGAGAAGGTGAAGACTGAAATGTGAGCCTTAATTATCATGGTTTGAAAAAGTTACAAAATGAAACAGATTACTGAGGTGGTTTGACTACAGACTGAATACCTAATACTATCTTCTGTGTAATAATGTTATTCTACAGAGATGAATGCTGAAGCATTTAGGGATACAGCATCATGATGTCTGTAATTGTTTCAAACAGTTCAGGAAAAAAAAAAATGGGTGAAAATAACTTTTCAATCTAGATGGAGAGATCTGTTGCACTATTTATCTTTCCTGTTTACATTTTTTTCATGTTAAATTGGGGGGGAAGTAAATGAAAAGAATGCCTATTTCTTTATACTTCTGCCCTTATAGGTTATAATTAGTGAATTGTATCATAATAATAACTACAAACTTAAGTAAACATGGAAAAGCACATTTTAAGTGACAATTATATTCTTATATATGTTCATGAAATTTTTATTTTATGCCATAATATTCTTAGTAAATAACATCAGCAGAAGAACAAGCCAGAGCAATGATGTAGATCATGGGTTGGCAAACTCCTTTATAGAAATAAAGAGCCAAATAAGTAAATATTTTAGACTTTATGGTACATAGGGTCTTTGGTCTATGTTCCAACTCTTAAACTCTACTATTGTACTGTGAAAAGCAGCCAGTGACTAAACATGACTGTGTCCCAATAAAACTTTAGAAAGTAGACAGTGTGCCATAGTTTACTGACCTCTGATTTTAGAGTGTGTTTTTGTCATTAAGTATACACATGTTCCTCAAAGTGATATTCGTTCTTAGCTCAGATTTGTTTATTACAATTTGACCTCAGAAAGACAGGATAGATGACCGCTCTGAATAGTGTATTTTCAAATTTCCACATAACATTCAGGAGAGATGAAAGCAAGGGGGAAAAGAGAAGGTAGGAACTTAGCACCACACCAGGAGGGGTGTGAAAGGACGTGGTCTAAGAATCATGAGGTCTGTTCATAATCAACATATACTATGACTCTAGCCAGTGTGTTTCACATAGAATTGAGCTAACCTAAAATGACCTCTGAGGTCTTTTTGTCAATTTTACTAAAATACCAAATATAAATTAGGCTTTTGTAGGCCTAGAATTTGGCATAAAATTCTAAGCACTCAAAAAATGTTTTCTAGAACCTGACCTGAAGTTGAATGGTTGAGCAAGTTTCCAGTTCAGAATATTAAATATGTATGAAATTTTTTTTGTCATTTACCACAATACTGATAAAATCCTGTCTTTAATGGAAGTTTCTGATAAATAATAAAGAGTGGATACTGTTTCAATGTTAAGTTGAACAGTTTGACTAAAAGGAAAACCAGGACATTAAAATTTTTTTTTACACTAATAAAATTTATGGCTCTTGGGGGAACAGAAAAGTGGGCAGTTTTAACAGGATGGGGTTTAATGCCTTATCTAACTAGGAACAAAGGAAAGAGAAGCACCAGAACACAGACTCTAAAGACTTTCAAAGTTCTCAACCTAAGGGCCACAGAGTTCCATGAATGGACCTCAAGGATTATGAAATTATATGAAAATTTCCATGTGTATTTTTCTGGATTAAGGGGTTTATCATTAGCCATCAAAATTATAAAGGGCTCCATGACACAACTCTGTAATTATCATACATATCTACAGCACATATATCTATATTCTATATATATCGTATCTGTGTCATACCTTATCTGTATACATACAGATATGACCAGCTTTCTTATTCAGCCTATTACGTTCAGAAAGCCCTGCTCAAAACAGGAAACCACACTCTATGTAATCTTAAACAGTTTCATTTGTTGTGATAAAACTTCACTACATGAGGATAATGTCATAGGAAAATTCAAGCATTAAGTATGTATTACCTGAAGCTTTTCTATTTCCGTCTTTGCAGCTTGCCTGGCTTTGCCAATGGCACAACCCCAATAACCCTATTTAAAAAGAACACACACCAAAATATACATATATAGTTTAATTAAATTGCTATACTATTCTAAAATCATTAGTAACTACAACTGTTCCTATTTAAAGGTTAAGAAAGAATGTTAAATGATTTTCAAAAGTAAATATGGAGAAATACAAACACATTCTAATGAACACCAAGCTGGAAAAAAAATGTAATTCTAGAATTATCTGGATTATTTGTATTAGAGGCATATACAAAGAAAAACACACACTTCATGAACTCGAGACGTTTTTCAGAGTAGGAATGGAAAAATTCTTAGTATTATGACAAAAAGTTGAAATAATTACAGAGTTCAGTATTCTAAACTTTCAATTTTTATTGAAATTTTTTAAAGGATTCCCATTTATACTTGTGTATCATGACAAAATACAGGTTTTATTTTTATAATTTTTTTTTTTAACATTTATTTATTTTTGAGACAAAGATAGCATGAGCGGGGTAGGGGCAAAGAGAGAGAGGGAAACACAGAATCTGAAGCAGGCTCCAGGCTCTGAGCTGTCAGCACAGAGCCGAATGCGGGGCTCGAATCTACGAACCATGAGATCATGACCTGAGCCAAAGTCAGACGCTTAACTGAGCCACCCAGGCACCTATAGTCTTTTTTTTTTTTAATTTTTAAAAACCATAAATACCTCAGAAGAGAGATAAAATAATTAAAGATGCAAGAAATGACATTTAAAATTTTTTTTTTTTTTTTTTTTTTTTTAAGTTTATTTAGGGGCACCTGGGTGGCTCAGTCAGGTAAGCATCAGACTTCAGCTCAGGTCATGACCTTGCAGTTTGTGGGTTTAAGCCCCGCATCAGGCTGGGCTCACTGCTGTTCAGCGCGGAGCCCACATTGGATCCTCTGTCCCCTTTCTCTCTGTCCCTGCCCAGCTGACATGTGCTCTCTCCCAAAAAAAAAAAAAAAAAAAAAAGTTAAAATTTGTATTTACTTTTGAGAGAGAGTACAAGTAGGGAAGGGGCAGAGAGAGAGGGAAGCCCAAAGTAGGCTCCACACCACCAAAGCTCACTAACAGTAAGATCATGAGCTGAAATCAAGAGTTGGACACTTAACTGCACCAGACTCCCCTAAAATCCTTTTTTTTAAGGGAAGGTATTAGTATTGGTTTTAAGACTTGCTAGTATTTGTCACAATAAAGGAAAATACCACATATTCAGATTTTTAGGTTCACTATTTAGTTTCTATGAACAGCATATTGAAAGCCATAAATCAGGGCACTTAAGTGGCTTGGTCAGCTAAGCCTCTGACTTCAACTCAGGTCATGATCTCATGGTTTGTGAGTTTGAGCCCCATGTCAGGCTCTGTGCTGACAGCTCAGAGCCTAGAGCCTGCTTCAGATTCCATGTCTCCCTCTCTGCTCCTCTCCTACACACACACACACACACACACACACACACACACACACACACACACTTGCTCTCTCTCTCAAAAATAAACATTAAAAAAAAATTTTTTTAAGCCGTAAATCCTTCCTTTGCCTCATATCCACAGGTTGTTATTAATGATAAACAAATGGTTACTTTCCATGAATTTTAAAAGAAACTTCATGTAATCCAAATATATGACTTACATGCTAATGAGATACCATTAAACTAGAGATAGAAATTCATGATTCAAAATTACTCACATATGAAACTCCTGATGGGTCAATCATGTAGAGCTGTGCACCATCATTCACACTGTAAGACCCTAACATGAAACTGCATGAAAGTAAGTTAGGTTTAAACCATAGTTCTTACAATACCATAAAAATACAATAAAAACAATTATACTTTCTAAGATAAACTACTAATATACATATAAGTCCTAATAAACACTTTGATGAGGTAGTTTCAATAAAAACTAGTATATACTTGAAATTGTTCAAAATTTGTGTGGCTTTGGTTAGTATTAAACTTACTGATGAAACTGATCTGAGAAGACAGCAGTGTAGGCAAAGAAGTAATGACAGGTGAAAACTAAGGAGAAGACCCAATAGGTAAAGGAATAAACATGAAAAAGCCAAGATAACAAAACTAATGGGAATACATTCAGTCTGCCTCAAATTCCTGTTCCATCCTTTATTCTTTCTTGGTTATTTCCCCAATATTCCTCCAGTTATTTTTCTACAGTAATCCAGACTGATTTAATCTGTTTTTATATGTGACAAAATCAGGCCATTAAATAATCATGATATTAGTGATTTTCTGAAATTGTGATTTAGTTTGCCTTAAAAGGAGAAAAGAAACCAGCCTCATCTTAAGTATCACTTCCTATACAGACTACTATGACAGCCAGCTGTCCAATTCCCACCCCTACAATCATTTCCTTCCACCTTCCGTGAGACTTATCTCTCAGAATATAGAACTGATTATCATAACCCTTCAACGTTTCCTTGTAGGAAACATAGACTTCTGTATGATCTTGCCCGTTCCTACATCTTCAGTATCCTTCCACATACCAAGTATACTTGACTACCTCTACATTACCTGAAATGCCCATGTAATTTCATACTAGTCCCTTTGAATGAAATATTCTTAACCATTCCACCTATATTTCACATTCTTTTCCTTGCCATCTCTTCATGAAAGTGTCCTTTCCCTAACTGATGCCCCACTATAGTCAGTGCATTTCTTCATCATATCACCTATAAAATTGTATCAATGATAACTTACTCATCCTTGTGTCCTACCCCCTCCTACATCTACGACTGACTCATAGTATATGCTCAATAAATATTTGCTGAAAAGTTCTCTCCGCTATTTTTACTTGCTTAAAAATAGAGAAACGAATTCAGAGTGCTGTTCAAAGGTTTAATAAAAGTTGAAAGGTATTGAAAGCAAAGGGTTTCAATGTAATTTAAGTGAGAACCTGAAGAACAACTAATATTAAAAATGTCCACAGGCCTATCTTATGGCTAGAATAAAGCTCAGGTTTTCTCTAACATCTGTCCTCAGTAATTTAAATATGACTGATTATAAGCAACTCAAAGGTAGGACTACAGCTAATAAACTTCTTTCTACAACATTTTAACAGTGGAAGCAGTCGGATGTTAGTAAATGTTTTACCATGATCAAACAGAAATGTTTATTTTTTTTAAGTTATAAACTAAACAAGTCTTTTTAGGAAAATCTAGAGTCATGACAGGTCTCTGAGCCCTATTTAAATATTTACATGTATTCCAAATCTCAATACAATTGAATCTCAGCTTTCCTCTCAGAATAAAAACACCAGCAGTTCATCTTAACCGAAATAAAAAATTGTGACTGAGAACTGTGAAAGGCAATTTTGTATGGACTCACTCTCGATTGCTAAAAAAAACTCCCAATTAAGAGCATTGAACCTAACCGCTTAAAGTATATCAGATGGAAGTTAATAAGAAAACTGAAGTGTTAGTTTAGTTGGCTACCCTAATAATGACAACAGAGGATGTAGTTAAAATCAGTTTGTTGCTTCCTGAGAATGTTGGGGTCTAACACCAGAGAATTTTTTTTAATTTTACTGAGAAATAATTAACATGCAGCACTATACAGCGTATAGCATGGTGGTTTGATTTACACATATTGTGAGATGATTACGACAGGTTTAGGAACATCCATCATCTCAAAAAGATACAATGAAGAGAAAAAAATTTTCTCCTTGTGATGAAAATTCTTAGAATGTACTCTCAACAACCTTGCCATATATCACATAGTAGTGTTAACTCCAGTCATCATAATGTACACTACATCCCTAGCATTTATCTATCTTAGAGCCTTTTACCTTTTGACCACATTTCTCCAGAGAATTTATTATAATCAGATTAAAGTTCTTACTATCAGTTCTGTGTTTTCTCGTCACTTCAAATTTGTAGTCTTTTTCACAATTCAAAGTTTTTATTTTGATGTACAGTTTTATTTGATCACTGTCCTAATACTTCTTGGTCATAGCTCATTTTTAAGGGTATAAAAAAAAGGCTAAGATACCAGGGCAAACAGATACCTATAGTCCAGATCTGACTATGTCACAAAATTTCATACCTGCAGCCAAAAGGTCTAACAGCACTGTAGAGTGTATATGCATGTACATACATGGCCACTCTGTCTGCAAGATGCTATAAGGGAGAAAAACAGAAGAGCTTATCAGTAAATTTCTATTACTGTTCAAAAGGTTCCTCAACATATTAGCAACTTAACTTTTTTTTTTATGTTTATTATTTGAGAGAGAGAGAAAGACAGACAGACAGACAGAACAAGCAGGGGAGGGGCAGAGAGACAGGGACACACAGAATCAGAAGCTGGCTCCAGGCTCTGAGCTGGCAGCACAGAGCCCAACGCGGGGCTCGAACCCACAGACTGCGAGATCACGACCTGAGCCGAAGTCGGCTGCTTAACCGACTGAGCCACCCAGGCATCCCTCAACTTACTTTTAAAGGAATGTTATAGCCAAAATTAGATCTGAAGTTGGAAGCTTCTTCTCTTGCAATGTCTGCTAAAGATCGCGCATCTGCCAGCAAACCTGCTACTGCCTGAAAGAAAGTAGGTACCAATTTAGTAAATAAATACCTTCCTATCACAAACCAAGGAAAGTGTGTAATTACTGTAGGCTTACTTAATATTTTAACAAGCATCACCATTAGAAACCATTTGGCTTAAAGGTCTTTATAAGGCACTCTGGCATTTTGATGGGATGGGATGAAAAAAGAAGTATGGAATTATAGTTCAGAAATCTACCAAGTGTGACTTCATTGTTTTGTTCAATGACATTCACAAGCAGTATTTCTGTAATTAATCCTCCATGTCTCCCAATTTACCAGTTCACTCTAAATAAGCAACAAGAATAAAACTATTGATCTTGATCAGGACTGATCTCTATTTAAAGCAGTTCTATGTCAAGTTACTAAAAGTTTGGGTCTAAAAGCCCAACCTCAAATCTTTTTCAGCTTATTGACTAATATATTGCAAGGACAAACCAAAACATGACAAACCACACATCTTCCAAGACTGGTTAACTGCAGTTACCAAACCATGTGCTGAGTGAGATATGCTGGGGGCACTATAATGAACCCAGTTGTGCAACGTTTGGAATTTGGGGGGGATACAGATGTTGAAGTAGCTCAGTTTCAACATTAGATCATTCATACTCCTTTTTTTTTTTTTTTTAAATGTTTATTTTTGAGAGAGAGAAACAGAGTGCAAGTTGGGGAGGGGCAGAGAGAAAGGGAGACACAGGATCTGAAGCAGGCTCCAGGCTCTGAGCTGTCAGCACAGAGTCCGACATGGGACTCGAACTCTTGAACCATGAGACGAGATCATGACCTGAGCTGAAGTCGGACACTTAACCGGTTGACTGAGCCACCCAGGCGCTCTGAGATCATTCATATTCCTTTCAATGCCATCATACTGTTGAGCACCTGGGTTGTTGTGATAAAAAATAAGTATCATACAAAAATCCATTTGGAACAGGAAACGGGGGGGTGAGGGGAGTGCAGTTTAAACTTAAAAGTTTAAAAAGTTGTGCAGTGCATGTTAGTCATTGTTATTCTTTAAAAATAAAAATATTTTTCTAAAAAAAATATTTTTAATTGTATGTGTATTTTTTCTTTTACGGTTATTAAATTTTGGGGACATAAACACTAAGTTGTTTGTAACTAAATGCATAATCAGAACCACTGGGTGGTTCTTTTGGTGTAGGTAAACCGACAAAAAAAATTACTGAAACTCTTAGTACTAGGAACCAAGAAGTCCAGGAATTGCCAGCTTATTTACAGAATTTAAAAGTAAGTGATATCAAAATAATAGCCACTTTTCTACTGCTACCTACTAATAGTAGTAATGATGAAAATTCCTAAAACATAGCACTCATTTCATGCTAAGCATTTTACTTAATTTTAACCTTGTAACAACTGTTAGGAGGTAAGTATTACTACTGCCCTACTTTTGCAGGTGAGGGAACTGTTTAGAAGAATTTCCCCAAGGTTACTCAGCCAGTAAGTTTCACCATTTAAAGAGTCTTCTGTTGCTTTGGAGAAAGCCTACTGTGAAGTCCAATAATTCTTAAACCACTGAAGATAACTGCGGAGATGAAACATTAATCCTTTATTGTCTCCAACCCTCTTCAACATGTAATGTTTTGCCAATTTCCAGCTATAAGGAATGCCATCAGTTTCCTGGCTTTAAATTAACAAATGAGACAAATTTTAAAGTTCTAGGGCAACGTTTTCCCATCACTACCTTTAAGCACACACAACTTTTTTCAAAACGCACCTACCTAAATTTTTCTTCTACTAAAAAGAATGTATAATTCACTAGTTTCTTCCTATCAGCTAGGTTACAATATGGGAAGTTACATCAAAACATACCAGTTTCATATTGTATGTCAACTATACCCAAATTTTAAGAATAAATAAATATAGAGGTCCAAATGGCAGAAGAAAAACCATTACCAGTTTCGCTGGCATAATACATTTGGGAGAAAAAACATGTTCAGAAAAAATAATCATTGAAGAAGCAAAAAAATCTATAGCTTTATAGTTTACCAGCTACATTTTACACCTTCATTGGTGATCTACGCTGCCAAGATCTCTTTTCTACACATACTTCCCACCCTTTTTGTGTTTGTAACACCTATCATTTAGAAATACCAAAGGTAACCGCAGTATGAGTGGGTCCTATAGGATCTCACCCTGCAGAATGGACTCTGGAGTAACATGTAGGCCAGGCAGACCCAAGTTTGAATCCCAGATTACTTCTTTACCAGCTGTGTTTTCTTATCTATAAAAATGGGGGGGCGCCTGGGTGGCTCAGTCGGTTAAGCATCCGACTTCAGCTCAGGTCACGATCTCGCGGTCCGCGAGTTCAAGCCCCGCGTCGGGCTCTGGGCTGATGGCTCAGAGCCTGGAGCCTGCTTCCGATTCTGTGTTTCCCTCTCTCTCTACCCCTCCCCCGTTCATGCTGTGTGTCTCTCTGTCTCAAAAATAAATAAACGTTAAAAAAAAAATTTTTTTTTTAAATAAAAATGGGATTAATATTACTTTCACTGGGATATCAGACACAGGAAATTTATGTAAAGAGGTTCTAGCACAGTATCTGGCACACACATGTTCTCTTTTCTTCCTTGCCTTTTCAGTAACCAAGGTTAGAATCAGTCCTTTGCTTTTTTTGCTTTTACAGTCTGACATCTACATAGAATGACTTCAGTATATACCAGTAATGTATTTATGGCTTTACTTGCAATTATGCAGAGCAGTAACTAAATATAGCTGCAAGAAATAAAACAGTGTTTATTCCTTTCATTAAACATCGTTTCTTGGTGCTCCATTTTACTACAATACAAAGAGATACAAAAAGCTAAAAATTCTATGCCTCTCAAGCTTATACTTTCATTGGTGATCTACACTGCCAAGATCGCCTTTCTACACATACTTTCCACCTTTCTCCCCTCATTTTCTTAAAGCAATTTTTCAAATATATCTCCAATCAGGTTACAAGAACACTATTCTTTTGGACAGTGAACTATTCACAAGCCAGTATCAGTAATCACTCTGTGATTACTTCGGTGGCTGCTCTCTGATTGGTTTCTGCCTCAGTTCTGACGTAATAAATGAGTTCTTATAATCACAGTTTAACATATTACGGTTACTTCACAAGAAAGAAATTGGACAAGGCAAAAAGGAACATTTTAAAATGTGACCTACCATTCCAACATGCCGATCAACATTAAAAAGTCGTTTGTTGGAACCTTCTTCATAAAGTTTAGAAAGGACTAACTTTTCTACCCCAAAGACAACGCCATCTTTACATCTGATTCCAATAGCTGTACTGGAACAAGTAGAAAAAAATCAATTTTTTTAACTGAAAATAAAAGGAACTTCATAAACTTTAAGCTTAAAAAAAAAACATAAAAATAGGTAACATTTTTTAAAGCATGCTAAATTTAAATTTAAAACAAATACATTTGAAAACGAGAAAGAGGACAACCTGAAGTGTGATAAATTAGGTCCATGTAAATGTACATCATGAGAAGACCAAAAAAATCTAGCATATCATGACATAAAAAGATATTAATACTTGTGAGAAAAGATGCCAACAAAATAGTACAAAATGGCAGTGTCTGACATATGATAATACACTATAATAAATGTTGACTTAGCTCATGTCCATTAAAAATGGTACATAAAAATGCATAGAAAAGACAGGTTATATACAAACCAAAAAGTAAACAGTGACTAATCTAAGTGGAAAAATTAGAGCTTTCTTTTCTTTTGCTCATTTGCTTCTTTTGCAACAACCAGTGCTTATAAAACTATATCAAACAATATACATTTTAGACAACTGCTGAAAACAAAATGGATCTTAATCTCTTAAGTAAAATGTGGAGAAATTATATGCTACCACTTCGAGATGAAAATATATCATTAACTCTGTTCTTCTAGTTCTTTTTTAATTTTTTTTTTTAACACTTACTCATTTTTGAGAGACAGAGACAGAGCGGTAGAGGGGCAAAGAGAGAGGGAGACACAGAATCCAAAGAAGACTCCAGGCTCTGAGCTGTCAGCACAGAGTCTGATGCGGGGCTCGAACTCACTGACCGCGAGATCATGACCTGAACCGAAGTTGACACCTAATCGACTGAGCCACCCAAGCGCCCCTTTTTTAAAAATTTTTTTAATGTTTGTTTATTTTTGAGAGTGAGAAAGAGAGAGAGAGAGGAAGAGGGAGGGGCAGAGAGAGAGGGAGACATAACGTGAAGCAGGTCACAAATGGCAAGTTCGTGAGCTGAGCAGAAGCTGGACGTTTAACCAACTGAGCCACACTGGCACCCCTTCTAATCCTTTTAATAAAAAGGGAATTCTGATGAAAAAAAAACAGATAAATGAACAGAGCCACACACAAATTACACAAAAAATTTCAGACACTCCTTCTCTCACATATCCGGTATCTTCAATGGTTCCCCTTTTGAGTTTAAACTCCTTGGTCCAGCTTTCAATCCTGAGAATCTACAAAGCCCATCTAGCTTATTAAATTTCCTATTATAAATCCCACACACTACTGAATTCAACTTCACTATCTTCCCTCAAACACCTTATGTTCATTTTTGCTTTTATGTGGTACTAGCAAAAAGTATTTACATGTGGACTTTACTAAAATTCTGCAAACAGGGGCACGTGGGTGGCTCAGTAGGTTAAGTATCCAACTCTTGATTTTGGCTCAGGAGATAGAGCCCTGCATCTGGCTCTGCTGACAACGCAGCCCTGCTTGGGATTTTCTCTCTCCCTCTCTCTCCCTGCCCCTCCCCTGCTCTCTCTCAAAATAAATACACTTAAAAAAAAATAAGAGTAAAATAAAATTCTGGAAACACTTCCCTACTCCACCTCTAATCCAAAAGATTTCATTATATAAATGAAAAAATTTGGCTCAAACACCAACACTATTTGTTTACCAGGCAAAAAAAAAAGTCCTTCAAGAGGACTTTTTAAGAGAATGAGACATTATTAAATAAATTATTTTTAAAAAGTCTTTTAATTCATCCCAAAGCTGCTTTAGATTCCAAGATACAATGATCATGTAAGTATAACTGACTGCAAAATCTCTTCAATAAAGGACTCATAAAATGTGTCAACAAGCTAATAGTTCAACCAAGATATTACAATGGTACCAAGGAATCAT
Source organism: Panthera pardus (assembly GCF_024362965.1). Classification (NCBI taxonomy): domain Eukaryota; kingdom Metazoa; phylum Chordata; class Mammalia; order Carnivora; family Felidae; genus Panthera; species Panthera pardus. The sequence continues at coordinate 97,363,192 of NW_026526810.1, read as the reverse complement.
TTTGGCACATTAAACCAAACAATAAAAGACAGAGTGAAGGAAATGAGTCCAACAAGAAGATATCTTAGTGAGTCCCACACCTTTTGGGGTGTGGCAGCAGAAAAGAATTAAAAAAAAAAAAAAAAAAAAATCCTGCTGGATGTGATGAACTGCATAGGACACTTCAAACACAAGGAAATAAAAGATAGAATGACAGGGGCGCCTGGGTGGCTCAGTTGATTACACATCTGATTCTTGATTTCAGCTCAGATCATAATGTCACAATTCATAGCCCCATGTCGAGCTCAGCATAGAGCCTGCTTGAGATTCTTCCTCTCCCTCTTCCGTTCTCCCACTTGCACTCTCTCTCTCAAAATTTAAAAAAAGATAAAATGACAAAGTAACAAACCTAACAGCCAAGCAAACAATGCTATAAATCAAGAATTTTAAAAAGGAAAATGGGCTGGCAAAGATGATAAAGGAATTTGGTTATATACACTACATGTGAGACATGGTGGAATGTCTAAGTGGATAACCTTGGAACCAACGGGAAATATAGGACTGAGGCTCATGGAAAGATCTGACCTAAAAAGAGACCCGGAAATGACCAGTAAGTGGAGATTATTTTAGGGCACCTATTATTTTGTACCAAAGTAACATAAAAAGCCTAATTACCAAAAATATGGAAAAGGAGATACTTGATACCTGATTAAAACATGCTAAATTTCAAGTAAAACAATGTTTCTTACCTACTATTTTCCACAGCTTTCATAGCATATTCAACTTGAAAAACTCTTCCATCAGGAGAGAATGTAGAGGCTGACAGGTCATACTGGGAAGAAAAAGGTAACAATAAGCTTAAATTATGCATCTTTCGCAATAATAACCCTATCATCTTTATTTCTAAATGGCTTACACATCAGAAAGATGAGGGGAAGGAAGGAGTGTTAAATCTCAAAGATTTTGCTTTGAAGAGGAAAAGGCAGCATGTCAGAGCGGCAAAAGCAACTAAGAGAAAAGCTAGTTTAGATTTCTGCTACTGAAAAGCAACAGATACAAGTCCAAGGTAAAGTCAGATGTTTTCCACACTGAACAAAGTTCATTTTTGTACAAAAGGGACATGCTCTGGGCTCCAGATCACCACAATAAAGTGAGTAAAATAAACTCTTTGGATTCCCAGTGTATATTAAAGTTATGTTTATACTATACTGTAGTCTACTCAGTGTGCAGGAGCATTATGTCTGAGCTGTGAGTTGTAGTCACTGATCACAGATCACCATAACAAACTTAGGAGTAATGAAAAGGTTTGAAATATTGCAAGAATTACCAAAATGTGACACAGAGACATGAGGTGAACAAATGCTGTTGGAAAAATGGCAGCAACAGACTTGCTCAAAACACAAAATGGCACCAACAGACCTGCTCAAAACACAGTTGCTACAAACCTTCAATTTGTTAAAAAGAAAAAAAAATGCAACCTGTGAAGTGTGTGCCTGTACTATGGTATGGTAGAATCAGAACTGTTGTCAGAACAGGTTAATTCATTGCTGTGGCACTAACAAACTGAAAGACCTTAGGGAAAAAAATACAGCATTTAAACATTTAATAAACATCTATTACATATAGTCACTATAAGAAATTACAAAGAATTGGGGCACCTGGGTGGCTCAGTCAGTTGTATGTCTGACTTTGGCTCAGGTCTTATCTTTCTGTCCGTGAGTTCGAGCCCCACATCGGGCTCACTACTGTCAGCACAGAGCCCACTTCAGATATTTTGTCTCCTTCTCTCTCTGCCCCTCCCCTGCTCATATTCTCTCTCTCAAAAATAAATAACACATTTAAAAAGAAAAAAAAAGCAATTACAAAGAATACTCACTTTTTTTAAATGTTTATTTATTTTGAGAGAGAGAACGAGCAGTGGAGGGGCAGAGAGAGGGGGAGAGAATCCCAAGCAGGCTCCAAGGAGTCAGCACAAAGCCCCATGAGGGGCTCAAACTCACGAACTGTGACATCATGACCTGACCTGAAATCAAGAGTCGGAGCTTAACCTACTGAGCCACCCAGCAGGCGCCCCTACTCATTCTTTTTTTTTTTTTTTTTAGAAAGAGAGAGAGAGTATATGTGTGTGGGGGAGAGGGGCAGAGGGGGAGAAAGAGAGAATTTTAAGCAGACTCCACGCTCAGCACAGAGCCTGATTCAGGGCTTAAACCCACGACCCTGGGATCATGACCTGAGCTGAAATCAAGAGTTGAGGGCTCAATCTACTAAGCCACCCAGTAGCCCCAAAGGATACTCATTCTTGAAGTCTTTCACTTACAAATGAGACCACACACAAATCTGTGCTGGAAACACAGCAGTAAACTAGAAAAAAGATTATGATGAAAATAAGACAGGGTGAAGAGACAATCTGAGAGCCTAGTACAGACTACCTGATCAGGGAAGGCCTTGCTAGAACATATGTATATTTAGCTATTTAGGCGCAGCCAGACCTAAATGACAAGTAACTAGCCATTTAGGATATGGAGGAGCCATTGTGGCCTTTGGCATAAAAATCTTAGGGTAGAAATAAGGGTAGCACAATGTGGGAAAAGAAATAGGCCACTGCGTCTTGAGCACTAAGTGGTGGAGAGAATAATAAATCATATCAGAGGCATGTAAAGGCCAAACTATTTTGAGTCTCCTAAGGCTGATGTACGAAGTTTTTATCTTACTCTAAATGCAACAGGAAGTCACTGGAGTTGAAGCAGGGGTGGAAGGAGTGATACGGTCTCATTTTTTTAAAACTTCATCTGGAACATGAACTATAGAGAGAAGAAGGATGGAAGCAGAGATCAAGTATTCCAAAGGTGGTGGCTTAGACTAAGGGAAAAGAGATGAAAGACTATATTTGTGAGGGCAAAGTAAAAAAAAAAAAAAAAAGCAAACAAAACCACCTTGCTAATGGATTGGCTCTAGGAGAAAAATTAAACTTGACAGGTGCCTGGGTGGCTCAGTAGTCGAAGTGTCCGACTGGATTTCAGCTCAGGTCATGATCTTGAAGGTAGTGAGATCGAGCCCCACCTCAGGCTCTGTGTCATCAGCTTCTCTCTCTCTCAAAAATAAATAAACACTTAAAAAAATAATAAAAATAAATTAACTTGAATCATAGACTTTTTTCACTTGACAACTAGATTGGACCATTCACTGAGCTGAAGATTGTAGGAGATGCAAAATGTAGGGGAGAGGGAAACCCAGACCTCTACTTTGGACATGTAGTTTGAAATGCTTATTAAACAATCAAGTGGAGGGACGCCTAGATGGCTCGGTCAGTTAGGTGTCTGACTTCGGCTCAGGTCATGATCTCACAGCTCGTGAGTTCGAGCCCCGCGTGGGGCTCTGTGCTGACAGCTCAAAGCCTGGAGCCTGCTTCTCATTCTGTATCTCCCTCTCTCTCTGCCCCTCCCCCACTTGTGCTCTGTCTCTCTCAAAAATGAATAAATGTAAAAAAAAAAAAAATTAAAAACAATCAAGCGGAGACAAATGTCAAGTAGGTCTTCATACCTGGAGTTCTTGGAAAAAGCAAAGACCAAAGTGGTCTTCACTTCAACAGTGGTGCTTCCTGATCAATTTCCTGATCTCTTAAACCAAGATCCTTAACTCTACTATCGTAATACCAAAATATCTCACATGTTTATATTTACCAAGTATTTTTTAAAGGGCTTTCAGAACAAAACACTACTAATTGAAGGCAATAGTAATGTAGTGGCGAAGTCAGTTTGCTACACCATGCATAACTGAGCATCTACTAATCTAAAACCGTTATCATAACTTTAGTATCTCATAACTGAATGGATTAAATCATTCCAATTATCAAACTAGGAAAACCCAGTACCTGGGCTTAATGCTGAGTATCAAAATCTTGGAAACACTGGGAAGTGATGAACTTAGACACCCATTAGTCTATGCCTGTAGTGCACACAACGAATAAATACTTCTAAATAAAAACTAGATTATCTATACGGAGAAATACATAAAAGGAATAAGCAAAAGGCTGCATATGTGCGGTACGTTTAACACAGGAAAGTAGTAAACTGACCAAGTTAACAAGTCCAACTCCAAAATCCTCAAGTCTGTTAACAGAAGCGGTTAAGTCCCTAGCTAATAATTTAAATGTTTACCGTACCGATACCTCAAAGTGACGTTAAGTAATTCGTACAGGAAAAGCTGGGACAAAGGGAAAACTTTTGTAAAGCGTTCTTCAGATTTCACTTTTGAGACAATGTTTCTATCAACTCTGCCCCGACAGGGGTTCCAGGGACTCCTGCAAAGCGGACGGTCAGTACACTCGAAGGCAACATGGGGAAGGCCCAGTGAGTCAGCAGCACCCTGGGAACTGCAAAGGCGGTCCATGGAAAGCTGCGTCCAGACCTTGGAATCTAAAGCCGCCTTGCCTCGGCGGTTCTCATGAAGCTGTCTCCCAAACGCTTCACACCCTATTACAGGCTCCACGAGTTTCCACTTTCGGTTTCCCTAAGCGGCCAAAGAAAGTGACTCAGCAATCCAAAGCGGCTCCCAATCACACTGCTGCGCCGCCCAGCCCGCCACACCTGAGCTGAAGAGCTTCAGGTCACGGTCACCCTAAATGAGGGGCCTACAAATTAGCAGGAAAGAATGCTGGGCACCAGACAAGTGGAAGCGGCCCACCTGGCCGAAGGCAGTCCCGGCGCACGCCGAGGCGGCGCACCCCAAGCTGTGTGTCCAAGTTCCCTTCAACGCTAATCTGTTGGCTACTCCATTAGGCCAAGAGACTATAAACTCACCCCAGTGCCGATTGAGCTCATCGTGCAGAAACCTCCGGGACGCGGAGGGCTTCAAGGCCTAAAACGCTCCCCCAATACCGCAGCCCGCAGACCAGTAACAGGCTCTCTCATTGGCTGCTCTTTCAACCAATAGCCTTGTCCTCTGTGGCTGGTTCCTCTAACGTCAGCCTGGGAAATAGAGGATTGTGGGAAAAGGAGGGGCTTGGCGGGCGGTGTGCGTGTACGGAAGCAAATGAGGTGGGGGTAAAGGAAGAAAGGAAGCGGGGGCTCCTTATTACTCAGTTTCTGTCCCTAGTGTCGTTGAGTCGTCAGGGTCATCGGGTAGTTTGAGGAGCTGCTTCATTCCATTTCCTAGAAATTATTATTTACCTTTAATCTTATCCCTCTTTTTCGCTACTTTATTCTTTCTTGAAGCAAAGCGGAGAGATGCTGTCACACTCTTACAAAGACCAAAGAAAGTGGTAAGGGAGAAGTCTCCCTTTACCCTTGGTATCCTGGTTCCCACCCAGTATCTTGGTATCCCTTTCACCCACCTGTTCTTACAAGAAGGAAGGAAGTTTCACTCTAAACGCACGTTTGAGCTCAGGTCGGAATTTTACATAAGAATGTTCTATGAGTGTAACTCTAGTAAAATTAAGGATAACACTGATTACTTATTGAGCTCTAGCAGGTCCCAAGTACTCTGTTGAACACTGTTGATTAACCAGTGAAGGAAACAATCCCATCCCATTAAATGGGAGGAAATGGGCGTAAAAGAGGAAATAGGCAAAACAGTTGCACCTTGTACGTAAAAAGGTAAGAGACAATGGAGGCCTGGTACTTAGGGAATAACTTTCTGATTGGCTAATATTTAAACTGAAATTTAGGATTGTTATGGGAATATAAGCTTGTTATAAGAACTGCCAGGTCAGTCTGGCCTGTCACAGTTGTCATGATTCTAGCCTCCTTCAATCTGGAAAATACTTGCTTAATATTTCTTCATGTTTCACGGCATTAACATTTTTGAAGAATACAAACCATTTATGTTATGGGGTATTCCTCAATTTAGGTTTGTATGATATTTTTCATGATAGGAGTCAGGTGATAAATTTTCAGCAGGAATGCCTCAAAAGTAACCTTGCATTCATATTATAGCATTATATTAGTAGGCACATGATGTCTGTTCTATTACTGATGATGTTAACTTGCTGAAGATTTCTCCACCATAAAGTTTCTATTTTGCTCTTTGTAATTAATAAATATCTTGTGAAGAAATACTTTGAGACTACTCATAAATATCCTACTAGTAGCTCCTCAATCTTTTACCAACTAATTATAGTATTCCATGATTCCTAGTTGGATGGATTAGTATGCTTGCCTAATGGTGATTTTCTAATTCCATCATTCCTTCCACATATGTTATTGCCTTTCTATTGTCAGGTCATTAGTTTTTTAAGCAGGGGAATTATATGATCTAATTTAAGTTATTAAATTATCTCTCTTGCTTCAGTGTGAAGACTGATAGATAAGGGAGACTATTTGGAAAGCTATTGCAGTCTTTGAGCAAGAAATAATGGAGAGTGTTTTGGACAGCGGTAGTGGCAGTGGAAGTAGAAATGTGTTGATGGATTTTCGGTATATAGGGCTTGCTGAAATACTGGATGTAAAAAAAAAGGGAGAAGGAAGAGTTTCAGTTGCTTTTTTCTGCTAATGAAGCATTATAATTAATGGTTAGTTTTTATTCTTGAACAAATGGGTAAAAGCTTTGAATTTATTTGGAAGACTAGCCATTTAATTTACCTATCCCTCATTGAAATATTCTAGTTGCCACCAAAACCCATAAAATATCTAGGAATAAATCTAACCAAAGAGGTGAAAAATCTATACACTGAAAACTATAGAAAGCTTATAAAAGAAATTTAAGAAGACACAAAAAAATGGAAAAATATCTCATGCTCCAATATTTAACAAATATTGTTAAAATGTCAATGCTACCCAAAGCAATCTACATATTCAATGCAATACCTATCAAAATAATACCAGCATTCTTCACAGAGCTAGAACAAACAATCCTAAAATTTGTATGGAACCAGAAAAGACCCCGAATAGCCAAAGCAAACTTGAAAAAGAAAACCAAAGCAGGAGGCATAACAATCCCAGACTTCAAGCTATACTACAAAGCTGTAATCATCAAGACAGTATATTACTGGCACAAAAACAGACACTCAGATCAATAGAACAGAATAGAGAACCCAGAAACGGACCCACAAACATATGGCCAGCTTATCTTTGACAAAGCAGGAAAGACGATCCAATGAAGAAAGTCTCTTCAGCAAGTGGTTCTGGGAAAACTGGACAGTGACATGCAGAAAAATGAGCCTGCACCACTTTCTTACACCATACACAAAAATAAACTCGAAATGGATGACCTAAATGTAAGACATGAAGCCAGCAAAATCCTTGAGGAGAAAGCAGGCAAAAACCTCATTGACCTTGGCCACAGCAACTTCTTAGTCAACACATCTCTGGAGTTTGGCTCAGGTCATGATCTCATAGTTGGTGGGTTCAAGCCCCGCACTGGGCTCTGTGCTGAGCTCAGATCCTGGAGCCTGCTTCAGATTCTGGATTCTGTGTCTCCCTCTCTCTGCCCCTCCCCTGCTCATACTCTGTCTCTCAAAAATGAATAAACGTTAAAATTAAAAAAAAAAAATTAAAAAAGAACGATTGATGATAAATAAGGGAAAAAAAAAAAAAGAAATATGCTATTTGCATTTTTTTGATGAGGGGTTTTAACAAGAGTATTTTGACCAGGGTAAGCCAATAAAGTGCTGAAGAAAACTGAAGAATATAGTCTTAGGAGGGTTCATTTTGGAGGTCAACTACAAGTACTTTAAATTGGTTAGAAGTTCAGTTAAACTTTTAACTAACTTAACTACTTGTGTACGATAAGCATTATTTGAGTGCCTAGTGCCTACTGTATTTTCATTAATAATTAAGACTTTGGTGCCCTTTCTGAACTTGTCAGGTGAATTGCCTATTTGGGGGCTGGACTGTTAATTTGTCTTGTATCTTGGAGGAATGCATTGAATCATGGTCCCAAGTTCTTTGACTATTTGCCTGATTCATTAGAAAACTTAAAAGGGGTGGGTATGGATTTATTTGTTTTTATTAAATTACTCCAAATTACCTTTGGAAGTAGTGGATATAAAATTGGTATGTAATTTACACGTATCTTTCTTACAGTAACCTTTTTAAGTTTATCACAATCTGTTTTATACATCCATCTATTAGAAAACATAACACAGTGTTTTGTGTACGGTAGCCACTTAATTAATGTGTTGAAAATGCCAATAAATACAAATTCATTCCCCAGGTACCTCCTGCCAACTTATAAAAAAACAAAACAAAACATTGTTTGCAGTTGCAAGAACAAAAACTGTTAGTGAATAATTGTATTTTAATATTTTAGGCTTGAATTTTTAAATATTCTACTTAAATCCTAGGCATACTTTGAGTACTTAAATGTATAATATTATTTTATGCCATACCTAATTATTTTCTTAATTAAGTAGCTCAGAAAAAGTGATGGCCAGTGCGTTAAATTTCTAAATACTGAAATTTAAGAATTCTTTATTCTTTGTTATATACAATTAGACTTTAGATGGCCCCCATCACAGAGATTTGCAGAGTTCCTTGTCTAAAGAAGTTCACTAATATTTCAGAATATGTATATTTCATAGGAGATTAATCCATTGTCTCGACTTGTCAAAATTTGATCAAAGTCCGTTCTTCTCTTTTCCTCTTAGAATTAATAATCTTTACTGTAGGATTCAGTGACTCTATAATCCTTTCCTCCCAGCTTCTGTCATTTGAATCGGATGGTAATAACAACCCCTGAGGGTCCTATGTCTCCATCGTCAGGCAGTTATCGAAAGAGACCTTATTTTAATTGAACCAGAATCCCCTTCTTCAATTTAACTTTCCTTGACTAGATCTCATTAAAGGAAAATTAGCTAAGCGCTACTGTTCTTCCGTGAAACTAACGTCATAGAGGTTGGACTTAGTTTACTAATGCTGCGCCCCAAATTGTAGGAATCCAATTTGCCATTTGATAGAAGGCAGATAGCCTTAAGTGTTTCTGTAAAAAACATAACATATTGGGCAGTAAATATTTTAAAACACTTAAAAAAGAGTCAATGATTCTAATAATACAGACTCTCGTAAGTTTTCAGTGATCTTGGGATACACACAAAATAAAAGTATTAAATGTAAGTAAAATTAAAGAAATGTTTTTAAAGAATTCTTAAAAAGAATTCGGAATTGCATATTTAATAATGATACAAAAATCTTTATAAGTAAAAAGTAATATAGAGAAGTAAAACTAAGCGTAGTTGAATACTGATCAAGGGACAGAAAAACAGAGCTGTGCCACAGGCGCCCGGCTAGCTCAGTCGGTAGAGCATGGGACTCTTAATCCCAGGGTCGTGGGTTCGAGCCCCACGTTGGGCGCAAAAGCTTTTGGGCTTCAATTCTATTTCCCCTTGAAATATTTTGGGGTTCCTCCAAATCATCATAACTAAGAAGAGTTCTTTAAACTGAATTAATGCTTTAAGCAAATCTATGGAAAAAAGACCATTTGGCAAACGAAACCGCTCTCGAGCTACGCTTGCACATTTGAAATCAAATAATTTTCAGCGATGCTGAACCACCTCCTTAGAGCACAGACGAAGCCAAAAGGTTACAGTTTAAAGTTGAGACTGGTTTTCCGTGTTCCTATGCATACTTGCATAGTTGTTGGTAGAGGGCGATTTTTCCTTTTATCGCAACAAAATTACGAACCCCAATTTTGGCAGTTTTCAAGAACTAAGAGATCCTACGTAAAAGCAGTTGGCGGGCGGATGGATAGGTGGGGGAGGACTTGGGAGAAAATGTCCTCCTTCACGTCTACGTTTATTTTACTTTTTCTTCCTCTCAGTATAGGGCGTGTCCTGAGGAAAGGGGCGGGGGGGGGGGGAGCAAGCGAGGACTATCCCCTGGAGAAACAAACATGCCGTGAGAAACGTTTCTTTCCGTGTTGGGATCTACACTGACGGTGCCGTCTTCAAGGTTTTTTCCATTGTTCCTGGGACTGTGCTTGGGATCTATCCATCCAATTGGGTGCAAATTAGGTTAGCATTCTGTTAAAGGTGAGGCTCTTTAGGCCAGAAGCACAAAAGAACGGAGATGTGAAAATTCGGAGAGGCAGTTCGGTATCTGGGGAGGCAGGATCTCCGCCTTCTTCACTGAGAAGTTTGACCGCATCAGCAGAAAGCACGCGGGCAGGACCGCCGGCAGGAGGCAGGTTCCGGGAGCTCCCGGACCCCGCCGGGAGGGGAACGAGCCGCGTTTCACGGAAGGCAACCCCATCCGGAGCACCCGGCCCCTACCTCCGCATGTTATCCACCGGCTTTCCTCCTACAAAACGACCAATTTTTCCCTCTCTCCCCCACCCCCCCCCCCCGCCCCACCAAACAAACCTGCTGTTATTTATCTTAAAACAGAGTAAAAACTGACCTAATTTTCGCGCAGGTTACCGTTCTATTTCTCTGCAGTCTTCCGTGCTCACCCTTCTTCTCCCATCTCTTAATGCTGACAATCCCCTTCAAATAATAATAATAATAATAATAATAATAATAAAAAACAAAATAAATAATAATATTTGGCTTAATACACATTGCATGGAGGGATGTGGGGTGTCTGTTAAGAGGGTATTAGAAAGAACCTATTATAGGATCTGGGCTTTACTTGGGTAATATTGCAGGGGTGGGGAGTCCTAACAAGTGAGGGCCCCTTCTGGATTGGGTGTTCTCAAGGGCAATTCTATGTTGTTAATAAAACCTATCTATAGGGAAGGCAGACCACAGGAGAGATAAAAGCTGAAATTTACAAAGTCACTCAGGTGGCAAGAGAATGTTTGCTGTTTCCAGTTGGAGAGTGACCAATTTGTCTAAAGTGGATATTCTGTGAGATGACAAGGGTAAGTGCAGGCCTCCCGCACTTCTGACCAGGTGACCATCAGTCGGGGAGTCTCACAATCCTCCAGGTTGATCACTTCCCAGAATGGCTCACAGAACTCAGGAAAACAGTTTGCTTATTCCTGGTTTATTTTGAAGGCTACAACTCAGAACAACCATGTTGAAGAGGTGCATAAGGCAAGGTATGGATGGGAAAGCTCAGACCTTCCATACTGTCTCCCAGCTCATCATCCTGGCAGTATGTGGATGTGTTCACCATCCTGGGAGTTCTCTGAACCCTGTAGGTTAGGGATTATTAATGGAGGTCTCATGAGGTAGGCATGATTTCCTGTCCCTCTCCTCTCCCTAGAAGACATGGTGTATTTGCATGTGTATGTGAAAATTCTAAGCTTCTAATCATGGCTTGGAGATTTCTGGTGACCAGCCCTCATCCTGAAGTGATCCAGGAGCCCTCCAAGAATTGCCTCATTAGGAAAAAAAGACACTCCTATTAACCAAAGAAATTCTTAGGCATTTGGTGTAACGCTCCTAACACCCCCATCACACAGGAAATTACAAGGGTTTTAGGATCTCTGTGTCAGCAACCATGGGCAGACGCCTAATATAAATTTACACTTGCCTAATTTCTTTCTTCAAATAATAAATGAGCCCAACCACTGTTCTCATCAGCAACTAGCCCACCACCCACTTCACCCTACATTGTTTTCCCCATAACTGCTCTTATCTTCGAACTTACTGTGTTAGTATCTGATTCTTTACTTTCTCTACCCTTTGGAACGACAGCTTTTTGTCTTTGCTCACTAATGTAACTCAAGCGCCTAAATTAGCTTCCGGCAGATGTTCAATAAATATATGCTGAACTGCTGAATTAAGTAGGGTGTATTCATTTCCTAGGGCTGCCATCCCCAAGTATCACAACTGGTGGCTTAAAACGGAAATGAACCTGTTGTAGGCTTCTTTCTCCTAGCTTTCTGGCATCACCAGCAACCCCTGGTGGTCCTGGACTTGTAGGGGCGGAGCTCCAATTTCTGCCTTGGTTAATACCTGTTTTCTCCTCGTGTATCTGTCTCATGGCATTAACCTCGTCTTATAAGGACACCAGTCATATGGGATTGGCGTCTACCAAAATGACATCTTAATTTGATTGCATCTGCAAAGACTCTGTTTCCAAGTAAGGTCATCATATTCAGAGATACTGGAGGTTAGGACTTCAACGTTACTTTTCTGCGGCACACAATTCAACACCTAACAGGGGGCTCCATTCTTTAAACTCAACTGGTAGGTGTCTATCACTTTATAGCCAGATACCTATAAAGCTCTATTTCAGTCAGAGATCTTATTTTTCATATTATTCAGTGTTGAAAACTTCTCGTAAATAATTCAAATTCAATAAAATTTTAAAAATTAAGTTTACTACAAAAAAGATAATGTTAATACAATAGTGAATCCATGGGGCACGTGGGTGGCTCAGTCAGCTGAGTGTCCAATTCTTGATTTCAGCTCAGGTCACGATCCTGCAGTTTGTGGGTCCAAGCCCCGCATTGGGTTCTGCACTGTCAGCATGGAGCCTGCTTGGGATTTTCTCTCCCTCTGTCTCTCTGCCCCTCCCTCCCTCTCGCTGTCTTAAAAAAAAAAAAAAAAAAAAGAAACTTAAAATAATCAACAGCGAATCCATACTATTAACAACTAATGGTATACCTACTCCTGGCAATCCCACTGAGAGGTTTCAAAGCTAAGAAATAAAGGGGCTTTGTCTCATGAAGTTTATATTCCAGAGATGTGGTTCTGGGGAAGATGACTACTTTTGGGGAAAGGGTGCTGTGGAAGAGTGGTAGGTCCAGAGGATAAAAGAACCTCACTTTTCAGAATGAATCCATTAGGAAACTGGATGGCAAAATTGATCTTTCATAGTTTTATTTGCTGCTTTTAATATGGTTTTCAAGTTCTTCATGACCTCATCCTAAATTATAATTAGCAATGCCTCATCTCCATGCCAAATGTTTTAAGACTTTGTGTAGAGAATTCAGTTCACATAGACTAAAATAACTCGTTAAAATTCTATTCATCCTTCAGGAACAAGGGCAACAGCCTCCTCTATGAAGCTTCCTTCAACTCTCTGGTCAGGATTATCTACATCAGTAACAAGAAACCAATACCCTTATGGCTGCTACCATATTCCGTCATCAGTTTGCACCATCCACTTCTACTAACCTGACAACCTCCTAAGGGCAAAGGCTCAGGTCTCATTATTGCAGCATTTACAGTGTCTAAAACCACTAGATGCAAAGTGGACAGACCAATAAATACTGAACGAATCTTAGTCTTGTGCTACTTAGTCTTGTGCTACTAGTCTTTTGGTGATGAAGTATAGCTAGAAGTATTTTAAACACACACACACACACACACACACACACACACACACACACACACACTCTTTCCTATTCTTCATGCCAGGAACCAGCTCTTTCAAGTATCAGCTGGAGCTGGTACCTTCACACAAAAAGCATATGGCAAAACTAGGAAGCACCCAGAAAAGGACAATCAAAATTATTAAACTATGAGTAAGAATGGACATGGGATATATAGACCAGGAAATGTATCAACTCCTACTCTGGCTTAAGAAATATGAATACATTCTTCAGAAGTCGGTATATACGTATTTTCACAGGCACATGGAAAGAATAAAATAAAAATTTCAGTAAGAAGTAGTTTGTTAAAGACAAATGAAGATGAACAAACAAAGATAAAAATTAAACAATGACTCAGTACATATTTGCAAGCACCCCTATCCTGAGAAGATAAAAAGCACAAGAGATTAAAACATTATGAATTTCACGTTTATAAAGCAGTTACATAAAAATACATAAAATGGAATGTCTTTGCATAAAAATGAAGTATCTTTCTCCTTAGAAATGTAGAATTGTTCATAAAGAAACTGTAAAGTTAAAAAGTAAACATCTGCACATGTTGCTTAACCAATGTTTTAACTATGTTACTAAACATTCTCAGTCCAAAGAGTCAAATATATTCCTGCAAAAGCAGCATTGTAACATGGACACATAAATACCAAAACAAAAGAATCTCAATAGACCCAGGTTAATATTTGAAATACCTGGTAATGGTAATATTATTTATTCTTGAAATAATTGCTGAAAATAATGAAATTAATGAACTTTCCAACGCTCAGCTCAGATTATGTGAATTGTGGAGGGAAAATGTTATATTCCTTTTGAAATTAAACTGTGTAACAAACTTCCAAAATTAAACCGCTTTACTATATTTTATTGATATAAATACAACAAATTTCATTAAGCATCAGCTACCATTTTACCACTACACAAGAAAAACAAAAGTCAAAAGAATCGCAATGCAAAAAGTCATTACAGAAATGTTTTCATTGCCATAAAGTCATCTCTAAGAGCATCCTATATACTTTGTACCATTTGCTTATAATCGATTAGATACTTGATATGAAGCAAAGCTGAATTTTAATCAAACTTTTATTTCTCAGTGGAAAATGCTCTCTTCATCAGAGGTGGCTGAGCTTTTCCGACATCAAACATCATCTCCAACGGAGGGTTGTTAAGAGAACACCAATCAGGTATACGGCCTGTCTGATTATAATATTCCTTTGAGACTGAACGGCTCCCAAGTATGTCTTGTAGTGCACCAAAAATAGCTCCTGTGTGGTTAAAAAAAACAAAACAAAAAAACAAAAAAACCGAAAAAACCCAAAAAAACCATTTTTATTTAAGATGTAAACTTTTACCAGAAAATTTTATGTACACACACGTCCAACTCATTATTTGACGAGTGAAGTGCTGAAATTCAGCAATGCATAGTCACTCTTCAAATTAATTGCAGCTGTTTTGTATCCTATATTTTGAGTAACAGGGTAAGCCACAATTCCTGTGTGAAAGTGACTTAAATGGCCTATAGCAGACTACAGTGAAAATGCTACCAAGCATTAACTGTGTCTAAAAGCAGGTGAGGTAGAGTGGAGTGGAAAGTATTTTTAATTCTGTGTAAAAACAGTAAATAATACTTTTAGTTTTCTTTGCCACAATTCCAAGATTGTATGTCAATAAATAAAACAGCACTGTAAAACGTAATAATCATCGTTATAATGCCACCCAAGTCTCTGCTAAAGACTTTATAAAGACCCACAAGGTGGTCTTTAAAAAATAATGCAGTAACTGGGGCTCCTGGGTGCCTCAGTAGGTTAAGTGTCAGACTTTGATCTCAAGGTCTGTGAGTTCAAGCCCCATGTTGGGCTCTGTGCTGACAGCTCAGAGCCCGGAGCCCATTTCAGATCCTGTATCTTCCTCTCTCTCTGCCCTTCCCTTACTCATGCTCTGTCTCTCTCCCTCTCTCAAGAATAAAAAAAAAAACACTAAAAATTTTTTAAAGAAAATAAATAAGAAATAATGCAGTAACTAAATCTATTTGTCCTAGACCAAAATTACATTTTGACCAAATTTTACTTTACAAGAAATACAACATTCATTTAAAATTTCAATACTTTTAGGGGCACCTGGGTGGCTCAGTCAGTTAAGCATCCGGCTTCGGCTCAGGTCATGATCTCACGGCTTGTGAGTTCGGGCCCCGCGTCGGGCTCTGTGCTGACAGCTCGGAGCCTGGAGCCTGCTTCTGATTCTGTCTTCCTATCTCTCTGCTCCTCCCCTGTTCTCTCTCTCTCTCTCTCTCTCAAAAATTAATAAACATTAAAAATAAATAAATAAATAATAAAATCTCAATACTTTTTCTCATGATCAAGATACCTATTAGCTGTAAATGCATCATAAAACACATAGCAGAATTATACAAGTATACACATCCATGCTTGTTTTTCTCTTCAAAGTACATATGTATATACTAGCTCTAGGCTATTTCCTGATTTCAACGGAACTATCATTTCCTACGAACTATCATTCAATGAACTCAGTCACAAAATAAAGTGTAATTATAAAATAAAGAGATCAATTCTCATATATGGCTCACAGGTTAGCTTTAGAAGGAACTAAAACAAATGTCTTGAGCAATGGTAGCAGCACTGGAATAAAGGCACAGCTATCACTATTATGAGAAATGATTTTCATTGGATGAAGTTTATTTAAAAAATTAAAGTGCAAACGCCAAGAGAAATAGGGATATAACTCTGAAAATTAACACTTCAAGGAAAAGTCAATGTTCAAAGGAAATTATTTAATAGTTCTATTAGTTTGT
Organism: Panthera pardus; assembly: GCF_024362965.1. NCBI lineage: Eukaryota > Metazoa > Chordata > Mammalia > Carnivora > Felidae > Panthera > Panthera pardus. Next base: position 97,347,195 of record NW_026526810.1, on the reverse strand, counting down.
TACGTGAATGATTTTTAACACTGAATCTATTACAGCCATTAATATACCATTCAGGAACCAATCACCATATAATCATCTATATTGTAAAAACTAAATTCTTACCTCCCAACCACGCCACACAATTGGCCTTTGCAGGTGGAGTATGGATTCGGAATGTCTTGGTGCCGAGTACTTTTTTATATTTTGGTTTTTCTACCAAATACCTTATTTCCGCCAGCAATCTGTGGAGAAATCCTGGCAACATTGACGTGCCACCTATGACTACCAAATTCTCTGCGAGCTGCTTTCTGGTGTCTATTGGGCACTGTTATTAAAGAGAAAGAAAAAAAAGAATTTATCCTTAACTGTATGAATAATGCTTGACTGGATTCAAGACAATATACAGATTATGTGTTATAAATTAAATAGGTGATCAGTACTATTACCACAGAAAAAACGCACAGCAAGGTTTCTTTAACAAGGGAGTTTTTCATGTAGCAAATATAACCATGAAAATATTGCTATATACTTACATGGAACTTGAAAGATTTTAAAATCTAACAGTTTAGAATTTAAAGTTCCACAGGACACACGGTAGTTATATGTGAGTAATCTCATTTTCAAGACAGAATGACTGAGTCGAGCAAAGAATAGGATAAGAAATAAAAGAACTTCATTACTTTTTTTAGTAAAGAAAGTATATGATAACTTCACAGTATTATATGCAGAGCCAGTTGTCAAGTGGGAAGAAAACATTCTTAGAAAAACTGTTTCCACATCAGTTCTAAGAATTAGAATGTTAAAGTCTTTCACTGATGCTATGTTTTTCATAAAAGTCTCTGAGCAGAGCCCCAGAGGTAGACAATATCTTCCAAATCGATGGTATTTCACATGGAATTCTGTGATTCCAGTCATCAAACAAAGAAGACATTATCATATACCCTATGGAATTTAAAATTCAATACTACCCAAACCTGCACTTAAAGAAACTACAAGCTGTACCAGGTACAAACTAAAAATCTGATATTGTTGCTAGGGAAAAAATACACGATAGCACTTATTATCCCTGAGTTTGAAATGTTGTTAAGTACCATATTTCAGTGCCAAAGTCAAACTCTGAAACTGTAACATTTAGCAGAAAAGCTAACATTGTAACCAACAGCTAAAATAAAAATACAGAAGATAACATGTAAAAATTTCCTCAGGGCACCTGGCTGGCTCAGTCCGTACAGCATGTGGCTCTGGATCTCGAAAGTGTCAATGCAAGGCCCACATTGGGTGGAGAGATTACTCAAAAACATCAGTTTCTCTAAAGGGCTGTAGTTAAAATGGAAACTTTTTGCAAAATCAAAATACCTGTATAAGAGAATCCAGTATTAAAGTGGCAACTGATTTCTCTTCATTATCTTGTTCAAAAAGAATTTCCACAACCGAATCTCTAGTGAGATTAAAAACAGAGAGTGCTTTGTTGGCATCATATGATAGAATATATATCATCAGTTCTATTTTTTAAGTACCAGTACTATGTTAACATAGAATAATTATGAAAACAGAAGGTGTTTGGGGGCACATGGGTGGCTCAGTCGGTTAAGCGTCTGACTTCGGCTCAGGTCGTGATCTGATAGTTTAGAGGCTCGAGCCCCACAGCTCAGCTCTGTGCTAATAGCTCAGAGCCTGGAGCCTGCCTCAGATTCTGCGTCCTCCTCCCTCTGCTCCTCCCCCACTTGCACTCTGTCTCTCCCTCTCAACAACAAACATTAAAAAAAAATTAAAACATGAGGTGTTTGCATTTGTAAATGAGGAGACCAGCACCTGCCTCACAGGTGTTTGAGGTGAGGATTCAATGAATCAATAGAACAGTGCCTGGCACACAGGAGGCCCTCCTTATGTATTAACTGTAACTATTATTATGTACAGATTAACAGACATTTTGCCCAGTTATACTTCCTTAAGCCTAATAACAGAAAATAAGTGATTCTATAAAAGTTAGTTAAGATTCAAGAAACAGATCTGGGGGCGCCAGGGTGGCTTAGTTAAGCATCCAACTTCGCCTCAGGTCATATGTCACAGTTCATGAGTTCGAGCCCTGCATCAGGCTCTCTGCTGTCAGCACAGAGCCTGCTTCAGATCCTCTGTTCCCCTCACTTTCTGTCCCTCCCCTGCTTGTGTGCACTCTCGCTCTCTAAAATAAAAGCAAACATTAAAAAAAAAAAAAGATCTGTAATGATACAAAAGATTTAAAAACAAGCCCCTCCCCAAGCATTTCTCTTGTTTTTAAAAATAACGTATGGCAAAGACTGCTAGTTGCCTAATAAAATACCCATTTTCCATTTTCCTATTTGTTCTCAAAAGAACCCATTTTGGGATAGCACAAGGAAGGTCTTTGTGGTGATGGAATAGTTCTATATCTTAATTGTGGTGTGATTACAGAAATCTACGTGTGATAAAATTATACGAACTATATATACATGTTACACTGATGCCAATTTACTGGTTTTGCTATTGTACTACAGTTAAGTAAGGTGTAACCATTGGGAGAAACTGCGTGAAGAGTACATGAGGCTTTCCTATATCATCTTTGCAATATCCTGTAAATCCTGTAATTTGAAAAAAAAAAAAAAAAAGCTCCATTTTTAAGCTGGATATAATGCCCTCCTCCAGGTGAAATACTGTATTTACCTGCCTCCCTTGCAGTTAGATGTGTAGCTAAGGAACAGACAATGAGATGGAGGCAGAAGTGGCATTTGGGACTTCTGAAAGACATCTCCTTAAAAAGGACAGGAGCACTTTTTTCTTTCCCTTCCTAGGGCTGCTTGCTTTAAACACAGATATAGTAGCTTTAACTGTATTGATATAGATACCACCCTGGTATCTAAGGACAGGGCTACCCCCAAAAGGATGAAAGATGAAGGATGTTTGGGTCCCTGGTGGGAGCTGTCATACCATTCCTGGACTATCTACCTCTGAGCTTCTTTTAAAAGAGAGAGACGGGGCGCCCGAGGGGCTCAGTTGGCAAAGCACCGACTATTGATGTCCGCTCCAGTCATGGTCTCACAGTTCGTGAGTTCCAGCCCCGCGTGGAGCTCTGTGCTGATAGCATGGAGTCTGCTTGGGATTCTCTCCCTCCCTCTCTCTGCCCCTGCCCAGCTCACCTCCTCCTTCCTTCCCTCCCTCTCAAAAACAAACAAACAAACAAACAAACAAACAAAGCTGAAAAGAGAGAGACAAACTCCTATCTTGGTGAAGCCACTAGTGTCAGGTTTGTGTCACTGGTGGCCAAACTAAATCCTGAGCAATGCAATACAAAACTACCTACGCATACGCATATATCAACACTATTTCTTAAAAATAAGATTTAGATCAGACTATGCCCAACACTCTGAAGCTTTCTTGAATCTTCTTCAAAACATAAAATTCTCTTCATGAGGCTCCACCCACTCACTAGCTCCTCATGTCATCAGTAAGGTTATTGAGGCCTGCAGTATGCTGAACACTCGTAGGTAGTCAGCCACTTGCTGTAATGCCTGCAGAATTCCACTCCTACCAGTTGAGTTGAATGCTTACGGAACAACAGTTTTCTTGTTCCAAGTCTTTTATTGCCAATAGATTTGATATTGAAATTATGCAATTTTACTGTTACTTAACCCACAAAATACTAGGGGTAGAAAATAAGTTGTTTTTCTATGTGAACTGTTGAAAGCTTCGAAAAGACAATCATTTTTAAAATCTTTTTAATACAGGTAATCCAAGTATAAAAGTCTAAAAAAACCACCAATAGGAATTCTGTACCAAGACGGATACACAAATAACTTTAAGTTCTCACTGCACTTAAAAATTCAAATGACCCTTCTGACTTACGAACTGTGTGTGTGGTCTGAACCGTGTCTAATTATGTTTCAGTGGAACTCGATTTTTAGTAGGAAAAAACACATGAGCAGACGACTGTAAATCCACTGGGTCTGAAATGTGAGACACAGTGTTTTTTTTATTCCCAAATAACCAAAAAGCTATTATGAACCAAAAAGTTGCATATTCATCTCCTTCAACATTTATTTTCTTCTTGTATTTTGGGCTCTACTATACAACCTGGAGAAAATTTAAAACAGTAATTTAAGGAGTATAACCTAAAGAAGAGGTAAAATGATAAAAGCTACTACCAAAAAGTATTACATTCTCACTGTTGTTCTCCTACCCTACCATCTGTAAAATCTGTGTATTCATGCTCACCCTTATAGATCTCAACCTCTGTATTACCTCAGATCTTCACTATCTACATAATTCTTTTCTGTGGCATCTTCTGATCTAATAGTTTACAAATGAAACTTATAAATACAAATTTTATTTTTTATTTTTTTTATAAGAGCTACAAACTATTTATTTTTACTGTTATTTTAGAGAAAGTGCACGTGTGACCAGGAGAGAAGGGCAAAGGGAGAGAGAGAGAATCCCAAGCAAGCTCCACACTCCGTGCAGAGCCCGATGCAGGGCTCGATCCCACGACCCTGGGATCATGACCTGAGCTGAAATCAAGAGTCAGATGCTCAACCAACTGAGCCACCCAGGTGCCCCTGTACATACAAATATCATAAAGCTTGTATATAAACAAAATGCTATTGTTACCAATATAATTATGTAAGTCTGTAACTTATATAGCATCATTGGATAGAATAATCTAAAGAAAATGAAAAAGTGAATTACTAACTGGTCCTTAAGATTTAGCACATTTGGAAGAATGCATTCCTTCTAACATGACGTTTCAAAGCAGGTGCCAGCAAACTATGGCCTGTAAGCCAAATCCAGCCCACTTATCTTTGTAAACTGGAACACAGCCATGCTCATTCATTTACATATTGTCTTGTGGCTGATTTTGCATTCCAAATTGTAGACTTGAGTACTTGCAGCAGAGACCATATGGCTCACAAACCTCTTTACAAAAAAGGTTTGCTGAACCCTGTTTTAAAGTATTGTACTTTATTCTCTACCTTGAAGAATAGTTCCATTACTTCTAAATTACATGAAGAGCAGGAAAAAAATTTTTTTTAATTTAAATATTTTTATATAATTTTAAAAATTTTACAAAATAAAACTTTTCAAAATTAAGAAGTTGAATAAAATAAATCATGAACAGGGAGGCGTACTGAAAAACACATAAAATTGTTAAATCAGCAATATTAAAGGCTTATATATTTTTAAAAGCCAAAAATTCATTTCAGTTCATTATTTTGCTCATAAAAATTAAGGTCTACCTGATTGATCCAAGAACATGTAAAATCTTCTCTCCATCTAATGGGTAGTCAACATTTGGGGGTGGTGAGGGACGCTGAAATATAAATATCATAAGCATAAATACATAGGTTATAACCTCTGAAAAAAAGAATATACATTTATTTTTAACTTACCTCAGTATTCCCATCAATATTAAATTTTGCTGCTTGGATTTTTAATCCACGTTTCAGATCACTTACAAAGCAAGTGCGCACTTATAAGAAAGAAAAGGAGATTTTGTTATGGTTTGTGATTGAATCGATCTCTGTCCCAGTTAAAACAATTCTATTCAAGTGGACATACTGGTCAGCTATTCCTTCAGATTTTACAAACTATCTCTGCCTTTAGTTTGGTTATGAGAATGTATTCACAAATAAAAAACTTTTTCATTCACTGAGGAATAAGATATGTTGTGTGCTCATCTTTCATAAAACCACATTAAAAATAAAACACCTCTGAGAAAACTATATGTTTTATATTCCTGGCATAAAGAGTACCATAATAAAATTTAGTATTATGAATATGTAGCTATTCTGAGTACCACGTTCCTTTGAACCACTGCTATCCCTAATCTTATCTATTTGATTCTTTTTAAAAATCTTGGTTGGCCAGGGTTGCCTGAATAGCTCAGTTGGTTGAAGGTCCAACTCTTGATTTTGGCTCAGGTCATGGGTCATGGATCAAAGCCTGTGTCAGGCTCCATGCTCAGTGTGGAGCCTGCTTAAGATTCTCTCTCTCTTCGTCTGCCCCTCTCCCCTGTTTGCATGCACTCTTTTCTCTCTACAAAAATAAAAAATAAAAAATAAAAATAAAATAAAAATCGTGGTCAGAACGAACGCAAGGCTAAATTTTGCTCTTAGCTGCAGTAAGGCTCCCTTAGTTTAGGGTTTTTTGGCGTATTATTTTCTACCTCTAGCATACCCCAACACTACCATTTTCCCTCTATCCCACTTTTTTTTTTCACTTTGAACATTTATTCTGTCAAAAATTATTTGAGTTGCAAAGTATCTTTTACAACAAGCTGCTTCAAAATATTTTCAGAAGGTAAGGAATAAAAAATGTTTAACTAGAAACGAAATTAATGTTGAATGTGAAAAATCTAATGACTTGGTCAATTACTTGCAAAACACGTTAAATATATGTATCATAATAAGAGTCTTTTTATTCGTTAAAACATATTGAGAATCTACAAGATACTAATATGCTAATAGTAAGCTAGGTGCTCAAGTTACTCGGGTATTATCTATTTTATTCAAGTCCTCATAAATAACAAAGCAAGATAAGTATCTACATATTGTAAAACTCAGGTATTACAATAAGTGAAGAAATTTTAGGTAATTATATCACATAAGTAAACAACATAACGAAGAACAAGATCCATCTTTCAGCTCCAGCTCTAATCCTACCTACAGTATTACACTGAACAAATCACTTTTGTTCAGGGCCCCAACCACACCAGATTATCTTCAGGTCTCATTAAATTCTAAAATCCATTATTGTCTGATTCTCTCTTATGAATTTTACATGACATTGTCAGTACTGAAGAATATGAAATTATATTTTAAATGCTTTTCCTTTCAGTGAATCAAAATACCAGAAATCTCAATTTAAACATTATCATAAAAATACACTCTAGCAAAGAAGTAATATATCTTTTTAAAGCAACTCCAAGGGTGCCTGCATGGTTTAGTTGGTTAAGCGTCCAACTCCGGCTCAGGTCATGATCTCACGGTTCGTGGGTTCAAGCCCCAAGTCGGGCTCTGTGCTGACAGCTCAGAGCCTGGAGCCTGTTTCAGATTCTGTGTCTCCCTCTCTCTCTGCCCCTCCCCCACTTGTGCTCACGCACGAGGGCTCTCTCTCTCTCTCTCTCTCTCTCAAAACTAAAAATAAACATTAAAAATTAAAAAAAAAAAAGTGAATCCAATATATTTTGGCCCCAAATATAGAACTTCTAAAGTCAGTAAAATGATTAACCTTGTATATATGTATTTAAAAACTAGAGTAAAAAAAATTCTATACAACATAAAACCAGTGGCTTTCTTAAGCAGTTTATCTGTTAATTCATACTGTGCAAACTATTAATTCCCTGGTATTACTATATACTCTATAATTGTAGTTTCTTCAATAAGACATCATAAATAATGGCAAAAGCTTCCATAAATCTAAAGGAAAATAAACATTTTATTTACATTATCACATAGCTTATCCTGTATATTAAATACTTTTAGGATATTACATTATCAATTGAATATATGTTGTACATCTGTAAATATTTAGAAACACATGCCCTCTAAACTAATACTTAAGGATAAAAGGGACAAAAGTGGGAACTTAGTTTACCTTTAATGTCCTCTAGGACACCTTCTGGAATTGAACCTAAAACAGAAATTTTATTTAGAGAAGTTTAATAATAAGCAAAAGCAGTCCATTAAATTGCACTCACATTTCCACTTTCCATTTGAGCAAAATTTTTTAAAGAGCTAAGTACTATAGCTTTTTAAAAGCCAAATAGAAACGTCACCATTTTTCAAAGCCAAGCCAAAGCACAGAAGTTGAAGCCAGATGTGCACCAAGTCCTACCAGATATCACACACTCAAAACTTGGATAAACAAGATCTAATAATATATTAGAATAATTGGCACCACATAGAAATTGACCACAACAATCCTTTCTGCTATAAAAAGATTTGTTGGGTATCTTGTGGTAAAATACTTAGAAGAAATAGGAGTTATTAATTTTTCTTGTACAAAAAGTGAGGTTTCAAGTTTGCTTATCCTCCTGTGATGTCGGTAATATGCTAACCTAATACTTATTTTTAGAAAGGATCAGACACAGACTCTCAACTTTTTTTCTTCAAGGTAAAGGTGACATTTAAAAAAAGTGAGCAAGAATGTATCCATTCAAAGAAATCGATACAATTTAGGGAGCCTCTAGAAGGTGGATGTTTGGATATATTACCATTTTTATGTGATTTTGTTGCTAAAAATCTAGTTCTCTAAGTCAGGCTCAGAAACAAAATTTTCTAACCTAAAATTAAAACCTTCTAAACTCAGACTTTTTAACTCATTGTTAATTATGTAAAAATATTCCGATTTATAAGAACAAATTATTTATATCAAAGAAGACAGAAATTTATAGCTGAAAATGGAATCATGATTTAATAAGGGTAATCATGCACTTCTTCCATCTGAACTTACATACCTTGTTAGCTATATCTTTAAGTTATGGCAGCCACTAAAACTAAGTATTAATAGAAATTAAACTTGAAAGCCACACCTTCAAAATATTAACCCATAACTCTTAAAAAAATATTTTATCACCTTGTTTTGAGGAACAAAAAACTTTTAGCCCTAGTTAAGTATAACGTTAGAATTATTATTTACCATTATCTTGTCCTTCCCAAATTCTTACTTTTGTGTGTTTCATAATATAGTCATAGTGGTATACACACAACTTATAAATAAACACACATAGGTATTGAAGGTATATGCTCAAAAGCTTTTTACTGATGGGGTCAGTGTGTGATCAAAAACTTGAAGACTTCTGTCCTTAAGTGTCGGAACGTACCTCACAAAAGGATAGAGATTTCCAAAAAAATTTTAATTTGGCTATAAAGAGATGAGAGAAATGTAACTATAATATAACTGCTAAAAACTGTAACATTCAATTAATGTTATATTTTCTTTAGGCATATTCAAATGAATTTCAAAATGTAACAAAGAAATTTTGTAACATGAGAAACAGTTTTCTTTAGGCAAAAAAAAAAAAAAAAAAAAAAATGTAAAGCAGGCTTGAAAATAAAACCCTTATTTTAGCTGGGGGTAGATGCTACCCCCCTATATTCTTATATAATTTTCTTTTAACTGTACACTTTTTGTTGAATCAATGTACTTGGGTTAGTCTTTATAAGTTACTTTAATGTATTTATTCTTTTTGAACTAGGTTCCAAAAACTAAATGAAAAAACTCATTCAAAGTTCATATAAGGATACCCACATATACATGAGATTTGCGTCTCCTCCTTGCTAAGAACCTTGACAAGAGATATTTTAAATGTATTTGCATTTCTGATCCTCCTACACGTGTCCTTCAGCAAACAATGATATGATTTAATTCCTCAATCAGTAGGACTGCAAGGCTATCACAGACTCAGATTTGGGAAAATATGTCACGGAAAGATTAGAATCAGAGACCACGATGGTTGGTTAAAGAAAGGGTATCCAAGAATGTACAGTTCAGAATTGTAAGGAAATGTTATCATCACTTTTAAAGATCTTTATTAAAAATACTTTGAATGCTACATTAAACTCATTATCTTTGGATACTTTTGTCTTCATGACATACTAAAAGAGTAACAAAATTTACCTGTAATAGATAAATTAGGGGTGCCTGGGTGGCTCAGTCAGTTGAGTGTCTGACTCTTAATGTGATGACCTTGTCTGGCTCAGGTCATGATCCCAGGGTCCTGGGATTGAGCCCATGCTTAAGATTCTCTCTCTGGGGCACCCTGGCGGCTTAGTCGGGTAAGCGTCCGGCTTCAGCTAACGTCATGATCTCACGGTTCATGAGTTCAAGCCCTGTGCCAGGCTCTGTGCTGACAGCTCAGAGCCTGGAGCCTGCTTCAGATTCTGTGTCTCCCTCTCTCTCTTCTCCTCCCCTGCTCACATGCTGTCTCTCTCCCTCAAAAATAAATATTTTTTAAAAATTTTTAAATAAAATTAAAAAAAAAGAAAAATATATAGAAGAATGCAATTATTATCTTAACTACCAAAAGAAAAACAGGAAAACAATATAAGCAAGGATAAACGTCCTAAAAACCTGTCTTTCTCTTTGCAACATTTATTTAGTGCCTAGGTAGTATACTAAGTGCTTCAGATTGAAAAACAAGTAAGACAGATCCCTAAAGTGTACTGAAGGAAATTGGTGAGTTAACAGGTAAAGGAGGATGTGTCATATGTGCTGTAATAAATGCTGGTGAGGGCTTAACAGAGAGGGGAGAAATTTATTCTGCTTGGGGGAAATGCGAAAGGCTTCACAATAAAATGACACTCTGGCTGAGTCACGTAGAGGGATGAAAAACCCAACCAGGCAAAGAAAAACATCCAGGTATGAAGGCTCAGGTTTATGGGAGGACTAGTGGTGCCTGGAAAACTATACGAAATTTACTGTAGCTGAAAAAGGTGCACAGGGTTAAGTTGAATAGTTAGGGCTACAAGGTAGAAAGTCAGATTGGGAAGAAATGTGTTATCAAACAAATAATTTGGATTTTAAGCTGTGGAGCCAGCAGAAACCCTCAACCCAAAGAGCAAGGTAATCAAGTTTGTATTGTGGAAGTTACTCCTGGCAACAGTAGAAAATAGACTGAATACGTCCAGAGAATGGTCTCCTGAAACAATCCAAGCAAGAAACAATGAGGGTCTAGTTTACAATGTCTTTGTTTTCAGATGGTCAGTGGTATAGATGATAGAGAAAAGGAGATGAGATTAAAAAGAGATTTCTGAGGGAGAACTGAAAGGATTTTCAACTCCCAGTTTTCTAAAATGGGAGATAAGGAAGATGGCATCTTTATCTGATAACAATTTATTGAAATAAATATGGAAAAAGAGATAACGTGTTCCCATTTTGAAGGTCTTAAATGTGAGGTACCTAAACATGCCTAGTTTACATCTAATAATCAGTTGGAAATATGAGTATCAAGTTTAGAAAGGTCAGGCCCAATGACACATTTGAGAATCAACAGCATACTGATGTAGCTGAAGTTATGGAAACAGATGAGATCACTGTTAAAAACCAGTGGGGGGGGGGGGGGAAGAAATAAAAGAACAGATCCCTAGGGAATATCAGTAGAGAAAGCAAAAACAGGGGGAACCAAGGAATACCTGGAGAAATAATAGAACATCATAAAGGAAGAGAGCTCAGAATGCCAAGGGAAGAGATAATATCAAGAGTATAGGACAGGGGCACCTGGGTGGCTCAGTTGGTTGGGCATCTGACACTTGTTTTGGCTTGGGTCATGATCTCGCAGTTTGTGCTTTTGAGCCCCATGTCAAGCTCTGTGCTGGCGGCATGGAACCTGCTTGGGTTTCTGTTTCTCTCCCCACCCCCCAACTTCTCTCTCTGACCTTCCCCCCAAAAATAAACTTAAAAAAAAAAAAGAGTATATGATAATCCACAATGCCACAAGTCTAGAAAGTATGACTAAGATTAAATTACTGAACTTAAGAGGTGAAGAATAACCCTATAACTGAAGCAATGTCATTAGGTGACGTGAGGGAAAAGAGAGTAACTATACAATGGGGCAAAAAACCAATATGAGCCGAAGAATGAAAAGGGAATATAAACCAGTATTAAATAGTTGAAAATAGTTTTACCCATCACAGAGGGAAGGCTCTGCTCTTTAGCAGCACCTGTGTCAACAGTACATTGTTCCAGTAGCTGAGTTTCCAACTCCCTGAAGGTTAAAAAAAAAAAAAAAAGTTACTGGAATTAAAATATTGCGCTTAATATCTTCTCTTATTTAATACTTTTACCACATCATAGTGGGTTATAATGCTTTACACAAAAGTGGTTTTATCCTTAAAAGATGAATACATTGGGGGGGGGGGGGAATGGGCTAAATGGGTAAAGGGCGTTAAGGAATCTATTCCTGAAATCATTGTTGCACTATGTGCTAACTAATTTGGATATAAATTAAAAAAATAAAATAAAAAAGATGAATACATTCAAGGCTAAGAGAGAATGGAATGAGTGACATTAAATGTCCATCAACCTTCTATTGATACTATCAAAATATTAACATGTTTTTGTGGCACAGGTGAAGCAAATGTGCTAAATCCCAAGAAACTTACTTGTGAAGAGCTTTTCCTCCTAGAGGGAGTGCTCCCCAACAATTCAGTACTGGGATCCCTTCATATATCTATAGGGTAGTCAAGGATGTAACCATTTTAGGAGATAAAATGTGGTTTTCTTGGTATTTTCCTTACCTTCTGCGTATTAAGTCAGCTTTGGTAACAGGTTCTCAATATTTTTAAGAGGTACAAAATATCAGTCTTTTTTCAAAATTTTCTCCAAAGACAAAGGTTACACACACCCACACATACACACACAGAATTCATTAGTTACTGATAAAGTAGCTACTGAGCACTTGAAATGTGGCCAGTTTGAATTCAGATGTGCTGTAAGAACAAACCCAATACCAAATTTAGAAGACTTAACACACACATACAGAAAGCCCTATAAAATATCTCATTATAGTTTTTATACAACTTATGTGGAACTAATAGTTTGAATATATTGGGTTAAATACAGTAATTGCATCTTTCACTTATACTTTAAAAATGTAGCTACTAGAAAAATTTTAAATTACATATGTCTCACGTTGTGTTTCTACTAGAGCTGAGAGGATAGTGGACAATACTGTACTGAAGATTTGCTACCTTATTTTCCATATTGTCTGTAAGTACAATGTTTAAAAAAAATATATATTGGTAAGAGCACTGGCTTTAGAAACAAACATGGTTATATACCTTGGCTATATGCTTATATGACCTGTAGTCAACTATCCCAACTTTCCATCTTCTCATTTATATAATAAAGAGAATACTACTTGTGTGGCAGGATTGTTACAAGATATAAACACAAAATAGTTTATATTTAAAAAGCTATTACCAGGGTGCCTGGGTGGCTCAGTCAGTTAAGCAACGGATTCTCGGTTTCAGCTCAGGTCATGACCTCAGGGTTCATGTGTTGGAGCCCCGCCCCCCACAATGGACTCTGCACTGACCGTGCAGAGCCTGCTTGGGATTCTCTCCCTCTGCCCCTCTCCCTGTCTTGTGCATACTCTCTCTCTCTCAAAATAAACTTAAAAAAATATTTAAAAAGTTTAAAAAAGATAAATCAAAAAGATGTTACCTAATTTAGTTCTTTAGGAGCTACTGATTCTTGATTTCATGCCCACAAGCATTTCTTCTAATAAATACGTATGTAGATCTCAAAACTGCTCAAGAATCATGGATTTACAGATTTCAATCTCGTTTTCACTGGAGCCATGTGCACTGTAACATTTCTAACAGCCTTTACCTATACCCTGCTTCTAATGACAAGGAATGCACCAGTGTATTCAGTCACTAATTCCATTTTCGGACAGCATGAATTACCAGGAAGTTCTTCCCAATGGTGATTGATACAAAAACTACGGCACTTGCTGAGCAATTACTACATGCCAGATCATATGCTAAATACTTTACATACATTACCCCATTTAAGTCACACAATACCCCTCCATGAGGTGGAAATATTTTAATTCTCATCTCATAGTTGAGAGACCTAAGGCCCAAAGAGATTACCTGACTAATATCATATAGATAGTAAGAAGCATAGCTAAGATTTACCACTTAACGTATTTGATTCCAAAACCAACATCATAAACCCTATGCGCTATTGCCTCTGTGATAGCCTGCAGAAATAGAAAAAGGAGAAAACGTACTCATTTTCCCACAGTAAGTCCTTCAGCTATCTGAAGGCAGATTTCATGTTTTTTCTTGATTTAACTTTCTCATTTCACTTTCTCCAATTACTCTTTGTATTACCTTTTCTTAGAACGTGACTAAGATAGTCAAGTCCTATGACACATCCTAATTAGCTGATGTTCTTCTTAAACACTGAACATGATATTCAAGAGGTCTGACCCCTGGAGTATATACTGGGACCATGTCATAATGGTAATTTCCACCAAATTTCAGTCTCATGACAATCTTGGGAATTTTTTCTACATGGGAATTCATATTTGTATATGGTAACCCAAAACAGTTTGATACCACAAACACCAATCATAATAAGCCTAATTACTGGGAAAGTAAAGTAAAAGCTGTGAAATAAGCTTTTGACAAAAAAAGATACAGGTAACACGAGGCTCTCCCTATATCCACAATCCAGAACCATGGCCGAATTTATTCCAAGTGTCAGAAGAGCCATTAGATGACTTGGAGCAAGTAGGACAGATGGAACCTGGGAAAGAGCAAAACCAAAATAACAATTACAACAACAAAACCTGAAGTATTAGTAGTCGAAGATGCTTCCCTTATATTTCAAATATACTTGAAAAAATTCACAGTTAACATTATATTTATGATAGCTTTTCAACCATTTTATGGCTGTTTGTTGATTTATCTGAATTTACATAATCTAACTATATACCTTAATAAATAAAAACACTCCTGGGGCGCATGGGTGGCTCAGTTGGTTAAGCGTCCAACTTCAGTTCAGGTCATGATCTCGTGGTCTGTGAGTTCAAGCCCCGCATCGGGCTCTGTGCTGACAGCTCAGAGCCTGGGCCTGTTTTGGATTCTGTGTCTCCCTCTCTCTCTGACCCTTCCCCATTCATGCTCTGTCTCTCAAAAATAAATAAATGTTAAAAAAAAAAAATTAAAAAAACAAAAAACCACTCCTTAAATCCTTTAAGTTGTTTTTATTCCAAATGACAATTATGAAACATTTTTATTAATTCTTGCTCTTTGTCTTTTGGAGGAAAAAATCAAAGAGATAGAAGAAGAGATACAGAAACATAAATTCTAAGGAAGATATTAAATTAAAAAAATAAAGAGATGCTTCTGTCATCAAAATGAAAATTAAGAAAAGGATTCTTTTTTTATTTATTCTATTTTAATTTAATTTAATGTTTTATTTTACATTGGCGGGGAGAGAGAGAGAGAGAGAGAGAGAGCACGCGACACGAGCAGGGGAGGGGTAGAGAGACAGAGACAGAATCTGAAGCAGGCTCCAGGCTCTGTCCCAGCTGTCAGCAAAGAGCCTGATGCGGGGCTCAAACTCATGAGCAATGAGATCATGAACCAAGCCAAAGTTGGACGCTTAACCGACTGAGCTACCCAGGCGCCCCAAGAAAAAGATTCTTGATTGTCTTTATTCACAAAGTTTGTAATATGAACTCTATCTATCTATCTATCTATCTATCTTAATGCTTATCTTTATTTTTGAGACAGAGAGAGACACAGCATGAGCGGGGGAGAGGCAGAAAGAGAGGGAGACACAGAATTTAAAGCAGGCTCCAGGCTCTGAGCTGTCAGCACAGAGCCCAACGTGGGGCTCGAACTCGTCAACTGCAAAATTATGACCTGAGCCGAAGTCGGACGCTCAACCGACTGAGACACCCAGGCGCCCTGTATTTATTTTTTTTTAATTAATTAATTTATTTTCAGAGAAAGATAGAGAACCCAAGCACATGCATGAGTCAAGGAGGGGAAGAGAGAGGGAGAGAGAATCCCAAGCAGACTTCGCACTGTCAGCACAGAGTCTGCCACAGGGTTCGAGCTCATGAACTCTGAGATCATGACCTGAGCTGAAATCAAGAGTTGGACACTTAACTGACTGAGCTACCTGGACGACCCTGAACTCTAGTTCTAAAATATAATATAGCAGTTAAAATTAAATTGAAGATCTATAAAAATCTTTGGTTCTATGTGACATTTTTCAGTGAGAATTTTCCAGATCTGGTGACACCTCAAATATTAAATAAATATTCAATCAAAATATGAAAGTCCTCATAACTAAATGCTAAAAATAATGGCTGTAGTTCCATTATCTAAGTAGACACAGCAGGTTTCCAGCCACGTACAAGATAAGGATACCAACACAAACCCACTTAAAGCTCTAAATGTAAATATACTCATCTGTTTTATTCAGATAAGTGTTGATGCTGCTTCCTGTTTTGTTTTTTTTCTAAATGGCAAACCAAATCCCTAAGTTTATGACATCAGTAAGTACAGGAGAATATGTAACCTGTTTCTCTGGGCCTGCCTTACTAAACTATAACTTAGAAATATTAACTGTTCTTTACTCATAAATGCATTGTGATTTCTGATATATTTTGAGCTCAGTAGAATATATAAAAAATAAATTGTTATGTGCTTAATTTCTTTCTTTCTTTCTTTCTTTCTTTCTTTCTTTCTTTCTTTCTTTCTTTCTTTTTAATTTTTGGAGAAAGAGAGAACGCAAACAGGGAGAATGGCAAAGAGAGAGGATCTTAAGCAGGCTCCAAGCTCAGTACAGAGCCCGACACGAGATGAGATCCCACAACCCTGGAATTGTGACCTGAGCTGAAATCAAGAGTCAGATGTTCAACTGACTAAGCTACTCAGGCACCCCTAATTTCTCACCCATTATACACATTTTCTACAATCTTCTAGTCTCCCTTGTTGAAAAACCCTAAATGTGTACGGCAAAAATTTTCAAAAATTTGAATAATAAGGATTCTGGCCTAAAATGAAATATAATCATCTTAAACCATAATTTTGGTTTTTAAATAATCTTGACCCCTATAAAATGAAAACTATAAGTAATATTATCACAATCAAGATTTGAGAGTCATTCCTAGCACTACACACTTACTCTAAGGGAGACATTATTTGAATATTAGATACAATAAGATATAATACGAATTTTTTTTATATAATAGGAATTTCTTGGTATAGTAGGAATTTTTTTTATATATAATAGGAATTTAAAGACTAACATGAAAGAACTAAAGAGTTTAGAGCAGTCAGAGTAACTAAACACTGGAAACCAGAAAGACCTGCAAAAAATACATCATAAGCTCCATAGTAAAGAATGTATCTTTTAATTCTAAAAAAGTCCCCTAACATAAAAACCTATATTAAAATAAATAAATAACAGAAATACCAATAAGAGGGGCACCTGGGTGGCTCAGTTGGTTAAGCATCCAACTTTGGCTCAAGTCATGATCTCACGGTTCATAAGTTCAAGCCCTATGTTGGGTTCTGTGCTGACATCTCAGAGCCTGGAGCCTGCTTTGGATTCTGTGGCTCCTTCTCTCTCTGCCCCTCCCCCTCTTGTGCTCTCTCTCTCTCTCTCTCTCTCTCTCAAAAATAAACATTAAGAAAAAAAAAGAAAATATCAGTAAGAAGAAATCTTCAGTTTTCTAAGTATTAGATGAAATGCTGATTACATGTGAAATAACCATACAAAGAAAAGAAAATAAATGGTCAATTTAAAGTGGTTTGAGTGTATTCTCACCTGGTTTCTTAAATGGATTGTGTAGTATATACAATGAAGGAAATTAAATGAGGATCTTTTAGTTTAAGCTTTAGTACCTACTAAAAACAACAACAGGGGCGCCTGGGTGGTTCAGTCCGTTAAGTGTCTGACTTTGGCTCAGCTCATGATCTCACAGTTTGCCAGTTAGAGCCCCCCCCCATCGGGCTCTGTGCTGACAGCTCAGAGCCTGGAGCCTGCTTTGGATTCTGTGTCTCCCTCTGTCTCTGCTCCTCCCCCACTCATGCTCTCTTTCTCCCTCAAAAATAAATATTAAAAAAAAAAAAATTAAAAAGCAAAGTAATGGGGTGCCTGGGTGTCTCAGTAGGTTAAACATCTGACTTCAGCTCAAGTCCTAATCTCGCAGTTCGTGAGTTTGAGCGCCACATCAGGCTCTATGTTGACAGCTCAGAGGCTGGAGCTGCTTTCAGATTCTCCATCTCTCTCTGCCCCTCCCCTCCTCACACTCTGTCATTCTCTCTCTCTCTCAAAAATAAAAATAAACAATAAAAAAAATTTTCTAAGAAGGCAAAGTAATGAATCTCTTTAACAACAACAACAACAACTGGGGTGCCTGGGTGGCTCAGTAGGTTAAGCATCCAACTCTTAATTTTGGCTCAGGTCATGATCTCACAGTTGTGGGTTCAAGCCCTCTCAGTGCAGAGCCTGCTTGGGATTCTCTCTCCCCTCTCCCTCCCTCTCCCTCCCTTCCCCTGCTATCTCTCTCAAAATAAACAAATAAACATAAAAAAAATTAAAAAGAAACAACATAAAAATAGGTACCTCAAAATACTTGAAAAGAACACGAGTGAGTGTCTCTCTGAAGTGGGAAGGACATAATACCGACTCGATAACCACAACTCGGCGGTCTCTAGGATTCACCAATAGATGCCTGGAAGGTGACAGCTTTCATTTATAAACGTAAATAGAAGTTTGTATTTATTTTGGCACATAGTGCAATTTTGTTAAGAAGAGAAAGACATCTTCATTTTATTACTTGGTAAAGATAACATTCCTGACCTTTTATTACATGCCGTGCACTGTGTCACGATCTTTAACGCAATTATCTCAGAAAACAAAAGTTACAGCCTAGTCTGAACACACACTTGAAGCACTAAAAAGATTTTTTTCTTTTTTTAGGTTACGAAAGTAATATATGCTCATAAAACTCCAAATATAATAGAAGCTTATAATTTGAAAAGTACAAATATTTTACACTTCGACTACACAAAAACTACCACTTACAGCAGTTTGTATATCTTCATTATTGTCCATGTGTATGCATGTACTTTAACAGAAATATTTATTCCATAGATGTTGTTCTGCAACTTTTTTCAAATATCAATATATCTAAGACACCTTTTATATAACTACATATACAGAACTCTTTTTTAATGGCTATAAAGTGTTTCACTATATGGATATATAATAATTTAATTATCCAACCTCCTTTATAAATGAACATTTAATTTGCTTTCAGTATCTCTTATGCTTGCCAATCGTCTAGTCTTGAAATATATTTTGGAAACGGCTGAAAATAAACAAGTAAAAACGGTAAGGGAAGACAACTCTTTTGCATCAGATGTAACACAACCAAATATCACCATGACTGGCATTAGGAAAATCTAATCACAAAAGCTGGGGGGGGGGGGGGGAACCATAACTACATCTTACCTGAAATACAGTATGTGGATGAATTCTTTTAAGTAGGAATATAATTCTTCTGTATTGATATTATATTGAACAACTTTGATAGGCTACAAAAAATTAAAATGATTTATTAATTTATAATAACAAAATAATTTCAAATTAATATATGCTTATTTATTGTACTAATCCATTTCCCAGTAATACATCAAAAGTAATCCGTATTGAGAATAAATACAAACCCTAAATATAAATTAATCACTTAAATTAGGAATCTTTAAGAATTGGCTCATCGAAGATGACACAACTTTTGGTTTATGGGGATAAAAGTATGTGTTCACAAGCAGAGAGCTATGCTCATTCGAATTTTTCCTCTATCTGGACTTACCATTTTGCCAGGACTGATAAAAATCAGCACTGATTAAAAAGTATGAAAAGCCTCCTGAAACACTCCAGACTTGGTTCAGGGCCTGCAAGTCACTCTCAAAGCACCAACACTTTCCTGTTGATAAGATCATCCCACTTAATTACTCGTAACATGTGTACCTTCCCAACAGACTACCTACTCCAAGGGCCAAGCACACGGTGTCGGGCCTACGATACATCTTCCTTTAATTAACACAGTACCAGGCACAAAGTACGTGCTCACAAATACGTGTGGTAAAAATGAGAACATACACTATTAGCATTACAACAGTATAGGCAAACACTCCCAAGCCATGAGTGCTAAGTCAACACCAATACATAACAAGGACTTCAATTAGGATCCTCAGAAAGCTCTAAGTACTCTGATGCATCACTGGCAGACCTCTATTTACTCTTTTAATGACAATACCATTAGCTCCGCTAATTTCATGATTTTATGTAGCTTAAAAAAGGTTCCAAACCAGGTATGGCTGATTAGAGATTAATCTTCACAGAAATCTGTCTTTTCCAGATGAAGATAAAAGCTGAAAGAAGTGGGGCGCCTGGGTGGCTCTGTCGGTTGAGTGTCCGACTTCGGCTCAGGTCATGTTACCATTTCTGAGTCTGAGCCCCACATCAGGCTCGCTGTTGTCAGTGCAGAGCCTGCTTCAGATCCTCTGGTCCCCCTCTCTCTACTCCTTCCCTGCTTGTGCTCCCTCTCTCTCTCTCAAAATAAACAATAATAAAAAAAAAAAAAAGCTGAAAGCACTAAGAAAAGTGTCAATGAGAATGTTAAAGTTCTTAGGAATCTATCTACTAATTTATCAAGTATCACATTAAAATCAAGTATTATAAAGCAAAATAACATAAAAAGTGAATAGACAGGAACTTCCATCACATTTTGAATACCACACCACATATATCTGTTACATTAACGCAAGGATTTGCAGAAAATTTTTGCAATCAATAAAATGATTCCCTAATCAAGCATAATTAAAAAGCTTTCTGAATCAACATATTTTGTGTTGATCTTAATGATCATCCCCATGCCAAATATAAATTGATGTACTAATCTATTCTGCTACAACATGTGTTTTATAAAACCAAATATGATCATATCCCATTGTTAAAGAAGGGAATAATGTCTGCATAACATGTAATTTGTATTATGTTCGTTATTAGTTCATGTAAGGCAAGAGGAGCTAAAATTCTAACAGTTATAACTCTCATCAAGAAAGAGAATCATCAACTCAGTAACCAAACAGGTAGGCATCCTTTCAGATCTATTTTTCAAAAGCTTAAATGATTTTCTGTACCAGAGGCTCCTTTTCCAAAGCAGACCCTTTCATGACTCTTCACTGGGCTGCATTTCCTCTTGGTTCCACTTTGACAATAAATAGCCCCATTGGCCCCACACCCTATCATCTGCCCAGTCTCAACACCCACTGACCAAAGTTTTCAATCCATCATTTCATTTTTACTATCTTCGAGAGAGCCTCCAGTCACTCTCAGTTGCAAGCCAAAGCTATTCCAATTTTTTCCTGAGGGATCAATTATTATTTTGCAAAGTTACATGGGTTTTATATGGTCTCCCTCAGCCCTACTTTTCCCATTTGTGATCAAAGGGAAGTTCTTCAGGAATGCAAATATTAAGTTAAGGCAGGAGCATCTGTATTTGATTTTAATAGGTGAATTCTATGGCACGAAAAATTATTCTTCCTATTGTTCTGTAAGTCCTAATCTGCCAAATTAGCTTTGGCAGGAAACTTTTAAAATGAAATAATGATGTAAAAAATTTTTCTTGGAATACAGTCATAAGTTATATATTTAGCACTGTTCTAATCAAACTTACTTGAAGTCACATAAAAAATACTTTACAGGGGCACGTGGGTGGCTCAGTCAGTTTGGTTAAGCATTCAACTCTTGATTTTGACTCAGGTCATGATCTCATAATTGTGAGATCGAGCCCGCATTGGGCTCTGCGCTTACAGGCAAGAACCTGCTTGGGATTTTGGTATTCTTACTCTCCCTCTCTCTCTGTCCCTCCCCTGCTCGTGTGTGCGTGCTCTCTCACTATCTCTCTCAAAATAAGTAAATAAACATTAAAAAAAAAGTTTACAGTACAGCATTTGTTTTGGTAAATTGTTAAAAAAAAAAAATACCTTAGGCAGGCCAGCTTTTTTTATCACACTAGGAATTATGCATCTTGGACCAGTTTCTCCAGCAAATCCACACCTGCAAATAACAGAAAATTGAAACATTCAACTTATAACATTCTTTCTGTGTATTTGTCACAGAAGCAAGTTTTTCTACCGTTGTTTCAAAGCAGTGGTCACAAAAAACATACGAAAACATCTCTGATTTATTCAAAGGGGCAAAGAAACTAAAAAGAAATACCATCCAATCCATTATTGTATATTATAGGTAAAAAGAAAAATTGTTTCAAATTAGTGATATTGTAAACCAGTATACTATTTCAGAATTTCAGATCAGCATGCACTTTTTTTTTAGTTTTAAATTTTACCTAGGGTGCCTAGGTGGTTCAGTCAGGCATCCAACTCATGATTTCAGCTCAGATTATGATTTCACAGTTCGTGTTCACAGCATGGAACCTGCTCAGGATTCTCTCTCTCTCCTTGTCTCTGCCCCTCCCCTGCTCTCTCAAAATAAATAAACTTTTTTTAAAAAATAAATTTTACCTTAGTTTCAGGGAGCATATCTCTATAACACTGGATTTCTACTACATTATGGGATTTTATTTCACATAATGAAATCCCATAATGTAGTAGAAATCCAGGGTTATAATTATAAGTTACTCATAATTCCATCATTCTTATATTATTAGCTTCCATATTGATGTGTTTGCTTTTGGTCTATTTTTTTTTTTTTTTACACTATGCATATTTGACATAATCATGCTGTTCACACATCATGAACTCATACAATAAGCTTCTGCCCATATTATTATAGTCTTCACTGTTATGTATATTCAATCCTCTTATTATTTACTTATTTATAATGTTTATTTATTTTTGAGAGACAGAACACGAACAGGGGAGGGCAGAGAGAAAGGGAGACACAGAATCCAAAGCAGGCTCCAGGCTCTGAGCTGTCAGCACAGAGACTGACGCAGGACTCAAACCCACGAACTGTGAGATCGTGACCTGAGCTGAAGTCGGACGCTTAATGGATTGAGCCACCCAGGTGCCCCCTAATTCATCCTTTATAAAAACAAACAAAAAAACCCAAAAAGGCTTCTTCTGAGTATTTAGGTATTTCCATGTATGTTTCATGTTAGTACAACAAAACTTTCCAAAAAATGCTGCTAAAAATGATCACCATGTGAGTTTAGTTTTAACATTATCTCCTCCTGTCCTGTCTAGTTTTCAGTACTGCTCTCCTATCCCCAAATAGTTCTTTCTATCTTCTACTAGTCACATCATGTTTACTTACACCAGTTCTCAAATTCCCCAGGATGCAACAACCCACTGGTTGATTTCAATTCCTTTCTTTTACTTCATAAATTCATCTTATCACCCTCCTGTTGTCTTTGTCAATAATCACCTTCCTGTATAGCTTTCTGCTTCTCATTTCCTCATAGCCAGAGTAATTATCTTTGTCAGTCTCAAGGTACTTATTATGGTATTAAAATAAGCCTTTAAAATAAGAAAACATAAATAAGGGAAGATTTTGCATAGAACACTAAGAGAATGTCATGGATCAAGAACTATGTTTAATCCAATTCTGAAGCACCTGAAGTCTAATTCTTAAATAGGCAGTTTTGACCCTTTACTCAACAAATAATTATTAAACACCTACTATATATTAGGCAATGTTCAGATATATATAAAGATTTTCAGATGTTTCTATTTCAAATACCTATATGAGGCAATTCTGGCTGTTACTTTCCTCTCTCTTGAACCTAGTACAAGGGCTCTCAACCTGAAGTCCAAGGACCACTGTGATGGTTCGCCAAACCCTGAAACCCTGTGCAAATATTTTAAGGTTTGTGCATCTGTGGTTTTCTTTCGGTCGTCAAAGGGATCCATGCCATCCAAAAGATTGAAAACTAATACTCTAGTGTTTACAAGTTGCCTTTTAAAACGTCAAATTTCCTAATCCAAGATTTTGGGGCGGAGGGGGGGCGGTGCAACAAAGGATCTCGAGTCTTACCTATAGGGCTTCACCTCTTTATGTGTGCAGTTTCTCTCATTTGACTTCCTACTCTTGGGGAGCAATGGCTCTGTCTTGTACTCGAATTTCCAGTACCAACAGCCGCTCCACTCAATAAATTACGTCTACGTTAGTTCGGTTGCTACCTTCCCAAGCAAACAAGACCAGGATAAGGATCTAAGTCATCGCTGTCATCCCCTGCATGGAAGACACCAGCGGAGAAGACAATTCTCTCGAAGCCTCCTGGGCCTCCCCAACAGT
This sequence comes from Panthera pardus, assembly GCF_024362965.1. Taxonomy (NCBI): domain Eukaryota; kingdom Metazoa; phylum Chordata; class Mammalia; order Carnivora; family Felidae; genus Panthera; species Panthera pardus. The sequence goes on along the minus strand of NW_026526810.1, from coordinate 97,323,399 downwards.
CAGAACCGGACCCTCGGGATTCGTATCGCTCACAGTGAAAGGAATACGGGCCGTCATTCGCGGAGGTGCGGGAGGAGAAAGTGGAGACCCGGCGACCTGCCCAGCGAGCCTGGGGGGACCCGGCCCGGGCCTCGACCACCCGCCCTCCCCCGGGGACGACCGCAGCCAGCGCCGCCGCCACTCACTTGGTAAAAGCCTCTCCTAGGTCTATCACGACTGCCGTTTTCTCCCCGCCGCTCCCCAGGCCTTCATACAGAGGCATGGTAGTACGGAGAACAGTAAGAAAGAGAGCACAGTCTTGGAACCCACCAGCTTCGGCTCTCGGAGGGGCGGGGCCGAAGCGACAGCGCGCGGGCGTGGCGACGGCGGGGACCTCAGGTGGCCGCGGCGCTCCGGGCCCGGGCTGTCACAGGCTGTGCCTCATTCCACGTCGGATCCAAATCCTCCAAGACGTCCCCGTCGCCGGTACTAAGATAGAAGAGACACGGGCGCCGGCGGATCGGGAAGCGGGATGAGCAAAGGGCCGAGGCGATCAGGCGCGCCGGGCACCCCGAGTGGGGCGGAGTGAACCGGGTCCTTTCCGCCGGCCACGCCCTCAAACGGCGCCTGGGCGGAGGCTTCCCCCGCGCGGCTGCCGAGGCAGGGATCTCCGGTCTCCGGGTGGGGGTCATTGAACACAAAAAAAAGCCCCAGACCTTGATTTGTGCTGTCTTGGGGCAAAATTTGTTGTGCCAGGTGTTTTACCTATCGTTTATGCTTCTCAGGAAATAATGAGAATAAGTGTTATCTTTTTACCTGTACGAACTGAAGCTCAAAGAGATTAAATAACTTTAAAAAGTTTTTTTTTTTCCTGGGGTGGTCATTCCGCTGAAAGTTTTCGTTGTAATCCAAAACAACAACAACAAACAAACAAACAAACCAGGGAAGTAGTGTCAAGGAATCTCTATGCAGGAACAGACAGGGTGGTTTAATGGAAGGAACATTGAACCGAGAGTTTCTGTTTACTCAGAAACTGAGGAGCTAGCTGTGTAATCCGAGGAAAGTTAGTAAATCTGTGCCAGGACGGGCACACAATTGGAATTATATAATATGGAGTGTTTACAACTTTATCGTTTCACAGCTCTACTTTTTTTTCTGCTGAAATTGCCCATGGAAACGGGAGTTAGTGGGGTAGGTTGCTGCCTTGTCTCTGAACGATAGGAAGAGGAATGACCCGTTCATCCCCAGTATGTCTTCCTTACCTGTGTGGGTAAGGGATAAGGTCTTTCCATAGTAAGGGTTAAGGCTGTACAATGCAAAAAGTTAGACAATGTAATTCATGTAGAATTCACTGATCAGTGATCTTCCTGAAAGCAAATTGCCAGAGGTCAGAGGTTGAAGTTGGAATTGTGCTAGTGAAGGAAGCTTCAAAAAGACTGGGAAAGGATGAAGCATTTTGCTTCACAGGGTCAGAGTGAAGAGGACCTTTTACTCGGGTTGAAATTCTGTTTCTTCTGCCACCTTCTATCGAGTTCCTAACACTTCTGATTATCTATTTTCTTATCTACAAACTTTACTGCTACTTCACAAGGTATTTGTGAAGATCGGTTGAGATATATTTATGAAACAGTTTTGAAACTATGAAGTGTTCTCACCCATCCTGTGTTGTCCATGACTGTTCACCAACTGTGTTAGTTTCCTAGGGATGTTATAACAAAGTAGGACAAACTGGGTGGAATTTGTCCACCCAGGAGAAATTTATTCTCACCGTTCTGGGAGCTAGAAATCTTAAATGAAAGTGTTGGCAAGGTCATGCTCTCTCTGAAGGCTCTTGGGGAGGATCCTTCCTTGCCTCTTTCTAGCTTCTGGTGGTTGCCTTTAGTCCTTGGTGTTTCTTGCTTAATAGATGTATCACACCAATCTGTCCCTGTGGCCACCTGGCCTTCTTCCCTGTGTCTATGGTCTCCATGTAACAGTCTCTTCCCCATGTTTTCTTATCATTTTCCTCCTGTGCATCTCTCTGTGTCCAGATTTCCCTCTTATAGGAATACCAGTCATTGAATTAGGGTGCTAATCCTAACCCAATTTAACTTGGTTATATCTGCAAAGATCCTAATTCCAAATAAGGTTTCCAGTGGACAAGAGTTTGTGGGGGAATACTTTTCAACCCAGCACACCAGCTAAATATTGGTGTTCTCCATGGTTCTTCCCTGAGAGCCCTTCTTACTTTATACCCTCTCCTTTGACAATCTCTTTCATTCCCATACATACAGCTAGACTCATGTTTGTTGACTTCTGTTTGCTAGGTCTTTGCCCTCACAATAACTTTATGAGTTAAATATTATTTCTCCCTTTTACAAATGAGGATACTGAGGACAAGAGAGGTTAAAAATGTGCCCAAGACCTCTTAGCTGGTAAGTGGCAGAGCAGGAATTCAAACTCAGACTCCAGAGCTCAAACTGCACTGCTTAATTCTAAAGTAGTTATGCATTAACTCAAATATGTATGTTATATCACAGAAGTTTGAAACCTTAGTATATGAAATAACCTAGGAGGGTTTCAAGTCTAAACTCCAACCAAATACAAGACTCTCCTATCCATCTGTGATGAGAGTTTTCTCCCCAAATGTTTCCAGTGATGACTAGTTATTCAATCTACAATGTACTGCAAATGCATTTGGTAATACAACTAGGGGTTTAAATAAAAGGAAAATGCTATAAGGATAAACATTTAAAGAAGCCCAACTCTTCCAGCAGCTCGATATAATGGATCAGAGTTGAGCCCTAGCTCTATTAGCTGAGTGATTTCAGGTAACTCCATTAAACTTTACAAATTTCCTCATTTGCAAAATGAGGAAGATATACAGGCCTAATAATCGAAAGTAGGTTGAATGGAATCTGCAACCCTTGAGCTAATACTCCATAGTCTGTCTCCCCTGCTCTCCCTGCTCCCTTTTCCCAAGCCAGGCATTCCTATTCTTCTAACTATTCCTATTTTTGCAGTTTTCAGGCCACTCATGAGCCCATTTACCCACTTCTGGAATTTTCCTATTTTGCTAATGTGGCCCATAAGTTATACAACACCCAAGTTACATCTGAAGAGTTCATAGTATGACAAGGCACAACTCTCTTGCTGCAGCTTCTGTGCTTTATTAATTCATAGAGTGCGTGTCTGTGTTTTATTTTCAGTCACATCATACTATTGATTCGGTTCTCTCCAACCTTGCAAATAAAAACCTAATGTGCACCAAAACTTGGAGATTTATACCTCTTTCTGTTAAATTTGATTTGGCTTCTTTTGGTCCATCTTTCCAGCCTTTCCATATCGTGAAAAAAACAAAAACCCAGGTCGTTTTGAATCAAAACTCTGGCATTTGACCTACAAAATATAGTACCACTCACAAGTTTGAGAAGCATCCTTTCAAGTTTTTCAGGGCATATTATATGCTAGAACCAGAAACGAAAACAATAGGAAAGAATGGTCTACTCACAGACTATATTGGAGAGATGGACATATAAGGTAATAAATACTATTCTGGAAATATATAGACAGTATTAAAGGAGGAGGGAGGAAGGGAACCAATCAATTGCCTACAGAATAGTTGCAGCAGCTTCAGGGAGGTATCCATTCATCCATTCTTGAATTCAAGCTGATGCTCTGTTAGGCACTGGAAGTACAAATATAAAACAATATTTCTAGTCACATTTACAGACAAATAAGCAAAATTTTAAAACTATTGATAAAAGTTAATGCTTGGATGAACATGGTGCTTTAAAGGCAGAGACCAGGGAACAACTTGAAATTTTTCCATGGGAGGTGGGACACAATAAATGAAATTTAGAAGCCTAGTGGCAGTGTTCCAATTGACCTACAGAAAGGGCATTCCAGATTGAGACAACTGCATGTGGCAAGAGTTTGTAAGAAATTTGGCAAGGCTAGAGGGGTAGGTGTCAATTGGCAAAATTGCCAATTGGGTGGTGGGTCTAAATCATTAAGCCCCTTACTGATATACTGGGGACTTTGGACTTTATGCTATCGTTATTAGTCACCATTCAAACTATGTTAAGCAAGGGAAAGACGATGTCATATTTGTGTTCAATTTGATCACTTTGCATTCACTTCTATTTTTATTTTTATTTATTTTTTTAATTTAATTTTTTTTTAATTTACATCCAAATTAGTTAACATATAGTGCAACAATGATTTTAGGAGTTGATTCCTTAGTGCCCCTTATCCATTTAGCCCATCTCCCCTCCCACAGCCCCTCCAGTAACCCTCAGTTTGTTCCCCATATTTCTGAGTCTCTTACGTTTTGTCCCCCTCCTTGTTTTTATGTTATTTTTGTTTCCCTTCCCTTATGTTCATCTGTTTTGTTTCTTAAAGTCCTCATATGAGTGAAGTCATATAATATTTGTCTTTCTCTGACTGACTAATTTCATTTAGCATAATACCCTCCGGTTCCATCCATGTAGTTGCAAATAGCAAGATTTCATTCTTTTTGATTGCCGAGTAATACTCCATTGTTTATCCATCCATCCATCGATGGACATTTGGGCTCTTTCCATACTTTGGCTATTGTTGATAGTGCTGCTATAAACATTGGGGTGCATGTGTCCCTTCAAAACAGCACACCTGTATCCCTTGGATAAATACCTAGTGGTGCAATTGCTGGGTTGTAGGGTAGTTCTATTTTTAGTTTTTTGAGGAACCTGCATACTGTTTTCCAGAGTGGCTGCACCAGCTTGCATTCCCAACTTCTTTTATTTTTATTATTTTTTTTAATGTTTATTTTTGAGAGAAAGAGAGAACACAGGGAAAGGGCAGAGAGAGAGGGAGACAGGATCTGAAGCAGTCTCCGGACTGTGAGCACAAAGCCCTACGTGGGACTCAAACTCACAAACCGAACTGTGAGATCACAACCTGAGTCAAAGTTGGGCGCTTAACTGACTGAGCCATCCAGGCACCCCGTCTTTATTTTTTTTTAAAGTTTAGTTATTTCGAGAGAGTGCATGTGAGTGGGGAGGGGCAGAGAGAGAGAGAAGGAGCTAGAGAACCCCAAGCAGGCTCCATGCTGTCAGTATGGAGCCAGACATGGGGCTCAAACCCACAAACCATGAGATCATGACCTGAGCCAAAATCAAGAGTTGGACACTTAATGGACTGAGCCACCCAAGTGCACCTGTGTTCACTTCTTTTAAAGTGGGGTAGACTGGGGCACATGGCTGGCTCAGTCTCTAGAACATGCGACTCTTGATCTTGGGGTTGTAAATTTGAGCCCCACATTGACTGTTGAGATTACTTAGAAAAATAAAAAAAATAAAATCTTGGGCTTTCTTTCTTTCTTTCTTTCTTTCTTTCTTTCTTTTTGAGAAAGAGAGAGGGTGCAAGTGTGTGAGGGGCAGGGAGTCTCAGGAGGGTCAGAGGGAGAGAGAAGGGGAGAAGTGGGGCTCAAGCTCACCTGATGTGGGACTCAAACTCATGAACCATGAGATCATGACCTGAGCTGAAGTCAAATGCTTAACGACTGAGCCACCCAGTGGCCCCCCAAAAGAAAAATCTTTAAAATGGGATAGACCAGAGTGAAATGGAGGGGATTGAGATTGTGGTGAGAAACCAATTTGCAAGCTATTCCAAGAGTCCATGAGAGAAATGATGACCATTAACTAGGTGATAATAATGTATATGCAACAAATTACCTTTAAAATGTTCCCCATATGGGAGAAGACCAAATTTTATATTTAGTAACAATAAAATTGCAATAAGGCATTGATCACAATTTAGAGCTGTTTTTTTCAGACACTGTTAGAAAAATATTCAATATCTGATCTAATGAACTAAAGTTACATGGTCAGAAGTTCTTTATAGTTCCAGTTATAGAAGTCCCTCCAAATTAGTTTTTTCTAATATACAAGACTTAATCAGAATTGCAGATCTCATAAGGTAGCTTTATTTTTCAATTCCTTCTGCAGGTTATGTCCCCAAAATGAAGATAATAACTAATCCTTAAACCCATATTGAAAACTGTTCATTCTTAGTCGTCAAAATCCTCCTCAAAGCTAACAATTACTTATTGTTTCAGGAATAACTTGTCTTCTTTAAAAAAAAAATTTTTTTTTAATGTTTATTTATTTTTGAGAGACAGAGACAGAGGAAAAAAAAAACAACAAAACAAACAGCACAACTGCGGAAGGGCCACAGAGAGAGGGAAACATGGAATCCAAAGCAGGCTTGAGGCTCCGAGCTGTCAGCACAGAGCCCCATAGGGAGCCTGAACCCACAAACAGTGAGATCATAACCTGAGCCCAAGTCAGGCTTAACCGCCTGAGCCACCCAGGAATAATTCACCTTCTTTAACTCAGAGACCCATGTTGGGTCCAGAGTGGCTGGGAAGGTGACCCAATCTTAGGCTTCTTGAATGCACCATAAAAGCTCTTCAACATTTAGTCAAAGAAGAGTTTTCATTAGTACCAATGACTCAAGCAGTTGCCTTTAGAGCTAGAGATCTGGAAGTTTTCTAACCCCCTCTCATTCAATCTTTTCCTATCCCAATCAATTGCAAAGTTCTATAGTATGGTAAACCTTATCTATTCCTTTCCTATTTTGCAATCAGGATTATAACAATACCTGCTTAATTGGTCTCTCTGTCCCCTCCGCAGTCCATTGTCTGTACTGCAGGCTGAATAAGCATTCTAAAATGCAAATGCAATCATTAAAACTCTTTGCTTCAAATTTTTCAATGTTATTCTGGAGTTTTAAGATAAAGCAGTAGCTATAATAACCTATCAGTAGTTTCCCAAATATATCCTGCTGCTTCACACCTCCCATATTGTGCTGAGAATGCCTTCTTTATCTAACATCTTTGTTCTTTGTCTCTCCAAACTTTGCTGAAGTATCACCTCCTCTGAAAAGCTTTCCCAGACCTCTGGTCTGTCAGTGTATTTAGATCTTTATCTGGGCCTCCATGACATCCTGTGCACATTACAGAACACTAAAATATTTTTGCCTATTTAGCTTGCTGTTGTCTCCCTCGTGCCTAACAGAGCATCTGGAGTATTGTAGGTTCTGTATAAATTATTAATGAGTAACTAACATTGATTACTGTAATCTCTTATTTACTGTGCCTTCACCCTGAGAGCAGAGATTTTGTAGACCAGAACCTACCTGGAACTGAGTATGGAATAGGCTTTGGTAGTTTTTTGAATGGATGACAATGGCATAGAAAGATGGCCAGCTACACTGCCTCCCATCTTACCTTGTAGCCAGTTGGCAAGGCAAGTGGGAAATTGCTTTAGACTTTGTATGGAGCTGCCCATCTGCGTGATTGACCACAATAGTGCTCTTGAATCTGACCTCTCAAAGAGTATTTCATGACACATTTCATGAATACTCATGACACGTTGTAATAAAACTTCAAAAAATGAGCCAGAGCTCACAATGAGCTGGAATTATGGTGGTGTGTCCCCTTTGAGGAAAGAGAAGTAATTCACTAGAGAGTAGAACCAGAAACTGTGTTAAGGTCAGGACATATCTGGGCTGATTTATCACACTCTTCATTCTTGTAGAACTACATAATGAAAATTTATTGCTAACTATAAGGTATGGCAAGATCTTGAACTATCAGTCACAGAATCCATTACTCACAGAATATTTTAACTTACTTGTAAAGGCAGAGAATATTGACTAAAATATTTAATAAATATTTTAATAAACCATACATTGAGCCATAAATACATTTGTTTGCTGAACTAGCATCCTATTTCATTAATATTCTATTATAAATTATTTCATGTCGTGCCTACAAATGAAAGAATAGAAATGGAAGTTTTCTGGTTTCCCCATATTCTTACCTCAGGCCAGAGTCAGGTTTGGAATAGAGCCTACCGACTTGGATTTGTTTGTATTATTGCTAAAATGAGAGAATGAAGTTTTTGTTGTTGTTGTTTTCTCATTATTCTTTTCTATTAGTTTCAAACAGAAAGTTTGATATTTTATTCTGAAAAGATAGAGTACATAGAATGGTTGGATATAGACCTGATTTTTAAAAAATAGGTTCACAGTAGAATGACTTAATTAAGAGTATCTATTTGTGGGGTGCCTGGGTGGCTCAGTTGGTTAAGCGTCTGACTTCAGCTCAGCTCATGATCTCATGGTTCGTGAGTTTGAGCCCCGTGTCAGGCTCTGAGCTGTCAGCACAGACAGCAGGAGCCTGCTTCTGATTTTGTGTCTCCCTCTCTGTCTGCCCCTCCCCTGCTAGTGCTCTGGGTCTCTCTCTCTCAAAAATAATATAAATAAAAATTAAAAAAAAAAAGAGTGTCTATTTGTTACAGTTATGTTACTCTAAGTATTTGTTTACATTCAGGGCAGTGATGGAAGGAACATTATTCCTTAGATAACTGATCCATGCATAATAGCTTATGGTTTTGTTGAGAAATCGGTAAGAAATAATAAATGCTAATGAAAAAAACTATTTGGGGGGAACTTTTGATAAATTACATGTTTTTATTATAGAAAATTCCTCTTTTATTAACAATAGCTTTGATTTTTTGATTATCTAGTACATGCAGGCACAGTGCTATATCCATTATCTCATTCGATCCTCACAAATCCTCATTAGTCACCAAATGAAAAATAATCCTTGCTCAGAGAGGGTAAGTAACTTGTATACGTTCATACCACTTGTATGTGATGAAACCTGGGATTGCTTTTTCTATCGCCCCACACTGCCTTTTGAGAAAGATGACAGCTAAATTATAAATGCGGACATCAGGCACACGGAAAGGGAAAAAAAATCCAGAGCCAAAACATTTAAATAAATGCGACAAGATGCATCTAAAATTAAACAGTGCATTGAAGGGTGTGATTTGTTCAGCTACAGAGAAACTATTCCCAGACAGTCTAGATTATGTCTCTAATCAATATGCTCGGTGAGGGAAAGCTATTCCATTTTTTGAAACAGATCCCACACATTTTAGCTGAAAATAGTTAGTCATTTCATAACCAAAGGGGGAGAGTAATCCTTTAACGTCCATATGGCATACGTTTTCTGAGCTTATTTTTGAATTTCCTTCAGTTCCTTAAACCCCAGCCTGACGGGATCACTTGGCAATGAAAAGAAACACTGCCATGTGTGTCCTATCAGGACACGCATGGAGCCCCTCTTCTCCAAGTCCTTATCTGACAGAGGTTGTTTTGCCATCTGGGCTTATTGCTTGAAGTTATAAACAAGTCACAGGAACAATGACTGGAACTTTTATATTAAGCAATCGTTGTTAAAGTGTTTTAGATGTGACCGTGGTATTGTAGTTACGTTATTAAAGACTTCTCTGATAGAGTTGCATGATGAAAAATTATATGATGCTTGAGATTTGCTACCAAATAATATGAGGAGGGGCAGACTTAATTTATGGATGGGGCAGATAGGCCTTGGGTCGGTGGTTTGGGGGCCTGCGTAATGGCTAGTTGGGTTTCTTTTGAACATTGCTTTGTCTACTTTTGCATATTAAAAAAGTAAAAGTTTTTAAAAGAAGAAATAAAAAATACAAGATTGAATCCATTCTTGGGACATGTGTTCATTCTGTGATAATTCTTACCTTCAAGTACAGCATTTAGGCTCTACATATAGTTCTCAAAGTATATTCTGATAGGGTTGCTTATAATCATGGGGATCGGTGCATATGGACAATATTGACATCAGGATAACATTGTTTTTCTAAATTCGTTTTTAAATCTTTTTTAAAAAAGTTTATTTATTTACTTATTGAGAGAGAGACAGAGGGAGAGAGAGAGCATGAGAGCATGAGTAGGGGAGGGGCAGAGAGAGAGGGAGAGAGAGAATCCCAAGCAGGCTCCACACTGTCAGTGCAGAGCCCCATGTGGGGCTCAAACTCGCAAACTATGACCTGAAATCAAAGGTCAGATGCTTAACCCACTGAGCCTCCCAGGTGCCCCCAGGATAAAATTTTTATTCTCATTTTGTCATTTGATACTTCGATGTAATATTCCTCATTGGATGTCCTCCCAAATAGCATCATCCTTCTCATTATTTCCTGGGACATTTACTGTGGTGGTCATCATTGTCATTGCTATTGTTTTGCGGTACTGTTGTTTTGTAGTGGCAAAAATCTGGGAATGTGTGAGTACATTTTTGTGGAGTGTGGCAGGCACGCATCCTGTCAAAGTTGTTTGTGGTTTGGAATAGTTATGATGCATTGGGCTAGTGACTGGGTCTAATTATAATGTCTTTATCCTTTACCAATCACCAAGAAGACACTTTATCCTTCACAAAAAAAGAAAAAAAAACTGGCAAAGCCTAGCTTCACACCCTCTAGAGAAAAATAACATGACTTACTGTCTAAAGTTGTCAGTAGGCACATAGATAGCACAGAGAGATTGTCAATGTATGCCTGTCATTCAGGGGCAAAGATCAAAGCAAAAGCAAAGCAGCAGGTCAACTATACTTACATTTAAAAAAGTAAAACTAAACCAAACCAAAATCAAAACCAATCTGCACAAGCAAAAGCAGTGACAAATATCCATCAACTGGTGAGTAAACAAAGTGTGGTATAGGGATACAATGGCATATATTCAGAAATAAAAAGGAATAAACCACTCATACATACTGTAGCAGAGGTGAACCTAAAAATCATTATGCTAAGTGAAAGAAGCCAGCCAAAAAACCCCCACATATTGTATGATTTATTTTATATGAAATGTCCAGAAGTGACCAATCTATAGAGATAAAAAAAATATATTAGTTTTTTCCTAGGGCTGAGGTGGGAACAGGGATTAATTGTAAATGGGCAGTAGGAATTTTATTGGGGTGATGAAAATATTCTAAAACTGGACTATGGTGATAATTGCATAATTCGAGGAATTTAATAAATTTACTAAAAATCATGTAAGTGTATACTTAAAACTGGTCAATTTTATGGTATGTGAATTATACCTCCACAAAGCAGTACCGAGGACTTGGTTTTCACTGTACATTTGACATTGCTGAACATGTGAGATGCAGTAGTTATCAGAGCTGTAAAATGGGATGGCCCCTGGACAAAGTTTGCTTGTCACATGTTACAACATTACAAATGCCTACTCTCTGATTCGGAACTCCAGTACCAAGAAGTTTTGTACCAAAAATTGCTGGTGGTGTTGAATGTCTCTTAGAAATACATCTGCATGGCTTTCTTCTTATCATAGGGGAAAAGGATTCCCTTCTTTTATTCAAAGCTAATCCCTCCAGTTGGGCTCTGTTCTTCATTCCCTACCCTTCCTCCCTGACTTTTCTTCCTCAACTACCTGTCTCCTTTTCTTTTCCATCAGCATCTTTCCAAAAAGGAGCATCTTCCCTTAAACTATCTTTTCCTCTGGCAACCACCCTCTTTCCTTTCCTTTCCTTTCCTTTCCAACTAACCTTATTGAAAGACTTGTCTATTTTTTTCATCCTCCTTACTTTCCATTGTTCCTTAATCCATTACAGTCTAGATTTTGCCACGTGACCAAAATTTCTCTTGCTTGGCACATCAGTAATTTCTTAGGTTGCTGGATCCAATGGATACATCTCCCTTTTAACCTATATGACCTCTCTGTAAGTTTTCAAACTGTTTGTCTCCTCTCACATTGAAACTTTCTTTTCCCTCACCTTCTACAATAATACCTTGTTTGGGTTTATAACACTTTATGGATATTTCTTTAGAGTCTTCTAGTATTCTGTCTATCCCTTAATATATATTATCCACCATTTTGTCCTTGGCTCACCTCTCTTCTTACCTCTATATGCTCTTCTTGAATTATCTCATCCTTCTCCATGACTTCATTTACCGTCTTATACTCATGGCCACTCACACACTCTCCAACAATCTATACCTCCAGCTCAGATCTATTCCCTGTGTTTAAATTTAAAAAGTTTTTGGGGCGCCTGGGTGGCTCAGTCAGTTGAGCGTCCGACTTCAGCTCAGGTCACGATCTCACGGTTCGTGGGTTCGAGCCCTGCATCGGGCTCTGTGCTGACAGCTCAGAGCCTGGAGCCTGCTTCAGATTCTGTGTGTCCCTCTCTCTCTGCCCCTCCCCCATTCATGCTCTGTCTCTCTCTGTCTCAAAAATAAACAAATATTAAAAAAAAATTTTTTAAGTTTTTAAATCTTTTAAAATTTATTTTTGAGAGAAAGAGAGACAGACAGACAGACAGAACGTGAGTGGGGGAGGGGCAGAGAGAGAGAGGGGGACACAGAATCCAAACCAGGCTTCAGGCTCTGAGCTGTCAGAACAGAGTCTCATATGGGGCTTGAACCCATGAGCTGCAAGATCATGACTTGAACCGAAGTCAGATGCTTAATCGACTGAGACATCCAGGTGCCTGTATTCCCTGTGTTTAAAACCTACAGTTTTCAATTACTTACTGATCAGTTCTTTGTAGAAGTATCACAACTGTCTTAAATTCAACAGGTCCAAATCTTTACTACTTACAATCTGTTGAAAAGTGGCCCCAGAGCCTACATTTCTTATTATTCTGAAGGACCTCTTTCCAGGAGCCCAAACTGGAAACCTAAAATAGTCATTCTCAACTCCTCCCTTTCTTTCCTTCCAATATTTAATCAGACATGAAGTCCTGTGATTTCTTTTTCTTGTATATCTCAGGTCTGTTACCTCCTCTTCATCCTTACTACTACATTAGTTCAGACCTTCACCATCCTTCTCTTTCACTCTCTAATCTTGCTTTTACAAGACCACAACACGGTAACCACGAGGATTCTGTGGGTTCTGTGCACTGTCACTTGGGACTTTATGATCAGTAAATCCCTGAGAGAGAAATTTGGTGAATACTGTCTTTGCAGAGTTCAGGGATCATGTAGCTGCAGGACTTAGAGATAGCATCAAAGATGGCTTCAGCAAAGTTGACCCAGTGGCAGTGAAGCTCCTAGCAAAAGTATAGCAGTCATCCACATCAGTCATCAGCGGCAGTGTCTTAGACACAAGAACAGACGGAATGTCAGTTCATTTAAAAGTCGAGAGTAAGATGAACCTTAATGAGACCCAAAACCTTGTCACCTTGCAAAGAGAGTATCACCTGGCCGGAATGAAATGCTTATTGATCTTTTTCTTCTTATAGTAGCCTCATCTCATAGGCATTAAGGTATCTTGGACAGAATGATGGTGCCACGGATGGCAGTTGGTACAACCCAGTGGGTGACAACACAGTGGTCACAAACAACTTCAGTCTGGGTTCTTGACTGCTCTGGGTCTGTTTCAGAATGGACAAGATCATCAGGGCCTAGAAACATTGTCCTGGGAAGGAGTAAAAAAAAAAAAAAAAATCTCAGACTCCTTGGTAGGTGAGGAAAAGAGATCTCCTCCAGGGAAATAACCTCCATGGCCTTGAGCAGCTTGAATACCAAGTACCTCTCCTGTCTTCGGCCTCCAAGAGTCTGGCCATCACTGCCAATGGCTTCTGTAAACTGCCTCAGCCCCCTACTGGAGTCCTTCCCAGGGCTCAGGGCCCAACCAAAGGCCTGATACTCTCATCTGCCATTTCGTGTGTTTTCTAAAAACCAAAATCACTCACCATTTTTTTCCTATGTATTTGAACTGCTTCTTCACTAATCTTCCTGCCTTAAACATTGTCCTGTCTCCTGTCTCTTCACATTTCTCACTTAGTTTTATTTCCTTACACTGCTGCCCAAGAGATGTTTACACACCCCAACGCTGATCATATCTTCTTCCTGCTTAAAACCCAGAGCCATTAGGATGAATTCCAGATTACTTAGGATGGAAGACAAAATCCCTCAGGACCTGGTCACTGCTCATCTCTCCCTGGCCTGGTCTTCCCACCATTCCTGTCTTAGAACCATGCCAAGCATACTGAACTATGAGCAGTTCCCTAAAGATGCTATGTTTTTTTGTTTTTGTTTTTTTTTTCCCTTCAGTTCACGGCTATGACTTTGTACACTGCTTCCTTTCCCTATCTGGACTGCCTTCATCCTTCAGGATTTAGTTCAGACAGTCCCTTTGCCGGAAGTCTTCCCTAGCCTTCCAGGTTATACCAGGTAACCCTTCTTTGGGTTCCTTTAGCCTCCAGTACTAACGTTTTATTACACCATCTTGCAATTTTCCCTTTTTCTTCTTTATCTACCTTCGGACTGCAAAATCTTTGGGTCTGAAGATGGTGTTTTAACTTTGCATTCTCAGAGCTGGACATACAAAGTATTCAATAAATGTTTTTTTTTTTTTTAATGAATCAATGATGCATAGAATAATGAAGGAAGGAAGGATATAATGAATAAATAAAATAGAGCCTGTAAATTTTTCCCTCCATTTGTAAGAGGTCAAGAAGGCAAGCCAACTTACCTTCAGAAAGGAGGTCCAGACTTGTTGCTCTAAATGACTATTGCATAGTATATAAAAGGTCTGCAGAGAAGGAAATTACATGAAGGTTTAACTTCTTAAACTCAAAGACAGTAAGTTCCCTTGATCCTTTATTTGTTCTGACCTTTAACGCGACTTTATTATTCATAAAAACAATTAGCATCTAGTTTTGGACTTCCAAGACATAAATACTTTGATTTGGGAATTATTACTTCCTCTTGCATATGAGAAAAGGAAATCAGCAAGAAAACTAACAAGAAGTGGGTTATTTCAGGGGTGCCTGGCTGGCTGAATTAGTGACGCATATAATTCTTGATCTCTGGGGTCATAAGTTTGAGCCCCATGTTGGGTTTAGAGATTACTTGAAAATAAATAAGCAAACTAGTTAATTAAAAAAGAAGTGGGTTATTTCAGTGGGTGTCATGTTGATGAATGCTACATATTTCTCTTTCTCTGTCTTTGTTGTTTTCTTTCTCTCGGTTTCGTTCTTTCCTTCTTTTCTCTTTCTTCTTTCTTTTCTTTCTTTCTTTCTTTCTTTCTTTCTTTCTTTCTTTCTTCTTTCTTTTCTTTCTTTCTTTCTTTCTTTCTTTCTTTCTTTCTTTCTTTCTTTCTTTCTTATGCTATCCACTTCTTTCTGTCTGCAGTCTTTCTTTTGTATTTACCCATCAATGTACACCACTCTGCAAATATGTCATTAAGCATATCATCCTGGGGCAGCACTTCTTTCCAATTATATCAGTTAATTATGATTCAGTGTTTGTTTCTAGTTCGGTAAACAGGACATGAAAAAACGTCAAACTAAAGTGGCAGATGTTTTGCTTTTGACATAAAAAAACACCTTTTTTTTTTCTGGAAAACTTCAAACAGGCTTGGTAGTTTTAAACAATATGAAAGCATTTTAAGTACATAAGATAAAAACACTCCTTATTAAGTTATTTTCTTGGAGAAGCATTCATATTGTATAGAAGCATATCAATTAAAATACACATACATGTGCGTTATTTTACACAAATGTGATCATTGGTCCTAAAAGTTTTTTTTTTTTCACTTAATATATTTTTGACGTCTAAGCCTGTACCTATACTCTTACCTTTTTTTAATAGCTATAGCTTTAATCGTTTCCCATGGATGAATTTATTTATTTATTTATTCATTTATTTTTATTTTTAAAATGTTTATTTTGAGGGAGCAAGAGAGCGCACACGAGCTGGGGAGGGGCAGAGCAAGAGGGAGAGAGAGAATGCCAAGCAGGCTCCAAACTGTCAGTGCAGAGCCCCACGCAGCGCTCAGTCTGACCAACAGGATCGTGAGATTATGACCTGAGCCAAAATCAAGAGTTGGACACTTCACGAGCCCCTCAGGTGCCCCTGAATTGGGGAGTTCTATTTCCATCCAGGATGAGGCAGGTGGAAAGTATCACTTCCACCCTAACTATAATAAAATGTGAGATTAACTACAAAATCATAACATTACTCGAACCTATCAAAAAGTTTGTAATGCAGGGATATCTGGGTGGCTTAGTCAGTTAAACATCTGACTCTTGATTTTTGCTCAGGTCATGGTTTCACGGTGTGTGGGATCGAGTCCGCTCTGGGCTTTGCACTGTCCTTTTAGGATTCTTTGTCTCCTTGTCTCTCTGCCCCTCTTTCACATGTGCTCTCTCTCTCAAAAATAAATAAATAAATACATACATACATACATACATTTTAAAAAGTAAAAAAAAAAAACACAAAAACAAATAACTTGTGATGCAGAGCAACTAAGCAGCTTGAAGTCCAAGAAATATAGACTCTTTCCAAAGAGATAACTTTCTTTAACCGTAACTGGGGCTAAATACCTTTTCATGTGGTTATTTGAGATTGCCTACTTATGTTCTTTGCCATTATTCCATTGAGCTGATTGCCTTTTTATTAGTGGCAACACCAGAATTCTTATATAGGAAGAACTTAAGATGAGCAACCTTGTTGGCAAGGTTAAAGCTAAGGACCTTGCCTTGAAATTGTGATTGCACAGTACTTTACATAAGATTGCGAAAGAGTCAATTGTCCTTATCAAGGAATGGAGGGCAGGTAATGGAAATAGCCTCCCCATCAACGAGTCCCTCCTCGATATTATCACTGCTTTTATTTTTATAAGAGCTCTTTGTTTATTAAATACATCCGTCTTTTATGTTATGTTCGTTGTGAATATTTTTCCTGGTTCTTCTTTCCACTCTAGGTAATGTTTACCCTTTAGAATTTAAATATTTTATATGAAATATTTTATCATTTATTTATGGCTTCTGAAATAACTGTCACATGTAGAAAATACTTCCAAGATGCAGGACTATAAAAAATTTTAGCCATTTTTTTCTGGTATATTTATGGTGTCATATGTTTATGCTTAAATTTCTGATCTACCTGGGATATATTTTTGGCAAGAAAAAAATAGAGAAATACAGCTTTTAAAAAAATGATTAGCTGGTTTTCTCATACAGTTATGATTTTTAAAAATGGTACTTCTAAAATTCTAGAGGGAAATAAACACATGGGCTTCCTTTTGTTGTAATTACTCAGAACTTGTTCCTACTGCTTTGCAATATTTCAATGAATACACTCTTTCCCCGGTGTTTTCCCGACGTTCCAAATACGTCTTAATGCAAATTAACTGTTGTTAAAATAAAGTGACCTCAGGAGAGAATAAAATATATATAGGGATACATAAATACATACAAATAGTTTGACATGAAGTTGACTTTATTGTCACTAACACAAGATAATTCTTTGAGAGTAATTTCTACTATTTTTTGTGTGCCTTTCAGCAACCTTGCCCCAAAGAATGTATTATCTAACTGTTAAGATAATGTGATATATTTAGGTGATTTCTTATTGGTCCGTTTAAAAATTTAAAACAACGTTGGAGTACCTGGGTGGCTCAGTCATTTAAGTGTCTGAGTTCAGCTGGGGTCATGATCTCATGCTTCAGGAGATCAAGCCCCGCATAGGGCTCTGTGCTGACAACTCAGAGCCTGGAGCCCGCTTCAGATTCTGTGTCTTCCTCTCTCTCTGCCCCTCCCTTGCTCACACTCTGTCTCTCTCTCGCTCCAAAAAAATAAATAAACATTAAAAAAAATGTAAAACAATGTGTATTAAAGTATACTGTTCTTTAAATATATATATATATATATATATATACATATATATATATATATATATATATATATTTCTTTAAGTAAACTCTACACGCAATGTGGAGTATAAACTCATGACTCCAAGATCAAGAGTCAAATGCTCTTCCAACTGAGCCATCCAGATGCCCCTAATGTATAGTGTTCTTTTTTTCACTAAACTTTTAAAAATGTTTTTATTTATTTTTGAGAGAGAGAGACAGAGAGAGAGACAGAGAGAGACAGAGCACGAGTAGGTGAGGGGCAGAGAGAGAGGGAGCCACAGAATCTGAAGCAGGCTCCAGGCTCTGAGCTGTCAACACAGAGCCTGACATGGGGCTTGAACTCAGGAACCTAAGCTGAAGTTGGAGGCTTAACCAACTGAGCCACCCAGGTGCCCCCTAAAGTATATTGTTCTTAAAGGCAGGGAATATGTTTAGTCAACATCATAGTGATACTGAATAAGTAATTTTTGAATAAATAGATGAATGTCAAGCTGTAGAATATATATCCTAAAAGGTATATTGGTGATCATTAAAATGTGAGATGTAGACTTTAAAAAGTGAAGTAGGTTTCATCCTGTGATTGGGGATTTTTTTCTATAGGTTTTTTTTTTCTTCTTTAATTAAGGAAGAAGAAACCTAAGTCATATTAATGTCCAGAGTTTATATATTGAGCATATTTTAGTTCCAAATATATCAGGAGCCAAAAGATAATATTGTACTTGGATACAAAAGAACTCAACTGGAAGAATGTTCTCATTTATTAGAAGGATCACAAGTAAAATAGATTAGTCAAGCTAGCCCCTCCTCTGCTAAGTCTTGGGAGTTAACAACCCAGAATATTAATGAATAAGTCTGTGCTTCTTTGCCTATGTCCTTGAGGCAGAGGGACTGTGACAAGGGTGTACTAAAGTGGGAGAAATGAGCTGGAAGACAACCAGTATAAAACAGTATAGAAGGCCTGAGTCCTGATCACCTGAAGCTTTTGAGCTTGGCCTTAGATATTCCCCATAGAATGAGGCCCTAAAATTTTACCCTACTCCCTTGGCCCTCTCCCCAACTGGAAAGATGGGGCGAGGCCATGCCTTGGTTTAGGATGCTTCATCAACACTTCATTTGAAGCCACATCTAACCCAGGGGAAAGCATGACTTGGTGATCTTCTATTTTGGGGCCTGGGGGAGGAAATTGGTTGATTGATATCATTTTTATTGTCTCTCTTTTTTAAGTGCACGTATTTAATAAGTGCTTAATTTAGTTTGTGCGGGTGGGCTTGGGAAACTACTACAGGCTGTAATTTTTGTGTGTGTCAACCTACAGAAGTCATTCCGAACAAAAACAACCTTAGCTTCGGCAAAATGTAGGCAGTAATTAAGGTGAAGATGGGAGCTTTGTGCTTAAATTATTAAGAGAGTTTCTGTGATTTTCCTTACCATCGCAGCGCTGAACTGGGAGAACAATGTGGTGAGATTTTTAAGCTCCCGGTTCCTGGAGAGAAGAAAAGGCAGCTTCTCAAGGACATAGAAACATAATCATTCTCATTTTTTTCTTTTTCTTCTTTATTTAAATTCAGGTTAATTCACATATAATGTAGTATTGGTTTCAGGAGTAGAATTTAGTGATTCATCACTTATATATGATACCCAGTGTCATCCCAACAAATGCCCTCCTTAATGTCCATCACCCAGTTAGCCATCTCCCACCCACCTCCTCTCCAGCAACACTGTTGGTTCTCTAGAGTTAAGAAAGAATCTCTTGGGGCGCCTGGGTGGCGCAGTCGGTTAAGAGTCCGACTTCAGCCAGGTCACGATCTCGCGGTCCGTGAGTTCGAGCCCCGCGTCAGGCTCTGGGCTGATGGCTCGGAGCCTGGAGCCTGTTTCCGATTCTGTGTCTCCCTCTCTCTCTGCCCCTCCCCTGTTCATGCTCTGTCTCTCTCTGTCCCAAAAATAAAATTAAAAAACGAAAAAAAAATGTTTAATGTTTATTTATATTGGGGTGCATGTGCCCCTTTGAATCAGCATTTTTGTATCCTATGGATAAATAGCTACTAGCGCAATTGCTGGGTTGTAGGGTAGTTCTATTTTTAACTTTTTGAGGAACCTCCATACTGTTTTCCAGAGTGGCTGCACCAGTTTGTATTCCTACCAACAGTGTAAAAGTGTTCCCCTTTCTCCTCATCCTCACCAACATCTGTTGTTTCCTGAGTTGTTAATTTTAGCCATTTTGACGATTGTGAGGTGATATCTCATTGTGGTTTTGATTTGTATTTCCCTGATGATGAATGATGTTGAACATCTTTTCACGTGAAAAAATAATTCTCATTAAGTGCCAACAATTGTTAAAATGTTGACATATATTTGTTGATTGTTATGTACATATGTAAAATATGTATTTTTTAATTTAAAAATGTCTTTTCTTACCATTCCGACTCTATTATCATACAATAGAAAGGTGTTCTTTTTTTTTTTAAGTTTATGTATTTATTTTGAGAGAGAGAGAGAGAGTACAGAGGAAGGGTAGAGAGAGAGAGAGGGAGAGAGAGAATCCCAAGCAGGCGCCCTGCTGTCAGTGCAGAGCCTGATGCAGGGCCTGAACTCACGAACCGTGAGATCATGACCCGAACCAAAATCAAGATCAGGATGCTGAACTGACTGAGCCGCCCAGGTGCCCCAGAAAGGTATTCTCCTGTTGTTAGTTATCACCCCAAGGGGTTTTCCTTTTAGTATCTTTTGTGTTTTTATTTCTAATTACAAAATTAATACATGCTTTCAATAAAATAAAAAATACAGGAATGTACAAAGTAAAATTTTAAATCCTTCTTTTCTCCATTCAGTCTATTTCTTAGAAGTAGTCACTAATAAGTAGTGGGGTGTCCTTTCAGATATATTTTCTATGTGTGTAAAAAAATTTTTTTTCAGGACCCTGTTTGTATTGTTGAGAAGTGACAATGTTACTTTTGGGGGCATGGCTTTTATTTTGAATCAATTCCAAATGTGTAAGAAAGTTGCAAGAATAGCATAAAAACTTTTCTGCCCTCAGATTCTCCAATTGTTAGCATTTTACCACTTTTATTATTTTCTTTATGATTTTCTGTCCGTATGCATACATATTACTTTTTTCTGAACCGTTTGAAAATAAGTTGCATTCATGATGCTCTCTTTCCCCTAAATACTTCAGTGTGTATCTCCTAAGGACAGTCTCTTTCATAACCATAGTACAAGTATCAAAATCAGGAAATAACATTGATAAAGTATACTGTTATCTACTCCATAGCCTTTATTCTATTTCTCCCATTGTCCCACAAATATTACTTTTTAAATGTATCACATTTTTTGAAAGGAGTATATTAAGAGATATGTGCCTTGGGGTCCCTGGGTAGCTCAGTTGGTTAAGCATTCAACCTCGGCTCAGGTCATGATCTCACGGTTTGTGAGTTTGAGCCCCATATTGGGCTCTGTGTTGACAGCTCAGAGCCTGGAGCCTGCTTTGGATTCTGTCTCTCTCTCTCTCTCTCTCTCTCTCTCTCTCTCTCTGCCCCTTCCCTGCTCGCACTCTGTCTTTCTCAAAAATAAATAAACATTAAAAGATAAATCAGGGGCACCTGGATGGCTCAGTCGGTTGAGCGTCTGACTTCGGCTCAGGTCATGATCTTGGAGTTAGTTGTTTGAGCCCTGCGTCAGGTTCTGTGCTGACAACTCAGAGCCTGGAGCCTGCTTCAGATTTTGTGTCTCCCTCTCTTCCCCTCCCCTGATCACGCTCTGTGTCTCTCAAAAATAAACACTTAAAAAAATTTAAAACAAGAGATATGTGGCTTAAAATTTTTGTACAGTTGTTCAAATGAATGAACTGCTTAACTAACCAGAGAGGATTAAGGCACTTCTACCTTATCTCCACATTTTTCTCCTCCTCGCCTCCCACCACAAACGCACACATGCCCTTCTCCCCTTTCCCCTTTCTCACTGGCAAAATCCCACCCTATGGTCAGAGCCTCCTATCTGACATTTTTCCCAACCCAATTCTCATTATGTGCCCTTAGTTTTGCTTTGTTTGTGTGCCCTTAGCTTTCTGCACAAGGCTGCTTTATAGCATTTCCCATTATACGATCACAGTTTAGACTTCTACCTGATAGTTACACCGGTAACTAAGCTAATGCAGATTGGGGCCCTCTAGCACCTAGTTCAGAACTCTGAAGAAAGCATCTTCAATCAAATGCTGGTTTAATTCTTTTTTTTTTTTTTAATTTTTTTTTAACGTTTATTTATTTATTTATTTATTTATTTATTTATTTATTTATTTTTTAACGTTTTTTTTTTATTTATTTTTGGGACAGAGAGAGACAGAGCATGAACGGGGGAGGGGCAGAGAGAGAGGGAGACACAGAATCGGAAACAGGCTCCAGGCTCCGAGCCATCAGCCCAGAGCCTGACGCAGGGCTCGAACTCACAGACCGCGAGATCGTGAGATCGTGACCTGGCTGAAGTCGGACGCTTAACCGACTGCGCCACCCAGGCGCCCCAAACGTTTATTTATTTTTGAGGCAGAGAGAGACAGAGCATGAACAGGGGAGGGTCACAGAGAGAGGGAGACACAGAATCTGAAACAGGCTCCAGGCTCTGAGCTGTCAGCACAGAGCCCGATGTGGGGCTCGAACCCACAGACCGTGAGATCATGACCTGAGCCGAAGTCGGACGCTTAACCGACCGAGCCACCCAGGCGCCCCAGTGCTGGTTTAATTCTATGTGATCTGTAAGTCTTTTCTTCTCATGATGGGTTACACCACAATGAATGAAATACTAATTGCCTTCTTGAAAGTTGCATTCTATTTTTTATTTGACCTAAAGTGTGTCATATTGAATAAAGGGGAGAAAAATGTTATAACGTAAACACCTAGCTGAACTGAAAACTACGAAACATTGCTGACAGAGCACCTAAATAAATACAAAGACATTTGTATTTATTGTATTCATGTGCTGAAAGACTTAATACTGTTCGGATGGCAATACTACCCAAAGCTAACTATAGATTCAACCCAATCTCATTAAAATGTCAACAGAGGGGGAACCTGGGTGGCTCAGTGGGTTAAGCATCCGACTTAGGCTCAGGTCGTGTTCTGTATGGAGCCCACTAAAAACTCTCTGTCCCCCTCTGTCGGTGCCCCTGCCCCGCTTGTGCTCTCTCTCAAAAAAATAAATAAACATGAAAAAAAATAAAATTTCAACAATGTTTTCTTGCAGAAATGGAAAAGATAGTCCTCAAATCCTACGGGATTGCAAGGGGCCCTGAATAGCCAAAAACAGTTCTGAAAAAGAACAAAGTTGGAATATTCCTAGTTTGAAAAACTTATTACAGAGTTATAGTAATCAAAACAGTGTTATATTGGCATAAGGATAGACATATGGAGCAGTGGGATAGAAATGATTGTTTGGAAATAAACCCATTCCTGTGTGGACAATTGATTTTTTTAAATTGTAATAAAATACGCATCACATAAAATGTCTCATCTTAACCATTTTTAAGTATACAACAGTTTAGTGATATTAAGTCATTCACGTTGTTGTGCACCCATCACACCACCATCCATCTTCAGAACCCTTTTCATCTTGCAAATTTGAAACTCTGTACCCCTTAAAGAGTAATATATAAACTAATTTTTGACAAAGATGCCAAGTCCATTCAATGGGGAGAGAGCAGACTCTTCAACAAATGGTTCTGGGACAACTGGATTTCTACATAGGAAAAAATGAGGTTAGACCACCTACCTCATACTGTATACAAAAAATAACTCAAGGTGGATTAACAACTTAAATATAAAGGCATAACCCATAAAACTGATAAAAGAATACAGAGAGGTAAATCTTCATGACCTTGGATTTGGCAATGGATTCTTAACATGACACTAAAAGTACAAGCAACAACAAAAAAATTGGACTTCATGAAAATTAAAAACTATCAGGCACCAAAAGACATTATCAAGAAAATGAAAAGACAACTTAACAGAATGTGAGAAAATATTTGCAAATCACCTACCTAATGAGAGTTTAATATCCACAAGATACACAGAACTCTTGTAACTCAACAACAAAATGAAGAACAACCTAATTTAAAATTGGGCAAATGAATTGAATAGACTTTTCTCCAAAGAAGGCTTACAAATGGCCAGTAAGCATGTGGAAAGATGTCAACAGCATCAGTCATTAGGGAAACGCAAATCAGCCTACAATGAGGGGCACCATCTCAGTCAGTAGAATGAGTGAGCATATGACTCTTGGTCTCGGGGTCATGGGTTCAAGCCCCACATTGGGTTTGGAGCTTACTTAAAAAAAAATCAATAAAGTAAAATATTAAAAAACAACTTTAATGAGATGCTACTTCACACCTACTACAATGGTTATAATTTTGAAAAATGGAAAAATGGTTATTGTTGAAGATGTGGAAAAATTGGAACCATCATGCCTTGCTAGTGGGAATAATAAAATGTTGTAGCCTTTGTAAGAAACAGTTTGGCAGTTCCTTGTACAGTTAAACACAGAATTATCATATGACCCAGAAATTTCACTCCTAGGTATATACGCAAAAGAATTGAAAAGTGTGACTCAGACAAATACTTATATACCAATGTTTATTGCATCATTGTTCGCTATAGCCAAAAGGTGGAAACAACTCAAGTGTCAATCATCAGACGAATGGGTAAACAAAATGTGATCTATCCATACAATGAAACTTGATTCAGCCATAAAAAGAAATTAAGTTCTGATACATGCGGCAACAGGGAGGAACCCTGAAAACATGTTAAGTGAAGGAAGCCAGTTACAAAAGGTCAATTACTGTATGATTCCACTTACATGAAATATCTAGAAATGGCAAATTCATAGAGTCAGAAAGTACCTTAGGTGTTCCCAGGGGCTGGGGGTTGGGGGGGAATGAGGAGTTACTACTTAATGGTTATAGAGTTTCTGTTAGGAGTGATAGAAAAGGAAAAAAGTGGTGATGGTTGCACAACATAATTAACAGCATTGATTTTTACACTTAAAGTGGTTAAAATGGCATATTTTATATTATATATATTTTATCACAGCAAGAAAGCAACTAACTGAACCCACCTCAGTCTGAGCTCCATATGGTTATTAGAGGCTACTTTCTAGAGAGAGTGAGGGGAGAGACATCAATCCATAAATCAGAACCAAGGTGAGGAAGAATGCCTTTATAAAGGTTAGAATCTAAACTTCTGGGTTTTCAATTTTATTTTGCATCGAATTCACCGGTACTAGATGTTTTGTCCTTACCCACAGAGATTCTAGTTCTTTAAGTCTGAGGTGGGCTGGAACACTGATATTATTAACAAGCTCCCCTGAGGTGAGTGTGAGGCAGAAACTGCAAAGAATTTGGCTTCTGCTGCTGCCTGGAAAGCCCCTGACTGCAAGATTCCATCCAGTCTTTGCCCTTTTAATGCCAAGGTTAGGTTCCTGCTCTCCGTCCCTCCCTGCTCACAGCAAGGGCTCTGGACTTCCCTCCGCACCCCCAGCCTGGGGACCAATCAGAGGGGCAGTGTTCTGCTGACTCAGCACCAGGTCACAGTGACTCAGCACCGGGTCTCAGCTGTTCCTCCAGATCTGATCTTGTCGTCCAGCTCCAACCTTGCTCCCATTATCTATCCCAGTTTTGATAATTGGGTCTTTGTTTTGTCACCAAACCCCTGTCCTTTTCTTACTAGTTTTGTCAGGGAAGACTGTCCCTGAATCTTGGTCTCAGGGCAAAGGTTTTCCTGTCTTGGCTTAGTATTTTTTTCTCTTTCTTTCTTTCTTTCTTTCTTTCTTTCTTTCTTTCTTTCTTTCTTTCTTTCTTTCTTTCTTCTCTTTCTTTCTTTCTTTCTTTCTTTCTTTCTTTCTTTCTTTCTTTCTTTCTTTCTTTCTTTCTTTCTTTCTTTCATTCATTATTGAAAGCACTCACTTTCAGCATCTTGTAAGCCCCAGTCCCTCCCCATTCCCAATCCTTCCCAATATGCATACTTCCCATTTAAATCCCCTTTCTTCTCCACTTTATCTCCAGGGATTTGGTGCACCTTTTAAATGCTTACTTAGTTATTTTTCAGAGAGAGAGAGAGCAAGAGCTAGAGACAGAAAGAGAGAACACACACACACACACACACACACACACACAAGCAGGGGAGGGGCAGAGAGAAGGAAAGGGAGACACAGAATCTGAAGCAGGCTCTGAGCTCTGAGCTGTCAGCACAGAGCTCCACACAGGGCTCAAATCCACAAAACAAACCCTAATGAACCATTAAATCATGATCTGAGCTGCAGTTTGATGCTTAACCGACTGAGCCACCCAGGAGCCCGCCCCTCCCCCCCCCCCCCCCCCCCCAGGTTCCCACTTCTAACTCCATTTACCTTTTCATGAACATTCCATCCTGCAGGTCAATCCCAGCAAGCTGCAGTCCAGTGGAAGCCTGTCTGTGAATGCGCTGGCACCTAGCCCTGGTCTTCTTCTTCTCCAGGACTTGACTTCTCATGACTCCCTGGTCCTGGGCCCTGCCCAAATGCCTCTTGGAATACCCCATTACCTCCACTGCTTCCTGCTGCCCACTGAGGGGAAGGGAAAGCTACTTTGTAGATGGCATTCAATGTAACAGATCATTTTCACTCTTTTGGGGGGGGATTAGAGTATGTATGGCACAGAGAGGTAAGGTAACTTGCTTAAGGTGAATCCAGTTGGCAGATGGCAAGACTAGGAAGTGAACTGTGCTGGCTTTCTCTTGCAGGTCTGGACCACCCATGGGGGTGGGAGTTACAGGTGGGAGTGGCACGGAGGTTTCAGGTCTCTGCTGCTCCCTTTCTGTCTCAGCTCATGCTCCCATGCCAGGTAATGCTGGAGGGCACCAGCTGCCTCCCCTGGTTTGTGGAGTATTTGCGGTTCCCAGGCCAGCATGAAGTGCCTTTCCTATGCTCTTTATGGTCTTGGGGGAATGGTCTTCCTAGTTCCTTCTGTGGATGTAAAAGATTAAAAAGTATGTCTTTTGGGGCGCCTGGGTGGCTCAGTGGGTGAAGTGTCTGACTCTTGATTCGGCTCAGGTCATGATCTTCAGGGTTCGTGAGTTTGATCCCTGCATTGAGCTCTGTGCTAGCTGTTCAGAACCTGCTTGGGATTCTCTCTCTCTGCCCCTCCCCCACTTGTGTTCTCTCTCTCTCTCTCTCTCTTTCTCTCTCTCAAAATAAATAAACTAAAAACAAAACAAAACAGTGTTTTTTTTTAAAAAAGTATGTCTTTTAGGCTGGATATTCATAGTAACTAAACTCCTAAAAACCCTGAAGTATCTCAAAAAAAGCTGGGGAGTATATAGTGATAACCTTCAATCTATAACTATTGACCAGCACATTTTTTTTTAGAGCTTCAGCCAGTTAGACCTACTTTGATCTCATTGTCAACAGAAACCCACTTCTCACCTGCTCAATACGCATATAGAGCAAGAAAGGAGCCCCAGAATTGAATATCTCAATTGTCCTATTTAGAGAGTACACCCCAGAAGGTAACTGGTTCATTGTCAAAATGCCCAAAGCATAGCTGAACTGTTTGAAATTTTCTGTAGGGAAAGGAGCCTCTCTAGGATTCTGATGGTCCTGTTAACTCTTCACACTTGTCTGGCCCTCTACAAATTTTTTCCTGGATTGCTCTATGGAAAGGGCAAATGCAATTTCCATCCCAGCAGAATCTAAAGACCAGTCCTATATATGCAACTATTTTAAGGAGGCAAATTTCAGTTCCAAACATAATTTAGTCAATTTCTATTATTAAAACTAAAATCATTCTAGACACCCAAGCACTAAACCTGCAAATGATTTTTTAATTCTCCCAAGTCTGGGGAGTCCCCCTATCCAGCTGCCTCTCCCCTTTTTCCAACCACTTGCTCAGAAAGAAGCCTTCCTCTTGCCTTGGAAGTAAGGCCAACTGCCTTGGCGCGGCATCCACGGCAGTCACAGTCTGGTCTCCACTTACTACGCCAACCTCATTTCCCACGACTCCTCCCGTACAAATTATGGTGCCAGAACATGCATGCTCTCAACCCCATGCCTAATTCATTCCATCCCTGACCTGAATGCCCCACACTTGTAACCCTGAGCCCTAATTTTCCTGCCATGCTAGCTTGAATCTCACTTTGTGGTGAAGTTCCTGATCACATTAGCATACAGTTCTCTCTGCTTTCTCACTTCCTCCTTTGTCACATAAATCGCATAATACTCTGCTTACCACAGTGATCCCGAAATCTAGTTAAGTATTTGGCAGAGTGGATAAGAGGATAGGGTCTGGAATCAGACCATCTGAGCTGGTATCCCAGCTCTGCTGCTTGCTTGCTGTGTGCCCTTTGACAACTCTCTGAAGTTCAATTTCTTCATCTGTGAGACAAGGGCAATAACAGTACCTCACAGGGTTGTTACATATAAAGTTATTTATCCTTTTATGTAGATATTCTAACTTTTTTAGCTACTGTTTGCTTTTTGAAGGTAAGTATTGGTGACTGATGCCACTCATTTCAACTACATCAGAGTGTTCTGGTTCAGGTACAAGAATATATAATTGAGGAATTACCTGATTGAGAAGAGCAGCACCATCTTGCAAATGTAAGCTGTAGGATAGTATAGATCGCAAAAAGCCCAGAAGGAGAGAAAACAATGCTTGGCCCTGGAAGAGAGGGGGGACGAGGGGGGTGGGGGGGAATGTCAGCAATACTCCTGGAGGAAAGAGATTTTCAGATCCTTAGAGAGGGGAGATAAGAGGATTTTGGCCAGTGGATTTGAGGCCCAGTTCATTTCCTTTGGAAAGGGAGTGCCTTCAGCCACCTGGAGGGGTCCTCTGATTCTAGAGTGCTGGAGAAACTAGCTCAGGGCCTGGGACTCTAGGAGGTAGGACTTCCTACAAGTAGGATTGATGGGTGGCTCATGATTGGCTTGAGGCTCAAGGGAGCAAAGGAGAAGAGACTACCATTTTCTTTTTGGGATGCCCAGCCCTTGGAAAGGAGACAAAATTTCCATCTGATAATGCAGACTGTGAATTTGACTGGTGTGTTTCTTGGGCTGAAATCACTTAGGGTGCTTTGGTGTGCAGCATAGTGGTAGTGTTAGTGGTGCTAGTGGGGTGTGTGTGTGTGTGTGTGTGTGTGTGTGTGTGTGTGTGTGACTGGATTGCTGGGGGGTTGTATATGACAGGCTGTGTGTTTGTGGAGGGCATTCAGGCTGGGGAATGGTACAAGCTGGGAGGAATACAGGCCGGGAGAT
Organism: Panthera pardus; assembly: GCF_024362965.1. Taxonomy (NCBI): domain Eukaryota; kingdom Metazoa; phylum Chordata; class Mammalia; order Carnivora; family Felidae; genus Panthera; species Panthera pardus. Next base: position 97,294,647 of record NW_026526810.1, on the reverse strand, counting down.
CCATGTTGGGGGAGGCGAATGACCTGGGCTACAGAATGACTCAAGCTGGGGTGATCTATCTGGGGAGATTCAGCTGGGGGAAGATAGACTGAGGGGGTACAAATTGGGGATCAGGCTGGGGGAGGTTGTGTTAGATTTCTAGTGCTGTGTAACAAATAATCACAAATTTAGCGGTTTAAAACAACACCTGTTTATTAATTCCAGTTCTGTAGGTCAGAAGTCCAGGCCCAATATAGCTGTCTCTACTCAGGCTATCAGAAGGCTAAAATCAAGAGGTCTGCTGGGCTGTGTTCCTTTTTGGAGCTCAGGGTCCCCTTTCAAGCTCACATAATTGTTGGAATTCAGTTCCTTGTGGTTGTAGAACTGAGACCCCCATTTTCTTGCTGGCTGTTGGCAGGGGCCACTCTTAGCAACCAGAAGGCACTCTAGTTCCTTACCACATGATCCCCTCTATCTGCTCTCTCGTGCTTCACATTGCTGACTTACCTGTGTTAGCTTCCTGAACCAGATTTAAAGGGCTCATATGATCAGGCCCACCCAGGTCATCTCTCTATTTTAAAGTCAACAGATTCGGGGGCACCTGGGTGGATCAGGTGGTTAAGCGTCTGACTCTTTAATTTGGCTCAGGACATGATCTCATGATTCGTTAGATCGAGCCCCGCATTGGGCTCTGTGCTGACAGTGAGGACCTTGCTTGGGATTCTTTCTCCCTCTCTCTCTGATCCTCTTGCATGCATGCTCGCTTGCTCTCTCTCTCTCTCTCTCTCTCAAAATAAATACATAAACACTTAAAGCAAACAGATTTGGGTCTTAATTACATTTGCAAAATCACTTTCCAGGAGCATCTAGATTAGAGTTTGATTGAATGTCTGGGAGAAGGTGTCTGTGCATCAGGGGCCAGGAATCTTTGGGATGGTCTTACAATTCTTCCTTTCACAAGCTGATACAGGCTGGAGGGACATACGCAGGAAGATGTGGTCTGGTGGGGAGAGATGCAAGTTAGAGTTCATTCAGGCAGGGGGGATTCAGGGAGGGATTCAGGCTGGGGTGACTAGAGCTGAGGCGTGATATGGGTTGGTGGGGAGAATATGGTGGGGATGTGTAGGTTTGGGAAGATACCACCTGGAAAGTGATAGGGGCAGAACAGGGTGCAGGAGGTTAGGCTTAGCACCAGCAAAGAGACGGGGTGCCTGATAGATGGCTATTCTGAACCTGAGTGCTATGACAGGGCATGCCCAGGTGTGATGGGGGCCTGAAGAAGGACACTCAGTCCAGCCTAGGCCATCAGGATAGTTTCCTGGAGGTGATCCTCAAGGTGAGTCCTGAAGATGAATAAACATCCTTAGCCAGGCAAAGAAAGGTGAGACAAATGTTCAAGTCAGATAAAAGAACATGAGCCCAGGCACAGATGCATCAGTGTAGATTATGATGCTTAGCTGTAAAGCCAAATCTTTGATTAAGCCATTAAATATGTTCTCTCCCTTCGAAACAGGATAATGCCAGACAGCCCTCTGCAAGAGAGGAAGAGTTCCTGAGTGGGCTTTGCAATCTCTCGCAGTTTCAGTGTCTCATTTGATGAATGAGGAAATTGGAGCAGAGCTATACCTCCATAACTATAAAGTGTTTCAAGATCTCTAAATAAGATAAATATATTGAGTGTCTGTAATAGGCCAGACACTATTACAGTTTGAACCTATCTTTAGCTATGTAAGTGAGGTAATTGCTTCCAGTTAAGTGATTTTTCATAAAATGCTAAATCAATTAAATAATAGCATAATCTTGGCAGATTACAAAATGTTTTCTGCCTGCTTAAGAACATTTCTGTTTGCAGGGAAAAAAAATCGGTATTAACAGGAAGTTCCTATTACTTAGTTAAACTTGAGAGCATTATTGATTAAATTTCTTTGGTGAGATTCTAAGAAAATTCTACAGAATTATGCCACAACAACCACTCTAAAATCTACCCCCAGAAAATTATCCTTTCCATCATAAACTTGAAATTTAAACAGGGGGATATCAATAGGCTCACTTCTGCTCTCAGAAACTTCCTCGAGGGAAAAAAAATTCATTAGTCATCACCTCAGGAAATACCTGGTTTTACACCTGGAAATCAATACCTCATCACTGACTCTGCACTATGTCTCACATAATAGTATCTATGGACAACGTAATGGGTGTTAAGGACACTGTGCTAAGTATTTTCCATATTATCTCATTTAATCTTCCCAACAATCCTAGGCTATCAGAACTATTACTATCTTGTTTTGAAGCTAAAGGCACAGTCCTAGTTCCTAAGCACTTACATTCTAGAACATTTGTTTGCTCTCATCCTAGAAAGACCAAGAATCTTCAGGCAACCTAAGCAGGAAGTTCTTTCCTTCTGCAAGGCACAGGCTCAAAGGCACGGCCAGAGTCTGATATCAGGAAGAGCCACTTTTTTTTTTTTTTAATTAAAAACAATTTTTTTTAATGTTTATTTATTTTTGAGACAGAGAGAGACAGAGCATGAACGGGGGAGGGTCAGAGAGAGAGAGGGAGACACAGAATCTGAAGCAGGCTCCAGGCTCTGAGCTGTCAGCGTAGAGCCCGATGCGCGGCTCGAACCCACGAACCGTGAGATCATGACCTGAGCCGAAGTCGGACGCCCAACTGACAGAGCCACCCAGGCGCCCCAGGGAGAGCCACTTTGTAAAAAAGTACCACTGGTGGACTCTGGCCTGAAATGGGCTTTTATGGGGAGAAGGTCTATCCCATATTCCCTCTCTAAATATGTCACAGTTCTGCTTCAACCAGGGATGCTATTAAAAATACTTGGAATGGCACTGAGCACTACACTAGCCAATCACAAGAGACTTCCAACTCTGCTAGACGTTAACGGGCCCCCCTTTCCTTGGGGTGATGGGAAGCTGGTGGGGGGCTGAGACTGGGAAAAAAAGGGCATTGGGAGGGAGGACTTGTGAGTAACAGCTTGTAGTAATGGATTTACACCAACTGATATGGAAATGCTTCATTATTTTAACAACCATTGTGTATAAAGTAAAACTCCACCTTGGCCTAATCCCACTGAACTTTCCAGAAGGAAGGACTTCTCTCAGACATATCACCCCCAGTCCTCAAAGTTGCAACCTTCAAGGCTATTCTTGAAGAAGGCTGGAAGAGGAAGGAAGGATTCTGAGTCTCCTCTCTATCCCTTGACTCAAGTGCTTTGTCCCTCATTTCTCCAGTCAAAAGTGCACCTTTGGGCCTGGAGGCAGAAATGGAGAAGGAGGAAGAGGGTGGAGGTAACCATCTTGGTCTCCATTTCTTTCTCTGTGATGGGGAAAATGTTTGTATCTTCTAATATTTTTATTTCTTCCATGTCTTTATCATTTGCTTAAGATGCCCTTCATGTCTGCCACATTTCTTCCTCCCGCATAGGGGGATAGAGAGAAGAGGTAAAGCTAATTGCTTATATTTGTGCCTTGGGCAAATGAATGGGCCTATAAAAGTGCTCATGAATGCCTAACGCATTGTCCCACGTGGGATTGAGGTATAGTCTTCAAGGCTGCCTCAAACTCAGCAGCACACTGGAATTCAAGACTCTGAAATCAAAAAGGATAGGGCCAAAGTGTTCAGGCTAGCATCTTCAAAAAAGGGAACAATATACACCATGGAGAAGACCTTAAATTTCAAAAGCAGCAGTACAGAATCTGGGAAGCAAGAAGTATGAGGAAAGAAAACCAGAGACATAGAACTTACAGGAAAATTGGAGTCTGACAGGGATAAAAGGTGTGTGTGTGTGTGTGTGTGTGTGTGTGTGTGTGTGTGTGTGTGTGTGTTTATGAACCAAGCAATATCTGGTCTGAGGGAAAAGTGCTCATCCATGTAAGGTGGCTGCTGAGAACAATGTCATAAAATGAACATCAGCTGGCCACGGTTAGTGCCTTAAAATGGCTTTTACAAAAAGAGAGATGGAAGGAAAACAAAACATGTCACTATGCCTGAAAACCACTTATAGAAAGCTCCTAAAGCAAAAAGAGAAAAGAAAGAACATTACGTGATCATCCCATTTATCTTTACTGGGAATTTTTTGGAGACAAATTCATTTCTTCTTTTGTAGTATTGCCTCACACTTTGGACCAGTCCAAAAGGAAATAATTTCCTCTGTATGAGACATATTTTCAATCATTCTGATTCTGAAGGAGATTTTTTTTACCTTTGGCTATTTTTGTAAACAAGTTACGGAGGAATTGCTTTGAGCAGATTCTGCAAAATGCGTCTTTTATGTCTACTTTATATTGTAGGTCTTGACAAAGAATAAATAAAACAAAACACAGTGCTCTAGCTATTTCAAAGGATCTAGGCCTAGATGGAATATGAGTACTGGATTCACCTTAGAGCAGTTTTTTCTTCTTTTTTATCTTACATGCAGGGTATTTCTTGTTCCTGAGCAACTCCTTTTTATTTAAAACACTTTTTAAAAAATTTTTATTTATTTTTGAGAGAGATGGGGGGCAGAGTGGAGAGGCAGAGAGAGGGAGACAGAGGATCCGAAGCGAAGCTTGAAATCACAGCCTGCTAGGGGCGCCTGGGTGGCTCAGTCGGTTAAGCAGCCGACTTCGGCTCAGGTCATGATCTCACGGTCCGTGAGTTCGAGCCCCGCGTCAGGCTCTGTGCTGACAGCTCAGAGCCTGGAGCCTGTTTCAGATTCTGTGTCTCCCTCTCTCTGACCCTCCCCCGTTCATGCTCTGTCTCTCTCTGTCTCAAAAATAAATAAACATTAAAAAAAAAAAAAAGAAATCACAACCTGCTAGATCACGACCTGAGCCAAGGTCAGACGCTCATCCAACTGAACCACCCAGGTGCCCTTCATGAGTAACTCCTTTTTAAATGAATGTAAACTTTACCAATGAAAAAGACTTCATACTTGTTGTTAGAAGGGGACTTGAAATATCAGTTGGCTCAGTTCTCTGGTTTCAAACAGGACATGTACATGCATGGGTTAACTACGTCTCATAGGATGTAAAAAATAATTAAATCCCGAATCTCAAAGCCCCTTACATTGGACTATATCTTCCCAGTTTGTATGAGATTAATATGTTTCATTCTGAAACTTATCACACTCTATATGTTAGTAGTATTCAGTTTGTGGTTCATAGTTGTAAAATGATGAGCATTACTGTGTTTATTTTGGTAATAAGCTTATGGCCATAATTAAATAGTTGACAAATACTTTTTTGAACAGCTGCTATGTCAAGGCACTGCCGTAGTTGTTGTGGGAGATGTGAGACTATATAAAACACACTGTTTTAATTCAGAGAGCTTATAGTTTTGGGGGAGAGGAAGATGGTTACATAACACATGTACTAACTATATTAAGACGTAGACTTTCCACATAGGCTTTGTCAGAAAGTTCTCATCTGTAGTAGTATAATGAAAACAAGATGATAAAAAATGAGTACTACTTTAGAATTAAAAAAAAAGTTTATTTATTTTGAGAGTGACAGAGACAGCACAAGTGGTGGGCGGGGGCAGAGAGAGAGGGAGAGAGATAGAATCCTAAGCAGGCTCTGCACTGCCAGTACAGATCCTGACGTGGGGCTTGAACCCACGAACCCATGTGGGTTTATGACCTGAGCTGAAACCAAGTGTCAGATACTTAACTGACTAAGCCATGCAGGTGCCCCAAAATGAGTACTACTTTTAGATTGTGAAAGAGGTGTATCAGGCAATGTTATACTATGTGTATAGTATGTGTAATATTTATGTAAAGTTTAGGATGTCTAAAGAGTTGAGTTCAATTATGTATCTCCACCTATACCACATACTTTCCACAAAACAAAAACACGTGTTGACTGATTAATCATGGAACTGAACTCTGTGCCAAAATAAAGGCATAGCCCACATTAAAGGATTCACTGCTCATTACTTAATGACTATGAAACACAAACTCAATTCTGTTGTCATCTAAGACAGTTTGGCCAGAAGAATCAGCCAAAATGTACAGAGACAGGGAATTTAGCAGGAGGATGAGTGCTACGGTGAAGGAAAGTCTTTTTTTTTTCTTCTTTTTTTGTCAATGATGTCTATGCCATATGTAAACTTTGGTAAACTGTCATTCAGATTGTTGGTATTATTCTGGATTTAAGCCTCAAGTATATCTTCATTGTAATGGCATTGGTACTCTATTGAGAGTATCCTGTTCTCTGCTTTTGCTGCCAGGTGCTGCAGATTGAACTTACTTTTGCGTATTTTGAATGTGATGTTAATACCTGCAGCATATTTTCAAAAAGTAAAATAAGCAACATTTGTTGGAAGGCAGATAATAAGCAGTAGTGCAGTTAGCCATGGTAAATATATTTGGTAGTTTCCCCACATTTACAACTATTCCCATAATTTCTTCGTTGAGTGAGCAAATGGTGGTCCAACAGAAACCCTAGCTAGAATGAAATGAAACCTTTTTAAAAACCTAGAACATGGGGTGGCTCAATAGGTTGAGCGTCTGACTGTTGATTTTGGCTCAGGTCATAATCCCAGGGTCATGGGATTCTGTGTTGCCCTCCATGCTGAGTGTGGAGCCTTCTTAAGATTCTCTACGCCCACCCCCAGCCCTTCTCTCCCACTCGTGTGTGCTTGCTCTCTCTATAAAAAAAAAAATAAAAAAAAAAAAAAGAGAGAGAGAGAAAGAAAAAAAAAAAAAGAGAAACCTAGAACAACAGAGAATATACAACCTCTTTCACTAAGCTATTCCAGTCTCTAAGAACTTTCTCTGATAAGAATGCTTCTTTGGGCCTGAGCTTTGCCATTTCTAGTAAAGCCATTTTCTTTAATTCTATCCTTAGTAGATGCAGAGAAGAGTAAACAATCTTTCTTTGCAACATAGGCAGTAGATAATGTATACCATTAAGTCGATAATAAATATCTCATGCCCATTATTTAAGATAAGGAATCTATTAAAATCATCGATTTCTTTACCATTAGGCATACAAAAAAAGAGACAAGGATGGAGATGATTCTTTTGTCTGACATAGTGAAAGGCAATCCATAAGTTTTTCAAGAGTTATAAATGTCACTTTGAATACAGTAATTCACAATGGCCAATTCATTTAGGATTAAAGGATATATTCGATAGGAGATATTAGACCTCTGATGTTCAAATCTCTTTATTTTTTTTAATTTATTTAAAAAAAATTTTTTTTAACATTTATTTATTTTTGAGACAGAGAGAGAGACAGAGCATGAACGGGGGAGGGTCAGAGAGAGAGGGAGGCACAGAATCTGAAACAGGCTCCAGGCTCTGAGCAGTCAGCACAGAGCCCGACGCGGGGCTCGAACCCACATACCACGAGATCGTGACCTGAGCCGAAGTCGGATGCTCAAGCAACTGAGCCACCCAGGCGCCCCTGTTCAAATCTCTTTAAAATAATTTTTACAGTCTCATAAGGACATTATTTATGACTGCAAAAAAAAAAAAAAAAAGGGATGAGATTTCTTTCTTGTAAATGTTTTCACCCTTGACTTTATCTAAAAAGTTTCTGTTTAAATGGCTGTGCTGTTAGCAATTTTGTTTTTGTACCTGCATTAGTAGTCCTTTCCTCTCTCATCATGTTTTTTCAAGGCAACAGACAAAATTTCGTTTGTTAGAATTGAATCAGAAAGTTCAGGGCCTAAAGAACTCTAACACTTAATAAGAGAATGTAGAAAATAAAAGATTTGAAAAAGAAGGGATTGTAAAGCATGTAATATCCTGCTTCTAAAATGAAGACGTTTCTTGGGGAGAGTCGAGAGGCAAGCGGATTCATCTGGGTGTTTGCAAAATAAGACGTAAGTAATAAAAATAGATAAATATAGTGGGCTGTTAACAGTTAAAAGCAACGACAGCTGTTCCAAAGCTTGCTTTAAGGACAACCATTTTCTTATTGGATTTATTCTACTTACCAGTCTTTCTAATAAACTGCATACTAAAGACATAATTTAGTAGGAGTTAAAAATCTAAGCTCATTAGCACCGAAGTAGGTCATGTCAAGTGTTCTGAGGATTTTGGATGCAATAAAAAATCTATCAGAATTAATAAAACAGATTCTAACATCATTACCATTATTTACATCATCATCACTATAACCATCAAATATTTATTGAATACCCAGGGTAAGTATTCTTAGCAATAACTATTTTACACCCAAGTCTACTCCTGGGAATTTCAGCGTAAGAAATTAAAAGCAACCAGGAAGTCCTCAACACAATTAGGGTCAGAGAGTAGCCTGAACAGAGAACATTGGGTGGGAGATGCTGGAAAACTTGTGTTTATAAACTTTTAGGAAGGTCAGAAAGGAAAGACTATCTTTATCTTCTGTAGACTTAAAGGTCCAATTTGCAAATGACTCCTACTTTGCATAGCAGCTCCTGTCCTTCTCCTTCCATGGCTGGACCTCTTTGTTGGGTGCCTTGGCAACCTATAAGAACAAAACATCCAAGAAAGGAGTTTCAGGGAGTTCAAAAATAAAGGGAGAGAAAGTCACAGAGAAAGACGGGAATAGTTTTAAGGGGGTTCCAGGTAAACTCAGCCTTCCAGGAAGATTTTTCCTCAGATGCTTCTTCCATTTCATTTTGTCCTATTGCCTCAAATGCTTGTCACTGGTGTAATTTCAAATGCAATTTCAAACAAACTAAAACTGAAAACATCCTCAGGAAGCAGTGGTGCAGTCTGGGGAAGTCCTGCCAGCTGGGTTTCAAGAGCCCTTATGTGAGCCTTAAGTGGTACTTATCTCGTTGACGTCAGTCCCACCTGGGGTCTCCTTTTCTATTCTGCAAGACCAGAAACCCAATTTTTGTGGGCATTGAAAGTGGATTTGTTACAAACACACATAATCCAGCTCACATATATTTATTTCAGCAGTGCCTTGTGGGCATTATACATGGAAATCAAGCTGTCAGATAGTTAATTGGTACTTGGGAATCAGAGTAAAGAGAATTCGTTAATATACTGTGAAGCATTTCTACCCAATTTGGTGACAGCCTCACCAGAGACACCACAATGCTCGAGTCTGCATTGCCAAGACTCTCTTTTCTGGATGGGATGTGAATGGACATTGTCCATGCCTGGGGTTGGTTACCCAGTTGTTTGCTACATGCGATCAATTCCTTCCTTTCTGACACAAAGATTTTTACCAACCAGGACCAAGTAATCATCTAATACTGCAAAATTTATCAGATAAAATACAGAATGCTCAGTTAAACTTGAATTTCAGGCAAATCATATTTTTAGTATAAATATGTTCCCAAACTGAGCAGACATTCTCTATTTTTATTTACTAAATTGGGGAACCCCAAAACTTCATTCCTGAGCTTCCTTTCATATTACTTTGATTGGAGTTTTGGGTGTTCCCAAATTTTCTTAACACACACATACCATTTCTTTCTTTACTCATAAAAGGCTAATAACATTCATTATGAGTGGATTTATTGATTTGACTTTTAGAGTACAACCTTCCCTGATTTACAATTCGTGTGTGTGCTGGGGTGGAAGAGTGGGTCTTATTATCATTGCCATGTACCAACAGCAGCTGTTGAGACAAATTGCATTAATTAGAGTTGTTTAAAGCAATATACACCATTGGGGAAAGGGTAAAGGACTAGTATAAATGAGTTCCAATAAGATCACTTTTACCGTATAGCTGAATGATTATATTGAGGAAAAGGGAAATAAGAATTCTACTACGGGAGAAGGGTGATTTTAGAGAAGGGAAAACTTTGAGTGTAAGGCAGATCTGGGGAGTGGAGCTTTGTAGTTGGGACTAAGAGTATTATTGGTCTCAAAGGAGAACATTAGGATGTTAGGGATGCAGAGCAGAAGGCAGGAAGAAGTCTAAGAACGTTTGAATATTTCAGGTATGTGTATAAGGCTGGCCCTAGATGCCTGGGGAGCTGGAATCCCTTTCTTCTGTTGTCTTCTGTTCTGTTAGGTCCTCTGGTCCAACCTGACTGGTCAGGCTGTTATTTATTAGTACTATTCTTTATATGCATTTGGGTCAAGTAGACCCAATTTTGTGGTCTAGTTGGGAATCTCACCATACTATATAACATCGTTTTTATGAGATGTGGTACACATTTCAAACAACTGAAATAAAAACAGAATGTTGGAACACAACTTGGTCAGGCTGGGTATGGCTTATCCACCTGGTGGGTATTGAATTCAGGTAGAAGGACTGGTCACAGTATAATGTATTATATTGTATCACACTGAATATACATAAAAAACCAGATCTTATGTATTCAATTCAATTCAACTCAATTACATTACATTACATTCAACAACTGTTGACAACTCTTCTGCAAATGCAAAGATAATCTCTTCTAAAGAGAGGTGGAATGGGTAAGATAACAGTGCATATTTGAGTATTGTGTTAGGTGTGTGGGGTCAAAGGTAAACAAGATCTTGCTCTGTCTTGAAGGTGTTTACAAATACTACAAAACAGGACTAAAACCACTATTATAAAGAAGGGAATTAATAATACAGGAGATAACGCATGTGAAAAGTGTTTTTGCAAATGTCAGGTTCTGTGGGGGTTGTTCTAGAAAAGGCCTTTGGATTCCTGACCTCTCTTTTTTACCCCTAATGAGGGTTAACGGAAGTAAACTGAGTCGTTGACAGACTCAAGGATGGAGATCATGAATTCCTGGTGGCCACAAGACCTTTGGCAACTTACCTTCAGCCTCGGCTTTCTTCCCTGTTAAATGGGGATTACCATTATTTCTTTCAGGGTTACTGAATGGATGCAGCAGGTACTGAGTGAAGCACCTAGCATTGATCTCGGCAGGACTAAGGGCTCAATAAAGCATACTTCTTAGTAGGCGCTTGTTGTTAACTTCTCTGAGAAGGGAACACTTTGTTTGGGACTACTTTACAAGAGCCTACTTAGAGGCACTCCTAAGCCGCACAGTTCACACCAGGAATATCCTGCAGCCTCCGACGTGCACCCTTTGCCCTCTCCAAGGACCAGAGAAATTCGGCTCTTCCAGCGAAAACAGTGCCCTGGCCGAAGGCACCGAGGAGCTGCTGCCACAAAAGGCCAGGCTTCGAAGAGGGACAGCAGGACTGGGGGTGGGGGGGGTCTCCGGAGGGGTCCCAGGAGCCCGGACCAGAGCGGGACGCAGCCCGACCGCTCGGCTCGGAACGCGAGAGCCGAGGCCGGGACGTGCGCGCCTAGGGGCGTGAGGCGTCGGCATAGGGTGTCGGTGCCAGCGGAGGCGGGGCGAGCACATCTCCCCGCCGCCCAATCCCCAGCCCTCGTCGCGGCCTCATGAATAAGCAACAAAGCGAAGCGTCCTCCTCCTGGCGTCCCAGACGGCTGAGGGAGCCGCCGCAGCTGCAGGGGCCGCGCCGGGGATGCCCAGCGCGGGCGCCGCCGCTCTCCTCCGCGCGCTGCTCGGCTGAAGGCGCACAGGTGAGCACGGGCCCGGCTCCTGCCGCTCGAGCGGCCGCGCCTGCAGACGGGGCTCCGCGCAGAGACGGAGCCGGAGCCCGGGGCGGCGTGGGGTCGCCCCGGGAGCGCTGCGGTCCGGGGAGCGCGGCAGCCCGGGGCGCTCCAGGCGTGCGCCCAGAGCCCCCACCGGAACGCTGTGCCCCGACGCGGGGTGCGCGGGGGGCAGCTCGGGGCGCGCTGGGCGCGGCGCGCAGGCCTCGGAGGACTCGCCGCACTCCTCGCTCCAGCCCAGCCTCCCGGCTCCGCACCAGCGCGCGGGCCTTTGTGCTGGCGGGGCTTGCAGGGCTGGCTGCTTTTGTGTGGGCTTTTCTTTCTTCTCTCCCTCCCCTCCCAGTCTCTCGGCGGTGGTAGAGAAGTTCCTGAAGACTCTGATCGGCTCCTTTCAGAGAGCATCGATCGCTGTGTCCCCGATGCCAATCAGTGTCCAGCAGCCGAGGAGCGAAAGGGGGCTGCGGTGGCCACTGAAATGTGTTCTGCTACTTTGCAGAAGACCAACAGTTGAGTGTTTAGTGCAGAAATGTCACGGAACCTCCTTGCTCAGACCCTGACCGGTCCTCCAGGACACGGCAGGAGGATGCTGCTTGGAAAGGTCGCTTAATTGGAAAGAGGGCTTGTGGGTTAGACACGGAGGAGGTCAGGCTCTGCCTGAGACCACGGAATGGCTGGGAGGTGTTGCCTGGAGGTGCCTAGATAGCAAATGTGCCTCCTGGTCACGGACAGAGCCCGACCTGCGTAGATTCCAAATATGTAAGCCATGGCTGGTGAGCGGGCTGAAGGTAGCCGGAGTGAACAAAATATAGGACTCTCAAGAGTTTGGAGTTCTCAAAGATGAGAAATCTTTGCCTTCCCGAGCCGAGCCCAAGGACCTGCCGGGATCTTAGCACCTAATTTCTGTGCAGAGGAGAGAAGACAGGATGCTTTAAAGTGTCTGCATTCTGTCTCTGGAAGTTTTAGTTCCAAACTTAAGGGGGAGCAGGAGTGGTTCACAAAACCATCCATAGAGCTCTGAAGGACTTCTCTAGGAAGCAACATGTGTGGTGAGAATTTGCCTGCCTCCCCTTCTTTTTAGTGTATTTCCTTGATCACACATGATGCTGTTGGACTCTAAGGAGTATTATTGAAGCCAAGCTTATTTAAAGTCATTGACTGATTTCTGCTCACTTGCCGGCAGAAACCCTCTGTAGCATCTATTGAAAGAAACTCACAACCGGGTTTAGATTTCACAGTAGCACAGCATTGCTGCTTTTATACACAGTAGTGATTTAAGAGTGATCTGACTTACACATATGCCTAAGGTAGAGCTGTTGGGTTTGTCATAATAATGAACCAAGCACTTACGCGCTGACTTGATATTGATTGTGTTTATTCACAAAATTCCCAAGACTCACCAAGTCTAAGGTAGCTACGGCAACAGAGCCAATTAGGGAAACGTGGATTTGTCTTTGTTTTCATAGGAGGCTCCTTATCTTACATTCTGGTGTTTCCTGCTAGACTTTTTAATATCATAATTTGCTATTACAGAAATGGGTTAATGCACAGATAGAACCAAATTGGGAAGATAGGCTTACCTGTTATAGAAAATTTCCACTTTTGAACCAAAGGTATACTTATTCTTTATTTAGCAGATGTTTGCCTGAAAAGTTGTGTATGGAATTGAATTTTTTGTTTGTTGAATTTTTTTTCCCTTACATAAGGAAGCTGGGTTTAATCTCTGTAGAATGAAAACTCATTCTATAATTAAGATGTGTGGTCAATCCTGTTTTCCCATATTGTGTTTACGGGTGATTGTAAGAAAAGTATCTGAATCAAGTTTCAGCTTGAAATGTGAGATGTTATGTTTATTCCTTGAAATGTCTACCTGGGGATTACTTTCTCCAGTAAAATCGGGTTTACTTTCTCCATGTCAAATCGGGTCATGGAAGAGAATTGTATGATGGATGGAGAAGAGCTTGTTGACCAAGATGGATTAGGATAGGATTCTGCAACCATCAGGCAATTCCCAGGTCACTTTGTCTACGTGAGAAGCCAAAGGAGGAAGCTCCATGGAAATATCTACAGGGAAAAAAGACACTATGGATGTTTCAAATTGCTCACATTTCGGTAGTTTGAGGGGATCGTATGTCAATATCACACTAATATATCTTAAATTGAATGATACTTAAAACTTTTTCTTCAAACTGTTTTCATGTCTGTTATCATGTTTTGTCTCTTGTCCACCCTTTGAAGAAAACAGAATGAGCATTGTTACCTCCATCTTGCAACAAGGCAGCTGAGTTTCAGTGATTTGCCCAAGGTAGAGCTGGAACTTGAAGCCAGTATTTAAATCTTCAGTTCAGCTTCTTTTCCCAGGGATAGGATGATGCACTAGAGGCCACAGGCACTAACATCTTCATTGGTCTGCAGTGCTGCATTGTGGAGAGAACAAAGCTCTTGGGCTCGGTATGTATAACCTAGTTGTGGTCTGCGGGGATGGTAAAGCACTTTGCTGGTAGTTGCCAGTGTAACCTTCTTGACCCCAGCTTACTCATCCTCTTCCCTGTCAGCACTGATGCTGCTTTGCTCCTAGGGAACCAGGCTTTTCTTTCTAGTTATTCTGTTCTCCCTTCTTCCACTGTGGCCAAACATGCTGCTGAAAGGATCCTCTGTCATTCCAGCTACTCAATTTAAAGTGAAGGATGATGAGGTCCAGATGATCTTAAAGCCAATATATTAGGCCAAGGACAGTTATCAGTAGCACAGTGAGTCAGAAATGGGGTACCGTAATGCCATGTGCCACAGCTGGGTCAATAGGGTCAGAATCTTGATAAGCTTGGCTTTAGACAAATTAAATAGCATTGGCGAGAGAACCTTAAGGATTAAAAAGGTAGGACAATGACAGGTTAATTATTGAGGATCAGGGGATGTACAAAATGGAAAGATAATTAAGACACAAACAAGGGACAGAGTTTTCCTTTTCCCCTCATCAATCAAAGAATCACTAATTGGTTTTTATTTTTATTTTTAATTTATTTTTTAAGTTTATTTATTTACTTATTGTGAAAGTGTGTGAGAGAGAGTTAGAGAGAGAGAGAGCAAGAGCAAGTGGGGGAGGGACAGAGAGAGAGGATCCCAAGCAGGCTCCGTGTTGTCAGCACAGGGCTGGATGTGGGCAGGGCTGGATGTGAGGCTCCATCTCACGAGCCATGAGATCATGACCTTGAGCTGAAAAACCAAGAGTATGACGCTTAACCTACTGAGCTACCCAGACACCCCGCTAACAGGTTTTTAAAAGATGAGATGATAATTGGGAAGCAAGTCGACCTGAAGCTCTGAGACTCGTCACTTGTAAATGCTGATCTATTTTTTTTTTAATGAAATTAACTCTGAAAACCTAAAATATAGCAGAAGTGAGAATGCAGGTAATTATTACTGTTATTAAAATGATACATGGAATAAGTAGCCAAAATTGGCCAGGTCTGAACAAAATACACATTTAGACATGGATAGACCATGCAATTTCATTGAAAATCTTACAGTATAAAATGGAGACTCTGAGCATTCTTTTTCACACTCTTAAACAGTTATTTACGTTCGCTTCACTGCAGCAAATATTTATTGAACACCTCCTCTCCATGCCTACCATTATTAGTAATTATATGGCAGACAAAGGAAGCTAAAACACCAGTGTTTGCATGCAAAGGACCGAATCTCATTTGAGGTGGCAAGACTTACGGACGTGATGATTTGTGCCAGAGAAGTTGGGAGAAGGATGGGAAGAGATTGGGCCAGGCATTTTTGTGACAGCAGTTAGTAAACAGGATGTGGGGGGAAGGCGGCAGGGTTTAGATACCTGGGTAGGGAAGGAGGGAGTGTTCTGGCTAGTGCAGTGTTGTGAGCAAAACTTAGGAACCTGGAATGAGGATGGCAGGTAAGAGGGCAATATACTCGGCTGGTGATGGTTTGTAGGGGAGTTAGTGGTGTGGGTTGTCTTATAGATATGGAATTTGGCGGTTGTAAACTTCGTGACATTAAAGGATGCGTTGGGCAAAAGGGGGCAACATGAAGTTTGACAATTCACAAGTTCAGAAACTAGCACGCTCACGTAGGCAGGTTAATTGTCCTCTGTAAGCCTGTCACTTTCTCAGCTAATAAAAAATGGAGATAATGATAGATTAGGTTGTTGTTAGGATTAAATAAGGTAATTTACATAAGGCACTCACAACACCTGGCATGTAGCATCCTCCAAATGGTGGCCATTTTTGATTGGTTATTGTCATTTTTATTGTTAAGAATAAGCCATCTGGATTGTGTAAAATGGATTGGAGAGAAGAGAGTTTGAACAGGATCATCGGTTGAAAGGCAATTAAAATAGTAACAGTCCAGTGAGGTGATGAGAAGGCCAATTCCAAGAGACATTATGGGGGAAGGATCCACAGAAGTTGTGAAATCTAGACTATAGAGAAGAGTTCAGGATGACACCAAAGTTTAGGTGAAGAAGACGGTGCATTTGAGGTGGTATCCAAGTTTCTTCCAGGGGACAGTGAAAATCTAAGATGAGGCAGCTTTCTTCCCCAAACTCTATACCAGCTACTTACGGTATTTGTGTTTATCCCAAGAAAAGGAAAATATCAGGCAGATTGTTACCAGCTTTTTGGCATTCTCTATAGGCCTCCTGTATCTTGAGTACTCTTAGGGCAATGTTCATGTTCCTTACATACTACCCATGGAACTCATTTCCTTTGGAAAAAAGGAACTTTGCCAGTGATGAGAATGTTTTAACATGCTGGTTCCCTTCTGTGTCTACATGTTGGTAACACAAAATCAGCAGTAGACATTTCAGTTGGAAATGGTGTTGAAAAAGCGTTTAAAAAAATCCTGGTTATTAAATCTAGCAAGACGGCTAAATCTGTATCTTCTTATGTTGTCTTTCATTTGTCTTTGTAACTTGACTGTGCCTCGACTTGACAAAGAAACAGGTTCTGGACTGTATCTATTTAAGATCAAAGACAATGGTTGACAGAACAGCTTATCTGCCCACTGGTGGCAGAAATGCAGTAAATTGTTCAGCGGACTGCCGAGCCATGAGGATACCCCGATAGCAAATGATAGACAAAGTGCTACTGATTTGCTCTGAAAGGCATGCTTTTCAAGCTATTATTAGAAGCCAATACCACTATCAGCAATTTGGTTAGAGTTTATTTACCTGAATTAATGTGCATGGATGGATATAGTAGAAAGAAGGAGCAGCCATGGTGTGAAAGAAAAGTTAGAGAAATATTCTTTTGTATGTTAAATGTTCTTGAATTGAGTTCATTTAAGATAACGAAGACACAGAGTACTAATTAGCAATTAAATTTCTCCACCCTCTCCTTCCCCAGAAAAGTAGGCTCTGGACATTCCTCTGTTTGTTCAGTCAATATTTACTGAGCATTCCCTCTGTGCCAGGCACTTTGCCAGGGAGGGGGTACATGTCGAGGAAAAAAAGAAAAGGCCTACAGCCTGTGATAGATAATCACAGATGATTATTTAGTTTTAGAAATATTGCCATTGTGTTGACAACGGTCAGCCTTTTCTTATTTATTCACTAACGTCATGCAGCTCTCAGTGGAGGACACCATACTCATGGGAGTGGCTGTCTGAACTTGTGCTTTGAAAGATGGAGAAAGGCCTAGAACTTGAAGGTCATTTACCAATTTATCTGAGTTGCAGGCATGTTCCCTGCTGTCATTCTTATAGGCTGTCTTCTCTGCTTCTTTTAAAGTTCGGGCATCGCTTTGAATAGTGGGGAGAAGGAACATATGGCTGCAATACACAGACATAGAATAGGCTTGCAGTTCACCCCCATTTTTTCTCTAGTTGGATTTAGAAAGCAGGTGTCTGACACTTAATTACAGAAGGAAAGTCTTTGAGAGCAATGGCAGAATTCCCTTCGCACAAATTCTAAAGCTCGAGATCTAGCTGGAAATAAAACCTTAAAGGAATATTCTGTTTGGGAAAGGCAATTGAGGCTATGTTAAATCTCTATGGTTTGACTCCCCAAATCTGATTTGTGTATAAAATTCTCCTCTCAGTCTGCATGACTCTAGAACATATAAATAAAATGTGAAACATCTATCCAGTCATTAGAGTGCCTTGCCTACTTGATGGGACAGTTGTTGGAACATGAAAACATTTGCATTTTAATTCTATGCCCTATAGATAAAATATAAAAATGGATTCATGGAAGTAGAAGGGATTTATAAGATTATTTTGTTTAACTCTTCATTTTATCAAAGGAAAAACTGAGGCCATTTGCACAATATCCCATAGCAAGTTCTAGTAGCAAGAAAGCTAGGATTCAGGAATTGTTTTTCTCCTTCTAGTCCATATCCCTCTAAATAATACTGTCATTCATGATGGCCTGTTTTTTTCAGGTTTTTATCCAGAAGCATGGGATCATGTAGACCAAGTTTTTAGGCCACACCCTACATTGTCTGGGATGTTTAGTAAGATTTCATTGAATGGCAAAAATATTTGTTCAGAAAAGGGCAGCTCTTTGAATAGATCGGAGTGTTCTTTAGCTTTTACATATGTTTCATAGTTCAAGTTGTACAAAGACGTAGTTTCATCAATGGTGAACATTCTTGTTTACAGTGCTTCTATATTTTTGTCTTTTTTTTTAATTTTATTTTTTACATTTATTTATTTATTTTTTGAGAAACAGACAGCACAAGCAGGAGATGGGCAGAGAGAGAAGGAGACACAGAATCCAAAGCAGGCTTCAGGCTCCGAGCTGTCAGCACAGAGCCCGATGAAGGGCTTGAACTCACAAACTGTGAGATCATGACCTGAGCTGAAGTTGGACACTCAACCGACTGAACCACCCAGGCGCCCCCTATATTTTTGTCTTAAGGGAGGCAGCAAGCCAGATACTATTACCAAATGTGTTACCTGGCTACGAAGTGGGATTCTTTAGGGGTCATCTAAAGTATGATGATAACTGATGTTCAGAATGTTGACATGTCTTGGCACATGCTAGTCCCCCTTTTTCAAGTATCTTTCCCATATTCTCTCCTTTTAAAATGATGCTAGCTCCCTGTATGTCATTTAATATTTTAATAAAATTGTTGCAGACTCTCATCCCACATAGAGGGAAACTTACCATCCCTCTCACTATCTCTGAAGATTCTTGAGGGGGTGTAGTGACTTCTATTTCTCCTAGTCACCTCTGGCTTCAGTTTTCTTCTGTTGCTAAATTTATGATCCTTGATATGTGCTGGTCCTTTTCTGCACATGGCACCTCATGACATCTTCTCATTCCTGTAGTCTCCCAAAGTACTGTGGATTCAAGATTTCTGTGTGACAAATTGTCCCTAACGTGGTGGCAATCAATGGTTATAATTTCATCCCACTTGTGTGCATTAGGAATTTGGGAGTAGCTTAGCTGGCTGGTTCTGGCTCAAGGTCTCTTAAGCAGTTATGGTCAAGATGCTACAATTGTCTGAAGGCTTGAGTGGGGCTGGGAAGATGACTTCAAAGGTGACTCATTCATGTGGTGCTGGTGGTTTGTCAGGAAGCCTCAGCTCCGAATCTGGGGATTCCTCTTTCTTCATGTAGAAAAATTCAGCCTTCTGTTTTCTCTTCACCTGTCTAGATCATGCTGTAAGGACTTGACCTTTTCTTGGTCTCAGAAAGACCTACAGACTAAACAGGGAAGCTTTGAGCTTCTTAAGGGGAGACGGACCAATGAAAACTTACTTTTTATACTTTATATGTGCACATTATGTGCTTAACCCAAATACTTTAATGATTACACATGAAAGAAAGAAAAAAATTCAACTTTTATAAAGATTACGTTTTTATTCTAGAATTTTCATTCTTAGGTTTAATTTCCTAGAACATCTACAGCATCTGAGAGATTTCTGATGATGGAAAAAGAAAGAGCCCAAACAGCAAAGTAGATAAAAAAAACCCCCGAAACTCATAAATTTTGGGGGGGGGGGATTAGTAGTTTTGCTATAGTTTTAGTTTTAATGAGAGTGTGAGTAGTTTTTAAAAAAATGCAACAAATCTTAATCTAACGATAATGTGTATTCAGGAAATGTTGCTAATTTAAAATGTATTTCATTTTCTTAAAAAGTTTTTTTTCTTAAAAACACCAATTTACATTAACTCTTTTACCATGTCTACTCCTTAGTTTTTGAAACATCAAGGGTTTGCCTTTAATTTTTATGGTTGTTACAGAGAAAAGAAATCATTTAAGTGTTTTAAAGAGGAATTTTAAATGAAAATCATTTACATACTTAAAAAACCTCTTTTTAAAAGTTTATTTATTTATTTTGAGAGAGAGAACAAGCAGGGGAGGGGCAGAGGATCTGAAGTGGGCTCTGTGCTGACAGCAGAGAGCCTGATGAGGGGCTCGAACCCACAAACTGTGGGATCATGACCTGAGCCGTAGTCAGACGCTTAACCGACTGAGCCACCCAGGCGCCCCTACTTTAAAAAACTCTTGCATGGAACTGGTATTCAGTGTTTTATGATGATGTCTTATAAGTTTTAAACCATAGTTGAAAGATCTCTGAATGTAATGTAAATAAATGTAAGGTTTACTTTCTGTATCTTGGACATATTGCCATTTTGGTAGTCATTTGCTTATGTGATTAATAGAGGAATTTGGGGAGAATATTGCAAATGTGACTTCAAGGGTAATTTTTTTTCAAATAGGCATTAAAGAAACAATGAACTTAGTCCTTGAACTCTGTGTGCCTTTTCTAGAGAGCTTCAAGTTAAATCAGCTGCAAAATTCAGCAGGGAAAAATGAACTGGGTTATCCAGTTCTCAAAGGTACAAAGAACTAGAACAGCCATCTCTTCCATACCATCTCTGAGCACCACGCCAAGGAGATGATTTTAACTTCTGACTTTACTTAAAGGGGCTTATTTACAAAATACATTTACATGACAGTTTGATATGCTTTATTTTTCTGCAGGACTCAATTACTGGAATTGTCAACTCTGCCAATTTATGTGCACATTTCTCTTCCACTATGAGCAGACCAATTGTATTGCACATTTGTCTGGCATTCTGTGGCCTTCTACTTCTCAACGTTGCCACACAATGCGTGGCCTTCCCCAAAATGGGAAGAAGGGAGATAGCACATGGTCTTGCAGAAACAGGGCAGCCAGAGAGGATGAACACAGATGACCCAGAAAATGACTCTGTTACTTCAAAGTGCACTCCCCGGTTGGTAGTCTCTGAAGATCCAATGATAGTGTTAGCGGGGCCATCAGCAACATCTTTAAATAAAGTATTTCCTATTAACAAAGAAGCTCATCCAGTAGGAACTGGGCTTATGCAGCCTAATAGTCCTGACATTTACACTGCTACTGAGACAGTGATCCCTGTGGAGGAGGAAGTGTTTGGGTCCAGCCAGCCAGAGAGAGTGTCTTCTGAAAGCCGACTCTCCAAGGCCATGCTAACCAACCCTACCGCTGCAACCGCACCTCTGAATATGGATGAGAAGGAGGAACTCTTCAGTAGTACCCTCATTCAGCCCATTGCGGAAGGGACCACAGAAGCAACACTGGGTTTTCTGAAGCATGTGGATCATCAGTTGTTTGCAACTGAAAGTCAGGAAAGAGTTAGTCTGGGACATTTCCCTTCCTCCGATGTGAATACTAAAGAAATGCTGACCACCAGTCCAAGGACAGAGAAGTTTGAAGCCGATGCAGAACATAGGGCAAGTTTTTCCCCTGGTGCTGAGCCCGCAGCAGGCATGGCGCCTGGAAGCCCCATGCCTGATAGGGAGAAGCCTTTGCAGATGACAGCTGATCATACCCAGACTACTGCCACCAAGCACTGGCTCACAACCTCTGAGTACACCCTGAGTGTTGAGCCAGAAACTGACAGGCCGCTGGGAGCCCCAGGAGTCACAGTGAGTGTCAGCACTGCTGTTCCAGCTGCCTCTGTCATAAGTGATGAGTGGGATGACACTAAATTAGAGAGTGTAAGCCAGATAAAGATCCCAAAGCTTAGAGACAATATGGAGACCCAGGTGGGAATGGCAACGTCTCAGACAGCCCGAGTAACAGATAACGATGCTATGGAAGGTATGGAAGAGGGTGAACCTTTGACAGAGGTTGCAGATGTGGCTCTGGGGCTGCCAGAAGGGGAAACCCACATGGGGACAGCCCTGCTAATGGCACCCGGGGAGGAGCGATCGTCTGCCTTCACGGATCAAAGTTCCTTTACTCCCACGAGTTTGATGGAAGATATGAAAGTCTCTGTTGTAACCCTCTTCCAAGATACTGCAGACTTCATGGAATCCACTAAGGAGAATGATGCTATGTTTTTCATAGAGACCACTGTCTCCATCTCGGAATATGAATCTGAGGCGCATCAACTATTGGGACATACATTGAAAGGTAAAAGAAAGAAAGAAAGAACAAAAATAAACTTTGGGAAGGTTTTGATTTGAATTTCTTATTTTTTAAAATTGGTACAAATGACATATAGCGTTGTATTACTTCTAGGTCTCATTTTATGTTTTTCTTTTTTTTTTTTTGAGTGAGAGTTTAGAAGTTCTCTAAGTTTTGACGAAAAGCAGAAGTAAACAAATACAAAATGTATTTTATGTAGAAATTACACCCAAATACAACCTCTGCATGTAGGCCATTCAACAGGAAACAATTTGTCCCCACCCCTATCATTTGGCAATTTTGGGGACATTTTTGGTTGTCATAACAGACAGGTGCCGGGATATCCAGTGGGCCAAAGAGGCTTGTGAACATCCTACAGCACGTAGGATAGCCCCCCAACCACAAAGACTTTTCTGATCCAGAGTGTCTGTAGTGCTGAGAAACCCTGAAATAGACTGATAGTTTTCACACATGTCGTTATGAAAATGTATAACTATTCAGGAAAATGTTATAGAACTAGCTATATGTTTAAATGGTATAATAAACAATATAGGATATTATTTACATATAGGTGTAAAAAATACTCACACTCCTGATAATTTCTTACCAAAAGCTTTCGGTAATATTTATCTTAACAGCATTAACCACCTGAGTTCTTTGATTTTGTTTTCCCAAAAAGAAATTCCTCTAGAAATAAGAAAAAACCCCAATACTGATGAATTCTCTCTGTTGGCTTAATACTGTACTACTTCCTCTTGGCCTTTATATCTGTGACTGTTATGAGCTGATGAGCCTTACATTTGTTGCTGACGGATAATGTTTTTCTTTTATTATGTGTAGTTGGTCAGATAACAGCATGAGGAAGGATAGACTTAGTATACATACATATGCTCATTCCAAATTGTTTTGGAATATGTTCATCTTGTTATATCAGCTCAGTAGCTCCGTTAATGGAAATTTCAAATTAGTAATATGTTTTATAAAGTGTTGAGATTGAATTAAAATGGTAAGATTGAATTTTACGTGTCCAGTTCAGTTTTTAAGGACCGGAAGACTTAGTATACTGTACGTTTTCGTAGAAGCTTCCAGAAAATGTTTTGTAAGTTGGTTGTTAAATTCCATTGAGAGAGTTGGGTCTCCATTACCATGAAGATATTAGATGTGACTGAATAAGAAGTTTACTTCAGTTTTCCATAACAGTTTAAGATATTCCTGGAGCATTAAGTCATATAGTTCCAGATTATTCATTGCATAATTGAATCTCTGATACTTATGTATTAGAATTGCATAGCTTGTATTAATACAGCCTAAAATGTAAAATGAATTTGATGATTATATGGTTCTTATTTTGATTATTGAATATGCTCCTTTGTCACTTAACTCACTTTCTACCTAATGTGACAGGCATAGTTAGCACAGTGGTTAAGAGCACTAACTATGTAGGCTTCTCTCAACCTAAATTGTAAAGTGGGTAATAATAGCTGATATATCGGAGTATGTGCTAAGTTTTACACGTGTTATCTAATTTAATCTTGGTAACAACTCTATGCGATAGATACTGCTGTTATTTCTAATTTACAGCTGAGGAAACTCAAGGCCCAGAGATGCTAAGGAATTTGTTCAAGGTCACACAGCTAGTAGAGGCTGAGCCAGAATTCAGACCCAGGCAAATTGACTCTAAAGCCTGCATTCTTGACTGCTATGATGTATGGCTTCCATGGAATGGTATTAGTACCTATCTCCCTTTAGTACATTTTAGAAGATAAAATAAGATAATGCTTACAATATAATATACTTAACAGTGCATGTATGTAGCATATAATAGAAACCCAGTAAACATGAGTTACTGTAATTATTACTCCTTTATTCAAAATGCTAACTTCTTTTTCCCCTTCAGAAGTGCAAATGTGAAAATTAATAGATATAAATGCTTCTGAGAATTTTTAAAAATTATTTTTAATCTTTATTTATTTTTGAGAGAGAGACAGTGTGTGAGCAGGGGAGGGGCAGAGAGACAGGGAGGCACAGAGTCCGAAGCAGGCTCCAGACTCTGAGCTGGCAGCATAGAGCCCGATGCGGGGCTTGAACTCATGAACCGCGAGATCATGACCTGAGCCAAAGTCGGACACTCAACCGACTGAGCCACCTAGGCGCCCCGAGAATTTTTGAATATAACTTAGTTCTGTATAATTTGTTTCTTCACAGACTGGTTATGTTGATATTCATAAAAGGGAGCTCAGCTGTTGACCTTCCAATTTTGTTTTGTATTTTATTTTATGTTTTTTATGTTACTGTATTTATCTCTGTCTCTGATTCATCGCTCCTGAAAGCAGCAACACTGAAAACATTTATTTACTGGCATTTTGTATCTGAGCGATCCATTTGCTTTCCCATACCCTGAAATAGATATTTTTTTTTTCTTTTTTTCAGTTTATTAATTATAGAGTGACTTTTTAAGGCAGGGAATTTGTCTATTTTAAAATGTTGTATCTCCCCCTTTTAAGACATCCTCACTCAAGAGATGACAACAGTTGTTCAAGAAACAGAAGCCACTTTATCACTGGTGACACAAGAGCAGCAGGTTTCTACCCTCGAGGTTACCAGAGAAAATGGTAAGATTGAGGAAGGAGAAGAGCCCCCCTCCACCACATCTGGTGTTCCTGCCGTTACTCAGCTGTCGAGGAGATGGGAGCCTCTGGCCACGACACTTTCCACTGCGGCCACGCCTCTGTCTTTTGAAGTTACTTCTGCTCTGGAAGGTTTGTAAGGGAGGGAGAATTTTGGGGGTGGATCTTTTCTGAGTTAATAAGGAATAGAATGAGTGAGGCAGATGTACCCCCATTTGCCTCCACTAACCTAGAGAATGAACAGAAAATGCAGGTGAACGCTCTGTTGTCTGGGGAGATGTGGCAAAGCCTAAAAGGATGAGGGGTTAGTTCCCAAAGCAAAGTCTCCTGGTGGCTCATCACTGGGGCCTGTGAAGGCCAGGCTTCCTGAGAACTCTCTCCTTGTTTGACAGGTCTGGCTGCTAGGAGCCTGGGGGTGGAGTGAAAACAGTGAGGACCAGGGTTTGAATCCCAGCTTTGGCCCTCACTAGTATTGTGGCCTCAAGCAGGTTTCTTAATGTCTCTAAGCCTGGTTTGTGCATCTTTAAATAATGTCTACCTATCTTTAAAAAAAAAAATTTAATGTTTATTTGTTTTTGAGAGAGAGAGAGACAGAGCATGAGCAGGGGAGGGGAAGAGTGAGAGAGGGAGACACAGAATCCAAAGCAGGCTCCAGGCTCTGAGCTGTCAGCACAGAGCCTGATGCAGGGCTTGAACTCATGGACTGTGAGATCATGACTTGAGCTGAAGTCGAATGCTTAACCAGCTGAGCCACCCAAAAGATGCCCCTGCCTATCTTTTATGTTAATTTAATTTAATTTATTTTTGAAGCTAATTTTTCTATTTTGAGAGGGAGAGAGAGAGTGCATGTGTGCGAGTGGGGGAGAGGCAGAGAGAGACGGAAAGAGAGAATCCCAAGCAGTTTCCATGCTCAGCATGGAGACCATGACCTGAGCTGAAATCAAGAGTCAGTCACTCAACTGAGCCGCTCAGGCACCATGCCTACCTATCTTATAGGTTATTTTAAGGATTTGAAATAATGTATACAAAGTGCTTTCTATAAAGGAGGCCCTCAAATGCTCTGATATCTTAAGGACAGCAAAGTTTTCAAATCTTGGTGATTATCGGAATTGCCTGGGGATTACAAAAATTATTATTTAATTATTTTTGGACCTCATGTCTCTGTCTCATTATTTGTTGGTCTAAGTAAATAGGCTTAATTTATTAGCTGAGTTTTTTTTTTTTTTTTTAAATAATGTAATAAATATCTCCTAATCCTGTCTCTCCAAAAAACCCGTGGGGCCTGGTTAGTAACCTACATGTAATCCTATATCTCAACTTCCTCCTCTGACTGGTAACTGTCATCCTGAATCTTGTGTTCCTCATTTCCTTGAATTCCTTTTAGTTTAGTTTTATTAAATGCATAAAATTATGCATTTAAACATTTCAGTAGTTTTTAACTTTATAAAAACAACATTGTGCTGGAGATAACCTTTTTGGGACTTGTTTTACTTAATAATCTATGGCTAAAATTTACCTTATGTGGTTCTTTTGTTTTGACTGTTTATGTTTCATTATGAAAATAGATCGCAATTTATGCATCTAATCTTTATCCAGTCTCTTTTAGCAATTTGCATTTGGGTCATTTCCAGGTTTGGCTATTGTGAACACTGATTGCTGCCATATGCATATTCTCTTGCATATTCTCCATTGTACATGTACAGAGTTTCTCTTGGTTATATTAGCAAGGAACTGAATCGCTGGGCTCTAGGTATGAATGTTTGACTTTAGGGGGCAGTGCCTAATTGTTTTCCAAAGTGGTTGCACCAATGTATACTCTTAACAGCCATGGATGTGAGAGCCTGTGAATCCATATCCTGGGAGTTAAAAAAAATAGTTTTCGGTCTTCACCACCAAGGAGATTCTGATTCAGTAAGTTGAGATATGTGGAAAGCATGAACATCGATTTTTAAAAAACTACCTCAGAGATCCTGATGATCTACCAGACGTGCAAAATAATACTATTCAAGGGTTTTTTATATAGGGGAAAACCTGGAGCTAAATCTGGCTGCTTTGAAATTGAGCATATTCTAGACACATACTCTTACTCTTTGGCTTAATTTTTAAAAGTAGTTCTTGGCATGGGGCGCCTGAGTGGCTCAGTCGGTTGGGCGTCCGACCTCGGCTCGGGTCGTGGTCTCCCAGTCTCGCGGTCCGTGGGTTTGAGCCCCGCGTCGGGCTCTGTGCTGACAGCTCAGAGACTGGAGCCTACTTCGGATTCTGTGTCTCCTTCTCTGTCTCTGCTCCTCCCCCATTCATGCTCTGTCTCTCTTTGTCTCAAAGGTAAATAATCGTTAAAAAAAATTAAAATGAAAAAGTAGTTCTTGGCATATATTTTAATAATTTTTAAAACATATTTTATTAATGTTTATTTATTTATTTTTGAGAGAGAGAGAGAGAGAGAGAGAGAGTGTGAGCGAAGAAGGGGTGGAGACAGAAGAAGACAGAATCCCAAGCAGGCTCTGCGCTGTCTGCACAGAGCCCCATGCAGGGCTTGAACTCATCAACTGTGAGATCATGACTTGAGCCGAAACCAAGAGTTGGATATTTAACTGACTGAGCCACCCGGGCACCCTTAATAATTTTTTGTTAAATTTTCTATCTTTTCCATCGTTCTATTTAAAATTCTGCAAAATCCATAGTATTGTCAATGGAATGAGTGGGGTATTAAAATTTAAAAAGAAAGTTCTGATTTGAGACAATACATTTTCCTGGAAGGTAAAGTGTCTGCCTTGCATAGGTGGATTGATGCACTATGGGAAGAGGGAGCTGGCCTAAGTGCCAAACTTACTGTATATAAGATACTGGTTTCATTAATCATTTGTTACTTAAAAAGAAAAAAATACATGTATACATTTCCCCTAATGATCATCTTTGGGTCAAGTCCTATCTCTTGTGTTTGACAGATCTAATGGACACCATCACAGGGCCAAATGAGGAATTGTTCACACCAGTTATGGGCTCTCCAGTGACTCCGCCTGGAATATTGGAGGAAGCACCCAGCATTTTCCCAGCACTTTCTGATTCTGAGGCACCCTTTGAGACAAGAACCATTGTTCCATCCATTAGCCGTGTTAATACAGCTGCCTCATTTGGCCTGGAACAACTTGAATCTGAAGGTACCCATACATTGAAGAGAATCTTTTCTGTGACTGATTGAGTCACTGAGCAAATGTTGTTTTGAAGATTAAGGAGAATGTATTCCGTATGCAGTGTAGATCAGGGGTCAGTAAACTATGGCCTGGCCAAATCTGACCTGCCATCTATTTTTGTATGACCTGCAAGTTAAGAATGATCTTTACATTTTGAAATGATTGAAAAAAAATTAAAATGAGAATAATATTTTGTGACATGTAAAAGTTAAATAAAATTCAAATTTCAGTATTCCTAAATAAAGCTGTATTGGGACCCAGCTACACTTGTTCATTTACATATTGTCTGTGGCTACTTTTGTGCCAGATTAGCAGGGTTGAGTAGTTGTGACAGAGACTGAATGCCCACAAAGTATAAAACATTTATGATATGGCCCTTTACTGAAAAAGCTTGCTGGCCCCTGGTCTAGATCAGTCGTTCTTAACTGTAGATGAACATTAGGATCACTTGGGGGAACTTTGAAAAAATCCTCATGCCTGATTCCTCCCCGTGATTCTGATTCAGTTGGTGTAGGATACGATCTGTTGTCCACATTTTGAAAGAGTGCTTTAGATGATTTAAAATCTGCCAGCTGGATTGAGGATATTTGTTTATAAGGAAAATCCAAGTTTCCCCACCAGATTTTCTTAGGTAGAAGTTTTAATGTGGGTTGTATTTTCACAGCACTGCTCTGGTTGTTAGTGCTGGGTTTTTCTTCTTTATGACCATCTCTGGGATGTTCATAGGATGCTGTACTATTTGGAGATGGGTAGTCTCTTTACCTGTTAAGACTGAGAAATTCATGCCAAATTGTACTTTCCAAGACACTGGCTTTGAGCGTGAAAAAGATGCTTGGAGCACAGCTGTACACCCACAAACAAGAAGACTGGAAATATGATGAGAGGTCATTTAATTAGTCAGCGTTTTGGCAGGCAAACAGCTTTTGGTTGGAAGTGCAGAATATCCAGAGATTTGTAATGCTGAGTTTCTAATCTAGAAGACAGGTAAGCTTTTGGGAACTAAATTATCTGTGGGTTTGATGCAGTAAAGACATAGGATGTGGTGTTATTTAATATTTTGTCTGCTGTATAGCAGGGAAGGTGGTTCATCCAGGTTTGCAGCAGACTCCCTCACAGACTTTCAGGGTAACACTGGCAGCTTTCTGGCAGAGAAACATGACGTTTTAGGAGTAGTGTGGAGAACTCCATAGTAGAAGGCTGGTTTAAGAAATGGATCAAAGCAAGCTCAGAGGCTGATAGCTCTTGCACTCCACATTGAGATAAAAACCGTATGACTTTGAGATTAATCTCATATTAGCTGTCTGCTCTCCTTGACGCCATCTGGAAAAAGCAGGTTTCCCCAAATTAACCTGCGTTAGAGATGACAGCTTTACCCGGCAGGGCTCATTAAATCAGAGGGAAAAAAATATATTTGTGAGTAATCCATACTTGTGAAACTGCAATAATTTTCTAAATTTAGTAGATGATGGCAGTTGCGTTGAAATATGTGAGAATTTTCTTGACTTGCCTAAGATGTCCTGGAGTTTTAGTGCTTTTCTTCTACACAATTCAATTCCAGCTTCTTTTTGAGAATATATTTTTTCGGTTTTTGATCTAAATTATGATCCTTGTCAAGGCTTATGGAAGACCTTTTTGGTTTAAAAATACTCTGTCAGCTACATTGTTGGGCTTAAGATAGGGTTTTGAATAAGCACACCTTTTCTTCTAGAACCCAGGAAGTGCACAATGTATGTTTGATTAGTGTACATTAATAACATCACAATTAGTTTTATGTTGGTGCATCTACTTTTCTGGAAGCTGAAGTGACTACACGTATTTAAACAGAGAAACCTACTAGATTTCTGTGTGTGTTGGAGGCCTGTGGTTTCAAGGCATGTTTTTCCGCCTTGTCTTTGAGACCTTTGGGCGAAGGATTTTAATTCTATCATAGGGTTATACCCAGAGGAAGATAATGTATTCTTTAAAAAAACATTTTTTGGGGCGCCTGGGTGGCTCAGTCGGTTAAGCGTCCGACTTCGGCTCAGGTCACCATCTCGCGGTCCGTGAGTTCGACCCCGCGTCGGGCTCTGTGCTGACTGCTCAGAGCCTGGAGCCTGTTTCAGATTCTGTGTCTCCCTCTCTCTCTGACCCTCCCCCGTTCATGCTCTGTCTCTCTCTGTTTCAAAAATAAACGTTAAAAAAAAAAATTAAAAAAAAAAATAAAAAAACATTTTTTAAAAAATGTTTATTTATTTTTGTGAGACAGAACGTGAGTGGGAGAGGGGCGAAGAGAGAGGGAGACACAGAATCCAAAGCAGGCTCCAGGCTCTGAGCTATCAGCACAGAGCCTGATGTGGGGCTCGAACCCATGAACCGTGAGATCATGACCTGAGCTGAAGTCACACGCTCAACTGACTGAGCTACCCAGGCACCCTGAAGATAATTTATTTTTACTAGAACAGAGGGTTGTGTGCTACATCAAGTTACCTACCTTTCAAGTTTTAATCTCTGTGATGTGTGGACAAATGACATACAATTTTCCAGTTTAAAGATGTGTTTATTTAATTATATTATTAAATTTTTATATGCTATTTTAGTATCTTCTTTCCCACTAGGGGACAGAAGCATTTCTCCAGAGAATGGAGTATTTTTCTCAATGGGATATGGGCAAGACATGCCATTATTAGATACCAGACACCCAAGGAGCAACAACCTTTGTGGAAATTTCTGAATGTTTATCCTTTAGGGGATGATTAGGGGCTCAAACAAACCTCAAATTCTATCTACTTGGCCCCCTGTCTTCTTTGTCTCCTCCTTTACGGCTCTACAGCATAGTCACTGACTGTCCTTGTTTTCTAGGGCTGTCATAACAAAATACCACAAACTGGATGGCTTAAAACAACAAAACTTTATTCTCTTGTAGTTTTGGAGCCTGGAAGTCTGAAATCAAGGTGTAGGCAGGGTCATGTTCCTTCCAGTGCCTCTAGATGGGTAATCAGCCCTTGCCTCTTCTAGTTTCTGATGAGGCATTCCGTGGCTTATGGCAACATGATTGCAACCCCTGCCTCCATGTTCACGTGGCTGTTATACCTAAGTGTGACTGTACCCAAATTTCCCTCATCTTACAAGGACACCAGCCACTGGATTAGGACTCACTCCAATAACTTCATCTTATGTTGATTGTATCTGCCAATAACCTATTTTCAAATAAGGTCACATTCACAAGTATGGCGGGTTTTGAATGTGTGTGTGTGTGTGTGTGTGTGTATTTATACATTTTATATATTTTATATATATATTTATACACACACACAACACATATACACACACACACACACATACATATAGTGGGGATGCAGTTCAGCACATATCAGGGGTCTGTCTCTGAGAAGTTCACCAGGGGGTTCTGAAGGCAGATGTGCTCTGTCTCTGCAATATCCACTTGAGAGATGTGCATTTGAGAACAGGAGAAGTTGTGATGTGTTCTACATTTCTCAGTCTCTGAAGAGACTGCCTCTATATGTGCATTCCACCTTGTGCCTATTTTAGTAGGTTTTTTACCTTGTCAGCAAAAATAGTTTGATTTTTGAAGGGATAATGGTTTATCTGTCACCTTGCCTGACACACTTTAATTCCTTGTTTATTTATTTTATTTTTTTTTTATTTTAGGGAATCAGTGTTTTCAGGATGGTAAAAAATGCATTATACTTGTCTCAGGCATAACTCCACTAGGGCTGCATTCATCATTTTTAAAATACAAACATGCAAAAGTGTTCTAATTTTTTATTCAAAATAGCATAATGGCAAGTTAGTTGCATATATATAACTACATAAATTAATTTTTGGATATGATCTCTGTATAGGTTGATATCCTTTTATTGTTGAATATTAATGTCTTTCTCTGCTCCAAAATAGAAACTTAACAATTTCTGATTACTTATGAAAATTTACTTGGAGTTTTTTTAATCTTTAGAATATTTAGAATATTTTAGAATATTTTAACTGTAATATTTTAATCCTAATATCAAATGGACTAGGTCTTTCAATATTTCTTACCTAGGGAAATTTTGCTTTCTGTATTTTAGAAATCCAACTGAGGATATCCATTTACTCTGAATAAATCAGACTTACTTTAGTCTTTCTTATATTCCCACAGAAGATGGAAATTTATCTGTGCTGTAAAATTGTAACAATAATTCTGTACGGTGGAAGGTTGTTGCTTTAACAATTCAATATTCAGCAAAAAATCAATTGTGGGTTTATTTGTACCAAGAACTAGGTTTCTAAGTACCTGTAGGAGGTAAAAGTACAAAAACAAAGATTTCTTAGATCTTGTGATTAGGTTTTGGTAATCCTTCCTCACCTCTCCCACCCCCAGACTTCCTCCCTCACTGTTTGAAGTCAGTATTTGAGCCTTCCAGCTAGTGGTAAATGGGAAACTACTTGGTGCTCACCATGGTGCTGACCAGACAGACTTGGGAACAGGATGAATTAGTTTAGATTCTCCCACGATGACTCTGGGTTAGCTTATTGCTCTTCTGCAAGAGAAGAAGAAATACCAGTGTCTCTGGGCTGATCTAACTGATCCTATTTAATGTCCTTGTGTAGGCATAATAGACTGAGTGTTGGGGCTGTATAATCCAGTGCTGTTATCCCAGACAGTTCCCATTTCCTCATGTTTCCAAAGGCCCATTTACTATCGGCTTCATGGAACAAACTCACAGTAATTGACTTGGTAGAGAATTACCTTTTTTGTGAAACTTATAATGTATGTTATATGTACATATATAACATATTACCTTTTTTATCATATCAAGAGATTTTTAATTTTTAATATCAACAGGAACGTCCCATTTAACCTTTTTTTTAACATCTTGATTTTTTTAAAAGTAAGACCAAATATATCATTTAACTTTAGTTTTTTCTTTTCTGAGGTTTTTTCCTTCTTTTTGGAAGACCATTTTGGCTGCCCTTATATTTAGGTTTTTAAAAAACTGCATTTTTGACATCTTTTGCCAGTCAGGCAGCACATGTAGGACAGAAAGCTTCCACTGTTATGTCATTTGTTGCTTAATCTATTTTGGTGACATCCATTTTCCTGCTTTTGTGAGTGGTGTGTGTGTGTGTGTGTGTGTGCGCGCGCGTGTATTTAATTTCATGGATATTTTCTACATTCTTCTGAGAGCATTTCCATTATATATATGCAGCACCTTTTAATTTCCTCTGCTGAAGAGATAGTGGTGTTATCTCTCCTTTCTTATTCAGAGTTGCCAGTTCTGTCTCTGTTCTAGGATTCTCTCTACTGATAACCTAGAAATTTCAGATGAACGTGATGTTGGAAAAGTATGCCTTCACTCAGATGACTGATCGTTCTGGCAGTGTGGAGGACTCATAGTTGCTACCCTAGACAAGATGTTTTATTTTCTTTATTGGTCAGTCAGAAATGAATTGGGAAATACGTTCTTTAAGTGGCATTGTGGGAAAGTCTCAGAGATGCTTTTCTTTACTAGCTCCATTGAGGATGCTTAAAAACTCATGTAGAATTTATAGAAGTGTTTGCTCTTCACTTGCACTTAATTCACAAAATCAATATTTTTGATCTTCCCAGTATGCACTCCTTTTCAGAGAGTGTTTTGCTATTATTTTCTCAATTCTCATGTAACTTTTCAACTCAGAAGGCAGCTAGAATGGATGAATGAGAGAGTATTTAAAATCTCATCCTGAGGCTGTATTTATGAACCGAAGTGGATGTGATTTGCCTTTGGGTGCTGCTCATTGGAATCTGGAAGGAAAGATCAAGGAGAGGAGTAAATTTGAATTGTCTGTTACTTGTAATACTGCAGTGTGAGGTTAAGGATGGTCACTCTAACTGTGTTAAGAATGGATACAAGTTTTGGCTTTTGTTCTTGGAAATGCTTTGGATTTCATTTTCATTTCATTTTGTTTTTTTTCAGTAACAAAGCCACTTAAATGATATGCAAATGGGGAAGATGAGGAAAAGAGTATTTGATGGAAAATGCCCTTTGTTGGATTTTTATTTTTAGTGGTGAATTGATTTGGTGAATTAAATGCTGAATTCTCCTCCCTGCCCCCATGCTTGTTCTGGCAAAAACAATGGGAATTTAATAAAAAACACCAATTTTATAACTCTATTAACATGAACACAGGAAATGTCTAATACTATTGCCATGTACATTAGGGAAGGATGAGCTTTTTTTTTTTACCTTGTTTTTATATGTGCATCGTTTTCACATATATTACATGTCAGATTACAAAACACAGAATTGCTGGTGATTTCAGTTATCGATTGTCTCTTATAGTAAGTCACTTTGTTGTCTTGTCCTGAAGTCCTCACACTTTCTCTGGTATTTATTATAGATCTCTGTTCTTAAGTACTGATATATTGTTTAGGAATAGTATAGTAAATTACTTAGCACTCAGAATGGTCATCCCATGTTTGCTACTACTAATGCTCATATAGCTAGTGGTATTTTAGAAATATTTAAAATCAATATTATGATGTATTACCACAAAGTTTGCTTACAAATTCTGCTGTTAAAGAAAGATAACTGACATTCATTCTGTTTTCTAGTATGCTTTCTTATCATAAGGAATTCATTTGTTGGTATAATTACAATTAAACAAACATTATTCTGGAGCTGATTTTTTCCATCCTTTTTTTTTTTTTTTGGACTCTTTGTTGCCCAGCACTAGAAAGTAGAAAGTTAGCACTGCTTGGTAAAGCTCTCAACCTTAGACACACATGAAATTTTACATCATGGCTCAGGATGACAAAAAGATTTAGCCCCATATTCAGAGGTTTTGTTCATTCATTTACATGCACATTTAGCAAGTATTTGTTTGGGAATTCAGATAATAAGAACAAATGGGAGTAGATCTTACATAAATGTTAGTAGAAGAGTTAAGACAGATACCTAAATAACAGAAATAAAAGGTAGAAGGTGGGACAGTATCATACAAAAAATTACATAAAAAAAAGGACTTTGAGAATTAAGAATGAGAGAGAGCTTAGCCCCAGTTAGAGAAATAAGAAATTGATATTTACGCTTGTGAGTCTTGTGTGTGTGTGTGCATGGGATATTTGTGTGTATAGATTTGCATATATGTATATATATATTATATATATATATATATAATATATATATACACACACATACACACACTCATTATTCTATTGATATTTAAAAAAAAATAAGCGATGACAAACCCCAAAATATGGAAAACATTGTAAAGGGTGGTGAATAGAAGACCACATACACCACACAAACAATCGGTTTATAGACATGTAATCCAGTGTATTTTTCTAATTTAGCTTATTGGTTTGATGAATTATTTTTTTTCCCTAATGTTTATTTTAGAGACAGAGAGAGAGAGAGAGAGAGAGCAAGCAGGGGAGGGGCAGAGAGAGAGGGAGACACAGAATCTGAAGCAGGCTCCAGGCTCTGAGCTGTCAGCACAGAGCCCCATGTGGGGTTCAGACTCACAAACCATGAGGTCTTGACATGAGCTGAGTCGGACGCTTAACTGCCTGAGCCACCCAGGTGCCCTTGATGAATTATTTCTTAAGAATAGTTTTTTAATAACAGAAGCAACTGCTTTTCAATGTAGAAGAGGCAACCAGGTGCTCAGTCTCAGGCTAACAAATAGTTGATTTATTGGAAGCTGTACCATGTCTCTCTTGAGGAGGATTTTCAGAATCCCAAGCAAAAGGATCCGTTCTGAGTGATTCATCTGGGCTCATACTCCAGACTGACAATCCCTCTGAGGACTGGTCTAAACAGGGCTTTGCACGTGTGGGGGTTTCATGCAGTTGTTGAAGCAAACATGTAGCCTAAAACCACATAACAGGCTGTGGAGATTTCAAAGGCATTTCAGATGTTTGCAGAAAATTAAGGCACTTTTTTAAAGGCATGATCTTTCAGTATGAGGCTAGACATAGCTATCCTTTTACTGGTGTAAACAAGATAATTTTGTTGCATTGGAGTACAGGCAACACAAACCTTAGCAATGTATAAAATAATGTAAGGATATTATCAACTACACTTTATCAGGCTGTGTTCATAACCCTGAAGTTGTTTCGGCACCAGACTACCTCTTATCACTTAAGTGTATACATAACCCCAAAGGAAAAGATTAGAATAAAAATACAATGCATCAATTTGAATGGCCTTACAAGATTTAAAAAAAAAAAAAAATTTTTTTTTAACATTTATTTATTTTTGAGACAGAGAGAGAAAGAGAGCATGAACAGGGGAGGGTTAGAGGAAGAGGGAGGCACAGAATCTGAAACAGGCTCCAGGCTCTGAGCTGTCAGCACAGAGCCCGACGCGGGGCTCGAACTCACGGATCGCGAGATCATGACCTGAGCCGAAGTCGGACGCTCAACCGACTGAGCCACCCAGGCGCCCCAGCCTTACAAGATTTTAAGAATGTTCACACTTGGCAACATTGCATTTGTCTTCAAAGATTTACATTGATTCTGCCTTAATTTACCAGTGCCTTTTCTTCTTCGGTCATACTACCTCTGTGTACGTTGTGTGATATCTCTAAACAAAATAATCTATGGAAATTTCTTCTATAAAAAATGTGTAACGAATCTCCAATTTTTTTTTAAATTTATTTTTGATTAAAAAGTTTTTTTGATGTTTATTTTTGAGAGACACACACACACAGAATCTGAAGCAGGTTCCAGGCTCTGAGCTGTTAGCACAGAGCCTAAGGCGGGGCTCGAACCCACAATCTGTGAGATCATGACCTGGGCTAAACTCGGATGCTAAACCAACTGAGCCACCCAGGTGCCCCAAATCTCCAATGTTTTAATAGAAGAAGGAGATTCTCCAGGTGGGCAGAGGGTCTGATACTGCTTCCTCGATTTTCTCAAGGTACCTGCTTCACATGTTCTGTGAGGGGTCCTATTTCTATTAAAACTCTAGCTCGAGCATAGATGAAAACCCTCTCACTTGTTCCAACTGAAATTAGTAGAATTTTTAAAAAGATTCGGCTCAAACCTAAAGGAACATAAACCAAATAAACCAAGAAAATAAAAGAAACACAAAGTGAATTAGGCTCACAAGGTACAAATTTCTCTCTGATCTTACCTTAGCTAATAAGCTCTCAGGACAACCAGGCCCTGACCCATTCCACACTCTGAGAAGGTTTTTTATATTCTGTACCCAAAATACTAGAATAATTTTCAAGCACCTTGCTGGGCTTTCTGGCTACTCAGCTCTTGGCTTGTTTGCTATACAAGGGGTAGCTTCTTTTTTTGTCTTCCTCACCCCTGCCCCCACATGGAAGAGCCAAGGCCAAGATGTAAAGTATCTCTGGGGCCCACCACCAAGTAGGGAATCCCCAATCCCACATCCATATTATCTGTCCTGCTTTGCAGGTTGAAGGACACACTTTCCATCCCTGGGCAAATGACAGCCAGACAACTGTCATGATTGACACCATCCCACCCTTACGAGGAAAGTCCATCTCTGTTAAAAGCATGGTATGATTGATGTCTAGGCAGTGCAAGACTGTTCTCAACATACAAGAAATATACCTGTATGATAATAGGCTCACTCTATCACATCCTGTAATAAATAATACTTAGTGCTATGCTACTCTGTAAACAGAATGCAATGGAGTTCAAGGTGACAGAGGACAGGAAGGAGACATAGAAACAGTTAAGCCTAAACTCATCCTCCTTAGGGGCCTCTCAGACCGCCTAGCCTACAGCGAAGAGCAGTACAGACTAGTGGATAATAGCTCTGGTTCTGGTCTTACATGGACAGTCTATGTTCAAGTCTTAGCTCCATGATGAATGAGCGTTGTGATATTGACCAAATTGTTTAATTTCTTTAGACTTCAGTTTTCCTATCTGTGTATGGGAGGGCTATTGATGTTCCTATCTCTTGCTGTAAGAATAAAATGAGGTCTTGCATGTAGTAAATACTTACTTGACCTGGAGTAAATGCATAATAAATATGAGTATTTTACATCATTTGTCAATTAAAATTACATATCACTTATCATGCACTACTATGTATTAATTGTTACAATGAGATATTCACATCCTCTCCATGCAACCATGGGACAGGGGCCAGGTGGACATTGTAAGTAAGCAAAGAGGAAGGCACCTAAAACAGCAGGGAGTGTTGAGTGTGGTGTGGTGGGATCACACTCCCTCTGATCCAGACAGATCTTGTTTGTATTGTTGCCAGGAGAAGTATGTGAGCTCGGTGATGCCAGATCTTGGAAGTTTTTCAGGATAAGCTGAAAATTTTGATTTTTATGTGAAATATTCTGATTTTTATTTTTATTTTATTTTCCTTTTTAAAATATTTTTATTTTTTTAATGTTTATTTATTTTTGAGACAGAGAGAGACAGAGCATGAACGGGGGAGGGTCAGAGAGAGAGAGGGAGACACAGAATCTGAAACAGGCTCCAGGCTCCGAGCTGTCAGCACAGAGCCTGACGCGGGGCTTGAACTCACGAACCGCAAGATCATGACCTGAGCCAAAGTCGGATGGTCAACCGACTGAACCACCCAGGCGCCCCGAAATATTCTGATTTTTAAAGCATTAGCAATCAATTCACATGTTTACCTATCCTGTTTCATTTTTATTAGTATGCATACCCAAAAAAGAGTCTCTCTTCCTCATTGATCATCAGTTTGTGCTCTTAGATGAGTTCTTCAGACCTCCTTAAGGGCGGATGGACAGGGTCTGATCCTTCTGTCCACATTGGCCTGTAGGTACCAGGCATTGGGTAAATGATTAGTGATGGAGTGTATGGTTTAAGGACCATTATCTTGTTTAATTGACGCGCTTGCTACTTGTCCTGCTTGTTGTTGTTATCATTTGAAATCCAGGGCTTATTCTGGGTCTGAAGTTGAACACTTTTTATGTGAATGAAGAAGTGGTTGCCAGTTATATTCTGCTAGACATTCAGTGGGAATTTGTTTAGATTTCTGGCATCCCATTGTGGGGTCGAACATTTTTCATTTCCTTTCATTGGAATGCATACCAGCATCTGCACTCAGGCAGGTAAGAGGGGATTCAATAAACTTAAATGATTCTTTAAATCCACTTTGGGAAGCCAGAGCTGGAAGTTCTTAAGTTCTCTGGGGTTCATGTCGTTAGTAAGCTTAATAATATATATATTGTGTATATATTCTATTCTATATATCCAGTATTACATGATAAAATGTAAAAGCAATTAGTTGGCAGGAATATTTAAGATTTTAGAAATGTATTGGAATCCTATAAATTTTGAGTCATCTTAACGTTGGGAGCTGCTGAATTTGGTGGATATTATTTCAGAAGCTGCTGGGGTTCCTCAACCCCTTACGATACCAGAGAGCCATCTGCTGGAGATTTGTTTCATATCCTCAAAACAAGTTTAAGTTTTCCTTTTCTGGCTTTTAAGTTTTCTACCCAACTTTATGCCCCAGTTAAAACATCTGGAAACTAAAAGCAGGGTCATCCAAAGTGCATCAGTCTTTTACTGTGGAAACCATTGTGTTACAGTGGCTTTTGATTATATTTGCATAGGGGTTGCCAGGAAAACACACGCCAACAAATGTTTCTTCTTTTAGAAATATCTCACTGGGATGTGTCCGAATCACTCCCTTTAAGGGGGAGGCAGGAGAAAGACTAATAGGTACTCAGCATCTGCCCAGCCAAGCCACCCTGTTCTCCCCACCCCCCCACCCCGCCCCCATTCGTTCTTTTCTTCCTGGGCTCTAATTTGTTTACCTTAGGATTAATGTTAAACTTTGCGAAGGAAATAAAAGGGCCATTAAAAAGAGAAGTGTGACGCTTAAAAGACGATGATTCAGACTGATGACTGCTATTTCAAAGAGGCAGGAAGTGCAGGCGAGATCCTCTTCTTCCTGTAAATCAAAGAGAGACAGTTTAGGTTGGGTAGAGTATTACTGCTGGGGTTCTTCCTACCTCCATTATTGGGGTGATGTAGTCTCAACCAAGGTTCTCTTTGACTCATTAGTAATACTCTGGGGATGCTAGCTACATCTCTAGCTTCTGGAAATCCAAAAATGTCTAAACTGTGACAAAGATGGAATGAGAGACACTGAGGACCTTTGGTGGCAGCTGCCTATTAAATTAATGGGGACTAGACTTTGTAGCAGAGTGAGATCACTCAGGCTGCGACCATGGGGTGACTTTTCTCCCATATGTCCTATTTGATTTCATGGAGAGTTAACCCATGGTTCTGGTCCTGAACAAAATTAAAACTCTTGGTTGTGATAACCTTAGGCAGAAGTGTTTGCAACAAATCAAACAGGCCTGACTTAGACAAAAATTCTGGGTTTAATAAAGCCGTTTGAGGCTGTGCTCCGATATTTAAGCATGCAAGGCAGTTACAACACTAGCTCTGTAGGGCTGTAAGGAAAACAAAGCTTATCAATCTTGCTTTCTGTTGAGCCAACAGTGTAAGCTTAGGGGATAATGCCTGGCAAGCATTTCTTCCTTCGGAAGAAAACCCCCATGTAAGTTCGAAGTATTGTTATGGCTTATAAAATAGCTGTTAAGAGAGTCTGTCAGAGAGTGGCCAGACAGATGAACTTGGCTTAGAGAGGATACTGTCTAGACAGATTTTTATTTTTTCCTCTCTGCTACTTGCAATAGGACATTTCTCTGTTGAAGTTGTGGACACACTACTTAATATCATCAGGCATCTCTTAGCCATGTGGCACTTACCTGACATCTCCGTTTAATGTTTCACAGCTTTCATTTTACAGCTTCAGCTCGCCTCAAGCCCAACAATGAGAAATTGAACCAGGTCGCATCCCTGTTGCACACTGAGCTGTCTACTCTCCAAACACCTATGTTTGTTCTTTTTGGCTGACACCTGAGTCAGTGTTTCACGGTGGTTAGGTGTCACAGTTTTTGACAGTGGACATAATCAGCAAGTGACTTGATCTTAGTAAGAATACTATGGAAAAATCCATTAGCTTCATGGCAAGGAACCTCAGTCAGTGCCTGACGGTGCATCTTGAATTCAGTTCAATGCTGATGCTGGTTCAGCGAGAGTGAATGAGGATTTACATAATGTGTGTCACGTGCTTGGGAGTGGGAACAGTGAGAAGTGGTGGGAGGATATTGTCTGTCACTAGAGGTCGTTACTCAGAAACTGTCATTACTGCCCCCTTGGTGGCGGTTCGCGTCACTGCGATTGTTTGGTATTAGGAAGTAATCAGTGTCAAGTCAGCCTGGGATTAAGGAAGTGCCAATTGCCAGGATGCATTTTCCGTTCCAGGTCACACAACGAGAAGAAATTCTCAGGCTGAACTCTGTGAACCTTCCCTACCTGGACTGCAGTGTTTTCTCAGGGATTCTCAGGGCAAACAGAACTTTAAGTCTTTGATCACTGTGACTGGGTATCTGTTAACATACGGTAAACTGAGAACGGTTGCTTCTTTTTAGAGGTTCGTGTTTTTCTTTTTCTGTTATTTTAATAGGAATACTTGTGTGCGCATGTTTTACATTGACCTACATACTTATTTAGGATTCAGGTAAACGAAAATAAAATTTTAGGTGTAACAAAATTACAAAATTCAGAAAGTATTACCCTATAACTTTTGAATACAGCTTGGTTGTGTTATTTGAATGAGTTCTTCCTTTAGATTTCGTTCTTTGGATCAGGGATCCTGTTATTGTTTTTGGCACAGTTTTATTTGCTGAACGTTTATTTTGTGTCATTGCCCTTTGCGATCAGAGGTGTTCACGACATCCTTGTTGCTCTTGGGTGTAACTAGTTGAAGGCCTGGCTGAAATACAGATGACTGTCTCCTTAGTTTTTATGAATGGAAAATGAATGCGTAAACTGCGGTTTGCTTTGCACCTGTTCTCATATGTTCTTACATGTTGCCTTTGTGCTTGCTGCAAGATTATTCAGAGGAATGTGTTCCTGTTTATTGATTGTTACTCTGTGTATCTTTAGATCTAGGCAGTTGTTAAAAACCTGGATCTAACTCATTGTTTATGCATTCATTCGTCTGTCTATCCATTCAACAAATACTTCGTGAGCATTGCTGATTGCCAAGCACTGTGCTCCTCATTGGTGCCACAACAGAGGACAAGACTATCCTTCCTTTATCCGGTGGTTTTCCACCTTTCTGTGTCAAACTGCAATAAAAATACATTACTTTGGTAATATTAGGAAAGGTGATCATGCCTTTCTTTGTTACCTATTTGTAGGAGTAGTCACTGTTCCATGGGAAATTGTAGCAGGGTACCAGTGACATACTACTAAAGGTGTTTAGCAGCTACAAAAATGATTGTAGGGGCGCCTGGGTGGCTCAGTCGGTTAAGCGGCCGACTTCGGCTCAGGTCATGATCTTGCGGTCCGTGAGTTCGAGCCCTGCGTCGGGCTCTGTGCTGACAGCTCAGAGCCTGGAGCCTGTTTCAGATTCTGTGTCTCCCTCTCTCTGGCCCTCCCCCGTTCATGCTCTGTCTCTCTCTGTCTCAAAAATAAATAAACATTAAAAAATTAAAAAAAAATGATTGTAGAGTCCTACAAAATAAGAACATTGTCTGGTGGACAAAGATAACTAGGAAATAAGGTTAGACTAAAAGAGAACTCTCACTCTTCCTCCTGTCTTCTCTGCATTCTTCCTGAAACTTCCCTTTTCTAGAGCTGTCTTGTCGGGCTTGCTACATAAGTCCTCAAGTATGAAAAGTGACAAATCGTAAACCTTATAAGTTCCTTTGTGTTTTGAAGGGGGGGATGGGTGGTACAAGGAGAAGGCTTTCCTCTCTTATCCCCCACCGCAGTCAGGGGCCCTCTTTTTTTTCCAGTAGAAATTGTATGCTACTCAATAGTGTTTCTGGAGAGAGCATTCCTCCAAGAGAATACTCTGACGTGGTGTATACAACTCATGTCGGGCATTTCGGGACAGGAAGAAGGGGAAGGAAGCCTCTACCAGGGTGTGTGAGTGGAGGAGAGATTATGAGACACGTTGACCTAGGCAATGTCACTGAAATCACATTTTGAAGGTAGTGACCTTCTCGTTGGCCTAGACTTGCTTACATGCATCTCTCTTTTTAGGATGTGAAAGCATGGAGTAAGATGACTTCTGAGGTCCTTTTCATTATGTTTATAGCTCTGTGCTTTATTTTGTCTGACTTTGTTGAGGTATAGTTGACAGATAAAGCTATAAGTAAGATATTTAGAGCGTATAATATGGTGATGGTACACATAACATTGTAAAGGGATTCCCACCATTGGATTGATTAACACTTTCATCACTTCACATATTTACTCTTTTTGTGTGAGGACATTTAAGTTTTACTCTCTTAGCACATTTCAGTGATATAACAGTGTTATCAACTATTGTCAGCACATTATACATTAGGCCTTTGGACCGTATTCATTTTATAGCTGAAAGTTTGTACCCTTTTACCAATCTCACCCTATTTTCTTTACACTCTAGCCCCTGGCAACTACTTTTCTACTTTCTGTTTTTGTGAGTTACACTTTAAAAAAATTTTTTTAGATTCCACCTATAAGTGATAGCATGTAGTATTTGTCTTTCTCTGTCTGACTTATTTTTTTAAAAAAATTTTTGATGTTTATTTATTTTTGAGGGGGAGAGAGAGAGAGGGAGGGAGGGAGGGAGGGAGGGGCAGAGATACAGGGAGACAGAGAATCAGAAGCAAGCTCCAGGCTCTGAGTTGTCAGCACAGAGCCTGACGTGGGGCTCGAACTCATGAACCGTGAGATCATGACACGAGCAAAGTCAGATGTTTAACTGACTGAGCCATACAGATGCCCCCCTGACTTATTTCACTCAGCATAATGCCCTTCAGTTTCATCCACATGGCAAATGACAGGATTTCCTTCTTTTTAAAGGCTGAATAATTTTCTGTTATATGTATATCACATCTTCTTTATCCATTTGTCTGTTAATGGGCACATAGGTTGTTTCCATGCCTTGGCTATTGTGAATTATGCTTCTATGAACACAGGAGTACAGATAACCTCTTTAGGATAATGATTTTGTTTCCTTAGGATATATACCCGGATTTGGGATTGCTGGATCATATAGCTCTATGCTTTAAAAAAAAAATTTTTTTTTTAACATTTATTTTTTTTTGAGACAGAGAGAGACAGAGCATGAACAGGGGAGGGGCAGAGAGAGAGGGAGACACAGAATCTGAAACAGGCTCCAGTCTCTGAGCTGTCAGCACAGAGCCCGACGCGGGGCTCGAACTCACGGACCGTGAGATCATGACCTGAGCCGAAGTCGGACGCTTAACCGACCAAGCCACCCAGGCACCCCCATATAGCTCTATGCTTTAAGGAGCAGGGATTAACTGAGCCCATTGAGGGCCAAGTAGAAGTTGTCCTTGGTAGGTGATAGTGGTCAGTGGTCAACAGTTCAATGATGAGAACTGAAAACTCAGGGCTCGTTGCTCTGGTTATGTCTTTGTGTTCCTAGGGGATTAGTTTCATGTTGTCAAAATCATTCCATCAAGTACAGCTCTTTTAGGTTTGTGGAAAGGAAAGGTAGCTAAAAGTGATTTTATAGTGCTTTAAAAATAAAGAAATGTTCTTTTTGGCCTATGATCAATTTCTGTGTACAGGAGGAAGGTCAGTGAAGCCACCAAATAGTTTTGATGATCCCTGATAATTTTCTCCAAATTCCAAGGAACCCATGCTTTTTCTTTGCTTTAAAAATTTTTCGTCAGGCTCTGGGCTGATGGCTCGGAGCCTGGAGCCTGTTTCCGATTCTGTCTCCCTCTTTCTCTGCCCC
Source organism: Panthera pardus (assembly GCF_024362965.1). Classification (NCBI taxonomy): domain Eukaryota; kingdom Metazoa; phylum Chordata; class Mammalia; order Carnivora; family Felidae; genus Panthera; species Panthera pardus. The sequence goes on along the minus strand of NW_026526810.1, from coordinate 97,250,225 downwards.
TCCCCCGTTCATGCTCTGTCTCTCTCTGTCCCAAAAATAAATAAAAAACGTTGAAAAAAAAAATAAAAAAAATGGGGTGCCTGGGTGGCGCAGTCGGTTAAGCGTCCGACTTCAGCCAGGTCACGATCTCGCGGTCCGTGAGTTCGAGCCCCGCGTCAGGCTCTGGGCTGATGGCTCGGAGCCTGGAGCCTGTTTCCGATTCTGTCTCCCTCTTTCTCTGCCCCTCCCCCGTTCATGCTCTGTCTCTCTCTGTCCCAAAAATAAATAAAAAACGTTGAAAAATTTTTTTAATGTTTATTTATTTTTGAGAGACAGAAAGACACAGAGACAGAGCATGAGCAGGGGAGGGGCAGAGAGAGAGGGAGACACAGAATCCAAAGCAGGCTCCAGGCTCTGAGCTGTTAGCACAGAGCCCATGCGGGGCTTGAACTCACAAACTGTGAGATCATGACCTGAGCTGAAGCCAGATGCTTAACTGACTGAGTCACCCAGGCGCCTCTCCATACTTTTTCTCTATCCAATTTCTTCCTCTGCTTCTCTTTAATTAGAGTCCCTGGTCCATATCCTCCCCCCCCCCCCCCCCCCCCCCCCCGCTTCCAGCTTTACTGGAAGTATGTGAGTTTAAGGTGTACCACATGATGATTTGATACACTTAACATGTTGCAAAATGGTTACCCAAGAAGGTTAGTTAACATTTCCATCTCCTCCCATAATTAACTATTTTTTGTGGTGATAGTATTTAAGATCTACTGTCATAATAATTTTCAACTATGTAATACGATATTTTTTTAAATGTTCATTTATTTTGACAGAGAGAGAGAGAGAGAGAGAGAGCGAATGAGCAAGCACAAGCATGAGTTGAGGAGGAGCAGAGAGAGAGAGAGAGAGAGAGAGAGAGAGAGAGGGAGAGAGAGAATCCCAATATAGGGCTCGATCTCATGAACCGTGAGATCATGACCTGAGCCCAAATCAAGCTTAACTGACTGAGCCACCCAGGCTCCCCTGCAGTATTGCTAATTATCGTCACCGTACTGTACATTAGATGCCCAGAACTTATTTGTGTTATTGTTGGGAGTTTGTACCTGGTCCATCTTTAGCCACTCCCTTCACACAACCAACCATCCATCTCCTTTCCCCACCCCTCCCCCACTAAGCTCTCCTCCCAAAATCTGCTGCTCGGTAAATCTGCCTACTCTACCCCTCCACACAGGCCTGAAGCCAAGCAACCGAATGTGGCTGGAGAAAAACACAACCGTCTTAACATGTCTCACTTTGAATTTATGATGCCGCATCTCACGTGGGCCCACAGGGCTGCCTGCCAGTCCTGCCACATTTTCCAGGGGAATTCACTGGCCCGTTTTCCACGATGACTATTTCACACTTTCAAACCACCAACATTTCTTTTTTTTTTCCTTCTTAGTTTCTCATTTGACTGAGAAAATAAAAGAAAGACGAAGGCAACTCTCACATGTTCCCACCAGCAGATCTATCCTTCTGCCTACACCTGTGCCCACTGCGGTGGAGGGTGTGTGGGAGCCGGCCCGTGCGCTGGATCCCATCCCTTCCCAGTGTTGGCACGGAAGGCAACCTTACATAGTGGCCACCATGGGCGAGGCTTAGTTCTGAGTGCCTTAGGTGTTAACTCAAGCTGAGGCACAGTAACTTGTCCCGAATCCCACAGTCATGGTACGTTTGTGTGGCTCAAGTCCACGTATGCAACCACGCTGCCACACCTCGTCTCCAGACATTCTTCCAGCAGCCCTCTCCCCTCCCTCCTGAGTCGTCAATATCCCCCGCTCTGCCAGATCTTACCCAGCAAGTTACAAGCAAATTCTAGCATCTCCTATTTTAAGCTACCTTGGACCCTGCATCTCTCTCCGGCTTCCCCCTTCTGTCCCTGCTCTTTTTTTCAAAAAATTTTCATGCGCTTTTTTTTCTTTTCTTTTCTTTTTTTAGTATTTGTTGCATCTACTGTCTTTTTTTCTAATTTTCTTTTCAACCACTCCTGTCTGGCTTTTATCCCTGTCATTCCACGCAGACAACTTGTGTCAAGTACTAATCACCTCCAAAGTGTCAGAGCCAGAGGTAATGTCACTGACAGAATTCTCAAATTCGTACTCAGGCCCTCAGAAAGGTTTTAGTCCTTTGGTTCCCTTGATACCGCACTCGTTTTGGTTTTTCTCCTACCTTACTTCTTTGCTGGATCCCCCCTCTGTTGGCCAACTTCTAACTCAGGGCTTGGTCTGGATCACGTTCCCTTTTCCCTTTTGCCACACTCATTCTCTTGGTGATCTCAACCAGTCTCAAGGCTGTCAATATCATTGCTTTTTTTTTTAATTTGATTTTTAATTTTTTTAAAATTTACATCCTAATTAGTTAGGGTATAGTGAAACAATGATTTCAGGAGTAGATTCTTTAATGCCCCTTACCCATTTAGCCCATTCCCCCCTCCCACAACCCCTCCAGTAATCCTCAGTTTGTTCTCCATATTTATGAGTCTCTTCTGTTTTGTCCCCCTCCCTGTTTTTATATTATTTTTGTTTCCCTTCCCTTATGCTCATCTGTTATGTCCTCATGAGTGAAGTCATATGATTTTTGTCTTTCTCTAATTTCACTCAGCATAATACCCTCCAGTTCCATCCACGTAGTTGCAAATGGCAAGATTTCATTCTTTTTGATTGCCGAGTAATACTCCATTGTGTATATATATATATACGTATATATATATATATACATATACGTATATATATATATATACGTGTGTGTATATATATATATACACACACGTATATATATATATACGTATATATATACACACACACACACACACACACACACACACCACATCTTCTTTATCCATTCATCCATCGATGGACATTTGGGCTCTTTCCATACCTTGGCTATTGTTGATAGTGCTACCAAAAACATTGGGGTGAAATGTGCCCTTTTGAAACAGCATACCTGTATCCCTCAGATAAATGCCTAGTAGTGCAATTTCTGGGTCATAGGGTAGTTCTATTTTTAGTTTTTGAGGAACCTTCGTACTGTTTCCCAGAGTGGCTGCACCAGCTTGCATTCCCATGTCAATATCATTTCTAAATTGATGACTCCTAGATTTCTATCTCTAGCTTTGATCTTCCCAAGGCTTCTGGCATTTCCATTTGGAAGTCATAGGCATAGCAATCACATAATTAATCTGTCTCAGATAAAATTCTTGATTTTGCTCTTTACCCTTCAGTTCCTAGCTTTAATAAAGTGAGACCTTCCTTCCACATCCCACATCATAATTATCAGCAGGACTCTCTCTACCTTCAGACTGCCTTCACATTACATCCTAAATCTGACCATCTCTTCCAACATCCCTTGTCCAAAGCACTGTCATCTTATCCCCTGAGTTTTGAAATAGCCTCCTAATGGGTCTCTTTGCTAATTTGAAATAGCCTCCTAATTTGTTTCTTGCTCTGATATAGTCTGTTTTTCACCCTGCAGTCAGTCATTGCTCATAAATATATATCAGATCTGGCCCCTGCCTACCCCGTCACCTCATTTCCTGTCCCTTCCTGCTTCCTGGGGCCCAGTCTTTGTCATTCTTTGAACACAGCACACATCTGCCCCAAGGCTTTTGTTTTTGCTGTTTCTTCTATTCTCTGCTACTGGGAATGCCCTTCCTGTGGATATTGACCTAAATTAAAGAGTATTAATTATTTTGGTATAATCTCTTTTCAAACTTTTCCTTGATCTCCCCTCCAAAAAAGCAGGGACTGGAACTTTCCATCTTCTTTTCATTTTTTTAAAAAAATGTTTATATATTTTTGAGAGAGGGAGAGAGGGAGAGAGGGAGAGAGAGAGAGAGAGAGAGAGAGAGAGAGAGAGAGAGAGAGACGGAGAATCCCAAACAAGCTTCGCACTGTCAGTGCAGAGCCCAACGTGGGGCTCGAACTCACATATCATGAGATCATGACCTGAGCCAAAATCAAGAGTCAGATGCTCAACTGACTGAGTCACCCAGACACCCCTTCTTTGCAGTTTTAATCAGAGTGTAATGTTGTATTATGTATCTGTTTGCTGTGTATCCCCTTGAGTGCGTATCAGCTCCGTGAAGGCGGAGACATTATTGCTTTATTCCTAGTGCCTGGAACTAGGTGCTTGATAAATAGTTATTCAATTTTTGGAATAGTGAGAGGTATTAATGCCTACAAAGATAAGGGATATATAAGAATGAAAAAGATTAGGTGTAATATTTTTTAAAAGTTAAAAAAAAAACCCTGTAAATGATAGGTGAAAAGGAATGTGCATGGAGAAAATTGTCTAGAAGCAGAAAAAGAGAGCTCAGAATTCCTGGGTGCCTCTAATCTTCCCTCTTCCCTTCTCCACCATCCCGAGAGAGTTCCCTGTTGCATAACTGCCATGTCAAGAGCCAAGAGAAGAGATCAAGGGGAAGGCCTTCAGTGAAGCTTCAGGGACTTCAGGGGTGCATCCATGGTGAGGGTGGGCCTCAGAGTATTCTTAGGAAATTAAAATTGGTGAAACAAAGTAAAATTGGGTATCTTATGTTTCCTAAACCTACTCCTCTTGAAGCATTGAATGTGACAAACTGTGAATTTAACTCTTATGATGATGGTAACCACAATGATTTTTTTTTTTCAAGTGGTGCTTTTCTGACTGTCTTTGATCAATATCCTATTTCCTAATCTCCTTTAAAGTTGGAATGAGAATAATTGATGTAATTCTTTCCAGCTCCTTGGGTCACTCCTCCAACAGGAGCCAGGAGTGGTATATATACCTCTCACTTAACATGTTGTGAATTCTACTCACTGATGGGGAAGAAGAGTAGAAGGAAAATTGTGCCAAAGTAATCAATTCTTTTGTTTAGTATTATAAGATATGAAAGGATTGGGACATTCCCTTTAAATCCTGTTAGTATTTTAGTATACTTTTCTAATGGGCAAGGCTTTTCTCTTTAATTGGAGTCTGGTTGACACACAATGTTACATTAGTTTTAGGTGTACAACATGGTGATGCGACAAGTTTATATGTTGTGCTGAGTTCACTACAAGTGTAGCTATCACCTGTCACCATACTACACTATTACATACCATCGACTGTGTTTCTTCTGCTGCACCTTTTATCCTTGTGACTTATTCATTCCATAACTGGAAGCTTCTATCTTCCATTCCCTTTCACCCCTTTTGCCCACTTCCCATCCTTTTTCCTTCTGACAACTATCAGTTTGTTGTCAGTATTTATGGGTCTGTTTCTGCTTTGTTTGTTTATTCATTTGTTTTAGTTTTTAGATTCTACACATAAGTGAAATCATATGGTATTTGTCTTTCTCTGCTGACTTATTTCATTGTGTCTGCTGGCATAATACCCCTTAGGTCCATCCATGTTATTACAAATGGCAAGATCTCATTCTTTTTTATGACTAATATTCCATAGTGTGTGTGTGTGTGTGTGTGTGTGTGTGTGTGTGTGTGTGTGTGTGTATACACCCCACATCTTCTTTATCCATTCTTCTATCCATGGATAGATGTTTCCATATCTTGGCTATCGTAAATAATGCCGCAATAAACATAAGGGTGCATAAATCTTTTTGAATTAGTGTCTTTGTTTTCTTTGGGTAAATATCCAGTAGTGGAATCACTGGATCGTATGGTATTTATATTTTTAACTTTTTGAGGCATCTACTTACTTTTTTCCACAGTGGCTGCACCAATTTGCATTCCCACCAACAGTGCACAGGCTTATTTTTTCTTCACATCTTCAACAACATTTTTATTTATTGTCTTTTTGATTCTAGCCATTCTCACAGGTGTAAGGTGATATCTCATTGTATTTTTATTTGCACTTCCCTGATGATGAGTGATGTTGAGCATCTTTTCATGTGTCTGTTGACCATCCATATGTCTTCTTTGGGAAAATGTCTATTCAGGTTTTCTGCCCATTTTTTAACTGGATTATTTGTCTTTTTGGTGTTGAATTATACACATTTTTAAATATATTTTAGATATTAACCTAATGGGGAAATCTTTAATGACCTCCAGAAAACAGGGAAGGGATATTCCCTACCTTTGTACATGTAAATATGACCAATAAATATTTATATTACCTGAACTTTGACTCCAAATAAACATGCTGCATAACAATTATCTGACATAGCTGTGATTTTGAAAGTTTAAAACATAGGTATATGGTGAGCAATAATCCTGCGGTGCTCACATCGCCCAACTTTAGCTATAAAATTTGTATTATTATTATCAACATCATTATTATTATTATTTTAGAAAGAGAACATGCAGTCAGGAGGGGAGGGAAGAGAGAAGGAGAGAGGTAGGGAGAGAGAGAGAGAGAGAGAAAGAAAGAAAGAGAGAGAAGGAGAATCTTAAGCAGATTCTATGCTCAGCATGGAGCCCAACACAGGGCTTGATCCCACAACCCTGGGATCATGACCTGAGCCAAATTCAAGAGTCGGGCGCTTAACTGACTAAGCCACCCAGGCGCTCCTAAAATTTGTTTTAAAAGGTCAAGCACAGTTATTTTGTAGTGTTTGGGTCATTTCAAAAGATTCATATGTAGGCACTTACTGTATTCCTTTATGTTTCTTGTTGGTTTCTTTTTTTCTAGAGGGAGAAGAAGATGAGGATGAAGAGGATGAGGAGGAGGAAGATGAAGAAGAGGAAGATGAGGAGGAAGATGAAGAAGATAAAGATGCAGAGCCCCTGGATGAGAGCTTGGATGGTGATGCTGAGCTGCTGGGGTTTACTCTCCCTGGCGTCACGTCTCAGGAACCTGGTTTAGAACAAGGAAACCTGGGCCCTTTGGAGGGAGCTACCTACCAGGTGCCAGACGCCATCGAGTGGGAGCAGCAGAATCAGGGCCTGGGTAAGAGGCATGCGTGTTTCCCTTTTCCAACTCCCTGTCCTTCTTTTATTTTTCTAAGGTGGCAGCTTGCTTTCTTGGCATCGATTACGGGGCAGAATGGATTTTCTGGTTATGTTTATGGGTGGTTCATTTCAGAAAAAGTTATCACTTTCTTTTTATAGGTTTATATTTAGTGCTGTTAAATAGCCAGGCTCCAAACAGTCTCCACTAAGAGCACAGTTACCTAATTTTTGGAGGGAGTTCCATTTCTTTCCTTCCCAGCTGGAAGACAGCTATAGGTTTTGGGAGGACTTCCAAATGGGGAGGGATGTGAGTAACCAGCGTGCTGAACAAGCAGCGTGAATGGTCTGAAGTCAGAAAACAAATACGTGGGGTTACCTTCTGTCCCTGTAGAATTTGGTGCCTAGCGGAAATTCCTCCCCCACTTCTGTGTGAGCTTTTCACAGGCTTGTCACTTTGCTGTATTCTTATGGCTGCATTCCGTTGTCAGACAGTCTCCGTTCAGCAGCCAGCGTCTGGACACCCGTGTGGTCGCTGTCTCTTGGGTACAGCCCAAATTATCAACGAGAGGCTCTGTGAATGCAGGCTCGCCTCCCCGCTGACACTGTCTTCCCGGTCAGCAGGGAAGCTCCCCTGTCTGTCTCCTCTTGGCTTTTTCTGGAGAGATGTTATAAGCTCTGGGTGATTCCTTGAGGCCTTACTCTCTTGACTTGAGGTAAGGTGACCTCTTCTCCAAAGAAGAACCCTCTCTAAAATTTTCTTGGTCTTTAACAGCCAGCCCCATTTGTAACCTTCAGTGTAGCCGAGGTTAGGTTGAAAAGTCACAGAACCAGTGTTTGGCGATTTCATTGAAAGTGTGGATGTTGGCCTGGAGCTTTGCTCAGGAATATCATACTAGTGTATCTTGGTGCCTCAGTTGAAGTGTCCAATTTAGAATCCTATTGCATATGATTTCTTTTTTAAATATTTATTTACTGGGGCGCCTGGGTGGCTCAGTCAGTTGGGCATCCATCTTAGGTTCAGGTCATGATCTCACGGTTCGTGGGTTCAAGCCCTGCATCGGGCTCTGTGTCAACAGCTCAGAGCCTGGAGCCTGCTTTGGATTCTTTGTCTCCCTCTCTCTTTCTCTGCCCCTTCCCTGCTTGTGCTCTGTCTCTCTCTTTCAAAAATAAAAACATAAAAAAATAAAAAATTTAAATATTTATTTATTTTGGAGGGGGGGGCGCCGAGAAAGAGGGAGAGCAAGAAAACCCAAGCAGGGATTCGATGTAGGGCTCAATCTTACGAACCGTGAGATCATGACCTCAGCCGAAATCAAGAGCTGGGTGCTTAACCGATGGAGCCACCCAGATGCCCATGCATATAATTTCTTAAAGATCGTTCTCCCCTCCCATGAAAACTCTCTTTTTTAGATTGGTGGTGAGAAAGGGTGAGTGCACTAAAATGCGTGTAGAGCTGGGAAATCGCTGTGTCAGTTTATTGCATGGGTGTGCAGTTTAAAATAAGCTCTCTCTGTCTTTTTTTAAAGCTCAAATTGGACTTGTAAAGTTTTGAAGGTTTGCAGGCAAAGGAGGAATGCTTTTCTTTGATGAACTGTCCTTTCCATTTGGTTAATTAGTTCATCCAACAAACCTGACTGAGCATCTACTCTGTTCCTGGTACTTTGCATGGCACTGGGGACACAGAGAAAAACAAGAATAGTGCCTTTTTTGGATTAGAATGGAACTCATTTCATAAAGGTTTCAATGTGGGGAGGGTGAGTTCTATAGTAAAAGTAGGTTATAACAGGGCAAAGCAGAAATACTGAAGGGGGCCCTATTGTCCTCCTGTCCTGCCTTCTTATTCCAGCCTGATGCACAGCTAAGTTTTCTTAAATTAGTGATACCAGGTTAGTGATTTTTACGGTTTTAAAAGTGATTCCCACAGGGAATTTTTTTTTAATATATCAGGTTTTTCTGTTAATAATTTACCATTTCCCTAGATGTCTCTTACCTTTTATTGTCACTTGCTTTCCCGATAAATTCATTGTATCCACATGTTTTTAGGACTGAGTTTCCTGGGAACCCAAACAAGGAACACATCTTCCAAGCTGTTTTGTTTTGTTTTGTTTTGTTTCTTTCCACCGTGGGAAGACTGTGTTTGAGTAGTGTCTGGGACTAAACTTTTATTTGCTCATCAGCTTTTTCTTGGAGTGACAGGAGTATCTCCTAGTCACTTATAACCAGTACAGCTTCTGGTCAACATTAATTCATACAGTTTTCTAAGTATACTCAGGTCAGATGAAACAGAGGAAAACCTCTATTTGGATTTGGAAAACCTTCTGTGATGGACTTTTGTGGTAGGTAGAATAGTGGCTCCCTAAAGATGTCTATGTCCTGATCTCTGGAGCTTGTGAATTTGTTACCTTACACGGCCAAAAGGACTTTGCCGATGATTAAGTTAAGGATCTTGAGATGGGGAGGTTATTCTGGATCATCTGAGGAGGCCCAGTATAATCACAAATGCCTTTATAAGGGGGAGGTAGGAGAGTCAGAGGCAGACAAAGAGATGTGATGAGAGAGGCAGAGGTAAGAGTGATGTGGTCATGAGCCAAGGGATGCCAGCAGCCTCCAGAAGCTCAGAAAGACAAGGAGATGAATTCTCCCCTTGAACCTCTAGACTATAACCATGTTGGCACCTTGGTTTTAGCCCCTCAAGACCTATTTCAAACTTTTGACCTGCAGAACTCTCAGATAATAAATTTGTGTTGTTTTGAGCCACTAAATATGAAACTAACACAGATTTCAGTAAGCGTTTCATGGAAAGCATCATTTTAGAAAGTAGTACTGCAGGGCAGCTCTAGTCAGAGTGTGAATCTTGTAAACTTTAGTATAGTTTTTTCTTCATGAATCATTAGATATGCAAAAATTGAGGGGCGCCTGAGTGGCTCAGGCAGTTAAGTGTCCAACTCGGCTCGGGTCATGATCTCGCGGTTCATGGGTGTGAGCCCTGTGTCCAGCTCTGTTCTGAGAGCTTGGAGCCTGGAGCCTGCTTTGGATTCTGTGTGTGTGTGTGTGTGTGTGTGTGTGTGTGTGTGTGTGTGTGTGTCTCACTGCCCCTCCTCTGCTCGTTCGCTCTCTCTCTCTCAAAAATAAATCAACATCAAACAAATTTTAAAAATGCAAAAATTGAGACCTTTTAAAAAGAATTCTATTTAATATAATACCATTCTAGTTGACCTTCTTCATTTTTGCTTTCAGGCGGGTTATTTTATTTATAGATTATCACATCCTATTTTACAATATGAATGGTGTTCCAAAGCAAATGCTAAAACCCATATAAACCTTTAAAAATGAACAGATTGAAGTGGGTAGCTGGGATTGGCTAAAAATAACACAAACTCTTTGAATAGATTATAATTTCATTTCCTGTGAAATAACATGAGCAGAAAACTTAGATGACTTTCTAAGGCAAAGCAGTAGATTCATGGCCTCAAATTCTCGGAACTTCTGTTTTCTGCATTGCCACATACACATCACCTCTAAAGCTTTGGAGGGAGATTGCTCAGCTTCTTGATCTTGCTGTTGGGAGGTGTGAGTGGAATGAACTGTATGTCACTGAGAGAGAATTAGGAGTGAAAATCCCCTGTTATAGCAGAGGTGGATCAGTTGATTGGTATATAGGAAGTTCTTTTTTTTTTTTTTAATGTTTATTTATTTTTGAGAGAGAGAGACACACAGTACAAGCAGGGGAGGGGCAGAGAGAGAGGGAGACACAGAATGGGAAGCAGGCTCCAGGCTCCCAGCTGTCAGCACAGAGCCCAATGCAGGGCTCAAACTCACGGACTGTGAGATCATGACCTGAGCCGAAATCGGACGCTTAACCGACTGAGCCACCCAGGCGCCCCATATGCAGAAACAATTTCTTCTCTTATCTAACAAGTTCATTTTCAAATTTATTGGCAAGGACCCGCACAGAGTAGACACTATGACTCACACCACTTCTAATCCTGTTATGTATTATAGTATGTCATACAATTCTGCTTTAAAAAAATTTTTTTTTAATGTTTACTTATTTTTGAGAGAGAGAGAGAGAGAGATAAAGACAGAGCATGAGTAGGAGAGGGGCAGAGAGAGAGAGGAAGACACAGAATCTGAAACAGGCTCCAGGCTCTGAGCTCTCAGCATAGAACCTGACGCAGGGCTCAAACTCATGAACGCTGAGATCACAACCTGAGCTGAAGTCGGACCAGACCAGCCTGCTTCGGATTCTGTATCTCCCTCTCTTTCTGCCCCTCCCCTGCTTGTGCTCTGTCTCTCTCTCTCAAAAATGAATAAACATTAAAAAAAATTTAAAATCCATATGATCCAAGTTGAGTCAGCATATCCATTTTATTTATTTATTTATTTATTTATTTATTTATTTATTTATTTATTTAAAAAGTTTACTTCTTTATTTTGAGAGAGAGGTGAGAGAGATAAAGAGAGAGAATGAGCGGGGGAGGAGGAGAAAGAGGGAGAGAGAGAGAATACCAAGCAGGTTCCACACTGTCAGTGAAGAGCCCGACTTGGGGCTCCATCCCACGAACTGTGAGGTCATGACCTGAGCTGAAACCAAGAATCAGTGGCTTAACCACCTGAGCCAGCCAGGTGCCCTGACATATCTATTATAATGTTTAAACATTTCCAGTGCAATTAGTACCTGGGGATTCTTTCCTTTTTGCATTCTGTATCTGCCAGGATGCCTTTAGCTATCGGTAGCAGGGACTGTAACTTAAATTGGTTTAAAGAAAAAAGAAATGTATTTTCTCCAAAACAAGAAGTCCAGACACAGAGCTCTTGGGTCAGTTGACTCAGTAGCTCTGCTGTCATCAGTGACCCAAATTTGCCCACCTTGCTGCACTGTCCTGCTTGGTGTGCTGACTTTGCCCCTGGACTGGCCTCCTTACAGCTGTTGGTATGGCTGCAACAGCTTCACGTGTCACACCGGGAAAAGACACTGTCCAGCGAAACCAGGAGGCTATCTTTTCACCGTATTTCTTTCTTCAGAGACAGGAAGCTTTCCAAGAATCCCCCAGCAGAATTCTTGCCTCCAATTGGCTGGGGTTAGGTCACATGCCCATTTCTAAATGGTCGTTGCAAGGGGAGTGTGGTCACGTGGCTGGTGGAATGGGTGGAGGTGAGTGTCAGTCACCAGGTCTATCAGCCAGGGTTCATGTGTTTTTCTGTTCACTTCCTTGTAGCTGATACTATCCATGTCTCTTCTATCCTCTAAGAATCCCATGACCAATCTTGTTAAAATAATACCTTCATTTTCAATATGTTTCGAATTCATAAGTTCTGGATGAGAGCCTGAGGGTGGCGTTGTTGCATTTTCTTCCTCAGGAGACCATTTTGGCCACTTCAGTTTGGTTGATGTTCTGGATGGACCGTGCTTTCAAAACCATCAAGTAGTTAAGTGCAGGAGTATTACAGCTACCTTCCCTTTCATTTCAAAGCCTACCTCTAGCATTGGAACGGGCTTTTGATTTAGGAAGTGGAATATTTTCCCCTAGAGGTCTTTAAAAATCATAGGGGCGCCTGGGTGGCTCAGTCGGTTGGGCGTCTGACTTCGGCTCAGGTCACGATCTCACGGTCCATGAGTTTGAGCCCCGCGTCGGGCTCTGGGCTGATGGCCCAGAGCCTGGAGCCTGCTTCCGATTCTGTGTCTCCCTCTTTCTCTGCCCCTCCCTCGTTCATGCTGTGTCTCTCTCTGTCTCAAAAATAAATAAAACGTTAAAAAAAATTAAAAAAAATCATGATAAATATTCAGTTAATAACCTAGGGATGTTTGTGGAAAGCAGAAGAATGAAGGGCTCTCATGTATCTATTTTTTTGTCAGACATTCGGTGAGTACCTACTACACATGTGCTATGTGCTGTGGGAATACCGAGAGGCTAACATATGAAGAGGGAACTTAGCATGGGTCCAGAGAGTGGTCCCATAGATGTGAGGTCAGTGGCTGAGCAATTCCACAATGCAGGACTAAATCATCACTTACAACCAGGGGCTGCTTTGAGTAGCAGCCATCTGGGAAATGTGACTTCAAGGGAGCTTTGCCTGATCTCCTAATTTATATCACCCTTTCTGCCTTAACATGATGCCTACTTTTCTTTTTTTTTTTTTAATTTTTTTTTTTAATGTTTATTTGTTTTTGAGAGAGACAGAGACAGAATGCGAGTGGGTTAGGGGCAGAGAGAGAGAGGGAGACAGAGAATCCGAAGCAGGCTCCAGGCCCTGAGCTGTCAGCACAGAGCCCGATGCGGGGCTTGAACTCACAAACCGTGAGATCATGACCTGAGCCGAAGTCGGACGCTCAACCGACTGAGCCACCCAGGCGCCCCTACATGATGCCTACTTTTCAGTACTAGAGCCTTACCTGGGATTGAGATTATGTATCTTGAGAAGGCCTTAGAAAAAAATGCAGATCTGTCTGGGCAGAGTACCTCATTAGGATATTATCATTTACATTTTATTATTAATTTATCAGGTTCATTAGCAGGTGATGTAGGATGATTCTAAGATAAAAGAGAGAGGAATACAGGACAAATGTGTTTTGAATTGGTGGGAAGGTAGAATGAATTGCGGGCAAAGGTGTGGGGGTTAGGCCCTATAGAAACAGCACTTGGGGCACGCAAGTGGCTCAGTTAAGCGTCTGACTCTTGATTGGGGCTTGGGTCATGATCTTAGGTTCCGTGAGTGTGAGCCCCACATTCGGCTCTGCACTGACAACTTGGAGTCTACTTAGAATTCTCTGTCTTTCTCTCTCTCTCTCTCTCTCTCTCTCTCTCTCTCTTGCTCTCGCTCTGCCCCTCATATAGTGCAACATGGGCTATGGCAGCAAGGGAAAATGCTCCACACAAGTAGTGGGAACTGTGAGATTTCAAACATCTATGTATTTTGATGTATAAAATGTTAAACTGTGGATTAAAAGGTTGCTCAGGAAAAAAATGAAATAAAATAAAATGTTGCTCAGGAAGCTGCCAGGGCCAACATAAGTAAGTATGTGTATGGAAGGGGAGGGAGGAACGAAACTTTAATCCAATGTAACCAGCGCAAAGTGAATGGCAGATTGGCTAAAGCCTCCAGACCAGTGGCTCTGGATCTTGGCTGCACATTGGAATTACCTAGAGAGCTGTACAACACACTGAAGCCTGGGTCTTACTCAAGAGGACAACTGCCCCATACTGATCGACTGCTTGTTGTTCCCTTGGGGTAAGGCGGCTTCTGTTCATACAGGAGAATGGAGAAAGGGGATTTTAAGAAGTGTTTGTATATTCTATGAATAGAATCCCCATTGGTAGAGATTTACAGTGCTTTTAGTGATCTTTTGTGTATTGTATTAGCGTGTCTTACGGAAAAAAAAAAACCAGCCAGCTTTATACGGTGACAGAGAGATCAAACTTAAATTCAATACCTATGTTTTAATTTTCCCCAGAAAGCCCTTGGTCACATTACAGACTCCTAAATCTGCACTGGAGACGTTTGTCCCCAGACACCTGCATCTGGGAAGACTGAGCATCTTCCGATATGAGTTTCCTTGGTGGGCACGTGCCAGTTGCCTGGGGTTTCTTTGTGTCCCGAGTTGGTAGCCAGGGTTTCTGGATTTGAGGGTCATGCCATTCGCCCTTACTTTGGGAAGGACTGAATTGTTTTATTTTTCCTAGACAGAAGGAATGGAAGACTTGGGACCTCCCTTTTAACATAGGCAAGGCACCCTGGTGCCCAAGTTTAAAATAGATATTGTGATCCCTCCCTCTCTCTGCCTCACGAGGATGAGCCCCTAAGAGAAATTAGGTCTGCAGAGGAGGACATCTTCCAAGGCCAAGATATTATTTCTTCATAGATCTTTCCATTTGAACTGTTGATTACTTGCAGATTAGTACTAGTTGGGGATTCTAGGGGAGAAAAATCTGTCCACACACCTATGGTGAAAGATTCAACAAACTCATGATTTCCGTAGGTTTTAAAAACACTTATTTCCTGAAGTTTCCATTTACTTATTTTTATCCCTTTGTATTGTAGGTGTTTTTGTCAGAAGCCTTAAATCCTCTTTTTAGCACGAGGAAGGTTATAAATAGGTTAAATTCATAAAAACGAATAGACATCCTTCCCGCTGACCCTTTCCAACTGTGCTCACAAATGTCTGCCAAGGACCACAAAATAGAAATTCGTATGAACCAAGTAGAAAGGTGAGCTGGCCAAGCCAACGGAAAATCAGATGCTGGCCTAAAAACAATTTAATGTACTCTTGTCTCTTTCTTTCATTTTGATGTTCATGACACTTCTGAAGAGTAGTTATGTGTATTGACTACAGTCAAGCTTTTGTGTTCCTTTAACACAGGAAATGTTAAGCTGTTTGGAAAGGAGGAAAGATTGATGGCAGGGATAATTTTGTGGATTGTGCTAATTTTTTTTTAAGACAATGATTTTTCAAGGCTGTTTTTGCACCAATGATCTCAGACTGAACTGAGGCTTCAGGAGTTCATTAATTCCAAGAGTTCTAGGCAGAGCTCATATTGTTAACACACGCACATACACACTTATGCACATTCACAGTTCGGTGTGTGCAAGTCAGCTGTGGGACACTGCACGTTCCCTTCTCCTCTTCTTAAGTTTTCTTTTGAGAAAATGAGCAAGGGAAACCCATAAAATAGAGTTAGTAGAGACTGTCTCTCTAGCACAGAGGCAGCGGCGACTACCTGTGTGTGCAATTTTGTATGTCCAGAGCAGCTAACTCCCTTAGACATAAAGCCTCTCTGGGCATATTTCTGTGTTGCGGAAGGGAAATCAGTCTTGGTGGCTAAAATAAAAATCTTTGAACCAGCTGAGTCTTTCCGGTAATATAGTAGTAAGTTCTGTGTGATCTCAAAGAACTGCCAGCCTCTCAAGCTGGCCTCAGGAAGCCAAAGCTATTTTTGAAATTCAAAGGATTAGTGGTGCAAAGCAAAAATACAACACGGCGAAAGTGAAGGAGGGAGTAAATGTTAAAACAAGGACTCAGAGATTTAGATCAGGTAACTTGGAGACTCAACAGTTTGTGGATCGGAGGCATTTCTTAACATGTATTTGTCTCTTTTATATACCACCGGTATATTCAAGGACCTCCATGAGCTGTCTGGGGTCTATTTTCCACTTCACTTTTCCTGACCTCTGCCTTCATCAGGCTGTAGTCACTGTCACCAGAACATGCATTTCTGCAGACATGCATTTGTCTGTATGCAGCTCTTGCAGAAGCCTTCCTGGCAACCCTAAGTCATGATGAGCCCTCCTTTCTGAAACTCCTCCAACATTTATTGTCAGTATTGCTCAGTTTCTATACACTGCACTGTCTCGTTTTGCTTATTATTTTTGGAGAGCCTCACAACATCTAGCACTTGGCATTGAGTACTGTTGGTTGCTTAAAAGGGGTTGCTTAAAAGCTCTTCCAGCTGGTAACCATTCTGGGCCTGAAACTTTCCAGCACAATTGGGAGGAGGGGTGGGCATGCTTTATTGCACTTGGCCAGTTAAACAGTAGTCCCATATGTAACTATCCTGAGTAGCAATATGGGGCTGAGGTGTGGTTTTAAAATGGATCAGCTCAGGTCACCTGGGTGGCTCAGTTGATTAAATGTCCGACTCTTGATTTCGACTCAGGTCATGATCTCATGGTTTGTGAGACCGAGCCCCTCATCGGGCTCTGTGGTGACAGTGTGGAGCCTGCTTGGGATTCTCCCTCCCTCCCTCCCTCCCTCCCTCCCTCTCTCTCTCTCTCTCTCTCTCTCTCTGCCCCTCTCCCACTCATAATCTCTCTCCCTCTCTCCCTCTCAAACTAAATAAATACACTTAAAAAAATAAAATGGAATTCACCTCAATTAATGGAAAAAGCATTAGCTCGATTCATGGAATAAATGGTAACTGATCAGGTACTGAGGGCTTTCCATAATGCTTAAAACTGACATTAAGCTTAGATATCACATGGCAGGTAGAGCTTCATCTGATATTAACTTTTTTCTTATTCTCTCTACTTACGCCAGAGTAGTTTTTACATCTATTTACAAAGCCTTTAGCAATGAACTAAATATAGCATGCCTTTGGGTCCCATAGAGAGCATAGATAGCATTTTGAAGGCCAGGTTTTCTGGAACATAATCTAACATTTTATTTTACTTCTCTAGCTTTAGTGAGATATCATTGACATATAGCATTGTGTAAGTTTAAGGTGTATAATGTGTTGTATTGATATACTTATATATTGCAAAATGATTACCAACATACTGTTAGCTAACACCTCCATCATATCACATAACTACCATTTCTTTCTTTCTTTTTTTTTTTTGGTGAGTAATTTAACATTTTAGAATATATTTTCAGAATGAACTTTGAGTGATTCTATACTGTAGAACTGATCAGACCTTGGAAACATTGGGCCAGTTACCTCATTGTCTTAGCATCTGAATCACATAGAATCAGAAGACTGCATTCCCACAGTGATCTATCATTTAGAAAATTTCCAAATAGTGAATTAGGTGGCTTGATGGAGGTAAGGCCTTTGATTGCTTCTACCAAAGAATGTAAACAGTCATAGTATCAGCTAGATGAAAGTGAGAAATTAATTGAACCTGATTCTCTTGGCTACTGGATCACAGCTTCCCCAAGTCAGAGAATCTGATTGTCTTTTTTTTTTTTTTCAGTTTATTTTAGAAGAGAGGGAGAAAGCACATGAATGGGATAAGGGGAAAGAGAGAGGGAGAGAGAGGGAGAGAGAGAGAGAGAGAGAGAGAGAGAGAGAGAGAGAGTCCTAAGCAGGCTCTGTGCTGTCAGCACAGAGCTGGATGCCAGTCTCGATCTCACAAACTGTGAGGTCATGACCTGAGCTGAAATCAAGAGTTGGATGCTTAACCCACTCAGCTACCCAGGTACCCCCTGGTTGTCTTTTTGTATCTTGCTTCTGGCTGCAGGAAAATTATAATTATAATAATATTATTTTAAATGCTTTAGGGTACTTCTTTGAAAAAAATGTTCTCTTTTCATGTCTTTAATGCCCTGTACGAGGTCCTAGATATTGGGTTCTTGTATCAAAGTTTCCCTAAAAATAAATTTGGACTGTTGATTATGGAGATCCTTCTGGAAACCTACACTCAAATATCTCAGCTCCAAATTACTCATCTTTATTTATTCAATGATCTGTATGAGATAATAAATAGACTTAATGCTTTACAGAAGCTGAAGCCCTTATCTGAATTTTTGTAATTAAATTTCATTGAATTGGAGAATTAGGAGAAAAAAAATCACATTTCTTTCATTAGGAATGAATTTCTTACGTGAAAACTCAGCAGTCACTTTTCCTTTGGAGAGCTAGAGATGGAGTCTTGGAACTAAGCCAGAAGATAATCTCTTCATCAGCTACAGTTAATAAAAACATTAATAAGGCACGTTACCTCTGAGGAGAGTGCTGTGAACTGAATCCTTTGTAATCAGAATCAGAATCCTAGTAGGCTCTCCTGAGAATTAAACAAGAAGAAATACTGAGAGAATTGGGAAAATTTTCAGAAAGGAAGAAATTAAGTATAAATTGCCCTCTTCGAAAAACACAGAGGAAGTAAACAAAGGTGATGTTAAAAAGCTTCCAATTGTGCTAAACCAAAATTGAGAAAGTGGTGGAAACAGTGTCCTTATTTCCTGATTTGCAGTTACATGCTGCTAAATTAAGTTGAATTACTTCATCAAATGCTATTGCTGCGCCGTATTAAGAATCGAACTATTTGGAGTCTCTCAGACATTATTTGTTTTACTTCCTCTGGATCAGCAAAAGAATGCATTTAACTTTTGCATTTCAGAAAATAGACCAATTTGGTAGTTTTTCCCTGTCTCCAACCGAGACCATAAAAGAAGGATGCTAAAGCCTCAAAGCCAGGCTTAGTGGTCAGGGGAGGTTGAAATCAGCTGGTGAACTTGTTCATTTCATTTTGGCGTTTGAGAATTAATAACCACAGGGTGCTGCCTTTCCAACTCAGAACTATTCTGCTTTTCTGTTGGACAAAAAAGATTCTTTCACAGAACCTGGCACAAAATATAGATATATGGTCAACAAGGGGTCCCAGTTTCAATTCATGTGGAGAATCTTTAAAGTAAACTTCACAAACATACAGATTATCAAGACCCAGGGAAGGAATTTAAAATGAAGGAGTGCTCACAGTGGAGGGGATTTTGATTTACATCTTCCATCTCTAAGTTCTCCTGCAGGGCTGAAATATTTCTGAAATAATGGGATTTGATTTTTAAGCTGCTTCTTTTGAAAGAAGACAACAGCTGTTCAGAGCAGGATGGATTTGATGGATCCTTGGGGATAAATACCCAAAGTAATGTTGCTGACTTCCAACTGCATAAGGTCTGATGTGAGATCAGCCATAGGCACCCGGTGAATGACTACCTGGGTTTGTTTATCACAAGCCTGATAAAGTATTGCACATCCTGCAGGACCAAGACCTTGGGCTTTTTTTTTTTTTTTTTTTTTTTTTTTTTTTTTTTTTTTAAATTTTCAACGTTTTTTATTTATTTTTGGGACAGAGAGAGACAGAGCATGAACAGGGGAGGGGCAGAGAGAGAGGGAGACAGAATCGGAAACAGGCTCCAGGCTCCGAGCCATCAGCCCAGAGCCTGACGCGGGGCTCGAACTCACGGACCGCGAGATCGTGACCCGGCTGAAGTCGGACGCTTAACCGACTGCGCCGCCCAGGCGCCCCAAGACCTTGGGCTTTTGAGCCCTGCCACAGGCAGGGAAGCAGATAGGTAGGGGAGGCCACTCACAGAGTGTTAAGGTGAAGAGTTATTGCCAAGCAGACCTTACTACTCAGGGCTCAGCTATTGAAACCACAGAGACGACTTATTGACTTAACCCACTAATAGAAAAGGGGTGGGGGCAAGCCATGGGAAAACTATGATGCACGGGAGTTTGTTTTCAGAGGACTCTTGTGGGCTTTTCCTGGTCCGTCTCCCTGGTCACCATGTCATCATCCTCACTTTGCAGTCTTCCTCTGAGCTCAGGTGATGGCACCGTAGGACCTCCCTGGGATTCAGAGTGGCTTCAGTCACTTAATCCCTTCCACTGTATCAAACACTGTTTCTCTAAGACCTTGGTTTTAAGACTTTTTGAAGGACCATCAATAATTCATAGTTGTTAAAAGATACATTTTAAAATTAGGATTAATCATGATTCTCATTGAGATATAAAATGAAAATGTCAAAGATTTTTAAAATCTCATTAATTAATAAAGGAACCAGGCAGATGCCTCAACCAGTTCAAAGCACAGATCAAAGAGTCACAAATTTACATGGACTCAAGGTCTGTTAAAATGAAGTTAGAAATGGATACAGGGCCGGGTGCCTGGGTGGCTCAGTCGGTTAGGTGGCTGGCTTTTGATTTCGACTCAGGGCATGATCTTGCAATTGTGGGATCAAGCCCCACATTGAGCTCTGCTCTCTGTGTGGAGCCTGCTTGGGGTTCTCTCTCCCTCTCTCTCTCTCTCTCTCTCTATCTCAATCTCTCTCTCTCTCTCTCTCAATCTCTCTTTCTCTCTCCCTCTCTCTCCCTCTGCCCCTCCCTGGCTTGTGCTGTCTTTCTCTAAAAAGGAAAAAAAAAAAGGGATGCAGGCCAACTTTTTCCAGTATTTTCCCTAGAGAAGAATTATTTGTATTGCTATGAGCTATCTACGATTTAAAGATTTGTAAAATAGTCCAAAGCCAGTGCAGAGCCCTAATGGAATCACATAATTTTCAGGGACTCTAGCACTCCATTACAAGATATTCAGTAATCTCCTCCTTATTCTAAAGTTTACATTTTTTCCCCTTACACACTAAAGTAAGAATACCTTGTAACCCTAATTTGTTTGGAAACATTTATATCGTGAAAGAGTAGTTGTTAACTCAAAGAGCTAAATGGTGGACACTGGATAAGTGGGAGTGTATCTGTCAGGGAGGGCCAGTTGCTGTAACAAACAATTCCCATCTCAGTGACTAACCACAATAGATTTATTACTTGCTCTTCTCATAGTTCCCATAGTCACTCAATTATACTTCCATCACGTGTCTCCACATCTTTTTTGGGCCTAAGCAGCTTCACTGGATCCTCTGTATCTAGCCAGAAGGCAGGAAAAAGAGAGAACTTGGGGAAGCGGGCTGGGAACTCTTTAGCTTGGAATGGACTTACTTTTCTTTCACTCAGATTCTGTAGGTGAGAATTGGTCACATGACCCCATGGGCCAGATGGTCATGGCAGTGATAAATGTGGCTTAGCTGAAGCAAAAGCAGCTTGGTGAGCCCTTTGCGTTTTCAGGGGTCTGCTTCTGTGTGTAATTCTCCTCCTTCAAAGACAATCCCCAGAAAACGGTTTGCTATTTATAAATTATTGCTAGGTCATTAGTGATGAGCAGAATAGTGTCTGCTCTCCAGAAGCATGTGATTCATCGGGAAGAAAAATCTGTAGTGTGAGGCAGGATGTGATATATGCTGTGGGAAAAAAATGCTCTGAGTGTACCAAAGGGTGAAAGAGTAATCTCGACCAGGAGGAACCATGGAAAGCATTAGAAATAACACTAATGCTTGGCAGTGGAGAGCCTAGAATTTGGAGTCAGGAAATCCTTGATTCAATCCTTTGTTTAATCACTATTGACCCTGGATGAGTTTTTAACTTCTCTGAGCCTTGGTTTTCCTAACTCTAAAAAAGGGCATAGTAACGCTTAGTGCCTAGAAGTTTTGTAACATTACATGAGCAAGTATACGTGTGCAAAATGAAGCAAAAGCTCATTTATATGAGATCTTAAACGTTAGGTTGATTTCAACAGACAGCAAAGGGCAAGAGGTCTGCTGAAATAAAGGCCCGTGGGTTCCAATCCTTTCCTGCCTCCCTCCTCACAGAGCTTTTGTATGTTGGGAATTACTAATAAGATGTTTTTGAGAAGAGGGAGTCCACTACCAAAAAGACATTTGAAAACCTAGATATTTTTGAGAGTATAATAATTGAACTCTTTAAAAATCTGACAAAGATTTCTAGAGGTCTTTGCTGATCTGTTTTTTTTTCTCCCCAACAGTGGTCTGCCCAACACGCCATTAACTATTTAACCACTGTAGTGTAAAGCAATTGTCTGCCTTAGAGATGGCACAAATAATTATTCGAGTTTTTCACCTTTCAAATATTATTTTTTCCAGCTATAGGTAAGGTTTCGGTTTCTTTTTTCCACATTTTTGCCTGTAAGGTAAACATGGAGGATAATTATATAATGCTGTTAGGAAAGAAAAAGAAATCACAACATGACTACTTATATAATGCTGTTAGGAAAGAAAAAGAAATCACAACATGACTACCTTCAGAACATTTAGCATAAAGGCAGTAGCATTAGGATATGAACTTGAAAATGGAGTGTTTTATACTACTTAGTTCATATAAATTCATACTACTTAGTTCATATCAGTCACATTCAACTTCTCCACGCCGTGAATGTCTTAATATTTTTACATAGCTGAGCATAAAAAAAAGCAGTGAACATTAACATACATACAAATTACTTGGGGATCCTGATACAATGTGGGTTTTTTTTAATGTTTATTATTTTTGAGAGAGAGAGACAGAGCATGAGCGGAGGAGGGGCAGAGAGAGAGGGAGACACAGAATCCGACGCAGGCTCCAGGCTCTGAGCTGTCAGCACAGAGCCTGACACGGGGCTCCATCTCACGAATGGTGAGGTCATGATCAGCTAAAGTCGGACGCCTAACTGACTGAGCCACCCAGGCGCCCTTACAATGTGGATTCTGATTCAGTAGGTCTGGGGTGGGACCCGAGATGCTGCACAAAGCTCCCAGGAGATGACGATGCTGCTGGTCTTTGGATTACGCTGTGAGCAGCAAGGGGCCAGTGGATATAACTTTTTATCTGGGAGGTTGAGGAAGCCTCACTTAGGACATAAAGGGGTCCAGAAGGTCTTTTGAAAAAGGAGTTAGAATTTTACAGTATCTGCTTTTATTTTTTTTTTAATTTTTTTTTAACGTTTTATTTATTTTTGAGACAGAGAGAGACAGAGCATGAACAAGGGAGGGTCAGAGAGAGGGAGACACAGAATCTGAAACAGGCTCCAGGCTCTGAGCTGTCAGCACAGAGCCCGACGCGGGGCTTGAACTCACGGACCGCGAGATCATGACCTGAGCCGAAGTCGGCCGCCCAACCGACTGAGCCACCCAGGCGCCCCCAGTATCTGCTTTTATTAAAGCTGCAGTTGGTTGGTCCTCCCATCTGTTCAAGACAGAATTCTTTAGATCCTTAGACTAGCTAGTTTGGGCCCTGTTTTAAAATTTAATTTAATTTAATTTAATTGGTTTTGTTTTGTTTCCTCTTAATGATAATGACAAGGGCATTTCATCTGTCTCTGCCTTAGTGTCTTCAAAAGTAAAACGGCCTGGCTGTTACCTAGTGCAGAAGAGGACTGCGGATGAACGAGGCCATCCTCTTTTTTCTCTTTTTCTTTAATGTTTATTTATTTATTTTGAGAGAGATTGAGAGAGAGCACAAGTGGAGGGAAGGGCAGAGAGAGAGAGGGAGAGAGAGAATCCAAGCAGGCTCCGTGCTGAGCATGGAGCCTGATACAGGGCTCGATCTCCTCACCGCAAGATCGCGACCTGAGCCACTGTCAAGAGTTGGACACTTAACCGACTGAGCCACCCAGGCGCCCCTGAACTATGCCACTCTCAACTAGTATGTTTAATCTTACTGACCAATCTTACCATGAACCCAGCTACTCAGATAAATCACTTCCATGGTTATTATTTTTGCTTATAGGAAGTGTGGAATTTTAGGACTTCCCTGTGGCTGCTTAGAGTGTCATGCCAAGGAAGCCAGCACCCAGCTCCCTTCGGCTAAGGATCACAGGCTGAATCCTAAAAAGAAGCCACATGAATGTGCTGTTTATCACAGGAGAGTCCCTGTCAGAAAAGATTGGAACAGAACGAGTCTAGCCTTGCTCTAGAGAGAAAAATATCCAAGTATGGACTTCCAAGTACATATTTCTTCAGAATTTTTATTGAACACCTACCTTTTACATAGCATTTTTATGGGCACATAAATATAGAGTAAAACTAGCAGTAGTAGCTCTCATTAACTAGATGCTTGCTCTACATCCATCCTGCTAAGCACCGGATTTACTTTACATAATTCAGGTTTCATAGTTACGTGTTACTATTCTCTGTTTACAATTAAGGGAACCACAGGATGTGCCTCAGATCAAAATGGCTCCCAAATTTCCATGGTCTCAAAATAGCTATGGTATTTCCAGGCATCACATCCCAATGTGATGATATCCAGCAGAAAAGAGGGATCATCTCTTTTTCACCGTCTTTTTAAGGAAGAAAGACTCCCAGGAGCTGCTCACAGATCTTTGTTTATCTCGTATTGGCCATGGTTGTATCATATGCCCATGTGCAAACCAATCGCTAGCAAAATAAATGGAACTACATTGGTCCTGGTGAATTAGCCAGGCGTCAACAGAGTACAGCCTTTGGGCCAAATCTGGGCTGATGCCTGGTTCTAAAGTTTTATTGGAACGTAGCCATGCCATTTGTTTACCTATTTTCTGTGGCTGCTTTCACCCTACAACATCAGAGTTGAGTGGTTGCAACAGAGATCTTACAGCCTGGAAAGTAAAAAATACTTACTACCTGACTCTTTCCAGAAAATGTTTGCTGACTGCTGGCATAGGCCAGTCAGGAGCCATTTCTTGCACTAAGGAGGGGACCACATAGATAGAATTAGGGTTCTGTTAAGAAGGAAGGAGTAAGTGGCTATTGGATAGGCAACCAGCAGTGACTGCTACAGAAGGGGAATCTTTCTTCCAGTGAAGCAGATGTGCTTTGAAGGACATTTGTGTGGGAAGGTAGCTGTAAGGTGACAGTACAATATCTTAGATTGAGGCCAAGTGGAATATATTTGGTGAAAGTAAAAGTAGAAGGAAACAGGAGTGATGTCCCTTAGGTCTTGACATGTGAGGAATAACGAACAATTCTTCCAAAACCAGATCACTAAACTAGTGCAGGATCTTATGTCGTTCCCAGGGGTCATATGTGACAAGGGAGCACCAACAGTGGAACGGAGCTGTCCCTGAGCTTTTGCCTTGCCCTGATCATAGTTTTAATACCTGAAGACAAAGGAAACAAGAGGAAGTGCGAATATGATCAAGGCAGCACTGAGTCGTAGCTGAAATGTAAGCGGCAATGCCCATTTGATCTTAGAATAGGAGAGAATGCTGGGCTTACTTAGCCACACCTCGGGATTCCAGCAAAGCAAAAAGAAAGCCAAGAGAAAAATATTGTCTCTATTCATTAAGTTTATTTTATTTTTTTAATGTTTTTATTTTTGAGAGAGGGAGAGAGACAGAGTGTGAGCAGGGGAGCGGCCGAGAGAGAGAGGGAGACGGGCTCTGAAGCAGGCCCCAGGCTCTGAGCTGTCAGCACAGAGCCTGAGGTGGGGCTCAAACTCATGGACTGCAAGATCATGACCTGAGCTGAAGTCAGACACTTAAACGACTGAGCTACCCATGCGCCCCATCTATCCATTCACTTTAAATGAGTACATAACTCACGAGTGATAGTAGTTTCTAAAAATTTCTGTTCTGATAGTACAACTGAAAATGAACTTTATGAGGAAGCTAAAGGTGGAATTTAAAAAAATGACTGTGGTTTCAGGAGGAATTTGGGTTTCAGAAAAAGGAGACAGTACACGTATGTGGGAGCGGTGGAGTCAGAATGATGTAGATTATATCACTTGCTAGCTCTGGGAACTTGAAAACATTAGTTAACCCCTCTGAGCCTCAGTTTCCCTATTTGTAAATTAGAAAAATAATATTAAACCATACAGAGTATTCCTGGAAGCCAGTGCATCCACCCTTGCTCTTGACCTCATTGTTTTTTCACTTTGAGATATTGTTGTTTCTATCAGTTTTCACTCTTTAAAATCTTTTGATCTTATAAAACCTTTTGTAATTGGTGTGTCGTTAATGACTTTTAGCTTGTCAGGGGCTTTTAGATTGTTTCCTTCAGCCTCCCCATCCCACCTGCTCACCAAATACATACAACCTCCAAGTCTGTGGCCCCTTCACTGGGCTTTGAATGGGCTGGGGCATTGGCTGTGGTGTGGAGGGTCCACTGGGGTATTCTGAAGGGACTAAGCAAGATTACAGCATGGCCAGACATCACTGCTGCTGGCTAGGCAGGGAGTGAGGCCTTGGTGCAAACAAAACAAAGTCCTGGTAGGTGACCACCAACAGGAGAAGTGAGTGACTTCAAGCGTGGCTTCAGCAGGGATCCTTGGCAAGGCAGCTGGTCTGCAGGAGTCGGTAGACATTCAGGTGAGTCCTGGGCACTCGGGTGATGCTCTTTCAAGTCCCCCCCTTGCCAGGTCTGCTCATTTTGGGTGGTGGTGCTGTTCCCTTCTTGCTCAGCTTCTGGAGGACCGCCTTTCAAACCTCCACGGTCCTGTTTGTTAACCCTCTTCCTTTCCAGCCTTTCTTGCTTTCAGCTCCAATACTCACTTTTATCTTTCTTCTATCTTCTGAAAGTTTGTTCTCGTTTCCTTCCTTCCTTCCTTCCTTCCTTCCTTCCTTCCTTCCTTTCCTTTTCTTTCTTTCTTTCTTTCTTTCTTTCTTTCTTTCTTTCTTTCTTTCTTTTTTTTTTCTTTTCTTTTCTTTTCTTTCTTTTTTTTCTTTCTTTCTTAAACAGCCTTATTGAAATAAACTTTACATATCATAAAATTCACTTGTTAAAAAATATACAATTCAGTGTGCTTGAGTATATTCGTGAAGTTGTAAAAATATCAGCAAAATCAAATTTTAGAACCTTTTATTGTGGACATTTCTTATGATATGAGGTCATTTGTGACTGGCTTCTTTCATCTAGCGTAGTTTTTTTTGAGGTTCATCCATGTTGTAGCATATGTTGGTACTTCATTCCTTTTTATTGTTGAATGATATTCTGTTGTGTTGATGTACCATATTTTGTTTTTCCATTCGTCTGTTGAGGAACATTTAAGTTGTATCTACTGTTTGGCAATGATGAATAGTGCTGCTAAGAACATTCATGTACAAGCTTTTCTGTGGACAGATTTTTAAATTTTTCTTACATAGATTCCTAGGAGTGAAATTGCTGGGTCATGTGGTAACTCTGTTTACATGTTGGGGAACTGCTGAAACTCTTTTCTAGAACATTTGCACCGTTTAGCATTCCAGCCAACAATACATGAGGGTTCCAATTTTTCTGCATCTTCACCAATACTTATTATTGTCTTTTTGATTGTAGCTATTCTCACGGGTGTGAAGTGACGTCATTGTGTGAAATGACATCATTGTTGTCTCTCTTTATAGAGATATAATTTATATTCTGTACAATTCACTCATTTAAAGTATGCAATTGAATGGTTTTTTTTAGTAAATTACAGATATGTGCAACCCTCACCATAGTCAACTTTAGAACATTTTCATCACTTCAAAAAGAAACTTTGTTCAGATTGTAGCTTTGATTTGCACTTCCCCAATGACTAATGATGTTGAACATTTTTTCATGTGCTTATTGGCCATTCACATATCTTTTTTGGAGGAATGTCTTTTCAAATCTTCTGCCCATTTTGAAATTGGGTTGTCTTTTTTTTTTTTTAATGTTTATTTATTTATTTTTTTGAGAGAGAGCACGCACAAGTGGGGGAGAGGTAGTGAGAGAGGGAGAGAATCCCATGTGGGCTCTGCGTGGGGGCTCAGTCTCATGAACTGTGAGATCATGACTTAAGCCGAGATCAAGAATTCCACGCTCAACTGATTGAGCCACTCAGGTGCCCCTGGGTTTTCTTCTCATTATTGAGTTGTAGGTTTTTACTTTCTTGATGGTGTCATTTGAAGCACTGAAGCTGTTAATTTTGAGGAAGTCCAATTTATCTTCTTTTCCTTTGTGCTTGTGGTGTTGTGTCTAGAAAATCATTATTAAATCATGGAGATTTCTCCTATTGTAGTTTTCGCTCAAAAAATCCATTTTGAGTTCAAGTTTGCATATGATGTGAGGTAGTCCAAATATGTTCTTTTATATGTAGATACCCAATTATCCCAGCACCATTTGTTGAGGACTTATTTTCTTTTTCTTAAACCCATTTTTAGGAGCAGATTGGAGTAATGTTAGCAAATGGCAAAAAGAAAGCAGAACTTTATAATGCTGTTTTGCTTTTGTCTTTTTATCAAGGAATATATACGATGAGGAAGAGCAATTATTTAAATCCTAAGTAGGTGAAGAGACAGTAAGACATTAACTATTTTAAATGGATTGTAAATATTGTAGATAAATTATATCCCAGGATAGTATCTAAATGTAGGCTGTGGCTGCTTAACTGCTAGCCTTAATGTTTGTGGAGTAGGGGTGAATGGGCAAGGCACTTACAGCCTAAAGACAGTCAAACAAGATTTTAATTTGCATCAACAGAGAATGGTAGGCTCTGGAAAGTACACACAGGAAAGCTTGGGATATTAATCCCCACAAAATTGTCTGTATCCGTGGAAAGGATAGTGTTCATTGGAAGCCTGAATAGGTTCACTCTGAATAAGTAACACCAAACTAACCTCAATTTGTTTGTTTCATGGGACTGATAGACGATAATATAGAAACCGTGTACCTAAACTTGAGCAAAGCTATTGTGTATCTCACAGGTATCCCTAGAGACAAAATGGAGAAATATACTCCGCGTAACAGTGAAGTTGGCTGGATTTGATGATGGTAGCCCAGATAGTACATGAAGTAACATCACTTGGAGAAAGCCATGAGCCTCCCTGTGAGAACTTGACCTGTTCAGACCTTTTACTAATATTGGATGAAAATACAGAGGGTATGATAAAAAGCTAGAAGGAATACATTGGATGACAAGGGTCAAAACTAACAAATAACTCAAAAGACTGGCCGAATCTAATAAGGTGAAAGATATGGGAAATAAAATGTGAAGTCTCATACTTAGATTACTCAAGCTCTGAATAGAGACTTCATTTAATAAAAAGTATTTGAAGGGGGACAAAGTCTTAAGTGTCAGAGTTGACAGCATCTCATACTGAATTAACAATGTGAGTTGCCTGCAAAGAGAATGCATCATTTACTGCAGTCTACTATTTGGAAAAAAGAAAGTAGGACTCTAACTTCATAGTGCCCACTATTGCCAGTCTTCATGTGCCAGACTCTGGCTGGGGTTGAAGACCCAGTGAAGGTTGTCAGTTTGTGGGAGTTTTTTCTCTTGGTTCTGAAAACAGGGGTACAAGTTAGAGTTTCAGGTCGAAATAAAAGACATTCAGTCCTTTTCTGTCACTGAGCAACTTATGAAGGGAGGAAAAGTTGGTTAGATTCCTTCCTTCTCTCTTCTTCCTTCCTTCCTTCCTTCCTTCCTTCCTTCCTTCCTTCCTTCCTTCCTTCCTTCCTTCCCCAGATTCCTTTAAATAACCCTAGACAGCAGTGATTCTTAGGAAAAGAAAGGATAATGACTCAAAGATCTAAGGGGTCATTCTTCCCTGGCTTCCTTCCCAAGTGCTTTCCATGCCTATGGGCATCTCTTCCATTTCCATATGCTTTGAGACCTGGAAGCTCTTTACGCTGCTTAATGATGAGGACATTCTTCAACGACAAAATGATAACATGCACTTCCTCTTACATGTTTTATATGTACCGGGTATCGGCTATGATGATAACATAGAAAACCTGATTTAATCCTCACAGTAACCCTAGGAGTTAGATAGTAATATTTTCTCCATTTTACCTATGAAGAATTTGAAGATCAAGGCCATATATCCACTATGTGGCAGAGCCAGGAATTAAACCCACATCCATTTAGTTGTGAACGTGCTTTTCTTAATATATAAATCCAAATGCCCCTCACAGTTTTGTGAATCCTTTCCAGTACCATACTGGAGCTAGCTCATAAAAAGCGATTGTTCAAGTTTCAGGGATTTTGTAAGCCAATTGTTAAATCCATCCATTACTGTTATTTTTTAATTTTTTAATGTTTATTTTTGAGAGAGAGAGGCACATACAGAGTGTGAGCAGGGGAGGGGCCAAGAGAGAGGGAGACACAGAATCCGAAGCAGGCTTCAGGCTCTGAGCTGTCAGCACAGAGCCCGACACAGGGCTTGAACTCACAAACCACGAGATCGTGACCTGAGCTGAAGTCGGCCACTTAACGTACTGAGCCACCCAGGTACCCCTAAACCAATCCATTATTAAAAATCAAATTATATAAACTTACATAAGTTGTAGTAAAATGTAGGTAAACATACGGAAAACTCTTCGCTTCCTAATTGTTTTACTACATTTTCTGTCTGCGCTCTTGAGGTTATTTCCATCTCTTTGGTGGAAATACTATGTAATAGTGTGCTGCTGTTCATCTTTTTTCCAATTTACATTCAGTGATGTCCTATTGGTAGCTTGAAATTGGCTATGGTTGGGGTGCCTGGGTGGCTCAGTTGGTTAAGTGTCCGACTTCGACTCAGGTCATAATCTCATGGTTTGTGAGTTCGAGCCCCATGTCGGGCTCTGTGCTGGCAGCTCATAGCCTGGAGCCTGCTTCGGATTCTGTGTCTCCCTCTCTCTCTGTTTCTCCCCCACTCTCACACAGAGAGTGTCTCTCACACAGACACAGAGAGTGTCTCACACAGACACAGAGAGTCACTCTCACACAGACACAGAGAGTGTCTGTCTCTCTCTCAAAAATAAATAGATTAAAAAAATAAAAAAAAAAGAAATTGGCTATAGTGAATATATCACAGAAGTGAGTAAGTGTTACAAATCGAGGCTTGATTTACTGTTTTGTTGACTGTTTAGAACGAAAAGTTATGGAGAAAATGTTAATAATGCAGATTGCACTTTAAAAAGTGTGTTGAATCTAGTGTCAGAGCTGAGGGTAGCTTCAGCTCAGTAAATATAATTTGTACCAGGGTGAGGAATAGTTGAGCAGTAGATCCCACATCAGACTTAATGGCAGTAAATTCATTGGGAGAAGAGTTAGTGGAAGGGGATGCAACTTCCTGTGTCATCCCAGAGATGAATTACAACCTTAGGCCGGTTGCAGGTAGACTAATTTGGCAAAAACCAGTGAAAGCATTCTTTGAGAACCAACTGGCTGTGTAGCATTTACCCTAAAGAACATTATATCTGTTTTTGTTACTTGCACATGGTGTGCTGTGCATCCTTTCTATCAGTAAAATTTATAATAAACACACATGTCTTTTCTCAGGAGAGCTCGTTGTTAGGCATCAACCAGATGTCACTGCCACCTTCACATCTCTGGTCTGCAGTGGAAATGAAGAACTTGTACAACCATGCCACTATGTTGTTCTTCCACAATTTTCTGTTCTCTGGAACAGAATAATCTGTGATTCATTGGTCTTTTCCTATGGGTTTTATTTTCCAGGTTTCCTCCGAGCAGCATGAAATCAGGCAGAAACCTCTCTTTACTGGAGGTGTGCAGAACTAGGCACGTGATAGTGTTCTAGAAAGAAGATTACTCGTGCTGGGTGGGAGACCTGCCTCACTGGGGACCTGGAATGAGCATGAGCTGGCAATCAGGAGACCTGGCTTCCTGCAGAAGGTTGTCCCCATGAGTTATCTTAAGCAAAAACTGGTGCAGCCATTCTGGAGAACAGTGTGGAGCTTCCTCAAAAAGTTAAAAACAGAACTACCCTACGACCCAGCAATTGCACTCTTACGTATTTACCCAGAGGATACAAAAACACATATTTGAAGATGTACATGCACTCTAACATTTATAGCAGCGTTACTAACAATAGCCAAACTATGAGTCCATTGGAGTCAAATGTCCGTTGACAAATGAAAAGTTATTTTATTCTTTTTTTTTTAAGTTTATGAATTTATTTTGAAAGAAAGAGAGCACAAGCAGGGGAGGGGCAGAAAGAGAGAGGGAGAGAGATAATCCTAAGGGGGTTCTGCACTGTCAGGTGTGGGGCTCAATCTCACCAACCCTGAGATCATGACCAAAACCAAGAGTTGGATGCTTAACTGACTGAGCCACCTAGGCGCCCCGAAAAGTTATTTCACTCTTCAGCAAAAGTTTGAGTTAAGGTGAATTTGACAGTTCTTTGTAAGTTTAAACTCTGCATTTCAATGGCTGCTTCTTGAACTTAGGCTATTAAGTATTGGACTTCTTGGTTTATCAAGAGACATGCAAATATAGTAGAATTTCCTCAGTGATTCACTTTAGAGATTTAAGAAGTAATAGTTCTGTAAATTTGTGTGATCCTCTTATAGTTTACTAAATATTTTAACACATATTACCTTGTTTGTCCAAACAGTGAGATAAATGGGGAGCTATTAACACCCCCATTTTACTGCTGGGAAAGAAGGGGCTCAGGGTAGTTCATAACTTGTTCCTAGTGCATAGGTACTTGGCAGAGAAGCTAGGTCTGGGGCTGCCACGTCATTTTCTCCATCTCCAATGTCCTTTCCCTTCCATCTGCTTAAACATAAAATTCCATTGAACCTGTAATGAGCATGTCTTGATATGTTTTCTAAGCACGAGTTGAAAAAAAAGTGTTTAAAGATAAATTATAGCTTTTAACGTTTTTCTGAAGACATCCATAAATCGACTTTCTTTTATTTTTAAGTTTATTTATTTATTTTGAAAGGGAGAGTGTGAGCAGGGGAAGGACAGAAAGAGGGAGTGAGAATCCTAAGCAGAGCCCCATGTGAAGCTCAATCCCATGAACCGTGAGATCATGACCTGAGCAGAAATCAAGAGTCAGACGCTCAACTGATTGAGACACCCAGGTGCCCCTAAATCCATCCTTTCTGAGATCAAGCAAAGAGGTGAAGAGGACGTAACAGTGGGTTGCTTGCTAGAATGATAATCACTTTAGACCTCGAAGGCATTGAGTTGCGTGAATGTGCACACACCAGAGTGGGTGTCAGTTGACAGAATGACCTGATGAGGGGACAGCTGCTCAGGGAGGGTGTTATTTGACATTTTATTTTATTTCACGCAAGAAACATAGTCCTGTGTAAAATCTGGGGTTCTGTAAGCATTTTGATTGTATGAGTTGGGGTATGTTTGTCTATAATCATAGGCAATGCCCGCCTCTAATATTTTTTTTTACACTTTTTATTTTTTTACACTTTTTATAGCAGATTGGCTTTAGTGATGAGGCTAACACAGAGTGACTTCTTTTTTTAAAATATTTATTTATTTTTGAGAGAGAAAGAGACAGACTGCAAGTGGGGGAGGTCAGCAGAGAGACAGGGAGACACAGAATCCAAAGCAGGCTCTAGGCTCTGAGTCAGCACAGAACCTGACGCAGGGCTCGAACTCACGAACCGTGAGATCATGACCTGAGCCGAAGTCTGATGCTTAACCGACTGAGCCACCCAGGAGACCCTGCAGAGTGACTAATTTTTTTTTTTTAATTTTTTTTTTTTAACGTTTATTTACTTTTGAGACAGAGAGAGACAGAGCATGAACAGGGGAGGGTCAGAGAGAGAGGGAGACATAGAATCTGAAACAGGCTCCAGGCTCTGAGCTGTCAGCACAGAGCCCGACGCGGGGCTCGAACCCACGGACCATGAGATCATGACCTGAGCTGAAGTCGGACGCTTAACTGACCAAGCCACCCAGGCGCCCCCAGAGTGACTTCTTAAGTGAACAATGGCACTGGAAAAATAACAGCGTTAAATTATTTTTGCAACATGACATAAGGATGTTTCTTATACTCTTTTAGGTTTCCTGATTTTTTTTTCCTCCCTACTCATTTAGTTTGTAGTTGCCGTATTTTTATGGGCCAGATTCCCAAAGAGGTGGCAATTTTTCAAGGCCAAATGTAGATATAGAGGTGGTATTCAGATAAAGAGGAGTTTATACTAGCAATGCATTTCCTCTAGCGAGGGATTTCTGCAATAATCATCCCCCTTCATCATTCAGCAAGGTTCCAGTGAGAGGCACTATAGCCAGGAGTTGGGATTAAGGGCTCTGTCCCTGATTTGCTCTGGGATATGTTAATGAATATACACTCAAGTTTCCTGTTTGTAAAGTGGAGATAACAGTCTGTAAGACTCGTTATGCAGGATAATAGGGTGACACACCTGGACGCCCTGGGGTCTTCTCTCAGGCACCACCTGCAATCAGCAAGTGGAAAGATGGATCTTCCTGCATCTCAGCAGTAGATGTCGCTGCAGTCAACTAAAACTACAGGAAAGCTCTGGCCGAAGGGATTCTAGTAGAGGAAAAAGGAAAGGAACACTAATCGCCATTAAAATTAACAGAGCATCTAGCATTCTTCCTCACCCCAAACTCAAATCCTTTGCAATATACTACTGTTCATTATTTTTAACAGCCCAATAATGCTCAGGTCTTTTCAGAAAAAAGTTGATTCAGAAAACCATTTCATTCCATCTTTCACTTATTTACCTATTCATTCATTCAAGAAGTACTTCCTAGGCCCCTACAATGTGTGAGGCTCTGGGCTTACAATGATGAACAGTACAGACAATCCGGCTTTATGGAGCTTCCTGCCTGGTGGGAAAGATAGGCAATCAAGGAGGTGATACACGGGGCGCCTGGGTGGCTCAGTCAGTTGAGTGTCTGACTTCGGCTCGGGTCATGATCCCGCGGTTTGTGGGTTTGAGCCCTGTGTCGGGCTCTGTGCTAACAGCTCAGACCCTGGAGCCTGTTTCAGGTTCTGTGTCTTCCTCTCTCTCTGCACCCCCGCCCCCACTCACACTCTGTCTCTCTCCTTCAAAAATAAATAAACGTTAAAAAAAATTAAAAGAGGTGATACTAAAAAAATGAGAAGTAATTATAGTACAGAGAGATTAACGTAATCATAGGACATGTGCTAGATGAAAAGAAGCAGATGACAAGGGGACTTGGCTGAGTTTAGGGGTCAGGGATGGTCCTGGGATAAAATGGTGTTTCAGAAGATGCTCATATCATGCATCAAGGCACCAATTAGAAAGCCCGCATCTGGCATGAATTCTCATTCTGGTTCATTTTACTTCCTTTGTCACCAGCACTATCTGAAATGCATAAAAATTGCCTGCCTTCCTAATTTTACTTAGGTAATTTGGAAGGTCTAAAAAATTAACCATGATTCGTATTACTGCCATGACCTCTCCACCGAGATATTAAAAACTGCTTCATGTCTTTTATATGTCAGACACTTTGACAGATAGTCTTGATTATTAGTGTATGATATATGGAAGTTAAAACTGAATGTTGAAGCAGTCTGTCTTCCCTTGTTTCTATATTAATTCCTCACTGGGGTGTTTGGATTAAACAAAAGCTTCATGTCCCATCAGGATGTTGAAGTTAGCCTAAAACGCAACTGTGGGCCCAACTTTGGTTATGCTCACATGACCTGGCTAGAGGGAGGGGCTGGACATGCATTAGAACTTGGACATTTTTTTTGTTTTCTTTTTTTTTTTTTTAATTTTTTTTTTTAAATGTTTATTTATTTTTGAGACAGAGAGAGACAGAGCATGAACGGGGGAGGGTCAGAGAGAGGGAGACACAGAATCTGAAACAGGCTCCAGGCTCTGAGCTGTCAGCACAGAGCCCAAGGCGGGGCTTGAACTCACGGACCGCGAGATCATGACCTGAGCTGAAGTCGGCGGCTTAACCGACTGAGCCACCCAGGCGCCCCAGAACTTGGACATTTTAAGCAGATAGTAAAAAAAGAAATATTGATAAGAAACATGAAGTTATTCTGTTTAGTAGTTGCTATATCTCTAGCAACTTATGAGTTATATTTTGAAAGCCTAAATTCAATTTATTGCATCCCAAATATTGACTTTTGGATGAATAAAAACAAGTTAGCAAATCTGAATGCCTTATTTTTAGGAGAGTAAAAAATTTGTAGTGTAAAGACAGCAGAAATGTATTCTGATGGATCAGCAAAAACTTTTCTTGCCTCCTTTTCAATTAAGATTTGGCAAAACTAAGTTTGTTTTTTTAAAAACTTAACTCTGAGGTCTGCACTCAACTGCATTTAATTCATTCAAAAAACATTTACACTCAGGAAACAACAGATGTTGGTGAGGATGTGGAGAAAGAGGAACTCTCTTGCACTGTTGATGGGAATGCAAATTGGTGCAGCCTCTCTGGAAAACAGTATGGAGATTCCTCAAAAAATTAAAAACAGAACTACCCTGTGACCCAGCAATTGCACTACTAGGTATTTACCCAAGGGATACAGGTATGCCGTTTCCAAGGGGCACATGCACCCCGGTGTTTATAGCAGCACTATTGACAGTAGCCAAAGAATGGAAAGAGCCCAAATGTCCATTGACTGATGAATGGATAAAGATGATGTGCAATGGAATATTACTCAGCAATCAAAAAGAATGAAATCTTGCCATTTGTAACACCATGGGTGGAACTAGAGTGTATTATGTTAAGTGAAATAAGTCAGTCAGAGAAAGACAAATATCGTATGATTTCACTCCTGTGTTGAATTTAAGAAACAAAACAGATGAACATAGGGGAAGGGAAGAGAAAATGAAATAAGATAAAAACAGAGAGGGAGGAAAACCATAAGAGACTCTTAAATGCAGAGAACAAACAGGGTTGCTGGTGGGGTGTTGGGTGGGGGGATGGTCTACATGGGTGATGGGCATTAAGGAGGACACTTGTTGGGAGATGAGCACTGGGTGTTATATGTAAGTGATGAATCACTAAATTCTACCCCTGTAAAAATTATACATATATGTATTAAAGTTTATTTTGAGAAAGAGAGAGAGAGAGAGAGTGCACGTGAGAGCTTGTGTGCATGAGTGCGGCGGGAGGTGGGGGGGCAGAAAGAGAGAGAGAGAGAGAGAGAGAGAGAGAGAGAGAGAGAGAGAGAATCCCAAGCAGGCTCCAAGCTGTCAGTGCAGAGCCCGACACAAGGCTTGATTCCACAAACCATGAGATTATGACCTGAGCTGAAGTCAAAAGTGGGATGCTTAACCAACTGAGCCACCCAGGCACCCCACTTAATTCTACTCCTGAAACCAATACTCACTATATGTTAACTAACATGAATTTAAATTAAAAAAAAATTGTTACATTACAAAAACCAGGGCCTCAGGCTTAGTATGACTCCATCTGTTGATCTTTCCCACTATTTTCCTTAGAATAAAGACAATAAATGTTCCAGGGTACCAGGTTACAAAATAAATTGGTAAGAGCTGAATGTTCAGAACAGCAGAAGGCCTAGCTGTATATGATTTTGCTTAATTTGCAAACATGTCTTCTCTTCCATTTCCATGCTCAAGAAGTTCAAGTATTTGATGCTGTCTTGATTTATATAAAGAAACATTAAATTATCATGGGAGGAGCCCTGGGGAAACTTCTTGTGTTGCTCTATTCTTCTAACGTATAGTGTGGTCTTTGGCAGCTCTTTTGATTGCTCTCAGCTGTGTTTTTTTCATTTACATAAAGGGGCTTTGGATGGATCTGAGGTCACTGTGTAGAAGCCCCTTTAATTTTCCTTTGTGTTCCCTTCTTTTTGACTCAAAAAAAAGAGGCAACCCACCCCCTGCCCAAGTCTACCCCTTCCAGCTGTGATCTGGATCCTGTCAACTTCTGCCTCCCCTTTGAGCTGATAGGGGTTCTGAGCCATTTGGGAACGCTCTTTGTTAAGTTATAAACCAGAGTATCATCTCGAAATCTTCTCTATTCACTCAATTCCCACATCCAGTCAGCAGCAGAGTCCCATTAATTCTGTCTCCTAAGTTGCTGGTGAACTCACCCTTGCTGGCCATAGTGCCTTCCTTTGGCCAGCATTGTCTTTTGCCCAGACTATTGCAGGAGCCTCTTTACCCATCTTTATTGTGGTGTCTTCCACCTTCCAGTTCATTCTCTGCACTGTTTCAGTGATACCTTTCTGAAACACAAATCTGATTGTCTGTTGAGCAGCAACTACCCACTGAACAAATATTTATATTGTGAAAGGGTGTTATGCCAGGTTCTAAGAGACCATCAAATTGAATAAGACAGCACAGTCCTATTTATTTATTTACTTATAGCTAGAGCAGGGGAGAGGGTCAGAAGGAGAGAGAGAGAGAGTCTTAAGCAGGCTCCTCACTCAGCACAGAGCCCGATGCGTGGCTTGATCCCACAATCCTGGGGTCATGGATTTGAACTGAAATAAGGAGTCAAACACTTAACTGACTGAGTCACCCAGGTGCCCAGCACAGTCCTGTTTAAATGAAAACCTTGTGTTGGCTACCTCATTTACCTATGGGACACATTGAGTTTCCTTTGTATGGCCTCTGAGGCTGTGCACATTTTGGCTTTAAATCTGCCTTCTTAGAAACTTCTCTTCTGCTATGTTGCTTCTTGATATGTGTGTACTTCAACTTCACATTCTTGCCACACTGAACTCCTCTTATCCTGAGCATGCAATGTTCTTCATGTTTCTAAGATTTTGCATACCAAGGTCTCTGTCTGGAATTCCTTTTCCTGCTTCTCTCGTGTCTGTCTGTGGAATGGCTACTCAGTCTGTAATACCTGATGCAAATGTCATCTCACTTGGGAGAATTCTCGTGAATTGATTACTTCCTTGTTTCTACTTCTACAGACCTTTGCTGACAGTGTTATATTGTATTTGTTAATGTCTGCCTTCTTCATAAGATTGTGAGCTACTTGAAGACAGGGAATTAAGCTTTATTCACTGTTGTATTCCCTGCACCCTATCTTAGTGTATAACACGTTTCAGTGGCTCCACATGCAGTTATTGGTTGACTAAAATAATTGAGTGAATGCCTTTGCATACACACGTGGGTAGGAGAGGTTACTGCAAGCATTTCTCATCTCAGTGGAAATGTGAGTAACTGTGGAAAGAAGAAACTTAGAAGTTACAACTGGCTGTTGATCTTCTAGGTAAGGTTCTTTTTTTAAAGTTTGTTTTTTTATTTTGAGAGAGAGAGAGAGACAGTGTGAATGGCGGAGGGGTAGAGAGAGAGAGAGAGGATCCCAAGCAAGCTCTGCACTGTCAGTTCAGAGCCTGACGTGGGGCTTGAACTTACGAAACCATGAGATCATGACCTGAGCCGAAATCAAGAGTCAGATGCTTAACTGATTGAGCCACTCAGGCACCCCTAGGTAAGGTTCTGACATCTGCAGATGGCCAGGGGATCTTTGGACTCGATCTTTAGAGTCCTCTTTAAGCTGTTAGAGTTGATGACTTTATTTTGGCTCTATCACTTCAAATCCAAGAGTCAAAACACTTTCCTTGTAATACTTTGCCTGCTGGCTGAGAAACAAGGGTAATTTGCTCAACGTAAGCTGTCACTATCTCTTTTCTTAGATCTCTGAAATCTACCTTGTGTCCTTTAGTGACAAAACATTAGGCTCATTCCCAAATGAATTGGTTGTCAGGTTGTCATCATGAAGGCTAGTGAAATGTCTCAGTTTCAGCTGAGCAAGGCAAATATGATGCTGTCTTATCATGACAGGCATGATGATGGGATGTTCCAAAAGCGAAGAACATCTTTCAAGGCTACAACACTTCATGTGTAGGCAATTACTCTAGTCAGTGAATAGTGATCAATATGTAAAGCTTAAGGCGGGAACATTAATACTTCCTTTAATGCAAAAGCATCAGCAACTAAAGGGATTTTTTTGAGGAGGTTAGGGACTGAATCCACCACATCATTTCCAAATGTGGAAAGTTGATTTTTATAGTCAATATGCAGACATATCCATTAAGGGATGTGAATAATAAAAAAGAACTAAAAGCTTTTTGAAGGTCCCTTTTCAGCATCTGCTCGTCTTATATTCTTGCTTCCTGTTAGTCCTTTAGCACCTATGTCACATCCATTATCATCCTGAAAAGAAAAATCATTCAGGCCACTTCAATGTTTCAATGACATATAGTCCATTAGAATTCAGAAAAAGCCAGCACTTTCCAAAGAGAAATATGACACTCTCTTTCACTTATTCTTTCTTTCTTTTTTTTTTCTTGAAGTGAAATTTCAGCTTCTCTTGGGATTTCTTATTTTATATATTCATAAGGTGATTATTTTAGCAGAAAAGGACCTGTCACTCCTAAAACCACCTGCTTGGTTGGCTAATGGGAGTAAGGCAGGAGTTAATATTAGCCCATTTCCCCATTTTTGTTTGTTTATTCTGATTATGAAGCAGTAGATGCTCAAAGCAAAAATTTTGGGTAAAATATATAACCTTGGCATTATGCCCAGAAACAGCTGGGTTAGGCTTCTGGCTCTGCCCACCACCTGAAAGAACACTGATTTACAACAGATCACAAAATCGCTCAGAGGCCAGGGGGGTGGTGCAAGTGTTTTGCTACCATTTCCCTCTGGTGGCCTTTCAGGCTGTGCTGACTTTCCTTATATGAGTGGTCAGAAGTCCCTCTTTCTTGGTCTCCTTTCTTATTCTTCTTTATCACTCTCCTACTGGGGCTTCAGCTTCACCCTGTGGTTTTGATTGGATGCTCCATAATCAAAGACTTTTCAGACTCACAGTCGTCTCCCTAGTGTCTAGAACAATGCCTACCACGTAATAGGCCCTGGATGAATTTTTGTTGAATAAATGTAGTTTTCAGAGAGAAGTACTGACCCTGAAAAACAAACATCTCTATTGCCATCATTTTCATCTCTTATTGTGTCGTGTTGGTGCCTGAGGCCAGAGGGCCCTCTTCCTACCAGGAGAAGATGGGAAGCCACAATTGATGAAAGGTGAAGAAATCCTTTTATGTCACTTTTTAAGTGTTTGAAGAAGATGGGAAAACTCACCCATGATTCCTCTACTCGGAGGAAGTAAATTGTCTTCCAGTCCAGTAATTGTCTATTATCTTCCAGTCCACGCATTTTTTTCCATAGTTGACATTATAATTTTTCCACTTTATATCCATGCATTCTAAGTTACATTATAGGTTCATCAAGTAAAATATATCTGCTGAAATTAGTAGTTGCTGTGTTTATTTTATTTGTGATAGTGTTTTCCTTTGAGTCTAGTGATTTTTTTTTGCATTTGAATGCTTCCAAAATCATGGATAAGTCTTACAGTCAATGTGTATCTTGAATGTCAATGGTAAGTCTTATCATCAGTGACCTTTTAGGATCCATGAACACAGTGTCTAGAAGTAGTATGTGTAGTAAGTTGCTTTTGGTTTTTTCCTTTTGGAAAAGTGACC
The DNA here is from genome assembly GCF_024362965.1 of Panthera pardus. NCBI lineage: Eukaryota > Metazoa > Chordata > Mammalia > Carnivora > Felidae > Panthera > Panthera pardus. Next base: position 97,209,153 of record NW_026526810.1, on the reverse strand, counting down.
AGACTGAACTTTTATGTTTCAAAATTATTTCTCTGAACCCTTCAAAGCCTTCTTAGTTCCTACTTATCTCTAGTTACTCTTTTTTCCTTTGTATCAAAAAAATTTTGCTTTATTGTGGTAAAATTCACATAGCATAGAATAACTACTAACCATTTTAAAGTGTACAATTCATTGGCATTTAATACATTCACAATGTTACATAGCCATTACCTCTCTTTACTTCCAAGACATTTTCATCACCCCAAAAGGAAACCCTGTACCCATTAGGCAGCTACTCCCCCATTTCTCTCTTCTCCTAGCCCTGGCAACCTCTAGGTTGCTTTCTATCTCTATTAGATTTATCTATTTTGTATTCCCTATTTACTCTAGAAGGCAACTATGAAGAACAGGATTAGGTTTGTCATCTGGTGTGTAGAGGCACAGGATGCATGGGCATGACTGTGGCACATTATAACGTGTATACAGACCAAGATATTAGTATCAGGATTGACCATAAAATGTGCATGTTGTTGACAGTTGTTGAATTATTGGAAATTCAGATCAATCAAAATCAATCAAAATATCAGAAATTACTGGAATTTCTGAAGATCAGTGGGCATTTTTGTGAAATAAATAAACAAGGCTACAAGCAAGCAAGGCTATGGAGATGAGGTAACGTTAGGAGGAAGGCACAGCCTAGCTGGGTTCTCTGCTGTAGGATCTCCACTGTAAGGTGTCAGCTGAGACTGGCCTCATCCCAAGGTCTGACCGGAGAAAGATCTGCCTCTAAGCTTACATGGTGGTTGGCAGAATTCAATTTCTTATGAGTGGTAGGACTGAGGACTTGGGTTTTTGTTGGTTGGAGACTGGAGGCTTGCCCTCAGTTCCTTGCCATGTGGGCCTTCCCACAGGGCAGCTCACAACATAGCAGCTTGCCTTAAGAAAGCTAACAAGAAAGAAAGTCTGCTGGTAAGGCAGACATTAAAGTCTTATGTAACATAATCATAGAAGTGACATCCCATCACCTTTACCATATTCTGTTGGTTAAAAGCAAATCATGGTTTCTGCCCACACTCAGATGGAGTATCAGGACACTCAAGGACATGAGTATTAGAAAGTGGGGATAACATGGAAGCATATTGCTATATAAATGGGTCATCCAGTCACTCACATCTATCGGCAGAGCTGGTTTCTACCCATCCTCTCTTGAAGAGTAAATTAGGTAAGGAAATGGGTTATTCGAAAGGACAGTGTGGGCACGAGAGGAAGCTCTGTGAGAGTATGCTGTGTATTTGCAGTGATGCATAGAAATCACAATGACTCACCATTTGTATAGATCTTTCAAGGGGAACTGGAAAAAATAAGTCCCCGGAGAAGGTCTTAAATGATGGTGATGTCTGCTGGGCTCAGCTGGATGTCTGATTTGAGTCTTGAGGCTTGAGGGGACAGAATGGCTTCAATCACACAATAAGGCAATGCAGGTAGATTCTCAGAAACCAATGGCATTGTTTGCTAAAAAGTTATCCTCCAAGGTCCAGTGTCAGCCAGACTTATTCTGAAGAAATTCTGAAACCATCTAAAGGGCTCTATTTTGATGCAGAAAGATTGAACTGTACTTTGCCTGGCAGTGTACTTTTTGCGAAATGTTTTTTGATCTAAATGGAATTACCCTGCTTGATCAATAATACCGGGTGTTTGACTTTGCTCTGAACTGCTCTAGAATCTTTTAAAAAAAGCAATGACACCTAATACAATATCACATACATGGCAAGCACTAAATAAGAATTTACTAAATTAACAAAGGAATTATGAAGAATATTTTATACACTCTGGTGGCATTATAGGAAAGAAGTCTTTCAAAAAGTTTTGAGTAATAATTGACATTATTGAAAAAAAATATTGTGCTTATTTAAGAGCACCCTTGTTCCCTGATAATGTTGATGTCTTCTGCTCCAGCAGGGAGGTATTATTTTTTACTTTGAATACCGCAGTGAATACAGTGGTTGCCAATCTCAAGAGCAAAAGTAGTGAGAATCACAAATGTCTCACAGCTTTAGACATCGTTTGACAGCTCCTACCTGCTCCTTCTTTATAGTGTATACTTTAAAATTTTTATTTATTTTGAGAGCGAGAGACAGAGAAAGAGCAGAGGAGGGGCAGAGAGAGAGGGAGAGAGAGAATCCCAAGCAGGCTCCACGCTCAGCAGAGAGCCTGACAAGGGGCTCAATCCCACGAACTGTGAGATCATGACCTGAGCCAAGAGTCACACATTAAACTGACTGAGCCACCCAGGTTCCCCCCCATAGGTATTTTTAATCAGAATTTTTGCTAAATTTCCATGCTTATGATGCTATGACAAACTAATCAGGAAGGAACAGATAATAATTAAACACTTTGGGAAAAAGAAATGAACGCATAAATGTTATAAGTGGTAATTTCTTTAACATGAAAACTAATACTCTGCTGGAATTATTTAAGTAAAATTTTAATGCCAATGTTTTAGGTATCAACCTATTATTGATATTTTAAGTCTAGCTAATTCTTAGTTTAAAGTAGTGGATTATCTGCACTGATAATTTACTCCCAGATTGGTTTTTGTTGCTAATCTAACTTTTTAAATTTTAGTTTATTTTGAGAGAGACAGAGATAGCACAAGTGAGAGAGGAGCAGAGCCAGAGGGAGAGAGAGAATCCCAAGCAGTCTCTGTGCTCTGAGTGCAGAGACTGACATGGGGCCCCAAGTCACCAAACAGTGAGATTATGAACTGAACTGAATTATGAGAGTCAGATGTTTAACCAACTGAGCCACCCAGGCACCCCGGTCTAACTATTTTTTAAATGTTTATTTATTTTTGGTTGGGGGGAGGGGCAGAGAGAGAGAGGAAGACAGGCTCCAAAGTGGGCTCTGTGCTGACAGCAGAGAGCCTGATGCAGGGCTCGAACTTACGAATCATGAGATCATGACCTGAACCAAAGTCGGATGCTTGCTTAACTGACTGAGCCACCCAGGTACTCCCAATATAGCTATTTCTAGGCTACTTTCTTGGACTGCTTCTTCCATGTGATCTAAACTGAGGGATTACAAACTATTTTTAAGAATTGTCTGAAAATATTTCAATTAAAAAAAATGATCAAATTCTAGCCAGGTGGAAAGTTTTTGTTAGTTTTAGTGTTTACACAACTGCTTGCCTCTGTCAGTGTGTGTGATTGAGAATTAACCATGCAGCTTGACACAGGCATCGATTCTGCATTCTTATTGATCAGGGGAGACATGAGCTAGCGAAGTTGTGATAGATGGATAGTACCAGAATGTTCCCGGCAAAAGCTGTGAGACTGTGTCCTTCCCCGACTCATTAAATCAAAGCAGAATACTAAAAATGATATGCCAGGCATGGCAAGCCTTTCTTAGGATGCAGATAGTCAGATTTTCTCCTCATTTGGAAAGAACCATGACTTGACTACTGATATTTAATTAAATGCTATTTTATTTATTTAGTTTTTAAATGTTTATTTATTTTGGTAGAGAGAGAGAGTGAGCATAGTGGGGTAAGGGCAGAGAGAGAGAGAGACACAGAGAATCCCAAATGGGCTCTGCACTTTCAGCGTGGAGCCTGATGCGGGGCTCAAAATCATGAACCGTGAGATCATGACCTGAGCCGAAACCAAGAGTTGGATGCTTAACTGACTGAGCCACCCAGGTGCCCCACAAAAATGTTATTTTAAAAGAGCACATAGATTATCTTTCCCATTTTTATCTTTGAAAACCCTCCTTTTGGACTACTGGCTCTGGGGTCATGGGTTGAATTGTATCCTCCTCCCCCAGATAGATACGTTGAAGTCCTAACCCCCAAGACCTCTGAATATGACATTTGGAAATAGGGTCTTTGCAGATTTAATCAAGATGAGGTCATTAGGAAGGGCCTTTAATCCATTGTGACTGATGTCCTATTAGAAGAGGGAAATTTGGGCACAGACACATGAGGAGAAGGCCATAGAGACGAACACACGCAGAGAAGGAGCCATGTGAAATTGCACTGATGCTGCCACCAGCCGGGGAACACATGGGCCTACCAGAGACTGGAAGAGGCAAGGAAGGATCCTTCTTTAGAGTCTCTGTTGGGAGCATGGCCCTTTCAACTTCCTTCCTTCCTTCCTTCCTTCCTTCCTTCCTTCCTTCCTTCCTTCTTTCCTTCCTTCCTTCCTTCCTTCTTTCCTTCCTTCTTTCCTTCCTTCCTCCCTTCCTTCCTTCCTTCCTTCTTTCCTTCCTTCCTTCCTTCCTTCCTTCCTTCCTTCCTTCCTTCCTTCTTTCCTTCCTTCTTTCCTTCCTTCTTCCCTTCCTTCCTTCCTTCCTTTTTTCCTTCCTTCTTTCCTTCCTTCCTTCCTTCCTTCCTTCCTTCCTTCCTTCTTTCCTTCCTTCTTTCCTTCCTTCTTCCCTTCCTTCCTTCCTTCCTTCTTTCCTTCCTTCCTTCCTTCCTTCCTTCCTTCCTTCCTTCCTTCCTTCCTTCCATCTTTCCCAGTGTAGTTAACATACAGTGTTACATTAGTTTCAGTGTACAACATAGTGATTCAGCACTTCCGTATATTTACTTAGCGCTCATCGAGATAAGTGTACTTCCAAGCCTCACCACCTGTTTCACCCATCCCCCCACCCAACTCCCCTCTGGTCACCATCTGTTTGTTCTCTATAGTAAAGAGTCTGTTTTTTGGTTTGCCTCTCTCTCTCTGTTTTTTTTTTCTTTTCTTCTTTTTTTTTTTTTTTTGTTTCTAAAATTCCACATATGAGTGAAATCATTCAGTATTTGTCTTTCTCTGACTGGCTTATTTTGCTTAGCATTATGCTTTCTAGCTCCATCCATACATACCACATCTTTATTCATTCAGCTCTCGATAATGGACACTTGGGCTGTTGTCAATAATGTTGCTATAAACATTAGGGTGCATGTATCCCTTGGGATTAGGGTTTTCGTATTCTTTGGGTAAATAGTCAGTAGTGCAATTGCAGGATCATAGGGTAGTTCTGCTTTTAATTTTTTGAGGAACCTCCATACTGTCTTCCACAGTGGCTGCACCAGTTTGCATTCCCAGCAACACAGGGGTTCCTTTTTCTCCACATCCTTGCCACCACTTGTTTCTTGAGTTTTTAATTTTAGCCATTCTGACAGGTGTAAGGTGGTATCTCATTGTGGTTTTTCTTTGCATTTCCCTGACGATGAGTGATGTTAAGCATTTTTCATGTGTCTGTTGGCCATCTGTATGTCTTCTTTTGAGAAATGTCTGTTTATGGCTTCTGCTCATTTTTTAACTAGATTATTTGTTTTTGGGTGTTGAGTTTGATAAGTTCTTAATAGATATTAGATACTAACCCTTTATTGGATATGTCTTTTGCAAATATCTTCTCCCATTCAGTAGGTTGTCTTTTAGTTTTGTCGGTTGTTTCATTTGCTGTGCAGAAGCTTTTTATTTTGGTGTAGTCCTGATAGTTTATTCTGCTGTTGTTTCCCTTGACTCAGAAGACAAGAAAGATGTTGCTTTATGTCTAGAAACAGATGCTATGTATCTAGAAAGATGTTGCTATGACCAATGAAATGGTCCAATGAGTTTACTACTTGTGTTCTCTTCTAGGATTTTTATGGTTTCACATCTCATATTTAGGTCCTTATTCCATTTTGAGTTTATTTTTGAGCATGGTGTAAGACAGTGGTCCATTTCATTCTTTTGCATGTAGCCGTCCAATTTCCCCAACACCATTTGTTGAAGACACTGTCTTTTTCCCATTGCATATTCTTTGCTGCTTTGTTGAAGATTAATTGACCATATAATTGTGGGTTTATTTCTGAGCTTTCTATTGTTTCCGTGGATATATGTATCTATTTTTGTTCCAGGACCATACTGTTTTGATTACTACAGCTTTGTAATATAACTTGAAGTCTGGAATTGTGATACCTCCAGTTTTGTTTTTCTTTTTCAAGGTTGCTTTGGCTATTTGAGGTCTTTTGTGGTTCCATACAAATTTTAGGACTGTTTGCTCTAGTTCTGTGAAAAATGCTATTGGTATGTTGATAAGGATTGCATTAAATCTATAGATTGCTTTGGGTAGTATAGACATTTTAGTAATATTTGTTTTTTCACTCCATGAGCATGGAACGTCTTTCCATTTCTTTTTCTTCTTCAATTTCTTTCATCAATGTTTTATAATTTTTAGAGTACAGGTCTTTCACTTCTTTGGTTATGTTTATTCCAAGGTATTTTATTATTTTTGGTTATTTAGACATTTTAATAATATTTGTTTTTCCCCTCCATGAGCATGGAACATCTTTCCATTTCTTTGTCTTTAATTTTTTTCATTAATGTTTTATAGTTTTTAGAGTACAGGTCTTTCACTTTTCTTTGGCTAAGTTTATTCCTAGGTATTTTATTATTTTGGTGCAATTGTAAATGAGATTGTTTTCTTAATTTCTCTTTCTGCTGCTTCATTATTAGTGTATAGAAATGCAGTGGATTTCTATATATTGATTTTATATCCTGCAAGTTACTGAAGTCATTTTTCAGTTCTAGTAGTTTTTTGATGGAATCTTTAAGTTTAGGATTTTTATCATGAATGGATGTTGTACTTTGTCCAATGCTTTTTCTGCATCTATTGAAATGATCATATGGTTTTTTATCCTTTCTCTTATTGATGTGATGTATCACATTGATTGATTTAAGAATATTGAACTATCCTTGCATCCTGGAATAAATTCCACTTGGTTGTGGTGAATGATTTTTTTTAATGTATTGCTGGATTCAGTTTGCTAATATTTTATTGACAATATTTGTATCTGTGTTCATCAGAGATGTTAGCCTGTAGTTCTCTTTTTGTGTGGGGTCTTTGGTTTTGGTATCAGGGTAATGCTGGCCTAATATAATCACTTTAGAAGTTTTCCTTCTTCTATTTTTTGGAATAGGTAAAGAAGAATAGGTATTAACTCTTCTTTAAATGATTGGTAGAATTCGTCTGGTCCTGGACTGTTGGGAGTTTTTGGATTACTGATTGAATTTCGCTGTTGGTAATCAGTCTGTTCAAATTTTCCATTTCTTCCTCCTTCAGTTTTGGTAGGTTATATGTTTCAGGAATTTATCCATTTCTTCTAGATGTCCAATTTGTTCTGTGTTGCTGGTGGTTATGTCTCCTCTTTCATTTATGATTTTGTTTTTTTGAGTCTTTCTCTCTCTCTCTCTCTTTTTTTTTTTTTTTTTTTTTTGATGAGTCTGGCTAGAGGTTTATCAGTTTTGTTGATCTTTTCTAAGAACCAGCTCCTGGTTTCATTGATCTATTCTGTTGTTGTTGTTGTTGTTGTTGTTGTTGTGGTGGTTTTTTTGTTTTTTGTTTTGCTTTTTTTTTTTTTAGTTTCTGTATCATTTATTTCTGCTCTAATCTTTATTATTTCCTTACTTCTGCTGTTTGGGGTTTTGTTTGTCCTTCTTTTCTAGCTCCTTTATGTATATGGTTAGGTTGTTTATTTGAGGTAAGCCTTTGTTACTCTAAACTTCTCTCTTTGAACTGCTTTTGCTGCATCCCAAAGACTTGAACTGTTGTGTTTTTATTTTCCTTTCTGTCAATGTAATTATTGATTTCTTCTTTGATTTCTTGGCTGACCCATTCATTGTTTAGTAGCATGTTACTTAACCTCCATGTATTTGTGCTCTTTCCAGATTTTTTCCTGTGGTTGATTTATACCTTTAAACATCTTGATTTTGAATTTTTAATCTCCAGAACTGAGAGAATACATTGCTGTTGTTGTAAGCCACTCAGTTGGTGGTACTTTGTTATAGTCCTAGGAAGCTAACACATCCTCTTTTGAGCTCCTGCTTTCTTCTTCTTTCCTTCATAGCCAAACTGCAAGTTGGCTACATTGCAGCACCACCCAAACTGTTCTTGCTGAGAGGCCTCCCAAGAGGGCTAAGCCTACAGAGCCCATTTACCAGGGTTCAAATCCAGACTCTACTTCCTGCTACCTGTGTGAACTTAGGCAAATTGTTTAACCTTCCTGTGTCTTATTTTGTGCTTATCAATACAATGAGCCTATCCCTGGGGACTGTTTTAAGGCTTCAAAGAATTAATATAGCTAAAGTAGTTAGCATAGTTCCAGGCACATAGCTAGCATTTAATGTGCACTTATTTCTATTAATATAATTTGCCACATATATTGTCCCTTTTAGCTCTTACATTGTTTGACTCTCTGCAGCATTGGATTCTACTAGCTGTTTTCTCCTCCATGACTCCTTTGTTCCATTACCTTCTGGTTATCTTTCCTGCCTCTGGCTGCTCCTTTTATTAAGCTTCTCCTAGGAAGACATTGTAGCTTGTGGATAGAGTTCAAGTGTTAGAATCTAACACTTCTGGGCTCAGTTCTCAGCTTTATAATTATTCAAGTGACTGACTGAGCAAGTTCACCTTTATGAGCCCCAGTATTTTCTGGAGAAAATAGTGATAATCTTACGTCCTTGGATTTGTGTGAGGAGTAAATGGGTTAATATAAACAGAGGACCCATTGTAAGCTGGATTCTGACTTTTACCTTCACCTTTGGCTCATCCTCTGACCTCCTTGTTGAAAGCTGAAGTGCAAGGCTCTGCAGTTGGTGTCTTTCACAGCTCCAGGGGGAGTCCTTTACTTGAAGTGATATGTGATACAGCAGCCTCCCTCCTCCCCCCAACTTTTGTTGTATAGATAGATCTCTGGAATATTCTTAAGGCACTGGGAAAAGCCTTACCAGATTGAAATTTCCATCATATTTCGTGTGTGTGTGTGTGTGTGTGTGTGTGTGTGTGTGTGTGTGTGTTTTAATTTGAGAGAGTGAGAGAGAGAGTGCACAAGTAGGGAAGAAAGGTAGAGGGAGAGAGAGAGGGAATCTCAAGCAGACTCCATGCTCAGTGCAGAGCTCAACACAGAGCTCAGTTCCACGACCCTGGGATCATGACCTGAGCCGAAATCAAGAGCCAGACGTTCAATCAATTGAGCCACCCAGGTGCCCCCATATTTCATGTTTTAATCTCAGCCTCTACATTCAATGGTTACTGGGTCCCATGGTTTTGATTTCTCCTACAGCTCTTATAAATATCTTCTTTTTGAAGAAACCAGACTATAGTTTTGAAGGGGATAGCAGGGGAACGAGGCATGATGTCTGATGGAAATCGTTAGTTTCTACCCTGATTTCAGTAAGGATTGATTCTAACGCAGCCTGGTGAGTTGGGCTGAGCAAGGCAGAAATCCAGAAGTGGTTCATGTGTGGTGTTAGACAGGGAAGGTTGTCACCAGTGGGAGGTGGGCTCGAGGTATGAGAATTGGATTCTGGCAGTAACATGCCAGGATCAAGCCTTAGAGGAGGCACTGGCATAAATCAGGAGGGATTTCAGGGGCTGGCCAGTGAGTTGGGACTCAGGGAAGGTCTCTGATCTTAGAATGAGCAACTGATCAGAATTGAGAATTTGGATGCTTTGGACTGAGCCTGCTCAGAGCTAGGAAGTAAGAGCTGCAGGAGACCATGGGCCAAGATAGTCATGGAGGAACCTCATCAGGAACACAACATGACATCTGGAAAGCAAATTAATTCTAAGCCTTACCAGTGGGGCCAAGGGGCTGAAGCAGGGCTGTTGGTAAGGGTTCATCTGTCGTCATTGCCTTGGAAACAAAGATAGGCCAAGGCTGCATTGGTGGTCCCAGCTGGGAAGGCCTGGAGAAGGAGAAAGACAGGGGAAATAAAACTAATAGATATATAGTTCATCATTGTTTGGGACCATTAGGAAAACACACAGAGGAAGTTTGGGAGTCTGGGAACTATGAAAACATTTTCTTTTCTTTTTTTTTTTTTTTAAATATGAAATTTATTGTCAAATTGGTTTCCATACAACACCCAGTGCTCATCCCAACAGGTACCCTCCTCAATGCCCATCACCCACTTTACCCTCCCTCCCAACCCCCGTCAACCCTCAGTTTATTCTTAGTTTTTAAGAGTCTTTTATGGTTTGCCTCCCTCCCTAACTTTTTTTCCACTTCCCCTCCCCCATGGTCTTCTGTTAAGTTTCTCAGGATCCACATAAGAGTGAAAACATATGGTATCTGTCTTTCTCTGTATGGCTTATTTCACTTAGCATAACACTCTCCAGTTCCATCCATGTTGCTACAAAAGGCCATATTTCATTCTCTCTCATTGCCAAGTGGTATTCCATTGTATATATAAACCAAAACTTCTTTATCCATTCATCAGTCGATGGACATTTAGGCTCTTTCCGTAATTTGGCTATTGTTAAAAGTGCTGCTGTAAATATTGGGGTACAAGTACCCCTATGCATCAGCACTCCTGTATCCCTTGGGTAAATTCCTAGCAGTGCTATTGCTGGGTCATAGGGTAGATCTATTTTTAATTTTTTGAGGAACCTCCACACTGTTTTCCAGAGCGGCTGCACCAGTTTGCATTCCCACCAATAGTGCAAGAGGATTCCCGTTTCTCCACATCCTCTCCAACATCTATAGTCTCCTGATTTGTTCATTTTAGCCACTCTGAGTGGCATGAGGTGATATCTGAGTGTGGTTTTGATTTGTATTTCCCTGATGAGGAGTGACATTGAGCTTCTTTTCATGTGCCTGTTGGTCATCCGGATGTCTTCTTTAGAGAAGTGTCTATTCCTGTCTTCTACTCATTTCTTCACTGGGTTATTTGTTTTTCAGGTGTGGAGTTTGGTGAGTTCTTTATAGATTTTGGATGCTAGCCCTTTGTCTGATATGTCATTTGCAAATGTCTTTTCCCATTCCATCGGTTGCCTTTTAGTTTTGTTGATTGTTTCCTTTGCAGTGCAGAGCTTTTTATCTTGATGAGGTCCCAATAGTTTATTTTTGCTTTTAATTCCCTTGCCCCTGGAGATGTGTCGAGTAAGAAATTACTGAGGCTGAGGTCAAAGAGGTTTTTTTTTCTTTCTCCTCTAGGGTTTTGATGGTTTCCTGTCTCACATTCAGGTCCTTCATCCATTTTGAGTTTATTTTTGTGAATGGTGTAAGAAAGTGGTCTAGTTTCATTCTTCTGCATGTTGCTGTCCAGTTCTCCCAGCACCATTTGTTAAAGAGACTGTCTTTTTTCCATTGGATATTCTTTCCTGCTTTGTCAAAGATTAGTTGGCCATACATTTGTGGGTCCGATTCTGGAGTCTCTATTCTATTCCATTGGTCTGTGTGTCTGTTTTTGTGCCAATACCATGCTGTCTTGATGATTACAGCTTTGTAGTAGAGGCTAAATCTGGGATTGTGATGCCTCCTGCTTTGGTTTTCTTCTTCAATATTACTTTGGCTGTTTGGGGTCTTTTGTGATTCCATACAAATTTTAGGATTGCTTGTTCTAGCTTCGAGAAGAATGCTGGTGCAATTTTGATTGGGATTGCATTGAATGTGTAGATTGCTTTGGGTAGTATTGACATTTTAGCAATATTTATTCTTCTAATCCATGAGCACAGAATGTTTTTCCATTTCTTTGTATCTTCTTCAATTTCCTCTGAAAACATTTTCCCCTTTGTGCATTTGCTATACATAGTGTATGAAATCCCCATGGCAGCCCGAACACCTCAGACATACCTTTCTCCATGGTCTTGATTGCTCTGAAGAAGCAGTGGCCTTTTGCAGCTAGAGAAATTTTTGTAAATAATATCCTGACTCAGAAATGCTCCATGTGATTGCCTTATTTTACATCTTTAAAACTTTTTTTTAAACGTTTATTTATTATTGAGAGACAGAGACAGAGCATGAGAGGGGCAGAAAGAGGACAAGACACAGAATTTGAAGCAGGCTCCAGGCTCTGAGCTGTCAGCACAGAGTCCGATGTGGGGCTCGAACCCACCAACTGTGAGATCATGACCTACACTGAAGTCGGATGCTTAACCAACTGAGGCACCCAGGCGCCCCTATTTTACATCTTTTAATACGATTCACTGGTCATAGTTCTGATGGGATGATCTACACGATCAGTGTCATGGTTGTCCAGTTATTCCTTGCTAGCAATATCTAGATCTAAGACTCACACATGCTGCAGCGTCCAGTGATCAAATCATGGTTTTGGAGGAACATCAGTGATGAAGGGGTAAAGATCGTTTTCAAAATCTTTATAACCCTACCAGGCCTTTGCTGGTGTTTGCTAATGTTGGTCAATTTATCTGTTAGGATGAGGACCAAATTGCCTTCCACAGGTTCCGTGGAGATAGAATAAAGAGGCAGATCGGTGTAGTGCGGGTACAAAGCCAAGAACAAGCTATTCCCTGTTAGTGATGGTTATGAGGCGACAACAGCAAACCTTACTTATTAATGCTGCTTTTACTACCCTGTTTAAGAGACTCTAGAGATGAATTACTCAGTCTTCTTAGTGTAGGCAGACAAGTGAAAGAGTGAACAAAATGTAGCTCAGGAAAAGTCAAAGTAAAGGTGAAATTATGATCATATTAAATAAGATTGAAAAATGAATCCAATATTGATTAAAATAGACAATAGTCCAATGGACTTAATATGAAGACATTGAAAGCATTTTTTCTTTTTGCAGATTCCAGACAGTTTTATGTTTCAGTTTGTCTGAATATCACTTTGTTTTCTGTGTATTGACAACATGGCTTAAAACTGTAAACAGCCTCTTGACAGATTCTGTTACTTACCTTTTCAGTTGCTTGAAATCTGGAGCCGTGGTCACAAGGGAGTCCACCAGGCTCTTCAGAAATACCAGGGAACTTACACATAATGCAGCATCTAGGGTTTTATATTCTGCACACATTGAAGTCTGTTGCCTTTGGAAAAATGAACCAGAGTATAAAATTTTTCCTATGCATTAATAACTGCTGACTCTGGTCAAAGTCCATAGACTGCAGCTGGTCATTAATTCCCCATAAACGCCATACGCAGAGAGAGTTATTGCTTCAGAGGGTTTTCAGTGGCATATTTTTGGTGAGTGATGTGGCATGAATGGGTATTTACAGGGTACTTTTGAGATGATTAGTGTCCAAAGCGTTAGTTGAGACATTTCCAATAGTCCATTCGGAACCCTATCTGTAGGCACAGCTGAAGAGACATGTTGAATCTACATTCCTAGACCTTGGGAATGCATACTTAATGTAAAAGGCTGGCCGTAAGTGTTGACTTTAAAATTAGAGCTCACTGTGTGATGAGATTTAGTGTGCCTGCCAGGGGGCTTCTGAAATCTCGCCCCGCTGTCTAGGGTCTGGCAAAGGGTTTGGCAGAGTGGCCTGGCATCTGGCATTCAGCAGGTCCACCTCGAGCATGACCTCCCAGATTTATATGTGCCCTGGGAAACATGAAACATCAGAAAGGCCACTGAAGTATTTTATGGAGCTTTCTTCTGTTCCTGAACACTCTCGGCCTTACCCTGTGCTAATGCTGCTGTCTTCTGATAATGGTTTGTATCCCACAGACCCTTCCCTTTGTGTCTCTTGGATGGGTTATGTGCCCATTTCAAACTGTGTGCTCTTTCTGCCTCTCTCCCCCACATTGCTCAGCATTTAAAGACTCCTTCTGTAGGAATTGTTTCCCTCCTTCATGAGTCCATAGGGGACTTGTCCAAAAGACTCTCCCCAGTTCTCTTTCCATATGGCCTATGATTCAGTATTCCTGTGCTTACTTCTTTGATTTAATCTAGTTTAATTTATTAGCAAGGCTGCAGTGAAAAACAATGGTGGAAAAGAACCCAATTTCCTATCTTTCCATTCTGGGACAGTTATTAGTACCATCTCGCTTTGCTGAAGAAGAATAAAGAAGCAGATCTGAACAGGAGAAAGGATAATAACCTATAGCACTCTGAAGCTCCATGCATTTGAGGTTGTGGGTATACTATGGTTGTTGCATATTGCTTGTGTAAACTTTCACACTCTGCTGTTCCTTCAGAGCAACACAACCTTTATTTCTTCAGCAAGCTCTTCTGTTGGGTTCACACTTGAGAGTAAAAGTGTGGTACATAGAGTGAGAGTACATAGGTGGTAGTACATGGGTGACAGCATGCATTTTTGTACATTTGCTGCAGACTGTTAGAGCTGTTTCTTTAGAGATCGTCTGTCTGGTTCAGGTAACACATTTTACCATAGAGGACACTTAGGCCCTAATAAGCTAAATAGCTTGGCCAGAGTTATAACCTGTGAAAATCCCAGATCTCTTTCTATCAGTCCAGTGTTTCTGGTCATCATATCTATCTGCCATGCTTATTTCATCCACTTGATCCCTGTCCGTCAATACACACACATACACACACATGGACACACACACACACACACACACACACACACGAGGTATAGCATTTTGGAAAAGAGCACTGGCTTTAGAATCACTCATACTTAGGTTTGAATTCTACTCAACAGTAACTATTTATAGATTTAGCTAATTCATCCTTCTAAGCCTCATTTTTTCTCCTGTGCAAATTAAAGATAATAAGATTTCCAGGCTCATAGGGTTGTTGTGAAGATTAATTAATTTAATGTGTATGTGGGTTGTTTAACAAATTGCACCTGGTAAGTGCCCAATAACATGTCCGTCTGTGCAATAAAATCTTCGGCTATGTCTCCATCCATGTCTACCAGGAACTGAGCTGAGTCAAGGGATTAATGCAAAGTGATACTTCTTATTATAGCTCTTGTACAACTTCATTTAACCTCATTTTAGTTACATTTTATTGGTTATATACTAAGATCGGCTAGGGTGAGGCTGGGTCATCATAACAAAGAGACCCAAAAATAGTTCAGTTTAACAAAGAAGTTTTTTTTTTCTTTCTCGCTAAAAGTCTGAGGTAAGCATTCCAGGTTGGAGGGTGGCTCTTCTCCATGGATGATTCAGGGACGCAGGCTCCTTCTTAAGTTGCTGCTCTGCATCTGCTAGGGTGCGGTTCATGATGGGGTTGCACCTGTGGGGGATGGGGGAGGGGTGGGTAAAGGAGGCTCGTTTAGACCCCAAAGTCATATGTCACTTCCACAGAAATTTCACCGGCAACAACATAGTCCCAAGGCCACTTCTAATGCAAAAGAATAGAAACCCAGGGCAGTGGGGTGGATGTGTCCAGCTATGGTTCTGTTGCTATAGAAGGAGGGGAGAATGGACTTTGGTGGGCAACTAGCAGACTTGGCCTTACAGCCAAATTCCAGAAAGCCAGTACTGCTGAGGGGGCCATGGCATGGTAGAAGGAGTTAGGCGGGAGCGTGGTTTCTCACTCTGGTTCTCTCAGGTGAAAACACCTAACTCCTGGCACCTCCGTTTCCTGGGACTGTTGAGCTCCAGGATTCCCTCTAGCCACATGAAGCCCTCTCTGACCACCCTGCCTCAAGGGCTCTCTTCCTAAAGCTTCTCTTCATCTTGTATCTTATGGCACACAACTCATACAATTTTATTTGTTATAATCAAGCTGCTCATGGCACTTTGCAGGTGTCAGAAGATAAAAAGAATCTATAGGTTGGTTAATTGGTTGGTTGATAAATGTGAATCGTTTGGAGCTCATTGGAAAAAGAAACTATGGATATGAAGGCAGAATGATTTTCTTCAGGAATGAAGCAGAGCTGAGGGAATAAGCTCAAAGGTCTTTTCTGGGCTCACATTTTATGATTCTATGACTCAGCAGCTCTTAAGCGGGGAGGAATCCCGTCTTGGTTCCCTCTGGTGACATTCCCTCTAAAAGATGTTTATCATTGAGTTGAACTTGATGAGAATTTCCATCTCCTCCAGTGGCTTCTGTAAGGTCAGTTTAGTACATAATAAGCTTTAAAAGAAAATGCTCTTATCAGTATGAATAGAGCTATATTTTAAAACCCTTTAGCATTCCAGGTAAGGGTCTGAGTACTCATAGGATATTAAAATTCAAGGACATGTAGTTCGCTGAGCTTTAGAATCCCATTTTGTACGTTTAGGTCCTAAAACAAATCCCTCAGAGATTCACGTTAAAAACAAGGTATTAAGCATTTATTCTATAAAAATCTGAGTCTCTGCTTTGAAGTCAGCTTCCATCAACTTTGTCACTGGTGGGCAGTGACTGAGTGCCAAATAATGTAAAGCGGTGCTTCTCCAAACTTCATGGAGCATTTGAATCACCTGGGGGATCTGATTAAAATGCAGATTCTGCTTCCGTAGTTATGTGATTGCATCTGAGATTGTGCCTTTCTACCAAGCTCCCAGGCGATGCCCTGATGCTTCTAGTCCATGGACCAAGCTTTGAGCAAGGAAATAAGGAATATTACCTGTTAACATGCCGCTTTAAAGATGCTCTGTTACTTGTTAATTAAATATGAGATAATTATGTTGCCTTACATTAAAGTTGTTTGCATATGTGATCTGCAATACCTGAAGAAGATTCTGAAACCAGAAAAGAGCCCTGTTTATTTCACCTCACTTTCTCCTATGGATTTAGCACACTTTCACGTACTTCATAAGCCTTTACAACTATCTGTTTAATGAATGATTGAAAAATTTAACCGAATGCTTATTTTTGTTCCAGGCAGCAAGTAAGGGATGCATACATCTGCCTCACCTGGGACACATTTTGTTGCTTTCTCTATCGGAATTAGTAAATCAGAGGAAACGTGGCCCCATAGAGGATCAAATTGGAAATATTTTTTCTTAGTGCTTTATTTCCTCTCTGGGGTGAAGACCACTGATACATGCGTTAGCAAGCACATGGCTTGAGCAGTCTTCAGGACTCCAGGAAGCCGTAGTGGCCATTTCAGTTGAAGTCACACAGGCTTCCATTGATTTTTCCATTTAGCCATGGCAGTGTGGTCTGTGTCTTTCTTGAAATCTAGGTCCAAGAGAAAGGGTGCCTCCATGGCCAGACCCAGGGCAGGTGGGGAATAATGAGCGTTTTTGGTTGTCCTGGACCAAACAGATGAAATGGAAGCACTTTGGTGAGGCATGAAAATTATATTTTAATCTAAATTTTCAGTGTGGTATTTTTGTGCTCAAGCCCTCACAAAAAGTTCTGTGTAACACTGCAGGCCTTGGTAGTCTTACTGGCAAATGAAGTTCCCACATAATTGCCTTAGGGAAAAAAAAGGAATGTCTTTGCATTTAATGTAGTCAGGAAGCCATATAGGTTTAACCTTGTAGGTAGCTGACTCTTCATTGCATATTACAAGATGGTTTCAAAGCTTTTCTGATCACTCAGTTGGTCAACATAGAAATGGAAGGTGTGGAAAGTGGCCTTGATAATGCCATAGAATCTATGTGCCACTCAGCTCCCTGTGAGAAGTGAAATGGCTTATGCGATCATTCATAAATTCACAGGTAGAGCATCACTCACGTGCTTTACCAGACTGTGAGCCCAGATTCTGCAGATTCTGCATCTCAGTTTTCTTACCTGTAAAATGAGGACAGTAGAATAAACACTCCTTGAATGGCACTGAGTCTCAGTATTAATTTCTTAGCATCCCAACTCTGAGAGGCCAACTTAGTGGCTCTTTAGAGCTTACAATGTAGCATATGATAACATGTGTAAATTCACATAACATATGTATAAATGGCATAGGAAAGTGACAGACATTACATAAAGACACATGCATGATTGTCTCAAGAGGATGGTGATGTGACCCGCAGCACATGTAGACATTCTTTCCTACCCAAAGTAATAGAAACTTGGGTGAGAATCCAGCGGTGCTAAAGATACCCCAGCAAGCTCTCAGACACTGTGACTGCCCTCATGACAGGGCACAGACATTTTAGTAAGGAGAAAGGCACAGACGTTAATCGAGCAATCACCAGTCTTTAAATTACAATTATGATGAGTACCATGAAGGAGAAGAGTAGGTGGCCAGAGATCTTACAGTAGGGGCAGTGACCTGAGGGGGTCAGAGAAGGCTTTCCTGGGCAATGTGTTTGTGAACTCAGGTGTAGACAAAGAGGGGTAGAGGCTGAGAAAGAAGGATTTCGGGCAAACACAATGGATTTGTGAAGGCTGGAGGCAAGAAGTATTTGAGGACAGGAATGAAAGCCAGTGTGCCTGGGGTTAAGAGTAAGAATGTGGTGGCTGGTGATTCAAACAGGGACCAAACCTGCAAAACCTTGCTGCTAGGACAAGAATTCAGGATTTCATGCTGTGAGTCATAGGAAGCCATTGAAGGGTTCGAATGTGCTATCTGAATTTTAAAGGCATCACTTTGGCTACAGGATGTCTTGTGAGGAATGCTATATAAAAAAATGGAGTAGAGGAGGAGTAAGAACAGATGCAGGGAAGCCAGTGAGGAGCTTGTCACAATAGACTGGGCAAGAGGAAAGGTGGCTCTTACTGAGACAAGGAGAAAGTGGATGGACTCAAGATTAAATTAAGAGGTAGAATGAAAAGGTCTCCATGATTGGATCTTGGAATGGAGGGAAGGGAAGTGTTCAAGGTGACTCGTAAGCTTTTGGCTAATGCAGTTGGGTGGGGAGTGGTGTCATTACTGAGATGGGAAGACCAGGGGAGGACCTAAGTTCGGGGTACAGTAGGGGTGGGAAGAAGAAGAGATCAGGAGTTAAATTTTGGGTGCATGAGAGACACTTGAAGGAGAGATGTCTGGAGCTTAGAGGAGAGGCTGAATTTGAGTCACATATTTTTTTATTTTAATGTTTATTTATTTTTGAGAGAGAGAGAGAGAGCAGGGGAGGGGCAGAGAGAGGAGAGAGAGAATCCTAAGCAGGCTCTGTGCTGTCAGCGCAGACAACAGAGACTCAGGGCTCGAAGTCATGAACTGTGAGATCATGAGCTGAACTGAAATCAAGAGTCAGTAACACACTTAACTGACTGAGCCACTCAGGTGCCCCTGGGCTACATATTTTATAGTCATCAACATTGGTTGGTAATAGGAGTAAATGATAATGCCTAGGGAGCAAGTTTAGAGGGAGAAGGAGGATGGTCTGGAACAGAGAAACTTTAATAATTGAAAGGTGAGGTAGAGTAGGTCACACCCCCTAAAGGAGGCTGAGGAGGAGTAATTGGAGATCGGACAGGTGAGAAGCTCCGTGTCACAGAATGTAAGGAAAGGATTGTTTCAAGATGGAGGGGTGTGGCCGACTGAAGGAATACAGCAGAGTAGTAAACAAACAAGCACACAGACAACAGTCTGAAAACACTTTGATAGAAAGCCCTGAAGTCGAGAGGCAGTTCAAATCAAGAACTTCTAGAATGCCCCATGCACCTAGCTTTTCTTTGGCTTCCTCCTTATAAAATTGGGATGGCATTGGAGTTGTTTTGAAGACTGCAGGAGATGGTTGCAAAATATTTAACCCAGAGCTGGCACCCTGTAGGTGTATGCTAGAGGTTAGCTGATATAACAATGAGCAAAGGTCACAATCCTCCTTGTTGAAGTGGGTT
Organism: Panthera pardus; assembly: GCF_024362965.1. Taxonomy (NCBI): domain Eukaryota; kingdom Metazoa; phylum Chordata; class Mammalia; order Carnivora; family Felidae; genus Panthera; species Panthera pardus. Next base: position 97,189,840 of record NW_026526810.1, on the reverse strand, counting down.
TGAGTAAAGCAGCCAAGACTATACTCCAACCTCTGCAGACCTTGGAGGAGGGTCTGTTTGTCCCGGCCCCTTTCCATATTACTGCATCCGCAGGGTCAGACAGTGTTCTACTCACAGCATTTGCCTTGCCAGTTGGAAAATCAAGGCACAGAAGTTAAGGCTGCCTGGAAAGTGCTCCACTTGAAGCCAACAAGTTAAAGGTGAATGTCATGTTGTGGGACCTGAGAAGTGCACTGTAGACAAATTACTGAGAAATCCAGGTTTCAGTCAGTTGTTTTTATTCTCTGCGTGAGAATCTAGGTGGATACAAAAGGCTTTATCAAAAATTCTCCTGGGTAGAATCATTCACTCTCAGAACCATAGGAACATTGCATCATAAGAGGAACAAACTCCGATTCAGGATCAGGATTCAATAATTGTGACTTAAAAAAGCAAATGTTGTTCCCATTCTGAGCTCTAGTGGAGGTGCCTAAGTTGTTAGTAGGGTGAGCTTGCTATGTGGCACTTCATGTTGCAGAGTCATTCATTTCGAAATCCCTCAGGGTAAGGGAGACTCCTCTCCACCACCCCGAGTTTCCACAGGAGTAAAAATACTTGTTAATGAATGCCTTCATTCATTATTTGTGACAGCCATCTTTGCCACCGTGGGGACTTAACCACTTGTCATATTAATTCTCACTAGGTCTTCTCTGTGAGATTGTAAGCTCCTTGAAGGCAGGAACTGGGTCCTGACATCTCTGTACCTGCCATCCAGCAAGCACCTGGTCACAGAAGAAGGTCAATAAATTGTTGAAATGAGTCAACACAGAATTTACGTAGGCTTATCAGGTTCCAAACATTTGGTTCTTCTGGGCCTACATCTTCCTTTCTACTTTGTAACCTAAAATAGACACTACTTGTGGTGCAGAAACCATCAAATATAAAACTTAGTGCTGACACAGACAGAGTGAGAGGCTCTTTGAAAAAAATGTGAAATGTGAGTATCTATGATTATGACATTTTTTTATAGCTCAGAAGCAAGACTATCTTGCAGCCGGGAAAGATCGTCTATTCTCAATGGCATGATCTTTGATTTTGCGTTGTTGTTGTTGTTTTTTTCTCTCTCATCAGTGAGGTTTAATGCTATTTTGATCCTAAGTCCAGTGGGTTGATTTTCTTATTTATGAAGTCAAAGGTTTACTTATGGGCACCTAACTTTTATCATTATAACACAAACCCAGTTTTAGGAGGGCTCCTATTCATTATGTCCAAATAAGGTTTTAGAAAAGCAGACTATTCATTGGAGTTACAGCAATCATTTAATCTTGCTTCACCTGTGATCAAGTCTATACCAACTTGATCTAGCTTGATGTCTTTATATTTTTAGAATGTGAGAAGTATTAGGGAGCAAAATTCATCTAATGACCTGGTAGATGACAAGATAAAAGATGCAATTGTCTTTGAGGAAGAAGCCTTGGATTTTTCCTGTAATGAGCTTTTGTGACTTTAATTCTCCAGAGAGTTGAGTGTCACTTTTATCTTTCTTGTGAGAGGTCCTCTTAGGCAACATATGTAAGTTTATACTCAGCTGACTGGGGTTCCTTTTTGCAGGATTCTACTGGAGCTAAATAGGCAACTGTAACAGCTCCCTCCCTGTCATACCCAAGGCTGCAGATGTTTTGCTTTTCTGCTTAGAGAAAACATCTAAGTTTTCTCTAAACTAGATGAGGCAGAACTCTGCTCACTGTGCCTCACTCTGCTTCAGACCTGTTTACTCATCCAGTTTCCTTGGTTTCTTCCTATTGGTGTCTACCCAGATTTTTCTACTCTGCCTCGCTTTTCTGGATGGATGCCTATTTAGGTGAGTTGCCTGGCTTTTTGGCTTGCTGAGTCCCTAAGGCCCCTTTTTCCTGTCCCCATGCAATGCAACTTCCCACCCCTCATTCAAGCTCCTCGTTACTGCAACTCTTGCCAACCTGGATCCATTCACTCAGATTACTACTTACTTGTTGGGAGTAGAGAGAAATCAGACTCTACTACAAATCTTGGAATGCAAATACCTCACTTGAAAAGTATATACAGTTAGTGTTGAAGAACACAGAGTCTGGATCCAGACTTTCTGGGTTCAAATCCTGGGTCTGCCCCTTAGGAGCTGTGTGATCTTAGGCAAATTGCTTACTATCTCTTGCCCAATTCTATCATGTGCACAATGGAAATAATGGTTGTATCTACCGTACATGGTTAATATGAAGAGTAAAGAAGTTAGTGTATGTAATAGGCTTAGAACAGTGTGTGTCTGCTATACAGTAAGCATAGTATAGTGTTAACTATTACCAAGCATTTGAAGTCAATGTTCACTGAATTCTGACCCTGCCAGGAAAAGGCAAATGGAGTAGATCAATATTTATCAAAGGGAGGTCCACAAGTTTACTATAAGAAATTTTAAATCCTGTGCTCACATTTGGATGATAATGTGAACACCCCAGGGTAAGCCTGTATTAGATTATTTAATGACTCCTAATAGCTGAATATGCATATGATTAGAAAGCCTGCATTTACGTTGTGCCTATGATCACGTTTTCAGGAAGTGAAGACCATGGTATCGAGGCAGGCTGCAGGAGGGCAGGCCCGGTCATGGTTCTTGGAGAGAAGAGTGGAGGAGGATAGTCTCCTGCAACATGTGTGGCCTGAGCATGCAGACCTGTCAGGGACTGATTCTGTGATAATCACTGACTGCCGGTGTCATTTTGGATTTTATTGGGATTCTATTTAATTTATGAACTTGTTTTAGTTTTATAGTCATATAAAAGAGCTACCAGGATTAGGGGTTTATATATAGACTTCGGTATTTATTTAAGTAACATTATAATAAAAACAATTTGTTATCACCTGAGGATCATAAGCCTTTTTATCTTGTAAAAAGGGTCTTGCCCACATATTCCCCAAACTTGAGAAAGACTAGACTCTCTGTGGCTCCCAAATGCCAGTTCACAAACTGTGTTTGTCAGGTTACAAAAAAACTGGGGGGAGGTATGTGGGCAACTTTAGAAATATAGACTTTTGGGGGAACCGGGGTGGCTCAGTCGGTTAAGTGTCCCGCTTTTGTTCAGGTCATGATCTCATGGTTCATGAATTCAGGCCCCACAGTGGGGGAGGGGGCAGAGAGAGAGGAAGAGAGAGAATCCCAAGCAGGCTCCTCAATGTCAGCATGAAACCCTACACAGGGCTAGATCTGTGCTATCAGTATGGAGCCTGCTTCAGATCCTCTGTCCCCCGTCTCTGCTGCCCCTCCCCTGCTTGCTTTCTCTCTCTCTCTCAAAAATAAACATGAAAAAAAGAAATAAAGACTCTTGGGCTGTGTCCTGGGGCGGCTGGGCCTGTGAATCTGTATTTTTGCTGAGCTGTCAGGTGATTCCGCTGAGCAACAAGTTTGGGCCTTTCTGGGCTGATGACCTCTCAATGTTCTTCATAGTCCCGGGATCTTAGAATTCAGGGTCTTTGTCTTCAAAATTGAGATAATCACACTTGTCCCTGTCTTGCTGCACAAGGGAGCAGTGAGAATTAATGAGGCAATTTTCGTAAGTGTTCTTGGAAGAAAAGTACCATTAAAGTGTAATATATCGAGGCCAGAATTGAGCTGGATCGCCTCAGCATGCAAATTGTTCCATAGGAACAAAGAGGTGACTCAGGGCCTTAGCATCATCAGCAGGCTGAGTTTTGCTACCGAGGATCCAGTTTCTGAGAGTGTCGGACCATCTCCAGCATGGACTCAAACCCCATGAAACCTGGCACATTAACATGAGATTTATATATCAGTAACCTGGTGGTAGCAGAGGCGGGAAGGCTGGACGGGGAAGTGTCGGGGGGAGAAGCCCTAAGCTTATTGTATCAGTTTCCTGGGCCGCCATAACAAAGTTCCACTAACAAGGTGGCTAAACACAAGAGAGATTGACCCTTTCAGCTTTCTGGGGGCTAGAAATGGAAATCGAGGTGTTGGCAAAGTTGGTTTTTTCTTGAGGCTCTGAGGAAAAGTGTGTTCTGTGCTCCTCTCCTAGTTTCAGGCATTACGGGGAATCCTTGGTGTTCCTTGACCTGTAGATGCATCATTCCCATCTCTGCCTGTCATCACATGGCCATTTTCTTCTTCCTGCCTGTCTGGGTTTTCACGTGGCCCTCTCCTCTCAGTGTGCCTCTCTCTTCTTATGGGGATACAAGTCGTATTGGATTCAGGCCCCATGCTACTCCAGAAGGACCTCATTTTAATTTAACTAATTACATCTGAAAGCTCCCTATTTCCAATTAAGTCACGTTCTGAGGTACTGGCAGTTAAGGCATCAACATGTCTGACATACCCTTTTGGGGGACACAATCCACCCCTTACCTCCTTGTTTCTATTTACATAAGGAAGCACAGGATATTTTACATTTTGGAGTGAATTCTTTTCCCAAAAGTGTTTTTCTTAAAGAGTTTTTTTCTTAAAAAAAATTTTTTATGTTTATTTTAAGGTGTGGGGAGAGAGCCTATCAGTGGGGGAGAGAGCAGAGAGAGAGGAAGAGAGAGAGAATCCCAAGCAGGCTCCTAGAGGTCAGTGTGAAACCCTACACGGGGCTCAATCTCATGAACTGGGAGATCATGACCTGAGCTGAGATCAAGAGTCGGACGCTTAACTGACTGCGCCACCCAGTGCCCCCACAAAAGTGAAACGCAGAGGGCATTACACCTTAGAAACCATGCTATATGTCATGGTAAGTTCTGCCGGGTGGCCCATAACAACTGATTTAGCTCACAATGTACCAGAAGTAGGAGTTCTTCTAAGGGCCTTGTAGAATCTAACCAACACACCAGAAGAGGTCCCAGTCAGAAAATGTGTTCCAGCTTTCCACTTGAGGCGTTACGAGCACATCTCTCTCCATCAGCTCTTAGAAGCTTCACGTTTGTTTATTTCTCTCATCTTGATTCTTCTGCGCTCATTTACATTTCCCCTTTTGTGGAGTGTTCCTGTTCCCTATTTATTTTAATATTGGTTCTAATATTACCTTTTATGTTGTTATTATACCTGAAATCCCTGGTGGAAGGGGTGGAGAGTGGGGAAGGGAGATGCTCTGTGCTGTAAACACTCTTTTTCCCTCTTCCGCATTAAGATTTACTTGCCACAATCCTGTGTCTGCAGCACCTTCTCTTTGATTCTGAGTTACAGCTGGCCACCCGGTGTATTAGCTTCTCTATTGTGCATGTGGAGCTCCTGTGTGCTCACTTCATACCCATAGGATTTTGTCAGAGGGGCTCTCAGGGATGACGGTGGGGTATTCTAATGGGTTGACATTGTGTAATCTTCAAACCGTCTTATTGAAATAAAGTCTTTGTGGTGGCTGTAGCTCTCAGTTCTCTTGTTCCTGTTCCAAGTTCCTTAATGAGCCACTGTCATCTGTTCAGGGAGGCTAGTCCTTGGCCTTAACCCTATGTGAGCCTTTCTTTGGATGACAAAGAGTTGATGGGAAAGATTTTTTTTAAAAAATGCTCTGAAAAGCCCTTTTATGCAATCAGGTGTTAGGTATTGGTAAAGCGTTGTAAATGTAGAATGTCCAGATATTTTCAGAATAATCAGGTCGGAATAAACCCAGTTGAATAGGCCTTTCTTTTCTCCTTGATTAAAAGGTATTGCATGGGGTGCCTGAGTAGCTCAGTCGGTTAAGTGTCTGACTCTTGATCTTGGATCAGATCATGATCTCACGGTTTGTGAGTTTGAGCCCTGCATTGGGCTCTGGGCTGATAGTGTGGGGCCTGCTTGGGATTCTGTCTCTTTCCTTCTTTGCCCCTCTCCTGTTCTCTCTCAAAATAAATGAAAACAAAAAAAGGGGAGGAGGATTGCATTTGTTCGGATCTTCTTGGAAGCAGAATCAAGATGGGGTTGTGTGTGAAGGAGATTTATCATGAGGACACCTGGGAAGGATGAAGGGAAGGGCAGCGGTGTAGGCTGGGAGAGCTTTCAGATGAACTTTTCAGTGCCAGTCTGACTTCTGTGAGAGGACAGGTGGAAGGAAGGAGGACAAGGGGAGGAAAGGACAGATGGGAATGGACACATGAGGAGAGGAAGGACAGTTCTGAGAATGTCTTGGCCAGGTTGATTGTGAGTTCTTGAGGCAAAGTTGCCTACTGGGGGATCCCTCTGTCCCACGGGAATGAACCTGCACTGGTACCCTGCCATGTTCAACCAACATATGGGAGCCACGCAGGGGAAACGTGGACACTGCACAGATGTGGTTGTGGATCCAGGTGTGTGTGTGGGGGGGGGGGGGCAGGTAGCCTATACTCCCCCACAGCAGGAGAGCCAGGCAGTGCAATTATTTGGCTTTTGCAGGGATCTCCTGAGGGGTCCATGAAGTTGGATGACAAAAATGACATTCTTATTTTTGCTAACTTCTGACTGAATTTTAGTGTTTTAATTATGCGTGGAGCCAGTGGCCATGCCAGTAGCTGTGTGTCTTTCTCACTAATAAGTATCACAGCTATTTTTATATCAACATTATAGTTATCACGGAAAATCTCAATATGTTATTTATGCTCATCATTACTTTGAAATCATGGTAGTTACTAGACCTGCCACTAGACCTCTTTATTTAATGACAGTGAAAAGGTGTATTTACTATTGTATCACTAACTTAGAACATAATTTGATAGTGGGATTCGAATATAATTATTTCATTAGAGTTCTATATATCTTCTGTCATGCATTTATAAGCATTATTCCAAGGAGGGGTAATCCATAGTCTTCATCTGACAGAGAGGTCCACCACTCAAAAATTGTTAAGAACCCCTCCTGCAGAGAGTACTCGGTAGGATCATATTAATTATATTAGCTCGGTTATCTTTTATCTGGCTCCAAATGTATGAGGACAATAGCCTCAGTCCCCACGAGAATGTATTATTGTAGAAGATGATTCATTAATTCAACAAAGAGTGTCTCCCGCATGCCAGGTATTGTGTGGTGTTGGAGCCACGGCAACAAGCAAGACAGACAACCCCTATCTCAGACAGTTTAATCAACTAACATGAAAGGCAGTCATGGAACAAGAACAATTATGATCGCATTACCATGTTAACAATACAGAACGGCAGGATGCTCTGGGTCCCCCGGAGAGGGACCTAGTGTAGGGGCCAGAGCAGACCTCTTTGAAAAGCACTCTTTCACCTGAGCCTGAAGAAAGAGTAGAGGTGGGTTGGAAGAAGAGGGGTGGAGACTGAAGTTAGAGCAAGTGTGAAGATTTGGAGGTGTGGCACGCTTAACTTGTAAGAACTGAAATCGTGCGTACCTTGTAAGCCACGTGAAGTTTAGATTTTCCCTAAAGGCAGTAGGAAGCTTTGAAGGGGTTTTAAGCAGGGGGTGATGTGATCAGATTGCCTTTCAAAAATACTGCTTGGAAAACGCCAGTGAAGGCTCTCATGGTACTAGGGTGAAAATGAAGGCAGCCTCCTGTGAAGCGTGTGGTGGGAGAAAGCAGAATCAAGCAAGACTCTTCTGGTTATCCTTATATTTGACTTCTTTTTGGCCCTGTGGGAACGACTGGGTCTTGAATTTTGTCACTCTATCCTAAGCCACATTAAAATCTTGGAAGCCTTTTTCTTAGACTTAAGATGTTCAGAGTAGCTGCAGTTCTCTCTGAAGTCTGTTGCAGATGCCTCTGTGTGAACCTGAAACCTCACACAAATCTCGGGAAAATATTTCTCGATAATGTAGAGCCACGGAGAAAGTGGATGTTGTTTGATAAGTTCTTAGTGTACATTTGTTACTTGCTACAGCACCGATGGCCTTTAGACTTCTATATTAAGAGGAAAGTAAACTTATCATTAATAATGTAGGTGGTTATATTGCCAATTAAATGAAAGCTCTCTGGCTGCTTCTTCAGAAGAAACCCATAATGGGCTCAAGGTTTGTTTGTTACTAGGTAAAAACAAGTCCATTTTGGTTGATGGCTAACTCAGGACCATGCACAGTTAGGCAACTCATAAAAGTGTTCGTCTGGAAATGAGTCTCTGGGATAATCAGATTTTATTTCTAGTGTCTAATTGATGCCCAGAGCTTTGGGGTTTAATTATGTCTGCTGAAAAAATACAGTTCAATTTCTCTTCCTCCCTTTTATACATAACTTCAAGCTTTATTTTAATTCATAAATATGCAAGGTGTTACAGATATTTTCTGACACAGTACCTGGTATTATTTAGATACTTAATAAACGTTGGATTCTTCTTGTAATGGAATGAATACATATCAAATAAGAAACTTAGGTAAGAGTTTCTGGCTCTTCTGTTTATGGTCTGGCAGTTGAATTTGAATATTTTATGGTTACTCCAGAGAAATAAATAATTTAAGTGGGAAATTGTTTTAATAAGAGGGGATTCCTGTTTTGCAGTCATCTAGGCAGGCTGGCTTGAATGTAATGTTGGGTGTTTGTTCTACTAGGGAATGTGGTAGGCGGGTATTTTATGGAACCTGTGGCAGGAAGAGCTGAGTATGTGTGATGGACTATGAATTACACCCTTTCCCTTCTGTACGGTATCTACCCAGCTTCCAGGAGGGCCCAGATAGCTTCTTTACCTCCTCTTTGATCACCAGCTGGTGTGTCTGTCTTCTTTCACTTAGCATTATGTTTTCAAGGTTCATCCATGTTGTAGCATGTATCAGTATTTCAGTCCATTTTATGGCTGGTAACACTCCAGCATTCAGCTACGCCACGTTTTGTTTATCCATTCATCCGCTGATGGACACTTGGATTGTTTCCACCTTGTGGCTATTGTGAATAAGGCTGTTACGAAAATTCGTGGACACATATTTGTTTGAGGACTAGTTCTTTTGGGCATATACCTAAGGGTGGAATTGCTGAGTCATATGATAATTTTATGTTTAAGTTTTTGAGGAACTACCAAATCGTTTTCCACAGTGGCTGCAAATGTTACATTTCCCCCAGCAACGGACCAGGGTGTTAATTTCTCCACCCTCTCACCAACACTTGTGATTCTCCATTTTTTTTTTTCATTATGGCCTTCCTAGTGGCTGTTGAGGTGGTGTCTCCTGTGGTTTTGGTTTACATTTCCCTAATGGCTAATGATATTCAGCATCTTTTCATGTGCTTGTTGGTCATCTGTATACACGCTGTAATATGGATGAACCTCGAAAACGTTCACGCTAAGTAAAAGAAACCAGATATAAAAGGTCATATAGGATTCCATTTACATGAAATACCCAGAATAGGTAAATCCATAGACACAGAAGGGAGATTAGTGGTTACTAGGGCTTAGCAGGAGGGAAGAATGGAGAGTGACTGTTTAATGGGTACGGGGTTTCCTTTGGGGTGATAAAAACATTTTGGAATGAGATAGAGGTGATGGTTATAAAACGCCGTGAATGTGCTGAATGCCACTGAAGCGTAGGCTTTAAAATGGTCAATTTTAGGGGCGCCTGGGTGGCGCAGTCGGTTAAGCGTCCGACTTCAGCCAGGTCACGATCTCACGGTCAGTGAGTTCGAGCCCCGCGTCAGGCTCTGGGCTGATGGCTCGGAGCCTGGAGCCTGTTTCAGATTCTGTGTCTCCCTCTCTCTCTGCCCCTCCCCCGTTCATGCTCTGTCTCTCTCTGTCCCAAAAATAAATAAAAAACGTTGAAAAAAAAAATTAAAAAAAAAAAAGGTCAATTTTAGGTTACGTGAATTTTACCTCGATAAATAAAAAAACAAAAACATCTGGTTAGAAGTTGAGTCTGCCTGTCCAGTTCCAGCAGTATGAGACAGAGAAATTCTGCATAAAGTAACACAAAAATTTTAAATATGTACCTGAGCTTGAAAAGAAAGCCATTGTTGCCACCGGCAGCAGCTTGAATCCCAAACAGTAGCCTCCTGAGCTAGAGCTGCGGTACCCCAGGGGAAGCGTGGGCCACATATAGAAGCTGAGATGAGGGGTAGAATTTAGCACCAACGTGGGGCCAATTGACAAGCCTTGGACTGGTGTAGGGAAGCAGCAGGGACTAAAACCTTTGCATAAGGAGGCATTCTGGAAAAAATGCCTCTTTGGTGAAAGGGGATCTAGAAAAATCCCCCACATGAGCCAGGGGAACAGCAAGGGAATATCACTCTTCCTGATGCTCTGAGTCAGGGGAGAAAAATGACACTGAAGCCCAAGGACTGCCTTCATCATGCAAGAACCTATAACTGAGAAATTACTGTACAGCCAGGTGGTAGGTTCCAGGTGGGTGAAGCCCCTGGCGTCCTTGGCACAAGCAAACAAGAAACTACTCATCTATAGTGACACTTCTGCAGTGCAGGGTGGACAAGATACCCAGGGAAAAACAAGCCCCGGTGACAAATGACAGTTTGCACAAGGAAAGAGTCCAGCACGAGGGAAAGGAAATAAGCATAACGGACAGGAGGATTAGAATCTCAAGAACCCGGCAAAATAGAGGTATGTCTAAGATGGTTAAACAATGAGGACTTTGAGATTGGCTCTACTGCCTTAATAAAAAGTTTCTCCGTATAGTTGAACACCTGCTCCCAGGGAGCATGTGCAAAGTTTGCTTGTGAGATTTAGAAGGAGCAAAGGTAGGGACTGAGATTGTTCACCAGCTGACTGTCCTATAGTGGTTTGGAGAGACCTTTAGGTTTTTTCCAAAGGATCAAGAGCTCAGGGAAACTTTCTTTCCAAGTAATCCATTTAAGATGGAAGAAAAGCTCTTCCTTTGAGTATTAACTGTGGTGCTCAGGTGCTCTTAACCAAAGATTTGCCTTCATTTCTCTTGAGGGTGCAGCTTTGTATTTGCCCATTATTATGAGGAGTGACACGTTATGAACTGGTAAGTGGAACTTTTGGGAACAAACCTTGAAGCTGCCTTGAAAACCACTTTAGTACTCATTCAGCTCCCCATGTCTAATCGACATCTGTTGGCCGAGCCTTGGCACTAGGGAAGTGGGAGCTTCTTGTTGACCAAGCAGAATCATGCCAGCAAGTTTAGATGACTCGTTGGTAAAAATGAGACTTCAGGGTTACCTGGTCACTGGCTAGTCTTCTCTTTGCCTCACTCTATGCTCGAGCCATAGCTTTTGATCAGTGGAAGCCCCACATTTATATGTAGAGGAGAAGGGTGTGTGGGGACCTTGTCATGAAGCTAAAGTGGGCTATCACTTTCCATGAACTTGAGAACAGGGGACTACAGGCAGGACTGATGGACACTAGGTAACTAATGCCTCACATCTATCTTGAGATGGGAAATTTTACATTCAGTGGATCTGGCAAGCAACACACATACAAACTTGACTTTGCCCTGGAAGCCTGATGAGACTGCACTTCAGAAACCGTAATCTTTCTATTAAAAATTAAGTATCGGGGTGCCTGGGTGGCTCAGTTGGCAGAGTTGGTGTCCAACTCTTGATCTTGGCTCAGGTCATGATCTCACAGTCGTGACATCGAGCCCTGCATTGGGCTCCATGCTGGGCATGGAGCCCGCTTAAGATTCTCTCTCTTCCTCTCTCTCTGCCCTTCCCCATCCTCTCTTAAAAAAAAATGAAGTATGTGCTTGCTTCAGCAGCACATATACTAAAATTGGAACGATGCAGAGAAGATTAGCATGGCCCCTGCGTAAGGATGACACGCAAATTCGTGAAGCGTTCCATATTTTTAGACCACTTTCTCACACCATTCACAAAAATAAACTCAAAATGGATAAAGGACCTGAATGTGAGACAGGAAACCATCAAAGACCTAGAGGAGAAAGCAGAAAAAGACCTCTCTGACCTCAGCCGCAGCAATTTCTTACTTGACACATCCCCAAAGGCAAGGGAATTAAAAGCAAAAATGAACTACTGGGACCTTATGAAGATAAAAAGCTTCTGCACAGCAAAGGAAACAACCAACAAAACTAAAAGGCAACCAACGGAATGGGAAAAGATATTTGCAAATGACATATCGGACAAAGGGCTAGTATCCAAAATCTATAAAGAGCTCACCAAACTCCACACCCGAAAAACAAATAACCAGTGAAGAAATGGGCAGAAAACACGAATAGACACTTCTCTAAAGAAGACATCCGGATGGCCAACAGGCACATGAAAAGATGCTCAACGTCGCTCCTCATCAGGGAAATACAAATCAAAACCACACTCAGATATCACCTCACGCCGCTCAGAGTGGCTAAAATGAACAAATCAGGAGACCATAGATGCTGGCGAGGATGTGGAGAAATGGGAACCCTCTTGCACTGTTGGTGGGAATGTAAACTGGTGCAGCTGCTCTGGAAAACAGTGTGGAGGTTCCTCAAAAAATTAAAAATAGAACTACCCTATGACCCAGCAATAGCACTGCTAGGAATTTACCCAAGAGATACAGGAGTGCTGATGCATAGGGGCACTTGTATCCCAATGTTTATAGCAGCACTCTCAACAATAGCCAAATGATGGAAAGAGCCTAAATGTCCATCAACTGATGAATGGATAAAGAAATTGTGGTTTATATACACAATGGAGTACTACGTGGCAATGAGAAAGAATGAAATATGGCCCTTTGTAGCAACATGGATGGAACTGGAGAGTGTGATGCTAAGTGAAATAAGCCATACAGAGAAAGACAGATACCATATGGTTTCACTCTTATGTGGATCCTGAGAAACTTAACAGAAACCCATGGGGGAGGGGAAGGAAAAAAAAAAAAAAGAGGTTAGAGTGGAAGAGAGCCAAAGCATAAGAGATTCTTAAAAACTGAGAACAAACTGAGGGTTGATGGGGGGTGGGAGGGAGGGGAGGGTGGGTGATGGGTATTGAGGAGGGCACCTTTTGGGATGAGCACTGGGTGTTGTATGGAAACCAATTGGACAATAAACTTCATATATTGAAAAAAAATGAAGTATGAAGACCACACTATTTCCTTTTTCACCAGTGGATTGAAAATCAGATAATACAAATGTGAAGAGAGAAGTATAAGAGTGAGTTGGGAGAATTTCAGGTGCCCTGATCATGGACTTGATGCTGTGGAATGATAGAATCATAGATCAGAAACCTCCACGCTCAACAGAACTTTCAAGGGAGTTTCATGCAAAGCCCAGTGACTTTTTTTGTTCCCTCTCAATCAGGTGTAGAGGAGGGGCATGACAAGTTGTTTTCTCCCTCGTGAGCAGTTGTATATCATGCTTCTCTTTTTGGGAAAAAAAAAAAAGCAAACGTGGAGGGGTGCTTTCTTCATTTATGCGTCATGTATTTCCATATGGATGAAGTTCATAGCAGCCTTCTCCTCACTAGAGTTGGTAGCCATACAGTTTATAGTTCATCAGTATGGTTAGCATTTCTAAGTGATCCCGGGAAGATGTGCAGATGATTACAAGACATTCTCTTTGCATCCTCCTGGTAGGTATTTAGTATTGTTCCTCAGCTTGCAGTTAACTAAAGACATTCTTAATGTTATGTGAAAGTAGAGATTAGGGTATTTGGGCTCTTTGTACCCTTGTCTCCAAATCTCAGTGCAGAGCCTTCAGGATTAATGCTTCTCAGATGCACGATTGCTGCTCACTTAGCCCTATGCAAAGAAGTACGTCATTCTATTCATCGGAATCTTGCTGTTCTCTGTAATTATGTGAAGAGCAAATGATTATGGATAGAGCTTCTCTGTGATTGTTAAAACAGGTAAACTTAGCATCGTTAGAGAATAGTGTGTAGCTGGAAAAACTTAAGACTTTTACAAAATCATGCAGACAATATTTAAAACAGTAAGTTTTATTTTTATTATTCTTAAAGGTGTTAGGTAAGTTGGAAAAAAGCTTTGCTGTTCTTGGGCTGCAAGAGACACTTATGGTGAAATAACAAGGAAGAAAAAGAGCTGGTCTCCATTTATTTCTTGACACTGTAGAAACCCTGTAATTGAAATTTAGTTACATATGCTTTGAACAAAGGACAGTGTTCTGACATTGCATTTTTTATTTAGGTGGAATATACATTTTTCTTTTCATTGATTGACAAAAAATAAAGTTTCCCACCTTATTGAAAGATGTAAATGATCTTGAAAATTTCATTATTAAGGAGACTGTATAACCCATTCAAAATCAAATGTGAACTAAGTGGAACTAGGTATGAAGTACATCTTACACAATGCTTTATGGAATGAGTATATCTTATAAATCCAGGTAGCCTGAGCCCTTCCATTAGAATTAGTTTAGATCATTGGAGATGGCGTCTGCCTTGAACTTGGTCAGCTTGCCTTTCTTTCTTGTGCCTTACTTCTGTTCGTTTTAAGAGTTTGTTTTAATTTACAAAATAAATAAAGTTGGTGTGGTATAGGGGAGGCCTACCTATGTGGTGGCGGAACTAGACTGGGATCTTAGTTTGAATTCTCCATAAAAGCAGACCCTGAGTCTGGATTGGTGTGCAAGGAGTTGGTGTGCGAGGATTGGTGTGGAAGGATGGCGAGGGAGTGAGGAAGTGAGACAGGGTGGCTGGAGAGCCAGCAAAGGGGGCGTGCATGAGGAGATTATTACTGTGGCTCCTTGCTCTTAGGGGATCCTTGAGAAGCTGTGTGGAACATACCTCAGGGGGGAGGAAATCTGGGGAGTTTACCCAATGTGGAAGGCACAATAGTGCTCCTTCCCAAGATGTCTACATCCTAAGACCCAGAACCTGTAAATATGTTACCTTTACAAAGGGTACTTTGCAAATGTGATTGAATTAAGGACCCAGAGATGGGGAGATTATCACAAGGGTCCTTATAAGAGAGAAGTAGGAGGGTCAGAGTCAGAGAAGAAAATATGACAAAGGAAGCAGAGTTTAGAGAGAGCGAGATTGAAGTGTCGTACGGGTGGCTTTGAAGATGGAGGAAGGGGCCATGAGCTAAGGACAGCCTCTAGAGGCTGGAAAAGGCAAGGAAACATGTTCTCCCCTAAGGCTTCCAGAAGGAACCAGTCCTGCTAACACATTGACTTTAACCATGAGACTGACTTTGGATTTCTGACTTCCAGAAGTATAAGATAACAAATTTATGTTGTTTTAAGCCATTGAATTTGTGATAGCTGCAATTGGGAGCTAATATACTCACCAACTCATGGCTCTCATTGATTAAAGATGGCTTCTAGAACAGTATTTCCTCAGTGCTTCTGGCTAGCCCCATGTGGGCTCCTATGACTGGAAGATACCCTCAGGCAGAGAGACCCTTAGGCCTGCATGGGAAGGAAGTGGTCTGTGGGGCACCAATGGGCTTGGCTTTACTTGGACAAAAGACTTGATCGATAGAATGTGAGAAGTGTCCTCATAAACACTTGAAACTAGCTGTTTTAGGTTGTTTCGTATGAACAGTCCAGGTTTCTGAGCTCCTCTGACTATTCCTTCATCTCTTCCTCTGGCCTTCTCTTGGCCTTTAAATATTGGAATTTCTTGGTGTTGTGACCTTGGTCTTGTGCAGTCTTACTCAGTGATGGTTAATTTTATGGGTCAGCCTGACCAGGCCATGAGCTGCCCACACATCTGGCCAAACATTATTCTGGTGTATCAGTGAGGGTGTTTCTGGATGAGATTAACATTTGAATCAATGGACTGAGTAAAGCAGATCACCCTCCCCAGTGAGGGTGGCCTCATCCAATCAGCTGAAGGCCTGAATAGAGCAAAAAGGCTGACTGTTGAGCAAGGGAGAATTCTTCCTGCCTGACTGATGTCCCCTTCAGGCTGGGACATAGGTTTTTCCTGCCTTCAGACTCATATGGAAATACCAGCTCTTTCTGAATCTTGAGCCTCTAGCTCTTGAACTAGAACTACATCATCAGGTCTCCAAGATCTCTAGCTTGCTGACTCACCATGCTGATCTGATCTTGGGACTTATCAGCCTCCATCACCACACAAGCCAGTTTCTTAATTTCTTATGATAAACTCACTCTTCTCCCTCTCTCTCTCTCTCTCTCTCTCTCTCTCTCTCTCTCTCTCTCTCTGTGTATATATATATATACACATATATATACATATATATATGTGTGTGTGTGTGTGTGTGTATGTCTATATCTATCTATATTATAGATAGAAATATATATATTTCTCTTTCTCTGGAGAACCATGTCTAATATACAGTTTATACTCCAGGGTGATCTTAGATCTTATTCACTCTTTGGACTTCTGCTTTCATGAACATTCTGGTGAACCCCAAACCTGGTCTTCAGCTTGGGTTTCTCCATATCCAAAATCTTAACTGCCAACAGAAACATCCCCAGGGATATTGTGCAGATACTTTAAACTCCACCTAGTCAGAGTAAAATCATTATCATGACCCCAGGAATCTGTTCCTGCTCTCTATATTCTTCTTTTTTCATGGTGCTACCATGTACTCTTATCTCATACTCAGTATCTTCAGCATTGCTCATTCTGGGTTTTAACTTTCATCTCAGGATTTCTGCCACCAGGGCTGTTGTTCTCCAATGCAGAGCAACTCTGTACACAGGACTGAGTTGGGAAAATTCTCAGGCTAAGATAGACCTAAGACGGAACTAAGATAGATCTAATTTATTCTCATACAAAGACACACACACACACACACACACACACACACACACACACACACACAAATAGTGGGGGAGAGAAGACATATATACAGAGAGCAACAGTCATATAGGCCAACAGACTCAGAGAAGGAGAAAAAAGGGGAAGAAAGAGACAAACCAGAGTGAGAGGCAGAGTTGGAAGGAGACACACATTGAGGCAGAGAGAGGAGGACATTTGTCAGAGAGAGGAGACAAGGAGAAGCAAATAGAGAAAGAGCAAGCCAGAATAACAGATAGGTGAGCTGATACACGTCCCACTCCAATCTGGGTATGCCATTATCTCCAGAAGTTGAAATAGCCCTATCGTGTCCTCTGACATGGCCACACCCCTTCCCAAAGCAACCCACTGGCATACTGAATAGGCATATATTTTAGCCATAAGGGTCTGGGTTCAGATTCCAGCTCAGTCAATTTTTAGCTGTGTGGCTTGCGGCATTTTACTTAAGCTTCATTTTCTTCATTTGTAAAATGGGGATGATAATACCTACCTTGCAAGCTTTTAGTGAAGTGTCCAATAAATCTTAATTATTAGCTCAGACAAACCCTGGGTCTCCTCTTGCTCCCATCCCTTTCCTCTTTAGTGAAAGGGAATTTATGGGTCTATCTGGAATAAATGTAGCCACTAAAATTTTGTTATTGGAAATAAAGGAAATTACTTTGCAGGCAGTCTGTTAAAAACCAACCATACTTACAATTGATAGGATACATAGAAATGTTATTTTATCTGCAATTTCTTCATTACTCTCTCCCTCTTCACTTTTTTTCCCACTGGATAAGCTAGGAGAGGGCAAATTGCTCTGCCTTGGATGCTACACACGAGAGAACACTAGTGGACGGGAGGGAGAACCTGCCGTTTTTTTTCTTTAACCGAAGTACAGTTGATACACAATGTTACGTTAGTTTCAGGCGTACAACATAGTGATTTAAGAAGTCTATACTTTATTCTTTTTTTTTTAATTTTAGAGAGAGTAAGTAGGGGAGAGGGGCAGAGGGGGAGAGAGAGAATCTTAAGCAGGCTCCATGCTCAGCACAGAGCCTGACACAGGGCTCGATCCCATGACCCTGGGATCATGACCTGAGCGGAAATCAAGGGTTGGTCGCTCAATGGACTGAGCCACCCAGGTGCCCCTAAATAAAATTTCAAGAAAGAAAACAAACTAGAATCAGTGAGGTTAGAATGGATCTGTAGTTGTGGGCTGAGGAATTATCTGAGTGGAAGGGCCCTAACCTCTTGTGCTCATCTCTGTCAGCAATCCAGCATTAACTTCCATTTGCAAAGGTCTACAGAATTTTCTGGGGCTCTTTTAACTTAAAAGTAGTAAGAAATTGGAGGGTATTATGCTTAGTGAAATAAGTCAGTCAGAGAAAGACAGATAGCATACGTTTTCACTCATGTAGAATTTGAGAAAACTTAACAGAAGGCCATGGGGGAAGGGAAGGGGAAAAAATAGTTTCAAACAGAGAGGGAGGTAAACCTATTAGAGACTCTTAAATACAGAGAACAAACTGAAGATTGATGGGAAAGTGGGAGGGGGGAGGGGAAAATGGGTGATGGGTATTGAGGAGGGCACTTGTTGGGATGAGTCCTGGGTGTTATATGTAAACGGTGAATCACGGGAATCTACCCCCAAAACCAGGAGCACCCTGTATGTTAGCCAACTGGACAATACATTGTATTAAAATAATAATAAAAATTAAAAAAAAGAAATTATAAATAATTTGGAAAATTCTAAATATTGAGGGAATAAAAGAAAATCACCCATAATTCTATAACCCATTGAGGAATTCATTTAACACTTAGATGTACATTATCCCAATTATATACATAATATTTTTATCCACAAACTTGGGCTTATGTTATATATACTCTATTTTTTTCATTTGTAACATATCAAGTATTCTTCTTTAAATAATTTAAGTTTTTGTGTAATATACCACTCTGTAGATATAACCTAAGGTTTTGTTTTCCTGTGAGTATTTCAACCAATTATCTATGGTTGGCTATTAATGTTGTTTACATGTTCTTTTCCACTACAAATAATGTTACAGTAAATAACATTTAACAAAAATTTTTGTGCATATCACTGATTGTTTAAGATAACTGGAAATTTGGATGAAAAAAATTAAACCTTTAAAAAACTTTTAATATAGATTGCAAATCCCTCCTCACATCTCCAAAAAGTTGTATTAGTTCATACCCCTCTCGTCAGTGTGATGTGTCTCTATTTAAAAAATTGCAGTGTTGATTCTCCTCTTTATAAATCATCTTTTCTTTTTCTGATTTTTTTTGTCTTGACTTTGCATTCCCTTATCAATTTTTATTCCTTCAGTTTATTTATTTATTTAGGGAGAGCATGTGCACACACATACACAGGAAAGGTGGAGGGAGAGATAGAGAATCTTTTTTTAATGTTTATTTTGAGAGAGAGAGAGAAAGAGAGAGAGAGAGAGAGAGAGAAGATGAACGGGGAAGGGGTAGAGAGAAAGGGAGAGACAGACAATCCCAAGCAGGCTCCACACTGTCAGTGCAGTGTGGGTTCTAGAGGGGCTTGAACCCACAAACCATGAGATCGTGATCTGAGCCCAAATCAAAAGTTGGTTGCTCAACTGACTGACAGGCGCCCCATTCCTTCAGTTTTAAAATGTATAAATGCAAAATTTATTTTGACACTGACTCGAACATTTTATTGAAAACAGTTTACAGAATCCTCATGAAAAAGAGTCATACTTATTCAAAAATTCTGAACTCACTTGAAAGCAATATATATTCACCAAAAGAAGGAAGAAATATTTATTAAGCACCTGAGTGCCCAATACCAGGTGAGAGACTCTTGCAGATGCCTGAGAAGCACAAGACATGACCCTCAGGGGTCTCATGATCTTAGGTGGAGAAATACAACCAAGCTTGCATATTTTAAAGAACAGTCTTTCTCAACCTTTTTAGACCCATGCCTCCCCGAATACTGTCTCATTATCTTCTATGTATCACCGACCCCAGTAGCCAAGAACATTTGACCAAGCTTTCTTTTTGTAGTTTGTGTCATAAAGAACCAGATCCATTGAATGTGCTCTTTCAAACTCCCTGTATGCAGACACATGTCCTGTTCTGATGTGCCTTCCCTCCCCCAGTGGAGAACTGCTGCCTTAGAGAATTATACAAAGCAGGACTCTGAAATTTACACGAAGAACCTGATATAGAGACAGTTTACTAGTGAGACCTGGCTTGATAAGGCGTAAGTTAAACTGTTTCTCTTGACAGCGAACTTCCTATAGTTTAAAAGTCTGTTGGTGCACCAGACCCTGGCTTGATCTGTGCCTCCCTTTCCTCTTCTCCGAGCTGCCCTTACTCTGCCATCCACAGGTAGTCCCATGGCCCTTTTCACCCCTTCCACGAGGTGCTCACTTTTTCCTTTTTCTACCTCGCTCTTATTTTGCTCTTTATATAATATCCAGCCCATTCCCTGATTCCAAGTGTCTTGCTTCAGAGTTGGCACTCTGCCTTGGTCCCAGTAATTGGCTTTCCTGCTCTGTGCCTTACCTCTCCATCCCTGCACTGTTACTTGTCATTCGCTTCTCATAGACCTGATGGCCTGCTCCTTTCCTCACTGGAGTTAGCCAACCCCGCCCCCCCCCCCCCACCAACCCCATGCCTTTTAACTGACCCCCGTGTAGAGCGCAGTGCCTGGCCAACACAATGTGCATAATAAATATTTGCTGAATGAATAAATGAATTGGAAGCATTCTCATGCTTGAATTTAATTTTATGTTGAGACATGTTGAAATAGTCATGTTTCATTTGTCTTTCTCCCCTCCTGCCCCAGTTTTCTTATTTTTGTTTTATTACTTCTCTACACCAGGTGCTGTACTAGACATGGGGCACTTGTTATTTCTAATCTTCACAACAGTCTTGCAAGACAGGGGTTACCATCGTCATTCTACATATGAGGAAACTGAGGGTCCAGGAGGTTCATTAATTTCTCCAGAGTCACTCAGTGAAGCAGTGGTTGACTTCACTTCTCCATGGAACCACTAACTCTTAGTCCCATTCCTGGGGTTCCTGCACTTTCTTCTTTTGGCCTTCCCATGACTGATCAAATCCTGATTGTGCACCACTGTCTTTGCCGGAATCCTGGTTGAGACAGAAGGAGTGAGGAGGGAAGAATAAACCCAGGAGGTCTTGCCAAGATCTTGACGTGAGGGATTGAAGCCAGGGACTGAAGGAGATAGAAGAACCCAGGGTATCTCCACATTTTCAACCTGAGAGAGCAGAAGAGTGGTGGTGTCACCAAAATAAATGGGTAGCAAAGAAGTCTTACTCCTTGAGGTTGTTAAATCAGCTAGTGGTTGGAATTTCAGTGACTCTTAACTCCCTGGTTAACCATGAACAAGTCTCTTAGCTTCTTGGAGTCTCTGTTTCCTCATCTTTTCCCTGAGCATAATCTTACCTGAATCTCATGTTTGATATTGGTTTGCTGATCAAATGATGCACTAGATCTGAACCTGCTCGGTAAGGGGTCGGGCCGTGTGCGCATGTCAGCTGGCATCATTACTGTCAGATATGTTATTACTAGAGTCAGACAGTAAATGGAGACACCGACTTCTTGGGTAAAAGCGTGTCTGTATCAGGGGTCAGCAAACTGACCAGTCTAGCCTGTTACCCTATGAGCATTTTTTTTATCACCTTTTTAAAAAATGATTTTTGCGTCACCTATGAGCAAAGAAAGTCTTTTACATTTTATTTTATTTTATTTTTAATTGTTTAAAAATTTTTTTTATTTATTTTTGAGACAGAGAGAGACAGAGCATGAGTAGGGAGGGGCAGAGAGAGATGGAGACACAGAATCCAAAGCAGGCTCCAGGCTCTGAGCTATCAGCACAGAGCCTGACGCGGGGCTCGAACTCACAGACTATGAGATCATGACCTGAGCTGAAGTCAGATGCTTAACTCACTGAGCCACCCAGGTGCCCCTTTTACATTTTAATATGGTTGAAAACATCAAAAGAAAGATATTTGTGACATATGAAAATTACACGAAATTCAAAGGTCAGTGTCCACAAATAACATTTATTGGAATATAGCCAAACTCATTTATTTATGTACCATCTATGACTGCTTTTACATGGCCACAGCAGAGTTGAGTAGTTGCAGCCGAGATTGTATGGCCTGCAATGCCTAAAATATTTACTGTTTGATTCTTTACAAGAAAACTTTGCCGATCCCTTGTCTATACTTTTTGGCAGCCGTTTCTAGGCTTGCCACTCTGTGTCTTTCCTTCCTATCTATTGAAGCTCCTGGAGAGGAAAGGAAATGTAAGGAAATCTTGAAAGGTTTTGTTTATTTATCTGTTTACTAATTTCTTTGATAATATTTGTCTTCTTTTCTCCTTTTTGATGATTTTAAAAAAGAATTTTTATTCAGGGCTGAAATATTATTATAACTTTAAAAGGCAGTAAGGATGGGGGACCCTGGGTGGCTCAGTGGGTTGAGCATCTGACTCTTGATTTCGGCTCAGGTCATGATCTCGCTGTGGTGGCTCTGAGGCCCTCCAGACTCTGTGCTGAGCAGAGCCTGCTTGGGATTCTCTCTCTGCCCCTCCCCTGCTTGCACTTGCCTGTGTGCTCTCTATCTCTCTCTCCCCATTGCTAGCTTCGGACTATCCTCAACATGGCCATTCTAACACATGCCTTCATTTTGAGTGATGCCTCCTTCTATTCTCAGCATGTGTACTTCCAAATGGTTGTAATAGTGGTCTACTAACATTTCCTGCTTGATGTAGTCCTTTTCAGTGGCTTTTATGACTGTTACTTGATTATTGCCTTTTACTTACTTCCTTACTACTTATTTATTTATTTATTTGTTTGTTTGTTTGTTTGTTTAAGAGAGCATGCACCAGTGAGGGAGAAGGGCAGAGGGAATGAGAGAGAGAGAATCCCAAGGATACTCCACGCAGAGCCTGATGCTGGATTTGTTTCCATGACCCTGGGATCATGACCTGAGCTGAAATCAACAGTCTGTTGTTCAACTGACTGAGACACTGAGACTCCCCCCCGCTTTTTTTTTTTTAGATTGTTGGCTTTTATTTTTTTTTACAGTCGTTGTGTTATTGTGGAGTGGTACTATTTGCAAGCTGTGTATGCTTCAGAAATACTTCCTGTTCTTGCCTTTGGTCAAAATTTCCTTCTTCAGCTGTGAATGCAAATGCTTCTCTCTGGAGCCAGTGCTGAGCAGCCCTAGCCTGCCCACTGCCCCTTCCTACCTTACTTGGACATTGATTCAAGTGCAGAATACCCATTGAGCTTAAAAACTGAGAGATGTGAGGAATAAAGTAAAAGAGAAGATGTCAGATGAGACACAAATTTGATATTTTATTTTATCATGGGTCAAGGTGCATGAGTCAAGGATGAACTTGATATTATAAAGATGATTTCCTGTATCCTTCCCCAGACCTCCCTCCAAAGCATTCGATAGTAATGGCCACCTGGGTGGCTCAGTTGCTTAAGTGTCCAACTTTGGCTCAGGTCATGATTTCACAATTCGTGGGTTCAAGCCCTGCATCAGGCTCTGTGCTGACAGCTTGGAGACTGGAGCCTGGAGCCTGCTTTGGATTCTGTGTCTCCTCTCTTTACCCTACCCACTCACACACACACTCTCTCTCTCTCTCTCAAAAATAAATAAACATGGGGCGCCTGGGTGGCTCAGTGGTTGAGCATCTGACTTCGGCTCAGGTCATGATCTCGCAGTTTGTGAGTTCGAGCCCCGGGTCGGGCTCTGTGCAGACAGCTCAGAGCCTGGAGCCTGCTTTAGATTCTGTCTCCCTCTCTCTCTGCCCCATCCCTGCTCATGCTCTGTCTCTCTCTGTCTCTCAAAAATGAATAAATGTTAAAAAAATTAAAAAAAAAACATTTAAAAAATAAGAAAAAATAGTAATAAAAATACATTTAACAAACAAAAATATTCTCTGTTCATCTAATGATGATATGAAGGATATGGTTATGCTCTCTGTTGCTTTTTTAATTTTATTTTAGAGACAGAGAGCATGAGGTGGGGAGAGGGGCAGAGGGAGATAGAGAGAATCTTAAGCAGGTTCCATGCTCATCCCCAGAGCCTGACATGGGGCTCAATCCCATGACCCTGGGATCATGACCTGAGTGGAAATCAAGAATCGGATGCTCAACTGACTGAGCCACTCAGGTGCCCCCCTGTTGCAGTTTTAAATAAACGAAAATCAAAACAAGACTATTACTGTCATGTTAATACTGTTGACTCTTTCATAGTATTTCATATAATGAAACCAGTGCATCAAATTAATTCAATACCATGAAATATAAGTTATAAAATTAACTTAATGAAATATAAGTAAAAAGATGGCTATTTACATTTTATTCTCTTATTTTCCCTAGTGAGAAGCTGGATGGAAAAACTAAAAGACAAGGTAAGAGAAGTATTTTCTTTCTTCAGATTTATCTTAAAGGGCACGGCTTTGTCAAATAAAAGATCTTCAGAGTAACTGAGCTTTAATTCATCATTCTGATTCTGGTGACCTACTCAGAGATGCAAGGTCACTTCCAGGTGGCCAGCAAGAAGGAAGACCCTCCTTTTAATTTCCTTCTTGTATAGTGCAGGGGACACCTTATTCTTTGGAGCACCATTCCTTCTTATGAAGGCATCCTGTAGTATGTTCAGCTGAAAAATATCCTTGATATATCAAGGTGGAGTTTCTTCTAGGAATCAGGAGTGTAATCCCATTGTATTTAGCATTTCTTGTCCCAGTGCAAGGCTTTTGTAAGCCTGATCCTCCTGCATAAGGAAGAAAAACCTTGGATTTTTGAAAAACATTTTATTATTATTTTTTTAAAAGTTTTTTATTTTTTATTTTTGACGGGGTGGAGGGGCAGAGAGAAAGGGAAACAGAGGATCCAAAGCAGGTTCTGCTCTGACAGACGAGAGCCTGATGCGGGGCTCTAACTCAAGAACATGAGATCATGACCTGAGCTGAAGTCGGATGCTTAACTGACTGAGCCATCCAGGTGCCCCCAAATTGTGTGATTATATTAATTCTCCTCATTATTATCTTTGTGCTTCTCAGTAAAATTTAGCATGGATGGTTTTTGAGAATGAGGCTATTATGTATTCATAGGTATTAAAAGTGATATTGAAAATTTTAAGCATATTGAGGTTACCGGAGGCCATTTTCATATCTGTAACGGGTCCAGTTGTCTAAGGGAGGTAGGATCAGATGGACCGAGTAGGATTTAGGGGGAAAAAAGCTCAAAGGTTAAGAACTGAACACATTAGTAGGGCTTCTTGTTTTTTTTTTTTCAGGAGAAAATATGATGCAATGTAAAGGAAATAGGCTTTGGTAGATGAATTTAGGAATCCATATATCATTGTTTCTATAGAAAATATCCTTCTGAGTAAAAAAAAATGCACAAAAAACCCTTAAGAGAATACATTTTTGCATGTAGTCAGTTTTGAAGTTAGATATTGCAAAATTTCTTACCTGTATCTATAGATAGCTTTGCCATAATTTTTAAAAATCTGTGCAGTTTTATAGAAAGGCTGTATTTTCTATTTCTGTAGACCCTTCTTGTCTCAAAGGCTTGGCACCTTCTCTTTACTCATTTTCACCAAGAGAAATAATTTTATGTGTGATCCTTAGTTTTCTGGATTGAGTTTTTCCAGCCCTCTCTCTATTTTCTTCTGTAGTGTTTTTTCAGTATGTCTTAATTAAAAAAAAAAAGAAAAATAGTTGATATTCTAACCATGTTTGGCTTATTTGAGGTGTTCTTTATATTTTGACCCTCTTTTGGAGGTACTCACTGTAATCTTTCCCATATCCCCCCTTCCTCTGTGAGTGAAATATTATACACTTACCTGCAATGTGCATTCATATGTGCATACACGTATGTGTGTATATGTATCTTTCTCTCTTTCCCTTCCTTTCTCCCTCACTTCCCCTCTTCACCTATCTAGCTAGCTAGTTAGCTATCATCTATAAAAGTCTTGTGAGTTATTATCTTCAGAAACTGGTATAACTATTGCCTCTGATGAAAGTCACAGAATCCCTTAAACCTGAAAACTAAATACTTATTTGACTGGCTCTTCGGCCCACCAGGACGTTTTCTCAGTTTCGCTTTATTTAATTTTACCCAATATTGGTATTTCTGTTAGTTGGTTTGGCTCCAGAAAGAATAGTGCTCTAAAAAGTTCTGAATTATTCCTTTTGCTGTTATTATTTTGGATTTCTATATTAGTTAGGATTAAGATCAGCTATGAGTGACAGAGAACCCCAGTGACAATGGCTTAACCAAGACGAATTTTGTCTCTTGTTCATGAATCTGGAGGTAGCAGTCAGGGGTTAATGGGAAGCAACACTGTGACAAGGGCTCAAGCTCCTTGTATTTGATGCTCCACTATCTGTGGACATTCATTCCCAAGGTCACCTCATGGTCCTGGATGGCAGTTCCAACTTCAGTAGCTCTATTCTAGCCAGAGGAAGGAGGAAAAGGGAAGGCTAAGGTACCTCCTCCCTCTTAAAAGGGAAGATGGAGGCACTCTCATTCTTAAAATGTGGGGAATAAAGGCTGTGCTCCCCTCTTAAAGATCATGGCCTGGAAGTTGCACCTGCCACTAATGTATTATCTTCTCTCTCTCTCTCTCTTTTTAAAAATTTTTAAATCTTTATTTTTGAGAGAGAGAGAGAGAGAGAGAGAGAGAGCAAGTGGGGAGGAGGAACAGAGAGAGAGGGAGACACAGAATCCAAAGCAGGCTCCAGGCTCCGAGCTGTCAACACAGAGCCTGACGCGGGGCTTGAACCTGTGAGCCCTGAGATCATGACCTGAGCCAAAATTGGATGCTTAACTGACTGAGCCACCCAGGTGCCCCAAATTTATTATCTTCTTAGTGAGAGTTATCACATGGTCATAGCCAGCTAAAGCTGCACAGAAGGCAGGGAGAAGTGATTGTTGCCCAGCCTAAATGGGAGGTTCTGTTGCTCTGAAAGAAGAGGTGAATGAGTATTGAGGGACAGTCCCTATACTCATTCCATCATTGCCTTCTTTCTGGTTATATGTTCAAGTTAGTGATGGTTGTTAGGCAAATCTTAACTTGGCTATATATCTTTTCAGCATCTAAATGTTTCTCAGAATTGGAGAGGCATGACAATTGTAGTCGTATAATAAAGACCAGCTCTGTTGTTGTGTCATCAAGGTCATTCTATTTCTTTTAGCTTTGGGAAGTAATCTGGAAAATGGATGACCCAGAGTATACTGCATAACACTGA
This sequence comes from Panthera pardus, assembly GCF_024362965.1. Classification (NCBI taxonomy): domain Eukaryota; kingdom Metazoa; phylum Chordata; class Mammalia; order Carnivora; family Felidae; genus Panthera; species Panthera pardus. Next base: position 97,163,041 of record NW_026526810.1, on the reverse strand, counting down.
TTCTCACTGGCCCCACAGTGTCAGCATCACCTGGGAGCTCGCTAGAAATGCAATTCTTGGGCCCCACCCTACACACACTGAGTCAGAAACTCTGGGAACAGGGCCCAACAATCTGTGTTGTTTTTTTTTTTAATTTTTTTTTCAACGTTTTTTATTTATTTTTGGGACAGAGAGAGACAGAGCACGAACGGGGGAGGGGCAGAGAGAGAGGGAGACACAGAATCGGAAACAGGCTCCAGGCTCCGAGCCATCCAGAGCCCGACGCGGGGCTCGAACTCACGGACCGCAAGATCATGACCTGGCTGAAGTCGGACGCTTAACCGACTGCGCCACCCAGGCGCCCCCCAACAATCTGTTTTAACAAGTCTTGCAGGTGATTCTGGTACATGCTGAAGTTTGAGAACCACCATCGCAAAGCAATATCAGGGCACTATCTTAATTCAGCAGATTTTAGGCACTATAGCATATCATTTGTTTTTCTTATACCTTTCTTGAAAACAGATGTTTCTGAATAACTACATTGTCCTAATACTTTCTCATGAAAGTATTTCTCTTTTTACTTTCTCATGAACAAAGCAAAACAAAACAAAGTAAACAAAACCAAAACAAACACAAACTAAAAACAACTATGACTAGTAATAATTTAAAAAATGTAAAACTTACTCTTTATTTGCAGCTATTTTCAAGTTTACAAAAAAGATACAAGAGTAAATACAAAGAATGCCCCTTTAACTTTTACCCAGATGCACTTGTTTTTAATATTTTATCTCATTTGCCGGTCTGTCTCCCCATTTCTGTCTCTTTTTCTGAACCATTTGAGGAAGAGTTGCATATACTATGGTGCTTTGACCCTAAATACTTTAGTGTGTATTTTCTACACACTAGAGTGGGAATATTCTGTTAGCAAACATAGTACAGTTATCAGCTTGAGTATATTTAATATTAATACAGTACTTTTTATCAAATCTGGCATCAGTTTTTTCAATAGACTCAAAATACTTTTCTTTTTTTAAAATGTTTATTTATTTTTGAGAGCACAAGCAGGAAGGAGGCAGAGAGAGACACACACATGGAATTGGAAGCAGACTCCAGGCTCTGAGCAGTCAGCACAGAGCCTGATGTGGGGCTCAAACCCATGAGCTGTGAGATCATGACCTGAGCTGAAGTTGCTTAACCAACTAAGCCACCCAGGCACCCTTCAAAATACCTTTCTAAAAGTATTTTTTCTTCTCTAGTAGAGGACCCAGTCTAGGATCATGCAGCACATCTGATTTCCATGATTTGTTAGTTTCCTATAGTCTGGAACATTTTTTATAGCCATCTTTTGTCTTTCACGACACTGATGTTTAAAAGAATATAGACCTTTTTTTTATGTTTATTTATTTATTTTTGAGAGAGAGAGTGTGAGCCGGGGAGGGGTAGAGAGAGAGAGGAAGACAGGAAGACAAGAATCTGAAGCAGGCTCTGCGCTGTCCATGCAGATGCGGTGCTCGAACCCACGAACTGTGAGATAATGACCTGAGCGGAAATCAAGAGCTGGACGCTTAACCAATTGAGCTGCCCAGGTGCCCCAAAAGAATATAGACCTCTTTAAAACAATATCACAGAGACGCCTGGGTGGCTTCTAAGCGGCCGACTTTGGCTCAGGTCATGATCTCACGGTCCGTGAGTTCGAGCCCCGCGTTGGGCTCTGTGCTGACAGCTCAGAGCCTGGAGCCTGTTTTGGATTCTGTGTCTCCCTCTCTCTGACCCTCCCCTGTTCATGCTCTGTCTCTCTCTGTCTCAAAAATAAATAAACGTTAAAAAAAAAACAATATCACAGTCTTCATTTTAAGTTTATTGGGTGTTTTCTCATGATTAAACTCAATTTATGCATTCTCAGCTGGAATATACACAGGTGCAGCCGTGTCCTTCTTAGGGTGTTACATGTGGAAGTTCATGTACATACAGTGCTTTTGAACAAATAAGAGGTAAGGGGCAGGATTTAGAACTTAAAAAATATGTACATATTTCTTACTTGTTTTCATTTGTGCAGGAAACAAGTCATGGGTGATTTAAGAAGAGCTTCTTCTCCGTTTAGTCAGTTTTTAAAGAGGAATGGTTAAAATATACTTGAAGAGGAGAGGTTACTTTGATCCCATCTTGTAATTGTAATTTCAAAGCACAGTCAGTTATCTCTCTCTCTCTCTCCCTCCCTCCCTCCCTCCCTCCCTCTCTCACACACACACACACACACACACACACACACACACACACACACACACACGAGGGGACCAAAGAGAGGAAAGAGGGAGATACGAATTAAGTTTTGGTGAAATCTAGATGATTTAAAGCTCTAGAAACAAGAAGTCTAAATGTATAAATAACAAGTGTGGGAAAGAGTGACACTTTTTGGAATCTTCGTGCTATTGGGGTGAAGTTACATAGTACAAGGAGACCCACACAGAGAGTGGTCATGCTGAGTTTCCAAAAGCTCACACATTATCCTTTGAATGTACATCATCCTCTTTAGAGTCTAATCTATGGGACTTAAATGATCATATTTCAATATGTACATACGTTTCCATGCACTGGGAATGGTGGTTTTAAAACAATATACTCACATTTCTTGTGAGAGTACCAAAACTTTGCTCTTGTCCGGTGTTTTCCCACATGGAAAATTACAGTTTTTATAAGCCTTAAGTAGATCTGGAAGAACTTTAGAAAAAGTTTGGGTTTCTGCAAAGCATATTAATTTGTTGAAAAGTGACTGGGTATTGTTTCTTGGAGAAAAACACTTAGTATGCTGATGAACAATGCTATTGTTCTCAAATTAATGGAAAAATTTCCATATTCTGCTCTAACACAAGAGTCTGGAAAACAGAACCAGTGGTTGAGCCGGCTGTGTGCAGGAGGGAGCTGCAGTTTTATAAGGTCGTGTGTATTCCTTTGATTTACTTTTGGAAATGTTGGGAAAGCATCACAGTCTGCATACTTCAGCACTTTTTAGAAAACTTTTATTCTCTGGCCCTCTCTGATTTTGTCTCATTCTGAAAGGTACTAGAAATAGTTTGAGCTATAATAGAAATTTTAGAAATAGTCAAATAAATGAACAGACTCATGGGTACCCCCCCCCCCCCCCCCCGCCAAATAATGCCTATCTAAAGTTCAAAAATTTAAATTTTTTTATATATTTTGTCTGGGTGGGCCGCTAGAAGGGGCCTTCTTGGAAGGCAAACCAGTATCCTGTTTTTCTATGAAAGTGCTCTAGGTAGGTTACATAATGCTTATTAGGCCAATACATATTGACCAAAATGCAGGGAGCGCCTTTAGTATGATGGCCTTACCCTGAGCTTGGGAAGATCCTCAGCTACTCACCCAAGCCCAGGGATGTGTGAACATCACACTGCTCTCTTATGAGCAACTTATTCATAGTGACACCTTGGGGACATTGGAGACACTTCAGATACCAGATACCTCCAGACTCTTTAGAACGTGTCAGTGTTGTTGGCAGTGATCTTTGTACCCTGCTCTGCCACTTTCTTTCTTTGAGTCTGGAGATGCTCAGAATTTCCTCTCAAGCCCCAACTTTGGTCTTGTCCCCTGGCAGCTTTTTCCTTTCATATAAATCCCACTTTACGCACATGCCCTCTCCTCTCCTTGTCTTTCCTGTCTGTGCCCCAACATCTGGCATCCTCCGTCTTCCCTCTTTTACTGTAATGCAGCTGAGATTGTGAGAGAGAAGACCACCAATGTTGAGGCCCTCCCTTTGCCCCCCAAGAAGCACAATATTCCAGCGGGCACTTCGGCCCCCTTGGAGCTTGTCTCAGGCTGATATTTCCAATTTATAGCATTTTAATAGTCCTGGTGTTCTTAGAAGCTTACTTCATCCATCTCTAATACAAATTATATTTCTGCCACCAAAACCTGATGTTGATAAATGTTCATAAGGACACGGCTGGTGCTGCCACTAGGTCTGGGTGATTTATTTCAATACTTCTACTAAATACTTGAACTCTCCAAAAATAGTCCTCCCTTTCTCTCTGTTGCCTTCTCCCTAAAAATACCTTTATTCTAGGTGCTATTTTATAGCAAGGCAGGTAGGAGAATTTCAGGTGTTGTTTAAGAACCTGGTGCCATCCAGCAAAAATGAGAAACCCAGGGCAGTGGTCCATTCAGCATCCTGATGCATGTTTCCTTTTCTGTGCAGGCTGGCTACATGTCTGGGATGCTGGTTCCTGTAGGGGTTGGGATAGCTGGAGCCTTGTTCATCTTGGGAGCACTGTACAGCATTAAGGTTATGAATCGGCGAAGGAGAAACGGCTTCAAAAGGCATAAAAGAAAGGTATGGAACCAACAAGAGCAAAACCTAATCAGTTTCAGAACATTCTTTGCTTTTCTAATTTGCTTAATAAAGCACATGGGGCTTAATGATGCATGAATGGTATTGACATGCCCAGTGGTTTGGATTAGCTGCGGCAGCTGCTGCTTCGTGTGTTAGTGTGTCTTTTAAAGGGGCCTGTTTCTCAGTTTTGCTCTGCAGCAGAAAGGGTTTAATGCTTTTCTGTTTTCTTTCTCCAGCAGAGAGAATTCAACAGCATGCAAGATCGAGTAATGCTCTTAGCCGACAGCTCTGAAGATGAATTTTGAATTGGATGGGAGTTTAATTGGGATATTCGACTGTGTTATCATTTTATTTTTTATTTCGGGGCAAAAAAAAGAACAGCATCCTGCAACATCACTACGGTCAGGCCATCAGTCTTACTATCTTCTGGGCAGTAGATTTTTCTTGTACTGAGCTGAAAAGGCATGCTGTATACTTAATGTAATAGTCAGTGTTTGTTTTTCTTCTGTAGTGAATTTCCCACAACCGTAGGCTACAACTCATCAATATGCAGCGTTCATGTTGCTCACCAGGAGTTGCTAGGTAAATAATTTGTATTTTTCCAAAGGGCCTTTGCCTTGGTTTACCTGCACTAAGTATAACGATTATTGCTGCCAAGGTATGTTGGCTCTGAAATAGAAATCTTAACAAAGAATAACTTGTGATGACTGCATTCTGCCTACTTGAAGCTATAGGCTTCTGGGCCACAGTACATCCTACATTTGCATCAAGACTAGCAGCAAGTTAGAATGAAATCTTTTTGTTGTTGTCAAGAAGATCTCTCGGCACATTAGGATTGTGTCTAGATTTGTATGTACCTTGCATTATATACTCCAGTCTCCCAGTTTTATTATTTTTCATCTTCTGTTTTTATTCTCATTTTTGGCAGGAAAAAAAAAGCACCAGAAATAATACATTAAGTTGACTCTCAGTCTCAATGCAAACTTGTTTTCTTAAAGAGTGTGATTGAGCCCAACAGACCTATCAGTAGATTCTTACATGTCTTTCATTAAGAGATGTTCTTTTTTGTGTGTCATTTGACTTTGCAAGAAGAAATGAGGAAGAAATCAGGACGAAAATGAGGGTTGGTAAGCTCTCAGAGCATTTATCTCTGCCATTTGGCTCTGTGCTTGTGTGGCCACTATTGTGAATTATTCAGAGTGCTGCTTTTCTACTTCTGGGGTCCTGGCCACGCAATGATTGGGCCAGCACTGGTTCTTGCTTGGCTTTATTAGACAACAGACATCCTGTGGTGGATGCAGGCTCATTGGCCAGAGTCCTGGCACATGATGGAGCTTATGAAAACCCCGCCTCTCTCAGGGCATCCTCTTCCGGGGATGTTGCCCTATGTTAGATCATTTCTCATTTCTTTTGCAATGTAATTCCTTGCCCTATCTTTTGGATCTGGGTATTCGGGACTTCTTTAAGTCAAGTTTTTAGGGATAGACTTGGCTCGTTTGCATGGGGGAATAAAGGTTGCCACTAACACTGTCCTTAGTGCCTGACACATAGAGAATCTGTTCACGTTTATTGGAGCCTGCTGTGCCGCATTCGAGGCAAGTTGCAGTTATTCCTCACAGCTACTGTATGACGTAGGACATACGTTATGACTTAGGACGTATGTTTTTATTCTCCCCGTTGACTAAAGACAGAACTGAAGCAGAGAAGTGAAATGATAATCCAAAATTATGCCCAGGAACAATCAGGACAAGAGCCCACTTGGACTCAAAACTGTGCACCCCCTCATCAATTCAGTGCCTTTCCACATACTTTGCAGGAAGCAGTGACGTTTCAGAGTCCTTTAAAAACCAAGATTCTAAGGAAATACGGGAGACCCTTGAACAACATGGGATTGAACTGCACGGGTCCACTTATACGTGGATTTTTCAATACAGTACTATAAATCTATTTTCTTTTTCTTATGATTTTCTTAACATTTTCTTTTCTATAGCTTACTGATTGTAAGAACACAGTATGTAAAGCATATAATATGCAAATTATATGTTAGTTAGCTGTTTATGTTATCACTAAGGCTTCTCATCAATAGTAGGCTGTTAGTAAGGTTTTTGGGGAGTCAAAAGTTATACTTAGATTTTCCTTTAAAAAAATTTTTTTAATGTTTATTTTTGAGAGAGAGAAACAGAAAGCAAGTGGGGGAGGGGCAGAGAGAAGGGAGAGAGAACCACAAGCAGGCTCTGAGCTCTCAGCACAGAACCTGATGTGGGGCTCGAACCCATGAACCACAAGATCATGACCTGAGTCTAAGTCCAACGCTCAACCCACTGAGCCACCCAGGCACACAGTTAGATTTTCAACTGTGCAGGGGGGGGTTGGCACTGTGAACCCCTGTGTTGTTCAAGGGTCAGCTGTATGTAGTTGGTTGGCCAAGGAACATTTCACATGAATTTCTGTCTTTGTGAAATGAACAATGCCTTACTAACTTCCCTCTTATTCACACACTGGTCTCTTCCTCTCCCACCTCAGCTATTTCTTTTACAACCACATAGGTTTACTATCACCTATAGAGAACTAATAGAAAAAACTTTCTAGAATCCATTGTTGAATGATAGCTAGCATGCAAGAATGTTTTCATCAAATAATTTCTTTCTTTTTTTTTGCCAAGAGATGTAAGCAAATGTGTGAAGTTGGTCAAGAAAATGAGAAGCTCAAATACAGTTAGAGGTTAACAATTGACAAATAAGCTCAAAGTCGGGCTTTAAAAATAAAATTCAGCATCATGACACTCATAAGTAATTTGTAATTTCAAGAACAGAGACATCCTGAGACTGCATAGGGTATGTTTGTCTTTTCTAAGAGCAGCCCCTTGTTGTAAGGGTTCCTAAGGTTAGGAGGAGGATGGGCATGATTGTTTTCTTAACAAGCTATTTATAGTGAACACACAATAAACCATTTCATTTAGCAATACCTGGGCAATGCTAATGGCTATCAGTGCCTCAGGCTACTCTTAATCTGTAGTTTTCACTAGACCATGGCTAATAGGTTGAACTTTCAAACTGTAGAATAATAAGGTCACAAATAACAGACACATATTTTCATTTTTTCCAGAAGGCCATGGGGATGATATGTATGTGCATTTAGGCTAAGCAGAAATGTCTCCGCAGGCCTTTTTTTGGGAAGGTGACTGTTAAGAGACAAAGAGATGACTTAGATCACAGTAGATTTCTGTATGAACCCATTTCACCACCTGGGTTGTGTGGAAGGTTCTGTAGATGGCTCAACTGCTATGCTTATCTTGGCCACTTTCCTCACTGTCAGTGGCTGTGGCACAATGATGTTGAGTAGTGAGCTGAAATTATTGAGAGGTTGTTTATCAGAATTTTCAGAAAAGGTTGTCTTGTTCTAAACAAAACCCGAGATTGGGGTGTTGCCACCAGAGGGGGGTGCTGGCTAGTGGTTATACTATAGTCCAGATTAAAAGTAGTAAATCAGGCACTGATAGGTTTACCTAACATAAGTGATTGATATGCTCATATTTGCACATTAAAAATAAAAAGGCAAATCTTTATTCTAACAACGAACCTTAAAACATTTAGCAGCAAAATAAATAAAGCTGTCTGGTGGGGGCTGCGTGATAGCTGCAAGCTTCAGTTGCAAACATCTTCCCTTCTGAGCTGTATTCATCTTCTCAGAACTGCAGCTGTCCCACTGCAGGGGCAGGGATTGTATCTTATTCTCAGAGGGAGAGGCAGTGTTTCCCAAACTCCGGGTGATTCCTGGGAGCTGGCTCCCAGGAATCACCTGGGAGATGTGTTCAACACAACAGATTCCAAGGCCCTGCCCCAGACCCATTGAATCAGTATCTCCAAGGGAGGAGTTTGGGACTCCTGTACCCAGGCAAGTTAGAGAATAGAGTTAGGAGGGCATCTATCTAGAGAACAGCTTCCTTAGTAAAGAGATGAGGGAGAGCAGGTCCCATGGGGAAGAAACGCCCTAGTCAGCTATCCAATAAATCACACCTGCCGTTGCGGAGAATGGAAAACAAAAGGAAAGAGAAAAGGGTAGAAGCTTCTAGAACGAATAGAATGATGGGTCAGAGAGAAAAGGTCTCCTCCTATGTCCCTGATGTCTTTTTCTCTAATCAGAAGGTAGGACTTTTCTTTCACACCTCTTCAGATTTTCCTCGCCCATTAGCTGCTTCTTTCAGTAGCTGCTAGTTTAATTTATATGCAATATTTGGAGTTAATTAGTATCCCAGGGAAACAGATTCCCTTAGCAATGCTTTAGCCTTGGCTTCAGCTCATAAACTGCCTCAGATACAGTCTTCCAGAAACATTTTCTTAAAGTACCTGTATCTCTTACATAGGTCAATAATGTTGTGGGGAAATTGTTAAAGCACAGTTTTAGGACATATTTAAAGTAGTTTTAGCTTGGTCAGTCACAGCCGATTCTTTATTTCATTATTATTATTTTTTTTAAAGCTAAGACTTAAAAGTCAAATGTTACAGAGACATCAAAAAATAATATAGAGCCATATAGAACATTCTGAATGCCTGGTGCTTTTCTCCACGTTCCTCCAGATATCTCTTTCATGTGGAAGTCCAAGTGAAATATCCAATTTCTGTGGATATGAATAATCAATGTTTCTACCAGCTGCCAAAAAAGTAAGCTTTTGGGAATAAGATATATCATGTGGCTGAAGTTTCTAGCTATGTGCCCTTTTGGCAAGGTAGGCTTTGTTATGATTACAGGGAAATCTGTGAAAGAAATCTCTACTTTTAAGGGTATGTGAATGTATGGTCACAAGGAAAGAAGTGTGGGTAGAAGAAGATGCAAGAAAAGTCACGATGCAATGGAAACGTAAACATGGCACAAAACACTGGAATGTGCTAGAGGAGGCCAAAGCTCCATCGAATGGACCGATGCTTGGAAAAATGATACAGACAAGTAAGGAGAAAAAGGCAAGTGAGTTAGGCCATTGGCAGGGGAAGGCGCTATAAATCTAAATTTGCTTCCATCGTTTCCATCAAAGAAAATTATCCTACACTAGGTAGAAAGGACATGAGTGGGAGGGAATTGAAACCCAAGATCAATGAGGAGACAAAAGGAGCTTGGTTACTTTAAGTAATCTCAGTTAAATATCTTTCTTAATTAAACAAAGTTCAAATAACTGTATATAAATCTATAGGAATAGGAAACAATTTGAAAGCAAAATAATGGTGTTGACCAAATAAAAGCCCCTTATTTGTATGTTTAGCATCCCCCATAGGACACAGACCTTTTTGGGATCTATTTACTTCATAATTACCAATTTTGGCAGTCAAAAATAGCTGGAAACATAATTCTGTCGCTTAAGTTCTACATTCAGCAAAAATAATCTGCATTTATTTTGTAAGCCACTGTTAGCTATACAAATGCATTGGGATTACCCTATTTTGGGTAATTGATACATCTAACTCGCTGTTAATTAGCCTAAATTATTATGTGTATATAGGATAAAGGAGAGGAAAGAAAGGAGGAAGAAAGAAAGAAAAAAGAAAGAAATTTCCTCCAGATAACAGCAGCCAAAGTGCAAAGAAACAAATCCTATACTCCTCTCTTCTAGTATGCTTAAATACAGAAAACAATATTGGGGTAAAAACACACACACACACACAAACTCTCAAATCTTCCATTTAGTAAGGCAAAGGTCTTACTTTCCATTCTCAAGAAGCAACAGGAACAATAATACAAATAATAACCATTAATAATTTGTAATATGGACTAGTATACATTCTTACCCTAAGACATACCCTTTTGTGGGATAACGATGGAGGAACTGAGGAGAATTAACTACTGGGAGAAAAATCCAATTTTTCCCTTCAATGCTTATAGATATGGGAACAGAGTACAAACAGAATGGAAGGAGAATGGGTGCTCACTTGGCTTTTTTTTATTACCTCTGAGGCTGGGAGGTCACTTGCTCTTGTCTTAAAACACTGAACTTGGTATCAGGTTAGGACACTGGGGTTTATATTAACCAAAGTACTGTACATCTCCATGTTTTCTTCCTAATTCACAGTGAAAGAAAGGATGGAACCAATAGCATTTGAAACATTTCTCCAATTTTATGCCTCACAGAGTTTGTGTACTTTCAGGGGTCTTCATGATCAAACAGACCAAAATATACACTTAGGAAAGTATAAATCCAGTCTTCCAAAAAAAAAAGGAAGATGTTTGGATACAAGATGCTTCAAGCCCTTCTCTTCCAAAAAAGAATTTTGGCATAAAATCTCCAATGATCAGTTTCCCTCATTTGCTTCTTTGTGTAAGAGATAAAGGAAAGGAGAGGAAATCTGAAATGGTTCTGTAGTTGCACAAATCAAATCCCAAAAGTCAAGGGACAGAGGGTGGTTAGAGATTGAGTAAATGGGCCATTTTATCACAGGGGCAGGATGGGACCCCCCCAAAAAAGGAGCATCTAATGCTGCCAAGATTGGGGATGTTTCTCCAGAGCTGGTAGCATCAAACCTGAAACCGGAGGGATGAGTCAGGGTTAGTCAGGTGAAGAGGGGGATGGGATGGGTCTTCCAGCCAGGGGAACCTCATGTGCAGAAGCCAGCAGTGAGAGATCATGGAAAATTCAGCAGGGAGAGATCAAGGAGTTAGTATGGCTGGAGTGCTGGATATACTAGGGAGGTGAGGGTTGGGGTTGGGGTCGCGGGTGGAAAATGGCAATGAGAAATAGGCGGCTGATCCTGAAGAGTCTGCTAGGTCATGTCAAGGAATTAGGACTTCATTTTGAGGGCATTCCTAGATGTCATGGAAAGATCTTATGCTGAGAAGTGTTAAGATCAGGGCTGAGTTCATGGATTGGCAAAGTTAGAGTCGGGGACACCAGTCAGGGGCTGGTGCAGCAATGCAGGTGAGAGGTGACTGTGGCCTGGACCAAGGCTGCGGGAGTGAATGGAAGGGAAGGATGGTTCCAGGAGGGGTTTAGGGCAGGGAAACAGGACTCAGGGGTTGGCTAGAAGTGCAGATGGGGGAAAAGACAGTGGTTAAAGCTGACCAGGGTCATGACACTTTTGAGGCTCTCCAGATATTATGGAGTCTAGTGTCCTGGCTTCTGAAGGACTGACTTTATGTTATTCCAGCACAGCTCACCTGAAAAAAAACAAATACAAACAAAAAAAACCTTACATGTCTGCCAGAAATGTGTAGGCAACTTTAACTTTCTACATAATGTATGTGAGTGTGTGTTCATTCTCTGTAACTTAATAGTAGGTTCCAAAGAAAAACTTTAAATTTAATAAAACTTAAATGGAACATCTGGCGAAAACCCTCCAAATACCGTTAAATGATTATATGACTTTGGTTGAGCCCAGGTATGAATTACTATCTGAGCTCTGATTGCCTCTCTCACTTTGAAAAGACTGGTAAGTTTCTTATTTTTTCGATGAGAACCAAAGCTCTGGATCTTGTGGGGTTTTGGGGGTTCTTTTTTTGTTGTTGTTATTTGTAAGAACCAACTTGATACATTGTATGTCTATAGGATTACTTTCTCATTTCTTTTTCAGTTTTATTGAGAGAGTTGGCATACAGCTCTGTGTAAGTTTAAGATGTATACCGTGTAATGACTTGACATATGTGTATTGTGACATGATTAGCACAGGAAGTTTGGCTAACAGCTATCTCCTCACATAGTTACAAAAATGTTTTTTCCTTGTGATGAGAACTTCTAGGATCTTCTCTTAGCAACTTTGAAGTACACCACATCGTCATGGTGTACTCATTTATCTTGTGACCGGAAGTTTGTACCTTTTGACCACCTTCTTCCAATTTTCCCACACAACCTACCCCACTCCTCAGGATCTTGTTTTCTTGAAAACAAATCCAGGAGGCTTCTCTCAAGGCTGTTCTGCATGAGGATGAGGTCAGGGTTTGGGTGTGCGGCTACGAAGCCATGTAGGCTCCATCTCTCAGCGCTGAGTGGTTTCTGCGAACTTTTGACAGTTGTCATGGCTGATCATCAAGTGGTTAATCTTCCTTAGCATATGAAAAATAAAGTAGGTTTTCCACGGTTGCCATGTCAACACAAGGCTGGATTCTGGAGGGCTCGGGGCAACAATGTAGGTTTGAGGAAATGCAGAAAAGCATGAGAAGAAAATAATTATTACTCAGTCTCACTCCCTGGAAATAACCATTGTGAACATTTTGGTCTGTATATTTCTAATCTTTTTCTCTGTGTATTTATGATATGTTCTATGTACATGCTTTTATTTGTACACAAAATCAGGATTATCATTTACTTGCTGTCTTGTTACCTCCCTATAGCTACAATTTTTCATGGTTGTTTAAAAGGAATAAAGGGAAAGAAAAGAGCTTGTGAATATCCTGAGGTTGTATTTGAATGAAGAAGCTGTTTTTTTCTCATTAAGATTTACTTGCTATTTGATTGTCTGTAACTGCCGAGTTACCTCAAGACACTTACGTATGATATAAATGATACCAGAGTTGAAAGGGGAAAAGTCTCCTCAGACACAATGCCCATGGGCAAATGTCCTATCCCTGTGCTCTGAGGGATTAGAGACCTTCCCCCCCCCCCCAACCCTCTCTCTCTCTCTTTTTCTTTAAAAATGTTTATTTATTTTTGCAAGAGAGAGCACTAGCAGGGGAGATGCAGAGAGAGAGTGGGACAGAGGATCCGAAGCGGGCTCCGTGCTGACATGGGGCCCCTGATGTAGGGCTCGAACTCACAAACCATGAGATCGTGACCTGAGTGGAAGTTGGATGGTTAACTGACTGAGCCACCCAGGCTCCTGAGACCTGCCTCTCTCTGTCTTTGCTGTCAAGGCAAAAGTTGTAAACTTTTGTGATTAGATGGTAAGACTGAATTACCATGAGTGTAGATACTAGGTGGTAGTGTGAGAAATAATGGGGAAGAATACACTTGCTGTAATGACCTACATTGGTTAACGCGACCTGAATTGGTTCAGTTCAATCCTCTTGAACTTAATTAGTATTTTTGTGGCATTTATTATAACCCACACTATTTTCTGTATTTTATTTCACTTGGCTAAGGTTAAATAGGCAAATGTTCACTGTTCTGTCCATTGTTTTCTTCTCTGTGTCATAGTTATACAGAGAAATCACAGCTTTTCACATTCCCCCTCCACATTTTCCTAAAATTTTAGGTCTCTTTAAAAACAGTTAATGGAGCCTGGTGGTCCCTTTGACCAAGACCTTTACAAGTGTCTCCATTAGCCCATACCCTCCAAATTTCTTGCGCAGAGTAGGATATGAAATTAAATAAGGCACACAATAATGCCCCATGAATTTTATTCTAATAATATTTTCTTTGGTTAGGAAAGTGAATTCTTGTTCATTAGGTATTGCTAGATTAAAATAGAATGGAATAAGCACTTGGCAAACTTTGGCTGACTTTTCATTGGGAAGACGATGCTCTTCAGGACACATTTCTGTTCCTGCTTAAGGCTAGGAGTCCATCAAAAGCAGCTGGGAAATTTTCTTTGCAAATAAATGAATTAAGGTCTTACTTATTGTCTATTCTAAGTAATGAGGGTCTTTTTAAAAGTTCAGTTGTGGGGGTATTATTGAATAGGTGAGTTTTATGCTATTTAAATAAAATGTGAATTTAAAAAGTTTTAGTGAAATCCACATTTATTTCTACTTAGTGATAATAAAACCATGAACACTTATTGAGTTCTTACTGTAGGATGAATGCTCTGCTCAGTGCTTTACAAGGGAAAACTCACTGGATTCATCCCAAACTCAATGAGGGAGGCACCCTAGGTCACCAGTGACTCTACTCATGTCAGAAATCTCACTTCTAGCAAATAATTATCCTTGACAACAGAAACATAAAAAAAGACCTCTAATAACACTTTTGTTGGTTATTTTTCATGCTGTGGAAACTATATAGCACTTTAGCCATGATTTTGCCTCAATTTTTAAAGTATTCAATTTTTATTGTATCGACCCACAGTGAATGTTGGCTTTAGGATAATGTCTTTGTCAACTGGGCCTGCTCTGACAAAATACCATAGACAGGTGGTGTAAACAGCAACATTCATTTCTCACAATTCTGGAGGCTGGGAGGTCCAAGATGTGGATGGCAGTGTGGTTGCGTTCTGGAGAGAACCCTCTTTCTGGCTTGCAAATGGCTGCCTTCTTGCTGTATCCTCTCCTGGTAAGAGAGAGCTCTAATGTGTCTTGTTTTCTTACGGGGGGCACTAATCCCATCATGGGAGCTCCTCTCTTGTGACCTCCTCAAAACCTAATTGCTTTTTATTTTATTTTATTTTTTAAATTTATATCAAAATTAGCATCTAGTGCAACAGTGATTTCAGAAGTAGATTCCTTAATGCCCTTTACCCATTTAGCCCATCCCCCATCCCACTACCACTCCACTAACCCTCTGTTTGTTCTCCATATTTAAGAGTCTCTTATGTTTTTGTCCCCCTCCCTGTTTTTATGTTATTTTTGCTTCCCTTCCCTTATGTTAATCTGTTCTGTGTCTTAAAGTCCTCATATGAGTGAAGTCATATGATATTTGTCTTTCTCTACTAATTTCGCTTAGCATAATACCTTGTAGTTCCATCCATGTAGTTGCAAATAGCAAGATTTTTTCATTCTTTCTGATTGCCGAGTAATACTCCATTGTATATATATACACCACATCTTCTTTATCCATTCATTCATCAATAGACATTTGGGCTCTTTCCATACTTTGGCTATTGTTGATAGTGCTGCTATAAACATTGGGGTGCATGTGTCCCTTCGAAACAGCATACCTGTATCCCTTGGATAAATACCTAGTAGTGCAATTTCTGGGTCATAGGGTAGTTCTATTTTTAGTTTTTTGAGGAACCTCCATACTGTTTTCCAGAGTGGCTGCACCAGCTTGCATCCCCACCAACAGTGGAAAAGAGATCCTCTTTCTCCACATCCTTGCCAGCATCTGTTGTTGCCTGAGTTGTTAATGTTAGCCATTCTGACAGGTGTAAGGTGGTATCTCATTATGGTTTTGATTTGTATTTCCCTGATGATGAGTAAAGTTGAGCATTTTTTCATGTGTCAGTTGGCCATCTAGATGTCTTCTTTGGAGAAGTGTCTATGTCTTGCCCATTTCTTCACTGGATTATTTTTTTGGGGGGTGTTGAGTTTGATGTTCTTTATAGGTTTTGGATACTAATCCTTTATATGATATGTCGTTGGCAAATATCTTCTCCCATTCTGTCGGTTGCCTTTTGGCTTTGCTGATTGTTTCCTTTGCTGTGCAGAAGCTTTTTATTTTGATGAGGTCCCAGTAGTTCATTTTTGCTTTTGTTTCCCTTGCCTCCGGAGACGTGTTGAGTAAGAAGTTGCTGAGGCCAAAATAAAGAGGTTTTTGCCTGCTTTCTCCTTGAAGATTTTGATGGCTTCCTGTCTTACATTGAGGTCTTTTGTCCATTTTGAGTTTCTTTTTGTCTATGGTGTAAGAAAGTGGTCCAGATTCATTCTTCTGCATGTCACTGTCCCGTTTTCCCAGCACCACTTGCTGAAGAGACTGTCTTTCTTCCATTGGATATTCTTTCCTGCTTTGTCAAAGATTAGTTGGCCATACGTTTGTGGGTCCATTTCTGGGTTCTCTATTCTGTTCCATTGATCTGAGTGTCTGTTTTTGTGCCAGTACCATACTGTCTTGATGATTATAGCTTTGTAGTATAGCTTGAAGTCTGGGATTGTGATGCCTCCTGCTTTGGTTTTCTTTTCCAAAATTGCTTTGGCTATTTGGGGTCTTCTTTGGTTCCATACAAATTTTAGGATTATTGTCCTAGCTCTGTGAAGAAGGCTGGTATTATTTTGATAGGTATTGCATTGAATATGTAGATTGCTTTGGGTAGCATTGACATTTTAACAATATTTGTTCTTCCTATCCAGGAGCATGGAATCTTTTTCCATTTTTTTTTGGTGTCTTCTTCAACTTCTTTCATAAGCTTTTATAGTTTTCAGTGTATAGATTTTTTACCTCTTTGGTTAGATTTATTCCTCGGTATTTTATGGTTTTTGGTGCAATTGTAAATGGGATCGATTCCTTGATTTCTCTTTATGTTGCTTCATTGTTGGTGAATAGGAATGCAACCAATTTCTGTGCATTGATTTTATATCCTGCAACTTTGCTGAATTCATGAATCAGTTCTAGCAGTTTTTTGGTGGAATCTTTTGGGTTTTCCATATAGAGTATCATGTCATCTGCAAAGAGTGAAAGTTTGACCTCCTCCTGGCTGATTTGGATGCCTTTTATTTCTTTGTGTTGTCTGATTGCAGAGGCTAAGACTTCCAATACTATGTTGAATAACAGTGGTGAGAGTGGACATCCCTGTCTTGTTCCTGACCTAAGGGGGAAGGCTCTCAGTTTTTCCCCGTTGAGGATGATATTAGTGTTGGGTCTTTTGTATATGGCTTTTATGATCTTGAGGTATGATCTTTCTATCTCTACTTCCTTAAGGATTTTTATCAAGAAAGGATGCTGTATTTTGTCAAATGCTTTCTCTGCATCTATTAAGAAGATCATATATTTCTTGTCCTTTCTTTTATTGATGTGATGAATGACATTGATTGTTTTGTGGATATTGAACCAGCCCTGCATCCCAGGTATAAATCCCACTTGATCATGGTGAATAATTTTTCTAATGTATTGTTGGATCCAGTTGGCTAATATCTTGTTGAGGATTTTTGCATCCATGTTCATCAGGGAAATTCGTCTATAGTTCTCCTTTTTAGTGGGGTCTCTGGTTTTGGAATCAATGTAATGCTGGCTTCATAGAAAGAGTTTGGAAGTTTTCCTTCCATTTCTGTTTTTTGGAACAGCTTCAAGAGAATAGGTGTTAACTCTTCCTTAAATGGTTGGTAGAATTCCCCTGGAACCATCTGGCCCTGGACTCTTGTTTTTTGGGAGATTCTTGATTACTAATTTGATTTCTTCACTGGTTATGGGTCTGTTCAAATTTTCTATTTCTTCCTGTTTCAGTTTTGGTAGTGTATATGTGACTAGGAATTTGTCCATTTCTTCCAGATTGCCCATTTTATTGGCATATAATTGCTCATAATATTCTCTTATTATTGTTTGTATTTCTGCTGTGTTGGTTGTGATCTCTCCTCTTTCATTCTTGAGTTTATTTATTTGGGTCCTTTCCTTTTTCTTTTTGATCAAACTGGCTAGTGGTTTATCAATTTTGTTAATTCTTTTAAAGAACCAGCTTCTGGTTTTATTGATCTGTTCTACTGTTTTTTTGGTTTCGATAGCATTAATTTCTGCTCTAATATTTATTATTTTCCTGTCTTATGCTGGTTTTGGGTTTTATTTGCTGTTCTTTTTCCAGCTTCTTAAGGCATAAGGTTAGGTTGTATATCTGAGATCTTTCTTCCTTCTTTAGAAAGGCCTGAATTGCCGTATACTTTCCTCTTATGACCACCTTTCCTGCGTCCCAGAGGTTTTGGGTTGTGGTATTATCATTTTCATTGGTTCCATGAGCTTTTTAATTTCCTCTTTAACTTCTTGGTTAACCCATTTATTCTTTAGTAGGATGTTCTTTAGTCTCCAAGTATTTGTTACCTTTCCAAATTGTTTCTTGTGGTTGATTTCAAGTTTCATAGCATTGTGGTCTGAAAATATGCACGGTATGATCTTGATCTTTTTGTACTTTTTGAGGGCTGATTTGTGTCCCAGTATGTGGTCTATTCTGGAGAACGTTCCCATGTGCACTGGAGAAGAACGTATATTCCACTGCTTTAGGATGATATGTTCTGAATATATCTGTTAAGTCCATCTGGCCCAGTGTGTCGTTCAAAGCCATTGTTTCCTTGTTGATACTTGGATTAGATGATGTGCCCATTGCTGTGAGTGGGGTGTTGAAGTTCCCTACTATTATGGTATTACTATTGATGAGTTTCTTTGTGATTAATTGATTTATATATTTGGGTGCTCTCACATTTGGCACATAAATGTTTACAATTGTTATGTCTTCTTGGTGGATAGACCCCTTAATTATGATATACTGCCCTTCTTCATCTCTTGATACAGTCTTTATTTTAAAGTCTAGATTGTCTGATATAAGTATGGCTACTCCGGCTTTCTTTTGTTGACCATTAGCATGGTAGATGGTTCTCCATCTCCTTACTTTCAATCTGTCTTTAGGTCTAAAGTGGGTCCATTGTAAACAGCATATAGATGGATCTTGTTTTCTTATCCATTCTGTTAGCCTATGTCTTTTTATTAGAGTGGTAGGCCATTGACATTTAGAGTGAGTACTGAAAGATATGAATATATTGCCGTTATGTTGCTTGTAGAGTTGGAGTTTCTGGTGGTGTTCTCTGGTCCTTTCTAGTCTTTGTTGCTTTTGGTATGTATGTATTTTTTCATCTTTTCTCCCCTCAGAGAGTCCCCCTTAAAATTTCTTGCAGGGCTGGTTTAGTGGTCACAAACTCCTTTAATTTTTGTTTGTCTGGGAAAATTTTTATTTCTCCTTCTATTTTGAATGACGGCCTTGCTGGATAAAGAATTCTTGACTGCATATTTTTCTGATTCAGCACATTGAATATATCCTGCCACTCCTTTCTGGCCTGCCAAGTTTCTGTGGATAGGTCTGATGCAAACCTGATCTGTCTTCCCTTGTAGGTTAAGGACTTTTTTTCCCTTGCTACTTTCATGATTCTCTCCTTGCCTGAGTATTTTGTGAACTTGACTATGATATGCCTTGTTGATGGTCAGTTTTTGATGAATATAATGGGGGTCCTCTGCACTTCCTGGATTTTGATGTCTGTGTCTTTCCCCAGGTTAGGAAAGTTTTCTGCTATGATTTGCTCACATAACCCTTCTACCCCTATTTCTCTCTCTTCCTCTTCTGGGAACCCTATGATTCTGATGTTGTTCCTTTTTAGTGAGTCACTGATTTCTCTAATTCTTTTTAAAAAGAAAATTTTTTAACGTTTATTTATTATTGAGGGACAGAGAGTGAACAGGGGAGGGGCAGAGAGAGGGGGAGATACAGAATCAGAAGCAGGCTCCAGGCTCTGAGCTGTCAGCATAGAGCCCAGCACAGGGCTGGAACTCACAAACCACAAAATCATGACCTGAGCTGAAGTAGGACGCTTAACTGACTGAGCCACCCAGGTGCCCCTGGTTTCTCTAATTCTTAAATCGTGCTCTTTTGCCTTAATCTCCCTCTTTTTTTTCTGCTTCATTATTCTCCATAAGTTTGTCCTCTATATCACTGATTCTTTGTTCTGCCTCATCCATCCTTGCCACTGCTGCATCCATCCGTGATTGCAGCTCAGTTATAACATTTTTTATTTCCTCCTGACTAGCTTTTGCTTCTTTTTATCTTGCAGAAAGGGATTCTAATCTATTTTAGACTCCAGCTAGAATTCTTATTATCGTGATTCTAAATTCTGGTTCAGACACCTTGCTTGTATCTGTGTTGGTTAAGTCCCTGGCTGTCGTTTCTTCCTGCTCTTTCTTTTGGGGTGAATTCCTTCATTCCGTCATTTTGAAGGGAGAAAAGGAATTAATGAGGTAAAAAAATTGAAATTAAAAATTAGAATTAAAAAATATTGAAATTAAAAAATTAAAAACACACATACAAAAATCGAATAAATGATGTTAGATCCTAGGTGTGTTTTGGTCTGGATGTTGAAAGAGGCTTGAAAGATTAGAGAAAAAAGGGGAAAGGAAAAAAAGGAAATTGTTTGAAAATTTGGAAAAATGAATACACTGAAGTAGACTAAAATGAAAGATTAGAGAAAAAAGGGGAAAGGAAAAAAAGGAAATTGTTTGAAAATTTGGAAAAATGAATACACTGAAGTAGACTAAAATGAAATGATGGAAGTAAAATAGAATTTGAAAAAATTAACACAAAATTAAAAAATATAGTAGACAAAGGTTAAAGAAAAACATTTTTAACAAAAATTGAAAATAAAAATGAATTGTTTCTGTATTCAAGAAAAAGAGAAACGAAAAAGAGAAAAAAATTGAATAGATGGACCCATGAACAGACTGAAATACCACTGAAATTACTTCGTTTTCCCCTAGATGTCAAACTATGAAGCACTTTATAGTCCATAAACTAAGCAGGCAGAGAGTCTTGTGTTCTGAAGAGTGAGGTTGGCCTAGTCAGGCAGGAATTAGTGTAATTGCTCCGTTCTCCACTAGATGGCGCTGCTTAGCTTATTGGGGGGATTGTTGTGGCGCTTATAGGTGCGTGTGCGTATGCGCATGCGCGGAGTGGTGGAAATGGCGTCACCCAACTACTCAGCCTCTAGTATTGGAACTCTGTTCTGAACCGTGATCAGCAATCGCGCACCTGTCTTTTGTTCTCGGCTTTCGTCCACTCCCTGCTTTTACAAAGTCCGTAACCAAGCCCCAGGCAGCACCTCCCTCCTGAGTTTTGTTTCAGATGCGGCTGTTTTTCCCGACCCCTTACTTCTGAGGGACTGCGGCTTTGACCTGTTCCGCCCCTCTGTGGAAGGGTCTCACCGAGCAATGGCCTAGTGCTGGCCACACCCAGGAACGTTCGCAGGACCTTGCTGCTGCCGATGCCCAGAGACTGTGGCCGGGTGCCAGCCCGCCCCAGAAAAAGTTCGTGAGATAGTGTAGCAGCAGCGTTTCAGGGATTATGGAAAATCACAACACATCTGGCACCAGGCTTCAACCCCAACGACCTTGTTCCAGCACCAGAGAATGTGGTTGTTCTCCCGGGTCTACTGGGGCCTTGCCTTTGGGGCACCCACATGGCCTCTACCAGGTGTCCTCCCGGCAGGGGAACCACCTCTCCCCGTGTGGCCTGAAGAACCCCGGATCCCGCTCTGCTCCTGGGGATTCGACCTTCCCATCAGAGCACCGCCAGGTATTGAGTTGCGGAATTTCAGACTCTGAGCTCCCCCTGTTTATAGTCTTCATGGAATTTAAACCCTCTCCTTTCTCCTTTCTCCCTTTTTAGTTCAGCCCCTGCGGCTGTTTCCACTTTTCCACTTTCTCTCCAGCTGCTTTTGTGGGGAGGGTGCTTTTCCCGTATTTGCCCCTCTGTCTCCGTCCTCTCTCCTCACACAAAAGCGGCTTCCTGCCCTCCGTGGCTTCTCTCTCCCTCAGTTCACTTCTCCGTGCCGTGGACCTGCTGAATTCTGTGGCTCAGGTTGTGCAGATTGTTGTGTTAATCCTCAGATCAGTTTTCTAGGTGTGCAGGATGGTTTAGTGTGGGTCTGGCTGTATTTCATGGACGCGAGACACACAAAAAACTTCCATGCTGTTCCGCCATCTTGGCTCCTTCTGGAACCAAATTGCTTTCTGAAGCCCCCACTTCCTAATATCATCACACCAGGAGTAAGAGATTCAACATATGCATACTGGAGAGGAGGGGGAGACACAGAAACATTCAATCTATGCCAGGCAGATAACCTATCTCCCAGGGGCTCCAAGGTGAGAAGCCCAGAAAGAAGAAGACTACATATTGAATTACATCTGGAAATCATTGAATGAATACCTGTGGCCATATAAACACCTTGCTTCAATAGATAGTGTTCAACAGACAATCCAATTATGCAAAATGATTTGGAGTTAGCTTCTATCATTTACTGGAGAAATAGTTTGCAATTCTTTAGCAGGAAATTCAAATTTATTACCGAAATCTGAAATAATTTTATAGTTTACAAATACTTATGTTTGGTTCTGAAATACAACCAAAAGGAATAATTGTGTTGTGAAACTTATGTCATTAGAAAATCTGTCGTATTATAACAGCCGCATTTTAAAAGTTGAGAGTGTGCTATGTTCATACATTATTGGTTTCTAGATCCACAAGGCTTTTATGTATAGTTCTGGTACTTGACATTGCTAACATGATTTTTCTATCCCTAAAGAGACTTATCATTAAGGTTGCATTTATGCAGTGCAGCACTTTGTTCAATTAAGTATATTAAAGTACAATCTGTGTGGCATAGGATCTGTTCCTTGGCTAAAGAATTAGCAGAAGGGGGTTTCTTTGGGTCCATTCTTCATTTGCCTCAATAAAGAAAGTGTATTCTATCCAGAGACATTTCCTCAGAGGGCAGTAGAAAAATATGAAAAAAAAAACAAAAACAATGAAGAAGAAACAACAACTATGAAACTATAATTCTGGTGGGAATATTTGTGTGTGTGCTTCTCAAAGTGTGTGTGTGTGTGTGTGTGTGTGTGTGTGTGTGTGTGTAAGAGCAAAGTGACAATATTTTTATGATCTGAAGTGGGACACATCTGAGAGTGAAAGGAGATACTATTAATAATTACAATGGGACAATCGGCATAAACTGGTATTGTCCTGGGCAAACTGGGACCTAAGGCCATCCAGGAGGGAGTGTATCAGGCACCCCTTGCGTCACTCCAAATCCTAGCTTTTATTTCAGCCAGTGCAGCAGCCATCAGTTCTGCACAGGCTTCCACCAGTTGGCAAAGGTGCAACCCGACAGTACCTCATTTCTAGCATGCACCGCCTACCTCTATTTCTTCCCCAGTCTGCTCTGGTGTCATAGTATGGATCGCTGTGGGGCCATGTTCTGCCCTCACATGTGTACAACCTGGAAACACAGAGGCGCTAATCCTGTGGGCGTTAACCTATGGAGATGGAAGCTGATGGGTTGCTCAAATGCCTGGTTCTCAGATTCATTCATGAGGCCTCTCAGCATGTTTCTTAGGAAGGAGCACTGGGCTGTCCATTGTAGTGTGCCTTGAGAACCCATCCATGTGTTGTGTTTCTTCCTTCTCTGTTTCACTCCAGCCTGTATGCAAAATTTTGTCTCAGGCTTTGCTTTTAGGGAACCCAGGCTGCATGAGTTGGACTGAAATTCTGGAGTGTGATCCCTCACCCGCCACAGGTGATAAGGACCCCATTGTTGGTGGTAGGTGGGGTGGGGCTACCTGGTCAGCTGCATCTCAAGTACTAAGACTCTTAACCGTGGTGAGTTGGTATGGGGTGCAAGCAGAAGGCAAAGTATAAGGTTGTGTGGTAGCTGTGGTCCCTAAGCACTATGGGAACTATGGTAATTGTAAGGATTGAGTTGGCTGGTGTTTTTAGACTACCTTAGAAGCTTTGAAAAAAGAAAATGAAGAAAATGATTGGGTCAGGTCAGTCACATGTCAACACAAGGAATCTTCTGAAAGCCAGAAAGTGGCTTTCACTTATGGAAGTGTTTTAGGAGACTCATCTGCATATTGCGCTGAAATTCTTATCTTCAAGGTCACCCTCCAAGCAAGCAACTAGACCAGCCAGGATGCTGGCCAAAGGTGGGAGGAATCTAGATGGGAGATGGAGAAGGAAGATGTAACAGCAGCAACCTTTTTTGCAGAGATTATGGCTGGCTGCCAGCTTGAAGGGGACTATGACAGAGTGAATATAAAGGGGCGCAAATAAGTATGAGAAATGGCTTGTGTCCGCCACCTTCTGTGCCATACTCTAAGTCTTCCTGCTCATGCCTTTGTGGTTGCTGGGCCTTTGCACAGTGCAGCTTGACAAGGATGAGCCTTATGCTTGGCCCTCTCATTTATCTGATGCTGGAGTGTTCTGGCACCACACCCTGGGAACCAGATCCATGCTGTCATGTGCAACTCACATGTATGAGGAAATTGACATCTGTAAGGCCATCTTTGGCCAGTAAGCATGAGAGTTGATGGATAACTGCTTTCCTTTTTTGGGGTTACAATTTTCAGGGCTCCTTGGAGATCTGGTAGGAGAGGCAGCTAGTCACCTGTAACAGTGGCCAACCTGTTTAATGTATCCTTGATAATCCTGTCCCTCCTCTACTTTTCACTCCTCTGCCCTACACTCCTATTCCTTGAGATCACATTTTCAAACGAACTGCTTCATTTAAGACTTTGTCTCAGGTTCTGTTTGGGGGAGAGCCCAGATGAAGACAGCAAGAGAAAGTCGGCAAGTTGTAGGTACAAAGCAGAGGAAGAAACTGATCTGCTATTAAACTGCAGGAGTATTTCAGGACATCAGAGCCCATTTAGTACTATGATATCTCTAATAATGAAGATGACACATTTAGGCCACATGCTTCCTTGTTAGAAACTCTGTAACCAGAGGATATAGCAATTTTAGAGCTGAAAGTATCCTTGGATCTCATTTTTAGCTCAACTCCTTTATTTTAAAGAAAAGGAAGTTTGGGCTGTGGATATATTCCAGGACATGTGATAAAGGGGATTTTACAGTATGTCCAACCATCCAGTACTAACCAAAATAATGATGAATATTCCCCAAATTGTAAAATTATATACCTGAGTCTTGAAGACAAAGCAAAATGGAAACAGGGTTAGAATAAGGTTAGTTGAAGGCTGACTATGTTCAAAAGGTACAGAGGGTGGGAGTATTTCAGAGAGAGAGAGGAAGAAAAAACCTTTCCAGCAGATGGATTTCTCGTGGGATTTGTTACGTTTTTGGCCACAAAAGAAAGGAACATAGGCACTCTGCACACCAAGAATGTGACGTATTTAGCCACGTGAGGTGGGCACTATTATATCCATTTTATAGAGCAGGAGGTGGAGGCTCAGAGAGGTTAGGTGACTTTCTAAAATGTGTTGTAACTCAAGTACTTTTGATCACATTCTTTCTATTCCCCCAGTATCATATTTTCTCTGCCAAAGAGAAGCCCCGGTTTCCTCTATCCTCAGTAGTTTTAGAGTTTATAGGTAGCCTTGCTAGGGCTATATGCATGAGTCCATCAAAGGTAGAAAGAGATCACTGATCATTCCTTCTAGTCCCTCACCACATAGCTCTTAGGAGGGGAATGACTCAGTTTTAGCATCAAGGTCAATTTAACATGCCTAGTTTCTACCTTTTCCTTCCCACTCCCATCTAAAAGGTTCTACCAGATGGCTGGTGATAACTTGAAACTAATTTCATTGAAACGAAGAAGACAGTTTCTACCTAAAGTAGCACGGAACACAAATTTTAGTTGTAGGAATCAAAGTCAACGAGAGTATTTTTGCAAATCAATGACAAAAGTTTTAATAACATTCTTGGTGCTTTTGATAACAGATTCATTCGTCTATTTGATACAGTTTTATTTTTTTAGTGCCCAGAGCTGTTCACTATGGTAGAAAGTAGCTGCACATGGCTACTGAAATTTAAATAGATTATAATAAAAATTAAAATTCAGTTTCTCAGTCATACTAGCCTTACTCAAATGCTAAGTAGCCACCCGTGTCCAGTGGCTACCATATTGGATAGAGTGGGTATAGAACATTTCCATCATCACAGAAAGTTCTGCTGGATAGTTCTAGCCATGCTGGGCACACTGGTAAATTCTGGGGATGCAGCAGATAAGGTAGATATGGTCCCTATTTCATGAGCTCACATTTTAGCGGGGAGAGAGAGACAAAAAATATGCAACTGAAATGATAATAGAAGGTAACTGATATTCTAAAGGAAATGCATGATGTGTCAGGATAAAGAATATTAGGAGGCCCTTGTTTTGTATAGTGAGGTCACCTAAGAGAGGTGAAGAAGCCCCTGGGAAGGGCATTCAAGGCAGAGAGAACAACAGGTGCAAATGTCTTAAGAACTTACGTTTCAGGGAAGGGGAATAAAGGGCTTTGAAATATCTGGTGGAGAAAATTGGCCATCAAATGGTATCATACAAGCAGGTTCGTGAGAGAACAGCTTTAGAACAGTATTTAGAGAATATCTAGAACAATATTTGAGAACAATAGTTCTTAAACTAGTGTGCATTGAAATCATCTGGAAGGCTTCTTAGACCAGAGATGACTGAGTCTTACCCTCTGACTTTCTCATCTAGTAGGTCGGGTTGGGACCTGAGAACCTGCATTTCTAACAAGTTCCCAGGAGGTGCTGATGCTGCTGGTCTGAGAGCCACACTTTGAGAACCACTGATTTAGTAGATGGGTTCTCAAATTTAATAGGAATGAAATCCTGGGCAGAGGACATAGCTGGCTGGATTCCACAGCTAGTTAGTGGAAGAGACAGGCCCTAGCAAGTTCTCTGGGCTGAATCCTGGGCTCTTTGCTTTCTACCAGTCTCCCTGCTGTTTTGCACCTTCAGATGCTTCCCAGTTCACTCTCTCTGCTTACAGTGAAATCATGCACATCTTTCTCCAGACTTCTGATCTGCACAGTGCAGGAAAGTGGCTTCCACTTGCACCCTAGAGGTGGCCATCTACCTTGATGTGCAACATAGTGACTACTGACCTGGCAGCTGCTCCCAGAATTTTTCTTAGGGAGGGAGCTTTGTTAAAAGCTTTAAAAAAAGTCTCTGTGCTGAAGAGGGTGCAGGAGCCAAAGCAAGAAAGAAGCCAATTAAACCACTAACTTTTTTTTAAAATTTATTTATTTATTTTGATAGAGAGCAAGCGGGGGAGGGGGGGAGAGAGAGAGGGAGAGAGACAGAATTCCAAGCAGTCGCCACACTGCCAGCGTGAAGCCCGACGTGGGGCTCGAACTCACGAACTGTGAGGTCATGACCTGAGCTGACACCAAGAGTCCGATGCTCAACCAACTGAGCCACTGTGGCGCCCCTAACTTTGCTTTTTATTCTTAAAAAGAGGAGAAAAGGCAGAGAAGGGGAAGAGAGAAGAGGGAAAGTTGGGTTCTGTGTGGGGGGAAACAACCAGTGACAAATCCAGGGTGCTACAGTGTATGAAGTTCCTTTAAAGATAAGGATGTTCAGTGTTTGATTGAAGTTGTTGGCATTGCTTCCTTGAAAAGTCCATTAAATATACACAGGCCCTGCGGAAAGTGTTTGTGAAATCAAGCACAGGACTACGTTACACATTTGGGCTAATGTGACCCAAACACTAGCTGGAGTATGGGTGGAGAGTGGAGGCAGAAGGTGAGATGTTTCAGCCGAAGCAGCGGTTCAAAGATAGGGGGAGTAGCCGAACCCACCAAGGCCCTTTGGACTTCCCCGGGGGGGGGGGGGGAAGGGGAGGACAGCAGAGGGGCCAGCAGTGTGCAGTAGCCTTACCTACATCCCACAGGGTGATGGGTTTGGCAGCCTGCTGGTGCCGTGAGAGAATGGGCGTGGCCTGGCTGAGAGAAACGCTTCCCCTGCTGTGCTCTGGATACATCATCCTCATCCTCGCTGTGGCCCTGGCCATTCTGGGGAAGGGGGGCGGGGGTGACTTTGACAGTCTGGGGAGGAAGTGGGTTCCGGGACATGGCCCTGACTATGAACCATGTTTGCCTAAGGGGCAGTGACTGGGAAAGGACCGTGGATTTGAAATCAGGAACGGGACTCTCTTCCCTGCCATTGGTGGCCTTATCTGGTGCTTTAGGCAAAGGAGATAGTGGTTTAAAATGTGAATTCTGGAGTCAGCTGCCAAGCTTCCTAATCCCTGCTTTACCATATTTAGTTGTGCTAACTTGAGCAAGAAATTCAGTTTCTGCCTCAGCCAGGGTCCTGGCAGGAAAGAGATAGCACACTCAAGGAATTTAAGCGAAGGGTTTAACAAGGATTGTTTTCAGAGGTGTAGGAAGGTCAGGGTAACCAGCGAGGGACGGTAGGACCCCCAAGGACTAGCTGCAGAGGAAACCATTGTCACCTTTCTCCCTGAAGGGACAAGAGGAAGGAACAGAGTTACCTGCACCCTGGGAAGGGCTGTAGTGTTGTGGGGCCCCCTGGGCCGGAACTGTGGCCCTGGAAGAGGAAAGCAGCCACCGCCAGAATTGGCCCCACACGGAGGAGGAGGGGGGTGAAATGCCTACACTTTTCTTCAAGCCACTTCCTCCCATTGGCCCAACTCATCCGGACCACAGGGCAAAGAGGCCCTATTGATACAAGTCACAGAGGCCAGTCTCCCAGGGACACAAAGCAGTGCAGGGAAGGGAACAGAACAGATACGGAGAGTCAAACTCAATGTTACCAGCCCAGCTTCAACGAGCCTTCGTGTTCTCATCTGTAGAATGAGGATGCTGATAGTAATGGCAGGTACCTCACAGGGTCATGGTAAATTTTAAATGAGATGGCACATGTGAGTTTGGAGCTCCCTTGTCTGGCCTGTGGGACATGCTCGGTGTTGTTAGCTATTATTATGACATTAAAGGTAGCCACTGGGCTGCAGGGAGAGACGCTTCTTTTGTGGGCTGTAATCCTGATTCCCTGAGGCTCTACCCTCTTGGTCCTTGCTGCAGAATAACCCAGGAGGGATCATACTCAGCGGCCCATAGATGCCTAGTCACGGCTGGTGAGTAACACGCTGAATCAGAGGGTTGGCAGTAGCCTTCCTCACACTTTTTTTTTAGCCTTGTTGATATTTAATATGTCAAGCTAGATGAGGCTTAGCCTGTCTGATGGAGGTGACCAGTTTTATTTATAGACTCAAATTATGTGGGGGTGAGCAGTCCCAGGGGTGGGGATAGATAATCACTTTCCTTCCCCAAGAAATAACAAATTGGTGTGTTCATGGAGATTCTGGGACTGGCCTAACCCATGACACAAGCAGCTATGGCTTTGAGTTGCCCAGCACAAATGTTCTCACATTTCTTTTGTGTTGAAAAGGGACTCTCCCCCCTCCCTCACTGTCCCCAGGCTGAGCCCAGAAGCTGACCTGGCTAAGCATAATACCTCTCTCTTTCAGACCTGAATTAATCCAAGGGTTCAGAGATGACAGTTTCTTCTTTAAAGAAAGGAGACGTACAAAAATCAGCTCTCAGTCTCTTCCAGATCTAGAGTTTCTGGAGGTTAGAACAAACAGCTAAAAAAGAAAACCTTAGTTTAAACAATCCAGTGATCAACCACAGGTATTTTACTCAAGGCGATATAAGCATATGGCTGACGAGTCGACAGACCTCGTGCCCAATCCTGAATGTGACCTGGGCAAGTTTCTTCATCCAAGCACCTCCTTCCTTATCTGTGAAGTGAGGATAATTGTTGTACCTTTTCCCCTACAGAGCTCAGCAGCTGGTAGTAGTGTAGGAGTTGGAGTAGATGGAGAATGGAGGGCATGGTGTCCTAGGGGGAGGACTAAACAAGATCATGTATGAGATTGCTTGGTACCTGGTACACCTATCATTTCTTATCTCTATTTAAAAAATTTTTTTAATGTGTATTTATTTTTGGGAGACAGATGGACAGAGTGCAGGCAGGGGTGGGGCAGAGAGGGGGAGACACAGAATCCGAAGCAGGCTCCAGGCTCCGAGCTGTCAGCACAGAGCCCCACGTGGGGCTCGAACCCACGAAGCATGGGATTATGACCTGGGCTGAAGTTGGACACTTAACCGACTGAGCCACCCAGGCACCCCTCTTATCTACATTTTGAAAGAACCTAAAAACACAGATATCTGTGGAAGGACACAGAGGCTTTCCCAGCCCACAAAGTTCCATGTGGGTTTCCATGGAAAAGGTCACAGAAATTTCAACTATTCATGTCACCCTCAAATAAAGTCAAGGCCAGCATTCGGAGAGTGACTGCAGTTTGACCAAAGATGTAGCATGAATCAAGAATTACACTTGTCAAGCTCAGTGGGAGAAGGTTTCAGCCAGAGAAGGTTTTAAGAGATTAAATGTTTCTCCCAACATAAGACTGAATAATGGCTCTGCCCGATCCTACAAGGAAATAGAGCCACGAGGGTTCAGTCCTTGCCTTCTGGTGGGAGAGCCTCAAGAGAGACAAGGAGACGCTGGTCTGGCTCTGGCAAGCAGCGCTGACATGGGACCTGCCTCTAGTCACACACTGGGAGGCTGTGGTGGTGTCACTATCACACGGCCAGAATGTGTCCCTGAGACCCAGTCCTGCTTTGTTCTGGCTCTCGCTTGCATGGGAAAGATGCTGTGCCCATGGCTGAGCCATGGCCCAGGAGGAGCCAGGAGCATCTGCTATAGGGCCCGTCTTTGCTGCATAAGTGGAATTCTTTTCTTTTTGAAGTGCCTAGTGTTTGAGAGTGCTTCATTCCGTTGAATTATTCTCCACTTTATAGCTGCTGTAATAGGAGAAAAGGAAATAGAGAAAGCCAGCTTCTCCATCCTGGCACACCTATACTCTGAATATTTCATTTTTTCTGTTCCCTTCTGGTCCTCGTTGTATGACTACATGGCTTTTAGACAGCTGAAACCATAACAGAAACTCTGTTTTGAATTTTTACTTCATTAAGCTCTGGAAACAATGCTTGTGGACTTTGTGTTCTCCGTGTTAAAAAACATTCACAAGCCTATCACTTGTGAATCCCTGCCCACCCCTCCTCCCACATGCACTTGCCTTAGTTATGAAGAAATTTCAAAAGAAACCCATATAGGGGCGCCCGGGTGGCTCAGTGGGTTAAGTGTCCGACTCTTGATTTTGGCTCAGGTCATGATCTCACGGTTTGTGGGATTGAGCCCTATGTTGGGCTCCATGCTGACAGTGTGGAGCCTGCTTGGGATTCTCTCTCTCCCTCTCCCTCTGCTGCTTGCCGCCTCTCAAAAAAAAAAAAAAAGAATAAAGCCCAATAAAGTGGACAAAGTGTGTACCCCAAGGAGATGACCCCTAAATTGCCCCCACTGGCTCATGAAAAGCTTGCTTCCCCACAGAGATGGTTATAAATCTCAAAGCTTAGAGTGACTGGTTTTTGGGAGAATAAACATATGTCCAGTTTGTCTGAGACAGTCCCAGGTTATGCCTGTTGTCTTGGCATGCTAATAATAGTGCCCCTTCATTCTCAAAAACGTAAATGATATGGCCACCCTAGTTTTTGAGGACCCCAATACGATTGTAGGACATCTAAGATTGAGAGTACTGTCGGGGCACCTGGATGGCTCAGTCGGTTAAGCGTGAAACTTTGGCTGAGGTCGTGATCTCATAGCTTGTGAGTTCAAGCCCCACGTCGGGCTCTGTGCTGACAGCTCAGAGCCTGGAGCCTGCTTCGGATTCTGTGTCTCCCTCTCTCTCTGCCCCTCCCCACTCATACTCTGTCTCTCTCTCTCTCTCAAAAATAAAAAAAATTCAAAAAAATAAAGAAGGGAAAGCTAATCAATATGTACTCATCACTTACTATATCCAGATAGTTAAAAAGAGAGAGAGAGAGAGAGAGAGAGAGAGAGTGAGTATTGTCACATTTGCTGGGAACACAAATCTGGGGGAGAAATACCTGTGAGTCTAAAGTTCAGAGGCAGAGTGGCAAAGAGGCAGGAGCCACCGGGATGCCAAGGCAGGAAGACGGGTGGCCCTCCCCTCCTGCCCATGAGAACAGGGCCTGAGCAGCAAGAACCTCTGGTGTTCAGGTGGCAGAGTCACAGCAGTGTGGGAAACTGAGTTGTTGAGTAGGGCCAGCTGCAGTGGGAATGAGGGTTGGGACCCACCTATTTCCCATAAATGGAGAGAGAAGTGAGGCCAGTTGAATTAGGGTCCCAAAAAGACTTGATGGGGCAAGAGCCACACCCTTCTGGGGTGGCATCCAATGCTTTGACGTTTTTAGTAGCCAGTGGTTCCTCCAGAAACAAGGTTATTGTTCCAGTAAGAAAGCAGGCTACCTCTTCTGGGTCCTAGCATCATGTTCCTCCTACGACAAACCATTCTCTCCCTATCTGGATAGCCCCACCTGCCCTTTTCTTCTTTCTGCTCACATCCCTGCCCTTCGATCCCACTGGCTTTTCTGAATCAGAGGCAACGTGGAACAATCCTTGCCCCAAACAAGAATGCTGGTTCATCAGGGAAGTTGGGAAGCTGAGCAGCTGCGGACACAGCTGGTGCTGGGAAGCCCTTTCAGCAGTGTCCAGCTCTGTTTTTGCTGAGTCGTACTTTTCAGGAGGCATCACCTATAATTTTTCAGCCACACAAAGTCATCAGAACAACACTTCACTGCTGTTGGCTGGAGTGGGGCTCTGGACGCCATTTTGTCAGCACAGCAAGTTTCTACTGCCCTGCTTCCTACGACTCAGCATTCCCAAAGCTCACTCCATCTCCCCTACCCACACTTTAAAAACCTACCCTTGAAAATATGTCCCCAAGAAGTAGCAAGTGCCTCTTTTGACCATGTCTGCTGACATGGTTTTTAATTTGGAAAAGAGGGCGAGGAGCCGTGTGGAAGCATCACTCCCTGGGATGTCACCCTCTCCTTGGAAGAGCCCTAATTAAGGACTCAGAATGATTGACAGGTGTGGAAGCCCACAAAAAGCACACTTGACATGCAGCAGAAGTCAATGTCTGAGTTGACAAAAAAAAAAAAAAAAAAAGGCAACTAGAGACCTTGAAAAACCTTTGCAGGTAATACTATAATTTTGTTCCTTGGTTATAATTTATAAAAAGTCGCTGAAATGGCTCACAAAGGAACCCAGTATGGACATGCTTTGACTTTCTTAAGTGGGCTGTAATATAACTTAGTAGCAAGTTTATTATTTCAAATTTAATTTTTTTTAAACCACGCAGTCTTGCTGAAGTTCAGTCTTTGAATGTATTCATTTGGGGTTAGAAATGTGTGAACAGGAAAGTTTGATTTACTGCTGTCAATAACAAAAGCATGATACGAAGGCATCCCCATAAGAGATGAAAGGATGGACACAGTAAATTAACACATGCAACATTCCTCCAGTGCTCTGTGTTTGTTCATGCTATACTCTATCCGACCCATCATTTTAGGGTAGGAATGAGGTCACGTCTCTTTTAATATTCAGTTCACATGACTATGCAACCCGATCTCCCAGCACGAGAACTGCCTTCTTCCCAGCCTGGCTACTAATGAGCCTCAGTCGTCCGGAGCCTCAGTTTCCTCATCTCTGAAACGGGGATAATAACAATGGCCTCCACCTCGTTAAGTTGTTGTTCTGATTAGGTGAGAAAACACATTTGAAACGCTTAGCACTTAGTCACTGCTGCATGGGAAGCAATAATGTTATAATCTTTTTTAAGCACAGTGGCTGGGTTCTGGTTACATGTGCTCAGAGGACAGAAGATGAGAAACTCAGCTCAGCTCCCCAAGGAGAGGGGATGCTTTAGCTGTTGTTACTTTTGCTACCACAATGTGTCGCTGGCCGTCCCAAGGGCTAGTGCAGTTCTTCCTGGCATGTCTTTCAGAAGGAAGTTCAAGGGGTTCAGCAACAGAATTCCAGGTGTAGAAAACAGAGGAGAGCCCCTCTCTCCCTTGATATATTCAGTCATGGTTGTTCCATGACACTCTGAGCCTGTGATGCAAATGCTACAGGTCTTTCACAGCACTGTCTGTGATGATGGAAGATTTTTATACCTGTGTGATTCAATATGATAGCCGCTACATATAGGTGCTTACTGAGCAATTGATTACTTCTTTTATCCCCTCAGCTTTATTGAGATAACATTGTGTAACACTGTGTAAGTTTAAGGTATGAAATGTGATGATTTGATAATTGTATATATTGCAAAGTGATAACTACCATAAAGTTTGTTAACATATCCATCATCTCACAGTATTATAAATTTTTTTGTGGTAAGAACATTTAAGACCCACTGTTTAGCAACTTTCAAGTATGTTAACTGTAGTCATCATTCTGTATATTAGATCCCTAGAACTTATTCATCGTATAACTGAAAGTTTATAGTACTTTTGACAAATATCTCCCTATTTCCACCCCCTCCAGCCCCTGGTAACCACCATCTTACTCTCTGTTTCTGTGATTTTGGCTTTTTTTTAGATACCACAGACAACTGAGTTCATATTTCCCTTTCTCTGTCTGACTTCTCACTTAGCATAATGCCCTCAGGATTCATCCATATTGTTGGATGAGGCAGAATTTCCTTCTTTTCTGTGGCTGAATAATATTCCCAACATTTAATTTTCTTTATCCATTCTTCCATCTATGGACACTTAAATTGTTTCCATATCTTGTCTGTTGTGAATAATGCTGTAACGAGCATGGGGCCATGCTTAGCCCTTCAAGATAGTGATGTCATTTCCTTCCTATATATACCCAGAGGTGGGATTGCTGGATCATAGGGTAGTTCTATTTTTAATTTTTTGAGGGCCCTCCATACTTTTTTTCCATTATGGCTTCATCAATTTACATTCCTACCAACAGTGTACAAGGGTCATACTTATAATGCATAATTGGAATA
Source organism: Panthera pardus (assembly GCF_024362965.1). NCBI lineage: Eukaryota > Metazoa > Chordata > Mammalia > Carnivora > Felidae > Panthera > Panthera pardus. Next base: position 97,128,696 of record NW_026526810.1, on the reverse strand, counting down.
GATATTATTAATAGTTGGCAGGACTTTCACATTGAGTCCCTGACCTGTGGATTAAGAGCCAGAATAGTAGGAAGAGTTATATGGGTGCTCTGATACTATTCCTATACCTCGCCAAGGTAATAAGCCAGAGGAATATGCCTGATATCAAATCTTATTCCAGTAAGCTGGAGGAATTTTCTGCTTCTTGGAAAGTGAAATTTCTGGACTCCGTCATCAGGTTTTAAGGCCCCACAAACTCCCAAGTGCCTTGGTATCAGTATTTATTTCTATAAAAAAAAGGCTGTTGGCGTGAAAAGCTTGTGCACACTTTCATGTAACTCAGGTACGCCAATCTGATAGGACGCCCAAAGCTGATTCTAATACACTACTGGGATGGCTTTTTTGAAGCTCTGACATCAGGCTAGCCCCAGCTTTTGATGACTAGTGGAGAGGAGGCTACTTGCTCCTGCTAGGTCAGCTTGCAGCAAATCTCTCTGGGACTCTGGGGATTGTAAGAAAAGTGGTCACTGTCATAAAATGGTCGCTTTGATCAAGTCTTTATGTCATATGATCATTCCTGTGATTCATGTAGGGGCGGACACCTGGGGGCTTTAAAGTGACATTATTATTTTTATTAGGTAACACATTGAAATGAAACTTACTGGGGCGCCTGGGTGGCTCAGTCGGTTGGGCGGCCAACTTCGGCTCAGGTCATGATCTCGCTGTCCGTGAGTTCGAGCCCCGCGTCGGGCTCTGTGCTGACTGCTCAGAGCCTGGAGCCTGTTTCAGATTCTGTGTCTCCCTCTCTCTGACCCTCTCCCGTTCATGCTCTGTCTCTCTCTGTCTCAAAAATAAACAAACGTTAAAAAAAATTAAAAAAAAAAGAAATGAAACTTACTTACTTGGAGAATCCTGAATGAATTAAGCCTGGTGATTTGCATATAAAGCGGTTGTAAACCACATTTCTTCCTTCCTTTGCTTTCCAGTGTAGTCCTAAAAAAATCAGCCTTTGAGGAGTTAATTTTTGACGCCTCGCCAAGGTTGGGAAGTGTTTTCATATGGCCCATCAAGCATGATGATGATGACAAATACTAACAGGGAACTTACTGTGTGCCAGCCAGGTGCTCTTCTAAGTGCTTCCCATATATACAATCTGTTCAGTCTTTGCAACCTGGTGAAGAAGGTATGTCATTCTCATCCTCTCTTTACAGAGGATGCCTTCTCCGTCATTTCTTGAAGCTACTGCCCGTTGGTGAAAGGAAAGGATTGATGGAGGCCAGTCTCCACCTCAGCCACCCCGAGAAGTCCCTTTATAGCCCATCCGGAAGCCAAGTCCTCCGAGTCCCCCAAACCATTTGATCAGATGTTTGTTTCCATTTCTCATTTACCTTTCCCTTGGATCTAAGTGAGCAGTAAATATTTAAGCAGTGTCTAGCAACCTGTCCGTAGGAGGTTAAGAGGGCCACCAAGTAATTAGTACTCCAGAGAGGTAGAGTCTAATTCACCTCACTTTGCATGTGAGCTGGCCTCAGTGACCTTTTCATAGGGAGAAGTATTGCTCTGAGATTTCTGAGGATAGATCACAAGAAGGCTTGCAGCTTCCGCCTGGAGTTCTGGGGAACCCCAAGCTTCCACGTAAGAAATTTGCCTACCCCATAGCTGCCGTGCTCGAGAGGTCATGGTAGGGGCTCACCTGAGACTGTCAGCTCAGCTGAGCCCAACTTTCCAGCCAATGCCACCAAGGGAACCAGACATGTGAGTGAAGTTGTCATGGGTCTCTAGACGAGCCCACCTGCTAGCTGGCTACTACCAAGTGACCTCCACTGAAACCATATGGAAAGGCAGAACTTCTGACTCATGAAATTTAACAGAACGATTGACGTTGTATGCCACTAACTTTTGGGGGTAGTTGTCACACAGCATTGGACAATCAAAGCACTCTCCAGTTTTGAAGAGTGGTGGTGTTGGTAGTGGGGGATGGCGAGGGAGAGGATGTGGTGGGGCAGTGTGGGTTTTGGGGAGTGTGTATGCACATATGTTAGAGAATGGCTATTATCTTTGTAACTGTGTTCGCCAGTGAGCGTGTGACAAATAAGAGGGGAGAACGCTGATAACTTTCAGTTCCAGGCATGAGTCTGACTTGAGGCTTGCTTGAATTTCCTTTCTTGGGGCCATGCAATACCCTGTTCCCCTTTTCTGCTTCAGGTGGTTTGAAGCGGGCTCCTGTTATATGCCATCCGAAGAGCTTGAATTAAGACTCTATAAGGTCCCTCTTGGCCCCCATGTCCTATGCCTCGGAGGGTTGTGATTAGACCATGACATTGATTCCACAGGAAACAGCATCGGCTTTCGGCTCCTGAAGAGAAGTCCCCAGCAGGGAAAAAGAACCACAGGATGCTGCCCCTCTTTCCTTCATCTTTGCCTAGAAAATCGCTATAGAAGCTAAGGTGTGTAGACCCAATTGAAATGGTGATTTGTAGTTGAAATTCATAATTATTCCTGGACACAATGAAACCTAGTGATTACAAGCAGCCTCCTGGGTTCTCTGGCTGCCCGCAAGTTATGTGTTTCATATCCTGCAGGGCAGCACTTACATAAAGACTAATTATTCCCATATAATCATCCACAGAAAACTTCCTGGCAAGTAGCTGGAAAGGAAAATATCACGACCATACAACAGGTAATGTGAGAAGAGCAGAGCATAATCTCTGGGAGCAAAAAGGAGCCTGACCTCTCCCCCAGCTCAGAGCTAGATGGGGGAGCTGGACAGTCTAGGGACAATAATACACCATTGGCATGGAGCTTAGGAAATGGCTCATCTAACTATTTTGTGCCTCATTTTACTGATCTGTAGCGTCAGTTTAAAAATGGTACCCATCTCATAGTGTGGTTGTAAGGATTAGATGACCTAGTTGTGCAAAGCATTAAGGTCAGCATCCAGCATGTAGTAAAGGAACTAAAAGTTAGTCCTCCTCCTCCTCATCATGTCCCATGTCCCTGTCAAAGGCTGACGGACATGATTTTGTTTGCTGTGCTGGGCAGGGAGTGATTGGGCTTCTGCACGCCCCGGGCATCCTGAGGTCTGAGGGGATGATGGATGCTGGGAATGTGGCATTCTGCAAACACCTTGCTCGGACTCTGCTGCTTGGGGCCATGACGGTGGCTCTGCTGCTCCAGGAGAAGGGAGGGAAGTGAGACTGCTAGGTTGAGGGCAGAATCCTGGGTTGGGATCCCGGCTCTGCCGGTAGTGAGCCAAGCATCTCGGAACCAATCACTCCAGCCCTTTGGGCCTCTGTTCCCTTGCTATAAAATGAGAAGATGCTAAGCCTCCTTCCAAATTCCGTACAGTGCATTGAGATGCTCCTTTCTGGTTTTCCCTGTTTCTAAAGCTACTTACTATTTAATTATGGCTTGGATCTGTTTACTTCTATCCAACCCTGCTGCCACATGCTTGTCCAGGCCATCATCATCTCCTACCTGGACTGCTGCTCTAGCCTCCTAACTGAGCCCCTGCTCCTGCTCCCTTCCCAACTCTTTCCAGATAGCCCCCAGAGCACTCTGCTTAAAAATGTCACTCTCTAGCTGGGGTGCCTGTGTGGCTCAGTCAGTTAAGCATCTGACTTTGGCTCAGGTCATGATATCACGGTTTGTGAGTCTGAGCCCCGCATTGGGCTCTGTGCTGACAGCTCAGGGTCTGGAGCCTGCTTCAGATTCTGTGTCTCCCTCTCTCTCTGCCTCTCCCCCAACTTGCACTCTGTCTCTATCTCTCTCAAAAATAAACATTAAAAAAATTTTTTTAAATGTCTCTCTGTAGCTTAAAACCATCAGTGTATCTTGTTATATATTTCAAATAAAATAAAATAACATTTAAGAATAAACCACAAATGGGGGTGCCTGGGTGGCTCAGTCGGTTAAGCGTCCGACTTCGGCTCAGGTCATGATCTCCGTGGGTTCAAGCCCCGCGTTGGGCTCTGTGCTGACAGCTCAGAGCCTGGAGCCTGTTTCAGATTCTGTGTCTCCCTCTCTCTGACCCTCCCCCGTTCATGGTCTGTCTCTCTCTGTCTCAAAAATAAATAAACGTTAAAAAAAAAAAATTAAAAAAAAAAAAAAAGAATAAACCACAAATGCCTTTTATGATCTACAAGGTGTTACATGATCTGGCTCCTGCCAACATCTCTTTATCTGATGCTATGTACCCCATCTTTTTCACTATCATCCAACTCTGGCTGCCCACCAGTGTCTGAAACACACTGAGCTCTTTTCTACCGCATGCTGTTCCCTTTGCCTGCTGCATGCTGTTCCCTTTGCCTGGAATATTCCTTGTTACATCCCAGAGCTATCCCTTCGTGACCATCAGTCCTCAGCTTAACTTCTGTTGCTCAGCCAGACCTGTCCTCCCCAATGTAGTTAAAGTAGATTCTCCCACTGCTTTTCCATCTGAGCTTTTTGTTTGTTTTCTTCTTAGCTCTTAATCACAATTTCATTTCCTTAATTTGTTTACTTATTTTTTATTTGTTTCCTTTATTAGAATACAGGCTCCATGAACATTGAGCCTGGTTTTCTTGTCTACTGTTTTACCAGCAGCGCCTAATGCAGGGTCTGAATCATCGAAGAGGCATAATAAATATTTGCTGAATAAGTGATTGGCTGTACCTCACCCTGCAGATAAATTCCAGGTAGCCTTTAGCCTCTGTGACTGTCAACCTGAATCCAGGCCCTCCCTGATTCTGGAAGATTGCATCTGAAGGAGACCTAAACTCAGTCTAGGTTAACATTTCAATTTGTATCACATGTTGGCTATGTTTTTTTTTTTTTTTTTAAGTTTATTCATTTATTTTGAGAGAGAGAGAGAGAGAGAGAGCATGAGCAGCGGAGGGGCAGAAAGAGGGAGAGAGAGAGAAAATCACAGCAGTCTCTGTGCTATCAGCACAGAGCCTGATGTGGGGCTCGAACTCACAAACTGAGATCATGACCTGAGTCGAAATCCAGAGTCAGACAGCTAACTGACTCAGCCACCCAGGCACCCCACATGCTGGCTATTTGAAGTACTAGCTTTTGATAAGCAGCTGGCCGCTCTCGTTTCCTGAACTGGAAGCCTGTGAAAACAGAGAGGTAGGGTCATGTTATATAATCATGGCTTCCAGACTAAAGAAAGTCTTTAGGGCCTGGAAAGACACCCCCCAAAGTGTTACTATAGTCATGTATCAAACACTCCCCTGGCCAAGGTGAGTCCTTAGAGAGACACCAAGGTGATCTGAGCCTTCAGACACACGGCTGCCACTGACTTTCTGTCCCCACCTCTGTGCCTCTGCTCACACGGGTTCCCTTGCCTAAAATATGAGCCTCTCCTTCCACATCAGCATGTCCCCCATCAGCAAGGAAGACTTGTCTCACTTGTGCAATGACCTCAGGACCCTTAAGCTCTTTCCTTACCCCTAGCCCTTGTTGGAATTCGTGGTTTTGTTTAGAAAATTGTGAATTGGTCCCAAATCTGGAAAGGACCTCATGTCCACATCTGATCAGGCTCCTTGTACTGGGAAGAATGGGGTGATTTACTCTCAGTGGGGGCACTGTACCCTGGAATGGTTGAGAAAAGGGTGTGAGCCTACAAAGCTAGCTGGTGTCAAAGCTTGAGTTAGAACCCAAACCTTCTGCTTGCAAATTTCGTGCATTTGTCTTTAGTTGGAATTTAAGTGCTATCAGGTCTTATATACTGTGATAGAAATAGCTCACATTTCAATAGTTCCTTGGTGCTAACAACCCTGTGAGATAGGTGTAAAGGCTTCGAGTCTCTTATGACTCGGATGCTAGGAAAGGTCACTCAGTGGGGTGATGGGAAAACAAAAGAATAAACATGGGTTCCACCTCCTGCCCCTTCCAACTTAAGAGGAGGAATGGAGGCCTGGGGAGGACAGGAGCTGTTGTCAGGGAGCAGACCGCATGCACAGAGGAGAAGCAGGGATCTGTGCATGAGGGTCCAGTGCTGGGAATCGGGGGAGGAACTGTGATGGGGGAGGGAAGGATTTTTCTGGAGCGATTGGGAAGAGGGGCATGGGAGTAGCTGTGGCTCTTAGGGGCAGGTGTGAATCTTCTAGTGTGTCTAGTGTGTGAGGGCCCCAGAGAGGTGGAGGAGAGAGAAGGCTGAAACGTCACCCTTGGTGAGAGTGATGAGGAAGGAAAGGGAGAGTGGGTGGTTTGGAGCTACCTATAATATGTTTCTTTCGGTTTCTTTTTTGGGGAGAGGGGTGCTAACTTGAGGGAATAGATTATATGAAAGACATTTTCCTGTTATCTCAAATCTTAAGTCAAAGTAAAAAAAAAATTGTTTTACTTATTTATAATTAAAATAAAGTTCTTTATTTTCCAGAACAATTTATGTTTACCTTTCTTTAAATAAAACTTCAGAGTTAATGGATTCGTAGAGCCTTACATCCGAAGGAGTATGTAAAGAGAGTAATTGTAATGACTATTTCCATTTTTAAAAAATATTTATTAGTTTTTGAGAGAGAGAGAGAGAGAGAGAGAGAGAGACAGAGTATGAGTAGCGGAGGGGCAGTGAGGGAGGGAGACACAGAATCAGAAGCAGGCTCCAGGCTCTGAGCTGTCAGCACAGAGCCCGACATGGGGCTAGAACTCACGGACCACGAGATCATGACCTGAGCTGAAGTCAGACACTCAACCAACAGAACCACCCAGGCACTCCACAACTATTTCCATCTTAAGATATATGATGAATTAAGAAAAAATGAATTAAAATTTAAAGGGTTTATTGAAAAAAATCAAATGTTGTCCAGGCAAAACCTCATTTGGGAGCTAGGAGGGATCTGAGAGATCAGGTGACGTGACCAAGGTCACAGTTGGTTGGTAGCAGAATGGGTGAGAAACCAAGTTGCCCAACTTCCACTCACACTTGTCCCTCCAAGACTTCCCTATGTGGACTTACTTCAACCTGGCTTCCGCCCATCAGCCCAGGGGCTCCTGACCCTGTAACCACGCATTCCCAGGAGTCCAGAACCTTCTGCAACTGGATACAACATCTTGTGTGGAGACTCAGTTTCTAGAAAGAAGATCCATAGCTTTCATCAGATTCTTAAAAGGTCTGGAGCAGGTATTCGAACCTACCACTACTTCTCTTTCCTTTCATGTACAATCCATATACTTTTTCTATTGTTCTTTCCTCTTTACAAAATTATAAAATGGTGTGTCTGAGTGGCTTCGTCGGTTAAGCATCCGACTTCGGTTCAGGTCATGATCTCGAGGTTCGTGGATTCGAGCCCTGCATCGAGCTCTGTGATGACAGCTTAGAGCCTGGAACCTGCTTCAGATTCTGTGTCTCCCTCTTTCTCTGCCCCCTCCCCTGCTCACTCTGTCTCTGTCTCTCAAAAATAAACAAACATTAAAAAAAAAATTAAAGAAAAATTATAAAATAAAAAAGTTATCTTTATTGTATGCACTTAAGGTAGTATCATACAAAGTAATATGGATAACGGCTAACAATGAATGCTAATGGAATGCTAGCCTTTATCTCTAACATCTCAACTCTTTTGGTTACTTATTGTTACCATTTCCTTCTCATAGATTAGCAAGCTGAAGCTTAGTGTGGTTAGTAACTTGCAGCAGAGTTGGGATTCAAATCCTGTACTTTTAACCCTAGAACACTATATTTATTATACTGCTTTCCTAAAGTTACCAAGAAGAAAAACATGCACCAGATTTATTTTAAGTTTATCTATTTACTTTGAGAGAGAGAGAGAGAGAGAGAGAGACAGAGAGACAGAGAGACAGAGAGAGAGAGAGAGCAATCGTGTTGGGGAGGAGCAGAGAAAGAGAGAGAGAGAATCCCAAGCAAGCTCCAAACTGTCAGTGCAGAGCCCCACGTGGGGCTCAAACTCAGGGACCGTGAGATCATGACCTGAGCCAAAATCAAGAGTCAGACACTTAACTGACTGAGCCACCCAGGCACCTGAAAAATGCACCAGATTTTTAAAACGTATGCCTTCAAGAAATTCATTTACCTTTGTATAAACAATTTCTCCTTTTGATCCCCAAATTTCTTTGACCTCTAGATTTTTGCACAATCATTAATTCAACAATTTGTTGAGAATATACTACGAGGCAGACATTACCAAGATGTGATCTCTCTTTTCTAGTTTGGAGGAAACAGACATGCAAACAATCCAAGCTTTAAAAAATAGTTTTCTATATATTCAGATTTCCTATGTGCATTGCTTTGCAAATCTAGGGGTAAAAACAAGGTGGGTATTTTTTAAAAAAATAATTAATTCTATTGCTTTCTTTTTACTTCTTTCATATGAGAATAGCATTCATGAAAGTTTAAGGTCTGTGCAAAAATTTTGTTTAGTGGACACTCACTGAATGCACTGAGTTTCTACTTAAAAAAAAACCTTTTTAAAATGTTTATTTTTGGGTGGGAGGGAAGGGAGGGTGGGTGATGGGCATTGAAGAGGGCATCTTTTGGGATGAGCACTGGGTGTTGTATGGAAACCAATTTGACAATAAATTTCATATAATAAAAAAATAAATAAATAAAATAAAATGTTTATTTTTAAGAGAGAGACAGAGTGTGGAGTGGGGGAGGGTTAGAGAGAGAAGGAGACACAGAATTCGAGGCAGGCTCCAGGCTCTGAGCTGTCAGCACAGAACCTGATGTGGGGCTCAAACCCATGAACCATTACATCATGACCTGAGCTGAAGTCAGATGCTTAACTGACTGAGCCACCCAGATGCCCCTAAGTTTCTAATTTTTTGAAGCTGAGTGATATATTCTAGAAATACTAGTTTGGAGACCTCTCACTCCATAGTTTTTTAGTTGCAATATGACAGCTCATCATGTCAAACAAATTGGATTAAAAATGATTAAAAGTAAATGGTATTTTGTTAATGATGTGATAATTAAATTCCCTGAAACTTAAAGAATCCATATTAATAGAGAGCATTTGAATGCAAAGTTGGTAGGGAAACTCAGGGATGTGAGGGGGATAGTGGCCAGGAACACTTGCATAGCTGACTACGACTTGGCTCATTCTGGCTCATTCTGACTGGAGCAGTGTGGGCATCCATATGATGACCCTTTCTTTGAATATGCAAAGTGAATCAGATGAAATAGGTCTACACTCCACTTCAGTGAATAGTTTGCGTAAGTAGAGAGACCCTTGAGTCAGGGAAATTTCACCTGTGCCTACAGGTCTGTAAGAGTATCACCTCACACCTGTCAGAATGGCTAATTTCAACAACACAAGAGACAACAGGTGTTGCTGAGAAAGTGGAGAAAAGGGAAGCCTCTTGCATTGTTGGTGGGAATGCAAGCTGGTGCAGCCACTGTGGAAAATAGTATGGAGTTTCCTCAAAAAGTTAAAAATAGTTAAAATAGAATTATCCTATGATCCAGCAGTTGCATTACTAGGTATTTACCCAAAGAATACAAAAATGCTAATTCAAAGGGATACAGGCACCCTGATGTTTCTTATCTACAATAGCCAAATTATGGAAACACAATGGAATATTCTGAGTGGAGAGAGAGAGGGAGACACAAGATCCGAAGCAGGCTCCAGGCTCTGAGCTGTCAGCACAGAGCCCAACGCAGGGCTCAAACTCAGAAACCAGGAGATCATGACCTGAGGCAAAGTCAGATGCTTAACCGACTGAGCCACCCAGGCGCCCCAACTAATTGGAATTTAAATAAAAACTTAAAAAGAAAAAAAGAGTATTGAGGTCAGACGCTGGGGAATGTGGCAATGCTCTGAACTCAGCAAAGTGGCCCTGAGAGGTGCCCCACCCACACACTTGCCTGATCACTTGTGGTATACACACAGAGCTGTGTGGCCAACTATCCTTACATGACATCTGGAAAGAAGACACTCTTAGCTCTGGATTCCTTTGCATACATTTGGCTTCCCCTCCCAAATATCTGGAAAGCCAACACGCTTGTAACTGCTTATCAGAAACCTAGGCTATTTTAACTGCAAGTCTTACATTGCTTGAGGCCAAACATACCCACCTCCACCCCTACCACCTCCTTTACTAACACATTTCTGAGATCTTTATGTAAATGAGTGGAGGAAAGGTGATACGCTTTACACAAACTCAGTATAAAGACTGCATTTTCAGCTATCTATCATCTATTTCTTATTCGTGCCTGTGCCACTTTTTATGCACAGAAGTGGATTATTTTCCTCTAGAGGAACAGGTACCTTCCAGTGTTGTAGGGGTGGGGGGATCAATCTGATGACCACCCTGAGTTCTTTTCTTGAGCTGAGCCATCAAAATCTTAATATAATATGTAACCTTGCCACTTAGAGAACAGATAATGCTGTTTTCTCATGATTTTCTATGGGCTTGGGCAGCCTGATGGCTGTCATTCACCTGCTCCTCAGCAGATATGAGAAGGGTTTCAATCTCCCACTGTGAATTTGGTTTCAACTTCATTCAGTGCCTAAAATCTCCTCCAGGGGTGCCTGGGTGGCTCAGCCAGTTGGGCGTCAGACTTTGGTTCAGGTCATTATCTCACAGCTCATGGGTTGGAGCCCCACGTCGGGCCCTGTGCTGACAGCTCAGAGTCTGGGGCCTGCTTTGGATTCTGTGTCTCCCTCTCTCTCTGCCCCTCCCCTACTTGTGTTCTGTCTGTCTGTCTGTCTCTCTCTCTCTCTCTCTGTGTCTCTCTCTCAAAAATAAACAGTAAAAAAATTTTTAAATCTCTTTCAAATTAAGATTGTTTGAACAATTCCCTTTCTTTATGTCTCTTGTAATTTTTGCCCATGGGCAATGAATAATGCCTAAATACAGTATTCTGAGAAGACCCATGTTGCTCTGAAATAATTTGTTTTAATTGAGAAAGACTTCACATATGATAAAATTCACCCTTTTAAATTGAGTTTTAACCACAGTTTGCTATGTTCAGTATATATTTCTAAGGCTGTGCACTATCACCACTATCTAACTTCAGAATATTTTCATTACCCCCAAAAGAAACCTTATACCCACTAGCAGTCACTCTCCAACCTTCCCTCCCCCTCAGCCCTGTCAACCACGAATATACCTTTTGTCTCTATGAAACTCTAGGTTAATGTTATGTCTATAATTTTGAGGGTAAAATGCTGAAGTCAGCATTGGGTTAAGTTCTTGTGTAGAGCAACACCGTAGATGAGAAATAAGGTTATTAGTAAGTGCTAAAAGTAAAAACAAAATAGTTGAGGACTTGATATCAAACTCCATCAAGTGGAATCACAATAGAGGGGTGTGTTTATGGCAGAGTGGAAAAACCCAACTTTTATATTATAATTCTTGCTATTTTTTTTTCCTTTTCATGGAGTACCACACTAAAAGTTCATCAGTCTGGATCTATTTAATTCAAAGTCTTTTATAATTTAACAGGATTGAGTTGAGCTAAAAATTACCTACAAACTTGGAAGATAAGGTTCACCAAGTACATTTATAGTTTAAACAAGGTGGGGGATGGGTGGATTAAATGGGTGATGGGCATTAAGGAGAGCACTTTGCGGGATGAGCGCTGGATGGTGTATGCAAGAGTTATCACTGGGTTCTACTCCTGAAGGGCAGATTACATTATGTTAACTAAGTTGAATATAAATAAAAAACAAGATTGTGGGAATATAGGTTATCTTATTAAAGAGAAAAAATGATTTTGGCCTTTTTAGAAGAATCAGTGTACATTCTAGTAATCTAGTACATTCTAGTGCTCATGTCAAGTGTCTGATCCTTTTTTTTTCATTGAGGTATAATTGATATACAACATTATGTTAGTTTCAGGTATACAACATAATGATTTGATATTTCTATATATAGTGAAATGGTCACCACGAGAAGTCTAGTTACCGTCCGTCACTATGCATAGTTACAGATTCTTTTTCTTGTGATGAGAACTTTTATAATTTACTCTCTTAGAAACTTTCAAATATGCAATACAGTATTTTTATTTTTTTTATTTTTTTTATTTTTGGGACAGAGAGAGACAGAGCATGAACGGGGAGGGGCAGAGAGAGAGGGAGACACAGAATCGGAAACAGGCTCCAGGCTCCGAGCCATCAGCCCAGAGCCCGACGCGGGGCTCGAACTCACGGACCGCGAGATCGTGACCTGGCTGAAGTCGGACGCTTAACCGACTGCGCCACCCAGGCGCCCCTGCAATACAGTATTTTTAATTATGGTCACCATGCTGTGCATTACATCCCATGACTTATTTGTTTTATAACTGGAAGTTTGTGACTCTTACTTCCCTTCACCCATTTTGCCCATCTCCAACCCCCTGCCTCTGGCAACCACCAATCTGTTCTCTGTATCCATGAACTTGGTTTTCATTTTTTCTTTTGGGTTTTGTTTTTAAGATTCCATATAAAAGAGATCATAAGGCATTCATCTTTCTCTGTCTGAGATTTCACATAGCATAAGGTACTCTCAGTCCATCCACATTGTTGTAAGTGACAAGATTTCATTCTTTTTTACAGCTAAGTAATAACCCACTGTTCTACACATTTTCGTTATTCATTCATCTGCAGATACACACTTAGGTTGTTTCCATATCTTGGTTGTTGTGAATAATGCTGAAATGAACATGAGGGTCCATATATCTTTCCAAGTTATTGTTTTCATTTTCTTTGGGTAAATGCCCACAAGTGGAATTGCTGGAACATATGGCAGTTCTATTTTTAATTTTTTAAAGGAATCTCCATACTGTTTCCCATAATGGCTGCACTCCCACTAACAGTGCACAAGGGTTCCCTTTCCTCTACATCCTCACCAACATTTGTTATTTCTTGTATTTTTGATAATAACCATTCTGACAGGTGTTAGGTGATATTCATTGTGGTTTTGATTTGCATTCTCTGATGATTAATGCTGTCGAATCAAACGTCCTTAATTCAAAAAGTCCCTAGTCTGGCAAGGCTCGGCTTGACAACAAGTTGTGAGTTGTTAATTTTTGTATTGTTGTAACAATTCAGGTAATCCATTTATTTGGCAACCTATTAACCTGACCATGAACCATTGATCAACATATAAGAGATAAGAGCAGAGACAGGCAAAGTCATCTCTAACGAGATGGAATTGTTCCCAGATCAACAAAACCTGACTGGAACTTGATTTAAGCTATTAACATATCTGAAGGGGAAAATGTCCTTCAAAAGAAAGGAGAGTTGGCCATGGAAGCAAGGAAAAGGGAAATTCCCAGAGACCATTGTTGGCAGTGTCATTCAAACCCTGTCTAGAGGTTGCCCAAGTCCAAGGACACAGCCTGTCCTGTCTTGGTGGAGGTGGGTGCAGCAGAGCCTGAAGCTATCCAGTACCTGAGTCATAGAGCCAACTCCCGGGGCTTATTTCCACGCTTATCAAGCAGGCTTCTTCCTAATTATAATTTGGGTTTCTTTGCAGATTTTACCTATAGGGGGATAAAACCTGGCTGGATCACTCCAGTATCTTGGCAGATACATTTCTTGTTATAAATAATTGGCTTATAAACTATTTTGTGTTGTGAACACATTTTAACTTAGACCTGTCTGTTGGGGTCCCCCATCATCCCAAGGCCTCTTGAGCTCTAGGTCTTGACTGTCACATGGACTTTCAGAGTTGACAGGACAGAGGGCCAGACCCTGGAACCTGAGCATCATCTTGTCACTGACAGCGACTCCGTGGCTTCCTGTTAGACTTAAATGGTTCTTAAAAGTGATCAGGCTGCATTTTTCAAAAGTAGGAGTATTTACTCACCAACCTTATCTTCTTTTTACGTACATTGCCTCTCCAAGTTCGGCAAATACATTTGCTCCCATTTGGCAGGTGGAAAAGTTGAGAAATGAAGGTTTCCCAGGGTCAGTCAATTAAATTTTGTGCTAGTCTAAAGCTCTTGAAGTCCGTTTTGTATTTAAATCTTCTCAAATTACTGAGAAGAATTCTTGGTTTTGGGCTCCAGTTAAAGGTAAATAATTGAGAATGTGAATTCAGGTTAGTGTTTTGGGTTAATTTTCTTTATTTGAAGCCTGGTTTATTTTAGACTTGGTTTAATTTTGGCCATGTTTTCTTTCCACCCGGAATGAGTACTTAGTGTAAAACTTTTGTTGCAATTTCAGTGAAAATTCTGCGGGAACACTGAAGATTGGGTTTGGTATTTTATTTTATTATTATTATTTTTTTAACGTTTATTTATTTTTGAGACAGGGAGAGACAGAGCATGAACGGGGGAGGGTCAGAGAGAGGGAGACACAGAATCTGAAACAGGCTCCAGGCTCCCAGCGGTCAGCACAGAGCCCGACGCGGGGCTCGAACTCACGGACTGTGAAATCATGACCTGAGCCGAAGTCGGCCGCTTAACCGACTGAGCATCACTGTAGCATTGTTTACAATATGAAACGAATCTGAGATCATTTAGAGATCTGGTAACATGGCCAAGTAAATTATGGCATATTGCGTAGGTTAATGAAGAGCTATAAGTCAACTATGAATATTACACAGCAACATGGAAATATGCAAGAATGCTTACTAAACATTTTAAGATAAAAAATGCAGAACATTTCACAACTGGGTGAAAATAAATATAAATGTATAGGAAATGGATAGATTGCACAGAAATACAAAGACAAGCATATTAGGGCTGTGGGTACACTGACAAAAATTTCCTTTCATTCTATATTATACATCTGTAAAAACTATTTAATTTTGCAAAAAAAAGTCAAAATTATAAGATGATGAGAGTGTCACTGGAGAGGTTCATGATGATCTCTTTCTGGACACTTTTGGGTAACATTTTCTTTACACTGGAATTATTTGGTTTTGGCAACATTCTTCTAGAATAAACACCCAGTTCTTATTCTTCTCAAAATTATTTTCAGGATACTCTGTGTATTAAAATTTTCTAAGTTTGTGGTAAAAACTCTCTTAAGAGCTGTCTCTGATTAGAGCATAACGTTGTGTGATGTAATGTCTGGCACGCTGATCTAAAACTAGGGTCCAAAGCTCTAGTCATTGCTCTGCCACTGACCAACACAATGAGCTTGGCAAAGATACTTAACATCTGTGGACATTGTGCCTTCATGTGCCTGATGACCTCCTCAGACAATGATCGCTCAACTCCTCTTTCACATTATAGTAAATAATCTTTGAATATAAATTGTAATTTCAAATTTACATCTCCAAGTTCTATGCTTGGTCAGACAACATATTTGAGTTCTAAAACTAGTCTTGATTTTTCTTGACAAGCTTAGTGGAGTACTAACTCTGGGAAGATTTTCCTAAAAAAGTCTGACTAAAATCCCAACATTTCTGATATTTCACCTTTATATTTGATACTTTGGTGGGGTGCCTGGGTGGCTCAGTCGGTTGAGCGTCTGACTTCGGCTCAGGTCATGATCTTGCGGTCTGTGAATTCTAGCCCCGCATCGGGCTCTGTGCTGACAGCTCAGAGCCTGGAGCCTGTTTCGGATTCTGTGTCCCCCTCTCTCTCTGCCGTCCCCTGATCATGCTCTGTCTCTCTCTGTCAAGAATAAAATAAACATTAAAAAAAATTATACTTGATACTTTGGGGAAGTTTAATTTTTGGCATTCACAGAAAGGGCTTCCTGTGTTCTGGTGTTTGTACCAACCTGATCTCCAGTGAGATGGTTCTCAAGTTTAAATATGCATCAAAGAATCCTGGAGGGCTTGTTAAAATACAGATTATCAGGCCCGTGATTCATTTTGTGATTCAGAAACTCTAGGGTCAGACTTGAAATCCTGCATTTCTAATAAGTTCCAGATGATGGTAATTACACCCGTCTGGGGACTACTTTGACCACCACTGCTGTGAAGAAACACTTGTGCAGCAACACAAGGAGGCACGTAGAAGAACAGACATACTGTACTTGTGGCACTAGTAGGGAATGCAAAGTAGTAGGACCCCAAGTAAACAGCTATCAGTAAGTGAACGGCCAAGACTGGTCATCCTATGGAATGTTATACAGCAGGAAAAAGGGTGGTAGACGTAGTTGTGCCATTGGGTAGTGGTTAACAGTGTTAGCTCTGGAATCAGATTGTGTTTGAAAACCGTGCTTCAACGGTGAGGACAATGGAGAATCTGCATTATGATTTTAATTTCACACGTTAGAATCATTTTATTTATTGGTAAAATACTTTTTAAGGGAAAGAATACCTTTGGCTGTGCTCCTAATTTAAAGCGGATATGCACTTGTTGCATTAATTAGAACCAGATCAGTGAAGTCAGAGGCAGTGGGCATATCATCACGAGGTCAGGGGTGGCAGTTTGTACAATAAATATTCTGACACACGTGTATTTTTTTTTTTTAAATAAGCACTCACGATCTCAAGGTTATAAGTCAAAGTCCTTGGCTTTATTGAAGTTCTTTGCCTCTCATGACAAACAGAATAGTAACTTGAAAATGCATGCTGTCAAGATGCAAAATAATTACAGCTTTATTTGACCTTTATGAGAACTGGTATTTAAATATTTACTAACCTTCTCTCTTACCTATCAAGACGAAGGCTAGTTGCTAATTCATTCCATTCCATTTAGGAAGCACTTTCATCTAAAGGCTCCTGTTATAGAAGCTGATGACTTCTTGTCTCAACTTCATTTTGGTTGAGGGTCATCTAAAATATTTGGGGGTATGATTTTTAACTCTACATTGATGACAAGCTGTGTGATTGTGGAAGGGTTTTGTTTGTTTTCTGCTTCTCTGAGCTTCCATTTTCCCCATCTGTGAAATAACAATAGTAGTACCCACTTCAAAAGTCCGTGAGGATTAAATTAGATAATATGTGTTCAATACTTGATACAATATTTGGCACACAGCCTCTAGGGCACAGTGGGTGAAAAAAGTCAAGTTGTAGAAGAATGTATACAGTAAGACACCATATATGTAAAAAATGCTCCAAACAATTCTGAATGCTTTTCACAGGTACATATACATACATGTAAATGCAAAGAATTAGATCTAGAAGAATATATTGCAAACTGATATTAGTACTTACCTCTGTAGAGTGGAGGAAGGGACTGAATGAATTGGGAACTTTTGCTTTACCAGTAATGTTATTTTTATTTTTACATGATGGATTTATTTAGTAATACTTGTGCTTGCTGACTGTACTTATTAAGGCCACCAATGTGTCTTCTCTCGGAGAAAGCCACCTCGTGGGTTGATTAAGGATTTCAAAAATAAATAACATTTTGAAGTCAAAAGTGAAAAAAGCAAAGAATTGTTACATATGAATACATTCTGACCTTAATAAAACTGAAATTTTGTTCTTTTTTTTTTATTCTGGGTAATAATTCAGACTGTTAACATTTAATTATTTATTTTAATCGTCAATAAGAGACACCAGTCTGATTGTAAATTTGTTTCGACTTCTGCCATTTTTTTCTTTCCTTTAAAACTTTTTGATTTTTTTTAATTTCTAAAAAGTACATTTTCCCTTCCCCAGGTAAGTTGCTTGCTATTAATAGTTTGGCAGAAGTGACATAATATTGTTTTCCTTTTGTATTGTGTTTATTCATAGCCAGGATCAATCTGCATAAATCAACACTGTCTCTTTTACAACTTTTTAATAGTTTATGTCAATTTGTTAAATTATGAAAGACACCTTTGGTCTACTAGCTCCACCAATGAATTATGCATCAATCAGCTTTCATCTTGTTAGTTAATATTTAAAGATATATTACAGAATTCTAAGTTACAGTCCATAGACCTGCAACTGAAGTTGCTTTCTTCTTTATCCAGGCAGAAGAACAGACTTTATGCTGATGAAAAATATTATATGTCTGAGAATCACAGTAGATAGAACATTGATCAGGCAAATAGTTTCTGGGGAGCAGCTAAGAGGTGGGAGAGGCTATGCAGAGATTGGGGAACTTTACAAGAGCGGGCCCAAGCTTTAGTTTGTCTCAGAATCACCAAAAGACTCTTAAAATGCAGATTCTTGGATGCCACTCCCAGACAAGATGGGTCAGGTGTTCTGATTCAGGTAGATGGTGGGCCATGCATTGCTGGGTCGTCACTGGTACTTATCTGATGCTGCTAAATGTCCTAAGTGGATACTTTTTCTTCATCTGCCCAGAGATTAGGAAACAAAAGGATAAAATATCAGGGGAAGGAAATCTGGATAACTGGGTACTGACAGACTTTGGAATGGGTAGTTAAAATATCTCTGGGTTAAGAATCTTTGTGCATCCTTGAAAAATGAAATAAAGAACAGGGCAAGTAAGTCTATAGACTGAATATTTATTTTCTTACATCCTCACACAAAGCATTGGGTCCCCTTTAGGACCTGCAGCCCTTCCTGTACTCAATGAGGTGACCTTTTTTCCATTCTGCTTTGCAGCAGAATGTACCTGGGCTGAGCCTCAGGAACTCAAGCTTATGCATCCTTCTGGGTGATAGCTATTTTATTTTATTTTATTTTATTTTATTTACTTTATTAAAATTTTTTTTAATGTTTATATTTATTTTTGAGAGAGATAGAGAGATACAGAGTGAGCGGGGGCTGGGGGCTGGCAGAGACAGAAGGAGACACAGAATCCGAAGCAGGCTCCAGTCTCTGAGCTGTCAGCAGAGAGCCCGACACGGGGCTTGAACTTAAAACTGCGAGATCATGACTGACCGAAGTCAGATGCTTAGCCTG
Organism: Panthera pardus; assembly: GCF_024362965.1. Taxonomy (NCBI): domain Eukaryota; kingdom Metazoa; phylum Chordata; class Mammalia; order Carnivora; family Felidae; genus Panthera; species Panthera pardus. The sequence goes on along the minus strand of NW_026526810.1, from coordinate 97,110,081 downwards.
GACTGGCTGCCATGTCCTAATCTATTGAACCTCTGAATATATTACTTTACATGGCAAAAGGAAATTAAGGTTGCAGATGGAATTAAGGTTGCTCCCTTAATGGCAGCCTTACAATAGGAAGATTTTCCTGGATTACCCATGTGGATCCAACATAATCACAAGGGAACTTGAAAGTAGAAGAGATCAGAGTGATGCAATGTGAGAAGGACGCAGCTCACCATTACTGGCTTTGAAGGCAGAGGAAAGGGAACACTAGCCAAGGCATGTGGGCAGATTCTAGAAGCTGAAAAAGGCAAGGGAATGGATTCTCCCCTAGAACCTTTGGACGCGAAACACAACCCTGCTGACATCTTGATTTTAACCCCGTGAGATCCTTATCAGACTCCTGCCCTACAGAACTGTAAGATAATAAATTTGTGTTGGTTTAGGCCATTAGGTGTGTGATAATTTGTTACAGCAGCAACAGGATACTAATATACTAGGTGAGTCCACTTGGGGTCATAGCACCTTAATCTAAAACAATGTTGTTGTTTTTTTCCCATGAGAACATTAGTCATTACAGAAGACAAGTTCAAAAGATACCTGGAGGCAGTGGGAGGACTAGTGATGTTCCTCAAATCCCAATTTATAAGCTAGGAGTGCATATACAAAGACCTTTCTCCATGGTAGTTACCCTGACCTGCTCCCTGGGCTGTGATTTTCCTCCCAGCTGCCAAGCACTCACCAATGCATTTTACCCGTCACTTCTGTGGTCACCTGTAATTCCAATCCCCCTCCGCCTCCACCACCAGCAGCCTTCTGCACGCACCCAGTGCAGTGTTTCTGCACCAACACCAGAAATTCTGCAGGACTCCTTCTTCCCACAGAGAAAAAAGAAGGTTCCTCCCCCTTGTAACATGGTAGGTTAGGTCTGGTGAGGTCAGACGTAGGGAGAAAAGAACTTGAAAATCACCATTTTAACCCTATTGACCCCCATGATAAACCTCCAGGTTTGGTCTTTGCTTGGTTAGGCCACTTAGAAAAGTAAGTTCCACATTTATAGAAGTATTGGTTCTAGTGTTTCTGCAGGAGCTTTGATTTTTTAAAAAAAAATCTAGAATCTCTTTTCCTTTGGAAAAATTCAGGCCACAATCAAGGTATACCTTTGGCCCCTCTCTGCCCCACTGTACTCCCTTCTTCCTTCCTTCTCAGAGAAACTGAACACATTGGTGCAGGTGGGATGTTAGTGGATTATAGCGAGTGGGTGATCTTTTCCCCTGAACTCGCCAGCCATGCTACCTGGCTTCCTCTACTTTCTCCCCATGGCTGTTCTCCTGAGATTGTTGACACCAGATTCACATTTACCAAGGAGGTTATTTACATGTCTGGAGTGAGACAGGGTCTCCCTCCAGGTCTGCCTGTCCTAGTAAATGCACAGGTACAACGGCTCTCGAACTGCATTTCTGTTAGAATGAAAATTCTGGCATTCTGTCGTCAAAGATGGGACATGGGTCGCCTGTCTTTTCACAGCACCCAGGCATTGTGTCTACTGTGAGCCCTCTGTGGATGATGACAACTGACAAGCTGACTCCCTCTGCAGAGGTCAGATGGCTCATATCTGTTTGGTGACAGCTTGGGTTGTTTTTTTTTTTTTTTTTCTTGCCTTCTAGGAAACAGCACAGAGGGACCTGCTACTGAGCCTGTGTCCCTTTGTTCCTTTTCTCCAATGAGCCTCCAGCCCCAGGGGCTGCTGTGAGGATGGTGCCTCTGGGCCACGGAAGCTGAGGAGCTGAGAGCAAGGAGCTCAGAGGAGAGCACATCCCTTCCCTGCATGGTGCTCAGGGCTCCATCCCTGCTCCTCTGTGCTGGCCTGTCTCATTCGGGGGACTGTGCTTCAGAGACCAGCAGCCATGTCTCGAGAGCATGAGAAAAGCTGAGTGCCTGACCAGTGGTAGCCTGGACTGGCTGCCTTGTGCAGCAGCCACTGTCCCCATAGAGGGGTTGGAAGGATCCACCTGACCTAAAGCAAACAAGGCTAGACTATCCTGAGTTTTAACCCGGAAGAGATCAGAGCTTCTCTGGAACATAAATTACCCAAGTGAGAAGGCCCAGATGAAGGAGTGGCCTTAGAGCAACTCCTTCTGGGTCTCCTTTGGGATCCTTGCAACCTGTATTACGCTGACAGCCTCCAGCAGACCACAGGGCGTTGCGAAGCAGCATGTTTTTCTTTTCCTGTTTTTTCCTACTCAGTGGAGAGAAAGACAGCCCTGTGCATTGCTGTTCCCTCAGCCTCCAGCATGCAGCCTGTCGTAGTAGTGGGGCACAGCAAACGTTTAAGGAAAACGTTTGTTCTTTAACAAACAAACCTGAGGTTTTGTGCTGTGAGCTGCCAGAAGGTACAGCAGCAGGGAAGGAGTGGGGGAGGGGTGCATCCAAAGAGGTAGGAAGGGCTCTTTATAACGTTTCTTCTCGGACTCGTACCAGCCCGTTGTTTTCTTGTTCCGCTAGGCAAGTCTCTTGTTTCCTCATGGCTTTAATCAGTAACTGATTCAATGCCTCTCTAGTCCGTTGAGGCTGCTTTATATAATGGTGAGCACTTGGCTTTGCAAGGCTCCAGGGGTGCCCTACCCGTCAGAGGCATGCAGGTGTCATGTAGTATTTGTTTTCAGCAGGTGGCAGGAACATCTTGAAGAAAGGAATCCTTTTCCTGATTTAGACAGGAACCGGGCTGAGGATCTGGGGCCAAGACACTCCTGTCCTGACCAGAGCCACCCAGAGCCTCTTGGCTGGACTGACCTGGGCTTAGATTCTCACCTCTAGAGCAGTCAGGGTCAGGCCACATCACCCAGAAGTGATACCTATTGGCTTCTTGTCCCTTCCCTGCCATCCCAACAGGCCACACAGACCTCTGGCCTCTTGTAACCCTGGACTCTTGGCCACTTGACATTTTCTACTAACCATATAGATATAATTTTTCTTCTCTTTGAACAATCTTTTTTAAAAATTTTTTTTAACGTTTTATTTATTTTTGAGACAGGGAGAGACAGAGCATGAACAGGGGAGGGTCAGAGAGAGAGGGAGACACAGAATCTGAAACAGGCTCCAGGCTCTGAGCTGTCAGCACAGAGCCCGACGCGGGGCTCGAACTCACGGACCGCGAGATCATGACCTGAGCCAAAGTCGGCCGCCCAACTGACTGAGCCACCCAGGCGCCCCTCTTTGAACAATCTTGAAATGCGAGGACACAGTCATAAATTCATATAGGCTTTTTAAAGCGTAAATATAATATAGTTGTTTACAGTATGAGCTTTGAGACAGACGTGAGTGAGGACTCCAGCTGTACAACCTTAAGCGAGTCCTGCAATCACATTTTATGGGTTGACCAATCCATTCATTCCTTTAATTAGTTATTTCCTCAAAAATATTTATTGAGTCCTTACCCTGTGCCATACATTGGGTAGTCCTTGTCTCTGCTCTCACGGAACTTGAAAGTCCCTGGAGGAAGGCAGATATTAAACAGACACTGATGCTGATCATTATGCACAACATTGGTCAGTCTGTGAAGGGACTACAGGGAGCAGCATGGATGTACAACAGGAAGGCTAGATGATTCTGGTGAGGAAAGGAGGGCCGAGGCTTGGAGAATGAAAAGGAATGAACCTGGCAAATATGAGGAAGCATTCCAGCTGGAGAGGGCTGCATGGACAAAGATCCTGGGGCAGGACATTCTGTGAGAGACCAGTGTAGTTGGATATGAAGTAATGGGCAAGAGAAGCCGGTGTGGAGACGAGGCTGGAGGTTGGGGGGCTGATCATGCCTGGATTTACACAGGTGATGAGAACCTTGCACTTTGACCTGAGAGTACCGAAAGATTTTAAGCAGGTGGGGGACATGATCAAACCTAGTTTTGATGTTTGATAAAGCCTTGGCTCTGTCTAATGTGAGGAAGCTAAACTAGGATGGCGGCAAGAATCAATCGAGACAGGAAAAGACCCAAGGGGTGTTAGGTTAGCCTGTGGTTTCACAGAACAACCAGTTAATTTCAGAGCTCCATTCCCTCTCCTTGGGACCTGTTTACTCCGTAGCTCCTCTCTGTTCTCTGCAATGCAGGCTGCCAGGAATTTTCTCTTTCTCCTCTGGATGTCCTCGGTGTTCTACTGGGACTCTACACCCCACCACTATGCCAATGAATTATTAAAAGCAATTTGTTTTCCAAGAGATGGTATTTGGTATCAATGCAGGTTTTTGTGGGGTACAAGGAAGCCGGACCAGTGCCCACAGCTCACTAGCTATGGGTCCCAGGGCCCTGGACAATGACAGCAGTTTGAAAAATCACGGCTCTGTCTCTGAATGGGAGGCGGAGGCAGCTGACTCACCTGCCCAGTGCATCATCATGCTGCCAGAAGCTGCATCAGGGCCCGCTGCCGACACTGTGTCGCACCCCTGCCCCAGGCAGCTGCCAGGGGGGCTCACTCTTCACACTTGCCCGGGGTGGTTCAGAAAGGCCAGCAGTGTTTTCCTCAGGAACCTGAGATCATTTATGTACTCATTCGAAGTGGGAGACTGGGAGTGCCCAGGAGAGACAGAGCTCACATCAGGAGCTGTGGGGGGGCCCTTGGCCACCTCCTTCGGGGTCAGCTTACTTCTCCCACCGCCCTCTGTCCCCACCCCCAATGGCTCCTTGATTTCTTCTGCTGTCCATTCTCTGCCGGCCAACTAGGAGAACTGCTCATGACATTCAGAAAAGACAAATCTCCCAGTTCCCTCCAGGGATCAAGGCCACCCTAAATAAAGTTACTTGTCCTGCCCCCTTTGATCCCCTTTGTTTTTGATCAAAAGTGTCTTTGATCCCCTTTTCACTTCCTGTTTAGGGTTGCTGGCAGGACCACCCAAGGTCTATTGATTTTGTTTGTGTTCATTGTTCCTCATAACTGAGCATTCTTAAGTATCCCTGGATAGAGATCAGCTGAATAACAAAAGAGAGGGAGAGACAGAGAGAGACTTCAAGATGTTAAGAAATATTTGGGATCATTTTTTTAAAAAACCATGGGTGTCCTGAAAAGGGAAGGGAACCAAAGGAGATATTAGAGATGTCCCACTATATGTGGTGCCGGATGCAGAGACCTTTGTCGTGTGGCTTCTGCGTGAGCCCCAAGGCTACTGTCTTCCCAGGGTAGTGTGTTTATGGCTGCCTGGGGTCAGGTATGCCCACAACGGATACCCAGGGGGTCCTTGGGCACTGAAATCTTGGTTCAGCACCGGGGGCTTCTGAGCAGTCGTCACCACCACAACTGCCAGCTTCCTCAGAAAGGAAAGAGGATCCAGTAAAAATAGCTAACGCTTACATAACTCTTATCATGTGCCATGTATTAACTTTGAGTTAAGAGATGTAATCTTTTTTTTTTTTAATTTTTTTTTTTAACGTTTTATTTATTTTTGAGACAGGGAGAGACAGAGCATGAACAGGGGAGGGTCAGAGAGAGGGAGACACAGAAACTGAAACAGGCTCCAGGCTCTGAGCTGTCAGCACAGAGCCCGACGCGGGGCTCGAACTCACGGACCGCGAGATTGTGACCTGAGCCGAAGTCGGCTGCTTAACAGACTGAGCCACCCAGGCGCCCCATTAAGAGATGTAATCTTATGAGGTAACTATTGTTAACACTTCCATTTCCCAGATGGGGAAACTGAGGCACAGAGAAGTAACTTGTCTCAGGCAGACTGGCTCTGGAGCCCTGGCCACACCGGCTTGCCTCTGGGTAGTAGTGCCTGACGAACTCCTGGTCAGATCCTGCCTTTCTCAGCTGCTCCCAGCCGGAGACCCTGAGGCCCTCCCTCATGGTGGAGTCTCAGCCCGGTTCATTTCCTAAGCGTGGCCTGACCAGGAATGTCCACATCCTCAGTATAAAAGCCGGGAAGAGTATTATTAACGTTAGTAAGAAAGGCAATTGTGACTAAAGTTTATGGAGCACTTTGTATGTAGCAGGCATTTTACTACGCTCTTAATAACAAATCCTCATCGCGGACGTACAAGACAGGTTTTGTTACCATCCCCATTTTCAGGGTAGGAAAGTGAGGCGTAAGGAAGAGAAATGACTTGTCTGTGGCCGTGGGACTGGTGGGTGGTAGGGCCTGACTCTGAAGCCGAGGTGTTGCATCTTCGTGCAACGCTGCCCATGGCTTTCTACCGCAGGGGGCAGTCACCTCTGTGTGTCAGGCTGGGGCAGGTCTTGGGCAGCAGGGTCTCCTGAACAGAGCCAGACAGACGGGAGATTAAATTCCTTCTGTATCAGTACTTGTATGTCATGGAAGTGTTACCTAACCTCTTGGAACGTCAGTTTCTTCTTCTGTAACCTACGTCTAATTCCACCTTCCTCCCGCTGGGTTTTTTGAGATCAAAAGAGGTAAACGCTGGATTTCCTAAATTTTAGGCATTCATGTACCGCCTTTATGATTTTTGACATTATTTCGGGTTTTCCATAAGTGGACTGAAAGAAAAATAAATATTAAAACACGATATCACTACTATAAATGGAAAGCCACACAGAGAAGAAAACTAAAAATTCATAATTCCTGGGGTGCCTAGATGGCTCAGTCAGTTAAGCGCCTGACTTCAGCTCGGGTCATGATCTCACGGTTCATGAGTTTGAGCCCTGAATTGGGCTCTCTGCTGTCAGCACAAAGCGGGCTTCAGATCCTCTGCTCCCCTCCCCACCTTTCTCCTGCCCCTCCATCGCTCACACTATCTTTTTCTCTCAAAAATAAATAAACATTAAAAAAAATACTGAAAAAATTCCTAATTCCTAACATAGGGAAAAATTGTGTGTGTGTGCTTTACAAATGATCTGTACAATCAGCAGTATGTATGCCATATAACTATACTAATACCAAAATATTGTTTATAAAGTGCACACAGGTAGGGCATAGCACACAGGAAGTGGTCAATAAATGGCAGCCCTTCTTCTCCTGCCCTTCTTTCTCCCCATGCTTTCTCCCCATCCTTTCTGTGCCCATTCTTGTTCCTGCCCCTGCCACGCTGCCTCAGTCTGTACCACTGTACCTCTGTCCGTGCTGCTGGACCTTGCACTACATTGTGCTAGGCTGAAGTGCCCATGTGGTGAGACTGTTAACTACAGGTGAGGCATAATGAAGTCCAGGAGCTAGAAAAATCACAGATATCAGAGCATGCGACATCAAGCCTCTCCACTTTTGGAAAGGGTACAAATTTGTGTATGGGAGAAATGTACTTAATGAAAAGAGACTGGGGAATAGCAGGAAATTAAAAATCACATCAGGAATAGGATAAGAATCCCACTGCTCTTTGCCAAAGCCTTCAGTAAACAGCAGCTGCATAGAAGAAAGGTGGATAATTTGAAAAAGGAACTTAGTTCCTTCCTATGGTGTCTTTAATATTGCCAATTGTACGCAAAACCTGTGGGGGGCTGCAGCCGGAACTGAGGGCATAGTAATTCTTCCTGCAAGGCGAAAAGAAGCAATATAGGCCAGATTGCTTCAGCAAGGTTCTCCAATTATTTTGGTGGCTTACCGATGTTTTGGGGGGACGGGGATTAGAAACACTGGCACAGAAGCGGGAGGCCAGAGCTCTGGCTTTTAATAAACTGGATTCTAGCCTGGTCTATGCTTTTACAAAGTATGTGATCTTATGCCAATTCCTACAACTTAAATAGTTTTTAAATTTTTAAAATAGAGGTAACAATAACCGTCCTGCTAATCTCATTGGTATTTGGAAAGGTCAAATTAGATAAGGTATGCGAGAGTTCTTGGTAAACTGAAAAAAATCACATCTGCATTTTTATTGTAAGAGCTATAACCTTGGTTGATCTGGATGCCATGTTATCAAGGACAAGTGTAAGCAGTGGCTTCCAAGAGCACAGTTACGTTAATTCTTAAATTTATTTCTCATTAAAGCTCTTCTTCCAATAGCATATCTAGCTTTGGGAAACTGGGTTGTGTGAGTTGGTGTTGATAAACTTGTATTGAAATTCTGAAAATGCCATATAAGCTGTGCCTGGGTGGCTCAGACCTGACTGAGCTCAGGTCACGATCTCGTGGTCCGGGAGTTCAAGCCCCGTGTCGGGCTCTGGGCTGATGGCTCAGAGCCTGGAGCCTGCTTCCGATTCTGTGTCTCCCACTCTCTCTGCCCTTCCCCCGTTCATGCTGTCTCTCTCTGTCTCAAAAATAAATAAACGTTAAAAAAAAATTAAAAAATAAAAATAAATTTAAAAAAAATGAAAATGCCGTATCATGAAACAAATGGAAAAATCTCCTCTGGAACCTTTCATCCCATATTTGGCCTGAGGAAGATACTCACAATTACTAAAAAGGACATAAAACCCAAAAGGTTAAACTGATCTCACCTATGGTTAGATTGGGCAACAAAGAAAGTAACAGTGTCATGCATGAGACTTTAGGGCTTGGGATCCTGAATGAGTTACAGATAAAATTCAGTCCAGAATCAGGGCCTGGACATAAGATTCAACTAATTTCAGGAAATTCAATTCTCACGGTTTGAATGGGTTAGCCACCTGTATTACAACAGTTTTTCCTCCCCTGCAATTAGTTACAACCCTGCATCTTAAGGGGCTTACCATTAAACTGGAACGTTCTTTGTAAGAACATGAAAGCTCTGCAGGGAGAAAAGTTTTGATAATGAGATGCTGACATCACCCACTCTTGAGGCAGGATATTTCAGTCAGTGGCATCTCTCTAACCAGGATAGCAAAATGTGCAATTTTAAGTTGAGAAAAAGAATGGCACAGATTCCTTACTAAGTCCCAAAGTATTGGGACACAGGAAAGGATTTTCCAACCCACAGATGTTTTGCAACTCCTAGATGGAATCATCGTCAGGTGAGATACAGGACTGGCAGCTGTCTTTGGGCATGGGGGCAGGGCTGATAGCTGCTTGCCACAAAACACTTCATACAGTGCTGGAAATGCATTCGCCCATTCAGTTAGCCTACAAGTCGTTCAATGTCTATATACCAGGCACTTGGCTAGCCTTTATAGGGGTATAATTTTCACGAGATACTACTTCTGTTTTCAAGAAGTTTAGAGGCCATGTATTCTCCCTCTGGGTTGCTTTTTAATAGTCTTAAGCATACAAGCATTTTTTTTTAAATTAAGATGAAATCCACCTAACATCAAACCATTTTAAAGTGAAAAATCCAGTATTATTTAATACATACACAATATTGTGCAACCACTACCTCTGTAAAATTCCAAAACATTTTTGTGCTTCCAAAACAAAATTGCACGTGCATCACCAGTCATTCACCAGCTCCTCCTCGCCCCAGCCCTAGGCAACCTCTGAGCTGCTTTCTGTCTCTATGGATTTACCTGTTCCAAATATTCATATAAATGCAATCATACACTATGTGACATTTTGTGTCTGGCTTTACTGGCTTAGCCTCATGTTTTCAAGATTCATCCATGTTACCATAGCCTGCATCAGTACTTCATTCCTTTTTAAGGCTGAGTAATATTCCATTGTGTGTATATAACAATTTGTTTTTTCATTCATCTCTCAATGAACACTCAGGTGTTTCTCCCTTTTGTCTATTGTGAATATAAACCTTCTTGTACAATTATTTGTATGAGCAGTCATTTTCAGTTCTTTTGGGCATATACCTAGGAGCGGAATTGCTGGGTCACATTTTTAACTGTATGTTCAACTTGTTGAGGAGGTGCCAGGTGATCTCCCACAGCAGCTGCACCATTTTATATTCCCAGAAGGAATGTATGAGGGTTCCAGTTCTCCACATCCTCAACAACACTTGTTATTCTTGTTGTTTTCCACATTTTTGATTATTGCTCTCTTAGTAGATGTGAGGTCGTATCTCATTGTGGATTTGATGTCCTTAATGGCTAATGATGTTGGCCATCTTTTCATGTGACCTTAAGTATTTTTACAAGGTAGCTAAGACACCTATGAGCAATAATGCCTGGTCAGTGAAAGGCATTATCACTTTTGTCCCTTAGAGGGAGTGGGGCCTGAGCTCATGGAAAAGAGAACTAGCAAATGTTGATAGGAGGTTCAGGAGGAGGAGCAGGAGGGAGGGGAGGGCAGGCCTGGGGAACAGCCTGAGTTTGGGGAAGGGGATCAGTTGTGTAAGAGTGTTTGGAAGAGGAAACACCTAGGCAACCAGGGGGTGGATCGAGGGCTCTGTGTATTGGTGAGGTTGGAAGGAGGGCAAAATTAAGTTGGGTGATCCCAGAGAGAAAAGTGGAGATCGTCAGAACCAGCCTCCCTATTTCACAATTTCTCTAAGAGCAGCTACTCCACTGAGGAAGATATGATCTCCCTGCTCAAGGAGAAGGAGAGCTATGCACTGGTCTTTAGGAAAACTACACCATGGAGCATGAGTGAACAGCAACCTTCACTGGAGATAAGAGAAGTGAAGTGCTTTCAGAAAATCAAGTGTTCTCTCCAGACTATGAAGTGGTGCAAACCTTGTCTTTAAAAATCACAATTTTGGGGTGTGTAGAGTGAACTAATTTTTTCAGGATTGTTTTCAAATGAAGGATTCTTGGCTACAGCTTTGGAATGTATAATGTTTTTTTCATATTTGACTGCCATCTCACACTTAGCAAAAAACCCAGTCTCATTAAGAGAGTTGTTTTGGAGCCAATTTCCAGAAACAGAATTTAAACTTTCTTTTTTCTTTAGGTTTATTTATTTACTTTGAGAGAGAGAGAGCCCACACGTGAGTGGAGGCGGGGCAGAGAGAGAGTCCCAAGTAGGGTCTGCACTGTCAGCTCAGAGGTTGATGTGGGGCTCCATCTCCCAAATAGAGATCAGACCTGAGCTGAAATCAGGAGTCAGTTGCTCACCCAGGTGCCCTGAATTTAATTTTTCTCAAGGGATACTTCCACTCAATGGATGATACTACTGAGACTTGACCTGGGAGGGACGGACTTACCCTGTACTGTATTCTCACTCCTCCCTGCCTCTCCTTTACAGGAGAGCCACACTGAACGCTGTGGATAATGGCTGTCACAATTGGGATACCTGTCTTCCGTGGCTGGTTTCCATCTCCATCACTCTGCTGCAACTGCTCTCCCAAAAGGGAATGATGTCTTCTTATTTGCCAGATCCAGTAGCCTTTTGTTACTCCTTACTTAACCTGTTTAACCTAGTGACTGTTTATCGATCACTTTCCGTATAGCCTGCATGTTGCCAAGCACTTTATGTATTTGTAGTGTGGTTGCAAATTTGACTCACTGTATAACTTGGATGTGTAAAGAAAAATATCCTTATTTTGACTCTAAGAAAAGATAAAATTATTTTTTTCTCTTCTTCTCAAGCTCCAATCCATTGGGGAAAATTATTTAACTGTCCAATCCAATCCCAAGCTTAGTCTAATCCTATAAATTAAATTGCTCCCTTAGGTAGCATTGGGTCTGTATTGGATAAAAATACTCAACTTCTCATAAAGCTTCCCTCCCTCACTGCTTTTTCCCCCTAAAATGTGGTTTAGGGATATGCAGGGAGGGGCAGCTTTCCACCACCCTAGGGCAACATGGAAGAACCAGGGGGGCTCTTAGGGGTGATGTCCTTTTCTCTTCTGGTGTCTAGACCAATGTCTCTTGTCCTGGGTACTGCTTACTCTGCTGAAAAAGATGGCTAAAGTTGGTGTCTGTTCTTCCTTGTTCTGGGCAGACTGTGGTCCTGCTCCTTGGATGACTTAGCTTCCCCTCCACTACAGCTGATGGAGGAGCTTTGATATCTAGTTGTAATCCTCATTCGGCCCCAGCTCAGGGGGTCTGCTTTGGAGTCTTCCACCACTGTCATGGTGGTGAATAGTTGTCTGAATAGCTTCCAAGTCAGACACTCAGCTATAGTGGAAACCTGCCAAACCAACATGGAAACACAGGACGGCTGGGGAAAGCCAAGTCTTTTCCTTAGTATTACCTTCATTTATCTGATGTTCTTCCCCACTCTCAGAGGAGAGGAGCGGTGAAGTGTGCATCTCCACGCTTTGCTCTGCTACTTCCCACTAGCTTCCTCTTCCCACAGTCCTCTGGGGCTGGATGGAGTTGACTGCCTCCCTGTCTTGTTCTAATGTGGACATCGTTTATATAAAATGCTGAGGTCTAGCCCTGAACCTGCTCACAGGTCTACTGTCATACTGCAGAATCCTAGTTTTGAACATCAGAGGTTGAATGTTATCTCAGTCTTTCTTTTGCCTTCTGTCACAAATCTTCCTCTGTAACAAATCCCAATCAGTCACATGCCTTGGGCACCCTAAGGTCTTGCCACTAAAAGCGTGGTCTACACAGCAGCAGCAGCATCTCCAGCCAAACTTTTTAGGAGTGTTGAATCTAGCCTAGGCTGGACTCCTCCCAGTTCTACTGAAGCAGAACTTGCATTTTAACACAATCAAGCGGTAAGTTGAACTGAAAAGAAGCAGTGGACTGAGACAAAGTTCAGGTAACCAAAGAGAAAAGAGAAAAACATCTTACTACATTCAAAACATCTTGCCTGCTGCGTATATATCATTTAATCTCATTTAAGCTCAACATCTCATCTCATCTCATTGACTATCTCATTTAATCACAAGAGGCCTGTGAAGTGGATATAATTGTCTCCATTTATAACTGAGCAAACAGGCTCAGGAAAGTTAAAGGAAGAGCTGATGATCTCATAGCAATGGGCCAGAGAGCTGGATTTGAGCCTGGATGGTCTGACTCCGAAGCTCCTGTTCTTTACCAGACCAAGCTATCGTGTTGAATTTGTGTCCATACTCTTCCTCAAGTACTTTCCTTCCTTGTGACTAAACACTATCTCATATCTTACCCCTGTGCGTTTTCCTCTGTCTGCTTGAGGATTTCCTGGCTATTTGTCTTTGGTGTCTAGGTTTTCTTGGAACTGAACTGTTTGCCTGGATTTCTGACCCATGCCTTCCTGTATGTCTAGGCTATATCCCTAATCTGTAAAAATTGATGTCTTTTTGTACCATTCTGAAGTGAATGCTGGACAATCCTCTATATTCTTGCTCTGCAATGGCATGGAGAGTATAATAAGGAAGATGGGTCTTCAGCTGGTCTTCAAAGGTGGGTTTTAGTTGCAAAGCGGACAGAGTGTTACAGACGAAAACCTGTAAAATGGTTCAGCAGTAAGAATGTGCAGGCGATGTTGGGGAGATAATAATTTATTCCTTTCTGCTTAGCTAGTACCTGATGTGATAACGCATTACTATGGATTTGCTTCCAGTGTTCTTCTTTACCCTTTATCACATGTCTGGCTGTTGATCCACATCCTGCCCAGAACTTCAGTTTCAGTGTATTCCTGGTTCTCAGAGTCCCAGCTTCTCACCTCTGAATCCACACTGCCTGAAGACTAGCCAAACCGTTACTTTTTTTGGATGTCTTCTCTTGTTCTGTTCTTTCAATTCTGATCATCCCCTACTCTGATTTGGGTTCATGTATTTGGTTATTTATGAGAATCTAGTATGTGATCTCTCTGTCTCCTGATTTTTCATCTCTAATCTGAACTACACCCAGTGAAACCCCTGGGACTAGTTCAGGGTGTCCACATTTCAAAAGTGGGTAAAATATATATTCACTTTCTGCTCTCAGGTTATCAGTTTTTCACTACCAAATATAAGGATAGAGCTCAATTCCTTAATGTAACACATTTAAGGTTTTCCCAAACCTAACTTCACTCATGTGTTATTATACCCCAGTGTGGGCTCTCCTTTTAGACAGACTGGTTTGAACATTGTCCCCTCAACATTTTATGTGTGCGCCTGCTTATAAGACCCCCTTTTCTCCATTGGAATTCTCTCCTAGAATGCCCCTCCATTTATCTAAATCATACCCATCTTTTTAAGGTTCAATACAAGACTTACTTCTCCTAGTTATCCCACATCACAGATCCAGAAGATTGTTCAACATTAAGAGGCTAGGGCAGAGTTTCCTGGTCATGGCATTATTGACATATTGGGATAAATGATTCTTTGTTGTAGGGGACTGTCCTATACATTATGGGATGTTCAGCAGCATCCCTGACCTACTTGGTACATTCCAGTAGCATGGCCTCCCTCTATTGTGACAACCAAAAACACCTCAGACTTTGTCATATGTCCCCTGGGGGGAAGGAGAGATTCAAGAATGTCCCCATTGAGAACCCTTGGTCTAATGTAATGAAAAATTTGAGCCAATGGGGCTGTCAATATTCGCAGAAAGGTTAGAGGGTAGGAGTTATTGTCTGAGACACAGAAATCATGTCACAGGATGTCTTCCATCCTATCTAGAATATTGACTTGGAGGACATAATTTTACAACTATATTCTGTATGAGGTTCAAAATTAATCTTTGTAGCTTTATCCCCTTTGTCTGGCTGTAACAGCCTTTAGAAAGAAAAAATGCATTTGATCTGTGCCTATGTCTAGCTGGTAGTTTCATTATCATGTTTTTTAAGCTTAAAAAATGGTCCTTCTTTTTGCTTGTGAAATTACTAAAATAAAAGGTAAAATGAATATGCACAATATTCCTTGGAGAATATCTCTTTAGTATGGAATTTTATTTAAAAAAATTTTTTTTAATGTTTTATTTATTTTCGAGACAGGGAGAGACAGAGCATGAACAGGGGAGGGTCAGGGAGAGAGAGACACAGAATCTGAAACAGGCTCCAGGCTCTGAGCTGTCAGCACGGAGCCTGACGCGGGGCTCAAACTCACGGACCGCGAGATCATGACCTGAGCCGAAGTCGGCCGCTCAACCGACTGAGCCACCCAGGCGCCCCTAGTATGGAATTTTAAAATTAAAAAAATGAGAAAGCTTAAACCAAGGTCTGTCTTCAGTATGTCTGTAATTCAGAAAGTCAGTAAAGAATGAAATTGAAATGTAATATATAGGTCTTTGCAGAGATGCTTTCCTAGTTCCCAACATTTATTTCAAGTACACATACTGCTGACTTAATCTGAACCTATTTCTGCATCTATTTTTAATATTAAGAATCGACTTCAATGCCATTACTTTCAAAATCAAAATCCTTATTTGAAATTGGAATGTTTTTCTTCCTCAAGCTCGTGCAAAGCATTTGGAATATAGGAAATGAATGAGCAATTATTTGGACTGTACAGAAACGTGTCCAGTTGGTTTACATCTCTGGAAGAAACACGATATGTGGAAATGGCAAAGTATTAGCAATAACAGTAAACAAGGCACCACCTGAACTGTAGGGGGTCTAGACCCTACAGCTGTGTGGATAGATCTACTGCTCCACTAACACCTGTTCTTAGTCTTTGTTGTCTGGACTCTAAGAAGGCTAAGACTAGGAGGCATCATTTTGTAAATGAGAAAACTAGGGCCCAGAGGATTTGATAACTTGCTATCTTTTGCCCAATCCTGAACTAGAATGCAGTTCAATGACTTGGGGCCCAATGAGCCACACCTTCCAGTCTCTCCAAGACCTCTCAGCATCTTGGGTGTTTTGACAACCCTTTTAAGCCACCAAGACACCCTTCAACAAAGGACAGACAATGTTGTTCTTTTATATCTCGTACTTTCAACTGAGCCAATGAATCACTAGATGAGCTAAAGAAATAATTCCAAACAATTCCTTACTATTAGGGAAATTCCCATTCCCTAGTTCTATTTCCTTTTTTAAAAAAATGTTTATTTATTTATTTTAAGGGAAAGAGGGCATGTGCACAAGTGTCAGAGGGGCAGAGAGAGAGAAAGAGAAGGAGAGAGAGAATTCCAAGCAGGCTCCATGTTGTCAGCACAGAGCCCCACGTGGGGCTGCCTCCCATGAATCATAAGATCACTACCTGAGCTGAAATCAAGAGTCAGACATTCACCCGACTGAGCCACCCAGGTGACCCTAGTTCTCATATTTCTATTCATCCATTCTTTAGTGAGTGGATCTTTATTGAGATCTAGGGAGTCAGATTCAGCAGCGAACAAAAGAGAGAAATCCTCAGGATTTCAAGAAGGAACATCTGATTCCAAGGGGAAAAATATTGGGGAAGTAGCTTCTACCTTCCCTCTAGGACTTCT
The DNA here is from genome assembly GCF_024362965.1 of Panthera pardus. NCBI lineage: Eukaryota > Metazoa > Chordata > Mammalia > Carnivora > Felidae > Panthera > Panthera pardus. Next base: position 97,094,077 of record NW_026526810.1, on the reverse strand, counting down.
ACTGGTTCCTCTGCAAGGGAGGCTACTGATGGTTGAGACTGGGGGATGGGTGTGAACCGTGCACCTCAGCTCCCTTCTCTCTTTCCAAAGCACCTCTTACTGCTCCTTCCTGTCGAGTGCTCTCCTGGGAGGTCGTGGTTCTGCGGTTTGGGGTTGGTAATTCAGTGCACGGGAGAAAGTGTTCAAAACCGAACTGTGATGGCAGACCCAAGCCCTCTTCCCCATACCGGTGATCAAGCTGATTGGTGATAGAGCTGGCATGTTACTCCTCCAACATTTTGCTGCATCTTTTTCCTACTTGGTTCAAAAGTCAGGGAAGAAAAAGGGGTGATTAGTCATCAGCCTCAAACTTTCTGTCAACTCTCAGCCACCGTTACACATTCTATCAAGTAAGAGTAACAGCTCGGCTACTGGTTACCCATAAGCCTTTAGGGAGAACCTGGCTCCATCAGGGGACAAAAAACCTTTTACTGCTGTGTATGAGCACATGACGAGTGCTAAGAATTGTTCATCCCTTCTGTCCTTCTGGTCAGAATTTCTTGCCATATACTTGCTGTAACAAAGTCAGCCTAAATGACTAAATGTTCAAATCCAGACACACAGTAAACCCTCTGTGCAGGGAGAGTGAACTACGGGTGCCATTTAGTACGTGCTTACTTCCGATGTGTGGGACATAGGTATACTGTTTGCTCTTTTATGCAGTGCATACCTTCCTGTTCTGGAGGGGTTTTTGGCAACATATGGGTTTTGCAGATGAGGAAGCTGAGCCCAGAGAGATTCATGTTTCAAAGCAGACTAAACACTGTCCACCCTCCCCATCAGCCCTTCCCCTGCAACCAGTTAACAAGGAGCAGAGGCCAAACTAGAGCCTGTCTGATGCTCTTTCGACAGCTTTACACACTGTTCTCACAAGAACAAACAGTGTTAGACTAGTCCTCGGAGATTATTTTGGCATTGGGAGAAAAGCAATTTAAACAATCCCTTCCTCCCTTTACAAAAGTGATACACTTCACTTTGAAGGGTTTAGAAAACGCAGATAAAATAAAAGGAGGAAGTAAATAAAACCCACAATCTCTCCACCCTGAGGCAACCACTATAAACATTTTCATGTGTATCCTTCCAGTTTTGTAATGTATACAGATACAAATATACACCTATAAAATACATTAAAATAGAGTTGTACTACATATACTGTCTTGCGACCCACTGTTTTTTCACGTAACCATATATTTTAGAAATCTTTTTATGGCATTAAGTAATATTTACACAACATTATTTCTACCATTTCTATGGCGATCCGTTGTGTGGGTACGATTAATTCCCCAGGGTTGAATATTTACGTTCTTTCCAATGATTGGCTGTAATAAACAACAGTGTGACAAACGTCCTTGTAGACAAGTCTCTACACACTTGTCTTTACTACACAGATAAGAAAACTGAGGTCAGGGAGGCATAGTGACTTTACTTGCCTGAGTTCACAGGACTGTGAAAGCCAAGTTTCCCGACCCCAGATCTTGTGCTTATTTCACTCTGTCACAGGTGCCCTCTGCCTTTCCAGGACAGAGTCCGAGGGTCAGTCCCTCCTCTGAGTCCTAGCATATTGGCCTGGTTCCTTCATTTACTCACTAAATATTTACTGAGCCATCCTCTGTGTGCCAAGCACTGGTTCTATCCCTGGTGGGGGACAGGGCACGAGGCAGTTGGATCTTTGCCGTCATGCAGATATTGGCCAAGTTAGGAAGACAGAGAATAAGTGAATGCGTTCATGAACAAGACAATCTCAGATACTAGTAAGTGCACTCAAACAAATTTGTTTCAACAAGGATTTATATCGGAGAATGATGGATTGGAGGGTGAGTGGGTGTCATTAGTGCATTTACTGGGTTTGTGTGCCCAACCCCTGCTTCTGAGTGCATGGGACCTCATATAGCACGTACCTGTGACTGTGTTCAGAAGTCTGCCTTTGGTCTGCTAGAGCCCCTGCATGGGCAGGTACAGGAGCTGGGAGTGCCTAGGAGTTTATGTCCATGTTCCCTCCTCAGCCTTACCGATGACTGACTGGTACAGGAGTGTGTAGAAGACCAGCTCCCCTGCAATGTGTCCAGACTGACTCTCAGGCCACAGAATACCCCCAGAGCTCCTGTGGAATCAGGACAAGCCTGGGTTTTTGCCTCAGTTCACACCCTTTCATGGCTTCTTCTAATGTCTTTTTCTGTGTCTCCCACTCCCTTACTGCTTTCCCCAGGCAGTGTATCCTTACTAAATTACCTGCCATGAATCCTCATCTCTTCTGGGAAACTTAAGCCAAGAAATAGAGATTGCTCACTTAGATTGGTGAGCAGAGAAGGCCTCCCTAAGAAGACACCATCAGCACTGAGTTCCACATGACCAGAAGAAGCCAGTCATGACAAGATCTAGAGGCAGGGCATTCTAAAGGCCATAAGGTGGGAATGAGCTTTGAGTGTTGGAGGAACAAGGGAGGACAGTGTAACTTCAGAGTAACTGCGGGGGAAAATGGGAGGAGAAGCACCCCCCTCTGTTGGATTCAGAGCTGGAAGCTGGGCCAGCAGCTGATACTATCTTTCTCAGTACTGCTTGACGGAGGCATGAGTTAGGGGAAGTTTTGCAACCTTTCCTCCCCCAACACTACAGCACAATCTATGGAGTGAGGCCTAAAACCGAGAAAAGCCTATCTGGAAGATTATTGACCCTAAAGAACATTGAAACCAGCTTGTGTTTTTCTGCAACAGTGCTTGAACAGCATCTTCGCTGCTTAAGAGTCGCTTGCAATGATCAAATATATCCAACAATTAGAGGGCAACAGAGATCCTGGGAGAATCTGGCTCAGTTTCTGTGCATATTTGGTGCTTTAATCAGAGAAAGGCCTCACTGCAGTGCCTGGTAAGAGATTGATATAATAATAATTTCCATGTCTTGGGAATCTGCTCATTTTAAGCGTAATCGTGTGCCAAGATACTTCACAAAATATGTGAATGTGACCCTGGCCAGGGCAGTGAGAGAAAGCAGATGAGAATCTGGATGCCCCTGGTAGGAAAATCTTGCTGAGGTGAATGTTTGCATTCTCCAGATGGATCCACCTGTAAAGTTGGGTGCTAGACAACTCCCTACTGCTTGTCTTGGGTGGGGAAGAGAAGATGCCTTTCTAAATGAAAATCAGCAAGGAAGTAGGCCATTTTCTCTTGAGCCTCACTGGGAATTGGTTAATAAGGACACTGAAAACCTTACTGCATGGAGCCCAGATCACCTGGGACTTGGCCATGAAGGCTCCCACCTATTAAATTGATCTTTGTGGGTTTTTTTATTTTTTATTTTTTTATTTTTGTCGGACTGAATCAGTGGCCCTTCATCAGTCACGCCATTGGACTTTGAAGGCAAACTCTAGTGACTAGGACAAAGAATCATGTTCTTTAAACAAATGTATCCTGCTTAAATTGTTACGGTGTTTTAATTATATTTTCATGCCAAGATTTTTTTTTTTTTGCTTCAGGTGCACTCAATGAGAGATAATTGGTACAATCTCCATCTGATTCATGTTATGCTTTGTACTTAATGTCATTTTAAAAGCAATATTTTCATTGATTATTGAGGCCTAACATCCCCTAAGTTTTTTTTTCCCCATTTGGTTCTATTTCATTTTGTCAATATTTGTGTTAAGCAATCTGCATTGATTTCAACAAGGAGATGCTATCCAGCGACCTTTCACAAATAAATGGCAATGTGCCAGAGCAGAAAGGACTCTTCTGCCAAACCCTCTTGGCTGACTTAGCCACTCAACAGACTGGCATCAGTGTTGTTCTCTTATTTTCAGTAGGAGAGAAAGCAGCATACAAGACAGGGGCCTCACTGATTAACAAGGAGACCAAGTAACTTGCTTTGGTCACTCCATAGCTTAGGGGCTCTCTGTTGTAAGTAATGTGCTACCCAACACTTTGTGGGGTCTTTGGATGAGACAGCAAACTTACTGCACTCAGCCTCAAAAGTAAATAGGAGGGAACTTTGCTTTCCTGATCTCCTCGGGTTGACACCTGCAGGAAAATAGGGACATGCCAATTTCCCATGGGAGGGAGGATGCACTGTGTCAGAGGTGCAGAACCTCCCTTTAATTGATAACCATGATCTTCTAGTTAGTTGTGAGTTCTATGCATTTTATTATAATTGTAGCCAGAGAAAAATCAAGCTGCATGCACGAGTGTCTTGGGGAGAGAAATAGGCAGGAAGACAGAGAGAAATGAAGGTTGGTCATGGGGGCTTCCTAGCACAGGACCCACACCAGAAACCAAAAGATAACATTTGCCACCCAAGAGCCTGGTTCAAGCTCACCCATGGCATCATTCCCCACGAACTATATTCTTGTTCCTTTATCTCCTTTATTTTTTCTTTCTTCTTAAAAGTTTTTTAAAAATATTTTATTTATTTTGATAGAGAAAAAGTACAAGTGGGGGAGGGGCAGAGAGAGAGAAGGAGACACAGAATCTGAAGCAGGCTCCATGCTCTGAGCCATCAGCACAGAGCCCAATGTGGGCTCCAACTCACAAATTGCGAGATCATGACCGGAGCCGAAGTCAGACGCTCAACTGACTGAGCCACCCAGGTGCCCCTATTTTTTCTTTCTTACTCATGTAAGAGAAGAGAAACTGTACAGAAGACAGGAATTCTGAATCATACCTTTCATGGCACTGGCTGTTGCTGCATACTTTGTGGTTGTCACCATTTTGGGCAGGTATATTAGTTGTGATAAAATAATCACTGTGGCAAAGAAACCTTGGCAGCCCCTTTGCATCATGGGAATTCTAAACCTTCATTCCTAAAGATTGTTCTTTTATTATTATAAAATACATTCATGCTAATGGAAAACATATCAAATAGAAAGACAAAAAGTGAAAAAAAAATCCCTCTCACCACCCCCACTCACATTCTGATCGAATCAAATTCTCAAAGTAATCATAGCCAAGTTTCTTTCCTAAGTTTTCTACGTACATATTTTCAAGCACATATATTTGAATTTTTTAGACAAATGGGATTTTGTCACACTATTCAGTGTGACACTATTCACTTTACACACTATTCAGTGACTTGATTTTTCACAATTGTAGTTTTGAGATCTTTCCATATCCATTCATACAAATATATAGGTAGGATGGCCCTATACTTTGTTGTAACAAATGCATTTGTTGGTTGGCAGGGTGTGTTATTAATAATTCGATGGGAGGGGCGCTAGGTGGCTCAATCAGTTAAACGTCTGACTTCAGCTCAGGTCATTATCTCTGGGTTCATGAGTTAGAGACCCGCATCAGGCTCTGTGCTGACAGCTCAGAGCCTGGAGCCTGCTTCGGATTCTGTGTGTGTCTCTCTCTCTGCCCCTCCCCCACTTGCTCTCTGTCTCTGTCTGTCTCTTAAAAACAAATACACATTAAAAAAAAATAAAAATAAGTAATTCAATGGGAGAATGGGTATGCACTGAAAGTGTTCTGGGTGAATTAGAACGTTTCGTCACATTACCTACAAATCATGATTTGAAGCAGTTTCTCTGTTAGTTTGTCTGGAAATTGCAGTGTTTTGAAAGGGGATAAAGAGGTGAAGGAGGAACCCAACAGAGAAGAAGAACTAGAGATATTCTCATAAAAACAGTAGAAAGATTTGGTTAAACAAACAGCTAGCATTGCCAAACTCTAGAAAGTTGATATTCCAATTTCTGTCTTTGAGTTATATGAATGGGAAACGGGCGGGGGGTGTTATAAGGAGGACATAGTCCCCATAACAGATATGAATGATTTAACAATGTCAGCAAGACGGCAAGATGGACCAGAGAATGAACAAGATCTCCTTCAAGAACACAGGGGGCGTGCGAGAGTAAATGAGCAGATTTGGGCATTTTGCTGATCCAATTCCTACATAAGGAAGTCTGTTCTGCAGATTGTAGTTAACTTCTCATACTTCACTAAAGCGTTTTGCACACGTTGGTAGTGGTGGGGGGAGGGGCGATCAGGAAGATTAACACTGGCTGTGTTATTTTAAGCTTGAACAATTTCCTTAGGGTGTTTTTGGTCCTCTTGTGAGCTGTGCTTTGTGCTTCATTCAGTGTAAAGATGGACTGGGGCTTGGGGTGTTTTCTCTGATGGAGACACATCTGTGAGATAATTGGTGACCAGAGATCGGAGGAACCACAGGCCTCCAGCAATTGGAGCACCTGTAGGCAGGACGACCCCCACGACATAATGTTCAAGGAGGAGGATGCAGTGTCACCAATCTCTGTTTGATGCAGCAATTTGTTTTCTCCCCCCCAGTCATGTGGGAAAGACGAATTTCATTTTTACGTGACTTGCACTTACGGTTTCTCAGTTCTAATGGGATGTTTTCCAAACTCACATCACCAAGTCAGCTGGCTGTCACATCTGCACACACCCTTTAGAGAATCTCCCTAGGTCTGCAGCCTCCCTTTGTCAGACAGTAATTTTGCTGGTGTCTATTAGCAGTCCTCCTTTAACTCTATACGTAGAAGGGGATGCATTGAAACATAACAAATTCAGAATTTGAGTATGACATTGTAAGAAGTATGGATAAAGACTTTGAAAAGTTATTTTTCTCATGTCTGGGTAACGAACCAGATACACATGTCAAGTTACTATCCATGAAACTGGGCACCACCAACGTGAGGTCCTGGAAGCCCTGGACTGGGAATCAAGTGGGCCTAAGTTCTGCCTCTGGTTCCGACACTGTGTGATCCTTCGTGTGATGTTGAATCTCTGGGCTTCAGTGCCCTGCAGTGTAAAATGAGAGCAGTGGAAACAGTTGGTTTCTAGGATTCCCTTCGTGTCTAACATCATCTATGACTTTGTTACTTTGTTTTCTTACGAAGTGAAAAATCGCGAAAATATTTTTCTTGACTTAATATTCAACTTTTTCTATATTTCCCCCTAATTACAACTTCAGAGTTTCCCTGAGTGAGGCACTATTTTGGGTTCATTACTCTTCCTTTCCCCATGGTCTTGACAGCCATGAACAGGTGAGGACACTGCCTTTTAAATGGCACTTGAAGACTACATGGCCTCCTTCTGAAATCCGAAATTCCGTCCTCAGGAATTTGTTTCCTGCAGATAAGGCACCTGCACTCCATTAATACACAGATGTCCTGGGAGACACAACGCATTAAGCTTGTTTCAGCTCAATTGGAACATATTTATCTGGGTTTTCCCCATGAGCTGGCTAACTGACCACAGCACCTTGAAGCCAGAGACAGACGATGGAAATATTTTTATAGGGCAGAGCAGTGAGTGATACATCAAAAATTGGGACAGTGCCTGGTGTGGCTACCTGGTGGGAGTCAGAGACCATGAGAAGCCAGGGAGGGAGGGGGATGGGACGTTAAAGGGACACCGGAATGGTAGAGTTGTGGGCGGCTGGGAACAAGGAAGTCAGCAGACACCAAGGGTACCTAAGAACAAATTTGCCTCACAGTTTGCCTTAGCCGGGGTCTGTCCACCTGAGTCTGTACAAAACTAGTACAGTTCCTCCTTGCTCAATGAGCACTTGAGTGCAAAAAGGCAAGGGGTGGGGCGGGGAGAGGGGAGAATCACATTGTATTAACTTGTGACACTTTCTTGTGGCTCCTCCAGAATCTCTTTGTTTTCATTTCGCCCGAATTTCAGATCTATAATTAGAGTCGAGAAGAAAATGTTCTGCACAGGGAGTTTTGCTAACACCGCTGCTTTCGGAGAGGAAGTTTTTTTAGAGGTGAAGAGGACGGTAAACCTTCCCCCATCCCTTCGGAAAACACGCTGTCTCTTGAGATTCTAAGCATGGTAGGTTGCTGCAGTGACTTTCTAACAGAACTAGTTTCTGGTAAGAGGGAGAAAGAAGAATCCCACTTAGACTCTCGGTCAGTGTTGGTAGTGCCCACCCTGAATTTTCTGTGACAGTGACAGCATGGGGTTAGAAGGACGTGCCAGGAGACTCACTGATCTTCAGTGCTATGCTGGCTGGGGGGAGGTTTCATTTATTTGATGTGTGTCTTTGTTTCATGCTGTTCTGACATTTTATCACATGTGGATTTCTTCTGGAAAGTGTTGATTATTATACAGTGTCTCTTCTCTCTTTAATAATTCATGTTTTTAACCTTACAAGCAACTCGGGATGTTACAGCAATGGAGTAGTTAAGGAAGTTTGGTAAGAGTGATGTACATCAAGTCTGTGTGTTTCCAAAAATGGGAGCCGTGAGAGGATTTTGAAAAGGTTGGATGCAAAAGTGAGGAACACTCCTCGCTATTTACAGAATTTAGACGCAATACCAATCCTTCCTGGTGAACTCCATCCCACCAAACTTAGATGCCATCTTGAAGCTCGAATATTCTATTTTCACTCTACTTTGCTTTGTTTACTTTCCTTCATTAGTTCTTTTACCTTGTCCACTGGACAAAGAGAGGCCAAGGGACTAGGCCAACCAGTGAGGAGAACAATTTGTTTGGCCAACCAGTGAGGAGAACATAGCAAATGGGGAAAAAGAAGCACATGCCCAATGCCTTTACAGTCTCTTACACCTGGAGACTACTTACATTTCAGTGCTTTTCCCCTGTAGGTTTGGATCTGTTGGTTTTTTTCAGTCTATTTCCTCCCTATTGTTCAGATTTGTTAATTCTATTGTTCTATCTTCCAGTTTGCTGGTTCTTTCCTTTATCTCCTCCTTTCTGCTGTTGAACCCATCCACTGAGCTCTTTATTTTGAGCTACTTATATTCAGTTACTCAATAACTGAAGTAATGGAGGAGAAGAGAGGAAACAGAGGAAAGGATCAGTGAAATGGAAAAAAGAACAATAGAAATTTTCAGTTCTAAATTTCCATTTGGTTCTTCTATTTCTATGCTGAAGTCTTTAATTTTTTTCATTTATTTCAAAGGTATTCATAATTGCTTGTTGAGCATTTTTATCATAGCTGCTTCAAAATCTTTGTCAAATAATTCTGATATCTCTATCATCTTGGTGTTGGTATATTTTATTTTATTTGTTTTTGTTTAGTGAGATCTTCCTTGTTCTTGAGATGACAAGTGATTTTCTATTGAAACTGGGTGTTTCAGATTATGTTCTGAGATCCTGGATCTTAATTAAACCTTCTGTTTTAACTGGCTTTATCTGACACTACTCTGGCAAGGAAGGGATGGCCTTATCTTATTGCCAGGTGGACATAGAAGTCCAGGTGTCCCATTCAGCCTCAACTGACACCTGAGGGAGGGGGCTGCCATTATGTTGGTTCCCTACATGGTCTTCAGTGACACTGCAGTGGGGGTGACCTTGTTACTACTGGATGATGGTGAAAGTCCTGACTCTCCACTGGACCACCTCTGATATCACATCACCCCAGAGGGGAGGAGGAGAGGTGCCTCCTTTGTGCCTGTTGGAGGTAGAACTATAGGTTCCCCACATGGTTTTCACTAGCACAGTGGGGGTCAGTAGAGGAGGAGAGAGGAGACTCTTATTACCGGCAAAGATAAAAATCTTGGCCTCTTACTTGGCCTTCTCTGATGTATGCAGGCGGTATTGACTGGGGTGCCTCATTAGATCCTGGGGTGAGTGGAAGTCTGAGCTCCCCACTTAGCTTTGGCCAGTATGGGTGAGGCTGAGTGCACAGTTTTTCTGTGGCATTATGGTGGAATAGAACAGTTGTTTAAAAGTTTTCCATCTTAGATCACGGATTTAAATGTAAAACCTACAGTTTGGAAAGCTTTTAGAAAAAAGCATAGGAGACCACAGTGGGCGTCGAGGGCTAGCTAAGCAGTTCTTAGACTTGATGTGAGAAGCATGATCTATCATAGGAAAATTTGATCAATTGGACTTCATTAAATCTAACAACTTTAGTTGTGTGATTCTGTTAAGCGAATGAAAAGACAAGCTAGAGGCCGGGAGAATGTATTTCAAATCACACATCTAGAATACATTAAAAAAAACCCCGCAAACTCACAAAGTTCAGTAGTGAAAAACCAAACAATTCAATTGGAAAATGGGCAAGAGACATGAAGAGATGTGTCACCAAAGGGGATTTACAGATGGCAGATACACATAGGAAAAGGTGTTCAATATTATTAGCCATTAAGGAAATGCAAATCAAAACCTCAATGAGACATCATTATATATCTACCAGAATTGCTAAAATAAAAAAACTATCAACAATACTGAATGCTGGTGAGGCTTTGGAGCAACTGGATCACTCCTAAATTGCTGGTAGGAATATAAAATGATGGAGCTACTCTGGAAAACAGTTTGATAGTTTCCTAGAAAACTAAACATGTAACAGTCATACAACCCAGCAATTGCACTCCTGGGCATTTATCCCAAATAAGTGAAGAGTTATCTTCATGCTAACACCTCATACGAACACAAATGTTTATAGCAGTTTTATCCATAATAGCTCCAAGTTGGAAACAACCTAACAACCTACTCCTTCAGTGGGTGAATGATTAAACAAATTGCAACACCCATACAATGGAATACTAGTCTTGCCAAATAACAACAATGATGACAACAACACTCTCCCTCCCCCCCCCCCCCCCCCCCGCCAAGCCCCAAACTACTGCTATATACAACGATCCGGATAAATCTCCAGAAAATTATGCTAAGTGAAAAAAGCCATTCTCAAAAGTTTACATATTATGTGATTCCATTGATATAACATTCTCGAAATGACAAAATTGCAGAGATGAAGAACAGATTAGTGGTTGTCAGGGGTTAAGGAGGGCATGGAGGCAGGAAGGAAGTAGATGCAGTTACAAAAGGACAAGAGTGAGAGATGCTTGGTGACAGGATTGTTCCTCATCTTGACTGTATCAATGTCAATACCTTGGTTGTGATATTACACTATAGTTTTGCAAGATGTTACCCCTTGTGGAGAAAACTGAGTAAAGAATACAGGAGATCTTTCAGTTTTATTTTTTGCAACTACATGTGCATCTATAATCGTTTCAATATAGAAACTTTAACTGAAAACAACAACAATCTAGTAAGTCAGACAAAGAGAGCAAAGGTTTTCCAGACAAAGGTAACCACTCAGAAATTCTGGAGATGAGATTGCATGGTTCTAAACTTTGGGTCCTTCTGAGCCACAAGGAGGAGCCTCTGCTTATGGACCAGAGCCTTCAAGAAGTAAAAAAAAAAAACTGTACATTTGAGATTATTTATTTATTTATTTATGAGAGAGAGAGAGAGAGAGAGAGAGAGAGAGAGAGAGAGAGAGAGGAGAGCGCGAGCAGGGGAGGGGCAGAGAGGGAGAGGGAGAGACAGAATCCCAAGCAGGCTCTGTGCTGTCAGTGAGGAGCCTGATGCGGAGCTCAAACTCACAAACTGTGAGATCATGATCTGAGCTGAAATCAAGGGTTGGACGCTTAACTGACTGAGCCACCCAGGCACCCCCAAAACACTGTACATATGAGAGTCTTTAAAACTGCAGGCCTACACCCAAAGCAGACATTGCTATGATAAAGTTTTAATAGCTACTACTCTTCTAAGGGGTTCTTGTATTCCAACAGAAACTGGACAGCTTTCAGAGTGGCAAAGCTCTGAACCACAGAAAGGGTTCGCCTAGCCAGACCTTCAGTTGTAATGTTGATGGGGGTGATGCTTGGAGGGGCTGTCTCGGGGGCAGGTTACACCTGCTGTACCCGTAGGAAGGCTGGAGCTGATGTTTGGGAATGCTGCCTTCATAATCAAGTCTGGTCACTTGGCGGGTGTTTCTTTTTATTCCTTCAGCATGTGGCTCATTTCAGCAATGCTTCTTCTCTACTCAGTAGGACAGAAGAGAGGCCCTGGGCAGCTGTGGGATTAAGCAGGATTTAACAGGTCTCTGGGGAGGGGAGGGGAGAACTCAGTTTGAGCATATTTTTTGAAAACATTGGTAATCCCAAACCAGGCTCACTCACCTTCTTGCCCTTCTCCAAGGCATCATTGTGCCTTTTGCTATGTACATCCATCCTCCCAGCCCACTCCACTGTTGTATTCCCTTTAGAAAAAAAGAGAGAGAAACAATTAAGGATATCTTCCCCAACAGAAAGAAATCATATTAGTCATTCAGTTTATTAGAGATTTCCCCATTCCTCACATTTGGTTTGCAAGACCAGCGTGCAACAGTGACAGATGTACCTTCATACAGATGTGCTTTCTCATCACTGCCTTAATCTTTGGAAAGCTGTTTCTCCCCTATTGAATATATGTAAGTCACACTAGCAGCAGTTAGAAGTGCAAGACTGTGTGAATGTGGTTTTGTGATTGTGTAAATGATGGAAAACGAAGTTGCATTGTCTGTTTGTAAATTTCCTTAGTGAAAGCATCAGAACTCCTGTCTAAAGAAACAGTGGAAATATCCTAACGGTTGGCAGCCATAGCTATCACAACAGCAAACATTTATAGGTCATGTGCCAAACACTGGGAGAGGTGCCAAGGGTGTAAAAAGGTTAGTGACACCGTCCCTTCCATAAGGACTTTATGGTTTGTTAGTAAAAATGGTGGCTGGCCTGTTTTGAGTATGTGCTGTCTAACAGGCAGGGCGTTAGTAGCACTAGCCTTCCATCATTCTGTAAGGTGGTGAGAACCATTCCCACTTTCCACATACGGAAATGGATACTCGAAGAGATTCAAGAATTTGCTGTTCACAGAACTAGTAAGGTCAGATATGAACTGGATCTGCATACGCCATACTATCTCTCAGCAGAAAAGAGAACGAAAATAATCAGTAAATGGGAAATGCTAACTAATTGCCCGGGAAGTGGCCAGTGACAAAGGCTATGAGATACCGAAGGAGAGAGAGATGGTTATGTCGAGTGAGCCCTTCATGAATATCAATTGTGAACTATGTTTAATGCCTAAGCTAGAGGATATTTTTGGTATTGTTTTAATTGGATGTGAGTGCTGTAACAGCAAGCCAGCTCAAGCATGTCCATATACTTTGCAATGTGACAGAAATTATCTTGTTGACAAAAGGTGAATTAATGCTATCCTTCCATTTATATTGAAAGGAAAAGGTTCTTTCAAACTTGGCTCAGAACTTTCCACTTAAAAGAAGTGTTTCTCTAATCTATTTTACCCCAGGACACCCCTGTCTGTCTTCTTCCTTCCTTCCCATTTCCTAGGAGAATCTGTCCTTGTCAAATCTTGGCCTTGGAAGTTAACCAGTCCTCTAAGATGTAGAAAATACAGAGTGAGCACTAAAATAAACTATCATCAAAAAGTCATTATTCAAAGAAACTCTTCATTTGCTGGGACTCCACACAGGCTAAGGAGAATGTATGAAAAAAACAAACAACATGCCAACCTGAGATTTGTGGTATAGGGTAGAAATTATTAACGTGAGAATGTTCAAACAACCCACCTCCTTCCAGCTCTCTAACAAGACTTTGATTACGAGTTCGAATCTTCTCTTCTTCCAACTAAGGAGGCTTCTTGCCTCCACAGAAGCCAAGTCAACTGGCAAAATGAAGGCATGGGGAGCAGGGGAGAAGGGAGGGAAGATAAGAGCATTGAGAGGGAGGCTTTGGAGCAGATATGGACTGGGAATGAGGTGTGGTTGGGTGGGATCATGTATTAGAATCACCTTCACCGATTTCAAGGAAGTCGAGACAGGTGTTTGAGCAATTTTGCGGTCACTCTAGGTTGCTGGTGGATACTGTCTGCATTTCCAGTAGCTGGAGCCTACTGCATCTCTGCCCTGCCAAGCTTACCTCATTCCAGGATTTAGACACAGGGCCAAGTTTACCTGACCATCTGGCTGGTGTGAGGGATGTGGGTGAGCAAGGTAAATCAACTCAAGGATCACCTGTGAAGTCAAACTTGTGAAACTGTCATTTTTAGAGCCCAAAATAAGTTGAATATTAGCAATTTCATACGACTCAATTACGTACATTCTCCTAGTTTTAAATCCACTTATACAATGTTTTAAAAGGATTTTGAAACTGAATATGTTGGAAGGAATGGAGTCTGGTGTCAAAAGACACAGAAGAATTTGAATTCTAGAGCCTTTTTATTTTATTTTATTTTTTTAGATTTTTTTTAACGTTTATTTATTTTTGAGACAGAGACAGAGCATGAACAGGGGAGGGTCAGAGAGAGGGAGACACAGAATCTGAAACAGGCTCTTGGCTCTGAGCTGTCAGCACAGAGCCTGACGCGGGGCTTGAACCCACGGACCACGAGATCATGACCTGAGCCGAAGTCGGCTGCTCAACCGACTGAGCCTCCCAGGCGCCCCTAGAGCCTTTTTAAAAAAATCAGATATATGATCCTGGGCAAGTTAGCTCAACTCCTCTGGGCCCCAGTTTTGTCATCTGAAAAACAGATAAAACAATACCAACATACCTCATCGGGGCACAGTAAGAGCCTGTAAAACACACAGAGCCTTTGGCTACATTATAGGCACTCAAATGTTAATTTTTCCATTGAACCTACTTCACTGAAATGTTGGACCACATCATGTCTCTGAATTTTCACTGACCCCAGCATTCAGAATCGGTTGTGTTAGAGGAAGAAAGGACATGACAGCTCATCGAGATTGATACCACAGTTTACAAATGTGGAAATCAAAGCCCAGAGATACTTCCTTAGGCCACAAAACTAGCCAGTGTCAAGATCCCTACTGCCCAGGTCCAAGCTGCCAGTTCCACAGGGTGGACTAAGTTGCCCAAGATAGTTGGTCTGAACTTACATTTCAGTAGTGTTTCATCCAACCAACAGAAACCCAGGGCAGGGAGGAGAGGCATAAAGAGAAACCTGAAGGTGCCCCAGAGTCAGTTTTCCCTTCAGGCACAGGTAATACAGGCTTTTAGGTAGCCTGTGTGGCTCCTTCACCTAAGGAGACCCGGAGCTGCTCTAAGGCATAGGCAGGAATGGCAGACTGATTTCATCTCACTGTTAGTTATTGCTAGTTGCCTGGGGAGCTGTGTTGAGAAGGATTCTGTGACCATTTCCAGGTTCAACAAGATAGAGCTAATTGATGAATACCTGCCTTGGGTATAGAAGCAGAAAGTAGTAGCATGAATTCCTGGGCCTTAAGTCAGGTGGATTTGGTTGAATCAGAATCTCCTGGGTGTAGCTCAGGCATCTGTGGTTTTAATAAGCTCCCTGGGTGTATGCAGTTTGAGAGCCGTTGACCTAGAAGACATGCCGTAAATCGTCTGGGACCTGGCCCAGAGGGCTCCACCCTGCAGTGGGACCAGTTAACTGGACACGTGTGACTCCAGAGAAAGCATCTCATTCAGCAGCGGAGCCCAGGTAATGCCAATCTGGCAGAGCCAAATCAATTGCCTATCAGTGTAGCTGTAGATATCCTGGAGGCTGACAAGCGCCCAAATGCACTGGGGTCAAAACAGCAGCTAATGTGGGTTTTTTTGTTTTTTTTTTTTGCATGCCGGTTGTTGTGTTTGAATTGGGTCCCTCCAAAAATTCCTACATTACAGTTCTAACCCCAGTACCTCAGGGTGTCTTATTTGGAAAATAGGGTTGTTGCAGATGTAATTAGTTAAGATGGGGTCATACCACAATAGGATGGGCCACTAAGCCAGTATGACTGACGTCCTTGTAAAAAGGGGAAATCTGACGGAAATATGCAGAGGGCAGATGATGTGAAGGGACATACGGTGAAGATGGCCATCTGTAAGCCAGGAAGAGAGGCCTGGGACACAGCCTTCGCTCATAGGTCTCAGAAGAAACCAACCCTGCCACCACTTGGATTTCAGACTCTTTACTTTCTAACAGTCTCAGAACCATGAGACAATAAATATTCTGTCGTTTATATTTAAGCCACCTGTTTGTGGTTCTCTGGCATGGCAGCCCTAGCAAACGAATACACCGACTGGTCTAATAACCTTAGGTGCTGTTTTCACCCCAACTTTAGAGATGGAAAGGTTTTAGGTAACTGTCCAAGGTCATACAGCTACTGTGTGGTGGGATGAGGATAAAACCCAGGGTAGTCTTCTCTGACCCTGGGGCTGTCTGAACTAATGGCCTCTCATGGAATGGCTTCCAACTTTCTGATACGCACCTGCTTTGCCCTTTGCTGCATCCCTGTCCCCCCGTGTGGTATGCTATGCTGACCTGGGTTCCAATAGCCAATAGCCAGCCCAGCTCTGGGTTTTGCCTGGTTTCTGTGCTGTCACCGCCGTGGGTGCTAATGAGCTTACCTCTGCCTGAGCTTCCACCAGGTTGATGGACGTCTGGTTCAGCGAGATGAGTAATCTCCTGAAATAAACATTATGATAACTGAAGACGTGAATAAAGTACAAAGTTGCTATGAAGATGGTCTATGCCTAAGAGATTACAACATGTTAAAAGGAAATCACTTTTAATTTTTCTTTCTTTAAGTTGGGAGGGAGGTTTACATCTGTGATATCATTTATATTGCCATAAAAAGAGCTTTGTGATCTATTCTTTTGCTGTAAAAATGTTTCCAGAGGCTTTAGTTACATTTTTTTTTTCTTCTTAAGCTTCTTGATACTGATAAGATCCTTTGAAGGTTCAAGCCCCTTGGACTAGAAGGTATCCCATAAGGGGTTGTAGCCCTGATTATAATACTTTGCTATATTTGTTTCTATTGACCCACGAATGTTACAGTTGTTACCTCACCTAAGAGCCAAGGCTGCTCCCTGGGGAGGGCAAGTGGTGGCTAGATTAATAGAACAGAATTTTCCAAAGGCTTTTAATCCCCTGTGAAATAATTGGCCTGTTTTTTATATGTGTTCATTAATATTTTATACCTGATTCAAGAAATATAAAATCAGAAGAATTTATAACCAAAGGCAAATATACAATGAGCCCATTGGTAGTGATTCAACTGAGCTAGCATGGTTAATAAATAAAACTGGCTTTTTGAAGACATACACTTTATGCAGTAAGGAATGTGAGTTTTATTTTATTCATTTATTTATTTAATTATTATATTTTTAAGTTTATTTATTTATTTTGAGAGAGAGAGAGAGCAGGGGAAGGGGCAGAGAGAGAGAAAGAGAGAGAGAGAATGTGAGAGACAGAATCCCAAGCAGGCTCCACACTATCAGTGGGGAGCCCAATGTGGGGCTTGAACTCACACCACGAGATCATGACCTGAGCTGAAATCAGGAGTCGGATGCTTAACCAACTGAGCACCCAAGCACCCCAGGAATGTGAGTTGTTAATCAAGAGATGAGGAAACAACGTGCAAGCATCATGTCTACACCACAGATTTTACATGGCAGTTTGAACAAGGAGGCTCACCTCCCACAGTTGTAAGCCAACATCAGAAGAGGTAAGGCTTGCAGAAGTGATCTGAAGGCTGACGGAGTGGTTTATAGAGAATGTTCTATAAGAATGATCAAAGAATAACCATCTCCAAAAGAATCACCATGTTCTCACTGGGCCTTTATCTACATGAAAGCCTTTGTCAAAATCGTGCCCCTCTTCAGAATGAATCTCCAATGCCCTCCTCTCCCCAGCCTTCCATGTCCTGCAAGGGACTGTGACATCTTCCCCCTGGGAAGACATCTAGGCAGGCACCTCACTCTGCCTGGTGTTGTAGTTATTTGGGAATGTTCTCTATCCACTCTTTGCTCCTACTCCCACCCTCAGATTCTACAGATGAAAACTCCTTGATCCGGTGGCCTTAGTTACTGGCCCACCTGGAGGATGTAAGGCCCCTGGTCCTCAGATTAACCTGCAGAAAGATCTAGCTTTCTCCTCCCTGCTTCTGGACCCCATCCTGCCTGCAGAAGTCAAGTATGATGAGAAACCAGGGAAACTGAGAGCAGACTATTTCCTGGAGATGCTGAACTGGTTTCATGCTCACTCCGACATATGTTAACTACGTGTTGAAACCTTCCCCCACCCCTACTCCTTCTCGGTGCTATGAATTAGAAAACTTCCAAATGCTTTTTTCCCTAGAGACAGAGTATAGGGAGTAAGTGCTTGCCTCTTGCTCCATAAGCTTAGTTCTCTCTATTTGATAGGGTAAAACTGTTATAATAACTAAACCTTTGCCGTTTAGAAGCTTAACATAAGAACTCTTTATTTCTCCATCATGTGACAGTCTGATGTGCATAATTCTGCTCAGCAGGGAGCTTTCTTACTTACAGTAATTCGGACACCCAGGTTCCTTCCGTCTTGTGGATCTTCTGTCTTCTGCTTCTAGCTAATGGAAAATCCTGAAAATGGCACATACCATTCTATTCGCATTCCATTGGTGAAAGCTAGTCATATGGTCACGCCTAGATGCAAAGGGTACTGGGAAATAAATCTGGGGTTAGACAGTCACCTCCTAGCCCCGAATTCATACCACAGAGGAAGGAACATAGATTTCAGGAGGGTTAGCTAGCTGTCTGTGTCACGCTATGCTAACTTAGTGTGGGTTAGAGTGCTGTACTCACATGTCTATCTCCTACCTAACCACCTCACTCCAGTGCAGCAAGAAGAATTTTCAAAGCCATCCTTGAGTTGTGCTGGACCCCAGTATTGCTCAATCTCCACCATAAGACCCAAGCCAACCCCTTGGAAGCTTTGGCAAAGCATGGCAGGGGCTGTTGTATAGAAAGGCCAGTGGCGAGTTGTGAGTCAGGATCCCTATCCACTGTCTGCAGCTCTACCAACCTTCCTTATTATGCAACACCACTCTAGATAATTACAAGTTTGGAGAAGGATATGCTTATTTCTTCCCCTGTTGGTTTTACTATAGTAAATACACACACACACACACACACACATTATTTTTTTAATGTTCATTTATTTATTTTGAGAGAGCAAGCAGGGGAGGGCAGAGAGAGAGGGAGAGAGAGAATCCCAAGCAGGATCCGCACTGTTCACGCAGAGCCTGAAGTGGGGCTCGAACTCATGAACTATGAGATCATGACCTGAGCTGAAATCAAGAGTGGGATGCTTGACCAACCGAGCCACCTAGATGCCCCAATATGAGCCACTTAAATCAGCTAAATTTTCTTAATTACTAGCTAAGGAAAATAGTTTGAAGTAGAATGGAAAATGAGAATGTTTATTTATTTTTGAGAGAGAGAGAGAGAGCGTGCACACATGTGCAAGCATGGGAGGGGCAGAGAGTGAGGGAGACAGAGAATCCCAAGCAGGCTCCACACTGTCAGCCTGAAATGGGGTTCGACCTCATGAATCATGAGATCATGACCTGAGCCGAAATCAAGAATCAGACACAGCCAACTGAGCCACCTAGGTACCCCTAAAGTAAATATATTTTTTAAAAGACCATGTCTTGGGCATGCTTGTTCATCTTTCAGTACCTGGGAGTGTTTCCACAATAGCCCCAATCCAGTGCCTTGCTCATACAGGTTCTCATAAATATGTGTTAAATAAACAGAAGAACAAACATTAATGGCTTAACGATGTTCAAGGGATGTTGCATGTCAGGGTCCTAAACAT
Source organism: Panthera pardus (assembly GCF_024362965.1). Taxonomy (NCBI): domain Eukaryota; kingdom Metazoa; phylum Chordata; class Mammalia; order Carnivora; family Felidae; genus Panthera; species Panthera pardus. Next base: position 97,074,680 of record NW_026526810.1, on the reverse strand, counting down.
TTTATATACCAACTAACCCATGCGTCCCAAATAAGGAGAATAGGGTTTATTAGTGCTAACCTAAGGTGGGGACCATCCAACATAAGGGAGCCACCCTGATCCATGCTTTTTGACGTCAGTGCTCATGAACTAACACTTCTGATGGGTCTTTTCTAGTCATTATTTGCTAAGAAGAGGATTTTTTTTTTTTTTTTTTACAACTTATGCGAATAGTTACTTAGGATTGTAACTAAGTATGTTGGTTTTCCAAACGGGGCCGGGGCAGTGAGACTCACTCTGCAGGAGTCTTGGTTAATCTGGCCCTGATCACCATGGCCAGCCAGGCCCTGCCCCTGTCACAGAGCTGACATGTGATCACAGAGCTGACATGTGAGAGCTCTGTCCTCCCTCTCACCGCTGAAACAGGAGCAGGGGAGACTGTGGTTGTCAGCTGGGTGCTACCGGGAGGGAAATATGAAGTGGTCATATCCTTATGGGGGAGACACATGGATACTGAATGGGTGTTTTAACGTCTACCTAGAATTTAGTTCACAAGCTTTATGACCAGATAGAGAAACAGGTAAGAAAGAAATACAGAATGTATTTGTTGAGAAGAAAATAGTATCGTCAAAAACATTCTCATTATTCTGAAGACTGGCCTAAATGAAACATTAACCTCAAATAGTCCTCAGGTCTTGGTGAAATGGAGCTGCTTTTCATTTCCTTTCATCCGTGAAAGCCTCTGGGAGGTGACTGGTAGTCAAGTCCCCAGGGATGTTGTTTGCACTAAGAAGGGAGTGTTTCCAGGGACTCAGGAAGGGGGTGGGTCTCTCCTAGCTGTGTGTTCTTCTGCCTGTTGTGATTCCTGGCAAATGAGGTAAATGAAGGGGGCACAGGAGGGCAGGGAAAGGAGGAGGTCAGCTGGTAGTGACAATTTTAGGGATCGACCAAGCAAAATTGAAAATATGTGCTAGTAGATGACAGTCTGTTGATTGGGACCACAAAATTATGCTATCAGATACACCTAAGAGTGGGAGGTGGCACCTTCCATTCATTACCTAGAAGTAGTTTCTAGGCAACTGGGAAGTTATCATTAGTGACTTATCTCCCCTTCTAGTTGTTTAAATCCCCTTTAACACTTCAACCAGAAATAATACTATTAAAGATTAATTTCTCTGCACTCAGTTCTAAACTGCAAATACTCCTGAAAAAGGTCATTAATAAATACAACACACACTAAAATGATCCTGGCTATTAGATGCCTTTTTCTTTTTAAAAAATTTTTTTTAACATTTATTTATTTTTGAGACAGAGAGAGACAGAGCATGAATGGGGGAGGGTCAGAGAGAGAGGGAGACACAGAATCTGAAACAGGCCCCGGGCTCTGAGCTATCAGCACAGAGCCCGACGCAGGGCTCGAACTCACAGACTGTGAGATCATGACCCGAGCTGAAGTCGGACGCTCAACCGACTGAGCCACCCAGGCACCCCTAGATGCTTTTTCTTGATAGAAGAAATTCCTGAAAAAGGTTGGGAATTGGGAAGTGGAGGGAAAATCAAGGAGACACTGTGGCTTCTGGACTGGAGCCATATAGTAGCTGAACAGTTTTAATGTATATACCTTGAATCTGTGGAAATGCATACATAATTACTTGAGCAAGTATGGTGTTTTATTTATCTGACTTATTTTACCCCACAATATACAGATTATTTCCAAATGCATGGACTTTGCATCATAACACACTAGGCTTAGAACTATCTGACAATAACTGATGCAAATTATGAATAAGCTTATAGTTGGGTTTGCTTAAAAGTTAATCATAAACATCAAATGAAAAATACATGCATGCAAATTGGTACAACCTTTTGGGAAGGCAATATCTATTAAAAATTTGAATGCGCATACTCTTTGATCCAGCAATCTTACTTCTGGGAATTTTTCCACAGAAATGTTCCCCCAGTTATGCAAGGGTATTGCAGAGGATGTTTCCTTAAGCATTGTTTATAGCAGTGAGTAACTAGAAATAATTCAAACATCCTTTCTTAGGGGATTGATTAAATAAGTCATGCAACGATCATAAAACAGAATATCAAGACACGTAAAAAGAATGAGGCATTTCTGTTACTCATACAGAAACATATGAAAGGTGTGTTAGTCTGTGGAAAAGCAACTGCAGTAAGATACAAACAGACCAATCTCATGTCTTTCTTTGTATGGCTGTAGAGTCTCGGACTGCAAAGACTTGTACCACATTGTAAATGGGTAGTCAACTTCAGGGGCTGGGGGGCTTCAACTTTCTGTTTTTATTGTTTTCTGCAGTGTTTGAGTACTTAGAAACATGTATCACTTTTGCAATATATTAAAATTTTTTTTTTTAATTTTTGAGAGAGAGACAGAGACAGAGACAGAGAGATAGAGTGTGAGCGGAGAAGGGGCAGAGAGAGACGGACACACAGATTCCGAGGCAGGCTCCAGGCTCTGAGCCATCAGCACAGAGCCTGATGCGGGGCTTGAACCCAAAAGCTGTGAGATCATGACCTGAGCTGAAGTCAGATGCTCAACTGACTGAGCCCCCCAGGCCCCCCAGGCAATATTTTTTAAAAAATATACCCTGTTGAGGTGTGGGCCTAGTTTTGGTTGCAAGCACTCCTCACCAGAAAAATGCTTTCTCTTCTCATGTCTGTGGGCGTTGGGTGTGTGTCCCAGCTCTGCTTCTGTGTCCTTTTGCTGATCTCCTATCCTCGTGCTGCAGAGAGGTGCTCTGGGTACAAGGTCTTCCTTCTTACGCACTCGCTGCCAGTGCCTCAGCCTTTTGGGGGTGTGCTGCTTTGCTTCGAATCCTTTTAGACTTGCTTTCCCTTCCTCACACACACTTTCCCTGTTCCTCAGTTTTCAATGTGCTCCTTCTCCTCCTGTAATTTCCACATTCTCCATGCTCTGCTCTCCACTGACTTTCATGCTGACTTTCTTTCTCTCTGAAGAGTCCATCTTCTGAAAGCCATCTTTTTCTAACTGCTGCTGTTTATTGCCATGCACTCTGATCGGGGTAGCAAATGCTCCCTCACCTGCTGTAGCTAAAAGTCTGAGCTCACCTGCTTTCAGCTGCTGGTGTTCATATCACCAGCTAAGGATACTCTGAGGGTCAGTAGTTTTGCAGTAATTTTGTGACTTTCTAACTCTGGAGGGCCAGAGAGGCAATTGAAACACAGTCACTGGCCGAATATAATCTGCTAATTGCCACAGGAATAGCGAGAGGACTGAGGTGACAAGCCTCCAACATGGCCGCCAAGGGTCCTCACCTACTGGTATTCACACCGTTCTGCAGTTCCCTCTTACATGGAATCAGAGTTGACCTGTGTGACCAGTAGAATGCTGTGGAAGTCGCAGTGTATGGCTTCTGAGGCTAGAGCGTAAAAGACCTCACAGCTTCTTACTTGGTTTCATGGATTGCCAGTTCTGGGTGAAGCCAGCTGTCATGCTGTGAGGACACTCAAGCAGCCCGCTGGGAAGGCCCACACGTAAAAGGATGGAGGCTTCCCACCAAAAGCCAGCATCAACCTGACAGGCATCTGAGTGTGCCACCTTGGCAGCAGGTCCTCCAGCTTCACTACAGATTCAGGTGGCTAACGTCCCGATAGACATCAAGCCCCAAGGGAGACCTGCACCATGGCCCTCCAGCCAAGACACTGCCAAATGCTTGACTCACACTTACGAAGTGACATATATGAAGTTACGAGAGAATAAATGATTCTTATTGTTATAAACCACTTGTATATTGGTATAAACCAGTTGTTCCACAGCATTAATTGAATAATGTCAGAACCATGTCCCAAAGACAAGAAATAGCCCTTCTCTCCATGGTCTTTTTAGGTTTACTTTTTGTCAAGTTAAGGCTGTACAGAGAGGTAACTAAGAGCATAGGCTTTCGTGATAGACCTGGTTCAGATCCCAGCACCATAAGATTCTAGTTTTGTGACCCTGGAATAAGTTGTTTAACTTCTCTGGGCCTTATTTGTCATGTTTTTAAAGTGGGGGGCGCTGAAACCATAAAACTCCTAGATGAGAACACAGAAGGTAAGCTCCTTGACGTTAGTCTTGGCAATGATTTTTTGGACTTGACACCAAAGTCAAAGAAAGAAAAGCAAAAATAAACAAGTGGGATTAAATTAAAAAGCTTCTGTACAGCAAAGGAAATCATTAACAAAATGAAAAGGCAACTTAGGGATTGGGAGCAAACATCTACAAATCATATATTTGATAAGACGTTAATAACCAAAATATACAAAGATCTCAAAAACCTCAACATCGGGGCGCCTGGGTGGCTCAGTCGGTTAAGCGGCCGACTTAGGCTCAGGTCATGATCTCACGGTCCGTGAGTTCAAGCCCCGCGTCGGGTTCTGTGCTGACAGCTCAGAGCCTGGAGCCTGTTTCAGATTCTGTGTCTCCCTCTCTCTGACCCTCCCCTGTTCATGCTGTCTCTCTCTGTCTCAAAAATAAATAAACGTTAAAAAAAACAAAAAACAAAAACAAAACCTCAACATCAAAATCCCAAACAACCTAACTGAAAATGGACAGAGGCACCTGAGTGGCTCAGTGGGTTAAGCTTAAACATCTGACTCTTGATCTCAGCTCAGGTCATGATCTCATGGTTCGTGGAATTGAGTCCCACACTGGGCTCTATGCTGACTGTGTGGAGCCTGCTTGGGATTGTCTCTCTAGACCTCCCTCCCTCTATACCTCTTCACCTTCTCTTTCTTTCTTAAAATAAATGAATAAACTTAAAAGAAATAAAAATGGACAGAGGACCTGCATAGACATTTTTCCAAAGAAGACATACAGGTGGCCAACAGATACATGAAAAGATGCTGTGTATCACTAATCATCAGGAAAATGCAAATCAAAACCAAAATGAGATATCACCTCACACCTGTTAAAATGTCTATCATCAAAAAGGCAAGAAATAACAAATGTTGGTGATGAGGATGTGGAAGAAAGGGAACCCTTGTGCACTTTTGGTGGGAATGTAAATTAGTGTGGCCACTGTGGAAAATAGTACGGAAGTTCTTCAAAAAATTAAACATAGAACTCCCATATGATCCAAGAATTCCACTTCTTGGTATATATCCAAAGGAAACAAAGTCATTATCTCAATGAGATATCTACACTCCCATATTCATTGTTCATTGGAGCATTAGTTACAGTAGCCAAGACATGGAAACAACCGAAGTCAGTTGAAACATGAATGGATAAAGAAAATGTGATATACAATGGAGTATTATTCAGTCATAAAAAAGAAGGAAACCCTGCCCTAGTGAGAATATGGATGGACATTTAGGGCATTATGCTAAGTAAAATAAATCAAACAGAGACAAATACTGTATGATCTCATTTACACGTGGAATCTAAAAGAAACCCAAACTCAGAAATGGAGCATAGATTGGTGGACATCAGGGGCAGGGGTTGGGAGCTGGGGGAAGTGAGTGAAGGTGGTCAAAAGGTACAAACTTCCAGTTATAAGATAAATAAGTTCTGGGGGTATACAGCATGGTGATTATAATTAGCAATACTGTATTGTGTATCTGAAAGTTGCTAAAAGTGTGCATCTTAAAAGCTCTTTTCACAAGAAAGAAACTTGTAACTATGTGAAATGATGGATGTTAACTAAACTTATTGTGGTAATCATTTCACCATACATACATATATCAAATCATTATGTTGTACACCATATACTAATTCAACGTTATATATCAATTCTATCTCAGTACAATTGGAACAAAATAAGGTGGGGGAGGATGATGGTACCCACCCAGCAGAGCTAAATTAAAGATGATATGGGTAAAAAAAAAACTTATCGCAGATCCTGACACAGAGTAAATGCTTAGTAAATGTCATCTTAGAAAGGACAAGGAGACCCAATGGCAAAGGTAGAAAACTCCCCTCGATGTTTCTCCTATTAATTAATTTCTGGTCAGATGTATATAAAGTTAACAAAAATTTTATTTTAGTTCAACTTTGCTTTGCTATTAAATTCATTCCTTATCAGTGTCTTGCTTTTGTGTGAATGAAAATATCCTAACCTTAGAATGGAGCACAGGAGTCCGCGAGAATGTTTTGACCACTACATTAGATCAAGAGAAATCTGAGAAATCTGCCTTCTGCAATGGATACAGCCACAATGTTCAGATTTTCATTATGAAAATGGGTCCTTTCTCAATAGACTTAGCATTTTCTCTGATTTAGAGCATAAGAGATGTGGTCGCCATTGTTTCTCCTTATTAATATAAATGCACATGAGTGGAACTTTACCACCAACAGATACACCTTCCAGAGAGGCTGTACAGTTTTACGATGGAATAAATAATTCAGAGTGTGTTTAGACCCAAACTCCAGGCTTAAATTGTTAATGAATTTATCAGTGTGACAGACTGATGCAGAGTTGCATCAGAATATAGAACTACTAAATATTTATAGTGATTCTTTATTCAATTACTGAGTGGTTCGCTTTCCCAAGCTAATAACTTGAGCTGTAAAGGCAGCACATTTTTTTTTTCTTTGCAAGAATATTTTTCAATCTCCCAACCAGTTAATTAAGTTGTTTAGGAATAGAACTTGTAAAATTCATGTTTAATGGCAGAATGAAAAGATTTATTGAAATTGACCATGTGCTTCGGAAAATCTATTGCTGGGTCATAAGAACGTTTGTGAGAATTAGTTTTAAACAACCCATTAGGATAGATCTCCAGCATTACGGATGAGAATTAATTTTATTCAGAGTAAATAATTTAAAGTTTTTACATAATTATTTTTCTTGTCAGAGATTTTCTGTAACTGCACTTTAGACTGTTGTGTAAACTCCTTGTCTTAGGCGAGTGTATATGTGTGTATATATATATATATATATATATATATACACATACATATATATATGTATGTATACACATATATATCTCTCCATGATTTGTGTACATATATATAATTTAAATTTTTTTAATGTTTATTTATTTTTGAGAGACAGAGACACAGAGTGAGAGTGGGGGATGGCAGAGAGAAAGGGAGACACAGAGACCTGAAGCAGGTTCCAGGCTCTGAGCTGTCAGCACAGAGCATGATGCGGGGCTCAAACCCACAAACCGTGGGATCATGAGCTGAGCCAAAGTCGGACGCTCAACCAACTGAACCACCCAGGCGCCCCTATATGATTTTTAAAATAGGGACTTCACCTGATCCAGTTGTGGGAGCTGGTTAAACAGTCTCTGTAAGGCTGTGATCTCATATCTGATGGTGGATCCTGAAGTCTGCAGGGCAAGCAGATGGGAAAAGAAGATGGATAGAAAGAAAGCTAGGAGAACAAGGGCCAGCTGGAATCCATGAGCATGAGTTGGACGTTAATTCTTACTGTCCCCTACCTTGACATCATGGCTGTCCTGCAGGAGCCGCTGACACCCTCTGTCATGGAGCTGAACGCACCTGACCCAGGAGTGGCAGAAGATGCGAGAGGATCCAGGGCAAGGCGGAGTACCCTGGAGTTACCTCATCCAAGGGTGAGTTACAGGCCTGGTCACTTCTTCATATCAGTGAGGTGAGCCGGCAGATAAGCAGGAACACGTGCGAGCTACCAAAAATGCCTGCTTCTACCTTCTGAGCAGAAGAATAAAAACGGCCTTATTTTTGTTCTTCTAAAATTTTTTATTCATATTAAAAAATGGCCTGCTCCACTTTCTTATTCCAAATCTTGCTCAAAGTGTATTTTTTGGTCCTCCCTAACTGAAAACTTGGTTGGATGGGAATTCTGAGAAATGTGGTTCAGCCTAGATACCTCACCATATTGTAAAGCCAGCACATCCCTGGATCCTTTATACTGTTTGTTTTTAGTGCCTACTCTCTGTGCCTGGTTTCAGCATGCTTTGGCCTCTCAGCCAGCACCTACAGCTTCTCTTTTGGATGGATGAGCCTAGGCTACTGGGGTTGCTTTCCATGGAAATGCCTGGAAGTTTACTTCCCTCCAGGACAGCCCTTGCTCTCTGACTGACCAGTGTGTTGGTCCTCAGTGTATGTCAGTAACTGGGACCTCTGCTTTGGCTCGAAGTAACATTCTTCTCTGGCATCTCATATGGTCCAGTGGCTGATTTTTTTTTTTTTCCACCAGAACCTTATTTTTCCTATGACAGGATAGACACCATAGGGAGGCTGTGCTTCTCTGAGATTGATTGACTACCCTTATTGATGGCTTGACCTATGCCAGATTTGACAGATGTCAAATGTCCTATGTCCTAGATTTCCCCATTCTTTTCTTGCGAGCTGATTATCTAGGTCTGGACTCACCATAAGACTTATCTCTCCCATGCTCTTCCCAAGAATATCAAGTCCGGCCTGTGCATATATATTCAGATCTTGGCCCTTTGACCAACCACTAGCCCTTCTGGATCTGCTTGTCAGAGTCTCCCCCAGATTGATCCATCCTGCCTCTGCCTGAGCCATGTTTCTGACAAAAATGAAGGAGTTGACAAACTAAAATTTTTTGATAAGTGAAGAAATATGGAAGCCAAGGGTTTAAGAATAAAGATAAAAATAATATTTATTCAACAGTGTTCCAGAAATTCTTCTAGATGTTAGACACATTGTGATGAACTCACCAAAGTCCCTGCCCTCATGGAGTTTACCTTCTCCTGGGGGCGAAAAAGACAACAACAAAAACCAAATAAATATATAGTGTCTGAGGCAGGAATAAGTGCTAACGAAAACAAAGCATGGTAATGAGATAGAAAAAGACAAAAAGGATATGCTGTTTAGAGGGGTGGCTTGGAAAATCCTCTTTGGTGGGGTCACATTTGGGTGGAGGCCCGAATAAAAGGAAGGACTGAGTCAAATGCATATGGGAGAAGAACCTTCCATGCAGATGGAACACAAATGTGATGACCTGTTAGCACTCTAGAAAAAGCAGGGAATTATTGCAGCCTGCACTGACTGGTCATGAGGCATCCTGCTAAGTGCTTTACATATATTCTCTCTGAATTCAAAAATGTTAATGTTATGATTAATGTTGCCATGAATGTTTTTACACGTATGAATTTTTCTTAATTTATTTCAATCATTTTTACAGGATAATTTTCCAGGAGTAGAATTTTAAGTCAAAGAATACTGGCATTTTTATAGCTCTTGGTATTTTGTTACCAAATTGCTTCCCCAAAGGACTGGATCAATAAATTTACGTTGCCACCAGGAATGTCCAATATAGTAAAGAAGTACGTATCAGAATGGCATGTTTTGTCGCAAATGTCCACACTCAGAGGGACAATTAATTATTTCCTCAAAGTATTGGCTGGAAAGGTATTGTTATCTGAGCTCCTGTGCTTGCTAATGCCTCCTTTAAGGCAATTTTGCTTCCAGGGCACAGTTAATCAAAATCCACAGTATGAAACCTACACCAGCTCCTCAGAGTACTGAATTGGGGTCAGGAGAGGCTCAAGTTCTGGCTTTACCTCCTATCAGCAGTGTGGCTGTGGGTAAATCTCGAAACTATGCTGAGACTCAGTTTGCTCATCTTCAAAATGGTGATTTGTCCTTGGTAAAAATATAATGAGAATAGAAGGATATAGTGTGTATAGAAGCACTTTCTAACTTTGGAGAATTCTACGTATATTAGGTAGCTAATATTATTTGCTGAGAATTCTGTCATTGTCCTGCAAATAAGTATGAAACACAGTGTTTATTATTATTATTATTATTATTATTATTTTATCCAAATAAAATAAAAATGCAGGGTTTATTAGTTTCAGGTTTACGATACAATGATTCAACAATTCTATGCATTTCTTAGTGCTCATCAAGATAAGTGTACACAGTTTTTATTATTATCATATTTTAGTGGATATTGTCCTGTGTGGCTTCCTTTTCTATTAAGAGAGCTCCAGTTTCCCTGGGGCACCGGCATCCTCACCGCACCCCACTGCCACCCCCAATCCAGGTGGTATGTGTGAAGCTGACTTTGCACTAGGCTCTTGACGTGGGCAAATGACCCAGACTTAAACCAATCAGCGCATCGCTCCACCCACTGATCGCAGTGATTGGTTTAGGGATGGGCACGTGACATAATGAGTTTAATCCTGGACTATTCGCTGTAGCATCCAAGAGAGCATCCTCCTTTCCCAGGTCTGAGAATAGGTTGAGGGTCTTGCCATCATGAGGAAGAGGCTGCAGGGTGATGCAGCCAAAGCGGGAGAATGGAGAGCCAAGAGACTGGAACAGAAAACCCTGACAGCATTACCTGCGTCACCCCCCACCCCCAAGTCCAGCTCTGCTTGCTTCCGACTTGCCAGTTACGTGAACCAATACATTCTTCTTGCTTAATCCAGTTTCAGTGGATGTTTTGCAATTCGAAGCCCAAAGATTTCAGAATTATACAAACACTGTATACATTTGTGTAGCACTTTTTTAGTTTCCAAAGTGTGTCCCATGTTATGTGTTTCCCATTGGTTTCTCCCAGCATCCTTGTGAGGTAAGCATGGGTAGTGCTGTCATACAACTTTAAAGGTCAAATGCCTGGAGCAGTGTGTGTTGTGGTCTTAAGCCAATTCAACACTCAGGTTAGACCTGCTACTTCTTCCCTGTGGAACTTGGAGCAAGTTACCATCTTCTGTGGTTCTCAGATTTCTTGTCTGAAAAACTGGGGAAATAATACTGCCCACAGAAATGTTTCAGTGGATTAGATGAGCTGGAGAAGAAGAAATGCTTAGTGTCGTACGTGGCCATAGCAAGTGGTCAAGCTAGAAAAAGGTAACTAGCATTCTAATTTCTGCAAAATCCCAGAGCTGGAGGAGATTAGTGCTGTGACCCCAACCAGGCCACAGTCCACTGTCCCATCCTATCATGAATCAGCAGACTTCTGTGGTTGCTTGATCTGGTAGAGCTTCGAAGTAGCAGACAAGTGCTCGGATGGCTGTTAGGAGCAAAACAGAATGACATTCACTGCGGAGGCATGGACTTGCTGCTCTGGAGTCCTCCAGTCTTTTCCCCGAGTCATATTAAATCGTGAATTCTGATTTATAGATATATTGAAAGATATTCCTAGAAAACCTATTAAGAAAACATAACAGAGATTCACCGAATCCATAAGGCAACATGGGGAAATGTATCATATAACTGGATATTTATTTCCATATTGAATAAGTGGGCAAAAAGCAACAGGGCTCTTAGCAAATTCGCTGACTTCATTTCTTTTTCCTTTAATGTAATGGAAATGTTGACATGCAAATTGAGTGGCAGAGCAACTGCCAGATATTTTAAGTGCTGTTGCCTCACTTGAAATGGATGAATAATTGCATCACATGCCTATATATTAGCAGAGACAGGAGGTGTTTTTATGGCTCTGTTTCCTGTGTTTCTGTTTTCTTCTGGGTTTTGCCCAAGAAACTCATTAAGGTTTGTGTTTAATGATCTGATTGAAGCGCCCACGTGTCTAACTGGTTAACATAGTTATTAACTTTCCATTTCCAAGGCAATAAAATACCCCAATCCCACGTGCCTTAACCCCAGAAGGAAAATCATTATATGTCCTAAACCTAAGGCATGCAATGAATAGTGTTTAACTTGCTGCATTCAGGCATTTCAGCGTGGTGACTGACACAGCATACACACGGAAAATGCAGAAGATGCAACATTGTTATGAATCTAATATGCCTAGTTTTGTTATTGAGGTAATTGCATTTTTACTCTGCCACCACTAGTCTTGTTTTGGTTAAAGTGTCAGAAAAATCCAAGATGATATAAGTGCTAATTACCATTCAGTGTTTATAAAGTTTCTCTTTAGAAAGATCAGTCTCCGAGATGCTTCTGGAAACATTATATGCATGGAGATTATTCATGATTCATGACTAGCTCCTTTGCTACCTAGAGAAGGTATATTCCAAGCCTTTTTAATCTCTTAGCACCTCAGTAGTCATCTATTACCATCCCATTGAGTCAATATTGCTTTTACTATTAGCATTATTACCTGGTGACTCTAAATGAGACTCACTGGAACTCATTCCAAAACCCAAATATTCAGAAACACGATTACCTATGCTCTGTTTACAGAAGATGTCACTGGTGGGGGCTAAATTTAGAAGCAGGGCAGCAATGCACTGGTGACTTCTCTCTTGAGATAATTTGTAGTTGGAGAGCAGTAACTAAATTATTTTCCATTGCAGAGAGGTTTATTTCTTTATTTTTATAAGGAGAAGGGACGCTCCAAGTAGACAGCTCTCCAAATACCATCTCCTCACACAAAGTGGGTAGGGTGTGTTTTCACTGAGCCCCAAGAGACCTGCTTGGGAGCAGAGATGGAAATTCTGGAGCGTGCATCACTGATGTGTGACCGCACATCCAGGCTGAGCGCTGGCTGATTGTCTTACTGCCTTCTGCTTGGACCCAGGACTTATAGTTCAGTCTCTTTGTTCCCTCCTTGCAAGCGAAAATTTTATTATAAAGGATGGTTTGTGTTCTTGCCCTAAATCCATTTTGGTTCTTCTTGTTTTATGACCACAGTGCTTCACTGTAGATTTTCTCCTGTTCCAATGCCTTCTCTTTGTCATTTATCATGCTGACAGTTTAATAGAATTGCAGGCCTGGCAGATGGTGCTGGGATGTCCTCTCCCACATGATGCTAAGGAGCTTTAACCCTATCAGGGAGTCTTGATACACTATGGCAAGAAATGGTGCTAACAATCCTGATACGATAAAGCAGCAACCAGAGGGAGAGTAAAAGTGTACATGCATCAATTTCATATGATTTTATCTTCAGTGTTTCTGGTGAAGCTTATGATGAGGGTTCCTTAGGATGCCTTAGGGACCAATATGTAGGCAGCTATGGCGGTGCACTTAGTTAAGTTAATAAAATGTCTAGCAGGGGATAGAATGAATTTTCTGGACATACCCTAGTAGGAGGTAGGTTATCTTCCAGATAATGGCGAGAAGTGGGCCTAGCAAGGCACAGTAAATGTGAAAAGAAGTTACAGCCTAATCAATTAAAAAAAAAAAGTTACCACTCATTGAGAATTTACTAGGTTCCAAACAAGGATCTAAATACTTTACAAACATTATTTAATTGAATGTGCTCACCAAACTTTTCAGGCAAGTATCATAACAAGGATGTGCTGAGCTTCACTGTATGCCAGACACCGTGCTAAAACTTGATAGGCATCAGCTCATTTTTTCGTCTCAATGACTTCATCTCTCAAATCTCTCATGCATTCACTCTTGCCAGTCTCTACTGCCACCACCCTACCCAGGCCACCTACAGTATTTTTATTTTATTTTATTTTATTTATTTTTATTTTTTTTTCAATATATGAAATTTATTGTCAAATTGGTTTCCATACAACACCCAGTGCTCATCCCAAAAGGTGCCCTCCTCACTACCCATCACCCACCCTCCACTCCCTCCCACCCCCCATCAACCCTCAGTTTGTTCTCAGTTTTTAAGAGTCTCTTATGCTTTGGCTCTCTCCCGCTCTAACCTCTTTTTTTTTTTTTTTTCCCTTCCCTTCCCCCATGGGTTTCTGTTAAGTTTCTCAGGATCCACATAAGAGTGAAAACATATGGTATTAAATGTTATGAAACAAAAAAAAGATCACAATATAATAAGGTGCCTGCATTTTAAGTGTGCATACGTACACATCCCCATGGGGACCACCCTGATCAAGATACAGAACATTTCTATCTGTAGGGCTCCCTTCTGCCCACTCCCAGTTGATAGTCTCCCAGAGGAAACCATTATTCTGGTCCCTATCACCATCAATTGGTCTTGCCTGCTCTTGAACTTCATCTGAAAGATTCATACTATACATAACTAGGGTCTGGCCTCTTTTATGAAACATTATGTTTATGAGCTTCATTTATGTTGTTGCACAGATCAATAGTTTGCTCTTTTTCTCTGCTGTATAGTTTTCCGTTATATGAGTATACAATTATTTGTCCTCCTGCAATTGCTTCTTGCCTAAAATACCAGTTAGCTCCTAATTGGCCTGCTGGCATCTCTACTTGCCTTCTAGATCTTTTCTGCACTACATAGCCAGAATGGTTTTCTTTGTCCTTTCTAAGGGAGACATGCACATTGACTCTGGCAAACATTGGCATTCTTACGAGTTTGGGTTGCATTTTGAGGTAAAGAGAGTCGAATTTAAACACTTCAGTGCAACATACATTTATTGTGCAGCTAATGCATGGCTTCTGTTCTTTAAGAGTACATAGGAAGTTCGTGGAAAGACAATTATACAAATTAATACATTCAATTCGGTGTGGTGGGTTGTACCACAGCTGTAGAGTACCCACAGGAGGATCATAAAGAGGAAGAAATCCTCCTCAAGATTCCTGTCCTTGGCTTTGAGTACTCTCTCGTTGAGAAATCTTCTAATAATTGATTGGCTTGCAAGATACCTGCATATCTGGAAGTGGGTCCTAAATAGGAGGCATAATCAGCTCAGTCAAAACATCATTGTTAAAATAATACCTTGGGCTTCTTGCTTGTTTTGTTGCCATGTCGCGTGCTTGGCTAGTATGATCCTGTCCTTGAGAAAATGACCAGCTCTGTGTATATGGACAGGAGTGCATTTCAGCTCCGAAATGCTGTCCATCAGAACCCGCGAAGGCCAGATGACAGGGTTTGCATACCAGGTAGTTTCCCTTTCTGACATCTGTGTTCAATAGCTTCCAAACATGTTCGGTTTAGCACACTGCACAAATTAGGCACTTGAGGCATACTTTTCAGTTTGACCTGGGAGTGAAGTGTAATAAAAGGCTTATCTGCTTACTTAGAATAGGTGTTAAAGATAAGACAAATAGCTCCTTATTTACATAATAAGATATTTTTCCTTATTTGATGATGCCAGGTAAGCCTGTCTATCCTCCAAAACTCTCAAATAGTTTCTTATTTTTTCCTGGTTCTCTCAAGAAGATGAAGCTCTACTCTATGACTAGATTAAGTTTACCGAGTGAAACCATATAAAAAAATGGAAATCACTGATTGTTTTAATTTGTCATTCTCTTTAATGAGTGAAAAGTGAATTAAAAAAAATTTTTTTAAGTGTTTATTTGTTTTTAATAGAGAGAGGCAGAGAGAGAGGGAGACAGGAAGTGGGCTCTGTGCTGACAGCAGAGAGCCCAATTCAGGGTTTGAACTCATGAACCGTGAGATCATGGCCTGAGCTGAAGTCAGAAACTTAACTGATTGAGCCACCCAGGCATCCCGGAAAGTGAATTTTTTTTATTCCCATGAATGTCAATAGTATTGCTCTGAATTTGGTAAAAATTCAATAGATTTTAGAAGTGTAATTATTGAAATATTTACAAAAATGTACACAGATCATGTACAGCTCAACACATCATCCTAAGGAAAACATGCCAGTACCAATGAGATTTTTGTTGTTGTTTTTGTTCTGCTGTTTTTACTTACTGTTATTTTATCTCTCTAGGTATTGATAGAGTCTAAATAACTCTCTTTCAAAGGTTATCATATTTATATCCATAATAGCTTGTAGAACCATATCTTCTCATGTTGGGCATTTGAGTTTTTATATTTTTTTTGCTGGTTAAATAGTGCTGCAAAGGGATTCTTCCTTTCTTTTGAGCTGTTTTCCTGCAATGTGGAAATTACCAGGTCAAAAATCACGAATTGTTTTAAGGTTCTTTTTATTTAATTTCATGTGGCTTGGCATAATGTCAGTATACAGCACCTTGAATGATATTCATGTACACCTGTACACGAATGCTAAACATTGAGTTTTATAATTCTTAATTTACATTATCTTGTTTCATAGGAGTATAATTGTTTAAGGGACTTGATGTGGTCTATCTGCATTCACTATCTTCCTATGAATTAGCTAATAAAACTTCCTATGAGTTAGCTCATGCAGAGACATCTTCTAACTGTATTTATGGTTGCGGGTATGTGATATAGTTAGTGTTTAGTTATCTAAATTTAAAATTAAACGCAAATACTTTTGAATTTTCATGAAAAATAGAATCCCTGTGATTATTTTGGTTTGAGAAGGGGTTTGAACTCTCATATACTTACATTGAAGTTCACTCAACACTTGCTTTGAGGGGTTGGTTTGTTTTGTTGACATGGAGAAGAGTGTCCTCTTACAATTGAGAGCTTCATTTAGCTCTTTTTATTTAATTTACTATTTTTCACTGAGATATAACTGACCCATTAGTTTTAGGTGTACGATATAATGCTTCGATATTTGTATATACTGCCAAATGATCACCACAGTAAATCTAATTACCATCCATTATCACCCATAGTTACCATTTTTTCCCCTTGTGCTGAGAACTTATAAGATATACTCTTTTATTAACTTTCAAATATACAATACAATATTGTTAACTATAGTCACCATGCTATATATTACATCCCCAGGACTTAATTTATTCTATAACCAGAAGTTTGTAAATTTTCATCACCTTCACCCATTTTGCACCCACTTCATCCCCAGCCCCCCAACTTCATTTAACTCTTTCAAGAGCGGAGAGTAATAGGGCATCTACAAAGCAAATTTGCTGGGACTGAAACCTTCAAGGTTGGCCTCCTTTGCTTGCTGGTTGGCTGTTAGTTTTCTGGTCCAGGGAAAAGTGTGTATGGACATATTGGCTGAGAACAACATAGATTCAGGGACACCTGGGTGGCTCAGTTGGTTAAGCGTCTGACTCCAGCTCAGGTCATGATCCCATGGTTCAGGAGTTCGAGCCCCACGTTGGGCTCTGGGTTGACAGCTCAAGCTTGGAGCCTGCTTCAGGTTCTGTGTCTCCTTCTCCTTTTCCCCTCCCTGCTCATACTCTGTCTTTCTCTCTCTCAAAAATAAATAAACATTAAGAAAAAATATAAGAATGGGGCGCCTGGGTGGCTCAGTAGGTTAAACATCCAACTTCAGCTCGGGTCATGATCTCCCAGTTTGAGTTTGAGCCCCATGTTGGGCTCTGTGCTGACAGTTTAGAATCTGGAGCCTGTTTCAGATTCTGCATCCCCCTCTCTCTCTTCTCCTCCTCCATTCATACCCTCTCTCTCTCAAAAATAAATAAACATTAAAAACATTAAAAAAAATTTATAAGAACAACATAGACTCATCCTTTTTGAAGGAAAAAAGCTACCAAGAGTGGAGGTCTCTCATAAATGATGGGAAATGGACATGGATTATGAATTAGGCATTTGGACATAAAGAGCCTGAACTGAGTTACTCACAAGTTATCTTGACTATCTTTACTAAAGGGATGAAGCTTCTGAAATAAGATGAATGCCTTTTTGGGAGTAGTAGGCAGTGTGGTGTAATGATAGAGGACATGGGGTTGAATCCAACCTTTTTCACTTACTAATTATGTGACCTTAGAGAATATTTTTAGCCTCTAAGCCTCAGTTTCACAATCTGAAAAATGGAAGTTAAATCTGCCTCAAAGAATAGTTGTTAAGTTAAAATGAGATAATGGGTGTAACAACTGACACACAATACGTGCTCAGTGTATGTTGTTTTTCTATAGATGAATGTGTGGACCCATACCTTTAGGAAGACAGTGAGGGCTGCCCAAAAGGGGGCACTAGAAGAGAATGTGTTGCTTCCGTATCTTGCAAAGGTGACTTCAGGACAAGTCCTTCCACAGAACTTCTAGAAACTTCTAGAAAGTTCTAGACAGCTTCTAGGAAGCTTGCATAAGCAGGTGGCAGAGAGCTAAATTGGAATTCCTAACCGATAAAAAGCATTTAAAGCCCTGACTACTTTTTCCCCCTATCTTCAGAAAAGTCCAATTCTATCCTTTGGGTGTTTTTCTTTCTTTTAAGCAAGAAACAGAGTAATATAAACTAAATGTAACTTATAGTAAAAACTATTCATAGATTTTTTTTTTTAACAAGTCAAATTTTAAATTTTTTTTTTCAACGTTTTTTATTTATTTTTGGGACAGAGAGAGACAGAGCATGAACGGGGGAGGGGCAGAGAGAGAGGGAGACACAGAATTGTAAACAGGCTCCAGGTTCCGAGCCATCAGCCCAGAGCCTGACGCGGGGCTCGAACTCACGGACCGCGAGATCGTGACCTGGCTGAAGTCGGACACTTAACCGACTGCGCCATCCAGGCGCCCCCTAACAAGTCAAATTTTAAAAAGCCAGGTTGTCCCACAGGTTTGCAGGCTGCTGGAACTGTAAAGGAGTAGGTGTGCAAGGAGAACTTTTGTTATTTGTGGGCAAAGGAAGGTGACGTACCGTTACTGGGCTCTATACACTATTCACTGATAAATATGACTGCTTTCATGATTTGCAAAAAGTACCAATCCTGGGTACGACCTCTAATACCAAGGTTCTAATGCAAATCATTGTGAGACGCAGATGCAAAGCGAAACATTGTGATCCATGCTTAATCCCTCACTTGAGGCAGAGTATTGGGTATTGATACCCATAATCGGCTTTGAAACTTCAAATGAATTGTGTCTGTAACATCTGCCAGGAAGGTTTCTCCCCTGCCAAGTCGTTCTGGGAGCCATGGATGGAAGAGTGGAATTATTTTCAGCACACCTTTTAGCTGCCTGTAATGTGTTAATGGACTTGACAGAGGCAGCCACACCCTCTGCAAGCTGACCCCAGCTGGGCAGCCAGAGGCCACTCCTCATGGGGTCCTCTGGGAGACAGTGTGGAAAAGATGGGAGGAAGTTTTTCTTTTCATGAGACCAATTAGTCATCTGACTAATGTGTCTAAATACAGTTCTTCACAAAACGGGAGGCCCAGCGTCCATGCATAATCTCAGATCCTCCCTATAATATGGCGTTGTGGAATTATAAGGCGCTGTTCAGGCCACATTTTCCTGATCTCTTTCTTCATTGATTAGAAGTGAAAAGATAAAGGAAAATGCACTTAGACAAGGACAGGAGAAACACCCCCAAACTAACTTTATCTTAAAATTTTAGAATGTCATGAATAATGAACACACACAAGGATTTGGGGAAAATGATCCCCATCATCATATTCTTGTTTTTTAAAAGCTCTGAAAGTTCTTTGTCTTTACTGTAATATATATAAGAAATAATAAATTCATAGACCTTCTCTACAATTATCTAAGAACTATGGAACCAGAAAGAGTCTTAAGCAGTCAATCCACTCTACTGTATTGATATTATTATTTCTATGCGAAGTTGCCACCCTTGCGATACAAGGTAAGCTCCACGAGGGAAGGCAATCTGCCTAGTTTACAGCAGTATTAAAACTGCAAAAAACAAGGCAAGGCACATGGTGGAAGCCTAATGAAATTTTGTTGAAGGGATGACTGAATATCTATTTTTAAAAGATATCACCTTAGTGGGCATCTCAATGGAAACCAGTTTTCCCATAGATCCAGTGAGTTTCTTTTTTTTTTTTTTAAGTTTATTTATTTTTGAGACAGAGAGAGATAGAGCATGAATGGGGGAGGGGCAGAGAGAGAGGGAGACACAGAATTGGAAGCAGGCTCCAGGCTCTGAGCCGTCAGCCCAGAGCCCGATGCGGGGCTCGAACTCATGGACCGCGAGATCGTGACCTGAGCTGAAGTCGGACGCTTAACCGACTGAGCCATCCAGGCGCCCCCAGTGAGTTTCTTTAAAAACTGTTTTGATGCTTATGGGGGGATCATCGGGGGATATGGTCTGTGAGGTCTTCACTGCATTGAAGAGATTCACAACCTAGAAAATACTGGGAAAACAGCAGTGTGATACGTTCCTCTGACTCTGATCAGCCCCGAATCCCTTGCTCCTTCTGCTCATGTTAAGTGAGTTTATGAGGAGATGTCCAGCTTCCCCTAGAAATATGTTTCAATTGATAGACTTTTCTCCTGCATCTAACCTAAAACTATCCTGCTATAAAGAGCTTGCTTAATTTTGTTTGCTCCTGAGTGCAGAAGAAGAAAGAGTTTGTCAATATATTTTACATTCATATTTTTGGGAAACCTGTTATCTTTCTCCTCCAATTTTTCTCCTCTAACATCAATCAACAATATTTACAAAGTCTCTATTATGAGCGTGGTGCTGTGCTTTCCCCTGGCTTCATGCCTTATTTACAAGAACTTTGATAACCTTTCTCATTCTTTTCTAAATTTTCTCCAATTTGCTCACAGCTTGCTTAAAATATGAATCCACAAAACTAGGCATACAATGGTGAGTGCATTAGAAAAAACACCTTGTGCATAGGTTTTTCAGGGAGACCTAGTCTCCCTTTATTCATATGCAGAAGAAGGGACATTGATAAATGAAGCCGCTATGCAGATGTGGCACAGGGAGAGGGGGTTACAACCACAGAGACAGGGTAAGGAACTTGATGTTTCCAAAATGCCTCTGTGGGGAGATAGTTTTTTGTTCATAGAAAATAAGCAGCACATTATAATCAAACTTTCAAAATGTTGGAAATTTTCTTCCTTTGTTTGGCTCTGTATCAGAGAGTTATTGCCACAATTACACTGTGAAGCAAACCATCTCCAAACTCAGAAGCTTACAAAAACAAGCATTTACTCTCATGCTAATGGGTCTCCAGATCTACTGCAGTTCAGCTGATTCTATCCACTGCTCTAGACTGGTGTTCGCTGGGCACCTTTGTGTCACCCGGGTCACCCGGGCTTGTCTCCTGGGTGTGAGTGGGTTCATCTCTGCTCCACATGTCCTCTCCTCCTCCTTGGACTAGTGGCTACGCTAAGTTCTTATGAAGAAGGGCAGGAGTGCAAGAAGCAAACACGTTGAAGGCCTCCATTCCTGTCTTGTCTGCTAAAATTCTTTGGGTTAAAGCAAGTCACATACCCAGGTCCAATGTCAGTGGGGGCAGAGGGGGATACGCACCCGCCGTGGGAGAAATAACATCTGCTTCTCAAACTGTGGGAGTGTATGTTTGCTGAACAGTAATCTCAATGATCACCTAGCCCACTTGACTTTAAACTTACAAAGGCAAAACTTGGGTCTGTTTTGCTTGGCACTGTATTTTCAGGACCCTGCACAGGTAGAGAGTGGTTCAAGGAACATTTGTTAAATGAATGAATGAATAAATGAACGAGGAAGCCAATTAATAGAGAACCAGCAATAGCAGACTAAGAATAGTATTGATAGCAACACAGTAGGCTATTTTCCTTATAACAAAGGCATTTCTTTTAATAAGACATTTCTAAATGTATGACACGATTTGTACTAAGGTAATTATAATGTGTGCACAAATATATTCATGTGTCTATATTCCGATGTCCTTTGTATTTGTCCTATGGTGAGCACAGCTCAAGAGATGCTCTTCTGGCCAGAAAGCCCTTCCATACCACATAAACACAAAGGCATCCTGTGACTTGAAGTGACTGTAGAGCCTCCCTCCCCACAAGCTATTCTGCCCTGAGCCTCTCTGCATGACCCGTGCATCTGCCGAACACGAATCACCCGGCAGAGATCGCTCGAGGCCAGCTTCCCCAGTTACTGTGGCCCTGGTCAGCTGGATCACATGGCTTGAAGCTTTGCTGCAGGGAGCACTTCAGGTGTCTCTGCTGTCCACTCCACTTAGAGTCAGCTGAGACAGCTCACGCTTCCCGGTCACCTGCCATTGCTGATCCTGACACCTGTGCTGGCAGCCGAACCGGACTCACTGCTGCAGCACCCGGCAATGTTGCCCGGTTACCCATGTTGACCATAGTTTCTGGGAGTACTGACGAATTGCCTGGGGAAGCCAAATAGTTTATCTAGGGCAGATCCAAGTCTGGCTGCTGAATAAATGGTTGAACTATGTTACATTTGGTCTAGATTGAAATTTCATGCAGAAAAAAAGTGGGGTGATTGGTTATTTCAACCATCTCAACAGAATGTAAATTTCAGGCAGGCAATTTATCTGTCTCGTTTGACATTATCAGCCCAGTGACTAGTACCAGAGCCAGCTTTTGGCATATATTCAGTTAGTATTCTTGGAATGCATGAAAGAAAAACATATGCATTCCTCAAATTATTTATATTTGGCTTTACAATGATTTTTTTTCAACACGCTATAATCCGATGTTGTCAAATTAGTAACACTTCAAAATTAAATGAAATTTGATTCAATAAGTTCTATGTTTAGAGAAGTAATAGGCACATAGTAAGCATTATATAGTATCTGATAAAGTAAAATAAGTTCCAAACCAGAATGAAGTGACTTTCTTTTTTTTTTTTTTTTTCAGTTTGGAACAAAGTACATATGGTCTAACTTCTCTGTTGTGGCTCTCTGTTCTCCCAAGGTCTCCCCTCTGATCATATCCCTTGAAGTGATGAGAGCGATAAAGACAATAGTGTGATAATGACACCTAGTATTCACTAAGCGTTTACTAGGCATCGAGCATTGTGCTAAGTATTTCGTGTGCATTATTTCATTTAATTCTTAAAGCAAATGTGTGAGGTGGAGCATATTATCATTACCTTTTGCAAAGGAACTCACAGCTCTCTCAAATAGTAAATGATGAAGCTAGTCTTTCTGATTCGAGTCTGTGTCTTTTACAGCTGTGTTTCCACCATGCAAGGGGCTGCAGAGTGGGTCTTCTACAATTAAGAATTCCATGGAGGACTTTAAAAAAAGTTTATATTTATTTATTTTTGAGAGATAGGGAGAGCATAAGAAGGGGATGGGTAGAGAGAGAGGGAGAGAGAGAGAATCCCAAGCAGGCTCTGTGCTGTCAGCATGAGCCTGATGCAGGGCTCAAACCCATGAACCATGAGATCATGATCTGAGCTGAAACCAAGAGTCGGTCACTTAATCCACGGAGCCACCCAGGCGCCTCCCATGGAGGACTTTGCAGATAGTTTAACTGAGATGCCAGAGGCTATCTATAGTGTCTCTTGGGTCAAGGAATCTGCACCGTTGGCAACTGCATGGGCCACGAGAAGATGTTTACCATGGTTTACTGCAGGAAAATTACTTTGAGCAGATCAGTGTGTGTGTGTGTGTGTGTGTGTGTGTGTGTGTGTGTGTGTGTGTGAGACTGTCAGCTGACATCCACAAAGCAGTCAATTACAAACTTTGCGTAGTTAGCTATGACTTTGTGTCACCCTAGAGAAGGTGAAGGTGATGTGTTGAGGTTCCTTCTTGAGAATCCTGCCCAGCTGAGGCTGTGCACAGGCTGACAGTAGCTCTTCTAATCCTTACCTTGCCTCTGACACTTCCCTGGATGGATTTTGTTGCCAGGGCTCTATAAGCAGCGATTCCCTTGGCAGCAAGAGAGAAAAGGGACCGAAGCTTGCAGCTTTCTGATCACTGTGTAACTCCTCATGGAGAAGATGGGTTGCTCATCCTTCAAAGTGACACCTGTGAAAGCCATGTTTGTCACTCACAGAGGGGCTGCCCATTCAGAGGGCAAAGAGGGGTTCCATTTTTCAGCTTTCAGTTTTAGCAAACGGCACAATTCCCCAGGTGATGTAATAGCACTCTGCTTATCAGGTTCGGTGGGACAGCTGCAGGGCACAGTCCCTATTCCCTGTAGAACAATTAACCTGGCATGATGCTATCATAAAAGGTGTGGGGAAAACATCCTGGACCTAGAAAGCTTGAACATAGCCCACTAGTCTAGCTGCCTCCTTTCAAGGGTCATCACCTTCCTCTATTGTACTCAGTGAAAAAGTTTGTCAATTCCACTGGGTTGCTACATGGCCCTTAACCACCTTTCTCAGTGCTGCCTGGTTCCTGCTCAAAATGACAGGTGTAGGGCCTCCTTCCACGTAAACCTGCAGTGCTGGTCCACAGGGAAATTATAATTTCCTTTACTGCTTTATCCTAAATTACCCAGAACCCCTAACCAAAGGCTGCTGTGTGTACAGACTAGTATAGCACAGCATGGAACAGGGTAACGTTAAAAATGGAAAACTGGGGGCGCCTGGGTGGCTCAGCCAGTTAAGCGTCGGACTTTAGCTCAAGTCATGATCTCATGGTTTGTGGGTTCGAGCCCCACATCAGGCTCTGTGATGACAGCTCAGGTCCTGAGACCTGCTTCGGATTCCGTGTCTCCCTCTCTCTCTGCCCCTCCCCTGCTCGCACTCTGTCTCTCCCTCTCTCTCTCAAAATCCCTACTTAAGCTCATAGCAGAGATAGGCCTTATTTAGAATGTTACCCAGTCTAACTGATTCTGGAAATAAATTATGCCAACACTCTGAGTGAACTTGGAAACAGACTTCCCAAACTGAGCCTCTTCGTGAGAACACAGCCTAGTCGCCACTTGATGGCAGCCTGAGAGACCCTGAGCAGAGGACTAGGGCTAGGCAACGTCCAGACCTCTGGCCACAAAACTGTGAGATAATAAACTCGTGTTGTTTTAAGCCATTACTTTTGTGATATTTTGTTTTGCAGCAATGCATAATTATTACAAGCCCCCACCTCATGGCATTGTTAGAATCTCATGAATTAAGGTTTTTAAGGTGTTTAGAATACTGCCTGGCACACTGTAAGGAGCTATTAACATTTTAAGGAATTTTATAAATTTCCTTTCATAGTTCCTTAGTCAGCAACTTGGGTGCTACTATGTGCCCACGTAATCCCTTTTTTCAAACTCCTTACGGCCTAGGGGAAAATAATTTATTAAAAATGTTTATAACTATGAGGAGTATTCTAAAGGAAAAATCCAGAATGCTATGGGAGGATATAAAGGGACCTTAGACTCAGGCAGGGATTAATTGAGGAAGTAATGTTTAAGTAGCAAAACGAAGGCTGAGTAGCAGAAGGGGATAAACAGCGGAAGGAAGAAGAGTCTAGATCAGCGCTGTGCAGAACTTTTTGAGAGGCTGGAAGGGTCCTATGTCAGTTCTGTGCAACCCAGGAGCCACTGGCTACTTACGGCAATTGATGGCTTTAAAGGTGGCCAGTGCAACCGATGCACTGACTTGTAAATTTCATTTACTTTTAAATCATCTGCATTTAAATAGGTCCACGTGTGGGTCGTTGCTACAGTGTTAGAAGTGTAGGGAAAAGGGAGCAACATGTACAAGGATCCTAAGGCTGGACAAAAGTGTTTTATTTGAACAACTGGAAGAGAAGTCCAGTTTAACTAAGCTGACCCTTCCATGCTTATAGTTCTGTTACTCAAACAACAACATTAGCGAACACTTGTATGGTACTTATTTTGTGCCAGCACTGTTTGAAGCATTTGCAAACTTATTCATACCTCAGAACAGCTTAAAAAATTTTTGTTAATGTTTACTTTTGAGAGAGAGAGAGACAGAACACAAGTTGGGGAGGGGCAGACACACACACACACACACACACACACAGAAATTGAAGCAGGTTCCAGGCTCTGAGCAGTCAGCACAGAGCCCAAGGTGGGGCTCAAACCCATGAACCCTGAGATCATGACCTGAGCCAATGTCAGATGCTTAACTGACTGAGCCACCCAGGTGCCCCCCTCAGAACAGCTTTTATTACCTGCATTACCTGTAATGCATTGCCTGTATGACAAAAGTATGGTGTGGCTCAGCTAACTTGCTTATGGTGGTGTAGCTAGTGATAAACTAAGCTGGGCAGGATGGGTCCAGAATCTGTACTTCACCGCACAATATTCACTGACATACAAACCAAAAGGGATTATAAGGTGTGTTTGGGAGCAGGGGATGTTATGCCCAGAATTCGTGATCTTTATGCAAAAGCAAAAGAGCCTTTATTCGAGCTAGCTCAAGCTCAATCCCCTACCTGCACCGACGCAGCGGTGAGATACCAGGGAGAGAGAGCGAGTTTCAAAAGCACAAAGGTTTTATAGGGGTCTAGGGGCAGTTGGTGAGGTAATGGCTGTGGCCTCAGCCGATTGGCTGGGGAAGGGTCGTGGCCTCGGCCGATTGGCTGGGGAAGGGTCGGAGTCCTGTTACGCAGTTCGCTGGGCGTGTTTTGATCAGGAAGTTTGAACCGGTGAGCGGGAGGTTACTCAAGGGGAGGAGGCGTGGTCTAGGTTTCTGCGATTTTTCCGGAAAAGGGGTCCTGTCGGGGACATAGTCACTCAAGGTGGAGGACACAGAACAAGATGGAGTCGGCTGGCGTAGGCCCGCCCTTTCAGGGACTCTACTTCTCTGCTTAGGCCACTGTGCCTGTATATGTTGTAGAAATGAACTATCTTCTGATGGAAAAGAAATGTTGTAAAGTAATAAAAAGCGATGTGCGTATCTAATGATCTCTTTTGGAGGAAACATGTTGTTATGTGCAATTGTACTCTTTGGAACATCTTTGGCATTCCTACTGTTTATGATGTCCTTACCGAAGCGTAGAGGGGGGACGGTTTTCCAACATGGGGAACACCTCCTATGTTTTGCTGTAACTTGATCGATCATTTAATAATTGTTTTCATAAACCTGGGGAGTCAGTGGCATATGACACAGTAATTATTTTTTGTTTTATACTAGTCATAACAACAAAACTACCTTGTATAAAATCTTAAAACTTTGAGAACTGAATTTCTACTTGCAAAGGTAAACAACGGATGCTTAGACCTGTTTCAGAGAAGTTCTTTCTGTATATATTGGTATTATGTAAGACATTTGGGAGTATGAAAAGAATGGCTGCTTCTTTGTCCTGCATTTTTAGGAAACTTGTAGCACTAAAATATCCCCTATGGAGGCATGGTTTAGTGTCAGCATCTCTTGGGTGAAAAGGAGACAGGATAGAAAAGAACTCCCAATCTGTTTTGAACATTTTAACGAAATTGTGAACCCAGCGGATGTTTGGAGACTACACCACCAGAGGGAGTGGGATTACATTTTTAAACATTTAATCCCATCACTAAACATACTCTACTGGTTGATTTAGGGCTGTAGTTAAAGGTGATTTCATACATGATTAAAAGCCAAACTCTGTTGAGGAAGAACAGATGCTCCAATTACCTTTGGCTTTATTTAATTGGATTCCTGAAAATAAGAAGTGCCTAAAAGATTTACTGTCAGAGCTTTGATATAAAAGGATGCAGCATTTGTCAATATTATCAGAATGCTAAGGAAGTGCCATAGTGGTATATGCTAACTAACTTGAATGTACGTTAAAAAAAAATACATTAACTAAAAACAAAAACAAAAACAAATTTGGAATACTTGGAAAAGCAGCTTAAAGAGTAAAGGAACCTATGGTTATCATTTGGAAGTTACTTTTATCCACTACTATTATGAGCTGTATCACCCGTCTTGTTGGTTGCAGGTTGTTTTCTCCTTGTATTTGTGATTTTCAACTTTGAAACTAATTGGAGCTTGTAAATATCACAGACATATTGGTTCAAATCCCCTCTGGAGCTTCCTGTCATCTGAACTACCCCCCTCCCCTACCTGGAGGGCAGGGAGAGACTGAAGAAAAGGCAGAACACTCCAGATTGGTAGGTGGTGGGTTTAAAAAGCAAAGGAATTTACTTAGAAGGCTTGTCTCAGGCGGCTGCAAGATGAATAGATCTCCACATCCGTCTGCCAAATGTTAAAAGTTTATCTAGAGGCCTTAACTGGGTTTGGTCATGTATACTTCCCGACGATCTCAACACCACATCACTGTCTCAAGTCTACGCCTTTGGAGCCACTTCTGAAGTGGGGAAGGCAGACGGAGCCACATCCCAAGGACAGGGGAAGGCCTGCGGAGCCTCTGATTGCCAGGGTCCAGCTCACAGGTCAACTGGCAGTCACGTCCTCTCCATGACCTCCCCCAACAAGATAACCAAATACAATTCTTAGATTAAAAAAGAAAGCCTAGACGTCAATATCTAGATTTTAAAATACAGTGGAATAGTCTGGCATCAAGAAATCTCCAGATAGAAAGAAATATTAACTTCAACCTGGGAATAACTGCCTATCTGCGCATTTGAAGTATGAATTCCTAGGGAAAACACTGCCAGGTAATTCTCGGGGCCAGGCTGGGAATTCTCCTGGCTGGAGACTGTACCGTCTCCTGAGGCCGCACGTTCCGTCTTGACACAGCTGGCACCACTAGGGTGCGCCCCTTAAAATGAGCGGGATCCTTCAGTCCTTGTTCCTCTCATACGCCATCTCTCTTTTCACACGGTAATGATGCTCCACATTTATTGTGTTCTCACCATGTACAGATACCGCCCTGCGTGATTTAAGCGCACCATCCCGTTCCGGCCTCGGAACAACTCTAGGAAGTGAGTTCGATTTTTATTCCCAGTTTACCAGTGAGAAGACTGTGGGGACTGCAAAGCCCAGGAAATATTTGAAAGGATCAATTGGCCTTCTTCCTTCCCTTCGTCCTTCCCCCATTTATTCTGTGCTGGATATAGTGTTTGGTGGTGGGAATAAAAAGACGAATGCAGGCTGATCCATGCTTCTTAGAACTTATTGCCAATGGGGAAGACAGTCCTATAACAGAGTGCCACAGGAGCCCCGAGAGAAGAAGAGAAGTTTCGATCCCATGAGAGATTCCAGTGGAAGACATGCCTGAGTTGAAATGTACAAGAGACTCTCCTGGCAGGGAGGGGTTGAGGGGTTAGGAGCGGTCAGGGCGATGTGTGCCTTCCAGGCAAAGGAAGGGCCGAGTCTCAAGGTGAGAAACAACCAGGAATATCTTGTCAGCTTGGCTGAAGTGTGGGGTTGGAGGAAAATCTTGGGAAAAGACAAGTTTGGAAAGTAAGAGGGGGGGTGGTCTGATGTGAAAGGCATGGCATTTATGAACTAGAACTTCATCTTAACCTTGTACGTGATGGAGAACCTAATACAGTGATTTCACTAGGAGAGTGATGTGATGACACTTGTGTTTTGGAAATATCCGAAATGGTGTGGAAGGCAGATTGGAAGGGGATAACACTAGAGGTGTGGAACCACGTTAGGAGACTGGGAGTTAATCTGGCTGAGACATGGGAGAGGGGGCTGGATCATAGCAGTTAGCAGTGGGGGTCTAAGGAGAGGGTCTCTCCTCAATTATCACTTCTCCAGCCTGATCTCAAGAGGGCCTGGAGCACTCTCCGTCGCTTGGAGCTCTGTCCTGAAGCCTGGGAGGATTTGGTTCTGATCCTGGCTCTGTGTTCACACAACTGTGTGCCAGTGGACATGTCACTGAAACTCTGGACCTCAGTGGCCTCATTTGCAGAATATCAAACATGCTAGATGATCTCTGAAGCCTCTTTCAGGTTCTATCTTCGGTCTTTCCAGTGAATGGCATGGTTTCTTTGTATCCATTTCAAACCGGATGCAGTGGTATATCCAGAATACATGAATAACCTCTGGTGTGGAGTAGATACTTGAGTAGAAAAGAAACTTGAAAATCATTTAATGCATGAGTTTTCATATTTCTGATTAGCTGTAGAATATTTCATTCAAATGAAATATTATGCAAAAGCTCAACAAACAAAACAGATGGAAGCTGACAACCTCAGGCAGATGTGAAGGTAGGAGAAGGGAACCCTGCCTTGCTCAGTGGGAAGCTCTTAGGGGACTCCCAGGGCTTAAGCTTGATTAAGCTGGGCAGGCTCCGGGTGGGGCATTCAGTTGTCCAGCTCCAGTCAAGGAATGAGACAGATCATGACCCCATGGTCATGGAGTTAGCGACAAAGTTGAGATAGGATCTAAGCCTTCTGTTTTTTCTACTGTTGCGTGGTGAGATAAGATCCTCAAACTAATGCTTTCTTGGAAAGTGCAATGTCAAATACCTTGTAAAACTTTTTGCAGTGCACGATTTGGCAACACCATTTTGATGTTTTTCTCACACTAAACTTATGATAACATTATAAGGGCATAAGACATTGGGGAATCAATTGCCCGTAGATCCTTGTTTAGGAATGAATTATGACTTGTTTTCTGAAGAAAACTTTGACCTTTCCTGGATGGAGATGGTGGAGATTGTATGTTCCTTACGTGGGCATGCTCGCTGTTAAAAAATTCATCAGGCATCATCAAAAATAGTCTTCAACTTATTGCTTGTTAAAGAAGGTAAATGGGTCTTTCTTTAAGTAGTAATACAGAATATTTGGCTCCAAGGAATTGCCTGCGATAATCAGTATCAATTAATCAATTAATTATGCAAATTAAGCTAGTTAGCACCTGACACTGTGCTAGGCATTGGAAATACAATGGTGAGCAAAGACAGAGCCAGCAGCTGCCCTCGTAGAGCTTCTGGTCCAGTGAGTGAGCTAGACAGGTAAAGACAGCTTTCCAGAAGATGCAGCTTCTAGTGTGAGACATGGAGGAGAAGCCCCAGACAAAGGCAGATGGCAAAGTGTTGTGGGTGAGAGCTTTCCAGACGGAGGGAACAGCACATTTATAGATCCAGAGGTGAGAGAGAGCATGACTTTTTCAGCAATCTCAAAGAGGTTCATTTAGGCAGCTGGAATGAGGGGAACAGTCCGGGAGTTGAGGCTGGAGATGTGGAGGCCAAAGTCTATTCAGTGATGACGGGTGTGGAACTCATGCTGAGTCCTGTTTGAACCTTTGAGGTGTTTGAAGCAGAGCCTTGTTTTAGGGAAAGCAGACTGGCTGTGGTTTGGAGAATGGATTAGAATTGGGCAAACCAGCTAGAAGGTTGTGTGGTAATCCAGGCTGAAAGGAGGGTCACCTGGCCTCGAGTAGTGGCATTGAAAAAGAGGAGGAAAAGACCAGCTGGGAACTATCATCAATGGGATTTGGTGATATTAACCAGTTTCTCATTTGAGAGTCTCAGTATTTACAGAGACCTTCCTGAAGGATAGAGAGCCTGTGAATCTCCAAACTTTGGTTTTGGATCAGTTAAGAATTATAAGAGGGCATTGTGTTTGAAGTGTTTTATCAATGTGATTTTACTCCATAGTGCTTTAACATTGTGCCATCAGGTTATATGGTCTTACATCTTCTTATGGATGTTTCTCAGACTGTTGTTTAGAACATTACATGGGATCCTTTATAGGAAGATCCTGGAAAACTTACTCTCACGGTGCACACCAGTAATGACTTCTGTTTCTCCTGACTTTGTTTTGAGCTCTGACCATGATAAGTAGTTTTAGGGACCACAAGTTCCTCTTTGGTTGGTGTCTGGGAAGCCCAAGCCAAATGATTGTTGCTTCCAGCAAAATGTATTAGCCCTTGTGGCATTTACTGACCTCATTCTGGCTTCATTTTCTGCTTTCCATTTTTGTTGTTGTTGTTTATTTATTTTTAAGAGAGAGAGAGAGAACACGCACGCGCTGGGGGTGGGGGGGTGGGGAGTGGGGAGGGGCAGGGAGAGGGAGACGGAGACACAGAATCCGAAGCAGGCTTCAGGCTCTGAACTGTCAGCACAGAGCCTGACATGGGGCTTGAACCCACCAACCATGAGATCATTATCTGAGCCGAAGCCAGACGCTTAACTGACTGAGCCACTCAGGCACCCCAACTGGTTTCTATTTTTAATTTTACTTTCTTCCCAGTTCCTTACTTGCTCGTTATTGTTTTAAGTCTCAAAATGTAGTATCTTTGCAAGCCACTTTGATTCCATTTGGAATGAGATTTACTATAATAATTATAATAATGTGAAGAAAATTTCTTGTATCTTTGTGCCACAGAACAATTAGAAAGTTAATATATATAACTTTATATAATATATAATATCTCTCTCATTATATATTATATTATATATTATATTATATATAATGTATATGTGTATATTATTAATGTATATGTGTACATTATATATAATGTATACGTGTATATACACATATATGCTTGTAAGTGTTTAATTTTGAATTGAAAATTTAGATTCAAGTTTTTGAAAGTCTAAGGGTTTCTCTTGACTTACAAAGCAAAAACATGCCTTTCTCAGTCCTCTTTCCTCGGGATTATAATTTGAATATCACCACCTTCTTCCTTCTGATTTAAGCTGAATAGTAGCATTTTATGTTTTTGTAAGGAATCACTTATTTTCACCAGTACTTCTGTAATTTTTCATATGGGAGAATTTCTGAGTATTTGCAAAGATTCATTTAAAAATATAAATGTGGTTATATTGGGTTAGTCTTTTTCTGAGTCACAGAAATAACTCTCTCCTTTCCTTCAACAGTCAGGCTCTGTATTACATACAGAAATATGGATTTAAAAGATTTATTCATGTCTGAAAGAAACTGGGAATCTAGTGGGGGAGGGAAGTTAATCCCATCGATCTTCACTATAGTGAGATAAATGCCTCCACGGGGTGGGGGGCGGTAAGCACAGTGAATACCTTAACTTGCCAGGTCCCCACTTTTGCCTTGGAACAGCCCTGCTGTGTCAAACTCCCTGCATTTCTTTGTTCTGTGTCTGATTGTACACCGTTATGCAGACCCAGCCTGTGTGGGTGTCTGACTTCTGGCTCCCCATTTTTAAGTTAGAGGGTTTGGAGTTATATGCCATACAAAAGGCTGCAGCTCCTATCCAGACAAAATATTATTGCAGGTAACATTTAATGCCAGATTTTGCTTAATGGAGTCAATTCCACGTTGCTTTGTTAATGATGAGTGGAAGATTGCTTTGCTGATCTGATCTGGAATCAGGGAATTCTATTAAAGGACACGTTCTGCAGAAAGGACGTTCTCAAATCTCTGATCAATACGCTTTGCAACACTGGCATTGATTTGCATTGGTGGATGTAGTAGAATCCAAAAACGGCCACAGTTTTTTTGCAGCAATCCCATCAAGAGGCAAAATATTTTTCTCCACCTCACGAATCTGGGCTAGCCTTATAACATGCTTTGGCCAATAGAATATGGCAGAAGCAATACAGTGCAAGTTCTGAGTCTGGGCTTCAAGAGGCCTTGCAACTTGGCTCTCACTCTTGGGATTTGATTGCTGTCTTGAACAAGACCGGGTTAGCGTGCCGGAGGATGAGCCCACTCGTTGCTGTGAGAGAGGCCATCCTAGGCTGGTCAGTCCCCAGCTGACCCGCAGATGCATAAGTGAGCCCAGCTGAGATCAGAGAAGCCTGGACAGATCAGCAGAAATACCCAGCTGACCAATAGGTGGTGAGAAGTAACAAATGGTTGTTATTTTGAGCCACTAAGGTTTGGGGTTCTTTGGTGTGTGGTAAAAGCTAGATGGTAGGAGTGCAGTTTGGACATCACTGCAGTGGTATGCATGTGCTAGTGGACTTTAGACCAGAGTAGAAGAAAGGAAGGAAGGGTGTTAAAGAGAAAGGAAGAGGGGCGCCTGGGTGGCTCAGTCGGTTAAGTGTCTGACTTTGGCTCAGGTTGTGATCTTGCAGTTTGTGGGTTCGAGCCCCGCGTCGGGCTCTGTGCTGCCAGCTCAGAGCCTGGAGGCTGCTTCGGATTCTGTGTCTCCCTTTCTTTCTGCCCCTTCCCTGCTCACACTCTGTCCCTCTCTTTCTCTCTCAAAAATAAGTAAAACATTAAAAAAAAATTAAAGAGAAAGGAAGAAGAGGAGAACATACACTCACTACCTTCTGCATGCCCAGCTGATGATCCTTTTTTTTTTAACTTATATCAATGAAGAAACAAGTACACAAATCTTCTGAACATTGTAGTAGATTGCCCATAAGGAAGATTCAAGCTCCTAATTAATTATGATTCCCAAAAGATTTGTCAAAATGAGCCCATGTTATTTATGGCAGTGAGTTTTAAAATATCAACCCCCTAATGAGAAAAGATATAATTCTATTTATTTCCTCATATCTAAAGACAATATAATCCATTTATCAACCCTACCCCCAGTACCCAAAACATGAGGGGTAATATTGTAATTTATTATGCCAGAAATATAATTCACATACGACTGGAAAATAGACATCGTAGGTTTCACTTTCATTTAACAGAGCCCTTGCCGGGCATCCCCCCGTCTGCTGAGTCCAGGGTTTAACTAGGGAGGATAGAAAGACGAGGAAGACAAATCTTTGATCCAATTGGGAAGGGTGAGGGCGGGCTGGGGATGGTGGGTGCTGTCATATACTGACAATAAGGGCTGTCACTAATTCACCAAAGGGCCTCTCTAGCCTCAGTTTCCCCATTTGTAACCCGGGGAAGTTGCTCCATTTCTGGTCTTGACATACGTCAACCTTTCCTGAGTGAGGGTACGTGCTTTGCCCTTTCTTCCAGAAAGTGGTCCTGATGCAAGATTTTCTTTATTACAACGATTCTCTCAGGCCTGAACATGTTCTGATTGTCTGGTGTGTGGCCGGCACCCTGAGAACCCCTGGCCACGTTGTACTGAACAATGCAGTCCCTGCCTTTGAGGAACTTAAGTGTACAGTGTGGGAAAGACCATGCAGTATAGAAAAAGCTCCGATGGGGCAAATAGCTGAGCCCTCCGGGAAGGGTGGTGCTCAGAGAAGGCTTCCCAGAGGAGAAATGCCTTTGCAAATAGCTGAAGGATGAGTAGCATTGGTCAGATGAACAAGCATTTGTAACTACTACCCAAGCATCGATGGTCTTACTGCATAGAACCAAGTGATTATAACTCATCACGTATGTACAGAAAACTGTGTACTTTGTTAGCTCAAGAATCTGAAGGCTTTTGGGGTGCCTGGGTGGCTTAGTCAGTTAAGCATCAGACTCTTTTTTTTTTTTTTTTTAATTTTTTTTTTTAATGTTTATTTATTTTTGGGACAGAGAGAGACAGAGCATGAACGGGGGAGGGGCAGAGAGAGAGGAAGACACAGAATCAGAAGCAGGCTCCAGGCTCTGAGCCATCAGCCCAGAGCCTGACGCGGGGCTCGAACTCACGGACCGTGAGATGGTGACCTGAGCTGAAGTCGGACGCTTAACCGACTGAGCCACCCAGGCGCCCCAAGCATCAGACTCTTGATTTCAGCTCAGGTCATGCTCTCGTGGACATGAGATCGAGCCCCGCCTCAGGCTCCACAAGAGAGTGGAGCCTGCTTGGGATTCTCTCTCTCTCTCTCTCTCTCTCTCTCTCTCTCTCTCTCTGCCTCTGTCTCTTCATCTCTCTCTTTCTGTCTCTGTCCCTCCCTTGCTCATGTGCTCTCTTTCTCTCTCTCAAGATAAATGAATAAACATTTTTTTTAAATCTGAAGATTTTAGGACTACTTTGAGATGTTACAAAACTTTTTATGTACTCGTTGTCATGGAGTCCTGTTTTATTATTTATGAGAACACGAAGGGACAGAAGAATTAGAGACCTTTAGTCAGACTTCATCACATTCACTGGAAAGGAGATAATTGCAATTACTGAAGAGATTAATGTGGAGGCAGGCGGCACTCTCCAACACATTGCACATAAAAACCCAGCAACACTGGAGAATAGAGCTAGAATGGGCGTTAGGATTGATCGTGTGTGTGTGTGTGTGTGTGTGTGTGTGTGTGTGTGTGTGTGTGTGTATTCATTTTCAGAGCAGGGAAGTCAGAGATCAGGGAGTTTGGAAAATTACTCTAACAATTACTTTTTGAATTTTGAATACCTTAATACTTCTCCTAACGATACAAAAGCATGTTACTGAGCTGACGATCCTTTGGCAGCGAGACTGACTGATCTGACTGCTCTGTCTTGTGGGTGGGAGGCTGCATAAGCGACGGCCCCTCACTGCCGTCCATACAGAATAGAATGGAGAATTCACACCCCAGCTCCTGGCTCCTGTTATCACACAGTCGCCCAGGTTGCACGTGTCCCCTGCACTTTCAGGCTGCACGCGGGTTTGATCCAAGTGGATCCACTTTCATGTCTCAGCATCAACGGGGAAGCCCTGGGGCAGGAGGCTGGAGGTGCTTGGCATTGGCAGGAGGTGGGGTGCTGCCAGGCTGTGTCTGTGTGAAGTTGATGGGGATCCATGCAGAGTTGGTCCCTGCAAAGGTGAAGCAAGAGCAAGTGAACTGAAGCATGAAAGGTATTTGGTACAACCATTTAGCTTTTCTCTTGAGAGGTGTACTCTTTCTGGTAAGTAAGGAACCTCCTCTAACATCAGTTAGGTAGTCAGAAAAATCAAAAAAGACAAATGTCCACTTCAGCACTGATGGTCTGTGTTATCTCAGTGTGTTTGAGGAGCAAATTTTATTGATGGGTATCACTGACACTGGAAATAATGATGAGGTAAAACCTTGTGAACATATTTCTTACAAATTAATAGTTCTCGAAGCTGAAGGCAAAGTCATTCCTGAGATTGATTTTGGCCATAGCTATTCAAGATGTGGATGTATTGAATATATATATATATATATATATATATATATATATATATATATATATATGTTTTCTGGACTCTTTGCCTTGTTGATACATTCTAATGAGTTTTAAATATTCTATTCTCTGATTTTTCCATACTATTCATAATGTTCCTTTCCAATTACTGTGCCTTCATTATTGTTTATTGATCGTTGTTTCAGAAACTGGTAAACATATACTTGAACATGCACAGTATGCCCTTGGAAAACAAAGGATAAAGAAAATAAGATTTGAAAATTTAATGCAGTGTTTAGAGAAAGAATTCAAGCCTATTTTGATTATAATGTTTTAGTGACTTGACTTTCACGTGTCAAAGTCATCCTGAATGTTTATGGTCATCATGCCAGAGGGAAGAGAGAACTCTGAGTGACCTGTACGATCTCTCTCTGGCTGGGAAATGCTCACTTTCCCTTTCCTTTAGTAGAATCAGTCACATAGCCCCCGTACAACCACAAGGGGGCAGGAGATGCAATTCTGTGGTATGCCTACAATAAAGGAGAACTGTGGATATTTGGCAAATAATACCAACCACTACTCCGGCAGGGTTGACATTTTTAGCTGGCAATGTTACAGAAAACCTTGTGAGATAAGTCATATGCAGCAGGTTTGAAGCTGTGGCATGCATGGCATTTTAGATGTTGAAATTAAAGTCTTATTTGTAAAAGGAAGACGTAGCAGGTTTTAATGTATAACCACCAACATATCTGTTTAAAGAGGTTAACCGAATATTTATTAGTCAATAAGAATAGTGGAAAATGCAATCTCAGTATTACTGGGGCTCTCCTGCTGCAGGATTGCACAGTCAGGGGAGATCTTTGGCTAAGCTCAAGCTTCAGGGAGACATGCTGGTCTTTGGTCCATTTGTCTCTGCTGAGATGTACACTGATCAAGCCCATATTCCATATCTCGGAGCTAGCAGCTCTGCTGCCTTTGGGCCAAGCTTGGAGATACCAGAATCTCTACTGAGGCTGTGAAGTCCAAGGCTAATAGCCCAGCGTCCCTCTGGGTACTGCCCTGTGATCTCTCTGAGGCCATTCCCTGGGGCACTGCCATCAGGCAGGACTGGAGTCCCTCCCGTGCCTGGGGACCACCAACTTTGGTGCTGTTGTTAGTCTGAAGCATATTCTCCAGGTCCTCATGCCTTCTCAAAGGACAGGAAGAACTGCTGACCTAGAGCATCTTTTTCTGCAAAGCACTTAAATTCTGTGGCCCACGTATTCCATTGGTCTGCCAGTGTGATTCCAAGATCTGCCCCATGTGATTGCTGTCATGGAATTGTTGAAGGGATTAAAGGAGACTCCTGACAGCAACTGACATGGAAATTCCTAATGATGTGAAATGAAACGTCCAAGTGAATTAGCTTTAGTAATAAAGAATGGGCAGGGCAGGGATGGGGTTGGGAGGAAGACATTGATATTTATTGTGCACCTACTATGTACCAGGCCTTGGTAAGATATTTTCATATGTTATCTCACTTAACCATCATAGCAACACTATTAAGTAGTGAGTGTGAGCCCATTTTTACAGACGGAAAACTAAAACTCAAAGTGTTCTATGTATCCATAAAACAAAATAATAATGATAGCTACCATTTATGATGCTTTTATATGGCAACCACTGTTATAAGGTCTTTATGAATATAATAGTTATTTTACAGTTTATTTATTTTGAGAGAGAGAGAGCAGGGGAGGGGCAGAGAGAGGGAGA
Organism: Panthera pardus; assembly: GCF_024362965.1. Taxonomy (NCBI): domain Eukaryota; kingdom Metazoa; phylum Chordata; class Mammalia; order Carnivora; family Felidae; genus Panthera; species Panthera pardus. The sequence continues at coordinate 97,036,956 of NW_026526810.1, read as the reverse complement.
GAGAGAATCCTAGACAGCTGTCAGCATGGAGCCCAAACAGGGCTCAATCCCACAGTGAGACCATGACCCAAGCTGAAATCAACAGTCAGATGCTCAACCCACTGAGCCACTCAGGCACCCCTATGTCTCTATGAATATAAAATTATTTAGTCTACCATGGGGTAAATACTATTAAAAAACAAAATTCAACCAAATAAATTTTAAAGATATAATTGCTTTTATCAAGCAATATCTAGCATGTACAAGGAAGCTCACAAAAGTTGTACAAATGGAAGGTTTTTGTAGGAAGGAGAGTGAGGCAAGAAGTTACTAGCAAAGGAAAAGAAAGGATTGTTTCAGCTAAAATCACCTTCCCTTAGGGGGAAGGGCAGGGAATCTTATTAGGTGGATTACCTCATCTTCCTTTGGGGGATGGAGAGGGCCCATGTGACAGAATCCTCCCTGATGTTGATCAGAAAATTCCTGACTGAAGAGTTAAGACTACATTTCTGGGGGAAGTTGAAACTGCAATTAGGTTAGGTATAAAGTTCAGATTTGGTGACTTAGCTTGAGTGACACCATTTTGGGCCTGTTGTTTTCTTCTTAACAGTACAATATTCTTATTTTGCAGATAAGGAAGTTGAGTCATGGAGTTTGAGAGACACCCAAGGTCACACAGCTAGAAAATGGGGAACAAGACTTGACCCCTGGCAGTCTGGATCCAAAGTCCATGTTCTAAATCATTGTACTATATGGCTGAGGGATGGGGTGAGGAAAAGAGGTTGGGAGGGGGGAGAGAAGACAGACAGACAGACAGACACACACACACGCACACACACACACGTCATAGACAAATTCTCAAATTTGAATGTATATGTTGAAATGACTTCAGACTTTCCCCCAAAGGATTTCAACACATTTCCAAGGAAATGAGCCTCAGAAATAGTCCTATGATGGAGCCTGGTGCCAGAGGTCAATGAAGAGTGGACTATCCCCTGATTTCATAGACAGGTACTGAGTGCTAGTCCTCTCAAGCCCTTTCAATCCCACTATTGGCTGAAAGGCAAATTAACAATGCCTAACATTGCCTAAGATTGGAATAGAAAGGCAGTATCAGTGTTCCAAATGGGACAGCTGATGACCTGGTGGTTAAATGCTCAAAACAGCATTCCTGAAAATGGAATAGGAACACTACTTTTTTTTTCTCTCCAGATGCTAGTGCTTATCACCTAGTTGGCTAGATGCCAGATGCTTTTAAACACAAACACTGTGCAAACTACCTGGGGTCAACTCTGTAAATAGTGCTGATGATTATACAAGGCAACACTGGCCCATGGGTATTAAACCTAAACATTCTTGGCTCTCCAAACAGCCAAGTTACTCTTAGCTCAAGGAGGTAGGGGCACTCTATGAGAATCCTCCTTTTAGCATCTTTTATTGGTAACTCCGAATAGGTGGTCAAAAAGATTAAGCAACTTGTTCCTGCCATGGAAAGAAGACTAAAATCCAGATTTTCTGGCCTCTAGCTGCTAATCACAGTAAAGAAGACTAGATTCCATGGATTTTATTTTACTAACCCTTCCAAAGTATAAAGGCTGATGCAGTCTTTTAAAATGATTTTACGACAGACTGTACATCTTTGAATAGAATTTATGTTCAGTGATCATAGTTTTTAATGTTATTCCTTGGTATAGTTATTTTAGCATCAGACATAAAGATTGTAAGTGACTATCATATAAACCATTTTACAAATCATATGCCTTTTTTTTTATAACACAAATGGTCAAGTTTTATATACTCAATTAGTATGAATACCTAATCTGACTTGGTTAGATGATCAAAGTGAATATGGTCTAGCTATTAAAACACACTTGGAGTCATAGATGTCCTGTGCTAATAATGCATTAGAAATATTCCTGCCTACAAACCACATTTTTCTAAACTGAGTTATGATTTACCCGGAAAATTGATTTACTATTTGATTTAATAGGGAAATTGGCTGTGTGAAACTGGCTACTATGAGGAACCATTTTCGAATCAAATAACCACCTTCAGTCTTCATTTGTTCAATTATATCTTTCCTCATTTTTTTCAGAACAGATTTGAGACACTTGGGTATTTCACATTTTGTAAATTTCAATTTTTGTATTTGGGTTTGTGAACACTGGTGGGCTGACCATATAAAAATGTTTTGTAAAAATTCTCTTCCCCTCAAAAGAAGTTCCATAAACTTTTAATGACATGCAACGTGAAATTTGAAAGGTTAAAAAACTTTTCTCATATGCAACAGAGAGTGCTTATCAACTAGCAGAAATTTGCTTCTCATTGTTGATCAATTAATAATTGTAGAATTTCAGTTCCATTAAAAAAATGTGTGGCCTAGACTGTGGTATGTGCTTGCATTTACTGTTTTAGTCACCCTATTACAGATGATTAGGGAGACACTTGTAAATGCTCTGCTGTTTTGAAATTAATTCCCAGGTCAGTCAGAGATTTTTTAAAATAATTTATTTTAGGAAACATAGACTCTTGTGGGTATAATATTTACATTATTTAAATTTATGCTGAATTTGCTGTTTGTACGAATGATGAGATTCAGTTAAGTACATTTCTAACCACTACTCTGGACATTTCTAAAAACAAAGCAACACTAGGAAGAAGGCAATAATTTACAGAGTAAGTGTAATTTAGCTCTTAAATACATTATGGTAAAATAAGTTATAAGCATTAATAGGGCAAAACCACTTGTCTTTAAAGTCTGTGTATATTCGTATTCCTATTACACCAGAAGGTTTTTGCTGGAGTAGTTTCTTAATTTCTCTCTCATTGAATCATTGATATATTAATATGCTATGGATTATGATGTTATTAAACACATATTAGATGTAATGCAGGCAAATTTGTCTTATAGTAACTTTAAACAAAAGGGACATCTTAGTGTGAACAACCCATTTCACCATGTACAATGCATACATTTTGTATAAGGTTTGCCACCGAAATAAAAATAATAAAAGTACCAAAGTGTGCTGAAAATCACTGTCGGGGGTGGGGTGTTGGGCAGCAGAGTATAAAGGCATAATCCTTCCATTTTTGCTTTAAATCTCAGTTCCTCACCATTGCATCCAAGGTTGGTTTTTCCTTTAAGTTCATTTTGACCTTTAAGTTCCTTCCATCTTTCCGCGCCCAGGAAGCAGGTGTGGGAGGAAATTGGCTATTTTATGAACCCTCCCTTCTCCAGCCACAATCATTTCAGATTCACTCCACTCTCAAAAATCTGTGCTAGGCTTTGTGTCTGGATGAAACCCCTTAACACGTTGTGGAATTTAATCCTGCATTTTCCTATGCTTAAATCTAATTCATCTTTTAAAAAGTTTGCACATTTCTTCCCACTTAAGGACACACAATGGGGAAAATGCTTGAAGGCAGAATGCTGTGATTGGCTCTTTGGAGGTTTCTGAAGGGGCACTGAGGTCAACTTGTTCCCCCCACCTCCTCCCTAAATTTTAGAAATGTGAAATCTGGCAGGGATGTGTCTTAAACTGGGTCTGGATGGAAAATGAACATAATGACCTCTAAGCTGATGAGGTGACACCTGAACCCCCATCCCCTTTAGTTTCTGAGTTGAAATTTTGAAGATTGTTTTCAGGAGGCTGTGACCACCAACTGAATAGAGAAATCATCTCCACTACTCACTGATTCTAACCCGGTGGGTATCTCACGAAAACAGAAGAGTTACACCTGAGGGGAGGGTGTTGGCTCTGAACACACAGCTCAAGGACGTTCTCGACTCAGATGGAAAGTCTCTAGGCTGCAGCTAAAACTTTCATCCGTCCAGATATTTACAGTTTGAAGGGCTTCCCCCCTGATGTTTTTGGCAATAAAGGGAGAAAATCATTTCTCCTAAGGGCATTTGAAACTGGCAAAATAAACATGCTGTGCACAGCTGAGTCTCCCTAGCCTTTGATGTTTTCGCTGGGAGGCTGGAGGGTCGGGACATGGACCGTCAGACTTGAGGGCTTCATCTTTGAAAGTCTCCGTGTCCGCAATACCGGGATAATCACTCCACGTGCCACCTGCGGAGGCCTCATTTTTCTTTTCATTTCTTTAGAAAAAGACTCCTCGTCGTCTAGGCAAGTTTGGACTACTGATTAACTCCTGGGAACACTTGCGCATCAGCTGATCCCAGGTGGTGCAGACGCCTAGCGGGGACCAGGCCCCGGGGGCGCCCCCGAGGTGTCATCTTCCCGAGCGACGGTGCACCTCTCACATTAACACTTGGTTCCGCTTCGATCTCTTCCATCTCCACCCCTCCACCCAGGGGGCCTCCCTGAGCCCCTGCCACCAGCTCACCTTCTCTTTTCCTCCCACGCCCCCGGACAGGGCATCCCTTCTGGCAGGTGGGGTTAGGGGATGTCTAGTCCCCGGGGAAGGACGACAGAAGGGTTAACGAGGAGAGTCTGCGGCCAGGTGGGGCGCCCACACCCGCCCGGCCGCGGTGGGCGTCGGAGGTGAGGGGGCGCTGTTCGGGCAGCAGTGCGCCGGGCGGCGGGCGGGAGAGCTGCCAGGCTGACGGAGACGCCGGCCCGAGTGGGGGCCGCTCCGCCGCCACCGCCGCCGCCGCCGCTGTGATGCGGAGCCGGTGCTGCGCCGGGCGGTGGAGTCAGAGCCCGGGCGCGGGAGCACGAGCTGCAACATCAGCACCGGCGGCGGCGGCGGCAGCAGCACCTGCACCAGCTCCCGGGCCCCGCGCTGCGCTCTCCGCCCTGCCGCGCCCGGGGCCGCCGCCCCGCGCTCTCTATGGATGTCAAAGCGGCCCCCAACGGGGTGGCCACCATCGAGGACCGGATCCTGCGGATCACTGGCTACTATGGCTATTACCCGGGTTACTCCAGCCAGAAAAGTAAGACGCCGCGGGGCTGCCTTGTTCCAGGCACCGGAGCGGGTGGGATGCGGGAGGGCGCGCGGTCCGGACACCTGCAGCCCTGCCGGTACCGCTAACGCTACCTTCCTGGCGGTGGGGCCGCTGGGGCGAAAAGTATGCCCGTTGTTCTCGGTGCTGAACCACGAGAGAGAACGGGGGCCCGGGCCGTTTGCGCCTAGGAGTTTGGAAACAGTGGCAGCCTTGGGGTCGGAAGCGCCGGGGGGACCGGGTGAGCGCTCCGGGCGGCCGTCGGCCGGCTCACCTCTGGCTCATTTACCACCAAGGGGAAGGCTGCCATGGCTGTTTACTTAGCGGAAAGTCAGCCCTAGGTGCTGCACTCCCCCCAGCCCCTACTGGGTGCCGGGCTGCAGGCGGGGCGCGGGGCGCGCTGGCTGGGTAGGCTCGGGGGTGGGGCCGGCGGGGGCGGCAGAGGCAGACTTGGGTCCCGGCGCAGGCCGGCTCTGCTCGTTCACTCCGGCTGTCGAGACGTCGCCAGCGCGGGAATTACTCCTGCTAAAAGGTCTTTGCGAGGTCCTCCACCCCGGGCAGAGAGAAACCTGCTCAGGTCTCCGAGTGCCGGCGCCTGGAGCCAGAGACCGGTGCAAACGACTGGGGGTGGGGTGTGTGCAAGCGGGAGGCGCGACAGGGCCGAGCTCCCGCGCGGCCGGCGGCACGTCGCGGCTCCCTCTCAGCCTGAGTAGGCTTCTCGGTTCTGCACAGGCTTTCTCCCAGCTAAGGGGGGGGGGGGGGGGGGGGGTCGTGCGGCGCGGATGCTTTCACATTTCTAGAGCAGTTTCGCGGGGAGGGCGTTGAGGTGCGCTCTACTCTGTCCCCCTCCCCCCAACACACAAACCCCACTGGCTATCTTTGCTGGAATTAGTTCAGCCAGCGACCAAAGTGAAGCTCATTTTTCTCCGAATTGGGGGACTAGTTGCGGCTTAATTCCCATGCAGGTGGGATCTCGCTTTTCTTGTATCAATGCGTTTCTGTCGCAATAGATGGAGCCTAATTGATGTTTTTGCTGTTATTTTTAACCAGAAACCGTGCAAGATCCTCGATGCATTTCTGATTGGTATTTTTCTGTGACATTTTGGGGTCCGATCAATGTTACAGTTTCTCTGAAGCAGACAAACCCTGACACATAGAGGAGATAACACTTTTTTTTTTCATGTAACTTTCTCCCCCACTATGCTGCATCTCTATTTAATAATAATTCAGGAGCTTTGTTCTCATAGAGATATTTTCTCATTTGATATTTCATTTGGTTTCAGGAAAGGCCTGTCTGATTTGGATGGTTTCAGTCTAGCTGTTTTTAGAAGCTTACATTATTCATTTTCCATACAAAAGTAATTATATAGTGTTAGAATTTTCTGGAAAGAAAATAACACACTGTGGAATGCAGTTTGAAGTCTTTGTACTATAGATTCAAAAACTTCTTTTTTTCCCCCTATTGGCAAAGGGTTTCTTTTTTTTACCCTAGAAACTTAAGGACAGCACTATGCTATGAGGCACCATAAAGCACTATGGCAAGGAAAGTATGCTATGTGGACATTAGTTGGATTTCACCAAGTAATTGAATGTTTTAATTAGGAACCATGGGATTTTGGTTGCTTAGAGAACATGGAAGCTGTCTGAAATTTCAAGACCCAGGGTAGTTTATTAATATAATTTTTATAACAATGGAACTGTGGTTAATAAAGAACAAACCAAATGGAATACTGGAAAAGTGACATTTTAAATAAAATCATGTTCATATTATCTTTCCGTGCTCATTCAAATAGCGGCCCTTGTTTCATTTGCAGTGCAGTAATAGGACAAAAAGAGGGAAGAGCATGGGCTGAGACAGTAACTGAAGCGAACAGGGATAAAGGTACATTTGGCATAGTTATTTTTGATGGGCACTTATCTAACTTGAGGCCACAGAAGTCAGTGAAGACAATCTCATGAGCACAGAGAATTACGTGCTAGTCAAATAACTTTCAGGGTGTTCGTGCCTTCAGAGGTAGAAAGAGATTGCCATTTTGCACAGTGAGAGACGGGGAGAGGAGAGAGCTGGAAGAGAGCCAGGCAGCCGAGCACCGTGAAATAATCCTGCCCTTAATGCAGGCCTCAACTAGTAAACAAACACATTGAAGCAAACCAGTACAATATGGCCAATTGATTTAGCTGTTACCAAGAATGAGCAACAGCTTGGGGGAAGTCTGGAGGGATATATTAAGGGAAAGGCTATGGTGAGGAATATGGAATATGTGGAGGCAAGGTGACTTTCCCATTTTCTGACTGGTCACATGTGAGGCCTTAAGGATGATCTCTTGATATCTATGCCATCTACCTTTTTAGAAGTAGGTGGGGACTCAGCTCTGAGAAAATGCATCAGTGATCAGCCTCCTGTTAATGTATACTGGTGCCGTCCCTGGCAATCAGGAAGATGAGTGCCTTGTGCAGAAGAAATGCTAGTAGTCAGACTGACACAAAAAGAAGTGTGTGTGTGTGTGTGTGTGTGTATGAAATATATTGTCAGGGTATGATATTATCAGGATAATAATCAGGGTGCAGAAATGATGGAAGCATTTGTCTAGCCTTGAGTTACTTTTGGTCTGGTGGGGGAAATAGACTCCTCTATTCAACAAGTGCTATTTGAGGACCTCCTATGTGCCAAGAATACGCCCATGAACAAAACAGACAAAAACGTGTTCCTTTTTGGAGCTGAAGTTTCAGTGAGTGGAGACAGACAATAACAAACAAACAAACAAATAATGTCGTATGCTTCAAGGTGATAGGTGCTTTAAAAAAATCACAACAGGGTAAAAAGAATGAACAATTCTGAGGGGGAGGGGTAGAGATTGTGGCAATTTTAAATAGGGCAGCCTGTTAAGACTTCCCTGAGGAGATCACAACCAGGCAAAGCCTTGAAGTATGTGAAGAAGTTAGATGCGTGAACATCTGGAAGATGTTCCAGGCAGGGTGGACAGCCAGTGCAAGGCTCTGAGCTGGGACGTGCCTGGCATGCTAGAGGAAAAGCATGGAGATCTGCATGGCTGAAGTGGAGTGAGCAGTTGGGAGAATGGGTAGAGATGGAGTGACTGTGAATGCAGGGGCTCGGGTAAAGTAGAGCCTTAGAGGCCATTGTAAGTCCTTTGGGAAGCCTTTCTGGGGTTTTGACAAAGGAGTGATGTGACTTGACTTACTTTTCAAAGGGATCAGTTTGACTGCTGTATTCAGGCAGGAGTGGAAGCAGAGAGACTAGCTATGTTATTGCAATAACGTGGGTGGGAGATGATGTCGGCCTGAACCAGAGTGGTAACAGGTGGTAAGAGGTGGTCAGATTCTGCAGATACTTGAAGTTAGAGCCAGTAGGGGTTACCAGTGCACTGGATATGACATCTGCAAGAGAGAGAGGAGCAAAATGTGATTCCATCTTTTCTGGTTTGACCAACTTTGAGTTGCCAACAGCTGAATGCGGAAGGCTTCAAGGTAGAGGGAGTCTGGGGCTAAGGATAATATTTGAGGAAGGTTAAATGTAATTGGAGATGGAAGGTAAGCCTGGAGTTCATAGGAAAGGTCTGAATGGGGATATAAATTAGGGATTTTTCAGCATCTGGATGGTATTTGAAGCCTAAGACTGATGAGAGCTCCAAGAGTGAATTTATGTAGAGAAAAGGAACAAGGTTTGAATCCTGAGGGTCTTAGACATTAAGAGGCTGGGGAAGAGGAGAAACCATGCAGGTAGACCGAGAAGGAGCTCCCAGGGAGGTGGGAGGAAAACCAGGAGCTTGTGATACCCTGGAAGCCAGTGAAGAGTTTCAAGGGGAAGGGATTAGCTGAGTCCGATGCTGCTGAAAAGTTAAGTGAAATAAAGACTTGTAACTGACCACTGAATTTGGCAATTGGGGGTCATTGGTGACCTTGACAAGAAGCCTGACAAGAGCAGGTAAGGTAGGATAAAATTTACTAAAATGTGTATAAGAGAATTAGAGAACTTGGAAGTGTGAGCATAGACAACTCTTCAAGGATTTTTTGTGCAAAGGGGAGCAGAGCCAATGGGGATCGTAGGATCAAGGAAGTTTTTTTTCTTTTAATGGAAGAAATAACAGCAAGTTTGCAAGGACTTGAGAATGATTCAGTAGAGAAAGAATAATCCATAATGTGGGAGAGATAAGGCATGGAATCTACCGCACAAGAAAAAAGACACTTCATGCAGGGCAGTGTGTGTGGGCGCGGGTTCTGGAAGGTGGAGAACCAAGATGGTGGGAGGCAGCTGAGTTTCTCTTTGGTTGCTTTAATTTTGTCCAAAGAGGAAGCAAGGTGGGGCGCCTGGGTGGCTTGGTCGGTTAAGCGTCCGACTTCGGCTCAGGTCATGATCTCACGGTCCATGGGTTCGAGCCCCGCATCGGGCTCTGTGCTGACAGCTCACAGCCTGGAGCCTGTTTCAGATTCTGTGTCTCCCTCTCTCTGTGACCTCCCCCGTTCATGCTCTGTCTCTGTCTCAAAAATAAATAAACGTTAAAAAAAAAAATTTCAAAGAGGAAGCAAGGAATCAACTGAAAGTGAGGATGGGGGAGGGTGTGGTAGTGGAGGAGAGAGAAGGTGTGAATAATTGGGTAGGGAGCATGACCAGACCGGGGAAGTGCAGTAAAGTGGTTTGGCTGCCTTAAAGAGCCCATTTAAAGTTTCTGGCCACAAATTGAAAGTGAGACCAGTCGGTAGGTTGTTATATTCACTGATACAGTGAAGACTTGGAGCAAGTGAAGAGAAGGACTTCACCAGAGTGCAGATTATCCAATGGGTATGATAAAATAATAGGGGAAAGGGAGTAGTAAATGGATGCAAGAAAGGTATTACCGTAATGGTTGACCGTAGAATTTAAAGCTGGTGAGTAGAGGAGAGGAAATCAAGGTAGTTAAGGAGAGTGAAGAGATGGTAGGATCAGTGGGTTGCAACCTCAGTGGGATCAAAGGGGAGCGGAAGTTAGCTGGAAGATGAGAGGCGGTGGTCAGAGAGAGAGAGCTGTATGCAGTAAGAAGTTATTTCCGTTAGTCAAGTCAAAGGATAAGTCAACTTACGTTTTATTGTATTCCATAATTGATATTCTTGGGGTGAGCCTTCTTTTTGTGTTTGTATAAGGAGGTGGTATGTTGGTGTGTAGTGAATTAAACCCTAGTGATTTGGAGATCGATTCTAGTCTTAAACCTGCCAGGAGCTGGCTCGGAGACCCTCTCTGTGCCAGTTTCCTTGTTTGTAAAAAAAAAAAAAAAAAAAAAAAAAAAAAGAGTATAGAATTTGCTGTCTCAGAACAGCCATGCAGTAGGTCAGCTTTGACAGCTTTCACAAAAGTCCCATCTCTTCACTGCACCTTCCATCTCAGATGGCAACCAGTTGTCTTTCTTCGTTCTATGTTTTTTGCACCTGTTGGCCTTTTGTTTTTCTATGCCCCATTAGTGACCAGGTTCTGTGGTTGTTTACTCTTGGTAGCTGCAACAGTAAAACCTCTTCCCCTTACTCTGATCCCAGCGCTGAGCATCTCCTCTCCAAAAAGAATTCTATCAGCTTCTGGCTTTTCTGGCTCTCTGATGTCTCTGACTGCTGCTATGACTTAGCATGTCCCCAGGTTCCAGCCTCAGTTGGTTCTTCTCACCCTACTTTCCCTGAGTAAGCTCATTCAATCCCCTGGCTTCGCTGTCTCCTATGAGTCTGTATATCTAGGTTCTCTTTTCCTAAACCCAGGCCATTTCGAACTTCCTACTAGACTTCCTACCTGGATGTCCTCTAGGCATGTCACACATAAAACTAAATTCATCAGCCTGTCCTTAAAATGTGCCCTTTCCTTCTTATTATACTTTTTAGCTTCCAATATCTGCATCTAACCAATTGCCTGGAAACCTGGAGTTATCCTCAAACCTCTATCCTTTTTTCTTACCCATATTCAGTTAAGAAGTCCTATCTGTTTTTCGCTAAATATGTGTTTTCCATCCCCACTGGCACTACCTTAGTTCTTTCTATCCATCACATCTTTCCTCCAGCCTCAAACCCTTCTAATCTAGTATGCACACCTTAACATTTAATTTCGTAAAATGCAGATCTGTTCATCTCACGTCCCTCATCAAATGCCTGGAATAAATCTTGATTTTCTGTGGAGTAAAGTCCAAACTCCTTAGCATGCCACAATCTGAGCCCAGCTTACATTGTTCTATTTTAGCACGCATTTCCCCCACTAATTGCCAAAGTGATGCATGCTTAATGCAGAAAATCTGGAAGGCAGAGAAGCAAAGGGAGATTAAAACAAAATTACTCATAATTCCATCACCCAGAGGTGATTAGTAGTCACATTTTGGTTAATATTATCCTTTCAGTCTTTTTTATATCCATAAATACATGCAAATTCTTTTTATTTCACACTAAACATTTCTCATTGGTCTATATATTTTTTTGTCTTTTTTTTTCAATATATGAAATTTATTGTCAAACTGGTTTCCATACAGCACCCAGTGCTCATCCCAAAAGGTGCCCTCCTCAATACCCATCACCTACCCTCCCCTCCCTCCCACCCCCCATCACCCCTCAGTTTGTTCTCAGTTTTTAACAGTCTCTTATGCTTTGGCTCTCTCCCACTCTAACCTCTTTTTTTTTTTTTTTTCCTTCCCCTCCCCCATGGGTTTCTGTTAAGTTTCTCAGGATCCACATAAGAGTGAAAACATATGGTATCTGTCTTTCTCTGTATGGCTTATTTCACTTAGCATCACACTCTCCAGTTCCATCCACGTTGCTGCAAAGGGCCATATTTCATTCTTTCTCATTGCCATGTAGTACTCCATTGTGTATATAAACCACAATTTCTTTATCCATTCATCGATCTATATATTTTTAATAATTTAATGTATTCATAGTCTTCCATATATTCAAGCACCTTAATCTGATTGTTGGATTTTTAGTCCACTTTTGGGGGAGGGGCAGAGAGAGAGGGAGAGACAGAATCTGAAGTAGACTTTGCAGAACCTGACTAGGGGCTCAAACTCAGTGAAACCGTGAGATCATGACCTGAGCCGAAACCAAGAGTCACAAGCTTAACTGACTGAGCCACCCAGGCGCCCCCAGGTTGTTTTTTTTGTTTGTTTGTTTTTTTGTTTTTTTCATAGCTCATATGGCCTCCACAAACCCTGGTCATAGTCTCATCCAGGGGCTCATTATTTCCATAACGTTATTGTCCCCATGCTCTCCTCCTCAATGCTTTTTTTACACTATGGCCAGATGACTTCCTCTCCCTGTGTCTCCTTCATCACTCTTTGGAAAGCTCTTTGAAGGCCGAGGCTGAGTTGAAATGCTGTCCTCTGTAAAGCTTCCTGATTGCCCCAGGCTGGGTTAATCCTCCCTCTGTGCTCCTATAATACTGTGTACTCACCTCTGCTCCAGCAGTTAGCACACTATTTTTGGCTGTTTACACTAGACTGTCTCACCCACAGAGCTGAGGGAGGGCAAGGACTTATCTTTATTTATGTATTTTCCTCTTAGGCAAAGTGTCTGGTATATATCCTGGGTGCTCAATAAAGTTTGTTATACTAATGAATGAATGATTATAGTTTCCTTTGAAGAAATTGGAGTTAATTATTTTCTCACAGAAAGGGAGAGAGTCCATGATAGTAGCAATTGGAGAAAAAATTCACCAGCTATGAATGAATCAAACAGATGTGCCTATTCAGAGAATACATCAGATGGCATCACTTTACCTTTGTGGTTGTAACTTCTGCATTTTTGCCCTTCTTGTTTTCTTTATCACTTTCTCTATGCTTGAAAGGGGCAAAGGCTTTTTTTTTTTTTTTTTTTTTTTTTTTTAATACAGAGTAGTACCAAGTTGGTAGAATTGTAAGAAATACAATGTGGTCCTTCCTCCCACCCCCTTTGAAAATGGTTGATGTTGGTCTTCATGGTACAATACGTAACATTTTAGCAACTCTGGCTGGAGTAAGTTATAAAATTGTCTCTTGCTAGTGACACAAACGCCATCACTATTTCTCCCAGTTCATGTTCTGTTTTACCCTGATAATAAGCTTTATATTGCTTTGTATGTGATAGGTAGTGTTTCATAGACAGTTCTAATTACCATCGATGAGGAGTATTGAGAAGTCTTTGTTACATAGCTTTTAACTGTAATATACAAGGACTGTATGAGTATCATTGTTTATGTTATTCACGTTGGATTATGTCATTTCTACAGTGCTAATTTTGGTGTGTATTTTTCATTTAAAATATAAATTTACATATAAGTTGGGTATTTGTATTATAAAATACTGCTACGACTACTAGCTAACACGTGGGCTTAACATTAAGTTTCAGACCGGCTTTCTAAAGAAAGTATATCTAAGGCCTGTTTGAGGCCATGAGGTCTAATGCAAAGACCTTAAGATTCTGCTCTGCTACTTCTTAGCCGTTAAACACCTCAGCTCAACAATTTTGTTCCTGTAGTATGGGAATAAAAGTAGTTGTTTCACAGGTCACTAGGAGGATTATGTAAGACAATGGATGCAGAATGTCTGGCACAGTTCAATATATGGAAGTTGTTAATGATTATGGAGGAAGACAGTAGAATTGGTTTCACCATCCAAGAGCCTTGCTCATTTTTTCCTGGTAAATAAGTGACTTACCGCTTTTTTTGGTTGCTGTTTGTTTTTCATATTCAGCATTGCATTTTGAATTGGTATTGAAAGTTGTGTTAGAGCGATGTTAGAGATCATTTGCACATTATCCAAGTTCACAATGGTTTTCCATTCCTTATCCATTTCTGGCTTGTCTGGTGCTATAATCGAAAGGGGCAGTGTATTACACTTATCTGGGTTGCCCCTAAGGATAGTTTAAAATGGGCTGGAGGCCATTTGTGATGAGGTTATTCCCAGTGGGTTGATCTAAAAGAGAGAAGACAAATCTAGGGCCTATGAGGGACGGGATGAGCCTGCATATCTAGAGATACCCAGACCTCAAAGTAGAAGGGAGTGCAAGGGTACCAGGGGTGTGGGAGAATAGGGGCAAGAGAGTGGGGGAGGGGAAGCATGGAAGCCCATTTGAAGATGGGTAGCATGGGTTGGGGACAAGTAGGGTTAGATAGGATTGGGAGGGCAAACAGGTGGAGAGGAAGTGAAGCCTGAGGATTAATTTTGAGCCAGTTTGTTGAAAGTTGCAGTGTTTCTTTAATATGCAGAGTTTTAGAAGCACAGTTCCTTTTTGGGCTGTTTATATAGCAGTAAACATAACAGAGTGTTTTATGTTCTACTTTAAAAAATACATCATTATGTTATAAACATATAAACATGTTATAAACATATAAACATATATGTTATAAACATATGAACATATTTCTACATAATCTCTGGAGTTAATTTTTTTAAGTTATAAAGCGTTTAATTATTTACAGACCCAGAAGAATATAGAGGAAAAGAAAAATAAACTTGTCACTCTAGCACACTACTGTTATTTTGGTTAATTTCCTTCCTTTCTTCCTAATGTGTATAGGGCTCCCCTTCTTGAGTTTTGGCAAATGTAAACTATAGTGTAGTCATAATTCTGATATATACACAATTTTGTGCCCTGCTTCTCTTCCGTTTAACATTTTAGGATAAGCATTTTTAATTTTGTTGCATTTATCTGCCTTGAGAGGCTGGAATTAGATTCTCCTTTCAGAGATCTTGCCTTAAAAAATTTGTGCAAACTGGTTCTCAGTTATTTGAGACTAAATAAAATGGAGAGACCTGGAGTGTTCGTGAGGACTTATTTGATCTCTAGTTACAAGATTGCATTTGAACTGGCTTAAGCAAAAATGGAAGTGATTGAAAGGATACTGGGAATATTCTATGGATTTTAGGGGCAGGGATCAGGTGGGATGAGCTAGCATCAGGTCCTGGAGGGTGATAGGGAAAACAGGAAGCCCTCTTTCTCTGCCTTTCATCTCTTTTTTCTGGCACATGTTCTCCATTCTTGTCTCTTGCTGCAGGCTGGCTTTCTCAATTTCCTTGTCCAAATGGTTGAAAATAGCCTCTGCCAGCAGTTCCAGTGTTTACGTGTCCTCTATTCAAGAGAGCAGACAGATTGAGCAAGAATCTCTTACTTCTAAATCCAGATTCCCGGAGAAAGGGACTCTTTGGCCCAATTTGTGTCAAGTGCATACTCTTGATTCTCTTGATTCTATGGACTATGGTGGCTTGGGGCAGGGTCAAGTTATGCAATCATGGCTGCCAGAAACTCTCTCCAGTAGCTCTTTTGACTGTAGGGGAAAAGGTTGTTTGAAGTGAAAAGGAGCAATTGGCCGGACAGTCAACTTAATCGCTATTGGTTCACAGAGCTTGCATAAAAAAGTTTTTTACTCTTGGGGCGCCTGGGTGGCTCAGTCGGTTAAGCGTCCGACTTCAGCGGTCCGTGAGTTCGAGCCCCACGTCGGGCTCTGGGCTGATGGCTCAGAGCCTGGAGCCTGCTTCCGATTCTGTGTCTCCCTCTCTCTCTGCCCCTGCCCCGTTCATGCTCTGTCTCTCTCTGTCTCAAAAATAAATAAAACGTTAAAAAAAAAAAATTAAAAAAAAAAAAGTTTTTTACTCAAATCATAGGCTTCAATCAAGATCCAATCTTTTCTTTTTTCTGTTTCTGATAGTTTTTGGAGTATATCAAGATCATACTTAGTGAGGTTATAGAGACAATATTTCTACAAACTAAGAAAATCCAGGTGTCTGTTGAGAGTGTAAGTCCCTAGGGAGTTCTGTTTAAAAAGTATCCAACCAATACTGCAGACTACTTATTAAGTTTTATTGAAGTGCTACTGCTTACGTCAAGTTTGGAAGACATATTTCGTTTTCTAGCTCAGATAGGGCAGCGCACCCGTTCCTTCAGGTTCAAGGTATGGTAATTGAGGATGACATTTAACGTTGTATATTTTAAACAGGCATTGAAAATTACACTTTTCGCAGTCTGGGATTTTCTATATTTAGTCCTGGGTTAATGCCAAGATGGCACTAGTGAGGTGTCAATAATGGTTTTGTGGTCTTGAAAACCAGACATACTAACAATTGTTTATCTCCTGTGAAAGCTAAGATTCCTAAGGGGGTCAGAGCATGCAGATTTTTGCTTCTGATACCTTGCTAAGCTCCAAGTCATGTGACTTTGGTATCTATCTTGTGTTTCTGTTCATACCTATGTCTAAGCACAGTCATTCTGGAGGAAAGATCCAGATCGAGTGAGTTGGGAGCCATTTGGAACACTGTCTTCTTTGCTAGACTTATGGTGGCATGTTCTAAAGAAGCAATATAATACATCTAAGGTGACATTATTATTTACCAGGGACTTTTTAGAACAAATATATTTAGAAGTTGAAAACTTTTTATTTCTCCATTATATAAATATATATATATATATACACACACACACACATATTTCTCCATTTTATATATATATATATATTTCTCCCTTTTATATATATGTGTGTGTGTATATATATACATATATATATACATATATATATGTATATATATATATATATATGTATATATATGATATGTGAGCACTTGAAGCATTAGCTTCTTGCCGTGCTCCTTTCTAGTTCACAGCCATCAGGATCTTTTTAAAAGCATTAATTGGATTATTCCTCTGGTTAAAGTTTTTAGTGGCTTTCGATATCTCTTTGGAAAACTGTAAAACCCTAAACCCAGTCTACAAAGGTAGGTCCTACATGGTCCAGTTCTTCAGATGGCAACGCTGTTACATGCCCCGATTATGCTGTGGGCATATGGCACGTGCTCCAGTCCCTTTCTTTCCTCCCAACTGATGAACAGGCTTTCCCCCACTCCTGGTGCTGTTACCTGACTGGCTCCTAGCCATCCTTCATGTCTCATATTCAGTGCCACTGCCTCAGAGAGCACTTTGTAGCTTTGCACCTCGCTCCTCTGTACTTTTCCTTTACAGCACTTCCTACAAACTGCACTCACAATTTATGTTGATTGCTGTGACTGTTTCATGTCTTTCCTGCCCACTGGTCTCTTAGCTCCCTAAGGGATGGATCCATGTTGTTCAGTGCTGTGTGCCCCGCACACAGAATTGTGCCTGTGCACTCCATAAGTATTTGTTGAATGTGTGATCAAGGCTTGTTAAAAATTTCAAGTAGACTTTTTGCAAAAAATCAACTTTTTATTTGAAATATTTTTGAATTTCTAGAAAAGTTAAGATAATACGAAGAATCCCTGTATCTCTCTCACCCACCCTCCCCATTGTTATCACTTTATATTACCAATGTAAATTTGTCAAAACTCAGAAACCAATATTGGTACGTTACTGTGAATTAAACTCCAGGCTTTATTTGAATTTCACTAGTTTTTCCACTAAAGTTCTCCTTCTGGTCCAGGATCTGGTCTGGCCTGTTGCATTCAATTGTCATATTTCTTAAGTAGGCTTTTTAATGAAAAGATAACTTCAATTTTATAGGAATTTTCTGGCCAGGTTTTTAGGGCTTGGGTCAGATCACATTTGAAAGCATAACTACTAGTTTACAAGGTGATATTGGATTAAATTCATGTTAGAAATGACCTATGACTTGACATAGAAATGACATGCTATCTTAGAGGATTGTTCCATAGTATAGAACAGTAGTTCTTTTTTATTTTTTTTTATTTTTGTTTTCAATATATGAAATTTATTGTCAAATTGGTTTCCATACAACACCCAGTGCTCATCCCAAAAGGTGCCCTCCTCAATACCCATCACCCACCCTCCCCTCCCTCCCATCCCCCATCAACCCTCAGTTAGAACAGTAGTTCTTAGTATTTCTACTTTTTAACACTTAGGGGGATGCAGAAATCTTTGAAAAATCCAGATAAAGCTATAGATTACCTCTTCATCCCCAAATACACATACATACCAAACATTTTCATGCAGTTTATTTTATTACACTGGAAATTTATCATTTCACAGGAATGGGCTATAAAGTGGATAATTGCAATGAGTTGTATCTGTTTTTCTGTTTTATGAGAATGCGTACAAAATTTAATGGCAATGCCTGGAAAAATTGAAAGAATTCAAATGTGTTAACTAAAATAGGAGTGAACTTCAGTTTTATTCAAAAGTGAATTTCCACGAGGACGTTCTTATAGTCTGGAGTGAATAAAAAGCTGAAATTCTGGAGTGGTCTTAGGCATGGGAGTCATCATTTCCACTCAGTCATCAAGTCACTGAGGTCACTTTTGAGGCAAGATCTGCATCATCCATGCTGTCTTTGACAGAAAAAGAAAGGATGATGGATTTGTGTTTCAATTTTGAGGTTGTCTAAGCATAATTAGCTTTCAAGTACATCTTGCAGTGTATCTAGATACTCCCACCCAGATTGTTGATCTGCACAGAAATGTTATGACATGTCATTCTGGATTCTTGTCTTCCTGAGGAGCTGTGTTTCCAAAGGAACTTGTGGTTTTCACCTGCATAATAATAGTGACTTTAAATCTTTCAATGAAAAAGCATATCATAAAATCTATCCAAGTTACAGTGATACGCAAACTTCCCTTCATTACCAAAGCGGGAGCACAAACCTACTTTTCTCCCCAGGTGCTGTTTGTTTGACATCTTAACCTTTCGTGCTTCCTACGAAGCTCACAGAATAGGCATTGTCCTTAGATGGTATTCATATGCCTGTAACAGAAAATCAGGATGGGAAGCATTGGGAGACATACAGTTATTTGCTAAAGGGAAATAGCATAGCTGCCCGTGTCTCCAATGTTTGCATCAAAATTGGGGCAAATAAACAGCTTGAGGAGAAGACTTTATTTGATAAAGGCTTCCATTTTTATCCCCTGCTGCAGACCACAAACCAGTTTATCCATTTCCAAGGCACACTGGTTCCCAAGGTCTCCCCAGGATGAATTTGGCTGCAAGAAAACTCAACTTCTATTGGCTTAAGCAATAAGGAATTTATTCTCTTTTAGAGCAGTAAGTTGAGAGGTGGGGTGGCTGACTTAATGGCTTATGCTGTAGTGAAGTACCTAGAGTCTATTGTTTTCCATCTCGTGGTGTGGACTTTTTCTTGACTTTCTTTTAAAAGTGTTTTATAAACTTTTCTTTTTTTGTTTCTTAAAATTTTTTTTTAATGTTTATTTATTTTTGAGATGGAGCATGAACGGGGGAGGGGCAGAGAGAGAGGGAGACACAGAATCCGAAGTAGGCTTCAGGCTCTGAGCTGTCCGCACAGAGCCTGATGCGGGGCTTGAACTCACGGACTGTGAGATCATGACCTGAGCCGAAGTCAGACGCTTAACCGACTAAGCCACCCAGGCACCCCTTCTTCTTCTTCTTCTTCTTTTTTTTTTTAAAATAAAATTCATTGTCAAATTGGCCTACATACAACACCCAGTGCTCATCCCAACAAGTGCCCTCCTCAATGCCCATGATCCATTTTCCCTCTCCCCCACCCACCTGTCCACCTTTAGTTTGTTCTCCGTATTTAAGAGTCTCTTGTGGTTTGTCTCCCTCCTTTTCTGTTTGTAACTACTTTTTCTCCCTTCTCTTCCCCCATGGTCTTCTGTTTCACTTAAAGTTTTACTTGAAGTTTTAATAGCTTTCTTTTGTTTTTCTCATATTTCTTTTAAGAATATGGCCTATTGTTCTTACGTTACGAATATGGTAACTTCTCTTATTCTCTAAGGAAGTTACTAATATGTTTTTGTTTGTTTTCTTCTCTTGAATGGGCTGGTTTTTCCAAGTTGTTTTTTTTTTTTTTTAAGTTTTTATGATTGTTAGCCAATATACTTGAAATTTTGCGATTTTTGTGTACCTTCTTATATTCTAGAGTAGAGGGCTCCAAAGCTATTTGGAATCTGTGGGAATGGTGGAGGAGGTCAAGAACCAGGAAGGGTCTTGCCCCAAGTTAGCCTGCTGCAATTTCATGGTTGCTAGCAGAAGACATGAAACTCCCGAGTCAGAGACTAAAAACAGACTCAACCAAGGCTACGGATTTTTGCCTCACTCTTTCAGTGGTAACTGGTAACTTAGGACAATTCTGTGTTGTGAATTGGACTGATATCTACTTTCCTCTACCCTCAGTGTCGGTTTCAGTTTCCTCAGGCCTGAAAAGTCATTTACCACTTTTAACGTCTAACATGTTGTTATTAAAAAATGAATACATAAAATGTTACTACCTTCACTCTTGATTCTTGTGGATTTACACCTTTAAAAAAGTCACTTATCGGGGCGCCTGGGTGGCTCAGTCGGTTGAGCAGCCGACTTCGGCTCAGGTCACCATCTCGTGGTCCGTGGGTTCAAGCCCCGCATCGGGCTCTGGGCTGACAGCTCCGAGTCTGGAGCCTGTTTCAGATTCTGTGTCTCCCTCTCTCTCTCTGACCCTCCCCCGTTCATGCTCTGTCTCTCTCTGTCTCAAAAATAAATAAACATTAAAAAAAAAAATTTTAAAAAGTCACTTATTGTCATTTTAGCGGAATTTCCTGAATGAACAAATAGAGATGTGTGTGTTCAATCTGCCATCTTTACCAGGAAGAATCATTGTCCTTTCTACTTCTATTCTTTGAAATCTTCCCACTTAGACTAGATCTGCTATAAACTGAGATAAATGTCGTATTCGTGGTGGCAGAGTACATTATCTTGATTTCCTCCTGGTGGGAAGCTATTTTAGATATCGTAACATGGGGGCAAACAGGATTGTGCATTATCTGTTTCTTGATCTGAATTTTGGTTTCACAGACGTGTTTACCTTGTGAAAATACCATCAAGCAGGCACTTAAGGTCTGTGTAATTTTCCATATGGATGTTATATTGCAATAAAAAGTTTACATTGAAAATCGTATGTAACATGACTATGTATCATAGCATTCTAGTCCATTTGACCCTAGTTTTAATAAAACATTGAATTAAAATTATTTTCCAAATTTTCAGAGTAACATAAATAATTATTTTTGTGTGTTCCCAGTTTATTGACCCCTAAGCACATCTCCTAATCCCTTATCAGTATGAGGAAGTGGTTCTCAAATACTTTGCTGCATAGTAGAAACAACTGGGAGTTCTAAAAACTATCCCAATGCTAAGGCTAAATTACATTCCAATTAAAACAGATTCTTTGGTACTGAGACACAGGCATCGGTCCTTTTTATGCTCCCCGGGAGAGTCCAATGAACATCCAAGGCTGTGAACATAGGTCTAGAACATGGCTTCTGAAACCATCTGTGCTAAAGGACCAGTCTGTATTTTTAAATTTCCAACTTGTTATAGATCAAAAATCTTGAAAAATCAATAAAAATGAGCTAAGAGAAAAAATAATCATGCACTGAAATATCATAGCAATGTCAGCTTGCGACAAGGTTTTCTTAATGTTTATTCTCAATTTCCATATTTATCTGGTCCCAGATTGGTAACAGTTCATGGCTAGTACCAGTCCACAGAGCACCCGTTGGGTAACACCTACCACTCGGGCAATGGAATACTCTCTTTCTTAGCACAAGCCAAGTATCCATATCCTCTCCTCTCTGTGGAGTCATTTTGGAGACTGAAGAGAACTTGCACTGAGGTCTATAGTGGGTGTTCTCATTCTCTTACAGCCCTCCTGACACACTGCATCTACTCTGATGCATTTTTGGGCTCTGAAAGCATAGGGTGAAAACCACTGTTAGGAACTCATGGCTTCATTGGAGATTTTTCAAGTATTATTTTCCTTCAGCTGTATAAATCCGGGAAACACTCTTGACTACTAACATCTTAGCATGTGACCTCGTGTATATTTGTAGTGTATCTAATCTGTGTGTTGTATGGCTAAGTGAATTTCAGGGAAAAATCCGCTGAAGACTCTCAAGAACCTTGTTCTTAGTGATTTTGCACTGTAGGCTAGAATGGAGCGAGAATTCTCCTGTTACATGGGCTGAAATCTTCAAAGGATACCTGGAGTTTCACTCAGAGGCCTGTGGGGCTGCCTGTGGTGTTTGCAGGGCTGAATGAGAAGTGGGCTGCTATAATTTGCTACCCCGAGATCCTTGGCCCAGTAGTCTGGGAACATGGAAATTTACCCATGTGGAAGGAAGCCCATTAGGTTTATGAAGCATGGGATGGAGAGTGAGGTTTGGAATTTGTGGGAACTTAATCTTAGGGAGGAGTTCAGAATGAGTCAAATGAATCATTTTACGGTGACATCTAATCCCCTTCCCTTTGGGAGATTATTTTGGTGGCAATGCAGTTGAATTCTAGTTGAAGCAGATTTTCTGATTAACATGTTCCAAGGCATCTCTTACTTTTTGTTTTTGTTTTTGTTTTTTTTTTTCCCTTTCTAAGTACTGGCTCACCTGTTTCAGAGAAGATGACACAATTACACTTATTAGACAACCAAAGGCCACACCAGATGTTGTTAATTGCACTCTCAGTCCCTTGTGTGGCTTTTAATAAAGCTGTCTTCAATGGCCTTATTACTCATCTTGACTTGTATTATATTCTCATTATATTTGCTGTGAGTGTAGAATTTCACAGTGGCTTTCCTACGTGTGACTTAGGTCTGACTCCCAAAAAAGAAGCAGAAAGGAGGGAGAGGATATGTTTGACTTTGGGCTTGAGTACTTTTCCCAACTCAGGTTTTGTTACTTGATAAGAGATGGAAAATGGAGGCAATGTGTCTAACCTAGTTGTTTCTAGATTCTATCTTCTTTAAAGTTTTTTTTTAACCTTTTTTTTTTTTTTGAGACAGAGAGAGACAGAGCATGAATGGGGGAGGGTCAGAGAGAGAGAGGGAGACACAGAATCTGAAACAGGCTTCAGGCTCTGAGCTGTCAGCACAGAGCCCGACGCGGGGCTTGAACTCACAGACTGCGAGATCACGACCTGAGCCGAAGTCGGACGCTTAACCGACTGAGCCACCCAGGCGCCCCTAAAGTTTTATACACATAAAGCTCATGCAGGTAAAAGCCCAAGCACATCTAACATCTGGCACATGAAAACTTATTAGAGACAAAAAGCAGAAATGGGAATCTCAGCATATAGTAGAACTTAAGAAAAAGTCAGTTATCCTGTGACTTTTAATAGAAAGTTATACCCAAAATATGTACTATGTACAGCCATGGTGGATTGAAATGAATGTAAGGCTGAACTTTGTGCAGAGTAATCTTTGAAGATCAAGTAAAGATGAAATGTTTATGAGATTCAAAACAAGCACTTTGAAAGAAATAGCAGGGGTTTAACTTCTCCTAGACACAAAGGATTCAGGTTATGAATTCTGAATTTTGCTACTACCACTATCTGTCATCTGTGTAGCATTTTAACACATTACAAAGCAAAAGAACATAAGATCTCACGAAAACTCACAGTCTTTCTGTGAAGGGGGTGTTATTATCACTATGTTGCAGACAAGGAAATTGAGGCTCAGAGAGGTTCCCTTGCCCCATGGTACAGCTACAGATGCCAGGACTAGAGTTTTGAGTCCAGAGCCGTCTGCTTCCCAAACCCATACCCTCTACTAGAGAGAGTAACAAGAAGTCAAAATTGTAAAATTCAGATCTTCCCATGACACAGCTCTTCTACCTCCTCCTGAAGTCATGGGAAAAGATAATCAACTTCCACTTCCTTTTTTAGCAATGTTTGCTTGTAACTTGCAATGCACAGCATTGATACAGAACTTAGTCTAGGACTTAAGCAGCCTCTCCCTCTCCTCCAAGTTTGAATTTTACCTCAAGTGGATGTTGCATTTAAAGGATCTTTTTGGAAAGAGGAGAGATTGATCAAGATGGCCTTAAGAATAAGACTGTGTGTGTGTGTGTGTGTGTGAGAGAGAGAGAGAGAGGGAGGGAGGGAGAGAGAGGGAGAGGGAGGGAGAAGGAGGGAGGGAGAAAATAGATCATTACTGCCATAGACACCTCTACTAAGGTCCAATTGGTATCTGGAGTCTCCTCCTTTTCTAGGGAAAGAGAGAAGAAAGGCAGTGGAGAGACAGGAAGAGACTGCCCTCCCCCTTGAGCTGCCTTTCCTCTCTTTCACACACTCATTTCTTATGGAATTTTGACCATACATCTTAGCTGTCAATGCTTGTTCTAATATCTAGTGAAATTTCTCTAGTTATAGCTTAAATCATTGGAATCTTGATACTGGTGTTGCTGTTGTCCTTTTCAGAAAAAGGCATCCAATACTGCTTTAATATTGACTGTATTGGTCTATAGTCTCACTCTTTGTTATTTATATTTGTGGGTCTTCTGCAAGGTTTGATGCAGATTTCTATCAATGGCCTTAGAAATGCGAGTGTGTTTGTAGTGATGCCTCATTCTGGGTGAGATTTAAGAGTCATTAGATTCACCTCCATTGTAGGTAAACCATGCTTGTTTCCCACATTTCTAGATGAATAGCTTTAGACAGGCCTTTCCAAGTTTTTCAGCTGTGGCATTAATAAGGTCAGTGGGTTTTTTAAATGTTAAATCAATTATGTTTATGCTTAATGGGTAACCTATTCTTATCTTCGATAAGAGTTGAACATAAAACAAGAACAAAAACTGATTTTATAAGAAGCTACCAGAAGGTTATAATATCCTGCAGAGCTATTGAAATTATTTTGTAGTTTTGAGTACGTTGTAGGAATATCATATTCTAATTCTTTTGAGAATCTGGCAAGTGAAGAATGCAAATTCAGTTTTAAACTTTTTTTTAAACAACTGAGAGAAATGTTCTAAACGTTAGGAAAAACTCAAATAGGGAAAAACTGAGATTCAAACCCTTTGTACTCCAGCCTTTTAGATCTTTCTCTTGGTAGCTCTGTTTTGGGGAGTTACTGATGGTTTAGGTGAGATGATTTTTTGTTCTTCATGATACCTGGAAACCAAAATCTCTTAACTTACTAAGTTGAGTCAGGGGGAAGGTGAGATTTGGCTCTGCCCTCAGGATGCTTTGTGAAGTAGAAACAACAGACCTCCTTCCCTTGCACCCAGAACTGAAACTTTTTAACACTAATTCAAACAGTATTCCCAGGGGAGGTCACTTTACCCCAGCCCCCCACCCCTAAGCCAGGTCCACTGGAGGGTTGGTCGTGGAATGGGATATTCAGTCTGGGTCCTGGCAGGAAATAGATATACACTCATTTTGGGCAATTAGAGGAGGAATGAGTAGGGGGTAGGGAAACTGGAAGCATTAGGAGCCTCAGGGCTGGTATAGTGGGTTGTGACAGTCCGAGGTCAGGTCCTGGAACATGGGGAGAGAGGGTGGCCGTGTGGAGAGGGCCACCTGGCAGCACCAGTGTTGAATGGAAGGACTCTACAATCTGCAGTGACTTTAAGCGAGGGAACTAGGGTACACGTATCTTGATGTCATTCTCCCTCCCATCTCCTACGGGTGGGTGCTCTCCACCACCTGAACATAATGGGAACTGAGGAGCACTGGGTGCCACAGTGGTAGAGCATATAGCTCAGCCTCCAGGCCACATAGCAGGAGTGGAGAGGAAATTATAATTAATGAATTATCTCCAGCACTCTAGCAAGGGACATCTCCTTTTCCCCCAATCCTTTTGGGTTTAGCTGTCTCGACTTTCTGCCCTGTTTCAGAATTCCCTACTAGAGGAGAAATTTAAAATGTCTCCATTTAGGGGCTCCTAGGTGGCTCAGTTGGTTAAGTGTCCAACTCTTGACTTTGGCTCAGGTCAAGACCTCACAGTTTGTGGGATTGAGGAACTCTATGCTGACAGCATGGAGCCTGCTTGAGATTCTCTCCCTCTCTGCCCCCACTCTGCTCACGTGTGCATTCTTTTTCTCTCTCAAAATAAATAAGTAAACGTAAAAAAATTCTCCACTTAATTGCTATGACCCCATATATGGAAAGGATATGTGAAAATATGAAGGAAACAAATGTTTTGTAATTTTTATTAATGGTATAAACAAGCCATCAGCTATGTGAATTGTTCATCATTTTTAGCTTATTTTTCTACCTTTTCCCGTACTCAGAATAAGCACTATGTAGCCCAGCATTCCAGTAGGAATTAGAGAACTACTACAATACGTAAAATTATGTATTGTGAAGAATTTGCATTAACCAGAAAATAGATCATTACTGCCAGAATTTGATAGGGGCACAACAATAACTTGGTATTCCAAATATCTGCTTTATGTAATTTCTAAATATCAAGATGCTTGACATTCAGTAGACAAACATTTCCAAGTATTTAGCTGAATTTGTATTCTAGCTTTCCAACTTTTTTGTTTCAGTAGAGTCGCATCTCAGGATTTCAAGATAATAGGAGCTATCTTGTGAAATGTGGTTACTACTTGTAATGATGTTTTGGCTCCTAGTCCCTGTAGATTTATAATCTCTACAGCTCTATTTAATTATTTGACCCTCACCTATAGATTTGCCCTTTGCCGTGGTCCCTGATATTAGTCCTCCATCCTTGAGAGACCGGGGACTCTATGGAACTGAGAGACCGTAGGCCAGTGGCTCCCAGTTCAGTGCCCTGTGAGTCTCATTTGGATCTTGTGTCCATTCCAAGTATGGTGTCTTTCCTGTTTCCATTTGACCAAGTCCCTTCCCTATCCCAGTGTCAGTGAACAGGTCTGGGTTTCTAAGAGCCCAGTGCCTCAATCCCTGTTTTGATTTTCTGCCTTGTAATCTGGAGATTGATGCTTTGCCTCAAACCTTGACCCATGTCTTCTTAGGGACTGGAGATCTGCTAATGAACGCAGCCCCCTTTGCCTCATCTCCACTACCTATTGCCAGATTTTCCAGATTACAAACTTCTCACCTTCTTGGATCATTTCTCATCAGTTGGGAGTTGAGCTTCCCTTGATCTCCTGTTTAGCCCTGTATTCCAATATGTAATACCAATATGTAATATGTATCCATAATACATATCCAATATGTAATACCTTGTTGTTCAGGTATTAGCCATACTTGTACAGCTAGTCATTCGTGGTTTTTGTGCTTTTGGTAACTAATAATATGGTTTCTTATATATTTTCTTTTTCAAAACCTAGTAGTAAGTAAGACTGCTAGATTATAGATGAGCTCCATTGGAGTGAGGACCATTTCTCTCTCTTGTTCATCAAATAACCCTAGTCCCTGAAATAGCCCTTAATTTTAAAAAATTGAATAGAAAAAGAACAAATGAAATAGTTGCTTAGATGAGGGATTCTTCATCTAAAGATATATGCGTGGACATATGTCTACTTCTGAAAGTCTTCATAAGGTTCTTTAGATTCTCGGTAGCACTCATGGTCATCAAAAGATTAAGATAACCACAGGAGAGAATGGAAGGTACAGGAAGGAAAGGAATACATGACTGACCTTTCTTAAAACATTCATTCTTTTAGGGCATTTGGATATTTTGTAGCAGCATATTGAGAAATAATAATACCAAGGGATGCTCAGGTGATCTTAAAAAATGTGAATAGGGTTTCTCTTTGGAGGTTCATAATGAGGTGATCTGACAGTTAACTTTCAGCTCCTGGAAGTGAATGAGGATGAGTGGGACTCAGATTTTGAAAGTCTAGGCCTGTAGGAATCACAGTCAAAGTCTGTTTCCTCAAAGCCTCATTTCTGTGTTTCCTTAACTATTACTCATATTTGCTTTTTGTTTCTCCCCAGGAAAACCCAATTTCCTGATAGTGAAATCTTGATCATGTTATGTTACTGAGTAACAAAACTTGTTGTTCATTCTATGCTTCAGCTTATTTGGTATAGTCTCTATGACAAATTTTATTTATTGAGGCTTGAGTAAATGTGCTATTACCTTGGAGTGAGAGAGTATTGATTTATGCTGTCTGCGACTGAGGACACAGTACCTGGGGTAGGGATGGCACTTGATCAGATATTCCATGGATAAATAAATACCATTAGTTTTGGAAAGCAGTCTAGTGAAGTGTAAAAGAGCATTTATTTTGGATCAATGTACTCTTGGGTTTGAATTCCAACGCTTCCGTCTAGCTCTATGGTTTTGGAAACAGGAATCTTAAAAATTTTTTCCTCTTTGGATTTCGTGAGAATAAATCAGATACTATGTGTAAAAAAAAAAATGAGCACCCTGCCTAAGGGCAGAATAGGCACTCAATAAAAGGTAGCTATTAATATTAGTATCATCAGCATCATTATTAGATCACTCATCTGGATTATTTACAAGAGAGTAGAATAAAGTGGGCATGTGTGGATTTCCTAATAAGGTTTGAGGCATGTTTTGAACTGTTGAGTGTCTATCAACCTCTTAACTCTGGTTGTGATCAGGATCTCCTGTGGAGTATTTTAAAAATATAGGTGCCTGGCTGCAATTCAGGTCTTTGGGACTGGGTCTGGGGCATACGCATTTTTAAAAAGCCTAACAGGTGATTGTGATGTGCAGAATCCCTGCCATCTATACTACACACACACACACACACACACACACACACACACACACACACACACACACACACACAATGACTGAAAGGTGTGAGGTAAAGACAGAGTGAAGTTTTCTAATATTTGACCTAGTTGGGTGCTAGACAGGAACAGAGAAGTACTAGAGAATATGAGTCTGGTCTTGGGAGTTGGGGTATGAATTCAGCTTCTCCACTTAGGAGCTCTGAAGATGCTAGGCTATAAGCCCTGGAGGTCAGGAGGCACATCTGTTTTTTGCATCTGGATATTTCTGGATAACCCTGAATAAAACATGTAAGCTAAGTCCCCTGTGTTCTTATCTGAGTCTTAATTTAGATAACTTATGGGTACCTGTATAATTTATGGGTAACAGGTGCTTAAAAAATAGTTGCTGTCCTAAGTGCGTATGTGCATGCGTGTGTGTGTGTGTGTGTACGCTTTATGCATCCTCAAAGTGACCCTTTGTTGGAGGAGGTCACTGAGAGGATCTGATCGCTGTTTGACACGCCAGCTAAACATAGGCTATAGGAGGTTCCTCACCCCCTGCCCTGTCCTTGGAATTTATGTGTTGCCCACTATTCCCACAGCCACAGCCATTTTCAAGGACACAGCCTTGAGATACTAACTAATGTGTTGTTGAGACCATCTGGACAGTATACGTGACTGAACCCAGTTAAGGCCTCTCTATAAACTTTTGAGATTCTGGCAGACAGGTGCAGAGACCCACTCATCTTGTGCGCCCATGATAAGCCTCAGAAGTAAGTTTCCTTGTTTATTAAATCTGCCACCTACCAATCTGGAGTTCTCTTTCTTCAGTCTCTCCTTGTCCTCTGTGTATGGGGGCAAGTTTCAGATTTCATCTGGGGAGCTCTTGAGGTTGTTAACCAATTTTTTTAGTTTTCTTTTTCGAGTTCTTATTTTTCTAGTTCTTTTATTTTTGCTCTTCTCCCACTCAAATTCTCTATTCCAGCCAATCTGATTTATTTACTAATCCCTGAGCTTGTTCTGTGTGTTTCTGCCTTTCACTTAGCACTTCCCTATATACATCTATATTTCTATAAATTTTCCCCTGACTCACACAGTGTAAAGTGACCACTCTTTAAAAAAAAAAATCTCATGGTTGCATTAATTTTGGTATCTGATCATGTGCTACTTATGTCTTTTTTTCTATTATTAGACTGAACTGCCAAGTCTTTTATTGTTGTATAAGTCTCCTTGCTTTTATATATATAGCTCCTCAGCTAGACTGAATTTAAACAAGCAGTGGACCTTGAAGACAGGGGCAGTATTAAATTATATTTCATACAGCAAGTGTTCAGTGAAGATACATTGATTTGGAAAAATTTTGTTTGACTCCATTTTCTTCTGATTCCTTAATTTTCTTTTACTGTATTCTTGTAACTCTTAGACATACACATTGCTGGCCCCAAACTAGAAGGTAATTTGAGCACATAGAATGTTTAGGGAACAAGTTAAGTTTTGGGGATCCCAGGAGTATAAGACGTAGGAGACATTCCTCTCTTCTTTGTTTGCCTGCCTGGTAAATTCCTACTTGCCCAAGAAGACTTATTTCTGTCCTCCCTACCTTCCTGGAGCCTACCCAGGGAGAGTGAATTCTTCTTCCACCTGAACTCATAGAACCTCAATTATGGAACATTGCTTTGTATCCTTTTGTTTGTGAACCTACTTCTCCCACTGGCCTGTGAGTTGCCAAGGACTTAGATTTTTGGCGTAGGCCTCTTGGTATCACTGGCATTAAGCACAACACTTCACCCACAGAAAGAACTCGTTAACTATTGAAGCTGTAAAAACACAGGGACTCACGTTCAAGTTGTAGACATAGGTGTGGCAAAAGACCATAGCTATAAAACAGAAAAGCATGTATTAACGTTCCAATGAGGGATACATACAATGAGATGCCTGGATTTGGAAAGAATGTTTGAAGACACTTAAGGAAGAAACCCTGGGCGCGGTAGAATGTGAAAGAGGGGTTAGATGGAGCTATGTGTGGAAGACCGAGGAGCTCATTTTCAGCTGAGGAAATGGGGTAAGTTAAGGAACAGGGATGATACATCGGTAGGGTTTTGGGGTCGCACAGCGTAGAGCCAACTCTAGCTAATTTAAGTCAAAAGGGAATTTATGAAAGAATCCTGAGAGCTCACACAATCTCCACACCAGAGAGCAATAGTGAGATGCGAAGTCACATTCCTGTACCCTAATATGGAGTCTGGAGATGTGACTTTTCTGGCTTTTACCTTGGAAACATGGGACAAAATAATAAGTGACATCATCAGGACCATTAGGTAGTATTAAACTATATTAGGCTGACATGAATGATTTTGTGCCTGATCATGTTTGGGTGACAGAGACTAAATCAGGTAACCTAAAGCAGAGGACTCTGGAAGGATAAAGTTGGAAAGATTAGCGAGAGCCGGATCTGGGAGATCCTTGAATAGTACAGCCAAGACGTGAACTTTTCTCTGTGTGAAAGGGGAGCCACGGAAGATATTTGAGTGTATGTGTGGGGGTGGGGGGTGAGAGATATTCTGGAAAATGTCACATTTTGGCATTTCTTGAAGGCTTGGTGATTTAGTCACAAGAGAGTGTGCTCATGAGGAAAGAGGATCTGGGGCTTGGCACTAAAGCCCCTTCTGGGGGAAGATTGGCTTTGGAGAGGTAGAGGTTTGCTTGGGGGACAGGGAAGGTTCGAGAAATGATGGGGTGGGATGTGAGGGCCATCTAGCTGCGACATCAGCAATTACCTCATTGACTGCCAACTTTGATCCGGCTGGTCTGGTTGGCTAGATGGTGTCTCTATCTTCCCCCTTCCTGCACATGTATGTGTATCCCCTTCCCCTGAAGCTCTGAGATCAATCAGAGAAAACCTTCCCCAGTAGAGGAGGTCTATTCTTTGGTCAAGGGCATGTGAGTGAGTTTGTGTGTTCCCCTACTAGAGCGCTAGGAGAATGCTCTACTAGAACGAGACAAGACCGCAAGAAGTAATGGGGTGTAAGGCACAGTAAGAGGCTGTCCCTTCGTCCTTCGTGAACACCTTCTGTTCTTGCTATTGCTGGAACATTTTTTCCAAATCATAGATTCCATGAGGTCCAGAATTCTTAGATGGTTTCTCATTCCCCATAGCAGTGTCTCCCAAAGTGTGAGACAAAGATTCCTGGTGAAATGCAGGATGATTTAGGATTTATATAGGCATTACATGAAATAATCTTACGTTGCATAGTGAGAAACATATTCCTTCTTAAATTCCTTTTCAATCCTTCTACTTTTGACCATGAGGAAGTATAAAACTGGGTATATCTAACATTTTTGCTAATCTCCATTTTTAATAGAACAGGCCTCAAGCTGAGTGTTCCAAATGCAGGCATGTCACGCCGTAATTTTAATGATAGTATTTTCTTTTAAAAATGGCTGGCAACTGATTTCAATTTTTTGTATATAGCAGTGCTGTAAAATCTTAATGTCCTGGACATTAGATGATAGTTAGGATATTTGATTTTCTTGTGTGTCATGATGGGATTGCAGTTCGGTTTTATAAAGCATTACACGTATGAAACGATATAGTTCCTGTGATCTGTTCATCACAGATGACGTAATTCAGCTGTTTGTGGCTGGTGGGGGTGGTGTGGTAAGGGGTATGTAGAGGGCAACGAAATTAGACATTGGTTGATACATGTCCTCGGCTTAAGTAGGTGTATTTTTCTATTGTTCCCACTTTTGTGTACATTCGAAAATTCCCAGAATAAAAATTCGGAAGGAAAAAGAAAATGTTAATGTTAAGTAAATTGATTAATATCGAAAAATAAATCAGTTCAATAATTGATACTATAGGTGGTAAGGCATTAGTCAAATTACCGAAGTCCACAAAATACTGGCCTCCTGGGAAAAGTTCAGGCCTCTTGTGCGGGGATGGAAGGTCCTTCCTGTTAGAGTCCCTTCTCACCTCCTTTCTGGCCACTTAGGATGCACTGATGTCAGATCACGGGGCGTTTCTTGGCGTGCTGTGCTCTCACACACCTAGGTCTTGAGGCAGATGGTTCCGTGTCTCGGAATGCCTTCCCAACGTGTTTGCGTAGAAACTTCCTGCTCATTCTTTAATTCTTAGTCCAAACAGTGGAAGTGAAAAGAAAGGGCCTCTGAGAGGCCCTGTAGGGAGGAAGAATTGAAGTCACTTGGGAAGAAGGGCTGTGACTTGATGCCAAGATAAGAAGGAGCCATAGGTAACTCCGAAGTTTCCATGGTGGAATGTTGGCAACTGTGATTAGGGAGGCCGTAGAGGTTGGTGGGGGCCTGTTCTTGGATGGTCATTGGTAAATGAGGTTTTAGGCATGTTAAATTTGAGGGGGTCCTCCTTGCTCCAGGATGCCCACAGCAACAGAAACTGGGCAGGGCCATTTCTCTCCAACCAGCTCTGGGGTATTCAGGAGATAATTACATAGCAGAAGTGTTACAGAATCTTTGTGTTCCTCTCTCTTACTCCTGTCAGTCATATTTTGAGTATTATTCTGTAAGAAGGGAGAGGATGTGAAATGCAAATCAATCGTTTGTTGCTTTTTAGGGGTGTTGAGAAAGGCTTGGAAGATGGGAGAGTTAGAAACTATGGGCTATGTAAACATTTCCATTATTACTGGATTTTAGTTACATTCCCCCGTCCATCTCTTTACCCGACTTCAGTGTGTTAAGAGGCAGCTGAAGTTAATGTGGCCTCACCAGGGCTTGTGAACCGCAGGGGCTAACTGGAGACATCCTCTGAGACTTATCTGGACTTTGTGGCTTTTTAAATAACCTCACCCTTCAGGAGGAACAGCAATATGATTGCAGCATCTGAGGGAGATGAGTTGGGTCACCCCATGGGGGTGGTGAATAACATTGGTTCTGTTTTCAAGTTTCTGCAGCAAAGAGTGGCTTTTGTATTGGTCTGTTAACGCTTCATTCTATTTTGGTGCTTTGAGAAGCAGCTCGCTGTACTGACACACACGCTGGACACGAAGGATTTGATCTAATTTTAGTTGGAGTAAATACGATGTTGCTCTTCCATTGTACTTGGACTTTCCATTAATAGCGTGATGGTTTAGTTATGCCACCTTCTACTCAGACACTCTGTTTTGTCTCCCCATTCCCCCTTCATTGGTAGCAGAGACCAGGAATCAGCTCTACTGAGATGTTTTTGCAGTTGTCATCATTTTACTTTGTAGGCAAGAGGCATGTTTTTCTGTCTATTTAAAACTGAGAACTACATGATCACCACTTTGGGCCTCCCTGTGAGCATAGGATTTGACACTGTTTACACTCTGTAATTTACGACATTTTTGTAACTGACTGTTAGGGCTCAGGCAAAGCAGAGAGAGTGACTCTGCAGAGGAAAAAGAAGGTAGAAAAAGTGAATACCCTAATATGCTGCAGTTATTCAGGGAAGTGCAATTCTTACAGTAGTTTGTTTTGTTTGAAACAAATTTTACTTTTCGGGACCCACTTATTCTTAATTTTTACCAACTCGGTCCTTTTGATGTTGACATTTTGTACTCTGAAGGTTTAAGATGTCACGTTTGGTGACTTGTACTCTGGTAAAATGTTCCTTGCAATGCCAGGGTGCTTTTGTCTTAGATGGATTTTGGAGTCTGCTTTTTATATTATTTCAACTTACAAACTTTCAATGATGTGTGTTCTTTTATGTTTCACTTAATTTAGCACATGATTTTGTAAATAGATTCAGATTTAGTTTAACTTCTGAAAATAACAAAACGATTCTTAGAGTACAATTAAACACTGTTTTCAAATTGAGGCTGCTGCTTGGTTTTTGTTCTTGTTTAATGTGCATTTTCATTATTTGATGTGAAGCTAGTGTTCATAAAGGTGATTTGTGAACGTATGAAAAAATAATCAGAGATGCATCAGGGTTGTGCATACAGTCTCCATGGCATATTTAAATACACGCAACAGCTGCCCCGAGGAGCAAATTTAGCATTCATCCAAGTTGGAAAGCCAATGAGAGGTTAGCTGTGGGCATGGCTGGAGTCTGTCTGTATTTGAGTATTCATTTAACATAGCTTGTTGTTCCAATATATCCCCCTGGTGGTGTGGTTAGATCTGTGCCTGTCAGCTGAAGAGAGCATTTCTCATTTTTTGGTATGTCTGAAAATCAACTTAGGGGAGCTTTTTCACAGTAGAGCTCTCCCAGGTCTTAAACCCCAGAGATACCGAGTCAGTTGTTCTGGGATACAGCCCAGGCATCTGTGTTTTGATTCATCAGAATCGCCTGGGGACCTTTCACCACACACTGATGCCTGGGCTCCGTCCCAGAGGCTCCGTCCTCAGATCCTCTAGAGGTGCAAGGCCTGGGAAATCCGTACTGATGTTCACAAGAGAATGAGAAAACCTGACTTGCTTAGCAGGGATGGTCCTTGACAGACGCTATTTAATATCCCAGAGCATGCAGAGCTAGGGATAGGTAAACTCGTACAGACCATGAAAGAAGTAAACTCGTACAGACCATGAAAGAAGATGAGAATTCTGTCTGTCTCCAGTGATGTTGCTCTGAGATTGGAAAATGGTGGTGATGGTGATGATGATGACAAGTGGCTCTGAGCTTTATATAGGTATTATTTCTTTTATTTGCTCTAAGTAGAGAACTTTTCTGGTTATACTTCTGTGTTGCATATGTGATTTTTTTCCTGCATAATTAACATTGGTCGGTGGATACCTGCTCTCATGTTCGTAAAATATTTACCATTAGCTAAATGAACAAACCCTCCAACAATTATGAGGCCTTAGAAAGAATAAAAATACACTAGGTGTGTGTTAGCTTTGCTGACAGAAACCAGCACCTGATAGATTTCATGATATTTTCTGCAGGGTAAATTTTCTATGAAATGTGAAATTTCTTTATTAGTGAGTACAATTTTATAGATTCAGTTTCAGTATGCTACCTTCAATGGCAATAACAGCTTGTTTATTGCTGTCAGAGATGTATGTAGAATTCAAGTTCCCTTTTGCCTCATTCCATTTAAAGAACCAGACCATGCAGAAATTCCAGTCGGGAAAAGCACTGGGCTAGAATCAGGATTTGAGTTCTCGTATTCTACCTTTTCATTTTGAGTTTTGTGACCTTGGGCAAGCCCCTCAAAATGTCTCAGTCTCATTTTCCTCATGTATAGAATGATAATAGTTTGTCTGCAAGCAGAAGACCAGACCAGTTAAACTGCTAAACGCATTTGAGATGCAAGTTCCCGTGCAGGGTCCGCAGGGGAGAGAGGAGTGATAAAGGCAAGGTCAAGTCAAGCAGGGTGGGCTGGGAGGGAGTGGGCTTCAGAGCTCAGGAAGGCTGCATGTCCCTCCTAGAGCTGTTGTTCAAACACCGACCACCTCTCCAGTCTTGTCCCTGGTTGCTATGGTTTTCCATGTCTCCTGGCTTGTAGGTTCATGGATTTACTAAATAATGTGTGATAAAGCCTCAGTGGGACTCCAGAGTCATTTGTGAGGGATTAAAGACAATTTTACAGAGTTGTTTGCTGGCTTGGAGAGTCGCAGTGTTAAAACCATGTACTTGTTAGGACACGGATATACATTTATGATTAGGAAGAGTTTTAATGAAACATTCATGACTATTTCCTGCATTTCTCTGGAAAAATAAATTCAATCACAGTAGGGTTTTTCACTCAATTGCTTATTAGAATGCATTCCTCTGCCTGGGTGATGTAAAGATAAAGGTAATGTTTCTTCTATTGTGCAAAGGCACTTTTGGACCCACAAATACACGCTTTTTGAAGAAAAAAGCTTCAAAAATGTCACCTTTTAAATTACTGAAGTAAAGGGAAATTGTTACATTGTAATATACTCACTTGCTGCTTGAGAATTCCACAGGAAACAGTAATGCTAGATGAGTTCTTTACTGTGGTGGTTTGTGAAGCATAGACTGCCGCCATATTGCAAGCTCTGCTTGTCTCCTACCAGGCATCTGCACTGGATGGTTTCAGTTTGCCCCCCAAGGTCCACTTCCTCTCTCTGTCCTTTTGCCCTTTTCTGTGACCTGGGAGGCTGAGCTCTATGAATGTATCTACCAGTGTCTTATTCCCCTTGGGTTGCTATAACAACATACCACAGATATTTATTTCTCACAGTTCTGGAGGGTGGGAAGTCCAAGATCAAGGTGCCCATGAATTCTGTTTCTGGTGAAGGTTCTTCCTAGCTTGCAGAAGGCTGCCTGCTTGCTGTATCTTCACATGGTAGAGAGGGTGAGAGGGGGTTCTAGTCTCTTCCTTTTATAAGAGCACTAATATCAGCATGGGGGCTCCAACCTCATGACCTCATGTAAACTTAGGCACTTCCTAAGGGCCCCACCTCTGACCAGCATCTTAACTGAAGTTAGGGCTTCAACATTAAGATTTGGGGGGTGGCACACACTTAGTGCATAGTCACCTGTGCCCCTTGCCCTGCCCTCTGGAATTGAGCTGTATTTGTGTAATGGAAGACACTGGTAGGAAGGCTAGAGGAGAGTGAAGTCCTTCTCTTGGCTCCCACCTGCGGGGTTGCAGCTACCTTTGGGCATCCCTACTCTCTCTAGCGATTGGTCTTGTTCCCTCTTTCTGCCCGGAGGCCTACGGTGGTAGCAGCTCCTTCAGGCTGTCCTACTGCCCTCCTGCCAGTCTGGACTCCATCCACTCTTTTGTACACAACCGCTTGCTAAATGCTGGTCAACTCCCCATTCTCAAGCAGAGTCCAGTTCCTGCTGGGATTCTGACTGATTCACTGTCTGAAGAGTTCATTATAAAAGATCACTTAAGAACCTCCTTGCAACATCAGTGCTCTGTTCATTGCACTTGGTGTTCTTATAATATTCATTTCTTCATTTACTCAGGGGAGATGACTATTGAAGTGATTTGGCAAAGAGGCCACAAATTTCCTTGATTTAAAAATACATCTTCCTCTCTTGTCTTGCTTTAAAAATAATAGTCACTGCATGGTGGGGATGGGACAAGATGAACATTTTGTATTTTCTGGTGGGATGATAAATTGCTATAAACTAGATGGAAAGAAATTTGGCAGTTTACAGTAGGAGCCTTCAAAATATTTAACTTGCTGACCCACTAATTCCACTTCTAGCAATCCATCCAAAGGAAATAATTGAAACTGGACTGATATGTGTGCAAATAACCCCCTAGTATTGTTCTTTGTATTAATTCATGAAATTGTAAATAGGCAAATGTTGAACAGCGTGGAAATGATTTCACAAATTAAAATACCTTTACATAGCATACCATGTAGTTGTTAAGTTTATAAAGAATGTTATATAATATGATAAAAAATCACAGTGCAGAATTTTATATACCAGATGAACTCAACTGTTTCATTTTGTTTATATGTATGTGTGCATATATATACACACATATATATCTATATCTATGTATCTATCGATCTATAGAGAAGAAGTCAGAAAGAAAAACTACACATTGAAAAGGAGATCATGGATGACTTTGAGTTTTCTTCTTGTTACTTTCTATATTCTACAAATATACATTCCTTTAAGTTAAATATTAGTTTTCTGTATTTAAGTACATACATTACTATAAATGAGAAAGTATTTTTTCAGCCTGACACCCTCAGAAAAACAATGGATATTTTTGTAGAGTGGCACGATCATGATGCTATTGGGGCCCCTTCTTTGGCAACAAAACTAAGGACCTGAGAAATGGAGTCCGAGCCCTCAGGAGAAGCGGCCAGGCTTTAAGGCTGCTGGTTTGTATTAACATCCTGGAAGGGTACATCTTGGGTGGCTGCCTTTCCTAACCTTCTTTCTCTTCTTGCCAGATGGACCTGGTTATATATTGCATTTTCCTGCTTATTTTTAAAGAGGGAAATTTGGTCTGTCCTCACATCTACCTAATGTGTTGGTTTTATTTCTGCATCTTTTTTAGAAATCTTTTTTTCTTCTTCTTGCAAAGCTTGAGTTTTTAAAATATTCTTTCCGACCAGGCTATGGGAAATTGATTTTACTGCTCATTCTCCCTCAGACTTATACAAAACCTGATCCAGTCGTTTAGTTTCCTGTGTCCTATAGACTTTCAGACATGGAGTTACAGATAGATTTATAGGAGGCAGGGCCGTCTGTATGGTTTACACACAGCTCGTGTGCCAAGCAGTTTCCTGGTAGGACGAAGGTATCTCAGGTGGGGTGGGGAGACTAATGCACTACACAATTTTAGCAGTCAGTCCCTTAGATTAGTCTGTCAGGTAATTAGTTGTTACTTTGGAAAGCAGAGTTTGAGATCCAGAAGGAATGAGACACAGTTGAAGCTGAGATGGAAAAGGACAGGATGCTTAGGACAAGCATTGGTTGAACGTGAGGTTCCAGCCCAGGAAGGGAAACCTGGAGAAGAAGCACTTGGAAAGAGGAGTGGTAAGATGTTGAAGACAGGTTCTGTCTATTTTGGATACTGCCTGGTTCCAGAAATCATGACCAGTGAGCTACTAGAACTGGGTGCTGTCTGGTTCAGTGAAAATGGCACAAAATCATCATAATAACTTCCATTTACTGAGTGTTTGTTATGGGCCAGCATTTACGTATATATATCTTTTCATTCTCTTGACAACGCTATGAAGTACATTTTATAACTTCTGTTTTATGGGTGAGGAAATTGAAGCTCAGGGAAATTAAAGAACTTGTCCAAGCTATAGTTAGTAAGTGATCAAGCTGAACTTTGAACCCCAGACCCTGTGTTCTGGCTAACTATGAAATGGGTGCCCCTAGTAGGGGGAGTCCTGGGTTTGAGTTCCAGCTCTGATAGGCTCAGTGTGACCTTTCACAAGCACTGAACATCTCCAACGATCAGTTTCCTGTACTAGAATTCATAATTTTCGTATAATTTACATCGTGTCAGATGTAGTTGAGTTTGCCAAGTGCTTTCTAATAAATCTATGAATTTTATCCTCACAGCAAATTCTGGTCAATATCAAATGTAATACGTGGTTTACAAACCTGCTTTATTATTAGACCTTTAAAATTATCTGAGTAGGAGAAACCTCAGTAATCTTTCTACACATAGAGACGTTGATTTGATGACAAGACCTATAGCTTTCCCTGTTCAGCCTGCTCACAAACCTAGAGCCAGAGGAAAAAATAGGAGAGACTCTCTTGACCCTTACCAGAGGCAGACACACCACGAAGCTTCAGGATGCTTCACTTGCATAGGCTCCCTCCTAGGGCCTAGAAATGAGTATGTCCCCCTCTCATACTTTCACTCATTCTTTGCAAGTGGTATTGGAGTGATTGTTGGAAGTTTGGGGATCCAGTTAAGGAAAAGTTGAGTTGGGGATACATTTAGCTTGAATTTCACTACTTATCTTCTCTATATATGTTCTGGCTTCCTTGCTTGTCTTGAACTGCTTTTCCCTTAGTCATTCCCTTTGCCCAACCTTTATGTCAAAATTCTCCCTGATCATCAAAGTTCATGTCAAATGCACTTCCATCAAGAAGCCTTCCCTTATTATAGTGCGTGGGTCCTCCTCCCTCCTCTTCATTTGCACAGGGCTTTATTGACATCTGTCCTTTGACTTGGTCCACTCATTTGCTACCTACTTTATGTGTTTTTTTCCCCATGGCCCAATAGACTGTAAATGCCTTCAGCACCCTCTCACTTTCCCTTTTAATAATCTCTTCACTCCGTGGTTATATGTTGTAATATCACTTTTCTACTCACACTATAAATGCATTGAGAGTGAGCATCCAGCCTTTTTCAGATTTTTATCTTCCTCTAATACCTTGTTGAATGCCCTGCACATGGAACTCTTTCAGCGAATCTTTGTCATATGAATGAATATTTTTGAGCTTTAGCTTTCAAAGAGAAACTAGACATGGGGAGAAATATTATTTATCAGAACATCAAATTATTTTCTTAAAAATTATTTGCTCAGAAAAGCTGGGTGTATATTTATATATGGCTATGTAATAAATTGTCCCCAAACTTAGGAACTTAAGACAACAACATTTATTATCTCACAGTTCCTGCAGGTCAGAAATACAGGTGAGACTTAGGCTGGATTTTCTTGCTATGGGTCTCTCACAAGGCTACAGTTACATCAAAGCTTACCTGGAAAGGATTTCCTTCCTAGCTCATCCACCTGGTTGTTGGCAAGATCATTTCCTAGCAGGCTATTGGACTAAGGCTTCAGGTTCTCATGAGCTGTTGCCCTGAGGTTTCCTTTGGTCCCTTGGCACATGGGCTACTTCATAGAGCATCTTGCAACATGGCTGCTTGCTTCATCAGACCAACCAAGAAAGAAGGCAAAAGAAAGAGCAAGAGAAAGTTGGAAGTCACAGTCTTTTATAACCCAATATTTAAGTGAATTCCATAAATTTTCTGTATCCTATTTATAAGAAGCAAGTTACTAGGTCCAGCCCATACTCAGAGGGGAGGGGACTATACAAGGGTATGACTTCCAGGAGGCTGGGATCACTAGGGCCATTTTGGAAGGCTGCATATTGAGTAGATAATTGTATTCCTGTACATTCCAACACTTTTAGATATATAGTTAGGTTGTTGCTAGTGGTCCTACCAGGAACAGCTTCCAGGAATGGGAATACAGCCAAACAGTGGGAAAAAAGAAAAAAATAGTTTGAGGATGGATCATCTGGGTCTTGAATGTCAAGTTAAGGAATTCATATTTTACTATAAAGGTAGTGGGAGTCATAAATATAATTGAGCACAGGGATGATCCAGTTAGACATGTCCTTCTAAAAGTTCAAATGGATTTGAGGGAAAGGAGATTGGGGATGGGGAGACAGGTTCCCTAGCAATTGTAATCATTTGGGTGAGAGGAAATGAACAGGGTTGTTAATAGAGTAAATGAAAGGAGGAAACAATATTAGAGAGATTGTGGAAGAAGGGTGATAGAACTTGGTATCTGTAAGTACAGAGATCAGAATTGGTTTTTTGAAAAAATAAACAAAATCAACAAACTCTTAACTAGACTAAGAAAAAAAGAAGACTCAATTAAAATCAGAAACAAAAGAGGAGTCATTACAACGGATGCTCAGAAACAAAAAGGATCCCAAGGGACTGTTCTGAACAGTTACATGTGAACACATTGGATAAACTAGAAGAAATGGATAAATTCCTAAAAACATACAATCTACCAAGACTGAATCAAGAAGTCAAAAGCCTGAAAAGACCAATAACAAATAAGGAGATTGAAATACTAATAAACTTTCTCCTACCAACAAAGAAAAGTTCAGGACCAAATGGCTTCATGACTAAATATTCAAAGAAGAATTGATACTAATTTTTCTTAAACTCTTCCCCCCCAAAAAACAGGTAGAAGGAATACTTTCAAATTCATTTTATGGGGCTAGTATCAGCCTGATACCAAAGTCAGACAAAGACACCACAAGGAAACTACAAGCTAATATCTCTGATGAACACAGATGCAAAAATACTCAACAAAACACTAACAGACCAAGTCCAACAACACATCAAAAAGATTATACACCATGAATAAGTGGCATTTATCCCTGGAATTCAAGTTTAATTTAATATACGTAAATCAATCAATGTGATACACCCCATTAAGAGGATAAAAGATGAAAACTACATGATCAAATCAGTAGACTCACA
Organism: Panthera pardus; assembly: GCF_024362965.1. NCBI lineage: Eukaryota > Metazoa > Chordata > Mammalia > Carnivora > Felidae > Panthera > Panthera pardus. The sequence continues at coordinate 96,995,121 of NW_026526810.1, read as the reverse complement.
AAAATACCTTTGACAAAGTTCAACATACATTCAAGATAAAAACTCTCAACAAAAGAGGTGTGAAAAGAAATTTTCTTAACACAATAAAGGCCATTTATGAAAAGTCCACAGATAACATTCATAATCAATGGGGAAAAAAACCTGAAAACACTTCCTCTAAGATCTGGTACAAGGAAAAGATGCCAACTCTTACCCCTTCTATTCAACAAAGTAATGGAAATACTAGTAAGATCAATTAGACAAGAAAAATAAATAAAATACATCTAAATTGGAAAGGAAGAACTATTTACAGATGATAGGATTCTCTATGTAGAAAATCTGAAGACTCCGCAAAAAAATTTTTAGAATAAACAAATTCAGTAGAGGATGTAAAATAATCATACAAAAATCAATTGCATTCTTTACAACAACAATGATCTATCTGAAAAAGAAATCAAGAGAATAATTCCCTTTATGATAGCATCACAAGGAATAAAATATTTAGAAATAAATTTAACCAAGGAGGTAAAAGATCTGTACACTTGGGGTGACTGGGTGGCTCAGCTGGTTAAGTATCTGACTCTTCAGCTCAGCTCAGGTCATGATCTCATGGTTCGTGAGATCGAGCCCCACATCATTAGTAGCACTAACAGCTTGGAGCCTGCTTGGGATTCTCTCTCTCCCTCTCTCTCTGCCCCTCCCCATTTTTCATTGCTCTCTCTCTCAAATAAACTTAAAAAAAAAAAGATCTGGATACTGAAAACTATAAAACACTGATGAAAGAACTTGAAGATGACACAAATAAATAGATATCTTGTGTTCATGGATCAGAATTAGTATTATTAAAATGTCCATACTACCCAAAGTGACACACAAATTCAATTCAATCTCTATCAAAATTCCAATGACATTTTTCACAGAAATAGAAAAAGAAATTCTAAAATTTGCATGGAACCACAAGAGACTCCAAATAGCCAAAGCAATCTTGAAAAAGTAGAACAAAGTTGGAGGCATCACACTTCCTAATTCAAAATTACATAGCTTTTTCGCTATATTAATTAAAATAATCAAAATAATGTAGCTATATTAATGATAATAATAAATGACACATAGACCACTGGAACAGAATAGAGAGCCCAGAAATAAACCAAAACATATACAGTCAATTATTTTCAACAAGTATGCCAAAAACACAATAGGGGAAGGATAGTTTCTTCAATAAATGATGATGGGAAAACTGAATAACCCATGCAAAAGAATGAAATTGAATCCTTCATCCTACACAAAAATCAATTCAAAATGGATTAAAGACTTACACATAAGATTTGAAACATTAAAACTCCTAGAAGAAAATATAGAGAAAAAGTTCTTTGACATTGACCTTGGCAATGACTTCTTGGATATGACATCAGAAGCTCAGACAACAAAAACAAAAAGTAAACAAGTAGGACTACATCAAATTAAAAAGCTTCTGCTCAGCAAAGGAAACAATCAACAGAAGGAAATGGCAACCTATGAACTGAAGGAAAATGTTTGCAAATTACATATCTGATAAGGGGTCAGTATCCAAAATATACAAGGAATTCATCTAGCTCAATAGCAAAAAACAATATGTTTAAAAACTGGGAAGGATCTGATTAGATATTTTTCCAAAGAAGACATATGAGTGGCCAACAGGTATATGAAAAGGTGCTCAAAATCACTAAAGAGGATTAGGGAAATGCAAACCAAAGCCACAATGAGATATCACGTCACATCTGTTAGGATGGGTTATTATCAAAAATAAATTGGTGAGATGTGAAGGAAAGGTATCCCTTGTACACTGTTGGTGGAAATATTAATTGGTAGAACATTATGGAAAAACAGTGTGGAGGTTCCTCAAAAAATTAAGAATAAAACTACCATCGGGCCCAGAAATCCCTCTTCTGGGTAAATACCCAGAAGAAATGAAATCAGTACCTTGAAGAGATTTCTGCACCTTCATGTTCATTGCAGCATTATTCACAGTAGCCACGATGTGGAAACAACCTGAGTGTCTGTTGATGGATGAATGGATTAAGAAATTGTGGTGTATATATATGTGCAGTAGAATATTGCAATAGAATATTAGCCTTAAAAAGAAAGAGATCCTGCCATTTGCAGCAACACGGATGTACCTGGAAGACATTATGCTAAGTGAAAGTAGCCAAACACAGAAAGAAAACAACTAGTAGGTGGAGTCTAAAACAACTTAAAAACCTAAAAGTAGAGAGTAGAATGATGGTGTCCAGGGGCAGGGAAGTGGGGAGAACGGGGAGATGTTGGTCACAGGGTACAAAGTTGTGGTTATATTGGATGAATAAGTCTAGAGATGTAATGTACAGCATGATGACTACAGTTAATAATACTGTATTGAATACAGGAAATTTGCCAAGAGAGTAGATTTCAGGTGCTCTCATCACACACGAGCAAAGAACGCATGTGAGGAGATGATGTGTCAAATACCTGACTGAGGTAATCGTTTCACTCTATGTATATACGGTAAAGCCTTCGTTTGCGAGCATAATTCATTCCAGAAACATGTTGTAATCCAAAGCACTTAATATCAAACTGAATTTCAAGAACCATTGATTCAGTTGTGATCATGGGACGTTTGGCATCACGTACTACTCATATTCCAAGACACTGCTTGTTTATCAAGTTAAAATTTATTAGAAATGTTTGCTCATCGGGGCGCCTGGGTGGCTCGGTCAGTTAAGCGTCTGACTTCGGCTCAAGTCATGATCTCGGGGTTTGGGAGTTCAAGCCCTGCGTTGGGCTCTGTACTGACAGCTTGGGACCTGGAGCCTGCTTCAGAGTCTGTCTCCCTCTTTCTCTGCCCCTCTCCCACTTGTGCTCGCGCTCTCTTTCTCTCTCGCTCGCTCTCTCTCAAAAATAAATAAACGTTAAAAAAATTAAAAAAAGAAATGTTTTCTCATCTTGCACCACACTCGCAGAACAAGTTATTAGCAATCCAAGGTTTTACTGTATATTAAATCATTATGTTGTACACCTTAAATACGTGCAATTTTTAATTTAAAAAAGTGAGGAGAGGAATGGGAGAAACTGACAATGTCCCAGCTGTAGCCTAAGTGACTGGTTTGTAGTAATGGTGTACTAACAAAAACAGTGGGCGGATCACAGCTGGGAGGAAGGTTGAGAAATTTGGACAGAACACGTGGGCCATTTTCCACCAGCAATGACCGAGCAGGGATGTGTCCTGTGCCCCCAGCACCTAGAGTAAGTGGTCGATGCTCTCTACACAAGTGGTCCTGCACTTACTTTACGGGTACTTTGTGCAGAAACGAGCAATGCATTAAGTTTGGGGTGAATCTGATGAAGCGGCCCTGGATTTTCAGTTTCGGGGTCACACAGGAGGGCTAGAGAGAACGTGTGATTTTTCGTCCTGCGACACCACCAGCCACTATCTGTTTCTGGAACTTGTGCTTTTCTGGCCCCTCTCCTCATGGGTGCTATTGCTGTTTTACAAAGTGTGGCCAGCAGGGCCCATTTTCCCATTGAAGAAGGTGGTGGGTGAGGCCTGAGCAGAGCCAACGGCACTCCTTTGACGATGAAGTTTTAGTTGATTGGCTTCTTGAATGAGTTTTGAGTCACTTAATTCAAACTTTCAGTCTTTCTCATGCCAGACTGTAGGTCTTCCTAGAGATGTCTTTTAGGATTTCCACAGCATAACATGAAATTGGGTTGTAACCCTCATGTGGGAAGCCCTATAAGAAGGACTGTAGGGGCGCCTGGGTGGCTTGGTCGGTTGAGCGTCCGACTTCGGCTCAGGTCATGATCTCACAGTCCGTGAGTTCGAGCCCCGCGTCGGGCTCTGTGCTGACAGCTCAGAGCCTGGAGCCTGTTTCGGATTCTGCGTCTCCCTCTCTCTCTGCTCCTCCCCTGTTCATGCTCTGTCTCTCTCTGTCTCAAAAATAAATAAACGTTAAAAAAAATTAAAAAAAAAAAAAAAAAAAGGACTGTAAGAAGTATCTTGCCCAAAGCTAAGGAGGTCCAACAAAAAGCTTCTCTCTGTCTCTCTCTCTCTGTCTCTGTCTCTCTCCATACATATGGAAGAGGTGATTTATATACATTATTTCATATAATCCTCTCAGTGACTCCATGAGGTGGCATTATAGCCATATTTTCTTTGTGTCGCAGATCAGGAAACCAAGGTTTATGGAGGTAGAGCAATTTGACCAAAAACCGCACAGCTAAAATGTTATGAAGTTGGAATAAATGGAAAATATGTAAAGGGGAAATAATACTAGATAAGCACTTGGGACAGTGTTTTCTGTTTTTAATTCCATTGTTGTTTTTTTTTTTTTTTTCCCTAGGTAGAAGACAATACATTTGAAATTTTGTTGAGAAGTAGAAAGTTATATATTCTTTTCCTGCTTTTCAAAATTAATACATTAGGGAAATTGAAATGATTTTGTCCTTGCTTCTTATACTCTCTCCTCCTTTCATTCTAACTTGCGTTTAATGGCAAGATTATTCTTTCTGCCATGTCCTTTCCAAGTCACTCTCCAGTGAAAAGCCCTCAGTGGTTCCCCATTGCATATACAGGATATGGTCCAACTTGCTTGGTCTGGAGATTCTCAACTTTTTTCTCTTTTATATTCACAGCATTCTCTGAAATATTCACATCATTTACTGCATGCTTGAAGGGATTAAAAGACTCAAAATCCCAGAAAACTTGTCAGCAGTCACTGCAACACGTTCCCTGTCACAGTAGTGAGTGGTCTTGTGGCACCCATAAAAGCGGCCACAGGGAACATGGCGTTCCCCTGCCCTTGGCTGCCCTTGGCTGCCCTTGGCTGCCCTTGGCTGCTGTGTTGCAGGTCGAGGCCAGAGCCACACCTTCCTACTTGAGAGGGAATGTTGCCACGGGTTCCCGAGGCACACCACCTTCCTTGCTTGCTGACTTGGTCTGCCCTCTTGGTGACAGCAAGCTTGAGAGCTGCTTTATGGGACTTTGCACGACTCTCCCCGCTCGTCATCTGTCACAAAGAGACGCTGCTTTAACGGCAGCTTTCCTCGGTGGTAGCATAAATGTATTTTCCACATTAATAAAAGTTAGCAGCTGGAGACGGCAGCACACCTGTTGACAGTCACTTGGATGGTTGTGTCTGCCTCCCCTAGGACTCTCCGCTCCCGCCACGGTGCCCTTGCTCAGGACAGTCCCCGCCTGTTATCTTCTCCTTGTTCCGAAACCTTAACCACACTTCGTGATCTGGGCTAATTGTTCATTTCTGCCCCCAAAGCTCTCCTAGTGACTCCTGCCTGTGGTGGTCTCCCCCTCTGAACTCCGCTGCCATCTTTTCTCTGTGCAGCATACTTGGTGTCCCCGTGGGGACACCCCTGCTTCGACAAAATCGCGATTGCCTGGAGGGCCAGGCCCGTGTACTACCCACTGCAGCTGACACGCTGATTTCTGGGCACTTAATTTTGCAGACTGAATTGCACAAAATTTTGTGCAGACTAAGTGCCCAGAAATCTGAGTCCGAGGGCATTTTAAACCCGCTGCAGACAGTGTGTTTTCCTATCTGAGGCATTACCAGGATGGCTGTTCAAAAACAACCAGCCACGTGATACAGCTAAAAAGTGTCCTGTGGGTGAGCTCCAGCTAAGGGGAAATTGTTGTTGCTGCTGTTGCATAACCTTATATCCTTTCCAAGATACTCTTGTGGGGCTCTGTTCACCTTTGTTTCCTAAGATGGAATTTCTGAATTCCCACCCTGTGGCACACCTCTTGCTCCCCAGAGAACTTCTGCGGTTTTCTAGAAGAATGGTTCCCTACAACTCCTCCCCAGTTTTCTGGATTTACCAGCAAGATGTGGAAAAAGCTGGCTTCCCAGACGAAGGGTGGTTCTGGGCAACATTCTGTGACACGATGGATTCCTTGTGCATATTTAAGCATTGGGCAAGGAGCACAGTCTGTTTGTATGGGATTTGAAAGAAAATTGCATTGAAAGGGTTTTGGGGAGCGGTGTTTGTGAGAAGAATATCTATGACTGCCGTGGAAAGGTAATCTTTTTAAAATTTATTTATTTATCCTTTTTAAGTGTATTTTTATTTTGAGACAGAGATAGAGAGCGAGCAGGGGAGGGGCAGAGAAAGAGAGAGAGAGACAGAGTCCCAAGTAGGCTCCACGCTGTCAGTGCAGAGTGGGGCTGGAACTCGGGAACGGTGAGATCATGACCTGAGCCGAAATCAAGAGTCCAACACTTAACCAGCTGAACCACCCAGGTGCCCCTAATCTTTTTAAAATTTAAAATATGGTCTTTGCCTGCATTTTCTAACCTCCCCCCCACCCCGCCACCCGCATTTTCCTATCACTTGAGAATTTGGCCCTGCATGTATTGGATTCCTACGTATTATTATTGTTTGGAATATACTCTTTCTGTTGCTGTTGAAATTCCTTACAAAACAGGCTGTGCTCATAGCTTTTTCTAGTGTGGTGGTTTTGGTTCTGGGTGTGCATTATCATCAGATAAGTGTTAAAAAAAAATCCCCACCCCTTTCCCAGACCAATTAAATAGAAATCTCCAGTGTTAGGTCTGGGGCCTAGGTTTTTTTTCAAAAGGCTCTCAACAAGATTCAAATGTACTTTTCAGGCTGAGAACCACTGATGTAGTGGGCTCCCTGTGATCTCAGCTGGAGCTTGTTGAAAAGGGCCTGCTTGGTGGTGAGAGGCAGTATTGACTTTTGCCTAGTTCGGTAATTACTTCTGCATTTCCTTTTTACAGAAATTATACGAGAAGAAACTTGGGAGAAGATCTCATTAACGGGGTTGGGATTCATCATAGAGCTCCTTCCCAACCCAAACCAATGTAGATGCAGATTGTTAGTCGGAAGACTTCAGATGTCTCACACTGATGTTCATGCTTTGTGAAAATTGTCTATGCATTTAAGAAAGATAGCCAGTATGCCCAAGTGTCTGTTGAACAAGTTGTTTATTTGCTAATTTCTCAGAAAAGCAAGAAGTGGGCACAGGGACTGCCTTATAATTTTATATTACACAAGGTAGTTAACAACAACAAAAAATTGCCAAAATGTTGGCTTCCGATGCGCCCCATTTTGGGGATCTCACATAGGACTGTTAACTTTTCCCTCAACCATTGGCAAGGGACAACTGGACGCCACTTGCTGCAGAACTCTGTGTTTTGCCTTTCATTTTTACAGACATCTGGAGAAACATCTGATGAGCATAGAAAATAACTCTCTCAAGAGAAAAATCAGTAATTACTTTCTTGTTACTGAACATGCTGTTAAGCTTGTAGAATTTTATTTTATTGCTCTGTGAATTGATCCTTTCTAAGAAGTTATTCTATAGGGGTCCATAGGGAGTGTCAAATTCCTCTGACAGCTGCTTGGAGACTTTTTTATTGACTCTGTAAAAGAAACACACCTAGTATCAGAACAGACCCTATTTAACCTATTTATTAATTGTACCAGCTCTTAAACTCCCCATTTATTTTCACTTACTATTCACTCTACTCCCTGCTTTCTCCCTTTTAACATAGCCAGTTATTTTCTACACTTTATTTATTTATTTATTTATATGACTGCTTGCTTGCTTGCTTGGGTGGTCCTAATATTCCCCTGAAACCTTCTACTTCCATGGTCTCACACTTCTGTGTAAATGGCAACTCCAACCTTCTAGTTGCTCAGGCCAAAGACTTTGGGACCATCAAGATCTCACCTGTAAGTCCTCCATGAGGATTGTCAGCCCTACCTTCAGAATATGTCTTGAGTCTTGCCCCTGCACTGTTCCACCCCAGTCTGGGTCATCCTTCTCTATCCTGGAATACTGCTCTACCCTCGTGACTCCTCCTCCTTCTGCCCGTCAACCCCAGTCTATTCCTAGCACAGCAGACAGAGATCCTTTTAAGTATGATCATACCATTCTTAAGTCCCAGGTCCCTCCAGTGGCTTTCTGTTCCAGAGCAAGAGCCGTAATTCGTTACAGGACCTTGAAGGCTCTGAATAATATGGCACTGCTGTGACCATATCTTCTACAGCTTTCTCCCTTGGTCACTCAACGCCGGCCACACTGACTTTGTACTCTATCTGGAATAAACCAGATTCTCTCCCACCTCTGGACCTTTGCAAGGGTGTTTCCTTCACCTGGAACACTCTTCCCTCAGGTGTTCCTATGCCTGGCTCCTTAGCCTCTTTCAGATCTCAGTGAGGCCTTTTCAGGTCACCCCAATTACTAATTAAAATGGCAACCCCTCTATCATCCTTCCTTGCCATGTTTTTCTCCAAAGCACTTTCGATCATCAAACATATTACATGTTATCCATCTCTATCTATCTATCAATCAATCAATCATCTATCTAACATCTAGCTGCCATCTCTCTATTGTCCTCCAGCTGGACCAAGCTCTTGAGAAATAGAGATTTTGGTCACCGCTTTGTTGCCACGGTCTGAAACATTGCCCGACACTGTGGATGTTCAGTAAACATTTGTTGATGGAACATTGAGTGAATGAATAATGTGTGCTAATTTTTACCTTTAGTCATTCAGGCTTCTGACCTAGTTACCAGACTTTTGTGATACATACAAACAGCATGCTCGATTTTAAGGGTAATGTTTTGTTGATTAACTGTTTACAAATCTTTTAAGTGAGATCATTTATTCTAGTAGTCTAGTTAAGATCATCTGAAAGCATCAAAATGGTCCTCCAGGCTTTCTCAAAGTATTGCCAGTTGTTAGAATATTGTTCTTGCTTTCTCTGATCCCAAGAAATGTGACATAAAATCGGCTGAAATTCCATACTGAAAAATGTCTACAGGGTAGAGAAAATTTTCAAAAAGTGCAAGGAAACAAAACAGTAAACGCTGCAATATTGAGGACATTATCCATCTGAAAGGTGGATAATGAGTGACTTTTATGTTCTTCATTTTTTATGTTTGTGAGTTATAATTTTTACATGCTGAACATAAGTAATATTTGAAATGATTATAAAAATCAATTTTTAAAAGTAAAATAGGAAAAATGTTATCTAGCATGATTTTAATAATATGCTTTCAGTGTCTATGCATGCTCAAGGAGGGCAGAGTAAATGTAGTGCCAGACAGCAAGCTGCTCAAAGCCCCCAAGCCTTTTGAAATGATGGGCCCAGAACTAATGAATGAACTAGTGAACCATTCATTCATTCATTCATTCACTGAAAAATATTAATTCGGCACCTACTAGGTACTAGGTACTGTGTCAGGCCCTGGGGATATAGCAACAAACAAGATGGCAGGATCCTCCAGGGCCTTTGTGTTGCTTAAAGTTCTGTTGCTTCCCCAGGACATGGTTCAGATATGCTGTGCAATTCTAACCCTGAAAGCATGGGATGGATTTTTGAGAAGGAAATACAGACAATCAAATGATAAATGAGCTAATTACAGATTTTTCTAAGAGTTGTTTGAGTGGGGTAGGGGGTCCCAAGACTGACCAGGTGTCATTTAAGCTGGGGCCAGAGAGTGAGGCTGAAACATTCCAACAAGAGTGTTCCAGGCAGAGGGGAAGAAGAGGCCAGGAAGTTTGGACCGTAGTGAGCCAGGGGCAGAATCCAACAAAATCATGCCAGAAAGGTAGTGGGAGCCAAATCATGCAGGGCTTGGGGCTGTGTGGTAAGGAGTGTGGGTGGCATTCTAAGTGCCGTGAGGCCATGAGTGGTTTTAAAAGGGCGGGGGGAGAGTGTCACGATCTAATTCTATTTTAAAGTTGCTCTGTCCACTGAATGGAGATGATGTAAAGGGATAAAAGGGGAAAGGGAAAAATTTGTTGGAAGGTTTTTGTTGCAGACTAGGCAGGAGATGGTCTAAATCCTAAATAGCTGGATTTAGGACACGTTTTGGAGGTAATGTGATAGATTAGATGTGGTGGTGAGTGAGGTTTGGGGGTCAAAAGAGAGGGTTTTGGGGCTGGGAGCTGAAGGAAAAGGGATAAACTAAGGGTGACTCCTAAGTCTTTGATTGAGCAACTGGGTTCCTATTAAAGACTGGGGAGAAATAGGGTTTGAGGGAATTAAAAAGAACTTTGTTTTGATTATAAGTTTGAAATGCCTATTTCCATTCAAGTGGAAATATAAGATAGTCAGCCAGAAACATGATGAGCCTGGAGTTCACCAAAGAAGTCTAGAGTGGAGATTCAAACTTGGAGAACATCCATACATGGATTTGATGTATGGGAACACTTGGGAGATGAACTTGAAGATATGGAAGAGACTAAGTCTTGGACAAAGCCCTGAGGGACCCCGGGCTTTAGAGATTTTAGAAGGAGGAGATAGCAAAAGTGGACCTTGAAGTAGGAGGAAAATCAGGGACGTGTTATCATGGGAACCAAGAGACAATGATGTTGAAAGAATGAGGGACTGCTGAACTGTGTCCAGTCCTACTCAGAAGTCGAGGAAGATAATGACAGTAATGTGGCCATAGGACTTGGTGCCTTGGCCAGAGGCCTTGGTGGTGAAACCACATCGAGCGGCCTTGATGTTCTTAACTCCATCTCACATAAGGCTTCACTGAGTTCTAGGCGTTTTGCTGACTCTACTCGGGTAGCCCAGATGTATAGCTTCTCTGATTCTCCTAGCAATTGGTCCAGTCTTCCCTCTCTGCTTTCATGGAGTTGAGGAGTAATTATGGATACACTCAAACCAAAAAGAGAACGTGAAACGTGCCCCACAGGGGCTGGGCATCTCTGGCACTGCTCTAGGGTGCAGTGAAATGCCCTACCTAGATGAAAGATAGTCAGAAGCAGTGGAATGAAGATGACCAAAGACTCTCTCATACTCCTCCCGTCAAGAGGTGGGGTCTGTTACCCTTCCCTTGGAACAATATGGGCTCTGTGGCTACATCGACAGAATACAGCACAAGGGTAAGAAAGATGTTGGGCCCGTTTCCAGTCCTGGCCTTAAGAGATTGGCACCTTCTACTTCCTGTCTCTTGGAATGCTAGCATTTGGAGCCTGAGACACCACGTAAGAGGCCTGGCTACCGTGATGGAGAAATTATGTGGAGAGACCCTGAGATTGCATGGAGGACAACAGGAGCCCGGCAGAGCCCATCCTTCTGGGCGTGTGAATGAAACTGTCTTAAAGGCTTCAGACCAGCCCAGCAGCATATCATTGAATGGCCCCATTTGATGTTTGTGGGGCAGAATTTCTAACCCCCCAAATCAAAAGATTTAGTAACATGTTTACTGTTTTGAGCCACAGAATTTTAAGGTAGGTCATTGTAATAGATAATTAGCAATAGATAATTAGAGCTCTAGGAGATCCGTTGGACACTCAAGTCAGTTGTCCTTAGGCAGAAAGCCCACTGCCCTTTGCACAGAAACAAATATGCTTCTTTGTCAGTATTTGAATTACCAATTTTTATTTAAAGCCAGTAACATGTTGATTTTTTTTATCTTACAAGAGGCAACAAAAAGAGAAAACTTAAGAAACTGTCAAATAGCTAATAAACAGAAATTTTAAGTGAGTGTAGAGAATAACCTAGTTTGCCTAGCCTTCTTCCCACAGGTCTACTATTTGCTAACTCCTTAACACCTGCAGTATGATCACCGATGTTCATAATGCTGACCCTGATTTTCTCTACTTTGATTTTGAATCTTATTTTAGTGTTAAGTGTTGCATAGGTGATACCACATGACAGTGATGCAATTGTTGGAAGAGTGCCAAGAGACACAGTTAAAGGATGTAAAAATTATTTAATTGCAGAGGAGACAGAAATTTACCTCTAGGCAGGTAACCGTACAAATCCGACAATGCAACCTGCTCCCAGACAGAGGTGCAAGCTTTCCAGATCCCCAAGTTTCCATGAGGACTTCAGTGGTTAGAGAAGCAGCAGAATGGCCTGAGGATGTCTCAGTGTCCACACTCGGGTTTTGTTTTCTTCTTTGTCAACATCTTCTTGGCCGGGGCTAGGACTAGGGTGAGGAGAATGAAGTGACCAGGGCACAAAATTTAAAGAGGCTCTCACTCTCGGGAGTGTGCAGAAGGTCCAGTCAGTGCCTAAGTGTGAACACCTCCTTAGATTTGCACAGGGGGAGGTAACTTCCCTTACCCTAGTCCAGGGCCTGGCCCCAGTCTCTCTCAACTGTTCTGGATTTCCTGTATGTGGGCCTCCTCACAAGGTCCACATCGGTAACTGATGCAGAACAACCTTGATGGAGTCTGGCCTGTCTGTAAACCAGGCAGCCAGATGCTGTCACTAGGTCATCATCATTGCTGTGACTCCAAATCACCAGGCAGCTTGCTAGGCCCACCTGTAGAGTGTGTCTTCTCTGTGGTGTGTAAAGACCCAGTGTAGGAGGCCTGGGCTGAGGATGTGGACCTCTGGGTGAATGTCTTGACCAGGAATGTTGGCAAGGCCCCAGGCTTCTTCAAGAAGGAAGATGTGGTCATTGGGCTGACCTTGTGGTGCCCTGGCTCTGGTTTCACCCACGCCATGCATGTAATACCTGTGCCTTGATCACTCCAGGGCTCCTCCTTCGGTTCCTGTCCCCTCCCCTAGCCCATCCATTAGGCCAGCAACACTTGTAGCCACTTGGGGCTGTCATGTGGCACTGGTGGGCTGGGACATCAGGGGGAGAGATTCACACCTCTGTGAAACGTTATTTTTAAGACCCCACTGGGCCCCTGCAAGCCTGCTCTGTCCTGGCCCAGTGCCCACCATGCATGTGCCACACCGTTGCCTATAGCTTGTCCCCTAGAAACAAGCAGTGGCCTTTCTCTTTCATTCAGTATGCCCTTCTCCATCCACATCCCCCATTGGTGGTCACTGTACAGTTTTTTTTTTTTTATTCACAAGTTTGGGTTCCTCTCCACTCCGGTCTTCAACTTGGGATTGGGAACTTAATTGTCTGGCTTCTCAGAGGTACCTCTGTAGGTACCTCAGGTGGTCTCATGGATGTCTTTCAGAAAATGGTTATTTTAGATGATTTGCCATGGAATGTGTTCTAATAAATCATTCTTCTATAACATGGCAACAACAACAAAATTTTTGCTGAGAACATGCTGTTTCTCAGCGATAATTTCAGCACCAGGTGAAATAGAGGACAATTTCCCAGGCATCCCTGCTACTGAGAATGGAGCCTGGCTTTAGGCTCACCAGAAGCCCATTTCTGAAAATTTATTTTTCTTTAAAAAATTTTTTTTTTATTGTTTATTTATCTTTGAGACAGAGAGAGACAGAGCATGAACAGGGGAGGGGCAGAGAGAGAGGGAAACACAGAATCTGAAACAGGCTCCAGGCTCTGAGCTGTCAGCACAGAGCCCGACGCGGGGCTCGAACTCACGGACCGTGAGATCATGACCTGAGCCGAAGTCGGACGCTTAACTGACCAAGCCACCCAGGCGCCCCTGAAAATTTATTTTTCTAATATTGTATTTGACCCAATTATTTGATTTAACCAGGATTCCCCAACCATGGTAGGAGACAAAGAACTGATAATATTTGAGATGCTGGTGGTTGTCCACAGATAAACTGTACTTGAATGGACAAGTTCATAAGTGAACTTCCGCTGCCAAGTTTGTTTCTCTGGGAATGTCTTGCTTTAGTTTTGCAAAATGCTGCTATTGCCTGCTGTTGTGGTTAATATGGTGCATGAACACATCCTTCATTTTACCACTAGAAACCTATTGGTTATTTAAAATTTGCTTTTGTCTGGTGGTAGACTGAGCTGTAAAGTGAATTTCTGCACTAAATTGTAATCCCTGCCAGAAGAACGCAATTTTATAGTCTGGATTCTAGTATCATTTGGTGTGCTGTCACAAAAATCTGAAAGCCTAGGACGAAGCTGCGTGTTTGACTTTGAAATTGTGGTTGAAATAACATTGTTTTAGCCTTTGACTTGTTATCATAAGGAGCAAACTAGGTATATGAGAGATCAGGCCACAATGGCAATCGTTGAGTGAATTAAGTCTTAAAAATATGAAACAGGAAGTCTATGAAAAATGGAATAGGACTAATAACTCGTGTAGTAAATCAAGCTGAAAAAATATATCACATTAAAGAATAGGTGTTTTATAAAATTTATCGGATTGCAAGCTTTCCCTTTTTGTTAACACGTGTTTCCAAGGTGTTAGCTGTATGATTAAAAATCTCAGTCCTTCCTCTACTTTAGATTTACATTTGCCAAGTATTCTTATTGCTTCAGTCAATTTAAATTTCTGAGATTGATGATCCTTGTAGAATCCAGTGCCTCATCATGAGGTCTGACACTCAAAATAACCATTCTCAGAGGCTTACTCATTTCATAATCGAAAACTCAAAAAGTTTTATGTTACCAAAAGGGAAGTTTTTCCTCCTTTCTATTCATACTCACTTGGCAAATACTTTCAAAATGGAAAACATATGAAGTAATTTAGGTTTCTGTGTTACAGATACTCTGAAGAGAACAATTAATTGAAGTTCCAAAAAAAACCCATTAATTACTGAGATATCTGTAGTTATTGTCGCCTCTGATTATTAGTGAGAAACATACCTTGTGTTGGCTTATCATTTGTCTCCCTCATTGCTTCCTTTCTGTGCTGTGAAGAATTCCAAATCCTATAAGGTATGCCATTTTCCTCTAACCTAGTATCACATTTTGCCTTTAACTACTGCCCTAAAAACTTTTCAACCTCCTCTTGATTTTCTTAATTTACTTAGAACAAAGTGGCACCGATAAAGTGAAGATGTATGTAATCAATTAATAATAGCATATACTGAAAGATGTCTACATTGTAGGCTAAACATTGTGCTGATCTCTTTGCCTTTTATGATGTGTGTGTGTGTGTGTGTGTGTGTGTGTGTGTGTGTGTGTGATTTTTTTCCAGAAATCTTTTCCTAGGAACAAGATCATAAAAATTCTACATTTCTTCTAAAAATTTTACATTTTATCATATATAGGTTTTCAGTATACCTGGAATTAATTTTGTTTATGATATGATATAGGAATTCGAACTTACTATTTTTCCCACATGGATAACCAGTTGTCCCAGGATTCCACTATTCATCTATGTATTCTACCAATTATTAGCAGTTTCACCCCTCCTAGTGATCAGGTTTTCACATAGGCCTGGATCTATTTCTAAATTAAAATATTTTAATGTTTATTTTTGAGAGAGAGAGAGTGGGGGGTGGGAGAGAGAACGAACGAGTAGGGGAGAGGCAGAGAGGGAGGGAGACACAGAATCTGAAGCAGGCTCCAGGCTCTGAGCTGTCAGCACAGAGCCTGATGTGGGGGTCGGACTTAAGGACCGCGAGATCATGACCTGAACTGAAGTCAGATGCTCAACTGACTGAGCCACCCAGGAGCCCAGCCTGGGTCTATTTCTGAGCTCGCTCTTCTGTTCCACAGTTTGCTAATCTCCTTACCCATACCACATAGTCTCAATTACTGCATCTTTATAAGAAGCACTGTTATTTGGAAGGATTGGTTCTCCTATCTTGTTCAAAATCGTCTATGCTCTTGTTAGCTTTTTGCTTTTCCGTGTAAATTATGGAATCAACTTATCAAATTTCATGAATAACTTTGCTGACATTCCTGCCAGAAATACGTTTGACTTGTGGATTAATTGGGAGATCCTCCTCATCCTCAAATGTTATCTTTTTGTTTATTCATGTATTTTAGGTTTTCTCATAAAGTTTTTGTAATTTTCTCCACATCACATATCTTTACATCCTTCACTGTGAGTGATATCTTTACACTTTACCTTCTAATCCAATATTATGGGTTTAAAGGAATGTTATTGATTTTAGAATGTGGATTTTGTGTTTCACAAGTTGGCCAATCTTTTTATCAGTGTTAGTAATTCATTCACAGATTTTCTTTGATTTTCTATACTGACAATCATATCGTGTACAATAAAGGACAATTTTATTTCTTCCTTTCCAATTCTTCCATCTCTCAATTTTTTCTTGATTTAATACATTGGTTAGGATGTCTGCAGGGTATTAACTAGAATTCTCAGCCTGGATCCTTGTCCTGACACTGAATTTAAAGGAAATACTGTATTTCTAGAGTTTTACCATTAAATGTGATGCTTGCCATTGGTTTTTCGTAAAAATGGTATCAGGTTATCAGCAAAATTGCTGCAGTCCTATGAAAGGTGTAAGACAGCAGGGTTATTGGAACAAGCTACAGTCTTCACTTTGCAATTGTTCTTGAAGTTATAATTAATATTCATCATCACACTCTTCTGTAACCATTCTAGAATTCATTCATGCTTAGACATTATTTCAGCATGTCTTAGTTGCTTGCCTGGTCAGTGATGCAGATCTTCATCCCTTTGAGGTCTGAGCCCTTGTCTATTTTTATTTTTAACACCCGTTGGATCATGGTTGCCGAGATTTCCGATTAATATGATTGCAGGGCACATGAAATATCCCTGTGCATTCTCTAGTTTCTAGACACTCTCTTTTCTGCTCTTATTATATAGCGGCAATCCTAGGTTCTTCATTTTTTTGCAGTCAGGGTCAGTAACTCCCACTGTGACCAAGTGATCCTTTCTTTGGCTACTAGTCTACTGGAATGAGAAGCCCATATGATAAACTGGAATTATAGCTTCAGGGTCACACTGTGTCCTCTGGTAGAAGTTTCCACTTCTCCGCAAACCTCCTGGACATCTGGTCCACAAGCAAATGCTGCTAAGGTTGTAGAGAAAAGAAACACACGTTCGGCAAGGGGGCCACTGAGAGGAATGGGGACAGGGCCCAATCCTACTTCCACCTGTTGGTTTCACAGCCGTGTATTTCAGTTTATTGAGGATGAAGCCCCCTGACTTCCACTCCAGACTCCATGCCATGAACGTAATTATTTCCACCCTGTCTCTGATGATGAAGTGCCACCATTTGGCCTCTGCCATCTCCACATACCATCAACGCCATGATATGTTGACGTTGAAGTCAGGAGCCCAGTTCCCCAACAGTATCTCATACTGTCAGCTTTAACTTACAGAGGACAGCCACTGACTAGTTTCTCAGGGAGTATCACCTGTGCATTCTGCCATTGGGCCTTTCTGGAGTATAAATTCAGGTGCGGGGTTCTCTAACCTTAAATTCATTCTAGTATTCTCACCTCTTGGAGTCTTCTGACTCCCACTCAGTACTGTGCTAGGGCAAGTTCATGACCTCTCTCTCATTTACTGTGGGCCATTGTCATGCTCAGTCTTCAAGAGGCTACTCGAGGCATCTTTTTGGACGAGTCTTGGGTGGTCTCGCCAGAATATCAAGCTCCCAAATCATGGGAGAAATTCTTCCTGATCCCACCTATATTTTCTGCCTTCTAGTCCAGAACCTCAAAGATCTGTATTCTCCAGTCTCCAGGTCCCTACTTGTATACATTATCAGGTCCTGCAATGCTATGAGCATGTATCCTCCTTTCTACCACAGCAGGGACTGTATTCCTTCCCTGGGCTGTGGTGCACCTTCATACAGATTTCAGAAACAGAAAGCGGACTAGCTCTGGAGGGGGACAAGCCTTAATGAAGCACCTGCCTCACCCGAGGCAGATCTCCAGGTGAGAGAAGGCTGTTCTCTGGAACGAGAAAGGGTGCTGCTTATTCTGGGGTGGGAGAAGTCAAAGGATTCTAGAGATACAAGATTCTCAGGTCTTTCTACATCCAGGTCTCAGGGGCCCACTCCTATCCTATCAAGTCCACTGGTATACTTTAGACATAGGAGACACATCAAAGACCTCTTGTAGTTCTACGTATTTTTTTATAATTTTTTAAATGTTTGATTTATTTTCGAGAGATTGAGAGTAGGGAAGGGACAGAGAGAGGGGGACAGAAGATTTGAGGTGGGCTCTGTGCTGACAGCAGCAAGCCCAATGCAGAGCTCAAACCGATGAGCCACAAGATCATGACCTGAGCTGAAGTCAGACCCTCAACAGACTGAGCCACCTAGGCGCCCCTTTATGTCTTTAGTAATAAATCCGGAACCTAATTTTGAACACAATATGCCTTATGGTTGCAGTTAACGAATGCCAGCTAACCCCCAATTCTTAAAATTCTCATTCCCCCTATCCTGTTCAAGTGCACAAACCAATCGTTCACTATTCACCTATACCTCATTTCCATTTGCTACAAGTGAGTGTTAAGATAGTGTCCCTGGTCCCTGGTAAGTCACTAGTTCCAAAATCCAGTCCCGAGAATCTGCTTCCTATAGCAAATCCTACACCAATTCTCTTAGGTTGGGTTTTCTCAGAAGGCAGAACCTGGGGTATAGGCTTGCATTTAGGAAATGGTAGTTGAGGGGTGACTTCATGGAACTTGAGTGAGAATTTCAAAAGGATGAAACAGGAGGAGGAGGGAAAAGCAAATGCAAATGTTTATTTCAAGTGGTTACTGCTTGGGCAACTGGAGCACAATCATAATATCCTTCTGCATTGCTTATAGAATGCAGCTCAGATTGTACACTGGAGGGATGGAAGGGTGAAGCATTTATCCACAAACTCCCATCGCCCATTGCTCAGAGATTGCTGACTCTGTGCTTACATGATCCTGAAAGTGAGTGCCTCCTTAAATTTTGTGCTCTAGGCATCTTCCTTAAGGCTTTATCCTGATTCCAGCTCCACTTCCCAATCTATGAATAGGTAGGGAAACTCTACCGTATTTTTTATTATCAATAAAACGAACATCTCCTAAATGTCCGGTGATATCACGTGTTTTCAGCCTTTGAGGTGGTAAACAGATGCTTTGTTCAGGTGTTGGAGTGATGGATCCCAAATCAGGCAGGCCCTGAGTTAGGTTTCTGCATGGTGGAAATGTGGAGTGCGGGGAGACTGATTTTCTGCATGACTAGTTGAGGTGGATCCCGAACCGGTGTCTGAGTTTCAGTACTTGATTTGGTTTTGCTCAGTAATTATCAGTAGATAATAGCCTCTTCTGCAGTGTAGCCATTTGGTTCCATTTAGCAAGAAGTAAAACAAAGACATTACAACGCACTCTGGAGTTTGTGAAAATGAGATTCTACATGCATGGGGCTTAATAGCTGTGAAGAGAGATCTGCCACCATCACTGTGGTTCTCCCTGGAGTGCAGGGCCACGAAGTGCAATACCAGGCCCATCCTTTCAGGCAAAACATAAGATGTGCCTTGAAAGAACAAGGTCAGTGTTACGGTAAAACTAAAACGTTCTGCATTCCCTGCACTGTCAAGTTTTTACTTCCTTCTCTTTTGACAGCTTGGCTCGCTATTGCTTCTTTATTGATAAGGTTTTTACCTTTGGCGTAGTCCTGCACACCTCTTTCTTCTTTTTCCAACAACTTTGTCTTTACGACATGTTAACTCCTCATCACTGTCTTTCCTTTTCACTTCTTAAATATTCCTCCATCTACACTTTTCCGCTGTTTGGGCTTGGGAGGAGGAATGTAAGAAAAATAAGTTATTATTGGAAAGAATGAGAACACTGCTATTCTCTGCTTGTCAAGCCTCCTGGGAGATGTAGTTGATACTTAGAGGGAATTCGAGGTGAGGGAAGAAAAATGTGTAGTGAGTGGAGTCTCGAGGCTCCTGCAGGAGGCGTTCACACGTCATTAGGCAAGTGCTGTCTGGCCAGGGAGCCGTTTGGGGGTGGGCCGGCTAGCAAGGCCGCAGCTAGACAAGCATCATCTTACTTATGTATTTTAATGTTTTAGAGTTTGTCTCAGCTCATGAAAGAGACAGACACAACACTCACGTATGGAAGGAAATGCAATAAGAACCACATATTTGATTTTCTGCACAGGAATGAGATGCCAGTTGTCAATATAAAGGGCAGGACCTATCTCTTCTACTTCTCCTGTTACCACCTTATGGCAAAGCTTATGCCTCTTTAACAGGCATTGGGTTGATGCCTCAAGGAGTGAACTTCATAAATGCATAAGAAAACTTAATGACCCTAATTACATTCTGATGTCTTAGGAGGTTGGGCTGGATTGGTGAAATGAATTTTGGTATCATTCCAAATTGTCATGAGATAATGGTGTCTGTGACTGTTGGTGTTAATCTAAACCAGGGATTGGCAAACTTTTTCGGTAGAGAACAGAGAAAATATTTTTGGCTTTGCAAGCCATTCAGCCTCTTCTGAGACTAGTCAACTCTGCACTTACAGTGTGGCAGAGGCAGCGACAGACAACACATAAATGAGTGAGTGTGGCTGTGTTCAATGAAATTTTACTTTGGAAAACAGGAGATGGGCTAGATTTGGCTCACAAGCTATCGTTTGTTGACCCTTGTTAAAATTGTCACTGAGAAGTTGGTATCTGTTAAAGCACTGCTAAATTACATTTATTTTGTAGAACGGCGATTTTCAATTTCCATGACTAACATCTCTGGGGGTTCCATGAAAGAAGGTGCAGTCTCCTTTAATTTATGTTCACTCCATCACATTCTGGCCCTAGTCTAGTCCTGCACCAGGGGTCCAGACATTGGGACATGGCAACCAGTGCTCCAGGCTGACCTGAAGTCACCTTTATACATTTGACAACAATTGACTTAAAGAGTTATGGCACAAACTGCAGCAACTTTTCTTCTTTGAATCATAGCAACAAATAACATTGGATTGGATACATTCAGGATTGGTAAGTGTTAGCAATAATAATAGTAATAATAATAATGAAAGCTGCTATTAGCCATGAATGCTTTTACTCAGGGGAAGCAACAAGATTGAGTTTGCAAAGAGCCTATTTATATATAATTTATATATAATTATATATATGATATATATATATGTAAATGTATATATATAATTTATATTCTTTTCACTACAGAGGAAGGACTTTGCCTTAGTGTTTAGAGTCACTGTGCAATAAATGTGCTCAGAGGTTGGACTAGGTCTTTAGTTTTGCCGTTACGAGCTTTTTTGTTCTTACTGAAACTTAGAGCAGAAAAGTTGGTTTATGCCATCGCCTCTACAAAGAAAATTGCAAAGTTGAAAGTAATTGTTTTAAGGGCTAGCCCTAGGTAGTAAATCTTTATTAACTATATTTGGTTAACTTCATTACACATTTATTGATGGCCTACTGTGTGAAAAGAGGCCTCCGGCAACTGGTGGGGACTATCAAAATGCAAGAGACGCATTCTCTGCCTTTCAGGAACTTATAATTTATAATCAGCAAGATAAAGGTTTGATGTTCAGATGCTTACAGCTGTGGGCTTCTTCAGGAGGGCCAATTTAGGGGTAACTCTGACTGTAATACCTATAGTTAAAAACCAGAATAGCTCTAATCCCCCCCCCCACTAACGCTAGACTTCTAGCCCCCACTAACGTGTCCCACAGGAATTTACTAGAGAGTGCTACCACCCCAGAGCACTCACCACCGTGGGGAATTTACCATTTCTTTCCTCCTCTTCCTCTCCTGGGGGTATGGCTGGCTGCTGGGCCAGCTGGGACTGTCCCTCTGTGATTCCTGCCACAACTAATGGTGCCATTGTCCTCTGCCCTGGACCGCCCTGCTCTGTCCAACCCACTGGTACCGTGGATCTTGTTGGGGCATCTGCATGCTTGATTGAGCTGCTCTGTGAATACTGATGTTTGTGAGATGCCTTATGGCTGGTATGGTGAGAAGGGCTGTACTCTAGCGGGCCCCAGTGTGGTGCCACCTCTTGGTTGGCATTGGGCCATGGTATCGAGAGGTTGTGTTGCCTAATGGTGGAGGGCAAGATTCTGGATCTAACTGCCTGGGGTGGACCTGCCCTGACACTCACAGGTCCTGTAATCTCGGGCAGATTACTTAGCCTCTCCATGCCTGTTTCCTCATCTGTGAAATAAAGATTATAATAATATTTTCATTTCATAAGAATTGCTGTGTGAACCAAATGAGTTAATCAGAGCACTGAGAACAGCACCTGGCTCATAGGAAGCACTATGCAGGTGCTTTCTGCTATCGCCGTTGTTATTACTGTCCCTTCAGTCCTCACGGAGAACGGTTTCCAAGGGTCTGTGGTCTGCTGTTACTTCTGGGATTAAGCTACTTTGTTGTGTCAAAGGATTATACTGTAAGTGTGTTATTTTCTGTAATGACTTGAGAATAGTTGTAGGCACTGCTTTTACATGGGTCTCATGTAGGCCTCAGAGAGACTCTAAGAGATGCTTCCATTTTTGTATCCATTTTATAGATGATGAAACTGAGGTTACCAAACTTGCCCCACCTCATATACTTGGAAAATGGCAGAACCTGGATTCAAACCCAGGTCCATTGGGCTAGCACACTTGATCACTGGGCAAAATGTCACACTAGTGACATGGGGACAGCTCCTTTTCTCCACTCGTTGTCTTTGTCCTATGCCCCCAAAGTTCCACTGCCTGCTGTGGCCAGTGTCTCTCAGATATATGTGAGTATAGTTTGTGGCTATTTCTCAAAGCCGTCTCTTTCTGAAGACTTAGTCAAAGGCCAGAGGGGCAATGCTGATGGGCCAGGCTGGTGGAGGACTGTCTCCTCCTTTAGCCTAACTCATCTCTATCTTGGAAGATACCCAGCGGTTCCATGTAAGTAGCCCCCAAAAGGTGGAGAGGGGAAGGGCACAGTGTGGGCTTCCGCTGGGCCCCAATTCTATCTGCCCTGCAGATCTGTAACTTGCTTTGGATCTTGACATGTAAAAGGGTCCAGCGGACATCGCACCTCAGAGGCTATATTTAGGAAGTTTTAATAGGGTAGCGTGGTTCAGCCGTATCCCTTAGGGTCCCACCAGGGAATACACATCAGTGATGAGCAAGGCTAAGTGCCACTATTATTCCACGTGCAGGTGGCTGGAATAGCAAGACTTCTTTCTTCTCAAAACTTAATTTCTGGGTCAAATTCACAACAAACTCAGAGGCTTGACTTTTATTTTAATTGGAGAGCATTTACTGCAGACTTGACTCGCTGTCAGTTGACCTTCATCTGCCTCGTGAGAGCCTCTGATAGTCACATGCCACATCTCTATGTCCGATGGGGCTGTAGGCTTTTGTTTTTGTTTTACAACGTCCTGCGTTTCTGCCACAGTTCCCTCTTTTTGTATTTCTTTTCTTCACAGCTTCCTTTTCTGCCACAGTTCCCTCTTTTTGTATTTCTTTTCTTCACATCTTCCTTTTCTGCCACAGCTCCCTCTTTTTGTATTTCTTTTTTGTTTTTTAATGTTTATTTATTTTTGAGACAGAGAGAGACAGAGCATGAACGGGGGAGGGGCAGAGAGAGAGGGAGACACAGAATCGGAAGCAGGCTCCAGGCTCTGAGCCATCAGCCCAGAGCCTGACGCGGGGCTTGAACTCACAGACCGCGAGATCGTGACCTGAGCTGAAGTCGGACGCTTAACCGACTGAGCCACCCAGGCGCCCCTGTATTTCTTTTCTTCTTCACATCTTCCTTTTCTCTCTCTCTCTCTCTCTCTCTCTCTCTCTCTCTCTTTTTGTAGAAAAGCAAAGTAAGTAAACACCTGTGAAGATGCTTTCAAAGTTAAGGTGCTTTACAGGCCTGAGGAGCCTACAGAATACCAGATGTCTCCCTTGTCTGTGGTGGTCCTTGAAGGGGGAGGGGGTATTTGCTCAGTACTTGCGAACAGCTGGCATCGTATGGAGCCTCTTGGAATATATTTTATTTAACTCTCATAGTGACCTTGCAAGATGGTTATTCTTGTCCCTCCTCTACAGATGAGACAGTTCAAGCTCAGAGGGATTATGTAACTTGCTCCAAGTCACACAGTCAGTAAGTGGAGAATCTGGAAGGGAATCCACACCAAAATCTTTGCCCCTCTCACCCCACCCTCCTTTACCTTTTTAGGCTGCAGTGCTCCCTTATGGTGGGATATAAAGAGAATTACCCAGCTCAAGGGATAAGTAGTTCAAACTTGCATTTGGAGAAGCTGTTGCTTCAGTTGTAATTCCAGATCCCCCCCCCCCCCCCCCCGCCCCCGCTGCAGGCCTCACTGAGGCCTCTCTCCATCCCAGTTCTGTCAGGACCTCTGCTACCCACCCTGCCCTCTGCTTTGAACTCAGATTTCTGGGAAATAGATCTGTTTTGTTCATTGTCTCCCCAGCTGGAATTTGGGACAGAAGTTTCTCTTAATAAGTCATTTTCTCACCTGACAGGATCAGAATGACCTAATACTATGCAAATTTATGCAAAGCGTCCATCCGCTTTAGAGGAGTTAAAAAGTAAGATGGGGCCACACCTCCCAGGTGTGTAGTCTGTAGTCACTGCTACATGGGATGACGCTTTCTCTTTGAGCCTTGCTGAGACTTATGCAATTTGGAGTCCTCGGCCCCAAACTGAGGTCTGGTCCTTTTGCATGGTGTCCTCTAAAATACTTCTTAGACCAGGAGCAGACATTGATAATCTTACTGCTGTCAGCACTCAGAGACTTTGTCGCAGGAAGGATGGCCTCACGTGAATCTGAGTGAAAGACATTGGATGTTGATGCCAAGAAAGATGAGACCAGCGGCTAAAATTGGGGACAGACAGTGGTGGTGGCAAGGGACAATTCTGAAGGGCTCTTTGCCCCATAATCTCCATCATTCTCTCTAAAATACTGTACATAACAAATAGCAAAGTAAAAAGGAAAATTCAGTCAGCAAGGTTTTTTTTTTTAATTTTTTTTTTAACGTTTATTTATTTTTGAGACAGAGACAAAGCATGAACGGGGGAGGGTCAGAGAGAGGGAGACACAGAATCTGAAACAGGCTCCAGGCTCTGAGCTGTCAGCACAGAGCCCGATGCGGGGCTCGAACTCACGGACCTCGAGATCATGATCTGAGCCGAAGTTGGCCGCCCAACCGACTGAGCCACCCAGGCGCCCCAACAAGGTTTTTTAACGTTGCTGCTCAGAGGGTGGTTGTCTGCAGACCATCATTATCACCTGGGAAATGGTTAAAAAAAACCAGTCTCCTTGGCCCACCCCAGGCCTACTGGTTAAAATCAACTATTCCATCAAATTGCATTTGATTTAGAATCACGCCAAATGATTTTTGTGCCCCTGAAGTTTGGAAAGCATCTTCTCTCTCACAGTCAGTCATTGGCACGGGGCATAGTTAACAGTAGTCAACCCGATGGCTAAATTCTGCTGTCATGGAACTGACATGTCAGTGGGGTAAGGTGGATGTGAAGAGGAAAAGATAGTAAGCAAGTAAACAAATAAATTAGCAAGATAACTTAGAGGTAGACAGTGAAGCTTTCTCATCTGTGTTGAGCATGAAGCAAAGCATCTTTAGAACATTTTGCTGTTTTTATTGATCTTCAACACATATTCTGAGTAAAAACAAAGCAACCACAACTTAAGGAATAGTTCTTTGGCCTTCACTTCCAACCGGACTGTTACCTATGAATATGGAAAAACAGAAACTAGGACTGACAAAGTCCCCAATGGAGGTGGTTGGAAGAAAATTAAATCGTCTGCTTAAAGGCAATGGAAATGGAACAGCTGTTGCCCTGCCAAATCAAGCAGTTGCTATGTGTAGCACATAACAGGTAAGCCACACTGAAGTGTAGACGTGTTAAATATGATACCAGGAGCCTAAAAATAGGCATTTACTCGAATGCTTGCTCGAAAGGAAGACCTGGATTTAACTAGGATAACAGGACTGTGGAGTTTCGGTGGAGGCACCAAGAGAAATAGAAGGTCCACTCCAAAAAGAATGTTAGACCAAACGCAGAATTCAAAAGGGAAGTCTGAAAACCAGTTACACGACTCATAAAGCCCCTTATCTATGTCAAAGGTAAGTGAATCGATAGTTCAAAATTAAAATGATTTTGTGAGGAGCGTTTCGCAGGGGAAAGCTGTACTATGATTCCACCCAAACTAAGCAAGAGAATTAGGGATGTGCTTAGCCCCTCACCCCAAAATCTGATGAGGGGACTCTCACCAGGCTACCCAGAGAGCTTACAATATGACCCTTGTGGGTAGAAGGGCTTGGCCAACTGGTGTCTCATTTCTCCCAGCCTCACTGGGGAATTAAAGGAGCCAGAGAGATGGGGGCAGTGAGTGCTCTGGCCAGGAAGAGTTGCTGCTTCTGCCGTCTGCATAACTACTCTGGTCTGTGATGGAATGTGAATACTAGGGACCAGCCGCTGAACCAATGGCCTGGAATAATTCTAAGAGAATTTCTCCAGGGTAAGGACACCATGGCAGTAAAAGGCAGGGTAAGGACACCATGGCAGTGGTCATGGAACTGACAGGTTAGTGGGATGGGGGTGGAGGTGTGGAGCAGAACAGACAATAAGCAAGTAAATAAACTGGCAAGATAACTTAAATACAGGGGTGAGGGGATAGGGGACAGAAGCTGAGGGTGTTGGGGAACGGGCAGCCAAATGAGAGGCATCGGTGAGCCGATGGGGTCCAGTCGGAGGCACCCAGAAAAGAGTTTCCATTGAACCCATGGAAATACTCACAATAGAAACAAGTCGGCTATAAATGTCCCCCAGCACCAGAAAAAAACAGCACTATATTACTATAGGACTTGTCAAGTAGGAATTTTCCTGCCCTTTTACTTCTTCCTCCTGCAGCTTCAACCCTGGATGGGACACAGGTCAGAAATAGCAGTGGGGAAGTGGGGGGAGAAATTTCAAATTTAACACAGGAGATGTTAACCAGACTCTCGTCCTGTAAGGTGGGGAGCAGCTGGCTGCTGGCCCAGGATGGGGAAGGGCATGTGGAAGGGAGGAGTATTAACTTTGACAACTGCTCTGTTGATTACTATATTCAGTTCACCACTTAAAAATCCCAAATTGAGATTGCAGTTGTGACTTAAAATGACAGTAGATTTTACTTTCTTTCCTCCCTCCCTCCCTTCCTTCCTTCCTTCCTTCCTTCCTTCCTTCCTTCCTTCCTTCCTTCCTTCCTTCCTGTCTGCTAAGCATGACCATAAAAGTCAGGGTGAAGAGAAGGATCTGACTGCGTTTAAAGAGACAGTGGAGAAAAACAAGTTTTGGTGATTATTTTTTCCCTCGTTTTAAAGCCTTTTTTTCATCAATTCTATGTACAGTGATATTTGACTCTCTACATATGGACATTTTTGCATTTTAAAAGAATACTGATGACAGTTCCATCAGTGAGTCTTGATGGAGACAGTCCCCATTTATTTAATTTTATTTATGTGTTTTGAGTTTTATTTTTTTAATATAATTTATTGTCGAATTGGTTTCCATACAACACCCAGTGCTCATCCCCACAAGTGCCCTCCTCAAATGCCCATCACCCACTTAAACTCATGAGTTGTACTCGTCCAATATGCCAGTCATGGTGAAGGATTAGCAGAAAGAGAAAAAATCAGTAAGTTCTAGAACAGATTTAGCTACAACATGACTTGGGATGATACAGCCTTTGATGATTTCCATCAGTGTCTGGAAGCACATTTTCTATGGAATGGCCAAGCTGTGTAAGCCGGGGCTGTGCCTCCTACATCATGTTTACCAAAGAATTGTCATTTTAAGGATATATAGAGAAACCATTTTCAAATAGCAGGAGGTAAGCATTTGCTTTAATGCATCATATTAATCAGAATAAGTAACTGCTGTTATACCATCTCAAAGTCTGAGTGAGTTGTGACAGTAAAAGGTTATTTCTCACCTTATATCATAGTCCACTGTGGGCTTTGGTGGGAGTCAGTCCTCTGTTCTATCATTTAAGGACTCAGACTCCTATTTGGGGCCTTTGGGTTCCTCTAGATCCTTGAGTCGGCTTTCTCCAGTCAAAGACAGACAAAGACAGGACACTCAAGATCCCTGAAGGTGCCCTGACTCACTTCTGCTCACACTTTATTGGCCAGAGTCAGCCATGTGACTCCACTTAACTGCAAGGGAGGCTGGGAAATGTATAGTCGCCATGTGAGTAGGAGGCAAAGGAGTGGGGTGGGGGAGGCTTAATACTGTCTCACTTCATGCATACTTTATGAAAAGAATAGCTCATCAATGCCTGACTTCACAGATACCGTATTATTGCTTGGGTGAAACTGAAGTAACAGGGCCAAGAACTATAATTCACTTCCTGCCGGCCACATGAATCACTTGAAGGCAGGCTCCTGTGAAAGAAAGAGGTGCGTAAGGGATAAGAATCACTACTGATAAGCACATTGAAGAATGTGGTGGGGAAAAATTCCATTAGATAAACTCAGAGTGATTCAGGTCGATTCAACCTCTGTAGATTTCTGCTCAGGACCTAGCAAAAGAGAAGCAAAAATGAATTAAAACACTCCTTTCCCTTTCGGGGCATCTTACTCTGATTAATCTTAAAGCTACTCAAAATGAAGCTTTTATTGACTTACCATCAACATTTATTTATTGCATGAGAAAGACAGAATTTTCCAGAGTGGATTTTTATAAGTCAGTTATTATTCTCTTCATTTCATTTTCATTTTCATTTTTCAATTAAAATATTATTATCAACTGCCTATTAACAGATATCTCTTGTGCAAGAAAAATGAAATTTTCAGGAGTGAATTTTTGTTAATTGGTTATCATGCGTTGCATTTCATTTTCATTTTTATACAGTGAGAACATTGATTTTTATTTTTGCTGCCTTTGTCGCCATGGTCACTTTCTACATTTGGGGTCTGTCAGAGCTGACGTTAGAGCCAGGACACTTGACACAAGATACTTGGGGCTGATCCCAGTCTGCGCCTCACTAGCTGCTTGACTTTGAGCAAATTTCCTCGTCTCTCCATCCCTCAGTTTTCTCTTCTATCAGTGACAGCAATAATAGTACCTACCTCCTAGGATTGTTGGGAGGAGTCAAGGAGTTAATATTTGTCAAGCACTTCTAATGGTGCCTGGCGTATGCCAAGTGCTATGTACATTTTTGGTGTTAATCTTTGACAAGTGGGACTCATCTTCCTTCCACAGTGGGAATGTGCTTTCCTTTTGGGATAATACTTTACAGTAAAAAATAATGAGCCTTTCAAAAGAGAGACATTAATAAATAATGGCACAGATCCATAATGTGCTATGGTCAGAATTGTGATGTTGTGATGTTGAATAAGCAGATTATTCAAGTGAGGACTCAGTGTCTCATGTGATGATTGATGACTTCCTCATAAATCAGGCAGTAGATTTGGCTTGGAGTCTTTGCAAATCAGTGGGCAGTGAATGAAAGCCCTTTTCTGAAAGTGTCGTGATTTGCTATGGTATCATCGGAACAAAACCATCCAAACTGATACCCAAAGAGGCTCAGTTTTTGAAAAAGTACATATATAAAATAGTGAGAAGACAGGGACCAAGTATCTCTCCTGTTTACTTCCAGAAGCCAGAAGTAAGGCGATGGCTTGGGCTCTGCTGGCCACGTGGGTTGCTTGACAGCTAAAGTCCTGAGTTAGGCAGAACTGCCTGACTGCCCCAGTGGCAGCTGGCTGGGGCAGAATTCCCCTGGAGGAGGACCCCTGCCCAGGAGAGGCTCTGGGCAGAGGAGCAGAGAGAACTCATGCTCTTTGTGAACAGGCACACTCTTAAGTGGAAGAAAAGTACAGCTGATCAGAGCATGCCCTTCTATTTGCCCCAAATTTACCAATCTCATTTGTCACTCCTCTTCCCCAAGGGTAGAAGGGCATGCTTAGGAAAAGTTCTTTCTCATGGAGGTGAATTGTTTCTAATAAAGCCCCCCCCCCATTGTTAGGGTTCTCTATTGTTAGGTCTTCTTTGTAATCTTAGGACTTAAAAATGTCTGCATTGCTATTTCCAGTATTAACGACACATGACATCATTCGCTGGAGTCTCCTCCATAAGTTGGTCATTCTTCCATTAATCCTGGTGAGGCTTCTGCTTCTCCACCACAGCCAACTGGCAGCAAGCAAAAGTATTTTCTCTTTCTGAGGACAAAAAAAAAAAATGTACCGGAGCCATTGCTTAAAATAAAAATGAATTTACAGGTGCTCTTCGTTGCTTTGACATAACTAGTGAGTGTGTGTGTGTGGGGGGGGGGGGTAGGAGGTAATTTTTGCTATTTCTTGGCCCTTACAGATCATAAGAGAATTTACACAGAAAGCAAACTCCCAAAATTGTTCCTGAGCATTCCTAGAAATGTAGGTAATCTTTGAAGTGGGACATTGTAGTCTTTCTTTATCAATTTTACAAAATGCCAATAATCTATCTTCCGTATCTTTTAAAGATATGCTTACATTATTTATGATACAAGACTATTAATTTTTAATGAATGTTTCTAGATTTTAAGTGCACAAAATTATCAACTAGTAAAAGCATGTGTAATTTTCTGAAGCTGAGAAACAATAGCATAGAGCTATTTATTTATGCTTTGTTCTTCTAAGCTTATTATTATCAGGCAATGAAATAGCATGTCATATTTTTGCAAACTGTTTAACAATAGTTATTAGTAGCAATTTCCCACAAAGTCAAGTGGGAAGTCGTTTTTTTTTTTTTTAATGTTTGCTTTGGAAATGAAAACGCTAAATATTGCTTTATATAAAATCACTTTTGCAACATGGGAATTTTGATAAAAAAACAGTTCTTCTGCCTAGCCCAGTGGTAACATATATTTTCAAGATTCTAATGACATACTCAGGAGAGAT
This sequence comes from Panthera pardus, assembly GCF_024362965.1. NCBI lineage: Eukaryota > Metazoa > Chordata > Mammalia > Carnivora > Felidae > Panthera > Panthera pardus. Next base: position 96,964,668 of record NW_026526810.1, on the reverse strand, counting down.
TCATAAATCAGGAGGTATCTAGTCCAATCATATTTTACTCTGTGTGGCCTTAGGAAAATTATTTTTCATTTCTATTTTCTACTTGTCTTTGAAGAGAGAGAGCATGATATTCTACTAAATGAAGTCCTTGATGCACTCTGGGATGAAGAATATGCTAATTACTTATTATTTTATGATTATAATATTTATAACTTCTTTAAATATAACTTTTGAGTCAGGCTAATCCACTCTGTTGAAATAATTACAAATTGAAGACATGATTGGCATGTTTTGGGGATACAATATTTTCATGTCCTATGTAATGTCAAAATTTCCCTGGTCTTGCAGTAATGAGACGGCATCTTCATTTTTAATGATCATGTTGGAAGACACTGTTAGCTCTTTTGTAGAGATATATCATTTCATTGTTCTGGTTAACATTAGGTTTAAAAAAAATTGCACCTGAAATTTTAACTTCAGGACCAAATATTTGTGCTGTTGGTAATCAGCCAAACTTTTGAGGATCAGATATAAATACATAAATTCTCTTTCAATGTTAATTTGGAGTTTTTGGTAAGGATGTGGAAGAAGACTGGGCAGGGTATACCTAAAAGGAAAACTACATTTTGAAAGAATAAAATTGTAATTTAGGAAACGTATTTTCAAAAGATATTTCAAATAATGCATGTTCAATTTGGAAAATACAGATAATGCAGAAAAATAGAAAAAATGTCATCACTCAAATGCTCTATCACTCAAAGACAATGTGTTGACAAATTTTGAGAACATTCCAAATCTAGTTTTCTAGTGCACATTTTTTAAATACTGCTATGATCCTACTACAGATAGTATTATGTATGGTGCTTTTTTAAATTTAAAATCACAACATAATTTATAGGTCATCACAATTTTTCCACAAAATCTGTTTCCATTAGCTACATAATCTATTATTGAGTGGTATAAAATAACAGACACTTCATTCTTATTACTGTGACTGGTGCTCTGATATTGACTTGAGTTTTGGGAGTTTATCCTCTCTGACTAGTTTATTCTGTGGTCCTCTCTGGTGAGTCTGTTAAATAAAACAAAGACTTAGGTGCATTTATAATAGAAACCCTAAGGTTGCTTGGGTGGGATTTCTGGCTCCAAGAGACAGAGCGGCATAAAAATTAGATGCAACATGGTAATTATATTATTTAATTATGAGACAGATATGCACACGTTTCTCTATAAAGTTGATTTGTCCAAATTCAGTAGCTTCTGGATCCCAGGAAAAATTCAAACATTGTCTCTTTAGAAAATGTATTCTTCAGGCAACAAAAACTAAAATAAACAAGTGGGACTACATTAAACTAAAGGGCTTCTGCCCAGCAAAGGAAACAACCAATACATTGAAAAGGCAACTTATACAATGGAAGAAAATATTCACAAACCATATAGCTGATAAAAGGTTAAAATATAAAATATATAAAGAACTCCTACAACTAAATAGAAAGCAAATAATCCAATTTATTTTTAATTTATTATTATTATTATTTTAATGTTTATTTATTTATTTAGAGAGAATGAGTGGGGGAGAGGCAGAGAGAGAGAGAATCCCAAGCAGGCTCTGCACCACCAGTACAGAGTCTGATGCGGGGCTTGAACTCAGGAACTGTGAGATCATGACCTGAGCCAAAACCAAGAGTTGGATGCTTAACCGGCTGAGTCACCCAGGTGCCCCTTTTATTATTATTTTTTAATTTTAATTCCAGTATAGTTAACATACAGTGTTATATTAGTTTCAGGTGTACAATATAGTGATTCAACAATTCTATACATTATTCAGCGCTTATTATAATAAGTGTACTCTTAATCCCTGTCACCTATTTCACCCATCCCCCCACTCACCTCTCCTCTGGTAACCATCAGGTTGTTCTCCATAGCCAAGAGTCTGTTTTTTGGTTTGTCTCTTTTTTTCTTTATTTGTTTTGTTTCTTAAATTTCATGTGTGAATAAAATCATACAGTATTTGTCTGTCTCTGACTCACTTATTTCACTTAGAGTTATGCTCATCCATGTTGTTGCAAATGGCAAGATTTCATTCTTTTTAATGGCTGAGTAATATCCCATTGTGTGTGTGTGTGTGTGTGTGTGTGTGTGTGTGTGTCTGTGTGTGTGTCTGTGTGTGTGTGTATGTATACCACATCTTTATCCATTCATCTACCAATAGACTTGGGTTATTTCTATCATTTGGCTCTTGTAAATAGTGTAGCCATAAACCTAGGGGTGTATATATCTTTTTGAATTAGTGTTTTCATATTCTTTGGGTAAATACCCAGTAGTGGATTATATGGTAATTCTATTTTAAATTTGGTATTCTATTTTAAAATTTTGAGGAAACTTCATACTGTTTTCCACAGTGTCTACAAAGTTTGCATTCCCACAGCCAGTGCACAAGTGTTCCTTTTTCTCTACAGCCTCACCAACACTTGTTGTTTCTTGTGTTTTTGATTTTAGCCATTCTGACAGGTATGGGGTGATACCTCATGGTGGTTTTGATTTGTATTTCCCTGATTGATAGTGATGTTGAGCATCTTTTCATGTGTCTCTTGGTCATCTGTATGCCTTCTTTAGAGAAATATCTGTTAATGTTTTCTGTCCATTTTAAAATTAGATTAATTAGTAATTAATTTATTTGATGTTGAGTTGTATAACTTTTTAAAAAAAATTTTTAATGTTTGTTTATTTTTGAGACAGAGAGAGACAGAGCATGAATGGGGGAGGGTCAGAGAGAGAGGGAGACACAGAATCTGAAACAGGCTCCAGGCTCTGAGCTGTCAGCACAGAGCCCGACGCGGGGCTCGAACTCACGGACCGCAAGATCATGACCTGAGCTGAAGTCAGACGCCCAACCGACTGAGCCACCCAGGTGCCCCTGAGTTGTATAACTTCTTTATATATCTTGGATACTGATCCTTTCTTGAATATGTCATTTGCAGTTATCTTCTCCCATTTAGTAGGCTATCTTATAGTTTTGTTCATTGTTTCTTTTGTTATGCAGAAGCTTTATATTTTGATGTAGTCACAAACATTTATTTTTGCTTCTGCTTCCCTTGCCTCAGGAGACATATCTAGGAAAATGTTGCTACAGCCGGTGTCAGAGAAATTACTACCTATGCTCTCTTCCAGGATTTTTATGGTTTCAGGTGTCATATTTAAATCTTTAATCCATTTTAAGTTTTTTTTTAATGTGTATTGTGTGAGAAAGTGGTCCAATTTCATTCTTTTGCATGTAGCTGTCCAGTTTCCCCGATACCTTTTGTTGAAGAGACTGTCTTTCCCATTGGATATTGTTGCCTCCTTTGTTAAAGATTAATTGACCATATGAGTGTGGGTTTATTTCTGGGATCTCTAGTCTGTTTTATTGATCTATGCGTCTATTTTTGTGCCACTGCCATACCAGTTTGATTTCTACAGCTTTGTAGTATATCTCGATATCTAGGATTGTAATTCCTCCAGTTTCGGTCTTCTTTTTCAAGACTTCTTTGGCTATTTAGGGTCTTTTTTGGTTCCATACAAATTTAGGATGGTTTATTCTAATTTTGTGAAAAATGCTGTTGATATTTTGATAGGGCTTGCATTAAATCTGTAGATTGCTTTGGGTAATATGGACATTTTAACAATATTTGTTCTTCCAATCCGTGAGTATGGAATATCTTCCCATTTGTTTGTGTTGTCTTCAATTTCTTTCATTAATGTTGTATAGTTTTCAGAGTACAGGTCTTTCACCTCCTTGGTTAAATTTATTCCTAGATGTTTTATTACTTTGGATGCAATTATAAATGGGATTGCTTCCTTAATTTCTTTTTCTGTTACTTCATTATTAGTGTATAGAAATGCAATGGATTTCTATACATTGATTTTTGTATCCTGTGACTTTGCTGAATTCATTTATCAGTGTTAGTGGTTTTTGGTGGAGTTTTTTAGGGTTTTCTACATATGGTATCATGTCATCTGCAAATGGTGAAAGTTTTACTTCTTCCATACCAATTTGGATGCCTTTTATTTCTTTTTCTTGTCTGGTTGCTGTGGCTCAAACTGCCAATATTTTGTTGCTTGAAAGTGGTGAGAGTGAACATCTTGTTTTGTTCATGATCTTAGAGGAAAAGCTCTCAGTTTTTTTTTTTTTAACCACAAATAACCCAATTTAAAAATGGGAAAAGGACTTGGATAGACATACAGATGGCCAACACATTTATGAAAAGATTCCCAATATAGCCAATCATCAGGGAAATGCAAATCAAAACCACAATGAGATCCCATCTCACATCTGTTAGTATGGCTGTTGTCAAAAAGTCAAGAGATAAATGCTGGTGAGGATGTGGAAAAAAGCGAACTCTTGTGCACTGTTGATGGAAATGTAAAATTGAAACGGAAATGGAAGATGGAAAACAGCCATCATGGAAAACAGTGTGGAGGCTTCTTTAAAATCAAAACTGGAGCTATCATATGATCCAGCAATTCTACCCATTCTAGAAGGGATTAAAATTAGTAACTTGAAGAGATATCTGCACATTCATGTTCATTACAGTATTATTTACAATAGCTATGATATGGAAACAAACTAAGTGTCTGACAATGGGTAAGTGGATAAAGATGTGATACATATATACAATGACTCTAATTTAGCCATGACAAAGAAGGAAGTCCTACCATTTGCACCAACATAGGTGGACCTTGAGGGTATTATGCTAAGTGAGATAAGTCAGAGAAAAACAAATGATGTATGATATTGCTTACATGTGGAATCTAAAAAAAGCCATAGCTCTGAAAAGAGAGTAAAATGGTGGTTACCAGAAGCTGGCGGGTGGGGAAACTGGGGAGGTTTTGGTCAGAGGGTACAAACTTGCAACTAGCAGGTGAACACTTTCTGGAGACCTAATGCACAGCATAGTGATTATAGTCAACAATACTGTATTTAAACTTCCAAGTTGCTAAGAGACTAGATGTTAGTTAATTGTTCTCACCACAAGAAAGAAATGATAATTATGTAATATTTAGAAATGTTAGCTAATGCTTAGGTGGTAATCATATTGCAATATATAAATGTGTCAAACCAACATGCATGCCTTCAACTTATAGGATGTTATATGTCCATCATATCTCAATTTTTAAAAATTAAAAAATGAAAGTCCATTTGCAAAGGGACACAAGGTGTGTGGCTTATGGTGGCAAACATCTGCAGCATCCCCAGGCTGCAGGCAATGCAAAAAGACAGTCTGTGGTAGTTTGTGAAGACCAATATCGTAAATGAAGTTTTGGGAACTTTGAGATTTTTCCATAATTTTAGCACTTTCCCAATAAAGATCTAATTCTGTTATCAAGCTAACCTTTTATGTCTATAAATTATGTTTGTTTTAAATTGAGAGTAGAAGATCCTTTTGTAATTTGTATGCAGTTTTCAAATGGACATCCCTGTCGTCTTCACAAACTTGTGACCACGTTGAGTGCACATCATTGTAGGTGCTCTGATAGAGAACCTAGATAGATATTTATATAGAAACCACATAGGTGCTTATCTTCTCATGTTCTCTAGGCATTTTCTGCACACTCCCTCTGTCAATTCCTTGCAGGGTTTATCAGTCACCTTTTCTTGCAATCATGCTATGTAATAACCTCAAAATCCCAGTGGCTTACAACAAAAGTACTTTTTTTCTTGCCCATGGGTCTGCGATGTTTACCTGGACTCAGCTGGCTTCAGGCTATAGGCCTATTTAGGACTGCTCCACGAGTCTCTTCTGGGGTTTAAGTGGAATGGGCAGTGACTCCTGTGGTATGTTTTCCCTATGGCAATGGCAGATGCTTAGGGGGGCAACCCCAGTGCACAGGCACATTTTAAGTCTCTGTATTACGTTCACTAATATCCCATTGACAAAAGCACGCCACATGGCCAAGTCAAAGGTCAAGGCGTAGAGAAGTACATTCCATACGCTGTCAGTATATAATACATGGCAAGGACATATACCACATACAGGAGAGTGACAAATTGAAACCAGTAATTCTGTTTACCACGCAGTTGTTCAACAAGTTATGTTTGGGGCTTAGATTTTTTTTTTTACTCTATTGGTTTCCATTTTTATAAGGCAACTGGTCTTTGCTGTGCATTTTAAATGCCTTTTCATCACAGACTCTTCTTCCCAGATAGCCTTACATAAGTTTTATGGGCATGGAATACTTCACAGCTACTTGTCATGGAGTGTTTGAGTTGAAAGGTGCCTTAGAGTTACGGTTTTATCATTCTGCAGGTTAGGAAACTGAAATCCAAAGAGGGTAAGTGAGTTGCATAAGAACACATGGCTCGTCAGTGACAGTATATTCTAATGTGCAAGATGGGGAGCAGGACATTCTAAAGTTCCTTTTCCTTTTTGGCACATATATCCTATTTCATTCTATGCCAGTCCACAGTGCCACTTCATGGGAGGAGTTCAGCTGGCCTGCCCACATTAGAAAGACTAAAACCAGATAGTACATTACCTGGGGCAAGGGGGGCATGAAGGAGTCCCACCAGCAAGTCGCCCAGCAGAGAGTGAGTGTCCGTCCTCCCCTGACAGGGATGACAAAGCCTGGGACTGCTGCTCTCTGCCTGAGTCACAGATCTGCATGCCAGGTTGACAACCTCTTAGTTCAGGATGCCTTTTAAAAATGGTTTCAGGGCTCCTGGGTGGCTCCGTCAGTTAAGCGTCTGACTTTGGCACGGGTCAGGTCATAATCTCACAGTTCTTTGTGAGTTCAAGCCCTGCGTCCAGCTCTCTGCTGTTGTGGTAGAGCCCGCTTTGGATCCTCTGTCCCCCACTGTGTCTGGTCCTTTCTTGCACTCTCTCTCTCTGTCTCTCAAAAATAAGTAAACATTTTTAAAAATTTTTCGTGAGTCCTTGAAGCCACTGGGAGGGTATAGCAAAGCATTTGGTGTGGAAATTTGGGCATAGTTCTCAAAGCCCTCTGTGCAGGAAGAAGTCACAAAATTAGGAAGTTTGAGATGAATCGTGTGTGTGCCCGTGCACATTAATGTGCTTCCATATTTTAACTGAGCAGCAAGAACACATCCACCTTGTCAGTGTTTATAAAGTTGTTAATAATTTCATTTTTGCCCCCTATCATCTGAGCTTCCCTGTGAAACCAAGCACTTCATCAACATCAGATGATATTTATTAAGAGTCTGGGTGTGCGTGCGAGCCCTTCAGCTTGATGCTTAACTGCTTTATTGGTTTCCTTCCATCTGCTATGGCCAGGAGCCAGCTGTGTCTGCCTGTTTCATTCTGCACATATGGTGCTTTAGAATGAAACTATTTACATGAAAAATTTTTTAAAAAACATATTTGGGAGGAAGAATCAAAATTCAGTTGGTTGTCTTATGCTCCCTGAGAAGTTCTTTCCATTAACTATTCTGTTCTTGATGCTTGTGTGTATATGATTTTGATATGTTACATCGACGTCAGTATGAAACAAGTTGCCTAGATAGAAGAAGTGTGTCCTTTTCATCTTAATAATATTTGTAATCGGGGCGCCTGGGTGGCTCAGTCGGTTAAGTGGCCGACTTCGGCTCAGGTCACGATCTCGCGGTCCATGAGTTCGAGCCCCGCGTCGGGCTCTGTGCTGACAGCTCAGAGCCTGGAGCATGTTTCAGATTTTGTGTCTCCCTCTCTCTGACCCTCCCCCGTTCATGGTCTGTCTCTCTCTGTCTCAAAAATAAACAAATGTTAAAAAAAAAATTAAAAAAAATAATATTTGTAATCGCTTCTAGTTTCAACTGAAAAAAAGATACATCAAAAGTGAAATTCACAGATCAGAATTAGCAGCAGTTTACTCTGTGCTAAGGTGATCAAGAATAGGTTCATGAACCACATAAAAATAACAAAAAATGACCATTTGCCAGATATGAAGACCTGCAAAACAGGGCTGGAGAAATCCTGCTCTGTAGAAATTAAAAGTTAAATATTTGTATTATTAATTTTATAGTTTTTCATAAGTTCACAGCAGAAATATTTTTATACTATAATTTGTGTATCACTTTCATTCATGAATTCTGTTTAGAAATCAACCTCTTATTTCCTTATGTTCCCTTTTCAAAGGGGTGAGATTTGGTTTTTTCCATCTAGTGCCATCTAGTCCGTTGGATTTCTGAGTGGCTTTCTTGTAGCCAATTTTTCTGATGGAATCTATAATGCTGTGTCATGGCTGATTTGGGATTTTTTTTTATTATATTGAATCACCACATGGCCACATTTGTTAAATGACTCAGATGTGTAAAATTAGCCGGAAATTCTGATAACGTCACTGTGGTCAGTTTGGTCATTGGGGGTAAACATGGAAGCAAGCTCTTAAATCCTTTTTTCTTTACATACCTCTGGGGCCTCCATGAATGCTTCCAAAATGAATCAAGTCTTTTGAGCTTCTTTTAGATTATCTAAAAGAAGCTTGAGGGCTGAACACAGGCATGAAAGTCATAGACAAAACATCAAAGTTTGTTTGCCAAGATTTTACTATTTTTCCATTCATCCGATGTGGCAAATATCTTAAGTTGTATCTGTACATACAAAGTGACTGGGGAAGGATATGATCACATTTAATGAAAATATTAGCAATTAACACTTATTGAGCACTTATGAAATGCCACGCACTGTGATAAACATACATCATCTCATTTAAATTCTCATAACAACCCTATGAGGCAAGGAGCCCATTTTATCTCTAATTAATAGGTGAGGAAAGTTTGGTTGCCAGAAATAATGTAATTTGTTCGAGGTTATCTAGCTAGTAAGTGGTGAAACAGGAATTCAAAACCCAATACTCTGAATTCTACTGATATCTTGAAGATTTCTGGTCCTTTCATTAATCTTTGATGCCAATATGTATGATCATTTAGTCCTTAAGAGGTCATTTTTTCCATCTATGGTGGAAAAATTATAGCCAAATACACTAGGCTGGCTTTCCCAATAGAAGATGCCCCTTAATGTAGCAGACAGGAAAAGCACAAACCTTGATAGCAGATGGACCCGGGCGTGAACTCTGGCTTTGTTTCATACAAACTGTGATTTTACAGTTTACTGGCTTTATCTGATACTAACTGTAAGGCTTCAACAGGATGATGCCTGTTGCCACCTCCATAAAATGGGTTCAATAATAACTTCCTTGTAGGGATGGTGAGCTATTTATGGTTTATGTGGATAACACATATGCCTAGCACACAGTGAATGCTCACTAAACCTGGTTGATATTGGGGTACCTGGGTGGCTCAGTCAGTTAAGCGTCCGACTTTGGCTCAGGTCATGATTTTGCAGTTCATGAGTTCGAGTCCCACATTGGGCTCTGTACTGTCAGCTTGGAGCCTGGAGCCTTCTTTGGATTCTGTATCTCCCTCTCTCTCTGCCCCTCCCCTTCTCACACTGTCTCTCTCTGCCTCAAAATAAGTAAACATTAAAAGAAATTAAAAAAGAAAAAAAACCTAGTTGATATTATTTAATATGCAGAATTGTCTTCAAGGGAAACAGTTTTCTTCAGGGAAGCAGCAAATAGTCTGGTTTCACTGGTTTCACTATATTTTTTTTATCATTCCTTGGGTTTGACCTTGAATATTACATTGACTTCCATGATCTGGAAGAGAAAATTTGAGAAAAATATCCCCCCTCCTGCCAATTCAGTTTGGCATTTTGCTTCCTGGGGTGATAAAGTGGCTAAGAGCATGTGTAATACAACATATTACATGAACCTCAAGTGTATTTAAAAAAAATTTATTTTTGAGAGAGAGAGAGACACCATGAATGAGGGAGGGAAAGAGACAGAGGGAGACAAAGAATCCAAAGCAGGCTCCAGGCTCTGAGTTGTCAGCACAGAGCCCCATGTGGGGCTCAAACTCATGAACCGTGAGATCATGACTGAGCTGAAGTTGGACTCTTAACCAACTGAGCCACCCAGGTGCCCCTCAAGTATATTTTTTTAAGTTTATTTATTTTGAGAGAGAGAGGGGGGTTGGGGAGAGGGAGGGGGAGAACAAGTGGGGAGGGGCAGAGAGAGGGAGAGAGAGAGAATCCCAGGCAGGCCCTGCACTGTCAGCACAGAGCCTGATGTGGGGCTTGAACTCATGAACCATGAGATCATGACCTGTGCCAAAGTCAGACGCTTAACTGATTGAGCCACCCAGGTACCCCAAGTGTATTTTTTGGCTGTTGTTTCACAGATAGGTTTTCCTATTTCCTTTTTTTTTTAGAACTAAAAAAAATGTTTATTTATTTATTTTGAAAGAGAGAGAGAGGGAATGTGCACGAGTGGGAGAGGGGCAGAGAGAGAGAGAGAGAGAGAGAGAGAGGGAGAGAGAGAATCCCAAGCACGCTCCACGCTGTCAGTGCAGAGCCTGATGTGGGGCTCTATCTCATGAACTGCGAGATCATGACCTGAGCTGAAATCAGGAGGTGGACTCTTAACCAACTGAGCCACCCAGGCACCCCAGTTTTCCTATTTCTGTGTAATTATACACAGAGAAGGATAGCAATTGTAAAGGGGATATAAAGCAAAATATAACAAATGCTCTGCAAAGTGAAATTAATTATGAGAACATACTGTGAAGCACAGATGCATCTAGAAAAACCTAATTACACAATTTAAAAAATATTGGACAATGCTCTAAAGTGACAACCTGTAACTTCACAGAAACAGTGGGTAGCAGACTTTATGTATACGGAACTAACCTTCTGCCTTCGTTCTGTGTTGACAGGAAATATCGCCCCACTAGTTTCCTCATACATGTTACTGTCATATTTGTGAGATTCCATTACAACTTCCATTATAGTACCTGTGGCCCGAAGTGAGTTGTGAGCTGGGAGGAATCTTTTCAACCCCACTTATGAAGGGATTTGAACCTCCACGCTAGAAATTCATCTCCATAGTTATTAACTGGATCTACAGGGTAGGAACACAATGGAGATGAAGTGGGTGTAGTGACATTTCCAGTCAGGTCGGTTTACAATTACTAAGTGCCAAGTGAGGGGAGACTTAGGCTTAAGGGAACTGAAGCTAGGAAAAAAGCCATTAGAAGAATATGAGGTGAAATTACACTCTCCAGAAGACTCCATCTATGCCATGAAAGCAGTCAGAGGCCTTGAAATAACACTGGAATTGTTTATGAGATGTGGAGTGACTTGTGGGGAACCTATGGGGGAAAGCCTGATTTGAAATGCAAAATTAACCAGTTAGGCTTTGAGTTTGGGAAGTATTCCTGCCTCTGTTTCCCATATTAAGAAATTTGAAGAAACTCTGTCCCCTGAGTGGGCAAGATAAATCACAGTCTATCGACATCAGTCCCTACCATGGTTTTTAAGGGCACCAAGATAGTTGCACCAACTAGATTTATCTATCCTATACTGCACTTACTGGGTAATAAGTTGCCCTGAAAGTTCCAAGCATTTACTGGGTTAAAACATGTACCAGGACCCATATTCATGAAGAAAAGCACCTGTGAGATTTGACGTGACCGTCCTTGCAAATCACATATATGCGAACCCTCTTCCCATTAGCCCTTCCTGGTGCCAGAGATTCCCTCACTTCACATCTTGGGGTGCTCGGGGAGCTCACAAGACAGAGGCCATGAAGGTGGAAAGATAACCCAAGAGCCTAAACCCTGCCTTGGCCTTTTTCCCACCCCTCAGAATGCCTCCTTTTATATTTTGTTCTGGGAATTTTGGTCACCAGTTTTGAGGTGACCCTCATCTCAATGATATTTCTGGCTTCTTCAGTGTAAAAGCAAAACAAGGCCTACCCAACATCCTTCATCTTTACCTTCACTGCGGCCCAACAGCCCCCAATGCTGCAAGTTGGCCAACGACCACATTGCGCGGTAATCCGACAGACCGATGTCCTGTCATTTTACACTTGCTCTGCCACACTCATCAGACAGGAAGAGCCTCGTGACCCCGGTGCCCTTCCCTCCGAATTGCTCTCAGAAGTGCACTTCTGTGCCACTGATGAGAGGCATTTTAATAGACTGTTCATTCAGTAGTGCTGGCTTCCATTTCATTGTTCTAAATGGATCACCTGGGACCCCCCTCTACTGTCTATAGAACTTATTGCTGGGTTAGAGTTTTTATAGATTAATTTTTGTTTCTTTGGGTTTTTTGGTCGTACTCTCTCTTCTAAATTCAGAACTGGGGCCCTTCACAAAGGAGGCAGATGGTGTTTGTAAATGATTAATGCAATGTATCGGTAAAATATCAAAAATATGGCTGCTCTTTTTTAAAAAAGACTTACCCTCGGGCTCTGGGAAATTGTAGTCAAAATCCATTTAAAACTTACATTACATCGGGTCTTATAAAGGAAGGGGCAGAAAATTCATTTTCATTTCTCTCAAAACGTGACTTGAAGCACTGTTACAGAATCTCGGAGCACCCAGGCAACATTATATTAAGTATCCTTTGTCCAATTTCCCATACTTTTCCTAAGGGCCCTGCAGTGGGTGCTGACATGACCCTTCCAGCACTGACTTAGTTTTTCTGGTTGAATGCCTGCCTTTGTGGTTCTGTGTAGCCTTTGTTCAGAAATGATGTTTCTTACTCAAATCCATGAAATCACCTTCCAAAATGAGAAAGGCAGTTTCCATTCACTAAATGTTAAAAGAAATGGGTAACATGATGGATGTGGGACACTGAAGTTCTGCAATTATTTTAGGAAGTTTGGGCTGATTGCATCTGCACAGATTCAGAACCCAATCTTGTATTTCTGTGGAAGTATGTTTAACATTCTGGCATGTATTCTTTAGAGAATAAATTCACCTGGCTTGCATGGGGACAGCTTCAAGGAAAACATGCACATTAGGTCCAATGGCTGAGCTCGAAAAAATTATGTTATGAAAAGGATGCGTCCCTGGCCCCTTGGGTGGGTTGGGCCCATGACCGTTCTTGCTAACGGAAGCCCAATAGGAGTGCTAGAGTCTATCCACAAGGTACTGACGCAGAGCAGCAAAATGGCTTATTAGGAAAGGCTATATGGGTTGTTCTTAAGTATTAGGGCTGATGCCAGTATTTTTGGGATAGGTTAGCTGCTCTGCTCTCTGAAGTCAGAAGTAATGTTTTCTGGAATTTCCTCACAAACAGGATTCTTTAGAGCAACTGAAAAATGAGAACTAAGGTTGACTCTTCTAGAAGTTTACTCCATGGTTGGGTTATTTGTTTCTCTTTTCCTCTCACGTTGTGTGGAATTTATGGTAATTCCAAACCCAAGAAAATGGAGAAAAATTGTGATTGGCCATTGATCTTGAGGGTTTCCTCTAGGAAGTTTTTTTGAGAATATAGACTTGAAGGGGGGATTCATGAGGGATTGGTTAGTGAATCCATGAATGTTGAAGACCAAAAATAAGAAATTGACTTTGTGAATTCCCTCCCCCAGGATACTTTACTGCTTATGGTACCATGAACCTTCCTGTTCACAGAACGGTTTTGAGAACATCATTGAATCCTCTTACACCAAAAATTGAATTCTCAGGACATTCTCTTAGAAATAGTTTCACTTGAAGAGTAGAACTTGTAGTCTAAGTTGGGAAGACAAATTTTATTTTTAAAATGTATCCATATCTCTTACTGAATAAAATGAAAAAAGCATTTTGGTGTACGTGAAGCAAACAGAAAAACCCCAATTTTAGTAGTTTACAGTTTAAAAAAAAATTGGTCCATTTCTTCTTCTAAGTTGTTGATCTTATGTTCATAAAACTTTTTGTAGTAATTCCTTTTTATCCTTTTAATGGTGGCAAGATCTGTAGTAGTATCCTCTGTTGTATACTTGATATTGTTGACTTGGGTCCCTTCTTTTTTCGTTTTTGGGAGTCTTGCTAGAGGCTTATCTTTTTGTTTTTTGTTTTTGTTTTTGTTTTTTTTTTGAACCAGCTTTTGTTTCATTGATTTTCCTTACCGCTTACCTATTTTCAATTTCATTTATTTCTACTATTACCTCTATTATTTCCATCCTGTTTGCTTTGGATTTATTTTGCTTTTTTTTTTTTTTTTTTTTTGTAGTTTCTTGATCCATTCAAAACCTTTCTGTATTTTTAATGTATTTTAGTACAATCAGTTATCCTCTCCATAATGCTTTAGCTGCACCCTACATATTTTCATATGTTAGATTATCATGTCAGTTCTAAGTATTTTTAAAATTTCCTTTAAGACTTCCTCTATGACCCATGGATTATTTTAAAGTGCATTGTTTGATGTTCACATGGTTAAAGATTGTCTTCCTTTCTTTCTGTTATTGATTTCTAGTTTGATTCCATTATAGTCAGAGAATACACGTTATGGTCAGATTTCACCTCTTTAAATTTGTTAGGTTTGTCTTATGGCCATGGATATGGGCTATCTTAGTGAATGTCCCATGGATGATTTTTAAAAATGTATTTTGCCATTGTTGACTCTCGTGTTCTTTAAATGTCAACTAGATCAGGTAAGTTGACTGACTTTTTCAGATCTTCTATGTCCTTGCTGATTTTCTATCTAGTAGTTCTATGAGTTGGTTAGACGGAGATGTCAAAGTCCCCAGCTAGAACTGTGTATTTGTCTATTTCTGCTTTTAGCTCTGTCAGTTTTTGTTTTGTGTCTTTAAGGCTCTGTTGTTTGATGAGCACATATTTAGGATCATTATGTCTTCCTGGTAGTTGGATCCTTCAGTCATTATGTGATGCCTTTCTTTACCTCTAGTAATTTTCTTTTGTCTGAAGTCTACTTCATTGGATATTAATATAGCCACTCCTGCTCTTCAAAATTATCATTTGTGTGGTATATCTTTTCTCATCTATTTACTTTTGACGTACATGTTATTGAATTTGAAGTGAATTCTTCATAAACAACATCTAGATGAGCTGTGTTTTATTACCCATTGCTAATCTTTGCCTTTTGATTGGTATAGTTACACTATTTACATGTAAATTAATTAGTAATATGCTAGAGATAAAGTTGGGAAAGCAGCTTTTATTTTTATTTTTATTTTCTACTGAACCCTCTCTTATTCTGCTTGAATTTTTTGTTAGGAAAAGGAAAGAAGCCTAGTACCTTAGCTTCACTAACCTGTGACTACAAAATAAATTTGGGCTTAATTTTAAGTACCCAATTACTTAATTACCCATCAGTTATTTCTAAGGGCTCTCATGCTCAGGATAGACCTCCATGCTCCTGGGCTCTGGCTCAACCTGCCTTGACTGCCAGTGACTCTCATCATATTCCCACTCTACTGCACACACCTATCTTCAGTTATGCCATGCTGACCTAAGGGAAGGGATTCTTGCTTTTCTTTTTGTTCCAAGTGTGGGACATGTCCTGCCCCTCAGTTTCCTATGGCAAAACGGTAACCAAGGAACTTTCCATGAACACTTGATTAAGGTTTCAAGACTGTGGGAGGGAAGGAGAGCCACAGAATAGGCAACAGTTACTGTACAGAGTCTGACATTTCCACAGAGTACTGTCATTGCCTATCCTGAGTGCCTGTGTATGTTGTGTCCTGAATAAGGGCCCAGGAGATACATAGGTGCTGAAATCTAATCCACACCTAGCTCATCAAGTTCTGGTCTCTGGATGGGACTGTATCTACTTGGAAGGGTCACCTTTCTCTAAATGGCACAAAGATACTGTCTGGGCTTCTTGTGGCCCTGGTGGCCCCTTGCTAATATACTTCCCTACTTGACAACTGGCCTGCTTCATTACCACCCCCGTCACATTGTCCAGAGCGCTCTGGGCAAGCAGACCTTTATTCAGCATTTAACACCTTGTTGCCTGTAAGTTCTTAAACTTTTAGAGATCATACTCCACTTCCTATCAAACATATTTATACAAACCCATATTGCCCATTAATTTCATATTAACCATATGAAAGAAATTTTATAAGTTTCCTTTGGAAACTATTTGGCAGCTCATTTATGATTGGCAATGATTTCTTGGCATTTGTACATATTTGAGAGTTCTTGCAAAATGACATAATCTGGCCAATTAATTATTTCCAAATGTAATGACATTTTAATGAATACTAATTTTAACAATTAGTGCTGTTGACACAAAGTTACATTTTGTAGGCATTTAAACATCTATTAATAGTGATTGAACAGTTTTCTCATTTTGGAGCCAATAATTTTTCTCCCAGTTTTCAAACACTTTTCTTGGTTCTTAAAATGCTTGTCCATAGTTTCCAGTGCAGAATGGGAATTTGTGGACAACTGCCTCACAGTTCAGATCTGACTGACGGGAACCTGGAGAGAGGTTCTCTTGACCTCAACTGTAAGGCCTGCTTTCTGAATCCCCATTTCATGCCACCTGCTTTAACCCTTTTCTAGGACGATTGGCAGCATGAACATTGACTTCTTGACAGAGCATTTCCACCTCCATACAGACATGTGTCTTGCTCTTCGGCCTTCCAAAGACATCAGATTACAATAGTGCCGCATTAGTACGTTTCCCCAAATATGGATTTTTCTATCTTGAACAATACCGTGTATTTCTGTCTTGAATAATGCCACGTTATTTTCTAATAAGTGGTCTGGTCCACGTATAATCACAGTTCTGCAAGATTATACACTCCCTGAGGTCAGGGATATAGCCTGTCACCAATGCTAGAGCTTATCTGGCACACAGTAGTCACTCGATGCATATTTGTTTTACATGTGTACATATTTAAATAATTTTATAATAAAAATAATTTAAAAGAGTGATGGGGGCCTCCAGTACTTTTTTTCTTTGCTTTAGGGACTCCTGGGTGGCTCAATTGTTTGAATATCTGACTCTTGATTTCAGCTCAGGTCATGATCCCAGGGTTGTGGGATGGAGCCCCACGTCGGGCTCCATGCTCAGCATGGAGCCTGCTTAAGATTCTTTCCTCTCTCTCCCTCTACCCCTCTCCCCTGCTTGCTTTCTCTAAAAAATAAAAATTAAAAAAAACATTAAAAAATGGTTTGAGGTTTGAGAATCACTATTTCAAAGACAGTATTATCTATAAAGCTATAATTCTGCTCACCCATGAGACAAATCTTTACACTGGGTGCAGAACACCCAGCTCCTTTGAGTGGCAGCCCCAAACCTCCCCATTTTTAGAAAGAGGCCCTTGTAATACTATTGCATAATTGAAGGCCTATTGGCTTTCCTTCCTCTAAACCAAGGGTTCATCTGCCACAAAGGAAAATCAAAGGTTTACGCTTTCCTGAAGTGGCATAAAACTATTTGCAGTTGTTAAATGGTGTATTTTCAAGTTTTTACCCATGTGTGGTTTAAAAAATATTGGAACTCAATAGCAGCAGGGTAACTTTGATAAAAAGGCAATTTAGAATTCCTGAAGAGAGGGGAGAGCTTAAGTAAGGAAGCATCTGAAAGACTTCCCATTAGTTTTAAATATTTATGCTAAAAATACCTGTTCCATAAATGAACTGTGAACATGTAGCCTCCCTAGAGCATGTCCAAAAAACTGATGTTTTTTAAGCATCTAGAATTTTGTTTTGCTTTTGCTTAGAGCATGATGCTTCAGATAGATGAACTTAAGGGTGAAATAATCCAAGATGGTCTTGTTATTAGAACCTTACAGCAGGGAGATCAAAAGGGTATGTGTTTTAGTTGTCCATGGTTGCATGGCAAATCATTCCTAAGCCTAGTGGCTTAAAATAAGGATTTATTATTATCTCTCATGATTCTGTAGGTTGACTGGGTTCAGCTAGAAGATTCTTGCTTGGGATCTGTCATGTAATTTGAGTCCAAAAGGAGCTGGGTGGAGCTGGAATCTCTTGAAGGCTCGCTTGGAGTAGACCTCCAAAATGACTCAGTTATATGGCTGACAGTTGATGTTGGTGATTGGCCAGGAACTCAACCAGTGCAGTCCACTAGAGTACCTACATGCAGCCTCTCTGTGTGACTTGGGCTTCTTAGGGCACAGTGGATGGGCTCTAAGAGGAGACATTGCAATAGCAAGTGTTCCAAGGTTTGTTATGACTTAACTCCAGAAATCACAGAATGTCACTTTTGCCATATCCATCGGTCAAGCAAGTCACTAAGTCCAGACCAGGTTCAGTGGTAGGGTACGTAGATACTACCTCTTGACAAAAGTATACTGAGGTTACATTCTAAAGTACTAAATGAGCTAAGAAATAGTATTGTGTCTACTGGGGTATTCCCTTTAGAAAATATAAGCTACTATAGTGTAGAATGGCAGACATGTGTTTGGAAAATGGTACCATTGGCTATTAAAAGATTATAAATCTGTACTTTGTAAGCCTGTAATACAAACATTAGTAATGTTAACATACTTGCTAACTATACTTGTTAATAATATAATATAATATAATATAATATAATATAATATAATATAATATAATATGTATGATATAATAACACAATAATGTTAGCTATACCTGTATAGCACTTTACATGTTTCAGGCACTAATCTAAGCTTTTTGTAGATACCAAGACATTCAGTTCTCCTGACAACACAGTAGATATCACAGATTTATAGAAGATGGAACTATGGAAAGAAACGTTGTCCCGAGTTACAGAGCCAGTAAAAGCAGCTATTCAGGCTCTAGAGTTCACCTTCTTAATGGTGATATGATCCTGCCTCTGAACATTTGATGTTCTTTCTATCTTAGACCTTTTTAAAGGTTAAAAGATATTCTCTGGTACACCTTGGTTTTAAAGAGAAAAGATTTCTTTCTCTGCATATTTTTGTTTTCCACGAATCAGGGAGAGAATGAAGGGCCAGGATATTTCTTGAAGGTGGGTATTTGGATATTGGCAGAAAGCATTATCAAAGTATAAATTCCAAAAAGTTAAAAATGTGACTTAAATATAAAATGAACACATTTCAAAAACTTACTTATTAATGATGAGACTAGCAAGATGGGAAAGCTGGTTCAAAGAGAACTGGAGAAACTGAGTGTTTATATTCACTGAAAGAAAGGATGTTTGAGATTGATAATTTAGGTATTTTTAAACTACCTGGCTGTTGGAGGCAGGGACCTCTTGGTCAGGGCCTGGCTTGCTCAGCCTCACGATAGAAGCCAGGTGGGCCCCTGCCACATCAGACACTACCGGGAACTCTGTGAGCACAAGGAACCTCATGGCAAATCCAGGGTGGTCAGAGAGTTGCCGAATTGGGGTCCTTCCAGTTGGCCCCTGGAGGCCAAGGAATATCTGGGTCCGGTCCACAGAACACTGGAGCCAGATTGGCCAGGAAAGCTAAGCGTCCAGGCTTCCCCTGCCTTTGCCACACTCTATCACTGCTTGGATTGCTGGGCCAGCCCACTTTGGTGAGGGGCACACTGGGTCTCTCACCAGATTTCTGATCAGCACTGGGAGTTGAAGTCCCTCTTCGATCTGGCTCCTCCATGCTGCTTAACCTCCCTTCAAGGGGGAAATCAAGACCCATTACTCACCACTTTGCTCCCTACATCCCTCCCCACCCCTCCTGCTTTCCTTCTACAATTCTGACCAGAAACTGTTGACTTTTCTTTCTTTTCTCTTCCGCTGCTTCTTATCTTCCTTTTGCCTGGAAACCCTGGGGCCTGCGACAGGGGGATCTGCCAATGGAAGCAGGATGCCTGCATAATTCACACATCCCAGTGCAAGATGAAAATGCAGGGCCCCCTTTTCCAAAACTTATTAGGAATTTTAGGATGGCGAGAGCAGAACACTGAATGACAAGCATGGGACACTGTGGGACTGCGCTGGTCATACACCTGGGAGGCTGTCCCTTAATGAGAGACAGAGAAATCCACGAATCTGATTTCTTAGCAAAGCCTGGAGTCTTGTTAAAGAAGTCCTAAGTGTGGGCTTTCTCCCCTTGGGTGATAAACCACACAGGAAGAAAGAGGCAAGTTAGGGACAATTAAAATGCATTGGCTTCATAATCACAAAGGATCTTATCCGTGTGTTAATGATGTTTAGAGAGACTTTTCCTATTGTCCTGACGATTTTGCCAAACCTGCGAGAGAAGGGAAATCGTTACTATGTATGTTCTCAATCCATAGAGCTGCCCAAGAGCTGACCCCATTTGGGACAGACGGCTCCCTGCCAAGACAATCCAGACACACTGGTTACACTGCAGTTGGCACAGGTACTTTCCAGTCTAAACGATGCAAGAAAAGGGCCTAATGGAGACCGTCTAACCTGGGGGGAGGGGAGACCCCTGTTCCCTCCCCTTTATCTAAGTGGGAGGGATCGCAGAAAACTCACCAGAGATTGGGTAGCCTGGAAGGACAGCTGATTGAATGTTCACTGAATTGAGTATCACAGTCCCTTTCTGGTATTGCCCTCAGGGTGGTGTATGTGAGAGGAAGTTTAACATGGTTTCCTTGAAATTTGAGAACACAACAGTGGGTACCTGCATCTGGTCTAGAGATGTCTGAGGGCCCATTGGAGCATCCTATGGCGACAGGGTTTGAAAAGACCACGACATGAGATATCTGGGAAAAAAGAAGGAAGCAACTCTTACCCCATCTTTATCTTCTTAGCCTTCAAATGATAGAAGAATACCTCCGAGCCACCTATGGGTTCCCTGTAAAGGCTCATGGAAGTTGGAAGAGAGTCAAGAAGCATGGGGATGCCCAGGTGCCATTGGGCCAAGTGTTAGGGAAACCCCACCTGAAAGAGGATATGGCTGTAGGGGTGTCCTCAGAGATAATGGGAGCTTGGGTGCAGTTGAACACTGCCCCAGGAAGATTGCATACACCAACTTGCAGAGATCACCTCTTCATTAGAAGCTGCCCATATTCATCAGAAATAGTCCCAATCATAATGAGACCACACCCTGAACAGCCCCACCCTGAACCTGTGGCTCTGTCCCACAGGCAAAATCTCTTTTCTCTCTCCTTCTGTCCTCAGTGATAAAGCAGAGTTCCTGACGGTTCCAAAGTCTGAGGGGAGGAGTGAAGACTTAGACTGTGGCAAAGTACAGTGCTCTTTCCAGAGTTACTTTCTAGGGATTGCCTTGAGTACCTCGGCTCCATCAGAGACATGGAAATGATGGGAGGGGAGAAATGAATGATTCTAAGAGCCTGGAGTAGTAGGAAGGTCTAGTTAGCAATCTCACTTTCCTTATGCAAGTATCTGGGAAAAAATAATGGATTGCCTGGTTGTGAGGAAAACAAAATACACGCACACACACACACACACACACACACATAGACACACACACACACACACACACATAGTGTGTTTTAAGGGCTTATGTTTAGAATCTCAGTGTTTGGATTCAGCGTTCCATATTGACTTATTAAAAATTTAATGAAGGCCAAATTCTATGCCTCAAAAAAACTGCCAATGCACATATAAATACTATGTGATATTTTCATTGTAAGTCTAGAATTTTTAACGTATCTTCCATCATATTTGAGAACTAACATCCTTGTATTTTTATCCTATTCCTTGTAATGTAGTTCATTTTTCTTTCTTTGTATACAACCTCATTTTGCCTTCACCTTCAAGGAGGCTAAATTAAATATTAACCAAAATAAAAATGTAGCCAAGAAACTCTGGGCATTTATAACTTTAAATGAAATGATTTGTTTTGCTGTTGCCTTTTCTGAGATATTCAGCTCAGGTAAATCTCCATTTATGTAGTACAAGTAATGATTTTGAAACAACAGAGTGGGACATTTGTGGATAGTAGTAACAAAAGGAAAAACATCTCTAAGAGAGTATTGGTCTGAAGTCATCATTCTGAATCACGAGAACTTAGTTGTCTTATTACAAGGTGTCTGACTCTATATCTCAGTTTTCTTATCTGTGAAATGGAGATATTTACTACTAGCTACATGGAAATATTAATAGTGTTGAATATTCATTGATAGAAACTGGTTAAGGACATAGGGTTTGAAGGTAGATCTTTTCCCGGCCTCTTATTAGCTATGTTACCCAGAGAAATAACTTAACCTTCTTAAGCTTTGGTTCCTACTTACGAAAAATAGAGATAATTAAATATGTTATGTAGTTTTTATGAGTTGAATGAAAAAACTTACATAAAGTCCTTCCGCCATGTTTGACACATGATTTTAGCGTATGATAGCTGCTGTCATGATGATCCTGATATTCTAAATCATGTATGTTAGGTAAAAGGAGACAGGAGAGCTGGCAGACGGAAAAAGGGATGCCATATTCCAAATCAAAAGGTTCCTGGGCTGATAATGAAAGTGGTCAGTAGGGGGAGCAATAAAAGCAACAGAAGAAACTGTCCATAATTTATCATCATTTTGCTCCAATACAGATGCCACTGCGAGTCTTGTGTGAGGGACCTGGGAGTGACTTCTGCATTCTGATTCCTTCTCCTTAGTTCTCCACTGAGCGTGGACACCGCATGAAAAACATGTGGATTGCAGTTGGGGTTACAGTGATGGTGGATTGGGAGATAGCTGTGGGCTCTATAAGGTTCAGGCAGCCTCTGAGAGGTTGATCAGCAACATGGGCAGGGTGGACATAGGCAAAGTGCATCTGTTACATCTTTAAATTTGTCAGTTGCGAAACTCAGTACTTTTCAGACTCTCTGTAGGGAAGGACAAGTTCTTTGTTCTCCATCCATCACAAAGTAGTACGTCGTCCTGCCATATAGGACCATCCTGTGGCTTGAGCCACACAGGATGCATCATGAGAGTTTGGCATTCTGGAATGGCCTATATCACCTTTAAGGAGGTAAATCCACTGGTCATTCTCTTGTATGTCATGGCGTTGTCAGATTGCTATGAACATTTCTAAATGCTGACTCTCAATTTCTACACTTACTTTGTCACAGTCTCATAACAGGTGTTGTGAGTGGTGCTGCCCTAGCCTATCATAATCCTACTTTCAAACAAAACTGATAACAAAACCAGCAGAAAATTTAGCGAAGATACAGTTTCAATAAGAAAATAGGAAATTTAGGGGCGCCTGTGTGGCTCAGTCGGTTAAGTGTCCGACTTCGGCTCGGGTCATCGTCTCACGATCCGTGAGTTCGAGCCCCGTGTCGGGCTCTGTGCTGACAGCTCAGAGCCTGGAGCCTGCCTCGGATTCTGTGTCTCCCTCTTTCTCTGCCCCTCCCCTGTTCATGCTCTGTCTCTCTCTGTCTCAAAAATAAATAAACGTTAAAAAAAAAAGAAAGAAAATAGGAAATTTAGATATCGTTCATATAAATCTAACTCAACTGCCTCTGTTATATCTAAATCCTTTGGCATTGTGGTAAGAGTGTGAATATTGATTTCAGACATACCTGTATTTCAATCCCTGCTCAGCTGCTTACCAGCTATATATCTGTTGACATGTTATTTCTCTGAGCCTCTGTTTCTTCATCTGTAAAATGTGGACCTTCAGACCCACAACGTAGAATTATAGTGAGCATTAAATATCCTGTATTGGTAATGCGCCTGACACGGTGCCCAGGAACTAGCAAAGAGGATTGTTTTATATTACATAGTTGGGGATTTACAGTCTAAACTTTGCAATTTTTTGACTCTAGATGCAGCCATGTAAACTGTACACATTGCATTTCTCTCCAAAATCCAAAATAGCCTTTCCATTTGAGCTTGGACTAGATTCCTTATATTTAGATGCAACAATTCTGATTGTACCTTAATTTAAAAGTTCTAAATCTCTTCAGTCCTAGTTTTTGGTAAAATATATACTAAGGCCAGAATACTGAAATATAACAAAGGTTCTCAAAACCTAGTATAAATAAAAATTCCTTGGGCAGCCTGTTAAGATGCAAATTCCTAGACCCAGCCTGCAGTACCTTTGATTCAGCTGTTCTGTAGTGAGGCCCTGCAATTTACAAGCAATAAGTGGCCCCCAGTTGATTTTGATGAAGGTGGTTTGTGAATCATATCTTTTTAAAAAAAGAGCCGTATGAGGGATGGTTGTAAAAGAATTGTCCTATATCTTGACTCTGATGGTCACATAAATCTACACGTTATAAAATTGCACAAACTGTCTCTCTCTCATACACGCGCGCGCGCACACACACACACACACACACACACACACACACACAAGATCCAGACTGTTAATGTACTATAGAAGCAACCTCAACATTCAGATGTAGTTAGTTTTTTTGCTTTCAATAGTTTTTATTGCTGGTTTTTCTAACCTACCTGTGAAAAATTTCAGGTAGTTTTCCTTTAATAAACCAACATATTAGCCAACTGCTGGCCTGGTTAAGCTGGCTTCATTAGATTTCTGTGATGTTTTCTTGGTCATATATAGAATTCTACAACTTGAGCCTAAAAATAACATGCTTTCAATTTTCCATGTGCAGGCACTCCATCACTTTGAGTTAAGTGGATGGATTAAATGTACTGTTTAAGTTCACCGGGGAAAGCAAATGTTCCTAAAAATGGATCGCTTTCTCCACTGAAAAAGACTTTTGTTCTTGAAGTTTATGCTAGACAGTCTTTGTTGTCAATAATTTAATTCTAACGAAGCATGTTCAAAGATGTTGGGTCCCTACCTATGGCAGCTGTCGTTTTCATGTGAATGCATCAACTTGTGTGTAATTAACTTGTGTGTGATCTTGCAAAAGGTAGTTGGCCATTTAATGTCATCAAGGAGTCACTGTAAATGTTTTTCAACAGCATACTAGTGTTGTGATTGGGTATGAAAATATAATTCTAATCTTTTAAAGACACATGTTGAAATATTAACGGATGAAGTGATATAGTGAAGTGAGATTTGCTTGGAAATAATCCAGGGACACGGGAAGTAGAGAGGGGATACATAGAGCCAGGTCAGCTCAGGGCTGCTTATTATTGAAGCTGGGTGATGGTACCTGAGGGTTCATTATACCATTTTCTTTGCTTTTGTATCTGATTTGAAACATTTCATATGAAAATGTTAACAAAAAAGTCTAAACTAAAAGCCTCTTTAGTGTTGTATGCAAGACAAAGGCCACTCTTTCTGTTTGTCCTTATTGGAAGTGTGGGCTAAACCAGTAGGAATCTCACATTTTCATCCACTGGTATAAAACACCCCTGCATATCTCACTGAGGAAGAATGCCCTGAGTCTCTGGAGGACATCTCTGATGGCATGGTGTCCCACACTGCCCAGTGCAGTAAGCATTTGCTCTCTAATATTCTTGGCTTTATGTCTTAAGACTTTCATTTGAAAGTCTTAAGACTTTCCAATTCCAAAGAGCAACACAAATATTTTAGGGGGGGCATTACTGCTCACATGTTTATTTCCTTGTTGTTATATTTTATTCCCCAAGAGTCTCAATCCTAATAGAATGGATAATATCTTTAAAAAGGAGGGGTGGGGGGAAGCATCTGGGTGTCTCAGTTGGTTAAGTGTCCCTCTTTTGATTTTGGCTCAAGTCAGGATCTCACGGTTACTGATCAAACCCCACATTGGGCTCTGTGCTGACAGCATGGAGCCTGCTTGGGATTCTCTCCCTCTCTCTCTGCTCCTCTCCTGCTCACGTGAACACACACGTACTCTCTCTCAAAAAATGAAATGAAATAAAATAAAATCTCAGTTATTTGGTAAGTGGATTATCTCAAAAACTTCCACACTTAGGATTTCTTCCAGGTTTCTTTCCCTGTGTGGGGCAGGAGATGGCAAATGAATCCCCAATGTGAGCTGCTGCAGAGCCCGTAGAAACATGCTTCAACTCAGACATGGCCCACATACTCCAGAGAGTACTCTTCACTCCTTCATAATAACCTTCCTGTATTTTTAAATCACATTTTTTTCTGTCCTTTCATTTCCAGTTAATAAATGGTGCTTGCATAGTATCTATCCCTTGAGTCATTTTGGAATGACACAAAGCTTTGAAAGACAAAAACAATACCCCCCCCCCATACACGCACACACACACACACACGCACACACACACACACAAAACAAACAAAACGCTAGAATCACTAAGCTTATCATTCCTCCAGCAAACATTCCTTGTGTACCTCCTGTGGATAGAGTTTAGACAGCTTAAGCGTATCAGCATTTTTGGAGACAAAATATGCATGCTACTGGAAAAATAGAAAAACAACAATTAAGTAACTTCCAGTCCTGAAATAAATGGCCCAAATTATGTCAGTAAGTACTTGGAAAATGCAACATATGGCTAGTAATCATAGTTTTTCCTAATCTCTTAAAAGCTAGAGTTCTGTGGCTCTTAATAAATTATCCCAAATAGGTATGATAGTCTCACAGGAGTCAAGTTATCATTATCTTACATTTTAAATGAAAAATAATGATAGCTACCATTTACTGGGCGCATTCTCTGTGCTAGGATGCCCTGCATCGATTATTTTCTTGTTACATCAAACCTGTCAGGTAGGAATTATTACCTCTGACTTATAGATGAGGAAATTCAGCTCAGTTGAGGAATGTAATAAATGGCATAGGCAGGCTTCTAGCCCAGGCCTAAGCTGAGACCCCACACTGCTGCCACTAAATCTCACTCCTCGTGCATCGCTGTGGGGCTCATTTTGCAGCACAACCCACAAGGGGGCAATGGGATCCAGGAAGGGAAGATCTCTGGATTCTGGCTTTTCACTTATTATGGCATTTGACACTACGATGGGTTCTGGGGCGCAGAGCCCAAAACTGCTTGTGGAAACCATGCACTTACCAGTTAGACCTAGGAATCGTGTGGTTAAGAATAAATAATTCCCCAAACCAGTGCTGCGTTGTTTTACTCTTACCACATAAAGAACTCTTCCAATAGACAAGGGAAAGAGAAAAGTAATTAGCAAAGTGCTAAATCTTCATGTGCTGGGGGTCCTTCTGCCCCCCAAGTCCTTAGGAGTCCTGTTATGAGCTTCTCAAATGTGGGATCCTCTGGCGGATGGTGGTGGGGTGTCTCATGGAGATTTTATAACACCTACAAGTATAAAGGATTGCATCATACCTGGAGGCACCCTGAGAACTCTGTCCCAAGACTGTTCCCCAGTCCTATTCTCAGAAGCCAGAAGCCCCATCTCCTAGCACAGTGCATAAGCCTGACTGTTCCCAGGACAGTTTTTGTATAGGAAGAGATAGGATGTCACATACACAAAGCCTGGCCACCATCAGTGAAATGATTACAAAGGAAACTTGGACTGTTTTCTTTTTACAAGTTGCAAAGTGAGGGTAAGAGTTGTTTCTTTGTTTCCAATCTGGAGGAAAGCTGTCTAGAACACAACTAGGAGACTTCTGAATTACAACAATGACAGCAGCTTAAAAAACTATGAAAATTCAAACATTTATGAAACAAAGCCTGTAATGAATTTGGAATGGTAAATCTAGTGGGGTTAGGCAGACTTCCAATGATTTTGAGAAATAAACAAAACAAAAGTTAATTTGGTTGAAAATCAGGTTAATTAAATTTGCCTGTTAATTTTCCCCCCCTTAAACATCTTTGCATGAAATAATCTACCTCTGAACATGGGCAGCCATGAATAGACCTACCAGAATAGTAGGTTGCAGGGCCCAGCTAGGGAAGATAGCCAGGCCCTCAGTCCAATAAGAACCCACATACAACAGGGAAGTAGAATCAAATGGAGGAAGAAGTGGATGGAGGCCGACATCCAGGTAGTCAAGGTACAGGAAGTCCATGAAAATAGAAAGGGATGGAGACCCAGGTAGACTTGGCTTAGAGGAAAGTCTGTCTTAGCAATGGTAGAATTGATGACTTCTCTTTCTAGGATAGAGGCCATTTTGCTGAGATTTTGATAGATGCTGAGATGGATGCGGACCATAAAAAGAGGAGGTCGACAGGGGTGCCTGGGTACAGTTGGTTGAGCTTCTGACTCTTGGTTTCAGCTCAGATCATGATCACACGGTTTGTGAGATCGAGCCCCACATTGGGCTCTGTGCTGATGACGCAGAGCCTGCTTGGGATTCTCTGTCTCCCTCTCTCTCTGCCCCGCCCCTGCTTGTTCTCTCTCTCTCTCTCTCTCAAAATAAATAAGATTAAGAAAGAAAGAAAGATCAACAAAATTTTGTGAAATCAGTGAGTGCATGTGAGGTGGTACCTATCCCTCTGGAGTCAAAGAGATCTGAATATACTCCAAGGTAGGGATGTACCAGCATTTCTGGACTGGGAAATTAACTTCCTAGATTACTAAACCTACACTTGTAGACATAATTAGGACACTTATAAGAATGTTTTAAATGGAAATTACTTATATATTTTTTCCTTGACCAAAGTTTTAGCATGTTTAAATCTTTGTCCCAATGTAATTTCTTTTTTCCAGCTATGCCTAGTACTTGATGATCCTTCCTCACTTATGAATATTGTAATCTAATAAGCCTTATCTCTATTTACTTTGGAGTTGAAGATCCAATTAGTTGCATTTGGAAAAGATTAATTCAACGGCTCTGCCCTTATAGGCACTGGGTGCCAAGCTTCTGTTCATGTGTGGTTTTGTTCTCATTGTACTGCTACATTCTGTTGGAGCTGTTAGCATTTCATCATTCTTTGAGAAAGTCCAACATAGCATGGCTTATAGTCAAAATGTGCATTATGGTACCAGCGGCGAGTCTAGAGGGAGGATTATACGTCAGAATCTGAGGTCTGAACTTGAGTATTCTAAAACTGGAAGCCTTTGGCAAGTACTGCCGTCCACAGCTCATGCGTTTGACCTCTGACAGCTATCTGGGTCATTTTACCATTGCTGCAACCTTGCCGTTAACTCCTTCCCTGTTATGTGTTCACACTTCTGGACACTGTACATTCTTTAAGTGCCATAATTCACAGTCTGCAGTCAAAAGACAATGGTAGAGCTTATATTATTTCAAAGTAATAAAAGATTTGTGATCAGTTAACCTTCAAAAGAAAGTAAGAACATAAATGGATGGATCTGAGCAGGTGCAGAATAGGGAGTAAGTTGAAAGAAACAAGATCTATAGTTGTGATATATCATCCCAGGTATTCCTATCATGGATGCTAACCTATTTGGAAGACCGGCAGTCAGTCAATAGAAGCACGTATTGCTTTGGACATTAGGTGGAATTTTTCCTTTAAAGGTGCCTGACGTAGCAGAAATGAATGAGATCTGTGTGTGTGTGTGTGTGTGTGTGTGTGTGTGTGTGTGTGTCTATCTGTCTCTGTCTCTCTCTTACACACACACACACACACACACACACACACACACACACACACAGATGCCATATTCTTGTATCTCTTACTGGAGCAAAATGTGAATCTAATTCACAAACTAGCAAAAATACCAAGTAATATAGTCCATAAAATCACCTCATAGTCTATAAAATCTTTTAAGAATGAAGATACTGGTTATTGATTTATAGGAAATAAATCTATATAGTGTTCATCACTATAGTTTACTCTGATGACAGTGAAACTAAGTTTTGGCTCTCAAAGCCTTATAATAAGTTGATGGTTATGTATTTTTTTTTCCAAATGAAATATTATAAAACTTAGAGCAAGTTCCTGTTTGCACTCTAGTTTCTTTAAATGTCCCACTGATTAGCAGTGGTCAAAATTGGGGGAAAAATAATACTCTGGTATTTTTCCATTTTGTCTTATCAGAGACATCTAAAATGCTTTCTGCATATCCTGTGGGCAATTGCAATAATGTCAGGCAGAGAGAGACACTGATAACAACTAGTAGTCAGAGAATTCAGAGCTCCAGGTTTCTGAATACCAGTCCAGGCGTGATCCACACCCAGTTGTTGGTATTCAGTTGCTTCTTGGCTTTTGTTGAGGCATGTTGCATGCGGGGAAGGCTGCTCTGTGCTCACAGCCACATCCTGGGGGTGCACAGATGGCCACTGTGCCATCCCAATTAAGTTCTCCACCTGAGGGTCTCAAAGATTTTACTGCCTGGACTCCCCAAGCATGGCATTTGCTTCTCTTGTGGTTAAACTTTGTTTCTCTACAGTATTCTCCCCATTTGGAGAAAAAAATTGTTAACCGTGGTGGAAAAAAACACACAAAACTTTCATTTTCTTCCTCAAACTTCTATTTGCAGGTGGGACAAACATTATTTTTTTTTCTTTTTTCTTTTTTTATTTTTTAAAATTTACATCCAAATTAGTTAGCATATAGTGCAACAGTGATTTCAGGAGTAGATTCCTTAGTGCCCCTTATCCATTTAGCCCATTCCCCCTCCCACAACCCCTCCAGTAACCCTCAGTTTGTTCTCCATATTTGTGAGTCTCTTCTGTTTTGTCCCCCTCCCTGTTTTTATATTATTTTTGTTTCCTTTCCCTTACGTTCATCTGTTTTGTCTCTTAAAGTCCTCATATGAGTGAAGTCATATGATTTTTGTCTTTCTCTAATTTCACTTAGCGTAATACCCTCCGGTTCCATCCACGTACTTGTAAATGGCAAGATTTCTTTCTTTTGGATTGCTGAATAATACTCCATTGTGTGTGTGTGTGTGTGTGTGTGTGTGTGTGTGTGTATATATATATATATATATATATATATATATATATATATCTCACCTTCTTTATCCATTCATCCATTGATGGACATTTGGGCTCTTTCCATACTTTGGCTATTGTTGATAGTGCTGCTATAAACGTGGGGGTGCATGTGTCCCTTTGAAACAGCACACCTGTAGCCTGTGGATAAATGCCTAGTAGTGCAATTGCTGGGTCGTAGGGTAGTTCTATTTTTAGTTTTTTGAGGAACCTCCATACTGTTTTCCAGAGTGGCTTCTCCAGTTTGCATTTCCACCGACAAACAGCGCCAAAGAGATTCTCTTTCTCCGCATCCTCGCCAACATCTGTTGTTGCCTGAGTTGTTAATGTTAGCCATTCTGACAGGTGTAAGGTGGTATCTCATTGTGGTTTTTATTTGTATTTCCCTGATGAGTGATGTTGAGCATTTTTTCATGTGTCGGTTGGCCATCTGGATGTGTTCTTTGGAGAAGTGTCTATTCATGTCTTTTGCCCATTTCTTCAACTGGATTATTTGTTTTTTGGGTGTTGAGTTTGATAAGTTCTTTATAGATTTTGGATACTAACCCTTTATCTGACATGTTGTTTGCAAATATCTTCTCCCATTCTGTCAGTTGCCTTTTAGTTTTGCTGATTGTTGCCTTTGCTGTGCAAAAGCTTTTTATTTTGATGAGGTCCCAGTAGTTCATTTTTGCCTTTGTTTCTCTTGCCTCCAGAGACATGTTGAGTAAGAAGTTGCTGAGGCCAAGATCAAAGAGGTTTTTGCCTGCCTTCTCCTTGAGAATTTTGATGGCTTCCTGTCTTACATTGAGGTCTTTCGCCCATTTTGAGTTTCTTTTTGTCTATGGTGTAAGAAAGTGGTCCAGATTCATTCTTCTGCATGTCACTGTCCTGTTTTCCCAGCACCACTTGCTGACGAGACTGTCTTTATTTCATTGGATATTCTTTCCTGCTTTGTCAGAGAGTAGTTGGCCATACATTTGTGGGTCCATTTCTGGGTTCTCTATTCTGTTCCATTGATCTGAGTGTCTGTTTTTGTGCCAGTACCATGCTGTCTTGATGATTACAGCTTTGTAGTATAGCTTGAAGTCTGGAATTGTGATGCCTCCTGCTTTGGTCTTCTTTTCCAAGATTGCTTTGGCTATTCGGGGTCTTTTCTGGTTCCATACAAATTTTAGGATTGTTTGTTCTAGCTCTGTGAAGAATGCTGGTGTTATTTTGATAGGGATTGCATTGAATATGTAGATTGCTTTGGGTAGTGTTGACATTTTAACAATATTTGTTCTTATCCAGGAGCATGGAATCTTTTTCCATTTTTTTGTGTCTTCTTCAACTTCTTTCATAAGCTTTCTATACTTTTCATTGTGTAGATATTTTACCTCTTTGGTTAGATTTATTCCTAGGT
Organism: Panthera pardus; assembly: GCF_024362965.1. Classification (NCBI taxonomy): domain Eukaryota; kingdom Metazoa; phylum Chordata; class Mammalia; order Carnivora; family Felidae; genus Panthera; species Panthera pardus. The sequence continues at coordinate 96,932,936 of NW_026526810.1, read as the reverse complement.
ATTTTATGGTTTTTTGTGCAACTGTAAATGGGATCGATTCCTTGATTTCTCTTTATGTCGCTTCATTGTTGGTGTATAGGAATGCAACCGATTTCTGTGCATTGATTTTATATCTTACAACTTTGCTGAATTCATGAATCAATTCTAGCAGTTTTTTGGTGGAATCTTTTGGGTTTTCCATATAGAGTATCATGTCATCTGCGAAGAGTGAAACTTTGACCTCCCCTGGGCGTTTTGAATGCCTTTTTTTTCTTTGTGTTGTCTGATTGCGGAGGCTAAGACTTCCAATACTATGTTGAATAACAGTGGTGAGAGTGGACATCCCTGTCGTTTCTGACCTTAGGGGGAAAGCTCTCAGTTTTTCTCCATTGAGGATGATATTAGTGTTGGGTTGTTTGGATATGGCTTTTATGGTCTCCAGGTATGCTCCTTCTATCCCTACTTTCTTGAGGGTTTTTATCAATAAGGAATGCTGTATTTTGTCAAATGGTTTCTCTGCATCTATTGAGAGGATCGTATGGTTCTTGTCCTTTCTTTTATTGATGTGATGAATCACGTTAATTGTTTTGCAGATATTGAACCAGCCCTGCATCCCAGGTATAAATGCCACTTGGTCGTGGTGAATTTTTTTAATGTATTGTTGGATCTGGTTGGCTAATATCTTGTTGAGGAGTTTTGCATCCATGTTTATCAGGGAAATTGGTCAATAGTTCTCCTTTTTAGTGGGATCCCTGTCTGGTTTTGGAATCAAGGTAATGCTGGCTTCATAGAGTTTGGAAGTTTTCCTTCCATTTCTATTTTTTGGAACAGCCTCAAGAGAATAGGTGTTAACTCTTCCTTAAGTGTTTGGTAGAATTCCCCTGGAAAACCATCTGGCCCTGAACTCTTGTTTTTTGGGAGATTTCTGATTTCTAATTTGATTTCTTACTGGTTATGGGTCTGTTCAAATTTTCTATTTCTTTCTGTTTCAGTTTTGGTAGTGTATATGTTTCTAGGAATTTGTCCCTTTCTTCCAGATTGCCCATTTTATTGGCATATAATTGCTCATAATAGTCTCTTACTGTTGTTTTTATTTCTGCTGTGTTGGTTGTGATCTCTCCTCTTTGATTCTTGATTTTCGTTATTTGGGTCCTTTCCTTTTTCTTTTTGATCAAACTGGCTAGTGGTTTATCAATTTTGTTAATTCTTTCAAAGAACCAGCTTCTGGTTTCATTGATCTGTTCTACTGGTTTTTTTTTTTTTGGTTTCAATAGCATTAATTTCTGCTCTACTCTTTATTATTTCCTGTCTTCTGCTGGTTTTTGGTTTTATTTGCTGTTCTTTTTCCAGCTCTTTAAGGCGTAAGGTTAGGTTGTGGATCTGAGATCTTTCTTCCTTCTTTAGGAAGGCCTGGATTGCTATATACTTTCCTCTTATGACCACCTTTGCCAGGGTTTTGGGTTGTGGTGTTATCATTTTCATTGACTTCCATGAACTTTCTAATTTCCTCTTTAACTTGTTGGTTAACCCATTCATTCTTTACTAGGATGTTCTTCAGTCTGCAAGTATTTGTTACCTTTCCAAATTTATTCTTGTGTTTGATTTCGAGTTTCATAGCGTTGTGGTCTGAAATTTGCATGGTATGATCTCAATCTTTTTGTACTTACTTAGGTCTGATTTGCATCCCAGTATATGGTCTATTCTGGAGAACGTTCCATGTGCACTGGAGAAGAATGTATATTCTGCTGCTTTTGGATGAAATGTTTTGAATATATCTGTTAAGTCCATCTGGTCCAGTGTGTCATTCAAAGCCATTGTTTCCTTGTTGATTTTCTGATTAGATGATGTGCCCATTGCTGTGAGTGGGGTGTTGAAGTCTCCTACTATTATGGTATTACTATTGATGAGTTTCTTTATGTTTGTGATTGATTTATATATTTGGGTGCTCTCACATTTGGCACATAGATGTTTACAATTGTTAGGTTTTGGTGGATAGACCCCTTGATTATGATAAAATGCCCTTCTGCATCTCTTGATACAGTCTTTATTTTAAAGTCTAGATTGTCTGATATAAGTATGGCTACTCTGGCTTTCTTTTGTTGACCATTAGCATGATAGATGGTTCTCCATCCACATATTTTCAATCTGAAGGTGTCTTAGGTCTAAAGTGGGTCTCTTGTAAACAGCATATAGATGGATCTTGTTTTCTTATCCATTCTGTTACCCTATGTCTTTTGATTGGAGCATTGAGTCTATTGACATTTAGAGTGATTACTGAAAGATATGAATTTATTGCCATTATGATGCTTGTAGAGTCGGAGTTTCTGGTGGTGTTCTCTGGTCCTTTATAATCTTTGTTGCTTTTGGTATATATATATATATATATATATATATATATATATATATATATATATATATGTATATATGTATGTGTGTATATATATATATGTATATATGTATATATATATATTTGGAATATTATATATATATATATATATATATATTTTTTTTTTTCATCTTTTCTCCCCTCAGAGATTCCCCCTTAAAATTTCTTGCAGGGCTGGTTTAGTGGTCATAAACTTCTTTAATTTTTGTTTGTCTGGGAAACTTTTTATCTCTTCTTCTATTTTGAATGACAGCCTTGCTGGATAAAGAATTCTTGGCTGCATATTTTTCTGATTCAGCACACTGAATATATCCTGCCACTCCTTTCTGGCCTGCCAAGTTTCTGTGGATAGGTCTGCTGCCAACCTGATCTGTCTTCCCTTGAAGGTTAGGGACTTTTTCCCTTGCTTCTTTCATGATTCTCTCCTTGCCAAGTATTTTGTGAATTTGACTATGATATGCCTTGTTGATGGTTGGTTTTTGTTGAATCTAATGGGGGTCCTCTGTGCTTCCTGGATGTTGATGTCTGTGTTTTTCCCCAGGTTAGGAAAGTTTTCTGCTATGATTTGCTCACATAACCCTTCTACCCCTATTTCTCTCTCTTCCTCTTCTGGGACCCCTATGATTCTGATGTTGTTTGTTTTTAATGAGTCACTGATTTCTCTAATTCTTAAATCCTGCTCTTTTGCCTTAATCTCCCTCCTTTTTTCTGCTTCATTATTCTCCATAAATTTGTCCTATATGTCACTGATTCTCTGTTCTGCCTCGTCCGTCCTTGCCACCGCTGCATCCATCCATGGTTTTAGCTCAGTTATAGCATTTTTAATTTCATTCTGGCTATTTTTTACTTCTTTTATCTCTGCAGAAAGGGATTCTAATCTATTTTAGACTCCAGCTAGTATTCTTATTATCATGATTCTAAATTCTGGTTCAGACATCTTGCTTGTATCTGTGTCAGTTAAATCCCTGGCTGTTGTTTCTTTGTGCTCTTTCTTTTGGGGTGAATTCCTTCGTTTTGACATTTTGAAGGGAGAAAAGGAATTAATGAGGTAGAAAAATTAAAATTAAAATTAAAGAAATATTAAAATAAAAAAATTAAACACACACCCAAATTGAATAAATGATGCTAGATCCTAGGTGAGTTTTGGTCTGGGTGTTGAAAGTGGTTTGGCAGATTAGAGAAGAAAAAGAGGGGGAGGAAAAAAAAAGTAAATCATTTGAGAATTTGAAAAAATGAATACACTGAAATAGACTAAAAAATGAGTTGATGGGAGTAAAATAGAATTTGAAAAAATATACACAAATGTAAAGAATATAGTAGAAAAAACTAAATAAAATATTTTAATAAAAATTAAAAATAAAAATGAATTTTTTTCTTTTTTGCGTTCAAGAAAAAGAAAAGAAAAAGAGAAAAAAAGAAGAAAAAAAGGAAATTGTTTGAAAAATTGAAAAGGTGAATACACTGAAGTAGACTAAAATAAAATGATGGAGGTAAAATAGAATTTGAAAAAATTCACACAAAAGTAAAAAATATAGTAATAAAAATTAAAAATATTTTTAATAAAAATTGAAAATAAAAATGATATTTTCCTCTTTCTGTATTCAAGAAAAACAAAAGAAGTGTAAAAGAGAAAAAAAAAGAGGAAAATTGAATAGATGGACCTGCTAACATATTGAAGTAGGACTGAAATTACTTCATTTTCCCCTAGAAGTCAGTTTATGTAGTGCTTTATAGTCCATAAACTAGGCAGGCAGTGAGACTTGTGTTCTTGAAGAGTGAGGTTGGCCCATTTGGGCGGGGCTCAGTGTAATGGCTCCGCTCTCCACTAGATGGCGCTGCTAGCATACTGGGGTGGGGTAATGTGGTGCTCGTAGGTGCGTATGCACATGCGCGGGAGCAGTGAAAATGGTGCCACCCAGCTACCCAGTCTCTAGTATCGGGACTCTGTTCTCTTGGATGGCAGTTGCACACCCGTCCTCTGTCTTCAGCTTTCGTCCACTCCCTGCTTTTTCATTGTCCGTGACCAGGCCCCAGGCAGTACCTCTCTCCCGAGTTTTGTCTCAGATGCGCCTGTTTCCCTGGCCCCTTACTTCTGAAGGACTGCGGCTTTGACCCGTTCCACCCCTCTGCAGGAGTGTCTCACCCAGCAATGGCCGAATGTCGGCCGCACCCAGGAACGCTTGCTGGACCCTGCTGCCGCCGGTGCCCTGAGACTGCAGCCAGGTGCCAGCCTGCCCCAGAAAAAGTTCACGAGATAGTGTAGCACCAGCTTTTCAGGGATTATGGAAAATCACAACACACATCTGGCACCAGGCTTCACCCTTAATGACCTTGTTCCAGCACCAGAGAATGTGGCCTCTTTCTGGGGTCTGCTAGGACCAAGTGGTTTCAACAGTCTCTACCAAATGTCCTTCCAGCAGTGGAACCGCTTTTCCCCTTGTGGCCCGAGAACCACCCGGACCCCACTCACTTCCTGGGGATTCGCCCTTCCCACCAGAGCACCGCCAGGTATCGAGCTGCGGAGTTGCAGACTTTGCGCTCCCCTTGTTTACAGTCTTAATGGAATGTAAACCCTCTCCTTTCTCCTTTCTCCCTTTTTAGTTTAGTCCCTGTGGCTGTTTCCAATTTTCCACTTTCTCTCCAGCTGCTTTTGGGGAGGGGTGCTTTTCCCGTATTCTCCCCCACCCAGTCTCCGTCCTCTCTCTGCTCGCAGAAGCACCTCCCTTCCCGTGCCTTCTCGCTCCCCAAGTTCACCTCTCTGTGCCACGTACCTGCTGAATTCTATCATTCAGATTGTGCAGATTGTTGTGTTAATCCTCCAATCAGTTTTCTAGGTGTGCAGGATGGTTTAGTGTTGGTCTGGCTGTATTTCATGAATGTGAGACACACAAAAAACTTCCATGCTGTTCTGCCATCTTGGCTCCTCCCTGGGGACAAATGGATTATTAATGCAGCCAGAACACTGAGAGAGGTGTTGCAGTTCTAAGCAAAGGCTTAGATTCTGATTCTTAGGAAATTACAGCCAAAGGCATTGTGCTACGCTCAAGTTTTAGGGAGGGCAAGCTTAGTTCTGAGAAAGGCAATGCACTTCATTTGATAACATTGCTTAGAACCCTCTGTGGCTGATTGTTTTCAACGGTGGCTGTAACATTTCGTCCCCAACTTTTCTGTGGTGTGACTTTGCCACCTCTGCCATTAAGAGGTGGGGTGTATTTTCCCATACTTTGAGTAAGGGCTGGTCTTTTGTTTTGATCAGTAGAATGCAATGACAACAATGTTATATAACTTCCAAGGCCTTAAGAGGCCTTGCACTTTCTGCTTAGAGTGTTTAGGACAAAGACACTGCCCTGAGATGGTGATGTAGAAAAGCCAGGCTGGCCTACTGGAGGATGAGAGGGTCAGTAGTAGAGAACTGAGGCACCCTGGACTACAGTCAGCATCAACTGCTGGACGTAAGTGAGTTGTCTGGAACCTTCTGGCCCTGCCAACTCTCCTGCCGAATGCAGCTGCAGGAATGAGCTCAGGCGAAACCAGCAGAGGAACTGCTCAGCTAAGCCGTGGTACCGTGAGACAAAATAAAGCATTGTTGTTGTAAGCCGACAAGTTTTGGGTTGAACTGTCATGCATCATAGGCTAACTGAACCATTCTCAGTAAATGATTTTAATATGTAGTCTTTAAAAATAGAATCATCTTTGCTCTGACGCCTGTAGCATTTCTGACAGCAGAACACAACATTCAGGAAGAAAAACAACTGCAATCAAACCACTAAAGCCCTATGCACCATATATGAGAAATCAAATCCAGAGATTCTCAAATGCCCCAGCATATTGTATTGCTATGTCACAAACATCAGTATTTGTCATATGGCAGGTATTTCTAGGAAAGACTCTTTAAACACACACACACACACACACACACACACACATACATTGGTTCCATGTGGAATAATAATGATATCTCATGTAGCTGTTAGAAATTTTCCACACTGGGAGTGAGTACTAGAAGGCAAAGAGAGCCAGCCACTCCTCAGAGAGATGCTGATTATGGGCACAGGGTTACGTGGGGGCTTATTTTATTCTGAAGGTTCACAGGCAATGAAACCATCTAGGGGTCGTTAATTTGAAATACTATACCATTGGAGCTGGGTATTAAGATAGTGACAAAAAGGGTAATTAAGAATTTATCTGCTTTGAGATTTTTTTCCATTTCCTTTTAATACAGTTCTCCTCCTTTTGTCCAAAGCGTTTCTTTTTCCAAATCTGATATTTTCTCTATAGCATAAGGATGTGACTGAAGGGAAAAAAAAACTGGTTTAGCTTTTATTGCTATAAATCTCTGGAGTGATTTGCTCTATGTCGTCCCAGCTTAATATACTGATATGAAAGCACTGTGTTTTCCATATATACTCTTTACATGTGGATCGTCTAGGGAAAAGTCTAGCCATGAGAAAAACTCAATTTAGTGTTTCAGTTACTGCTATCCCAAAATAAGACAGTGACTGAAAGATGATACATGTATGTGGCTTCGTTTAGTGAAATAATTTTACATGTTTCCTCTGTCATTATGTGGATCTGATTTGGGGAGTAAAGGGAGATGAAAGAAAGAGATGTCTATCAAGTATCTCCTGTGTGCTGGGCATGTTATTTACGTTACCTCATTGGATTCTAATAGCAACCCTGTGATGGAAGGATTGAGGCTCAGAGGAGAGGGCAGGAAGTGCCAAGTGGCAAAGTCAAGATTCAGACTCAAGTGTGTCCCCCACACACGCATTCTTACTCTACCATATGCTGTTAAGTCGTTGCTTAAGGTTGTATCTCAACCTTTCCAGGGATGGGGTATCCACGGTCTCATAAGGCAGCTTTCCTGAATTTTAAATGATTCTTACTGTTTCTAGAAAGACTTTCCTTACACTGTATGAGGATCTTGGGCCAGGGTACTTGAGTTGCATGGGAATGTGGTTGACTAGATAATGATCTGCAAGTTTCTTTCAACTTGTGCTTTGGTTCTATAAATAGTATCTAGTTTTAAAAACGCAGACGATAGGCTCTCTCTCCTTTGCTGTCCTGCCTGGTGCTCCCTTGCAGTGTATTCAGTAAACTTCTATCTCCTTCGTTCTGTCTTGGGTGAATCCTTTTACCGCCAGCACCCCTGGCTTCCACCCCATCGTCTCCCCACATTTGGGGCCCCATCTGATCAGGAGAGACACCACATTTGGTGGCCCCAAGTGGGGAGACTTTGTGCCCTCCCCCACACGTTTAGGGGAACTCCACATGAGGAGCTTTGCCAGTCGGGGGCTCTCCGCAGATTCTCTGGGAATCTCTCGCACTTTCCCTTGGTGGACTGACTCTAGTACTCCTTGGGGAACTGACGACCTCCAGCTGAGGTTACTCCCGGGTGAGGATCCGAAACCCAGAGGCAGCCAGCTCAACCTTTTTACCCTTCAGAGGAATCCTTCTCTCTTTCTCTCTCTCCTTTCTCTTTTCGGCCCCAGTACTTCCCAGATGACTGGAGATCCTTGGCCAAGGCGGCTGTCTGGTGTGGTCTGAGGGAGAACAGTTTGGATTCTCCATGCCTGTGAGGGCCAAGGACCCCTTTCCTCTGCTTTCTCATTCTGACCCCCCAGAGGATTGTTCCCGATGTGTGGTGCAGCTGGCAGCAGAGGCTAGCCCAGGGCCAATTCGCACACCTTATGCCCTCAGTGGGGACCATTTCCTGGCCCTGGCTGTTTCGCCTTGCTTCTTTTGGCCTCTGCCCCTTTTCTTCTGTTCCCGTGAATCTAGCTGCCCTCTTGATCTGTGGGTAAATGCCTTCCTACGTATCTCAGTGAATCCAACAGTTCTATGTACAAGTGATGTTTCAACAGGGATTCCAGCCCTAAATCCTGTGGACGGGGCCACCAGGAAATTTCCCTCAAATTGCCTTATCAGCACGTTAATACCATGCTCTGGTCTATAACTGTACAGAACCCCTGAGGGATAAGTTTGGGTAGGGACATCTCTACAAAGCTACTAGAGATGAGACCTCTGCCCAGATGCCAAAGCTTTGTCATTGCCAGTCTGTCGGGTTGGGGGGGGGGGCATGGAGGGACGGAGAGGGAGCTTTTAGGCAGCAGGTTTGAGTGATGGAATGCAGAAAGGGCCCACAGTGACCCCTGGCTGAGTACAGACAGGGCTATCAGGCGACCCACCTCAAAATATCCATAGACCCTAACTAACCAATGGGCTACTTACAATCAGGCACAGTTACCAAAAAAAGGGGAAATTTCAGGCCTCCCGGTACCTCCTCACTTCCCTGCCTCATTGCGACAGTCTCTCCTTTGCTGTCCTGCCTCTTCCTTGCAGTGTATTCAGTAAAATTCTGTCTACTTTAAAAAATAAATAAATGAAAATAAAAATACAGATGATAGCCATGGGATAGGGTGAAGCAAAACAGTTCTTTTGGAAAATAAAAGTATGTCCTTTATACCATATTGAGATGGCTTTCCACATCCTGAGATATATCATACCTAGGCCATGCATTGATAATCACTGAAGGTGGCTGACAAGTACTTGAAAATTCATTATACCATCCTCTCTAGTTTTGTATACATTCGAAATTTCCCATAATTAAAAAGCTAAAAATGTTTAAAATTCAGTGTTTTTATCATATGAAAAATGTCCCTTAATGTTACTATACATCAGTGGAAAAAGTGTTCCACTATCTTTAAATACACATCACCCTGAAAGCGTAAGATGTTTGTTTTTTCAACATATGCCTCTAAGCTCAGTCTTGCTTCCTTTGTGTCTGCTGGACTGCCCTCCCCCCCCAAAAGCCAAACGAACAAAAAAAGTTTCCCTGGATATTTCTAAATTTATTTATTGATTGACTATATCTCTACTTATCTTTGGATATATAAGCTGTTATTATTAGTAGTCATGGTCATTTTTTTTTTTATTTGAGGGAAAGAGAGAGAAAGTGCAAGCAGGGGAGAGGGGCAGAGGAGAGAGAGAAAATCTTAATCAGGCTCCCTGTTCAGCATAGAGCTCAATATCCCACAATCCTGGGATAATGACTTGAGCTGAAATCAAGAGTTGGACACTCAACTAACTGAGACATCCAGGAGCCCTCAATTTTTTATTATTTATTTATTTATTAAAAAAAAATTTTTTTTTAATGTTTATTTTTGAGACAGAGACAGAGCATGAACGGGGGAGGGGCAGAGAGAGAGGGAGACACAGAACCGGAAGCAGGCTCCAGGCTCTGAGCCATCAGCCCAGAGCCCAACATGGGGCTCAAACTCACGGACCGCGAGATCGTGACCTGAGCTGAAGTCGGACGCTTAACCGACTGAGCCACCCAGGCGCCCTAGCCCTCAATTTTTTAAATGACACTCCCTTGTAGCGGAAATGTATTTTAAAAATCCATCATAATATTTCTGTCTTGACTTCTGAATATTAAACTTTCCTTTTCAAAGTACATAATTTCCAAATCAGTAGGCCAAAGAGTTAGGGTTTCTGATATCGCCTACACAAACCTATGATATGGCAGTTGGACCAAGGCCCAAGCTAAACGGTAGCAAAGCAGTGCAGCTCTTGGTGTTAGCAATTTCTGGTGATAAATTATCTATGTTCTAGGAATCTGGAGGCTGGTTTTTTTTTTTCCCATATTTTCATGTTTATACATGAATCAGTGCCCTTCCTGTCACCTTTGGTTCTGAAACTCACTTCGTATCCTTTTCTTCAAAAATCTAGCACCTTTCCTACAAACAACAGATGGCTTGTTTTCAAAAGGCAATGTGAATTTTGAAATAAGTTTTTTTATTTTCCATGCAGTCTGTGAAAATGGTTTTTATGTGTTAGAAATTCATGTTGGCTTTTATCTGCTTGCATGAATGTTCTGATGTCTGATATTCTGGGTGATTCTTTTTGTGGATAAATTTTCCTTACAACTAAGATAAAAGGATTCCTTATTGCATTCCCATAACCCAATTTAGCTCAGTTTGGGTTTTCTTCATTCCAACTTGTAAAACCTGTTTCCCTGACAGAAGCTCTTTAACTCTATTTGTAGTGCCATCTGCCTGGTTACTACAACTGGAGGCCTCAACTTCTAGTTTCCCAAGAGTTGTTGGCTCAACACATTGATTTACAAGTCTTAGGATGAAGAATATGACACACAGAGTAAAATATGATTGAACATTTAGCTTATCCTAATTACCATCAACCAGAATTTTTCACTCTCACAGCACTATGGAACTAAAAACCTTTTATGATCATATAAAATAAATTTTTTTCTAATTTACATATAAATCATGACTCTACTGCCTTTGCTTATTGCATTTCATGGGGTTAATCATCAGAGAAATGGAGCCTGCAATTAAAGTATGCCACCACAAGGAGGCGATTGTGCTTCAATCATGGCCGTAGCAGAGATAGAGGTGATCTTTTTACCTGAGATACATTTTTTCTTCCTTATTTTACCATTTTGTCCACGCTCTCTTATTTTTTCAAAGACTAAAGCTCAAAATAGGAAAATGTAATATTATAAGACTTCTAAAATCTGAGTTTAAATATAGAGAAAGATTTAAAAATAAACATCTAGCTGTAGATGTTTTCCACACTGATCTTACCGTTATCTCTTAAATTTTATTTAAAAATATTTTTTTAATGTTTATTCATTTTTGAGAGACAGAGAGACAGAGTGTGAGTGGGGGAGGGGCAGACAGAGAGTGAGACACAGATGTAAAGCAGGCTCCAGGCTCTGAGCTGTCAGCACAGAGCCCAACTCAGGGCTTGAATTCTTGAACTGTGAGATCATGACCTGAGCCGAAGTCAGATGCTCAACCGACTAAGCCACCCAGGTGTCACTCTTAAATTTTAATTTAATTCGTGTCTTGGCCTCAGACTCGTGTGTGTTCCTTCTTTAGAACTCCTCTTAAATTTTATCTTGCTTGGAATCAAAACTTTCTCTATTCTTCTACAAGGCTCTAAGTTCAATGATTTTAACTCCAAGATAATGCCAGCATGACATCGAAACTTCATCAGCTATTTATACCCAAATCTCAGCAGACTTGTAGCTTTTCTCTGTTTTGCCACAAGTGGGGATGTTCAATTAAAGGAATGCCTTCTATGTATGTAACTAGTCTCAGAATTAGTTAGGATCTCTCTATCCCTCAGACCTCTGCATTCTTTTCCTCCAAGAAGCTTCAGGTTGTAGGTAATGGAAATCAATTCTGACTCCACCTTAAAATAAATGAGATTTTGTTGCAAAGATATAGGAAAATATCTGGACTGAAGGCAATGCTCAAAACACAGACTTAGGTAGCGTAGGTATTAAGTCTCAGGAGCAGGAACTGACTGCCTGACAGTCTTGGCTGCTGGGTCAGCTGCTAGAGTCATTAGACCCAAATATATGTCTGCCGCTGGCTGCTGTAGGGTGGAAGAAAAATGCTCTGGCAAAAGAGACTCCAGGGTCTGTTTTTAGCTTGTACAGTGGAGGGGCAGGTGTCTGGATGGGCCCTCCCATCAAGACCTCCCAGGAGGAGATAGGTGACTCCACAAAAAAAATCAGAGTACTGTACTTTAGGAAATAGTGCTTGGTGGTTAAAATATGACAGTTGTTCAGGGCGCCTGGGTGGCTCAGTTGGTTCAGCCTCCGACTTTGGCTCAGGTCATGATCTCACGGTCTGTGGGTTCGAGCCCCGCGTCTGTGCTGACAGCTCAGAGCCTGGAGCCTACTTCAGATTCTGTGTCTCCCTCTCTCTCTGGCCCTCCCCTGTTCATGCTCTGTCTCTCTGTCTCAAAAATAAATAAACATTTAAAAAAATGACAGTTGGGGCGCCTGGGTGGCTCAGTCGGTTGAGCGGCCGACTTCGGCTCAGGTCATGATCTCGTGGTCCGTGAGTTCAAGCCTCGCGTCGGGCTCTGTGCTGACAGCTCAGAGCCTGGAGCCTGTTTCAGATTCTGTGTCTCCCTCTCTCTGACCCTCCCCCGTTCATGTTCTGTCTCTCTCTGTCTCAAAAATAAATAAAACATTAAAAAAAAATCTTAATAAAAAAATGACAGTTATTCATGATAGCCATGGGGTGTTTAGTGGAAACCGCTGCTGAGTTATTTCCAAACATGAAAACATGGCTTGATATCCATTTATTAAAGAAGAGGCTATAGAAAGTAGAGCTTTGACCCCCTCCCCTGGGGATTCTGGTTTCAGGTTCTCACCTGGGCTCTGTTGTGTGTCTTTGAGCAGACCTAAAACTCTGGGTTGTCATTCTTTCCTCAGTAAAAATGAAGAGGTTGCACTAAATGACCCCTTCTGTCTTGTCAAGGCCTTCCCTTCTTTGACTCTAAGAAGGAAAATGTCCCCTTTCCAAGAGGCATCTTCTTCTCTTTTATTTTATTTATTGAAAAATATTCTTTTTAAGTTTATTTATTTTTGAGGGGGGTGGGGCAGAGAGAGAGAGGGAGAGAGAGAATCCCAGGCAGGCTCCACACTATCAGCATAGAGCCCGATGCAGGGCTTGAACTCACGAACCATGAGATCGTGATCTGAGCTGAGATCAAGAGTCAGATGCTTTACCGACTGAGCCACCCAGGCACTGCTCCTTTACTTTAAATATAATGCTTTCCCTTAGCAACTCCACTTGTAACTGTCACCACTGCCCCTACCACAAGCTGCATCCTGAAAAGCTTTTTATGTGTCTCCATGCAAAATGACATTATGATCTGAAATTTGAGATCCTTTAAAAAGGGTGCTGGTCTCTTATTTGTGTCTGTTGGCTAAACTCACAGTTGCAGCTGCAGTGTTTTTTGACAGACTTAGGGGATAAATATAGATACCTACCAGAAGCGTGTGGAACTAAATTATGAAACAGGGAGAAGTCAAATAATGCATACCTGTATTGCTACCATTTTTCAGAGCTGTTCCTAGCAAAGACAGTGGTATTTTTATCAAGTTTAGATTATTCGCACAGAAGAGTTCCTCCTAAGAACAAACCAAAATAAAAGTCACCTCCCATATTTGTGTACAATGGGTGACCTCGGTTATAATCTTTCCATTATCTTGTTTGATATTTAGACTGGGGTTGCCCCACAGAAAAATCATGAACACACAGTAGACAGCTAATGAGATGTGCCTCTGGAGTCCTGGGCCTGAGAACCACCATCCTAATCAGCACTTGAAAAGATGGAAATACTTAGGTCAGTACTGGATGGACAGGACGTTTTTAGTCCAGAGACTTTTGCCATGTGCTCCAGGACATGTGTCTCAGGCCTCCCTGTAGCTGGGACAGGGGTGATATGTAGGAGATCCAGGAGCTGGAATAAGTTTGGGGATGAACATCTCTCCTTTCTCCTTTCACAGTGTCTCCCTTCCTCCCTGAGTCAGTAGGTCCAAAATTCTCTCAATGTTTGCTGTCCATCCTGCTCCAAACTATGATGTAAGGACAGGGAGCGAGGCATTTTCAAGTTATTCCACAAGATTTTCAAATTATTGTAAAAATGTTGAATTTTATGAAATTCTTCTGGTTGAATTAAAACATTTTGAGTTTTAGCTTCTTTGGTGATAATAATTTCATTTAAAATTTTAAAAGGTAAATATCTGGGGAATATTTACTATGTCATATATTTTCAGGGAATCCAGAACAAGTTGTGGGTAGTTATTTATTGAGATCTCTATGCCCCATGCAGACAGGAAGAGGCATATTGGGACAGGTTACATTTCTCTCTCCAAAGAGTGAAGAAAAGTTACATATGTGGGAAGTAGAAATGATTTATGCATAAGTATCAGTCATCTTTTCTAGTAATTATTAATAGCAAAAAATAATGTAATTAACACTTTAGCCCAAGAAAGGTTTAAGCAGTGCTAATGCTTTGTTTCATTGTACCAGCTCTGCAAGGTATGGGTTGAGCTTGTACAAGAAAAACAGTACATGAGAAATTACCTGCTACAAAAAACTTCATGTGCAGGTTGGAATTTGGTTTCTGGACCTTTTTTGACTTCAGAAGGATTCACTTACGTGGAGACAGAACCCATGGCCTCTCCCCCAATGGCACCTTTGCTGCCCTCTGCAGACTGCGTGGAAGCCTCAGAGTGGTGCCCACCGTTCCCCTCTCCAGGAGACAGAACTTCTTCTGTAGCTCACACTGTGGAGTGTTCTTACCCTCCCATACATCACAAACTATTGGCTTGCCCCCTGACTGCTGTCTGATCATTACCTTTCCTCCCTCTTTTAAAAGTACATTTTTATTTGTTAAATGTTAATTTATTTATTTTTAAGAGAGAGAGAGAGAGCGAGCATGACTGGGGGAGGGGCAGAGAGAGAGAGGGAGACAGAGAATCCCAAGCAGTCTCTGTGCTGTGAGCACAGTGCCCAACTTGGGGCTAGAACTCATAAACTGTGAGATCATGACCTGAGCCAAAATCAAGAGTTGGTCGCTTAACTGACTGAACCACTCAGGTACTCCTAAAAGTACATTTTTATATTGCATGTCAGGCACACATCTATGCCATCCTGAACCCTTCTTCACTTCTGTCTCCCCTCTTCTGGCCAGCCCCCTATTGTCTGATTCATTGGGACCTGATGCATAGTCACCCTTCCCACTGTACCTCCTGCCATATCCTCGAACATATATGGAGCATGTTCAATTAAGTACCGGAGGTGATCTCAGTGACCATGAGAATGACCTATCCAACCATTTAGCATCATCTTTCTGGGACTGCCTTAGCCCTAAAGACTGTCGTCTCTGTGTCGTCTCAGCTACTGGTTCCCAGGACCACACCCTTAATTATCTGTCTCTCAGGAAGCCCTCCTTTCTTTGATCATAACTCCTTCATTTCACTCTTTGGCCACACTGTCCCTTTAACCTCACAGACACCCATTGTCTTATTATGTCTCCCAGGCTATCACTTGGGGACCATTTAATATATTGCCCTACGAGGATTCTTTGGCAAGTGAAAGGAGACTTTCCAATAATTAAACCAGGATGGTCCTGGGCAAACAGGAATGTACAGTCACCCACCAGTCATCATGCATTGCTGAGTCATCTTCTTTTCCTTATGCAACCTGTCAGTTAGCCATCTGAACCCGACTGCTTACCAGCCCCCTTTCATTCTTGTGTTCTTCTGCCATGTGAGTCTACAGAACCCCAACACGGACCTGTGTTGCTCTTTGCCTTTTCTGTCTTATTTACAGATTCAGTCCCCTAACTGAGCTGTCATAGCCACCCTCCAATTGCTTTCTTATCAGTAGTACCTCACTTTCCTATTCCTCCCAGAAATGATTCCACACTTTCACTACTCTTAGAAGAGATGCCCCTGCTCAATGCTCAATTCCTCTCTCCCAGCAGGTGAGCTAGAATCCTCCACTATTGAGAGAACTGAGTTTATAGTAACTGTAAACTCCCTCATCTTCCCATTCCTCACATCTCACCATGAACTTACTTCTAAAATGCCTATAGTGTGGGTCCCTGAAATCTCAAAGATGCATATCTGTTCTTCTGCTCAGCCACCTGTGGCTTAGATATTCCTCTTCTGGGCTTATACCAAACCCTGTGCATGTCTCTGTCACTAACCTCCCACAAGGTTTTACAATTACCTGATTAAGTATCCTATCCCCACTAGGCTAGAAAATTCTTGGAGGAGACGACTGTGAATTATTCATCTCAGTAGCCCCAGGGCCTAGCAAGGGCTTCTCCTAGAAGTTTGCTGAATGAGTGAATGCATGCAGGCAGGCAATATCTTTTGTGTTTTTTCTTGCTCTTCTTATTTATAAAGAGAAGGAAAAACAAACACTTCAGGGCAATTTATATCCTTGGTTAATTGAACTAAACAGAGGCTGTATGTTTTCACTTGTAGGCAAAGCGAACAAATAAAATGGCTTCATTCTGTAAAGAGACTGAAATCACAGAGTTCCTAAGTTTAAAGTTTATTTTTAAGATTCTCAATTGGGAAACACATTTTAGCTGCTCTGGCTGAACATCTTAAAAGAGTGAATAATAAAATTAAAGCATTACTCAGGCCCTGGGATTTTTATTTTTTTAATTGCGTCTTGATGCAAATCTGGCTTAACTGATGCAGATGCTTCATTGTCAGGTCTATGACCTGAACAATTTAGGAGGGGATCTCCTTCTTTTGGGATGAGTCAAAGAATAATGATATTAAAAATAACGTAGCTTTAGTGTAAAGAAAGATTGTTAAATTGCTTCTAGACTCTGAGTAGGCGTTTCTCCTCTTGAATGTTAATCTGCATAAAAGGCATGTCTTACATATGACGATGCTGCTTCCATCCCTCTGTTAGATATGTTGTGTGAAATTTTTTCTCTCCAAGTGGTATATGTGTGCCTAGTCATCATTTGTAGAAACATGGGGGTGATTGGGAATCAGAGATTGTCTATGGTTCTTGAGCACAAAGAAGCAGATCCCTTGGGGTAGAAGCGAGGCTCTAACAATTCAGTGAAGACTGGGCAACGTTTTACAATTTATTCATCTGAAGTGACTTTCTGTATAATTTTAGAGCAAAATAATGTTCATTAATTTAATTTTTAAGAAATTAAGGAGGGGCGCCCAGTTGGCTCAGTCGGTTAAGCGTCCGACTTCGGCTCAGGTGATGATCTCATAGTTCAGGAGTTCAAGCCCCCGTCGGGCTCTGTGCCGACAGCTCAGAGCCTGGAGCCTGCTTTGGATTCTGTGTCTCCCTCTCTCTCTGCCCCACCCCCACCCCCACTCACACTCTGTTTCTCTCTCCTTCAAAAATAAATAAACATTAAAAGAAGAAGAAGAAATTAAGGAGATGCCACATAATACCTCATCCCTCCATTTGTTGATCACATACCACAGGTCAGACACCATGCTAGGTAGAATGAATAGGAAAACTCCTTGACCTTCTTGTGTTCTACAAAGGAAGGCAGCCACAGAAACAGAATTATTGTATAGTGTGATAAATGCAAAAATAGAGATATCTACCCAGTTTGGTGCTGGCACAAAAGAGGGAAATCTTAATTTGGCAGGGGAGATTCCTATGTAAAGAGAATAAACGTATAATGGTGTAAATGTGTGAACCAGCATAATGCATATTCAGGAACTTTCAAGTAATTGGTCATGGCTGGTGCCCAGAGGGGGGTATAGGATAGGGAAAGGGGAATGAGGCTGGAGAGGGAGGAAAGAGCCATGAGATAGATGGTCTCGTGTGTCATGCTAAGGACATTGAACTTTTCTATAAGCAAGGGAGAGCCATTGAAGGGTTGTAATGGGAAGGAAGTGACCAGATCTGTGTGTTTAGCAAGTTCACGCTGTATATGCTGTGGATTGCTTGAGTGGGGGAAAATAATTAAAAGCAGGGAAAAGAGTGGGGAGCTCTGGGGGTTGTCAGAGCAGAGATGTTAGAAAGATGCTTTCCAGGGAGAACGAACAGAATTTGGTGACTTGATTGAATCTGGGAAGAGGATTAGATGAAGGAAAAAAAGGAATTCAGGATATTTTGGGGGTTTCTGGCTTAGATAACTTATATGAAGGTGTGTCCATGTGGAGGTGGTAGAAAATATGAAATCAAACACAAAACAAGAAGATACTGAAGATCCCCAAAGGTGGAGAATCACTGCTCTAACCAGATACAACCAACTAGCCACAGGCATGTCTATAGAGTTTTTTAAATCACCCGATAAGTAGATTTTAATGACATCTTCTCTTTTGATAGGCATGTGGAAGCTCGTTTAAAATTCTGAAATAGAAATATGCAATTGTGTTCTTAAGAAACGAATGCATGTCATAGAAATTAAAAATATTCTTTTCTGGGGCGCCTGGGTGGCGCAGTCGGTTAAGCGTCCGACTTCAGCCAGGTCACGATTTCGCGGTCCGTGAGTTCGAGCCCCGCATCAGGCTCTGGCCTGATGGCTCGGAGCCTGGAGCCTGTTTCCGATTCTGTGTCTCCCTCTCTCTCTGCCCCTCCCCCGTTCATGCTCTGTCTCTCTCTGTCCCAAAAATAAATAAAAAACGTTGAAAAAAAAATTTAAAAAAAATATTCTTTTCTACTTAAAAATCCATCTATTTGTTAAAGCAGTTCAGAAATAAAATAAGCAAAGAAGATAATTAAATATGGGGTATACATCTTCCTCTCCTCCTTTCCCCCCAGGGTTGGGGGGAATGAGGAAAACAGCCAGGTACCACTACAAGCCTGGTCATGAGACATCACACGGAAAATACCATGTGTAAGAAATCAACTTGTTAATATCAATACTTTGAAAAACTCTAGGCTAATATTAACTTGAGCTAGCAGCTAATATATTAAGGTTTTGAGTCTTTTAAATGTGCAATTTTACCTTTACCTAGCAGCATAGTTCTCTGGCCCTTATTTAATGATGAGTAATATACTAACACCAAACGGAAGCAAAGGGAAGCGAATCCCTAATTTGAAGTGACCTTCAGGATGGAGCTGTGCTCAGTGCAAGCAATCTCATATTGCATACACAACTGATGCTGCCCTGTTGTTACAGTGGTGATTTTGCTTCAAGATAAATAGGCACAGAACCTTGGGATTCAATGGCAAAGGACACAGCACAAGAAGGTGGCAGAATCCTCTTAGAAAGTTCAAGGAGAAGCGGTAGACCCTGGTTAATACCCCTTATTGTGCTCTATGGGACTCTTGCACTCAGCATAGGAAAGAAGAGCTGCAGCCTTCCAAGATGCAGTAGAGACGATTGACAGTGATCCAAGATCTAGGATGGAACCTCCATATGTTGTGCTGTTACCTGTTTCTCTAAATGAATTCCAGAGTGAGAAACCTGGATTCCTGTTTAAAATTAGAAACAAACATAGTACATTTCTGGCCTGCTTTCCCTGGTATTATGGTGAATAAATGTGAACCAGTTTTTAAACTCTGACTTCTCTGCAGGCTGTGAGTGAATTGGATAAGTGTTTTCCAATAGTCCTAGAATAGCTCTGGGGTACATTGGATTTATTTGATCTTATAGTAGTACAGCATACAGCTTAATTTTCTTCCCTTGGCTTTGATGAATCTGCACCTTTTCACACCTTGATTTAGGCCTCCTGGTGTACGTGTGTGCATGTACCTCTGTGCCCCCTTTCTATGACTTCTTGATTATGACGATAGACATTCTTGACTTGGTCTTGAAGAAAGGCTGTTAGTACGCCATAATCAAACGGTGGTTCCTTAAACAATGTGTTAATTCCAGAAGAGAGGCTGTTGTACCAGTACTGCCTCTATTAAGTTGCACCAAATTAAATTTCCATTTTTATACATCAAAACCAGTCTAATATTGACAATTTCATACGATTTAACCCTTAGTTTAACTCAGTAGTTCTTAGCCAACTTTACTTCATCTTATCCAATAGGAGATGCTCTCATGTCCCCAGGCCTGTCTTTAGTTTGCACTCCCCCATCTCAGGAAGTGGCATCACCATCCATCCACTACCTAAGCCTGACAACTGGGAGTTTTCAGAACTCTACCTTCTCCTTCATTCTCCACATCCCACCAGCTTCCAAGTCTCACAATTCTTTTTCTCAATACCTTTGAATCCAATTACTTCTGTCTGTCATCACCGCTTTCTTACTTCAAACAAACGTCATCCTTGGCTTGGACTAAAGGCACCAGCCTCCAAACCAATCTCCCTACACCTGTCTCTGTCTTCATTGATCCAGATAGATCTTTTCAGAATCTGGTAGTGACTCTCCTTCTTAAAGCCCTTCAATAGCTTCCCATAGGCATTAAAATAAAATCCACATTCTTAATTTGGTTACAGATCCTGCGTTATCCAGCCTACTTCTACTTCCGTACTCATTCTACTACAACCATGCTGGCCTATTTCAGTTCTATGAGCGTGTGATCTTTTTTTCCATCTCTTGGTCTTTACACATTCTGTTCCATCTCTCATCTCCACTTACCTAGCCAATGCCAGTTTTCCAAGGCTCAGCTTAAGCTTTGCTTCCTCAGAGAAACCTTCCTTGACCACCTGGGGTAAGTTAGGTCCCCTGTCATATTCTCAAATAGCATCTGAATCTCTTCACTACACTCATCATACTCATAAACTTAGTCAAAATTGTCCTTACCATCACACTGTAAAATGCTTGAAGGCAGAGACCATTTCTATCTTGTTCACTGCTGTACCCTCTGTGCTTGGCATAGGGCCTGCCACATGGCAGACTTCAACAAACGTGTAGTAAATGAAAAAAAGAAATGACACTCATGAATACTTTCAGCTTTTGAAATAAGATTCTTAGCGATTGCCGATAAATTTCCCATTGCCCTGTTGGTAATAACATTATTTTCTCTCTCATTTTAAAGACAAAATTTAAGGAGGATAGTGATATTTTTGACAAATATTGAATCTTCCCTTAATTTTTTATATAGATAACCATAGACATAAGATCTATAACCTTAACATATAGTTTTTATCAGTAACCAATTATTATGGCAGAGCTCACAGTAGATTCAGCGCTGTATTACGGATGACTTTGTAGTTGAAAACACTTGGTCTAATCTATCTAGAATAGCTCAGTTGTGAAGCACAGGCACGTCAAGTTTTAGAGATGATGTCTTTAGCTAAAGGTACTTTTTGGGGGGTGGGGGTCATGGAATTGAATGGAGGACTAGCATGTCCGCCATATTTTTCTGGCCCCAGCACATTGCTCTTGGTGTTTGAGGTGGGAGATGGGGAGTGAGGTAGAAGAAATGATGCATGGGGAAGTGAAAGCAACCCTGTTAACTTCTAGTTGGGGAGAAACGACTGACTTCAAGGAAATATCTAGATAAGAACATACGACAGTGTTTTAGTTAGTATGGCGGAGGGAGACAGATGCCACAGCCAAAAAGATTTAATTAAAGTTAAGTGTGATAGACTATTTTCAGAGGTGTTGGACAGTGTTATGGGGACTAGCAAGGGATGGCGAAATAATCCAGAGTCCAGTCTTTTGGCTTGAAGGGGTAAAAGGTGGGGGCAGTGTTACCCAAACCCTGAGAGAGCTGGGGCCATGGGGGTGACCCACTCAGCAAGAGCGGTAGCTGAGGAGGAGCATCGCTGCTCCCATTTCTTTCTGGAGCGTCTCATTGTCCAGACCAGTCAACATTCAGTGAGGGAGGGATCCCACATGATAGAGGTCAGGTTTCTTGGACCCTCAGTAGAGTGGAGAAAAGTAGAGAATGGATCTGGGTGCGGGGGGATCAAACAGAAATAGCACAGGTGATATATAACTGGTGCTGGATTTTATAATAGCTGTATATGCATTACAGTCAGTACTTCTTTTTGTGCTAAATTGATGAATTAAGGACTTAGCATATCTTCTAGTCCCTAGTCTTTTTATGCAATGATTGAGTAAAAGAAAAAAAACATTTAGCCCATATGTACTCCATGTGCACAGTTGGGTTGAATTCCAGTAGGGTTTTTTTTTCTTTGTAAATTAATTTTTGGTACTAATAGCTAATATTTATCCTTCCTATCTTAGTGCCAGGCACTGTTCAAAGCCCTGTATGTATATCAGTTCATTTAATTCTCAGCACTAGTTTTTATGAGCTAGCTATTATATTGCCTAGTTAGTATAGTAGGCAGTGCAGGACCGTATCCTGTTTTTCCTTATTCCGTTGCTGCTGAGGTACTGCTAGGACCTTCAGTTGTTGCTGTGGAGGCCGCTGCTGCCCACCCTTACTTGGAGGAGGTGTGGGCTGGCCCAGGAGCACTTCTCACATCCACTCTGCTGCAAGAGGCCCTGCGGAGCGATTTGTATGCAGAGGAGCTTCTGCTGGAGTATTCCTAGGTAGGGAGTGACTTCAGGGCAGGCTCTCTCTCAGGCATACAGTATCAGTAATAAAGGACCTTTTTGGCTGACATCCTACGTAGGGGCACACAAAGCCACAGAGTGAGCCCTTTCCTTCCACAGAGACCAACGTTTATGTGTAAGGGAAGGATGCTGAGCTCCTGATCTGGTCATTACATCTCACCTTGGCCTTCTCATGCTTCTCTCTCCTTCATCCATTCTTCCTCTCTCCTGCAATTAGAGCAACAAGAGCCAGTGAGTGAGGAGACACCCTTTCTTGTCTGGAGGAGGGGAGGGCAAATCATATTATATCTTGTCAGGATACATGAGGACAGTAGCCATAGAGCCCTCATGGAGGGAGGCCCATCCAGCCCCATGGGCCGGGGTACCTCCTGGTATTTTTTGCCAATCATTGTGACTTTGATCATTTTTCTGGGGTGACGGTCCCCACATTTCATCAGAATCGCTGATCTTGCCATTGACTCTTATTGTATAAATGGGAGAACCTGAAGCCATAGAAGTCAAGGTCCCACATAAATGTTATCAGAAGTAGGACTGGAACCAGGCCTTCCAGCTCCTAGGTCAGAGGTTTCCATACACAAAGACAAAGACTGTCTTTCCACATAGGAAACCATGGAGGGCTGATTGAGATACCAAACTTGCTACCAGTCTCTGTCTGTATGGTTCTGAGAAGTTCATGTTCAAGGTCATGCAATGAAATTTTGGATCCCTACGTTTCTTCACATAAAAAAATAGTTTTGAAATCTGCATCCTTTTTTTTAAGTTTATTTATTTGGAGAAAGAGAGAAAGAGAGAGCATGAGAGGGAGAGAGAGAGGGAGAGAGAGCGAATCCCAAACAGGCTCCACATTGTCAGCAGCAGAACCCCATGCAGACCTCGAACTCAAAAACCATGAGATCACAACCTGAATCCAAATCAAGAGTTTGATTCTTAACCAGTCGAGCCAGCCAGGTGCCCCTCAATGCTGCATTCTAAGCCCTACGTGCTGGAGAAAAGGTGAGGAGAAATACTTCAGGATCAGGGTCCTATAGTTTAGACCTTGGATGGCAACAGTGGAAGGTTCCAGCAGGGAACCCCAAGAATCTTTGGGAGTCTGTGGGTCACTGCATCATACTCCTAGTCCATTTTCTAGAGAACAAGACACAGATTGTCCTTTTGAAGAAAGAAATGAGCCCTTTGAGGCATTTGTTAAAAAAAAAAACAAGAGTATTGAAAGAGTATGAAAGTGATTTGAAAAGTATCTTGATATTTCCAGCTTCTTAGAGCTATTCTCTTTCAAATAGATGGCAAAGAATTTCCTGAGTAATTTTTATTCTAATGCTTCTAAGTAAAAAGGAATAAGAGAGTAGCTCACCTATGCTAAGCTTAACGTCCATGGGCCAGAGAAGTGTTTAAGGAAGACGTTGGACATTGTGCACTGATACAACCCCTAATTGTATGGAGAGTAATTGTCTGGCATTGGATTCATCTTGTCCATGATGGCTGGCCTCTCCCACTGCCCACCTCTTGGCAACTGCCACCGCCATTAGCATTTTGGACTAGAGTAGGTAATGAGAGGGACAAGGGGATTACTCACACCTGCCTGGCCACTTGTGAGCAGTTTATCTGAGGCTCGCTCTCAGCTGACTTAGTCTTCTTGCCTGTGCTATTTACTGTTTGTACTCGCCAACTTGCAAATTATCACTTGGTCAGGATAAGCAGTAAAGGACACTGATTTAACTTATGTTGCCACCTACCGTATTTTCTAATGAGAAAGGGAAGGAGAAAGAAAGCAAATAGTCAAGTATCTCCTATGTCCCAATGGCTATGCTTGCGTTTGCTGTTATCTCATTACTCCTCTGCGAAGACGATGCTGTCAGCTCCATTTTACAGATGAGGAAAATGGCACTCAGAGAGGGTTGTGTAGCAAGTTGATGGCGAAACCAAGGTTAGAATTGGTCTACTTCGTTCCAGAGTTCTAGTTTCCTTTTACTCTGCTGTGCCATCTGCCTCAACAGAACATCTGGCGGTTCGTTTTAGATCTGTGTGTGCAAGGTCAATATAAACTGTAGCTTGAGAGAGAGAATTGCGTGGATGTGTGAATGTATTTTTAAAAAAAAAAAATAAATAAAGACAATGTATCCTAACAATCTACAGAAAAGATAGGACTGGAGCTCAGAAAATCACCGTCCTCATCAGCTGTGGTCACTGTCCGCTGCCTTCATTTTATAGCCCACAGCAGATTACTGTTGTCTCATGTGCCCATGTACTCATCCATAAAATGGGGATTAGACTGAACCGGCTCATGGAACATCGTGCAGATAAAGTGATTAACAACAGAAAAGCATTTTGAAAAGAGAGCGTTCTGCTGGTGCTATATTTTGCTGGTCTAGAACAAATTAGTTTTGAAATCTCTTTTAGTCATAAGATGTCTAAGCTGGATGAAGTGTTGATATTACAGATTTTACTGTTTCTGTTAATGCACACTGTGATGGAAGAGGCACGGAGCAAACATTTTGATAAACTGTCATTACTAACTTGTAGAATGAGATCTTTTATTCAACTAAATTAAAGATGCCAAAAGTAATATGAATTTTTCACATGAAGACCTGTCCGATGGGAGGACATATCCAGTCATAACCATGAATAGAATATTATTTAAAGTAGAGGGAAGTAAAGTGAATGGAACAAGCTCAGGTTTGATACCAGTTATCTTTTAATCATCCTGTTTTGCAGGCAGACCACCTTCTAATTAATCCCATGAACACAGTTTTGTGTCTCTTGGTGGCTATTGCATATTTGGTATTCTTCACATTCTTGAAATATCGAAGATATGGGGCGCCTGGGTGGCTTGGTCGGTTGAGTGTCTGACTTCGGCTTAGGTCATGATCTCACAGTCCGTGAGTTCGAGCCCCGCGTCGGGCTCTGTGCTGACAGCTCAGAACCTGGAACCTGTTTCAGATTCTGTGTCTCCCTCTGTCTCTGCCCCTCCCCTGTTCATGCTCTGTCTCTCTCTGTCTCAAAAATAAATAAACGTTAAAAAAAAATTTTAAAAAAAAAAGAAATATCGAAGATACAGTAAATTATTCTGGGCGATTGAAACTTTACCTTTTATAAAAATCCCACAGAATCTGGACTCAAAGAAAAGCTAAACTTTGGGTATGGATTGTATTTTAGGGGAATCTGTAATTCTTTTTAAAGAGAGCTTTGTTAGTGAATAAAACCTTGTGAACCTCATTTTTCTGGTGCTCTGGGTCTACTTGTCCTTAAAGCAGATCACCTTGTTCCCCATCAGTTGGTTTGCTTACTGTAAGTAAATAGAATTTCTTCAATTCTTTCTCCCAAATAAGGCTGCCTTTTTGTTCTGCTACAGTTTTCTTGATGTAAGATGGCTTCCCTGGAGTGATCCCTTTCTCAGTATGGTGAAATTTATCCTATGGCAAGTCTTGGTTTGTAAGAATAAGGGCTCAAGCTGTTTACCTTTCAGGTTTTGTTTTAATATGTGAGAATGTCTGCTCTGGGTTCCATGAGCCACACTTTTCTAGCTGACATTAAGAGCTAGATTTGGGTTTGGTTGTATTTACTTGCTGACCAGAATTTTCTCAAACATTTGCTATTCACATTGGGAAATGGGGTCTAGTGTGGGAAAAGGTTTAGATAAAATTTTATTAAAGACCTCTGCATGCCACATTTTGTACCTCCCCAAACACTGCCATTTAGGATTTCAGTGCTAAAACAAAAAAGAAATTCTCTTCAAATCATTTTTTTTGTTCAGTCAATGGAATTTTTTTCATCAGGAAGCTAAGTGTTCATGGCTAGAAACAACTTCCCTATTTTTACATATTTATATATCTGCAGAAGAAAAGGGAGCACTTTCCAATTCATTATGTATATAAAATAGAGAGGGAAACAGAAAAATTTATATTTCTGGGCAGTCTATAATGCCATCAAACATTTTCCTTAAAAAAAAAAAAAAAAAGGTCTGTGGGATCTACATCCACAGAAGATGGATTTATGTCTTACTTAAAAGAGCTATAAATGCCTGAAGGACAATCTTCCTTAATCAGTTCATTGATTTTCCAGCTTTAATTAATACAATTTTAAAACCTGTTCAGTGGAGCGGCACAATCTCTTTATTTTTGGTCAGCGTCTGTTGTCATCCTTCTGGGATTCATTTGTGGAAGTAACACGTTCCTGCTCTGAGGTCCTGGAATGAAATCCTTTATCTGAGTAGCTCTTTGAAACTTAACCTGTTAAGTTGTCTTCTAATACTATTATCTACTCAAAACTTGAAAAAAAAAATTACCTGGGAAGATTTTGGAAAATAGTTTCTGACCCTTTTGTATACTTTGTTACATAATGGTTTTTCAGTGAATTGAAAAACAAACCAAAAACCCTTCTCTGGGACTTGTGCAAAAGCATCGGAAAGTTTGAAATGTTTTAAAAGTTTATTTATGTATTTTGTGAAAGGGGGGGTGGGGAAGGAGAATCATCCCAAGCAGGCTCCACGCTATCGCAGGGTTCCATCTCACAAACCATGAGATCATGACCTGAGCCAAAATCATGAGTCAGATGCTTAACTGACTGAGCCACTCGGGTGCCCCACGCATCAGAAATTTTTGAAAAATATGCCCATTCTTGGGGCACCTGGGTGGCTCAGTCAGTTAAGTGTCAGACTTCAGGTCATGATCTCACGGTTTGTGAGTTCGAGCCCCAAGTCAGGCTCTGTGCTGACAGCTCAGAGCCTGGAGCTTGCTTTGTATTCTGTCTCCCTCTCTTTCTGCCCCTCCCCTACTCACACTCTGTCTCTGTCTTAAAACTAAATATTAAAATTTTTTTTAAGTAAATCAATAAATAATAATAAAAATATGCTGGTTCTTCAAAATAGCAATTGCATTTCTGTGAATTCATTCTAAGGAATGAAATATTCATCCAAATGTCTGTTACTAGCTTATGAGCTAAATAAACTGTAGTGCATCCTTACACTGGAACCATGGCAGGGGAAAGCAATAACAGAAAATAGCAAGCACTTATGTAACATTAACAAGGTGCCAGGTGTTTTCTAAGTAGTTTGTTTATATTCAAATAATTCTCTTAATTCCCATGAGGTAAATTCTATTATTATCATCCCCATTTTACATGTGAAGAACTGAGGCACAGAGAATTTAAAAACATTGCCAAAGGTCACATAGCAGGTGAATGGTGAAACCCAGATTTGGACCAAGCAGTGGGTTTAAGAGCTCACATCTTAACCACTGATGTAGGCTGCTTTACATAGATAAAGTAGATTACAGGGGCGCCTGGGTGGCTCAGTTGGTCAAGTGACTGACTCTTGATTTTGGCTCAGCTCATGATCTCATGGTTCATGAGATGAAGCCCTGCATCAGGCTCTGTGCTGACAGCCTGACAGTGTGGGGCGTGCTTGGGATTCTCTCTCTTTCTCTCTCTCTCAAAATAAATAAACATTAAAAAAAAAGATAAAGTAGATTACAAAGTATCTGTATGGCACAAGTCTGCATTTGTAAATGTACATGTCTATATATCTATCTATATCTATCTATCTACATATACATATATATGTATACATACATATGTTTGTGTATGTATATATGGGAGAATAATGAAAGAAATCATAAAATATATATCAAAGTGTTATGTTTCTCTGAGCAATGGACTTTTAAAACATTTTGCTTATATGAACTTTCTAAATATTCTATAATGACCATATTCCGGGTATTAAATAAACTTTAACAAATTTTTAAAATATTGAAATCTTGCTGAGTATATTCTTTGAACATAAATGAATTAAACTTGAAATTAATTACAGAAATATATTTGAAAAATTCCTAAATATTTGTAATTAAACAACACACTTCTAAATAATCAAAGAGAAAGCCAGGGGGAAATTAAAAATTTTGAAGTAAATGAAAATAAAAACAGAACAGGTAAAAATTTGTGATATGAATCTATAACCATGCTCAGAGGGGGAATTTATATTATTACTTACGTTAGAAAATAATAAAAGTCTTAAGTCAATGATCTAAATTTCTACCTTAAGAAACTTATATAGAAAGAGCAAATTAAACCCAAAGTGAGTATTAAAAGGCTATAATAAAAATAAGAAATGAAACTGAAAACAGTAAAACAGTAGAGGAAATCAATGAAACCAAAAATTGGTTCTCTGGAAACATCAGTAAAACTGATAAACCTCTGGCCAGACTGACCAAGAAAATAGAAGACACAAATTATCAATATCAGGAATGGAAAAGGAGATATTGCTATAGATCCTTGAGATATTAAACAAATAGTAAGGGAATATCACAAATTGATTTATGCCTATAAATTTGATTAGATGAAATGGACAAATTCCTGGAAAGACATAAACTATCAGAGCTCACAGAAGAAGAAATGGAAAATGTGAATTCTTTTATGTATATATATTAAAGATACTGAATTCATAGTTAAAAACTTTCTAGGCCCAGATGACTTCACTGGTGAAATCTACCAATTATTTAAGGAATAAACAATACCAATTCTACACAGTCTTTTCCAGAAAATGGAGGAGGAAGGAACACATTCCAATTCATTCTATAAAGCCAGCATCATTCTGACATTAAAAGAAACCAAACAAACAAAAAAACCCTACAAACCAACATCATTAGCCATTAGGGAAATATGAGTTAAAATGACATTGAGATACCACTATTTATGATATCTAAAATAAGAAACACACACATACACACACACACACACACACACACACACAGATACAACTGACATTATCGAGTGCTGATGAGGATGTGGAACAACTGGAATTCTCATATGTTTCTGATAAGAATACAAAATGATGCAGTCAAGTTTGAAAATAGTTTGGCAGCTATCTCACCTCTAGATTTACCCAAGAAATGTGAAAACTTACGTTCACTTAAAATCTTGTGCATGTATGTTTATGGCAACTTTATTCAGAATTGCAAAACTCTGAAAACATCCCAATGTCCTTTAACTGGTAAATGGAAAGACAAACAGTAGTACATCATACAGTGAAATGCTACATAGCAATAAAAATAAATGAACTAACTCATGTGACAACATGCATGAGTTTCATATACTTTGTGCTAAGTGAAAGAAGCCAGATTCAGAAGACTAAATACTATATGATTTCATTTTTATGGCTTTTGAGAAAGACATAAATTTATAGGGACATAAAGCAAATCAGTGGTTTCCAGGAACTAAAGGTCAGAGGAGGGGTTTAGCAAATGGGCACAAAAAATTTTAGAAGGTCTTGAAATTGCTTTATAGTTTTTATTGTGTCAGAATGGTATTGAGTTTTATACTTTAACCTTGTAACCAGAAACTTTGCTGAATTCTCATTAATTTTAATTGTTTGTAAATTCTTTGGGATATTCTATGGCACTCACAAATAAGGACATTTTGTTTCTTCTTTTACAATCCTTATTCTTCTCATTAATTTTCCCTATCTTAGGATAAAATAGGATCAACAGTATAATGTTAACGGGTAAGAGGAATAGACACCATCCTTAATTCCTGACTTTAATTGAAATGTTTTGAAAGTTTCACTATTAAGCTAGTAATTGTTAGTTTTCAATATATACCCTTATGGAGTTAAAGAAGTTCCTTTTGTTCCTTGTTGGCTAAGAATTTTAAAGAATTATTACCAATGAGAAACTAATTTTAATGAATATTTTTGTGTCTATTGTGGTCATTGTCATTATATATATTATATTAAGTATATATTTTTATTAAATTCTAGATATAATCAGAACTTTTACAGGCATGTTTTAAATTAATAATTGGATAGAAAAAAATAAAGTGATAATTAGGTGAGATAAAGAGAAAAGAACCAAACAAATCACTACAAGAAATCATCAAATAAGAAAGGAAGGCAGCAAGAAAGGGAGAGAGGAACAAAACAACTGCAAAACAGAAAGCAATTAATAAAGTGGCAATAGTAAGTCCTCACCTATCAATAATTACTTTAAATGTAAATGAGTTAAACTCCCCAATCAAAAGGCACAGGCTCACTATAAATGACTCACATAGGCTGAAAGTGAAGGGATAGAAATAGAAATTCCCTAAAAATGATAACCAGAAGAAACCAGGGTTGGCTATACTTATATCAGACAAAATAGACTTTCAGTAAAACAAAACCAAACAAAAAACAGTCTCTAGAGACAATGAAAGTCATTGTATAATGATAAAAGAGTCAATTCAACAGGGAGATATAGGAATTATAAATAGATAACACACCAAATATCAGACACCTAAATACATTAAACAAATATTGGAAGATCTAAAGGAAAAAATAGATAGCAATACAATAATAGTTGGAGACTTCATTACCCCACTTTTAATAATGGATAGATCATCCACACAGGAAATCAAAAAGGAAACATCAGACCTGACCAACCCTATAGAATAAAGGGACCAAACAGACATATATAGAACTTTGAACCCAACAGGAGATGAATACACATTCTTCTCAAGTGTATATGAGACATTCTTTAGCGTAGACAACATAGTAATTCACATAGAAATATTAACAAATTTAATAATACAGACATAATTTCAAGTATCTTTTCTGACAACAATGGAATCAAACTAGAAATCAAGAGCAGTGAGAAAATGGGAAAATTCACAAATATGTGGAAACCAAACAACACACTCTTGAGCAATCTTTGAATGAAATAGGAAATCAAAAGGAAATTTAAAAACTATTTCAAAACAAATGAAAACAAAAACACATCATACCAAACATGGACACAGCAAAAGCAGTACTAAGAGGGAAGTTTATAGCAACAGATGTCTACATTAAAAAATAGGAAAGATCTAAAAAAAAAAATAGGAAAATCTGAAATCTATTTTACCCCACAAGGAATGAAAAAAATAAAAAACTAAGCCCAAAGTGAGCAGAAGAAAAGGAAATAATAAAATTTAGAGAAGTAAATTAACAAAACTAAGAGTCGAATTTTTACAAAAATAAAATCAACAAATTCTTCACTAGACTAAGAAAAAATTGAGAAGACTCAAAATAAAAACTGAAAGAGGAGACATTACAATGAATGCCTTAAAAATGAAATAAAAATAATAACATACCAGACTATTATGGACAATTATGTATCAACAAATTGGATAACCTAGGGACACCTGGGTGTCTCAGTCAGTTAAGCATCTGACTTCCACTCAGGTCATGATCTCACAGTTCATTAGTTCAAACCCTGCATCAGACTGTCTGCTGTCAGCACCGAGCCCACTTTGGATCCTCTGTCCCCCTCTCTCGGTCCCTTCCCTGCTCATACACACACTCCCTCTCTCTCTAAAATAAACATTAAAAAAATCTTTAAAAAAAATTGGATAACCTAGAGGAAATGGACAAATTCCTAGAAACATACACCCTAACAAAATGGAATCAAGAAGAATAGACCTGAATAGACCAATAATAAATAAAGAGATAAATCAATATTCAAACCTAACAACAAAGAAAGCTTGAGAACAGGTGGCTTCATGGGTGAATTCTACCAATTCTTAAACTCTTTCAAAAAATATAAGAAGGAACACTTTCAAATTTATTTTATGAAGCCAGCATCACCCTATACCAAAGCCAGACAAAGACATCACAAGAAAACTATAGGCCAATATCCTTGATATACTAGCAAACCAAATTCAACAACACTATAGTTAACAATATCATACTGTATATTGAAAGCTGCTAAGAAGGTGTCTAAAATGTTCTCACCATACACAAAAAAGATAACTATGTGAAGTGATGGATATGTTAATTAGCTTGATTTGGTGATCATTTCACAATGTATACATATATCAACATATCAAGTTGTATACTTTAAATATATAGAATTTTGATTTGTCAATTATACTTCAATAAAGCTGGGAAAAGTAAATAAAAGGACTATTGGGATATACTTTTCTCACACTATCCTTCTATCCTTAATTAGCTTTGGTATTATGGTTACACAAGTCTCAAAAAATATGTTGGATATCTCCACCTGTCTTCTAGTTTCCTAAACAACTTGTATAAGATAGGCATTATCCATTGTAAAGGTTTGGCAAAACTTGCCAATAAAATTGTTAAGGTTTTATATTTTTTGAAAGTGTAGAAGTACTTGGAGAAGTCTTTTAACTCTCAATTGAGTTTATTTGCTAAAATTCAATATCCATCCATATTTAAAAAAACAACTGCTTATGGAAATAGGAAAATAAAGGTTGATAATCTGTTAAACGTTGTACACAAAAAACCTACAAGAAATATCATAGAAATAATAAAATGTTTAAAGCTTTCTTTCTACCCTCATATTGAGAACCAGCAAGGATGTCTCTGCTACCACTTCTATCCAGCTTCTATTCTCTTACTAGAGATCTTAGCCAGTGCAATGAGAAAAGAAAAAGCAATGAAGATATACATATTGGAAAGAAAGAAAGAAAATCTTTTTTCTACATGATAAATTAATAAGAGCATTTATCAGTGCCACCATTTTACAAATATACAATTAGGTAATT
Source organism: Panthera pardus (assembly GCF_024362965.1). NCBI lineage: Eukaryota > Metazoa > Chordata > Mammalia > Carnivora > Felidae > Panthera > Panthera pardus. Next base: position 96,900,302 of record NW_026526810.1, on the reverse strand, counting down.
GCAATTCTATATGTTAGCAATAAGCAGAAAATGAAAAAAAAAACACAATAGCATCAAAAAATAAATTATGTAAGAATAAATGTAACAAATTATATGCAAGACTTCTCCACAGAAAACTGTAAGATATGGTTGATAGAAATTAAATGAGACTTTAATAAATAAAAAGATATACTACATTTATAGATTGGAAGTCTCCTCCTGTAAAGATGTCAACTCTTCCCAAAATGATTGATAGATTCTATGCAATTCCTATCAAACTCCCAACATTATTTTTAATAGTCCCAAATGAGAAAAAAAAAACAGTGTTTATTAACACGAGAGTGGATAATTACTGTGGTATATTCATAAAATAGAGTACTGTTCTGTGATGAAAGTGAATACTTCCACAAAATGAAAGCTTCACAAAATGTATGAATCTCACAAACATTACATAGAATAAAAGAATCAAGGAACATCCAAATGCTGTATTATCACATTTATATAAAATTCAAAAAACAATGAGGCAAAACTAAACAATAGAATTTAGAGATGCACACTTAGGTAGCCAACTATGAAGAAAACCAAGGATGTGGTTCTATCTGGAGGGAGAACATAATGTTGGGAGAGGATGTGAAAGGGACTTCTCAGGTACTCCCAATGTTCTGTTTCTTGCCCTGAGAAGTGATTATATGGTGTTTACTTTGTTACAAATTATTGAGTTTTACATCTTCAGTTTATTGTGTTTTTCTAAATCTATGTTATAGTCTACAACTTTTTAAAAGCTCAAAAAATGAAGTAGTTGGACTGGATGAAATTCTTTTATTTTTGAGGTTTAACTCTGGGTTGAAGTATTATAAATACATCAGATTTAAAGATCTTGGGAAAGGAAATTTATCTGGTCCATGCTCAGATCCCAATTGGGAATCTAACCAACTCTACAGAGTGGGCATAGAACCTTCACATATTGAGAAAAAATGTTGCACAACAAACAATATTGTATTGTTGAAAAACACTTCCCTTACATAAATCTGGTCTAGGTGCCCAACTCATTTGGTAACTTCAGCTGTTTGCAGAGAAGTATACATATTTTTAAATAGAACTGAATACAAAGGGAAAGCACTGTGGAATTGCCTTCATTTATTATTTTCTCTGAATGGTCTGCTCTTTAAGAATCAAAACTAGCTCCCACACTGCTGAAAAAATTTTAAATTAATAGTATAGCCTTTGGAAAAATGGAAGATATAGTATTTTCTTATTTTTGTCATGTTTGGAGTATTCTAATAGGTAGTTACCAAAAATTGTGTGATGCAGTTACATAGATAATGGGTGTTTCTGGAAGCATTTATCTCAGCGGAGACTGGTCTGAATTTCCTAGGACTTCCTAGAACACTGGCTCCACCTGGAGGTGGAGATATGCACACAAATAATACATACATACGTACATACCTGCGATGTACTACAGGCCAGTTATTCAGCCTTTTGGGTTATAAGTGAAGGTTTTATAGTTAGATTGTGTCTCTTTGGTGGTATTCAGGTATGAACAAAGAGCAACTCTGATCACTTTCTACAAGAGGAGTCCAGGGGATGTCTCGAATAGGAAGTTAATGTAATTTAATACCTCAGGGCAGGGAAATTTGTCAGAGCGAATGGAAAACCAAAATGGGTTATTGACAGACAAACCTTGTTTTCCAAACATAAGTGAGAAGCTGTCTAAAAATCTTTTTTGAAAGGTAAAGTGGTTAGAAATTAAAAATCAATAAACAACCAAATACAAGCAATTAATATATGAGAATTTTAAAGTGGTTCTATCACCCATTTATAGCACAAATCTACAATGTGATGTTGAGTCTAAAGGGCTGGGTGACACTTAGTGAAAAATGGATTTACTTGTATGAACTGCCCCTTAGGAATCCTTCTATGTTGGAACTTTCTTATACTAGGGGTTTTGATTGGGAATAAGAAAACCTATTGGACACAATATAGAGAATTCCAAATGCAGTTGAACGTTTTCTGGAAACTGATAAGGAGTGAATAAAATATAAACTTTCACTTGACCATCATAATCTCATCTCAATCCACTCTTCCAATCTTTTCTCCGATTCACCACTTTACATATTTTGTTTTCCTGTCAGCCTTTACTCTTCATGGTTTCCTGGACACAAACCACAGTGTCCCACATCTGAACTTCGTACACTCTAGAATACCTTTTTCCAAGTATCTTCCTTTTGTATTTAAAAATTTAAAAATTTTTTCCAGCTTTGCTGAGATACAGTTGGCATAGAACATTGTATAGGTTTAAGGTGTACACGTGATGATTTGATACATGTATGTATATCGCACAATGATTATCACAATAAGATTAGTCCACACATTGACCACCTCACATAGTTACCTTTTGTGTGTTTGTGTGGTGAGAACATTTAAGATCAACCCTCTGAGCAACTTCCAGGTATTCAATTCAGTACTGTTAACTGTGTCTTAGATCTTCAGAACTTATTCATCTTGCATAACTGAAGTTTCATACCCTTTGAAAAACATCTGCCCACTTCTCTTACCACCCCCGCCGCCCCAGTCCCTGGAAACTACCATTTTACTCTGTGCCTCTTGTGAGTTCAACTGTTTTAGAGTCTGTGTAAAAGTGACAACATGTAGTATTTGTGTTTCTGTGTCTGCCTCAGGGAAATTTTAAAATTTACATAAATTGATATCTGCAATTGATATCACTTTTACATAGCCACCATAATCTTCAAGTTTTTTGTTGATTATTCAGATTCCAGTATTATCGCATGTCAATAGCATGTGCCCCATATCAGTTCTGGATCAGATCCCATGACATCTACAAGATCCTTGTAGATGAACTCTCACCCTGGCTGTGGACTGCCTTTGACCTTCAACATGTGCAAAAAAAAATAATAATCAGATATCAGTCCATCATATTTAAACTATATCATCTGCTAACTTTAGCATTTAAGCTTTTTGCTTTCTGTTTGGTATCTTACCCAAAAGCTGGTGTGGCAGAAACTGAACATGAAGTTTCATCTTTTGATTCTCTTCCTTCTTTGCATCCTTCATTTGTTCTTTGTTTTTTAATCCAGCACTTATTGATTGTTTGCTACAAGCCAGACACTGTGCTGTGCCCTCATTTACATCAATAAATAAAATGTCATTGCTCTTTTGTGGGTCATAGTCTAGAGGACAAGGAAGATATGGAAACAAATAAAAACCCCCAAAACGTGCTACATTGACTCCACTTTCTCATTTCCTAGTCTCTCCTCAATCTGTCCTGGTTGGATTTCTGCCCCTACATCGCTCTAGATACTACTCTCTTTGTTTGTTTATGATCTTTCCCCACTAGAATATCAGTTACATGAGAACATGGACATTCCCTTTCTTTTTAAAATTTTTTTTAATGTTTATTTATTTTTGAGACAGAGAGAGACAGAGCATGAACGGGGGAGGGTCAGAGAGAGAGGGAGACACAGAATCTGAAACAGGCTCCAGGCTCTGAGCCATCAGCACAGAGCCTGACGCGGGGCTCGAACCCACAGACCGCGAGATCATGACCTGAGCCGAAGTCAGACACCCAACCGACTGAGCCACCCAGGTGCCCCATGGACATTCCCTTTCTTATTTGCTACTGTGGCCGTAGCATGTAGCACAGTAGGTGCTCAATAATTATCATCCAATTTATAACGAGGATCTGTACAGTGGTAGGGTTGGTGGCAGGAAGGAGCAACTAACTCATTCCAAGAGATGCTGGCCAGGTGGTAACATTTGTTTGTAGGCTTAAAAGTTGAGGTAGAAAAGAAGTTTAGGACTATCAAGAGGGAAGGCTAAAGGATATTCTTGAGAGAGGCAGTCTATAAAGACCTAGAAGTGAGAGAGAGTGTGGCTTGTTTGAGAAGTACATGGAATCATCCAGTGCGGGCAAGGATGAGTGGTTAGAATGCTAAGAAATTTGAGCCATACCTTTAAAGCATTGGAAGGTCTTAGCGATGGAATAATATACTCCATTTTTATTTTCAAAAGATAACTCTGGAAATGTTATAGAAATGGCTTAGGGGATGGGGATAGAGAAGGGAGACCAGGCATGGGGAGTTTTTGTTGTTGTTTTAATAATAACCTCATTCCTAAAAGTATCTGAGCATTTGAGATGGCTTAGCATTCCTTTAGGAAGACACTTGGCGTTCTCCAGGGCAGGAATGATCTAGATCTGTAGTAACCTAGTGCAGCTGCCTGAAGAGTGATGCATTGGACCCCAGAAAGATTAAGAAGTAGAACTGGCTGGATAGGTAAGTGAATTGGGGATGAGAGAGCTTGAGAGCGAGCAAGTGAGCAGTTGATCATGATGTGGAGGCTTCTGATTTGATTGGAGGATGATGCTGTCAATTGAGGTCAAGAATTTAGGAAGTGAGAAGAAATTGGAACAAGAGGAAATTAGCTCATCTTGAAGCATGCTGAATTTGAAATACTTATAAGTTATTCAGATGAAGAAAGAGGAGACAGAAAAACAGTGGTTATCTTATGCTGTGCTTTCATTTAATAGCTTTATAAAAATATTCTATATTGCAGCTGACTAACAAATAATTTGTACAGTAACTTTGATATCATCTCAGCTGACTTCCTTATGTGTGGTTACTTTCCCTGGTGCTTAACATTGTATTGCCACAGCGCTATTTTAACCATGTTTTCCCCGTTGTCTCTTAGATTAAAAAATGATAGCAGACCATGAGTTACATCTAGATGGGATCTTACTCACCTTCACATCTAAATATGGTTGCTCAGATTAAGGGGTGGGACTAACCTCATTATAAAGAAAACACACCTCAGAGATGCGATTATCATTAATTCCATTCTGGTTGTCTTTACGGGCTTTTTCAATAGAAACTGTAAACATACAGGGTTGTATTCTGTTATTATCCCTGTCTGAGTAGGCAATATAAAGAACCCATAATCTCATCAAAATAACCTGACGTACCCTGTAATTTATAAAGCTGTCTCAGGGTGATGCCACAGTTAAAGATAACATCCATTCTGCAATGCAACAATTTGAGCTGTTTTTCTAAGGTCTTAATATGATGCTCTTAGCTGCAATCAAACCTAATTTATTCCAAATTTTGCTTACAAAGGAAACACTGGGTCCTGCATAGCAGTTAGGAACAAAAAATAAACCAATGCCTTTTTTCTTCCTCCATCTTTAAATTTTTCGTATCTTTGTCTCTTTCTCACTTTTCTCTCTCTCTCTCTTTTTCCCTCATTAATAACCCCCCCTTTGAATTCCTGATATATTTTTTAAATACCCACCAATAGACCCATTTAACTCAGGTTCTCTGTCAGTCATATCGATCAGAATTTTGTAAACGTTCTTTCATGAACTCACCTGGAGTTGGATCATATGGATGATTCCACAGACTTGCGGTGTGATGGTTAATCTTCTATCTCTACAATTTTAATCTGAATGCACAGCTTCTTCAGTATTCATATTGAAAATATTTTTTTTCCTCAAACAAGTGTTCTCTTGTTTATGTCTTCAGGAATTACATTTTAGTGTGTGGATGAATTTTTCCCTTTTTGCAAGTAAAGAACTCTAGTACTAATAGGTGATTAATTCCTGGTGACTAAGTTAAGGCCAAGAAAGGAAATAACACACAAGGTATTGACATGTTGTACACCTGAAACTAATATGATGTTATGTCAATGATACCTAAGAATAAATAAACAGGTCCAATTAGAGTGAAAGAGTAAAGATACTCTTTTTTTTTTGTAACATTTTTTTATTATTGAGAGACAGACACTGAGCATGAGCAGGGGAGGGACAGAGAGAGGGGAAGACACAGAATCTGAATCAGGCTCCAGGCTCTGAGCTGTCAGCACAGATGCTGATGTGGGGCTCGAACTCACAAACTGCGAGATCATGACCTGAGTCGAAGTCGGTCGCTCAAACAACTGAGCCACCCAGGCGCCCTGAAAAGATACTCTTAAATTGTAACTCAGATACTGTCCTTGGTACCACTGCTGCCATATGTGGTTCTAAGTTTTCTTGTACCTCTTTTATTTAGGATGTGGATTTTTTAAAGTTTATTTATTTTGGGAGGGAGAGAGAGCAAGTGAGCATGAGCAGGGGAGAGACAGACAGCAACAGAGAATCCCAAACAGGCTCCATGCTATCAGGTCCGAGCTCTATGTGGGGCTTGATCCCACAAAACATGAGATCATGACCTGAGCCAAAATCAAGAGTCATACGCTTAATCAACAGAGCCCCTATGATGTGGATTTTTAACCACTGAAACCTTATATTAGTGTGTTAGGAGTGTTTTAACAAACAATGAGGGGGCTTAAAAAACAAAGTTTACTTTCAAAGTTCTGAAGACTAAAGCCTAAGACCAAGATGTCAGTGGGGGGTGGGGGTGGGGGTGGTTTTCTCCTGAGATCTCTCCCCTTGCCTTGTAAATGGCAGTCTTCTCCCTGTGTCTTCACATAGTCCTCCTTCTGTCCTTCTGTGTCTCTCCATCCTCATCTCTTATGACACCAGTCATATTGGGTTGCACCCCCCCAATAACCTCATTTTAACTTAATTACTCTCAAAAAATACTCATTTATCTTTGAGAGAGAGAGAGAGAGAGCGCGCAAGGGAGGGGCAGAGAGAGAGGGAGAAAGAGAATCCCAAGCAGGCTCTGCACTCAGCACAGAGCCTGATGCAGGGCTCTATCTCATGAAGCATGAAATCATGTCCTGAGCTGAAATCAAGAGTTGGATGCTTAACCAACTGAGCCACCCAGGTACCCCCTTAATTACCCTTTTGAAGACCCCATCTTTAAATAGTAACATTCTGTGACTGGGGGTCAGGGCTTCAACATAGGAATTTGGGGGAGGACATAATTCAGTCCATAGCAAAGCTAGACAGAAAAGAATTCTTTTTTTTTTCTTTTTGAGACCGAGAGAGCCACAGCATGAGCAGGGGAGGGGCAGAGAGAGAGGGAGACACAGAATCTGAAGCAGGCTCCAGGCTCCAAGCTGTCAGCACAGAGCCTGATGAGGGGCTCGAACTCACAGACTATGAGATATGACCTGAGCTGAAGTCAGACGCTCAACTGACTGAGCCACCCAGGAGCCTCAGAAAAGAATTCTTAATAAATCAGAATATATAATTGATACAGTATTTAGTGATAATTTTTTATTATCTTGGGCCCACATTTTAACATTGACATGAGGTTATCAAAAGCCTTGAAAAATAAGTGAATATCCTTGACATGGGTCAGAGCAGAAGGACTTGTGCCAAAATGCTACTCTCCTCTTGACTTTAGGAGCCAAGATCCAGCACTGTCGTATAACTTTGATTCTGGATGAGCTTCTGACCACATGCTTGCCTGCCTGCAGCCTGTGCCAAGAACAATTCAGAAAAAAAGGCTCTCACACTGAACATCCGTGGTTCCGAGGCAGGAAGAGTGCAGGAGAGTAGGGAGCTGTTAAAAAGGCAACTGGAGTCTTCTAATGGCTTTTGGTAATCGGCCCAGCTGTACTAATTTGATTTTTTGAACTGAAAACCCCAGGATACTGCCCTGAACAACTGAGCTCATGCTGGAAATAGCATCCTTTAAAGTGTGGCTCCAGGGACAGCCTGCATAGTATAAATAGCTTTAGGAATTAATTTCAAGATATGGGCCAGGTTAGTAAGTAACTGATTCCTTGGTAACATTAAAGCGTTTTCAAAAGTGCACTATTTTCACTTCTCAATAGATTTTTAATTGAAATAATGACCCAGTGATATGAGAATTAATGCCTCCCAATAATGCCCGATTGCTACCTAGAAATCATGGTTCAAGATTACTTCCTTGGAACTCAAATAATGTGTCTGGGGGTAATCTCACCCATCTGAAGATAGTCAAGAATGAAGAACTAACCACAAACGGTTCCTGAGCAGCAAACCTTGATATCACATGCAGTGAAGATAATGCTCTTTGTTTCCTCAGAACCACTCTCAAAACTAATTTACTCTTGATTTTCATGCAGTTCAAATGAATGGGGTTATCTAGTTTCCAAACCCAAAGACCAGGCACCCCAGATTATAAGAACTTCTAATGGACTGTATGCAGCAGGGAGAAGGGTCATCTGAGTGATCATAAGTAAAATTTAAGAAGTCTCTAACAAACATTTAAAAATCAGTGAATTTGGGGATTGCTCAGTCTGTGAGGCAGAGAGTTGGCTCATGTCAGTGGCTTTTGAGTATGCTACTGTATTATATCCTAGAACATCCACTGGGCATATCCTAGAACATCAACTGGGATTTGTAATGATGACCTTGAATAGTTAAGAAGAGTGATCAGTGTACTCTGTTTACATAAGGAAGTATATGAATGCTTTGGAAAGATATGGTCCAAGTAAAATAAAAAATCAGGGGTGCCTGGCTAGCTCAGTTGGTAGAGTTCGAGAGTCTTGATCTTGGTGGCGTCATGAGTTCAAGCCCCAAGTGGGGGTAGAGTTTACTTTAAAAAAAATTTTTTTTAATCAAATGAGCTTTAGTACTGAAAAAAGTAATACTTGAGGAAAAATTACCCCTTCGCCAATGATGCCTCAAGCCCAAAATTTTTACAATTGTTCTAACCAAAGGGCATTCTCTGCTCTCTTCTCCAAATCCCTTTAGTCACTAAAATCAATTTGGGTATAATCTCTGGTGGTCAGGTCGAGTGAGCACTATATGTTTGTACTTGATTTCCCATGTGACTCTGACTTTCTAATCAGCCGGGTAGGGCAAATCCAGCAACAGAAACTACCAGAGACCTCCTGGAGGCCTAAAGTTCTGTCCAATGTCTTTATCTTTGCTCAGAGTTAATAATAATACTGCTTGCCCTTACTTCCAATAAAGATATAACTAACCCACCCCTTTTACAGCATTTTGAAAATCTGCTTCTCAGATAATGTATACTGATTCATCCATACTTTTTTATCCACTTTTCTGGAAGAAATATACATGGACATGTATGGTGTAAGAAAGTGGTACAGTTTCATTCTTTTGTATGTTTCTGTTTACTTTTCCCAGCATCATTTGTTGAAGAGACTAGCTTTTTCCCATTGGATTTTCTTTCCTGCTTTGTTGGAGATTAATTGACCATATAGTTGTGGGTTCATTTCTGGGTTTTCTATTCTGTTCTATTGATCTATGCGTTTATTTTGGGGCCAGTATCATACTGTCTTAATCACTACAGCTTTGTAATATAACTTGAAGTCTGGAATTGTGATGCCTCCAGCTCTGCTTTTTTTTTTTTTTTTTTTCTAAGTTGCTTTGGCTATTCAGGGTATTTTGTGGTTCTATATAAATTTTAGGTTGTTCTAGCTCTGTGAAATAAGCTGTTGGCGTATTGATAGGGATTGCATTAAATATGCATACTGCTTTGGGTAGTGTAGGCATTTTAGCAATATTTGTTCTTCTAATCCATGAGCTTAGAATGCATTTCCATTTCTTTGTGTCCTCTCAATTTCTTTCATCAGTATTTTATAGTTTTCAGAGTACAGGTCTTTCCCCTCTTTGGTTAGGCTTATTCCTAGGTATCTTATCATTTTTGGTGGAACTGTAAATGGGATTGATTCCTTAATTTCTCTTTCTGCTGCTTCACTATTGGTGTATAGAAAGGCAACAAATTTCTGTACATTGCTTTTGTATCCTGAGACTTGACTAAATTTGTGTGTCAGTTTTGGCAATTTTTTGGTAGAGTCTGTCAGGTTTTCTGTATAAAGTATCATGTTGTCTGTGAATAGTGAAAGTTTTATTTCTTTATTGTTTTTATTTCTTTTTGTTGTCTGATTGCTGCGGCTAGGACTTCTAGTACTATGTTAAATAACAGTGGTGAGAGTGGATATCCCTGTCTTATTCCTGGCTATAGAGGAAAATCTCAAAATTGATTAAAGACCTAACTATGAGAGATGAAACCTTTAAAATTCTACAAAAGAACACAAGCAGTAACCTCTTTAATGTTGGCCATAGCAGCTTTTTACTAGATATGTCTCCTGGGGCAAGGAAAACAAAAACAAAGATAAACTATTGGGACTTCATCAAAATAAAAAGCTTCTGCACAGTGAAGGAAACTAGCAACAAAACTAAAAGGCGAACAGTGCAATGGGAGAAGATATTTGCAAATGACATATCTGATAAGGGGTTAGTATCCAATAAAGAACTTATAAAACTCAACACCCAAAAAATGAATAGTCCAATTAAAAATAGGTAGAAGACATGAATAGACATTTTTCCAAAGAAGACATCCTGATGGCCAACAGACACATAAAAAATGCTTAATATCACTCATCATCAGTGAAATACAAATCAAAACTACAATGAGCTATCACCTCACACCTGTTAGAATGGCTAAAATCAACAACACAGGAAACAACAGATGTTGGTGAGGATGTGGAGAAAGGGGAACCTCTTGCACTGTAGGAGGGAATGCAAACTGGTGCAGCCACTCTGGAAAACGGTGTGGAGGTTCCTCAAAAAGTTAAAAATAGAACTACCCTATGATCCATCAAGTGCACTACTAGGTATTTACCGAAAGGATGAAAAAATACTAATTCAAAGAGATACATGTACCCTGGTATTTATAGTAGCATTATTTACAATAGCCAAATTATGGAAACAGCTGAAATGTCCATTGACTGATGAATGGATAAAGATGATGTGATTATATATATGTGTGTATATATATATATATATATATTTATATTATATATATTTATATTTATATATATTTACATTATATATGTTTATATATTATATATATATTTATATATATGTATATATACATACACACACACACACACACACACACACACACCAGGATATTACTCAGCCATCAAAAAGAATGAAACCTTGTCATATTCAAGGATATGGATGGAGCTAGAGTATTATGCTAAGCAGAATAAGTCAGTCAGAGAAGGGCATTTACCATATAATTTCAGTCAAATCTGGAATTTAAGAAACAAAGAAAATGAGCATAGGAAAAAGAGAGAGAGAGGCAAACCAAGAAACAGACTCTTAACTATAGAGAAGAAACTGATGATTACCAGAGAGGAGGAGGATGGCAGGTGGGTTAAATAGGGGATGGGGATTAGGGAGAGCACTTGTGATGAGCACCAAGTGTTGTATGAAAGTGCTGAAACACTATATAAAACTATAAACTATAAATAAAACTATTAACCATATAAAACTAAAACTATAAACACTATAAAAAACTAATATTACACTGTCTGTTACCTAACTGGAATTTAAATAAAAACTTAAGCAAACTAGAAATATACATGCTCATGTAATATCAAGTGGGAATTTTCACATTATCCCGATTTACAGTTTAAAGCTCAAAACAAATGTTAAGTGTCCCATGGCCAGCCACCACTGGGGCTAGACATCTTCCACCCTCTGTAACCCTTTCCCCAGAAGCTAAAAAAGGAGCTACAGAATCTGCCCACAAACCCTCTAATCCTGGAGAGACCCCTGTGAGAGAGACAGAGGGAACATTCTTTCTTCCATGTGGTTTTGTACTCAATCCACACACCCATTTTAGTGTCTCCGCAGGAGAGAGGCTGGGAAGAATTGTCCGGGTGCCCCTGGAGGACCAAGAAGGCTAGGGGTGTGAGGATAAGCCCAGGGCCCATGCCTGGTCTAGAGAGGCCCACAGAACAGCCTGTGCTCACAGAGGTATGAGGTGTAGGAAGGAGACATTGCCAACCATCCTCCGCCCCTGCAGTTCTCCAAGGCTCTGAAAGAAGAGAGATACACTGATTTCTCTGGCTCCTGCAAGAGTACAGGAAATAATGAAGAGGAGTTATAGGGAAACCCAGGTGCCCCTCTGATGGAGCAACCTAGATGGAAAATGAACACCCTCCCCACAAAAATAATCACCCCTATCCAAACTCAGCTCCTCTGGGGTTGGGCTAAGAGGTGAACAGATGAGGTAAGAATATCACATGGGGTGACTGGTTGACGATGGGAACTGGCTGTGATTTCTGTTCTGGTTCACTTGGTTACCATCAGATGCTGGTGGGAGAGGAAGAATCTCAGGGGTAGGCATGCCTCCTCTTGCCCCTGCATGAAGGCCTGTCTGCTCCAGTCTATGATGGGGGAGGGGGCTGAAGGTATTAGACTGACATTTTAAAACTGGAGTGGACTAGTTTTAAAAATAAAGTGACAGAAAATTAGGTCACTAAGATGTAGAAAAAAGAGGAAATGTAGTCGAATGCAGCCTAGACATTGGTCAGGGAAGAGAGAAGATGTCTGTGATTCTAACTGGGAGACAATGCTTGGGGCCCCCAGGCAGGTCTGTATCCAGCCCTGAAACATCTAGGCAGAAGTGGCCTCCCAGACCCAGGCACTGATAATGCCCAGAGTCTCTGTGATGGCAGGGGAGAAGGTGATCCTGGAAATAGCCCCACAGTTGATCTAGGTCTGAGATGTTGCTAACATTTAAAAAATCCAGCTTTTTAAGGGCGCCTCGGTGACTCAGTCAGTTAAACCTCTGACTCCTGATTTCAGGTCAGGTGGTGATCCCAGGGTCATGGGATTGAGCCTGTGTCGGGCTCTGCACTGAGCATGGAGCCTGGTTAGAATTCTCTCTCTCTCCCTCTCTCCTCTCTCTCTCTCCCTCTCTCTCCCTCTCTCTCCCTCTCTCTCCCTCTCTCTCCCTCTCTCTCCCTCTCTCTCCCTCTCTCTCCCTCTCTCTCCCTCTCTCTCCCTCTCTCTCCCTCTCTCTCCCTCTCCCTCCCTCTCCCTCCCTCTCCCTCCCTCTCCCTCCCTCTCCCTCCCTCTCCCTCCCTCTCCCTCCCTCTCCCTCCCTCTCCCTCCCTCCCTCTCCCTCCCTCTCCCTCCCTCTCCCTCCCTCTCCCTCCCTCTCCCTTTGACCCTCTCCCTTGCCAGCTCATGCTCTCATTCTCTCTCTAAAATGAAAAAATAATAATAAATTAAAAAAATAATAAATCCACCTTTTAAAAGTGTCTTTTCCTCCTATTTTATTGTTTTTTCTTTTATAACTTGCCACAATGGTGGAAGTCTCCCATGGAAATAATTTTGATGATTTTTGTTCTATCTTGTTTGTGAAAGGAAAAAATTCAAATGTGACTTTGCGAAGGTTTAAGATGTACATTATTTTCTGCTAGCTCAAGTATATGCTTTACTCTGGGAAAATAATAATACAACAGTTTTACATTTAAAATCCTCAAAAAAGAGTTAGTCATATCTTTATCTGAGCCATATTTGAAGTATTTCTTTTTCATCATAGAACAGAGTCCCTCTCACAGTGATTGAGCTCATGATTTGGATCTTGTGAGTTCTGTGCTCTGACCTTCCCCCAAAATTTTCATACTGAGTTTTATTTTGCTTTAGTTTGGTTTTTTTTATTTGGACTATTGCCATATTCTCTGTGCCCAGATACAGTTTTGAAGTGTAGTATATTAACTTAATAGATAATATTATTTTTCTCACATTATAGATGAGGACACTGAAACACAGAAAGATTAGGTACCCTGCCCATGGTCATTCAGTTCATTAAGAGGAGGAGTTGAGAGTCAGTCTGGCCAGTTAATCAGCCTTATGTCCGTACCAACATAGGGTATGGTCATTTAAAAGTTATTTGCCAATCAAACAGGCAAAAACTGGCATCTCATTGATGTTTTAATTTGCATCTCTGATTACTAATAATGCTGCACATTGTATTTGTAATAGATTACTGACTTTTGCATCCTTTTCTTGTGAGTTGCCTGTTCATGACCCTTGCTCAATTTTCTATTGGTATTAATCTTTTTTCTTTTTGATTTGTTGGAACTCTTCATGAATTTTCACCACTTGACTATGTGTGCATGGGTGGGGGGGTAGAAGTGCATTTTGCCTATGTGTGAGTTTAAAAAATTATGTAGTCATCATCTCTATCAATTTTTCCTTTTATGATTTTTCTTTGTTGTTTGATTTAGAAAGGCCATCTCCTCATGTTAATCCATGTTTTCTTTTTATCCTTTTAGTAGACTTTCATTTTTTCATCAGCATTTTAGTTTTAAATCTTTTCAAACAGATAGTAAAGTTGAAAGCATTTTACAGCAAACATCTGTAAGAGCACCATCTGGATTCTACTGTTAACATTGTACTGTGCTTGCTTTATGCATAGCTTTCCATGTATTCATCTCTTCATTGATCTGTTAATCCAGTTTATTTTCAGTGTTTTACAAAGTAAATCGCAGACAGTATACATCCCCTCCAAGCACTTTGGCATGCATATCATTAATTAAAGTTCAGTATTTGTGTGTACTTTTTTCTTTTGATGTAAAATTTACCCCCACTGAAATACACAAATCTTAAGTGTGTTTTCACTGAGTTTTGGCAAATGTATACGCTTATATAGCCCCAAATCCTATCAAGATGTAGAGCATTACCACTACCTCAGAAAGTTCCCTTCCATGACCCCCCTCCCTCCCCTGCCTCCACACCACCATAAGAAAACCTTTCTGCCATAAATGACTTGCCTTCTATAGAGTTTCATGTAAGTGGAATTATATGGGATACAATTCTATTCACGGATTGCTCGCATTTCTGCACACGTGGCTACCACAGGCACTGATGGCCTTTGTCCTGGACTCTTTTCAAGGATGTTTGTTTATCAGGTGGCTTTGAAATGCAAAGATCACATCTACCTCATGAGCAAAGAGCAGCCGTGCTCACTGCCTACTATAAAGGATGCAGCTTCGCCAAGCCCAGGGTCTCCACTGCATGTGCAGCTGTGGGAATTGGGTTTGGGGACCTGTGCAGGAAAATGCTGATGCTCTGGCTGTTGCTATAGCTGCGAGTACTACAGTCATTTGTCACTGACCCAGGAGCCCTGTTTCTTTTACCAGCATCCGTGAAAAGGTGGCAAGGCTGGTTGGCTCCCAAATGGGGTAAATAAAGTCTCCAACCATTCACAGTTCTTAACATACAGTATGTAGTCAAGCCTCTTTGTCTCCAAAGAGTCACTTGCTTTGCCGCGTTTATCAGTAATTCTTTTCTTTTATTGCTGAGTAGTATTCCATTGTTCCACAGTCTATTTCTCCATTCTTCGGGACTATGCCCAGGTTTTTCAGCTATCACGAGTAAAAGTGCTATGAAAATCCTTGGTAGATACCTTAGAGTAAAGTTGCTAGGTCATAAGGCAGGCATATGTTTGGTGTTCTTTTGAAAATGGCCAAACCTTTTTCCAAAAGGATTGTGTCATTATATATTCTCCCAGTATGTAGGAGAGGTCCAATTTCTGTATCACTGTCAACATTTGATGATGTCAGTCTTTTTCATTTTAGCTCTTCTGGAAGCTTTTGTGGTGGTATCTTATTGTGGTTTTAAATTTTTTTTTTTGAGAGAGAGAGAATGAGCAGGAGAGAGGGGCAGGGTGTGTGTGGGGAGAGAGAGAGAGAGAGAGAGAGAGGGAGGGAGGGAGGGAGGGAAGGAGGGAGGGAGGGAATATCTTAAGCAGGCTCCATGCTCAGCAAGGAGCTCTACATGGGGCTGGATCCCATGACACTGGGATGGTGACTGGGCTGAAATTAAGAGTCAGACCCTCAACTGGCTGAGCCACCCAGGCACCCCCTTACTGTGGTTTGAATTTGCATTTCTTTGATTACTAATGATGTTCACTACATGTGTGTGGATTAATTGGCCATTTATAGATCTTGTTTTATAAAGTGTCCAAATTTTTTGCCCATTTTGGGGGGTTGTTTACGGAGTTCTTTATTGCTTCATTGATATCAGTCATTTGTTGGATATGTTTCTTTCAGTCTATGGCTTACCTACTAAATTTCCTAATGGTATCCTTTAATGAACAGAAATTCTTAATTTTGATTAAGTCTAATATGTAATTTTTTGTTTATGGATATTGTTTTCTTTGACTTCTCTAAGAAACTTTTAACTATTCCAAGCCATGGAGATATTCTCTAAGTTCCTCTAAACTCCAACACTGCCCAGCCTGCACTCCTTACTTTGAACTCCTCATAGTAGACATTTCTTTGAGAAGTGTCCAGCCCTTCAACTCTTCCTCTTGAAAATGAGGGTAGCATACCGGAGGCAACCCTATCAGACCAGTCTACCTTTCCCAGATATCTTGGAACTCTGGTCAATAAATATTTTCTCCATCTTGTTACATATACATATCACCTTTAATCCACACCCTGAACCCATGCAAGGTATTATTAACACCACATTACAGATCCGGAAAAATGAGGATCACTAAGGTGAGGTAACTCACTCAAAGTCATCAGCTCCACAGCTGAAAATAGAACTTGGAACTTCCTAATTCCATAAACTGTGCTCATTTCTACTCCTACCGCTGAGACTACACACTGTTCACTATTCATGCTTTGCATCATTGCAGACACATTGAGCTTCATTCCCATTTTATATGGCTGGCGCTATAATCCTCTGACACTTCCCAGGTCTGTTGTTCATGTTTCTTAAGTGATTTGTCTTACAAACAAAATGATATATTGAAAGTAGTATATGGAGATTACACAGGATTCATGCAATAAATTGCTGACTCAAGTCCAAAACGCTTTGTTGCCTTTTTCTTAAAGGAATGTTTTAGGCAAATTTTAATTTCTGTTTTCCTTAAAGAAAAATTTAAAATAGCTCTGTGAAATTGTGAAAACTCCTTGGTGGGAGGGGGCGGTGTGGTTAAAAGTCTCTGTTTCATACAAAGGGATCCAGCTTTTGCTGGTGGCCTACTTTTCTGTCCTAACTCAACTATGTTGTTCCAAATCTAAGTGAAAAGAGTAAAACTTACCTTCTAGATATTGCTTACCATGCTGGATAAGGATCCAAGTAAGGACATATGTTATTCATGTCTTTTTTTCTCTTTGGTTTCCAAGTCTAAAAAATCATATGGCAAGTTCTCTCAGTAGATTAAGCATAAATGGATGCAATAAATGATACACGGAAGGGTTTTCACTTTTTCGGAGAGTTATTTTACAATTATATATTAGTAGCGTTAATATCATCCTGATTTAACATATTTCACAAGGGCCAATAGCATATCTTTGTGAGCTTAATAGGGAAAGTGCCAGAGACCTGAATTTTCCCTCCATAATAAACCATTAGAGAGCATATGGGTTATAGTATGTGTATAACCCATACATATATATAGTATATGTATATAGTATATGTATAGTATATGTTATGGCACAAGTTTTGGGTTAAGGAGCTAAGATCACTTTTTGTATTACAGTTTTTCTTGAAATCACTTACAGTTCTTGATTTTTCAGTTCAATTCTTTTTCTTCCAAGATTTTATTTAAATTCAAGTTACTTTACATATAGTGTAGTGTTGGTTTCAGGAGAATTTAGGATTCATCACATATATATAACACCCAGCACTCATCCCAACAAGTGCCCTCCTTAATGCCTATCACCCATTTACCCCTCCCCCACCTCCCTCCCTCCAGCAACCCTCAGTTTGTTCTCTATAGTTAAGAGTCTCTTATGATTTGTCTCTCTCTGTGTTTTTTTAAAATTTTTTTTTAATGTTTATTTATTTTTGAGACAGAGAGAGAGACAGAGCATGAACGGGGGAGGAGCAGAGAGAGAGGGAGACACAGAATCGGAAACAGGCTCCAGGCTCTGAGCCATCAGCCCAGAGCCCGACGCGGGGCTCGAACTCACAGACCGCGAGATTGCGAGATCGTGACCTGAGCTGAAGTCGGACGCTTAACCAACTGAGCCACCCAGGCGCCCCCTCTATGTTTTTTAAAAAATTTTTAATGTTTATTTTTGAGAGAGAGACAGAGAATGAGTGGGTGAGGGGCAGAGAAAGAGAGACATAGAATCCAAAGCAGGGTCCAGGATCCGAGCTGCCAGCACAGAGCCCGACGTGGCGCTCAAACCCATGAACTGCAAATCATGACCTGAGTGAAGTCGGGTGCTTAACTGACTGAGCCACCCAGGTGCCCCTCTCCCTCTCTGTTTTTATCATATTTTATTTTTCCTTCCCTTCCCCTGTGTTCATCTGTTTTGTTTCTTAAATTCTACATATGAGTGAAATCATATGGTACTTTTATTTCTCTGACTTAACTTCACTCAGCATCATAGGATTTTTCACTTTTAAATGTGGGTGTCGGACTGGGCCACAGAGTCCCCTGTCCAGGCCCAGTGGATTGTTTGCAGGATCTTTGTCCCCGGTGACTTGACTGAGAGCTTGGCAGCAACTGCAAGTTGGTGACAAGAAGTGATGGGCTTTATGAGTGGGCACCTGCTAATGGAACACTTAGGAAGATGTATGTGACCTAGAAGGATGGGCATGATGCTGTGACTCCGCCCACTTCAGAGAATGTTCTAGACATATTCTTGGGGCAGAGTACATCACGGAGCTCCAAAATGAAACCAAACACCACACATCTAGGGCCATGGGATATTTTTGTTTCTCTTTTCTCTTAATGTGGGTTCTCCTCAAGGCAGGTCTTGAGCTAAGGATTTGAGTGTGAGAGATTTATTAAGGAAAGGCTCCCAGGAGGGGCATTCCCAGCAAGGAAAGAAGGCTAGGGAATGGAGAAGCAGCCAGGAAAGGAAGTGGTTTTAAGTGATGTCTGATTCTCTTGGGAGTTCTGGAGCATTAACTCTTCCAGGGTCTGTCCTTCTTCACGGGAAAGAAGCTGGGCTTTCGTAATACGCTGTTCATCATATCACTGGCTGCCAGGTGGGGGCACTGGGATAGATAGGAGGTAATAAGTAACCTCCTGGGCACTTCCAGCTGTCTGTACGGGTGAGGTAGTTCCAGTGCTCAGGGGTGAACCTCAGAAGTCACAGGTGCTGCTGGATGGGAGCACAGAGCCAATAAAAGGAATGGCTGAGTTACCAACAGGAGCTAGTGTCCGCTGCACCTTCTGTAGTTTGGCAATCTTTCTGGGATTAGAATATATCAAATATGAGGGGCGTCTGGGTCGCTTAGTCAGTTAAGCGTCTGACTTCGGCTCAGGTTCTGATCTCACGGTTCGTGAGTTCAAGCCCCACATCGGGCTCCATGCTGATAGCTCGGAGCCTGGAGCCTGCTTGGGATTCTGGGTCTCTCTCTCTCTCTCTCTCTCTCTCTGCCCCTCCCCTGCTTGCACTCTGCCTCTCTCTCTTTCAAAAATAAATAAACATTAAAAACTTTTTTAAAAGAATATATTAAATATGAATTAATAGAAGTCAGAGAGGGCTTCATAGAATATTCCTGGGTCTGCTTGATCTTCTTCACCAAGGAAAGGCAGAACTAGGCTGTTTACTTCACTAATGTAACAATGAAATGCTTTGTAAGGTGCTCTCAATTCTCTCCCTGGAAGGCCTAAATCAGAAGTACCCCTGCCTGAGGCTGTTGCCCAAGCTTCCGCCTGCTTTCCTCTGATAGCTCAGGTTCTAGCTCCAGATCTCTGCAAGCATCCTGCTCTTCTAGAACTTTCTGTATCACAGTTCCTTGTTTAGAGTCTCTGTCTCCCTGAGGGCAGTGTTGTGGGCATCTTTGGATCCGCTAGCAAGCCCAGCCTCCACTAAGCTGAGTGCCGCACGCATGGTAGGTCCCCCAGAGTGAAGCATTTAGAAACTGTTTTGTTAGCTTTCTTGCCTGCTCCTGGTTTCTCCTAGTGACTGCTGTCAGTTGAAAAAAATTAGACATGCATATATTTTTTTGGCCATCAACACTATCTTGTTGTTTGTGTATCGGGGTTTTTTTTTTATTGCTGTGTAATAAATTACTAAAAACTTAATGGCTAAACATAACATACATTTAGCATCTCACAGTTTTTGTGGGTCAGGGTGTGGGCATGGTTTAACTGGGTCCTCTGCTCGGTGCCTACCAATGCTGCAATCAAGGTATCAACCCAGGGGCTGCAATCAAGGTATCAACCCAGGGGTATCAACCCATTATGCCCATAATGAGCATAATTCCCAGCTCATTATGGTTGCAGGAAAAATTCCTTTCTCTGTGGTTGTGAGAATGAGCCCACCTCTCCCCGGCTCTTTGCTAGAAGCAGTCTGAAGGCTTCCCTCAGGCCCTGGAAACCCAAAGGTCATTGATTTATAATCTTGCCTTGAGTGAAGCTTGCATGATAGTGTGCTGAACAAGGAAAACAAAATGAGGCAGGATTTAGTTATTTAGAACCCTGGGAATACCCCAGTTCAAGTTCTGGGCCTCTCTTCACACTTACTCATGTAGAGACTGTGATGTTGAGGAACTGTTAACCTCTTTGTGCTTCCCTGTCTGTTCACGCAACACAGGACTTTTTTGTGGTAATCTCTGAGGCAACCAGTTTAGTACATTCAATGTAATATATTTACTCTGATCCTGGGATCAAAAAACTCAATTTAGAATCCTGCCTCTGCCACTTACTGTTGGGATGACCTTAAGCAAGTTATTTAACATTCCCGAGTTTGAGTTTCCTCAACCTTAAAATTGAGATAGAATGGTGCTTGCCTCATAGGTTTGTCAAGAGAATTAAAAGAAGAGGTTCGATAGACACATGAAAACATGCTCAACATCACTCATCATCAGGGAAATACAAATCAAAACTACAATGGGATGTCACCTCACACATGTCAAAATGGCTAAAATTAACACAGGAAACAACAGGTGTTGGCGAGGATGCAGAGAAAGAGGAACCCTCGTACACTGTTGGTGGGAATGCAAACTGGTGCCTCCACTGTGGAAAACAATATGGAGCTTCCTCAACAAGTTAAAAATAGAACTACTCTACATTCCAGCAAATGCACTACTGGGTATTTACCAAAAGGATAAAAAAAATACTGATTCAAAGGGGCACATGCACCCCAGTGTTTATTAGCAGCATTATCAGCAATAGCAAATTATGGAAACAGCTCAAATGTCCATCAACTGATGAATGGATAAAGAAGATATGGTATAGATATACAATGGAATATTACTCAGCCATCAAAAAGAATGAAATCTTGCCATTTGCAAGGATCTGAATGGAGCTAGAGAGTATTATGCTAAGCAAAATAAGTCAGTCAAAGAAAGGCAAATACCATATGATTTTACTTATATGTGGAATTTAAGAAACATAACAGATGAACATAGCGAGGGTGGGAGGGAAAGAGACAAAACAGATCCTTAACTATAGAGAACAAACAGAGATGCTAGAGGGAAAGTGGGAGGTGGGATGGGTTAAATGCATGATGGGGATTAAGGAGGGCATTTGTTGGGATGAGCACTGGGTATTATATGTAAGTGATGAATCACTAAATTCTACTTCTGAAACCAGTATTACACTGTATGTTAGCTAACTGGAATTTAAATAAAAACTTGAAACTAAAAAAAAAAGACGAAGAGGTCTAAATAAAGTGATATATACCTACCTGGCCCATAATTACATGTTTAGTGCATTAAATATTAGCTATTGTTATTATTATTTAAAATTTGAAGTTGTGTTGCATGTTAACCAGACTTTAGGGAAGAGTCTGGGTGGGCTGTCTGGAAAGCCTGAGTTGAGGAATGGAATGTTTTCCACTCTGGCAAGTGTCTTTTTCTCTTTAAACTATGTTCTCTGTCTATAAGGTGGTGTGTGTGTGTGTGTGTGTGTGTGTGTGTGTGTGTGTTTGAAAGTAAAGATGACAAAGGGGAGAGAAGGAGAAGATGAAAGAAGGTCCCTAGAATGGTTTGGCCCCACACTGAAGTGGAAACATGTCATTAAATCAATCCATGGAGTAATGGGACACACACAGTCCCTGCCTGCCCACCTTCTTGGCAAGCCCAAGGAAGCCAATGTCACTTCTTACTCTCACTGCTGGTTAGGCTGTTTTCAAACCCCGGAGCCTTATCTGTCACTGTGGCCTAGTGTCCCTAGTGAATCAGACAGGCCTGGAGGTCAGAAAGCCTGGATCTCATAGAAGAACCTTTCTAGTCGCTGATGCATTTATTGCCACGTGTGAGAGGAAGCACGGTTTCATTATGAGTTTGGTGTTACCCATGGTTCAGAGCTGGGCCGTCCAGCTTCCCAGCCCCATACTACCTGTTAAATGGATGTCTCCCACCATTCCAGTGACCAAAGAGAAGATAATGCCCTTGGACACAGTCATTCCTTAGCAATTATGCAATCGCAAGCAATTTGCTTGCTGAACCTGAGGCTGACCTAAATGTGTATTGTCTGTACATCTATTTCGAGTGGCTGCCTTGCCATCCACAGATACTTGATTATTAGTGTCTCTAATTAGTGGGCCACACTGAACTTTTCTCATTCTCTTATTAGTTTATAGCCATTAATATTTCCATCAAGGCTTATCAAGTATTTTACCCTATGTACAGCATCAGACAGCTACAGGGAAATTTTTTTCAGTAAAAGCTGGAAGTCTAAATATTATATGAAATCCTCAAAATACCACATGATGGCAACCAAATGAACAAAATAAAAACACCATTTGGGCTGACTGAGACGTGCCTGGGGATTGCGCTGTGCCTCCGAGCCTCCAATTTGTGACCTCTCGCTTATGGCTTTGTCTCATGGCCCAGGATGGTTTGTATTTTCATGTCATGGAATAAGAAGTGATACTGACCTGTCACTCCTAACAAGGGCCTGGCAGCCTGATTTCACCGGCTGGCCAATTTGTGGAGATTGTCAAGTTCTGTGTTTAGTTACCTGTGGCATTTCCCATTGCCAGAACCTTGCAGAACTAAAGGGTTGGTGCCTGTCCCAAATGTGTCACAGACCAGAGGAATATGAATAGTCGTGTTGCGATGTCAGATGTGTGCAACTGCACCCTGGCTCTGTGGTCACTGAATGGTAACAGTCTTTTTTCAGGGGCTCCTACCACTGCTTTCAGAGGCCCCTGAGCCTAGAGGCCCAAGATAACAATAACAATTCTGAAGATTCCGCAGCAGGATCCCTCTTTGTATGGCTGATTTTGTGGTTATCTGGTCTTCCCCTGAATGACCTGAACCTGGGCTCCAGAAGTAGAATGCTGATGGGCACTTGAAAAAAAAAAAATGTTAATTCCGTAATCGGGCACCATTTAGTGCTTAGTTTTGCAAAGGACCAATGATCACTGTTCTGCTGCTTGCTTTGTTGCTGCTAAATTATCTTCTGTAATTTTGATATTAATGAGGAATATTCCACATCGTGGAATAAAACCGTGTGTAAAAACTGTGAATCAGGTAGGGAACACATGACATTCAAAAGGGGCAAGTGATTGGAGTGCAATAAAGGGGCTGATTACTAAGGTTTGGTCGGGGCTCAGAGAGACCAGCAGGGACTGGGGAATCAGTGAGCCATCTGTGCCCTTAGACATGAAGTGACTTGGGAAAGGGAAGGCTTCCCAGAAAAAGTAGCTGTCACTCTAGGAGAGGGCCACCTGATGGGAGTTGTGGTCTTAGAGGAGCAGCAGCACTGACCGCCCCAGCCCGGCCGGGGGCAGGGGGTGGTCTCTCCTTCCTCCTGCCTCTGGTCTCCTATGAGTGCTTCCCGTTGGCCATCCCAGCCAGAAACTGGAAGGCAAGGGAGCCCAGTTCCCTGGGTCCCCAGAGGTCAGCTTCTGGGACCAGAGCAGGGTGGGAGAGGATAGACAGAGAGTCTGGGCGGGGGAGAAGACTCAGAATATGCAGTACACCTTGCTGACTCTTAGCAGAGGCTCTAATCACATTTCCCAAGTGGCAATGTCAGTTGTTCATTTCTAACAGGCATTATTTAGTACAGTGCCATAATTATTAATGATCTAGAAGTTCTCTGAGAAAGGACTAGGGAAAAAAAAGGCTTAATCCAAATTATAGAGCTCTGATTATGGTATGAATTTCTAAGCTTGTTTAAAGCATGCGTTTAGAGGTGTTTCAGTGAACAGAGGCAAGCGAACACCTGAGCCGGGGGCCCAGACATCTGCCTTCTTGCGCTGTGATTAAAATAATGCATTTGGTTTGAGTGGCTGTTAAATCATGAATTGGCAGCTCGCCATAGACCTCACCACTCCCTGATGTTACATCCGCTTCTTTATGTTCCTTTCCGGCTGTTGAACACCCCCTGAGTTTGTTTTTGTTGTTTTAATTGTTTAATGTTTATTTATTTTTGAGAGACAGAGTATGAGCTGGGAAGGGGCAGAGAGAGAGAGAGGGAGACACAGAATCCGAAGCTGTCTCTAGGCTCTAGATGTCAGAACAGAGCCCAATGTGGGGCTTGAACTCACAGAATGTGAGATCATGACCTGAGCCCAAGTCAGATGCTTAACCGACTAAGCCACCCAGGTGCCCCTGAACACTTCCTGAGTTTGTTCCCTCCATCTAGACCTCAGGGGAGTGTTTCTCAAAGTGTGGCCAGTATTACCCAGGAATTTGTTAAAATGCAGATTAATAGATTCCATTCCAGACATACTAAGTCAGAAACTTTGGGAATGGGGCCAAACGAATTGTTTTAACAAGACTTCCTGGGCATTCTGTTGCTCACCGAAGTTTGAGACCTGCTGCTCTAGACATTAGGGCCCTTGTTATCTTTCTCCCCTGGATCCATAACCCTCATTTTCCTTCACACAGGCACTCCTCGTTTGATGTCCTCATTCAGCTTTAGGAAGCTGACCACTATTGTCAATAATATTGGGATTGTTCTTACTGATTTATTATTGCTACAGTTATTTGCTGGCTTAAAATCATTGCATTGCCAAGATCCTGTTAAAAGGTCCCTAAAAGGTGAGAGTAGAGCCAAAAAGTCAGTAATGTTGGGTCATATGTCTGTCCTTCCTAGGTTGGGCTGGTAAAATACTGTAATAAAATAGATCCAGAAAACTCTGGATCTTGACAGCATGACCCAGTAGACATGAGAAGCGTACAAGAATGGTGCCTGGTGAACCTCTAAGGATGAGAATGTGCTGTTTTCTCATGTGTCAGGGAGATCACTCTCCCCAACTATGGGACAACTGTCTCGCTAGTGAGCATAAGCCCTAGAAGTGTAGAAATGAGCTTATTTATTAGAAATGCATACTGAGTGTTTACTGTGTGCCAGGCACTCTTCTGGGGGTTGTTTTTCTGTCTTCTTTGCATCTGGGGCTGGGATAGCAGAGCAGGTGACATAGTATTTACAAAGCCTTGCCTACTCATGACCCTTGGCATCTCTCCAAGGAACGTTGGCAACCAGAGCCATATCTGGCTTTACACAGGATCTTGGTTTAGGAATTGGCATTCAAATTAAGAATTAGTGATTTGCCGATTAAATTAAAAAACAAATAGAAAGAACAAAAATGTCAGAAGGTCCCTTGGAACCGGATGAATAAGGATTCCTCTTCCTATCTATTTTATTTTTACTGAAGGAACTTCTTCCCTCTCTAATTAATTGTTGATCATCTCAAATATATGCAAACATGCAAAGAAATTTATTGCAGCCCTGACGAATTCCACTGTCACTGTGACAAGTGCTGAATCAAAGTTGTTTCAACACAGATGTTTCCATTTGATAAAGAGGCACTTAAAGTAATGAATGGGAACATTTAGAAAGCTTACATATTTGGCATCAGTTTTATTAATAAAGTATTAGGAGAGCAAATATTTCATATTAAATCATACCTAACTGCTTCTCTGAAAAATAGTATAAATCTCTCCCTTCATAGAAAGGCTTTCATCTGAGACTCTCGGTGCATTTAATGAGTATTAAGTTATAAAACAGTCTCATCAGATGATGCTAAAAGACAATGATAATCTCTGTTTTGAAGAGGGAAGAATAGAGTCACCAAGGAGAAAAGCAACGTGCCTGAGTTTTCATAATCATAATAGCTACTTCTCATCTAGCACATACCATGTGGCAGGCACACTACAACACGCTTTATATGTATTCTCTTTTGATTCTCAAAAAAAGCTCTGTGAATAAGTACAGTATTGACACCCAAAAAGGTTAAGTAACTTGCTCAGTGACATAGTAATTTACCCAAGTTCATATGCATCATCTGTAGCAAAATTAGTGGCAAACACAACTGAAACCTTTCTTTTTCGGTACTGCTCTCACCTTAGTCTTCTTTATCTAATTATTTTAGGATGCGTCAAAGCCTCAAATTCCCCAGGATAACGAATTATTCACCAGTATTATTATGCTAACTAAATCATAGGCGGGGCCTGATTTCTGAGTCTGGACCGAAGCCAGTGTAGAGAAAAACTATCCAGCCCCCATTGATAGTGTGAACTTTCTGCAGCTGCACAGAGTCTCATGTGTAATGCTATTTGTGGCACAGTGGAGAAAAGCAAGGACCAGCACAAATCCTGTAGTTTTGGGGAAGTGATGCATACAGGATATTGTGATAGCCTTTCCAGCAACCACTAGCCTGAGGCGGTAGGGTAAAATATCACACCAAACCCACCCACCCCCCCCAAAATCACCAATGGCGACGTGTTGTTAATGTAGAAAGTTCACGAAAAGAACAAACAGACTCATAGCATGAGAGGGCCTCAGTTCTTACTTAAAGCCTGACTTGATGTATCAGAAAGATCAGCGGTGGAAAAGTTGTGCTCACTGCATTCTAACAGAGACGATATCCTAACATGATACAAGTCCCAGGAAAGGACAGGTGGTGGGAATCCCTTGCCCCGTCCTTCCACATTCCCTGAAAGGAGAAAGATAAAGAGAAAAATAGACACTTGGAAATGAATTACTATGGAAAAAACTTGGGCAGAGAGGAAGTCATGGAAAGAAAGAGAGAGAGAGAAAGAAAGAAAAAAGGAGAAAGGAAGAAAGAAAAAGGCCATTTGCATCAACGACCAGATGATGCTGAAATAAGTGCTTTCTGGGTCATTGGCAGCTTCTGTGTCTAGTGGAGACTGAATCTTGACCAAGCACCTGCCACGTGTAAGTCTCTGTGCTTAGTGCTTTGAGTAAACAGGCACGTGTATCCCTTACAGATCATAGTATCTAATAGTCGAGACAAGATGCAAAATAAATGAAGTCACAATGAAATGTGATAATTGTGCTAAATCACTTATACTAACAGTGTTATGGAAGCACAGAATGGTGGGGGGGGGGGGGAGGATAGATTCCTGTTGGGGGAATTTGGAGGATTTGGCATAGATCACTGGGGCAAAGAATATCAAGCAGAACAGTAAAAATTAAGGCACAGCAATGGGAAGTTAAAGAAAATGTTTAAATGAAACCAGTTGTCCAGTTTGGATAGAATGCAGGATGTGAAGGGAGGGAAGTAGAAGATGAGGCTGAGAACACGGGTAGGGAAGAGATGGAGTGAACTCTGGGGTCATCTGTGCTAAGACATGGAACATTCATTCAAGGGAAGGTCTTGGAGAGTCTTGAACAGGCGAGTGACAGGACCAACCCTGTGCCTTAGGAAGATGATCCTGGCAGCAGATCCACAGGGTAGGCCCTCTTCTTTTCCTCCTCAGGGATTACGGGATTGGGTGATCACACGCATCAGAATATAAATGAGTGAGAGGAGCGGCACTAAGGGATAACCACACTTATCTATGAAATGATTGTTTCCCAACATTGGCAGTTTATTATGGGTGATAAATGAGGAGTGATGCTGTTGATAACTGGTTGTGACACTCAAGCACGAGGTGAGAGTTGGTATAGAGTGCCAGTCTACAGCTGTTGACAACAAGAACCAAGGAAGGGTCATGGAAGCCTGTGACGTGAACACTGGCAGGAATACAGCTGTCTTCACCCATTCAGGCTGCCATTACAAAACACTACAGACTGGGGTGCTCACAACCAGACATTTATTTCTCACAGGTCCGGAGGCTAGGGAGTCTAAGACCAAGGCACCAGCAGATCTGGTGTCTGGTGAGAGCCCCCATCCAGGTACATAGATGCCTGAGTTCTCCCTGTGTCCTCACATGGTGGGAGGGGCAAGGGAGCAGTCTGGGAGCTTTTCCATAAGGGCACTAATCTCATCCATGAGGGCTCCACCTTCATGACCTAATCATCTACCAAAGGCCCCATCTTCAAATACCATCACTTTGGGGATTAGGTTTCAGCCTATGAATTTGGAGGCAACACTCAGTCTACAGCAATGTCTATAGCATTCGGTCTGCAGTGACGGCTTTGGATGAGGTCGTACCACAAGGGTGAGAAAGTGAAGAGAAGATGGTAAGCGTAGAGCCACAGGGCATGGCTGTGCATGGCACCAGCTTTACAGGTACCAGCTGTGAGTTGCAACCCCTAGATTGATGTCACACACACTCTGCTGAAGCCCTAAATACCCACCCATCTTCACCACTGGGAATTTCACAATAATCCTGGATTCTGAAGTCCTAAATAGGTCCTCAGATCACTTGGATATAAAGATATGCTGACGTGTTGTTGCTTTACTTTTAAGCAGTCTGACCCGCAGTATGCTTGATCTAGACAGACACTTGTCATATGCTGTCCCTCCGCAGCTCTTGACACAGTGCTCCCCCAGCTTCCTGTTACAGGTTGAATTATATTCTCCAGGGATTCTTATGTTGAAGCCATAATCCCTAGTTCCTCGGAATTTGACCATATTTGGAAATAAGGTTAATGTGGTTATAATTAGTTAAGATGAAGCCATCCTGGAAATAGTGGGCCCTAATCCATTAGGAATGGTGTCCTTACAAAAAGGGGAAATTTGTACACAGAGACACACACACACACACACACACACACACACACACACAGGAAGAACAATATGTGAAGATGAAGGGAGAGATAGAAGGATATTTCTATAAGCCAAAGAACATCAGATGGCCAGCAAACCACCAGAAGCGAGGGGAGAAGTATGGAATAGATTCTTCCTCACTACCCTCAAGAGGAACCAATTCTGTTGACATCTTGACTGCAGACTTCCAGTAGCCTCCGGAACCATAAGACAACAAGCTTCGACTGTTTAAGCCACTCGGTCTGTGATGATCTGTTACAGCAGCCCCAGCAAAGTAACGCACCAACCAAGGGTGCTCCCCAGCCCTGATAAGGTGGCTATCCCTGAGAGGCCTCTCTTCTGCACATGGCGGCAAGCACCATGGGATATATTGCTCTGGTGCCACATTTTCAGAATATAACTAAGGTCTTGATTAGGAAGCAAAGAAGCTAAATACATTTGTGTCTCCAGAATTTTCTCTGGTATCTAAATTTGGGGGGCTAGAAAGTAAAATCCAAGGCCCAGAGCTGAACTACTCTCACTACCAGGTTGGACACCGAGCCAACAGCTTGAGAGGTGGTCCCTGGGAGCCCCTGCTCCTGCCCGCCAGTGATTCTTTGCCCATTAACCTCACATGTTAAGTAACCGATGCCAAGCCCCCACTGCCTTCCATTCGCTCGATTCTTTAGCAGAGGGAAGAGCCTTGGTGTCACTGGGTCCTCTCTTTGAAATAGTTTCCCGTGTGAGTTTTTTCCCCAGTGCGACCTGACTCTTCTCGTCACACTGAAGTACCCTTTCATGTCTTATTTTATTGGGCCTCACAGCGTATTGCAAGCACTTGAGGGCAGGGGTTCCACTTTGATCTCTTCTCTAAAGCTCCAGTACACTGAACATAGAATTTATTTAATAGTAACCGTAAAAGGCCTTTGAAAGTAATCCTTGTAAATGGCCTTGTGACTTTTGTGATATTGAACTTGCGAAGGAATATGCGCTTGAGGTTTTTTTTTAATATATCGAGGGGAAATGCTTCTAAGAGTCTGAAGGGGTTGCCTGTAATCCAAAGAGGTTACTCAATGGAGGGGAAAATGCCTGGAGAAAACACACGGGCACAGTCTTCCATGAGGTGGCATCAGCACTAAATAAAAAAGGAAATGAGTGCTTGGGTAAACTGCTCTGGATTAGAATTGTTTGCAAGATGCACTGTCAGCTTTGGTTCAATATCACAAATCATTTCTCCTCTTCTCATGATTACAGAGCCACAACAGAGAAGAGATTTGAGTACATTTTAGTGTAGATCAGAATTCCCACCGTCAGCACTAAAAAAATTGGCATTTTGTGCAGGATAAATCTTTGTTGTGGAGGGCTTCCGGTCTGTGCATTGTAGGATGTTTAACGGCATCCCTGGCCTCTGCCCACTGGATGCCAATAGCATCCTGTCCTCCAAGTTGTGACAATCGAAAATATCTCGCAACTTGGGGCGCCTGGGTGGTGCAGTCGGTTAAGCGTCCGACTTCAGCCAGGTCACGATCTCACGGTTCGTGAGTTCGAGCCCTGCGTCAGGCTCTGGGCTGATGGCTCGGAGCCTGGAGCCTGTTTCCGATTCTGTGTCTCCCTCTCTCTCTGCCCCTCCCCCGTTCATGCTGTGTCTCTCTCTGTCCCAAAAATAAATTTAAAAAAAAAAAAAAAAAAAAAAAAGAAAATATCTCGCAACTTGACGAAATATCCTGAGAGGCAAAATCACTCCCTGTTGAGAACCACCAATCTAAATGAGGGAAGAAATGTGCTTCCAACACGTTGATTTTTGGATTCCTCCTGGGAAGGAATGAGGACACATCATGGTTGGTTTTTAGTTACCAAGAGCAAGGTACCTGGCTGAAATATTTCCCGGGAGACAGAAGCCCAGAACACCCTCATGCCTGTCCGTGGTTTCTTATTATGTCTTGTCCCTGGTTTACTGACAGTCATTAAAATATGAGCCCTGTGACCCAGTTGGTTAAGTGTCCAACTCTTGATTTCGGCGCCGGTCATGATATCATGGTTCAGTTTGTGAGTTCGAACCCCGTGTTGGGTTCCTCACTGACAGTATGGAGCCTGCTTAGGATTCTTTCTCTCCCCCTCTCTTTGCCCCTCCCCTGCTCGTGGTCTCAGTCTCTCTCTCAAAATAAATTTAAAAATTAAAAAAAAAAAAACACTTAAAAGCCCTGTAGAATTAATAATCAAGTTCACAAAAGCTTCTGGAAAATTCTAGCGTCATCCACACTAAACTCACATATCTAATCTTACCCACTTGGGAAATGAAGTTAGGTCACATCCCATTTGAGATTTATGTTACAGACTCCCATCCTGCTTGTGGCCTGAATGTCCTTCTTTCCTCTTGGAGCTTCTTTCCTGAGGGTCCTCTAGGAACCTAGGGCACCTACACAGTTTAGTGTGTTTATCTAGTTTATTATTTCCTCCAGGAGAAGAAACCAGATCTCTGGCTGTTGTTGCTTTACAGTCCCTGCCTACTGCTCTGCCCGGCTAGGGTCCTTCTTGACATGGGAGGAGGACAAACCTCTCTCCCTTAGTGTTGCACCCACCTCTGGTCCCTCTCGCCCCCTTGGGCCTGTTTTCTCAAGATGACAGAACTTTAGGTAAACAGGGCCCTCAACTCACACTCGCAAACACAGACATCCTCCCGTGCCCCCACCACGGGGCTTGAATGGCTGCTCTAGCCGTGGCCTATGCCCACACCATGCTCCTCCCTTTGTGAGGAGGAAGGCCGCCCTTCTCTTGCTCCAAGGGTGGCCCTGGTTCCTCTTGGTGCCTGGGGGGTGTGCCTGGTACTCTGGGGCGCTCCTGTGGAGATAGCACGTTCAGTATCTATAACTGCCACTGTTTCTCATCTACCATAGCACTGCAGAGAAGGCAGGGACCCTCAGATACCAGTGCTGGCTGGGTGCACTGGCTGGGCTTCACGAGGCTGCAGGCAGCTCAGCACTGCCATCGTTCCTGTTCACCCGCAGGATGACTCAGTTCTCAGAACGCCCCACTGGAGACTCCCCAGTGAGCCGCTGCAAAGGTAAAACAGTCTGATATTGGTATAGTCGGCAAGCTCTGGGTTATTGAGTCTTGTTAAACCCTTTGTTCATTTATTAAGTCATTCCGCCGGCCTTGTTTGAACACCCACCCTGTGTTGGGCCCTGATCTCACTGTGAATAGGACTGGCAAGAGCTGGTACCCTCACGGGGGGGACAAGCCATAAATGAAGAAGATGATTTTGGATTGTGATATGTGCCTGAAGGAAATTGACGAGGTAGAGTATGGAGTGTGATGGAGAGGGTGTAACTACTTCAGATACAGGCGTCAGGGAATCACCTCTAAAGAGGTGATAGTTGGTTTCAGAACTGAAGGAGTGTAAGTTCCCAGCCATGCAAGGAGCTGGGGAAGAATTCCAAGTACAGGGAACAGCTTAGGCTAAGGTCCTGACCGATAACTAATCTTGGCCAGTTTGAGAACATTACAGGGATCAGGGAGTGAGAGGAGGAGTGCCATGAGATGGGCCTGGAGAGGTGGGCAGGGGTCTGGTCTTGGAGGGCTTTGCAAGCCAAAGAAAAGAGTCTGCATTTAAGTTCAGAAAAGCCATTGAAGGGATTTAAGCAGGGAATGGCATGGTCTGTCTGACACTTTGAAAAGACCATACTCTGGCCGCTTTGTGGAGAGCGTAGTATAGGAGGAAGGAAGGGCTGGAAGCAGAGAGGCTGTTGGCAGATTATTATGGGCCAGGCTAGAGATGCTGGATGCATGGATTAAGGTGATGGGCACAGAGTTGGAGGGAAGTGGATGCATGTGAGGTACATTTTGGGCAGAATCAACAGAGTGTGCTCGTGAATTAGATGTTGGGAGAAGAACACTAAGTGGTTGGATGGTGATGCTCTTTGATGTGATGTGGACTCTGAGGGGAGAATTATATTTGGGAGCGAGAGGAATAAAATGTTCTGTTTGGGACACTCTAAGCTGGGATAATATTAGACACTCCGGGTAAAGGTACCAAGTAGGGAGCAGGATATGTGATTTTGGAGCCATCAACAGGTAGATAAGTTAGAACCACAGGCCTGGGTGAGATCACCTGGGGGACTGAGTGTAGCCAAAGACGAGAAGGGACCCTGCACCAGGGCCCCCGGCCCCCCCTCCCCGACATGAACGGTCAGGTGGAGAAGTCACACCAGGAAAGCAAACTAAGAAGGAACTGTTGTGGAGGGAAGAGGAAACCCAGGAGACTCTGGGGTCTTGGGAGCAAAGAGGTGAGTGTTTAAAGACGGAAAGAAAGATCAAATGCAACCAGTGCTTCCGAGAGGGAAGGAGGGATGAAGGAAGGCATGGAAACATGGGTTGTACATCTGATACTGCTACAGCACATGCAGGATTTTTTACGCGTCTGCCTCCCATTTGAAATAGCCTCCCTTTTGAAATTCTGGGGCGCCTGGGTGGCTCCGTCAGTTAAGCGTCTGACTGTTGATTTGGGGTCAGGTCATGATATCATGGTTCATGAGATCGAGCCCTGGGTCGGGCTCTGCTCTGTTGGGATTCTCTCTCCCTCTCTCTCTCTCTGCCCCTCCCCCATGCTTGCTTACTCTCACTCTCTCTCTCTCTCTCTCTCTCTCCCTCTCGCTCTCAAAATAAATAAAATTTAAAATAAAAATTTTAAAAAAGCAATAGTATATCCCTGAATTAAGTATTCAGGTTAGTTCTACTCGGTGAACTGTGTAAGGGATTTTGCTATTTGACTCAAAGTATGGAAACGTAAAAGATATATTCATTTATTTCACTAACATTTATCTAATGCCCATTATATGCCAGCCCCCAGAGATACAGTGGGAAAAAACGGACATGGCCCATTTCCATAGTCTGTGAGATGCTGTGGGAGGCAGAATAATGATCCCTCAAAGATGGCCATATTCTAATCCCCAAATCTGTGAATATGTTACCCCACATGGCAAAATGGAGTTTGCAGAAGTGTATAAATTATATATCTTGAAGCAGAAAGAGTATCCTAGATGATCTGGGTGGGCTCAATTTAACCATAATGTTCCTTACAGGAGGGAGGCAAGAGGGTCAAAGGCAGAGAAGGAAATGTGAGGACGGAAGCAAGAGTGAAATGGGGCCACGAGCCAAAGAATGCAAGCAGCTTCTAGAAGCTAGAAAAGACAAGGAAATGATTCTGCCCTAGAGCCTCCAGAAGGAATGCAGCCCTGCCAGCCAATTTTAGACTTTCAACCATCGGAAGTGCACAATAATAAATCTGTGTTGTCCTAAGCCACGAAGTTTTGGTAATTGGTTATTGCAGCAAGAGAAGACTAGTACAGATGCTAATCGTATTAGTACAGAAATAAAGTGAGTGCTTACTGATTGTGATACATGCTATGAAGGAAAGGAAAAGGTGTGACAAGAAGTTTCAACACTGGAACTGATTTTGATTAAGGAATCAGCAAGTCCTCTCTGAGGAGTGACCCCAGCTGGGAGCAGAAGGATGAGGAGGAGTTGGGCAGACCACGAGGGGGCAGCACACGTGGTAACAGGGGAGGCAGGAGCTCAGGGGATT
This sequence comes from Panthera pardus, assembly GCF_024362965.1. NCBI lineage: Eukaryota > Metazoa > Chordata > Mammalia > Carnivora > Felidae > Panthera > Panthera pardus. Next base: position 96,866,206 of record NW_026526810.1, on the reverse strand, counting down.
CAGGGAAGAGACAGGCAGGGTAATGAGGGTAGAGAGACCAGGGCAGTGAGTGAATTACTGGACATCCAGTTAAGTTTGAACTTCAGCTAGGCAATATATTATTTTTAGTATAAATATATCCTATCTGTATTTTATCTGACAGCAGGCATGAGGGAAACGAGATGTAGAGGTCAGATCACACAGGGCACTGCTGAAGAGCTTGAAAAGCTCGATTTTATTTTTCAGGGAAAAAACGCTTTGTGTGCACTTTTCTTAAGTTTATTTATTTGTTTTGAGAGAGATAAGAGACGGAGCGAGTGGGGAAGGGGCAGAGGCAGAGGGAGAGAGAGAGAGAATCCCAAGCAGGCTCCGTGCTGCCAGTGCAGAGCTGGATGCGGGGCTTGAACCTATGAACCCACGAGAACGTGACCTGAGCTGAAACCAAGAGTCGGACGCTTAACCGACTGACCTATTCAGGCGCCCTTGTGTGCACTTTCTGAAAGCTCATGTTAACCCCCACGTATCAAAGAAAGGTGCATGAACCACCCACATTTATACTTTTAAGTTGAAAAATTAAGAAAGGGAGGAGGATTATTGTTCCAGGGAGAGGCTGAACTGGAAGAAAAATGGCAGGGGCCCCACTGGTCCCTCCAGCTTTCATTGTAGACAACTCTGGTCACCCTCCTTTCTACTGAGCCCAGCTGCGGTCTCAAAGTCCCCCTCAAATTTGTTCTTTGTGCCACCACCACTCATTTGGTGCACGTGGCATCCATGCTGAAACCCACTGTATTTCATGGAGTCTAAGGTTTTTAAGGTGCTCCAATATTTGGTATAGGTCTTAGAAGATAATGACATGTTATTTTCTTCTTTTAATCATGTCCATTTCTTTATTCTTTGCTTCTTCTTTTCCCCTTTTTGAATTTAAACTTTAGGTAGTTAACATACAGTGCAATTGGCTTTAGAGTAGAATTCATTGATTCATCACTTACATACAATGCCCATGCTCTTCATAACAAGTGCTCTCCTTAGTACCCATCACCCATCTAGCCCCTCTCCCACCCACCTCCCTCTGTCAACCCTCAGCTTGTTGTCTATCGTTAAGAGTCTCTTGTGGCTTGTTTCCTATATGTTCATCTATTTTGTTTCTTAAGTTCCACGAGTGAAATATTATGGTATTTGTCTTTCTGTGGTTGACTTATTTCACTTAGCATAATATAGTCCAGCTCCATCCATGTCATTGCAAATGGCAAAATTTCCTTCTTTTTGACGGCTGAGGAATATTCCACTGTGTATATGTACTACATCTTCTTTTTCCATTCATCAGTCCATGGACATTTGTGCTCTCTCCATACTTTGGCTATTGTTGATATTGCTGCTATAATCATTGAGGTGCACATACCCCTTCAAATCAATATTTTTGTATCCTTTGGGCAAATACCTAATAGTTCAATTGCTGAATCATAGGGTAGGTCTATTTTCAGTTTTTTGAGGAGCCTCCATACTGTTTTCCAGAGTGGCTACACCAGTTTGCATGCCTACCAACAGTGCAGTAGGGTTCCCCTTTCTCCACATCCTCACCAATGCCTGCTGTTTCTTGTATTATTAATTTTAGCCATTCTGACAGGTCTGAGATGGTATCTTATTGTGGTTTTGATTTGTATTTCCCTGATGAGGAGTGATGTTGAGCATCTTTTCATGTGTCTGTTAGCCATCTGGATGTCTTCTTTGGAAAAGTGTCTGTTCATGTTTTCTGCTCATTTCTTAACTGGGTTATTTGTGGGATTGTTTTTGGGTGTTGAGTCTAATAAGTTCTTTATATATTTTGGATACTAAGTCTCTATCTTTTATCAGATATTTCATTTGCAAATATCTTCTCCCATCTCATAGGCTGCCTTTTAGTTTTGTTGATTGTTTCCTTCGCTGTGCAGAAGCTTTTTATCTAGTTCATTTTTGCTTTTGTTTCCCTTGCCTTCAGCGACGTGTCTAGTGAGAAGTTGCTCTGGCCAAGGTCAAAGAGGTTGCTGCCTGTATTCTCCTTTAGGATTTTGATGGTTTCCTGTCTCACATTTAGGTCTTTCATCCATTTTGAATTTATTTTTGTGTATGGTGTAAGAAAGTGGTCCAGTTTTATTCTTCTGCATGTCGCTGTCCAGTTTTCCCAACACCATTTGTTGAAGAGACTTTTTTTCATCAGATATTCTTTTCTGCTTTATCAAAGATGAGTTGACCGTATAGTTGTGGGTCCATTTCTGGGTTTTCTATTCTGTTCCATTGATCTAAGTGTCTGTTTTTGTACCAGTACCATACTGCCTTGATGACTATAGCTTTGTAATATAGTTTAAAATCCAGAATCATGATGCTTCCAGTTTTGTTTTCCTTTTTCAAGATTGCTTTGGCTTTTTGGGATCCTTTGTGGTCCATACAAATTTTAGGATTGTTTGTTCTAGCTCTGTGAAAAATGCTGGTGGTATTTTGATATAGATTGCATTAAATGTGTAGGTTGCTTTGGGTAGTATAGACATTTTAACAATGTTTGTTCTTCTAATCTGTGAGCATTATTTTCTTATTGTTTTGAATTCTTATTTTATATTTGTTGAAGGGCTCTCTTGGGCTAATTTAGACATAAAACATTAGCATCGATCTCTCAAACATATGAAAACTTAAATGCCTGAATTGTTCAAATCACTCATCAATTCTGTTTTTGAAGTCCATATTTTCTATGCTGTACCATCAAGAGTGATGGGGATATATCATTTTTCCCTCCATTATTGTCTCCAAAATTTTCTTCCAAGATGTTAACACCACATAAGATATGCTGTTGGCATTTTTTTTTTCCAGAAGGTGCCAGTGGAAGGTTTTGAAACAACAGCCAGGCTTCCTTTTCCTCCTCAGATAGTCCTTAAATGGTTTATTGATTGAAACATGAAGAGGTTGGTGTTGTTCCCTCATGCCACCAGGAATTACAATAAAGTTTACACATTCAAAGACAATGTCAATGACACCACAGCTGCCAATGGCTACCAGTGATTATACGATGTCATTAGCTCTATGACAAATCTGATTTCAGAGGTGTTAGACCTGAGACATCTGCATCTTATGAAACATGGTAATCATTATTACTAGGATGAGCTTTAATATTCCAAACTACTGTCATCTTCTGGAAAAATGAAATTATCAGCTAAGCACAAGTTAATTGGTTGTTTATATGAAATCATGCTCAAAGGAGTGTCTTTTTCCTTAGCACCCAGGGGCCAGTGCAGAAACTTTTATCAACAGTAGTGGGGGTTGAGCATGGAAAGAAATGGTGGTTGAAACCAAGGTTAGTTAGGAGTTCATCAAAATAAGGTTGGAAATCACCTCTTGATTTCACCTTAGAAAGTGACCTCATTGCTATTTCACTTATCAGTGGGCAAGTATGGGATAAACTAATAAAATGAAGTAAGGCAATTAAAGTCTAATGAAGCTCTAAGATCAAGCATCCCAAATAGGCAGAAAGTCCAGCAATAGAGACTGTGTGTTAACACAATGATTATTTGTGTTTATAGATTAGAATTAATTATGTAATCCTCACTGTCGTGTTCAAATAAAACAATCTATAATAATTTCCAATGACTTTTAGTAAAACAGGGGATCATAAGCCTAGACATTACTTACACCCACCACTTTTAAGACTGCAGTGTTCCTCAGTTAATCTAGACAGATGAAAACTGCTTTATCTTCATAAAGATGTCCATGTCCTCCATAAAAAAACCAAAGAGTTCATAAATTGTGACATATTAATATGTAGTGTCTTGTTCTATGTGATAGCTAAAGTATTAAAATTTTGTAGGTGATCTTTTCTTTTTTATAAATCAAATATTTTTTTATTTGTGCCACAGAATGTTGACATTTAAAAGAACAATGGGATGAATCATTTTCTCGTAATTCCTAGTTCATTCATTTTGTGAGTTTGAAGGCTTAAGTATGGAATTTTCTTGAAATAGGTCACAACTACAACTGACTAGTTACAAACCTTCAGCAAGAAAATGTGTCTACGTTTCCTCCTATTAGTTCTTTTGAAGAGTATTTTTTGCTTTATTGCTGATTTTTGCTGTCTATGGCCATCCAGTCCAACACACTTATTCAAAAGATGAGGACACTGAAGCCCAGAGAGATTAGGCTTACCTGGTGGTTCAGGTCCCTGGCATCTTATTCCAGGATTATTTCTGATGACACTTATAAAATGTTCACTGAAACTGAGAGATGGTATTGTTTATCACCACCTTATTTTAAAAACCGTCTCTATTTTTTTAATGTTTATTTATTATTGCAAAAGATGGTGCAAGTGGGGGAGTGGCAGAGAGAGAGGGTGAGGGAGGACCTGACGTGGGCTTTTCGCTGACAGCAACGAGACCTCTGTGGGGCTTGAACCCACGAACTGTGAGATCATGACCTGAGCCAAAGTCACATGTTCAACTGACTGAGCCACCCAGGCACCCCTAAAACTAGAGATGGTTTTTTAGGGGCACCTGGGTAGCTCAGTGAGTTAAGTGTCTGACACTTCATTTTGGCTCAGGTCGTGATCTCACGGTTCGTGAGTTTGAGCCCCACATCGTGCTCAATACCAACGGCACAGAGCCTGCTTGGGATTCTCTCTCTCTCTCCCTCTCTCTCTCTGGAGAAAGAAATAAATAAACTTAAAAAAAATCTTTATTTTTAAATTTAGCATGTCCATGATCATCTTTTCTCTGAGTAAATAATACGCAACAGGAGCTTCTGATATTGAACAGAAAAAGGCTTAGATTGTATAGCTAATTACCTCTGCTTCCTTTCTAAGCCTAGTTTTTGTTCACAGGACATCTGTTTCTTTAGAACACTGTATTGATTTTCACTTTTGTAATAATGCCTTCAAGCAAGAAAAATGAATTTTTAAAAAGACTAAAAGCCATTATGTTTGTGTGTGCACTCAGACCCATTAACCAATTAATTCATGGCTCATGTAAACTTTTATTTTCTCTTACTTCATAAATTCCACAGTATATCACCTGTCTGGCTCCAGTCAGGTCTATGTGAGTTCTACTTTTACATTAATATCATTTGTAAACCTTCACCTGATTCCTTTTGAGTCTCAAGTGGTTCTTTTTACAGATCAAACACAAAAATATTTATCTTTTCTAGGTAATATTTTGATAGAGATAATATATGTGAACAAACATGGGAAATATGTTATCCAAAATATGTGGGGCACCTGGGTGGCTCAGTCGGTTAAGCATCCAACACTTAACTGACTGAGCCACCCAGGCGCCCCTCAATGATTTATTATGAGATGTGCGTTGTTATAGTTTTATAAGGAAGGGGTTGTAGTGAATGGAGAAGACAGAAGAATTTTAATATAGAAGAAAGGGCTGGTCTTTGGCAGCTTTGAGGAAAGGTTTGCTTTTTCAAGCTGGACTTAAGATGATATCTCACATATTCATGATGCTGATGGATACCATGAGCTAAACAGGGTTTCTTAAGGGTCTTCTGGATAGATTATCCTGTTTTCCCTGCATTACTCCAGGACATCTGGGAGGCCATGTTTTCTAAGGCAGGAGGTTTGCTGGTAGAAATAGTAATCGTCATGTGTACTTGTAGATTCATGATGAGTACACCTAGCAGTCTAGTAGATTTAGACCATTGTCATTTATGCAATAAATTGAAATCAGTACCTTGACCCGCATTTCTTTTTTTTTTAATTAAATTTATTTTTTTTTAAATTTACATCCAAGTTAGTTAACATATAGTGCAACAATGATTTCAGGAGTAGATTCCTTAATGCCTCTTACCCATTTAGCGCATCCCCCCTCCCACAACCCCTCCAGTAACCCTCTGTTTGTTCTCCATATTTAAGAGGCTCTTATGTTTTGTCCCCCTCCCTGTTTTTATATTATTTTTGCTTCCATTTCCTTCCATTTCATCTGTTTTGCATCTTAAATTCCTCATGTGAGTGAAGCCATATGATATTTGTCTTTCTCTACTAATTTTGCTTAGAATAATACCCTCTAGTTCCATCCATGTAGCTGCAAATGGCAAGATTTCATTGTTTTTGATTGCCGAGTAATACTCCATTGTATATGTATACCACATCGTCTTTATCCATTCATCCATCGATGGACATTTGGGCTCTTTCCATACTTTGGCTATCGTTGATAGTGCTGCTATAAACATTGGGGTGCACGTGCCCCTTCAAAACAACACAACTGTATCCTTTGGATAAATACCTAATATTTATTGCTGGATCATGGGGTAGTTCTATTTTAGTTTTTTGAGGAACATCCATACTGTTTTCCAGAGTGGCTGCTCCAGTTTGCATTCCCACCAGCAGTGCAAAAGAGATCCTCTTTCTCTGCATCCTTGCCAACATCTGTTGTTGCCTGAGTTGTTAATGTGAGCCATTCTGACAGGTGTGAGGTGGTATCTCAATATGGTTTTGATTTGTATTTCCCTGATGATGAGTGATGTTGAGCATTTTTTCATGTGTTAGTTGGCCATCTGGATGTCTTCTTTGCAGAAGTGTCTATTCATGTCTTTTGCCCATTTCTTCACTGGATTATTTGTTTCTTGGGTGTTGAGTTTGATAAGTTCTTTATAGATTTTGGATACTAACACTTTATCTGATATGTTGTTTGCAAATATCTTCTCCCATTCCGTCAGTTTCCTTTCAGTTTTGCTGATTGTTTCCTTTGCTGTGCAGAAGCTTTTTATTTTGATGAGGTCCCAGTAGTTCATTTTTGCTTTTGTTTCCCTTGCCTCTGGAGACGTGTTGAGTAAGAAGTTGCTGTGGCCAAGGTCAAAGAGGTTTTGCCTGCCCTTCTCCTTGAGGATTTTGATGGTTTCCTGTCTTACATTGAGGTCTTTCATCCATTTTGAGTTTATTTTTGTGTATGGTGTAAGAAAGTGGTCCAGGTCCATTCTTCTGCATGCCACTGTCCAGTTTTCCCAGCACCACTTGCTGAAGAGACTGTCTTTCTTCCATTGGATATTCGTTCCTGCTTTGTCACAGATTAGCTGGCCATATGTTTGTGAGTCCATTCGTGGGTTCTCTATTCTGTTCCATTGACCTGAGTGTCTGTTTTTGTGCCAGTACCATGCTGTCCTGATGATTACAGCTTTGTAGTATAGCTTGAAGTCTGGGATTGTGATGCTTTCTGCTTTGGTTTTCTTTTTCAAGATTCCTTTGGCAATGTGGGGTCTTTTCTGGTTCCATGCAAATTTTAGGATTGTTTGTTCTAGCTCTGTGAAGAATGGTGGAGTTATTTTGGTAGGGATTACATTGAATATGTAGATTGCTTTTGGTAATATCGGCATTTTAACAATATTTGTTCTTCCTATCCAGGAGCATGGAATATTTTTCCCTTTTTTTGTGTGTCTTCTTCAATCTCTTTCATAAGCTTTCTATAGTTTTCGGTGTACAGATTTTTCACCTCTTTGGTTAGGTTTATTCCTAGCTATTTCATGGGTTTTGGTGCAGTTGTAAGTGGGATTGATTCCTTGATTTCTCTTTCTGTCGCTTCATTGTTGGTGTGTAGGAATGCAACCAATTTCTGTGCATTGATTTTATATCCTGCCACTTTGCTGAATTCATGAATCAGTCCTAGCAGTTTTTTGGTGGGATCTTTTGGGTTTTCCATATAGAGTATCATGTCATCTGCGAAGAGTGAAAGTTTGACCTCTTCCTGGTCGATTTGGATGACTTTTATTTCTTTGTGTTGTCTGATTGCTGAGGCTAAGACTTCCAAAACTATGTTGAATAACAGTGGCGAGAGTGGACATCCCTGTCTTGTTCCTGACCTTAGGGGGAAAGCTCTCAGTTTTTCCCCATTGAGGATGATATTAGCATTGGATCTTCATATATGGCTTTTATGATCTTGAGATATGCTCCTTCTATCCCTACTTTCTTGAGGGTTTTTATCAAGAAAGGATGCTGTATTTTGTTAAATGCTTTCTCTGATCTATTGAGAGGATCATATGGTTCTTGTCCTTTCTTTTATTGATGTGATGTATCACGTTAATTGTTTTTCAGATATTGAACCAGCCCTGCATCCCAGGTATAAATCCCACTTGCTCGTGGTGAATAATTTTTTTAATGTATTGTTGGATCTGGTTGGCCTATATCTTGTTGAGGATTTTTGCATCCATGTTTATCAGGGAAATTGGTCTGTAGTTCTCCTTTTTAGTGGAGTCTTTGCTTTTGGAATCAAGGTAATGCTGGCTTCATAGAAAGAGTTTGAAAGTTTTCCTTCCATTTCTATTTTTTGGAACAGCTTCAAGATAATAGGTGTTAACTCTTCCTTAAATGTTTGGTAGAATTCCCCTGGAAAGCCATCTGGCCCTGGACTCTTGTTTTTTGGCAGATTTTTGATTACTAATTTGATTTCCTTACTGTTTATGGGTCTGTGCAAATTTTCTATTTCTTCCTGTTTCAGTTTTGGTAGTGTATATGTTTCCAGAAATTTTTCCATTTCTTCCAGATTGCCCATTTTATTGGCGTATAATGGCTCATAATATTCTCTTATTATTGTTTTTATTTCTGCTGTATTGGTTGTCATCTCTCCTCTTTCATTTTTGATTTTATTTATTTAGGTCCTTTCCTTTTTCTTTTTGATCAAACTGGCTAGTGGTTTATCAATTTTGTTAATTCTTTCAAAGAACCAGCTTCTGGTTTCATTGATCTGTTCTACTGATTTTTTTTTTTTTTTTTTTTTTTTTTGGTTTCGATAGCATTGATTTCTGCTCTAGTCTTTATTATTTCCTGTCTTCTGCTGGTTTTTAGGTTTAATTTGCTGTTCTTTTTTCCAGCTCTTTAAGGTGTAACATTAGGTTGTGTATCTGAGACCTTTCTTTCTTCTTCAGGAAGGCCTGGATTGCTATATACTTCCCTCTTATGACTACCTTTGCTGTGTCCCAGAGGTTTTGGGCTGTGGTGTTATCATTTTCATTGACTTCCATGTACTTTTTAATTTCCTCTTTAACTTCTTGGTTAGCCCATTCATTCTTTAATAGGATGTCCTTTGGTCTCCAAGTATTTGATATCTTTCCAAATTTTTTCTTGTGGTTGATTTCAAGTTTCACAGTGTTGTGATCTGAAAATATGCATGGTATGATCTCAATCTTTTTGTATTTGTTGAGGGCTGATTTGTCTTGACCCACATTTCTAAATAAATTACCAGGCCTCTCATCAAGAAGGCAGTAATGTTCCTGGAATTATTTTAATATGGACTTACGAGATCTTCAATATGAGATCATGTTGCAAAGTTTTGTCTGACACTAATGAAACATATAAATATGTCCTTTATTTGACTTATGTTTTGGTGCACAATAAACTAAGCATAATCATGAACCAATATGAAATTTTATAGATCCAAGCTAATCTCAAACAGAAAATACAGTATTGACATGGCATGGGGAGATGGAGATTTCTTGATGAATCTTCTGTCTTTTTAATTTATACACATAGATAAAAGAGGGTGAGAAATGGTTTCACAAGAGAAAAAGAAGTGGGATAGTTTCTTCACTAATGAGGCAGGATACATTTGGGGCAAGAAATAGGCAATATGGCAATTTGGGGGCATCTCTCATTATTTCTTGTCAGGTCAAATGCTGTGTAATTGACCTAATCTTCAGTGTGGCTCAAGAAGTTGTTTTTCAAATTGTTTTCTAAGAGCTGGCAGTGGGTGATTAGGTCAGCTGTTAATAACTTCCTTTGTTTAGGGTGATTGAAATGGGCATGACTCCTTAATTTACAAGTGACAGATCCTTAACTCAAACTGGGTTCAGAAAACAAAACAAAACAAAAAATAATAAAACAAGGGGTGCCTGGGCAGCTCATTCAGTTAAGCAACGGACTCTTGGATTCTGCTCAGGTCATGATCTCACGGTTCGTGAGATCTAGCCCCACATTGGGCTCTACCAGTAGAGCTTGCTTGGGATTCTCTAATTCTCGCTCTCTGCCCCTCCCCCACTCATGCTCTCTCCTCTCTCAAAATAAATACATAAACTTTAAAAAGAAACAAACAAAAAAACCAGAATTTACTGTCTTGTGAAACTGAAAAGTCCAGGGGATGTATCGAGTTCAGGTGAGGCCTGATACGAGTGCCAAAACCATGATGACCCTGTCTCTCTCCATTTTCTTTTGAGGCAATGATGATGCCAATAACTCTAGGATTTCATTTTACCAATACACGTTATCTCAACAATGAAAAAGCACTCTTCCATACGATTCTGGTGAGAGTCCTGGAGCTGGCCCTCACTGCTTTGAGTCTTTTGTGGCCAAGTTATGGAATAGGCTGATTGACCAGCACAGGGTCATGTGTCCATCTCTGACTCAGGGGCATCCGGGGAGGAGGGGTCCAGGTTCACCTAAACAATAGATCTAGAGTGGAATGGGGGTGGTTCCTCATAGGAAAATCCTAGGCGCTTATCGTGAAGAAGTGGTTTGGGGCAGGCAAGAGTAATGTGTGTTCCCTCCAGCCTTTCTCTGCCATAGCCTTTCTCAAGACAGAAAGGCTGGCTCTTGCTTTAGTCCCACTTGACTCTAAAACACCAAACTAGCTGATTTCATGCCCTAGTCTCCTCAGGAAATGTTTGTAATAATGTTCGTGTAAAATTCTATTAAAACGGTAATTTAGAATATGTAAAACAGTAGAGTCTAATGGTGATAATTCCTTTTAGAGGTGACTTTTAGCACCTCCATCAATTAGTTTGGAAGATTGAGCCTCCTTTTTAGTATGGTAGTCCTGGCTGGAAGCTTCCTCGGGAGGATCTCATTTCATATATTCATATATTTGCATGTGTTTCCATGTAATATGCATAAGACTTCAGGCTTTTTTTGTAAATTAAATTTCTATTATACCAGTTAAGGTCAGAATTTTTAGTTTCTTGTCTCTTCACTTCTTACCACCTACCTACTATCTATGACTGAATATTAGAAGCCTATAGCCAGAGACTGAGCATGAGGTGCAGTATTTCTACATTCTTTTGTCTTTCATTTCTGCTATTTGTCCAATGATCTCCAGAGCCTTTGAGAGTAGTGTATGGGGAGTATGACCTGCGTGGTTCCATAACTTAAACATATTTATCACATCTCCTTCCTTAGCGTGTGGTGATATAACATCAAGAAAAGGAAACGTTCATTTTTTTTCTCTATGTCAATATCAATAGTGTCTGAAAATCATACCCTCATATCCTATTGACTTAGCTGAATGGAACCATAGGACAACAATAGGGTTGTTTGAGGATTAAATAAGGTAAGGACCTAATAGAATCATTAGAGCTTAAGAGCCTATCTTAGCTTACATTCCTCTTCATCACCTGTATGAACTTGGGCTGGTTCCTTCACCTGCATATGTGCTTGAGTTTCCTTCTCTGTAAAATGGGCTAATAATAGTACTTAGGAATATGATGGAATCTTCATAGGAATCTTCATAGGAATATGATGTAAACTAACAAGAGCCGATGTATATCAAACAATTCAAAGAGTTCCAAGAAATTGCCTCTCTCACACAAACTGGCTGATTATGATGTCCCTCCCCATCTCTCAGTTCCTGGGTTTCCCAAACCCCATTCTTTTGTGGTCATGTCACCTCTCTTGGGAGTCATCTTGGACAGAAGCTCTTCTAAGACCAGCAGGCCGGCTCCCTCGATGGTCCCCAGCATATGGACATACCGATTAGCCCAGTCATTGGAAGAAGGGCTACTTGCTCCCAGTGCTGCTCTTTATACACCGTTGTCACACAGGGACGTCTCCAGCTGCCAAATTCCACCTTTTAACTTCTCTTGGGGAGACTCAGGTTGCAGACCTTATGAACCCCAGACCCCAGTGGACACATGCCAAGTTGCCCCTCCACCCAAAGACAGGAAAAAGCACCCCCCTCCCGCACCTCGAGGTGAGGGGTGTGAGGGGGCCATGGCACAGCATATCAATAACTCTCTCCAGAGAGGTCTCTTTTACAAGTGGGCTTAGGTGATGTGCCCTGACTTTAAGATCAGGGGCATATTTGACAACTTTTATATTGTTTTCTGCCTTCGTGGCCTCATCCAAAACTGAAGGAGGAAGGATTCAATTTTAGGATGCTACTTTAGCCGTTACTGTTGTCAGCATCCAGAATCCTGTAGAAAAACAGGCACTTGAACTGAAGGTTCATTGACTGGTTTCAGAGTGCCATGACTTACTATTCACTCAAAGCAAGTCACGTGGTTTTTCTAAGCCTTGGTTTTCTCATCTATAAATTGGGATCAATATCCCTTCATCTGTGTAAGAGCCAATGAGATAATATATGCAAAATGCTTTGTAAACCAAAAAAGTACTTTTATGTATAATAAAGTGATAAGTTTTTTTCTTAACTAGAGCCTTATAGTTTGTTGTCTAGTTATGTTCTACTCAATAAACATCAGTCTGTGTTTTGTGTTTTGTTGGTAGATAGAATTTTTCTGAGAAAGAAAACATTTCGAATCACTTTGTATAATATAAAAAGAATAAGGAGGGCTCTGTTGGCCTCTGTGATTCATAAAATGTTTCTAATGATGTGAGGTTGCTAGATTTTGCACAGAAGAATACAGAATGCCCAGTTAAATGTGAATCTGGCAAATAATGAATAATTTTTAATATAAGTCCATCCCACATATTGTATGGGATTTTATCTGGTAACCCCACTAATAAGTACCAGTGGACTCTGAGCAGAAATCCTACCTAATTTGTCTTTATATTTCCAGATTCTGGCACAATGCCTGGCCCCTAGCAATCGCTTAATACTTGATTCCGGAATAAAACAATATTAGAAGATGTACTTGGAAACCTGTTGGCCAGGTGACAAATTACTTTTAGCCACACTTTTGAGCTTTGGGTTTCCTCGTCAGTTAAGCAAAGATAAGTGCCATCCAGATGAATGGAGGTGACATGACATGGGGTATTTGAGCAGTCTTTATAAATTGTGAAAGCAGCCTACAGTGCATTACAAACTGCACAAGGAATACATTGCTGAGAATGGTATTTTCCGGGTGGCCTCAGCAATGAAGAGTAGAAAGTAAATTTTCAAAATGTTTTGGTAACGTGTTGAGTGTGTAAATCCATTGTACAGAGAACAGTCTCTCTCAGGCTATTTCCTTCCCCTACCCTTGCCCCACCCCCTCAGAAGAGCCTTCGCCCAGTGGTTAAGCTTGAATGGGTTTCTACAAGGAATTAAACAGTGCCGAGCTCCTCCTGGTTCTCCTAGCTGCCTGCATGCCCATCGCTGCTCCCCTCATGTCTTGGGCTAATTTGGTGATTGTGAAGCAATCATGAAGGCTCACTGTGGAAGTCCCTGGCAACTTTCTTGAGGCATCTATTAAAAGCATGCAACACCTCCTTCAGCAAATCAACAACAAGATCCTAAACAGGAGCAAAAGCTGTTTGACTTCACCTGGTATAGCCAGGAAGCTCTGAGTTGGGGCTCGATTCTCCCTTGCTGCGCTAACATTTTCACATGCTGTTGAGGAGTGAGTGGTTTCTCAGTGTCATATGTGTTGGTGTAATTACATACACTGGCATAAATTGTTTGATGGAATTTCTCAAACTTATTTAAATTTGTTCTCAGAAATCAAAACAGTTCATTAGCGCCCAAGAATACATTTGTAATTCCTGGAAAATAATTTCTTTTGGCATTTCAAATGCGGCGTATTCAGCCATCATCCTTGAGGCCTTTCTGAATTTCAGTTCACAGATGCTTATTTAGTAAGCATCTGCCTCCTTTACTGGCTCCAGATCCACCTCATCTCTCAATGTTAGAGGCCTGGAGGCTCCGTACTGGTTCCTCTTCGGCTCTGTGTGTTAGTTGACTTCACCCAAACTTGTAGAGATTTAAAAAATCTCCCCGCTGATGATTCTCCAGCTAAGTGTTATCTTCTGAGCAACAGACTGCAATCCAGCAGCCTTTAGGACACCTCCCCCTCCACCTTGGATGTCTCTTAGACTTCTCAAACTAAACACACCTGAAATGGATCACTTAGTCTTCCCATCATCCATCTCCCATATTTGTTCTTTCTCCAGCATTCGGTAATGTCCATCCGGTTGCAAAAGCCAGAAATATAGGGCTTGTTCTTAATGCTTTCCCTTTCTCATCTTCTACCTTCTACCCCTCTCCTGGCTTGGACTGGATAATCTGTCACCAAATCTTGCCAGGTGTCTCTTTGACCATTCTGGTCAAAGCCACCATGGCTCACCTGAAGTCTCCACTCCATTACAGTCCACTCTCCAGTTATCCCAGTGGTCCTTTTAAACTATTCATAAGGCCAGCTTTCTTCCCTGTTTAAGACCACCGAATAGCTTTAAATTATACTTAGAAAAAAAAAATCCATGAAGCTGGCCTTTTCTGCTTTATGTCACACCCATGTATTTCCCACTCATGACAGTACAGCCACCTAGGCATTTTCTGTTTCTCCAATGAACTGTGCTGTACCCTGCCACAGGACATTTGCATATGCTTCCCTTGCTGTGGAATAGCTTATCCTCCACCCAGTTCATTACTTCTTATCATCCAGATCTTTCAGCTCCTATATCACCTCCATAGCATAGAATGTACACTTAGAGCCTTGTCCATATTGTTTAATGATATATCTCCAAAATCTTGCACAGAGCTAGCACATACTAGATACTCAATATGTCTTGCACAATGAATGAAAAAAATAAAAAAAAAGAAATGAATGAACTGTAGATTAGATCTGGTCCCTTTGTTATTGATTCTTGTAACATCATTCCCTTTCTTTTATCCATACTTATCCCAATTTATATTTCCTAGTAAGGTTTATTTGCTCCGTTTAATCTCTTCATCTCGACTTATGGGAACAGGGACCATGTCTGGTTTTGCTTCCCATTTTATTTTCAGGGCCTAGCACATCCCTAGCATGTGACGGGTGCCCACTACCTTGTTGGTTGTGGTTGTCCTGCGAAATTTTGGGTCCTTATCTCACTCAGCAGCTTTTGGCACAGCTGAGCCCACTGTCCCTGAAGCACACCTCCCTTCCCCTACTTCTGGACTCTGGCCCTCCTGCTTTCCCTTTGCTGGTCTCATTTTCCTCACTTTCATAAGTGGGCTTCTTTCCTTCTTTTAGACCCTTAGACATTAGTGTTCCAACTGGGGTGGACTCATCCTGTGGAATACTACTTGGCAATAAGAAGGAACAAACTATTGATACACATGCCAGTGTTGGATGGATCTCCACGGTCTTATGCTATAGGGAGGTTTTGCGGGGGGGGGGGGGGGGTGACAAAGCTGTTGCGTATCCTGTGGTGGTGGCTAGACAAATCTATACATGCAATAGGATGCTTGGTGAAAGTTCCACAGGATGTCTCTGTACAATTTTTGCAGCTTCTATTTCGAACCAAAAAGTTTTTTTTAAGGTAGTATTTTCCAGGGCTCAGCCCGAGGCCTGATTTTCTCTACCTCCTGCAGCTCTCCCTGCAAGTTGTCAGCCCCTCCCATGACTGTAGTCTCTGCACCGATGCTCTCGGCTCATCGAGAGTCCAGTCTTGGCATCCAAGTGCATAGCAACCTGTCAGAACTATCCGTGCTGGTTGTGAGTAAATTGATGCATATGTAGTGGTAATTTCCGCGATCACAAAATGAGAAAATTCAGTTTCTTTTCTGTTTATGGAAACATTTTACTCTTGGAGGTTCTATACAAATTAATCATCTTTCACCAAAGTCAAAATGTTTACCCTGGGGTACTAGTCTTTCCGTGTGATTTGCCCATGAACTCAACATTTTTCCAGAGATTTTGTTGCCTTTGCTTCCTTCTGGTTGCACTGGAAGTACTGTGGAAATACTATGCTTCAGTTACATTTATACACACACACACACACACACACACATCTTTATTTATTTAAAAAAATTTATTTATTTTGAGAAAGGTAATGCTTTATTAGTTTAGCAACCCTGCTGTACTTTTAGTGGGAAGCAATCTTAATTTTCCCTTTCATTTTTCACAGTTTTGCACTGTGCCTAACAATTGCTTAAGAGAACAATTTTAGTGGAGGTCAAACATGGCTTGAACATGTGGCACATGGTTTCCCAGGGAAACAGCACATCAGCGCTTGTGGCTTCTAGCAGCATCTCCAGAACAGCACCTGGACACCAGCCACAGCAGAGTGTTTGCTATAGAATAGGAGACTCAACCCACCTCAGAAAAAGCACTGTGGACAAGGCGAACCATTTCAAAAGATGAAGAAACATTCTTCAAGAGTGATGCCCCTTAGCATCCTACGGTGTTTCTGAACGAAACTCACCTCTCTCAGATGGTAAATGCTATTTTACTGGGCGTTTGTCCTTCTCCGTGTGGCTGGGTTTTATGCTCTTCAGGCTCATTATTATTGTTACTGTGTTTATATTCTCTGTAGAAATCCTTGAGATACAGCTTAAATTACCTATTGCCAACATTCGGGTTTTACTCAAAGAATTGGCAGTTTGGAGATGAAAATTATTTTAGAGAAAATTTGTTAGATTCTGCAAAAGAGGAAAGTTTTAAAAGTTGCTTAGATTTGACTTACTTAGGTATCAGTTTGGCGCTTGAACTCTCCTTGAATTCTAATTACTGCAGTCTCTGTCTTTGACTTCTCTAATATTTCAGTAATTATACTTAGTTGCCATTCTTTTCACAACAGGCATAAGGAAAGTATAGAAAGTAAGACTTCTGTACTAGAGTCTAAGGTTTGAAGAAATAAAGGAATACAAAAGAAATTGAACACAATGTTTCTTTTCCTACATGGTTGAATTGAGATCCTTGTCAGCGCAACTGACCTAGGACATTTGTTGTAAGCTTGTGAAGGGGAAAACAACATTAATTGTTTAAGCTGAATCTGTCAGTCCTTTTGACTCATAGACATTAACTAATACTGAATCTTACAGACTCACCATACATTGAATCCTGGTTTGTTTCTTTGTTTGTCTAAGGAAAAAAATTACAATTCTCTCTTTACCAACCCTGCCTGTGTTGGTTTAGACATCAGAGTTTTAAGTACTGTATTGGTAAATTGACAGTGTCTTTATTTAATGAATATTTTACAGTTACTTTTACTAAGAACTGCTTTATAAGTATTGTATCCAAGAATGGATAATGTGATCATTTCTGTTATATTACTTCTCCGGTTCATCTGGGAGACTGTGTATTTCATTCATATTTCTGTGATGAATAAAAATAAACATCAAATTAATTAGGCGGAAAGCTCAGCTAAGCCATAGTAAAGTTTTAACTAAAAAACGTTTTTTATTAAAACAAATTTTTAATGTTTATTTTTTTAATTTCTTTTTTTACATTTATTTTTGAGAGAGAGAGAGAGACAGAGCACAAGTGGAGAAGGGGCAGAGAGAGAAGGAGACACAGAATCCAAACTAGGCCCCAGGCTCTGAGCTGTCAGCACAGAGCCCGACGCAGGGCTCGAACTCACAACCGTGAGATCATGACCTTAGCCCAAGTCGGATGCTCAACTGACTGAGCCATCCTGGTGCCCCTTTAATGTTTATTTTTGAGAGAGAGGGGAGGGGCAGAGAGAGAAGGAGACACAGAATCCGAAGCGGGCTTCAGGCTCTGAGCTCTCAGCACAGAGCCCTACACGGGGCTCCAACCCACGAACTATGAGATCATGACTTGAGCTGAAGTCGGACACTTAACCGACTGAGCCACCCAGGTGCCCCCAAAATGCCTCTTTTTAAAAAGGCAGTTGAATTATTTCAAGTAGATACAGTTTCATAAACAATTAGCCAGCAAAGTTTTGCTTAGACTTGATCTAAGGAATGTATGCTTCTGCTAGCTAGCATACTCACTGTTGATATTGGATATGAAGATGATGCTTGCAGAGGGCTCTGGCAGGTTTACCGTCCTTCCTCAATCTATTGCACTACTCTCCGTGTATCCACCAGATCCTTCTTCGAGGTCACAAAACTAAACCCCAATCTGGTTTATGTCCGGTTGGTCACAAAATGTAAAATACCCAAATCCCAGATAGTGTACTTTTATGTTCATCCTCAAACAAGCGACAGGGCCTGAAAAATCTCCCATTACTTCCAATCGGCAAAGCTGGAGAAAAGAGCACACTGTTTTCCAGCTGCTGATTTTACGTACAGAAGCTAGTGTTCTAAAAACCATATGTTGCAGGTGCCTTTGGATGGGCTTGAATTATAATTTGCTCGGTGTTACCATAGACCAGGGAAGAGAAGAGGGAGCATTTGAAGACTGCATTGTCACGTGGTGTATTCTCTTGCCGTTAGCTAGGAAAATCCCACCTTCACTTCCAGGGGATAAAAATCTCAGGTTTTTCTTTCTTTCTTTTAAAATGTTTATTCCTTTTTGAGACAGAGACAGCATAGCAGGGGAGGGGCAGAGAGAGAGGGAGACACAGAATCCGAAGCAGGCTCCAGGCTGAGCTGTCAGCATAGAGCCTGATCAGAGGCTTGAAATCAGGAACCGTGAGATCATGACCTGAGCTGAAGGTGGACACAACCAATGTGAGCCAGCTAGGCACCACTGTTTTTTTTCCTTCTTTCTTTCTTTCTTTTCTTTCTTTCTTTCTTTCTTTCTTTCTTTCTTTCTTTCTTTCTTTCCTTCTTTCTCTTTCTTTCTTTCTTTCTTTCTTTCTTTCTTTCTTTCTTTCTTTCTTTCTTTCTTTCTTTCTTTCTTTCTTAATGTTTATTTTTGAGAGAAAGATAGACAAGCAGGGGAGGGGCAGAGAGTGAGGGGTCAGAGGATCTGAAGAGGGTACCGTGCTGTCAGCAGAGAGCCTGATGAGGGGCCCGAACTCGAGAACCGTGAGATCGTGACCTGAGCCGAAGTCAGATGCTTAACTGACTGAGCCACCCAAGTACCCCAAACCTCATATTTTACCTTAAGGTTTTTCAAAAAGAAAAGTCCTCCTCTCCTTTTTAGAATCACTACTCTAATGATGATCAATCTTTACTGTTTGGAATTCCTTCCTTAAATTGTCTTTATGTTAGCCAAAGTCTTTACTGTTACATTTTGATTTTCCTTCCTAGGGAACACATTCAGTTTGAAACTCTACCTCCATTTCTCAATCCACATATGGAATAATTCATATTTGATGATCTCTAAGTTCCATCCAGCTCTTACTGTCCTTTTAGCACTTACACCAACCTACAGAGTGGTGGTTCTTGACCTTTTGGGGGACACAGATTCTGTGTTGAGTAGCCAATTAAAGTCACGGAACATCTCCCCAGTGATATGTACATACACACAGTTTTTAGATATAATTTCCCAACACGTGGGGAACTCCTGAAACCCTTGGACCCTGGGTAAAGAGCCCCTGATGGAGCACATGCATCTTTTCATGTGTGAGTTCAGAATTAACTGCATTTAGGCATTACTGGTAAAGAATTAAGGCATTACTGATGCCTTATGCATGACTGGATTCTTTAAATCAAATATACAAAGTTTTCCAACATTTTCCTTTCAAGTCTTGGCCATGTCATCAATCTGTTTTACTCATGTACTAATGTACTAATAATAAAATCTAAATGTTAGATAGAAACACTTAAGGCTAGTTTTAAATCTTCTCTCAGATCCCACCTGACATGATTTTATTACTGAAATGCAAAAAGAAAATAAATCTCATCAAAAGACAGCATCATTATTTACCCCAAGGACAAGCAGACTCTATTGTATTTAGATGGCATTGTCAAAGTGCTTTCTGTTGCCTACACATTGGGTAGGAGTTTATCTTATTTTTTGGATAAGAGAGACATTTAATTTTTGGAAAACAAATGAAATTATCATGAAATGGCAGGCAGTGTATGCCAGATTTCCTACTATGTTGCTTGGCTGACTTCTCTTGGACTCCTGCTTAATATCACTTCCCCAGGAAGAGTTGTCTGAGCCTCATGCCTGGTTAAATGCCCCAGTCACTGCTCATGCAGACCCACTTTACCTCTCCTATTACAGTTATCTGTGCTTATCTGTACTTATCTGTATTATTGCAATTGCCCATCGGGGTCTACATTTCCCTAAAGACTTTCAATTCTGTGAGGGCAGTGACTTGCTCGTTCACAGTTATTTTCCCAGCACCTAAATGGTTCCTAGATGTGCAGCATATTGAGTAAATGTTTGTCGAGATAATGGATGAACAAAGCATAACTCATTGGATATAAGATATCTCTGATTAGGTAGCTCTGTCATTTTTTTTTTTTTTTTAAAGAATAAGTGCTCAGGTAGATGAGCTCAGATTTTCAATACAGGATTTCTCTGCCTGGAAGTCTGACCTATAAATCAGAAAGCTGAAGATCAATCAAATTATCTGATTTAATACTGATGTTGTTCTCATAAACCATAGAAAACCACATTTTCTTGGTGTTCAATGCAATGGCTGTGGCTCTGGTTGTGAGTGAAAGAGAGGGTAAAGGGAAGAGAGAAAAGGGGGCTAAGTGTTAGCCAGCTATGGCCAGGAGAGGAGTGGAGAAGGCTGACCTACAATGGCGGGAGATTAAGCAAAAGGGAACCTTGTCCTTATCCAAGATGAGGGTGGAGTTGCGCATGAGGGGTAGGAGGGCCTGGGACCTATGGACAAGGAGGAGAGGCAGGGAAACAAGGATGGTCCAAAGCAGCAAGTCAAGGGAACTAGATTCAAAATGAACAGCAAATGGCAGAGTACGCAGGAGAGCACTGGAGCCTGGGAAGTCCCCGGAACCAGTGATGCTCAGGGCGTCTCTTCTGCACGGACGCAACCATCCCACCTGATTCGTCCACTTCTTCAGAAGGTTGATCTTCCCAGAATGCTTAACTCTGTTAGTCTTCTCTGGGAGGACTTGGCAGTTTTCACTAAGAGGGGCAAGATTCTTCTTGGTGTGCTTTTCACAGGGGGAGTATATACGTTCACTGATCGAACGTTTGAGTTCAAACTTTTGAGTGTAACCCAACTATACTTTTAATCATCAGAACTTGATATGTCAAACTTTGTAGCATATTTGACATCAAACCAGCATATCTGCAGTTTTTAATTTCCCCTTCATAATTCTGTAAAATTATTTTCTCACCACCATAATAAGAGGGTACATGGTATGAGAACCCTCTGGGTTGATGCTCTGAGTGGATTAAGAGAAATACTCTTAACATAAGAGAATAGGTACAGAGTTACAGTTTGGGAAGATGAAAAAAATTTGGAAACGGATGGTAGTGATGATTGAACAACAATATCACTATACTTAATGCCACTAAACATTACCCTTATAAATGGTTATAATGATAAATTCGTTGGTATCCCACAATAAAAATATAAGAGAATAGCAATCAATGAGTTTGACATAAAGGAATAATAGTTATTTCTGTTTCATACATAGAAAATCAAGAGAGAGAATGACGAAAGAAACATCCAGGAAGAGATGATTAGTCAGGAGTTAAACTGGCCTCTAAGCCCTGGGAATCCTAATTTCAGGTACAATGTTCTTTTCAGGCAAAACTCCAGGTTCAACCCTATCCCTTTGGTATGCATAACTGAGATTTCAAGAGCCTCGTAATATTCTATAAAAATGATCAGTTTCACAATGTGTACAGGCAATTTTAAAACCATGCCCTTTGATAAAACATGAGTTTAATAAATTTGTCATCTATCTTATTCAATTTTTTCTGGAAAGTTCACTCTTTAAAGCAGCATTTAACACTGCAATGTATGAGCTACTTTAATATTTTAGAAGAAAGTCAGTTTCTGTTTCTTATTCTTTCAGGGATTCTCACTTAGATCTTTTACTCTAGGGAAAGTTCCAAATGCATTGATATTTCCTGAAAAATATCCTGCCCTGTGTCTAGGTATAAATCTGAAAATCCCTTCCTTAGAAGAAACACAGGATTATTTCTCAGTTGTCATGGTGATGCTTGGGGAAGATTACTTTTTAAGGAGGTGAGAGGGAAGGACCATATTGGGTTGCATAAGCAAAGTCTATGATTTTAACTTGTACTTAGCTAGAAACAGTGCTAGTTGGTATTAAGTCACAAGGTCTTCATAAAGTTAAAAATTTTTACACTAAAATTTCCCATAGAGTGTCTAGTCCCACTTTCTCATTTTATAAATGAGAACATCCCAATCTAGGAAGGTTGAGTGACTTCCCAAGGTCTTCATGTTGCCTTACAAAACTTTCTTATGCATTTATTTAGAACAGAAAGCAAGTTCTCAAATGGCTGATACACCACAGAGAAGCCATTATGGGGAAGTTTCTGTTTGGAAATTGGCCACCACCCCCATTTTCACCCTCAGAAAGAGAGAGCTCATATGCCATTTTCCTCTGCTGTTTCCTTACCTCTTTATTAAAATGATTGCCTGAGGTAGAATTGCCTCTCTCTCTCTCTCTCTTTCTCTCTCTCTCTCTCTCTCTCTCTCTCTCTCTCTCTCTCTCACACACACACACACACACACACACACACACACACACACACACACCTATTTATAACTCCATTTACTTCCCATTTCTTTTTCACCTTTTCTTAGAGTTATTATAAAAATCTCTGTTGTTTGTTCGGTTTCTCTCTCATGCATCCTGTTTTTCCCTCTAGTTGCCTATTTCTTGGGAAATAACAACTGCATTCTTGAAACCCCACCATTTGTGAGCTAAAAGAAATGTTTGTCATGTTGATAAGGAATTTGATAGCTGTATTGAAGAAGGAAGTCCTAAGGTTTGATGGGAAATTAAACAGAATCAAGATTCAGGGCATCGACACGGAGAGCTTTTGGGAAACACACAGAAATTTCCCTCAGGATCCCCTCCAATCATTATTTACAACTTCTTCCTCTTCCTTAAATTAAATCTATGTTTCCTCAACTGCAAATGTTCTAGATAAATATAAAACTGCTTTTAGTCAATGTTGTCTTGTTTTGCTTAATGACTGTGCTTCCTCACTGCAAATGTACAGTATTTTAAAAACATTATGCATTAAATGGGATTTTAGTACCAATATTCGGTCAAACCACAATTTATAACTTTGTTTATGTGGGGAAATGCATTTAGAGTTGGGAAAAACTCCAGTTTATAAGTCAAATTTTGCCTATGATATATGCTTTGAGCTTAAGTAAAATTCAATCAGTACATTAAAAAAACCATTTTTTTAATGTTTATTTATTTTTGATAAACATACAGAGACAGAGCACAAGCAGGGGAGGGGCAGAGAGAGAGAGACACACACACACACAGAATCCAAAGCACACTCCAGGCTCCGAGCTGTCAGCACAGAGCCCAACGTGGGGCTCGAGCCCACGAACCTTGAGATCATGATCTGAGCCTAAGTCAGACGCTCAACTGACTGAGCCACCCAGGCGACCTAGTACATATTTTTTGAGAGCCCTTCTGGGTGAAAGTCACCATTCCAGGTGCTATGATGTTCTGCAAATAAAATAACAACAAGGTACATTATCTCAGCTAATTCTTACAACATCCCTACTAGGGAGATATCACTCTCCTTCTTGTCAGTGAAGAAACTGAAGCTTAGAGAGGAAAGAGCACAACATGGTGAGAAGCAGAGCTGATATTCCATCCTGGGTCATCTGACTTCCAAATCTGTGCTGTAGTGCAGAAATTACACTCTAAGGAGACTATGCTGGGAGCCATGCTGGACCTTAGAAAATCCTTGGAAGCTTTGCTGTCAGCAGCTTCCAGAAAAAGAATTCGTGTTAAATCTCAGATGGGAACAAGTTTCCTCTGAGTGTTGCTATATAGAAATGCCTCTTAGTGAATGCGATTCCAAGTTACTGGGGTATCAGAAAGTGTCATTGGAACAACTGAGACTCTGGAGGACAGAGAGACTTGGAGCTTGTAACTCTATTGGTGAGGAGAGAAGGGGATGCAGGGAGAGTCATAAACAGCCATCTTCTCAGGGGAGTGTATGACAGGCTCTCCTTTTGTCCCTCAACAAGACTTTGTAGGTATCAAGCCTCACATATTTCACTTTTGATCTAAACCCCTGATGGAACCAGATACATAATATTTTATATAATTACTCTATTAAGATTGGCCAGAAATCCTGGAGAGCTGATTCTGTTCTATGCACCTGCTGATCTGACCAGCTCAGCATGTCTGTTAATGGTTTTCATCCAGAAGATAGAAACAGAGACACAAAAGCAATCCTGTCCTTGCTGTCCAGATCTTAAATACGATAGCTCCTTAGAGTCAACTGCACCTGGCATTCATGAGAGATCTAAAGGCAATTGCCAGTGCAGTTTCTATATCGTGCTCACATTTCAAAGATGCAAATATAAGGAAACCCTTTTGGGGTTAGAAGCAAAACCGGCTGAAGCTCATTTTGGAAAAGACACCTGAACTGGCGTTTTAGTTGGGGGCATGGCTAAGATGGAGTAGGCGGGGCAGTAGACTCCCCACCAAGGTAGGCTGGGGACAGGGCTGAGCCTCAGGTGGGTCTTCTGTTCCCCACTCTCCCCTGCACAGCTCCTTCCCCCAAAGGCTCTATGGCAGCGACAGGAGGGTGGAGACTGGGAAGGACCTCAGTGGCTGTTCACTTGGACAGGACATCACAGGACTCAGGTGCCAATTTCTGCTGTGAGTCTCAATCTTCTTCACAACCATGGCCTTGGTGGAGCTGACGTGCCTGAAGGAGTTCAAGCCCCCACCAGAGCCTAAGCTGGACTGGAAGGAGCCCAGACTATAGTGGATGCCAGGGCCGGTGAGACCCTGTGTGCAGAGCTCAGGCCACCTGAGTACCCTTGGTGGTCCCATTAGGGATATACATGTTCTGTGTCCCAGACTCCAGCAGCTTCGGTAGGTGGTGATCTCGCTGTCCAGGACCAGCCTGACGTTCACGTGTTCCTGGTACTCTCGCAGCCCATCATGACAGCTTCCTGAATCACCTGCTTCCTGACGCTTCCCGGCAATCAGCAAGGGCAGCCTCCACCAAAGCCCTCTGGCCTTTGAGGCCCTGGATCTTAGCCAGGAGTCGGCTGATGTTCTGGCTCATCTAGCAAATCTCCATCTTCGTGCTTCCCAGACAACGTCTGCGCTCCTCCTACTTGATCTGGTACAGCCTTCAATCTAGGCCCGTGACAGCTGGCAATCTCCTCGTACTGAGACTTCACCTGGTGATGATGCCGTCTGGTCCAGGGAGCAGCAGCTGTCCCCGGGGAGGACCGTGGAGATGTTGGAGAGCTGTGGCCGTAGCTCTCGGCTCTCCTCTTCACACTGCAACCTAGGGAAGGCCATCTGGTGGGCCAGCCCCTCCGGGCCGACTCCAGCTCTGTCTCGTTCGTGCAAGCTTCATCCACAGCCTTCTTGACAACAAATGCATTCCCCATCTCTGCACGCTCTTTGATCTCTTCCTTGTATTTATTCTGAAGTCCTCCGCCAGCCCCTGCGTATTGCCAAGCACCGCCTCCAGCTTCAGCTTCTCCTGGACCACGGTGTCCGGCTGCCAACAAAGCTTGTTGATGTAGCTCCTGAGCACATTGTTCTTGTTGCTTTGAGCTGTTTTCTGCTGCAGGAGACAGCTGTGATGCCCACCCCCCCACCAAGCCCCCAGACCTGCTATATGCCCAGACCATACTCATGCTGGTGTCCAGGCCACCCCAGAAGCTGCTGCCCACTCAGGAGAAAGCCTAGAAGCAGATTTGGCACAACACACACTTGTATGAGAAGCTGCTGAAGGCCCCGGGGGGGCAGAGGTGGATCCCATGTGGGACTTCTGGGTCACTCTGATGGACATGGTGGAGGCTGGAGCCGACATGAGTAGGCTGGACCAGAGAGACCAAAAGGAGCCGAGAAGCTGCATCTAGGTGGGGGGGAGGGAGTCTTGAGGTATCTGGAGTTTATTGACTTCCCTGCTAAAAACCAGTTTCACAAGTAGTTATTGGATAGTTAGCGTGTGCCTAACATCCTTTGGTAGAGGAATAAGAGACTCAAAACAAGTAAAAGTTAATTCTTATCCTCAATTAGGGCCTTTCTAAATCTTGCCAGTTTATTCATTTAGTCGTGAAACGTATGTTTGATAAGCACATTTCAGGTGATAAGACATATACACATTAAAGTTACTGAACACAGGCATGATTAGGTGCCCCTAAGTTTCTCCGTAAGGGCCAGGCAACTCCACAAATGTTCATGAAAAGCTACTGAGTGCCAGGCCCAGGGACACAGAAATAGCCCAGATAGAGCCCATACTAGTAAAAATCTAACAGGCAGGGGGCAAAATGAGTAGACCAGAAATTGCCTTACAGTATGGCGTAATTAGGTAAGTGGAACAGGCACAGAAAGCAAATGGTCACGGAATGCCATTGAGGGTGCGCAGAGTTTCAATGGAGTCTTGAAGCTCAAATATGAGTTCACAGAATGCAGGGCCAGGGCTTGGATGGGGAGAAGTGGTCAACGGCTTGGCTGGAGTAAAAGGCAAGCTTGTACTTGCTTGTGACAGTCTCAGTGGTCACAGGCCCATTCTCTCCAACTGCTCCATGAATTGCGGGGGGCCCCCAAACTTTGATCTCTGCCTTCTCTCCTCAGTGGTGCCTCAGGGCTCTGCTCAGACTCCCCTTTGTGCTCCAAGGGGAGGAAACTGTCCCCAAGGAAAAGCTGGAGATCAAGGGGCTGACCTTAGCACCTTTCTTAGAGATTGCAATCTCATGCCACCTGTTGGCCAGTGCCTAGAAACAGTTGCCTCATACGGTCTGTCAAGTTGTATTTTATTTGCAGTGGAAGGGAGGATTAGTCCTGTACAAGCTACTTCATCATAGCTAGAACTTTCTCGTACCTTGAATAACCCTTCACTCAGCCCTGATGCTGAATCCTTGCAATTTTCTCAAACCTCTGCCTCCTTTTTCCTCTTCCTTCCACTTCCTTCATCTCCTCTCTACAAAAACTGCTTCATAAGTCACTTGTGACATCCCTGATAGCCATAGTTAGTGGGCATTTCTTCCACCTTCAGTCTCCCTGACCTCTTGGTAGTATGGAAATAGTTAATGGCATCTCCTTTTATAAACTCTCTTGTCTTGAATTCTTACCTCTGTGACTCTGCTTCTGCCTCTGACCCTCCTTCATTTTGTTTGCTGGCCTCAGTCTCTCCACCACCTGCTAGAGTCCCCAGGACTCTTCCCCGGAGTGTTCATCCTGGATCCTCTGGGCATCTGCTCTGTGTCCGTAGCTTTAGATGATTAATTTCTCGTCCTGCCTTCCTCTGTCTCTTTTATGTTAATGATTCTGCTCTGTGTGACCAGTCCTGTCTTCTTCATCTGAAGTGTTTGCCCTATTAAGTGTTGTTCCTACTTCTGGAATCTTGCAGTTTCTCAGACCCTCCAGGCTCAGGTTCCTCAAGATCCTGATGTTAATTAAGCCCAAGATTTGTCAGCATATCGGTGTTTTCCTTGTTAGGTTATAATTCATCTGTTTCCCAGTCTCTTTGCCCCAGTATATTCTGAACCACAGCAGAGAGACTTGGTCTTCATCCTCTTCGAAGCCCATATAGCCTAGTTTAACGTCTGGCACACAGGACACCCCTCGGTAAGAGTGAATGAATGAATGAATGAATGAGAGTTGCCAGATCTCCTCTAGCCAAAACAAGGGGCCGGGAAAATTAGTCTCTGGGCTATAGGTGTGTGGGTCAAGGTTTACCCGGAGTTTTCTCCCTGATAGCAGATAACTTCCATCCTCACATGACAGCTGCTCTGTGCAACCCTGGGGATTGGGAGTATGTGGCAGTCAGTTATGCAAGAAATAGCCAAAGGAGAGCATAATGTGGGGAATTTTATGGGTCAGGATGGCAAGAGGATCTAGATTTAAGGAATGTTTAGAGGATGATGCCAACAGGACCCTTTAACGTATTCTAGGGCTATGCGGTAAATTTAAGTCATCTTCCAGACCATGGAAGTATCTTCCACTCCATTAGATAAATTTAGGATTGCAAGAGGCGAGCGTGTCTAACAGACTGCAAGAGCTGCCTCTGCAAGAGAATTTTTAAATCTATTATGCTCAGCCATCAGTACCAGTGCAGTATGCATTCCAGTACTTTCCTAGCTGCTCTGATTTGCCTCCCATGGGTGAATACAGTACTCCCAGAGGATCATTTACTCTCATTTGCTTACCAGAGAAACAAAGCAAACACTTTAATATTTATTCCTCATCTCCGGCCAAGAAATGGCTTTGATAGTAAGGGTTTTGATTGAACATTTGAAATGACCGTGGGGGGCAGGGAGGCAATTAACATGCCAAATCAGTTCCCCTGAATTCTGGGTAGGAAGGTTTCAGGAAGCTTAAAGAAAATTTCACATCTCCTATTAGATTACAGCACCGTGCATGACTTTTATGAATCTTTTGCACTGTGAATAAGGGATTATCTTTCTTGTAACAAGACTACCCTGAATTACCTGGCTCTGTCATCTTCCCTCCATCCTTCCTGCCACTCTCATTTCCATCAAGCCCAGGATTTGTCACTATACCGGGGCTTTGCATGTTGGGTTATAATTCACCTGTTTTCTGGTCTCTTTGCCCCAGTGTACTGTGAACTAAGGCAGAGAGACTTGATCTTGTCCCTCTATCCATCCATCTGCATAAAGTGTCCATCCCCATCCTCTACATAACAGATTTGGAATGGTTTGTCTACTCCTTAACATCACATTTCTTTATTTGCACAATCTGTGTAGAAAATAATGCCTTTCTCTTTGCACTTGTGTGCTGTCAACACTTCCTCCTTGTGCTTTCTCAGCTTCCACGCCTTTCTCAGGAAAGGCCAATCCCTTTGCCCCTGCTATTCCACCAACAGTATTCTTTCCACAGTCAACAATGACTAAAGCCAAACTTTGTGCCATGGCCTTCTCCTCCCACTCTTTCTCTGGCTTCCATATTGTTGCATCCTCCTGTTTCTTCCCCTCACTTTTTTGGCTGCTTTATTTTTTATAGGTTCATACCCCTTTAATTCTTGGTTTTCTCGCGTCTCAGCCCTGGTTATATGTGTTTCTCAGTTAGCCTTCTCTCTCTGGATGATCTCATTCCTGCCTATATGAGTTTACTAGTGCTGCCATAACGAAGTACCACCAATTTGGTGGCTTATAACAGAAATTTATTGTCTCATTGTTCTAGAAGCTAGAAATCTGAGATCACAGTGTTAGGATGGTTTCTTCCTTCTGGGGCCAGTGAGAGGGAATCTATTCTATGCTTCTTGCCTAGTCGCTAGTGATATACTGATGACCCTTGGCATTCTTTGACTCCTAGAAAAAACACCTCAGTATCTGGCTTCATCTTGCATAGCGTTTTCCCTGTTTGTATGTCTGTGGCCAAATTTCCCCTTTTTATAAGGACACCAGGCCTATGGAATTAGGGCCCACCCTCAGGACCTCATTTTAATTTGGTTACCTCTATAAAGATCCTGTCTCCAAATAAGGTCACGTTCTGCTCTACTGGGGATTAGGACTTCAATATGTGAACTGAGGCGGGGTAGGATATATTCAACCCATAACATCTCCTATAGCTTCAATAACTTGTCCATATACTGATGACTCTCCAGTCTATGTCTCCATCCCAAAAATGTCTTCTGGACTCTGGACTTGTGTGTCAGTTGCCCACCATCCATCTCCCTTGAATGATTTTCATGCACCTTACACTTAACATGTCTAAGAATGGTGTCTTATCAATTCAGTTGTCCCGAACAGAAACTGATCCTTATTCTTGACTACTCCTTCACCCTCATTCCTACAACCATGCCCAAGCATTTACCAAATTATGGCAGTGCTGTGGCTCTCAAATCAACCCCCTCTTTGACCTCACTGCTACCACCTCTGCAAGGCCACTATTATCTCTCCTCCAGACCACTCCAGTGGTTTCCTAACAAGTCATTCTATCTCTGGTGTTACTCCCTCTCAAGCCATTCTCCACATTGCAGAGCACTCTTTGAAAAACCCAAATCTGATCACTCCATTTCCCTGCTTAGGTCATCAGTGGTAGCGAGTGCCCTTGGAAGTAGACATTGGACCCAGACAGCTGATGGTAGGCCTTGAGCTGGACATTGAAGGAACAGTAGAATCTAGGTGAGTGAGGAAGAGGTTTGTATGAATGTGGAGCTTGGACTTAACCTTGCAGGTTTAGATTCAAGGCCGTGTCAGTGCACCCACCTGCTAGGTATGGACACCCATAACAATTGTGAAAATAACCTGATGCTGACCATGTAGCTTTTCCCATATCCCCCGGGGCGGAAGCTTGCAAAGTGTTGTGTTTAGATTGTGGCCTAAATCACAGTGGAGCTGCCTAAGCAGCTGCCTCTGCCAGTTCCTGACTTGTCCTCCTCCCTAGTGACAAATGTATATGCTAACAGCATTAGCTGTACCCTGGCATGCTCTTCTACCCATTTCTTTCTTTCTGCTCATGCATAAGGCATAAATATTTTGTGAACTGATCCATAAGCTTCTGGTTTAAAAGGCAAGTCCCATGGGGCGCCTGGGTGGCTCAGTCAGTTAAGCAGCCGACTTCAGCTCAGGTCATGATCTTGCAGTCCGTGATTTCGGGCCCCACATCGGGCTCTGTGCTGACGGCTCAGAGTCTGGAGCCTGTTTCGGATTCTGTGTCTCCCTCTCTCTGGTCCTCCCCTATTTATGCTCTGTCTCTCTCTGTCTCAAAAATAAATAAACGTTAAAAAAAAAATTAAAAAAAAAAAAAAAAAGGCAAGTCCCAAATGAGAAGATACTGGTGGACCATTGGCAGTTGCAAGGGACTGAGCCATCCCTTGGCTCCGGGATGAAAAGCTGGCTTGTCCACCCATTCAGAATTCAGTGCTGTTTATAGAAATTACTGTGTAATTGGCTTTTCCCCTCTTAGAACATAAGAAAATGAGAGTAAGCATCATGCCTTCTTGTCTTCCTTGCACTTAGCAGAGGGCCAGACACATAGTAGGCATCAATAACTTCTTAATTAATGGGTTATCACACAGGTCAACAGCCACAGGTCTTTTGGGTTATCCTGAATTGTTTTTTGACTACAATCAATTATGAGACCGCCTTGTGAATGCTTTGTCTAATCCATCAATTATGAAATTCACCAGGGCCATTTGGAAGGAAAAGTATATTCCAGGAGAACCTACCAGGAAGGAATTTGTAAGTAAAAGGTTTCTACAGTCAGGGCATATTTTTCAAGATTTTCAAGGCAATAGTGACATTGCTGGAGGGTGGTTAGTTCCCTTCATGTGTACATGCACGTGGGTAAATACTCCAGTTCAAATTACAAGCAAAGGAAGACTTTAGGGGAAGAAGAGACAAAGGCTCAACTCCAAGAAAGTCAACGTGAAGGCTTAATGAAAAGCAAACAAGATCATTCAAGGAAGCAAGCTCAACATAAAAATCTAGACTTAGAAAACAAACTAGAATCAGTTACTTATTTTAACAAGAAGTTATTATTTCAAGCATAAACACTCCCACCCGCAGCTGAAATATGATTAATGTAAAATTAATCAATTCATGTAAAATATGATTAATACCATTACATTATCTGTATATGCTTCAGGAATAGTGTGTATGGTATTATAAAAAGAAAATAGTTGTATAGTCTTAATGACAGTGTCTTACCAACTGAGACACAGGGGTGGGTATTCAAAGGCACAATTTCCAGGACTGCATTTAATACTCCAGAGTAACCAAGCTGTAGATTTATACCAGACCAGGTATGTGGCACAGCATTCTCTTAATCTCTCTTGCTTCAATTTATTGAGCTGGTCTCTGTGGGAAATATTCTAAAGTTGATCCTAAATGTCTTTCGGTTTTTCTGGCTTAAAGTGAATATTTCAGAACCATCAGGACAGGCCTTTTTACTGTATGGTCAATGAATCTCTGCCTGCTGTTTGGTATCACAGAGCCTTGAGTGACATGGGAGAGAAGTGGGGTTGGTGATCATAGAGATTCTCCCTCTCCACCTTCACCCAGGAATCAGCCATCTCTCTTCCAGGGGAAAACTTGTGCCCAGGTGTTCAGCAAAGGTAACGGCCAACTGTACCCCCTCAAGAATGTCTGCCATTGGGTTCGTGTAGCTTAGCTGGCAAGAATTCCAAAACACCTTTCTAAATCTTCCTAAATCTTTCAGTGGGCCCCTCCCTGAGAACAGAGTGTGTTACTCGTAGGGCCACAATACAAGAAAAGTAGCAAGTAAGGACATTAGAGAAAAGGGGAAAGGACATGAGAAGAGGCCACCAGGGGGTTGGGTGCACATGAAAGTCCCAGAGAGTTGGTCTTAGAGCTCTTGACTGGGAGCCTCCAAAGCTGTTATGGCTGGTTAGCAAAAGGGAGATTTAGTGGATGGACTGGGGAAGGGAGACTCACAGAACCTTGGAAAATGTGCAGGAACTGAGGGCCTTCACAGCCGAGCAGCCGGGACATCCTCCAGGATACTGCTGTTGCCATCACAACCCAACACCCGGCTGCCACTGTTGCTCATGAAACTTTAACCATCCTGGTTTCTTGAGATTTATAGTTTTGGATACAGGGCTTTGATGGAGTGAAACCCAGTCATGCCTGCCCCCCATTGTCAGGGGCAGGGAGAGCATTATGCTTCCTAAAGAGCTTCATTTGAGGATGCCTGGGTGGCTTGGTCAGTTGAGCATTCAACTCTTGATTTTGGCTAAGGTCATGATCCCAGGGCCATGGGATTGGGCCCTGTGCTGAGCATGGAGCCTGCTTAAGAGTCTCTCTCCCTCTCCTCTCCTCTCCTCTCCTCTCCTCTCCTCTCCTCTCCTCTCCTCTCCTCTCCTCTCCTCTCCTCTCCTCTCCTCTCCCCTCCCCTCCCCTCCCCTCCCCTCCCCTCCCCCTCTCTCTTCCCCCACCTCTCTCCCCTTGTGCTCTCTCTAAAATAATAATAATAATAATAATAATAATAATAATAAATAATTTTTAAAAAGCCTCTTTTGGCTTCCATTGTGGGATATGGGACAATTTCCCAGCAAGACTTATGTAGTTGGGGGGGAAGTTCCCCCTAAATGGGAAGGGAGTTGAGTGCTGAGCAGTTAAAGGTAGGACAGAGGCCTAAGGTAATCACATTAAAAAAACATTCAAGGAGTTGTTAATGGGGCTTAGAGATTTTTAATAAAATTGTTATTTGTTCTTTTGCAGTGAAAAACACGTTCTATCATCTGGGAAATTATTTAAGACTGAGACTATCATCAAAAAAAATGTTAAAGGAAATTTTATACTATTTCTGCTGATTCATATCTAGGATCAGCCAAATAGATTTGAAATTCTTTCTTAGGTACATTGGGAATACTTAAAAATCCATTTCAGATTTCTATGAATGTTCAGCAAAAATCGTCAAGGTCAACCTATAATCGAACTCTCCAGATGACAGAAGGTGTATGGAGTAACAAGACCGAGTAGTCAGAGGCTGAGTATGGGCAAGATAAGAGGTAGCTGGAATTAGGAAAACAACTGTAGACTTAATAAAACATGGGCATGATTTGGAGCCATAGTTGAGGGAAGGGTGACAACTTTGAGCAGCAGTGAGGAAATAAATGCTTGATACTGGATGGAGACATGGGTCCAGAAATGATCTAAACAAGCAAGTGTTACGGATCATATGTTCTTTGGGAGAAGGGAGCCAGGAGAAATGCATGTTAATCCCAAAATCTTCTTTAGAGTACACATCCAGAACATGTGCTTGACAAATATATGGGTTGCCTAAGTAAGAATGGAGCCCCTCTGGCAGACATAGACCTGGGGTAAGGGGTGCTCTGGTTGCATCACACAAGGGTTCAGTCATGACCATGAAGAATAAGTATGACGAGTTTCCAAGCACAAGAAACTATGATTATTGGTGTTCTTTCGACTTTCACCATGTGAATGCCTGTATTTTAGCAGGGGAAAAAGGGTCCTACTGCAATACACATTTCTAAAGGGGAAATCCTGTCTCTCTTTAAAGAGCATGTTTTTGCTTGAACAACTTCCATTAGATGTCTTTCTTCCAGGTTCTATTTGTTCTGTGCATCTTGCCCTCTTCTCCCAAATTTGCCTTTGGGAGACTCTGCTTCCAACCCATCATCCCTCTTCAAAATGCCTCTTCTGCTCTCAACAACTAAAAAGGCAAAATCTCCACTTTCCTTTGTTGGAAGCTGTTCCAGGCTCTCTTCCTATATAAACCCTGCCCTGCTCTGGGATCTGCTGGAACCCATCATCCTCTGCTAAGTATTCTGTAACTGTCCAGGCTGAAATTGATCTCTCTGCTCTCTGAACAGTAATTGTCCTTATTTTCTGTACGATGGAACTATTTCCCCTACATACAGAAAGAGCTCAACAGTGCTGAGTAGCTGAAATGGAAAGGGCAACAGAGCGTATTGGAAAGAATATGGACTTTGGAACTGGACTGGACTTTTTAAACCCTTACTTGGGCTGTTGAAGGTTCACTTTCCTTCTCTGTAAAATAAGAATAGTAAAGTCCACCCCACAGTGTTGTGTTGTTTAGAGATCATATATGTAAAGCTCTTGGCACATGGTAGGTGTTAAATAAGTGCGAGACGCTTTTATTTTTACATTGTAAAAACAGGGAGAAGTGACAGATTTTTTTAGTTTTAAAGTTAGTTATAGATAGAGAAAATAAATCTTATTCCAGATAGAATAAATTAATACTGTTTTAGGAACAAGATGTGTATAGCATAAATATAGCAATTATTAGTCCTTTCTTCTAATTACACATTTTAGGTAAATAAAAACTAATTAGGTTTTAAAAGATTTTTTAATTTTTTTATTTAAAAAATTTTTTAATGTTTATTTCTTTTTGAGAGAGAGACACAGAGCACAAGCAGGGGGAGGGGCAGAGAGAGAGGGAGACACAGAAACCAAAGCAGGCTCCAGGCTCTGAGCTGTCAGCACAGAGCCCGATGCAGGGCTTGAACTCACCGACCATGAGATCATGACCTGAGCTACAGTCAGACGCTTAACCGACTGGGCCACCCAGGCTCCCCTAAAAGGTCACTTTAATATGCCTATATAGGTACCCAAATATTTCATATTTACGTCTTGAATAAGATGAGATGGTTAGCAAGAAGATAATTAGCAAGTCTTGAAAAAAATTTGGTACAAAAAATACGGATAATAATATAACCAACAACTAGGTTATTTTAAAAGATCTTTCTCTGTGAAATGAATCAAGAGTGTTCAGAGCTACATAGAGTGAATAATACTAGTAAGTAAAACAGTGTTGTGCAGGAGACCTTGGGCTTTAAAGAGTAAGGCAGTGCAGAATTGAAACAGAAAGTTGGTATATTGCTTGTGTATTAACCATCCACCCTGCTGACCCCTTTCAATAATCTTAGGGTTAAGTGTTTACCTAATAAGTGAGTAACTTTTTTGCAAATTCCATATAGACTTCAATGAAAACTCAACCAATACTGATGAGAATAAATATTCCCTCACTACAAGGAATATTTTCTGCCATTGTAATTTGATGGAACATGAGTTTAAAAAAATAAGCTGAAATATGGCTTTTTACATAACCTTTTGTTGAATTGTTGGTATCTTACCTGTTTTTATAAGACAAAATGTCAAAGTGATTGTTGTAACTTCCAACCAACTCCAAGTCAAAATTCAGGATTGCATTTCTGTCTTCGATGTTTCTTCAGTGATTGTAACATCTTGGCAGGAAAGATCATGCATATTTAAAAGAAACACACTTACAAAAGATTATTTGAAAATAGTCAAAGCTAGTTTTATGCTTAAAGTATGACTTTCAAGAGATTGGTTGGAAGAATCATCAAAGAAGAATCATTCATCAAAGAAGCTTAAAGCTAGGAGAACTTGTGGTCTAGGCCCTGATTCTGTGATTATAATATTATTGTAGAAACATGGTATATAGATACCTTTGCCCCTCCAGATTCTTTTTCTACCTGCCCCACAACCTTTCTCTACTTCTCTTTCTTTGTGACAGTTGAACTGTATGGACTACAGAAAT
The DNA here is from genome assembly GCF_024362965.1 of Panthera pardus. Lineage (NCBI taxonomy): Eukaryota > Metazoa > Chordata > Mammalia > Carnivora > Felidae > Panthera > Panthera pardus. The sequence continues at coordinate 96,830,354 of NW_026526810.1, read as the reverse complement.
AGGCTGTCTTGTCCTCTGGCCTTGGTTTACTGATCAAGGGGGGTCCCTAAGAGATATCAAAGGAAAGGACTATTTTCAGGAACTCCCAGCTGGATGCCTACCTTAATGAAAAGTCATAACTCATCTCAGGCAAGCCTCTCCTTCCAGATTTTTCCAATCACTCCCTCTCCTTCTCCCTTCAGGCCTAAGTATAGTAAGAGGGAGCCTTCGTTACACCTGGGTACTTCCCTCCCCCCTGTGGTATCACATACAGTGGTTCTCAAAATTTTAACTTGCATTGGAATCACCTGGAGGGCTCCTTAAATCACAGGTTACCCCCACTGCAGTTTCTAATTTAATAGTCTGAAGTGGCTGCTGAGAATTTGCATTTAAAAAATCTTTTTTGAAGTTTATATTTGAGAGACAGAGCATGAGCGGGGGAGGGGTAGAGAGACAGGGAGACACAAAATCCAAAGAAGGCTCCGGCCTACAGCATGACTCATGACTCGAACCCATGAACCGCAAGATCATGACCCGAGTCAAAGTCAAACAGTTAACCCATTGAACCACCCAGGTGCCCTAAGAATTTGCATTGCTAACAAGCTCCCAGGTGATGCTGCAGTGGGCGGCTTAGGGAACCATATAGCCTTATAGCCCTAAACCTTGACCACCTTTCTAATAAAGTATCCTAATTTTGAGTTTGCTCTCCCTTCCTTCTGAAACCTTGACCAATATAAATGGGTATAAAAAATTAGCTGAAAATCGACAAAGTTTGTTTTATGGTTAAACATGATTTGCAGGTGCTTGCTTGAAATATCTTTAAATCAAAGGAGAGAAAGCTACAGGGATTTAGGAGATCATTTTGCTCAATCACTAAATTTGGGTATGAAAGAATACAGACAAAGAGAAGTCAAGTGATTTACCCGAGAGGACGTAGACAATCGGTGCCCTGCCCTTCTGGGAAGTCTTTCCAGGACTTTATGCTGCCTCTTGTCGTACACCCCCTACCTCTCCGACTCCACTTTCCTTCCCAACACCCCCCGCCCACATCCCCCATCCCCAGGACGGTGTCTTTATGTTTGGGCATCAGGGCTACCTGTGGTGTTTCAGGTAAGTATGCGGCATAGCTTGGGGCAAGTGAGGATAAGATCTCTAGCTCACTGTTTAGTATAATGCTTAGTAGAACCAAATATGTCCTTGATTTTTTGTGTTCATGAGAGATGAGAGTCAACGGCAGGGCTCTTATTAGAATGATGTCTAGAGTCTGGTCCATTATCTTCCAAGTCGTCTTGTGCTTGCTCACACAGACTCTTACCTGACCCATTGCTTCTTTCTCATCTACTTTCCAAAGACCTTTTCCTAGTTACTTTTTATCGCACGGCTTTTCAAGTTGTCATCTGAGAACCCTACACCTTACACCCTGATTAGGCTTTACTCAGCATTTCTTTGCCCTTTTTGCTTTGAGGTTTCTAAGTGGACGCCCAGGGCCCTGTCACCCCAGCCCCACTTGCCCTTTCCTGGTGTTGTCGCTGTGATCTGTGGCCACAGAAATTGTACCAGGCATCAGTGTAAGACACAATTTCCTGCCTCAAGATTTTTGACTCTGGGCAACTAGATTTCTCCCAGGAGGCTAGCTACAAGACTGGAAAGCTGGGAGCTTCAAATGATTAAATTTTCTGCAGAGAAAGGCAAACAGAGGCCAAGTGAGAAGACATGAATCTGGCACCTGCAGTGGGAGATGGGGACTGTCTGCCTACACGCTGCCCCAGGTCCCAGGTGTTCCTGAGGTTTAGGGACATTCCTGGCTGCCCTGTCCCTTGGTTGCTAAGCTCCTAAAAACTCCCCATTTTTGCGTAAACTGATCGAGTTTGGATTTCTGTATCTGAAGTCAGACGTTCTCACTGATAAAGTACCATTAATGATCATTTTTGTTTACCTGCTTATTTTTCCTTATAATAGTGTACATTGATTGCGTACGTTCTGTGGACCATTAATCTGAACAACACTCCTGAAAGGATTTTCAATGCTTGTTTGTACTCAGAATTCAGCACCTTAGAGCTGCTCATCTCACCATTGTTTCATAGCGTCCTCTTTACCCCTCTGAGTATCTGCTCCTGTGGTTTCCTCTGACTCTATCGCCTATTCCTCAGCCTAGAACTCTGTCTGGCAAAGCCCCGCTCATCGTTCAAAGCCAACTTTGATGTAGCAACCCATAGAGACTTCCCTGCTCCAGGCAGAATGAATCACTCCCTTTCTTCTTGCTCTCCAATTCACATTAAATTATGGTTAATTGGTTACAAGTCTGATCCCAATACCATGTTGAAGGCCCCATGCAGGCAGGGACTGTGTATTCTTCATTATCTAACTCCTGTTCCTGACACAATCCTGCCCTAGAATCGTGGCTTAATAACTATTTGTTGAGTTAAGTTGATTTGGGGAACATGCAGAGCCTGTGAATGAAGAATATGAAAAATGACACAAGATGGCCCTACTGCTATGGCTCACGTGAGCAGATGTCTTTACAAGGAAGAGTGGGGGCCGTCTGGTGTGACTAATGAGAGACTTCCAACCTATCACTTGTAATACAGTTTACTCTCAATACTTATTAAAGTCTAAACACTTTTCACTAACTGAATTTGTGATGCCCAGGCACTCACTGTGGCATAGACAATAGAAAATAGATATGATGTCACCTAGCATCCCAGGTGACATTCTGAATATGATTTTTGTCAGAGTTGGCTTTATATTAAGTGAATGGCACAAGACTGTGTAGCGTGGGATGGTGTTTTCACTTCCAGGATTGGAGATGACTGTTTCATGGCCCAAGCCCTGACCGTGCCTCTGGGCCTGGCTCTGAAGTTTAAAGTGTGCCTTTTTAGGACAATGATTTAAATGTCTCCAGTGGCTCAACTGCTCCCGGATCTCGTCCATAAATCAACCAGTGTGAGGCAGCAGAAAATGGGTGTTGAGCTGTATTGCTTAGGGACTAGGAGGTGCAGAAGCCAGGACATAACACTTAGTGAAAATGAGGAAGCCGGAGAAATCACTACTTTGGCTTACAAATCCAACGCTCCCAGATACACATGATTTACCAACTTCTTAGTGTCTATGGCCAATGTTTTGTCTCAATCCTTGCTCAACTAGCTTCCCAACCTATTTTTGGACTTCCTCCTTTTGGCCTGTAATTGCCAAATGATCACAAAATGAAACCTGATATTCCCCTAAGAAAACATGAGAAGGCATAACTCACTAATGAAAAATACTTGAAAGATAAATTAAAAATGACTCCTGGAGTATCTGAGTGTCAGCCCCTCTGGAAGAACATAAATGAGAGTTCACTGGATTTTAAACAGACTCTTTTCATTGAATTTGAAATACTCAATTAGAAACATAGTTGGATGGGTGCCTGGGTGGTTCAGTCAGTTAAGTGGCAAACTTTGGCTCAGGTCGTGATCTCGCAGTTCGTGAGTTCAAGCCCAGCATGGGGCTCTGTGCTGACAGCTCGGAGCCTGGAGCCTGCTTCAGATTCTGTGTCTCCCTCTGTCTGCCCCTCCCCCACTCATACTCTGTCCCTCTCAAAAATAAATAAATATTTTAAAAAAAGAAACATAGTTGTGAAAGTCACAGTAAACATTTTGGATATGTAAAATAAAAACCTTATGTGTTTTGACACTTTTGTAATAACAATACTAATATAGCATTAATTTAGGCATAATAATTGGTCTAATTCTTCTATTGATTTTTTTGAGTACTCGTACATTTTTTATTCTTTTAAATGCAAGATTATATAATACATTTTAATTAGGGCAACTTGAGACACTTAATAATAGATGCTATAGCTAATTCCATTTTTATAGACTTCTCCTTGTTTTTCCCAAGACTGAGAAAAATAGAAAAGGAAAGAAAACAAGATACACTTTTGTCATAGATGGGGAGGCTTGGAACGCAGAACGAACACTCACAGCTAAGTTACTCTGCAGTTCTGCTAGGTTCTTGCGGGAGATGATGGTTCAGGAATTCAAGCGTTCTTTTTCTGGACACCACTGCTTCTCAAAGTTCTGATTAGATTGCTTTACGTGATTACTCACACAGTCCGTGACATGATTATTCAAAGCCAAACTAAAGCCAAGACGCCATTGCTATTTCAAGATTTTGCATTTCATTGGTTGGTTTTCTACCATCTCAGAAAGCACCACGCCAAGACATAACCTCTGTGACCCAGAGAGGATGATAGCTTCTGTTCTGCAGAGCAGAGTGTCTACTGGAAATAGAGACACTCCTAACTTACAAGGAAAAATAAATGTACTCTGTGAACAAACATAGGCAGCCAAGGAGACACGATGACTGAATGTAATGTGGTGTCCTGGGTGGAGTCCTGGCCCAGGAAAAGGCCATTAGTGATAAAGCTAGTGGCATCCAAAGAACATTTGGAATGTGGTCAATGGTACTTACCAATGTTAATCTCTTCATTTTGATAAATGCACCAGAAGATGCAAGATGTTAACATTGGAGGAACCTGGGTAAAGAGCATCTGGGAACTCTCTGGACTGTCTTTCCGACCTTTCTGTAAATATAAAATTATTTCAAAATTAAACATTTACTCAGAGCAAGGGACGGTGAGAGAGTGTAGAACAGTCTCCGACAGACGGAGAGGCAGGCAGCTTCTGCAGACAGAGCCGAAGCATTCACACGTGAGAAAGTGAAGCCCCGGGGAAGCCAGTGCATGACTACCGTCAAAATGAGCTCCTTCGGTGAAAGTTCAAAGAAAGTGTAGATGCATGTGACTTAACAGCAAAGACTGAATGAACCAATCAGGATTTGATCTTACTGTTTAAAGGCCTGGGTAGATTCAGGATGTTCCAGGTAGAGGAACAACCCAGTAAAAGGCTTAAAGCTATCAGTACTAAGAGTAAGGTGTCAGAACGCAGCCAGACCAGCCTCGCTGGAATGGAGTATTCAGATGGGGGCAGGGTTAGCTATGTAATTTGAGGTTCCGGTGCCAAGTGAAAATGTCAAGTTCCTTGTTCAAAAAGCAGAAAATGTTTTTTTTCCTTTCTTATGTTCTCTGTCTCTCTACTTACCATGGCATTTTTAATTTGCTATTTAACATCTGCTCCCTTGGACAGAGGGATGCTTGCTGGGTGAATGCAGGCCCCAGCAGGCACTGGGAGTCTCACCCTGAGATCCCAACACTCCCCATACCAGTACCCAGGTCCCTGTACAGTTGTTAATCAAGGACTCAGGTGTGGTGGCTGAAAACCCACCCCAGGAGGTGGGGAGACAACAGGAGGCAAAACCAAGCCTGAGCTGAGGCTCCAAGCCCCCTGCTTGTGCTCCATTATCCCATCAGAAGTCACTTAGAGGGGCACCTGGGGGGCTCAGTAGGTTAAGTGACCCACTCTGGATTTCGTCTCGGGTCATGACTTGCAGTTCGTGAGTTTAAGCCCGCATTGGGCTCAGCCTGGACAACATGGAGCCTGCTTGGGATTCTCTGTCTCCTCTCTCTGCCCCTCCCCTGCTCATGCTCACTCAAGCTCTCTCACTGTCTCTCTCAAGTAAATAAGCTTTAAAAAAAAAAAGATAGAAGGGGGAGTTTGGGTGGCTCAATCAGTTAAGCATCCAACTTCGGCACAGGTCATGATCTCGTGGTTCATGGGTTCAAGCCCCGCATCGGGCACTGAGTTGACAGCTCAGAGCCCGGAGCCTGCTTCAGATTCTGTGTCTCCTTCTCTCTCTGCCCCTTCCCTGCCTATGCTCTGTGCCTCTCTCTCTCTCTTTCAAAAATAAAATTAAATAAGTAAATAAATAAATAATAAAAAAGAAGTCACACACAAAAAAACTGAAAGGTAAAAGAATTTCCACGTGGCACCCTGGACCTTGGAGAGGGGTGGGGGTGGGGGGGTTATGTGAGGTTCTTCCAAAGAAGCACAGCACCCCGTGTGACTGCACTGGCTCCAGGCCCATGAAGCCAACCCTGGGTGGGGGTCCATGGAGATTAATCAGGATTGGAAGGGGATTAACCCATGGAGGATCTTGAGGCCTGCGTTTTCATCTGTAAGAGCGGGTAGACACCAGAGGTGATTGAGGAGACACAACCAAATTGGACTTTAGTGACCAGTCCGATGGAAAAGCGTAGGGTGGACTCGACAGGAGTCACTGTGGGCACTTTCGCTAGTTAGGATTCAACAGCGAACCTTAGGAAGAATAAGGAAGGATGCAAGCATGACGTCACGGTTTCCCTCCCTTGAGGTAAACTGTTTGACTGTGTTAGCAGTTCTAATTCAGAACAGATGCATCAGACCAAGCGCCATTTTCTAAAGTTCAGTTTTGGTGGACAGAGTTATCTAAAAAGATCCTTCAGCTTAGGGACACAGACCTTGCCAACGCAGACTTTTCTTTTTAGGAGCCCCTCTGATAAAATTAGAAATGAGCTCAAGGAAGGTTCCATCAGGGCTGTGATTCCCGCTGCCATGTGTTTTACTGCCAGGGCATTTAAAATCTTGTTCCAGGGGTACCCGGGTGGCTCATTTGGTTACGTGTCCAGTTCCTGATCTCAGCTCAGGTCTTGACCTCAGGGTTGTGGGTTCAAGCCCTGCATTGGAGCCTACTTTAAAAAAATAATACAAATGAACAAAATCTGTTTCCAGTTTTTTCTTTTGGCAGGTTCTCAACCTGGTATGAACTGTTTCTTCCCAGGTACCTCCAGATCATCAGTTACTCGATGTAAACCAGGAGCCAACTGCCCCAGTTCACACAGTGGCATCAGTAGGCAACTGTCCCCTCTTTCTGTCACCGAAGATTCTTCTGCTCCTATTCTTGAACTTCAGAGCCGAGGATCTTCTGGAGTTTGCGGACATAGAGTCGAAAGGCAGAACAGATCAGGTGAGCTGGTGACCTCCTCTTTTTTTTTTTTTAATATGAAATTTATTGTCAAATTGGTTTCCATACAACACTCAGTGCTCATCCCAAAAGATGCCCTCCTCAATACCCATCACCCACCCTCTTGTCCCTCTCACCCCCCATCAACCCTCAGTTCTGTTTTTAAGAGTCTCTTATGTTTTGGCTCCCTCCCTCTCTGACCTCCTCTTAAATAACAGTACACCTAGGTAACCTTCGAACCAGCCGTGAAAGATCACACCATTGGCCCAGAACACAGGGATGTTACACAGACTCTGAGGAGTGGGAGTGGGGAGTTTATCAAGTGGGAGGAGAAGGAAGAAGGGACATGTATAGATGGGATCTGTTAGTGGGATACGTACAGTGTAGCAGAGAAACCAAATACCAAAACCTGCCGTTGCAGGGCTTAACACATGATTAAACGGTGACACCCTATTAAGTTTACAGGGTATCTAGTTTCCGCATCTTGAAGATGTCAAAAGCCAGCATCTTTGATCTCAGCCCTGGGAGTCAGTGGTAGCGCACTCCCACTCTAAGAAGAATGAAAACACTATTAGTAAAATCACAGACTCTGCTTTTGTGCTCGTCAGGACTGCCGGTCTTTGGAGCCCTCCTAGTCTCCCCAGTTTTGCACCTTCAGGACACCGCCTGCTTCCCTGATCAGCATTTAACTAATCCGTCAAGTCCTCTACACTTTCCTCACACACATTTGACCACACTCAACAACTCCCGGGTTACTTGGGTTACTGGAATTGCTCGATACATCTCATAACTAGATCCAGGAGTTTCCCAGCAAATGTATAATTTCCAAATGTGCCTGAGTCCACTAGATGTTGCCCACACCGGTACTTCTTGGCGGTGGATATCTTATTGCCTTCCCCAGAGAATGTGCTCAAGTACCCAGTTCATACACACTTCCTCTCGTCACATGACCACACTTCCGTTTCTGCAAAAAGCAAAGCAGTTGTATGCCAACAGACGCTTTCCTCTTTGCCTTAATGTCTCCATTCTTTTGTTTGCTAGTGACCATGACTTTGGGACCATCTTTAATGTGTGTGTTCCTGCCGTTCCGATGTGAACTCCTTTTGCTATGTCCATGATCACTTCCTCTCCATCACTTTTCACCTGCATTTGCAATCTCTCCTCCCACTCATTCCTTCTGCTTTATCAGTAACATATTTAAAATCTCTTGCATCCTTAAAAACAATAATCAAACAGCAAACAACAACAACAAAATACTCCATCCAAAATAAGTGGTTAGTTGAAAACAAAACATAACTTGGAGAAAACTGGCCTAAAAAAATAAATAGAAGGGAAATGGAAATTCAGGGGACTCAGTTAGGGATGGGGGGCAGTAAACAAAGGTATACAGGAAATATGAAAGCCTCTTCTAGGGTACTACTAATTGGATAAGAGGTTTTTTTTTTATATAAGAAAAGATATTTTTTTCAAAAAGTGACAGTATTTTAAAACACTATATCAGCAACTATTGACCCTAAGGCTAAGGCTCTTTTTAAAAAAATGAAGAAAATGGCATCATAAATCTTCAGAAAATTTTAATTGGCTTTAATAAGTTGCAGTAATATTCCTATTATCCCAGTTATCTGCAGAATAGAATGTTCCAGTTAATTAAGTATTCTGGTTAATAAGGACTTGCTTTATCTATCATATGCAAACTACAAATTAAATATACTGGTTGAAAAAGACTTGCCATATCTGTCATATGCAAACTACACATGTCAAAGGCTGTACCATGAAAGATCACATGGGACGTAATTTACTCTTTCTGTGATGATTCAGAAGGCACTTAGGGTTATTCCAGGGCACCATAGAAAAATGAGAAAAGGAGAATAATCTGAAGAGCAGCTCACCATGCTTTCAGGAATACTATGTACTTAACCTCAAAACAAATCCCATGAGGCAAATATTATCACTGTTTGGCAGATGAAGAAGCTAAGCTAGAATCAGACATGTGCTCAAGGCCATACAATGGTTCTACTCATGTGTCCAAATTCCAGTGGCCTCTACCAGTAATGACTCTAATCCAGGCTCGTAGTAAGGGGTGGAACTCCTGGTATATCAGTTTGAAGGATACATACAAAACCATAAAGCTAAGCAGGACTGTCGAAAATTTTAAATGACCAGAAAAATAAAAGAGCTCTGTAGACCCAGTCTTTCTAGGGTATCTATAGGTGGTAAAATTAAAGATTGGCAACAATTACATCTAGTTAGCAGAAGAATGGGTCAAAGATATGGAGGGATTTAGGTGACGACTAATGTCATCAAAAGTACTGTCCATGGTACGATGGTGGCACCAAGCGACCTTCAGAGAAGGTGACAGTGAAGGCAGATATCAACTTAAAGGGATATTGAGAATCTCTGTAGGATCATTCCTCCTTTATGAGATAGTCCCTGAGAATTAATAATCTGAAATGTAGAGTATACCTTTCTCTTAGACATCACTCCTCTTCAACTTTGTACAAGACTACCATTCCCATCAGGAAACAGAAATTTTTCTCCAAATCACTTCTGAAACTTCCAGTGCTTGAATGGAGAGCTCAAGCCTGAAACCCAGACAGAAGGAGTGTTCAGAATGAAAGATTTGGAGCCTAGAGTCATGCTGACTTGGGTTCAACCTTGGACAACCTTTCACATAAGTCTCAGTTTTTTCATCTGTAAAATGGAAGTGGTAATACCTATTTAACTGAGTAGGTTAATGTTTCTCTCCCAGCCTCCCAAGACAAGAGTCTCTTATTCTACCCTCTTACTCATTTTATTTTCTCCCCTCTACTCTCTGCATAAGTCAGATGGTTGTAGGGAGGATTTGCAGAACTCTTATCAAGAGCAGGTATTGTCTATACACAGTAAAGGGAGCTAGCTGGCTCACACTTTGAGCCTCAATGTCACTGCGTCATGGAAGTTTCTCCTAATCACTTTCCACCCCATCCCTTAACCAGTGCTTCTCCTCTGCCTCCATATGGCCCAGTATCTACCACCTTTGGCCCTTATCACACTTGTGTTGGATGTGTGTTCTGGCTTTCCACTAGGATGTGAGCTCACGTCTTTCATTTTTGAACCCCTGGCACCCAACTAGCTAACCAGCTCCTGGTGATCTGATTGATTACCAAGTATTTTGTTGAATATATAAATAAAATAATACCAGTTTTCGGGGCGCCTGGGTGGCTCAGTCGGTTGAGCGCCGACTTCGGCTCAGGTCACGATCTCGCAGTCCGTGAGTTCGAGCCCCGCATTGGGCCCCTGTGCTGACAGCTCAGAGCCCGGAGCCTGTTTCAGATTCTGTGTCTCCCTCTCTCTGACCCTCCCCCATTCATGCTCTGTCTATCTCTGTCTCAAAAATGAATAAAAACGTTAAAAAAAATTAAAAAAATAATAATACCAGTTTTCATCTTCTAGAGGCCTTGGCCCTGAGAATTCAGTACGGTTTATAAGACTCAGAAGTCATGTGGTAATTGCTGTGTTTGTCATTACTTGGTTTATATTCCCCAATTCAGAATTCACCTTAAAGGCTTGCTACCCCCCCCCCCCAAATAATTATAACACAAAGCCTTAGCTATGTGAAAGTTTTTACTCCAGCGGGGCAGTCACGCCTGGCTCATTAAGCAATGGGAGGAACACATTCAGCACGAGAGAGTCAGCAGGTTCTGGAGAGGTAAAATGACTACCATCCACTCCCACTTGCAATCTGTGGACCACACCACTTTCTTAACCCCCGGGATAAACCTTGTGCTCAAAGGAGGTACCTGGAGACAGGAGAGAACTTGTAGGCAATTCTGCCTCCCTTCCCTCAGGATTCTACCACCTGGGTCTCAGCCTGGGGATTCAGGATGACCTCTGCTCCCCTTTAGTTTCCTGAGAGGTGCATAAAGTTATTGTGTTGAACTTTTCTCTATCAAGGGAGAAGGCCTTTATGATCGTCACTTTCAGAAAGTTTTGACTACTTTAATGTAAAAACTGCTGCTGAATTTTCTTAGTAAATGTAAAGATACAAAGCTGAACTCATTGTGCTCCCAGAAATACATTAAATAGTAATTTGTTCTGAGGTGGGTGGGAAACGATTTTGTGTCGTCAGGATTCGCCCTGTTCTTGGGGCACATTGCTCTTCAGTTTAAGAGCCAGCTTTGCTGCACTTTAAGAAAATCAAAAACAAAAAAACACCTTAGTAGAGTCTAATGACAAATATTTATTTCTCACTTACTTTTTATGTCAGCAGAGACAAGGCTGCCTTGGTTGGCTTCTGCTCATTCTCCCACAGAGACTGAAAAGACAGCTCCTATTTGGGAATTTCCATTCTAGTGACAGAGAAGAAGAGCAAGAGAGTTTAGTGGGACCTTATCATGCCTCTTAACAGTTCTGCTGGGCCGTGGCATACCTCACACCTCCCTGCTCACATTTGATTAGACAAAGCAGGACATGTGGCCAAGGCCGAAGTCCCTGGGGCTGAAATATGTAATGCTTTTACAAGAAAGTGGGTAGGATACATGGAAGGGCAGTGTAGCATCCACCAAGTTCATGAGCATTGTCATGGCTTGGATGGGGGATGAGATATATACTGTACCTTACAGAGCAGAGATTCTGGAGAGAAGGTGAGCCAGAGTTATCAGTCTCTTTAAATGATGGTAAAAAAAAGAAAAACACTGGTAATTCTACTGTGTGCCTCTTTGGTCACTGTTTTATAACCTGATTTCCACACATTTGTATTCCTTTCCTGTTTTCAGGGGATGATGGAACACAGACTCATCCTGAGAACAGCAGCCAAGAAAACAGAATCAAGGCTCGCTGCCGGTCATGCACGTCCATGGTTCTGAAGGCCGTCTGGGGACTTTTGATCATCTTGTCAGTCTCATCGTCTTGGGTTGGAACCACACAGATTGTAAAAATTACTTACAAGAACTTCTACTGTCCATTTTTCATGACTTGGTTTTCAACAAACTGGAACATTATGTTTTTCCCAGTCTACTATTCTGGTCATCTGGCCACTGCTCAAGAAAAGCAGTCTCCAATGAAAAAATTCAGGTAGGTTTCATGTTAAATGGCCAACACGAGATGTTTTAAAATAACTTTATGAAAATCTCCATAACTTTATCTCTTTGGAATATGAACTGAGTTGACTTGGGGAGGTGTAGAGAGCTCGGATCTAGGGTTGGTAATGAATACATGAGCACTAGGAAGAAGAATCTGGGCCCCCCACCAAAAAAATTACTGAATGTCCACCACATGACAGGTGCTGTGATGGTGCTTTTGTAGATCTTATCTTAATTAATCATCATTGGTGGTAACATCTACCTTTGAGGGTGGTGGTATTATTCCCATTTTAACACAAGAGGAAACAGGTTTAGAAAGATTACATGACCTGTCCAAGGCCAATACTTCCAAATAACCCAGATTTCAATCCAGAATTATTTCTGAAAGTCATGTTTTAAAAGAACACACTAGTGTCTCAGGCCCAGAAAAAAAAAACTGTATTCATAAGATTAATTGTGATAAAAACATTTGCTCAATATTCTGGAAGCTGTGGTGCCTAAGCAGATAAAGAGACCTGGTTTCATGCAAAAGGAAGTTTGGCCCTGATGGTTTAGAAGATGTCATTCTTTGCTGGCTAGGAGCACATGGGGCCTTCACTGTTGGTTCACCGGCTCTGAACCTGGTAGTGCCATGGTTCCAGTAGTTTCTCTGTGCTGAACTTGGCTTCTGCAGCGCCATCTTGGAAAGCTCAGGAAGCTGGCAGGACCAGCCCTACACAGCACCCAATGGGAAAGGGACAGTTGTCCACACCAGCTTATTGTTCCTTGGTAGAATGACAATAAATACATTTTGCAGAAGCCGAAATAACATTTCTTTCTTGCCCCTGTACTTACTGAAAAGAAGTGAATTTATCAGACAAACTGCAAAGCGTGTACCTTCAACTTCCATTTTCTATCACCAGCTTGGAAGTGCCCTGAAATATTAGAGTCACACTGTGAGCTGATTTTCCATGGTATCCATGATAATGCAATTAAAATTAAACAAAACCAATTTACAAAAAAATAAATGTTTTCTGGTTTGAAGGAAAGAAAGAAGTCTTATACCTATTGGTGACTGCTAAAGATACTTTGTATTTGATTCCCATCAAAATACACATGATCTTGGGGGAATAAGGTCTTGTTTGTTTGTTTAAAATGTTTATTTATGGAGAGAGAGAGAGAGAGAGAGAAAGGTGGCGAGCCAGAGAGGGGCAGAGAGGGAGATACAAAATTGCAGTCAGGCTCCAGACTCTGAGCTGCCAGCAACAGAGTCCCATACGGGGCTCACAAACCGTGAGATCATGACCTGAGCCGAAATTGGATGCTTAACCGACTGAGCCACCCAGGCGCCCTGGGGCATAAGTTCTTTTTAATAACAATATTTAATAAGCGATTGCAGGGGACATGATGATCAGACTAAAATTCTCCCTGTCTGAAAATAGTTTACCCCATAGCATGTATGTTTTACTCCAGCGCTCCTAGGGTTTGGACACACATACTGATAAAAGCAACAAAAGTTTAGTATGGGATGTGGTACCTCAGAACGCCTCAAAGCAAGCCAAGTGGGTTTTATTTAAGATAACACATTTACACCAAGAGGCTGCTGCTGACAGAAATGTTTTGGGAATGAGTTTCATCTCCACTACATCTCTCATGTCTGACTAACTCTACATGTAGTGAGACCTGTGATTTGATGAGACACCTCCACCTGTTAGTGCAGGTAGAGTGAACTTGACCATTGCTGAAGCCGAATCAAAGAGCTTTTATTGTCAAGCAGAAAACATTGTCTTTGAAGAGCATATTCTCCAGAGGGCCCCTCCGTATGAGAGGTAAACATTGCCAGAAAATCCTAAGATCCTTGATCTTTTTGCCTTGTAGACTCATTAACACCATCTGCCAAGGAGGCCCTCCCCGAAGCTCTCGTGGCAGAACACGGGGAAAACAGACTTAGTGTATGAGACTGGAAACAGAATTTTTCCCGTTGCGCCAGACCCTCTATTTTCTCATTTTCTTTGAATGGTATGAAAGCATTTTCAGTGGTTTTCTTATCACTAACCTCAAAAAAATTTTCAATAATGTATCAGATCTAGATTGTGGGAATTGTGCATTTGGAAATTGTTTTGGATATTACAATCATTTCATATAAACCATGAAGAGAATTTAATTGTATCACATGAATTTTAAATTTAATAAGAAAAAAATTTATAAGCCATAGTTTTGACAGGGGTGTTTCCTTAAAGGAAGTCTCTAGAAAGCATGAAGCTAGAGCTAAAGATATATTTGTCTATGTCATACACCTATGAAATGTGCTTAAGATGTCATCTGACATACAGAAGGGGTTCAGTAACTACTGAGTGCTATAACAATGTTGAACATAATTAAATTATTAGTGTCCCCCAGGTTCTAAGCTTCAGTCTAAGCTTTACCACCCATCAGTGCCTCTTGTCTAGAAATTCTGATCTCATCATTCCAAGGAGAGACCAGTTACTTGCTTATTGATAGAAAGAAATCCTTTCTTTTTTTGCATTTTCCCATTTCTTAGTACATAATGCTTAAATAGCATAAAGTTCTACACAGGTGACCTGGTGTTTGAGCGGAGAGCATTTTTTAATTCCTGCTATAGCAGTGACAAACAGGGAGAAGAAGGTTGGCAGTGAGAGGAGGGAGAAAGAGGGGAACACTAAGGAAGCCAACACCAGGGAGGGGGACTGGATGAGCCAGGTGAAAGGAACAATCTCCACCCCCTTGGGGGGGGGGGCTCTCCCTGTGCCTCCCCGTGGGTTCAGAATGTGTGCTCTCCTGCATTCAAAGTCTTTGCTTGAGAGCCCTGAACCCATGGGGCATGATGGTGGGCTCTGGGAAGGAAGAACCATCCCTGGCCAGGGCCAATGATATGAAAAGAAATCCTTTCATCAGAAATGGGTTTGTTGTGGTTCTTCATAAATGTGTATTTAAAAAGCCATTTGGGGGGCGCCTGGGTGGCTCCGTGGGTTGAGCGACCCACTTCGACTTAGGTCATGATCTCAGGGGTACTTGTGACAGCACTGGGTTCTCTGCTGTCGGCGCAAGCCTGCTTCAGATCCTATCTCTGCCCTTCCCCCCGCTCGTGCTGGCTCGTGCTCTCTCTCTCTCAAAAATAAACACTGAAAAAATATACATATAAAGGAATATTTAAAAGTTGTTTAAATACATAAAAAGCCATTTAGTAGTTACAGATATCAGGATGAGCCCATGACTCTGAATGCCAGCTCTCTCTGGCAGACTTTCTCACAGGGCAGATCCCTTTGGGAGCACGACCAGAATGCAGAAAATGAAGAGAATGCCAGGATGTCCCGTGCAAACTGCTGCTTGGTCTGTGTGTGGCTCTGATTCACTGTATCTCCTTGGCTGCAGGGCTTGAGAGATGCTGTCCATTTCCCTGTGTGAGTGAGTGTGTGCGATTTCTGTTTACAAAAGAATTTGTTTTTAGGTTATTTCATCCCTTCCTTGAAGTTTTGTCTCTTTCAAGTTAAAATTTACCTTCAGGAAATCACATTTTTTAAAAAGTTTATTTATTTTGGGAGAGACAGCACGTGAGTATGTATGAGTGCAAGTGAGGGAAGAGCACAGAAAGAGTGGAGAGAGGGAGAATCCCAAGCAGGCTCCTTGCTGTCAGCCCAGCCTGTCTCGGGGCTCAAATCCACGAACAAAACCGTGAGATCATGACCTCAGCCAAAATCAAGGGTCCTATGCTTAAATCACATTTTTATTTAAAAACAATCCTTCCTTTTTCGTTGTCTCCCACATAAACAGTAAAACTGTTACACAGGTTTCTATATGTGCAATATGCATTTTTAACCTCCCTGGATTCGCTGGCCTACAATTCCCAGAATTCTCAGCTGCTGGGAAGCAGCGTTTGCCATGAGACTTGACATTGAAGGCCATACTCCAATGCTTAGAGCCTCACCACTTTGTCACTCCCTCCCTCCATGTGGCCCTCCTGTGGAGTAAGTTGCTTCATGCATGTGAGGCAGACATTGGCTAGAGATTACTTTGGTTTGCAATACTTCGAAGCACAACTGTTTCTCTTCAGAAAAACTTAGAAGAAAAACTAATGCTAATAACCAACTAGAACCGCGTAATTTCATTATAACCATGCAAACATTAGGAACTTGTTGCTTAAACAAGATATTTATGCTACTCTTGAAAACACTTCCTGGAACATTATAGTTGCCCAGTAAATGCTTGGATGTTCATGAACAACTGAATAAAAAAAATAAATCTGAGTTATCCCAATGGCGAGCCTATTTTCAGTCCATAGTCAAAGTTTTTCTATCTTATCATTATTGCTTGTCTGTATCACTAGTTTGAACATTTTGATTGAAATGGCACCTTGGTTTAATCATCAAATAGGGGTACCTGGGTGGCTCAGTGGGTTAAGCGTCTGACTTTGGCTCAGGTAATGATCTCACGGTTCGTGGATTTGAGCCCCATGTTGGGCTCTGTACTGACGGCTCAGAACCTAAAGCATGCTTGGGATTCTGTGTCTCCCTCCCTCCCTCTCTGCCCCTGCCCCATTCACACTATGTCTCTCTGTCTCTTTCTCAAAAATAAACATAAAAAAAAATAAGCAAATAGAAATCAAATCAAAGATTTAACGGAACTGATTATTTTTATACAATTAAATTCATGTAATTTCTCCAAAACAGCCAATTGTGTGTATATAAATACAACTTGCATTTGATTATTTATTTATTTACCATTTGGAGGTCATCACAGAACCTTCCTTCATTTTTTTTTCCTGTCTTAAAAATGCTAGAGGAAAAACAAATTATTCAACTGGGCAGAAACATAAGGAAGAGGCATAGTCTTTTAGGAAAAATAACATTCCAAACTGTGTGTGGCTCTCCACCATATGTGAAGCTGCAAGTTGTCTATACCTGTTCACACAGTAGCGACCCTCCTGGTCCTATTGCATTTGCCCATTGGGAAAGAACCTTCTCTCTCTTCTAACAGTAACTCTGAAAATGACTCATTTCCCTATTTCTCCAGGCTTCTCTGAGAAAGTTCAGCAGCAGAATGGCTGTCCCAGCCATCTCGAGAGAATATCTAGATAGGAAAGGGCCTTCGCTCTGTGTCTGGAGAGACATGGGCTCTTTTCCATGGAACCCTCTGCCCCTGTAGTGGCCCAGAGATGGGAGGCCTGGGTTCAGTAAGTTCCACAGATGCATGATGGGCATTGGCGTTTGTGCTCTTGCCAGAAAATGACCGTCAAGAGTTAGACAAAACAAAGTATGTCACAATTAATACCTGACAACCTTTTTTTCTTTCCTAGGGAATGCAGTCGGATTTTTGGTGAAGATGGTCTGACATTGAAGCTCTTCCTTAAAAGAACTGCTCCCTTTTCTATTCTATGGACTTTGACTAATTACCTGTATTTACTGGCTTTAAAGAAGTTGACAGCCACGGATGTCTCTGCTCTGTTCTGTTGTAACAAAGCCTTTGTCTTCTTGCTGTCGTGGATCGTGCTGAAAGACAGGTTCATGGGAGTGAGGGTAATGGCACACTTGATTCAATGTGTGAGGCCACCCGTAATTGTAGATCCTTGGCATCAGGAGTGCTGCTTTGTTTCATGAAATTTCTGTAAAACTTTCCCCATTGGTTCTGAGTACAAATTAGAATTTGAAGATGCATTAGAACACCCAGGCAGTTACAATATCATGAAAAGACAGAGATGGTCTCCCTTGGGCAGTCGGCTGATTTCGACAGGAGGCCCTAAAACAGAGAAGATAAGTTCTTTTTTTTAGAATGAATGGTGTCACCAACTCCTTCTATCCTCAGGGTGAAGGGGTCTGGGAAAATTAGCCACAGCAAAGATTTTGATTTTTTTTTTTCAGTCGCCATACGTTGGGACAATTCCCTCATGCTTTCCCTCCCCCCAGCCCGAGATGGATTTAATTAACATTGGTGTAAGTAGATAAGGTTACCAAACAGTAATTAAAGTCACTGGTAATGGCACAATGCTGTTAAAAGTGGCTATATATCTAGCGTGGCTAATCCAGAAATGGAACGAAAAGCACCAACTTGTACTTTGGGGTACAGGTCCTCAATTGAACTGTATTAAACTTCCACCGACCACTTCAGTTCTGAGTTTATTCCTTTCAGAAGTGATATGGACTTCTTAAAAGATTTTATCTTGCATGCTTGTTCTGTTAGATTGATGGAAAGTCATGGAGGTTTCAGGAGCCAGAGCTCATTCATGTATCTGGAATGCCACCATGACAAAAATACTGAGAAAATAATTCTTTAGAAAGAGTAGAAATGAAATGAAAAGCCTTTTCCCAGAAGATAAACATCACACAATTCTTCTCTGAAAGAGATGTCCAAGACTGGATGTGAAACATATTTTGCTATCAAAATATTGTTCTTACTGCAATGATCCCAGGGTCCTTGTCCCCCTAATTGCTGAAATTAATATTAGAAAGAGAGTTGATGACAGCCATTAACCCTTAAAACTTTAATAGTCAGCAAATTCTGATTATGTCTTGGGAGATGCTACTCAGAAATTCAGAATGGAAGCTTGACATGAACGAGAAGTAGAAAGCTACAGTAGAAGACAAAATGAGAGGGGCGACCGGGTGGCTCTGTAGGTTGACTTCGGCTCAGGTCATGATCTCACGGTCCATGAATTTGAGCCCCACATCGGACTCACTGCTGTCAGCCTATCAGCACAGAGCCTGCTTCAGATCCTCTGTGCCCCTCTCTCTGCCCCTCCCCCACCTGTGCTCTCCCAAAATAATAAAAAATGAAAAATAAAAAATAAATAAAAGAAGAAGATAAGATAAACTCTGAATCAGTCCAGGATGCATTAGAGTATACCCAGATATGGTACCAGCCAATCTTAGATTTGACATCCAGAAAGCTTAGCATCATGTTTTTGCTCATCGAGCACCCGCGCTGGCTGCCTACCCTCAGGTACCCTGACAAATCCTGGAGAGCGGGGACCTTCCCTGCACTGCTTGCTGCCCCATTCAGGATGGGCTATATAATTCGTGGGACCTAGTGTGGAATGAAAACACAGGGATCACTCTTTAAAACATTATCAATAATTTCAAGACAGCAACAACAGAGCATGAAACCAAGGGCAAGGCCCTTCTAATCATGAAGCCCTATGCATCTGCACAGGCCATATGCCCATGAAGCCAGCTCTGCCTCTATCTCGAATACCTAGAATAATGCAGGGGACAAAATGGAGCTCCGTAGATATTTGAGGATATAGTAAATAAATTCATGCTTACGAGGACTGTCTCTTTTCTATTTGCTAGCATCATGGATTATCCATGAGAGTTTGGAAGGCCTTGTCAGAAGAAGGAGAAAGAGAGGAGATATAGGGTCTTTTTTTGCCTTTTCAATGGCATCTGAATACTCAAAGGGAATCAATACATTCACTATTAGATTTACCAGTGAGAAAATCAGTTGTTTTAGAGTGAATGCATTTAACCATGGAACTTAACTGATGCAAGATGTCCTATCAAAAGAGGTTCTGTGTTTGAGAGTTAAAAAAAAAAACTCAGCTGTGTAACTTATATTTAAACCAAAGATTTAGGAAATCTGCCAAGAGGCAACAAACCATTGCCATTTTAAAATTGGCATCTATAGGGGCACCTGAGTGGCCCAGTCGGTTGAGTATCCAACTCTTGATTTTGGCTCAGGTCATGATCAGCCCATGGATCAAGCCCCACATTAGGCTCTGCACTAGGTGTGGAGTCTGCTTAAGATTCTCTCTCTCTCTCTCTCTCTCTCTCTCTCTCTCTCTCTCTCAAATAAAAAATTAAAAATAAATTGGCATCTATAGTGGGTTCAATGATGGTCCTCAATAAGGTGCCCACACCTTCATCCCCAGTCCTTATGAATGTGACCTTATTTGAAGGCGTAATTATTTTTTCTTTTTCATTTTGTATTATTTTTATTTTTTTTTTGAATATGATTTATTGTCAAGTTGGCTAACATATAGTCTGTAAAGAGTGCTCCTGAATTTTGGGGTAGATTCCCATGGTTCATTACTTACATACAACACCCAACGCTCATCCCAACAAGTGCCCTCCTCAATGCCCATCACCCATTTTCCCCTCTCCCTGCCCCCATCTGCCCTCAGTTTGTTCTCTGTATTTATGAGTCTCTTATGGTTTGCCTCCCTTCTTCTCTTTGTAACTATTTTTTCCCCTTACCTTCCCCCATGGTCTTCTGTTAAGAGTCTCAAGATCCACATTTGAGTGAAAACATAGGATATCTATCTTTCTGACTTATTTCACTTAGCATAACACCTTCCAGTTCCATGGAATCATGAAATGGCGTGATTTCATTCTTTCTCATTACCAAGTAGTATTCTATTGTATGTATAAACCATGTCTTCTTTATCCATTAGTTGATGGACATTTGGGTTCTTTCCATAATTTGGCTATTGTTGAAAACACTTTGCAGGCACAATTAACATAAGTATTTAGAAAGAGGAGATCATCCTAGAGTATTTAGGTGGCCCTAATTCCAGTAACAGATATCCTTATAAAAGACAAACACACAGGAGAGACACACAGAAGAGGAGAAGGCAATGTGACCAGACAGACAGAGATTGGAGTGCTGTGGCCACAAGCCCAAGAAAGCCAGGGAAGCTACCAGAACCTGGAAGAGCCAAGGGATGCTTTCTCTCCTAGAGCTGCCGCTGGGAGCATGGGTGTGCTGGATTGTGAACTTCTGGCCTCCAGAACTGTGAGAAAATAAATTTCTGTTGTTTTTAGTCATCAGGTTTGTGGTAATTTGTTACAGCAGCCTCAGGAAGCTAATACAGCCTCTGTAAATAATAAGACCCAATAGAAAAAAATGTTAAATAGCCAATGAGCACTTGTTAATAAATATACACATACATTTATATACATAAATTAAGATATCATAGATGGCAAAATGGTAAACAATGTCAAGCATGCTGGTAGAAGTCACATGTTTTTCTTCTTAAATGACAGGAAATGCTTCACTCCTCACTGTGAAACATTAGAAAGTGTTTAATGTCATGCCAAGGTGTAATTTTAATGATGCCTATAATCAGGTCATGGAATATGAGAAGAACCAAAACATATTCAGCATTTTGCCTTTTGACAGTATCAGCCATTCTTTTTTTCATGAGACATATTGAGAACATGTATAATTGGGTCATTTGAGAAATTAAAAGAGGGCAATTCGAATACTGACAACATAAATGTAGTTTTTATTGCCTACGTCCATAAGTAATCAAAGCATGGCCTGCAAAAGCCACTCCACTTGGACTATTCTCTTTTTTTTTATAGTTAAAGTGTTGCTTTCTTTTTAAAAAAATGTTTTATGTTTATTTATTTTTTGAGGGAGACAGACACACAGAGTATGAGCAGGGGAGGGGCAGAGAGAGGGGGAGGGGCAGAGAGAGGGGGAGGGGCAGAGAGAGAGGGAGACGCAGAATCCAAAGCAGGCTACAGGCTCTGAGCTGATAGCACAGAGCCTGACGTGGGGCTCGAACCCATGAATGGTGAGATTATGACCTGAGCCAAAGTCAGAGGCTTAACCGACTGAGCCACCCAGGTGCCCCTGAAAGTGGTGCTTTCAGTCATCAGATTAAAATGTGTATTTTTGATTCATTCTGAGGCTTCAGTGGTTTACAAATTGACAGTTTTTGGATTATAATTTTCATTTGACCCCAAGAATGATCACATTTAAGATGATCACATTTCCTACTTCTATTTTTCACATCAAAAATGATACCATATGGGCGCCTGGGTGACTCAGTCAGTTAAGTGTCTCTCGATTTCGGCTCAGGTCATGATGCCATGGTTTGTGGGATCAAGCCCCGCATTGGGCTCTGTACTGACAGTGGGATCCCATTTGAGATTTTCTCCCTGCCTCTCTCTGCCCCTCCCCCCCTCACACCCACTCACTCTCTCTCTCAAAATAAATAAAGAAACATTTTAAAACATGACACCATGGACAGAAAGAAGGATGCTTGAAGTTGTAAAACCAGTAAATATGTGTTTCTCTGGAGCACTAATTGGCTAGAAATAGCAATGCTCACAGAAAAATTAATTACATATTATGAATAACTTGTTAATATTTTGTGTTTTTTTGGAATATTATTTGAATTACAGATGGAAAGGTAATTTTGTTGTACAATTATATTTCTTTCATAAAATCATTTCAGCCAATTTGCTGGTAAACATTGTTGTGTTAAAAACCCTTTCATGACCAGTTGCTTACGGCTGATATATGATCATCCCATGAAAATTAGTAAACTTTTTAAAAAGATCTTTCTTTTTTAATTGCACAACTATTGGTGAGAATTCAGCTCTTTCAGCTTTGAGGAACCTGCCAGGTTCTCATCTTCAAGAACCTGTCTTGTTTAGCTACAGTTCTTAAATTCATGAAAACCAAAGAAATTGCATTAATAAAAAAAGGTTCTCCTCAAAGAAAATGAGCCACTGGTTGGGGGTTTTCTTCTCTGTCTCTGGTATCAGTTTCACTCAAATTTGAAAAGTAAATGTCAGACTGGAAAGTTGAAACTCTTTCTTTCAGATCTTGTCCCTCCTTTACGTTTTATATTATTGACTGAAAATTTTCTTTCATTTTTAAATTTCCTTGAACGTAGGGAGAAAATTGGTCAGTGGTAAATGGTTCAGCAGACCCTAAACTTCCTTAGCAGATTCAGGAAATGAATTTGTGTCTCTTCAGTTTGACACCCACATATTTCCTAGCTGTAATTGGGTCCCTATGCAGTTAACTTTCCAAACCGTGCCTCGTTTGGACACTTTCCAAGATCCGCCAAGGACCGACTGGAGTATGTCAGTTAAACTGAATCTTTCATTGCTCAACCTGCACTTCTCCAAATTCAAATTGGGCTCCAGAGTTCCCTAAATCAGGGCCCTGGAGGTGAACTCTTACTAATTCGTGCCAATATTACATATTTAGATAAGATTCAAGATAACCTTTTGTTTACATCTTGCCTTTGGTTGACATTGATGCAGTAGCTGTACATTCATGTGCACTGCAGAATCTTCTACCCAGAACCTTCATGCTTCCTGGAGGAGGCACCAGAGGATGCGTAGCTGGGCTCATCCTTTTCATCCCCCTCCTGGCGGGAGAAGAATTTGTGAATACAGAGGAAAAAGATGAGGTGGAATGGCTCTCCAATGTTATGCACACAAGGAATCCGTAACCCCTTAACAAGATGTCATCAACAGATCTACTCTAGTCTCCACATGTGCCTGTTAGGTCTTTCCATCTGGCATTTCTTTCCCTCTTTTCCATCCTGGTCTCCCTTTGAGATCATTTTCAGACAGATTTTATTCATATAAAAATAGATGTGTGTGTAGGGGGGTGGAGCGTGGGAGTCTTGGTTTGGGGCTCTGAACTCCTTGGGTTGGACCTGTCCCCAGGCACCCTCCACCCTCACACACACACACGCACACACACACACAATCTGTACAGCTATATACTGCCCACTTCTTTCATTTCTCACACTTCAACTCTTGTCCAATTTCACGGGATCTGAGTAAAACAGATGGTTCACCTTCATGGAACCTTAAATGTAGCATGCGGACAAGTTGAAGGATTCTGCATAGTCCCAGTTCCTTGAAAATGGACTCTATTTTCAAGAGTGGCTCCGTGGATTAAGCATCCAACTTCGACTCAGGTCATGATCTCGCAGTTTGGGAAGCCCCTCATCAGGCTCTCTGCTGTCAGCACAGAGCCTGCTTTGGATCCTCTGTGCTCCCCTCTTTCTGCCCCTTCCCTGCATTCACACATTCTCTCTCAAAAATAAGTAAAAAAGAAACATTTTTTTAAAAGATAGAAAGAAAATGTACTCAGAGAGGACAAGGATGATCATCAGTGCAGGTCTCACTGGCCAAGCTATTAACGTGTAACCCACCTTGAGCTGCCGACCTTTAGTCTCGAACTTGAGAACAATCCTGCCAGCACTGTCGTTTTGAGGCCCTCCATTCTAGAGGCTGCTGTAGTCTCGGGATTCAGGGGTCCGTCGTGAGCCAGTGAAACGCCTCCATGCTCACCCAGCCTTAGAAACAGAGTTAACCACAAGGCAACTTGAGGAAAGCTATTCCAGTTGCAATTAGAGAAGCAATTAAAGCTTCATTTCAATACCCTGAACCCTAGAAGAACTGATATTGTTACTCAAATAATAATTCTGGAAGCCATTTTGTCAATGAGAAACACAGCGAAGTAATGAGGCTGGTAAACCCTCACGGAGATGAAGAGAAGGGCCAGACGCCTGTGGTTTTTGAGGGCCCGAGACGAAAAAGGAAAGAAATGACGATACAGGGAAATAAAAACAGTCAAAAGCCAGATGCTTCTCTGGCTTTTATCTCTAGCTATTTATCTACGAATTCTTTGAAAGATGACAGAAACGTAGCTTTCCTGCAGGGTCGCGTGTGGTATATACCACGGTGAGAGTATCAAATGTTTACTCGAAAGCCCTCTTTGGGCTTTAGGAACACACTCAAACAGCCTCATGGTCCCCCTCTGATCAGCCCTGAAAGTTGATGGGAGGCTCTCACAGGGGGCTGAGCCTGCAGAGGAAGGTAGCTGGCTCAGGAAGAAATGTCCCTGAAGAGGTAGGCTGGGAAAATGAACTAAATAAATTCTCTTCCGCAGGGTACTCCCCTCCCCACCCCCCACCCAAGGTGGGCACACCATGATGTGAGGGGACTGAGAGGTTTCCAAAGTTGAAACTGAGGCACTGGCAGTTTTATGGTCATTATGGTTACTAACATTCTCACCCAAAGCAGATTCAGGTCGTGGCAGTGGCGCGTTTTCTGTCTTACTCAGAACAAGTCTGGTTGGCTAGAGGGCTGGAACTGGAATAGATTGTGAGGAGAGCCACGTTTTTCTGAAGCCAAACAGGTGCCGCCATGAAATGGTGTGTTTTCAGCAGAAGCGTCCCTCATATGGATGCTAATGGGCTCAAAGGCATTTTTGTGGCTGTCACCATGTGGATGTGCACACACGCGCATTTCCGACACAGTATTTAAGGAACTGGCTTTCTGCAGGCACGTTTCCAGTGTCCTGAGCCCGAGAAGAGTCATTTTATGTCTTTTATTCAAAAGAATAGACTGTTCATCCTTCCTTGATAACTGGTGAATTCTGAAGATGTCTGAGACTCAGATCTGTGCTGAGGCTATTTGTTCTCTGGAAATTTGAATAGTAGTTATTCTGCAATTAACGAGTGGTGCCAAGGAGAGCCACTGTGGGAGCATCCGAATGACCACTCCACTGAGCCTTCCATCCAGCATTTTCCTGCATTTCCTAGATTAGCTGAGCTCTCGTCCTTTACTTCCAACTCTGTAGATAAGAAGCACATTGAACATTTCTTAAAACGCAGCCACGGGAAATGTTCTATTAGCTGTGAGATTTAAGTTAAAAAAATGTGGAAAATAATTTAGCTTATCTTCTCCCCCCCCCCACAGCAAACCTATATAACCTATCAATTACTGTTCATACCATAGAAAAGAATTTTTCTAACATCTCAAATATTCAGATTTTCATGCTTGTAGAACGTAACTAACCACACTGTCCAGCCCTGCGACATGAAAAATGCTTCTCTCCATGAAAGCAATTGAAAGAAACACTGGTGTAATTGATAATGTCAATTTAAGTGGTCTGGCTAATATTTCCACAAGCACTTGAATATAAAATGTAATGGAGACCTTTAAGAGGCTCATCATAGTTATAATTTTGAATTGCTATAAAATTTATCATCTTTCTCCATACCCAATTTCTATCTTGGGAATACTTATAGTAGACATACTAAGCATATATATTTTTACTAAAGGCTGACTCAGAAAAGGAAGTGCTTCTAACTGAAGTCGTATCTGGGGGGTAATAGTGTTAAATGTTCATCACTTTCCAGACAATGTTTTTATGTTTTATTTTATTTTGTATAGGCTGTTTGTTTTCATAATTCCCTAAACTCAGAATTATATATTATGCACAGTTGCCTAAACCCAAATATTATGGATTATACAATAATTTTGATAATTTTAAATATGAAACAGTACATCATGTTAAAGTTCATTACAATTAACACTGTATTCTATTAATCCCATCTTGATGTGAACAAGAAAACACAACTTATGCTTGGCTGAAAGAAAACAAATACCGATTCAAATTTATTGTCCTGCAAATTCAGTCTTATGAGGGAAATCTACTTGTGCACCTGAAGACTTCGACCCATGAATATTATTTAAACACACAAACAAAAACAAAATGCCAGCGTCTAACATGACTTTTCATTTGTCTGAAATCAGACTGCCCAAAGGATTGTTGCAAGTCCTTGGCTGAACTATAAATCCCCAAATCAAAGAAAATGATAACCCTCACACAATTTCTAAGTCTAGATAACCCCTACACCATGTTTATTTATGAGTCTATTACTTCTTGTTTGGAAAATTTCCTTGACATCTCATGGTGTGTGTATTAGATTCTATTCCCTATAGTTTGAGGCATGGTCTAACTAGAACACATGCCTGGGAGCTTTAGAGAATACGATATTCACTCAGCAAGAGAAACGCCTCCCATCAAGCAGCCTCCCGGAAAAACGCTTTATGAAGACGGTTTTTCACTGCTGACATGTCAGCGTCTGTTCTCAAGTACTCCTGCTGTTTTTCATAAAAGATGCTTTAGTACGAAGCTAGGTCTGAAACCAACAGTGCACTTGATTTTCGTGGTCATTAACAAAAGAATTGCTTTAGCAGCATCTAAACGATAACGTGTCATCGCCACCATACTCTGTGCTGGCCTGGAGCAAGTCTATGGTTACATGTTGAAGATCTACATTTTGTTGCAATAAATAATTCACTGATATTCAGAAGGGCCAAAAAACCCCACATACGTGGAAAAGCTATCTACGGAGGAATTGATTTACTTGGGAATACTCAGAACTGAAACCTAACAAAATTAACTGCCATGTAACCTATAAATTTCTCGCAAAGTTGCATCTTGATTTAAAAGTGAGTGAGACTATTTCACAAGGAAATGACGTATTGTTTCCTATTCCAGGGCCTGTTATTTTCCTGTTTACTATAGCTTTGAAATGTTTTCCAGCAGAATCAGTTCAAGATCATTTAAGAAACAGATGTAAATCAGCATTTCACTAAGGGAGTGGACTCCTGTTTTGAATATTTCAAGCATCCTATCGAAATATAGTACCATTATGATTTCAATCAAATTTGTGCGGTTAATGATCTAGAGTAATGAGATGAAATTATCTTTTTTGTGGTTTAATTCGCACATAAAAAGAAGGAAGAACTAGTCTCCCTTTGACATTCCAAGTACCAGTGAAAACTCTGCCCACTCCTTGTAAATCACTATAAGAGATAATTTGCTTTCCTTTCCCCCCGGCTCCCCGCCCCGTGGCTTAAATTTTGCCTCTTAGCTGCATCAATGTTAGGTCTCCCTAATCAAGTCCTGGTTATGTGTCAATCTTCAAAACCATGCATTGATCCAAGGAGCTGATTAAAATGTATGCTGAATTGTTTTGAAGAAAAAGCATACAGTATAGACGAAAATGCTCTGGAGTGATTTCCTGTGAAATTCATTTCGCCAACACGGATATTAATCTCTGGGAAGTTGAGCGAAAAAATTACACTAAAATTACTAACCCTTAATTAGAATGGGAGCAGCTTTTATATTCTCTGCCTGGATGTCTCAGGAGCATACTGATTTCTTGTTAATACTGACCCTTCTCGCATTGAAACAGCGACGTACAAGAGGTAATTGGGTTTGAGGAAGCATTTAGCAACTCTCATGAAGTCTTCAATGGCTTGCTCTGAGATATGGAGGCATCAATTTTTTTTTAATTCCTTTGCATTCTATTTGACAGATAGTTGCCGCAATAATGGCCATTACCGGCATCGTCATGATGGCGTATGCAGATAATTTCCACACTGATTCGATCATAGGAGTGGCCTTTGCAGTGGGTTCAGCCTCTACGTCTGCATTATACAAGGTATGTCGTGCACTTTTTTGTGTAGGCATAGCTTAGACTTAAGTCATAAAAGAAGGCAGGACAAAGAAAATCTTGGCTAGAGGCGGAGAAAATGTGGCTTAAATAAGTACCATTTACTGAGTACTTGCCAGAAACTTTCACTTGTGTTAACTCACCCTTATGAGGCACAGGTACTTATCCCCACTTTCCAGATGAGGAAACTGAGGTTTAAAAGATTAAATAACTTGATTTCAGGAGTACTCCTGAAATCATTGTTGCACTATATGCTGACTAATTTGGATGTAAGTTTAAAAAAATAAAAAATAAAAATAAATAAATAAATAAATAATAATAAAAAAAAGATTAAATAACTTGCCCAAGGCCACACAGATGGGAAGTGATAGCAAGATTTAAATTCCCACTGGCCACCTCCAAAGCCCATGCTCCCTGCCTCTGCCCCTCAGGAATCAACTGATGGCAGCAGGGGCTGAGAAAGACCATTCTGCTCTTAAATTTCTTTACTTTAACTACCACTGTCCTTATTTTAACTCCGATGGGGTGTTAAAAAGAACAAACAAGCTGTCACTTGAGAGTCGACTGCCACGTATTAACCCCAAGCCACAGGAACTCCGGTTATTAGCGAAATGAAGGACGTCCTTTCCTCTCTGATGGATACTCCTGGTCTGCTCTATGTACTTACCACTCGTTCTCCACTGGAGCCGCCTGCCATCCGTGGAAAATCTATTCAGTCATTGCCCCTGACTTCAGAAGCAAGGACTGAGAGAGCAGATCTAAAAGGTTATCCCCAAAGCTCCCCTTGTCAGAGCCTGCTTTCGGGATGTAGCTAAAGCACTGTTCCACTTTCACCTCTCTTGGTGTTTCAATGAGAAGATTCTCTGTGAAAAGCAGAAAACGCCCTTTGCATCCCTCCTGGATGCCTGTTCTGATTATTCACCAACACCTCGGCTCTGAAGGCACGGAGTCTATTTCCATATTGACATTTCCTGGCCCACTGATTCTGTGACAAGCTTGACAAGTTTTCACTCAATTGCCATTGGCGTCTAACTTGCCCCCAACTGAGACCCCACTGAGGTGTCTGATGTGACCAGAGAACAGCACGTGGCCAAGTCCTCTTAAGTCTCTCATGAGCAAAAATAATAAGTCCAGTTGACATTAAAAGCATGCCTGGAATTGCGGTGTCACTGGGATGGCTATCTCATAGAGACAATTCTCCTGACCATGCTACAGGGGTGTTCGTTCGGGGAGCGGTAATATTTGCTGACATGCATAAAACCATATGGGCACCATCGGAAAGATCTGCTCCATTCGACATTGTTTGAGGATTCATATAGGAAGCAGAAGGGTTATAAAGTCAAGAAGTATGGACTAGAGGCCCGGCCCCTCCTCAGCCCAACGTAACTTGATGGTAGCCATTGACATCTCCTTGCTATCTTCTTCCCCTGTACACAGATTTATATCCAGAAAAAAAAAATAGTTTTAATCTGAAGAATAAACACAGTATTTGTGCACGTGGTTTAAGCTCAGAGAGGAAAGTGCTTATAAATCCAAGGCACCATTATTATTCTCTCAACAACATAATGACAGGCTCTCTCTGTCTAATTTAGTTTTCAGTATCTGTCGAAATAAGGGTAAAATGCATCCCATGCCTGAAGGGAAGAATTGATGGCATCTCAATCCTAGCTTCTCCTGGGCTCGTGGGCACTCTTACTTACCATTCACCCTATACCCGTAACTGAGGGTGGTGCTAACAGAGTACAGGACTTGCAGCAGTTTCCAACAGCACGAGGAGTTCATTTTGTGGCATTTGCTGTTTCATGTGAAGACTGCAGGGCATTTGAATCACTTATTCACAGTCCATTTTGTGCCATGGAGGTGGTGGCGTAAGGAGAAATAGAGGGTAAACTCTGGGCTGGTTAGCTCACTGTGTAGAAGTCGCCTTTCTGCTCTGGCAAAGTCTCTAACTGTGTGGCTAAGGGGTTTCTCTCCCAATCCAGGTTTTGTTTAAGATGTTTCTCGGAAGTGCCAACTTTGGTGAAGCGGCACACTTTGTCTCCACGTTGGGTTTCTTCAATTTAATCTTCATCTCTTTCACCCCGGTCGTCCTGTATTTCACCAAGGTGGAACACTGGTCCTCATTTGCAGCTCTGCCGTGGGGCTATCTCTGTGGGATGGCCGGGCTGTGGCTGGGTAAGTGGCTCCAGGTTTTGCCTTCCATTCCCTATGTCACTTGACCTTTCCTTGGATAGATGAATGATCATAGTAGGGCTATTCCCTTGGGAACCTTTGTCCTCTATTTCCCAAACGTATCTAAGGTTGGTAATGGTTAGAAGGTCCTCTGCAGGCTATTGCTTGATTAGATCAGAGCTGTTCAACCGGTATACCTCCCATGGGTTAAGACGTGAGCTGGAGGCCCAGGGCACTCTGATCACCACTGGTCTTAAAGCAGCCTTGTCCATCCTTCATGATATATTGTATGATGTTACCGTGTCCCAGGTGGATCGCGGTGCATCAGGCAGAGGGAGAGAACAGATGGTGCATTCAAGGAACTCAGAATGGATCAAAATGGCTGACGCACCAAGTACAGGAGGAATGGGGAGGAAGGAAGAAGATGACATCTGGAAGGAAGCAGGTCATGAAGGGCCTGGAAAGCTGTTGAGGGGAGTGGATTTAAAATCCACTTAATGGTTTTTAAGCAGAGGTGACAGGCGCACACCTACGTTTTAGTCACACACAGGCTGGCCGGGTGTGGAGAATGAATTTGAGATCGGAAGCCCTCAGCAGGCAAGAGGAGAAGGCAGAATTAGACTTGGTCTCCCTGCTAAGGAGGCTGTGCCTAGTCAATGGCCAATTGACTTGAACTTTTTAATGTTCTCTCTCAAAACTCCCCACACTCAAGGTAGTCTGCTTCACCTGAGCAACCAGGGGGCTCCCACTTTCTAGCTGTGTTGCTTCTGTCACTTGACTTAAGAGGAACCTGAAAAATAACAAGCCTGCTCTTCCCGCCCCAAGCAGTCGAACAACAGCAACTGCTAAATGACTCAGTGTCCCCTTACTCAGAACCAAATCGCTTTCATCCTGCTCCTCTCTCCTCACCCTTCCTAAGGACAGCCCCCTCCCTCTAGTCCCCACTGACCCACCGCACTTGACCTGCAGGACATCTGCCAACCCTCAGCTGACCTTCTTTGTCAAGGTGACATAATCTGAAGCAGCACTATAACTCCCGGGAGACAAACATGACCTGGTTTTCATTCCCACATAGACACTGGGTCTACTGTGGCCCAGGCCCCTAAGGGGAGGTCTTAGATAACAGAACGATCAGTCATGTTGGTCCTTTGAATTTTACTTCTGAAGTCCAAAAATGTAGAGTTACGACCTTCCATAACCTCTGCTAAATTAAGTAGAAATCAATAGCAGTGTTCCCATAAGACCCAAGCATCCTAATTAAAAGTGCCGAGATAATTTCCCGGCCCAAAACAATCTAGCTGGGAACAGTCATAATCTAAATTTCACTGACTCTTGGCCCCAGCTGTGTACACATATCTCCAGCTTGCTGCCAAGTTGCCCTTCACCAACACATATCCCTTGGCATGTCTAACACATGCTTCTGCACAAGCCCGGCCCAGGCTGGGTATCACCCAGGCTGGCAGGATACCAGGTCTCCACCAAGCAGCATAGTCTCCAGACTCCACGGGGTAGAGCATCACCCGGAACTAGAGCTGCTCCACCCAGCCCTTCCCCAGTGCCCTGCAGTCCTCCCTGTGCCAAAGCTGCTCTGTGACAAAATGAGGCGATAGCCTCTCTCCTGACTGTGTTACACACCCCAGGTGTTTTACAAACTTCACTGATTCTGTTCTTCTTCTTTTAAAAAAAAAAAAAAGTTCACTTATTTTTAGAGAGAGACAGCATGAGCGGGGTTGGGGCAGAAAGACAGGGAGAGAGAGAGAGAGAGAGAGATGGGGAGGGGGAGAGAATGAATGAATCCCAAGCAGGCTCCGCACTGTCAGCGTAGAGCCAGATGCAGGGCTTGAACTCATGAACTGTGAGATCATGACCTGCGCCGAAATCAAGATGCTTAACTGATTGAGCCACCCGGCTCCTGTTCTTAAGTTTTTGTTTCGATCCCTCTCTTCTCCATAGTAACCAGATTCAACCTGGTTGGAGCTGGGCTGGACGAACAGCAGGTGGTCCTCTGACCCGTCCACATTGCCCGTAACTACAGCTTTTATTCGCCTAGGCTCACTGTGCCTCCTTCCTTCTCACAGTTGGGCCTATCTGCCAGGGAGTGCCTTCACCCAAATTTACCTGATACGTCCGAGTCCCACTTAAACTTGGGCTGGGCCCGTGCTACAGATAACATACTGACTTATATATTCTTGTCCTTAGGGTGGCAGAAAAGTAAGTGTGCGACCTAAAGAACAAATTAGAAACAGACCACGCAATTTGGTGAAACCACCTCCGTCTTGCTGAGTGAGCAGGACTCAGTTCTCACCCAAATACCAATACTTTCAATCTGCTGAAATATCCAGTTCGGCCAAAAAAATTGCAGTTCAGGAGTTCAGCAGCGTCTGTGTAGAATTTAATTCCTGACCTGCTAGAATGTGCTATATTTTATTCCCTGAGTCTGAGGAGAGAGTGGAGGTACGGGAATAGTCATTCCCATTGTGGTTATGCCAGGAAGGAGGAGCAGTTATTAACGTAGGAAGGTCCTCCGCCCTGACTGCCACTACTCTTGTATGGTAACTATGAAGGAGTCCAAGTTTTATGAAAGTCAAACCCACTGTCTCTAACTACCAAGTGACTCCAGAGAACCAAGTTAGTGGGTTTAATTAAAGCAGGGATTATAGATAGCAATGGAAGAGTAAACACTGTCCTGACTGGAATGGCTCTAGAACCATCTTTGGTTCTATAGAGATACAGGCAACATGGTTGAGTCAGTTACATAGAGATCTCTCTGAACTGAGGACAATCTGTAGTTGTTAGCACTCACCTCTCTCAACCCTAAAACAAACACTGGATTGAAATCTATGAAAACAATTCTATGTGGTGTATCATTGTTTTTCTTTTGAAAACATAGAGTTTTGATCATTTTTGTGGGAGGTAGAGGATTATTTTAACCGATTTTATATTTTACTAAAAGGACCCAAAGATATTAATTAAATGTATCTAGTTATACCTTCCTTTGGTTCTGCAGACCTGCCCCTGGGTAGTCTGTGCACAAATTGGGATGCAGAAAAAGTCCCTGAGGTTCTGTGCATTACACAGAATACACTTTTGTTTGCCTGCATGATGCCCACCGCAAGAGAGAGGGAACAAAACAGCATAGGCCATCCTTGGATAGATCTTCCTTTAGGTAGTAACACTAGAGCCTGTTAGTTATCCAGGAATATGGCATAATATAGCAAAGCATTAAAGGGAGAAAGCCTAAACTTCAATCAGTAGTCTGTCTGCTTTCAACCTCTGGCTGGCCCCAACCTACCTTTATAGTGCTAATAAGCGGTGGAGTGAATTGGTTATTTCACTGCTTTGCAATTGCTTCATACACCCTTTGCCAGCCAAGTGGCAAGAGATCAGGCAGCCAAGGTGGCAGAGGAGAAAAAAGAATAGGACTACTTCAATCGAGAAACCCATACATCTCCCAAATTAGAGGATTAATTGACCAAAGGTGAGGACAAGTTTAGAAGGCACGTTTAGCAAAAGCATCGGTTCTATTATGTTAAGAAGGAAAGAGCCCAGCGTGTCAATTTCCTTTCATCCTCTGTATCCTGCATTATTTTACAGCCTTCAACATCCTGGTGAATGTCGGCGTGGTGCTGACATACCCAATCCTGATCTCCATTGGGACAGTGCTCAGCGTTCCCGGAAATGCAGGTACTGGTGTGATTTGACATGTGCAAATAAGTCTCTGCACATGTTCCTTTTACACCCCGAGTTGTTTCTTCGAGCAATTGTGAATTATGTCCTTTGCCTGAGAAGATGTTTTTAAATATCATGAAGGTGGCAGACAACAGAATAACTATGCAGCAGATTTAAAATTTGCAGCTATAAACACTGTTTTCTCTTGGTCGTGCTTTTAGAATTAAACACCAAATGTATCATTTGGGTTTCATGTAATCTCCCTGACAACCTAATTTTGTGGTATTTTTAGAGGAAGTCCTATGGAAACAAAAGGCATCCCAGCATAGGACTCTCAAGTAAACGTCACTAATGAAAGTGTAGGAAATGTACAGGGTGTTGGCTCCCCATCAGACTATCCATGGGGAGCTGCAGAAGCTTCTCCTGGGGGCAAAGCAGATGGCCCTCTGGAACAGATACATGAAAAGGCAATTTGACTCACTTCAGGGATGAGAAGAGAAGCTGTTTTTCCAGAGTAATCTTTTAGTGAAAGCTGTCAGTGGAACAAGTAATGAAAGTGAGTGATTTGGAAGACCGTACAGTCCTTCCAACTGTAAAATTCTATTTTTCCAAGTCTCGGGTACCCAGCTTTCTTTGCCCCCAGGACAATCAGCAAGTGTTCACTGAGCACTTACTATGCTCAAGACTGTAAAAGAAACAACAACAACAAAACACCCTGGACATTCCCAAAGGAACTTTCACTGAATTTGGAAAGTAAGACCGATATATATGAAATAACTTACAACTCCATGTACCATTTGTTAGTAAATGCCAAACTGTGTGAGACAGACTGTTGGGACTATAAGATATTCAGAGGAAAGAAATATCAGAAAGGAGTGGAGTTATCATGGAAGATCATTCATTCATCCAGGGATTCATTCATTCAATAAAGCATCGCTGAGCACTTAGGATGTTCCAGGAACGGTGCCTAACGCTGGTGATAGATCCTGAATAAGACACAGTGTCCGCTTTCAAGACCATGTGGTGGAGAGAGGGAGACAAAAGGAATTGAGTAGATATGATGTAGAGACAGAATTGCTTTGATAGAGGAATGTATGTAATGCATGCTCTGAGAGCACCCAGGAAGGGCATCCAGCCAGCTTCCTGCAAGAAGCCAAAAGGGAGAGCTAATGGAGAGATTAGCTGGATGGTGTGGATATGAGAAGGAAAGGGCGTTGCTTGTACAAAGCACAATATGTATGACCGACAATTCCGCTACTAGCTACATGTGCCGAAAAGCTGAAAACAGGGACTCAAAAATATGCTTGTAAATGAATAGTCATTGCAGCATACTCACAATGGCCAAAAGGTGAAAGCACCCAAATGTCCATCAACAGATGAATTGATAAGCAAGTTGTGATACAATGGGGCATCATTCAACCATAAAAGGGCACGAAGTATGGATACATGCTACCACATGGTTGAACCTCAAAAACTTCACGTTAAGTGAAAGAAACCACACACAAAAAGCCACATATGGTATGATGCCATTTATATGAAATCCCTAAAATGGGGAAATCCATGGAAACAAACAGCAGATTCCCAAACAGACAGCAGATTCCCATTCCCAAAACAAATGGGTAACAGATTTTAATTTCTTTTTTTTACGTTTATTTACTTTTGATAGAGACAGAGCACAAGCGGGGGAGGGGCAGAGAGAGAGGGAGACACTGAATCAGAAGCAGGCCCCAGGCTCTGAGCTGTCAGCACAGAGCCCGAGGCAGGGCTCGAACCCACAAACTGAGAGATCATGACCTGAGCCGAAGTCGAACGCTTAACCCACTGAGCCACCCATGCGCCCCTTAACGGGTTTTACTTTGAAGTGATGGAGATGTTTTGGAACCAGATGAAGGTGGTGGTTGTACAACATTGTGAATGTACAAAATACCACTAAATTCATTTTAAAATAGTTAATTTTAGGGGCGCCTGGGTGGCTCAGTCGGTTGAGCGTTGACTTCGGCTCAGGTCATGATCTCGCGGTTCGTGGGTCCGAGCCCCACGCTGGGCTCTGTGCTGACAGCTCGAAGCCTGGAGCCTGCTTCTGATTCTGTGTCCCCCTCTCTTTCCACCCCACCCCTGCTTGTGCTCTCTTTCAAAAATGAATAAAAATAAAATAAAATAAAATAAAATAAAATAAAATAAAATAAAATAAAATAAAACAGTTTATTTTAGGGGTGCTTGGGTGGCTCAGTCAGTTGAGCATCTGACTCTTGATCTCAGCTCAGGTCATGATCTCATGCTTTGTGAGATCAAGCCCCACATCAGGTTCTGTGCTGACAGGGTGGAGCCTGCTTGGGATTCTGCCTCTCCTTCTTTGATCCCCCTCCACCTCAAAGGTGCTCACGCACATGCACGCTCTCTCTCCCTCTCTTTCTCTTCTCAAAGTAAATAAGCTTTAAAAAAACAGTTAATTTTAATTGATAGGAATTCCACCTCAATTAAAAATTTTTAAGAAGGACAGCATGTGTAAAGACATAGATATTAAAAAGCTTTGCTCATTTGAAAAAAATCTTCAGCGGCCATTGAAACTGGAGAAGTGTGAAGGGACACAGAAGAAAAGTTTCAAGAAATAAAAACTGCAGAGTTGTAATTAAATGAGATGACATGAGCCTTGAAAGATGAGTCTGATTTAGAGAGAAGGAACAGAATGCAAACAAAGGGAACAATATAATGATATAGAGAAAGGAAAGACGAGCTTGAAAGAACAAGGGAGACTTTAGAAATTTCTAGAAGTAGTTGGTGCACCTTGGGGCGGGGGCTCAGTCGGTTGAGTGTCCGACTCTTGATTTTGGCTCAGATCATAATCGCAGGGTCGTGGAATCAAGCCTCTCATTGCACTCTGAATTCAGTACGGAACCTGCTTAAGATTCTCTCTCTCTCTCTCTCTCTCTCTCTCTCTCTCTCTCTCTGCCCCTCGCCTCCCCCCCCATCAAATTTTAAAAAATTAAAGAAAGAAATTTCTAGAAATAGCAACGACTTTGGTCATTTGCTCTCAAAGAAGCTTCGAAACAGTCATAAACTGCGGCTTGATTTTTCTTCCCTAGCTGTGGATCTCCTGAAGCAGGAGGTGATATTCAATGTTGTCCGCCTGGCCGCAACTATCATCATCTGCATTGGGTTTCTGCTGATGCTCTTGCCAGAGGAGTGGGATGAAATTACCCTCAGATTCATCAATAGCCTGAAGGAAAAGAAGAGTGAGGAGCATGTGGACGACATTACTGATTCTAATGTACACCTGCGGAGCAGAAGCAGGGCCAATGGGACAGTGTCTATACCACTGGCTTAACGAGGGACACATTTTGAATGCACGTGTATGTATATTCTGTGAATATAATAAAATTTTCTCACTACCTGTACACTCAAATGACAATATTAACTCTGAATTTGGATAAGTCATATGTGAAATAATGCCAATGATAAAAGTTTACATTTATATGCTTATCAAGGAACTGGTGTAAATAATCATAATAAAAATTTTTTTATGAAAACATATCCATCTTAGTTCTGTTTCTTCTGTTTCAGAGGGAATTGTCCCCTCCCCCCCAATTTGAAAAATTTCCTGAAAACATGAGATTTTACTAAATTATGAGTTTATCATGACCTTACCCTCACCAGGAACTAAGACATTTTCATTCAATCAGAGAAAATGACGTAAGAGGAAAACACATGAAAAGGATACACACTTTATATATATTTAAGTCCAGTAAAAGCCTCAAATTCTAAGGCTGGAAAATAATTAGATGACTAACAAAAGAGCACCTTCTATATGCAAGACCTACTCTGGGAAAAATGAACATGAAAATATAGAAGACTTAGTGTGTATTTCCAGTGTGCTTAGAGAAGTACAGAGAATAAGAGTGGTTACAAATACAGTAAAGCCTTGGATTGCAATTAACTTGTTCTGCGAGTGTTCTGCAGATGAGCAAACATTTCTAATAAATTTTAACTTGATAAACAATCGTTGCCTTGCAACGCGAGTAGTATGTGACACTGAACGTCACATGATCACAACTGAACCAATGGTTCTTGAAATTCACTTTGATATACAAGCACTTTGGATTACCAGCATGTTTCTGGAACAAATTATGTTCACAAACCAAGGTTTTACTGTATGTCTGATATGAGGTAGACATTTTAAAATGGCACAGGGATTACAGAGAGGACATCTCTACAGCACTTGACATGATGATCACTCCTTTTTCCTGAAATATCCTCTTTACTTGAATCCCATACCATTTCCTCATTCTCTTTTTGCCTCACCAGCTGCTTTTCTGGGCACCTCTTCCAAGGCTGGTCTCCTCACTCAGTGTTCAGTCTTTGGCCTTCTTAGCATCTCATTCCATACTCTCTCCCTCAGAGACCTCACCTACTCCTTGGGCTTCAAATGTCATCCATGCAGTGTTGGCTTAAAAATCTTTATCTCCAGCCCAGATTTGTCCCCTGACCTTCAGATCTGACTTCCGAAATGCCTTCTGCGAGCTCACTTGGATGCTTCATTGTTGACTTCAAATTCAAGAACAAAGTTGAATTTATCATCTCTCTTCTCCAGATCTATTCCTTCTCCCTTGTCCCTTGTCGAAGTTAATGGTGCCATCATTAGCCAGCTGCCCAAATGAATGAGTCTCTCTCTGCACTGGTCGAACTCCAAGTCTTGCTTCTCTCTAATTCCTTTTATGCCCTACAGAGTGACTTTTAATAAATAAATGTGATCATTCTACTCTCCTGTATAAAATATTTCATTTGTGGAGCGCCTAGGTAGCTCAGTCGGTTAAGGGTCCAACTCTTGATTTCAGCTCAGGTTCATGATCTCATGATTCATGAAATCAAGCCCCACTTTGGGCTCTGCACTGACAGCTCAGAGCCTGCTTGTGATTCTCTCTCTCTGCCCCTCCCCACCAATATGCATGTGCTCCCTCTCTCTCAAAATCAATCAATAAATATAAAAACACACACACACACTTCAATGGCATCTTACTGTTCTCAGTATAAGCTCCAAGTACCTTTGCATGTCATTCAGAGTTCATCCAGAGTTGGTTGCTGACTGGCCCCTGTCTACCTCTACAGAAGCACCATCCAACAGAACTTCTGTGATGATGAAAATATTCTATATCTGCACATGCAACACAGTAGCCACAGTGGCTATTGAGCTCTTTAAATATGGCTAGTGCCATTGAGGGACTGCATTTCTAATTTTATTGACTGTTAATTGATTTGAAATGAAATTTAAATCGCCACCTGTGGCTATTGGCTACCATATTGGACAGCACAGCCCTGGAGCCTCATTCCACCATACCACCCAACTGTGGCCCCTTGAATCTGTGCTTTAGCGACACTACAACTTCCTGTAATTCTTCAACCAAGACGTGCTCTCTTTCTTGTATTCTCTTTGCCTCTCTCATCATCTAACTACCTAGGCATCATGACATGATTTATCGTAACTACCTAGGCATCATGACATGATTTATTTCTATTTTCCCAGCAAATCTTTTCTTTTCCCCCAAGCTGAACAACGTGGCTTCCTAAGAATACTCTGCTTACTCCCATTATAGTACTGGTCACCCTCCGTGGTAATGACCAGTCTACTGGCCTGAGTTCCCAGTAGGCCAGGAGATCCTTGAGAGCTGGGACTGTGTGCCAGTCATCATTGGGTTCCTAGCACATGTCTGGCACTTGCAAACATTCAATAAGTAAATAAATGGGTTGCTTTACCCTGGACATATGCCCCTCCCTCAAACTGTATTAGATCAATCTTAGTTAAGGCTTTTTTTCCAGATGAGATTGGTTAAAGTAAGGAACATAAGGGATTAAATGTTGCCACAAAATACCAACTTGCTGAATTGCTCAAAGGCATTTCTTCCCAAAGAGGCTGGTTAAAGCATATAGCAATTTAAGATAATCTGCACTTTCTGAGAAGTTTAGTATAAGAAGCCAAACCTTTCTGCATCTGTTTTACTATTCTTTTTTTATTCAAGTGCCCCCCCCCAAAATATAGGTGAGACAATCGCAGGGCAAGAAACGGGGACTCAGGATATCACACCCGCTGAGCATCATGGTAAATGAAAACCTTATTTTTTTTGTCATTTCTCTGTCATTTTTTGAAAAGGCAATGCCAGTCTTCTGGTGTAGACAGATGACATGATATTAACTAACATAATAACTATGACTCGTTTTAAACTCCATGAAAAATGGTATAAAATAAATGAAATACATTATTAATACATATGAATTAATTCATTATCTAAGTAGAGTTGGTTTTGACTATTTGGATGCCATATTGGTACAAACATTGCTCTTGCCTTGTTTTTAAATTACTGTTAAATAGCAGTAATCACTGACTAACCCACTCCAGCATCTTGCCATTACTTAGCATGACATTTAAAATTGCATTTTGACATGTTTAAGAAATGAGTTGTTTTGCAGTTTTTGATGATTCACTTTGAAAAATGGAGTCAGCTACCCTGGAAAGCACTAATTCAACCTATGACTGATCACCGTAATTAGCTTAGTCTATATTAAGAAAACAGTTCCGTTATGGTATTCATTCATTTATTCATTCAAAAATTATTAAGTTCTACCTCTGGCTCTGAAGTAGGGTATTATGTTAGGTCATCACAAACCAGCCTCTGCCTGCCTCTAGAGCAGCACTGTCTGACAGAACTTTCCTTGACCATGGCAATGAACTCTGCACTATGGGGAAGGGGATACAGAATGTACAGGAAGTGGTCCCTGCATCTGGGACCTTTAACCTTTATAGGTAAGTTGTCAACCTGACAATCAAAATGACTCAGAAATTTATTTGAATCACTTTGTGAATAGGAGATATTCCTTTCAATTCAGGTAAAATAATCATAAATAACGATAATAATACCTTTCTTTGCTACCTCTTATTGTGAAAATCAGATGGGATAATGCATTTTAGTCACTGAAAAAATATGGGTGCACTTCCTATATGCCTAGGATGAGGCAGGTTCAGCTGGGCTTGAAGGATACTAACAAAGTCCCTGCCCTCATAGTTGGAAGTGCCTTGTTGAGGTTACTGTTATCTGGCCTCTAAATCCAAACATGGCTCCTCCCCAAAGTCCAAAAGGCAATGGCTTGAATGGGCAGCACAGTCCAGGGATTAAAATTACCCATGTTGCGGCCATGACTCTCCACTTCTTAGATGTGTGACTTTAGTTAATAACCAACCTCTCTGCCCCTTGATTTTGCCATTAGTAAAATGAAGATGTTAACACCTGTCATTGGAGGTTGTCGAATATATTAAATAAAATCACATGTTGAAGAGTCTAACACATGGCCAGACAGTCCCAAAGTTGTAACTACTATTAGAGTTTCCTCTGTTTACCTCCTTCTGGGTCCTTATCCAGAGCACTTATCCACAGCATGATGCCCAGCAAAGTCAACAGAGGCACACAGAGTGTGCAGGGAATTTTACCTCGAATAAACCAGAGAAACAAAAGAAGCCTGGGATGA
Source organism: Panthera pardus (assembly GCF_024362965.1). Classification (NCBI taxonomy): domain Eukaryota; kingdom Metazoa; phylum Chordata; class Mammalia; order Carnivora; family Felidae; genus Panthera; species Panthera pardus. The sequence continues at coordinate 96,789,077 of NW_026526810.1, read as the reverse complement.
GGAACACTCAGGGGAAGCGAAAAGAAAGGGTAGACCACTTCCACTTGCCCAGTTCCCCTCAGCCCCTTGCATCACAGCATTCTTGCCCAGCCAGTGGAACTAATTGCCTGACAAAAAGACAGACTGGTGACTTGGGCTCTGAAATTAAAATCACTTCAACCACGGCCTGATCGCTTCACAAACAAATTATAGGCGAATCAATTTTGCTCATCCAGGTTTTGCATGCCTGTTAGTTTTGTGCAGACGCTTTGTCAAGATCCACCAGAGGACAAATGATTTGGAGAAGGACAATGCCAGCGATGAAAGAGTGAAGTATAACTGGGCTAAGCATTAGAATGTTCCTGATATTTAAGTACAAATCCTCTTTCTTACTTATTCATAAGCCCCTGTCAGAAGTACAAAGAACACCTGTTACAGGTGATGCCAGCTTATCTGGAAGGCCAGAACAAGAAGTCTCTATTAATTTTAATTCTTTTTATTTATTTGTCTTCCCCCTCCCCCACTCAACACACACCTGTAGCAACTGAGAGTGAAGTTAAGAACAGAAGACTATACTGCTATGAAAAAGAATGAAATCTTGCCATTTGCAACAATGCGGATGGAGCTAGAGCGCATTATGCTAAGCGAAATAAGCCAGTCAGAGAAAAACAGATACGTGATTTCATTCATATGTGGAATCTGAGAAACTCGACAGACGAACATAGGGGAAGGGAAGGAACAACAAGATAAAAACAGAAAGGGGGAGGCAAACCATGAGAGACTCTTAAATACAGAGAACAAACTGAGGGTGCTGGAGGGGAGGTAGGTGGGGGGGATGGGCTAAATGGGTGACGGGCATTAAGGAGGGCACTGTTGGGATGAGCACTAGGTGTTATATGTAAGCGATAAATCACTGGGTTCTACTCCTGAAGCCAAGACTACACTGTAGGTTAATTAACTTGAATAAAAATTTAAAAAAAGAACAGAAGAGTACAGCATGTGATGGAATTGGGGTGTTAGTGCCCAAAATTCAGAGGCAGAAAGAGCAAAAGACCCACATTTTAAAGTTCTGATTCGTCAGTGTGCCACCCTCCCCCACGTAAGCCACAAAAGCCAAGGCCACTTTGTCATTGTTTGCTGGAGACAGGAACATCAGATCCTTTGGGAGCTGGAGGAATTTTAGGAGCAAGAATTATAACCTGGGATTAGAAGCCTCTCTCAGGGATGGACTTCAGACGTTCCAAAAACTCCTGACGTAGTTTTCCAAATAGTGTGAACTTAGCTGCTTTTTTTCTGGAGGAATACTGTTCAATATGTTAACCACAAGCCACGTGTCGCTATTGACATATGGCTGTTCCAGACTGAGATGTGCTGTGTCAAATGCACCGGAATTTGAAGGCTTAGTGTGGGAAGAAAGAATGTGGGCTATTTCATCAATAGCTTTTACTCATTACATATTGAAATGAGAATATTTTTTTGGAAAGGGTGGGTTAAATAAAATATAACATTTATTTCAACTGTTTCTTTATACTCTTTTAATATAGCCATCGGACATTCAAAAGTTATATAAGAAGCTTGTAATTACTTCCCTTAAACATGATTTTCTTTTTATAATGTAATTATGGGTTCCGTTTACTTAGGTAACTGAAAGTGATGTGCTGAAATTCAGTCTTGGTCAAGACCCCACTCTACCTCTGTCAGCATCCCTGGCTTATCCCACTCTTAAAGTCTCACGAAGGCAGACACAAGGAACTCTCTATCTTCTGTGTCTTACTGGTTATGTGATTTATCTGGGCACATTTGACCGAAATTACTCTCCTGCTATATTTTTATTTGCATTAACTCATCTTCATGTTAAAATATTTCCAGTTTTCATCTTCTTTCATAAAGCCTTCTGTAAAAATCCAACTTGGACTTATAATTTTCAACATTTATCTACATTTTCATTTCTAATAATTCTATTTCTGTCAGCTAACACCAGTCCGATTCCGTCCTTTCACATAAAGGTTTCTCCTTCTCTGCAATCACCCCTACACACAATCTTGTATCCCTGACCAGGGCTGAGCAGACACTGCGATGTTTTCTGTTTCATGTTGATCACATACCTTTGGTTGATAGATTTTTTCTCTTGGAAATGTTGACATCATCCATTATATTCTGGCTGGACGCTGGAGCTCTTCCTATGACCTCATCTCAATATTGATATTAACTTTTATCACATCACTCTGTTTTCCAAGAGACTCTCTGGCATATCTGTATTTCCTCTTCATTCTTATTTTTCTCTTTAAATTTACAACAGTACAAAAGTCCACATTCATAATGTTGTTCCTGTGGTTCTGTGTGTTCTAAAATGTCTTCTGAATCATCAAGAAAAACTGCTGTTCAATATGGTTTGGGAGTTGGTATATTTGAATATAGCATGACTCTTAGAAAATTGGAAGTCTGGCTTTTCTAAATAAGAACAACGCATCAACCAGAATATTCATTTAATGGCAGCAATCCAAGCCTGAACCATAAAAGTGACCACTCACATGGTAATTACAAGATATATGATATCAAAATTCAATCATCTACTTATTTTGTCAAATAGTCATATCATTTCTGATATTTGCTACAAATAACCAAAGGCTTATGGAACTACGTAGTACACAAAAACATCTGGGAGCTTTTGCAAACAGAGACTTTGTCCTGCTCTCTTTCCTTGCCCAGCAATAGCTCACAAGAGGATTTAGCGGGAAGAAGAAATAAGGAATCTCAGTCCTGTCAAGATAAAGATTTATTCATTTATTAAACAAGTATTTATTGATATTTTTTTAGTCCTTAGAATTCCATGTCCCATTGTGTGGCCAAAACTCAATATCACTGCAAGGGGGTGGGGAGGGAGGGAGGGAGAGAGACTAAGGACACTGGCTTAAAAGAATAAAATTAGTCAATAGTCTTACGAATATTCTGTTTTTCCTCAAATGTATTACTGACAAGTGGCCCCAGGCTGACATGGAGAAAAGAGGTGTCCTGGATTTCTTTGCAGACATATCTGGGTTTGTACTAGAGCCAGGAGAATGTGAACCATCCCAGAACACAGACAAAATTGTTTCAGATAGGATATTTTGTTTAGCCACTTCAGTAAGAGTTCTGGATGGAAGCATGAAAAGATGAAGAAGGGAAAAAATAGTTCACTTGGATAATGGCCAAGAGGTCTGGGCTCTTTATCAGAATTCAGATCAATGTCCAGAATCATGAAATCTCAGTTGGAAAGTTCCTCATGGAATTTTCATTCCAGCCTTGCCTAATGCCCAAATCTCTTGTAACCCACCCTAGAAGAGTAGACAGACACCAAGCTTTTCTTTGCCTGAGCACCCAAGGGGGAACATATTTTCACTCTTTTAAGTAACCCACTGGTTCCAAATGCTTATTATTGTTACAGACTTCCTCCCTATAATGAGCTGACACTTGCCTTTTTTGAAAGTTCCACCTGATGATTCAAACTGTTACTTATAGCCCACACAAGTCAAATCTGTCTTACACACAGGTATGTCATATTTCTCCTGGATTTTTCCTTTAAGCTCAATCATAGCCCCATGGGGATACCATCCCATGTTGTTGTTGTTGTTGTTGTTGTTGTTGTTGTTAGTTAATTAACATATCTATCACCTCACCTATTTACTTTTTTTTTTTTTTTTTTTGGTGAGAACATTTAAGTTCTACTCTCTTAGCAAATTTCAATGATACAATACAGTGTTATCAACCATAGTCACATGTTGTACATGAGTTCCACATGTCTTTTTCATCTTATAACTGAAAGTTTGTATCCTTTTACCATCCTCTCCCTAATATTCCCTGCCCCCAACCCCGAAATCACTTTTATTCCTTTGTTTCGAGTTTAATTTTTTCAAAAAAAATTTTTTTTAATGTTTATTTATTTTTTGTGGGGAATAAGCTTAGGAATTCCCTGAGTCTACACTGATGGGTTAACAAGGCGTAAGGAATTAGAAAGCCATAGGATGGGGGCGCCTGAGTGGCTCATTTGGTTAAGCGTCTGACTTCAGCTCAGGTCACGATCTCGTGGTCCGTGAGTTCGAGCCCCGCGTCGGGCTCTGTGCTGACCGGTGGGAGCCTGGAGCCTGTTTCGGATTCTGTGTCTCCCTCTCTCTGACCCTCCCCCGTTCATGCTCTGTCTCTCTCTGTCTCAAAAATAAATAAATGTTAAAAAAAAAAAATTAAAAAAAAAAAAAAAGAAAGCCATAGGATGAACACACCCAAGTTTGGGTAAACAAGATTAGGTAAATGGGGCAAAGGCCCCTAGTACAGGACAAAGGAATAGGAAACCTCTGGATGAAAAACATCCAAGATTAGGTAAATAAGATTAGTTAAACAGCACAAAGGCCCCCAGTATAGGACAAAGGTATAGGACAATAGCAGAAAACTGCTTTCATAGGAAGGAAGGACCAAATTAGGTAAACAGGTAAATTGTGCTATAGACTGCAGCCAGGTGAAGTTGCCCAGTGCGGAGCTAATTAGCAAAAGAAAGATGCCTTGTTGACCCTGAGGTAGCATACTATTTTTCTTGTCCCCTAGGTCAATTTAGGTAAACACAGGTGGGGCCTCACGTCTGCTGTAAACAACCATCTGCCAGGTGCCAGGATTTTGTTTTCTATTGACCCAAACTCCTAAGACCACATATCGTCAAAACCCCCTTTGCCCCACGCCCATGAGTTAATGTTCACAGTTTCATTGTCTCTTTGTGCACATCCATCACACTTGTAAGCCTTCTGATCTTAATAAGAACAGAGCAAGGACCCTTATTCAGAGCTCTTGTCTCCTCCCAGACATTAGCTTCTCTCACATTTTCAATCCTGCATCCTGTTCTCTTGCAGGACAACAGAGAACTCCAGACCCAGAGTCTATGACAGTTTTTTTTAAATTTTCTTTTACACTTATTTATTCTTGAGAGACAGAGAAAGACAGGGAACAAGTGCGGCAGGGGCAGAGAATGAGACACAGAATCTGAAACAGGCTTCAGGCTCTGAGCTGTCAGCACAGAGCCCAACATGGGGCTCGAACTCACAAACCATGAGATCATGACCTGAGCCGAAGTTGGATGCCCAAGTGACTGAGCCACCCAGGTGCCCCAATGACAATTTTTGAGAGACAAAGAGACAGAGTGTGAGCAGGGGAGGGGCAGAGAGAGAGGAGACACAGAATCCAAAGCAGGCTCCAGTCTCTGAGCTGTCAGCACAGAGCCTGATGTGGGGCTCAAACTCATGAACCGAGAGATCATGACCAGAGCCAAAGTTGGACACTTAACTGAATGAGCCACCCAGGTGCCCCAGTTTGACTTTTCTTTGAAGTTTTCACATATAAGTGATACCATGTGGCATTTGTCTTTCTCTGTTTGCCCCATCTTGCACCGTGCACAAAAATCAATTCAAAGTGGATTTAACCTGAACCTACAAAATTCCTAAAAGAAACCATAGTGATTAAGCTCCTTGACAGTGGTCTTGGTGATGATCTTTTTAATGTGACACCAAAAGCAAAATAAATACATGGGACTATATCAAACTAAAGGGCTTCTGCACACAAAGGAAACCACAAATAAAGTGAAAAACAATTCAGGGAATAGGGGAAAATATTTGCAAACCAAATACCTAATAATAAATTAATATTAAAAATAAACAAAGAACTCATACAACCCAATAACAAAAAAAACCAAGTAATCCAATTTTTAAAAATGGGCAATTGACCCAAATAGACATTTTTTCTAAAGAAGACATGCAATGAATGACCAAAAGGCATATAAAAAGGTGTTCAACATCACTAATCACATCTACACAACTAATCACAACTACAATGAGATGTCTCCTCACATCTGTTCGCATGGCTATTAACAAAAATACAAAAGATAACAATTCTGGCAACGATGTGGAGAAAAAACCAACCAAACAAACCTGCACACCATTGGTGGGAATGTAAACTGGTACAGCCACCATGGAAAACAGTATGGAGATTTCTTTAGCTATTAAAAATAGAACTACCATATGATCCAGCAACCTCACTTCTGGGTATATATTCAGAGGAAAGGAAACCATGATCTCAAAGAGGTATCTGAACTTTTGTGCTCATTGCAGCATTATTCACAGTAGCCCAGCTATAATAATGACCTAAGTGTCAGTAAATGGATAAATGGATCAAGAAAATGTAGTATATATACTACAGTACAATGCAATGATATTCCATTGTGTGTGGTATGTGTGCATCTGTGTGTGTCTATACCCTTTATGTACATATACAGCCTTAAAAATATGGAAATCCTGTCATTTGCAACAATGCTGAACCTGGATGGTGTTATGCTAAGGGATACAAAAATCCTTTTTAATGTGAGGTGCTCCAACTGGAACTCAACACTCAGTTTGTAGCTTTAACAGTGTAGCGATAGTATCCTTTCTCTTGTCAACACCACTCTATCTCCATCAGTCGTTTACTTCATGTGTATTATTTACCCACTACATTACCATCCTGCATTATTTACCCTCTCCAAGTCTCAATTTCCACATCTGTACAATATAATACTGACCCTCAAGGAACTGCCATGAGCATTAGCACATAATTCTTAGGTAGAAAGTGCTCAATAAAGGTAAGCTATTATTATAAATCATTAAACATTTAGGGCAAAGAAAGGATGGTTTTTTTCCCTTTCTAATACTGTCCCCAATCTCCAAATAAACTTCATTTGAAGATGAAAAATAAAATATTAGTAATGGTAACGAGAGAAGCTTGTCAAGTTAGAAGGCAAAGCCTTTGATGAGTATGTTAGTTAGCTAATGATGCATAAAAAATTACTCCAAAATTAGAGTCTTAAAACAACAGACATTTAGCAGAGTTTTTGCGATCAGAAATCCAGGTGTCCCTTAGAGGATCTGCTACAAGCTCACTCACATAAGCTGTTGGCAGAACTCAGTCCTTGCTGGTTGTTGGACAGAGACATGGGGTCTTGTCACATACATGAACCTGTCCTAGGGCAGCTTGCAACAAGGCAGTTGGCTTGTCTCAGAGCAGGTGAACAAGATGGAAACCACAGTCTTTTTGTAACCTAATCTCAGAAAGGGTATCCCATCACTTCCACTGTTTTCTATTTGTTAGAAATGAATCGATAAGCCTAGCCCACACCCAAGGCAAGGGCTGGAGGGACTACACAAAGGTATGAATTGCACCGACAAGGGCCACCAAGGGCCATCTTAAAGGCCACCTACCACAGTGAGGTTATATGCCATCTTGTCAAGAAGGAGCTGGGGAATAGAAGCGTGCACACACATTATCATCATCATCATCATCATCATCATCATCATCATCACTGATTAGTACTATAAAATGTCAGAGTGGGAAAGGATTCTTAGATCTCATCTAAGTTCCCTCACTGTATAGTTGAGAAAATCAAAATCCAGAGGAGTGAAGCGTCCTGCCCCAAGACTGCACTTCAGCTTGTGTAGATATCTGGCCTAAAACCAGGCCGACTTCTAGTCACTGCTGTTTTCACTAGAGTTAACTTTTCATCTCTTCCTAGAGAAAGGCATTAGCTTCCACAAAAGTAGTAGCATTTGTTCTCTCTTCCCAAATTAGTAAGTCCCATTTGCCACTGAATTTCAAGGCCAGTGCCTATAAAAAATGGCAAATTGATAAGCAGATGTTTTTGGTTATTTCCCCATTGTTCTTTTATCATCCTTGTCCTTACTTGGTTGAGAAAGCAGAACAAGATTCTGCTATTACAGATAAACCAGGAAAGTTTTATGCCCAGCAGCGTAAATAAAGCACCATTTCCTTAAAACAGCACAGAAAAGTGTAAAATTAAGCTGGAACCCCAAACATCATTTAAAAAGAACCCAGTTTCACAGTACGAATTTATGAAAGTCTTGCAGTTTGTGAGAGGCATATTTTTCTTCAGTGTGAATGCCTTGATTCATGAAACAGTCCAATTGAATTTCACCATCAACTATCTTTTAATCCAGGTGCCTGGTTAACTGAGGGGTCAATTGATCAAATAATAACTGACTGGCCAAAAAGTCATTCTTAGGTTTGGCTGATGGAAAATGAACTGTTCCATTCTTTCCTCTATGTGTTAAGCGCAGCACAAATTATTCATGATACTGCTGGAAGGTGCAGTGAGTTAATAAATCATAAGAATGGCTCAATGCTGGTTGCTCATATCCATGAAATCTGACTTGCTGCAGTCGATGGTGGGGATAGAGAGAATCAAGAGGCCTTAATATCAGAAGCAGTGTGATTAAATTGGAATCTTCCAGAACTATGGCTGTTTTTACTCTGACACATGACATTCATTTTCTACTATAACTCTGCCAGTATGCTTTCTACTGTAAAGGGAGACATGGCTAAACCTAAAACAAATGGCCTTACTGTCAGCTGGTCAGGTACACACACACAATCCTAGAGAATGTTCAGCCAGTCCAATGGCTTCTCATCCATTGAAAACTTCCTAACCATGTCAAGTCTTTGGGTGATGTTTCTAGCCTGTTTGGTATGTCTTCAAGTGCTCACTCCTTGGTACTGGATCTTGCCTTTCTGTGAGTTCTGTGAGTTGTAAGTATTCTGTGTCTTCTCTGGTGCCCCTTAATGGATAAAATGGGGAGGGGTCAATTCATGTCCTCAACTGCAGAGAGGAGCATGTGAAGCCCTCACATAAAGTGTCTATAAGACAACTAACACTTTTCAACTATGATGACTAAACCATTGCACGTCTTCTGCAATATTTTACTAAGAATATCTATCTCCTTTCTTGCATTGTGTTATATTCTAAGGGCTCACCAGTCTCCATTTCCTTTGTAAGTGACAGCCTCCCTTTGGGGATAAACAGAAGGGCTGAGAATCTCTCTGGGACTTAAGGCTGCTGAGTCACTTACACTTTGATGAGCCTCATTGGGCATGAGAGGGTCTACATTCAGGGAATGAGGCAGAGTGTAAGATACAGGTGGGGAGAAAGGGGGAAAGGAATGGAAGTAGCTTCTCCCCCAATATCTAGTCTTCTCAACATTCCCTCCCCTGCCATTGCCTTTGCAAAGAGGAAAATATAGAAAATTACAGTCCTCTCAAAAGGGGACACGGAATCAAAACTGACCTCCTCACTCAGAATAAAATTAATCTTAAGTTCTTCAAACAACCAGAGCACTGACTTCTCCTTCCCAGTTTTAAGGGGAATGGGAAAAAGGGACAAGAGGAAGATTATATTCAACTGTAGAAAATAATCTGTACATATCTGAGGATAATGCATAAATTCTGGATGAAAAAAGTATTGTATAAGGAGAAAGAGGTGGACTCTGGGGAACGAGGAGAGTTTTCTCCAATGAAACTTTTGAAGTGGTCTTTAAGAATAAATGGAGAATTATCTGTTTAGAGACTCTGGACATAAAGAACATGACTTATTTAGGATGGATTGCAATTTTCCTTAAACTACACTTAGGGCATTCCTAGTCAATATGGTAAATTAAACTGATGAGGGAAATCTCTCTATTCTTCAAATGCCACATTACAATAAGATTGAAACCAAGAAAGATAACCCATCCCACGCCAGAAATAAAGTATGAACTGGGGTGCCTGGGTGCTCCATTGGTTAAGCTTCCAACTTCAGCTCAGGTCATGAACTCACAGTTTTTAGGTTTAAGCCCCGCGTAGGGCTCTGTGCTGACAGCTCAGAGCCTGGAGCCTGCTTCAGATTCTGTGTCTCCCTCTCTCTCTGCCCCTCCCTGCTTATGCTCTGTCTCTCAGAAATAAATAAACGTGAAAGAAAGAAAGAAAGAAAGAAAGAAAGAAAGAAAGAAAGAAAGAAAGAAAGAAAGAAAGAAAGAAAGAAAGAAAGAAAGAGAAAGAAAGACCTAGAAGTTAGAGGTGGGAGAACAAGCCTGATCCAAACAGCTGAGTTACCAGATTAGCCCATAATGTCTTAGGCTGGGATTCTAGCACTCTGAAAAAGGGATTCCAGCCCCAGACTCTATGTATGCTTGGATCAAGACCTGAGCTGCCTGAAGAAAGCTGAGAGTCACAGCATGTATGCCCCATTCAGGAATGTCAAATAGAAATATTCTGTCCAGGCGCACCTTGGTGGCTCAGTGCTTAAGTGTCTGACTCTTGATTTTGGCTCAGGACATGATCTCACAGTTTGTGAGTTTGAGACCCACATTGGGCTCCATGCTGATGGTGTGGAGACTGTTTGGGAGTCTCTCTCTCTCTCTCTCTCCCTCTCTCTCTTCCCCTCCACTGCTCATGCTCTCTTTCTCTCAAAATAAATAAATAAACTTTAAAAAAAGAGAAATATTCTGTCCACTGACTGAAAGATGATGGAAGGAATCTTCCCAATCTGCTTGGGACCATGTAATGGGAAAAGAGTCACTATAAATATTAAAAGCTAGGTTGGTGCCCTACAAGGGTGAGGGATCTGAATTCATACTATCTGCAAGGTGCAGACATTCAAGGGCAGTAAATTAGCATGAAATAGTCTACAGTTGATGACAACTCATTGGGCCCCTGGTAGAACTTCACTATAGAGACAATGCAGCAAAAGGATACTTCCCCAACCCAAATCATACAGACCTCCACAGAGAAAAAACCACTGCTGACATTAAGTTCATACTCAAAACTATGCTCCATAGGAAAAAAGAGGTATCAATGAAACAAATGGGAGAATTTTCAATCAAGAAGTACTAATAAGGTAATTGTTTTTGAAAGACTCCTAAACAAAAATTTTCAAAACACTTAAAAGATAAATCAAGAAATATAACAGAGCCATAAGACAGGAAGAGAACAGTTTCTTCTTACTTGACATATCTCCAGAGGCAAGAGAAATAAAAGCAAAAATGAATTGGGACCTCATCAAGGTAAAATGTTTCTGCACAGTGAAAGAAACAATCAGCAAAACTAAAAGGCAATTGAGGGAATGGGGGAAGATATTTGCAAATGACATATCAGATAAAGGGTTAGTTTCCAAAATCTATAAAGAACTAACCAAACTCAACACCCAAAAAACAAATAATCCAGTGAAGAAATGGGCAGAACACATGAATAGACACTTGTCCACAGAAGACATCCAGGTGGCTAATAGACACATGAAAAGATGCTCAACATCACTCATCATCAGGGATAGACAAATCAAAACCACAATGAGATACAACCTCACACCTGTCAGAATGGCTAACATTAACAACTCAGGCAACAACAGATGTTGGTGAGGATGCAGAGAGAGAGGAACCCTTTTGCACTGCTGGTGGGAATGCAAACTGATGCAGCCACTCTGGAAAACAGTATGGAAATTCCTCAAAAAAATAAAACTAGAACTATCCTATAAGCCAGCAATTACACTACTAGGTATTTATCCAAAGGATACAAAAATGCTGATTCGAAGGGGCCCATGCACCCCAATGTTTACAGCAACACTACTGACATTAGCCAAAGTATGGAAAAAGCCCAAATGTCCATTGACTGATGAATGGATGAAGAAGATGTGGTATGTATGTATGTATGTATGTATGTGTATGTATATGTATGTACACACACACACACACACACACACACACACAATGGAATATTGCTTGGCAATCAAAAAGAATGAAATCTTGCCATCTGCAACAACATGAATACATTATGCTAAGCAAAATAAGTCAGAGAAAGACCAGTATCATATGATTTCACTCCTATGTGGAATTTAAAAAACAAAACAGATGAACATAGGGGAAGGGAAGCAAAAAGATAAAAATAGGGATGGGGACCATAGAAACTCTTAAATGCAGGCAACAAACTGAGGATTGCTGGTGGGGTGTTGGGTGGGGGGATGTATTCAATGGGTGATGGGCATTAAGGAGGCAATTTGTTGGGATGAGCACTGGATGTTATATGTAAGTGATGAATCACTAAATTCTATTCCTGAAATCATTATTACACTATATGTTAACTAACTTGTAATTAAATTTAAAAAAATTTAAAAATTTAGAAAGAAGAAAAAAGAAATAGAACCCTAAGGCAGGAAGAGAACAGTTTGAAAAAGTGCACTTTGAAATCAGGGACAAGTTAAGCAGTGGAGTTTAACCAGAGAAATAGAAGCAGTAGGAAATAGTATATTAAGAGATTTATTACAAGGAATTGGTGTTTGCAAATGTGGGGGCTGACTAAGCAAGTTCAGAATCCAAAGGAAAGGTAGAAAGGATGGGAAGATCAGGAGAAGCCCAGAACCCATGGGCATGGGATAAAGCCATTGCCCACAAGTAGATTTTTTTGCCTCTAACTTCCTCCTTCTTTTTCCTCCGTTCTTCCTCTCCCTCTCTCCACCCACTTCCTCTGCAACCTCAGCCCCACTTTTTAAAAGTAAGCTCTACACCCAACATAGGGCTCAAACTCAATACTCTGAGATCAAGAGTCTCATGTTTTAATGACTGAGTGGGCCCTCAGCCCCACTTTTAAGGCTTTCCAATTTAAAAATTCCTTCTACCTTAATCACACACTGTTGATATCCATTCCCACACACATTTTCCAGATTTCTGTCTCTACAAATTGGAAAAATATCACACGGTTCGTTATGCATATATTGCACCTCCTCATGGGAGGAGGAAGGAAATAATAACTTCACATTTAAATATGTACCAAAATGTTAGAGCATATAAGTGACTTTCTCTAAACCTCAGCTTCATTAGCATCATAGAAAATCTACCTCTAAATGTCAGGAAAAAATAAGAAGATTGTAACAGTGGCTGCCTCTTTGGAGTGAAACTGGGAATCACATTGAAGGAGTCTTACACTTTCTAGTACCTGGGAGGAAGCAGAAGGGCAACCACTAAAAGAGTATGAGAAGTATGTATAACTTTCAAACCATGAGACAAAGAATGAAGAAAACTCAATGAAGAATGAATCAGCATAGATCATTCATTGATTCATACATTTGCTCACTCAGTAGAGTTTTATTGATGCCAGACACTACGTCCTTGTTCACATTCATAGCAGAATATTCAGGAAGTGCCTATCTTCCTAATACAGGAAAACTTCAAAAATAATTATCTCCTAGTTTATAAGTGTCTCAGTCTACCTTTCAATCTATTAAATAAATGTATGATATTTTTCATAGTTGACTTATTCTATAAACCCATAGGCTCTTCTATCTCTCTCCTTCCCAAGACTGTCATTTGTTCCAGGATTTGGCTGTGTAAACTAAAAATGAGCCACAGGGACTCACACTCCATAGTTACCATGAGGCAATGTATTTCTTCAACTTCCTGAGCTTGTCTCTCAAGAATCACTGATTGCCACTCCTTCTTTTTGTAAGAGAGTTTAAATTCCAAAACTCAAAAAAATGAGACACTGATACCAAAACTTAGAAAATATTTGACTGAAGTGCTTTTTCCCATTTCTGGGAACAATAGGATATGAAAGAATGATAGGATTCTGAACCTGGAACAAACACAAGTGATTGCTTTCTCTAAACTCATTTTAGAGATAAGAAAGTGAGGTTCGAGGGATCCTGGGAAGATGGCGGCATAGGAGGACACTGGGCTCACTGCGCGTCCTGCTGATCACTTAGATTCCACCTACACCTGCCTAAATAACCCGGAAAACCGCCAGAAGACTAGCAGAATGGAGTCTCCGGAGCCAAGCGCAGACGAGAGGCCCAAGGAAGAGGGTAGGAAGGGTGGAGAGGCGGTGCGCGCTCCACGGGCTGGCAGGAGGGAGCCCGGGCGGAGGGGCGGCCCGCCGGCCAAGCAGAGCCCCCGAATCTGTCTGGCAAAAGCGGAGGGGCTGGACAGAGTGTGTTCTGACAGCAAGCGGGACTTGACATCTGGAAAGTTATAAGCTAACAGCTCTGCTCAGAGAACGGGAGGGCTGGAGGACAACGGGAGGGAGAGTTGTTGAGCTCCGGATGACAGAGCTCAGCTTGGCGGGGAACAAAGTCGCTCGCCAGCGCCATCTCCCTCGCCCATCCCCCAGCCAAAATCCCAAAGGGAACCAGTTCCTGCCAGGGAACTTGTTTGCACTGCGCAAACACCCAACGCTTCTGCGTTCTGCGGAATCTGCTTCTGCGGATCCACCCCTCCGGCAGGTCTGACTCCCTCCCACTGCCGCAGGGCCCCTCCTGAAGCGAATCTCCGAAGGAAAAGCGAGCTGAGCCTGCCCCTCCTGCCCCCATGCACCTTGCTGATCCACCCCAGCTAACACGCCAGATCCCCAGCACCACAAGCCTGGCAGTGTGCAAGTAGCCCAGACGGGCCATGCCACCCCACAGTGAATCCCACTCCTAGGAGAGGGGAAGAGAAGGCACACACCAGTCTGACTGTGGCCCCAGCGGTGGTCTGGGGGCAGACATCAGTTCTGACTGCAGCCCCACCCACCAATGCAAGTTATTCAAGACAGCACAGGGGAAGTGCCCCTCAGTCCTGTACCACTCCAGGGACTATCCAAAATGACGAAACGGAAGAATTCCCCTCAGGAAAATGTCCAGGAAATAACAACAGCTAACAAACTGATCAAAAATGATTTAAACAATACAACAGAAAGTGAATTTAGAATAATAGTCCTAAAATTAATCACTGGGCTTGAAAACAGTATAAAGGACAGCAGAGAATCTCTTGCTACAGAGATCAAGGGACTAAGGAACAGCCAGGAGGAGCTAAAAAATGCTATCAAAGAGCTGCAAAATAAAATGGAGACAACTACGGCTTGGACTGAAGAGGCAGAGGAGAAAATAGGTGAACTAGAAGATAAAATTATGGAAAAAGAAGAAGCTGAGAAAAAGAGAGATAAAAAATCCAGGAGTATTAGGGGAAAATTAGAGAACTAAGTGATGCACTAAAGAGAAATAATATATGCATAATTGGTATTCCAGAGGAGGAAGAGAGAGGGAAAGGTGCTGAAGGTGTACTTGAAGAAATAAAAGCTGAGAACTTCCCAGATCTGGGGAAGGAAAAAGGCATTGAAATCCAAGAGGCACAGAGAACTCCCTTCAGACATAACTTGAATCGATCTTCTGCACGACATATCATAGTCAAACTGGCAAAATACAAGGATAAAGAGAAAATTCTGAAAGCAGCTAGAGATAAACATGTTCAAACATATAAAGGGAGACCTATAAGACTCGTGACCGATCTCTCTACTGAAACTTGGCAGGCCAGAAAGGAATGGCAGGAGATCTTCAATGTGATGAACAGAAAAATTATGCAGCCAAGAATCCTTTATCCAGCAAGTCTGTCATTTAGAATAGAAGGAGAGATAAAGGTCTTCCCAGACAAACAAAAACTGAAGGAATTTGTCACCACTAAACCAGCCCTACAAGAGATCCTAAGGGGGATCCTGTGAGACAAAGTACCAGAGACATCGCTACAAGCATGAAACCTACGGACATCACAATGACTCTAAACCCATATCTTTCTATAATAACACTGAATGTAAATGGACTAAATGCGCCAACCAAAAGACATAGGGTATCAGAATGGATAAAAAAACAAGACCCATCTATTTGCTGTCTACAAGAGACTCATTTTAGACCTGAGGACACCTTTAGATTGAGAGTGAGGGGATGGAGAACTATTTATCATGCCACTGGAAGTCAAAAGAAAGCTGGAGTAGCCATACTTATATCAGACAAACTAGACTTTAAATTAAAGGCTGTAACAAGAGATGAAGAAGGGCATTATATAATAATCACAGGGTCTATCCATCAGGAAGAGCTAACAATTATAAATGTCTATGCGCTGAATACAGGAGCCCCCAAATATATAAAACAATTACTCACAAACATAAGCAACCTTATTGATAAGAATGTGGTAATTGCAGGGGACTTTAACACCCCACTTACAGAAACGGATAGATCATCTAGACACATGGTCAGTAAAGAAACAAGGGCCCTGAATGATACATTGGATCAGATAGACTTGACAGATATATTTAGAACTCTTCATCCCAAAGCAACAGAATATACTTTCTTCTCGAGTGCACATGGAACATTCTCCAAGATAGATCATATACTGGGTCACAAAACAGCCCTTCATAAGTATACAAGAATTGAAATCATACCATGCATACTTTCAGACCACAATGCTATGAAGCTTGAAATCAACCACAGGAAAAAGTCTGGAAAACCTCCAAAAGCATGGAGGTTAAAGAACACCCTACTAAAGAATGAATGGGTCAACCAGGCAATTAGAGAAGAAATTTTAAAATATATGGAAACAAATGAAAATGAAAATACAACAATCCAAATGCTTTGTGATGCAGCGAAGGCAGTCCTGAGAGGAAAATACATTGCAATCCAGGCCTATCTCAAGAAACAAGAAAAATCCCAAATACAAAATCTAACAGCACACCTAAAGGAAATAGAAGCAGAACAGCAAAGGCAGCCTAAACCCAGTAGAAGAAGAGAAATAATAAAGATCAGAGCAGAAATAAACAATATAGAATCTAAAATAACTGTAGAGCAGATCAACGAAACCAAGAGTTGGTTTTTTGAAAAAATAAACAAAACTGATAAACCTCTAGCCAGGCTTCTCAAAAAGAAAAGGGAGATGACCCAAATAGATAAAATCATGAATGAAAATGGAATTATTATAACCAATCCCTCAGAGATACAAGCAATTATCAGGGAATACTATGAAAACTTATATGCCAACAAACTGGACAACCTGGAAGAAATGGACAAATTCCTAAACACCCACACTCTTCCAAAACTCAATCAGGAGGAAATAGAAAGCTTGAACAGACCCATAACCAGCGAAGAAATTGAATCAGTCATCAAAAATCTCCCAACAAATAAGAGTCCAGGACCAGATGGCTTCCCAGGGGAGTTCTACCAGACGTTTAAAGCAGAGATAATACCTATCCTTCTCAAGCTATTCCAAGAAATAGAAAGGGAAGGAAAACTTCCAGACTCATTCTATGAAGCCAGTATTACTTTGATTCCTAAACCAGACAGAGACCCAGGAAAAAAAGAGAACTACAGGCCAATATCCCTGATGAATATGGATGCAAAAATTCTCAATAAGATACTAGCAAATCTAATTCAATGGCATATAAAAAGAATTATTCACCATGATCAAGTGGGATTCATTCCTGGGATGCAGGGCTGGTTCAACATTCACAAATCAATCAACATGATACATCACATTAATAAAAGAAAAGATAAGAACCATATGATCCTGTCAATCGATGCAGAAAAGGCCTTTGACAAAATTCAGCAACGTTTCTTAATAAAAACCCTCGAGAAAGTCGGGATAGAAGGAACATACTTAAAGATCATAAAAGCCATTTATGAAAAGCCCACAGCTAACATCATCCTCAGTGGGGAAAAACTGAGAGCTTTTTCCCTGAGATCAGGAACACGACAGGGATGTCCACTCTCACCGCTGTTGTTTAACATAGTGTTGGAAGTTCTAGCATCAGCAATCAGACAACAAAAGGAAATCAAAGGCATCAAAATTGGCAAAGATGAAGTTAAGCTTTCACTTTTTGCAGATGACATGATATTATACATGGAAAATCCGATAGACTCCACCAGAAGTCTGCTAGTACTGATACATGAATTTAGCAAAGTTGCAGGATACAAAATCAATGTGCAGAAATCAGTTGCGTTCTTATACACTAATAATGAAGCAACAGAAAGACAAATGAAGAAACTGATCCCATTCACAATTGCACCAAGAAGCATAAAATACCTAGGAATAAATCTAACCAAAGATGTAAAAGATCTGTATGCTGAAAACTATGGAAAGCTTATGAAGGAAATTGAAGAAGATATAAAGAAATGGAAAAACATTCCCTGCTCATGGATTGGAAGAATAAATATTGTCAAAATGTCAATACTACCCAAAGCTATCTACACATTCAATGCAATCCCAATCAAAATTGCACCAGCATTCTTCTTGAAGCTAGAACAAGCAATCCTAAAATTCATATGGAACCACAAAAGGCCCCGAATAACCAAAGTAATTTTGAAGAAGATCACCAAAGCAGGAGGCATCACAATCCCAGACTTTAGCCTCTACTACAAAGCTGTCATCATCAAGACAGCATGGTATTGGCACAAAAACAGACACATAGACCAATGGAATAGAATAGAAACCCCAGAACTAGACCCACAAACGTATGGCCAACTCATCTTTGACAAAGCAGGTAAGAATATCCAATGGAAAAAAGACATTCTCTTTAACAAATGGTGCTGGGAGACTGGACAGCAACATGCAGAAGGTTGAAACTAGACCACTTTCTCACACCATTCACAAAAATAAACTCAAAATGGATAAAGGACCTGAATGTGAGACAGGAAACCATTAAAACCCTAGAGGAGAAAGCAAGAAAAGACCTCTCTGACCTCAGCCGTAGCAATTTCTTACTTGACACATCCCCAAAGGCAAGGGAATTAAAAGCAAAAATGAACTACTGGGACCTTATGAAGATAAAAAGCTTCTGCACAGCAAAGGAAACAACCAAGAAAACTAAAAGGCAACCAACGGAATGGGAAAAGATATTTGCAAATGACATATCGGACAAAGGGCTAGTATCCAAAATCTATAAAGAGCTCACCAAACTCCACACCCGAAAAACAAATAACCCAGTGAAGAAATGGGCAGAAAACATGAATAGACACTTCTCTAAAGAAGACATCCGGATGGCCAACAGGCACATGAAAAGATGTTCAACGTCGCTCCTCATCCGGGAAATACAAATCAAAACCACACTCAGACATCACCTCACGCCAGTCAGAGTGGCCAAAATGAAGAAATCAGGAGACTATAGATGCTGGCGAGGATGTGGAGAAATGGGAACCCTCTTGCACTGTTGGTGGGAATGCAAATTGGTGCAGCCACTCTGGAAAACAGTGTGGGGGTTCCTCAAAAAATTAAAAATAGACCTACCCTATGACCCAGCAATAGCTCTGCTAGGAATTTACCCAAGGGATACAGGAGTACGGATGCATAGGGGCACTTGTACCCCGATGTTTATAGCAGCACTCTCAACAATAGCCAAATTGTGGAAAGAGCCTAAATGTCCATTAACTGATGAATGGATAAAATTGTGGTTTATATACACAATGGAGTACTACGTGGCAATGAGTAAGAATGAAATATGGCCCTTTGTAGCAACATGGATGGAACTGGAGAGTGTTATGCTAAGTGAAATAAGCCATACAGAGAAAGACAGATACCATATGGTTTCACTCTTATGTGGATCCTGAGAAACTTAACAGAAACCCATGGGGGAGGGGAAGGAAAAAAAAAAAAAGAGGTTAGAGTGGAAGAGAGCCAAAGCATAAGAGACTCTTAAAAACTGAGAACAAACTGAGGGTTGATGGGGGGTGGGAGGGAGGGGAGGGTGGGTGATGGGTACTGAGGAGGGCACCTTTTTGGATGAGCACTGGGTGTTGTATGGAAACCAATTTGACAATAAACTTCACATATTGAAAAAAAATTAAAAAAATAAAACAAACAAAAAATATAGCATTAAAAAATCAGATGGAAAAAAAATCAGCTGGAAGCTCTTAAAAAATAAAAAAGTGAGGTTCGGGGAGGTTTGTATAAGGTTACAAAAGAGGCCAGCCTAGACGGCCTCCAACCAACTCTCTAACTACTAATCCATGGAGAAAGCAAAGAGGTCTCACTTAAGGAACAATCCCCCAAGAATCTACTCATGCTTTCGACTATTCATTGAGCACCTACTATTTTCTACTCATTGTTATAGATGCTGAGCAAATGAATGAATGGCCCCTATTCTCTAGGAGTCTACAATGCAAGATGAAAGATGTTTGCACAGAGTAATAGGCTCACTTGAGTTTCACATTTACTTTTATTATTTGCTCTAAGACTGCAAGTGAAGTGACTCATGGAGATCTCTAAACAACTTCACTTGCTCAGAGTTTTTCAAAGACACCAAATGAAGTATGCTCTATACTTAGGGGTTGAGCTTAGGGAGAGTCCAAATGATCCCACAGAATCCCAGGAAAATGCTGGCCTAACCTAAGGAACAGCAAATCCTTTTCCTTCCTTATGCTCCAGGCCAACCCTGCATGCCCTATTGAAAAGTATTTTGGAAGGGAAAGCAACAAACCCAAGCTGTGGACCTTTTTTAACCTCCAAAATATTGATTTCCCATCTATGTACTGTAGCACTGGGTTGTTGAAAGGATGAAAAGAGATTATAAATGAGAAAGCAGAGGTTGGGTGTTAGTGGTTTTGGTTAGAGAAGTCTATCACCTCATCCTGTTTCCCTTAAACAGGTGTAAATTGGGGTGTTGTACTAGATCAAGGATGCAAACATAAATGCCCTCAGGAGCGTGGCAGATGATAGAAATGAGAAAAAAGGGGCAGCTTTGGTATGTAAAACAACAGAGTTTGTTGGAGTCTATGGACACATTTGGGAATGTAAGCACGTAAGAACACAAGTCAAATAAAACAAAACAAAACACCTTGCAGCAGCCAAACTATGGTCCCCAGATGACATGTTCTCTAACAATCCATAAGAGGTACAGCCTTGAGCATGTATGGGCACATGTATTCAAATTGCAGACGAAGAGGGCTCTCCACCAGATACCTTGCCCCCAGCCCCCAGAAAAATTGAATAGCTCACGTACAAAGGCTTGGAAGGGCAACAGGAGTGGGCTGGGGGTTAAGAGGTAGGGAAGTGTTGCAGGGAAGAGACCAAGGTGGAGAGGAGAAGGAGAGAGGAGAAGGATCTTGTGGGGTGATGGCTTAAAGCAGACAACTGGTAACAGCTAATCCATTCAACAAATGCACCACCAAAAGCCCATGGCTTTCTCAGGAATCAGAGTGTACTCTAAGGAGGTCCTTAGAGATCTTAGAGAAATGGAGCACACCCAGAGATTCCAAGTCTTCTGGCCTTACCCAGTTTTCCTGCATCATCAGTTCTTCCATGGATAGTTTCCTTCCCCTTCTGTGGAATGTTTCTAAAGCTGGCATGCCATGTACTCTTTTGCAAAGGCGCTTTGCCACTACTCCCAACAAGAGGCGGAGGGGTAGTTTCTCCCTCCCTTCGAATGCGGGGTGGCCTTTTCTTTGACCAATTGGCTACAGCAGAAATGATGCTATATGACTTCCAGGCTGAGGCCTAAAGAGGCCTTGCAACTTGCATTTTCACCCTCTTCAAGGCCCAGAGTTGCCATGAAAAGAAGTCAGAGCTGTTCTGCTGGAAAGACAGGTTGAGGAGAGCTGAGATCTCCAGCCGATAGCCAGAACCTAGGCCCCAGTGTGTGAGCTTCCTGTTTAAGGGAAACCTTGGACTTGGTAGCCCCACCTAAACCCCCAGCTGCATACGGCCACGTGAGTGACCCCAGAGGGAGCAGAAGAGCCAGCTGAGCCCAGCCAACATAACACTGGATAACTAAAAAGGAACACAAAGTTATGGCCATCTGGATACCACAAGGCCTTTTAGGTCAAATCTTGGATTTACAGAAGTTAAGCTCTGATGGGACATTCTGAACTAGACATTCTAAACTTTCTGAACTAGACAATCTCAATTTCTTTTTCAGAGAGTCTGTCTTCAGTGGTTCCTACAGGGCTTTCCCCAACTGGATGGGGTTTACTTGAAAATTCGAGAGTTGCAAAACAGTACAAATGTCATCAGGTTTGAGACCCTTGTTTAACGGACTCTAAGACCAGAGAGGTTAACAAGCTGGCTCAGGGTCACACAGCCATCTAGTGGCCAAGCCGGGACTTGAATTCAGGCGCAGGGGTTTTAATCTACTGCTCTTTACAACAAAACATGCTGCCTCCTACTATTCCACAAAAAAATATTTTCATCATATCAGAATTATAAACAAATTCCCAGGCAAAATAATACTCTTAGAAAGAGTGGTTGCAAATATTGTACAGCCCACTGGGTAAAATGGAATGTGCTATGGTATTGACAGCACAGGCTTTGGGGTCAGAATTATCTGGGTCAAAGTCCTGGGTCTTCCATATACTTTCTGTGTGACCTCTTTGAGGCTCTTTCTCATCTGTGAAGCATTCCGGGGCTGTATACATGGAAGTGTTTTACATCAGCTAAAAGCATTCTACAGATATTAATAGGAACTACTAATAGGAAAGCAACCTGTACTTATGACTTCACACTGTTTCCGTAGACTCCTAGGAGAATTTTCTGAGAGTTGACTTTGGAGTTGAAATTGGCCTTCACTGTGAAAAGCAGACCAGAAATTATTCAGAAGCAAGCTTAAGCCTGGCCCCCCTTCGCTCAGACTCCCACAGGAGGTGGTATGACTGCTGAAGGCTGACGGAGTTGGGGGTGGGGGTACAATGAAGGAGGCCTCAGGCAGCTTCATACCAACTCCACACCCCGCCACTCCCCGTGCGCTCTTGAGGCAGTGTTGACCCCTACTCACCTTGGGTAACAGCGTTAGACAAGATCCACGCATGTTTCCAGGCGTTCAGACCAGGTGCTGACTCTAGACTTCTCAAGCGTAGACGGAACACCTATCACTCCCTCCTCCCTCGGCCCATGAATGTAAGGAAGGGCGGTTCCTAAGACCTGTGTCCACAAACCATCACTAAGCTTGCCTTTGCCCCAGGCACAGGCGAGCATCAGTATGCCCAGGAAAGAGCCTTTTGCTTGATCTGCACCTTGGCAATCACGCTTTCTTTCCCAGGAAGAGTAATATTCTGGGGGTGGGGGATGAGACCTGCCAAGTTCTCACAGGGAAAATGCATGACCTCCACTCGCAGATCAAGCCCTGCCCCACCTCAATCTATCTCCTGCAGCCATTTTTATTTATATTTCCAAACGGTGCACATTCTCTGTGCCCTGGCAACCTGACCCGTTTTTCGTGCAGTGAGACATTGCTTCACCTCAGGATTCAGCCCACGGAAACGAGAAATTTGCAAATCAGGAGCAGAAGCAGTGACCGTAGGCACCATCGATGTGGTGTGCCTGTGAGAGAGGTGAAAGGGGTCTGGCGGCAGAAGGAGGAAATGTGCTGGGAATATATGAGGCTGAAAACTTAGATTGAGAATGTGCCACAGCCCATGATCAAAGAGGGAGGCCTCGAGAAGCACTGGGAGGGGCTCCCACGGAAACACCGCGGAGGGGTGGGGGTGGCGGGACTCTCGATTTTAGGAAAGACAAGGCTTGTTGAAAGGACAAGGAGAAAGGACCCATTGGGTAGACAGGTGGGTTAGTGTTGGAGAGCAGTGAAAGACAAGGCATGCCAGGCAAGGCTGGGTAAGACTGAGGGAGGCCAACATGTCCAGGTGCATTTTGGGGGATTTGCTTACCAGGCTTATTGGTCTCCCGATCAATAGCCCTTTCTCGTCATCTTCCAACATATGTAACAACTGAATTGCCTAGTTTATAGTCTTATTAGAATGCAAGTTCTGTAAAGCATGGGTTTTTTACCTATTAAAAAAAATTTTTTTAAGTATATTTATTTCTTTTTGAGAGTGAGCCAGAGAGAGAAGCAGGGGAGGGGCAGAGAGAGAGAGAGGGAGAGAGAGAATCTCAAGCAGGCTCTGTGCTGTCAGCACAGACCCCGACATGGGGCTCAATCCCACCACCCTGAAATCATGACCTGAGCCCAGCGCTTAACCGACTGAGTCACCTAGGCACCCCTTATCTATTTTTTTCAATAATGTATCTCCAGCTCATAGATCAGTGGGTGCCTAAGAAATATTTGCTGAATGAATGAACGGATTCTATAACATGTAACAGGCTGAAAGGGAAAAAAGAAGACAATGAGCTTTTCTCTCATTGATAGAGTCTGTAGCTTTGCTGTGGAAACAAACCAAAGGAGGACAGAATACAATTTCCTCTAGTGGCTGGATCTGGAGTGCAAGAATGTCTGTGCACAGCGGACATAAGTTGCTATAAAAACCAGAAAGGCTGTTGTCTTAAGAGCACTATAACTTCCTGCTCTTCAGTTCTGTATATCCCCCCATAATTATGTATAGTCTAATTCCTATGCTAAATCCCTTCCCCCATTATTCTCATAGGTGCCCTGTTCTCCTGTCTAAGCCTTGATTGAAAAAGTTATTGACACATAAGTAGTTCCAGGAGAACACAAGGTTGAGGGTGGGATTCTGGCATCAGTTCTCTGGTTAGATTTAAAGGCATTGATGGCCATGTTTCCACTGGTGAAAGGTACACAGTCTATGGCACAGAGTGACAAACATGTTATCTAAAGTACAGTCTGTAGTCACCTGGAGTCCAGTCCCTACAGAAAGTGAAGGCTTTGGATGACCAAGTAGTTGCTGCTATAGAACATTTTAGTGGAAATATAGTATAAGGTTGGTTGCTTCTAAGTGAGCTGGAGAGCTTGGAGGAAAAACTGATGAGTTTGGGGCTTTGCATTTCTAGCCAAAGTTCCGCACAAGTTACCAGCCTCTATGACTGCTCTGAAACAAACTGTTATATCCATAGCTGCAGGTTGGGATTTCTGAAAGCCAAGCCTAGGGTCTAACCCTGCAGGTGGGTGCCTCCCTACAAGATAAAGTATATGCAGTAAACCAGAAGCAAATATACAGTGCCGCCTCCCCATTCTAGCATGCTTGTGTCTAGGAAGCAAGGGATAGATGTGAGAGTAGCTGTTCTCAATATTAGATTTACTAGCCCACGAAAAGAGTTTGGGCTTTTTATATTGATGCCACAACCTTGAATTTAATGGTTCTGTAAAGCATCCTGCCTGAGGGAGAAGTGGTTCCATGGGTAAACACAGTTGGTGTTCTGTTAAATTGGAAGCTGGGATTTCCCTCTAGTAGGTTAGGGCTCTTTTCATGCTGATGAACCAATCGTCAGCTCTGAGAGGCTGATTTTTGTTGACTGTGTCAGCTGGTATTCCTTACCATCTGGCTTCCAGTTGACTTTGGCCAATGGAAGCAGAAGATTCACTGGGTGGGAAGAGAGAGAGATTGAAGTACTTATTCACCTGACTCCCTCGCTGCCGGGTCATAGGTTAACTGACAGTGGCTATATTCCTCTACCAAAGACAACAGTCCCATCAGATGGATCTTTTGTCTAGCTATAAACCTCCCTGGGTTCTAGAATTTGACACTTCAGGCCCAGGCTTCCCACTGTTTAGATGCTGAGTGCTTACCCCAAACCCCAGCTGAGTAAAGAGCTCATTGAGTCACCCCTTTTAAATACGTGGGCCATATTTAATATGTGGGAGCTGCATTCTGCCAGCTCCCTGACTAATGCAAGAAGATTGCCATCTCACTCTCATTCTGGTCACCTTATTTAACTTTCTTATTAACTTTTGTAATTGTTAAGTTGATTGCCTTGCTCTTTCTAAGTACACAGTTGTATCATCTCTGAGTAATTCATTTTTGTCACTAGAAGAAAAGTTTTTTTAAAGCAGCAGAACAGTTAGGCAAACGTTTTTCAGAATATGAAAAGCAAAAACCATAAACAAATTCAAAAGATTAGAACTCATCAAAGTTTAGGGGCGCCTGGGTGGCTCAGTCGGTTAAGCGACCAACTTCAACTCAGGTCATGATTTCACGGTGCAGGGGTTTGAGCACCACATGGAGCTTGCTGCTGTCGGCCTAGAGTCTGCTTCAGACCCTCTGTCCCCCTCTCTCTGCCCCTCCCCACGCTTGCACGCATGTGCGTGCGTGCGTGTGTGTGCGCGCGCGCGTGCGCTCTCTCAAAAATAAACATTTTTAAAAATTAAAAAAAACTCATCAAAGTTTAAAAACCATTGCTTTTCAAAAGATACTTTTAAGAAAATGTAAAGGCAAGCCCAGACTGAGAGAAACGATTTTAAAGGTGTATATCTGATTTAAAAAAAAAAAAAAAAACAAAAAAAACCCCACTTTTATTCAGAACACATAAAGAACACTTAAAACTCAAGAATAAGAAGACCAAAATAAATTTTAATGGGCAACAATAAAGATTTTAAATGGGCAAAAGATTTGAGACAGATATTTCACCAAAGAAGATAGATGGATGTAAAGTAAGCAAATGGAAATCCAAATTAAAATTACAACGAGATAGCACTACACACCCACTAGAATGACTACAATTTAAATGGCTGAAAATACCAAATGTTGGCAAGGACACAGAACAGCTAGAACTCTCATATATTGTCGGCGGGAACGTAAAATAGTAAAACCACTTTGAAAGACCAGTTGGCAGTTTCTTAAAAAATTAAATATACACTCAACATGTGACTCAGCAATTCTACTTTTACACATTTCCCCAAGAGAGATGAAACCTGGGTCCACACGAAGACCTGTACACAAATGTTTATAGCAGCTCTTGTCTTAATAGCCAATGATTGGAAAGAACTCAAAACAATGCCATCAAAAGGTAAATGGCTAATTGAAGTGTGATATATTCATACAATGGAATACGACTTAACATCAAAAAGGAATACACTGCACGTACATGTAAACAACATGGATGAATCTCAAAATCATTATGCTCAGCTATTAGAAGACGAACACAAAGGCGGGCACACCATATAATTCCATTTACATGAAATTCTAGAAATCACAGATCTAATCTGCAGCCACAAAAGCAGATTGGCAGTTGCCTGAGACCGGGGAGGAGGGAAATATTCTGCATATCAATGGAAGTGAAATTTACACAGGTGTATACATTTGTCTAACCTTATTGAAATGCACACTTAAAATGTATGCATTTCAGGGGCACCTGGGTGGCTCAGTCAGTTGAATGTCCAACTCGATTTCGGCTGGGGGTCATGATCCCACGATTTGTGGGTTAGAGCCCCGCGTTGCGCTTCACACAGTGCAGAGCCTGCTTGGGATTCTCGCTCTCCTTCTGCCCCTCCTGCTCTCTCTCTCTCTCTCTCTCTCCCCCCCCTCAAATGAATAAACTTTAAAATAAAAAATTTTAATGTATACATTTCATCGTTTGTCAACTAAACTTCAATAAAGTTGGTCAGAGAAAAAAAAAGCAAAATAAATTTCTGTGATTCCCACCTCCTCGGACACTCCTCTTTCACAAATCATTTGCGGATGGCAATCACAGTTGTTCAGCAGCAGCCTCTGGAACTGGATTACTGCCAGTAAGCAGGCTCCCAGAGGCTAGAGCATCAGTCACAATGAAGAGATCATATTTCAACTCTTGTTTGGGGGATGTGATCTATTCCCTGACCTCAAAAAGGCCACTACCACCTGCAATGGAATACTGTATTCTACAGATAAAAAACTGGAGACTGATTTCTCACTTCCTTCTATAGTTTAACATCGATAATTTTTCTCCCTTTATCACACAAAGGACTGTAGGAAAGCTATGCAGGATGAAGATTACAAATGAGGAAGTGTACCCAGATTTAAAGGTGGCCAGTTACCTTCAAGACAAGTAATTCCAAACAGACAGCCTTCACATTCCAGCAAAACTAGCTCTGTCTCTAACCCAGCTTCACCAACACATACAAGAAAAAACTTAGCAGTTCTCAAGACAAATCAATGCAAAACTCCCTACTTTCTCTTTGCTATACTCCACAAACAAGCATCATTCTGAGCCAACAGTTTGTCTTTGACCTAACAGGCTTTATTTTTTAGTTATTACTGTTTTATCCTTTCGGGGGTGACGTGATGAAGCAAAATCTCTGCTAAATAGGCCATAAAGTTTGTCACCAGTCCAAGAACTAGACATACCAACAACCTAGACAACATTATCTAGAGCTTTAAAAAAAAAAACAAAAACAAAACTCACATGGGATCTGGCCCATGGCCAAGGAAATGATATTAAATCAGCACAGTGTGCAGCCATGCGGAGGATGGCATTTGAGACAAGAGGGGTTGACAGACAGGCTGATTAAATGCATGCATACTATAGACTTACTTCCCCAGAATCCAAAAACCTGAAAATTCAAATAACAGAATTTTTGGCTGTATTATTTAAGGATATCTGATGTTCATACTAAAAAAGCAAAGGTATTTCAAGGGTGTAAAATGGTGTCTGAATCAAAGAAAAGTTTAAATTTGATATAATTTAACAATGAATATATTTATTGTACTCCAATTATTTGAAAAATAAAAACTCAGTGTTTTATGATAACTCTCAATAAGCCAAGATAGTCAATTTATTCATCTAGAAGCTCCTGATAAACAGGAACTCTTTCTTATTTATTTCATCCCAATACCCAGCACAGTGCCAAGCACAAAATGTGTGTTTGATAAATGATAACTGAAATAAATGAAAATATTCATTATGCTTCAATTCTCTTTTAAAAAGGAAAAGAGCAATTTCTGGGTCGTAGGGTAGTACTATTTATAATTTTTGAGGAACCTCCATACTGTTTTCTAGGGTGGCTGCACCAGTTTGCATTCCCACAACAGTGAAAAATGGTTCCTCTTTCTCCACATCCTCTCCAATATCTGTCGTTGCCTGAGTTGTTAATGTTAGCCATTCTGACAGGTGTGAGGTGATATCTCATTGTGTTTTGATTTGTATTTCCCTGATAAGTGATGTTGAGCATCTTTTCATGGGTGTGCTAGCATCTGGATGTCTTCTTTGGAGAAGTGTCTATTCATGTGTTCTGCCCATTTCTTCACTGGATTATTTGTTTTCTGGGTGTTGAATTTGGTAAGTTCCTTATAGATTTTGGATAGTAACCCTTTTTCTGATATGTCATTTGCAAATATCTTCTCCCATTCCCTCAGTTGCCTTTTAGTTTGTTGATTATTTCCTTCGCTGTGTAGAAGCTTTTTTATCTTGATGAGGTCCCAGTAGTTCATTTTTGTTTTATTTCCCTTGCCTCTGGAGACATGTCAAGTAAGAAGCTGTTATGGCCAAGGTCAAAGCAATTCTGCTACTTGGTATTTATCCAAAAGATACAAAAATGCTGATTTGAAGGAACAAATGCCCCAATGTTTATAGCAGTGCTATCAACAATAGCCAAATTGTTGGTAAAGAGCCCAAATATCCATGACTGATGAATGGTTAAAGAAGATGTGGTAAATATATACAATGGAATATTACACGGCAATCAAAAAGAATGAAATCTCGCCCTTTACAACAATGTGGGTGGAACTAGAGAGTATTATGCTAAGCAAAATAAATCAGATATCACATGATTTCACTCATATGTGGAATTTAAGAAACACAACAGATGAACATAGGGGGAGGGAAGGAAAAATAAGATAAAAAGAGAGAGGGAGGCAAACCAGAAAAGTCTCTTAAACATAGAGAACAAACTGAGGGTTTCAGGAAGAGAGGTAGGTGGGGGGATGGGCTAAATGGGTGATGGGCATTAAGAAGGGTACTTTTAGGGATGAGCACTGGGTGTTATATGTAAGAGATGAATCACTGGTTCTACTCCTGAAACCAATACTACACTGTATGTTAACTAACTTGAATTAAAAACAAACAAACTATGAAGAAGAAAAAAGGAAAAGAGCCCCACATACATATATCATATATTCATATGAACATGAAACAAATGTGGCAAGATGCACACTGAACTGTTGCCAAGAAGTACTTCATGGATTTGAGTCAATGGG
The DNA here is from genome assembly GCF_024362965.1 of Panthera pardus. Lineage (NCBI taxonomy): Eukaryota > Metazoa > Chordata > Mammalia > Carnivora > Felidae > Panthera > Panthera pardus. The sequence goes on along the minus strand of NW_026526810.1, from coordinate 96,759,652 downwards.
GAGAATTTAACACTGCCTTTACTACATAACACCGTGGTCAAAATCAGAGACCCAGGAGTCAGACTAGGTACAAATCCCAACCTTACCACTTCTCATGTGTGTTGTTGAGCAAGTTCTTAACCTCTGTGTGCTTCATTCCCTCATCTGTGAATGGAGATCATAATAGCTCCAACCTTACAGGGTTAGGATGAAGACGGAGACCTATATATAATGCACTTAAGGTGCTTGGCATTTAACAAGTACTTGATTAATGTTAGCTATAAGGTGCACAGGTAAATTTCTTGAGAGATGGAATGCCTGAAAAGGTTCTTCCCATACTCTCCTACTAAATTGTGCCTGCTTGATTAGGTATAAAATTCAACACTGAAGAAATCTTATTCCTTCAGAAATTTGAAGACATTGCTTCATTGTCTTTTAGATTCTGACAATCCCATGGAGAAGTCTGGATCTTCATTTAAAACTTGAGTTCTCTTGGGGCGCCTGGGTGGCTGTTGGTAGAGTGTCCAACTTCGGCTCAGATCATGATCTCATGGTTTGTGGGTTCAAGCGCCGCCTCAGGCTCTGTGCTGACAGCTCAGAGCCTAGAGCCTGCTTTGGATTCTGTGTCTCCCTCTCTCTCTCTCTCTGCCCCTCCCCTGCTCACGCTCTGTCTCTCTCTCTCTCAAAAATAAATAAACATTTAAAAAAAAACACTTGAGTTTTCTCTCTGGAAGCTTTTAGGATCTTTTCTGGGCCCCAGGTGCTCTGAAAGTTCACAGTGATGACTTAGTGCCTTCATCCATTGTGCTAGGGCATGCAGGGGACGCTTTCCATCTGGTAACTCACGTCCTTCAGTTCTGGGAGGTTTTCATAGATCATGTCTGATAACTTCCTCCCGTTTTGCTGCTCTCTCTTTCTCTCTTTGAAATGTCTTCTGTTGTCGCTGCTGCTGTTGTTCTCCCTGTTTTCCTTCTCTTTATCTTTTTCCTTTAATTTTTTTGTAGAAATTTCAACTAATTTCTCAAGATTTCTATGGAGTTTTAGAAAATTTCACCTATGACATGGGGCACCTGGGTGGCTCAGTCAGTTTAATTTCCAACTATTGATTTCAGCTCAGGTCATGATCCCAGGGTCATGGGATCAATCCCTGCATTGGGTCCCATGCTCAGCATGCCCCTCCCATACCCCCTCTTTCTCTAATAAAAAGTAAATTAATTAAAAAATTTTCTCCTATGGCATTTTTAATTTCCAAGAACTCTTTTTTGTTTTCTGAATGTTCTTTTCTTTTTCTTTCTGCCTCCTCCTCCTCCTCCCTCCCTCCCTCTTCCTCCTCCCATTCCCTTTCCCCCTCCCCTCCTTCTTCTTCTTCCTCTTCTTCTTCCTCTTCCCCCTCCTCCTCCTCCTCCTTCTCCTTCTTCTTCTACATAGCATCTGTAGTCTTATTCATGGATGCAAAATATTCTCCTAGATCTTTGAAAATATTAATAGAAGGTTGTTTTTTCACTCCAGTTTTCTTCTCCCTGCATGTTCTCTGTTTCCTCCACTTTATTTTTTGTTTGTTTTATTTTCCACCTTTCATATTAAAGGCTTTCCTGAAATGTCTGGCAATCCTTCTCTGTCTGTTCATATTTAAAAGTGGGGCACTAAAAATTGATTGCATGTGTTTATTGATTGCAGGCTTTCCTGGAAGATGATTTGGCCAGGCCATGTCACTACGGCCTCTCTGGTGTCAGTATGTCTAGGGTTTTTTTTCTCTTGATCTAGCCAGAGTCCCCAGAGAGATACCTTCCATTTCCTACCTCAGAGAGGCTTGAGCTCTGAGGGCTAGCAGGGGAAGTGAACGAAAAGTCTCAGCACCCAGTACATAAACTTTTAATTGATCACCTTGTTTTTGGTACAGCACCAATCTGTAATAGTTACTGGTGTCCCTAGGTCAGAAACCTATTGTTCCAGAGGGTAAATCTCTAGTCTTTTTGTGGGGTGGGGAGCATTAGGGAAGGGCAACTAGGGTTCTAACTGTCTGAAAACAGGCTTTCAAATTATCCATCTCTTTAGCTCTGCCTTCATCCCCACTTCTTGATATACCTAAGAATCTCCAAATTTCAAAGCCATTGAGTTGCTCAGAGATGTAAAAATTGGGATGCTCCTAGGATCTTTTCTGCTCTTGGCTTATAGTTTAGCTTTTTGGGGGTGTGCTAAATAAATTATTCATCCATGTACTCTCCAACTTATGGGTTTCTCCTCTTCCTGTCTTGCATGGGGTTTCGCCTTTAAAAACATAACTTTACTGCCATTTTAGTTATACTTCAGAAAGGAACAGAGAGAAATGCATATACACAATCCCCTTCTCAACCAGAAGTCACTCAAAAAGTTATTTTCAAAGGAGAAAATTTCAGCAGGGTGATTGATGGATTGTATATATGAGGTGAAAAAAGAAATAAGTCAGATATAATTCCAAGATTTCTAGTCTGGGTGATCAGGAAAATGTGATGTCATTCACAGAACCAGGGAAAACTGGAAAGGGAACAGATGGGGTGAGGCTGGGAACAGATGGTTCTGTTGGGTTTAGACATATTGAAATTGAAGTGATGGGAAACATCCAAATGGATGTGTTATGTAGACAATTGGAAATGCGGTAATGGAACATGGGGAAGGGTGAAGGCTGGATATGTACATTTGGGAATAAACTGTATTTACGTCTATTAAGGTAAGTGAAAGTAGGAAAATATTGAAGAACTAAGTGTTTAGAAAGGATATGAGGACAAAGACCCAAGCTTGAGGAATATTAAAGAGTAGGGAAAAGAAAAAAGGAAGTTTTTACTGAAGAAAAAAAGCCAGAGTTATGGTTAGAAATGGAAGATAACCAGTATTGTGTGATACTGTGAAATTTGATAATAATAGTATGTAGACTTGGACGACCACCAGGCTAGAAAGTGGCTGAGTCCAGACAGAACTTTAGGATAGAGCAGAAGGCCCCCAAAAGGGTCATTTTAGGGTATTAATAGCACAACTAGAGCTGAGGAATATGGACTCTAGTAGAGACTGTGATACCAATACACTAAGGGAAAAGGACAGGTGAGATCAGAATCCTACAAGTCGAGGTCAGAGCAGAGGCCAAGTGCTGGTGAGTTCACCTAGGCTGTGTGTTGGGGGAGGCTATAAGAGCATTAAATGGTGGCGATTCTAACAGGTAGGTATTGGATGTCTCAGGGATGTAGGTTCAGGGTTCGGGGACCCAGATATGGGGGAAATCGGGACAAGCCACTGAGACAGAGAACGAAACACACACAAAGCCAAAGCTCTGATAATGAATTCCCCCAGTCAGCAGTGGGGCAGCAGCAAAATCAGCTTAGGGTGAATCACAGGCTGCTATAGGATCTCCTAAGAGACTCCCTCCTAGGAACTGCCTTAATCCTGGATTTGAGCTGGGCTGAGCTAAAAGGTGGCAGCTAAAATAAAGAAAACTCATCTATTAAAATGCAATGTCTTATAACCCAGCAAGTCTGTCTTGTCAAATTTACTCTAGAAAAACACGGAATATGCCCAAAGAAGCATATTCAAGGATGCTCATTGAAACATTGTTTGCAACCAAAGAATTGAAAACAACCTCGGTGTCCATCAATAAGGGAATAATTATGTGCATCCATACTGAAATAATGCATAGCAATAAAAAATAAAGAAGATGTTCTTAGTGATTGACATGGGAAGATCTCCAACACAGAAGGTTGAGTTGGGGGGATAAAAAGTGGCACAATGTTATGAATTACTTGAAACTATTTATGTGTCTGAGAGAGAGTAAGAGGGAGAAAGAGACCTGCCAAATGTAGAGGGTTCTGGCAGGGTAGAACCTGGCCATGATTAAAGATCATTACATTTCGGGGGCGCCTGGGTGGCTCAGTCAGTTAAGTGTCTGACTTCAGCTCAGGTTATGATCTCGTGGTTCGTGGGTTCAAACCCTGAGTCAGGCTCTGTGCTGACAGCTCAGAGCCTGGAGCCTGCTTTGGATTCTGTATCTCCGTCCCTCTGCCCCTTTCCCGCTCACACTGTCTCTCTCTCTCTCTCTCTCAGAAATAAACATTAAAAGTTAAAAAAAAAAAAAATCATTACATTTTGACGTGTCACATACTGCAAAGATGCTGAGTCAGGAAGAACTAAGAAAAGGCGGATGGCTTTGGATAGAAGGGAGCCATGTCTGACCTTCAGGAGAGCCCCAGCAGCTGAACAGCAGGATGAGAAGCCTGCAGAGGTTAGTGGGTGTGGTCTCCACTGTTTCTAACCTGGGCCTTAAGGGTAAGAGAGGCATGTTGGAGCTGTCACAGACGGAAAGGCCCAGTGCAGAATTCTTAGACGTAGGCAGATCTGGGCATATACTCGAAGTGGAAAGGGAGAAAGCCCTTCAAAAGAGAAACTGAGGAGAGCACAGTGGGCCTGTAGAGTGTTAAGAGTCCCAAGGAAACTCGGAGCCCACCCTGCCGCCTTATTTTACAGTTGAGGAAACTGAGGCCTAGCGAGGTGTTGTGGGTTAAGATCATGGTCCGGAATCCAGACTCCATCTCTTAGTAGCTTGGGAACTGCTTTGAGCTGCTATTGCCTCATCTTTGAAATAAAAGCAAAAGTTGTCTGCTTCATAGAGTGGTGAGGCTTTATTTCTATTTATTATTACTATTATTTTTATTACTGTTATTAATTAACATTTATAAACATCTACCATGCCAGACCCTCTTGCAGTGCTCCACACAGACTAACTTACTTAATTTTCACAATAACCCTGTCGGGTAGAAACTATTATTGTTCCCCTTTTACGGCACAGAACTGAGGCATCGAGAAATGTTAAGTTACACAGCTAAAACGTGACGGGAGCAGAATTCAAAGCAGGCAGTGGGCTCCTGAGTCCGAGCTCTTAACTACTCAGTCTACTGCCTCTACATTAGGTGACTTAAAGTGCCCGATACAACGCCTCGCATGTGGGGAGGAATCAACAAAGTAGGAACAAGTATTGCTAGCTAGAGAAGGAGCCCACGCCATAACTCAGGCTTCTCGGTGGCCAGGTGCATTGCTTTCACTATGCTGCACTGGTCACCTTGTTCTGAGCTACCCTGGAAAAGAAGGAAAAGGGAAAAACAACACAAAACAGAAAACCAGCTGCTCAGCAGCAGAGAAAGTCAGGGCCCAAATGACTCAGAGTGAGAACTTCTGAAGCACAGGGGCCCAAGCCCCATCAGTCAAACCCCATTTCAAGCTTTCGTTCTCCCGGAGGTGGACTGAGTCAAGGACTGCTTAACACACAGGGAGCATGAGTCACCGCTCGATAGTCCTTCTGGTTATATGGAGATTTTTTACTCAGTTTTATAGTCATGACACAATTGATTTCTTTAAAAAAAAATTTATCTTTTTAACATTTTTACTTATTTTTGAGAGACAGAACGCAAGTCGGGGAGGGGCAGAGAGAGAGGAAGACACAGAATCTGAAGCAGGCTCCAGGCTCTGAGCTGTCAGCACAGAGCCAGGAGCAGGTCTTGAACCCACGAACCGTGAGATCATGACCTGAGCTGAAGTCGGACGCTTAACCGACTGAGCCACCCAGGCGCCCCCTGCCTTCACCTTCTAAATGAGGAGATCTCCACCTGCACAGCTGGGATAGATGCAGCACAGACCGACCACGGGAAGGGGAGTTGTTCCTCAGCTTTCAGGGTAGCAGGCATGCCACAGTCCTCATACCACATTTGCACCCAACATATGTTTTGGCTTTTAAAAAGCAGCTTCTGCATCCAAGATCATCTTCAAATGGAGGGGCTTGTACGTTACGGTAAAGGCAATTCCATATCAACGGCTACAAGATCCAAAATGGTCACTGCTGTTCTTCTTTGTGCCTATAATAAAGCTTCATTAGGAGCCTAATGAGAATTTAAGGACTTTTTTCCTTACGCTATTCTGAAGATCTAGAACTAATTAGACACCCAGAGTGCTTTTCCACAGAGCCTGGGGCAGAAGGGAGGGGTACAGGGAAGTTATCCATTCTTTCAATAAATGCTTACAAGGACCTGTTACAGGTTCTGCATTGAATGTTTAGAGGGTAGGGGTGAAAAACATCAGAGTATGATCATGACCCTGCAGGACTTTATAATTTACTACACAATAAAAGACGGAGCTAGGATTCTAGGCTGGATTCTAGGCTAGGATTCTATGCTGGAATTCATATCCTGGTTAATACATTAATACATGCCATGCGACTCTGGGTGAGCGACTTGGCCTCTGCAAGCTTCCATTTCCTCTTTGGTAAAATGGAATAATAACGGGACTGCCATCATAGTGTTGCTGCAAGAATTAAATGAGATAATGTATTTAAGAAATTGTATAGAATGTCTACTGTAGAGTTAGAGCTCGTTGCACGCTAGTTACTATTGTTGTAAGTAACCAAAAGCAGGTAAGAATCACATTAATCATGAGAACCATGAAGATAAAGTTCCTGAAGACAAAAGTGTTTCAAATAGGAATATACTTTGAAGAAATCTGGCCCCCCAGAACTGGAAGTGTCATGAACCATTTGACAAGAATGAGCGCTGTAAGTCCTCCCCAGATAAGGATTCCTCTTCTCTTCAAGGGATCCAAACTCCGGCCCCACCTCTAAACCAGTACATGCTCTAACCCCACTGTGTCTTTGTGCCAGCCACTCCCTGGGCTCTGGACCTGACTTCGTGGCGCTGCTTCCTAGGGCCCTGTCCCTCCAAATGTAAAACCAATCTTCCTAAATCCTAATCTTCTCGACTCCAACTTCCCTGCTCCCCTGACCACAGGGCAGACAACGCCAGTTCTCCGCTATTCGCCCTGGATCCTCAGTTAGCCTTAACATTTTTCCTTAAAACTTGGGTTTTTCAGGGTCACCTGTGTGGCTCAGTCGGTTAAGTGTCCAGCTCTCGATTTTGGCTCAGGTCATGATCTTGCCATTCGTGGGATTGAACCCCGAGTTGGGCTCCATGCTGAGCGTGGAGCCTTCGTGGGAGTCTCTTCTCCCTCTCTCTCTGCCCCTCCCCTCCCCTCCCCTGCTCTCTCTCTCTCTCTCTCTGTTTCCCTCTCTCCAAATACATAAATAAACATTAAAGAAAAAAAAGTTGTTTCTTTCACACAAATGTCTTTCCTGCCCTCTAGAAACAAGGTAAGATCACACATGTGACCAAAAGTCTGGGCAACTAGTTTTCTCTCTTAGGCATATTTCCATGTCTCCTTTGCTGGCCTGGCAAGATCTGTGAGTAGGGGGAGGGTATTAAGAGTTTCTTGTAGGTGGGTTGGCCCTGCAGTCACGTACTCCAAACCCCTATGCTTGCCCTTTAGAGCAAACACAATCATTATTAGTTGGATGTCACTTTTTTGGAATGGAGGGGCCCATGAACTTTTCCCCTGGACTCGGATGTCAAGGACAGGCAGTGATGGTGCAGAGAAAATGACAGGCACTGCCAGAGGAGCCTGCCTCCAGGGGGGCAGCAGCACGTCAGCCCTGGGCTCTCCCTGTACAGCTCCGGCCCCGGGATACACCTGGATATTGTAGAACAGCTCATCAGGCGAGGCAGAGTGTTAATGAAAACAGACTGCATGGGAATGGCATCAAATCACTTGGTGCTTTGGGGTCTATTCTGGGGCTCGAGCAGATCTGATTGCATAATAGACCCATTTGACATAATTGGCAGTGGGAGCTGGCAGTTTCTTTGCTTGTTTGAGACCTGCAGCAGCTGGCACGAGAGACAAAGGGGGCCGGCATCATCTGGAATGAATCTAGGCAAATGCAGGAAAGGAGGAGCCATTCCTCCCCCTTGGCCAGCATTCTAGGCTCTGTGGTAACGTCCTCTGTCCTGACCCCCTAGGCGTACAACCTCTGTGGCCCCAAGGGCCTGACTGATATCTTCACGTGGAACCTGCAAAGATAAGGTTATAAAGCCTGTGTATCATGGCCAGATCTAGGGAAATGCAAAGACGGACATCCCACTTCTTCTCCATTTATTCTTTAAAGAAGCCCTGAGACTCCTGTTGGAACAAGCTCAGCCCCTTGGTAGAAGTCAGATTTGTCATGGTCCACACTAATTTGAAACTTTGAGATTGAAATAGTTCCGTTGCATCAGAGTTAGGAGCACAGGCTTTGAAAGTATCACCCTACCCTTTACTCACTGCTGGTACGGGGGCGGGGGGGGGGGGGGGGTACAAAGCAGGATGGTAATGGATGGCTCGATCGTCACCTGGCAAACCCATGGAGCAGCCTTAGCATCCAGCCTCCCCAGTGGACACAGTCGGCCGCATACAGGATCAGCTGGAATCAGTGTTGCTAACTGATTGAACCTGCATCTAACAAGGCTTTAGACCTAAGCCCCAATTTATGGACAACCGAGGGGCTGGAGAAACAAGTTAAATGTCACCAAGAGGAAACAGGTCCAGAATAAGGGATAGTCCACAGTCTCTTCAGCAAGAGACTGCGTGTCAGTGGCATGCAAAGGTGGGAGGGTTGCTTTAAATGAAAAGATTTGACATTTTAGACATAGAACAACCAAAAACACGAAACAAAACAAAAGGCTGTGGCCTCAGACATGTTACTGAGCTTCCCTGAGCCTTACATCCTTGCCTGCAAGAAGAGAATAATGAGTTCTACTTCACAGGGCTGTTGGGCACCAACCTAGAGGGGAGAGCCCGAAACCAGCCGCCATACTGGGGCGCCTGGGTGGCTCAGTCGGTTAAGCGTCTGACTCTTGACTTTGGCTCAGGTCATGATCTCCTCGTTCGTGGGTTCGAGCCCCGCCTTGGGCTCTACGCTGATGATGCAGAGCCTGCTTAGGATTCTCTCTCTTCCTCTCCCTCTGCCCCTCCCCTGTTCATGCGATCAGATCACTCTCTCACTTTCTCCTCTCTCTCAAAATAAATAAATAAATGTTAAAAAAAAAAAAAAAAAAAAACAAAAAACTAGCGTCAGTGGGTATCAACTTCAGATCCAGGTACACACTACATCCTTCCTATGGATGTCTACAAGTCTGATCATGGCAGGCCTTCCTGCTTACCACTGATCAGCTCCTTTATGTAACACCACCTAACCTACCCTGTTGGAAATACCATCTCCCCAAATTCAAAGCCCCTCATATACTTGGTCTTCCTGAATTAAGGCCAGAAAAGTGGCTGGAGGCCTGCCAGCTTGGGAATGTAGTAAGACATGCTTAGCAGAGACTGGTGGTACCCAGACCCATCCCCTAGGCCTTTCCCATCTCGGGCACTCTGCCAGCACTAATCACCCTGGGTCTCGGGGCTTTCTCCGATGGGTAGAGCCTGCTCTGCCCTCAAGAGTGTGGCCAGCTGGAAGTGCCAGGAAATCAACATCTCTCTACTGTCTACCTGACAGTTCTCGGCCAGTGACAGGAGTGAACGTATACATAGCCCCTCTGGTGGGTGTCTCTGAAGTATGTTCATTTCCCATGAACCCAGAGCACTAAGTTCTTCTCACTCACAGAACAAGCTAGGGAACACCCCCCCTTATTAGCTTTATTATTTTTAAAATATAATTTATGGTCCAGTTGGCTAACAGACAGTACATATAGTGTGCTCTTGGTTTGGGGGGTAGATTCCCATGATTCATTGCTTACATACAACACCCAGGGCTCATCCCAACAAGTGCCCTCCTCAATGCCCGTCACCCATTCTCCCCTCTCCCCTGCCCCCCCCATCAACCCTCAGTTTGTTCTCTGTATTTAAGAGGCTCTTATGGTTTGCCTCCCCCTCTCTGTTCGAAAGACCCCATGGTCTTCTGTTAAGTTTCTCATGTTCCACATATGAGTGAAAACATATGCTATCTGTCTTTCTCTGCCTGACTTATTTCACTCAGCATAATACCCTCCGGTTCCATCCACGTTGCTGCAAATGGAAGGATTCCATTCTTTCTTGTTGCCAAGTAGTATTCCATTGTATATACAAACCACATCTTCTTTATCCATTCATCAGTTGATGGACATTTGGCCTCTTTCCATAATTTGGCTATTGTTGAAAGCGCTGTTATAAACATTGAGGTACACGTGCCCCTATGAATTAGTGCTCCTGTATCCTTTGGATAAATTCCTAGTAGTGGTTTTTTTTCCTTTTCTGAATTACTTCCCCCACCCCCCACCCCGACACATACCCCCTGTTTTCTAGGAGCACATCCCAAAGAAACCACTTGTACTGGAAGCCTTGTCTAACACCACATAAATGTGTTTGGCTTTTACCCTACGGGCTGTGGGAAGCTGTTGAGGTACTCACCAAACTGAAGCTATTAGTAGTGTTCTAGAGATCCAAGTTCTGCACCCCCACCTTCCCTTTCATTCATCACTCCTGGATTTTGAATCCAGTAGGGGTCTTAAGTGCTGTGTCTCATTCATGTCAGATTCTTGCCATGTAGTGCCTGGTGCAGTCAGTGGGCTGCCTCCAGCTTCTCAGCAACAGCAGCCTCCCCGCCTTGCTTCCCCAGGAGCAACAGGCAAGGAAGTTGGAGATACCCCTAGAGACTTTGGTTACACAGAGGTTATGCATTGTAGCCACCGTGGCTGTGAACTGTTACGTAGTAATTAACTTGTACTTTCTGCTTGGAGTCATCTGTGGTCTAAGTGTAAAATCCTACAGAGGGTGTCATGCTAGTTGTAGCAAGAAACATCTAGAAGAGACAAAGGTCTGAGGGAGCACCTGGCTGCCTATGAATCCAGTACCAGCGACCTAACCTTCCACAGGAAAAATGAGAGAGCCCTGGAAAAGACCCGTGGGAAACTGTATATGCTAATAAAGAGAATCCTAAGCCCCTGCCTTGCTTGGGCATGCTTGAGCTTTGCTGCCAAGATCCAGAACAAGCCATAAGCCCTAAGATCAGGCAGCTTGCCAAAACTGTTAGCAAGGCTTTGCGTACTGCTCTTAGAACTACTTTAGAAGGAGTATGGGTCCAAGTGGGTATTGGGATGGGAGATTCTTGGCAAATTTCTTCTCAGAAGAACCCTGACAACTTCTGGGTTACATTTTTTCCTTCCCGAGAGAAGCAGATGGAGTAAACTAAGATTGAGCCTGTCGTTCTATTATTCTATTGTTCTAAGCAAGATACACCAAGATTTTTGTCCCTTACTAGGATACAAATTGGAGCAAGGAAGCAAATTTAAGGTTAGCAACTTCTTCGCCTATATCCGTTTGTTTAGTAATCACGCTGATTTGCTTTCTGTTTGCATTTTAGAAAGAAAGAAAGGAAAGAAAGGAAAAGGAAAGAAAAGCAGAAACTTGTCCTATACGTTAAGACTGGATGTCATCACAGACACATAATTTCTGCCCTGAGGAAAGTAATACATGAGGTCAGAGTGGCCAGGAGCTCAGCCACAGGTAACAGGAAGCTTGCTGTCCTCACCACACTTCCAAGTGACCTGAGCCAGATCAAGTTTCCTGGGCCACCTGGACAAATGAAGACTATCAGACAGAAGGCCAGAGCAGTGAGGGTGGTATTTCTCCTTTGGGTGGCATTGCATTGAATGGGAAAGAAATATAATATAGGAGGGTATGAAGGGAAAGGAAAATCTTTTGGGAAGGTCTCTTTGTTTGGTTTTCTCTACATTTCCTCTAGAAGCAATTAAAAATAAATAAAATACAGACTTTGCCTGAGCAAGGAGACATCCTTGACCTGTGCAGAACCCAGAGACAATGCATTTTACAGCACATCAGTGACAATGGGGATTTATGAACTTGGACGCTAGCAATGGTCTGACTAGCATTTAATTCCGTTGATACTTGCCACTAGCTAATGCTTCACTCTGGACCACTTTGGCCGACCCTGAGCTTTGGGACGTCTGGCTTACCGTGCACACCTCTACCTTGTTTTTATGCCTTCTTGAAAGCTAAAAGCTCTCATTTTCACTTCTGGGCCCACAATTTAAATTTCTAAAGGGAAAAAAAAAAGACTCTAAAATGTTTTGGTTTTAGTAGACATTAGTAAGAAGAAGCCTTTGCCTTAGGGGGAAAAAAATGCACGATCTGCAATTTAGACCCATAGCCTCAGTGACTGTTTAGACCAGAGAAGGCAGATTAGAGGTTAAACTTCAGTGTAAATTCTTGAGACAAACTGTGGACAATAGTTAAAATGTAACCTTATTTTAGCAAAAGAAGGGAGGGAGGGAAGGAAGAAAGAAGGAAGGTTTCCTAAAGACGTCTTTAAAAAGATCATTATAACCAAAGGCTGATGTTCTCCCAATGAGAGATAAAATATAGAAAAACTCCTTGACCTGAGTGAAATCCATTAGCAATCCATTTTAAGAAACTCATGTAGGCACTGGCTGTCTTCAGAGTAGCAGGTTTGTGATGTTAGGTTTTAGCATTTAGCATTTAGCATTCAATAATGCCCTTGCAGATTTAGGTAAAGATATAGATTTGATCCAACTGATCTCATGTAATGGTTTATTTTTTTAAAAAGCTTCAAGTCACCCTTTTTCCATTTGTTTCACTTCAGCACTTCCACCAAGTAATTCTGGCTGTACTGTCACCCTCATACTCAATGTATGGATAAATAGAGAGGGAAATAATCACTAGGAGGAAAATTAAGGTTTGGGTCATACATCAACTCTGCTTAGTTGGCATCCAAACACATAATTCACATTGCTGAAAAGACTCCAGTGATTGCTTAGCCATTACAGATCAATTGCAGAAAAGCCTGTAACATTATTAGAAGCATAATTTAGGAATCCTAACAACATTTAGGATTTAAAACCTCACTTACTGAACAGCCAATGCATAGTAATTAACCCAGGTGTGAAATTAAATTCAACCCTAAGGAATAGTTATATATGTGTGGTTTTAAATCCTGTTTGAAGCCTTTCTAAGGAAATTGCATGCTAAAGGATCAAAAGGCAGTGTAACCAAACTGACTCCAAACCACCACCATTCTACCCTAAGGAAAATCACCTCACCATACACCATCTGCTTAATATAAAACATCCAATGTATATATCCATAGCCCATTAAGAAACTCATTTGTCCAATATTAGGCTGTTTGAATTTTATAATGCACTACCCGGTAATATACACAGCCATTGAGCATTTCTATACTTTTCTATTTGTCTGTAGCTACTCAGAACCTACCACTACTGCACTCACCATTTCCTGTTTGATCACATAGCACCTGCTGAGCTCCCTGCAGAAAATATGCCTTTCTTTGGCCCAGTCTCCTTATCTCCAAGAGCCATCTAATCAAGGTGGAGAGTCAAGAGAGTGGGAATGACCCTTGGGAAGTCCACCAAAACTAAGACAAGAGTTATCAAATCACAGTCCTATAAATCAAGCTAGGAAAAGTCTTCACACAAGAAAAAAAAAAAATAGCTGTGGTCTTGTCAGCTCTGATTAGATATTATAGAGTAGATCTAGCTGTAAGGAAATGTAGAGATCACCTCACCCAATCTCTGATCCCAAGCTTCTACATAAAGCCCTCTGTCATTCAAATGTAAAACTTTCTACTATTAGAGAGCAGGAAAATCCACATATCTCCAATGAGTGTATATTGAGTTTCTGTAGAATTTAAATTCACTGCACAAGATTCCTTAAGCTTTGCACAAGACCAGTTAGGTGTAAAGCAAGAACAAAAGCAGAGATTTCTGGCTGTGAAAAGTAGCTTTGTAGCTTTATCTCCTTCCTTTGTATGTAAAGGCTGAGGAGGAAGGTTAAGAATAGGGCTAATAGGTGCTTGGCTCATTCCTTGTCTTGAAGAAGGGAGTGTCTTGATGGAAGGCATTCAAAGAAAGGTCCAAGCACTCTGAGCTTCTGCGGCACGGATATCACTTGGGAGCTCCGTGTACTGGTTGCCTATGGTGCTGCTCCACGTTGGGGGCTTCAGTCCCTCACTTGCAAGTGTAGCACACGTGGTGGGGCACCTGGGTGGCTCAGTCCGTTAAGCATCAGACTCTTGGTTTCAGCTCAGGTGATGATCTCATTGTCTCGTGAGTTCGAGCCCTGCAACAGGCTCCACGCTGACAGTGCGGAGCCTGCTTGGGATTCTCTCTCTCCCTCTCTCTCTCTGCCTCTCTCCAGCTCGCTCTCTCTGTCTCTCTCAAAATGAATAAACTTAAACAAAATTTTTTAAGAGACTGATAAACTTATATTCTCATTTCATATTCACCATTCTTTTTTTTTAATTTTTTTTTTAACATTTTTATTTATTTTTGAGACAGAGAGAGACAGAGCATGAATGGGGGAGGGTCAGAGAGAGGGAGACACAGAATCTGAAACAGGCTCCAGGCTCTGAGCTGTCAGCACAGAGCCCGACGCGGGGCTTGAGCTCACGGACCGCGAGATCATGACCTGAGCCGAAGTCGGGCGCTTAACCGACTGAGCCACCCAGGCGCCCCTCATATTCACCATTCTATTACAAATAGCATCATGTTATCACCTTTACAAGCAGTAATGCATATTCATAACCAGGCTAGAACTGGGGAGGGATCATTCTACACATCATTGATAGTCTGGGAGTCCACGTTTTGGTGGGTGAGAACCTTTCAGTGTTTTCCAGTCTTACGGTTAAGAAATTACATCTTACATATAACCCCATAGGTGAGATTAAATTCTGGTTTTCCTCTTTTAGTGAAATTATTTTTCACCATCATCCTTATAAAACTCCTTTCAGCCTATGAACATTTTTTTTAATTTTTTTTTTCAATATATGAAATTTATTGTCAAATTGGTTTCCATACAACACCCAGTGCTCATCCCAAAAGGTGCCCTCCTCAATACCCATCACCCACCCTCCCCTCCCTCCCACCCCCCATCAACCCTCAGTTTGTTCTCAGTTTTTAACAGTGTCTTATGCTTTGGCTCTCTCCCACTCTAACCTCTTTTTTTTTTTTTTTTTCCTTCCCCTCCCCCTATGAACATTTTTTTAATGATAGTCCTTAAGCACCACTGTTTTCCCAGGGGCCCAAGTAATGTATACTTTCCTCATTAGTCTCTTTTATACTTAGGTGTAAACTCCTTTAGACAGGAATATGTCTATTTTAATGGATGCCAATGGTAGTAAGGACTCTCCTATTACATGTAGATGTGTTGCAATACTTTCTCATGAGGAGGAGAATACTGGCTAATGTTAATTGAGAGCTTAATGTTATGTCAGATATTATTCTTAGGGCTCCACATGGAATCAGTTGATAAATTCTTCATGAAGTATTATTAACCCCATCTTACAAATGAGGAAATCGAGGCACAGAATGGGTAAGTAATCCATGCAAGTTACAAAGCTTTAGAGTGGCCAGTAATAAAAAGAGAAACAAACACGGTATAAATCCACTTCTTCGATCTCATTTCCTCAACAAATATCCAACTTCCTTCACAAAGTCTCATATTCTCCACAGATATAGTCTCTTGAAATTAAATAATAATAAGGCTAAAGTTGAGGACAGTACCCTTCTCACTGGTCCATATTCATAAAGTCCACCATTTCCAGCATGATTTCTCGTTATCCATTCATTTGCCATCCTTCTCCTTCCCTTAAAAATACTTAAACTGACTGTATCCAGAGATAAAGCTGATTCAAGTATTTCAATATTTGTAATTAAACTAGTCTCCAGTTGCCAGAGGTAAATTTGCTTGCAGGTACTGTTAATACATGATTCTTTCTTAGAAGTCTTTCTGCCACAGAGAAAATTGTGTGTAAAAAGCAAAGGGAGTAAGTAGGAAAAAATTAAGCTTGATTATCTTTTTAGATGAACTCTCTTGGCTAGTGAGATCCTCTAAATCCAAGGGAGCCCCTTAGCAAATAGATTTTGCAAAAGTAAAAAAATAAAAAATATATTTCTCTAAACTTCTCAATAGGGAAATAATGAAAACCTAAGAAATCTGTGATCATGAGCAATTAAACCTTGAAATTCAGTTTTGTTTCTAAATTTGAAAAATAAAATAAAAATCACCTACATAATTCCACCATTCAAAAATTACTCCTTGACCTTTCAGCACATTTTCTTCCAGTCTTTTCTGCCCATTTTTAAAACATTGTCAACAAGCTATCTTTGAGGGGTGCCTGGGTGGCTCAGTCGGCTAACCACCAGACTCTTATTCTCAGCTCAGGTCATGATCTCACGGTTTGTGGGATTGAGCCCCACGTACATCTCTGTGCTGACACTGCAGAGCCTGCTTGGGATTCTCTCTCTCTCCCTCTTTCTCTGCCCCTCCCCCGCTTTCAAAATAAATAAACATACATAAAAAAAAATTTAAAATAAGCTGTCTTTGAGAACTTAAGGTTTATTTGAACCATGTATTCAAGAAGTTTATCCCTGGGTATTTACTCAAAGAAAGAGAAAACACTAATTCGGAAAGATACCTGCACCCTATGCTTATTGCAGCATTATTTACAAGCCAAGATATAGGAGCAGCCCAAGTGTCCATCAATAGATGAATGGATAAAGAAGATGCAGGGCACACACATACACACACACACACTGGAATATTACTTAGGCATAAAAAAGAATAAGATTTAAGATCTTGGGGCACCTCAGTGACTCAGTTAAGTGTCCAGCTTCGGCTCAGGTCATGATCTCACGGTTCATGAGTTCGAGCCCGCATCGGGCTCAGTGCTGACAGCTCAGAGCCTGGAGTCTGCTTAGGATTCTTTGTCTCCCTCTCTCTCTGCCCCTCCCACTCACACTCTCTCTCAAAAATAAATAAACATTAAAAAAAAAGATCTTGCCATTTGCAACAACATGGATGGGGCTAGAGTTATTACGCTAAGTGAGATAAGTCAGAGAGAAAGACAAATGCCATATGATTTCACTTATATGCAGGACCTAAAAAAC
Source organism: Panthera pardus (assembly GCF_024362965.1). Lineage (NCBI taxonomy): Eukaryota > Metazoa > Chordata > Mammalia > Carnivora > Felidae > Panthera > Panthera pardus. The sequence continues at coordinate 96,742,880 of NW_026526810.1, read as the reverse complement.
AGAACAAATTAACAAACAAACAAACAAACAAAAATAGAACATAAATGCAGAGAACAAACTGGTGTTTGCTGGAGGAATGAGAGAAATAGGTGAAGAGGATTAAGAGGTACAAACTTCCAGATATAAAGTAAGTCATGGACAGATACCATATGTTTTCACTCTTATGTAGATCCTGAGAAACTTAACAGCAGACCAGGGGGCAGGGGAAGGGGGAAAAAGAAGTTACAGAGAGGGAAGGAGGCAAACCATAAGAGACTCTTAAATATTGAGAACAAACTGAGGATTGAAGGGGTGTGGGGGAGGGGGGAAAGTGGGTGATGGGCATGGAGGAGGGCACCTGTTCGGATGAGCACTGGGTGTTGTATGGAAACCAATTTGACAATAAATTGTATAAAAAATTTTTTTAAAAAAGTAAGTCACAGAGATGAAAAGTACAGCATAGTGTGTATAGTCAATAATATTGTAATAACCTTGTATAGTGACAGATGGTAACTACTCTTATCATGATGAGCATAGTGTAATGTACAGAATTGTGAAATCACTGTGTTGTCCACCTGAAACTAATATAAAATTGTATCTCAACTATATATACTTCAAAAAAAGAAGAAGAAAAAGTTTGTTCCCTTGTCCCCAGGAAAGAAATTCTACTGTCTACCTGCCCTCCTGTAATATATTAATCAAAGGCAATTAATCAAAGGCAGTTGAAGTCATTGAAAGAAAAATAAAATTATTTTAGCCACTCTACTGTTACCTTTCCTATTTGGAAAACAAATTCTTCAGTTAAAACTAAAGGTTACCAAATAATGCTTAGCATGCACCCCCTCGTTTCTGAAGATGATTTAGCTATTCTCAGTTGGTAGCTCTTAATGACAGTATTGAAAGTTATGTGCAATGAAAGGGTCAAGTTTAAGACTTCTTTAAACCTCTGCTCTCCACCCCTGTGAATGGCTTCCTGATGTTAGAGATTTGTGTAATGATCAACAGTGGTTTTGTTTCTACTACTGAGTCTTTCAGAAAGTAGCATACCCAAGTCAATGTTTAACTGGATTCTTTGGGTCTGAAATGGCAGAGTGGGAGTTGAAGGGACATCTCCGTGGAAACCAGGCTCCCAGGAAGTGGCCAGAGGGGTTACTGTGGGGTGAAATAAAGCTTAGAAATATGTCATGAAGTGCTTTGCACAGCTGGGGTAAAATTCTGAAGTACCTTAATTAAAACAAGCCAAGTTAAAGGCCCCACACCACTTCCCTCGTGGTTGTTCTTTGAGTATCTTTACTGTGAAATGGGCCTGAGCCACTCTAAGCCTCACCCTAGAGTGACCAAAGTAGCACCTTTGCAAAACAAAGAGGAAGAACTCCCCTCTTCCAGCCCCGTGGACTTTGCATTCAGTCAGAATCTGGAAGAAAAGAGTTCGTATTTGTTCACAGGACTGCAGGACCAGAACAAAGCTCTGGAAGGTCAGCTGCCGCCTCTACGAGAGACCTGGTATGGAAGACACTCTGCAGGTAAACGTAAGACCCATCATGAAATCTGTGTATTTGGGCCAAGGAGAGCTATTGACAGATGTGCCTGGCTGTCTGTTTCTATAACAATATCAGAAAGTTTCTAAATTGCTGAAATGTAAGGGAACATCTTTCAACTCGAGGCTGTTTCTCAATTGTGAGTATTCTGGGTACATTAGAACGGGTATGTAAACTGCACAGAGGGCTTCTTACCATTCTGCACTGGAAGGGAAAAAATCATTCTGTTTCAGCTTAGTTTATAGTGCTTTCGATGTTTATACCTAGCTTTGCCAGATGATTAAAATTATATAGATAAGATGTGATAAATTATGACAATCATATGTTTCAGTTAGATTCTAAATTCAAATCATTCTCTCCAGCCCCATTTAGTGCATCAGGCTTTGTTGTTTTGAAAGCAACCCTTTCGGAGTGAATTCATTCTAATGTGAAGTTGGAAACCACCCCAAACAGAATTGATTTATTGCAATACAGATGAGAGGATGAGTCATCCCCTCCCCAAGCCCACATTCTTCACGCAGAATATGCACTAAGTTCCGTCATTTGCAGAACTAAGAGAATTTTTCCCATTATGATTGGAAGCTCTGAGCCTGAAGTGGCTATAAATTATCCTGGGATATTTTAGAAGACACCTAACATTTTTATGAAAATCACAATGATAATTAAACAGAGATTCTCACTTGGGAAGAGAAATATAAATATATAATGTGTACATATGTGTATATCTGTGTAATTTTTTTCTTTATTTATATTCTGGATCGATAACACAAATAAGTTCCCATTATTGGTCACCTTGGCCAGAAAGCCTGATATTCTTGTTCCGTATCTGGTACATCTCATCTGGACTGATTGTCACGGCTATTTTCTGTAGAACTGACAACTCTTGACTGGTTGCATATGGCCTATTTTTATGTTCTCCAACTTCCTAAGCATGGGAGTGGGAATTTTCCTCTAGTTTCATTGAACAATTCCTTTTTATCCAAAAAGGATAAATAATTCTTTTTTATCCAAAACAATTCTTTTTTATCCAAAAAGAAGTTTTATCCAAAACTTCTACCCAGAGTTTTAAGATTCTGGTAACTGAATAGTGAAAACTAAGTCTAATGCATTAGAGTCCCACCTGAAAAATATTCTTATTTTTGAAATGACAAAATCACATTAAAAATAAATAACAAAGGGATGGTAAGCATCCTGATTGCCAATTTCAAAAGATCCATAGTCTAACCCCAGCTCCACTAAATACCAACATGTATGAATTTGAGCAAGTTACTGCATCAATTTCCTTCACCTATAAACCAAGGGTAAAATAACTGCCTGACATAGCCTATGCCATTTGGGATGAATTGAATTAAATAATGAGGTGTTATCACTGAAATCATAGTATAAAAATAAGGAGAAGTCAGGCTGCTGAAAAAAAACTGTTGCCAGAAATACATCTTTTAATCAAAAATGCTATTTCTTGTCATTACTGTTGTTTCTGTCTTGTTCCATATGCTGGCATCTCTTGAAAGAGAATAAGGACGTGGAGAAGTTTTTAACATGGTCATTCAAATGTTGTAAGGATAGAAACTCATAATTATGCAAGGATTTTTCTGTTTAGAATGCAAAGTGAAATTGTAGGATAGTCCACACAACAATCTAGAAATTAGAATGCTTCCAGATTTCTAAGAGGAAAAGACAAAACTTCATTCATGCAGCATTGGGCATGGTAGCAGTCCTAATACCCCAGGATAATTAAGCTAAAAAATAAAACCCATAATGGACCTCTTGAGTCCTAGCTCTCTCTGTTTCTAGCAAGGCTTAACTCTGTAGCCTGTTTTGTGTCATCAGGAAAGACTATTTATATATTGTATTATAGGGAAACTTGTGGGAATTTCTTTCCCTAGTTGGAGAGACTATTTAATTGGGAACATACAATACTAAATGTTGCATACTCCTATTATACACTCATGGTCCATTTTTTTATTACCCCTCTATCTAATACCTATCCATCCATCTATCTATCCACAATTCATCTCTTTCATCTGAAAGGAGAATTTATTTTCATTTCTTAAGGATATATTTTTTCTAATTTCCCAAATTTATTTTGTAGAGATTTCATGAAATGAAAACAAGTGAAAAAGTTTCTATTTTCCAGACCAAATTCTATGTTTGAACGATATTTGTAGTCAACACATTGTCAATTTTTCAGATTTTCCTCTAAATATCAATCCAGGGAAGAAATGAGGAAAGCAGAAATTCAATCCTGGATATGGGCTAATATTTTATCACTTGCATCCATGTATGACCTTTGATTTATGTGTTTCACCTCCACATTCAACATGTAGGTTGGACATATATAACTAAAAAGGTGCCAAAATGTATTAACAAAGTCTAATGATTAGCCCAATTTAATAGTAAATTTTTAAATGTTTTTTTTAATTTCTTTCCTAATCTTTCAAGTGCCCAGGGCCATGTATTTTGATATCCCACTGGAACACGGAGAAACAAGTATTATTAAAAGGCATCCACCCCGAAGACTTCAAGTAAGATGAATTTAAAAGACCTCATAAGGAATTTCTTGGATTTAATGGTAACATCCCTTTTTAACTATAACATAAAGAAGGGATATTGAAAATGACTAAGCTAATGAGAATGTTGTTAAAGAGAATGTCATCAATTGCAAAGACCATATTTCTTTAGGATTTCCTTTTGTAATGATTTCACTTTTAAGACCACCACCAAAAGAAGGAAATACAGTATCAAAGGCACAGGCATGATGGGATTCAAAAGACCTTTGCATTTTGCATTTGATGAGTTATAACAAACAACAGTAACAATAATAACAGCTAGTACTATTCTAATTACCACCTACTTCAAGTCAGATACACTCTGGGCAACTCGATCAATGTCCATCATTTAATCTTCACACCCTTTCTATGAGAAAGGAACTAGTACCTTTGCTTTGTAGGTGTGGTTTAGAGAATTAAGTAACTTGTCCAAGGACAGTGGAGCTCAGACATCAAACAGGTCTTCAAAGCCCATGCTGTTAACCAGCAGCATAGTTGATCTCTACAGACCTTCTGTCCCTAATCTTTTATCGTTGTAAATGTTAACTGGTTGCTGAAATTGAGGACATTGGATTCCAAGGCAGCAAAGCAAGAGATTTAAATGTATTCACCTTAATATTTAATGAATTCTCTCTAGAGAAATATAAATTCTAAGGACTCTCATCCTAGATGAGGAAAGAGATCTGAGTGGGTACCTGAAAATGAGCATCAGCTAAGAGAAGGGTTTGGGCTCTCCTGTGAGCAGGATCTATCACTGACATTTGGAAAAAAAGGAATTGGAACCAAATCCCACCTGATACACAATTCACCCAGACATCTGGACAAATCCCAGAGGTATTTAAGCTCATGTGCTGGGGATTATTTCTGTTTCAATTGGTTTTTATTTACCTGTCTTCTCCAGAAGTTCACAATCATTTGAAATGATTATACCTTTTGTTCACCAAAAGAGCATCTTTTCCTAAAATATTAGAAACCTCAAAACTTTTTAAAAGATAAATAAAATATAATTATATCAAATTGATATATAATTTTAAAACTTTTGGGCATATCTTTAACTAAACTGGACAACTTAAAAACTTTACCTTTTATTCCTAAATCAAATGTAACTTTCCAAAGAGGTGTGCTTAATATAATGTTCCTATGGAGCCAGTGAGCTGAATAACTCAAGTAGAAGATATTACCATAACCAGTGAAAAGTATATGTAGCCATTTGTAGTTCACAAAGTACTTTTTAGATCTATCAACCCTAAATCAGCTAAAGTTAGGCTTTGATTCTCAAGTCAGTCAAGCGCAAAAAGGAGAACTTTGGTGTTTCAGAACAAAAGAGGGTATCCCCACATCCTAACCAACCCCCTTAAAAATGAAAAATCAAGAAAAATGAATTATTTTAGTGCAAAGACATGCTCAGTCTTATATCTTCAGTCTCTAACACTTAATATGTACTCCCAAAAAGCTTATGAATGAATGAATGAATGAATGAATGGTGAATGAATAGATGAATGAATGACAATGTGACCCATTATCCCTGGTAGGAACAAAAATCAAAATGCCTTCTCCCTGCTATTGAAGACCCGCAGCATCCTGTATTGTAAGTCTAATTGACTAGTTGCCAATGTGATGAATTATGAAGATATAGGAGTGTTTGTTGAACCCAAGAACTGGGAGGCACTTGGGCTTCAGGGAACAGCTTTGCCTTGGAACCTGAATGGCACAACTCTCTCTGTGTCTCCCCTGAGCTTTCCTTCATGCATTCTTTATTCTTCCTGCAGATCAACTTTCTTTGCTCCTCAAGATCACTTGGTGAAATATGGACAAACTTCAATTCCTGAATTTGTATTTTTATAGTTCCAGTCAAATAGACAGATTCACCTGGCTCTTTAGGCTCCAATTAGAAATTCCTAGGAGAAAAATATCTTATTGGTTCAGCTTTGCTCATGATTCTAGTTCTGTTCCAATAAGCTATCACCAGAGGATATGCTTATGCAGTAGAAATGTAGGCAGAGAAGCCCCCCACCACCACCATAAATTCTGGAAGCAGCTCCCAGAGAAGAGGGAAATCACTGGGAACTTGGCAGACATTCCCAAAGATATCAACTATAATTATCTTCACAAATGAGGCTCAGCACATTTTCCACCACAAATGGGTTTTTGAGAGAATAATAAATGCTGGGTTCCCATGACATGCTAATTAATAGCCTAATGTCTGCCAAAGAAAATTCTAAAAGTATTTTTAATTATTAAACCAAATCTAATTGCATCCTAAATAATTTTAGTTGCACATTTGGCACTCTCCACTTCCTAGACATCTACTCCTCAAGTAAAGAGCAGGTCATGAACTAAAGTTCTCCAACTTGGAGCTGCTAAGTTCTGGGAGCCTCTGCCAGGGAACTCTGAATCCAACGTGTTCATCTTGTGTTGGAAGTTGATCACCACTGTCCCTCCTGGCCTGATTCACTTTCTCCTCCAACCATCTCTAGTCCAACCTAAGGTGGAGATGGTCAAATGCCCCCACCCCCAGGGCCCCAGGTAATATGATTTCCTCAGATGACTCCCTCCCTCAACTCTCAAGATTTGCTTAAACCTTACCTTCCTAGAGGCTTATCACGATAACCTCTTGACAGTTGCAATCTTTACCCTGGCGATCCTGGGTCCCCTGATCCGCCGTGATCTTTTCTTTTCCCCAGAGTACCATCTAACACACCAAGAAATTTACTTCTCTAATGTTCATTGTGTATTTTCTTCATCACCTCCCTGACAGTGCTAGAATATAGTCTTTCAGAGAGGCAGGGATTTTTGTCTGTTGTCTTCACTAATATATCTAAGTGTCTAGAACAGTACCTGGAACATAATAGGTGCTCAATAAATACGAGTTGAATAAATGTTGAATGAATGAGTGCAAAGGGGAAAAGATGAGTATTAAGACTGCCGGGAAGAGACAAGGAAGCTGGTTCTGACCCAGACGGTTTCATTGTTTGTTACCAGTATTATATGATTTGCCACCAATTTATTCCCTTTCCTTGTCTTTTCTCTTTGCCCATTCTCTATTATATGTTTCTTTGTGATATGTGTGTGTGTGTGTGTGTGTATACATATATATATATATATATATATATATATATATATATATATATATGTATGCAGGTAATTGGCTTATATTGCCTTATATGATTATGAAGGCTGGCAAGGCAAGTCCAAAATCCACAGGGCAGGCCATCAGGGAGGTCAGGCTGCAAATGCAGGACATGAGCTGAAGCTGCTGTCCACAAGTAGAATTTTCTCTTCTTCAGGGGAGCCTCAGCTTTACTTTTAAGACATTTCAACTGTCTGAATCAGGCCCACCCAGATTATCTAAAATAATCTTCCGTACTTAAAGTCAAATGATTATTGACCTTAATCACATCTCAAAAATAATTTCACAGCAACACCTAGATTAGTGTTCAAATAACTGGAGGCTGTAGCCAAGGCAAGTCCATGCTGACCATCAAAATACACTATGGGAGTTTTACCCTCCTATTATGAATAAGGTCTTCCCCCCACCCCATTTTCTTTTTTCTTTTCCTTTCTTCTTTTCTTTTCTTCTTTCTTTTCTTTTTTAGAGATGGGGGAGGGACTGAGAGAGAGGGAGAAAGAGAATCTCAAGCCAGCTACATGCTCACATGGAGCCCAACACAGGGCTCAATCTCATGACCTGAGATCATGACCTGAGCTGAAATCAAGAGTCAGATGCCCAATTGACTAAGCCACCCAGGCGCCCCTCTCCATTTAATTTTCTAAATGATTATTACTTGTGAATAAGAAAGCTTTTGAATTTTGCAGATTGAATTTTGTGTTCCACAACTTTATTGAAATGAATTCTAATTATCTATAGATTCTTTTAGATTTGCTATGTAGATGACATCTTCCATAAATAAGAATAGTTTTTTCTCTTTCCTCCCAATTCTTATTCCTTCTTTTGTTTTCTTGACTTTTGCTTTGGCTAGAGTTTTCCTCCGATATTGAATACCAGCAGTGACAATGGGCATCCTTCTCTTATCTATGACATTAATACATATGGTTCGAAAACTAAGTACATTTGCAATAGGGTTTTGATAGATGCTGGTCAGAGTCCCAAAAGGAATCAGATGCCATACTCAAATTAGAATAATTCAAGGAAATTTTCTTTATAAGTAACTGTTTATGAGGTTTGGATCAAGGGGACCACAAAGGATATTGCAATAACCACTAGTGGCAGCTGAGGAATAACCATCTCTGAGCAAAGGGACTCAGAGAGTGAGACTCTTCTAGAACCTGGAAGGAGACACTCAGGTAGAGGAAGGTGCTTTGAGAGAAACAGGAGGACACAACCAGCCCAACACGCCCTTGCAGGAAGGAAGCCAGGGGGAGAAATACACTGTTCTCTCTTCTCTCGGATCTCCTGCCAGGATGTCTCAGTGGCTAAACCCAGTGGGAAGCCTGAAGGCAGAAGAAACTGGTTACTCACAGGCAGAGAACAGGGGAGAGAAATGTGGCAAGTGGACCTAGAGAACCAAGTGGGAGCTATCTGGCACAACGCCATTTATTAAATTGTTGACATTCCCTTTATTCCTAGTGTGGTAAGAGTTTTTCTTGGGGCTCGGTGTGAAATTTTATTGATATTTCCCCCTTCATCTATTAAAATAATCATATGAATTTCCTTTTTAAACCAGCTGATACAATGTAGTACACTAACAAACGTTATGATGTTGAACCATGCATATATTCCTGGCATAAATCCTACTTGGCCACAAGGTACATATACAAATACATGGCAGGATTGTCTATGCTTAGGCTTTTCACATCTATTTTCATAAGAAAAAATTGTCCTATAATTTCCTATACTGTCTTTTATTAGTTTTGCTTTCAGGGTTGTAGTAGTTTCGTAAAATTCACTGATTATCTTTTTCTTTCTTCAGTTGTCTATAATATTTGATGTAACACGGTTATTATCTTAAAAGTTTGATGAAACAGGCCTGTGAAACCACCTTTAGCCACCTGGACTTTTGGGGGAATGAGAAATTTTCCAACTAACTAAATTTCTTAGTTGTTTCAATTATCTTATTTCTTCCTGATTCAGTTTTGCTAATTTATATTTTTCCAGAGTATCATTAATTTATCCATTGAAGCTTTCAAACTTATTGTTATAAAGTCTTAGCTCCTTCATCTTCAACTTCTAACACACTTTTTCTATTTGAGTATAGTTGACGCACAATGTAATGTGAGTTTCATGGTGATTCCCTATCTCTATACTTAAGCTGTGTTCGCCTCAAGTGTAGCTCCCATCTGTATAACTATACAATGTTATTATAACACTACTGACGATGTTCCCTATGCTGTGCCTTTCATTCCTGTGACTTATTCGTTCCATAACTGGGAGCCTGTATCTCCCACTTCCCTTCACCCATTTCGCCCATTCCCTCCCCCTTTTCCCTCTGGCAACCACCAGTTTGTTCTCTGTACTTATGAGTCTATTTCTGCTTTTTGTTGGTACATTTGTTTTGTTTTTTAGACTCCACATCTGAGTGAAATCATATGGTATTTGTCTTTCTCAGTCTAACTTATTTCACTTAACATTATACTCTCTAGGTCCATCCATGTTGTAGCAAATGGCAAGATTTCATCCTTTTTATGAATACGAAGATAATATTCCTCGTATTCAACATTTTGGTAACACTTGTAAAACTAATCTTCCAACTTACATTTTGATGCAGCTCTCTTAAACCAGATAGAAAAGTAGAGAATAACTCAGCCTCTGATTTCAAGCTGTGATCTTTGCTTTAGTTTGCCATCTTACATGGAGCATTTTTAGGTCCCCTTTAATTTGTAGAAATAACTCACAGCCATCAGGAGGCCTGAATGCCATATGGATCAGCTTCCTCTAAGTATGTATTTTTTTTTCTGGCCCATGGAGATATATATCTCGTATTAAGGGCCAACCACATTTTTTTTTTTTTGTTTTTGGTTTTATGTTTTAGTTTTCATTGCTAGATGTTTGGGACAAAGAAAGTTATTGAAATGTGGATTCATTGCAATGCCTTGACCAGAAACTCTTCCTTGGGCTTATAATCTCTTACTCCAAGACTGTTCTGGACACCTTTACCTTCTTCCCAGAACCTTAAAGGGCATACATTCTTGAGTCATTGTGCCAAACAAATTTTGCAATTTCTTTGAGCTCCTGCCTATCTTTATCTTCCTGTTAGGACACAGAAGCAACCATCTCAGGTCAGTGCGTCACCAAGCTCAGTGACTTCTGCTTGATTTTTAATCTCCATTTCTGAATCTTTCAGCTGACATTTCACTTGATTTTCCTGACCATTTGTTTAATTTGAGAAGCCAAATAACCCAAAAACCTTTAGATAGATAACACATTTTTTTATACCATGAGACTTAAAAAAAAAAGTGTCATTCTACCCTTCCAATTCTCCAATAAGTCCTTCCCTTGTATTCTCTCAGATGATGAAGTGAGGCATCTTGCTTCCTAATCAGGGAAAAGGAACATTGATATGAACCCCAGAATTCTAGGGCAATTTGACTGGTTTCTTTAGAGAAGCCAATTTTCCAACAATATTTTCTGCATAGCTTCTCAGGCCAAGTGCAAATACTTAACGGAGGGATCCTACTTGTAATGTTCATTGCTGCCATCTAGTGCCCTTTGTGGAGGAATAGAGTGATTCTTAGTTTCTTTCCAAAGGCCAGGAAGAAAGCAATTGCCTAGAGAGGGTTCTTAAAGACACCTACTATTTAACCCTTATCAGAATTATGGGTTTAAATAAAATGAGTCTGAAAATAGAAGAATATAAATTTACACTTCCAAATAAAAACCTGGCCCTAAGTATTTATGGATAAGTTATTTTAAATAGGTGAAAATATTTAAATGGCTGGTTTCTTCAGACTCACATTTTCAATAATTCTCCACACACAAATCCTTTGTGGTCTACTCTGATGTAGCCCCTTTATTCACTTGAGGCAGTATGGAAGCCACTAGACCCCAACCTGGAAAATCATCAGAATCCCTTGGAGATACATTCCAAAGAAACAGTTGAGAAGCTGGACTTCATTGAAATTAAAACCTGCTCTGGGATACCTGGGTGGCTCAGTTTGTTGAGCATCTGACTTCAGCTCAGGTCATGATCTCTCAGTTTGTGAGTTCAAGCCCCACATTGGGCTCACTGCTGTCAGCATGGAACCCACTTTGGATCCTCTGTCCCCGTCTCTGGGATCCTCCCCAACTTGTTCTCTCTCAAAAATAAATAAACATAAAAAAAAAAAAAAAACTTTCTGCTCTACAAAAGACAGTGTCAAGAGAATAAGAAGACAAGTGAGCATATGAAAATATGTTCAACATCATGTGTCATCAGGAAAATACAAATTAAAACAAGCATGAGATATCACCATACACATATTAGAATCACCAAAATCCAAACCACTGATGACACCAAAAGTTGGCAAGGATGTGGAGCAGCAGGAACTCTCACACACTGCTGGTGGAACGCAAAATGGTAGAGCCACTTTGGAAGTCAGTTTGGTGCTTTCTTATAAAACTAAACATACTCTTTCCATACAGTCTAGCAATCATGAGCTTTGGTATTTACCCAAATGAACTGAAAATTTATATCCACACAAAAGCCTGCACGTGGAGGTTTATGGTAACTTTATTCACAATTTCCAAAATTGGGATATAACCAAGATGTCCTTCAGTAGATGAATGAGTGAAAAAACCATGGCACATTCATATGATGGAATATTATTCAGCACTAAAAAGAAATCAGCTCTCAAGCTATGAAAATACATGGACAAAACTTGAATGTGTGTTGCTAAGTGAAAAAGCCAATCTGAAAAGGCTGCATACTGTTTGAGTCCAATGATATTGACATTTCAGAAAAGGCAAAACAACAGAGGCTATAAAAAAATCAGTGGTTGCCAGGGGATAGGGAGAGGGAGGGAGGCATGAATGGGCAAAACGGGGATTTTTAGGGCAGTGAAACTATTCTGTAAGATACTACATTGGTAGATACACATGCCATTATACATTTGTGCAAACCCATAAAATGTACAACACCAGAGTGAACCCCCAAGTTAAACTATGGACTTTTAATGATAATGACATGTGAATGTAGGCTCATTAGTCATAACAGATGGTAAGGGATGTTGATAATGGAGGAGGTTGTACATATATGGGGATAGGGAGTATATGGGAATTCTCTGTACTTTCCACTCAGTTTTGCTATGAACCCTAAAAATTAAAGTTTATTATTTATATATATAATATATATATTCATTCCCAAACCTGTTAAATCACAATCCCCAGTGAACAGTCCAGGATTTTTTTTTTTTAATTCCAGGAGATTCTGATGATCAACCAGGTTTAGGAGCACATAGAAGAGGAGGGAGCTGGGGATTTGGAACTAGACAGACCTGAGTTTGAATTCTAGAGTTGCCACTTTCTTACTAGGCAACGTTGGACAAGTTATTAACCTCTCTATAATGGGTAATCATCATAATTACCCACAGTGTTCACAGGAGGATCGAACGAGCTGACATGGTGTGACCCTGGGCGTGATAGACACAGGGGCAGCTGTAAAGGCACATGGGCCTCATCACCAGGAAGAACCGGAACCTGAACCAAGTCCAGGGAGTGGAACAAACACTTCCTTGTTCTCTCCCCTTCATGCCCCAAATCCCCCTTCAGCCCTTGCTGATTCTTCTTCCCACAGGTACCTGGATATCTCCCCTTGATCTCTGTTCCCCCCACGTTCTGATCTGATCAGCTGTTACTTCTTACACCAGCAGGTCCCATTTGCCCATCATCTTTATGTTCTGCAGAGAAGAGGGCCAGACAAACCTCTGTCTTACTAGTACTCATCACCTCTCATTACATTCTTGTGCAGTTGCTATGTTAAAAAATCTACTTTCTCACCTAAGGTGAGAGTGGAACAGAGAGCCAATTCCTACCACAAATGCAAATTGCCTGGCACATGTCTAACCTAAAGATGAGTTCTTTCCCTTTGTCTCTCCTCCCCATCTCCAAATCCTTTCCCTTGTCTTCTTCCTTGCCCAGTGAGCTTTGGGTTGCTCCAGCAGAAAGGAATGCAGGATGTTTTCCCCAGAACAGCTCAGGTCCAGGCCCAGAGCAGGAAGTTGTTCTGCAGGGAAGTAGCTGGAGGTACAGGTCATGCTCCCCACGAGTGCTGGCTGCTCAGCATCCATTTCCCTGTCTCCCCCTTCTCTTTTTTCACTCTGATCACCTTGAAAGCCAAGCTGGCTTCCAGGTCTACCTCTTAATAATGCAACAAATCAGACTAAAAGGAAAAATAACTTCAAAATAAATTATCATTTGCCTGCATTGTTGGACTAAGGTGGGAGTAGTGCTCACACTGTTTGCCTCAGTGTGGCGTCTTCCTCTTGAGCCATCTCTTCTCCATGTCCTTGGCCACCTCATCCCCATCTACCAGCTTGTTAGTATTAGAGCTCCTCAAGTCTTGAGCCCTTGGCTCTGCTCTTCTCACTCTTACCCTCCTCCATGACTATGGCTTCAGTTATTCTCTACCCAGGGATGATTCCTGAACATGCATCTCCAGAACAGATGTCTCCTCTGAGTTCCATGCCTGTATATCTCATTATCTACTCAACGCGTACACTGGTACGCCTCAAACTGAATTTGTATCCTCCTGTTATATGCCATTCACACCTGGCCTTCCCCTAGGATTCCAATCTCAGTGAATGATAACACTATCCATCCCTTTGGATGCCATTTGTACCCTTCGCTCTCCCTCACCAACTAGAACAAATCTTGTTTGGTCAGTTTTTAATATTTGTGGAGCCCATCGATTTCCCTCCATGAACCCCCAACCCATCTCTGTGGTCCTCTTCAATGCTGTCCCCACATCTGTGACTTCTCTTCTCTAGTTTTCACAGTGCAGCTAGAGTAATCATTTTTTAAAAAGCAAATGTAATCACACCACTACTTTGCTTCATACATGTCAATGACTGCCCACTACTCTTAAGAAAACCAACATCTTACTTGACACATCTCCAAAAGCAGGGGAATTAAAAGCAAAAATGAACTATTGGGACGTCATGAAGATAAAGAGCTTCTGCACTGTAAAGGAAACAATCGACAAAACTAAAAGGCAACCGACGGAATGGGGAAAGATATTTGCAAATGGCATATGGAACAAAGGGCTAGTATCCAAAATCTATAAAGAACTCAGCAAACTCCATATCCGAAAAACAAATAATCCAGTGAAGAAATGGGAAGAAGACATGAATAGACACTTCTCTAAAGAAGACATCCAGATGGCCAACAGGCACATGAAAAGATGCTCAATGTCACTCCTCATCAGGGAAATACAAATCAAAACCACACTCAGATATCACCTCACACCAGTCAGAGTGGCTAAAATGAACAAATCAGGAGACTACAGATGCTGGAGAGGATGTGGAGAAACGGGAACCCTCTTGCACTGTTGGTGGGAATGCAAACTGGTGCAGCCACTCTGGAAAACAGTGTGGAGGTTCCTCAAAAAATTAAAAATAGATCTACCCTATGGCCCAGCAATAGCACTGCTAGGAATTTACCCAAGGGATATAGGAGTGCTGATGCATAGGAGGACTTGTACCCCAATGTTTATAGCAGCACTTTCAACAATAGCCAAATTATGGAAAGAGCCTAAATGTCCATCAACTGATGAATGGATAAAGAAGTTGTGGTTTAGATATACAATAGAATACTATTTGACAATGAGAAAGAATAAAATGTGGCCTTTTGTAGCAAAGTGGATGGAACTGGAGAGTGTTATGCTAAGTGAAAGAAGTCAGGCAGAGAAAGACAGATACCATATGTTTTCACTCTTATGTGGATCCTGAGAAACTTAACAGAAGACCATGGGGGAAGGGAAGGGGAAAAAAAAGTTACAGAGAGGGAAGCAAACCATAAGAGACTCTTAAAAACTGAGAATAAACTGAGGGTTGATGGGGGGTAGGAGGGAGGGGAAAGTGGGTGATGGGCATTGAGGAGGGCACCTGTTGGGATAAGCACTGTGTGTTATATGGAAACCAATTTGACAATAAATTTCATATTAAAAAAAAAAGAAAGCTATTTAAGTAGTTAAGTTTATAGTACACCAACCGAATGGATAAAAATCTACATCATTTATAAATAGAAGAAGAAGAAGAAGAAGAAGAAGAAGAAGAAGAAGAAGAAGAAGAAGAAGAAGAAGAAGAAGGAAGAAGAAGAAGAAGAAGAAGAAGAAGAAGAAGAAGAAGAAGAAGACGACAACCACCATCTTTAGATAGAATGCCCTATCAGGACCTACAAAACTTGGCCCCTGCCTACCTCTCCAGCCTCATTTGAGCCATTCTCCCCTGACTCTGAACAGCAGTCAACTGACTTCTTGCAATTTCCTCAACAGATCATACACTCTCTTACCTCAGGGTTATTGTTTATGTTGTTCTCCCCACCTGGAACACCTTAGTTCCCTAAAATTTCCTAAGTGTCCAACTTCTGCTGAAAAATTCATCTTCAGGAAACTTTCTTGGACTGCCTCCTTACTCCTCTCCCCCTTGTATTAATTTTCTAGGGCTGCTGTAACAAAGTACAACAAACTGTGGGGCTTTAAATAATAGAAATGTATTATCTCACAATTCTGGATGCTAGAAGTCCAAGATCAAGGTGTTTTAAGGGTTGGTTCCTTCTGGGAGCTGAGAGGAAGAATCTGTTCCATGCCTCTCTCTTAACTTCCGGTGGTTTCCTGGCAATCTTTGTCACTCCTTGGCTTGTAGGAGTATCATCCCCATCTCTACCTTCACAGGTGTTCTCCCTGTGTGCATGTGGGTATGCAACCAAATTTCCCTTTTGTAATGAGGACACCAGACATATTGGATTAAGGGTCACCCTGCTCCTGTGACCTCATCTTAACTAATTATATCTGCAAGGACCCTATTTCCAAATAACATCACATTCTGACATATTGGGGGTTAAGACCTCAACATACAAACTGGGGTAGAGGGCACAATTCAACTCATAACAACTTCCGTTTCCAAAGTGGAGTCCTCTGGTTACATATTGTCATGGTTCTGCCCTGTAGACCTTTTCTACAAAGTACAGATCGCAGTTTGTAATTATCAATGAATAATCACACAAGCAAAATGTGTTTGTTCCCCCCATAGATTGTGAGCTCCGTAGGGACCATATTGCTTTTGTTGACCATTGCACCCCCATGCCTGGTACGCACTAGTTGTTCAGTACGTACTCACTGAGTAAACACATAAATTCTACAGCCTTCCAGGTCCCTGCCTGCATGTCAGCGTGGAGAGACCCACCTTTTGTCTCCTAGGCCTGCTCAGTCATTTCCCAACGTTCCAACTTCCAGAGCATTAAGTCATCGAGGCAAATAGGGTTGAAGGCAGATCCGTTGGTTCATCAGTTGCTTCCCAGTCTTAGTGATCCCTTGAAACTCCAATGTGATCTTCCCCATAAAGACAATCCCCTGCTAAGGAAAAAGAAAAAAAAGTGTCCAAGATTTGTAAGCCCATTGCACTTTCATGTAAATGTGCCTCAGGAGCACCAGTGATTATTACTGAGGAGGCTGAGGGAGATTCTCTGGAGATCTTAAAAATAGGTTACTTCCCTAAGGACTGAAAGAGTTCAGCTGGGCAGTTAAGGAATGAATAAAAGAAATTCCTGGTGCCTCTTTCATCGTTAATACTCTAAGACCCTTGTTGTTTGATAACTTTGGACTTGCTCCCTCGATGCACACAGAAAAGGATTCTTAGTCTTTTAACTCCCTGACAAATATTCAGATCAATAAGTCACTGGCATCGGTGAAAGAGAATAAAGAACCCAGATGAGTTGAAAACTCTTGCACAGATACAACTGTAATCCTGTTGAAATCGCCTTCCCTGGGTGCTCTCAGGAATAAGTGCTGCTTTTGCAAAGTGGTAAGATAGTTTAATGTCTGGCTTTTATGTTTCATCATCTCATGGCATGAGGAATGCTGAATACTCTAAATGTTGGACTTCTAGAAGCTTGAACCCATTGACCTGCCACAAGTAATTACTTCTGAAAGGCTCCTGAGCCAGCAAGAAGCCAGAACAACTCACAGAGCAAAGGTAAACGCAACGCTAACTGGAGGGGGTGAGTAACCGGGGGGGAGGGGTGGGGAGGGGCAGGGGTGGCCTGTCCTTTCATTTACTCCCTGCAAGAAGACCTCAAAGACAAATCAAACTATTAAGTCATTCAGAGTCAAGACTTCCAAAGCTATCCATTCTCTCCCAGGCCTGCCTCCAACTGGCAAAGACTCTTGTCTGTGAGGTAAACTCTGGGCCCTTCTCCACTTCCTGGTGAAAACAGGAAGATGTAGATAAGAGAGAGGAATTTTTCTTAGACACTGCTAATTCTAGAAGTGTTCACATTTATGAAAAATCTAGTATGACTCTCCTTTCATTTGTCCCCTCAAGTTAAAGCTTTCCCTTCATTCTCAGTCTTTTGGCGGAAATCCTATCAACAAGGTGTCCCTGACTTATTTACCACAACCTCACCAAAAAACGAATCCTTGGAAAATGTCTTCTAAGGAGCTTTTCCTTCTATAAGTTTGTTACTTTCTGCTGAGACAACTCCCCTCGTGTAGACATGAAAACTGTGAGATTTTCAACCCTTTCCACTCCTGATTCATTGTCAAGCCAGCAAGGTACTGCTGCACAGCTAGCTGATGTAGTCAAAGATGCCCAGGTGCATTTAGACCCTCAAGGTCATGTTTGTGCTGCTGACAGCACTGTAGAGATGGTCCCCTCGTGAGGCTCACAACAGCCAACATAGTCACTGTCCACAGGGCAGCGTAAAAGATATCACGGAGCACACCTGGCTCCCTTTCCTGGCCACAGCAAGGAATGAAGAAGGGTGTATTCACCCCTGGTTGCCCTCAGTAACTACACTGTCCCACTGGGGTTTACGATGCACCACGGGAGATCACCAAAGTCACAAATGATCAACTTCCTAATATTCCAGGGCTTACGTTGGTATATGAGGGTACAGTCTATGGTAATGCGTTCCACTTAGCCATTTGGTGGCTCCCCTCTAATTTCATGTCCAGACAATTAGTCAACAGCAGAAGAGGCATTTTGAAGAAAGAGGCCAGTTTTATCAAACCAGAACACATTTCTGGGGAGATAGGAATAAATGAGATGTGGAAAGATATTTCCATTTCAGATATGCAAAACTCTACAGGAAGCTTAAAAACTGTATTAGACACAGAGCAAAGCTTTAGTCACTGAGGGCTACCCGGAAAGGACTCAGTGGAGAACTACAATGATCCACCTTTGACATAATAAGAGATCTCTATGGATTATAACTGATGACTGATTAAGATCTCGCTCTGTTCCAAAAAGAATTGCAAGTTGTGGATTGCAGAGTCCGTAACAAATTGCCCAGTTGTAATGAGTGTGGCATCTTTCACAGCAGGAACTGGAAAAGACAATGCCAACTCCAGGATACATTCCCGGGAAAAGACAATATTTACATAAGATGAGAATGTTGGAAATGAACCGGAACAGACAAGAGGTAAGTATGAGGAGAGAGAAGAAGAGTGCCATATTTAGCACATTTACTCCACATAATCACTGCCCTCGCACATGAATGTAGTTTAGCATTCATCCCCAGTCTTTACTTAGCATTTTAAATTTGGTCATTGGCACCGAAGCTTCCACTACTGGAGCTGGGAAGAATCAGCAAGATCCCTTCTGCTACCGACTGTTGAGTCTTTTCTTTGTTTTCAGTCACAAGGACATATCTGTGCCCCAAGTCTGTTTTTTCTTCCTTTCCTATATTTTTTTTTTCATAAATTGCTCCTATGATGTTCTGGCTCCAGCAGGAAAATGAGGTTAGATCATTTTTCTTGATTTAGTAAAATAGAGGGGGGGTGAGTTGGTCTTTATTTTGATACCTAGGCAGCCCTCCATAATTCACACCATAGAATTATCTTACCAGAATGATCTCTTAGAACACACCCTTTTACAGTAATGTCTCCTGTAAGTGTCATATTCCAAATTCTTTACTCGAGTGTTTAAGCCTAAAGTCACTGTCTTCTGCAATTCTAAATACATCACTTGCCTGCCAACAAATGTTTTTACAAAGCTCCTCTTAAATCAAACCATAGCTTTTTGAGACTGTGAGCGTATATTCTCCCCTTTCCTAACAAGTCTGTCCTGTGCAAAGAGAAAGTTTCCATACCATCTAATAGGAAAAAAAAGTGTGTTCTGGTTAGGGGACCACAGTTAAGCACTCAACTTGCAAAGTGACTGATCTGTTGACCTGTTCTGGTGACAGTAGCTCAGGGGGAGAACACTAATCGATTACAGTGGATCATTTTCAGGCCCAAGCAGAGTTGAAAAAAAGTCTTCACAGGGAGGCAAGGATTAATAAGCAAAAACCGAGGGACCATAAAGCCAAGAAAATCCTTCAAAGCACCCCAAGAAATGATGACAGGGGCCTTCCAACCTTTTTGCCAGATGAAACCTTGAACAGAAGTCCAGGTAAGTCATGAATTATTTTTTTTTTAGCAAAATAAAATATTTCCAGTGTTTTTACGAACTATAGAAATGATCCCTGAAAGTATAGTCTTTTTTCCAGTGTTTTTAAAGCTTCATCAAATAAACTTCCAGGGAGGGGGTGGGTATATATAGCAAGTAGCCTCGGGTTTCTGCTGATATGTGCTTCCTAGAATGTAGTGATCACACGATCACGTGATTTTGGGTGGCTGGGAGGAAAAGACAGAAGCTTCAGCACTGCAGTAAGTAAGATGTCTCTTTTTAGAGGCTAACTGTGCTTTACAGGCATCCTTGCAATCCTTGCTCCAACCTTGGGAAGGAAAAGGCAAAAGAGCCTCATCTTGTGATTAAAGAGAATGGACCATGTGGCCATATGCAGACACCCTCCCCCACCCCACTCTTCCCCCTGCAGCCCTCCCAGGCTCATTCAGAATGTCTAAAACTGAAGCCACCATCACTGCTCACCCCAGGCTTGCTCCGGGGGCATCTGCTGTCTCAGTGGGTGAGACCTCCCTCCACACTCTGGGCCACTCGATGTCACCTGGCACCGAACTCTTACCTCTCTCACATTCCCAACGCCACCCTTAGGTCATGTGTCACACCAGCCTCCTGACTGTGTTCCTCCCCCAAGTCTTCCCCTTCTTCCATTCACCCCGCTACCCTGATGCTTCTCGGTATGGTCCTCAGGCAACCAGCACCGGCATCACCTGGGGAGTTGTTGGGCCCCAGCCAGAGTGACCGAATCAGAAAATGTAGGGGCGGAGGCCAGCAGTCTGGGTTTTTAACCCCACCCTAGGTGATTCTGATACTCCTAAGGTTTAAGACCCGCTGCTTTACTTGGTAAGCAAAGTATTAGCCACAGACCAGCAACATCTGCATCACCCGGGAGTTTATTAGAAATGCAGAGCCCCAGGCCCCACTCTGGACCTACTGAATCAGGATGTGCATTTTATCAAGATTCCAAGGTGATTCTCATGCACAATAAAATTTTAGAAGTGCCACACTAATAGCAAAGTAATCTTATCAAATGCACATCTGACCATATCATTCTCTTGCTTAAAAAAAAAAATCCTCAGTGAAAATCCATCAGCCTGAAGACAAAGAAAAAAAAATCCATCAGCCTGAGGACAAAGACTTAACCCTTCACCCTGGCACTCTAAGCCTTCAGGATCTACTTGCTGCCTACCTTCTGGCTTTCTCTGCTGCCATTCTTGTGCCCAACTTTGCTTCCAGCCAGGCCAGACCGCTCAGTGATTTCCAACAGATAACCATGTTCGTAGTCTCTGTGCTGTGTTGTCCCACCAATTAGAATCCCGTTAAGTTTGCCTGTCCATAGTCCCCCAGGGCAAACCCACCCTTTGAATATATAATATTTTCCACATAGCAAGACTGACCACTGAGAGATCTACAGAAATGCTGGCCATGTCTCTGGAGGTCCTGAGCTTCTCGGATGCAAAGTTGCCAGCTGAAAGAGACACTGCTCCTGCTCAAAGGAATAGGATGCTTAATCAATAAGTTCATCAAATAAGAAAAGGCTAAATAATTGAAAATCTACTTGGGGAATCTATTTAACCTATACTCCCAGTGCCAGAATGAAATATGCTATGTAGGCACATAGATAAACAACTGCGACAATTTAAAAAACATTGACCAAACAATCCAAAAAAGTGTCTCAGCTAAAGTTAGATACTTAGAGTCATGGCTTGAGGGCAAGCCAAGAAAAACCAACATTGGTAAAATCTTTGGAAGATGTCCCAGATCTGGAGGGGTCCAGGAAGGACTGTGGAGAAGAGGGGTTCTCTGCATTCTGCTTTTTCTTTTAATTTTTTTTAACGTTTATTTATTTTTGAGACAGAGAGAGACAGAGCATGAATGGGGGAGGGTCAGAGAGAGGGAGACACAGAATCCGAAACAGGCTCCAGGCTCCGAGCTGTCAGCACAGAGCCTGACACGGGGCTCGAACTCATGGACTGTGAGATCATGACCTGAGCAGAAGTCGGCCGCCCAACCGACTGAGCCACCCAGGGGCCCCTTCTGCTGCTTTTTAAAGCGGATTCATTTTGTTCTAATTAAGGTTTGTTGAGTGCTTACCATGAACCAGACACTGTCCTCAACATGCAACATGCATTATCGCTCTCAAGCCTCACGCAGCCTGTATAGAAGGAGTTACTATTCACCCTCATTAGACAGAGCCAGGATTCCAGGCCAGGTCTTTCTCCCTCCAGAAAGTTCACTCCACCCACCCCCAGCCCCTCATATATCTTCATGGGGACTCCAGGGACTTGGAGCTCTGTCCAGGACAACTTTGGCAAAGCCTACAAATATAAAAGTGTCACTTTTCAACCTTATCTTTCAAGAGCAGACTGCCCCTCTGCAAAGCCTACAGATTTCACCACCATACTAGGCACATGCTTGAGCTGTGATTCCTTTTTACTTATTCCCAGGGAGCATCGTTGCTTTCTCTGTCTTCTGAAAGCACTTCATTTGCTTTCTCTTAAAAGGGAAGCAAAGTCAAGATCATAGATTTACAGGAGATTTCTGAATGCTAGTCCAGTTCAGGTAATTAAGATCCTGCTGTACCCATCTCCTCTCATTTAATGCTGTATTTGCCCATTCATGTTCCCTCTTTGGGAAGGTGGGATGAGAGTTTTAGGTCTCTTATAGGATAAAGTTCTGTCTTTGTTTTCTGCTGCCTGTTTAAAATAAAAATTTACAGGGGTCCTTCAGTGGCTCTGTCGGTTAAGCATCCAACTCTTGGTTTTGGCTCAGGTCATGATCTCACAGTTTGTGGGCTCGAGCCCTGCATCAGGCTCTGTGCTGACAGTGCTGAAGCCTGCTTAAGATTCTTTCTCTCTCCTCTCTTTCTGCCTTGACCCTTGTGCTTTCTCTCTCTAAATAAATAATAAATAAACTTAAAAAAAAATAAAATTTTACATATATTTTACATTTACATACTTTAAATACATTATATATTTACATAATGAATTACATATACTGTAATTATATAATAATTACATATAACTTATTATACAAAAATTACTTATAACTTATATGATGGCCCACTTGTTCATAACTTACACAAAGGGAACACTGCTTTCTGAGTGCACAATTTTATGACTTTTACCATGTTTATGTGGCTCCTGCCTTTTCCAGAAGCCATGATATAGTATCGTAGGTAGAAAAAGCAGTGAACCTGAGGGCTGCCTGGGTGACTCAGTCGGTTAAACATCAGACTCTTGATTTAGGCTCAGGTCATGATCTCATGGTTTGTGAGATCGAGCCCCATGTCAGGCTGTTTGCTGACAGTACAGAGCCTGCTTGGGATTCTGTCTCTCCTTCTCTCTCTGCCCCTCCCCTGCTCTCTCTCTCAAAATAAATAAACATTTTTGTTAAAAAAATAAAGAAAAAACAGTGAACTTGAAATCAAAGTTCTTTATTTGAGCTCCCCAAAATATGTTTCTAAATGCAAACTCCATGGGAACAGGGGCTTCTTTTTGTTTCTAGAACGCAGTACCCAGTAGCCTCTCAATAAATATTGGCTATATTTATATAGCTATATAGCTTTATTCTGTATATATATAGAGAGAGATTATTGCTCCACTGAAATTATTTAACCTCTTTGCCCCTCAGTTTTCACGTCTGTAAAATAGGAATAAAGTCTTGTCTACCACATAGGGTTTATGTCAAAATTAATCCAATATGTGTAAAAGCATATATACAATGTAAAGTGCCAAACACATGCATGAGAATATAGACAACTGAAGAAAGATGGAACTGATGTCTCACAGTGAAAATAACTGTATGCTTAAGGGGAAGTATCACCTTAAATATATTATTGTCACCTTCTCAATTCTGGTCTTATCGGGCCATCTGCTCTATTATCTACTTAGTATTTTTCTTTAAAGCATCCTGGGGGTGGGTGTTTTATTTTTTTAAATTTATTTTTGAGAGAGAGAGAGACAGAGGGCAAGCAGGGGAGGGGCAGGGAGAGTGGGAGACACGAAATCCGAAGCAGATTCCAGGCTCTGAGCTGTCAGCACAGAATGCGATGCAGGGCTCGAACTCATGAACCACGAGGTCATGACCCGAACTGAAGTCGGATGCTTAGCCAACTGAGCCAACAAGGCACCCGGTGTGTGTTTTTTAAATTTAGCCTGTGAATGAAATAGCTGTGAAATTATGGATTTGATATAATGGTGATGCATTTTGCTAAGACATATATATATTATAAAATGCATAACCATCAAACTTTTTTAAGGTTTATTTATTTTTGAGAGAGTGCGTGAAAACAGGAGAGGGACAGAGAGAGAGGGAGACAGGGGATCTGAAGTGGGCTCTGAGCTGACAGCAGAGAGCCTGATGCGGGGCTCGAACTCGCAAACCATGAGACCATGACCTGAGCCAAAGTTGTACGTTTAACTGACTGAGCCACCTGCATACCCCACCATCAAATATTTTTGATTTTTTATATAATCCTCTTACTGTGGAAAAATCACTCCCTTTTCGCCCCAATGACCTCTGTTGCTTTCCTCTCTTCCCAAATTAATTTTGAAGTTGGATACACTTTTTCCTCTGCTCTGCTCAACCAAAACCCATTTAGGTTTTTAAACATCGTATTTTTCTTTTCTTTTTTTGTTAAGTCCAGCAATGCTGGAGAATCAAGCAGGGATTTATAAAAATCTAACAAGTAAAAAGAATCCAGCTCAGAAGTTCTCAAACTTTAATGCTATGTACACAGAACTATGTATATAATAATTTATGAATGATTTAAGAGATTTTCAAGGATAAAATTTGAACATGTGAATTTGGCCTCACACTCTACTTTAGGCCTGCATTATCATAACATCAAGAGTGGTGTGGGACTTGAGCTATTATTAATATTGCATTAGATC
Organism: Panthera pardus; assembly: GCF_024362965.1. Taxonomy (NCBI): domain Eukaryota; kingdom Metazoa; phylum Chordata; class Mammalia; order Carnivora; family Felidae; genus Panthera; species Panthera pardus. Next base: position 96,718,364 of record NW_026526810.1, on the reverse strand, counting down.
CCACCATTAACGAACATTCTCTTCCTGTTCCAAAGTTCCTGCCTCTAGTCAGCAGAAAATCTCTGTTCCCAGTCTCCATGGTGCCTCTAACAGTGCTTGGCTCATTTGCAGAGCAGAGATGATTACACCCCCTGGCCCCAATGAATGAAATCATCCCCAGGTCCCAGTTACCAGTGCTTCTCACCACCCAACATTCTCTGATTGGCTTACTTGTTCACTCATCTATTCACAGACCCGCTTCCTGGCTTTGGTGCCTATGCAATAGTACAGACAACAAACAAACAATGACAGTACATCCGGGAGACCTCACAACCTGAAAGTCAGAAGGTTTCCATGAGGAACTGATATTTCAGCTGAGACAGGAAGTAGCTGGACAAAGGGGACAGGAATCCATATCTGTGTGAGGACCAAGGTGCTGGAACATTCAGAACTGTTTGTGATTACAGCACGCGCAAAGGCTCTTGACTGGGAAGAGAGATTCAGGTAGTGATCAGTGATGGCTCTGAGGCATAGGCAGGGCCCAGAGCACCAAGGTCTTGCAAGTCGTGTCAAATAGGGACTTTGAACTTGAGCTTAAGATCCACAGGAAGGCATTGAAAGGTCAGGGGAGCCACACAATCAGGCTTACATTTTCAAGCATCATTCTGTCCACCCTGTGGAGGATGAATGGGAAGAGAATGCAAACGGATGTGGGGAAACAAGTGATAAGGACATAGCAGAAATGCAAGTGAGAGATGGTGCTTGGACCAGGAAAGTAGGGTAACAGGAGAAAAGGAGCTGAATGTGAGATATTCAGGAGATAACGAGGGGCAGAACCTGGTGCTGAATCAGATGTGCGTGTGTGGAGAGAGCAAGAAGGCCAGGAGGATTCTTGGGTTTCTCTTGAAGAACTGGGCAGACAATGGGGGAAAACTGGGGCCATTTGCTGGATTAGGGTAACTGGGAGAAAAAGTGAGTTTGCAAGAGAAAGAGAAGGTGAGTCTGACATGTTGCCAGGAGACATAAAAATGGAGGCATCCAGTTGTAGCTCAGGAGAGAGACTGGGGCCAAAGACATAATTTAACTGTCATTTTCTGTCACTACTATATGTATAGGCAATAACAATAATTATAATAACATTCAAGGGGGGATCAGGGTAGTCCCTTACTGAGGCAGAAAGGAAACTAATGACTCACAAAGCACAAATCCTCACACTGAGATGCTTGATTTTCTCATATAACAGTTTGTAACATCAGTTATCAAGGGCTTAAATGAAATATGCCATAAGGTTTGATAAACAATTATCCTTAAGATGAAATCCAAAAGTTATGGCTGGTTCAACTAGATGGAGGGGACATTCTGGGTTTTGACCCAGGATGATTTTCCTAGCTCAGAAGTGGCCATTTCTTTGGTTTACTTAAAAGCCTCCTTCCTTGAATAAAGCCCCTGTTGTTCTGAAATGCACTTTAAAAGGGTAGAGCTTAAATAAAAAGCTATGTACATATGTACATAAAATCCTATACCAAATAAATTAAATATATTCTTAAAAGTATAGAAAGTGAAATGAAATGCATGACCCTTTGAGCTCCCTAGTTCTATAGGTCTGGGGCACAGCCCAAGCATTTGTGTTTCTAAAAGACTCCATAGGTGACTCTAATATGAGGTGAGAGTGGATGTCAAGGTCAGAAAGTGTATATCATGTGCCTGGCACATAGCAGATGTTCAATAAATAGCACAAGGCAACATCACCTGTGCAATACTCTTGCCAAAAACGTGTAACCTTAATTTAATCACAAGGAAATGTACAAACCCAAATTTAGGGCCATTCTACAAAACATTTGATCTGTATTCTTTAAAATGCCACTGTTAGGGGAAAAGAAGAAGACAATGAAGGGGGGATGGAGGAAGAGGAAGGGGAGGATCAAGACTGAGAATGAGGGAGAGAGAGGAGGAGGAGGAGAGAAGGAGGGAGGAGACAGAGAAAAAGGAAAAGAAACAGAAAGGGAAGTGTCTTGAATTAAAGAGACAAGAAAATAAAATTCAATACATAATCCTAGATTGGATCCTGGATCTAAAAAAATAAAACACAAACACACAAACAAGAAGCAGTTATAAAGACCATTACTGGGACAACCATGAATATTAGAATGTAGACCATATATTAGAAAACAATAATATATCAATGTTAAATTTCCTAAGTAATTTCCTAATAGTTATATTGCAGCTATGTAGGAAAAGTGCCCTTGCTGTGAGATTTGTGGTGATGTATTTGGGGGGATGTAATTGCAACTAATTCTCAAATAGCTCAGCTGAAAACGTGTGTACATATGTTCATGCATGTGTATAAAATGAAAGCAATATTGTGACAAAATGTTATCAATGAGTTGGGGCATATAGGAAGGTATTATATTATTCTTGTGACTTTCAGAAGATTAAAAAAAAGTTTTTTGAGAGAGAGCGCATGAGCCAGAGAAAGGGGCAAGAAGGGGTGGTGAGAAAGAGAGAGAGAAAGAGAATCCCAAGCAAGCTCCATGACCAGCACGGAGCCTGATGTGGGGCTCAAGCTCATGACCGTGAAATCATGACCTGAGCTGAAATCAAGAGTTGGACACTCAACTAACCCAAGCTCTCCCAAATATATATATTTATAAGAACATCAAGCAAATTATTATGTGTTCATAAAAATCTAGGCACTTAATAAACAAATAAGTCATTGTTAGGGGGAAAAATTCAATAAACTTTAAATTTTCTGTAGGAAATTCACAGAATGAAGATTTGGGGGAACATCAAGCAAGGAATGACTGTCGCCCCCGGAAAATTGGCAAAATGGAAATGTGGCTCCGTGAACAAGAGGCTCGGGGACAGCTTCTCTGGGACAGTTCTAGTTCTGACTCAGATGAGTTAAGGAAAAGCGAGAAGAAACCACAAGCACTGGTCAGGACCAGGACAGAGAGAATCCCACTTTTTGACGAGTTTTTTGATCGAGAATAAAAATGCTATTCACTGACCTAGACATTGTGTGCATTGAAAGTTCGCTTTCCTGTAAAAATTCTTCAGGTTGGTTATATGAATTATTTGGAGGAAACCAATCACTATCTCTTCATTTGGAGTCTTACGGTCAACAGGTCTGTCATGTATCGTTAACTATGCTGCATAACTGCCTCAAAACTTAGGGCATTTGATTGTCCCTCTTTTCTGTGTCTTGCTGGGCTCAGCTGGGTGGTTCTTCCGCTGGCCTCTTGTGGGATCTTTGATGTAGCTGAAGTCAGAAGGCAGCTGGACTGGAGTCATCTGGATGTTCAACCAGGGCTGTGAAGCAGTGGGACCCCACCCCTACCCCATGTAGTCTTAGAGCCTCTTTATGTGGTTGCTCTGAGTGGTCTTTCCATCAGGGTAGTGAATTTACTTTTATATGAGCACAGGACTCCCCATGGCAAACGTTCCAAGAGGAGGAAGCAGACCTGCCCAGCCTCTTAAAGCCTCAGAATGGAATGGGCTCCCCATCACTCTTACCACATCCTATTGGTTAAAGCAAGTCACAAGCCCAGATCACATCTGCAAAAGAGAGGTCTACACGAGGGCACGGATTCTGAAGTGGGGTCTGTGGGGTTCATCTTTGAGACTCGCCACCACATCACACTTTTAAAAAGCAAATTAGATCTTATAAAACAAACGGATGGGAAAGTAAAATGGATACAAATGAGTTTTTAAACCAAAGTCACAGTAATGCTACATTAGACAGTAAACTCACTGAAGTATTCTTGCGAGTTAGCAACTTGTTGTAACAGAGGGGCTACAGGAAAGAGGTGGAATAATGCCAAGTGCAGAAGGTCTTTGCGAATAAAAGCTCAAAAGTAAATGAAGATCTCTTAGATTACGATGTACATCTTAGGACTCTTTAAAACTAAAAGGAATCTTAGAAATGTTCAGCTCAAAAGTTACTATTAACAAAAATTCAATTTTTAGGCAATTTTAAAAGCTTCTTTTGTGTAATATTAGGCTCCACTTTTAGCATAATCTAAAAATAGTTTTAAGCCATCCAGAAGCTTCCAAGAATTTAGTGAAACTTTAAAACAAAGCAAAATAAAAACATGCTTTTAAGCCTTCACTGGGAAACTTCTAAAAAGAAAATAGGTGAAACACCACCCAAATTTGACACCCAGTACATTCAGCGCAGTCACTAAGAAGCTAAGAAGCCTGAGTGTCAGGGGACAAACATTCGTGTTCTTGCAAGGACAGAAGGCAATTAGGTCACCCCTGGGCATTTCCGCTCCCACTCCCTACTTTTCTTTTTGCATATTTCCTGCAAAAGAATACATTAATTGTTTGACCAGCCAGTCTTCTTGAAAAAGTAAGATCTCTGAGAGAAGAGACAAGTCCAACCTCTTCATAATGTCCTCACACATTATGGTGCATCTGGAAGGCTTCAAACAGATGCTGACGATTAACGGGGATTAAGCATATCCTCATCGCTCTGGGCTGTGGCTTGAGAGTGGACAATACCCCTTCCAGAAGCTCCCTCGACTGAGAGCTACATCAGGACATGGACCATGTCTCCTCCCTGTGGCATCCCCACTTCCTAGCAGGACATCTGGCACAGGGTTTATTATTAAATGTTTGTTGAACTCATTAATTTCTGTGTTGAGTTAACTAGGCAATTAGAAATGTACTGGTTTCTCTCCAGCTATGCAGTTGCTCATCCTCATTTCCATCATTTCCCAAGACTCCTAGAAATACACGGTTGATTATGCAGTAAAAAGAAGGGAATTTTTGTTTCAAAGGCTTCTGGAATTTATACACTTAAATGGAGGGCATAAATTAAGCACTGCCTTGGGTTATTGGAGCTAGACACATATGCCAGTGAGGATGTCGTAGTTCAAAATATTTTTCGGGACTCTATCAGGGCAATGCTTTCTCTGTTTGAGTTTATTTGCCCACTCCATGTGGAACTCCCCCTCATTTAATTATAAAGTCAAGAATTTGAAATTATAGTAATAACTACTAATGTGCATGGACTGCTTATTGTGTGTCGAATACTCTTGGGGGAAATGCTTTATATATTTAGTCCTCACAACAACTTTGTGGGTCAGAATTAATACCATCCCTATTTTATAGATGAGGAAACGGAGGCACAGAGAGGTTAAGTAACTTGCCAGAGTCACCCAGCAGAACTTCCTTTTGGAGGAGACTGTTGCTGACCAGAAGGGACCTGATGGGATCCAGGAGCACCCTTCTCCACTCCTTAATTTTACCTCAAACTCACCAGCGGCAACATGTGGCATTCCACATTTTTTTTCTAGTACGTGGTGGATTTTTTGGTTTTGGGGGGCTTTTTGTTGTTTGTTTTTGAGAGGGATAATACCGCACTGGAAAGGGCCAGAGCTTTGCGGGATTATTTTTCAGCAAGGAAGAATTTCTTTGGAGGCTGATAGCTTCACTGTGGGCACAGGGCAAGATAAGAACACCTGAGAAATAGCTCAGGAGGGAAAGTTTCCAGGAAAAGGGAGAGGGGCCCACAAAGGCAGATGAGAGAGCCAGGACAAGCTTACCTTCCTCACCGTTTGGTCCGGGAGCAGGATCGTGAGCAACCCCACCGGAAGCCCCATCCAGGATGGGATTCCGTTAATCAAGACACTAACAACAATTAGGATCTACGGGCCCACCTTTTCCTTTACCTGGGCTGGGGTAGAACTCGGGCATTGGGTTGGTGCTTCCTTTCAAAGCTCCCAGGTGAGGCTAAGGTACAGCTAAGGTTGAAAAGCACAGCTTTAGCAGTGCACTCTATTTTACCAAATATATCAACTTTTGCCTTTAAAAGCAACAACTTCTGAGTTAATTTTTCAAAGGTAAGGACATGAAGCCTGGAGCTCCACAAACAGTAAGAGAATGTTCGTTTTGTTGGTAATTGTCTCAGAACACCAGCCCTTTACTTAATCTTGAATTTGTTTGGGGGCAATGTAGGGCCATCAGTAAATACAGCTGTTGCTGGTGAAAACCATAAAATTCAGGCTGGAGGCAAAGTTGTCAATTTTCTTCAACTGAAAATCTCCTGCTTTGGAAGGAAAAAGGGCTTGTCTATGGCCACATGCAGGCTTTCTCTTGTGAAAATAATATTTTCTTTCTTGCTCTGAATTTTTTGTGAGAAAGAGAAATGTCCTTTTTTGGTACCCTTTTGAAAATGTGCTTTTTAAAATTTTTTCTTTCAATTAGGAGGCCATTTTTCCTATCTATTTGGATGGTAGTTCTGAGTTACTCTGCTGGGTTTAACTAAAGATGACTCTTGCATTATAAACAAATGGATACCATTTTCTGCTTGTTCAGAGCCTTTAAAAACAGAAAACAAAACACTGGTTTTCTAAGCCACTCCTTTTCTTTCCAAGACGGCATACCTATCATCAAATCATAATTAATATCAACTATTTTCTGCCTCGAATGAACAACAAAAGCCTATTTCCACACATTACCACAAAATATCACGAATTTAGAATACTGTAGGGAAGACTGGGAGAAGGTAGGCTAAGAGGTAGGTTAGGAAAGGTCAGAGCACTAAAAATGTGAATTACATCTCATTTTTTTTTTTTTTTGAATTACATCTCATTTTTAAAGAAACATTTTTTTTTTACTCAGGTGCGGAATAAGCAAAAACATTTGAAAACTAAGATAATAGTTAAGGGTTTTTTTTTTTTTTAATTTTATTTAAATCCAAGTCAGTTACTATAGATGCCGGCGAGGATGAGGAGAAATGGGAACCCTCTCACACTGTTGGTGGGAATGCAAACTGGTGCAGCCACTCTGGAAAACAGTGTGGAGATTCCTCAAAAAATTAAAAATAGACCTACCCTATGACCCAGCAGTAGCACTGCTAGGAATTTACCCAAGGGATACAGGAGTACTGATGCATAGGGGCACTTGTACCCCAATGTTTATAGCAGCACTCTTAACAATAGCCAAATTATGGAAAGAGCCTAAATGTCCATCAACTGATGAATGGATAAAGAAGATGTGGTTTATATACACAATGGAATACTACATGGCAATGAGAAAGAATGAAATGTGGCCTTTTGTAGCAACGTGGATGGAACTGGGGAGTGTTATGCTAAGTGAAGTAAGTCAGGCAGAGAAAGACAGATACCATATGTTTTCACTCTTACGTGGATCCTGAGAAACTTAACAGAAGACCATGGGGGAGAGGAAGGGGGGGAGTTACAGAGAGGGAAGGAGGCAAACCATAAGAGACTCTTAAAAACTGAGAATAAACTGAGGGTTGATGGGGGTGGGAGGGAGGGGAAAGTGGGTGATGGACATTGAGGAGGGCATCTGTTGGGATGAGCACTGGGCATTGTATGGAAATCAATTTGACAATAAATTTTATATTAAAAAATAATAATAAATAAATCCAAGTCAGTTAATATATAGTGTAATAATAATTGCAGGAAGAGTTTATTTTTATTTTATTTTATTTTGAGAGAGAAAGAGGGCGCAAGTGAGCGAGGGGCAGAGAAAGAGGGAGAGAGAGAGAAGTGGGGCTCACCCAAAGCGGGGCTCAAAGTCACAAGCCATGAGATCATGACCTGAGCTGAAGTCAGATGCTTAACAACTGAGCCACCCAGGCCCCCAGGAAGGGTTTATTGTTAAATGTATAATTCTTAATAACTCTGCAACTCATTCATACTTTCATTCATTCATTTAACCATGTATTCAACAAATGGATTTTGAATATCTACTACATGCCAAGCACCAGTCCAGATGCTGAAAATACAAGCCATAAACAAATAAATTTCCCAGTGGGTTATGTGACAGTGGGAAGCAGATAGTGGAACACGTGATACAATTTTGGGTCATATTAAGCATTGTGAAGAACAATGAAGAAAGTAGGAGGATGGCATGAATAGAGTGGACTGTTTCAAGGAGGCACTCAGGGAGAGATGCTCTGAATGAAGAGAGGGTATAAGCCATGAGAAGACCTGGGGAAGAGCAAGTACAAAGGCCCTGCGGTGAGAATGAGCTTGTAATGCTCATGGGCCAACAGGAAGGCCAGAATGGCAGAAGAGCAAAGGGGACACTGTCAGGGCTGACATCAGTCAGAAAGGTCATCAGGGCCCAGATGAAGGGGAGCCCAGAGGACCACAATATGATGATGAGCTCTATGTGTAACAGAATTTCAAAGACAGAAGGGCCTGGTCCTAATCTAGACCCACATCTCCAATATGATCGTGAACAAAGGCACACAGACTCACTAAAGTCACATGGCCATAGCTGACTCACCTGGGGCTGACTCTTGACCCAACTGAACTGGTTAGAGAGGACCTCAGGCTATGCTTGTGGCAGGAACCTCTGCGAGCAAGTTCAGGAGCAATGGATAGTAGTGTTCTGCCCTGTGGGCCAGAGTACAGGAACATTGCTGTAGTCAACAGAGACTGAGGGAAAGGGACCCGTCAAGGCCCCATAACACATGTGTTCCTTATTCCCAACCCTCCTGAGACCCTGTTGCCTCCCGCTCTTCATTCTGAGACTGTATCCTTCTAGTAAATTCTATCTTCTGCTGGGCCAGGTCCAGTTGATTTTTTATTTCTTAAAACCAAAGAATCCAGGGGTGCCTGGGTGGCTCAGCCCGTTGAGCGTCCGACTTTGGCTCAGGTCATGATCTCGCGGTCCATGAGTTCGAGCCCCGCATCGGGCTCTGTACTGACAGCTCAGAGCCTGGAGCCTGTTTCAGATTCTGTGTCTCCCTCTCTCTCTGACCCTCCCCTGTTCATGCTCTGTCTCTCTCTGTCTCAAAAATAAATTTTAAAAAAAGTTAAAAAAAATAAACAACAACAACAACAAAGAATCCAACTAACAGGTACCTTAAACAACACCTCTTTGCCTTACGGCATAACACTGTGGTGTGCTAGAATTTGCTACAGTGGCCAGTTTCAGCTCCCAAGAGGAACTACAAGGATCTCTTTCAAATCCATGTTCAGTGATGCCATGTCAGCCATAGAGGGAGTATTTACATCGTAAAAATTGGCATATGTTACAAATCAGGGCTTTTTTTCAGAGAGCTGGATGTTAAGTATTTATCAGCACACCTGTCTAGAGGTGAAGACCAACAGGGTCTAGAGTCAGAGCCCACAACCCAACTCTGCCACTTGTTGTCTTGGGTAAGCTATTTAAACTCTCTGGCCACAGTTTAATCATTGTAAAGTGGAAATAATGATAGTGATGGAGAAATAAGATAATACATACACGATGCTTGGAACAGTACCTGACACATAATAATAACTGCTCAGTACATGTTAGTTAACTAGCATTATTATTCCCATTGAAATTAGAAACAAAATTAGAATTTCTGTGGTTCTAGAAATCTTGTCTGTTCGCCAAGACACGAAATAGAAGCCAGAAGTACATAACTATGAAACCGTGAAAGCAAATGTATCATGATTCACAGATGATGTGATTATATGCCACTATGCAAAGGAATCAAGGACAGGCCTTGCTGATGACCTTATCCTCGTGAGGGGTGGGGAATATCTTAACAGTGCTGCCCTTTGTCCTCTCTGGCTTTGGCTCAAAGATACTCATCTTGATGATATGGGGCACTGACCTCCCTGTCCCTAGCACTCATCCCAACCTCACTGGCCAATGTTACTTCCCACTGTACTCTTAGCACTGGCCTTGCCTCGTGTGCAAGTTCCATGGTTCTGTCCTGCCTACTTGGGTCCCACCTCAGTTTGGATGGTGTTACTCACCCTCAAAGAATCAACTCTATTTTCTATGCAGTCCCTGAGGTGGGCTGTCCATCCCACATCCTATGCAGAGTCCCAGTGGCTCTCAATTCTCATCTCCCTCCTATCCCTTTTCGGAGGCTTTGGAAAATTTTCAGATATTCTCTCTGTAACCTGCAGGACTCAAGGCTTAGGGAATGCAGCTGGGAAGGCCCCGTCTGCAGGAACATGCTTTGTTGCCATTATTCCTCTGCTGCAGCCCCCAGATGTTGCTACAAAGAAGGTCCATAATTTTTTTAAGAGGACCTTCCCCCTGCCCCTAAAAAAAATATGTTTCTATACACCCTTCAGACAGAGACAAAGCTTTTATGCTTTTAGGTCAACAAATGTTCCTAAGGGCAGGAATAATAGCCAAAATACTTAACTATACTCAGAGGACAGGTAGCAATCAATCAGTATGGTTCCAGCCTGGTTATCTAAACAGGACTTATGGAGTTAGAATCTACCTATGATCTCTACAGTATCCCTCAATGATCATGTTAAATGTAAATGGTCCACAACACAATTTAAAAACAGATGGCCAGATTGAATTAGAGAGCAAGAACCAACTCTGTGTTATCTACAAGAAGCCAGCTTTAAATATAATGTCACAAATACCTTAAAAGTAAAAGAATGAACAAGGGTACCATGTCAACACTCATCAAAAGAAATCTGGAATGGTCATATTAATATTAGACAATGTAGGGGGAGGAGCCCAGGTGGCAGAACAGCATGGAAGTTTTTTGTGTGTCTCGCGTCCATGAAATACAGCCAGACCAACACTAAACCATCCTACACACCTAGAAAACTGATTGGAGGATTAACACAACAATCTGCGCAACCTGAACCACAGAATTCAGCGGGTACGTGGCACGGAGAGGTGAACTTGGGGAGAAAGAAGCCGGCGGCGGGCAGGGAGCCACTTTTGCAGGCAGATAGAAGATGGAGACTGGGGCGGGGGGAGAATACAGGAAAAGCACTCCTCCCCAAAAGCAGCTGGAGAGAAAGTGGAAAATTGGAAACAGCCACAGGGACTAAACTAAAAAGGGAGAAAGGAGAAAGGAGAGTGTTTAAATTCCATTAAGACTGTAAACAAGGGGAGCACAAAATCTGCAACTCCACAGCTCGATACTTGGCAGTGCTCTGGTGGGAAGGGCGAATCCCCAGGAACAGGGTGGGGTCCAGGAGGTTCTTGGGCCACACGGGGAAAAGCGGTTCCACTGCTGGAAGGACACTTGGTAGAGACTGTTGAAGCCACCTGGTCACAGCAGACCCCGGAAAACAGCCACATTCACTGGTGCTGGAACAAGGTTGTCAAGGGTGAAGCCTGGTGCCAGGTGTGTGTTGTAATTTTCCATAATCCCTGAAATGCTGCTGCTACACTATCTCGCAAACTTTTTCTGGGGCAGGCTGGCACCTGGCCGCAGTCTCAGGGCACTGGCACAAGCAGGGTCCAGCAAGTGTTCCTGGGTGCAGCCGGCATTCGGCCATTGCTCAGTGAGACCCTCCCACAGAGGGGTGGAATGGGTCAAAGCTGCAGTCCTTCATAAATAAGGGGCCAGGGAAAACAGGTGCATCTGAGACAAAACTCGGGCGAGAGGTACAGCCTGGGGCTTGGTCACGGACAGTGAAGGAGCAGGGAGTGGACGAAAGCTGAAGACAGAGGACAGGTGCGCCATTGCTGATCAGGGAGAACAGAGTTCTGATACTAGAGACTGGGTATCTGAGACGCCATTTTCACCGCTCCCGCGAACGCAGATACGCACATACAAGCGCGGCAACAAACCACCCCAGTAGGCTAGCAGTGCTACCCAGTGGAGAACGGAGCCATTACACTGAACCCCGCCCAATTGTGCCAACCTCACTCTTCAAGAACACAAGTCTCACCGCCTAGTTAGTTTATGGACTATAAAGCACTACATAGTCTGACTTCCAGGGTAAAACGAAGTAATTTCAGTCCTATTTCAATCTGTTAGCAGGTCCATCTATTAAATTTTCTTTCTGTCTTTTTTTCTCTTTTACACTATTTTTCTTTTTCTTGAATACAGAAAGAAAAAAAATCATTTTTGTTTTCAATTTTTATTAAAAATATTTTTCTTTGGGGTGCCTGGGTGGCTCGGTTAAGTGTCTGACTTCAGCTCAGGTCGTGATCTCACAGTCCATGAGCTCAAGTCCCATGTCGGGCTCTGTGCTGACAGCTCAGAGCCTGGAGCCTGCTTCAGATTCTGTGTCTCCCTCCCTCTCTGACCCTCCCCCGTTCATGCTCTGTCTCTCCCTGTCTCAAAAATATATAAACAGTAAAAAAATTAAAGAAAAATAAAAATATTTTTCTTTAATTTTTTTTACTATATTTTTACTTTTGTGTAAATGTTTTCAAATTCTATCTTCCATCATTTTATTTTAGTCCACTTCAGTGTATTCACCTTTTCAAATTTTCAAACGATTTCCTTTTTTTTAAACTTTTCTTTTTTCACTTTTTCATTTCTTTTCTTTTTCTTGAATGCAGAAAGAGAAAAAATTCATTTTATTTTTAATTTTTATTAAAAATATTTTCCTTTAATTTTTTCTACTATATTCTTTACTTTTGTGTAATTTTTTTCAAATTCTATTTTACTCCCATCATCTCATTTTAGTCTACTTCAGTGTATTCATTTTTTCAAATTCTCAAACGATTTCCTTCCCCCCCACCTTTTTTTCTCTAATCTGTCAAACCACTTTCAACACCCAGACCAAAACAAACCTAGGATCTAGCATCATTTATTAGATTTTGTGTGTGTTTTTAATTTTTTAATTTTAATATTTTTAATTGTATTTTAATTTCAATTTTTCTACCTCATTAATTCCTTTTCTCCCTTCAAAATGACAAAACGAAGGAATTCACCCCAAAAGAAAGAGCACGAAGGAACGACAGCCAGGGATTTAACCAACACAGATACAAGCAAGATGTCTGAGCCAGAAATTAGAATCACGATAATAAGAATACTAGCTGGAGTCGAAAATAGATTAGAATCCCTTTCTGCAGAGATAAAAGAAGTAAAAAATAGCCAGAATGAAATTAAAAATGCTATAACTGAGCTATGATCACGGATGGATGCAGCGGTGGCAAGGATGGACGAGGCAGAACAGAGAATCAGCGATATAGAGGATAAACTTATAGAGAATAAAGAAGCAGAAAAAAAAAGAGGGAGATTAAGGCAAAAGAGCACGATTTAAGAATTAGAGAAATCAGTGATTCATTAAAAACAAACAACATCAGAATCATAGGGGTCCCAGAGGAGGAAGAGAGAGAAATAGGGGTAGAAGGATTATATGAGCAAATCATAGCAGAAAACTTTCCTAACCTGGGGAAAGACACAGACATCAACATCCAGGAAGCACAGAGGACCCCCAGTGGATTCAACAAAAACCGACCATCAACAAGGCATATCACAATCAAATTCATAAAATACTCAGGCAAGGAGAGAATCATGAAAGCAGCAAGGGAAAAAAAGTCCCTAATCTACAAGGGAAGACAGATCAGGTTTGCAGCAGACCTATCCACAGAAACTTGGCAGGCCAGAAAGGAGTGGCAGGATATATTCAATGTGCTGAATCAGGAAAATATGCAGCCAAGAATTCTTTATCCAGCAAGGCTGTCATTCAAAATAGAAGAAGAGATAAAAAGTTTCCCAGACAAACAAAGTTAAAGGAGTTTGTGACACTAAACCAGCCCTGCAAGAAATTTTAAGGGGGACTCTCTGAGGGGAGAAAAGATGAAAAAAAAAAAATATATATATATACATACATATACATATATTTGATATATATACATACATATACATATATTTGATATATATATACATATATATACATGTGTATATATATATATATACATATATATATATGTATATATATATGTATATATATATCAAAAGCAACAAAGATTAGAAAGGACCAGAGAGCACCACCAGAAACTCCAACTCTACAAGCAACATAATGGCAATAAATTCATATCTTTCAGTACTCACTCTAAACGTCAATGGACTCAATGCTCCAATCAAAAGACATAGGGTAACAGAATGGATAAGAAAACAAGATCCATCTATATGCTGTTTACAAGAGACCCACTTTAGACCTAAAGACACCTTCAGATTGAAAATAAGGGGATGGAGAACCATCTATCATGTTAATGGTCAACAAAAGGAAGCCAGAAAAGCCATACTTATATCAGACAATCTAGACTTTAAAATAAAGACTGTATCAAGAGATGCAGGAGGGCATTTTATCATAATCAAGGGGTCTATCCACCAAGAAGACCTAACAATTGTAAACATTTATGCGCCAAATGTGAGAGCACCCAGATATATAAATCAATTAAACAAAAAGATAAAGAAATTCATCGATAGTAATACCATAATAGTAGGAGACTTCAACATCCACTCACAGCGATGAACAGATCATCTAATCAAAAAATCAACAAGGAAACAATGGCTTTGAATGACACACTGGACCAGATGGACTTAACAGATATATTCAGAACATTTCATCCTAAAGCAGCAGAATATACATTCTTCTCCAGTGCACATAGAACGTTCTCAAGAATAGATCATACACTGGGACACAAATCAGCCCTAAGTAAGTACAAAAAGATCGAGATCATACCGTGCATATTTTCAGACCACAACGCTATGAAACTCGAAATCAACCACAAGAAAAAATTTGGAAAGGTAACAAATCTTGGAGACTGAAGAACATCCTACTAAAGAATGAATGGGCTAACCAAGCAGTTAAAGAGGAAATTAATAAGTATATGGAAGTCACTGAAAATGATAACACCACAACCCAAAACCTCTGGGACGCAGCAAAGGCAGTCATAAGAGGAAAGTATATAGCAATCCAGGCCTTCCTAAAGAAGGAAGAAAGATCTCAGATACACAACCTCACCTCACGCCTTAAGGAGCTGGAAAAAGAACAGCAAATAAAACCCAAAACCAACAGAAGACAGGAAATAATAAAGATGAGAGCAGACATTAATGCTATCAAAACCAAAAGAAAAACAGAACAGATCAATGAAATCAGAAGCTACTTCTTTGAAAGAATTAACAAAATTGATAAACCACTAGCCAGTTTGATCAAGAAGAAAAAGGAAAGGACCCAAACAAATAAAATCAAGAATGAAAGAGGAGAGATCACAACCAACACAAGAGAAATAAAAACAATAATAAGAAAATATTATGACCAGTTATATGCCAATAAAATGAGTAATCTGGAAGAAATGGACAAATTTCTAGAAACATATACACTACCAAAACTGAAACAGAAAGAAATAGAAAATTTGAACAGACCTGTAACCAGTAAGGAAATCAAATTAGTAATCAAAAATCTGCCAAAAAACAGGAGTCCAGGCCAGATGGCTTTCCAGGGGAATTCTACCAAACATTTAAGGAAGAGGAACATTAAGGAACACCGATTCTCTTGAGGCTGTTCCAAAAAATAGAAATTAAAGGAAAACTTCCAAACTCTTTCTATGAAGCCAGCATTACCTTGATTCCAAAACCAGACAGAGACCCCACTAAAAAGGAGACCTATAGACCAATATCCCTGACGAACATGGATGCAAAACTCAACAAGTTATTAGCCAACCAGATCCAACAATACATTAAAAAAAATTATTCACCACGACCAAGTGGGATTTATACCTGGGATGCAGGGCTGGTTCAATATCTGAAAAACAATTAACGTGATTCATCACATCAATAAAAGAAAGGACAAGAACCATATGATCCTCTCAATAGATGCAGAGAAAGCATTTGACAAAATACAGCATCCCTTCTTGATAAAGACCCTCAAGAAAGTAGGGATAGAAGGAGCATACCTTGAGACCATAAAAGACATATATGAATGACCCAACGCTAATATCATCCTCAATGGGGAAAAACTGAGAGCTTTCCCCCCAAGGTCAGGAATAAGACATGGATGTCCACTTTTGCACTGTTATTCAACATAGTATTGGAAGTCTTAGTCTCTGCAATCAGACAACACAAAGAAATAAAATCCAAATAGACCAGGAGGAGGTCAAACTTTCACTCTTCGCAGATGACATAATACTCTATATGTAAAGCCCAAAAGATTCCACCAAAAAACTGCTAGAATTGCTTCATGAATTCAGCAAAGTTGCAGGATATAAAATCAACACACAGAAATTGGTTGCATTCCTATATACCAACAATGAAGCGACAAAAAGAGAAATCAAGGAACTGATCCCATTTACAGTTGCACAAAAAACCATAAAATACCGAGAAATAAATCTAACCAAAGAGGTGAAAAACCTATACACTGAAAACTTTAGAAAGCTTATTAAAGAAATGAAGAAGACACAAAAAAATGGAAAAAGATTCTATGCTCCTCAATAGGAAGAACAAATATTGTTAAAATGTTGATACTACCCAAAGCAATCTACACATTCAATGCAATCCCTATCAAAATAACTCCAGCATTCTTCACACAGCTAGAACAAATAATCCTAAAATTTGTATGGAACCAGAAAAGACCCTGAATAGCCAAAGTGATCTTGAAAAAGAAAACCAAAGCAGAAAGCATCACAATCCCAGACTTCAAGCTATACTACAAAGCTGTAACCATAAAAACAGCATGGTACTGGCACAAAAACGGACACTCAGGTCAATGGAACAGAATAGAGAACCCAGAAATAGACTCACAAACGTATGGCCAGCTAATCTTTGACAAAGCAAGAACAAATATCCAATGGAAGAAAGACAGTCTCTTCAGCAAGTGGTGCTGGGAAAACTGGACAGCGACATGCAGAAGAATGAACCTGGACCACTTTCTTACACCATACACAAAAATAAACTCAAAATGGATGAAAGGCCTCAATGTAAGACAGGAAGCCATCAAAATCCTCAAGGAGAAAGCAGGAAAAAAACCTCTTTGATCTTGCCTGCAGCAACTTCTTACTCAACACGTCTCCAGAGGCAAGGGAAACAAAAGCAAAAATGAACTACTGGGACCTCATCAAAATAAAAAGCTTCTGCACAGCGAAGGAAACAATCAGCAAAACTAAAAGGCAACCGACAGAATGGGAGAAGATATTTGCAAATGACGTATCAGATAAAGGGTTAGTATCCAAAATCTATAAAGAACTTATCAAACTCAACACCCAAGAAACAAATAATCCAGTGAAGAAATGGGCAAAAGACATGATTAGACACTTCTCCAAAGAACACATCCAGATGGCCAACCAACATGTGAAAAAATGCTCAACATCACTCATCAGGGAAATACAAATAAAAGCCACAATGAGATACCACCTTACACCTGTCAGAATGGCTAACATTAACAACTCAGGCAACAACAGATGTTGGCGAGGATGCGGAGAAAGGGGATCTCTTTTGCATTGTTGGTGGGAATGCAAGCTGGTGCAGCCACTCTGGAAAACAGTATGGAGGTTCCTCAAAAAACTAAAAATAGAACTACCCTACGACCCAGCAATTGCACTACTAGGTATTTATCCACGAGATACAGGTGTGCTGTTTCAAAGGGACACATGCACCCCCATGTTTATAGCAGCACTATCAACAATAGCCAAAGTATGGAAAGAACCCAAATGTCCATCGATGGATGAATGGATAAAGAAGATGTGGTATATATATACATACAATGGAGCATTACTCAGCAATCAGAAAAGAATGAAATCTTGCCATTTGCAGCTACGTGGATGGAACTGGAGGGTATTATGCTAAGTGAAATTAGTCAGTCAGAGAAAGACAAATATCATATGACTTCACTCATATGAGGACTTTAAGATAAAAAACAGATGAACATAAGGGAAGGGAAGCAAAAATAATATAAAAACAGGGAGGGGGACAAAACATAAAAGACTCTTAAATATGGAGAACAAACTGGGGGTTACTGGAGGGGGTGTGGGAGGGGGGATGGGCTAAATGGGTAAGGGCCACTAAGGAATCTACTCCTGAAATCATTGCTGCACTATATGCTAACTAATTTGGATGTAAATTAAAAAAAATAAAAAATAAAACAAGTTAAAAAAATATTAGACAATGTAGACTTTAGAGTATATAACAGACATCATGACTATTAGCATCCAAAGTTACATATCCTTTAAGTTTAGCAAGAACGGAAATAAAATATCATATTGCATGCTCCCCCCAGCATGAAAATCAAATCCCCAAAAGGAATCTAATGGGCATGCTGCATCACATCCCCACATTTGGGAAGGCAGGTCCAAGTGATTGAAAGCCTTGCAGAACTACATGGAGTTGGGATGGGCATTTTCCCCCAAGAAGGGATTCAAGAACACTGAATAAAAGCAGCATATGTCCATGACAAATGGATGTTTCTGGACTGGCTATGTCCCTAACACATCACGCAAGTATAAAGCATAGCAATGGCGCCATCCCATCCAAGAACAACATGCCAGTGATGGAGGAGATAGTGGGAGTTCTGAAACAGCCTTTTACTAGGAAATGACTCTCTGAGAGAATGGATAAAGAAATAATTTCTCTTCAGAATTTATCAGCACAAACTCTAAATTTGGAGATTCTAGGAACTAGAAAAGATGTTATCATTGAATCCAGGTTTTCAGGAAGGAAACACAATGTTATTTTACAGTGTCCTGTGTTTTGTACCCCAATGGACTTACACAAATGTTCCTGTCATCCTTCAACATTTCCCAAAAATAATTTCCTCCAAAAATATAATCCAAACCTTATCCCACCATGTAAATTTGGGAACTCTCTCCATTGACGTCTGGTTTATAAGACATTGAAAGGCTTCTTGAGGGCAGGTAAGACTTACGATCAAGTGAAACACCTAAAATCACAGACTCTAAATGAAGGGGAATTTAGGGACCTTCTATTCCACCGTCTCTCCCACAGGGGTTGAGATAACCGAGCACTCATAGTGACCTTCAGGAGAGATTGGTTGACCAACTGATTATGATACACACTGATTTAGCTTCTTTGGTAAATGTCTTAATAACTATTTGGAAAGAGACTTATTTTTCACTCAGTGTGTTTTGCAATATAACACAGACACACACAGGCACACACACACAAACCAGCCACCACCCATCCCACCCTCCAAAAAAGAAGCAAGAACCCCCAATATTTCTGTCGTTTGTGATCTACTCATTACTGGCCTTCTTCAGTCTAAGGGTTGTAGAAGTTTGCCACCTACTGACTTTTTGCTGAAGTACCTTGTTCTCCTTGAAATATTGCAATCATAATTCAATGTTAGAGACATGCATTGAGGTCTGTGGTTTTTTGTAACTATTTCCCAATAAAGCGTGAAGAGGTTTTTTTTTTTTTTTAATTTTCTTAAAATAAAACCCTGTAAGAAAGAGAACCAAAAGCTCAAAGATCTCACACAGATATGAAAGTGTTCAGTGCTAATGTTCATTTGAAGGCCCTCTGCTGGTCATCCTTATTGTATGTACTTCTTAGTTGGGAAAAGGAAGGAAGGAAGGAAGGAAGGAAGGAAGGAAGGAAGGGAGGAAGGAAGGAAGGAAGGAGGGAGGGAAGGAAGGAAGGAAAGAAAGAAGGAAGGAAGGAAGAGGAAAGGAACGTAATCACAAAAAGTTGAGGACAGTGAGATTGTTTTCTAACGTCTTTCAGTCCTCTTTCCCACTCCAGCATTTCTTTCCTTGCTTGTTTTCTTTCCTGGGAAAATGGGTATTCCTTATTACCCTTTCTGGAAAATAGGTCAGTGGATTTGGCCCTGACCTTCTGTCTTGTACTGAGTTGGCTTCCGTTTTTTCCATTATTCTTTGCAAAGTCCATATTATCTAGCTTATGGCTTCTTTCCTGACCTAGTATTTCAGAGATATTCCTAATATAGGCTATGTAATACATACCAAGTGTTTAAAATAATATTTAATTACCAATAAGCTTGGAGCTCTTAGAGGTAGACACATAAAGCCATCCCAAGTATTACACAGTGATGTCCTACAGACCAGGTAGTGAACGTGTCAGGACAAGATGCACCACCCACCAAATTCTGAGGGCAGAGTCTATCCCACTACTTATTTTCTCTTCCCTATTCCCATTTTTTATTTTTCTCCCCATCTCTCTTTCCTCTTCAGAATCTGTTGGGCTACACTGCATCTCTTCCCTTTATCCTGCAGGCTGAGATCTTCCCTGGAAATACTGGAAAATAAAATATCTGTCTATTTGTCTACAGGTATGGGAAAGCCAAACCACGGAAGTTTTGAAATTCCTTGTGGATATCTGATTCTATGATAATCAATCAATTCACTATAGATCTGATTTAAAACATACCAATATAGACACAAATGAATTGCAAGTTTTTTTTTCAGTAAGTGAAAACTAGTTAATAAGGACTGACCTATAATAACCATAACTTGTAAAGGGGTATGATTATAATGATAATAAAACTTAACATTAGCAAATCAACATGGCGGTCCAAAGACAAGGAATAGGGAGATCACAGCAAATATAGACAATTAAAAGTATTGCCAGAGTTAGAAACCTTTGAAATGTGGATGACAGTCTTTGCCACAGTTTCTTAATCTAAATGTCAAGAGAGTAACAGAAATCCTTGATGATATACAGATGCATCAAATCCTGAGCAGAAACTCATGGTTTCTGGTCAGAGATTTAAGGTTAATCTAAGCCTTGTAAATACTTTTAAATATTATGGAATAGAACTTCTTCTCAATGAGTACCTACTACGTTGCTGCCCTATTGCTGCATAACAAACCACTTCAAAATTCAGTGGCTTCAAATAATTATTTATTGCTCAGATTTTGCAGTTTGGACGAGGGTTGGTAGGACAGCTTACTTCTCTACGTTTGACATCAGTAGGGGCACTTCTGGCATTGGAGGATTCACATCCAAGACAGCTCACTCACATGGCAGGCAAATTGTTGGCTATAAGCTGGGAACTGTCAGCCCAGGGCTTCAGTTCTTTTCCATAGGAGTCTCTCCATGGGCTGCTTAGGCTTCCTTATGACATGGCAACTGATTCCAAGAAGGAAATGGAAACTGTCAGTCCTCTTAAAGGCTGGACTTGAAATTGGCAGTGTGACTTCCGTCATGTTTGGTTGGTCAAAGCAGTCGGATTCAAGACTCAGGCTCAAGAGGATGGGGAATACATTTTTCTTTCTTTTCTTTTTACATTTTTCATATGTATAAATTCAGCCTTGGAAATATTAAGTAACTTACTAATATTATGTGGATGTAGAGAAGCTAGAAAAGAGAACTGAGGGAAATTTTCCTTTTCCTTTACCACCCAAGACCATTTGCCACTTCTGCTTCATGCAGAGTCCCTGGAGAAGAGAAGAGAAACAAGGGGGGGACAGGAACAGAAGGCATAAGGGAGAACTGCAGACATTGTCAAGAGAGTTGTTTCTCCAAACATCACACTTAAATGCAAGCTCTATGGGGGTAAGGACTGCTGTCTGCTTTGTTCACTACTATAGACCCCACACTAGCCTAGGACAGGTGCTTCACAAATATCTGTTGAATGAATGAATGAATGAATAGGCAGTATGAAAAGACCACCTCAAGTTCTAATCCAATGAACAGACTAGGTAGAGGATTTGGAATTGTATAAATATTTTATATAAGCAAAAATAGAATTAAATAAAAAATTAAAAAGCATCGTCTAAATATTGAAAACAAATAAACCCAAGTATATCAAATTGGTGGCATGACCACACAGAGAATCACTATTTCAAATAACTCTGAAACACAGCATTTTAACTCCATATCATGAGTGGGATATGCGATAAAAGCCTAAAGGTAAAAGAACCTAAAGGTAAAAGAAAATAAATTGTATCAGTTACCATACTGATAGTGATAGTATTTGAAATTACCATGTGTTTGTTAGACACTACAGCACGTAAATAATAATGAACCAAGGTTTTCAGCATGACAGCTAAATATAAAATCAAAGAAGTTGGGTAAAACTCTATACTTACAAATTTGAATTGGAAATTTCAATATGAATGCATATTTTTTTCTTTTAAAAAAAATATATTTCCCAGCTCTAGCCCCTAAAAGGGCCTGAAAACAGTAACAGTCTAGTAGCTTTGAGTACAACCTCCACCCAAATTGTGTCCTCTAAAGACTACATACTACAGAAAGAAGTCAGGACTGCTTGGAGAAACGACTGATTCCAGGAAACAGCAAGAATGTGTAAGATGATCCTGGGCCACTTCGTTGTGCAAGAAAGTGAAGAAATTATCAAGTACCACTGCAATCATATTTAAGGGTTACCATTTGCCGGGGTGGCTCAGTCAGTTGAGCGTCTGACTTTGGCTCAGGTCACGATCTCACGGTTCATGGATTTGTGGGTTCGAGCCCCGCGTCCGGCTCTGTGTTGGTAGCTCAGAGCCTGGAGCCTGCTTCACATTCTGTGACTTCCTCTCTCTCTGCTCCTCCCCTGCTCACACACTGTCTCTGTCTCAAAAATAAATAAAGACTTAAAAAAGTTTTTTTTAAATAAATAAAGGTTACAGTGGCCGTCAGAAGGGGCTCCAAATGGCCAAAGATGGATCAATTTGAGTAAAGAGAGTAACTGCAATGAATTACAAATATGAAATATTAAAAAAGATCTATTCGTTTATAATAAGTAAAATAATAACTCAAAAGACAAACATAGTTATCACTTTGGAGATTTCCTTTTTTTTAAAATTAATTAATTTATTTTTGAGAGAGAGCATGAGCAGGGGAAGGGCAGAGAGAGAGGGAGAGACAGAATCCCAAGCAGGCTCCATGCTGTCAGTTCAGAGTCTGATGTGAGCCTTGATCTCACAAACTGTGAGATCATGACCTGAGCTGAAACCAAGAGTCAAACACTCAAACCGAGTGAGCCACCCGGACGCCCCATCACTTTGGAGGTTTCGACCACACCAACTCATGATTCTTAAAACTAGTAAATAACAGGAAGGAACTAGCAATTAATCCTGCCTTTCCTGTATAAATTGGATTTCAGCATAACCAAATAGCATGAAAGAAAATTCTTGGTAGAAATATTCCTACTAAATAAATGCAAACAGAATGGTAGAATTAGATGGACACCACTTTGCAACCCCTAATAAAAGAATGAATCTAAGCGGTGAAAATCGAAGAATACTAAATCTGAAGGTGAAAAGCTAATGGTAGTTTTGCAATGGAGAGATCAGACTGACATACCCTGAACTCATTGACAAATCTTTTTCTTTTTTTAATGAAGGGTATATCAAGAGCTGTGAAGGGTCTGAGATTTTACCCCATTTGCAAGATAACAAATTAACCTGCCAAATTTCATGGAAGCTGATTAAATGTATAGACTCTGAGTTAAAGACTGTGATGTTTAATTTTATGTGTTGACTGGGCCATGGGGTACCCAGATATTTGCTTTAAACATTATTTTTGGGTGTGTCTGTGAGGTCGCTTCTGGATAAGACTAACATTTGAATCTGTAGACGGACTAAAGGTTGATTGCCCTCCGCAGTGTGGGTGGGCCTCATCTGCTCCACCCAAGTCCTGAATAGAACAAAAGGCTGAGCAAGAAAAAATTCTTTCTGTATTCAAGCTCAGCTGCCACAATTGGTCTTCTCCCACCTTCAGACTTGGATTCCAACTGAAACTTACACTATCAGCTTTCCTGCTTCTCAGGCCTTTGGACTCAGACTGGAACTTATACCTCCTGGGTTTCCCAGCTGCATGACTACAGATCTTGGCCTTGTCAGCCTCTGTAATCATATGAGCCAATTCCTTACAGTAAATAAGTCTCTCTGTCTGTCTCTGTCTCTGTCTGTCTCTCTCTCATGTGTGTGTACGTGTGTGTGTTTCTCTGGAGAATCCAGTCTAATACCAAGGACTATCAATTACAGCAATAAGCAGTGGCTATTTTTAGTATCATCATTTTTAAACTGGTTCCCTGAGCCCCAGTTCTAATAGAGCAACACAAAAAGGATCAGATGACCTTGTATATTTAGTGGGTTGTTTTACAGGACAGGAATCCCAAGTTTAGGGAATTCTGATATTTCATACTGTACAGCAAGCTTGTCTGTCCTTTGCTCCAGCAACAGATACTATCTCTTTCTTCTAAGACCGTTCATAGGCAAACATCCTTGAAAAGATAATATAGACAAAAAGCAGTTAAGCTTCTTTCTTGCAAAACATGGAGAAATGCAAGAGCCCCACGGAGAATTGTCTACCAACAGTCTAATCTGTGGATCAATCTTCACATCACTAAAAATGGGGCGTCTGATGTCTCCTGATGTGATACAATAAGAAGTACACAGCACCACCTAGGAGTCATCCTTGCCAAAGAGGAAGTATCTGGATCTCATCAAGTCTAGAGATCTCACTGCTAGCTTGAAAATAATAAAAGAACAGGTAGAACAAGGGAATAAAAGATCAAGTTGGGGGAGGAGGCGATCAGCCAAATCTAGAATATAGGAAATCGTATGCAATCAATGACCCAGTTCCTTCAACAAATCAGCGGAATTTTCGAAGATGGGAGGAGAAGGACAGACTCAGGAGAGGCACCTGGGTGGCTCAGTTGGTTAAACATCCGACTCTTGATCTCAGCTCGGGTCATGATCTCACGGTTTGTGGGTTCGAGCCCAATGTCAGCCTGCTTGGGATTCTCTCTCTGTACCTCCCCCACTTGCTCTCTCTCTCTCTCAAAAGAAATTAATAAACTTAAAAAAAGAGAGAGAGAGACTTCAGAAACAAGGCGATGTGTGGATCTTGTTTGATCCTAGCCTAAATGAATCAACTGTAGTATAGTTTTTAGAAAATGGAGAAGATATGAGCGTGGATGGGGAATTAAATATTATTAAAACTACATGAAAGAATTATTATTGCTAAGAGTTATGTTTTAAAAAATCCTTGTGTGTAAAGCTAATTACTGAACTATTTGTGGATAAAATGATATGATGTCAGCATTTGCTTTAAATTACCTTACCACCACCATCACCAACAACAAAAGTGGAAAGAGAAAGATGAAACATGACGCTATTAACTGTTAAAGCTGGTGATAGTACATGAAAGTTAATAATACTGTATTCACCTATTTAATTTTGAAATTTTCTGTTGAAAAGTTTAAGAAATAAAACTGTGGAAGAATGAAAAAAGCAAAAACAAAAGTGAGAGAAGTGAGTTACAAGCATAAAAGGTGGGGGGGGGGGGCGGGGGGAGGCCCTGGCAGAATTGCTTTAACTTAGACTTTAGTGGAACATCTCAGATATTTGGAAGCCTGCCCTTCAATTTTTTGACTTGAAATAACTTCCATTTTTCCTTTTCAATGTGAAATAGTTCATACCTTTTGTCCAATGAGAAGATAGAATTCCTATGGCCAAACAAACAAACAAACAAAAAAACCTTAAGTGAGGGAGATGAATGGAGGTAGGGAGAAACAGAGGAGCGAAGGGAGAGGGAGAGACTGATACAGATGTATCCCCTTTTCTCGTGGATTTTATAGTCTAACAGAGGAAACATCCGTTAATGCAATAGTTACATCTATGAGTGTTTAATTATTATTGGAGGTAAATGCTATGAAGTTATAGAGGATATTTCTATACGAATGAACAGCACAAGAACTTGTGAGGCAAAAACACCCACCCTAAGGAGTAACCCTGATGGTTCTGAGATCTGACGAATAAGCAGACGTTACATAGACGAAAGGGTTAGGGGAAAGCTGTTTAGGACAGTCAAGAGAGAAGGTGTTGACTTAGGATGCAGGGAGGAGAATACATTGAAGGGGGCACCAGAGTATACAAAGGAGGGAGACCCTAGGAGATCCCTGCAGTGGCCCCACCAGAAATACTGGTGGTTTATGCTAGAATAGTGACAATGGAGATAAAGAGAAGTGGACCCATCGGGCAGATATTTAGAGAGTAAAATTAATCCATCTCGGTGATGGATTAGATATGATGATGGGTATGGAAGTTTCATGTTATACTCAGTATTATTTCTGTGGTATACACCCAAAGCACTGACTTTTAGGGGCGGCTGTGCTAGTGCATCACTGGATGGGTTGAGTTGTAGGGTGCCAGGAAAAGGGACTGAATTGGTCCCCAAAAAGGACTGATCCAAGTATTTTACATGAAATCTGGAAGACTATTAGGAGAGAGCTGGGGATGCTGTCTAGCCCATGCACCACACTCACATATATTCACACCCACTGCCACACCCTGAGGAAAGAGGAATCACCTGAGGTCAGGAGATCTGGCTTGAGTTCTGGCTCTGGCTCTTAGAAGCTGGAAGACATTGGTCTATTCAAGTTTCTGGGTCAGGAACTCAGGTGCTGCCACTGAGGTCTATGGACCATGCGATCCTTGACTCATGTAATGGGCACTGGGCTGGAATCTTGAGAGGAAGAAACTGGGGGAGGTGGGAGGCATCCAAAGTAGTAGTTTAGATCTGGAAATGATGAGTTCCACAGTAATCCTTGGAGAGCAGGCTGGTCTTTTCTTATGAAATCACACAGTGGTCCTTTTTATTGTACAAATGTAAAGAAAAAACCCTCTATGAAATATTTCCACTCCAGAAGAGGATCTTTGCTTTCACTTTGCATAACCAAGGCCTGGTTCCCACTCCACCCATGAGAGGGAAAGACCCAGGATTGTCTAGCAGGCTAGAGTCTACTGTTTTCTCTAACAATTGTAGATCTGGAGAGAGGGGAGAAGTGTGCTGTGTAACAGCTCCCAGCTCTTACTGCTAGGCTTACTTTCATCCATGAATAACATCCCTTGGAAGGGAAAACAAAATCAAAATACAAGAGGTTCCCCAGTATAGTGTTTATTGCACAAAGCACTGGACTTAAAGACAAAAGACCAAGGGGCACCTGGGTGGCTCAGCTGGCTAGGCGTCAGACTTCAGCTCAGGTCATGATCTCACAGTTGGTGGTTTGGAGCCCCACGTTGGGCTCTGTGCTGACAGCTCAGAGCCTGGAGCCTGCTTCGGATTCTGTGTCTCCCTCTCTCTCTGACCCTCCTCCACTTGTGCTCTGTCTCTCTCTGTCTCTCAAAAATAAATAAAAATGTTAAAAAAAAAAAAAGACAAAAGACCAAGAGTCAAAACTCTTCACGTCCACTTACTAGCTGTGTGATCGTGTACAAATTTCATATTCTCTGCATCTCCCTTTCCTCATCTGTGGAACTATGATAATAAAGTCCCCTCCTCACCAGGTAATTATGGTGATTGAATGCAACACTCTGTGAAGAAACTCAGCATAAATGATTAAAGAGGGGTTGATTGATAGTTGCTTTCTTTCTGCTGAAGAGTATAATTTTTTCAGTCATGTGTCCTTGTTCTACAGGGAAAACCAAAGAAAGGAAATACACTTTAAGTAGGATCATGCAGCATGTGTACTCAGTCTGTCTCCAGTCACTTCTGAGCCTTAAAGAACACTAACCAGCCAAACCCAAACATCTCAAAGCCTGGCCCTTCAAGTTGGCATGCTGGAGGACAGCCTGCTGCAACTCTGCTTGGTCAATCAAGGTTCTGGCTTTATGCCACCCTTGTTGGACACACTAGCACAGCCTTGACACATTGGTGATGAACAAGCATAACATTTGTCCTGCAGTTGTAGGTGCTGGAAACCAAGGTTCATCCCACTGATACACTTGTTGACTGCGAAAGCTTTGCTGAGTCCTAATGAAAGAAGATTTTAACTGCCTCCATTTTCACCCCTCCAAACTTTCTAATTGATTAAGTTCTTTCCAGCTTATCTCTTAATGGGCAAAAGACTCCTCAGGCAGGACATCTCTTGATGGGAACAAAACTACCCTCTCAGGCAGTAAGGACTCTCCTGAGCCAGGAAGACCCCATGTGACTGACCCCAAGACAATGATCGACTTGAATTTTACTGCCCACCTGCATGTAGCTTTCTCCCACATTTTTCTTATATAAATCTGGAAGTACTTTTGGCCCCTTGAAGACAGTCTTTGAGACGCTAGTCTGTGGTCTTCCCGATGTTGGCCTCACTGAAATAAATTCCTTTCTTGTTTCACCGCCACTAGTCTCCCTGCCTTTGGCTTTTGTCCATGGTGAGTGGCAGAATCTGATCTTTTGGGGTCCCCAGAGCCGGGTGCTCTGGCAACGCTGAACTTTGGCTACACTAATGAACAATTCTACCTTGCTTATGACTAGGAGTGATCAACTACAGATTCTAAACTGGAACTCTCCTAGATTTGAGTGAAAACATGTTAATCCAGTATTTCTCAAGGTGTGGTCCCTGGGCCACCTGCTCCTGAAACTTCCAGGGGTCTCATTAAAACGGAGGCGATCCCCAGAGCTACTGAATCAGAATCTCTAGGTGTGGGCTCAGGGATCAGCATGTTAACCTTCACCACAGGAGTTTGGATGCTCATTAAAATTTGAGGGCCCGTTAAACAAACCCTTTCAAACTACTAAGGCTTAAAGGGCTATATGTAATAGATAATACTTCAAGCCAGAACAGTGTTTAAGTATACTGAAGTGCTGAATTCCAAAATATTGGTTATAATTTTAAAACGGAGTGCAATCTGAGGGGTGCCTGGGTGGCTCAGTCAGTTAAGTGTCCAACTTCAGCTCAGGTCATGACCTCACAACTCTTGAGTTTGAGCCCCGCGTCAGTCTCTGTGCTGACAGCTCAGAGCCTGGAGGCTGCTTCAGATTCTGTGTGTGTCTCTCTCTCTGTCCCTCCCCTGCTCACGCTCAGTCTCTCTCTCTCTCTCTCAAAAATAAATAAACGTTAAAAAAAATGGAGTGAAATATGAAATGTGTAAACTGGTGGCAAAATCTGATTTTTGATATTTTACTACATTAATCAAACACATTGGTTGTACTAAAATGGGCAGGTCTGTCCATAAGGTAATAAAAACGATTTACTAATGGCTTCAATAGAGTGTTACATCAGTCTCTGATAATTAGAAGAAGCACAGTAGATAACCACTTGCCACGTGTAACAAGTGAATGTGAACCTTTCTTTTAGGCTTTTCCTTGCCTGCTATGAACTTAGAATTGGATTTAAGTAGGAAAAACACTTGACATTATACTGAGTAGCAGAATCTCCACTTCAAGCTTCATTAAAGAGAATACATGCCATCTCTTCCTCTTCCATATCCCTTAGTTAAGATATAAATTTGGTCAGTGGGGCTGGAGCCAAAGAGGCAGGCTGTGTGGTTAGGACATTGGTTACACACAGGAGAACTGACCGTTGGATTGGAATTGAAGGAATCAGCAGAAATTCATGGTTTTTAACATATACACATAGATGGAGAGATGAATGGATGGATGGATAGATAGATAGATGGATAGATATGGATGTGTATATGTGTGAGTGTGTCATATTTCCTAGTCTGCTGAGAAGACCTAAAAGCCATGACATTCCAGTACTAATGATCACCATGGTCATGGTTTCTAAATTACATTCTCCACTAAAAGAAACCAGGACACTTTAAAGAAATGACTGATTTCAGGGCTGCTGCAGGGAAATAGCAGATGAGCCTAGAATGTGGTGTTGTGCCAGAAAGTAAAGAAGTGTTCAGAGAATGTTGGGGCGTGTCAAAAGGACATAGGAGCCAGCCTGAGGCGCTAATAAGGAGAGCAACAGGTAATAACACACTGAATAAAACAGAAATCCATGGGGCGCCTGGGTGGCGCAGTCGGTTAAGCGTCCAACTTCAGCCAGGTCACGATCTTCTGGTCCGTGAGTTCAAGCCCCGCGTCAGGCTCTGGGCTGATGGCTCGGAGCCTGGAGCCTGTTTCCGATTCTGTGTCTCCCTCTCTCTCTGCCCCTCCCCCGTTCATGCTCTGTCTCTCTCTGTCCCAAAAATAAATAAAAAACGTTGAAAAAAAAATTAAAAAAAAAAACAACAGAAATCCATGAGTCCGTACAGATAAAAATTAATTTATAAATAAGTGAAAGGAAATGAATTATAAGGATTCTAAATAATAAATATAGAGGGAATATTGGAATTAGAAAATCACCACTTGGAAACTATCATGGCACTAATTTATTTAATTCTGAAATCACCAGTGGGTGCTAAGACTAATGAGTGAAAATTTGATGAAAACATAATATTTAGACAATCCCAAAGGATCTGCCCACAAAACACTTATTCATTGCTTTTTAATAAATGAGTAATAGTTATTCATTTTATAATAAAATAACCAGGAAGATAACCAAGGGACAAAAGGGAGCAGCAACAGTAATGGGACAAATAAACACTATGTGCCTCCTGATATTATACACTGAGAGGAACACACATCACTTCCATAGTATTCCTGCCAGAAATGTATAATCTGAATCCAATCATAAGGAGACACCAAAAAGAAAAAAAATTGAGAAACATTTCACAGAGTAAATTTTTAAAACTGTCAATGTCACAAAAGATAAGGAAAGACAGGAAAGACTAGGGAACTGTTCTATATTGAGAGAAACTAAAAGAAATGACAACTAAATATAACACATGATCCTAGATTGGATCCTGGACTATTAAGGATATTACTGGGTCACTATTGGGACAGTCAGCAAATTTTGAGTGCGGTCTGTGGATTAGATGATAGCATTGTTCAACATTAATTTCTTGTAGTTATATAAAAGAGAGCATTTATTTTTAGGAATTATACATTGAAGTATTAAGGGGGAATAACTCAAATGGTTTAGGAAAAATTAGGAATATCCATGAAAGAGGAAATGATAAAGCAAAAGTGGTAAAATGTTAAGGTAGAGGAGGCAAAATTTGTCAATGTCTTGACATGTTCTTTCTCTAAGGCTTGCATATTAAACTGACAAAAGACAGATTAACAGGAGAAAAAGATTTATTCATGTACACATGGGAGCCAGTAAAAGAAGTAGCTGGCTTCTTAAATGGTTTAAGGTAAAGGCCTATAGAGTAAAAGCTTGGTTGGTGAACATAATTCATTCCAGAAACATGCTTGTAATCCAAAGCACTTGTATATCACAGTGAATTTCCCCATAAGAAATAAGGGGAACTCAGATGATTTGTTCCACAACCCAAAAATATTCATATAAAAATGATTATAGTACTGGAATATAATATAAAATAATAAAGAAAATACAAAATAGAAAGAAAGGTAAATAAATTAACCTGCACTTACCTTGAAAAGCATCATGACTGGTGTGAGGGAGACCAGAGAGAGGAGTGTTATTGTGTAGAATGACTTTCACTATCACTACCGTACTCACTGCTATCTATTGGCTCAATGGAATTTTGTTCTGCATGGGGGCCATTGTATACATGCATATGGATGTTGACTACAGTACATTATTAATAAACTCTTGTCAGATCACAACCAACACTGCAGATATACAAACAATAATAAGAATATTATGAGCAATTATATGCCAATAAATTGGGCAATCTGGAAGAAATGGACAAATTCCTAGAAATATATAAACTACCAAAATGGAAACAGGCAAAAATAGAAAATTTGAACAGACCATAACCAGTAAAGAAATTTAATTAGTGATTTTAAAAAATCTCCTAAAAAACAAAAGGCCAGGGCTGAATGGCTTTCCAGGGGAATTCTACCAAACATTTAAAGAAGACTTAACACCTATTCTTTTGAAGCTGTTCCAAAAAATAGAAATGGAAGGAAAACTTCCAAACTCATTCTCTGAGGCCAGCATTATGTTGATTCCAAAACCAGACAGAGACCCCCACTAAAAAGGAGAACTCTAGACCAATGTCCCTGATGAATATGGATACGAAAATTCTCAACAAGATACTAGCCAACCAGATCCAACAATACATTAAAAGAATAATTCACCACAATCTAGTGGGATTTATACCTGGGAGGTAGGGCTCGTTCAATATCCACAAATCAATCAATGTGAAACATTAATAAGAGAAAGTGTAAGAATCACATGATCCTCTAAATATATGCAGAGAAAGCATTTGACAAAACACAGCATCCTTTCTTGATAAAAACCCTCAAGAAAGTAGGGACAGAAGGATCATACCTCGGGACCCCCGGGTGGCTCAGTTGGTTAAGTATCTGACTTCAGCTCATGTCATGATCTCACAGCTCCTGGTTTCAAGCTCCACATCTTGCTCTGGGCTGACAGCTCAGAGCCTGGAGCCTGCTTCATATTCTGACTCTCCCTCCCTCTGCCCCTCCCTTCTCACGCTCTCTCTCTCTCTCTCTCTCAAAAATAAATAAAAACATTTAAAAAGAAAGAAAGAAAGATCATACCTCAAGATCATAAAAGCTATATACGAAAGACCCACCACTAATACCATCCTCAATGGGGAAAAACTGAGAGCTTTCCCCCCAAGGTCAGGAACATGAGGGATGTCCACTCTCACCACTGTTATTTAACATAGTATGGAAGTCCTAGCCTCAGCAATCAGGTAACACAAAGAAATAAAAGGCATCCAAATTGGCAAAGAGGAAGTCAAACTTTCACTCTTTGCAGATGACATGATACTCTATATGGAAAACCCAAAAGATCCCACCAAAAACTGCTAGAACTGATTCATGTATTCAGCAAAGTTGCAGGATATAAAATCAATGCACAGAAATCGGTTGCATTTCTATACACCAATAATGAAGCAGCAGAAAGAGAAATCAAGGAATTAATCCCATTTACAATTGCACCCAAAACCATAAAATACCTAGGATTAAACCTAACCAAAGAGGTGAAAAATCTATACCCTGAAAACTATAGAAAGCCTTTGAAAGAAACTGAATAAGACACATAAAAATGGAAAAATATTCCATGCTCATGGATTGGAAGAACAAATATTGTTAAAATGTCGATACTACCCAAAGCAATCTACACATTCAATGCAATCCCTATCAAAATAACTCCAGCATTCTTCACACAGCTAGAAAAAATAATCCTAAAATTTGTATGGAACCAGAAAAGACCCTGAATAGCCAAAGTGGTCTTGAAAAAGAAAACCAAAGCAGGAGGTATCACAATTCCAGACTTTTACCTGTATTACAAAGCTGTAACCATCAAGACAGCATGGTACTGGCACAAAAACAGACACTCAGATCAATGGAACAGAATAGAGAACCCAGAAATGGACCCACAAACATATGGCCAACTAATCTTTGACAGAGCAGGAATGAGTATCCAATGGAAGAAAGACAGTCTCTTCAGCAAGTGGTGCTGGGAAAACTGGACAGTGACATGTAGAAGAATGAACCTGGACCACTTTCTTACACCATACACAAAAATAAACTCAAGATGGATTAAAGACCTCAATGTAAGACAGGAAGCCATCAAAATCCTCAAGGAGAAAGCAGGAAAAAACCTCTTTGATCTTGGCCACAGTAACTTCTTACTCAACATGTCTCTAGAGGCAAGGGAAACAAAAGCAAAAATAAACTACTGGGACCTCATCAAAATAAAAAGCTTCTGCACAGCGAAGGAAACAATCAGCAAAACTAAAAGGCAACCGACAGAATGGGAGAAGATATTTGCAAACGATGCGTCAGATAAAGGGTTAGTATCCAAAATCTATAAAGAACTTATCAAACTCAACACCCAAGAAACAAATAATTCAGTGAAGAAATGGGCAAAAGACATGAATAGACACTTCTCCAAGGAGGACATCCAGATGGCCAACTGACACATGAAAAATGCTCCACATCACTCATCATCAGGGAAATAAATACAAATCAAAACCACAATGAGATACCGCCTTACACCTGTCAGAATGTCTCACATTAACAACTCAGGCAACAATAGATGTTGGCGAGGATGCGGAGAAAGGGGATCTCTTTTGCATTGTTGGTGGGAATGCAAGCTGGTGCAGCCACTCTGGAAAACAGTATGGAGGTTCCTCAAAAAACTAAAAATAGAACTACCCTACGACCCAGCAATTGCACTACTAGGCATTTATTCACAGGATACAGGTGTGCTGTTTCAAAGGGACACATGCACCCCCACGTTTATAGCAGGACTATCAACAATAGCCAAAGTATGGAAAGAGCCCAAATGTCCATCGATGGATGAATGGATAAAGAAGATGTGGTATATATATATATATATATATATATATATATATATACACACACACACACAATGGAGCATTACTCAGCAATCAGAAAAGAATGAAATCTTGCCATTTGCAACTACGTGGATGGAACTGGAGGGTATTATGCTAAGTGAAATTAGTCAGTCAGAGAAAGACAAATATCATATGACTTCACTCATATGAGGACTTTAAGGTAAAAAACAGATGAACATAAGGGAAGGGAAGCAAAAATAATATAAGAACAGGGAGGGGGACAAAACATAAAAGACTCTTAAATATGGAGAACAAACTGGGGGTTACTGGAGGGGGTGTGGGAGGGGGGATGGGCTAAATGGGTAAGGGCCACTAAGGAATCTACTCCTGAAATCATTGTTGCACTGTATGATAAGTAACTTGAATATAAATTTTAAAAGATAAATTAAATAAAGAAAAAAGAAAAGAAAAGAAAAGAACTGTCCATTGGTGCATTGCAGTGACAAAAAATACACTAGTGCCAGTTGTGGGCACCTTCCAGCATTCTGAAAAATCACTGATTTCTACCATGGCCTGAGACGGAGCATCTGAGCATGGGAGACGATCACCCACAGTCCCGCAGTGAGAGAAAGAGAGAGGCAGAGAGAAAAGAACCGTTGGCTCAGTTGTGAGCATGTGACATTAGGCATCACGTGCTACCAGTTTCGCAAGACATTGCTCGCCTATCAAGTTAAAATTTGTTAGAAATGTTTGCTGTCTTCCAGAACACTGGAACACTCACAGAACAAGTTAGTCGCAATCCAAGGCTTTATTGTATACGAAACTTGATAGAAGGAAAGGTGAGAGAAAGACTTTTCTGCGAGGAATAAATAGGTTTCTTTAGGACAAACAAATGGGTGTTTAGAACAATCGAGAGATAAGAAAGTGATAGTGTTTGTCAATATAGGTATGAATGGTTTTTCTGTCTCCCTCAGGGACAAAAAAACTCCTGGGTGAAGGAATTTGGGTTAGACTTTATTTATGTTTTCCCTTCTGGGAGTAGATCTTCCCAAAAGAAGGAATTTATTTTACAGAAATTGCCGCTTTTAGTTAGATCAGGAAAGCTCCAAAAACGCTTCTTTCTGCATCTCTTTATTCTCAAATCATCTTGATACCAACTCTGAGGTTCTGAGTGGTTACCTACATTAACAATTGGGAAACCTCTTTTTTTTTTTTTTTTTAGAGAGAGAGAAAGCATGCACAAGCAGGGCAGAGAGAGAGAGAAAGAGAGAGAAAGAATCTTAAGCAGTCTCCACACACAATGTGGAGCCTGCTGAGGGGCTTGATCTCACAACCCTGGGATCACAATGTGAGCCAAAATCAAGATTCGGACTCTCCACCAACTAAGCCACCCAGGTGTCCCAACAATTGGGCTATCTTGATGGACGATATGTAGGAGTCCTTTGTATTATTATTTGAAAATTTGAAATTATTTCAAAATAAGTTTTTAATGTGTACCCTAACCTCATAAATTGGAAATTTAATTTAAAAAAATATATATATATAGTCATCTTGCTTTATTCAAGTGCCAACCCTGAAGGGAAGATTAAATATAAAAGGAAAGATTTTTTTTTAATTTTTATTTATTTATTTATTTATTTATTTATTTATTTTTAATATATGAAATTTATTGTCAAATTGGTTTCCATACAACACCCAGTGCTCATCCCAAAAGATGCCCTCTTCAATGCCCATCACCTACCCTCCTCTCCCTCCCACCCCCCATCAACCCTCAGTTTGTTCTCAGTTTTTAAGAGTCTCTTATACTTTGACTCTCTCCAACTCTAACCTCTTTGTTTTTTTCATAAAAGGAAAGATTTAATTTCCATAAATAAGTGAGTAGTAAATGTCTACCCTTGAGGAAGAGAGCCCTGTAAGGAACATTAGTAACTCAATCCAGGAGGAACAAGGTATTGTCCAGGATGCTCAGAGCTCTTCAGGAAGAAATGCAGCCCCACCTGTCAGACAACAGATCTCAGGCTGAGTGTAGGATAACCCCTTAGCTGAAGCCTCTGCTGACAGCTTCCTGGTATATAACCCTTTGCAAAGATGACCTGGGTCCACAGTTTGATTCTCTTGCCCAAATTCCCTTCTTAGAAACTTACATAATATACAGATCTTCACGTTAAAATAACAGGTCCTTGCTTTTTTTACTTTGCGGAATGCAAGTCCCGATATTTTCCACTAATAACAATAATAATACAAGCAATTCACATGTATTAAATACTTACTCTGCGTCAGGCCCTCTGCTAAATATGTTACATGCATTGTTTTATTTAATCATGCCCATTTCTCTGTGAAATAAGGACTATCATTATTCTCTTCCTTTTACAGAAGAGGAAACCAGATGCTCTGAGTGATTAAACTCTCCAGGATCACAAAGCTGTTAAGTGGCTGCATCTGGGTTTGAACCCAGACTTTCCAATATCAAAGCAGATACAATTAACCATGATATAAGATGCTGTGCTATGCCTCAACATTCTCGGGTTCCCTCTAGACTCCAGTTTGTAGTAATAACTCAGGGTCAAAATTCTGTGACATATATACCATCTCAGTTAAGAGAAATCCTGAGGTGCCCAGATGGAAGTCATCTCAACACAAACCCAAGAAAGAGGGGAAGTGCTCTGCAAATAAGAGCTACCTTAGGTCAAAGCCGATTCCCATACTGCCAATGCCTTTGGTTGCTTCATTGCCGTGGCAAACTGGTAAGTGTTAGCTATCTTTAGTTCGCATTGGTTAAAGGGCTGACAGAAGAGGTTGTTTATAAAAGATACTGAAGAATACCCATCTCCAATTTTAATTAATTTTCCTTTATATTCTTAATTAGAGACTCTTGACTCAACATCCTTATTTCCTCACCTGAGTATTACATATGGCAAATAGCTACTCCTGAACGGTATCTACTAAAATAAAATGGGAGTATCAAGGGCCAGGACCCAACTAGAAGAAAATCATGATCCCCAACTCCTAGTTCAGTCCTAGGAGTTCTCAAACTTCTTTTCTGCTTCCATACACAATGGATGATAGTTAAAGTGTGACACACGTCCTTATACATTTTCTGGAGGAATGCTACCCATTTCTCTTTCATTCAAGAAAGGATATCAGAATCATGTGAACTCAAGTGACATCATTACAGGGATGCCATTAACTCTAATTTATGAAGAAGAACACCTTTTGTAAACTTCTATGTGTTAACTATCATCAAGAGTAAGTCACAAGAAGCTAGGGAAATGATATGTTATTTGTATATATTCTAGGTTAAATTTATTGCTTCCTATTAAGCGCTATTGTATTTTTCCCTCTTCTTTTTCATTACTTCATTTTACCTAGATCACCATCATAGCTGATTTGGGGGAAGCATAGTAGAAGCATGAAGTCTATTAGAAATTTCTTCTGCCCAAGAATTCATACTTATCAAGTCTGGATCTCTTCATCGTCAGCTGGGAGACAGGGATGGTGAGGACTGAGATATAGAAAGCAAGGCTAAGAATCTCTCTCATTCTCTCTCTCTCTCTATCTCACACACACACACACACACACACACACACACACACACATACACACACACACAGATTTATTGAAGTATAATTGACAAATAAAAATGATATGTATTTAATGGGGTGCCTGAGTGGCTCAGTCAGTTATGTGTCCAATCTTGATTTCTGTTCAGGTCATGATCTCATAGTTTGTGACATCAGACCTGCATCAGGCTCTGTTCTGACAGGGCGGATCCTGCTTGGGATTCTCTCTCTCCCTCTCTATGCCCTTCCCTGCTCACACATGCACTCTGTCTTTCTCTCTCCAAAAATAAACATTTTTTAAAAATTGTATGTATTTAAGGTGTACCACTTGATGTTTTGATATACATATACATTGTGAAATGATCACTGCAATCAAGATAAATAACATATCCATCACTTCACATAGTTACTATTTCCTGTTTCCCTTTTTCGTATGTGTGCTGAGAACACTTAAGGTCCATGCTCTTAGCAAGTTTCAAGCATACAATACAAGGTTGTTAACTGTCACTTTGCAGTATGTTAGTTCTCCAAAACTCATTCATCTAGCATAAGTGGAACTTTGTACCCCTTGACCAACATCTTCCCATTCCCCATCCTCCACCCCCAGCTTCTGCCAACCACCATTCTACACACTGCTTCTGTGAGTTTGACTATTTCAGTTTCCTCATATAAGTGAGATCATGCAGTATTTGTCTTTCTATGTCATCCCCACATACAGGACTTCTCTGGTTGTAGACCATTATCATCTAGGCCTTGGTGGCCTGACTTTGGTCACATTTGTCTCAAAGGTGACAGGTTACAGATCAAGGTCCAAAAGGATCAGAGGATGGGTTCTTCAGCCCAGGTGGCAGCCACTAATTGTGTTGTCTTATATTTGGATTCTACCCTTATATTCCCAGACTTCAGAGAGCCGCGCAGGTTGATGTCACAGGTACTCCAAGCTCTGTCCTTGGTCTGCCTATGTGACATAGGCTCTGAATACTTCATTATTAAATGATGATGATGTTGATGATGACAAATTTGAGTACATCATGTCATAGCTATTGGTAATGTTTAATCATTGCCACAAATATATGAAGTAATTTTTATTATTTCTATTTTCCAGATGAGAAAATTGAGGTTTGAAGTGTTTAAATAACTCATCTAAAGTCAAACAGAGACTTTATTTATTTATTTATTTATTTATTTAAATTCAAGTTAGTTGACATACGGTGTAGTATGGGTTTCAGGAGTAGAACCCAGTGATTCATCACTTACATATAACATTCAGTGCTCATCCCAACAAGCTCCCTCCTTAATGCCCTGCACCCATCTAACCCATGCCCCCATCTTCCTCCCCTCCAGCAACCCTCAGTTTGTTCTCTGTATTTAAGAGTCTCTTTATGGTTTGCCTCCCCCTCTGGTTTTGTCTTATTTTTCCTTCCTTACACTATGGTCATCTGTTGTGTTTCTTGAATTCCACATATGAGTGAAATCATATGATATTTGTCTTTCTCTGTCTGACTTATTTCACTTAGCATGATACCCTCCTGTTCTATCCACATTTTGCAAATGGCAAGATTTCATTCTTTTTTTATTGCCAAGTAGTATTCCCTTGTATCTATATACAACCTCATCTTTATCCATTCATCAGTTGATGGACATTTGGGCTCTTTCCATAATTTGACTATTGTTGATAACACTGTTATAAACATTGGGGTGCATGTGCTCCTTCAAATCAGCATTTTTATATCTTTTGGATAAATACCTAGTAGTGCAGTTGCTGGGTCATAGGGTAGTTATATTTTTAATTTTTTGAGGAAGCTCCATACTGTTTTCCAGAGTGGCTGCACCAGTTTGCATTCCCACAACAGTGCAAAAAGGTTCCTCTTTCTCCACATCCTTGCTAACATCTGTCGTTGCCTGAGTTGTTAATTTTAGCCATTCTGACAGGTGTGGGGTGGTATCTCATTGTGGTTCTGATTTGTATTTCCCTGATGATGAATGATGAGTATTTTTTCATGTGTCTGTTAACCATCTGGGTGTCTCCTTTGGAAAAGTGTCTATTTATGTATTCCTTCCATTATTCACTGGATTATTTGCTTTTTGGGTGTTGAGTTTGATCATTTCTTTACAGATTTTGGATACTAACCCTTTATCTGATATGTCATTTGCAAGTATCTTCTCCCATTCTGTTGGTTGCCTTTTAGTTTTGCTGATTGTTTCCTTCACTGTGCAGAAGCTTTTTATTTTGATGAGGTCCCAGTAGTTCATCTTTGCTTTTGTTTCCCTTGCCTCGAGAGACATGTCTAGTGAGAAGTTGCTGTGGCCGAGGTCAAAGAGGTTGTTGCCTGTTTTGTCCTCTAGAATTTTTGTGGTTTCCTATCACATGTTTAGGTCTTTCATCCTAAAGACCTTTTATCCATTTTGAGTTTATTTTTGTTTATGGTGTAAGAACATGGTCCAGTTTCATTCTTCTGCTTGTCACTGTTCAGTTTTCCCAGCACCACTTGCTGAAGAGACAGTCTTTATTCCATTGGATATTCTTTCCTGTTTTGTCAAAGATTAGTTGGCCATATATTTGTGGGTCCATTTCTGGGTTCTCTATTCTGTTCCACTTATCTATTTGCCTGTTTTGTGCCAGTACCATACCGTCTTGATGATTACAGGTTTATAATACAGCCTGAAGTCCAGAATTGTGATGCCTCCAGCTTTGGTTTTCTTTTTCAAGATTGCTTTGGCTATTCAGGGTCCTTTCTGGTTCCATACAAATTTTAGGATTGTTTGTTCTAGCTCTGTGAAGAATGCTGGTGTTATTTTGATAGGGATTGCATTGAATATGTAGATTGCTTTGGGTAGTATCGACATTTTATACCACAGTCTATACATTTTATAGACATTTTAACAATATTTGTTCTTCCAATCCATGAGCATGGAATGTTTTTCCATTTCTTTGTAACACACACATGATTTGAACCCAAATCTCATTGACTCCCAAGCAGTGCTTTTCACCCTGACTTGATTTTGACTGGGTTGATTTTGCCCTTTCAATATCCTTCCCCTAAACCTAGACCCTGGCAGCAGCTCTGGTTTTCCTGCCACAGTCCTCCAATATTCCATCATCCTTGACAGGCAGAAACACAAAGATGGTCAGTATTGGCGCCATTTTCTAAAAGGGCCTCAGTCTCTCCACAAGTCTCTTGAGTCCTCCAAGCATGCCTATGTTGCAAACGGGCTTCCTGGAAAAGCAGACCGTGGGATGGAGGTCAGCATCCTGAAGTTTGTCAGGAAGTACTCTTAGGGAGCAGGATTGAGCAGAGATGGCTGGGCTGGCATGCAGCCCCCACCAAGTCTCAGCCAATCGAAGGGGCGTTCTGGTGCTGGGATGGCTATTGAGCACAGGGCCACCGGCCTTTCCTGCCCGCATTACTCAGGCTTTGGATATGCGCTGCCCTAGGAAGGCACGGAACATTGAGCACAGCAGATCTCTTTGGCTGAGATAGTTCCTGAGGGAGGCTGACAGCTGAGGATTGTGCGGGCAGAACTCCCAGTAGCAGGGAAGATTAAGGGGGTATTTCCGAGGGAGCTTTGTAGATGACACCTCCTCCAACACACACACACACACACACACACACACACACACACACACATCCACGATACTCACAAATGCCTTTGGAATTTTGTCTTTCAGAGGAAGGACAAAGAGAGGCTCCAAGATGCTGGTTATGACCCGAAAAGAGAAAATTGGGCTGCTGAACAGATCCAGCCAAGTTGCACTACTCGTGTCGCCCAGTTTTCAGCTGCTTACAAGTGAGAGGACTTCTCCCTTGTTTCCTAATGACTCTTTCAAAATTTGCCTTCTGGAGCTCTGACTCACCACACATCTGAAAGCTTATTTAAGTGTTTCCAAGCTTCCCGTTCGAATATAGGGAGTCTACTGGGAGAATACAAATAACTCTAGGACCCCCTGGCCTTCAGTTAGCCCCTTCTCCTCCCTTCTCTAGACTTCTGCCATCTTGGACCTCACAGACTATGTGATGTGAAAGGAGTGGAGATTTTTCTCTACAGTGCTAGATGCCATGACTGGTACATAGTGGGTGCTCAGTACAGGTCAGCTGCCCAAATGATGTGTTCTAGCTGGGGATTTAAACGCCTCTTCTATTTTGGGATGAGCACTGGGTGTTGTATGCAAACCAATTTGACAATCAATTTCATATATTAAAAAAATAAAAAATAAAATAAAACAAAATAAAATAAAAACCACACACACACACACACACACACACACACACACACACACACAAAACACCTCTTCTAATCCTTGCAACAATCCACCACTCAGTCCCTCAGTCTTTGTGCTGAATGGTTGCCCACTGTCTGCCCAGTGCAGATTCATTTTCCAGGCTCGGACTTGGTACCAAAAGGATTGAAATTACTTCCCAGGTGTCCCTCTACCTAGGCATCCAAACACATAAGCTAGCTGGTAATTAATTTAGTTAAATCCTTAAGGCCTAAAAAAAATTAAAAAAAATAAAAACCGAGCTCACACATAGCATTCCAAAGAGAATTCAGTACTTCCCAACAAAGTCAAAAATACGGTTGACTCACATACAACACGCAGAAAAGTCAATCACAGTTTCCCCTTAGTGAAGGCAAACTAAGCAAAAAAGCTACCTATCTTTAGAGGTAGATGCAATGATTTTTGCTAACACTGTATTTTGGAAAGATAATATCCTTACAAGATTTTTAAATGTCTTTTTGTAAGAAATAAAATCATTCTGTGTTAAGACTCAGAACCCTCTCTATATCAATTCACAAAAATCTCTAATATTCTTTCCCTTTCTTCTGTCTATTTAAATGACAAGACTCTTGGCCCTTTTGCTTCCATCAATTTTTGTTTTTTGGCCTTCTCCTTGCTGTCAAGAGGCTGATGTGACTGAAAAGATGTGTCCTGTTCTTGGCTCTGCCAGCAGATGGGCTGTATAGCTGACTTGACAAGTTTCTTTGGGTGGGGGAGACAGAAGTGACATATCAGGTGGCCAAGGAATGGGAAAATTTAGGTTATGGGTTAGAAAAACTTGAAAATGTATACTGTAAGTTTTAAAAGCACCATCAGGTTTTGTTTTTTTTTTTTAAGTTTATTTATTTTTGAGAGAGAGAGAAACAGAGAGCAAGCAAGGGAGAGGCAGAGAGAGAGGGAGACAGAATCTGAGGCAGGGTCCACGCTCTGACCTGTCAGCACCAGAGCCCGATGCGTTACTCGAACCCACGAACACAAGATCATGACCTGAGCCCAAGGCAGATGCTTAACCGACTGAACCACCCAGGTGCCCCAAGCACTGTAAGTTTTAAAGCACTAAAGTTATTCCTCATAACTGAAGTTACGTGCAAATAACTTTAAAACTAAATAAGCGTCCAACTGCATTAGGTTTTATGAAAAGTTATTTCATTTGGGACAAAGTATATACATCAGATATCTCAATTTCCATCCAACTTTCTTCTTCAAATTTATAGGTCTCATTTACAACTTAGGGTTAATTGTAATGTGTCTGAGGATTTGAATGTTTGACATGATAAAAAGAATCTTTATGTTCATAATACAGTAGGCCTTTGCTTGTTTCTCTTTTTAAAAGAGCAGGACAAAAATTCAGAAAGAAAAATATCTGGGATCTTACTGATTCTTCAGAGTTTTTTGCCTTCTTAACATCTCTGCAATCATAAAACAAAACAGTTTGGCAATTACCTCTGCATTCCACACAGAGCTTCAGGGTGGCCCGTAAGCCTCACAAAAGCCATTTGACTGGCCCTGTCTTCTTTGTGCTTAATGTGATGGCTGGCCCAGAGCAGGTCCCCAGTAACTGTTTAATAGGTAATGGAAAGAGCTGTTGCCTCATGGCAGGAA
Organism: Panthera pardus; assembly: GCF_024362965.1. NCBI lineage: Eukaryota > Metazoa > Chordata > Mammalia > Carnivora > Felidae > Panthera > Panthera pardus. The sequence goes on along the minus strand of NW_026526810.1, from coordinate 96,675,248 downwards.
ATAATCTCTCATGACCTGATGATGTAAAGGTAAAGAACATTGGCAGGAGATGCACACATCCATGAAGAATGTTGGAAGAGGAGAGAAAGGGAGGGAGGGAAATACACAGATTGTCTACCAGTTAACACCTTTGATCCTTTTGATGATGTTAAGTCTGAAAACTTCTGTTGTGCACTTTAAAAAGTAATCTGCATCCATTAATACTTTTAGGTAATAAGCATTTATTTTATGCCTAATATGTTCCAGGCACTGTTCTAGGCAGTGAAAAAATACAGCCATGGACAAATTCCCCACTGTCATGGAGTTATACTTCAGTGGAACCTGTATCACCAACCTGAAAGGCCAATAGTGATAACCCCACTTTTATGAGTAGGGAAATGACACAGGTTTTCTTCCATACTATGCCTGACATGCCTGAACTGTCCGGTGTTATCAAGTGGCACCGTTTCTGTATATTAGCATCCAAATGTATTTAAAGGCAGCTTTATAGACAAACCCAATCACTTTACACTGTATAACCAGCAACTGATACTCTAATTCAAGCAAGTTTTTACCACCAGGAAAATGGTCTATTTGAAAAATACATACATACACATACACATATAAATACATACACATACACACATATATACACAAATATAATCTAATGTTTGCATTAATGTAGGCTTAGCACTATGAAGAGAATATTAATATGCCCCCAATTTTGCATGGTGTTTTGAACTATTTTTACATACTTTAAGTAGACTTCAAACTTGATTAATAATCAAGGTTGCTTTTCTATGAACTCCATCCTTTCCCTTAAACAGAAGTATTTCCATGGGCTTATTTGACTTTTAACAAAGTGAAAGTTTACTGGAAATATGGCAAGAGTTACATGCTAAAGCAAAACATTTGGAAAATTTAAAATTAAACAAATATATAAATGAGTGTTCAACCTTTACAGAATGAGACAATATGCAAGGAAACGTTTTAAAAAAGAAACCAAATTCAGTCCTCTTGAAAGATACTATAGACCTAATGATTAGACAGCAATTAGATGTTAAGAACCACTTGATCCTAAATCCTTCAAAGGATTGTACAAATTGGACCTATTGAACAGTTTGAGCATTTAAATTTTATGCTGAATCCAACAGCTGAATTTAAATAATTTAGTAGAATTCTTTAATGTTTTAATTTTATCCACCAGAATGAAACACATTGGATTCTACTGTCTTTCGGTTTCATCAAACACTGAGTGTGGTGGGAAGAAAACCTGATCAAGGAGACTCAGGAGGCCTGGGTTTGGGTCTCATCACTGTGTATGACCTTAGACAGAAGTGTCATTTAAGCACTTGGAGTATCAGTTTTATCTTTCCATCTCAACAGACCTTTTTAAAGATGGAATTAGGGGTGCCTGGGTGGCTCACTCAGTTAAACATCCAACTCTTGATTTCTGCTCAGGTCATGATCTCAAGCTCCATGGGATCAAGCCCTGTGTCAGGCTCTGCTCTTACAGCACGGAGACTGCTTGGGATTCTCTCTCTCCCTCTCGCTGACCTCTCCCCGCTCCTTCCCGTGCACACTCTCTCTCAATATAAATTTAAAAACTTAAAAAAAAAACAAGATGGAGTAAAGGTAGGTGAAACTGCTCTGAAAACTGTAAGAAGGCATCTCATCGCATCCAACTTACTACTACTATTACTCTGCTGTTCTCCCAGCATTGGAGAGAGAACACTAATCACAGGTCTCTCCAACTCCGGGCTGAGGGGGTCACACCCCAGCAGCTACAAGTATCCCGTATCAGGCCAGACCACACTGATCCTCTCCTCAGTTGCACAAAGACGTCTAGGTGTTCTTCTGTGTCTCCAGTCAGTTGTTCTTTTAAACAAAATGAAAACTGGACTCACTGATTTGAGAGAACCAAGATTCTGTATGTAATTCACACTCTATATGCATTTAGTGTAAGCTACACTACCAAAACCTTCACCAAACCTCCTGATTTGGTACATTCCTAGCAACTCTAGCCACGTAGTTTAGGATTTCCTTAGAAGTTCTGATAATTGATCGATGGATGAATGGATAAAGAAAATGTGGTATATATATACAATGGAGTATTACTCGGCAATCAAAAAGAATGAAATCTTGCCATTTGCAACTACGTGGATGGAACTGGAGGGTATTATGCTAAGTGAAATTAGTCAGTCAGAGAAAGACAAAAATCATGACTTCATTCATATGAGGACTTTAAGAGACAAAACAGATGAACATAAGGGAAGGGAAACAAAAATAATATAAAAACAGGGAGGGGGACAAAACAGAAGAGACTCTTAAATATGGAGAACAAACTGAGGGTTGCTGGAGGGGTTGTGGGAGAGGGGATGGGCTAAATGGGTAAGGGGCATTAAGGAATCTACTCCTGAAATCATTGTTGCACTATATGCTAATTTGGATGTAAATTTTTAAAAATAAAAAATAAAGTTAAAAAAAAATGAGTGGGTAGACAAACTGTGGTATTTCCATACAGTGGAACTTTTCAGCAATATAAAGGAATAAACTATTGACTCAAAAAAAAAAAAAAAGTTCTGATAATTGCTGTAACAAATTTGTCCTTATTTCTCTGTTGATCCCTTTTTGACCACAGTATTGAGGTGTTTGGATATAGGGTGATCCTTATCCTTTCCCCACCATGTTTTCTTCCAAAAGAAAAACAAAAAACAACAACAAAAAACCCTGCATTCACTTGCGTGTTCATCCCCATTAAAATTTTGTGCCTATTTTACCAACCATATCCTTTCCTGCTCACCCAAGTGCCTTTTCTGCCATGGTTTGTTGATATTTCAAAAGCCCAAGCCCTTCTCTTAATAGTCATTCCTTTGTCACTGTTGGCAATTTTGCCAGATTTATCAATTCCATTTCTTCCCCAATGTTTCTCCATGTTTTCCCACAGGAAAACACTAAGTACTTGGGGTACTAGGTACAGCCCCTGCTTTCACCCTTACTCTGCCTCCCCACTTACTCTTTCCCTTTGTCATGTGTCTGTACCTCCAAATCTACTGTCCTCATAACAGAAATCTTTCATCCTCTTTGAAAAAAGTAGCCTCCACTCTTAAGTACTGAGAACTAAGGATTGATGGGTATGTGGGGGAGAGGGGAAAGTGGGCAATGGGCATTGGGGAGGGCACCTGTTGGGATGAGCACCGGCTGTTGTATGGAAAGCAATTTGACAATAAAGTATATTCAAAAAAGAAAAGAAAAAAGTAGCCTCCTCTGTTTTCATTTTATTTATCCTCCACTTCTTATACATCTCAATGCTGCCATGAAAAACAATTTCCTAGAAATTGGAGCATTAATACTGGTTGTATGATGACTAAGGATTACTATGTGTAATGGTATTGTGGTTTTGCTTTAAAAATGAGACCTTACCATTTGAGATAAGTACTGAAATGTTTATAGGTAAGATATAATCTCTGGGATTTGTTTTGAAAAGATACGAGAAGGGGTGGTGGGGAATGATAGGGCCAGACTGGCCATGCTGTTGGACCTAGCTGAGAGAAGTACATGAAGAGATCACTATTCTCTTCTATTTTAATATTCTCTATAATAAAATGGCAGAAAGTTTTTTCCTCTTCACCTGCTATAGTTTGGGCTACTCTCATAAGATCTAACATAATATTTGGATGACTTTTGCCATTTAAATGTTACTACAAAACCCAATGCCCAAAATACAAAATTACTACATCCTATGGTATATATACTAACATTATGTATACCAATATTAAATACCAATAATACAAATTACCATTTATTCTTTACTATGCACTAAGCTACTAGGCATTGTTAACGTGATTTACATAAATTATCTCAATTTATTCTTCACAATATGCCTATCAGGTAGTAATCACTAAAGGCTCAGAGGAGGTTAAGAAACTTGCCCCGTATCATAAGGATGGAAATAAACACTTTAAATAAATGTTCATTACCAGTCCCAAATATGAAGAATATAATTATTCCCACAATAACTCAAACACAATGCTCACATTCATATTGATGTACTTCATTTCCAAATTATCATAAGCTATCAAGTAGACTTGGCCAAAGACAAGGTTGAAATCAATTTACATTTACCTAGTTAATACTTGGTGGACTTAACAAATTTTATTTGCATTCACAATAAAATCAAGTATAACGCTAGCTGACTGTGCAGTCACTGTTTACAACCACAGTTGGAGGGAGGGAGGTAGCAAAGTTTAAAGGCAGCAGGTTTAGCCCCCTTAAAACAATCAATAGCTGTGTGCAACCATGGGAAATCTTGCCCTAAAGATGGTGGTGACCAATCCCCTACATGTTAGGCCACTGAATCCTGAGTAGTTCACATACATACACAAAATTTAGTGATTATATCTTAGATCAGCTTTAAAAAGGTTCATGCTATTGTGGATTTTAATGCAGCACAGTTCCTTAACATTGTCATTACGTCCTTAATGGAACTAATGCATTCCTAAACATATATTTTCACAAATTATTTCTACTGGCTTTAACTAAAAAACTGAAGATATTTTCATCTGGAAAATATCTAAATCCCAGGAAATAAAACTTAAGAATCCCTGTTTAAGGTACAAAATTGTTTTTTCAGTTCGTGCAACCTGCTGGCTTTTTAAAGAGTGTTTCTTTGGCATGAAAGGAAAACATAGGAGACATACAAATCTTTGTTAAGCTGTAAATTAACAAATCAGGGTACACGCTTCCTGAACACAGATCTCACTAAGAATATGTTTACTAAAAAAACAAAAACAAAAACAAAAACAAAAACCCTCAATGGGACCAGAAAAGGCTATAAAACGTTTTTTTAAGAAATTTCAAATCGATTCACTGTGTAACAAATCCAGTAACAAATGTCTTTATACAATTTCTTTAAAAGCCAGGTCCTTCTCCTAGCATATGGCAAATTCTTTTATTTACAAAAGCGCACATACAGAATCTCAGGAAATTGAGGTATTAGAAAATTGAGATATATTTATACAGCAGAGGTAGTAATGAAAATCCATAACTAAAAATGAGCTTATTTCTTGGCATTATCAAAACCTTACATTATAACCCCTACATTGTTTACATTTTCTTAAGTAGTAGAAGATAGATTTTGGCACTTTGGTGGTCTTTGTTATCCCTAGGTCTTTTAATTTGACGATCAAACACTGATTGCTCACAAACATATGCTTTGAGCTCTTTCTCCAGCAGTGTTAACAAGCTGTACCAAGCCCAGCACTCCCTTTGGCCAGGTGTTTTCCACCCCCCACTCCTGCCCTTTTGATGAATTAAATGAACTAGATGACCGACTAGAATCAAAGGTAACACACAACGTGGCCAGAGAACACAGCAAAATTAATCTTGTTCTCTCAGAACCAAAAAACACTTGCCTTTCCATCAGCATGAATGATCTTCCAGAATTAAAATTTAACTATAAATATGATATACTTTCATATTCGTTTGACCACTGGTAAAATGAGAAATGCCCAACCTCATTTAGGGATGAAATGACCTCAAATTCATATAAACTGAGAAATTATTAGGCTTAACTATGTAAAGTATCTTAACACTGAAAAGACAGGACAGTCTCATCAAAAGCTCATTTTTGGCACTTGAATTTGTGCATCTCTGCAACTCAGAAGACTTCCAAATAAAAACTGAGAGGGCTCTCAGAAGGGCTACATCACAATGGGGGCAGGGAGAGAGGTGGTGTCAAATACTGTATTGATGCAATAGACAGTCAATAGAAACAGTGCAGCTATACTCTTGCTTAGAGATCACTTTTAATCATGACCCTTCCATTTCATAGTTCAATAAATTAGTAGCCTTAAAAGTCCTATTGAAAAAATTCTTTCCTTAGTTACTCCCACTTAAATATTACCTAAAGCTATGCTGTCCAATAGCCACTAACCGCATGCGACTTTAAATTTCAATTAATTAAAATCAAAAATTCACTTCTTCAATCATAGTTGCTTCTCTTCAAGGGCTCACTAGCGACATGTGACTAGTGGCTACCATACTGGAGAGCACAAAGAACATTTTTATTATTGTAAAAAGTGCTATTGGATAGCACTGATCTGAAGAAAGTGCAGTGTGCTATATGCTCATGAGATTTTTCACTCTTTTTGAAAGCTGTTTAAAAGTATCACTATATCTCTGGGCTACAGATGAACAGTGATCTCTGCTCATAGCTGTCACAGGACAGTGTCAACTTTCCGACCATCACTCAGACAATTTATGAGGTACTCAGGAGTTTCATGTAAGTAAGACTCAAGTAAAACATGAACTCAAGATATTTTCACTATCTGACTATAAAAGAACAAAGTGAAGATTGCATGGATGATGAAAGTAATTCAGCACTCGTATTTAAAACAGATCTCTTTCTTCTACTAATATCCATAAATCTTCAAATATAAAAGCATGCATAACTACCATTTAAAGCTTCTCATGAGAATGGGGCAAATAGCCCAGATATTGCTCTATTTTACTTTGGTGTCTTAGCAAGGGGGCGGAGCTGGGGGGGGGGGGGGACATTACTTAAGTACAAACAACAACAACAACAAAATAGTAAATTAAAATAAAAACAGTCTTAGGAATTGCTACCAAACAAGGACAAAAAACCAAGTTTCGGTTTTAGGCATGCAAAAATGCTCTCATTTGTATTGATATCTGATATCTGAGTGGACTAACTTTGAATACTTTTAGGAAAATCAAGTTCATGTTATTTTCAAATTTACTTTGTCAGAACACAAAGTAGATAATAATTATATATCACTTCTTCCAAATAATTCTTGTATGGGAGGCATGAAGTGGGGAGCTGAATAGATTGCTTTTTTTTTTTTTTCTTAGTAGGTAAAAGCAGAACAACTCAATCATAAAATGCACACAGCTGTATCTAAAAGAAAAATGCAAACACAACTTAACCAACTTTATTTGACTGCATCTTATTTAGACAGCTTGCACATTTCAAATCCCATTAAATCTCTCTCTCCAAAAGGATATGGGACAATAGAAGAAAATTATGCAGCAATATCCAGTCATCAAACAGCAGTCCAATATTTTGAAATACACGTGATATTTTATAGATACTCAACTCATATCTGACGTCAATATAATTTATGGTTATGTTTTTACAAACCTGAAAGCCCTGTAACATTATAGCACTCATTTTAGTGATGTCATGGTGCACTGAAAAGTAACTCTGATGCACTACCAATTTGCTTTTATCTATGCTCCTGGAAAGTGATGAACTTCATGATTTTTAGACACCATAATAAATATACACATCCAGTCTTATACATGTCAGCCAATACCATAACACAGGGCAAGGTAAAGTTAAAACATGTGACAAACAAACTCCTTTACACAGATTTGTCAAGCAAGTAGGGAGGGTAATTGACTCAGTAAGTAGGGAGGGTAAAAAAACCAATTTTTTAATAATTTTACTTTTTTAATTTTGTTGGCTTCAACTTCAAAAACTACTGTCTGGTTTCTGATCTGTGGACTCCCCTAGAATAGTTTCATCCTAATGTAAGGGAAATTACAATCAGTCCACACATCAAAAAATGGTAGCATACCCGTTAGCTTCTTCAATACTAACATATATAGCTTCATGGTAGCATGTATAAAATGTTCAGCAGTACGAACTGCCAAACCAGTGTCAGTGGATAGTACAGTCAGTCTTTAAGAGGCAGCACCCCGTTAAAAGAAAGTTGCACCAATCTTGCTCAGTTTTAGCCAAGTGAACTCACGCTATCAATTTTAAATGAGATTGTTTTAAGATTATATAAGAAAGATGAAAGCCCAATATCAAGAAGTAAATGAATGTTTGATGCTGCTTCAACTGGAATGGAGACTTAGTTTTGATGCTGGGTTATCATGCTAGACATTGAAATTTTAGTCTACTTAAGTAAACAATTATTGTATACCCAATTAAAGACATAAGGTAGACATTTCTGTTCAACATACACCAGGCTGAACAATACGGCAACCATCTGACTTTTTAGCCACATGGTTAAGGTCACGTTTACAAACACCCAGTCAGTTCAGCGAAACCTGGTCAATTCTGGGAGAAAAGGTCAGTAGAGATGGTTTCATTGACAACCCACCAAAACATAATGGCTGAAATGAAAATCTAGCATGTATCTATCTACTTTAGAACTGTCCCCATTAGGGAGTCAAGCAAATGTATGTTCATCAGCAATCATTACTAATGAATCAGCAAGTCAAATATAAAGTGGTGAGATAAAATTTGATAACCCTTTTAGTTCAGTTCCCTCCATATCAACAGATATGGCATCACTATGATTGGCATTCCTCTAAATGCTAGAGCCCAAATGACATTTGATCAAAGACATACTCAAAACAGTCAGCTGGAAAGCTGAGTATTGAGTGATCGTTATATTTTAACGCCATCAGTACTCTACCCATTAAACTTTCAAGAGCAATATAAAATGAAAGAAAAAGTTGACTTTAAAAATGAGGAACTATAAATGATCCCACCAGCAGGAAGATTTTATTTTCACCAAATCTGTGTATCTTTATTTTTAAAATACTTGTTACCATGTTCACTTTCAAGACACTGCACTGAGCAAGGAGCAGCTTTCCTTTAAAAAAAAAAAAAAAAAAAAAAGGCAACAAACTTTCCTGAAAGGGGGCTTTTACCAACTGTTAATGGAGGTAGGGTTTTTAAAAATACAGTAATTATAGCCATAAAATAAAATTCAAACCAAATCCTAGAACAGAAGTAAAGCATATCCAAATTAAAGAAAAAACAACATAGATTCCTACAAAACATTTTTCACAGAGAATCAATCTTTTTTTTTTTTTTATGGGTACCTAGGTTTTCCAGTTAAATTATCCATCACAGGTTTCCTGACTCAGTTGAAAGCAATTAACTTATAAATTTGTTACACTGCACAGATTGACCAAAATACAATGTAACTGAACATGGTGATAACTATTAAGAAAACCCATAAAACTCACTCCAAAAAAATACTCCAATTTTCCCTTTTGTTTTTCTGGAAACTAAGCAAAGCTTCCCCAAGAATTTGCTTAAGTAAGTGAAAAGAAAATAAAATCAGTTTAAAATGGATACAATGAACCTTCAAATTTATTTCCAAGACCAAGAACCAAAAGTGAAACATTTTAAGAAATGGAAGCAATGTGAATCCAAATCAAGTGGGAAAAAAGTTCCAGCTACTTTGTAAAAGCTGTTCTTCACAGCTTAGCAATAATTTTGATTAAATAAAATCATACCGATTTACATTAATTTTCTATTCTTTTCCAAAAATTCCCTCACTCTCAAAAAAAAAAAAAAAAAAAAGTGCATCCAAAACCCAGCAATTCCCGGCTCCATCAACTTTTCTCATCCCTTTTGAGTCATTTCTCAAAGATTTTCCAAGTAGATTCAACTTCTTACTGTAAGGAAAGAAGGGACTTTACAGTAAACCACTCTGTCACTCACCTGGAAAAAAGTATCCAAATTATAAAAATCTGAAATAATTTATTATCAAATTTAGAATTTAAATAAAAACAAAAGTTTGCTTGCAAAGGCCTGAAAGAAAAGGAAAAGAGAGCATGCATTCAAAAACTAGAGATGAAGACAAATATACTTATCTACACAGGCACTGGCAGACGCAATTTAATTGTTATCTTTACTCATTGTAAGACACACCCAACCCTACATAACATTTTTTTTCATTCACTAATCACTGAGGTACCAATATCCAAGAATGGAAAATTTAATATTGAAAAAATAAAACCTAAAATTGAAGCTTTTCCCCCACCCCCTTCAGAAAACTATGGCAGGTTTCATGTGAAATGTTAGTATACTTAGAGATTTTTACAATCTACATTGGCTTTTTTAGGAACAAAAATCATGTTCCACTTACTGGTTCTGTGACAAAATGATCACTGTGTAAATAACATTGTCAGCAGACTTTGCAAATGAACAAACAAATCTTGGCTATCAACTGGCACATCTTGCTGGTACCAAAAGAACTCTTTAAGTTTAAAACAATCTCTTTTAATTCAGAACAAATGCGCCATGCCAAAGTGCAACAAATATTGTGCGACACTCAATGAGACACTGACAGGTAAGAGCTGCATGGAAATTACTAAATCCACCTGCAAAGCAATTCTGTACAAATTGCATTGCATGCAAAGGTCGATTCTGCGTGGTTGGAAAGTTGTTCCTTGGTATCAGTTTCTCAACGCAGCCACAATTTAAGTCGCAGTGCATCAACTCCATTTAAATAGTATCTGAACAGCCTCTTATCTCGAACAAAACCAAGATTTTCATAAAGTTTCAAAGCAGACTTATTCGTTATTTCTGTTTCCAAAACAACCTTCAAAAAAAATATGAGAAAACTAAGTTATAATTTTATATATTTGAAATTAGCTTATAATTTTCTTAAGTCGACAAATCACAAAGTAAACATCAAATATTTAAGAAAAACATTCCATATCGGTTTTAAGATTGATGGTGAAAACAACAAATGTTAATGATGTAAAGAAAGAACCCAGAAAATGGTCATCGTAATAGTAATTTTCTCTTGGGGCAAGAGGAGGTAGGAATGTGGACATTTTCTGTTCTATTGATTTTTGTGATGTTTGGAATTTTTAGCAATGAGAATATACATTTTATACTAAACCAAAGATGAATTATTTCCCCGTGGAGAAAAGTAGTGTGACAAAAAGATGAAGAAAAGAAAAAAAATCAACAATACAAACTTTAAGAAAATACAATTTGACCTCCAACTCCTTACTCCTATATTTTCATTAATGTGTCGTCATTTATCCTGACAACAACTACCCTATTTGTCTAGAATCTAGACCAGAATCTGCAAATTACGGCCCTGGAGCCAAATGTGTCTATTGCTTGTTTCTGTCAATAAAGCTTTATTGGAACACAACCATGGCCATTTGTTTACATGATGTCCATGACTCCTTTTTCAACACAAGGCAGAGTTGAACAGTTGCAACAGAGATCTATAGTCTGCAAAGTCTATAATATTTACCCATTAGGCTCTTTGCAGAGAAAGTTTGCCAATCCTAGACCAAAGATACCCAAACATTAGTTAACTGGATTGCAGACACCCTCCTCTGGAGTTTCTGAGTAGATTTGGGGTGGGGCCCAAGAATTTATATTTAAAAAAAATTGCCAATTGATGCTGATGATGCTAGTTGGAAAACAACAGTCTGAAACCATTGACTATACATTATGGACATCAACACCGAACAGAAGAACACATAAAATATTAACTTCTGAGTTGTTTTTAGTATTACTGAACAATGGCCCTGACAATGAAGAACTGACACTTTTTGAACATTGTGTGATTTTCTTTTATTATTATTATTATTTCTACCTTCCTCTACCCAAACATCCTCTATCCCATCCTCCTACCTTTTATATACACAGCTCTATTTGCCTTTCTATTGATTCTCAACCTACCTCATTGAGAATTGTCAACAAAGTGAGCCACAGTTACTGTTGGGATGTCATAACCCTCAGGTGTTTGAAATGAGGGCAAAGTATTTGAAAAAGGGCAAAGTATAATTAAACAAGGGTCCAAGTGAAGCCTATGAGTGAGTCACTTTCTATCAAAGGTACCAAAACATTTGACAACTATTCAAGTAGATGTAAATAATAGAGAAGAAAATGTACTTCATCATATCCAAAACTGAACTCATGATCAACTCCTCCTCAATGACACATATCAGTAACAATGCCTCAAACCTGAAAACCTAGGAGTCACTATTGAGCTTCTTTCCTCTCTACCCACCCCCCCCCCCATATACATCCAACCACTATTTCTCTTCTCTCTTAAATTTCTCAAATAACCTCTTTTCCTTCTATCCCTACTCATACCACTGTAGTCCAAGCTGGCATCAACTTTCACTGTAATTACAAGATACTCCTAACTCAAAAAGCCTCCCATTTTCTTTAAGTAGAATGATGTTCTTGTTAACCTCTGTTTAGAACCACTTACTGACTCCCTTTTGTCCTCAAGATAAAGTTCACAAATTATAGATAATCTAGGGGCACCTGGATAGCTCAGTCAGTTAAGCATCCGACTCTTGATTTCAGCTCAAGTCATTATCTCATGGTTTGTGAGACAGAGCCCCGCATCAGGCTCCACATTGACAGCCATGATCAGGCATGTCAGTCATTGACAGTCATGATCATGTGAAATTGTGATTTCACAATTCATGAGACTGAACCCACATCAGGCTCTGTGCTGAGCCTGCTTGGGATTCTTTCTCTCCCCCCCTCTTTGCCCCTCCCACACTCTTTCTCTCTTTCAAAATAAATAAACTTAAAAAAAAGTTCAAAAAATAAATAAAGATAATCTAAACAAACTTAAAAGGCCCTCAAATTATGGCATCTACCTACCTCACCAACTTTGCTTTAGGTCTACCCCATGGTTCTCCATGATCAAGACTAAACTTTCAGTTTCTGGAACCCACCTTGATCTTTCCCACCTTAGATCTTTCACATAAATTGTTTTCTGTCTGGAGGGATGCTCTTCCTGTCCTCTTTGTTTTTGGCCTTAGCTTGTTACTTCCAGACTGGATGGATTATCCCTTTCTTTTTATACTACCCCGCTGACCTCATTCAACATTTGATGAACATGTCATCTCTCCTAGCTGATGAGCCCAACAAGGGCAGGATCATGTATACCTCCTTCACAGCCATTTCCTGTATACCTAACACTGCCTGACAAATAGAAGGCTCTCAGATATGTTAATTATATGCATCCTTAGCACCTTTCATTATATTACACACATTACTTAAATATTAAACAAAAGTATCATTAAACTTTTAAATGACCAAAGGACTTAAAGAGAAAGCATCATCTTAAAGCAACTGAGCAAATCACATGCTAAATCTTGAATTTTAAAAGATCTAAAAACAGGTAATTAATAATTCAGGATAAAGAGAAAATGTTCCTAGGAAGGAACATTTGTCTTATTTCTTTTTAAGTTTATTCTGAAAGAGAGACAGACAGACAGACAGTTCTGTGCACTGTCACCACAGAACCCAATGCAGGGTTGATCTCACAAATTTTGAGATCATGACCTAAGCCAAAATCAAGAGTCAGATGCTTAGCTGACTGAGCCACCTAGGCACCCCCCTAGGAAGAACATTTAAAGAAATGTTGTACAGCAAACAAGCTGGTTTAAGATAAGAATAAAAGTCAACAATTTTTCTCTACTCTTAAAAATATGGAAATTTATTTTTTAGTAATGTATACCATCTTCCAGTCTGGGACAGTCCAGTCTGATCAATACAGGTTTTCAATTTTGAACAAATCTCTTGGGTAACTCCTAGAACTCTGTTTTAGGCCACCACCTAATTACAGCTAAAATGTTACATCAAAACAATATGTGAAGCAATAAAAGTACAACTCAAAACTTGGAACTTGATTTCACAGAAAAAGGAGTGACAGGTTTGTTTGTTTTTTTTAAGCTAATATTTACTGATGGCTTACTAAATGCTATGTAAAGCATTTATATGCATTGTCATTTTATATCCATTTGTGATGTTATTTTCATAAACATCCTATGAAATAGATACGATTTTTCTCCAATTAACAAATGAATGAAACTCAAGGCCACCAGTAGTGCAAAAACAGACCAGACTCCATATCTGAACTAGACCTCATAATATCCACTCTTCTGTGCCTCCCCCTGATTATTTCCCCAGAGTAAACCAAAGTGGCAATGGAGATCTAACCTACTTACGACACAATGAAGGGGACCTAAGTCCATGTTCATTAGTATTTGGCAACTGAAAATATTAAGACACATCTGAGGCTAACTATGGCTACATAAATACACACTTGAGGTGTGGTAAAGAGTTGAATTCGCCTTTGTTGGCATCCTAGCAGATGAGTGAAATACAGCCCAATTACACAGACATGGAATTATACAAAGGGCTGACCTTATTTAAAACCAAAGGATAGTCTCGGTACACTCACATTCTGTCAATAAAGAGATCATCTGACAAAATAGGAAATGTCAGAAAAAAGTAACTTTTTAATACTTAATCACTTAAATTCTCTTAAATTAAAAGAGAATCTGGGTTTACAATGAAAACTCAGTATGAAACTATTCGTTTAGTCCACATCATGGGAGTATTACATAGGAAGCCAAAGGATAATGAGGTTATTTTGGTCCCAAAGAAACTTGGCAAAGTTGAATTCTACTTAACAGAAAAAAAAGATTACAGTGAAGTTCCACGGATTCTCTTAGCAACAAACCACTGTCAGGATAAGCCAAACTATTACAGTTTAGAAAGCCTTTTTTAATATTTTAGGCTGGAACTGCTGGAGGGAGGGCAAGCTGTTCACTGTTAGAACCTAAACACTAGCTTATCATCTGGCACTTCATAGACCTTATACTGACACTGCTGAATAAACTTTATTGTTCTTCATAACATTCCTTTAAGATCAGAATTACTACCACATTGCATACACAAAGAGAAAGACTATAAAAAGTTAAATGACTTGCCTACAATCACACAACTACTAAGTGACAGAAGATGAATCTAGAACCCAGGATTCTCATACCCAGTTCTTTAATTAGGACAGACTACTCGATCAAAAAATCCTTATAGTTTAAATAACTCCATTTTACTCTGTTCTTTACCTAGCAGCCTCTGTTTGATAGCCAAAATAGGTTTCCAGCGAAACTAAAAATGTTCAACATATAATTGTTAAACATAGAAAGCTTAGAAGTCACCTTCGTACATTATCAAAAAATAATAAAAATACCTTATATTTATACATAACTAAATACCATATGTATTTTGTTACTATGTAACAGATTACTGGTTATGCTAAATTAGACCACTGTTGGTAGGAATGTAAATTGGTACAGCCATCATGGAAAACAGTACGGAGGTTCCTCAAAAAATTAAAAATAGAACTACTGTGTGATCCAGCAATCCCACTTCTGGGTATATATCCAAAGGAATCAAAATCAGGACCTCAAATAGGTACTTAGTATCAAATATATACTCCCATGTTTATCACAGCATTATCACAACAGCTAAAATATGGAAATAACCTATATGTCCAATATCTGTCAACAAATGAATGGATAAAGAAAAGGAGCATATACAAACAATGGAATATTTTTCAGCCTTAAAGAAATCCTACCATTGTGGCAACATGGATGAACCTGGAGGACATAATGCTAAGTGAAACATATCAGACATAGACAAATACTGCAGGATATCACTTATATGTAGAAACTAAAATAAACTCATAAAAGCAGAAAGTAGAATGGTGGATCCCAGAAGAAATGGGAAGATGCTGGTCAACTAAAAATGTTTAAAGGTCACATAGAGCACATTTAAACTCAAGAAATGTGGTGTATTCTCATCATATAGGAGTTAATTCTGAGTATTGACATCACAGCAATCATACTTTAAATCTAAAAAAAATTTCTGAAATTTAAATTCCCAGAGATGAAGACTTCAAAAGGACATCTATAGATTAAAGGTAAAGCACTGTTCATCATGCTGACCAATCACCCCATTCTAATTTATTTCAGGAAAAAAGCACATAAAAGTAAACAGTCACTGTGTGGGTTATTTTAGATATACGAATCCTACTTTAAAAATAACATTCCAGGGGTGCCTGAGCGGCTCAGTCGGTTAAGCATCTGTCTGACTGATTTCAGCTCAGGCCACGATCTCAGTGGTGAGAAGGAACCCCACATTGAGGTCTATGCTGGATATGGAGCCTGCTTAGGATTCTCTCTCCCCCTATCCTTCTGCCTCTCCATGCGTGCATGCACTTGCTCTCTAAATAAATAAATAAATAAATAAATAAATAAGACATCCTAGAAAACTCATTCATGCTATTTGTGTGTATTTTTCTTACTATTTCCCCTAATGTAATACACAAAGCCAAGATGCTTGTCCTAGTAGCCACCAGTATGGCAGCAAGAGCATGTGTGGGTGTAACCAAATTCAAGCCAGATCAGTAATATGGGTAATGCATTTCTCATTCATGAAGCAACAAATCCCTTTGTTTCTTTTTTTAATGCTATAATTTTTTAGACAGCTCCAAATATACAGAAAATGAAAAACATCTTTTAGTTATGCTGTTTTAACATGTCTAATTCTGACATAAAAAGTTAGGAAAGTCATAGTAAGGCAAAATGAAAATATCTATTAGATTAGGAGAGTCTTTCATTATTATTTGAACAAAAACATGATCTACATTTCAACTCTGTGATTACTAACTTTGGTTTAATACGCTGTGAAATTATTTTAAAAATGACAAGAGCAACCAAGAGCAATATAAACTCAGCTCAAGGTCACAAATTCTACAAATAGAAGAGAAAGTAAAAATTGACTGGATGTGCATGGTAAGGCTTCACAGAGATTTCCAAATATCACTCTCTTTACAGGTGCATAGATTTAAACATTTCTATCTTTATAAGAATAATAATAAAAAAAAAACAGTACAAACTAAGTAGTAGAAAATGTAATTTAAACCCCTTTTCAAATGTATTTCTGATAATTTGTCAAAACTCCTTAACACTTGTAAAGAAAGGAAGGTTGGCCTAACTTAATAAAAGTAAAATTACATGTTGGTTACTTCAAAATTGGTCACTGTATCCTTAGAGAATTAAAATTTCAGTTTTCCTCAGAACAATGAATTATATATGACTGTTTTTATGTGCAATTTTTTTTTTTACCAAAAGGTACTTTAACTGATTAATAATGCTGTAGATACTTTTTTAAAAAATTTTTAATGTTTATTTATTTTTGAGAGAGAGAGAGAGACAGAGTGTGAGTGGGTAAGGGGCAGAGAAAGAGGGAGACACAGAATCCAAAGCAGGCTCGAGGCACTGAGCTGTCAGCACAGAGCCCAATGCGGGGCTTGAACTCATGAACTGTGAGATCATGACCTGAGCCGAAGCCAAACACCAAACCGACTGAGCCACCCAGGCACCCCTCCCTGTAGACACTTCAAAAAATTTTACTATGTACAAAAATAAGATAACTGCTCTTCCCAGAAAGCTTATAGAAAGCTCAAAGAGAAAGACAAGTTAACAATTACGCAAGTCGAAATTCACAAGTACATTAAAAAAAAAAAAAAGAGGTACAGATAAGATGCTGGTGGCACAGAACTAATTGATCAACCATCATATCGCAAATGCCACGCTAAGTACTAAGAATACAGCAGTAAACAAGAAAAGGCATCTCTGCTCTCCACAGTGGCTAAGGCAGACTCTGAACAAGTAAATTTCAGTGAAGTAAATTTTACAAAAAGAAACGTTAAGAAAACCACAGAAACTACACAATTGATTCTGTCCAGAAGGATTAAGGAAAACTTTAAAAAATTGTTATTGTATTGGGTCTTAAACACTCAGAAGTAGTTTAACAAGTAGGAGGGCCAAAAAGCTACTAGGCCTAGCAAACACATCAGTGAGAAAGTAGTTACAATGGATTGGAAGGGGAAGAAACCAAACCAAATGGGATGAAATTGTAATAAAAGGAAGTGGAACCAACAAACACAAATTAACTACCAAGAATTAGAAGAGAGAGGGGGATAGAATTGTTGCTTATATAGTTTAAAACTCAATGAAAGGGAGATTAAAGCCTTATAAGAAGTAAACAAAATTCTAACCCTGCATAGAGCAAATCCTTTATCTGAACAATATGGAACACACTAAATTTTGTTTAAAACATGGAAGAGTTAAAAACAAAAGAAAACAAAAAACATAGAAGAGTTCTTTAATTCAAAGGCAGAGTAATTCAAACTGCAAAAACGTAAGTTCATGGAACTGTCCCCGTTTCAGATTAATATTAAGTAAAACTCATTGCTTCAAAGGAAATTCAGAACAAGATCTTTAGGCCCACAATGAAAAGAGTATTTCTACCATAAAACGTATCACTAATTTAGGACCTTAACTTTGAGACTAAAACAATATAACCCAAATCTCCGTATCATTCCCCAGAACTTTCAAAGAAAAACCAATACCATTTAAACATTTGCTCAGTTAAGGTAAGGCACACACCCTGTCTCGCAGGTAGTGACTAGGATAACTCACAAAACGCATAGCTATAAGGAACATAATACTCCTCGTTCATAACATCCCTGCTCACTGGAAACCACTCTATTCAGGAGCAGTAGAGGATCAAAACATGGTCTTATCAACCCAAAGATTTCTCCAAATTCTTCAGCAACTTTTATGAAGCTTGACTTCTCTTCCTGATGAGCTACACCAGTGTGACTATGGTCCAAACAGATCAACATATGCAGTCCAATCCTCTTCTGCAAATTTTAGTTACATTAAAATGGTCAGGGTCACTGCATCTTTTACTTCTTGATATTAATAGCTGTGAATTATATGAGATCCTCCACTGTATGTGAATCATCTTATTTGAAATAACACTGAATGCCCTGATATCTCAGGATGACTTCCTCCGTGCTACCCAATGTATCTGTAGGCCTACTCATACAACCATTCTTTAGTGTGGCCTGTCGGAATACAAACTAATGTGAACAAGGAGCATGAGAATAGTCTAGGGTAAATCTCTGTATTCTGACATGGAAACACGTTCATGAGACACTGTTAAATGAAAAAAGTAATTATTGCAGAATAATAATTATGGTTTCGTTTGTATAAAGAAAAACTATTACACAGCTAAGATGTGTGCTTAGAATGTGAGGATACATATTTAAAGATTAACAGTAGCTATAAGTGGAAAGAAGAACAAAGCATTGAAGAGTGTGAGGACAGTGAAAGAAGGGACTTTGCACCCCCAAATATACACATACATATAATGGTTAATGAGTGTGTATAAATTTTGAACAGAAAAAAACCCACCTTAAAAAATTATCAAAACAAGTTACAAACTTTTGAGGAAAAATTACCTAATTTCAAGTATTTTGAGAACTCTCTAAGGCATCTTTGCCCTCTAATAACAAAGACAACTGTCCCTTGTAACGTTCATAAAGTTACTAGCATCATACAACTTTGTTCCTTCATAGTCACCATTGCTATATTAAAAACATCTACACTTCTCTAGTTTATACTTATTCTCTTCCACCTGAAGCAGTAAATTGTAACATTCCCAACCATCACCATTAGTTATGGAGCACTCACCATGTGTATGGCACAGTGCTGTAGGATACCAAAAAATTTATACCTGTGGTTAGGCTGTACAAACAAGCTAAACAGAAAAGATGCTCTTAGGTTAAAACATAGACAGGTCTAATTTTAAAAGTGGTTGTCTTTTTTTCTCCTTAGCCTTATCATTAGCTAATGCTGATTTTTTTTTTTCAAACATGAAATGCCTTTCATATGAACTGACAGTTGGCCCATAGATTAAACAAAAAAAAAGTTATTTAGAGAGAAACTAAGGCCGATATGTAAGGAAATTACAGTAAGATATGTAATAAGAGCCACCTTAAATGACTTAACTGATAACAAATCCTCTGAATACCAATTCCTCTGAATACCAATTATTTACTGAAAATGTCTAAGATTTCACCTTTATGTTTTGACAAAGAACAAATTTTAGCTCCCATTATCATCTTAGAATTTGTTCTAGGTCAAAACTCAAGTGCTTTTCACCACAAGCTACAATGTTATAATAATAGTTTGCAATGAAATTTGCAATACAATTTATTGTGGGATATTTATTTAAAAACCAAACTGATAAAATACAGACTAGGAAAAAAGGTTTTAAACATTTAGAAAGACTTACCTCATCACAGTCTCCTTCAACCATGGCATATATAGCTTTCTTAACCAAGTTAGTACCTAGAATACAGATCTGAGTATTAATGAAGGAAAATTTAGTTGCTTAAGGATACCTAAATTATCGTATTTATAAGCACAGAAATATCAAATGCTGAGTTCTACCTTGAACGCAGACAACAGACTATCTTAAGTGAGAAAAAATTCAGATTTAAACTGAGAGCCCAACAAACCTACATATAGTAATATAAGTTCCCTCTTAAAAGACATAGCTCCTTAGGCATCTCTTTTTCTCAGGTGTAATTATTTGCTCCAAGCAGGAGTTTGTGCTCTTCTGTTTGAAAGTAAGAGAAAAGGGAAAAAAAAAGGCAAGATATGGTACAGCCAGAACAGCCCAGGAAATCCTTGAACTAGCCAGAAGCTACAAGACCCTTGGGCCAATCTTGCCAAAGATCACACCAGAAACTGCTGTGGCCCAGAGTGGACCCAAGACACTGGGTTGGTTCCTACAAACCTTCCAGTGAGTCCGGGCATTCCCAAATGATGCCAGTGGGGTCTCTGTAAATGTCTAGCTAAATGTATCCTGGTTTAGGGTCAGATACACGTGGTACATTAAAGGGAAAAAACTGACAAATCTGATTCTAAGAAAACCAAATTGTTAGGAAATCTCTTCATTTTCAAACCATGTACATGAGCAAGAACACATTACATGGGCCAAACAAAATGTCTGAAGGTCAGGATGCAATCCTCAAGCCACCAGTTTCTGCCCTCTGAACTAGACAGATAATTGCCTATCATTTGCCATGAGCTCTTATCAGCTCTTTTCAATGCATCACTATAACAGGTCCAATTCATTAAAAACCCCAGCAGTAAACTCTTAACACTGTAAAAAATAAGTTGGTTAAATCTAATGTATTAAGTCAGCATACTCACAATGATTTCTCATGACCTCTCAGACTGTATGAAACTCTTAAATTGGACAATACTACTCGTATTTGAAACAACAACAACCACAAACTACAAGTGACAAACTGCTAGTAATTAAATACCGGAATAGGCATCAATTCTTCTTCCACAAATACTTACTTAGCTTCACTAGATCCCAGGATTTGACATGCTCTGACAAGTGCTCAATCCCCCATCCCGAACAAAGAGCCAGTAGGTCCTAGACACTAGGACAGTAGTTCTTAACCAGGCTTATATCACAGTCAGCTGGGGACACTTCAGTCCTACTTCTAATAGGACACACAACATTCTCAGGAAGAGAGACCGAAACATTTGTTTTTAAACCACCCACATGATTCTAATGACCATTATAAATCATAAGTATAAGATTGACTGAAAATGCCAGGAAAAGTAGACCCAAGAAAGAGATGAATTTGGGAATAGTAAGAAACAATTCTCCTGGTCCTCCCTGAATTGCTAATATAATGTTTGAGGACTAGAACTAAATAATGGTAACAATTTCTCCTTAATTTTGCCTTGAGCTCCACTTAACCCAAGTATAGACAGCTCCTAGAGGGCTGTGATCAAGTGCCCCAAAATGCTATTAAGAGCTGCAGTACGTAGTACAATGCAAAGCATTTTGAATGGGATCAAAAAAATGTCTGGAAGTAAAAACTGATTCACCTGTTACTTATTAGAAAGATAATTTCTCAACAAAACATTAATAAAGAAAACAATTCATTTTAGGAACATTTTGAAAATATTTTGAAATAAAAATAACCTTAATTTTCTCCCCTTAGCTTCTTTCTCATTTCTATACATTTACATTTAAGTCTTTTGCTTCAAAAAACAAAAATGAAAATAACTTATGCATTCTTTTAGTGACATAATATTTTCCTTACCAATGCCATTTCTCCTGTACTTGGAATCCACGGCTAACATGGCTATATAACCTCTGCGGAACATCTTTTTGTGCATATCCAACTTGCAAACGATGGCACCTACACACTCCTCCCCTACCATGGCCTTAAAAATAAACAAACAGTTATGAAGAATACATTGCCGTCAGGTACCGCACAATTACCCAGGGAAACAGCAACCAACCACTGGTCAGCATTTTTGAGGAAAGAAGAGAGAAGAATTCTAGTAACAGAGCAATCACAGAAGTTTCAGGAATCTAAATCCCAGAACTCCTTCAGAAGTTCCAGTTTTAAAATCTTTCAACACTGTTTAGGGCATAAATGTCTTATGCTCATTATCAAAGCCTGGGGGGAAAAAGCAAGATTTCCACAAAGTTAATACTCAAGTACTTTATAAGACGTGCTTATAATTATTTGCAATAAAGACCTACATATTTAAGATTTGGGGAGAAATACGTGAAAGTAATTTTTTTAAGAAAATGTCTCTTCAAAAGAAAGAAAGAAAATGTCTCTTCATTAGGGTATAAAATACTGTGAAACTTATCAAAGTACTATAAACTTAAATGTAATTCTAACAAAGTTTTAGTGAAGGACAGAACACCTAATATTTATACTACCTGACAGTAGAGTTCGATTTTGAGCAGGAAAAAAAACAAAAACAAAGACAAAAAAATGCAAACGACTTTCACAAAAAAAGATGGTTATTAAGGTATTCCTTGGATCCTCCCCAAGGGTTTTTGTTAGTGAAGGACTACAAAGACTAGATATTCAATGGTCTAGTCACTCCCGACAATGTCATTATCACAAAGCTCAAAGAATATCTAGAACTTAAAACCAGAGCTTCATATTAAAGTGAAAGCTTTAATTTTACGGAGCTACTTTAATAAAAATTTATGTCTTTCCAGAATATTAAAGGTTAAATGCTGAACAAATGCTAATAATCCCCCATTTTTATTAAGATTTCCAGTGTTACCATTGAAAATAAGTTTTTCAAAAGTTCTGTCACTGATGAAAAGTTCTAGTAATACTGTATTCTGGTAAATATCAATAGGGCAATAGCTTTAATTGTTTAATAATGTGTCAGCTAGTTAGAAATATTTGTTTGCTCTAAAGAGCACTCATTTAAAAAATATGAAAACTTCAAATTATCTCTTAATAAAATAAAATTCCCAGAAGAAACTATTTCAACAGCAAAAACCAGGAATTGGTTTAAAAAATTTAAAAGCCCATTTTACACTTAATTTTAACTTAATTTTGATGTGACATTTAATTCATCATTCTGTAAAATGATTAAAAAGACTTTTTTAAACTGTGAGAAAAATCTTTTAGATAATTCCAATCCATTTCACACAAACCTGAACTAGGTCAGAAAAATCCTTTTGAAGGGATATTAAATTGAATAATCCACTTAATTCATTTCTGTTTTATCACACAATCCAAAACTATCTTGGACAATAAACCTCTAAAACTGTTATTTCCATTTTCATTCACAATAAATCAATCTGGTTCTGTAAAAGCTGTTTTCAAAAACTAAAATTTCTGGGGCACCTCGGTGGCTTAGTCAGTAAAGCATCTGACTCTTGATTTTGGCTCACGTCATGTTCTCACAGTTTGTGAGTTTGAGCCCAGCGTCGGGCTCTGCACTCAGAGTGCAGAGCCTGCTTGGGATTCTCTCTCTCTCTCTCTCTCTCTCTCTCTCTCTCTCTCTCGCCCTACCCAGCTCTCACTCACACTCTACTCTCTCTCAAAATAAATAAATAAATAAATAAAAACTTAAAATTTCTTTATGAAATAATAGCTGAAATACACACAAAAGTGGCCTGGTTGAACAACTCTGACAGCATTTTCTGATTTTAAAATAACTCATCTCAAATATATGTGGTTGTGTATACATGTATGTACATACATGTTAGGCCCAAAAGTACATTTTAAAACTTTTTTAAGTAGGCTTCACGCACAGCATGGAGCCCAACGTGGGGCCCAAACTCACGACCCTGAGATCAAGAGTAGGACATTTAAATGACAGAGCCATACCCAGGCACCCCACATTAAAAAACTTTGTGACCTAAGGTTGTAAATTAGGGAAAACGGAAATCTATATAAATCTATGACATAAAACTGTAGGACAGCTACATTTCACAATTAATAAACCATCTCAAAGAAGAAAGAATCAAAACCACTAGACACAATACATTTGGACAATACTTCCAAATTGGATAGGAATTTCAAACAAATCTTCTTTTGACCAAGGTAGTAAAAGGCGAACAAAGTATTTTATCAGTTCATGCTTGGACTAGATTGACTCTTCCTAATTAAGAATATGTAGGAGCAAAAATCAAGTGGTACTCATCGTTAAAAAATAAAAGCCCAATGTGGCACCTGGGTGGCTCAGTCAGTTAAGCGTCCAACTTCCACTCGGGTCATGATCTCATGGCTCATGGGTTCGGGCCCCACGTCAGGCTCTGTGCTGACAGCTCAGAGTCTGGAGCATGCTTCAGATTCTCTGTCTTCCTCTCTCTCTGCCCTTCCCCCATTCATGCTCTGTCTCTCAAAAACAAGTAAAAAATGTTAAAAAAATTTTTTTAAAAATTACAAAAAAATAAAAGCCCAATATATAATGTACTCTTACTAATAAGATATTCATAGTGAGGAAGGCCTACCCTACTATTTTTTCCTGAGAAACTGCTGATGAATATGTAAGAATTACTAAACTGCTTATCAATTTTTCCAAATAAAAGCTTCTCCACATATATTTGGAAGTCATACTATTAAATGTGTTCCTTTTTCAAGGATGGGAACTGAAAAAATCTTGGCAAGATTAAGACTTAACTCTACAAGGCCAATTGCTTGTCAATCTACAAAACTTGAAAACTACAAGTTGTATGAAATAGAAATTCCCAAATTCCAGAATGCTATACATAGGAAAACAGAGGAAGCCAGAAAGTTAAATTTAGAATAAACAGAAATACTATAGTACATCACTGGTAATAAGTTTAAGAAGTTCAAAAAGGCACTAAAAGATAAAAATACCATGAACTCAAAAATGGCAAAGATAAATTAGTTAAGAACAGAAAAATTGACAGGGTCTCCCATTTGTATAGTACTCTACTATCACATCTGTTACAATTATTAGAAGAGCCATAAGAAACTGTCATTTTTGTTAGTCAGGTTTGGTCAAGTGCTGGCAATTTTCTACGGAAGGTTCAACCTCATACATTCCATTTGATCCATTACAGGTTATATATAGAAACCAAAAACATTTTGGAGGTTTTTAATCTCTTGAGATTATTGATGTTTGCCAGGACAATTTAACTTGGGGACACAATGATCTTCCCTGAAGATCAAGGGTATGTCATTTTTCAGATTCTTACTTATTTCCATAATGAGAGGTCAGGTAAAGTTCTAACTTTACCTCTCTGCCACTAAATATCTGAAGCTTTTTTTTTTTTAAGATTTTATTTTTAGGTAATCCCTATATCCAATTTGGGGCTCAAACTCACTACCCTGAGGTCAACAGCAGCATGCTATGGGGCACCTGGGTGGCTTAGTTGGTTAAGCATTTGACTCTTGATTTCAGCTCAGGTCTTGATCTCATGAATTGTAAATTAGAGCCCCATATCAGGCTCTGTGTTGACAGCATGGAGCCTGCTTGGGATTCTCTGTCTCCTTCTCTCTGCCCCTCCCTGCTGGCTCGCTCGCACTTTCTCTCTCTCCCTCAAAAATCAACATTAAAAAACAAAAAAAGAGTCGCATGCTCCATGGACTGAGCCAGCCAGGCACCCCTAAATATCTGAAGATTTAAACATTTTTTAAGTCACTCGGGTCCTTAATTTTTTTTCATTAAAAAAAAAATGAAGTTGAGCTAGATTATATTTAAGACCCATTAGAGTTCTAAAATGATATGATTTAAAATAAACATACACAGTTATATTTATTTTAAATTGTTCTTAGAGGAAATTCAAATTTTTTAAACGCCAACATAAAGGCCCCAATTCTAAGTGGCCTCTGATTAACTATTGTTTTCTGTTCCATATCTCCAGATACATACTTGCGCTAATAAATCTTAGATGTCAACCACTTGTACATATCTCAATTTCCAGATATTCAGAATTTAATATTAAACAAACTATTAAGAACTAAAGTACAAATTAGCTGGCGAACTGGAAGGAGTCTACGTAAAATCAAAACTAAAGTTTAATATTAGGTTTATCAGAGTCGAAAATGGAAGACAAGTTGAGAGAGGTCCAGGTAATATCAGAACCCAAAGCTGACTAAATATTATATATACAACTATTTTCTGTAATTAATAGAAATACATATTTCAATTTAAGGTTTGACTCAGTCATATACTTTTGTGGGTAAATTTACAATTAAATCAATCTACAATTTTTAGCAATTACAGTGGCATTTAACGACACATATATAGTGCTATAAAATCATCCCCATATTCACCGACATAGGCATGTCTTAGAACTTCTATGTTGATACAATGGTTAGAATCCTGTAAGAGCAGTTTTGTAGAATATAAGATAGTTCCTACAGTTTAAACAAATATACTAAATTGAAGTTTAGCAAAGTGAACATAGAAAACAGCAGAACTACCATTATCTACAATTCTGAGGTTATATTTTTAGATTACCACCAAAATACAGAATCAGAATCAGAAAGATGGATTTCTAAAGAACTGTCATAACATCTTGGGGGGATGTGCAACGAAGTGCTAAGTGCAATTACGTCAATGCTAAAACATAAATAGTAGTAGCTTCTCCCTTTACATAGCAAAAAATATGTCTTAAAAGCATGTTGCCTTTCTTCGGTGAAATTCAAGAAATAAAATGCTTGTGAGGACACGATACAAAAAAACCTTCAGTTAATATTTAAGTGAAAGGTTTCAGAATAAAATTGGACAATATTTTTGGGAAGAAACTATTGGTACGGCCAGTACTACATAAATTAAAAAAAAAAAAACAAGAAAACTATTTAGCTTGTTTCATAGCCAAATCTTTTTCACTTACATGGAAATCAAAAAATTCTGTCAACTGTGCTTTACACAGCCTGTGTCACTATTAATATGTACGTATATGATCAGTTTCTTAAAGGAAAAAATGAGATTAGTAACAGTTTCACACTTAAGTTTCCTACATTCCACAAAACGGTATTTTGTTCGAGCTTCAGGGTCTTTCAGCCACCAGAAGTGTTAGTAGTGCCTTCTACAATCTAGCACCAGAAAGCAGGCTGGCTACAACTGCTAATTGTCCTGAATTGTCCTGTCGAAGTAAAAGGAAACAATCTCCATAATTACAGAAAACGCTTGTAAGATTTAATTCCCCAATGTGGCCACAGCAAGTTTACTGACAATCATGTTCACCAAAACATGTTTATGCATACACTCTTCCCTGATTACGGCTGTAATTGAGAGATTAATAAAGCCTGTATCCGAACAGAACCATGTTCAAATTAAATGATTGCAAAGTGCTTTGAGGATGAGGGAGGGTAATTAAAGACGGTTAAACATGATTATAAGCTAATATAAACAGAATCGAAGACCCCCAACATGCATCATACAGGCTTGTTGCATTTACATAAGTACCAAGTTAAGCCAGATCAAGAAGTCTTACCTTCAAAACAGTTTCATTAAAAAACTAGGAGTGTGGACACGCACTTTACATCATGTAACGTACTATGAAACGCAGAAGTATACATCCACTGCCACTCTCAGCCCTCACACTCCCTGCCCTGCACGGCCTGGATCTCTCTGCTGCGTTCACCCTCTTTGCATTCCATCCACTTACCAAGAAGCACAGCTGTGGCCAGTTGTGGATAAAATATCTATAGGTATAAATGGAGTAGGGTTCAGACAGATCTTTGGTGATCAGTCTCATGATATCGGGCATTTGTAGCTCGGATTCATATCGGACATAACGTATCGTCCGATCCTCCCCAGGCTCAACCTCCCGGCCTGAGGGGCTTCTTAAACTGCAGCCGGCGGTCAGGGATGAAGACAGCAGCCGCACCTGCTCATCTTCCTCCTCCTCCTGCTCGGTGCCCTCCGCCAGTCCATTGCGGGCCGCCGCAGGATCGCTCGCCGCCACTGCCTCCGCCGGGCTGGGGAGCGCAGTTCTTCCATTATTGGGGAGGCAGTGAGGGGGGCTCTCGCCCGAGTGTACCCCAGCTCCTTTTGTTGCAGTCGCTCTGGGCCCCCCGTCGGGGGTGGCCGTGGTCGTGGCCGCCTCGGCCGCGCTCAAAACCTTGCTCTTGAGAGAGGCGGCCGCCCGGAGGTGCCGCAGTTCGGGGCTGATCAATCCGTTGAGCTGCTGCTGCTCCTGCGGCGGCTGAGGGCAGCGGAGGCACGGACGCCCCTTGGCCGCCGCCGTCGCCTCGCCGCCCGCCGGGCTCCTGCCGCCGCCGCCGCCTTCGTGCTCCTCGTCGTCCTCCTCGTCCTCGCTGCAGCAGGCGAGGGCGGCCCCCGCCGGGAAGGGACAGCGGGGCTCGGCCGCCGCCGAGGCCGGAGGTGCTGGTGGTGGGAGGAGGCTGCTAGGCCCAGGCGGTACCTCCGCCATCCTAGAGGCGACACAGACCGAGAGGGGAGGCCATGAGACCCCGCGGACGAGCGCGGAGCAGAGAGGGCTTCGGGCGGGGGGGTGGAGGGGGGGCGGCGAAGGTGGAGGGGGGGGAAACAAAGGCAGAAACCGTCCCTCACGGAGCAGCCCCCCCAATTCCGCGCCCCCCCCCCCCCGCTCTTCAGCGCCGCCCAGCTGTTCAGCCGGCCACCGTTCCCGTCCGCCCGCACCCATCCGCTGGCCCTGTCACCCCCGGCCCCTCCCTGTCCCCTCCGCGAGGCTCACCCCGCACAGGTCCCCGCCGCCACTGCCGCCACTCCTCTTCCTCCTCAGCCGCCGCCGCCGCCTCCTCCGCCGCCGCGGCCGCCTCCACCGCCGCCAAGGTTCACACTCAGCCGCCGTCGCCGTAAAGCGCCTCGGCTGTTACCCCGGGTAAAGTTTCCTAGGCCTGGCTTTACGACACTTCCCTGCCTGCCGGCTGCCGGGGCCAAGGGAAAGGGGCGTGGAGGGAGGTGACCTGTGGAGGGGCGGGGACGAAGGTGTCTCCTGTGGGCTCTGGGGGAGGCTGCGTGCTAATGGGTGGGGCTGTGGGGCGGGGAAGTCGCTGAGGGCTTTGGAGTCTCCGGCGCCTAGTCCGCTGTCCTCGGCGTTGGGACTCCTCAGCCCGCGGAGCTTGCGACGCAGGACCGGGGAGAGATAGGCGGGACGGGCGCTCCCTCTCCCAACCCCGTCGCCCCCACGGAGCTGTCGCGAAGCCCGCCCGCTTGTGGCTTGTTGACCACGCCACTCTCCTAAAAATGCTCTTCCTCAGCAGTGCTAACTTTGCCCTGACCCGAGGAGCGGCGGGGGAGGAAGGCAGAGAAAGGAGGGCGGTTACCCGAGTCCCTTAAAAATGGAGCAAAACGGGAGAAAATCGAAAGAGACAGGAAGTTAAAAGGTGTTGAAAACTGGTTTGTTTGCAGTGTGAATTGTTTAACTACTCTGCCCCTTTGAGACCAGAGACGGTGGACAGATAGTCCTCTTCCTCTCTCCTTGTCCCCTTCACTCCGCCCAGGAATTTAGAGGTAAATGTGATTTAAAGTGCTAGACAGATGCAAGCACGCCTGGGGAAGAGTTAGAGATGGTGGAAGAAAGTGACAACGTCTGGTAAAGCACACTCCTAAACTTGTGACACAAGTTGTCACCGGGAAAGACACGTCCTGAACCTTCTCCCCAGTCACTCCACCAAGTGGTCTGCCCAGGCGGATGCAGATAGAACAGCCGCACGCACTTGAACATGTGGCTGCGCTCTTTCCCCTGTAGTCCGCAACCGGTGATTTCCAGCAGTTCTGTTCTTGTAACTCACCAGCCCACGGAGCAAACCCAAGTTTTTTGAAAACTGATTTGTAGAGCTAGTCATGTCAGCAGCAGATGGATGTTTTCAGGGACATAATCTGTGACTGATTGTGTTTACAACTTTCTGCCTTGATCTAAACTCTAGAAAGCGGCCTCTACTGTAGCATAGCAGTTAGGTACAATTGTTAGGATCCTTGTCACTAAAGACAGCAAGGAAAAGCTATCACGTTCCATCTAGAAGTTCAATCTGTAGTGATAAAAATAATGTGTTACTCTGTGCTAGCACTGCTGTAAGTATCTTGCGTGTATTTATTAACTCATTTATAGGTTTTTACAAAAACTAATTTATAGGTTTTTGTAGAAATACTGGCATTTGTGTACAAAGAGATGTAAATGTTTATTTCAGCCTTGTCTATAATAGGAAAAAATAAGTCCAAACCACCTAAGTGTCTATCAATACAGGATGATTAAGCTTAAGATACCAAAATACTATAGTTAATTATGTTATTTTTGAAATATAGTTAATTATGTTAATTTTGAAATTATAGTTAATTATGTTATGTTTGAAAGATTGAATATGATAGAATATATTGAATTATTAATAATAAAATATATTGGTACACTTCCAGGTACTATGGCTGCATTGCAAATTACGCCCACAAGGTAGTGGTAAAAAACAACCATTTATTATGCTGACGGATTCTGTGCGTCAGGAATTGAGATAGCACAGCAGGTATGACTTTTTTTCTGCTCCCTTATGCATAGTGCCTCAACTGGAAGGCTGAAGATGGGAATCCTCTGAAAAGTTTTCACTTTCATGTTGGTGATTGATACTGGCTGGAGGCTGCAGGCTGGAGACCTCAGCTCAACTCCCTGTAGACCTCTGCAGGTGGTCTCTTAATGTGGACTTGGTTGGGCTCCTCACAGCATGAGGGTTAGGTTCTAAGGGTGAGTATCCTAAGAGCGAGAGCCAGGTAGAAGCATATTATGGTTTATCTGCCTTAGAAGTCATGCAGTGTCAATTCTGCTGCGTTCTCTTTACCCAGGCCCTTATAAAGCCTCATCCAGGTTCAGAGGCAGGGGAGATAGATTCTACTTCTTGATAGAGAGAAGCAAAGTTTGTAGAGAACATGTGGGACCAGAAATACTGCTGTGGCCATTTTTAGAAAACACACATTGTCTTAAGTGCTTAAGACCTCCTAAACACCCTAAGGAGGTAAAATAAACTAATAAGTACAATGGGATCCCATTGATGGTTTTTAAAAAGTACAAAATAAAACCATATTTTCAAATGTACATGCATTGTTTAACAATACATATTTTTCAAATGACATGGTTTCTAAGTTTAACCTGGGGGGCCAGCCAAAGAAACAATGATCTGTTCAAGTAGTGCAGGGGAAAAAATGGCCAAAGTGTCTCCACACAATTCCCCAAGACATGTTTAATTTTTACCTAGCAAAATGCCTCTCCGTATCTGTGGAATAACCCTGTCCTAAGAAAGGTACGACTCCACTGTAATGAATGAGCGGCACCAAATCTTACTGTTCTTTCCATATTGTCACGAGCTTTCCCACACCCAGGGGCTCACTTAATGTTGTCCCACAGTTATTTTCAGAGAGATGAGAATTATAAAGACCTACTTGAGGTCAGTGACTGAGTCTTCTTCACTGAGTATTCACATATTTAATATATAAAAGGGGACCTATTGGGTTTTCTTTTCTTTTTTTTTTTTTAACTACATTATGCTATTCTCTCAGCAGTGCAGGATGTTTCCAATTACAAAGTAAATTCTGGCCTCCTTCCTAGTTAATAAGCTAATAGGATCTCTGACATCTAAGCTCCAGTGACTGTTTTACATCCCAGTACTAAGATCCCAATGATGATCCATCGACATCAGAAGACTTCCCTAAGAAATCTGTCCTTATATTTGTAAAGTATTTTCAAACTCATGTTTGTGAGTAATATGCTGATATGGTGATAGCATTATTTTACGTATAGAAATAGGATTAATTCACTTCAGCGCTTTGGGCATGTTTGCCTATTTTGAGGCATTGAAAAGGCAACTATCTCCGTGAGCAATGACTTCATGGGAAGGAGGAAGAAATGGTCTTGGAGCAGGGAAGTGTAACAAGGGACAGTCTTTTATCTGGATAATTAGTATTTTCATTGCTTGGCAATATCTTATGATACAATAGTCAGTTACTATTGTCTTTGTTCTCTTTTGAATAATGAAAGGACACACCTTAAGTTTTTTTTTTTAGAAGAAAAAACTCCTCATTAAATCAACTAAAATAACCAACGTCAATTTTGAAACCATATCCTCAAGCAGCTTCCTTAAGTTAGCTTGAAAGGAGAAAAGTTCCTTCCTAATTCTAACAACAGACATTTTTCTCTTATTGGCCAGTTTTCATAAAGGTAACTGGGAATGAAGATGTTAATAACAGAGAGATGTTTTAAGTTATCTTGACTCAGCAGGATGTCATGTTATGTGCCATGGGCACATATACTGAATAATTTAAATATTTGTATAGTTTTATGTGCCATGTGGCTCTTAATCCTACTAATCCTATGTATTATACATAAAGCCTTGAATATGAGTGTTCTTTGTTTTATCCTAGATGAAAGAAAGGGGATACATCGAATTTGAGGTCTATAGAATTTAATCAAAGGATGAATATAAGGATGTTGTTTTACCACCTGCAATCCTGGAACATTACGAGATTCCCAGGTAAAGTGCTTTAATTAACAACTTGATTTTTCCCTTTGAATTTGAGGAAGTGACGTTCTGTTCTTTTAATGCTCTGTCCCTTTGAGAGCAGTGTTTGGCAGTCCCAATTGTAGGCACAGATTTCGTTTGTATAACTGAGGCCTCGGGGGAGTATGAGGAACCGGAGAGGACTATGGGCAAATGGTCACTATTTCTGTTACTTTCAACCTCGTACTTTCATAACCTGCCAAGGGCAGGGACAGGCTGATTCTCCTATCTCCACCTGGGTAAGTGAGAGGTGCTGGGCAGAATCATATATTCCTATATATTAAAGCCATTGAAAATATTTGGTCTCCAATTTAGCTATGCTCTCAGCTGTCGGTACTCTAGAGTTGTTTTTACCAGTTTTCGAGGCTAGCTTCATCTTTGACCACTACTTGTTTCACACTCTCCTTCTCAGCAGATGCCCCTGCCTCCACGTCGCTAGGAAAAAGGAACTCTTCCAGAGATGCACTTGCGCCACTCCCACCCCCCCATGTCAATAAATGCATCCATATCTGCACTTATCCTTATATCCTTCCCCCTCAGTTTTAGAGAGTAGAAGATGACTCAATTCTTCAAGACTAATACCTCTCTCTAGTCTCCTTTTTTTTTTTTTAAGTTATATATATATATAACTTTATTTTTTAGAGAAGTTTTAGGGTAAAAAGTAGAATGATACACTGTTTACAGTTTCTTTCAAGTCTCCTTTGGGACCTGTCCCATCATCGTTCTCTCTCCTGAATTTTCAGTGGTACGTTTGCTGGCTGTTGCCTCAAAGCTTATAAATGCACCCCATCTGGAGACTCCTCCTACCATCCTTTCTCTGCTTTCCATCACAGTGAAACTGCTAATCTGTAGTAGGGAGCCACAGTCTGCACTCAGGCGCAAGTCTCTTGTTAGCCAATCAGTTGGCTTCCACCTCAACCCTTCCACGGTCACCTCTCCGGCAAAAGTCACTTGTATGTCCCAAAGGCTAGTCCCATTAGTCTCTTGAACTCTCACGTCACTTTATTTTCCCATGGCATTTGATCCTGCTATGCCCTTCCGAAACTCCTTCCCTTGGCTTCTGTCCTACCACACCTATGCCCTCCTCCTCTGAACACTCCTCAGTTTTTCTTTTTTCTTTTTAATTCTTTTTTAATGTTTTTATTTTATTTTTGAGACAGAGAGAGACAGAGAATGAGCAGGGGAGGGGCAGAGAGAGAGGGAGACACAGAATCCGAAGCAGGCTCCAGGCTCTGAGCTGTCAGCACAGAGCCCGACATGGGGCTCGAACTCACAGACCGTGAGATCATGACCTGAGCGGAAGTCGGACGCTTAACCCACTGAGCCACCCAGGCGCCCCTCCTCAGTTTTTCTTGATATAGTAGACAAAATCATCACAGCAGTAGCTAGCATTTATTATGGGCCTACCATATGTTAAGTATCTTATAAGCAATAACCCATTTTAGTTCTCACAATAGCCCTATGAAATAAGCAGTATAAATTGGTGGTTAGAAGCCAGACCAGAATTGGGTGACTGGCCTATTCCTGAGTCGGTCACCGGAAACCCAGTTATTGGGTATACTCTTACATCAATGAGGCATATTTGAGGCTGAGAGTAAGATGAGCTTTTCCTGATATATATGGCTGGGGACCAGGGGAGGTGAAGAAATATCTATAATAAAATTGGGGTTCAAATCCTGGCTCTGCCACTTACTAGCTATGTGATCTTAGACAACTTAATGTCTCTGAGTTTCAGATTGTTCTTATCAAATATGGGTAATACTGCATGCCTCATAGAGTTTTGGAAGGTTAAGTGAATTAATATATATAAAGTGTTCAGACTAATTTAAGCACATGGCGTGCCCTCGGTAGATGTTAGCCATTCTCCCATCCCACCCATCTATCCTCAACATTTCTGCCACTGTCGTCCTCATAAAATGCAAACCAGGGGTGCCTGGGTGGATCAGTGGGTTAAGTGTCATTGACAGTGTTACTTCAGCTCAGGTCATGATTTCACAGTTCATAAGTTTGAATCCGCATCGGGCTCTCTACTCTCAGCACGGAGCCTGCTTCAGATCCTCTGTCCCCTGCTTTTACTGCCTCACCTGCTCTCTCTCAAAAATAAATAAACATTTTAAAAAATGTAAACCGATTATTTCAGTCTTTTGCTTAAACTTCTTCAGTGACTCCCCATTGCCTAATAATCAAATCTAATTGGGGTGCTTTGGTCACAAATAACAGAAAAACCAACTCAATCTAGCTTTTAAGAAAATAAGGGAGTGAACTAGATCATGTAAAAGACTATCAATGACAAGGTGACCTTTAGGGTTAATTGGTTCAATGATATTATTTGAGAACCCAGGTTTCTTTCTCTCTCCTGCCTTTCATGAAGTCAGCTCCATCCTAAAGCTGCTTTCCTTCCTACTTGTAATACGGTTGCCATAAGTGTTTGGGGTTATGTGTTTCTTGATTCATGCCCAGTGAAAGGAAGGGACAGGCTTTCGGTAACTCACAGAGTTATTTTCCCAGGAGCCTCTAGCGAACCTCTCTTGGTGTCCCCTTGATTATAATTGGTCATGTGCTATTCCAGAGTCAGCCAGTGGAAAGAGACTAGGTTTACCCCACTTATTAAATATGGATAATACTAGGCTACCTGGGACTAAGAGTGGGTGAGCTTCTTTGGAGGCATGCATGTTGGGGGAGAAAGGTGTATACTAACAAAACTGAGGTTCTGTTAGAAAGAAGAATGGGGAATGGATGTTAGGAAGGCCATGTTTTGTGTTCACTGCGTAGACCAGACGCTCTTGATCATCTTATTTTGAAGCACAAGTTATTTCTTGCCATTCACAATTTCAACTGAAAGCATTCATTTAATAATCGTTGTATATATGAATGAGTGAACTTTGAACCAAACTGCTACTTGTAATACCCAAAATGTGTAAGATGATTTTCTGGCCTGTGTATCTGTGCTCATCCTGCTCCTGGTTTTTAAAATCATTACCTCCACCATTCCTAATCTCTCTCTCTCTCTCTCTCTCTCTCTCTCTCTCTCTCTCTCTCTCTCACACACACACACACACACACACACACACACACACACACACGCCTACCTTCTCACCACTTGCAAAACTGACTTCTCCCTACTCTGAGTTCTTCCGATTTCTGTGACCAAACTTACTCATGGCTTCTTTGCTCTTCTGTGGCTTCTTTTAGAAGACTTTTTTTTTGTTAATGTTTATTTATTTATTTTTGAGAGACAGAGAGACAGCACACAAGTGAGAGGCAGAGAGAGAGGGAAACAGAGAATGCCTCTGTTTGAGTGAGGCTCAAATTGACAAACTGTGAGATCATGACCTAAGCCAAAATCAAGAGTTGGATGCCCAACCAACTGAGCCACCTAGGCACTCCTAGAATAGAAGACTTTTAAGGATGGGAATTGTGTCTTACTTCTCTTTTTACTGGTAGATGCATAATACATAATTCTGAATGCATGAATCAAAGATTGATCTTGCTCTACACCTTTTCAGATTGTAAATGTCTCTGAGTATAAATGTCTTTAAACATGTTTATTTATACAGGACTTCTCATCACTAGAAGTGGTAAGAAAAGTATCTTCAAAGGTCCTAAGAATCTAGTAGTATCTTCTAGGGTCTTTCACTTCAGATTCTTTTTATTAAAATAAACACTTACAGGATTGGCTAGGGGTGCATACTTGTCTTTCTCGCATTGGTCTGAAGTTGGAAGCAGGGACGAAAACTGGAGAAGCTGTCAGTCATCAATCAAGTCCTGGTCATTGGGGTCAGTTGTTACAAAAGTTGGTTTGGATTCCCACATTGTTAGCAGAGGTAGCACTCTGGCTTCCTCCAGGTCCAAATCAGAGCAGCCTGGCTTCCTGGGTTGTTCACTGTAGATGGGGGTTGGTGGGCAGGTTGCTCCGGGTTGTGGGTCAGAGCTCTGTTTTTATGTGTGTCTGGCCATTGTTGGCTACTATAGTCGGTATCAGAAGTCAGGAATGTGGAGGAGGGTCAGAGAGAGTTTTGAGGTGCTGGAAATATTCTATAATCTGTTGTTGTTTTTTTTTAATCTGAATGCTGGTGATTTCAGGAGTGTATACTTTTTATAGACATTTATTGAAGTGTAAACTTATGATTTATGTATATATGTGATATTTCAATACAGAATTTAATTTTTTAATAATTTCGTTAAAAGTAAAAAAAAAATCACTTAGAGATGCAGTTCTTATTGTTAAAATGAACCACTTTGAGACGACGTGTTCAATGACAACACAACAGTCTGCACGCACATGACTGACTGAATTGTTTGGGCTGCGGGTCACCCCAGCTTGCATGAAATGCTTTAGGGAAGAGACACTTTCATCACTAGGGACCTGAGTCTGGAAACCAATCCAGGAAAAGTAAATGATTTTGTAGATGTTGTTTGAATATTGCATTAAAACACAAACTATGTGAAGCAAAGTAGTTGTTTCATTACTTTCTTTCTGAATGGGAAAATATAGAAACAAGACATTAAGAAGCTAGGTTTAGAAAGCAAAAAGAGAGCACAGTGCTAAGAATAGTGTTGTGTTCATTGGGAATGTGTAGGTCTCTAGTCTTAATATATTTTGATTTGTTGTTCATTTTCATATGTGTACAAAACTGTAAAATCTAAAATGCAACCCTAGTAAAGAAATAAAAAGAATATGATAGCCAAGGTATTTGTTATATTTATACACTGTAATGGAAGTCCCTAAGTAATCTATAAACTCACAGCTGCTTCTCAGAGTTCTTACAGGAGAAACCTTTGAAGTTCAGGGAGTGGTTAATGGCTCCTTTGATCTTCTTAGTCCTTTTGCACTTCAGGGAGCTTTGGAGGAGGGCAACTTTGCTTATCACTGAACCTATTGTTAAGCTAAAAAAAAAAAAAAAAAAAAAAAAAAAAAACGAAAAAAAAGCAACTTCCTAGATCTATTGAGATAGGTGGTGCAGGTGAGGGACTTTCCCAGACTAGCTGTAGAAACTGCTCCTTCTGGCCTGTTTCAAAGAGGCAGTTCTGCCCAAATTACCTCTCCCCTAATCAACTTACAGTACCTGTATGGTTGGTTAATTGCCTCCACCCATCCTTTTTTAAAAATGTCCATTTTATTTGTGTTTGGCATATTAATATGTGCATTAATTTACTTTCCAAAACTTTTCATGAAATATTCTTTAATAGAATTGTTTTCCCTTGAGAAATATGAAAAACTGAACATGAGGATATTTGAGAAGTCAGATTCAAGATGATTATAGTTCTTGGGGTGCCTGGGTGGCTCAGTCGGTTAAGCAACCGACTTCGACTCAGGTCATGATCTCGCGGTTTCATGGGTTCGAGCCCTGTGACGGGCTCTGTGCTGACAGCTCAGAGCCTGGAGCCTACTTCAGATTCTGTCTCTGTCTCCCTGTACCTCTCCCCGCTCATGCTGTCTCTCTCAAATATAAATAAACATTAAAAAAATGTAAAAAACATAAAGATGATTAAGTTCTGTAGTGTCTTCTAGTAGCATCTACATTAAAGGTCATTGTATCATTGAATCTATTAAGTATAAAATGTTTGCATTTTTACATCTATTCAGTAAAATATTTTTATTTAAAAAAATTTTTTAATGTTTATTTATTTTTGAGAGAGAGAGAGAGAGAAAGCGTGAGTGGAGGAGGAGCAGAAAGAGAGGGAGACACAGAATCTGCAATAGGCTCCAGGCTCTGAGTGGTCAGCACAGAGCCCGTGGCAGTACTTGAATTCACTAACTGTGAGATCATGACCTGAGCCGAAATCGGATAGTTAACTGGCTGAGCCACCCAGCCACCCCCAGTAAAATATTTTTAAATATATATGTGTGCTCTATGAAAAATGTTCATGCCTAGACTTTTGTCTTAAAACAATATTTGAAACAACTGCCTGCCCATAAACGAATTTGTCTTTATATTATAAAGTTTTTTAAGATAACTTCTGGTGTTTTAAACAAGGTAATACATGCTCATTCTGAAGAGAAATGCTGAGAAGTGTAAGGAAGAAAAGTGCCCTTTTTTTAATGTTTATTTTTGAAGGAGAGAGAGCAGGGGTGGGCGAGAGAAAGGGGGACAGAGGATCCAAAGCAGGCTCTGTGCTGACAGCAGTAAGCCAGATGTGGGGCTTGAACTCTCGGACCATGAGAATCATGACCTGAGCCAAAGTCGGCTGCTCAATTGACTGAGCCACCCGGGTGCCCCAAGAACAGTATTTTACATGTGATGATGCTCAGAAGGAATCACAGTATATGATGCATTTTCTTCCAACCTTTTTATTATGTAAATATATAATATGTACTTTTATGTATGGGAGTGATTAGCTTATTTTGTATATGTAGTTTGTATGCTTTTATAAAAGGTATTGTATTATTTTCTTATGTCTTTAAAAATTATAATTATTTTATGAATTATAATATATTTACTCCCCTATTTTTGGATGAAAATATCTTTTTGTAAGGATTAGAAACAATTGGTTATTGTATCAGAGTATCTCTTTTTTCCCCATAAGGGGCATGAAAATTAATTTGAAAAATCTCTTGAAATATATACACACATGCACATGTATCTGTTAAGTGAGAATAGGATTCAGGACTACAGTGCTGAATGAAGAACTCAAAGCATCCCCAGGACCACCACCATCACAACGTGTATCATCTTGATATTAATATGCATTTTCATCAGTGAGAGTGAGTCTTTAGAGAAAGTTTTGGAGAAGCTGGATATAATCAAACAATCTCACTTATTCATCCATTTTTTCAGTAAACATCTGTTGCTCCGCTGTTAGGCATTGTAGGTATCAAGGTGAAGGGCAGACTTAGCCCTTGCCCTCACAGACCCTATAGTCCTGATAAGGACAATCAAACCAGAGAATTTAGTAACATACAGAAAGGGCTATGACAAGGAAAGCAGTGATTATGGTAGGTGCTTATTGTAAGGGCAGCTGTATTTTCCCAGTGAAGGCAACATTTAACCAGAGACTTGAAAAACAAGCAGGAGTTAGCTAAACAAAAGAGACTGGATGGTCAAAGCCTGGGGAAGATCAGAATGCCTGGAAGGTGGAGTGAGGAAGCAGAAGAGGAAGCTGGAGATATAAGCCAAAGCCAGATCTTAAAGGGTGTTGTCAGCCACCATAAATTTAGATTTTATCTCGAGAGGTACTGGGAATCTGTTGAAGGTTTGTTCTTTGAAAAGATCACTCTCTCTGCAGTCTTGAAGATGGATGGGAATGGGAGGTAAGGGAGACAAGGATTATTGCCGAATTACAGGTGGGAAGACCAGCTCTTTAGCTATAATCTGACCGCAGGGTCCTTCCTATGTGATGGCTGGAAGTGAAATTCTGTAACCATCCTTTTCATTCACCCATTCATCACATTTAGCTTTTCACCCTTTCAAACCAACCTAGCACATATTAAGCACTAACTAAATGGTTGTTGCTTTTTTGTTCCTTTATGTGTTTGGAAAAGGAATCCATCACCTAACTCTACTTTTGCTCTTCTTCTAAAGAATGAAGTGTTAGAAGAGAAAGTATCCATCCTAAGGGACTTACCCACTTTTTTTTCCTAATTGAGGGACTTCTCCACTTTCCTACAATGGCTCAACTATCCTGAGCCTATTGCCAAAGTCTTCATTTCCTTTATAAAAGCTTTCTGAGCTTGCACAGAAAGCCCATAAAATTCCTGATTTGTATAGAGGACAGTGCCTCGATTCTGCTCGATTTTGCAGTAACATGCAGGCTTCCCCCCCATTGTAACAGTAATACATGTTCAACATAAAAACATGGAAAACACAGAGAAGTGGAAAGAAAAAAAGCCACACATAGTGCCACCCTCAAATGATAACCATTATTAATATTTTGAGGCATTTTATTTTAGTCTTTGTCTATAGTTCAGGGAGAATTGCTTTTAGATCATTGTGATACATACACACACACGTATATTTATATTCTGAATTTTTTAAACTTAACATCATAGAAAAAGTTCATGTTATTTTAAATATTACACTAAAATGTTAATTGTTGCAAAAATTTCACTGTATATATTCCAATCAAATTCAACACACATCCATCTTTAGGTTGTTACCAATGTTTGCACTATAAATAATGCTATGATGAGTAGTTTCAGCATAAATTTTTGGGGTATTTAGGATTGCGCATTTGAGATAAATTCTTAGAAGCAAACCTAATAATCCTTTTTTAAGGCTTTTAGTATATACTGTCAATTTGATTTACAAAAGGGAGTGTACCAAATTTACTTTTCAACATATGAAAGTACTTGTTCTATTATTATTATTATTATTATTATTATTATTCAGAGAAACATAGAGCATGAGCTGGGAGAGGGACAGAGGGAGAGAGAGAATCTTAAACAGGCTCCACTCTCAGTGCAGAGCCTGACGCAGGGCTTGATCCCACAACCCTGGGATCATGACCCGAGCTGAAATCAAGAGTCGGACGTTCAAACGACTGAGCCACCTGGGCACTCCAAGAGTACTTGTTCTAATTAGACAATATTAAAAAGAAAATTTTGCTAATTTAATAGGCAAGGAAAAATGTTTTCAAAATAATTTAAAATTTTAGCAGTGTATTTATATAATAATAACTAAGTAAGCTAAAGGGAGAAACTGACTGCAAGGATATTAAGCCAGACTTATCCTAACAGACAAATTGGCTGCATCTTCCATAACATGGTAAAATGAGTACTAAGCGTCAGGGTTTTAGTATTCCTTGACATAATGCTAGATTTTTCTTTATGTATTTACTTCTGCTTGACTCTGCTTCTCTTAACTTTTGATCACAATATTTTATAAATTAACTCAGAGATTTAAAGGAATAGGTATACCATAAACCATAACACTAACATTAACTACTGATCATGATGTTTTTTGTTTTTTAATTTAAATATTATTTAGTTAACATACAGTGCAAAATTGCCTTCAGGAGTAGAGTTCAGTGATAAATCACTTAATACAACACCGTTATTGTATGTGCCCTCCTTAATACCCATCACCCATCTAGCCCCTCTCCCACCCACCTCCATCCATCAACTCTCTGTTTTCTATCATTGAGTCTCCTGTAGTTTGTTTCCCTCTCTTCTCTTTCCCTCCTCCTTCCCATATGTTCATCTGTTTTGTTTCTTAAACATATGAGTGAATTGCTGATATTCCACATATGAGTGAAATCTATGGTATTGTCTTTCTCTGGTTGACTTATTTCACTTAGCATAGTACATTCTAGTTCTATCCATGTCGTTGCAAATGGCAAGATTTCATTCTTTTTGATGGCTGAGTAATATTCCATTGTATATGTATGTATATATATATATATATATATATATATATATATCACATTATTATGCATTTATCAGTCAATGGATATTTGGGCTTTCTCCATAGTTTGGCTGTTGTTGATAATGTGCTATCAACATTGGGGTGCATGTACCCCTTCAAATCTTTATTTTTGTATTCTTTGGATAAATACCCTAATAGTGCAATTGCTGAATCATAGAGTAGCTCTATTTTCAGTTTTTTGAGGAAGCTCCATAGTGTTTTCCAGAGTGGCTGCACCAGTTTGCATTCCCACCAGCAGTGCAAGAGGGTTTTCCTTTCTCTGCATCCTTGTCAACACCTGTTGTTTCTTGTGTTGTTCATTTTAGCCATTCTGACAGGTGTGAAGTAGTATCTCATTGTGGTTTTGATTTGTATTTCCTTGATGATGAATGATGTTGAACATCTTTTCATGTGTCTCTTAGCCATCTGAACGTCCCCTTTGGAAAAGGGTCTTCTGCCCATTTCTTAACTGGGTTATTATTTCCTTTTTGGGTATTGAGTTTGAGGGTGGTTTTGAATATAAGGCTTTGAAGTTCATTTAGCAGTGATTTTATTTTTTTATTAATTTATTTGTTAATGTTTCAAGTTTTTATTTAAATTCTAGTTAGTTAACATAATATTAGTTTCAGGAGTAGAATTTAGTAATTCACCACGTATATACAGCATCCAGTGCTCACCCCAAGTGCCTTCCTTAATACTCATCGATCATTTAGCCCATTACCCCATCTGCCTCCCCTCCAGCAACCCTCAGTTTGTTCTCTATAGTTTTCTTTCCCCTATGTTCATCTGTTTTGTTTCTTAAATTCCACGTATGAGTGAAATCATATGGTATTTGTCTTTCTCTGAATGACTTATTTTGCTTTGAATAATACTCTCTAGACCCACCATGTCATTGAGTGAGTTAATTTTAGATGGAAAAGTTAAAAGCTGAATACTAAATTGATAAAAATAATAATGACTTAACTAGAGAAAACACAAGAGGGCAATATTGCACAACAATAAATATGTTTGTATCAGATAAAAAATAATTCAGTATTTTTAATCAACTGTAATTTTTTCAATAGACGTTTAAAATCTCGTCAATATGTGTTATCTTTTTATTAACAGTGATAGAAGAGTGACTTTGCAAGAAAATTTAGTGCCAACATCAATACAATGAATTTTGCATGTGTTTGAGTTACGTTTTTTAATCCTCAAAAGAAGTGAATCTACTTTCCATTGACCACTACATATTGCCTGGTTTCAGTTTATATAAAAGCAAGGAAGTTGATCCACTATAGAAGTGACACCAAAAATAAAATATTTTTTTTCTCCTGGAATATATATTTCAAAATGGAAATCATTTCATTTTTTTCTGACTAGGAATATGTGATCCATTAAATCTCCATGAAAGAGATTTTTCTTTAAAAAAATTTTTTTTAATAAAAAAATTAATGAAATGCTAAAGGAAGAGCATGTTCTAATGATTAGATAAGCAAACATGTATGTTTTTTTACATACTTTAATTTCCTGACACTTGAATAAGACTATAATCTTGATTAACCGACTAGGCCCTAAAAATTAAGAGCATGAGAAAATGAAATGTTTAAGACAATTACATGCACCTTTGTATGTGCAAATTCTCACAGATCTTGATTTCATCTACAAAGCAAGCACAGAGATAGTGTCTGTGTGGTCATACTTCCCATACCCTTAAACTAATTTGGAGTTTAGAGTGCCAAACAGGAGAGAGAGAGAGAGAGAGAGAGAGAGAGAGAGAGAGAGAAATAGGTGTTTTTCTGAGCATACTGGTGGGAGCAAGCCCAGAGAATTCTGTGATCAAGTACCTGGTACTTAGACAAGCAACATAACATAGTAGTTAATCACATGGAGAATGAATCCTCAGTTTCTGCCACATACTAGCTGTGTGACTTTGGGCAAATTCTTAACCTCTCTGTGCCTTATTTTCCTTATATGTATAGTGCAATTATAATCTTTCACATCTCATGAAGTTTATTTTGTATATTAAATGAATATATAAATACTTGGAGCAATGTCTGGTGCAAAGTAAGCTTTATTTAATAATTTCTATTATGCGAGGGAGCCTAGGAAAATCTCTAATGGAAATAAGAACCCAGATATTAAAAAATGAAACAGGCAGGAACCCTATTTGATATACTGAACCAACAAGAAAAAAAAACTTGAGATTATAGCAAGTTTTCTTTTTGTTTTTGAGTTTAATTATTTATTTTTGGAGAGAGAGAGAGAGAGAGAGCACAAACTGGGGAAAGGCAGAAAGAGACGGTGAGAGAGACAGAGAGAGCTTGACATGAGGCTCGAACTCATGAACCATGAGATCATGACCTGAGCTGAAATCAAGAGTCAGATCTTAACCAACTGAGCCAGCCAGGCACCCCAGTTATGACCATTTTTCAAGGTAAGTTTGGCTAAGGGTTTTCTATAGTTCCTAGGGAGAAAGACTCAGAAATTAACAATAGCAATGTACTAAATGCTGTAAAAGTTTTGTTCACATTAGCCATGTAGAAACCATATCTGCTTCTTCCTCCACTGTGAGGAATGGT
Organism: Panthera pardus; assembly: GCF_024362965.1. Classification (NCBI taxonomy): domain Eukaryota; kingdom Metazoa; phylum Chordata; class Mammalia; order Carnivora; family Felidae; genus Panthera; species Panthera pardus. The sequence continues at coordinate 96,631,091 of NW_026526810.1, read as the reverse complement.
TAGTTATTCTAAAGTCATTTGATTAATGCCCATAAAACTCTTTATTAAAGAGACCCTTAAGGTCCAGTGCTCTTACTCACAGAATCCGAACTAATGAGTATGCTTCAAATGGTGGAGTTAGGATACAGGTTTCCTGAGAAGGCAAATGAGACAAGCAACACCTTCTAGAAGGAAATAAGCAGAGGCTTATTTCTGTCATATACAACATGACTTGTGGTACAAGATGGTTCGGTCAGGTCACTTTCATATTCAGAAACTAGTTTCTCTTCAGGCAACCCTGAAATTGGAAACCCAAGATATATGAGTTCTATTCTTGTCACTGCCATTGCTATGTTCTGAGCACAGGCAAAGGATTCTCTGTGATTCTTTTTGTTCTTTGAGTGAATTTTTCATGTCCTTTATCATGGTTTCTAAGTTGTTTGAAATATAGAGTAGATAGTTAAATGAGTCATTTAAAAAATTATTAACAATGCTGTACTTTTGCTTTGTAGTATTCCATCTATATTTTAGTTTCCACTTTGGATAGAGTGGTTAAACTCTGGCAATATCTTGCTAGGAAGAAATAATCACAGTAATTTAAGTGCTTGTGCACATTTCTACAGAGGTCATTTTGAAATATCAATGAAAATTTCTATCGTATCCCTGTGGTGCTTGACCAATTCTGAGTGCTATTGTAGTTTGAGAGGGTGCCCAGTGGGCTGGGAAGATTTCTTTAGGGAAAATTGCCTGGCTGACTTTATTATAAGTTTATCTTGGTGAATTACTTAAAGTTATAGCTTTAACTTTTCAAGTTCTGGCATTTAATTTCCAAATTCTGGGCTGAGCAGATTAGACCAACCAAGATTGTAAGAGACTGATTATAAATGCAGCTAGCACTGTGCAAAAGATAAACACAATCCCCATCCTCATTGAGCTTAAGGGAGAGAAAGAGTAAACAAGTAATTGCACAACTAATTATCAAGTTAAAAACTCTGAGTAAAAAGTCCTGGGAGCTATAGAGCATGTGACAGGGTATGATCATCAAGTAGATTATGAGAAAAGACTTTTTGTTTTTTATGGTATACATTGGTATTTTTGTTTATTTAGTTAAATATGTTATACTGAAATAAATAGCTGCATCTGTCTCCACAATAAATGTATCTATTCCACAGACTTATAATTTACAGTTTGCTTATCAGGGTTCTCCAGCTTCAAATTGCATCTTCACCTTCTGCCTTTTCTACACCTTTATATAAGCCATTTCCAATTGTTGATACATTCTTTCTTCAAATATGCTAATATCACAGATCAAGTTATATGAAAGGAAGAAATTCTTTTAGCTTCAGAGTCTTGTCTTTCACTGTTTGTTGACGTCATTTGTCAAAATCTGGGGTGTTTGGGTGGCTCAGTTGGTTGAGGGTCTGACCCTTGGTTTTGGCTTAGGTCATGATCCCAGGGTCGTGGGATCAAGCCCTGCGTCCAGCTCCACACTTAGTGTGGAGCCTGGTTGGGATTCTCTCCTGTCTCCCTCTGCCACTTTCCCTGTTCATGCTCTCTCTCTCAATAATTAATAATAATAATAATAAAATAATGATAATGATAAAATAAATCTGAATTTGTGGGTTCCTTAGTGCCCCACTACACTCATGGCAAAAACAAAAACCATTCAGAAGTTAATGTATGCTCTGATCAAAGTCCTGTGCCTTCAGAATGAAGTAGCAGGAAACAGCCACCTAGCCAAGTGGTATAAAAATTTATAGCAGTGTTTTTCACAATAGCCGAAAGGTAGAAACAAGCCTAATGTCCATTAACGGGTGAATGGATAAACAAAGTGTCATATGCAATGAACCATTATTCAGCATTGAAAAAGAATAAGGTTCTAATACATGCTACAATATGAATGAATCTTAAAAAAAATCATGCTAAGTGAAATATGCCAGACACAAAAGGACGAATATTACATAATTCCACCTATACATGAGATACTTAAAACAGCCAAATTCATAGGGATGGAAAGTAGATTAGAAGTTACCACAGGCTGTTGGGAAGGGAGACTGGGGAATTCTTGTTTAACGAGTATAGTTTCTTTTTTTATTTAAAACAAATTTTTTTTAATGTTTATTCATTTTTGAGAGAGAGAGAGAGCACATGAGCAGGTGAGTGGCGGTGAGAGAAGGAGACACAGAATCCAAAGCACGCTCCAGGCTCTGAGCTGTCAGCACAGAGCTGGACGCCAGGCTCGAACCCACGAACTGTGAGATCATGACCTGAGCTGAAGTTGGATGCTTAACCGACCGAGCCACCCAGATACCACCTGAATTATACACTTTATGGCAAATTTTATGTAACATATATCTTACCATAATAAAAAGATACAAAAACAAAACAAAAACAAAAGACTATCTGAAAAGTTGGGAGAATGAGGGGAATACAGTCACCTGTCCAGAAGCTGTCACTATGGGATGCCCAGTGCCTTGTATGTCAGTATTGTTTCTGTTATAAAGCGAAAACATTTTTTTAATTTTTGTGTTTTTCTTTCTACACTGAATATTTTCAACATTTTTAGCTACCTTGTAGTTGTTTTATTGTCCATCCAAAGTATTTTTGCATGCAAGGAATACTGTAGTATTATCATCATCATCATTATTATAAAATCTTGGATTGCTTCCATTGTTCCAGTATCCTATTTATTTATTTATTTATTTATTTATTTATTTTTAACGTTTTTATTTATTTTTGAGACAGAGAGAGACAGAGCTTGAATGGGGGAGGGTCAGAGAGAGGGAGACACAGAATCTGAAACAGGCTCCGGGCTCTGAGGTGTCAGCACAGGGGCCCGATGCGGGGCTCGAACTCACGGAGCGCGAGATCGTGACCTGAGCCGAAGTCGGCGCTCAACCAACTGAGCCACCCAGGCGCCCCTCCAGTATCCTATTTATATTGAGGGTTTAGTGTACCTAATATTAGCCTGTAACAACATGGATTACAAGGAGAGTGTGGTAGGAAGGACAGTGCTGTAATATTTTGTGTGATTCTATTGAGCTTTTGTTCTTAGCATGTCCTTTCTGTCAGATGGAATTGCAATTTTTTCACCTAGTTGTATGCCTTTTGGAGATGACATAGGCTCGTGTTGATCTCAAGAGGATGCCTGGATTAGGACAAGGTCTACAAAGAAAGTGTAGGACTAAATATGGTCCTTCCAGTATGAGAAAACTCTTTTTACAGAATTAATAAAAATACATGCAAACCCTTTTACTTCTAACACCTACTTGGTCCTGTAGAAATATTTTAATCACCACATGTTGGGAGCAGGGCAGACTTGTTTTGATTTAGAAGAAAAAAAAAAAACACTCAAATTCATAAGTTTTGGAATTAGCTAAACCTCTTTAAAAACTTGCTTTATGATATAAAAGGATCATAAGAAAATATACCATTATTCTTAAAATTATGGAAATTATTTAGAGATATCTTTTATTATTTAAAATTATCAAATAATATATTTTCACTTAAAAAGCCAACAACAATGGCAGATAAAGAATAAATATGACAGTTTCCCACTTCACCCATCGCAGACAATACTGGTCTTCTGAAATAACCAATGTTAACAGGTCTATCTTTTGTCTACCTAGTATATATAAATAAAGTAAATAATAATAAATAACATAACAATAAATAAAATATGTTATGAATATAATAACAAAACACATTGTTCTGTAACTTGGTGTTTCCTACATTTATTTGTTAAAATATTTAGGAAAGAAAAAATAGATTATTATTGTAAATATTGCCTCATTTCTTTGTTTTTTTGTTTCTCATTTCTTTTTGTTTGTTTGTTTCTCATTTCTTATGTTTTGCCCAGTGGGGAGCCCAATGCAGAGCTTGAACTCACAACCTTGAGGTCAAGAGTCGGAAGCTTAACTGACTGAGCCACCCAGGTGCCCCACCTCTTGTTTCTTTATCCATGAAATAAGTATAAACAATAGAAAAACCTCAAAGTGGAAAAAAAAAATTGTTTATGTCTGTTCCCCTGTTTTATTGCAAGCTCTTTCAGGTCAGGGACTGTGTCTGCCCAATCTTTGTAGCCTCAGAACCTAACACAGTGCTTGGCACAAGATAAATGCTCATTAAACATTTGTTAAGTATTGTTGACTCAATGGGCAGTATTTATCATCTTGTATTGGTAGAGTGTGGTCCTACAATGTGTGCTTCGGGGTACAATATATTGCTAATGCAGTGATGTGCTCATATAGTATGTGAACCTGGGCTGTTTAAGATACCACTACATATCACATGGTGAAGGCCACAGGCTACTACCTGCCTTGAGAATTCAGGAATCCAAAGATATGAATCACGCACAGATGGTTTTCTTCTCTCAGAGCCTGGTAGAGGTGACATTCCTCTCTGTCAGATTTCTAAAATGCACACCATGAGCTTCAGGGAATCTCCGAATCCTAGATGGCTTTAATAAACAAAGAGTTTGGAAGGGCCTTTTAGTTTTTTGTGTAACAGTGTTAATCTGCTAAACATTTGTAAAGTCTTAATCTGCAGAATATCAAGTAGAGGAGCAGTTGTGTTCTCAGGACAGGGTGCCACAGCAGCAGTGAAATTGCCACACTGTATAAATATGGATTAAACACAAAGAATAAATAGAAATTTAGGTACACTTAATTATTACGTACTTTTGCCCCTAACTTCATTTATCCCTTTAATTTCAGTGTTTAAAAATTACTATTGTGAAGCATAGTCCATAAAATGCTATTTTAAATTTATGACAATATAATATTTTAGCAAGTTCCTAACCTTGAGTCCTGTTGCTGTTGTGTGCCTTTGGTCAGGAAATCACTTGACTCCTTATTATTGGCTTAGATTAGTCAAAAATAATCAGCTTGCATGACTTTAACCTTTAGTCTTTTGGTAGTGGTTTTGTGTAACACTTTGTTGAGGAAGACGAAAGGCTGTGTCTCAACTCTACCAGAACGTGCCATGATCATGATGAGTCAGCATATCTGTCATGGACATGCAAAGGAGGAGGGCAATATATGTATGGTGGTTTGTGCAAGTGCTCTTTTTTGTTTATTCTGTTTTAAATTAATTTTAAGGTTTCTTCCATTCTAAAATATAAACATGGAAATAAATTAATAATATATTATCAGTGAAAAATTATAATTATGTACAAGTCCTTTCTGTGTATACATATTTTAGCATAAAATAAATTCTAGAAAGATACTCATCAGATTATTACTTGATAATCTCTGGATGATGGAAATAAGGATATTTATGTATTTTTGTCTTTATTTTCTAATTATTCTTCAGTGATCATGTTTTGCTTTTGTAATAAAATTGGGAAACTTTTTAAAATGTCTGATTTCCAAAATGTACTTAAGTGAATCTGCAAATTATAAATTTTAACAGGTATAAAATTATATTTAATCAAATCATGTTAGATGAATCATTTATTTATTGCAATAAGCAAAATAAATCTAATAGACATTGATATTATCAAATAATATTTTATGCACATGCTGAATACTAGTATCTAGGAAAACTTTCTTTATTAAATTTTAAATTGAGGGGCACCTGGGTAACTCAGTCAGTTAAGTGTCTGACTCTTGATTTTGGCTCAGGTCATGATCTCATGGTTTCATAATTTCAAGGCCTTCATCAGGCTCTTCACTGAGGGTGTGGAGCCTGCTTGGAATTCTCTCTCTCCCTGTCTCTCTGCCACTCCTGTGCTCTCTCTTTCAAAATAAGAAAATTAATAAACATAAAAAATAAATTTTAAATTGAATAATTATACATCTGACAGCTATAATTATACAATTATATGTTATACATTAAAATCTCCAATAGTACAAAAGAAAGTACAGAGTAAAAAATAATCTTCCTCTTACCTGAGACTTTCTGTCTTCCTTCCAATGACCATCACAATCAGTGGTTTATTGTATATCATTATGAAATCACCATATGATACATAATCATACATATGTATGTATACTTTCTTCTTCCAAACAGAAGCATACCAAATATAGCATTGTATATTTTTTTTTAATTTTTTTAACGTTTTATTTATTTTTGAGATGGAGAGACAGAGCATGAACAGGGGAGGGTCAGAGAGAGGGAGACACAGAATCTGAAACAGGCTCCAGGCTCTGAGCAGTCAGCACAGAGCTCAACGCGGGGCTCGAACTCACGGACTGTGAAATCATGACCTGAGCCGAAGTCGGCCGCTTAACCGACTGAGCCACCCAGGCAACCCAACATCGTATATTTTTATTTGCTTTCTCTTGATAATATGTGTTAGAGATCATTTCCTATTAGCTCATGTCGTTCTATTCCATTTTTTCTATGGACTGCAAAATATTCCATTTTAGGATGAATCCTAATTTGTTCAGTTAGTCCTCTGTTCATCAACAGTTTCCAAAATTTGTTTTAGCTATTTCAAACAATGCTGCCTTGAATAGAGTTGCTCATTTATATTTGAGCAGTTGTGTGAGCGTTCCAGAGGAGAAATTGCTGGAAGCACAATTGTTAGGTCAAAGACATGTGCATTGAAAACATTGATAGGCATTTTTCAGATTACTCTCTAAAGAAGTTTTACTAATTTACATCTTCACTATCTTGAATGAGAATGCCAGTTTTATTAAATCAATGCCAACAGTTATTTATAGGTGGAAAATGGTAACTTGTTATAATTGCCATTGCTTTAATTATGAGTAATATGATCTCTTTCTGCATTTTTTTATACCTTACTCTGAGAATTCCCTGTTGCTGTTCATTCCTCATTTTTCATTGCATTTTTTTTTCTAAGAGCTCTTCCAGAAATGGTTAATGAGTTAACAGATGATACTAAAACATTATCTAAAATTAGTTTCTTCTAAGAAGAAGTTGTTTGTCATTGGTGTCTTGAAAAACAGATTCCGTTCCACTTAGTTCAATAAACACTTAAGGGAAGCTTTCCAAATGCAGAGCCGTACCCTCCATGGGGACAAAAAGATTAAATGGATAAAAGCCTAGCTCAGGAAGCTCACAATTTAATACAGAAAATGAAAACAAAAAGCTGTGCTCTTAAAATAATATTATGAGGCTGTAGGAAGTGCAAGAGATTACTTTAAACAGATTGGAGTCAGGGAAGGTTTAATGGAGTAGGTGCCATATGAACTGGGCCTTGAAGGACGAATGTATTAGTCTCCCAGGGCTGCTGTAACAAAGTACCACAAACTGGTGGCTTAAAACAGCAGAAATGTACTATCTCACCGTTCTGGAGGCTAGACATCCAAAGTTAAGGTATTGGTAGGGCCATGCTGCCTCTGAAACCCAGGGTAGAATCCTTCCTTGCTGCTGCCCAGCTTCTGGTGGGGGCCGGCAATCCTTAGCATAGGGTCACCGGTCATATTGGATTAGGACCCACCCTAAATGACCTCATCATAACTGAACCTGATCATCTGCAAAGACCCTATTTCCAAATAAGATTACATTCATGGTACGGGAGTTGGGACTTCAACATGTCTTTGAGAGGGGGAGGGAGGGGATACAGTTTCATCCATAACAATGGGTAATATTCCAACAGAGGAAAAAGGGAGGGCAGTTGGTGAAGGGTAGGTATCCTAGGAGAAGAGAAATGAGTAAAGACTTGTCAGTACAGGGCATGTCCAGAAACTTCAAGTACTTTGTCCAGTTTTTTGAGAGCATGTTGCAACTAAGAAAACTGTGGGAGAGGGTCTTTCCCATATTCTCCAGGGAACGGTCAATGACTGAAGCTTTCAGTCATTGGTGTCTTAGGGAGATTATGCTGTAGTTTTGTGGAAAAGTAATGAGGGAGAGAAACTAATGGAGGCAGGAAAACCAGAGAGGAAATCATTGCAGCTGCCTCAGAGAGGTCAGGGAGCAAACACCAGACTTCCAGAGACAGTGGGTTAGGGTACATGCGCTCACCTTCAGACCCTCTCCACCTGGGGCACAAAAGGCCTGCTTGCTTGTGATTTGAAAATTTCCATAATCCAGAGGCTCTCCCCACCCCACCAGAAGATTGCTTGAAATATACCCATATATTTCTTTATCTGACTGGGTAGCTTTATGAGTTGCAGTATTGCACCTGACAAAGGTCACACATGTTGCTTACTCTAAAAGAGGCCCCAGGGTTGTTTGTGACTCTTTGGAAGGCCTTTCTTTCTGATTTTTCCTTAGCATTTTCAGAACGACTCACCAAAATATCTTAAACCAGGAAGTGAAATTTGAAAAACGTCTTCTCCTGTAAGTTCTTAAGAGGTTTTCTGTACCTTTTGCTCAAAAGAGTATATAAAAGTGGGTTAATGGCTGAATTAAGCAGTGCCAGCCAGGCAGATATTGTCTGTATCTGCAGAGGAAGTGTCCACCCACTGTTTACCATTGTGCTTGCCTGCGATATGCTTACAATTATGTAGGGGATCCAACAACAATAGCAAATAAAAGTCACAAGAAATAGATGAAAGGTACCATTGTATGTTGTGCAGAGGGGTTGCACATTTCAAAATGTCCTGTTTTCTGCCCCAGGGAGAAGAGGAGCTGGGTATGTATAAATTATCAGCCATCCCCCAAGACTAGTAGTATTCCTGTCTGGGGCTGTTTCTCTTACGATCCTCAAATACCTTTAGAATCTTCTTGGCTGTTCTTTACAGAGAAGGCTATACTTGGCTTCATCTTCCTCAGCAATTGACTTTCAATGTCATGTAGCCAATTGGCTTGATCCCCGGCTACTTCTGCTGCTCCAGCATAACTGCAGCGTGCCAACACATAGGTAGGAACAAGAAGACCAAACCTTTATAAACCTGAAATGGGTTAGCCTGAGTGCCCCGTGTTGCAAGTAGCTGGCTGATATTCAAAAGACTGCCATCTTATAAGGAAGAAAATTTGAAAAAGCAACTTAAATTCAGATCCAAATTCCAGTGCTAAGGCTTGTTTTAAAGATATTTTATGTGCTGTGCCAGACACCATGCATCTGTCTGTGCACATTGTAGGCAATGTGTACGCTCAAGGTACGTGGCAGCCCAAAAAGCTAATGCCCAGATAGGCAGGACTGAATGCAGTAGGCTGAGCTCTAACTGATAACATAGCATTTATAATCACAAGGTGGTCCTGGTAGTAAAGCTGCATTCAAAACAAAAACTGCACTAAAAATATTTGTTATCAAGATCAGGGACTTTTGATTATCATACATTGTCTTAATGCAACGGTTTTAAATTCTAGTCCCAAAAGTATTCATTGCCCTCTGGAAGAATTGGATGTCAGTTTTGCGGAGTGTAATTTGTGCTTTTTTTTTTTTAAATATAATTTATTGTCAAATTGGCTAACATACATTGTATACAGTGTGCTCTTGGTTGCAGAGTATAATTTGACTTTAAGATAGAAATAGCTTTTGTAGACACGAATCTACAGTTTATTCATTTATCCAACATTTTTTAGCACCTTCCTTTGGTGGGAAATAAAGTACCCCTTAATCTATTCAATGAACTTTTAGAATAAACAAATATATGAACATCTTAACAGTAAATATCAGCATAGGAAAATCTACACAATGCTTTTTTTTTTTAACCATAACTAAGAAGTAATAACCACACTGCCTATCCTTGTATTCAAGAACATTGTGAAATAAAGATCACTTTAAAAAGCCTTTTCTCCTTAAAATATAATAATAGGAAAGAAAAGCATTCAGGGTCACTATTTCTTAGTATTGTGTGTGCTCAGGTAATAAGAACATTTATTTAAAGAAGTATATATTTTTTGAAGTAATAGCAACAACTATAGCAAGATTTGGAGAGAATTAATTGCTTCATGTTTTCATGTTTACCCCTTTTCCCTTTTTGCTTCTCTTCATTTTTTATCTACTTCTCTCTTTCCTTTTTCTTTCATGTTCTTCCTTGATTTTGGTTCTTTTCCCTTTTACTTCCATTTTCCCTTGTTTAAATTTCCCCCTTTTCTCCCTTCCTTTTTTCTTTTTTCCTCTTGACTCTTCTCCTCTTTTGTCATCACATTTTAAAAATATAGCAGCATATGCAATATAATTATTATTTTATTAAATATTAAACATATATTAAATAGTTGTTAGATATTTTAATACAAAGCTTCCCCAAACCCAACCTGTAACAAATAAAAGGATAAAACTCATCAAGAAATTGGACCTTTTCTGCCTCTTTCTCATTTTACATAATGTTTACAAACAAGTGACTCCACTTTTCCTGTTCAAATGTCAGAAGGTAAAAATAAAAAAAAGTTAATTACTTTAATCAAAATCAGTTACAATGAGCATTTAAAAGAAATCACATAGCTTCTGTGATATTGTTTCTCTTATCTTTATATTACCAAAAACAACACCCTTGGTTAGTAAGAAATATGGACATTATAGAATAAAAATATGTGGTGACAGAAAATACGATTGCAAGAAAGTTTCCTGGGAAAAATGGTTCCTAAGATCAAAGCAGAACCTGAGACACTAGCAAGGCATGGTGACTTCAAAGGTTGTTCTCTGCATAGCTGTGAATCTGCTTTAGGTATAAAGCTTGCAAGAACTTGGGCATCCTGAGAACATTCCAGATTAACTTCCCAGTTTGACAGAAAGCAATTATAGGCTCTGAAAAGGAGGATATTTTGAAACTAAAAGCCCAGATATTCATTTCTTTTTTTCTGTCTTTTCTTTTTCTTTTTTTTTTTTTTTAAGTAGGCTTCATGCCAGCATGGAGCCCAATGCAAGGCTTGAACTCACAGCCCTGAGATCAAGACTTGAGCTGAGATCAAGAGTCTAGCGCTTAACTGACTGAGTCACCTGGGCGCCCCCGAGAAGTTCATTTCTGAAATGTTCCCTCTCATGGGGAATCTTTTCTCTGGTAAAAACATGGCCAGACACTCAATATTTTTTTTGTTCAGGAATTGAGGTTAATAAACTATGACTGTTCAAACAAGCAAGTAAACAAGTAAATAAATAAACTATGACTGTTCAAATGGAGGAAGAATGGCAGCTGCAAGTGAATTCTAATTTGTAAATGCATTATATACCAAAGATTATACCAGCGATACCTGATGTCCTTTCCTTTAAGTTTTGCTGCTTAAACCACTCAACTACCTCTCCATCTCTCTCATTACTTTTGATCAAATTGATTCAAGGATGCTTCATTATGACCCTCCTCCTGCACATGTTCTGAGACTTTCTCACTGTGCTCTAAGGGCAATACCGTTGAAACGAATATACTAGGGTACAGATTTGATATTTCAATACAAACCCAATATACCTTTGTATTGAAGTGAAACAAAGGTCAGTCCCCCTTTGCGCATTTACATCAATTTCTCTTCTTCTCTTCTTTTGTCTTCGGTGATGCCATTATTTCGTCTACAGAACTCAGAAGTTATTGCCCATGTTGTGCCCGGCATGTATCTATGAAGATTTGCATGCTTCTTTTTCTACATGGATCTTCCCTGCCAAAGGTAATTTTGGTTTTACTGTGGATTAGGACTTTCTTCTCCTTTGCTCTCACATTATAATGTCATCTATCAATTGTCCAACAGTAATTTATCAATGAGGTAAATTGTCCTCATGATGGCTTATCCATGAGCACCAGTGACCTATTCCTGCTCCTTGTTTAGGGCTTGTTGCGACCCTCTGTGTCAAGAAAACTAGAGTTGCAGAGCCACATTCTGCCCACAGGGGCGTTAAGGAGGAAGTGAAGCAAGCCATCCCGTAAGCAGGATTCCAGCCTCCTCGGCTCACCCTAGTTGAAAGGATCTACCACCATGTTTAAAATTCTCCACTTCATTTTCAAGTAAATCCAGAGCAGATTACATGTCCTATTTTTGTGCTAATGTTTAATCCTCACAGTACCCAAGGTAGGAGAAGTACAGGTGTAATCACTCAGTATCCTCTTCTGAGGGAGAAATGACTCAAAGGAAGAAGATGAGCTATAAGGTGCTTTCCAGCCTGATAAATCCCGTCTAAAGCACCTATAATGGTGGCTGTGCTTAAAATGTTGTATCAGGGGAAAAAATTATGTATTGAGTCTATAAAACGGTACTTACTTCATAGGGTTGTAATAAGGATCAAATGAGGTAACATCTGCAAATATTGTCCATTAAGCTACATTTTCTCACTATTTAATATACAAATAGCGTAAGGCTAGGCAGTATTGTGTTTAAACTAAACAAGAAGTGATTTTTAAAAAGCATGTATTTTTTCCCCACCCAAATCTATTATTTAATTCATTTTCCCAAACACAGGTATTTGGTAAAGAAAATGGATTGTCACTTTTAGGAACCTAATTTTTTACATTATGTTATTCTCAATAATATACTGTCTTGATCTTGAGACAAAGTGTCAGAACAGAACATGAACCAAAAAAAAAAAATAAATAATAATAATGTTTTGACTTTCTCCTTTTATCTCACTCCCTTAATGTGAAACCATGTAAGTACTCTTCTGTTTTTCCATTCTGATAATACAGAGGAATCTCAGAAATCAATTGAATCTCCAAGAAGGCATTTTGTAATATTTGCATTCACAGCAGGCGACTGAAATATTACTTCCTTTGGACAGGTGTTTTTCTATTAATTACTGTGGCTTAAGACTATATGAGCCTAATATTAAACAATTTTCCCTCATTGTTTTTGTGTTCCTTAGAGCACAAACCAGAAACAGGCAGTCTAATATACTGTGGGTGAGAGTATAAATTGATAAATTTGGAGGTTGACTTAACAATTTTTATTAACATTTTAAATGTGCATACTCTCTAATCCTGCAATTTCACTTCTAGAGATTTCCCCCAAAGCAATTTTTGCACAAGTACCCAAAAACATACATCCTAGGTTGTTCACTGCGGTGCTATTTGTAATGGAATAACACTACCCAACTCAAAAGCCAATTAGTAAAAGGGCTGATTAAATAAAATATTGAGGCGCCTGGGTGGCTCAGTCGGTTGAGCATCCGACTTCGGCTCAGGTCACAATCTCGCGGTCCGTGAGTTCGAGCCCCGCGTCGGGCTCTGTGCTGACGGCTCAGAGCCTGGAGCCTGTTTCACATTCTGTGTCTCCCTCTCTCTCTGCCCCTCCCCCGTTCATGCTCTGTCTCCCTCTGTCTCAAAAATAAATAAAAACGTTTAAAAAAAAATAAAATAAAATATGATACATTTAGAGAGTAGACTAGTATACAATTGTTAAAAAGACTAAACTAAATATGCATGAAAAAATATTGAGGAATGGACACAAAACCACTAAAAGTGATTATTTCTCTAGCAGAACCATTATGGAGGATCTTTACTTATTCTCTCCATTATATATTTTACTAATGGTTGAATTTTCAAAATAACAATAAATTGTTTTGTTAGCAAAAGTGCACACTCATGTAAGCATATCATAAATACATATAAAAGCTCTAAAGACAGTGCCAGGCAAACCAGAGTGGTTCATTGAGGTGAAGCAGGAATAGCATTCTGCCTCTGGACTTCAAGTCCAGTGTGCTTTTTTTTTTTTTTTAACGTTTATTTATTTTTGAGACAGAGAGAGACAGAGCATGAACGGGGGAGGGTCACAGAGAGAGGGAGACACAGAATCTGAAACAGGCTCCAGGCTCTGAGCGGTCAGCACAGAGCCCGACGCGGGGCTCGAACTCACAGACTGCGAGATCATGACCTGAGCCGAAGTCGGACGCTTAACCGACCGAGCCACCCAGGTGCCCCAAGTCCAGTGTGCTTTTTAAAAAATAACACCACTTACATTTTTGTGCAAGCCACATACGGCATCGGTGGGTATACTTATGGAAGGAGGAGGGCCATGAGATCAAGTAAACTCTGTTCTTTATGACCCCAGGACTCCTCCTTCCTCGGCTCCTACTGGCGCTTGCTTAATGAGTCACTCCCTGGCCTCCAGCCTCTGGGCACCCTTGAGCAGCCTATGGTGAATGAGCTTGTTCTCTTGAGGCAGATCCAAATGAAAATTAGTGCTGCCTGTAGGACTGCGCTGAAAAGCATCCAGAGGACAAATCTGGGACATAGCAGCATGATCAAGTAGAAATGCTGGCCATGAGTGAGGGTGATACCGCACTTGGGCCTTGCATTTGCTAATTCAGACCATAAATATCACAACGGGTATCATCCCGAGAACTACCACCACTTCCACAGCTTTTCCCCAGGGTTAATAACTTAGGACATTAAGAAGTTTTTGAGGGGTGCTTGGGTGGCTCAGTCACTTGAGCGTCCAACTTTTACTTTGGCTCAGATCATGATCTCATGGGAGTTCAAGCCCCCCATTGGGCTCTCTGCTGTCGGTACAGAGCTGGCTTCAGGTCCTCTGCTTATCTCTCTCTCTCTCTCTCTCTCTCTCTCTCTCTGCCCCTCCCCTGCCCCTCCTGCCTCCAGGCTCTTGTGAGCTCATTCTCTCTCTGAAAAATAGATAAACATTAAAAAAAAAAAAAAAGATTTGGAAACCTGGCAAAACTGAAAGCAACCCTCCAACACATCGTGTTCTGAGTAGTCATTTGAGTTGTGGCCTATTTGGTTTCTCTGAGTGGCTTTGGAAACTATTGGAGGATTATCAATTGCTCAGAATTGTTCTACTTTCTTTGAATGGTTCATTTTTCCTTGGGTGTTAAGAATTTTTATAAGCTTATTTTCTGTATTATCACAATGTCTTGGAATAATAGAATCATAGATCTATTTCATTCTTTTGTCACCGAGTGTAACTATACTCAGACTGACCCTGTTCTTACTCTTTTATCTTCAGGAGGCTCTATACCTTTAAAATTTGGCATCCTTTCTTTTTATGCTTACTTCTGTCATACGTGGATCTACCAAAGTACTCAGTATTACCTTATTTAAAATTTTTTTTTTCAACGTTTTTAATTTATTTTTGGGACAGAGAGAGACAGAGCATGAACGGGGGAGGGGCAGAGAGAGAGGGAAACACAGAATCGGAAACAGGCTCCAGGCTCCGAGCCATCAGCCCAGAGCCTGACGCGGGGCTCGAACTCACGGACCGCGAGATAGTGACCTGGCTGAAGTCGGACACTTAACCGACTGCGCCACCCAGGCGCCCCAGTATTACCTTATTTTAAAGTCTTATCACACATCTTATTAAAGTTACCTTCCAAATTCAACTTTTGCATATTATATCTTCTCAGTTGAATAAATAAATGTTAAATGGTAATCAATAGGAAAGTATTAACATTCAGTATTACACTGAACCTAACTAATGATAAATACTGTCCTTTTAAAGATTCCTGAAAATGTGAATCTTATTTGCCCAAGTCCTTATAACCAATGGAAATACCTTTGATAATTATGAGTAGATGCAACAAAACCTTTAAAAATAGTGTTGGAGGGAAGGGACCAGGGGTTTATACAGGTAACTACTGAATCTATTTTTTTTCTGTAATTAACATTCTTCTTAGTATATAGCCACCGAGCTTCAAAGAGGACCACAAGTTTATAAAGAAGCATTCCATTTCTCTCTTACTTTTTGCTTTGGATATATGAGAAAGGAAAGAATGGAATATCTCACTTTGGGCTCAGAAGACAAATAATTATATTGATAGTTTATTTCAAATCACATGTATCTCCTGAGACAGCTATACTTCACTGTGGATTTCTTTCTTTCTTTCTTTCTTTCTTTCTTTCTTTCTTTCTTTCTTTCTTTCTTTCTTTCTTTCTTTCTTTCTCTTTGTTTCTTTCTTTTTCTTAAGTAATCTCTATGCCCAACATGGAGCTTGAACTCACAACCCCAAGATCAGGAGTCGCATGCTCTACCAAGCGAGACAGCCAGACACCCCTTTACTTCAAATTTCTTAATAGGAGATGCTTACAAGTCTGTTCTTAAAAGTCTGATTCTTACAGACACTGTTTTGGGCTGGGATCAATAAAAGACAAGACTTACCAATAAGATTTCTGAACTTTCACTTGAACTGGTCCAAGTCCGAAGCAGAAAGCTAGGAATGATTCCAAGGATTCTAGGGCACAAAGGCAGGGATGTTTGTGATAACATAAAGTGCGGCCTGTTTGAAGAACTGTTGAATTTACTGGGTCCTAACCAATTATCTCCTAATCTATGTCATTCCCAATTAATGAACCCATGCATTCCAACCCAGTTCCTTACTCCTGGGGACTAGAAAACTTTTTACAAGTCAAAGATTACTTGATATTTACTAATGAAGAAATGTGAAAAGATCACTCCCTTTAAAATTCACTTCACACAGGCCAGATTGTGCATAATGCCAAATTTACTAAGAATTAAGAACATTCATCTTAACATTTTGCCTAAACCTCATTCTAAGTCCAATGGAACTTTAAGAAATTCTAATTCTCTCCATTGCACACACACACAAATACATACACACAAACCGTGTGTGTGTGTGTGTGTGTGTGTGTGTGTGTGTGTGTAAACTGAAGTTGCAAGCTATTTTTCATCTGACTTGAGTAAAATTATTCTTATCAATATTTTTACATGTCTCCGAAGAGAAATCCTTTTTCAAGAAGCTAATCCCATTTATATCTGTGGGAATGGTAGTAAAAACCGTAAAGTACCTACACTGGAGATGTCATAAGTGATATAGCTGCTGTTTCCAAGGAATCCAAGCTCAAACCACAAGGTTGGTACACAATCAAATCCCGGTACATGGGTCCCTTTGTTCAAAACTCCGAACTCCAAGCTTCATTGTGAAATATATCTAAAGTAAACTGAGGCAGCATGAAGTTACATGTGCTATTGCTGTCCTTATTACACTGAGGCCAGTGGTGTTTGATATGTTTTGGGGTGAAAAGGAACAGGAACTGTACTCTTAAGATTTTATCTTAAATCTGTCTAGCTCACTTTTTTTAAATGTTTATTTATTTTTGAAGTAGAGAGAGAGGGAGAGACAGAACTCGAAGCAGGCTCCAGGCTCTGAGCTGTCAGCACAGAGCCCACCATGGGGCTCGAACCCACAAATCATGAGACCATGACCTGAGCTGAAGTCAGTCGCTCAACTGATGGAGCCACTCAGGCATCCCTGTCTAGCTCACTTCAAAAATTTTTTCAAGTGACATAAAATTAACATACCATAAAACTCTCCCTTTAACATATAATATTTAACACACAGTTTGGTAGATTTTTGTATATTCAGAGTTGTGCAACCATTACTGCTGTCTAGTTCTGAAACATTTTAATTCTCGCAAAAGGAAATCCCCTACCCATTGGCCGTCACTATCCCTCTCCTCTGAGTCCCTGGCAACCACTAATCTGTTTTCTGTCTCTATAGATCTGCCTATTCTGGACATCTCACATAAACGGAATCATAGAATACGTGGTCTGTGGTGTCTGGCTTATTTCACTTCGGAAAATGTTTTCAAGGTTCATCCGTGTTGCTGGAGGTATTAGTACTTCATTCCCTTTTGTAGTTAAATTTGATTGTATAGATATACCATATGTTGTTTATGCATTCATCCATTGATGGACATTTGGATTGTTTCCACCTCTTGGCTCTTGTAAATAGTGCTGCTGTGAATATTCATGTACAAGCATTTATTTGAGCGCTTGTATATACCTACAAGTGGTATGGTAATTCTATGTTTAACGTTTTTCTTTTTGGTTTATTTATTTATTTTTGAGAGAGAGAGACAGAGAGAGTGAGTGGGAGAGGGGCAGAGAGGGAGGGAGAGAGAGAATCCCAAAGAAGGCTCTGCACTGTCAGCATGGAGCCTGACGTGGGGTGCGAACTCACAAACCATGAGATCATGACCTGTGCCGAAACCAAGAGTTGGACACTCAACCGACTGAGCCACCCAGGCACCCCTCTATGTTTAACAATTTGAGGAACCTAGTAGACTGTTTTCCACAGGAACTACACCATTTTCCATTCATACTAGCAATGTATGAAGATTTTAAGTTCTCCACGTTCTTGCCAATACTTGTTAATTGTCTGTCTTTTTGGATACTGCTATCCTAATGGGTAAGAATAAGTCATATGTTTTTGTGGTTTTGATTTTCATTTCCCTGATGACTAATGATGTTGACAATCTGTTCATGTATTTGTTGGCCATTTGTATATCTTTTTAGAGAAATATTTATCCACATCCTTTGCCTTTTGTTTTTTACTTGGGTTGTCTTTTTTATTGTTCTGATTTCTTTTTACGAGTTTGTCAAGAGACAGTCATACAGACGTACCCACCATCAATATCTAAGAATAAAGGGAAACTATCAGATTTCAATAGAGAAAAAATCGAAATTTTCATTGCTTCCATCATAGAAAGAGATATGCTTACTAAATTTCCTTTTTAAACATGTAGTAAAAGGATGAAAGTATTAATATTTTTCTGTGGGTTAAAAATATTTGGATAGTACAATTGTATTTGTAATATGTGAATTAACAATATCTACCTTACAGGGTTGTTGTAAGAATTAAATACATATTTAGTTCACCCTTATATCCCTAGGGCTTACTACAGTGCACGGTATATAGTCGAAACTCAATATTTGCTGAATAAATTCATGAAGTACCCAATGGAGTCCCACAAACATATCAATATGTATGAGTTCCCTCCCCATCCTCTTCAGGAGACTTGAAGGAGGGAAGAATAACCATACTAGCAGAACTAGAACCCTCTGAACTGTGTGGCTTATGGTACATTATGAAATACTATAAGATTTATGGAGCCAAATGGTTTACAGGATGTGAGTGCTGGAACTCTACCTGTCTTCAGTGAAAAATGGGAGTTGAATATGTTAGAAAGTGCTTGGTTTTGGAAAGGTGAAAAGACCCCCATAGTGTTCCTAACTTCGTGATACTGAGTCGCTTGTCTGTGTATTTTCTGATTTGATATTCAGTATGTCAGTCAATTAGACCCCCAGCGAGGAGGCAGCCACCATTACAGTGCCATAAATGGAGAGTGGAAAAGCTAGCATGTCAGGCCACTCAAGACACTAAGGTGGCTTGCAGGCAAGGATGTTGTTTGACTTTTGGAAACAAAAGTGGTTGCAAAGCCACTATCACAACTGATATTTGACTATTGAAATTTCAATTGATAATTAAAATGTCAGATAATCTCTGTCTCACAACCCCACTCATACAACTGGTTTTATCTTCCAGCTATATTAAGAGAATATGCATAAATCAGGAAAATTCATTACTCACCTTCTAATATTATTGTCAACGTGCATAGTCCAACATTACCAAAAGAAATCCTGCTTACACGCTTTATAAACAGTATTTGATATTCGACCTGAGAAAAAAAGCTACTTATTGCAAATTGAAATTTTCATTCTCTGCGATATAAAATTGCCTGTTAGGGGCAAGACAGTTTGTAATACATGGAAAGTAGAAATGACTTACTCATACAGTTTAAATTAATGCTACATGAATAACTGAAGGCACAGAGTAAAAAGCACTAGTTATTTTATACTTAAAATTAATTCAAAAAATATTCTGATATATTAACAAATTGAATTTGCACTTTTTAAAAGAAGATCTTATGTTTTGAAAAGACTTAACATTGTTAAACACTTGAATAATAATCTTTGGAACAAAAGGAAATGTATCTCTTAAAATTTTTAGACACAGAGAAAAAAAACATTGTGAATCTACAAATCTCTTTTAGTTCCAAACATAAACTGTAGTTAACTTTTTTTAATGTTTATTTTTGAGAGAGAGAGAGAGAGAGAGAGAGAGAGAGAGAGTGTGTGTGAGTGGAGAAGGGGCAGAGAGAGCGGGAGACAGAATCTGAAGCAGGCTCCAGGATCTGAGCTCTCAGCAAAGGCCCGATGCGGGGCTCGAACTCATGAACTGTGAGATTGGGACCTGATCTGAAATCAAAGTCAGATGCTTAACCAACTGAGCCACCCAGTCTCCCCTATAGTTAATTTCTTTTCTTGAAGATACACCAGGCAGAACTGAAAGACCAAGATATTCTGGTAGTTTGGATGAGCACCCTAAGGAATACATCTTCTAGCAATGACCTGAGGCTTAATATCTGCTAATCCTAATGCTACTGGAAGATACTTCTTACCTTCCTGGGTCTGGAGAGCAGAATTTCCTTTCAACTTCTGATATTTTTTTAGCAGTTGCTGCCTGTGGTTGAATCACCCAATGATGCACTGTTAGCCAGCTGTGTGTCCTCGTTGCGGTTTGTCTGTCTTAAAGGACATTCAAAGAAAAGGAATGCCACGTTATATATTGGTGATCTTTTTTTCTCATGACCGAGAGATCAAGAGTCACATGCTCTATCTACTGAGCCAGCCGGGTACCCCTTATTGGTGATCTTGTTAGCTGAGATTTCAGGTAGACTTAGAGCTAATGGAAAAGGATGTGCATTGTGGAGTAGAAATAGCAGATGTTGTAATGTTGAAACCATTAGAAATAATAACATTGAAAATAATTTTTATGAGAACAGTTAGGTAAATGGTTGGTTTAGCTAGTGCTCAAATTCTTGGAAATTGAAGCTACGGAGGATAATTACGTGGCTTTGCAAGCACTCTGTTACTCTGAAATAGCAGAGGGTTTTGTCTGATAGGCTGTAGGTGCGGAGAGATGGCGGATGATAGCCATGGAATGTCATCCCTGGAACAACGGGGGGCTATGAGGGGCAGCCGGGTGGCCTGCATAGGCAGGCGGAAGCTGGCCATTGTTCAAACATGACCAGTCACAACTACAGCTCTCAATAGAGCTCATTCTAAATTTGGTTTTTGTAGGGCGCCTGGGTGGCTTAGTCGGTTAAGCATCCGACTGCGGCTCAGGTCATGATCTCACAACTCGTGAGTTCGAGCACTGTGTCAGGCTCTGTGTGGACAGCTCAAAGGCTGGAGCCTGCTTTGGATTCTGTGTCTCCCTCTCTCTCTCTGCCATTCCCCACTCACTCTCTGTCTCTCTCTCAAAAATAAACAAACATTAAAAAATATATAAATCAAATAAATTGGATTTTGTTTCTTGGTTATGTTTTTCACTTGGGAAGTTCAAAACAAGATCAGCCAAGGAATTTATAGAATCAACATGTTTTGAATACTATGTGGAATGAATAGAGTCCTCAGGATTCAGGCATTTAAATCAATTCATCTGCTTTATTCCTCAAGCTCTTTATGATGATGATGATGATGATGATGATGATGATGATTATTTTTAAAGTTTACTTTACTGGGGCATCTAGGTGACTCGGTTGAGTGTCCGACTTTTGGTTTTGGATCGTCATGATCTCACGGTTCGTGGGTTTAAGCCCCACTTTGGGCTTTGCACTGATGGTACAGAGCCTACTTGGTATCCTCTCTCTCTCCCTCTCTCTCTGCTCCTTCCCTGCTCATGCTAGCTGTTTAAATAAACTTTAAGTTGTTTATTTTATTTATTTTGAGAGAGAGAGAGAGAGAGAGCGAGCGAGCAGGCAGAGAGAGGGAGAGAGAGAATCCCAAGCAGGCTCCCCACTGTCAGCACAGAGCCTGATGCCGGGGCTCAAACACAGGAACTGTGACTTCATGACCTGAGCCAAAATCAAGAATTGGATGCTTCACTGACTGAGGTACCCAGGCGCCCTGTTATTTATTTTTTTTTTTTTAAGGCCATTCTGGGTTTGATTTCATGTACTGTGTTCCTCTGAAATTGTATGAGAATGCTACTCACATGGGGATAAGGACATGGTCTCATATATATGTGATGAAAACTTTCCTCTTGACAGATAATACTTTTATAGCAGTATCTTTCTTCTCTTATATTAGATACCTAAGAATCTAGAAACATTTTTCCAAAAAACATGTTCTTCAAAGTCACAGCATCCAGCAAGGATGATTATGCTTATTATACATACAAGAGGCAGAAATGCAATTGTTGTTGAAACAATTTGTTCAAATGATATAACAACTTCACCATTGAGCTATAATTTATCCTGAATTGCTAGGGTCCTATCTTAATGATTCTTGCTGCTATTTGTTCAAATAAAAGGATATTGATTTTAAGGCAATCACAACTGAGATGTGGCTCATATTTCTAATAATTTTCTCAGCAATACTGTTTCATTTCTCACCTGGAAGTAGAAGCACGTGTAAATGTATTGAAATTGTGTATTTTGGTAGTACAGTCTCTACGTTTTCATAAATTAAAAAAAAAAAAAAGTTGGGGGCTTAGTCAAGAGACAAACGTAAGATACGTTAATATATATCCTTCTTATACTTGTTATTTCTTGGAGAAATGGCAAGGTGAAGAAATCACAGAGTCTCAAAGAGGTAAAATATGTAATGATATTGAGACTGAGCTCGAAATGTGTCTCTATTAAACAAACAAAAACAATGGGATTTATTTAACTGGTTACCTGAATTTTTAAACTCTGAATTTCCAGATGACCATCTCCACAGACTAGTTCCTTTGCTTCAGCTGGAGCACTATTTATAGGCATAAATTATTATAGTGAATAATTACCCCATATTGATTTTCCTGAGATAAAGAGGGATATAATAAATTATGCTCAGTAACCTCCCTAGAATAATATAAAAATTACCAAAATTATGGTCATAGACTTTCATTTTTATGAAGCAAGTAAAAACAATTTTTAAAAAATGACCAATTGAAATTAATACACCTTCTGCAGCAGAAGTGAAACTAAGCACATTATCAAGCATATACAAAGAAGGGATATCTTATTTAAGAATTCTAGGGGGCATCTGGGGGGCTCAGTTTGTTAAGCATCTGACTTTGGCTCAGGTCATGATCTTATAGTCTGGGTTCAAACCCCACGTCGGGCGCTGTGCTTACAGCTCAGAGCCTGGAGCCTGCTTCGGATTTTGTGTCTCCCTCTCTCTCGGCCCCTCCCCCACTTGTGCTCTGTCTCTCAAAAATAAATAAATGTTAAAAAAAATTTTTTTTAAAGAATTCTAATAGAACAGTTAAACTTACATTGACTTCAATAGCAATGGCAAACATTTGTTTAAATATGCATTAATTATTGTCAATATCCTACAGCATCACATTAATGCTGACGATTATAAATGACAGCAAAATGGGCATCTCGATGAAGGCAAAATGAATGCAAATATACTTTGCAGTTGTATAGTTCTTTTTTTATCACAGGGTCTCACATTTATTATACTATTTTATTCTCAACATGGACTATTTTATACATTACACCTATTCGCATAATTAAAAATCTCTTTTCACGGAAGAAAACCAACCAAATATCCACCAACACTTCCACCAGTTTCTTTTAACCTAAGTTGGTTTTCAAATGTTACTTTCTTTTTACTAACTCCGGTATCACTCTATCTGCTTTCCCTTGTTTTATTCTCTGGAATACTGCTATGTCAGGAAAATCTTTATCTCCATGGTCAGGACTCTTTCGTGTTTTCTTTCCTTTTCCCATTAAATAGGACCACTTGAAGTCTTTCTTGGTAACTATGGAATATTCTTCCGTGTATTATAACACTATTCATCTTGTTTTGCCACAGGATGTATTATACTACTCAGGCCAATTTGTACATTTCATTCAAAACGTAACAATAGAACAGAGATAATAAAGATTTAATAAAGTATCAAGTTTAAAATTAATTATGTTTGCTGTATAATAAAGGCTGTATTTTAAGACACCAGAAATACCATATTCCATGTTTTCATGTTTTTACTACAACTGCTTCTTGGTTGAAACAGTTACAAATGCATAACACCATGCACTTAATAACTATTTGTTAGCATAGAAATATCTTTAAGATATTATCTGAACTGTCTTTAAAATGTATCACCTGTGTACATGAAACTAGAGACTTACTAAGATAACTTGTCTTATTTTTATGCTTCTTCATTTAACTTTTTCCTCTGCCAAAACTAGTCTACTTACCTTTGTGATAATATTTTTATTGAGACAGTGGTATCAGTTACTTCTCCAAAAATTAATTGGTTTTTTAAAATCGTAGAACATTTGTGTTGAGTCTGTTGGCTTACCACTGTACAAGTTATCAGAACTTAAAATCTCATCAGTACTGCAATACTTGTACATTTTCTATATATATGTTCATTGTTGTACTCAGAAACCAGATCTACTATTTTATTCTTGAAGTCTTCTTGTCTAGGAATTTTTCTCTTGTGAATTTCCATAGAAATTATTATTTTTTTAATGATTTTTTTTTTTTTTTTTGAGAGAGAGACACATACAACACAGTGGGGTAGGGGAAGAGAGAGAAACACACACAGAATCTGAAGCAGGTTCCAGGCCCTGAGCTGTCAGCACAGAGCCCGACGCAGGGCTCGACCTCATGGACCACGAGATCATGACCTGAGTGGAAGTCAGACACCTAACCGACTGAGCCACCCAAGCGCCCTTCCATAGAAATTATTTTTGGCAAGTGATCGACTTGTATCTTCTAGAAACTTTTGCTTCCACCACTGCCCCTGGTGGCACTTGCGTGTCTCATGGTGGTGATCATGTCTACACTGAGGAATTGTGTGATTGACCATGAATGAAACAATCCCAGTGTCATTTTTACTTGTTTTGTCTTTTTAAGTTGGACTCTGAATGAATTGCTAACCATATGTGGATTACTAGCTATACTGTGAAAAGCTATGCTGTTGACCTTTTCACAATGTATTTTCTTAACAAGCTGTGGGAATGGGCTAGAGGGGTGAATTTTAAGAGAGTAATAGTTGCAAGGGTAGTCATCACAGTATTGTAAACTTCTTGCATGTCTTTATATGCTACAGTCACAGACGATATTTGAACTTAATCCAGCACCATTTCCATCTTGTTCAAATAAGAAAATGGCTCTCGTGGGAATTCTTTTGACTCTGTCCACCTGCCACGGGGTATTAGCAGATTAGAACAAATGTTGGGAGGTGCCTCATGCCATCTAAGTGAACAATAGCACATTTGTTTGCCTTTCCACCTTCAAGGATATTAGAAGGTCGAATTTTTGTTTGTTTGGGCCAATATTTTTTAATCATCAGGCTAGACGTTCCAAAAGGGCAGGGAACCATCACTATCTCGAACAAAAGGAGCCCTCCTCAGTCAGCACCAAGAATATCAAAGTATTTCCTCTGAAGCTCTTAGGAACGAGTTATGAAAATATCTCAGTTACAAGTGGACAGCTATCTCACTTGTTCTCGGGACTTCTCCTTTATTTTTTTAATTTTTTTAATTTACATCCATGAAGGTCGACTTTTGAAGAGAGTGCTTTGTGAACATAAAAATAGCCATGTACTTGTGTAGAAGAAGACCGACCCTTGATTGTAAGGAGGGCCTTCCAACTACACAGCTACAAATCAGAAAGAAAGCCCAACATGACAGACCAGTCCTCCTTGTGTCCACTGTTCCAGAACGCTGAGGGTTCCATTCACCCCTAGACATCTCCCACTCAGGGAGGCCCTGTCTTCGAGATGCCCAGGATCACACTGGAGCTGTAAACAGCGATCAGCAGTCCTGTCCTACTGTTAGCACGGGAGAAAACCCAAAGGGGAGGTAGTGAGAGAAGTGTTTTTCCTTTCCACAATTTTGCATTCCATATAAAGAATCGAAATGTGCAGATTTCTTGATGCTATTCCTGCACTGAAAGAGAACAAAATAATACAGTTAAATCACCTTTTGGATAGTATTGCAGGAATTTCTCATGTCCCTACTACAATGGTAGGGGTCTGTAGGAATCATGCAACTGGCCTTTATTTCCTTTTCTATAAAATAGAGTAATGGGTGCCTCATTCTTACGGAATGGGATGTTCTATACACATTTAAGAATGTTTACTTAAGAAATAAACCCTATGAGCACACTGTTTTTAAGATCCAATAAGTATCTTATTATTTTTGACATCTGTGATATTAAATGAAAGAAAATGCTTTTTTGTTTTACTTCTTATTGAAGAAAACAATGATATTTTCAAAAAGTTGATATACCATGACAAGGGGCAGAAGAACAGTGGTCTGTGAAGATTAGTTTCGCAGTAAACAGTCAGTGGATAATTGAAAGAGTGATTAGTCTGGGTTGTCAACAAGTAATGTGGGAGATAGAACTAATATCCAAGGCACATGGCTAATTCCATATCCTCTGGAAAAAGGAAACTGCACTGGGCTTCAGTTATTGAAGGAGAAATTATTTTTAACAGTGTGTCGTGCCTCATTTTATAGTTCATTTAAAAAAAGCTCAAGCTTAAAACTGGTGAAGCCTGAGGAATAAAATCTCCATCTGCATACACATTCAAACACGTACAGAAACCAGGGGCTTCAGTGGCCAGAGTCGTGCCTGCTCACCGAGGAGAGTTTTCCAGAGGTGGGAGGAGATGCGGCCACGCTTCACCCAGACACAGGTGCAGCCTGTCTTCTGCAGAGAAGGAACAATGTCCGGAGTCGGCTGGCCTTGGTTTGTCGTCTCCTGTGGCGACTGCCAGTCGTTTGCGGGCTTTTGTCTATGCTTTGTGTACTACTTAACTCAGCTTGAGCCAAAAGCATCAGCAGCCGAAGCTGGAGTCTACCTTTCTGCAGAGAGCGCAATGTTTGATGTTTCTGAACATTTTTGCAACACATAACCACCCTGAGCTCCTGCTGCCTTACAAGCTCTTCTCACATGAAAGTACAAGACTCTAAAACGGCACCTTCCGCACACTATCCTTCCATTTAGGAGGCAGGCAGACAGTGTGTGCTGACAGCTGGCTGTCCATCTGGTGTTTGATGTGTGGCAGAAAAGCACCGTGGGGTAATAAGGGAGATGGATGTTTCTCTAGGTGACAGTCGGGCCTTCCTGAGAGCAGACTCCCCTGGGCTTCCTGCCCTTGTGCCCTGAGCACTGCCTCTCCCCACAGGACCGCAGGCTCTGCCTTCTTGGTGTAGGGCAGCTCAGCTCTCTCTATGTACCTCCCTGGCTTTTCATTGATTTGCAATATCCTGATCACAACAAACATTTCTAGCACTTTCGTTGCAGTGCCGCCAGCATGAATGCATTGGTAAAGGTTTGTAACAGCTTCCGTTCTTTTTCAGTTTTTGTTCATACCTGAAATTCTCCTTTATTTTTATTCATTCGTGAACCTTTTCTAGTCTCTGTTCTATAAAACTAGGAGGAACATTTAGACTACACAAAAAGCTATCACCTTGCAAGCTGTGTCAGGCCAAAGAATTTTTTTAAACGTGGGTAATCTTCAGTTTGCTACGTTTGAAGTTTATAAATAGTTCAAATATCTGTCTACACATCGCTGTATTATGCATATCCAGTTTAACAATTATTTGGACAGTTAGCTTCTGAAATGACTCCATTTTTTAAAAATTGCACTTGGTATCTACAAAGATGTTTTGCACTTTTGACAGATAAATGCCTTACAAGTAATAAAATGTAAAAAAGCAGCATGAATTTTTTAAATGTCAGAACTGTCTCAATTCCCTTATTAACGGTAAAAGGACTATTTTTTTTTAATTTTTTTTTTTAACGTTTATTTATCTTTGAGACAGAGAGAGACAGAGCATGAACGGGGGAGGGTCAGAGAAAGGGAGACACAGAATCAGAAGCAGGCTCCAGGCTCTGAGCCGTCAGCACAGAGCCTGACGCGGGGCTCGAACTCACGGACCGCGAGATCGTGACCTGGCTGAAGTCGGACGCTTAACCGACTGCGCCACCCAGGCGCCCCAGGACTATTTTTTAAAAAAACATAAATAGCACACTTAGAAAAACGAATCGTGTGTATACTAAAACAGAAAATGTTTAAAAATTTGTTCTCACTGTTACCTTTTTTTTTTAACATGAAATTTATTGTCAAATTGGTTTCCATACAACACCCAGTACTCATCCCAAAAGGTACCCTCCTCAATGCCCATCACCTACCCTCTCCTCCCTCCCACCCCCCATCAACCTTCAGTTTATTCTTAGTTTTTAAGAGTCTCTTATGGTTTGGCTCTCTCCCTCTCTAACTTTTTTTTTCCTTCCCCTCCCCCATGGTCTTCTGTTAAGTTTCTCAGGATCCATGTAAGAGTGAAAACATATGGTATCCGTCTTTCCCTGCATGACTTATTTCACTTAGCATAACACTCTCCAGTTCCATCCACGTTGCTACAAAAGGCCACATTTCATTCTTTCTCATTGCCAAGTAGTATTCCATTGTGTGTATAAACCACAATTTCTTTATCCATTCATCAGTTGATGGACATTTAGGCTCTTTCCATAATTTGGCTATTGTTGAAAGTGCTGCTATAAACATTGGGGTATAGGTGCCCCTATGCATCAGCACTCCTGTATCACTTGGGTAAATTCCTAGCAGTGCTGGAATTGCTGGGTCGTAGGGTAGATCCATTTTCAATTTTTTGAGGAACCTCCACACTGTTTTCCAGAGCGGCTGCACCAGTTTGCATTCCCACCAGCAGTGCAAGAGGGTTCCCATTTCTCCATATCCTCTCCAGCATCTATAGTCTCCTGATTTGTTCGTTTTAGCCACTCTGACTGGCGTGAGGTGGTATCTCAGTGTGGTTTTGATTTGTATTTCCCTGATGAGGAGCGACATTGAGCATCTTTTCATGTGACTGTTGGCCATCTGGATGTCTTCTTTAGAAAAGTGTCTATTCACGTTTTCTGCCCATTTCTTCACTGGATTATTTATTTCTCGGGTGTGGAGTTTGGTGAGTTCTTTATAGATTTTGGATACTAGCCCTTTGTCTGATATGTCATTTGCAAATATCTTTTCCCGTTCCATTGGTTGCCTTTTAGTTTTGTTGAGTGTCTCCTTTGCAGTGCAGAAGCTTTTTATCTTGATGAGGTCCCAATAGTTCATTTTTGCTTTTAATTCCCTTGCCTTTGGGGATGTGTCAAGTAAGAAATTGCTGTGGCTGAGGTCAGAGAGGTTTTCCCCTGCTTTCTCCTCTAGGGTTTTGATGGTTTCCTGTCTCACATTCAGGTCCTTTATCCATTTTGAGTTTATTTTTGTGAATGGTGTAAGAAAGTGGTCTAGTTTCATTCTTCTGCATGTTGTTGTCCAGTTCTCCCAGTGTCTTAAAGAGACTGTCTTTTTTCCATTGGATATTCTTTCCTGCTTTGTCAAAGATTAGTTGGTCATACTTTTGTGGGTCCAGTTCTGGAGTCCCTATTCTATTCCATTGGTCTACGTGTCTGTTTTTGTGCCAATGCCATACTGTCTTGATGATTACAGCTTTGTAGTAGAGGCTAAAGTCTGGGATTGTGATGCCTCTTGCTTTAGTCTTCTTCAATATTACTTACCTTTTTAAAAAAAATTTTTTTTAACATTTATTCATTTTTCAGAGACAGTGAGAGACAGAGTGTGAGTGGGAAAGGGCAGAGAGAGAGGGAGACACAGAATCCAAAGCAGGCTCCAGGCTCTGAGCTGTCAGCACAGAGCCTGATGCAAGGCTCAAACTCAGGAACCATGATACCATGACCTGAGCTTAACTGACTGAGCCACCCAGGCTCCCCCTTAGTGTTATCTTAAAATAAGCATTACTTAGAGTTGATTAAAGGACACTACCCAAAGGCTGTTGCTTGAAAAGGAGCAACTCTTGAGCTGTGATTATCAGAAAATCCATTCACTAGGAGGGAGAGAAACATCCCAACCATCTCAGTGGCCTACTCTTCAGGATTAATGAACATTTTGCTGCCAAGATGACACCAATCCTCTTTCTCCTTATCCAGTGTTGTCTCTGTTTTGATTTGTCCTCACGTTCTTTGCCCATTGGCAGTGAGGGTGAGGCCATCTTGATTAGCTGTGGCCTGGCATCTAGTCTCAGGAATCCTTTAGTTCATGAGATGGGAGAAAAGAGCCCAGGGATGGCCAAAGTCAGCCAGCCATCTGGTCATTGCTCCCACCTCCTATTTTGGAAAACCAAGTGTTTCTGTCCTCCCTAGGAGACAGAAGAAAACAATGGATTGAATTTTCTTGCTGGTCATGGGGCCAAATTGGCTGGATATGGAGTATAATGAAAATGGAAATCTTTGCTATGAAATGTATGGTTTGGAATAAGTGAATCAAGGAGTTCTTCTGAGGATTAGGACATAGTTGTTTACCTTGTTTAAAATGGAGAAGAAAAACTCTTTTTAAAAAATATTTTTTTTAATGTTTATTTTTGAGGGAGAGATACTGAGCGCGAGCTGGAGAGGGGCAGAGAGACACACACACACACACATACGCAGAATTGGAAGCAGGCTCCAGGCTCTGAGCTGTCAGCACAGAGCCTGATGCGGGGCTTGAACCCACGATCTGTGAGATCGTGACCTGAGCTGAAGTTGGCTGCTTAGCCAACTGAGCCACTTAAATACTCCAGAAAATCTCTTGTTTTAAGAAGCACAATTTTAAGGAGCCTACTGAGGTATCAACATTTGCAAGTAAGTAGACTAAAAGGTAGTAAGTATCATACTGTCTTGAAGGTGTACTAAAAGGTAAATCAAGAAGAGGCAAAAAAATAAAAAGATGCCAAAACAATGTAACAACAAAATTTGTTTACAGAAATGTATAATCGATATTCCAATGTGCACGAATTATGTAGTTTCTGAACTTCGAGCAAAGTGAAAAGATAGAAAGAAAAAGCAAAGAAGGAGAAACCCTTTAGTGAAATGGAAAAAAGTTTCAATACCTAAGCTTGGTTTTAGATATTATATTTTTTTGTCTAAAACATAATATTTTAATATGCTTTCAGATTTTAATTTTTTTCTGAGATGGCCATCCTGCAGAAAATGTTGCTCACTCCCATCTAGAAAAAGGACAGAAGGAGAGAAAGTGAACAGCAGGTAGCAAGCAGCAAGGTCAAGTGAAAGAGTGTGTGATCAGAAATGAAAAGACATAGGACAGCCTCTGTCTCGCCCTCATCGAAGCTGAAGTAGGACTCTGGTACAATTTCCCAGAAGCAGGCACATACCCCAAGGCATCAGAGAGTTTTGCAGTTCACACTGAATTTCACACAGTGTGGAGATTGGGGCTACTTTGTAAGACCACAGATTTCATTCAAAATTAGTGAATGCCTCATTTTCATCTTTCTATTTATCCATCAACTCTCAGGTATTGAAACTCCTTCCCCTTCACAGCCTCATCCGCCATCTTTACCTTTTGGTTTTCTGCGGTTTGGATGATGTCTGGACATGGTTTTCTTTGAATTTATCCTGTTTTGCATTCACCAAGCTTCTTGAAATCTGTAAATCTGTATCCTTCACCAAATTTGGGAACTCTTCAGCCTTTATGTTTTCAAATATTTTTTCTCCACCAATCACTTTCTCCTTTCCTTCAGCGACTCCAATACCATGAGTGTTACACCTCCCATATTGTCCCTCAGGTCCCTGAAGCTATTGTTTTGTTTTGTTCTCTCTTCCAAATGGATCATTTCTATTGATCTGTCTTCAGGCATATTGATTCCTTGCTCTGCCATCTGTATTCTGCTACAGAACTTATCCAGTGAGTTGTTTTTTTTTAATTTCAGATATTATATTTTTCAGTTCCAAAATTCCCACTTGGTTCTCTTTTATACTTTCTATTTCTCTGCTGAAATAATTTATCTTTCCATTCATGATTTCATTAATATCTACCTTTATCTCCTAGACATTGATTATAAAATTTCTTTAAAGTTTTTGTATTTTAATTCCAACATCTGGATGATTTTGGAGGTGCATTAACTGATTGTCTTTCTCATGCGAATTGGGCAGAGTTCAAGGTTCTTTATATGTTAAATACTTTAGGATTGTATCCTGGACATTTCAAATATTACATTGTGATTCTCTGGGTCCTGTTAAAATGTCTAGAAAATGTTGAACTTATTTTTCCGGCAGGTGATCAGCCTGCATAGTTTGAATCACAAGTTCTAGCCCATCTGTGGGTGGTGTGGTTCCAATATCAGTTCAGTTCTCAAAGCCTTCACGATGCTTGTAGGAGAGCCTGGGACTTGTGTCAGTTTGTTTACAGAGTTAGGTTCATTCTTCAGATCTCTCTTCTCGGAGATTTTCTTCATACTCTCCAGTTCCCGTGGATCTTTTTTCCAGGCTCCTCTGGGCATAGGAATGGTTTTCTTTCAGAGTTTTAGCCTCCTGGGGCACCTGGGTGGCTCAATTGGTTAAACGTCTGTCTCTTGATTTCGGCTCAGGTCAACGATCTCACAGTTTGTGAGATCAAGCCCCACGTCGGGGTCTGTGCTGACAGCATGAAGCCTGCTGGGATTCTTTCTCTCCCTGTCTCTGCCCTTTTGCTGCTTCTCTCTCCCTCTCTCTCTCTCTCTCTCTCAAAATAAATAAACATTAAAAAAAAAAAAGATTCAACAAAAGGGGTTTAGCCTCCTGTGTTAAAGGAGATCCCAGGTCCATACAACTGACCCATCTTCAGGGTGAAAAAGTGAGAAAAAAATGAGAGAAAAATAATGGGGCTTTCTCTATACTCTTCACATAACAAGACACCCTTTTCATGCAGTGACAGTGCCTCAGGTTAGGGCTGGGAGAGGAAATAGAAAATAGAAAAACAAGACTCCTCCCTTACCCTTCAGCTTGTAGGGATTCTCCTTAAGTCCTCTGGTCAAAAAGTGTTTGTTGTCTGCAACTACGGAGCATTTCACTGATCTGGCCCACCCTCCAGTAAAAGCTAAGAGATTAAGAAGCAGGAAAGCCAAAAACCAAAAAATGGCCCCAAACCCCACAAAACTCTCAGCAGAAAAACTGCCCCCACCACAGCGGGTATTTTTTCCCTTCCAAATTTTGAATTCCCACCTTAATCTGCCCTGTTTTATTTTTCAGAGTCTCCAGGCAGTTGCTTTTTGTCTTTTGTCCAGAGTTTTTATTTATATTCGATGGGAGAGGTAAAGTTAAACATAGAGTTTGATTACATTATGTAAAAATATATGTGATCGTATATAAATATTTTTTAAAAATGTTGATTCATTTTGAGAGAGAGAGAGCATGGGAGGGGCAGAGAGAGGGGGAGAGAGTGAATTCCAAGCAGGCTCAGCACTGTCAGCACAGAGCCTGATGCGAGGCTCAAACCCAGAACCATGAGATCATGACCTGAGCCAAAACCAAGAGTTGGATGCTTAACTGACTGAGCCACCCAGGTGCCATTTGTTTTTTTTTTTAAAGACCAGAAGGTCAAAATTCTCATCTTGGTCATTTGGGACTGGTAAGATTATGGTTTTTTTTCCTCATTTTATATTTTCTAAATATTTTATAACACACCTTTTTCAACTCTTCATATTTAATTCTGTTTCTTCCAAATATTTGGTTAGCTAAGTCTTTGCTGAAGGAGCATGTAGTTTACAATCATTAGAAACCATTAAATTCTGTACCAGCTAGATTTCTTTCAGCTTCAAGAAACAGATCACCAACTCAGTGACTTAAATGATAATGAAAATATTTTCTTACATAATAAAAAATCCACAGGAATCGTTGGAAGTTTGGTTAACTCTGTAGCTCTGTCTTACCACCTGCCATTCTTATGTTTGGCCCAGGCTTCAGGCTTAGTTCCTTCATGGTTGCACAATGGCTGCAGTAGTTCCAGACATCACATCTAGAAACAACAACATTTAGAGGCTGAAAATAGGCCATCTTTCTTTTTTAAATTAAAAGGCATTTTCTTTTTAATTTAGAGAGAAAGAGTGTAAGTGGAGGAGAGGGGCAGAGGTGGGGAGAGAGAGAATCTTAAACAGGCTCCACACTCAGCATGGAGCCTAATGTGGGGCTCGACCCCATGACGCTGGGATCATGACCGAGCTGAAATCAAGTGTTGGATGCTCAACCCACTCAGCCACCCAGGCCCCCTCTCTCTTTCTTTGAATTAGTGTTTGATTTTATTATAAATGACAGAACACCCAAAATAACAGTGGGTTAGGTGTGGCTTCATTTTGCTGTTGTTGTTCTATACATGGTCTCCATTCCCAAGGTTGTCCACAGTCCCAAGTGATTGTTTTACCTCCAGCTATCATATCTGCATTCCATACAGCTGAATAAAGGAAGAAGGTAAAGTGCACATGTCAGTGTCTAATAAGGAAGATTGTCAGGAGTTGCCACACCACACTTCTACTTTTATCATATTGGTAAGAACTTATCAGGCTACAATGGGCTGTAAAAGAGAGTCAGAAATGTATTCCTTAATCTGGATGTCCGTGTGCCCAGCGAAACTTTCTACCACTATGGCTAAGTGAAGCATGCATGTGGGCAACAAGGAGACACTGCCACTTTCTTGTACCTCTCAGTCACTTTTCTCAGAAGCCACCAGCAGACCTTCCCTTATGTCTTATTGGACAGACAAGCATTGCATGACCATGCCTAGGCCAATCCTGGTAAAGGAATGGTACCATCATAATTAGCTTGTGTCAATCAAGGTTCACCATCTAGGTTTGGGGCTGGAGTTATCCTCTCCCAAAAAGACATGGCTTCCAGAAAGAAAGCAGCCACCTGACAAAAGTTAGAACTCATAAGAAGGAGGAAGAGGCATAGGAAAAGGAGGGGCCCAGGGTGGATGTGGTAGGCAAGGTCACTTGCACACTTCTTTCTCCTCCTCCTCCTCCCCCTCTTTCTTCATCTTCTTCTTCTCCTTCTATAACGTTTGTTCATTTTTGAGAGAGACAAAATGCAGGTGGGGGAAGGGGCAGAGAGAGGGGGACAGGGAATCCAAAGCAGGTTCTGCACTGACAGCAGTGAGCCCAATGTGGGGCTCCATCTCATGAACTGTGAGATCACGATCTGAATGGAAGTTGGATGCTGAACCAGCTGAGCCACCCAGGTGCCATCCTTCTGTATAGAGTACAACAATGTTCACATCTCTGATTTTAAGTACAATTGAAATATCTATCTGTTGAATGGATAAAGAGGATGTGGTTTATGTATACAATGGAATACTACTTGGCAATAAGAAAGAATGAAATCCTTCCATTTGCAGCAACATGGATGGAACTGGAAGGTATTATGCTGAGTGAAATAAGTCAGTCAGAGAAAGACAGATACCATATTTTCACTCATATGTGGATCTTAAGAAACTTAACAGAGGATCATGGGGTAAGGGAACGGGGAAAAATTTACAAACAGAGGGGGAGGGAGGCAAACCATAAGAGACTCTTAAATACACAGAACAAACTGAGGGTTGATGGGGGGTGGGGGAGAGGGGGAAGTGGGTGATGGGCATTGATGAGGGCATTTGTTGGGATGAACACTGGGTGTTGTATGGAAGCCAATTTGACAATAAATTTTTAAAAATATGCCAGGATACTGTCCATTAAAAAAAAAAGTAAAGAAAATATCTGTCTGTGATGGTTCTTGTTATAGTTTCATCTCTTCACAGCTCCCCAAATAGTGAATTTATTGTGTATTTGTGGGAAGAGGAACAAAGCCCAATCAAACCCAGTTACTGCTAACAGCTCCCCCATATGCATTCTCTCCTTCTACTTAAGAGTTAATTTGAATTAAATTCTGAATATTGAAACTATTTGCATTAGACAAGCTTCCCAGGAAAAATATAACTGTTCCTTACTTAGGGTTAATGAGGAGGATCCCTGAAGAGAACAAAACGAGAAAACAAAGTTGGCATTTAAAATTTAGGGCATTTTGATTAGTCACATGGACTCTTTTTTTTTTTTTTTTGCCATACATGAACTTTTTTGGGAAGAAGGAACCAATATATGAAAAGGGATGAAAAAAAAAAAGGATGGAAGAAAATGGCAATGAATGAAACTAGATGAGAAACAATAAGAAGGCACATATGTGAGAGGGAGAGAAGGGCCTGTGTGCTTTTGTCACAGTTATGTTGCTATGGTAATGAAGCAAAATTGGGCTGATGCTGCGCTATTGGTTTTGTTGGGAATGAAGAACCAAATATGTATAAGCAGAATGACGAATCAAGTCTTCAGTAAACCGAAGAGATAGTCTAACTGTATTTCCTCTAAAAATTCAATATAAGAACTCCTACATTTTCAAAATAATAAAATCTGAAGAAGATTCTGTAGACTTACACAATAATATTGAAGTTTCTTCTTAGGAATTAATAGTGAAAGAAAATGTCTCCATTATAAAATATATGTTCACCGTAGAAAAAATTTAAATACATAAGAGAACAAAGCAGATTATTAAAAAAGACACCTGATCCTGTCCATTAATGTTTCGATGTATAGCTCTTCAGTCTCTTCGTTTATATGTTTTTACCAATTGGGATCACATTCTATTACTGCACGTTGAATGTCTAAGTTAATTCCAGTTCTTCACTGTCTTAGTCAGCTTGGGCTGCTATAATAAATTACCAAAGACTGGATGGCTTAAACAACAAATATTTGCTATTCCTCACAGTTGTGGAGGTTGGGACATCCAAGATCAAAATGTCCGCAGATAGAGTGTCTGGTGAGAGCCTGCTCTGTTCTCACAAGGGGCGCATCCTCATGACCTAATCACCTCCCAGAGGCCTCACCTCCAAATACCACTGGAGGTGGATTAGGGCTTCAACATTTGAATTTTGGAAAGACAAACGTTTAGTCCATAGCACATCGTTACAAATAAGATTTCAAGGAAAGAATTTTGCATACATTTTTGTACCTCTATAAAGTACCTAGAGCTACTCTTGACACACATGGGCAAATTAATACAAAATTTCTCATTGGCAATGAGAAATACAGAGAAATATAGCTGCTAGGAAGATGGTGCATTTTTATCTGCAAAACTAGTACATTCTCTTCTTATAATCAAATAATCAGGTAAAATGTAAGTGCGTATTCACAGAGGTCGCTTACTTTCCTCACCAGTTCATACACTCTATTTCCAGTTGTGGTACCACATAATTAATTTACTATACAAGTTTATCCTTTCTAAACACAATTTCCAGATCACCTTGATTGGAATTGAGGGTGTTCCTAACTGCGGGGATTTAGGTCACATATTTATAATATCTTGGTTTATTTCCTTAGGTAGCTGTTGATGTTCATTTTATGTAGGTGTGACTTACTTAACTCTAGGAGTAACTGGGTCACCTCTTCCTCGCCATATTCTTCAATGGACCCTGTTGGTTGGGTATTTTGTCAAGAGAGGATTAAAAGGTTTCATTCTATTTATTAAAATGCTCACGGAATAGAAATTTAAAGGCTATGGATGTCTGCTGAAAATTTCATTTGCCTGACAGATATGTATTGAATACTAAATGGGAAAAAAATGAGTTGACTGGGGAACATTTGTTGCAACATTTGTTGCTTTCCACAGCACTCTTATACCCTTTGGGAAATAATCCTTTCAAGTAAATGGTCCTAGTAGAGGCTGCCTTCTTGGCCATAGGGTTGGGCATACCATCCAAGTCAATCAGAATCCTTCCACAAGATTTTTCAGTACTTAGTTGGGCAAGTGGGTGGTGCTTAGAAGGTAGAAGGCAGTTCCTCTCAGGGCAATGAACTATGAGGATACACTACACTGTCCTAGACAACGCTCCAGACAACTCCCAAATCTGTATCTCTGACCTGAATCTCTCCATTATCCTCTAGAATTTTTATAGACCTCTCCATCTGAATGCCTCATCAACCAATGACCCAGACAGAATTCTTCACACACCCCCCCCCCGCCAATGCACTCACCTCCTGCCCAAACTGATCATCCAACATTGCTGTCAGTGTCCAGCCATCCAAGCCAGAAATATGGAAGGCATCCTCAACATCTCCCTCTCTCTCACCCCAAACGCAATCAGTCACTAAACCCTGTCAATTCTACTTTATAAATACTTGCACATTTATTCTCTTCTATTTCCATTGCTGTGGTCTTGGTACAGTTCTTCATCACAAGCTTTTAACTGGTCTGCTTGCCGCCAGTCTTAAAAACCTTCAATCTGTTCCATTCTGTCCCCATGCCCAGCCTCACCCCAGGCAGAATGAGCTTTCTCCTTCAGCACTTTAGGGACATTCCTGCTCCCTCTGCAGCCTCTTCTCTGAACACAATCTTGCCTCCAGCCACACTGAACAGTCTGCAGTTGCCTGAACGGTGTTCTCTCCCTGCTCTAGGCTGTTCACTTTGCTTAAAATACCTTTAAATACCTGTTTTCCTTTTTTTTTTTTTTTTTTTTTTTCCCATGGCTAACTCCTGTTCATGGTTAAAGGTGGGAATTGGGTAGGGCTGTTCCACACATCCTGGGTGACAGTTTTCACCCGTGCCTGCCTGGTTGAGATCCTCTGGACACACTCTCACAGCACTGTGGTCTATACTAGCAGAGGACTCGCTACCCTATGCTGTGAAAACACGTCTAATTGTCTTTTTTCCTTACTAAGCTGCAAATTCTTTGAGGAAAGAGATTGGGTTTTGTTCAAATTTGTATTCCATCCCCTGGTTTGGAGTCTGACACATAGTAGACCCTTAATAAATAGCTATTGAAGAATAAATAAATGAAGGAGTGAACCCAGGGAAGATGTGCCATTAACTTTAGTTCTTCGATTCTGTGAACCCATTCTCTTCCTGACCAACGATGATTCTATGAAGCACTGCTAGATCAGGTCTTGTGTGAACACGGTACCCTCATGAAAATTTCTTTTGCTATAAAAGCTGGGAAATAGAGGTCTTCATGTTTACAGATGAAGAAACTAAGGCACAGAGAGGTTAAACGACACTCAGGGACACACAGCAGGGCCAAGCTGGGTTAGCAGTCTGGGCTCCTCTGTCACCACTCTTGTTTTTTTCCAGCTACTAAATTGCTTCCCTCAGGCACCTGTAATTGCAAATACTTTTGATCTTGTTTCTTTGAGAACTGTGTTGAGAGCTTCTAGCCTCAGGAAATGAACATTCCCACCTACAGACAACTCCCAACAGCTACTTAGCTCCTTTCTGAAACGAATTTACTCCATATTTCAGGCAAGAGAATTAAACAGAGCACCTTCCAAGTCAGCTGCCCCTGGCCTCCTCCACACATTTCAAAAATTCCAGGGAGGGAAAGTCACCTTCTCGTTTGGCTGGGAGCATGAACACGGTCTCTGAGATAGGATCCATTTGGTTGGGGAATGGGCCTCCCTGGTAGGTTTTTATAAAAACGATTCACAGGTTAGTCATGGAACTAAAGCATTTGGTGCTGGAGGTGGTGGGGTGGGTGTTCAGAAAATAAAATGCAAAGATGAGAGTTGTTTCCATGATCATTTTTCATAATAGTTTAGGCTTCTTTTCAACCAAACCTGGTGTGAGTGCTTGCTTCTATTTCCTTTTCTCCCCTAGTCACTCTGTATCTGCCCCCATCTGCTAAAATGATTTCCCCTGATTTGTCTTCAGTTTGTCTGATTTCTGTACTTATTGCTATGGCATTTAAACATGTTTAGCACATCAGCTTGACTGAGGTGTCCTTTAGTATAGAACATAACCCAGTTTAAAAATATTTTATTTATATGAATTGTTGAATTCAAAATACTGTTGGGTATTTTACATTAATTTTACTTTATTTTTTAAAAAATTTTTAATGTTTATTTACTTTTTTTTTTTAATTTTTTTCAACGTTTTTAATTTATTTTTGGGACAGAGAGAGACAGAGCATGAACGGGGGAGGGGCAGAGAGAGAGGGAAACACAGAATCGGAAACAGGCTCCAAGCCATCAGCCCAGAGCCTGACGCGGGGCTCGAACTCACGGACCGCGAGATCGTGACCTGGCTGAAGTCGGACGCTTAACCGACTGCGCCACCCAGGCGCCCCAATGTTTATTTACTTTTGAGAGAGATAGAGAATGCGCGCAAGCACGAGTGAGGGGGGGGCAGAGAGAGAGAGGAGACAGAATCCAAAGCAGGCTCCAGGCTCTAAGGTGTCAGCACAGAGCCCGATGCAGGGCTGGAACTCACAAACTGTGAGATCAGGACCTGAACCGAAGTCAGATGCTCAACCAACTGAGCCACCCAGATGCCCCTATGTTAATTTTAAAAAGAGGATGTTTTATATATGGCTAGTCTGTTTGTCAAATGATTGCCTTTTACTATTCCTCAGAAGTTTTCGTATTTCTTGTGGTCTTTAAGGTTGTTTAGTCACTCAAAGTATAACATAGAAAAAAAAGCTGTAAACCTGAACCCTAAGGGACAAATTGATGATGAAAGGTTGCCATCTCACCAAGGCTTCTCAAGGGTCCACTTTGAACCATAGACTGCACACAGTGTGTGTGTGTGTGTGTGTGTGTGTGTGAACACATACTGTGTGTACATATGTATTTGTATACATGTGCGATATATACATGTATATTTGTACATAATATATGCTGTGTGTACATATGTATATATATATACACATGTGTATATGCATACTGTATGTGTGTATATATATGTATATATATGCTATATGTGTGTACATATGTATTTGTATAAAGATGTATTAAGTATAGCCACCATGCATGCTTGTTGAAGTATTATTAGATCAAGGCACCCTATGAAACATTCTCTACTAAGGACAGGAATAATTTTGAGCACTGTGGGGGAAATTCTAAGGAAGCCTAATTAAAACCACTGCATGAACAGATATTGCTTTTATATTACTTTCTCATATCAAGTATTTATCACAGAATTTGAGCTTTCTTTAAAAAAAAAGGCACTCTAAATGTTTACTAATAAAACCTTCAGAATCAATTTCCTTCTGAATTGTAGTTGAGAAATAATACAAATTCTAGGTGATATATACCTAAGGTTTATGATTACACAATAGAGAAGAAGTGATTCTGAGACTGATGATGCCTCCATCTGCCAGGTGGAGGTCTGAGCATCCTCTCAGCTTCCTTCCCTTCCCCCCCCACCCCTGCAGCCTCCAAGAATGCCTGTCCAGGCAGCCTCAGGCTTCCGGTAGGGGTTGCTGTTGTCTAATACAAGGCCTATTGTTCTCAGTACAATTTGGTTATCCCTTCAGATCATTTCTCACCTTTGCCCTTTCCCAGGATTTAATCTATTTAAATTGATATGGGTTATTTGCTCTTGAGTTTAATGTGAATTTAATCTTATGTTACTGTCTAATACATGAAAGTGCTATTTTGGTTGCTGATTAGCATTAATTTTCCCCAGAATGTGTTCTGAATATCAGTGAGCTTGTTCAGGAGAATGAATGATAATTTTGTTTTAAAAGCAGTGAAATATTTGATTACTTTACAAAATTCAGCATGGAACTGAATTTTGAAGTGATCAGTTCTGGAATCAAATGAAGCCTTTAAGAGGAATTGAAATACTGGCCTTAAGAGACAAAGTTCTTTCTTAAAATTTTTATTTTTCTGCTGTAGAGATGCATTATATTTGCATTTTTGAGCCTGAGTAATTTTAATTCCATTTTTATTGTACAAACCCAAGAGGAACATTTACTTTGTTTTCAGTGATTGGTTATACAATTATTCTTTTCAGATACTACAAGAACCATGAACCATAATATTATATTCCTTGCTAATACATTTTGGCAAAAGTATTTACTTGAAAACACAATACATAAATGTAATGACTTTCTCAAATGAGTACATTGTTGCCATGAAGCAATCACCTTTATTTTAATGCAAGTAAAATTCATTAAAATTTTCTCAATTAGCAAAGCGACTTTTCCAAATGAACTAGTGAAGGAAAAACACTGTCTGTTTTATCCTAACCCAGCTGATTGGCCTTTTATTACCAGATGCCTATTTAAGGAGGAGAAAAAAAAAGAGTAGTTTTTAATTTTAATACACTTGATGCAATGCTGACTTCCAGGAGATTAGGTATGCTTCTGATACACTTAGTTTCTTTTTGGTTAGTTTCAAAGTAAAAGTTAGATGCGAAAGCAAAAGCCTTTCAAGCAATGATTTTACCTTCAAGACTCTCTTGTGTTGAAAGAAGGAACTTGAAGGCCCAAATGAACAAATCCTTTGAATTACAAAACTTAATTTAAACAAAAGAATGTTGTATTTGTCTCCTTTCACTAAAATGTTTAAATCCCTCCATAAACCCAATAACCAGATTAAGTCATTTGACACACGCAGTTGAGTTGAGCCTTATATCTGTAAGTGCAAATGTAGCTTTTTGGAAAAAGAATACAATTAACTTTGAATTCACATTTATATAGTATAGATTTCAGATTAATTGAACTGCCTCTTTCTAAAGTAATTTTTTAATTCTAGTGTTGGTTATTCATTTTATGTATAGAGTGAAAACATCTTTTTCTTTTCTTAAGTAAAAAAAAAAAAAAATGACACTAGCTGTGCACACACTGAATGACTCAGAGTATGGGATTTATAAAATCTGTTAGATATTCCTAATAAAAATGCAAAGACTAAGAAGTTAACTATCCTATGTATTGATGGGATTCCTGCTCTTAAAATACTTAATATCATGGAATCTAATTCTTGGAATACCTGTTTAGCATTCTTTGGATGAATTGTAAAATGCTGGTTAAATAATATTTCTGAGGGTATAAGGTTAAGGATGAAAATTCCAATTTCTAATACTGTTCTTTTAGGATAAGTGACAATTAATATAGCCTCTGTCTTGTAAGGAGCTAGAGTGAGGTGTTAAAATAAAGTCTACCTTAATCCTGAGGAAACTTGTCAAAATTTTGCTCTTTCCCTGATATTCCCAATAGCTCTTAAGTTGACAGGGGGTAGAGTCCTAAAAGAAAAAGAAAAAAAAGAATCACAGCAATAAATTAGGGGCATATGATATTCTCTAATAAAATGAACCAGACTCCTTGGGAAAATGACTGATTATAGAGCTGAGGGAGAAAATATTCCAGATGAACTCAGAGGATCCTGTAATGCCAGAGAGTAGAGAAGTACTCAAAAAACAAACAGAAAATGAGGCACATCAAAGGGGAACAGGAGCCAACCTAACAGATCACCAGTGGACAAACCTGGAAAAATTTAGGCAACAAAATAAATAAGGTAGTATCGGATTATAATCCAAAGAATATACAACTGAACAAATAAAAAATAAATAAAGGAGAAGGGTATAATTCTAAACGATTTAAGTAGATACTCACCACCTGTCTCAGTTCTTCACCCCTGAGCGTGGGCTAGGCTTAGTGACTTGCTTCTGAAGAGTAGAGTAGGGGAAGGAGAAATAATAAGTAACTTTACATGGATAAATGTGGGAAATGCTATCTGGGCCAGGTCATCCTGGTTAACAGCATCAGTGATGTAACATTGATAGCGTGTACCCCGGACATGATGTGACGAGAATGATACTTCACCTCCATGCTCTTCTTCACAAATACCCATATCCCCAGTCTAGCCATGAAAATAAACATCAGACAAACCCATATTTAGGGACATTCTGTATTTCTCTAATTTTCTTAAGTCTGCTTTTATATTTTCTATTTGCCTTTTAATCTGATTGCAGGAAGACTTTCTCAATTTCTCTTCCAATCCATTTACTGAATTTCTCTTTTCTTAAATTTCCAATAATTCTTTTCTTCTACATTTTTCTGAATGTTCCTTTTTAATAGAACATGTTTCATGGATGCAGTATCATCTTTTATTTCTCTGAAGATTTTGATGATAGCTTTTTAAAAAAGTTTTCAGCTCCCCCTGTAGTCTTTGTTTCCTCCAAGCAGCAACTTACTTATGTTTTGCTTTTGGTTCATTTTGGACTATATCTTTTATTTTGGAAGTTTCCCTCAGATATCTAAGAATTCTTAACTGCTTGATGATAATTAAGAGTAGATTACTTAAAAGCTCAGTGAAAGTTCTCTGGTTAGCTGGGAGGCTTGATGACTAAGGTCTCACTCTAGAGTGATCAGGCTGTTGATGAGAACTCCCAGCCCACAGCAGTATTTCTAGGTCATCTTTCCTGGTGGGGTCAGGTTTCTGAAGAAGAACCTTTTTCATTCCTCCCTGAGTGGTATAAAAGTAACTGTCTGCTGTCTAGAAGCCAAGTTGGGAGGCATGCTGGCAGTAGTTTCAACATTTAGCATGTATACGTTATTTAACTTCATCCTTTCAAAATAAGGTCAACACCATTAACTTGTTTCTAGCACCTCCCAGTCCAGGGACCCTCTTTCTCCTAGCTCGGTAAGAGAATCAGGTACTGGTTCTCTGCCAGGTAGAAGAAGGGATGGGATCCAGTTATAACCTTCTACCACTCCTTTCTCATATAGAGTTGACCCAACTCCTCAAAATCAACCTGGTTTTCCAAGGTCCTTCCGA
This sequence comes from Panthera pardus, assembly GCF_024362965.1. Lineage (NCBI taxonomy): Eukaryota > Metazoa > Chordata > Mammalia > Carnivora > Felidae > Panthera > Panthera pardus. Next base: position 96,587,172 of record NW_026526810.1, on the reverse strand, counting down.
TCAAAATGGATCCCGTAATACTATCTAGCTGCATAAGGGATGAAGTTCTCTATCTATTGATAGGAAGAGATTGACAAGATACATTGTTAGATGAAAAAAGCACATTGGAGAACAGTATGTCTAATATACTTCCTGTGTTAAAATAGAGAGAATAGGGATGTATTTTTATAGTTGCTTATATATGCATGAAGAAAATATTTAAGGTTACATATAAACCTCTGCACCATCCTTCTTGATCCCTGAACCAATCACTGTAGTCAGGATATAACATACTGTATTCTGATTGGCCAAGCCTAGATCACAAGGGGATGGCTAGGTTGCCCTCACTCATCATACCACACAGAAAGGGGAAGAATATTCCCCCAAGCTAGGGGAGATGGGTAATGAACACATATCTACTACAGAACCAAATGTGCTTAAAACCAGAACAAACCTAAAGGCTCAGACCTTTATATCTAGACTTGCTGCAGAACCCAGGGAGCCACAATACTAAGGATATGGAAAACGACCATTAACTCTCCAAAAGCATGCTCTCCATTTCTGTGGGCTTTGAAGTTAAAACTGGAATAGGACATCTTTCTCTAAGACCCTACCTGACTGAAGTTACTACTGCACACTGAGAAACACATTAAACCCCTTCCACTCACAGACTGTTTATTCCCTCCTGGTCTAATTTTTGAATCTAAACTTAAATGGTGAGACAAAGGAAAACGTTTGCCAAAAGAGAGAGCAATACAGGAAGCTCCGGTTTCAGAAATGCTGAATTAATCTTCACAAAAACGGCCAACTTTTTAGAAAAGAAAAAACTCAGCTAAGCTCATTAGAAAGTCATCTAACCTTATGTTGAAGACAAAAGTGTGGATGTGCAGTTAGTGAATTACCTACCTCATGCGTCTTGCAGCTTTTTCGGAACCTTGGGAGAACCCAACTACTTGAAGAGAAAACACAGGTACGCTCAAAAATAGCTACACTCCATGCACTGGGAGAGGAAGCAGGGTGAGTTAAACCACTTGAGTCCCTGAAATATCATTTCCTCAATCTGCAAAATGGAGATAGGCCTGTTTTATAAAATTGTGGAGAGTTATATAGTGCCCTGTTGCTGCTATAACAAATTACCACAGATTTAGTGGCTTAAAATGACACAGCCTTCTCGTTTACCATTCTGATGGTCAGAAGTCCTAAATGGGCTGACAGGACTGCATTCTTTCCAGAGTCTCTAGAGGGATAAGCCATTTTCTTGCCTTTTTTAGCCTCCAGAGGCTGCCCACATTCCTTGGCTCCTGGCCACATCACTCCAACTCCTGCTTTGGTGTCACATTTTCTTTTCTGACTCTGACCCTCTTTCTTCCCTCTTATAATGACCCTTGTGATTATATTGGTCCACCCAGATAATCCAGGTTAATTTTCCAATATCTTATCCTTACCTTAATTACACCTGCAAGGTCTCTTTTTCCATAGAAGGTAAGAGACTTTCAGGGGTTTCAGGGGTTAGGACATAGACATGTTTGGAGGCCATTATTCTGCCCTACTACAGGAGTATAAAATGAAATAATATCTGTGGAGATTTATAGTGTTGTGCTTGCCACGTAATAGCTACTTGACCAAATGCCAATTTTCAGATTTTAAGTTTTAACAATTTAGATATTTGACTATGCATTCAGTCCACTACTGAATTCTTTGATATTCAATAATCTAATGGGGGTGGAATACATAATTCTATGTTCTCATGGATGCCAACCTAATTTGTTTATATTTATGAGCTCTGTGTACTGACCTTAGAAGATACTTTCTGTTCAGAAGTAAAGGGCAGTCCTTGAATGGAACCATTTTAAACAGCAAAATAGTTAACATGCTAGTTCTCTTCAGTGACTCTAATGAAAGCCAAATGGAACACATAGGTTGTGGACAATATCCAGAGAATACTCAGTGTCCTAAAAAATGTTACATCTTGTAAAAATTAAAAGGTTATTTCATCAAAATATGTTGTAGGAGGCCAAGATTTGACAACACAGATGTTTGTGCCTCAGCAGATCTCCTCATTTGTATTTGGGGCAACAGGTTCCCAGGTCATCCCCTGGGATGCCCTTTGGGAAGGGTCCTGCTGGCCCTAAGCTGTACTCAGCACACCCCAGTGCCCTGAATCAGGGTGGTAGATGCTAAATACTTATGTTTTTCGCATGGCCCGTTACACTCCAAGGACCTCAATGGCCAAATAAAACTCCTTATCACTTTGAAGATATGCGGTAGCCTTGAGAGCCTCCCAAAAAGATTCATGAAACTATATTCATACATCTAAAGAAAGATAGAGACGATGGCTTTATTAATTTTAGCGAAACAAATAATCACCCATGATACCCAGAAGGGTCAATCTTTGCAGTAATGAAGTTTATATTTGGTATGATGGGCCATCCCTCATACGTGTTCTTCCTGGTTAATAATAGTCTTTGTTTGGTAGGCGCTCTCCTAGTAGGGAATGCTAATGTAATACTCACTGAGTTTTTCTGCTGCCGGCTGGGAATTATCAATAGGTCATAAATAAACTACCACCACATAGGAAAGACAATAAGATTATATATACTCCTACTACCTCCAATTACAGTAAGAGCAACAATTATAAGGTTGCACTCCTACAGCCACCCTGGGGAGAAAATGAAAGGAAAATGTTCCATTAGCTTAATGAAGAGAGCACAGCAGAGCTACAGTCAAATTTTCTCACTATTAGCACCTATGGTGTGCCCCAGCACACAAGGGAAGCTCGATACACAGAGTAACAATTAAATTTCCTGACAATTAGCCCCTACCATGTACATTCCCTGAACCCAAAGGAGACATTTCAAAGCATCACATTTACATTCCCCACCTTTCGATGATGGAATCTGAGTGAGTCATTTGCTTGTGGAGATGGAGCTGGGACTAAAAGTTTATTTTATAGATGACTGCAAAGTGTCACTGGCAGACTTGCCAGAGAGTACATACAAACTGAATGGTGGGTTTGTAAAAGGGAGGGCTTTGAAAGATGAAAGCAGAGAAATGTTCATGCCAACCTAATTAGGAAAAGATGGACTGGATCCATGTTGGTAATTTCAGTGTTTAGAGTAACTTCACTGTTACCTGTGTTAGAAAGACCAATTGTGGGGGAGGTGCTGGAAATAGATGTGAGGTCTCTCATTCCAACTGCCAAAGAACCAGGTTTGCTTCCCGGAAGGCATTATAGAGGAGAGAGCTCCTGAGACTGGCTCCCCTGTGTCCAGATTCTGGTCTACCACTCCACCTCACCAAACTCCAATTTCCTTCCCCTACAAAGTGCAGGTAGCAAATTTCCATGGGTTATTGGGAGGATTAAAAGACAAAAAGCCTAGGGATCAATCAACAGTAAGTGCTTAACAAATGTTAGTTATTATGATCTACATTCAGAACCAGCCTAGAACAGTATGCATTTGTATGGCCTAAGTAAATATTGGTGTGCAAAGAATACTCTCAAAATTTTCTTCTGGAGACCAAGATTTAAACTTTACTTGGGCAGTAGACAGGGAACAGTTCACTTTGTTTCGTCTCAATTTAAGAAGTAAAAGATGTTTTTTGCAATTTGGAGATGAAACTATCTGAACTGCTCTACAAATCATCCATAAATATATGGATAAATGTGGACAAATAATGGGTATCTCCCTCCCCCATCATCTAGAGCACAAGAGGCTTTTGCTTGGTCCAACTTCTCCACCCCACGAAGTGGAATACTGACCTTGAGCACACCAATCCACTACTGCGACTGCTTCTCGTTGCCACATAGAGTTGCTGTCGAAAAATGGGTGCTCCACTGTCCAACAGGCCTGACACGTAGCGCTAGGAAGTCTCTGGGCAGCACAAAGCAGTTCTTAGATGAAGGTCAAGTCCTCTTCCTTGGAGCTAGCTTTGACCAAATGTGCACTTCCAGCGTAAGCCTTCACCTGTCTTATACCCCATGGCCTCCAGGGCACGCGTTGGCCTCAGTAACTCTGGATCAGAGTGGGTTCAACCCAGAAGCCTCTCTCACCCTTCCCTGGAGTTCACACCTCCAGGAATCAGATAACTTCTCAGTTTAAATCCTCAAAACACCCTCCGGAGGGTTTCCTGGATTGCAATTTCTCAACCTTTGACTTCCAATAGTAGTTACTGATAGAAAGCTGAAAAGAAAAATGGCAAGTCAAATAGCAGACTTTATCTTATTGAGAAACACTATTCCCTAGGATAGTGTTTCAAGCATTATTATCCTTAGTGTCTGTGGATTGTGCTGGTGTTTCAGAAGGTAGTTTGGAACTGCAGTTAGAATGTAGGTGTTTCGTGAAATTGCCCCAGTTGTTTTAATATCATTTAGTTTGAATCAAGATACTGAGTTTAAAAAGTGAAAGCACTTCTCAGTAACACCTTCACCTGTCCTTGTGATACCTGCCATTTTGTGACAAGCAAGGTCACTTCTTTCCCGAATGGTGTGGAAGCTGCTTTTTACAGCACTCGCTGCTCTCTTCCTGATTACCAGAAGGTTCACTCTTGCCCTCAGTTGCTGTGACAGTTGTACATCATGTAAAAATCATACCTTGCTTCCATCCCCCAGAACTCTTCATCCTTCTTCTTTCCCCTTTTTTTTAACTGTAAAGAATTTATCACTACTGACATACCACATATTTTACTTATTGTTGTGATTTTGTTAACATTTGTTAAGTAGAGCCCTAGGGTGTTGGAGGGTGGGCCACGGTTCAACAAAAAGCACAAGGGAAAGTAAAACAGAGAAGCTAATTACTCACAGATCCTGGAGGAAGTACATGGCACGCCTCAAGGGGCCCGCATGATGGTCAAGGCAAGGTGCCAGGGGAGAGAGTGTGGTAAGACATAGGGTGTTTCCTTAATAGAGTCTGCAGGTAGACCTTGGTGTTCCTGGCCAGATTGGCCGATTCAAACCAAAAAAAGCAGGGTTTTCATCTCACTTAAGGGGTACACAAGGAGAAGGCTGAGGGAGATGGGAGAGACTGCTTATCACAAAGGTCAGGAACTTAGATTTACTTGTGACTGTGGGCGTGTGTTCAAGGGAGGGGCAAGTGTGAGTTCCACACCCCAGCAGGAACCTTGGCCACACAAAATAGATGCCAAGGCAGCAATCTTACAGTGTAGTTTAGCTATACTCTCAACACCTGTTTATGTCTCTATTTTCTGTTTCTCCTTAATGTAAGTTCCATGAAGACAGCGGGTTTGTTTTATTCATTGTTGAATCCCCAGTGCTCAATTTAGTGCCTGAACATAGTACATGCTCTATATGTTGTTGAATTAAAGAAGAATCTGTAGGTTCACAAAATCATGTGTGTGTGTGTGTGTGTGTGTGTGTGTGTGTGTGAAAGAGAGAGAGACCCAATCAAGGGACTTCCATAAGAGAAGAAATTTCTTTTTAATTTTATTTTTTTATTTTAGAGAAAAAGCACAAGTGGGGGAGAGGGACAGAGGGAGAGAGAGAGAGACAGAGAGACAGAGAGAGAGAGAGAGAGGGAGAGAGAATCTCAAGCAGGCTCCATGCTTAGTGTGGAGCCAGACACAGGGCTTCATCCCATGACCCTGGCATCATGACCTGAGCTGAAATCAAGAGTCAGACACTCAACTGACTGAGCCACTCAGGTGCCCCAAGGAAAGATTTTCATAATTCTACAATTTGCTTTCTTAACCATGAGCCCTGTGATCATTGTCACTGCTATCACTTTTTCCTGTTATTAACAATTTGTCTCTTCTGTTTCCTCAAAATTATGTGCCTATAAACGACAAAATTTGGTTTATGTAAAATTTGTTTTATATGTACAATAGAAATATAGAAAGTGATAGGAACCTTAGAGATTATGTAGTCATCGTGCCTTATTCCTACATTTTTTGAATGAAAAAACTGACAATAAAGGATATAGTCATGATTGCATAGCCATCAGCGCTGTCTTTTGTTTTAGTTTTGGGATAGAAAAGTCTTGTGACTTTAGAAAAATATTTGCAAACCTGTCCTCATCAGGATAGAAGCTCCCCTAAGCTCATGAGCCCTCATGTACCATTTGCAATCTTGAGGTGATGACATGGGCTAAGTCACTGTATCAGGCAGGCCATGGGAGTAAGATGAGCAGAGTGGTGGATGTGGTGTGATCTGATCTGAGAGGTGGTATGGAGGCCCTATAACGCAGGATACAGAACACTCTCCACGTCAGAAGTTGCACCTTTGGTCTTTGTGCTAAGCTTTACTCACTCTGCAATCCTATTTGAAAAGTGAATCCTCTGAATGGTGGAACACACAAAGTTCCTAATACTTTAGTGGGGACACAAACTTTGAAGTGATCTTAGATTTCTGGGATTTCACAGGAGTACTGAGATTCTAGGATTGGGGAAAGAACAGAGCGGAAACTAGGTTGTGCTCAGATGAAACAAACATGCTGAGAGCTCAGAGAACTTAAGGAGTTCTGAGTTGCTTCTCCAGTTAAATGGGTTTTTTTGTTTGTTTGTTTGTTTGTTTTTTAAAAAGGCTTTATAGTGTCAATGGTGGGATATGATGCCGAACTAATCATGTTGTATAGTGGCTCTGGGAAGCAGTGACACACAGTTACTTAACAACTGTTAATTTTACTAATTAACCCTTGGTTCTCCTCACTGAGTATTGATGAACGTGTAAAGATCGGTGCAGAGCATCTCTGGATATTTTCTGCAGCTGGTGTACCTGGCACGAAACAAAGCATGTTTTGTGGGTAGAGATGAAATGAAAGTATGCAGTCATGTGTTGAGGGCCGGGTGGTGCCCTCCTGACATTGTCTGTAGAGAAGCTTAAACACAATAGTGAAACTGACCAACCATGGGTTTGCTTTTTATTGTCATGTGCCAATAATTCTAAACAATGTTAGTGCCAAAACAGTTCTCTCCCAAACTACCTCTTGTGTGTCTAAATTCTAAATAATTAGTTATTGTAGAGTTGAAATAAAATATATGTAAATTTCAGATTAGCACATTTTGATAATTTATCCTTTAATAAACAATGCATCCTGCATGGAAGTTAATGTGGAGAATTCCCAGTTATACCATCAGCCTACACACACGGACTTGGTTGCATCCATTCCTTTACATAGTAATAGCAGTTGGGGATGTTTTTTGGTTTTGTTTTTAATTTTTTTTAATGTTTATTTATTTTTGAGAGAGAGAGACAGAGTGCAAGCAGGGGAGGGGCAGAGAGAGAGAGGGAGACACAGAATCTGAGACAGGCTCTAGGCTCTGAGCTGTCAGCACAGAGCCTGACGTGGGGGTCCAACCCACGAACTGTGAGATCATGACCTGAGCTGAAGTCAGACACTTAACCTACAGAGTCACCCAGACACCCCAGTTGTGGATTGTTAAAGCCTGCTTTGCAGGTAATTTCTATCTACAAACTTTATGGTCCTACATAATCCTATTGAAATTAATAATTTAGCACAGTGATTTTTAAAGATAAGAAACAGAACTTGAGTCATCTCAATCCAGTCATTCTGGGAAGTTTTATTACAATAGCAAGACAGCATGCTAAACCTGAAGTGTGAACTTTTTGTTTGAGAAGTATAAATCTTATTTCAAACATCAAATCTTTTACTAAATTTGAATAATACTTCTTTTTATTGTTTATCATTTGTTTTCAACTAAATAGTAACTCAAGAAAATGGAAGGCTACATCATGGTGGTATGATTTAGTTGTCTAAACTGTACCTTTTGTAGACATTTTGATTTTATTAAAATTCACATCAGTTACTGTAATGCATTACTGTGACAAGCCAATGTGAAGGTATAAATTCACCTTTTAAAACACACTAATGCAATTTAGGGGCACCTGGGTGGCTCAGTTAGTTAAGTGTCTGACTTGATTTCGGCTCAGGTCATGATCTCATGGTTCATGAGTTAGAGCCCCACGTCTGCACATCATCAGCGCAGAGCCTGCTTGGGATTTTTGCTCTCTCCCTCTCTCTCTTCCCCTCTCCTGCTCATCTCCCCACCCCCTCTCAAATAAATAAATAAACATTAAACAAGTACATTAGTGTAATTTAAAAGTATTAGTATTTTTTCTTTACTTATTCTGCACTAAGTATTCCATTTTATTTTTTCCCCCACTGGCATAATTATTATGCCAGTAAAAAGCCCCCAAAATATCTATACATGAATGTTCAATAAAAGACAGTTTTCATTTATCTGCACTCCTTTTCTGGCCATCATTCTTATTCCTTTCATGATTATCACTGAAAACCACATGGAGGTGATAGGTATTAAAAATAATCCACTCCAGGTGTCAAATAACCTAGTATGCCACTAATATCTACACTGAGTCTATACTGAGATCTTCAACTAGGATCTCCAGTAACCAGTTGCAGCTTTGCAAGTGGGCTTTGCATTTTGGTTGATTTGCTAGGGATTACTAAGCCAATGAGCTGTATAAGAACAATTTGAGTTCCATTTTTAACTTCGTCGGAAGAAAGGAATTCTTATTATTGGAATTACTTTGTCTTTACTGGTTAAATTAACATTCAGCTATTGAGGTTGCTGTGCAACAGACGACATTACTTTACCTACTGTGTGTTCAAAGTACTCTTGTCACAGAAACAGCATGCTAGCATGAAAAGCCATGGCAAATACGTAAATACATGTCTCTTGTGAATTAAAAAGGGGTAATTATGTCAGCCTCGCTGCATTTGTGTGTGAACAGCTAAAAATAATAGAAGTAAAAGTGTCAGGTAATATTTAACACTAAATACAAATAATCACAAGATTGTTATAAGGAAAAGGAGGACCTATAAAACATCATTTTCAGTTTCTCTTGAGAGTATCCAAATTAGAATATGAAAACACATGCATGAATACTCGTTTATTTTCCCTTCTTTTTAGGCAGTTCCAGTCCTACACACTACAGATTTGATGGCTGCAATTTTCCTGTCAAAATAGATCTTTGCTCTAAAAGGGCCTCAAATTGTTATTTTTATTGAAAAAATTATCTTTATGCTTTATACAAACAAAACTCAAATATCCTGATATTGAAAATATTTTGGTTTCCTAGAAGAAACAAGCAGAATTATGCTGTATGGGGTGTGCTTATGAATGAGATGCATTTAAAAACAAACACACCTAAACTTGCAACAGAGCTCCAAAACTGTCTCTTTGGTTAACTACACACTTATTCCAGTGATTTCTGTCCTCATACCAAATCTTTCTGGAAATCCCTTTTTCTTTGTGATTGGCCTTCAAATCATGTGGCATACTCTTCCAAATACTTGACTTCTTAAAAATTGAATCCTATGAATATAAGATGGTTGATTAAGCTAGATAAAGTGGGTGTTATTTAAAGAGGCAATCAGAAAGTTCATTTTTTCTTCTGCAGCGTCTAACTTAGCTTTGAAGGCTTTTGCAAAGAGAAGTCCCCTCATTACTTTTCTAGCTATGATGGTTTCACTAGAATCATCTCTGGAGGAGACTAATTTGAAAGACAATATGTATGTGAATACATAAGCTGGTAGAGTTAGTGAAGTGAGTCTCATTTTTAAAAAATGGTCAAACAGATTCTAATGGCTTTTGACGTAAAGTCATGATTGGTGGCATAACTAAGTTCACTGTGTTTTAGCAAGAATGAACTGCTTAAAGTTAGAAGTCACCAGGGGACTGTCTGACATGATCAGTTTCAGGATCATATTAAATTCTCTCTAATCTTTTTCTTTTAAATTTTGCCTAGAACTTTATCAGTTGTAGATTAATAACACTATTTTGGATATAATTATTAAATATAAATAAATATATAATTAAATAATTATATAATTATTCTTAACCTTATTCCAAAAATGACTTGAGGAAACTAAAATAAAGGATATAATAGCAATAAAGATTGAATAAAGATCAATATAATAGGATAAGGTAGTATAATAGAATAAAAATAGATGCATTGAAATAAAAAACAAAATAGTAAAAGGAATACAATACAAAAATAATAACCAAAAATATATTTTAAAAGCTCTGGAAAAGGTCAAATAAGGTCAACATGTCAATTCTTAGTCTTTTTAAATAAATTTTTAATGTTTGTTTATTTTTGAAAGAGAGAAAGACAGAGCATGAGATGGGGAGGGGCAGAGAGAGAGGGAGTCGCAGAATCTGAAGCAGGCTCCAGGCTCTGAGCCGTCAGCACAGAGCCCAATGCGGGGCCGGAACCTGTGAACCATGAGATTATAACCTGAGCCGGTCAGACGTTTAACTGACTGAACCACCCAGCCACCCTCAGCTCTTAACTTTTAGTTACCAAAGCAGAGAGGAAAATTGTGTGTGTTACAAGAATGAGTACGTGTGTAGGTTCACTTACTGTGTGTGTGTGTGAGGAGAAGCAGTGAGGCTGGTTAGCTTCACTAGATGAAAATCTACATCTGACTTCGCCAATAACACAAACTTTTAATTTTTCTGTGCTGCACTAAATGTGGGAATTCAATATATTGCTTTCCTCTATTTTGCTAAGACATTCCAAAAAAAAAAAAAAAAAAAGGACTGGAAATAATTGTGACCTACTTCCAGTTCACAAGTCATTAATAAAATAGAAACAGCTCACATTATATGAGGGTGAGTCGAAAGGAACGAATGAGATCACCTATGCACTATCCTCTTTATATGTGTTATGTCATTTAATTCACATACCAATCTTATAAGGTAAGATTCCTATTTTACAAATGAGGACCCCAGGCCCAAGGTTTACTTACATGAAGATGGTATTTGAATTGTGTCTGCCTAACCCAAAAGGCAGAGTATATACTCCGTAGACTACACTGCTTATCAGCCCCTCTGAGGACTTGACTGAAAAACTATCTCAAGTAGCATAATGAAGAGCTATTCCTATTTTAGATTCCCTAAGTGTCAAACTTTGCTTTTCCAAGAGCTCCTAAATAATTTTTGTGCACTCATCTGTGTCTCCACCTTTCTGTTCACCACTTACCACCTGAACTATTATTTACTCAATATTTTTCTTTATGTGTATTCATTTTTATTTTTTAAATTTAATTTTAATTCCAGTACACTTAATACTGTTATATATTCATTTTTCATTTAAATTTAAGGAGGAGACTTTATATCACTATTAAAAATGTAAAACCAGTGTATTTGCTAGAAATAGAAACAAAAAGAGAAATACCTAGGAGAACTGTGGGTTCGAGCAGCCCCTGGGAAGCTCTCAGGCGCCACCAACCGGACAACCATAGGGAACCCTCCAGCGCAGGACTGGGAATTTAGGAAGCCCCTCCCCTCCATGGGTGTAGGGGCGTGGTCTTCAGCGGGAGTTTCCTGAGGGTCGCATAGGCCTCGATGTTATCTTGTTCCTCACTTCTCCACTTTCAGACAGCAGGCAGAGAGACTCAGACCTTGGGAGGATGAAGGAATATACCCATTGCTATTAGCACCCTGCAGCCGCAGCTTATTGTACTGTATTCAACAGAGCTCATTTGGGCAAAAGGTCCAGTAAAACAAAACAAAACAAAATGTTCCTAGTCTGTTGGGAAAGAACAAACTATTTTCAACCCTTTTTAGCATTACTAAGATTTAATTGCCTGGTTCTGTAACTTCAGATCTCCAGCTAAATTTGACAACTCAAATGGTGCTTTAACTCAATAAATCAAGCAATTTGACATTAAAAAGAAAAAATTATGTTGTCAACTAAATCAATTTTTTTCTATTATTTATAGGAAAAAGTTTCAAGAAAATCCAAAAGATAACAACTTAGAGCCTTTGTATATCTTAGATTATAAATTCTGGGAAAGCAAGCACTTAATCTTTACATTTTTTCCTATAGCCTAGTACAGTAGGTTACATTAAATATGTGTTTCAGAATATTCTGAATGTATTCATTTCCTTACCAGACATTAGACTCAGGCTTAATCAGTGGTTCACCTTATGAAGAAATGACTTTCACATGTACCTATTAGTTATGAATGGCACAGACTATATCTTGGATGAGATACAGAAAAGACTTCCAGAATTAAGCTCTATCAATAGTTTGTGCTATTACTGCATTTGTTCAGTGTTCCTGTGGATAGATTTTATTTTCATTCAGTCTCACTTTTGGCAGATTGCTATTTTTTCAAACCTTATAATATGTAAATTTTGAGTGAATGTCCTTCCAGGAATAATGACAAATTGTTAAACTTCAGTGAGCTTTATAAAACTTACACCCACTCAGTTCTACAGCCATTTTATTAATTCCAAGCACCCAGTCAAGCAACGGAGTAGGCATTCCTGCAATATAACATAAAGCTGAACATTTAAAACCAAGGCCAAATAGGGGCACCTGGCTGGCATAGTCGATCGAGCAAGCAACTCTTGATCTCGAGGTTGTGAACTCAGGCCCCATGTTGGACATACAGGTTACTTAAAAAACAAAACAAAACAAAACAAAACAAAAAACAGCAAGGCCAAATGTTGTCCCAAATGGACAACTCATACAATTTGGAGAATCTGAAGGCATAACTGTCAAACTATGGGCAGAAACAGTGGCATGAAAAGGCCATTCTGAACATTTGCTACAGAAGGGAAAAAGCACTGATTGAATACCCATGCAGAAGACTTGGTATCCTTTAATACTCAAAATAACCCTATGAGGCTAGGAGGAAAGTGAAGTTCACAGAAGTTAAGTAATTTATCCAGGACCACCCAGCTTGTAAATAGCAGAGATGGGTTTTGGGATCAGCTGTGTATGACTTCAAAGATCACGTATTTCCTCTACAGCACTTAATTATATGGATATGTTCCATATATGTTAATGGATATGCTCAAGATAATCACTTGGGATTCTTGGATACTAGCAACTCTATTTCATCAGTATAGGGAATCACTGAAAGCTGTGGCTTTATGGGATGAGAGGAGTCATAGCAGATCAGGTCATACTCTATTGAATACAATCAGGATCAACTCTGAATAGTGGGGAACTCACAAAGCCATTGTAGAATGAGTTCCAGAAGGGATTTCTAAGATGGAAATGCCCAGTGCTTTAAGGTTCACTGAAGCAGAACTGCAAAGAATGTGTCCTATGATGGGCAACAACTGCAGGGCTCAGCTGTTGCTGGCCCAACAGGCTGAGCCAAAGCTCTGCACAGTGTGTCTGAAGAAGTGTCATAAATGGTGGCATTTCTTGCAGTAGTGCTACAGATGGCAGTCATGGGGCAGAAATCACCTATGCTGAATGTGGACCGAACCACTGTTTGCACAATGAACTTTTTATATACACATGCAAAACCATAATCACTGAAACATCATTGATTTAAGTGGAAAGACAATCTGCTTTATTATATATTTAACATTTTGCTACTTCATTGAATCAAGACTAAGCTTCTTTTGTGGCATGGGGAATACAAAGATGGGAAGAGGTCATTGTCCTCAAGAAGTTCAAAATATTGGTGTGGGAAGCAGGGGAAAGGCTTGCAAACTAATACATGAGACCAGTGCTTGAGAACTTGTATTTTTCTTATTTTACTTATACACATATATATGTGTGCATGTATATTTATTCAAATGAGACAAGGCTAAGAATGTGTTCCAAAGGTACCAGTTCTACTACAGGTGAACTAGAGAAAATTTTAGCTTATTAATTGACTATAACATATATTACCATATCAAGTTATATAAATTCTTCACTTATAATTTTCTTTATAATCCTATTTATACATCATCCTATTTCCTTGATATTACAGAGGCAAATCTCAAACTATGGATTCAAAATTATCAAGGAAGGGGAGAAGGGGAAACAAAATAGGGTAATGTATACTTAGTACGTAGAAGTGCTTTCATATATTACGTATGTTAGGGTGGAAGTTAAATATTGCAACAACTGTTTCGCTTAGAAATTTGTATTTATCTCTCCCTCCAAATTTCAGACATTTGGAAGCAAAAAATATTCCTTTACATGTATACACTTACCACGTTAGATGTTCAGGTTCCTGGAATTCTGTTTGTCAGATAGACCTACACAGATATGATGTTGCCCTTCTGATGCCCTTCTTTGTTTGCCTGGTGAACATCTACTACCACTTCTTTCAACAAGTTCTGTATTAATAAATGTATAGAAATAGTCTTCCATATTACAATGCTAATACATTGTGGGAGTTATAAGGTATCATTCAAAATCAGATATTATCTGTCTTTGCGTCTAGTTCTCGAGTAGCATTTAATAAGAGTACAATAAAAGTTTAACACTGAATTTTTATTGACCAAATTAAGGTCTCAACTAGATTACTCAGCAGTTTTTAGTTCCAAGTCATACCTTATGTTCAATTGTGTTTAGGCCTTTAATGTTAAATCAAATGACTTGTGCTTTTAATATGAAGGAAATACATATTATGGACATGAAGCCACTGATAGCCACATCAGTTAAAGTCCTCTTGCGGGGTGTCTGGGCAGCTCAGTTGGTTAAGTGTCCATCTTCACCTCAGGTCGTGATCTCACAGTTTGTGAGTTCAAGTCCTGCATCAGGCTCTGTGAAACCTGCTTGGGATTCTCTCCCTCTCTCTCTCAAAATAAATAAATAAACTTAAAAAAAAAAAAGTCCTCTTGCCAGTATTAACTAAGCTATACACATTACTAACCACTTTTCCTTGGTTACTTCCTTAGTAAAATCAGCGTTAGAGGCATTTGCTTTTTTTCAGATTAAAAATTTTTGTTTTTTTTAAATATGGACAAAGATAAGTTTTTTTAGTAATGTTAAATAAAATTCATTTAAAATATAAACTTAAATATAGCAATTCATAACTTTTAAGTAATTTTTATCAATTCTTTCTGGATTTTAAAGTATATGTTGTAGAAATGGTAAGTAATAAAATATCTGGCTGAGAGGTTCTGAATAGCCTACAGCATGTGCTAATGATCTTTGCTAATTGTGATAGATCTATTTTTTAGGCTGAAATGTAGAAGATTGACAACCTGTCCTATTGGTGAATCTAAGAAAACTGTCTTCAAAAATTAGTCAATCCATAAGAGACTGCAGAATACTGAATTACACTCAACAACACTTATTAAGAGACCAAGTAAAATATGGTATTTTAATCCCTGTTAAATACTATACTTTTCCTACTTCTAAAATATAAAAGTGATTTCAATTGTTCATTTTAGATAGGTGAAAGGCTAAAATTATTTCTGAACTTTTAATTATTAATTTCCCATCTTACCAGTACATACAATACTTCTTAAAATTTTTTAAATTTTATTGTTTATTTATTTTTGAGAGAGAGACAGAAACACAGAATCTGAAGCAGTCTCCAGGCTCTGAGCTGTCAGCACAAAGCCTGACACAGGGCTTGAACCCAGGAACCATAAGTACATGACCTGAGCCAAACCAGGCGCCCCGTTACTTCTTAAATGTTTAAATGTTAGATTGACATGTTATCATTTGCTGTCTTGTCTATTGTCAACTTAGTTTTTATGAAGTAGTTCAAGATAACTGCAACTCACAAAAGCTCTCACAATTATCATGCTCTTTCTCCAATATACATATTACATATTGTTACACATTCACTTCAATAATTTCACAGCTGTTTTTTTTTTTTTTTTTTGGTTTATTTTTAGCTCATTATTTCTTATGCATTGTTGTTTTGGGGAAGAAAATTTTACCAAGCATTTAGAAGTAATTGGAAGGTATATTCAAGCAAATGAGTCTTTTCTTATGGGATACATTTCTTAGATGAAAATCTTCAAAAAAGAAAGTATTAAAGTCTGATACTTAAATATTTTGAAGATAGATCAGAAACAAATTAAGTTAAATGTCAGTTATTTTTCTAAAATGTACACACAGCTCATTTTTATTATGACTCATGCACTAGGCTAGAGAATAGCAGGTTGAAGATGCAACAAATATTCTTTGAACACTTCAATAAACACAATGTAAACATTCCCTTTAATAATGTTTCCTTTGTTAATACAAAACTGAGTGCATTTTTCCCTTGCCTCTGGCTAAGCCATGACTAGCTGAGTAGCAACAGCAGAGTGCTGAAAGAATTTTTCAACAGTAATTTGCTTGTTCTAATTTACTTTTCAAGGTTGATGATCAGGAGCATTATGTTGCTTGCAAAAAGATCTATTTCTATTAATTTGATCCAGTCATTCCTGTTCTCATCATATTTAGTTTCCCTGGTAGCATTAAGTGAATCAGAAAGCCACTGGCACTTCAGTTCTATAGTTTATATACAAAATGAACTTCTAGATCTTTAAGAACAGAACTGTTACACCTGTTGAGAAAGTATGGGTACACTGAAATGAGGGACTCAATGAAACCTCCGCCGTTTGCTCTTCCAATAGAAATGATCCTTCTATTTAGCAGACTTATACAACAATACTGCAACGAAGCATTATCTGTTCAATCCTTTCTTTAAAGAAATTCTAAGAAGCCTTGGTTTTTAACTTGAACACAATCATCACTCATCAATAAGATCAATACATAGAACTCATATGTAATTTAAAATTTTTACATGGTGCACACTGAAAAAGGCTTTATCAAATGTATAATATTCTAAAATGTAATGGGAAATAATCAAGTTATTCTCCACATCTCCAACAAATTTGAAAATCGCTAAATGTTTTCCTGATCTCCTTTCTTTGAGGGAATGTGTATGGTTAGTTCCAATGTGTATAGTTCCAACATTTAAAGAGTCCCAGCTAAGTGATTTGGAAAATTCAATGGTAGTATTTTTCACACTACTGGCAAAGAAAAGAAACTCTTTCTTCAATCACTGGCAAATGAAAGAGTTAACAATATAAATAAAATGGATTGCACTTAATCCAGGCTATGCTTCTAAAAGGGAAAAAATCACAGGGTTTAAATGTAGTCATTAATTATCTCTTTATAGCCTGCAGAGGGCACTCAAGTCCTTTGAAAGAAAAAGTAAAAATTTTAAGAGGGATAATAATTTTTTTATTTTTCATTTCTATTATTAGTATGTTAACTAAGCAATATTGTTTTTACAGAAACTGTCATTTAAAAAGAAGACACATATAAAGGAAACATACAATTTGACCTCAAACGTTTAGTGGATTATTAAGACATATAAATTTCCACATGTCTTACTGGAAAAAACAATTTAGCAGGTGGTTTCCATCCCAGGGTACCTGACAATCCATAAATGGCGTGCATCTTACATTAGCACCACACTGCCAACAATTACACAGATTAGTCAGGGCCTAGAGAAGTCAATCTGGACCTCAGAGTAAACTGATCATACAGAAAAGGCATTGACTTCTCCAGGCTACACATAGACAATATTATCATCTCCATAAAATAGCTGATGAAAAAAATTAGAAACTAGTTGAAAAGGCTTCAGTTCCTAAGAGCTGTAACCGTCTTCTAGAGTAATTGCATGAGTTCTTTGGCAATTTTCATTTTAATGAACCTCTCCATCACTATTAATAAATATGTTTAGAGAGAAGATACTTGACTTCAATATTCTTCCTTTGACATGATACACAAATATTTCATAGGGAAACCCACCAAGTCACACATACTGACATATACATTATACAAATACACACGTACATATGTATACACGTTTGATATAGTCTTTCTCTGACAGCATATTTCAAAATACATTACATTTTATTAACTAAATATTGACTGCATAGAGTAGTAATTATTAAAAATACTAGTTTCTTAGCAACATAGCCAGGGGATCCTGCCCTTCCATCTTAAGTCTTTTTCTGCTTTTCAATTTTCCTCTGGCTAAGTAACTTGGTATCAAAAGATATTTCAAAACAGATTGGTTACTAAATTGAAACTAGAGAGACTGATTCGGCACCAACATGAATTAGATATGCATAAGACATTGTTTCAATTTAGAAACTGGATCACAAAATGTTTGAGCCAAAAAACGTGTAAGAAAGTTATGTATATATGCAACTTACAATGCAAACTGCTACTAGAATAATGAACAATTATTAAGCATTTAAAAAATGCCCTGTCAGTAATAATAAAATTAATAATAATTTAATACTAAAAAACAATTTTGTTACACACCATTGTTTCTTTTTTTAAGAGTCAGTCTTGAAACCTACTTGAAATATACTTGAAAATAAATCTCCAAATTTGATATCTTGGATGATAAATACTGACATTGAGGTTGATAATAGTTTTAAGTGAACTTCTTGAGAAACCTAGCATAAAACACATCTTAATATTTTATTCTTAAAATATTGTGCAAAATTACATAAAATATTTTAAGGTTTAAAGTTATGGAAGAAGAGGTACTCAATTAAATGAGAAAAAGGCAGAAAAAATAGTGAGCAATACAGTGGGAGGCAGTTATTTTAATAATTTAAAATAATCTGAATTGTTTTTATAATGGCATCATTTACCTTCATAGAAAAAAACATCATTCTGAAAAAGAACATGATTATCTTATGATGGCAATGTAACAAGCCTTTTTTCCTCAAGAAAGAACAAAGTTAACAAATAAAGCTTTGAAACCCTAAGTCTTAAGATGAATAATTGTGTATTACATGTTTCCCCCATTGGATTTCTTTACCACATAGCATGACATTTTTTTTTTAATGGGGGGGAGGGCGAGGAGAAACCATGCAGTTTAATAAAAATAGAAGCATTTTCTCAGCCTAAGTTGTAGCCATTGCTTTGATTTTGGGTTTATCGCAGGGCCAATAAGTATACACTCTAGTACATGAAATAAAACTAGAAGATATACTTAGAATATAGTCTTTGTTTCTTCTTTCTTCAAAGCCTATGTTGCCTAAAATCATTGTTAGTCAAAGCAAAAAGAAATGTTTGTTCTATTACGTAAGAAATAAACTTCATTTGGTATTCAATTGACTTTCTAACTTAGCAGACAGGACTTTACATCTTCAAATACTGAAAATAAATTGCATTCTTGGCCCTTGCTTTAAAAGGTTAGAGAGAATAAACGCACACCCTGGTAGTGTTCTAGTGATCTCCCTAATCTCAGTTGCACTTTGTCAGAACGAGGTAACTGGTAGTTAAGTGAAATACCCTAGATCAAAGGGGGATTAATCACCAACTGAATCCTTGCTGAATAAACCTGTCATTCAAGAAAATTATTTCCACTGAACTTAGCAGAGGATTGAAGGTATTTGCATAACAGGGACCAACGTACTTCAGCCAGGTTAAAAGGTTCAGAATTCATCCCATGTTTAGCTTTTTGCCTCCTTTTCCTTTCAGCAGCTGGGTACAATGGTTTCTAATCTGATAATACAGCTAACTATCTAAATGATGTCAGAACAGGAAAGTATTGCAAAGTTTGGATGAGGGATGGATCAATTTCACTTTCAGTAACTCCTAAATCTGATTTGTTGGAATTTAAGATGTAATCCTAAAAAAGTCCCTTAAACCTGAGGACTGTTTATTAACATCCCTTTTCTGACCTTTGTCTTAGAAACGACCGTTCTGCTATGGCAGCAGTCCCCACAGAGGCTCTGGATGATAACTCGACCTACCTACCTCTCAGGGGTGGTACAGGGGTATATGAATATCTATAAAGCAGCCTGAAATACTATAATACAACATGAAAGAAAATATTAGTTGTTACTGTATATAAAATTGTGCTTTGAAAGATCTTAAATCACACAATGTATAAAAACGACAATAATTTTAACTGAGAAACACTGAGTTGGTGTGAAAAAATTAGTTTATGAGACAGACTATTCTTTAATCAAAAAAGCCTTTTTATATAAATAATTCTCTTAAGAATTCCTGAGAAGGCCATTTACTTCAAACCTGACGTTCACACTGATTATCTAAAAAAGAAAAGTAAAAAGTGCCCACCAGTGTAAAGGTATTAACTTATACTCTAAGAGTACTGCTGGCTTTATAAAGTTTTAAAAATATTGTTTAGTAAAAAATGAAGAAGGGTTTTATGAAAATCATGAATTATTTTTTTGAGTCCGTTTTCAGAAATTTAACACTTTTTGTACCTTTGGGGTCTACTGAAGAATAATTACCCTTACGACAGACATCAGATTTCATAATCATATTTTGGCACTAAAAGGGAATTTAGCAATTTTGCGTCTAGAGTATGTCTGACACCATCCAAATCTTTAACTGGAAGTAGATGCTCATATTCACCACAAACGCAAAGCATCTTTCAAGTTAAAAAATGCAAAGAATAGTTATCAAAGAAAATGAATAAAATCCATAGTGAGATAATTTTTTAGAAAATGATTGAAGTTTTAACCCAAGAAAGGACTCTTAGAGTGTCTTATAGCTTAGAATAAGAACATGTCAATCACGATTAAGCTTCTGGAATCGGAATCCCTTTGAAATGCAGCTGTTTCTTCTTTAATTGTGGCAGCGGACTCTGAAGAAAAGAAAGGTCCAGCCTTAAAGATGAGTAAGGAATACAAAATAGCTCAGGATTAGTTGTGGAGTTCAAAGGTCGCTAATTACACTAAGGAGTTCCCAGACACAGGGAAAACATTAAACAGGTCACCTACCAAACGGGAAACAGACTTTGTCTTCAGAAATTATCCTGAAGTGACAGGTTTCTAGACAAAATCAAAAGCATCACAGTGTGCCCAGCTGATCTCAACAGGATGAAAACATGAGTTGGTTTTAGTTCTGTAGCATTATGTTAGAATGGAATGGCAACAGATGGCATCAGGTTCCCCTTCGCCCTATACTTTTCCAGGACTCCCTACATTTTCCTCAGGCTTCTAGAAATGTCAAACCAAAGATTCACTGGTTTTTCTGATAGCTTGTAAGGAAAGTTTTCCCTAGGGGATTATTATACTGACTATCTGTGTACTTACTAGATAAATGCCTCTTGCCTATCGTAGTGTACTCTACCCAACATTTATACAATAATCAAGATGTCCAAATGGCTCCATTAATATTAACATAAGTTAAATGTTAAGCTTCCCTTGAGTTTAAGAGAGATCAAATAACTTAAGGGAAATGGCTTTTTCCTTCTTTCAAAAGAAAAGTTTTTACTACTGATTATCTATGATTAAGCTAGAATAATAAGTTAAAGTCCTGGTCAGGCAGTTATTCTATTTTCTTTGTTACTTGGGATAATTTTGAACATGGAGCATTCTGCCATGATAATGCCTTGAGAAAATGAGAATTTATAATGAGTGAGATTGACCCTAATTAAAAAAATCATATTTTAAATCCTAAATTTATTTGCAATATCCCTTCAAACTATCATCGCTCTCTTTCAAGGAGTTAGAAGCTTTCTTTAAGCTCTTCCTTAGGAGACTCATTAAGAAATAGAAACCAAGAGATAATTTAATTGAATATTAATCTGTAATGCATATTTTTTATAATGCTTCTAATGCTATTCTGTAAAAAGAAACTTGACATGGATTAAGTTTTAAGGATCTTGAGATTTCATGTTTTCTTGAATGGTCACTTTAAGTCCAACTTGACAATGAACTGCTTTGAAAATAGAATGAGACATATAATTGTAAAGACAGGTAGAGAATAAAGAGTACAGGTGGTTCCTAAAGAAATCAAGAGAATGCTAATAAGAAAGCAGGAGTGACAAAATATGCCACATGAGATTGAAATAAGACTAATACTCTCTACTCACAGAACAGCTTTTGAATTTTTACCTGAATTCATTAAGAACTTTCATATAATAAACATGAAAAACAGTATTATTCCTAAACTTATTTTTAAAAATTTGCACGCATTAAGTGATCACAAAAACACTATGCTCATTTTTTGAAGGTATCCCACTCCTCTTAGTATGCTTACTGACATCCTGAGCAAAATGTTGTTGTGGCAGATTAGTAAGTTCACCTGAAAAGTAAAGTAACTCTAGAACAGATAAACAAACACCTTATATAGAATTATGCAGATTCTTTATTAGTCAATAAGATAGTTCTGATTAAGAACAGGTTACTAATTAAACAACATTACTTTGTTTTCATTGACTGTTTTTTTGTTTTTTGTTTTTGTTTTTTTTCCAAGAGACTGACAGTGGTTTCTGATGTGGTATCTGGTATTCTGCAACAACACACTGTACTAGGAGCTTACTACTCAGGTTTGAAAGGTTAAAGAGTTTTTTTATCTTGCACACCATCTACAATCCATTGGGAATGGCTGCCTGCACCTTTGCAATGAGGAGACTGAGCCCGTATCCAGGAAGGCTCAGTGGAGAAAGAAGCCTGTGACTGATTGGCCATGTCTGCCACAGGGACAGGAAAGAGCATGTATGGTAGAGTGACCCAGGACTAGTCTAAAATAAGCCTAAAGTGAATCATGACTGTTTTATGCTCTGAATCTTATTTGAATAAAATCAAAGGGTAACAAAATAGGAGACATTAGCCTTTAAAATGTTCTTTCAAACTATGTCAATCTAAAAACATTAAACAATAACATTTTTATAATTAAATCACTCAATGATTTTTTTTCATTCATAGTTTATATGCATACACATTAAAAATAAAAGACAAATGATTTGAACTATGTTACCATTATATAAATCCTATTTAAATATGAGATAATTACAGTAATAATGATCCATATGTTACTGGAGCAGGAGCCTTAGAATTCCAGATGTAATAGTCAGAAGAAATTAGTTTCCGGTCTATAGAAAAAGGAAATAAATGGTAAGACTGTATTATCTTAACAAAAATTCAATGAGACAGCAAAGTCATGATATTTTAGAATTGTGGGACACAATTATTTCAAGAAAGGCAACACTCTGAAATATTCATTTTAATTTCACTTTATCAAGGCATTATAATTTTTACAACTTTAAAAATATGGACTTATTAAATATATGAATCCATCTTTGAGCTTATGCCAAATTTATGCCAATATCCCTTACTCATATTACTTCTATCAATTTTCTCATGGTTTCCCTAAATTGTTTCTTATGGACCATTATGTCAACTACAAAAAAACTAAAAATTTTTTATTGGTTTCCCTTCAGTAACCTCTTTACCATGGTCCTAACTCTGATCTTACTATTCTTTTCCCATTCAAAGTTTCAGAGATAGAAATAAATATCCAACTTTCTAGTAATAGTCTTAAAAAGTTGCTTCGATGGTTTCTTAAAGTTCTGATCAAATTTAAGCTTTTTGTTTTAATACCTTTATAGCTTTGAACAAATGACAACCTCTCCGAACTCAAGTTTTCTGATATGTAAGTTTGAGATAATAATGCTCACTTGGAGCTAGATCCATGTAAATTCTAGTTATGACACATATCACTAAATATCTAATTCTGCCTTTTTTACCTTCCTTCTTCATAATGAAGAAGATAAAGGTAGGATGTATTACCTTGTTATTGATTTATCTTTTTCAGTCTGAGAACCTAGTAACATCGAAAGGCAACACAGCATATTGGTTAAGCGTGCCGGCTCCAAAGCCAGCCTGCTTGGTTTGAGTCCCAGTCCTGCCATCTACTACCTATGTGACCCTAACCCCCACGTTCCATTAGCATCCTCATCTGTAAAATGGAGATAATTCTTACATAGGATGCCATGAGGATTAATGAGTTAACACACATAGAATACTTAGAACTGTGCCTGGCACAAGGTGAGCAATAACTGTTAGCTACTATTACTTAAATAAACATTATTATCGTCGTTAATAGTTTCAGAACTAAGTTATATATTACAAAAATAGATTTTACTGTGAAGATGCACAAAGTGGTAGTCATGTTCTGAAACTAACAGAGGAAGGAAATAAAAGACTGGTCATAATTATGCATTTAAAATGATCTTTTATTCAACATAGTAACATATTAATTTATATTAAAATATAAATTAATTACATTAAGAAGCAGGTATATTACTGAAATGTCCCATCCTATATTATGTTCCCTGAGAATTACTACAATATGTTAATATTAATAAGATACTTAAAATATTTTAGACATTACCTAAAGAGACAACATAGACAACCTAAAATATTGTCCCACAGTCTAAAATTTTATCTGTTTGCATTCAGTATCCCATAGATAGAATCCAAAATATTTGTATTTAGACAAAACCACTGGTTTGTCTAACCTGATATATCTCATATTTTGCCCTCATTAAAAAAATGCATTATGAAGACTCTTTCATGTTTATGCATTTCTTTAAAATACAACCAAAAGAATGATGAATGAGAGAACAGAGAAATCCTAGGGAGATAAAGAATATGACTTATTCTGGTTACATTACACAGAATTTATTATTGCCATTCACAATTGCTTAGACTTCTATAGTTCTAAGTTCTGTAATTCTTTTGAAACTTTCAAGTACAAAGTCCTGTCTTATCCTACCTATTTTGGGGACTACAATCCTTAGTTTAAGAACTATATATCTGATTTTAATACCTTTATTCTTCTTAATACATGAGGTAAAGAGGTCTGCTTACATTTAACTAACTTAACCTCATTCTAGCTACTTTTCTGTTCTATGTTATTATAAATATTTGATCTGAATCAAATAATTCTGATTCATTTATAAATGAATCATCTTTTTGTCTCCCTGTATTTTCAAATACAGTATATATATTTATTTACAACCAACAAACTCACTGAAGGCTGGAAACTTTCTATTGCACTCCCATTTGTAAAATGCAGAGGATGCTAAATACTGCTCATTGACTACAGCATTTGCTAAAAATATTTAAAAATTTAAGTAATAATCATATCTAACATTTATTGAATCCATACTATAGGCTATAAGCATCATGCTAAGTACTCGGTCAATATAATTTTATCAAAATCTCATAACAATCCTGAGGTAAACAGCACTATTATTTCCATTTATGGATGAGGAAACTAAAGCTTTGAGAAGTTTACTAACTTGCCCAAAGTTACACTGGTAATAAATTGTCTGAACCAGACTCAAACCTTTGTCTGTCCAACACCAAAGCCCCTGGGAACAACTTCTGAATCAAAGAATAACCATAGCAAAACAAATCCAACTTTATGCTAAAGCTTGCCTCTATGCCAGTCCTTGCTCATCCAGACCACTGTATAAACAAGAGAAGGCAGAGTGCAAGGTAAAGTACACACACTGCTGGGGCGCCTGGGTGGCTCAGTCAGTTAAATGTCCAACTTCGGCTCAGGTCATGATCTCCTGGTTTGTGAGTTCCAGCCCTGCATCGGGCTCTGTGCTGACAGCTCAGAGCCTGGAGCCTGCTTTGGACTCTGTGTCTCCCTCTCTATCTGCCCCTCCCCTGTTCATGTTCTGTCTCTCTCTCTCTCTCTCTCAAAAATAAATAAACATTAAAAAAAATTAAAAAAACAAAAAAGTACACACACTATTACACAGGATAGGATCAGGTCAAAATTTTTACAAATTGGCATTATTCTCTAATCTATTTCTGTTAGATTTTATCTTAGGTAGTAAATGCATAGCACCATTTTATTCCCTCAAGTTAATCTGAATCTCTACAACTTACGTGTACTTATTTTTGGTTTTCCTGATGCAAAAACTTGAACTGAATGCTGATCCGCATAACAACCAGTGAGTGTATAATCTAAGATCCTAAAATGAAGCTAGAAAAAGAAGAGAAATATACCAAATTGAGATGATTATTTGGTAAAAGTGATGGCTACATTTTTTCCCTTGACACAATTTTAGGAATTTACTTCACACAGTTCTCAAAATAAAAATGTGTGTACGCACATGCATGCATAAACATATACACTTTTTCCCCCTTTATTAAGACCATTTCTTTGTGAAGTTGTCATTATGAAGTGCTTAATATACACCAGATGCTTCACTAATATGGACACTAATCTACACTGCAAAGCATCCTTATTTTATAAATGAGGCAATGAGGTTCAGAGATGGGAAAGATTAGCATCCCAGAATGTAAGGAGCAGAGCTGGCATTTGAACTCAGACCCAAATGACAACAAAAGCTGGTGCTTCTTCCCCTAGGGTGTCTGGTGCTCTGTATGTCCTCTCTAGCTCTCAGGCTATCTTGCTGTGATATATTTCAGATCATAATTCTTTTACAGGCAGAAATGTATGTATACACTTTTCTAGCAAAACCCAACAATGCAATTACTAAAACTGAAACAGTTTATCTGGTGTTTGGAGGGAATGAGATATTCTGCTTAATTTTCCAGAAAACTGAAATTTAATTTTTATAGAATTAAGCTTAGAAATCATCCTTTCTCTCACCTATAAAACCTTTCTAGAATGTAATCCATATTTCTGGAGTTAATTGATAATGTGGCATCATCGGTATAAATGCCAATTATTATATTGTAGAAAGGGCTCTTAACACCTTCTCTGAAGGCATAGTGGTGGGGTGCCTGAGTCACAATGATATTCAGATGAACTATGAAAGGTATCTGTCTTATGAGGGAGCACCAGTCTCCTTTTGCTGTGGTTCTCATATTTGCTGCTCAAAGCTCCCAAATTTGTAATATCCTGATACCTTTTCTATGTTTTTTTTTTCTTCTAGCTCCCATCCCTGCAATTTTCTCCCACTTCCTAAGTTTCTCCTTTTGATTGCCAAACTAACTGATCCACATACATAGAATGTAAATTTTCAAGTCTTCAAAGCAATTTTTTTCCTATTGCATCTCAAACTTTAATAGTAAAGGGCTTTTGCTTGTTTGTTTGGTATAATTCTGGATGCTGAAAGTTATGCCAAGATTGATTTCCACATAACTAGATATTATAAAAATAAATCTATTCAGTAAACACAAATATGTATTATGTTTATACATATAACTGAGTAGGGGATGAAAATAAATTACAAAAGTCAGAATCCCTACGTTTGCAAGACCTACAATGTAGTGACATCCCACATTTTTTCTGAAAACTATCTGGAAATAGGAATTTTTATAATAATCTCTGAAATAAAGCTTGTGGGCATAGCTGAAGTCAAGATGGAAGAAACAAATATCACTAGTGTACTTCAGACTTCATTACCATTTCCTCTAATTATCTTTATATATAGATTTCAATCTCTATTCTTTGATTTCTTTACCATTCTATTTAGATTTTCCTTACTTTTCTGATCACCCCTTCAATTCTTCTCACTGGTTCTTCTAAATCATTCTCTTATTTTCTCTTTTTCTGATCTTATTCATTTCCACTGCCTCAACTATTTTTTCCGCACAGATAACACCTAAGCCATTATATACTGTTGAGCTCTCTCTTGAGACTCAAGCTTCAGGTTTTTAGCTGCCTACTGGACACTTACACTGAGATATGTTGCTATTACCAGCAACATACATGATATGAAACCCACTTCCTCCCAACTTTCTCCATATTAGTACTTTCTTCTAAATATATTCATCCTTCATCAAATATTTATGTGGTAGAGAATGAACTAGATGTTGGTGATAAAACAATGAATGTATGACACTCACATGGTCTCTGCCCTCTTGGAGTTTCAAGTGTGATTTAAGCCACATTTTTATTTTTTTAATCTTGGGCTTAAAACCATTTCTTGTTTCTATATTTAATTAGTGATGAATACTTTACCTTTATCACAGCATGTCCAGCAGTCTCTCTTTCTGTGACCTTCAGCATCATTAACTTACTACCTTTCATCAGGAATACTAATATAGCTAAAAAATAGTTCCTCTCTCTCAAGTTTCATTATTTTTTTTCTACCTACCTTCTCACATCCATTCCAGATTGATCTTCGTAAAGTATTGTTTTCTGAGAGACCAACCACTCCCATATTCAAAAAAAGTATAACATTTTCTAACAAAAGAATAAAAGTTAGAATGCAAACCCTCCAAAGCTATAATCTAGACCTAAATCACTTATCCAGCCTTATGTGTTACTACTGTTTCTAGCACGGCCCCTAAGCATGCTTTGTTACCATTCATTCCTTTGATTAAGTCATTTATTTACCTATATAAATGTTCATCAATCTTCAAAGCTTCATTTTCATGTTTATCTGGGCCTCAGAGTTTTGCTTAAACTCCATCTCTACTGCAAAACTTTCCTTGACCACTTTGGTCAGAAGTGCTCACTGTTTCCTTCAAATACCAAAAGCAGTTAGCATTGATCAATTATTGACATGTATTGGTGGAAAATCCCAGAGGTCAAGGGCTACATCTTATATTTTTTGTATACAAATGTTGAATGTGATAACTAAGAGCTGGGTAGATAGAACTTGGTTTATTTGATGTGTTAAAGTTATAGTTAAGTGTTTCACCTTAAAATTTGTTACATATTAAGTGAAACAGAAAGTGACTAATACTAAATAGAAATTGCACAAAAAAATCTTAAAAAGGACTTAGCGCAGACAAGAAGTTTCTCCAACAAAAAATGCCTAGAAAACGTTAAAAATCAATTAGATGTATTTAAAATTTAAAAAGAAACGCAAGTTTTCTAATGTGGTGAGCCATATAAATGTATTTACCTTTAAATATGCTGTACCTCCAATGCAAATCTCATCAAATGACTGCTTCTCATGACTCTTGGCTCCAAAAGTTACAGTTCCAGAAAGATTAATTTCCATTGATTTGGGGAACTTCTGTCCTAAGAACACAAATGCACCAACTGACTATTTTATTTTATTATTTATTTATTTTTATTTAGAAAATTGGTTTAATGTTTATTTATTTTTGAAGGAGAGAGAGACAGAGTGTGAGCAGTGGAGGGGCTAAGAGCGAGGGAGACATAGAATTTGAAGCAGGCTCCATCCAGGCTCTGAACTGTCAGCACAGAGCTTGATGTGGGGCTCGAACTCACAAAGTGTGAGATCATGACCTGGGCTGAAGTCAGATACTTAACTAATCACTGAGCCACCCAGGTGCCCCTACCAATCAACCATTTTAACTATTTAACAATTTTAACTATTTTATTCTACAACAAATGAATGAAAAAAAGTTAATAAATAGAAGCTTACCAATAATCCAGACCAATGAGCTTTTCTCTCGAAATACTTCAAGCTGGCCAAAACTCACTTTGTATTCCACATGTGTGATTGGACCCCTTTAAAAAAGAAAAGGACACAACTGAAAGAACAAGTGATCATAAATAGAAAAGTTTTAAGAGATCTAAGTCAAATCTTGCTAGTGTTATTTATTATAAGTATAACATACAAAGCAGATCTGTATTCAAGTTTGCAGAATAAAGTAGAACAAATAACGAATATTATACCTCAAAAAACACCAGAAACACAATAAACATTTTTGGTGATGATGTGCATTTCATTATTAATTCTAAAAACAACTATAAAATCATATAGCATGTATTAATACAGTTATATAGATTGACATAGCATTAAAACTATGATTTTGGCATCCTGTGAAAAGAACTATACTGTAGAACAAATAAAAACAGAACTGATGACAATGTAATCTTATGATATGATTGGCTTAATTCACTAGGTAGCTGATAGTTGGGTTGACTTGTACGTACAGCACAGAGAAATTGCTAGAAATAAAGCCAGGAGTGAAATAATCCCTAAAGAAGCTACACTGCTTTCAAATTTATATTTACTAGCAAGTTTAGAGATTAAACTAGGTTAATCTCTTAAACATGGTCTTAAACAAGTCTCTTAAAGAGATTATTTATATGACTAAGTTTTGATTCAGAATCAGGATTCATTTGAATAAAATAAAATTTTTAGATCTTAAAAATAAGGTAAAAAACAAAGACAAATAATTTATTGTAGGGCAGTGGGAATGTACTAAGAAAAGCAGAAATCATGGCATCACGTTTTATTCCTACCTATTATAAAAAGGTATATGAGCTTCACAGAACTCAAAATTATTTTTCACACTTTCATGAAGTTTTAAATTAACTGTTATTTTTACTTGTATTTCTTCCTCTTTCATTTGATAAAAACCCAAAATCGGTGGAACAGGGACCTGGAAACAAACATAAACAAATTTTTGTATAATTCCTAGGTTAATGGATCTAAAATAGCAATGATGATTGAGAAAAAGGCCTTGCAGTAGTTATTATATACAGATTACTCCAAACTGTTTTGATAATAGATGATGGAGCTCTATTTGTTCTAAAGGTAGGAATTTTTCTATTTCCAGTGATGAGAAAGGTGCCTTACAAGGTATGCAATACATCGTTTTTCCTCTTACTCATCCAGCTTCCCCTCCTCCAGGTTCTCTATGACCTGCAACATAAGACATGCACTAGACATATTGCTCACTGATGCCTCCTCACAGCTCCTGCTGTCCTATGACAGCAGGACTTACCCACCCTTTGGCTCAGCAGTAGCTTACTCAGTTGATTACCAATAACCAATTGGAGGAGAAACTATCTGTAGGCTGGAGAGAGCCAATCATTCTTCTAGTATATCTAAAGTAATAAGTAGACTCTATTTATGTAGTATAACTTAGAGCTATAGGTCATGTGGAAGCAGAGAAATCAAGTTGGAAGAGGAAACTGAGAAGCAGAGATGAGACAGACAGTGTACACCTTGGTACAGAGTGACTTTAATTTTCATTTTCTGGTTCTATTCCTAGTACAGGCTAGGTATGCTTTTTATCCTTGAATGACAAGATTGCTTCTTGCATTATCAAAATAAATTCCTTTTATGTAAGCTAGCTTGAGTAGGGTTTTTTTTTTTTTTTTGGTTGCCTCTACCTTCTTTTTTAAAATTTATTTTATTTTATTTTTTATTTTTTTAAATTTATATCCAAATTAGTTAGCATATAGTGCAACAATGATTTCAGGAGTAGATTCCTTAGTGCCCCTTACCCGTTTAGCCCATCCCCCCTCCTACACCTCCTCCAGTAGCCCTCAGTTTGTTCCCCATATTTATGAGTCTCTTCTGTTTTGTGCCCCTCCCTGTTTTTATATTGTTTCCCTTCCCTTATGTTCATCTGTTTTGTCTCATAAAGTCCTCATATGAGTGAAGTCATATGATTTTTGTCTTTCTCTGACTAATTTCACTTAGCGTAATACCTTCCAGTTCCATCCATGTAGTTGCAAATGGCAAGATTTCATTCTTTTTGATTGCCAAGTAATACTCCATTGTCTATATATACCACATCTTCTTTATCCATTCATCCATCGATGGACATTTGGGCTCTTTCCATACTTTGGCTATTGTTGATAGTGCTGCTATAAACATTGGGGTGTATGTGTCCCTTCGAAACAGCACACCTGTTTCCTGTGGAGAAATGCCTAGTAGTGCAATTGCTTGTTGTAGGTAGGGTAGTTGTAGGGTAGTTCTATTTTTAGTTTTTTGAGGAACCTCCATACTGTTTTCCAGAGTGGCTGCACCAGCTTGCATTCCCAGAGTAGGTTTTTTTAATCTACTGATTCACAATTAGGACAAGAGACAAATGGTATAGTAAAAAGAAGGTTAGGTTTTAGAGTGTGGAAAGTGTGGGTTCAAATCTAAGCTCTGTTATTTACCAGTTATATGACCCTGGGCATGTCATTTAACTTCTCTGAGACTCTCTTCATCTGTAAAATGGGGCTAGTAATACCTACGTTAAAGGTTTTAAAAGTACTGGAGAAAACACATGTAACATGCCTAGGACAGTGTCTGACACAGCAGTTATTCAATAAGCAACCTTTAAAAATAGTATTATCTATTTGTAACAACAGTTGCCTGAGATTACAGGTATTTTATGTTCATGATTCAAACCATGGCGACATCATAGTAGGATCTACCTTATGTTCATGGAATCCTTATTAGGAAGCATTAAAAAAAAAATAACTCCCATGACTTTGAAAACAATTCAGTGCTGTAACAGACACCAGAGAAAAGAGGCATCCTATTCAAAGAACTGAATCTTCATCTTCATTCATCAATTATTATCTGGTAAATAAATAACCAAAAGTTCTCATGTGGGCCAAAAGTATGAATGATTTGTTTACAATGATTCATAAACATGAAGATTGGCAAAGTCTCAACTTTGCCAAGATTGCTTACCTGGGAAGTATAGTAGCATAAGTTAAATGACTCTAAGGGAGGTGTGAGTGGAAATTTGTAAGGTCCGCTAAATGCAGAATCATCCATTGCATCAATGCTACTAGAAGTCAGAATGGCAGAGTCAAGAGAAGTCACACAAGGATGAACTAGAATATCCTGAAGTGGAGACCCATTGGTGGGGAGACTCAAGCTGATGGTAACATTTGGCATGATTCCTTCTAAGTCACACTGCAATGAAAACAGAAACAGATATTACCAAGATCTTAGAAGCATACGTCTTCTGGGTGAGGCTTTTCTGAGTTTATCTAAGTCATTTCTCACAGCTTAACTCACTTTTCAAGGTATTGCTCTTGCTTTCTGTGTTCTGGTTAGTTGTTCTATCATACTCAGATTCCAAGCCAGAGACTAGGAGAGACTTCCTAAAGGCCTGTAAACCCTTGAAAAGCTATTTTAAGTCCCTAGATTTGCTTTCCTCTAATCAATCCACCCTCCAGAGCTATCTTAACAAAACAGAACTTTAAATATATTGTATTCATGCTCAAGGTGTTTCAATAGTTCCCCCTCAGTTTTGCATTACTTTTAAGTCCTTCATTGTTTGGCTCCCAATCTACCTCTTTCATCATTTTCTACCCTGAAGCTGTGAAGCCAGTGTTTTGGGAAGGTTATGGAAGCCAGATATGACAGCTTCACAGAACCTCTCCCTGAGCTCCTGCTTTAAGGCTGTGCTGGCCAAATGTAGCACTTTGCAGTCCTTTCCATGAATTTCTTCAAGGCTGTCAACATGGTGGCATCTCAGAATTCTCTGCAAATTCTGACTTCTCCAGACCACAGTCATTAGTGACTATTTCTAGAAGGCTGCAGCCAGAAGATCAGAAACTTTTATTCTCTCAATTCCTCTTCCATCTGGTATGAGCTTCACAGATTTCAAAATCATTTTTCACACTTTCATGATGTTTTAAATTAACTATTATTTTCAGTAAGCCCTAAATCCTATATTAAATACCTTTACTCCCCTAAAACTTGTAATTTTTTTTTTTTTTGAGAGAGAGAGAGCATGTGAGTACATGTGAGGGAGTGCAAGCAGGGGAGGTACAGGAGAGGGAGAGAATCTTAAGCAAGCTCCACGCTCAACGTGGAGCATGATGTAGGGCTTGATCTCAGGACTGTGAGATCACGACCTAAGCTGAAATCAAGAGTTGGACGCTTAATTGAATGAGCCACCTAGGTACCCCTAATGGCTCTTTTTCTGACCCAACCAGAATGATACACCTTACCTATATGTTCATGATAATCGGGTTCTTCCTTTCTATCAACTCTAACTTGACATTTCCCTCTATTAAAACCCCCAATTAAAACTAGTCAATTGGGCCATAAAGGCTTATTGATATGTTTTGTTTGGTTAGATATGAACAAGTATTTTAAGAGTCAGTAGAACCCAGCAGGTATAATGCTCAGCTTCAAATGCAAGCAGCTAGTTCTATCATATACATAGTCTGCATCATGCAATAACTGCCCACCCCCATAGGTATTTGTGCCCTGTTTGTTTCCCTCTTGAAGCTTTAAGTTCTTTGAAAGCAAAAATTGTTATATCTTTCTTTGTATTTCTAGTGCCTAGCACATTGCTATGTATAAGAGACACTCAAAAAATGCTTACTGATTAGGTATCTTTTTCTAGTTGTGGACCCCACCTTTGTTTTCCATTCTAATATGACATGCTTCACTTTTTTATGCTTTTATCTACTGCTTGACATATGTGTGAATTCAAGAATACATCTACTATACAACGTAAGCACTTAGACAGCAGGCAGGCATTATGAACAGTACCACATATAATTAGTACCTCATAAAGGTCTTTTGGTAACAGTTACAATAATGTCTATCACATTTGGGAAAAAAAATGCCTAATAACCTTACCATAAAACTTAAAAATATTTTAGTGTTTTGACTTTTAAACCATCTGCTACTTCACTCTCTATATGTGAACTAGCAAGAACCAAAAAAAAAAAGGTTTTTTTGATATTTATGGAGATAATAAAATGAGCAAATATTAATAGCAAATACTATTACAATGTTTAAATATTCAGTTTGTGCTTATTAAATTAGTCTAATATCCTAACAATCTAATATTCTTTTTTTTTTATTTTTTTAAATGTTTATTTTTGAGAGAGAGAGACCGAGCACAAGCAGGGGAGGGGCAGAGAGAGATGGAGACAGAATCTGAAGCAGACTCCAGGCTCTGAGCTGTCCGCACAGAGTCCGTTGCAGGGTTTGAACTCACAGGTAGTGAGATCATGACCTGAGTTGAAGTCTGATGCTTAACTGACTGAGCCACCCAGGCACCCCCTAACAGTCTAATATTCTTAAAGGGATCGGAAAATTGCAACCACTACGAAAACCACCAATGGATTATCTGCCATCTAGTCATTTAAAATATCAGATCATCAGTCTTTTACTATTAAATGAGGAAATTCTAGATGAAACCTGAAAACTATCTTTTAAACAAACCTGGCATATATAAATTTGAACTTTTAACCAGGAATTATAAAACACAGAAGGGACCTAGAACTTACCTGATTTTTTTTTTTTTTTTTTTGAGACAGCGTACAAGCAAGCACAAGCAGCAGAGGGGCAGAAGGAGAGGGAGAGAGAGAACCTTAACCAGACTCCACGCCCAGTCGTACCCAATATGGGGCTTGATATCATAACTGTGAGATCATGACCTGAGCCAGAATCAACAGTTGAGACACTTAACTGGACTGAGCCACCCAGGGATCCCAAAGTGATAATAGTATTATTTCTATTGTCATTTCCTATTTTCTAACCTTAAACCAGAGAACCCTACATTAACCTACCAACTTGTTTAAATAATACAAGAGCCCTTCAAAATGGTTTTAGATATTAAGTCAGAGATTTGTCAATTTCATCCTTTTTAGAGAAAATGGAAAATAGGCATGATGGTTTTAAAATATTTTCACAAATTCTTTGACATTACTCTTCAAAAGATGGAGCTTAATTCTAGTTGCCTTGAATGTGGACTGGACTTAGTGACCTTTTCCTAATGAACAAAGTGTTGGAAGTAATGTCATCTGACCTCAGCTTAGGTAATAAAAAGGATAGCTTCTACCTGCACCTTCTTTCTCTTTCTCTGTCTCCCTCATCTGATCTCTCATTTGATCTATAGGAAGCTAGTTACCAAGTTGTGAGGAGATTTTTAAATAGCCTACTGAGAAGTCCACATGGAAAGGAACAGAACCCTCCCACCAACAATTTGCTAGCCATGTGAGTTAGCCACCTTGCAAGTAGATTTTCCAGCCCCAATCAAACCTTCAGGTGACTATAGCTCTAGCTGCAATCTTGACTGTGATCTCATGATGGACTTCATGCTAGAAGTTCCCATCTAAGCTGTTCCTGAAGTCTTAACCCATAGAACACTATGAGGATAATAAATGTTTATTTGGGGGATAATGAGGCAAATCAATATGCAGCAATATATAACTAATACAATTCATAAGGAATGCAAAAAGGTAATATTACAAAATTTCACACAAATCTAACATTTAATGACTGCTGTTTATGAGAAAAATCAAGAATGTCATATAACAATGTAAAATAAAGTCAGAAAATTTTACTTTTCTCCGTACGTGTTAAATGGTATGATAAAACAAGTATGAGAGAAAATCTTACCTTGCAAGTGACAGTTCCAACGACCTGCCATGTATCTGCTATATCCTGTTTATCGTATTGCATGGATTTTACCTTTTCGGTGATAGAAATAGAAACTTGTGGTTTTCCTTTGTATGTTCCAACTTTCCAGGCTGGCTGTTTTTGTGAATGAGTCACAGAAGCAAAATTAATACTATCCAATGAATTCTGTAAATTGGCATCCAACAAAGTTCCAAATGGACAAGCTTGTAGAAGCAAATCAGGTAATTGGTTCAATTTTGTATTTAGCTCAGTGTCATTTTTTTGACTCAAGGAAAGAAAATCCTGTACTCCAAAAAGAAGTTCAAAGCCTTGTGAAATTCCACTAATGCTAATTAACGGTGGATGAGGGGATAAAGTTTGTTCAACTAGTGGAACACAAGCATATATCATGTTATTCTTCAGAAAAGCAACAACTGGCCAGAGTTCTCCACCTCCTATGAGGAGCCCATAGACGGATGTTTTATTGATGTGTGAACAGCTATCACGACTCTCTATGAAGTCCTCATCATCATCCAATAATCTAAGTTCAAAGAGTAGTGCTTTAAGAAAGGGACCATCTTCAGGAATAGGCACATAACTTGCTCCATTGAAGACTTTGGCTCGTTTTTCAACAGTTGGATACCGTCTTTATTGTGGAAACAAAAATATTATGAATGGTTCTTCCAAGGAAAATAAAAATAGAAAAAAAACCCTAAAACACAAGGCTAACCGTAATAACAAAACATGATAACAAATACATACACATATCCACAAAAACCATAACCAAAAAAATATATTCCATGTTAAATTTCTACTGTAACAACTAACTTTTGTGTAACAGTTATGTAACTGTTCGCATATTATCTCAAATTATAAAGTCATTTATTACTGAACATACTTCAATTTAATTTTTTAAATAGGCATAGCACACAGTTCTCATTCAAAATTCTAGTCTCTTTGGCCACTCAGATTCCTACTTGGTCAGCCAGGTACACATACTTGGATACATTTTAGGCATCTATAAGGACTTTTTTTCTGATTCCATTTTAGCAGGTTCAATTTAACCCTCCACAACTTTGGATTCACTAGTTGAGATGATACAAATGTAAAAGGAATGTTCTATTCTACTCAACTAATAGTGAATAGCAAAATACCCTGAGTCTTCTTGCCAACTCCTTAAAATATAAGAACATTTTAGTAATAAAACTGCTTATCTCTATGGCCCTGAAAGATATTATGAGATAATAAAAATAATAAAAACTGAATAATCTTTTATGGTTTGCATGTCCTAGACTTAATAGTAAGTTACTAATTTATCCTTTTGGCGGGAAAAAGACTAGAAGATGCTTTTGTTCATTTGCAGAATGATATGTTACAGTTTAAAAGAAAATGTACTTTTCCTACTCTTTTTCCCTCCACTCTAATGTCCAGAATAAAGTCATTTATTGGCTATTAACTTCTGTGTAAATCACCCACTTTCCTAAATCTATTTTCTTATTTGTAAAATAAAGGGGCAGCTAAAGAATATATAAGCAATTCTCACCAAGGATCAAGAACAAACTTAGCCAAAATAATTTTTTTGCACTAATACCACTAATAAGTTATTGATGTTTACTAATAATTTTTAAGAAGAAAAATAAGAATGTATTCAAAGTTATTTATATATTAATGAACCTCACTCACTTATATTCTGATGCACTTTTTTGATTGAGAAAGGAAAATAATTAGCTCTCCAGTAATGGCTTAGAAAGAATGCCCTTTCTTTCTCTGATAAGAAAGAATGCTCTTTCTTTCTCTGGATAAGAAAGGTTGAGAATTTTGAACTAAACTCTAGCCCAGTGTCTTATCCTCTGGTTATCTAGAGGATAATTAAAGTCCTTCTTAAGTGTAAGAATCTCAATATTGAATGTACAGATAAGAAGTTAATCTGGGAGTGTATATAATGCCTTGATATGTGCTCAATAAATATTTTTGTTGGATAACTCAACCTATCATTTCAGATTTATTCTATACCTTTTCTAAAATAGAACTCAGACCTTGGCCCTATAATCATAGAGTACAATAACAACCTAAGCCATACTTAAGCTGATACTATTACTGTGTATCTGGACAGTAAACTTCTAAATCAGAATTTAGACCAAGTTTTGTTTTGGGAAAAAGTAACCACATGCAGGAAAGGTCATCTGCTTTTAAAAATCTTAAATGATAGCCATTATCCTTTGGCATATATATGGGTAATATGCCGGAGCATTTATGTTTAGCCCTTACATCAGTTCCAAGGAATCAGAAAACTGAAAACAATAAAACTTACTGCCTCCACAGAGATGTTGAAAAGCCCACCCAAACATATCTGAATTTTTCTTCTGAAATTCCTAAGTACAATTGAGAAAAATCTTCTGAAAACAACCATGACTTCTTTAAGGAACTTATTTTTATAAGCATTAAAAAAAAATCTCATCTCTGTGAGATATTAAGATAAGCTACAAAGCCACAGATATAAATACAGTATGGTACTGGTGCAAGAATAGGCAAATAAAGTAATAGAACTGAAACAGACCAATATTTATATGGGAGACATATCAACTATCAATAATCCCAGAAATCAATGAAAAATATATATACTGAAAAAATATACTAAACATATGCAGGAAAACTGGCCCACACAATAGAGAAAAATATAAGGGGATTCCTCTATTAACACCACACCTGAAGATGGATTAAAGTTCTAAACATGACAAGCAAAATGATAAAGTTAAGAGAAGATAATTTAAGAATATAGCTTGTGAAATAAGGGTAGAGAAAAACTTCTACAAAATCCCCAAAGTACTACTGTGATAGTAATAAAATTAGTGGTTTCTATTTAACCAAGGGATAAAGTTGAAAACAACAAATGAGAGAAAATATCTATCGTAGCTAGAAATGACATAGGCCTAATGTCAAGAATACACAATGAACTCGTGCAAATTAACAGGAAAACAAACAGCAACTCTCAAAGATAAAATGGACAAAGGATATGTACAAGCAATCCACAGAAGAGGAAATCCAAAGGGCTAACAATCATTGCTACACAATGAAATGCAAATGAAAATAAGATATCCTTTACACCAATATTGGCAAAAACTGGAATAAATGTTGGGATGGAATGGAGATATAGGAACCTTTGCTCACTGCTGATGAGAAGAGTGTTGACTGTTAAAGTATTCCGAGGAGCTAATCAGTTGGCAATATTTAGTCAAAATCAGCAAAGATATGTCCTATGGACCTTTTGAGGCTATCTACTGCATCACTATTCTGGATGGCTGAGTTGGAAGCAACCCAGGATATCATCATTAAGGGAAGGATATAGGTAAAATATGGAGGATGTAGACCACAGGGTACAACAGAGCAATGGGCTTAATCTGCACTGTCCAAAACAGGAGCCACTAGCCACGTGTGACGATTTAAACTTAAATTAAAATTAAACGAGACTGAGTTCCTCAGTTACAATAGCCACATTTCAAAAGCACAATAGCTACATGTGGCTAGTGACTACAATATTAAAAAGCACAGATTTAGAACACTTCCCATGTCCATTACTGCAGAAAATTCTATTGGGCAGAGCTGCTCTGCATGAACATAAAGTAACATGGACGTTTCTTTAAAATAGTGCTGAGAAGTCTGGCAAATGCAGAAAAAGGAAATGAAGTCTATAGCACACTTAATTGTGTAATTTGAAAAATGCATAGACAAACACAGAAATAAAAGGGTAGCAACAAACATATGAGAGTTACCTGTGAGGAGGAGGAGAGTGGCAGAAATAAGGATACTCAAGGTAATATGTAAGTTCTTGGATAAACCAGTGAGGCTGATTAACCGTACCAATGAATACTATTAAAACTCCTTGCTTGAGGTACAGCAACAACAAAGTAAGCCAGGTATATTAGGGGGAAATGATAAACTATAACTCTGATGCCCTCAGGAACAAAACAAATGTTTAGGTTGCCAGGAGGGAATTTTTCATATCCACGTTGCCAACCACTTTCATTTAAAATCACACTCGGGGGCGCCTGGGTGGCTCAGTCGGTTAAGCGTCCGACTTCAGCTCAGGTCACGATCTCGCGGTCTGTGAGTTCGAGCCCCGCGTCGGGCTCTGGGCTGATGGCTCAGAGCCTGGAGCCTGCTTCCCATTCTGTGTCTCCCTCTCTCTCTCTGCCCCGCCCCGTTCATGCTCTCTCTCTGTCTCAAAAATAAATAAATGTTAAAAAAAGAAAAATTAAAAAAATAAATAAATAAATAAAAAATAATAAAATCACACTCATTTTCATCTGCAATTCAGGGCTATGCTACCTCCCTACAGAGCTTTCCCCAGGGAAGAGTAACAATGTTGGCAAGAAAGAAACGTCCATAGCCACTGAGAATAAAAGGTCATAGGTCACAGAATTGCCACCTATATCTTACAATGAGTTATTGTATAATTCTCATCACAGAGCTCTTTTGATAAAGTGTGGCAAATGCTAAAAGTGGGGCCAGATCAGCTCACACCATCTAAGAAAAAGTGAATACGGTTCAATTTTTTGTACTTTTTCAATTTTCTTCAACAATCCATCTGAAAATTTCTAAAAATTTCTAAAATAACAGTCTTTTAATGATCAGCAAAGATTTTCCGGAAGAATGAGTTAAAATGTCCTTGAATGATCTTTATCAACAAAAGAAGAATGTGAAACCTGTTTAGTGCTCAGTAAGTTTCCTTTCTTTCCTTTGGTCATCTCCATCTCAATCCTAAGCAGGTGGAATTATTTTAAGAGAAAGTAATAACAATATTGCAGAACACATAATGCTTAATGTGTGCCAAGCATCAACTCATTTAATTCTCACAACACTATTTAGTAGTATTAAGATCTTCATTTAACAGATGAAACGGAAGTTAAGTAAATTAATTGCCCAAGGTGGCGGACCAAAGACACATCCCCAAACTACAATACATCATCCATTCCTCCGATCCAACACCTCTGAGAATTCAGACCTGCATTTACCTGGAGAATCTGACGGTGCCACAAAATGGAGTTCCCGGCTCGCGGCTTATGAGCCACACTGCCCGCTGGGCCATTAAGCCACTAAAGCATCAGCTGATCCCTAAGGTCTCTACGGAAAAAGGACTGGTCTTCTCAGATGGACTTCTACCAGAAGACCCGGGGCTCACTCAACCTGAGCCACCTTCTGCCTCACCACAAACAGGTCGGGCTCTGCAGAGACGCTGGCTCCTTCTGGTCAAGTGACTAAAACCTCTGAGTCCGTCCTGTCAACACACGCCACAAAAGTTCTGTGACTCCTCACCTAGAATCTCGAGAAACATTCCTCCCCACCAACCCACTGCTTTCTTCCTCTACCGTCCACTTCCGGGACGGTGGCCCGCAAGGATCACAGTTCCTCACTCGCCCAGGCGACGAGCCTCTCTGCGGTTCGCCGGCTGCCGGCTTCCCTCGCCGGCCCCTCCCGACAGCCAACCGGGCGCGCGCAGCTCCACTTCCGGCGTATGAGGCGGTGACAATGGGAGCGGCGCGGGCGGCGCCGGGAGGCAGCTGACAGGCGTCTGCGCCTTCGCTTCATGGCCGCCCTCCCGCCCCGCCTGGGCTCTGTGGGGAGTGGGGGAGCCCGCGGCGGCCGGGAGCCAGAGCTGGCGAGCCGAGCAGGGGGCTGTGCGCGGCGCCGCTGAGGCGCAGCATGTGAAGAGGAGACGGCTTCCAGTGCGAGGCGAGCCTCTCAGCCGGCCGGGATGGCTACGACGGCCGAGCTCTTCGAGGTGAGTCCCGGCGGCTCCCCGGGGAGTGGCAGGCCCGGAGTGCGGGCCGCGAGGTGGGCGGGCGGGCGGAGGCGCGGGCGCGGCCCTGGGAGGAGAGGTGGGAAAGGCGAGGGGTGGGGTGGCGGCTCTGGGGGCCGCGCGGGCGGAGCGTGCAATGGGGGAGGGGTGGCTTGGGGACCTGGGTGGGGAGGTGGGCAGGGAAGGGAGCCCGGAATGGGAAAGGAGGAGGGTTGGTTTTGTCCGCGGGGCTGGAGGGGAGCGTCGGAGGTTTGGGCGTTGGAAGATGTACCGGGGATGAGAAGTGGGAAAGGCTGGCTCAGGGCGCGGAGAGAGCAGCCGGGAGCCCCGGGTTGGGCGAGTCTCCCGTCTTGTCGCTTGGATCCTCAGATAATATTCTAAGGGGGCCACCTGAGACTGGGACGACTGGGGGCTTCTCGCTGTTGAGTCATTAAAATTATTCCATTAGTGAACGTTACGAGTGGCACTCAGGTGCCTGCCAGTTTCCCCTTACCTTACATTCGAAGAGGCTGAAATGCTTTTTAGGACAATAAAGGCCCACTTAGCCCTTCAGACTGAAGGGGGGCGGGGGGAGCGAAAGTAAACATCAATGTTCGGGTCTCCAGGAATTTCAATGTGTTATAAAACCACCTAACTGCTAGCTAGAGAATCCTTAGTGCCTGAGACAATGAGCATTCTATTGTGTTTCTTTCCTTGAGCGTTTTCGCTCTCTGAAACTTAAAATTTAATTTAGTGAAATCCAATGTAAGAAGCTGTGGTGTTTGAGATGACTAGAATAGGAAATTGTAACTGGATCACCAAACAATGAAACGTTATAAAGGCTCTCCCTTTGTGAAAGAAGTGAAAACAGATGTAACGAAAAAGGAAGGAAAGGCCCTTTTTGTGTGTGCTCGTCTTTCACAGCAAAAGTGTAATAATTGAGACGACTGTAGTTGACAATAGAGAATTTCTCCGCAAGTGAAGATTGGATTTTTCTGCTTCAGAGTCAGCAGTTTTGGCTTGAAATTTGGCCACAGTTTTTGCAACAATTGGGAACTTTTCATATGTTACTGTTACTATATTTTGGATTTCTTTCAGCTCCTGGATAGATCATGCTTTTGTTGAGAGGAATAACGTTATTATTGTTATAATAGCTAATAATCAAATAGCAATTTGTGAGTGAAGAGAGAGAATTACAAGAGAGAATTTGGGAATATTAATTGTATGTTTTCAGATATAAGTGTTGGGAGGTAGATTATATTAACTTCTCAAATTTCATAATTGTGCCATCTGTTTATTGATTGATTCAGGAGCAGGAAGACACTCCTTTGCTAAAAGCTTTTATTGTATGTTCCTGGGCAAGATACTAAATAGTTCTGTAGTTTCTTGTTTTATTTTTCACGTCTCATAAAGGTAGAAAACTGTTCATGAAGTTGAGATCTTTAATATACTTCATGAAATACTGTTAACAGAAAACTATTATTCTGTTACATGATTCATAAGGCATTAACCTGTGACTTAATCCTGCTTGACGTTTCCAGTTGTGTTTTGGACCATCTTATATCTATTTTTCTTTAAATGTTTGACCACATGAGTCCACCTAACTTTAAAATATATTTGATTTCTGCCCTCCTTCCCCTCCTGGGGTAGAGGGGAGGAGGTAGAGAAATACATATATATATTTGGGGGGGGGAGTAAATATTTATATTTGCTTTCTAGGGTCATGCCATTTAGTAAAGTAGTTAAACCAAATTAGGATTTAACTTAACTGAGTGACTCCTTATGTATAGCTGGTAACATTCACTTAACTGATCAGTGATGGCAGACTAGTCCTGTGGCCACAGGGTTCATAGGACAACCTTACACACGCATAGATCTTAATTCATGTGACTTTCTCTTCTTGCTTCATCAAAATTAAAAGCATATTGTGTTAAAAGTTACAATTAAATGTTAATAGTTATGATTAAGAAATGCATTTATCTTTTCAGCCCTGCAGTGGACTCTACTCTTGAGTAAGCTTTCATCCCTCAGTGAAAAGTTGGTTTCTCTGCTTTTGAGTGAGGAGGAAAACAAAAAACAAACCCCAGTCATCGCTGCCGGTTCCTGTTGCTACTACCATGGGATCTAGATTGTAGGACATGTTAGGGAGGGTCTTTTTCTCTTCCCGTTTTTTAGACATAGCTAGAGAACTGTAGGAAACAGGTCAGAATGTAGTCAGGATATTTTGTTTTTATGCATCCTGGTTTCTGCTTTCATTTTTCCACATTGGAGATGAGGTTAAATCAATACAAAATTATGCTTTCAATCCATGAAATTTCATAAAGTGTTAACTCCCCTTTTAAAGTCTTATTGTTGATCCTATGAGACTTCCTCTTATCATGTAAACACCCTCATACAACAAAATAAAACTCCAGGATATGATTTAGTGATAGATGTTTCAGTTATTTTAATAACATGTGTCTTCATAGTTTCAACCCTTTTTGACAGATTTGCTGAAAAGTTCTATCTCCATGTTTACCTCAGGATGGGCGTTGTAAATAGGAATTCCTGTGTGGTTTGGATGAATTATGTCCTCTGCATATAAAAAGTGGCTGAGGTAGTAAATTCTTCTTCTGTTGTCACAGATATTCCTCTCTTCTCTTACTGCATTACCGAGGACATTGTACTCTTACTGTTTTTCTCTGCTGTCATTCTTGGAGTCTTCTTTTTGGGCAGGCTACCTTTATGGAGGAGTTCTTTGTTAACCAGGTCCATTACCCATTCATTCAACAAATGTTTGTTGAGTTCCTATTAAGTTCAAGAGAAGATGCCAAGATTAATGAGACTGCATGTCTCAAAAGGAATGCCATAGA
Source organism: Panthera pardus (assembly GCF_024362965.1). NCBI lineage: Eukaryota > Metazoa > Chordata > Mammalia > Carnivora > Felidae > Panthera > Panthera pardus. The sequence goes on along the minus strand of NW_026526810.1, from coordinate 96,543,064 downwards.
AATATTAATCCTATGAGATGTGCTGCAAAATAACCCAAATGGTTTAAAGGCCAAATAAGTTTTGGAAATGGGCATACTTTGTTTCATTAGAGGTTTACAACATACCTTCATATATTAAAGATTGTTATATTTTCTACTGCTTGTTAATTTTGTGAATTCCATGGAGCATACTTTGGGAAATGTTTAATTACATATAGAACTTGCCCTTATTATTAAATATGGAGAGAGAATATAGATGCATAACTGTGTACACTTGAAACAAAGTTGTAAATGGTGTCAAAGATAAAGTGCTGTAGGAGTTGAGAAGATGGAAAGATTACCTCTAGAAGTGGAAAAGGATTAAGAGGTGGCATTTGAATGATGTATAAAGGATCTGTTAGATTTGAGTTTGTGCAACTGCATGGAGGGACTTTCTAATAAAGTAGACAATAAAAGCCAACACACAAAGGGAGGCAAGTATAGATCCTTGAGGCAAGGGGAAGAGTTCCACTTTGGCTGGAGTATAGCATGCATGAAGAAGAGGAGTGGCATGTAAGGTAATTTGGGGTTTAATTGTGGAGGTCCTAAATGCCAGGATTAAGAATCTGACTTTTTTCTTTCCTGTGAATGTAGGTATCTTGATAATTGTGTTTGAAGTCAAGTAATTTAACTGTGGTAACAATGTTTGTTTTGACCTCCAGATTAGAACTTAAATAGCCAAGAACACATTTTTTGCACACAAACACATTTATGTTTCTTGGATTTTGAAACCAAGTTACAAAAGTTATTTAAATGTACTGAAAAATCTCTCTTGTTCAGTTAACTAGCTAAATATAAGTCAACATGAGATATGCAAGTAAGTACCACTCCTTTACCTTCTCACTGCTGAAATGCTTCTTGTTTTAGCCATATTAGCTGTTAGATAAGGGTTTGTGGAACCTGGCTACCAATTAATTAATTATTGTGTATTTTATGAAATGTGTTTATTCCCCAAACAATTATTGAGTACTAGGACAGAAGTCATTTCAAGTACTGGAGTTAAAAGATGGTTTGAGTTAAAACCTGCTTGGGGGAATGAAAGGAAAAGAACTCTGTTCTCTCAACACTCTATCACTAGTCTCAATTATTCATTTCTGACCCCAGATGTGTACAGCTTTTACCCACAACAGTGCAGTTTTCCAGCAGACAGTGACTGGGTGTTCTACAGTTCAGTTCAATTCTGACACGGTGTACTTGGAGTTAGCATCAGATCTCACAAGTTAAGGGCTCAGTACCACAGGAATGCCACCACTTCAGATACCAGTGGCAGTCCAGGTTGTTACCTGTGCTTCTAACAAACTAGCTGTAAATTAGAGGTTCTCATGACCACCTCCTCAGATTCGATAATTTGCTAGAACAGCTCACAGAACTCAGGAAAACAGTTTACAAACTAGATTATGAGTTTATTACCAAGGGATGTGACTTGGGAACAACCAGATGGAAGAGATGTATGTGGCAAGGTATAGAGGAAAGAGCATAGCACTTTCATTCCCTCCCTGGGTGTACCACCCTCCCAGCACTTTGATGTATTCAGCAACCTGGAAGTTCTCTGCACCCCATACTTTAGAGATTTTTTAAAGATTTTTATAGAGGCTTTATCACTTAGGAATAACCAATTATTAACTCAGTTAATTCAAGAGTAGAGGGGCTTCTAATCATGCTTGATCTTTCTGGCAACCAGCCCCCATCCAGGAGCCCTGTTGCTTCAGTAGAACAAAAGACACCCAGGAAATTCCAAGATTTAGGTGCTCTACGTCAGATGCTCCTATCAGCCACATCACTCAAGAAATTACAAGGGTTTTAGGAGCTCTGCATCTGGAACCAGAGCTAAAGACCAAATATTAGAACAAAAGATGCCTCTAGCACATTTTTCACTTAGGAAAAAACAAAGGCTTTAGAAACTATAGTCAGGAGCTAAGTGCAAAGACTAAAATGTGTATTTCTTAAAGTATGTATATTTTAGGGGCGCCTGGGTGGCTCAGTCGGTTGAGTGTCAGACTTCGGCTCAGGTCATGATCTCACAGCTCATGAGTTCGAGCCCCGCATCAGGCTCCGTGCTGACAGCTCAGAGCCTGGAGCCTGCTTCAGATTCTGTGTCTCCCTCTCTGCCCCTAACCCACTTGCATTCTGTCTCTGTGTCTCTCAAGAAAAATAAATAAACATTAAAAAAATTTTTTTTAAATATGTATATTTTATATACATATATATGTATTTGTTATATTGCAGTATTACAGGGAGATATATATTAACAGATAATACAGTGTAGTACAAGTACACAATCTCTTCCTGGCATAATTAGGAAAGCTTTCATATAGTATTGACATATAAACTGGGTATTGATAGATGACTAGAAACTTCTCAAGCAGAAGAAGGGCATTCCAAGGCAGAGAGAGAAGTGACTAATTTTTAAGGTGAGCTGTGTTCAGGCAAACATTGAGTTGAGAAGAGATCGGGTCTGTGTATGCATGTTTTAGGCATGTGGAATGGTGGTTCATAGCAAGGCATTCGGACCACAGAGGCAGTTTGGGGGAATCTTTGAGAAAGCCTTATAGGCCATGCTTATGGGGGCTGCCATGACTTTTGTTGGAGGGGGGTAGGAGTGGAGAGGCAGATAATTTTAATGTTACTGTGAAGAATGGCCTTCAATGAGGAAGAAATTGTTAGCTGGTAAAATACAAGTCATACCCTGCCAGGCATAGTTCTTGTCTAGGCAGGTGACATTCTGACCTAATTCGGTGGGGACAGAGAAAGCAGGAAATTTGGGAAGACATTTTGGAAGAAGAATCAAAAGATTTTGATTACTGAGGAGTTAATTCCAAATTTATGAAGTTAGAAAAGTAGGTGGTTGGTGATTGATTAACTATGACAGAGAAAATAGGAAGGACCCTTTCAGAGGGAAGGGATCATGTATTCATTTTTTAAACATATATTTTAAGTTTTTAGTAAGACATCCTGGTGAAGAAGTCCAGAAGGCAGTTGGAAATATGAATTAGTATTTCAGAAAGACACCACAGGTGGAGATAACAAATTATGGGAATCTTCATCTTTTATGTGTGGCTGTTTAGACCTGGGAATGGATGACATCTCTCAGCTTTATCCCTTACTATTTTATGATCTTGGACAAGTTACCTGACCTTTCTGTACCTGTTTTCTTATCTGTAAAATGAGGATAGTAACAGTACCTACCTTAGAGAGTTATCTCTAAGATTAAACAAATTGATGTTTGAACTGCTTAGAAGAATGCCATTAGAAGAGTAGTAGCTTTTGGGACACCAGGCTGGCTCAGTCGGTTGGGCATCCGACTTCAGCTCAGGTCATGATCTCACAGTCCGTGGGTTCAAGCCCCATGTTGGGCTCTGTGCTGACAGCTCAGAGCCTGGAGCCTGCTTCAGATTCTGTGTCTCCCTCTCTCTCTGCTCCTCCCCTGCTCATGCTCTGTCTCTCTCTGTCTCAAAAATAAATAAAAACATTAAATTAAAAAAAGAAGAGTAGTAGCTTCTTAAAATTAATATTGGTAAGTGGATTGAGAACAGGACTAGATTGAGAATAGGTCAGGGAGGAAAAGCCTTCAAAGGAGACTAAGAAGAAATAATCCTGGAAGTAGGAGATCACACTAGGGGAAGAATTACAAAAAGGTGACATGGAGACTTGTGTTTTCCAGGATGACCACAATTTGCTATCCTATAATGAGATGTCGACACTCCTCACGTTGAGAGGTAGGGTCCATGTTGCCTTCTTGAATCTAGACAGGACTATAACTATAGAAGTGATGCTATATGCTTTCCAAGGTTAGGTCATAAAAGGCGATATGCTTGACCTTATTTGGATTCCCCCTCTTAGAACCCAGTGACCATACCACGTAGTCCAATGAGAAAGCCAAGGCTTTCAGTTCTGACTGAACTCCTAGCCCATAGTCAACATCAACTTGCTAGCTTGAAAGTAGATCTTCTAGCGCCAAGTTGAACTGCTTCAGCAGATGTGACATGGAACAGAGACAAGATTCCCCTCCTGAGTCCTGCCCAAATAGCAGGTTTGTGAAGAAATAATCATCATTGTTATTTTAAGCCACTAATTTATTGGAGTGGTAATTATGCAGCAATAGATGTTTGGAACTGGGGCTGATCAACTCCTTATCTACACCAAGATTTAGTAGGCTTCTGCCACTCTCAGTACAGTGGTGGAGGTAGAGGCAGATGCTTAAAGAGTAATAATGGTTTTATATTTAAGTATTTTGTAGACTGAATTTTGCAGTCAAGCCAACCTGGTAGTGAACTTTTGGAATGGACAAGCCTTTAAGTGGAGGATCATTTATTGACTGTGTATGTGTAATTAGTGTAAAATATTGAGTCCCTGGTGTGTTCCGGAGCTGAGTGGTATGTAATTTAAAAGTTTTGATTGCTAAAAGTTTATGTATATAAGATATTTTAAAAACTTGTAGTGTTCTGATTCTGTTTTCTTTCCTTGGAATGGAAATATGAAAATAGTAATAACAATATAGTTAACTATATCATATATATACATTTTTGTTAAGGATATAATAAATCAAAAAAATGAACAATTCCTTGGATCCACATGCTTAATTTTATTCCAGAAGTGTTTATTAAGTGCCTGTAATACATTGAATGTGTAAATTGGTAAATGCATTTGATTTGATTTGAAATGCTAATGTAACATATTGTTACATACACTAGGTGATGATTTTCATGGTCTTTGTATAATTTTAAAAGATACTGTAATAGAATGGAAAAATCTCTGGTTAGAATACTGGATTAATACCTTGACAAGGCTTAAATTTCATTGCCTCAGTTACTTATATATAAAAAGGAGTTGAAGGGACTAGGGTAAGATGATATTTAATAACCATTCTAGCTTTAAAATTTTTAAACCTAATTTGTGATTCTTTTGAGACTGGTATAAAAAATGCTGTAATGTTCTGTTACCTTTCTCTTTTGGGCATGGAAATCAGATACTACTTTACTGTCAGAAGTGAGATATACTCTATTCTGAAGAGAGATTTTGTGTAAGAGAAACTAAAATGTTTCATAGGAGTCTAAAGTACCACCATGTAATTGTCTTCAAAACAGTTCTGCTAATAAGATTAATTGGCTCATTTTATCATAGTTTAAAGAGCTGCCATCTCCTTCAAGATGGATATTAAAAATGACTTTAGGGGCACCTGGGTGGCTCAGTCAGTTAAGCGGCCGACTTCGGCTCAGGTCATGATCTCGCGGTCCGTGAGTTCGAGCCCCGCGTCAGGCTCTGTGCTGACAGCTCAGAGCCTGGAGCCGGTTTCAGATTCTGTGTCTCCCTCTCTCTGACCCTCCCCTGTTCATGCTCTGTCTCTCCCTGTCTCAAAAATAAATAAAAACTGTTAAAAAAAAATTTTTTTAAATGACTTTAAAAAACTAAAACTGTTCATCTCAGTGTTGCAAGTAGTTTTCAAATTTAACCTTGTAAAAGTTTGCCTTAGTTGTACTTAGGTGTCTTTTAAAAATCTTTTTAAATTTTTTTTTTTTCAACGTTTTTTATTTATTTTTGGGACAGAGAGAGACAAAGCATGAACGGGGGAGGGGCAGAGAGAGAGGGAGACACAGAATCGGAAGCAGGCTCCAGGCTCTGAGCCATCAGCCCAGAGCCTGACGCGGGGCTCGAACTCACGGACCGCGAGATCGTGACCTGGCTGAAGTCGGACGCTTAACCGACTGCGCCACCCAGGCGCCCCTTAAAAATCTTTTTAAATGTTTATTTAGTTTTGAGAGAGAGACAGACAGACACAGAATCTGAAGCAGGCTTCAGGCTCTGAACTGTCAGCACAGAGCCCAGTGTGGGGCTTGAACTCATGGAGTGCAAGATCATGACCTGAGCTGAAGTCAGACACTTAACTTACTGAGCCACCCAGGTGCTCCTGTATTTAAGTGTCTTAATGTGCTTTGTCTTCCTACCTTTCCCTAGGTAGAATGAATCCATTTTGTGTGCTTTAAAAAAAAAAACCAACCACCAATACTCAATAAATGTAATTCATTTCTTAATCTGTCATAAAATACATAGTCTCATGAAAACCAAATCAAGTGGGGCTAAAAAAGGAGAGGCAAAATGTAGTAAAACTCATTTAGTTCCAGTGTTAGAATTGCATAAGGTTCATATTTGGTTTCTGATAAAATTTTGGATTTATACTACCATAGAATGCTTGTTCTTTATTTTTGGCATGTGGGGTGGTAGTACTGCCTTTCTGATTTTGTATGTATGAATCAGGGCTTGATTTTCAAGATCTTCTGCAGGGGATTTGGCCATGGTCCTAACTAGCAAGTGTTTTGATTTATTGTGCATCTGTGGTGCTCAACATTATTCTATTGACCACAGTTGGAAAGCAAGAGAAATGTATGACATTTCAGCAGATGCTGCCTCTGCTTTCAATTTAAGTGTGGGGAAGAGTGAAACTTACAAAAGTTATTGTAAAACAATAAATGATAATAGTATAGTGTTCTGTGTTGAGGTTTGAATTTCTAAGCCTCTTTCGGGTTTAAAGAGTGAAGAAATCAGTGGAGGTCATGTAGGGAAGGAATTCTTCAAGGAGGAAATGGGAATTGAGCCAGGCTTTGAATAATTATATAGAGGTGTTTAAATTGTGGGAGGAGAAAGAATAGCCTTGTGGGATGAGTTACCTGGCCACATGTAAGGAAGCAGAAGTAGCATGGGTATGAAGAGAAGACTGAAATTGGCTGATGCTAGCTAGTGTGGCTGTTCATTTTGGGGAGCAAAGAAGTTGGGTAGGAAATGTAAGATAAGAATCTAAAAGGGTAGACAGAAGAGTGTGAACTTGATAGTTTAGGAATTGCATAGGGAAGTTTCTGATGAAAAGAAAGCAGTGCCTTTTTTTGAATTTTATTTTTTTATGTTTGTTTTTGAGAGAGAGAGAGAATGAACGAACGTGGGAGGGCAGAAAGACAGGGAGACACAGAATCGGAAACAGGCTCCAGGCTCTTAGCTATCAGCACAGAGCCTGATGCAGGGCTTGAATTCGCCAACCATGAGATCATGACCTGAACTGAAGTCGGATGCTTAACCAACTGAGCCACCCAGGAACCCCAGAAAGCAGTGTTTTAAAGATTAGTTTGGCATGATATGCACAATAAATTTAAGAAAAATACCTTGTAGGTAGTACTTGAACCCATGGTTTGTTGGCTTAATAGGATACAGAAATACTTCTTTCGGAAATCCTTTGAGCCTTATTTTTTAAATAATTAATTAATATTTATTTATTTTCTTACATAGGCTAGGGCAAAATATTACAGTTTCTTTGAGTTTCTAGGTGGTTGTAACACATTGTATTGGATCTATTTTGGGAAAGGATGCTATAAGAAAATATAAAAGTTCACTTTTCTCAAACAGTGTTAAATTAGGGATTCATGTTCCTGTCCAGGGGCTTGATGTCTTAGTTTTTAATAGAAATAACTACAAACTCCATGTTTTTCTTGTCATTGGTAGCATTTGTAAAAAATATGAAATCAGTTTGACTACAATAATGAGTTACATAAAGTTGAACTTAATATAATAGCATTTTAGTCTATAGTGCGTAATTCATAGGTATTTGTTTTTGTTGGGACAATTTTTGCTTTTAATTACTATAGTGAAATAGAAGGTAAAGATAGAACTTTGTCAGGTTTGTGAAATTCTGAAAGATTTTTGGGGGGATTATTTACATGTATTTTTGAGAATCCTTTGGGGTGACTTGGTCATTTGGAGGTCTTAAAATCTGTTAACTTGGCTATCTTTCTTATTGTAAATGCCTCTGCAGCAACATTAAGTATTAGAGAGCAAGTTATTGGGATTCATTTGTTTGGTTTTGCTTTTTGCTTTTTTGGAACTTTCATTCCACTGGGAGCAGTAGCTGATTTATCTTAAACTCTAGTGATAATTTGCCTCTGAGATAAAACCTGCACTTTGCTTCCAGGACACTCCTTCACTCCTGAGTTTTCTTCCTCCTTCTCTAGTTCCTCCTACTTGGTCTCTTTTGTTGGATCCTTTTCTTTCATTTATCTCTGAATGTTGTTGGCATGCTCTTCTCCTTCCTAAATTTCATCTAGTTCTGAGATTTTAAATAACTCTAATTTTATATCTAGCTCTAGTTTCTTTCCTGTAATACAAACTTATTTTTCTAATCACGTGCTATTTTCAATTACTGTATATTTAATAAGCCTCCACAACACGTCATATGCAAAACAGAACTCATTTCCTCACTCCCTCTTGCATCTCTTTCCAGTCTCAGTAAATGACACTACCCATCATTCACACAGTTGTTCAGTCTGTGTTCCTCATGAATCATGAATAATCATGATTTCCTTTTTAACTTTGTCTCCACATCCAATCCAGCAATTTGTGTGAATACATTCTTTAAAATGTCGTGAACCTGACCATTCTTTAGCATCTTCACCACCGTCACTTCCGTTTGAGCCATTATCATCATCTCTCCATTGGACTACTACAGTGTTGCAGGTTGAGTTCTCTGAAAAGCACACTTTGAGACAGAGTTTCGTGTGCAGAATATTTTTTAGGAGATACCCTTGGTGTGAATATCTGTGAAGGGACAGAGTAAGGATGCAAGATCGGACGTATGGAGAAATAGAGTTACAGTGTTGGCCCAGTGAGAGTGTTTTTGGCCCCTGGGGCGAGTTCTGAAACAAAAATAAACTGTCAGCGTTGTCCTGCTTTAGACCAAAATTGTCCCTATCTTAGTCATTTATATAGACCACACTGGGAAAGGTATGATATTGAGTGAATTGATTCTCTGCAGTTGAGGTGATCCCTGAAAATACTGCCAGCTGAAGGCTCTCTACTGACAGCATGGCACTGGTAGCAGCTAGAACAAGTCCCTTCTTGAAGGGAGATCTGGATAATACATCAGTGTGTCTACCACAGACCACTCCTGTGCCACAAGGCTCCACTTTTTCATACGCATTTGGGGAGCAGCTCCTTTGGCATTCCAGTTGGGAGGAAAATTAGAAGAAGGTTAGTGGGATGAACTGTGGTTCCTACTATTGTGACTGGTTTCAGGTTGCAACTGATAATTCTCTCTTCTATGTTTCCCTTCTCTGTTCTCCATTCTAATACCCCCTTACTTTCAGCTAGTGCCTCCACTACTCTTGGTGGCTTAACTGGTTACCATACCCATCTTAGGCCAGGGTTGCTACACTTGTTCGTGTACTTTCAGAATTGGTCAAAGGAGTACCAAGAGTACTCCACGAATATATCTGTGTGTCACAAATACTGTTACGGCACCTATTGTGTAATAGCAGCCCTGCCTCCTGGTAATCAGAATCTGTTGCCTCTGCCAAGATGGTCACTCCTCTTCTTGCCTTTTATCCTCTGGATATAAGCAGCCAAAGCCCAGGCAGCACTTGTAGTTATAGTTTAATGGGACTCTTACTATATTCTCAGGCAAAGAGATCTTTGCCTTTGGAGATCAAGACTTCCAGCCCTGTAGACTCCAGAATTGTGGGAATAGCAAGTACAAATGGAGAGTCATTATAAGCAGGACCACTTCTGCTTTTATACTTTGTTCTCAGACTCTTGTTTTTCCTGTGGGAACACAGCATCATGTAAAGGTTTTATTTTTTTTTTTAAGTTTATTTATTTATTTTGAGAGAGAGAGAGCACAAGTGGGGTAGGGGCAGAGAGAGGGGGAGACAATTCCAAGCAGGCTCCACGCTATCAACACAGCCTGACATGGGGCTTGACTTCATGAACCGTGAGATCATGACCTGAGCGGAGATCAAGAGTTGGATGCTTAACCAGCTGAGCCGCTCAGGTGTCCCTCATATAAAGGTTTTAAATTTGGAATATATACCGCATCTTGTAGAATAGTGCTCCATCTTTATTGAGTTATTGTCTCTGAACTGGCGCTTCAGCTATGCCTTCAGCAGACTGTTCCAGTGCCCTATTAGACTGACAGCTTCTGGGTGGTGTACTTTGTGATATGACCAGTGGATCCATGGTGACCTTGTCTGCTGTAAAATGGGTCCTTTACTCTGATGTGATATTTGGGATCCAGTGCCACAGGAACAGACACTCCCTCTGAGGGGAGGCATACCCAACTTGAATGTTTTTATTCTTGTCAGAATGAATTACTCATCCCAAATGGAAAGGAACCAGGTAATCAACTTGCCACCATGTGGTTGGGTTAGTAGTCTTCTTGAAGGATGGGGTGATTTCAGGGGCTCAGAGTTGGTTTCTATCACTGTTAGGCTAGATATTCAGCTTTGACAGTACCTGGATCAGCCATGGTAAGTAGGACCTCATGCTATGGGGGCCATGTTGTCTCTGTACTGTGTTCTTTCTGTTCATGTCCCCAGTGTGCTAATGCTGGGTAAAGGCTGGCTGACGTCAACTGGCAGAATCATTTTGTCTACTTGGTTGTTTGATTTTTCTTCCATGGTGGATGTCCTCTGGCGAGTGTTAACATGTGACACAATGATCTTCACACTCTGTGCCCACTTTCATGTGTCCATGCACATGCCTCTATCCCAGATTTCTCTGTCTTTAATCTTCCAGTCTTTGTCCTCTCATAGTCAGGCCCTTTGCCATTGTCTGTGAGTCCATATATATTCTAAACTAAGGTCAGTTCTCTGTCTACCCAAGATGATGGCCAGATGTCTTTACCAAAACTTTGACTATTGAGAGGATTTTTCTTGCCACTGAATTTTAAGGCTTCCCCTGAATGAATTTTTAATTACTGCTGCTGTCCATTTTTAGTTGGCACCCACATGCCTAGCCAACTCTCTGCATGAGCCAAGTTCAGGCTGTTTCCTTCTCCATCAGCAGGTTGTAAGAGATGCCCCATAAGGCTATCCATGTAAATTGAAGGAGAGAAGCTAGCACAGTAATGGTAGAAGTTTGGCTTCCTGCTTATGCAGTTTGCTTTCTGGTCCTATTCATGTTTGGTTCTGGGTCTACCACATCCATCTAGGTTAAATAGTTTCTCAGTCCATTGACATAATATCTTGGTGAGTCTTTTAGAACCCAACTCATGCTATGTAGTTCTGGATGCAGGTTCACTTCCTGCTCTGTGGTTAGGTGTGCTGTCTCTACCAGGGTCTAGTAGCACACTGGGAATTATTGCTCAAAAGGTGTGTAATCCTCTGCCTTAGATGGCATGATCTTGCTTTATTATCTAGCAATTTGTGTTGTGATTATTCACTGAGGTTTGCCACAACTCCATGTGACATTGTTTCCCAATACTGATACCTTTAATACTTAAATTAAGACTGATTCTTTTAATACCATAGGGTCTGCAAAGTTGTATGGCCCAGACAGCAAGGTTGGTTGTATGGCCCCCACTTCTTCAGAGCCCTTTCTTGCTTTTGTGTCACTTGGTATATGTGCCAGAGCATGTGTGCCCTGCATGCAGAACCTGGAAAGTCCTGTCAGGTATTGTGTGTCTTTCCTTGTGGTGGGATGTGCAAGGTACAATAATTGTCCTTTACTTTGGGTGAGATGTCCTGGAGGGCCCCTGACTACCTTAAAATTTTACTGATTCAGTGTGCCCTGGAATCTTTGTATAGTATATACATGAGTACATGTATCTTACCAAGATTCCACCAATGATGTCAGTTATGTATGATGGATCAGTAAGGTGTTCTGCAGAATGTTCATATGGTACAAATCATGTTATAGTAGGAGAGTTCACATAGTCCTGAAGCAAAGCTATAATTGTATACCACTGTCAGTTCTGTGTGACTGTAAACTGTCTGATCCTCTTTTTTTTTTCCCCCCCCCAATAGGGACAGAAAATAGTGTATTTGCCATAGAAAATAATGTATTTGCCAAATCATTGGCCATATACCATGAGGCTTGGAGAAACTATATCTGGCATGACAGATGTAATAGGCTACTTTTTTGTTGATTTTGAGATAAACACCTTTCAGGATTTATCTGGTTTTTGTAAAAACCCAGACTGATGAATTAAATTAGAAAATTGTGGGGAATATTGCCCGAACATCCTTTAGATAAGGGGTTGGCAAACGTATAGGCCCTGGGATAGATACCTGTTTTTAAAGTTTCACTGATATACAGCTGTGCCCATCTGTTTATGTATTGTCTATCGCTACATTTGTACTACAGCTATAGAACTGAATGGTGATAAGAAAGACTGTAAAGTACTTACTGTCCAGCTTTTTGAGAGAAAAATTTGCTGATCCTTGCTTTAGAGCCTTAAGAATGGCACTAAATTTTGACATTCCACTTGATTTACTACATTGAGTACAGAGGGGCAATTTCAGAGACTTCTTGGACTTCCCTACTGTGAAAGCTCTTACTCTATAGACCACGGACCCAATGTGGGAATTATATCAGCCATCAAGTGTGCCTGTCCCTCTTACATGTTTACGGACTGGGAAAATGGCCAGTAGTTGGGCTAATGGACCCATTGGATCAGTGATGAGCTGGATCTTGGCTCTTGTATATCTTCACTCTCTTGAGTGCATGATGCTTGGAGTCCATCAAGTATCGGAATCAACTAGGACTCTGTATACAACAGACCTCAAAATGTTTGAGTATTTCCCTTTACCTTGTGTACAGTTAGTTATTCAAGTAAATGGTTGTACCTCTTTTGGCGGGGGTAAGGAATAGTAGAATCATTACTGCATATACTTGCTAGTATATTGCAGAGTCCTTCATCCTGGGAACCTGCCTTTTCTTCGTTCATAGCTGAAAGTGTATCAAGGTGCATCCTACAATCTCTGGGCTCTACTACCTCTTGTACCTTATCTACAACTGTTCTCCCATTCACTCACTCTGCTAGTTAAACTGGTCTCTTGTCATTGCTCACATACTGTTTGTTCTCTGTACTTGGAGCATTCCTTTCCTTGATGGCTTATTCCTTTAGATGTATTCAGGTCTTTGTTCAAAATTTATTTTCTTAGACCTTGTCTGATCACGTTTACCAAAATAACCACTTTAATCCATCACTCCGCATCCTTTTTAATTTTCTTCATAGTTTTTATTTATCATGTATCTGCTCGTTTGTCTGTCATTCCCTTTCATGATATCCATTAGGGCAGAGATTTTCTCCTGCCTTGTTTACTGCTATTTCCTTGGTTTATACAATAGTCAGTAACATCTAGTAGACTCTCAATGAATATTTGTTGAATGAAGGAATATTGTATTTTGAGAAAATTGAAATATTTCATGTGAAAAATTCTTATTTTTCTCCATGTCAGTAATATTTGTCGATGTTTGAGTTTTGGGGCATATATCATTTGATAAAACTTGTGTATTGAAATTAATGAACAGTGTAACATATTTAATTAGAAATTGCAACTACTATAGGGGCAGTTGTACCCCAATGTTTATAGCAGCACTCTCAACAATAGTCAAATTATGGAAAGAGCCTAAATGTCCATCAACTGATGAATGGATAAAGAAATTGTGGTTTATATACACAATGGAGTACTATGTGGCAGTGAGAAAGAATGAACTATGGCCCTTTGTAGCAACATGGATGGAACTGGGGTGTGATGCTAAGTGAAATAAGCCATACAGAGAAAGACCGATACCATATGTTTTCACTCTTATGTGGATCCTGAGAAACTTAACAGAAACCCATGGGGGAGGGGAAGGAAAAAAAAAAAAAAGAGGTTAGAATGGAAGAGAGCCAAAGCATAAGAGACTCTTAAAAACTGAGAACAAACTGAGGGTTGATGGGGGGTGGGGGGGAGGGGAGGGTGGGTGATGGGTATTAAGGAGGACACCTTTTGGGATGAGCACTGGGTGTTGTATGGAAACCAATTTGACAATAAACTTCATATATTGAAAAAAAAAATTGCAACTACTGAATAACTAATAAATAAAATTAACAAATGAGAACTATGATTATTAAGTATTTACATAGGTATGCATGTGCAAAAACTGACAGGGAAAAAGAACATTACTAGGTAAAGCTATTTAATGGAAGTATTGTGGAGTTTTGGAAGAGCTGACTACTTCATAATTAATTTAGCTTTTTTTGAAGAAAAAACTCTGGATTTTACCAAAACTGAAAACTTGGACCTTTGAAATCAGATAAATCTATATGACCTTGGATTAAATAACCTTTTTGTATCACACAATTTCACAGGTCTAAAATGAATGAATGTTAATAAAACCTACCTTATAGAGTTGTATTAAATGATACTAAGTATGTAAAGTGTTAGGCACCTAATAAACACTTAAAAATTAGCTGCTGTCAGCATTTTGTCATTATTTAGGAGTAATTCATATGCTTGTCAGATTTCCTGAAGTTTGTAAGTAGCTGAGTTTCTAAAGATCTAAGTATTCGCTCTAAACATAAATTCCTTGATCTTGAGTCAATGTTTCCCAATTTATGTATATAAATTAAAAAGTATTAGACATATGTCAACTTTTGTTTCAACACAAATGAAATTGACTAAAGAGAGGTATGATTATCTAAATGATGATATGTTTGCTAAATGAGTTAATTGTTATTTCAGAGGGTCAAAATTTTTCCTTTGCAGGATATCTAATTCATCATTAGGGTTTAATTCTCAAACATGTCAGCACATGGATAAACTGATTTATTTTTTAAGTAGTTAACAATATTCTTTATTTTCTATGCCTTCCTCGTATCAGATAGCTTTCCTATAATGGAAATCTTATGAGAGAAACTGGATTAATATAACTGCTATTTTTTAGTTATTTGACCACTATAAAAGAGCCTCTTGTAGGTACAATATAAAAAGTCTTTAAAAATTTTTAATGCCCATTTATATTATTTTGTGTTCTTACTGTTTAGTGTTTACTTTTTTGGGGGGGGGGGCAGTCAGCGATATTAACGGTCGTAAAAGCTGTATGGTTTTCTTATAAGATATCATCCAGTTTGAAAGTTGATATTAGATCTTATGTATAGATAGGCATGTGACAGTTTATCAGTTGTCTGAGAAAATTATTAGTTTACATTATTGATGGGTCATACAATTAGAATGTTTATAAATTTAAGTAGAAATTTCAAAAGACATGATCAGTGATGTGTGTGGGCCTTCATGTGACAGTTTTCTCCTTTTTAGCTTCACCTGTTATCCTTACCACCTAACTTTAGGTACAAGGAGCTACTTGTAGTTTCCCATATTTGCCGTTCAGTTTTACCTAGTAATAGAATAGAATGATTTAAATCTCAGCCCAGCTTGTGTTGTCTTGAGTAAGTAATTAACCTCTCTTACTCTCAGTTTCCTCATCATAAAGTGAGGATGAAATAGGACCTCCCTTCTAGGTCTTATGAAGAGAGTAGTAAATGAGGTAATGCGTGTAAACTGTTTACGTGAGCTGTTATTCTTGTTGGTACGTATTCCTGTTTTTGGTACATGTTCCTGTTTTTATGATGATGGTTATCCATAGTCTGACTGAAATTCATCCTCCCATTCCTCCTCTCACATCAGACTCACGTCAGTGAACCAGTCTCTCGAGTACCAGTGTGATGATAATGATAAAAAGAGCAAACTTGTTACCTGTTGGCGTTAATAGTCACCTCTCTTGTTCCATCCAGATAAGCTCTTTGTGATCTATCCATCTTCTCAGTTCCACAACTAGGTTAAGTTCTATCTTCTTTTTCCCTAATGATCTGGAAAGATATTTGTTCCATTTGTGTCTGGATGATTTTTCTTCTTTCTTTTGGTCTCAGCTTAAGTGTTAAGCTCTCAGAAAGTTTGCCAGTTGTAATTCCTGTGTCTTACCAGTCTTCTATCCCTTAGTGTCTTCCTGTCATCTCTGTTTCTGTTGTATAGTCTTGGATCCAGGACTTTTTTTTCCCCTTACATTTATCACAGTTGTAACTAGTTATTTCTGTAATTGTTTAATGTTGGCATCCTTACCTAGAAGATCATTTCTTTGAGGCCTTTCAGGAACCCTGTCTATTGAATTACAATTTGTATTCTCAATACCCACCACTGTGCCCAGCACATAGCAGTTGCTCAGCAAAATTTGCTGAATTAATAAATAACCCCTTTTTTGTTGTCCCAACTACCTGTTGAGGTAGCGACTTGTTCAGCAGTGTTAATATTAAAGTTTGGGCACAGGTTCTTAATTTTACTTATCACATACTTTTGCATTCTTTATAATTTCTTCTCTATTGGGTTGTGAGTTTCCTGAGGTTGCAGTTTTTTAATACATCTTTTTATTCCAAAGCCTAACAGCGTGCTTGGCACTGGAAATTTTATTGTTTAATGAATGTTTATCAATGAAAATATGTTTTTAAGATATGATTAACAAAGAGGAAATTTTGCAGATAATAAGAATTCAGACTGGAATCACCAGCAAATGGTAGCAGTCTAAGTTACATGCTAAGTGGGAAGCAATACAGGATACCCATTTACATGAAAGAAGATGGTATGAAAAATATGTACACTAGCGTGTATTAGTCTAAAAAATTCATTGTCAGCTGCTAATGGTAAACATTTGAGTGTTTATTTTCTTGATTGGGTCATCTGCTCTAATATTCCTTTTTTCATAATAAATGCTTTTTTTCTCAGAAAATTTAGAAAATTTTGTATCCTACTTTTTTCAGTATTATAGATGAACATTTTTTTCTCATTGCATGATTTTTCAGCATGATTTTAATAGGAACATGGTTTTCATCCTGGAAGTTTGTCATAAATTTTCAATAATGATTTCATTAAGTACTTATATGAACAATTTTTCAGTATTGTACATAATACTTAGTGGATGTTCTGTAAAAAATTTTGTGTTCATATCTGCTTTTCCCTTAGAATTTTAAAAGTAGAATTACTAGGTTAAAGGGTATGAGTATTTGTAATACTGTTTATGTTACTAAATCATTATTTATTATCCTTTAAAAATATTGTACATGTTAGATTAGATGAGAGTGTGAATTTCAGTTTACCCTCTCCGATATTGCATATTATAATTACCAAAAACAAAACCAAAACAAAACAAAACAAAAAAGCCCACCCACTTTGCCAGAGTGTGAGGTTAAAAACAAAAGTGATAATTTGACCTCATTTGATTACTAGTGAAGCCACATATATTTCATGTTTCTTGTATTTCTTCTATAAATTGTGTCCTTTGCTCATTTTCCCACTGGGATGTTCTAACTAGTCATGATACTGTTCTGATATTTTAATATCCTAATTTTTATTAATTTGATTTTTTTCAATTGAAAAAGCCTTGTACATTTTAATAATGTAGATGTATTTAAATGATAATTTAATTCTATTTTAAGTTCTCACATAGTAGAACCTGTTTAATTTTTGCAAGTAGCATTAAGTTATCTTCTATGAAACTTTTTAAAAGAACACTTATTTTGTATACTAGGAGCCTTTTGTGGCAGATGAGTATATTGAAAGACTTGTGTGGAGAACCCCAGGAGGAGGCTCTAGAGGGGGACCTGAAGCTTTTGATCCCAAAAGGTGAAGTAAAATGTTTTTTCCCCATAGATCCAACCTAGTTCAAGTTTGTGTTTGGAATAGAGGTGACTATTGAAATTCCTTTCAACGTTTATGTAAAGGGGTTTTAGTTAACAGTTGGACGATAAAGACACAAGCATTAGAAGTCAGGGATTGATTTATTTTCTTTTATATTTCTTTTAGAGAAGGATTTTAACTGGTATGAGGGGAGGAATTTTATTGTGTTATAAGAATTTAATATTTTCTTCAATTAATAAATCAGAAAAGGTTGGTTCTACCTGTAAAATAAAAACATGTTGAATATGTTGTTTTAAGTGTAGTTATAAATCAGAGGAACAGAAAGTCATTGTTCCCTGGAATGCACAGTATTATTTTTATATAGCATCTTTATCGTTTTGACTGTTTTCTATAAAATTGGTTTCTATTCTGGCAGAGATTCTGAGTGAGGTTTTCATTCATGTTAAAGATAATTCCTAAGATGCTATAGAGAAAATTAACATCATTCCTACCTTAAGAAATGCTTATTAATATTCTGTTACAGATGAACTGGTCAGTTCCTAATGATTAATCATAGATGGATTGATACATACTCTGATTTTCCTCTACTAGGTTATTA
This sequence comes from Panthera pardus, assembly GCF_024362965.1. Taxonomy (NCBI): domain Eukaryota; kingdom Metazoa; phylum Chordata; class Mammalia; order Carnivora; family Felidae; genus Panthera; species Panthera pardus. Next base: position 96,525,022 of record NW_026526810.1, on the reverse strand, counting down.
GAAGAATTTGTAAATCATATTCAAGAACTCCAGATAATGGATGAAAGGATTCAAAGGAAAGTAGAGAAACTAGAGCAACAGTGTCAGAAAGAAGCCAAGGAATTTGCCAAGAAGGTACAAGAGCTCCAGAAAAGCAATCAGGTAAACACTAATTAAGCAATGAATAGTTTATACAGATTATATTTTTATTCCCTTCCACTATTAAGTTCTTAACGAACTCTAGTCAAATAATAGTAACCATTGAGGTTTCTCTCCACCGTTTGCATCCCTGGGGGAAAATGTCAATGAATTGTTGTGAGGCACTCTTAGCACAGACTTGCTGTTGATCCATGGTTTGGGATCACAGTATTCCCTTCTGAGGTTGGAGTGGCATCCAGTACAGTCACAGTGCATTCTTTGAAGAATGTCACTTTAGCTGACCTGCATTTTTGGGGGCTCATGATTAGCTTGGATATTTAAGTGTCATTTGCATTCTCATTTAAACATAAAACAAAGCAATAACAGAACAGTATTGCCTGGATCACATTTTTCCCTGATCTGGGAAGTTTTACAGAAGTCATGGAATATGTGTCCCCATGAGAATTGTAGTATAACGTGGGGAAAGTGAATGCAGTACTCTTCCTCAATCCATTTTGAAGTAAAATCAAATCACAGCCTGGCCCTGGGGTAAGTAGGCCAAATTTCTTAGCCCTTCTTGGGTCCTACACTGAATCTGGAATCTGTGAACCCCTTTTATGGCCTGGGCCTGATCTGGAACTTGATTGCCCTGTATAAGTGTAGTTCATGGAGCATTGTGTAGCATTGCTGCCTCCCAGGGGCTGTTTGTTCTTTAGTGTTAGGGATTAGCAAACTGATTTCTGCTCAGATTTTATTTAGTTAGATTCCTTCGCTCAAGCATATATGGCTGTGAGAAAGCATTTAATAAAGTCAGTCGTTTACGTAAGATAGAGGATGTGTTTTTACATAGTCCAAGTGATAGATTCCAAATACTTCCAATGCAGTTTTCTCTTGGTAATAATAATGGTATTATTAGTTAACCTAACAAGCTCTGGAGATAAGTCTGCTCTGCTACTTACTAGCAACTTAACTTCCCTGTGCTTTAGTTTTTTTCATCTATAAAAATAGGTGGTTACAAGGATTAAATAAGTTAATACATATAATATGCTTAGAACAGTGTCTGGCCCAGAGGAAGTCCTTAGTGAATGTTTGCCTCTCCCTCCCCGACCCCCATCTTAACTTAAAGTAAGAACGAAGTGTCATACTGAATTATCACCAATTTTGTTATCGGCAGTTCTAAGGCATTCATTGTGTATAATTTTCATACACCACAGAACAATCTCTGTAGTCAGAAAAGAGGAAAAATATGTTAGGAAGTATTGTACCTTTGCTTCATTTAAATAATTGTTATAGTCTTTTCTGTTTTCAAAACTGGGCAAGAACCATCTTACCTTATTTCTAATGTTGGCATTGCTCTTCAAATATTTAAAATATATGTTAACTACTCTATTTTTGAGAGAGAGAGAGAGAGAGAAAGCACGAGCAGGAGAGGGGCAAAGAGAGAGGAAGAGAGAGAATCCCAAGCAGGCTCTGTCTGTCAGCGCAGAACCAGACATGGGCCTCAATCTCACAAACCATGAGATCATGACCTGAGCCAAAATCAAGAGTTGGACGCTTAACCAAATGAGCCACCCAGGTCTCCCAATATTCTATTTTTAATTAGTGTTTTTCCCATCTGACGTATTTTGACTCCGCGTGATGGCAAGCAAATTGTCCAGATCATGGGTCCCTTTGATACTTAGTTCATTGTTTTCAGGACTAAATGGTACTGGGAATGTTGTTAAACAGGATACTGTTTTGTTTCTAAACAAATGTTCTTGATAAAATGTTTTAATAGTTAAAGGTATAAAAGTGTGCAAGTTTGTTAAAAAGTTTTCAGATCATGTTATGCTGCTAATGGGCATAAGTTTGTTTTTGTAGTTTACCTCATATATAACTCCTATATTATCTTCAGTTACCTAAGTTAGAGAGTAGGGATGAGATTGGTGCTCTGGGTTTGATATGAATTAATTTATAAACTGGATTCTCTGATTATATTTTATGCTTGTGTACATTTTTCCTAGGTTGCCTTCCAACATTTCCAAGAACTAGATGAGCACATCAGCTATGTAGCAACCAAGGTCTGTCACCTTGGAGACCAGTTGGAAGGGGTAAACACACCTAGACAACGGGCAGTGGAGGCTCAGAAATTGATGAAATACTTCAATGAGTTTCTAGATGGAGAACTGAAATCTGATGTTTTTACAAATTCTGAAAAGGTGAGCACTATCAGAATGATAAAAGCAAGCTGCATCATTAATAGCAATGCCTAATTATTACTTTCAAATCACTGAGTAGCTGATTTATTGAAACTTTTTATTGTCCTGAAATGTGTATTAGTACACTTGCCTGCAGATTCCTGATGAAGTGTGTATATTCACATTTTTAACTACGGGATTGTCTTGGCATTTTTATTTATAGAATTATGTGTGGTTTGGAAATGCTGAGTTAACTATGTTAATAGTTCTTTCCCATAATTGACTTTTAATATTAACAGAATTTAATAGTTATATTCTGTTGGGTTTAGGGGGTGGTGTGACCTAAATCATTGATAAGCTGAAATATCTTTCTGCACAAGGAATTCAGAGTTTCTGGTTTCTGTTGCTTGAATAAAGAGCTCTAGTTTGGACCAAAGAGATTGGAAAAATCTGAATTGTTTATGTTAATCCTTTTCATGGCACTAGTCACTTAATACTGGTCTGAGGGTACACGGTATTGACTGTTCTGCAATCTTGAAAGAAGGTTGTTTAGCTGACTTTCTCCCCCCGCCCCCCGAGGGGGAAAAATTCAAAATGCATGAAGAAATAGACATTCTTATAGATAGTATATGCACAAGGTAACATTGTCCACTAATACATTGAATATACAGTCTTCCTGCATTATTCCAAGTTTACTCCATGGGATATTTATGATAGTGGAATGTTAAAAACTAAGTATTGTTGAAGTTTACTTTGAATTCGGCAACACTGTTTTTTGTAAGTAGGAACTGTATAAGCTTACAGAAAAAGCAGTTACATATTATACATAATTCCTCTAAGGAAAAGACAGTATTTTAAATAATGAGTGTAAGGAATTCTATTTATTGTATAAAGGTAGAATTGACAAGATTAACATTAAGAATGTTGTCGAACTTAAACACTTGTAAGACAGTGGCAATATCTAGCTTTTGTTACATTTATATGATTTTTAAGTATAAAAGTATACTCACACAGACACACACCCTAAAGCTTGAGCAATGAACTGTTTTTCAGGATAGTTTATGGAATGCTTTTATTTTGTTTCTTAAATATAAAAATATATGGTTATAATATAAAAGTACATATTTATGCATATTATAAAATATGTTTTTATATATGAAAAATTGTATGTAATTTAAATTTTATAACGTGGATTACCTGGTATCATACCTGTTGGATTGTGTAATCTGTTTATGCTGTTATAAACCAAATGCAGATATTTTACCCAATGTGAGTTGGCCTTTTATTTGAAGGCAGCTCAAAGTAGCCATTTAGAGTCTAGAGAAAAAAATATTTTAAAATTGACTGATCATACATACTTTTAATCTGATTTGTATTGCTTGTAATGTTTTACATCATGAAATTAAGTTCTTTATACGCTTATTTAAACATTATAATTATCCTCAGGTCATTGTGTAGTTCTTTGTATTATCTGTTAAGTTCTAATTGAAAGAAAAAGTCTTCATATTACTATTTCATTCACTTGTTCACTCATTTATCTGTAGTTTTTAGGGTGCAAGTATAAACTAACAGTTTTTTGTTCTTGTTTTTTTAGACTAGTAATTTTTAAGTGAATTCTTCTTCTTTGCTTCACTCTCTTCTATTTTCCGTTTTCTTTCATCTTGTATTCCTTTTTTCTTATGTTTTGTTCCTTTTTTCCCAATCATCTTGTTTTTCTCTCATGTCTTCCATAAGTTTGGGGTTACTATTTGCTAGTTATGAATCATTATTTTTGGCTTAGTATTATCACAGTTAACTACATTTAAGAACTTACATTTGGTATTAGATTGCCAATTACAAGATAAACTTCTAGCTATCTCAGTTTCTATACTCTTGCCAGCTCTCCCTTCCCAATGGAAAGAAAAGGCAAATCACCCACACCTAGAGAGATGTGTGATTGCAGGAGGAATTAGAATAGGATAACACATCTTCTTCCTGCTCCATAGTCATTTTTATTTCTTTTAACTTTGCTTTAAAAAACCTATTTTCTGTCCATGTCATATATATTCCCTCTTACCTCTATTCTTACAAAGTTTGTTAGTTGTTTTACTCCCTAGAATCACAGCTTATTGTTCTTCATGTAGATAATGCCTGATGATTTGATTATCTTTAACACTGCTGCATGGGTGGCCTCTCACTCTACATGTAGACAAATTATTAGATTGTGGATTTGACAACTTCTGTACTTTTGTACTATACTTGTAACTGATTGATGCCCTTGACAACTATTGTGCTTTAAATGATTTTTATAAAATAATTACTTGTGGAGGGGCGCCTGGGTGGCGCAGTCGGTTAAGCGTCCGACTTCAGCCAGGTCACGATCTCACGGTCCGTGAGTTCGAGCCCCGCATCAGGCTCTGGGCTGATGGCTCAGAGCCTGGAGCCTGTTTCAGATTCTGTGTCTCCCTCTCTCTCTGCCCCTCCCCCGTTCATGCTCTGTCTCTCTCTGTCCCAAAAATAAATAAACGTTGAAAAAAAAAAATTTAAAAAAAAAAATAATAATTACTTGTGGAAATTCAATAAAGTCAAGTGTTATTTATTGCTATATTCCTACTACATTAAGGAAAGTTTGCAAACAGCACATAATGGGGACTTCCATCTCTTAAAATAATAGGACAGATTCCTGGTGGAAACAGAACTGGCTATAGACCAGGCAGGTCTTTTCTGAAGGGGATATTGGTGAGGAGAAAAGGTTGGACATTGCTAGTCCAACTAAATGGCATGGTGCAAAGTGATATTGGAGTGGTACCTGTTCCCATGTGCAGCAGGATGGAGTGAGTGTTTATAACTGAAAATCACAGTGACATACAGACAAGGAGAGAAGAGATAACTCAAACCAGAATGCTATGTTCACTATTGTTTGGCAACAGTTTGTTGGGCCCTGCTGTTGTCCACTTTGCTTGCCAGACTTCACATGAGTGCTTGGTTAGAAAGATCTGTGTTAATGTTTTTAGCTCTTGCTTCATGTTTGTAAGAGTCTCTTTATTTTTTAGTGTAAAAGAAAGTGAGTGATCATAAATCAGTTACTGAAGGTGTGCCAAAACTCAGTACTTAACTGAAACTTAAAGAAAAAGTGAATATTGTATAACTCCCCCCACACATTAGTGTAAGTAAGCATGGTCCAATATTTGCATTTCAAGGACTTTAGACCCTTGGCCTGAATCCTTTAGTTCCACCACTTAAAGAAGTGCACCTCTGTACCATATTTCATTCAGGAGGCTTCATATTCAACTCTATATTTGCTTTTAGAACAAGTTTTATAAATTTATGTGTTTATTAAATGATAGGTATTTTAGCTGTTTTATTTCGTTATATTCATTCAGTTCAGCTTAAAGTGGGATATATGCAGCAATATGATCTGAATTATTTTCATAAATCTTGTTTGTCTTTTTTGGGTTCATAAACCAGAAGAGACACTTAGGCTTTCAGCAAGGAATGATTTTAATTTTTTCAGAGTAAACTTGAACTGCAAGTTTCACTGGGAAGGGATTATGGCATTATAAAATCACAAAATTTCAATACCAGAAAGACAGATTTTTATGTTTTATTGATTCATTTATTGATGATAATGTATTTCCGTTGCTCACAAGGTTTTATTTGTATGGATTTTAAAAGATAATTGTTGGAGTGAGGGTCTATTGGCATACATAGGGGATTATTATTATTTTCAAATATAAAGATATATTTGGTATGTATAGGGTTTGTTTTTTTAATTATTGCTTTCATTTATTTTTGAATAGATCAAGGAGGCAGCAGACATCATTCAGAAGTTGCACCTAATTGCCCAAGAGTTACCTTTTGACAGGCAAGTTCATTTCTCAAGAGCTAATTTGCATGTATGCTATAATTTATAAAGTTTTATTTTTCCCTGTATGTTTTTGCTTATTCAACAAGAGTTTATTGAATACCTCCTTTGTACAAGCATAGTATATAAGAGTTGATTGAAAAAATATAGTTTCTTAATATCTAAATTTAGTGGTATACTTTGAAATACTTTCAACCTTTTGTCTTTTTTTTTTTAAGTTTATTTTATTTTGAGAGAGAGTGCGTGCGTAAACGGGTCAGGGGTAGAGAGAGAGGGAGAGAGAGAATCCCAAGCAGTCTCCACACTGCCAGCAGACCCCCAGACACGAGACTTGATCTCATGAACCCATGAACCGTGAGATCTTGACCTGAGCCATGATCAAGAGTCGGACACTTAACTGATGGAGTCACCCAGGTGCCCCTCTTTGTCTTTCTTCTGAAAAAAAAAAATTGCTGAAGAATTTTGAAATTTCCTAAAGTGATGTTTTAAATTTTCTTTTTTTTTGGACTCTGATAAGCTGGAATGGAGGGAATGGGGAAAGTTTAAACATGGGGCCATTCAGCTGCTTTTTCTTATATCTAGATGAGAGTCCTTAAACTTTATGGAGTTTTAGACACCTTAAAAGTTGATGAAAGCTAAAAAAGTTTCTTCAGAAAATTCAGATCCACACAGATTGTTATAAGCAACTTCATGGAATTTTAGACTCTTTAGCCTAGCCACAGACTCCTCCTTAGGGACTTCAAAATTGGACCATTTCCTTAAATGGGTAAAATGTGTAGATCACAATAGGTTGCCTGATAATTGTTGGATAATCTCTCCATTCTATTCTGCATATACTCATCTTCTCCTATTTTTCAGTTACATATTTCTCTTACAATTCTGTTTTAGTCTCTGCCAAGCCTTGGAGTTGAATATATGTCCTAATTAGTTTTAATTCTTTCACAAAGATCAGTATGGCCTTACATGCATTCTATTCCACCATGACTTTGATACATCAGTTTTGTATAACTCTACTTTTTAAAAAAAATTTTTTTAATGTTTATTTATTTTTGAGAGAGAGGCAGATTGCGAGTGAGAGTGGGTCAGGGGCAGAGAGAAAGGGAGACAAAGAATCTGGAGCAGGCTCCAGGCTCCAAGCTGTCAGCACAGAGCCCGACGTGGGGCTCGAACTCACAAGCTGTGAGATCATGACCTGAGCCAAAGTCGGATGCTCAACCGACTGAGCCACACAAGTGCCCCTGTACAACTCTACATTTTTGTCACCTTCTTTATCTGTCTTTGCCATCTCTTTTGCCAACCATCCTCCTCTCTCTCCAAACTGATTACATAGAATCTCTCAACATTACTTTTTCATAATGTACATTCTCCCTTGATATTTAAGATTTTAAAAAATTCTAGTGTAGGGGCGCCTGGGTGGCTCAGTCGGTTGAGCGGCCGACTTCGGCTCGGGTCATGATCTCGCGGTCCGTGAGTTCGAGCCCCGCGTCGGGCTCTGTGCTGACAGCTCAGAGCCTGGAGCCTGTTTCGGATTCTGCGTCTCCCTCTCTCTGACCCTCCCCCGTTCATGCTCTGTCTCTCTCTGCCTCAAAAATAAACGTTAAAAAAAAAAAAATTAAAAAAAAAATTCTAGTGTATGGTAGTATGTAATGTTTTAGTTTTTGAATTTGCAAAGATTGGATGGTTCGTCTGTAACACACATTGCTGGGTTCTTTTTATGACTTCTATTTTATGTTTCATATACTGTTCTTGTTATTTTTCTTTTAAATAACAGTAATGGAATTTTTTTTATGAAAAAAATCCCAACAGAAGGGGCAAATAAACAAATAGGAATTTAAAATGTTAGCGAATAGGGCCACCTGGGTGGCTCAGTTGGTTAAACATCCGACTTCAGCTTGGTCATGATCTTAGGTTTCATGAGTTCAAGTTCTGCATTGGGTGAGCTTGAGCCCCTGCTCTGAGCTCCACATTGACAGTGTGGAGCCTGCATGGGAGTTTCTCTCCCCCTCTCTCTCTGCTCCTCGCTCACTTGTGCACACTCTCTCTCTCAAAAATAAATTAAAAAAAAAATCTTTTAAAAACTTGTTAGTGAATATAAGCAGAGACAATAGCTCAGTGTTGGGGCTGGTGGGGTTGTTAATGCCTCATATAGAACATCTCCCTCTTTAACAAGTTATTGTTTATTCAGAGTGAATTTCATAAATGAGAACTAGCCGCCCCATCTGAATGGCCCAAATTCAGTTTTGTTACCTGGCATGTTTACTATCAATACTCTTTCCCTCCTGGTTGGCTGACTAGCTGGTTTGTTTGCTTTCCTTCTTTCCTTCCTCCCTCCCCCCCTCCCTTCCTTCCTTCTTTCCTCTCTTCTTCCCTTTTCCCCTCCCTTCCTTCTTTCCTTGATGATGACCTTTAATACAAAGGTTTCCCTTATACTCCCAGACCCCGTTTCCCCTTTTATTAACATCTTAGATTACTGTGGTACATTTTTCTCTAGTATGAACCTCATCATTGGTTTTTATCTTCCAGATTTTCAGAAGTAAAATCCAAAATTGCGAGTAAGTGGAGTTTGATTTATTTAATAGTTGTGAATAGGTGATAAAAATACTTCTATAAAAGAAAAATAGTAAAAGGAGAGATAGTGGGAACAATGTTATCTTCTCACCTTATCCCTGAGTTTGACTCCTCTTCATTGAAGCAGTCATTACCAGTTTCTTAGGTATTCTTCTAGAATATCCTATGGATATACAAGCATAGGACATAAATCACATATACATGTGTAGAATTTAGTCCTGTCCCTGGTTATTTTTAAATAATTGGTAGCATCCTATACAAATAGCTTTATACCTTGTGTTTTTAATTTAACAGTGTATCTTGGAGGTTGTTTTGTATCCATGTATCTGTAAAGTAGGTTCTTTGTCTTAAAAGCTAAGAGCTTTTAACTTAAAAGCTTGTGTGAGCATTTCAGTATCTTTATAACTGCTTACATGATTAGTTTTATCCTTTCCAGTCTTTGGATTATATTTTAAGCAGATCATTCTGGGTCTCTGGAAAAGCCATTATATTTGCAGGCTCCCATGGTAATTTGAGTCATGTTTGGGAGACCATTGCATAGAAGGTTCAGAGAGCCACCTATTTTCCCAAAAGTGTTACAATAAGAATGGCATAGATAGTTGGACTTCTTGGCAACGTTTCTGATTACTGTAAGATTAACACAGCATTCAGGTTTTCACACAGAACATTAGTAGCCTCAATAATGTAGTGAATCAGACACCATGTATTATCTTAAGGTGATATTTGGTGTTAAATCCACGATAGTTCATGGTAAAGACATCTGAATTCTAGTAAAGAGTTCTGTAGTCCTCTTCACCATTTCTACAGCTTTATGTTTAAGATTTTTCCTATCTCATACTATCAGAAATGACATCCAGAGGTTTATCTCAGTCAGCTGCTTTTTTAAGTAACAGTGATAAGTGGTAGTCAGACCAAGGGAGTTCAGCTGTTTTCCTGGTTGGGAAGATTTCTTTGTCTTTAAAAATATAGATTTATATTATATCATAGTGTATTTTAGGGGCTAGACTCATTGCGTATAATCACATATTGTTTTTATAAGTCTTTCAAAAGAAGGCTAGATCCATAGTCATTATATTTGTAAATAATTCATGTGCTTGTAAATAACTTGCATACATTGTCCCGTTGTAGCTGAATTACTTCCTTTTTACTTTTAGGTAAATACCATGATTTAGAATGCCAACTGATTCAGGAGTTTACCAGTGCTCAAAGAAGAGGTGAAATCTCCAGAATGCGAGAAGTAGCAGCAGTTTTGCTTCATTTTAAGGTAAATAGTAATTATTAGAAATGAAGATTAATCTTCAAGATTGTGGAGATTATATAAATTCTATATATTATAGTCACCGATTATCCTGTTAGTTGTATGACTCTCACAGTGATTATTTTTATTGTTTTGAACAATTTAAATGTATATTTCATATCTCTTCCATAAATTATGTTAAATTTTAGGTATTTAATATTATATTCAATAAAATTTTATCAATGACGTTTTATATTGGTTGACAGAGAAAATCATACTGTCTTCTTGTCTTTTTATTTTTTCAGTCAAACATGTTATGAAATAGGTCAAAAGTAAAAAGATTTAGCTTTAAATATCTGGTGGAATGTAGGAGCCAGAGATTAGATGGAATATAATTAGTAAAAGACTTAAATCCAGAAGATCTTAGGTGGTAATACAAAGAAATACTATCTTCTTGGATTTTGAATTAGGGAGAGAATCCCTATAAAGAAATTAAAGAAATAGTGCTTTGCAATTTGTTTCCTTTTTTTTTTTTTTCAGAGAGAGAATGCAAATGGGGTAGGGGGGCAGAGGGAGAGGGAGAGGGAGTGGGAGAGGGAGAGAGAGAGAGAAAATGAATCTTAAACAGGCTCAGCACAGAGCCTGATATGGGGCTTGATTCCATGAGCCTGGGATCGTGACCCAAGCCGAAATCAAGAGTCGGACTCTCAACCACCTGAGCCACCCAGGTACCCCCGATCTGTTTATATTTGTATCTGAGTAGGAAATAGGAGTTTTTTGTTGGACTTTTCACTTACAAGTAACATATTAAGTATTGAGAATGGCTCTTGACACAATAGTGTACTTTGGCATTGCTTACTTTACTTGTTTTTATGTATGATTTGTTAATGGACAAAAATCATTATAGAGAGCTTAATATGACACATTATTTTGTTTAAATACATTCTGCTAAAATAGATTTAATTTTAAAAGTAAATTTCCAGAATGCCAGTTAAATGCAGCTCTGTTCAGAGTCTTGCAAGGGAACACAAATGCTTTGAATCCAAGAGTGGAAAGAAGGAAATATATATATATATTAACATGAAATACATAATGTATTTATTTATATATATTAAAAACCTTTTCTCAAGACTGAATCTGTGTGTGTGTGGGTGCATGCATGCATATACATGTTTTGGAGTTGAGGGAGATTGGCTAGGTGATCATAGGGCAAAATGACTACAAAAAACTCATACCAGTTTTCTTCTTTCATTCTAAAATCTTGCAAGGATATGAACCAGGTGATCAATTTCATAAAAAGCAACTGAGAGAATTTCATTTAAATCCAACAACTGTTATTATTGGTGATTTATTAGGGCATAGACATAGCTTTATTACATATAATAATTTTTATTGAGATTATTACTGTTGTGATTATTGTTATTAAAACAGAACTATGATAATGTATTTCTTTCTTCTTTGTAGGGTTATTCCCATTGTGTTGATGTTTATATAAAACAGTGCCAGGAGGTAACCTAATAGTACACTTTTCTGGATTTTATTTTATGCTAATTTGTGTTTTAAAAACCATTTTAAAATCATACATTAACTATGTAAAATGCCTCTGTTTAGGGTGCTTACTTGAGAAATGATATATTTGAAGATGCAGCAATACTCTGTCAACGGGTAAACAAACAAGTTGGAGATATCTTTAGTAATCCAGAAACAGTACTGGCTAAACTTATTCAAAATGTATTTGAAATCAAACTACAGGTAATTTTAAACTATGACTAAGTAATTCTTAAGGCAATAAGTGATTTTTTTCTCTGTTTTGAAAGTTATTTATTTATTTTTTAATTTTTGGTTTACTCATGTAATGCCCTTTGGAATAGTAATCTCCTTATTCAGTGAATGGGAAAAGAATAACAACGTCATGCTTTTTTAAAAAAATATTGTTCACCAAGAAAAAAGGTGCTAACCACCAAGCATCATCAGAGCACATGTTTAAAATTTGTGTAGCAGCAGTACAAGTCATAAAAGGTTGTAGAGGGGTAGCCTCAGATTGTTGTTGTTGTGGTGTTTTTTTTTTGAGAGAGAGAGAGCATGCTAGTAGGGGAAGGGCAGAAAGAGAGGGGGACAGAGGATCCAAAGCAGGTTTTGCACTGACAGCAGAGAGCCCGATGTGGGGCTTGAACTCATGAACCATGAGATCATGACCTGAGCCCAAGTCAGACGCTCGACTGACTGAACCACACAGGTGCCCTGGTAGCCTCAGATTTTTATTTTTATTGGGTCCTCACTTTGACCAATGAATGTATTTATGAAATTGAGTAAGAATTGTAAGCACAGTCTGTAGAATTTTCATAATATGGTACTAATATGAAAAGAAAAAACATAGTAATTTCTAGGTGTGTAGGATGGTTTAGTGTTGTTTTGGCTGTATTTCATGGACGTGAGACACACAAAAAAGTTCCATGCTGTTCCGCCATCTTGGCTCCTCCCGAAAACAGTAATTTAATGTACAACCTGGACTCCCATAGCACTATACATTAAGGCAACATTTCCCAAACTATGTTTTCTACTGGATTAAGCAACATAAAAGAAGTTTTTGTTTTTAAAACACAATTCAGAACTTTTTATAGCCTTTAAAAGTACTAACACATATTGTGATTCTCTAGGAGGAATGTAAAGTACAGCATTTCCCAATTTTAGAGTAATGCCTGTTAATCATAGGGGACACTAGTGTTAGCCAGGCCACAGTTTGAGAAATGCTGCTTTAAGGAATTGACTATATCGATACAGCATCAGGTTTTGTTTTTTGGGTTTTGTGGGGTTTTTTTGTTTCTTGTTTTTTTGAATATTTATTTATTTTGAGAGAGAGAGAGAGCATGAGCAGGGGAGGGGCAGAGAGAGAATCCCAAGCAGGTGCCACTCCATTAGCATAGAGCCTGATGTGGGGCTCAATCCCAGGAACTATGGGATCAGGACCTGAGCCAAAATCAAGAGTTTGATGCTTAACGAACTGAGCCACCTGGGTGCTTCTGAGTTTTGTTTTTTAAATGTACTTTAAAAAGCAAGACAGGCCAGTCTCAAAAGAAATTTTGAAATTCTTAATACTTATTCCCAAGACTGCTATAGATGAACATGTAAATATGAGAAGTATTAAAAATTAAAAGCCTATTAATAATTTTTTTATATTGGTATACTTCTTATGCATTGCCTTTCCATTGTATTTTAAGTAAGAACAGCCCCAGAATGTGGAGTAATTTAGAGAAAAAATATAATGTTTACTTGACATAATGTTGGCCATTTTTTTTTCCCCTCCAGAGTTTTGTGAAAGACCAGTTAGAAGAATGTAGGAAGTCTGATGCAGAGCAGTATCTCAAAAATCTCTATGATTTATATACAAGGTATGTTTTTAATTACTAGAAAATAGTAACATCTCAGATTTTCTTTCCTTTTTTTTTTTTAATAGAAAATGGTGAAGTATTCAGGTATTTTTGAGTAAAAGTTTGTTAGTAATTTACCTTTCAGTATTAAATACTTGGTTACGTAGATTACTGTTATAGAAAGAGCAGCATTCTTAGCACATTAACTTAAGGAATCAGATATTCTTTATAGTCATGTACTTTAATGAAACTTTGTTTATGTTGTTTAAGACTCAAGAATTTTGTTTTGAATTTTAATTGTAAGCTAGTTCCCTATCATTTTTTTTCTAAGAGGTAGTATGATTATATTTATCTGCAGTTAAATCTTTAGAAATTGAGAAAGTCACAAATTCTTAACAAATTAGTTTCAGCCTTAAGTTTGATATGAAAATTTGCCTTAGGCTTTTGTAAATGAAAGTGTTACACTTAGAAATATTATATCAGAAGCTTCTTAATGGAGTTTTTTTCCAGTCCTATTGTTCTTTGTCAGTGACGTCATTTTGGGAGGAGGGTCTTCAAAAGTAACTATAATCAGGAAGTCCATCCCAACAACGTTTATTGTGAGTCTGTATTTAACAATGCAAAACAGAAAATTAAAGAAAAGTCCACATGGGCAAAGACAAAAGGGAGAATGAACAGAGAGTAGATCTTTCAGTATTCTGACTTGGGTACTATGTTATGAATGCCATTAGAGTGTAGTTGAAGTCATTCTGCCACTGTTGTCATTTCTAGACTGGTTGGTTGCCTAGATTTTTTCTCTTAAGTCGCCTATCCCTAGGAGATTATCCTTAGTCAGTTTGCAAAACCACAATGTTGTTTGTGATGTCAGTCTACTTTATATATAGCGCTGTGCAGCTTCTCTCTGTATCCTAAGCACCTTCCCAAGGTTTAAGAAATGGTGGTTTAACATAAGTTATTAAAATTACATTGTAAAAATATGTATTCCTCAGTGTTATTACTATACCTAAAATATACATTCATCTTTTTCTCCCTTTTTCCATGAAAAGAACCACAAATCTTTCCAGCAAGTTGATGGAGTTTAACTTAGGTACTGATAAACAGACTTTCTTGTCTAAGCTTATCAAATCCATTTTCATTTCCTATTTGGAGAACTACATTGAGGTAGAGACTGGATATTTGAAAAGCAGAAGTGCTATGATCCTACAGCGCTATTATGATTCAAAAAACCATCAAAAGAGATCCATTGGCACAGGAGGGTAAGTGTTTTTGTTAAATGTTACAGTTAAAACTAAAGATGTTAAGAATTTTATTGTATTTGGACAAACTTGTCAAATATTGACAGTTACTGAAATTTTCTATGAAGAACTCATTTAACCCAGCTTATTTATGACACCACTGATCAAATCCTGTCTCTTGAACCATGTATTGAAATGACCTAACATGATGTAATTAAAATGTAAAGCAGAATACCAGCACTATAAATAGTCGCCTTTTTTTTTCCTAGACTGAATAAATTATTCCAGGTTATTAACTAGGAAGCACATCATTTTTTGTTGTTGCAGGTGTGGAAAAAAAAAATAGCAAATAGTTTACTTTTTAAGTACCCTGAGCTTTTAATGACTTGGGCATAAAATTACTTAATTAATACCTAAAGCCTGGGATTATTCACATACTAGAAGAAAATGATTTGTTCTAAGAATTGGTGGCATCTTAGTTATCCAGATCTCAACTATGTGGAACCCAGTCACTTTTAGTATGAAGCAGAATGACTTATGCAGAGCCATGTAATTAGAGTCCAGAGTACACTCAAATCACTTTCTTGATTCCCAGTTTGTCATATACTACATAATGATCAGGGAGAAGTTATAGTTAGGAATAAGAAGTGACATCTTGGGGGCACCTGGGTGGCTCAGTAGGTTAAGTGTCCAACTGTTGATTTCAGTTCAGGTCATGATCTCATAGTTGTGAGATCAAGCCCTGCGTCGGACTCAGCATGGAATGTAGAGCCTGCTTGGGATTCTCTCTCTGTCCTCTCTCTGCTTCTCTCCTGCTTGTGCTCGTGTGCACGTGTGTGTGCACGTGTGTTCTGTCTCTCTCTCTCAAAATAAATAAAAAGTGACATCTGAAAGGCAGCAGCAAATAAGGGAAGAAAAAAACTAAAGAACAACCATGAGAATTTTAAAAAAAAATTAGGTTGGGGCTCCTGGGTGGCTCAGTTGGTGGAGCATGCAACTTTTGATCTTAGGGTTGTAAGTTCGAGCCCTCCATTGTGTGTAGAGATTACTTTAAAAAAAAAATATTCACAGTACTCCAGAGTTAGGTATACTAGGAGCAAAAGAAGTTTAACCTAAAGATACCACCGTATAATAAATGTTCAAAGTGACTGGTTACTCAGTCATTAAGAAAAGCTATATTATGGTTAATATATCTTATTTAATAATAATGAAGAAATAAGAAGTATGTTAAAATGGTTAAATGTATTTAAAAAAGCATTAAATTTTTAAAGTTTAAGAAGGACCATTTAGTTATATTAACTAATTTGGAATAGTCCACTTGCTAAGGAAACCAAATAAGGAGTTTTTGGCTATTGAGTCAGAATTATAGAGCTGAAAAAGACTTTAAAAGTCCTAACTCCAAATATACTAATTTTTCAGATGAAAGTCTTCCGTGTAGACATTAAGGCTTGTTTCACTTTATAGAACTAGAGTTTATTGGAATTAGAAGTTTTAGGTCTCCTGGCAGTTAGTCCATTTTTCTTTGTTGATGTATACTAAGTTGAACAGCATTTGAAATTGAAATCTGTGTATAATAAAGTGTTCTCTTTTTATTTGTTGTCATGATCCATTAGTATTCAAGATTTGAAAGAGAGAATTAGACAACGTACTAACTTACCACTGGGGCCAAGTATCGATACTCATGGGGAAACTTTCCTATCTCAAGAAGTGGTGGTTAATCTTTTACAAGAAACCAAACAAGCCTTTGAAAGATGTCATAGGGTAAGAGTAACTGTAAATTTATTTTATTTATATATAGTTGTGTATTTTAATTTTTGCCTTGTAATAAGATATAAATCTGCTATCTGGTTAGGTACAACTATTTTTTGTAATAGAGTTTTTGTTTTGAAGAACAGAATTATTTTTAAAGTTATTTAGAAGTATATTTTAATATAATTTTACGAGTTGAATATACCAATTTTTTTTGTAAGATATTAAATCGATACATGAAAGGGAGGTTTCGAACTATCTTATAAAAATATAGAGCATTAGGGAGAGAAGGATGTTTTAAGAACCCAGGTATTAAAGGAAAAGAATGAAAAGTTGACTCTATTAAAACCAACAAACACACTTTGACAAAGTAAACAGATAAGTCACAGCCTGCAAGAAGTATCTATAGCTAGTATTACCAGCAGAAGATTATGTGAAACAAATAATAGTGGCACATAATTGTATAGCACATACCATGTTCAGAGCACTTTAGGTATACATTACTCATTTAATCATTGTAACAACCTTGTGAGGTTTTTATTCCATTTTACCGATGAAGAAACTGAGATATGTACCTCTTAAGCAGTGGAAATGAGAGTTGAGAGCATCTTAATTTTTTATTTGTATCGATGTGTATATGGTTTATATATTTTATATTAACAGACGGTAAATCAGTATAAATTACACACATAAATCAATAGGAAACAAAGGCTACACATAAACAAATAGAGAAAATGCAAGTTACCAATAAGATTTTCACTCTCACTAATAGGAAAATGAAACGTAAAATAGGGAAAATAGTATCTCATTCAGTCTGCAAAAATTAAGTCTGATGATATCAAGTGTTGGTAAGGATGGGGAGCAATAGATATTTTCATGCACTGCCATTGGAATAGAAATTGTATCTTTACTTTGGATAGTAACTTGAGAATTCCTTAGAGAAACTAATAGGTATATGTGCCACATTGTTTATAATGGTAAAAAATTAGAAGCAAATTAAGTGTGCCTCAAAAAGAGAATTGATAAACTGACATTGTTGATACACTAGAAAACTATATAACAATTTAAATGACTAGAGTTACGTGTATCAACATTAGCAAATCTCAGAAATACAATGTTGAATACAAGATGGGGAAAAGATATATTCAGTATAATACCTCTATATAAATTTTTAAAAAGTAAAACTATACCTTATATCGTTTAGGGATGTGGACAAGCATAGGCATGATAAATTCAGGATAGTGGTTGCCATGAAGGAGGAGTACCTAAGGGACTGTATCCATATTTATAATGTAGGACCCCCTCACCCCCAGATCTGAAGTACATTTGGAAAAATGTTAAGATATGACACATCTGGGGGTTATGGATATATTTGGTAAATTACTGTGTCTAGTTTTCTGAATGCTGGAAATAGGTTAAAATATTTCTAAAGATCATCGAACTTGAAACTGTCAACATTATATTGTTTGAGTCACAGTAACTAGCTCTAAATCATGACCTTTGTCTGGAAACTTACAAGATAGAAATTTAGTTCAATTCAGTGCATTCTGATCCAGCAACATTATGTGTTTACTTTGTACCAGCTGCCATGTTAGACATTGAGGATATAAATGAAAGACATATACCTTACTTTTGAATAGTGTGGAGAAAGGAGGTAGCATATAAAGAATCAGTGCAAAGTAGGTATATCGTGCTGGGACCAAAGAAGATGCAACCAGCTCTGCCTGGTGAAGGAATTGAAGAAGAGTATTTTTTATAAAAGATTACAAGAAGGGAACTTTTGAGGCCTGAGTCTTGAAAGCTACATAGGATATCTACAAGAAGGTAATTCTTGCAGAGAGAATACTACATATAAAAAGACATACATAGGGCTGTCTGGGTGGCTCAGTCAGTTAAGCGTCCAACTTTGGCTCAGGTCATGATCTCACAGTTGATGGCTTCAAGCCCCTTGTTGGGCTCTGTGCTCCAGCTCGGAGCCTGGAGCCTGCTTTGGATTCTGTGTCTCCCTATCTCTCTGCCCCCCCTCCGCTTGCACTCTCTCTCTCTCTCTCTCTCTTTTTCTCTGTCTCTCAAAAATAAGTAAAAATGTTAAATAAAAAAAAAATAAATCCTTGGTGGATGTCAAATGGCTTTCCTCCTGTAAAAAAAAAAAAAAAAAGACATACACAAAGATTGGCTGTGCAGCATAAAATGCTTGAAATAAAAATGTACATTGGAGAGTAATAAAAAAGGAAGTTGAAAATGTAGACAGAAACTTTTTGTGTACTCTGCTTAGAAATTTAGACTTGACCTTGTAGTTGATGGAAGCTTTAAAGGATAATTAAAAAGGACAGTGTAACTTTTGCACTGTTGATGGGAATGCAAGCTGGTGCAGCCACTCTGGAGAATGGTATGGAGGTTCCTCAAAAACTTAAAAATAGAGCTACCCTCTAGCCCAGCAATTGTACTACTGGGTATTTATCCAAAGGATACAAAAATGCCCAGTGTTTATAGCAGCACTATCAACAATAGCCAAATTATGAAAAGAGCCCATTTATCCATCGACTGATGAGTGGATAAAGAAGATGAGTGGATATACAGTGGAATACTACTAGGCAATCAAAACAATGACATCTTGGCATTTGCAACAGCATGGATGGAACTGGAGAGTATTATGCTAAGCAAAATAAGTCAGTCAAAGACAAATATATGATTTCACTCATACGTGGAATTTAAGAAACAACAGATGAACCTAGGGGAAAGGATGGAAAAATAAAAGTAGAGACCATAAGAAACTCTTAAAGAGAACAAACGGAGGATTGCTGGAGCTGTGTTGAGTGGGGGAGGGTGGGCTAAGTGGGTGATGGGCATTAAGGAGGGCACTTGTTGGGATGAGCACTGGGTGTTACATGTAAGTAAGGAATCATTAAATTCTACTCCTGAAACCATTGTTACACTCTATGTTAACTTGGATTTAAACAAAATTAAAATATTAAAAAGGGCAGTGTAATTGGTCCTTTTTTTCCTTTTTTAAAAAATAATTTCCAGATATCTTTGACATTCAGTAAACTGCATGTAGTTAAACCACATGATTTGATAACTTTGATAAGTTATATCTACATTTCTGAAGCTATAACTTCAATCAAGATAACAGATCCAGTACCCCAAAAAGTTTCCTTTGTCCTTCTATAATCTCCCTTTCCTCTCCCTCCACTTCTGTTCTCATTTGCATGAGACTGAACAGCTTTATGTCACTGTAGATTCATTTTCAAAAAGAAGTTGACATTTGAGGACTGAGTTTTGAAAGCCAAATAGGATGTCTTCGAGAGGTTGATTAATTTTCTAGAATTTTTTTTATAAATGGTATATAGGATATTATAATATAGTATTTTATAAATGGTATATAGAATATATGTACATGTGTTTCTGGCTTTTTCAGCACGATTCTTTAAGAATTCATCCATGTTGTGTATATTATTTACTGTGTTCCTTTTTATTGCTGAGTAGTATGTCTTTGCATGAATATACCACAGTTTATGTATTTACCTATTGATAGACATTCAGATTGATTTCATTGTTTGACTATTAATGAATGAAGTTGCTGTGAACATTCATGCATATGTCTTTATGCAGACATAAGCTTTCATTTCTCTTGGATATAGACTTAGTAGTAATACAGGTGAGTCATGTATTTCTTTTAAAGAAACTGCCATACTGT
This sequence comes from Panthera pardus, assembly GCF_024362965.1. Lineage (NCBI taxonomy): Eukaryota > Metazoa > Chordata > Mammalia > Carnivora > Felidae > Panthera > Panthera pardus. The sequence goes on along the minus strand of NW_026526810.1, from coordinate 96,505,030 downwards.
TTTCCAAGGTGGTGGTTTCATTTGACATTCCCACCAGCAATATGTGAAAGTTTCATTTGCTTCCCCATGACCTCCAACATTTGGTATGATCAGTCTTTTTAATTTTAGACAATCTAATGGTGGATAGTGATATCTCATTATGATTTCAGTTTGCATTTTCCTAACGACTAATGATGTTGACTGTCTTCATGTGTTTATTTGCTATTCGTATATATTTGAGGTATTTTTTGTACATTTTAAAAATTGAGTTCTCTTATTTTTTGAGAGTTCTGTGTTCTGGTTACATTTCATTTATCAGATATGTGATTTGCAAATGTTTTCAGTCTGTGGCTTGTCTTTTTAATCCCTTAACAGTAGTGTTTCATTTGATGAAATATGGATGATGAGAAGTTCTTAATATTGGTGAAATCCAACACTTTTCTGTTATGGATGGTATCAGAATTTTTGGTATCATATATAAGAAATCTTGGGCTAACCCAAGGACACAAAGACTTCCTATTATGTTTTCTTCTAATAGTTTAATAGTTTAAGATTTTGCATTTAGGTCTTTAATCAGTTTTGAGTTAACTTATGCATGTCATGTGATGCATGGATCAGAGGTGGGTTTTTTTTGTTTTGGGGTTTTTTTTGTTGTTGTTGTTGTTGTTGTTTGCATTTAGTATCCAGCTGTTTAAACATTATTTATTGAAAAGCTATCTTTTCTCCACCAAATGCTTGGGAACCTTTGTCAAAAACCATTTGAGAGTTTATATGTTGATCTATTTCTGGACTCTGTTCCATTGACCTACTTGTCTTTGTGCTAAGACTACACTGTCTTGATCACTATAAGTCTTGAGTCAGGTAGTATAAGTCCTCTAATATTTTCATATGCCTTATAATCAGTTTGTCAGTCTCAGGGGAAAAAAGTTTGAAATTTTGATTTTGATTGCATTGGATCTGTAGTTCTGTTTGTGGACAATTAACATCTTAACAATATTGAGTTTTTGGTCTATGAACATCGTATATCTCTCCATTTTTTTAGATCTTCTTTAATTTTCCTTAGCAATGTTTTCTAATTCTTAGCACACAAGGTTTATCCCTGAGTGTTTAGGATTTTTTGTGCTATTTTAATGTAATGTCAGTAGTATTTTTTTAATTTGTATTTTTGATACTCTGTGTTAGTGTATAGAAAAACAGTTGATTTTTATATGGTGATTTTATACCTGCAACCTAACTAAACTCACTTATTAGTTCTAATAGTTTTTTTTTTTTTTTCTGTAGATTCCACAGGATTTTCTGAATAGACAATCATGTTGTCTGCCAATAAAGTCAGTTTTACTTACTCAAGTATAAAAACCTGTTATTTTGTTCTCTTGCCTCATTGCATTGGTCAGAACCTCCAGTTCAGTGTTAAATAGAAGCAGTTTGAGTAAACCCTGTGTGCTATTCTTAACCTTAAGAATAAAGCATTCAGGGGGCACCTGGGTGGCTCAGTCGGTGAAGCATCCAACTTCGGCTCAAGTCATGAGCTCATGTTTCATGAGTTCGAGCCCCACGTCGGGCTCTGTGCTGCCTGCTCAGAGCCTGGAGCCTGCTTCGGATTCTGTGTCTCCTTCTGTCTATGCCCCTACTCTCTCTCTCTCTCTCTCTCTCTCTCTCTCTCTCTCTCTCTGTGTCTCTCTCTCTCACTCAAAAATAAACACACACACACACAAAAAAAGAATAAAGCATTCACTGTTTCACCATTAAGTATGATACTAATTGTAGGTTTTTCACAGATGCTCTTAATCAGATTGACAAAATTCTTTAATTTCTAGTTTTCTAAGTAATTTTATAAGATTAGGTGTTGTATTTTGTCAAATGCTTTCTTTTTATTTTGTTAATGTGCTGAATTACATTGATTTCCAAAAGTTAACCTTGCCTTTCTTGGATAAACCCCAATTGTTCACCATGTGTTATCCCATGTATATTTTGTTGGATTAGGTTTGCTGAACTTTTGTCAAGAATTTTTGTGTTTGTGTTCATGAGGGATATTGACTTAATACATATACTTTTTTCTCATAATGTCTTTGTCTAGTTTTGGTTGTCAGGGTATACTGGCCTTGTAGAATGAGTTGGAAAATAATCCTTCCTCTTCAGTTTCCTGGAAGAGTTTGTATAAAATTGGTATTATTTTTTCCTTAAATGTTTGGGAGAATTTACCAGGGAAGTCATTTGGGTCTGCGGTTTTCTTTGTGAGGGTTTTTTTAACTACAAATTCAACTTCTTGAATAGACTTAGAAATAGGTTATCTATTTCTTTTTAATTGAACTTTGGTAGTGTCTTTTAAGGATTTGTATATTTTACATAAATTGTTGAGTTTATTGGGATTAAGTTGTTCATGATAGTTCCTTATTGTCCTTTTAATATCTGTAGAATATATAGTGATGTCACCTTTTCATTCTTGATATTGGTAATTTGTATCTTTTTTTCCTGATCAGTGTAGCTAGAGGTTTATCAGTTTTATTGATTTTCCCAGAGAATCAGCTTTTGGTATCTTTGATTTTTCTCTGTTCTTTTGTGTTTCATCAATTTCCACTCTTTATTCTTTTTTTGGTACCTACTTGGGTTTCATTTGCCCTTCTTTGTTTAGTTTTTTAAGGTGGAAACTGAGGTCATTGATTTGAGACCTTTCTAGCTTATAGCTAGTTAAGGGCATCTGTTGAGCATCAGTGAGCAAAGAAGAGAGGTGAAGGTTGTGGTTAGAGTGACTAGTGAAGAATAAACTTTGGGGAGTGGTATTAAGAAGACCAGGAAGGGAATCGAGTAATATCAAATCAGTATTTATAATAGATCTTTTAAAGTGGGCTATGTATTTCAACTCACCCCTCTTTATATCAGATGATAATCATTACTCTGAGAAAGGTACATGAATGGAGACTACAAAGAGGCAACAATCAATTGATAAACAATACAGGAAGCAGTTATAAGAAGTTGAGAGGTAATTTTCTAACTTTTTAAATAGAGATTTCATTTTCTCACTGTGATGTTAATAATTCTTTTACTGAGTAATCATCAGCAACATCAACAGCAAAATGAACACTTGTGAGTTTACTGTGTGCCAAACACTGTGCTAAAAATACTCTATGTGCATTTTCGTATTTTATTCTCACCTCTGGACTAGGATATAAGTACTGCTAATAGTATTCCCACCTTACAGATGAGAAAGTGAGGCCTTGTGGGGTTAAATAACATCTTAAGGGGTTACTCAACCAGGGAGTGATGAAGCTGGGATTTGAGCCTGTCATAGTTTAGTGCATCGGCTACTGATTTCCCCATCTCCTCCCCCAGTAGAATAAAGAATCCTTCTTATTTTGAGTTTTGCTAGAATAGCTTTTGTTAAAGTTAGTGGCTCTGGAACTTCTTTCACCACAACCTACAATAAGAAATGGATTTTACAGGGGCACCTGGGTGGCTCAGTCAGTTAAAGCATCTGACTTTGGCTTAGGTCATGATCTTGCAGTTCATGAGTTTGAGCCCCACATTGGACTCTCTGCTATCAGCATGGATCCTGCTTCGAATCCTCTGTCCCCCTGTCCCCCTGTCCCCCTGATCCTTCCCCACTCACTCTGTCTCTCTCAAAAATAAATAAACATTAAAAAAAAAAAAAAGGAAATGGGTTTTACATGGCAGCCCAGGGGACATTTGTTATATGTATGTTTGTGTATGTGTGATGTTTTGCGTGTATGTGCATCTCATTAAACTATATTTGGTTTTAATATGTACATTATACTTCATTTTCTATTGATTCTCTCTTCTCTCCTCTCTTTCTTGTCACAATCCACTAATGGATTGCAATCCAGGTGAGAAAAACACTGATCTAGTCTAAGCCAGGAGACTTGTAGACAAATAGGGAGCATTGTAACTATATGTCTATGTATGTGAGAGAGGCATTGGGGGTGGGAATGGGAGTATAAGTTATTTTGATATCTGAACACTGGCTACATCTTAGACAAAATTGATTGCTAAAAAAAAAGTTGCTTTTTTTTTTTTTAAGATAGACTTGAGGAGTAATTTGTTTGGTTTTTCTTTTTAAAGCTTTCTGATCCTTCTGATTTACCAAGGAATGCCTTTAGAATTTTTACCATTCTTGTGGAATTTTTATGTATTGAGCATATCGATTATGCTTTGGAAACAGGACTTGCTGGTAAGTATATTTATTTGTCTTATAATTTGCATTAAATTTCTTTAATCATGCTTAGTTAACTGTATGCATAATAATGTTTTATATATACTCAACTTTATACATCGAATTCAGTTCAATGCAATGAATAATGCTTTTTGAGCTTCTTTAATGCAAGGGTTTTCCAGGTGCTGAAAGTTACACAAAGACACAGTTGTCTCATATTTCTTACATCAAGCAGGGCAGGGCAAGCTACATAAGTTACTGCAGCGTATGGGCAGACTGTAGTACAATGCTATAAGTTATAAAATGTCAAGGGAGCAGAAATAAGGATGACAGCAATTCTTGTTGAGGCAATTGAGTAATATAAGGTGTAGAAAGAAAAATACTCCAAAATAAGCCTGGAAAGGAATGAATTCATATTAAAATTTTTTCTTTTGCTTTTGGTCTTTTGGGTTTACTGGTATTCATAGGGTAATAATGACTTCTTCCCTAAATCCCAGTCCCATTAATCCAGTTGCCTCTGAACTTTCCACCTATCTATTGTGCATCTCAGATATAACATATGCCTAATGAAGCTCTTTATCTTCCATCTAAATATGTTTGACTCCCATTTTTCTCCATGTGTTTGAAAGGTATTACTATTTATGGGTTGCTCAGGCCCCAAACATAGGAGTTGCCATAATTTTTCCTTTTCATGAATGCTGATAGCCAGTCTATCAGCAAATCCCATTAGTATACTTGCAGACATAACTCAAATTCATCTACTTTTCTCAAGGTCTACTGATGCCACTCTAATTTAAATACCATCATCTCGGGGCACCTGGGTGGCTCAGTTAAGCGTCTGACTTCGGCTCAGGTCATGATTTCATGGTTTGTGAGTTCGAGTCCCGCATCAGGCTCTGTGCTGACAGCTCTGAGTCTGGAGCCTGCTTTAGATTCATGTCTCCCTCTCTCTGTGCCCCTCCCTAGCTCGCTCGCTCTCTCTCTCAAAAATAAATAAGACATTTAAAATACATACATACATACATACATACATACATACATACCATCATCTCTGTCTACTCCTAACTGGCCTTTCTGTGTACATTCTCACTTCTGCACAGTACTGACTCCACATAACAGTCAGTTTGATTATTATTTCTTTGTTTAAGACCCGTTAGTAACTTCCTGTTACTTTTAGGGGGAAAATAAGAACAGACTTCACAAAAGCATGGCTTTTGATCTGTCCTCCTCTTCTGTATTCATCCACATCTCCTATTGCACTTCCTCTCACTATCTCAGCCGCTCTGGCCTTCATTCTTTTTTCTCACTCAGGCTTGTTGCGCTTGGTGTTTCCCTGTCCCTCAAATCCTTTTCCTTCAGCTCTTCAATGCCTGGCTTTTCAACCTCTGATCTCAACTAAGAGGTCACCTTCTCAAAGAGTCCTTTGCTGATCACACTAGCCAATGTAGCCCACCTCTCCCAGTCCAGTAACTCATTATTTCGTCACTGAATTAATGTTTTTCATAGCACTTCTCGCAATGAAATTTTCATCTGTTAACATCTGCCTCCGCTAACCAGAATTCATTAATTCAACACATACCTTTTAAGTGCCTACTCCTGCACTCATGGAGCTTTCAATCTCAGGGAAAGGATAGACAAATGACTAGAAAGTGCAATGTAAAATTGAGTAAGAGTTAATGAGAAGTGTTGGGAAATTGGGATGGGAAATTCAGGAACAGAGGGCTTTTTTTTTTTTTTTTTTTTTTTGAGGAAGGATGGTCAGAGACTGCCTGTCTGAGGAGACATGATCCAGAGAGCTGAATGAAGTGAAGGAGTGAATTGAGAATTTGGAGACAGTATTTTAAGAGAACAGCATGTAAGCTCTTGTGGCTAGGAATCTTAATCTTTCTTATTCACCATTATTGTCTGGCACCTAGAAAGCACATAGTAGATGCTCAAAAATGTTTATTGACTGTATGTCACATCATTTCATAAAGTTTTTAACATTGAAGCATACTCACCCATAATTCAGTAACCTTGTGGTTTATTCTTACCCATTTTTTTATTTGCTCTCATGATGTAGATAAACATTTGTAGCCTGCTTTTTTTTTAACTTAAGTACAGCAGACTCTTTTTTTTTTTTTTTTAAGTTTATTCATTTTCTTAAATAATCTCTACACCCAACGTAGGGTTCAAACTCACGACCCCAAGATCTAGAGTCACATGCTTTGTTCCAACTGAGCCAGCCAGGTGCCCTAATTACAGCAGATCTTGACATCGAGTATTTAGCATTTGCCATTTGCAAATGACTTAATGTGGCAATTTGTATTGGGTAATAATACCTCAAAGGTATGAAGATTAAAGAAGATAATGAAAAAAGATAACATGAATTTGAATCCATATGGTATGAAGGACCTGTTATTAAGCTCATATGGAAATCTAGCATCTTCATTTTAATAGTTGTATGTATTCACAATTTGGAAGGGCTTAGGGGTGAGAATGTTTCTTATATTCATAAACTTTCTTCCATGCAGCCATTTAGTTAGTATTTACTAAATGCTGTTTTTTCTAATGATAGAATAAAATTCTGTCATGCATATATATAATAAAGTTAAATAAACTTAACTATCCCCTATTTCTAGATATCTTGAATCTTTTCAGTAATATAAATAATGCTGCAGTGAACGTTGTAGAGCTTAGAGTGTTTTCCTTATTTTGAATTATTTTCTTCGTATGAAATCCCAGAAGTGAAATTAGCAGTTCAGAGTGTGGTACCTGGGGCCCCTGGCTGGCTCAGTTGGTAGGGCATGTGACTCTTGATCTCTGAATTATGAGTTCAAGCCCACGTTGAGGGCAGAGTTTACTTACAAAAACACACACACACGAAGTGTGTTACCAATTTCAAATTTTCTATACATATACAGTTTTGCAAAAGGGTTTTTTTTTTTTTGCAGTAATTTACACTGTTATTGACCTTTATGATTGTACTAATTCTTTGCATAGTGTTGAATATTTTTTTAGAATAAAGGGATTTTTTTTTTTTTTTTAATTATGTAGAGGGAGCGCACGCATGAGTGAGGGAGAGGGGCAGAGGAAGAGAGAATCTTAAGCAGGCTGCATGCTCAGGACAGAGCCTGAGGCAGGTCTCAGTCCCATACTGCTGGTTCATGATGTGAGATGAAATCGAGAGTCAGACGCTCAACCACTGAGCCACCCAGGTGCCTCTGGATATTCTTTAAAAACCTTTAATTTAATGGTTGAAAACACACATAAATATTACCTTAATTTTTGTATCTTCCATTAATAATAAGGATTGGTATTTTCTACATGTGTACTGACTTAATTTTCTTTCTAAGTTTGTGTTGGAGTCTTTAGTTTTCTTACTATTTGGTGATTTTATCGTATCTTCTTTTTTTTTTTTTTTTTTTTTTTTTTTTGAGAAAGAGGGAGAGCGTGTGCAAGCATGTGCACAGGTGGGGGAAGGGCAAAGGGAGAGGAAGAGAAAGAATCGTAAGCAGGCTCCATGCAGCCAACGCAGGGCTCTGTCTCACAACCATGAGATCATGACCTTAGGCGAAATCAAGAGTCGGACACTTAACCAACTGAGCCACCCAGGCACCCCTTTTGTTTTCATTTTTAAAACTTTGAAAAAAAATCATCATCCCATAAAGAATTCTAGGTATTAAACTTTTATTTTCTCATGTATGAATATTTTCCTTAGCCCATTATGCTTCTTAGTTTTCGCTAGAAACATAGACATCTAAGGTTAGAATGTATCTTAGAGTTTATCTATTGCTCTTCTACAAAAAAGATGAATCTGAAATCTGGAGAGGTCAGCTCTCTTTTTTGGAGTCAGCATGTGGAGTCACCTGAATAGCATGCTGGAAAATCAAGAATTTTTTTGTAGACAGCGAGGAGACTTTGAATATTTTTGAAGAAATAATAGAGAGCAAGATGAGTGAAATGTGTAAATTTAAATATATTACTCTGGCAACAATATATTAACAGAAAAGATAAAGTGATTTGAACCCAGGAAAGTAACAAAAAAATTATTTTAACTGAGATAATGAGGCCTTGTTATAAGAAAAATGGTGGAAGTGGTTCATGGCTCATGTGAACCACTGGGCATGAGAGAGTAGGAAAGAAAAGATATAGACCAAGATGATTCATTTATTGATGTATTTTTTGCTTATCTCAGCAAATAATGAAAACTGAGTAGATGGTGAAACTTCGTGTGTAAAAACTTTGGATTAATTTTATTATTAAGCTTAATTTTACTTTTCTGTCCACAAAAATCATTGCTGATTTATTAAAATAGCAGTTGCTTTTACTCATAATATCACATTCATTTTTTCAGTTAGCAAGATGAATTTCTTCAAGTGTGATTCTAATACATACATGCCTTCCAATTTTAGGAATTCCTTCTTCAGATTCTAGGAATGCAAATCTCTATTTTTTGGATGTTGTGCAACAGGCCAATACTATTTTTCATCTTTTTGACAAGCAGTTTAATGATCACCTTATGCCACTAATAAGGTTAGTCAAATTGATTTTTGTTGGTATGTCAGTGAATATTATAATGTTCTCTACATATAAAGACTTACAACAAAAATTTCATGAGATTAATAGGACAGATTTTAATATACGACATTAAGGTTTGGTTTATATTTTCCTATCAGTTTATGTGAACTTTTCAAGCATGTGAGGATTAAATAAGGTGGAGTATATGTGAACATGCCTTATAAAATTATATGTGTACTATTACAAGATGAACAATATATAAAAGATAATATTTTAAACATTTTATTGTAAACATGGATATGCCAAAAAATTAGTCTAGAAACAGTCTTAAAGATAAGATCACTTGTAATCCCTAAATCACACTTTGAAAGGAAATGTACTAATTTAAGAACTGTAATGCCACATAGCAAAGAATCCACATAACTGTTAGAGTTGCATATTCCTTAATATTTTGTGTGTTTTTGACATTTAGGTGGCATTCAGAAGGCAAATATGATTGTCAAAATTATTTTTTAGTGTAGGAAAGCTAAATCAACTGGATTGGCTGTAGTCTCCAAACTTTAATTAGTATAATTGATTATATTCTTAAGCTATCCAACGGATTTTTTGTTTTTTATTTTTTTATTTTTTACTGTTATTTAATTAAAAAGGAAACAAAACAACAAAACAAGAAGAAAACAAAACAATCCCAAAATTTCAAAATCACATATATTTATATTCTTGAGGGATATCTTCTCTGAGATGAAAGTAATGAATCCAAAAAAAGAGAGGTTAGAGTGGGAGAGAGCCAAAGCATAAGAGACTCTTAAAAACTGAGAACAAACTGAGGGCTGATGGGGGGTGGGTGGGTGATGGGTATTGAAGAGGGCATCTTTTGGGATGAGCACTGGGTTTTGTATGGAAACCAATTTGACAATTAATTTCATATATTAAAAAAAAAAGTAATGAATCTAAATCTTCCTCTTCCTTCTCTTCTAAATGGTTAATTTTTCCTAGTGTGACTATTAGGCATAGTAATACTGCATAATTTCCTAGTTTGAATTGGGCACTGTAGTTACTACTTACGTGCTTCTTGGATTTGCAAGCAAATTAAAATAATATATATGTATGTTTGTGTATTTATAAATTTTTATAGCAATATACATATGCATATGAAAAACTTTCAGAGTTATAAGGCTACTAACGTGATTTTTTTTTCCTTTTAAACATTGAATAGCTCTTCTCCTAAGTTATCTGAATGCCTTCAGAAGAAAAAAGAAATAATTGAACAAATGGAGATGAAATTGGATACTGGCATTGATAGGCAAGTTGTTAGTTTTATTTTTAGTTTTTTTTTAAAGATTTTATGTTATTATTTTTTTAAATATTTATTTTTGAGAGAGACCATGTGCGAGGTAGGGGAGGGGCAGAGAAAAGGGAGACCGGATTGGAAGCAGGCTCTGTGCTGACAGTAGAGAGTCTGATGCAGGGCTCGAATCATGAACCATGAGATCATGACCTGAGCTGAAGTCAGATGCTTAACCAACTAAGCTACCCAGGTGCCCCTAAAGATTTTATTTTAAAATCCACACCGCCGTGTGGGCTTTGGACTCTCAGTCCTCCAAAAGCCACATGCTCCACCCACTGAGCCAGCCAGGCACCCCCCGCTTGCCTCTTATATTTTTTAAATTGTAAAAACACTAGGGGCGCCTGGGTGGCTCAGTCGGTTAAGTGTCCGACTTCGACTCAGGTCATGAGCTCATGGTTCGAGAGTTCGAGCCCCACATTGGGCTCCGTGCTGACAGCTCGGAGCCTGGAGCCTGCTTCCGATTCTGTGTCTCCTTCTCTCTCTACCCCTCCCCTGCCTCACACTCTGTCTCTCTCTCTCAAAAATAAATATTTTTTTAAAAATTTTAAAATTTTTGTAAAAACACTATTATAAATGCAGCATGAAAATGGTTTTTAGTATGTTTAGATTCTTTTAAACTAGATTCAGTTGAAAACTATTCTTGGAAGCCACCGTTTTCTCCTCCTCCTCCTTTCTCCTACTCTTTCAGAACTCCTTAAAAATGGTATGTAACATAGAGGATTTTATTTTCATTTAGAATTTTCAGGGTTATGTCTGAAATGTTTTAAATAAATATGCTAATTTTCTGTAAGTAAATTTCATTAAGTGAATGCAAACTCTGTGTTCAAAAATTTTTGTAACCGTTTTTGTAGTTAATTATCTGTTTACGGTATAGAGCAGTGGGTCTCTTTTCTTGAGATGATGTGGTGGTCTTATACTTACTAATGATGATGACAGTTACCATTTATCAGGCTTTTGCTGTGTGCCAGGCACAGTGTTAAGGACCTTCACTTGTGTTATTTATTAGGTAGAAAATACTATTTCTGTTTTACAAATGAGGAAATGGAGGCTTAAAGAAATAAAGTATTTGCTCAAGATTGCACAGTTAGTAGTGGTAGAGCTAGGATTCAAATGCTAAAGCCCTTGCTACTAGGTTTGGGCATATCTTCTTTATATATTGTAATTCTGTTCCTTTCTCTTTATTCAACAAAGCATATTTGAGTGCAAGTTAGTTAACAGTGCTGTCACAAGGATAGCCTGGAATTCACTCTAATTTGTGAAAAAGTAAATAATTTTTACTTTATTAGTAGTATCAAATTTGCAGGTCATCTCCCAATTACCTTTTCACTAAGATCAATATACCGTAGAGTATATGATAATGAGGGAAAGAAAAATAAAGTTAAAGAATAAAACTGGGAAAAGGGCATGTTATAGAATTAATTACTGAGCTTAATTTACTGATTATATGCTTAGAATAATCCTAAAAACTGGCCTCTACCTTTTGCTTTCAGTCAGGACAACAGGAGATTATACATACACAGTATTTCACGTAATGTAATATGTTTATATACATTATAATCATCCCTTCAAGAAGTGTGTATTTTCCTAACCTAAATCCCTCATATTAACTTAATTTGTTTCTTCTTGGTTTGCCTCAGAATACCTAAAAATCATATTTGGGACGTGGGGAGGTTGGATACATTAAGCTTTCAGAGGTACAGGAAAGATGTATTTGTTAGGCATCTTCTTAATATCTTTCTATATAAGCTTTAGTCTTGGGCGCCTGGGTGGCTTAGTCAGTTGAGCGTCTGACTTCAGCTCAGGTATGATCTCACGGTTTGTGAGTTCGGGCCCCGCATCGGGCTCTGGCTGACAAACTCAGAGCCTGGAGCCTGCTTTGGATTCTGTCTCCTTCTCTCTCTGCCCCTCCCCACTTGTGCTCTGTCTCTCAAAAATAAATAAATATTAAAAAAATTTTTTAAGCTTTGGTCTCAAAGTCTTTGTACTAGTTGACCAATTGAAAGCACAGTGATCTGTAGTGGTCTCATGAATGTGAACTTCTAATTTTTTTTACCCATTTTCCATGGATAATGGGTAAAAGAGGGAAGCAGAGCATCCACCTGATCCCTTCTGGTATTTTCAGACCAGTGTCCACCTGTGGGTATTAGGTCAGAACCTCTTTGCCTTTGAAGCTCACATCATCTTTTCTTATTGCTGTTGTCTCTCAGTCATTTATGTTAGTCCCCTGTTTTTATTGAGAATTTGGGCAACAGGCTCACAGTTTTTCTTTTAACCTTAGTGTAGGTTATTTCCACTTCCTTGTGTCTGACCCATTCATTTTCTTGATCATCTTCACTTTAGCTACCTACTCTCATATCCTGCTAGACCTTGTTATCATTGGTAACAAAAACCTCAAACTTGAATATCCCACTCATTGCTCGTAACCTCTTGTTCTTCCAACTCCACAACCTGCTTTCTGACCTCAGCAGGAGCTCTAGCCCTTAATTTATTAATCGTTTGCCAATTACCCTTTTCCTAGCTTTACTTTATTTTTATGCTTAGGTTGCTTGACCCAGCTCTTGAATTAGTCCCTTCTAATTCCCCTAAAATATATTTCCATTAACTATAACTATCTTATAGATCCTAAGTTTTGGATCAGTGCAGTCTCTTTTATTACCATAACTGGGTGACTGATTGCTGTTGGAGAATATCACATAACTCAAATGTTATTGGTACCACTACAAACCCATGCTCTCCTTTCTCAACTGGGTCTTTAGTACCACTTGTTCAGCCTACTGCTTGTCCTTAGAGTATAAACTCATATGCTTCTCACGTCTTCTTCCAAATGTTGGCCATTCGTCTTAAACCCTCTATCTTCCCCTCTTGCTAACCATTCTCTGTATATAATTGTTAAGGAAATAAATTAGTGACAGATTTCTAAGATCTTTAATATTACCTTAAATAAAGTATTGGGCAAGAGCAGGAATCTAAATAAAACCAGAGTTCATTGATAGCAAGACCTAGAATTTATTTTTTCTAAAATCTGAAGTCTACCAACAGTAAATAATTTTACAGAGCTATGAAATTAAATAATTTCAATTTAGTATAAATAATATAAAGTGAATATAAAATAAAGGGATCAAGGGGCTCCTGGATGGCTCAGTTGGTTAAGTGTCTGACTTCGGCTCAGGTCATGAGCTCACAGTTCTTGAGTTCGAGTCCCACGTCAAGCTCTGTGCTGACAGCTCAGAGCCCGGAGCCTGCTTCAGATTCTGTGTCTCCCTCTCTCTCTGCCCCTCTCCAGCTCACACTGTCTCTTTCTCTCTCTCTCTCTCAAAAATAAACAAACATTTTTTAAAAATTTTTAAATAAAGGGATCAAATATATGGTGTTCTCAATTCTCTAGGACGTTAAATTGTATGATTGGACAGATGAAGCATATCTTGGCTGCAGAACAAAAGAAAACAGATTTTAAGCCAGAAGATGAAAACAATGTTTTGATTCAATATACTAATGTGAGTAAAATGATTCAATATACTAGTAAGAATATCTGCTTTGCTTAATAATTTCATTAACATTTTCATTGGTGCATCTTACTGTGCTCTAAGTTATTTTCTTTTATACTTAGAAATCAGTGAGACACTATATGTATTTTCTCCTCATCTAAGTTGATATCCATTTCTATGTAATAAGTGTAGAAAAAATTTTACAGGCCTGTGTTAAAGTCTGTGCTTACGTGAGAAAGCAAGTGGAAAAGATTAAAAATTCCATGGATGGGAAGAATGTGGATACAGTTTTGATGGAACTTGGCGTACGTTTTCATCGACTTATTTATGAGCATCTTCAACAATATTCCTACAGTTGTATGGGTGGCATGTTAGCAATTTGTGATGTAGCTGAATATAGGAAGTGTGCCAAAGACTTCAAGGTACGTATTCACAAATCTGAAGCTTGTAAGTAGGCTCAGGAACATAAGTCAGACCGTTAAGAATGCATGCTGACTTACTGTCATTACTGAAAAGTTTACAACTTGTTGATATTGTAGCGAGACAGATCTAACATTTTCTAACTGGAAAAGTGTTGTTCCAATCATATTTTCAGTATTAACACATTTTTGCTTTGTGCTTTATTTTAGACAAGGCCATATTTCAGTTCCACAATTCAAATGACATTGTTGACTTTCATAACTAAAGCTGTATATATCACACATCAGGAAAATATGTTCTTTCTTCATGTACATCTCTCTGAAATCAGTTTTCCTTAAGGTTTAAATTATTTAAGAAAAGTGCTAAATTAATGATAACTAATTCTAATCCACAGAAGTATAAATGATTGTTAACTATTGAAGAAAACTGGCATACTATATATCTTTTCAAAAAGATTATACCACGTTTTTGTAATGTCTGAAATATTTGAGTTTTAATACTTTCTGAAGCTTTAAAATTTTTTTAATATATTGAACCTCTCCCACATTAGTAACTCCTGAATAACAGTAAATAAGTGAGAAGGATTAAAAACTAATTGTAAAACTAGAAATCGTTTTGTTTCAATGCTGTTTTTTTTTTTTTTTTCCTTAATTCAGATCCCACTGGTATTACAGCTTTTTGATACTCTGCATGCACTTTGCAATCTTCTGGTAGTCGCCCCAGATAATTTAAAGCAAGTCTGCTCAGGAGAACAACTTGCTAATCTGGACAAAAACATTCTTCACTCCTTCGTACAACTTCGTGCTGACTATAGATCTGCCCGCCTTGCTCGACATTTCAGCTGAGGTTGAATTTACAAGGGAAACATGTTGTACTTCAGCAGGTCTTGGTTGACAGAAAGCACAGGAGATTTCTTATGACACAGCCAACATTTTATGGAAAAATGACTGTTTGGAAAAACAGCAGCCATACTTACCCTTGAGATTTTATTTGAAATTTGGACACTACCCAGCCATATTTTGCTTTTTTCCCCTTAAGTTAAATTTTAATTCCATTCTTGAACTTAACAAATTTCAAATTCTAAATTTCAAATTATGTGAAACTACGTGTCACTCTTTTCATCCTGGAAAATGCTGGTGTCAGAAGACAAATGAGATGTTATCACTGTTCCAGTTCATGTTCTTTGACATATTCCATTGGGAAGTTTCACCATCCTATTTTTCATTGATGGTAAAATACAGCAAAACTGCATTTATTATTTACCAATTTTTAAAGACCTTTTCAGCACTTGGTAATTGTTAACCAATTGTTATTTTAGGTTTTCTTAAAGAACTTTTGCCTCTTTCAAAAGGTTAACAACTGAGCATAATTTCTGTAGTTGGTTAATTGGATTTTTCCCTGAGGTACAACAATAGTATTCCAAGAAAAATGTTATAAACTGAACTAATATGATGAAATGTTTTATGTAGATATTAGGAGTGGATCAGAATACATCTGCTTTCTGGGTAAAAAAACTTAAAGTTTACTATTTCTTATTTCATAAACAGATTTTAAGCCAATGCTAGCAAGAAATTAATAAGTCTACCTTATTTTATATTTCACCTAAGGTAAGGTGGAGGACCTTAACTGAAGGACCATATTTATTCATTATTTTAATATTATAAGGGAAGTAAAGTTGAGGTATAGTCTAAATGGTGAATATGAGAAATATTGACAGTGTTTAGCAACAATGCAGCCCTTTAAGATTACTTTCTTAATACTAAACTGGAATAAGATGGGATGGCTGAACATTGATAATCTATTTTAAGGGGAATCAGTAATTGATAGATAGCATTATATATTCTAAGTCTGGAGACAAGCTTTGTGAAGACTGATTGCTTTTCAGATCTATAGTTTCTGTCATCTTTTTCAAGGCATTTCTGAAGCAATTCTTGAATGGAGTTAACTGAATTGGCTTAATATGGTGACATAATAAATCACTTATAAAATTTTAAACGTCAAGTGGAAATTTAGCAAGGCTATTTACTCTACAATCTCTCTAAACTTGCTCTGCAAGAATTCATTCTTATCTGTGTGTAGTATTTCAGTTCCCTTTGTGTTGTTCGCAATCTTCTAAGAACAGATAAACTTTAATGTTCAGCTCATTCTTGGCATTTTTTTCCTTTAATGTAGGCTTTTTGGCCTAATTTTGGCAAACTACTTTTCTTTTAAGACTATGTTTCTGAATAGTCATCAATCTTACCAAAACTTCCAGATCCAGCACTACCTACTGTTTAAGTTACTATTGACTGAATTTTCTTAATTTTCTGTTTAGCCCAGTGTTATCAAGGTAAGCAAAAGAAACAAAGTATGCCAACTTTTATCAAAGCATTTTAGAAAATTATGGCAGCTTTAGAAAGCTGTCTAGTTTTCTATTCCCTAGCCAAGGGGAGAGCCAGAACAGATTTTGGATACTAGAGAAAGTCATATGCTTGTACTATTGCCATTTTAGAAAGCTCTGATGTGAATTCAAATTATACCTCTGTTACTTAAAGCCAACAATTTTAAAGCAGTAGTTTTACTGGCCATTTGAACTCTTTGTACAGTGTCAATTTGTAAAAAAAAAAAAAAACAAAAAAAAAAAAGAGAGAGAGAAAGAGAAAACAAAATCTTAAATAAAACACAAGAGAACATTTTAAGACTTCCAAATCAGAGAAGTGCTTCAAATTATTTTGTTTGGATTAATTTTTTTAAATGTAAAACATAAACATGTTGCTTAAATATTTTGTTAATTATTATTTCCATGCTTGAATTTTGTGCAATATTTTCCATTATGTCCATTGACCAAGGCAGTGACAAAGAAAACTCATAAGTGAATACTTAATTTAGAAGTGTTAACATTAATGCTTAATAAACAAATTCCCTGCAATTGTTTTTTTATTTCACTCCATTTTTTACATCTTAAGGATATCCATACTTAATTTTCTAAATTATTGCTATTTAAGTTTTTAAGATGTTCCTTATTTTTTATAGGTCTTCTCACCTCCTTTTTTTTTTTAGAAGAAAAATACTTTTTTTTTCTAAGATTAGAAATTTAACTGATTATCTTTCTTTAAAAAATTTTGTTCTATAAAGCCCTGTGCATTCCTTGCATTCTTTTTATTCCAATTTTTAAAGCATTTTTTATATTTATGACCACTATAAAATTTTGCCCACAATTTATGACTCAAAAAAGATGATCAATAAGTAAGATGTTTTTCAAATGCACATGATAAAATTTTAAGTAGCAATAATGGAACTTTGTATATTAGTAACATTAGACAACATTTGATTAAAGAGAATCCTTAATAGTTTTCTGCATTTCTACAGGAGCTAACAGACAATATCTATGTAATGTTTTGAAGTGGAAAATATGCTCCAAAACACTGCAAATTATTTTTCTGAAACTTAAGTATATTATGTTAAAATACAGGACACAGGTTTTAGCCTCTTTAAGTTATGGTAATGAAAATGACAGTCGACCACAGTAGATGAATAGTCCTTATGAAGAATTATAAAATAACAGTTGAATGAATCTTTAGATGACTCATTGACTATTTCAAGACAAGTATTAGCCTCATTTTGAGCATCTCCATGGTTGCAAGTACCTAGCACCTTCCTTTTTTAAAAAAGAACTGCTAAATACATTAACTTATGATATATTTAGATGATTTTCTTTCCTCTTTCACTTTAAATTTTCACTATCTGAACATCAGCCTTCTGGCTTACAGTGAAATAATTTTATTATTAGATTGATTCAAAGTGGAGAATGTACTGCTTCCTTAAAATGCCTTTTTCTCATCTAAGATGGTGAATATTTACAGGTATCCAGATAAAGAGATTTTGGTTCCTGAAATGCCACAAAACCTTTTAAGGTGGTCATGTTTATAAGGTAGTGCCTAAAACATGCTTGAACAACTGTTATGTGAGAGTCAGCAAGGTTCACTCTGTGCATAATTTGTTATTAACTTAAAAAGCTCAAATCTGGGATTTAACTTTTTTTTTATCAATACAAAAGTAGGTTTCATATTACCCACATACTATTCATTGACTCAGAAGTGTGAGGTACTTTCTAGAAGTGTACTGAATTCTCCTGATTTCTATTGGAGAATTTGATATCAAAAGCACTTTAAGCTTTCATCCAGTTAATTTCAGTATACTCCATTCGGTAGTACTTCTCTCCGCTTGAGAAACTCGGTCCTGAAATACGTTATGTGCTTTGGAGGAAAAGACCAGTTTATATTGTTAGAGTAAATAATTCTACATAAAGTAAAACAACAATTTTTAAATATTGATGCATAATAAAGATAATTCTAGCTACATTTATTGGTTCAAATTCAGTGCACTATGCTAATCATTTGTACACATGATCTCATTTGATTCCAAAACAGCCTTAAGAGTTGGGTAGTATTATCTCCATTTGACAGATGAAACATCTAAGCCACAAAAAACATTAAGTAGACCTGCTAAAGGTCTGTAGGTAATAAAAGGCTCAGATTGAAACCTAAATCTTTCTCACTCACTCTTGATGTTCTGTGCACTATTCTCCTTATGTAACATTAAATAGGTCTTTTATTTTGATAGACTCATTAGTTTTCCTTAGTCTAATTTCCTTCTCATTCAATGTTTGTTTCCCACTGTAGTGTTTAGGCTATGAAGTTGCTACACAGGATCAGTATTTCATTTACTGTTGGATTTTTTAATGTTCCCAATGTGTGGTCATACTTTTTAAATTTGGTTTTTAAAATTTTATAAGTGGTCATGAAATTTTAATTTAATATTAAGTTTGTACTTAATAGAAATCTTTCAAAAAGTTCTCTGTAGTAGTATTTTACACAATTACAGTACTATATCTGCTTAACTTTTACAGAAGAAAGAGTCCAAGTGTTTTATAACATAGGAGTAAATCACAACTCTACCTTGGAAAATATGGGCAAATCAGTATTTCTACCTTCAAACACAGACTATTTTAATGTCATACGTTTGCCAATTGTGTTAATTATTTAATGCATTTGGTAGTTTTTAAATGGCTAATGCTGGAGTGAAAATATAGGGGGAAACATGCATGTTTAATCTTTTAAGAGTTAAGACTCTTAACTTTTATTCTTACCACTGGTCAGTCCTTTCTCTTTCCAAATTTAGGGAGGAAACAACTCCTCAAGTGTATATGAGAGAGAAACCTGACATGTTAGAGTGTGAGAATTTTAATTGGTGATTTGGAGCAGTTAGGCTGATAACTCTGGGCTTTAACAAGATTGATATTTTTGAATATTTGGCCCTGTATACTTTAACACTAATATTTGGGTGATAACAGTAAACTTCAGTTCTTGAGATGAATATCACTTGTGGCGGGAGAGAAAAGTAATTAACCATACTTACTCATTTTTTGAGTGTTTTTAGATGGTTGCAGTCTGCCTCACCGTACAAAGCCAATTTAAATATGAATATATCACATCATACTCCAAACAGCAAACAACCTCAGAGGAAAGTCATTTATTCAGAAGGCATAGATTTGTGCTAGACAGCAGTGATGCATTACAAATATATAATTATTTGCACTAATATTTGAGCAGGTGGAATGGATTAGAACATGGTCAACATTATGCTGCTGATAACATGTATTTTTCTATATTAATATGTACTGTGCAACATGTATTAAAATTGTCAATAATTCATTTTAGCCAGGATACTAATATTTATATTACTATGTTGAAGAAACAGTATCCAACTGAGCCACTTTTAATTTAAAAGTCTGAAACTGGAATTAAGTTTACTTTGAAAAACCACTTAAATTTATAATCACTGGAAGGTCAGTAAAACATAGAATTATCAGTGACTGGTGACTTAATTGGAAGAAGTGTGGAAGGTTAAGAATAGGTGTAGGAATCTGGAATGAGTAAGTTAAGTTTCATTTATTTATAGCTCAGATGAATGACTTCCTTTTATTTTAACTATTAGCAATCTTAAATGAAGGAAAATGTCTTATCCCTTCCAGCGTATCTTCGTATTAATACTCTAAGTCTGCAGATTGGATGGAACCACCTCTGAGGAATTAATCTCAAATGGTGGATTTTCAAAATTTTTGGATTAAACTTTGAGAGGTAGGAAGCCTTCTTGGTGCCCCTGTAATCTTAAATAGGCAGGTACCTTTAAGTGAAACCATCCCTTTTTATCTGCCTATCATATTAATCTTTATACTGTGGGTAGATTTCGTTCCTTTGAACTGTAGTATTTTGTTGTGGCAGTTTTATCAAACCTGCAGCTTTTTGCTATAGAGAATAGTATCCACACAGAATCTAGACACTGCTGACCTAAGAGAACTGTGAAACTACCTCTAAGTATATTGTTTGCAAATGTTGTGTGCTATTTAGAGGATCACATGAGTTTATGTGAAAATACTTTAGAAGGAGTAATACTAAGTGCCTCTATATTAGGATTCTTCAGTAAAATGTATTTTCATTTTTTGCCACAAGGGGGAGAAGTTATTTTTATAGTAATACCTACATTTTTGTTTGATTTAAAAAAAAAATAGAACTCACATTGTTTTTCTCTACTGAACAGCACTTACGAACATTATCACCACCCTAATAGGAGTGAGTGAGTGTGTGTGTGTGTGTGTGTGTACGATTCTGAAAGTCGTGTGAAAAAAATTTCTGGGTCAATTAATGACAAAACTAAAACCGTTTTGAAGAACCTGTATGTGCACAGCAGACACAGGAATTGGACAAAGTTCATCATAATTAAAATTATGTTTTTTGGAGTTCTATATCTCATTGAATTACTTTATCAGCTCTTTAAGAATGATCTATTGATTAGTTCTCTGCATTCTGCTTTTTAAAGAAAAAATTTTGAAACAATCTCAAACTTACAGAAAGGTTGTAAATACTGTACAAATAAAATGTTTCTGCTTTGAGAGTAAGCTGCTGTCATGGTGCCCCATCACCCTCCAGTACTTTTACGTTTCCAAAAAGAAAGAATTCTTCCATATAACCACAATACAACCATCAAAATAAGGAAATTAGCGGAAATTAGCACTGGTGTATTACTTCCTCAGACCCTGCCCAATTTTCACTAATTGTCCCAGTGATGTTTTATAAAGATCCAGTTCAAAGTCACACGTTGTCTTAACGTTGCAGAGTCTCTCATTTCTTTGGCTCTGGAGCAGTTCCTCCGTCTTTCCTTGACTTTTGCTACCCTCGACTTCCATAGATTACAGGCCAATTATTTTGTAAAATGTCCCTAAATTTGGATTTATCTGTTTCCTTGTGATTAGATTCTAGTTGCATTTCTTTTGCAGGAATATTACTGAACCAATTCTGTCAGATAGTGCACAATTTCATTTTGCCCCATTTCTGATGATGTTCATTTTGATTTTGATCTCTTGCTTACCTATCATGCTTTTCCACTGTAAGGTTACTGGGTTTTTCTTTGTAAATATTTTTTGGGAAAATAGTTGAAGCTATGTATATATCCTGCACCTAATCAAATCTTCACTTTATTAATGTCAGTGTGAATTCATGGTTTTCTTTTTTCTTTTTTAAATGTTTTATTTATCTTTTGAGAGAGCATGAGCAGGGGAGGGGCAGAGAGGGAGGGAGGAACAGAGGATCCAAAGCAGGCTCTATGCTGACAGGCTGACAGCAGTGAGCCCTATACGGAGCTCAAACTCCTGAACTGCAAGATCACGACCTGAGCCGAAGTCGGATGTCAACCATCTCAGCCATCCAGGCACACCCATGGTTGTCTAGTCAATAGGTTATAATCTGTTACTTATTTTGCATCTCAAATTGTCCTATGTTTGGGCACTGGGAGCCCTTTCACATTGGCTCCTATGCCCTTTTGATATGTTGCCATCATTTTTAAAGCACTTTCTTACTTTTAGCCACACAAGTTTTCCAAACTCTTCTTGTACTGCCTTTGCCCCAGCCTTAGAATCAGCTATTTCTCTACCATTTGGTGGGAATTGGTATTTAGAAGCCATGATTTGTGCGTGAGCTGTGCTTATCATGACTGAGGTGTCGTTACTGCTGCTTCTCAGGGGACAGTGCTATGGGGCTTTATGTGTGTATATACAGGCACATAATTAAGTTTTTTAAATTTACATACACGTACACTCTCCTATGTTGACACCCTTCTCCACTTGAGCTCCAGCACCCCACATTGGGTTTCTCCTAGTCAGGAGGAAGCCTTCCTTACCCCATTCAGTTACCAGAGTTTTGGCTTTAGTATAAAGGGGAATGAAAAATGGTTACTACAGAAAGCATGGAAAGATTCTAAATAAAAATTACTCATAATTTCATCACTCAGAAACAATTATATTTTGGTGTGTTTTCTTTTACTGTAAGCAAATTAGTAAAGCCAAATCGAGAAAGGTTAAAGTGTTTATTCCAAAACATGGCACTTAACATTTTGAAGGAATTAAATTTGAAGTGCATGCATATGCATATGTTTTTCTGTATCTTTTGCTACTATGAGTAGTTGCTAATTACAGTACATCAGAGAAACTGCGAATGCAAATTTGACCATTGATGACTGAATACCAATAGGGTATTTTTACTAGTAAAATTCAGAGGGAAAATGATCATACAATTGTCCTCTCACAGGCCAAAATAAAAATACATTTAAGTAAGATAGACTTTATGTGAGAAAAGAACCGATATCTGGGATGAATTTAATAGATGTTATAATAAACTTAATGTGAAATGGGAGTCTACATGAACAAATTAGTCAACTCTCAGTTTCCTTGTTAGGTGTCTGTGATTACTAAAATTCTATAATTCTAAATATAGGAAGATGCAGGCATTCTATTAAGAGCTTATAGTGATGTCAGAAGTAGATTAGCTCAAGAAGTCACCTCCAAGCCCAACTGAGAATGAATGTATAAGAGCCAAATCCTCCCCTAATGCTACCAGCACGCAATGACCATATACCATTGTGATGAAGAGCTAAGGCTCTTGATCAGACAAATAGCAGATATGCATCTTGGCTTTGTAGCTTATTAATTCTGTGACCTTGTTACAAATGTTGTGAAGTGGGGAGAAATATTTGTGATCATTTTTCACTCTCACCATTTTTATAAGCCTTTTAAAGGGGTTTCTAATCCGTTGGGGGATCACTTCATTCTTCATCGGATGAATTTTGAAATTCTGTTTTTTGCCAGGTACTGCATTAGAAGTTAAAGGGAATTAAAAAGATCCTGCCCTCAAGAATCTAGCCTAGTGTGAGAACGTATGCAACCAATCATACTTATTACATCTGTAATAAGTACTGTAATAGTAGCATGGGACCAGGTGCTGCAAGAGCTCAGAGGAGCTGGTGATTAAGTTTGTGGGCCGGTAGGGGGTGAGGCAGGTCATTAAAGCTACTAAAGTGACCATTTATTAAATACATACTAAGTCAAGCAGCTTGCTAATAAGTACATTTGTTATTTCAGTTAATTCTCACACTGCAAGAGTGTTATTATTCCTATTTTACAAAGGGAACTGAAAAGTTCAATAACTTGACCAAGGTTATATATCTAAAAAGTAATAGAGTCAGAATTCAAACTGTACCCACAAGCTCCCAGAGCCAATGCCTTAACCACTTTATTTCCTCTAAAAAGGTTTCGCAAAAGAAAGTTAACATTTCAATTGAACTTTAAAAGGCAAGGAACATTTTAGGAAATGGGGCAGGGGAAGGGGCATTCCAGGTAAAAGTGACTCATACTTGCAAGGGTTTAGCACGGGAGTCACTGGTATATTCACTGAATGGGAAGACTTACGTGAGTAGAGCTCAGGGTGTGTGGTCTGTCAAAAGGCAGGTAAAGTTGGAATACTTGGGTCAGGGTTAGCTTATTAAGAATCTTAAATGTTATGCTGATTGTTTAGCTGTATCAGGAAGATGACAAAATCGACCATTAATGATTAGGTGAATGACATGAACAGCTCTAAAAGGATGACAGGAATGCATACAGTGGTTCAGAGGGGAGAAGAGAGCAGAAGCAAGGCTGCTGCATTAGTCTGGATGGGGAAAGCCTGAACAGCGTAGCATAGGAATGAAGAGGATGCGATGGATTCAGAAAACACTTGGAAGATTAAACTAATAGAACCTATTTATTGTTGCTTATTGGATGTGGAGGGCAAGGAAGAGAATCAAAGATGATTACAAGATTTTTAGCTTACATATCTTGGTGAATGCTAACATTGTCAATTTACACAATAATATATAATGTTGTATACATTAGCAAAATAGGTGTGGGGGAGAGTCCAAGCATGCCGGAAGAATATCTTCTTGCACCAGGAGAACTTGGTTAAGGTCATATAAAAAATTTAAAGTTTTCAATCTTCTGCATTTTTTCAGATATACTAGAAGTTGTGGCAGGGAAAAAAATCCATTGGCTCTGAAACATAGAATGATTTTGAAATTTGAATAATATATTATTTGATGGTTGTATAGTTGTTGAGTTTGGTTTTTACTTTAGGCAAAACAAAACAAAAAAATATTTAGCATTTTAGTGTATAGATATATTGGGTAGAATTAAATGGAATGACACCTGTCCCCCATCCTCCCCACTGACGCAATCCTTTAGAAAGTTTAAATTGGGAAGTATGTAGATGACTTCCTATGGTTGGATCACTTACATGTTCAATAATGAATGTCATCTGACCTCAAAAGATAGGCCTACTATAGTAATCCCTTTGTAGATTGATTAAGACAGGTATATATAACAATTTTTCTCTTTTCTCATTTCTAAAATGATGTGTATATACTATAAGTACTCCAAACATGACAGAAATATACAGTGTAGTATAACCAGAAATGTATAGTGTAGGGCACTGCTTTACTGGCTTGGTCCACAAAAGGTCAATTTTTTAAAAATATTGAAATTCTAACAATTCCAGTTTAACACCTTGCATTCCCCCCAGACCTAAAGTTATGTTAGTAAAGCTTTACTGCATGCTTGGGGGATAACCAAAGAACAGCTCTAAAAGTGATTTACTTTGCCATCGGCAGTGATTTTTCTCAGGTTCATGAGCCCCAAATTCAATATCAGGGACCCTGTGGAGTTTCTATCAGGCTCCCAGATGTTGAGGCCAATTTAACGCCCATCAAGAAACTCTCCAAGAACTTTCATGCTCCAAATCCAGACCCAAAGAGGCTCTTTCTGTCCCACTCCCACACTGCTAATTCCAAGGCCCCTTCATTTTTCTGCTTTAAAATGATTGAGAGAGGGAGTAGAAGGTCAGTTACAGTAGAGTGGATTTCTCAAAGCCCAAGTTAGTTCATTTTAAATAGCCACACAGGAGCACTGAGAACCCTCTATCTAAATCTACATATAGGGAAGTATTTCTCCAATGTTTCAGGAGCCCAGCACAGCCAACACCAACCACGTTCAGTTGCTAAACAGAACTAATGATAGCTAACACTCATGGATCATTACTTTGTACCAAATGTTATTTTAATGAGTTTGCATTCAATCTACACAAAAACTCCATGAATAGATGCTGTTGTCATAATTTTGTAGATGAAAGAACCAAGGCAAACCCAGTGCAAATTTACCCAGGTAGGGGAAGGTAGAGCAGGAATGAAACATAGTGAGACATTGGTGCCCATACTGTTAATTCTACGATGTCACGTTTCTTAGAAAAACAGTCCCTCAGATTATAACGTCCAGATTTAGATTTCTGATGACTTCAGAGGTTTCTTCAAGATCAACTGGTGAAGAGTTTATCCTAGATAATTTTCCCCAAAGGGTACATCTCGGATTATATTGGATTTACCTTCTACCAGGAATCCAAACTATCCAGCAACCCCCAAAAGCTAGATCATTTACAAAACCAATGAACCAAAACATTGGAAAAGTGAAAATTCCCAGCAATTCTGCTCTGACCTCAACTCTGTTAATAGTCAAAGCCATGGATTTTGATTGACGTTACTTTTAAAACTTGTTCTTACCCTTAAAAAAATCCATATTTTTCACACTTCAATACGCAGCAGATTGAACATTAATATGGCCCTTCATAGCATGAGCAGAGGTTGGAAATATCTAAACCAACATGAAGAGTTTAGAGAAGGAGCCTTGCCTTTCTTATTTTAAAAAGCCAGAGGGTAAAAATTCATTGTTGATAATGTTGCCTAAATATTGGGCTAGGCCACACCCAGAGCCTTGTCCAGATTCAAAGATGGGCAGTAAAGACAACTTGGGCCCATTTTAAGGATACTTTTACCCAATTAACCAATCTGCAAATAAGCAGCAATACAAGTGTGTGAGTGGAGAGGTTCCAGTGTCTCCTTTGCTCTTTGTGGAAGGGTGCCCAAAGTTCACAAATTACCAAAGCACATTTCTAGTGAGGAATCATCACAAACTACCTCATAGAGTTTTATTAGTCTAGGATGGAGACCCTATTAGCACTGAGGATTTATCATTCAACTCAATAACTATTTACTGAGCGCCTACTATATGCAGGGTTCTAAGCACATGGGATACATCAGTGGACAAAACCCCAAATATTGTTGAGCTTACATTCCAGCAGCAGAAGCCAATCACTATAATAAATAAGTAAATTCTACAATACATTAGAAGGTGATGAGTGCTTTGGAGGAAAAATTGATCACAGTATAGAGAAAAAAACTTGGCAGGGAAGAATTTCCATTTTAAATATGGACGTCAGGATGGCAGAGTCAGCTTCATATGAGTGCAATCTGCAATTGCACGTGGCCCATGCTCAGAAGGGACTGAACTTGGTTTGACGTTCTAATGACATCCTGAAAGTCTTAATTTTGTATTTGAATTTCTGTGTGTGTGTGTGTTTAATGTTTATTTAGTTTTGAAAGAGCATGAACAGGGGAGAGGCAGAGAGAGAGGGAGACACAGAATCTGAAGCGGGCTCCAGGCCCGGAGCTGTCAGCACAGAGCCCCACACGAGGCTCAAACTCATGAACCATAAGATCATGACCTGAGCCGAGGTCAGATACTTAACCCAATGAGCCACCCACGTGCCCCTGAACTTAACGTTCTTTAAGTGAAGTCTGATGGAACAAGGGAGTTATGTGTATAAGCAGAGGGGATATGCACAATTTTTGTCTGTTGAGGTTCTACTTGAAAGTGTAGTACATAGGCATATTAATTTAGGGACAATTGTATTTTTAAAATATTAAGCTCTTTCCATTCAAGAAGATGGTATGATTTTCTATCTGGTTTTATGTCCTTCAGTGATATTACATAGGTATTTTCTGTTTAAGGTCAGCACATTTCTTTTTAATTTATTTAATTTAAATTGTATTGGAATTTATTCGCAGGACTTTTCTGAGAGAACAGCAGTTTCAATGCAAAGCACATCTTTTTTTGTATTAAAATCCAGCATTTGGGGGCACCTGGCTGGCTCAGTTGGGGCCACTTGTAACTCTTGACCTTGGGGCTGTACGTTTAAGTCCCATGTTGGGTAATAGAGATTATTTAAATAAGTAAATAAACTTTTTAAAAAAATTTTTTACATTTATTTATTTTTGAGAGACAGAGAGAGACAGAGCACAAGTGGGGAAGGGACAGAGAGAGAATGAGACACAGAATCCGAAGCAGGCTCCAGGCTCTGAGCTGTCAGCACAGAGCCCGATGCTGGGCTCGAACTCACAGACCTCGAGATCATGACCTGAGCTGAAGTTGGCCGCTTAACCGACTGAGCCACCCAGGCACCCCTAAGTAAATAAACTTTTAAAAAAATTCCTGTATTTTGTCCTTTTACTTATAATCATAGGAGAAGAGAGAAAATATTTGGAGAAACATACAACTAGAAACGTGTTTCCTGGCACATTGTATTCCTAGTTGTCCTTTGCTTGCAAGTTTATTATCAAACTTGTTGGAGTTAGATAAATAATCCCTTTCAGGGGAAAACAGAGAGATCAGTGAGTCTGAAAGTTAGAGTAGTAGTGGACAAGACAAAGTCTATATTGGCCATGAGAACAGACTGCTCTGTGGTTACTTGTTGGGATAGCCATGGTTGTCAGCAAGACCAAAGAGAAATAGCCAGAGAGGTCAATGACCCCATGGCCTTTTGGGTGGGGTCTACACATGCATCGCTGACACCAATGGCCAATGAGGACTGAATGCAAAGAGCAGCAAAAGCAGGAACCATAGGGGCTGATGTGATGTGTGGTCCAGGCTTGATGTGTGCCAACCAGGTGAAATGGAGCTCATCCCAGATCAATAAGGCTATAAGTCTTACTGTAAACCACAACAGACGTATTGAATCAGCAGAAGTATCTTCACCAGCAGTATAGAACATGCAAATACACAGAGATGGAACGGCCAGATGTAAAATGAGAGCAAAATCTGAAAAATAGCATCAGGGCAGAAAGAGGTAGATATTCTAGACTAAAATTAAGTGGACACAGAGGTACTCATAGACTGCTCCAGCCCAGCAGCATACTCCTGGAGACACTGGGATTCTCAGAAGGCAATCAGCCCAGCCAGGACAAGCATGGATCCAAGAGAAGATGAGGCACAGAGAGGAGGAGGTCTAAGACGGGTCTGAGAATGCTTCTTTCTGCTTTGGGCTATACGGGAATACCTAGCCATTAAGAAATTGTGGAGTATAGTGAATCAGTTGTGTCCAAATGAACCACTTTAATGGACATATGCCATCTACTCGTATAGGTATAATTTCTTACCAATTCATATTTCTTTGTTTACAGTGGCCAAGGCAGTCTTCATTCAGGAGTGAGAATAGAAACAAAAGCCTCTTCTGCACCCAGATAAATGTCAAGCCATGATAGCGGTTTCTATCAGGACACTTAACTGTCAGGCCCCAGTTTCACAGGCCACCGCAATTTGCAGCCATGGGAAGGCAGGATGGGAGGCTGTTGTCTGGATCCAGAATGGTAACACCACTCTTAGCATTCGTTTTTCAGCTGAGCATTGTGTGAATCGCAGGCAGGGTAAGAGTTGTGTACGTCAAACTGCATACACAAAATAAGAAAGAGGGAGAAAGAACTGTTACCAGCCTATTTTTAAACAAAAGGCATGAAAATGGAGGCTCTTGTGGGTATGAAAAAAATTTTTCCTTTTCATACATATTGACAGCCAGAGGGGGTTATTATTGAGAATATGGGTAAAGTTACTGCCAGTTTCTGCTGGTACTCATGTTTAAAAAGAAACTATGGAAACCAGGAGAAGGAATATTAATTAAGTTCACATTTGGAATGTCTTTGCCAGGAGTACATGAATGAATTCAATGAAGCAACCTGTTGGGTTGTAATTCAGTGTTTTGTTGGCAATTTAATAGAGCGCTGAACTTTTCATAAATTAACACTTTGTTTTAATAATCTTATTAAAAGGTTATTTTTTTGGTAAGATTACGCCTGAAATGTGACTTCGCTTTACA
Organism: Panthera pardus; assembly: GCF_024362965.1. NCBI lineage: Eukaryota > Metazoa > Chordata > Mammalia > Carnivora > Felidae > Panthera > Panthera pardus. The sequence goes on along the minus strand of NW_026526810.1, from coordinate 96,475,753 downwards.
TTTAAAGAAACTGTATATATATTTTGTCTTCTCACCATTTTAAATAACCTATTAATAAAAAATTTTTAATACAGTGACATATTAAAAATAAAAAGCACAAAAAATATAGACAAATAAATGTCTTTCCCCCTCTATCAGCCTTTCCCCACCCCTAATTGAAGAAAACTGCTATTAGTGTCTTGTGTATTTCTTTTAGAGAGATTATTTGCACTTCTGTTTCATACACATTCTCGGAATCTGTTGGTTTTTTTAGACCTATTACAATTCGTTTTAAATCTTCCCTATTATATGTATATATAGATATAGATATAGATAGATAGACAGATCTAAGACCTTTGATGATTACATCTTTGGTGTGGTTATTCATTAAGCACACATGCCTTTTAAAAGAATATTTTCTAACAGTGAAAGCAATATGAATGTCTGGAGCAGGTGACGCTAATGAGAAAATACAAAATGGGAAAATTATTCACCTGAATAAACCTGGAGAGTTTACAAGTAAAGCTTCACTGGTCACTGCAGGGTTTAAAGTTTCCACTTTACAATGTAAATATGTTGTGGTAGTCTTAGTTCTTGGCCTAATTTGCTTCCTTCTGGTGGGGAGGATAGGAGTGTTGGGAAAGTACTGACTACACTGAAAATCAGCTCCATTTAAATGTGAAGCTGCATTCTAAACACAAGCACAGGCTGCTGAAGGGCTCTGCACATTAAGCTGCATGCCTTGCTGAGGTTTATTCCAAATAGACAACAGCAGATGGTAACAATGCACTTCTCATAGATGGTAGGAGGGAGGCAGTCTTGTTTCAAGTAATACTATTTCTGGGCGATAATCCAAAATGTGCAGTAGGCAGAAGTTAAAAGGAAGCGCTTGCTTTTAGGTTTTTAAAATATATCCCTTAATCCTGGGTGATGATTGACAATCATGATTTAGAGTACGAGGGGCCTCTCTTTAATCTGGCAAGTTTGATGTTATTTGCGTATCTAGTAGGGCTTTTATTCAACTAAAACTAAGTGGAAGCCTGTGCAATTGATGCCGCATTTCAGAATTGATTCCTGGCCTGGTACTCTATTTACAGATTAGTAAGTACACAGGATCCGTCCTCCTCATCATCTTTTTGAAATTTAAAGGCTCTAAAAGGCACATTTACAATTAAAATGTTTCTTGCTGTGTAAGACTATGACCAGGAGATGACGTTTTTCCCTTGTAATTTAATTTCTTGAGCAAAGAAGCAGTCTGTAAGATTATAGTAATCCTGATTTGATTTTTAAAATATAGTATTAGCCATTGGTATTTACAAGTGATTCAAATGTTATCACTATTGACTTCGTGCAGTTTGCTGTAAGTTCTTGGGAGAAATTCTAGTAAGTTACCTCCAAGCCTCCTGCTCCTGTGTAAAGGTTTCCAGTAAAGCCTTTGTAAGGAATGGATCAATTTCAGCTATTGAATTCCTATTGTTTTATCGGTTGTGATAATAAATTGATTTAAGAACACACATTATTAAAATCTAATTAATTAAATTATAAATTCCAAAACAAAATATAAGAAAAGAAGATGCACAAGAATGAAAGACGAATTTTACAACAGTAACAATAGAGTAATTTTCATTAAGGCCCGTAAGTACTAGCTTTAACGTCTCTGTCACAGTTGCCTTAAACAAAACAAGATGGGCTTATAAGAAGTGAGAGAGAATTGTATATGAACCCCAAGTGATTTGGTGTTTAACCTGTGTTCCCGCTATGATGTCTTTAATTATGACTTGGGGAAAATTTTTAAGAAATAAGCCCATTCATTACCCAAAAAATCGGAAAACACAGAAAAGTTTAAAAAGAAATCTGGCCCTCAATCCCGGTTTTCAGAGGCAATCACTATCATGTATAGTCTTCTTTCTTTTTTTTTCCTTAGTGTGTTGCAAAGATCCAGATTTAAGGGCTAAAATGTACTTCCCAGGAGACATCCTGGCTGCTGGGAGCATGCAGAATTCAGAAAGGGTGCCTGGCAGCCTCTGCAGTGGGGGCGAGCAACACCATGCTACAGGTCTGGTCTGCGCTTTGTAGCTGTTATCAGCAGAGCTTTCTTCCCATAGAAACCCGGGTGATGGGCTCCTTTGTGTTTAGAATATATTCTAACCTAATAAGTGAATGTTGATAATACCTCTTTTTGTTAACATTTCAAAAGCCTGTTTTTGCTGCAGAATCATGTGTTTGATATTTAAAGTCTAACAAAATAAATCCAAGTGATAGAAAATTCTATGAAAATCATATTGGAATATCCATTGCAAACAGTTATTAAACCCAAATTTCCTTTTTGCCCTTGGTCTTGGGGTTTCTTGCCAGTGAACGATTGAGCGATTGCACAATGAAAACACTACTTGCCTACAGCTTTGCTCAATGTATTCCTAAGAATTGGATAGGTAACTCATCGAAGCTTAATGAGGATTTTCTGAGAAGTGTGGTAGGTAGACCTAAGTCTACAGGGCCAAAAATCAGATCTCGACTCCTCAGAATGCCATATCCAGGGAAAAGTCAAGGATCTTTCTCTCTGGTCAGCGATCGATGGCTATCGTCCCAGAAACCTATCTTGTCACACTGCTTTCCCTCTGCCTGGCATCCTCTTCCCCTCCCTACCTCCCACCCACACATCACTGGCTGCACATTTCCTTTGAGATGCTGTTCTGAGGTCTCCTGTGCCATGAACCGTTGCCTGCTGCCCTGGGCAAGGTCGCTGGCCCCTCCCTCTGCACGGCTAGGGTGCTTCACATACACACCTCTGATGCCGCTCTCATCACTATTTACTTATTGTCTGTTTCCCTTTCCTGTGAGCTCCCACAGCCTAGCACAGCATTAAAAAATGATTTGTTGACTGACTGAATTACTAAATAGATGAATAAACAAATGGATGGGTGAATTTGCTCGTGAGATAAAGGTGTCTAGCACCTAGTCTAGCAGCACAGTTCGTACACATAGTAGCAATAATAAGTCTCTGATGCTTATTACTCTTTGTGAAGAGTTAGCAGACATTATGTTCAGTATTTTAATGAGTTGCTCATTATGGTGACGTTATTATCCTATTATACATGGGAGGAAACTCTGATTAGAAGGAGTGAATCACTTGTCCAAAGGCATACAACCTGCAGCTCACAGGGCAGGAACTCAAGTTCAAGCTGTATTATTCCAAAGCCTGTGTACTTACTATTATCAGATACCACCTTTTTCTGCAACGGGCAGTCGATACTTGTTGAGTGAATGAATGAATCAATGAATGCTACTTTGCCTACGTGGGACTTTGCCTACGTGGGAAGGGTTTTAGTAAGAAGCAAGTTATAGTAACATTTGAACATTTGTTTAGCGATGTGGGTCGACGCTGGCAAGAATGCTTTTCTTTCTGTTCCTGTTTCTGTTTCTGTTCCTTTCTTTTCATTCTTTTTTCTTTTCCTTTTTGTTTTCTTTCCCCTCCTCTCCTCTCCTCTCCTCTCCTCTCCTCTCCTCTCCTCTCCTCTCCTCTCCTCTCCTCTCCTCTCCTCTCTTCTCCTCTCCTCTCCTCCCCTCTTCTCCTCTCCTTTTCTCCATTTTAATTTCTTCTGGAAGGTCTTCTACTTCAGTAGAAATGGAACCATGTTACATTTTGCTCTTCATCTTAGGAGGTATGTATGCAAACCCGAGTTCACTGGCAATATATTCTGTGATATTTTTAACACTTCTGTTATATTGTTACCAGGTGTCTGTCTGGATGGGACACCCCATAATCTGGCTTATATAACGATTGATATTATTATGATAAGTGCCAAAAGATCGAAGGGATCTATGCGGCTCAGTGATTCTCTCAGCCTTGGTTTTGAGGGTTGTGGTGGACATAATGTGTTTTTAGGAAGCTCAGCCCTGTGGATTAGAATGTGGAGCTTACATTCAGACTGATGAGACAAAATATATAAAGGCCTCTTCAGTGTCTGCCATATAAATATATACTTCCCTTACCCCGAACTCTCCTAAACAGGATGGCAGACAGAAAAAGGAAGTAGGGGGTTATTTCCAGCCTTGTCTAAGGAAGAAGGGAATCTGTGGATATGCTAATAGTTTAACCTACTTCAGTGGTTCACAAACTTGGCTTTTCTGGGGGAGTTTAAAAATATAACCTGAGTTCACTGGAGACACATTTCTAAAGTATATTTAGAATCCCCATTATGTTGATGTCCTGGGTTCCCACCCCACAGATACTGACCTAATTGGTCTGGAGTGTGCCTTAGGTAGCAGGAATTTTTTAAAGCTCCCAAGTGATTCTAATGTGCAGAAGAGTTTGAGAACCACTGGTCTGGTTGGAGAGACTACATCAGACATCAGGTAACTAATTGTCTTTGGCAATATCCCTCAACAACAGTGTCCTCTTGGACTGATCCTTCTGCCACTCCCAAAGTCTGATTTCCAGAAAGCACATCTCTACTTCAAAGGCAAGGAGAAAACGAGGCAGTGGGTATGGCTAAATATTTTCTAGAATTTCCAGATGGAATCTCAGGAAGTACTTTGTGGAGGCACTGCTTTGTTATATATTTTTGCTCTACCTTTATTCTCACTAACAAAGCCCTTGATCTTAATTTAATTTTCTAAGTTAAAGGATAGCCTGGACAATGGGAGTAGTCCATTTAGCAATCAAATATCTCAATAAAAATGAGTCCATTGGGATTATGACTTGTGGGGTAAATTAGTATGAGCCACCTCTTGAAGCTGGATCACTCTCAGGCACAATAATAAAACTGTGGTTCAGAGCCCCCAAAGCTGAGAAACAGATCCTACTTTCTCAGCGATCCTACCAAATTGCCACTCTATGAGAATTGTCCAGAAAGTGACGGTCAGCTTTAATTGTTCTCTTTACAGAAAGACCTGGGGTCCATTGCCACAGCATTTACCATGTTTCATAAGTTGGGGCCCCTTATTCCAGGCAAATGCTGGAAATCATAGGCAGGTATTTGAAGCAAGCCTATAAAAGAAAATAATCTGACAACATGGAGGAAAAATAGAGATAACTGAAGGGTCTCTGAGTGTAGGCAACATGAACACCAGTCAGAGGGTGGTGTGTGTGAGAGGCAAACCATGAGATAGAATGACCTTAAGCCAAATACACATGTTTGAAGGACCTTCCAATGACCAGTCCCACAAAGCTCACTAGTGGAGATGACAATCATAGGATACAGGGAGTGACTTCATAGTAACGCTTCTCCTCTCCCTCTAATTCTCCTCTACTCTGCCTTAATCTTAGAGGCTGCATGAAAATACCAATACTAAGGCTGTGCTACTATATGAAATAAAAATCTCCAGAAAGACTTATATAATAAGCCTACCCATTTATGTATAGATAGTGATCCTCAACCCTGGCTATGTAGAATCTGTTGGGGTGATTTTTTTTTAAATACAGAAGCCAGAATTCCATATCAGTAATTCTGATTCAATTAGTCCAGGGTGGAGCTCAGGCATACACACACACACACACACACACACACACACACACACACACAATAAAACCTTGGTTTGTGAGCATAATTCCATAATTTGTTCTGGAAACATGCTTGTAATCCAAACCACTCGCATATCAAAGTGAATTTCCCCGTAAGAAATAATGGAAGCTCAGATGATTTATTCCACAACCCAAAAATATTCATATAAAAATGATTACAATACTGTGATATAATACAAAATAATAAAGAAAATATAAAATATGAAGAAAAATAAATTAACCTGCACTTACCTTGGAAAACCGTCATGGCCGGTGTGAGGGAAACTAGAGAGAGGAGGGTTATTGTGTAGGATGACTTTCACTATCACTAACAGGACCACTGCTATCTATTGGCTCAACAGAATCTTTTTCTGCATGGGGGCCACTGTATATGCTCATATGGATGTTGACTACAGTACAGTATTAATAAACTCTTGTCATATACTGTATTTAATGTAACTGGCAATAAGACAGCAGAGGAAAGGGTCTATACAGGCAGGCAGCCTGACCTAGAATGAAGCAAAGCATTCCTCAGCTTCCTCTTGGATGGAAAAGCGAAGGACTGTCCATAGGTGCTTTGAAGTGACAAAAAATACACTAGTGCCGGTCGTGGGCATCTTCCAACATTCTGAAAAATCACCGATTTCTGCCAAACACCGTGGCCTGAGACCGAGCATCTGAGCATGGGAGACGATGACGCACAGTCCCACAGCAAGAGAGAGAGAGAGAAAGAGAAGAACCATTGGCTCAGTTGTGCTCATGTGATGTTCAGTGTCACCGACGACTGGTATTGCAAGACATCACTCATTTATCCAGTTAAAATGTATCAGAAATGTTTCCTTGTCTTGCAGAACACTCACAGAACAAGCTGTTTGCTATCCAAGGATTTTTTTTCTTTTTTAATTTTTTTTTAACGTTTATTTATTTTTGAGACAGAGAGAGACAGAGCATGAACGGGGGAGGGGCAGAGAGAGAGGGAGACACAGAATCAGAAGCAGGCTCCAGGCTCCGAGCCATCAGCCCAGAGCCCGACGCGGGGCTCGAACCCACAGACCGTGAGATCGTGACCTGAGCTGAAGTCGGATGCTTAACCGACTGAGCCACCCAGGTGCCCCGCTAGCCAAGGTTTTACTGTACGTGACTTTAATGTGCAGCCAAAGTTGAGAACCACTGGTCTAGAACAAATGTGAACATTTTGATCATATCCTTTCTGGAGGGCAGATTCTGATTGGAAAGGAGAGAAAACTGAGTTCTTGGGTGAAGGGAGGTAGGAAGAAGAACCTGGGGTTTTTATAAGAAGATGGAGAGGGTGGAGATTAGGAATGAGGAGATGGTGCTGAAAATAAACTTGTATTTGTCAGTATTGCCTAGGGCTGGCTCTGACCCAGGACATAAGAGAGATAAGGAAGGAGGAGAATGAGCTCAGGAGAGAAGTGTAACTTCATGAATACATATTTAAAAACTGTGTCGACAAGCATTCTCAACATCACTGGCTCTCAGAAACTGACCACTTTTAAAAGCAATTTTAGTTCCTGTAGTACTAATTCTTCCTGGAAAATCCTAAAATAAAAAATCCCACAAAATTTGAGCATTAAATATGTCTGTGGGAGCATTGGTGAGTGAGAGATCGGCTTAAGGATCCCTCAGGGATTCATGTAAGAATCTTGAAGTGTACCTTCAGTTAAATCTCTTATTTTGTTCTTGTGAGATCGGTGTATAAATGTCTTTCAAAAGAAAAAACAATCCTATAGTATCTGACTTTTATTTGCTTCTCCATCGTTTGCTGGCCAAACAGCTTTCCCCTTGCCTCATTCACTTCTTACTTTGCTTGGTGTGGAGAATTTAAAGTGCTTTGTGTTGGTTGTCCTCCTGACTTTTGTGTAGCACATTTTCCGGGGCTGCTGCTGTACATCTGTTCATGGCCTCTGAGAGGCAGTGTGGCATCAGGCATCAAGCTTGTGCAGCCTGGGTTTGAATCTCTGGTCTTTGAACTTGAGCACACCTTGCCGATTGCCATTTCCTCATCTGTAAAATGGGAACGATGCTACTGTCCTTGCAGGATTATGAAAACTGAATGACAATATATGTGAAAATTGCTTTGTAAACTATAACATGCTGTGCAAGGGATTTCCACCCCCCACCCCTCTTTCTTTGGCCCATCCTACAGGAAATACCTGTTAAACTCTTCAGTATAGCACGAATGAGGGCTGGATTGTTTGGGGATATATTTTAATGTGTCTCTTCTTGGTCTATGGATCATTTCAGAACAAATGCGCTGAGATCATCCTCTGGTCTGCCTGAAGCCACGTCTTGAGAGTCATTGTCAGCAGCCTCTGGGGATATCACTCATCGGGTGCTCTGCCCTAGAATCTGGCATCAGAAAGATTTGCATGGACTCCTGGATTTGCAGATCTGACCTTGGGCAGGGCTCCAAATTAAGCCACTGTAGCTTGTGATAATCAGTGAGCCATGTACCCTTGAGGATATAGGACCAGAGTTTCCTCTCAAGCTATCTTGGTGGCTTTGGGTCCACCAATATCTCAGCCCTTAAAGGGCAGATTTCTTGGTCTGTAATTCCCTGGGGATGTGAGAGACTCCCAAAACATCAACCCAAGGCAACCTCAGAGCTTGAGCTTCTTTAGTAAGTCTTGTGGTTGTTCATCAATATCGTGTGATGTAATCCGCTCTACAAATACAATTCAATGAAAAATATAAGGTTATGTTTACTCTTTTCCTGTTCTAAGACTGTCATCTTAATCTAGCACAGTGATTCTCAAAGTGTGATTCCCCAGACCACCAGCAGCGTCACCAAGGGAACTTGTTAAAAGTGCACATAAATTGGGGCACCTGGGTGGCTCAGTCGGTTAAGCGGCTGACTTCAGCTCAGGTCATGATCTCGAGGTTCATGAGTTCAAGCCCTTCATGGGGCTCTCTGCTGATGGCTCAGAGCCTGGAGCCTGCTTCGCATTCTGTGTCTCCTTCTCTCTCTGCCCCTCCCCTGCTCATGCTCTGCCTCTCTCTGTCTCTCAATAATAAATAAACGTTTAAAAAAAATGTACATAAATTATGAGCTCCACCCCAGACTTTCTGATAGAAACTCTGGGAGTGGGGCCCGACAAGCAGTCTGTGCTTTAATAAGCCTCACCACCCCCCTCCGCCCCCACCACCCGGTCATTCTGATGCCCACTGAAGTTTGAGAACCACTGGTCTAGAAGTCAGCTATCTAGGAAGCCTTGACAACTGTGTTCTCTCCTGGGCTCGTTAGAAGTAGAAACGATAATCTTCAGGGGCTTCTCTTAAGTCCCCTCATGGTAGTCACCCAGCAAAGGAGCCACTACCAATGACCCTGTGCTCCGAACACAGCCTGACTGGCTGCCATCGGGCTCTCCATCCAGCTGGCTGCACTCCCAGAGCTTTGCTTCATCAACTGCCTGGATTCAGCTGCTTTTACTATCAGGCCTCACAATTTTGGGAAGAAAGGCCTATGATTTCTCTTCCTGGGTAAATGTGCGTTCTGTTATCTGACCTCAAGAAATAGCATGAAATTAACTTATTTCCCTTACCCTTGGTTAAAAGAAATGTAATTTTGTTCTGTGGCTCTTCACACGTTTGGTAATATCTGACCATAAATAGTTTTAGGACTAGAGAGGGTCAAGCAAATAAAACAGCCTTGCCCATAGGCTGGGGAGAAAAAAATTCTGCCCAACAAATTTAAATTGCCTTTCCTTTGATCATAATGCATATTGGTGGCCGGGAGGAGGATAGTGCCAGTGTGCTGAAGGCTAAAATTTCCATTTCTATCATTTTTTCTTTACCCACTGGAGTGGCTATCTGAGACTTTTGGTCATACTTACTCTCTAAATAGGGTTCTGTGTCAGTTTCTGCTTTCAAAATGTGCTGGAAATCATAGGAGAAATATCTTCCTTGCTTTGTTACTGGTCTTGAACTCTAAAAAGGTTGTTTCACAGTCCTAATTGACAAGGAAAAGAGACATTCAGGGAACTACAAATTCAAAGGCAGTTTCCAACTATCGTTCGACTCTAAGATTCAGTGAGAGAGGTCCCATCCTAAACAAGATCCCCTCTTCATTTGGTCGTGAACTCAGGATGCCACTGTGTAGCAATGAACTCCTCGCCAAAGCTTTATCAGTAAAGCCAATATGCTAGATGTTTCCATTTCCTCGCCACCAAATACTTTAGGAGAGAGCTAGCGATCTTTGGCTTTCACCCCATTTTCGGTCAACTTTTGTCATCACTATTGGTCATGATGTGACAAGTGGGGGCTGAAGAAATAAATTGGCTGAAGTATGAGTGACAACATTACAAGGAAATGGCCATGAAGAGTCGTGTTCAACTAGCTGCTGGGTATTGGGTAAAAATGACCAATTCAAATCTATTCTTTTCCTGGCTTTGGTTGGCCCCACCTGTGTCTGTTTTTCACCCTGGCTTGTATTTCAGTGGGGCAGTTCTGGGTCTTGAGGCTATCTGGGACCGACAAGACAATGACAGCCGTTCCAAAAAGCTCCCGGGTAATTACCCCTGCTTGCCCTGGTCTAATAGTGGGAAACTGGGCTGGGAAGATATGGGATTTGGGGCTCCATGCTCTGCTTCCCTGCTTCCCAGCGTTTCCCCCTAAAGCTTCACCCCCTCCCCACAGAAGGTTAGAATTTGAGAATGAGGGCTAGAGGAAGACAGAAGTCAACGGCCAATCTTGGTACATCCAAACTAATGAGGGTTTTCTGTATTAAGATTGTCAGCACACTCCGGGTAAGAAAAGGCTCAATTTATGTTTGACCAATTGAGTTAAAAATACAAGTAACACACCCCTGGGAGAAAATGCTAATTTTTATTAAAAGTTTAACTTTTAAAGATTTATTCTTTATCTTCAACCTCATTTTATTCTTGCAACTTTGCCTTCTGGTAGGTTGGGGCTTCCTCCATGATCTACATTTTTCGGAGGAGGAACCTAGACACAGAGTAGGCAAATGACCTGTCTAGGATCACACAACTAGAGAGAAGCGGAGATGAGACCCAAATCACTGCTTGTGATTTCCAGCCCAAATCCTTTTCTGCCTCTACCTTAAAGCAATGTCAACTATATAACTGAGAGGCTGCAAACTTTATTCTCTTTTCCCTCAACCAAAAGAGTCATCCAAAAACGGTCTTACATCAATAAAACAGAAGCCCTCTTTGGAAAGGTTAGTAGAATGAACAAAATAAGAATTGGACTCAAAGAGGACACATTTTTATGCGTGTGCCCAGGGTTGTGGAGGTGCTTTTGTTCATAGTCAAGAGCCCAGCACATGCTTCCATAACTTCCCAGGCTCTGCTTTCTTCAACCCCAGCACTGTATGGGCTTGGGAAGCCCCCTTCCATCTCCCTGAAGTTCACAGGTAAAAACATGTTTCATGTTGTTCATTACGGATGTTTTAGAATTATTTTCTGTGGCTAGAAGAGACTTTACAGGGATGGTTTACAAACCTGTCTCATTATTACACAGTCAAATGTGAGTGTTTTAAACGAATAATTATTTAAATGAGCTGGAAGTGGTATTTTTTTTCCTCTAAGGAGAAATAAAACTTTGTCACTATTTCTGTCCCTCACTCTTTTCGCTTTACCTCTAAATTTTATATTAACCCTCTGAGTTGCTCTTTTTCTGTTATTCTTCATTATTTAAATCAACCAGGCAAATATGTACTCTTGCTAGTCTGAGACTATGCGAGTAAAGAACGATGATTTTATTTTATAACTTGAGTACCCCGGGGAGAAAAGTAACTGGCAAAAATGTCTTGACGTTAAAGTTCAAGGTTGATTGTTTTTCAAAGATTTGGCTGTGAAGTGTATGAATTAAAAAATCAGCTATTTGCAACAGTGTGTTCTGAATTCTGGACATCAGATGTGGTATGTTTATTAGTCTTTGAGTAGACATACCCAAAAGCTTCTTTTTGGTGGTAAAATCTGTGTTACAAGCTATTCATATAAACTGTCCCATATTATTCACCTAGAAGAGGGGGGTTGGTGAACTTCCTCTAAAGGGCCAGATAATAAATTTCTCAGGGCTTAAATGTGTGGAATAATAAGAAACATATTTGATCTTTGTCCAGGTTTCTGGCATAGAACTCCTAAAACCTTTGTCATCTCCTGAGTGATGGGATATTTGGTCTTTGACTCAGGTTCCTAACACAAGAGCTCCTACGACCTTTAACATCTCTGGAGCGGTAAGAGGGTCTTTTTGTATGCTAATGAGAGGACTGGTGGGCGGTCGGGGGCAGGGGGTTGTGGGGCGAGGAGGACACAGATAGCTTCAGGATGGGCGCTGACCGCCAGGAAGACCAAGCCATGTTTAGAAACTTGGAACTTTCAGTGACTCTACCTACCACTCCATCCTCTGGGGCTAGAGACTGAGTTAATAATCCATCATGCCTACATGATGACACCTCCATAAAAATCTCTAAACTACAGGGTTTGGAGAGTTTCTGGGTTGGTGAACACACCCACATACTGAGAGGACAGTGCACCCCAATTCTGTGATGACAGATGTGCCTATGCTTGGGACCCTTCCAGACCTTGCCCTATATGACTCTTCATCTGGCTGTTCACCTGTATTAAACTACCCTTTATATTAAACTAGTAAATATACCCTTTATATTAAACTAGTAAAACCTAAGTGTTTCCCTGAGTTCTGTGAGCCATTTTAGCAAATTATTGAACCTGAGGAGGTTATAACCCATTGATCAAAAATACAAGTAACAGTCTGGGGACTTGTGACTGGTCTCTCAAGTGGGGGGAGTCTCATGGGGCTAAGCCCTTAACTTAGGGGTGTGCACTAACTCTGGGTAGTTAGTATCAGAATGGAATTGTGGGACAACCCAGGTGGTGTGTGGGGAGTTGGATAATTGGTTGGGGTGGGCAAATACCCACACATTTGGTGTCAGAAGTGTTATGAGTAGAAGGAAGCAGTTTTTCCTTTGGTGGGTCGTACAATCTCTGTTGTAAGTACTCATTTCAGCCATTGTAGTGTGAAAGTAGCTGTAGATAATATGTAAACAAATGAGTGTGGCTACGTTCCAATAAAAGTTTATTTACAAATACAGACAGTAGGCTAGATTTTGATCCAGGGTCTGCGGTTTGATGACCTCTGATCTAGGCACTTCTTGGAATACATTTGTTATTCTGACCTACAGAAAATCATGTCAGATAAAAATTTAAAAATCAGCCAATTGTAGGCCAGAAACTTTATGGTTCTAACTCCTATGATTCAGTCTCCAGAACTATACTTTTATTTATTTATTTATTTATCGTTTAATGTCCATTTATTTATTTTGAGAGAGAGAGAGCAGGGGAGGGGCAGAGAGAGGAGAGAGAGAATCCTAAGAAGGCTCCATGCTGTCAATGCAGAGCCTGATGCAGGGTTCGATCCCACGAATCATGAGATCATGACTTGAGCTGAAATCAAGAGTTGGATGCTTAACCAACTGAGACACTCAAGTGCCCTCCGAATTATACTTTTAAAAGAGGGACTTTTTATCCTCTCATCAGGAATTAGGATGAGCAATTAAGAGAACTTAATTTAAGTGCTTCATTTTAGCATACAACTTTTAAATGAGGTATATTACTCAGGAAAATATGTATTATATATGTACATGTTTACATATATATTCATATATAGTATCTATATATCTATTTATATTTATATCCAGTATCCTGTGAAATCCTACAATTTTTCAAGCTTTATTTTTGGTAGTGACTTTCACAAAGAATAAGACTGGGTCCCTCCTTGTCCTTCTCTGGACTCCAAGGGAAACAATCATCCCAAACCCACCATATGTCTGTTAGTGATCCCACGGTTGATCTATTCCAGGTGAGGGCTGTCCATGGAGGCAGGCATGGATATCTGAGGCTCTAAGGCTGCCCCCAGCCAAAGCGATTGTTTGCCAGGTTTTTGATCAAATGGATGGTACAGGGATTGGTAATTAGAGCCCAGGTCATGAAGGCAAAGAAGACAGTTTGGAAGCAAATTTTATGAACCCTGGCCATCCGCTGGGACATCCCTTCTCAAGGGCAGCCTGGCCAGTGTTTACAGTGAATAGACTCGGTGGGTTACTTCGTGACCCATTCTAGGGATTTATAGGGTCCTGAAGGATCAATTCACCTTGGATCTCACAGCATGAAATTGACTGGCCAGAATGAAGGCCACAAAAACTGTCATCAAACCAGCACTGAATATCCTTTCATTGTTTGTTAGTGGTCATTTTCAACATGACTTGGGACTTTAGCTATCCTTCGAGGCAGTCAAGGTTAAGAACAAAGGCTCTGGAGTTCAACTGTCAGGCTTCGCACATCACCTCCACCGCTTACTAGCTACTGTAATGTAATGTAATGGTACTGTGTAAAATAACCTAATCTGTCTCAAATTGTTGACTCTGTAAAATAATCTATTCTTCTTTCTAAAACAGTGCGCGCCTCTGCCTGCCTCTTCTGCTGCCCAAACCCCCATCCCACATAGTTTCCTCTAGCTGCCGCAAATTGCTGGATGGAATCATATGAATTCTAAATTACTTTTGAAAATTGACATGACTTTGCTGTAAGCCAAACTACCTCATAAATTGTGTCAGCTAAAGGTCTCCCCACCAGTTAGTCTGAAGAAGTTTTTGCTGTCATATCTGTCCTGTTAATTTAAGCAGAAACTGTAATTAGATGTAAGTGGGTCTGTTCCCACAGAAATGAATGGCAGCATCTGTAGAGAGACAACTGTTCCAAACCCTTTTGGCTACCAGCGCTCTACAAGTTAGCAGTATGGAGCGAGGCCCAGATCCAGACTTCTGTCGGCCTAATTTTATATCTGTGGATGCACAACACTAAATCCAATATTTCTAATGCCTTGCTGTGATGGGTGCAAAGCCAAGCACATTCCAGACTTTTGTGCTGGCGACTCCTCCTGAGAAGGACACACTGTGTGTGTACAGGGTGTGTTTCTGTTTTCCTCGATCACTTAGCATAGATAGGAAAAAACAGAGGTTGTATAAGTAGCTATGTGCAAACCCCCACCCCCCCCACCCCCCACCAAAATCAGAAAAAGTAGTAAGTTGTGTTTATAACTCAGCAGTGGAATCACACAGATATTTTGACGAAAGATGTTTTGTTCCTTTGTTTACCTCTCTCAGAAAGGAATGAACTTCTTGTATTCTGAAAGGCTGGCCAATTGTAGAGTCAAGCGCCAGAGCCTCCTGTGCATGTGGGGATGTATTTGGGGTTGGAGTATCTATGGCAGACAGGTTTCTATCCAGGCAGTTAAAGAAATCTATATTGAGACAATGTATATTGTACTAAAGGTTCGATCGTGCAATAGAACTGGTAATTGTTGAATATTTACCCTTCATCCATACCACACTAGACACTGTGAGGTATACAAGAACTATAGAAAACATGATTTTTCTTCTCAGGGAACTTGGAATTTGGCTGGGAGTTGAAATATACAAGCTCGTTAGCAACACTACATAACATTGAGTATAATAGTAAGTAGAGTAAAACTAGCCATGATGAGAGACGCATGGCCCAAAAAATTCACTTGCCTAGATCCTGGCATCATATTGCAAAATTAATGAAATGACCAGAGTCAGGCTGCCCAACTAGCCATCTGGGAGTTCCAGGAGTCTGTGCCATCTGAATCAGTCCCGGTCCTGGCCACAGTTTGGTGCCACCTAGTGGCAGTTGTCGACTCTAGCCCGAGTGTACATGGAATGATGGTGGCTGGGCCTTGTAGTTGCCCGGAGTTCCAGGAAAGAGGCAGTGATTCCAGGAATCTCCCAGAGAGTTGACACCCATCACATTAGCTCAGTCCACGGAAACTGGGGACGTGGAGACCAACCTTGGTTTCCCTGCTTCCTGATGCGGTTACCCGCATAGGCTTCTCCTTCCCTTCCAAGCAGCCTGTCTTCCCACCCGCCAGCATCTTTGAGGACGGTGATGGGCAGACAATGGCAGCCAATCATTACTTTTATCATATTCAAATTTGCCTTTTCATGTTTAAAAAAAGGTTTTTAGTTTTTCTTTTCTTTTACAAACTTGGAGAGGAGTCATTCCAATGTTGGTTGTAGCAGCAAGGGTTTCTTGAAAGAAGTGAGGCTCACACCTCGATGAAATGTGAACTGTAGTTGTCCCAAGGGAGAGTGAAGACATTTCAGGAAACATAAACTTTACAGAAGCAAGTAAGGAATAACTCCTAGCTGATTTTGCAGTATTCTAGAAAACACTCACCTGGTTTAGCATGTATCTGCCCAAATAAAATCCATTTGGGAGACTTTGGAATCTCTTTGGGTGGTAGTAAGGGACAAAAGAGTCTATCACACCTGACGGCGTTCTCTGTTTTCAAAATATTTGATGGCCCCTAAGCACTTTTGTCAGTAAAGAAAAAAGCTTCTCTACAGGTAGATATTTAGCTGTACAACACATAACTTAGAACACCATCAGTTGTGACATGATTGAATGTGAGGATCAACACATGACAGAGAGAGAAAGAGACAGGAAGACAAAGACAGACAGGGGGAGAGAGAGAGATAAAAGTCGCCCTAATGCTCACCTAACAATTAAGTTACCTTCAGTTTTTCTAGTTTAAAGAATGGGCTTGGTGCGCCTCGGTGGCTCAGCTGGTTAAGCGTCTGACTTTGGCTCAGGTCATGATCTCACGGTTTGTGGGTTCGAGCCCCACATGGGGCTCAGTGCTGACAGTTCAGAGCCTGGTGTCTCCCTCTCTCTCTGCCCCTCCCCTGTTTGTGCTCTGCCTCTCTCTGTCTCTCAAAAATAAATAAACGTTACAAAATTTTTTTTAAAAAAATGGGTTTGCCTGTTAGATAAACACAGCAGCTTTGCCTGGAAATTTGATTTTAGTTAAGTCTCAATCAGGCAAACTACAGATACTCCAGGGATCAAGACAGGAAATTTAAGTTTATATCAATCACGTAGCTCATTTTTAGCAATGGTTTCCCTTCTGGTTGATTCACTTGTTATTACCTCTTCTCTTGGTGATTTTCCTATTCCTCCCCTATGGCTAATGCTTTGCTTTTTGTGTGTAGTGCATTTTAATCTTTAAAGTGCCATGCAGGCAAGAATTAATCTCTGGTGGAATTTTTCCATTTTGTCGATGGAGGAGATAGCAGAGGAGATGTAGATAGTCGGGGACTCCAAAGTGGAATGTTTTCAGAGCTGGGATTTGGTAAGCAGTCCGAGCCCTAGAAATCCTGAGGCAGCATTAACATATCTGTTTGTTCCTGGATTGTACATCCTCTCTTTTCTTTTTCTTTTCATATTTTTATTTAGATTCTAGTTAGTTAACAGACACTACAGTATTGGTTTCAGGAGTAGAATTCAGCGATCCATTCAGCGATTACTTACAACACTCAGTGCTCATCACAACAAGCGCCTAGTTGTAGATCCTCTTGAACCACATTTATGACTATATGTTGTGTATCTTCATGGAGGAAGGGGATGAGAGGCGACCAATGGATAGAATTAAATGATATGCTTTCAATTGGACCAATTGTAAAAAACCCACGTGCAAACAAGAAAAATGCTGATGGCCTCAGATATAATAGAAAGAGCTCTGAGCAATTATCTTATCCTTTTGGGGTGCAGTGCCCTTATCTATAAAAAAATAAAGAAAAAAGTATTTGCTGAGCAACTATGCATTACCATATATTCCTGATATTGAATTAGATGTATTCATCGTGGTCACTAAATTTCCCAAAGTCCAGTATCTTAGAGAAAGGAGACCCAGAGAGATGCCATGATTTGTTCATGATTTGTCATAGTTCATTTTTTTTTTAATGCTTATTTACTTATTTTGAGAGGGTGGGGGGAGGGACTGAGAGAGGGAGAGAGACAATCCCAAGCAGGCTCTGTGTTGCCAGCACAGAGCCCTACATGGGGCTCGAACTCACCAAACCATGAGATTATGACCTGAGCTGAGATCAAGAGTAGTATGCTAAACGAACTGAGCCACCCAGGTGCCCCTGTCATAGTTAATTTAACTGAACAGAACCGTCTAGTCCTGGGCCATAGATCCAGTGCTCTTTCTGTCACATTATTGCTTCCTCAAAAGCAAGGCTAGCTGATCTTGAAGGTCCTGGATGGCTCCAATGTAACATGGTCCCATGATAACTGAGAGGGTATAATTCAACGAGTCTGCATGGAAGATAAGAAATGAGTAAAGAGCTGATCCTCACTGTGATGGCTTATTGAGTTGAGAGCAGAGGTTCTCAACCTTGACTTTATATCAGCATCATTTCATGAACTTAAAAATAAATAAATAAACAAACAACCAAATAATAATCCTAATACTTAGATCTCGCTCCAGGCGCATTAAGTTATGAGGTCCAGACGTCAGTCTTTTCAAATCATCCCCGGTGATTTCAGCAGTCGAGGTGAAGTACAATGGCTTTAGACTTAGGAATTCGTACCAATGAACCTCCTTTCTTGAGGCTGACACACTCCTTTCTCCCTCTCCTACATCTCATCTCCTTTTGCTATTGCAAGCCAGTGGAAAGGACGGCAATGGTTAGCTTTCTTGCTTGTTCTCCTTACCATTTACAACAGAGCACGATTGCTATAGGGGAGGGGAAGAGAGAAAATTAATAACAACAGGCATGAACAACAAACATTGGCAACAGGTCTATTCCTGACAAAGACTTAGCAGTGCATAATCATGGCATGCCAAAACATTAGCAAGGAAACTACTCACGCGTGACTTGCTCCGGTGGCTTTGCCAGCAGATATCAACGGGCTCTTGGGAGTGGCTTCCACCCAGCTCTTCAGATAGAGGGTGTTGTGGCTTTTCTTTAGGGGAGAAACAAAAGTGATATGCAATGTCAAAGCATTCCCATGTTCAAAATGACCCAACACCATATGGGATTCTATGAGCTAGAAAATAGTTGATTAAAATTTCAACCCTCTTCACAGACCAAAAGGGATTTTATCCTCAAATCTGGCATAAACTGTGGCTGCTTCTAGACTTGGATTATATCCTCATGAAAATGGGTCTTAACAATTTCCATGGGTTTTTATTCAGAGTTAGGCTCCCTGTTTTGGAATCTGATTTCAAACTCTGACAGATGGAAATCCACACGTCTTGATAATAAACAATATGGCAGAGTTATAAGCAAATATCCAGATCACCTAATTAAGTGTATAAAATATATATTCATTTCAATAGTAAAGTGACAACAATGGGGCTGGGTAATATTTAGTAAAATATTTCCAGATTTTTCTAGATTTTAAATATGTTATGAGTAGTTTTAAAATGAACCAATCTTTTTCTGATGTTCTCAACTGAGTGAGAAAGGAACAGCGAATGTGAAAATGTAGATGTTTTTAAATTTAGAAGCAGTTTCCCAACTCTCAGATTGTCAGAAGGAATAAAGGTACTCTTTCATTTTTTTTCCAGCGTTAAAAACATTTTTTGATGTTTATTTATTTTTGAGAGAGAGAGAGACAGAGTGTGAACAGGGGAGAGGCAGAGAGAGGGACATACAGAACTCCAAGCAGGCTCCAGGCTCTGAGCTGTCAGTATAGAGCCCGACACGGGGCTCAAACTCATAAACTGTGAGATCATGACCTGAGCGGAAGTCAGATGCTCAACCGACTGAGCCACCCAGGCACCCCTCCAGCATTTTGAGTCTCAATTATTAGTTACCAACACAGCAGAAAGAAAAGCTTTTAATAATTTTTAACTTTTTTATTGTGAAACATACACAAACACACCAAAATATTGCTAAAATAAATTATGTTTAGCTTCAGTGATCTATCCACAAATAACATTTGTAGACCTACTCTCAGGTCAAGGAAGGTAGCAAGCCCTCCTACATTATTTTTTCCAGTTAGAAAAAGTCCATCGTTTTGAAATTCTATTTGAAGTGGGGTTTGAAAGATTCCTAAGAGGGAAACAGAAGGAAAGCGTGTCAATGGGAGATATTAAGTTCATCTGAGGTGTTGAGGAGTCATCTCTACAACAACTAGAACATTCATTGTTGCCTAAACAGATTTCTGTGCCTTTGCCCCTGCTCTTCCTTCTGTTTAGAGAGCCATCACCCGGTGGGATGTAAAAAAGAGTTGATAATACCTTTCCAGCCAGAGGCTTATATAATTATGGAATTTAAATATTAACTAAAGCCAAAGTAGCCCAGACTCCGTGTGGAGTTATATTCTTGAGAAGTCCAGCAACCACAGACATTTAAAGGAATTCTAATTCTTACTTGAATTATTTAAAGAACATTTTAGGAGGTATATTTCGTATCCCACACTGATAAAAAAAAATCCCCTCTCCCTTTCTCACTCCTTCCACACCCTGCAGCAGTTCTAGACTCTCAGTTATCACCTCGATCTCAGAAATAATTTCCAGACACCTCATACTGGGGTATTTTCTGTTCTTTATAGTGTGGACCAATTAAACCATTCATGCTTCTTTTTTAAAAAAAAGTTTTTCTTTCAGCTTTTCCCATCTCCTAGATTTCTTTTTTTTCAACAAGGGCAAGCAATGGAAACAGCACGGCTAGCAAGATTTTTTCCCACTCTCTTCTTTCTTTTGGATCCCCTTTCTGTCTATTCCTTCCTCAAATTCAATATGGCAAAGAGCCCAAACTGGCTTGGCTACTGAGTGGCTCAGTAGGTTAAGTGTTTGACTCTTGATTTTGGCTCAGGTCATGATCTCACAGTGGTGAGATTGAGCCCCATGTCTGGCTCAAGCTGGGTGTGGAGGCTGGTTAAGATTCTCTCTCTCCCTCTCTCTTTCTACCCCTCTTCCCCCCTAAAAAAAAAAAAAAAAAAAAAAAAAAAAAAAAAAAAAAAAAAAAAGCCTTATTCCAGAAATGATTCATTGACTTGAACTGAATTTTAAAAAACAACATAAATTGAATGTGAGTAAAGTTTCAGGATATTACATCTTAACCTCATATAATAAACAGGACAGTCTGTTAAATGGTTTAAAAGTATTGAAAGAGTGCCCTGTGTGGGTCAGGGTTGCAGAAAGTGTTACTTTGGCCCTGGGAGATTCCTGAAGATTTGTATGGTGGTGGCTGAGGGTAGGATAGGGAGAGAAGGGTCTGAAAGGAAGGAAAAAAAACTAAGTCATCTCTTTGGGTGATGGTTGTCTTCCTCCTGTTTTTTGCTGAGATCTTCTTCTTTCTCCACTCAAATCTGCAGGGACCACCTGGATATGGTCAAAACCTGCCTCATGTAGGAGAAAGCCAGAGGTGACTGAGATCAATCGGACCAGCAGGACTGAGGCCACGAAAATAGTCAGTGTGCAGCCACCACAGCCATCGGCTGTGACCACCTGTGTAGTAAATGTGGTGAGAAAGAAAAACTGACCTATTGAGTCATAGACCTGAGAGGTCAGGCAGACAGTGGGTGCTTCCTTTTTCTAAAGTGTCAGGCAACCTCAGAGAAAAAATTTGTAGTCTTCATACAAAATGGAGGGAGCGTGAAGATGAGGTCAACTGAGTCCACATCATGCGAGACAATGCCCAGATGTATAGCCTGCCTAAGAGAAAAGGAAATGATTTTCAGAGAACAGGAACAGAAAAGATCTAGAGATTTCATTTAATAAAACTTGTTTCTAAGCAACCCCATGGTGTGACTCAGGAATTCTGAAGTAATGCTAGAGTTTCTGAAATCTTTCTTATAGAACCACTCGGGAATTGTCCGTAATAGAAATGCCTAAATCTGATTCCACCCAACAGAGTGATCATGGCTGTTCACTCCAGCCGTGGCCCATCGGGGACTGCTGTTCAAGTGGTGTCCTCCCAGGGATGATACCACAGTCATCCTCCCATTGTTCCTGACTGATAGTACTGATTTTGAATTTGTAGTTCCTTAGTTTATGACTTCAGATTTATGACTGGTTGCAACTATTCATGCTCACTGGGCTTCATGATAGGACGGGTGGATTCAAGTTGCCCCCTCCAACTTCCCTCTTTTTGTTGGTGAGACCACCAGATTCATAATCTTTTTTTTTATCCTTAATGTCTCCATTTCCTTTGCCCCCCATATCCTATTTTAGATCTTCCTTTTCAATGTTTCTGGAATCCAGGACTGCCCTATCACTTGAGAGACCCAGGACAAGAGTAAAAGAATAGCGGTCCACATACCTAGTGTCTAAAACACCTAGCAGTTATGAAACATTGAGCTCACAAACTATTGAATAAGATCTAATCCCTTTTGCCTGGACAAAGAATACCTTCATAATGACACAATAATATGAGTACAGCTTGGCATATATGAGACTGAAAGTTGGCAGAATGTCAAAGACAACTGAAATGAATTATAATTGCATGTGGCTGGGCGTCTTGTTGGTAGGTTGGTAGTGTTTAGGTGAGCGACAAAGTAAAGATATACATATTTCAAAGGTAATGTACATATTTCATAAAATTTATTTTCTTCCCTTCATTTTAGCAAAATCACCAAATACGTTGCTATAATGAAGATTTTCACTCAATTTGTATTCCATTAACAGGAGTGACCTGTTATATTTTTAGCAAAAATATAAATTAAAGTACAAGTAAACATTAAATGGGAATGCAAGCTGGTGCAGCCACTCTGGAAAACAGTATGGAGTTTCCTCAAAAAACTAAAAATAGAACTACCCTACAACCCAACAATTGCACTACCAGGTATTTATCCAAGGGATACAGGTATGCTGTTTCAAAGGGGCACATGCACCCAATGTTTATAGCAGCACTATCAACAATAGCCAAAGTATGGAAAGAACCCAAATGTCCATATGTCCATCGATGGGTGAATGGATAAAGAAGATGTGGTATATATATATATATATATATATATATATATATATATATATACATACATACACACACACACACACAATGGAGTATTACTCGGCAATCAAAAGAATGAAATCTTGCCACTTGCAACTACGTGGATAGAACTGGAGGGTATTATGCTAAGTGAAATTAGTCAGAGAAAGACAAAAATCATATGACTTCACTCCTATGAGGACTTTAAGAGACAAAACAGATGAACATAAGGGAAGGGAAACAAAAATAATATAAAAACAGGGAGGGGGACAAAACAGAGGAGACTCATAAATATGGAGAACAAACTGGGGGTTATTGGAGGGGTTGTGGGAGGGGAAATGGGCTAAATGGGTAAGGGACACTAAGGAATCTACTCCTGAAATCACTGCTGTACTATATGTTAACTAATTTGGATGTAAATTTAAAAAAATAAACAAAATAAAATAAACATTGAAAAAATGAAAATTAATTTCAAAATTAAAATTAAAAATACTGCTCAATGTGTTTTCAAAAGAGAGTTATATTCTTCTAAAATGTTCAAATTTATCTATTAAAGTTAAACGGACAAAATACAAAGGGTGAACTTCTATGCTTTATTTTTTTAAACAATTTTTTAAATATTTATTCATTTTTGAGAGACAGAGTGTGAGCAGGGGACGGGCAAAGAGAGAACGAGACACAGAATCTGAAGCAGGCTCCAGTCTCCAAGCTGTCAGCACAGAGCCCAATGTGAGGTTCGAACTCATGAACCATGAGCTCATGACCTGAGCCGAAGTCAGACGCTCAACTGACTGAGCCACCCAGGCACCCCTGAACTTCTATGCTTTAAAGTAAAATTTTTCAGATAAAGCTCATCTTCATATTTAATTTAATTTACTTTTAACATTTTTATTTATTTTTGAGAGAGAGAGACAGAGTGTGAGCAGGGGAGGGGCAGAGAGAGAAGACACAGAATCCGAAGTAGGCTCCAGACTCTGAGCTGTCAGGTATGCTGTCAGAGCCTGACACGGGGCTTGAACTCATGAACCATGAGATCATGACCTGAGCCGAAGTCAGATGCTTAACTGACTGAACTACCCAGGTGCCTCTTAATTTTTAAAAATAAAGCTTATTTATTTATTTTGAGAGAGACAGAGACAGCGCAAGTAGGGGAGGGGCAGAGAGAGAATCGCAGGCAGGCTCTGCATTGTCAGCACAGAGCTCAGTGCAAGGCTCAAACCCACAGGACATGAGATCATGACCTGAGCCAACCCAAGAGTTGGACGCTTGACTGACTGAGTCACTCAGGTGCCCCCATATTTAATTTTTAAAATGAATTTAATTTTATTAACTGCTCTTGTCAAAATGAAATAATTAGCCATAGTGAAAAATCGTTATTACATACCTGTTATAGCTAGATCCTCAAACTGAAGGGTGATAGTTGTTTAATACTGCAAAATGTTCTTCAGCTCCCAGGTGCAATTGCTTTTAATATACATTAAACCACAAACTGGAGCACAAAGAGAAGCAAGAAAATGGATGCTTAACGCTAGCAGGAAAAGATTTGTTTTAAGCAGGAATTTATTGCATTCATGCTGAGAAGAAGGCTTTTTGTAAGTTATTGTCTTTTCTCGAACCTATGTACTCCTGCTGCTCAAGCCCTCTTGTACTCCATTGTTTGCAATGTAGGCAGGATCTCAACTGACAGCCTTCGTGGTTTGGACACAGGTGCCTGAACAGCACTGCATTTTGCTTTAAGAGCTTTAAGAGCAAGAGAGGTGGGAAAGCATTTCCCTGGGACCTAAGAGGTGTTAGTAGAGTAGACATTTAGGGTTATGGGTTGTGCTGTCCCAGCACAGAGCATTGAACCCAGAAAGATATGTCCATGTGCTCTTTACCAAAAATCTTTTTTTAATTTTGTGATATGTGGGGCCCTCTAAAGCTTGGGATCCCAGCCTTCTTGCCTGGGTCTGAAGGTGGGACTCTTCTGATATATCTCTTCCTCTCCATTTTTCAGTCCTGGTTCTAATTATCTAATGCCTTGGTATTTGAAAAGTTCCAACCACTTATGGGCTCTTCTCCTTCCAAGGCGTCTGAATCATCAAGGTGAATTTCCATAATATTCTGGGACCTATCAAGTCATTTCTTTGCCTTAGAACTTATAGTAGTTAACCTGTTGCTTACTAGATCAAGTTCCAAATGTTAATAGACTATCTCACATCATCAGATTAATTTTCTTTTTTTTAATGTTTATTTATTTATTTATTTTGAGAGAGAGGGAGAGAAAGAGAGAGAGAGAATGGGTGGGGGAGGAGCAGAAAGAGAGGGAGAGAAAAAATCCCATTCATGGTCCACACTATCAATGCAGAGCCCTACATGGGGCTCGATCTCATAAACTGTGAGATCATGACCTGAGCCGAAATCAAGAGTTGGATGCTTAACCGACTGAGCCACCCGGACGTACCTGGAATTAATTTTGGTTACTAATAAATGCCCTTTTGTTCTCTTTGTACCTCCCAAACTTATGATTCTTCTCTGAGTAACTTTGCCCTCTCTTTATCCATGTCATCTTGGCTAAGACAACTCCAAGCATCTTTTGGCCTATCCTTGTCACCCTCTGTTGGGTGGTTTGGGGAATGTTTTCCAGCTGGGTTGTATTATGTCTTCCTAAATATTAGTAAAAATAGGGTAATTTTATTCTTCTTTGGTCTTTTAGAACTATAATCATACTTTAAGTACAAGAGTAAATATTTATTTTTTAAATAGAAGTTTAAAAGTATATGAAGTACAATGTGAAACAATCTCTCTTCATCACTTAGACTCTTTCCCCAGGAGAAAGTCCTATCAATAACTTGGTTCGCAGTTTCAGACCTTCTTCCACGTGCAAATGCTTGCAAACATTTTTGTGTACACGTGTTTAAAAAGTAAAGAAGGTAACCATCCTAAACATTGTCTTGTATGATTTTCTTTGCTCGCATAACAATAATCATGGACATCTTTCCATGTCCACACGTCAGACTGCGTTATTATTTAGAAGCTGTATGTGACGAATATTACACGAATGTGATATCCCAACTGTAAATAGGTAGCATAATAGTGTGTATTTCAGAGAGTTATGGTGGGGATTAAAAAGGTTAAGACAACTGAAGTGCTTAGAACTGCATCTAGCACATGGTAAGAACCAATAAATTTTACCTACTAATAAAAACAGAATTAATAATAATTATTATTATTAATTTAAATATGCCCAATTCCTGCTGATAGACATTCATGGTTTTTTTTTTAATTTTTACTTTTATAAATAACGCTACAGTGAACATCTCTACATATACGCCTGCCCTCCAAATCATGCTAATCCATCTTTCCATCAACAGAGTAAAAGAACCCAGCGTGGCAATTTTTTAAAGTTCATTGTGTTTCCAAATTATAGAGAATTTGGAAAATATCAAAATGGCAAGAAACTTAACCCCATCTTAGCCCATTCAGAGATAAAATCACTATTAATATTTTAATATGGTTCATTGGAGATCACTTTATTGATTTACTTTATTTTTTTCACTCAATATTATAGAGAAAGCACTTGCCCATGACATTAAATGCTTTGTGCCATGAAATTACCATCATTACTTATGTAAATTTACTGTTTTCCAGTTGTAGGTTACGGTTACTCCTAATTTTTCACTATATGAACAAGTCTATGGCCGGCTTTTGAACATACATTTTGGCCCACATTTCAGTTTTACTTAAACATAAAGGATATAAACTTTGCACTGCCGAAGTGCTTCCCAGGAAGGTTGTCAGCAACATAAGAGAGTGTCTTTCCAGGAACGGCCTGCAGAAGTCAGCCTCCACTTTTCCAACCTGGAAACATTCACCGGATCGCGACTGCTCCTCCTTTCCTGGTGCTGGACTGCTCCTGGTGATCTCAACCTCATCGAATATTCTGGATATTCTCTTCTGTCACAAGACTCTGACGGTCCATAGGCTGGATTCTCGATCTGTATTCAGCTTATCTAATAATATCATTTCTTGCTCTTCACAATCTTCCTTTCAAATTCTTTCTGGTGACATTTCATCCCCTTTTTGGACATCATTTCAGTAAACCATCAAAAATTAGAACCTCAGCAAATCTAAATTCTGTTTTCTGTTCGGGCAGGGACTGGCTGTGTGACACTGGGAAGTAACTTATCCCCTCAGTGCCCCGGTGTCCTAATCAGTAAACTAGAGATATATGTAATAGGCTTTTTTGCAATACGATAGTCACGGTATTTTTGGAGTGAATAAAATCACTACCAAATGATTTGAAAGTAAAAGTTCCCTGGTAAGCGTGCCGGTAATGACCATCTATGGCTTATAATTTGCTTGCCCTGCCAATGTAGACGTCTACTTTGTTGATCAAGTTGATTTTCCCATTTCTTTTGGCTTTGAAGGAGACAGCCAGCACGGCCTTTACGCGGTAGTGTGACCTTACAACGAAGTAGGCGGTGAGAAGGGTGTGAAAGCAGAGAGGGGGTGGGCAGGTAATGGCTGTCAGGTGTGTTGATAGCTTTGGTCAAGAATTCACATACCAGGAAGTCAGACACGAATACCACAATTTCTGTAGCCACAGGCAAACAGTTTGTCAGTTCCTTTCTTCCTGCTTTCATCCATATGCAAGCAAGCGATAACATGTACTAAGTTAAATAATGCATGGTACTTCAACTATTCTTACTTTCTATCCTTTGGTTATTGTAATTACATGTAATTTTGTGACGGATTTTCTATTTTTTAAGAAATCGCACTTTTGTACTTGATCCAGCTAACAGGATTTTCTTACATTACTTCATAAAGAGACCATCTTTTAAACTTCTAATGTTATTTCTTATTCATTAGTACATTTGCCTGTGGGGTATGTTCATAAATGGGTTAAAGTTACAAAGTTATGCTTATAAAAGCTCATGGTAATTTGGAGTATCAGGAGGATTTATTAATTTTGAAATCTTAAAAGAGCAAAAGCTAAAATGAGATTGGATTAAGTATATTCTTGCATGCAGTTATTCTAAACACCCTTAAGGACCAAAGACTAACTTACAGAGGACATTATGCAAATGTGAATATATCTCTAAGTGCCTCGTAGGCTTGCTGATGTAATATTTTACATGGTTAGTTAAGTACATCAAGTAAAAGGTTTGACCTTGATAGAGTAGAAAGGTGCTTATTTCAAAACAAGTCAGTTGTTTCCCAGGCCATCGCAGAGCCATCAACATGAAGTGAATGAAATCTAGAATCTCATCATTGGTATCTCAGTCAGCTAAGCATCTGCTTCACAGGAAGCCAAATATATTCTTATAATACACTCGTATCCCCTATATTCATGTTTCCATCTAACTGTTACACGTGTTTGGATGCTTCTTAAGGACTGTACTGTTGCAATGTGGAGAAATAGATCCCAGAGGTAGCTGATAGCAAGAAAGGAAGTTAAAAAAAAATTAGATGCCCAGGTGTCATTCATACTCAGTTAGATTTTTTTTTTAGGGTGGGCCTGAGAATCATGAGCTTTTTAAAAAAGCTTCACCACATGAATCCCATGATCTGGTTTAGGAACCAACAGAGGCCTTATAAGCCATAATTTGACAGACTGATGCGGTATTTTTGTATCTTTCCTTTTGGCCACATTATCATCTCAGTACAGTAAGTAGATATGCTTT
This sequence comes from Panthera pardus, assembly GCF_024362965.1. Classification (NCBI taxonomy): domain Eukaryota; kingdom Metazoa; phylum Chordata; class Mammalia; order Carnivora; family Felidae; genus Panthera; species Panthera pardus. The sequence continues at coordinate 96,447,801 of NW_026526810.1, read as the reverse complement.
TCTGGTATTTATAGTTTCTATATTAATATGACAGGAAGAGAGTGTTAATGAGAATATTGTGATTAGACCCTAGGAACTCGGAACAAAGTGACCATTCTGGTACATTCTGGCTTACCCATTATTAATTGGCATCTACTTGTGGTGTCCATGTCTAGGGTTGGTTGAAAGTAAGGGAAGAGTCTGGGGAGAGATGGGAAAATGTTACAAAGGAAACTAGACATTCGTTACCTTACCTCTGCTTCAAGTAGAGTTTTTTTTTTCCAAAAAGAACTTAAATTCATGATCCATTAATTGATTATTAATCACTAATTTAGGTAAGCACTCACTTTCTAAAAACTATTTATTTTTGAGAGAGAGAGAGCTCAAGTGGGGAAGGGACAGAGATGGGCAGGGACAGAAGATCCAAAGCAGGCTCTGCACTGACAGTGGCAAGCCCGATGTGGGGCTTGAACTCACAAAGTGTAAGATCATGACCTGAGCTGAAGTCCTGAGGCTCAACTGACTGAACCACCCAGGTGCCCCCGTAAGCATTCACTTTTTAAAATTTAGTCAACAAATATTTACTGACCATTTATAGGGTCCCTTTGAGTTCTGTGGTTGCCAAGGGTCGGTGGTTTTAGGAACTATCTAAATATTCTCTGCCAAGTTCGTTAGCCATGGGCAGAGAGAAAGCAGAATATAAATCTGATTGACATATTTACTTTAGAAGAAATTATTCTGAATGTGTGTGGACCAGGAAGGATGCAAATTTCTGATTTTGAGCTAAATTTATTCTTTCCCATCTTAATAAGAAGTGTGTGTGTGTGTGTGTGTGTGTGTGTGTGTGTGTGTGTGTTTTATTTCTCTCTGATCATTTCTTTGATCATTTTAAGCGTCACTAATGCCCCAACAGACTAAAATGGGGACAATTGGCAGGTGGAGAAAATGGATGATGAAAAATAGAAGCAAAATGTAATTTCTTCCACTATAATTCTCTACAAGCTGTGTAAACTCTCCTCAGTTAAACAAACATTTTTAAAGACAAAGATTTTACATTTTCATCCAAACACCGCTGGTAACAACTGCTCACTTTCACTCTTTTGGAGCCTTCCCAAACAGCCAGGAGATTTGCATTTTCTTTAATAGTCTCAGCAGTATGCTTCCTTCCAAAAAGAGCAAGAAAATGAAAACCCTGCATTTCCCTGAATGCTGAGTAAAATAACATGACTATATTCCAGGTAGCCTAGTGGATAAATATGCAATTATTATTATTATTATTATTATTGATTTATACAGCAAACATCTCAAGCATTTGAACTTCACACACTATTTACAATGACATCACAGCCTGCATACCAATGGAAAAGTATCAGATTGTGTTTCAATGTCCTTCATATATGAGTGTGACTTACGCTATAGGAGTTCTCAGCATCTAAATTCAAACTAAATCTCGGGGCCATTCTCTAACGATCTGATTAAGAGGAGTCCCTTGTCTGGTTCACAATATACCACCAACTCAGAGTTCTCTACTCTTTGGCATGCTTTTATTTTGCTGATTATTTTTGTGTCCGTGAACGATGAATAGTGATAAAATCTTCAGTTCATCTCCATAGTATCCAGTGTGAGCTTGTGGGAACATCAAATGGCATGTTCACTGTATTTGAAGGGAAATTAAAAGTTTAAAAAAAGCAATTTAGGAAAATGATGGGAGGAAGGGGCACACAGCAGAGGGGAATATTTGTTCACGATCTAGATGAGAGTCAGCCGCAGAATCTCAATACAGTGGCTCCCAGAGAGCGGGCCTCTACCATGAACTGGCGCATTTGTTCCAAAACAGTTGATACTCTTGCACTTAATGGTGACACCCTAAGCAGTGACTCAGAGCCCAAATATTCAAAGTAGCCAGCAAAGGGCTTCTCTTGGACCCATTGTTGTACGTTGCTCTCCTAGGCATGATAAAAGAGGCTATCCTGTGTAAAGGGTTCGTATCCAAAATTCATAAAGAACTTACCAAACTCAACACCCAAAAAACAAATAGTTCAGCGAAGAAATGGGCAGAAGACATGATTAGACACTTTTCCAAAGAAGACATCCAGATGGCTAATAGACACATGAAAAGATGCTCAACATCACTCATCATCGGGGAAATACAAATTAAAAAACCAAAATGAGATACCACCTCACACCTGTCAGAATGGCTAAAATGAACAACCCAGGAAACAATAGATAATCGGTGGGGATGCAGAGAAAGGGGAACACTTTTGCACTGTTGATGGGAATGCGAACTGGTGAAGCCTCTCTGGAAAACAGTATGGAGGTTCCTTTAAAAATTAAAAATAGAACTACCCTACGACCCAGCAATTGCACTACTAGGTATTTATCCAATAGATACAGGTGTGCTGATTGGAAGGGGCACATGCACCCCAATGTTTATAGCAGCACTATCGACAATAGCCAAAGTATGGAAAGAGCCCAAATGTCCATCATCTGATGAATGGATAAAGAAGGTGTGGTGTATACACACACACACACACACACACACACACACACACAATGGAATACTTCTTGGCGATAAAAAAAAATGAAATCTTGCCATTTGCAACAACGTGGCTAGAACTAGAATGTATTATGCTAAGTGAAATAAATCAGTGAGAGAAAGACAGATACATGATTTCACTCATATGTGGAATTTGACAAACTTAGCAGGTGAATATAGGGGAAGGGAAAGGAAAATAAGGTAAAAACAGAGAAAGAGACAAACCATAAGAGATTCTTAAATACAGAGAACAAACTGGTTTGCTGGATGGGGGCTGGATAGGAGGGTGGGCTAAGTGGGTGATGGGCATTAAGGAGGGCACTTTTGGGGGTAAGCACTGGGTGTCACATGTAAAAGATCAATCACTGGGTCCTACTCCAGAAACCAAGACTACACTGTATGTTAACTAACTTGAATTTAAATTTAAAAAATTAGCAAGTCCAAATGAAATGTGACCAGTGACAGAAATATATTAAAGGATATGTGTACATAAAAAATAAAATAAAATAAAATAAAATAAAATAAAATAAGACAAAAAGAGGCTATCCTGTGAATATAGAATATCAGGAATTCAGAGGCCTAATACAAAAACTGAACTGACATAATTTTGTGTGGATTGTGTCTCCCTGACTGTCAGCTAGAATTGACCACCTGACTTCCAAGTTTCCCACTGATGCTCTCTGCCTACCCGCAGACGGCTTCTGTTCTAGATTCCCAAAGCAGGAGAATCGGACGAAGCCAGGGAGAGCAGCTGGTTGCAATAAAAATTCCAACTTCAATTAGATTAGACAAAAATGCAAATGTGCTTCATGTCGCCTGGAAGGCAGGCATTGCTGGATCCAGGACCTCAATGATGAGGCCTTGTTGTGTCTCTGTCTCTTGACTTGTGCATTTCTTCTGTTTGTTGGTTGGTTGGTCTTGTTCTTTCCTGCTGCCCAGAAAGTCTCACCAGGTGGAAGAAAAGGAGTCTACTAGCAACATTAATTCTATAGTAACTACCAGCAAAGCTACGGGTAGCATGTGTCTTTGACTCAAGTGATCCACACTGCATCTAGTGCTGGGCTTTCAGTGGCTCTATGTACTGTCTGTCCTGGGCCAGCACAACTTAACAGATTGATTGCTTCTTTCTTGCACGCGGCCTCCTCCCAGGAGTGTCCTGGTGAATGTGAGTGAATGGGCTGAGCTGCATGAGGGAGGCACAGGGCAAGTTTGATTCCTTGTGGGCATGTATGGGAGTGCCACTGGAAGGATTCATTGCACAAATTCCAGCTCTCAGAATGGAAGGAATTCTGGTCTGTGACAAGCTGTAAAGTCAGTAAGTTCCCTTGCCTTTTGCGTAGGCTGGTTTGGGCTCAGAATGCCATTCATTCATTCAGGCATGCATTCATTCATTAGTCCTTGAGTTGCTACCATGTGTCTGGCAGTTCATTGCAATTTATGTTGTTACATTGCTCTTGCCCTCACGTAGCTTACAATCTATTACAGAAGATAGACATTAACCAGTGAATTATCCAAATTACCTTCTCGATTTTGTTATGGTTCCAGCTAGTGCTCCCTCACCCATTGTCTGTACAGCAGCCAAACTAATCTTTTAACAACCTAAATCATGTCATTCTTCGGCTTAAAATTCGTCGATGAGTTTTTATTTTTCTGGGAATAAAATCTTTTTGATTTAAAAAATTTCCCAGCTTTGGAATGCCTGAGTGGCTCAGTCAGTTAAGCATTTGACTCTCGATATCGGCTCAGGTAGCGATCTCAGGGTCATGAAATTGAACCCTGCATCAGGCTCCATGCTAAGCATGGAACCTGCTTGGGATTCTCTCTCTCCCTGACTCTCTGCCCCTCCCCTGCTCATGCTCTATCTCTCTCTCAAAATAAATAAATAAACATTAAAAAAATTTTCCAGCTTTATTGACATATAACTGACATATAACATTGTACAAGTCTAAAGTGCACAGCATATGGATTTGATACATTATGGCGTGCAAAATGTTTACACTATAGTGTCAACTAATATTTCTATCACATGTCATAATTACCATTTCTATTTAGTGGTAAGAACATTTAAGATCTATCCTGTTAGCAAGTTTCAAATATCTAATACAGTATTATTAATTCTAATCACTATGCTGTACATTAGATTTCCGGAACTTATTCATTTTATGACTGGAAGTTTTTACTTTTTGACCAACATCTCCCCATTTCTCCTACTCCCTGGCCCCCTGGTAACTAGCTCTGTACTCTGTTTTTATGGGTTCATCTTTTTTAGATTCCACATGTACATGAGATCATACAGTATTTGTCTTTTCTGTCTGACTGATTTCATTTGGCATAATGTTCTGGGGTTCCATCCATGTTGTTGCAAATAGCAGAAAGTCCTTCTTTCTCATAGCTCTGTGTGTGTGTGTGTGTGTGTGTGTGTGTATATAAAACTTATATATATATATATATATATATATAAAACTTCTGTTCATTTGTTGATGGACATTTAAGTCGTTTCCATATCTTGGCTATTGTCAATAATGCTTCAGTGAACATGGAGTGCAGGTATCTCTTTGAGATCCTGTTTTCATTTTCTTTGGATGTATACCCAGAAGTGGGATTGCTGGATCATAAGGTAGTTCTATTTTTAAATTTTTGGGAAACCTCCGTACTGTTTTCCACAGTGGCTGCATCAGTTTATATTCCCAACAACAGTGCACAAGGGTTCCCTTTTCTCCACATCCTCACCAACACTCGTTATCCATTGTCTTTTTGGTGACAGCCATTCTAGTGGGTGTGATGTGATTTCTCATTCTGGTTTTGATTTCTGTTTCAAGAAATAAGATCCTACCATCTACCATGGCCTTGATGGCCCTCTGGGACCTGGCTCCAGCTAAGTGCTCCCCTTGTCCACCTCGGCAAGACCTGCCTCCTCTATGCTACTTGCCTGCTCCCACCCCTTCCCAGGCCTGACACTTGCCCTTCCCTTAGCTTTGCTTGTGAATAGCTCGTTGCCACCCTTTCTCCTGTAGGTCTTAACTCAAATGTTACCTCGAAGTGGCCTTCCCTTACCAGCCCGTATAAAGGAGCTTCCACATTACTCCCTTCCCAGCACACATCGCCATCTGCAATTATCTTCTTTGTTTGTTCTCCTCCTCAATGTCTGCTCCCTCCCAGAAGAATGTGTTCAGGGACCATGTTGGTCTTATTCAGGGCTTTGTCACGGGTCTGAACAACTGGTAAGCTCTCATGGCTGTGGGGGGATCTCTTTAGGAGCCACCTCCTCCTCCAGGAAGCCTGCCTTGGGCAGAATTAATTTCCGCGTCCTCGGTGCCGCCCCTGTGCTGCGTGCATACCTTGGTTACGGCACTTGCTATACGAGGCTGTAATTGCTCCTCTCCACACCTGGCTTCTCTGCTGGCATGAGATCAGGGACTAAGACTTATCGCTGTACACCCGAAGCCTGTCAGTGGCACCGGGGACACAGCAGGGACTCTGCTGCTTCGTGATGGAATGAAAGCAACCCCAGTTAATCAGCAATCTATATCTGTGTGTCTGTGTATTCCTCAGGAAAGGCGGGGGGGGGGGGGGGGGTGGAGAACCCCGGAAAGGAGCTCCATTCTTTCAGCTTTATTTGCTATATTGATGGGGAGGGTGGGGGGGCGGGTGAAGGAAAAGCTTTACGAACAGACTACAGAAACGCACAAACTTGCAAAGGAAGAAAACATGTTTTCAGCCGTTTAGATTCAATTAGCAGCCTGGGGTGGGTTAAAAAGAGAAAAGTACTAGGGGAGAGCCCGAAGACAGGTACTTGACAGCATCCCTTTAATGCTTTTCCTGTCCCTTGATGCATTGTCTTCTTGTGCAAGTATCAATATTGTGTGTTGACAGGGGGAAGGCATCATCTTCAAACTGTAATGAATCTAAAATGAAAACCAGCCACACAGTTGGCCAACACTGCTTTAGCACGGCACATCAAGAACACTTCCAGTGACAAACACTTTCAAGGGAAACAAACCAAACAGAAATTAAAAAAATCTCTGTGGGGTATAAATATGTAATTACACTCACACAGGGAGCATTTTATCAGGTAAACCATCCCACTTTGTTAATTGAAATGCTCCAGCACTGGGCTCTTTTGACAAAGCGCCTGAATATGTATGTGTAGGGTGTAGACACGCTGCCTCACCGCCTCAAAGCCGGTTTCCCCGGGCAGCTGGGAGGTCCGCTCTGAAGCCCTTCCCTTTTGTCCGTTTGCTTCTCTTTCCATCCAGCCGGACGTCGCCGGGATGCAACCTGGTCTGGAATTCTAGATATCTGTCCAAAGCCCAGCCAGTTTCAAAAATGAAGATGAGCACTTTACTTTTACATAGCTCGTTTGAAATTCATGGATATGCAATCCTCTCTGGTAATTTAGAACTGCGAAGGCGACCCAAAAGAGAGCTGTTCCAAGCATCTGCATTAGTAGAGGGAGGTCAAGAAGAACGCCGGGTGAGAATTTGCGCTCCTGAGCCCTGCGTCAGGCACTTCCCGCTGGATGCCTGGTCATCGGCCACCAACACGCTGCCGCCTCACTTTTCTCCTCTACAATCAAGATTGGTCTGTGACTGCTAAAAATTCCTTTCTATTCCTTTTTTTTTAAAGTGCTTATTTAAATTCCAGTTAGGTAACATGCCGCGTAATATTAGTTTCAGGTGTACGATACAGTGATTCAACACTTCCATACATCACGAAGTGCTCGTCCCAACAAGTGCGGTCCTTCATCCCCATCAACCATGTAGCCCCACCCCCTCCCCCACCGCCCCTCCCGCAACCCTCACTTTGTTCTCTATAGTTACCTGGTTCGCCTCTCTTCTTTTTACCCCTTTGCTCCTTTGTGGTGTTTCTTAGTTTTCCTTTCGATTCCAACAAGGTTTATGATCCACCATTTAATAGTACTGCCTTCTCTTGAGGTGTTTTTTTTGTTTGTTTGTTTGTTTGGTTGGTTTTTTTGAGCAATTGGACTATTAATTCAAAGAAATCTTTATTCCATGTTATGAAAGCCACCTGAGTGAGCCTGTCCTTCCCTCTTCTGGAGTGTCTAAGTGCCCTGGCCTGTCTTCAGGCCCTGCCTTGGCCCATGCTGTGCCCCAGGCACTGGAACCACCACTGAAGATTTACTGAGCGTTCTCAATGCCCTACGAACACAGGCTGAGGTCATCTGCAAAGGGGGAGACAACAGAGTGGTGTCTGGGAGTTGCTGGCGTAGGAATCCAAGTCCTAACACCATGTGGAATTTTCCAGACCTAATGTATTAGTTTCCTAGAGCCGCTGTAACAAATTACCACAAACCTGGTGGCTTATAGCAACAGAAATGTATTCTCTCCTTGCTCTGGAGGCCAGACATCTGAAATCAAGGTCAGGAGCTCCTTGAAAGTCTCCGAGATCGCATTTCTTGCATTTTCCAGCTTCTTATGGCTCCAGGCACTCCTTGGCTTACAGCTGAATCACTCCAATCTCTGCCTCCCCCTCCATCCCTGCCCATCACATGGCCTCCTTCTCTTCTGTCTCTTATGAGGACACTTGTCATTGGATTTAGGGCTCACCCTGGTAATCCAGGATGGTCTCATCTCAAGATACTTACCTTTATTCCATCTGCAGACATCTTTTTTCCAAATAAGGCAACATTCACAGATTCTGGGGATTTTAATGATGGCATATCTGTTTAGGGCCACCAGTCAGCGCTACACCTAATCGCTCTCCCAAGATTTCTAAGCCAGTGGTCAAGAAAGTCTGGGTCTAGCGATTAAAGGCTTACACAAATGATTAGCATATGATTCTCCCCAAACTACCTTAGCTTGTCATTTATAAGAGATTGTTAGAAATGGCAGGAATAAGACATGAATGCGTCTGGGATTCATGGCAGTGAGAGGAGAAGACAGGTATTAAGTCTGGTATTGAGCATTTACGATCTCTGCTAGGCACTGCTGGTACAAGATGTATGAGAGAGGGCCCTACCCTTAAGCAACTCACGGTGCAATTTAATGAAATGGTGTGAGAACAAGAGATACGTGGGGAAAAGCAAAGCAAGACGTAGTTCTAATGAGGTAAGCTAATAAGGTTTCTCCCCAGCCCTCAAATATTCCTTCCGAAACACGCTTTAGAAATGGACTACTTTTTGGGCGCCTGGGTGGCTCAGTCAGTTAAGTGTACAACTCTTGATTCTGGCTCAGGTCATGATCTCACAGTTTGTGAGATCGAGCCCTGCATTGCATTCTGCACTGACAGTACAGAGTCTGCTTGGGATTCTCTCTCTCTCCCTCTCTCTCTGGCCTCTCCCCTCAAAATAAATAAAATAAAAATAAACTTTAAACAAAGAAATGCACTACTTTTTAGTGGGTGTGGATGGGTGGAGGGTCAACTAGAGTGCCCCTTCTCGAAAGATGATCTGATCAGATCCTGTCACAAGTGGGATTCCCCAGGAAGCTGTATCTGAAATGGAGACTAACATGTAGGATATTCATTAAGAGTGCTCTGGAACCAACACCATAGTGGGGAAGGCAGAGGATGACTCAGAGGGACAAGTTGAGCTGGGAAACAGTCTCCGTCGAGATCTCAGTTGATCTCCGGGAAGCTCTGGAGAAAGGATGATCTTTCAGAGTTGCCCCTTGGTGGGGAAGGGCCTTGGAAGCACACATCAGTCTCTGGATATGTGTCGCTGATGTGAAGAAGCTCTCTTCACCCAGGATATTCCCTGAGAGGGTTGACACCAGGGGCTGTGTGCCAACAACACTCCCAGCGGTGGGGGTATTTGGTTCTTCAGCTGTGAAGGAGGATGTGGGCTGGCACATCGCAGGATCCACTACCGATCTGTGCTCAGGCTTTACCGGCCCCAAACTCCATGCCACCATTCCACAAGCTTTACAATTTTTTGAAGATGAATCTCATGCAAAGGAAGATGTTATCCACATAGGTTCTTCTGTCTGGCTCCATTCATGAGTTTTGTTTTGAAGAAGAGCAGGACCTTGCGCTGCAGAGCAGAGCTATGACCAGCCAAAGGGATTCGAGGGAAAATTAGCCCGATCCTTACAACTTTTCATTTGAGGTAGTGCTGGCTCTGCTGGGCAAGGTGACAGGATAGCGCCTCTGGGTGGCTTCTCAGCTGCACACTACTTTCTTTGTTTTACGTTCTCTCTCTAGACAAATGGGCATACAATTGAGTAATTCCTCCAAAGTGGGAAGGAAGGGGTTTCTAGTAAGTGATTCTGTCTCTGTGTCAGAATTTAGCAGAAGGAACATGGGGCTAGATGTCAGATGGACACTCAGTAATCATTCAACCCTTTCATCCATTCTTTTATCCTTATTTTCTGGAAGCAACTCGTCCTGGTCTGCCCATCTTCCCAGTATAATCTCAGAGGACTTGAATTTTCTAGTTTTATACCCTGTAACACAACTGGCTTCAGAGGCTGCCCTCTTTCAGGACAATACATGTACTCTTTTGTCTGCCAGAGTGGGTCCCGGTCCATATCCTCATAGGCTGGTGCTGCCATTTACGCACTGAGTGATCGTAGGCATATTAGCTCACCCCTCTGTGACATGACTCCTTCTGGAAAATGGTATACATACATATGTATACCTACATATACTTAGAGTATACGTTAATGGAAGTTAATATGTTGTTAAGCACTTAGCACAATTTTTGGCTCAAAGCAATGCTCAATGTTAGCTATTACTCACACCGTTATTTCATTTTTCACAATCATCCAGTTGTCCTTGGTTGGCATCCTCTGTGAGGCTGACAGTTCAGGTCCCTGTTTCCTCATCTTCATTGGCCCTTTGTCATTGCCAGTTCTCAGGCTGGCTTTTACATCCTCCTGCGTGGAGACTCTCTTGACCTCCCCAGTGCACAACCATCCTCCCTACCCTCAGGGCTCCTCTAGGGCTTTCCTCCTGGATAGCAGAGTTTACCCCCTGTGTTGCGTCATTAGTCATCCGGCTCCACATGCATTTTCACTCTCTCCAGAATCCAGGAACAAGATCATTGTCAGACTGAAAAAGAGATCAGACATTGGCAATGACAGACCTAAACCCATGGTACTGAGGTGAGTGCAAGGGAACAGGTAGCTGATTACAACAAATTCAAGTCTCTCAGCCTAGATGGATTATGTACCAACTACTCTGTTCCTTTTTTTTTTTTTTTTTTTTTTGAGTTTATTTATTTATTTTAAGAGAGAGAGAGGGAGGGAGAGAGAATCCCAAGCAGGCTCCACACTGTTAGCACTGAGCCTGATGCAGGGCTCAAACCCACAAACTGTGAGGTCATGACCTGAGCCGAGATGAAGAGTCGGACGCTTAACCGACTGAGCCACCAGGTGCCCCCACCCCCACCCCCACCCACTACTTTTCTTATGTCATTCCTTTCCTTGCTTTTTCCACCAGCACACCCTTCCTCTTCAACAGAACTTCCCAGAACCCTTTTTGTTTTCCTCCTTCCCTTCTTCTCTCTCTAGGCCCCTTCCTGACCCTGCCCCCTCCTTCCTCCTTCTCTCATTTCTTTCTTTCACAACTATTTATTGAGCAACTGCTATGTGCGGGGCACTGGAGACCCATTGGCGAGCAGGATGATAAGGCCCAGTACTCATGGCACTAGCAGCTCGACCGGAAAGACAAAAATCCACGACTACGATGTGGCAGGACCCTGAAAGAAGGTTTGGAAATGCGTGGGAGTGCACGTCGGGGACCCTGGCTCTTCCTCCCGAGAGAGAGGGAGGGATTTCTCAGAAACACCCTTTGGCCTGTATGGAGAAAATAAGACCTGAGAAAACTGGAGGCATCGTAGGCGGAGCTAAACACACCCTTTGCCAGTTTCTGTCCTCCTATTCTTAACCTTTCGTCCACAACTTTTACCTGCCTCTGACTGATTTCAACAAGTATCCATGGAATGACTGCTGTGTGTCAGTTAATACACTAAGAGCAGGGAATAGACCAGTGAACAAGACAGAAACAGCGTCCTGCCCTCAGGGAGCTGAAAATTCTAGCCTTAGCCTTGAGAGCAAGCCTGAGTCTGGTGATTTACAGGACAGTATGCGAGCTCCTAGCATTTTGCACGTAATAAATAATTTAATTCTCGTACTAGCCCTGTGTGGCAGGTACTGTTGTTATCCTCACTTTATTGATAAGAAGACTGAGGCACAAAGAGGTCAAGTAAAGGTCCTATAACCAGCTTGCATCTGGCCTCTGCCACTTAGTAGTTACGTGACTTTCGCTAAGTCACTTAATCTTTACAACAACCTTATAAGGCAGGCATTATTTCTGTCATGCACATTTCATAGGTGAGAAAACTGAGGCACAAAAAGATTAAGTCAGTGAATCCACCCAGAGCACTTAGCATGATGCCTAGCAATGGTTGCTATTATTATTATTCCTGAGGGGGGAGAAAAAAGGAAGAAATAAGGAGGTTCCAGAAGGCTGGAGACGAGGCAACACTATTCCAAATTTTCATAATTGTGTCCTTCTACCAACTATAACCTGATGAGCTGGCGTAGACATTTGGGTAAGATTCTGTTACATTTGACTGAAAGAGTTACTCGTGAATCACTTAAAAGGTCATGTCGAGCCTCTCCACCTCTCTTTCTCATAATGCTTCAGGTATGTTAGGTAGACACAGCTTAACAGCTATATACGAAGGGGGAAATGTAGACATTTTGACATACAACAGATGACCCATATTAGTCTGCTGAGGCCGCCATCACAAAATACCAGACTGGGTCCTTCAATGACAGACCCTTCTTTCCTCACAGTTTTGGAGGCCAGAGGTCCATGATCAGCAAGTTCAGTTTCTGGCGAGGCTTCCCTCCCTGGCTCACAGACGACCACTTTCTCGCTGCCTCCTCACATTGCCTTTCCTCTGAGGCACAGAGAAAGAGCCAGTCTCTTTTCCTCTTCTCATAAAGATACCAATCCTATCACATCGGGGTTCCCCAGGACCTCATTTAACCTTGATTATCTCTACATATGTAATCACATTGGGTTTGAAGACTTTGACATATGAATTTTGTCCAATATGAATATGGACACCACTCAGTCCATAACATTAGTCACTTGTGTGACTTAGCTGCAGAAAATACCAACCTTCAGTTAAGACATTGATACTTTACGTTAATAGAAGGACAGTGCCCCAAACGGTGTATTTTATGTCATTTGGTTACAGGTGCCTCACTATATGTTGGGAAGGGGAAAAGAAACATTTATTAGGCATATACTGTATTTGATACTTTACTTAGTCCCTATGACAATCCTGTAAGTTGTTGGTTCCCACTTGAAAAAAATTGATAAGCAATCTGTTACTTAAAATGATACTGCCTCTCCTACCAAGGTCAACCAGATAAGGAGGTGGGCAAGCTGGTCTTTGAATCAAAAGAGAGTTATGGGAATAAAGGATCTTGAAAAGAGAAACTGAGGGGGCGCCTGGGTGGCTCAGTCAGGCGCCTGACTTTTGATTTTGGCTCAGGTCGCGATCTCATGGTTCGTGGCATTGAGCCCCACATTGGGCTCTGCGCTGACAGCATGGAGCCTGCTTGGGATTTTCTGTCTCCCTCTCTCTCTATCCTTCCCCTGCTCTCTCTCTCTCTCTCTCTCTCTCAAAATAAATACATTTTTTAAAAAGCTTAAGAAAAAAGAGAAGACAAACTATGAGGAATTATATTGTAGATGATTATCCTTGGAAAGGGGAATTTCAATAGGCTCATCCAGTGTGATTCCAGAAGACAGTGCATAGATGAATTGATGGAAATTACAGGGAAGAAGATTTGGATTTAATGTATGCAAAAAAAATTTTTTTTAAGCTACAACTGTCCAAAATGGAATAAGTTATTTTTAGAAGGGCATGTCACGCTGCTCACTATTGGAGGCATTCTAAACTGGACACTCTTGTTGTGGGAGGCAACCAGCTAGAACCAAGCATCAGATGGACTGGAATGGAGAATGGGCTTAAATATTCTCCATTATTCCAAGTTTGGGGGATTTCCTGTTATCACAGAAGGGTTTCCACAAGAGCAAGTTTTGGTACATGAAATTCTAAGTACTTTAACCTCCGGACAGTGAAGTACTATAAGAAATTTATCTGGTACATGATTGTTGCTAAATATTTTCATACGAAAATGCTGTCGGTTCAATAGGAATCTATTTGAATTAAGTTATTAGAATAAAAACAAAACATGAGAGCCATTTCTATTTATGACAGCTGGGAACCATCTTCCAAGAATGCCCTTGTAATTGCATTTGGAGTTGCTTATCTAGGGCACATCAAAGAATTAGATGCAAGTGGTCATTGCACTAATGAAATGCTTATCTTTCTCTGTTCATCATGCTGAAGAGCTTTTAGAAATGGCTGATATTTGGACTCTTTTTTCATTATTAATTAACTAAATGGGCATCGGGGCTCCCAAGCTCTATTAAATTAAGCAAGACCTAGATTAATTCTTTTTCTGTATAATAAGTATGTTTGAAAGCTGACAATTTTCAACGTAGTCATAAAATAGGCCGAGGTTGGGACGCATCAAGGAACAGCACTCCTTCCTACAGAGATGCCCATCTTGTAAATAGTAAAAGCAGAAAGGGCTCTGATGCCTTGTTTTCCTGGGGAACCTGAAATTAAATTGACATCATTGCCTTTACAATAAGTATCTTCTATAAACCTGAGATACGTTTGGATTGTCACAATTCTCCGGATGTACTTGCACTTCATGTTTCAATTCTGAGTGTACATGGGACTGAAATCTTTTGGTTAAAATCAATTGTGAGGTTGGGGCGCCTGGGTGGCTCAGTCGGTTAAGCGTCCGACTTCAGCTCAGGTCATGATCTCACAGTTTCTGAGTTTGAGCCCCGCATTGGGCTCAGAGACAGCTCGGAGCCTGGAACCTGCTTTGGATTCTGTGTCTCCCTCTCTCTCTCTGTCCCTCCCCACTCACACTCTCTCTCTTTCTCAAAAATAAATAAACATTAAAAAAAATGTTTTTAATCAATTATGGGCAAAAATACTTCTGGATGCTTTGGCTATCCTACTCATCCAAATGTTCCTGGCAAATAAGCTCAATGGGCAAAAGCTAACATTCCCCAAGAGCTCCTAGCCTGGGGAAACTTTTGCCAAAACTTTATTTGTCCTTAGTAGTACCAAAATAAACACCGGCTTTATTAAGAAAGATCACAGCAAGCTTTCCCAATTGGAGAGCGCTGGGAAATAAAACAAAATTTTCAACTGAAATGGTTAGATCATTTCACTAAAAGACACCCAGATGGAGTAAAACTTAATTATTCAAGGGAAATTTTGGCTTCATGTGGCCTTTTGGTATGCCTGAGACCTGGAGGCCAACTTTTGCTTTTCTCAGCTCTGCTTTATAATATGCCAGAAAATTCCAGCCTCCTTTCTCAACGTGTATCTCAAGCCTCCTCTCCCTGCCCATCAGTCCTTTTTTTTTTTTTTTTTTTTTTAATCTAAAAGAAAGCTTCAAGCACCTGGTCTAGGAAAACACTGTATGGATCCCTCAGCATGGGAACTAATTATTTTAAGCCACATTGTTTGTTGTGTTTTACCTGCTGGGGTGAGCCTCACTTCCCAAGCTGCCACAGGCCAGCTTTTGCTCGGAACTCAAACATGTGTTGATTCTACCATGACCCAAAGACTTAGGGAGAGGAGCACATTGGTACGTTTAGTGCAAACCAAACATGATGTCAGGTTTTGACAGTTCCCTTTGAAGAAGTTAACCTTTGACCGAACATAGAGGGAAAAATTTATACTCAATTGAGTAACTTGATGCTGACTAGAGTGGTAAGAATATCAATGACGTGAATAATTTGAGGGATGCTCGAGGGCTCTGTGTTTTACTTTCAGAGACTCTCAGGTTGGGTCAAGTGTACAGACTGATTACTGCCTGGTCAGGAGGCAGTGAAACCTGATATACAAATGCACCTGCAACTTGATAGACTCCAGGTGTAATCTTTACAAGCAAATTGCTTCTTCAGAACTGTTGTGTGAAATTGCTTTTATCTACTTTTCTTTGGGGATGATGGGCCAAGTGAAGAATCCATAATCACAGTGTTCTGTTTGGATCGCCTGTGGGCCCAGTCTATGAAGTAAACAGTTGTGTGGTGACTTCTGAGGGGCTCTGAAACCTCCTTTCTGGAGGTTTCTGGGAACCTCCCAGTTCCCTCAAAACATCTTCCTTGCTAACCCCATGAGGACTTAACATATTTGGACTCGTGATTCTCAGGGTTAGGATGAATGTTTTTTCCCTGAATGGTAGAAGGTCACGTACTTCTATTTTCTTCTCAGTGGAGAGACCTCATCCACCACACTTCACTCAGTAACCCAAATTTCTTATGCTATGATTATCTGAAAGAGGAATCATACCCAAGGATGTCAAATATGCCGAGCATTTCCAACCACTGTTCCCACATTTGCCTGTGGCAGACATTACCAATCGATCTCGATCCTCTTTCCAGTTGAGCCAAACCCAGGGCTTTCACGTCCTTTTAAGATAGTTCTGTGGGAAGCCACTAACCAGCCTTTGGTGTTGGGGCAAGAGAAGAGACCTATTTCCCATTCTCATTTTAGGATATCAAGTCCTTCACCTGCATCAGTTTGTTAGCCTTGTATCTAGTGACCTTAGAGAGAAGGTTCATGGGACATGATGTGGATTTTTCTCTTCAGTAGTTTTTCTTTTTAAAAAAAATTTTTTTATGTTTTTATTTATTTTTGAGATAGAGAGAGACAGAGCATGAGCAGGGGAGGGGCAGAGAGAAAGGGAAACACAGAATCCAAAGCAGGCTCCAGGCCCTGAGCTGTCAGCACAGAGCCTGAGGTGGCCTCAAACTCACGGAGTGTGAGACCATGACCTGAGCTGAAGTCGGATCCTTAACCACCTGAGCCACCCAGGTGCCCCCCTCCCATCAGTAGTTTTTCTGACTCAAGTTTTTGTTTCTTTTTTTTATATACTCATCATCATAATATATGCACCAATTTTGTATTCTACTTTCTGTTTAACATGAAAATTTTATTGTAATGTTATTATATATACTTGATACATATAATGTTAAGGGGATGCATACTATTTCATATAATTGGTATTATTATTTACATAACTATTTCCTCATGTTGCACATTTAGTTGTCTTCTGATGTTTTGCTACTATAAATTATATGCTATATGACAGAATTAGTTTTTACATATAGGGATTTTTCCATATTTGGAGATATTGCCTTAGGTTACATTCTTAGAAGTGGCTTATTGGATCATGAACATTTTAAGACTGTTAATAGATTAGTCAACTGCTTTCCAGTGGTTATATTAATTTATAATCCCACCATGTATGAAACTACCTAATTCACCTATTTCCTCCCTGCCAACTTTGCATGTATTTTTAAATTTATAGAAAGCAGTGTTCATGGCAAGTAAGTTGCTTTTCTGGGACTCCTGACATCTGATGCCATGCTCTGTCATCTGCTAGGGGACTGTTGAGGTCACCCAACTCCCCAGGGAATTTACAGCTCTCCCCAAGTTCCCTAAGCATTGGCCTGTGAATTCCCCTCTTGCATTGGCCAGAGACTACCATTCTTTTTGACAATATTTATAATTAACAGCTTGGTTCTCTGTTCCCTGATCCTTTGTCTTCTTCCCTAATAAGAAGAACAACAGTCACTAATCTTGCTACTACTGTCACTTATTGAGTACTGGTTATGCATTGAGCATGATTCCAAGTACTCCACATGTAACATTTTATTTTATTTTATTGTAACCCACTGAGATGGCTATTATCATCCCCAATTTACAAAGGAGTGGGTGACTGAAACTTAGCGAGCTCTGTAAGTTCAAGAGCACTCAAGTGTGAGGTTGAGTAGTAACTGAGAAGTGAATGGAGGCTCTATCTTATTTCTTACCCCAGATTTTTAGCCATTCTATATAATGTCTCCATGTCCCTGGGCCGCCCACCTCTAGGCCCAGTCCATTCACTGACTCTGAAACCAATATAGTCCTAACTTGAGCGAGATGAAGGAACTCTAGCCCAGCACCTGACGTCACTCTTGCTGCTCTCCCAGCTCTAATCTGGTACTTGATTTACACTAAATGGACTTCTGCTCAGTGATATCGCTGAGAAGTCATCAGGGGGACTAGGCTAATGAGAACATTTGCTAAAGTGAGCTTTGCAAGCACTGAATGGTCACCTCAAGGTGGTGACATAGTGTAGATGTTTTCTCCTCTATATAGTAAAATCTGGCCAACTTCAGCTCCCCTTCTACCTTCTCTTGTCACCAACTCTCCACTTTGTTCTCAATTCCAGTGACCATGCTCTTGCCTCCGTTTTTCATGACTGATTCCTGGCCTTGATAGACTTTCTATTAGGTCAGTTTCTGTAAGATCTGCAAAGGGATAGTAAGATTTGGCTATTATGTACTAGCAGGAGAAGGGAGACCCCACATAGAAAAGATCTCGAGGGTTTTAGATTAGGGGCAGAATATAAGTTTAAGTTCATTGACATGAGTATTTTTACCTGTGACTCAGGACTTAATATTATGTCATGTACTTGTAAAGCAAGTCTAAGAGTTTTCTGGGATAGTTCCTTAATATCTGAATTTGAAAATGTTTCCTGAAATAAAGTGGAGATGTCAGAAGTTCCTTGGCATAGAGGAGGAGGTCAGAAGGCTCAAGGGTGTGAAAATTTTAGAATGTATTTATGATGCATACACTCACAACCCATCACCTGACTATAGTTCCTGGGACAGTCTAAAGGGTACGGTATTCATTTCAGTATAAGAAATTCACTGGAGAGGGAGGCACTCACATCCTTGGAGCAGGGTTTTCCACTATTAGATGGGATTAATGGGGCTGGGGAATGGCAGGGATCAGGTGGAAACTTTAAACTTTCTATCGTAGATACTGTGGTACTCTACCCAGGGCTCTATTCCAGGGCTAGTGCACCCTGCTGCTGGGAATGTTGCTGGCTAACAGCTCAGAGATGTGTCTAAATTTGGGAAATGCTACCCTCAAGGTTATGCCCATTCCCTGATGTTTCCAGAGAACCCAGTCTGAAATAGTTGGTGTCACAAGTGTCCTAGGCACCAGACTCTAAAATCAGATTTTGGAGCTGGATGGTCACCAGCCAACAAGTAATAACTCTATCACTGATAGTAGGTAGAGTGTGGCTAGCCCCTAGCATGCTCTCACAGTGTAATTGTGAAAACTTTCACCAGTGGGCAATTGGGATGGGAGACCAGTGGAAGCGGACGCACTATCTCGTGCAATGTCTCTAATGTGTAAGAGGCGAGGGAGAAATGATTCTATGAAGACAATGGAATTGTGTGGCTATTGTTGAGTGCCTCTGATGAGTTGAAGAGAGAAAAGGTCAGGCTCTAGTGATTAACAACCAATTCGAGGAAAAGGTAAAAGCTAACGGGCCTGCTTGTTGACATTTAAGTGGCCCCTCATGTCTTACAGCCAAAGTATAGGTGGATGGAGTACCAGGCTCAGGACTTAATCACGAAAGAAGTAGAGCTCACACCAAGGTCCGAGTGCACCCTGTGATTTGAGATGGAGCTATCTAGGTACATGTGTTTGAAAATAGAACTCCCAAGTTCCCCAGAGCTAGCAGGCCTATAGAAGGGGGCCTTCCTCCTTGTCAGGATATAGTGGAACCTCATGACTGGAGAACACGCTGAAGACTCAAATCATGCAGGTGCCTTAAAAGACCATGCTATCTCCCTCTTCCCTCCCTCCCTATGTTCCGTCTCCCTCCTAATTACCACACCAAGAATAAAGATCAAATCTCAGCATAGCTTGGCTGGGGATGTGCTAGGTTGAGTAAGGAGGAGACACTAAATACAGAAGGAGCTGTGGCCAGGTTAGTATGCTTGGGACTGGTTCCTGGAGGTGCTGACTCAGGAGAGTAGAACCTAACACTGAGTAAGGGAGAGTTTGAAATGGAAGTAATCTCTTGTGAAACAAGATTTGATAGACCGTCAAAGCCTCCAGAGACTACGCTAACATAGCATAGGAACGCTATGGTAGGTCAGGGATGGTAATGGAGATGCTGTCACAGAACTGGACTCTCTGAGAACAAAGGGGGATTATAGTTAGCAGCCTTTAAACATCAGAAGCAAGCTAGGTACAATTACTGCAATTAGTGGCCAGGACAGAGTGGTGGCATGGGGAGGCCTTGACCTGCAGGGCACCGTGAGATGGGTAATTACCAGGAGCAGGCAGGGCCGCTGCCACCCAATGGGGGCAGAGAAGAATATGGTTGGTGCTCGGTACACCCAATGTTGTGTCTCTGGTGCTTCCTGGTCCGATTTTAACAATCAATGGACAAGCGCAGGAGCTATGGCCTGAAAAGGGCATGATAACCAGGGAGCCAGGTCCCTTAGGGATGAGAGTCTGGATTATCCCACCAGGCAAGCGCCTACACCAGCAGAAACTGAACATCAGTGTTGGAGGAGGGCAATGATGAGTATTAGTTATGGCCTCCTAATTACACACAAATTGTCCAATCCGTGTGAAAGTAGACGAGATCGGATGAATATAGGTGGTATGCACATGGGCTCCTAGTAGGTGGCTAACAGTTTGGCTGATTAGTGAGGGGACCTAGAAGGAAGAGAACTGGGAGACCAGTGACGAGCAATGCTGAGGAAAGAGGTAAGCAGAAAGCCTGTGGGAGTGCCACAAAGCATGTGTATCTTTGAGTGTATTGTGAATGACCTCCCCAGAAGAGGCCCTTAACTAACAGGTGAAGAGTTTGACCCAGCCTGTGGATGTTAATCAGCCTTTCTTCTTAGCCATCCTGATGGTTGCTGAATGACCCATGAATATAGTGATCGCGTAGAAGGGATCGAGGCTGTGCATGGCCCTATACCATGTGGGTCCCCCTCATTAAGTCTGAGCTAGCTTCTGCTACCGCTGAGTCCACCCCCTGGCAGCAGGGATGGTCACTGAGCCTTCAGCCTGCCATCATTCCTCAGAGAAGCCACATGGTGGTAGTTCAACCACATCTACCCCCTTACACCTGGGAGGGGGTAGCAGTTCATCTTACTGGGGTCAACCCATACTTTGGATAAGAGTTTACCTTGCCCGCTTGCAGAGCCTCTGCTAACATTACCACCTGATCCATCAACATCGTGTCTCCCTCAGAGCGCCCCAGGCCCAGAGACCTGTTTTATGGCAAAAAATAAAAATAAAAACGAGAAAAGAGCTGTGAAAACAGACTTGTGGCCAAAGGATTACCATGTACATCATCACCCAGCAGTAGCCTGCCTGATTAAACGGTAGAAGTCTCAGCAAAGGTGTTGGTTGACTTGGGGGCAATATCGTGCATTATTGGAGCACTGTCTTCTGGGAAGCGGTAGGTGCATTGCACCACTGGCTGATATATGCTGCTTTATCTCCGATATATGGGTCCATGAAGCAAGGTTGAAAGTAACGCTGTCTCTACCGACTGTCACACCCAATGACCCACTTGGGAAATTTGTGCTTCCTGTTATCATGATATGTATATATTACACACAACATATATGTGCACATATGTGTTTGTGGGCACACACGCACACATATATATAATGAATATAATGACCATGCTGTAAAGCATACATTCAAAACCCTGGAGATTGCAAACATGCCTTCCACTTAAAGCAGCGTGTTACATTTATGCTGATTTAATCATTAACGTTAGTAAGAGGCCAATTATACTGTTCAAGAGTTAAGATGTTTTACGAGAAAATGACAAAAAGATACATGTAATCATTGCAATGCCAGTTTACCATCAGATAGGATGTGCAATAATCCCTTTAGCAAGCTTAAGCTTTTACATATTAATGGCAATAGTGGAGAGCAGGAAGGTGCCTTTTACGGCATCGCGGAGGCCCTTACAATAAAGAAATGCCTCTCTACTTGGCCCTATTACTGGAATGTGCTGGGAGAATAATGCTGTTCCATGGGCCCGTCCCTCCCCGTCCCCATGGACGGGACCCTCCCCGTCCCACCCTACTGGGACCTGGGGTGGTTTTTTTTTAAAGCAATGCTGTATAGCAATTAATAATGAGGAGGGAAAAAATTCATTTAGACGTTTGGCAACATCTTTGTGGCCCTCAGTATGGGTCTCATATAGAGTAGATTTGCCCTGCAGAGAGACTCTGGCAACGCTTTATTCTTAAACATACGATTAACCAGCTGCCAGAAACAATGGAACATTTAAAACTTCTATTCCGGGGACCAAGTTACCATCTATAGGTCTCAGAGCTACTGAGATTACTTAAAAATGAGCTGCAGGGCACAATACATGTTTCCTCATGCGTAAAACAAAGCCTTTGGGTTAGATTATGGTCTCGACAGTCCCCTTCTGGACTACAGTACCTCACAATGTAAAGGCCAACAAGGTAGCAAAGAAAAGCAACCTGTTGACTAAGGGAAGTGAGTAAGAAACTAAAGAAAAGAAATCAATAATAAGTCTAAGGAAAAGATCTTTCTTGGTTAAACAGCTAAGTCTACTCTCATCCATTCTGAAAGATGAACCGAGGAAATAGCTGAAGATATTCATTCCTGGGAATTGAAATACACTGGACGAAGTATCTGTTTTTTCTCTTGAGCTTGAAAATTATAGAGACGACAACCCAAATGCCAATCCAGAGTGAAAAGGATAACTGTAAGTGGCAGTCTATTCAGCAGCGACAAGGAGCAAGAAACAACACAGGTAAATCTCACGGATACGACGTTGTGAGAAAGAAAGCCAGGAAACAATACATAGTGTGTGATTCCACTTGTTACCGTTCAGAAACAGGATCGCTGGTCTCTGTTGTTTGGGATGCAGATAGAGGTGGTGGAATTGTAGGGGAGAAGGAAGGCGATCAACATCCCAGAGCTCAGGACAGAGATTATCTCTGGGAGGGGTGCAGGATGGGGTTATGGTAGAGAAAGGGTCCGCGGTGCTCCTAAATTGTGTTCCTACATTCTTTTTCTCGGCCTGGATGGTAGTCACATGGCACTTGCTTAATCATTGTTTGTAAAACCTTACAAATGCATTTTATGCCCTTTTCTGTATATACATTGTTTCGCAATACAAAGTACAGAGGGAAATATGCTTAAAAGCATTGTACACATTACCCAGAACTATTTAACTTTAACGCTTGGTCCTTTTCAAGATAACATAAGTGGGACCCTACAGATAAAGGTGGAGTCTCCCTTATGCACTT
The DNA here is from genome assembly GCF_024362965.1 of Panthera pardus. Lineage (NCBI taxonomy): Eukaryota > Metazoa > Chordata > Mammalia > Carnivora > Felidae > Panthera > Panthera pardus. The sequence goes on along the minus strand of NW_026526810.1, from coordinate 96,425,096 downwards.
CCCAGCCCTGCTCTCCCCCCACCCCACCCCCTGCTTTGAGGCGGCTACAACATGAACTTGGTGTTTATTCTTCCATCCTTGTTTTTATACTTTTCTACACACGTGTTTCCGTGAAGGCCATATTTCCTTGCGTGTGTTTGAACTTTATATCGATTCTTTGATGCATGTGTTATCCTGCCAACTTGCTTCTTTGCTCGGCCTGGTTTGTAAGATCTATCCATGTTGGTACACGCAAAGGGCACTCTGCTTCTCCGTGCCCCAGTTTCCTCATCAGCAAATGATGATGATGATGATAATGGGTTTTTACGAGGTTGAAATGAGTTAGTATTTACAAAGTATCTGGCACACAGTGAGGGCTATATGTGCTTCCATAAACCATCCAGGTAATTTATTAATTACCTAAGCTAATGAATTTATCTAATTTTACCTGCTTCATAGAGGGCCAGCATTGCTTTGTCCACTTATTTATCTTTTTCTCGCTGATGGACATTTAGGGATTTCCAACATTTGGAATTATAAACAAGGCTGTAACAGACAGCTATATATATCTTCCTTCCTTTTATTTTTTATTTTGTCTTGATCCCTTTTTAAAAAAAAATTTAAGTTTATTTATTTATTTTGAGAAAGAGAGAGAGAGAGAGGCAGAGAGATTATCTCGAGCAGGCTCTGCACTGTCAGCACAGAGCCCAACGTGGGGTTCGAACTCACAAACCATGAGATCATGACCTGAGCCGAAACCAAGAGTCAGGCACTTAACTGACTGAGCCACCCAAGAGCCCCTGTTCCTGTCTTTTAAAGACATCTTTTGGCCTACCTGGGCCAGTGTGTTTTCTGGCTCTGACTTTGATAAGAGTGGGAGGGAAGGCCCAGAACAGAGCAAGGCCTCACATCTTTGAAATTCAAGGGCGATTATGAAAGTCTAGGGTCTTTAGGGAAGAGAGGAAACACTGACTGCTGGGCACCTAGTGTTAAGCACTTGGTCTACGTTATCTCATTGACATAGACAACAAATATTATGCCCACTGCTCAGATGAGGAAACTGAGGCTTGAATAGTTAAAGAACATAGTTAAGGTCACCCAGGCTGTGAGAGGAGGAGCTAACATTCAAAAGAACTAATAAAAAGTGGAAGGAATAAAGGTCAGGCAAAGATGGAATAGTAGCTTGCCTCACAAGGGGGAATAAAAAAGGCTAACTACACGGCCCCCAAAGCCCTGTGTCCCCGAAAAATCCTATCGCGCTTCAGCTGAGGCGCAGGCAGGGTTTCTCCCTCCAGATGACCCTGCGCCTGGATCAGTATCTTTGCCCAGCTCTGCCCTTTGCAAAGGCCCAAATGGTGCCGGGGGTTTGCAGGGGGTGGAGGGGGAGATGAGACAGGGTGGGAGAATAGAAAGGGATATGCTACAGAGATGATTACTGAAAGTTGACAGCTGCCAACCACACTGTGTCCCTGGCAACACCTGTTGAGTCTGCCGCAGTGGTGGAGAGTCAGATGAAGAAAGACAGCTGTATACACGCCAACCGCAGCAGGACGCTGGGCCGGGCTCGTGCTCTGCCAGCAGAAGATGTGCCAAGCTCGCTGGCCCTCATTCAAATGGCTGGGTGTCGACTGGGTCTGCCAGCTAGTAAGCCCGGGGAATACATTTGCATTAACACCGCTCCCCACCTCCCCCTGCTCCTCGTCCCCGTCCCTCCCCCGACGCACAGAACATCGCTCCTCTTCCCAGAATGTCATCTTCAGGCTGCTTTTCAGAACCTGTATTTCAGTGGAACATGAGGTAAGCCAGATGCTGTCCTGAATTGCCTCGAAGGGAGCCAGCGTGGGCAGTGGAGAGCAAGACAAAAAAACTCCATTTCAGGTTTTTGGCAGTTGGCTCGAAAAATATGCTGGGTAATTTTAATTTTTGGGGTGTGTGTGTGTGTGTGTGAAAAGAAAGAAAGAAGAGAAGGGGTTTTACATTTTATCTCATGCAAACATTATGCTCACCCAGACCCTTCCTTTATTCACACACCTTGAAATTTGGGGGATTCTCAGCTAAGCTGAGAGAGTTTCACAATTGCGGCGGCATGTTTTAGGAAAGTTTGGTTCTGCCTACAAAATTGCTTCCGGAGGTGGAGAAGTGTCAGATATGTCTAATTTCTTCTTATCTTTTCTCGAGACGCCAAGGATACCCTTGAGGAATGAGAAGTCTCAGATCTGGATGAGGGAGTTTTTTCTCCGCACAGACCACTGTTTGTGATTTAGAAAAGAGATCTGTCCTATCTATCTATCTTTCTCTATATTCTGGCGTGTATCATTTCATCCACTTCGGGCCAGCATGCCGTAGACATGGGGAGAGAGATAAAGCCTTAAGGAGGACGGAAGCTTTGTGGATTACTGTTTTCGATAGCCTTTCTCCCAGAGGTCTTAATGAGTAACTAGACCTCAAATGATACAAATTACCCCGTTCTCTTTCCTGACCTTCTAACATCGCACCTGTGCACGCACGCACGCACGCGCACATCACGCTTCTTGAGAAAGGTTCTCTCTTCATCTCAGTGTAGGGTTTGTGAAGGAAGATCACTAACACTCTTGATACCCTACTCTCTTCACGATGATAAGTCTTTCTTGAGTGGCTTTCGGCTGAAACCATAAGTCACATCACAAACTCTTAGTCAAGCACCATGTTTGGAGTCAAAAAATTTTATTTTAGGAATTTATTTCCCAGCTATAATAATGGCACGTGTACAATGACATTCAATGCAACATTTTTGCAAATAATCGCAAAAGACTAGGAAAACCCTAAAGGCCCATCGTTAGGGCACCTGATAGTACATCTATACAACGAACACTATGTAAATGTGAAGAAGTGTGAATTAGCTCCATACGTGGAGACGTAGGCCAACTTTCAAGACACATCAAGGGCAAAAATCAAGGTGTTGAATAACGTGTGTGATGTGTTACCATATGTGTAAACATAGAAAGCATATGTATGCTTATCTATACATAGACTATGTCTCAAGCATAAAAAAGAAGCACTTAACAGTGGTTATCTCTGGGAACGGGGGCCAAGTGATCAGATACACAAATTTTACTATGTATTGTTTTGCATTATTTTCATTTTTTCTGCTACTGCGTACATACACCACGTTTTCAAAAGCGTGAAAAATAAATGAACAAACTTATTTCTCACTAAGCTCTGAAGTTGTGTACTGGATATTTAATTCAAAGTTCTTTTTGGAAAAATGTATTTATTTAAATTCAAGTTAGTTAACATATGGTGCAGTATGGGTTTCAGGAGTAGAACCCAGTGATCCATCCCTTACATGTGACACCCAGTGGTCATCCCAGCAAACGCCCTCCTTAAAGCCCATCACCCATTTAGCCCATCCTTCCCATTCCCCTCTAGCAACCCTCAATTTGTTCTCTGCATTTAAGAATTTCTTACGGTTTGCCTCTCTTTTTGTTTTTATCTTATTTTTCCTTCCCTTCCTCTATGTTCATCTGTTTTTTTCTTATATTCCACATAGGAGTGAAATCATATATTTGTCTTTCTCTGCCTGACTTATTTCGCTTAGCATAATATGCTATAGTTCCATCCACATTGTTGCAAATGGCAAGATTTTATTTTTTTTGATTGCTCAGTAATATTCCAGTGTGTGTGTGTGTGTGTGTGTGTGTGTGTGTGTGTATCTCCTCTTCTTTATCCATTCATCAGTCGATGGACATTTGGATTCTTTCCATAATTTGGCTATTGTTGAGAGTGCTGTTGTAAACGTTGGGTACATGTGCCCCTACAAATCAGCACTCTTGTAACCTTTGGATAAATTCCTAGTAGTGCTATTGCTAGGTCATAGGGTAATTCTATTTTTAATTTTTTTGAGGAATCTCCACACTGTTTTCCAGAGTGGCTGCACCAGTTTGCATTCCCACCAACAGTGCAAGAGGGTTCCCCTTTCTCCACATCGTCACCAACATCTGTTGTTTCCTGAGTTGTTAATTTTAGCCACTTTGAGCCATGTGAAGTGGTATCTTAATGTGGTTTTCATTTGTATTTCCCTGATGATGAGCAATACTGAGCATCTTTTCAAGTGTCATCTGGATGTCTTCTTTGGAAAAGTGTCTATTCATGTCTTCTGCCCATTTCTTCACTGGATTATTTGTATTTTGGGTGTTGAGTTTGGATAAGTTCTTTATAGATTTTGAATACTAACCCTTTATCTGATATGTCATTTGCAAATATCTTCTCCCATTCCGTTGGTTGCCTTGTAGTTTTGGTAATTGTTTCCTTAGCTGTGCAGAAGCTTTTTACCTTGATGAGATCCTAACAGTTCACGTTCACTTTTGTTTCCCTTGCCTCCGGAGACTTGTCTAGTAAGAAGTTGCTGCAGCCAAGGTCAAAGAGATTGCTGCCTGTTTTCTCTAGGATTTTGATGGCTTACTATTTCTCATTTAGGTCTTTTCATCCATTTTGAGTTGATTTTTGTGTATGGTGTAAGAAAGTGGTCCAAGTTCACTCTTCTACATGTCGCTGTCCAGTTTTCCCAGTACCATTTGCTAAAGAGAATGTCTTTTTTCCATTGGATATTCTTTCTTGCTTTGTCGAAGATAAGCTGGCCATACATTTGTCGGTCCATTTCTGGGTTCTCTATTCTGTTGCACTGATCTATGTGTCTGTTTTTGTGCCAGTACCATGCTGTCTTGATGATTACAGGTTTATAATACAGCCTGGAGTCCAGAATTGTGATGCCTCCAGTTTTGGGGTTTTTTTTTTCAACATTACTTTGGCTATTCAGGGTCTTTTCTGGTTCCATACAAATTTTAGAATTATTTGTTCTAGCTTTGTGAAAAATGTTGGTGTTCTTTTGTTTTAAGCTAAGTGTGATTTCGCACACATCTACTTTGACCATTATTACAGATTAGTAACTTGATTCGTTAAATGTAACTGTCTAGTGACTAGTTAGAAAATACAAGTCAATGTAGTCAAAAGATCTGTTATGACTGTAAATGATGAAGATCTTTTTCTTCCACAGTCACAAATCAACTCAGAATAATTGTTGCTCAGCATGAATGAAATAAGATTGCTTTTAAGAACTTAATTGCCATAATTCTGCAATAGCATTTGAGTCCCCAGTCCCTTGCATTGCATTTTGAAAGCATTTTGATGCTTTCAATTTGCATTCATTCTTGTATATACATTTTCACATGACTCCATTTATAATAAATAATAGGAGAAACTGGTAAAAAAAATTTTATGGGATCCAAGAATGTACTTGAAATGTTCACTTACCTTCACATCAGAATGCTGTCTCTCTCCATTCTCTTCTCTATAGACAGTGTGTCAAAGAAATACACTGAGAGAGGAAATTTTTGCCTATAGACTTCATAAGATATCAAAAGTTTGATATTGCCCTTGAATGAAAGCAGATGAGCTTTATTATTTATTTATTTATTTATTTATTTATTTATTATTGCAGTATAGCTGATATATAATGTTATATTAGTTTCAGATGTGTGACATAATTACTCCATAATTCTGTACATTACTCAATGTTTACTACGTTAGATATAGTCAAGCTTTAAATCAGAGGTAAGCTTGCTTTCTGTGAGGAATTTGGAGTCAGAAAATCTGAGTTTCTGTCAAATTGGCCTCCCACCTCTCCCAGTCTCAATACAACAGAAAAAGAATGTGGTAGTACTCATCGTGTGAGGCTATTCAGAAGACCAAATGAGCTATGAGGTAATGAAAGCTCACTTGGAAACTGTAATGCTCAATTAGTTATTATTGTTAGATATCACACTCATTTGAAGTAAAAATCAAAGCGGACTTTGTTTCAAAGTTCTTTATTGACTCTGTTTTCTGAACAATGGTTACGATAAAAGATATCAGCAGCTTCAAGTTAATTTGAGTGTCTGCCATTGACAAGGGCAGCTTCCCCTAAGACCAGTATTGTGGCAGCATCCAATCAGAAGGAGCCTAAAATGAAACATGAGGGGCGCCTGTGTGGGTCAGTTGGTTAAGTGTCTGACTTCGGCTCAGGTCGCGATCTCATGGTTCTTGAGTTCAAGCCCTGCATCAGGCTCTGCACTGTCAGTGATTCTCTCTCTCCCTCTCTTTCTGCCCCTCCCCCCTCAGAATAAAGAAATAAATTTAAAAATAAAATAAAATAAAATAAAATGAAACACAGGCACCCGTGTTTAAAGTAGATAATTCTTAGATAACTGGACTGAGCCCATTCTTGTGGGTTTATGTATGCACAAGAGCAGAATCCTAAAAACCACAAATGTGTTTCATGAGATGATAATTTTATGTTCATATAATCTTAAATTCATGCAAAGAATTTTGATTTAGACTCTTTGAGTAAGATACAAGTAGGGTCTCTCAAACACGTTTCTTGTCTCAGAAAAAAGACATGAGTTTTGACCTACTAAATACTACTCTTTCATTTCACTTGTTTTGAATGCATTTTATTTGATAAACTAATTATTTTTCTGGATTTCTCTTCACTGATATACAGTATTTTCTACTAAGAATTCAAATTTAAATATAGCAGATTTATGTATGTATCTATGTATTTATTTATTTATTTACTTATTTACTTATTTATTTAAGTCATCTCTATACCCAACATGGGGGTTGAACTCCCAACCCTGAGATCTACAGTCACATGCTCTTCTGATTGAGCCAGCCAGGCACCCTTAAATATAGCAGTTTTAGGTTAAAAGACAAGTTCTACTGTATTATAACTCATCTTTCAGAACAATAGGGGTTTTTTTTTAATGTTTATTTATTATTGAGAGAGACAGAGACAGAATGGGAGTGGGTTAGGGCAGAGAGAGAGGGAGGCACAGAATCTGAAGCAGGCTCAGCAGGCTCCAGGCTCCTAGCTGTCAGCACAGAGCCTGACACAGGGCTCGAACTCACAAGCTGTGAGATCATGACCTGAGCCGAAGTCGGACACTCAACCGACTGAGCCACCCAGGCGCCCAAAACAATAGGTTTTTTTAAAACAGTTTTCAAACATATATTTTTAAAGTGGCAGAACACTTTTTTCAAAGGAAATAGTAGACAGATATCTACAATGTTAAAAAAACGCGGGGGAGGGGACAAAGTGGAATAGAGTGAGAGACAGAGAGTATGTATGTATGTGTTAAGGATATGGAGTCCAACTTACTGAACTGCACCTTCTCCAATACTCTCTTGTGACAATTTCCATTAGTGGTTAGTGAAATCTAATGAGTGTTCTCACAACGTGGGATGCTTATGCTGAAGCTGACCTATAACAATGAGTTAGATCCATGTTCGCCTCTGTATTTTGCACAGATATATATATATAAACACACACACATATATATACGTATATATATATGTGTGTGTGTATATATATATATATATATATATATATATATATATATAAATATATAAAGAGCAGAGTGGAAGTTCAGGGGACAGAAATGACTCCCTTAGGATTTCTTTTACAGCTATCTGGTTATTATGAGTCATGCCAAGATGACAGTTTGGGGATGGGCGCCTGGGTGGCTCAGTCGGTTAAGCATCCAACTTCAGCTCAGGTCATGATCTTGCGGTTTGTGAGTTTGAGCCCCGTGTAGGGCTCTGTGCTGACAGCTCAGAGCCTGGAGCCTGCTTTGGATTCTGCGTCTCTCCATCTCTTGGCCTCTCCCCTGCTCATGCTCTGTGTCTCTCTGTCTCTCAATAATAAATAAACGTTAAAAAATTTTAAAAAAGATAACAGTTTGGGATTTGAAGGCATTTATAATAGGAACTATGATAAGAGAACTTGCAGTGACTGGGTTGAGAGACATGCTCATGGCAAAAAAGCAGATTGGTAAAGAAGTTGATTTCTGAATTTCTGTGTACAGAAGTGAAGTGAAAGTCACTCCGAGAAAAGCACCATGATATGTTCAGTGTCTTCTGTAGCTAACAATCTACTTTGTGTTGTGTATTTCAATTTTTATCTACATGTGATTGTACAGTGACATTTTCTTTACCCACCATAAGTCATCCAACTCCTCACCTTGGCATAAGTTAATAGAACCAATAGCTATTTATCCTAAAATGTATATTAGATTGAGATTTTTGTGGCCATGCTCTTCTGCTCAAATAAATTCAAATGTGGATGGAATGAAAGGCAATTTACATATGGCCTTGTTAGCCTCTGATATCTAAGAAATGCATTGAAATATTTATTTCTCAAAGAGAAATCAAGAGAGATATTGAAAGCCTTTCCCATTTGTTAAAGGAAAAACAGAGTTCACTGCGTAACTCTACTGATACAAGACCATGTATGTCTCTTGGCATATTTCATATGAAGAAGAAAAGATCAAGCGGCAACTTTTATTTAACTGAGACTAGGAAGTCTGTTTCATCCTAGGAAGACTTCATGGAGAGCTCAGTTCAAACCTCTTCACTTACAGGGCACCTGGGTGGCTCAGTCGGTTAAGCATCTGACTTAGCTCTAGTCATGATCTCATACTTCGTGAGTTCAAGCCTGAGATTCTCTCTCAATCTATCTCTCTTCCCCTCCCCCACTTGAGCTTTCTCTTGTCTTAAAATAAATAAATAAACTTTATTTATTTAAAATATTTATTTTATAAATAAAGTTTATTTATTTATTTTAAATAAATAAAAAACCTTACTAGTTATATCTTCGTTGAAATCATTCTGGTCTTCTCATATCCTTAACACTTTTGTATCTAATTATATTTCACATCTTTTCTCTTTTGCTTTTGTTAATGTGTGGTTTCAAAATTTTAAGGTGTCTAACATGTGCATATTTTGTCTCTACAACTAGGCTGTAAATTTCGTGAGGGCAGACTTCTTCAGAGTCCTCAAAGAATACCGATTTCAGGCTTCTGTACCAGATGAATTATGCGGGAAATGCGTGTTTATTGCCACTTGGTATACTTATACTCCTTAACATGTGAATACTCTCTCCAACTTAGTTGATTTACACTCAAGGAAAACAAACTGATTTACTAGTCTGAATAAGCAACATTCAATAGGACACTAAATAGGAAGCAAAATTATGTATAAAACTAATAAAAACTGCACATTGAGCAAAAAAAAAAGTGGTTTTTGCCTTATCCATCATCTGAGGTCCTTAAACAGAAAATATTATGGTCTGATTAAAATTACATATCTTGTGAGGAAGCAAAATTTCTTTTTTTTTTTTTTTTTTTTTTTTTTTGGTTCAACCAGGGAAGCAATGTTTCTAAATAGGTTCCAAACACCCATGACTTCAGACATGTTAAATGGTCTTGCATCATAAGAGAAATTGTTATACCTCTATGCACTTTTTAAATGTTTGTTTGTTTCGAGAGTGAGTGTGTGAGTAGGGGAGGAGTAGAGAGAGAATGTCAGAGAGAGAATCCCAACCAGGCTCCATGCTGTCAGCACAGAGCCCAACACAGGGCTTGATCCCACAAAACATGAAAAATCAAGAATCAGATGATTAACCGACTGAGCCACCCAGGTGTCCCTGCATTTTTATAAAGGACGTTAAATTATTCTTTTCTTTGTATTCTGGTAAATTCAGAGGGTTTTTAAGTGGCTAAGGGTGTTTTTTTTATAAAATAGGCATTATCTGGATCGTTATTTTAAATTTATGTTTTTGATATTGTTACATGTGGCCTTAATATATAAGGAGGTTGTTCTGGGGTTTAAAACCAAGAAGAAGAATTCTGCCTTCCGGTGTCGAAGTATATCATGCATTGTGGTCACCACCAGTCTTACTTATCCTCCCTCTTACCAGTAGGCATCAATAAGGATGTACAATGTTCAGGAAAGTCAAAACTGAGTCTGGATACTGTGCTACCCAGCTAACTGACCATGTAAACTCAGGCAAGTTTCTTAACTTCCTCAATCCTCAATTTCTTTATCTACAAAATGAGAATAATAGAGATCATAAGGATTAAACAAGATACTCAACGTCCAATACTTAGTACGGTTGCAGGCCCACGTTAGGTTCCTGAGAAATGTCAGCTGTTTTGATTAGCAGATCCTCCTCTAAATTGTAATTTATCCTCCAGAAAGGAGAGTTCTTCTCTCCGACTCCAGGCCATTTCTCTAGACACAGGTCATGGAAAGTGTGCTTCACAGCAAGAGTGGCCATATTTGGTCAAGTCCCCTACTCTCTTTACCTTCATGTAGGTGGGAGACCCCACACAAAGCTGCAAATGAGTGTAAGCCAAAGTCAATGTAGGATCTTTGGAAATACTTGAAAAAAAAAGTAAATCTTACAATGGATTGGGTTTGAAAAGCAACGGTATTTAATGGGAAGCTTATTGTAATGTGATGCTTGGGTCTCAAGCCATGGGGCTTTCTTGGAAGTTAGAGCATTTTACACCAAGGGGCTTTGATGCCTACTCCTCTTAGGTGGTGCCTGAAGTACATTTTCTTGCTCTAGATACTATCTCTTCTTCGATTTCTCTACTAAGATCTCCACAATACGTTCAGCTTGCTCCACACCTTCTTGGTCATCTCCCAATTCCAGAGAAGCTTCCATTTGACTGGAAGGTGTGCCCAGTCCTTTCCCAGGGCAGCAAATAAAACCATGTGACCCGAAGCAAATCAGTGGGGTTGAGAAACTCTCTAGCACCACGTCTTTTATTGACAACCCAGATCATTGACATGGTGGTCCCACGGTCCATCAGTGTGCGGATCCAACTACCAAGAAATAAAAAATGTTAAGTGATTTAGAGCAGTACAGAGAAAGAACCTAAAAATGGAGCCCAGTGTTTCTCGATCCTCCTGTCCTCCTAAGCTGTTGTTCTTTAGCCTTAAATTCAACACGAAATTTCAGGTATCGAAAAAGTCTTTCTTTGCTGCTTGGGTTGCCTCTCATCTTCTTCATAAAAGTTAAATATTATTTTATTTCTGAAAATTAAAGTCCAAAGGAGGAATAATTTTTAAATAAACCTGCCACATAGAAATAACAACTGTTGACTTAGTGACATACTTTCTATCTGTATTATTTGGTAAGAAAAAAAGCCACTAGTTTTATAAAAAAAGAAACATACATACAGAAAAGAAGCAGACATCAAAGAATAATACTAAATATTTAAAAATCACCTCAAATTCAATCATCCCCAAATAATATTGTTAACATTACATTAGATGAATATATTTTCAGATATCTATGTATACACACACATGGAGAGACAGACAGACAGAAAAATGCTTTTATAAAACGGGGACCATAATCTAGAACTTATTTTTAATAAAACAAAAAAAATACATGAGACTTTCCTTTAATTTATGAAGGAAAAAAAAGAAACTTTAGGCATTGGTGAATTTTAACTAAACATTTTTCACAGTACGATTCCAAAAGATATCTCTAAGTTTAAGAAAACAGATTATGATGAACTTTGAATTGGAGTTATATATGTTTCAATATGAGATATATCAATTCAGCTTTTCCATTAAATATGCTTTATTTTCACATTTTAATGTTTGTTATTATTTGTACAATACCCATGTTTATAATACTAAGATTCTGATCTTTAAAAATGTATTATACTTTGGGAAGCCTGAGTGATTCAGTTGGTTAAGCATCCAATTCTTGGTTTCAGCTCAGGTCATGATCTCATAGTTCGTGGATGTGAGCCCTGCATTAGGCTCTGTGCTGACAGTGTAGAGCCTGCTTGAAATTCTCTCTCTCTGCTCCTCCCCCACTTTCACACAGACTGTGCTCTCTCTCTTTCTCTCAAAAATAAATAAATAAACATTAAAAAAATAAAAATGTATCATACTAACTCATTTAATACATTTAAATGAATATGATTGTCATGGCTGGCTATTTTTAACCGCTTCTCCATCCTAAGTTATGAATTTTGATTAATCTCAGGATAAGATGAATTTTATTGTCAAGTAGTTTTTTTCAAGAAAGGTGTATGCATGCTCTGTTTCTGAGGGGTTTTTTTGGTTGTTTGTTTTTAATTTGAGAATATCTGCCTGTAGCTTTCCTACAAGAACAACGTTTGCCTCATTGGATATGATTTTCTTGGATCACATTTTCTTTCCTCCAGAATTCTGACCTTCACATGTGGATTTGTATAACCACCACCACAGCTGACATGGAGAACTATGCCATTGCTACACAGACCTCCTTTGTGCCACTGCTTTATAGTCCCACCCACTTTCCTTCTTCACCACCATCCCTAACCCCTGGCAACCACTGATATGTTCTCCATTTCTACAATTTTGTCATGTGGAGAGTGTTACATATGTGGAATCATGCCGTATGTGGGCTTTGAGACTGACTTTATTCTGCTCTGTATAATGCCTTTGATGTGTTCTGTCTGTATTGTGTGGTAGGCATTCACTAATTTCCTTCCTTCTCCTTCCATTAAGAGCACATAAATTTTCCTTTGGAGGACCTTCCTCAATTCCCAGTCCATTCATACCCACACCCCCAACCCCAGTCTCCTGGGTAGTCATATCACTAAAACCTGTTTCTAACTGGCTCTCAATATGAGGGGTAGAGCAGGCTTACAGACGGGTATATTCATTATAGTGCACAATGTTAAGTCTTCCCATAGTGACAGTATAGAGAAAGAGTGAAAATAATAAAATTCTGACAAGGAATTTGGAAAGCCTTCTCAAAGGAAGATATATTCGGGTTGAGTCTGGAAGGCTGAATAATATTTTTCTAGCAGAGACAGTGGAGAGGGCAATCATAAATCAACATCCTTGCCAGTAGGAGATTAAGAACAGATACCCACAACTATATGTTGAAAGAGAGAAAAATATATGAAGATTATGTGTACCATTAATTGAGAATACGCCTGCAGGTAAGAACTTAGAAAAAAAGAACCTATGAACGAAGCATTTATTGCTAGTCAATTTAAAAAGACAATTATTTAACTAAAAATCTCTGCTTTATCAAAGGCTATTGATGAGTGAAATTGGGTTTAGATTTGAAAAGTGTGTGCAAATTTTATGGAACATACATAATTACATTAAGAAGTTCAAATGATAACAAAGCTATTTCTTTTTAAAAATTTTTTTTAACGTTTATTTATTTTTGAGACAGAGAGAGACAGAGCATGAATGGGGGAGGGTCAGAGAGAGAGGGAGACACAGAATCCAAAGCAGGGTCCAGGCTCTGAGCAGTCAGCACAGAGCCCGACGCGGGGCTCGAACCCACAAGCTGTGAGATCATGACCTGAGCCGAAGTCGGACGCTCAACCGACTGAGCCACCCAGGCGCCCCCAAAGCTATTTCTTTAAAACATGAATTGTTATTTAAGCAAGGCGAAGTATAGAGAGAAGGCTAATTAATGACTTTACCAACTTGTCTTTCTGACCTGTTTGGTCTTTGCACATGTTCAGTCCACCACACTTCTTTCCTTCCATCAATCTTGGTATCTGAATAGAAACTCTGTAGAGAGAGATTACAGCAACCCCTTGGCAAAATAGTAATAGAAATCTCTGAGCATGTTAATTGACATTCTTCTGCTCAATTGTTGAAGCATATCTTTGGATTGACCCACTCACCATTCAACCTCCTTTTTGTGTGCTTTTCTGTACTGCAGGAGCTGGAAAGTTAAAAACTACATTTCCTACACTCCCTTGCAGCTAGGAACTCAGATGTACTTTGGTTTCACCAATCAGATGTGTTTTCAACACAAATATAGAGCTAAGAATAATTAACAGAGGGGCACCTGGGTGGCTCAGTCGGTTAAGCATCCGACTTTGCCTCAGGTCATGATCTCACGGTTCATGGGTTCAAGCCCCACATGGGGCTCTGTGCTGACAGCTCACAGCCTGGAACCTGCTTCAGATTCTGTGTCTCCCTCTCTCTCTGCCCCGCTCCTGCTCATTCTCTGCCTCTCAAAAATGAATAAACATTAAAAAAATAAAAAACAAAAAAGAATGAACAGGTCTGCTACTTTGGGCTGTTCCTATAAACTCAGCCTAAAATCTGTTTCTTTGGTGATCCCATCCATTCCATAAACCATGCAGTACAATGTAATAAATCCATTTCTGCCTCAGTGAATCAGAGTAGATTTTGTTCTCTGTAACTGAACCCTGACTAATATTGTCACCTTTGGCCAAAGTTTCTGTATTTGATTTAAAAAAAAAAAATAATAAAATATATATATATATATATATATATATATATATATATATATATATAAATCACTCATGTATGGAATTATGTACTAAAACTAGGATTTGATGCTGAGCATCCAAAGTTTTTATTTTATTATTTTTTTAAGTCTATTTATTTGTTTTGAGGGAGAGAGAGAGCATGCACACGCGAGAGGAAGAGAGAAAGGGAGAGAGAGAGAATCCCAAGCAGGCTCTACACTGTCAGCATAGAGCCCGATGCGGGCTCAAATCCATGGAGCTGTGACATCAAGACCTGAGCCAAAATCAAGAGTTGGACACTCAACCGACTGAGCCACCCAGACATCCCCAAAGTTTTTATTTCAAAATAAAACATATTGCTTTTGACTTTGTTCAAAATGGAAATCGTTTTGTAGCTTTGAATCAGATTTTAGATGAACTTGTGTGCATAATAAATATGTTAGGTAATAGTGAAAGGAATAAGAAAGCAAAAGTTTATTTACAAATCTTTTATCTGAAATAATCTCCATTTTTTTTCTGTATTTGGACCTATATATAACAAACACATTTCATAAAATCAAGAACATAACAAGAATATTGCTCTGTAATATGCTTTTCATGTGATATCTTGTGAACATATTTTCATATCAAATCTGTATCATTATTAAATTCTTAGTAGAGATTGCATATACCTTCCGTGTATTTTTATAACCCACCCCCTATTTGAATATTCAGGTTGTTTTACATTTTCAGTTGTTGTAAAAAAAGCCAAAATGAACATTTTTCATTTCCTCTCTATTTCTTTCTATAATGTAAATATGTAGGGGAGGAATTTCTAAGTCCATTGTAAAGATCTTGGATATGTATTACCAGGTTGCCCTCTATAAAGAGTGTATCAATTTCCAAGGTCACTAGACAATATGCTAGTGTCCCTTACTTTGCATGTCACCAACATTGGGTGCAAATAGTCTGATAATCCGATAGGGGAACACCAGGATCTCACTTTATTTTATTGCTTTCATCCTCTCTTCTTTCTTCTCTTTAAAAAATAAAAACCCAGGGGCGCCTGGGTGGCTCAGTCGGTTGAGCGTCTGACTTTGGCTCAGGTCATGATCTCACAGTTCGTGAGTTTGAGGCCCATGTAGGGCTCTGTGCTGACAGCTTGGGGCCTGGAGCCTGCTTCAGATTCTATGTCTCCCCCTCTCTCTCTCTGCCCCTCCCTGCTCATGCTCTGTCTCTCAAAAATAAATAAACAATAAAAAAAAAACCAAACCCCTATTTTTTAAATTCATATTTATATTTTTTCATCTCCCTAAAAATCACTATTTTATTATCTGGGCTTCTGTAGTTCAGGATTATTATCCAGACATGTTCCTCATCATGATGGTAAATGCAGATATGGATTGAAAAGCTTCAAGTGTTTTTGAAATATTATTGCTGGAGCTAAAGCTGAATCAGATGGCATATTTCACATGGCATTCGCTACGGTGACACTCTAGGATGTAGAAGGGCCAGTGTCACCGCTTTCAACATTCAGGCTTATGGAGGGACAGCCCCCTGGCAATCTGTATATGGTTCTGTGGCATAAGCTTTCAGAGCTTATTTGATTGCTACCTCTGGTTACATGGAGTTTCTCTTCAAACAGCCACAGGACTCATTGCTATTATTAATCTGTCTCTGTTGCCAGATTCATAGCTTCAGAGTAAGAAAATATTATCTGAGCAAATATTTAAGCAGAATTCTCTACACTGTTATGCTTCATTAAAGAACAGTTTTCATTCAGTTTGTTCTGGAGTAAAGTGAAATGCTCCGAATCAATACACTCCCCGGTTTGCCCCAGTCTCTTTTCCCCCCACAGTAGGAAGACAAGGGCTTCTCAGGAAGAAGAGCTTTATGATGATGAGCCCTTCTCTCTCATTCATGCCCTTCCGCCAGAATTTGGCCTGTGGCGGGAAAACCTGGTGCTGAAATGGATAAAATAACGGGTATCTGTGTATACCTTTGCTCAAAGTAGTGAAATATGACTGGCGTTCTTCTACTAACCGCCGATGCATGGGCTTTGAATTGTCCCACTCAACACTCAACCTGCTCTGTGCTTTCCTGTGTTGCAGAAGTTTTCAGGTATTCGGTTGGACTGGACGGAATGAAAACACATCATCTGTATAGTATCCTAAAGTCGTATGGTGTCAGGGCTCCCATCCTAAGATGTCGTAGGGTCTTCCCTACCCATCTGCTTCAGCTGCTCCCTCTTTACTTCCCAGGTGAATATACATGCCATAGACAGCACCGGGGAAAAGTGACTAACCGTAAAAAATAAAATAAAATAAATAAGCTAGATATAGAAATTATTGATCTAGGTAAGTAGTGTTTGTACAACAAACTGGTGTGATTTATCACACACACACACACACACACACACACACACACACCTGGAAAGATGTGTTCCTAAAATTTCTTTTTTTTTTTAAATTTTTTTTAACGTTTATTTATTTTTGAGACAGAGAGAGACAGAGCATGAATGGGGGGAGGGTCAGAGAGAGAGGGAGACACAGAATCGGAAGCAGGCTCCAGGGTCCGAGCTGTCAGCACAGAGCCCGACACGGGGCTCGAACTCACAGACCACGAGATCATGACCTGAGCCGAAGTCGGACGCTTAACCGCCTTAGCCACCGTCGCCCCGTGTTCCTAAAATTTCTAATCACTAATGTTTTTGAGGGTATTGGCGAACTTGTCTTTTTGGTGTGGTTCACACTGGCATAGGTGATTTCAGGAAATTTTTGTTTTCTCTTAAAAGCAGTTGTTTGCGGAGCGTGTCTTTCAGCCAGTGTTGTTCATGTTGCTAACTATCCATGCGTGTTATTGTTGATGATAACCTTACGGGTAAGAGAAATGCCAATGACCTTATGGAGGAAGGGTGAACTTCTCAAACTCCTATTTGGTTCGTCTCAGGTCAGGAAGGGGAGCCAATAAGCCAGATTCCTTTTGTTTGTTTGTTTGTTTGTTTCAAGTTTTTATTTCAGTTCTAGTTCAGATTCCTTTTCTCTTAAGAGCTTCCTCCCTTGCATGCCTATATCCATGCTAGCTGAAAAATGACTGGTCCTAGCTCATCCCTCCTTATTTTATATTAAAGCTTTGTGGAATAAAGGCCATGGAGTCTACACCATCAGTGTCTCCAGGCAGACGATTCAGTTCTATTATTTTGTGACTTCAAAAAAGTTGTGGCAGGTTTGTGTAATGGTTTGCTTGAGAAGCTGCTGGAGTTGGTTTGTATGGATGTTTTTTCAGCACACACAATGAAATAAAACCACAATTTATTGTTTTGGATCACAAAGTTGTACTCAGAATGACAGATAAAATATCAAACTTTTATCTTATATTTTAAAATAGCCATTTTGTTATATTAAGAAAAAACATCTAGCTCTATCTTGTTATTTCTTTATCACAAAGAAGAGAGAAGTGAAATCCGTATTTAAAAGGCTGTGGAACATTGTGCATTTAAAGTACTCAGCAAGTTATTCCCTAAAGCACTCCATATGATATGTAAATCTTTTGATCTTTCACAAAATGCATGAATACTATAAAGAATAATGAGTACAAGCTTGGAAAATACAATATTGACTGTCAATGTAGTGCACTTAGCCACAATTATTATTTGCGTGGCTTTTGCAACATCACTGGAGGGGATACTTCTGTGAATATGTTAAGTACATGCCAGTGTCTACTAAAGAAGATTTAATTTTATAAGAAAGACTTCTTTCTCCCTTTCCCCTTCCACTAGTTGTTCTTTTTTTTTTTTTTCTAAACCATTTTCTCAAGATAGAAAGAATCTTTGGGAAAGGATGGAATTGACTAGAATTTAAAAAGGGAAGCCCTGCTACCCCGTTGTTATTAATTACCATATGATGGATAAAATAACTTGGCTTTGGAAAGTATCACTCTATGATACCCTGCAGAAAGAATATTTAAGTCATGGGAAGCTGTTCTTTATAGAAATCTTTATTTAAAACCTAGTTCAGCGATGTGACTGAAATTTCTTCAAGTTTAGTTTAGAGAATAGTTTAATTGGCATTTCTGAGCATTTTAGAAATTACCAATTCTGTTTGAACTTGGTCAGCAGGATTTATTTGAAACAAACAAATGAGCCACAATCTTTTTTTTTTTTGTTTTATGTTATCAGTTAAAAATTTGATGTTTGAATTCACTTGGCTTTAGTCAAAGTAACGAGCTATTTTGTTGTTGTGGCTAGCTGTGTTTACAATATGATAAGACCTGGTTAATTAATCCAGTCCTAAGAAACGGCAGCGTTGCTAGCTAGGGACAAAGGGCTCATGGGTAGGAGCAATACGCCCCAAAATTTGGGAGTAGTTCATGTACGAGTGGGAATAAAAATTGATACCCATGAAGACATTTGTGATCCCAAGATATTAGTGTCTCCATCTACACTGAGACACGAAAGCAAAGAATTCCACTTGGATGCCTAGCTGTATTAGACCTTTCAAACTTCAGTTTTTAAGAGTATATGAATAAATTTTGATTCTAAAATTTGTTTGGGAGTACAAAGAACAGAGGATATCAAATAGGATTTTGAAAAAGAAGTACAAACTTGGAGGACTTTGCTACCTGATTTTGTGACTTATAAAGCTACCGTCATCAAGATAATACGACATTGGCATATGAACGGATAAATAGGCAGTAGAACAGAAGAGACCCCCATGTTTACCATCATTTGGCAAAGGTACCTAAGTAATCTAGCAGGGAAAGAAAATCTTTTCAACAAATGCTGCTGAAACAACTGGATGCCCACATGGGGGAAAAAAACGAACCTTGATCCTATATTACATTAAACACAAAAATCAATTCAAGGTGGATTACACACGTAAATGTAAAAGCTAGAACTCAAAAGATTTTTGAAGAAAGTATTGGATAGTATTTTTGCAACCCGAGGGCAGGCAGGAGCTTCTTAGGACACAGAAAGCTTACAAATGGCAGGTTGTGGGACTTCTCACTCTCTATCATCAGGGGATCCAATTCCTATAATAAATCTAATATAATATAATGTATCTTATTTTATATATATGTCCAGACATTTATGTGTTACATATGTATATATGCGTATATGTTTAAAATATATATTTAATATATAAAATATATATTACACTATTTCATACTACAGACACACACACACCCCCACACACCCACAAAGAGATTCTGTTGGATCTCTTCCTCTGGGGAAACTGCACTAAGAGTAACCACTTTGAGTAACCACATCTTCAGCAGGCATGTTCTTTTGCTCATTCATTCCATGAACGTGCATCAAACCTGCTAGGTGCCAAGTTCTAAAGTAGATCTGAGATCCTAAGATGATTGCAAAATAATTCCCATCTGCAAGGAATTTGCGGTTAGTCTGGAAACACAGAACATGATGTAAACAAATAATCGTTCTACAGTGAGATAACTACTATACAGACAGAAGTGCAAATCACCGACATGGTGTGAGGGACGGTGTGACCAGCCCTGTCTAGAGAAATGCAGGCAGGATAGTCGAGAAGGGGAGAACATGAGCTGGTTCATGGGCCAACAGAGTGGAATGGGCATTCCTGGCGATGCCAATTACGTGGGCAATATCATCATGCTTGAGATACGAACACATGCAGCTCACTTCATCTGGAGCAAGGCTGGAAGCAAGAACTGCTTCCTGGACAATGATTGCAAATGAGCATGTGGAAGGTTCCTGTGCCTGGTGAGAGCTCTGGGCTTTGCTCTATTGGGAACTCCTAGGTTTCCTTTTTATTTTTTTAATGCTTGTTTACTTTTGAGAGAGAGACAGAGACAGAGACAGAGATAGAGAATGCAAGTGGGGGAGAGAGAGAGGGAGACACAGAATCCAAAGCAGGCTCCAGACCCTGAGCTGTCAGCACAGAGCCCTACGTGGGACTCGAACCCACAAACCGTGAGATCATGACCTGAGCTGAAGTCAGTCGCTTAACCGACTGAGCCACCCGGGTGCCCCAGAAGCTCCTAGGTTTCTTAAGCAGAGGATCATCAGAGGGAGAAATGTTCATATGAGACAGATTACCCTGGGGGTGGTATGAGATTGACCTACAGGTGACACGCTGATGAGCCTGGATCCAGGGAGTCCAATTCAGAAACTTATAAATGACTTGCGTGGAAATAAGGGCAGACAAGCTGTCTTCAGGAGGAAGGGACAGGGTTGACACTTCAAGGGTAGAATCAGCAAGAATCAGTGTAGGAGGAGACCTGGGGAGGGGGCGGGGCTGATGGAGAAGGAGGTGTGAAGGCTTCCCCCTATGTTTCGGGCTTGGGTAAGTAATGCTGCTCTTCACTAAATAGGAAATAGGAGGAACACTTTTGAAGAGAGTTTTTGAAGCTGAGTTTTGGTTATTTTCAGTTTGAAATTTCTGTGGAGGGTACAGTTGGAAATCGTCCACTGGCAGCTCTTTGTGCAGGTTATAAGCGTGAATGCAACCCCCCAGGGTGAGTGTGTACATTAATAAAAGATTAAAGGTCAGAGTCCTTAGAAACACCAACATGTAAGAGTGGGATGGATGGCAGGAGGTGTAGAAAACGGTCGGCTTCTAAAGAAGCTGCTTAGGAAGGAGCCGTGACCACAGAAACAAGGGGGCTGTGCACCAGCTAAATCTGTGTTTGTGTCTGCATCCTCACTGTAGCTCTTGCCTCTTTCAGGTGCTTCCCCTTGAACCCAGGAGCACATAGAACACTGGAATATTGGGCTTCAAGGCAGAAGCCACTTGACTGCGGTTTAGCTTCCAGGTGTAGTTGCCATAATCATGAAATTTCTGTCTTTTTAAAAAGTCGGGTCACGAGACCCTGCAGCTGGATCTCATAACAGGGACACAGGGTCAGCAGCAAACACCAGTCCTTCGAGCATCTGAGGACTTCTATGACGGATCCATTCGCGTGCGGTGTTGCACCTATGCACTGTCCTGACCCCAAAATCGGAAAGGAAGACAATTTAAGGGATATTTGTATCGCGGCGCCTGGGTGGCTCAATCGGTTGAGCAACTGACTTCAGCTCAGGTCACGATCTCACTGTTTGTGAGTTCGAGCCCCGCATCGGGCTCTGTCCTGGCACCTCAGAGCCTGGAGCCTGCTTCAGATTCTGTCTCCCTCTATCTCTGCCCATCCCCCACTCGCGCTCTGTCTCTGTCTCTCAAAAATAAATAAACGTTAAAAAAACTTCTTAAAGGATATTTGTATCAAATCACTTGGATATTTAGAAAGATAAAAATGGGTCTATTGCGGGACGCCTGGGTGGCTCAGTTGGTTGAGCATCCGACTTCAGCTGGGGTCATGATCTCACCGTTTCTGGGTTCCAGCCCTGCATTGGGCTCTGTGCTGAACACTTGCTCAGAGCTGGGAGCCTGCTTTGGATTCTGGGTCTCCTTCTCTCTCTGCCCCTCCCCCGCTCGTGCACTGTCTCACTGTCTCTCAAAAATAAATAAATGTTAAGAAAAAAATTAAAGAAAAACTGGATCTATTGCTACAACTTCAGGGAACAAGAAACCTTTCATGCTGATTTGTTCTGTTTCTTTAAAAAATGCCTGGAACCCCTGGGTGGCTCAGTGGGTTAAGCGATTAAGCGATTAAGAGTCTGATTTGGACTCAGGTCATGATCTCTTGGTTCATGAGTTCGAACCCCACGTCAGGCTCTGTGCTGACAGCTCAGAGCCTGGAGCCTGCTTCAGATTCTGTGCCTCCCTCTCTCTCTGCCCTTCCCCTACTCACATTCTGTCTGTCTCGCTCTCTCTCTCTCTCTCAAAAATAAATAAACATTGAAAAAATTAAAATAAATAAATTAAAAATGCCTAATTATTGCAGCAAATGGTACATCATAAGCTCTTTCTAGTATTAGCAAGAAGATGCAGAACACTTTCCTGAAGAAAAACAAAGAAATCTTATATATTTCTACATATCACAACGTTTTCAGGAGTCAACACTCTTTGGAGAATATGTCTTCTTATTTTGAGTGACAGCTCGTAATCATACCAACAAATACTACCATTCACTTCAGCACCCAAACAGATGGATACCCAGATTCACCCACTGGAAGATCAAAAAAACCAGGATCCAAATTTCTCTGTGTGTTTTTGTTTGTCTGTCTGCATTTCTTTATTTTTTATTTTGTTATTATCATTATTTGCTGTTGTTGATGACTCTATTGTCATTTGAAACTGAATTTAGAAGTCCTCAACAAAAAAGTACGTTTAAAAAAACTAAATTACTAATCCTGGATAATTGATCCTACTTTAATCGAGACAATGCCTATAGTGTTATTTAGAAAGAATTACTTTACTCAGATTCTACTTTGAATGAACAATCTTCAAAAAAAAGACCAGATGATGAAAAGTTGAGAGTAAGAGTTGTGATTTAGACTTTGTCAAAGGTAACATTCTGGATGAGTCCATGTTTTACTTACTCAAGCAGAACAATTAAGAAAAAGTGATATTCCAGCTTGAAAGTAGTTACACTGTGATCTAATTTCATCTTTTCTCACATGTTTGAGAAGTTCAGTCGATTTGACAATGGTTTTAGTTAGGGTAGAGGTTAAGTTGCTTTAACAAAGTAACCTTAAATACAGCGTCTTAAGGAAGGTAATTCTAGGGAGAATATTCCAAAATGGTGTGAAAGTTCTCCTCCATATGGTCTTTTAGGAACCTGTCTTGTTGGTCTACCATCCCTTAGAGCATTGTCCTTGTCTGTATAATGAAAGTCAGCTGTGATAATCAAAGTATGGACATGGTCACAAACATGTCCCAGCTTATGATAAGGGAGAAGAGAGGTGCACTGGGACTCATGGTTTGTCTTTAAAGTGGAAGGTCCCAGGAGATCTACACATCCCATTGATCTGAATTTAGTCTTATAGCAATATCTGGTTGCAAGGAAGGGTGAAAATGGCCATCCAGTCACCTAGTTTAAACTCTAGTGCTGGGGAAGGAAGGGAGAACAGATTTTGACAGCCAGCCAGATGTTTCCTGATCTCTGTGGGACACATTGATAGAAACATCACATTGGCTGAGCTTGGAGGCACTAGCTTCAAAAGGCAGGACTTTGGCTCAAACAATGGTTGAATTGTACTAAAGATCATATTGCAGAATAAGGGAAATGGAATGCATTCTATTCCAAATGGATATTTTTGGGAGAAGCAGCAATGCAGAAAGATAGTAAAAGGCCTAGAGCTTAAATAAACACATTTGAACAGGAGATGATGTGTTGCAAGACAAATGAAAATCAGTTGATTTACCAGGGCTCTATCCAAATGAAAATAAGGTCACCCCTGATTCCGAGAAGTTCATATAGGAAAGGGAAAGAATTCTAATTAGGATTAAGAACATTATCTCTCTCCAGATGTGTGCAAGCATAGAACACTAGTTTTGTCTATGGCTATACCTATAATTTTGCAATATGACTTTTTTTTAAAGGAGGAGACAATTTGGTAAACTGATAACTAATTTAGATAATGCTAATTGTATTGGGTGGAAGATGATTAGGAGAGTTATAAAAGAAACCTCGAGTGTGCTCTGCATGGGATATTATTGGAAACATGAATATTGTGTAAAGCTGTTATCCCTTCTACAAAAGAGAGATGATTCCTGGATGGGCTTGTATTATATAAAATCAGAAGAGGAGGAGCTGGGGGCCGAGGTGGAGGGCATAGTGGTTATGCTGATTTTAGTACGTTTTGGAATCCCTCTTTAATTCCCTTCTGTGGATGGTGCCTGCTCATATGCTCACATGGGACCTAACTGTATAACATCACCTGGCTTTATAATCACAAACCATACTTTGCGTGTGAGTTACCAGTACAAATTTGCTTCCCTCTCAGTTAAATGCAAATAGCCTTGGTTATTAAGCAAACCCTCTCTATTTTAGCTATGCACATAATTTGCTTCCTTAAAACATTGTGGGACTTATATATTCCTTCCTATAAATTGTTGCTGTCATTGAATCAGGTTTTGGAGGAGTCCAACAAACATTTGGAGGAAACAGATATTTGCTTCCCATGTTAAGTAGACATAGTGTGCTAATCTACACAACTGTGGTGTCCTGTGTAAAACCTGTCTGGTGTTATTTGGAGTCATCATATTTTATTCATGCCATATGATAATCAACATGTGATAACTATCGCATGAGCACTCAATCAAGGAAGTAGAATACCCTTTATGGGGCAACAAACATCTGTCCACCTCCAGGGGAAAGTTCAAGCAACCCCTCTGAGCTTATTTGCTGTCCTTCCCCTTCCCAACTGTTGATCTTCTCAGCCTTGCTCTGTGCCATGGGAGGGTGACCTTTGTGGGCCACATCTCCTGAGCTCCCTTGCTGGTGAACTTATGTTTAGATTTGGCCAATATTTGGAGATCAGAGGGTGAGTGTAAAGGTTTCTGGTAGTTCTTCCTTGCTCCCTCCTCCCTTCCATGCTCTATTCAGGCAACAACTGATTCTCCCCAGGCCCACAGCTTCCACTGGGTGATTCTTCTTCGCTCTTTCATCTCTCATTGTGTTCCACTAACCTGATCTCTTCTCCTTGTCCCTTCAGTTTAGAAGCGGTAACAGCTTCCCACTGTAGCTAGTTCCTTGGTACCTCACTATCTGTCGTTTATTCCCTCAGGGAAGCCCACACCTCCACAAGTAATAGTTTCTCAAAGTTTCTTCATTTGAACCACTTGGGATGAATTCTGTTTCCCGCCATAACCATGACCAGGAAGGTAGCTGATAAGTCTTCGTGTTGATCTGCACTCGACAAATTCTGGAAAGAGTCATCCATGTCTATTCTCCTTTCTTTCTCTGTCGCTTGAATTCATTCCAAAAGTCATTGCCTTCATTGCCCTTGTCAAAGTCACCAATTTTAACAATGATAATCCTTTGCTCAGGTCTCAGTCCTCATATTATTTGATCTTTCAGTAGCACTGGACACAGCTGACCATTCTCTCTTCATTGAATTTTTTCTTCGCTTGGCTTCCTGGACATCAAACTCCACCAACTTTTCTAACACCTCATTAGCCAGTCTTTCTCAGTCTCCTTTACCGTTTCATCCTTTGTACAGAGCCTGGATAGCTGCTTACCAAACAAGGTTTTTATTTTTCATGAAAACTTAGTTAGACTGCATTTCTAAATCTCCCTTATAATTTGAAGAAGCCACAGGTGCCACTTCTTGGTGTGATCTTAAAATCCCCCCGTGCACTATCTTTCCCTTTCTCCTTGCATGACGCGGATGTTCATGATGACCTTGGAAACCATATGAAGATAGAGGAACCACAAAATGGAAGGAGAGCCACCACGAATCAGAACACTCATTTTGGACTTGATGTGAGTGAGAAATAGACTTCTATTAACCATTCTTCATTTCTGATTTTGTTTGGTACAGCGGGTAGTCTTACCTGGGCCAATCTTATCTCTTCATTCCCTCAACACTGTGTCCAGGGCTCAGTCCTTGGATCTCTTCTCTTATGATTTCATCCAGTCTTGTGCCTCTAAATGCCATTCAGATTTTTGTCAGTCATCCTTTCAGTTATTCAGACTAAAAACTGTTCTCGAACCCCACATCTGACCAGTCGATAAATCCTCTTGGCTTTACCTTCAAAATATATCTAGCATCAGGGTGTCTGGGTGCCTCAGTCAGTTGAGCGTCCTGCTCTTGATTTCAGCTCAGGAAATGATCTCACGGTTCATGTTTTCGAGCCCCATGTCGGGCTGTGCCCTGATGGTGCGGAGCCTGCTTAGGGTCCTCTCTCTTCCTCTCTCTCTGTCCCTCTCCCACTCTCTCTCTCTATCAAAAATAAATAAATAGGGGCTCCTGGGTGGCTCAGTCCGTTAAGTGTCTGACTTCGGCTCAGGTCATGATCTCACAGTTCGTGGGTTTGAGCCACACATCAGGCTCTGTGCTAAATGCTTGCTCAGAGCCTGGAATCTGCTTCAGATTCTGTGTCTCCTCTCTCTGCCCCACCTCTGCTCATGCTCTGTCTCATTCTGTCTCTCAAAAATAAATAAATGTAAATTTAAAATTTAAAAATAAATGAATGAATGAATGAATGAATGAATGAATAAATACATAAATAAACATAAAATATATACATAGAGAGAGAGAGAGAGAGTCTGTTCCCTTCTCACCATCTCCACTGGTCTAATAGCTACACTTGAAATACTTCAACAGCTTCTTACTGGTCTTCCTGCTTCTGCCCTTGCCCTCTCTAATCTGTCCTTAACCTAGTCAACAAAATGACTCAGAATGAAAGTCAGACAGATCATGTCACTCCTCTGTTCAAAACCTTTGGCTTTGCATCCCACTCTCTGGAAACACAGGAGTTCTTACAATGGCTTCCAATTTGTTACATGAGGAGCCCATTACTTCTTTGACTTCATTTCCTACAGCTCTCCGTCCCAACATTCCTGCCGTGCCGGCGTCTTCACTGCTCCTCTTGCACACTCCCACCTCAAAGCCTCTTTTCTTCTGGTTTCAGTCCCCAGATGGCCCCAGGGTCTCCACCCATCCCCTTCTTGACTCAAATATCACCTTGTCAGTGAATTTTCCATGACTACCCGTTTAAATGGCGCCCCTCCACACAGGCTTATTTCTCTCCTTTCCTCTTCCGTCTTTCTCCATAACAGTTATCACCATCATGCTTACAATTCATTTGATTAAGTTGTCTTATTTCTTGGGGTGCCCGGATGACTCAGTCAGTTGGGCCATGATCTCACCGCTCATGGGTTCGAGCCCCACATCAGGCTTTGCGTTGACAGCTCAGAGCCTGGAGCCTGCTTCGGATTCTGTGTCTCCCTCTCTGCCCCTCCCCTGCTCATGCTCTGTCTCCCTCTGTCTCAAAAATAAATAAACATTAAAAATTTTTTTTAATTGTCTTATTTCTTTGGCCTGCCCTCCCTAGGATTTAGCTCAATGCAGGCAAGGATTTTTGTTTGTTTTCCTCCTTGCTGTATTTCAGCCCCTAGAACCGGGCCTGGCACTCATGAGTGTTCAAGAAATATTTATGGAATGAATGAATGGGTGAATGAACGAATTTTCTGCATAGACAGGAATATACAAGTTTTAAAGTGTTTCTTAAAAAACAGACCATAAGTGAAAGAAAGAAGAAACAAAAGGGAAAGACAGCAATAGCTTCATACACTTAACAGAAAATATTCTGCACCATTACCAGGCAGCATCTTCACAGCCCTCAAAATTGAATCCATCCCAATAATCATGCTGACAGAGCCCTCCATAGAAGATTGGGGTCCTACAATCAGCATTCCAAGAATCCATGCCAAGCAGGCACTTGAAGCTAGTGTTGTTACATTTAACATAACAATGTGTCAAACCAAGTGTGTTTTTATTTTACATAATATTACCAAATGGTTATGATTTTAACACGTTTTTAAAATGCATTTATATTTCTCTCCGTAAAAAACTATTCAGGATACGTGATTTGGAAAATGTAGAAAATAGTAAAGGAACAAAGAGTGAAAGACAAGGAAAGCTAGAAAGAGAGGAACAACCACAGTCACAAACATATACAGTTGACCTACTGGTTGACCTAACATCTCTTTTCTTTACACTTTTTTTAAGTGATCCCTCTGCCCAATATGGGTTTCGAACTCATGACCCCAAGATCAGGAGTCGCATGCTCTACCAACCAGCCAGGTGCCCCTTTTTTTCTCAACTTAAAAAAAAAAGTAATCTCTGAATGACCTTAACAAACTAAGTACATTAGCGTGAACCTCAGTGCACATAACATGAATCACTTCTCAAATGCTGAACGAAGGCTGCTCTTGTTTCTTGCTGCACACACTTGGCAATCCGGTCACATGATCATAATTATCCTGTCATCAGCAGCATTTAATGACAGACAGGGCCATTCAGACATTATACCCAGCCCCGTGTGCAGATTTCAGTTCCCGGTTTTTCTCAATGTGAAATAGCAATTCCATTTACATAACAGTAATGAACCATTTTTTTAGTGAAAAACCAGGAGAGATTAAAAACGGTTTTGGCCTTGCCTGTGAGTAATGATGTCAAATGATGTAGTGGGGTAATTATTGTGAAGACTTAATTCCTGTGTCATCAGGTATTTATAGATATACAAAGCATTCTACTGATTAAACAGCATTCAAGGTGACTAAACATTCGCCGTGATTGACAGTTTACAGCTCAGACTAAAAAGATTAAATAACATTAGAAAGTGGCAGGTGACTTCTTTCCCCTCGGGGCCTTGTGCCCTGTGAGGAAACGATTGAGACTTCTAATAATATTGCTAACAAGAAAGTTCTGAACTGTTTGCTTGCAGCAGTCATATTCTGAGAAGGAATGCAAATCCTGTTATGCATCGTTTTCATATTGGTGCGGTTGCAGTGGCCATAAAAGTTAGATATAAGGTAAAGCGAAGTATACCTTCCCTTGAGACTTAAAATGCCCTGAAACACGTCCAACTTCTAGGGGCAGATAATGTTTCAAAGCTGCTGGCCAAGATCTATTTGTCTTCTATCTGATACATTCTTTCTCAGAAATCCAGCCAAGATTATCCCAAATTCAGTTATTCAGAATTTCAGGTAACCAACGTGGCTTCTCTCTAAAATGTCCCCCGTAGCCGAGCCTTCAGTAACATTACATGATTCCTAATTACATATCTATGCATACCTTACCTCAGCCTCTATCCTTTTTTCTTTCCAGAAGGTTCAGAAGAGATTTTTTTTTTTTACCGTCTCCTTTTCAAGCTGGATAATGCTACTTCCTACAAAATCATAATCACCCCTTACATGCTTGTGGTTCTTTGAACTTTATGAAATGTTTCTTTCTTTCTCTTTTATCTCATGGGAATAATAGTACCTATGCACGGGGTTATCATGAGAACCAGACGAAAGAATGCATGTGAAGTGATTAGCACAGTGCTGGCCCATAGCATTTGCCAAATAATTGTAAACCATTTTAATGAATTAATTTACTATATTTCATCCTTACGATAGCCTCACAAATTAGGTAAAATGCGCAGTATTATTTTTGTTCAATGGGTGCCTTTGAATCTGAGGCATGAAGGTTGAGTAACTTTCAGAGATCTGGGGGGATCTGAGTCAAAATTGGAATCCAAACCTGCTGGTTTCCAACCTCACATTTGCTCCCTAGAGACTCCTAGAGCACATGATTGTTCTGGGGTGAGAGATGGCCCTCAGTCCTCCACATCTGATCCCTTTGGGCATCATAACTGCCACTAATGTTCCCAGCTGTGCCCATCTCATTGCTCTTCTATGAAGACTGCATTCTGTGCTCATTAAGAGAGCATAATCTTTGCTCCCTGACAGACCTGGGTTTGAATCCTGGTTCTGGCTCTTAATAGCCGTGTATGAAATGAACATAGGTTTCTTGTGAGGACTAAAGAAAGTAAGATATTGCCTACATAGTACCTGGTGCATGGAAAGCACTCAACAAATTTTCGTTGTTGTTATGATTGCTAGATAAACTCCAGAGCCGCACTGCTGTACCTGCTGCCATAGCCACGTCTCCACACCAGCTGTCTCCTTGGGTTCCGGCCAACCTGGCTCTTGGCCTCAATACTCCACTGAAACTACAGTTCTCCTTGTCAATAAATACCTCCTTCTGACCAATCCAGGACCTCTCTCCTTGCTCAGGGCACTGCGGACTCATCCCTCTCCACTGGAGGCTTCTCAGTCTTGGCATCAGCGTGCCCCATCCTGGTGATTTTCCTCAGACACGGCTCCCTCTTCTTTTCATGGCACCACTTCCCTCATCCCACCCTTTTGAGCTCTGCTTATTCCTGAAAAGTCGTGGACTCACTCTTCTCTTCTTCAACTGTACCCTACAAAGATCATGGTTATATTTACCTCTCCGTATGTATCACCTTGCATTATTCACCATCTCTGCTTCCAGAACCATTAATTGGTTTATTCCCATAAATGGCGTAACCCCATATATGGTTATATGTATAGTTATATATATAATTTGTTTTCTACATCTCTAAAGGCTTGGTGAGAACTCTCGAAGGAATGTGATTACAACTGTTGGCAGGAAGCCAAAGGGAAAATGCCCAAGTATCATCTGCATCTTCTTAACTACTCTTTACAAACCTTCAGGGGTGCAATCATGAAACTCGCATGAGTCTCATCCCTTCAGTGAGGGTGTCCAGTGACGGAAACCACCTCCTTTCCATGCAATGTCTTAGCAATCTCTTAAAAGGTTAGAAGTTTCTGAATAAACAAGGAATATCTCCCAACACTGGTACCCCATTCGGAGTCTTGTTAAGGTGGCAGTTTGAACTCAGAAATGCTCTGGCACTGTTGGGTACCCCTGGAACAAGTGAGCCTTGGGCATCCTGTTTGAGTAGCCACTTCTGCTGCCACCGTCTCGACACACAGGATATAGTTATTATAACTTGCTCTATGCAGTCATATGGTGCTGAAAAGCCCTCTAAAGTCTTGGAATACCTCCCCGCTCTCGTAGTCTCCTTCACACCTGTGTGCCACGATGTATTCCGTTGTGCAATTGTCACTGCTCTATCACGTGTCATAGATTAGGGTGTTGTCGTTGGCCCCCAGGTGGGCTAAACACCTTGTTACAATGACGCTGAGATACAGCAAAACCAGGGCCATAGACCCAAAGTGGTTCTAACAAGGAAGAAATTTGGGGGTCAAGGGTAGGAGCTCTGAAGCCTCTTTCTTCTTCTCCGGTGTGGTGCCTGGAGAGACCCTAAGTATGGTTATGGACATGCATGTCAGTGCCCTTTTACCTAGAAAATAGGAAATGAATTCCAAACAATACTGGAAACAGCTGACCCTTTTAGCACAATGCTTAAATATGCTAGTGCTGAGCCAAGGCAGCATGTGCAGAGTAAATATTTTAATCCCTAATTAATCACTTTGGTTAGATTGGTAAAACACAAGTCTAATGAAAATAATTTGAAATTTCCTTCATGAATAATTGCCTTGTTCGGGGAATTGTGGGAAGAGTCAACTGACTGACCTTCCATTCTTACTCAGCTGTACTGCTCTGAGACTTAATTTGTGTCCTTCAACCTCTTCCAGTCACCGTCATGAGATTAGAAATACCTTCCGTGCAGTTTAGCAGCAAGTATGTAATATGACGGTTAAGTCAGCGGAGAGGTAGAAAACCGAGTGACTCCTGGCTTTCTCGCCATGGAGCTCACAGTATCCTGTCGAGGGGCGAGTGTCTTTGCAACCCCGCATTCTTTTATTAGGTTGTGAGCATGATGGATTGCTCCGGGTTATTGAACTGTTCATGTTCCTTTTTAATTAAAAACTTGAATAATAAGGTGCCCAGGGTTTGGGCATTTACAAAGGGGAGAGAAAGAATTTTCCAACTCTGAGTGCTGATGAATGCTATTCTGATTAGCACTGTGCCACCAGATTTAATTACTTCTTTGAGTAAATCAAATTTTTCTTACAGAGCAATGTCCCCGGGTGTGCAAAGACCAAAGGTTAAGCCACCTTACTAGTTACCTGTTCAGACATGTTGGAACCTGTTAGACGTGGGTTGCGAGCGTGCTCTGTTCCATCTTTATTCTATCTTGCCTGCCTGCCTGTTCTCCTTAACTTCCTCCCCAGTGTTCCTCAACCCCCTTCCAGCAATGAATGTATTGCTTATCTGGTTGGAATGTCACTAGGAGTGATGACTGGCAACGTGCCCTGTGGCTGGTGCACTCTGGCTCACACTGCAATCATTGCTAAAAATTGCCTGGTCCACCAGTCGGTTTGGCCAGTTCTGTGGACTGTCAAGGTCCACCTGGTGGACCATCTGCCGCCTCTCCCTGGAGGTTCCTCCTCTCTTTTGTTTTCCAGTCTGGTCCTCCTCCTCAATCTTGCTCTTTTATTTGGGAGATTCAAATATTGGGGGGAATTTTTCTTTTGCTTCTCAGCAATCGGGAGGAAATGATGTTCGTGGGTTGTTGGAAGGCATTTGGATTAATAACACCTTAACTCTTTGCTGTCCTGCAGTTGCCTTGCAAAATGACCAATAACTGGCTCAAGAAGCTTGGTTATAAAGCAGAAAAATACCACTCAAGTGGAGAAGCCTAGAGGCAGGCAACTTGTAACCCAGGTGATAACTGAACCAAATTTTGGAGCAGATTTGGTATCTCTATTCAAAATGGAGGTAGCTACATCCCATGCCAAAAGGGCCACGGAAGCCTTCCCATTTTTACAGGATCAGAGGCAGAGAGAATTAGAAGCCAAATCATTGGTTTTCAATATGTTTTCACCATTGTGGGTGTGTGGCGACATAACTATGCATCCAACAGCATGATATATAGTTGAGCATGACTAGTTGAATGTACTGTTGTCCTAATGGACATCTTTAAAAATAGCTCTACAGAATTCCTCCCCAGAGCTCCTGGTGCCAGACCTCTGAATCAAAGAGATGACAGCAACAAGTCTAATTCAGGGGTAAATGGAAGAAAGAGGACCCTGAGCTGCAAAAGGCAAAGTTTGATGACTTTATCATTATGCCCAGGTTGGGTCCTGCTGATGACATCTATAGAATGCTTGCTCTTCCTCACCAGGAAACGTGTGCTAGGAAAAGAGCAAGAGTGATCGCTCATTCTTCCAGAGCTCGCCTCTGCGGCTAGACCACCTTTCATCCCAGCCACACCGCCCTGTGCAGGAGCTCTCCATAAAGCAGACCTAGCACTGGTTTTGCAAAGGCCTGTCTGCACTTTGGCTTTTCTGACTGATTTGAGTCAGCGCAGAACATTCATAGACCCCGTAACATGAATACAAAAATGTGCTTTGTGGTTGCCTAACTCTGCGCTTCTAGAGTCACTGGATAGGATTTGAACTCTGGTAGTGCCCTCCCCCACCTCGAAACTTAACCCTACACTGGAACATGCTCCATCCATTTCCTGAGGGTCCTTGTTTATAAGTACTACATTCATTCAGTAATGTTAAGTGAGCACCTACAAGTACTACGCTGGGCACTGCCCTAATTAAATGTAGCCCCTACCCTACTGAAGTTTTTCTTAATACCACAATTTAATTCCTTCTTCCTGCCTCTTCAGTTGTTTTGAGATCTGCCATTCTGTTACTATTTATCTGGCCATTCATACATTTCTGCCTTCCCTCCAACACTGCTTCCTTTGAAGACTTCTGATGGCTGAATTTGGAAACACAGTGAAACTGCGACTACATTGGGCCACTTGGCACAAATGGATATGGATATATGAATAGATGGATGGATGGATGGACAGAGAGAGAGAGAGAAATAGATAGTGATAGACATATCTTTTGGTGTGAGCTATTATATAGCACTAAAGCATTAAATTGGCAGAGATGTAAGAGGTCTTAAAGTTCTTCTCTCATAGAAGTTCCCAGGCTTCAGTGACTTGCTCAAGGTCATGGCTAACTGTTTTTAAGTTGAGACTAGAAAACTGGCTTCTGACTCCTAGTCATTGTTTTTTCCAACACACAGTAATTTATATATATGATGTAATTCGGGGTCTATGCTTGATTACGCCTGCCATCCAGTCAGTAAGAAATAGGTGAACTACCAAGAAGGTTCAAAAATTTTAATAACAATAAAGTATTTATGAAACCTATTGATTTCAGCATGCCCAAATTATATTCACAAAATGTTGGAACTGTTCACTGCTGTTTCCTCGAGATACTTATTCCCACCAACTTAGTCCAAAACTTGACTAACATCAGCACAAACATGACTATCATCCTCAGACCTTCCTGTCTCTTCTCCTACCCTGTTGTAATTACTTTGGTGGTGCTTCTTCACCAGCTGAGTGTGTACATTAAGGCTGAATACCTTACAGTGACAGCACTACCCTACTGGACTGGGTAAACTCTGGATCAGAGTTTGGGAGCCAAGAGGAGAGTCTTTCTTGTCCCCTCACCCTCTCGTAATGACGCTTCCGGAAAGAACACGGACTTTCCTCTTTTAATAAGGATTCCTGGTTTCCAGAAATGAGCCCATCAAACCTGAAGCAAACAAGACTTGCGTTTGGGGGCAGATATCTCATTCACAGAAGATTCCTTTTCTTTATTCAAATCTTAAAGACAGTGTCTTATTGATATGCTGCTTACTCTTTATCCACATGTTATTGATAAAAGTCAATATTTTCCTTTATTAATATTTTTTAAAAGTACAACCATGAGCTCTGAAAAGGATCACATACTGAAAACCTCAAATAGCGTGGGTCTGTGAGATCCGGCTGCCAGTAACAAAATGAAGCACACAGCCCAGGCCCTTAAGGCATGCACCCCACTTTTCTTTTCTTTTTTTTTAAGTCATTGTGAGAAAGCATAATTGGGGGGGGTGCAGTCAAGGAAGGATATGCTGTCAAAGTCAAGGGGGTTGAGAGTATGGACTGCGAAACGAAGGGCAGATCAGATGGCAGGGCGTTTGAGGAGATAGAAGACCACTCTTCAGAGTTAAGCCCCCCAGCTCTGTCATTGCTACAGAAAATGGTAAAACTCTGCTTCTTTATCCTCAGAGCCACTGCTGGTGGGGCTGGCCTCATGGGCTTTCCCACCCTGGGCCCACGTGTATCCCCTCTGGTCCATGACAGTGCCCTTGAGAATATAATTTCATTTGGAAAGGTCTGAGGAGAGGAGGTAACGCCACACCCTTGTACTTGTCTTACCCTCAATGCAAATGGCACTTATAGGGAGGCAGGCTCGCACTCAGTATGAATAAGAACATTTTAACAATTAGTAAAGATCAGTCAGCTGAGGCGTACAATGAGCTCGCTGGCATTGGAAGTAAGAGGCTTACAGACTATCTTTCAAGGATTCGGAAAGGGGGTTCCTGTTTTGAATGGGAAGTTGGATTAGGAAACTGAAAATTCATATAACCCAAAGGGTTGTGACTCCCTGAATATTTTTACTCAAACATAACTCTGTGTCATAGAGGCTTAATGAATATTATTTAATTCCATTTCCAAATTGGCTCGTTAGTGCACAAAAGGCTGAGGGCAAGGCCAGAATAGGCCACCGCTTTGGGGACTGGGTTTCAGGGGCCCAGGGAAGGCTCCACTGATTAGAAACACACACAATTACAGCCTCACTCCTTAGCTGAAGGCTCTGTCCCCTAGTCAATGGCAGCCGATCTGGGAGAAGCAATGCTGGGTTCCCAGTCTTCTGGTACAGACACACTGAAGCATAATGATTGCAGGTGTGTGCGATTAAGAGAACAAGCTTGGTGATGAGACTCCCTGGGTTGGAATCCCTGTGTGAATTTCACAATCCCCTAGCCTCCTCCGTAGAATAGAAATAAGAATATGCCCATCTATAGGGTTGTCACAAGCATTAAGTAATAATACATGTAAAATGCTTAGACCAGTGCCTGGCAGAAAGTCAAACATCAAGAAATGCTAGCTATTACGTGCTCATTGGTTTGAAGGGTTTGATCAGACTCTCTTTGAGAGTAACTCTGGCTCTGCGTAGGTGAAGGGCAAGGAAAGTAAGGGAGGTGGCTCTTTGAAGGGCTCCAGACGAAAACCAAGGGGGAAGAAGATTAAAGAAAGCTGAGACGGAGAGTATGAGAGAAACATCTTTGCGTCTTAGCCCCTGGAGGTCCAGCCTTGCTCGGGTTCCTGAGTTTCCATTTTGATTCATAAATCCCAGAGACAAAGTTTTGAGTTGCCTATCAACTCATCAGACTTGAAACTCATGGGAGACCCACCAGTTTTTTTCAGACTGTAAGCTTTTTCCCTCCCAAGTAAAAAAGTCCAGAGAGAATCAAAGATCCCCCCTCCCCCAACAGATCACATTTACCATAGGGCCTAATCTACTTCTGGGAAAACCATACACAGGGTTTAATTAAGTTCTTCTAGGGACCATGAGCCTAGAGGGGCTGCACACATAGGGGGAGAAGCAGCCTGACGGCTGTGGGTCTTTCACTAGCTTCTTTCTCAGGGGGAAGTCAGGGCAAGCACTGCAACTCTCGCCTTCCTGGTGTATGGGGCCCAGGCCACGGTCCGGACCAGGACGAGGTTCTCCAAGCCTCCTTCCGTAGCTGTTTTAACAACACGGGACATTCCCCCCACCCCCACCCCAGGCCACCTGCTGCTCATGTGCGGTTTAAAAATTAACTTAGAAATACATGAGATCAGCGGAACAAGGGCATTAGACGGTGTCCCCCAGAAATGGACCTCTTGTGCTCCAAAAATGTTCTTAGAAACACATGTGAGTTTCTTTGCTCTCAAATTAAGGAGGATTAAAGCAGCCAGACAGCTGTTGCTCAGTTCCTGGGATCATGTGGCCAAGGCTGAAAGCCTTAATTTGCTGGCATGAGCCTAAGTCAGTTGCCTGATCTCCAAATTAATTTTTGAATTAAATGATTGTACCCCCCTTCCTTTTTTTTCTTCTAATTGAGACTTCCATTGAAAAATGCTTAGCAAACAGTTGGAAAACCCCAGAACAAAAGGCTGTTGTAAAATCATGAAATGGAGGTCATTGGAAACAGTTTTAGGTTAGCACTGGAGATGCGATTAAATCTTTTTTTAATCATATTTTTATTAACTATAAAAATATTTAGAAATAAACTTCAAGCACTGAAGTTAGGTCCTAAAGGGTGGTTGAAAAGAGCTTAGATCATTTCATATAGTTCGTTTGTGTTTTACCCAAAGAGAGCAAAAGGTCTGAGGCACAGTGGCTTTGTGTTTAATTTTAAAACAACAATGATGTTATCCTATAGATCTTAATGCTTTAATGACTGAACACTTGTAAAATGTTTCTATAAGGTAAAATTAAAAGAAGGATGATTTTATAATCCCCAAATGAAAAAGATCCACAGTGAAGACAGACAAGGGTTTGAAAAAGGAAGTAGTATTCTGAAAGTACAGGTTTATTTAAAAAAAAAAAAAAAAGACAAAATGCTAACTTTTAGGCTCTGCAAAGATTTCAATTATGCTGAAGGCTTAGGTACAAAATATTCAATGGAAACTTCACGCTGAAAAAAATACAGTATTGTGTACTTATGCATATTTCAAAACCTTAAAAAGTCAACTTGATCAATAAACACAGTCTGAAACAGTAATTGTTGGCTGACAATGAAATAAAGTTTACCCGGTGAAATTTATTTAGATCAGCCTTCTTTCATCAAGCCCATGATAGGACTCTGTGTGTGAAGAATTTGGGGCTTTACAGTTCTATATCCCTGAAGACGACTTTATGAATAAGAAAAGGTAAAGGAGTGGGCATGTACAAATACTCTTTCTGACTTAGGTGCTGGGAGGTCTTCCTGCGGCTCAGTGAGTTATAAGAAACCTCTCAGAGCTCTTCAAATACAGCTATTACACCCATGTAGGGTTGAGTCATAGCACCTTTATTAAAGGAGGGTCATGGGTGGGGGTGGGAAAGGACACGTCCCTGGAACAGCAATTAAAAACCAGCTGCTACCTAGACACGGCTCTTTCAAGTTTCTTTCATCTTTGGCTCTAAAATGTTGACTACAGACTCCTTTGTGATTAACTTGTATGCAAACTCCAATAGATCCTTAATGGTTAACCACACTGAAGTTCTCTCTTTGCAGGTCTAGCTGCAGGCATGATTCGGTATCTGTTCTCCTTGCTTGCAAAAGATGACACAAGAGAACCTGAGGTGGCTGGAGATATAAGAGAGTAGTCAGTTGCTCCAAATGAGTGTGCTAGTGTCTTGACTTTCATTCATTCTTTCATAAAATACTTACTGTGCACCTATTATTGCCTCTTCTAGATGTTGGGGGTGCATTAGTGAGCAAAGCAGACAGAAATCCTGCCTTCCTGGAGTTCCCATTCTAGTGGGAGTGGGGAGAACAGACAATAAGCAAATAATTATGTCAGAAAGTGCTAAGTGCTATGGAGAAGAGTAAAGCAGGGAAGGGCAGGAGGGATACTACAGGGAGAGAGAGGCAATTTTGAATAAGAAAGTCAGGAAAGGCTCACTGAGAAGTGAATCTTCAGCAAAGGAACATGGGAGGCATCTCTGTAGACATCGGGGGTGAGAGCTGGCTGGACAGAGAAAGACAGGGGCCAAGACCCTTCAGCAGGATGTGCCTACTATGTCCTAGGGGGTAGCGAGAAAGAATCAGAATTTAAAAAGGTCTGAATGGACCAACCCAAACAAGATAGAATTTAACAGGAGTGGACAAGGGGTTAGGGGTGGTAGATGAGGTTAGAGAGGGGTTCGTTTTGTATAAGGTCTTACAGGTTATTGTGGGGACATTTTTAGGTCCCCTGAGGGAGAGAGTACAGATTGCTCAACCACTACTGACGATCTAGGAGATAAAATAGAAAATGGAAGAGGAAGAAAAAGCCAAAGATGCGAAATGTCTGATATTCAGAAAGTAAAAATAATTGGATTCTTTCTAGAAGTAAATTATAGACCAGGAGTTGACTTTTAATGTAAAGGATCAGATAGTAAATAAT
Source organism: Panthera pardus (assembly GCF_024362965.1). NCBI lineage: Eukaryota > Metazoa > Chordata > Mammalia > Carnivora > Felidae > Panthera > Panthera pardus. The sequence continues at coordinate 96,386,617 of NW_026526810.1, read as the reverse complement.
TTAGCCTTTTCAGGCCATCTGGTTTTTGTCACAACAGCTTAACTCTACCCTTGTTGCATAAAAGCAGCCATAGGCAACACAGAAATGAATGAGTATGTATTCAATAAAACTTTATTTACGGTAACAAACAATGGGCAGCATTTGGCCTATAGACTGTAGTTGGCCAACCTGTGCGTATAGCCCAATGATTGTGGGGAGTTCAGATAAGAAAGCAAAGGATCATAGTAGTCTTCTTTTTATTTTATTTTATTTTTTATAGGACCATCCATCTATTTGGATAAATCAAATAGGGTTAAGGGTATGGACCAGGACACTTGACAAATTCTTCTCTTATTTTCTTGTGAGCAAGATGGAGAAATTATCTTGGATTCAAGAACAATCCATTAGTAACTGGCTAAATAGCCCCAGAAAAAGAGAGCTGTATCATCAGCCTCAATAAAGTTTATAGGTTAAAAAAAAAGCTGGGGCGAGGTGGGGTGTGCTATACCATCCGGGGCCTGTGGAAACTCAAATCCATTTCTTCCTCTTCTGCTCCTCCACTTTATCACACAGGAGCTCTGTTTCCCAAGCTGGGAAGAAGGCTTCCAGCTGGGTTAGGCCAATGACAGGAATGAAGAAGTTGGGTACTTCTCCCCCCTCACCTCTGTGACTTGGGTGGCAGTTATGACAGGGTAGGAGTCCCTGGGCCCACCCTTCACTGCTCTGTGGCTCCTACTGACCCTCCCCTGTTGGGTACTCCAGCCTGTGCGTGACAATGGCTTCCTGCCATCACTACACCTGTTTGCTTTATTGCTCCCTGGTTGACTTCTCCCGTCTTCCATTGTCCAACTCCCCTGTATTAGATTCTCTCTCTCTCAAACACTCAGGGTGGTTTCTGTTTTTCCTGGTTGGACCCCGACTAATAGGGCAGCTAACCTATGAATGTCACTCTAGAGGAAGGTTTAGACTGGTGCTTCCAGGCTCTCCCCTTGCTCTCACCGTTTTTATCAATAACTCAGCTGATGATGTAGCAGGTATGCTAATCACATTTGCAAATGGCCTGGAGCTGGCTGGAAAAGCTATTTGCTGGAAGGCAGTCTCGGAATCTAAAAATATCTCCGTGGGCCAAATCTAACAAAAAGGAATGTAATAAGAAAAAAAAAAAAAAGTGAAGTCTTGCACTTGGGTCCCCAAATCAAGTATGGGATGGGGAAATGGTGACATAATAGCACAAGTGCTTCAGGGATTTGGACTGACATCAAAATGAGGCAAAATCTACCAAAAGAAAAAAATTAAAAAGCCACAGGGAACACTGGTTGCTTTAATACTTTTGTACAGAGGAAAAGGGAGTTAACTAGACTGTTCTGTACTCTATGGGTCAGACCACTCTTAAGGGTGTTGCATTCAGCTGGGGCACAGCATTGAAAAATACTACTGGTAAAGTAGTTTGAGGCACAGGAGAATGACAGAATATTAAAAGAAAGTGGAAGTTATTGAAGGAAACTAGAAAGAAGCAGTCAGAGAGATGGGTAGGAAGAAAACATTTCCATGTCTGAAAGATTACCAGGCCAGCAGTGGTTGTATGGAACGAACTCATTGGCCGGCACCTCTTGTTTCAAAGGGCAGGACTTGGGTGATCTCCTTCCTTGGCATAGCCTACCATCTTAAAAATTCATATCAGGAAACTTTTCCTTATGCCTACCGCGACGTTATCTTGCTCTAGTGAAAGTCCCGAGGCAGTCATCTTTGAAATGAGAGCTTAATTTTTCGTTTAATCAATGGCTCAGGAATCAGACTTGTTCGAATTCTAGGCACTGACTCTTTTGTGACCCTGGATAACTCACTCCTTAATTGCCTCCATTTCCTCACCAAAAAAGAAGCTGCCAAGGAGGCTCTGTTGTGCATTTAGGAAACACCGGGCTTCCAGAGCTTAGTAAAGTTTGGTGTTTTGTTTGTTTTGCTTTGTTTTGTTTTTCCCTTTTCCCGCTTCTTACTGTTTACGTGTTTTGTAGAAATCAGAATCACCAACATCCCAGGGTTTCTATGTAGATGTGATGAAAAGAAATGAATACTACAAACTCGGACAAAGGAAAGACTGGCTGCCTGGGTATTCCATGCAGGGGTTAACACTGCCTCCCAGGAACTAGTGTCTTTGTCGTCAGGTTACCATAGGTCTGTCACATGTTTTCTTCCTCTTTCCTGGGTTGGTAGACTTTTCTGTAAACTGGAATATTTCGCCTGCATTGTGCTCTAACAGAAACTTAATGTAATTCTGAACACCAAGCTGTTTTTCCTCTGCACTCTGGTTCTTAGCTGTGGGATGCCTTTAGTTTGTGCTGCTTACCTGGTGACCGCGTCTTTCTCTTGCTTTTTTGGGAAGAAATTAAGAAATTGACTGACACCTTTTCTGCACAGACAGACTCAAACTGCAGAACAAATAACTTAGAGTCAGGAATCAGCGTTTCCTGATGTTGCCTAATAGTGTTGACCTCATTAGCACACACTGGATACCTTGGTGTGTTTAGCATGGGCAGGTTAAAAGAAAAGATTTTTAATAAAGCTTAGCCTAATATTGTGTGCTATTTTGATGGACTTAGGAAAAACCATGGGTGTTGCGGCTCTAACACATCATTCTTTTTAATGTCTTATAGGTATTGTGAGCTAAAATACAGTTGTCCCGCTGAAATTTTTAAATAATCAATATAGCTCTATGATAAGAACACCAGGTTTATATAGCATATGTCATTGCAAGCTTCAAAAGCAGTATACCCAGAAGACTTCTTAGCGATCATGCAATTTCTGTTACAGATAAAGAAACCGAAGTGCAGAGAGGTGAGGTAGGTCCCCAGCAGTTGCTGGTGAGAGGGAGATGTGGAGTCCGGAAACCCCAGCTCCTTTCTGACAGACCAGGGCTCTTCCTGCTGGACTGTCCCACAGGAGCCCCACTGCCCCCTGTGCAGCTGTAAATGCAGAACGGAAATGGTGTTATAATGCCACAGAACAATCAGCTCAGACTTGTGAGCTGAGCCACTTCTAGTGAACAGAAAGTGACTTGGAAGGCAACACTTACTTTAATTGCGCTAAGATGCCCTCAAGTGTCAGATGCATCCTTATAGAATTTTATTTACTGAAAAAACTTTTTTAGACTCGCTGAGACACTGGTTTATAGACCTTCTGATTCTTGTGGGTAAATGGAAAGAAGATGGGGTGCCTGAGTGGCTCAGTCGGTTAAGCACCTGACTCTTGATTTCTGCTCGGGTCATGATCTCATGATTTGTGAGATTGAGACCCACGTTGGTTCTTCGTTGACGGCATGGAACCTGCTTGGGATTCTCTCTGTCTCCCTGTCTCTCTGCCCCTCCCCTGCTTGAGCTTAACCTGTCTTTCAAAATAAATAACTAAACTTTAAAAAAAGAAGATATCTCTTTTAAAACGAAGATGTAAACAAAACTAATGATATTTCTTTTTATGTATTTATTTTGAGAGAAGAGCGAGTGTGAGCAGAAGAGGGACAGAGAGAGAGGGAGAGAGAGAATCCCAAACAGGTTCATCACTGTTAGCTCAAAGCCCCATGTGGGGCTCGATCCCACAAGCCATGAGATCTTGACGTGAGTCAAAATCAAGAGTCCGTCGCTTAACCAACTGAGCCACCAAGGTGCCCAAAACTAATGATTCTAAAACTTCTTTATGTGCAATGTCCTTTTGCATTTGCAGTGGTTGCTATATACGTCTTTCCCCCCAATGTTCTTTGTGCTATCAGGAATATCAGTGATGCAGTATGACTATTTTTGAAAAGAGTGCTCTGTTACGGCCCCAGGATTGGTTTCTTGAGCTACAGACATTCATTCTGCAGGTTTGATCATGTGCCCAGGTAAAAACAACTATGTCTCAACTGCCACCTAATGACAGCAAATTTAAGATACATTCTGATTTCATAGATGTTAAAATGCTGAAAACATTTAAAGAAAAGAAGAAAGAAAAGAATGAAGGACAGAAGGGACAATGGAAGGGGTCTTAGAATGTATAAGATAGAGCCCTTCATTTGGTGTTCCTAGCATTCCTTCTCCATTCAATGAATGAATGGGTGTGTGTGTGTGTGTGTGTGTGCGCGCGCACATGTGTGTTTGTGTGTGTGTGTGTGTGTGTTTGGGAACTGCTGGCAGCCAGGCCCTTTGAGGAAGTACATTTGCAAAGCAAGGGAATTAAAGAGACCCATATGTAGTGGAAGGTACAGAGAAAGTTTGGATGACATTTGCCCCTGGATTCAGCCATACCTGAAGCTACTCTTGCACTTCTCATTTAAGTGAGCCAGTCAAATATATTTTAAGGTTCACACTAGCTTGATCTGGGTCTCTTTCACTAGCACCTCAAAGAGCCTTGACTTATATGTGGGACAATCCAATACATAGTCAAGGAATGTTCTATAGATTTAGACATTTATAGGACGGTAAAAAGAAAAAAAAAATCAAGCCTGGCTACGATGTCAGATAATTGTGTGCTATTTCGATGGACTTAGGAAAAACCACGGGTGTTGCTGTTCTAACACACCGTTCTCTTTAATGTCTTATAGGTATTGTGAGCTACTAAATTTTCTTTGTGATACAGTTGTCCCACTGAAATTTTTAAGTAATCACTATAGCTCGTGGACCAAAAAGAATATTGGGAAAATAGAAAAAGAAAAGACCAGGACAAGCGACAAAATAAAGCCGAACTTCTGAAATTTAGTCTGGAAAGTACACACAGAAACCAAGGGAGTGTTTGTCAGTAGAATGCATCCAGAACGCTTTCCTTCTGCAGATGCTGCTGACACTGTGGGTCCATTGTGGCATCTGTGTGCCTGAGCATGGACAGACTCTCGGTCTTCCACACAGACACTGCCACTTGTTGGGAAGAACACATCACTGAAACCTACTCGCCATGCCTGGCCGTCACACAGGAAGTAGCGAAGAAATGCTGGCTTGCCTCCTCTCTCCCACTCCATTTTCTGCGTGTGACTTCAGAGGAAGGGTCAGAATCTAGTTCCTTCCTTTCCTTTCCACAGAAACGTAATGTACACCCTGTCCACGATTGCTTGGGAAGGCATATCTATAAGGAAAGCTCAGGGGTTTGGCTGATGGTTGCGTGTGTGTGTGTGTGTGTCCTCACCCAACAGCTAGGGTAACTGCATAATTTAGCCTCTAACCTAGGACAGGTTTGAGACTGCTAGGGGACACAAGTAATGAAGACTCAGGGACAACAAGTATGTGGACACTTATTAATAGGGCTAACTTGCATAATGCTTTGTCCTTCACCTTCATCTCCTCATGAGACAAACTTACGTCATCTACTAAACCGTGAGCCCCTTGAGGACAAGACTCAGGTCTTCTTCCTGTTCCTGACGCGAGAGAGTCATACAAGTGCTCAGTGAATGTTGAGTATTGCAGAAAACATCTTGAGCAAGAAGACAGTAGTAGCAAATATGCATGGAAATGCTGCACTTCTTAATTTTTTCAAGTAGGGAGCAGCAACCCCATGCTTCCTGAGCAGTGCGCTCAGGAGATTGGGCAGAGATAAGAAGTTCAGGGTAGCATTTACCCAAGGGATACAGGAGTGCTGATGCATAGGGGCACTTGTACCCCAATGTTTATAGCAGCACTTTCAACAATAGCCAAATTATGGAAAGAGCCTAAATGTCCATCAACTGATGAACAGATAAAGAAGATATGGTTTATATACACAATGGAATACTACTTGACAATGAGAAAGAATGAAATATGGCCTTTTGCAGCAACACGGATGGAACTGGAGGGTATTATGCTAAGTGAAATAAATCAGGCAGAGAAAGACAGATACCATATGTTTTCACTCATATATGGATCCTGAGAAACTCAACAGAAGACCGGGGGGGAGGAGAAGGGAGAAAAAAAAAGTTACAGACAAGGAAGGAGGCAAACGATAAGAGACTCTTAAATACTGAGAATAAACTGAGGGTTGATGGGGGGTGGGGGGGAGGGGAAAGTGGGTGATGGGCATTGAGGAGGGCACCTGTTGGGCTGAGCACTGGGTGTTGTATGGAAACCAATGTAACCATAAATTTTATAAAAAAGAAAAAAAAGAAGAAGGAGGAGGAGGAGGAGGAGGAGGAGAAGGAGAAGGAGAAGGAGAAGAAGAAGAAGAAGAAGAAGAAGAAGAAGAAGAAGAAAAGGAAGACGTAGTTCAGGGTAGTAATCCCGAGCAGAAGATGTATGAATAAATCCGGGTATCTGCCACATTCACGGGTATGGGTAGCCGTACCCTTCCTGCCTGGTTGCTGGGTGTGCACGTACATAGTTTACATGACTTTCACACAGTTACAGCCACAGAAGGAGGGAATTGACATATAAAGCAGGAAGTTGGTCTGAGACCTGCAGGCACCTATGCGGGATCCTAGTGTGTGCCGGGGGAGGGGGTCTCCTTTCTGACCCCTTGGGGTAACCAGCCCCCACAGGGAAGACCCGAGGTGTTCAAGCAACATTGGCTTAAAGTAGCGATGCCCCCCCCCCCTCTTTCTTCCTGGAAAGAAACCAGAACCTCAGAATCAGGAATCCCAGGCTTGAGAGCCACACACACATGAGGCAGGGGGGAGTGGGGAAAGGAGGGACAGGAGAAGTGTCACTGACTTATTGGTGTCACTGTCCCTGGCAGGGAGGGACTTAGGCCACCTCCCCTTCCCTCCCCACCTCCTTCCCTTCCCCCTTGACCTCAAAGTTCCCACCTAAGCCTGGGGGGCCTCCAAGTTACTTCCTACTCTAGCAACCTTTAATGTGTCTATATTCTCTTCTTCTTTTCTCTGTGCTTCCCTTCCCCGAGGAGGTGATAGAAAGGAGCAGGAGCAGAAAGCTGGTGGCAGTTTTGTGAAGGTCCATCCTGACCCAACCCGGCCCATGCGTGGTGAGGGCTTCTCACTGAAGGCTCCTTGGGGCCAGTTCTTGGCAGGGTCTCCCCTGAGCTGGAGTGAGGCAGGGGACAGAGAGGACGTGAGGGGTGACCTGACGGAACCAGAGAGTGAGCGTTAGAGGACCAGGCAGGGGGCCGCACAGGAGATCCCAGCACTGAAGGGGTCAGCAAAGCCAGTGTTGGTGAGGACCGGCAGAGAGGGGCTGGAGGGAGGCCAGAGGGAGGGAGGGGTGCACCTGGGTCAGGGGACCAAGATTTTGCAGCCAGTGAAAATGGGGTCTAGGCACTAGCCAGAGGTGACAGTGCTGTAGACAGAGGGTCTGGGTCGGCGTCTTGGACCTGCTTTGTGATTTTTGTGTATGGGCCTGGAGGGTGGCTGGTCTGGTTTCCAGGCCAGCACTGAACAGACACTGCTGGGAAGGTTGGAGGCAGGGAAGGAGGCAGAGACACAGTTTAGAGGTAGGTGATGTCCTTTCTTGAAGCCCTCACCTCCACAGTCGGAGGTCCCTTTAAAGCGTTTCTAGGTATTCGTGAGCATGGGCAGCCAATGGTTACCAGTCCTACACAGGCCTGCCTGCTGGGTGGGGGAGTTTGCCCGCAGCTCATTTCTTGCCCAGCCTTTCGTCCCTCCCCTTTCTGTCAATCAGCGTCATCTGTGGCATGGCAAACATGTAAAGTGGATTCGTTTACTGTTCAGTGTTTATAACTTATTAACATATAGCTCTCAAAACATGAAGACACTTGGTACGGAAGACAGTGTGAGTATTGGAATCAAGTCGACCTGGGTTCAAAGCCCTACTCTCGCTGTATGGCCCCGAGCACTTCATCTAACTTCTGGGATTCTACATCCATGCAAACCAGTGTCTGCTCACTCTAATTGTATATAAATTGCTCAGCCGAGAGCCTGGTGCCCAGTGGATGCCAAGCAAATATCCCTCTTTGCTCCTTTCAAATTCCTCAAAATCGTAGATCGCTATTCCTCATTTAATGATCAGTACGTAGTTTGTTTTCATTTGCTGGAGTCCACTTACAGGAACGAGGTCAAAGAATCTTAAACATTAGATTCAAAACTAATGTACTGGAAATCCTGCTTCAGACTACATTATTTTGGTTATTTCAAGTAAAACAATAGTTAAGATTTAGACTTCCACTCACAGAACGAAAAATGGACGGTTTTATCTGTTTCTAATAATTGTTCATAGTAACGCCAGTAATTAACTATGTCCCATCATGACAAAAGAGCCATCTGGCTGCTCTGAAGCCGAAGCAATTAAGCAAACGAGGACAGCAGTAGATTTGTAGGACAGTGTTCTATAGGGAAGGGAAGTAGGTCCTGAGTGGGTGTGGCTCCCCGTTTATGACTGTTGCAAAATTAAAGAAAGGAATCAAAGGAGAATTGGACACAAGTGGTTAAAAGGTACAAACTTTCAGTTAGAAGATAAGTCCCAGGGATGTGATGTGCACATGATGACTATAATTAACTCTGCTGTGTGGCGTATCTGAAAGTTGCAAAGAGAGTAGATCTCAAGGGTTCTTAGCTCAAGGAAAAAACATATTTTTTGCTTTTTCCTTTCCTTTTTTTCCTGCATCTGTATGAGAGGACAGATGTTAACTAAACTTACATGGTAATCATTTCGCAATTTGTGTCAGTCAAATCATTGTCCTATGTATCTTAAACTTAACAGCGCTGTTTGCCAATTGTATCTCAATGAAACTGCAAAAAAGAAAGAAGTTTTCAAGTGTTTACTTATAACTGGAAAATCAAAATTCTTCAGGCACGTGGCAACAAGCCTAGGACTGGGAGGTCGACAGGGCGAGGGCATCTCCTTCGTGGGACTCTGACGGCACTTAATTTCGTTGGTATTCTTTTCTTTCAAGACTAGAGACGCCACATCAGTATGTAGATGAAGTCACGGTAGTAGGAAGAACAGAAGTACCTAATCGCTCTTCTGGAGAATGGGCCAGTTACTTTTTTGGGTTCATATCTGAGAGTTGAGGGAATACAAGGGAAAAAAGGATATGGAAATGGTCTGACAGGGCTGGGCGGGAGAAGGCTTTTCTCTCGCCCTCCGGCCACAGCCCTCCCCACATTCAGTGAGGAGGAAACGTTTAATGAACTTCTCAGAGTCCCCACCACGGGCTGAATTAACCAAATGTGCACCAAGCTGATAATAGAGAAACTCTGGGTTCCTGCCCCCCTCATATAACACAATTTCTTTTCCCCACAATGTTTTCGGTGGGAGATAATGTACAGAAGGGGTACAATACCACCGTTTGTCAAAGAAAAGAAGCTGGGGTCCCTTCTAGTGGGTGGTAGGTAAGAATTACTAATCCAATCTGCTTGAGTTAACTCAAAACAAGGATTAGTGTAAAGTTCCAGAATATGTTAATCTTCCTTTATAGAAGTAAACTTCAGCACTGCCACCAACCCCATGGTTTATAGTTCCTGGGAACAATGAGCCAATTAAACTTGAGAGGGAAAAAGGATCTTGCCCAAGTTTACTGATTGTTACCTAATACTCTGAGTTGCTTTGATTCTTGATTATTTGGCTTTGTGTCTCAGACACAGGAAATAAAACATCATTTATTATTCATTAGAATGTTCCTAAGTACAGTATACCTCCTAATTAAACACATATCCCTGTGCCTTGGTATTTTTTGTCTCCGACTTTATTAAAGAGGCTGTTAAAATGGCTTTTGTATATAGCTGATATATTGCTTTGCTAAATATGTCCATCAGTACTGATACAGTGTATTCAAAAACATATTTAGAGCTTTCATGATTAATGAATGGAACAAATTGTAAGTTATTTGGATTCAGACCCACTTGGAAGAGATTTCCAAATGGAAAATGGATTCTTATTTTCAGAGTGAAAACATAGGAAAGACTAGAAAAATATCTCCCCTTCTTCCTGCCAACGTGGCATTAGTTGGGGGAAAATCTTTGCACCTAAAACTGATGATGTGAGCTTGATTTTAAGAAGGTTTTGATATCTGACAACATTTTGAAATTATTGGCTTTGTTTATTTATGTATTTGTGTTCCCTAAGTAACGGTTGGCTTATTTTATTGAAATATTGGATCAGGACTAGAAGGTGTAGAATAGCAACTACTTTGATCATTAGTAGTCAGATTATTTATTAGAAACTAATCACTAACTACAAACAACATTTGTTAAACACTGACGAGGTACAAGGCATATTACATATGTAGTTCCTTACTAAAATTATTGAAATCAATTTTAAGGTTTAAAATGAATTTGGACTTTGTGCTGCATAAAACAAAATAGGGACACACTCGTGTAATGCTCCACGTGATCCTGATTTAGAGTGTGTGTTAATATGTGTGTGTGTGTGTGTGTACATATTTTGTTGTTAATACACTTTTTATAGTGATTTGTTTTTTAAAGAGCTTAATGGTAAACTACCCCTTTTAGAAATTGCAAGCTGGTAAATATATCTTGGGATTCTGTACCTTTTGGAAGATATTTTTATTATTAATCTAAATTTTAGGTGCCAGAATTGAAAACTAGCTGCCTTTGACTCTTAGGCATATTATTCAGGTTATGTAATGACTTGACGACACTATGTGTATTTTTTTTTCTATAATCCAGTTTTCCTGTTTTGTTTTGTTTTAATTTGCAGCATCAGAAGGTTAGAGACATGAAAATGCAAAAGTTCCTTCATTTAAGTACAAAAATCTAGATTCTCTTGTCTTCTCGGTGCCCATGTGTAAACTCCCCACACATCAAGGGGAGCAAAGTCTCCCGCAAATAGGCTCACAGGCATGTGTTTCAGGAACAGTGGGCTTTGCGGAACAGATAGCCTAGCAATATTCTCAAAGAACTAGAAATTGCTTACATTCCAAGTATGTGAACGTGTGTGTGTGTGGGGGGGGTGGTTTGTTTGCTTGTTTGTTTGGGGGTTTTATTTGCATATCAACATGCAAATGTATTTATTATCAGTTAAATCTCATTGAAATGAAAATGAAAAGGCAATACTATTTCTTTAATATGGTTCACTGACCCTGTTCACAGAGTTACTGATGCTCACTAGGGGTTGGCCAGCACCAGTTCTACTCAACCCTTGATGATTATGGTGGATTTAATTATAATTGAAAATGTAAAAAAAGAAGAAAGGAAGAAAGAGAGAAAGAGAAAGAAAGAAAGAAAGAAAGAAAGAAAGAAAGAAAGAAAGAGAAAAGAGAAAGATGGAAATCGAATCCAAAAATCAATTTGGCATAGAACTTAATAACAGATAAAAGCTCAAAATTCTAAACCTACCAAATGAAACCTATCAGCACCAGGAAGTAAAACCAATTCCCAGCATCAATCCCGACACCTGTGTAGATGCTTCCTGACCTGGCTTCTTTCGTCAAATTCATGACAAAGGACGAAGGCAAAAACAGGCCTGCAAACAGACAGCTTCTTCCTCCTCTTTCATACTGAAGCTGAGCCGCCCTTGCATCCATAGTCTCTAGTTGGTAGATTCCGCCTCCTGGGCCTGATATGAAATGAATGGGGAACAGCTTTAGTGGCTGCCCACAAAGTTAAAACAGCCCAGTGATACCTTATGTCTCAGATGGTTCCTCTGTATTTGCCATGCACTCTAACAGAAAAACCACAAGAAAGAGGAAGCAAAGCTTCCTCCATGGCCTTCTTTGGCTTGAATGCCGGAGGTAGGGGCTTATGAGTATGGGCCTACTCTCTGTTTTATACATAATATGAACCTCTTGATATACCACAGTTAGCAAATACTATTCAAAGTGTGACGCGTGTGTCTATTATATTTTCTTGATGCCATTATCCATGCTCTGAGAAAGTTGATTTTTTTTTTTTGGTTGTTTTTCCGGCAAGGACAGAGATAAAATACAGAGGTTTGTGAAGTGCTGTCCGTTTAAGCCAAATCAAAACCTACTGCTCAAATTGCAAAGGAAGGATGTCCAAATGGCAGGGGTGCCTTACATATCGAACCCCGTTTTGCCATTAGGCTTCCATTAGGATTTTGTTATTCGACAACTTGAATGTTCCCCCAGCCAGGCTCCCTCCCTAGGCCCTACTGTAAATAAATAAACAATCCCCTCCCCAGGGTCCTGGCCAGCCCCAAGGGAGGGGCCCTGGCCGGTGTGCCTAGACAGCTGACTGGAGCTTTTGGGGTAACACTAGTAATAATGTAACTGTATTATGGTGCTAGGCTGAGGGGAGCAGCGGATCGTTTGCTTGAAAACATGACCTTTTAATTTAAACAAAAGGCTTGAAAAAATAAAAGTGGGTCTTAAATGCAGTTTAATCAGTCAGGCGAGAGATGCCTAATGAAGCTGCCAGACGGATTTGTGGCCAGGCTGTCACTTCGGCCATCATGTTTACAGCTCCGGGAGTCAGATTGGCACCTTGTGAAGGCATAACCTCGGTCAAAATTTTCCGGGTCTGGGATGGCTGTAAATTTTGACATTTTGACAAATTATTTTTCTGTGGTGATGACGGTTTGGAAAAACTGACACGTAAGAGGCTTCCCGTTTTCCCACTGGACCGAGAGAGCATTTTATCAATGCAACAAAGGTAGCAACCTTTAGGAGGGCGTGGAAAGTGCCTGTGTGTGTGCCTGTGTGTGTGCATGTGTGTATGTGTGCGTGTGCGTGTGTGTGTTCAAAACCAAAACACTGGTAAGTGGGCTTTCATCCTTTCATCACATACTATTTCAACTAATACTTGCAGGGAAAAATTGCCATTTTGGCCCATATTTCAGCTAAAAGTTCTTCCCAAAGATTTTTTTTGTGGAGGAACAGACACTTGTGCCAGTGTGATTATATCACGTCATAAAGTAGTTCTTCCACAGTTTGAATTTCTGTTGCAATGTGCCATTGCTGCCGGGAAAGATCTGAGTGTAAGTTTCAAAAAGTCCATCTTCTGTTGGCGGTATCTCCTGAATGCTGGGGAATCTCAGGAAATGTGTATTCTCCTGTGCTGGTATTCTTTCTTAGTGCTGTTCAATGTGCCAAATCTTAATTCTCAAATGTTCACTGAGTATTTGGTTGAAGACATGCCACTGAAAGGGGTATCAGGAAACTCAAAGAGAATATAAACTTTTTTTATTATTGTTTTTCAGGAATGTTTTTCAAAAACAGAAAATTACAGGAAAAGGAATTATCGCCCTGGGTGGGGGTGGGGGGGGGCATCATGGTTGAGTTTCCTTTCTTAATTTGCCATATTTATTTGCTGGAAATGGCATGCAGTTGTGCATAAACACTAATATTATCCACTTTGTTCCCTCTTAATAATCTAGGGAAGCCTCAGCTTAATCTCTTACTCATTTCATGCCGAAAGCACAAATGTATTGCTTTTGTTTTACTGCATGTTTCATTCCGTCTGCTGGAAGCCTCATAAGTCAATATTTATCACGTTTATAAATTCTGAATCACCACGGGGGTAAAAAATCGGGTTGGAGAAAAACACGCACACCGTTCTTTTTTTTTTTTTTTTTCTTTTTTTTACTATTTTAAAGTTTAAAAGTATTGTCTCTGCCATGTTCATTTAGCTCTTTTGAGCTAAAATAATGCAGCTTGCATGATTTTTTTAATTAAAAAATATTTTTAATGACGTGTTCTCGAAGTTTTTCATTTCCCCCAAACCTTTCTATAATTGCCTTGTCATGATTATCATTTTCCTTTCACTGTCGCTTTCTGTGGAAGCCCCGGGAAAGAGTTCCTAAAAATTAAATTTCATGCTTGCATGTGTTTCTGTGATCTGCAGCGTGTATGATCTCTGAGTGGAAAACTTCTCTAAAAATAAATGGATTACCCTTTTTACTACACTGTCTGATGTCTCTTCAACAGATAGCACTGCTTCCCTGTGATCTCTAACCCACCACAATTGAAATGACAAGCGTTGAAATGGAAGCCTCACGGTGGCGCCCTCTACCTTTGCCGGCCCTTTCTGCAGTGTGGAGCCGGTCCCACTGCCGAGCACCGGTTCTCAAACTTGAATATTGCCCGGACCCCTCTTAAGACGGTAGATTAATCTCCGCACAACCCGCAATACATCAGTGGAGTCCACTTTGGGAAACGCCGGCTTAAAAATTAAGATCTCATTCTATAGCTATCTCTTTCCATTCAGAATTCTAACAGCAAAGACAAGTTCTGTCTTTGTAACTGCTAAAAGGTGGAACATTGAACTCTTTAGTCTTTTCTTGAAACAAAGCAATTAAAAATATTTTAAATACCCTAAAAGTCTTGGAATCCTGGAAACATGTCCACGAACCCCCAATTTGAACAACCTGCTCTCCTTTTTGCAGGGAGAAGCATCGCTCCTTGGCAGAAGACGCGCATTTGACCTTTTATAAACTGCTCTGTAAATATCATCGTTGCTTAGTTTGTGAAAGACTAATGTGTTTCCACTAACAAAACTGTCTTTCCAGGGTTGCTGCTCTCTAGAATAATGCTTGTTTTCCTACTGGGCTTTCTATTGCTGGCGTTTTTTAAAGGCAACTAAATTTGTCTAAGGGATTGCACTTTGAGGCAATCCAAGGAATTTTAATCAAGAACCAATGAGAAAGCCAAAGTTTCGAATGGGAAAAAAAGAATGTGACAGAGTGGCAGACCTCAAAAATACGAAGTAAGTAGATTTGCTAATGTTTGATACTTTAGAGACAAACTGTTTTCTAAAACATATTTTTCAGGCAAAGGTTAAAATCATATTTCTTTTTCTTCTGGGATAACTGGTCTCATGTAGGTAATGTCATCGATAGAGTTGGCTTTTCTCTCCTCACAGCAATCAACAAATTGGACTTTCTTACACCAGAATAAATGTGTCTAAAGGATCTAGTCTCTCGAAAAGGGTGCATTGCAAGGGAATGCTGCAGGGACTCAGTTTAGAACATTGGCATTCCCATAACATGTTGCCTGCTCTTGTTTGTAACAGAGGAAGGAGACAAACTAATTAATAGTCCTCTTAATAAATGAGCTTTGAATTAAAGTCTGCGGCTAGGAAATTCGGGCCATGTTGCTCCAAGGTACCGGGGGCTACCTTTGATCCTTTACGGTTCTTGGAATTCTAATAAGCGTACAGCCACAGGTGAGGCTAGCACTGTTGTCGATCTCTGAGCCAACTCACACACCTCAAAAACAAACATATATAGTTACTCATGTGCCACCGTGGGAACGTACCATAAAACCAGCGGAAAGAAAAATAATAAACATGTCATCCAATAAGCACGTGCTATGATGCGTAGCCTCGGGTTTTCAATAGCTGAGCTTTATTACAATAACCACAACATGAACAGCTTTGGGAAACAGAACAATCAGGTCAACGTGTAGGCCAAAAGAATCTATCACTCAAATGGTCTTCTTTTCAAAACACAGCTATCTGTGCTGAGCTAGAGTTAAGTACTTGGCACCAAAAGACTTTGCTCATCCCGGTGGCTTCATAGATAAAAATAAAACCGGGGAGCCTGAATTGAAACTCACTTTTAATAGATCATAGAAGTCCTGTAAGTAAATTCTTTGTGATCAATCTTAGACAAGATTCTACTTTAATTAACCTGGCATGTAATCAGGCTATATGTAATAGAAGACTCCAGGTATTCTGTCATAAAAGCTTAAAACGTAGAAAAATGTGTATTTCCTGAGTCTCCATAGGCTTCATCTGTAAGACTAGGTAGTGGTTCTTTTATGTAATTATTATTTGGTGGACTTAAAATACTGAATAAGAAAGTATTTCAGGGGTGCCTAGGTGGCTCGGTCAGTTAAGTGCCTGACTTCAGCTTAAGTCGTGATATCACAGTTCATGGGTTCAAGCCCCCCATTGGGCTCTGTGCTGACAGCTCAGAGCCTGGAGCCTGCTTCAGATTCTGTGTCTCCCTCTCTCTCTGCCCCTCCGCAGCTTGTGTTCTCTCTCTCTCAGTAATAAATAAATAAAACTTTTTTAAAAATTATTAAAAAAAGAAACTATTTAGAAATTTTTATTTAAAATGACAATTATAACCTCAATTGACCATGGTGTTGTTCTGGATTTTAAATATATTCTCCAGAAAAAAAAACCCTAAGCAATTTCTTTTAATTCCAAAATATAATGCCACTGTGCTGATGTTGTTTTATTAAACCAGAATGTGGTAGCTGAAGACAGGGATTTTGTTTGCTTTTCTCACATATCCTTAGCCCCTTTTGTGGGTGCTCAATAAATATTTGTTGAATGAATGAATGAATTTTATGGTAAGCCTATAAAAGGTGTATATTATAGTTGTATACTACATGAAGACTGTAATTATAGTTATCAAAAGAGATTGCCTTTTGATGTTTGCATTTCCCTAAATATGAAGAGGAAGCATCTAGTCTTTTAAAAAAAAAAGTTTTTATTTTATTTTTGAGAGAGAGAGAGCACGTGCAGGGAAGGGGCAGAGAGAGAGCTCTGCCCAAAGAGCAGAGGATCCAAAGCAGGCTCTGTGCTGACAGCAGAGAGCCCGACATGGGGCTCGAACTCACGAACCAAACTGTGAGATCATGACCTAAGCCAAAGTTGGAAGCTCAATAGACTGAGCCACACAGGCACCCTGCATCTCGTCCTTTTTAATGTTGATTGTTGTGCCAAACAGGACTAGTTCTTCTCTGACTTGGAAAACTTTCTGCTTCTATCAAGCATCTTGGTGAAGTGAATGTTCATCAGGGAAATGTCCAATTCTAGTAAATCATAAAGAATTCATTTAGTTCGTACAATCGCTGCTTTGGATCTTTCCCATAATAGATTTGTTTGTATGTGAAATAGGGAGTGTATTTTTTTTGCATCACTGATCTACAGAATTAAAGTGCACTATGTGTTTGGTATGTGAGAGCCCCAGCTTGGATGCGATGTATTATCAACTCTAGGTTAGCCTTTAGGTGTGTATGAGAGTTTGCGGCCAAAAATAAGGACTCTACTGACCTCCTAGAGAAAAATCAAGTCTTAGTTATCTTAGAAATTCATTTGATTACAAAATCTTAGCACTTGAGTATTTCTCATTTTTTCCCTACGAGGTAGAAAAGCATACATACTAGGGACAGGAGAATTATTGGTAGTGGTTAAAATATCTGACCGTGCAATCCAGGCAGAGGAGAGATTTTTCATCAACAAGTATTTTTAAGCATCCGCAGTGCCCAGACCCGTATAAGGCACTTTGGGAATTCAAAACAGAAAGGATCTGACTGAAGGGACCTGTAGTCAATAGAAGTGAGGCACACGCACACGTGTGCGCACACACATGCACACACACACACAAATTAATAAGAGAATAATTAAAAACAACACATGAATAATAATAATTGCAAGATGGCAAGATTAAAAGCTTATATAGAAATCCACGAGTACAAAGTGCCTTCTGAGAGTGGGATTCGTCAGGAAAAGCCCTCTGAAGTAGTGGGATTTGAGCGGGGCTTGCTAAATGCAATATTTTATGTTGCCTTTCATTCCACAAACATTTGTGAAGGGTCTCTGTGGGCTGGGTCCTCGGTTAGCTAAAGTGTGGGATGGCAAGATGAACAAGACAAGGTCGTATTCCCAAGCCTTGCTGTTCATTTTGACCCTGGCACATACGATGTTTTGGCTCACATTAGAATTTTTACGTAATTCTTTCTACATCTCGGTTCTGATGTTGGCTTTCTGGTCACTGCAAGATCAAGGAAAATCAAAAGGGCTACACAGCCTGCTATCTCAGATGTGTCTCAGAGATAATGTAGATGGGACACCCTAAAACTCTCTACTAAAAGGAGCTTACCAAAGGCCTCGGGCACATGCACGCTTCTTAAAATCATCTGTCAGTTTGGCCAACTCTGTCAGAAAGTATTCCAGTCAGTTATGTGCCATTTGGCTCACAAAAAGTTCGCTTTGTTAAACTTTTCAACTAGTGGGGCAGCTGTTACAGAGATTAGGTTGAAAGGCTCCTTTCCAATTTCTGCTGATGCTTTCACTCTCTAATACTTATGATATTGTATTGAAAGGTTTAAACATTTTCTTCATGGAGAATTTGTTTTTAGCATTTAAAAAAAATTTTTTTAATGTTTATTTATTTATTTATTTTTAATTTTTTTTTTTAACATTTATTTTTGAGACAGAGAGAGACAGAGCATGAACGGGGGAGGGGCAGAGAGAGAGGGAGACAGAATCAGAAGCAGGCTCCAGGCTCTGAGCCATCAGCCCAGAGCCCGACGCGGGGCTCGAACTCACGGACCGCGAGATCGTGACCCGGGCTGAAGTCGGATGCTTAACCGACTGAGCCACCCAGGCGCCCCAAATGTTTATTTGTTTTTGAGACAGAGAGAGACAGAGCATGAGCAGGGAAGGGGCAGAGAGAGAGAGAGAGAGGGAGAGGGAGAGGGGGAGGGAGACACAGAATGTGAAGCAGACTCCAGGCTCTGAGCTGTCAGCATAGAGCCGGACGCGGGGCTCGAACTCATGAACCGTGAGATCATGACCTGAGCCGAAGTCAGACGCTTAAACGACTGAGCCACCCAGGCGCCCCTTTTTTTAGCATTTCTAATTGCTAACTTTTAAAAACGAAAAGTGGGGGAAACTGGGAAACTGGCCTGGGTCAGCCTGTGTGAAACCCCGCGCTCCGGCTGCCCCCACTCCCCCACCCCCCCATCGCAGGGCCTCTGTGTGAGGTTCCCAGTGTATCCCGATTGTGACCCGCCACCTCCCCACTCTGGTCGGCTTGGGCAGGACCCCCATGGCACCCCTCTGCGGGTGCAGCTCCTGGCAAAGTCACAGGTCACTGTCCTACATTTCACAATCAGTGTCTCCAACTCAGAATTGCTATCTTCTCTCCCAAACAGGCGTCCTCTCCCACTCACTCCGTCTTCGCCAGCGTTACCCTTCCCAGCCTCCCAGCACAAAGTGCCACGCGTTCCTGGCTTTCTTCCTACCCGTAGGCACATCTTTCTCCGTCTCTTTTGTAGATTCTTCTGCCACTTATGCCCTAAACACGAGTGTTTGCCAGCTTCTTCCCGGCTTTTCCTTTCGGGTCACTCCACTTGGTCTCCCGTGTGAGCTCTTTCGAACCTGTGTCTCCAGCCCCCATCCCCAGCTCAGTGTGCCCCAAATTGTATTTGTCATTTCTCCCCAGTGTGGCCTCTCCCCTCTCTCACCGTGTGCTCCCCTGTCTTCAGGCAACCATGTGCACCTGCCCATCCACTTCCACAACCCGGGGAGCATCCTTGACTCTTTCCCGGCACCCCACTTCCTGCAGTAAGTCGATCCCATTAATTTGGCCTCCTTAGGGGTCTCAGGGGCTTATATCTACCCTTATGTCCACCCGATGACCATGGCCTTCTTTCCAGCCCTTGTCATTTCTCATCTGCATTTCCAAGATGCCATCATACTTAATACCCAGAACAGAAGAAAACACTGGAGTTTGGTTAGATTAAGTGCCTGCTGCATATGATGACGTGTTCGTACCAGGATTTGAGCCAAGATTATACCGTTTCTTTGTTACTCACAACCGCACATCGCCTGAGACCCTGCTAGAAATGCTGAATCTCAGGACCACCCCAGACCCAGGGAATCAGAATCTGCATTTAACAATATGCCCAGATGACCCACGAGCTGGTGAAGCCCTGGGCCCTGGTCCTGGGTGGCTGCTGAGAGTAATGCGTGCAGATAATTAACCCAGTGCTTCCTTCATGTCCCTACTCTTTGCTTCCCTCTCAAATGGACTTACCTGAGGTTTGAGGTGAGCATTTTTCTTTTAAGACAGAAGCACTTCTAACCAATGGCCACATGTCTTTCTAACACAACTCAAGAAAGCTTTGGGGGCACATGAGAAGGTGGGGACTCAGGTCACACAGCCGCTCCCTCTAGGTGCCAACTCCAAGCCTGGCCGTGCCCTGCACTGGTTTCTACCTGTGCTAACAGGCAAGGACACACAAAAAAGTTACTTCTGAGAGGCTAGCTAATGTGCAGGGAAAAGGTAGCCCTGCCCATCGGTTTATTGCAGAGTTATATTCCTGCACAGTCATGAAGAACAGCAGTGGAGGGGCACCTGGGTGGCTCAGTGGGTTAAGCATCCGACTTCAGCTCAGGTCACGATCTCACTGTTTGTGAGTTCGAGACCCACACTGGGATCTGTGCTAACAGCTCAGAACCTGGAGCCTGCTTCGGATTCTGTCTCCGTCTCTCTCTCTACCCCTCCCCCATTCATGCTCTGTGTCTCTCTGTCTCTCAAAAAAATAAATAAACATTAAACAAATTAAAAAAAAAGAAAAGAAAAACAGAAGTGGAAAATACATAAGGCTCAAGTGCACAGTGAGTTGGCAATGGATGTAATCACAAGACCCAAGAATTCCTAGCTCTTATTCTCTGGCTCCAGCAATGGGAATACACACATGAAATCCTTTGTAACAATTATTAAGTCCTCCTTTACAAAAATCTTTTTTCTTTTTAATGTTTATTTATTTTGAGAGGGAGCTTGAGGGAGGGGCAGACTGAGAGAGAGAGAGAGAGAGAGAGAGAGAGAGAGTATCCCAAGCAGGCTCTGCACTGTCCCTGTAGAGCCCGATGCAGGATGATTGATTTTACAATCATGAGCCAAAATCAGGAGTCGGACGCTCACCCTACTGAGCCACCTGGGCGCCCCTCAAAAATCTTGCTCTGGGTACACTTGTCCCCATGGGTACAATCTTGCTCTGGGGACACTTGTCTGAGGCCATGTGCGTGGGAGGGTCATGAATGCCACCTCATCTGCTTGCATAGGGGAGGTTTACTTTTTGCATTTGCACTGACATCCATAACCTGTGCGTCGCTCTCCTGTGACGCCCCAGAACTACATCCAAAGACTGCGATTGTCTTACTGCTTCAATGAGAAAATCCTTACCGTGGCTCTCTGATTACCACAGAAGTGCTAAATGGCCATACTGATGAGTCTAGAGACAGAACCAGAAGTCTGGGGGCGATGTGTCTGCATTTCTGTTTTTAAGAGCAGAGAGTACAATTTTTTAGCACTGAATCCAATCCCATTAAAACGGGTTGTAAAAAAATAACATAAAATAAAGTTCCCATGCTGCTAAGCCGCTTTCATGTGACAGCGGCCTCTCGGCACGTGGCATATATGTTTCTGATGCTTCGGTTCCAAATCAAGCTGGCGCCCAGGTAGACTTCAGATCTGCTGTCTTCACTTACGAGTCTTCCGAGAGAGACACCCGCCAACTCCATCTCTCTCCGACTAAGAGACACTAGAGCTTTCAGATGGGGAAAAGGGGAAGTTTAATCAAGCACAGTTTCCTAAATACCTGTGACTCATCGCGAAGCCCACACCGCAGAGAACTGCCAGCGGGGACACACGACGCTGACCTACTTTGCCAGAATAGGATTTACTTTTCTTGGTGGGTGTGAATCTTTCTTCTTTATTAAGGGAGAGGAATTTAATGAACATTAGTTCTTCAGGAAACCAGAGGCAGATAGCCGAGGGTGGGGCCGAGTCTCCTTTCTCCTCCAGCTTCCCAGGCTGGCAACCTTCAAAACCCTTATCTGTCCGCTGAATGGCAGACTTCTTTAACCTTTGACCTAAATTGTGTCTGAACCTTCATCTTGAGGAAGTAAAGTTTTGAACATTAAGCCACTGAAGACTTCAAAAGCCCCTGGATTTATGTCCCGTTCTTTAGCAAGAATCCCAATACCCTCGTCTTTGAGCGGCCAATAAAGTCGAACCCGCTCGGCCCAGTTCGAGTAGTGATGAGTAAGGGATACGCTAGGGGAAGAAATGCCTTCAGGAGGAGGGTACTTATTTTGTTTATTGGTTTGGTTTCTTCCTTCTATTCACAGGATAAATGTGAACCTAGCTTAAGACTTTCATTTCTGCCTCCCCGAGAGCCCTTTATAGGCATTTTAAAAGTAAGTCGTGGTAGTATTTTAGGGTCCCCATTTAAAAAGTCCAAAAGTTAGAATATCTCACGATCTTTTTAGAACAGGTTGCATTTGAAGCAGCAATGGCTATTTTAATGGCCTGCCCTCTATACTCCCAGTGAAATTCACGGGGGATTTACACGTAACTGTAAACACACACCCAGATGAGGATACGCCTCAAAGAGAATATTGGAAGGGCAAAGTCAATCTGAGAGGATTAACAGCAAAATAAAACCCAGATTAAATCAAATGACCAAAGAAAAATTAGTAGAACAAGAAAGATTTTAATGCTTGTACCAGGGAAAATGCCGACCTCGGTGCATTGAAAAACTAGGAATACCCAGCTGACTTAAATCAAACTCCCAAACTAACTCCGATTCGTATTTGAAAATCTTTGGACTTGCTCTTTAAAAAAAATAATTTACATTAGTTTTATGTGTCCTGTCAGTTAAAGCAGCTGAAGCTGCCAAAACACTGTCATTTCTTATAACTGATTACTCTCCCTTCCCATGGCTGTCATATGTGTCTCAAGTGCATTTGTCTTTGGAATGTTGTTCCTTTATTGCCTTTTGTGGGACCTGTCTTGCTCTGGCATTTTTACTGTGGTAGACACATTGCTATATTACAGGAGGCCAAAGGTCAGCTACACAGCCATCAAGTCGAAGAATGATTTTTTGGTTAATAAAACTAATTTTCTTAGCTGAGGGCTGCTTGCTGTGAGAAGAAGTTATATTTGCCAGGTCATATTTTCAGGAAAGTGATAGAATGCCAGCCATTGAGCTATAATTTATGGTGCTACCGTAGTTTGTCAGAAACAGAATTTTGTTTTTTTAACATGTGGATGTTAAGTACGATAGGAAATCTGAGCTTATGTGGTAGGTGGCAAGATGAAGTAAATATGTGTTTGGGGAGAATGTGTAACAAGCGTTATTTTCCTCCTGGCTCAGAAAGCACCTAGACCGAAAGGACAGAGGTGGAGCGCTGATTAAGAGCCAGGACTGGGAGCCAGAGAGATGTGGAATAAAAAATTGCCTTAGCCATCTGCAGTGACCATAGACAACTTAATTAACTTCTCTCAGCCTAGGCTTTTTCATCCTTGAAATGGGCATAACAAGGGCGCCTGGGTGGCTCAGGTAGTTAAGTGTCTGACTCTTGATTTCGGCTCAGGTCACGATCTCGTGGTTCATGGGTTTGAGTCCTGAGTCAGGCCCTGCGCTGAAGGTGTGGCGCCTGCTTGGGATTCTGCCTCCTTCTCTCTTTGATTCTCTCTCAAAAAAAAAGGGGGGGGGTGCATAACAATAATACCTGCCTCCTAGATCTATTTGGAGGATGAATAGTGTATGCATAAAAGTGCTTAACTGTATTTAGTGTATCAGTCAGTCTAGGCTGTTTATGCTACATAACAAACTGCCCTATATTCTCATGGGCTTAAAGCAACTAATTATTTCTAACTTAATGCTACACATCCATGTAGGTTAGCAGGGCAAAGGTCCGCCCATGATAGTCATTCAGGGATAGTCGTTCAGGGATGGAGCAGCCACCATCTTGGACCTTGTTGGTCACATGCAGAGGAGAAAAGACCTCTAGGGATTTTATGTCAGCCATTCAACGTTCAGCCCACAGGTGACACTGATCACTTCTCATCAAACCTATTGGCCTAGAAGCTGGGAAACACCCCCTTTCTTTATGCAGAGACTTACCAGATGAGAGAGGGCTCACACATTAAGTCACTGTCCCTTTCATTATGAATTCAGTGGCCACCTTGCCTTCAGTCACCTCTGTAGAACTCGAGGGAACAGAATCTAGATAAAAAAGGTCAGGCAACGAAGAAACGATTGCCCTGAGACCTGAGTCAGGGGCAGGATGAGAACAGCTGCCTCCAGAGTCTCATCGGTGTCAGGATCACGTCTAGAAGGACTCAAGGACCAGGGAGTTGTAAGAGAGGAGGCCCCTGGTGATGTCCACACACCACAGCTGTGCCTGAAGCAAACTTTCTCTCACCAATAGCCCTACAGCAATAAGCTCACAGGGCCAGTTTTTGATAGGAGGAAAGACAAGGGAATGTTGCCTAATTTGTGGCTGGGAGCAAGGTAGCATCAGTAAGCATCACTGTGTTGTCTTCAGAGCAGAACAGTTGCCTCCATTCTCAACTGTAACTTTCTCTGCTTTGCTCCGGGAGCCATCTGGAGGTGGCACGCAATGGGGAGCCACACCAACAGCTAATGTTATTTGAACACTTACTTTGGACAAGCTTTGTAGCGGGCATGTGTTACTTTAAGTAAGCTCTGCACCCAATGTGGGGCTTGAACTCACCACCTGAGATCAAGAGTTGCATGCTCTACTGACTAAGCCAGCCAGGTGCCCCGACACACATTATTTCAATTAATCATTAGCAACCCTCTGAGGAGGGTAAAAAGTTGTTACCTTAACATCTCGGATGTGGAAGCAGAAATTCAGAATTAAGAAAATTCAGACAGAGCCAAAATTCGAACTTCACATATATCTCATCGTAACTCTGATAC
Source organism: Panthera pardus (assembly GCF_024362965.1). Taxonomy (NCBI): domain Eukaryota; kingdom Metazoa; phylum Chordata; class Mammalia; order Carnivora; family Felidae; genus Panthera; species Panthera pardus. The sequence goes on along the minus strand of NW_026526810.1, from coordinate 96,362,341 downwards.
TTTTATTTTTTAACTGTTTTAATCACTTCTCTCTCTCTTCTCTCCATTTTTTGCTCTCTCTTCGTCTTCTCAATTTAATCACTGCTAGGGAAAAATTTAATATTTAAGGAAAAGAGCAGACAGAAAACATGGAATTTCTGTGTCCTTCTCGATTTTGTCATATGCATCTGCTCACATGCTTTTCCTACTTAAACCCATCTTTGACTTTCTAACACCTACAGAGGAAAGTCCAACCTCCCCAGTCTTGTTTTCCGAGATCTTTATAATCTGATGCCACAGCCTTTGCAGATTTATTTGGCTGCCACCACATCTCCAAGCACAGCACCAGCTACCCAACTTCCTGTTATTTCCCAAACACAACCTGTGCCTTCATGTTTCTGTGCCTTTGCTCATGCTGTTCCTTGTGCCTGGAATTCTCTTTCCTTGTCCACTTGTTTGTTGATTCCACATATATTGAACTCCTCCTATGGGCCAGATTCTGGGGCTATGGAGGGGAGTAAATCTGGGTGTCTGACCTCAACCATCTCACAGTCTGATGGGATGCACTGAAAGAAGGACAGTAAATGATAATACAGTGGGGGTGTGCCCATTAGGACAGCTCACTGAGGAGTACTAACTCAAATTTCAGGGTGAGGAGGGAGGTGCAGGGAATAACTCACATCAAGGGGCTTTTCACAGGAAAGATGCCTGAGTTAGGGCTTGAAGAATGTCCCTAGACAAGCAAGAGGGAATGAGAGAACGTGTGAGTATTTGAAACTGATTTGAAACTTTCAAGAGCAGATGAAGAAAGAAAGAGTAAGTGGGAGGGGTGACAGATGAGGCCGGGAGGGTCTTCTGGGTCCTGGACAGGATTTTGGACTTGTCACTTGAAAAAAATGGACAGCTACTGAGGGATTTCTGTACTTAAGCAGGGAAACAACAGCAGTATTTGCAGCTTTGGTTAAATCAATTTGAAAATAGGTTGGGGAAGATGCCAGAAAGTTAAATATTTCTAAGACTTGAATAAAGCTGGTCAAAGTAAGAAAACACATGAGAAAGCTCATCACATCCTCAAAGAAATACATTCCCTCCCATTTTCTTGAAGACATGGCCCCATTCATTATCTTTCATTTTTTGGTTTTTGATAGATACAACAAATGAATGAAAGAAACACTTGACTCTTCTTTCAGCCACAGGAGTAACCAATAGCAAACACTTTGATGAGTGGCAATGCCTCAGTGGGGGAGAATGTGGGGCAGGGGCTGCAGTGAACTCTGTAAAGCAGGTGCCGTGGAAGGGGTACAGCCCCCATTCAGCTCCAGCTGCCTGTTGCCGTGCAAGAGTATAGGAAAAATCTAGACCTCTGCTTTTTTCAAAGAAATCTTGAAATCAAAATTTTAAGGTAAAGATACGATTAAAAAAAAAAAAAGCAGCAGCATGCTGGTCAAACTAGGATTGTAAGATTATACACACAAGTATGTATATATATATATATATATATATATATATATAATCAACAAGGCCCTAGTTATAAGACAAAGAAGAAACAAAAAGAGAATTACTTCAATAGTTGCTTTGGTGGCACAATTGACTGGCAAGGCATTTGAGGGACATGTGGCTGCCCCAGGTGCTGCAGGGTGTCTAGCTTCCCTGGACCGTGACAATTAAATGCTTGCACTGCCTCGCAATCTATGTGATAACAAAAAGTAACCCCCCACCCCAGTCACCTTTCCCAAATGCCCCCTAGGTGGGGTGCTGTCCCCAGTAATGAACACCGGTTAGAGAAAGATTGGCAGTCGTGGAGGGGACAGGCAGAGAATGACACTGGAGGTTCGGGAGCACAGGTAGGAAGTGGCTGCTTTTATCTAAGGGAGAAATGGCTGGAGAACCAACTGGAAGAGGAGGGAGCATTCAAATAAGGAATACCAGAGTAGGATTTTGCTTCAAAATCAATGAATTCCTTTTACTGAGTTTGGGATTCCTGTGGGAGATCTAAGGGGTGCTGAGAGCTAGGCTATGGAATGTGTGCGTGTGGTATTCTGAGGTCTAAGGTGGACACAGAAATTTGGGAATGGGCGGCAGATCATCTACACATTATGGAAGTCGTGGACTGGAGGGGATCCCTCCCAGGGACGCTGCAGAGTCTGAGGTGATGTGGTCCACAGACGCAGCCCTGGAGAACACCAAATTTCAGGAGATGCCCAGCCTCCATCACAGAGGTGTAAAACAGTTTCCGGAAACAAAGTGGGGAATCCAGAAGAAGGTGGTATAATAAAAAGGGAAGGCGGAGAGGTAAGTGGGCCAACCCTGCAGAGAAGAGGCAAACTCTACAGAGAGGGCAAACAAGATCAAAGTTGAACACATGTCCAATCAGAAGATCCCTGATGGCCTGACTACAGTTTTGGTGCGTGCTAGGTGTGGAGGCCTACTTAGAGCTGACGAAGAAATGCAGACAAAGTATACAGACCACTCTTGGAAATGTCTTGGCTGTGAAGGAGTATGAGATCTTACTCACTTTTTTTTTTTTAAGGTTTTATTTTCTTAAGTAATCTCTACACCCAACTTGGGGTTTGAATTCACAACCCCAAGATCAAGAGTTGTGTGCTCCACCAACTGAGCCAGCCAGGCTCCCCTATCCTATTTACCTTTTAAGACCCTCCTCATACGAGGTCTCTGAAGTTTCTCTGGATCTCTTAGGCTGCTTTTGCTGATAAGTACCAGAAAACTGAATTCAAACTGGCTTAAAAAGTAAAATCCAATAGTGGCTTTGGGCTACTGAAAAAAGTCCAGCGTGGACTTCAGGCATAGTTTGATCAGGCTTTGGATCCAATTCTCTCAGTTCTTGCCCTTTGTGACTTTCCTATTTTATTTGTTTATTTAAAAAAATATTTATTGGGCACCTACAGCATGCCAGGAACTTTCTCGGTTCTTGGGACACAACAGTAAGCAAAACTAAATAAAGATCCCTGCTCTTCTGAAGCATATATTCAAATGGGAGAAGATAAACATTAAAAAAAAATATATATATATATATTTATTTATATTTTATATGTAAACTTTGCACATATGTAATTCATATAGCATGTTAAATGATGATGAAGTCCATGGAGAAAGAAAAACATAGTGCAGAGTGAAGAGGATGGAGAGTGTAGGAAGGGGGTGGGGGGTTGAAGTTTATGTTGGTGATCAGGGAGCCTTCATCCAGAAAATGGTATTTGAGCAAAGACATGAGGATGTGAAAGAGAGACATGTGAATGGCTTAGGGAAGAGTGTTCCGGGCAGAAGACACAACCAGCACAAAGGTCCTGAGCAGGAATATTCCCAGCATGTTTAAACAGCATCAGAAGACCAGTGTAGCTGGAATGGAGTGAATAAGGGATTAGCAGCTGGATATTAGATCACGGAAGTATCAGAGGGCCAAGTCATAACGGCCACTGTAAAGACTCTGGCTTTTCATCTGCAGGGTTTTGAATCAAAGAGTAAATGATCCAAGTCAGGTTTGATAGGATCTCTGTGGCTGCTGCTTTGAAGGCAGACTGTAGGGGCGTGGGGATGGAATCTGGGAAATCAGTAGACTCAAAAAAGTCTATTAAAATAATACAGGCAAGAGATAATATGGCTGGACCAGGGTGGTCACAAGGGGAGTGATGAGACATGGTGGGATTCTGGAAAGAGTCCGAGTGTAGGGCTAACAAGATTTCCTGACAGATAGGAGGTGAGAGATGAAAGAAGAGTCTGGAATGTCTCCAAGATTTGGGCCTAAACCATCGAGATGGGGAGGGCCCTAGATAAAGCAGGTTTGGGGAGGAAGATCCTGGTGTAGATTTTGGACATGTGGACTCTTAGAAGTCTCTCAACACCCAGGTGAAGAAGTTGAGTAGGCAGAGGGATCTGAGTCTACCTTTGGGAGAGAAGTCTAGACTGGCAAGATACATTTCAGACGTGTTGGTGTACAGATAATATTTAAAGCCTTCCAACGGGATGTAAGGATCTTTGTACCAGTCCCTACGACCAATGAAAATAGCGTCCATTTTTGAGCTAATCGCCCGAAGGGGTCTGGGAGTGGGTTATACTTGTGAAGACTCAGCCCTGGAGCCAAAGTGGGGATAATCCTTATAATCCCACCCAAAGGAAAAATTAAATATTTGGAAGCAGGCAATAAAGTGAGTCTATGACCTTTCTACACATCCTCTAGGAGGAATTGATCATTTGCTCTCACATACTCTGGGAGCCTTTTCCATAGTGATAATTTTATAGTTATTATGTTGCGACACAGTTGGGTATCTTATTTACTGATTTCTTCTCAGATTGTTAGGTCCTTGAAGAGGAACCATGTGGTATTCATGTTTGAACCCCAGGGCCTAGCCCAAGCGATCACATGTTGAAGTGAGTTAACTATGAACGTGTGAAAGTATGTAGATTTTTGGTCTTTCTATGAAGCCTCCAGGGTGATCAAAAGCCTTAAAAGGGAAAAATTTTAAACTTAGAAGAGCCTGACCCATCTGTTACATAAGCACAGGGACCCTCACCTGGTTAAATTGCTTTTATGAAGCTATTTCTTAGTGAGTATGGCTGCCAGCACCATTCATTCTTTAGATAGCTCTGAGACAGAGAAATCTGAAAGAGATTTTTGGTAATTGAATACACACACATAGCTAATGGCTGAGAGTTCATGAAAAGTACCTAGTATCTAAAGGACCTATAATCATTGGAGAGAGAGAGAGAGAGAGAGAGAGAGAGAGAGAGAGAGATTGCTCGTGAGTACTGATTAAAACTTAAATGATAGGGGCACGTGGGTGGTTCAGTCGGTTGAGCATCTGACTTCGGCTCAGGTCATGATCTCACAGTTTGTGAGTTCGAGCCCCGTGTCGGGCTCTGTGCTGAGAGCTCAGAGCCTGGAGCCTGCTTCAAGTTCTGTGTCTCCCTCTCTCCCTGCCCCTCCCCGCCCCTACTCATACTCTGCTTTCTCTCTCTCTCAAAAATAAATAAATATTACAAAAAAAATTTTTTTTAAAAGAAAAAACTTAAATGATAATGTAGTTGGCCAAAGACAGTGCACAAAGAAAGTAAACTCTTTAGAAGGAAATCAAATAGATAGGCATATGCTCATATAAGCTTTTTCTCTTTTTGCAGCTCTGATTTTTTTGTTGGTTATGATTTGTGCCACGGAATATCTGAATCTATACAGTGAATTGTATGATTATGGAATTCTAGTTAACTCTGTGCTTGGTCACATGTAAAGCAACTTAGACTTTCTTAGAATAAATGAGCCAAAATATTTTTCTGTCCAGTATTTAAGTGGGAAAAAAAATGACAAAATGTAAACATCCAAAATATTATAAAGTATATTATATCCATTCAATCTATCACTGACTTCACACTTTTTGGAAAGGGTTTCCATTGTTATCTCCTCCCGCAGACATATTAGGATATGTTTGTCTACATGGGCATTTTCAGAAATTTAAGCGCTGCTATAACTTCTTTAAATTACAAAAGACCCCAAAGGTTTACTTGTTTGCTTGTTTGTTTTTAGAAGATAATGGGAGGACACTGAAGCGGTCCCTTTGAATACGGAAGGCATTTGATGCAACGAAATATTTGATCCTTATCGAATAAATTGTCAGTATTTAAAATTTCTCTTTGAAGGCAAATTCTTTGGTCCTTATAAAAAGCATTGATCATAAGGACTAAGACAAATGCCAGTCACCGCTATGGAATCTGTCAGCTCAACCTGTACACAGTGCTTCACAGTTCTTGCATTACTAAGCAAGTTACCAATTTTGTCAGGCTAGACTCTCTTCACAGTGAAATAAAAAGGAGGGCGCATCTGAAAGGTCAGATAGTGTAATGAGTAAGACATTTGGTAAATGAGAGCAATTAAAAATCAAAAACAGCTCACATCTGAAAAAAACAGATAATAGAGCAGGTAAGACACTCAGTAAATAGAACCCAATAATGATGTTGTAAACCTCACCCTGAGGCTACCCAGGGTGCAACTCTACTCAAATGATTCTTTTTCCCCCTTTACTAGGTCTATTCCAGATTTTTGAAAAATCGAAGTAAACTCCAAAGGTCACAAAGATGTTGCCTTGTAGTGTTCTCCTGACTGGGGTACAACTGGAAGTGCAGTGAGATGGGCACTTTGGGGTTCGTGTTAGAGGGAAGGGGACCTTCCCTTAGCAGCTTTGAGGCGGGGACCCGGGAAAGTGGAACTGTGCCGGCCAGGAGTTTAGACGGAGAGAGTGCAAGGGAGGTGCAATGGGAGGGCTCATGTTCTCCCACGCAGTGCTCTTTCTCGCTGTTTGGTGGTGGCGATGGGGGTTCCCTCATTCTCTGTTCACTGGCCGTGCTAGCACATCTCCTTCCTTTTGCCCTTGAAACTGGCATTAAATGATTCCAGGCGTGTGCGTTTGAGAAAGCCAGCGCAATATCCTAGTAATCCCCTGAGCCACTTCAACAACTTGAAACTGATCAGAGCATGGCTGATGACCGCGTTGGTCAGTTGGCGAGAGCTTTACGCGAAGGCCGTGGGAGTCAATCCATTTAAGGGATCTTCCCTTCTGTGGTCACCCAGACCACCTCTGCCCAACAGCTCGGCGGCCTCCGCGTGGCCCATTGTCGCCATCCTTCCGGGACGCGGGGGCAGTTTGGGGGCGAGGGAGATCGTTGTCTTCTTCTCCCTCCAGGGAGCAACGTCCCTTCATAAGGATTCTTTTTCCCAGCAAGCAAAGATGACCTGGAAATTTGATAGTGAGAGAGTTACAAACTATACTTTCTCAAGGGAGAAATATTACCTTATAGAAACCAGCTTTTATCCTGCTGAGAACCTGTACTGTGCTGCGGGGATTGTCTCTTATTACAGCTGTGAGAGCCGGGGGAAGCACGTACAGCTCTCTTCCGCACACCGAAAAGACTGCTGGAATCGCAGATGACTCTGAAAAGAAACTGCGGTGTCACTTACGGGGGGGAGGTGGGGAAAGACAAAAATGCCAACGTAAGCCAGTACATTCCGCGTGCAGATTGAGCCTGAATACTCTTAGGCACACCAGGAGGAAACTTCTCAAGGTTTCGAAACTTCTAGGTGACGGTGGAGTTCTTGCATTATTTGGTATTATAAATGTCCTTCGAGTCCATGCAGTCCCGTAAGAACAACAAATGGTTACGGGGATTTTCGTATGTAATCTGCAGAGGAGCTAAAGCCCTTTGTATGCCATTTCTCAATGAAAACAATCTCTTATCGTATAAAATTCATTAGAGAAGATTGAGAAATAATTTTATAACAAAAGGGTATTCAATCAGTCTGTTAAATAATACTCAGCGAGCACTTACCATGCTCGGGCACTGTAGAAGGGATGGGATTATGTACTGTAGACATGGTCCCTGCCCTCATGACGCTTACACTTTAGTGGGCAGGATGGGTACAGAGCAAGTGACCTGAGTGAGCCATACCTAACAAATGTCTGGTTAGACTTTACTTTTTTAAAGCTTTATTTATTCATTGAGAGAGAGAGAGACAGCACGAATAGGGGAGGGGCAGAGAGACAGGGAGAGAGGGAGAAACCCAAGCAGGCTCCACCATTCACTGCAGAGCCAGGCATGGGACTCCAACCCACGAACCATGAGATCATGACCTGAGCCGAAACCAAGAGTCAGATGCTCAACCCCCTGAGCCACCCTGGTGCTCCCGTCCGGTTAGACTTTACAGTCTCCTAGCTCAGAGGTAACTAAGGACATCTCTTTGTAAGATTTAGACATGGAGTATACTAGAAAGAATGCAATCTTAAAAATACTCATGTTACCTCCTTTCCTACTAAGCTGCCCTTTGCTCGGGTAGGAAGTTGGATGATATTTATTTCTTCGTAGGGAATCTCAAGTTCTCATTCTTACACAACACAATACAGTGAACTTGTCCTGTGTCTTCAGAGGCTGTTGCTTTCTTTTTTGGCTTTTCAGACATATTTATTCCCACATCTTCCCCAAATCTGGTTTTTTTTTCCAAAAGTTTTATTTATTTATTAAAGTAATCTCTATCACCCAACATGGGGCTTGAACCCATGACCCTGAGATTAAGAGTTGCATGCTCCACTAGCTGAGCCAGCCAGGTGCCCCTCCACATCCATTTTTACTGTATGATTTTCTTTCTCATTTTTGAAAACTATGTATAACTAACTATACAGGTTAAACTAGGAACCCCCAAGTATCTGTCTGTCTCAGTCAGAGATACAAGACCTAACTTCCTAAATAATGATAAATGTTCACATTGGCAAACTTGGGCAATATCTATTTGTACCAAAACTGTGAGTAGGAACATTTTTTCTTGAATTTTAGAATTTTATTGTTTAAGTTTAATTACAGATCTTTTCAAATATGCACGGAAGTGGCGAGGACAGTCTACGAACTCCTGTGCCCTCATCATTGAGCTTCAATCACTTTGTCAGTTTTATTTCATCAATGTAACTTCCTCCACCACACATAGACGCTTTTTAAAATTTATTTCTGGAGTATTTATTTATTCATTTATTTATTTTTAGGTAATCTCTACACCCAAGGTGGGGCTAGAACTCATGACTCTGAGATCAAGAGTCACATGTTCTACCAGCTGCCAGGCACCCTGCGCTCTGAAGTCTTTAAAATCAAATTTCAGACAGAATGTCACAAATACTTCACTATTCACATCTAATAGGTAAGGAGACTTTAAATATAACAGGCCATTTCTACAACTAACAAAATTAACAAAAATTCTTTGGTATTGGATAACACGACCCCTAACCAAGTTCCCCTGACTAATCTAAAAAATGACTTTTTATTGGTTATTCAAATCAGAAACCAAAAATGGAACGTACAGCATACTTCGCTGTTATATTTCTCAATTTTCTTTTAATCTGTAGTGCATCCCTTCCCCTTTTATTCTTACCATTTAGATTTTTGAAAGGACCAGGTCACTGACCCTGTTGATTTCCCCAAATTCTGGACTTGGCTCTTAGCTTCTTCCTGGCACTGTTCAGCTTATTCTTCTATCCCCCCCTATCTTCTGTAAACGAGTACATCTGTAAGCTCAATTAAATTTACATTTGTCCTTCCCTCCCTCCCTCCCTTTTTCCCTCCCTTTCCTTCCTTCCTCCCTTGGCAAGAATATTTATGGGTGGTGCTAGGTACCTCCTACTGCACTACCTCAAGAGACACTTGGTATGTAGTTTCCCCCTTTTTGTGATGCTGAGGTTAATCTGAGGGCCCAAGTTTTCTCAGACAGATACTTCCATCTCGGTCAGGTTTTAGAATTACATTGTTATGTAATATAATAGCATCATGAAACACATTGGGGGGATTTTTATCTTTTATTATCTAAAATAGTGAAAATGATATCGTTTCAAAGATTAGGTTGAACTCAGCTATAAAATCATATGAATATATTTTTTAAATGATAGAGCTTCAGCTGTAAAGTCACCTGACAGTTTTTTTAAAAAACCAGTAGATCTTCTGGCCACCTGGGTGGCTAAGTCAGTTAAGCGTCTGACTCTTGATTTTGGCTCAGGTCATGATCTCACAGTTCATGAGTTTGAGCCCCAAGTCGGGCTCTGTGCCGACAGCATGGAGCCTGCTTGGGATTCTGTCTCTCCCTCTTTCTGCCCTCCACCCCAAAATAAAGAAATAAACTTAAAAAAATAAAAACAAAAACTAATAAATCTTCAATCACCTTTGTAATCTTTTTTTTTAATTTTTTTTAATGTTTATTTTATTATTTTTGAGACAGAGAGAGACAGAGCATGAACGGGGGAGGGGCAGAGAGAGAGGGAGACACAGAATCGGAAGCAGGCTCCAGGCTCTGAGCCATCAGCCCAGAGCCCGACACGGGGCTCGAACTCAGGGACCGAGAGATTGTGACCTGAGCCGAAGTTGGACGCTTAACCGACTGAGCCACCCAGGCACCCCACCTTTGTAATCTTTTATATGGTGATTATTCTTTTCAAGTTTTTCATTATGTCTTGGGTCAATTTTGTAATTTATTTTGTTATTAAATCATCTGTTTCTTCCAGATTATCAAACTGTTGCCACAGCGTTTCCCAATGTACATCCCTTTAATTATTTTCATCTCTTTTATATTTGTGATTGTGAACTTATTCTTAATCTTGCATATTTCCTATTTTTCTTACTCCAGTAATAATTTACTGATTTTATTGCTCTTGTCATAACATCATTTTTTCTTCTTCTTCTAGTTTTCTGTTTTCTATTTTATCAATTTTATGTTTTGTCTTTTTAAATCCCTACTGCATACTTTCTTTGATTTATTTTATTTCTTTTTACTAATTATTTAGATGAATATATTAATTTGCTAGGGCCTCTATAACAAAATAGAGTGGGTGGCTGAAACAGCAGAAATGTATGCTCTTACTTTCTCAGTTCTGGAGGCCAGGAGTCCAAGATCAAGATGTTGGCAGGTTTGATTTCTTCCAGGACCTCTCTCCTTGGCTTCTCATCATGGCCTCACAAGGTCTTTTGCAGCGTGTATGGCTCCCTTGTGTCTCTTTGTATGTCCAAATTTCTTCTTCTTATAGGGACTCCAGTCATATTGGATTAGAGCCCACCCTTTTGACCTCACTGTACCCCAATGACCTCTTTCTTTTTTAAATAATTTATTGTCATGTTAGCTAACATACAGTGTATAGAGTGTAGTCTTGGCTTCGAGAGTAGATTCCTGTGATTCATCCCCTACATACAACACCCATTGTAAAGTCCCTATCTCCAATACAGTATGGGGGTTAGGACTTCAACATATGAATTTTGGGTGGATGCAATTCAGGCCATAACAGTGAGTTTAAATTATTTTCAATTTTCTTCAAATATGAAAGAATTTGAGGCTGTGTGTTTTTCTCTGAATATAATTAAGCTGTTTTAATATAAAGTATGTAATGTGAATTATGCTTTCCATGCTTTCTAGATAGCACGCAATGTCAGTTTTAAATTTCTTTGATTTGGAGGCTATTTAGGTAAATATTTCTTAACTTCCAAACTTTAAGATGATTTTAGTCATTAGTTTGTTATTTCTTTGTAATTTTCTTGTGGTCTGTGAATACTCTTACCTAAGTTTTAAGGATTTTTTCTTTTGTAGTCAAATGTATCATCATTTTTACACATTTTATAATCATAAAAAATACATACTCTGTATTGGCAGGATACAAATTGTATGCAATTTTAGTAAGTCAACTTTATTGCTTTTATTATTTAATTTCTCTGTGTCTTTACTTATCCTTTTGTGTATCTTTCCCCTTCTAAAAGTGACATTTTTTTAATTGCAACTCTAACAATGAAATATTATTCAACCTTGAAAGAAAGGAAATTCTGACATATGTTACAACGTGGATTAACTTTAAAGACATTATGCTGAGTGAAATAAGCAAGGAGAAAGAGGGGAAAGAGGGGAAAAAGGGGAGAGAGGGAGAGGAAGAGGAAGGCTTATTACTAAGTTTATTATTCCCACAATGGTAAGCTTTTTATTAAAGGGACCATGCCCAAATTTCAGAATTAGTTTATGCTCTGAATAACATTGGTGGTTATTTGCCTTCTTGTTCATTTATGTGTCTGGCTGTGACTTTAGATAAAGAAATGGATCACCCACATGATGAAGTACAATAAAAAGAATGTTATTAAAAAGTCCAAGAGAGCAGTCTAGATTTTGTTTTCTCTTTAAGAGTCACAGATTTTGCCTAAGACCATAAAAGTATACACATTAGCTTTCTACATGGGAACCTAAACAAAATATTGAATTTTTAAAAAATCTTAGAGCTTTAAAATTTCTGTAAAGATCCTGGTTTTCCCATTTCTGGAAAAATTATATTGTTAAAAATTATTTGGAAAGACTGAGACTTTGTGCAATTTTACTGTAATGAATGGAAAATTAAATACAATTTTGCACTGCAATTGACTTTGACAATGAATAAGATATATTTTACCCCATAATATCTGTATTGAGCTTTTTATTTCTATTTCTTATACTGATTGACTACTTTTTCTATTTTGAGGGAGTTTATTATTTAAAGAAATATATGGATATACTCTACTCTTAAGTTTAGATCATATTCCATGAAAAAATATGTACAGTAGAATTTAGAAATCCAGAGGAGATAATGCCAGTAGCCAGGATATTTTTAATTCATATGCTTGCAGATATTATGCAGTTCCTAAGATTTGGGGAAAGCTTAAAGCAAGCCAACATTAAGAAACAAGTGTTGGGGTACCCAGAGTAAGGATTGATTGGATTGTGCTCTACACAGACATATATTGTCTGGCATATTAGGAAATTCTTTGCTACTAGATCATGTTTAAACAAACATTTATTTTAGCAAAAGTTTACATCGGGGTTGTGCAAACTTTTCTATAAAGAGCAAAATGGTATCTATTTTAGGCTTTGTAGGGCCATATGACCTTTGTTGCGACTAATGAACTCTATCATTGTGGTGGAAAAGCAGCCATAGACAATACATAAATAAGTGAACATGGCTGTGTTCCAATAAAACTTTTATTTATAAAAACAGGTAGGAAAAAAAAAAAAAAACAGGTAGCAGACCAGATTTGATCCCCATCCCATAGTCTGCTAATCCCTGACTGAGGTGATCATTTGTCAATTACTAAAACTGAACAAGGCAACTTTGGGGAGTATCTCTTCCTCCTATGAAAATTTCAAGAACCTTTTCAGTCCATCTCTTCATCAGCTTAATGCTTTTAATTTTATACCTATGAATAGTTTAGACTTATTTCAGCTGCCATGTAAAAATGTATTAGCCCTGGCAGTAGAATGTTTGGAAATGCATATAACAGTTTTACTGGGGCTAATTAGAAATCCTCCGAATGCTGGCACAATGGCAGGCAAGCAGTGCTTCTTTCTTTAGAGAAAGTTTTAGGCTGACTTTTATCTCCTGGGGCCCCACTTTTAAGTTTCTGAGTTTTATTAATTCCAGTCCTTTCCTTTTATTTCCGCAGCCCTAGCCGTGGTCACTGCTTCCTGCAGTTGCTATGTCAGTGAGAGCATACAGTTCTCTCAACTCTCTCTTTTTTAGCCTGTTTAGTTACCAAATTGATAATTTTGTATAGCCAACAATTCTTTGGATTAATTTCTCTGCGTTCAAATACTGATGTGGTTTGTCTCCTAAGTGGACCATGGATGACACATCTGAAATGAAACTCAATTCAGTTATTAGAAAATGATTAACTATTTTTGGAACAAATTGGGTATATAAAAAAATCATAAAAATATAATTTATAACATATAAAAATACATAAATCAAATATAAATTTTGTGAAAGCGAAATACAGATCAAATATTTCCAATTAGTGTCCAAGTTTAGATGTACTATAAATGTAAAAAGAATATAAACTATGTCCTCAATAATTTTTATAGTGATAACATGTTAAAATGATAACATTTTGAATATATTAGGTTAAATAAAATATACTGTTAAAATTGCTTTCATCTTTCCTTTTTACTTTTTTAATGTGGCTACTAGAAAATTTTAAATTACGTATTTGGCTCTCTTTTATTTTAACTGGACAGTGCTGTTCTAGGTTTTTTTTTTCCTACATTATTATCATGTTTTACATGAGGATTAGAATCCAAGGGAGGGCAAAAGGACTGCCAGAAGATTGAGAGAGGAAGAAAGGGAAATTTTTTTATCTTCATTTTTAAATACACCTTCAGGTCAAAATGCTTGAGCCTGGTTTTCAAGAATAAATTACATTTCAACATATTACAGGGGGCCATCCAAATTTTCCTTTTGTACAATAATTTAATTCCATTTGATATTGTTTGCAATATCTGAGCCATTGGCTAGAGTTCCCTTAAATATTTTTCAATTAAATAGATTAATTCTGCAACAGGATTAGACTATATAGGCCTTTGGCAAAAGAAAAAAATTTTTTTTTCTGCTCAACATTTTTTAAAAGTATATCCTGGTTTGTAAGAAAAAAAATTCATACTTTCAATGTAACAAACCCAAATATATACATGACATAAGTACTGTGATCAAGCCGGATTCATTACTAATCATTCCACTAAAGAAATGAATTTAAATTTTGAGTAGAATTTCAATAGCTTTTTTGTTAGTTTATTTATTTAGAGAAAGTGGGAGAGGGGCAGAGAGAGAGAGAGAGACAGAGAGAAAACCTCCCAGCAGGCTCTGCACTATCAGCGCAGAGCCCCAAGTTAGGCTCCAGCTCATGCTTGGTGAGATCATGACCTGAGCCAAAACCAAGAGTCAGACACTTATTCAACTGAACCATCCAGGCGCCCCTGAAGAGCTTTCAACACAGAAGTCAGTGGTGTCAAACATAATCAGTTTAGAGCCTCAAGTAGTATGTTACCTCACAAGTCAGGGTGTGACCCTGAAAATGGAGTTTTAACTGGAACTCAGCATTTTCTCCTGGAATTTGGGACTGAGACCTAGCCTTTCCAAACCAGGTGTGAACCAGTAAGACTGAGCTGAATGCTGTCTTCGTCAAGTGTCGTTCTTGTTGGTCCACAATCTTTCTTTCTATTGGGAACTGCTCTTGCTCTTTCCCTTGGTTCTGGAGGTAGAGTTATCAGATAAAATACAGAATGCCTAGATAAATTTGAATTGCAGATAAGCGAAGAATAATAAATAAATGGAGCAATCTTATCTGCCAATCAGAATGTCCACCTGGCTTCATATAGGTGGGTACATGACCCAGAACTGACCAATCACAGCATCCCTAATCCCCCTGTTCACACTGATTGGTCTAATGCATAAGCTTTGTCCCAGGTAGGGCCAATCAGAACCTCTCCATGTGATTTGATACAAAGAGGCTGGGGAAGTGATGGTCTCTTTTCCATGTTGGTTGCATGCTGCAAGGATGTGAGCCTTGTGGGCAACCGCTGTGATTCCTACCATTTGAACACAGCCCGCCTGTAGTAAGAGAATAGAAGGGTAACTAAGAAGAATCAAGAGATAAAGACAGATGGGCGTACTCTGACAACTGTTTGGAGGTATTCTTGGTGTTTTCTGCCAAGGTTTGATAGTGATTAAGTGCTCATTCCCTACCTATATTAAACTAACCCAATTGCAAGTTCTTACCGTATACTATGTGTTAAATTAAGCCGGCAGCTGGGCCACAATGCCATGGTAAACATTTGTCTTCTTATGTGTTTGGCATTCTTTCTCTAGAGTTCATTGGGCAGGATGGTGGCGTCCAGCTGTGATACAGATCAGAGCACCTCTTCTCTGATAGCAAATATACGGCACTGTTGCCACGAACACTTTGAAAGCACGGACCCGGGTTTCTTTTCCTTTTAAAGAGTACTTACAAGAAGGCAGGGTGTTTTTTATTTCCAACTCCAACTCCAGCACCATTCCATTCATTTTCTGAGATGGCTCTGTCCTTAATTAGGCAGCGCTTGCCAACATTAATTTTGTGGGCATCTGTTTCTAGGATCGTCAAGGCACAAGGCTTCTAGTATTGCCTTCAGAGAATAAAGTGGCCCCCTCACTCTGTCCATGGAAGTGCAGTGTGGTGGGAAAAGGTTTGAAGGCAGGACTGGCTGCTTAATCTGTGGGACCCAATACAAATATATATATGTAGTCCCTTCAAAGATGCTTAAGAATTTCAAGATGGCAACAGCAGGGCACTAAACAAGCACTGAGTCCTTCTAAGCACAGGGTTGAAGACCTATGTGGCCAGCCCAACCTGAGGGTCATATTTTTTTTTTTAATTTCTTTTTTAACGTTTATTTATTTTTGACACAGAGAGAGACAGAGCATGAACGGGGGAGGGTCAGAAAGAGAGGGAGACACAGAATCCGAAACAGGCTCCAGGCTCTGAGCTGTCAGCACAGAGCCCAACGCGGGGCTCGAACTCACGAACTGTGAGATCATGACCTGAGCCGAGGTTGGCGCTTAACCGACTGAGCCACCCAGGCGCCCCCTGAGGGTCATATTTAATCTCTTGATGCCTTAATGTCCCCATCTGTAAAATGGAAGGCAAAATTGGCTGTGTGCTATAACAAATATTAAATGAGTTATTTGTTAAACTTGTGAAGCTCCAGGCACACAGTGGTTCTCAGTAAACTAAGTAACTACTGTCCTGACTCCATTGTATGTGGAAGCCAAGAGTGAGGTCTCTGGAGTCAGTCCGACATAGACTCAAAACCTGGCTAGACGGATTCCTGTGGCCAATTACCTAGTGACTCGAAAGCTGGGATTCCTTACTTACAAAGAGGAGATAATACATTCAAGTACTTGTAAACGGTTATTTTGAGGATTAGGTGAAATAATGCATTTAAAGCATTTAGCACAGTTCCTGGCACACAGGGCTCACTAAAATGCTAGCTATTATGGCTCTGTGCCCTGCCCCATGCTGGATATTTTGCATATACTATCTCATTTCATCCTTACAACACCTGGAAACTGACATATTGTTACCTTCAGTAGATTTAGACTGGGGAGGTGGAGTGCATTTCAACTGTTACCATGTGGGAGTCTAGAGTTGAGATTCCGGGTCTCTCTCATTCTGAAAACTAGGCAAACTGCCTTTGGCTCTGTAGTCCTTCTTGCCATTCATTCTCAAATCCTCAAT
Organism: Panthera pardus; assembly: GCF_024362965.1. Lineage (NCBI taxonomy): Eukaryota > Metazoa > Chordata > Mammalia > Carnivora > Felidae > Panthera > Panthera pardus. The sequence goes on along the minus strand of NW_026526810.1, from coordinate 96,345,781 downwards.
GTGGGTCTGCCTTCCTGGAGCTGCCAGTGATGAGGGACATAGCACACATGAGGGAGTTTTTAAAGATTCATATATTTGAGGGGCGCCTGGGTGGCTCGGTCGGTTAAGCATCTGACTTCGGCTCAGGTCATGATCTCCTGGTTTGTGAGTTTGAGCCCCATGTCGGGTTCTGTGCTGCCAGCTCAGAGCCTGGAACCTTCTTCCGATTCTGTGTCTCCCTCTCTCTCCCTGACCCTCCCCCACTCACACTCTGTCTCTCAAAAATGAATACACGTTAAAAAAAATTAATATATTTGAAAGGCCCTTGTAAGATGCTTCTGTATGCATCTGTCTATCTTAGTCTCCACCTATCTATCTTATGAAAAGCCAAGAAGGGCTGGCCACAAAAGCACTGACAGATGTAACCAGACATGAATACTTGGGGACGGGTTTGAGACTTCGAGATACTCATCAAACTTCAGCCAGAGCTGGGTTTGTTTACTCCCAATTATACGTTCTTCATTTGGGTGTTTCTGAAACAATACTATGAAGGGCCTTTTATGTTGTTTTTCTCCACTGAGCAATTATCGTTTTCCTTTTGAATGCATGCTGCTATTTCCTCTGCAGGGCCGAGGTGGTGCCGGCCACATCCCAGCATACAGCCCCGGCAGAAAAGCAGTTAAAATTGCACTTGAACCTCTGCTTGTTCACTCTGTTTTCTAACTAGCAGGGGTGTTGCAGTTTGATTTTGCTTTCATCCTGGCGTTAGAATTTGACCCTAAATTCAGAGCCTAAAGAAAGTGGGCGGGTGCGGAGATGCATTTGCCTTGGCTTAGCCGGCCCTGCAGCCCCAGAAGTATTTTTGTAGCCCTGAAAACTAACTCGAGGCCTGCTTTGGAATGTCCAGATGATCAATACTTCCAGGGACTTTTAATAGATTGGGGTTTTTCTCTTGCTCTGAAATGGGTTAAAATATAAGGTGGGGGGCAGAAGAGTTCAAATAAATTTGCCATTTGCATTTTTAGTTAATTAAATGGCAAGCTTTTTTGTTAAATGCCTGCTGTAAACCTGGCACTGTACTAGGATTGGAGAAGAGGCTGGACCTAAATGTCTCGTCGCTAAATTACAGAATTATAGAATAAGCAAAGTTACCTTTTGTTTATTTCTCTTTCTCCTTTCAGTGCCTCTTGCTTCCTGCCTCTCAAACAGCTTTTCTTCCTCCTAATTTCCTCCACAGTAGATATTCTGAGAGGTTAGTAAATGACTTGTGTTTAAAAGCACAGTTCAGTGAGTTTAGAAAAAGCTACATAATAATAAAAACAGTTTTTATCAGGGCGCCTGGCTGACTCAGCCAGTAGAGCATGCAACTCTTGATTTTAGGGCTGTAAGTTTGAGCCCCGTGTCGGATATAGAGACTGCCTAAAATAAAATCTTTAAAAAAACACAATCTTTGTGGACTGCTTCTGTGTTGCTGAGGTGCTAGGTGCTTTATATTCATTACTTCATTTAATTCTCCCGCTAAACCTATGAGTTAGGGGCTCCTGTGATCCTCATTTTGTCTAAGTTACACAACCGGTGGGTGACAGAGAGTCATTCCTCTTCACCGGACAGTTTCCTGTTTATTTTTTTTTAATGTTTACTTATTTTTGAGAGAGAGAGAGTGCAACAAGGGAAGGGCAGAGAGAGAGGGGGACAGAGGATCTGAAGCAGGCACCTCGCTCACAGCAGAGAGACCGATGCCAGGCTAGAACTCTCAGACCACAAGATCATGACCTGAACTGAAGTCGGGCACTTAACTGACTGAGCCACCCAGTTGCTCCCCTGCCCCCCAGGCAGTTTCCTTAATGAGTCAGCCATTCTCACCTCCACCAAACCCAACCTAAATAGGTTTCTTCACTGCAGGAGTTCTCAGAGCCTTTAGTATGCTATAGTGCCCGTGAGTCTCCAACATGAGAAGGTAATAGACTGTAGCTCTCTTACTTATTTGTCTCCCTCTCTTATTTTTTTTTTCAGGGAGGATCTTGAGAGATTGGAGTTTGGCAAAACACATTTTGGGAAATATTGGCCAAGATATTTGTATTTTAGTTAACAACTTGGAAGAAGAGAACAACTTCAGGAGTGATTCTAATAGTGTTTCAGAGACCCACAAAATAAAAAAAAAGGGGGGGGAAGAGTAAATATGAGGGCTTGCGGTTGCCTCTAAATCACACTGTGTACCTTCTCAACAGTTCTTCTTGCTTATAAGACAGGTGGGCTTTTTGAACTTTGCTTTTCTGTTATTAAAGAAACTAGACACAACAGTGGTCTTCTAAGGATGAGTTAAGTTGTATGGTAGAACACATTTAAAAGGTTTGAAAGTGAAAAATGGTTAGTCACAGTCATAAAGTTCAACCAAGTTGCTGAGTCCTTACTGTGTCAAACACTGCGTTCTGCTGGGCTACCAATAGAGGCAAATGAAGATACCCAGCCTGTTCTCCAGCACGGGAAGATATGCCGTTCCCAAGGCACTTTTGTTTGCGGGTGACAGACTTAAACTAGTACAAATAAAGAGCAGTTTATTGTAAAGATCTGGTGCTTGCAGAATCCAAGGATAGGATTTAAAGCTGAGTTGGCATTTTGGCTCCTGGTAGGTCCTCAGGAATGACGTCTATGCTGTGTTTCTGGGGCTGCAGGATCTTTGGCCTCTATTCATCTCACATGTCACAAAACATGGCCACCACTCCCACATCCACACATGGCCTTCCAGTGCTGGCAAATACTCTTCATCTCTTGATTCAAATTCACAAGATAAAAAATTTGACCGGCTCTCCTTGGTTAGATGTCTAGCTCTAGTCATTAGCTGTGGCCATGAGGTAGGCTCATGCAATTTATGGCCCCTCCAAGCAAAGACCGTGCCAAAAGAGGCAAAGATAGCTATGTCTGCTATAAGTACTTAAAGAAACAAGGCAGTAAGATTGAGAATTAGCGAAAAATAAGTCTATTTTTTTCTCGTTTGATTCTGTGTTTACGAGTCTTCATAGGAGATAGCATTTCAGTTCATCTAGAAGTATATCATGAATATGGTTAGTCTGTTAAATGAAAGATAAGGCTTCATATCATTTACAATTATTAATCACTCTGGGACCTTTAAGGCATATCCTACACCTGGGATTCAGAGTTTATTTAGTTTTAGGGAGTTTTAAATGATAAATATCTACACTGGTATTGAGTATAATCCCTAACTAGATCGTGGGAGAGTTTCTTTGGATTCTTCCACTAAAGTGCAGAAATCTAGAGTATTGGAAGGAATTTAAGATATCCAAACTAAATTGGTCTTTAAGAATGATCTTGTGGGGTGCCTGGGTGGCTCAGTCGGTTAAGCGTTCAACTTCGGCTCAGGTCATGATCTCGCGGTCTGTGGGTTCAAGCCCCACGTCGGGCTCTGGGCTGACAGCTCAGAGCCTGGAGCCTGCTTCAGATTCTGTGTCTCCCTCTCTCTCTGACCCTCCCCCATTCATGCTCTGTCTCTCTCTGTCTCAAAAATAAATAAACGTTAAAAAAATAAAAAATAAATAAAAAAAAAGAATGATCTTGTGACCAGGTGTTTTCCAGGAGTTGTTGGTCAATGTTCAGAGAAGTCAGGAAGACCAATGGCCCAATATTATCTAAGCCTCCCAGAATGGGAGGTGTGATAGCAGCATCCTCAGCCTAGTTGTAACCAACTGGTCTACCCTATATTCCCATGTGATATGATGGGAGCATTCCACTAATGTAATACAAATCTTTATTAAGAAAAGTCAGTAGAGAAGTAGATACTATTTTACTGCTGGATGACATCTTTGATTCTAGTTCTTTTGTTGTATCCAAGCAGGTCACTCCAAAGTGGAACAGGGAAAAACCACAATAAGGATCTGTTTTAGCTTTCTAGGGAAGAGAGTATTCTAATTAATAGCTCTATTTGAAATAGACTTCAGCGGCTTCCTGTTCAACCTTGGGTGGAGTTGATAAGCTAAGCGAAAGAAGTCTAGCATTGTATGGAATGTGTATATGTATATGGTAAAACAGCGGAAGCAGAAAGAGCAGCAGTAACAGAGGACTTTTTTTTTTTTTTTGATGTTAGGGCAACAAACTTCTTATACTATAACTGGTCATCCAGCAATTCACAGAAGTCAGTAAAGCCCTGTGACTTCTGGACAACTACAGACAGTGCCCCGGCAAAAGATGTTAACTGCTTGCCTGGGACAGCAAGGGACTAAGCAGAGGACAATGCAGGTCAGGACAGAAAAGGACAAAGCAGATGAGAATAGGAGAAACAGCGGGGTGGGACTCAGTTGTATGTGGCTATAGATCCACCTTTTAGAGAAGGAGAATTCGTATTGAAACAAGACCGTTGTCCATCTAACTGAGTAATTCTGTGTATAAATTCCTCTATGGTGTTATTCAGGTATTTTCCAATAGTTTATTTGTAAAGGAACCTCATTCAGATTTCATTACAGCAGCACACGTGTGCTGCGGTGACCTTACTTGTGCAACTCAGGCACAACTTAAATAGGGCATCCTATTAGAAATGAAATTATAGTACAAACCGCTATCCGGTTTAATGGAGGGACTACAGCTCTAGAGCTGAGGCACTGATAGGGAGAATCATCAAACTGACAGCAAAGAAGGTAAGATTGGCCATGTGTGCAACAAAAGAATTCACAGGAGGGGCCACCGGCTGGCTCAGTCGGTAGAGCATGAAAGTCTTGATCTCGGGGTTGTGAGTTTCAGCCCACGTTGGGCATAGAGTTTATTTTTTAAAAATGCATGGCATAAGCGCATTATAATAATTACATCTGATTCTGAGGGTATGCATATAACTTACTTTATAAACATTTAGAGATCATTTATAACATGTCAGGACCTTTTTGTAATGTTTCACATGTATCAGTTTACTTAATTCTTACTACAACCCTATGAACTAGGTGCTACTATTATTCTATTATTTTTTTATATAAATGCTATTTTTTAAAGAATTTTTTCATTTATTTATTTTGACAGAGAGAGAGAGATGGGGTGCATGCAGGGAGGGGCAGAGAGAGAGGGGAAAAGGGAGAGAGAGAGACAGAGAGACAGAGAGAGAGAATCCCAAGCAGGCTGTGCCCTGTCTGCGAGGAGCCCTATGTAGGGCTAAAACTCATAAACCATGAGATCATGAAGTGAGCCGAAATCAAGAGGCAGATGCTTAACTGACTGAGCCACCCAGGCCCCCTATCTTCTTTTCAATTGGACTAAAAAACAGAAACAAGAATGGCTCAGTAATTTGCCTAAGTTTGTACAGCTAGTAAATGGTGGAACCAGGATTCAAGTCTAAGCAGTCTGACTCCAGAGCACAATCTTCTGTGTCTCATTTCAATTGGAAAGTCAGTCTTTATTTTTCTGGAGGTCTTTCTCTAGCTTCTAGGTGTTTGAGGCAATCTACCAGAGCTCATCCTAGACAAGGAAGAAGAGTCATGATGAGGAAAGAAGGTGAGAACCCTTTTCTCATGGAGTTTACATACTAGTGGAGAAATTAGACTGTAAACAAATAAACAAGTACATATATAGTAGGTTGAGTAGTGATAAGTGCTATGAAGAAAAATAAAATATGGCAAGAAACTAAGACTAATGGACAGATGGTACTGCCTTAGACAGAGTGGTTAGGAAAGGCCTGTCAACATTTGAGCAGAACCTTTAATGACACATCCTCTTACCTAATGAATAGTTCCTATAACAGAACTTATCTTTTGTATTCTGGAACAGATGTAAGCACTTGTCAGGTTCATGAAAAATACGTAGAGCTAGTAAGGCACATGATATGATATCTGCTATACAGATATCATATCCTTCTACCAAAAGATAACAAGAACACTACCAAAAAAAGGGGCGGAGGGAATAATGGATCACCATCCTTCATAAACATAAAGCAAATATTCTTAACAAAGTATTCGTAAATAATACTCAAATACATATTTAAAATTTTTAGAGAATGAGTGAGTGCAAGTGGGGGAGAGGGGCAGAGGGAGAGACAGAGAGAGAGAGAGAAAGAGATTGAGAGAGAGAGAATCTTAAGCAGGCTCCACACTCAGCATGCAGGGCTGATCCCACGACCCTGGGATCATGACCTGAGCTGAAATCAAGAGTCAGACACTCAACCAATGAGCCACCCATGTGCCCCAACATGCCCCAACAATATATTTAAAAATTATTACTTTATGACCAAGAGGGGTTTTATCCCAGAACTAACTGCAAGGTATTTTTAAATATAAAATCAAGACTATAAGCAGAATCACCTTATTAATACAATAAAGGAGAAAACCCATATAATAATTTATATAGATTCATAAAAAGCTTTTGACATGATTCAATATCAATTTATGTTTTAAAAAAACTCAGGAAAATAAGAAAAGGGAAATTCTTCAATCTGACAAAGGGTATCCATGGAAAACCTATAGCTAATACACTTAATGGTGAGGAATTGAGTGCTTTCCCCCTAAGACTGGGAACATTACAGAGATGCTTGTTCTCACCACTTCTATTCAACAGTGAACAGGGAATGGCCTTATTAGCCATTGCAATAAGGCAAGACAAATAAATTAAAGTCATAAATATTGAAGAGGAAAAAAAGAAAACTTTCACTTGCTGAAAACATGACTATTTATATAGAAAATCCTAAGGAATCCAAAACACAACTATGAGAACTAATAAGTAAATTTAGTAAGATCATAAGATAAATTGTTAATATAATAAAATCAATTGTATATTTATATACTGGCCACAAGCAATTGGAAAATTAAATTTTAAAAATCAATTCAATTTACAATTGTGTCCAAAACCAAAAACTATTTACAAATAAACTCATCAGTGCTAAAAAGACCTCTGCATTAAAAATTACAGAACATTACTAAGGGAAAAATTTTAAATCCCAAATAAATGAAAACATATACCATGGTCATGAATTGAAAGACTTAGTATTCTTGGGACATCAATTATCCCCAAAGTGATTAATAGACCAAAAATAATACCAATCAAAACCCCAGTAGGCAATCTTATAGAAATCGGCAAACTGATTTTAAAGCATAAAAAAAAAATGCCAGTGTTTTGGAATAGCCTAAGCAACTTTTTAAAAGACCAAAATTAGTATCTGATTTCAACTTACGATAAAATTATAAAAATCAATACCATCAGTGCGGTATTAATGCAAGTATACACATATGGATCTGCAGAATAAAGAGTCAGAAATAGACCCATATATGTTCGGTTAATGTTTCAGCAAAGTTGCCAAGAAAATTTGACAGGGGAAGTCTTTTTCAACACATGACACTAGAATAATTGGATATACGTATGGGGGGGGGGGGGGGGAAACAGACTTTTATCTTACATCATACACTAAGATTAACCCAAAATGGAACACAGACCTAAAGGGTAAAACTACAAAACTTATAAAACACTATGCAGGAGAAAAAAATTTTGCAAACTTGTAATAGGCAAATATTTCTTAGATAGCCACAAAAAGGCACACAACCATAAAACAGAGAATTAATCAATTAGACTTTATCAAAATTAAAAACTTTTGTTCTGCAAAATACAATAAATAAAAAAGCAAGCCACAGAATGGGAGAAAATAATGCAATAGATAGATAGATTAATCTGACAAAAAACTTGTATCCAGGATGCATAAAGAACTCTTACAAGTCAATATAACCAAAAAGAATTTTTTTTAATGGGCAAAAAATTTGAACACTTCACACAACAATATAGAAGAATGGTGGGGCACCTGGCTGGCTCAGTTGGTAAAGCATACTACTCTTGATCTCTGGGCTGTGAGTTCCAGTCCTATATTGGGCATAGCATTCATTTAAAAATAAAATAATATAGGGTCACCTCGGTAGCCCAGTCAGCTAAACATCTGACTCTTGATCTTGGTTCAGGTCATGATCTCGTGGTTTATAGGTTCGAGCCCCACATCGGGCTCTGTGCTGACAACTCAGAGCCTGGAGTCTGCTTCGGATTCCGTGTCTCCCTCTCTCTCTGCCCCTCCCCTACTCATTCTCTGTCTCTCTGTCTCTGTCTCTCACTCAAAAATAAACATTTAAAAAAAGTTTTTTAAAAAGCCACAATGAGTACTTATTATAATGGTTAACGTTACAAAGACTGACCATGTCATGTCTTGCAAAGGATGGAGTGTAACTGGAACTCTCATACACTACTGGTGAGAAGAGAAAATGGTACAATCACTTTAGAAACTTTTTTGGCAGTTTTTTAAAAGTTAAGCATACACCTATCACATGACCCAACCATTTCACTACGAGGTGTTTACCCAAAAGCAATGAAACCATATATCCGCACAAAGACTTTTATGTGGCTGTTCATTGCATCTTTAATCACAGTGGCCAAACACTGGAAACAACCCAAATGTCCGTAAATTGGAGAACGGATCAACAAAATGTGGTATCCAAACAGTGGTAACAGAAAGAAATGACCTATTGATATGCACAAGAAAACGAGCACATCTCAAAATCATTATGCTGAGTCAAAGAAGCCGGAGCCGGAAATGTTTATAATGTATGATTTCATTTATATAAAATTCTAGAAGATGTAAAGTAGTTCTAGCAACACAAACCAAATCAGTGGTCGCCTGGGGCCAGGGGTGGAGGGAGGGATAAATTGCAAAGGGGCATGAGGAAACATTTGAGGCTGATGGAATGTTCTGTCTTGCTTGTGGAGATAGTTTCACTAACGCTTTTTGAGAACTCACTGATTTGTACACTTTAAATGCGTATAATGTATTGTCAGTAAACGATTCCTCAATAAATTAAAAAAAGTATAAGTACTATTTGGTTCTCTTCCAACTTGTCTTATCTTTTTTTTTTTTTTTTTTTTTTTTGAGAGAGAGAGAGAAAGAGAGAGAGAGAGCAAGGAAGGGGCAGAAGAGAGGGAGAGAGAAAATCTTCAGCAGAATCCACACTGGGCATGGAGATCGATGTGGGTCTCAGGCTCACGACCATGAGATCATGACCTGAGCCGAAATCAGGAGTCACTTGCTTGACCGACTGGGCCACCAGCCACCCCCATTTTTGATCATCTCTTAATATTGACTCATTTTAGCAATTTCAACTTTAATTAAAAAAAAATATTTTACACCTGTTTATTTTGTATTCTGTATCTGATACATTCTGATCATTTAGTCCTAGAAGTTTCTAACGCTGTTGACTATTTCCACTGACCCTCACTTATAGAGGATTGTTTTCTTGTGTCATTGGTGATCTTTGATTAGAAGTTTACATTTCATTAATCTTAATTCCTTGAAAACCTGGGGGTCTAACCTGATGACGCTTTACTGCAGACATGATTTGGGTTTGTTTTTTTTACAGGGAGCCAGAGGTACTGCTGAGCTGAGAGCACACCAGCTTCCGGGTTTTCCAACTTAATGGTGGGACTCAGGTCCGGCTACCAACCAACCTTGTCTCCAGCCCAAAGCTAAGCCCATCTCAGCCTTGACCTCAGAGAAAACTCATATGCTCTTTCTCCTCAAAGGCTCCAGCTCCAGCTCATGGATTTCTCCCCTCCCTGACACCCAGAGGTTTCTCTTACTCCCTGCAAACTCAGCTACATGATAGAAAGGATGCCACACAGCGGATCAGTTGTTTTACAGCAAAAGGAAACCTCAGTGAATCTGTTACAAGGCTGGCAGGGTATGGCATGTTTACACTCATGTTTTTGAGCCTCAGAGAAAAGGGGGCTCAGCCCTAAACAGTAAAATGATAGCCTTGCCTTTTAAGGGTTTTGAACTAAAAATAGGTGTGATAATATGCATCATATCCCCGAACCCAGGATCTTTCTCCAAATCTGATTATGGGCAGCAAAGCTAAGTGCTACTTATATATAACTATCCGTATTGCGCTCAGGTGGAGGTGAGGAATGTTCAGGGCAGAGATAACAAAACAACTCGACAAAGAACATCACAGAGAACAACCGATCATGTAAAAATGCAAAGCATCATATTTAACCTAACTAAAATCACGTAGAAAGAGGGCGCCTCCGGCTTTTTACCATTGTCAACATTTCTTTCTTTTTCCCTCTGAATTTTTACCCAGACTATATTTTATTTATCCTCAGGAATTAAATTATAGTAATTTTAATTATTTGGATATTGAATATTCACTCTATTTTGAATGTAATAGACTACTTAAAATGACTAGCTCACCCCCCGGGGTTTTGTGAGGTTGATAGTGGGGGAGAGCTGTGTCTAATTCAAGATTCCAGTTCCCGTCTCTCTTTACATAAGAAATGGTGTAAAAAGTTCATTGAATGTTTTAATTAGCATGCAAGCTGAGTCTTAAATCCAAAAGGAGACCCTAATACTACTTTTAATTGCATCTAACACAAGGCGATGCAAGAATACAATTTGGGGCTAGCGCCGGGTAAAACATTATTATTATTATTATTATTGCTACTTGCAACGATAGTATAATCATTTATTAAGCACCCATCGTGTGCTAGGGGCTGAAGGAACACTGTCTTTTCTTCTGATTAGCACACTGCCACAGTGGAGGATTGCAGCAGTTTATTGTTCTGGTTTATGATCTTGGTCTGAATTCAGAATAAAGCGGCAGTGTGCCAGCTTCAGCCCCTTCGTATACTTCCCTCCTAACCTGGGCGCTTCACAGGGATGTAGGGCCATATATTTTTTTCTTAGTTTGAAGTGGGCAACTAACCTGCTCAAAAACATTGCTTTGGTTAGCCAATCAGGAAACAGAAATTAAGGGAATGCCTCGTCCCGCTCTATTTTACTGAATGAACTTGACTGAAATCACTTGGAGACCAAATTCTTCCTCGTGACAGTCTGCATCACATCCAAATATTAGCTGGTGGGTTTCCTTGGCTGGGGAACCGGGGGTGGCTAATGGCGAGAGGCATATCCAAATCCCAGCAAGCCTCCTCGGGCTTTGAGCTAAACTTTGGGATGTGACAGGACCTGGCAAAAATGGAAATACCTTCCCTGACATTTTTGCTCATGTTTTTCTAAATTCACTTTCCGATAAGGGCAGTGAGTTTGCTCGAGTGGGAAGTGCTGACAGACAAAGTGTAGTCTCCTACAAAATTCTTCCTAGCACTCTAATTATCCTTTCCTTCTCTACTTCAGTATCACATGTAGCCATGTGTAGAATCATAAAATAATTATGCAGTGTACAAGCTTTCTGGGAGCATGTACCACTGTTTTCCTAATTCTTTATCTCTCCCATTGATCGTGGCGTGTGTGCATTGATCCAAGTCGGCCATCTGGTTAGGCAAGATAAGCGTGCTAGTGTCTTTGCATTGCACTGTCACTAGGGGAGGGGGCACATTTTGGCTGTAGGGAATTACGGGGGCAGGATTAGCCCTCTTCCTATGAGGAAACTGAATTTTAAATGCAATGTTGCAGCTGCATGGACCATGTTGCTAACTTCTGTTTTTGCCATGAACTGGGTAGATTTTTCTTCTTGTTCATATTGTCTCCAAAGGTATAGCGATGCCTTGTATTAAATGGGGAGGGGCGGGGGTGGGAGTGGAGAGAAGATTCATTTTTAGCACATGTTAGACTTGTAAGTGACTGATACATTACAGGATTTCTAAATGGTAAAACTGCTTTCAAATGACTACAAAAGGCTGCTGGATAAAAAGCATTTTAAACCGAGACGCGTTGCCTCCCACCACCCCCCCCCCCCAAACAAAATGATTTTAGAGAGGGAAGAAATATTTGTAGTAGTCTTCACAAAAGAAAAATAAAAAGGAAACTGAAAAAAAATTATGTGTGTATCATAGCAGAAGGAATTACTGCATGAAGCTCAGAGCAGGCTGTGGGGTACTCTCTCCGTTTGTCTCTCTCTCTCTCTCTCTTTTTCACGTATTGAAATTAATGTTTGCCCCAAGTTTATGACCACTGGGACTGCCTGAATGTGCTGTTTAATTCAAAGAGACTTTTTTTTCGCAGCCCTGTTGGCCACTGTTGTTTTTAAAATTTGATCGCAGCCATTGTTGTCTCATATTCTGCAAATGTGTGGAAGACTCAAAAGCTTTTCCTCCAAAATTGAACAATTCTGTCAAAAAAGATTAGTTCTATTTTGTCTGCTGGGTGCTGACTATTCATGAATGTAAAGAGAGAGGGCTTGGGTGTCATACTAAGTTGCTAAGGTGGCTGGATTTCAGCTATTGACTTGAAGATACCAAACTGCAGTTTACAAAAGAGCAGCCAGAAGGAGAGGGGAGAGCCGGCCTGCCATGTGTTTGAGCTATACCTTCTTTAGCTGCCCATTTATTTCTTTTGTTGCCAGAACTTTTATTGTCATACAGTTGAAAAAAATGTTAGACACAAGCTTCAGGCAGCACCAAGCAGAAAAAAGGATTAGCATATCACTAGGATCATCTTACACTGAACCAAATTCTTTTCAGGATGTATAATTAGCGAGAATACAGTCTTTTTTTTTTTTTTTTTTTTTTTTTTTTGGAGCCTATGGACAGAAAAAAAAAAAATGAGCTCAGATCTTTGGCTAGAATATTAGAGGAAATAAAAGACAGTTGCCAATTTCAGAGAGACGTATACATATTAACTGTTTCTTTGCAGAGCCTTTTCAATTCCCTCAAGAAATGTCTGGTTGAATGGGAAAACTTACTATGAATTCCTGTCATTGTCTCAGGTTTTCTAAGAGGGAAATACTGTGTCGTTGAACACGTTCAAAATTTTAGACCGATGAAATCAGATTTGGGATTAAATGAATGTAGAAGGACTCTTCTGAACGGGGTGGGGCGTGGGGGCAGTAAAAGGAGATGTGTGGTGTTCACACCCTGACATTTTACTCTGTGGAAGGCACTTGGTAATTAAAAATGTAATTGGGCAATTGGAGGCAGTTAAAATGTGCATTTGGGGTCTATTAGTGAATAATTCTGTGGGGCTTCCTCAAAGCTGTCTAAAACTTCCCTTGTAATTCGTAGATGTTGAATATGTTTATCTGCAAGTAAGAAAATGGAAGTCTTGGATCCCTTCTCTTTATCTGCTTTTCTCTCTCCCTTCTCTTCTCTTCTCTTCTCTTCTCTTAGAGTTGTACATTTAAGCAGTTTTAGATTCAGCATGGAGGTAAAACTGGATTTGTCTGATTAACTCATATTTCACTGGATGGATATCTACTTATGTTTCCAGATATGTAGGCTTTTAGAGATGCCCATATAGAGTGGAGGGGGAAAAAAGAATGTTTTTCCCAAGAGGGTATTTTTAAGAATTAACAGAATATTCACTAAAAGTAAAAGTGCTTTATCTGAATGTATCTCAGTTTAAATTTCTGGTGTTTTTGTTTAACGGGTGAGGTGGTGTTATGTCCATTCGTGCTCTTCTGGATTCTTGGCTTGGAATCGTGAAGACTGACCTTCATTTTTTCCCCCTCTCCCGTGGATAGCCTCTCCCCGTCCCACTGCCTTTCCCCTACAAATATTCTCCCATGCCCAGCCTTGATTCTGGCTCAACTTCATTTCATGTTTTCTGAGGACATTTTTGGCTTATTTTCGTGGCAATAATTTTGAAAACTAGCTTACTTTATTAACAAGAGGCAGTGGACACTTAGGTCCACAGGAAGTAGTTATTTCAAGTTCCACAGCCCTTAAGATACTGGAGGAAATGTTCACTGAGCTTTTCCTTGGAATTAGAGAACTCAGCTCTGTCTCTTTATTTTCCTATTTCTTCTGGTTTGAAATTTTTCGTCAAATGTCTCCCTTTGGCTAGAAATCAACCGTGGGCCTAGGTGGTACATAGAATTCAATCGTGTTGTCTTCATTTAGGGAAAATCACCTTGGTTTGCATGGGTTAGGTCTCCATGGAAGATCATGTGTGCAGTTAGCAACATGGCAAGGAAGAAAAAATAAAAATAAAATTACTGTAAAAAACATGAATTAGAGATAGCATTCTTTAACTTTCCTCCATTACCAAGGCGCTAATTTTTAAAAATTACTCTTTGCTACCTAGCTTTTTGCAACTTTTATAATTTGTAACATCTATAGCTTTCTCTGCCATTTACTTGTGGACAGAAATGTCAGTGCCTACAAGAAACTAGCTATATATACAGATGCTCGTGTTTTAAGACAGTCTTACCTCACTAACACTTCTGCTAATTTTCTAGAGGCGTAGTTTAATCAAACTTGTGTCTTGTTGTCCCCAAATCATTGGCTATTTAATTATTCACAGAAGTTTTATGGTCTTCCACCTGCGCAAGGCATACCGCACACTCTTAACACCCACACAGATCAGGGATTTGGACGTCCTTTCAGGCGACCAGCCTCGGAAACATGGCTCGCAGTGGTCTACGCAGGGAGAGCATGACGCTCAAATCTAGAATTCAAATTGTCGAATTTAGAGCAAGGGAATGTCAAGCAAACACAGAATATCCACTGCTGCGTAACATGAAAGCGGGTTCGGAAGTCTTGTTTAGAGACTGGAGCTCGGTGGCCCTGAGATGCAGGCGGCATCCTGGAGAGCGGTGCTGAGGTTACTCTGACCCTGGAGAGGCATGACGTCAGCAGGGGGGGTGGGGAATGAAAGGGCGTGGCCCAGAGAGAAGACCCTGCTAGGCTCGGGAGTGACACAGGTAATGAGGTGCAGGGGAGCAGGAGCGAGCGGGTGATGACAAACTTTCTATTTTAGATGTGATGATCAAACAGAGAAACTGCGAATATCGTTCTAAATATCAGATTCGAGCTTTAAAGAAAAGTCACTCATTATCAATCAAACTACGTCAATTGCTAATCTTAACAGGATCTTTAATATTTGTAGCTCCTCGGTTGTCACCAGCAATGCGCTATTTTTGTACAGAATTGCATGTGCGTTTTACATCGCGTACACAATGTGTGTTACTCAGATTAACCTACCTGATCTTTCTAGGACATTAACAATGTCCCTTCTAAAGTTTAACCAGCTAATGGCAGGAGCTGTTTAATATAACATGTCATCAAGCCAGTGCCACACATTCATTAAATACCACTAGCAAAAGAATTTTCGATTACTATCATTAGGTAGGCCTTCAAAGACAAAAATAAGATCCTCCAAAATATGGGTCTTTAAATATGATTCTAGCCTAACAAACCTTGTATATCCTATTAGGGAAAATAACAAAGAGGCTTAGCATTGTAAACTTAAAATTATGGCATAGTTCCTTTTTTTTTTTTTAAGCATTTGTTCATTTTAATGTGTACAAGTGGGATGTTTTAAACTACTTTTTGTAAATAGACCCAGTATAACTTTTTTTTCCTAAATGGATCATGACTAAATCAAGCTGTATGACTAAATCAACTGGCTTTTGACACTGTTCATGTACTCCACTATTAAGAAAGAGGAGACTCTGTGCTCTTACAAGTAGAAATTGTTATGATTAAGATAAGATAAGCACGTATAAATTTTTTATGATGTGATAAAAGCATACCTCCCTATCAGGGATAGCTCTAAAGGCAAGTGTTCTAGCTAATGTGCAAAAAATTTAAAAAGGATAATATTATGAGCCATTTGTGTCTAACATGTTCTGGTATGTTTTACCGATTAATCTATAATGTGAAAAGAAGAGCTATTTCATTTTATTATTTAAAAAAATTGGGGGGGGGGGGGCGCCTGGGTGGCTCAGTCGGTTGAACATCTGACTTCGGCTCAGATCATGACCTCGATGTTCTTGGGTTCAAGCCCCATGTCAGGCTCTGTGCTGACAGCTCACAGCCTGGAGCCTATTTTGGATTTTGTGTCTCCCTCTCTCTCTCTGCCCCTCCCCCACTCATGCTCTGCCTCTGTCTCTCAAAAATGAATAAATGTTAATTTTTTTTTTTTTTTTTTTTTTTTACGGGCGCCTGGGTGGCTCAGTTAGTTAAGCACCCTTGACTTCAGCTCAGGTCATGATCTTGCAATTCACAACTTCTAGCCCCACATCAGGCTCTGGGTTGACAGCTCAGAGCCTGAACCCTTCTATGGATTCTGTGTCTCCCTCTCTCTCTGCCCTTCCCCCTTGTACTCTCTCTCCCTCTCAAAAATAAATAATATTTTTAAAAATTTATTTAATAGGGGCGCCTGGGTGGCTCAGTCGGTTAAGCGGCCGACTTCGGCTCAGGTCATGATCTCACAGTCCGTGAGTTCGAGCCCTGCGTCGGGCTCTGTGCTGACAGCTCAGAGCCTGGAGCCTGCTTCAGATTCTGTGTCTCCCTCTCTCTCTGACCCTCCCCCGTTCATGCTCTGTCTCTGTCTCAAAAATAAATAAACGTTAAAAAATTTTATTTAATAAAAAAATTTAAAAAAAATTTTTAAGGAAAACTCTATGCCCCATGTAGGGCCCAACTACAGCCCCAAGATCAAGAGTTGCATGCTGTACCGACTGAGCCAGCCAGACACCCTTGACGAGTTATTTCATTTTAATGACTGGTATTTTTCGAGTCCTAACCAAGGTCTAGGCACTATTCTAAGAGCTTTACAACAATGATCACATTTAGTCCTGGTAACCTTATGAAATGCCTTATTCAATGAGGCAACTGAGATTCAGGGAGGTCAGGTAACATGCTCAAGGTCATGCAGCTGGTAAGTGATGAAGCTGGATTCAAAACCAGGTAATCCGGCCGGAGTTCCTTTTAACCACGTGACACTAGCCTCTCACACATTCGATAGGATTGAAAACATCAAGTCACATCTAAGCCTGCAGGGTTCTTACAGTGGAAAGCATACGCCCACGGAAACAGAGGAAGATTTAGATGGGGTCAGTAGGACCCACGATAGACAGCAGTTGTCCTAAAACCCTAACACCCTTGCTGGGAGCTTTAATCCAGACCTCTACGTAGGATGAGAGAGCTGGGAAGGAATTAATAGTTCATTAAGTCTAACCGTTTTATTTTACAAATGAGGGAACTGAGGTGCAGACAGATGAAATGACTTTCGCTGTCAGAGGCAAAACTGGGATGAGAATTCCTAGTTTTCTTGTTTTCTTAAGTCTCAAGCTAGGCCTTTTCCAATATTCAAAATCGGTAAGCTACTTCAGGATTCCTTGGGAGAAAGGAAAGCAGGCAAAAAAACATGTGTGAAGATGCTGCCTGCTCCCGCCAGTAGGCACAGGAACTGCTGAAATGGCCTGAAGTTGCTAAAGGAAGCGTTTATAGGGTTGAACTGGTAACAGAGTGGACGTGAACAATGAAGGAAAAGAACGCTTCAAATTCGGTCTCAAGGTATTGGTGAAACTGGGAGGAGGGACAAGGACAGAAAATAAGTTGTTGAGTATCAGCATACTTGCTTTTATGTGGACGCCGGATCTCCAAGTTCAGATGCCATGTTGCCATTAAGAAGCTTGGAAATGCAAAAGGGAGGAGCGTTCCAGGCCCTGGATGTAGATCAGAGAGTCAATGCCACACAAGAATTGGTATCAAGAGGTCCAACAGATCTTTTCACACGCACGCGCACTCACACGTCTTCACCTTCTTTTCTTATCCTGGTTCTTGCTTCCAGATATCTTTGAGGGACGGAAAATATCACCTTTGTCCTAAATGAGGTTCCAACTCACACTCGCTGAAGTAAAATTTGGTCTGGAAAAATCTCCACAGCCTCTCAGCTAGAACAGTTAAGTAAAGGTCCACAGAATAACAACACAGAAGGTAGAGCACTGGAGAAGACTCCCGGGTTTTCTTTCACCATTTTGTAAGTTCTCATTACCACTGTTCAAGATCGTAGTTTTTGGTTAGGGAGTGTTGTAGGATATTTACTTCAACGATGTTTTGGACTGGCGTTCATAGAACCTGTAGTTCTAAACCTGCTGCCACTGAATTAGACTTTGTTCAAATAAAGAAAGTTAATTGCACATTTTCCCTTCATGTTGTCTATTTTAATTATTACAAAGCTTTTCAAGGCAAACAACTGGGTGGCATTTTTTTGCAGAAGATACACGTGAATTTTTAAATGGCTGGATCAGGCCGTCATCTGTGCATGTGTATGGCTTCCAACAGCAAGCGTTCTCATGTTAGTTTACAGACCCAAGTCAGCGTTTGGGAGGGCAGGAAAGTGGGATGGTCACCAAAGACTGAAGTGCTGTTTTTACTACAGGGAGAATGTAGTCTTAATTAGGTAAACAAAGAGGTTTTTCATTACATTGTAAACACATTTCACAAAAAGGCCCATTTAAGTTTCTTTTTAAAGAAACTGGAAAATATTAAGAAAGTTAATTGGAGGGCACTCAAATGACAATGAACAAACAGGCACAATTATCTTCTGACTAGTGTGTGGCTTAGGGATGTTTTTTATCTTTTATTTATGGCACTATTTTAAAATGTGGGAACGCCAACCTAAGTAGAGGCAGGCACAGTATTTAACGACACATTTCTCTATTTATATTTAAATAACCATCTGCATGAAATTATGCACAAATCATGGAATAATTCCTAGCAGAAATTACTGTTTAGAAAATTAAAAAAAAAAATCTGAGATATGGTGCGCTTTTCATATTAAATTGCCCATTTCCAGAACATCACATACACTTGCACAATGTAAAGATGTCACACTGCGGGCCAATACAAATTGCTCACAATGTTAATGAAGATGGATGGGGAAGGCTGAAAAACATTCATTTACAAGCAAAGGAGGAAAAGTGAGCCGCGGTGTTCACAATCTCTACCTTAATTTTTTTGCCTTGATAATATCCAACTGAATGATGGTAACTTTAATAATACAGCTCTTGGGAAGGTTTTATGATGAATTTTCCTTTTCAGTTTTGAATATGGCCTATTTTTGTCCCCCCATTTGGGGTGTAAATTGTGCATGTGAAGTTTGGAGGCTTACTGCTGAGCCAGGAAAAGGAATCTCACTCTTTGAAGACTGAGGAACAGAGTAGACGGACTACAAAATTTAAATAATCTTTAAAATTGAAAAGAAAAGGGGACGCCTGGGTGGCTCACTTGGTTAAGCACCCGACTTCGGCTCAGGTCATGATCTCACGGTTGATGGGTTCGAGCCCCACATCAGACTCTGTGCTGACAGCTCAGAGCCTGGAGCCTGCTTCAGATTCTGTGTCTCCCTCTCTCTCTGCCCTCCCCCACTCATGCTCTGTCTCTTAAAAATGAATAAATGTTAAAAAAAATGTATAAACATATAAAATTGAAAAGAAAAAAAAAAATTCCTCATCCTGAAGTGACTCTCTTTCCAGCTGAGCATGGGCCTTGCCCCCCAGCCCAGATAAATCTTCCACTCTTCCCAAAGCTTCCTGGCTAAAGGGTAGCTGTGGTTGAGTCTGCAAAGAGTAGGACTTGCTCTATAGACAGGGAAATCTATTCTAGGACTACAGTATGAGGACCTCCCTCAGTTCATCACAACCCATCACAACCCATCACCCTAAACTGTAAGAGATTAGGAACGGGCATACACGGAGTATCAGGAGGGGAGAGAGTGCTCTTTACCAATCGGTAAAGGAAGATGATGCTGGGGATTTGAGGATAACCATGGCCTCATCTCCACCAATTCCTCACCAACTTGTTCCCACCATCCCACATCCAGTATCACTCTTCAGTCAGCCAGGACTCCTTGATAGCACTGGCCAGCCATGGGACATTCCTTTGCTTTGAAGGTAGAATCGACATTTTGCAACATACCTCAGAGAGTGAAATAAAGGCACAAAGCCAATCAAATATATTAAAGGGCAGCCGTTCCTCAAGCCCCAGGATAATTCATTCTTCTTGAGTTCTCCATATTCGATACCCCATATTTGCTTTGTTATTCATTTCTTCAACAAGTGTTTCTTGAGGTCAGTCCTATGCTTGATACTGGGAATATCAACTTTGGACAAGAGAAGGGCAATCCCTGCCATCCAAGGCAGACATGGCAGTGAGTGACACAGGATGCTAAAGGTGAACATACGAAGGGGACATGACCCAGATTAAGGGCGGGGGGCTCTCTGGAGGAATGAATATCTAAGCCTGAATTGGTTGAGTACCTACTTCATGTAAGAAATTGTACTAGACTCTGAGGGTGAAAACAACTATGAGTTAGTCTCACCAGCTGATAGAAAGGATGTAAATAATAACAAGCAGATATAATTAATGCTTAGTAGAAACAGAAGGCTCTTAAGGGGAGGGGCCAATTCCAATGTGAAGTGTAGAGAAAACTTTGCAAACAAAATGGCATTTGGGTTTAAGTCTTAAAGAATGATTGGATATGAATTCACAAGTAGAATCGAAAGCCAGGCAGTCCAAGCAAAGGGATATGAGCAAAACCACAGAGGTGAGAAATCCTGAGGAACCGAGTGGTAGTACTTGGCTGGGCTGGGGGAGGAGCAGGAGGACACCCAATGAAGGACTTTGCAGAAATGGACCATGCCCCTTGGAGGATTGGCTGAGGGAGACAATGACAGGCACTGCCCTCTGAGTGGTGTTCCACTATTCCTCCCTCTCTGATGTCCCTGAAAGGGAAATGAGGCATGTGTGCCCAGGGAATCCATGGCACTTAGGCCCCACAATCCCTGCAACTGAGGAGCAGCTAGGGACTGGGTCACTTGGGTCACTCACAAGATCTCTGTCTAGGAACAAAAGGTACTCATTAAGCCCCGAGGTACATAGTAAGATCTCATTGCAGAAAAGCCTGAATGATGCATTGGGCACCCATTGTGTTCCAGCCTCTGTATGGAGATGAACAGACACACACATAGACCCCATCTTCACAGAGTTAATGTTCAGTGAGGGGAGGGCTCTGACCTGTAAGAAATGATTTACAACACATCACAGAAATTGCTTAGAGGACACCTGAGTGGCTCCATTGATTGAGTGTCCAACTCTTGATTTTGGCTCAGGTCATGACCCTAGGGTGGTGGAATCAAGACCCGTATTGGGCTCCATGCTGAGTGTGTAGACTGCCTGGGGTCCCTCTCTCTCTCTCTCTCTCTCTCTCTCTCTCTCTCTCTCTCTCCCCCCGTCCCTCTCCACCACTCTTGCTTTCTCTCTTTCAATCAATCAATCAAATTACTTGAAGGAGGTTTTTACAAGGTACAAAGGGAACATGAAAGGTTATATCTTGTGAGTAGAATCATTGGGGCAAGGGTTGAGGGGAATCAAAAACAGGGAATAACGTAAGTGCTGAGACTCGAAGGTTGAAGAAAAGTGTTTTGAACCTATTAGGGTATTCTTGACAGAGAAACAACATATCATGGAGTTTTGCCAGAATATAGTATGCTCATGAAATATATCCACATATCCATACATACATAGCACTCTCTTCAGATTGGCTCTTGTAGAGAGTGTGTGGAAAGGTGATATTCAACAGAATGTCAGGAGCCAATCTTAAAGCTCCTTATATGTTAGGACATTGGGATTTTACACAAGGAGAGCCATTGAAAATTCCTGAGCAGACAGTAATGCGATAGAAGATGTGGGAGAAGATGGAGGGAGAGAGAGCTGCAATTATGATAACCCACCACCTAGTCTATTTCCTCACAGGGCTATCAACTTGATAAACAACAGACAGTAGCCATTCAATAAACAGCTGAGGAACTGAATTGAACTTAATTGCTCTAGTGTCGTGGTAAATCAAGATGGAGAGAAGGAGAAAGATGAGAAAGCTATTCAGAGATAGAATGGCCAAAACTTTGGATTCAGATGCATGAGTGAGGAAGGGAAAGAGGAAATTCTAAGATTATCACCAGGTGTCCAGCTTTACACGGATGGTGGTAGCACCACAATATAGCAATAGGAAGACGAGAAACAGTTTGGCACGGGGAAGAGTCCAATCTTGACCATGTTGCATTTGAGGTGAGCAAGTGGAATAAGGATTGGGATCTCAGGAGAAGACCTGGATTGAGGTGCTGATTTGGAAGTTACTACTTTATAGTGTTGGTAGAAGCCATGGATGTGGCTGAAATTGCCCAGAGAAAGTGAGTAAAGTCCAAACACTGCTGAGACAGAACCCTGCAACAACAACAGTGTGTAGTAGGTGGTTTCTGAGAAGGAGCAGCCTAGTTTTGGAGTTGGGGGACTCTGCACGGACTGTAGATAACTGTAACTATGAAGGTAACTGAAGGTCCTAGCTGTAAGACTCATAGTTGACATTTATAAGACTTTTAGACACGGCAGTAGTGTTATCTGGGTAAGACCACAGACCTCAGATACTTACAAAAAAAAAATTTTTTTTTTTTTTTTACATTTATTTGTTTTTGAGAGACTGAGTGAGACAGAGCGTGAGCGGGGCAGAGGCAGAGACAGAAGGAGACACAGAATCTAGAGCAGGCTCCAGGCTCTGAGCAAGAGTTCAGCCCAGAGCTTGGCATGGGGCTCCAACCTACAAACCATGAGATCATGACCTGAGCTGAAGTCAGAGGTTCAACCGACCAAGTCACCCAGGCACCCCCCAGACCTTAGAATATTAAATATTTCCCGAAAATTGAAATAGGTGAAACACGGGAATACATTATAGCCACGTTTCATAGACTTCTAGGCTTCTCTAATTTGAGTTAGGACTCTGCTTGCTCTCGGCCCCGCTAATCTCCAGCCATACCAAGAAGCATACAGTATCCGAACACACTGTATCTTTGGGCTTTGGCATCAGAGTTTTTTTGTTATCCTGGGTCTCCCCTCTCCTCATCGTACAATGCATCCTTGCAACCCCCACCCCCATTTGCCTAGTGGTTGCTTTTTACCTTTCAGTGCCCATCTAAAGCACCCTCTCTTTGAGCAGCCTTCATCCCTAACTCCCAGCACACCCCACTGTCGGATAACCTAGGTGCCTCTCCTGTAGGGTTGGGTTCCCAACACACCTTAACACTCTAGCTAGTAGCAACTGATTTTTCTGGTCTGCTTCCCCTCCCAGACTGTAGGTAGGTAAATACATCTTGCTATACCATATCCCCAGCCCTTAGTACATATAGAATACAATGTCTGACATAGAGTGGGCACTTGCTAAATGGTGTTGGAAGGTGAAAGAAAAACATCACTCCCTCACTTTCCTTGCTTTTTTTCTTCCTCTTACTTTGTATGCTTTTTAATTTGATAAAAGATTGAGAAAGGAGTTTCAAAATTCCCTACGAGCTATGTCAACTTCTCCATTTACAGGCTTTCTCCTCACCTCCTTTGTTTACAAGTCCAACCTCAGCCTGCCAGAATACCACACTCCTAATGTAACCCCTTTGTATTCAGCAATCCTGGACAGCACGCATGAGAGATTTTGAATATCACGTGTTGTAGGTTCAGGAAAAGAACTGGTGTTTTTCATTGGCCAAGTAGGAGATGCGAGCTCGCATTAAAAAGATCACTAGGCAAAAAAAGCCCCCAAAGTGGAGCCTGGATCCCTTGGGGAATCTCCTTAATCCTGGAATCATATGAAGATCCGGAGGCAAAGAATACTCTCTTTTGTTATTGTTTGTAAGTTCTGGGTGGGCAATGGGTCTGATGGGAAGAGAGCAAAAGGATGGGGAGTGGGAAAAAGAAGTCACAGATACAAAGCTGTTGACTGTTGCTTATGGCGTTATGTGATGAATATGGAATACGAGCTAGGAGGTAATAGAACAGATCTGATGAAAACACCGAAAAGAACCTTCAATATGAAGTTAGATATTTATTTACTTATTTAAGATTTTATTTTTAAGTAATCTCCACACCCAACGTGGGGCTCAAACTCAAGACCCTGAGATCAAGATTGCCATGCTCCACCAACTAAGCCAGCCAGGTGCCCCAAAGTTAGATATTTAAAGAGAAGAATGAATCACTTCCGGTGAGTATTATACTCTGACACCCCTAGTGGGATCATTTCTGTCAGCGAGGAGGTCTATTCATGCACA
Organism: Panthera pardus; assembly: GCF_024362965.1. Classification (NCBI taxonomy): domain Eukaryota; kingdom Metazoa; phylum Chordata; class Mammalia; order Carnivora; family Felidae; genus Panthera; species Panthera pardus. The sequence continues at coordinate 96,322,019 of NW_026526810.1, read as the reverse complement.
TTTATTGTGTTCTGTCCTCCCTGTTCTCTGCTCTCCAGAAGACTAGAATAAAGGGTCAAGAAATCCCTGCTCCCACCCAAAGAACATGTCCCACAGGAGACTGAATGGTGTTCTCTGGAAAGAAATCCAGTGTGGGCAAACTCACCCATTTTCTCCTTTTTGCCAAAGACTGTTCTTAAAAAATAATAGTGTCTTATCTTCATGATCACGGGGGTCCTCAGGGGCCAATCAGAGGAGAGTGAAGTTAGGAAAATAAAATCTAATCAGCACATGCAAGACAGTGGGAGGGAGATGCATTTTAAATAAAAGTGGGGCTGCAGCAAGGAGGCAACTCTGGCGTGGACCAGTTTCACAGCATCTGAAGACAAAATGGCTCGGGGCTTAGTCATTGTTTAAAAGCCATTCCTCAAATTCCTTGTTTACTGTCAGCACAGTGAGTTGTGGACTCTGTGACTTTAGCTGTTAATGGGTCTAAACACTTATGCCAACAGATTAAGCCTTGCTGAAACATTAAGAAAATTGGCCCAAACAGAGTTTGGGTGGATTGCTGGTGAGTGGCTGCTGCTTTTTTGTGGGGGAGGGTGATTGTCCCAAGACAATGGCTTCTTGATACCTGTGAAACAGTGGCACTTGGTGAGAGCCACTGGGCAGATTTTCTGTTAAAGGAGAGAGATTGTTACAAAAGCAAACATTTAATTTCAATCGTTTGGGCTGACTACACAGAATATTAATGAGATTTTCTAAAAACAAAACTGACAAATACTTTGAGGACCACCAAAAGTCTTGGAAAGATGTGTTTTTTTTAAGTTATAATACATTTTGGGGAGAAATGCAAAATCACTGTTCTTTTCATTGTGAAAGACTCCAGGCAACTGGATAATACTGAAGGCAAGAAAACTTTTCTTTGTGACACCTTTGCCTTTTAAGGTTTGTCAAACCTATTTCTCGTCCTTGAGAAGAGGAACAGAGCTTGCACGGTAAATGTATTAAACCTCAGAAACAGGTTTTTTTCTTTTTTAAGTCTTTCAGACATCATAACCCCCTTCTTGTAAATTTTATCTGTAACGTGACATGTCTTCTTAAGCATGGAACATTTAAGGCGGCTTTTATAAATCTTCAAAAACGAATCAAGAACAATTAAGTGTTCCATTTTGCTTCCAAGTCTTAAACGAACGGTTTAGAAAGAATTTTACATTCAGAATTAGACATCGTTCTATTCGTGCTGTCATCAGGAAAAATATATATGTATAATATATATAATATATAGCTATATATATTGTAATATGTTATAATATATAATCTATATATAACATCTATGTGTTTAATATATACATATATATTAAAATATTCCAGATTAAGACTTCCCAAATGAGTCAAAATTGAATGGAAAGTTGATTTGGAGTTTGGAAATTAAAAGTTCGTACTCTGTTAACTTTTACTCTCTGTGTACATATGTCATGAAAACTACACTCTCCACATTTGTTGGCTAGAAAAAAGTAGACCGAATGATGAACATCTCTCTAAACTTCCTTACATTTTCTGCCATGGCCAAGCTGTTTATTCCATTCACAAATCACAAATTTCCTTTTTGCTACTAACTTTTTGAATAGTCCTTTAAAGAGAGAAAAGAAGAAAGGAAGACCCAGGGTGCCTGGGTGGCTCAGGTCATGATCTCGCGGTTTGTGAGTTCAAACCCCACGTGGGGCTCTGTGCTGACAACTCAGAGCCTGGAGCCTGCTTTGGATTCTATGTCTCCCTCTCTCTGACCCTCCTCCACTTGCACTCTGTCTCTCAAAAATAGAAATGTTAAAAGGAAGACAGGGAGGAGGGTAAGAGTGGGAAAGAGAAGGGAAGGGGAAAAAAAGAAAGAAAAGAAATCTTCGGGGCTTTTTCTAAATGCTAACATTCCGAGAGGTGCCGAGATCTCTGTGATTCCAATGTCTTTGGCAACTTCAAACTTGACTTTGATTAACCATGCTAATAACCAGGGAGTTTCTTTTTAGTTTTACTCTTCGTGTCACTTACCAGAGCTGTAAAGACATGCTCATAATATTTGCTTTTCATCTGAATCAAGAAGGCAACGCTAAGCAAAAAAAGTATTTAGCAGTGCACATAGGATTGAAGCGATGATAATCAGGGACCCTGGTAATTGAAGCTTTTGGGGAGGTGGAGAGAGCCTTTCTTCTGGATCCTTCAGTCTGTTTAATAGGATAAAATTAGCTTGAGTGGTTTGGTGTTTGAAGAGGATATGATGTAATTGGAAGTGCCTCCTGGGTTTGCTGCTGGACAAAGCAATCAGGTGGAGACGCGGGAGGGCAGGGGAAGCTCTGAAGTATGACTCTCCTCCACCATCCTAATTAGCCTAAATTAGCTATGCCAGTGTTCTGCTTGCTTTTGAATTTCCCCGCTAATGCTTCTCTCGGAACTGAAAGAAAAGAAATAGGACATGCCCACCAAGTTCCCATCTCATAGATGAGCGGCGGCTTCTAAAACCAGAGGGTCAAGTTTTACGGTGAAGGTCTCAAAAAAAGCGAGCCACTCGCAGGAGATACAGCATGGGTGTTGGGCACAGATCCTGGGTATGGGAGGGACGACGCCTCAGCTGGTTCGGTGTGATGAGGAATTTCTCAAAGCATCTGTAAGGTTGGTTATTTCAAGAATTTTCCACGCAATCACTTAGAAGCCTCACCTGACAGCACTCACGTTAACTAACTTGATGTGAACTAGCTAGGCCTTCTCACAGAGATTCTTCTCAGACTGGGTTTCAAACTCCAGGAGGGTCCGGAAGAAACATATCTTGTGTGCACGGGAGTTACTGCCATTTGAAATGTTTCACTTCTGAAAGCAATTAGTCAACTTTAACTGTGCAAAGGGATTTTCGATACATTCCAAGATAGTTAAATGCATCTATTTTTTTAAGTTTATTTTTTTACATTTTTAGCAGTAATCTTCACACCCGACGTGGGGCTCAAACTCACAATGTCAAGATTAAAAGCCTCATGCTCTTCCAACTGAGACAGCCAGCTACCCCTGGACAAATCAATTTTTTCCTTTTTCTTTTTATTGTTTATTTATTTATTTTGAGAGAGAGAGAGTGAGCGAGCTTGCAAGTGCCCTGTGAGCATGCATGAGTAGGGGAGGGGCAGAGAGAGGGGGGGAGCAAATCCCAAGCAGGCTCTGCACTGTCAGCGTAGAGCCTGATGCAGGGCTCGATCCCATGAACCGTGAGATCATGACCCGAGCTGAAATCGAGAGCGGGATGCTTAACAGACTGAACCAACCAGACACCCCTCTTTTTTTTTTAAAGTAGGCTGCACGCCCAACGTGGGGCTTGAACTCAGAACCGTGAGGTCAAGGGTCGCATGCTACTGACTGAACCAGCCAGGGGCCCCCTGAACAAATCTATGTTAATTGATTGGGTAGAAACAAATAATATGTCAATCTAAAAGTCACAGATTTTTTTTGTTCCCAATGAATAAAAAAATATATAATGGTATATATGCCCCCAAAAAGTTACATAATTGTTTCATGAGTCATTGTGTACTCTGTCCCCTCCTCCCTCTGCCCTCGGGAGGCACCCGCGCAGGTTGGCTGCTGGAAAGCTCCATCTTCAACGGGCGTCAGCGCAAATCTGCTTCTGGCTAGGACAGCTGTTTTCAGGCGGGTCTTCTGTCCTCCTTCCATACTCAGGAGCCCTCTGATTCCTTCCCTGACAGCAGTTATGCTGACCACTTAATAAAACACTCTGCGAGCCCTTCAGAGACATACACTTCGTGATTTCAAAATATTAACATTATGCAACTTGGTTCAGTGACTCAGCCACCGGGAACAATTGTGGACTCCACAATGGGCGTGATTTGGTTCGTGTTTGCAGCATTAGCAAACAGATCGTGTGAAACTGGGTGGTGCTCAGTGGGGCAGGTATGATACTGAACGGCAGTGTGCTTTGCAATTCGCCACGGTGCAACACTATACACAGTTCCTGTTTGCTCTGGCCCCTCGGGCCGTTTCTGGGATCTCCCCGTCCGGGGACTGGCTCTTAGCAATAGGGAATGGAATTGTTGAAAGCTTTCAGTTGTGAAATTGTGTGTTTAAAGAACGCACAGAAGCCATGTGTTGAGTTAAGATCACGTATTGTTCTGAAGGATTCAGTAATTTTCAGCCTTCAGTTTAAGAAATGAAATTTTGTTCTCCCTGCAGTTATAAATGGAAAGGCAGGCAGCGCTGTGACTTTCTTATCAACCCAACTTGACACAGCAGTCAGCCATTTAGGACCTGGGTTTCCGTGACATAGCTCCTTCCCATACCCCAGTGCAATATTTTTGTTCCATTTACACTTGGTCCAAAGCAACATTAGCGCCGGGCAGCTTGAAAAGGTAGCAGGATGCCGTTATCCATGCAAGCTTCATGAAAATTATTAATCGACTCACCTTGAATTCCAATTCTTATGACACATCTTTTCATTTCAATTGTGTTTGGTCTTCACTGTTTGAGGACCTAAGATAACGGTGCTCTGCTGGCTCAAGGCTACCAGGATTTTTCTGATGCCTAATACAAACGACTGTGCACTTGTTATCTAATGCATGTGTTATTGTTGAAGCATTGATCTCAGCACAAGCATGTAACAAACAAATGGGACCATTTCATATAATGTAAAAGGCTATGAAAATAATAATCAGGTGAATCACAGTGATATACCTCTTCACACCCATTAGGATGGTTATAATTTCAAAAAATGGAAAATAACAGTGTTGGCAAGGATATGGAGAAATTGGAACCCTCATACCTTGCTGGTAAAAATAAAAAATGGTGCTCGGGTGCCTGGGTGACTCATTCAGTTAAACATCCGACTTCGGCTCAGGTCATGATCTCATGGCTCAAGAGTTCAAGCCCTGCACTGGGCTCTGTGCTGACAGCTCAGAGCCTGGAGCCCGCTTTTGATTCTGTCTCTCTTTGCCCCTCCCCTTTTTGTGCTCTGTCTCTGTCTCTCTCTCTCAAGGATAAATGAACAGTAGGTGTGTGTGTGTGTGTGTGTGTGTGTGTGTGTGTAATGGTGCAGCTGCTATGGAAAACAGTTTAGTAGTTTCCAAAGATAAAACACAGAACTACCAAATGACAGAGCAATTCCACATCTAGGGATGTACTGAAAAGAACTGAAAGTAGAAACTCAAACAGATACTTTACATACAATGTTCCCAGCAACATTTATGTACAATATCCAAAAGGTGGAAACAGCCCAAGTCAGATGAAGGGATAAACAAAATTGTGGTGTATGCATGTAATAGGAATACTGGCCAGTCATAAAAAGGAATAGACTTTTGATATGTACTACGACACGAACGCACCTTGGAAACATTGGGCTTAGTATTGTTTGAAATAAAAAAAAAAAAAAAAAAAAAAAAAAAAAAAAAATAAGGTACCTAGAACAGACAAATTCTTGGAGACAGAATGTAGAATAGAAGTTACCAGCAGCTAGGGGGAAGAAGGAGAAGAGAGTTATTGATTCATGTGTACAGAGTTTAGGTTAGGGATGATTTAAAAAAAAAAGGTTTTGGGTATAGATAGTGGGGACGATTGCAGAACATTGTGAATGTATTTAAACTGTACACTTATGAATGGATAAGATGATCAATATGTGTATTTTACCATGATTTAAAAACTAAAGCTCAGGGAGCTGTGGTAGAGAATGGAGGAGCACTTTCTAAGGCACTGAGGTAGGAGTAAACTTTTCAGGAAGAGAGAAGGCAGATGTGCCTGGAGTGGAGGGCCAAAGGGGGCCTGTGGCCAGAAATGGGTTGGAAGCCAGTAGGGTATACACCTTGGTGCTCCCCGTTTACACAGGCTCCTGCAAGGGCGCTGTACTTAATTGTATATTTGAAATGTTTAATTTTTCTTAAAGAGGAGCCCTTGAATTGTATTAACTTTGGGTTCATCAAAACCTGGATCTGCTCCCAGGGATAAATGATATAAAAATGAGACCTGAATGTGAATTTAGAAGAAGCTGGTGTCATTACGTATATACTGCTTCTTTGGGAAGTTAGATTTATGTGTTTATTCATGTATTCACTCATTGTCACTTATGTAACAGATGTTTATGGGGCCCCTAATATGTGTGAAATCTTGGAGGAGGTACAAAGAATATGCCCACGGCCCTTAGGTTCAAGACTAAGGGGAAAAAAAAACACACCAAAGCAATTACAAGATAAAGTTTAGAAACATTTCCAAATACTTCAGTTTATTTGATTGTCACACTGGATTGTAAGTTCTGGGAAGATAAGACCTATGGAGTCATCATAATTTACAGCTACAAGGATCTTAAGCAATCACTACATCAAACCTTTTGTTTTAGATCCAATAAACTTAGGCCCAAAGAAACGAGATAATTTGTCTAAGGTCAAAGAAATAATTTGTAAGACCCGAGCCTAGAAGATAGGTGTATCTGTCCACGAGGGTTGGTCTTGTCCTACCATTCCATGCTGCCATCCCGCTTTGGATGCCCCCCATGTCTTCTGCGTCCCCTTCACTGGGCAAGTGTCTGAATCTAGTGTTCCAAACACAATGAGCATTGAAGAAACGGGAATTTGATGGTAACAGTCACGTGGATATAGAGTGACAGCTCCAGAACATCTTCCTGGGACAGCCTTCAGGATTGCGATCTGCCTTTCCTTAGCAACCACACTGCCCTTACTCAGATAAAATGTTTATTCTGGGTGGCTTAGAGGAAGCAGTTCTGATCAAGATTATGAGAAATTAAACACTCTCCAATGCACCCCCTGAAACCTGACCTCATTGCCAACACAGGACATATAACAAGAGTCGCTGGTTACTTGGGGTGCCTGGGTGGCTCAGTCAGTTGAGCTTCCGACTTCGGCTCAGGTCATGATCTCATGGTTCGTGAGTTCGAGCCCTGCATCAGGCTCTGTGCTGACAGCTCAGAGCCTGGAGCCTGCTTCAGATTCTGTGTCTCCCTCTCTCTCTGCCCCTTGCCTGCTCACACTCTGTCTCTCCCTCTCTCAAAAATAAATAAACATTAAAAAAAAAAAAAAAAAAAAAAAGAGTCGCTGGCTACTCTACTTCCCTTACCCTTAGTTTCCTCCATCACTTGTCATGAGAATTAGATGAGGTAATATATGGTAAGCTCTCAGCACAGTTAATATCAGTTTCGTCATTAGTATTGTTGTTATAAATGCTGGCAATGAATTTCAGTGAAGGATGTTTGTATGATGGTCAATTTTCTAAACCTAAAAAACTCAGTTGGGAAATTTTTTTCTCTAAAATTTAAGAGATATGTAAAAATTGAAATAGCATCCCAACTAAGAAAGCTTATAAATAAATATTGACCATCCCCTATCACCATTACCATTTAAAATCCGTTCAAAATCGCATTATCCCAGCTAAGGAGTCACCCAAATAGTAGGGTAACTGAAAACCACATTCTCTGGCCGTCCTTGCTATTTGCCCCAGGCTGTTTTGAAGGCTGTGAATAGATCTTAAAGATGAAACATTGGCAGAAGTGCGTAGACAAGAGGCAGGAAAATCAAGAAGGCTTGAAAATGATTAAGTCTTTACTGTCAAGATCAGACCTTGGAACAGTTTGCATTTCTCTCTCTCCAACTGCTTTATCTCCTTTTATGTGGACGATTATAACAACATTACTCACTTCACTCATTGGAACTTTTACTCAGTGAAAAGAAAATATCTCTTGTCATACATTGACTCTTCTCCTAGTCAGTAATCGATTTAGGTATAGAACGTATAGGACGGTGAACTTTATGGGAACACAGGACATGCTTTGCTGTATTTTCTGTCGAGAGAAGGGAAGTTGTGTGAATCACACTTCCTTCCTCCTGGGTTCACACAACTGCACGCTCTGCAAATCAGTGTTGTGTCCCGAGTAGAGGCGATACTTGGCAAACATACGACAGAGGAGAAGTTGGTGGAAATATTAACCCACATGGCACCCGATCTTGACTGGGCTCGAGAAGACAATGACAGGTGTTATGCAAAGCTGTCTGACATATCCATAGTTTTTCTTCTCTATTTTTTCAGATTTGTTCTTTATTCATTGAAAACCCAGGGTTCAATTTGCAACAAGCACCAATCTGGATGAATTTCTTTTGCAAAAGTTATAGGTATCTTCTTTTTTGAATATAAAGATAAGGTGTGAATTACCTGAGCGATTACCAGATTTATATCCCCCAAGCTCCCAAGCTTATTAAAAGTAAATAATGGAGTAGAACCAGCCAATATGACAGTCAGAGGCAGGAAAAGCAAAGGTAGTAGAAGGTGAACTTCTTTTTGGTGAATGTCATATTTCATTGTTTTTAGATGATTTATAGCTAATTTGGAATTGGCTTGTGAATAGGACATTTAACGTCCGGTCAGTGAAGTGTTCCAACACATCACCCTGTTTTATATTCTTTGCAGTATTTACGACCATCTGATACCTTGGATCTGTCTGTGGACTTGCTAACTGGTTGATTGTCTGTCTCCCCACACCAGAAAGGAAGCGCCATGAAAAACAAGAGCCTTGCCTGTCTTCCTTACCTTTATATTCCCATCACCAGCACAGCGCCTGGCTCCGGGAGGCTCCACACAAATGTTTGCTGGTGAATCAATGTCTGTGCTCAATAGAGCTGTGTGTCTCAAATTATGTTCCAGAGGATCAGAGCCTTGGGGAACTATGAGTGGAATGAGGTGTGATTCATTGTTATGGTTGAAGAATGGGGTTCCTCCTGCTTCTCCATTTCCAGGGGGAAAAAAAAGATAGTTAACGTATAAAGTTTCACAATTCAGAATTTTCTCCTTTAAGGTTTCTCAACCCTGAGGTTTTTGCTACCTCTATGTTTGCAATCCATATGAGGAGAAGCAAGTAGCAAGCCAATATTTTCAGAGAAATTTGGGAACAGACAACAGTACTAAATTCAACAGGCTCTTAATATGTTCATGTATTTGTTTTGCCACAATAAAAATGGCTCACATAAAAAATAGAGAAAATTTTTTGAAGTTCTGGAGATGGATGCACAGCGATAGTTGTGCATTGCACAGCAATGCAAACGTACTTATACATTGAACTGTACATTTAAAAATAGTAAATTTTGTTATGCAAATTTTACCACAATTAAGAATGGTTTAAAAAATATACAGGCAGTGACTGCTGAGTACTGAAATGTGTGGCTAGTGCAACCGAGGGACTCAATTTTTAATTTAATGCCTTTTTAATGGATTTCTATTTAAATTTAAATAGACTCATTTGCGTAATGGCCACTGTATAGGACAGTATAGAGCTAGATAACCTCACTTAAATAATGGCAGATTTTTAAAGTTATCATTTGTATGGATTTTTCCCTGGTCTTCTGACATTTTATTATGAAATTGTCAAACTTACACAAAAGTAGGGAAAATAGTATAATGAACGTTCATCTGCTCAACACCCAGATTCAACAACTTAATATTTTACTGTATTTGCTACATTAATACTTGAGACTCAACTACGTGAATGAGTTGAAACCAAAGGTATGAAACTGAGAATGGCTAAGTCACACACACATCTTTCTAGAGTCAAAACCAATTTCATTAGCAGCGCCCTTTCCTATTGTTAACTAGTTACATTTTTTCCCGGTAGTTTCTAGAGTGAATTGTGCCAGAAATGCCAATAATGTAATGACAATTACTGGGGAATACAACATTTATAACTTCTGAAATCTTCTCAGATCTGAGCAGGGATTGCTTTGCTATTAGACTGTGACTTCTTTTGGCACTCAGGTATTAACAGGAAGAAGGCACCTACCACTGAGTATGGGACACTTCAAATGAGACAGATGGGGTGCCTGTGTGGCTCAGCCAGCTGAGCGTCCAGCTCTTCATGTCGGCTCAGGTCATGATCTCTCGGTTTGTGAGGTTGAGCCCCACATTGGACTCTGCACTGATAGTGGAGAGCCTGCTGGGGATTCTCTCTCTCTCTGCTCCACTCCCGCTCGTGCACACACACACACTCTCTCTGTCTCTGTCTCTCTCTCTCTCAAAATAGAAAAAATAAAAAAAAAAAAGAGAGAGACATAGATGTCACCCAGAAAATATGGCCAAGATGATAGGTTAATTAGTATCCCAAATTTATATTCACTTCTAATTTGGCCGGGAGGTACTTCTGCATAATAGTTATATCTATAAACCTTTCTGTCCAGTGCTTTACATCATGATGTAGTTGCGGTCATGAATGTTAGCGTGATCATAGAAAGCAATAGGCTTTTAGCTTTACCCTTCTCTTTTGGGGGTTGTTAGAAAGCTGGTTAATTGCAAATTAAAACTTGCCAAACTAAAATGAAGGAGGAAAAAAAAGCACAGTATCTCAACAAGGCCTCTAAAGAATGCAATCCCAGAACCATAGGGAAACGTGAAACTTGACCAATGAGTCTCCAACACATTTTTTATATGGCAAGTATGGTCTCGCTGAGAGAGACTTCTTAGTTTCAAATCCTAGCTCTGCCACTCACTGAATATGGACGTTGGCTAAGTTAGATAAACTTTCTATTCTTCAGTTTTTTCATCCGTTAAATGGAACTGATCACAGAATTAAATGAGATACTTAGTATAGTGTGTTGTACATGGTGTGCATTCAATATTAAGTGATGCAGCAAAACAAAAAGATTCACATTTAAAGTTAATAGCACTTTGAGGAAAAGAATAAATAAGGGCAATTTATATTGTCTTTAAAACCACGGTCCTCATGGTCTAAGGAAGCTTCACTTTCCAGAAGGCAGAATGTAGGAAGAAACAAGGGAGAGTCGAAGGATATTTGTGAGCTGTCTCTACAGGTTTCTAGAAGCTGCCACATGATACATAATTCTGAGATCCAAAAAGCTCTAAAAACCAAAATTCCTTTCATAGTTTTCAACAACAGTTCATTTGAGGACAAAACCTGACCTGGATTGCCATTGAAGAGACTCCATTTTAGAAAGGCTCCATCTCTGCTGTTTTTCTGGTAGGCCCCATTAACTCGTGATCCACATTTTGCCCCTGTATAAGCCAAAGAAGCTATGTTCCCATTTCAGGGAAGAAGCAAGAAAGTTAATCATTGGCTGAGTTTTGTCCTAGGTCCCAAACACCTGATAACACCTACGAAGAGCCAGATCTCAAACGTGTTCCAGGACATGAGCTTCAAACAAACCTCAGCTCATGCTGGCCTCAGTGCCCCTACCTTCAGTAATTTATGGAAAAGCACCTATTGTTCATCTGACAGTTGCCTCTACCCTGGGTTCCTGGAGGAGAACGTACCCTAGACCCTTTCTTAATATAAACCCGTAGCCCCAAGCACTGACGAGACTCATTCTCTGTTCCTTTCTGAGTCTCCCAGGCACTCTTCTGTCACTTACACTGTTCAAGAAACTCTGCTTTCACTTTCTCTGGTTCCTGTTTGATTTCTATGCTACATAAAGCCAAGGACCCTGTTAGCCGGTCCTATGGGACCCTCCCCTGGGTCTTGGGCTCAGCCAGCCTGCATCGCCATGAGATCATTGTCTTTATCCCATTTAGAGTGAATATTACTATGCTTTGCTGCAGTTGATAGTGAGATGCTGTCCCTGCCTCCAATAGAGATATTTGATAATAATAAGCAGAATATGCATCGTATCACCTTCAAAATCTGAAAAAAAAAAAAAAAAAAAAAAGAAATCTGAATTCCATACCATATATGACCTCTATTCGGGATAAGGAATTTTGGACCAATACTCTTACATTCTATTGGCCAGAATTTAATCATGGATCATTACCAGCTATGAGGACTATGCAAAGGGCTATGGGAAAGGGCCACATTGGAAAATGCAGTCTTGCTCTGGGCAGCCATGACCCAGCAAAAATTCTAATTCTATGGGATAGGGAAGGTTAGATAATGGGGTCCAGCCAGGGCCTCTGATCCAATCTCGTTTCTCCCTCGAAGCTTTATCATAAAGCCCCCATACAACTCCTTGGATGGAATCAGAATAGATAGGAATCATCTCTTTGGTCCTCTGTAAGTAGTCTACACTGACTTCAAATGACTTGGTTCTGGCTTTGAAAGACCCAGACATGGCTGGCTACTCTTATTTCTGTAGAATGTGGCAATGCCTTCTTAGGCAGATCATGATTGTTCCTCCTATAAAACCACCTCAACTTCAAAGACGTTTCCTAGTCTTCCAGTAAATTCAGGACTAGACCTTTGGTTTCAACTGGCCAAGGTCTCTACAAGTTGAGACCCTCATATGAACTGCCAATGTCTCTCTATCTTTCCTGGCAGAAAAGATGGAATGTCTCTTTTAGAACATTCAAGAAACTTCCAAAAGGAATATCCAGATTCAAACATTATATGTTTGAATTCATCAAACTCAATCAAATGCAAATTCTACTTCCCTTAAAAAAAAAAAAAACTATTCAAATTCAAGAGATTCAGCTCTAGCGTAGAGAAAGCATTGTGTTCTAGGAACCATGGAGAAAAAAGATGAGTGTCTTTGTCTGCTCATTGCAATTGGACACAAAAGGAGGAATTTTTGGTGAACGTTTAAAGAAGGAAAACAATTAAAATTAGATTTTATTTTCATCTCAGAGGGTAAAGAAATTTAGGGTATAGAAAGGGTAAGGGTAAGGGTAAGGGTAAGAAAATGGATGTGGATAGTACCTGGTAATAACCGAAACTTAGTGACTGGCAACATCTAATTTTTTGAGTATAAATGAAATGCAAGATGAACAAGAAAGAGAGTCACAGATAATAACAAAACCAGATTCAGCCTCTGGTTTGGGTGCAGTAAGCAGTAAATAGATCAATGTTTACAGTTGTAGGAGAGTTACCTAGCTGGCTTCTGGAATCCTACTTCATTTTATTCATTCCTAGTTGATTCCTGTAAGAATGAGCTTTTGAATGTCCAATAGTTAAATCATCAAATGGCGATGCCAAACTTTATGTATTCCATGGGTTCTTTTTGAACTTTTTAAATGGTGGTTTGTACAAGTGTTCCAAGTAAGTTTAAATAGATAAATATGCTGGAGAGTGTCGGTATTATCCAGCGTAAAAGCTAAGTGTAACGTAAATAGACTGTACTTTGTGCATTTCATACATTTTAATGGCCAGTCACTATTGATTGCTGTGCTTTTTTCTTTTTTTTTGCAAGTAAGGGAAATTTACACATCACATTGTATACTTCTTTGAAATGGAAAGTTATTTTGGTCACACCTTACAAATGATCCATACTGATATTAAGTTTACAGTGTTGGGAGGAGGAGGAGAGAGTGAACTTAATTTGAATTTAGAAAGTCTCTAAATGATAATTGAATCACAAGTCTGGATTATAATTCTAGGAGCAACACTTGACTTGGTCAAAATCACTGTTATGAAGAGATGCAATTTTTACACAGTACTTCACATTGATTAAGTAATGTGTGAAAATGGAAAAAAAAAGTATTTGAATCTTAATCACAGTCATTTGCATGAAATAAAAGTCTGTGTCAGGGGAATGCACATTATAATAACTCCTTGGTGTTTTGGTTGCATCAGTGAGCAAAGAAGTTGTATGCATTTTTTTTCCCTTGCTGATATACAAGAATTCCTTTTATATTTATTGTATCTTTGATTGTACAAAAATTCAGCAATATAGGATTTTGGCTGGTGAGAGACGACAACTGATTAACTACCTCAACAATGGCTGTAATTAAAACAGATGTTTGATAATGCATGCGCCCGAATTAAACTGGGAACATTCAAAGAGAGAAAAGAGAAATAGGAATTTGATATGAACCTCATTCTCAGTCAGGCTCTCCATTAGATGGCAAGGTAATAAATGGGGAATGCATTTCAGAAAATTCTGCCAGTCTCTCTTCCACATATGTCCCCTCTGCTGCTTTGGGCAGTAGAAAACTGGGGTTCTTGCTCATAAGCTTTCCCCCCCACCCCGCCCAGCCCTCAATCATACCTGGGACCTGGCTGCAAATCTACGGATCTTATTCTTCTGCACCTATGCATATAAATACGTGCAACTTTACCACCCTGCTGAGAGTCTGCAGAACCCTCACATTCACACTGCCCTCTTTGCCTTCTTCAGACTTCCACATAATGGCAATCACCTTTTAAGACCATGAAATCTCCTACTTGGGTTGATACGCATTTCCTATAATGTTTGTTGAGTTAGTTGTTTTGTTTTGTTTTGTTTTTTTCTTATTTTGATTATCTCCCTCTAGTCAGAGGCCAACATTATTTGGGAGTAGAAGAGATTTCCGTGTCTAAAGCTTTTCACCTTCCCTGTTTCATGGAGGAAGAAAGAACCCAAAATAAAACAAGAGCTTTGATCCCCAAAGATATGGAAACTCCTAAAAGACAGTAATAACTATTTTCAAAATGTATGATTTTAATTGCTGAACCCAGGTCAGGAGAAGAAAGTTTGCTAGAGAACTCTGCCAGATACGAGCCGTGGTAAAGAATAAAAGTGGATCCGAGATAGGAGAGTGATGGATGTGGTAGTGTAATCAGAACTGAATAATAGTAAAAGCAGTAAAAATAACAACAGAATAATGATAAATACATGTATATGCTCACTAACTAAAACCAAGTAAAAAAATACAAAAACGGTAAAAAAAAAAAAAAAGAATACATTTCAGTGATAACAGAATAATCGTGAGCTCAATCTCACCTTTAAGGGAGAAACAAACACTCCGAGCAGAATATGGAGTCCATACAGTTTCAAAATAAATGTGCTGAGACTAGCTCCTGAAATTATTAGAGACTCAAAAAGTTAACCGTCTTCCAAAATGCAAGCTTTCCTTCTCAGCAACAGCACACTTTCAACCTCAGAATCTAGGAGTTTGCTCTGATTCCCTGCACTTTATCTTCTAGTAAGTTGTGGGCACTCCACAACATCTAATGAAAGAAACAACCCCTCCTTGCAATCTCACAAGACCCACTTCTTCCTTTAAAAACACATTTTTAAAAAAGCACTGCTTCCTTTGGATACTCTCTACCACCAGACTAGTCAGGCCCTCGCACTTCCCAAAATAATCTCTCTCTCCTCCTCTTCATCTCCAGAATCCCTCCCTCCTCCAAGGCTTATTCAGTTTCCATCAGAGAAAGTTTCTCTGACGGCTCCAGGCCTGGAGGTTCATTCCCTCTCTGCTCTGCTTAGGCATCAATGGACAATACTCCCTTGTTCAGCACATAATTTTTCTTTATATTATTTTGGTTTCCCCCTCTCTAATTATAAGCTCCCTGAAGACGGGAATGATATCTTACCTTCCCTCCTTTCTTCCCACTTTCTTTCCTCCCTCTCTCCTTCCCTCCCTCCCTTTCTTCCTTCCTTCTTTCCTTCTTGCCTGCCCCCTTCCTTCCTTCCTTCCTTCCTTCCTTCCTTCCTTCCTTCCACAAATATGTATTTAGGAGCTACTTTGTGCCAAGCAGAACATTCCCTGGGTTTCTCCTACAGCACCTGGCAGCATGACACCATGCAGTAGAGCAGATGTGAAATACACATGCAGATTGCTTGCAGAAGTTTATCGAGCAGCTCCTATCATTCTAGATGAATCAACTTCACTCATCTGCTCCTTCCTCCCAGCATATATTTAACCCCTCCCTTTGGATGAAAGATCAGACCTTCAGTATCACCACTAAGGCCGCTTGGCTCTTTCTGATAAAGGAAGCGGAGAGATTTATGCCACAGCAGCAAAAGCCTGTTTATGAGACCTGTTTCTGTCCCCAGTTCCACCCAACTTCACATGTGCTATTGCTCAAATTCTTTGACTTCCTTGTGCCATCATGTCCCTTCCATAAAATAAAGATAATAACATATTCCACGCACCCCCAACACTCCCTAGGGTGAGGGTTAATAGGATAATGGCTGTAAAACACTTTAAGCTCATCCAAAGAAAGGTGTCACACTGCATGAAAATGTAAAGAGTTATTATGCAACTAATCAGATTCAAAGTACAGGTTGCAAATGGACCTGTGGAGTGTTGAAATGAAGCCTCAAGGAGAGATGCTAATGCTTAACTTGCCCTGCAGGCCTACGCAGCATTTCCAGAACTTTCTTTTGCATGAATTAACTTCAGAAAATACATTTTAAATCCATTTTTTTTTTTTTAAGAGAGGGGACTTTGGAGTGCCTGGCTGGCTCAGTCGGTAGAGCATGTTACTCTTGATCTCAGGGTTGTGAATTCGAGCCCCACATTGGGTGTAAATAAATAAATTAATTAATTTTTAATGTTTATTTATATCTGAGAGAGAGAGAGAGCATGCACACACACATGCATGCCAGTGGGGGAGGGGCAGAGGGAGAGGGAGACAGGATTCCAAGTGGGCTCTGTGCTGAGAGCAGAGATCCTGACGCGGGGCTCAAACTCACGGACCATGAGATCATGACCTGAGCCTAAGTCAGATGCTTCACCCCTGAGCCATCCCAAATTAATTAAGTTTTTAAAAAGTAAAGGAAGGGGAATTTATGCCTGCAAAACAAAGACAAACTCAGACAGCAAGTATTCAGATTCCTGCTATTTTTCCCATTTGAGGAGGTGCCATCTTTGAATTTATACACAAACCACAAGAAGGCAAACTCTCCGCATGGATGGCAAGATGAGAAACAATTCCATCCTTTAGTCTGAAAGCTCTGTGAGGGCAGGAACTTATTTCTTGTCCACAATTATATGACAAGAACCTCAAATAACTCCTAGCACATAGCAGAGTAGAGCTTAATAAACATTGTATGTTCTCCTTATTGCATGAATAAGTCTGGATTTCTAGACCTTGAAAGAAGGAAGCTCAAATAACAGGGTACCAGCAGGTCCAACACTTTTATTTGAAGAAGGGGTTGAGAAAGTATATCACCTACTCTGCTGGCTGTGTAACAGCCACATTATGTGGGCATTACCACCAGCTGCTCAAGTCTACAGGGCTAGATGGGTCCAGAAGCAAAGATCATTTGAATACCACATTCTCCTGGAATGTGGAACTTGCAATATGTCTGGTATAAATAGGAAACATGCAAGGATCTTGAGCATAGAGTTAATGTATTATTGATCTTCCAACATTATGAGAACCTGGAAGGAAGGTGGTTAGCCTAAATTCATATAGAGTCAGAAGAGCCCCATAGGAGAAAAAGAATAGGAGGGTAGCTAAATTTTCCTCCCCACCAGAGGTCCAAAGATATTATGATACATCTGCTAAGCCAGAGTGTCTGACTAAGGACATGTTGTAAGAACAGAGACTCCTAAGAAGAAACTCGCCACATGGGATAACTTAGCGTGCGCTGCTGGCCAGAGTCAGCCCCAGAATCATCAGAACTGTGCTGGTTTCAGGAACAGTGCACAATGGATGTTAGAAACTCATGCCAACACAGCACCATACATGGACTTTGGGGGAAAAATTTGATGCTTATGAATTCAAAGAACTGCAACACTAAGCAATGATTTGGAATCTAGGAAGCTGTTCTGTTGAAAGCTTTAATGGAGGGTAAAAAGGAGGAAAGAATATCTTCCCTTTCAAGGCATGAAACTGGTTGGCCTCTATGATTCATGGGGCGGCCTGTGTGGGAGCCAGCAGTTGTGGAAAGAGTAAGTGTGGAGGCAAGCAGGGTCGAAAAGATAATCTCAGCCAGAATTATACACGTGGCAGATGAAGCCCATTTGGAGATTTTTTTTTATTAAAGTAAGGAAGAAAGAAAGGAGAGACGGAGGGAAGAAAGGAGGGAGGGAGGGAGGGAGACATAAAGAAGAGACATATAAAGACATACAAGAAGAAACACATTTGAAAGAGAAATGAGGGGTGCCTGGGTGGCTCAGTCAGTTAAGTGCCTGACTTCGACTTAGGTCCTGATCTCATAGTTTGTGAGTGTGAGCTCCACATGGGCTGGCTGCTGTCAGTGTGGGGCCCACTTTGGATCCTCTGTCCCCCTTTCTCTCTGCTCTTCCCCTGCTCTCTCTCTATCTCTCAAAAATAAATGAACATTAAAAAAAAAAAAAAAAGCATTGAGAAGCAGGAGAAAATTTGATAAAATAAATGCTCTATACTTAGATATAATTAAAGACAGCCAGACTCTATGAGAGATGATTATCAAAGATAAAAGGATAAGAAAACATGAAATTTAAAGGAAGCTGGCAAAGATGAAGGAAAAAAATTTCATTGCAGATATAATGAATGAATTTAGAAACACCAAGAAGCAAAACTGGTTGTGCAAAATAATAAGTCTCACCGGTAGACTGGAGAAAAACCATACAGGATGAAAAGGAAAGGAATAAAAATAAAAATTATTACGCAGAAGTTAGTAGATATGGAAGACAGCCAACCTAGTTACAAAATATACATAACTATTCTCTCCAAAGTACAAAAAAGAACAGATATTTAAAGATATAATAGAAGAAAAATTTCTGAAATTACAAGAGCTAAATCTTCAGATTAACATAATTAATATACTATAATTAATCCAAGACATTTCCCACTGAAATTACTGCACTTTGTGGATAGAAAAAGAATCTTTCTAACATCTAGGCAGATGAAGTAAATCAAAAGAGGAAAATACCAGACTAGGCTCCAACTGGCCCATGGCAGCATATAAGGCCAGTGGACAGCAATAATTGAACATTTTTGAGAGGAAAGTCATGTGACCTAGTCAAATTATTTTCAACAAGTAAAGATAACAATATTCTCAAATATGAAAAGACTCAAGAGATTCTATCCACGGTTCCCCCCTGAAAAATGTATTTGATAGTATAATCTATTTAATCAAAATATAAGTTGGGAGCGCCTGGGTGGCTCAGTCAGTTAAGCGTCTGACTTCGGCTCAGATCATGATCTCACAGCTTCTGGGGTCAAGCCCTGCTTTGGCCTCTGTGCTAACAGCTCAGAGCCTGGATCCTGCTTCAGATTTTGTGTCACCCTCTCTCTCTGCCCCTCCCCTGTTCATGCTCTCTCTCTCTCTCAAAAATAAATAAACATCAAAAAAAAATGGTAGCACACCTATATAGCTGCTACAAAGTGGTTAAGAAAGTACTATTCAGGGGTGCCTGGCTGGCTCAGTCGGTTAAGCCTGTGACTTCGGCTCAGGTCATGATCTCACGGTTCCTGAGTTCGAGCCCCCGTTGGGCTCTATGCTGACAGCTCAGAGCCTGGAGCCTGCTTTGGATTCTGTGTCCTCCTCTCTCTCTGCCCCACCCCTGCTTGTGCTCTGTCTCTCTCTCTCTCTGTCTTTCAAAAATGAATAAACATTAAAACAAAAATTTTTTAAAAAGTACTATTCAAAGGCCAGAACCAGATGGCTTTCCATGCATTGATAGAATATTTGTCATTAAATTGTGTCAATTTAAGGGAAGAATTTTTCCACAAAGCCAACACAACAATGATACCAAAGGATGGCAAAAATGGCAAAGAAAAGATTTACTTATATTTTAAGTTTTATTTATTTTTTTAGTAATCTACACCCAACATGGGGCTTGAACTCACGACCCCAAGAGCAAAAGTCACTTGCTCAACTGACTGAGCCAGCCAGGCAACCCCTGACTAATCTCATTCATGAATAACATACAAAATGCCAAATAAAATATTAATATATTCTATTATATAAATAGCAGAGTAAAGTAAGAACATACCACAATCAAGTGGGTATAATTTCAGATTTCTAAAGATAGTTCATTAATGCAAATTCTTTTAAAAGACCTTATCGTATAAATAGGTTAGAGAATTAAAACCACATGATTATTTCAATATTGGCTTTCCTTGCCCCCCAAACACTTGACTTTTTTAAAGATCTGAATACTGTAGTAATAGAACAAAACTTATAAGCCATATGTTTAAAAAGATATCTAATACATACCTACGCGTCACAAACTAACAGCCAGCATAACACTTACTGGTGAAACCCTAGAAGTAGTCTCATTAAAGTCAGGAACAAGACAAGGGTACTTGTTATCACCACAATTATTTAATGATTGTTCTTGAAGTGCTTGCCAATGTAATTAGATGAGAGAATAAGATAAGAAGCATAAATATTGGGTAAGGAAGAGGCAGAAGGTATCATTATTTGCAGATTCTAAAGATTATAGTCTTAAAAACCCAAGTGAATCAACTGAAAAACTATTAGAAACAGGAGCGAATTCAGTAGATTATCTGGTTAAAATATAAATCTATAAAAGTAATAACTTTCTTACTTGCCTGCAATAACAAGTTAGAAAGTATAACAGATACAGTAGATTCCCATTCACAAAAGAACAAACAACAAGAAATGTGTATGCTTTATATTAAGGAAATTATAAACCTACAGAAGGCCATCGTGAATATGGAAGGACAAACAATATTTTAAAATGCTATTACAGGGGCACCTGGGTGGCTCAGTCGGTTGAGCGGCCGACTTCGGCTCAGGTCACGATCTCGCAGTCCGTGAGTTCGAGCCCCGCGTCGGGCTCTGTGCTGACAGCTCAGAGCCTGGAGCCTGTTTCGGATTCAGTGTCTCCCTCTCTCTGACCCTCCCCCGTTCATGCTCTGTCTCTCTCTGTCTCAAAAATAAATAAATGTTAAAAAAAAAAATTTTTTTAAAAATGCTATTACAGACGAGGAACGCCTGGCTGGCTCAGTGGGAACAGCGTATGACTCTTGATCTTGGGTCAATTCAAACCCCACATTGGGTGTAGAGGTTACTTACATAATAAAACTTTTTTAAAAATAAAAATAAAAAATACATTAAAAACAAAATGTTATAACAGAGGCACCTGGGTGGCTCAGTCAGTTAAACATCCAACTCTTGATTTCGGCTCTGGTCATGATCTCACAGTTCTTGAGTTCGAGCCCCATGTTGGGCTCTGAGCTGCCAGTGGGGAGCCTGCTTGGGATTCTCTCCCTCTCTCTCTGCCCCTCCCTTGTTCATGAGCTCTCTCTCGCTTTCTCTCTCTCTCTCAAAAATAAATGAGTAAGTATTTTAAAAAATAAAAAATACAACGTTATTATAAACTAGGGCACCTGGGTGGCTCAGTCATTTGAGCATCCAGCTCTTGATTTCGACTCAGGTCATGATCTTGAGTTTCATGAGATCGAGCCCTGCATTGGGCTGTGCGCTAACAGCACGGGGCCTGCTTGAGCTTCTCTCTACTCTCTCCCTCTGCCTTTCTCCCCTGCTCATGCTTCCTCTCTCCCTCATAATAAATACATAAACATTTAAAACCAACAAACAAATAAGGGGGCCTGTGTGGATCAGTTGGTTAAGCGTCTGACTTTGGATGAAGTCATGATCTCACAGTTAGTTCCTCAGTTCAAGCCCTGTGTCAGGCTCTGTGCTGACAACTCAGAGGCTGGAGCCTGAGGATTTTGTGTCTCCCTCTCTCTCTTCCCCTCCCCCACTCACAATCTGTCTGTTTCTCTCTCAAAAATAAATAAACATTAAAATTTTTTTTAAACAAACAAAACATTATTATAGACAAAACTATAAATACAATACAAAACAATCAAACTCCTAGCAGGTTTTTTTTTTTTAACTTGATAAAAGTGATTCTAAAATGTATTTGTAGAATTAGCATGTGAGAAAAACTGAAACAGATCTGAAAAAGTAAGAATGATTAGAAAATTAATTTTATTGTATTTTATTTATAACCTATTGTATACTGCATAAATTGATAATACGTTAATAATTTTAATTTATTTTTTTAAGTTTATTTATTTTGAGAGAGAGAGTGTGCACCGAGCAGGGAAGGGGCAGAGAGAGAGGGAGAGAGAGAGAGAATCACAAGTAGGCTCTGTGCTGTCAGCACAGAGCCTGCTGTGGGGCTCAAACTCACAAACTGTGAGATCATGACCTGAGTCAAAATCAAGAGTTGGATGCTTAACTGACTGAACCACCCAGGTGCCCCTTTAATTAGGTTTAAAAAAATTTTTTTTTAATGTTTATTAATTTTTGAGAGCGGGGGGGACAGGGGAGGAGCAGAGAGATGGGGAGACAGAATCAGAAGCAGGCTCCAGGCTCTGAACTGCCAGCACAGAGCCCCACGGGGGCTCGAACTCACAAGCCACCTGAGCTGAAGTTGGACGCTTAACCGACTGAGCCACCCAGGCGCCCCACCTTTAATTAGTTTTTAACTAGGAATTAGAAGAGTGTGGTCAGGAATAGGTAGAACAGAAAAATCCAGAAATAGATCCAGCCTTATAATACATAAGAAAGGTGATTTTTTCCTGATTGGCAAAAAGATGAATCATTTAATAAATTATATTGAGGCATCTGGCTCAGGCTAAATACCCAGGTGCCATGCTGATGGCTTTCTTTCCCTCACAACCATCCCCTCCATCCACCTATGAGTCCTCCCGGCTTTACCTTCAAACCGCACTGAATCTGGTAACTTCCTTCTGCCTCCGCAGCTACCAGCATCTTCACCTTTTGCTTGGGTTTCTCTAGGGTCCCAGTCGATCTTCTGGTTTCTCTTGCCTTCCAACAATCTTCTCCACACTGCAGTAGAGTGAGGTCTCAAAAATGTAAATCAAGCGATGTCACTCCCTTCCTCAAGACCTCGCAATAGCCTCCTGTCAAGGAAAAAAAAATCTCACCTCCTTGCAAAAATGTAGACCTCCTCCCGCGTGCCTGGCCTCTGCCCATTGCTTAACCGCCTCTGCTGCTCACTTGCTCCACTCCAGACACCCCAGCCTTCTAGAACACACTGAACTTTCTCTCACTTTGGATCACTGCGTTGTCTTTTCTCTCTGCCAGAACACTATTCCCCTGGATCTTCAGATGGCTCACCCTTCACATCCTTTGAGTTTTCCTCAAATTGTCTGCTCCACAAAAAGGCCAAGCTCTACCCTCCTGTCTAACACACTCCCTTCCCATAACCCTCTGTTTTATCTCCTTGCCCTTATCAATCTCTGAAACTGTTACTTAAAATAGTCTTGTCAATCATCTGTCTCTCCTACTGGATGATCAGCTCCCTGAGGACAGGGACTTCATCTGGTTTGTTCACCACTGTAACCCCAGTGCCTGGAACATGATAGGTGCTTCATCAATGTTTGTTCATCACTGATGAATTGCAGTAAGAATAGAGAAAAGGGAATGGAATCGAGTCATTTAAGAGGTAGAATTATTAGGACTTTGAGACTTATTCAACGGAGGAATTCAGTGAAGGAAGCCTGAGGGCCTGAGGATTATTCCAAATTTCTGAACCAGAGAACTGAAGAGATATTGCACATTCTTATGCTAAGAAATTGAAGATGAGAAGCTGGATTCGTGAGGAATAAGTGGGGTTCAGTTTGGGGTCTGAGGCGACTATGACACATTCCTATGGGGATCTCTAGGGGGTAACTGGTCTAAAATAACTTAGGGCTCACATTTTTTTTTTTTTAATTTTTTTTCAACGTTTTTTATTTATTTTTGGGACAGAGAGAGACAGAGCATGAACGGGGGAGGGGCAGAGAGAGAGGGAGACACAGAATCGAAACAGGCTCCGAGCCATTAGCCCAGAGCCTGACGCGGGGCTCGAACCCACGGACTGCGAGATCGTGACCTGGCTGAAGCCGGACGCTCAACCGACTGCGCCACCCAGGCGCCCCAGGGCTCACATTTTTTAAAAAAACATGTACTGAACTTTTTAAGAGAGAAAAAGGAAGGAAAGACTTGCAAAACAAACAGACAAAAAAAAAAAAAAAAAAAAAAAAAAAAAACCAAAACCAAACTGGGTAAAGATAGCCCCAAGAATGTAATTCTCAAGCTACGTTCCCTATTTTGCCATAGTGGAAAATTTTCACCTAGTGTCAAATTTTCTTTTGCCATGGGTGACTGAAATGACTTACCAAATGTAAGGAAGATTTATTCTCTTAACTATAAATAGACTTCACTGTCTTAACGATAGAATTGAAACGCATCTATCCCGATAAAGAGATGAGCCTATGCCAGAGGTTTGAACTCGCAATATAATGATAAAGGATACACTTCAGTTGAGTGTTCAAAGAACATCTGTTGAATAACTAATGAATGCTAGTTTCTTCTCTTTCAGTGGCAAATATAAGGCACACACTGAGGGTGGATCACCTCTGTAAGTCCTTCCAGTAGTTGTAAACTAGCCATCAGGAGCCCTCCCCTTCGTGGAGCTGACCATCCAGGGGGAGAGACGAGTGAACATATTATTCTATGTTGCCTGTTTACTCATTAGACATATATATTTTTTAAGATTTTATTTTTAAGTAATCTCTACGCCCATTGTGGGGCTTGAACTTACAACCTCGAGAACAAGCGACCCAAGCTCTACCAATTGAGCCAGCCAGGTGCCCCGCCCCATAGATGTATTTTAAATGACTAAATCTTTACCAGTGTGATGACAAGCAGGACGCATGAAGAACAGGCTCTTTATAGTAAAAGAGCCTACCCACTCTTTGTAAATGGTGACTGGCTTAGGTAGCGTGTGTGTACTCTCCTCTAGGTTTGAAACCGGAAGAGCTGCCCCCTCAGTCCTATATCTGCCTCTCAATGGGAGCCCAGGCATTCCGCCTCAGCTGCTTATCAGACCATCTGTTTCTGTGTTTGCTTTTTGTTTTTTACTTTTATCACAATTTTAATGCCCTGTAGATAATTTTTAAAATACAGAGCAATATTTTTTAAATGTATCTGAACATATCCAGAGATCATCATTTATTAACATTTTGGCAAATCCTCTCCCAGGTAATTATATCCACACATATAATCCATTTGTTTACAGCAGGATCAAAATTTACATATTGTTTTATTCCCTGACGGTAGAGCACAAACATCTCCCTGTGTCAATAAATATACATTTACAGTATTGTTTAAAATGGCCATAGCATTCAACTGACAGATGTCCCAAAATATATTGAGCCAATCTTCTATTATGGGATATTTAAGTTATTTCATCTGATCAGCTATTAGGTTTGCAGTAGTGTGATGCGCCGTGGTAAATTGCCTTTCACGTTTGAGTTTTGCCCACTTATCCAAATATATTTACAGAAAGAATTCTTAGGTGTGAAAGTGAGGGTTAACGAAGACGCACATTCTAAGGCTTCTGCTTGGTGTGGCCCCAGTGCCATCGGGCTAGCCTCTTGACTGTGCTTTTTAGTTTGGGCTCATCAGGCACATGTGTGGACCCCGCTCTCATTTCTCTGCCAATAGTATAATTCACCTAAAAGCATTAGGTACAGATGCATCTTCAGAGCAACCAATGAATGCCTAGAAGTTAATCAGCAAAGTTTCCTTTTTAAAAATCTTTTATGAAAGGGAGGGATGTCAGTATCAACCTTCCACATTGCTCATTTTTTTTTCCTCTTAGCGACCTGAAGATCACTCTCCTTTCTTCTCCAGTGTCCCATCTCTTGCTGGAAGAACTAAACATCGCATAACCAAAGTCCTACACTTCTCCACCTAACTCTAAGTTCCAGGGCCTGCGTCCTGGTCTAATATTTTCCTTTTCGTACTACCATTGCTACTCCCCATGCTTATGCAGTGAATCCTTATCTGCTTAGCACAGGTTCAGAAATCAGTTATGGGTGGTTCTGCTCAAAGAAAACTGGCCCCCTACACCACAACATCCACAAGAGCAAAAACTTCAGCAAATCTCCCAAAGTCTCTGAAAACCAAAGGTAATGGTTAAGATAGAAGGATCTCAAAGGGTGACAGCTCGTAAGACAAAACTATAAGACCTCTTTCCCACACCTTGCAGTTTTAAAAATATACTATCTCCAAAGTGCCTATATCATTCATGATTGTTCTATCAATAATGATGATGATGATAACAGCTTATATTTATTGAGTGCCCTCTGAGTTAGACATTATTCTAAACATTTTAAAAACTTGTATTTTTTTTTTTTTTAATTTTTTTTTAACGTTTTATTTATTTCTGAGACAGAGAGAGACAGAGCATGAACGGGGGAGGGGCAGAGAGAGAGGGAGACACAGAATCGGAAGCAGGCTCCAGGCTCTGAGCCATCAGCCCAGAGCCCAACTCGGGGCTCGAACTCACAGACCGCGAGATCGTGACCTGAGCTGGTCGGCCGCTTAACCGACTGAGCCACCCAGGCGCCCCATAACATTTTAAAAACTTTTAAACTTCACCAAAAAAAGAAAGAAAGAAAGAAAGAAAGAAAGAAAGAAAGAAAGAAAGAAAAAGGAAGAAATCCTACTCCTATTATCCCTGGTAGGAAACAAGTCACGGAGAGTTTAAATAATTTGCCCTAGAAACCACAGCTAGTAAGTAACAGAGCTGGGCTGAAAGGAAGGTCCCAATACAGCCATTGCAGCCCCTTGCCAAAAATAAAAATAAAAAGGTTATGAAGTCTCAAAGTTCATATTTGTATGATTTGGGTGAAGTATTTAGAAAGGAGGCAAGATGAATATTTTAGCTATTTGAAGTAATTAAATATTTTTTTTCATGTATCCAAAAGTATTTAAGGGCCACATATTAAGCTGGAGCTCTCATGCCTACCACTACAAACAGGAACTCATTTAATTCATTCAACAGACATCTATAGGGCAGTTTCTATTTCTATCTTCCCTGTGCTCTGCTGGGCTCAGGGGATACATCAGTGACATCCCTTGAGGAGGTTACAAAGAAGTCCAAGGACAAGTAAATATTGCAGGTTGTGTAGTGCTCCCACAGGGGAACAGTTTATAATTCCACATTAAGAAATGGGATTATTGAGTGGATTATAATAACTATCATGGCGGGGGGGTGGGGTGGGAAATGAGTGCTATTATCCAAAGAAGACTGAGTTGACTTCCATAGACTTCTATGTAAATGGTTCATACCAGGTCAGATTTGGGCTCTAACCTGGAGCTCTTGATAAGTATCCTATTCTTCAAGGGAGAGCCATATTTTAGGAGCTGACAGAACATCTGAGAACAATCTCGGATCTGGAAAGGCACATTTTAAATCAAGTTTTAGGAAGGCTGGTCTTGAAGGGTGCAGAATGGACTCAGTGGAAGCCTAGGGGTGGAGAGGGTCTATGGTGACAGGCCAGACATGAGCCTAAGACAGGGAATGTGGCAGCGTGAAGGGAAAAGAAGGGAGAGAGAAAGAACACTGAGGAGGGAAACATAATAATTCTTGGAGAAATGCAGAAGTAAAGCAGAGGCTTTGGACTCAACCAGAATTGGATGTGCCACTTACTAGTTCTTACCTTGGGCAAGTCCCTCTGCTTTTCATCTAGAAAATGGGTAAACACCACAGGTATTCTTTTCATAAAGATTCAATGAGGCAATAGTAGTTATGATTACTATTGATGACTGTCTTCAAACTTCCTCCATTGCCCTCTATTTCCTTAGTCCATCTCTTGTCAGAGTTCAAGGTGCCATTGGAAAAAAACCATAAATAAGGACATCTATAAGGATTAAGGAAGGGGTGCCTGGGTGGCTCAGTAAGTTAAGCAGCTGACTCTTGATCTCAACTCAGGCTTTGATCTCAGGGTCATGAGTTCAAGTCCCATATTGGGCTCCACACTGGGCGTGAAGCCTACTTAATTTTTTTACATGTTTTTTTTTAATTTATTTTTGAGAAACAGAGAGAGCACAAGGGTAGGAGGGACAGAGAGAAGGAGACAGGGCATCTGAAGGAGGCTCTGCACTGACAGAAGTGAGCCAGATGTGGGGCTCAAACTCACGAACCCCGAGATCATGATCTGAGCTGAGGTTGGATGCTCAACCAACTGAGCCACCCAGGGTTCCCATGGAGCCTACGTTAGAATTTTTTTTTAATTAAAAAACATTTAAAAAAAATTTTTTTAATGTTTTATTTATTTTTGAGACAGAGAGAGACAGAGCATGAACAGGGGAGGGGCAGAGAGAGAGGGAGACACAGAATCCGAAGCAGGCTCCAGGCTCTGAGCTGTCAGCACAGAGCCAGATGCGGGGCTCAAACTCACAAACCGTGAGATCATGACCTGAGCCGAAGTCGGATGCTAAAACCGACTAAGCCACCCAGGCGTCCCTAAAAATTTTTTTAATTAAACATTTTTTAAATTTTTTTTAAAAAAGGGTGGTCTCTGATTTCCCATGAATTGGGTTTGATGAGAACCCCAAAAATATCACTTCTTCTCACTAATTCTGAACCAACTAGAAATCGATAAAATAGTAAAGCAAATAAAGACCAAAATGTCACCTTCATCACTGGCAAAGCTGATATTGGAGAATGTGGCTTTTACGTGCAGACGATACTTTCTAATACTGAACACAACGACAAACAGGCCTCTGTCCTACTGCCCCACAGGCAGAGGCCGCACGGGAGGCCATGGGACGGGCCTCTGGTTACTTACGCTGCAGACAGAAGGATGGAAGGGCTCTGTGTTGGGCAGCTGGCTCCTGAGAAGAAAGGCCTGGGTTTCACAGATTTACTATAACTAGCTATCACTCTGGTTCCACGAGTGAGGGCACAGGAGACCGGGGTGTTATATCAGGGCAGTGCGTTCTGAGTAGAAGGAAACAGCAGCTTTACTTTAGGAAACAGTGACCCCTACTCAGCACCCACTTCCCTCCGGCTCTCCATCACTTCCTTATACCTTACTGCTCCCCTTCTCCCTGGGCTCCCAGTGCCTTACTCACAGGGAGGCACAGCTACCTCCTTTCCCAGGGGGTTGGACCCTGAACAGGAATTCAAAAAACTTCAATGAGAGGAATAAATGTCCTGTGGTAGAATTCGGAGTGGTAATTTGTGCGGTCAATGAATCCTTTGTAGGGCTCCTGAAAAAAATACTACTTTAGGTAGCAATCTACTGGCCAGTACTCCCAAGATATTTCACTTTGTCTACCCAGAGCCTGGTATGGAGTATTTGTCTTCCCTAAAGGTACTTTTCTTTTCCTTTTTTTTTTTAATTAAAAAAACCACTTTTTTTATATTTAGAGAGAGAGAGAGAGGGAGCGCATGTGTGCATGAGTGGGGAAGAGGGGCAAAGAGAGAGAAAGAGAATCCCAAGCAGGCTCCACGCTTAGTGAGGAGATTAATGCAGGGCTCGATCCCATGACCATGAGATCATGACCTGAGATGAAATCAAGAGTCGGACCTTCAACTGACTGAGCCACCCAGGCACCCCTAAAGTACTTTCCTGGCTCATACGCAAAGCTCTTACTTTGGGGGAGATACAGGAGTCTACTGGGGCTAGTTCTTACAGAAGCATAAATTTTGCACAATGAAAATACAGCTAGACAACTTAAAAAGAAAAATGAGACACCTGGCTTGATTGAGTGCCTCAGTTTACAATATGACCCAATGCCAACCTGGTTTTGTTTTTTTTTTGTTTTGTTTTTTGGGGTTTTTTTTCATAATTCTCCTCAGGCAGCTATCATGCAGTGGGAAAGCCCTGGCCATAGAGCAGGAAGTCCAGCTCTGCCACTTTCTGGCTGTGGAAACATTGATAACTTCCTGAGTCTCCATTTCCACCTTCGAAAAATGGGTGAACAGAGAAACTGTCATATACTCACCCAATAGAATATGATTCCGTGACAAAAATAAATAAGCTCTCAAGCCTTGGAAAGACATGGAGGAATCTGAGACCCAGATTGCCAAGTGAAAGAAGCCACTCTGCCAAGGCGACACGTGATACGATTCCAACTGTATGACGTTCTGGAAAAGGCAAAACTACAGACAGAGTACGTAAATCAACTGACAGAGGGAAGGGCAGTGAACTATTCTGTATGATGCTGCAATAGGAGATACAGGACGTTATGCATTGGTCCAGAGCTGCGGAACTGGTCAACGCAAAGACTGAACCCTAATGTAAACTATGGGGTTTAGTTAGCAATAATATATCAGTATTGGTTCATTAGTTTTAACAAGTGTACCGCACTAATGCAGGATGTTAACAATAAGGGAAACCGGCAATCGGGATGTGGGAAGTCCACAGTTTCCACACAATTTTCCTGTAAAGCCCAAACTTCTCTAAAAAACAAAGTCTGTTAAATTTTTTAAATAGATTTGAACACCTACCTGCCAGTGTCATCAAGAGGACCAAAGAAAGTGTTGTGCATGAGTATGCCTGGCACCTAGAATGTACCCTCTAGCATTCTGCCTGTCAAGTGCCCTTGGTTCCTGCGGGCCCCCTTTCTTTTTCCTAGTCACTGAAGGGGGTTTACTTCCCTGATAGTGATCACACCTAGAACTCTTCACTTTCAATATATGCACATCACAATCACCTATACATCTCCATACAAAACCAACCATGCATCTAGCTGATTTTCAAAATGCGTATGTTCTAGTTGTTTCCCACTACCTACCAAGGGACTGGGTGACGGTGGGCATGTTGTCTGACCTTTCTCTGCCTCTGTTTTCTCATCTGTTAATCAGAGGTGATAAAAAAATAATACCTCCTTCATGTGTGTTGGGTTTTTTTTGAGACAATTAAATGAGATGACCTATATAAAGCACGTAGAACAGTGACCAACAGCACTCAGTAAAAAAGTAATTTTCCTAAATGAACGTTCACATATTGAAGTTTTTTTCGAGGTCCATTGGTTTTCTCCATATGGCTTTGCCCACAGTCACTCCTGTGCCACTCCATCCACATTCTGGGTAAACTCTAGGATTTTATCAAGCAGACACTGAAGAAGAAGTCCATGTGTGAGTTCTTCTGCCTGAGTCCATCAGATCCACGTTAGATGGGCCCAATAACCAGATCCACTTTTAGGATAATATCTGGATCCTCGCCATCCCTTAAACAGTTCTGCACTTTCAGCATCTTATTAGGTAATGCGACACACTTCTGCATTTTGGAAGTGTGCGGTTTTCTCTTTT
Source organism: Panthera pardus (assembly GCF_024362965.1). NCBI lineage: Eukaryota > Metazoa > Chordata > Mammalia > Carnivora > Felidae > Panthera > Panthera pardus. The sequence goes on along the minus strand of NW_026526810.1, from coordinate 96,291,326 downwards.
TCAGGAAGGAAATAAAGATCTTTCAGGCGAAGAGCCCGAGTTCTTTTGAATTGAATGGAACTACCATCCTCAAGAAGGGAGCTACACGAAAAGATGTATGCTTGTTATGTTTACATTCAGCACGTCTAGATCATCTGGGACTTAGACCCACAATGTTGGTGATAGAGAGAGCCAGATATTCAGTCACATCAAAGCAATTTGCTAATTGCAGATGCTTCCTTTCTGTTTAATGTTTCATGTGCAAGATTAGGTGGTTGATTTAACTGGTTCATAGTGCCTGTTTTATCTCATTAGCTATCTTTAAAGGAAATCAAATCATGTTAAATATAGACAGAGGACATTAATTATCTGGCATATGTAATAGTATAACCTGTATATGAATGTGAGTGTGAGAGAGATCATTTAAATCACTGTTAATGTCCTAGCATTTTAAGTAAATGAGAACTCGTATATATGTGCATGTTAATCTATAGGAGTATCCCATATATGAATTATATATCTGGGTATCTTAATGATAACATGCACGCAACATAATAATTATCTGCGCTTTATTATAGCACAGATAATCACTTAAACGTTAAACTAGGAGTTCTAGAAATCCAGGTCATTCCCGTTTTCCTCATCTCTTTTATCTTCAATACATTTTCAATCTTAATTCTAGCAAAATGTGCAGATAGCTTTAACATAGCTCTTAACTGTCATTTGCTCCAACTATGTTCCTGGTCCAAGCTCTATTTTCATGGACTCTAACTAACCTTTAATTCAGTATGTATATGCAATTTAAACATCTAATCCTGAGACAAAGTAGCGTTATCATATTTGAGAGGAAAAAAAAATTAGCCATCCAGCTTCCAGAGGAAAAAGAATGCCACAAAATCCATACTTTAGAAATTCTTCTGGTGATGTTGACAGTGGTGAAGGCTGTGCATGTGTGAAGGCAGGGGGTGTTTAAGAACTGTCTGTACTTTCTGCTTAATTTTGCCCTGAGCCTAAAACTGTTGTTCAAAAATTAAGTCTATTTAAAAGGGGGGAAGAAAAAGAAAACTTCCCTGTAACATTAGCATAAAACAGATGTGTTCCGTGTACTAGACCAGGGCCTTGCACGTTTCTCCCGCAATAAGGACCAATGTTTATAGTGTTTGTACCACTGCACCACCACCATACAGATGTCACAGGAGCCAGTAACGACTCCTTAGGGGAAGTTCATCATGGCACTGAGCTTTGAATTCACAGAGCTTCACCAAGCACATCAGCCAGAGGATTATCGAGAAAGGAATTCTTCATGTAAATGCTCCCCACTACTCTTCACATCATACTGATCCTGATTTTTTTTTTTTTTTTTTTAGTCTCTGAAAACAAATGAGGACAAATGCAGAGAAGAGCACGATGAGACTTCTTTCTTCTTCTATGTCTTCCACTCCTACCACCAAAGAAGTGAGTTCTTTCTACGAACTCTTGGGACCTGGTGCTCTCACCCAGGCCTTGTAAGTGGATGCAAAGGGATCATTCATGCTTCCCAGCCTTTATCTTAGCAATGGGCTCAGCACTATATGGGCATTAGTGATGCCCAATCCAATGGGATAGACCTTGTCTACTTTGATACATGCTCTTGACACAAGGATTAAAGCAGATGGTGCAGATATTGATATTTTAAATCAGTTCCTTTTTAAGTAAGAACGACTAAGCATTCGAAGTACTTATATCTTACAACAAATTTTTTCACGCAACTAATCATAGTTCCCTTCCAGAGTTCAACGTATCCTCGGAAGCCACTCTTTGATGAGACCAGATCTTTAGATGCAGATCCTTAGACAGTATGAAGCGGTGTAAGGTAGGTGATGCACCAACCCATTTAATTACAGAACATATTGAAGTAAAAATGATAATAACTACTAATCTTTTTTTTTTTCAATCCGAAAAAATCTACTGCCCAGTGTACAAAGGTAATGGCTAAACTATAAAGGTGGCTTTCTTCACAGTGTCACTTTCCACTCAAGGGACAGGGCATTAGTTCCCAGGAACATCCTCCAAGGACTCACAGCATCGGGCCCCATATAATGTAGACATTCTGGCTGCACCATACCTGGCAGGGCAGATTTTGAAGATCCTAGCCTCTTTTAAGAGGAAAATAATTTCTTAAATGCACTGTCACTACCTAAGTCTCCCAGCCATTTCCTGCACTGCAATTTTTCTCATGTTGCTTCCTTTGTGTTCCATTCAAGGTTTTCCTGCACTGAGACAATCTTTTCCATTTTTTTTCTTCTTCTGCCTGCATCAAAGTTAGGACTTTGTTAGGGATGCTTTGCTATCGGCATCTGTTACCTCTTTTTCTTAGGGGCTAAGGAGGAGGCTGCTGTGTGGCTGAAAAAGACTCTCATTCAGTTTGGAATTGCCTCCCTTTGCTTTCCTGTCACACTGTCAAGCTCAATCAGAACGCAATGAAAGTGATACAGAGGCAAGGCTTTGCTGGCGAGACTTAGAACAAAGACAGCTCCATAGCCTAGTACAGATTTCACATCCAATTTAACTCTTTGGAAAAGGATTTCAGGAAATACATAGTCAAGAGTTGAAAAAATGGAGTTGGGTCTACTATAAAGGCTAAAAGTATTATCCTGGCTTAGATAAGCTACAAAGATAGGTTGATACTATTTTCTAGCATAAACCACATTAGCCGGCATTACACATTGAGCTTTCTTTACTCGTTAAGTTGCAAGGAGATTTGAGAGGAATTTAGCAGCTACATAAAATGACTCTTTCATGATGCTAGCTTTACCAGTCATTTTAGTTGTACGAGGTGCATGAATAGCAAGGACCTAAATCATGTTGTTTAACAAATCTGGTATTAGAGGGTTAGTCTCAGTTTACTTATTAAGAATTTAGTTGAGTAAAGGATTTTAGGACTCAGTTCTTTGTGTAGATGACAATGAACAGGCCAATAGTTGTATTTTTGGGGGGAAACATACGTCAGTGACACATGTTTGGAACTGTGCTTTTAGGCCCATAACTAATGTTTTGCATTGAATATATTTTTCCACGGGCAACTAACTGTACAGAAGAAAATTCATTGAGAAGGACATAGGTCGATGGTGACTTCAGTGGCCTCTATCATGACTTCCTTTCTGAAGCCTTGTTTCCACGTGTTCTTTATCTTACAAGAGACTTGGTTTATTTCTCTACATTTTTCAAATTTAGGTCCTGACAAGAAAGAAGTTATTAGATTAGTGATTTGATTTTAAAGAATGATGGCCTACAATTTCTCTTGATGGATTCGGAGCATACTGAAAACGGGTTCGCACAACACACACCAATGGCGTATCTTAGACATTCTACAGAGCGGCAGTAACACTAACGCAGTGGTGAGGAGAACTTCCTACGGTTTAAATTCACTATTTTTAAAACTATTCTTTAAAAACCGCCACGATCACAGATACTGTCAAAATACCGATGTTTGTTGTTTAGGCAACGACAGGTTTTTGTGGTTTGTTTTTTCATGTTTATGCACTTTTATCTCATTGAAAGTAGAAAACATTTAAATAACTTTATATTTATAAATATTTATACATATACACATGCATATACACGCATAGAGACAGAAAGATTGAAATTAGTTTAGGGACACAATTGCATTTAAGAGGAACACATTTCAAATGACTGGTACCACATCATCATATTAAAGAAGATATCTCTTTGGAAAATTTTCCACGAACACGAGATGATTAGAAGCAAGCATATGATAGACACCAACATTTCATCTCTGCATGCAATTATGATACAAATTAGAAATGCTATTATGTCGGTGCTCCATAATTAAGTAAGCAATTAAAAACAAAACTAGTTCATTAACAAATTGTCATAGCTAGGCCGACGAGTGCCCAATGAGGTCACGGTCATGGCAAATGCAGAAGATGATGACTAAGAGAGTTTTCCCGAGAGCAAAACTCCCAACCAACAGCAATCGTTCCATTTCTAATTCATGTGTTATGTAAAAAGCAATTTGGGATGGAAAAACTGAAATAAATGTTGCAGGCGAGTGTAGGGAGGAGGAGGGCTCTCTGTGGTAAGTTACGTATGCCATTTTGTTAAGAGTATGGTTGGCTGCTAAAAGGAAATGTTAGTTTTATTCAAAACATGAAAATAAAATCTCCTTTGATACTTGATATAGCCGTGGTAATTTTCTCATAAGTCTTTGGCCAGTTGGCTCATTCATTCTCTTTGCCTTTGGGGAATCTATGCTTCAATCTTGACGATGGTGACTCGAAATTAGCAGTTACTGGTGGAAGCTGCGAGATCCAAATATTTGTGTGGATTTTTCTTTTAATGGCCATCAGTTCATAAGTATTTTCATTTAAAAAAAAATGTTTCCCATTATTTCCAGTGAAACCAGATAGCGTCACAGGAAAAAATTATATCAACAATGAACACATTTGATAAATAAGAATGAAAAAAAAAAAGTAAAATGGTTAATCCCTGTACTAATTATTTGTCCCATTTTTGTTAATACAAATTAAATGTTTCACTTGGTTAATGACAAGTTTGATCAAACAGTTCATAAACTGATGGATTGACTTTGAAATGAATTCAGGGGAAAAAAAATGACACGATGTGGAGCTGGCAAAGGGCCGCCTCTAGCGGGAACAGATGCCCAACAAATTTGGCGAGTAGTTTTGTTCTCTTCTATCTGTTGCAGTTCACAATCCTAATGAATGTTATGTTTAAATAACATGAATAAAGATAAAGTGAAAATGAATTCAACTCCAGTTTGAGCAGCAGAATAAAAATGAGCAAACTGTATTATCTTCTGCCACCTAATCTGGGTTGAATTTCCTCTGTATCTTTTTTGTTTGTTGAAGAATCCTTTTCTTGAGTCTCCTTGGCCATTGACAAGGTCTTTTGAGATGAATATGAAAAGATAGATTTAAAGGTTAAGGCCAGGGTCAGATGGTTGCAGATGTTTTGTGAGAGATTGTTCGGTGCAGTTTGTGGTACTTCTCCTGACTAAGGTATTTCAAACAGGCAGACTCATGGCCAGCAACTGTCAATGAATGTTGTTTGTCTCACAATTGATCCATGCAAACACAAACACAGAGTAGAAGGACTGTTTGTTTTTTCTTAGGCGGACAATTTTCCCCCAGCCCAAAGACTTTGTCGAACGCCAGAGAAGAAGATGCCGCTTTCATTTCTAGAAAGTAGGATATTTTAACTTTGACTCTTCAGATGATCATCTGAGACCATTTTTCAGGGGACAAATTGTGGCACCATGTGACAAAAATTTTTTAACTGTAAAAGGTTTGCAAAATCTTAGAAGTGTTAGGGAAAAGAAGTAGAGCTTGGACCTAAAAAAAAAAAAAGATAAATGAACTAGTGTCTCATCTCTTGATTTCAAATTTGAATTAACAGACAATGTAAAAATACTGGTTGCCATTGGGATATTTCATTATTTGGTAGATTTAGATCAGACACCGTCTCCCCATAAAAAAGGTTAGAAAATAGATGTGTGTGTGTGTGTGTGTGTGTGTGTGTGTGTGTAATACATTGTACATAGTACATCGTACACACATATCTTTCTAACAGTTAAATAATATTAGATGAGCAATATTTCCTCTAACAATGTCTCAAGGGTTTTCATTGCAATAATTTTTATTTATTATCTCCACAAGTCTACAGATGTGATTACAACATCTCCATGAGCCATTGCCCATCCTCTTTCTTGAGTGTTTTAACTTTAGGAATGAGCACTGAGATTCTAGAATTAGTTGGCTAAGGCCAATGAGATGGTTCCTCTCTACGATGTGCAATTCGGAACCCACAAGATTGGAATTGTCTCTTTCCTAGAGCTTGTAAAGAAGTCTTTAAATTAAAGTATGTTTTGGAAAATTCTATGTAAAAATATCCAGAATCTTGAAAGACACAAAGACTGGGAATTTTTCGGTCAATACACCGATAGGAAGCTTTTATGGCTCCTACTTTCCTATCATCTATTCAACATCAGTCACTCTTTACATTTACCATTCTTCTGAATTTTATCCTGCATAACGCTTCTAGAAAGATTGTGTTTATTTTTCTGACATGATTCTTTGTGAAATAGGTGCTTGATAAGGATTATTTTGGAAAGACCAAAAGCCCCTTAAGTGATTGCCCTCTCAAACTTCTTGTAAAGAAGGACAGATAGTGATCCTTGTCATCATTGAAGGCAAATCTAGAATTTTCCAATGTTTTCAATACTTTCATGCCACACAATACAATCAGAGTTACTTTAGCTAATATGAAAAATTAAATTTTTTTTTCTTCCTAAGGCCTAGTGCCTCTTTTGAACATTTAGTCATATCGCAAAACACATATTGCATTTTCTGGTCACTCTTATATATTTAAATCACTTGAGAATACTATAGGTTTATAAAAATTATAAACACAATCATTCTTATGATTATCCTTATAATAATGAAGGTATTTGGTAGTATGAATGGAAATTTAATTTTCAAACCTACTTCATGTTATCAACACATGCATAAAAGGTATGATGAATCACTCTTAACAGAAATTCATCAATTTGAATTTCACTATTTCAGATGGTAGAGTGAAATGATTAATTTTTTTAGCACAATGTTCTTCATTTTACAACCTCATCCAACTAAATCATTTCACTCTAGGACACTAGGTGTTTATAATTGCGATTTTGATAGAAAGAGGGTTATCCCTACCACTTTCCTGTATGAGTGGAATGATATTTGAAATATATATTTCACTTTTTTTGGCTATTCTGAAGGCAAAAGAAAACAAATATTCAAGGAACCAAAAAAGAAAAACCTCACAATGAAAACAAAGAACCCTATATAACAGTTACGGTTTTTGCGAGTGCTGGTTAAAAAGCCTTATTTGAAGCGACTTTGAAATATTTTTGTGATAAACAGGAATCAATATAATGTATTCATATCACAATTTTCCAAAGCATGTTTACTAGTTCTTTTCTCATTCACACCCTGCCATCATTCTGGTTTTATATATGTTCATTTAAAAAGATCTGCCAAACACAAATAAGAACAATTACAGAATTACAGAGCAGGATTACTTCTGAAGGGAAAAAAAAAAAAAAAGATCATCGGTTGTATTCTCTTCCGCTATCCTATTTGACTTCATCATTAAGAAAAGTATTCAGGATGTCTAGTGGGTGAGGAGAGCAGAAGTGTGTTTTCATTTTGATATGATAGCTGCATTCAAGTTATTCTCCTCTTTACAATAGATTTTACCTAGCTTTATCTTCATAGGAAGCTGCTTTCAGTTGAAAAGCAGAAGTGAATAGAAGTGTCATGACATGGGATTAACAGTACAACCGGTTAGTAAATCAAATGTTTGAGGTGAAGAAAGTGGAATGTGACATGCATCAGCAGGATGGACGGGCAGGATTTTATGGAGACAAGTGAAAAGAAAAATTGTCATCATTGGTCGATGTGCCTGATATCTGCACAATTTTGAAAGCACGTGGTCCATTTAACCAGTCAGTCACTGTAATGAATCTGAGTGCATTAAGACATACCCTGCAACGTTAGTTCCTACTGAGTAGTGAAAACCACAGGCAAAAGTAGCCCAAGTTCTGTTTCCAACAAAGAAAAAAAGGGAAAAAAAAAATTGTGCCCGAGGCTGAAAAACTGGTCAGTGTGGTTCACTCTTGAGATGCCACTATGGAACATCCACATTATTCACACACACAAAAATGACCTTATTGAAGAAAACTCTCACGTTGCCGCTCACACAGATCTTATACAGTACTCATAGTTAAGATTTTAAAATTTTGAGAGCGTTTGCCCAGTGTTTTAAACAGATATAGTAAGCAATCTATTGGTAGCACTTAAAAAGGCATGTTTAATAAGCACATCCATGGATTTCTTTTCTCCTTCTGGTAAGTATCCACACAAATATGTAAAAACTTAAATTGAAATGGGTAATGCTTAAAGATTTATCTGAGTAGCTTGGGAGATTATCTAAAAGGTTAATTTAAAGGCTTAATAAGAGATACTCCCTGTCATCATCAGTATCTTCACATGGAAGATTTTTTAAAATTCCACACAGTTTGGTCTTCATTCCATAACTCTGTATTTTCCAGTCTCTCTTTTTTTTTCCGAGCAAGTTTCCCTAAGAATAGGGTTAAAACTGTTACATGCCTAATATTTACTCAAAACTTTGTCAAAAAAAGAAGAATTCACACACACAGAAAAGCTCATTAAATATTCACACTTTAATATATGTTCCTCAGAAACAAATGTACAGTTAGATAACACATAAAGAATTATGAATGACTAATTATATTTTGCATATTTACAGCAAAGACAATTAGCAAATAGCTTTTATATGCAAAATAAATGAAAAAGTAATTAAGATGCACTAACCAGAGCAGCAATATCAAGTCTGTTGTCTTGTGATTCATTCCTAACAAACATAATAATTATGCATTCATTGTCATATAATTAAAACAGCTCTGTCCTTTAGAAAAATGGTTATTTACTGTATAATAACCTGAAGAGTGGCAGAAGTTCCTCATAATGGTGAGCAGGATAATTAAATATTTCTTCTTAAGAAATGCTCACCCAGTTTAGTTTATTATCATAAACAGCTGTTCCTCAGGAATGCCAAGGGTTCTTCTCTCTCCGGTCTGGGAAAGTTATTTTCTGTTTTGTTTGTAAGCTCTCGTTCTTTGCCTGACTATTGAATTGAGCAGGGATGCTCCTGAGCCACTCTTCCCCTTTCTGAAACTAGTGCTTCTAGAGGCTGTCCCAAGTCCCAGAGGACCTTGGGAAACAACGTCAAGACCTACCCGTTTCTGCTTCTCTGTCAGAATATATTCTCCTTCTGAAGCTATTCTGGGACTTACTTTTGAATCATTAACATGGACCTAAATGTCAGCACGAGCCTTGAGGCAACGTATTGGTTAATTAATTAATTAATAACATTCAGCATCTATCATGTTAGATAAGCCACCTGCATTTTAGAAATACCGCAACAAATTTCGAAATGGTTCACGTATTTGGTACTTAGTCTCATTTAAGTGATATAGACTATCCTCTGTGTTCCCCACAAATCGGCTGTGGGAGCCATTTTGTTTTACCAATGTCGAGAAGAGGTATATATTTATGACCTCCAGTTAATTTTTACTGACTGATATAAGCAATCAGAAATTATTTAAGCAGGAGATATAAATTATTTTGTGTCTACTTGGTGTGTTATCTTCATATATTGATACTATTATGTTGTCATGTACATATAGTCAACAACATTTACTTCTTTTATGGAATGAAATCATGTGTCCAATGGGGGTGGTGAGTGCAGGTGTAATTAGGGAAAGCAGTGTTTGTTTATTCTAAGTTACTGATTTTCTAAAAAAAGAATAGCAACTTTAAAAATGATTTGTAACATCTTAGGTATTAGAGAAAGAGAAACCTTAACTAGGAAAATATGTGTTGAATTTTTCATTAAAATTTTCCTTATTATTTAAAATGTCCTTTTCATTATACTTATTCATGATTTTTTTTAACAGTATTAAATATAAACATCAACCTCAGAGAATAAGAAAATAAATGGTTTGGGTTAGGTTTTGTAGTTTCACTTTATTAAATATTTGCAACTAATTATTTCAGCACTTACTAAAATATAATTTCTTTCTTAAGCTCAAGAAACCAATAGCAAACAGCTAAGCAAAAAATGTTGTTTAATTTAAGGAGCCACGGCCTTATTTGGAGCCGTTTATCCTGAACTATTTATATATTTTCTAAATATTCCACACTATAAGCTCCTTTTGGCATGTAATGAAATGGATACGGACCAAGGAGAACCTAGAGAGATAATATATGCTCCTTCTCCCTGTGCTACATTTAGGAGAATTTAACCATAGCTTAGAATGCTAAAAAGGGATAATTGCCCCGAAGTGAAACTGGTTAAGTATATTATTAGAGCTCCTGTATGCTACGCACAGAATTTGGGAATAAAAAGAAAACAGAACTTGAAGCCACACCAGGGCATTCTGATAGCTCATTTTTTAGTAAAAGGCAGAAGAGAAAAACAACGTAATCACATCTTCAACTCTAATGCCAAACCAGTGCAGGATTACCCATTACCAGCATACCAGAGGCATCAGGGGAAAGAAGTAAGAAAAAATATTTTAAATTTTATAATTGATTTTGTAAAGAATTCCAATAATCTCAACATAATTCTAAGTAGTCATCATAAAAAAGAAAAACCCTATCTTTGTTCCTCCTTACATCTGTTGGTGATTTGGTATTGTTTTAAATTTTAGTTACTTGGACTGCAGAAGGGGCAAAGAGTACAGGAGTTCCATTGTTGGTTTTAATCCTTAGTGCTTATTAAAAACGTTCGTGTAACCGTCCGTACATAGGTATTTACCTAATTTATATTCCTAATTTCATCTTGCAGGTTTAAAGAATATGGGGTTTATTCACCATTATAGTGGCAGTATCAGTTTATGTATCTGCTATTACAGATAGTAAAAATGATCAAACATTACATTCTTAGAAATGAGCCTATTTCTTTTTCAAGGAACAAAGGTCCCAAGAGTGGAAGATAAGAACCAAAAAATGAATGCATGCACCTGTTTATGTGCCTCTTTCTCATCTTCCTTCTCAGAGCACACATTCCTCAGCAAAATGGGAAATAGGAAGCCCAAGCCCCAACTTCCAGACCACATGATGAAAATTATAATAACTCAAAATTTACAATTCATCTTGAAATTGCCTGTACCTTTCAATGTGGAGTCTCATCACTTACCTTGAGCTAACTGTTTTATGTGTTTCTATTATGCCCCGCCCCCCTCAGACTACCGAATGGAAGATCCTGGGAGATAGGGACAGTGGTTCTTTTTTTTTGAGTAAGTGTTCTGCATGGCACATGTAATGAGGTAGTTGCTTGAGAGATACTGCTGAGTGAATACTTCCATCATATATTCAACAGACACACACCAAAGGGTCTTTGCCCCTTTTCAAAAACACTGCTAAGGGGGAACTCTGTTTCTGCCTCCAAATTATTTATCCCCAACCCACTCCTTGCTTCCTCCAATTACATATAGTCTCAGGCTCCACAGACTTCCAAAAGTACACATAACCCAAGCTATATCTGTTGTCATGTATATGATATATATGCAGTAGGACCTCAGTCAGTAGTCACTGAGTAACTAATTGACAGGCTAAATAAGTGACCGAAAAAGATGAACGAATGAATGAATAATATAAATATTAGTCGAGTGTGCTCACGGAGACGGATATCTTCTCAGCAGATGTAAATATCTTTGTTCTGTCTCATCTTTGACTTGTATGAAATGTGTGATGTGGCCATCAAAGTCATGGCAGTTTGAACACTCATGAGCCAAGCCCATGAAGTCTTTCTAGGTGTGTATTTTTGAAAATACATGTTTTGTATCTTGGGGTGAAAGATAACCAAACGGGGAGATTGGAAAAATAATTGTTTCTGTTTCACATATAGATCCTCCCTTTGAAACTCCCTTTTGGCTCTTAGGCCAATCCCTGCTATAATTGTTGACTTACAGGGTTCTGTGTTCTCCCATAGAGCTCACTATACACTTTGAATAATCAATCATCACTCCCCTGTGTGCAGCTGAAACCATTATCCTGCAGAAAAGTTTACCAAGAAGAGCTCCGACCAAATGCAACTTTTTCAAATTGATGGCCTTATTATAAAAATGTCTTTATAAGGAATTCCCTAAGTACTTTACTAAAATTCAACATAAAAATACTCATAAGCCTAATATTTATGCCTATGTCTGATAACCCAGAACAAAAAGAAAGAACTTTAGAAGGTTGGCATTCAAAAGCAGGTCAGAAAAAAAGATCCTATGTACAGGTAATCGAAATCATCTCAAAATACACTGTCCAGCTCGCGTAAGTTTTAATAAAATGGAGGGTGATTGGACGCCTGGATGGTTCAGTCGTTAGAGCCTGTGACTCTTGCTCTTGGGGTCGTGAGTTCAAGCTCCATGTTGGGCATACAGCTTACTTAAAAAAATAAATAAATATAATAAAATAGATGGTGTTCATGAACACAGAAGCAGGAGTGTTTTTATTGCTTGCAACCTTCCTTTCTGACTATTGGTTTTCATTGGCTTAATGGATCTCCTAAGGAATAAATATGAGCAGGTGCAAAGTAAAAGGAAATCTATTTATAAACTCCAAATGAGGCCATGTAATAGAAAATTGGGCCTAGAATCAAACTGGCCTAGAATATCTGAACGCAAAACAGGTGAGTCGTAGAGATTACATATAAAATCTTCATGGTCCTCTTTACACAATGGGTCAGCAAGCACTTTTTGGACACCCTACTTCTGTGCCTTAAGACTCCCCTGAAAGTTTTGGTTAATGTGAAAAACAGCATAGTCATGTAAACCCTAGAATAGCTGTTATGTGAGTATAAACAACAAATTATCAAGCTGGAATGCTGTGGTAAAATCCAGGATTCATATGTAGAAATTAAATATAGATCTTTTCATTTTTTTATTTTTTTTAATTTTATTTATTTTTATTTTTTTTTAACGTTTATTTTTGAGACAGAGAGAGACAGAGCATGAACGGGGGAGGGTCACAGAGAGAGGGAGACACAGAATCTGAAACAGGCTCCAGGCTTTGAGCTGTCGGCACAGAGACCGACATGGGGCTCGAACCCACGGACCGTGAGATCATGACCTGAGCCGAAGTCGGACGCTTAACCGACCAAGCCACCCAGGCGCCCCTCTTTTCATTTTTTTTAATATTACATGTGTGTTTGTTAGTTTTGATAGGATGGAATCGTGATAATCACTCTTGAAAACAACTGGAGAATAACCCACAGGGGTGCCTTTTCCACGGCACATGCCATGGGTCTATCAAGACTTAATACTCCATGCTGGGTACCCCCAAACTCCCTAAACTCCCAGCTTCTGAGCCTGGCAACTCCCTGTGCCTCACTTATGTCCCAGATGCAAGGGAAATGAAAAAAGGACCTGAGTCTTAGCCAGTCACCCACACATGAGGCCGGTTATTTCATCATGAGGAAGCAACCCATCAGGGCTGTTTCAGGCAAGGGAAGGGGCAGGGACAGGCAAGAGGTGCTGGTGGTGGGTGCTGCTGGCATGCTCAAGAAAACCCATTTTCTGCCTGCTCAAGACCCCCCAATGTAGGATGAATCAAATTCCACCAGCTTCAATCCGGCTACATTGTACTTGAATAATAATCCTGAAATGTACATTGATGCTGAAGAAGTCGCTTCTTCAAAACTTTAAGGCAACAATTAAGTATTCCATTGTCATGGCTCAATTAAATGGTTTGGCCTGAGAAAATTGGGGATTGTAAAGTGAGGATGGAATGTGCTTTGATCCTCTTTCCAGGGTTATTGTTTCATTAATAAATGAACATGTCATTTGTCTCACCAGAGGGAGCTCATGCCCTCCAGGCTTTTTTCCCTTTTTTGTTCAGGTTTTATAAAGATGAATTTCCAGTGCTCTGAAATACCATGGATTAGTAGTTAAGCCTGACAGCACTTCGGGGAGTAGCGAGCTTAAAGTGCCCCACACAGGTCTCCAAAGCACTTGTTTACTAATAGAGGAAATCAGCCACCGTCTGCAGCTGCTGATATCGCATTACCATTTGGAAAGACAGTAGCTGAGATAACAAATCACACAGTTTTAATAATTACTCCTGCATTCCCGTTTTTTGTTTCCTGCATAACTGTAAAGGCTGGATTTCTTCCAAATAAACAGATAAAAACAGTATGGAACTTTTATCTTTTAATGATAATGACAACACATCATGTTTCACTAAAAGTTTCCTGCTGAATTTTTTCTGATTTCTAGAGTTTCAATAAAATGTAATTATACTTTATAATGCCACTCTTTTAATCTTCACTTCAAAAACTATTCACAGTGAGCAAGTTTGCCAGCCACCAAGAGTAGGGGACAATCCACCAGGACTCACCCATGTTGACTTGCACCGTTCTGTCTTGGGGTAAACCTGTCATTGAAATTGCATCCTGTACATTGAGCTGCTTTGCATTCAAATTAATAGCTAGTTTAATTTGAATGTAAAATAGCTCCATTTATGCCATCATTTAAAAAAAGAAGTGAGGCATTTGGCAATGAATGGATGTTTAAGATATGATACATTTGCAACATATTTTTAATCCTAAATTGAACCTATATTAGGATGGGGACATTTTAATATCAATAGATAAGTCATAAAAGAAACCCTTTTAAAAATCTGCATAGTAAATATGTGCTTTAGGGGTCAAAACTACTCCATTGTACAGATACAGTACAGGGTTTAGTTCATATGGTTGGTGCTGGGCATTTTCCGGCAAATCTGTGTATTGTTACATTTCTATAGTCCAAGAATGGCAATTGATTTTTAAAACACATGCTGCAACTTTATTTGCTCAGTAATTACATGGACTTTATTTGGAGGTCAGTGAAAGAACAACTAAATAGGAAAATGAAGTCTTCCTCCCTTGTGCCATGAAACCATAAAAGTTGGCAGACAGAAAGGAATGCTAAACTTTTTCCCAGAGCTCTGAGTTTGGTTTCCACTGGTCCATGTTCCATTGGGTGATTAGAGAAAGCTTTTTTAAAGCCTTACTTCAGAATGATCTTAATTGGTGCAAGGTTGAGCCCTTTCTAGGAGGGGAGGGAAAAGGTTGAATAGCCTTTTCAAGTCACATGAAAGTTTCTAGGATGAATGTACGATAATTAGATTAATAAGTAGCTTAATTTATCACAGCTGAGGATTTCAACAGCCACACATTAGAGCAAGAAAAAAAGATTAGTGTGATTCTAGTTTGAAAAAAAAATTGTACTGAAACTTGATTAACCTTAAACACAAAGTGCCTTTCTTCCTCAGTCTAAATGTCTGATGGGGGGGAGGGGGTGTGGCGTGGGGAAGTGGAGAGAGCTCCTGAAATAATCAGGAAAGTCCTATTTTATTCCTTTCTGTCTCCCAGTTAATGAGCAGTATCAGGATTGCTTGAACCAACTTTTCCCTTTACCGCTCCTTAGCCTTCAAACAATGGGTTGGGCATAAGCCTGTAGAATCCTAAATTACGTTGCCCACCCACATCATAGAGATATACCTTCTCTGATGCGCAATTTGTCATAAGCTGATTCTCTTGTCACAGCTGAAAAAAGAAGTCATGTGGTTGGGAGGAGAACAGGATTTGGAGGAGGCCGTAATTCCAGTTAGTATGTGGTGGGAACAGCGAGACTCAGATTGTTGGATGGTATTTCCAAGAGTTACCTCAGGCCTTTAAAGCCTGAATCTAGTCCCATGCCTTCAAAACGCATAGGTTACCCAAGCAAGGGGCAGCAATGAGTTAAGGTAAGCAGTATTCATTGATAAACCATGCTGCATCAAGACAATTATTACAAAAGCAAGATTAATTGACTTACAGGGGGTTAAAAGATCAGTCGGAAATGGACGCTCAAAAAAATACGAACCAAATCAAACTCTTGTCCATTGGGAGTCTTTCCCCCATCTTCTCCACATATGCACAATAAAATATTTTGATAAAAAAGAATCTGCTGGACAATCTGATGGTCATATCCAACAGGGGCGGGCTAACGTCAGATTGGATTAACCTTAACATTTTCCTGACTCCTGTCTGGCTACAAACGAAACTTCAGCGCCGTGTGGAACAAAGCCGCTGGGTTCAGTGTCAGTTTCTCAATGGAAGAGCCTGGAGGGTGAATCTATGGTACCTGTCAACACTCAACAGTCATGGTGGTTGGGAGTCCAGCTAATGCGAGCCCAGCAGTGGACTGGTGCATGGGGCATTGCCCCTGTGGTTGCGTGACAAAGGTGTGTGGCTGGATGTGGGTAGGCACTTGTGACACCCTCCAACTGGAAGAGAAAAATACCACGCTAAAATACCAGACAACTGCAGGAACTGCACTACCTCTAGCACAACAAAAATCGCTGTGACTTTCTCTTCAGTCTCCGAAGCTTACACAATGGAGTCCTGAAAGAGGTTCAGGTGTAGAATAGCCGGGCGGGCATATGGCCCCAGCTAGGATATCGGAAAGTTACCTGTGGCCCAGCTGCATCAACTTGGCCGACGCCAAGAACACTCAGGCACCGGTGGTGTGAGAAGTTCAGTAATTGGAGCCAGAGCCCAAGGTGAGTCTGTCTCCACTGGGGGTCTTCTCTCAGAGCACGAGTCTTCTTTTCTGCTGGGATGAAAGAGAAGCTTTATTTATTCAGTTTTTAATTATACAATGAAAAACGATATCACATTATCACATTATAGATGGAATATGGTTTAAAATAGTGACGTTTAAAGCACCAGTGTAATTATGGACTCTGAACACTTGGAAACCCAAGGCACAGCTCAACCAGCAGCCTGAATCTGAAAGTGCTTATATCTAAAATGGATATCTCATTACTGGTTAACATTATTTAGTTAGGAGGGGATATGACCTCTAATTTGCCTTTAAATGATTAATTTGGTGTTTAAATAAGTGTCTTTTATTTAATAATGTTTTCTTCCACCAATTCACTTATGTCAATAAACTCTTTGTTTAACCTTCTTAAAGGAAACATTTTCTCTGCTCAGAGGCAATTAATGAGCGATCAAATAAATAGGTGCAGGAAAATGAACTAAAATTAAGGGCTGCCCAGGACAGCAAATGTGCTTTACTCTATGGCGTGGATATTGTATGTTGCTGTCCCAGCTGTGACACAGGAAGTGCATCAGTTCAGCCCCAGTCCTCCCAGTGGAATCCTTCCTTTCATGGTTCGGGGCAGAAGCCACTCACATCATAGAACCTGCCAAGATGGGAACACCCCATACACAGAGGCATTTTCTTTTGACTGCTCGTTCTTCAAGTTTGGTAAAAATGACTCTCAGTCGGGGCACCTGGGTGGCTGGGTCGGTTAAGTGTCCGACTTCGGCTCAGGTCATGATCTCACGGTCCATGAGTTCGAGCCCCACGTCGGGCTCTGTGCTGACCGCTCAGAGCCTGGAGCCTGTTTCCGATTCTGTGTCTCCCTCTCTCTCTGCCCCTCCCCTGTTCATGCTCTGTCTCTCTCTGTCTCAAAAATAAATAAACGTTAAAAAAAAAAATTTAAAAAAAATGACTCTCAGTCTTCAACTAAGGAATGGGTTGTTACTTTTTAATGAGAAATTAAGGGAGAAGGAAAATATATGCAATGTTAATGTAAAATACTAGTATGGCTAACATTAATATTAACATCAGAGTGTCAAATAGTACCTTTTGCAGTCTTAAGGACATAAAAGTATATCATGGATTACTTACTTTATCTTTGTCTAGGTAATTTGTTTTAAAATAAAGTTTTTCTCCATAGTTCTCTATGGAATTAGAATGGATTTTGCTTTTTGTGTTATTACTTAGAGTTATAAGCTGTCAAATTTTACTTAGCTTTCTATGGTATGTGAAAAAAATTCTTTAACAATTTTAATTCTTTAAAAATCCAACAATATTTAAAATTTGGATGCTTTTTTTGGGGGGCGCCTGGGTGGCTCGGTGGGTTAAGTAGCTGACTTCAGCTGAGATCATGATCTCCTGGTATGGGAGTTCTCGCAGTATGTGAGTTCCAGCCCTGCGTCGGGCTCTGGGCTGACAGCTCGGACCCTGGATTCTGCTTCTGATTCTGTGTCTCCCTCCCTCTCTGCCCCTCCTCTGCTTGCTCTCTTTCTCTCTCTCAAAAATAATAAACATGAAATTTTTTTTTTTTTAATTTTCTTGGATGCTTTTCTAACAGGAGCAAATGAATCACCAAGATTTCTCTTTCTCAGAAGAGAAGCCTGCGAGTATGGCAGAGACTGCTGGTCGTATCCTAATAATCATGCCCTCTTTTCCATAGTTATGGATTTTTGCCCTAAGGCATGCAGACAGCAAAACCAGAGATGACGTTTACACATCTCCTTATAACTGCCGAGTGCAGCTCTAAGGCTCGGCTCTGGCAGAGATGAAGCGAGCAGAAGTGACGTGTGCAACATCCTCCTTGTTGGGTCCCTAAGTGGCAGGTCTTCTTTTCACCCTTCTCCCTCCTCAAATCGAAGTAAAAGAACCCTTAATGGTTTTCGGGAACAGAGTTGCCATCTCAGCTCAACCTCTATGTGAGAGAAAAAATATGCTCCTATCTTGTTAAAACCCCTGTGTTTTCAGCTAAGCCTACATCCTAACTAATACACTGACAAAACATAGGCAAAATTGAGGCGCCTGCGTGGCTCAGTCGGTTGAGCGTCCGACTTCAGCTCAGGTCACGATCTCGCGGTCCGTGGGTTCGAGCCCCGCGTCGGGCTCTGTGCTGACAGCTCAGAGCCTGGAGCCTGTTTCGGATTCTGTGTCTCCCTCTCTCTCTGACCCTCCCCCGTTCATGCTCTGTCTCTCTCTGTCTCAAAAATAAATAAATGTTAAAAAAATAAAAAAAATAAAAATAAAAAACATAGGCAAAATAAATCCAAACTTAGTGCCATGTTGAGCCAGTCAGTAAGTCTTTCCCCCATGCCACCTCTGTCACTGTTTCTGCTTTTTAAGCTACTCTTCTCTAAAAGACACTTTGATTTGAGAGTTCATTCAAAACCTTTTGAATGGCTCTCCATTGCCTTCCTAAAGAAGGACAGTCCCTTACTAGACCTTCAACACTCTGTGATTTTTCCAGCCTCAGCTACTCACATTATTTCCTACACATATCTCCCCACCTTCTCTGGTCATACTAGAGAGTTGCACTTTGGGGGCCACTCCTGTCCTTCCTCTCTGCCAGTTCAAGTTTTATCCACCATGTTGTTAAAAACCAAAAAGAGGGGCACCTGGGTGGCTCAGTCGGGTAAGACTCTGATCTGACTTGATTTCAGCTCAGGTCATGATCTCCGGGTGGTGAGATTGAACCCTGCGTCAGGCTCCTTGCTAAGAGTGGGACCTGCTTAAGATTTCTCTCTCTCTCTTCCTCTGCTCCTCTCCCCTGCTCCTACACTTTCTCTCAAATAATAACTAAATAGATAAATAAACTTAAAAAAAATTTTTTTAAAGAGTCGTATAAAAACTTGAGAGCCTTGGAGTCACATGGGCCTCACTGAAGCCATGAGGTGCACGTAGGACACCCTGACTTTCCCTGCAGCACTTCTCACAGTTTGTTATTGTACATCTGATCACTGTCTGCCTCCCCTAGAAGTCCATAAGTTCCACATGGGCAGGGAGGATGACTGTTTGTCTCACTATTCTGTCTCCAGGAGTAGCATGGCGACTGGCAATTGGTAGACAGATAATAAATATTTGTTGAGTGAGTGAACAAACATCTCTGAATCTGTCTTCGCGGCTATTAAATGAGGCTAGCGATAACTAACTCACAGGTTGTTGCTAGAAGTAGATGAGAAAGTAAAATGGGGTAATGCATGTCAAACAATTGGCACATGGTACATGTGGGAAGCAATATTGTGCAGTGATTGGCAGCGCAAATTTTGGAGCGAGACCTCCGTGGGTATGGCTATAGCCACGCACTTGTAGCATGGCACTGGGTAAGCTATTTATCTTTTGTAGTTCTCCGTCTCTTCCTCTATAAAGCTGACATAAAATGTACCTCGTATTTTTGTTGAATGCAATACATTTGATCACCTATGTGCTGGCCACAGTGAGTGTTCCATAACTGGCATTCAGTAATAGTACCTAGTGCCGTCCATCATTCATCTAATTGTTCATTTATTTACTCAACAGATTTTTGTTGATCGCATACTATGTACCAGGCACTGGGCTTTGTGCTGGGAATACAATGGGGAGCAAATCAGAGTGGACCACGGGGCCTACCTCATGAAATCAATAGCTTGGTGAGATGGATCATTAAATAAATAAACATGCAAGTAGCTGCTGAAGAAGAAAAAGGGTGCCATGAAAGGGAGCAACAAAGGACAGGGAATTACAGAAGTAGCGATTCTTCAGGATCCAGCTCACATGATCCATGAAACCTACCTTTGCCCCTTCCCATTCTCTCCCAACTATATGGTCTTTCTCCTTCATCCAAACCCCATGCCACATTATAGTTTTATTATGATATTTGTTTCTTTTTACTCATAAACTCATAAGTATAGCTAATAATGACAGCTATTGCTAGTCTAATTTAAGCCCCTGTCTAATCCTTACCAGCTGGACTAGAAACTTCTTGAAGGTAAAGTCTGTTTTACCTGCCTGCCTCTGCTGCGCCTGTGGAATCTAAAGAGTTCCAGGCATAAACTAAGGGCTCCAGGAATTGCAGAATAGAACTATATTGTACTCTCTTCTTTGACTTCCAAATATGAAAAATTTACCCTATTTCAAGAGATTCTGTCTAATCCTTACACTATTTCATTCATGAACTTTTATACATTAATTTCTTTCACATATTATAGATGATAAATAAATCAGAAACAAGTTACAATGGAATTTTAATCATGAAAAAGCTTTAGTATCTTATAGCAAGAGGGACATTCTTAGAAGAATCCCAGACTGAAATCCCTTGGCCAACCCCTGAAGATACTGTGGTTTCTGCAATCTGAAAGTATCTTCCCAGTATAAAATTCTGCTGCTGCCTGTCCCAGGATCTTTTCAAAAAGAGCAGTCATCATTACTTAAAACAGAAAGCATAGTAATGGCTCCTTCTGGCAGCATAATCTCTTTACTGAAGGGAAAACATTTACATTACACTCAGACTGACAGTAAATAATACAGAAAAGAACATTTATCACCTCGCACAACCAAAAAATCCAGAGATAGGGATGTTGTAGATGAGGCTTGATCTGATACCTCAAGGATATCCAAAAGATCTGGCGAGTTCTTTCCAGCAATTCATGTCAGCTTCATCCAAGACTAGCTCCACGCCTACTCCCCAAATGGCTGCTCATAGTTTCTGGAGCCATATGCCTTCTTTTTTTGTGTCAGGGAGAGCAACTTTGTTCCAGCATTCCCAGAAAACCCTCTATAGCCACTGTATGGTCAGCTCAGTTCACATGTTGACCCTTGCTTCCACTGCTGCAGTCAAGAAGATAGAATGCGGTGATTGGCTTGGCCTACTCTAGGATGCAGTGAGGTAGGCTTTCATAAAATTACATAGACCCTCCCAAAGGAAACTAGAGACTATTGGGAAGAGTAAAGGATGAAACTGATGCTGACAAAGCATCTAACAAACATTGACTCTGTGAGATCTTGGTCAGACTTGGTCTATGAGGCTCAGGAGGACAGGGCCACTCGTTCATATCAGCGAGAGCAAAGGAAAAAGGTATGGACTTCTTCCTTCCCTTCTGAAAATGGCATTATATTCTGGGCGGACCTTGGGTGGGGGCAGGAATGAGCTTTGCTTTTGTATTTGTTCTGCTCAGGGGTAAATGTTATGATCTAATATAGTAAATACTTTTATTTTTTTAATTTATTTTTAAGTAATCTCTACACTCAATGTGAGACTCGAACTCATGACCCTGAGATCAAGAGTCGCATGCTCTACTGACTGAGCCAGCCAAGTGCCCCTAATATAGTCAGTACTTTTAAATAAAATTATTCCTATTCTGAATTTTTGAAATCATTATTAAGTGAAAGCCAAGTAACAATATACACTCCCTTACGTTATTAAATTTCCTAGTAGAAATGTTGACATTTTACCTCATCTTCAAGGAAAAATAACTTGAGAGAAACTTCAAGGGAAGGCTTTAATTTGTCTCCACTTATTTTGATCAAGTGAAAGCTGCTAGAAAATCCACTGAATATCACCTATTATCTTTTTCTCTTTCTTTCCTCTGCTTCTCCCCAGCCCCCGACCCATGTTTGTCTGTCTCTTTTACACACACATACTTCTTCCTTCTCTGTCCTTTCTTCCCTTTTCCTCTTCTTCTACACCTGCCATTCTTTTCTGTAATATCATTGATTTTTTTAAAGTTTTTATTAAATCCATTTGATTTTTTTAAGTAAGCTCTCCGCCCAACATGGGACTTGAACTCACCACCCCAAGATCAAGAGTCACATGCTCTACCGACTAAGCCAGCCAGGCGCCCTCACCTACACCCTGCCATTCTTCCTTCCCTCCCTGTCTCCTCGTTCTTCTCTCTCTTTTCTCTCATGTTGTTCACTCTTCCTCTCTCTCCAAATGGTTCCCAAGAGATGGGTTAATTCAATAGAAGAAAGTGAGCATCATGGAAATAAAGATGAAGCTATAGTGACAATGACTTAAGTCTGTTTTGGGGAGAGCCATGCCCACTTCTCTACTGTCTCCGAACTACATCATAGGACAAAGTTTCAGCCATCTGGTAAGAAATATGATGGTTTTGCCAAAATGTTGTGCATTAGCCATTAAAGGGGAGAAACTCCAATCTGTTTACTGGTGAACCCTACGGTCTAACTCTTATCTCCCTAATCTGCACACCACCCTCCAGAACTAAGAAGACAGCTTAGTTTTCTCACCTCCATTTCAGAGTCTTGAAGGACCAGTAAGCATAGGCACTAACAGTGCGATAGAATGACCAGATTTTTAGGCTTAAGGTATTATTGTCTTTACTTCTGGCTGATTTCTCAACTCTGACATTCCTCAGAGTAGCATGAAATCTGTTTTCCAAATAACTTTATCCATGAACCATTAACATTATCAAGGACAGTTCGCAAACAAAGGCAATGACTTTAAAGTCAAGTAAAATGTAATAACTCTTGCTTATAAAATAAAAATATTATGTTTTGGGATCAGCCTAAGCCAAATACAGTCCTCAAAAAAAATAAAGGAAATTCCTTGCATGTTTTTTCAGGGAACCTGATACCATAAAAAAGTTTTGATGTACGGTTTTAAAATAGCTATTTGGAGTTATCAAAATACCCTTGTTTAAGGGATAACTCTGAGATTAATATGCAAGTTTTTGTAAGATCTATAATATGAAAGTTTTGAACAACATTTTTAAAATAGAGACTCAGTTGCTAATGGTAAAAGAAAAAAAAATCTGTCCCGTAAGAGGTAATTTAATACCTAGAGCTTGCTTACAAAAGATGGAAGAGTAGGAGTGCCTGGGTGGCTCAGTCAGTTAAGCGTCCCACTTCAGTTCAGGTCATGATCTCACAGTCCGTGAGTTCGAGCCCCGCATCGGGCTCTGTGCTGACAGCTCAGAGCCTGGAGCCTGCTTCGAATTCTGTGTCTCCCTCTCTCTCTGTCCCTCCCCTGCTCATGCTTTGTCTCTCTCTGTCTCAAAAATAAATAAAAACACTAAGAAAAAAATTCAAAATATGGAAGAGTAATGAACCTTTATGTTGCTTTTATATCTAGTTTTATGGCTTGTTCCCATGATGACAAACAAATATACTATTTTCTGGTGGTGAAGGATTTTCATATAGCCACCATTTAATTTCACTCAAAGTTTTTTTTAGTGATTCAGCACAGCCATTGTGGTTTAAGGGCATTTTTACTAATGGAAGGATCAACACTGGAGTCCAGTGAGCATTCAGCAAATATGTATTGAGTGCCTGCTCACTTGACAACATGCTGCATATCTGGCATTGGGCCTACATAGTTGCTGAACTCAAGGATGTCACAGTCTCTTGAGGAAGCATTTATTTAAACAATTAAATTACAATAAGGTAATCTCTATGTGATAAGCATGCGCAGTGCACAATAGAAATATAAGAAGAGAATTAGAGTTCTATGATGGAGTCTGGAAGACTTTATAGAGGAAGTAGCTTTTGAGATAGAACTTGATAAAATGAATAAGGAGGGGTCCTTGCTGGCTCAGCTGGAAGAGCATGCAACTCTTAAATTTTTTTTTTTTAACATTTATTTATTTTTGAGAGACAGAGAGACAGAACATGAGCAGAAGAGGGACAGACAGAGAGGAAGACACAGAATCCTTACGAGGCTCCAGGCTCTGTGCTGTCAGCACAGAGCCTGATGCAGGGCTTGAATTCATGAACCGTGGGATCATGACCTGGGCTGAAGTCAGAAGCCTAACCGACTGAGCCACCCAGGTGCCCCCCTCCCCCCCCTTTTTAAAATTTTTTAAAGAGAGTATGCAACTCTTGATCTCGGGGCTGTGAGTTTGAGCCCCACATTGGGTGCAGAGATTACTTAAAAATAAAATCTTAAAAAAAAAAAAAAAAGAAAGAAAGAAAAATGAGCAAGAATAAAAAGAAGCAAAAATAGTAACTGTTCTAGGTAGACAGAATGTCACATGCCAAGACATAGAGCTATGTATAATTTAGGCTGCTTAAGAAAACACAACTAGTTTATTATTGTTCAAACAAAATGTGAAAGAAACGAGGTATGAACAGGATTCTGAGGACAAATAGAAAAATTTATTTTATGCTATGCTTAAGAATGTCTTCAGAATTAATTTTTTTATAAAGTGAGTATTCTTTTTATCACATACTATACCATTAGTTTATAGAGTGATTTCTACCTCCTGCCCCACCAATTTTTTGAACATGGTAACTTCACATCTCAGACCTTGGTCTGCTCTGCTGTTAAATATTAAAAACTAAAACTTTGGCTGTTTCTGCATTAAAAAAAAAAAAAAGAATAGGGGCGCCTGGGTGCCTCAGTCATGAGTTCAAGCCCCACACTGGGCATACAGTTCACATTAAATAAAAATGTGGGGCATCTGGGCAGCTCAGTCGGCTAAGCATCCAACTCTTGATTTTGGCGCAGGTCATAATCTCATGTGAGATCAAGGCCCATGTCAGGCTCTGTGCTGACAGCACGAATCTGCTTGGGATTCTCTCTCTCCCTCTCTGTCTCTGCCTCTCCCCCACTTGCACACACACAAACTCTCTTGCTCTCTCTCAAAATAAATAAACTTTAAAAAATAAAATTAAAATACTTTATTAAAAAATAATAATAAATAAATAATTTTTAAATATGTAATTTTTATTCCATAGACTATAGAGGTTAATTGAAGAATTTCAAGTAACGTGATCAGCTTTTTATTTAGAAAATGTATAGAATAAATTGGGGGAGGACAGACATGGAGGCAGAAAAAACAATGACCAAGTACTTCAGTAGTGCAGACAATGGATATGAAGAGCTGAACCATTCCAGAGGTACTAAGGTTGGAAAAGAGGAGAAAGATAAAACATACATTTAGAAATCAGAATCAACAGTAGCTATTGATTAATTAGATGTGAGTCGAAGGGGGAAAAAATCTTGAAATAACTGTCTGGATTTTTCCTTAGGCAATGATGTCGACAGATACTCGTGCCACTTATTTATACTAAGAAAAATGGAAAAGGAATCTGATGGGGCGCCTGGGTGGCTCAGTCGGTTGGGCGTACGACTTCAGCTCAGGTCATAATTGTGTGATTTGTGAGTTCAAGCCCCGCGTCGGGCTCTGTGCTGACAGCTTGGAACCTGGAGCCTGCTTTGGATTTTGTGTCTCCCCCTCTCTCTGCCCCTCCCATGCTCATGCTCTGTCTCTCTCTGTCTCTCAATAATAACTAAACATCAAGAGAAAGAAAGAAAGAAAGAAAGAAAGAAAGAAAGAAAGAAAGAGAAGAAAGAAAGAAAGAAAGAAAGAAAGAAAGAAAGAAAGAAAGAAAGAAAAAGAAAGAAAGAAAGAAAGAAAGAAAGAAAGAGAAAGAAAGAAAGAAAGAAAGAAAGAAAGAAAGAAAGAAAGAAAGAAAGAAAGAAAAAGGAGTCCGAGATGGCTCAGTTGGAAAAGCATACTACTCTTGGTCTCAAGGTCATGAGTTGGAGCCCCACAATGGGTGCAGAGATTACTAAAAACAATAAACACATAAACTTGAAAAAAAAAAAGGGAGAAGCAGCAGGTTTATGGAGGTAGTTAGTAATTTGGGGACATTTTCAGCTTGAGATCCTTTTGAGATACCTAAGTGGTGATGTCTGATTGTGTATACTCTTCTTCCTAGACTCAAAAAGAAGTCATAACTGGAGTTATCCTTAGCGTTATGAATGTGAACACCAGAAAATGTTTACTGTAAGAAGAGAAGAAGACTGAGCACAGAATCTTGGAGTGCTCCACCAGTAAAATGTCAGGAGAAGGAACAAGAACATATAAAGAAGCCAGAAGAAACTTGCAAAGAAAGTGGGAAGAAAATTAAGAAAGAGTGCTGTCATGAAAAACCAGAGAGAGAAATATTTTATTTACGTTCTTTAGCAAGCATGTATTTCTTTCTTTGTGTGAAAAATATCAGATAAAAACATGGATTAAAAAAAAATGATAGACTTCTGGCTGGCTCAGTCAGTGAGGTGTGTTACTCTTGATCTCAGGGTTGTGAGTGTAAGCCCCACTTTGGGCATAGAGATTACTTAAAAATAAAATCTTTAAAAACAAACAAACAAACAAACAAACACAAGAATGAGACACTCAACAACGAAAAGACACCTCAATTTAAAAACAGGCAAATGACGTGAATACACATTTCCCCAAAGAAGGAATACAAGTGGTGAACAAGTATATGAAAAGATGGTCAACATCATCGGACGTTAGGAAACTGCAAATCAAATCAGCAATAAGATACCCCTTTACACCCACTGGGATGGCCATAATTTGAAACCAAATAACACAAGTCTTGGCACTGGTGTGGAGAAATTGGAGCTCTCATACATGGCCGGTGGTAATGTAAAATTGCACAACTACTGTGGCAAACAGTTCGGCGGGTCCTCGATAAGTTAAACTTAATATTACCACATGACTCAGCAACTCCGCTCCTAGGAATAAACCCCCAAAGAATTGAAAACAGGTGTTCAAATAAAAACACATTCATGAATGTTCACAGCAGTTCTATTCAACAATAGCCAAAGGTGGAAATGACCCAAAAGTCCATCAACAGATGAATGGATAAACAAAATGAGGTATATCCATACAATGGAGTATTATTTAGCTATGAAAAGAATGCAGTATAGATATATGCTATAACATGGTGGACTTCGAAAACATGCTAAATGAAAGAAGCTAGTCACAAAAGGTCACGTATTTTATTAGAGACAATAGGCGAAATGGGAAAATCCCTAGAGATTAGTGGTTGCCTGAGGCTGTTGGGGTTTGGGGAGTGGAGAGTGCCTGCTTAATGGGTAGGAGGTTTCTGTCTGTGATGACGAGAAGTTCTGGAACTAGATAATGATAATGGTTATATAACATTATGAATGTATGTAATACCATATGTATTCTTTAAAATGGTTTAGCACACATGTTGTGTTATGAGTATTTTACCCCAATAAAACAGGAAGGAAAAAGAAAAGAATGAGAGTGAAGTCAGCAGTGTCCTGTTAGGTGAGAACCATAAGACAGCAGCCCTTATTGACATTGCGGAGAACAGTTTCAGGGAGATGGGGCAGTGCCACACTGCAGGGGTGGGGGCGGGGAGATTAAATAAAATGCGTGGTATGAGGAACATGGGCGGAGACAGTGTTTTCTGAAAGCTGGACTACGAACTGCAGGACCATGAACTGGAGCGTGTATCAGCACTTCATCTGACAGTAGTCACATGGGGAGACACAGAACCATGAAAGGGTCTTTTTATTTGGGTTTGATTTCGTTCTAGGGTGTGTGTGTGTGTGTGTGTGTGTGTGTGTGTGTGTGTGTGTGTTTTAAGATGAAAATAATTTGAATATATTTATTTACGGGGAGAAGGAAGCCTTAGAAAGCAGAGAGAATGGGGGCGCCTGGGTGGCTCAGTCGGTTAAGCGTCCGACTTCGGCTCAGGTCATGATCTCACGGTCCGTGGGTTTGAGCCCCGCATCGGGCTCTGTGCTGACAGCTCAGAGCCTGGAGCCTGTTTCAGATTCTGTGTCTCCCTCTCTCTGTGACCCTCCCCCGTTCATGCTCTGTCTCTCTCTGTCTCAAAAATAAATAAACGTTAAAAAAAAAAATTAAAAAGAAAGCAGAGAGGATGAACATACAGGAAGAGAAGTAATTACTAGAATTTGCTCCTCAAGAAGGCAGGACACAATTCCGGGGGTAAGCCTTCAGCTTTGTCAGGATAAAGACATCTCATCTTCAGAAAAGGGAGACAGTTGCCCCTGAAGAGATATATATGGGCAGGAGATCAGAGGTTAAGGAGTTCATGCCTGAGGACTTCCAGCAGATATTCTGGGTACTGGAAGAAACCTTACACACCATCGGGTAAAATCGCTCTCAATCCTAACTGCACGCTAAAATCATTTGGGGGAATCTCTTCTTAAAAATACTGATTCTGGGCCCTATACCCAAAGATTCTGATTTAATTTGTCTGGAAATTATTTTTCGAAAGCTCTTCTTTGAAGAGATGCTTCTTGAGATGATTCTTGAGATGATTCTTTGAGATGATTCTCATGTGCAGCTGTGACTAAGAACCTTTGATCTGGTCATCAGCTCAGTTTATGCAAGACCCTGACTTTTAGTCATCCGTGTTGGTACTTCTTCCTTAGGATAGATTGGAAGCAATATGGTATCTTTCTTACCTATTGAAGTGGGCCTGCAGGGAACTAATAAAGTCCTAGGTGCCCCCCCCCCCCCCCACCTAGCATAAGGCCAATTGACCCTACCCTGGCCTAGCCATTTGGAATCCCATGTCAGTTGCAAAGAAGCAACATGTTAATAAGTAATAAGAATAAGAAAGTATGAGTTACAGAGCATTTACTATAAGCCACATATGATGCTAAGCATTTTGTTTGCATGATCTCATTTTAATCCCACAACTGTCCAATGTGGTAAATAGCACTTATATTCCCACTTTACAGATAATGTGTTACCCTGGTGAAGAATTTGCTCAAGATCACAGGTAGAGGTTGGCAAAGACATTCCTGCCTGCCACCAGAACACGTCATTAATCACTATATTTTCTAACGAAAACTTTGCAAAGGAGTCACAGCTCAGGCCATTTCCATTTTCAACATCAGTGTAGATCTTTTTAAAATATAAAGTTACATCCTTCTTTTACATGAATATGATTTTTAAGATATTCCATTATATTAAAAAATCAAGGTTTGAGTTACTTTATCTTGGTCTATTTTAGCTGAAAATAGTTACAGGCTGGAGAGGTTTTATGTTATGCATCCCTAACTCCATCTTCCATAATTTATGTCACTTCTCTCTTTTTTTTTTTTTAAGTTTATTTACTTACTGAAAGAGAGAGAGACAGAGAGAGCAGGGGAGGGACAGAGACAGAGAGAGAGTGAGAGAGAATCCCAAGCAGGTTCTGCACTGTCAGCATGGAGCCCAACATGGGGCTTGATCTCATGAACTGTGATATCATGGCCTGTGCCAAAATCAAGAGTTAGATGCTTAAGCGACTGAGCCATCCAGAGAGGATATGTGGTATGTGGTAGAATGACTTAACCCATGGGCTTTGGAGTCAGACAGACTTGCTCTGAACACCAGCTCCTGTCCAGTATATGCTAACTATGTGATCTTGGACTCCTGCAAATCCTCAACTTCCTCAGTTGTAAAATGGAGATATTAATACCTACGGCACAGTGTTGATGAGAGGGGAAAATGAGACGCCTTTGAAAAGAGATTAGTACAGTTCCTGGTGTAGTATTAAAAAAACAAATAAATGGCCATAGTTTTTATAATTATTGTAACGGTCAATCATCATCATCATTGTCATCAACATAATTGAGGTTCTTCAGGAACACCATGAAAACCAAGGAGTTGTGTGGCCTCTCTCACAGCTTATGACTTTCTAAACCAGTGCCATTCTGCAGCGATGGAAATGTTACATAATATGTGCTCTCCAATCTAGTAGCCACTAGTGATATGACCATTGAGTACTCGAAATTGGTTAGTGTAACAAGGAACTGAATATTTTATTTTATTTTCGCTATTGTTAAATTTAAATAGCCACATGTAGCTGGCATCTACCTTACTGGACAGTCTATGCTAGACTAAAGTCCTTGGACTACACCTAAGGTAAAGTTTAAAGGGATGGATTCACAAGGTTTTTTGAAATTTCTTAAAAGATGTCACTAACACCCGATTGGGGTCAAAAATCTTGGCAAGGGCTTCAATCCCCAGAGATTGTCATTATTGTGCATCGTTGATGAATAGCATGCATTTACCATTAGTAACTGGGATATTGGAGTTGATCTAATACTTGTGGACACACTGCATTATAAAAATCTTGGGTTTTTTGATCAGATACAGTTTCGGAAGACCAGGGACAACTGTCTAGTGAAAATACAGAGAAATCAACCTGGGCTATTCTTTTTTTTTTTTTTTTAAGTTTTTTTTAGTGTTTATTTTTGAGAGATAGAGAGAACAGAGCACGAGTGGGGGAGGGGCAGAGAAAGAATGAGACAAGAATCCGAAGCAGGCTCCAGGCTCTGAGCTGTCAGCACAGAGCCCGAGGTGGGGATCGAACTCACAAACTGCAAGATCATGACCTGACCCCAAGTCGGCCACTTAAGCGACTGAGCCACCCAGGTGCCCCGGGCTATTCTTGATCAGGGTCTTCTTAACAGGAAAAAACTGAATAAAAAATATAAGTTATCTGTGATGACATTTTGAAATCTGACTTTTTTAAATTATAAAGACTTTGGGGCACCCAGGTGGCTCAGTCGGTTAAGCGTCTTACTCTTAATTTCGGCTTGGGTTATGATCTCATAGTTCATGAGTTTGAGCCCCACATTAGGTTCTACACTGGCAGTGCAGAGCCTGCTTGGGATTCTCTCTCTCCTTCTCTCTCTGCCCCTCCCCTCACTCATGCTGTCTCTCTCTCTCTCTCTCTCAAAATAAATAAATAAACTTAAAAATATATATATATTATAAAGAATTTTAAACTTCCAAAAGCAGCTTTCAATATACACAGAAGTGATGAGAATAAAAGCTAACAAAAGGCAGAGGGCAAGGAAGCTCCAGGAGCCACATAATTTTGTGGGCAGAGACATACACGGCGCACATGTTTAACAAGAAGAGTCTTGGGAAACGTACAAAATTAAAATCTTAACACTGTCTTTAAAAATAAAATTAATTCAAATGTATATCCAGTCTTTCATAGGATAACAAACAGCAGCAAAAAAGAATTCAAAACTCTTTATAATAATCATATTACAAGTCATAGCTTTAGTACTATTATTCTGTGGAATGTAGAATAAAGAAAATGAGAAAATTTTTGACGATCTGATTCTATCATCTGTGGTGTCCTTGAAAATCAGAATTCTTAGTGAGAGAAAAAAGAGATACAGATATAAGATAGGAGAGTTTGAGCAGCAAAACATACAGTCCTGAACGTGAATCAGAAATATCAGCATGGAGGTGCCTGGCTGGTTTAGTTGGTAAAGCATGCGACTCTTGATCTTGGGGTTGTGAGTTTGAGCTCCAAGTTGGGTACAGAGATTACTTAAAAATAAAATCATTTACAAAAAGAAAAAAGAAATATCAGTATGAACTCATGATATATTTTAACTTAAAAAAATTTTTTTTAATTTCATATATTGAAAAAAAATTTTTTTTCCTGGGGCACCTGGGTGGCTCAGTCAGTTAAGCATCTGACTCTTGGTTTCGGCTCAGGTCATGATCTCACAGTTCGTGAGTTCGAGCTCGGAATTGGGCTCTGCGCTGACAGAGCAGAGCCTGCTTGGGATTCTCTCCCTCTCTCTTTCTCTCTCTCTCTGCCCCTCCCATGTGCTCTCTCTCTCAAAATAAATTTAAAAAAAACTTTAAAAACAATTTCCTGACTCTATTCACTGAAAAGATTACAATAGTTTTATAATAATAATTAGTATCCCTAACATTGAGATGGTGAAGTAGAAGTTCCATTTCCCTTAAAGAAATGTACCAGATTAGCCTGGAACATATTTCCATCCTACCAGATAGCACAGTAAATATGATTAAGGGCATGTCAGAAAGACCCAGGAGTCAATTCAAAGACTCTCTTTTGCCAAGGACGGAACAATTTGAGGTATCAGTAAATATATGGTTTGAAGTCCATCAAATGAGTTCAAATTCATGAATTCATAATGATCACTTTCAGAGAATGTTTGTCAACTAACTTCATTATTTGAAAGCTGGAAAACAAAGAGAAAAAAAAGTTTATCCTGACTTTCCTATTCACCCTATACCACTAGTTAACCAATTAATATATAAGTAAAATTTCTTTTTTTGGAAGCATTGCAGCTAAAAAATGAAGAAGAAATAATAGAATCAAATACTGCCGTTTCGCAATCTCCTAATGAATTCATGGGTCTAGGCCCCGAGCCATCAATGACCAGTAATATCACAAAGAGAGACAACCAGACATTATGTGCCTTCTGATAAAAGAATAAACACCCGGGCGCCTGGGTGGCTCAGTCGGTTGAGCGTCCGACTTCGGCTCAGGTCACGATCTCGCGGTTCCTGAGTTCGAGCCCCGCGTCCGGCTCTGGGCTGACAGCTCAGAGCCTGGAGCCTGATTCCGATTCTGTGTCTCCCTCTCTCTCTGCCCCTCCCCTGTTCATGCTCTGTCTCTCTCTGTCTCAAAAATAAATAAACATTAAAAAAAAAAGAATAAACACCCATCTTGTGAAGCAACCTAGTCAAAAATTTCAAACCTGAATCTGATCAAACCTTGAGATCCAACTACTAACTGATAGGGAAAAGAATCAAACTACACCATGAGGATGCAGCCAGAAAAAAAAAAAAAACAACAAAAACAAAGGACTCAGCTTCTTCAACAAATAAATTATAAAAGGAAAAGAGAGACAAGACTATGCCTGGGAAAATCTATAGATTAAGAGGCTTAAAAAGCTTATCACCTATTGTGATGGTTAATTTTATGCGTTGACTTGGCTAGGCCATGGTACCCAGAAAGTTGATCAAACACCAGTCTAGATGTTGGTGTGAAGGTATTTCTTAGATGAGATTAACATTTAAATTAGTCAATTTGGGGGGCACCTGGCTGGTTCAGTCAGTAGAGCATATGACTCTTGATCTCAGGGTTGTGAGTTCAAGCCCCATGTTAGGTGTAGAGATTACTTCACTAAATACAACTTGAAAAAAAATGGTAGATTTTGGGGCACCTGGGTGGCTCAGTCAGTTGGGCGTCCGACATCGGCTCAGGGTATGATCTCATGGTTCGGGAGTTGGAGCTCCACGTCGAGCTCTGCGCTGACAGCTTAGAGCCTAGAGCCTGTTTCGGATTCTGCTTCTCTCTCTCTCTCTGCCCCTCCCCCACTCAGTCTCTCTCTCTCTCCCTCTCTCTCTTGCTCTCTCTCTTAAAAATAAATAAACATTAAAAAAATATTTAATTAAAAAATATTAGTAGATTTTGAATAAAGCAGATCAACCTTCATAATATGGGTGGGCTTCATCCAATCAGTTGAAGGGTTTAAGAGAAAGAGACTGAGGTCCCCCCAAAAAGAGGGAATTCTTCCAGACTGCCTTTAGACTTGAGCTGCAACATCAACTCCCCTGTGTCTCCAGCCTGCTGGACTGCCCTGGAGACTTTGGTCTAACCAGGACTCCACAACTGTTCTCTCTCATATAAACTCATATAAAATCTGTGCTGTTACAAATCAGAATGGTGACTACCCTTGTGGAGGGCAGTAGTAATGGGTAATACTATAAATACCATTACTATAGTAATACTATAAACATAAGTATAAATAGTGTAAAAATTACTGTATTTACTATTATATTTATAGCATATGTATACTACATATTTACTATATATAATAATTTTTACTATATTTGTGTAAACATATAGTAATTATCTTTAAAAGGGAGAACTAATTCACTAATACAACTTAAAAATCAGAGGTTGGCTCTTTCAAGCATTAGGCATGAATGGATCCTGGGCCAATAGATTATTATTTTGAAAAATTGAGATGCCAAAAGAAAGAATAAGATAAAACTATTGCTTCAGGGTATACAACGCTCGGGGGAGGGGGAGGGACAACTGTAGAGAGAAATTCTTGAACATGTTTGAAAACCAGGAAACTTTGAAAAGCAATTATCTAGAGAGAGGTTAAAGCTTATTTCCTACAATGTAGTAATTCCAACTTTAGGTAAGCATGCCTGGTGAAATCTCAAACAGGGGTTCCTGGGTGGCTCAGTGGGGTAAGCGTCACTTAAGCATCAAACTCTTGGTTTCGGCACAGGTCACAATCTCCCAGTTCGTGGTTTCCAGCCCTGCATCGAGCTCTGCACTGACAGTTGTGGAGCCTGTTTGGGATTCTCTGCCTCCCTCTCTCTCTGCCCCTCCCTTGCTCACTCTCTCTCTCTCTCTCAAAATAAACAACTAAACATTTTTTTAAAAATCTCAAGTGGAGGCACAAGAAGACTTACACAAGAGTGTTCTCCAACATTGCTTGTAAATGAGAAACAACCTAAATTATGGACCGGGGGAGCAAATAAATAAAATGTGATATGAGGGATAGTCATGCAGTTGATTAGCACATAGCAGCTAAAAATGAGCCAGCTATATTAATTCACTTATGAGTGAATTAATACATATTGAGTACTTACTCAATGCCAAATACAGTACTGTTCTAGGTTCTGGGGATTTAGAGATAAGCAAGCCAAAACCCCTGCTGTCAGGGAGTTGACATCTGGATCCACACGTATCAGCACAGACAGAGGGCAGAAACACGTGGAAGGAAAAATGTCGGTTGTAAAACATGAAATGTGTAAGTCCTTAAATCTTCCACAAAATAATCTTACATGTCATTTATGTATACACACATGTAAATAAATACTTTTAATAAAGTTAGAGAACCCATAGAAAAATCATACATAATAGGGCTGCTTCTGGGAAGGGGAAGAAAGGAATAGCACTGAGGATGTAGGTCAAAGGGAACTTCAACCTTATCTGTAACTTTTTTTTTTAATTTTTAAGTTTTTGGGGGTGCCTGGGTGGCTCAGTCGGTTAAGCGTCTGACCCTTGATTTCAGCTCAGGTCATGAACTAACGGTTTATGAGTTCAAGCTACTTGCGATTTTCTCTCTCTCTCTCTCTTCTCCCACACACACTCACTTTCTCAAAACAAATAAATAAACTTTAAAAAGTTAAAAAAAATTAAAAAATAAATTATAAAAAATTTTAAGTAAGTTCTATGCCCAACGTGGGGCTTGAACTCACAACCCGGAGAATAAGAGCTGCATGCTCTACTGATCGGGTCAGCCAGGCATCCCTGTAACTTTTCTTTTTATTACAAAAAAGATAAGCTAATGCATCATAACAGTGACAACGGTCATGCTGGGTATTGGAAACACCCATATTTGTTGTATTCATCTCTGTACTTTATTCTTTGTTTTCTCCAAACTAAAGAACCTATGGCAAGGGAATTTAGAGTTTCAATGAACGGACATTACAGAGAAAAGTCCTGGATGAGTTGTGCTCAATCTAGAAATAAGAGAGATGCCACATCCTTTGAGGCAGAAGGGCAGAAGAAGCAATGGATGAAGAAAAATAGAAAAGATTGAGGGAAGGATAGGACATTGAAGGAGATTTACAGATGGCCTTAAACAACCAAGGGAGGAAACTCATTAGTGAATCTCCAAGAGAGTAATAAACGAGTACAGAGCAGCAGTAAGAACTAAAGGAAGTTTGGAAGCATGAATTTTTATTGACCTGAATCAGAATGGTTTCACGTCTTTCTCTAGCAAAACTTGATAGCCTAGGGGGAAAAAGAGAAATTAGTTGGCAATGGTGAACACGATTTAGGGAATGATATGGTGGGCACTTACCATATGTAAGCAAGGGACATACACTAGGATGCTAATTAAAGCACCCTTTAGGGGAGCCTGGATGGTTCAGTCGGTTAAGCCTTCGGCTCAAGTCACGATCTCACGGTTCATGAGTTTGAGTCCTGTGTCAGGCTCTGTGCTGACAGCTCAGAGCCTGAAGCCTGGAGCCTGCTTCGGATTCTGTGTCTCCCTCTCTCTCTCTGCCCCTCTCTCGCTCATGTTCTGTCTCCCTCTCTCTCAAAAATAAATAAACATTAATTTTTTTTTTAATAATAAAGCACCCTTTAAAGTTCTCAACTTGAGGGTCAGATTGGGCAAAGGAAAAACAGATCTGGAAAAAGCTTTGGCTCTCTTGGATTACGGGTTGGCAAGGCACGGCACACACACCAACCATTCTGTTCCCAGGCCACTGGCCGACATCGCTAATTGATTTTGGCATCCTTTCTTACCAGAACTAGATATGAGCCCAAAACCCTCCTCAATTCACTGCTCCAGCAGTCCGGTCTCAGTCGCTGAGAGTGAACAACCAATGTGAAAACCACTAGACAGACCCACACTAGACAGCAGGCTCAACCCAGGCAGGAAGCATGTCAGATTAATCTTTGACTCTCCAAGGGCTATACCTGGCACACAATAAACTCTCGCTCAAGAAATAATTATGGAAGAAGGAAGGGAAGGAGGGAGGGAAAAAAGGAGGCAGAGAATGGAGTCCCCCCCCCCCCCCTCCATGAAAACAAAGAACAGATTCAAAAGACCTGAAAGAAAAGGGAAAGCG
Organism: Panthera pardus; assembly: GCF_024362965.1. NCBI lineage: Eukaryota > Metazoa > Chordata > Mammalia > Carnivora > Felidae > Panthera > Panthera pardus. The sequence continues at coordinate 96,254,966 of NW_026526810.1, read as the reverse complement.
AAAAAAGGTTGTTTGGGGTCAGCATGGGGAGCTCAAAACTGGTGACCTTTGAAGTGGAACTGTTTCAAGCAGTGAAGAAAGTTAGAGGTTTGCCTCTTGTAAAGAATGAATAAAATACAAAATACTGTGAAACTCTAACTCTAAATTTTCTTCTGTGAAGTCTCCTCATTTCTTTCTTTTCTGTTCTTTTTTAAGTTTATTTGTTTTGAGGGGGCGGGCAGAGAGAGATGAAAAGAGAGAATCCCAAGCAGGTTCTGCACTGGGCTTAATCTTATGAACCCTGAGATCATGACCTGAGCCAAAATCAAGAGTCTGACGCCCACTGAGCCAGGAACCCCTCCTTTGTTTTAAAGAGTTCCCTTATAAGGTAGCTTAGAAAAAGTGAAATGTAGAGGTGAACTTCTCCTTGAGGCATAGTACTATCTCTCTCTCTCACTCTGTCTCTCTCTCTCTCTTTAAGTGAGCTCTACACCCAATGCAGGACTCAAACTCCACCCCAAGATCAAGAGTCCAGGCTCTACCCACTAAGCCAGCCAGGCACCCCAGCAGGGCACTCTTTAAATAAACTTGCCACCAAAACATTTAAAAATCAAGAGTTCAGTAATGTTTTGTTTACATAATACGGATTTTTATGAGAAAAAAAAATGCTTTCTGTCACACGGCTACAGAACTGTAGAATTTTCAGTTGACAAAAGTATGGGGTTTTTGTGTCAATGTTTTCCGTAAGAATCACGGAAAATGAGCTGAAATCTGGAAGAATACACAATGAAAGGAAAATGTTTCTCATTCTTCTGATTCTTAGCTTAAAGAGAAAATTGAGGCTACCTCAATTTTTTACCTCAAGTGCTTATTGTCCAAAATGCCTGACACTTTGTCATGGGGCAAAACTCACCAACCCTTCTTACCCACTACCTTACCTGTGGCGGAACCATAGTTTTGTCTGTTGATGTCAACTCAATAAGACTTGAGTGTGGAGGGAACTCTTTAGGGAATGTGGATAAATTATATAAAATAAAGGTAGGTATGTACATACAGTGGAATATTATCTGGTCTTAAAAAGGAAGGACATTCTCATACACACAACATGGATGAAGCTTAGAGAAATGACGCTGAGTATCAGACACAAAAGGCCACATATTGTACAATTCCACTTAAATGGGGTACAGAGTGCTCAAATTCATAGAGACAGAAAGTAGAATTGTAGTCACCAAAGGCTGGGGGAGAGAAGGGAGAATTATTATTTAATGAATGTGGTTTTGGCTCGGGAAGATGAAAATTCCCAAAGATGGATGATAGTGATTCACATCAATGTGAATATATTAACACCACCGAACGATACACCTAAAAGTGGCCAAAGTGGTTAAGTTTTATGTTATATATAGTCACATATATTTGACCACAATAAAAGTAAAATAAAATAACAATAAAAGTATCTACAACTATATTTTTAAAACCAAAGGAAACTGATTTTGACTCATTATAATATAAAGTAACTAAAAGACTGGGGTGCCTGGGTGGCTCAGTCAGTTAAGCGTCCCACTTCAGTTCAGGTCATGATCTCGCAGTCCAGGAGTTCGAGCCCCTGTGTAGGGCTCTATACTGACTGCTCAGAGCCTGGAGCCTGCTTCAGACTCTGTGTCTCCCTCTCTCTGCCCCTTCCCCGCTCATGCTCTCTCTCTCAAAAATAAATATTTAAAAACAAATTTAAAGTAACAAAAGATAGATTTTTTTCTCATGAAAACATTGTTAAGCTCAAAAAAAATACATTTATTTTATTTTTTACAGTTTATTTATTTATTTTGAGAGAGAGAGCAGGAAAGGGGCAGAGAGAGAGGGAAAGGAAGAATCCCAAGCAGGCTCTGCACTGTCAGCCAGAGCCAGACACAAGAGTTCAAACTCAACGAACTGTGAGATCATGACCTGAGCCAAAATCAAGAGTCAGATGCTTAACCGACTGAGCCACCCAGGTGCTCTAAATACATTTATTTTCAATGGTCATTAACATCTTGGCCCCAAATTCACTTGATGGAAAAGAAAACTGGATAGGAGAGTTAATAAGAAACTGCCATCTGAGTGTGAGTTAAAAAGGAAAAGAATGATGACAGATACCCCACATGTTCAAGAATAATGCACTGGGTGGACCTGGAAGCTTTGGAGAAATTAGACTGGAATTTGACGGAAGCTACATCATCTTTTTTTTTTTTAAATCATTAAGTTAAAATGTTTATTTTGGTCATTAGGAAAAATTAAAGGTAGAAACACCGAAAAGGAGACTTTTTTTTTAACATGGAGATTGTTAAAGTGAGGATAGAAAAGTAAATGATATTAATGCGTTAGCGTTCTGTTTTCTTGGCCTAAAATTATTCCACATGTGAAAAGATTCCCAACTCTGTCAATAACTATAGGAAACTGATGATGGCTCAACCCCCCCTCCCCCGCTCAGCACCCCCACAAAAAAATAAAATCAAATCTGAGCAAGTGGCTACACAGTGTTCTCAGCGGCTTTGTTACTCTGAGAAATGCAGAGGGTCGGCGGAAATTATCTTGTAATGAGCAATCCATCTGGCTGCACCTAAAAATGGAATAAAAATGCCACCCTTGACTTTTCCATGGTAGTAAATTAAAGCCTAATGTATAGTTCTAATTGCTAACATTTTCTCTCTAATTATGGTTCAGTTTGGCTAGGATTTCCGACAATCCCCTTGTTCCCCTAAAGCAAACACCAGAGAATGTTCTAACCCCACTGGTGGCATTTATTAATAACCCCCTTGACAGAAGAAAAAAAAATCATTATTCTATATTAGAAGGGAAAAGATTTTCCTAGAGAAAGCTAATTGATAAAAAAAAAAAACTATTCAGACACTATAGAGGATTTAATTTTAGAGAGGGGGAAAAATACAATAGTGTCAAATAAAAACAGGCTCATGCATAGGATAATGCTGCCTGGGCACTGTTTGGGGTACCAGCTAGGGAAAAACAACTTGATAAATGTATGAAAAAATATCCATGCATACTCATATACTCGGATGAAGAGATGAGAGGAAGAGAGCTCTCTTGTGAAGGATTCTTACTTTATGCCTCCATGAAAGAGATAAGATGTGATAAGTTGGTTTCTATAGATGGCAAATACAAACACACACATACAAAATGGTTGGGAATGTTTCCACGTTCTTCTATTTAATCTCTTTCTTTTTTATTAAAAAAAAAAAGCATTATTCCTTTTAAACTAATGTACAAATACATGCTAAATACAAATCAGTATTTATCTATAGGTCTAGGTCTCATCAAACAGTATACAGCGTTCTGAGTGACAATTAATAATTCAGAAATACTAAACAAAAGTAAGATTTCTGATATACTGAAAGGAGGCATGGTAGAAAAAAAGAAATGCGCTGCAAAAGATTATTTCCGAAAGCTACACTCCAAAGTGCGCCAGGAGAAAATAGAAATACAAGTTTACAAAGCAAAGCAGAGGTGACCAAGGGCAAGGAGGGAGTGGGGGCAGGGGGGTGGGGGTGAGAAGGGGTGGAAGCGGTGGCCCCTGGTACAAACACCCCTAATGCACAGTCTACACAGAGTGCAAACCCAGTGTCAAAACCAACTGAAATCTCATCTGCCTTTCAGTGTCATCATGCACTGCCCATTCCAAGTGATATCAGGAGTAAAATGCTTCTCTCTGCAAAAATCCTGTTTGTCTTAAGTTCTAAGCAATTTCTGAGGTTACTGTCAACTTTTAATTATGTTATGTGTACATTTCAAGTTAGCACATTTTTGTTTCTTTTTTTTTTAATTTTTTTTAACGTTTATTTATTTTTGAGACAGGGGGAGACAGCATGAACGGGGGAGGGTCAGAGAGAGAGGAGACACAGAATCTGAAACAGGCTCCAGGCTCTGAGCTGTCAGCACAGAGACCGACGCGGGGCTCGAACTCACGGACCGCAAGATCATGACCTGAACCGAAGTCGGACGCTTAACCGACTGAGCCACCCAGGCGCCCCACATTTTTGTTTCTTAGGCCTTATAATCACTGCACGTTCCATAGAAGTTAATTTGGGAAACTACCAGGTGCACTGTCCCGGACCCACACAGACTTAGCCTCACATGTTTGTTACTGCCACAGACAAATACGTAAGTACAATATTTCCTCTTTTGTCAAAAAATGCATTAATGTGTTTTAAAACTATTAATCCAGGGGCGGCTAGCTGGCTCAGTAGGAGGAGCACACAGCTCTTGATCTCAGGGTCGTGAGTTCGAGCCCCATGTTGGGTGTAGAGATCACTTAAATAAATAGAAACTTTTAAAAAAAATTATTAAAAAGACACATAAAACTATTAATCCATTTTTCATTTTTGTATTGTAATCTCTATTGTATTTATAATCATTTTTCCTTCACTTGTACAACTATAAACACAAAGTATGATTAAAAAATATTCAGTGTCTTCATTTCTTTTCTGGACATTATTATTATTATTTGCTTCATTTCATAATTTTTACAAAACATAATTTTGTTGTGTAAGACAAGAAAAGTATGAACAAGTGATCTGCTCCAGGTATCAAATATGCTATGTGCTCTACTAAAGCAAAGAAAATAAATTATATCATCTGAATGATTGGAAGATAAGGTCTTCTGCTTAAATAATCTAGCTAATGGCTTTCTAATAGATTGTCAATTCTCATAAAATGATAATGAAAAGCAAAAAACAAATAAAACTAGATTGTGTCCAAATAATTCTTTCTTTGATAAATAGAAAGGTCTTTCACTGACAAATTATTATTGTGATCAATGATCACATCAACTATTGTTGTATATGTATGCAGAAATGCTCACAAGTAGAAGCATTAGGTAATACAATGATAGCAGAGAATTAAGAAGTTAAAAAGAAGGCTTTTAGTGAATGCTGTTTAATGCACACTTCCATCTCTCAAAGACTATAAAAGTTGTCTTCAGTTTACTGTGATCAGTCTCAAAATTTTCATCACCCTGACATGTCATTTCAAAGAGTACTTTTTATTTAAAAAGAAAGGAAGGAAGGAAGGAAGGAAGGAAGGAAGAAAGGGAACGAAACAAGGAAAGAAAGAAGGAAAGAAGGAAAGAAAGAAAGGAAGAAAGAAAGAAAGAAAGAAGGAAAGAAAGGAAGAAAGAAAGAAAGAAAGAAAGAAAGAAAGAAAGAAAGAAAGAAAAAGAAAAGAAAAAAAGAATTGTCACATTTACCATTGTCCTCAATGCGATTTATGTTTCATGAACTAACTGATATTTTAGGTCTTTCGTAATACGGAAAACTTGGTCCCTCCAAATCAGCTGATTACATAAATTCTTTTGCAACTCTTTGTGGATCCATGCCATGATGAAGATCCCTGGAACACTCACGGATAAGTCTGTGAGGCAAAATAACTCCAACGAGAAATTACAGACGATTTGATGGAAAGATGTCAGCGGTCTGCCATTCAGATCGCTTTGAATTTACTTTTCAGTTGTTGCTGCAAGCCAATTACTACTGGTCAAGTGTAGGCTGTGGACCTGGGTCAGGTTTTCACAAGGGCTTCTATTTTCTACCCCAGTAGCCTCAGGCACAAATAGGCACCTACAGATTCATTTGGGCATCAATGGAGTGGCATAAAGCTCAGTATTCATGCTGAAGCTGCATTAGCTACACAAATCTGACATCCTGTCAACACATTGACCCAAATTTGTATATGCAAAGGTTTGCCTTAGCAACCTGGGCAGCTATGGAAGGGGATCTCCTCTGAAAGGAAGCCCACTCCTTGGGGGAGGAGATGCTTCCTCAAAACCCCGTCTTTATCAAATTTCTCACCTAAAGAGACATTCATTGCATTTCATCACGATTCACAACTTCCATAAATAGTACCACGTGGTTTTCATTGCAACTGTTGCTGGCTAGGAAGAAAACAACAGCCTAAGCCAAAATAACAATCCCGTCAGGCCCCAAACTAAGTAAGCGCTGTGGATCTAGGAAAAAGCACACGGTAGGTACTCATGAAGACAGGTGCTTATGAATAAACCTATTCAATAACAATACTGAATACAATTCAATAAACATAGTCACCTCGTTAGTCTACCATTAGTCACCATTAGACTACATGCATGTATGCATATGAAGTCAGACCATCATCAAAAGTCTAAGTGTGATAGATTCCAAGTGAGTGGTATGGAAAAGTAAGTGTTCGACATGTGCATAAAAAAAGAGAAATCTCTGCAGATTGGGGAGGTAGGTGGGCAGGTTTGCATGCTTTAAAATGAGTCTTGGATTCATTGGAACATTAAATTGGCCAGCGCACGGTATGAACTATAAAAAGCTTTATGAAAAGTAAAAGTTTTGAGTGGACAATAGCAATGCCTCCTGACTATGTTAAAGCACGGTATCTTTCTATTTAATGCTAATACTTCTATGTTAAATCATATTCAGTTACTGGCCCCTAAGATTTCCAAGTAGTTTTCAGATCTTCTCTCATAAAGTGAATTATTCTGTATTTTCCACTCGAATCACAAATGATTACTCCACCTTCTTACTGGGCATAAAGTGACAATGTTCCTTTTGTGCCTTCCACAAGTGGAGCGTGCCCCTTCATCCATCGCCCTGAAGAGAAGGTTGACATGTTCCTCACTTCACTACTAAATCAACGCCCCCCCCCCCATCACCCTCCAACTTCAAAGTTGTGAAATCTGTGCCATCTTTTCTTGCCACCCTTCCCCTTGTCACCCCTGCCACTGACCACCCTCAGGCACTTTGCTCCAAATGTCTTGATCCCACCCCTGCCATTCCTCAGTGACTCATGGGGCCTATTGATCTCTTCAACTTATCGCTACTCCTTTCTCTTCTTTCCATTCACGTAAGGACTCCTAATTGTAATTTTTACTATGTTGTCCAGAAAACACAACTGGGAGCCATTTGCCATCACCTCCAAATTTAGAACTTCTGTGTGATTAAAAAAGATTTTTTTTAAGGTTTACTTATTTTGAGAGAGAGAGAAAGAGAGAGAGACAGAGTATGAGTGGGGGAGGGACAGAGAGAGAGGGAGACATGGAATCCAAAGCAGGCTCCAGGCTCTGAGCTGTCAGCCCAGAGCCCAACACGGGGCTCAAACTCATGGACCGAGAGATCTCATACCTGAATCCAAGTCAGACGCTTAACTGACTGAGCCACTCAGGCGCCCCTGTGTAATTTTTCATTAGTAACAACTTAGTAACTACTAAAATAAAACTAGTCAATATTAAAATAAAATTCTTTTTTGCTGATTAGTGACTAATTAAATAGGATTCATTTTCATGTATGTCTAAAGCCATAAATTGGGGTCTCTGGCCACACTTAAGCTGCAGCACGGTGGATGACAGGAGAAGGAGGTGGGAGAGAGATGGGGTTTGAACTCAGAAGATCTGAGTTTAATTCCCAGGGTTACCACTTAATGGTACTGTGAACTTTGACAAATCATTTCTTAGTATTCGTATCTGTAAAGTAGGGATAATGAAAATATTAGCTCAGGATCACTGAATGCTATCAAAAGAGGAAATACACGTGACAGTAATTTATACATTTTAACAAATGGTAGTTGTGGTTACTTCACAATATTTGACTGAATAAAATTTAACATAGTGGCTAAAGCTATGGTTTCTAGGCCAGACTGCCTGGATTTAAGTACCATTTCCCCCAGTTACTAGATTTGTGACCATGGGACTCCTTTAACTCCTCCAAGCCTTAGTTTCCTCCTCTGTAAAAAAGGATAGTACCTATTTTTTTTTTAAATTTTTTTAACGTTTATTTATTTTTGAGACAGAGAGAGACAAAGCATGAACGGGGGAGGGTCAGAGAGAGGGAGACACAGAATCTGAAACAGGCTCCAGGCTCTGAGCTGTCAGCACAGAGCCTGACGCGGGACTCGAACTCACGGACCGCGAGATCATGACCTGAGCCGAAGTCGGCCGCTTAACTGACTGAGCCACCCAGGCGCCCCAGGATAATACCTATTTAAAAGCGTGTTGTGAGGCTTAAGTGAGATACAATGCAGAGCATTTATAGCACCATCTGGAAAATTGTAAAATACTAACAAATGTTCATTCATTCATTTACTCCGCAAACATTTATTGAGTGCCTACTCTATGCCAGACCTATTCTAGGACTAGGGGTACAGTACAGAATGCAAGAACAACAAAAAAGTCCTCACTGTCATGGTATATCTTAGCTGGGGTGGGGAAAGTTTTATTATAATTACAAATAATCAAATAAATATAATTGGAGGTGATACATGTTATGGTGAAAGAAAACAGGGCAATATGTCACAGGATGACTGAGAATCTCTGTTATTACTAATCAGAAGTGAGTTACTACTACAACTCGTATTACTACCTGACTCTTCCTTCTCTACACAGTTCGGGCACTTCTTAGGCATGAGCTCCACTTGTGCTAAGAGAGACGTAAACACTTTTAAGGCATTTCCCCTCCTAGCAACATGTAAGAACAATAAGATCCCCAAACAATATTGGAAATCTGAGCACCCTGTGATGAAGTTACAGTTTGTAGTCAGAGAGATGGACTAAGAACTCAACTTTAATCACACTTAAACCTACACAGGATTCTGAAAGTCAATCTTTTATATATGGAACTCCAATACTTTTCAAATCAACATATGGGCATTAAGCAATTACTGCAGGAATGTCCCTACAGGAGACATAAAGTGATCCAAGAAAATAATTCATGTCAATCAAGAAATTAATAATCAACTTCGGAAAAGAAATGATAGTACCATATTTAAAGTTAAATAACTAAGTTAAATAACCTAAAAGATTTTAATTACATTTCAAACTAACAATAAAAGGGGCATCTGGGTGGCTCAGTCAGTTAAGCATCTGACTTCAGCTCAGGTCATGATCTCACAGTCCTTGAGTTCGAGCCCCGCGTCAGGCTCTGTGCTGACAGCTCAGAGCCTGGAGCCTGCTTTGGATTCTGTGTCTCCCTCCCTCTCTGCCCCTCCTCACGCTCTGTCGCTCTCTGCCTCAAAGATAAATAAAAACATTAAAAAATATAACAATAAAAATCACTAACTACCAAACCAATCATTTGAATAGGTTAATTCAAAAGAGAGAATAACATCTTTAACTTAAGTAGGGAGGAGAAACTGACATTTGAAAAACTGTGAAGAAGAGAGTATTTCAAGTGGACAGAATAGTTTAAACACATGTCTGTTGACAGCTGAGCTGAGCGTTAACTACATTCCAAGTAGAATGAGTGAAGCTATTTGCCTACAGACGCATTCAGAAAAAGGCAGCATCAGAATCTCGAGGGGGAAAAAAACATGAATGAAATAAAAGTTCACATGCAGTAAAAATCTGCACCTTGAGAATGTTTATTTTGTCTGTCTATAATGGAAATAAAGAAAGGACATGAAAAGGAAAAGCAAGTCAAGCAGAAGGAGAGCAAAGGGAGAATATACTAAGAGATTAGATTCTTCTACATCTTTTTTTTTAAGTTTATTTATTTATTTTGAGAGGGAGGGAGGAGAGGGGCAGAGAGAGGAGGGAGAGAGAGCGAATCCCAAGCACGGTCTGCAACAATAGCACAGAGCAAGACGTGGGGCTCGAGCTCACGAACCATGAGACAATGACCTGAGCCCAAGTCAGATGCTTAACTGATGGAGCCACCCAGTCACCGCAAAACTCTTGTATACATCTTTTTAAAAATCTTTTTTTTTTTTTTTTAATTTTTTTTTTTTCAACATTTTTTATTTATTTTTGGGACAGAGAGAGACAGAGCATGAACGGGGGAGGGGCAGAGAGAGAGGGAGACACAGAATCGGAAACAGGCTCCAGGCTCCGAGCCATCAGCCCAGAGCCTGACGCGGGGCTCGAACTCACGGACCGCGAGATCGTGACCTGGCTGAAGTCGGACGCTTAACCGACTGCGCCACCCAGGCGCCCCTTAAAAATCTTTTTAATGTTTATTTTAGTTTTGAGAGAGAGGCAGAGACAGAGTGTGAGTGGGGGAGGGGAAAAGAGAGAAAGAGGAAGACACAGAATCCAAAACAGGCTCCAGGATCTGAGCTCTCAGCACAGAGCCCGACACAGGGCTCGAACTCATGAACCACGAGATCAAGACCTGAGCCGAAGTTGGCGCTCAACCGACTGAGCCACCCAGAGGCCCCAAATTCTTGTACATCTTAAGGTAGAATATTGTGTCGTCATAAAGCATCATTATGCAGACTTTGCAGAAACCTCAGGAAATGTTTGTGATATCGTGGCAAATGAACAAATCAAAACTTGCCATGTTTCTCTACTATCAACGCATGCTAATGAAGAAACTATTTACAAAGGCTATTAACAAAGGGTGACGGGAAGCCAACAAGGGATGGCATGGCGAGGGGCCACTGGGCTCTAACAGTGGAGAGCCAAGACCTGTTCCAGAGTTGAAGGAGCAGGGGCAGGGAGCAGGTGTGGGTTGTGGGAAGCTGGAAAGAGCTGTAGCATGGGAGGGGCTCAGCAGCAGAAGCTGTGGCCTTAGGTAGAGTAGGGCAGCCACTGCCAGAAGCAGAGAGGGTGCCAGGAGAGTAAACACCCTGACTTCTCCCTCCTCTGGCCCTGTGATCTCCCACTGATGCCTCCTATTCATAGTTCCCAAAGAGAAGCAAGGCCCGACAAGGAAGCCTGAATAATGTAGTTCACAGAGGTCAGCCTCCCCCTGCCTCCCAGACAAGGAAAGAGAAAGTGAAGGAAAGCAGAGAACTAGTGTGGAGGGGCAAATATACGTGCATGTCTGTAAGTGTGTGTGTGGGAGTGTGTGCTCACACACACGCAGGCGCATGTGCTGATGCATGTAGATTGTTCTGGGGAGCGGACTAGTTGGGGGTAGAGGATATGAAGGTAAGAAAATCAATTAGCAAGAGACTACAGCAGGGCCACATTATGACATTCGTGGGCCTGAGGCACCTTTGTCTTTGTGGCACTCTTCCTCCAATTAAAAAAAAAAAAAAGTTTCAAATTCAATTTTAAATTGCATCAATATAAGGAAAAATATAATTCATCCTGGATTATATCAATTTTTCATTTCTGGTTTAAAAAACAATTTAGGGCTATCTGGGTGGCTCAGTCGGTTAAGCATCCAACTTCAGCTCAGATCACGATCTCACGGTTCGTGAGTTCGAGCCCCGCGTCGGGCTCCCTGCTGTCAGTGCAGGGCCCACTTCAGATCTTCCGTCTCCCTCTCTCTCTGCCCCTCCCCTGCGAACACTGTCTCTCTCAAAAAGAAATAAACAGGGGCACGTGGGTGGCTCAGTCGGTTAAGCGTCCGACTTCGACTCAGGTCACGATCTTGCGGTCCGTGAGTTCGAGCCCCGCATCGGGCTCTGGGCTGATGGCTCGGAGCCTGGAGCCTGCTTCCAATTCTGTGTCTCCCTCTCTCTCTGCCCCTCCCCCGTTCATGCTCTGTCTCTCTCTGTCTCAAAAGTAAATAAACGTTAAAAAAATTAAAAAAAAAAAGAAAGAAACATTTAAAAAATAATTTAAAAAAACTTTTAAACATTTTCATGGGCCCCTAAAATTACTGCTGTAGGCACTTGTGTCCACTGTGCCAAATGAAGAGGTAGGTCCTGGACCACAGAAGATCAGACATGAGAGGTTAACACCTGACCTGAATGGTGGAGTTCTAATAGAGAACAGAAAAGACATTCAAGAGAGTTCATGGAGGGGCTTATTAACAAAGTTTATTTACCAGAGGCTGGAAAAAGCTGCAGAGGAGCTGTCCTTAGGAGGTACATGGCTTTGACTTGAGGGACACAGCTGGCCTGGAATAACATAGCAGGGAAGAAGCCAGGATTATAAATAACAGGTCCTTGCTCTTCTCCTCTCTTCCCCACTGACTGAGCCCAACCAAAAGCCAAGGGCATGACCAGTGCTGATGCTGTTCACACATGCTCATTTCCCAGGGCAGAGCACTGTTGGGAGGGCAGATCTGCAGGACCCGTCGGAAGCTATGGACAGAGGTGGTCTCTCTAGCGTTGGCTTGGGCTAACCTCAGCCATGATTCTTGGTGTCAGAATCAAGGAGAGGGCTTGTTAAGCAAGATTGCTTACTCCCACAACCCAACCCACTCCCTGCCTGAGTTTTGGATTCAGTTGGTCTGGAAGTAGGTCTTAGAATTTGAGGTCCAAGAATTTGCCTCCCTAATAAGTTCCCAAGTGATGTTGATCTAAATAAAGAGCGAGCTTTGAGAACCGCTGTCATAGTGTGTTCTCCATAGACCCTTCAGCCATACATGTTATAATTGATCACCACATATTCAAGCATTTAGCATAGCACTCGATAACATAAAAGGTACTGGGGGCATCCAGGTGGCTCAGTCAGTTAAGCATCCAACTCTTGAGACAGGCTCAGGTCATGATCTCAAGGTTCCTGGAATTGAGCCCCTAGTCAGACTCTGCACTGACAATGTGGAGCCTGCTTAGGATTCTCTCTCTCTCTCTCTCTCTCTCTGCCCCTCCTCTGCTCAAGCTCTCTCTCTCTCTAAATAAATAAATAAATAAATAAATAAACATTTTTTAACATAATAGGCACTGAATAAATATCTGATTAATTAATAAATGAACAACTAACCCAAATAAAACTTTAAACAAAGCAAATTCTCCTGACTCAATCATCTATAAAGCACTCAACAATCCATGACGTACATTGAGATGGTAGCCAGGCAAACACAACAGACCTGAAAGAACAACAGCTGTTCTGACTTCTCCCTCCTCTAGCTGGCAGCATCTTCTAAGTCAGGGCTCTGTCCTGGACCCCTTCAAATCTTCTCAGAGATTGTCACAGAGGCCTCTTTACTATGTTAACATATGCTTCAAATGTTGTATTCAGCATGAACAGCATAGTGAACAACTCCATCATTGGTGTTTCCTTAGTATATTAAAAATAATCATTCAGGGGCGCCTGGGTGGCTCAGTTGGTGAAGCGTCCGACTTCGGCTCAGGTCATGATCTTGCGGTCCGTGAGTTCGAGCCCCACGTCGGGCTCTGTGCTGACAGCTCAGAGCCTGGAGCCTGTTTCAGATTCTGTGTCTCCCTCTCTCTCTGACCCTCCCCCGTTCATGCTCTGTCTCTCTCTGTCTCAAAAATAAATAAACGTTAAAAAAAAATTAAAAAAAAAAATAATCATTCATCCATCAAATACTAAGTTACAGGGCTAAGGGTCATTGGAGATGCTAGTCCCTGGGGAAACAAAGATGAATGACTTCTGTCCTAAGAGCTCGCAGTCTAATGGGGAAAACAGATATTTATACAGAAAAACTGTAGTAAAGATTATCTTAGGAGTACACTGTGGTAAATATAGAAGTATAAATAGTAGGCTAGGAGCAGAAAAGAGGAAGGAGGCAACTCTGCCTAAGAGCTTCAGGAAAGCTTCACAGAAGTGACTCTGGGGCACCTGGGTAGCCCAGTCAGTTCAGCATGTCGGCTCAGGTCACGAACTCACCGTTCACAGGTTCGAGCCCCACATCGGGTTCCGCATGCTGACAGTGTGGAGCCTGCTTGGGATCCTCTCTCTCTCTCCTTCTTTCTCTGCCCCTACCCCGCTCACTCTCTCTCTCTCTCAAAGTAAATAAATAAACTTAAAAATAAAATGAAATATTTTTTAAGTGATTTTGAGGTTGGTATTCAATGATGAATAGAGGTTTTCTAGATTTGTAAATAGGAAAAAAACATCCAGACAGAAAGCCTAGCTGTGTAAACATGCAGTAGTAGAAAATTAGTGAGAGCTGAGTGTGAATGCTTGCACAGTAAATTGAGGAGGGCTAGGTAGAAATTGACAAGGGATAAAGCCAGACAGGTTGAGTCTATAGGGAGTCAGGTTGTATTCAGTCCCTGAAAGACAGACTCAAAAGGGGCAACTCCTCCGTCTTCTCTAGGACGCCTTCCCTAAGGGGGATGAACCACCCCCCGCCCCAGGCTCCCACAGCACAATCTACACACTTTTTAGATTGAAATGATCTGTCATGCTTGCAACTTTCCTACTAGACCATAAGCTCATCAAGGGCAGAAACTCTTACTCACTTTTCAGCACATGGTCTGGTATATGGTAAGCAATGAATAAATGTTTGCTGAACCGAGGGAGCTGAGGAGGTCTTTCTAGCCTGAGATGTGTAGTGGGGAGGTCTCCAGCTGGTGTGTTTAGCCCCACCTAAGGACAGATGCTGGGCTTTTCTTTCTCTCCCTTCCTCTCTTCTCTCCTACCATTCATTCCACCAAATATCTGGAACCCCATCTGCCAGCTGCAGGGCTCTGAATATGCCGAGATTTGGGAAGGGGAAGGGGTGTTGTCCATAGCAGATAAATTAAACAGAATAGCTGTTGTTCTTCCATTTCTTTGGGGTTTTTTTTTCTTTTGGGATTTCTTTCCAATAAGGAAGAAGCAGGAAATCTAAGTGCTCCTGCGGTGTGTCAGAAAGTTGAGGGGTAGAAAAGTATTGAAGACTTGAGTGATAAGTAAGATTAAAGAAGCTTAAAAAAAGTGGGGAGGGGGAAGGTATTCCCAGGCCTCGATAAACTCAACCATCCATTTTCTCTGCTCTTCAGTCCAGGGTTGTGAGAAGATGCAAAAAACATATGCAGAATTGTGCTGATTTCTCACTGTAGCACCACATGTGAAATGATGCCTGGGCACATTTTAAACACCAATTTTACTTATTTATTGTTTTAAAAAACATTCTCTTTTTTAAACAATTTTTTAAGGTTCATTTACTTTGCGAGAGAAAGAGCATGAGCAGGGGAGGGGCAGAGAGATAAAGAGAGAGAGAAACCCAAAGCAGGCTCCATGCAGCCAGTGCAGAGCCTGATGTGGGGCTCGAACTCACGCAACCGTGATCATGACCTGAGCCGAAATCAAGAGTTGGACACTTAACCGACTGAGCCACCCAGATGCCCCCCAATTTTATTTTATTTTATTTTATTTTATTTTATTTTATTTTATTTTATTTTTTTAACGTTTATTTATTTTTGAGACAGAGAGAGACAGAGCATGAGCAGGGGAGGGTCAGAGAGAGAGGGAGACACAGAATCCGAAACGGGCTCCAGGCTCCGAGCTGTCAGCACAGAGCCCGACGCGGGGCTCGAACTCACGGACCGCGAGATCATGACCTGAGCCGAAGTCGGCCGCTCAACCGACTGAGCCACCCAGGCGCCCCCAATTTTATTTTTTTTTAAAGAACACTATTTATTTATTTAAGTGAGCTTTATTTATGCCCAGCATGGGGCGTGGAGTCCCAACCCTGGGACAAGAGTTGTGCATGCTTTACTGAATGAGTCAGCCAGGCTCCCCTTAAACACCTATTTTTTAAATTTAAATTTTAATTTTAATTTTAATTATGTATGTATATATGTACGTATGTATTTATGTTTTAAGAGAGAGAGAGCGCGAGCAGAGGAAGGGCAGAAAGAGAGGGAGACACAGAATCCGAAGCAGGCTCCAGGCTCAGAGTTGTCAGCACAGAGCCTGACTCGGTGCGCCAACTCACAAACGTTGAGATCGTGACCTGAGCCTAAGTGAGACGCTTAACTGACTGAGCCACCCAGGCATCCCAAGGCACCAATTTTAAATGTGAACTGAAGCAGTTAGTTACGACTCAGCCTAACTCATCTCTCTTCTGAAGAACCATTTAAGCTCTTTCCTAAGATTAACTGTCATATAACTGAAGACTGTAAACAATAAAGTGTAAAACTTACTTTTTCTTTAGAACTGGATATAACCACATCAACAAAGCACTGCTAGAAGTGTTTTAAAAACCTGAGCTGTCTGAATTTACTCCTTTATAAGTTGTGTAACTTCTACTATGCTCAACTATATGCATACGGACTGTTCCTCACAAAGGGAATCCAGCTGAGGCGATTCAGTCAGTATACTGACTATACTCTCCTTTCCTTCCTATGCTGCATTCTCTTCTGAAAAAAATGGGCTGAAATCTCAATGATGATGCCACCATTCATTGCCATCTCCATCACATTTCTGGAATATGAGTATCCCTAGAAACAGTGCTAAGGCAAATGTTATGATGGAAGGCTTTATATTGGGAGGTATAACGCCAGGGTACTAAAAGTGAGGGAAAAGAAGAAGTGAGGCAGAGAAGAAAGAAAAGCAGGTAAAACATGATCCACGGTGAATTGACCACAGCATAATAAGAAAACCCAGCCATTGAATGATGGGAGACATCTTCCAGGCAGGGAGCATGGAACTGCCTGTTAGTCCCAATCTCTCACTGGTTAAAGTGAGAGAAAAACACTTCTTGTTAACCAGCTCCACTGGCTATCTGCCTAGCAATCCAAATCTGATACCCCAAGATGTAGTGATGCATCTGGGTCCACAAGTGACGGGACAAGCCAGAGTCTCTGTGAGTATTACAGGATGAGGTCTGGCTACCGGAACTGCTATGACTCCCAATGCGGGGAGTCATAGGCCAGAACTAAGAAAGTTTTAGAACCTCCAGCCGTTTTAGAAGACAAGGCACTAACAATAGTGGTGGCCAGGTTGCCTATTGAACAAGCAGAGGAGCGTCGGGAAGGCACACAGGCCAAGCAATTCTAGGGAGGTCCATAAAATGGGTCTGAAACACACGGAGTCAATGGATATTGCTACCAAAAAACTACAAAATAACTAAAATCTCATCTCTCCTCAGTGCTTGCTAACATGAAAACACAGCAAAATTCCTGTTTTTGATGACTCAATCCCATAAGAAAAGTTAACCAAGGTAGGCATTTCCATACGTTTACATGGGAAAGCTATCAATGATGATAAGGCAAATAGGCACAGAATGCCACAGCAGTGTGTTCATATAAGACAAAAGGGGCTTATTATGATCACCCACTGGGAAAAGGAAATAGCTTTGTTTTATAGAATGACGATCATTATATTTGGATTTACATGGAGTTAACATTTACCTGATCACTCATAAGTAGTTTATTTCTAGACTATTATGTCAAGGAAATTTGTCACACAATCTCAAAACTCACAAACTCACAAAGCCATAGTTGCCTCACCATGCACAAACAACATAACACACACACACACACACACACACGTACACGCACATACACACATACACACACACAGACAGTATGGTGCAGGTTTCCTCCACTGCATCAAAGTAGAGCATTCCTATGGAATCTTTTGTAAATGAAATGGCACTAAAAGAAGTGATTACCAGGAATTCAGATGAAAAACTTTTGAGCATTCTCAGACCTGAACGCTATACACTCTCTTAAGACTTTCCTGATACCTTAGAACACATCTTGCTAATGGATGCACAAAATAAATCGAGATAAAGCACAGATGCTCACAGACACTGTTCAAAGCTCTGGCCAACTTGGCGTTGAGATGCTAAGTGTAGTTCCCAGAGAAGGAGCTTGACAGGGCCATCCTTGCTGCTTGGGGTACACGCTACCTCTGTAAGGCCTCCCTGCAAAACAAATGTTGAATGTTGTTTTCACTTTTCACCTTTTTCCATAAAAGCAAGAATCCTCTTTGAATTTCTTTTTGGTTAGGGAAAACAGGCGCTAATGCAGGCTTTTCCTAAAAGCAAAGTAGAGAACATTAGAAAAGCAGGGGATACCTAAGTGATGGTTATGTTAATTAGCTTGATGGTCGTGATCTTTTCACAATGTATAAATTTGTCAAAACATCAAGTTATAGGGGTACCTGACATTTAAAAAATGTTTTTTAAAAAAGGAGCACCTGGGTGGCTGAGTCGGTTAAATGTCTGACTTCCGCTCAGGTCATGATCTCACGGTTGGTGGGTTGGAGCCCCACGTCAGGCTCTGTGCTGACAGCTCAGAGGCTGGAGCTTGCTTTGAATTCTGTGTCTCCCTCCCTCTCTGCCCTTCCCTCTCTCTGTCTCTCAGAAATAAATAAACATTTTTAAAAAGTTATAGGGATACCTGGCTGGCTCAGTGGGTAGAGCATGTGATTCTTGATCTTGGGGTAAGTTTGAGCCCCACGTTGGGTGTAAAGATTACTTCAAAGTAAAATCTTTTTAAAAAATCAAGTATGGGCCCCTGAGGGGCTCGGTCAGTTAAGTGTCCCACTCTTGATTTCCTCTCAGGTCATAATCCTGAGGTGGTGAGATGGAGCCCTTCTTCAGCCTCCCCACTGGGCAAGGAGTCTGCTTAGGATTCCCTTTCTCCCTCTCCTTCTGCCCCTCCCCCCCTCAAAAAAATAAAAATAAAGGGGCACCTGAGTGGCTCAGTTGGTTAAGTGTCTGACTTTGGCTCAGGTCATGATCTCGTGTTGGTTGAGTTCAAGACCCAAGGGAGGCTCTGTGCTGATAGCTTGGAGCCTGGAGCCTACTTCCGATTCTGTGTCTCTCTCTCTCTGTCTGTCTGCCCCTCCCCCGCTGACACTCTGTCTCTCAAAAATGAATAAACATTAAAAATTTTTTAAAAAATTAAAAGTAAAAGTAAAAAACAATAAAGTTGTAAACTTTCAATATATACAATCTTTATATGCCAATTATATCTCAATAAAACTTTAAACAATATGTAATCAAAATTTTTAAGTAAGTTCTATGCCCAGTGTGGTGTTTGAACTCACAACCCTGAGATCAAGAGTTGCATGCTTTACAGGCCGAGCCAGCCAGGCACCCAAATAAATTAATTTTTTAATGAAAAAATAATGGTTGTTTATTTTTTTTTAAATTTTTTTAACGTTTTATTTATTTTTGAGACAGGGAGAGACAGAGCATGAACAGGGGAGAGTCAGACAGAGAGAGACACAGAATCTGAAACAGGCTCCAGGCTCTGAGCTGTCAGCACAGAGCCCGACGCAGGGCCCGAACTCACGGACCGAGAGATCATGACCTGAGCCGAAGTCGGCCGCCCAACTGACTGAGCCACCCAGGTGCCCCATAATGGTTGTTTAATAGACACTTGTTATGTATGTAGTTTGAACACAGTTTAGGATAGGGTAGGATAGGATATGATAGGAAAGGGTATGATTGAATAGTTTGGACAAAAATTTGTCCATGTGTTATGACCACGCCTTATACAATATATACGTTTACTTCTTTTTCATGTAGGTCAATGTGGAAACAACTTAAGGCTGGTGTGACAGTTCCTTGGTCATCTGCAATCTAGACTACTCTCACTTTCACTCTACTAACTCCCAAGTGTGGCGTTGACTACATAGTCTAAGACGACAACTCAGCCATCACATCTACCTTCTAAACAACTAGATGGACAAAAGCAGTGGAGGGACAAAAGGGAGAAGGACACCACTTCCTTTAATACCACTTCTTAGAAGTTATACACATCATTCCCTCCATGGCCCATTGTCCAAAAGCCAGTCATATAGCCATGTGTAGCTCTAAGGAAGACTGAAAAATTTTGCCTTTTTCCTGGATACTCTTATGTCCAGATAAAAATCTGGAGCTATTACCACAGAAGAAAGGGATCTCACAGGACAAGTACCCTTTGTGCCACAGCCTGGGTTTCTTAATTGAAGATCATTCAAAGATCCCAGAGCAAACCTAACAAAAAGTTATAACTACCAAATTTGTATCTCATAAAGTTCACTGATTAAGGAGGGAAAAACAGTGTTTTAAGTGTCGGCTCTATAAGCAGCATTGTTCAAAAGGGTTATATACAAACACTAGTAACTAAAGATGAATTCAAGGTAGCATATAATCCACTTCACGTGGCTGTTACAGTGGTAAGACTTGATGAAGTAGGAAACAGCTGGTTATGTGGACACATGTTCTTCAACCTCAAGGAACTCTCCATTCTCCCAACTCCTAGAATGTTCTTCCACCAAGATCCTTGACCTCCAGGTCCTTCCCACCCTTCAGAAAAAGACTCAAAGGTCACCTCCTAGGAGGTGCCAAATTTAAAATAGGAACCTTTCCAGGAACTCCCTAGTTCCTTGAGGGCAGGGACCTTGTCTGTCTCACTCATTACCATGTCTTGCTGGCCTAGAATGGTACCTGGCACATGGCAAGCATTCATTAATTTTTGTTGAATGGATGAATAAATACATGAATGAAGGAGTCCTCCTAGGGAAAAATCCCACTGCAATGTGAATGAGTATGACCACAGGATGTTGTGCCCAATTCCAGCCCGCCTCTCAGTGGTAATCCTTCTCCTCCATTCTCAGTCACATCCCTCTTCCAGCCCTCTCGGCAGCGATGCCAAACTATTTTTTCCTCCTTCAACACTTCAGACTAAAAAGAATACACGCATAAAAAGAAGCCAGCAGTCCAGAATCTCCTCATCTTCCCATTCTGGATTGTTCAAATATAGCCTGACCTATAGCTGTTTCCAAACTTAGGTACAAACAGACAAAACTGCCCTCCATCCTCCGGTCCTCAAGCCCCTGCCCTCTCTGTTCCTTGCAACAAAGCTCCTCCAAGTAGCTCACACTCAACACCCCTCCTTGCCCACCTCCCATTAACTCCCCTCGGGAACTGTGTTCTGACTCAAGCCTTCCTCACACTAACCAACCATCAGTTGGTACCAGTAGTCCAAATTGCCCTCGTTTTACTAGATGTCTTGGGCATCAGTGGTGCTCTCTTCCCTTGACCTCCAGGATCACTCTCTCCTTGTTCTCTTTTTCCTCTGACCTCTTTTCAGCCTCCTTTGCTGATTCTTCCCTCTGTCCACCCAAGCATGCTGGTATTACCCAAGGTCTTCTCCTCAACCCTCTCCTGGTCTTCTTCTATGCAGAAAAAAAATGGAAGTGAAATCTCATCCCACTTCCATGGTATTAGCACTCACATGTATTCTGAGAACTCCGAAATATCTCTAGTCCATGAGTTTCCATCCATCCATCTGTCCAGCTGACATCTGCACCCGCATGTTTTATAGCACTTTGAACTCAACATATTCCACGTTAAGTTCATTATCTAGTATCCCTACCCCATTCCACCTTTCTTCTTTACTGCTATTTTGATGAATCACCTCACCATCTAACCAGATGCCCATACCGGAAAATTTTAAGTCTTAGTGTTCCCCTCCTGCACTAGCTGTGTCCTTTACCCTCTTAATTTTTTTTGTTTGTTTTAAGTAAACTCTACCCCCAATGTGGGACTCAAACCCACGACTCCAAGATCAAGAGTCACATGCTCCACAGACTGAGCCAACCAGGCACCCCCTACCTTCTTCTTCTTAAATGCCATTCTCTTACTCCATTGCCAGACAGACCACCAGCCCCTCAAAGTAGGATTTATCCTATCCATTTTTGTGTATCCAGGGATAGTAAAGCTACCAAAAGGGGTGGGGGAGGAGGAAGATTATAAAATTTTTATAATCAGCTCTTAAAGATACTCATTCATTCACAAAATACATATTTCACACTTAATATAGATTAGAAACATTTATGAGACGCTTAAATTATCACCTCTTTTGTAAATGAATATTCTTTGCCTTAATGATTGCCTGCTTGCTAGCTACCATGTTTAATAGCCTGTAAAAATCCAAATCCTCCAACTTAAAATTGTTATTAACAAACACCATTGTTACTATTTTATAGTAAGGCTAGGGAACCAGGCCAAAAATCAGGAGCCATTCACAGAAATGTTCAGCAAAAATTCTGACTTTAAGACTTGCGTATTGCATCGTTTAATTAGAAAGGAAATCTTGAAATATACCTGATCCTGCAAAGTAATTCTGTCCACAAAATGGGCAAAGGGAGAGATTTCCCATTTTGTACGCCAACCCATAATTTGGTAGGAGGGGTTTAGGCTATTTTAATTAATTATTGCAAATTAAATATTTCAACAACTTGAAGTGAGCCCTTAAAAGAATGAAAAAATGTACATAGCTCCCCTCTGCTAAAACTGCAGTTGATGATAGAATTCCTACTGTCTAATCTATAAAATAAAACCCGAGTTTTCAGCTAATTCCGTTTTCTCAAACACAAAAAACAGTGCCACCCCAGTTAGATGCTTTAACATGCACGTTAATTTCCACTCACAGCTGTGGCAATTAGAAAGTGTACTTAATGGAGTGTCATGTTAATTGTTTTCAGAGTTAACCAATTTCTCCATTTAATTGTCAATTGATTAACCTATTGAAATGTTAAGTGACTCAGTTTCCTTCCAGAGTAAACAGCAGCAGCATATGGTAGCTTCATCAGCCGAAGGCAGCACTCATTTGCTCGGATTCAATGTGCTGGTATTTTTCTACACCTCCCTGAGCTTTTAATTAGATGAGGCAATGTTACATGTATTTGTCTGCTGGAAAGGTTATCAGTGCCGCAGCTGACCTGCAGAGGCAAGGTTGAGTCTAGCAGCTTTAATAGAAACGGTTTTCAGCTATGACTGTTGTACTTGATTGCATTGTGATGGTAATTAACTCAAGACTGCTTTCCTCAGCGTGTGTGTATGTATGTGTGTGTGTGTGTGTGTGTGTGTGTGTGTGTCTTTCCTGTAGCACTAACTATGCAATGAGATGTTTCCTCTGTCATATATATGCACTTATTAAGCACTCATTGGATTCTAATAAGCATGCAAATAGTCAAGAGTTTCTTTAGGCTAATACCACACTAACTCAGATTGTGGTTGCCATTAAATAAGTACGATGTTGGTCACCTGCAGCACATTTTGCAGAGAAAAAGCCAGCTCCCTTTGGTAGAATTTTGCTCCTTTATTTTCATGGTGTCTCATTCCCTCGGATCTTTACAACTATAAAGTAAAAATTATTTTATGTTTTCAATTTAAGAATGGAAGAGGCCATATAGCGTGCTGGGGGAGCGACACTTGATTCAGAAGCAGTTTTCCAATGCTCCCAAAGGAGATCACTGTGTTTTAGTGACCAAATTGGTAACAAGGTCTTGGTGGTGAACTATTAACTCAGTCTTCTCATCTCTTGCACGCAGTTCTCTGACTCTGGGTGTGTGCAGCTCGCGTGTGTGTTTTTACTGTACCACACTATTGTTTAATTACGAGCCAACCCACAACTGAGCCAGCATTATCATCCTTGATAATGTTGGTAGCCCACAACTGAGACAAAATGATTACAAACCTATGTTGTGTTCAATAGTTCTTTAGGGGATTTCTCTCTTAATAGTTCTGGCTCATTCATGTTTGATTCAGCACATTTGTTCTTTAAAAAAGGCATAGCTTAGAAGAGTTTCAGGGTGGGTTAATAACTCAACTGAAAATGGCCGCTCGCATTGTAAAAGCTTGTTCCCGCAGTTGCTTGGGGCTTTTCTTCAGTTTTGCCGCTCTGCAGCTTTGGCCCAGTTGGTAAACAGCTTAAGTCCAGACATCTTTTCATTCTCTGAGCAGCGGATTGAAATAAAAATGCATATAAGTGGCGACTGACTGGCGCTGGCCTAACAATAGCCTGTAACATTATGCAAGGGTATTTACATAGGAATAAGGCCTCACTAAAGGAGATGGGGCAATTAATGGTGTGGGCCACACATATAAGGAAAGTTTGTCCAATCCTTTCCTCAATAAAGATCTTTTGTAAAGTGCTATGGAAACTCATGGAGGCCCCAAAGAGATTAAGGGGAGGACTTTTCTGGGATTTTGAAAAACTACATATATAGTATATATAGAGTATATATAGAGAGAGTGTGTATATATATGTATATACATAGAGAGAGAGAGAGAGAGAGTTTCAAAAAGCCAAATTATATTAAATAAACGCACTGAAAAGAAGGTGAATTCTGTGTTGTTTTGATCATTTGGGGATTGTTTCTCTAACCCTGTGAAAGAAGGTTGGTCCTGGGTTTCGGCCTCCTCTCTTCATTTTCTTTCTTCCTTTTTTCCTTTTCTTTTGGTGATGTTTCTTGAGCAGAACATCGGCTCTGAGATAAGCAAGCTCCTTCGTTATCTTGTTTCCTGTGTCTGAAACGGAAGCATCGTCTTTAAAATATTTGAAGAGTTTGGCTGTACTTCTTATTTCAAGTAATGATTTAGCAGTGGGAGGAAAACTTTGCCCAGTGACCCGGCCTGAGGGGGAAAACTCTTAAGATTTTCAGGAGTGCCGGGCAGCTGGCCGCCACAATGAAAGCAAATCGCAAAAGCAGGGAGGGCCCAAAAGCAAACGCAAGGAGTGTGCCATAGGAGGATGTGAAAGTCTGAATTCAAACCTAGACCTTTTTACAGATATAGATCATAAGAGAATAAAGATTTTTGTCAGTACACGTCAAATTTAAAAAGTCCAATGCCTGAATTATTTTCATCCCAATACCGTTCCGATATATTGTCATTGATCTTTTTTTTCTTTTTTGGAAGTAGAAAGTCCTCCTCCGCCCCCCACCCCTACCCCCACCCCTAGCCCACCAACCCCAGCAGTAAAAGACAAATCTGTGTAGCTCTGTCACATGTTTTCATTCTTATCAGAGACTCACCATCTGCTTCTGCCCTTGGCCAGATAGCATTACTGTTATTACTACTTTGGATCAGACTACTTTTAATAAAGTATCATCAGCACTCAAAAAATAAGAGACAAAGGAATAACCCAAGCCCTCTTTGCATGTTTTATGACCAATTAAAGCACTTACTACCTATTTTAAGCAAAGCACCTCAGTTTTCTTTTTTCTTTGCTAATGTTTTATCTCACTCAAAGGACATTTTCTAAGGAAGCAGAACTTTGGCCAGGAGTGTTCAAGCTCTGTTCACACTTGCTAGTAAAACTGTTCTTACTTCCAAAGTTGCTTTTGATTCCATTTTCTCATTTATAGTTGGTTCATGAAATTCCCGTTCACATAGAAGGAGTGAAATAAAATCTTAATGTGATAACGCATAAGCTTTGGATGCCTGTGTGTGTGTGTGTGTGTGTGTGTGTGTGTGTGTGTGTGGCATACAGAGAAAGTGATTTCAGCTGCAGCCCTTTCGAGCAGGCAGAAATCAATGCCTCATTCAGGACTATTGATCAGTACTAAATTAATTAGACTCCGAGGCTTATGGCAGTTGATAAGACAACTTGTTAATTTAGTCAATGATAGTGTTTTCCCTAAAGCGGCAAATACCCTCTTCTTTAGAAAAGGCATTTCTAACACTTGCTGCCAGTTCTCCTTTTATTTTCACTTTTCATCTTTCTTGTTTTCTTTTTCTGGGACAAGAGTGTTTAGAGGTAAGTGGGTTGTGGGTGTGGGGAGGAGATCAATAGGTAAGGGAGTGCTGTAAAAATGTAACCGCTGAGGTCGCAGTCTGGTATATTCACTAACCCACTCCCATTTCTATCCCCTCGCCTAACGTCATTTCGGGATGAAAGAAAGCAGCCAGATTATAACCTGGGACATGGATTTCCTGTGCGGCTTTGGCCGCAGAAGGCCACTCCAGCCCTACAAGGATGTTCATTTGGAAGGGGCTACTTCCTCAACCTGCATTTAGGATTGACTGATACATAGGGATTGCTTTTGCTTTTCATTTAAACCTGCAACAGTGATGGTCATAGTCAATAACAAAGACTTGGGCCCGGTCGGTAATGCAAACTGTGAATGGAATGAAGGTATCCCAGAATGCCCCGAACATAGGGCAGTACTTCCTGCTGGCTTGGAAGGACAAAAGGACAAAGCCCGGGAGTGTAGGGGTCCCACCAACAGCTCTTGGAGGCAACAGCCTGCTATCAGCAGCGCTCCAACCCTCTGAGAATGCTAATAAGCTAGTGAAGAGCTCAGCTTTCTTGCCATAATTCTATAGTGTGGTTGAGGACCCCATAGTGCTCACTAAATAAAGACAACTAATTGAGAATTTTTTGCACATTTTGCCCAGGGGACTTGTTGTTCACTCGATTCTTTGGGGAGAATGTACCCCTACTGACAAGAGGAACTGATTGTTTTGGCAGGCCTCATGTTACTCTTCCCGGGTCTAAGACTGACTTTCGAAGTATGACAAAAATGTTTAATTTTGATTTCTTTTAATTATGTTGCTGGGAATTATTTTAGATCTCAAAGAATAGACGTTCCAGTGTTCGTCGGGGAAAAAAAAATGCTGGCAGAGTTTTTTGAATTAGAGCCCTGTTTTTTCTTTTACTTTTTTTTTTTTCTCTTAAATTGTATTTTCTGTGGTGAGGCCTACATTTTTGTGTCTGCAGGTGACACGTTGATTGAAACTAAAATTAATAAATCAGCTGAAAAGCTCACACCTACAGCTCACAGCAGGGCCTGGAAAACACGTTTATAAAGGGAGCTTTATGCCCTCATATAAAGAAGGAATAAATTACAGAAGCACTTGTTGCCCTGAGACTTGATTTTGCTTTGCAATCTGGTATCTTATTTTTGGAGGCTTATTGTTAATCAACAGGTTCCTGGTTGCTTTAGCAGGTGACTTTGCTATTAATCTCTTACTTGACCATTATAGCATATTAATGAGGAGGTTTCTAGTTGTGGTTCTATCTTCGGACCAAGGAATTAGTTTAAAAGGTGCACTTTTTACTCAATGGCTTGCAGTTAGCCATGTTGAGGACCAAATGCAAAGTAGCATTTTCTACAGCTTGTGTAGTATTAAGGAGTGTTTTACTAACATATGTGTCTTACTGTGCTTTTCTTCTCTCCTACACTTATTCCTTCACCATGGAGGGCAATTATGGAACTTACCAGTAGTCTCTGTTCATTTTTTTTAACAAAATAAAATTATATATAAATAACAAAATGATATCCTTTCTTATTAATGTGCACCCTCGTTTTAATTAAACAATGTCAATTTTCTTTGGAGGTGTGTTTGGAATTAAAATGTATGATTTGGGAAGGCAAGACATTCAACATTTCTCACCAGAACTGGATTAATAAATGTCATTACAAGTGCAGGAATTTAACCATCACATTTCCCTTTAGAATCTGAGGTAATTGGAAATGTTTAAGCTTGACAAAAGAAGGAAGTAAATATACCTATGGGGGTAGTTTAGAAATATAAAGAAGAACTGAGGATTTAAGTCTTAAATTTGTAATTACAAGGATCTCCAAAGCACATAATGGTGCAAAACAGCCCAGACAACCCGGCATATGAGAAGAACCACTTTGTTGCAATCTGCAGGTATTTCAAAGGACATCCTCTGGCAAAGCATTATTATTATTGTTGTTCATCTCCTTTCAAATCTTCAGGGCAGTCTGGTCCACCCCTCATGCATGCTGTCTTTTTTCTAAACCTAAGAAATGTCAAGCTTGTGCTTTTCTTCTTTCTAACTTTTTAAAATTAAAGGTTGGTGTCAGTTGAGGCACATTTGATATCACTGTCTACCTTGCCTTATTTTTTTTTTAATGTTAATTTATTTTGAGAGAGAAAGAGACTGAGTGCAAGCGGGGGAGGAGCAGAGAGAGAGGGAGACACAGAATCTGAAGCAGGCTCCAGGCTCCGAGCTGTCAACACAGAGCCCGATGCAGGGCTTGAACTCATGAGCCTTGAGATCATGACCTGAGCCGAAGTCGGACACTTAACTGACCGAGCCACCCAGGCGTCCCTCTATCTCGCTTTTCACACTAAGCCCTGAAGTATCTTCATTCTGCAGGTTAAGGTCAACACCATCATCTCTTTCAGTAAGGAATTTTCTGGTTAGGTTTCTGGAGAAGAGGAGCTGAGTTTGAGGTGTTAGCAGAAAGGTAGAAAGCTAACCACAGGAATGCCTGACAATGAACGTTAACAGAAACATCAGATTTGACACTACTTATGAAATTTTTGTTCATAAAAAATGCATACTAACAAAAAATCATCACCGTTATCTTACAGCTATAGTATTAGGCTTCTCCCACAGATGAGAGGAATTGGAAATACGCTGTCTTCTTAAAAGCGTTACTCAAGTTACCAGCTTAACTGTTCATTGTAATTACATACCAAGCTGACCACTTTATAGTGAGCAGGGGACCTTCGCCTGCTTAAAGTCAATATCGATTGCCTGGAGCCTGGATCCTATTCTAGATTTTTTGTTCAGGCCAGTAAGCTAGGGAGAATTTTGGTAAGGATGGCCCCACTCACCTCCAACAAACAAGAAATTTAAGCAAAAATAATTGACTCTAGGTTTGCTTATCTTTTACAACTGAGAAAGAAAAAAATCTATTCTACCCTGGACAGAAACAGTTTATGCCCCCAGTGACACAAAACCAATCGCTTTAGGTTCTTGGGTACAATAGAATAGTTGTATATGGGGTGAGGGAAGGGTCTCTTGAGGAGTGAAAGGAAAAGGAGGAAATAAAATTCGTATTAAAATAAATTAAGGAAGTGGCTAGTGTATTCTAGGAACAGTCAGATTAATTCATTTATATTTGTAGTACAAATTTCTAGAAAACAGAGTTGCAAATATATACCCAAGTATTGCAGACTGTGGCTGCTCTAGCATGTGTTTATAAAGAAGGATGGTCACTATTAGAGAATGTTCCCCTCCCCCAGTTCTCCCTCAAGTACTTCCAGCTAGGGAGGTTTTCAGCCCTTTTGTCTTTTTACAACTTAGCAAGATCAGACACATTTCTGCAATGCATATGCAGATTTCACCTCTTGTTACTTTCTCTAATGAGCGTTCACTTAATCAATCTGACAGTAGCCTTTATCCCCCTCCCCCTTTTTTCCCTTCACATCCACTAAGAAGGTTTTCAGAAAAAAAGTGTTAACAGATTCAAGGGGGCATTAGCAACGGCCAAAATGGGGTGAATCGCAGGGCTTCACAATGACTACTCTCCAGCCACCCCTCTGTCCAGCTTCTGAAAACAGGAAGCAGGTCCGCCAGTCTCATAAGAAAGCATGTATTTTAATAGCTAACAGGAAATGATCTTCCTTTTCTGTTTAAGAATCGGAAACAATTAGTTTTTTATCTAATAGAACACTTAAGCATAGAACTTTCCCATAGGCTCATACACCCATTCTGCCAAAACCACTTTTAAAAACTTGCGTGCGAGAGACACTCTTGCTATGAGACAAGAGCAACCAATCCACGTTGGCACTCTCCCATCACATTTCTCACTGGGGTACCCTAAGTCACATGACCATTCTTGCCCTTGTTAAACATCCCTCTGAGCTGGGAGTGGACAGTGCAGGGATGGAGGACAGGTGGGTTTCAGTCTGATGTAGTTCACTCTTCCCAGGGAATGGAAAGACCAGACAAAAGACAAATCCTAGTTCTTAATCATATTCTCAACTTGGCCTCAATCTGAATCTGCCACCAGGTGATCGATCTAACATATAAGAATATATGGCCCAGCTACTGAGAAGTAGCAGGTCCTTTAAAAAAAAATTTTTTTATAAAGTTCCAGCCCCTCTCTTGCCTGCAGACAGCCAAAGTTTCGGCCCTCCTGCAGCCCCACCCTGCAAAGCCTGCTTTTACCTCTCATTCAGCTGCCTTCTCCTTCTTCTCACTCTGGATTCCTCCAGCAGAGCTCTCATCCTTAAATCTTAGTCAGTTCTGGGGTGCCTGGGTGGCTCGGTCGGTTGAGCATCCGACTTCAGCTCAGGTCACGATCTCGCGGTCTGCGAGTTCGAGCCCCGCATCGGGCTCTGTGCTGACAGCTCAGAGCCTGGAGCCTGCTTCAGATTCTGTACCTCCCTCTCTCTGCCCCTCCCCCACTCATGCTCTGTCTCTCTCTCTCTCTCTGTGTGTCAAAAATAAATAAACTTAAAAAAAAAAAATCTTAGCCAGTAATGTAACTTACCCCCTCAAGTCTCCTTCACTTGGCCAGGGCCAGAAAAATCACAGTAAAAGAAGGAAAAGGGGGTGGGTGGGGGGAAGCCCACCATTCCTTCCCTCACCCTGCTCTGTGCTTGGTTGCTCTAGTTTTGCCTTTTCTGAGGATTCACAGTACGTTTCTCCCCAGCACCTACCCATTAAGTCCTACCAACAGCCAACTGTTCACCTTTTACATTCTAATTGAATAGGAAATTTGGTTTGAAGACAATCAGGGTCTGGTCCCTACTTAGAGATTCTCACCTGGGCTTATTAGGTCACTGACAAACCTTTCTCTTCCTGACCTTTTTGATTAAAGGTGGGAATCTATACGACAGGTTGACCACCTCCTCTAACTTGAGCAGCCTGTTCTACTTGGCAAGCTGAACCTGCCTACCATCCAGGATCTCCAGGTTGGTTGCCTCTGAGGTCTGGGAATGAGCAATACTTTAGAGTTAGCATCCTGACTTCAACCAGGATCTCTTGAATTCTAAGGGCTGCACTAACATTTTCAAGAGGTAGAACTGAGTTGATCCACTGTCTGCATTACTTTGGTTATCTGAACTCTCTGCTTCTTATGGGAGAAGTGGAATGGTAGGTCCCATCCCAAGACCTATTGAACCAGAATCTGAATTTTAACAAGGTCCCCAGGTGATTCGTATGCACATTTCTTTAATCACCTGAGGATCTTTGAGAAGGCAGGGGGATGCACAGTACCCTTGAGAGCCCTTTCAATTAATTTTCTGTCTTCTAATCACAATCCCTAATGAGGCAGAGAGGATATGGAGTTTGAGTTGGGACAGAGGGATGGTGGGAATCAGCAGTTATAACTCCATTATTACTAACCTGATTTTCTAATATGCTAATTTAAAAAATCATTTTGGTACATACACGGTTAAAAATATAGGCTATTAGGTCACTATTTCTTCTGGAAATATTTGTTTTTCTTTTGCAAAAACACCCTGAAATGGCTTCTACTGTATTGGTCTTTTCTGTTTAGTGACCTAGTAATTTAACCCTGATTTCTATTTTTTTTTTTAAATATTTTTTATGTTTATTTATTTTTGAGACAGAGAGAAACAGAGCATGAGTGGGGGAGGGGCAGAAAGAGAGAGGGAGACACAGAATTGAAAGCAGCCTCCAGGCTCTGAGCTGTCAGCACAGAGCCCGATGTGGGGCTCGAGCCCACAAACCGTGAGATCACGACCTGAGCTAAAGTTGGATGCTTAACCCACTGAGACACCCAGGCACCCCCTGATTTCTATTTTTACCTAAGATTCGTTTCTATGTAAACTTCATTCCAGAAACCCTTGTAGTTTTCCTGAGTGTATAGAGGACCTTCTGGAGGGGTTCCTGGCACCTGCTCCAGACAATATCCCTTGCAAAAGGTTTAGCCATTCTTTCTCCAACCCCTGACCGCTCTCTGCCCCCATGCCCCTGAGCAGAACAACAGTGAGTCAGGGCAGTAGTGGAAAGAGCAAGGGCCCCAGGGGAGGAGAGGCTGGAATTTATAAAGCTGGTTCCACCATAAAGAATGCCTGTGACCTTTGGCAAGCAATGCAACATTTCTCAGGCTCTGTATCAAGCTCTGGTGAAAAGGAGATGATAACTTGAAGGGTTGTTGCATTGATACAAGAGGTAAAACTTCAAAAAGGCCTACTGCAAAGTGGGAGGGTGGTAAAGGGGAGGAGAGGGTATTTCCCTTTGTCTTGTGCTTTCTTGGCAAGGCCTCTGAAGAGCTAGTCAAAAAGGAAGTTTGGCTCTCTCACCCCTAAGAGCAAAGGCGCTCGAGTTACTTGGGGGTAGGTGAGAACCCACACTCCTTGGTTTGATGATTGTAAATAGTCCCCACTTATTAAACACCTGTGATGTGACCGTGACATTTGGCAAGTGCTTTAACCTTCCTGAACCATTCACCCCTGCTCTGTGAAATGGAGATTATAATGCCTAATAGGATTGTTGAGGTTGGTTAAAGAGCTTGCTTTATAATCATTATCTCATTGACTTCTTCCAACAACCCAGTGAAACAGGCCCCATTTGGCCCCATTTTACAGCTGAGGACATTGAGGTTTAGAGACATCAAGTAATTCACTCAGGGTCATGCAGCTCATAAGTAAGAACCAGGTTTGAAATCTGGATCTCTTTAATCCAAAATTTATGTGCTCTCCATTGTTCTTCCTACACCTTAGGGAAACTAACAAGTCAAAGGGAGACCAGATAATGGGAATTACTTTAGTCTTTCCAATCCTTAATAACATTTCAGTTCAATTCCAAGAAGGGCAGTGATTTTCAAACTTCTTATCTTTTTTAATCTGCCAAAAAAATCTGCAACTAACCGACAGGAGAAGTTTCCCCCTAAGTGGTGTCAAATCTTGGCAGTATTTTAATAAAGCAGCTCTTTCACCTCTCAAGGATTATCAGGTTGGATGTCCAGAGCTGAGAAGTGGCAAGATTTGGTTCTTTACTCTGCCTTGCATAGAGTCAGGGCTTCAGGCTTCAGGAAGGACAATCTCCATCAAAGGTCAGCATGTGCAGGAGCAGACGGTGCTCAGAATTATGGGGATGTTATGAACCAAGGTGAATGGACTCCAAAGTTGAACCCTCATTAACGACAAGGTGAGTCGCCCTAATTCAGAAAGAAAGGGCCTGAGGAATGATGGGAAATCAACGTGTATCCCTTGGGGACCAGTTGCGGAAGGAAGAGGCAGAGCAAAAAGGTAGGGAAAGGGACAAAAAGGGTTGTATAAAGAGAAGCAAGGGCTTGGTGTCCTTAAAAACACCACAAACCATCAAAACCCAGGCTGTGATACCAAAGCAGCATCACGCATTTGCTCCGGCGGTCAGCATCTGATGGCTTTGATCCGTACAGGTGGAAAATGTATTTCCTATACCATCTATTAAAGAATGGGCGGGTAGCTGTGGCATGTGAAAATGCTTGTGTCTACAAGTGATGTGCACCCACAGAGAAATATTCTTGAAAATCCAAAATGGAATTAGACTTGAGAACAACTGCATTGCAGGTGAAAATATGCCTCTTCTCCTTTGCATTGGGGGCAGCTTAGTTAGTAAAATGACCCTGAACCTAGTTAGGCTGGCCCTTCAAAACCCCAGCCTTGGATGGCTTTCCTGTTCCCTGCTATTTCCTAGAACTCAGGGTGGGGGGTTGGGGAGAGGGTGTACCTGTAAAATAATGTCAAATTAAGAACAGCTTTCAAAATAGATAAAGATCATTATTTGCTCTAAATTAGTGTTATTGAAGTACATGTTTTTACATAAAGTCCAAGAGAAGTATTTTAATTTTATTTACCTACAATATAATAGCATTATGGCTGATAGTACGATAAGCTGCATTTTAGTGACCTTTTGATTTTTTTTTTTTTTAAATGAAAGAAATTTGCTAAGATAGGCAACTTCCTTCTCCCTTACAGGACTTTCTCTTTTTAGACATTTATTTCTTGCTCAGCAAAAATAACAAGGACTCCAGAACTCTGCTTTATTAATAAAAGTAGATGTAATTTGAGTGGTTGATGAAACCAAGATAGTTTTCCAATTCAAATAGTTTGAAATCTAACATGTCTGATATTTAGAGTGAAATATGAGCATCCTCCTATTTTTATAGTTAAAAAATTCTAACACCCTTTCCTAATAAAATTCTAAGCACAGCAATCTTTGCTCCAGGTTAATCAGCAAGGCATTGCGGTATTGAGGTTGCTCAACTCTTAAGGAACAATTTCCAGGCAAGCTCAGTCTTTTGGAAGCTGAACCCTGAAAATAAGAATACCCCAAATATTTCTGTTTGGGGATTGTGTATTGTTGTTACGTATTTTTCCCCCTTCGGATTGTTTTCTTTCTATGAGGCCATGTCCTTGTCCCAAGAAGCCCCCTGGACTGGTAACTAACTCCCTAATCTGTCTGCATCCTGGTTTTATTAGGTGGAGGGCATCAAGTGATAATGTACGACTTTTTTTTTCCTTTTTTTTAAAACCTAGACAGGTTTGTTTTTCTAACTGTCAGCAGTGTTTTGGCTATTTTGAGAATGTAGGACAGGGTTAAGGATTAGTACCAGCATTCTCTTTTCTGTGTATCAGAGCCGCTTAGCAGTAATTAATCAGGACATTAGGTTTTGTACTCTTGGTTCAGGTCATTTGCCTATGAGCTGCTCGAGCCTTTTACAAAGGCATACTGCATATGTTTCTGGGTACCTTTTTGAGAGAAGATTTAAATTGGCCAGATGAATAATACTTTGTTACAAGTGTTTTGCCCTAGGCAAAAAGGTTTTCTTCATATTATCATAGCCTGAAGCTGCAATGCTCAAGCTTGATGTGACTGGTGTTATTCTGTCACATGGCAATGATGTAAGAACAGGCCTCTCTGTGTCAGACAAATCTGGATTTAGGGGAATTATAGCAGATGTTGCAAAATGGCAACAGTTTAGCAAGTTCCTTTTATCCCACTGTTGGGAGGCCGGACTACTAAGTGTACTAGACAGAAAAGAATGTTTTCTTTGATCCTTTACACTCTAGGGTAGGGACTTCCCCAGTTAGAGAACATCGTTAATGATATAGTTATACAGTCACTGATGGATCAGAATACAGAATTAAGGGTAGGATTTCTTCTTCTTCTTCTTCTTCTTCTTCTTCTTCTTCTTCTTCTTCTTTTAGTATTTGTTTTGATTGAGCTTAGTATTTGTGGTCATTTACATTATAAGCTTCAGAAACCCTCTAAGGTTTTATTCTTAGTAAAGAAAGCCTAATTCGGTAGAATAAACTGAATAACAATAACAAAAACTAAGCTGCACAAAAAATATTTTAACCTTGGCAACCCTATTCACTCACAGCTATTATGTACAGCTAAATTATACGAATTCTAAAAAAGAGAAATGTAGAAAATATAAGTAGATATTTTAATTCTCACATTCTAATAAGTATTAATGAATATATTCAACCACACTGAATACCGAGGTAATACTGCATTGCTACTGTTCAATGCAAGTCTTCGTTTCTTAAAAGAAAAAGCTATTTTCAAAAGCTTTGGATTTCAGGGATCTCGATTCTTTTATATTATATTCCTATAAAATTAATTCATACACATGATCAAGGTGAGTAGGTAGATGATAATGATATGGTGAAAAGAACAATCAGAAAACACATTCCTTGATGGAAGTGACGCCAGGTTTGACTTATGGGAAGTGTGTTGGTTGTTGCTTCTGTTCATTTCTAGGACTATCTCTGAGTCTCTAGAACCTTCTTTTGGAAATGCAGTGTTAAATATCACTACAGCATGTTGTCCATAGAACTTTATAACATGCCTGCAAAAGACAGCACGTGCATGCGGGACCACAGGAAATAATTTCCCACCAGGTAAAGCTTTCCAATGATTATTTAAAACCCGCATGAGCATAATAAATTTGCTGTTGTTTATGCAAATGTTTATTGATCATTTCCATTGGAGCACTGGACGGTGAAATGTATGCAAACATTTAGACAAGTTCTTTAACAGGCTTCTATCTTTTCAGAGTATTTTAAATATTTTGAAAGTATTTTTATTTGCAAATTGTGATCGCTGCTGGGAGCCCCCCGAAGTAATTAGGGTATCCTAATTTTTCAAACCGTTTGCAATGAAACGAAGAAAAGAATGAATGTAAGGTATGTTTAAAGAGCACCAATGTAGGTAGCCGTTACGTCTCACGTTCTTTTGGAAGGTATCAAAGGTAAAGACAAACACAAAAGCAGTCAGAGAGAAGACTGTCAGTAATGCCACATCATCCTTTGTAACATACTATCTGTAGCTGTATTTGATTATCTTTGTGCATTTCACCTACTTTACCACTGTGTGACCTGGAGAAAGGATTTGCTTCCACAGCGCAGAGAGTATTGGGGAAGATACTGGGTTTTGTCACTTGAATAATAGATATGATATGGAAATGGACTATAATTCCATAGATTGGCGTCCTTTAATAAGATAGACATATGTTCTCAAAATAAATATGCTAGAAATAAGGGCGAAACTCACATTTTAAAAATTCCAAAATCACATTTTATTTCAACATAAAATTTGGTACCTCTGTCTTACTAAGAGCTTTAAAAATGGGAACTTCCTTAAAGGCTGCTCAACTCTAACTTTGGATTTGAGATTACATGATAAAACTCACACATTTATTGGACATCATTCATCTAAACCCCTGACTGAATCCTTTCCTGTGATTTAAATTAACCTCTTCATCACCCAAAGCCAGGTCAGTAACACATTTTCTATTTGGTTACAAAGACAGCCATAATGATTGGGTTTATTACTGTACTACATATATTGGTATTTCTGCAGACATTAGAAGTGGGGAAAAAAGACAGTGGTTTTGTGAAACCTGCTCTGTTTAAGAGTCTGCGGGACTGCCAAAAATGTTCCCAGTGAAAGGTTTCTGGGGTTTTCCCCTCCTTTTTTCCTTGCGGTGTCTTTCCCAGATGTCTCAACAAACAGAAAACACATATCCTTTTCAGAAATCCCGATACAACTCTCAACCATCCCGGCTGTAGACATAATTCCCGCATACACGTAGCTCCATCTAAGAACAGTTTGGAAAAGTTTGCAGCATCTGTCGTTCCACTGCTGAAATAATTCACAGCCAGAGTAGGAAATGCAAACAATCCTTTTTCATATTTGCATACTCGGAATTTGGCTTTTTGATTCATGATTGTTCCCATTAGCTTTGAAAATTCACGTTTCTGTCTAGTTGCAGGTTTTGCTTGAGTGAGCTCAAATTACGCTCTTGACTCAAATATTATTACAAGTGTAAATACTTTGGAGATGTCAGTGTCTGCCACTGATTTGGGGGTATTTGTTTTATTGATTTTCATCTGGCGAGTTTAAAATATGAGCAAACTTTTCATGGAGGGTTTGGGGGCATTTGTTTGAACACTCCTGGAGTAATTGGAAATGCAACAATTGTTTAAAAAGTGGCATTGTCCATGAAAAGATT
Organism: Panthera pardus; assembly: GCF_024362965.1. Taxonomy (NCBI): domain Eukaryota; kingdom Metazoa; phylum Chordata; class Mammalia; order Carnivora; family Felidae; genus Panthera; species Panthera pardus. The sequence continues at coordinate 96,218,425 of NW_026526810.1, read as the reverse complement.
TAGTGAGGGATGAAGAAATTTCTTGAACCTAAAGACCTAATCTGGTGATCCAATTCTCCCCACTGTGTCCATTCCCGTGAAACTCCATTTACTTGCCCCTAGCCTCCACTAGCGCCCCGCGTCCTACCTAGCCAATCCTCTAGGCTTCCCACATTGTCTCCTCTTTTGTCTTTTCAGTCCAAACAGAAGAACAACAGATAGGGTTCTGAAGGGCAGGGTGCATCAGGAGCTGCAGGAGAATGGCTGAGATGAGGGTCAGAGTCCTGCCCTTACTGCCAACAGTTACTAGGGTTTGTGCTGCCCGGCTGAACAGTGTTCAAAGGCTTTGCTGGGCTTTGTTCCACTGTGTAGGGATTAGGCCTGGCGGTCTGAGAATTTGCCTTCTAATTAAAAAGGATAAAAGATAGAAGTAGCATTAGACTAAAACAGAGCAGTGATACTTCACAGGCTGATTTTTTTTTAAAGTCACAAGACCACGCCAGAAGTTGTCAGGATATTTTATTTCCTTAGTATTCCACTCAGATTAAAGAGGGAAAACTTTGGAAACTCTTCCCAGCTGTTTGCGGGGCACATGGAAGTCTAATTGCGTCTGAAATATCTGCTGTTTACAGTGAGACCATTCGGTGGGGGATTTGCAGTCCGCACTGGAGAATGAAGGCTGCCCCCAGAGCCACCTTCCTCTTTTTCAAACGCTGGCAAGAAACTCATTCTAGCAAAAGTGGATTCTGCTTTTCACTTCGTCCCAGTGTGCCTTGCTCTCAAGCCTTCCAAGGCCTACCCTACCTATTCTCTTTTCAAGGATCAATCGCTCCTTTCATCTCCTTGCAGCTGTAGACACTATCTTAACCAGGTGTGAAATGCAATTAAGAAATAATTCGGACCTCACAGTCTTTTTTAAAATTCTTAATAGCGATGTGATGGAGGGCCATTTTTGATCTTTCACAGCAGAGCGCTATGTGTTGTGACAGTAAATGTGATTCCGTGCCTAGATTTTGTTAAGAGAGAAGCCATCCGCAGACTCAGGGGCAGACAGGCAAGCATCAAAACAGATGATGATGCACCATCCTAACACGCGCTGGCCTGCCGTCCAGTGCGGCCCTTCTTGCCGCCTAGAAAGAACTGTGTGCTGACTGACACTTGTTGACTTGAAGGAGCGGCTGAGAGTGATTTGCTAAGTACTCCAGAGGCTGGTTCTACCCACTCTACCGCAGGAAGGAATGAATCCGAGGTGAGAGTTTCTGTTAGAAATGCTGATGAGATTATATAAATTAGTTGAGATGGGCTATTTTTTTTTTGGGGGGGGAGAGGGAGGAAAGAGTTTTGTGGAGGACTTCAGAGCTTTCAAAGCCACTGAGCTCAGATTGCATACAAGTATAAAGGAATGCTCCCTCGTTCCCACAGAGCTCATGTTACGTCATGAAGCCAAGGGACTGTGAATTTCTTATTTTCCACTTTTCTTATTTTTGTTTTCAGTCTGCTCAGCATAAACAAGTAAAGCCCCCTGGGTGAAGGGATATTTTTAAAGCATGAGATTACGATGAGATTCATCTGTATGTTTCAGAGACACACACAAATATGCTCATGTTCACTTTCTCAAAAAATCCATATATATCCATATATATATATATACACACATACATATATATATATATATATATATATATATATATATATATATATATTATTGATTCATTTTATCAAATTGAGCAAGTTACCAATTGACTACATTGGGCATAAATGGCAACATGGAAACCTTGGCAAGGACACAGAGCTATCTCACCACCTAGCGTATAAATTTTGGGGCTAAGTCTATAAATGATGTAAATGCTGTGTTTGTCATACGACAGAACCCACCAGTATTTCTAATTTCCTAAACTTTAGCTTTTTTTTTTTCTTTGAAAGCCCAAATGGAATTAATATGTCAGTGGCTATATTTTTTAAAAAGTGTGTGAATTATATTATGTAACCATACAAAATATTTAAGAAACAAGGCTTGTGAAATAATCCATATGGATTTCCATCATCAGCTTTGTGTAAAAGAATAAAAAGGTTCTCTCCGGTTCTGAGTTTGGGGACAGCCATGGTAATTTATGTTAAGTTTCAGTCCCTTCTTTTATTTTTGTCTTTTAGAGATGACCATTCCCCCTGCTGATTTTCCAAATGTAGCAAAGCTGGGTCTGCTAGTTCCACTCTAAAGAAAATAAAGATAATAATCTGATTTAGACATTGAAGAACATCGGTATGAATGACAACAGTAGTAGGTAACAGTGAGTCAACATTTTCCTTTCCAGTCCCAGCTTCTCTTTAGCATTTAAAATATGTCAGCCGGTCGTACAAAGCCAAACCATTTTGAGAATGTAATTCACAATATTTTGGCTTCTATTTTTCACCAGCTTCTGAGTAATATATTGTACAAGAAAGAGGTCTTTGTTGTGTTTATAATACATGTATAACCTGGTGGGAAGCCGAATAAAAAATGTATATTATTTGCATAACTTGAACTAAAGAACCTAATGCATTATTGGGTCTTGAATGTCTTAAATTTAAGTGAGCTGGCTTAAGAGTAATATTACTCTATTACTGTTCTGTAATTCATATAATGAAATCACACGGCTAAAAAAAATTTAAGGTTTTAACAATGATAAGTGGAACCTGATTTTTGAACTCCTTTTTAATGAAAACAGTAATTTATAAACTGGCACATGTGTGCCCCTTTTTGTTTGCTGACAATAAAAGGCTGTTGAATTTGTATCCTTTCATCTGCTCTCCCCTCCGCGCGTGTGAGAGAAGCCCATTTAGCCTCATGGCGCAGGCACCAAGGACTAACCACCTCCTGGAAAATCAAGGGATCTGCTTCCCAGGCACAACCATTGGAATGTCTGGATCCCCGTGCAACTTTCTGTGTGCTGACAACCACCCCACCCCAACCTGTGTCTCCTTCAAGTCCACCATATGAGTCATTTGAGCAAGTTGTGGTGACTGAAGTTCCAAAGCTCTCCAACTTTGCACCATACATAGAAAAGGAGAAGAGACTTCGCTTCACATGGGTGGTATAGTCATCTTTCAATCTTATGGGTGAGCGATGTCTGCCTTTAGTAGAAACATAAACCCATAGCAGTGCACCCTGCCCAACTCAGGAAATGTGCCTCTGCTTTCAAAATAGCTGAAGTTACTTAATATTTGTATATAGAGAGAACAAGTTCTTAAATGCTTCTAATGGCACCATCATAGAAGTTCACCTTGCTTGCCTGGCCAAATGCTCTGACTTAGAGCTCAAGAGAGATGATTCTTATCTATCTATATTTGGAAATAAAGGCCATACTGTATAACCAGAGGTTGGAATGCTCCCTTCTTCCCAAACCAAATACATAGGATTAGTATATATATTAGCTATTTCACTTCACAATTACTAAAATATTTCTTGAAAGGACCTAGGAATGACTAAATTAGTGCGCTAATAAATAGAATGAAAAATAAAGGCAGTGATCAAATGTACAAAAGCAAAAAGAAATTGTTTAAAAAGAAGACACTACATAGTTGGGACACATACTACCTGTTATCAAATACAAATGCCAAATACTAACTGCATTGCCTTTTATTAATTTGATTTAAAATGTTTCAAAATTTTAAAACTGCTCATATGGGGCCAGGAAAGTATTTTTGCTTAGTGTACTTTCTCCTACAGTTGATGTAGTTGGTCTCCTTCCTGAGAATACAACACTACGGGCATAGCTGTCCTCATACTTAACTGTAATCTAAATGGCTTTGTTGAGAATGCGATAACTAATTATTTTTAATCTTAATATTAAAAAGCAAGGTCTGTAACAGACCAGCTCAATTGGAATATCCTTTCAAGAGATTAGAACCATCACACTAGTTCTACAAATGGCATCCTAAAAATCCTTCTGGTGGGCTTTCTGCTTTTTGTTTCTGGAAGGAGAGAAATGGGGGAGGGGAACGTTTGGAGAGGAGACGTTGGCTTGAAAAATAGACTTGGATGAACTGCAGGCTCTGAAAACAGATTTCTTTATCTGCAAGCCAGGTTGGAGAGCATCCCCAGACTGCTATTCTGAGCCACCTCGCCCAGTCGAGAAGCCTGCCATCTCTCGGATGGCTTATGAGCTGGATGCTTTTTCACCTGCATGTCTCTGGACTTTTTTCAGCCTTAGGTCTCTCCTAAGCAGGAAAATTCTAATTTTGCCAACCTGCGTTTTGGTGATATGGACTACCATCTACCTGTGTGGAGCTGAGATCATAGAACTCCTATGACTGGCGATACAATTTGGATTGGAACCAAGGTCATAAGGTAACTAGCCAGTGCTTTATCCTCTCAGCCAAGCCCTTGATAAGGGCCATTCTTTGATGTTGAGAATGATAGTTGGCTTTTTCAGAACTTATATCCAAAACAGTAATACATAATGCATTTGCTTTCATCGTACAGCTGCTGATACATGGTTGAAGGTTAATTTAAAGATTACTTAATGAGAAGAGCTACTTTAAATCAATCAAATGCTTTAGAAAGCAAAAATGATCCTAACAAAAAATACAAGTTGCAAGCAAAGAAGCCTACAGTTTTCAACTTCTTCCCAATCATTCATTACAGGTCTTCTTTTAATACAAGCCAGCGGCTGGCTGGTTGAATCCCTCTCGCTAATGGTGCCTCTTTCTCCATGGCTGCATCATGGTAAAATTATTTACAGTAGACAGCGCCCCTCCTACGAGGTGTAAAGACTATGTATGACTGCTGTATGGAACGATCGTATCTACTATATTGGTAATAAGGGATTCCACCTGGCACCTAACTGCAACAAAAAAGCTGTTCATTTTTCCCCACATCCTTTGGTTCTGAAGATCGTGTCTCTTCTGTGCTTACATGAGCAGCATAAACATGGGACACACACACATTTGCTTCTCACTGGTTTGTGTTAGATGCTCTACTAGGGCAAATGCTGCCGACAATATCCATGACTTCTGCAGTTTTCCCTTAATAAAATCGCTACTCCTTCTGAGCTGAAGAATCATTAATCTGATTCTTTCTTGTTTTTCTTGTGACATCTGGTTTTGTCGAGCTCATCCTGACTGGATTTCAGAAGATGTTAGGAAGAGAACTAACAGGAAAATGGGGGTGGGGAGAGACAAAGCAACAGCGATCTGACGGCTACAGTTATTAGGAAGTGGTAGGTGGGGAGTCTGGGTGGCTCAGTCAGGTGAGCATCCGACTTCGGCTCAGGTCATGATCTCACGGTTCATGAGTTCGAGCCCTGTGTCAGGCCCTGTGCTGACAGCTCAGAGTCTGGAGCCTGCTTTGGATTCTGTGTCTCCCTCTCTCTCTGCCCCTCTCCCACTCCCACTCTGGCTCTCCAAAATGAATAAACATTAAAAAAAATTTTTTTAAATACTAAGTAGTAGGTTACATCAAAATGAATGCCAAATCTATACCAAAATCAGAGTTGAAAAAAATCTAGTTTCCTCTTTTAAAAAGAGGGCAGACACACTGTTTAACTTTCTTCCAATTTTTTCATTATTGAAAAACAAATGCCATGAAAATGAGTTAGGTTTTCTTGGCCTTTGTAAATCCAGGATGCTCCTGACCCATTCTGTTTGTAAGTAGATAGTAATACAACTAATAATAACAATAACTACCCTTCGTGAGTGCTTGCTGTGTACCAACTCATTTAATCCTCCTATCATCTCCATCTTCCTAAACAGAAACCTGAGGCTCAGAGAGCCTAAGTACCTCAGTCAAGGTCACACAGCTGGAGTTAAAGCAGCTATGACTTGCACCTAGTAGTTGGTTTGAAAGCCCTTTACTTTTAACTACTCTGCTGTGAACAACCACTGATCTATGGAAAGGAAAGGTAGGAAAGTCCTGCATCCTCTTTTTTTTTTTTTTTTTTTAATTAAATGTGTGCTTTTAAACAGCACAGACTATAGAGCCCAACTGCCTACTTTTAAGTCTTTTACTGGTTATGTGATGTAGGGCGACTTCACCTTTCTGTGACAGTTTGCCTCGTCTGAAAAATGGGAACAATCATAATAGTATGGTCTGTCACAGTGTGTTGGTAGGATTAGATGAACTGCCAGGCAAAACCTCTTAGAACAGCACCTTCTTTGACGTGGTCAACACTTAAGAAGCGTCCTATTTTCTTTTGTTGGTGTTAAGTAACCCACGGGTGATTTTCTTAAGCCTTATCCATGTACTCTTCTGTGACATTGATGCCCCATTCTGTTCACTCAGCCAGGATATGTCAGGACATATGTCTGCTGTCACCAAATAACTCCGTGACCAAATAGCCCTTCCACTAGCAACCAAAAGAAAATAGAGGGCCTCGGGGCATCTGGGTGGCTCAGTCAGTTAACTGTCAGACTTCGGCTCAGTTCATCATCTAGCGGTTCATGAGTTCGAGCCTCGCGTAGGGCTTTGTGCTGACAGCTCGGAGCCAGGAGCCTGTTTTCGGATTCTGGGTCTCCCTCTCTCTTTCTGCCCCTCCCCCACCCCCCCTCTCCCCTTCAAAAATAAATAAACATTAAAAAAATTTACAAAAAAGGAAAAGAAAACAGAGGTCTCCTTTCCTTTATCAGAGCTCTTAATCAGAATTTTATATATATAGTTCTTGGGAAGGAACAAAATGTTTGGGTTCAAGAAAGTATTGACTAGGGGCACCTGGGTGGCTCAGCCGGGTAAGCGTCTGGCTCTTGATATTGGGTCTGGTCATGATCTCACAGTCATGAGATCGAGCCCCGAGTCAGGCTTGGTGCTCAGTGTGGAGCCGGCTTGGGATTCTCTCTCTCCCCTCTCTGCCCTGACCCCTCTCATGTGCACGCGCGTGCTCTCTCTCTCAAAGGAAATATTTTTTTAAAAGAGAGGATTGATTATAATTGAGTACACTTTTAAAATCAAAATGCAAAACTCAAAAACAGTTTAAAATTAGCTCAGAAACTAAAAAAAAAATTGGAAGTATGCTATTGACATCATTAAATACAAAGTCAAACTCTCACAACTTACACATTGGAGCATTCAATAACTCGTAAACGTGCTTGGCACTGGAGTACCCGGCCAACTGCAAGTACGTGCATACATTCTCTGGACTTCACTATGTGTTTCTGACTGTGATGTTAATGGCTCCTTTGAAGAGGTTAAAAGCATATTGAGAGCAGCAATCGATGCAACTGTATTTATATGTTGTAATTTTCTCAAATATTAGGATACACCTTAATCAGAAATGCATGCACCAGATTACAAGATAAAGGACACTTGTCACACTAATAAATATTGCTTATCGTCTTTGATTTCAACCCAGTGGCAATGATTTTTCTAGCATAGCACACACAGTGATTATCTTAATATTCTAATGCTAAATAAGAGTATATTCATAGATGTCTTTAGAGAAATTTGAGCAAAATTTTCAGAAACCCTTCGCCTAAATTGCTGCTTATTTAAATTGCCGCGTTTTTATTTCAATGGTTTTTGGCCACACTGAAGCCATGGCCGGTTTCCCTGGGAAGTCAACAGAAGTTTGGCAGGTGCATAGAGCTCTCGGCAGGGCAGAGAGCAAGAGGAGACGGGAGCTCAGAAGGTCATTGTAAAATTTTGGACACCTTTCTGCGGCTTTCATAACTCAAACCCAAAACAGTGCTTGGGGAAAGATGGAATTGGGGTGAATTTTAATTTGGGAGTTGGAGGTTCTGGTAGTTCTCTTTGGCTAAGATCTTGTAACACGGGGAGAGAGCCTCTGTTCTTGAAGTAAATAGGTATCCGTACACAAAATGGATCTCACCTGGGAGTGGGGGCATGGCCCACGTGTGCCCATGATGACCCACGGACACCAGATTTCTCTGAGGGGGTCCACAGGCCTTTGGCCAGCAGCGAGCAAGTCCATGAGGAGCAATATGACGTGTGGACCGAAGCACAATGTGGCTTTTCTTCTCTTTGCATTTCTTTGTTTTGATCATACTGTTCATGTTCTTTATCAAAATGCCTTTCTCCAATTTCCGCAGCCCAGCGGTTTGAACGTTTGCATGAAGTAGACACATATCACTACATATGAACCGTGAAATGTATTTGAAAATAAATGTTTTAATTAAAATTGACATTTCTGAGCCTACTGCTGAGAGCAGCTGCTTTTTCTCTAAAATTACTTTGTCCATCTCCATAGGAGCCCAATATAAGAGGAGTTTCCATCCCACTTTAATACTAATTTAATATCAAAGGAACAGCATTACTGTGTATACACAAATTTTCTTCTTTGGGGTGTTAAACTAGTTCTAAAAGACCATAAATGGGTTTTTCACTCTCATAAAGCATTCGCCTGTTTTGCGTATTTCCCCCAAATGTATGCATTTAACAAGATGGCTGTCCGAGACGGACGGAATGAAGCTTTCTTGTGCAGGGTTTATGGAGGGAGGCGGGTCGAGAAGTAGACATCTGTGCCTGCTCTTACCCCTGTCCCCTCAATCTGCTGGGTGTGTGTGTGTGTGGAGTCAGACAGCCCCGGATGTTTTGGGAAGAACCACAGCTAACCTGGCCTGGCACTTACTATGGGGGAGGCATCATTCGTTCACTCACAGATACAGCAGTCCTGCAGCCTTCACGGAGCTTACGTTTTTGTGGGAGGAGGCAGAATATGTTATTTGGCATATTAGCATGTGAGAGTCGGTCTAGGAAATACAAAGAAAGAAGGGAGAAAGAGAGGTCCAGGAGTGAGGGTGTTTGCTGTTCAGAAAAAGGTGGAGACGTCAGAATGCAGATTTAGAGGAGGTGAGGGGAGCAAGACATGCTGATATCCTAGAGAAGAGTGCTCCAGGCAGAGGCAAAGTGGGAGCAAGAGGCTCCAAGACAGGAGTGTGCCTGGTGAGGATGAGAAGGCAGCAAGATGCTGGTGTGGCAGGAGCAAGGAGAGCAGAGGGAGAAGATAAACTCAGGGGAGTAAGGCAAAGGAAGCCATGGTGAGGACTCTGACCTTCACTCTGAGCCACTGGAGGGTTTTCCTTAGTGGGTTGCCATGATTTGGCGTACTTTTTAAAAGGATAACTCTGGGTGCTGTGTTAAGGACAGATCTAGCCCCTTTCTTTACTGTTCATTTTTTTAAAATGTTTATTTTCAAGAGAGAGAGAGAGAGAGAGAGAGGCAACACAAGTGGAGGAGGGGCAGAGAGAGAGGGGAACAGAGGATATCAAGCAGGCTCTGTGCTGACAGCAGATAGCTCATCGCGGGGCTTAAACCTGTGAACCACAGGATCACAACCTAAGCTGGTTGGACACTTAACCAACTGAGCCACCCAGACGCCCCTTTTAAATGTTTATTTTTATTTATTTTGAGAGAGGGAGAGAGAAAGAGAAAGCGAGAAGGGGAAGGGCAGACAGAGAGGGAAAGAATCGCAAGCAGGCTCTGTACCGTTGGTGTGGAAGCCCACGTGGGGTTCGATCCCACAAACCGTGATACCATGACCTGAGCCGAAATTAAGAGTTGGACACTTAACCAACTGGGTCACCCAGGCGCCCCCAGATCTAGTCCTTTTTAATACATTCATGTATTATTAAGTCTCACAACAACCCCTGTGAAGGGCATTATTGTCATCTGCAATTTAACAGAGGAGTAGCTAACACACAAGGAAGTTGAGTGACTCACCCAAAGCTACACCTAGAAAGTAGGAGACAGGTTTTCAAACCCAAGCTGCAGGGGGTAAAAGCTCTGGCTTCTAACTGCTATGCTCTCCTGCCTCTCCAAAAATAGAGTGATACATTCTGCCAGAGGAAGAGCAGCCAGAAAGATTCATATAACGATGCAACTTAATATTGCACTGATAAGAGTATATTAAATATGCCATCAACTTCTATACTTCAGGAACCACCAAAGCCAATGACTGAAGCCTCTTCCTCTAACCTAGATCTCACACTGAGCCTCCCAAATTCAACCGCCTAATTCAGGTTAGTGAGCTCGACACGCTTGGTTAATAGCCTCTTATGTTCCAGGATCTATACTAAGCAGTTGTGTTATCTTTGCCCTTGAGGAATTTATATCATAGATCGCAGAGAAGCAGAGACATCAGCATTGTTCAGTATAATGTCTCCTGAGCATCTCCACCTCGATGTCTTGTGGATGCTTCCCAGCACCTGGTCCCAATCAAAGAATCTTTCTGCCTGATCCTCCCTCTTGTATTTCCTGAGTTGGATGATGATATTCTAAAGAGGCGGAAGTCTTTGATTCATCCTTGAAATCACTCCTTCTCACGTTCCCCACCTCCTCTGGCCAGGATTTCCGTCAGCTCTGCCCCCTAAGGATTTTAAGGATGACTTTCCTCCTCCTCATGCCTTCTCCCACCTTCCCCGCTTGCAGGCCACCACCGACCCCAAGCCGGGCAGGTGTCGGCAAGGGACCGGATGGTGAGTGTTGTGGGCTTTTCAGGCCACGGACAGTCTCTGTCGCATATTCTTTGCTTTTTTGTTTTGTTTTGTTTTACAACTCTTTAACAGTGTGCAAACCATTCCTGGCTCCAAGGCTGGCTTTGGCCTTATGTTAACAGCAACGGCCCCCAGCAGGTCTACCTACTTTCAGGCCATTCTCGTGGGCTGGCCTCCCACGCTGGCCTCTCCCCACCCATCTTTCTGTATCAGACATTTGAAAGCCCAAGACTTCGACTCTTTCCTTTTCATTTAAATCATGATAAAAGAAGTCCCTATTGTTCTCCTCTTTTAAAATTTCCAGTATGCCTCCTATTAACTATAAAACAAATAACGATCCCTTACGTGCAAGAAGGGCTCCCAGCTGCATCTCCCCTCACTCCATCCTCCACACCAGGAGAGGCCACAAAGAATATGTCATTCTGTGAACACCCTATAATTCCCTGAAGCCCCTGTATGTGCACCTGCAATTTTTTCTGCCTGGAATGCCCCCCCCCTTCTTCCTTACTTTTCATTCTTCTACTTCTTTGAAAGATTTTTATTTTTAAGTCATCTCTACACCAAGCAGGGGGCTCGAAAACTTACAGCCTGAGATCAAGAGTCACTTGCTCTACTGACTGAGCCAACCAGGCGCCCCTCTTCTTCTTCTTCTTCTCCTACTCCTCCTTCTCCTTTTCCTTCTTCTTAATTCTCTGTTGGTTTACCCTTTATGGTACCTCAATTCACATTTACCCTTCAAGATCCAATTGAAAAGTCATCTCATCTATGAAGGACTCCAGATCCTTCCTTTGCCTCTGTCCTGTCTAGCTGAAGTAGTGGCTCCCTGTGCTTCCACAGGGATGTACATACCTCACCCCCTTAGCAGAGCAGTTACCAGCCCAAGCAAGGTTGCCTGGGTTCAAATCCAGCTCTGCCACTGACCAGCTGTGGCATGGTGGGCAGAGCTCTTCCTTGGTTCCCTCTCGGGGAAAATAGGGATTGTGTGATGACCCGGTAGGTAATACATGTTACATCTTTAAGACTCCCTGACACATGCTCAAGACGCTAAGTCCAGTTATTTTCTCAGATAAAGCATTGAGTATGATGTTTGATAAATATTTGATCAAGAATCTGCCCTCCCGTTAGATTAGGCTGCTTGAGGGCAGAAACTAGGTTTTCTTCACCTTCATTCAAGGCCCAGAAGATAGTCTGTGTTAAATAAATGTTTGCCAGTTGAATGAATGACCCCCAACACTGGGTGTTTTGAACCAGGTATGGTTATTCACAAAGCTCCCTAAAAAAGAAGACCTTCCTGGGGTGCTTGGCCGGCTCAGTTGGAAGAGCTTGCAACTTTTGATCTCAGGATTGTGAGTTTAAGCCCCACGTTAGGTGTAGGAATTACTTTAAAATAATTAATTAATTAAAAAAGAAAAGGAAAACATGCTGCCTCCTCTGGGGCTGCTGGAAGCAATGGAGAGGAGTCCTTCCTCGGGAACAGAAAGACTAAAAAGCACAGAGATAGAGACTGTGAATTCTCAAATGGCGAGCCTGATTCCACCACATTTATATATGCATCCTTGGGCATATTACTTAACCTCTCTGTGCTTCATTTTCTGCCTGTGTAAAAATAACACTGGCCTGATAGGGTTTTGGGAGGATGAAATGATTTATGCATTTAATGAACTTAAAACAGCGTCTGGGGGTATAAACTGCACACACAGAAAATGTCAGCCATCATTATGATTATCCATATCCTTCTCCTCTTAGGGTATAGGGTTGTATCAGACCACAGCCATGCTTCAAAACCTGGACACAATCCCACTGAGTTATGTCACTACATTATTTTCTTTCTTTAGGTCTCAGGAGATATCAGGGCCAGGCCTAGGCACAGGTGAAGTGGAGATATTAGGTATGCCACTATTTTCTAGCCACGTGTGGTTAAGAGGGTACATTAGGATATTTTAGCCTTCACGAAATAGAGGCTTCTGATTAAACTGGCCTAAACAATGAGGAAATTACTATGGCACATGATAATAAATTCAAAAGTAGGCGGCGCTGCAGCTGCTCAAATTATCAACTGCATAACATCATCAAGGACCCAGATCCTTTTCATCTTTCTGCTCTATCATCTTCAGTATGTCTGCCTGACTTGAGGCCAGGACTTTCATGGTTACAAGAGAGCTGCAGGAACTATAGCCTGGGAACCACATTCAGACACAACAATATCCACTGGATGAAGAGGAATGTCCATTCTTGTGTGCTACACACAAGAAAAATACTTTTGACTTGAAAAATACTTCCTGTGGAGGTCCCAAGCAGAATCCCTCCATGTCTCCTTGGTCAGATTTGGGTCACAGGCCCAATCCTAAACCAAAGACTGGCAATGGGATCACCATGGTTAAATTACATTAACTGGGATTTACCCTAGAGTTTGGAATAAGGGTAGATTCTGGAACAACACTGAGGTTCTATAAGCAAGGAAGAACAAGGGAATGGCTACTGAAAAGGCAATTAGGGTCTGCTACAGAAAATTTCTGGTACTTTTTTTTTTGATATTTTGGTACTTATCACAGTGGTTTACAAGAAGTAGATCAAAAAATAGTCTTATTCAGACTAAAGTATTTTAGCAGGGTTATGAACTCCTTGTTTTGTGTTTTATATATTTTTTATTTTTAAAATAATAACACATCTGATGGGGTGCCTGGCTGGCTAAAGTAGGAAGAGCATGTGACTCTTGATCTCAGGGTTGTGAGTTCATCCCCCACGTTATGTATAGAGATTACTAAAAAATTAAAAAAATAAAATATTAATACATCTGAGATTTGGGCAGTGCAAGCAATACGATTTAACTCTGAGGTGTAACAGGTATAGAACTGACAAAGGACTTTCCTAGGAAACTGAGGAAAACCTCTATTTAAAAGGGCTATTTTCCCAAAGCATAAGAGACTCTTAAAAACTGAGAACAAACTGAGGGTTGATGGGGGGTGGGAGGGAGGGGCGGGTGGGTGATGGGTATTGAGGAGGGCACCTTTTGGGATGAGCACTGGGTGTTGTATGGAAACCAATTTGACAATAAACTTCATATATTGAAAAAATAAAAAAAATAAAAAATAATAAAAAAATAATTAGACAAAAATAAATAAAAATAATAATAAAAGGGCTATTTTCAAATTACGGAAAGAGCCCAAACATCCATGGATATTTGTCCATGAAGAATGGATAAGGAAGATGCGGCATATATATATACAATGGAATATTACTCAGTGATCAAAAAGAATGAAACCTTGCCATTTGCAACAACATGGATGGAGCCATAATGTATTATGCAAAGCAAAATAAATCAGTCAGAGAAAGTCAAATATCATATGATTGGAGGGGTGTTCGGTGGGGGGATGGGCTAAATGGGTGAGGGGCATTAAGGAGGGCACTTGTTGGAATGAGCACTGGGTGTTATATGTAAGTGATGAATCACTAAATTCCACTCCTGAAACCATTATTACACGATACGGTAATTAACTTGGATTTAAATTTTAAAAAGAAGAAAAAAGAAAAGAAAAGGGCTATTTTCGGGGCACCTGGGTGGCTCAGTCAGTTCAATGTCAGGCTCTTGATTTCAGCTTTCAGCTCAGGTCATGATCTCACGGTTCACAACATTGAGCCCCATGTCAATTCTCTTTCTCCCTCTCTTTGCCCCTTCCCCACTCACATGTGCTCTCTCTCTCTCTCAAAAAAAAATTTCTTTTAAATAGTTATTTTTGTGTCCATGAAAACTGAAGAGTCAGTCTTACTGAAGGAATTCATATCTGAGAGACTTTCATCCTACCCTGAAACAAAATGATGGTCAATGTGCTCTGACCATCTACCAGGCTCAGACACTAACCTTGATTGTATCTGTCATTGTCCCTGCTTCACCTAAAACTAGATAAGAGCCTTCGATGAGCATCAGATTATGGAACGGGCACCAACGCTTAGCTACCATTGTCTAGAGAACTGTCATTTGCATCTGAAATCAACACCTTAATGAGGACATTGACCTTTGCATTTCAGAAATATGTCTTCTATTCAACATTGTCATTTTGTAAACTTCTTGGCTAGCATCAAGAAGTATGAAAAATTCATAAATAATTCATAATTCATACTGGGATCTTGTACTGATATCTTTGGGCCAACTCAAGTTTTATATTTACACAGAATGAGCAAAAGAGATCCTAAAAGTTTTGACACTAAAACTACGAAATACAAATTTAGATAAATTTAAAGAGGAGCTCCTATTATAAATGTTGTCTATACTTTGAAGACAGAGAATACTCACAATTTTGAAGTGAAAGAATTTTTAAGATCACTCACAGACTTTTTGGCAATTTGTCCACAGATGAGGACACTAATTCTCAGGAAAAGCATATGATGGATGGACCTAACTTCTCAGAGCTTGGGAGCTGCAGAATTGAGATTAAGGTCACCATTTTTTTTTGCTACTCTTCCTGACAAGTGGAGTCTAATTCTCCTTGAATCTTGCTTGACCTTATCGAACTGCTTGACCAATAGTATGTGACAAAAATTGATAGAGGGTTTAAGAGGCTACGTCAGAAGAAGCCTCGCACCTTTTGCCTAGGCCCTCTTGGAATGCTCACTACTAGGGGAGCCAGAAGTAAGAAGTCGGACACATCCCGAGAATGCCATGCCATGAAAAAGCCCAAGATAGCCAGTGGAAAGGCAGCATGAGCTTTGTCCAGCCCCCAGCCCAGATGTCAGATACAAGAGTGAAGAAGCCTACAGATGATTCCAGTTCCCAGCCACCATTTGATTGTAACCACATAAAAGCCCCTAAGTTAGAACCATTCAGCTACACCCAGCTGATCCACAGAACCATGATAGATAATAATCAAATTTGTTTTAAGCCACTAAATTTGGGGATGGTTTGTTATATGACAATAGATAACTAGGACATCCTCTGACTCAACACCTTCACCTGCAGCAACAATAAAATACACAAAACAGGGAATTCAAATTCTAGACAGAACAAACATTCTTCAAGCTGTTGGGAAGTTATATCCTTGCTCTGCTCACATAATCTGTAAAGCATAGACTCATGGAAAGTCCATTAGAATACAATCCTTAAAATGCTTTAACAATCCACATTACATGACAAAAGTGATCTTCATCACGCATATGACAGTGTAGCTCAGGAAGTGAGGCATGTTCAGAGGACACGGGACAAGATACTTTTGGATTCTGCCATATTTACACCAATATTCATAAATGACTGTGAATGCAACTTGGAAGAAAGAGATCTTCCACAATAGTTTTAAAGGCCCTTTCAAAGATTATCAAGATTCAAATTCATTCAATGTTACAACAATTGCACAGCTGGTATTATTTGAAGGTATTATTGGTCAGTGTTTGGTTTTACTGCACAAAATTCTCTAGGGAAGAAACTGGATTATTACCACTAAGGAATCAGTGATTCCTTACCCCTGAAGAATCAGGATGTTGATTCTCTCATTGCTGCTTTCCATGGGAAGTTGTCCACAAATATCTCAAAGATTTAAAAGCTTATATCGGGAAACCAATATTGTCCCCTGTGGATCTCACTATTGTATCAATTCACTTGTAACTTTTAGGGATCTTGAAAACATTATGTTAAATGAAACAAGCCAGACACAAAAGAACAAACATTGTATGATTCCACTTATGTAAGAGACCTAGAGTAGTCAAATTCATAGAGACAGAAAGTAGAATGTTAGTTACCAGAAGCTGGGGGCCGGGAGGAATGGTTAAGTTATTGTTTAATGAGTACAGAGTTTTAGTCTGGGATCATGAAAAAGTTCTGGAGATGGATGGTGGTGATGACTGCACAACATTGTGAATGTAACTAATACCACTGAACTGTATGCCTACAAATAGTTAAAATGGTAAATGCTGTGTCATGCATATTTTACCATTATTAAAAAAAAAGTTACATTTTACTTTAAGAAAAAAATAAGACAAATAACAAGAAGAATTTGAGTGTTTTATAAGTCAGCTTCCCAGCGGGAAACAGATGGCACACTCAAATTAGGACAATTTGAGGAGAGTTTAATAAAAGGACTCTTTACAAAGGTTTGGACAGAGCATAAGGAAATGGCAAGGGAGAGAGGAGAACCCCAGGGTTAGGATGGAAGGAGCAGGGAACCAGAAGCCAAAGAAACAGAAGGCTGCGTGGAAAGATTCTTCTAGAGGAATAAGACTTTCAATGTGGGGAGAGCCAGCCTGTAACAAACCTGCAGGAAGGACACCAGAGGGGAGCATGGAGAGTGGATAAGAAGGGCAAAAGGAAGATAGCCACCACAGGGATCGGTCTAATATGGTGTCCTCAAAGCAGTAACAGAGACCCATTAGCATCACAGACGCATACTACCCAAGTCTGCTTTCTCGTTGGGTCCCATAGCATAGCAACAACCGGGCCAAAGCATCTGCTCTGTGAAAACACAGAGAAACCAAAAAGAAACACGCGTGTACTTGGATATTCTTTCTCATTAGACACAGCTTACTCTCTGGAGCTCAAAGCCACACTCCACCGCAGCGCCCCGTGAGTCTGGATCATCTCTGAACCACTTCCCGGGAACTGACACCCTAACTCTTCCGGGGTCAAAACCCAACAGAATGAGGCCCAGAAGGAGAGAAGAAACAGTTACCAGTCCTTCCGTATCCTGTTAAAAGCCAACTCTGTAAGTTGTGGCCTCCAACGTAAGGACTTATCTCTTTCCTGTCCATCCCTTTCAAGGGGCATAGACTGTTCCTGTGGAGTCAGCAAAATGAAAATATCAGAATGTGTAGCAATGAGCCCCTTATGTGTTTTTGGTTCTGTTGAGTTCTCATTTTTATTTTGTAGAGGGGTTTTCAATATGAATAATTCTGATTTAGCAAAAGGGTGTTCTGAGAAATCCTCTTTATTCTTTGTGGGGTAGGTATGACAAGGGTTAATGCAATCATCACATTAGTAGAAACTCACACGTCACGATCGGAGGGTCATTTTTGCCTGACTAACCCTCTCTTGCCTGCCTCAACTCAGCTGTCCCTCCTACCTGACTTAAAAATCTCATTCCATTAACGTCAATCCTCCAGGTTAGACCACTACAGCCAGGTCACAGTCTCTCGAAGATCACTGCTGCTATGCACATATGTTACCTGGCAGGAGAAGAAGGGCCCCTGATTAGGAGGTAGGGGAAGGACAGCCATCTTCTGTAGGCCTCTTTCATTAGCACATTAGCATGAATGAGCTTATCAGATTAGCTAATTGTCACCTGGACACTTTGGACAGTGCAGAGATACTGGTGAGGCACATTTCCACAAAAAGCAGGGGGGAAGCACAGCGATGACAAGTCCCTGAAGGAGGTCGGAGCATCCTGGAAAAGTAGAACCCAGTGAGGAAGGACGAGCGAGGTGCCGTAGAGGACAGGGGAGGTGGGAGAGGGAGCTCTGAGCGAGGAGGTGCTACAGATGAATTTCACCACTTTCAAGGTTCGCAGGGGAGCCCCCCTGCTCCCTGCATAAAGAATGGCAGATACACAGAGCGGCGCAGGCACAAACGGATCAGCTGACCTCTGCTTCTTGAAATAGTACCATGAGCAAACTTGTGTTCTGGTAAACGGAAAACGAGGTAACCTGCAATCCCTTCCCCTACAAATACCTAGAGAACCTAGATAAAACACACAAATGTTTTTCAATACATACATAAGCATCTGAGAAAAGAAGGGAGAGTATTGGCCTCTGTGACACAGAAGCTCGACTTTTTTTTTTTTTAAGTTTAATTATTTACTTTGAGAGAGAGAGCATGCACACATGAGCAGGGGAGGAGCAGAGAGAGAATCCCAAGCAGGATTTGCCTTGTCAGCACAGAGACCTCTGTGGGGCTCCACATGGGTCTCGAATTTATGAACCATGAGATCACGAGCTGAGCTGAAACCAAGAGTAGGACGCCTAACCAACTGAGCCACTCAGGTGCCCCTCACAGAAGCTTGGCTTTTAACACACAGACAGGACCAGAAGACTGGGGTAGCACAAAGTGGGAGTTGAAACTAAGACTCTGGCATAAAACCAGGACTCTGACCTTCAGTGAAAGGAAGGATGAGAAAATCTACCCAATCACACTGAGAAATGACATGGAAATTTATCTGAGAAATGACCTTCAGTGAAAGGAAGGAGGAGAAAATCTACCCAATCACACTGAGAAATGACATGGAAATTTATCTGAGAAATGACCTTCAGTGAAAGGAAGGAGGAGAAAATCTACCCAATAACACTGAGAAACGACATAGAAATTCTCACCTCTAGGTGAGAATAAAACCTCCTGAATTCATACCACAAAGTCAGGGAGCCCCAAAGTACAGAAACCAACATAAAAGGTGCTTCCGTGCCAGTGGTAGCCAGCCTTTGAGATGGTCCTCAAGGATCCAGTGACATCACTTAGCTGCCAGGCCAAAGCACCTGCTCTGGGGGGGATGTCCATCAACCTGGGCCCCACAGGTTTCCCACAGATTGAAGTCTCACTGGAGATGAAGTCACAGTCAAAGCACATCATAAACTATCCTAGATTGTCCAGACAATACACAAGATTAAAGAATCTCTGTTTAAGAAAAACTAGGAAGTTATAAACAAACAATAACCTAATAAAAAGGAGAACACGAGTACAGATAAATAAAAGATTTTCTAAATCATGAGAAAATACTGTAAATGGCTTCATGCCAACAAATTTAGAAACACAAGTGAAATGGAAATTTTACTTTGAAAATAAAACCTATCAAAGCTGATACAAAAAGAAATAGAAAACTAAAGACCGTAACAATCAAAAAAAAAAAAAAATTGGGGGTGCCTGGGTGGCTCAGTTGGTTGAGGGCCGACTTGGGCCCAGGTCATGATTTCGCAGTTCGTGAGTTCAAGCCCTGCATCCGGCTCTGTGCTGACAGCTCAGAGCCTGGAGCCTGCTTCGTATTCTGTGTCTCTGTCTCTCTGCCCCCTTCCTTCTCATACTCTGTCTCAGTCTCTCTCTCTCCAATATAAATGAACATTAAAAGAAATTAAAAATAAATTGGATCAGTTGTAAAAAACCTATCCACAGAACAAGCAAATAAAAAACACCAGACTCAGACATTTAAAAAAAAACTCTACCAAGCCTTCAAAATGTAAATAAACTCTATCATATACAAAGTGATTCAAAAAAAAAAAAAAAGAAAGAAAAAAGAAAACTTAGTTTTTGAAGCAGGTATTCCCTTCACTTTTTACATCAAAAGCAGAGAATGATATTATGATAAAAAGCAAAAATATAGATTA
The DNA here is from genome assembly GCF_024362965.1 of Panthera pardus. Lineage (NCBI taxonomy): Eukaryota > Metazoa > Chordata > Mammalia > Carnivora > Felidae > Panthera > Panthera pardus. The sequence continues at coordinate 96,198,736 of NW_026526810.1, read as the reverse complement.
GAGGAGAAAACGATGAGATTACCTTACTAGATGTACAAAAATACAAGATAAAATTCAATCCCCCATTATTGAATCACAAAACAAAATAAATAAAACCAAAAACTCTTAACAAACTGTGAAGATAAGCAAACTTCCTTAACCTCATGCAAACATCATATTTAATGGTGAAGTCCTATAAGCATGCCCTTGCTCACAGGGATGCTCCCCATTTCTTTTTTTTCTTTTTTCTTTGAGAGAGAGAGAAAAAAAAAAAAAAAACAAGCAGGGAAGAGGGCAGAGACACAGAGAGAGAGAGAGAGAGAGAGAGAGAGAGAGAGAGAATCTTAAGCAGGCTCCACACACCGCTCAGAGCCCAACACAGGGGTCCATCCCATGACCCTGGGATTATGACTTGAGCCAAAATCCAGAGTCAGATGCCCAACCCACTGAGCCTCCCAGGTGCCCCCCGCCCCCTGCCATTTCTATTCAACATTGTCCTGATGGCTCTAGGGAGCATGGTAAGACAGGGGAGAAAAATGAAAAATATAAGAATTGGAAAAAAAGAAATGAAGCTGTTATTATTCAAAGAAAATAAAATTGGTTCCAAAAAATATAAAAGTTCAACAAGGTTGCTAAACACAGATCAATATACCCAAATTAATTGCATTTCTATGCAACACAAAATACTACTATGTACAATAGCTTCACGAACTATAATGTAGGGAAATATGTAACAAAAACAAAAGAACCTTACGGAGAAATAGGAAACTTTATTAAGCAGCATAATAGAACTAAAACAAAGAGAGGTATATCAAGTTACTGGATGCAAAGACTCAATATAGTAAAATACCTATACAGTAAAGACTCAGCATAGTAAAGATTGCTATATACTAAAGATTTATATAGAGTGTTGCTACATAGCAAAAACTCAATATAGTAGAGCTCTCTCCCAATGAATCTAAAAATTATATGCAATGCCAATCAAAATCACAACATGATTTTTCACAGATGGTGGCAACCCTCAGCACATGAGAGTGGAGGGCCGAGAAGAGGCTGGACAATCCTCGAGAAGGAGGAGGAGTAGGAATGAGAAGAGAAGGCTTATTCCCAACTGAGTGGTATTAGAGAAGCAATAGACAAAAAGGCCATGGGATAAAAAAGCACAGAAACAGATTCTCATTTATACGGATGCTCGATATATAACAGAGATGACATTACAAATCCATGGGGGGAAAAGGTATCACCCAACCAATGGCCCTAAGACAACTGGAAATTCATATGGAAAAAGATAAAATTGAATCCTTGTCTCATACTGTAAACAAAATTAATTCCAGAAGGACTAAAAACCCAAATGTAAAGAAACAAAACTGCACAACTTTTAGAAGAAAGCATTGAGTATCTTTACAGTAAAGAAGACTATCTTAAATCATGAAAGGCATGAACATTAAAGGAAAATATGAACAATTTTTGCTACCTTAAATGTAAATATTTGATATGATGTCATAAATAAAATAAAATAGAAGCCACGGATTAGAGGAAAAGATCTGCAAATGATATGACGGTAGATTTGGATCCGAGCCTTTTAAAAACTCCTAAAAGCAAGTGAGATGAAGAAAAAAAATATAAAGCAAAAATCATGGATAAGTTATTGACAAATCAAGAAATGTGAATGATGAATACACACGAAAAATATGCTCAACTTCATTAACAATTAGTGAAATACAAATTAAATCAATAATTTCACACTCATCAGACTAGCAAGCATTTACTGTCTGGTAATACCAAGCGTTTTTAAAGATGTGGGGAATTCAACTAGTATGTATACTCCTAGCGGAAGTATAAATTGTCACCATCACTCTGAAGAGCAATTTTGAAAACCTAGAAAACTGAAGGTTTCCGTATTTTGCAACCAGAAATTATACTTTCAGGCATATCCTCTGTAAAAAATTCTTGAACGTGTGTACTTGGAGACACCCATTGTTATGCTGTTTGTATTATAGAAAAATTATTGTATTGGAGAAAAGTGTTCTTGAAAAAATTAGAGAACATTCTAAATGTCCCTTAGTGGTAGGAATGGATGCATTCATTCAATGGAATACTGCACAGCAGTTGAAATGAATGTGTTGTATTAACATGAATAAACCTCAAAAACATGATGGTAAGTAAAAGAAAGCTAATTCTGAAGAAAATGGGCAGTATGCCTTTTTTTTTAAAAAAGCACACAAACAATAGATTATGTATCTATACATGTATTGTAAAAGTACAAAAGGATGGATGGGAACGATACATAATTTCACGGTAGTGGTTGCCCTAGGAAGGGAAAGGAAAAGAAGAAGGGATGGAAATGGGTCTTCACCAGCATCTATTATATTTTATTCCCTTAAAAAACAGATAATTCTTTTAAAAATATAACATATGAATGGGGTAATAACAATATGTATTCAATATTGGTGGTGGATAGATGGAAATTGGGTAGATTCTTTTCTGATCTTCTGGAGGTGTATGAAATGAGTCATTATTAAAAATTTTAAAGAGGATTTCAGAGAGATGAGATGATGGTTACTTTTTATCTTTCATCTTATCTGCTTTCTGAAACTCTCTATGATGGTATTGTATTACTTAAAATTTTTTTTATTGTTTATTTATTTTTGAGAGAGAGAGACAGAGAATGCGAGTGGGGGAGGGACAGAAAGAGAGGGAGACACAGAATGTGAAGCAGGCTCCAGGCTCTGAGCTGTCAGCACAGAGCCCCACGTGGGACTTGAACTCACAGACTGCGAGATCATGATCTGAGACGAAGTTGGACGCTCAAGCGACTGAGCACTCAGGTGCCCCTTACATTACTTTTATAAAAAGAAAGGAATATGGAAAAATACACAGAAAATTCTTGACAGTCTCTTACGCCACCTCAATCCTACATATGGACATTGGGAATCAATCATTTAAAATCAGTTTCTAAAGTTTGAGAAGCTGGTTGCCAAGTGGGCATTCACTGTAAGACTAGGCTAAGGCACTGGGGCGCGCGGGTGGCTCGGTCGGTTAAGCGTCCGACTTAGGCTCAGGTCACGATCTCACAGTTTGTGGGTTCGAGGCCCACAATGGGCTCTGTGCTGACAGGTCAGAGCCTGGAACCTGCTTTGGATTCTGCATCTCCCTCTCTCTCTCTGCCCTTTCCCCATGCGTGCTCTGTCTCTCTCTCTCTCTCTCTCTCTCTCTCTCTCTCAAAAATAAATAAACGTTTTAAAAAATTTAAAAAGGAAAAAAAAAGACTAGGCCGTGGTGCAATGGACTGGGTCATTTCAGGATCTTAGCACAGTATCTTTGCAATTGACCTGAACATTCATTGCTGACAGCAAACGGATCAGATCTGTCACACATACGTATTTTCTGATTGCATCAATGGCTGCATTTTCCCTTATTTATGTGTATATAGTTTATACGCATGCATGCGTGTATGTGCACGTGTCCCTTTTTATACGTACTTTTTTAACCCATGAAGTGTCTTGCAGAGATGAGGAGTTGAGGTGGTTTGGGAGCTGCGGAAATTCTGGGAGTTAAATGAAGCTGAGATTCTTTTACTTCTGAGTCATTGTTTTGCTTCCAAACAGAAGATGTCAACAGTTGCCCAGTGACTTCTGTGAAATGTTTGTGGTCTTGTGTTGGTTCCTAACAACGAGGTGTCCACATAATAGAAGTACTTTATTTATTGTATATGTTCCTTTGATGGCTGTCAAGTTGTTGTTTTTTTTTTAACATTTATTTATTTTTGAGACAGAGAGAGACAGAGCATGAATGGGGGAGGGTCAGAGAGAGGGAGACACAGAATCTGAAACAGGCTCCAGGCTCTGAGCTGTCAGCACAGAGCCCGACGCGGGGCTCAAACTCATGGACCACGAGATCACCACCTGAGCCGAAGTCGGCCGCTCAACCTACTGAGCCACCCAGGCACCCCTGTCAAGTTTTCTTTTAATGTTTCCTTTTCTTTTTCTCTGGTTTCTCGCGGCGATACTGTCCCGTTATTGCCTTCCTCGACTGAAAGGATCTTGTCCACTTAACTAACTCGGTGTGGCAACCAGCACGGTTCTGGTGAGCGGGCAGGTGCTTCATAACTGTTTGCCTGGTGCTGCTGTTGATGACGCCAAAATCGTGCCGACAATAGTGGGTTGGAACGATTTCCCGATCTGTCTGTTGACACCACCATAATGTATTCATTGCCCCGGCACAGAGTTGCCCACCATTCGTAAATTAAAAAAATACAAGACAGCACACATAATTTTTTTTGATACAGGCATGTCCTAATCTTGGCACGGGGCACAGTTATGCTAAAAATTTATTTGTTTTTCGCTGGTATCCACATTTAACCGGGCACCCAGTATTCTGACAACTCTACTCTGACACAGTTCTTTAAGGTCCCCCAAATACTTGGCAGCGTAATCACCCAGAACGGAAGAGTTGAGAGTTTCCTTAAAAGAAGCCCTATCATATTCATTCGGGTAGGAAACAACAAACATGGCTACAATTTTAAACCTGCTCCACGGTCGTACACGTGTTTGTCTCAGTGGGTGAACTTTATGACTGAATTATTGTGAGCTCTCTTTGGACAAAATAAAGCTTGAGTGCCAGATGGTTATTTTCGGAGTCACCAAAACTCTCTATTCTCCCCACGCTGGCAGCTGGGATGTTTCTGTGAGCTTTCACTAAATGGCAGAACTAGAACAGAACCAAGGGAATGTAGAGTAACGGAAGAAAATACATCCAGGAAAATAAGTTATTTTCAAAAGAATCGTCAACTCCCTCCCTGTCTCCCCTTGCACCACCATGCATCTCTGCCCCCAAAGCATTCAGGGTTAGGATGTTCTCTGAAGAAGTCGTACTCTGAGAAGCGGACAAACAGGCCGAAACATTAGAACAGATGAAACTATAAAATTCTCCTAGTTAAAATCAATCCACAGAAAAGAAAAAAAGAAGCCTAGGCTAGTTACTGATTCAGTGGTCAAGGATGTGAAAAACTGTGAATGCCCTCTATGATGGGATGTGTAATGAGACAATGTGGGGGAAATCCCTTTATTAACACAACATCATAACTACTGACATGAAGAATGCTCATGCTCAGTTACTTCCTGCTTAAAAATCACTGGCCAGAATATTCCAAGACCTGGTTTCTCTGAAGCCTTCTGTGCTTTGTTGGGTTGCCTCCTATCCCAGGTCGGTGCCTTCAAAGCCCCTTCTAAAATAAACTGGGTTTTTCTCCTTACTGTATCCCTGGATTCTAACCCTGTGCCTGGCATGCAGTAGGCATGCAAAGTTACTTATTAACAACTAAAGAAAGAACTTCAGTTCATTATTTAAAAATGATCTTAATTGGTTTTTCATTTTAAGAACTGATAATTTTAGGATGTAGGCCAAAAGCTGGGGAATATAGCATGGCCATTTAAAAAAAAATTGGGGCACCTGGGTGGCTCAATCAGTTGAGTGTCTGACTCTTGATTTTGGCTCAGGTCATGATCCCAGGGTCATGGGATTGAGCCCTACATAAGGGTCCACACTGAGTGTGGAGCCTGCTTGAGACTTTCTCTCTCCCCCAACTGCTCACTCTCTTTCTCTCTCAAAAAAAATTTAAAAAATTATACTTTTTCTTAGTATTGACTGAACATCACACTTCTATTCTTAAATTAAATTAAAAAGCAATAAAAAAAATAATGTGAAGTAACTTACATGTTTTGGCTTTTAAGTGTTTGCCTTACTTACGCTATGTAATCTATAAGACTCAAATCCAAAGAACAAAATGGGAAAACCAATGCTTTAAAAAAAATTTTTTTTAATGTTTATTTATTTTTGAGACAGACGGAGACAGAGTACGAGTGGGGGATGGGCAGAGAGAGAGGGAGACACAGAATCTGAAACAGGCTGCAGGCTCTGAGCTGTCAGCACAAAGCCCGATGCAGGGCTTGAACCCACGAACCGTGAGATCATGACCTGAGCCGAAGTCGGACGCTTAATCGACTGAGCCATCCAGGTGCCCCGGAAAACCAGTGCTTTTAAAGTAAAATTTATTTTTGTGATGTGTGTTTTAACAAATGAGTGGTTAGGTATTTCGGATTATGGTTGCTACACAAATGCATACTGAACCCCTCCTGACCTTACAGGGTCCTGAGGCTTATAACATGGAATTATTGTGTTATTTGTTAAGACTGTTAATATAGTTCCAAGGTGATTATTCTGGAAGTAACACAATGATAAGCCACATTGACGCAAATGGACCAGTTCCCTCACTTTTTTCATTAGAAAGCACTCTTGAATGAGGATTCTTGCCAAGCTATGGTATGTCTGCCCTTAAATATATACGTTCAAGAACTAAAGAAGCTATGATTATAAGCCTGAATTGATGTGGAATCTTTTTTTCTCCAACAGCATAGCAAATTAAATATAAATCATCTAACACTTCCTCCTTTTCTAAAATTGAGTCTACAAATAATATAGACCAAGAGTCATACATTTCATTAAAAAAAAACAACAACGACTCCTGACTTTATACTGTGCAACTGTGCATTAGGTGAGGTTCCTTTGAGGGTCATGTATATATCTGTGACTGTTCTTAGTGAACACTCACAATTTTTTTTAAATTTTTTTTTAATGTTTATTTATTTTTGAGAGTGAGAGACAGAGTACAAGCAGGGGAGGGGCAGAGAGAGAGGGAGACACAGAATCCAAAGCAGGCTCCAGGCTCCGAGCTATCAGCATAGAGCCTGATGCGGGGCTCGAACCCACAACCTGAGATCATGACGTGAGCCGAAGTTGGACGCTTAACCAACTGAGCCACCCAGGCAGCCCAAAGAACACTTACAATTCAATGCCAACACATCTAGCTGAAAACGGAAACCTGTGAGTCATGTATTGTGTATGACATCTGACTATTGCAAAACATCTGAAATCAACTAAAAGTTCTCCCTTTTCATTGAGTGGTTGTCATGGATCACAACAGAAAGAGATGCACATCACACGTGTTCTGACTAGAGTCACAGCCATTTGGCTGCCTAGAGAGTTGATTCCATAGTAAACTGTTAGCTTCCATAGTTGATTCCATAGTAAACTGTAAACTGAAAAGCTTCAGTTACATACCATTGCTTCCTCCTGTCCATTTTCTGGCAAAACATTAAAGCTGAAGATACCAACAACAATTAGAATTTAAAGCTCTTCAGTGCTTAATAACAAAGCCTCTCCATCCCTATCTCACCAGAAACAATCTGTCTGCTTATTCCTATTTCCATGCCCTCTCCTCTCAAATTGACCTTGGTTGCATGATCATTTTTGGGTAATATTATTGATCTTGAGTCAAGATGCCTAGACAATACAGTTCTTGGCATTTAAGAGATGCTAATGAATCTACGTTTTGAAATCTAGAGTAAAATTTCTGTTCTGAACACTTTTAGAGGGTAAAGAACTACATAATGCCACACAAATAGCCCCTGAGAGTTCTAATATTCTACCTATAGTGTTGCTTCTGTTGACGTGGGGTTTAAGGATAAGAATTGGGTCTAGGAGGAGAATTACAGGTTCTTCCTTGGAAAAATCTTATCTACAGGTCTCTTTCTTCAGTGGCTTTGGTGCTCTTTATTACTCTTAGAATACAGTCCCAACCCCTTACCATGGCCTTCAAGGTGAGTAAAACTCTCTAGCCTCACCTCCTACCATTCCTCTGATCCCCAACTGGTTGGTCACTATGCTGTAGACACACAGAACATGACAAGCACAGGGCTCTGTGTTTCTTGTTCCCGCGTTCTGAAATGCTCTTTGTCTAGCTCTGTGCGCGCATGTCTCTGGCTCCTTATCATCCTTCAAGTGTCAGTTTAAGCAGCACCTCCTCAGAGAGGCTTTCCCTTGCCACTCTATCTGAAGCAGCTCTCCTAAGTATCTCCCCAGCTTCCTGCAGGTCTCTTTATCACATCATCCTGTTTATCTTCTTTGTAGCACTTATCACAATCAATAATTATCACCGGACTATAAGCACCGTGCTATCACCACAACATCTCCAGCATCTGGTACGGCGCCTGGCTCAGAGACGATGCTTGATAGTTGTCAAATTATTATTGGGGACGCAAATAAACAATTATGCTAATCACAAGCATTTTCCTCCCTTTTTTCTTTTTTTATTCTTATGTATAGTGTCTAGCACCATACACCATATTGGCTAGGGAGAATTTAACACAAGAATACCATTTTTGAGAAATTTTAATGATAAAGAATAGCCCTTCCTTCCTTCCTCCCTCCCTCTTTATCTCTCTCTCTCCCCCTCCCCTTTTCTCATTTTCTCTCTCTTTATTTTTAAGTTATATATGACGTCAGTTATCAACATCTCAGCCCCCAATCTTTCACCTTAAAGCCTTTCCCCCAATTCTTCCTCAACCTCGTGAGTTGATGTGCAGCATAAATCAGGAAAGCATTGATCTACAGTCACATGGTCCCTGATAGATAGTCTTTCAGGGACAAAATGGCAAACAAACCTAGAGTACAAAGCATTTATATTTGGAAGCAGTGTGTTAGTGAAAAAACAAAACAAAACAAAACAAAACAAAACAAAAAACATTAGAGTCAGGAGGCAGGGATTCTAGTCACTTTGCCACTGCGGAAATAATACAATGTCGGTTCACTACTCTGTGCCCCAATCTTCCCATCTATAAAACTGAAATAATGTCTCCCCTTGTCTTAGTTCACAGGGAGGAGAGGATCCATCAAGATGATTATGTGAGAGCATGCAGCAAAATATTATGTAAAAATATAAGGTATTATTATATTAAAAGAGAAGCACTGTTTTCTAGTTTGCTAGAAAAGGAAGAAGAGACAACACTCATATCTGGGGAGTGAGGGGTATGGTGACCATATTTTCAAAACCCAAATCAGGACATATCTTTTGGCATATGATCTGACACATGGTCTGACCACATGACAGAATATTTGAAATCAAAATGTCCTGAAAAATCCAGGACATGTGGTTGCCATGGCAATGAGGAGCCATAGGGAGGCTGTGGGCAATGAAAAGACAGGGTCGAATTGGCAAGCATGGAAAACTATTTTGCCAGTGATGTGCAGGACAGTTTGGAACCCATCAATGTGGAAGACTGAAAAGGCAAGAAGTAAGAAATGTTACTACTCTGAGTGTGAGGTGTAAGCAGTAACCCTGAACCATCCTAATTCTGGAAAATGTTCTCTATTCTTTCCAGGAAACCTAGGGCAGTTTCTGGTTCACATGAATGTGGAGCAGGAAGTGGTGTTTTGGGTAAGAATTTTGTTGGAGTAGACTTAGCCCTCAGGATGGTCCCATATCTACTCTCAATATCCCAAGTGCACCTCTAAAATAAAAATAATCTCATGGTAGCCTAGTTCTCCAGACTAAGGGAGACTCCCTACAAGTACCCCAGTGGAGACCCAAATCTGCCTCCATCCAGATGGAAAGCCGTGGAAGTCTTCAACTCTCAGAATTCTGCATTCCTCCTCCACCTTTCTTCACACAAAATTAAAGCAGTCCTCTCCTTCATGCAACTGCTCAGGAAGTATTGTTTATGATCCCCAACTGCCTCAGATCCCCTGACCACACAGCTCTAGTATCCTATGAATTCTGCTGATGACTTTTAGGACAGAAAGTCAGACTGTTATGGCCAGTCAAAAGTGAGGTGCAAATAAATCTCAAGGAAGCATAATGATTGGACTAAGAAAAGGAGGGCTTATAAAAAGATCAATCTCTTTTAGCATTTTCCACAGATTCTCAGTAATAACTTTAATAGTAAGTCTTGTATTTCCATTTCTAAGGGGCAGGGGTTGTTTCATGGGGCAGATTTCCCCCCAGTCAGCTCTCTTATTCCTTTCCAGCCGTGAAGCCTCCAAGACCTCTAAATTCCATCCAGTGCCTATCGCATGCTATTGAGCTGGCATGTTTGCAAATTGCATGCAGTGAGATCCTTCCATACCAACAGCCCCGTCTCAGATTCCCCAGCATCCCAGCCAAACTAGTATTGCCTGCACATTTTCTTCATCTTTTCATTGAGTTCCGTGTGGCAGTGGCACATTCCTCAGCACAGGCTCCAGTCGGCATGGTAACTAGTTAGGGACTGCAAGCCGCCTTCTTGCAGACTAGTTCCTTCTGAGAGTGCTTTTTTAGGGAAGGGGGGTGCAGGAGGCAATAGCAGTGGAGGAAGTAGTGAAAGGGGGTGGAGAAAGAATTGATTGGGTTGGGCTGGGGGAGCGGGGGGAAGGGCAAAAGAATGACTTAAACACACTTTTTTAAAAGAGTTATCTGGTTCACCCTTGGTGTTGGTGCTAAATTGCCTGGGCAGAAAAAAGTCCTAATTGGGGTGGGGAGGCAGTGACAAAGCAAAGCTTGTTCAATCTGCACTGTTGATAGTGCAGGTACCTCAGGGCGGTTGGGAGTGATCGCCGTGTTGACTTTGTCTAATTGCAGGGGAGGGGTTTGTGAGCTGTGACGGGCAGCGTTACACCCAGTGGGGGTGGTGGACAAAAACTGGCATAACCACGCGGGGCTAAATAAACTGACTGACAAAGCTCTTGGCATATTATTAAAAATCTGGCAAAATGTTCATCTCTTGACAAAAATGTAAAGAGACTAGTAATGCATAACTTTATCCCATGTTGGATTTTAAAACGGCTAATGCCAAGTTGTCTGTCAAAATTAATAGGGCATTGCTTCTTCTTATAGAACAAAAAAAAATTTTTTTCATACATTTTATTCATTTATTCATTGCTAAGAAATCATGTATCTGCTAAAAATTCATTTAGGAAAAAGGTTTGGGGCTGGTCAACCTTGATTTTAAAGTACTGTGAATTGAAAGCTACTTTTTCTTATGTTTGTTATAATAAAAATTACACCTTCGTTGAAATGAAATGTAAAGCATTTTATTCTTCGAGAATAGATTAAAAACTCTGCACCTGGGCTTATACCAAAAGTGGCATTAAAACTCCAATTATCGATTATATCTTTATATAAGTTTGGGGTGGGGACCTTTTTTTACAGTCCTTTATATCAAGAAAAATGTTAAATAGTTAATTGACTGTTGAGTAGATACTCAGCATCATCACAGGGATTAATCAATATATTGACTTTTTGACTCTTGAACTTTGCTATTTCGTGTGTTAATTTAACTGTTTCTCCTTCCTTCTTTGCTTTCCATTAAGCCTTTATGCATGCTCTTCTATACAAACCACTTTTTATTCTAAGTTTTATACACATAGGGCAACTTTCTGTTCTAGAATCTGAGTGCATTTTGTTGAGTATTCAGACCTCAACAAGGTGTAATTATTATTGGTTTTGGTCATATGTCTATGGTGCCTGTGGACAACTATTTCTTTTCTTATTTTCCACATGCTAAAGCTTCGTAATTAAGTGGAAATGAAAAGAGACTCCATGAACATTAAAAAAAACAACCAAACTTTTACAATGTATTTTAATTCCTAGTTTGCTTTATGGAACAATAAACTCCTTTCTTTATAAGTTTAGAATTTTTGTCAACTTTTTTCAAAACAAAAATTTCAAAATGGCATATCCTTCAAAATCTCATTATTTTGCCAATTCTCATTTTTCTGAAGGGCTCCGATAAGATAGGGAAGTCCATGAAGCTGATGGGGTGACTCTGCTCTTAAGCCCTAATAAATAATCTGGTTTTGTGATTTTTCTCTTTTAATTCTTAAAACACCTACCCTAGGTCTACAGTGTATAAGCTCTGTTTGAAAACGAAGACACTTGAAGCATAAACACTGGTATGCTTCCAGGTAAAAGGAAAATGTTCAAATGTTCTTAACTGAGGAAGGAACAAACATGTAAATAAGAGATGGGCTGATTCCCCACTGTTCATGTTTGCTCACTGCGAACATTTGGTTCACTTGGCTTGGCTCATTATTTCAGCTGGGAAAGTCACTATATGAATTAATAGAAGATTTCCCAGCTGAAAATAAATGTTTACCAGTTTAGGGGGCTGGGGTTTTTTGGCAAAGACCCGGCTTTTTGTCTGACTGGCTCCTTTTTTGGCATGCACATCCCTGAGGTGTGTAATTAAAGTAAGGGAATTTGCACATAGTGCTTTAGGGCTTTAATGAATAGAAAACACATGATATTTCAGCAATTTGGTAACTAATGTCAGAGTGAGCATTTCCTGTGTGAGGTATCACAATAATAGGGCTCTGTGATAATAAAGGCGCCTGCAATCCCTTGCAAAGAAAAGGAAAAGTGACAGCATTTGTTCCTAAATTCCAATACAAAATACATTACAAAAAGAGCAATTTACATTTTATAACAGACGGACTTTGAACTTGAACATATCCTCAGAATTAATGGCTATTAAATCAGCCTCACTTTGCTGAATATTGAAATTCCCTTCAGGACAAAGATCTTGGCTGTTGGTATCAGGTTACATTACAAAATTGAATACACAGTATCCACTGGTTTTAATCATAACCATTCTCGCTTTGCCGTTGAAATTTTTCAACGGCTCAAAATCTGGAAAAGTATTTTTAAACCTCAGGAACCTTGGGGGCGCCTGGCTGGCTCAGTCGGTTGAGCGGCCGACTTCGGCTCAGGTCATGATCTCACAGTCTGTGGGTTCGAGCCCCACGTCGGGCTCTGTGCTGACAGCTCAGAGCCTGAAGCCTGCTTCAGATTCTGTGTCTCCCTCTCTCTCTGACCCTCTCCCGTTCATGCTCTGTCTCTCTCTGTCTCAAAAATAAATAAAACATTAAAAAAATAAATAAATAAACTCAGGAACCTTGAGGGAAAGAGGAGAAGGAACAAATTAACATTTACTGAGCACCTGTTATGTGCCAGAGATATTTACATGATAGCAAATTTAATATTTTACAAAAATAACCATGCAAAAAAGGCATTAATATTCCTTTCTTTCTATGGGGGAAAAAATCCAAAAAATTTCGGCAACTTGCCCAAGATCCCATAAGAAGTGGTACCAGGATGTGAGAGAGGACACTCACTGCCCCTCATAAAGTAAGACTCAATACAACTTTCATCATAATTGTCAGACTTCAAAACCCAAGTTCTTCCAAAAAAGTTCATGCTATTATTTTTGTATCTCTTCTACAAAATTATTCTAAAGAAGGATGAAAACCTTTCTCCCCCCTCAACCTCAGTCCCTGATTGTTCTTGTGAATAAGATGTATATCCAACTTGCAAAGAAAACCCAAACCTTCTTGTTCCATCCTCTGTATAACAGTGTTGGAAGCAGCAAGTTTATGTTTCCTGGGTCATAGGGAGGTCGTCTCAACCTGAGGGTAAACTCTACTTTTTTTATTTTTTAAGGTAAACTCTATGCCTAACACAGGGCTCAAACTTACAACCTTGAGATCAAGTGCCATGCTCTATGGACTGAGCCAGCCTGGTGCCCTAGAAACTATACTTTTTTTTTTTTTTTTTAACGTTTATTTATTTTTGAGACAGAGAGAGACAGAGCATGAACGGGGGAGGGTCAGAGAGAGGGGGACACAGAATCCGAAACAGGCTCCAGGCTCTGAGCTGTCAGCACAGAGCCCAACACGGGGCTCGAACTCACGGACCGCGAGATCATGACCTGAGCCGAAGTCGGCCGCTTAGCCGACTGAGCCACCCAGGCGCCCCGAAACGATACTTTTAATACAGGACAAGGGCAGCCATGACGAGGAACAAGTATCCAACAGAAGCATGGAAGAAGGGGATGCTTTCATCATAGCCAGAGGCCAGAATATGGGCTCCACATCATGGTAAAATAGGGGAACACAGATTTCACCTCAGTAGGTCTTAGGTCTTACTTACATCTGTAAAATGAAAGGATTGGTCTAGATGATCTAAAAGGCCCATTTCTGGGATGCCTGGGTAGGTCAGTTGGTTCAGCATCTGACTTTGGCTCGGGCATGATGTCATAGCCTGTGGGTTCGAGCCCCACATCTAGAGCCTGCTTCAGATCCTGTGTCTCCCTCTCTCTCTGCCCCTCCCCCACTCATGCTCTGTCTCTCTCCACAATGAATAAACATTAAAAAAATTTTTTTAAATCATCTAAAAAATAAAAATTAAAAAAATTAAAGGCCCATTCCTGATTTAAAAGTCTCAACTACCAAGTATCCTTGGTTGAACCAGGGACCAGGGGCCAAGAAGTTGACAATAATCCACAAATATGAGAATTCCCAAAGGAATTCTGCCTATAGGAATAACTGCCTATCTTACAGTCAATACACAAAGACATGTGTGAGCATTCTTATAGCCTTAATGAAATTATTATCAAGCTTCTACCATACATTTCTTTTTTTTTTTTTAAGTTTATTTATTTTGAGAGAGAGAGAGAGAGAGAGAGAGAGAGAGAGAGAGCATGAGCAGGACAGGGGCAGAGAAAGAGGGAAAGAAAGAGAGTCGCAAGCAGGCTCTGAACTGTCAGCACAGAGCCTGACATGGGGCTGAATCCCATGAACTGTGAGATCATGACCTAAGCTGAGATCAAGAGTCTCACACTCAATTGACTGAGCCCCCAAGTGCTGCTCTAACACGCATTTCATCCATAAACTAAATTCTAAGGTAAAGCATTGTATTCAAAAAGCTTTTCCTCCTGCCTCTACCTGTCCTGATTTTTCACCTTATCTTGTCTTCTCTGTGGCCTTCCTCTTACTCTCCAAAGTCTTTTTAAAAAATTTTTTTTAATCTTTATTTATTTTTGAGAGAAAGAGAGAGAGACAGAGCTCGAGCAGGGGAGGGACAGAGAGAGAGAGGGAGACACGGAATCTGAAGCAGGCTCTAGGCTCTGAGGCATCAGCACAGAGCCCGATGCGGGGCTCGAACTCACGAACTGTGAGATCATGACCTGAGCCAAAGTCAGACACTTAACTGACTGAGCCACCCAGGCCCCTCTCCAAAATCTTTTGAAGAATCATTGACAGACGGCACTTCTGGCATGGGGCACTATCCTAATTCCTAGCAAAGAAGAAAAATGCGTGTGTGTGTGTGTGTGTGTGTGTGTGTGTGTGTGTGGCTCGGAGTCTAAACACTTCCTCCTACAATCCTAGGAATATAAACTTCAAGAGACTGGAGACTCTGAGACATGCTACCCCACACCAGTCTTTCCCCTTTGACGAAGAACTAACACTCCTCCTTTCTTCTCTCTTGTCAACAGCCACTGATGCCAGCTGCTTCCCAGCAATAACTGCGCCAACTGAGTAGCCGCGGCTCCCCCAAAACTAAAGATGTTATTGTCATCTCCATCAACATTTAAAGAAATGTGAACGTCAAAAATTTGAGAGATTAAAAAAAAAATTTTTTTTAATGTTTATTTTTGAGAAAGAGACAAAGTGCGAGCAGGGGAGGGGCAGAGAGAGAGGGAGACACAGAATCGGAAGCAGGTTCCCAGGCTCTGAGCTGTCAGCACAGAGCCCGACACGGGGCTCGAACTCATGAACCACGAGATCATGACCTGAGCCGAATTGGACGTTCAACCGACTGAGCCACCCAGGTGCTCCAAATTTGAGAGATTTATTAGGATGAAGGCCAGAAATACCATATTTACTCCAGTAGAACAATCTATTGATCTATTGATGCTCCCTCCCACCTTGTCACTGTCCTCATCCTCTGCGTCCTCGCCTTCCTCCTCCTTATCCTGCTTAAAGTCCATGATCCATTACCATTATTATTGTCTTGCAAGCACCCTCATCCTCCTTGCTCCTCTCTGAGCATACTGGTAAATTCTCATAACTTCTTAAATCCAACTTTCTGTCTATTCCACGTCAGCATCCTTGAACAGAACATGTTGGAGAAAAACAAACAACTAGGCTGGCTGATCTCATTCTAAATTCCTGGTCATCATAACCTCGGACCAATAATGCTGCTCAGCTTTCATTTGTTGTCCTACACCATTCCCTCCTCCTCTGTCCTCAATACTCCTTCATCCCAGGGCGCCTGGGTGGCTCAGTCCACAAAGCTTCCGATTCCTGATTTTGACTCAGGTCATGATCTCATAGTCGTGAGATGGAGCCCCAAATAGGGTTCTGACCCTTTTGTCCTCTAACTACATTCAATCCACAGAGGATTTCATCAGTCACAAAGCTTTATACACCATCTCTACACTGTTGTCTAGATGTATATATCTGGCCTGAATGGCTCTTACGCTGCACCCCTTTTGTGAAAACAAGATCCAGGTTCTGTCTTGTGCCCTAGTTATGTTAACTGGGTTTCCCTCTTATTTCCCTGTCTAATATCACAATCCCTTAAGGCCTGAGTCCCTGCATTGTTCTTGTTGGTTCCTATCAAAGGGCTCTAAACATGATACCTTCTGGCAGACTTTCCTAATAACTGCCTACCTGTCTAGGTTTCTGAATGTCTTATGAGTAGGAGGAAGTGGAGGAGGAGGAAGACGGAGGAAAAAAAGAAGGACCCGTGGCTGTTGTACACAGCCCCAGTGATGTTGACTGTTGTGAGTAATCAAATGTTACCCTTGGGGAAAAGGCAGCAGGCTTCCTCCTGAGCAGCCATAGGCAAAGTCATTACTTTGGTGAATTTACTGCAGTCTATTCAAAGCCTGATCTTAGCATTGCAAATCAGAAACTTCATATTTTTAGAAAGTAAATCAATCATTCTAAGGCAGACTGCTTCATCTATCTCATGAGTCTGACATATCAAACCAGGGTAATTTATTAATTTACACTAAGAAATAACCATTGTGGAAAAAAAAAGAAGAAAAAAGAAAGAAAGAACAGTTGTAGAATACTCAAAGCCACACTCACAACATATTCTGTGCCTACCATCAAGAATTTTGAAAAGCCAGGTTATGCTCGAAAGCTAGAACATATATTTTAAAAAGCTAGTATATTAATTCATAGTAATAAATGGCTGTCTTGGTGAGCAAAATTCTGTGCATATGATCTGCTCATATGATCTGTGCATTCCCTCTTTCTTTGCAGACGTACACAGGAAGCAAAATCATAATCAGATTTTTAAAAAATAGTAGCTAATCACATTGCAGCCAGAGTGATTTTTTTCAAAGCACACATTCAACTAGGTCACTCCTCTAAAACTGGGCATTGTTCTCAGAAGAGGGCAAAATCCTCCAGCTACTGGCCCTACGCGATCTGGAGGCTCAGTCTCTGCCTTCACTGTAGGAACTGGTTAAGAACATAGGTTTCTGCAACCACACTCCATGGTTCAAATCCCCTCCCTCTACTTTCAAGCTCGGGCAGTTTATTCACTTACATTGTGCCATAGTTTCTGCTTCAGGAAAATAGGAATAGAGATAGCGGTTACTTCATAAGATTGTGATGAAATTAGGAGAGTAAACTGCTTTCCACACGGTCTGGCACCTACTAGGTGCTCAGGAAGTGGTATCTATTATCTGAAACCACCCTGGGTCCAGCCACACCAGCCCTCCCTCCATCTTTCAAATACACTGCAAGCTAAGATCATTTCAGCCTGGTGCTCTGAACAAACGCCGGCCCTGTTTGAAATACACTCCTCATACCTCCTCCTTCTTCCGTTTAACTCCTACAAGTCCTTAGCTTCTTCAGTCTAGAGTTACTTCCTCCTCGGACCAAGAGTCCTCAGTTCACAGTTTCCTTCGTTATTTTAATGTTCTCTCCTTCATAAGATGCCTGGCTCAGGTCAGTCTTCTGTCTTGAGAGGTAGTCTCAACGCTCGCACTTTCTCCCAAAGCCTGACACAAGCCTGGCATGTTATAAGCACACCATACTAATTTGTGTAAATGTTTAGTTGAGGCTTACCCTGGTTCGAAAAAAACTTTGGCCAGGTCTGGCCTTCCAGGGGCAAAACTTGGACCAGCACCTCTAACTTGGCCTCAGGAACTCTCTCTTTACCACCTTCCAGGGCTGACCAACCCCCTTTGATTAACACATTCTTTCTTTGCATGTGTTAATGCATTTGCCTAGGTTTCTTCGGACTTATCTGAGGTGTAAGAAAATTTTTGCATATCTATGCTCTATTTTTAGTCGTTGTTTTTAAAATTTTGCTCTCAGTGGGCATCTTCTCTCTCTCAATTCCAAGTTCTGCGGGGGGGGGGGGGGGTGTTTGAGAGTTGTCTCTTGATATTTCTCTATTATTGACAACACACCTGGACCAGGATTCTGTCCACCCGCGGAGACGCCCCAGCGTTTTGTATTAGGTGAGTGGATGCTCACCTTCCTGCAGGACCACTCTACGTTCCACACAGAACTCTTCCTGAAGCCTGAGCTCGGTCTACACCAGCTCCATGGGCCTCTCCCAGTCTACTCACCTTCCGGGCAGGGTCCTAAGATAGAGCCCAGCAGATACTCCCTATGGGGGGAGACACTAGGTAGCTATACAACTCCGCTTAATTAAGGGAGGTGGGTGTCAAGTGTGTTTTTCATTAAGTGGAATACAGCACCGCTCTGGGGACTAATTATTGTCTTAAATGGAAATAAAATTGACCCAAGGACGAGAGTGAGAAACACAGAAAGTTGTCATCGCCACTATACATTTGCACTCTACCACGAGACGTGCAAATCCTCCAGTCAGTCCTAGGCAAAAGTGACTACAGCTGGGAAGATTCCATCCAATTCTTAAAAGCCTGTGTCAAAAAGCCTCAATTCTATGTTAGCAAAAATAATTGGTCTACAACACATCCTGAAACCCTGGAAATCTGAAAAGCATTGCTCTGGGTTTTCGTTCTGTTTCCACGACGTTGAGATCTGGCTTAGGCCAGAGATGTGTGTGGAAAAGGGCTGGTCCAATCCAATGCAGAATTTAGCAGAAGGTAAGAAAGAACACAAAACTCAGGTTGAAGAAAGCCTCTCCCTGGGGTATTTCTCGTCCTTTATTTTTACCCCAGATCCAAGACTTGTGGTTAATTCAGATAAGCACTTGACCTTTGTGGGTGCTTATCCAAAGTCAACCTTCCCGTGTCTGAGGGTCACCTGTAACTCATTAATCTCGGTCCGTCATTGTTTTGCAGGGATGTCTGTTCCATTTAAGATATAAAACTCCTATACAGATAACATGGTAGGTTAATGCACTCACCTTTCATTCCCTGATTGCTGGGTTCACACCAAACTCAATTCTGTTATGAGTAAGGATTACGTTTTGATATGTTCCCTGTCCCCAGGAGCCATTTGTCTACAGGTCTTCAAATCCTAAAAGGATGTTGCAGGCATCAGCATACTCTTTGGGGCCCTATACAGGAGATTCCAGGGAATAGAATGGCCCGGAGGTTACTGGGTCAGGACTGGAGGGGAAAGAACTATTTAGGGAATCTTGCTGAGTG
Organism: Panthera pardus; assembly: GCF_024362965.1. Taxonomy (NCBI): domain Eukaryota; kingdom Metazoa; phylum Chordata; class Mammalia; order Carnivora; family Felidae; genus Panthera; species Panthera pardus. The sequence goes on along the minus strand of NW_026526810.1, from coordinate 96,179,501 downwards.
CATGCTTCTTAGGGTCCTATCAGTCCTTTGCTGCTCTGGACTCTTAAGATGAAAACAAGGCCATTATCACTTTTCAAAAAATAATAAATTGCCTTATAGAGAATCTAGCACTGTTAGGCTGTACTTTCTTCCCTACAGCAAGCAATGTGCTAGCAGGCAATCAGGAAAAAGGCACAAACTCTGTGCGGGTTTTTGAACATCATAGTTTTCAGGCATTCTCTTGTTTGTGATTTAACTTCACTCGCTCTTTCTTAGGAAATGCAAATCTATGCCGTCACCTGTGGCAAAAACCGTGCTATAAATCTAGAGGAAAATGACAAGCAAGGGATCCACTGCCTTTAAGGTAGAATGACATACTGGATGGCATGACAGCTCCGGAGTCAGACTGCCAAGGGCAGAATCCCAGGCCTACTGCTGAAAGCCTTCACCTCTCCCGGCCTCAATTTCATAGCTGTAAAATGGAAATAATTAGAGCACTTACTGCAGAGAGTTATTGTCGGAATCAGATGAGACAACGACACGTAGACACTTAGAACAGTGTCTGGCATATATAAGGGGCTCAGTAAGTGTTAGCTGTTATTGGTACTTAATCGCTCTGATTCACGCTATAAAAACTAAAGGGATTTCTTTGTCGTCTTCTTCTTCTTCTTCTTCTTCTTCTTCTTCTTCTTTTTCTTCTTCTCCTGCTTTTTTTAATCTGTGGCTTCCTCTCCAACCACCTGACAGGTGACAGAACCCCAAACAAACGTTTCTCATTCTTTCTATTTTGCATGGCCACACACTCTTCCCTCCACCCCCACCCCCACCCCCCACCATGCCCCTTGCATTCCAACCAGTTAAAGTGCGAAGGAGTGGCCCAAACTGCCTCACTTAATTAATTTCAGCCCACTCCTGCTGCCGGCCACGCCTTGGTGCTAACGACGAAAGGGGCGCACAAAGGCTTTCGCTTTATAGCAAGAAAAGGAAAAAATGTACTGTCGATACATATTACTCGTCAATGTAAATGCTTTCAGGAACCTTCGCTGCTTCTTTTCATGTTCTTCGAGTCTAAGAGCCATTTAGAGAAGACCTGCTGTTCTAGCGCCCTAAGGACATGTGAGAGGATGCGCGCAGGCAGCTGAGAAACAGAGCTTCTGTTTATGTGGAGCGAGGCAGGTCTAGATCTTTGACTAACAATAAGAAGAATATCTTAATCACAAGCATTCTGAAGTCATGCCAGGTGGAGTGCTTAGTGTTGGACTGCTCCTTTTTTTTTTTTTTTTTTTCTTAATACAATTTGGGAAAGACACCAACACATGCAAGTAGACTCTCATTTCAGGATCCTCCGTTATCTTCCCATTGGGAAGGCTGGGAGAGAGGTAGCACCTAAATATCAGCCCAAATCCCCATACCAAGGAGGGGTCTAGAATTTCTAGGAAGGACAGGTGCAAGGATGGCAATCTTTTGGAAAGAGAGCTAGAGGACCTCCCTTGAAACTATGTTTGCATAGTGAACAGGCTGTTGTATGCAGTTCATGTTTACTGGAAGTGAATTTGTAAGGCTGATGGAGATTTTGAAGGGCTGGAGTCCCCCCAACCACCCCTCACTTTGTATTCTAACAACCGTGGCTCCCAACTCTCATTCCCCATGCTTTTAGGAGATTTTCCTATGTGTTCTAAGCTACTGTCTTCAACAGAGATATGTTAAAACTGCTAGTAGTGTAGAAAACGAGGGTGTTTATCTGCCTAGAAAGACAAACACCATAGGTGCTCAAAAATGTTTGTTGAATGAATTTATGATGTTATAGAAGTTACCATAGTAAAAGCTCTGGGAAAAGGCGCCACCAACAAAATAACTGATTTCTATTCTTAGTGTTTAATCGTTAAAAATATTTAGAATGACTCCTTTTCCCCGACCGAAGCAATAAAACAATCTCTGTTTAGAATAAAGAAACTGTTTAGTCACATGCAACACTTGGCAAAGACTTCCTGCTGTCGTCAGATATTTCTACAATTCTCTTCTCCCCATCTTCCGGTAGGAATGTTAACTCCCAATTTTAGTTGGACATATGGCTTTCCAGATGAAGATTTTACTTCTCGGAGAGAAATTAACTTCTATATTGCCCAAAGCACTGAGTTTTGGAACACCTCTGTTACATTAGCCTCATCTGTATTTTATCAAACATTAACACCATGCCACATTAAGAAAGAAAGCTGAAAGGAAAACTCCATTCATTTAAACTAAAAACAAGTAGAGCAGAATCAATAATGTAAATTGGTTCTCATATTTTCCTTCTTCTAGTTCAACTACTACTTTCAGAATGGGTTCACGTTGTTGTTGACTCACGAGAAAAAATGTGAGCCCTGATTTCTGAAGTTGTGATAGTAGCCAATGAGACAATTAGCAAGTGTGAAATCCAATGCACTGCCTGGTGTTTTACAGCCTGGGAGCAAAGAATGATTTTTATATTTTTATTTCATTTAGTTTCTATTTTTCCAGGCTTTTATTAAAAATTTTGTATTCATTATTATTTTTTATTGAGACATTTGACATGTAACATAGTGTAAGTTTAAGGTATATAAAATGTTGATTCGATATATATTGCAATATGATTGCCTGTAGCATGAGCTGACACCTCTATCGCTTCACAAAATTACCATTTCTTTAGTGTTGGGAACAATTAAGATCTAGTCTCTTGGCAAATTTAATATTTATAATATAGTTTTGTTGTCTATAATCACTGTACGGTGTGTTAGATCTCTGGGACTGATTTATCTCCTAGTTGCAAGTATTGTTTGGACATTTTTATATCATAGAAGAAAATCAAAAGAAGGTTTTATGGCATGTAAAAATCATATGAAATTCATATTTCAGTGTCCATAAATAACGATGTATTGGGATACAGCCACATTCATGTATTTGAATATTGTTTGTAGCTGCTTTCTGGCAGAAAGCAGAATAGTTACAACAGAAACTGCATGGGACACAAACCCCAAAACGTCTATTATGTGACATTTTCCAGAAAAAGTTTGCAGATCCTTCCCAATAGTACCTTTCCTGTTGTCGCTATTGTTGTTTTCGATGTTTATTTATTTTTGAGAGAGAGGGAAAGTGTGTGTGAGGCAGGGGAGGGGCAGGGAAAGAGGGAGACAGAGGATCCAAAGCAGGGATGTGGGGCTCAAACCCAGGAACTGCAAGATCATGACCTGAGCCAAAGTCAGGCACTGAACTGACTGAACCACCTGGGCGCCCCTCTTTCCTGTTGTTTCTAGTGGAATATGGATACATATTATTTAAATTGATTTCTTTCACTTTGAAGTCTCATGCTATGGGAACATAGGCATGCATTTAGGGATTTTCTCCAATAGCTTGGTTTTAATCATGAAGAATATTCGATTAACTGGTAACTAATGTGAGAAGTAACGGTGGCTAAATTACATTGTTATTACTTCTGTGAGCAATATTGCATAGATTCTGTTGACTGAATCTTCAGCCACACATTTATCTTCCCTTCCCTTCATGTACATTTGGTGAGAGTAAGTCCTGTGGTTAAACACAACCTGTTACCATGTTTCCTGTGCCAGCTCCTCAAACAACATCCCCAGAGTTGTTACAATAGTTCATTTGCTTCATAATCTTCAATTTTTTTTAATTTAAATTTATTTATTTATTTTGAGAGACAGAGCAAGAGAAAGTGAGCACGGGTCAGGGAGAGGGAGAGAGACAGGGAGAGAGAGAGAATCCCAAGCAGACTCCTCACCCCAACGTGAGGCTCGAACCCATGAACCATGAGATCATGACCTGAGCCGAAACCAAGAGTCAGACGCGTAACCAACTGAGCCACTCAGGCGCCCCTCCTTCATATTTCTAGACCAAACTTTTGCATTACTGTCCTGGCTCCCCTGTATCAAATCTCTTCTGCCATCCATCCCATCACCAGAGGGAACTTCCATGAAAGAAAAGAAAAGAAAAGAAAAGAAAAGAAAAGAGAAGAGAAGAGGGAAGGAAAGAAAGAAAGAAAGAAAGAAAGAAAGAAAGAAAGAAAGAAAGAAAGAAAGGAAGGAAGAAAAAGAAAAAAGCACGTAGCTAATATTTCAATATTTAATTACATAGCTGTATGTCCCATCTAAAAAAATTCAGTCCATCCACTGCTTACAGAATAAAACCCAAACTTCTTAGGCTGGCATTCATAATTCTTCACGGTATGTTCTCACCCTATACTCTATCCAAATGGTACCATTCTCTCTTCCCAACATACCTCTGGTATACCTGTTTTCTGGTCCATCCTCTGTGCCTCTGTTCATACTATGATCTCTTGCCTTCAACCCGAACCCTTCTTTCCATTCTAACATATTCAAATGTTTTTTTTTAAGGCCTAATTCCAATGCCAACTCTCTCATGAAGACTTCTCTGCCTCTTGTACCCCAAGTTCAGTGAGTATTTGAACACCTATAGGTTTTTCCTTTCTGGCATCATTCATTCACCATTCTTTCAGGAGGAATGCATCAGTTTTGCGTACAATCTTGAGGGGACTGTAACTCAAAATGCCCTATCCCTAGTGGTGAAGGGACAGAGATGTGACACTCACTCCTGGCTCACTAGTCAGGAGCCATTCCTCTCAGCCTCCGCCGGCTCTCCTTCTAGCTATCTCTCTCTCTCTCTCTGCAATTTGATTATTTCTGCTCACAGAAGACTGTTTCTGCTCTGCTCCAGTCCTTGCCAGTGTTGGTTTCTTTGACCTATATTTTGATTTTATGAAGAACTTCATACCCTTCCAGTAAACTCTTATAAAACTAGTCACTTCCAGTTTCTATTATTTGCACCCAAAGACACTGATTGATAGAAATGGCGATCATTATGGAATGAATACTGAATAATATAGTGTTGATCTTGTTACCATAATGTTAAAATGTTGAAGTATTGTGATTCATGTCAGAGAACATCCTTGTTTCCTGGAGACTCAGAGGAAGTATTTAGGTGTCAAGTATTGTGGTATCTGTAATTCACTTTCAAGTGGGAGAGAAAGGGGGGTAAAATGTTAACATGGTGAAGGGCATATGAATGTCATTACACCACTATTATCACTTTTCTGTAAGAGTGAAAATTTTCAAGATAAAATATTGGAGGCAAAAAAAAAGAAAAAAGAAAAGGCGATCATCCCCTCTTCCGAACCCTCGTAAGATTTTACCTATACACTTCTTAGGGCTCCTTACATTTCCTATCTTGAATAATAATTATCCCTGTCATTGTTGTCTTCATCTTACACAACAGCAGTTCCCAGAATTCTATGTAGGCAAAGCAAAAGGAGAAAAGGTTTAAGGGACTTACCACAAATCTTTCTTTGCTTTTTAAGATTTCTTATTTTGAGGGGTGCCTGGCTGGCTAAAAGTCGGTAGAGTGTGCAACCTCTGATCTTGGGATTGTGAGTCTGGGCCCCACGTTGGGTGTCGAGATTACTTTAAAAAAAAATCTTTTTTTTAAAATTTTTTTTTAACGTTTATTTATTTTTGAGACAGAGAGAGAGCATGAATGGGGGAGGGACAGAGAGAGAGGGAGACACAGAATCGGAAGCAGGCTCCAGGCTCTGAGCCATCAGCCCAGAGCCCGACACAGGGCTCGAACTCACGGACCACGAGATCGTGACCTGAGCTGAAGTCGGACGCTTAACCGACTGAGCCACCCAGGCGCCCCAAAAATAAAGTCTTTTAAAAAAGACGTTTTTATTTTTAATAATCTCGACACCCAACGTGGGGCTTGAATTTACAACCCCAAGATCAAGGGTTGCATGCTCTACTGACTGAGCCAGCCAGCCACTATCATGAAACTTTATTGGAAAAATAACGGTTTTCTTTTTATTTAGGTTGCACTTTTTTTTTTAATGTTTATTTATTTTTGAGACAGAGAGAGAGCATGAGTAGGGAAGGGGCAGAGAGAGAGGGAGACACAGAATGTGAAACAGGCTCCAAGCTCTGAGCTGTCAGCACAGAGCCCAACGCGGGGCTCTAACTTGCGGACCGCAAGATCATGACCTGAGCCGAAGTCGGCCACTTAACCGACTGAGCCACCCGGGTGCCCCTAGGTTGTACTTTTAAAATCCATATGAGAACAACATCTTTATAAAGATGCTTTTATTCATACTTTATTTAAAGTTAATAAAAAAATACCCATTTTGTTTTCAGAGAATACTTATTGAAGGAAAGATGGCATTGGAGATTATAATGGAGTGAAATTCTTCCTCGCCTTCCAAGGCTTCTCTTGGTGCAGATGCCGGCCTTGCAAGACTGGAAGCCACCTGTAACCTCCGTGGTCCCTGGCACAGTGCCATACACACAGTCAGTGCCCAGTACACTTGTTGAATCAGTCAATGGCCCCTGTTCTGTCTTACACCATTCTTCTTTTGCCTCCTTTCCAATGAGAATTTAAGGTGTGTGTTTTTCACTTGGAATGTACTTGGTTTATTCATAGTTTTCAATAAATGATTACAAATGCCCACCACTATAATGGACACTGTTTTAAGTTCTGGGAATACATCAATGAGCAGGCAAGCTTCCTGCCACCACAGGGCTTAGATTCTAGTGTGATGCATGTCTACTCACAGATGAAATCACTATCCACTCATTTAATTCCTAATTTATGACAAGTTGTAGGACCAAGAATGTTCATCTTTCTCCGGTGTCACTTTGTGTTTCTGCCTCTGCTTTACTTTTGTCTCCAGCTATAAGTTGGTTTACTTCTAAAACGTACCATGAACCCAGGGCTTTCTCTCGTTGGGACTATTGTTTCTGTTTTTCCCACTATTTTTCGACACGTCTTCTGATGTTTGAACTTCCCTTCAAAAATCACAGCACATTGTTGTTGAAACTTTTGTCCAAAGTTCCTAAAGCTTAGAAATATTAGTCACATATCGCTGATATCTGCGAATCATAAAGCCATAGAATCTCAGTAACATAAAATTAAGAGATAGCTTCCTACTGAACTAGCATTTTATTAATTCTGTCTTTTAAACCCAGAAGACAGGCACCTCTGAAACCTAGTATCCAGTCCTACAGTGAAGTTGAGCAGAAGTTAATATATTTTTCTATTTCTGACAAATCTAAATTCTTAGGTTACTCATGGAAAGAAGTAGAATGGAAGCAGAAGGATCTGATTTAAAATATGATATACCCTACGGGCGCCTGGGTGGCTCAGTCGGTTAAGCATCCAACTCTTGATTTCAGCTCAGGTCATGATCTCATGGTTTGTGAGTTCCAGCCCCATGTGCATCGGTCTCCGGGCTGGCAAAGTGGAGCCTGCTTGGGATTCTCTCCTTCTCCTCTCTCTCTGCCGCTTCCTGGCTCTCACTCTTGCTTTCTCTTTCAAATAAATAAACTTTAAAATATTATGTATTCTATACACAGAAAAATATCTGTAGGTGCTACTATTCTCAGCATCTTGCCCATAATTTCAGAAGTGTCACTATTACCTGAAGGCCATCTGTGGCCTCAAGAATCCTCAGACCCCAGATTAAAGAATGCTGCATTTGCGTTTTCTTGAAGACTTTATTTTTTTTTTTTAATTTTTAATTTAAAAATGTTTGCTTAAGTAGGCTCCATACTGGGTGTGGAGCCCAATGTGAGGCTTGAACTCATGATCCTGAGGTTATGAACTGAGCTGAGATCAAGAGTTGGACACTTAACTGACTGAGCCACCCAGGCACCCCACTTTTCTTGAAGACTTTAAAGTGAATTTCATTCCTAAATGGCATGTTTAATATAGCACTCAACAAGTTACATATAAATAGAAAGTACTACTTGGAGATGCCATTAACAATCAAAGAAATATAAATTAAAACGATTATACCTTATTGCACATTATAGGCAGTGAAATGTGTTTACAAATACTATTCAAGTCAATGAGGTCGTAGCCTCACTGAGTTCTCTACTCCTTCCTGCAAATACTGTAAATATCTCACAAAAATCATGCAATTATTTATTTCTTTTGATCCAATATTCTCACTTCTATGAATTTATCCTAAGAAATTACTTCAGCTAAACCATTATCAATGTGCATATATACATTATATTGTATGTACAAAAAAAAATATGTCCACCTTTAGGTATAAGCCTTAGTAAATTCAGTTGCAACACTGTAATTCTGAAGGCTATACAGAACCATAGAAAAATATTTATTAGTTAATGACCAGTTATTTAATCTTGCTGCATCGCTGTATGTTTAATTTTTTGTAACAAATTGGAATATAAATAACTACTCCAATAAATAATAAACGTCCAAGTCACAGCAGCAAAATAGGAAATATGACCACTATCCTATTACTACGTTATAGAAATAGATACACATTTGGAAGGTAATATGCACATACTCAATTCAGCAAATATTAATGGAAGGTCTAGTACACATGACACGCTCTGCTAGGCTGGGAAGGTGCTGAACTGTGGCAGAGGGTATTGGCTACTCACCAAAATCTGCCTCCCTTTTTTCTTATGCACAGAGCTAGACTCCTTTTTATAGTTAGGTAGCCACGTCACTGAGCGCCAGCCAATGGAAGGGGAACAGAGTCATGTGCGCGGCTTCCAGTTCGCGCCAGTAGGGCCCTCCTCCTCTCTCTCCTCTGTACTCTTTTCCTCTTCCTGCAGGCTATGACAGAGATAACCATGGTGGTCACAGAAGAGCCTCTGTCAACCTGTACCCTGCGTGGTACATAGAGGAGAGCTACAGGCCAGTCTGTTCACCCTCCTAGGACTCGGACGTAAACAAGAAATAAACTTCCATTGTGTTGAGTCCTTACTTGTTTGGGTCTATTCATCACGCAGCCTTGCCTACCCGGCTCATACGTACAATCAGACATGAGTTTTGAAGTAACTAAATTTTTTATTTGAACTTATTATATGCTATCAATTAAAAAGGCTGAATCATAATCAAACCAACTTCTTTCTTTCCTTCTCTCTTTCTTTTGCTTCCTCCTTTGCTCTCTCCCTCCTCCCTTCCTCTCCTGCCTCCCTTCCTCCCCCCTCCCTTTCTCCCTCCCTTCCTTACTCTTTCTTTCTTCCTTTCTTTCTTTCTTTCTCTTTCTTTCTTTCTTTCTTTCCTTTTCTTCTCTTTCTTTCTTATTTGCTAAAATACTTAGGGCTTACTCAATAATAGTCTAATAAATAGACCATCTTTGCTTCTTACTTACTGAAAAAGCTGATGCGAAGTAACACAAAATGTAGTTAATTTTATTGTGCATTAATTGTAATTTCTTGAGGTTCAGAAGATTTTTCTTAATGTTTAAGTCATTCCAAATTATACTTCTTGACTGATATCCCATGTTTTATTTTCAGCCCAAAGCATTTTTTTTTCATACATATACAAACCTTCAAAAGAAAAACAATGTTTTTTCCACAAACTGTAATACTAGGGTGGTGTCAACTGTGTTCAAAACGTTTGTTTTAATTTTTTTAAGTTTAAGTTTTAAGTTTATTAAGTTTATTACGTTTATTTATTTATTTAAGTAATCTCTACACCCAACGTGGGGCTCGAACTCACCACCCTGAGATCAAGAGTCGCATGCTCTTCCGACTGAGCCAGCCAGGCACCCCAAAACATTTACTTTTATTTTTAGATAGCCTCCACAATCGTCATTATGGGAGGAAAATTAAATACCCCAGTTTAATTTCATAATGTGAAGTAAAAAAAAAAACTTGCTTGGAATATTACATGTACAATTAGAAACTGAATCTTGGCAGAGACACCTGCATATTGATATCTAGGTATATTTGGGAGCAGGAATCTTAAAAACAAGAAAGGACAAACACTCAACTGAAAGTAGCATGTGCACAATTCCATGCCTAGCGCATGTTTAAAACATTTTCTTCATCCATGTATTTCAGACTTCCTTCACCTCTTTCATATTTCAGTCTGTCTTAGGGTGTGCTGGTTAAGGTTTTCACCATAATCTTTTGTTCAAGTGAAAAGAATTTGTCCTATCTCAGCTACTAGATTCTGAAAACCCCCTTGTTACAAACTCCGTCTACAAGTCAGCAGGGTGCCATCAGCCCTAACAATCATTTTCTAGTTCTTTCTACATACAAACACAAAGATTTGGTGGGCAGAGCACCTCGCCCACAATTGGATTGCAGCACGTATTCCCAGATCTTACAGACCCCTGAAAGCCTCCAATATCCCGTCTCATCCGCACAGAGGCAGGAATTCTTAAACTGAAAGCCGACCAGAGGAGAAATCCGGTTGTGTAAATGCAATTCACTCTACAAGAAGGCCTGCCTGCTTTAAAGGTAAAACTTGCACATATCCGTCATCATCTGACAATATTAATCTTATCTGACTTTCAGTTTCTATAAGCCATAAAACCAGGTTGAACACAGATCTCTATTTGTGTCCAATGGCAAATAAAAAAATACAATGTATAAAAGCCAGTAAACAGAAATGTACCTGCAGGTATCATAATTAATAAGCCAGTGGGGTTAAAACTAGCCTGGGGCGGGGAGAGGGGGGTGGCGTAAAAGCCACACTCCTTGTTGACTATGTGAGGCATGGGGGGAAGGTGCCTACCCCGATACCCTCTTCTCTAAAACATATGCCACTTCGATTACAAATAAAATAATAACCTATTCCACACAGGTAGATAATTTTTCTCGCGGCTGTACCTCTTATTTGGTGTTTATGGGAAGCACTTCAGAATGATTTAATATGATTTTAATGGCAGTAGGAAAAGAAGTTAGAGCTCTCAAAGGAAGGAACGATGGTAAAAGTACAAGTGGCATTGAGGCCAACCACAGGTATGCACACCTGGGCCCTGGCCAGAGACAGAAGCCCTGCATCCTCACGTGTTGCCCTCATGTGTTGCCTTTCAAAGGTGAAGCAGGACATGATTTTCTCCCTTTATATTCAGAGCTATTGAAACAACGGCACATCTGGAACTCGCAAGGAATTAAAGTGAGGAAAAGTTAAAAATGCATTTTCAAGAAGTACTCATTAACAATCTGAAGGAGTACTTAATGTGCTGTAATGGTAACTGCATCCCCCTAAGGATGCCCCCAAGGGACGCCACCACCCAAAGCGACCTCGCTGTAAAAATACTTGCTTCAAGAATGCATTCGTTTATTAATTTATCCCCACATTTATTCACTAGATATAGTCTGTGCTCCAGCTCCAGCTCCGTGCTGGGCTCCATGCTAGGAGCTGGGATTATTCCAGTAAACAAGACAGGCCAGGTCTCTGCCTTCATAGTGGGTCCGCGTTGTGATTAGATTTTGGACATCAGTATAAATGCCTAGTGTATGTGTTGTTTCAAAATATCATAGAAATTTATAACACTTCTTCATTATAATTACTTATTCACATGGTCAACGAATATTTAGTGAGCACCTATCGTGGATTTATTATGGTTTACTTTGGAGAAGTGTATTTCATTTCATTCTTGTCTAAATTAGATGAGGTTTGGTCTGAGCCAAACTCTCAGTTGTTGGCTGTTGGATCCAGATCAACCCAAGGGGCTGTGTCTTCAATGGCAGTGCCTGGCACATCCTGGTTGCTTCAAAAATGTTGGTTGGATGGATTTTTTTAAACGAATGAACACACATCAGGAATTACACATTCTGGACCCCACTTTTGAACCCCAAGTAACATTCACTTTGGTATTTTGTCTTTGTATGGTTAACCGGTTCACTGTTTCACGTGAATGTAAGTGAAAGTCAAAGGTCTCGGGGCCAGATCGCCTACCTTTGATGTCCTCTTTTGCCCAAAAGCTTTGTAGAGTACAAGGCATACAGCAGGCATTCAGTAGAACTAAAAAGATTTTCATAAATGGAAGTGGTTCACCATTCTCACAGAAAGTCCCTGGCATTTTTATTATGGCTTCTACATACTCCATGCTTCAGCCAATTGAATATAATCTCAGTTATGTCATATTTATTTTTACTTCCATGCCTTTCTTCCCTTTATTCTATTCCAGCTAGACTATCCTCCACATTCCTCTGTGCTCACCTAATCCCAAATCATTCTTTTTTTAAAATTTTTATTTTTATATTTTTTAATGTTTATTTTTGAGAGAGAGAGTGACTGAGTGTGAGCGGGGGAGGAGCAGAGAGAGGGAGACACAGAATCCGAAGCAGGCTCCAGGCTCCGAGCTGTCAGCACACAGCCAGATGCGGGGCTCGAACACACGGCCCGCGAGATCATGACCTGAGCCGAAGTCAGATGCCCAACCGACTGAGCCACCCAGGCGCCCCCCAAATCATTCTTAAAGGCTCAATCACAGATGTGTTCCTTTTATTTCTAGGAGTCTTCCCTGAGTTACACCACACACCTTACCCAGGACCTACTGTCTATACCAGGTATCCTTTATCTTGGGATATCTTTTGTATTGTTTCCTTCTTTTGAGGTTAACTTTCTTTGTATGGATATCTCAAGATCACTGTGCTAGGTATGCTGCCTGCCCCTCTAGAACCATCATCCTCTACCCTTTTCCACTCTCTTCTATAAACCAGGATGCTGGCCTTTGTGGCTTTTGTCAATGGACTCTCTTGTTCACTGGTTTGGGGTTGAATTTAAGCAGTAACAATCACCAGAAGGAAATAAGAGGGTGGGAGGAGACAGTATGTGGTATCTGTTGCCCAATCCCCTCCCTATTGGGACACATGTATCAGCATTCTTCTCCTGAAGGCCACAGTTCCTACCGGGTGGCTCTCTCTACAGCTACAGCCTGCCCTGGGTTCCAGTAACTGCTTTCTCCTTATCCCTTCAGGTGGAGAGGTGGAGATGGCTCCCCAATATTCCTAGTCCCATGGCACTTCACCATCTCTTGTGGGTTCCTTTACCCCTGCCCGACACTTTTGTAAATAGTCCCTCCATTAAACTCTCGTCAATTACTGTCTATTCTTTGCCCAAACCCCAACTGATAGGACAGCACTGTGGCTTTACTTTAGCCTCTATGAATTCCCATGGGTTACACCTCTATATAGCCCCCAACAGCTACTAGCTCACTGTGGGTACTTGGTAAGCATCTGCTAAAGGAAGAAAGAAAACAAAGCAAGAACTACCAGACTTAAATTAACATTTTATGACTTGCAGAAGAGAAAACAACTCTATGAACTATGGCTCTTCAATCAATAAGAAGATTCACCTTCAGCAAGTACTTATACCTAACTAAATATAGTGCTTGCTATTTCTTTTGTTCTTATAGTGTTTCAGGCTTCTATTGGATTTGTGTTTATAATATTAATCTTTATTAAATATAGTTCATATATTTAAGCCCACTTGTTCTTCTGGAGGAAAAATTAGTTGGGTTAATGAACTGAAATTTCTATTTTTTCCTTCCTTTTGTCTTTTTTACTTTTTTTTATTTTTAAAATTTTTTTTAACGTTTATTTATTTTTGAGACAGAGAGAGACAGAGCATGAACGGGGGAGGGTCAGAGAGAGAGGGAGACACAGAATCTGAAACAGGCTCCAGGCTCTGAGCCATCAGCACAGAGCCTGACGTGGGGCTTGAACTCACGAACCGCGAGATCATGACCTGAGCCGAAGTCGGATGCTTAACCGACTGAGCCACCCAGGCGCCCCTACTTTTTTTTTTTAATTAGGACCCCCATTAGTGATGCCCCAGTCATACCAGACTCTACCCCTATCCACTCCCAGGCCTTTTTTTTTTTTTTTTTTTTTTTAGAGAGAGAGAGAGCTTGAGCAGTGGAAAAGGGCACAGAGAGAAAGAGAGAGAGAGAGAGAGAGAGAAAGAGAGAGAGAGAGAGAGAGAGAGAGAGAGAATCTTAAGTGGGCTCCTTACTCAGCCCTGAGCCCAATATGGGGCTCGATCCCATGACCCTGGGATCATGCCCTGGGCCAAAATCAAGAGTTGGATGCTCAACCGACTAAGCCACCCAGGTGTCCCTTGAGGGATTTTTTAAAAAGGCAAAATCATGTCAGCCAAATGATTTACCATTTCAGTCACTGTAGAATCAAATGTATGGGGGAGATTTTGAGATCTGTGGTTTACATACCTAAAAATTCAGAGAGGAAGAAAAAAGAAATCACAAACTAACTCCAAATATTTATTTTATGAGAAGAAATGACTCATGATTAGTTAGCGACAAAGAACCACATACCTACTCTCTTCTGACAATGTATCCAATATCATTTCTACTTTTTCCCAGGATGAAATTGTGGGGTGAAGCTGGATGGGTTTTTGAAAGGTAAATATAACAATCACTATAAAATGTAGAGGGGTTAATCCTCTCTAGCTTCTGGCCTTTATTGCATTTTGAGTGTATTTAGAGTTCAGATAGTACTAGCTTACCTAGCCTCTGGAGATAATAAGTAAATAATCAAATGACCCAAATATGATTTACCCCAGAAATAAGGGAGTGGGAGGCGGAGAGCAGTAAGAAGCAGTGACATGGGTAGTACAGAGTCTGAACTTTAACATCATGGCTTTCTTCACGGGTACAGACGCCGACATTTCTCCCACAAGATGCTCATTTCTTCTCTATACTTAGACAAATGACAACCACTTATAATCCCCATGGTCACTCTTAAGGATTAAAAAAAAAAAATCTAAAACCATTTCTTCAGGACAAGTAAAATGGTTCTAAAAGATAAGCAAAATAGATAATGAAAACACTTTACAACCCAAGGAACCACAAACAGCTCAGGTTAACATCAGAAATGGGGAAGTACCAGGACAATTTTGCAGCTTTGAAGGCAGTCTTTGAGTTGAATAATTGAATTAGAGACAGCTAGCATAGCTTTATGAAAGTGATACTTCGTGTACCTTACTGGTTGGAGTGCTTTAGAAGGCATTTACTGACATAGAAAGAAAATGGAACACAATGGATGTCATGTAATTGTTAAAAAGCCATTGGATGTTGTTAACAATGAAGATTATTGGCTAAGACTACATCTATTGTGTAAGGTAAAATAGCTTGTTGGATTAAAAAATTGTTCAAAACCTGCAAAAAGTAGTGAATGTTAATGGTAATTTTTTTTTAACTGAAGAGAGGTTATCAGTAAGGGTGAAATAATAGCTTTGAAAGGAAATGACAAATTGGAAGAATACACGCAATCCAACCTCATTACATTTGACTATTGTGGTATCTTCTCTGATACCACGTGCTAAATTTCCAGGTATTTTTAACCCCATTATGTTTACTGTCTCATAATAACCTTTTTTCTGAAGAGGAGATGGGCAGAAAGAGGCATGTTTAACAGCATTCTATTCAATGTGTTGACTGCTATTAGTGGAGTACAAATCCTTGAGTTTTTCAACTTAGCTATTTAAAAAAATTACAAACACATATTTTCATCAATCTACAGAAGCAACATATCCAAAAATCAATGCTATGTTTATCCATATTATCATTTCTCTATTTACATAAAAACTAGGCTTATGACAAATTATTATCATGCTGTACATCTACAAACGGATAAGCAAATTTGGCATTGCTAACAGATCTGACTCATCATGCCTATCAAAAAGACTCGGGTTGGGGCGCCTGGGTGGCTCAGTCAGGTGGGCATCTGACTTCGGCTCAGATCATGATCTCATGGCTCGTGGGTTCGAGCCCTGTGTTGGGCTCTGTGCTGATAGCTTGGAGCCTGCTTCAGATTCTGTGTCTCCATCTGTCTCTCTGCCCCTCCCCTGCTCACGCTCTGTCTCTCTGTCTCCTTCAAAAATAAATAAACATCAAAAAAAATTAAAAAAAAAAAAAAAGATTCTGGGGTTGCCTGGCTCACTCAGTCCATAGAGTGTGTGTGTGACTCTTGATCTCAGAATGGTGAGTTTGAGCCCTATGTGTGATGTAGAGTGTACTTAAAATAAAAATAAAATAAAACACTCTGCATGTAATATTAATTCCTCTTAGGTAGTTTACACAAGTCAGAATGACCAAAAATTTTTGTTGTATCCAATTCAACCATAAAAATATGGGTAGAATCTTCAAATGAATTTCTTTTCATACTGAGGATAGTATTTTTAGTATCTATAAATCTGGCATGGTAAGGAGTTTGTTTGGTTTTGATGTCTTATGGTAAAAGTCACATTTTCTGCAATATCTTCTAAGCAACTTTTATAAAAAGAATAAATTAGGGGTGCCTGGGGTGGCTCAGTCGGTTAAGCGGCCAACTTCGGCTCAGGTCATGATTTCGCGGTCCGTGAGTTCGAGCCCCGCGTCGGGCTCTGTGCTGACAGCTCAGAGCCTGGAGCCTGTTTCGGATTCTGTGTCTCCCTCTCTCTGACCCTCCCCTGTTCATGCTCTGTCTCTCTCTGTCTCAAAAATAAATAAACATTAAAAAAAAGAATAAGTTAAAATATAATCAAGATAGATTCTATAGCAGGCAAATGATTGAAAATATTCTAAGTTATAATCTGATTGTAAGTTCATGTCATAGTTTAAGTTAGATTTAAAAAAAAAAACTAAAAACCTTGTGAGATACAATTAAGCCTTCAAAATTATGGAATATTGATATTATATTGACATATATTATTTCTGTTAATGATGATAGCTATTGTGACAATAAGGAATTGTATAAAATGAATTTGGACACAATGAGTTGAATTCAGAAACTTGGATTTTTTAAAAGAGTATCTTGAGTAGGGGCACCTGGGTGGCTCAGTTTGTTGAATATCTGACTCTAGATTTGAGCTCAGGTCATGATCCCAGGGTTGCAGGATCAAGCCCTACATCAGGCTCTGCGCTGAGCATGGAGCCTGCTTAAGAGTCTGTCTCTCTTTAAAAAAAAAAAAAAAGAGTATCTTGAGTAAAGCACTTTCTTGTGGATAAACATTTACCCCTTTACAATTTTAGTACTATATTCTACTAAGTGTTTGCTGGATATAAATTCATGGAGCAATTTCATTAGAAAACTGATTTCAGTGGCAAAATTATTAAAAGATGGAGGATGTCTGATGTTAAAAGAGTTCAGGGTATCCCAATTAGGATGGTGGTTACATGAATCTATATAAAGGTTTAAAAATTTACAGAACTATACACCAAAAAAGGTCAGATTTACTGTATGATAATTCAAACAAAATTAACTAAAAAAATTGTATAGTTGTTTAAAATGTTTAAAGCATTTTATAAACCATAAGACAAGTGGTTTATATTTTTTTTTTTAAGTTTGTGCTGGCCTCTGAAGGATAAAACATAACCTATGGCAAGGAATAAAAATTTATAAATAAATAGTAATAGTGCTAAGACTATATGGAAAAAAGCAAAAAAAAAAATTATTTTTTTTAGCAATTTCTGCATCCACTGTGGGGCTTGATCTCATGACCCTGAGATCAAGAGTCACACGTTCTTCCAACTGAGCCAGCCAGGTGCCTCACAAGGAAAAATGCTTTAAAGCACATACCAAAAAATATGAAAGAACTACGCAATCTGGGATATGAGCTTTCTTAAGAGAGAATTTCAAAGCTACTAAAACTTTTCCAAGCATAAACTTTTTATAGCCTCAAAACACAAGAAGACCCTCCTAGGATGTACTAGTTGGAAATAAATATTTTTCTCAGCTATTAATAAAAATAATTTTAAAATTATGTTTGTATCAAAGAATAAGAACTAGAAAGAAATTTAAGACTGATTATCTCAGGCTATTTAACCAAAACTTTCAAATCTTTTCTCCGAGATCTCCAAACATAGAGATTCCACAATGGCCAACAATAAACATATTCCTGTGTTTTACTATTGGGCTGGGTAAGTTGGGGATATCAGTCTGTATGTTTAGATGAAATACCTCCTACATTAAATTTTTTCATCATCTCGAATGGATAAAGAAGATGTAGTGTATATATACAATGGAGTATTACTCGGTGACCAAAAAGAATGAAATCTTGCCATTTGCAACATGTGGATGGAACTAGAGGATATCATGCTAAGCGAAATTAGTCAGATAAAGACAAATATCATATGACTTCACTCATATGAGGACTTTAAGATACAAAACAGATGAACATAAGGGAAGGGAAGCAAAAATAATATAAAAACAGGGAGAGGACAAAACACAAAAGACTCTTAAATACAGAGAACAAACTGAGGGTTGTTGGAGAGGTTGTGGGTGGGGGGATGGGATAAAGGGGCAAGGGTCATTAAGGAGGGCACTTGTTGGGATGAGCACTGGGTGTTATATGTAGGGATATAAATCACTGGATTCTACTCCTGAAATCATTATTGCACTATACACTAACTAACTTGGATGTAAATTTAAAAAATAAAAAATTAAAAATAAACATTCGAAAACAATTCTTTTCATCATCTCTGATCTCAGAAAGAAGACATAGAGAATGTCCTTCAAAATTCCTCCTCTAATCTCTATAGATGCTCTTCATGATATTAATTGGGTCATCACTTTAGCCATTCTCAGTCAAGTTCAACAAACCTAACCCTTTAACTATGTGCTATGCTCACAGAGGTACCCATAAGATACTTCTTTTTTTTTAAATTTTTAATGTTTATTTATTTTTGAGGGAGAGATGGAGGCAGAGCATGAGCAGGGGAGAGGCAGAGAGAGAGGGAGACACAGAATCTGAAACAGGCTCCAGGCTTTGAACTGTCAACGCGGGGCTCAAACTCACAAACTGTGAGATCATGACCTGAGCCCAAGTCGGACGCTTAACCAACTGAGCCACCCAGGTGCCCCAAGATACTTCTATCATAACATATTCACTAGGGGTTCAACACGTCCAGTGTATTTTATTTTATTTTAAAAGTTCTTTTTACTGTTTTTGAGCGAGAGAAAGAGCAGGGGAGGGGCAGAGAGAGAGGGAGACAGAATCTGAAGCAGGCTCCAGGCTCCGAGCTGTCAGCAAAGAACCCGATGTGGGGCTCGAGCCCATGAACAGTGACATCATGACCTGAGCCAAAGTCAGATGCCTAACCGAAGTCGGATGCTTAACCCACTCAGCCACCCAGGCACTCCCGACACACCCTGCGTATTTTAAAGAACAGTGACTAAAGTAGGGGTTGTATTCTTGTTAATGATACTCAGCCGCTGTCCTGAGGGTTGAGTGCTTCCCAGGCCATGCATGCTCTGTTCCATTTTTTT
Organism: Panthera pardus; assembly: GCF_024362965.1. Taxonomy (NCBI): domain Eukaryota; kingdom Metazoa; phylum Chordata; class Mammalia; order Carnivora; family Felidae; genus Panthera; species Panthera pardus. The sequence goes on along the minus strand of NW_026526810.1, from coordinate 96,160,491 downwards.
CTCTGTTCTTTTTTAAAACAGTCTGGGAAGAAGTTAGGTGTTGTGTATACAAACCACATACAAATGGGCATCACGTAAGTGCAAAACCCTAATAAAGAATCTGCACCTGGTTCTTTAGTTTGTTTTTTGGGTTTTTTTTAGTTTTTTTTTTTAATGTTTATTTATTTATTTTCAGAGACAGAGACAGAGCACAAGCAGGGGAGGAGCAGAGAGAGAGGAAGACACAGAATCCGAAACAGGCTCCAGGTTCTGAGCTCTCAGCACACAACTCACAAACCGTGAGATCATGACCTGAGCCGAAGCCAGACGCTCAACCAACTGAGCCACCCAGGCGCCCCTGTTTTTTAGTTAATGATGAAAGTGCAGCGAGAATATGCAACATAGCCTTAAGCCAAGGACATGTAAGTGGTAAAGAAGGAAACTTCTAGATGGGCCCAGAGGAGTTAACATTCTCTTCCCATCAACATTGGGGTGGATGTATAAGGCCCCATTCTCTATAGCAGCAAAACAAAATAAAATGAGTTTTATAATTAACAGCCAAAAAATTTTAAGACATAATTAAATGAGCAGGCTATTCTGGCATTTGCACATATAAATAGGGACAGAAATAACTAGAGGTGTAGAAATAAAGTTCACAAAGACACTCCACATTGGATTTCAAATTTCAAGTTTGAAACACCCAGAGACTGAAATTTCTCTGTAATTTATAGAAATGGCGAGGCTAGCATGGGCCAACTTTCAATGTGGCCAGGACAGCACCCACAGGAGGCCCAACAGACACCTACTATCATTTGATGAGAAAGAAGACCCCAGAGGGAACCAGAACAAGTCACTCCACCGTCTTAGTGGCAAAAGGGTTCATCCATTCCTTACTGTAGAAAGGATCCCTACTTTAGTTATATGTTTATATTATTTTCTTACTAACTGAAATATTATTCATTCCATAGTATGTTTTATTCCTCCTGAAATAATTCTTTTGCAACCTTTTGAAAGTCCTGTATTATGTTTCTTTTCATGTGCCTTAACTTGGTGGACACAAGAGACCGGACTTATTCTAAACCCTGTTGTTCAGAGTCTGTCAAAAAAATAACAAACACGCCCTAGACAGGCCTGTTACTGTTGAGTATGATACCTGTTACCCAGGAACAGGAATGAGACCTACTCTATGAAGAAGAAAAGTGGTTCTACTCTAGAAACTATTCAGGGACACCTGACTGGCTCAGTCACTAGAGCATGTGACTCTTGATCTTGGGGTTGTAAGTTCAGGCCCCACGTTGGGTAGAGAGATTACTTTTAAGTGAATGAATGAATGAAAAGAAAGAAATAAACTATTCACTGAAATTCTTGTGTTGTATTGAGGGGGCTCCATAAAATTGCCATTATCAACTGCGTAAGACAAAACTGGTGGTAGCTGAGGGAACTGTCCCTATTTTATTAAAAAAAATATTTTTTTAACGTTTACTTATTTTTGAGACAGAGGGAGACAGAGCATGAACGGGGGAGGGCCAGAGAGAGAGGGAGACACAGAATCTGAAGCAGGGTCCAGGCTCTGAGCTGTCAGCACAGAGCCCAAGGCGGGGCTCGAGCTCTCAGAGCGTGAGATCATGACCTGAGCCGAATTCGGACGCTTAACCGACTGTGCCACCCAGTCCCCCCGCCCATTTTAAAATCCTAGAAAAGATAAACCCTGGAAATTAAGGGCCATTTGCACTCTCCCCTCTGCTTTCCTGACAAGAAGTAATTGGGTCTGAGGAGGAAACCAAGTATCAATGGCTTAAATAAAGAAGTCCTGTTAAGGATTTAATTGCCTAAATGATAATACAAACTCATTGCTGTTCAGTTTGTTATTTAAAAGCTGTGCTGGGGACACCTGGGTGGCTTGAGCGGTTGAGCGGTTGAGCGTCCGACTTAGGCTCAGGTCATGATCTCACAGTTTGTGAGTTCGAGCCCCGCATCAGGCTCTGTGCTGACTGCTTACTCAGAGTCTGGAGACTGCTTCAGATTCTGTGCCTCCTTCTCTCTCTGCCCCTCCTCTGCTCATGCTTTGTCTCACTTGGTTTCTCAAAAATAAATAAAGGTAAAAAAAATAAAAGCTGTGCTTTATTCCATTAACTTCGATTTGTCCTCTTTGCTTCTGTCATTTTTCTACACCAGGCCAGTCCGCCATTCCGGCAATCTTCCCTACGCTACTGTCTAGGTTTCATCCCCTGACAAGAACCCTGTGCCTGTGTCTCCCTACCAGGACCCTTAATACCCATTAGTAACTAACTACCTACCACCTGAATCTTGGTGGTATCTTCACCCATAGATCTCACTGAGACAAAAGTATTAACCTATGAACAGCAGTTCAAAGTTGAAAAACAACTTTAGCATAAACATCTGAGTCAAGAAAAAATTATTAGAAGACAAATCATATATAAGGTTACATAAAAACAGATAAGGCAGGGGGCGCCTGGGTGGCTCAGTGGGCTAAGCGTCCGACTTCGGCTCAGGTTGTGATCTCGCGGTCCGTGAGTTTGAGCCCCGCATCGGGCTCTGTGCTGACTGCTCAGAGCCTGGAGCCTGTTTCAGATTCTGTGTCTCCCTCTCTCTCTGACCCTCCCCCATTCATTCTCTGTCTCTCTCTGTCTCAAAAATAAATAAACATTAAAAAAAAAAGTAAAAAAAAAAAAAACTTAAAAAAATTCATGCTCCAAAGCAGGGAGATAAACTAGTATTGACAACAATTACGAAAATGACTAAAAATTTCACTTTCCATCTCCCTTATTAACAGGGGAGTTCATATCATGAAATATTTAACCATAGTGAAATATTTGTCAAACAATTATGAAAATGACTAAAAATTTCACTTTTCATCTCCCCTGTTAACAGGGGAGTTAGTATCATGAAAATTTAACCACGGTGAAATACTGGTCAAACGATATTTGTTGCTGTAGTGAAAAATCAATGACCATAGGCATACCTTTGAGTTTACAGAAACTAAAAACCTAAGGTAGTAAAATTAAAGATTCTTTCCATTTTCCTCTTGATAGTTTTATGTGTTTTCCAAATTTTTTGGAAAGAAATTTTAGAAAGAGAAAAAAGAGTAAAAACTAAAAACTCTTTAATATATTTCTTCCTGCTGAATATATTCTATTCAAGAAGCAGAGCTTAATAACGCAAAGTCACTAATTGATTTAATCAACATGTGGCTAGTTTGCGCTTTAATAATAACTGAAGTGAGGGCGAGAAATACATTTTACAGAAAGTAAGAATAATATTATGTCTGTATGCCTTGTCTATATAACCCCAAACCTAAAGGTATCTGAAAATATTTGAGTGACTAAGACTTTTTGTTGTTGTTTTGTGTTTTTGTTTTGTTTTGTTTTGTTCAGTTTTTTTACTTTTCATCTGGGTTAGTGATACTATATCGCTACCCAAATTTTTAAATGCCAACATTATTATACATGTTATCTATTTCTCTACATCAGAATTTCTCAACCTTGGTACCTTTTGACATGTTAGGCCAGATAGCTTGTTGTGGGAGTGGGAAGGGCTGCTCTTTGCATCGCAGGATGTTTAGCAGTATTTGTGGTCTCTATCCACTAGATAACAGTTGTGACAACCAAAAATGTCTGAAGAACATTGCCAAATGTCCCCTGGGGGGAGAAGCCATCCCTGGTTAAGAACCACTGCTCTACAGTAAGTTATTACTCTCCAAATATTTTGATTATCTTTTTAACCATTACCTATTACCATGGCTGCATTAATCATGCCATGATTCGCATTGATCACAATGATTAAAGAAATTACAGATTTACTCTGGCACTCCAGCACTTACTATCAGGCTATTAGACAAAGCCTGGTAATATTAAAGGGAAAAAATTCCTATAATTACAAAAATAAGAGATTACACGAAAAGAGCAAAGATTTTGGTTGTACTCTGGAATCAAATTACATTCATTTGTTGAAGTGGTCTGAATGACTCCAAAGACATACAGCAGCTGTTATTCACTCAGCTACAACACAGCAGATATTAACACATATTTTGAAAAGGAGAGATGTTGCTTCATGTGACAATACTGCTGACATTTAAGAAGAGATGTTAGTGCCTCATCAGAAACTCAGGCATAATTTTTTCCCTTAGATGTCACCTATCACTTTTTTATTGCCCTTTTAATTTAAGCACGTGTTCAGTGGCACCCACAATCAAAATTCTGTTGCAAAACTAACACTAAAATTGAGTATCTTATTTCACGCAAATAAATATTGTAAGTGACCATCATTAATAACATAAATAGTTAAAATTCTCTGCATCACCATTCATCTATATTATAGTGATTTTTATTTCATCACTGTGAATAGTAGATGGTCTTTTGTCTTTTCTAAATGTCCCGATCCTCAAGGGATAATTAAATATGACTTATAAGCAAAATAAAGTTTAAGAGGATTTTTTTTTCAAATATACAGCCTTGATTTGTACTACTGTCCTCCTCCAATTTCCTTTTTACATTAAAAAAAAAAATAACATGTGAGTTTTAAAACTTATTTAATTTAAAATGACTCTTTTTAAAAAGAAAGCACTGTAGTGGGATGCCGGGATTGCATTCATCCCAGCATGCCCCACCACTGTTCTTTGGATGGCAATCACAGGACCCAGACATCAAGCTGTGGAGGAGATTCTTCCAAGCAACAGCATCTGGCTCTTTGGCAAACTGAACAGGCAGTTGCCCTGGTGGCTTTGGAGTTGCCTCTGGGTCTGTCACAGGGTAAGGCTGCTGATAGAGTGTCTGGATCCTCATCTCCTTTCATTTCACCATCTTTCTCATATACCTTGCCGGCATCAAGAGACCTACTTTCTTCTGTAAAGGAAATACTGCCCTCCTTAAGTCTTGTGGATGTCTACATAAACCCTGTTGTACTTCAGTAAGTATCCGTTTCCATTGCCCACATCCTTGACAAAAGTATAAAAACAGGCAAGCATTCTGGCAGCAGCAACACTAGCATTCTATTTCATACCCCACCTGCAGAGAGAATCAGAAATTAAATGTTCTATTTTCAGTCCTGGATATTTTAAGCCCGTGTTTTCACTTTCTTTACTTGCAATAGATCACTTTGCCAGTTAAATTTAATAAAGCCATATTTATAATCTGAATAGCTACCTAATCTCATGGAAACTTTTTTTCATTCTCAAGATCACACAGTCGAAGCTCGTAAGGTGTTATAAAAAGTAGAGGGGCTTAGTTTGAAGAATTTATGGCACTTTAAAATCATAAGTGCAGTCCCTGGAACAAACACCTTGAACACTAGAATCGGCAGTTCCAGAACAAAGGGGCTCTCATACCGTCTTAGCTGTGAAGGAAATTAAAAAGATCAAATTGGGAAAGTAAAGAATTAGTGTTTGGATGTTTTTAGGATAAAACAACAACAACAACAATAACCTTCTGAATAATTTGCACCAAAGGCATTAATCAATATGGGCTCTCTACAGACCCCAGGCTATGCACGGGTGCCATGACCCACAAATCATATTCAAAAGGTAAAATAACTACTAGCAAAGTGAGGACTCAAAGACTAGTGGGCCCAAACAGACATAGATCAGTGAGATTGCTTTATAAGAGGTAGCATCTAATTCCTCCTGGTAGAGTTCACCAGCAAAAAAAGGGGCTTTCTATACTGGCCACCTCTATGAAGACTCAGTTCTAATCTATCATTTCATCACCGCATCCAATAACTCCATCAAGGATCTATGGAAAAACTCATGGTCATGTTTCTTTGATGAATGAGAAACAAATTTAAAAACAGGAGGAGAGAATCTTTATAGAAAAGACTATATTTGAGTATAAGTTGTTACTTTGTAAATCCTAAATTCAAAAAGAAAGAAAACCTGTCAACTTTGAGGACCGGCAAGGAGTTGAAGCTAAAAAGGCCAACAAACAAACAAACTATAACAACTATTTCTAGCCCAGGAAAAGGGATTCAAAAAATAAGTAGTATTAGACTTACAAATACTTCTTTTTGCATTCTCTCCCTTTTCAAAATTAATTAATTTTTAAATTTTAACTAAATACGACGCACATGGGGCTGAAACTCAAGACCCCGAGATCAAGAGTCGTATGCTCTGTTGACTGAGCCAGCCAGGCATCCGACTCTTTGCATTCTCTTAAAAATAAGGTAAGAATGTAATGACGGTATACACACCATCTCTACGTCTTTTAGATATTGGCTAAAAGAAGGTTAAATATCAAATTTGTTTTTATTCCTATGAAAAAGTTATCTGTTACTGAAGAGCACATAATTTATCTAAACATGCAATAAATTATACACTCAGTTGCCTTCTGATTTTATTTTTTAGAAACAAACCAAATTTGAACATTAAAGTCATCTACTTGTGTCTGTTAATACAAACAACTCCTACAGCTTTCTCTAGGAGCACTGCTGTGAATGACCAACAAGGTCTTACAACTTTGAGCAACTCACAAATCTCTCCAGGCTTAATTTTTGTCTCCAATAATCTATACTCTGGAAAGCAGAAAAATCAAGACGACTTCTGTCCTCAGATTTGGGATGGTGAATTTCCCAGATGAGAGTAGATAATGTATACCTTTAGACCAAACGTTTATTATATAACCATCTGCCTTCTGCTTTAAGTGAGAAAAAACAACAACTTAGCTCCTGGTCCTGAGCATAATCGATGCCTGACAATCGCATAGTATACAGTGGGATCCCAAATATGTTTGCTAAGTGAAGAAATGAAGGAAGGAAGCAATGCGAGTTCATGTTACAGTCCACTTAAAAAAAAATACATGTCCTCTGGAGACTTCTTACATCGCAAATCACAAACCTTTAGAGAAATCAGACTTCAATGAAAAATTCTGCACATGAAAAAGAAATAGATTTATCCATCCTGCCATGTATGAATAAATTGGTTAATCAACCAAATTGATCCAAATGTGCAATCAGATTTAAGACGCTATAGCAGTCTCCCCTTAACTGCAGGGGGATATGTTCCAAGACCCCCACAGGATGCCTGAAACCACAGCCAGAACCGAACCCTATATACACTATGTTTTTTCCTATACCTACATACCTATGAAAAATTCGTAAGCTAGGCACAGCATGAGATTAACAATAATTAATAATAAAAGAACAATTATGACAATATACTGTAATAAAAATTACACAAATGTGGTCTCTCTCAAAATATCTTATTGTACTGTATTCATTCTTCCTCTCCTTGTGATGATGCAAGATGATAAAATGCCTTGGAATTGAGATGAATTGAGGTGAATGACATAAGCATTGTGACGTAGCTTTAGGCTACTGTTGACTCTCTGATGATGGGCCAGCAGGAAGATCATCTGCTTCCACATCACAGTTGACCTTGGGTAACTGAAACCGTGTAAAGTGAAACCACAGATAAGGGGCTACTATTGTGTGGTCTAGGGTAATTTTTTTTTCTTTTACTGGAATATCTTCATTAGGATTCTAGAATTGACTGGGGTTGTATCCACCCAAAGTCAACAACAAGGACATTTAAAAATATTTCTTAAAAATAATGGAATTGTTTAATTTCCTTCCAGGTGTTTTGACACAGACACAGGCTGACTCGAGGTGACCTACTCCTTGGTGAATACATAGTGTCTACAGAATGTTTCTGTTAGAAAAAGTCTTCACCAAGGTCTTTGCGACTTCTGCTTTTTCCCAAAACAGCAGGGAAAGGTCAGGATACACTTGGGGCCATGATTCTGTTGATACCCAATATCTATAAACCATGCCTGGTTCTTCTGTTTCTTTGACATAATTTTGTGCATTATATACAAGAGAGCACAATCAGAAAGAAACTGCTTTTCCAATAATAACTTAGACCACACCATCTACTTTGGTGTGGTCTGTGTGTCCCTTAAGTGGTGACTGTTATATTCAGAAGTTAAGTATTGGAAGCGATTATATCTTTCGTTTTTTGCTTGTTTGCTCATTGAATAAGCTGTCAGAAACCTGCCATTTAGGCTAAGAGCTACGGTCTTTTGCTGAACTAGCTTAAATAATTTTCAATAAATGATTAGGAATGTCATTATTGGTTGGCTATCCAAAGTCCATACATGCTAATAAAGATGTCTCCAGCATCCGGAGCACCTGGGTGGCTCAGTCGGTTAAGAGTCCAACTCTTTCTTAGTTTCAGCTCAGGTCATGATCTCACGGTGTATGAGTTCGAGCCCCGTATTGGACTCTGTGCTGACAGTGCAGAGCCTGCTTGGGATTCTCTCTCTCCCTCTCTCTCTGCCCCTCCCCCACTCCATCTGTCTCTCAAAAATAAATAAATAAAACTTAAAAAAAAAAAAAAAGATGTCTCCAGCATCCATAGGTCATATGTCAAGAAACAGATCCATAAATACAAGTTAGTTTGTTGTTGCTCTTATGTTCTTGGGCAAGTATGACATCTAAGGTTCATGCTCTCCCAAGAAGAAAATCACTTCTCTCTGGTCTAAGAGACCTGGTCTCCCTCTTGATACTCAGCTGACACATTTAGCCTCAGCACCAGCAGAAGCTGAGACTTGCTGATAAATAATAACTGGAGTACTTCAACCTTTGCAATGTGAAAAAGGTAGTCGAAAGGAACAGGAAAAGCTCTAGATACATCATAGAGATGTAGGGCAGACCATGCCAAGTAGCCCATGGCTGGCTTTCACCAAAGGGAGGTTTCAATGTCCCAGAGATCACCTATCCTGAGGGAGGGAGCGGAGGAGCCTGGGCTTCAGGGAAACTCCCGGTCCTCTTGTCTTCAGGTTTGAGAGGATCCCTGACCAGTGGGCAGAAACAAAAAAATGGCAAATCTGCAGGACGTCTGTAGATGAAAAGGTGGAAACCAGAGGGAAAGTGGGGTAGGACAAGGTGGGCCCAGGGACTCTGAGGGCTGTGGAGGGAAGTGTGGCATTTGTGGAAGGAACTTCCCTGTGAAGCTATCCCTCAAGGGGAAGAGATGTAGCCTGTCGGGACTTAGAGAATGGGGTCCCTCACTCTTCCTCTGCAGGATGCGTGTGTGTAGTTCCCACCCAGCACACTCTCTCTCCCAGTCGCTGCACATGGCTGGCCAATGCGAGAAGCCTCCAGAATTTCCCGAAGGAGCATGCCCCCCCCACCCCCCACCAGCCCTTTGGTGAAGGCAGGTGACCACCTCGCGTGAAAGCTCCTGTTAGCCTGCAGCCTGGCCCTGGTTCACACTGGAAGAAGGGAGTAATACCGATTGAGGGGCGCTCCCTCCCCCCCGCTGCTCTGAGCCTCTTTGAGGAAACTGAGCTGGGGAAGGGCCAGGGGCAGAGCTGGTTCGGAGGGCTGCAGTACGCCACGCAGCAGGTGCCTAGCCCTCCTCGGGCACCAAAGCCCCTCGTAGAGACCCAAATTGAGATCTGCCCCATCCTCAACCTGCACGCCTCCCTGGGGCCTGGCGGCTGCAGGGCCGACCAAGGGCAGATCGCACCCTCGAGTCCTCGAGCCCAGGAGCGCCGGGCCGCGCCGCGCCTGGCACAAGGCGCCGCCGCTACCACCAGCGCCAAGGCCTGGGAGCCCCGGGTCCCCTCACCCCCCTTCCCGCGCTGTCTCCTGCAGCTCGCCGGCCCGGGTTCGAGGCAGCCGGCTGGAGGCCTGAATTGGCCGCGCCTCGCAGAGGAAAGAAAAAGCAGAGAGGTGGCTGCCGCCTCCTCCCTATCTCCCAGCCTGGAGCAGCCTGGCGTGCTCGAACCCAGGAAAGGTCGGGATCTCCCCTTCAACGCACACGCACGCGCAAGCACACACGCGCACACACACACACACACACACACACGGAGACACAGGAGCGCGCGCACACGCACACACGCACGCTCTGCTCTCCGGGCCCGAGTTGGAGAGGGGGCGCTTTGGAAACTTGATGGATCCGCCGGATGACCACTTGCGCCCAGACGTCCCCACCACACTCTCAATTTTAAAAGATTTTTCCCCCCCTACGACCTTTCCGTAAGCGAATCAAAGCAGAACCCAGACTCCGAGGCCGCCCGGTCCCTTTTGGTAAACTTAACATGTACCAGGTAGCCCTGGGTCTCCAAACCCTCCGGCGCGCGGGGGCCGCGGCTGCCCTGGCCAGGCTCCGCGCACAGGCGGGAGGGCGCGAGATGTGCGCGGAGCCTCCCGCAGCCGGGGAGCCTCCCGCAGCCGGGGAGCCTCCCGCAGCCGGGAAGCCTCCGGCCGGGCGGCGCTGTCCCGGACCGCGCGACCCGCGGGAAGAAGGGGCGCCTGGCCCCGCGCCGCATTTGCATGACACTAGCCCGCCGGATCACAGCCGGTCCAGGCGCTTGCTTAAGAAACCCAAATTAAGGAGTGGGTGAATTGGGGAAGGAGGGAGCCGGGGGAGTTTGCACCATGTATCTCAGGTATGAGCACTTCTCACTGACATTGATGCAACTGCATTAGAGTTAATGGCAGCAGCCTGCTTCTCATTATTAATTGTCTTTGTGTTTGGATAAAGTATGTAATCTTCTTCTCAACCACACCATTAAAATAGGTTGCCTTTTCAATTAAGAACTGTCGTGAGCACAGCAGTCAATTTTCCTAATGAAGATGCATTATTTTTTCACATTTTTTTAATAATGGAAAATCCCAGGTTTTCATTAGACGCGATTACAGAGAAATGCAAGAGAGTTTCTCTAAAATTTATGCGGTCATGTAGTGCATTAAACGCCAAGCTTTTAAATAAATTGAAATTTCTGCAGATAAAAGAAAAGCATGAGCAGCAACTATGTTCAAACCGCTCCATTCAGATTTTAAAAAGCAAATACCATGAGTTCTTTTTTTGAAATGCACTTAACAGATATAACAATAAAAACAAGTCAGTGAATGTCTGAAAATGCGCCTATAAACTTTAGGGGGGAATCTCCTCTAGTTTAGAGATAATTTGCAGATCTTACAGAATAGTGGTGTGTTTGCAGAAAATGCATTGTGCCCATTTAGATAATGAGCAGTTTTTGAACAAATGCCTCAGCTTGATCATTAAAAAGCAAAAAAATGTCTGGGCTGTGCACCTACAATTAGTTTTTGTTTATTTACTTCCTTCCTTGCTATCATTTTTCTTCCTTAAAAAAAAAAAAAAGACAAATTCAAAGCTAGTGAATCTGGTACAACTGTTTACAATTCTATGCTTTTGTGATAGGCAACTTTTCAATTGTAAGAAAATTAAAATTGCAAAATTCTAATGTAGAAGTTTAAAAATCTGTTGGAAATATTCATTCCTAGATGTGAAAGTGGAAAGTTTGCATCCATTGAACAAAAATGAAAAATGTGTTATTCATTTTCTAATCTTGGGAATTTTTGAGGTTGTAGTGAAAAAGATCTATCAAAATCTATGTTTTCTTTGTTAATAAAAAATTTAAGTTACTGTCTTTTGCATATGAAATACTGTTTTAGACAAACAATTCCTCTTTTTTTTCTCTCCCCATTCAATGTGAATACCCTCATAGGAGCCACAGTAGAGAGTAGTGTTTGAGCGAAAAATAAGTCAAATTCTTCTAAATAGAAAAAAAAAAAAAAGTTCCCAACAACAGCCAGACTTTTTTTCTTTGTAAGAAAACATCAGTTGCTTTTTCTGCAGACATGATCTTTCCAGGTTTTAGGTGTTATGTCTTTTAAAAATTGAACTCTTTTTTAATCAACCAGCCCCTCAAAATGATCTGCAAAGAGTGGGAAATTAGATTTTCGATTAAAACCTTATCCCATCTCGAAGGATTACTTTATATTGATTCTTAAATATGGCTACAATTGATGGGCTCTAATTAAAAATCCAAAGGAAAAGTCTGTCGTGCCCATATAAAAGAAGCTTTTCATATACGGGAAATAAAGCTTGTAAAAGGTTACAAATAAAAGATTAGAGATTTATCCAAACTAGTTTAAAGCTTCACTGCGGTTTTCTTTTCTTCTTTTTTCCCTTTCTTACAAAACCATTCCTGGGTCTTTTTTCCCCCAGTTTTAAATGAAGTTTGCAAACAGGCAAGATATTGGACTGTAATGGTTGTTTTATATCAGCTCTGTAAGCTCAAGGCTACTGCCTGCAGTAGGATTGATTTCAAGGAAAGTTCGGGACCAGAAGATGAAAATTATATAAACTGACAGCTACCACCCCTCATCAATCCATCCACATTCCCGTCCACACCCTCCTAGCGCACACCCACACCCACACTCACACCCTCATATTGCACTCTGTCTCTCACACACCAACCCTTCCTATCCCCCACCCTAACCTTGCTCTGCACACACCCTGGGTCCCCACATGCTCAGGGACAGACGCACAGCTCCCAGCTCACACTCAGCTCATAAATGTCTCCCAGCCCCACATCTCGCACTTGTCACACAATCTTAATCCGTTTCATTCCGGAACAACATGGTCCTCTTTTCCTCTTTTCTGCATTTGGAATTTGCCTCCTACTCTTTTATCAAGACAGCACAATCCTATCTTTGAAGTTGTTTCTTTCTCCCTTACCCTCTTTTCTGAGGCAATCGTAAATGCAGGGAATAAGCAACTCAAGCTTAATTCACAAGTGATCTACTGCTTTCTATTTCCCTCCAAATTCTGCCTGCATTGCCAATCTTTAACCCTCGTTAAAAAATTAATTAAAGTTAATCTTGTCAAAGTTTTTAATAAAGACATATCTAAAAACCTAATGAAAAATGACTTCTTTCTAAATATCGTGGCAGTTCTAAGGCAAGATGTGGTCCCCTACTGTCCACTGAATCGCTGAAAAGATTGGAAATTAATCTTCATATTTCTGAAGTAAGTGTTCAGGGAGTCTAACTGGCTCCTTTCCCCCTGAGAGGCGGTGTTCTCACGAAATATGGGTTTTGTTCTTCTTCTTTTTTAATTAGCCTGGAAGAATCCTGAAATCTTTCTCCTTTCTCTTCCCACTCCTCTACTCCTCCCCACCCCCCCCCACCCCCCCACACAGCACCATAGTTAATAAACTTGGAGGAAAGTTTGGAATATTTTAAACTGGCCTGGCAAGTGGGGTGGAGAAAGTAAATCCAGCTAGCGTGAGACATTAATCTAGATTTCAAAATATGAATATCAGCCATATTTTGGAAATTGTATGCAAGCTCTGACAAACAATTTGATTTCCTATCTACTGGTTTTCTTAATTTCACTTCTGAATACTGATATCTCATATTGATAGCAAGATAGTTGTACTCATGGCAATTAAAAACCATCCACTTGTTAATGAAAATTACTTAACAAACACAAAGCATGCTACCTACCACAAATCAGACTCATAGAAAAAGAAATCTAAAGACAGAAGATGTAGGGGGAAAAAAAAGTTAAACATGAACAGAGAAAATACAATGACCACATAGTAAGTATATTGGAAGTTCAAGGACTTACTGGAAATCAAGAGTTAGACTTTTCATCCAAGGAGTCTTTTTCTCCCACCAAGCCTCTGCGGTTTTCAGTACAACAGCCCAACCCCCCCTGCCACCAAAGCCAGTGGCTTTTGTCCTGACCTACAGTATGGTTTGTGGGGACTGTACCTGAGCCGGGCTGTCTGCAATTTCCAAATTGACAAGAAGAGACTGGAAGATAAAGAGCATGTTCTTACAGGTGAAGAGCAATTTTGCAACTTTTCCAGGAGACACCCAGGAGAAAGCTTTCTTGCTACCAACTGCTGCAGAGTCTGGGCAGAATTCCTCTAGAAAGAAAAAGAAAGTCTTTTTTCCCCCCCGTCTGCCTGTGTCTCTAGTTCTCTTTCTCTTCTCTGTCTCTCTCTGTCTCTCTCTCTCTGTCTCTCTCTCAGATCCAATCTTTTAAGAGCTTCAGCACATTGCTAAGCTAAAGGGAAATTCTCTTTGATAAAGCGGCGTTTCCAGCTTCTGGGTTTTAAAACCTAAATCTATATTCAAATCTGGCTGAAGGTGTGTTCTGGGATTTATGAAAGCCTCTTAAAGGGGTAAATTTACCAAACCGTGACAAAATCATCACAATCTTACTTTAGACATCTGAAGTGGATGGGAATTTTAAAGAGACCCTTGTTTATTTAACACTGTCCATTTCCAACTCGTGGTTTATTGGTCCTGCATTTCTGCGAAGTTATTAGACTAAAGGGCAAAGGAGAAGCGAGAGCTGTCTGCTCCCAGCCGCAGTAAAGGGAAAAGCCCTCCCACGCCCCACCGCTCAGAAATGTGCCCTTGTCCAACAGAACCCGGGAATTTTCAGGGAGATTTAGCTGCCCCCGCCAACTGAGAGGACACCGCAAACCTCTCCGTAGGGTTCGACGGGTTTCCCACACCAATGGACCCCCCACAGCACATAGATCTGTGGGCCTAAAACGCTCCCCGTACTTCGTGGAGAACACAAGCGCATATTCTGGTATTTCCCCACACACACACCCCCCTCCACTGTCCCCAAGGCCTCCCTTCGGCCCTTCCCCTCCGCCAGACGCACAACGTCCATTTTTCTTTTTCGTTCTTTGATGCTTTACACATCATTGCGATCAAACTGGGAGAATCCCTGTCTTTTCTCGGGGTAGGAAGGAGGCTCTGGCTCAGGGGAGCTGGGTGGATTTGCCCTTCCTTCACCGAAAGTATCCCGACTCTGGCCAAGTGCTCCCAACCAATGGGCCAGACCGCCTGGGGCATTTGTGGCTCTTCTCCCCCCCCCCCCCCATTAAAGGCCCGGGGTGGGGGAGCAGTCGCCAGGTGTTTTAGTACAGTGGGGGCGGGGTGAGAAAAAAAAGGTCCGTACTCACCCTCCCCCCTCAGCCCGGGACCCCACAATGTCGCGACTCCTGGGAACGCGACAGCCAGCGGGTCTCTTCGGACTGGAGCTGCTGGGCAGACCCCGGGCCGCTCGGGGGCTCGCTGGTACGCCGGGGCCCAAAGCTCTAGAGACACCTGCGAGGCTGGCCGCGGCCGCCGAATGCCCAGCCCCAGGCCGAGCCGCAGCCGGAGCCGGAGCCGGAGTCCAGCCGGGCTGCCGTGCGCTTGCTGCCTCGTGCGCACTCCCGTAATTCGTTAATTGCTGTAAATCCCAAGGACGGCCACATTTGATTACACATACAGTATAAGAACCGACAACAAAGCGACGAATTAATTACCAACTTCATTAACATAGGTCCCCAAATTAAAGGCAGCGAGCTGTTTCTTTGGGCCCACTTGCCGTGGTGGTGGTGGTGGTGGTGGTTGAAGGGGGAGGGTGTTTAGAAAGAGATTTTATTTTTCTTTTCCGGCACTGGGAGTTGTGAGGGAAGAAATGTCTTCTGCTCCCCCCACCTACCACTCACACCCTCAGCCGGTCCCCTTGTTCACCCCCCCCCCCCCCCCCGCGACTCCTCCGCCCAATCTGTTTCTGCTTTTCTAGGGACTCAGACCGGTTTGAAGGCTGTCGGGTCCCGCTCTCTGTGCCAGCATTAAAGTTAGGCTGGGGTGCGCTCTCTGGCTCGGGTCCCCTGGTGCTGCCGCTCTCCCGCCTCCGGGCTCTCAGCCCCCGGCTCGGGCCGCGCGGGCTGTTTGCTCCAGGCCGCGCCGGCGGGCATTGAGTAGCGTTTGTATTAACGTGGAAACTCTTGTTTCCAGCGTGGGCCTCCTGCGTTCGCTCCCTCCCCGGGTGTCCGGCCGACCCCTCTTCCATCCCCGAGTCCTGACCTGGCTCCCGTTGTCTCCCCAAACCGGCCCTGGGGTTGGATTCCCCGGTTGGTGTTCTTTGCAGCCTGCCTTGGGTTTCTTTCAAACTCTAAAAGCCCTGCGCGGATCCCACGAGTCCAGTCTCTCCTCCGGGGACCGTGGAGTATTTAGAAGGGCGCAACGAGTGGGAGAGACACGAGTTTTTGAAAATAGTTTGTTCTTGGACTTGTGTATCTGTCTCTCTCTTGCCTACACGCCCACACTTCACTCCCAGGCCTCCTTCTTTTACCCTTTCTGGCCCTCAGCGTGGTCTGATCCTGGTTAAGACAGCACAGTGGTGGCTTTAGGCTTCAGCCTGACTTGCTTTCTGCGTTTGATCTACACCCTTACTGCTGGCGTTGAATGCGATAACCCACCCCCACCCTCACTCTTCTCCAGCATTTACCTAAATATTTTTATCTTTCCATCGTATTGTATGGGTTTCCTTTCTCCCCTTCCCTAAAATCAAAACAAAACAAAAAGGGGGGGGGGGAGGAAGGGAGGAAAAGAAGGAAAAGAAGAAAAGGAGAAGGAAGGTAAGGGAGGCCTCCCTGTCCATCATTTTAATTATACAATTAGTTCACATGCTCCAGCCCATAATGTATATTTTAAGCGGAGCCCAGTGTCTTTCAAGAACATTCTGGTAATGTCGGAGGCCTGGATTTGTTGCCTGCTCGTCCCCCCGTGCAGCAGCGGCCTGTTTTCCTCCCCCTGTTGTGTGTTTTTATTATTTTCCCTCTGGCTTAGATGTGTCAATCATTCTCTCCCTGCCATTGGTTGGAGAGTTTGCGTCAAAAAGTTGCCAGAGAGGCGCTTTCTCAGCAAATCTCCCTGAGAGCGGGACCGACCTCAGCTCCAACTCAGCCTCCACTGTTATTAAAAATAAAAATCGCTAGAGCAGCCCTCACCACGTCTACTTTGTATGTATCACAGAGGGACCCACGCGTGTTTCCAACTCGAGCTACTTTCCTCATTTTCGATTCTTAAAAATATTTTTTTTCCGTTGTTTGACTTTTTACGGAGGGGTGAAGACAGCAAGATTTCTAACTCAATACTCTTGATTTCTTTTAGGATAGCTGGCTATTTGGAATTTTGAAGGATAATTTAATTTTTTTTCTAACTTCCCATGCGGCTGTAAGGTAAGTGTCCGTCTGTCTTGCCTGCCTATGTCCATGTGTCCTTCTGTCTACCATCGCCCCGATACCTCCAATAGACCGACTGATGCACACTTCTGCGAACGTGGAGTTCTTCTGAAGCATGCCGTGTTTTTCTCCCTTGTAAATTTTTTAGGTGTAGTAACGAGCATTGCGAAAAATTTCTGATCTGGAGGTGAGGGCGGGAGTGGGAGGAGGGGAGACAGCGCGCTCCTGGGGTCTCCGCTTCCGCCCAACGTCGTGGAAACCCTGTGAGGGTAATGTGGGGTGTTTTGGAGGGCTTCTGTTTCTGGTTTTGTTTTATGTCAACGCCCATTCTGGGCTTCTCCCTGCTAGTTTGCGTTTTGGCCCTCAGCTGTGGTTGGGTCATTTGGACTGATCTCAAGGACATCTTCAGAGTCCGAGACAAAAAGATACAGATGTAGCTAGATGGATGGATAATGATGATGATGGTGATGATGATGATGATAAGATAGGCGTCTTCTAGGGCCAGCGTGCCCGAAGCCCGGCTCGCTCGCGGATCAGCGGGTGAGGATGGTCGCAGCTCGAGCCACCCCACCCCCCTTAACGAACGTGAGAGGAAACCCGAGCGAATAACCTAGGAGGCGTGGAGCGCCGGCAGCTCGTCCGCCCCGCGCTCGCCGCTCCCTCTGTCCCGTCCCTTTTCCCGAGAGCCAAGAGCAGCTCACCAAGATTCGCCCTCCGTTCTCAGCCTCTTTCAAAGGCCTCCAGGTCCCCTTTTCCTTTTTGATCGCCACATTCCTCCCCTCAAAATAACCTGGGAGTGCAGTAAACCCCCCATCCCCATCCCCGGTTGTCTCGGTCCCAGACCAGGGTCTCCAGACCGAGCGAGAGCGGGAGAGTCGTTTTGCTACGTGACTTTGTCCGGAACGGCTCCGGGCCCGCCCGGTGCAGCCCTCCGCACGCACCTGGGGCTGGCAGAAGTGTTGGTGAGTGGCCCCGGCTCTGCCTGAGGCCGCGGCGGGGCCGGGGACGGAAACCTTACACTGGGGAAGGCGGCCCTCCGCCGTTCCGGACCTGGGGCAGCGCCGGGGCCTGCGTGCGCGCTCGCGCGCTCCCCTCCCAGGCTCGGGGACACCGGGGTGTCGTGGGCAGGGGCCGGGCCGGGGTCGAGGGGTGCCCTGAGGCCCAGCCTCCGCTCTGGGTCCACGCAGGTTGAACCATCAGGTTCCTCGGGCAGCCGGCCTCGGCGACGTGTCACGCCGCCAACTCCAAAGAAGTCTTCGTGTTGATGTGTTCAAGTGGCTCTTGAAATCACAGTCCGATTTCAGAACACATTTTTTGAGATCAAGTCCCTCGTCAGAACTCCCCCGAGTTGGCTTTTTCCTCCTTCACAGACAGAAGTGGGATGCGGGGACAGAAGGCCGAGCGGCGTTGACCCTGGAGCGGTGGATGACTTGGGGAGGGGGTGGGGAAGTCGTTCCTGGAAATGCTCTCTTCCGTCCGAGAGCCTGGGGGGGTCAGGATTTTTCCCGCTCAGTTCGGGACTTTTTCCAGCCACCGAAAGTTATTAGCACAGGAGACCAGTTGGAGAGGAAACTCCTCCCCCCAAAGGAAGGTAGACACCAGACCTCTCCTCACTCCCCGAGCTAACACTGGAGCTTTCTCCTCACCATAATTAATAGTCAAGGCCAACCCTTTTGGCACGTTTCTTCCTCCCTCCCTTGCGGGTGGCAGCGTTGTTTGATTCCCTGAGGCCAGAAACTTTCACTCGAGTTCGCCGGAGAGGGAGGCCCGCGCCGGCTGGTTCCGCGGTGCCCACTTCTCTCCTCTTTCTTTCTCTCCTCTTGCTCTTCGCGGTCCTCCGAGCCACAGGCCAGTCGCCAGTCCGCGTAGTTTTGTTTCTTTTCCATCATGCAGAAAATTAATCAGCCCGGACGAGAAGCGGAGCTGAGCACGGCGGCCTGTAATTAAGGGACGTGTGCCCCTCGGATTATCTCGTTAGTTTATCAAGAAAACATTTATTATAATTAATTCTTGGACGAGGTAATTATTATTGAGCGAGGACACACAGCAACTGGTAGATGGGCTCCTTGGAAGAAACACACACACACACACACACACACACACACACACACACACACACAACAACGGGGGGAGATGTGGGGGAGGGAGGGAAGAGCGACAGATTGCACGAATTGACCGTTAGATATAAGGCGGCGCGGGCCCGGGCGGGCAGTGGAGCCGGACCCGGGGCGCCAGGACTGCGGGGCTGCCGGGCAGGGACGCCGGACCGAGGCACTCGCGCCCGGACGTGCGGGCGCCCAGCGGCTGCGGAGACTCGCCCAGCGACCGTCGCCCGCTCCCGTGGGTAGGACTTCTCCAGTGGCTACCTCACGAGCAGTCATATTGACGCTTATATTTTTGAAAGGGTATTTCAGTTTCCCCTTCTGGGCTCGCTTTAGAGAGGAAGGGAGAAAGGCGTCCTTGCAGGGCTTTGAAAGTTAATGGAAGAGCCAATGGCCTCTTCTTTGGAGAGTGCATGGCTCTTTCATAGCCTAGGCCGGCTGCTCAAAGTATCGAGTAGTTTTATTTGGGGGTGCTTTTCTTTTTCTTTTAAAGATGCATAGAGTAGCTAAAGCGAAAACAGTTTATCCCTAGAATTTTAGTGATTTTGCGATGGCAAGGGCAAAGCTGTTCCGAGAAGGATCTTTGCCTAGTGCTTTCCGTCTGTTACTGCTTTTTATGTTGGAATGTGCATTTCTAATTGGGTGAGAGCTCTACATGTAAGAACAATTCCGTATTTCTCATGTGTACATCTGCTAGGATTTTGTTTTTTTCTGTGGTAGTTCAGAACTGTACAACATAGTAAGACTGCATTAAACAAGAAAGAACTCCAGCTTAGAAGCTACATAAACAAATAAATGACTGTATTTTAAAGCAACATTGTTTTCACAGGCTCTAAATAACTGTCTTGGAAAGAGAGTAGAAAATATCAAGGCTTTGTTATAGGGGGCAACTAAATTAATTTTATTGATGAGATTTTTCAAACTCCTCCAAGAAGGGTATTTATAAAATTACATTAAATTAGACCCGAGGGTAGAAAAGCATGATTTTTGTGCTATGACTTTAAATCGGGAAGAAGTTGCAGTAACTGACTTCCATTTGTAGAATTTTGTGCCTTGATCTCTAAAGCAATGGAAATATGAAAATCCAGTCCTAAAAACTCAGTAGGACCTTTGTCAAAGTAAGAGGGAACTTCTCCTAATCTTGTATCCGCCATTTTGAAGCAATCTCTCATAGTGTCAAAGTTGCAAAGTAGAGGTCTTTGCAGGATAAGTGCCAATTTTTAGTCAAATAAAAGCTAGACTTGAAAACTGTCAGCCCGTATTAACATCCATTTGGGATCCCTTTGCTTGGGGCAGTGAGAGACACACAGCTGAAGAAAGTAAATAACTTTTCTTTTTCTGCCTGCCTTTTCCCTCCCTGAGCTTTTTCTTATAGGATTGTAGAAAACTTGAAAGGTAGGGAGAAATTCTACTAGTTTCACAACTTTGGGTGTTTGTGGATCTACTTTCTTCAAAACTAAAATGTGCAAAAGGCAGGCAGCTAGAATTAACAGGAAGCTCTGCTGTAGCTGCTGAGGACCCCAATGTCTGAAAATTTGCCTCCCGCAGGATCTGCTGCCTCTACAACACCAAAACCAACATGGAAGCGGCTTGCACTACAAATGCTCACCCTTTCTGCTTGCAAATGTGGGGGCCTGTCATTATCTGATTGGTGGGATTCTAACTTCAGGATTTCTAGCAAACCTCATGCCAATCTCTAAGACTTTTTTTTTTTTTTTTTGCAGTGTGTTTAAATATTTGATGGGTGTCGATTAAAAGTTAAATACTTGTTTGTTTAGCTTTAGTTCTTTAGACACATAATCAAGGTCCTCCAAAACCTTAATAAATCTGTTACTTACCTCAAAATCTAATTACCCAGACTACTAATTAGGTGAAAATGATTACTGGAAATGACTTCAAATGTGGAGTCATAGCAGTTGAGCAGTTTTCTCAACTTTGTCGATTAGCAAGTTCGTATTTTAGATGTTAAATGCACTGACATTTTAGGTTCACAGCAGTTAAAAGTGGTAAAAAAGCGAAGATAATTAAAATTTGCCTTGGAAAGGCAACAGTCTGGGGAGAGGTAGATTTCTTGAATTGTTTCTTTGTTTCTCACCAATGGGCTTTGTTATCAGCATTATTTATTTAGCCAAAGAGTTCTTTGTCTCTGCAAATGGCCCCAATCAAGTTTTGTTTGAGACAATTAGCTAGTGCCAGCCAATGAGTCCTATGCAAATGTAGGGATAGGAATGCAATGTGTGCATTTGAAGGCGCGGGGTTTTGTTCTTGGGGGGGGGGGGGAGGCAGATTGTAATTGCTTTCTTCTGGTACTTTTTTTTTTTTTTTCTTTAAGTTTAGTGTGGGGGTGGGGAAGACAGGTTTATCTGGTCTCTCTCCATCCCCTCTAGTTCCACAGCAGCTGGGGGCGGGGGTGAGGGGTGGGTTGCAAGTCCTTTAAAAGCCTCTACCTTGCACAGCCCAGGCTCTTTCTAAGTTAGTGGTGGAACGTGGGAGAGCTGCCGCCTGCGAAGCAGTAAACCAGCACCTCTGTTTGTTTGTTTGCTTTGCCCATAGTTCAACCGCTCCCAACCCACACACTAAGGACCCTGAATCTGTCCACCCCCAGCGAAGCGAGACCTTCTGGCTGGGTCCCCCCGATTTGGGCCGATTTTGCGCCTCCAAACAACCTTAGCATGATGTCTTATCTTAAGCAACCGCCTTACGCAGTCAATGGACTGAGTCTGACCACTTCGGGCATGGACTTGCTGCACCCCTCGGTGGGCTACCCGGGTAAGTGAGCCTCGCGGCACTCCTGCCTCACCTTTCTCCAGGCCCGCCCCTCGGATTGTGACGCCCTTTCCCCCCGGAGCCCTGGGGCCGGCGGTCGCGCTGCCCCCACCCCAGCTCCAGGCGAGGTCCCCACTGGGTTTTCCTTCCAAAAAGCAGCTCAGGGCCACAGGGCGTTTACCAGCCGGAGGGGAGGATAGGGGCTGGAGGGAGTAGGTGGATCCTGCAACACTGGGGGAAACCCACACCGCTTTATTCTTAATTGGAGTGATTGGGGGACACACTTCGGAGCCGGGTGAGGAAGGTTCCTGCCTCCGCCCGTATCTCGAATCCCAGTTCCTCGAAGGACCCTCTTCGAGAAGCTGGGTTTCTCCTCGTAAATTCTCCGGGCCAATCCTGGGGCCTCCCCTGTGACCTCCAGGCCCCATGCCTCTAAGCCCTAAAGGTGTTACTTACCCTGGGTATGGGTGCTTTCCTTTCCGGTCAGATCTGTTTTTTAAAATCCTCGTAGAAGTAGGAAATATGCCCCCATTTTAAAGATGGAGGAACAAAGGCCCTCAAAACCAGAGTCTCGAGCAGGATCGAGATTTCACCCCATCAATCGGAACTGCGGGTCCTCGGGGATCCCTTGACTTCACGGAATGGATTTTTTGTTTGTGTTGTGGCTTAGGGGTTGCTTCTGTGGGAGTTTAGGATTTTGGGCTTCCTTTTATTTCATTTGTTACCTATGGAAGGGTCGCTCTGGCTGGAGCGATCTCCGACGTCAAAAGTGGGGGCTCCCCTGGAAAGGACAGTGCTTGTCTGGGGACCGAGTGTCGGCTCCGGGTCCGGGGAGGGGGTGGGGAGAACACTGGTAGGCTCTGGGTTGAAGGGCTGGGAGGACAAGGGAAGTGCCGGGAGTGGGGGTCGGGGGAGTCGGAGCGCCCGCAGAGACCCCTATGACTGAGAAACTGCTCCCCCACCCTAAAGGGCCCTGGGCTTCTTGTCCCGCAGCCACTCCCCGGAAGCAACGCCGGGAGAGGACGACGTTCACACGGGCGCAGCTAGACGTGCTGGAAGCTCTATTTGCTAAGACCCGGTACCCAGACATCTTCATGCGGGAGGAGGTGGCGCTGAAAATCAACTTGCCCGAGTCCAGGGTGCAGGTAGGGCAGATGTAGATAGAACCGTCCTTCCTGACCGTGCCACTCCTCCCCTGAGCTCGGTGTATGTTGAGGACCCGGCAGAGTCCCAGGTCTTAGAAAGTGTGAAAGGAAGGCTGGAAATTCAGCCCTCCATTGGAGGCCAGTACACTCTTCTTCTAAGGCTCCTTGGGCCTGATTACTCCTCTTGCCCCTTTCTGCACCCCCACCCCACCCTAGGGGTGAGTCTCTGCATGAGTCTCCCGACCTAGGTTGTAAGGGAAGACTGGAGATTTTGCTGCAGTGATAAAGCACAGTCCTAGAGCTTTCGGGTCCCCAGCCAACAGAGGCCTAGTCTTGGCAGATTTCAAGGGCAGTCACTTAATATTTTAATACTTCCCTTTCCCCGTGTGGAAATCCTACCCCATTCTCATCTACTTTTAGAGGTGAAAGGAGCTTAGCTCCTGTATAGCCCCAATATTTTTACAGGTGAAGAAATGGAGTAAATGACTTGCTCAAGGTCACATGTCAGTTTGGCGATAGAGCCAAGCCGCAGAAGCACTGGTGCTCTTAACAAAGAAATTACACAGTGATAGTGTTTTCTTTAACTTCTTAGGGTGTAGACAGAATTTGCTAGCTCTGAGCCATCTCGCAGATAAAATATCAAGGCAACATCCTCAGTGACATCCCCCCCTCCCCTTAACTTGACCTTAAGCTGGAGAGGGAAAGTAAACTCCAAATTTCCTCAAACACAAGCCCCATATAGAGTTCTCTGGAAATAATGTTTAGCACCTAAACACACACACACACACACACACACACACACACACACACACACACACACCCCTGGGACTCCCCTTTAGCCAGGACATATCAATGTGACCTGCAGATCAGACAAGAGACTTTCCAAAGTAGGACGGAGGAATTTAGCACTTGGGGGGCTTGAACTCAAGTCTTCACTGCAAGAAAGTAAGTGGCTCTGAGTGGTTGGTGGTGATATGCTCAGCTTTGGTGGCACAGTTAACACACCCATATGTAGAGCTCATTCGAGAAAACCACGGAGGACGTGTTGCTCAGAAAATGCCTGTAGTTTTCTCTCAAAGGGTGGTAATTTCTTTGATAGGCCCCCTCCCACAGCAAATACTGTTCCTTCATTGCAGAACATGAACAGGGCTGGTAAAGACAGTCTTCACAGTTGCAGGCAGACCCTTAAATTGACAAGCCAGTGAACATAGCCCAGGACACTGAATCTGTGTGCTGAGTGGCACCACCCTGAAGGTAAAGACTCCAGTATCAGACCTGAGACTAGCAGAGAAGTCTGTGCTTAAGCTCAAAGCTGAGTACGTACAAAACATTCCACTTACCATAAAGACAGTTTCAGCAAACAGTGGCTTTCAGACCTCCTTCAACAGGAACGCTTCTCCTTGGAGTTCTCTTTTGTAAGTGAGCCTTTTTAGGAGAGAAGGAAAAAAAAATAGAATGATGGAACCACCTCCATATTAAAAGTTATTCCCCCAGAAGATGGACTGTAAACTTTGAATTTAGGCTGTTCTTGTTGTTAAGTAACAACAGAATTGTTATCCCTCGCTTTGCTTGTGTTTTGCTCCAAAAGACATAGAAACATGGAATTCCACTGTAAGAGTGTTCCACAATACTGCTGGGTCTATGTGCATGTGTGTATTTAAGGTGAAATACGAGATAGGAAAATGAGAGGGAGAATTTTTAGCCATATGATTTATGATTCTGGGCTGAGAGTCCAGGCTTTAAGACAGCCTCCCCACTTTCTTAATTCCAGGGGTATATATGAAAGCACCACAAAATGGGTTTTCAGTGGCAGGAGAGATTGTCTGCTTAGCTCATCTGTCCATGGAGAGCATATTTATAATCTGGAAGCCACTCTTGTCCTTGAAACCACGTTAAAGAAATTTCTTTCCCTTTCAAGGTATGGTTTAAGAATCGAAGAGCTAAGTGCCGCCAACAGCAGCAGCAGCAACAGAATGGAGGTCAAAACAAAGTGAGACCTGCCAAAAAGAAGACCTCTCCAGCCCGGGAAGTGAGTTCAGAGAGTGGAACGAGTGGCCAATTCACTCCCCCCTCTAGCACCTCAGTCCCGGCCATTTCCAGCAGCAGTGCTCCCGTGTCTATCTGGAGCCCAGCTTCCATCTCCCCACTGTCAGATCCCTTGTCCACCTCCTCTTCCTGCATGCAGAGGTCCTATCCCATGACCTATACTCAGGCTTCAGGTTATAGTCAAGGATATGCTGGCTCAACTTCCTACTTTGGGGGCATGGACTGTGGATCTTATTTGACCCCTATGCATCACCAGCTTCCTGGACCAGGGGCCACACTCAGCCCCATGGGTACCAATGCAGTCACCAGCCATCTCAATCAGTCCCCAGCTTCTCTTTCCACCCAGGGATATGGAGCTTCAAGCTTGGGTTTTAACTCAACCACTGATTGTTTGGATTATAAGGACCAAACTGCCTCCTGGAAGCTTAACTTCAATGCTGACTGCTTGGATTATAAAGATCAGACATCCTCGTGGAAATTCCAGGTTTTGTGAAGATCCGTAGAACCTTTTTGTGGGTGATTTTTAAATATACTGGGCTGGACATTCCAGTTTTAGCCAGGCATTGGTTAAAAGAGTTAGATGGGATGATGCTCAGACTCATCTTCTGATCAATGATCCGAGAGGCATAGAAGGAAAAATGAAGGGCCTTACAGGGGCCCACCAACCAGCAACCTGAAATGGACAGACCAGTCTACTTAAGATCCTGTCATAGTTTTAGGTCATTGGTTTTCCTGATCTGCAAAGTGATCAAAAGCATTCTAGCCATGTGCAACCAAACACCACCAAAAATAAAACTAAATTGTGAGGGAAAGGAGGGAAGGACATAGCCTTCTTAAGCAGAGGTGTTCCAATGTTTTAGCCAATCCGTGGTTGAATCTTAGGAATGGACAGTGTCTCAAGCTCACTCACGTTTCATGACCAACTGGTAGTTGGCACTGAAAAACTTTTCAGGGCTGTGTGAATTGTGCGACTGATTGTCCTAGATGCACTACTTTATTTAAAAAATAATGTTCATAAGGAGTCAATATGTAGTTTAAGAGACAATCAGTGTGTGTCTTATATAAATGGTACATCTGTGGTTTTTAATCTGTGCTAGACTTCAAAACTGTGATCTCCTGTTATTGTATGCAACCTTGAACTCCACCTCTGCAGGGGTTCTTCTGTGATTAAATAGGTTATAATTATAAGCAAATTCAGAGCAACTGAGTACTTATCTAAAAAGATTACCTTTGGCTGGAGGTGAGCTGCACTGAAACTTTACAACAAAATGTCTCTGGACAAGGAGAGTGAGAGAAGAGAAACAGAAGGACACTAATTCATCTGTAATTTACTGTTGGTAAGCCTAGCAGTAAAGAGACATTGGTCAATTGCTCTGACCCTGATGAATTTATAGACTGAGATCATTGTCGTTTATGCTTGCAGATGTTAACTGGAAAAGTTATATATGCATAAACCTTTTCTTCCTGGATTTGGCAGATATGTATAATTATATTAAAATG
This sequence comes from Panthera pardus, assembly GCF_024362965.1. Classification (NCBI taxonomy): domain Eukaryota; kingdom Metazoa; phylum Chordata; class Mammalia; order Carnivora; family Felidae; genus Panthera; species Panthera pardus. Next base: position 96,134,142 of record NW_026526810.1, on the reverse strand, counting down.
GTTCTAGCACAATATTGGGTCCAGTTTAATTTTATGCCACTATTTATGGATGAGAAGCCCATATTCAGCCTCTCCTTCCCTAAACATATTTTATTGAGGTCAGAGAGGAAATCCATAAACTCTATTTAAAAAGCATTTTTGGCTTTATCAATGGATGAACTAGATACGAGTGACTGTGGCATGTCAACTTTGTGTGACTTCCATCAGAACTGCTCTGGAATAGAATATAGGGAGCCTAACAATCATTAGGATCTTGCTCTCCTTGCCGCATACCATAGTGATTTCTTAGGCACTTTATTGGTACCTTTTAACATAGCTCATTTCTTTTTTAGCGAGAAAGGGAGAACTGTAGTACCTCGGAGAAAATGGGAATGACAAGAATTCCTTGTTTTTATTCTCTCATTTAAGGGGATTTTTTATTTTTTAACTTCCAAAAAAATCTGAGGTGAACATGAGAGGGAATGTAATCAGAATCTGAAAGCAGTTCAGGCAGAAATGATTTCTGAACAAAAGAGTTCCAGAAAAGTTTTAAAACCTATAATTTCAGTGGTTGAACATAAGGCACCCTGGTCAGTTTTGTTTTTGTTTTGTTTAAAAGAAAGTGCTGAGGAAAAGAAAATAGGTCCCTTCTGAGTTCTACTTGCATTTTGTGAACCAATCACCAGAAAAGACAAATGGGCCAATGGTCATGGTGCTCCTCAGGTAAAAGCAGGATTTAATTTTAAACTCTTTATGTTCTTAAATTTGACCCAAATTAAGTGACTCTTGACTAACTTTTTAAATGACTTTAGTAGTTGCAACCATTTTGTTTTCTAGCTAATTTTTCTGTCCCTGGCCGTGCATGCTCTCTTGAACCCTACGTAATCTTGCCTAATAAGTAAATTGGTTTTGTTTTACTGCTAAAGGAAATGCAATAGTTAACCAGAAGCAACGGAGGCAAAACTTCATGGCAAGATTTTCCAGTACCCATTGATAATATTTACCCTACAGAGTTTACACCGAAGTGAAATTGAGGCCCAAGAGAGAATCTTTGCTTTATAATTTTCCAGCTTCTGGATCTAACTCTCCCAGCTTTTCTCATGCAACAGTAAAGCAGATCGAAAGTAATTTCTCTCCCTGCTTCCAGTTTTCAGGATGCCCCACAAAGGATCAGGAAAAGACCCCCTCTCATTAAAAATAATAATGGTATAATTATAAAATGGCATAATAATAATTGCTCAGCAAATAACGCGGTTAGATTTCTCCCCCAATACTATAAACACGGAGGAGGTCAGAAAAAGGCGTTGAGCATCTTCTGAAACTAATTTTTCCATCACCTTTGCACAACTTCGTTTAACAGACCACGGAGTTAAATCCCTTTGGATTGACGGCAAAGTAGAAATGAATTCCCCCTGACCGCAGGCAACGAAGGGAGGGAAAGGGGGGCGGGGAGCAAGCGCTGGCTTAAAGACGTCCGGAGAGTTCTGATCACCCCTCCTACTCAAGACCGGGCTTAACAAAATTAAGCCCAGTCATGGTGATACTTGTACTGAAATGACGTCACCCTCCAAAGGCGTCAGGGAGCTAGTTCAACTGCATATTGGCAACTGGGGCGGGGGGCAGAGGTCGGTGGGGTGGTCCGCTTCACAAAAATCTGCTGCCCCAATCCTTTATCTTCCCCACAAAGATTCTTGGCCGTTTGTATTTCACCTTGGGAGTGTTTCTAGCCTTCCCAGATAAGAAGAGCAATGCAAGCAAGTCAATTAATTTCCGGCTGCCGAAATCTCCGAGTTTTAGATAATGGTCAGTTTCCTCAACTCCCATCCGGTTTCTTAGTCTCACCTTTCCTCTAAACGTCCCTTCGCCCCCAGCCCCGCACAGCCTGGGCGGGAGGCGTGGGGCCCCGGGAGGCCCTGGGCGGGACTGCGGGAACTGAGCCCCAAGGTGTGCACAGGGGCGGCGCAGGAGCGCGGCCCGGGTTCTAGGCCGAACTCACCGCGATCTTTCAGGGCTGGAGGCCCGTCGGAGTTGGCCGGGGAAAGGACTCGCATCCCTGCCCCTGGGAGCCCCAGTTGGGGCAGAGGCCCAAGTCAGTTCCCCGGGCCGATGCCGCCCTCTGGGCCCTACTCACAGCCCTGCGGGCCTGGCGGAGGCGACAGGAGACCGTCTCTCGTCCTTTCAGTTCCCCTCCCTCCCTGTGCCCTGCCTCCGGCTCGGTCCGAACCCAGGACCTCTGCCAGGCCGCAGCCCACCCCGCTCGTCTAAGTGTTCAGGCCCCGCGGGATCCGGCCGCGCCCGAACCCAGGGGGCTGGGGCCGCGGGCAGAGCTGAGGAGCCGCCGCGGGGCCTGCGCGCCTTCAGCGCACGGAGAGCGCGGCCTCCTCGAGCCCTGAAGTCGCCTTTGGGTCAGCCTCGGGCTTGGGGGGCGCCTGGCTGACAGCACGGCCCGGTCCGAGTTGCGGAGGGAGGGAGGAGAGTGTGTGTGTGGTCCGGACAGGAGGAGAGCACCTTGCGCTGGAAAAGGAACGAAAACTGAGACCCAAGGAGAGGCCGGGCCCAGGAGAGGGGGCCAGGGAGGTGAAAGCGGGCCTGGCGGGGCCTACGGTCTCTGGCTCTCCTCGTCTCCCGGGAGGAAGCGCCGCAGACCTCTGGGTCTCCTCCCGGCAGCGAGGGGGAGGCCGCCGCCGCCGCCGCCGCCACAGCGGGGGCTCCCGCCGAGGGGCGTCCGTGGCGCCGACAGGGAGTCCAGCTGGGCCTGCTCTGGGCCCTCAGAGATCTCCCTGGAGAGCCAGGTGCTCCGGCTGGCGGGTCTGGGGAAGTCGTGCTTGTGTGTTCCGGCCTCCCTCGGGGTCCTGGGCTCTGGGCTGAGGCTTTCAGAGGGGAGCCTCATCCCTTTTCTCCTACCCCTCTACATTTCTTTTTTTAACCGAGTGCCCTGTCTTTTCCTTTTTGGACCTGGGCGCAGCACTGAACAGCCCCGAAGGCTGGAAGCCGGGTCTGGAATGGGGAAGCGGTGCCTTAGGCGTCCTGGAAGGCGCCAGGAAGCCCATTCCGGTCACCTGCAGGGCAGCGGCCGCAGAACTGTGCCCGCCCGCACTTAGCCAGAAACGGGTGGTCGGGCAGCCAGACCTGGCACGTACAGCACAAGTTTGAACCCGCATCTAACACCCGGTGAAAACCTCGCTGTTGTTACCGGGACAAAGCTGTAACCCAAAACCAGGCGTGCCAGTGTTAGGTGGTGGTTTACTGCACACAGAGACATGTTTTAATCAGGCAAAAGAGAAAAACAAAGGAGTCAGGCAGGCGTCGGGCGCATCCCACACAACTGAAGCGGACGTCGTAGAAAACAACCCAAACGGGATGATACAGGGTCGGACTCAGCCATGACCTCAGCCTGCTTCTTGCCTTCCTTGGAAACCTTTAGGAAGGACAGCTCTTTCCCTTTCCTACCACAAAAGGGTCCAAGCCCCAGTCGCGTATCTGTATGCCCAGATCTGTGACCAGTGCCTTCAACACACCTCTGTTTTTCTCTCAACGGGTAGCACCCAGTAAGCGCAGCGTGCCCGGATAAAACCTGATCCCCCAGCCGCCCCATTTCCGCCCGTGGGTTAGCACGATAGTAAAGACAGGGAGCCCCTGGGATGGAGAGAGCAAAACCCCCAACAAAACCCACCCCGATGTCTTTCACTATTAGGCTCTGAAACTGCACAGATTATGGGATTTGTCTTGGACAGAATTAACATTACATGTGAAACCATAGTGCTCCGGTGTATTGAGACACATTGTATAGAGTTGCTTGGAGCATCTCTTCCAAACTGCCTGTTAATAGCAATATGAGGCCTTGAAAGCATTTGTGGGTTTTTGTTTTTAACCCGATTAAAACAAAATTTAGGCACTATTTGGAAAGGGCAGTTTTTCCAAGGGAGGCAATTCGAAGGACACGGAACCCATTCCGCCAGCTGGAGGAAGCTTCTGTCTGCAGAAGCGGCTGAGAGAAGTGAGCAGGCGTGCGTTTGCAAGACCTTCTACTATGCAGCAACTCCCAGAAGCAAGGCAGGCATCCCCCCCCCCGCCCCCCAATTCTAAAGGGAATCTGTCAGACTTCCTCTCTTGCAAGCAGTGTGTTTTATATTTAAAAATCAACCTGCTGTCGACTGCAAACAAACAATAAGCAAATTCGAATAAAGGAGCCCTACCAAGCCCAACTCATTCGGTCAAAGATAACTGCAGGTGCCAGAGAGGCCAGGCTATCACTGGGGGGAGGGTCGACTCCGAATTTTGTTTTTCTCCTAAAGGGAAAGTCGAACAGCATGAGGTCCATGAGTCACTTTTATTCCTTAATCTCCCCAACTCTTTACCTTCCATTCTTAGTGGAAGGAAACATGGTATTTGGGGGTGGAAAAAAAACAAAACAAAACAAAACAAAGAAAACAAAAAAGAATCCCACAGCAAATATATAATGGTAAGTGACCAAAGTTTGAACTGACTTGTTTCAGCTCCAGAAGGAAAAAAAAAAAAAAAAAAAAAAAAGCTGTCCAAGAATCAGAATCCTCTGCCACCCTCTCCCGGTGTCCTCGCCTTGGTTTGCCTACTGTGGAGGTGGGAAGGGGGCCTTTGGATTAGATGTTTCTTACTAGGAGACACTTGCAGCCGAGGGTGTCTTTAAAAATAAGATGCCGGTTTCTAGCAGCTACACCCGTGCTGATTTCTACCCCTCTGAACGGCCCAGGACCAGCCCAGCAAATGCGGCCTCCGGGAAACACAGGAGCAGCACTTGACTGCACCCTGCAGGTCTGCTGCCCTCCACCCTCGGTTCCCCAGGTAAAGGCCTGAAAGCGCCCCTTAGAGTCAGCTTTTGGGTGAAGACTCTCCCTGAGGCCCTGCCCCCAATCTGCCCACTGGAGTCTCCAGAGGCCTGCGGCCACACTGCCACCTGAAAATCACTCATCCCGGCCCCTAGTTGTTAAAATCTGTTCCAAGAATCAATAGTCACATTTTAGGCTCATGGGCCATTAATAAAAATCTCCTTAACATTCAAATGGCTCTAAAATGCGTTGATGGCGGATTACTGGGGCCTAATGGACGTCGTGTGTGACAACATGGTCCCTGAATAGCGATGTTCTGGAGTGGGTGTCTGACCACAGCTACTTGATTATCAGCTTACAGCCAAACCACATTTTAGCTGCGATGCTCTTAAGTAGAGGCGTTTCTCCCGACAACAGAGCGGGAGACTTCTGTGTTCTTCATTTAACCGGATTTAACAAACGCGTTGAGTTCTGGAAAGGGGAGGGGGAAAACTTGCCTGTCGGCATAAGGTCACCTCCAGACGAAAGAGGGGCGGGTCGCGGGCCACTGCCCCTCCTCCCCGCTTCTAAGGGAGCTTTGCCCGAAAGGCGGCTAAGGCCGATGGAGGCCCGCGCCCGGGACGTCTGCGTTGCCCTAAGTCCAGGGCTTCCCCGCGGGACCCCCGCGCTTCTCAGCGCCGGCTCAGAGTCCCTAAAGCCCCTGCCCTCCCGCCCCGACAAGGCCCGCCGAGTCTGGAACACTCGCGGGGCGCTCCTGCCGGCGGCGCGGAAGCCTACAGGCCTGGATGCTCGCAGTCGACGGCCCGTGGACGCCCCTGCAGCGGCTGCGGCGCCAGGGAGGGAGCGGGGTCCCGGGTTTCCAGCAAAAGTGGTGCAGGCGCGTGTTCCCGTCCTCCACCCTCCCCACCCGCACCCCAATTCAGCAAACTAAGCGGAGGGTTCCGCATGCTGGGCCTCCCCAGCCCCAGCGGCGCCCACCCCACTCCGCCCCCGCTAAGGTGACTTGGAGACCAGAGAGAGTGCCAGGGACCGCAGAGAGTCTCACTCTCCTGGCCGAGAGGCAGCTTCCGGCCAGCTGCTGGGGACAGCGAGACCAAGACCCCTAACCCGTACCTCCGACGGCTGCGGACCTCGAACCCGCGGTGGTTGGGGCTCCCGTGGAGACTGAGAAGGCTCGGGCCCCAGGCACAGTGCCACCTCTCTCGAAAAAGCGGGAAGCGGGGTGGGGGTGGGGGTGCCGTGGTCTTCGTGCCCCACCTTTATCCGCTTCCGCCGTCTCCCCGAGGTTCAGGGTGGTGCGTGGGGGCGTAATGACGCAGGAGGCCAAAACGCCCGGAGGCCCGGCCCCACGTGGGCGCCCCACTCTGGGCGGGCGCAGAAGTCCACATTTCCTCCTTCGAGCACCTCATGGCGGCGAAAAGACGGGGGAACTGCGACATGCTTGTCCCTAGAGCTGGCGACCTGGAGTAAACGCTGCCACCCGGGCCGGGCCTGGGCTCGGACCCCAGTGCCCAGGGTCTGGACCCCGTCCTGGGTCTTGGCGGCAGTGCGCCCATGCGGGCCCCCGAGGCCTGGACACCGGCCGGCAGGTGGCAGCTTCCGGTTCCACGTGGAGGTCCGGCCTGGCCTGACCCGGCCCGCGGGAGCTGCCAGGGCAGGTTCAGAAGACTGGTAAGGAGTGTCCCAAAATGAACGCTGCGTTCGAGTTTTGAACACTGACGGTGCACATATAAAGCTTTTCCCGAGTCCTTCTTGCCCATGGACCCATGCGAGTGTGACAACCTTTGAGTTACGTTTGGCTCGAAATGTCCAGCTATTCATTCTTATTGCTAGACAGTGCTAAGGAATTTTTTCATAGGGAGGCAGATACTTTGGAGAGTTTTACACACACACGCACACATCCAAAAATGAAATTAGGTAATTGTGGAATGAAGAGTCACATTAATATTATACATTTTAAATTGATGCAAGCCTCTAATTGAAATGTCTTTCTCAATAGTTCTTCTTGCGGATTAAGTTGACGCTATTTTTAATTTTAGTGTAAATTGGCCACTTTGAAGCTTTAGAAGGCTAACGAGAACTCAGTCTATTTATTAATCTCTACCAAAAAGCATAGCCTTAATTTAGTCTTAAAACTGACCACAGATAAGGCCCTCTGATCTTGAGATGAGGGGAAGGGTGGGAGGGGGATGGTATAAACATACATTCCCTATTTTCAAGAGCAAGTAATTGAGTTGGTTAAACCAATAATCTCGATTCCTGACTATTGTAAATGAACACATCACTTCCTCTTTTCCTTTTTCTTCCTTCTTTTATTCCCCTTTTCCTTCATATGTATAGCTAAAGGTATGGAATGTATGATACACACTTTTATTAAGAGGTGCCTGAGCTGATATCTTTTTCAGGAATTCTTTTTTTTTTTTTTAATATTTATTTATTTTTGAGAGAGAACTTGCACGTGAGCAGAGGAGGGGCAGAAAGAGGGAGGCAGAGGATCCAAAGTATGCTCTGTGTGCTGAGAACAGAGAGCCTGATACGGGGCTCCAACTCCAGAAGAGGGAGATGATGATCTGAGCCCAAGTCTGTCACTTAACCTACTGAGTGACCCAGGTACTTCTTCAGGAGTTCTTAACAGTGGTTCATCCTTCCCTTTGGGGATGGTTGTCCATGGATAGATTTTAGAGGATGGATAAATTCTCTCAATTGTATAGAAAAATACATTTTTTTGGTGTGTGTTCAGTGTAATTTTTCTGGACAGATCTACAGCTTTTGTTAAATTCACACACACACACACACACACACACACACACACAGAGGCTGTAACCACCCCGAATTAAGAGCCATTGGTTTTTATGATTCATATGTTGTGAAAGAAGAGTGAACTTGGGGATAGATACTTGTAGTTCTCATATAACCTGGACAAAATGGCAGCCCAGTGAAATTTAGATCTACCCCTAACATTTTGAAACTTTGTTTTTTTTTTTTTCAAACAAAGTAATCTAAAAAATCCCTTTTATTTTTAAATTTTATCTAGTTAAGCCCAATTTGAATTATTGCCCCTGAGGCTGTTTATGTACAACACATTGTAAAATAACAAATGAATTAAATAAGACTTATTTTTAATATTATCTACATATGAAATGTGAAGTAGAGAATTTAAGCAAACATTTTAATGATTCAGACCAAAAAACTTCTTTTAAAAAAATGTTTATTTAATTTTTGAGAGAAAGAGAGCATGTGTGGGGAAGGGGCAGAGAGAAAGGGAGACAGAGAATCCCAAGCAGGCTCTGTGTTATTAGCCCAGAGCCCAGTGCAGGACTTGAACTCAAGAACCATGAGATCATGACCTGAGCCAAAACAAAATGCTTAAGCAATTGGGCCACCCAGGCACCCCAAGTCTCTTTACCCAAAACAAGACAATCAACAGTAATAACAACAAAATATTATCTGGCTCTAATTTATTTTTTTTTTAATTTTTTTTTTTTTTCCAACGTTTTTTATTTATGTTTGGGACAGAGAGAGACAGAGCATGAACGGGGGAGGGGCAGAGAGAGAGAGGGAGACACAGAATCGGAAACAGGCTCCAGGCTCCGAGCCATCAGCCCAGCGCCTGACGCGGGGCTCAGAGCCTGACGCGGGGCTCAGAGCCTGACGCGGGGCTCGAACTCACGGACCGTGAGATCGTGACCTGGCTGAAGTCGGACGCTTAACCGACTGCGCCACCCAGGCGCCCCATCTGGCTCTAATTTAAAACTTTAGAAAATTTAGTATGAATTGGATCTCCCTTTCTCTTTGTGCACATATATAGATTTAGTAATTATGCCTAGGTTCCCAAATTTTTCTGTTGAAAGGTTTTTCATTTTCCTTAAAGTCTAATGATTGTCAAGGTGGATGAAATAATAGATAAGGGAGGTGGAACCTTCCAACCGAATCAGAAGGAGGGCATGATTATACCATCCAGGTAAGGAATTCAAGGTCAGATGGTATAATCACCTGTAGGGGACCCAGGGTAGAATTTAAATTAAATACTTAGAGGCCTGTCTTCAGAATAGCTGATCTAGCCCATCCCCCCCCCCACCCCCATAACTCCCCAGCTTACTTCCAACCTTGTCTAAGGGGATATCTTCCATTAGTGCAAGAGGAAGCATAATCTATGGGTTTATTTAGCATTTGATCTTTGCGCAGAGGCTTCCATTTAGAGTAACCATTGCAGCTAAGATTTGGATCTGGTCCCTAAAATAGCCTGAACTGAGCGACCTCAGGCAAGTAGACGCAAGATACTAGCAATTTATTTCATATCAGCTCCCAGGCCATCACCAGATGATAACAACCCTTGGACACCGTTAATCTCTGCTTGACTCAAACTGGTGACCGCAAGGTGAAAGGCAGGGCGTTATCTCTGAGCAATTCATGTGGCCTTCCACAGATTGCCAGTTGGGCCAATACAATTGAAGCCTCTTCTCCAGTGGTTACTTTAAAATTTCATATCCAAAGTCTTTGGTCTTTGTTGGACTGGAAGGTAGGAGGGCTTTATCAAGGAAAATGCCCGAGGGCCAAGATGTGGGAGCTTAGAATCCAATACAAATTAGAAAGGTTGAAAAGGTAACTGTGTGTTTTCCCTGCCCAATAAACTTTAAACAACATCACTGTGACCATGACTAGAAAAAGACCTCTGGAAATGAATGTTTTTTTGCCAAACAGTAGAGGGAAAATGCACATATAAAAAATAAAAGGCAAAGTACTATCTAGAATTGCTTTTATTGTTTTGAAAATGGCTTTATTTTTGCCATCTGGAAGGTCAGTACAGATGACCATGTTCTCATTCCGTATCATTTCAGGGATAGAAGGGGCAGCAGAAAGTCGGGGGGGGGGGGGCGGGGGGAGGGGTTACAGTGGAGAATAAAGGAAAGCAGTGTAGTGGTGAAGGAAAGCTGTTGATGCCCAGAGGGAGACCAGGCTAAGTGACCTGCAGGGCAATTGCTAACTATTTGCACTTTTCAAATACCCAGAGGGAACAGTTTTAGGCTCATATCCCAGGGTACTCAGCTCTAGCCTCAAGTCACAGAAATACGCCTTTACTGCTTGGTAGAAGTATTCTGCCTCTGCGACTCCAGTATTCTAGTTATCATTCTATTTGATTTTTGTTAAATGGCTCTGGAAAGGATTGACAGATAAAAAAAAATCGAGAGGTTTTGAAAATACTGTAGCTATTTTAATCATATGTTGTTTAAGGTCCCTGTGTTGGAAGTGGGTCATTGATGAAGTAGACACAAATTCTTTTGGGTATTTTTAGCAATAAGCTCCTTTGGACAAGATCAAAAATCAACTTGACATATGCAGAATTTCAGTCGGTCAGCAAACAGTGTCACACAGACATCCCGCTATGCTGTTCTAGAACTTCATTCCTAGACCCTTTGTTTGCTGACCTAGCTTTTTAATTAACTGGTATCTGCAAACCCGACCCCATTGTTTGGTATCTTCTCCCCCAAATGATACACTAAATAAACAAACTCAAGTCATAATTACTAATCTCAGGATGAGAGAGCTGTATACAATTGGTAAAAGGACACCCCTTAGGGTAAAAAGTCACTGATTGATAACAGTGGTGTGTTTTGTAACATTGGAAGATTTTTTTTTTAAGGACTGTGGGGAAATAGGGCATGGAATAAAGAGTGAAGTCTTGTTACTGCTTAAGACTGGCCTTGGCTCTAGTGTCTTGATGATACAATGTTCAAAAAAACATGGACAGCATTTGCCTAGTCAGACAAGAGGCAAAGCAAAATGTTTACGTATTTGGAGGAGATTACAGTGTCAGGACTATCTCTCCTTAGTATGTGTCTGCTCCATGAGAAGTGGGCTGGGATAGAGTCTAGAGCCTGGACAGAGGAGACCAGGCCTGTGTTCTCCTGGTCTAGTCTTGCCACGTCTTCATGATGGCAGTGATGAAGGTGGGATCAATCTCCCATATTGAAATGATTTGCATGTATCATAGACCAATCAGCAGGACATGGGACCAGGTGATTTGCTCAGCCTTTCAAAGATCTATCCCAACTGACAAATTTGCTGCTTTCCAGAGGTCAGTTTTTTTTACTGTAGGTCTAGAACTTTTATATTTGTGCGTTTCATGGATAACTGGAGCGGATTTAGTGCGAGCAGAAACGGGTAGCTTCCCTCGTGGAAGTGCAGTCTGGTCTCCGCCCGCTTATCTTTTTCTGAATATCTTGAGCTTTCTCTGAGCTTTGGTTAATTTTACCTCAAATTCATACACAAATTGGGCTGTGGTAGGGGTGGTGTGAGTGAGAGGTATTTGGTTTTTGCCTGTGTCTCTGGCTCTCATAGTATTGTAGAAACCCTCATACGACAGTATTTAAATAAGCAAATGTGACTTCCAGGGGTCTTAGGAAACATAAGTCAGTCCATATTTTTTTTTGTTATTTGAGAAGCTGACCCCTAGTTCCAGGAGGGGAGTAGTTAAAGGCAGTGGGGGAGCATTCAGGCTTTAAAGTTCGATTGTCTGGTGTTACACTCCTCTATAATGAAGTAGATATTTTTCCTCATGAAGATTTTCTAACCCTTCTGTGCCTTAGTGTCCTCATCTGTAAAACAGGAAAACATGGTAGTTTCGACTTCCCTGATTGTCATGAAGACAAAGCACTTAGCTCAGTGTCTGGTAGGTAATAGGTGCTCAATCCTTGGTCCCAGTTACTATTGCCACCCTTATGGTCACTGTCATGGTAGTCAGTCTCTGGCCGGCAAAACTGAGTCAGAGTCAGAAGCCTCGATGAACTAACGTTGACTGTTTTCACTCCACCAATAGGACAAGAACACAGTTATAGGAAGAATGCAAGAGTAACCGTGTACTGTTGTATAATATGTATCAAATTATAGATGTAGCATAACCACATGGTTAAATTCATTTTGTGTTGGGTCTGCCTTTGTCCCAAAGAGCCTCTGATTTTGTTCAACAGTCCAAGAAACCGTAAGGATTTTGAAATCTGCAAAGGTATTTGGCAAAAAGGAAGGAAGAGCAAAGACAAATTTGACAAGAGGGTCAAAGTGTAACAAAACAAACCACGCTGCTATCTTTATTTTATTTTAAAAAAAAATCTTTTTTAGTATTTATTTATTTTTGAAGGAGAGAGGGAGAGCACAAGCAGGGAGGGGCAGAGAGAAAGAGAGGGAGACAGAGGAATCGAGGTGGGCTCCACGCTGAGAGCAGAGAGCCCGCCACTGGGGCTCCAACTCACTAGGCATGAGATCATGACCTGAGCTGAAGTCAGCCGCTTAACCAACTGAGCCACATGCACAAGCTGGGGAGGGGCAGAAAGAGGGGGACAGAGGTTCCAAATATGGCTCCACGCTGACGGCAGAGAGCCTGATGTGGCGCTCGAATTCACGAACCAGGAGACCAAGACCTGAGCCGAAGTCAGATGTTTAACTGCTTAACCGGCTGAGGCACCCAGGTGCTGCCACACTGCTATCTTTAAATCATACTTCCAGTCCTCTCCATGTAAGATTTAAAATGTTTATCCATTATTGCACGTAGTTTTTTCCCAGCTCCAAATGCTCTGAACCCCAACCTGCTCTCAGTGTTGTTGAGAATGATACTAGCAACTTTATTCCCACATACTGCAGGTTAATTCAGTCTGTGGGCAATGTTTATTGCCTCCTCCTCATCTCTAAAAATGCTGTCAAAACATGGTTTTAATTTCCTTTTAAATGTGGCTTAAACAGGGCTGCCAACACATTTCACAATTTTCCCCCTAAACATCAGCCTTTAACAAGAAAAGTGTGGTAACGTTGTTTAGTAATAAAATAATAAAGACCTTGTAAATTGGGCCCTTGGTTTAAAAAAAGGAGAGAATAATTGGGAATAAAAAAAAGCTTTATGCAAATCAACTAGTAAGGATGATGGCAGAAGGAGAAGAGAACAGGGTAATGAATTTGTTCAAATGAATTTACTGAAGACGGCAATTCAACTCTCTAAGGAATTACAGAGAAAACGAGTAAGTGGCTAGAGGGGCTGATATCTCAAGAAAGCCTGAATAGGCAAAATGGGCCACATTTGCAAAGAGCAAAGCTTTAGTCATCAGCTTCCACAGTTCTTCAGCACACAGGTCTGTGCAAGCAATTTGTTTAAGACTGCAAACTCAAAACATGTCTCTGAGGGCACGCACAGGGAGACAGGACCTCCTTTGTGACGTCTGTGATGGAGCAGGGACCTGACAACCACCTGCAAGAGTCTGAAAAGACATCACCCATCAGAATTGACCAGGGGCATCCGAGGGGCTAATTTGGAATAAAAATATGAAACTGCAAGATGTCTCAGTGATGACCTCTCAATGGCCGGGGAAGAGTCGCTCAAGGGAAGTGACAGAATCACCAGTCTGGAACATTTAAAGCCAGGGAAGGAAGAACCCTTGGAATTAAGCCTCAGGAACTGTCCAGCATCAGCCGACAGCTCGACTCATGACTAGGTGACCTGTTAGGTGAGAATTCCCACCTATCATGTACTTAACCATATGCTTATTGAATACCACTCTCGTTTTTCAATTCCTTTTGACAGTTGTGACACTAATGGTATTATTGCCAAAGGGACTTTTGTAGGTTCATATAGATTTGCATTTGTTCCACGAGGAGACGTAGTTATATTAATAAGAGTCCGTGTTTGCCTTGAAGACACTTCAGCTTTGACCTCTTCAGGAGATTGAAAGGATAACCAAGCACACTGTAGCTTCTCATGCCTGCTGTAAATTTCTCTGAAGAGCAGACACTAACTGCATTACTAACAATTATATGAATGATAAAATTATAATATTTTTCTGGCCCCGGAGACATTAAAATGGATATTAGAGGGGCGCCTGGGTGGCTCAGTCGGTTAAGGGTCCAACTTTGGCTCAGGTCGTGATCTCACAGTTCATGGGTTCGAGCCCTGCGTCGGTCTCTGCACAGAGACAGCTCAGAGCCTGGAGCCTGCTTCGGATTCTGTGTCTCCCTCTCTCTCTGCCCTACCCCACTCACTGTCTGTCTCTCTGTCTCTGTCTCAAAAATAAATAAACATTAAAATGGATATTATTTTTTTAATGTTTAATTTATTTTTGAGACAGAGCATGAGCAGGGGAGGGGCAGAGAGAGAGGGAGACACAGAATCTGAAGCACGCTCCAGGCTCTGAGCTGGCAGCACAGAGCCTGACGTGGGGCTCGAACTCACGGACTGTGAGATCATGACCTGAGCTGAAGTCGGACGCTTAACCGACAGAGCCACCCAGGCGCCCCTAAAGTGGATATTAGATTGGCTGTAGGAAAAGATTCTCAGGTGTCAAGCTTACAAAATTAAGCTTCCACTTAAACCTTCATTAGGATTTAGGAAAACTAGGGCCCTCGTAAGATGTATCTATTCATTCAGTAACTATTTGAGGGTCTTCCCTCTACCAGGCACACAAAGTTTCAGCTTCCATGGAACTCATATTCATGGTTATGGGAGACCATTCTGCTGGGTGGTCACAACGGAAGCCAAGGCTTCTGAGTCTAAAGGAAAATGCTGGTGCGTTTAAGGATGTATGGAAATGCAAGTGACGCTAGAAGCTTAATGTTTGCTGATACTCGAATGGATGGGAACACGTATTTTTAACACATTTGAATACGATCCAGATGTCCCGATGAACGGTTATAGTTTGTGATGCTCCAAACTCAGGCCCCTCTGGGAGTCCTGGGTGTGTGGAGGGAGGTCGGAGCACAGGAGATGCTCTGCACTGAGAACCTACGTAGGTCCCAGGGCCCGTGGCTGCAGAAGCTCCATATGGTGTTCTGTGTCCTGGCCTTGTTGTGTGACAGTTGCTGCTAACAAGCTTGGCTTAGGCTTGGACGTCTTTGAAACTCACCCCTCCTTTCCCCCCTCCAATTGCCTCCATCAGACTGACTCCTTAAAAAACAGGGCTGTGAATGGAATGGCCAAAGTGTCCCTGGGACAGGCAAAAGCAACCATCTAGTGTTTTCTACAGACATACTGACTGTAAATTAAAGAAAGGCCTTTTTGGAAAAGACAGCCCATCAAGAGACCACTTAATGTTTAATTGCATGCAGTTGGAAACTCCGCAGCAGCCCAGCCAAACAGGGCATCAAAATCTAAGACAGCGGTGGCTGGTGCAGAGTTTCCTTTTGGGCTACAGGTACAAAAATTCAAACCCAGAGTGGTGTATACTCACACCCCAAGGCGACTAGAATTGTTAATTATTACTGTCCCTGTGGTGTAATATGATCTTGGAAAATGTCACACAAGAATTCCTCCAAATTGTTTGTTTCATTACTCTTCCTCCTCCTCCCCAGTTTCTATTTCTTGGCTCTGTTCTTTTCTGTAGTTGCCTTTCTTTCTCTCTTTCCTCCCTCCCAATGGCATTGTGATGTTGAATTCACCAGGTGCGCAAACTTCCTCCCTCATCTGACACTTCTTTGGCAGAAAGCACAGGTAGCCCAGCAGGTATTGTCAGGGTCAAGTTAAAAAATAACAAAACCTGCCAATGCAGATTCTCTTCTCCTGGCATCAATGGGTTCGCAAAAAGGCTGCCGTGGCTTTCATATTTCCCTTTTTACAGCTGGCATGAACTTGGCAGTCCATCTGTGGCTCACCACCTTTCTCCCACTTTGTCCTTGTCCGCACTGGGGGATGGCCAGCATTTGCCCCGGTCCTGGGTCCTGAGGTGGGGGGTGGGGTGGTAGGGACAGGAGCAGAATGACGAAGGAGCAGAACGATCTTCTGTTTAGAAAACGTTGACTGGAACAAGTACCGTTGTTAGGTCTCAACTTACACCTCAGGCGTCTCCGTTAGATCCTCGATGCATCAGAAATGAGCTGACTTAGTAAAAATATTGGAGATGTTGAATCTCTGTGGTGGGCTTTTAAAATCTAAAACCACAAGGAAACACCGTTTTGTAAGTCGCGAGTTATATGCCAGGTGAGCGCCCAGAGTTCTGACAGGCTGGGTAAACTCGGAAACTAGCTGATTGTGGGGCGCCTGGGTGGCTCACTCAGTCAGTTAAGCATCTGATTTCTGCTCAGGTCATGATCTCACGGGTTCGTGAGTTCGAGCCCCTCATTGAGCTCTCTGCTGTCAGCACAGAGCTCACTTCAGAGCCTCTGTACCCCCCTCTCTCTGCCCCTCCCCTGCTCATGCCGTCTCTCTCAAAATAAGTAATAAACTTAGAAGAAGAAAAAAAGAAACTAGTTGACTGTAAGAGAAACAGTACTAGGGTTTTGTTTCTGTTTTCTTTTTGGATGTATTTTTTTTGTAAGTGTTTATTTGTTTATTTAAGTGATCTCTACACCCATCGTGGGGGCTTGAGCTCATGACCCCGAGATCAAGAGTCACATGCTCTTCTGACTGAGCCAGTCAGGTGCCCCTGTTTTCTTTCTTATGGTCTGGTATTAATCCTACAAGAAATAATCCTCCTAGGGGGGAAAAAAGTGAATATATGTGTCTTCAAGCAACCAGACTTGCTGCAGGCATTAGAAAGCTTTGTCTGCAGTACATGTAGCTTCCACAGCTCTTTCCGAGAGGGAGTCCCCACACTGTTCTCAACTCTTTCTCAGAGTGGTGTGATATGTGCTGACATTCTTGAACCTTGTCTACGTCCAGGGCTCCCAACACCTTGTTCTATCGCAATGAAATTGAATGATCAGTTTGTTACAAAATGGCTTTCTATACACACATTCATATTTCCTTTGATAATACAGTGAGATTAGGGGCACCTGGGTGGCTCAGTCGATACAGCATCTGACTTCACTCAGGTCATGAGTTCGAGCCCCACGTCGGGCTCTGTGCTGACAGCTCAGAGCCTAGAGCCTGCTTCGGCTTCTGTGTCTCCCTCTCTCTCTGCCTCTCCCCTGCTCATGCTGTGTCTCTCTCAGAAATAAACATTAAAAAAATAATAGAGTGAGATTATGTTTATTCTTTAATTTAGTGTGAAAGTCCTTACTGCTGCTGTGTCAACTATGGGGCTGGCCTTGTTTACAGTTGACTCCTGTGAGGAAATTCCTGAAGGAGGTGTGTGTGGGTGTGTGTGGGTGTGTGTGAACCAGAGAGAGAGAGAAGCAGAGAGACAGTGAGAGAGAGGTGCGAGGGTCAGGGAGAAACAGAGAGGTGATGGTGGTATATCTAGAGATCGTTAGATATGTAGCCAAGTTCTGGTTCCTCCATCCTCCTACCCCTTCTGGGTCAGGAAGGAAGAGCAGATAACGTTTCCTCAGGCTGAATGGCTGTGGAGCTCCTTCTGATAACTTTTCTGCTGTAAAACACTTGAAGTTGTGGCTACTCTAAGACATCATTTCTGTTGCCTACACCAGTAGGAAAGAAAATCCCAGTGTACTTTATGATACAATATTGATCAAGATGGGGGGGGTTTTCCTGCAGGTAATGCTCTTTCATTTGACAAGCACAGTAGGCATTCTGCAAAGAGATAAAATGGTTAATATATTTGGAATAATCACTAATGCTTATGAGATAGTTTTAAGTGCGTCTGATCCACGAAGCCATTAAATTTACACCAAACATCTAACAAACTAATTGTAATATTAATGGGGAGAGAAAAAATTACGTTGCATAACTATTTATTATTTTAATTTTTACAAAGATAACATCGCTAGATACAAAATATTATCTATGTTTAAACATTCCAAGCACGAGGCAAGTGATTGTGTTGTCAGGGAAAAAATGCCTCCCCTCAAGTTAATGGCTGATATAATGATACTCTAAGCCCCCATTAGCTATCCATTCCAATCTCAGATTAATCGGGCACAGCCATGAACCTGGGATTGGTTCCTATCTCCATATGACCAGTTTCACCTCCAGAAGATGACCAGTAATCACTTTATCATAGGTTAAAGCAGGAGTCAGGGAGAGGTGGCAATTAGCCAACATCATGTTCACATATGTGCATGTGTACATGTATGTGTGACACATATACACCCCCCTGTGTATTTGTTGACTTTTCGTGTGTCTGTCATCTCATTATATAGGGTGAAATTTTCAGGGGATTTCACTTTACACTTATTTCTGTCCTCCCAGTACCCAGTCCAGGACTTGGAATACAGCGGGTGCTTAATACAGAGAAATTATTGACAGGTTATGATGACTCTAGCAACCAAAGGCAAGGCCAGGGGGTATTTATCTGTCTCTTTTGTTCCCTCTCTACCTTGACAGAGCCCTTACTTTGGTCTCTTATCTACCCATCCTGCTTTCTCTTCTCTACCTTCCAATCTGTTCATGCTGCTATTAAATTTAGTTTCTGCAAACCAGATCTATAACGTATAAGGGCCACAGGATAAAGGCTTAACATGTTAGCCTAGCATTTACGGTTCTACAACAGCGCTTTTCGAACTTTAATGCGCATACAAATCATCTGGGGTTTTCAGAATGCAGATTCTGTTCTGGTCGGTCTGGGGGTGAGGCCCAAGAATTTGCATTTTTAACAACATCTCAGGCAGATGCTGCAGGTCCTGGGACCACATTTTGAACGGCAAGTCTCTACAACACTTGGCCTGGCCCAGGTGGTAAATGCCCTTTTAGCTTCATCTCAATTCACTCCTCACCCCGCGCCCTACATTCTAGCAAAACTTTTGTTCTTGGCATTCCTTCGCAATTCTCTGACTTGGGCTTTGACTCACATTATACCTTTTCTGCCTCCTAAACCATTACTCATCCTTCCAGACAGCTCAAATATCACCATCTCTGTGAAGACTTCCAGCTCAGCTGCTGCCTCCTTGGTCAGCTAATCCCTCTGTCTACCAGGTTCTCACAGCACTTTGCTAGGACTAATGTTTAGCACTTATTATAAGTTATCATAACTGTTTGTTTACATGATTGTCTTTCCAGCTAGACCACGAGCTACCCAGGGCAGGGGGCCAGCCAAGCCTTAGCCATCTTACAACCTCATCACCCAGTATAGAGCACAGCACACACAATCGTACCTTAATATTAGTTGAATTGAATGGGCTTTTCATTATCACTCTTTTGCAGAAGACTTTTAATGATGAACATTTTGAGACAAAGACATGTCGTGGCGGAATTGAGGGGATCATAGTCGCTGATGTTAAATGGTAATTAAAATGCTTTAGCAAGGGATCATAGTCATTGTACTAAACCATGACTATATTAGTAATTAATGCTAATAATCAATAATAGTACTAATATTGCTATCATCTATGATAATAATTGACTATAATTGTTATTAACGATAGCTATTTTTTATCTACTGAATGCTATGTACCAGGTACTTGCTAATCACTTAGATATAAAATTTCACTTAAACTTTACAACCTATATTTTATCTTAGGTAAGTACATAGACACAGAGTTTTGAGGATAGATCCAGTGCTGCAACCCCAGGAAATGATAGAGTTGGAATTCGAAACCTGACTCTTGGATTCAGTCCATGCTCTTAGCCATTTTTCCCTTGCTGGAAGAATAGCCGGGTAAGTGTGTCTTCTTTCTAGAGCATTCACCAATTATATGTACTCTAGTTTTAAAAAGTTTTTATTTATTTAAGTCATCTCTGCACCCAGTGTGGGGCTCAAACTCAAAACCCCAAGATCAAGAGTTGCATGCTCTTCTGACTGAGCCAGCCAAGCGCCCCCAGTCACACGTACTATAAAACAAAAATATATGTACTCTAAATGCAGTGGGGTTTCCCTCCAGGGCAGGGATCCTAATCCTTTTCTGTGCTTTGGACTCCTTTGGCAGTCTGGTAATGTTCGTAGACTGCTGAGAACACTTTTTTAAAGTATGTATGTATGTATGTATGTATGTATGTAAAAAAGGGATTTGTTTACAGGACAGCGGGACTATAATGGAACAAGTCAAATACCGTGTCATTGTCCAACTCCTCTAACTCTTCCTTCTCATCCTTCTCCTCTGCTGCAGCTGGGATGGAACCAGCAGCAGGAGCTGCAGATCCTGGGGAGGCACGGATAGCCACAGCCCCACCAGCGGTCACACTGGCCAACTTGCCAATACCCTGGGCCATGATGTCTTCAATGCTTTTTCCGGTCAACTCACAGATGACCTTGTCAAGCAGGTCGTCATCCACCTCAATGCCCATGCTGTCCAGAATCTTCTTGATGTCCTTGGCACTGGGGGGAGGCATTGCCCTAGAGGACGTCAGCAGGTAAGAGGCAATGTAACACATCTCCTGCGGTGTCAGAGACTGAAGGTTTTTTTTTGTTTTTGTTTTTAAGCAGGCTCTAGGCCCAACCTGGGTTTTGACCTCACAACCCTGAGATCAAGAGTCACAGACTCTTCTGACTGAGCCAGCTAGACACCCCAGAACATTTTTAATGCATTAAAAATAACAGAATTGCAAAGGAAACCAATTAGCTGAAATATGGTTTATCAAAATAGTAAAAAAAAAAAAAAAAAAAAGTTGTGATATAGTAATAGGTGCCTTTCTAAATAAATAAATAAATAAGTAAATAAAGTTTTATTTATTTAAGTAATCTCTACATCCAAGGTGGGACTAGAACTCAGACCCCGACATTGAGTGGCATGCTCTATCGACAGAGTCAGCCAGGAGGCCCTGTGCCTTTCTTTTTTAATGCCTTAAAAATAAGATCTAACAGTGAGACTAATAATGACTTTAATTCTGAAGTTTTGATGGGCCTAGACAATATTTTGAGATATCTGCAACTGAAATATGATGAAAATATCTGTGATCTCTCTCTACTCAAGACAAAGTCAAAGGTGTTGCTTAAGATACTGAAGTTTGTTGCCTATATTCATAATGGAAGAAAATGCTAAATTTCTCTAAGAGGTGAGTGCAATTAAAGGTGTGATTTTTTTCCTTCCATCTAAGTTCATGGCCCCTTCCCCCAGAATTCTATGCACAAACACCTTGTATATGTGCATGTGGGGATTGGTCCTTTGAACTTCAGATTAGGAATCCATGTTCTAGAAAGGACAGATTTTCTGCCTTTTGAAGAGGTTGTAGTGCTCAGAGATAGAAGTCAGCCAGATGGAAAAAATTGTCCCATGCACAGAAATGGCACAAAATCAGTGGCAAGAGGCACATGGTTAAGGAGTATAATTAAAGGGAGAGAGGAGGAGGAAGAGGAGAAACTTAGCAGCATTCGAGCCTTGCAGCAGGTAAGAAGTTCTTCCTTTGTGGAGTGGACCCAGAGATGTTCAGAAGAGGATGGGGAAAGAATACTTGGAAGAATGCAAAAATGTACATGCAAGTTTTAGCAATTGGAAGAAATTCTGTAGCTGTCCCCAACAGAAAGAACCACATTGTGATGTTACCATACTGAGGAGCACAAAGGGATCTGTGCCTGCGACTGTCAAGTGATGGCAGAGTGGGCAGCGTCCCCATCTTCCCGAATCGGTGATACATGGCAAGGGTCATAAAACCCACTACCCTCCATCTACTTCAACTGATTCAAATGAGAACAAACAACACAGTGTAAACCTAACCTAGTATATATCTTTATCAATTTTGAAGAGATAGGGAATCCAAAGTTTGGAGGCACAGGTAGAATTTTGACCACTGTAAATTATAAATGTGTCATTCCAATGGTATCAGATGCCACCATTTGGCATTCAAGCACACTAAGATCCAATCCCTTTTTTTCTCTTAGGGTCTATGTATCCTTTTCTCATGCACTTTATATTCTTGGCAATTAGACCTATCAAAATTCTGTGCCCGCTTCCATTTTATTCTTTGCAAATCCTGACACCAATAATGCCTTTTATTCTATCGCAATCCCTGAGTCCTACCCATCCTTTAAGGCTCAACTCAAATTCTGCCTCTTTTTTAGCATTGTATCTTTCTTTCTCTTATGGTCAGTAACTCTCTTTGTTGATTCTATGGACAACAAAAGTTGTGGCCTTTGGAGAAAAATTATACTAGAAAAAGTGCCCAGTGATGGAAGGAAAAGCAGAGTAGAAAGTTAAAAAACCCCAATTCTTAGGGCCCTTGATAGTTCGATATCAATAGACTACATGAGTAATAAAGTGAACGTGGAGTATTAACCAAGGTTGTAAATATAACTGCACAGTTATCACCCTAATGATAGTGATAGGAGTACAAATAAAATGTGGCAAGTAAAAATATGTATATTTGGTTAAGAAATTTAAACATTTCCAACAGAAGTGGAGGGGAAGTATAAAAAGATGCATAGTTTATCAGCTTGGACTGAAATGATCAGAGGTACCTCCTTACAAAGATGACTGTGGTAGTAGCTGAAGGATGGATTGTAGCTCAGAGAGATTTAAGGCAGAAAGACCGGTTGGCAGCCATTTACATAGCCCAAACTAGGGACACCTGGCTGGCTCGGTCGGTAGAGCACGAGACTCTTGATCTTGGGCTCATGAGTTTGAGCCCCACATTGGATGTAGAGTTTACTCAAAAGCAAAATTTAAAAAAAATAAGTAAATAGTCCAAGTGAGATATAATAAATACCCACTTAAGACTTCAAGGTTTGGGGCACCTGGGTGGCTCAGTCGGTTGAGTGCCCGACTCTTGATTTTGGCTCAGGTCATGATATCTCAGTTCATGAGTTGGAGCACCGAGTAGGGCTCTGCGTCGACAGCACAGAGCCTGCTTGAGATTCTCCCTCTCTCTCTCTGCCCCTCCCCTACTAGGACTCTCTCTGTCTCTCTCAAAATAAATAAATAAACTTAAAAAAAAAAAGACTTCAAGGTTTCACCTCTAGGTGCCTGGGAGTACAATGACATCCCTAAAAGGTAGAAAGGATTTGGGGGGCAGTTGCCAGGTAAGAATGGCTTGGGCTCTAAAAACTCCTGGGGTGCAGGAAAAGTGAGACTTCCGATCGAGAAATATACATGAAATGCCTCTGTAGACTGAATTAGTAGAAGTAGAGTCTTCCGCTCATAACTGCAGAGCTGCACCCAGGTCTGGGTTCACACTTTATGAAGGACTTTGAAAAACACGGTGACTTGCAAATTCTCTCCGTTGAAGAACATTGGAAGAAATTTGGAATACTTAATAAGTAGGGAAGATATAATCACTGTCTGTAAATATGTGATACACAGAAAAAATAAAGAAGGAATTAATTATATTCTAGAGTGAAAGGTAGTGGGGTGATGGTAGATGGAGTTACAGTGAGAAGAATCGGGGCTTATGCTAAGAAATAATTCAGTAACACAGAGAGTGACCAAATAGTGGGAAAGCGTTGACTTGCAGAGGTGTCAGCTCTCCATCTGTGAACTAGTCAAGCAGAAACAGGCTGAGACTTTGGTCATGTGTTTTGTAGAAGGAATTCCTGTAGTTTAAAGAAGGGAGGTTGAATTACCGATGTTTAAGATACCTTGCGACTTTGAAGCCATTGGTTTCTGTTCACCAAAGGAACCTCCTATCCTGGAGGGAGCGAGCCTCACTTTGAGGACATGGTTGTTCTTTATCTACATATATCCACTGTCTAGTGCTGTGTTTAGCACAGAGCACTGACGTTCAGTGAATGATTGTCAAATGCTGAATGAATAAATGGAGGCAATTTCAATTCAACTATGAACTGTGAAACATGAGTCAAGGCAGTTAAGCTGGGACACTCCGGTTTGCAGTTATCTTCAACAGGAAAGTCTCATTCTCCTAAGTTATGTGCTTTCTTTCCCTCTTCTTCCCTGATGCAGACTCACTTATCAGAAATACGAGAAAGTTTGATCATAATGGAATGTAATCATCTTATCTGGAAAGTCAGAACATGCTTTCAGGGTAGCAGAAAATTAAGAGACTTCAAAGTTGCATTTGATTTTTATTTAATTAGTGAGATTTAATTAATTAATTTAATGAAAATTTGAAGGCATAAAAACACCAGTGGCTATTAAAAGTTCTATAGCTAGAAATATACTAAGGTGCCTACGGAAAAAAACAGTATAGAGTCAGCTTTCACAGCTCTGAGGCAGTTGAGCATCATGTGATTGCCCTCACATTCTTGGGAATCATTTGACATCGCAGGTGGTTCTCCCAAAAGATCCAGTTTCTCACCTATCCTTTGATATTACTTGCACACTGATTATAATGCCCATAGTTGTCAGTCTACGTTAACGCAGACTTTCGGTGCAATTGACGTGGGGCTGAAATTTATGGTTCCCAAGGCGGAGAACGGTCCAAACATAGATAGTGCCTGGGATGCAGGGAGATGTCTCTTCTCACTGGGTTACCTTCACAAACATTGTGTGGAAGAGGTACAGATCAGATTCTGGAACATGTCATCCTATGTGCAGCCATCATCCAGATATGAAATTTAAGGCTACCTTCTCTCCTTAGGTTTATTCTGGAGCCAATGAGAACTTCTATGTGCTTACAGAGAAAAGAGGGGCCTAAGTATTCCTTATGTGGAGAGGAGGCAGGACGTTGCTTTCTAGCACATTTTGGGCGGCAGAGTTATCTGCTGACCCCTGACTGCTAAGCAGCCCTGGACACTTCTTGGTGCATAGCACACACTCAGGTCAGCGTGGTGCATGTTAATGAATGTTGTCTTAGAGATTGCACGGCTGCAAAGAGAATTATTACATCAGACGTGGGTAGTTGTGACTGTAATGGGAGTGATTATAAAGGAAGTAAATGAGGGAGCTGCTGCAAAAGTAAAGGTTTCTTATCTGAACAACGTAATAATTGCAACCACACAACTGAGTGCGAAGATAAACAGATTCCGACATTAATGTTAACACTGTCTCACTGGCCTGAATGGAAACACATTCAGTTGTCATTTGATTACTTTTCATTAATAATAAAAGAAAAACCTACGTGCCTAAAATCCTCTACTGTATTTGCATTATCAGTGTTGACATTACGGATGGACCAATCTGCTTATTCATATAATTCACCTTAAATTGCCCTATCAGAAGAGGCTGAAGGAAGGATTTCTGTGAAACGTAGGACTATACATGTGCTTGTGTACGTGTGTGTGTATTTATGTTTGAGGGATGGCATTAATCATATGAGACATGGTTTTAAAAGCTCAAATTGCAATGTGCTGAAGGTTGCATAAACTGAAGAGTATAAATATTCTAGTAGAAACTAAAGCCTTTAGCACACCTGTCCTTGGTAGTTTCCACCTGAATACCCAAAACAAGCACACAAGTTGAATGTACTTACGGATCCTCTTCTATCTTTTTTCTTCTCCCACCCCCAACCCCATTCACTTTGAATCAAAGTGTATACAGATGGTTAAAGGGAGAACTTGATCTAGTAAAGGATTTTTTTTTTTTTTTCTCTCCACGCATGTTGTCTTTACACTTTAGGGAGTTTCAGAAAGCAGGAGCTGGAGTATTTCTCATTGGCCGTCGGGGATGGGCAATTCAGTGAACTGATAATGGCAAATTCTAAGAAGAGATTTAATTCATATGGTCAGGGGATTTAAGCACAATGGGCTTCTTTCTCGGACAAAATTCCCGAGATAGTCACTGACATCCAAATTTGACCTCTAATTAATTTTAAGTTCATTGAAAATTTGGCCTGAGGGGATGCCAGAAGGGACCCAAGTGTTCATTCCCGCTCAACTACAGACCTGAGGAAGCCGTGAAGCCGCTAGCTTTACCCCTGGAGGACGGAGTGCAATGGGGAGTAGAACAGAAGCCCATTTAAGAGTGTTCCAGTAAATGTTTACCTTAGATGCACGTAGTTGTCTTGTTCTGTCTTTATAGGTGTAAGATCAGCATGCTCCAAGTAAGCTTGCAGATCACCCGGAGGGCTTGAGGAGCCACCACGAGCATTCCTTTATGAGTAAGGATATTGTAGAAATGACCAGCTTAAACACAGCTCACCGTGATGCATCACATTTAAAAAAAATTTCTTGGCAGAGGTTTTAAGTCAACACTCAAGAACTTAGAAATGATGAAAAAGAAAAAGCTACCCTGATGATCTCCAAAGCAGAGATAACCAGAAAAAACCATGATGGAGATTACTTTCCTGACATTTGCACTGATATTCAAGAGGCCTAAAGGGAGATTAGGACTCTCTATTCGATGGTCACAACCCTAATCTCAAGAGTTGACTCAAGCCCCACTCAGGGCAAACTCTCTGAAAGAGCAGGAGACAGGAAGGCAAAAGTGGAAACACCTGTTGGTAATTTTCCCCAAGCAACAATTTTTGTCTTTCAAAAGACCAAAGCTAAGCTGAATTTTAGTGTCGAGGTTTCCCTTGTTGGAAATAGAGCAGGCCAGTAGCACCTTTAAACACTTCCCTGTTTTTCCAGCAGCCGAGGGAGGTGAAACCTGCAGAGAGCATGGAGAGGGCGGCACTAGGAAGGGCCTGCAGAGGTGCTTCATTAACCCGATTAAGCAGGTGGATGGAGAGGGCCTCGCTGATAATTTACACCTTGCTAATGAAGCGTGTGACTCTTAATCTCCTCCAAACAAGATACACTCATGAAACTCTGGTGTAAGGAAAGGGGAAATTAATTAGGTGAAAAAACTATGAGATTATAGCAGAGGGATCCCTGCAAGGCAACTGTAACCTGGGTGGTTATTCATTTTAGCCTTTCTGAAATTAATGGCTGAGCTGTCAAGTAAACAAGGTGCAGTACCTTTTGGGCTTATAAGAAGTTCAAAAGCAGTGCCTCATTATGTGTCTGATTTTATATTTTGTGGGATGGCTTAGGAAATCACTGTGATGGAAATGGTGGCTCTGGTTTCTAGTGAGTAATTTTAATATATTTGACTGTAGCACAGCCATTTATGTAGTAAGAGTGTATAAAGAAGATTCACCTGTATGTTGCCTATAATTTCAAAATATTAACTTGCAAAGTAATTCTTGTATGTAATGCAAGATGTGAAGGTTTTGTATCCTGAAGAGAAACATTTTATTTCATGTTTATTTTATTTTATTACTTTTTTTATTCTCCAGCTTTATTGAAATACAATTTACATGCAACATTGTGTAAGTTTAAGGTGCACAACAGTGTTGATATTACACTCGTATATTGTAAAATGATTACCACCATAGCATTAGCTAACGTCTGTATCATGTCACAGAACTGCCATTTCTTTTTTTGTGGCGAGGACATTTAAGACCTATTCTCTTAGCTTGTTTCGTAAAACATTTAAAGGATTAAACTTATTACATGAATGGTATTATTAAGTTAGTAAAACAAACGTAATGACGGTAGCTAATATTTATCAAGTATTGGGATGTATCAAATACTAGCTAAGCACTTTAAATTCACTAACTCATTAGCCCCCCTGTAGCAACTCTATGAGGTAATCATTTGTTTATAGATGAGTAAACTAAGGCCGAAGAAATTATGTGATTGTTTACATCATACCAAGTGTTTTCTTGCTTGCTTGTAAATAAAATACACCAGACCTTAAAGCCGGAAATTAATTTAAATGGTGTTTACTTCAGCGGAGTTGTCACATTTTTGGTCAAGTATGGAAATGACCTAGATTTCTATATCAATCAGAGTTATTGAATACAGTTAGAATACAGAGTTCAAAGAATACAGTATTTGTGGTGAGCTAGATCTGGATTCAAGTTTACTGGCATTTGCTGTGGTCTTTGGCAAGCTCCTTAACTTCTTCAAGTCTCAGTTCCTTCGTGTCCAGAATGGGGGTAATGATTCCTGCCTCATGAAAAGGAAATGAGTCTTACCTAAGATATTCCGCATGATACATCTTGTACACACTCAGGGTTCACACATGTTGCTCTTTACACATTTCACTTTTGGGGGGGGTCTACACCAGGCTTCACGACAGATTCATTGGACTAACTCAAACCTGTAGTTACTCAAAGACCTGCAAACCATTTTAACAACAGCTTCTATGCTCTGCCATATCTAAACCAAACTCCTGTTCCGAGGCTTCACGGACTCTCCTCTGCCTAGCTCCCATCCTGTGTTCTAGGCTGGGTAGTGTTTTCACCGTGCCTGTCCCTGCTTCCACCTGAACACTCATTACATTCTCCCGCTTTGGAATGCCTTCCTTTTTTCTTTCTGCCAGTCCAGATTCTCTTCACCCCATAAGACACAGCTCGGTTCCTAAATTCATCCACCCACCTACCTGTCTAGTCTAAGAACATCACTCTACCAGGTGTCGAGCACTGGGCAAGGTCTCGAGGATCCAAATGAGGCAAAGTCCCGAGCCTTGAGGGACAACAGACGTGGAACCAACATTTCCATGACAGGGAAGAGCACAAAGTCCTTGGTACAGTGACAGTGAGCAGAGCATGTTCAGTGCTACCTGGTGTTAGGGTGACATGAGAGGAGTTGTCTCTCAATGTGGACGAGTTAAGGAAGGTGATTTCAGGCAGAAGGATCTCAAAGACACGAAGCTGGGAAATGTCAGCACGTTTAGGGGAATGTCAAGTGCTTTAGTACTGCCGAGTTGGGGGCTGTGTGTGCAGAGCTAAGGTTTCTGGGCTCTTTTCTCTGAGCAGTGGAAATGCCATAGATCCTGGGAGTTTACCTTCTAAATGTAAATGGTGGATTATAGGAGAGCAAGACTAGAGACAGGGAAATGAATTGCAAGTCAATTGCTAACGTTCGGCTGAGAAGTGATAAGCATGCCTCCAGGGCTGTGGCTGTGGGGGTGGCAGGAGGGCAGAAAATAGGAAGTGATCACTGAAACAGGGTGATATATATAGTACATGCTAAATAAACGTTGAATACGTGAGTGGCATATATGCTTTTGTGGTTGTTTTTCTTCTCTGGTTGCAATTTCTTTACTTAGCCCTCTAAAGATATTAATTCTATAACTGGAAGTCTTTTTTTTTTTTTTTTTTTAAACCCCCTGTTCCCTGCCTCATGTCTGTTTTCTCTGAGTTCTGTATTTCCTTTGTTTGGCCTCCATCTTTAATGGCACGGGCTTCCTTCAAAAGTGGAATGGTCCGGTGTGTCCATTCCTATTTAAACTGGAGGTACTCGAAGCCAGTTGGAAGCTCTGTGTGCATGGGCAGTTTTGTTGACTACTGGGGTTCACTGTCAGATGATTGGGCGTGACCTGGCTTTTATATTTAGGGACCCTAAGTTTTCAGATTTTCATCAGAGAAGAATTCAGTTTCACCAGAGAAGAATTTCTTGCCTCTAGGTATGAACAAGGCTGATGTTCAGCTGGGACACACTAGTGCAGACACACTTGTTGTTAAAATAATGAAACTCTTATTACTGGGGTATAGAGCCACTGTCCTGAGCTCTCAGACTGCCCT
This sequence comes from Panthera pardus, assembly GCF_024362965.1. Lineage (NCBI taxonomy): Eukaryota > Metazoa > Chordata > Mammalia > Carnivora > Felidae > Panthera > Panthera pardus. The sequence goes on along the minus strand of NW_026526810.1, from coordinate 96,105,210 downwards.
TTACTTTACCACCCTGACCCTTCTGAAACCCCACTTCCCACAACTAGCAACTATAGGGTTAACGCCTACAAGATCTAACCTCAGTGCTAAAGCCAGCGTTCATTCCAGTTGGTTGGTGTCTGTGCTATACTGGCTGTATTTGACATATGAAGAATAAGGCATAAACGTCTTATAATGCATTTACTTGCATAAGCATTTACTTGCATTCTGGGAGAGCAGGAGAGGGAGGCTGGGTGGTCCTGATTCAGCATGCAAACGGTCAATCATCTTCTCTATCTTTCAGTGGAACGTTTCCCCCTTGTCCTCCTCTTTGTCTTATGAGCCCATGTCCATGGCCAGAGCCCCCCGTGGTCCTTTTTCTTCAGAGAGGCACTATCCTAACTTCTGCTGGTCTGAGGGAGAACTGGTCACTCAGCTCCTGTATGAGCAACCACATATAGGATGGCATTCTTCGTGTAAAATCCCCACCCCAATCTACTCTTCAATTATATCTGGTGCTTCTAAATCCTGACCCCTTCTTGGATTCTATGGCAAGTATCTACTTGCTTTTGTTTTGTTTTGACCTTTCCCTTCTGCAGGTGCTGATGACTGTACTTTCTCTGCTTTGCTGAGTCAATTACTGCCTGGCCATCTGCTTTCCATCTTCCAAACTTTGTGGACACCTTGGCACTAGCTTCTCACCACCTCTATCTTTGTGGTCCATGTGGTAGAATATGGCCTACCTGCTGTGATTCCAAGTACTAGTGGAATTTGCTGCCACTCTGACCTAGTTCCAGAATCTGAAGAAGGAGGTAACTGGCCCAGCTTGAGATAGGTGACTCCCCCATCCCCAATCCAATCAATGAAGGTCCAGGTGGGTCACGGAGTGCAAGCCATTAACCATGTTGGCAGGCAAAGTGGGCAAACGGTTTCCAGAACTGAGGGAGCCACCGCAAGCTAGTCAGACACACCAAAGGGTGTCAGCTACAACAGAGGGGAAAGTCAATTCTTTTTCTTTTTTTTTTTAGGCTTGTTTATTTTGAGAGAGAGTGAGCACAAGTGGGGGAGGGACGGAGGGGGAGAGAGAGAATCCCAAGCAGGCTGCGCGCCATCAGTGCTAATGCGGGGTGGGGTGGGGGGGCTCGAACCCATGAACCATGATGAGATCATGACCCAAGCGGAAGTCGGACGCTTAACCAACTGAGCCACCCAGGCGCCTCAGGAAGTCAATACTTTACTCCCCTCATTTCCCTTACACTGCCTTCCTCTAACTTTGTTTGGCGTGGGGGAGTGGTAGGGTCAGACAGGAGATGTTTACAGCTGCTTGGGAAAGTTGCTGCAGCTGCAGTGGGGCACCAGACCCGGAACCCAGACAGCTAGCTGCGGCAGGGGCCACGCTAGGTGAGGCCTTTTGCCGCTTGGCTGTGGGACTGTCTCCTGAGGGGAGCAGCCTATGTTCCTGGTGTCTCTGCCCTGGAGGGCTCTGATCTGTTGGCCAGGGGGCCTGGGGCAGCTGCTCTTCATGTCCTGGGGCCAAGACCTCACATCAGTTGCCTTTTTACTTCCCCTATTTTAAAAGCAAAGTATTGGCCAAGATCTGCTTGGGGAGTTTTTCAAATAAATACAGCAACACACCCCCCACGGACTATATATCAAGTTCCTCTGAATATTACATGGCGAGTAAAAACTTTATGAGTTAGAGCCCCATTTCCCAAGTGACAGAATTCATTTTTCTAATGAAATGTTTATTGAATAGGGCAAGAGAAAGCAAGCACATGTGCTACTTATGCTAATCAGCATTTGATAAGTAGAATGCAATTTTCCCTTTAATCAACCTAGTGCCCATCATGTTCAATTAGTAATGCACTGGTGACAGTCCACGCAGGGCTGGAAGGAGAGGAGCCACAAATGCTGTTCAGGGATCTACAACTGCTGGTTCTACACCACCCAACGCCACGCAAATGACTTCAGAGTTAAAAGGGGCAGAACTCACAGCCCTGCAGTTCATTTCCAGTCCCTCCTACAGATAGAGGGGTCATATTGCATGTATTATGAAATTCCTTTGGAAACGAAGTCCTTTTGAGATGAAGTTATGTCATGCTTTTCTACTGAGCAGCTTTATAATAGCTTTGAATCACTGAAATAAACAGTACATTTCGAATGACGCTCCATTTAAACATTGGGCGGATGCTAACAGCAAAATTGGAAATAAGGGAAACAGAGACGGATGCCCTTATTTTTTATTCTAACGTTTCAGGACTTTAGAATGGTCTCTGGTGCAAATCTGCACAATCTCCTAGAGTGGGTGCTCTCCCCGTGTGCAGGGAATGGCACTTAGTCACTTCTCCAAACGGTGGTGTCACTATCCTACTGGTTTTCTCTGAAATGAGCCCGGAATAAACGCAAGTGTTTATTTCAGCTGTTAATAAATAAAAACAATAAATAATAAATAAAACTTACTGCACATTGTTTTAGAGATGCAACATTCCCCTGTACCCGTTTCACAAGACAGACTCTGTAAAGAACTCCTTGACATTTGCGATCACTCCCTCAGTGATGCTGAATTTATGAGATAGTGTCTAGATAAAGTTTAGAGTGACCATTTTATTTAATGTTTAAACGTGTCTTTCCTTGCTGTTGGTCTTAGCATCTTAAAAAATAATGTTCATTAAGCTGTTCCACAGGGTTTGTTTTTTTTTTAACCTGAGGTGCAGAGAGTTGGATTAATCATACTCTCCAGTTGTCACACAGTCATCGACCCCACCTGTATCCCCGTATGTCCTCACCCTCCATAGGCACTGTCTCTAATGCAGATCATGTTTTTCCTTCGATATGCATGGATTCTTGGAAGATATACACTGTGAATTTTTTCTAAAAGATGTATGATTTAAAAATTTTTTAAATATTTATTTACTTTTGAGAGAGAGAAAGAGAGAGAGAGAGAATGGGGGAGGGGCAGAGAGAGGGGGAGACACAGAATCCAAAGCAGGCTCCAGGCTCTGAGCTGTCAGCACAGAGCCTGAACCCAGGAACGGTGAGATCATGACCTGAGTCGAAGGCAGGCACTCAACTGACTGAGCTACCCAGGTGCCCCAAAGGATGTATGACTGTAATATAAATAAGTGGTGTTGTGCTATGGATCCCAATCCAGTTCTCATTTTTCCCTCCGTGCAGTTTTCAAGTTCTGCTTGAAATGAACATTGTTAGATGTTTACGTACTTCATGGCTTTTGACTGCCACATACTGTTAATGTTACAGGCATCTACTTTGAAATCTCCATTGTAATGAAAATGTGCCATGAATGGCCTTGTACAGGATCATTTCTCTCAGGTATATACTGTAAATAGTGTCAGATCATATTGTAGCTTAACTGTACTTAGGTCTATACTCCCACCAGCAATGTATGAGGATTCCTGATTCCCCAAATAGTCCAACACTTGACATTATCTAACTTTTCAGTTTTGGACCAATCTGATGAACATAAAGTTATTTTAGTGTTGCTTTAATGTACACAGCTCTGGTTATTAGCACTGTTGTCTATTTTTTGGTGTATCTATTAGCTCTTTCTATTTCCTTCACTGTGAATGGAATATTTATATCTTTGGACCATTTTCCTATTTGAGTTCATGGTTTTTTCTTTCTGACATACAGGAGTACTTTGTGTCATCTAGAAATTAATATCTCATTGGTTTTACTTAGGACAAATATCTTTTTTTAATATATCTCCAATTCATTAACTTTGTGGTGTCATTTGTTGAATAAAAATTACTACCTCTATTATTTTTTGTCAAGTCCATCAGTTTTTCCTCTTAAAAAAAAAAAAATCCTTCCTCACCCTAAGCTCACAAAGATATTCTTCAACAGTTTTCCTGTATTAGTTTTGTAGTTTTATCTTTCACATTGATATCTCTAATTCTTTCTTGAAGTTCATCCTTTTAGGTTAGAGAGCAAGTTTTACTCTTCTTGATATAGTTAATCAGTTTTCCAACTCTGAATCAGTCTAAATGACCATGTTTTCAAACAAGTCAAAACCACGGTGAGATACCAACTCACACCTGTCAGAATGGCTAAAATTAACAACTCAGGAAGCAACAGATGCTGGCAAGGATGTGGAGAAAGGACAACACTTTTGCACTGCTGGTGGGAATGCAAACTGGTGCAGCCACTCTGGAAAACAGTATGGAGGTTCCTCAAAAAATTAAAAATAGAACTACCCTACCACCCAGCAATTGCACTACTAGGTGTTTATCCAAGGGATACAGGTGTTCTGTTTCGAAGGGACACATGCACCCCAATGTTTATACCAGCACTATCGACAATAGTCAAAGTAGGGAAAGAGCCCAAATGTCCATCGACTGATGAATAGATAAAGATGTGGTGTATATACACAAAGGAGTATTACTTGGCAACCAAAAAGAATGAAATCTTGTCGTTTGCAACAATATGAATGGAACTAGAGTGTATTATGCTAAGTGAAGCCAGAGAAAGACAAACCTAGTATGATTTCACTCATCTGTGAAATGAAACAAAACAAAAGAACGTAAGGGAAAGGAAGCAAATATAAGATCAAAACAGAAAGGGAGACAAACCATAAGAGACTCTTAAATACAGAGAACAATCTGAGGGTTGCTGGTGGGGTGTTGGGTGGGGGGGAATGGTCTAAATGGGTGATGGGCATTAAGGAGGGCACTTGTTGGGATGAGGGCACTTGTTGGGATGTTATATGTAAGTGATGAATCACTAAATTCTACCCCTGAAGTCATTATTACACTATATGTTAACTAACTTGGGTTTAAATTAAAATAAGAATAATTAATTAGTTAATTAATGACCATCTTTTCTTCACTGAGTTTTGGTGACATTTTTCTTATATACAAAGTTCTTGTTGCTAAGAGAAATACCATATATTTATCCATACTTGCATTCCATAAATATTCATTCTGTTCTGGATCATGGGTCTATTTCAGTACCTGAACAACTTTTTTTTAAAAAAAAAAACAACAATTATTACCACCAAGGCTTTATTGCATTCCTGAATCTAGTAGAGTGAATCATGCTCTTCCCTCTTTGTTTTTCTTTTTCAAAAGTATCTTAGCTGTTTATGGCTCTTTATTCTCCGTATTCAAGTTACAGTAACTTTTCCATTTTTTTTTTAAGTCCTCTTGGAATTCTAATTGGAATTTCAAGAAATAGACTATGTTATCAGCTCCTCACTACAACTGGGCTTCTAGGCTGTTCTGATGTTACCTGCTGCCTCCAGCGAGTGCTGGGCTGGCATTGATAGTTCTTTGCCCTGAGGAGAGATTGCATGTGTGGGGGGCCTCCTGGAGCACTTAGGCAGAGAAAAAGTGCACAACAGGAACGGGAACCCTCCCCATCCTGTCCTGTGTCTGGGACACCTGCCCCTGCCCTGTGACAGATCCTCTGTCCCCCTCTCTATGCCCTGTGTTGAGCAGGTCTTTAAGCTCTGGATTCATCGGTACCCCTCTCACTTCAGAGGATTTAAGGTTTTGTTTTTGTTTTTGTTTTTTAATGTTTTATTTATTTTTGAGAGAAAGAACGAACAGGGGAAGGGCAGAGAGAGGGGGACAGAGGATCTGCAGTGGGCTCTGTGCTGACAGCAGCTAGCCCAATGCAGAGCTCAAACTCAAGAACTGAACGGTGAGATCATGACCTGAGCTGAAGTCGGATGCTCAACTGACCCCACCCAGGCGCCCCCGGGATTTAAGGTTTAATGCTGGAAGCTAACACCCTGAGTTGTTCACCATCTTGTCAGGAACCAGGTATATTTTACTACAGTGTTTTGAATACATTTTCTTCTGCCCTCAAAAACAAACACACACCACAATGCCAACTCCTTAACATTTTTTAAAAAATCTTTTTAACGTTTTATTTTTGAGAGAGAGAGAAAGACAGAGCACGAGCAGGGGAGGGGCAGAGAGAGGGAGACACAGAATCTGAAGCAGGCTCCAGGCTCTGAGCTGTCAGCGCAGAGCCCCACACGGGGCTCCAACTCATGAACCTCGAGACCATGACCTGAGCCGAGGTCGGCACTTAACTGACTGAGCCACTCAGGTGCACCTAGATTTTATTTTATTGTTATTATTTTTTTAAATATAATTTATTGTCACGTTGGTTTCCATAAAATACCTAGTGCTCCTCCCAGCAAGTGCCCTCCTCAGTGCCCATCACCCACTTTCCCCTCTCCCCCAACCCCCTAGATTTTATTTCTTTTAAGTCTATTTATTTATTTTGAGAGAAAAAGGGAGAGAGAGAGAATGCGCGAGAGCGTGAGTGGTGGAGGAGCAGAGAGAGAGAGGGAGAGAGAATCCTAGAAGCAGGCTCCCCACTGTCAGCGCAGAGCCTAATGCGGGGCTTGAACCCACAAACCATAAGATCATGACCTGAGCCGAAACCAGGAGTCAGAGGCTTACTCTACTGAGCCACCCAGGAGCCCCCCACTCCTTATAGATTTTAAAGTAACTTCCTGTACAGTAACTCTGTGCAATAGGTAAGGCAGGTATTAATCATCTGGGGTTTCAGAAAAGCTCTGTGGCTTCCCTGAAAGTACAATTCGAGGAGGACACAAAGATGGAACTAGAATTTCAAACTTCTACCTCCCGTTGTAAAAGAATCTACACTGCGGTGGAAGACACAGGAGTCTGCCGTGGAGGTTCTAATCTCCTCGCTGCCATTATGTCTCCCGTGTCCCTGGGAATCGCACGGGGCCCTGAGACTGTTTCCTCGTGTCTGGGATGGGCTAGGTGATCCCTAAGGCCCTTTCCAAAATTATGAGATCCCAAATACGCAGGGGAGGATCCAAGGCTGCTTTATGAGAATTTCAGCCTTCTGGTTGTTCTTGTTCTTTTTCTGCTGAAAGTGCTAATGAAAAGTGAAGTGGCCAAGAAGCCAACAGCCCGCAGGGTTGCTGTGGAGCTATGTAATTAACAGGCTGCAAATACAGCTTCTGGATAAACCGAGTGGGTTTTGTTGGGATAGTGGCTCTTTAGCAACTGAAGGGGAATGGTGTTCCTGACGTTCGAGTTTCTGTTCCTGAAAATTAAGCACTACTCTTGAGGGGGAAAGGTGCTAAGACTCACTGAGGAACTTCAGAAAACAAAGCCCAGAGACTGATGTGTGGTTACGGGAGCCGGGTGCTGAAAAGTGGATGGCAGGGAGAGGTCCCTACTTGGTGGACAAAGGAAAGGACACTGCCATTATACAAAAGCAGTATTTGCCTCAGGAAAACAACAACTACACTTTTATTTATTTATTTTTTTAATGGGGAGGGGTTGAGTGAAAGGCAAAAGAATATAGAGTAAGAAGCCAATTCATTTAAAATCCTGAATCTATCTCCATTACTAAGATAGAGTCAACAATGGGAGATAAGATCCCAGACTACAGAAAGAACCAGAAGCACTTCATTCTTCGGTGAGAATTCAATGCGTCGGAGGCTATTTATGAATTGAGAAATGGCAAAATATAATGCCGAATGTTGTCTTGTCTATCAATAATGTCCATATTTAATTAGGCTGAAAAAACAAAGAGGTTTTCTTTAGACATGTTTGGGTCAAGTGTGATAGTCAACACATCCCTATTTATGATGCTCCCTTGCATTGCCTTTCATGGAGTCCACTTTCCAATGGCCTAAAACTATTTCTGTTGTGATTGTGTATCTACAATTAGTTCAAGTCTTTTGTCCACATTTGAAAAAGGTTTTAATCTCATAACAAGTTTGGCTGACATTTTGGGTTTGGCTGTCTGTTTTTTAGGACTTAGTTGTCTTTAATAGGGTAGTATCTCAGTGCTGGTATTTAACTTAAAATCTCTTGGACATTTTTTTTTCAAGTGAGCTCTAGGTCCAACATGAAGCTTGAACTCCCCACCACATGCTCTACTGATTGAGCTAGCCAGGCCCCCCATCTTGGATGGTGTTACAAGAAGACACTGAGGGACAAATTCTGAGCTATGATGGAATCAAAGTTTTAGCCATAAAAAAGCTAAAATTCTGTTGAATTTATCAATTATAAACATTATAAAATTATATAAATTATAAAATTATAATTACAAAATTATAACATTTATAATTATTAAAAGAGTTTATTCATCTGTATGAATACATAATTATATAAAAGATCAATTATAAAAAGAGTTTCTTCATCTGTATGTTAGTAAAGCTCCTAACTCAGAGACTAACTGGCTATACACAGGAGAACATTATGGCGATCGGTCTGTATTTCTTGGATGGTTAAGCCTTTAAACTGTGTTGTAAATTATAAAACAGGAGTTGGATGTCTGAACAGTTCAGACTGTACACCCTAGGTTTCTATATTCTATATTATTTGTGAGTACTTTGGGGAATGTTAAATCCCTAAGAGTTTCCAAAGTGAGATCCTATATTCTTATTTGTTCACAATGCAATTGGAAAAACTCCACAAGAGCAACGGACTTACTAAGAAAAAAGATTCTGGGTTTCTGTAATTATGCAAGACCACCCTGTAGTTGAATCCCTGCCTGCCTCTGTCACCTCCTCCAGCACCAGGCACTCCTCACTTCCAGTCACCAGCCTTCTTTTGCTTCCTAAAAATATAAGCTCTCACCCACCTCAGGACCTTTGCACATGCTGTGCTCTTTGCCTAGAGTGAGCAGACTTCCACTTTCCCCAGGTAATTCCTACTCCTCCTTAAGATTTCAGCCAAAATGTCATTTCCTCAAGGAAGCTTCCCGCAGTCCCCGGAATGACCTGGCCTCTTTTCTCTAATGCACATCCTCCCACCTAAGGCAGAACGCCCCTGTTTTTGCACACCATTGTATCCCCTGGCCCAGTACAGTGCCTGACACATTGTAGGTGTTTAAATTCTCCAGTGAATATACAACAAGTTACCCAAGACACAATCAGGATGATCCAGTAAAACATCTTAGATTTTGAAAAACAGGACTGGGAAGTATTGCAAGGAATCAACCTGACCCCTTTCCTCAGTCTTTAGAAACAGGTGATGACCAGGTAGAAGAATACATTGCTAAAACAGCACAGAGGTTTGAGCATCTTGCTGTGTGAGCAGGTCTGCAGGAATGATTGTGATTAGGAACTCCACTTTATGTTATAAATTGCGGGAAGCATAGGTAGATATGTGGTCAGTGAAGCTGTGGCTGCTTCATTCATCTGTGGGTAGAGATTGTGACTCTTTTCGTCCATGGTGAGGCAGCACGTCCTGAATGAGCACCGCCTGTGTTCCTGCAGGTTCTGGCTGGTTAAACTGGGAAGCTGCTGGCCGATGGAGCCATAGTTGCTGTCCATTATTGTTGTTTTTCTTGTTTCGTGTATTTGTTTGTGTAGCAGTTGTTCACTGTAGAGGCAGAAGAGTGTAGCTATTTCAATCGTTCTACCGAGAGGAAGAAGTAGGAAGCACTTAGGAATGGCATTTCTTGGGTCTAGGGTGTTTTACTAAGGTGCTCTAAGAATGGAGGCCATCTTATCATTAATATTTCAAACGGGTGTCATTAAAGATGTGTGTGTCCGTCTGGTTATTCTCTAACCTTGAAAGCCCTATTTTCTCCTCCTGCCAACTCCTCCATGCAGCTTATCATGAAGAGAGGATTGCTATTGCTGTCTAGTGCCCATAATTAATCCCGGAGACAGTGAGGATTTAGGACCACTGATTGTGGCTGACTTCAAATTAAAAAGTCACCGTTAGCGTGTGAAACAGACACCATATGTTGTAAACGAACCCTTTGAATGATGTAGAATGTCAAGATTAATTTGTACGTGAACACAGGTTGCACTTAGGGTATAGGTGTTTTTACCTTTACCCCTTCACACTTTATAAAGACATTGCAGACACACGAACGTGGAAAAACGCAGTGTTTTCCCTTTGGTCGGTACCCAGAGAATGTGTACGATTTTAAACACGAATGTAGTGCAAACCTCAAATTACTAGTTACGAAGGTTGTCTTTCTCTTTACCATCACTGTGGCGAGGACAAACACAGGCAGACACCGGTCCGATTGGTTAGTGTAATCCAATTGCCGAGTTGAGCTTCTTTTCTTGTTCCTGCCATGACTAATTTGTGGTTTTGCAAAGTGTTTCTGAATGTCAGACACGTCAATTATGAGAGGTGGGCGAGATGCGTAAGGAGAACCATAAGGCGGGGAGAGGAGGTTAAAAAATGTTTACAAAGAACTAAAATAGTGATCGGAGGCAGAGGTCTTCCTGGGTGTTTGCAAGAGCAATTCTCTTCTTTAAGAAGGCGGTTGGATTATTTCCCAATTAAAGAACAAACTATCTGTCCACTGCCAGTCGGAACTGCGGGCTGTGCGGTTAGCGGCCCCATTTCTTTTTCCTAATTGGTCCTCCCCTTTCCTTCAGCTGGCCTCAGAGATAAACACAACAATGGCGCCTTCACTCCGTAGACATGGGCACTTCGAGGGAAGGCCGGGTTAGGTGTTCACAAACAGATTCTCACAAGGTGTTTATTTTCCATGGCTCTGGTGATTTTTTTTTCCCCCTACTGAAACTCTATTATGGACCCTTTTGTTGTCTTGGCTGAAGCCTGTTGTTTCTGCAAAAACAACAATAGGCCTGAAGATTAGGGTCGCATTTTATGGGCCTAGCAGCCCAGCAGGGCATCGTATTTGTATCAATCCTATAAATTCCTGGCATCAGGCCTCCGTACTCCTAGTAATTAATCTTTTTCATAAACGCTGTCATGTTTCGAGCCGTTTTATTAAGTTTCTGGGTTCTGAATGTTCTATACGCCACTCCTTTGCCTCATCGGTGTCAGAAGCGAAATTAGAAAAACAGCAACAGCAAGACAACCAGGCAGATGGCTGTTCCCTGTTACGGCTTTCTTTCCTTGCTAAGGAGTGTCCGGCAATGGAGATGCCAGGGTCTCCCTTTCTGTCGTTAAGAACACTGGCCCTCATCTCCAAGCCGTGAGTTGTTTTGGTTCACTGGAGCTCCCAGTTGGCGTGGATGCTCGGCAGGTGTGAGAAGCTTAAGAATCGGGAAGGAAGGCTTGCACTTCTTTTTTAGTCTCTCCCTTGCCAAAATGCCGGAGCTGGCAGAGGAGCCGAACTCACTGTCGTTGGACTGGCCTTTCTAGAGCAGGCGATATTGCGGAATCCTGTCCCTTCGGCCTCTTTTGGGATTGCAATTGCGCTGGCGTGTGGTGGAGGGAGCAGCTTTTTTCTTTGGCCCACTGACCTAATTGCAATAGGGGAGGTAAAATATTTTCATTACCCTCTCCCCCAGAATATAGAAATCTTCAAAGGGAACCCGGGAGGGAGGTTAGCCTCTTAACCCTAATTTCCCTACCACTACCTCAGCTTGGCTGTGCATCACAAAATTAGTCTTTAGTCGCCGAACATAGTGGCACCACGATTGTTGTCGGTCTCGCTTTTAAAAATCATTTCATATTGTAAACCCAGCGATTATTTCATGCTGTTTAAACTATATTTGCAGTCTTTGATCATGCATAAGTAGACTCAAGTTAACTGCTGATAGAATGATGATATTGTTCTCCGGGTTTCTTTTCCTTTTTCTTCTCTGTCTTTAAGGACCCTGTGCCTAGGAGCTGGCATCCAGAAACTTCCATTACTCCATTACAACGTGCCTTTGTTTTTTAATTGATTCGGGATTACCTATTTGCATGACAAGCAACATAATTCAGTCAGAAAAATCTGTTGTGTGTATGCTATGCATAATATATATTTACCGCATTTTATAAATTACTGATTATTTACAAATTTGAAAGGCACCGGATTGGCATAGAATGCCGAAGAGAAGGAGAGAGTAGTAGTCATGGCTGATTATTGTTATTGTACCACAGACTAGTTTCTCCTCTCCTTCCTCCCCCTCCATTTTTCTTCAGGAGTTTTCTATGGGCCACCCCTTTTCTGCACCTCGCTCCCCAGCGGGAAGATACCGTACCTCCGCGAGTGGGGGCTGAAAATGGGGCAAAATAGGTTTTGAATAGCAGCGTCAAATAAATTCAAGTGCCTTTCTAAATATATTTCAAGATTAAGTAATTAAGGATTGTAAAGCACTTGGAAGAAATAAAGTACCATGTAAGTGCTAAGTAATAAAGAGTAATCATAACAGTAATAAAAGGGTGAACGGCTAAATCTTTCTTCCTTCTTTTCCTTGAAGGATTTTCATCATTTCAGATTTGGCTCCTGAGTACAACTCTTTTATTTCTAATGAAGAACTGGGGCTGGAAATAATAATAGTAACGAGGAGTTTTTTTTTTAAGGTTTGTTTAGTGACTTAGGGAGATTGCTCTCTACCCTGCCTTCTGCCCTCCCCACCCCCGCAAAGCTGCTCACCCAGCAAAGATTTAAGCTTCATTCTCATGGGTGGGCTGCAGAGAAGCTCGGACACAGAACTCCCTCCAGAGGACACCCTTGTGTCAAATATGGCCACTCCATCAACCTAATGATGAAGTTTTATGATTTGTTATTTGTATGATTTGTGTCACTTTTCAATAAACACAAGGCCACCTGCAGTGACTGCTACTCTTTCCCATCATACGTAGTGTGGTTCATTCCCTTGGAGAACTTTTATGACCATCTCACTGCCCTTGACCCCTGGATGCTCTGTCTGCGTGAACCTGTTTGTCAAAAATGTACATGTGTGTATTTTTTTAATCGGACTTACATATTAGTTTCTATCAGTGTTTATTTTCCACTTCCTCCAAGCTTTGGCAAAAGGCATCTTGTGAGCGCAGCCTTATCACGGTCTGTCTGGAGATCTCAAAGGGCTCACACAGGTTGGGACTAGGATCCCTCTGGCTTTTTGTGCTCACAGCTACTCAGACCGCATGCAAAATTTGGATGGACCAGGAATCTAACTCGAATACATGGTTCTGGAGCTGGCAGATTTTCAGCCCCTTGTTTGGATATACCAAATAAGGCTTAGCAGTATAGGTTCAAAATTGTCATTTGCTTTTCGCTTTCAAGCAAATATCCCTGCTGCTTTACATTAAATGTGGAATGCCGCAGGATTCATGTTTTCCATGCCTTTTCTGTAGGATACCACCACGCAGCATGTAAGACCAGTACAGAAACTTGTTGGATGGCCCTTCTGGGAATGGGACAGAGAACTGGGATTCAGTAGGAAGTTTGGCTAAAGGGCAGTAACAACTAAACAATAAAGCAGTTGCTTATCAAAGCTTTTCTTTTCTTTCTTTTTTTTTAAGAATAGCTCCAGGAAATCTCCTTAGTTGAGGCATGTGATATTTTGTGTGTATACTCAGTAGAAATTGACCTCAAGAGAAGCTTCCTATCATATAGGAGTCAGAGAAGAAATGTTTAAAGATTCTTCACTTGGAAAATAGGAGGTGATTTTATTACTACCTCAGGAGAATTTGACATGTTCCAATAAATCTTATATCCAAAACACTATCAGCATTGATAGCTAAGATTACATTCTTATGAAAGTATAGTTCTTTCAAGTGTGTTTTTTTTTAAGTTGATTTATTTATTTTAGTGATCTCTGCACCCCATATGGGGCTCAAACTCATGACCCCAAGATCAAGAGTCACATACTCTTCCAACTGAGCCAGCCGGCACTCCCGATCCTTACAAGTTTTTAGAAATGGCCCCAAAGCATCCAGAAATCAGGCTTCAGTACCCACCTTAAACACCTTTTGGCCTTTTCTTTATTGGTAAACCTATTCACATGGATTCTGAGGTTGCTTCATGTTTAGTTTAGTAACATGGGAGACACAGGTGACAGGTGACCTAGAGTAAAGGATCGACCTAGAGTAAAGGATCCGTCCCAAAAGAGGGACAGGAGTTTAAGTTCGGTGAAGAAATTTTGAGTCTACAATAAAATGTAAAAGGCAAAGTAAGAAGTTCTTTGTTTGAATCTTAATTTTACTGATGATCTTTTTGCATGTGACTTCGATCAAATGGCTTGTCCCTTTCAGGGCTTTGTTGCATTAATGAGTCCTAGTGTTCACAGAGCTGCTGGGGGGATTCATAATAATTACTTATAAAAAATTAATTTTGATATAACGTTCTAATAATTTAACATAGTCTTTTAAAAACACGTTAACTAAAAAAAGCTTTCATGAGTTATTTTGTGTGTTAAAATATGGAATGATTTATAAAGTAATTATGTAGAGAATATATTGTCATAAACATGCATGGCTGTGGAATTACACATCTTGATTAGATTCCATGAGGTGTAAACAGATCTGGACATTTAGAAGAACCATTGTTATTATCTTTGAGTTGCTTTCCTGAGAAGAAATTAACATTTTTTTAGATGACTGTGAAAATCTTTCAAATCAGTAAAGTACAGTTTTTGTCTGTACTATCATTTTTTTTTCCCCTACACACTCTTTTCCGGGAATCTGTGAATTGCAAATTCAGTAAGACATGACTGTACGACTAATATACTAAAAAAAAAAAAAAAAAAGATATCTTATGGACATATGACAAGTAGGTCAGAGCTGAAACTATTCTTTTTTTATCTAACATTTTTGCTTGCCAACACAATCTGAGGAAAAGCAAATGTAAATGTGAAACATAGTCACCACAATTCCTTTTGAAGTGGGTTAGGTCAAGAGAAGAGAGTAAAAACATTTTAAATACAAACTTCAATTTCTGAAAATAGGTAACATCTTCATAAAGTTTCACAGGGAAGCACAATTTCAGAAACTCTTTTATTATGGCAAGTTACCTGAACAAATATTCAGACAAATGAATGATAGAACATTTGTAATATATAGCAAAAGATGGAGACATTTAGAACAATCGAAGTCACACCCAAACTAGATTTCTCAAGTATGAGCATTTGTATTTTTACAAAAAATATATATAATTTGTGAGTAATAAAATCAGCAGATTACAGATTGAAGGTGCAAGGTTGTTAATGATTTATTCCAGGCCCGATACACTTACTTCCTTTGGTTGTGTTGGCCTTTTTTTTCTTCATTTTTAAAAAAAAAAATTTTTTTTATTAACATTTATTCATTTTTGAGAGACAGAGAGAGACAGAGCATGAGTGGGGAAGGGGCAGAGAGAGAGGGAGACACAGAATCTGAAGCAGGCTCCAGGCTCTGAGCTGTCAGCACAGAGCCCAACTCGGGGCCCAAAGTTACAAACTGTGAGATCATGACCTGAGCCGAAGTCAGACGCTTAACGGACTGAGCCACCCAGGGGCCCCTATTTATTTCTGAAAGAAACAGAAAGACAGAGTGTGAGTAGGGGAGAGTCAGAGAGAGAGAGAGGGAGGCACAGAACTCCAAGCGGGCTTCAGGCTCTGAGCTGTCAGCACAGAGCCCGATGCAGGGCTTGAACTCACAAACTGCGAGATCCTGACCTGAACTGAAGTCAGACGCTCAACCGAGTCACCCAGGCGCCCCTTCTTCTTCCTTTAAATACTCCAAACCCTCAGTTGATTTTAATTAGGCCAATTAATGGATACATCGTTAAACTTTGTCAGTTTTGTGGAGGGGATGCTGAGCACTTTTATTTGCCTTAGAGGACTTTTGAATTCCACCTTTGTCCAAGGGAAGGGCCCTTCCTGGCTAGGACCAGCTCTTGGGGACCTTTTGAAAGTGCTTATGGGCACCCCGAATCGAGGGCACAGTGGCAGAGTCTGTGAGGGGTCCCGAACAGATTGTGTAACTGTTGCACGACCAATGTGTACACGTGTGTCACTAATTTAATTTTAATTTTACTGTATGCGTTTGTATAAGATCCTGCAGCTGTCATGTGCTCATCATCTGTCACTGAACTGTCACTAAGCCATGCTGGGCTAAGACAGGATTATAAACGATGAACTGCCATGTGCTCTAAATCTTCTTATTTGCCTAGCCTGGAAGGTATGCCCTGTAAAATTTGATTGGCAATGTGCTCTATGCTGGCCATTGCCTTTTGAGGGCCTTTTCTACTGGTTCTTTGAACAGCTCCCAGTGGCCATATTGACCATCACCTGCTGATTCCTGCACGTGCCTGACCTCCAGTCTCCACCTCGAGTCTTTTCCCCACTTGTTTGGTGACCAGCTCAGGGGCTGCAGAGCAGGCCCTGTCGCTCTGGTGGCACGTGCACTATATAGGGCATATGGCTGACTGGTTGTGTGCAGAAGAGGGTAACCGAAGCCAAGCAGACCCGGCACTGTTATTACAGCAGATGGGGGAAGCGTGGCATTCAATATTTAGACAGATGCCACCTCCTTATTCCACCTGTCTGGAAGTTGGACATTGTACAGAACGAACTGTCTGCCTAATGATGAAGGGAACAAAGGGCACATTTATGAAGCGCAGCAAGCAGCGTATTTACTGAGCATGCACAATATAATTGTTGACCATAACAATAAACGTAAACTGCTACTGGTCAGCGTGGCTGATACATAAACACAATCACAGTAGGAGCGGGGAATTGCTACTCTTTACCAGCTGTTTTGGTGCCTGTAATTTTGATGCCCGGCGGTAGGAGATAGGGCTCTAAGTTTGCAAAGAATGCCTGATAGACTCAGATTTTCTCAAATGGTAGTCCATGCTCGTTGCTTGTTAAAATCCTCAAAACAAGTGGCTTTTCCTCTGGTTTGCCTGGTTCTCGGAAGTTCATGCCTTAATTTTCTCATCTGTGAGTGGTTTCTAACCAAGCAGAAAACAAAGAAGTTATCTTTGTAACTGCTACTATTTTGATGTGTCTGGCTTCAAAGTGAATGTATCTTTTTCCCTCACATTCAAAACACTGATGCTGTTGAACCATAACAACTTATAGATTTAGTTAGAAATGAAAAATAATGGTGTATATTCTTTGAGGGTATGGATTTTTTCCTGGTAGATCACTTGTTATGGTCTTTTGTATACCTTAATTTGTAAATTGTTTTATCCCTTTCTTACAGATTAACTTTTTTTCTGTCAGTACTGGTTTTTATTTCTATGTGAAGACTGCTTCACATTTTGTCATTGGATAGGAATAAGTATGGGCAGTTTATGAATTTTCCATAGACTTCTCACACGAGTAGAAGTTGAGTAGCTTGTTAAGAAGCAAAATAATCCTCGATTTAATGCATCTGGTATTTATTTATTATAACCACAGGTATAAGATGGAAGTCTTCTTTCACAGAGAAATAGTAAATGGAATTCTCCAAGCCAAAAAAAGTTGAAGGCAGTAATTTGCAAAAAGTAATCAAAGGTTGAACTTTTTCAGAAGCATAGCATATCATCCCTGTTTAAATTTTTTTTTATGTTTATTCATTTTTGAAAGAGAGAGAGAGAGACAGAGCACAAACAGGGGTGGGGCAGAGAGAGAGGGAGACACAGAATCTGAAGCGGGCTCCAGGCTCCGAGCCGTCAGCCCAGAGCCCGACGCGGGGCTCGAACCCACGAACCGCAAGATCATGACCTGAGCCAAAGTCGGACGCTCAACTGACTGAGCCACCCAGGTGCCCCTCATCCCTGTTTCAGAACTGGCCTGTTTGATAACACAAAACCCTATTTTTCAACATTCCTCGATACCTGTTACTGGGGGCATTGCTGATCTGAAACACCCAGAATTATTATTTTTGGGGGAAGCTGCAAAGCACAAACCACTGTAATTGAAAAAAATAACTGAGAAGTATTTGAAGACCGGGAACTTTTTGTTTTATTTTCATCCAGGTATGATTTTTTTTTTTTTTTTTTTTTGCGGCATCCTTTTTGGATTCATTTTTCTTCGGTGATTATTTCACATGAGCATCCCATTTGACGAAAGGCATATGGAAGGGAAGGGAGGTCATTCCTAATTGAACAACCTAGGACTCGTGAGGTTAATTACAGATATTAACGCTGTGGCTCTTCAGCTTCTTGCCCTCAAGAAGCCTCTAGCTTCCAAATGACCTGGCTCCAACAAAGAGACTCTCTTTAGCCCATTAACTAATTGATAAAAATGTGAGTGTTTAGAATGAGTCTAATTAAATCACTGAGCCTTACAATTACGAGTCCATTTGGTAGCTGTTGGGAGATGGACAACCTCGGCTGGCATTGTGGGGGAATAAAAGATAAAAATAAAAGGGGGCTTAAACAAGATCATTCTGAAAGCTGTTCATTTGAAGACAAAGTACACATTTGCCTGAAACGTCTACATTTGCCACTTCAAATGCATTCCCTTTCGAGGGTAGCACAATCTCGGAAAAAGAAAATGTCTTTTTTCCTTCTTCTTCTTCTTTAAAAGCGGGCAGGCTCCACTTTGTCTAATAATGTTACATGAGTGGCTGGGACATTTTTTTCTGCGTTAGCATGAAGCTAAATTCCCTTAGAGCTTAGAGCATTGAGGTTTGTCCCATCGAGCTTTTGTTGAAGGGCTGGCAAACGTTTTGAACAATAGACATTTGAAAACCCAGAGTGGGCTCCAGGACCTCTGACTTGGCCCTGAGTCTGTTTCTGACTGTTACTGCAGCAGCCCCGATTCATGGCCTTTCTTGAAGGCCACAAGGCTACTGTCTGCCCAGGCTGTGGCCGGAGGGATGAGAACCACTGATTCAACCGGGGCAGGTTCAGCGGAGCCTGTACAATGAACCAGCCACACAGCCCAGACAGTTGCTTTTTGTCTGCAGTCGAGAGATGTTCACAGGCTCCTTAGTGGGGGAATAACACAAGGATAATGTGATACTGTGATACTCCTTCCCAACGTTTTTAAGGCAATCTGTTAATCAAAAAACTAAGGGATTTAAAAGGGGGAAACATAATATCTAAAGATCTACTCCTTGTTTTTTCTGTTCATTAAAAAAAAAATACAGCCAAAAAGCTGATTTTTCCTGATGTATCAGCTCATCTAGGTTGCCATCAGGCTCTATAGAAACAGGTAATATAGGGGCGCCTGGGTGGCTCAGTCGGTTAAGTGTCCAGCTCTTGATTTCGGCTCAGATCATGGTCTCCCGGTTTGTGAGTTCGAGCCTCGCACAGGGCTCTCTGCTGTTAGCACAGAGCCCGCTTGGGATCCTCTGTCTCCCTCTCTCTCTGCCCCTCCCCCGTTCACACTCTCTCTTTCCGTCTCTCGAAAATAAACAGTTAAAAAAAGAAGAATAAACAGGTAATATAATGGACGGGAGAGAAATTGGATGAGAGTCCTCTATTTTTTATAGTGCCTTTGTAGTAGATGGTCATAAAAATAAAACTGTGGCTTCTTGAGTAAGTACTCCTGTACTTGATCAGGTGTAAGGGTCTTCACTTTTAGCTCTGAGAGATGGTTGCCTGTTACTATCGGAAGCATTTGGCTGGTGTCTAAGCAAGTCATTTTCAAAGTTTTCGTGATGTCAAATGGATGAATATAAATATTAGCATATGTCAGTTCTCTCTTGGCACATTCACCACCAGAGACATTAATATTGATAAACAGTGGGTCCCTCCATATACTCTACATTGATATAAACTCAAGCAAAAGTGTTAAAAAGTACATTCCACTTTTTAATCATTCACTCCTGGTCTCCAAGAGGAGGTATTTCCTTTCTGATTATCCTGTCATTCAACTCATGCTAATTAATGAGTGTAACAGAACTTTAGCAGACAGTTTGGTTGCAGGTGTATTCAGACCAAGGGAGATTTAATTGCTTGCTAATTGCCTGGTGTCCAAGGTAACATAATATTATAGTTGCAAATGCTGTGGTATTAATCCATCTTAAAGAAGAGAAGCATGGCTCAGTCTCTACATTCAGAGACTCCTGGAGGACGCAGTTGGCATTGCTACAAGTACATTGAGGATGGGGGGATCATGTCTTTTGTATTCGCCACTGAATACCCAGTGTCTGGCGTGGGGCAAGACACATAGTAGACACTCAGTAAATATTTATTGAGTGAGTGTGAATGAAAGCAAGCCAACTGCTAAACAGTACGAATTATCTGAGCCCAGAAAGGAAAGCTGTAGCCTAGAACCTTAGAAACAAAAGGGGAAAAGGAAGAAAACTAACATTTTCTGAGTACCTTCTGCCAAGTATCATAATTTATCTCACCTTATCTCAGCAGGGTAACTTAGTAATTAAGGCTATCTTTGGATGAGAAAGCTGTGGATTCAAATCCTACTTCTTACTAGCTCTAGGTCTTTGGCCAGTTAGTCTAAAAGCCTCAGTTTGCTCATCTATAAATGAAGGGTGTGGAAATGAGGCTTAACTCAAGGAATAGTTTCAAGAGTTAAACAAGATATATAAAATCTCTAGCCTCTATGGAAGGCAGTCAATAAAGCACTTACTACTTTCTATTTTATAATGGTGTATAAAGTAGATATTATAATTGCTATTTTACAGAATGGATACTTAAGACTCAGAGAGATTAAAGAATTTGCCCCAATTCACAGAGCTTGCCAGGGACAAGCAGAACAGTCTGACTCCAAATCCCGTGCATTTTCCATTGCATCAGACTACTCAAAGGATATCTGGTATCTGAGTAGCCGTGGCTTGATGGCTCTGATTCTGCAGTGAATCAGCCCTGAAAATCAGCCCCTACAGGGAAGCTGGGTAGTTTTGGATGCTACACGCAATGTTGGAGCCCAGCACATACCATGGCAATAATGAACCTCTAACTATATCACAGACTGTGGTTTTCCGGCACTGAAATGCTGCTTGCTGTGTTGCCCATACCCTGGGGTGGACATGTGAAGAAAATGGTTGGCAAAACCATCAGGGAAATGCTGCACAGTTACCCAAAATCAAGTAGCCAAAAATCAGATCAACCAAAGAAAAAAATGTAAGGGCATAATGAATTACACATCCAACTTCATAGTCTTATATTGGATGAGTGGGAGCATGCACCTTGCAAGAGGCCAGCTTGTCATTCATCTTAAGCAACGGAGTGGCATTTTTGGCCAAAAGTTACACAGCATTTTGGGCCCCAGCTCAGGTCAGTGTGTCAGTGCCTGTTCCCAAGAAAGTATTTACTTGTTCATCTGATGGGCCACACCCAGGACCTCTGATGCCATCTTTGATTAAGGACAGTGGCTCCTTTAGCCTGTGGGGTGAATGCCTGAATGAATGCTGGGAAGTGAAGACACCCGGATTTTTCCATGTGCTATTTCTGACTCTGGCTTTGTATAGCTCCATGACCTGAAATCAATCACATTCATCCTTCTTTTCAGAGCTAACTCTGCAAGGAAGTCAATTTTGCAATCTTTTTGATGTCGATGGCTGAGGCTTACAGTTTCCATCCTTCTGTGGTAGCCACATAGATCTGTTCCCTGGTCACAGTTTTGGCCCCTCCTCCATCTGCCATCATACCAT
Source organism: Panthera pardus (assembly GCF_024362965.1). Lineage (NCBI taxonomy): Eukaryota > Metazoa > Chordata > Mammalia > Carnivora > Felidae > Panthera > Panthera pardus. Next base: position 96,084,025 of record NW_026526810.1, on the reverse strand, counting down.
TGGCCATAAGCAGGACCTTGTGAGACCATGTGAACAGCTCAGGGTAACACGGGAAGTCGTCTTATAGAACGTGATGGACCATCAGGTGTGGCATCGTCCCCTCATCTGGGATATTGTTCTTTCACCTTACTCCTCATATTTCCAGTCTCCTTACACTTTCCTTCCTAATGAAACCTCATGCCAGTCCCTAACATTAATAGCCAATGTTTTATTTTCCCAGAGACCTCTGTCTTATAAGCTAGGGGCAGAGATTTCCAACTGTTCACCAAGAATGTTTCCTCTTCTTTCTGGCTACCCAGCTAGTCTACATCTCACAGGTTTCCTTGCAGTTATGTGTGGCCATTCAAGTGAGTTCTAGACCATGTGAATGGTTCAGGGTGATATCCGTGCTCTTCCATGCTTTCCCCCATTCTGATGGAGAATGATCAAGGTGACTTTGGAAGTCATGTGTTGAAGGTGGCAGAACCTCTGGGTCCCTGAACAGCGCTATCTCTCACCAACACATGCTTGGAGTATGTATATAAAAAAAGAAACCTGATATCCATTTGTTACAGTGGTTAGTATTACCCTAACTCATACATGTTCGGTCTCTACCGTGGAATAAATGGCATGATCCAGGACAGTAAGAATACCAGGTACCACCACCAAACAGATGTGGGAACACTGACGGCACGAATCGTCTTCAGTTCTGCTTTTCCTATCATAGAAGTGACTTCCCCTCCTATGTAGATTTCTGGATTTTGATGAGATTTGGGAGCAATTAAAATGATGCCTTCCCCCCAGAGCCTGTTAATTTGTGAGGTGAGCCTCATCTGTGGTAGGTCCCAGCCCAGGGAGCCTCGCAAACGTGAAGTCAAGCCACTGGTCTAAAGGCACTGCTCTCCCTGCTGTGAGGAGGAAGGTGGAACAATTATAGGAGAGTCATTAAGCATCCAGATGTTTTCTGTCTTGGGGGTTTTATCATCTAGACTATAATGTTGTCACCTTTTTCTCTGTGCTCAAGCCATAGATGAAGCCTGCCCATGTTATCTGTCAGGGGAGAAATTTCTTAGCAAGGCACACCAGTCTGCCCTTTCCTAACCCGTGGTCACCAATTGACTGTTTGGGGAGGAAAAGCTTGGTCTTAATTTTGTCTGAATCAGTTGAATGCTATCTTACTGATTCACAGTTAAAAAATTTACTTAAGTCCATGAATTGCCTCGGAGGACAATGAACTAATGAATTTTTGACTTGAGTAAATGTCATATAGACATCTCCTGTCTGTAAAGGCAGGTATTTTAAGATAAACGAACCCATTCTTACATCAGAGACTATAAATTTCAAGATTTGCACTCTGTTCCTGGAGGGGCAAATCCACACCTTTCCTGTCTCAGTCCTTTGTAGGCTCCCTTCTCAAACTCTGAAATGTTATCAAGAAACTCAACTTTGGTGGGATTCAGATTTCCTCTCACACTTTCCGAGAGAGGTTAGAGGCTCTCAATCATTATCACTGTGAGAGAAACACAAAGCCAAAGGCAGCTATTGGATCAGAATCTGAGAGTCTAACAAATGCCTCAGACTTGAGTAAATCCCCGCCAATCAGCACATTCTCTATCACAGCAAAGTTGAGGCACATAATCTGAAACCAGAAAGGGAAGCATCAGGCAACCGGCAAGTATATGAAGATAATCATCTGCCCAAACCCCCAGCCATTGTCTGTGGGCCAAGGCGCCATATGCACTGAACATTGATTATGATAGTAAAGGGATTATAATTCATCTTGGGCATTTTGTATATTACTGAGATCCAACAGATGGGAAATTGGCAGGTCCTGTCAAATAGAAAATTCAACATTAACTCAAGTGGGCTGATAAAATCACCATAAACCATTTTAGAATATCCCTCAACCACAATACTCAATGATTAAATCAAACACGTCTCAGCTCTCATCCCATGGTCATTTCATGGTGTGTTAGTTCTATAGGATGTTTTACCCCTAAAGCTCAGAGGTTATAACTTCCAACTTACACGGACTGAGCTTATGACACTGTCATAAAGCCTTTTGAAGTCTGTCCCTAAAGAACCTTTAGCCAGGTAACATTTCAATAGGATAAGCATTTTTCAAAGTGGTTGATTTCTCACTGCATAAGGGCTGGATTCACATAGTATAGATAGATTAGATCAGCCAACAGAGGACTAACTATATGAATGCATTGATAGATGGATAGGAGATGACAGTGTCTATACATTAGGTTGGAAACTTTCCAAAAGGGAATGTCATGACCGATGCTTGTGCTTTTGTGCTTTTGTTGCTGAGAGATGAAGAGAAGACTGGAGGTAAATAGAAAACTCTGTTGTTGTTTGTTTTAATTTTTTTTTAACGTTTATTTATTTTTGAGACAGAGAGAGACAGAGCATGAACAGGGGAGGGGCAGAGAGAGAGGAAGACACAGACTATGAGGCAGGCTCCAGGCTCTGAGCGGTCAGCACAGAGCCCGACGAGGGGCTCGAACTCACGGACCGTGAGATGATGACCTGAGCCGAAGTCGGACGCTTAACCGACCAAGCCACCCAGGTGCCCCGAAAACTCCGTTGTTGTTTTTAATGCTTATTTATTTTGAGAGAGAGCGAGAGCGTGTGTGTGGGGGTGGGTGTGCGCGCGTGCAAGCAGGGGAAAGGCAGAGAGAGAAGGAGAGAGAGAGAATCCTAAGCAGGCTCCACGCTGTCAGTGCGGAGCCAGACACAGGGCTGCATCTTATGAACCGTGAGAGCGTGACCTGAGCCAAAATCAAAAGTTGGACGCTTAACCAACTAAGCCACCCGGGCGTGCCTGTGAATAGGCAACTTCAGCTTCTTCAAGATGAGTATGGCAGATGATTGGCAAGTTTCTTCCGAGCAGGGCAATGCTTGGGAAAATGGGTAGGATGGTGTCAGGGTGGGGAGCAAGCAGTACACCCCAAGAGCTGATGATAGAATCCCAAAGGGAAAGAATTCATTGGCTACTTTTTGCGGTGAAGATCCTTACCTCTCTAATCGTGGTGCACTGGGCAGGCTGTAGTGTGTGCCAAATTATGTATCAATGAACCTCTCTTGTGGGTGGGTTTGTCTTCAACATTATCCCCATAACCATCATCAAAACCTGTCCTCATCCTCATCATAAATAACAGTCATTATTCATTAAGAACCTGCTCTATGCCAAGCACTACATTCGGTACTTCACGTATATTACTACTAGTCCTCACACAAATCTTTTTAAAAAAAATTTTTTTTTTTTAACGTTTTTATTTATTTTTGAGACAGAGAGAGACAGAGCATGAAGGGGGGAGGGGCAGAGAGAGAAGGAGACACAGAATCGGAAGCAGGCTCCAGGCTCTGAGCCATCAGCCCAGAGCCTGACGCGGGGCTCGAACTCACGGACCACGAGATCTGTGAGATCGTGACCTGAGCTGAAGTCAGACGCCTAACCAACTGCGCCACCCAGGCGCCCCAGTCCTCACACAAATCTTAAGAAATAATCTTATTTCCATTTTTACAGTGAGGAAAATGAGGCTCAGAGATGGTAAGTGACTTTCTCCAGGACACACAGACGTAGCAACTAATGTCAGATTTGACCTTCGGTCCCTCTGATTCCATTATCCCATGCTGTATTCCCTTAGCAAGGTATTTATACCTTGCCGGCTTGCGGGAAGTGTCTGAGGCTTACCTATGTCCGCAGAATATTCATTCAAGAGAAAACAAAGTTTTCTCATGGAAGACATTTTAAAGCATTTTTTGGTTCCATGTGTTCAGCTGAACCTGTGCCTTTCTCTCACCCCAAATTGCTTCCTGGAGAAACTTGAGCACTGGGGAAAACAGGAACTAAAAATTATATGCTGTGAACCTCTCCCAGGAGAAAACATCATGCTGATTTCATACAGGCCAAAAGCTCAGGTGTATTTTATGCAGATTTTCTCAATTGGTGACTTCGACCTTTTTTACATCTGGCACTTATTAGGGTCTCTCCAGGGGCCTCCTGCTCCACGGAACCTCCTTCCTCCGAGATACTGCAATCTAGTCAGGAGGCAAAACAGACACACAAAGTAAGCAGTTAGAGAACAGGGAAGTGTCAAGTTGTGTCGAGCCGCTGCTGGAGGTAAAATACTGTGATGTGTGTTGAGGGGTGGGGTGGGATATTAATGGGCTTATTTGAGAACAGGTTGAATTTTGGCAGATGAGGGTTTTTCCAGTATAGACATCTAGAAAGTGCTGGTAATGCAGAATTAGAGCCTGGGTGAATGGTCGGCAATGGAGAAGGAGGTTTCCAAGTGCTGTACTGGGTGATGTGAAGGAGACAAGAATAAGTAAGTTCTAGACAGTTTAAATTTAGAAAGAAACAAGTAGAGGGTTAAAGAACATCCACAGTGAGAGGACTGGGGGAAGAAAACCACCAGGGAAGGTCATATTATAGAAGCCAAAGTTATGTTTGATGGAGAGAGCTCTGCAGTGTCACCAGCCACAGAGAGAAAAGGCTGGGGTTCTCTCGTGAGGGAGCCCAGCTAAGTTTAGTGATTTTGAGTTCCTCTTAAGAGGGCCAGCCCCATAGCAAAACTTGTAACTTCATAGCCCCAGCTGACCAGCCTCACAACTTAGACTCACCCTCCCTGAACGCCTGAGGCGTCTACATTAATGAATTTGTACAGATCCCAAGATGTAAGGCATTATATGAAATGAGGGAGTCTACTGATAAACAACCAATGTCTACTGCAGATTCAAATATGCAATGAAATGTCCACAGGTAGCTTTGGGGCACACAGGAGGGTTGTCCCTCCTGCAGCATGAAACAGCACATTTCAATTAACAATCTAAAAAGTGAATGCCACACTCCTGAGGGTAGTTTTCTGTCTGGGCAACTGCCGGGTGAATCCGTGAAACCACATAACCGTTCAGAAAAATAATCATGTTTGGAAACCAATTTGACAATAAATTTCATATATTGAAAAAAAAAAAAATAATCATGTCATATGCGAAGTACTCACCGGTAATATCTATAATCATTTTGTATGAGCTAAAATGTTGATGAATGCATTAGAAGAGCATTGAACTAAAACATACTCAAAAATTCCTTAAAATTAGAATTCACTCTAAAAAATAAGAGGGCATTAGGATATGCTATAGGCCAAGAATTTGTCAAAACTCATGTATGAGCGTCTTAAAATATTTATCCAGGTTGTTTCTTACTCACCTATGTTTTGGGACAGTCAAACAAGGATAACACATACAGGGGACAGATGTGGCCTAGAGAGGTTGGTAAGTCTTTCGAAGTAACACAGCCACCGTGAGTTGAGGATCCTCCCCCCGCCCCCCCCCACCCCCCCCCACCCCCGTCCCGTCTTCCTCTAACTCTGGTGCACACACCACCTTAATTACAATCCTGACAAACATACCTCATCCTGTGCCCGATCCCTTAACAAATATTTGCTTATATAATGAATAAGAGTCCCAAATTGAAAGGGCTGACCATGGAAATAAATACAAAACAGCTGTCAGAGCTGCCGGTATAAATTCCAAAGGATGGTCCGTCTTCAGGGTGCATCCTCAACGCCTTAGGTGAGGGAAGGGGTGTTTTGGAAGGGTGAATGTGAAACATTCCCATTTTAGCAGATTTTCCTCTCTGACTGCCAGAGAAGAACAAGAAGAGCCAAGTTGTAGATTTAACTAATTAAAATACCGTCAGCATCAGCAAAGATCTTGAAATGGGGTCCTGGCTAATTAGGAGCTGGGCGTGTGCCCTGACAGCGTATATACTGAAAACGGTCCCTGAGGTTTGAAATGGGTTTCGCCCTGACCAAGAGCATACAGTAGGCATCACGCAGTTGCCCCGCGGGTTCTTCTACTAGCGACCACTGGATTGTATCCACTGATTTCTACCACTAACAATAGCAGCTTGCTGACCATCACTGTTGTCTCTGTTTCTTTATTGGAAAATTGTAACTGACCACTTGTCCCTCTTCAAAACTGTTTATGAAGAATTTTATGAAGGGTGTTTTTAAGTTCAAGGGAAAGAATCAGGCAGCATTTGTTAACTATCACCTGTGGGATATTAAAAAAAAAAAATGGATTTTGACCTTCAGGAATGTGCAATTTATTTGGGAAGAGGAAATGTATATGTAAAATAATTAGCACATAATGGTTGGCACAATTTGAACCGGAGCTGGGTTTTTTGGTTCTGGCTATAAATGTAGTGGGAGGGCTAGCTAACACATATTGAGGTTGTATTTATTTATTTATCAAAGTAGGCTCCACACCCAATGCGGGGCTGGAACTCACGTCCTCGTGGTCAAGAGTTGCATGCTGAGCAACTCAGCCAATCAGATGCCCCCAGGTCTGAGCCAATCAGATGCCCCCAGGTCTTTTCATTTTCAAGTTGTATGCATTATAGGGAGTGTCTCTGTTAACTCCCATACCTACCCTATATGGCCGGCACTGTTCTATCGAGAGGGAAAAGTTAAGTGACTAGCTGGCAAGAACAGAACCAGAATTTCAACCCGAGTCCCCTTGGACTTCAGGGCTCCGTGCTTTTAACCACGGTACAATACAGGGTTTTCATTCAGGGATCCAGAATTCAATTATACCCACATTTGCCCTCCTCACTTCCCGGCCGTTTGATTTCTGGATTAAGGTCAGAAATATTTTCCTCACTCTGTGATTTGTTTCCAGCATAAGGCAGTGGCAGGTTGAGAGTGGCTTAAAGAAACCTCGAGATACAGAGTTCTGGTCTTGCCGCTCCTATTTTCAGAGCAGCCCACAAAATTAAGCATCATGCGATGTTTACCAGTGACCGTGACGAGACAGCTTTTATAGGTGAGTGGATTCCCGCACCCCCACGAGTCTGTGCTTCCCTTTCCGGCGCTGAGAAGTACAGCAAGCGTGGTTTGGAAGCAAAGGGGGAGAGAGAACTCGGCCACCTAATTGGTCACTGCCATGAATCTATACTCAGGGGACAGATAGCACGACCAGAGGTAATAGCTTACACACGTATTCTTGAGCTGTGCAATAGATGGAAAAGGGTCCCAGATGGATTGGGCAGGGGCTTAGTTCCGGGATTATGATGAGACAGTGGGTAATTATTGAGTGGCAGGGCCTCAGCCCTGATTAGTATCTGCAAGCTTGTTCCCCTCCTTCAGAGGAAAGCATTGATAAAGATAAACCACGCCACACCATGTCCTTCCTGCAAGCACAAAACAACACATTTCAATCTAACAGGATCAGGTCTCCGCTTTGATCACAATCTGTTACCTAGATGTCTTTGCAAATTAATCAGTCCTGCTTGTTTAGCTCCAGTCAGTTTATACTGCTAAATTAATAAATGTACCAGGAGCAACAGAACACATAATTAAATTCTACGGTTTAATCTCCACATAATAATTTTGACCTTAGTCCGGGTCCTCCGTTCCAGCCAGGAGCATACAGGACGAGCACAACCTTTGCTGGGTGGCTTACACTAACAGGTAACCCTACAGGTGGCCCCCATGGCCCTGAAAATCAGGCGAGTCCTGATATAAAAATGCAAAAACAAAGAAATAGAAAAATCACGAGCTGGGCTTCGAGGCAGAAAAGGGAGCAAAACAGTCAAGGTCCTGGGCTGGCTTTAAAATAGAAAGCACCCTTTTGGAAGAATTACGAAAACTTTCTTGTTTCAAAAACAAAGGATATATGCAATGCCCCAGGAGACTGAAAACAGAGCACCCCACTAGCAGGCTGGGAGCCCTTCTGGAGAGAACGTGGAAGCTGAGTGCAGGCTCTTTCATAATGGTCTGATGTAATGTGTTTGCTTTGCTTGAAGGTTATCAAGTTGATAACCCGGCTTGTGTGCTGGGACACCCAGGTAGATTTGAAGCTCGTAAAACATCCTGGGCCTGAGTTTTCCTGCAGGTCTTAAGGGTTTTTTGGTTTTTGGTTTTTGGGTTTTTTTTGTAGGTTTTTCACCGGGGTCCTATTAGGAATGGGAATATGTTTTAGTTTATTTTGTGAAGACTCATGTAGCTTTGTCTTGTTCTGTTTTTTAATAGTGTCTGTCTAATGCTTTTCCCACCTCTGAATTATATGGCCTGCTGGATGATGTCATGCTCATGTGTGCTTTTAAAAGCTGGCTGTTTGAGGGGCGCCTGGGTGGCTCAGTTCGGGTCTGCTCTCAGCGTTTGTGAGTTCGAGCCCCGCGCCGCGCTCTGTGATGACAGCTCAGAGCCTGGAGCCTGCTTCAGATTCTGTGCCCCCCCTCGCTCTCCCGGACCCTCCCCCACTCACTCTCTGTGTGCCTCTGTCTCAAAACTAAATAAACATTAAAAAAAAAATGTTCAAAGCTGGTCATTTGCTAGTAGAACACGTGCAAAGAAAATTATTTGATGCCCAGCTGAGGTGAATTGTTGCATTTGATTTGGATTCAAAGTCTTGGGTGGCATTTTACTGTCTTCCTTTATAGTGCTTCATGCTGGCACCATTTCCTTTGACCTCTAGGGACCTTGGAATCAGGTGGCAAGACAGTATCAGTTGTAAGGATGCTGAGCCAGGAACTGGGAAATCTGGGTTCATGATTGGACCCTGCCACCACCTACTAATGACCTGGGCAGGGCACTTGACCTCTGTGGGTCTGAGTTTTCTCATGTGAAAAATAAGGGGGTTGAACTAGATAATCTCCAAGAGACTGAAATTCTGTGTCTGTGATTCCACTCACACGGAGTCAAATGGGAATTAAGGCAATTACGGGGAGAATAGAAACCAAAGGGACACTTTTCTTCTTCCCTCTCTGTGATTGGGGTATTTCAGGCAAAACTGGTTGTTGAGCTTAGTTTTTAACCTGAATTACATAGATAATTGCTGTAGTTCTGCCATGTCATTGTGTGTCTGTCAGCAAAGGCCTGATGTTTCTACCAGACAACCAGTGATTAAAGTATTTGGTTAAATATTTGGCAGTATGGAATTTTCATTCATTCCTACTGAAAAAAAGGGGAGGGGGAATGTGTGTGTGCGTGTACGCGTGTGTGTTTGTGTGACCCAGGGGCAGGGGAGGGATTATGCATAATTTGAAAGTGTGTAATATTTGGGTCACCAGTGTTTTACCTAAAATGAGTTGATTTCATCTGAAAAATAAGTTGGTCTTGTCACAAAAGATCTCCAACATAAATTAAACATGAGGAATGCAGCTGTGCAGTAAGATGTTAAAATACAGATGGTTTCTGGGAAAAGAGAGAGAGAGAGAGAGAGAGAGAGAGGCTTAAAGGAAAGGTTTTAACCTGAAATTAATTCAAGTATGATTTACTTAAATACTCTGGCATGCATTTGTATAAATGCACCATCTATTTTTACAAGAATGATTTTATTTTGGCACTCTGAATTACGGATTAGAACTGTCTGGTGGAAGGAGGAAAAACTAGTTTATACATTTTCTGGTTTTTATCTGAAAAAGGTTGAGAGATTAAAATAATTAACTTCATTTTTATAATAAAGTAACTCGTTGCTACTTAGACAAAATGGTTTATACTGTAGTTCCCTTTGAATCTCTTCTGAAAGCGCCATCAATATCATTTAATATGTGTAATTCCCTGAGGAAAATCTATTAAAGGGTCCGTATGTCACCCATGTGAATAACAAATGAATTAATTATGACTGGTGCAATTACAAGGAATAGTTAATGAAGCCATAATGACCAGACTCTGGTGGTTAGTTTTCAAAGCACAGTGAGGAGAAGTGTGGCAAAAGGTCCCCAAAGAAAACAATAAGCTTTGTGTACTTACCTTGGAATCAGGGTCTTGGAGTGCACCATGAAATAAGGCTGGAGAGCGTTTACTATGCAGACGGAGTTCGTCCTTCGGTCCATGACCAGCTCACCGCGGGCACAGACTTCCCAGCGGCGGCTCAGCCCAAACCAGCAGTGAGCACCAGTCACTCAATTCCCATTGACGAGGGCTCCCAGAAGCAGGAGTGTCTGCTTTAACGATGATATGGTTTTTATCGAGGGTATTCACGTGCATTTCATCTTTCCTAGAAACAATTGAGGGCACTGTACAAAAATACAAGGAGTTGAGAAGGACGAATTAAAAGCAAGTGAGAAAAGTGAGGTGAAGAAGGGTAAGAAGAAGTGAGACGGAGTCAGAAGGGAGGTTGGGGCGCAAACTGCAAGCCTTGCTGGGGCCTCTTACTTTCTCAGCTTGGGTTGGCTTCTCATGGGAAGAGCACAGGGTAGGACTTGGTCATCGTCAGGGGACTAAGGTTCTGCGTGTCTGTAATTCTTTTATATTTCATAGTTCTGAAAATTAGTTTTGACCGTTCGTTTTCTAGTGGCCGTGTTGAAAAGGGGGTGTGCTCCTGCTAGTGAGACCAGAGAGCAAGCTCTGTGTGGAAGTAACACAGGGGCTGTCCTAGAAATCCACCCTCAGAAAACACACACGCAGACACAGACACACAGACACGCACAGACACACAGACACCTTTGGCTATCAAAGACATATTTTTAGGTCAGGAGATACAAAGCCATATTGCTCTTCTGTTAGCAGTTAAGGGACCTATTTGTCAGTTTTAAAAAATATTAGGTTGGAGCGCCTGGGTGGCTCAGTCAGTCAAGTATCCAACTCTTGATTTTGGCTCAGGTCATGATCTCACAGTTTGTGGGATCGAGACCCATGTTGGGTTCTACGCTATCAGCGCAGAGCCTGCTTGGCACTCTCTGTCTCGCTCTCAAAATAAATAAATTAACTTTAAAAAATATATTAGGTTGGGGAGCTCGAGTCCTTACAACGAGGAAACTCCCGGCTGGATCCATTGGGTGCTCATGCCAAGCCACTCTTCCTGAGGTCATGCTCTCCTGATAGGAGCAAGAACTGGACGATAGTCAAGGAGTCAGGGAAGGTTATGATTGCGAGTTCTCCACGCAGAAACCCAGAGGATCAAGTTCTAATGTCACCACCCCCTTTCACCTCCATGAATGTATTTATTCACCTCCTGGATGGGAATTAGCTACTATCTGTCAAAACAACAACCAGCAGGATCCAAAATACACAGAGGACTAAGCGCTTACTACCCAGGGTATTTTGATAGTGGTTTATCTATATAATCTACATTCATTTTTTTTTTTCAAGGTTTAAATCCATGTCAAGATCTGTGCTAGCTGTCCATCTCTGATTGGCTCACCATTTTTGAATGTCAAGAGGCATTCCGATACAAAACTCTCCTCAAAGACATTTGTGAACACAACCTCAACAGACAAGGTTCCTATGCATTCTGTCTTATGCAAATATTGATGACCTACTGCATGCCAAGCACCTGACTAGGTGCTGCAGATACGATAAATAACCATCCTTGTGAAACTTATAATATGGTGGGATGCCAGACAAGTAAACATATGCTCATGGATGAGTATGGCATTCTCTACATAGGGGTTGACAAGGGACTAAGGAAGCCCCAAAGAAAGGGACCCTGGTCTTGGCTGGGGCTGAGGAGGCTTTTCTGAGAAGGCTTCCTGGAGGAAGCTGATTTTAAGCTGATTCTAAAGAGGGAGGGAAAAGCTAAATGGCAAAAAGGGCACACATGGAAAGTGTGAGTGTTTGGGTAAAGGGAACAGCAAGGGGGAAATCCTGGAGTTTACAGGGATAGCTAACATGTGTTGAAGGCTTACTATTTGCATGGCATTCTCCAAAGTTGTGTGTACCTATACATCCCCCCATAATAACTCTACAAAGTAGTTTTCTCACTTTATAAATGGGAGAACTGAGCCATAAAAAGTTTATAGAATTTACCCAAGGTCATTGAGCCAGTAATTAGAAGATGGTGGATTCAAGTTCAGGTTGACTGTTCCAGAGCCACCATGTTTAAGACAAACGCTGTACTGAATTCTTGTGGTGGTTTAGGGGAATTAAAGTGGTTTGGCGTGGTGAGGCTTGATGATGCTGCAGACATTAGCAGAGGCCCATACTTGAAGGTTCTTTTATAAGCAGTGCCCTTTTCCCCTGTGAGTACTAAAAATAAATATGAGTGTGGAAAGATGTGGCATTGGATGCCTTTGGAAGGAGCTGAATTTGTTTCATTTTGTTTTGCCCTAATTCCTTTTGTCAACTTCTCTGCACTAAGTACAGGAAAGAGTTACTTGATATAAATTGAGCAAAATATAACTCACTGGGCCTCAATAAGGTACAATAGGGTAATGTAATGACAACAATGCTCATAACGTAGCAATAGTAACCAGTGGGCACTTACGGAGCTGGCCTGGCAGCCTTTCTTCATCCTGGGCTTCTTAAAGGCTAGAACATTCTAAGTTCCATCTATGACCCAGTAGGTTGGGCATCAGTCCAGAAGGCCTCTCAGAAGTTGTTTGCTGCCAAGACCGTAGACCGGAAACCCTGTCCTCTTGCTTTAGGGGAGCTCTGTGGTCCCCCACAGCATCCCCTGCTCCTTAGCAACTCTGAGAACCTCTCCGCGATCATCTGATCTCACTTCCTAAACATAATGAGGGTACAATAAAGCCAAAAAAAAATAATAGGGATACTTTTCCGTCAAGTCTTAGAAATGAGCACGAAAGGGGGAGAGACTCCAATACCAGATATAATGAGAAATGTAATGGATGGATTTGAACGTAATGAGAAAGATAAATATACTCAACTTTTGTACTTTTGTAAGAACAAAAGAACTATATTTTAAAGAAAGTAAAAGTTCAGGTTATTTAACCCCCTCTCGGGGTACCATTCTACCTTTTATAAAATGGAGCTAAGCTAATGTCTTATCTCTACAAGGGGCTGGACCCACACTAAGGGAGCTTTTGAGGTCCCCAGCTCTAAGATCTAGGAGCTGACTGGCCTTTCATTAGTGCCCACCTTTGGCGGGGCATGGATGCCGTGGGAGAAGAACTGGTTGAAAGAGAGGCGGTCCTGTTGTCACTGTTATGACTAAGTTAGGAAATGAAGCAAGGAGCCTGAATGAGGACAAAGATGGTAGTTACCCTTCCTGGAGAGCTTGCTGAGCACCAGGCCCTGCACCAGGCATTGGGCTCGAGTGACATCACGGACAAACCCTGCAATGCGTTAGGACTGTGCCATTCTACGGATGAGGGGCGGAGGATCAGAGAGATTCAGTACCTTGCTCAAGGTTACATAACTGGCGGACGAGGCACCGGGGTCTGAACCTAGTCTGTTTTACTCTAAGGCTCACGTCTTTGGCCACAGGAAATAGTGTTTCTCAGCAGGTACTATGGGGCGACCTAACAAAGTATAAACTGAATTCATAAGAGTCACACAGAGGATGAAGAGAGTGATTCATGAAATGGTTATAAAAGAGAGAGAGAGGGGCACCTGGGTGGCTCAGTCGGTTAAGCGTCCGACTTTGGCTCAGGTCATGATCTCGCGGTCTGTGAGTTCGAGCCCCGTGTCGGGCTCTGTGCTGACAGCTCAGAGCCTGGAGCCTGTTTCAGATTCTGTGTCTCCCTCTCTCTCTGACCCTCCCCCGTTCATGCTCTGTCTCTCTCTATCTCAAAAATAAATAAATAAACATTAAAAAAAATTTAAAAAAATAAAATAAAATAGAATAAAAAATAAAAAAATAAAAGAGAGATGTGAAAGTAAACTTTATTTCTGCTTTAAATATACTATCTTTGGTATTGGGTTACCATCTATCAGATCAAATATTAAGATCTGCTTTTAGAGATGTATTTCTGATTTGATTCTAAGCATCTGAAATTCATCTCTACATCCATCTTATTTTAATTTTGCTTAAAGAATTGTGAAACGAAACAGAATGTTGTATTGAGAGAGGTCATTTAACCAAGATTAAACTCCTATGTCAATCCCGTATCTGAAACCACTTCAGAAATACAATACAGGGGGCTTCTGGCTGGCTCAGTCAGTGGAGCATGCAACTCTTGATCTCAGGGTTGTGAGTTTGAGCCCCACGTTGGGTGCAGAGATTACTAAAAATTATAGAGCTTATTAAAAATAAAATCTTTTTAAAAAAGAAATGTAATACTGTATTTTTTTGTATTAAAATTATAAAAATGGTGAATATAGTGCACTATAGCACATGGACCAAGCCAAATCCTGGGACTTAGAATGGAAGCATTGAGAATGTACAGATTTCCTTCCTTGTTACTTTCTCTTTCCTTCTTTCTTTCGTTCTTTTTTTCCAAAGAAGCTAATTGCACAGAATGCAAAACTCAAAATGCATAAATAAGGTATACGGAAAAGTATCCCTTCTACACTTGTTCCCCAGTTCCTTTCTCTGAAGGCAAACAGTGTTAACCCTGGTTTGCTTATCACTCTAGACATTGTATACATATTCAAACTTACTTGTCTGTGTTTGTGCAATCACTCCCTTTAAAAAAAAAAGTGAGAGCCTACTGTACACACTGTTCTCCCTTTGTTTTTCTAATCTAGCAATATATCTGGCATATATTGGTACGTAAAAAGCTTCCTCATTTTTTATGGCTGTACGAATAGTTCATGTAACCGCTTTCCTATTTGTAAACAGATTCTGTAGGCCAATGAGGATGTCTATAGGAAAAATGCCCAGGAGTGGAGTTGCTGGGTCAAGTGTAAGTGCATTTGTGAACTCGATAGATAGCCCTGAACTGCACTAATCTAAATGCCCCCAGCTCCCTTGGCAGGGCCCTGTCTATCCATGGCAATGCCCATTTTCCCACCTTCTCTCACCGACGCAGCACCATGGACTTGTTGATGATTGCTAATCTGATAGGTGAGAAAAGTATCTCTGTAGAGTTATACCTTGTATCTCTCTTCCTATGAGTGTTACTGAGCCAGAAGCGACAAGCGATGTCATTCTTCTTGGTGCCTCTCGGTTCGAGAAGCACATAGTCAGGAATGGCTAATTGCGTTCCGTTGGAAGGATTACTCTGAGGGAATCACAGAGGCACACAGTCACGTGGTCTCAATTGTCAGACGTTACAAAAGAGAAAAGAAGTCAAAAGCAAAACTCATCGTTTGCTGAAGAAAATACACACATCAATGGCAGAGAAAGTAATTTGTAAAAGGTGAGGCCTCAGGTGGTCAAAATTATGTTTCCTTGCCTTGCTCCTTAGATTTTTCTAGATGGGAGGAAAGCTCTTCAAAGAGTCGAGATTCCATTGGGAGAGGCTGGAGAATTAGCTGCCAGGCTCTGCCACCCTTAGACAAATCTTTGACAAATTCCTGCTTGGAGGATCCTGGGAAAAGACCTCACTTTCCTTTAAAAGGGTCTCAGGATCACTTTAAAGTCGGCAGTAAATCCCAAATGCTCCTAATTAGGCCTCTGTTTCGTTAATTGCTCTGGGAACTCCCTGGGAGAGAGTAGAAAGCCCTGGACCTGCCATGGTTTGGCTCTAAGTGTGTGTGACGGCCCGTTGAGAGCAGGACCCACGTCTTTGCTCCAAGCAGCTTGCCTCCTTGCAAGCTGCCCTCTGCCGCCCAGAGAGGCAGAGGGAGGGAGCCAGCTGGGCCTGAGAACAATACATTTAAGAGCAGCGTGCCCTGTTTCCTCCTGCCTGAAACAGGAATCTGGGGAAGGTTGCCTTTTAAGCACAGCCCTGTAAAACCTTCTTCTGCAAAGCCCTCGCTCGCTTACTGGGCTTTCTCACAAGCGCTGAAAGGGTACAGAATGCCCAGCCCTTTAAAAAAAAAGTCTGAATATGTGCTTTACCACCTCCCTTCTCATCCATACGGCCATCTCATTTCTAACAAAGCCACTGTTCTAGAACTGTTGAAGGAAAATCAAACAGCAGTTTGGGAAGCATTTTCATATATGTTCATACGCATTAGCATGTCGGCTCCTGGTTGGCAGAACCAGTATTTTGATTAGTTCCATTCTATCCAGGAGGACCCTGAAGTCCCCAGGGATTAGGGACATGCCCAAAGGACCCACAGACACAAGGAGTCTGAACTTAACCTGAAACCCATTTGATCATGTTACTCCTTTATGCTATTCTGAGGTCATAAAGCTCACTCATTTAAATATGTTAATTAGTTATTTCAATAAATGTTTATTAGTATCAACTATGTGTCAGCACCAGTTAAGATACTAACAATATAGCACCGAACAAAACACATAAGCTTCCTGCTGTCATGGAGCTGACATTCTAGTGGGTGAGATAAACGATAAACAAACACAAAAGATATGCCAGGTGATGATCTGCCGTGTAGTTTTTATTTTCCAAATCCTTTTCCTTTTGAGTGTGAAAAGGAGTTTTTATAGTTACTTTCGGACGATCATCAAGTAGGACTGTCTTGAGCAAACGTGGACATCTGTTCACCTTAGCTACGAGGAAAAATAAAGCTAATAAGGTCACAGAGTCCGGTGACACGTAAGCAAGAGCCGAGAAACCTAGATTCTTGGTTTGAATCATCCTTGGAGCTTGCAGCGCATTACCTTTGCTTAGTCACCCTGGTTGCTGGGGACCAGTTTTCTCCCACCCTGGAACCGTCATCGGCAATCAGCCACCTGTATCACCTGGGGGGATTCAAGGAGTTCTCTCCGCAAAGTAACGTCTCTCCATAGAGGAGTGATACACGGTCTAGAAACCTAGGTCCCACTCCCATCTTTTCCAGAAAGTAGCAGCATGTCCTCAGCACATTTATTCCTGTGGCTGAATTCCAGTCTTTCTACCCATCACCCTTTCACTCACCATTTACTAAACAACTGTATGTCCTCTCAACCGGGATGTGTTTCCCCATATTTGTAGAATGGGGATAGAAACACCTCCCCTACCTGCCTTGTCCATTTTCTAGGATTATAAATCACAGCTTAAAAAAAAAAAATTTTTTTTTAACGTTTTATTTATTTTTGAGAGAGAGAGAGCAAGATCAGGGGAGGCACAGAGAGAGAGAGGGAGACACAAAATCCAAAGCAGGCTCCAGGCTCTGAGCTGTCAGCACAGAGCCCGACGCAGGGCTCGAACCCAGGAACTGTGAGATCATGACCTGAGCGGAAGGCACTTAACTGACCGAGCCACCCAGGCGCCCCTCAATCACAGTTCTGAATGCTAAAGGATCCTGCGAGATACTCAGGGAAGCTTGGACTTCTCTGGGGAGTGGGGAAGAGTGAAAACAGTATTTCTTCAACATTACAGATGAGGTCAGAGGCCCTGGGTTCCACAGCCCGTGTGCAGGAGAGGGCACACACCTCCAGCTGGCAGTGCTGAGCTTTGCCAGCTATTCGCACAGCTTCCAAAACAGGGTTTCGCTGGAAGAATACTTTCACTGAAGTCATTTGTATTACACCCTTCTCCCAGACCTTAGGGTTGCTTTGCCTTTCCAAGTTGGAAAAGACTGACGTAGTCATCGATCCTCAAATGTAAACATCTCCGACAATCGAGGAAGATATTTTTGTCTTGCCTTGTTATGTCCACCGTTGCTTCTTTTTAAGTTTCTTTTTGAAATTTTATTATTTTATTTTATTTTATTTTATTTTATTTTAATTCTAGTATAGTTACCATACAGCGTTATAGTAGTTTCAGGTGAATCATGCAATGATTTAACCCTTCCATATGTTACCCCATCACAAGTGCCCTCCTTCAATCCCCATCACCTATTTCTGGTTGCTTCTTTCTGAAAACATGAACACCACGCAGGTTCCATCTTCTGGCACATCTACACTAAATTCCAAAGGCACCCGGATTACCACAAAGGAAATGCAAGAGCAGAAAGGCATTTTCACAGCAGGAAAGGGCTACACGTAAATGAACGTGTGACCAGGAGGTGAGTGTGTAGAGTGTGAGCGGGGTCTGCTCTCCGGGTTGAGTGAGGGTGAGCTCGCTGACCCAGCCTTCCCCTGAGGTCCTGTTTACCCAACAGGTTGATATTTTTCTCAGTTATTGGGAGGTGATAATGTGCTCCACATATGAAATTCATATCATTTGTGTTTGTCCTCCTTTGCCATTCGAAGGGTTGTGAGGGGCACCATTTTAAAATTAATTTGCTGGGTGTTCTGTCTATCTGTTAGGAACAGGAGGAAGCAAGCCTGGTCCGAGTATTTATCAGACACATGCCGCCCATCTGCCAGAGCTAGGTCGAGGAGGATTTGCTGTTAATCCTTCAGACCCATCTGTAGGGGGTTCAAAATGCTGACCAGGAAGCTAGACAAGATGAGGTTTATTTAATTAGAAAAACGGCTCTGGAGGTTACTGGAAATCACTCTGAAGAAGGAAGGGCTTTTGCTCACGTCACTCCTGCAGGGATGGGAATGGGCCGAAAGTGGGGAGAGCACAGAGATTGTTCTGTGTTGGGCTTGGGGTGGCTTGCTTTGTTTTTGAAATGGTGTGGCCCGGACAGGGGAGAAAGCTTCCTCCCTGTCGTGTCTGAGCCGGAACCAGCTTCAGCGTGGACAGTCGCACAGGAAGATCCCGTGTGGGACGCGATGCTGAGCGACGCAAGAGCAGCATTTGGTCTGCGAGTTTGGATACAGTTGAGAAAGGACTAAGGAGTCAGGCAGGACTAGGTGGGCGGCTGAATTCCTGGCACTTAGGCTAACCCTGCTAGAGGCTGAAAGCAGCTTGGGGCAAAAACTGTTACCTACACTTTAGTCTTCAAAATTCACTAGAAGGTTCTTGTAACTGAGGTTTATTGCCATTTGAGATGCATTTTTGAGGCAAGGGAAACGACAAAATTGCGTTTAAATTTTCCCCAATGGAAAAAAAATGACATCCGTTCAAAACAAAATAACCAGCAAGCGCACATTTCCTTTTTAGTATGAAAATATTATTAGCATAATTGGTTTCTGCAGGGCTGCCATTTGGGACAACTGGGCAGGGAAAATTGTGTGCCTTCCCCCCGCTTCTGATTGTTATTTCGTGGCAATATAAAACATGGCCATTTTCATCGAAGTGGGTCGAGATAAACGGTCCCCTCTCCGCTTAGGGCTTTTTGAAATGGTGTCCCTGTTGCTACCCAGATTCCTGGACACTGGTCTCCCAGGGAATCACATTTTTGAGGCTGAGTTTTTTTTTAAGGTTATCATCCAGGGACCAGAAACCAAAAGCTCACCTGGGGGTAGGTGTCCAATAAAAGCCACTGTTAGCTAGAAAGAACAAAACATTGATTTTAGCCATTGTCCACCAGAGGAGCATGAAGTTCTAGCCTATTCTCTGCACACCCTCTGCTTCTCCCGCACACTAGGGGAAGTGTGGTGTGCCCAGCGGAGTGGCCCGTCTTTGCAATTCACCTTCTACCTTCGAATTTCCCCGGGAATCCTTTTCTCTCCCACTTTGGGAACTCTGGCTGATAGGGGATGCCAGGAGTCCTGGGAACATTAGGAGGCAAATTCTCAGTTGTCCAAACGCAGCAACATAAAGATGACCAGAGCATGACCAGGAGGAAGGAGAGAGCCAAGCAATCCTTCTCCCCTAAACAGACCTGTCCAATGCATACTACACCTGCAGCATTTCAGCATTTTGATGTGGTGAACTGACCAGCAACTTCAGGGGAAAAACAGTCAATCAAGTTTGGGGAGTCATGTAGCCACTTAATTGCTCAAATTTCCCATTTCCTGCCATCTAACCAGTTATACTGGAATGTTTAAAAAAAAAAAAAAAGGCAGTAAAACTCAAAGGCTCTTCTGGTTGTTGACAATAAAATTAATTCTGCTGTAAAAGAGAAACTCTTTCCTCAGGTACAGGCTTTCTGCTTTCCCCGTTGAAATAGACTTCACTTCTTTTCATATCTGTAGGAAGGCATATTATATTGGTGTGTAAAAAAACTGAATGTTTTATCCCGAAGTATTGATGACTTATTGTATCGTTTAAGGAGGAACCCAAAATGTCTCTGAACAGCTGGCTGTGAGAAATATGATCTTCAATATCAGGTGAATACATGTTTGGAAACATGGCTTACGCTTAGTTTGTTAGATTGAATATCTCTCCTTTCATATAAGTTGAACAAAGTGAACTTGAGTGAGTGAAATATTTAGTATGGGCAATTCCTCACAGTAGCAGAGACTGTAGAAGATGGATTCGAATTTTTTTTTTCACCCAGAATTTCTCACTAATCTTCCTCTGCATAGATGTTTATTGAATATTGGGTAATTCTATGCATTCCTATTTTCTGGAGTTGTTTTAAACTTTCCCTATGATTGTAACTAGGTTGAAGGTATCACCAATAAGCTGAGAAGTATCAACTCAGCTATTTATCTTGGTGCTGGCCATACAGATCATGTAAATGATATTTTTTGGAGGCGGGGTGGGGTGCCTGGCTGGCTCAGTCAGTGGAGCATGAGACTCTTGATCTTGGGGTTGTGGGTTTGAGCCCCACATTGGGGATAGAGATTACTTAAAAATAAAATCTTTAAGGGGCACCTGGGTGCCTCAGTCGGTTAAGTGTCCAACTCTTGATTTTGGCTCAGGTCATGATCCCAGTGTCATGAGATCAAGCTCTGAGTTGGGCTCCGTGCTGAATGTGGAGCCTGCTTAAATCTCTCTCTCTCTCTCTCTCTCTCTCTCTCTCACTCCCTCTGTCCCTCTCCCTGACTCTCTCTAAAATAAAAAAGAAAAAATTAAAAAACTAAAAAGAAAGATTAAAAAAATAAAATCTTTAAAAATAAAAGATATTCTTTTTTAAAATGCCAAATCAATCATGAACCTTGCAAAGTCACAAAAATCACCATCTTACCACCAGAGAACACTTTCCATGAGGTGACTTTCCTTTTTGTTCCTGATCTTCAGGGCCTTCCACTGAGTTCTCTCGATCTCATGAAAGCCTAGAGCTTAAGGACAACACATTCTTTTTTTTCTTTTTTTAATGTTTATTTATTCTTGAGGGAGACAGAGTATGAGCAGGGGAGAGGCAGAGAGAGCGGGAGAGACAGAATCCAAAGCAGGCTCCAGACTCTGAGCTGTCAGCACAGAGTCTGATGCTGGGCTCAAACCCACAAATCGTGAGATCATGACCTGAGCCGAAGTCGGACCCTTAACCAACTGAACCACTCAGGCACCCCTTAAGGACAACACATTCTAACCAGCCTGGAGAAAATGGGAACTCTGGCCCACTGGGTGGGTGGGGCTTGTTGAGATGCAGTGAGGTCTGGCTGTCAGTGACTCTGCATTGGTAGGATGGTTCCTCTTGGCAATACTTTACTCGGACATTAACTAGTGAGCTTGGTGGCATCTGGAGGTTGCCAAAGTTTGAATTTAGACCAGGAGTACTCTTAATCTGGGCCCATGGTGGGCTTCAGAAGGCTCAGGGACTCCTAGGAATGTTAACCCTTGTGCATGCCTGCACATGTATATGTGTGTTTCTCAAGAGACGGATCATAGTTTCCATCAGATTCTCACAGCAGTCTCCAAAAATTAAAACAAATTTCAGTGCAAGAGGCAGTTCCCTGCACCATGCCCTCAGGTAAAGAACACTTGAGAAACCCAGGTGTGGTCTTCCCCCGCAAAGCCCAAGAGACCTTATTTTATCTGACTTCCAGGCCCTTATCACTGGTACCTGTATTCTCATATTTGCGTCTAAATAAGTTCTTTGTCTTCATTATCTTACCCCCTAAGACCTTTCTTTTACCAAGGTAATACCTTTGTATTTCCCCACCTTTGGCTATTTCTGATTCTTTCTGTTGATAATACACAAACTCTTTATTCACTGATCAATCATTCTGGAATCAGCCATTTGTATTCAAATTTAGATCTGCCACTTACTGACTGTGGGCCCTTGGGTAAATTAGCCTTCTTAAACCTCCTCTGAAAAGCCAAGATGATGATGGTAGGTAACCTCATAGGAGTATTGTGAGGGTTAAGTATGAGCATGACTGTGAAGTACCTGGTTCAATGCTGAGAATATTATGCCTTATCAATAACTGGTAAAAAAACAAAACAAAACAAAACAACCCTCATGCATTCTACAACTATTTAAGGACCACTGATGCCAGGCTAATTGTGCTACTTGAAATAATAGTGACTGAATAACAGATTGAGCACGTTGTTCTACTGGGCTTCTGGGCTTCCCAGTAAAAAAAACCTATGATCTGCAGCAGGATGCCACAAATTTGCAGCATTTGATGAACACTTCTTTAAAAAAAAAAAAAGAAATTTTTAATGTTTATTTATTTTTGAGACAGAGAGAGACAGAGCGCGAGCGGGGGAGGGGCAGAGAGAGAGGGAGACACAGAATCCGAGGCAGGCTCCAGGCTCTGAGCTGTCAGCACAGAGCCCGATGCGGGGCTCGAACCCACCAACCATGAGATCATGACCTGAGCCGAAGTCGGACGCTGAACCGACTGAGCCACCCAGGCGCCCCATGATGAACACTTCTTTGCCACTGTCCTGGCCTTCCTTCAACCGATAATCATAGTAGGACACCAGCCACAAAAATGGCAGCAGACACAGTGTTACTACATGGGGGGACCACGTAGTAAGCACTTTCCATGCATGGACTGGCTTAATCTTCACAGTATCCCTTTGAGATAGGAACTGTTAATCTCTTCATTTTGCAGGTGAGGAAATCAAGAGAGAGGAAAAATAACTGGTCCAAGTTCACACAGCCAGTAAGCGGTCGAGTCAGGTTTGAATCCAGCAATGTGGCTCCAGAGGTGGTGACCCGGCCTGTAGCATACCTAACAGTAGCCGAGTGAGAAGACTGAATAAGAATGTGCCCCCTCTCTCCTTTCGGCCATTCCTCCTTTAAAACCTGCTTCAAAACTCCTTTCCCCCATAGAGCCCTGCCTGACGTTATTTGTAGAATTTTGCAAGTCCTGACCCCTTGTTTGTACACCCCTGATTTATCCCCTTAATATGTCGTTTGCAAACGTTCAACTGTTTCTCTCCAGCTAGACTCAAATTCCTCAAGGACAATTCCTCAAGCAAATTCCTTGCTTACCCAGGGACTTTCTTGGTGTCTAGCTGAGGACTCTGCCCTTGGCAGATAAACATCTGTGGTGATACGCAGTTATTTGGAGACTCTGTTTTTCATTCGGTGAGTGTTTGTGAGCCAGGCCATCCCCAGCACTGGAGAAAGAGCAGTGGGAAAGGCTGGTGCTCAGGATGACTGTGACCTGCTGGGGAAAAGAAACACGGAGCAAGTGCTCCAAAGAAGGGCACACAGTTCTAGGATGGTCTACAGGAGATGCAATTCGACTTGGTCTAGGAGGTCAGGGAAGACTTCCTGGAGGAAGAGATGTTTTAGCTGAGACCTGAAGGATGGTAGTACTTACTCAGGTGAAGGAGCAGTGAGGAGTGCTGCCTGCAAAGGCTCTGTGGTTGGAGGGAGAAGCTGGGCGTGAGGAACGGGATGACCAGAGAGTAACCGGAGCCTGGCGTGAGTTGAGGTTGCAGTGGTCAGCAGGACCATGCAAACTGTGTCAGAGTTTGTGTTATGGAAAGTGCAAGAGAAACTACTGAAGGATTTTCAGCTGGGGGGGGAGATAATGGTACCTTGGACTCGGGCAGTGTGGTTAAAGGAGAGAAGTGAGCGTATTTGGCAGACGTTTGGAAGTGAGATGCAAAAGCTTTTGGGGATTGATTGTTTATGGGGAGTGGCAAGAACCATTTTTTTTAAAGGGAGACTTTTTTGTTTTTGAGTTTATTTATTTTGAGATAGAGCACAAGCAGTTGAGGGGCAGAGAGAGGGAGAGACAGAATCCCAAGCAGGCTTTGCGCCATCAGCACAGAGCCCAATGTGGGGCTCAAACTCATAAACTGTGATATCATGACCTGAACCGAAATCAAGAATCGGACACTTAACCTACTGAGCCACCCAGGTGCCCCTAGGAAGAACCATTTCTTTAAAAAAAGGCTTATTCATTTTTGAGGGAGAGCGTGTGAACGGGAGAGGGGCAGAGAGAGGGGAGGACAGAGGATCCGAAGCGAGCCTCATGCTGACAGCAGAGAGCCCTGTGCAGGGTTCAAAGTCAACAAACCTCAAGATCATATCCTGAGCCAAAGTCGGACGCTTAACCGGACTGAGCCATCCAGGTGCGCTGGGAAGAACCATTTTTCATTGAACGCTTTTATGTCCTGGCACCATTCTAAGAACTAATTCGTCTAATGTACACTGTAGCCCTGTGCAGTAAATGTATTATCTCCAATGCGTATATGGGAAAACTGAGGCACACGCCAGGTGCTTGGGGTCTAAGCCCTTCCTCTTGACCACTGTGCTTGAGTGCCCTCCATGTCTCAGTGGCTCCATGTATGAATGGAAACATCATTCAGTGAGATCTAAACAGTAGTAGAGGGCCTGCTGCAGGAGGCGGGCAGGGAAACTGGGGGTTTGGATTAGGACTTGTTGAATTTGAGTTCAAACGCATTGTAAACATCGAATTCATCTGACAGTCTTTCGCACCTTTTTCACCTGCTCCTCAGTCCCCAGATCCTTTTCTCAGATGTTACCTTCTCAACAAAGTTTACCCTACCCACTCTGTTTAAAATTATATCCTGCCCTATCTCCTTACACTGTGTCCCCACCTCCTATTTTCCACCCTTCAACATTTATCACCTGCTAATGTTTTACATATGTTACTTGTCAAATGTGTTGTTATTGTCTGTCTGTCCTTTGAGAATGTCAGCCGCTGCAGGGGAGAGAGCTTTGAAATTTGTCTAGAAGACTAAGGCTTATGTTTCTTTGTCAAAATCATGGAGATCATTTGTTGGAATAGGTCCATGAGCAACTTTGACTGATGTTACCTTAGTGGCTAATATTAAATTAGTTGATGAGGTCCATTTTGACACTTTGCCTTTTAGTTTTATGAGGAATGGCTACTGTCTCATGATAGGTAGTATTTGTTGAGCTTGTTAAGATGAAAAATTGGGCTTGTGTTTTCTCTTTTGCTCCCATTTTTCTTCCTTTATTCACATTGTATTGATGTGCTAACATCTTTAATATATTTAATACATTTAATATAAATAAGTAAAGCAAAGCTGGATCGGTGGTCTCTTCCTTTCTGCCCTGGTATCTGATGGATAAAATGAATGGTTCTCAGTTTAACCAAATATTGTCACGATTGGCACTTATTGGGGATTTTTGTCATGAACTGATGATGGTGATTCAATACCAGCCGGAGAATTTTAGTGGGATAGCAAAAGCACACGTTCATTATTCATTCTCCCAGATCCTCCAAGTTCTCTCACTATATTAAGTAAACCAGGAGAAAGTAAAATATTTAGCACTACGTTCTCGCAGCCCCTACTCCCCTTCTCCAAAGCCGCAATTAAACTATGGGCATTATGACCTTACAGTGAACAGGGTGGGTGCAACAGTTCTCTTTGAATATGTAAAGCCATAGTGGAGAGCATTATCCTGTTACCCAATATACTACATTCATGAAATCACATCATACATTTCTGCTGGAAATTAGTTCCTAGGAAAGAATTTCTCTTTAGTCAAGCGTGTGTGTGTGTGTGTGTGTGTGTGTGTGTGTGTGTTGTGTGTTGTGTGCACGTGCACAGGTTCGGTGAGGAAGGACATTCATGGAACCCAACATACTTTCCTCTTTGTTTTCGTTGCCTAGAGACTTAAAGCCCAAATCAATTTTCGGCAACACTAATTAACTCCTCTTACAGAGTTCCTGGAAGACCCATTTCCCTGCTTCCCCAGATGGTCTCCGTTCTGTTTCTATCTTTAATTGTTCCGTTTGATATGATGTTGCACACTGTAAGTCACCTGAAACCCTTTGTGGAAGATGTGAGACGCAATCTGAATTGTGGTCAGTTCTTCTGGTTTAGGCTCACATTTCTTGGAAGGGAATCGGAGAAATCTCTGGAAGCAATACTAACAGTGAAGGTAGACTTCTACTTTCCACTCTGGAAAATAAAGTGCTGAACACTTCCAATCCTTCACAACAGCCCTAACTTTCTGAATGTAGCTTTCTGCTCACAGCAAGCAAGTGCAAAGTCAGGGTTCTAACTGCAAGCTGCCACATTCGAATCCTGGGTACCGGAGGATAAGACGATGGTGTGTAGAGAGCCCCATGTTTTCCCAGGTGTACTAACTCAAGAAAGGGAGAACCCCAAGCTCCAGGCCCCTCCCTGGGGAGAGGACAGGGTGACATGAGCCCTGAGGCAAGGGCTCAACAAGGCACCCTCCACTGAACCCCTACTCTTGGTTCTCCCCTTCCATACCCTTATGAAAGGAAATAAAAAATAACCCTCCCTCCTCAAGTTAAGGAATAAAAGACCTCCCGATGACCCTTACCCCACAGGCTGGGGCCAGCATGGGGACTGTCCCCTAACCTCTCTCCAGCTTTGCTGGGTCCTAAGGAAGATAAGAGTTATCACGGAACTCTTAGGGGGTAGGGTTGGGATTTCCCTTTGAGATTCTCTACCCCATCTCCAAACGGTCTCCTTGTCCTCTGTGAATTACAAAAAGCAGATTTCCAGTAGAACCAGGCCCTGGGACCAGCCTCCATCCTCCTTGGGTCTCGACCTTCCTTCCCCCCCAAGCATCCCATCTCCCTACTTGGTTTGAATTTTCCCTTCACTGGATTTTAAATCTCAAACTCCAGTTCTCCCCCATCCCCCTTCATTTTTCTGTTTTTCTTTCTTTTTCCCTATATAGCATGGTATCATGTCGAGCCCACCATCCTGTACTTCAGCTATTAAGTTGTTGGCCATATTACACAGTGGATTTTGATTCGGATCAGTTAGAGCTAATAGCAATTTTCAGTAAAATATTAACCAAACACACACAAAAGTCACTCGTGTGGCTCCATCCTCCCCTTCAATAGGATTAATCGAGTTAGCTATTTACTCTCGCCACCACTCCAGTGTTTTCCCACCTTCCACTCCAAACAAGAAAATGACGCTAAATTCATTTAATACAAATTTATATTATTGTCTGAGGCATTTTAAGCAATGCTTAATTTAATTTCCTTGTTTGGAGTGTGGTATTGGAGAACAGGACCACAGTGTAATATAAAAATAGGATTCATGCATCCACCAGGCACCCGGCTATATTCTCCAGTGATTCACGAGAGCTCTGTTTACATTCAATTGCAATTCAAATGTGCCACATCATCTCTCTGTCCTGCAATTAAAAAAAAAAAAAAAAAAAAAAAAAAAGTCAGCCTCTGAAAGCAGATCATCCCGCTCCAGGCTGACAAAGTCCGAGGGCTTGACCTTCGGGCTGTGGTACAAGTCCTCTGATTTGATTAGACTTCTGACAGGTCAAATATCTTGACTGTTCACATCTCTTGGCCTAATAATCAGTTAGCTAGAATTCTAGTCCTTTATGCTCGGGGAGATGGAAATAACCTTTATTGAGCATCTAT
The DNA here is from genome assembly GCF_024362965.1 of Panthera pardus. Classification (NCBI taxonomy): domain Eukaryota; kingdom Metazoa; phylum Chordata; class Mammalia; order Carnivora; family Felidae; genus Panthera; species Panthera pardus. Next base: position 96,056,854 of record NW_026526810.1, on the reverse strand, counting down.
AATGTGCCAGGCATTAAAAAAAACCAACAGTGTCTCATTTTTAATCTCTTCGAAGTCCTGTGGGTAAATGGGGTTACCTACCTCCATTTTACATCTAAGAACAACGCGAGGAGAGAGGATATGTAATTTGTCCAAGGCCACATGGCCAGTAAGCGGACACTGTGTATACAGCCATATGCCCCCCAGTGCTGGCACTTTGCACTGTCTCCCAGGCCCAACTGCACAGGGTCACCCATTGTGGGGCAGAGTTTCTTAGCGAGGGGTTAGGAATGATGAGCTTCCGTCGGATCACTAATTCCCTGAAATGTTATATAAAATTTGTATGCTTGTGTACCTTTTGGAAGAGGACCCCCATAGCTTTTTTTTTTTTTTTTTTTTAATTCTGAAAGGCTACATGGTTTGAAAAATAAGTACCATTGCCTTGGGTTTTCCTTGAGGCCCAGTGACTGAGGGCTTGGGGGCAACCGATATACATGCTCCTCATTCTGCACTTGGATTTGCCCGGATACTTGAGGAACAATAATACATCAACAACCACCATTTGTTGAGGACCTACCATGAGCCAGCTGTCATCCATTGGAAGGGTTGGGGCAAGGCGGGGTAAGGGGACAGAGCATCCCTTTTAGAGACTTTCAATCCTACCTGGGTGGTAATAAGACCACAATGCCCTGCAGCTGCTGATTGAAGAAAATCTCCAGGCAGCTTAGATTTCTAATATGATGTTCTCTTCTTTGACCCCAGTGTTCCTGGCCCCTGACTGGAATAACCCCATCAAGCTTAATGGCTCTGTCACACACAGAGCAGGACAGTGGGAAGGAGAGAGGCAGGTGGGAGAATCAACAAGCTGGGCTTCCAGCTCCTTTTCTGCCATCAACTCCAAATGGCTTTAAGGAGAATACTCTTGTTACTATTAAAATACTCATCTCAGGGCACCTGGATGGCTCAGTTGGCTAAGCATCCTACTCTTGGTTTCGGCTAAGGTCATGATCTCATGGTTCATGGGCTTGAGCCCTGTGCTGGGTTCTGCAATGGTGGTGCAGAGCCTGCCTGGGATTCCCCTTCTCCTTCTCTCTCTTCCCCTCCCCTGCTTGTGTTCTTTCTCTCTCTCTCTCTCAAAATAAATAAATAAACCTAAAATAATGAAATTAATACCTACTTCCAACTCCACATCTTAAAAATCAACAAAACAAAACACAAAACAAACTTTAAAAATATGTGGGCATGAGTTAGGATGATCAAACTAATGAGATCCTAATTATTAAGATCAGGGAAGGCATCGGTAGGAGGTGACATTTGAAGATCTGAAAGGATTTCAATAGGCAGAAGACATTTTTGAAGCATGAAGAGCAGAGGGTTCTACAAAGGCATGGGAAGTCTGGGGTATACTTAGGTGATCAGCTGCTAAGGTCGCCTGGCTGGTAAGATTCCGCTGGGCCTACTGCTCCATTGGCACAAGGGCCAGATGGATTTACACGTCACCCCTCCTCAAGAGTCTGATTTATTTATTTATTTATTTATTTTAAAACTTTTTAATGTTTTATTTATTTTTGAGACAGAGAGAGAGCATGAACAGAGGAGGGGCAGAGAGAGAGGGAGACAGAGAATCCGAAGCCGGCTCCAGGCTCTGAGCTGTCAGCACAGAGCCCGATGCACGGCTCGAACTCACAAACTTTGAGATCGTGACCTGAGCCAAAGTCAGGCACTTAACCGACTGAGCCACCCAGGCGCCCCACAAGAGTCTGATTTAAAGACCTCAGATGAAGTTCGTGCTTTGAAACTTTTTAACCCCCCCCACCCCCACTGGAATTCTAATTTGTAGCCAAGGTGGGGGAACCACTGGGCTAGATGGTCTTCAGGTCCTCTCCAGCGCCTGAGAGATTTGTGCCCTTTCTTTCTTTCTTTCTTTTTTTTTTTAACATTTTATTTATTTTTGAGACAGGGAGAGACAGAGCATGAACAGGGGAGGGTCAGAGAGAGGGAGACACAGAATCTGAAACAGGCTCCAGGCTCCGAGCGGTCAGCACAGAGCCCGACGCGGGGCTCGAACTCACGGACCGTGAGATCATGACCTGAGCCGAAGTTGGCCGCTTAACTGACTGAGCCACCCAGGCGCCCCAGATTTGTGCCCTTTCTGATAAAGGTGACTTGGTTTGGAAACGTCGGGGGCTGGTTGTAATTGCTGAAAAGCTGATTTGAAGCCATTTGTCCTCAGGCAATGGGTCCCTGAATAACCCTGAAGGACTGCTGTAAGAGCAAGGCCCAAAGTCTAGATCCATCCATAACGTCGTCAATGAGTTAAGTGGGACTGGTAGGGACTGCCAGTGGGTAGTCCCACCCCATCCACATGGGGCAGCCTCTGTTTGACTGCCAACAGCTGCTGTTAAGTAGGGACATAGGCCTGGGTTTGTCAAATCTTGTGACCTTTCTTTTCTTTTTTTTTTTTTTTTTAATTTGAGAAAGAGAGAGAGTGAGAGTGAGTAGGGGAGAGACAGACAGAGAGGGGGACAGAGGATCCGAAGGTGGCTCTGCACTGACAGCAGTGAGCCCGATGTGGGGCTTGAACTCACAAACCTTGAGATCATGACCTGAGCTAAAGTTGGAGTCTCAACCGACTGAACCACCCAGGTGCCCCAGATCTTGTGACTTTTCTTTTTTTTTTTTTTTTTTTACTTTTTTTTTTCTTGGTTTTTTTTTTTTCTTTTTCTTGTGACTTTTCAAGAGAAGCCAGGAATCTGACAGGAGATCTTGATTTATGTTAGTAAAGAATTTATTATGTTAGTAAACAATTCAGATTTTGATAAAACACGACGGCAAGCCCGATTCAATCAGTAGGTCTTTGGTTTAATCACTCTGGTTTAGAGTTGTCATCATTAGAACTGGCTTTAAATTTTATTAAGCGATTGCTACTGGACAAATAATCTTTAGAGAGACAATGCTTTTGTTGACTTCATATATTTTGGGGTTTTTTTTTACTGTAATATTGGGCTGAGAAGACATTAAAAAGCTTCCATGTGCATTTATCAATTAATGATCAATATTGTTTTATCTATGCTCACCCCATCCCATATTATTTTGAAGCAAATCTCAGATATCATATTATCTCATCCATAAATATTTAAACATAACCACAATACAATTATCACACCTAAAAATTAACAAGTATTTCTGAACAATATCCAGTCAATGTTCAATTTCCAATCATCTCAAAATGTCGTAACTAAAAAAAAAAAAAAATCCAGTTTGTTTGAATCAGAATCCAAATAAAGGCCACACATGGCAGTTGGTTGATATGCTTATGTTTGCTTTTGATATTGTTTTTTGCATGTTGATTTTGCTGAATTGGCTATTATTAATGTGTTTGTGTGGAACCTTCCGCTAAAGGATTTGTAAAAATGTAATGAAGGTTTGCAAGGCCATGCTCTGTGATTATATTAGAAGTTAGTTTGATATAGTAAGTCTTACAAACAGCTAAATTCTGTCAAAGAAAAATCCATTTTTAATGCATGATTGAATATTGATAATTAATGGGAACTATGAGGAAGTCATATGCAAAGATTAATTACCAACTGAGCTCTGAGAACATTTTTCTTCCTTTGTAATCTCACCTCCTGAGAGAAATAGTCTATATTGGTCCTAGAGTGAATTGACAGATATGTCCAGAAAGAAAAGCCACAGACTTTAATCTTTATTGGTCATGCTTAATTGGATGTACTATTATTTTTTATTTGCAGAGACAATATTTTTCTGTTAATTCTTTTTGTAATGCTGGAATGGGAAGGTGGGGGTCCTGAGGCTTTCTCACCATACTGGATGTATGAGGTTAGGAGTATTGGGCTTCTGAATATTGAGCTGTGTTGGAAGTTGTTGGAACTCAACTCTTTACAATGGAAAATCTAATTGTCCCAACCACGGTCATCTTCTATAGGCCAGCTTTCGCCGTAGCGGTCACTGAAGTCTGACCAAAAGTGATGCCCTGGGCTTTCCTCTTCAAAAAGTAACTTGAGTAGAACTTACCCCTGAAATCCGAGTGCATTAAAAGGAGGGAAAATACTGTGAGCCCGTCAAGTAAAAAGCCAGACAGGCATGGCTGTTTGCCCCTAGCGGTGGGCATTCCATTTGTACAGCTACCTAGACTTCTGTTCAGTGGCGTCCACAGGCCAGTCTATGACTGGCAGCAGCTCAGATTCAGTTTACAAAGGTGGCTGGTGGCCGGTGGCTAATTACACGTTTGATGAACTTGTTGTTAAGACAATGCCGCATGTGTCCTCCCCCGGCTGCAAACTGCCAGGTTACTGGAGCGTTTCCTGTGTGGATACTAATTACGCCTAATTTGGTCCTGAGCTTTCCTCATTTGTCTTTCTGTCACAAAGTTTGTGGTTACAAATCGCTCATGTTGACTGGGAGTGAGGCTAAATTTCTGATGGTTCACACATGTAATAAAGCCATTCACACAACCAGCGGTGTTCAGCTGACTTTACAAAACACAGAACATCCATGGTTATTTACATCCCTGAGAAAAGTTTGCTCTCTCCAGGTACTTGTTTTCACAATGGACTAATCACCTGAAAAACAGACAGAGAGCTTCCAAATGTGACACCGTGTAGCAAGGACAGCCACACGCTACCTGAGAAGGGACAGACATTAAGTTCTTTGGGGGGTGTGCATTAGCCCCACACAGGTGGGGTGGAGGGTGACCTTGCTTCCCAGGGGGTGGGGGAGATGCCCCCCCCGTTGTTCTCTCCAGGGTCACCCCTGCCTGAGAGACCCTGGAGAAGAGGGACTCGCTTGTCTATAGAAAATGGCAGGCAGCCCCTTAGCAGCAACTTCCTGAGCCAGAAAGTTCTTCCAGGCTGGGAGCCCCACGACCAGCTGGGTTCCTGTCTCCGGCTGCTGGGCACACAGGCAAGAACTGAGGCCCTCAGGCCCTTAGGTTGGGGGCCTCTTGATCTTCTTCACATGTACCTGAAGGTTTTTGCCAGGAGCCTGATTAAGACCCCGACTCTCAAATATTTTTCTCCGACGACAACTCTAATATAGTATTTCCTCTTCCCAGAAAAGAGACTGTGAGCACCCCGCAGCAGGAGGAAGGCCCCGGTTCCAAGCCTGAGACTAAGGGTCCTGTGTGATGAAGAAGGGGAGGGACGGAGATGAGGAAGCGGCAGGCGAGGACAGAGGTGAAGACGGATGTCCTTGCCGGTGTGGCTGTGGGGATGGGGTGGGAGGGCGTGAAACAGACGGATTGAGGTGAAAGGGTCCCTCCAGAGCTGACCTGGCTGCAGGGAGCATGAGCAGTATTGGGCAGGTGCCGCAAGGCCTGATCCTGCCGAGGGAAGGAATAGGCAGTTGAGGACCGCCCCACATCCACTGCTCTGTCCTTGCCAGGTCTCCGAGCTGGGCCCCAGGTTGCCATCTTTCTCTGTCTTTAAGGAACTGTAAGTATCTGGGAGCTTAGCCATGGACTGGAGAACTCCCTTTGAGAAGGGCCTTTGGTGCTGTCTTCCCATCGGCTAAATCCCTAGATGTTTTCGCGAGATATGTTGAGTCAGTAATGTACAAACTCTTAAGTGGCTCTGAACTGATTTTATTTGGACTCGTGGGGTGGTCTGTTTCCCCAAGAGATGGAGGTGATCTTTGCTGCTCTATCAAAAAGCCTTCTGTGCGACCACAAAAGTCAGAAATCAGAGGGGTCTAAGGTTTCCCCAGCTGCCCTCGTTAGCATAACCAGGAAAAGACAGTTCCCTTGCTGCATAGAGGTAGCCCGTCTCTCAATAGGTGGTCACGATCCATACAAAGCAACTAGAGTCATCCACATTACACTAGAAATAAGAAAACTAATCCTGTTAACTAATAACCCGGATAAAGTCAACATCCCTGGCCGTAAAGATTAGCCAAGTGGCCACTCACAAGGTCGTGGAGGAAAGCTCAGACGGTCTTGTTTTCCCTTAAGAATGGCAAAGGCCAGGTGACATTAAGGTCTGTGATTGTCCCTCTCAGGTCTTTATCTGATTCCACTGAAATATGGATCATAACTAGATATAACATCAAGCAAGTTCAAGCCACAATGGCTCTTTGTATCAAGTGTTTTTCTCCAGGCTAATTTTGGTGAGGACTACCACTTATCTTGGAATTGGAATTGAATCAGCAAAGATCAACCTTGCTTTCTTTAAAAAGCACGATGCAAAGTTGCTGTGGTGTTTTCCTTTGGGTTTAATCCATCTTGAGATGGTGCAGGGGTGACTGGATGACCTCCCAAGGCTTTCTCTGTTTGTGGCCCTGCTAGATCCATTCTGTTTCCTCATCTGCTAGATGGGGAGAGAACAATCTCCTTTATACTGCAGAAAATGCATTGCGAGCCTGAATTTGACATTGCCTTTCAATTCCAGGATTTTCTGCCACTTCCTAACTGCTTGAGTGTGGACAGTACCCCAAAGTCTCTATGAGTTTGGTTTCTTCCTCCATGTAAAAGTCAATTCTTGCCTCACAGATGTGTTGTGCGGATCAAATGATAATGGGTAGAATAAAGCTCTTAGCAGGCGTGCCTGGGTGGCTCAGTCGGTTAAGTGTCCAACTTTGGCTCAGGTCATGATCTCATGGTTCTAGGTTCGAGCCCCGCGTCGGACCCTGTGCTGACAGCTCAGAGCCTGGTGCCTGCTTCAGATTCTGTGTGTGTGTGTCTCTCTCTCTGCCCCTCCCCTGCTTATGCTGTCTCTCAAAAATAAATAAACATTTAAAAAATTAACAAAAAATAAAAAGCTGTTAGCAGCCTGTAGCCCTCAAAACACAGCCACCAGAACTTTGTCAGTGACTGAGCCAGACGCAGTGCTCCAGCCCTGCTTCCCAGAAGGGATCCCTTGTTGAGACATTCAGATTCGTTCTGCCCACTGAGAAGCCTCCGGGGTGCCCTGGTTCCTTGTCCTCACTGAGGCAGAAGAGAGAATCCAACCCAATGCCCATAAAATTGGATGCTCCTCAAAAACACTGTTATTGTTCTCGCTCCACCCTCTCCAGCCCTGTTCCACATAAAAACTTCAGTTCCCAGGTTGTTTCAAGTTCTCCCGAGTGTCGGAGGCAAGGCCTGCAGCTTGCGGACCCTCTCGGCAAACAGGTTACTATTTTTCCTGGAAAGCCTGTCCTGGTGTGGAGCAGACTCAAAGCCCAAGGGGTGAAGGCAGGGGTATGAATGGATGGATGGCAGTGGGGTTGGCGGGACGATGGTCAGCCTGGGCACTCGTTTGCTGGATGGGCCCCCCCAGCCGATTCTCGGTTGCAGCTGCCTTGGGAGTACCTCCCACAGGCTGTCATCTTCAATAGCACACCCCATATGTTCATTGTCGCCTGGCTTTTCCATGAAAATGTGCTGCAGGCGGAAATCTGGCATGGTTGTCTCAAGCCAAGAAGAAGCTTTTATTTTTCCCTTTTGACAAAATTTTTAAATCATCGTCATTCAGTCGATTTGACCCAGGAAAGTTATCTCAAAGTAGAGCTCCACCCCAAAGTAGAGCCCCGCCCCACCCAATCTTCTGGGGGTGCAGGCGCCAGGAACAACTTCTCTAAGATGACCTCAGACTACCCTTCTGGGACGGAGCCTTTAGGAGCTCCGCCCACAGCCTGTCCCGAGCACACTGGTATTCTCTCCTTGGTGGCAAACATCATAACCTTCCTCTTGGCATCATTTTATTTTATTTATTCTGTGCCCAGAACTTCCCTGGGCTCTCATGAGAATCTTACAAGCAGAGAGAAAACAACCTCTGTATGGTGTAGACAGCATAAAAAAGGACCGGGGAGAATGAGGGATGTCTGAAGCCCTTAAATCTCATGCCAAATTGCTAAGAAGTTACCATTTTTGCTGGGAAAATTACAGACACGGAGAACCAAATAGAAAAATTTTTCTTCAGTGCAGAAAGGTAAAGTTTGCGTTTTTGTGTTTGATCAAAGGAAATTCCACTGCCAAACGAGAGCCCTTGAAAATGCCCTGTAGGCTACTTTCATTAGAAAGAAATTTATTGATAATTAAGAGCAAATTTTAGGAGAGCCTTTACTCTTAGGTTAAATTTTAATTAATCTTACTGTCCATTCATTGATTCATTCATCAGATATTATCGAGTGTCCTATATGCCAAGTTCTCACTGAGAAAATTTATATGGTTCTTTTCTGATGTTCTCCTTGGTAATCTTATAATTTTATATTTTGAGAGCATCTTACAAAATGCAGTTCTTATCATGAAAATTCATTCTCTGATGCTTAGAACTTTCCTTAGGAAGCTGAGATGCCAGAGAGAACCCATCACGCTGGAGCCTAGTTCGCATTGCTGAGATCAGAGTTGGAACTCTCTACCTTGACTCTCTTGGGACCGAAGTGGAAGACAGGTAGGGAAAACACTTTTCTTGTGTACCCATTATAGATCAGATGCTTCACAAAAATAATCTTATTTAATTTTAATTTTCACAACCGATAGGTAGATAAGATTTCCATTTTGTAGTTCAGAACACTGAGGCTGGGATGGCTGATGAAATTTGTACAGTCAATTAACTGTACAATTAATTTGCTAACCTTTACTGCCTTTCAGCCACATCACCCATTTCATGAGTCCATATTTATTGAGTGCCTATTGTTTACTAGGCGCAGTTCCAGGCACTAAGGATAAGTCACCGTCCTCATGGGGTTCCCAAGCCTGTGGTTGCAAAGACAGTAAACAAACTTGGTGAGATGCTTGGGGTGGCCACAGGGAGATGAAGAAAGAGGAAGCAAGTGAAGGGATGGGGAACGAGAGGCTGGGGCGACCCTGCCACGAACGAGCATCTCTGTGGCAGAGCACAGAGTCTCCAATCTGTTCCCGGATGAGAAGAAGGGAATGAGCACACACGTTGGCACCTGCAGTGAGTGGAAGGCTGCCCGTGAGGGTGGTGAGAAGGGAGGAGGAACAAGGAACTGAAGGAAAATTTGTAAAGAGGTGTTTTTCCTTGGGCTTTGGTCCATTTCTCTCTGTATGTCCTCTTTCAACTCTGTAATGACCACCTGGCCCAGTTAGTCTTTTCTCATCTGCACCCGTGAGCTTTGCTGTATACCCTGTACCTCCTGGGCGAGTCTGCTCTGAAGGTTGTAGATATCACCCCCTGTCCCACCCATCCCTCCCAGTCCCTTGGATGTCACCATTTCCTAGTGACCTTGACTTGTCTCCTTGATAGTGTACCCATTCTGTGTTTCAATCCTCCAGGGCCCATGAAGGAATGAGAGAGTTAATTTTTTTCTATACAGTTAGCTTATTTTGCATTTGCAATTACATTTTGATAAACTGCAAATATGCCTAATGTCGACGTGCCCCAGGACCTCTTCTTATCTTCACCTTCCCCTCCTTGGTGATCTCATCCAGTTTCAAGGCTTTAAAGACATCTCTATATAGATGACTCTTGAATTGACAACCATGCCCTCTGCCTGTCTGATTTTTCCACTGGGATGTCCAATAGACATCTCAAAATGAAGACTGTATGCCCAAGCCCCAGTTTCCATCTACAGTCTTCTCCGTGCAAGTATATGGTAACTTTATTGTCCCAGCTGCTCAGAACAGCAAATTGGGGCCATCCTTTACTCTTCCTTTGTCCTCACATCTGAAAAGGATTGGTTCTCCTTCAAATAGATCCAGAATTCAACCTTCCCTCAGCTACCACTCTAGCCTAAGCCACCATCCACCCTATCCTGCTTTGGCTGTTCCAATAAGCTTCCAATAAGTTCCAATTCTCCTTGTGATCTACTCTTAACAGCCAGAGTGATCTTGTTAAAAAAGCAAATCACATCATCTGGCTCCTCGGTTTATACCCTCCCACGGCTCCTACTTTACTGGAGGAGTCAAGCGGGAAACTGTTCTCTTCACCTCTGCTTCTCTGGATAAAACAGAAACAAGCCCTGCTTGCTCTAGGCCCCTTCTCTTGCGTTTTCCCTCCAGCTCCTGTGGGGGGGGGGGGGGGTGGGTGCAGGGGCTCCTAATGTTTACAAGGCCACACCCAGCTGCAAAGTTATCCTCACATGCTAATCAGTTGGTCATTTTAAATTTGGTCAAGGTTAGATTTGTTAAGAAAGGTCTTCCCCAGATCCTAGAACTCTCCTCACTAGCCCTGGAAGATAAGACCTTGTAGTGGCTTTATCTAAGGAGAGATTGTCCCCTTTGTCCCCACCCCCCGACCCCCACCGGTGGCTGTTCTGTCGCCACAGGGCAGGTCAGGGCCCACACCCACAGGAAATGCCTATTTGTTTCAAGTAACATTTAACTCAGCAGCTTTCTTCTACTTGGGCCTGCAACTCCTTTTTCTCCCTTTTTTTCCCCCTTTAAGAAAACTAAGTCCATTTTAATTTTATGGGCTTGACAGAACTAGGACAATAGGACAATGTTTCCTCGGATCAAAATTTTTTGTGAGAATTTTTTTGGCAGAATCAGTGTTTGCAAGAAGCAGATAAAACTTGACTGTTGGAGAACCTCGCCGTAGCAAGCAGCTGCCTGCCAGCAAATCTTCAGTTAACAACAGAGCTGGAGTCATTGTTAGCCAGGTAGGAGAGATGGGGGGTGGGGGGGCGGGGAGAGAAAGCCCTAGAGCTTCCTTGTTAGGCTCTAAATGAATTGGTTGTTTAGCAATTACCGTAAGACAGCAGATCTGGGTACATGAGCTCTCTAAAGATAACATCTCAACTTGGTTTGCCTTCCTTACACAACATGGGTGCATATGCATCAAGGAAGCCCCACAGCCCCGAGATATTTTATTCACCTCACACTCGGAGGAGTTCACTGACTGGAATTCAATAGAAACTGTTCTCTGTGTGAAAGTAATTTCAGAAAGTAATCTAGTTTATGGAAATGAAAGGCATCAAAACACAAAAAAACACTGTTTCTCTACAAGTGCTTTGCCTCAAATATTTGACATGGAAATTTGTATAATCCCTCTGGGGGCACGTGGGTTTCACCAGTGTTAACATCTTTTGAAATGAATTTCACAAATGTTTATTTGCCGTGCCAGGCTGACAAATAATTTAGAATATCGAGGCATCTGACCGGAATCAACCTTGATACGGATCTCAGATGATTGTGGAGGTTAAAAGGTGTGAATTGTAATTGGGCATTGGGGTGACATCACTTTCAAACACTGCCCCGGGGAGCAAAGGTGTCACTTAACTCCTCTGGGTCCCCAGGTCTCCCTGTCAGGTGATGCCCTTCAGTAATGACAATGGATCATCCGCTGACATGTTCTGTTTTATTTTTCACGTAGGAAACCAGTCTTTTTGCACCTGTCTGGAGGGAGGGCAGAGGAAGAAACTGAAGCAGTGGGCAGGCTCAGGTCTGATGTGGGCAAAATCAGAAATGGGGTGAAATGGGGTGGTCCTTAAGAAATGAGTAGGCACAAGATGAGCCCGAGGAAGACAGGGTTTGGGTTTGAAGAGACTCAGGGAAGAGCAAGAGAGAGGGAAGGTTATGTGTTCCATCGTCTGAACCTGGAATGCTCTTTTCTTCCTTTGGGAGAGCACTGGCTTGTCATTTTAGAGGATCTCCTGTGGTCCCATGAGAACCCTTTTTCCTCACGAAGGCCCTTCCTTGGAGCCATGGGTCCAAGGCTCTTTGGCCCAGCCTCCTTGCCTCACGGTTGACCTTCTCAGTCTCAATGATCACTAAATGCTGATGCCTGGACCCGGGCCAGAGCAGGGTCTGCTGGACCAGGGAGACCTCAAGCAGGGGTCTGCGGACCCTACAGAGTGGTGGACACCACAGGTGGGACAGCGAGCTTCTGGTTTTACAACACCTCCGTCCTGTGACCTCTCTTTCCAAGTGTGCCCTGACACCCAGCCTGCTGCCTGTAAGACACCTCCAGGGGGAGGCCCCATGAGCCCCTCAAACTCTGTGGCTTCCATGCAAGCCTGTTCCTCCTCTTCCTGAATTTCCATCTCTGTTGATGATACCAGTCATCAAGTCTAGAAACCTCAGCAAGGCCAGTGATTCGTACCTTCCCCTCTGCTCCTCCTCTATCCGGTCACTTGCTGAGTTCTGTTGACTCAGCCTCTAGTATTGCATTCTATCTACAGTACTATTCAACAGGGCACAGTGGATGAGACAGTCCTTCATTTTGTGGGACTGTCCTATGGACTGCAGGTCATTTAACATTTCTGACCCTGCCCACCAAATGCTAGCAGTGCCTGCCTGTCACTGTGGCAGAAACAGCCCTAGACATTCCCAAGTGTCCCCCAGGCTCAGTGTCATCCCAGTTGAGAAACACGGGAACTTCTCTTCTGTCACTACCTGGGATTCTGACAGTTTTGCTTTTCATCTGAGATGCTGGATGTGGGATGATCTAATTGGCCTCCTCACTCTTAATCTCTCCCTTCCCCAAGCCGTTTTGCACGAAGCCGTTGAATAATGTTTCTAAAGCGCAGCTCTGATCACATTACTCCCTGTTCAGATCATTTAGTGGCGCTCTATGCCTGTGAATGAAATCTAACGCCTGAGCCTTGAATTCAAAACTCTGAATTTCCAGACTCTAATTAAGGCCCAGTCGGCCTTAATATCCCTCTCTACTGCTTCCTTTTCCAGACCCTTATGTTCCCAAAGGAATGGTGAGCGACTAAATGCATATTTGACCAGAGCGCCAGTGTCTTTTTGCAAACACAGCCAACAGTGGAGGATTTGCAGGGCGGCCTGTTTAATGCCGCATCATAAACCACTAACAACTCAGTGACTTAAAACATCGACCAACTTTATTTTTATTGTAAGTCTTTGGATCAGGAGTCTGGGCAGGGTTCTGCTGGGTGATTTGTTTGTTCTAGTGGTATCAGCTGGGATACTTGGCGGGTTAGTGCCTGGTTTGAAGAACACAAGACGGCATCACTTGGCACGTCCTGGTACCTCAGTGTCGACATCTGGCAGGATGGACTCAGCTGGATCCCTCTCTTCCATGGAGTCCCACTCTCCAGAAAGGGAGTGGGATTTTTTTTTTCCATGGTGGCTCAAAGCTCTAGAGGAAGGAAGCAGAAACTGCAGTCCTCTTAAAGGCTGGACCCAGCATTGGCCGAGCAGTCATCGAGCCTGCCCGGACTCAAAGGGTGGGGTGCCCGGAGGGCCAGGGGTGCAGACAACCTGGCGGGAGAAGTCTTGAGGATTTGCAGCTCACTCTAATCCTTCACGACAGGGTCGATTAAACTGTACGGGTATAACAGCACAGATGTCAATCTGTGGCTTCCACTTTTACGATTCTGTAAATTTCTTTCGGACACTGTTGTCAGCCTAGCCCTGAAGCGGAACACATCCGCCCTTCTGTCCCTATTTAACCTCTGTCCTCTGGCGAGGCTCCCTGATTCTGGCCTACTCTCATCTTTGGCTTTGGAAAACCTTTCATCAGTGAGGCGTCATGGCCTCGCCCAGGACCACCGCTGGACAGCAGGGTCCAGAGCAGCTCTGCCCGGTAGAAATATAACGTAAGCCACTTGAATTACTTTACGTTTCTCTTTTTTTTTTTAATGTTTATTTTTATTTCTGAGAGAGAGAGAGAGAGAGATGGAGCATGAACAGGGGAGAGGCAAAGAGAGAGAGGGGGACACCGAATCCAAAGCAGGCTCCAGGTTCTGAGCGGTCAGCACAGAGCCGGACGCGGGGCTCGAACTCGTGAACGGAGAGATCATGACCTGAGTGGAAGTTGGATGCCCAACCGACTGAGCCACCCAGGCATCCCTAATTACTTTACATTTCTTACTAGCCACATTACAAAGTAAAAAGAGAGGTGCCTGGTGGGCTTAGTCGGGAGAATGTGACTCTTGATGTCTTGGGTTACCCCGAGTTGGGTGTAGAGATTACTTAAAAATAAAATCTTAAAAATAAATAAATAAACAAATAAATCGTAATAAGAAACAGGTTAAATCAATCATACATTTTATTGAGGTCCCTGGGTGACTCGGTTGGTTAAGCGTCCAACTCTTGTTTTTAGCTCAGGTCATGATCTCACGGCTGGTGAGCTCGAGCCCCAAGTTGGGCTCCACGCTGCCAGGGCAGAGCCTGCTTGGGCTTCTCTCTCCTTCCGTCTCTCTGTGTCCCTCCTTCCCCAAAATAAATAAATAAAACTTAAAAAAAGTAGAATACAATTTATTTGCCCTGTTATATGAAGAAGTGATCATTTCAACATGTAATCACTAAATAATAAAATTATTGAGATATTTTACATTCTTTTTTCATATGGTGTCTTCCAGTGGGTATACACATACAGACCATCCTGATTCAGTCTGGTTCAGTCCTGCCTCGTCTCGAGTGCTCAACAGCTACAGGTGGCTGGTGGCTACCACAGTGGACAGCACTGGTCTAAAGCTCTGTCACTCTGATTTGTCCCCTCCTCATCCTGTTAGGGAAAAATCTGTTATATGATGGCAGACGGGACTGATAAGGGAATTTCAGTCCCTGCCTAAAGACCTCCCTTCCGGTTCTTCCCACCCTGCTTGCCTCAGGCGCCAAATTACTACTCTTGAGGGATGCAGAAGTAACAGACTATAAATTGTCCCCTCTGTTGATGCTCTGGGCTCAGACCTCCGGAGAATGATCTCCTCTGAGCCTGCCAGTGTAAAATAAACCTCCTGCCTTCCAAGATCTCCGAGTGCCGCTTGGTTCTTCTGCCGGGTGATCCAGACCAGTTTCCGTAACAATCCTACCAAAAAAATAACAACAAAAACCCCTACCCTACAAGTGGACTCATGCTAGAATAAACACTCAGGCATCCTTAAAGGGGACAAGCCACCCAAAGGGTCCAGATGAAGGAAAATTCTCCACTGACATCTAGGTGGGAGTGGGATAGACTGAGGGCTGTTATACCTTTTTCTGCAAGCTGCAGACCCATCACCTTCTCAGTGGTTGTCTTTCCAAGCCAGATCCTCAGTCTCTCTATCTTAAGCAAAGCACTCTACATAAAAATTCAGATTTGCTAAGGAGCTAAGTGGCTATTCAATTTAAATAAGAGTCTGCTTTACCAAAGGATTCACTTCAGAATTGCTTAAGCTAGAGCATTTCTCTCGTGTATTCCAAATACATCCATTTAATTTTAAAAGATTTAATCACATTTCACCGACATCTATTGAATGAAATAAATTATCCCTACACATGAAGGCTTCCTGAAAGTTGATTTTGGGGATGAGCAGGAGCAGAGAGGAAATACTCTAGAATGTGAGGGCTGTAACTTTGAGCTCACAGAATCTTGTCCACAGTTGGCACGTGCATGCACCTGGGCCGACCCTCCTCATGGGAGACAGCATGATGGCCTGCTTTGGAGATAG
The DNA here is from genome assembly GCF_024362965.1 of Panthera pardus. NCBI lineage: Eukaryota > Metazoa > Chordata > Mammalia > Carnivora > Felidae > Panthera > Panthera pardus. The sequence continues at coordinate 96,041,572 of NW_026526810.1, read as the reverse complement.
TCCAGTGTGGCCCCAGGCACCTTGTCTACCCCGCTGTCTAGGCAGCTGCTAACCAATAGACCTGCGGCAGCAGTGAGGTGAAATCTGCTATCTTTGTTCTTACATAACACCAAGGGCAGCTGTGGGATTACCTGCTGGACCTCTCCTCTGGTAAATTTCTACTCTGAAATTTACCTGGGCCCCCATTCAGGGTTGATTGGTCTACAGTGGGCACCTCACTTAATCCAGGAGACCACGAGAGCAAGTCAGCGAGTCTCTCTGGTGGCTGAAGCTATGGCACAGAAAACTCAGGTGCCTGGGCTCTGCTTTTCCACCAGGCTGGGGGATGACCCCTCATTTGTTCAACTCTCCTTTGGTTTCCACGACACCACGGTAACCATCTGTTATCTTTCTGAGGAATGAGTGTGACTTGACTTCTCTCATTTGTGAGCCTGAAGTCATAACTGATACATAGGGCCAACTTCATGGGTCTGAGACCTGGGCCTTCACACGAGGCCTGTCCTTACAAAGGCACTGTGCTTGGTTTAATGTTCTGCTGTCGCCATCTTGAAATCCTTAATTTTTGAATAGGGGGCCGTGCATTTTTACCTTGTATTGAGCCCCACAAATTGTGTAGCAGGTCTTAAGAATATACCTTTGTTTCATAAGACGAGGTAATTGAGACTGCAATGAGGTCAGTAATTCATCTAAAGTCACAGACCTGGGTACAGCATCCACGTTCAGTCCGGTGGCGTCCAAGTTGGGACCGAGAAACTGACATAAACAGGTGATGAGGGGGAGAGGGAAATAATTTTTATTTCTGTCACTTTTTCCATGACGCAGAAGCTCCCTAACCCCAAATCTTAATGACCAGTTTTGCTTCTCAGTTTCCCACAAATAAGCAGGAGAAAGGGTAGGTAGAAAAAGGCTGGCTGGTGTCACAGACCAATTGTTCTGAGAGAAGGAAACATTTGCCATGTTGCCAAAGCCGACCTCATTTCCCAATTTCCCAAAGACCCAATTTCCCCAGCTGCTTTGTTGACATAGCAACAGTGAATTCTGAAAGGGTTGTTATAATATTAATATGTATTTCATGGTGGGCTTGCCCTGTGTTCTTCGCTAACCTTGTGAGCCAGGCCTGAAAAGAGGGGCTGTTGGCATCTGGCCACTGAAAATAAGAAACCTGAGGCCCAATTCTCTGAGTGGGGTGAGAAGTAAGTGAGGAGCAGGTGTCTCCCTCAGCGCATTCAGACAACTGGAGGAAAGGTGGGGTACCCCAGCCCCCAGGCTCCTCAGCCTTCCCGAGTGGAGGTGCTGACTCTGGAGATATTTTAAGTTAAAGCTGCACCTTGGGATACATTTCCTTCCTCCTACTACTCAGGGTGTTAAATGTAGCACCTGTGAGCCATTGTGTAGAAAATCAATTATACCTTGGGCCCAGTGATAAGAATTCATCCCCCCCTGAGCTCAATTTTCAAAAGGCTTCAAAAGGCCTCCCACCTCTTTCCTTTTTTCCAATGCAAATGAGCAACACTCAGGAAATTTGCATGCCAAATTCCAACTAGGGTTTCAAGCGAGTAAATGGTCATATTTATTAGTAATAGCGGTAGTAGATGAGTACGAGCTATTTAATAAGCGTATGTTCAATGCGTAGCATTTTGGTAGCACTTCACAGTTTTCAAAGCTTCCTCCCTCCCTGTACATCATCTATTTGATTCTTAAACAAGCAAACAAACCTAAGCGCCCCATGATGAGGGGTAGAGGGGGATTTAGTATCCTCATTTCTGAAGAAAAGAAGGCAGGAGAAAGATTTTTATCTCGCCTAATGTCACACGGCTGATTCATGACTATCAGAGTTGGGGTGAGAAGTTGAGGGTGACTCCAGCTGCCACTGTGTCACCGCTGTACCATTGCTGCATGGTATTTCAGAAGGGACAGATGGACAAAAGGGAAGTTGTACCAAGTGACTGCAGGAAAGTGCAATTAGTAACAGCTAAGATGTACTAAAGACTTACTCTGCGTCTGTCATGGATATTAACTCATTTGATTATTTCAATGAAACTTTTTAGTTTGAGATGATTGTAGATTCACATGTCATTGTCGGAAATAAGAGAGAGCCTGGGCATCCTTTATCCAGTTTCTCCCAGCAGTAATATCTTACAAGAGCAATGTCAGGACCAGGATACTGACAGTGATACAGTCAAGATACACAGTATTTCCATCACCCCTGGGTCCCTCGTGTTGTCCTTCTATAGCACACCTACTTCCCTCTCACCCCCTCTCCTCCGTAACCCCTAGCAGCCGCTAGTCTGTTCTCCATTTCTATACATTTGTCATTAATATGAATGGAATTATGCAGCACAGAATCTTTTGTGGGTTTTTTTCCCCCCACTCAGCATAATTTTATGGAGATTCATCCAGATTGTTTCATGTGTCAGTAGTTCATGCTCCTTTAGTGCTGAGGACCATCCCGTGGTATGGATGTGCCATTTTTTTACCCACTCACCTGGTAAAGGATATCTGGGTTGTTTCCTTTTGGCTGTTAAAAATAAAGCTTCTGTAAACATTCCTGTACAGGTTTGTGTGTGAATGTAAGTCTTCATCTCTCTGGGATAAATGCCCAGGGGTAATTATTGGGTTGTATGATTGTTGCACGTTTAATTTCTTAAGCAATTGCCAGACTGTTTTACATTCCCACGACGAATGCACGAGCGATCTCGTTTTTCCACGTCCTCACCCACATTTGGTTTGTCACTATTTTTTATGTTAGTCTTTCTGCTAGGTGTGTACCCATGTTTCATTGTAGTTTTATTTTACATTTCCCTAATGATGTTGACCGTATTTTCATGTGCTTCTTACAGTTTCTACCTACTTTTGGATGAAATGTCTCTTCACAGCTTTTGCTCATTTTCCATTGGATTTTTTTTTTTACTCTTGAGTTTTGAGTTTTTGAGTTTTATATATTGTAGATTACTAGTCTTTATTAGTACACAACTCGAGATATTTTTTCCCAGTCTGTAGCTTTGCTTTTCATTGTGTTAACGGGTTTTTTTTGTTTTGCTTTTGCAGAGCAAACTTTTCAACGTTGAGAAAGTCCAGTTTATCTATTTTTCCTTCTATGGGTCATGCTTTTGGCGTCAGCTGTAAGAACTCCTTGCTAGCCCTAGATCCTCAAGCTTTTTTTCCTTATGTTTGTTTCTAAAAGTTTTATAGCTTTCCATTTTCCATTTAAGGCCAAAATCTGTTTCGAGTGTATTTTTGTATATGATGCAAGACGAAGGGAGGTCTTCCCCCACCGCCCGGGGCCCCACACCCAAAGGATGTCCAATTGCTTCAGCACCGGAAACTTGAAAAAGCCATTTTCCTCTGTTCAGTTTCTTTCGCAACCTTGTCAAAATTCCATTGGGCGTATCTGCGTGAGTCTGTTTCTCGGTTCTCTGTTCTGTCTTGTTTGCTTTTTAACAACCTCTTGCAATAGATGCTACTGTTACGTCCACTTCACAGATGAATAAACTGAGGTGCAGAGAGTGGAGGCAAGTTTTCTATCATCCGATATTTGCCACGGTAAGTGGCAAGCAATGAACACTAGCAAACACTTCTGCATATGAAGAGAGACAACTCTATTAAAAACAGGCTCAGTTACGTTAAAAGTTACCCTATAAGGAGTCAAATCAGAAAAAAGTGTCCGTGCTTCCTTTGGAGATATCCTCATCCAGCTTATCAGAAAAGCACCAACAAACAAAATAACTAATTGTAGACAAAATAAAGTGCCTGCAGACTGGATTTATCATTCTATTAGGCTCAATAAACGTCACTTTGTTTTCCCTAACAAGCTAAGGAGAACTGTTATTTGTTCCATAAAGTAACGATCAGGTGAAGAAAAAAACAATGTCAATGGGGGGCCCTTTACCTATTGATAGATTGCAGTGATGTGAAACCTGGTGCTGTGTCGTGATTACTTGGGATACTTTAGAAAAATCCAGATTCTAGCACCACATACTACAGCTATTCAAGCAGAATCTCCAAACTTGAGCTGCTTCTATGTATATATTTATTTACATATTTATATTTATCCATTTATTTACCTTTTTTTCCCCTGTTTGTGCAAGGTTTTAAAATTCTCTAAGGAATTTATTTATTTACTCTAAAGTTTATTTATTTATTTTGAGAGAGAGCAAGTGGGGAAGGGGCAGAGAGAGAGAATTCCAAGCAGGCTCTGCACTGAGCCTGATGTAGGACTTGAACTCACGAACTGCAAGATCATGACCTGAGATGAAGCCTGATGCTCAACCGATGACTGAGGGCTGCCCCTCTCTAAACAATTTTAATGCAGCTGGTCACTGGATGGGCAAGAGGGTTAAAAGAAGTTTTCAAAAATGAGGCTGACACTACCTTTTAGAGTAGGCGAGTCCCATTTTGAGAAATTGAGGGGACACGAAAAACCCTTTACAGTGTCCTAGGTTTGGTTTTATAGGAAAAAAGAGCTTCCAAAAGTTGCCCACCCACTTGTTTCTTATATCCAGGACTGGGTGTGATCACTAGCCATGTAACTGAGTTTTAATTAATAGAGATCGCTCAGCAGCGTTGAAAAGCATATTTTATGGGCTCTCAAATATTCAGTTGTGAAGTCCAAATCAACCCTGATGTAAAAAAATCTGTATCTCCCAATTTGAACTGTTTAAGCAGATGGGACTTTTCAGGTAGAGGGTGGTGATGTGTTCAGGTGAGATTCTAACACAGGTTACTGGAATTGTCATTCTTTTCTCTTATAATCAAATAAAAAAATTGAGTAATCAACACATGGTCAACCCAGAACGACCTGCTCTCTGATTTCTGTGTCATTTGCCAAGAGTCTCAAAGGTTTATATTTGTTGTCTTCTTAATATTCAAACCACCTGGGGTAGATTTATGGTTCAGTCCCCAACATCCATCCTGTTTTAGATCAGCCTAATCTTGCAACACTGCTCATCACTCTCCCACCCCCTTGCAAGCTATTCATCAGTACTGAGCACAGTGACAGAGACTTTCCAGCACCCTCCCTATTTGGTTCTACAGTCCATCCCTAAGGCATAGGAAGATCACGCTTCTCCATCCACTTGCAAATGGATGGGGCCATATAACTAACGGGCCATGAACCAACGTGACAAGTATCATTCCAGGGTTCAACATTAGATTGTTGCACAAGGCCTTCCACCACTCTCTTCCTCTGACACAGCAACTGTGAAAGAATGTTTGGACATGCAGGTACCACAAGATTTCTGAGCCAACCCAAGGAGATCACCATCCTGGAAAGTCTCTGGACTCACGGCAGACTTTGCATGAAGCAAAAAGTAAACGTTTGCTGTGTGAAACCAGAGAGATTTGGGGGTCCTCCTTCCCTCTCAGCCTCCTTTTCTTCCTTATTCCCTTCCTTCCTTCCTTCCTTCCTTCCTTCCTTCCTTCCTTCCTTCCTTTCTTCTTTCCTTCCTCTCTTTCTTTTTGAGAAAGGCAGGCTGCCACATGCAGCACCTCATTTGGAGGTATCTGGAATCTCAGAAGCTTGACTGACCCCACCTTCTACAACTGGACCTCTAGAGCTTGTTTGGAGGTTCTAGCGGAGGAGTTATCCGAACACCATTGACTGAAGAAATATCCTCCTCTACTGGGGAAGGTTGTCCTCTCACACAGGTGAGCGGGCAGCTTTGGGAGGGACACACATGGAGCCATAAGGGAGGAAGGCAACACCCACCTAGGCAGCCAGATCAGCCAAATCAACCTTGGCCATCAATGGGGTGACAGATGTCACAGCCAGCTCGTCCTCATATCCTGGGGATTATTTCTTACTGGAGCATAATTTAGCTCAAGCTAAGACCCTCTTCTAGATATGAGCTACAAGATAAAATCAGATGGGGTGGGGGAGCGTTGGGAAATGTTTCTTTTCTCCTAAAAGGAACCACTAGACGAGGTAGTCTCTCTTTTTCCTCTGGATTATGGGGTCTGGGTGTGAAGCTTGGGACTGACTGCTACAACTTTCTCACTCCCAAAGGTGAAGCCAACACTTAACATGGTGGAGCAAAGAAAACTTGGGTCCTTGATGACATCTTTGAGCTGCTGACTCAACCAGCCCGGGAAATGTACCTCTTTTCTTTCTGTTATGTGAGAGAATAAATTTCTTATTGTTCAAGTTGGTTTGATCTGGAGTTTCTGTTACTTGCAACCAAAAGCATCCTAACTGATAAGTCATGGCTGATCGCAAGACAATATTAAACTTACTTAAGTCTGCTACAACTACTACTTTTGTTGCAGACATTGCTGAGAGCTTAATTTCTCATTTAAAAGGGAAACTAAATTTAAAATAAGATCATGTACAAACTTGCGATTATTTCAAATGTTTTATAGTAAGTAAGGCTTTAAGACTCCACTTAAGCTACTGAGAGAATCTGCCTTCCAGCTGCAGGAACAAAGGTGCTGAGCCTTCCTGGCTACAGAGGGGTGTGTGATCACTCTCACTACATTCTCCCACAGAGGTCCTGCCTCCCCTCCTGCCGGGTTCAGCATCACCGCAAGTGGAATATACAGGTCGCAGAGAAAAATCATCACAGTTGCACAGGAAGTGCAGAGAGAGGGTAACGGAATTTGAACAGAGCTTGCTGGCACCCTGAGATGCCTTGCAAGATGAGTTTCTCTTCTTGGTGCCAAGATGGCTTGGTCTTTTATTATAGGGATCCAGGTAAAATATGGGGATTATGTGCCTTGTCACCCCAGCTCTGAGTGATCCTAAAAACTCATAGAAGACCTAAAGTTTTTGCTATGACTGCCTTATCCCCTGGAGGAATCTCTGAAGGGAAGTCTATGCAGATCCAAATTCTATCTAAAAGATCACCCAGGAAGGCAGAAAAAAGGGATCAAGTTGGGGTCAGTTCTCAGTGGCTACAAAACAAGAGGCTCCAGAATGATGACAGGGGGAGAGTCACAGGAATGACAAAAGCATTCCTTGTGTGTGTGCGCATGAGCATTTTTCCCCCTGAAATGTCCCTTAATTCTGTTAGATCATTTTATATTATATCGCGTTTGTATTTAGGGGGATGTAGATGTGGTTTAGGTAGAGTGAATAATTAACTATGATAAGTGTTAGGGAACAACCATGGTTCTCTTGCATTCACTCATTCATTTATTCTTCCATCTATCAAGAATGTTTATTAAGGGAGCCTGAGTGGCTCAGTTGGTTAAGCATCCAACTCTTGATTTTGGTCAGGTCATGATCTCCTGGTTTGTGAGTTCGAGCCCCACATTGGGCTGTGTGGTGTGGAGCCTGCTTGGGATTCTTTCTCTCCCATCTCTCTCTCTCTGCTCCTATCCCGCTTGCTCTCTCTTTCAAAATAAATAAATAAATAAATCTAAAAAAGAAGAAAGAAGGAAAGAAAGAAGAAAGAAAGAAAGAAAGAAAGAAAGAAAGAAAGAAAGAAAGAAAAAGAAAGAAAGGAAGAATATGTTTATTAAGCACCAACTTCATGCCAGATTTGGTGCTGGGCACATGGAGACAGAGGAGATGCCATCCCTGAATTCGGTGTGTTGGGAGACAAACATAAGCAGGCCATGACAATTGAACATGACAAAAGCCATAAGCGATTATGCCTAGATAACTATGGGAGGGGAGAGGAGGAGCACTGTCTCTCAACAAATACCCCACAGCCCAGAGATTCTACCTGTGGACATGTATTGTCTTAGATTGAGAGGGTCTTAAGAAGTCCTCTGTTAGAAAGGATGTTTTGCCTTGGGTTCTCTCCAAACAGAAGGCCTGAGATGAGGGCCTATGTGCAGGTAGTTTATTTTGAGAAGTAAACCCCAGGATCTAGAGTGGGGGGACCAGGAAACAAAACAAGGAGGAAGGGAAAGGCAATCCAGGGGTGCATTTGGGAACTGGCTACCACTGTGGTCACATGGGTCAGTCCCTCAGGCGGAGCTTCTGAGGAACACGGGAGAGGGGAGAGGGAGAGTGAAAGACACGGGAGAGGGGAGTTTTACCCATGGGCTCTTGTCTCCATTGGTCAAAGTTGGAGTGTTGACTCCAGCACACCTCCAGGTCTGTGCGTGTATGTGTGTGCGTGCCCACGCGGACATGCATGTGTGTGGGCATGGCTGGGCTGGCTCCCACTGGCGGTGGGGTGGGGGAAGCCCTGAGGCAGGAGGAAAGGGGCTGCCAGGCTACATCCGGGTACAGGTGTTGCCACAATAACAGCTGGAACTAAAAGGTGGCCTGAGTCCACATGGGAAAGGGCACCAAATCTGTCTGGCATAAAGGAAATGTTATCTGTGGGGAAGAAGTCACTATTACTTACGTTAGGCCAGTGCCAATGGCTGAATGCATATATTCAATTCTAAGGAAGCTTTCCTGGAGCTTTCTACTAGGGTACCAGGTTGCTCGTTCAGGGTCCGCCAAAAAAATGGAACAGGGGACAGGTAAAGCTTGATAAGTCAGTGGAAGGAGAACAGTTTGGGAGCAGTGAGTGGTGGTAGGGAGGGGAGACCCATGAGGCTGCTCAGGTCCCAGCTGCCCGAGAAAAGCATAGCCAGAAGCCTGGGGTCCCCCGTGGAAAGCAGGAGAAGGTGCCCCAAGCACATCTCTCCAATCACTCAGCACTCCCTCTAAGAAGAGTTCAGATGAAGACACCTAAAGAGAGGAGGGCACTGGGGGTTTCAAGAAGAGGTAGGCTGACAAGTTTTAGAGAGGGCTGAGAAGCCCGAATCCTTAGCATACTTTCTGAACTAACACCATGTTGCAAAACCAGGCCATTACACATGCTTGAAACGTAAGACATGTTTCCCCAGAAGGCGAGGCCAGTTTCTCTAAAGGTTGGTCGCGATGAATAGCCTTCTCATTGCTTCACCAAACTTGGGTTTCATTGGAATTGAGTTACTCCATTGCTGCTTCGAACATACAATACTCCTCAGCTGGGAGCCAACACATCACCTCTGTGGCCATAACTGCACTATAATGGAATAACTGTCAGAACCACTAGGCATCAGTTTTGATTCCTCTTTCCTTGCTGGTGTTGGAAAACACCTTAGATGTGTTTAAAAATAAATGCCCTCGTGTTTTATCTCAGAAGGCTAAACATAGCCTGGAATTTCTCCAGCAACCTGGGCCCCCACATACCCCACCTGGTTTGTTTTTTGCACGTGGAAACCTATAGTTTCAATGATCCATACACATGGCTGTAATTCCCAAACCAGGAGATGCTAAAAGAGAGAAAATTATCCACAAATAAGCAACCAGAGTTTCAAATCTCCTACACTGTAGATATGTTTATTAATTAGAGCTACTGTTTCTCAAACGCTTGCTTTGGGCCAGGCCCGTACGACTTGCACTCATCACATTTGGCTTTCCCAACGACAGCATGAAGTAGGGTTAGTTTCCTATCAAGGAAATTCGATAAAGTAACTTGCCCAAGATCACACAGTTTGAAGGGGAAGAGCTAGAACTCACACTTGGGTCTGAATCTGAAGCCCAGGTTTTGGATACTGAGTTGGGAAAAACTGATTTTTATAAACAAGAATAAAAATATGACCATGAAAACACATTCTCTCCAAAGGGATAGAGTCGAGACGTTTCTTATGGTTTGTCATAACTGCTCCAGGTTAGAGATGTTACCCTTTCTCCTCCCTGGTTATTCTTCTACAAAACTAGGCCACCCAGCCACTCCCTTTGCCAGCCAATTGGCATACACACTCCTGCTAATTGTGCCAAGTTATTTAGGCTCTTTTGGAGGCAGAGGGAGTGGTAGGGCGAGTTGGCCATAAAACATCTTCCTTCCATGAGGAATATTCCTCTCTGGGGCTGAAGACTATTCTTGGCTACTCAGAGCTGAGACATAGTAAGGTCCCTGAGCTGAGAGACTTTTCCTTCCTTTTTGACTCTAAGGGATGTTTACTTGCATCCCATGGTGCTGAAAGGAGAGTGCACTGGGTAGATGGGCTGTCGATTTTGACTCTCCTCTAGGGTTAGGCTCTGGGATGATTGATTTGCCTCTCTTTATTACAAAGACTTCCTCTTTCACACACAAGGATGCCTACTGAACCCTTCAGAGGCCACTTGTCAAGTAAAATGAGGCACTTGAAAACAACTGAATGAACCACCTCCCTCTATTTTCAAATTTAAATCAATTCTTTCATTTTGCCCTTGCTCGGGGTGGGTGACTTAAGCGTTTTAAACGCACACCTTTTCTCCACTGTGCCCTCTTATCTGCTTTTGGTGCCTTTCACCTCCTTCTTGTGAAGCAGAATCAATATTCTGTTATTCTCTGTCATTTGGATGCTACTTTGGGCAAACGGTAGGGTTTTTGTTGCTGTCGTTGTTAGTTCAAATAACATCAGGAACTCTGCTGTCCACACAAAATCAACAACAACGAGAAACCAGAAGTGGATTACTACCGAAATCCTTTTTGTTCTAAATTGTAATCAACTATATTGGATGCGAGGTTTGTCCATTTTAAAAATTTAATAATGGGTTTTGGGCCTCCTGGTTCTATAAAAAGGGCATTTATAAATATTAATATGGAATGCCACGGAAAGAACAATACATAACAATAATGAGAATCACAAAATCCCATCACATTTGACACTGTCATATCACCAGCTTAAGGATTAGCAGGTTAACCTTAGAGTTAAAAATATTGCTTCATGATTAAAAAAAAAAAATCTCAGCATTAAAAAAGCTCCTTGTTGCATTATACATTCTTTTTGCCTTCCTTATTTTTCTTCAGGTTATGGGATCACTGCTTCGATTAACATTTTTGGGGAGAGTGGGCTTAGGGGAAGGTGGTGGGTTGAGTTATCTGCATTCTTTCTTGCCCACATCGTGCTCAGCTGGCTTTTGTATAATTCTAACCCCTGACACTGCTTGAGTCAAAGGCCTGGCGACTAATACCCCCATTTTAGTGGTTTTTTTTTTTTTTTTTTTTTTTTTATCCACCCAAAGCACCATTTTAAATGATAAAGTTACCCAAGGTGTCAGTTTTCACCAGTATTTCTAAATACATCTAGTAAAAATGCAGCAATTTCATAGAAAATCCAAGCTATTGAGATCTAATCGCGGCTTAAGCTGTGGCTTTATTCAAATCTGGATCACCAATATGGCTTAAGATGTAAATGAAGTGCAGAGAGAAATAAAGCAAGAAAATCTGCGATGGCCTTTCTCTCTGCTATTTGATGCCCAGCCCTTATCAGTCAATTACTGCTGCTAAACTTCAGTGACAGCCTTGGTGTAACAGCCCCAGTAGCTGCTGTCCTCCTTCAGCCCGAGCCGAACAAAACACACTTTCAGTAGCCTTAATATGAAACGGAAAAAAGGTCAAAATAGACGGGCTTTGCCAAACAAATCCCGAAGATCCATTCTAATTTCCACCCATGGATCTTTTAAGTCGTCCTGGATGCTCTTTATGATACGTTGATCCACACTTAGTTTCATTAAAACTTTGTGACTTGGTATTTTTCAACCTGATAGCTTCACTAAACTAGTTCTCAGAGTGTTCGCTAAGCCGCTATGCATAAAACTACTTTGCTGCCATGGTGGCTTCTAATATCACCTAAATGCAGGCAGCGGCCGTTCTGGAAATGAACCTGATCTACATACATTCCATCTGAGCTTGGGAATTACTTTGCTTTTGCTTTTACTGGATGTCTTAGAAGGAAGAGGTGCTGGCCTCTACAGCCCCCACCCTAAGCTCTCCTGAAACTGAATGCTAAATTATCTACCACCCCCTATTTGTTCTGGAAGCAATCTACACAGAACACGACTTTTATCTGCTAAGGTTTCCAACTGGGATTAACAGATGCTAAAACATTTGGGGAGGAGGGAGAGAAGGAGGGGCCCAGAGAAGAGAAAAGAATGAAAATTAAGGTCTCTTCCAACAATGGCATGGCAAATGCAGACTAAGCTTAAGAAGCAAGGGGTTTCTCAGAGGGGTGCACCATGAACCTGGCTTCACTGGCATGAATTTTAAAATGGTGAAAGGAAAAGAAAGCACACTCTGGGCTCTCGGCCACCTTGGGCATCCCTCCTGATTAGTGCCACCTCGGCTTCCCTCTGCACTCTGACATCTGACGGAAGCCCTCATTCTTTATCAATTGCTGTGGTCACTTACACGTCACTGCAGTCAACAGAACTATTGGCAAAGGGTTTTGAAAGAGGAGGAGATCATTTTTCTAGGGGAAAAAGGGATTAAACATAAAATAAATAAATCAGCCAGGTAGGATAACAGATTCCTGGCTCCAGGGGAACGTGTAGTTATCCTGTGTTCAGGTAACACGGTGTCCCCCAAAGTTCCACCCACGACAACAAGAGGGCAGCCTTGCTCAGCGGCCACTTGTTGGCATAAGGGGGGGGGGGGTGGGGAAGCCAGTCCTCACTTGAGTTGACCTTGTCTTCTTCCCTCAGCTTTGTCTCAGGCTGTGGAAGGCATGGGCTAAGATTTGACATCGGGCCTGCATTTTCATTTTGTACATTGTCAGCCTTTGCAACGAAATCAACTTGGGTTGGAAACCTGACTCTCTGGGCAGCTAGTCTCTCTGACTCTCGACTGCTTCATCTCTAAATGGAGACGGTAACAGAGCCCTCTGCTAGAGTAGATCAGATGAGATGATTTGTGTAAAGCACCTAGCCTGGTGGCCGGCACCTGCTTGATGCTTCGTAACTGACAGGTTATGTCATGAAAGTTGTTATTGTCCTGTGATACCTCTGCACATATGGACAACTGGGCCGAGCATGACTGTCCGTGGGGCCCTACTGAAGAAAACAAACACATCCTGAGGCATAAACTTCACTTTGCTACTGTTGTTGAAAGCCGCTCAAGATAACCACACTGCTTCTGGATGCCCACCCCTCCCCTCCCGCCCCTGTTACGGGGGAGCTGAGGATATGTAATTCTACACCCCACCCCCTCCCTACCCCATCGCCAGATGGTGGTGGGAGAAGGATATGACAACCACAGGCAGGCTTCCATCCCCAGGAATACCGGGACAAAGTGAAAAGGCCTTTAGGGGAACTCTTAGAGCACAGCATTGTGGGCTCTGCGAGGGGACCCTAGCACTGCCTGCTTCTCCTGTTTGCTCTCTCCCTGGGGCATTTTCCAAGATGGCCACGGCTGATCTGCTTACAAGACCCCAGCCGACCCAACCTTACCGAGAATGCTCAGTTCTGCTTTCTTTGTTGCGAATCTATAACCTCTGGGAACCTGGTTCTGAAAAGTGAAGCCTTGTGAAGAAAGACTGATGGATGCAAAGCCAGAGGAGTGGAGGATGAATCAGCCACGGGGTGTGTTTCCTACAATCCGGAAGAATCGAGTTTGGAGGCATGGCTTCAGGCTTCCAGAAAAGTGTGCGATCACCTTTACTGATGCGTGAGGAATGAGTCAGTCACCTCCTTATCGATGGCATCAAAAAGTTTCTGAGGACCTGGGGTGCTGGTAGAGGCATCCTTCGAAGAGGAGTAGGTGGAAAGAGCACTGGACAGAGGGATCACGGACCCCTGTCCTTGCTCTGCCACAGAATCATTGGTTTCACCTCTCCCAACAGTAGTGTCCACATCTTGAAAACAAGGGATTATCTCTGAAGGGTAAGATTACATAGAGAGCTTTCACTCCTCACTCTGAACACCACTACTCATTTAAAAAAAAAAAATAAAAAAAAATTAAAAAAAATATATATATACACACACACACACACACATATACACATACTTTTACAACATAAACTTTTTTTTAAGAAAATGAGGCTTGAACTCAACGACCCGGAGATCAAGAGTCACATGCTCTTCCAAATGAGCCAGCCAGGCACCCCTACAATATAAACTTCCCATTGAAAATGAAACTAAAGTAAAAGGCGAGGCCTAGATGTCCTCTGAGGGTTAAATGGTACGTATGGATTGCAGAGTAAAGACACAGTCTGGGACAGCTGAGGGAGACGTCTCTGAACTCTTCTCATGCTTGGGCAAGATAGAGTCTGGAATATTACCACCAAGGTCATCTGGTAAAACTGGGCCTATAAAACCCAGTTCCGACTGAGACCCACTTCTCACAAGTTGGATAATCGTTTGACCAACTCCGCCCCTCCCTTCAGTCTGCTGTTCCTTGCAAACACTCCATGGCACCATGAACTGAGATTTGGGAGGGAAGGGGAACGATAGGGCTGTAGCTGCCCTACAGTCTCTCTTGGCTTGGAAAATGGCCTCCATTGCTCAAGCTGAGTTTACAGGATGATCGTTCAAGGTGAGGGTTTGTTTGCACTTTGCCAAGAGTGACCCTGCTTCCCACAAGCTTCAGTCTATATACAGAGGCCATGGGTCTAACACCCTGTGATGGGCCTTTTCTGGCCCAGGGTAATCTTCCTGGGTCCCCCTGCCCTTCTCCCCTCTTCATGCTCATGCCCTTTCACTAAAAGACCACCTAATGGCTTAGACCAGTCCTTCTGCACATCAAACCTGGCTGCATAACAGAAGCACCTGGGTAGTGACTTAATAACATAGATTCCTGAGTCCCACCCCAGGAGGCTCTGGGTCAGTAGGTCTGAGTGGAACCCAGCCATCTGCATTTATTATGAAGTATTCCAGGTATTCTGATATCACCAGGCCAGTATACTGGTTTCTTTACCATTACCAGATGGTTTCTTTAGGGCTTCCCAGGTGCACTGGTCTGGGCCTGAAAACACAGTCACCCGTGGACAAACCATCTGGACAGGTGAGCCTAAAGACTAATCCCAACCTGCCAACACACCGCACACAGGTGGGTATTGGTGATGGGAACTCCACTCGGGCCACCGATGTTTTGACTATACAGAGTACCTCTCCCCTTCCCCTCCCCAGTGCGCTGCTCCCCCTCTCTTTTCCCCTCCGCCCAAGGGCAAGTTAACGCATGCACGGATGGAACAGACCTCTGAAAACAAGCTCTGCACGAAGCACCCTTGGCTTTGAAGAATCCAGTCCAATTTGCCACCAGTATCTAGGCTGGCTTTTGATTATGTTGATGATGAAGACTGTAAACAAAACCGCCTTTCTCTACTAATTAATTCCCTTCGAAGAACTCTAAAGATCTTTAATTACACAGTTTGAAAAGCAGCGGTTCCCGGATCGGGTTGATGGGCCTGTGCACTCCTCTCTCTGCCCACCTGAACGAAGTATTTTCTTGTTTTCTCTGCTTCCCACACCTAGGATGGGCTGGCAGTAAATCCTGTCAACTAAACGCCTGACAAAAGTGCTCTGATGTCAAGTATAAAGAATGCCACCTACAGCTTAATGTCTGAAAAAAAACCCC
Organism: Panthera pardus; assembly: GCF_024362965.1. NCBI lineage: Eukaryota > Metazoa > Chordata > Mammalia > Carnivora > Felidae > Panthera > Panthera pardus. Next base: position 96,026,309 of record NW_026526810.1, on the reverse strand, counting down.
AAGGGCTGCAAACAATGAAGGTTTTTGTCTTCTTAATGCCCAGTATGCAATCGAGTGGAAATGCTACTTCCATCCGCAATTTACAAATGAAATTAAAGTTGTTGAAAGACACAGGGTAAACCAGAAGCCTTTGTTTCTTTGCAGAACAGGAAAAATTTAAACCACTAAATGTTTTAGCAGATTTACTAAATTTCCAATTAAATCATGAAATCTATTATTGCAGAGCTCGGAGAGGGCAGTGTGCCTTTGCGCATGCGCGCTTCCTCTCTCTTTCCCCCCACCCCTCCACCCCTCCGCCACCCCCGCCAACACTCACATATGATATCAGCAAACCAAACTCTGTCCCCCATAAACAGCCTCATTCTGTTCTACCTGCGGGGAATCTGGGGTGCAGAGAGAGGCACACAAGCTTGAGGGGGCCTGAGGCCGGCTGGGCAGTGGTTTTGGGGCACGATCTAGGCCAGTTTGCCCCAAGTGAGCGTTTCAGGGCCCCCAGCTGGTGGAGGCAGTCTGGCTGGAACAGGAAGGCACCAGGAGCTCATTCGTGGGGAGGGAGTCAGATCTGCTATACAAGAGCACCCTCTGCCAGTTGGCACGGAGGGCTGGCTGGAGAGGCCTGTGGCCCAGAGGTAGGCGAAAGGGCACAGGACCCTGAGCGAACAAAGCCAGCAGGGCTGGGGACCAGGCAGGAGAGAGATTCTATCTTCCAAACTAGACAGAACAACTCACCTCTGGAACAATAGCTAGTGCAGGCAGGGTGGATGCTGATTTTCCAAGGGCTCTCCACGTTAATCCGCCCCACCAAATCCAGCCGCTAGGAGCCTGAATGGTCCTCCAGACACCCATTCAGTAGAAAATGACGGGTGATTTTTGCCCTTGTCTCCCGAGATCTCTGGTGAGCACCGCTGCTCTGGCTGACATGTGTTTGTAAAGATAAAGCACTAGGCTACTTTGGGGGCCCTCCCAGGCTATTACAAAGAGCAAGTGGTGCCAACTCGGGCTCTGCATGGCTTTTTAGAATTGAGCTGTTAATTTTTTTTTTTTATACACACCTCTCTTTGAAAAGGATTTGAAGCAACTTACAATAAAGGCAAACACAATAAGTTCATTCAACTAAAATTAGAAAAGCAAAGCTTTTTTTCCATAGAAAGGAGAAAGAAGCAAGCATTGACTGTCAACTGTAATAGAGTTACTGTGATTTAGCTTCAGATTAGGTACTGAGCTTCCTGGCAGCCAGGGCAAAAAAAGGATACCCAATTAGATAATCCATACAACCTACTGGAACGAAGGAGGTATGCCTTTTTTTTCTGGCATTAAGTCTATTTTAGGAGACTTTGTATAGGAACTCTAAAAGCATCATAGCGTGTGTTTGATAATCTTTTCATACAGTAAATGCACAGGCAATTCTGATACAGCTATTTCTTGCTATAATCTTTGGCACTTGTCAGAGGCCTTACGACTCAATCACGACTCAATAATGATAAATCTCGGTGGGAGGAAACAGAGTGGAAATGGGGAGTAGCTAGACAAATGTCATTCAAATTTTGGCTCCTGAGTATTTCATGCACTTACTGATTCACTTGATATTTCTTAAAAACCTACTAAATGTCACGTTCCAATGTGGGGGACAGAGCAATAAACAAGCAGGCAAGGTCTTACTCCCAGGGTATGACCTAACCTTTCAGTTAGGTATAACTAACAAAAAACTCAGTATCCTCAGAGGGGCGGATGGATAGCAGGCAAGCTTCCTTTAGCTTAGTTGCTGAATAAGGGCAGTTGTAACAGCTGGGATGCTTTCAGATGTAACTGTCAGAAATCCCACCTCAAACTGCCTTAAACAATGAAGAGAGGTGGTTTCCTTGATTTGGCAGCTCAGCGATGCTCTCTCTATGCTACACTGTCTTCACTGTTGGCTCCATCTTTGGGCTGATAGCAATATGGCTATTCAAGTTCTGGGAGCCACAGAGATAGGACAACCTTCAGAACAAGTCAGGAGACTATTTCTTCTCGGGACTTTTGCTTAGGATGGAGGACATTTTTTCCAGCCCCCGTACCCACCCCATTCAGCAGACTCTCTCTTTTGTCTCATTGGCCAGAGTTGGCCCATGTGCCCATTTCTGACCCAGTCCTGGTGAGGCAGGTGAGGTCACCCTTAGACCAATCAGGCCACCCCTGGAGTTTGGGCTAGGGTTGGCTTTCCTTGTAGTACTTGGTCAGGTGGGAAAGCAGGATACTTGAACAAAATTGGGATTGTTTGGGGCAGGAAAAGAGGCAGGGGATAAATGGATGCTGAGGCAGGTAGTTAACATTGCCATTTTGGTCTTTCAATGTTACTTCCCTGGCATATCAAGATTAGTGTAGGTGAATAGTAAACAAGGCTGTTGGAAGGTCTGTCTGCTTGGCTTCCTTCAGAAAAGAAGATCCTTACTATTTACCTTATTTCTTGAGTTGGACTAACCATTCCCCATATCTTCTGCCACTTCCTCAGTTTAGGTCTTTATTCCACTCATACACATTAAAAAAAAAAAAAAAATCCTCCTAACTGGTTTTCCTACCTTCATTTTACTCAAATCGAATCTGTCTTCCATACTCTTGGAACAATCTTCTTAAACATAAATGTATGATATCACTCTCCTCCTTAGCAAATTCTTTCACTTTCTATCATGTACAATATAATGTTAACACTCTTTGCACTAGCACACAAAATTGAACTATTTAGGTAGACATTTAACAAATATACACAAGATCTATAAGAAAGAAACTAAAACCACTCTGGTACAAGAAATCAAATACAATTTGATTTTTCAATAGAGAGCTATCCCATGCTCATGGATAGGAAGACTCAATATTGTTAAGTTGTCAGTTCTTCCCAACTTCATCTATAGACTTAATGCAATCCCAATCAAAATCCCAGCAAGTGATTTTGTGAATACTAACAGATTTATTATAAAGTTTATATGAAAGGCAAAAGACCCAGAAGAGCCAACACAGTATTGAAGAATGAAGTTGGAGGACTAATACTACCTGACTTCCACATTTACCATAAAGCTATAGTAGATTGAGATGGGGTGGTATTGGCATGAGGCTAGGCAAATAAATCAATGGAACAGAATGGACCCACAGAAATAGACTCATACAAATATAGTCAACTGATCTTTGACAAAGGAGCAGAAGCAAAACACAGGACAGTCTTTTCAATAAATGGTGCTGGAACAAATAGATATCCACGTGCAAAAAAAGAAAGAATGGATCTAGACACAGCTTTATGTCATTCACAAAAATTAACTGAAAATAGATCACTGTCCTAAGTGTAAAATGCAAAACTATGGAACTTTTAGAAGATAACATAGGAGACAATCTAGGTGACCTTGGGTTGGGTGATGACTTTTTAAAAAAAATTTTTTAATGTTTATTTATTTTGGAGACAGAGAGACAGAGAGTGAGTGGGGGAGGGGCAGAGAGAGAGGCTTCAGGCTCTGAACCATCAGCACAGAACCCGATGTGGGGCTCGAACCCACGAATTGCGAGATCATGACCTGAGCTGAAGTCGGACGCTCAACGGACTGAGCCACTCAGGCGCCCCTGGGTGATGACTTTTTAGATACAACACCAAAAGTGTGATTATGAAAGAAAAAATTAATAAGTTAAACTTCATTAAAGTTAAAACTTCTCCACAAAACACATTGTTAAATAGACTGGGATAAATTTGCAAAATACATATCTGGTAAAGGATTTGTATCCAAAATACATAAAAAAACACTTAAAACTCAACAATAGAAAAACATCTAGTTTGCCTAAAAAATGGGCATAAGTTCTAAACAGACACCTCACCAAAGAAGGTGTGCAGATGGCCAACACACATATGAAAAGATGATCAACATCATATGCCATCACAGAATAAACAAGCTACCACTGGGGCACCTGGGTGGTTCAGTCCGTTAAGCATCTGACTTCGGCTCAGGTCATGATCTTGTGGTTTGCGGGTTTGAGCCCCGCATCGGGCTCTCTGCTGACAGCTCAGAGCCTGGAGCCTATTTCAGATTCTGTTTCTGCCTCTCTCTCTGCCCCTCCTCTGCTCACGCTCTGTCTCTCTCCCCCCACCTCTCTCAAAAATAAACGTTAAAAAAAATAATAAAACATAAAAAACGAGCTACCGTACACACCTATTAGAATAGCTAACCACTGACAACATGAAATGCTGGCAAGAATGTGGAGCAACAGAAACTCTCATTCATTACTGGTGAGAATGCAAACTGGTATAGCCGCTTTGGAGGACAGTTTGGCAATTTCTTACAAAGCTAAACAAAGTTTTGCTACATAATTCAGCACCTGGGCTCCTTGATACTTGCCCATGCGAATAGTCCCATGTGAGTAGTGTGCTCATTCTACAGGGTAGGAAGTGATGCTCCGGGAAATTCAGGAATTTGGGTAAGGTTGCTAGAAAATGGCGGAGTTGCTATTCAAACTTGGGTCTTTCGAAGAACAGAATTCATAACATCTGCTGCTGGCTTCATCAGAGCCCAGAAAGTAGCCTGATAGGGAGTTCGTTTCAGAATGGAGGCTGGTCTGCCTGAAAAGCCAAGCTGAAGTCTACTAGGGTCTGTCCATAAAGAGAAGGATTGAAAAGATTCTCCAACCCCATGAATAAACGGAGGCACTGGACCGCTGGACCCAGTCTCCTCAAAACCTTAGTGTGGCAGGGGAGGGCGTTGTTAGTTTTCGCACTATTGCATTGTCTCTGCCTAGTATAGTGTCTGGCCCACAACAGGTGCCCTTTAAATACCTGCTGACCAAATAAAATTAATAATATTTTCTTTTATTTTTTTTAAATGTATATTTTTGAGAGAGAGAGAGAGAGAGGGAGAGAGCATGCGGGGACACACACACACACACACACACACACACACACACACACACACACGTGCAAGCGGGGGAGGGGCACAGGGGGGCGAGCAGAGAATCTGAAGCAGTCTCTGTGCTGAGCCCGCTGTGGGACTGGAACTCCCAAACAGCGAGATTATGACCTGAGCCGAAGTCAGACACTCAACCAACTGAGCCACCCAGGGGCCCCAATAATATTTTATTTTCTAATATTTATTAAGTACTTACCTTTTTAAAGACACTTTTACCTGCACTGTATCTGATGTGCGCATTAGCCCCAAGGATAGTGTTGAACGGAATTCACAGCTCTCATGCTATGATGAAGGAGTCGGGACCAGAATCCCAGTCTCCTCATGCCCATGATGGGGCACATTCCCTGTGTCTCAGAGCCACCCTTGAAGAAGCAAAGGCTCAGTGAGTAGAAAAGGCCAAGGGACGGAGGCTAACATTTACTAAGCACTTGTTATTGTATTATGTAATTTAACATTCACACAATCCTGTAGAGGTAGTTATCAATATTTCCACTTTAGAGATGAGAAAACGGAGGCTCATTGGAAGTCATCACTTGCCTAAGGTCACAAAATTAATAGGTGCCAAAGTCTGGATTCAAATTCTACTGGGCTCCAAACCTCATCCATTTTCGTTATATGGTGCCAAGATACCTCCCAGTTTTCTAAATTAGGAAACTTTGAAAGAGTTGCATAAAATAAGTGCATTATTTTGGACCGGAAACTGGCTCTCTGCTATTTAAATAAGAATGAGGTAGTGGTATTGCCTGTGGCTCAGTGGGTTCAGTTGAGGGTTGCTGATCTGATGCAGCAGTCGGCAAAGGGAGGGGCCAATTCACCGCCCGCTCAGGCTTTGTGCTGCTCAGCTTACACCTGTGGCTTTGAACCCACTTCTGGAAGCCGGCCTTTCAAGAGGAACACTGCCTTTTAACCCCACGGCCCCAGAGGTCACCACGATGATGGGTGGTATGAACCTGCAGAGACTACATTTTTGGGCGAGGGGTGTGAAGAGATTAGTTGTGTCTAACCCGGAGAAGACTGGGGGAGGCCATGAGTTTGGTAAAACATGGAAAGTACTATCAGAAGAGGAGTAATGGATTCACCCAATGTGCTCATGACCAACATATAAGGAAGCAAACTTCAGTTTAGAGAGAAAAGAGTGCTTCCGAATTAGGGAGAAAGTGAAGATCAATTCTTTTTTTTTTTTTTTTAGGAAGGAAAGAGCTTGACATATTTTTTAAATGTTTATTATCTATTTTTAAGAGAGAGAGAGAGAGAGCACATGTGGGGGAGGGGCAGAGAAAGAGGGAGACAGGGGATCCAGAGCAGGCTCTGCGCTGACAGCAGAAAGCCCAATGTGGGGCTAGAACTCACAAACCGTCATCAGTTCTAAGTTAACAGGGCCTCAGAGGCTACTGCACGCCCCGCCTGGCAGGGGAGGGGTAAAGAGGGCCTTGCAGCCCTACAGCAGCTGGGGAGTCTCTGTTCAGTACCCTGGGAGGTGGTTAGGACAGAGAATCCAGGGGCTGTCTGCGAATGGGGAAGTGCTACGCCATCTCCAAGACCCCCCTTCAGGTCTGGGCTGAGACATCCTAAAGGGGGAAGCGGGCTGTAGGAGGGCACAGGGCTCTCACTATACATTTAGCACCTGGTTGTCATCAAGGGGGCCAGATACTACCTCGGGTGGCCCTGAGAACAGACGTAAAGGGGAGGCCCTTCCACTCCCCATATGTTTCTCTGCCCTCATGCAGCCCCTAACCTCCCCTATTAAAGTTCAGATTCCTGAGGGTGGAACAGAAGAGCCTTCAGTAGATGGCCTCAACCTACCATTCCACGTTTTCTCCCTGTTACTCAGCCCTCACTCCTATTTGTGAGGTACACAGACCTACTAATTCCCCAAACACACCACATTCCTTCAAGTCTCCATGCCTTTGCCCATGCTGTTCTCCCTGCTTGAGACACCATAACCTTTCTCAGGCTTGGTGAGCCCCTTATCATCCGGATCTTGCCCTCCTCTGGAAAGCCTTCCATTTCCTTTAAATCTGTGACGGTGCTCTCACACAGACTCCATGGCAGCCCAGGCTCGCCCCAAGGGTAGCATTTCTCGCATCGCAATTGACCCGTTGACCCACCTGTTTCTAGTCCTCAGCTGGAAACTCCTCGGGGCAAGACTGCCAGGTTTCCACTCAGCGCTCAGCCATAACGGGTCAACCCCACGTTAGTTGTGTGACAAGTGGGTGCTGAAAGAAAACACCGTTTGTTCAGTAAATACGTAAACAAAATATTCATAATTCAAGTCACTGTATTTAAGTTTAATTGTAGGAGTTCAGAAACGGGTTTGGGAAGAAGACATGGAAGCTTCACCGGGGTGGGGGGTGGGGGGGTACGTTAGGTAAGTGATGAAGCGGTTGAGAAAGGGAGGGTTGAGGAGAAGGAGTAGAATTAGACTCCAGAGTGGAGAGTCCATCCTGGAGAGAAATGGGAACACCCTGCACACATTGGGTTTGGAGCCCCTGGATACCTGGCTGAGGACTTTGGGCTTCATCTTACTGGCAGGGCTTGGAAAGAGGAGGGACATCATGACAATGTCATGTGAGGAGGCTGAGTCTGGTGTCTTGCAGGATCACTCGGAGGTGGGGAGGCTGGTTGGGAGCTACAGCAAATCGTACCACATACAGCTTGGATGAGGTGAGGATAATCAAGATGGTGACGCTAGCGTCCTCTGGTAGGCTGCATTATTGCCTCCATTCTTCACCTGCTCCCCACCCCCATAGGAGAAATACCCATTCCCAGCCTTGCCGTGGCCTCATGAGGGCAGAGCGTCCCCGCCTCCCCTCTTGACTTGGAGCTTGGCCAAGTGACTTGCTTTCACCTGTGGGATGTTAGCAAATGGGATGTCAGCAAAGGCCAGAAACGTGCTTGTGGGTTGGGCTTTCTCTGTTGGCTTCTGCCATTGCCACGAGAGGAACACACTCTGCTGGGCCCAGAGAAATGAGATACTTTGAACGGCCCGGAACCGAGGCCAGCTGTACCCAACCTAGACAGGCCGAACTCCAATCTAATTACAGATGTGTAAGCAAGAACCTCATCCTTGCTGTCGTGAGCTGCCGCTCATCTCCAGGCCACCCCTCCTCCACTTTCTTTACCTGTTCTCCCTGCCACGTCAGGCACCGCAGTCTCTCAGCTGTGTCCACAAAGTTCTCTCTGCTAGCTCCTTCTCCTCAGCCCTGAAGCCGGCCCTGTTCTGTCCAATCATTACATTGACGCCTGGCCCTCCTCCAGGAATCGGCCTGTTTCTCCTTCTCAGCCTGATTTCCTGGAGACCTGTTCGTACCAGCTGCTCAACCCCCCTGCCCCACCCCTCCACACTGAAACTGGGTGGGTGCCTCTACCCTCTCGTGAAGCTGCTGTCCTTGGACTGCTTCCTCTCAGTCGTACTTGACCATGGACCACTTCCTCTCTGCCGGGCTCGCCCGCCTTGGTCGTCTGATGCCACACGGACTGCTGCCTCCCAGTCTCCTTCCAGGGCACCACTTTCTCTGCTTTTCTTTTATGTTCCCTGGGGCTCCTCTTCTTCTGCTACTCTCCGCCCTGCAAGTGGGAGATCACAGGCACTCCGGAGGCGGCTTCGTGCGCCCTCTATCTGTCCGTGGCCTCCAATCCTCATCTTCAGCCCAGAACTCACTCCTGAGCGCCAGACTCGTGAATCCAGATTCCTAATGGAATCTCATTCCTTTATTCAACAAACATCTGACTGAAGACTCCTATCTGCCAGACACTGTTGTAGGTGCTGGACAGTAGTGAAAAAAAACCCGACAAAAAGCCCTGCCCTCATGGAGCATCTATTTTACTAGAGTAGGGGAAGTCAGACAATAAATAAAGAAGCAAAATAAATACTATGTTAGAGCCACTGGAAGGCGATGAACAGAGGAGGTATGCCATCTGCCCATGTTTTTAAAGACTCACCCTGGGGCGACTGGGTGACTCAGTCGGTTGAGTGTCTGACTCATGATTTCAGCTCAGGTCATGATCCCAGGTCATGGGATCAAGCCCACAGCGGCCTCTGCACTGAGTGTGGAGCCTGCTTAAGATCCTCTCCCTCTCTCTCTCTCTCTCCCTCTGCCTCTCTTCCCCACTCACATGCTCTCTCTCTAAACTTTAAAAAAATTTTTTTAAAAATAGAGGCTCACCCTGGCTGCTGTATTACAAATAAACAGGGGTGGGTGGGGGTTGGGCAGGCAGAAATGGGGATACTAGTTGGTTTCTATTTTTGAGTGCCCTTAGAGGCACCTCAGACTCAAAACTCCAAAACTGAACTCATTATTTTCCCCAAGCTTGCTCTTTCCCTGTGTTCTGCAGACCAGTGAAGGGCACCCGAATCCCTGACTCCAGCCAAAACCTGGAATCCCTGCCCCTTCCCCTCTTATCCAGCCAGTCACCAATCCAGTCCATTCTACAGTCTAAATATACCTCATTCATTCTTTCATTCATTGTTTCACTCATTCACCGAATATTACTGAACACAGAGCTGGTTTCAGACCAGTATTAGAGAGGTGAACGAACAGATACGATCCCTGCCCTCTTGCCCCTTAGAATTTAATGTGGGAAAGAGACGATAAAAACAAAAATGAGCCAATAAATATATGACTGCCTCTCATGGCAAGGGCTATAGAGAAAATGAGTTAGTTTCAACAAAGAAAAAAATTGAGAGAACTAGTTTCAATAAAGAAAAAAGCCAGCCCTATGCCTAGTGCTGCCATAGCAAATGACCACAAACTGGGTGGCTGAAAACAAGAGAACAGTATTCTTACAGTTCTGGAGGCCAGAAGTCAGAAATCAAGATATCAGCTGGGCCATGCTCCCTCTGAAGTCTCTAGAGAAGAATTTTCCCTCATCTCCTCCTAGCTGCTGTGGTTGTTGGCACAATTTCTGCCTCCCATCTTCTCATCGCCTTCTTTCCTCTGTGTCTATCTTTGTGTGACTTCTCCTCTTCTTATAAGGATACCAGTCATTGGATTTAGTCATTGGACGCCTTAATCCAGTATGATGTCATCTTAGTCACATTTACAGAGACCCTATTTCCAAACAAGGTCACATTCTGAGGTTCTGGGTGGACATGATCATTTGGGAGCCACTCTTCCGCCCGGTACAAATGGCAAGATGTTTTTCAGGCAGATGGAGCTGTTTTCACACAGGCCCTCAGGTAGGAAAGGGCTTGGACCATTTGGGGCCAGGCAGGCTGAAATGTGAAAGGACTCAGAGGAGGGAGCTTGGAGAGAGAGACAGAGCCGGATCATGGAAGGAGGAGAGAGAGAGACAGAGACAGAGAGAGAATGAGACACCAGTGATGCAGAAGAGAAGATGCTTAAAGGAGCAGAATCCTTGAGAAGGTGGCCAGCCCAGGATTTCAGGCTGTCATGGGTGTTGGCTTGTGATGGGAGGAGGCCTCGGGAGTGGAGAAGGGGAAGATGGGCACAGACGCAGGTGGGTGTGATGGTGAGGGGCAGAGAAATCCTTTCTAATGGCTTCTATTTTCTCAGCGACATAGGAGACAGCTAAGAGGTGAGGGAAGGGGGCCGGAGGTGAGAGGAGAGAAAGCAGCTGGTTGTGTTGACTGTAAGAGACCAAGCTTCCGAGGATTGTTGGCAGGCTTGCGGTTCTCCAGGGTATGCCCGTTTCCTTCATGCCCACCGCCACCCAGCTCAGGCCACACCAGCACCTCGCTGTGACCGCAGTCACCTGCAGTCCTCTTCCTCCGGCCCTGCCTCTGCTCCCAGGCGATTCCCTCCAGTGCCACCGCCCTCATCACTCTAAATTCACAGGGCATCACGCCCCAGTTGGAAACACTTCCCACAGTGTCCCCTTGCCTTCAAGATACAATCCAAACTCTTTAATGTGGCTCTTAAGACCCCTTACGAGCTGGTCCATTTTGGCCCACAGCTTCATTTCTTGCCACGTCTGCCTCCAATTCTGCACCTCCACCGTCTGCGTCCCTTAAATGTGCCATTCCCTCTCTCCCCTCCAAGGCTTCCTACTCGCCATTTCCTGCTTCCTGCGGTAGTCTCCCTCCCGACGTGCTGGCCCCCTCCCCTCATCTGTCCGGCTAATTCTCCTCCCATCCCCGAAGCCTGGCCTCCTCCCCAGGCAGCCCTCCCTGGCATCCTCCCACGTACAGGTGAGGGGGCTAAGTGTTCTACATAATCCTCTATGCCACCCTTACTATAATGCAATTGTTTCTTTACTTATCTTTGGCCCTCACGAAGTTATAAACCCCCTAACGTACTATATCTATGTTTTTCATATTACCTGACATATAGTAGATACTTCAGAAAAACCTGTTAGAAGCACCTGGGTGGCTCAGTCGGTTGAGGGTCCAACTTCGGCTCAGGTCATGATCTCATGGTTGGTGAGTTCGAGCCCCACAGCGGGCTGGCTGCTGTCAGTGCAGAGCCTGCCTCAGATCCTCTGTCTCCCTCTCTTGGCCCCTCGCCAGCTTGCACTCTCTCAGAAATAAATAAACATTTAAAAAACCTGGTTAAATAAGTAAATTAATGGAATCATTAAAACAGTTTATGTCTACGCTGAAGGTCACAAGTAACTCAAAGCTTCAGAGCAGTTGATCTTGCTTCCCCTCCAGGCACAACGCAATTGCACTTTATTTACTTATTTTTTATTTGTTTTTATTTTTTTAATGCTTCTTTATTTATTTTGAGAGAGAAAGCACAGGCAGGGAAGGGGCAGAGACAGGGAGAGACAGAGAATCTTACGCAGGCACCACACCCAGCGCGGAGCTTGACATGGGGCTTGGCTCGATCCTACGACCCTGGGATCATGACCTGAGCTGAAATCAAGAATCAGTCACTTTTCTTTTTTTTCCCCCTTCTCCTCCCCCATGGTCTTCTGTTAAGTTTCTCAGGATCCACATAGGAGTGAAAACATATGGTATCTGTCTTTCTCTGTGTGGCTTATTTCACTTAGCATCACACTCTCCAGTTCCATCCACATTGCTACAAAGGGCCATGGTTCATTCTTTCTCACTGCCACATAGTACTCCATTGTGTATATAAACCACAATTTCTTTATCCATTCATCAGTTGATGGACATTTAGGCTCCTTCCATAATTTGGCTATTGTTGACAGTGCTGCTATAAACATTGGGGTACAAGTGCCCCTATGCATCAGCACTCCTGTATCCTTCGGGTAAATTCCCAGCAGGGCTATTGCTGGGCCATAGGGTAGATATATTTTTAATTTTTTGAGGAACCTCCACACTGTTTTCCAGAGTGGCTGCACCAGTTTGCATTCCCACCAACAGTGCAAGAGGGTTCCCGTTTCTCCACATCCTCTCCAGCATCTATAGTCTCCTGATTTGTTCATTTTGGCCACTCTGACTGGCATGAGAGAGGGAAGGAGGCAAACCATAAGAGACTCTTAAAAACTGAGAATAAACTGAAGGTTGATGAGGCGGTGGGAGGGAGGGGAAAGTGGGTGATGGGCATGGAGGAGGGCACCTGTTGGGATGAGCACTGGGTGTTGTATGGAAACCAATTTGACAATAAATTTCATATTAAAAAAAAAGAATCAGTCACTTAACTGACTGAGCCACCCAGGCACCCCTTTTTTGATTTTAGAGAGAGAGTGTGTGCATGAGCAGGGGTAGGGAGAGAGAGAGAAAGAGGGAAAGAGAGAGAGAGAGAGAGAGAGGGAGGGAGGGAGGGAGGGAGGGAGGGAGGGAGGGAGGGAGGGAGGGAGAAAGAATCTCAAGCAGGCTCCATACTTCAGCGTGGAGCCTAATGCAGGGCTCAATCCTATGACCCTGGGATCATGACCTGAGGCAAAATCCAGAGTTTGATACTCAACAGACTGGCTCACCCAGGCGCCCCTGCACTTTATATTGGTGACATCAGGGAACCACACTCTGTGCGGCCATTCAGACTCAGCTGACTGTTCAGGCTCTAATTCTCAGGTGGACTTGTGACCGTCCATCTCAAATTGCATGAAGCTTTGTGAGGTTTTCCCGGGTCTTTCTGGTCTTATCTACTTCCTGTCTCTTCTGCAACCCTTGGTCTCTTTCATTCCATTGCAGGTTATGCTTTTCTTTATAAGTGGCCTTCCAGCTTCTGAAAGCCTTGGGATTGTGTATCTATTGTAGTTTCTTGGTCACTTGATTTTGAGTTCCCAGAAATTCTTTTTTTTTAAGCTGTTCCTTTCCTGTACGTTGTCCCAGTTCTGACACTCGAGGGGCGCTTCCTACTCTGCTTTCCAGCAGCGTCCCAAGGATGGACTTCCACTCACACCCATGTTGTCCTAACATGGCTTCTCAAGTGACAATGCCGAGTGGACGATGCTCTGGGGTCTGTTTTGTGCTTCTTGCCTATGGGCAGGCCGTCTGATCTTTCTCGAAGTATGTTGATTCTATTGCTCCTGTGTGCAGACCCAATTCCTGCAGGTGGCCGTGACTTTACATCTTTAACCCATTCCATTAATGATGTGGCTGTTCCTTCTCTTACTTCTAGTCTTCACAGCAGGAAACTTCCCACCAGCTTCCATGTCATTAGTGGGTAAAATCAGCTGCCTCTTGCCCTTCCGCTCCGTGTTCTAGTTATGTACTGATTACCATCGCAGAAAGTAGACACAACACATTGATCTTTGCTAATTCCTCTATTACTAGGACAGAGGAAATAAAATAATTCCCACCCTCCCCTGCCCTTTTTGTGTTAACCTCAGTACCTATAAATTCTTACTGGAAAAATCCTGCATTACTGATTTGTCCATTTCTGAATGCACATTATTTTTATTGAAGAAAAGAAGCTATTTGTTCTTGTGTGTAGTTTGTAAATAAGCTTCTTCAAATAAAAGTACGCTTTCACCTCTGTACTTGTCGGGACTGTAGCAAATCCAATGTATTAACGTTCAACACTTACTCCAACTACCTTCTAGAATGCCTTCTGTACTGTAGAAATGCAGTGAGAATGCAGTTGTCATTTCCCAGAGGCCCTTGCAGCTAGAGTTCCAGATGTGAGCACAGCTCAGCCATTCAGATGCACTCCATGGGATTTGGGAGGCAGGAGGAAGAGATAGCCCTCGTTTCTGCACTTCGCTGGCAAGCACAGTCAGGCACATTTAGCTCCCCTGTGTCTGATCACTAGCTTTGCAAGTGTCGAAAGCAGTGGTGGGATGGCCACTTGCTGGCATGATTTCCAGAGGGCACTTGGGTGGTTCTGGCTGTAGCAGGGGCAAGGACCTCCTGACCATGGTGGCTTCCTGAAGATGACAGTGATGTTAAGGTTCTGGAGTGGAAGGCAAGAGCCGTAGCTTCCAATTTTAACAGAGAGCTTCCTTGTTATAGAAGGGTATAGCTCTGATGGTGGTCAGGTTCTGCAGAGCAGTGCTGAGGTCATTCTGGAAGGTTAAACTTGGAACCTGTCTCCTCAGTCCTTCCTGTGATCCTGAGAGCCATTTAGTGCCTTGTAACAGTCCCTTTCTAGTTTCCCTAGCTGGCACAGGTTCTGTCCTTTGTAACAGGAGCCTGACTGATATACCACAGGAGTACTTATTTGCAATATTAAATATAGTTTCTGATTAGAAAGATCTGAAGGCAGGAGAAGCAGCTGAGAGGGAAGATTTAGGCATTTATTAACAGCTGCAACTATATAGGAGCCAAATCAGGACACTTGCCATTTTGGGCACGCATGCGACTTTCTGCGACAGCAACACCTATAGGATCTGGGGGCGTGGGTGTGAGGCAGAGCCCTGGAGACCCTAAGTCTCACATTAACTTGAACCTATCCTAAAACTCAGCCCTAAATCCATAAGCCTGCAGGTCAGATTCTTCTGCCACAGCCTTTTCAATGACGAATGTCCCCTCCCCATTCTCTCCCTGTTGTCTCTCTTTCCTTGCCTCCTCTCCTGCAAGAGTCCTTCACCACCATCTATTCCCACAACATACATGCGTGGGAGACACCCAGACACCAGGGGGAGGAGTCCATTTGTAAAGAAACCTTGTGATACAAACAACACACAGAAGTTTCAAGGGAGACATGTGAACAAGGTCTGCAGTCGAGCACATACCTGGGAGAAAGCGCTATTACCCCTATGTGAAAAGCACAAAAAGGGGGCGTCTGGGTGGCTCAGTCAGTTGGGCGTCCAACTCTTGATTTTGGCTTAGGTCGTGATCTCACTGCTCCTGAGTTCGAGCCCTGCTTAGGGCTCTGCGCTAATAGCACAGAGCCTGCTTGGGATTCTCTGTCCGCACCTCCCCCCCATCACCCCCCGCCCACTCTCTTAACACTAAAGAAATTAAACATTAAAAACAAAAGCACAAGAAGGGGAAAGTGGTTCACATGGCATGGGGAGAGGCTGTCCACAAGAACGGGTCTAGGAAAGGGCAAGTCTCTTCTCTTCTGTAAGTGTCGGCTCTATTTCACTACAAGTTTCGTATCAGGCAATACTTGCTCAAGGTGCACAACTTACAGCTCAAAATGACACAGCGTGTCTCCTGACACCCTTGAACCCGCGCTCCTGGCTCCCCACCCAGAGGCTACCTCTCTGGCGAGTGCCTTCCCCAGCGCATTTTCCCCGTGGGGTGCCTCTGCTCCGGGGGTTGCGTGGAGGCCTCCGAACTGGTGGGGAAGCGCTCCAGAGGGGGACGAGGTGTCTGCGGTGGGGGGCGGGGGGTCCCGACAACCAGGATTCCAGACCCCCCCCCCCCCCCCGCCCCGGCAGTGCCTGGCCACGGGTCAGATCATGCACGTGGGCAGGACACCAGTGGCTGCCCAGTCCCGGTCACCCCTCAGGAGACGGCTGATTTGCGGGCAGGAGGTGGGCGCACGCCTTTCCTTTCCTTTACCTTATCCAAATAGGTAACGCCGTTGCCTGTTAGTTTCATTACGCTGTGCTCCGCCCTCTCCCCCCAGCTTTCCCTTCAGGTTACAGGGCTTGTGGCAGGTGTCTGTTTATGTATGTCATGTTGTTGTTCTTTGGGGTCCAAATACGTGCATCTGAGGCCGAAGACTGTTTGTTTTGTAACCTAAGTGGGCCTGCCAAACAACCCTCTGCCTCGGTCGTGGAAAGTCGCCCTATTCGGCATTTACACACGACAAATTGTGCCAGTTATCGCAGGTATTGAGAATGGGACAGAAGAAGAGACAGGGAACCTGAGTAATCCTTTGGCAAGTCTGAGTGTGACACAAGATTCTGTTCCTTCTTAGCCATTCTGTGCCTCGTTCCTGATAATTTTGGGGTCTGCTCTGTCTCTTGCTATGAGAATTAGCATCAGCAGCTTTCAGAATGACTTACCAGTTAACCCCTCCAGAAATCTTAAGACATTATTCTTTTCTTCTCCAAATTTCCCATCCCTAAGCCTTCTAATTCTCCTTCAAATTTCCATCTGTAAAGTTAATACAATCCAATAAGAAAATAATGTGCTCTTGAGACGTTGACATGCTCAGAGCCATTTTATCCTGCCCTAAAGCCTGGAAAGTTTGAATTTTCCTTAGGATAAAAAAGTAAGAAATAATAGAATAATTCACTGTACTGTAACAATTAAATCCAGCAATTTAACATTGCGCATTGGTAAATATAATGCTCGTAACAACCAAAAGTCTCCCATGTATTGACAGACAAAAACAAAGTTATAAATCTAAACCTCCTATTCCGAACCACATTCCTAAATGTAAATAAGCATCCAAGCATGTTGCTACATATCTTTACAGAAGCAATTACAAACAAGCCTTATCAGTCGCTAAGTCACCAATGCACACAACGCTTATCTGCTATGCCCTCTACTGGATAGAGTACACAAGACAAGTCGCATTATTTCCAATTAATTTTTGGCATGATCACCCTGCATCTGCTTTAGGAATGCAAGGCGTGAAATTTATAGTAGCAGGTTTAATATTCCAACCAGCCAAAATTATTTCGCTACAAGGACTTACCTTTGGTGGAATATTTGGGGTTGGATTTTTTTTTTTTAAATACATAGATTGCTTCTCCCCGTCTTGCAACCCACTGTCCAAACTCTCAAGCTGTCACCAAACTCAGTACGTGGCAGGAATAATTTCATGCTGAGTAAAATGTGTTTAATTTCACATCCTGTAAGAATAATTACTTAGCATAATGCCACTTAAAATGTATTTCTATCTGCAAATGCTAATGAAGCTACAAAAACCTGAATCATCTTCGGAAAGAATTAGGGTATTAAGGGGGCTTCTCCTTCACTCCCTCTTCTCCTGTAGTGACTGCCTGAAGAGAGAAACCAGGACCACAGGAATAATCCGAGACTAGATCCTGCTGTCTTTAAACTGGGTGTGAGTCCAGTGGCTTGCAGGGAATTTAATCCCACAGACCTCTGCTGAGCCTCCCTAAGATGCTGGAAATAGAGCCAAAGGCTCCCTGGAGATACCCAGTCCTCACCCAGGTCCCACTGGATAGGCACCAGCAGGTAGCTGAGGCCCAGTGCCAACAAGGACCACCTACCCTGATGGCAGGGCTGGGGGCAGGCCTGTGGCCTGTGGCCTTTGGCCTTAAGGAACTTGTCTCTTGATCATTGGTGTGGCCAAGTAGTGTAGACCACTGTTCTAACTACTGCTCATCTTGAGGCTGAAAGCGGTCAACAAAGAACGACAAGGAGCAAGAGGAAATAGGAGTACTTTGCCTTTAAAGAAGTTAAAAAAAGAAAAACAAACAACCTTTTTATTTTGAAATAATTTTAGGATTACAGAAAAGTTGCAAAACTAGTTCAGGGAGCTTGGGGCGCCTGGGTGGCTCAGTCGGTTAGGCAGCTGACTCTTGACTTCGGTTCAGGTCATGATCTCACAGTTCGTGAGTTTGAGCCCCAAGTCGGGATCCTCTGTCTCTCCTTCTCTCTCTGTCCCTCCCCTGCTGGTGCGCGCGCTCTCTCTCTCAAAATAAATAAACTTAAAAAAAATAGTGCAGAAAGCTCTTCAATACCCTTCACCCAGCTTCACCTAATAGAAGATCTTACTGACCACAGTACAATGATCAAGACCTAGAAACTGTTAGTACAATGCTGTTAACTACACTACAGACTTCAATGTGAATTTCACCGATGTTTCCACTAATATCTTTCTTCAGTTCTAGGACACGAGCCAGGATCCCACATTGCCTTTAGTTGTCATATCTCCTCAGTCTCCTTTAATCTGAGACACTCTGTCCTTCCTTGCCTTTCATGACTTTGATACTTTTGAAGAGTATTCGTGGAGTGTCCCTCAGTCTGGTTTTGTGTGATGTTTTCTCACAGTGAAACTGTGGTCACACATCCTGGGCGAGAGTACGACAGAAGTGCTGATTCCTTCTCACTGCTCTGTAGAAGTGGGACCTGCTCCCTTCCTGCAGGGAAGTTCAAGGAGGCAGTGTGTGGAGGGCCTCAAGGAGTCGGTGCGCCTCTAGAACCTGAGTGGTGGGTCTCAGGAGAGTTAGGCACCGAGCCTAAGAGCACCTGACAGGCTTCTCTTACCCGCCTCTTCCTTTCTCTGTTACTATGAATGGTGACGGGAGACGTGAGAACATTTCCTTGCTATAGGAAGGCAGCACCAGTGTTTTTAAGTAATCTCTACGCCCAGTGTGGGCCTTGAACTCACAACCCTGAGATCAAGAGTCGAATGCTCTACTGACTGAGCCAGCCAGACGCCCCAGCACTAGTGTTCATTTAATCCGGTGCCGATGAGATCTGCAGAAGGACAAGGGGCAGCCAGGGAAGGCAGAGTATGGTGGGTGGTGGTGGGAAAAGGTGGTGTGGGAAGAGGACCACATGGCGGTGGGTCCAGTGCCTCCTTTTGTGGACTCAGCAGGGCTCTAGATAACCTGAGAATGAGATGCAGACATCTCTGTGGGTGGGAACTTGTTCATTTGTATGGAGGGAGTGGTGGTAAAGTTTCCAATCAGCATTTGTAACAGTGAAAAAACAGGTTTGATATCCTCAGCGGGGGCTAAAGAGTAGTAGTGGTGGCAAAAAAGGACCTTTGGGCAGATTTTTAAGACTCGCACTTTGGCTTTCTCCCCCTCTGGAAATGGAGGCTCCACAGGGGACAGGCCCTTGTCTGTCTGGTCCCCCTCTCCCTCTGAAAACCCAGTACACGGGCCTGGCACCTTGTAGGAACTCAAAAAATGTTTTTCCTTTCTGTTAAGTATTTATTTGTTTATTTACTTTGAGAGAGAATGCATGAATGGGGTAGGGGCAGAAAGAGAGGGAGAAAGAATTCCAAACAGGCTCTGAGCTGATAGCACAGAGCCTGACGTGGGGCTTGAACTTATGGACTGCAAGGTCGTGACCTCAGCTGAGATCAAGAGTTGAATGCTTCACCGACTGAGCCACCCAGGCACCCCCAAAATGTTTTTTTTATTAAATGAATTCATTCATTTATTCATTCATTCATTCATTCGAAGGAGAGAGAGAGCAGTGTGAGCCAGGGAGAGGGGCAGAGAGAGTAAATCTTAAGCAGGCTCCACACTCAGCCAGGAGCCCAACTTGGGGCTCAATCCCATGACCCTGGGATCATGACCTGAGGCAAAATCAAGAGTTGGATGCCTAACTGACTGTGTCACCCAGGCGCCCCAAATGAATTAAAAAAAAAAAAAAATAAGCGAGTTAATGTAGTACTCAGGCACTCCAGTCATCCCCACTGGGAAATCTATGACTTTGTCCCAAGCATGGTTTTGAAAGCCTAGCACAGGTCCTGAGATGAGGACTCCAAGCTTTCTGCCCCATGTCAGTCCTCTAAGTGCTGTGAGAAGGTGTGTTGGGAGGAGACTACTCTTTGAGAGGTCTCTGGGACTGACAGACTCCACACTGTTTGGGGGAAGGTAGAAACAGATCAAATGTATAGATGGCAACATCTAAGTTTGGAGACAGAAGGCAAATGGTAGTAGTTGAAGCTTCCTTCCTGGTGGACCATGCTCTGGGGAAGCCAGTAGGAAGAGGGAAGGACCATTGTGGCACTGGGCTCACACGGGATGGATCACACTTGTGTGTGTGCACACACATGTTCACATTGAGACATTTCCCTTATCGATGAGACTGATTTCATTTCTTCATCTGCTCAGTGTTTCTTGGTTACTTTCTTTTAATTTCCAGTCTTCCATAGAAGTTAAATAGCACATTATTTATAATTATCGTTGCAATTGAAATTGAATTGTCTATTTCATGCTTTCCAGATGCATATTTAGGGAGGACTTTTTAAAAAATTTCTTTTTAATGTTTATTCTTGAGAGCGAGGCAGAGCATGAGCGGGGGAGGGGCAGAGAGAGAGAGAGAGAGAGAGATACAGAATCCGAAGCAGGCTCCAGGCTCTGAGCTGTCAGCACAGAGCCCGATGGGGGCTCGAACTCACGAACTGCAAGATCATGACCTGAGCTGAAGTTGGATGCTTAACCGACTGAGGTGCCCAGTGCCCCTAGCGAGGACTTTTTCAAACATACAAGAGAGAAGCAAAGCAGAAGGAGGCTCGTTACTCATTTTACTCAGGTGTATAAAATGGATGAGAGCTGGTGTTACCGGCATGTTAATGAAAGCAACTGGCATTGTGAATAGTTGCTACGTGCCAGGTACTCTTCAAAGCACTTTATACATATCGACCCACTTCATCCTTGCAGACATATCATCAGGTGAATCTGTTATATCACCCACTGTACAGGGTGTATATACCCACTGTATATACCCAGGTTATATCCCCACTGTATGGAAAGGGAAATTAAGGCACAGAGACACTTGCTCCAAGCCATCCAGCTAATGAATGGCAGAGCTGGGAGTCCAGCTCTGAACATGGTACTGTCCAGTGCTTCTAGTGCAACCCAGAAAAGGCCTGTGCTTTCTGGAACAGCCTGTAACCTGGGAAAGTGAATGGAAGACTTGGGAAAGACTCCGTTTCTACTCTCTGCTCTTTCAGGGACAAAATGAGCCCAGCAGGCACACATCCTTACGTGTGCTTCTTCGTGCAGGCAGTCAGGACCCGAGCCGCCCTTCCCTCACTGGAAGGCCATGGGGTGTTCCTGCAGGAGACTAAGTGCGGTTACGGGGACCTTCAGGGATGAGACGAGGGTCTTTGTGAAGGTATTTATCTAATCCTGTGACAATCCTGCACTCTAATAAAAAAGGAAGATAGAATCTCCATCTTTACCAAAATTTCATGAAATTGCTTTAAAGCAAAGTTCTGGTTTTGTTTGATTCTTGTATAGGTCACACATTTTGCTTTTTTCACAAGTTACCTTGTATTAGCTCATAGTATTCGACAGATTTAGGTTCTGTGGATCAACTCACTGTTCAGAACGCACATGCAAAAGGAGAAAAGTAAGGTCACATAAATGTTAACCCTGTGAAATAGGTCGCCTTTGTCAAACGCCCAGGGGGCACGCAGCGTGGTTCGGGTGGTCTCTGTCTCATGGGTTATACCAAACTTCCTCGCCTCCCAAAGAGGAAGGCCAAACTACTTTCAACTCTCACAACTCAGTGTGGGAAATTTAGGTGATTTCAGATCACTGAAGCCATTCAGTGGATACTAATTGGAATTAGTTGTTTTGTCAACAACAGTCATAGTTATTGATATGACTATTATTATTGTTTATAGAGTTTTACAAATCATATATAGTCAAGAGCCAAATTTGGAAGAAATCACCATTACCTAAACACTGAATTGGTAACGTTCACAATTAGAAAACGAAACCGTTAGGTCTTCAAAGAGGAATCTGCCTTTCTGGACACTTAAAAATATTTAATAGAGTGGCTGAACCAAACAGGATAATCATGGACACTGGCTCCCGATGGCCTTGGTTTCTAGGGAGAAGAGTCTAATTCGCAATCAGTGAACATTCCAGGGGAGCTGGGACATATTTCCTTCTGTAACACACAGAAATACTATTATGTTTTGAATCCTGCTTCGGAGGGGTAAGGAATATATAGATTAATGCGACATTTTTTCAATTGGAGTTTCCAGTAGCTGATTCAGCTGGAAGGTAATTTATGCTAACAACTTCCAAGATTTTAAAGCGACTTTTTCTTAACACACGAAAACCTTTTCATTTCGGTGTATGTTCCTAAGTCCAGAATGGGTAAGGAAATCCTCTGCCAGAGACCAGGGATACAACTGACTCTGTCTAAAACGGAAGGGGAAGAAAAGAAATTACATCCCAGAGGTCTGGAGAAGGGGAAGAAAGGAACTCAGTGGATGGCTTTTAAACCGTGTCCTACAACACAGTTCTTGGTTTTACATACCATTTGCCTCTAGAAAAGTTTATCGTAATTTTAATAGGGCCACATCATTTGGGGACTTTAATGTGACACACAGTTGACAGCGGAATGCAGCGGTTTTAGTGGACTGTGATGGAAAAAGGGGAAAGTACACCAGATTGAGCGCAAAAGCTCATGTTCTCGTCCCAGCACTGCCATGACCTAGCTGTGTGATATAAAGCAAGTCTCTTAGTGCAGGCGTCACTTTTCTCATTCATTAAACTAGATTACTTGTGCTAGTTATACTAGATGATCCCTTATTAGCTTTTTTGGCATTAACGGTCAATAAAGTTGGGTAAATTCTCCACGGCCAGCGGCTCTCCAATTTATTCTTTACTGTGATCCACAACGAGAAGTACCTTTTCTATTATGACCCAGTTCACATACATGTATAGATTTATATATAAAGGTCTTACACACACACGCACACGGATATATAGTATGATATATGTGTTATACGTGTAACCACATACACATGTATAGGAAATGAAACTGAAAGTTTCATCAAAGAATACCCTTGTCCCCTCAGATGCATCTTGATATTTGTATTCTATTTCATGAAGAAAGAGATGGTCAATTTCCACTAACTTGACTTCATGACCCAGGATGACAATCACCATGACTAGGCACAGTCCTGCACTGTGTGGAACAGCCTCAAGGCGAATGCAAGGTGACCGCATAGGCTAGTGGTGAGAATGCTGACCACTGAAAGGAAAATATAAAAACAGTGTAGATACCAGTCCACATATTGAAGGAATGTATTCTAATTTTAGTAAAAAAAGTTGTGACACACTAAATAAAAACAACCACTAGGTACAAGTACTCTCCCATCAGTGAACTTTCCCATTTTTTTAAGTAATTAAAAAAAAATTTTTTTATGTTTATTTTTGAGAGGGTGGGGGAGGGGCAGAGAGAGGGAGACACATTCCGAAGCAGGCTCCAGGCTCTGAGCTGTCAGCACAGAGCCCGACGCGGGGCTCGAACTCACAGACTGTGAGATCATGACCTGAGCCGAAGTTGGACGCTTAACCGACTGAGCCACCCCAGGCACCCCTTAGGTATTTTTTTTTAAGTTTACTTATTTATTTCTTTTGAGAGAGAGCAAGTACATGCGGGGGAGGGCTGAGAGAGAGAGAGAGAGAGAGAGAGTCAGAGAGAGAGAGAGATTGAGAGAGGACCCCAAGCAGGCTCCACACTAACAGCGCAGAGCCCGATGTGGAGCTCAAACTCACGAACCGTGAGATCATGACCTGAGCCGAAAACAAGAGTGTGACGCTTAACCGACTGAGCCACCCAGAGCGCCCTGAACTTTCTTGTTTTTAAGTGATGCATAATTGAACTTTCGGTTTTCAATCTTTTTTTTTCCCCAATTATTTATTTTTTTATTTGAGAGAGAGAGAGAGAAAAAGAGAGCGAGCTCAAGCAGGGGAGAGGGGCAGAGGGAAGAGTGAGAGAGAATCCCAAGCAGGCTCCCCACTGTCAGCAAGGAGCCCAGCACGGGGCTCAATCTCAACAACAGCGAGATCATGACCTGAGCTGAATCAAGGCAGCTTAACTGACTGAGCCACCCAAACACCCCTTCATTCTTTTATAGACAAAACTTCTTGAAACTTTCTCTCACCTGTTAGACTGGTTAACTCTTAAATCAAAGGAAACCTAGAGCTTTGGTCAATGAATCATCTTCCATTTATAAACAATTCCTTTTAGCGTTTTCCATAGCTTTTGCTAGAGTATTTTAAAAGAGCCCTTGTTTCTTATATATTAACTTTTAAAAGCACTGTTAATAATAATACAATAATATAATGCTTCCCTTCTATTTTCGGAACCTATTTTGAGGGAAGATACCATAAGAAGATTCCAGTCCTTGTGTCTTTTACCCTGTCTTCACATCCTAGATCACCCTCTGTTGGAGTTTTTGAGTTCACGTCTTGGCATGCCAGAGTATCCTTGGGATTTCTGTCACGATGCTCATGAATCTAGGGTACCAGGTGACACCTGTAGGTCCCATCACACCATAAGCCAATGATGAGAAAACTGGGTCTCATTTCCCAAGCAGCGTTCCCCTTTTGGCTTTAATCGCTCACACTTTCCCATACAAGCAACCCCCACAGGTATTAAGGGTATTTTCAGTGGTTCGACTGCCTAGGGAATATTTCATTTAGGTGAGAAAAATCTCAAAATGTCTTCTTTTTTAGAAGGTTACATGCAAAATAACCCCTTGTAAGGTAACACTTCTAAACACAAGATGATCATGGTGTGCATATTTTTAAAAACAGGATATAATGTCCATTTATTAGTTTAAAATCTGTACATAATACAAAAATAACTGATTGATATAAAGATTACACTGCATCTCTTGTACTTCTTTCGCCCGATAACTACTTACACAGATTTACAACAAATTATAAACAACTGAAATTATGAAAGGGTTAAATCTCAGATTTCGATTTCTATTGATTGTTACAATGTTATTTAACGCTATCCTCCCCTAATGGCAAGTAAGTACAGGACTGGAGAATACCGGGCCGCTCCAGAAGCTGGATCACTGGGATGGACACCATCCTCTGTGTTCCATCCATCTTGTGAAACTTTCTCAACCTTATCAACTCAACTTTTCTAACATCATCACAGTACCTATGTTATTGAAAATTAACCCCAACCATTCATGCTTTGGATCTGCACAAAAGATCCAGATAACTCCACGTATAGGTCAGTAATTGTAGGCTTCCTGTTTATAGTTTTAGCACCTCTACCCATCTCTCCCCCTGACGTTTTTCTTTTTGCAATAGGACATAAGCTAACCTTCCCAGTACATATAATTTCCACCAGATATACATTACATTGTTGAAGAGCAATCAGAATTTTTTTCAGAAAAATCCCTTTCTCAAGATATATTCCTATTAGTTTGCTTTCCTATATCCAGGTAAGCACATTGTGTTATTCCTGAGGCTTTTTTTTTTATACCATCCTATGCTGATCCAAATCAAACAGACCTTTAGAGGGTACTGACAATGACGTCTTCATTAAATATGATCGCTGCTAAAGCTTTAGCTCCGTGTTTGCTCTGTAATGCTGTGCCAAGATACGGCCTTTAGATGTTCCCAGAATCCCTGGAAACGTGACTTATTTGTTTGTGAGCACAAGCTTTAGAGTGATTTTTGCAGCCACAACAAAATATGAGGATGAATCTTTCACTGGGCTGGAAATTTTGTCTTTACCCAACCATTGGGCTTGGAGCCACTTAGAAGAAGAGGACTACTCTACATTGGTGCAACTGTAAAACATACCAGCATTAAAACAGAGCAAAAGGATTTGCTCTAACAGCGAATTTTCATTTCTTCTGAATATTAAAAGTATTAACATTTCTAAATTCCAATGGCTATTGGTGGGAACTGTAAGGAAGGCCTCACATTGTAACTTTCAAAATACAAATTTAAAAAGCCGGTCTTCATATCCTAGCCTGATGACTTAAAGAAATCAGCAGGGTATCAAAAAATAACCCTAACACTCAAAATGGGCTTTGTTTAGGTATCATAAAGGCTAAGTCAACATAGTGGTTCTACCCTAGGAAGATGGCCAGAGATAACATTTCACAATTTCTACTAGAAGATCTCAAGAAAGCATACTAGTAATTGATGTCCTTCCAGTTTGGCTTTATTTTGAGTAATAGGACAAAAGCACTTTAAAAAAAAAAAAAATGAGACCTCTGAAGAAAGCAAAGGAAAGAGGAAAGTCGAAAGTAAGAACCAAGCACAGCTCCCATCAGTGGGAGTGCGGCTGGGGGGCTTTGTCAGAGGGCTCGGAGCCACAGTCCCCTTCCCTGCTTGCCTCCCGTGTGCGCCAGCCTCCGCGCCAGGCAGGAGGGCACTGCATCGCGGGGAGAGGCAGACAGTTTTGTCGGCTCCCACTTGCTCTTCAGGCCAAAGTCCGGGCAGAAGTTGGCCTTATGGGGTTCCTGTCGCCCTGCCAACCCGTGGCACTCCAGGGACATTGCTAGGAGAATCCTGGCCAAATCCTGCATGAGAAGTCACCTCCTTCACATTGTCTTCCATGTCGGGGGGTTAGACAAAAGAGACCCCTTCTGTCAGGTTTTATGGTGTTTGTGCACCAGCCGGGGAAAAGTATGAGAGAGAAAAAGAAAGCAACTTGTTTAACCTCGCACAAGAGAAAGGAGAGAATTCTTCAAAATAGTTGATCTGGGAATGAAGCCCAACCTCCCCAAATCTCAGTTCAGTTTGCTATTTTTTCATTTACTGTTGGTTTTTAACAATTTAAATAATTATCACCCTATCTACTTGGGGCCATCATATCATTGCTTTCTCAAAGAGAGAGTGGTCCAAAGCCATTGTTGCCCAAGTACCGTCCAGAACAAATCTATGCACCATTTGACAACAGTCAGCACACAAAGCATATTCAGACGTATATATGTAGCACCACAGTACAGACACAAATAAGCCCATCTTCTCGAAGAGACTTTTATTTGCCGTTCTTAAGGCCATGAACAGGAAATACTACTTTGAATGAGGTTCTTCTGACGCCATGTGTATATAGACGCCCAAATGCATTTTCACATCCACCTGTATAGAGATGTTCAGAAACAAACACGATCATCTCACACATGCACGCGATCTCTTTGCTGAACCAATAAAAACAATGCACGTCCAGGAAATGTTTATTCGAATTTTACTGTACCTTTCGTAAGCAAAGTGGAAACCATAATCTCACATGATTTCTTTCAAATGGATAAACTTAGACAATTTATCAATGCCTCCTTAAATTTTTACACCACACTGAACTCCAACAGGTTTTTGTTTTAAGGTAAACCAGGTTTTCGGTTCTTCCCCGTGGAGAAGTTACTTTCAAGTCAGTGAAAGTTCTTGGCCCATGATTAAAAGTCTTTGCCAATTAGCACTCAACAACTCCAATTCATTTTTTTCTGGTTCAAGATGAGTAGGAGCCTAATAAGGCTGTGATAAAAGGGCAAAAGGCACTGAGAGCCAAAAGCGGATTAATGAGCTCCTCCGTTTATTTGTCTTCCTAACAGCTGAACTGTTACAACTATTGACACTCTTCAAAAGGTTCCGCTCTGAACCCTGTCCAGGCACTGCAGGCTCCAATGGACATCTTCAAATCCAGAGAATGGAGGGGCAAGAGCTTCCCCTGTGTGATGCCAAAACCAACAAAGCCCCATGGATCAGGTAATGAAACTTCAGCTTTTCCCCCTTTGAGATTTATTTACTGGCAGCTGACAAGGGGCAAATTCAGCTCGAATTGTGCAGTCAAGGCCCTGTCAAGCTTTGAGAGGCACCCTTGTCTTGAAGCACCTTCATGACTGGCATTTCACTCAAAAGCCCTCGGCGCTGGTCCTTAACAGCTTATGACATCACAAAGGACACTCCAGACAGATGCCTACATGGCATCCTGCAGCATTTTAAAAGAGAATTAGTGGTTTTAATTATGGTCGTAGTATGAAAGGGAACCATGCAAGCTCCACAGGAGACCTTTGATCAGACCCTTTTGCTAGTACAATGCCACGGAACTGTGACTATTCCTGGTAAGGGGCCTTTTCTTGCTGAATGACTCACCAGTGATCTTTGAATGCAGACAAGCTTCTAGCCCTCCCTCTTCATTAGTGAGCATTTCTATACAGGGGCCTATATAGCGCTTGGAGTCTAGGAGCTATACAATTGGGGGGAAAAGAATCCCTACAGATTCTGGCCTCTACTTAGGAAGTGCTGAAGGACTCGGAGTGACTTTATTCATTAAAACAGGTTGCTATTAATTAACTGTCATAATAAAATAAAGAACTATTATTTGCATTTCTTACTATGTTCTCTTTAGTAATATGTATAAAAGATGCTTGTA
Source organism: Panthera pardus (assembly GCF_024362965.1). Classification (NCBI taxonomy): domain Eukaryota; kingdom Metazoa; phylum Chordata; class Mammalia; order Carnivora; family Felidae; genus Panthera; species Panthera pardus. The sequence goes on along the minus strand of NW_026526810.1, from coordinate 95,998,313 downwards.
ACAGAAATGAATTTATTGAACAACTTCCCCCATCCCCCCCACCGCCCCCCAATCCCCGCCTTTTTTTTTTTTTTTTTTTTGCATTTTGGCCGCAGGAGCTTACTAATTATTGGGCCCGGATTTATGAATCCAAATAGAAGTAAAACATAAATATAAAATTAAGCAAGGAACTACAAGATTCTTTTTATTTGCCACTTTATGCAACTGAGAGAAAGCAAACAACAGCTTAGCTTTATTTTTTAATGATTTCAGAGAATCATCAAAGACAATAAAACCCCAACTTTTTTCAAAATATCACTGGGTTGGTGTTTAGCTTGAAGTGTGAGATTATGTAATAACCAGAGCTACTCAAAAAAAAAAAAAGTATTTTAACTTGAAGAAGAGCAAGATTCACTCTTAAAAAAAAATCGCTTTTTGGGAAACAGAAAATGTGTCTTTGGTCTGGTATGAATGTTTCAAGAATTTAACCTCAGAACGGATCCCAGTAAAAGGGCCCTTAAAAAGATCCACAATCGATATTTAAAGTATATGAAAATAACCCATTCTCTTCTAGCATCCAATCAAGCACAGTCATTAGGTGAAAGACGGAGGAAGTAGGAAGGTTTTTCTGAAAGATTCTCACTGAAATGCTAATTTGGTAACACTGGATAAACAGAATTTGCATAGGGAGCACATGGCAGTAAGGAGCACAGTGTACTGAACAGTATACTGCCTCTGAACAGTATACTGCCCTACCACGTTGCTGATATCTGGGAGCTGACTCGGTCTTCGAGTTTTGTGTACAATTTCTTTTCTTGGAGGAAAAACTTTTGGACTTGGGAATTTTGGAAGCGGGAGGATGAGCAGGTTTTTCACATTCTGCTGCCTCAGACATTTTTCTTATTCCTCAGACTCTGCAGTTCTTTTCTCAGGTGCTTTAGAGCAACTAAAATATCAGGCAGCTGTGGATCATTCCTTGCTTTCTGAGTGTAGAGACGGAAATGTCTGATGGTTTCCGATAACAAGACTTCAGGGTCTGAGTCTCCTGCCCGAAGGCGTAACATCCGCTCACAGGCGATGGCATAGTTCTTGTGCCAGTTCACCGGGTGCTCCTTTCGTAAATAGACAATCTCCTTATAGAGCTGAAAAACGGCAAAAATGTTGGTATTCCATTGTTATCCCTTGACTTTTTTTTTCAAAAACCAGAAAACACAGAGGAATTAATAACACAAGGAAAAAAAAATCCAGGCGGACGATAGTCAAAATCTAATCATTGCTAGGCCATGCAGAAAATGCAAGAATGTTACTGTAATTATGACAGTGGCAGGAGGCAAATGTACTTCATCTAAAACTGCTTCTGGGGTTTTCGGATGTGCAGAGGGAACCTAAGACACACGGTGTCAGGACATAATGCTCTTCCTCCAGAAAGATGTTCTGGGAAAGGGATTTAGTTCTAATTCATGGAAAGCTATTTACTCAACAGGCAGAAAGGTTGAAACTCTAAATTTAGCTGTTAGAGGAAAAAAAATAGCTTTCTTTAGAAAACTGCATGGAAAAAGAACTTGAAGGAATTTAAATTTTGACCCTCATTTTCACATAGATTTCTCTCTACATTAAAAACAACAGTAATAACAATAGCAACAATAAAACAGCTCAAACAAATCCGTCATCGAATAGGCTGGGCGTAACAGAATTTAAGAGATGTCCTCACGGCGAGATGCTCTTTGGAGCACCCTATAATTATAATTTTAATAGTTAACACTTTGCCCACAGGAATCAGGAATTTTGTTTTTCCAACATCAGAGATAGCATTAATCGGACAGAGCTGGAATCTTTGGTATTGAGTTTTCCAGGGAAAAACATCAAAATTCAACAAATGAAAGACACAAATCTGCACAACGGAATATTAGACTTGCTTATTGGGAAATTTCACAGCCTTCCTGAGGACTGTCAGATTGGACTCGGATGTACAGGAACTTGAGGTCAGCAGCAGACTCAACGCGCAGAACAAGCAATGATGCTTTTCTACAGGCACAAGGGCTTTTGCAGTTAGAACTGTATTCATCACATCATTCAGCTGAAAGGAACCCAACAGGTTATCTACTGGCCCGACTTCTACTCCAGGGCAGATAAATGCATATGTCATCTTGGTATTTACTAACCTTTAGTCTCCAAGCTGGCCTTTTTTTTTTTTTTTTTAAGTTTATTATTTTGAGAGGGAGAGAGAGTGAGAGTGAGGGAGGGGCAGAGAGAGGGAGAGAGAGAAGCCTAAAGTCTCCGTGCCGTCAGTGCAAAGCCTGGCTCATAGCTCAAACTCACCAACCGTGAGGTTATGACCTGAGCTGGTATCAAGTCAGATGCTTAACGGACTGAGCCACCCAGATGCCCCCAAGCTGGCTTTTAAAGCAGTTGGCCCATGCGCTTCTTTCACTCCATAACAAAGGAAACAGTCACCTCGCACTTGCATGTACGTGGAAACTGTGACGCTATCTTCCACTCTTCCATTCTCTTGGTCAGTTATCCAATGTTTCCCTGTCTTTCCTCAGGTTTTTTTTTTTTTTTTTTTTTTTTTCTCTGTCTGCTGCTTCTTTTTCCAAGCCTTGCTGCCAGGCACAAAGCAGGCACCCAGGAACTGTTCAGAAAACGGTTCGGCTTTCAGAATCCCACCTGGGTTCTGGAGTTCAACACAGAGGCCAGCCCTTCAGTGAGCATTTCCCCAACGGCTCAAGAGGATGAGAGGCTCGCTCATGACCTCCCTGTTACAGTCATTAGATAACAGAATGAACATACCACCCGTCTCTCGAACGCTTTGTTACCGACACATCATCAACTTCTACCAGGTGGCCCGTTAAGCCACGTGTGCTGCATCTTAAGAAGCCGGTCATTTCTCATCACATGGAATTACGTTTCCTCCTCTATGTGAATGTTACCGTGACATTAGTCTTAGCAGACTGTATTCTATTTAGTGGGGACACCAACTTATCGAATGCATTCCTAAAGCTAATGGGGATAGTCCCTGCTCCCCCACTACACCTGAACTTAATGTCTCCTGAACTGAAAGTTCTGCATCAGCTATTGAGTGGAATACTATAAATCATGACAAAAATGTCTTACACCTAACAAGAACGTTCTTGAAATACCGGTACTGGGGGGGGTGGGTTTGTGTTGACCCATCAAGTATTTGACTTCATTTGTCTTGCAAACAAAGTCACATATCTGGAGGCATATGCAAAGAAGACACCCACGGACTTGTGTCCACTGGAAAGAGTAAAGCTTCCAGGTCCAAAGGGACAATGAATCCGTGAATTAGCTTCAGTGGCGCCCTAGCAACGGTGGCCATGGAACAGGTCACTGATGAGAATATGAAGTATCAGTAAGTCTCAGGGATTTCTCCCAACTAAATACTATTTGTTTTTCAAGGAATCACAGGGTATGAGAGATGAACAGGATATGACATGACCAGGGCGTGAGAGATAATTAATAAAGCTTAAAGCCCACTTCTATTTTTAGAAAAAATCGAGGCCTGGAATGCTTAACTGACTTACGGTTGACAATTAGTGGTGGAGTAGGCCTTGAACCTGGATCTTCCAAACGCCAGACAGAACTCCAGCTTGCTGCCTCCTGCAATCGATCCCTTGCTGTCCTCGAGTGGGCACCTCGGAGGGTTCTGCCTTTGTCCCTATCGACTGTCCTTCCTCGCCCACTCTCCCACTACCCTGCCCACAGTCTGTCTGGCTAGCTCGTCTGAGCTTTCAAGATGACACTCCAGTGACATCTCCGAAGACTTCCCCCTCCTTCCTCACCACCCCTCGCCAGGGGGGTGTACTCACGTACAGTGTGCTGTTCCCACAGCACCTCTGCAAGACTGAATGTAACCGAGGACTCTACCTTCTGTCTCCCTCTCTAGCCTGCTACCTCTTTGGTAGCAGGGACAATACTTGGCCATCTCCAACACAATATTTGGCACAGACTGGGCGATCAATAAGCGCTCTGTGAGTAAATGAATAAATGAACAATGAACCCACGATCACAAAATTTAGGAGTAAAATGAGTCCTACGGATTGGACGCTGTGTGATTTTGACTTAGCTCTAAACCACTGCCCTGGTGAGTAGACCCACAGCACCTAGAGGCTGCAGAAACACCTCAGGTGCTCACGTATATGGCTCCCGGGCTCTGGTCTCACTGGCCCATGCCAGGACATCTGTTTCCTACATAGTAGGCTCCAAGATGATCTCTGAAGGTGTCTGAGGAACCCAGGGCTATAAGTCACAGAAAAGAAGGGGCTCATTAAAACGGAGCAACAGCAAGCCTGTGCTCCACCCTCTCTTTTCCCGTCAGTGAGGACCGCCTGCACAAGAGTCTGTGTGTGGCCGGGCCATCTGAAGGTTGGGCTGGCTTCAGTCAGAAGACAGGGCCACAGTCAGAAGACAGAGCCTCTTGCCAAGACCCTTTATCTTTCTCATGAAATCCCACCCAGCCAGGAACCTATCCTTTCGAGTGCAGCCAGGGTCATGACTTTTGTCTAGAGGGCAAACCTGTCAGAACTTGTCTGGTGGTGACTGTTTCCTGTTCCAATGGCTTCCTATTAGTTTTCTCTGCTGTTGTAACAAATCAGCACAGACATAATGGCTTAAGACAGTATACATTTATTATCTTACCCTTCTGGAGGTCAAAATGCATAAAATCGAGGATTTTGTAAAAGCAGCAGCGCTGTGTTCTTCGAGGAGGCTCTAGAATCTGTTTCTTTGCCCTTGGTGGCTTGCAGAGGCTGCCTGCACTCCCTACCTTGTGGCCCCTTCCTCCCATCTTCCAGGCCAGCCACGTAGTGTCTTCGAATCTTTTCCTCTGACCTCTGCTTGCATCATCACGTCTCCTTCTCTCTGACCCTCCTGCCTCCTTCTTAAAAGGGCCATGTGATTATGCTGGGTCCACCTGGATAATCCAGGATAATCTCCCCACCTCAAGATCCTTAACTTAATCACATGAGCAAAGTCCCCTTTGTCACATAAGGCCGTATATTCACAGGTTTCAGAGATTAAGACATGGACATCATTTGCCAACCACACCGTTTACTTTAGACATTATTTGTGATGTACGAGTAGTTTTCCATTTATACTGCTTTATAAAAGCCAAATAAAACTAGAAACAAAAAAGTAAAAACTCTACTGGGATACACACTCCCTCCGTTCTAATCCCCACCACCTTCCTCCCAAATATATTTATATATATAAAAATGGAACTTACGTTATATGCGTGAGTGTAGAGTTGAGCCTTCACATTTGGAGGTACGTTTGCTGTTTCTGCCAGGTTAAAGATGAAGAACGGGGTTTTCATCCTGGGAGTGCGGGGGTGGGTGGGAATCTTCATTAAAACCATGATGTCAAATTTCACACGTACAGCTACATCGACCAGATTTTTCCACTGATAAGGAACACACCAAACCCTTTACTGCATGGTTTGTACCTCTCCCATATTCACAGAAGTTTATTCTGAACCAACAGCAACTCCTTCTTTCCCCACTGCCAACACGCTGCATCCGCACTGCTTGCCAAAGCTTTTAGAAAAAAAGCTTAAATTCATCATCGCTATTATACATCATTTCATTCTTCCTCCAGATGCACATTACTGTCATGCAGGAGCAGCCAGGAAGGGGGAGACTTGCTGAGTTTGTCAGCACACCCCTGAAGGGACCCATCGCCACGGCTCAGGCCACGTGTGACTAGTTCTTCAAAGGTAGCTGGACTCTTTGACTACATGCACTCATCCAAACTGTATTCAGCACGCCAGTTAAATCAATACCTGCCTGAATAATGACTTGCTTCCTTCTTTTAGGTGATTTCTCCCCCAGCTTTCCTACATTCAGTCACAGTAAAGCGTTGTACAAACATACGGTGCGGTGCATCTTTGATCAGTTCTTCAAAGCAAGTATTTGTCCCTATAGCTAAGCTGATAACTTGAATTATGCTGTTTTCTGGCTTTTCAAAAAACACTATTGCATAAACCACAGTACATCTATTTTTGTAATTGCTATTTTGGAGCGGTATTTCTGGACACTTTTTTTAAAAGCTCTTTAAACTTATGTAAATCCTTTATATCATAACTCAATCCTCGGTGTGGAGCACAGTCCCGGGCTCAGATTGGGCACCCTTCCTTTGCTGAAGGAAGTACTTCCTATGTACTTGGTATCACCCTCTGTATACCATTTAGGACTTTCATATTAATATCCAGGCCAAAGTCTGTTAGCGTTAGAGATTTTTGAATGTTTCAAAATAATGGCAGTCAACAGCATCACCACAACGTGTTCCATACAGGCACAACAGGAAAGTATAGCATCTAGGACGTTGATATTCAAATCTGCTCCCTTAGACTGTGAGCCCCTCGAGGGCAGGAAATGTGTTGTATTCATATGTGTAGCTTCCAAGCCTGGCATGGTGTCTGGCCTCTGGGAAGTATTCAGCAGGTGCTTAATTAAATTAGCACATTCCACATGGATCCAGGGCAGTATTAACTGACTCTCAACAATTACACTCGCTTTGGTTTACTCGAGGCGGAGAGCACCGGAGCACAGTGCTGTGCCTGAGTCAGGGAGATGTGAGTTTCATACTCCCATCACTTGCAGCAATCTGGCATTGGCCAGTAACCTCTCTACCTCCAGTGTGTTTCTTTTATAAGATGGGGATAAAAGTAACTTCTTCATAGGTTGTCGTGAGGATGAAATGGGATAATTAATGTACAATGATTAGCACAACGCCTCAAACAAAAGGACTGCTCATAAATGTTATTTTTATCATACCACTGACCCCCTACCCTACTGGCTGCTTCCCCACCATATGAAAAACAGACCACAAACACGTAAGTGTAGGATAGTCACCTTGCTTGCCACATCTCTTCGTTGGCCACAGATTCCCAAGAAGATGGGTCAAACCTGCAGTTACAAGAAAGCAGTGAGAGTTTTCTGCAAGCTACATTTATTGCTACAGGCAGGTATGGAATCCTTGTTTTATAATCTTACAAGGCAATAAAATAGGTTGGATCTTGAAGTACTGATAGGGATGGAAATAATAAACTTATCCTAGAAAAGTCTGATCCTTAGGAATTTGAAATTTTGGTAAATGTATTCTTAATCTGCATAATGAGCCCCGGTGCCTCATGGGAGCAAACGAAGGATTAGTGGGAAGAGGCTGGAGGCATCTGAGGAACCAGCTGTTCCCAAGAACTGCACGATGGGCAACAGGGCAGAGGCGAGGCCTCGGTCACTCTATGGACACAGCTAAGAGCCAAATAGCTGTGAAGCTAGGGGATAAGCTTGAGAGAGGGGACTCCTGGCTTTGATAAAAATCACTGCTGGAGCCAGGACGCTGCTCAAAGAACAATGGCTAAACCATCTGCTGGATTTTGACTTCTCTTAATTAAATTTCTTATTATGTGTCTATTTTGATGGAATGGAAATAACGAGTGGTGTCCTGTATTTGTACTATGGTCACTGTTTGCAGAAAAGGTTATTTTCTTTCTTTTTTTTAAAGTAAGCTCTATGCCTAAGGTGGGGCCCGAACACACAACCCCAAGATCAAGAACAGCACACTCTACTGATTGAGCCAGCCAGGTGCCCAGAATAGATTATTTTCTAACTCACAATGGTCATGGAGTGCTTTTTTTTTAATATACATATGTAAGTTTATTTATTTATTTTGAGAGAGAGTGAGCAAGTAAGAGCGGGGGGAAGGTCAGAGAGGGGGAGAGGGAGAGACTCCCATGCAGGCTCCCAATTGTCAGCATGAAGCCCACCATGGGGCTCGAACTCATGAACCATGAGATCATGACCTGAGCTGAAATCAAGAGTTGGACACTTAACTGACTGAGCCACCCAGGCGCCCCTATGGAGTGCTTTGATATAAACCTACTTATCATCTCTGGTTGGTGCACTGTGGACTGTTTGCACATATTGATTCAAAAAACCTTTGTAGCATTTTTCATATGATCTCGCCTGTCCTTGAATTATAAGCAATAATTTTTTTTTAATGTTTATTTAGTTTTGAGACAGAGAGAGACAGAGCATGAACGGGGGAGGGTCAGAGAGAGAGGAAGACACAGAATCCAAAGCAGGCTCCAGGGTTTGAGCTGTCAGCACAGAGCCCGACGCGGGGCTCGAACTCACAGACCGTGAGATCATGACCTGAGCTGAAGTCGGACGCTTAACTGACTGAGCCACCCAGGCGCCCCTATAAGCAATAATTATCTAATCTTTAAGTAATTCATAACTTAAGAAATAGGCAAGAGAAGCACATTTCTAGAGATGGTGACTCAATTTCCATATGGGTGAGAGTCAGCTCTATACAGATGCTTCAAGGAAGACTGATCACACCCACAAACAGCATAACCAGGATTAATGACAAACAACATAACCAGGATAATGACTTTTTCCTAATGAGTAGGAAAAAGTTACTCAAGGGCCAGTCTCCCCTATAGACAAGTTATGTGCTACTCCTGAAGAGAAGAAAATATGGCAAGTTCATGCACATAAAACTCTCACGGGAAACAGAGTACCTTCTAAAGCTCTACTGCAGTTGATGGATCTCTTCCACCTTTAGGGTGCGAGACAGAGGATGGTGGACAATATGGCGTCACAAGAGCTAGAAGCGGAAGGTGCAGGGCACCAACCTGTTGTGGTGCCCACTCAACCGCAGCCCCCCCTTCCCCTCCCATCTCCCTACTGTTCTTCAAACATGAGAACAAGAAATACATGTTCTCTGTTACAATTCATGTGGGCAGTAAATAATACTAATAACTAATTAAAAAAAAATCAAAACTATTCATAGGCATCTCAAAATTTAGTTTTTTAAGCACACAAAACTGCCATACTCTGATGAAAAACAGAACTGCTGTTCCTACCTTCCATATTCTTCGGTCCAGTTATAGATATTTCTTGTGAGTTTAATCCATTCCTCAGGGTTGAATACAATCTCTGAAGGAACTAATTTGTCACAAGAACCCCAAGGCCAAAGTGAATAGTTCTTTTTCCAGGTTGGGTCACCTTCATGAATTCCTATGCAAACAAATGTTTTTTTCCTATTGAAAACAGAAAAGAAAATATTTTTAACTCAAAGTTCTAAATGTTAATAAATACAACTCATAAAGGGTCATTTTTGACTCCTTGAACCTTGGTTAGCAATAAACAATTGGTAAACCTTTCGGTTTATTTAAATCTTTCCCAAATAGACCGTTTAGAATTTATATTAGTGCAAAAAAAGCTGTTTGGGGAGAGCTGGGAAGAAGTTAACAGACATAAATAATAAAACCTACCTGCTCAAAACATAAGAAATCATTTGGGGACAAGCATTATTATAATGAAAGAAAGCTTCTGTGGTCCTGTTTCACATGTAAACTTAAATATTATTTGACACCTTTCTTTTTTCATTTTACAGGTGGAAATATAAGTCTTCATTTGTTTCCCTGCTTAGAAGTGGTTTCTCCTTCCTCAAATTCCCATTGCACTTTCTTCTTCTCTTTTATTGTTACTGTATTGTACTTATTGTTTGCATTCACAAATCTCCCCAAGTAGCCCAGAAGCATCCTGAGGATAGGCTCTCTATCTCTGAATTAACTCTAAACCACACATAGCAGGATGCTTAGCTAATCCACAATATTTGCTGACTAAAATCAGTTAGATTGAATAAACTATAAAAAGCTTCAAATCCTGCAAAAATTAGGAATAGAAACGATTTAAAAAGGTTGGTTTAAACTCACTATAATCGAATAGTTCTGTTCCGATTTGTGGTGTGTGACTGGGTAGCTATTATGAAATAGGAAAAAAGACGTATATTAGAAGAAATTACTTGAAAGTAATAAAAGACGCCATCAACTTTGAAACAAGATACTTCCGGCTTAGATTTTAGGTTTTTTCCCACCATCTCTGACCTCTGTGATTTGGAGGAAATTACTTAACTACCTGTGTCTAGTCTCCTCAGCTGTGAAATGGGCAAACCCTCTCAGAAGCTGTTTAAGATTAAGTGGGGATCTGATACCAAAGTGCGGTTTTAAAACAGAATAAGAGTTCCGGTTTTGGGGAAGATGGAGGAAGCACGCTCTACTCTGTCTCCCCCACTGCATACTAGACTTCTTGGACAGCACGCCTGGAATCTGAGGACTCTGAAGAGTAAATGGCAGAAACAAGCACGGGGAAAGACACCGGAATTCTGAGTTCTACCAAACCTGTGGGGAGTTTACCATTTCCCCGCTGCTGATATTGCCTAGCCTGGACTTAAGGGAAGCCTAATGCCAAGTGAGGACAAAAAGAGCTCCAAGAAAAGCCCCTGTTTTCAAGCCCAAGAAGGAGGAAAGGGAAGGTTGGGGAGAGTAGAGGAAATCCCCTGGATCTCCCCTCCTCTCCTTCCCCAGGCACCAGGAAGTACTGTGCCAGCAACAGAGGCAACAGCCCAGTGACGGCAGGGGCAACCAGCAGGTTCCTACAGTTCTGAAGGAAAGGAACACCTCTCTAAACAGAGGAGCTGTGGCTGCAAGAGCCAGGAGCAAATCCTCACTGCTCTTTACCTCTGTGCGGCCTCTGGCAGCCTGGCTCCAGACACAGACACAGTCACAGGATTTGCGTGGCAGGTGAGGGAAATTAAAGCTCCAGCTTTCTGGCCAGACAACCAGGAAAGAAGGCTCCAAAGAAGGAAAAGGGCAAGAGTGAAGACAGAAAGGAGGGAGGTCAAGAGAGCAATCCCATGAAGTTGTGTAGGAACTCCTGGCATATCTCTGAGCTCAGCATGCATGGATCTGACCCTAAATAGACTCTGAGAAATGAGTCACTGGACAGATGGCCACCCAAGTCCCAGACTGAGTAATGGGCAGCACACAGGGATTGATTCAGATCGCACTGCAAATGCTTTGAAAACAGAACCAATATTGGAACTACAGGACACAGAAGGCAGGTCAGAATTTGCAGCCTGAGATTTACCTGGCTGACAGCCTGCTACACCAACAAACAAACAAATCAACATTCTCGTTAGGATTTAAATAAGGCCCAAATATCCAAAATGTCCAGGATATAATCCAAAAATGATTTGGCTTATAAAGAAGCAGGAAAATCTCAATTCACAAGGGAAAATATAATCAATAGATGTGAATTCCAAAATGGTACAGATGTTAGAATTGCCAAAGACTTTAAAATATCTATTATAACAATGCCCCAAGAAGTAAAGGCAAATACTCTTGAAATGAATAGAAAAATAGAAAATCTCAACAAAGAAACAGAAGATATAAAAAGGAACCAAGTAGAAATTACAGACCTGAAAAATATGATGGAAATTAAAAATTCAGTAGATGGGCTTAATGTAAGTCTGGAGAGAGAGAGAGAGGGAGGAAGAGAGAGAGAGAAGCAGACAGTAAACTGAATGGTGACAGATCAAGAGAAATGAGACGATTTAAACCACAAGCAAAAAGACTGAAAAAAAAAAAAAAAAAAAAGTACAGTCTCATGCACCTGTGGGACAGTACCAAAAGGTCTAATGTTCATGTCATCAGAATCCCAGGTGGAGAAGAGAAAAAATGTGAAGCAGAAAAAGTATTTAAAGAAATAATGTCAAAAAAGCTCCCAATTTTTGTGAAAGACACAATCTTACAGATTTAAACAGCTCAGCGAACCCCAAACAGATTAGACTTAAAGAAATCCATGCTCAGATACACCATAACCAAACTGCTAAAAACCAAAGACACAATCTTGAAGGCAGCCACAGAAAAACGACACATTTCACACAGAGAACAATGAGGATGATATCCTGGGATCAAAAGAAGGGCAACGGATATGATAAATACCTTAAATTATTTTTTCTCTTAAATTAAAAAATATATGTATGACAGGTGAAAACAAAAATTATCAAGTATCTGGTATAATTAATATATATGATAACACAAAAGTAAGGAGGTTAAAGAGACTTATATGGCAATAAGTTTTCTATATGCCACTCGAAGTAGCAAAATATTAATCCTAAGTAGACTGTGAAAAGTTAAGTATGTATACTGTGATACTCAAGATCAACTGTTAAAAAAAAATTTACCAAGAGACATAGCAAACAACTCAATAATTTGAAATGGAATACTAAAAAAATCAAAATTTCCAAAATATGACAGGAAAAGGGAAGCAGTGGACTGAGAAACAGAGGGAACAAACTGAGAGCAAATAATGAAATGGTAGACATACATCTAAATATGTCAATATTTTCATGAAATGCAAATGGTCTAAATACACCAATGAAAAGATAGACATTGTCAGAATGGAAAATAAAACAAGACCCAGATATATGCTGTCTACAAGAAACCCACTTTAACTATGATATGGGTGGTTAAGAACAAAAGAATAAAAAAGATATAACATGAAAACACTACTCAAATTAAAACCCAATCAGGGGCGCCTGGGTGGCGCAGTCGGTTAAGCGTCCGACTTCAGCCAGGTCACGATCTCGCGGTCCGTGAGTTCGAGCCCCGCGTCGGGCTCTGGGCTGATGGCTCGGAGCCTGGAGCCTGTTTCCGATTCTGTGTCTCCCTCTCTCTCTGCCCCTCCCCGTTCATGCTCTGTCTCTCTCTGTCCCAAAAATAAAAAAAAAAAAAAAAAACGTTGAAAAAAAAAAAATTAAAAAAAAAAAAAATTAAAACCCAATCAAAAACCCAGAAGAGTTTTTTCTTTTGTAGATACAAAGATGAAAATGCCATTTAATGAAGAAAGGATGTTTTCAACAAATATTAGGACAACTTGACATTTATACACAAAAACAAAACAACAACAAAGAATCCCCAAGAACCTTGTCTTAATCCCTTGCTCCCTTACAAAAAGTAACTCAAAGTGGATCACTGATATGAAATGTAAAAGATAAAACTATTAAACTCCTAGAAGAAAGCACGCAAAAATCTTTGTGACCTGCCACTGGGCAAAGAGTTCTTGGATACGACACCAAAGAGTATGATCCATAAAAGAAAAAAAATGATAATTGGATGTCATCAAAATAAAGAATTTATGTGCAAAAGCCACTTCAAAAAAGAATAAAAGTCAAGCTACAAAATTTATGAATCACGTATTTGCTGAAGATTTGTACCTACCATACAGAAAGAATTCTTAAAACTCAATAGTTAAGAAAACAAACAATCCAGGCACCTGGGTGGCTCAGTTGGTTAAGAAAACAAACAATCCAATCATCCCACTCATGCTCACACACAAACCTGTACATGAATGTTTACAGCAGCTCAGTCCCCAACCTGACAACCCAAATGTCCTTCTACAGGTGAACTGATAAACAAACAGGAACATCTATAGAATGGAATACTACTCAGCGAACGAAAAGGAACTGTTCTCTATCCTGATTGTTGTGGGGGTTATCCATGTATCCCACATGGATCTGCTCTGTATCCTAATTGTTGTGGGAGTTATATAAATGTATACATGTGTTAAAATTCATAGAACTATACATAAAAAAATATCACTGCATCTTAAAAATAAAATAGTAAGTGTTCAATAATATTAGCTTTGTTCCTTTTAAAAAGTGCCCATTTAGAAAGCTTTCGTGTGATGCTGATGGCTCAATGCTTTGGGGAAAAAAATCTCTATCAAGTGCCTTACAATTGTTCATGTACTTTGACTTAGTAATTTCACTTCTGAGAATCTATTCTAAGAATTCAAACTTCTATCCCCTCCAAAGAAAACTATATACACAAAGTCATTTGTTGTAGTATATAATTTTATGATAGTTAAACATTAAGATATTCTATTAACTATCTACTCATAGTTCCTTTCCCCTCTTATTATTAAAATATAGTACATGTACCTACTAAGAATAGTTTGTAAAAACATTAAAAAATGGTTTTATGATATTCAATGGAAAGACAGGATTCTTCCACATTATGCTTTCAACTTTGTAAAATTTTTGATTTATTTGTATATGTGTAATAGAACCATATTTTTTCTAGTTAAAAAATTTTTTTCTTGGGGTGCTTGGGTGACTCAGTCAGTTGGGCGTCCGACTTCAGCTCAGGTCATGACCTCACAGTTTGCGAGTTCGAGCACCACGTCGGATTCTATTCTATTCTATAATGAACAAGGCTAACAATAAACTAAAAATTTTATTTAAAACATTTTTTTTAATGTTTATTTATTTTTGACAGAGAGAGAGAGAGAGACAGAGCATGAGCAGGGGAGGGGCAGAGAGAGACAGGGAGACACAGAATCCGAAGCAGGCTCCAGGCTCTGAGCTGTCAGCACAGAGCCCAACGCGGGGTCGAAGTCACAGACTGCGAGATCATGACCTGAGCCGAAGTCGGATGCTCAACTGACTGAGCCACCCAGACGCCCCCAAAATTTTATTTTAAAAACTGATACCAATAAGCAATATTTATCTTGAGGCCTTGGTTAATCAAAAATATTAACAAAAATTTATGGGCCAGAAAGTTTATCACCATGCTATATTATAATAGTCAAAGTCTTCTAGACTTCACAAAAATGTCCAAAAATAGAGTATTTGTTATCATGCATCTACATGAGAATATTAAACAGTCAAGAAATGATGGTAATAAAAGCATTTTTCTGAGTACATGGGGAAATGCTTATGATATGGTATTAGGTGAAAAAACTGAACAGAAAACTATTATCTCAGCTAGTATTGTAGCAGTCTGTGAGAGTGTATATGTGTTTGTAGAAGTAAATAATTGATGTTAAAAATGAATGAAATTCCGAAAAGCTTACCAAGATGTTATCAGTGGATATCTTAAAGACAGATAGTATTGATCTTCTTTATATTTATTTGCCTGTATTTTTTAGAATTTCCACATGGAGCATAGAGTATTTCTGTAACAGGGACATGCCTCATTCATGCCAATGGCCAATGGGGTAATGCCTTTCACAATCTGGGCCTCCCCGTGCCTCCCCACTCATCTCTTCACCTAGCCCTTTAAGCCCGTGCCCCAAGCTTACTGGACCACTCCCAGTTTCCCCAGGGCTCAGCAGGCCCTTCCCATGACTTTGCACATGGACTTCCCTTGAATTGGCCTTCTCCTACCCACTTGGCAAATTCCTACTTAGTCTTTAAATCTCCAACATTTTGTCCATACTGACACTTCCATGCTTACCAGATGACAATGTAATTTATCTGCTTCATATTTACAGCACCACCTGAAACCCTCTCCAAAAGACTGCAACAGCAGGGGTCATGCCCACGCATCTGTAGCTTGTATAGTTGTTGGGTCATTTTGGACAGTCAATTATTTATTAAATAAATGCTGAATGAATGCCTCCAGGCAGAATTAATTGCTTCTTCACCCATGCTCCCAGTTAAATCATCCTCAGTAAACACATATTGAACATTGACTGGGTCTCACACTTCACAAAGCTCAGCTAGCATAGTAGAGAGCTTACCCCATTATATTACAGCCAGTTATACTCATATCTATGTGTATATACAACAAGATTGTGGTCTACTTAAACTTGGAACTGAGTCTCACTTTACTGCCAAGGCCTAACATAGGCTGGAGCATAGTAGATTCAATAATGTTTGTGGGGTTGAATTAAATAAAATTAACCAAAAAAATGTCCATTTAGGGATGTTAATGGCTCTTAATATCTTATTCAAAAATAGAACAATTAAAATTACTCTCACAGAACATTTATACTCATTACTTATCACTTCATTAGCCACAGTAAACTTCAGGTTCTGAACACCAAAAGTACCATGTTAATCAAATTCTTAGTAAGGGATAATTTAACTTGGGAATTTAGAAAGAATTTCTTAAATCCCCTTTGTAAGAGAATAGAAATTATGAAATACGTTTTCTTTTTCACACTCTGGACAATCTCAAGCATTTCATGGATAGGAAAAATGTTCAACACTCTACCACTGAAGGAGTTATTTATTCTTGACCTTAACTATGAATAATTTTACGTTCTTAAGTCTAGAATTCACAGTTCTCATATGTTATCTCAGCCAGCATAACTGTAGGTGTTTTTCTTATTTACAAAAATGCCTTATCCTTTATTAGAAAAATCCTTAAGCTATTTTTATATAGTGATTATTCCTGGAAAAAATTTGCTTTACACTTAAAAGGGGGCCATGGTGTTGATCGGGGGGAACTATAATTGCTTGAGATCCACCTGCAATGATTTCAAGTAGACAGGCACATCTCCAATTTCTCTGAATTATACTAAGATCTTATTTGCTATTCTTGTTAATCTGTCCTTATTTTTCCTTTACCCAGAACAATAACATTTATTTCTGCCTGGCCTCATTTATGCACAGATATTCAATTTAATTACAAAGATAATCTCACCGGTGACAGGGAAATAGGTGTAGAAAATTGGTCTTTTGGATGAGGCACAGCTGCTACATAAACAATTTTAGAAAAGCTTAAGATTTTAGAAAAGCTATTATATGAAAAGAATGCTTACTGTTTATTTATTTCAAGAAAATGATAAAGATTAAATGTGACCATTCCACTAGGTAACATTCCTTCCACAGGATTCCACCGGTTTCCAGGAAAGCTGACACCTGGTAAGTGCTTTGCCATCTTGGGTAAATACCACTCATAAGTCATCATCTATCAGAAAAATAATAAGTGATGTCATATTTTTGATATACTTCTTAAAAAAGAATCAAGTTGACCAAGTACAATGAAAAAGTTCTAAAATGTGGATATTATACTCATTAAATATTAACATGATTGAAAAATATGAACAAGCACAACCGAGGTATTTGCCACTGACTACTCCTCTAAATGACTTTAACCTTGGATTTCATTTCTTAAGCTGCGCCTACTATTGGTAACCTAAGCACTTAGTTTGATCTTACCTGCATGCACTTGACGGACGCACTGGCCAGAATGACCTTCCCCCGTCTCACACCTAGAGAATGTGTGCCCAACTTGCAGACCAAGCTTAAGTATCACTTCATCCATGATGCCCTCCCCAGGTTCCACCGCAGAATGATAGGCTCCTATAGCACCTTGTACCTACCTCTGTCACAGCTCTTACACTACTCACTAGACTGTGAGCTTCTCGAGGGAAGGGACTGTATGTTTTCATCTTTGTGCCTCTGCACCTAGCACAGTGCCTGGCATTGAATGGTTCTCAGATTATGTTTGCTGAAGTTGGAAGGTCTTTGGTGGCCAGGCTAGACAACCTGGGCAAGATACAGAGATGTGTCATTACTCGACTCTTTTGTTCATCCATTTACTCCAGAAACAAGTACTGCCCACCTACAATGAAGAAGATAAAATCCCTGCCCTTGAGAAGCTCAACGTATGACAATCTAGACCTCAAAGAGAAAAATTATCTGAATGTATCAGTATGTCCAAATTGTACATTCTCACATGGCCTTTTGATTAAAATAAATCATCAATATCAGGAAAAATCATTATTTCTTAATTCTATACTTAGTATATCCTTATCTATACTTTCATATGTACAGATTTACTTTTTTTTTTTTAAAGAAAAGACTCCCATTTACACCTTCAAAGCTTTGTTATCGTTTAGATATCACCTTTTGAGCAATTATGCTTATGTGTTACTTGCTTTATATAAGTAATTTAACTAGAGATGACAAATTAATTTTAATCTAGGTGTACATTGTAAATACTCAAACATACTTATTGAATTAGATTTTATGACCCAATAGTTTCAGTTCTTAGGGATATTAACATTAATTCAACACCTTCTATATGGTACAACCTTAACATTTCTCATTTAATTCTCATAGTAACCTTATTGCATAGTAATCACATTAGACACTGCTGGGTGCCTACTCAACAGCTAATACCCTCTTCTTCCTCACTGACACAAGCCTGACTTTGACCTGGTAGTCCAGGGCAGCTCCATCCTTGGGTCTAGTCTTTCCCTTCTGCCAGCAAGGAGTTTAGGAATTAGCATATGACCCAATACTGATTAGAGGGCGGCCCTCGGGGTGGTCTGCTAGGGGCTTCTGGGGCACATGTTACTCTCAACAGAGAGGGAAAGAGAGATAGGAGGTTGGTGGGGGGCAGGGGACGGGGGAGAGAGAGAGAAAGAGAAAGAGGAGGAGAGGAGAGAGGAGGAGAGGCACTTTGCTTCCTTTTAGGATGTGATGCTTGGAACTGGACATTCATCAGTTCAAGATGGATGTAGAAAAGTGGGCCTGGAACACTGACATCACTTGAACTGCTTGTATTATCCATCTTAAAACCTCCTATCTTCAGACTACTTCTTACGGGAGATTAAACACTCTATGGTTTAAGCTACTCTTAGGTATTTTGTTTCTTGCATTCAAAAGCATCCTAACTTAAATGATGATCATTTCCATTTTATAGATCAGGAGACAGAAGCTCTGAGAGGAAAAATCATTAGCCCCATGTCACACATCCTGGAAGTGACAGAATGAGGACTTGAATTTAGGTCTAATTAACTTTGAAATCCACGCTTTTCAACGATAGTGACTGCCGTCCTACACAGTATTTTAAAATCATGGTGGGATACCACATTATCAACTAATAACCTCGCTTTTGTCAGAAGCTAGGTTGAAGATCAAATTAATCAATTTGTGTACCTGATATAAAAGCAAACTGCTTACAAAAAAATGTGTAATTTGCAAGTTTCCCCATATTTGCAAATCTGTTTATCCAGTTTTCTCCAAAAAATTCCAATTATTCATTAATTCAACAAAATTTATTAAGTATTGTGCCTACTAATTTGCTCAATAAAACTAATCATAGTATTAAGATTAGTATAAAGATTAGGAATTCTCTTTCCCTGATGACTGCTCTAAAAACACCAGAGATAGATTTGTTCCCTTTTAGGTATTTATGGTTTAAATTAGAAATCTTATAGTTTAAATATATTTATTCAGTTCCAGAAGATTGTTTTAATAGACCTGGAAATTTTCACAAGTCCTCTCCAAACGTATTTTTGTCACAAGACCAACAAAGCTTACTCAAAATTCTATAGCAGAATTGGGGTTAATAATTTCTACTTAGAATGAAATGTTTACTTACCTGCAGTATAACTTATTTTATATTCAACCTAAAATATTTTAACCTCTGGACCAGTGGGCAGTGTTAATTTGAATGGCTGTGTTGTCCAAATATATTATTTGATTCTACCATAAAAACATTAATTCTTAAAACATTCAGTTTAGAAAAGTTTTTTTAAATATTTATTTACTTTTGAGAGAGAGAGACAGAGACAGAGTGTGAGCAGGAGATGGGCAGAGAGAGAGGGAGACAGAATCCAAAGCAGGCTCCAGGCTCTGAGCTGTCAGCACAGAGCCTGATGTGGGGCTCAAACTCACAAGCGGTGAGATCATGATCTGAGCCAAAGTTGGACACTTAACCGACTGAGCCACCCAGGCGCCCCCAAACATTCTGTTTAGATGAGAAGGAACCAATTCATATGGCTTATACATTAGTTAAAATAAAAGAATATGATGTATATTCTATCTAAGAGTTTTCATGAAAACTGTACCCATCCACTGTTAAAAAATAGTTTAAAAAATATTTGCTTTAAAGCGATTACTGTTACTATATTCTAAGTATATTTTTCACATACTTACTTCCTGATCCACTAGTGAAATATCTGGCCTCAGTCCCTCGCAATAATGCATGTAACGGAGAGAATTCCCTGGCAAATCTCCTCTGAGTAAGATAATTGCATCATGAGGCATAGAGGCTAGAAGGTTCTTTGCAAATTTATCAATAACATAGTTGGTCCTTTGGTCACAAATGCTAAACAAAAGAATAAAGAAACATTAAAATAGCAACATATGGCTACAGTTTGAACAAGACTGAATTTATTTTCTGCACCATTCTTTTCCCATTACGCACTCTACATGTACTGTTTCAAAGTATTCTAATTTATATCTTTTAAGAAGATAAATATATTTGAAAAAAGAACACTATCATCTGAAAGAAAACTGATTGTGCAATTAAACAAAAATCAGTGGACTGCTTTGCTTCTGGAATTTATCATTTCTATAAAAAGGGAATCGGTTAGTGCTTAGAAATCAGTCCTTTTTTCCCCCCTAAAACCACACCCAATTTCACTAAAAAGAAGTAAGTCTTCTGATTTCACTTGGAATTCAAGGTAATGTCATGTCAACTTCATTTAGACCAAAGGACTTTTCAGAAATTGAAAGGAAATCTACCAATTTCTGGCATAACTTCGTATGACATTGGTCTGACTCTCTTGCATGCAAGGTTGATCCTTTTCACCACTTCCCCCGCACCATAGGCTCTTCTCTCCTTTCTAGACTGAGAACTAACTCATTAGGGAATGACACCAACAAGAAGGAAGGGAAGGAACCGCTGGTTGAGTTGTTTACTTCTCTCCAGGCATTTTTTGCTATTGCCAACAACAGCGGTACAACTCTTTTCAGTGATGGAGTGGACTTTCTAACTTCAAAGAAAACTGGCATGAATTCTAAGAGCTTCCCATGAAAAAAGAAATAGACTACAAGAGAGTAAACGCATCAAAACACGGAACAAGCAATGTCCTTCCTGTTATTATCAGGTCTGTTACATTTAATGGTTTGGAGACACACAGTCTAAAGTTGAATCACTGGGCTAGCGTCACAAAGCAAATGAACACTGCTAGGAACAAAATATTAACCCTTGCCTTTGAAACTGCTGCAACTGCTTCCTGCCAGGATTCCCTACTTCGCAGGGTGATGCCTCACATTTTGCCACCTAGTGAAGTTGCCATCTATTCCATTCCCCTGGGACAAAAACAAGAATCAAAACAAAATAACCCAGCCTTGTACAAGCATCCCTGATGTCGAACCTGGATTGCCCTAAAGACCCGAGTCAGGAGGAGATTGGGATAAAACAAACATGGGAAACATGTGGGCTTTGCAGACCCTTGTTAAGCTAGCTATGGAGTTGTGCCTGGGACACACGTCCCCTTCCCACCAGACCTCCTGTGAAGCAGCCTTCCCAACACTGGCTCTACCCTGGTATTATAAAGAACATCAGTTTTTAAAGTTAAGTTGAAAGGGGACATTTAACCTTTTAATCATTATTTTTTAAAGGCTTTAAGTATATATGCATGTATATATGTATGTATGTATTTATGAGAGAGCAGGCACATGAGTAGCAGAGGGAGAGGGAGAAAGAATCTTATGCAGGCACCACGCTACCCCCCCCCAGCACAGAATCCCACGCAGGGCTCGATCTCACAACCTGAGCCAAAATCAAGAGTTGTACCTGAGCCACCAGGTGCCCCAGAAATTTAACCTTTTAAAATACCAATCAGTGTGCCTGGGTGGCTCAGTCGGTTAAGTGTCCGACTTCAGCTCAGGTCATGATCTCGTGGTTCGTGGGTTTGAGCCCCATGTCAGGCTCTGTGCAGACAGCTCAGAGCCTGGAGACTGCTTCAGATTCTGTGTCTCCCTCTCTCTCAGGCCTCCCCAGCTCATGCTCTGTCTCTGTCTCTCTCTCAGAAATAAACATTAATAAAAAAACTTTTTTCAATACCAATCAAATCTCACTATCATAAAACTCCAGTGGACTCTTTCCACCTCTGTAACGTTTACTCAACGCTGATGGAAATAAATGAACTATCATCTAAAACTTGGACATCTCTTATGTTAGACTGAGGTTTTCATTGGCATGGTTATCAAACAGATTTTTAAAAGTACATATAATACTAATGCATAAGAATGAAGAAACTTTTAGAACTTCAATGATTTCAAAATAATTAATATTCACTGCTATGGAGTGAACTAGAAAAGGGCCAGGTGTTACTCAAAAGATGCAATCTTTGAAGGATAAAGGGAATTATTTCAGGGCATACAAAGAGGCCCAAATGCCTTTACTCTCCATCCAAGTGGTATTTAAAAAAAAAATTTTTTTTAAACGTTTATTTATTTTTGAGACAGAGAGAGACAGAGCATGAACAGGGGAGGGGCAGAGAGAGAGGGAGACACAGAATCGGAAGCAGGCTCCAGGCTCCAAGCCATCAACCCAGAGCCCGACGCAGGGCTCGAACCCACGGACTGCGAGATCGTGACCTGAGCCGAAGTCGGCCGCTTAACCGACTGAGCCACCCAGGCGCCCCCCAAGTGGTATTTTAGATCATGGACACATCACGGACGCATCCTCCAGATCCTACAAAGTCTCTCTAGGGCTCCTTGGGGGGGAGGAAAATATACAACTGGTTGGTATGTGCCACCCAAAGCCTTGCTGGCAACGCCCTGAAACTACGCATGAGTCAGGCTGAGATTCTGTTCAGGCAGAAGCACCGCATCCAGACCAAGCCGTCTCACTCTGAAAACCAGTGGAGGTTACAGGTGCAACAAAGTCCAAGGATCTAAACATCCAAACATCTCTTGTTTGGGTGAGACTTTTCATAAAATCAAGCATGTGTTACCTGAAATTAGAATATATTTGGTACATTATAAAAAGCGTTGCTGAAAGCCACTCCAGACACTGAAGCCCACTGGTGCTCAGCACTCGGTTGCTCTCAGAAACTAGCGCAGCCAAACCGACGCCGGCGAGCACGGCCACCACAGCGTTGCTCTGCATCCAGAATCTTTCCACCTGTGCAAGAGACACAAGAGCAGCACGTCCGGCTGGCTGCTTTATGCAACCAATCAGGCACCTGTCGACTTAAAAAAATACACCGCGTGTGCCTAGCTGCTTAGGCCTGCTGTCACGCAGGTCTTGTTAACTGACTCTCCCCAATCCGACTCCACGTCCCTCTAGCTTTCAATTTTCAAATATTTCCCCTTTCCCGTTTGACACACGAATCTCCCTTTTTGGATCCACACATTCTTTTCAATCCCGTGGCCTGCGCCTTGAACTCCTGCCACTTGTAAGGTGGAGGGGGTGGAGAAATGCTTTTGCTTTGCTCCTGGTGTCTCCTCCCACGTGGGGAAGCGCCACCAATGTAACACCCCTCACTTCTTTCCCGAGGGGTGCAGGCACTGAGCTGACAGGGGGTGGGGGGAGTCTGGGAGCTGAGGGTGGGTCCGCATAGCCCTCCCCTTTCCTCTTTCTCTTGGAAGTGATCTGCCTACAGGATGCACCTGTCCAGGGGCAGACTCTGTCCCTGTGGCGCCAGTGGGGTGGGTGTGGGGTGGGGAGGGTCTTGCCCTGGACAGTGCTGCCTGTGACTAGTAGGTGGGTCTGTCCATTCCAGGAAGTGCTATGAGGACGCCCCCTTGCCCGCAGACATAAACCACACTCTCCAATCTCAGAGTGATCAGTGATAAAGGTGATTCACCCTGGTTTATCTCATTTCTCAGTTGATTCAGGATTCAGATGATCAAATAGGGTATTGTTTATTAGGCCTCTCGAACACACACACACACACACACTGCATTGGTTTCCGCCATTAGAGAAGAGCTATCTACATTTATAATTTCTACTACAAAGAGAATACGCTAATAATTTTTGATCTATAATAAATTATACACAATTTTAACTATTCTAAGATAAGTCACTCTTCTACAAGATTCGTGAAGACAAGATTGTACATTCCTAATCACCTTTTGGGTCAAAGGGCCATATCCAAGTCAAACTTACCACACCCATGAAAAGTGGTTTTGAAATATCTAAATTCGCCCTCCAAGCGAAGAACAATGAATAAATGCAAAACATTCCAGTAAAAAGCCATACTAATGATGGGTTCTGTCTGTCCCTATAAAAAAATTTAAATATGTCCAAAATTATTTATGTGCATGAATATTAATGACAATATCACATAGGTTTAAACTACAGGAAAAAAAAATTAGATCCATAAAACTTTCCATTTTTAACTAGGGACAAAGAAAGATCTCAGTTGAAAGAAATCTGAGTGGGAACATATAACCAAAACATAGCCATTCACTACACACTGTAATACATATCACAGACGACTTCACTTGGAACTATACAGCAACAGATAGAAAGTTAAGATTTGCAGAAGAAATACAGGTTATTAATCTTGTTAAATTTGAGATGCAATTAAACATATGCAAAACAAAGGAATAATGTCATGCATCAAAATAAGAAGATTTTACAATGACAAACCTCAATATTGGTGAGGACGTAATACTGTGAAAGCATGTGTTATTATAATCTTCAAGAAAAGATACTTTGATAATATATACGAAGAGCCTTAAAAATAATCACACTCATTGACCTAGCAATTTGACATGTAAGTGTAAATCTTTAGAAAAACCAGAAATGTGGATAAAGGTTAATCCATAAAAATGCTTTAATATTACTTGTAGCAGAAAGAGTGGAAGCAATCTGAAAATTCTCAAATAGTTAAAAGTTAATTCTCCCAGGTCACAGAATGGAGTTTTACACAGACGTTTAAATGATTTTAAGTGTTTTTATGATACGGGAAAATGTTCACAATATAACGTTAAGTGCCAAGGAAACACAACTACAAATGTATGTACATGTATAAATTTACATAAAACACTTAGACTAGAAAGCAAATGAACAAAAAATTAATGGAGTGTTGCATTTTTCAGGTTTTCTTTTATCATCAGAGGTTACTTTTTTCTTCAGAGGAATTCAAATTATGGCTTACTTCTTTTGCAATGCAACAATAAGTGGCTATGGGCAGAGTACGGGATCAAACCAGAAGTTTAAGACATCAAATGACTTGCTTACTTAGATTGTAATGTAATGAATGCTCAATCTTCCAAAATCATTAATTTATAATCAGGAAAAAAAAAAAACTAGCAAGAAAGCAATACAAATTTGCTGTAACAGAAGTGTCAGAGTCATTTATATTTAATATAAAATAATACTTGCAATGTTCTACAATGACATATTAAAATATGAATGGAATTAGTGAATATGGGGAAGAGAACAGGGAAAAATTATATTACTCACTTTCTTGCTAAAGATATATTTGCCCAAACTGCGAGGGCTTGAATGTTGAATGAGAGTTGGGTCCTCATACTTGTTACTTGAGAACTGTAAAAGACAATCTAACTTATTGTTGGTAAAAACAAACTTGGTTAGTTCCAAATAAAACATTATTTGTAAGACACACCTGATAATGCACTGAATACTTTTAAGGGCTGGAGTCAGATTTTAAAATTACTTTGTCTTCTCATTTTAAATTTGGGAGAAAAGGTAGCACAAGAAAGAGTTAAACAGTTCTTTTTTTAAATTTATTTTTTAACGTTTATTTTTGAGAGAGAGAGACAGACAGAATGTGAGCAGGGGAGGGACAGAGAGAGAGGGAGACAAAGAATCCAAAGCAGACTCCAGGTCTGAGCCGGCAGCACAGAGCTCAACGTGGGGCTTGAACTCACGAACTGCAAGATCATGACCTGAGCTGAAGTCTGATGCTTAATCACTGAGCCACCCAGGCACCCCAAGGGTTAAATAGTTCCAAGATGTTTTCCAATTGTGACATTGGGTTAGCAATTTTATATTTGGCTTAGGATCAGAGCAAGTAATTCTTCTGTATTTGTAATATTGGTATGGTGTATCGATATCATAAACCAATTTGTATCCTCTGATTGGTTTGGTAAGAAGTCATCAGAAATGGGTTTTGGAACTTCTGTCAGCATTGTACACATGGCCTCCTGTGATTTCCTAATTGAAAACAAAATTAATTCAAATAATTTTCTGGAGAGCCAATCATAAAAAAGGAAACAAGAACAAGAGAGGTGATCTCCCTTAAAAGGCTTCCTTGTTTTCTATATTATGTGGTTCAAAAATGTTGAAGCCATCTCTGAGAAATGTATTCTTTTTCCTATAATTAAACTAAATTCTTCCATTAACTAATAAGGATTTTCCAACTGCTTTCTGAGTTCTAAAACAGCTCTAGCAGTCTCCACTTTTCAAAAAAGAAACGACTCTATACACCATCTCAAAGAACTTTCTTCTCCCTACCGGCAATTTTGCTGGAGAAAATGCGATGCCATAATTATGGAAACCACACAATGTGTCTTTTACTAATGGAGACTCATCTACTATGAGAAGATATTCTTACCCATTTTCAAATACACTTGAAAAATTGATTCCAGCATGCGGCCCATTTCAAACCATTCTTCAAAAGGAATGAAGTCAGTCTCAAAATTAATTCTTGGAGATCTGTTGCTTAAGTGTTAGCTCTAAAACATGGTCACTGCCTAGGGTTAGATTCAATAATTTCCTTGTACAGGATTGCAATTTAGAGATATGCATGGGGAAAGAATTTAATTTGCTTGACTGGAAAAGGATAGATGATTAGGTCCCATCATTTTGAAGGATTTTCTAGTAGGTTAATTATGAGTTGCTTCTCTCAACACTCCTGTCCACCTGAAACAATTAAAGGCTAGAAATTCTCTCCCTCAGTCAGAGAGTGCTAGGATTAAGCCTCCATGCTACATTATGATTTGGTTTGAACAAATAGCGTGGGTGTGAGTGGTCATTACTGTTGTCATGTCTTTTTTCTGGGCATATTTAACTGCTATTCCTTCGCTATAAAGGAAGCTTTTGTGTTCCCCAATAGATGACTTTTATGTGCACCTAATAAAAGTTAGATGTAAAGTCCAGCATTACTCTTTTTTTTTTTTTTTTTTTAATGTTTCTTTATTTTTGGGAAAGAGAGAGGGAGGAGAGGGGCACAGAGAGAGAGGGAGAGAATCCGAAAGGCTCCGAGCTGTCGGCACAGAGCCCAACGCAGGGCTCAAATCACAAACTATGAGATTATGACCTGAGCCGAAGTCTAATGCTCAACGAACTGAGCCACCCAGGCGCCTTCACAAAGGTGCCTTACTCTTGAGAGTTCTTTGGAGTTCAGGTGGGATTTGTGAAGGTAAAATATACTAGCAATCTTCAGTGTGATAACAACCCTGTGAGGTGGGTAAAAGAGAGCAGCAGTGAGTCTTCTGGCATGGAGCAAAGCAGAATAAAATGAAAGTCCACGGCCACTGGTAAAGCTGTCTTTATAACTGAGCTTCTGGCGACCTTTTCTCCAAACGAAAAAGAAAAAGGACCCACAAAGGTTCAGTCAGACATAAAAAAAAATATTCAAAATTAGTTGTGAGAACCAACAAAAGGTTACATAAGAATAATCGGTACCAGGAAAGTGTTTTCAAATTACAGTATAAAATGAAAACCAGCAGGCTAATAAAACAGTATGCATATTACGATGCCATTTTTAAAAACAAAAACAGAAGAAATATTGGAAGGACACAGACAAAAATGTTACTGGATTAGCAACAGTGGTTATCTCTGTATGTTGGAATTATAATAATTTTAATTTTCTTATTTTTGCTTACCTGGATTTTCTAAACTTCTTATAATGATTATGCATCATATTTTGGGAGTAGGGAAAAGGGTCATTTAAAAAGAAAGGAAGGATGGCAGGAAGCAAACAAGCTAGCAAGTTAACAAGACAGAAACTGTGAGAACCTATGAACTGCCTTGTATACAGAGTTGAAATATTCTCCCCATATTTTAAAAATGGTTTTCAGATTGGGGCGCCTGGGTGGCTCAGTCGGTTGAGCGGCCAACTTCGGCTCAGGTCATGATCTTGTGGTCCATGAGTTCAAGCCCCACGTCGGGCTCTGTGCTGACAGCTCGGAGCCTGGAGCCTTTTCAGATTCTGTGTCTCCCTCTCTCTCTGACCCTCCCCTGTTCATGCTCTGTCTCTGTCTCAAAAATAAATAAATGTTAAAAAAAAAAAAAAAAAAAAAATGGTTTTCAAATAGTCCTGGGAATCCCACATTAATAATTACTCAGGAGATCACCTGTGATAGAAGACTATTTGCCATAATTTTATATTGAAAATATTATAAAAATAGTAAAGGATTGGTATGGATATTTTTCAAGTTGTCTTAATCTGTGTGTTTAAAGCAAATATTAACCCATTTTTCAAAGAACCCTAGTGGGTAATGCAGATGAAATTTATTTGCTTAACCTGGCTCTAAAAAAGGCTGGATATTAAAAATATTTAAGTCCAAAATAGAGCTTAAGGACAGCCTAAAGAAAAAGTCTTAAGAGACATCAAGTAAATAAAGCTCTCAAGAATTAAAGAACATAGCTCAATTCTAAATAAAAATAAAATAATCAAATTGCTAAATACAATGTTATAAAATATCTCTGAAAAAAAAGCATATATAAAACCAGAACAAAGAATAAATTATGTATAAAGAAACAGTGCATTGGATAATTTCGTATCCAAATGAAAGTTGAAACATTTTAGTTGCGGTAGGTTCTATGTAGTCTCTTAATAACTGCTGTATTTATTACTCACTTCAATCTTTACCTTATTGAAGGAAATGCTAGAATGTTTGACAGTATACACACACAACTGTTACCTGTACAGGCTAAAGCTACTTCTCAGACATACTGCTTCACAAAGAGATAAACCCAGAAAACCCAAAATTCACTTAAAGGAATGAATAGAGAATTTACTTAAAATCAGTTTCAGGGGCACCTGGGTGGCTCAGTCAGCTAAGCATCTGACTCTCGATTTTGGCTCACATCATGATCTCAGGGTTTGTGAGATCGACCCCAAATGGGGCTCTGCGTTGACAGCCAGAGCCTGCTTGGGATTCTCTCTCTCCCTCTCTCTCTCTGCCCCTCCCCTGCATATGCACGCTCTCCCTCTCTCTCTCTCAAAAATAAATAAATAAACTTAAAAACAAAACAAAACACAGTTTCAAATATTTCATACTCACAGCAAAATTTCAGACATACTGGATCCTATTTCAGATTTGGCCTAAACATAAAAGAGAAAAATTTACTTGTGCAAGCATTAAACTGAAGCTTTGTTAGGCTATTGTATTTTAACTACCTTGATTTAAAATATGCGTGTTTTAAATAGACAAAGCAACATCTCTCTTTATTCAGTCTTTACTTCACAGCCTTGCTGAGTTTTTGCAGAGAAGTCAATGAAAACTAAACACTTTCTTTAGGAAGAATTAATGCAGAAATAATGATTGGCTAAAAATCAGTTAAAATATTTCCAGCAGGAATGATTAACACATTAATGAATTAACAGACTTTACACTTTTGTTACGGAGTCTCTTTAAGGCACTTTGATTAGAGCTCATTATCACATGTTAGTCTATAATTTCACAATTACATGTGAATTATACAAATTTCAAATCTGGAATGGCCCTCAAGCAATATTGTAATGGAATAACCAATATAAGTAAGCCAGAGTATAAATTTAAAGTATCAAACTTTCTAAGTCAAGAAGTAATTAATAATTATCCTTTCATTAACCTATTTTATTATGAAATATCTCCTCCATACAAATAACATATATAATGTGTATTTAAGGGATAAACAGTTTTTTTTTTTAAAGTCTATAGAGCCACCATTCACTTAAGAAACAGAACTGCACCAATACCATAGGGTATCTCACAAAGCACTCATCAGCCTCACTTTTCTTACCCCCCAGTGGTAACTATTACCTTGAATTTGGTGTTAATTATTCCCCTACTTTCTAATAATATATAGTTCTACTTCTTTTGTATGTCTCCTTGAGTAATAGACTGTTTAGTTTTTGTATGGTTTAGAATTTTCTATTAATGGTGTCAAATAACATGTAGTGTTCGGAGATTTGCCTTCGTAGAAGGCACAAAAAACACAAACCATGAAAGAAAAATCCGAGACAACTGTCTCTCTTAAAAACAAAAAAAACATGAGTTTGTCCTCCTATTCTTCAGATAACCTTTACCATAACCACAGTGTTTTGCCCTGATTTATGTTTTAGGGACAGTAGGGCCTTTTGAACTTTTATAATGCTATTTTAGTGAAATTATACTTTGTAAAGTATTTACACATAGGTTTTACAGTAAATAGTACCACGAACACTATTTGTCAAATGTGAAAAAAGGAAGTGTTTTGGTCAAGGTAGATTAAAAATTTTGAGGTTTTTTTTTTCTTTAATCTTTCCAAATATTTTTAAATCACAGACTGAGGGACCAAAGTGATACCCGATGCTAAGAATGAAGTGTTTCAAGTGCTGGCGGCAGAATCTTTTTAACTTTGTCATACCGAGAAATATATTCGGGATATACGACATTATGATGTCATGTTTTGGGATTCCAATTTTTTTCTAATGTCTGTTAAAGACCATATTCCAAGGAGCAAGTCTGTTATGTAAATAACTGAAATGAAAATTCTCTGTACTGTCATTGATAAATATTGTTTTTTTCAGTCAAAGCCCAGGCAGAACACTGAAGTTTTGTCATTTACTTCCTTAAAAGTGTTTTACTTATTTTTAAGAGTTTATCTTATTTTTTAAGTAATCTGTACACCCTACATGGGACTTGAACTTACAACCCGGAGATCAAGAGTCGCATGCTCTACCAGCTGAGCCAGCCCAGTGCCCCAAAAGGGTTTTAAATATAAATTTACCAGACTGAATGTTCCATATTCTTCCCTGAGAAAATGCGTCAAAAATCCTAGCAATGTTGTCTGGTCTCCCCAGGTCCAACGGGCTTGATTGAGGTAGGACGAGACAGGAAGGTAGACATAGGGCAACAAGCCAGCACCGAAGCACAGACTCAGCTTCAACAAAGAGCCCAGGGAGAGTTCCTGCATCAGAGCACATTGGGTTGTATAACAACGTTTATTTTAGTCCCTTCATCCCGGAACTTCCAGAACACAGCGAGGAAAACACCAAAATGTTTACTCAGAGCTGATCTCTCAATTTATAGTTAAGTTACCCCAGAATCCTATGTTAAACCTTCTGAGTCCTGTGGATTACTAGAGAATTGCATCAGCCTGAATTCCTTTGCATGGCAGGTGAAGCAAATAATATTAGTGAAGACTCCCGAGTATCATGTGGATTGCATCTTTTATATTTAAAACCATGTCATGACATGTATTATTCTAATACCAATTCACTTCACCACCATCATCGGGAGTAGGCTTCAACTATATTCTCTCTTGTGATTACACACTGATGATATGATTCTCTCTACAAGGGTTTTGGATATTTCGTGGAAATATTGGGCACAAATGAAGCTAGCTTTTAAATTACCTCCCAGCTCATCCAAATGCTTTCTCCTCAGTTTACATATAGGAAGGAGTACTGATGGAAATTTGTCGTATGTAACAATGCTGTTACGTTCGTATGAGAATGTATTTTTTCATCTGCACATTTCTAAAATAAAGGACAGTACTGACAAAGTCTCATAAAGATTATATCCAAAAGAATTCTGATATGCTAAAGATTCAAAGAGTGGTTGCTTTAGTAATTGGGAAAGGGAGTCTCTTACAAATATCATAATTGGAAATTGCCAACTTTTCCTTTACAAAAAAGGAAAATTCATATGTGACAATGAATACAAGAACCAAGGTTCACAGTCACCAGAAGTAGAACAGGCAGTTGACTTATATTAACATTTTCAAATAAACACTCTTAATTGAAAATGGAGTGTTTTTATTATAGTACTGATTTCATTAGATATTTCTAAAGAGGTAATGAGATGCACAAAAATGATGCATGAAAAGAGTGTAAGAAATAGCTAATCGGATAACATGTCTTTGCTATTCTTAAAAGTAATTTTAAATAAAGCAAATGTTTATATTTTGACAGTTCCTACATGTTATAAAGTTTGATTTAAAGTGGCACGATGCACAATTTTCCTTTTGTGGGGGAAATACACAGGGAGACAATTACATGAGAGCGTTTTCAGAGAGCACTGGAGAGTGGCTCAGAGTTCTAGCTGCACAGACATTAGAATCATCTGCAGAGCTTTTTGAAAATATTAATGCCTGGGCTTCACCCCAGACCAATTCAAACAGAATTATTTTAGGGTGGGATCAGCATAAATACACACACACACACACACACACACACACACACGCTCTCTCTCTCTCTCTCTCTCTCTCTCTCTATATATATATATATATACACATGGATGTATACATGCATATACATATATGTACACACATATACACACTTTTTAAAAGCTTCCTAGGTAATCTGAGTAGCGAGGGTTGCAACCAACTGACTCAGGACTTCGTACTCTGCCTCAAATCACCTGACCAGTGAGATCCAAGTACCCTGTCACTTTACTGGTAGACCTTATTCTAGCCTCTGCTATTTAACTAGTGAAAATGAAATGCCCTTTGAAGAGTCATACTTCCCAAAATGTCATCATGCATCAGTAGCTGACCTAAGTATAGGAAAAACAGGCTCTCAGACAAGGCTCCCACCTTATCAACTCTGAGTCCTGCATGTTTCATAGAAAGAATATGGCTCTTCTTTCAATTAACTAACACAAGACATTTCCTTTTTTTGTTATTATATTTATTTATTTTTGAAAGTGAGACACAGAGCGTGGGTGGGGGAGAGGCAGAGAGAGAGGGAGACACAGAATCCGAAGCAGGCTCCAGGCTCCGAGCTGTCAGCACAGAGCCCAACGTGGGGCTCGAACCCACAAATGGTGAGATCATGACCTGAGCTGAAGTCGGATGCCTAAGCCACCCAGGCGCCTGAAGACATTTACTTTTTAAGTTCCTGACTGTCAATGCACTGCTCTGGTATCTGAAAGCGCCTTCTCTGATGTCAGAAGCCTATCTACGAGTAAGGCCACCAAGATGGCAACATAGATCATTCCTGACTTCAGTCTTCCTCACAAAAACACCAGCTAGCAACTATCCATAGACAAGACATCATTGTGAAGAATCCCAGGATTTAGGGGTGAGGCTGAAGCGCACTGTGCACCACAAGGACTAAGAAGGGCCGTGTTAGGAAGAAGGAGGAGCACTCTGACTACATCACCCCACCCCTAGGCCAGCACCGCACTGCACTGGCAGAGCATCCCTGGGGCTAGTTTTTCCAGTGGGAAAAGACAGTCCCAGATGGACATCCAGCTCCCCCAACATGCAGGACACTTCCCAGGAGGCTCATTCAGTTCTCACCTCATGAGGACCATGGTGGGGGAAAGGGGTTGGCTGGGCTCAACCACTGGGATCACACAGACAGGAGACGGGGAGCAGGGTTTTCAGCAACCAGTGCTCAGATTTGGCAGATGGTGTCCCTCCTGGCAGCGGTGCCCAAACAGAGATCCCAGCCAGGGTTCACCCACCTGCAGGGCTGTGCCAGTAGCTGATCCCACCCTAAAATAATTCTGGTTTAATTGATCCGGGGTCTACTTTAACATAACAAAGTCCGCATATGACAAGTTCATAGCTAACATCATACTCAATGGTGAAAGAAGGAAAGATTTTCCTCTAAGATCAGGAATAAGACAAGGGCACCCACTCTTACCAACTCCTGTTAAACACAGTCCTGGAAGTACTACAGAGTATTCAGGCAAGAAAAAGAAAGAAAAGGCATCCAAATCAGAAAGGAAGAAGGAAAACTGTCTCTGTTTGCAGACGACATGATCTTATATAGAGAAAATCCTGAAGACGCCACCAAAAATCTGTTAGACTAATAAATGAATTCAGTAAGGTTGCAGGATACAAAATTAATGCATAACATTAGTTGTGTTTCTATAGACTAAAAATAAATTGCCTGAAAAAAAAGAAAATTATCTCATTTACAATAGCATCAAAACCAATAAAATATCTAGCAATAAATTTAACCAAGGAGGTGAAAAATCGATACACTAAAAACTAGAAGGCATTGATGAAAGATATTGAAGAGGGCACAAATAAATGGAAAAATATCCCTTGTTCACAGATTGGAAGAATTAAAAATTTTTAAGTGTCCATAATACAAAAAGCCGTCTATAGATTCAATGAAATCCCTGTCAAGATTCCAATGGCATTTTTAACAGAAATAGAAAAATGAACCCTGGGGCGCCTGGGTGGCTCAGTCGGTTAAGCGGCCGACTTCAGCTCAGGTCATGATCTCGCGGTCCG
The DNA here is from genome assembly GCF_024362965.1 of Panthera pardus. NCBI lineage: Eukaryota > Metazoa > Chordata > Mammalia > Carnivora > Felidae > Panthera > Panthera pardus. Next base: position 95,964,559 of record NW_026526810.1, on the reverse strand, counting down.
TGAGTTCAAGCCCCGCTTCGGGCTCTGTGCTGACAGCTCAGAGCCTGGAGCCTGTTTCAGATTCTGTGTCTCCCTCTCTCTGACCCTCCCCCGTTCATGCTCTGTCTCTCTCTGTCTCAAAAATAAATAAACGTTATTTTATTTATAACGCCACCCAGGCGCCCCTCATTTGTTAATCTTAAAATGTCTGCTGTAGGCGCAGAAGCCTGGTAGAACTCTCTCTGGGGACAGAGACGCTGGAGGGTACCATTTCTGGCGTTCTTTCTTGACCCTGTTATTGCCAGTGAGTGCGTCCCACTCCTGTGTGCCACTCCATCGTGGCTCTACCAAAGCCAGCCAGTGTGCACAGACCACACAGGGGATGCCCCTTCAGTGCGTGGATCTGGTGATCAAGGGGGATTGCATTTAGGAGTCCTATGGGTCTGAAACCATTGGAAAGACGGTTCTTAACAAGCTACCATCCCCAAGGGGCTGCACCGACAACAGACTAAAACACACCCTTAGCCTTCCTGTGAAAAAACTTCAGCCGGAGGGGTGGGGAAGATTCAGATTTACCACACATCTAAAGGCTCTCAGGGAACGCTGGCTGAAGGATACCACCTTTGAGCTCTCACCTGGCCTCACTACAGCTTGCTGGCATCTCCCAGAAAGAAGCTCATATACTCGCCTAGAGCCCCGAATTTGCATCAGTTCCTAAGGGGAGGCCTCCAGATTGCTTGGTCTGGAGGCCAGCAAGGCCTATGATTACAGTCCCACAGGACCATATATATATATATTTGCATACATTAAAGATGCTAATTGAAGTTCTAGTTTCCAATCAGCCTGAAACTAGGTGCTGAGATCCCTCCGTCTGGAACACTCACAGGCCTTGACACAATAACTGGAACCTACCAAGGAAAACCCAGGCTGCTCAGACAATCACAAAGGTTTGAGAGACAACTAGAGCAAGGTTAAACAATGAGGTACATCCCCTACACGATGCGACTCCTGCAAGACTAGGAGAGGCAGCCATTTTGCCTAGTATAAAGAATCAACCTCAGAGAGTCAAGTAAAATGAGGAGACAGAGGAATACATTTCAAATGAAAGAACAAGATAAAACCCTGGGGAAAAAAATCTTAATCAAACAGAGATAAGTAACTTGCCTGACAAAGAGTTAAAAGTACCGGTCATACAGATGCTCACCAAACTTGGGAGAAGAATGGACGTACACAGTGAGAAGTTCAACAAAGACATAAACATAAGGCAGTGCCAAAGTCACAAAACCAAAGAATACAATAACTGAACTGAAAGATACACTATAGGAGTTCGAGAGCAGGCTGGATGAAGCAGATAGAATCAGTGAGCTGAAATAGGGGGAGTGGCACTCACCCAAACCAAGCAGCAACAAGAAAAAAGTTGTAAAAGTGAATATAGCTTAAGAGATTCACAGGACAACATCAAGTAGAAAATCATGTGTGTTATAGGGGTCCCAGAAGGAGAAGAGAGAAAGGGGCAAAAAGCTTATTTGAAGAAATAATTGCTGAGAACTTCCCTTACCTGGGAAAGGAAAGAGACATCTGGATCCAAGAAGCCCAGAGACTTCCAAAGAAGATGATCCCAAAGAGACCCACACCAACACACATTATAATTAAAATGCCAAAAGTTAAGGAAGGAAAGAAGGAAGGAAGGAAGGAAGGAAGGAAGGAAGGAAGGAAGGAAGGAAGGAAAGAAGGAAGGAAGGTGGGGAGGAAGGAAGGGAAAAGAAAAAAGAAAATTATAGGCCATATCAGATATCCCTGATGAACATCAATGCAAAAATCCTCAACAAAATATTAGTAAACTCAATTTGACAATACATTTAAAGGATCATATACCGTGATCAAGTGGGATTTATTCCAGGGATGCAAGGATGATTCAACATCTGCACATCAATCAACATGGTACACCACATTAATGGAGTGAAAGATAAAAATCATATGATCATCTCAACAGATGCAGAAAAACCACTTATAAAATTCATTTACCATAAAAACTCCCAACAAAGTAGGTATATGGTCACTGAAAGGCCATACGTGACAAGCCCACAGCTAACATCATACTCAACAGCGAGAAGCTAAAAGCTTTCCCACTATTATCAGGAATAAGACAAGGATGCCCACTCTTAACATTCTTAATCAACATAGTATTGGAAGTCCTAGCCAGTGCAATTAGGCAGGAAAAAATATAAAAAGCATACAATTGGAAAGGAAAAAGTAAAACTGTCACTATTTGTAAATGACATGATTTTATATAATGAAAACCCTAAGGACTCCACCAAAAAGCTGTCAGAACTACTAACCGAATTCAGTAGAGTTGCAGGGTAAAAAATCAATATAAAAAAGTCTGTTGCTTTCTTTTTATACAGTAACGATGAACTATCAGGAAGAGAAATTAAGAAACCAATTCTGTTTACAATTGCATCAAAAAAGAATAAAATACCTACAAATAATTTTTTAAATAAATTTATTTATTTATTTATTTATTTATTTATTTATTTATTTATTTATTTATTTATTTAGAGAGTGAGCAGGCAAGAGGAAGAGAGAAAGAGAATCTTAAGCAGGCTCCATGCTGAGCATGGAGCCTGATGTGGGCTCGATCCCACAACCCTGGGATCATGACCTGAGCGGAAATCAAGAGTCGGACACTCAACCAAATGAGTCACCCAGGCGCCCCTACCTACAAATAAATTTAACTAAGGAGGTGAAAGACCCATACACTGAAAACAATAAGACACTGATTAAAGACACTAAAGAAGACACAAATAAATGGGAAGACATTCTATGTTCATGGATTGGAAGAGTTAGGACTGTTAAAACATGCAAAGCAGTCTACAGATTCAATGCAATCTCTAACAAAATTCCAAAGTCATTTTTCACAGAAATAGAACAATCCACTTGTATGAAATCACAAAAGATCCCAAATAGCCAAAGCCATCTTGAAAAAAAACAACAAAGCTGCAGGCTTTTCAAACTATGCTATAAAGCTACAGTATTTAAAACAGTATGGCACTGGGGTAAAAACAGACACAGATCAATGGAACAGAATACAGAGCCCAGAAATAAACCCAGGCACACATGGTTAATTAATTTATGACAGAGAGGCAAAAATACACAAGGGGAAAAGACCAGTCTTTTCAAAAAATGGTGTTAGGAAAACCAGACAGTCACATGCAAAAGAATAAAACTGGATCACTATCTTACACCACAGACAAAATTAACTCAAAATGGATTAAAGACTTGATTGAAAGACCTGAAACTACAAAATTCCTAAGAGAAAACATATACACACACATACATAATATGGAGTATTATTCAGCCACAAAAAAGAAGGAAATTCTGCCATTTGCAACAACATGGATAAAACTTGACAGTATTATGCTAAATGAAATAAGTCAGACTGAGAAAGGCAAATACTGAATGACCTAACCTATATGTGGGATCTTAAAAAACTGAACTCCCGGAAACACAGAGTAGATTGGTGATCACTAGAGGTGGGGTTTAGGGATTGAGGGAAGTGAGTGAATGTGGTCAAAGTGTGCAAATAGTTATGAAATGAGAAAGTTATAAAATGAGTAAGTCTGGGGGATGGTCATTATAGTATTGTACTGTACATCTGAAAGATGCTATGAGAATAGATCTTAAGAGTTCTCAACACATACGCACACACAATTTTAACTACATGAGGTGATGGATGTGTTAAGAACCGCATTGTGGTAACCTCATATATCAAATCATCATCCTATATACCTTAAACTTACACAATATTATATGTCAATTGTATCTCAATAAGCTGGAAAAAGAAAAAGGAAAAAAATGAAGACTGGAAAAATAAAAAAGACGCCGGCTAAGATCACGGACAGCAGGGTGTGAGGGCACCCCCATCTGTGTATCTGTCAATCTGCAAGGAAAATATTTGTGCCTCCTCAGGTTTGTACTCTATCGAAAAGTCTTCACTGAATTATATATATATTTTTTTAATTTTTTTTTTAACGTTTATTTATTTTTGAGACAGAGAAAGACAGAGCATGAACGGGGGAGGGTCAGAGAGAGGGAGACACAGAATCTGAAACAGGCTCCAGGCTCTGAGCTGTCAGCACAGAGCCCGACGCGGGGCTCGAACTCACGGACCGCGAGATCATGACCTGAGCCGAAGTCGGCCACTTAACCAACTGAGCCACCCAGGCGCCCCTGAATTATATTTTTTATGTTACATCTCCAACTTTAAAAATCAAGGGTTTATATAATAAAAGACCAGATAAAGAACTTTCTGGGGGCGCCTGGGTGGCGCAGTCGGTTAGGCGTCCGACTTCAGCCAGGTCACGATCTCGCGGTCCGTGAGTTCGAGCCCCGCGTCAGGCTCTGGGCTGATGGCTCGGAGCCTGGAGCCTGTTTCCGATTCTGTGTCTCCCTCTCTCTCTGCCCCTCCCCCGTTCATGCTCTGTCTCTCTCTGTCCCAAAAATAAATAAAAAACGTTGAAAAAAAAAATTAAAAAAAAAAAAAAAAAAAAAAGAACTTTCTGTATATTCTATAATACCACTATTAGACACTGCCTGCTACGCTAATATTCCTTACATAATGGACGTGATTGACTTCACAGAATCCAGTTCCAAGAAAAAGTTGATCTCTCCTGTCAATTATTATGTTCCGTTTTTATCTATTTTTGATTGCATAAGAATTTTATAACCTCCATGTTATCCTTTTTGCTTTGTTGCCAGAAGCTAAGGACAAAATATGTTCAAGTACAGTAAATACAATTACCTAAAGTTTTGGAACAATTTCCCTATTTCTGTATAATAATTTTATTAAACATGTATTTTCTAATATAATTCTGACTATAGCAACAAACAATGAAATGATAAATAAATGCAGCTGACAAATAAACAATAATTAACAAACCAATAAACAATAAGTAAAATGACTCCTGTGTTGGCTTTGTATTTAGATTGTTTCCACCTCTGGGAGGAAGACTGACAGAATAAAGGGCTTCTGTCTTTCCAAAAACTCACACCAAACTCAGCTCCCTGCCTTCTTACGTACATCTCCTAATGCCTTACAGAGTATAGTAATTTTCTCATGTTGCTTTATACCGCTATTTAAATTAATAATAATTTTTCCTTTGAGAGAAAGGAAAAGCTGAAATAAATTATCTTGAATTCTACAGAAATCTCTGCTGAGAAAACAGGATTGTTATTAACCAGAGATTTTATTTTTTGGGTCACAATAGGAGTGGCAGTGTCTTGTTTTGTTGGGCGCTGCATCCCTAACACCTAGGGTAGCATCTGGCGGCGAGCAGGGGCTTGACAAACAGCTGGATGAATGAATAAACTATTATGAATACACTATCCTTTGTCTTAGAACATATAATAAAACAATCAAGGAAATCTGTTACTAGTGTTGTAACTCCTATTTTTATCAAGGTGCTGTTCAGAATCACTAAGAAAATGATGAAACAGGCGAGATGCCACTGCAATCAATACTGCATTTTTGTAAATCCTATTTTTTTTCCAGTCAATGTTGTTAGAGCCCAAGGTCACTTACACATTATAGAAAACTAAAAAAAAATTTAAAGCTACACATTTTCTGATGCCATAAGTGTTATATCGGGCCTTAATAAAATATTATGAATTTTCATTAAAAACACTCAAAAACCTACCTTCTCTTTTAAAAGTCGGAAGAGAATCCATGGTATTATGCACAAAATATAGAGTACTATTGTGTGCTGATTACATAAGCTAAGGCCACAGCAGAAAGCACCAATTTTAGCTACCTGAAAAAAAAAAAATCTAAGTTAAAAATTTATCTAAAACTCGTAAGTAAGTACAATGGTAAAAAACTATTCTTTATATTAAAACCAAGCACTTGTACCATAGGTCAGGCTGAAGTCAACCTCTTAGACACAAGCAGTCACACTTCAACAGACACTAATATTTATCACCATTATTTTTTATAATATTGCCCATTCTCGTCCAATCACTGCAGTTTGACCTTACATGACTGCCTTCAAATTAAGTTTCCGAAAGTTCTGTGTGATGACTAGATAAGTCCTAACAATAATAGGATACTGTGTCATTGAAGTAAAACCTGTAACTAAAGCTCAGTCATTCTTTCCGTTTCATTTTTTCTCCTATTAAATAAAGTATAATAGGGACGCCTGGGTGACTCAGTTGGTTAAGTGGCCGACTCTGATTTCAGCTCAGGTCATGATCTCATGGTTTGGGAGTTTGGGAGTTTGGAGTTTGTGAGCTGCGCTCACAGCTTGGAGCCTGCTTCGGATCCTCTGTCTCCCTCTCTCTGCCTCTCCCTCTCTCTCAAAAATAAATAAATGTCAAAAAAAATTTTAATAATAAGTAAAATAAAGTATAACACTTTTTTATTTAGAAACCAAGTCATGGGTGCTGTTTTTGCTTTTTTTGAACATGTGCAATTTTCATAATCAGAAAAAGTTATTTTGAACAAAAAGTAAACTCTAAAGCATCACAGAACTGTTTATGGAAACCCTAGATAAACCAGGGTATTCTTCTGTTCATATATTCTTTAGCAACAAAAAGTTGCCTATACTAAGATGGTTTGGTACTTTCCAATGTGTAGACTGTAAGCTCCTAGAAGACCGGGTTCCTTCACATTTCAAATGATTCTGATATTAGCATTTGCCTTACAATTTATTGTAACCTCTTCTGAACTACTTTGTTTATACATTTGATACTCTTCTTATAGTTAAAAAATAGTACAATATTTTGGGGTTTTTTTGAGGGAGAGAGAATCTTAAGCAGGTTTCTCGCCCAGCATGGAGCCTGATGCGGGGCTTGATCTCATGACTGTGAGATCATGGCCTGAACTGAAATCAAGAGTCGGATGCTTAACTGACTAAGCCACCCAGGTGCACCCCGCCCCAACAGTACAAATTGGATCTTTTTGGCAATTAGAGAGTCAGTCAATGTACCATATTGGCATATAACCTAAGGTGGTCAGTCTGGAGCTTGGCCTCTTACGACCACACGTGCGCACATGCACACACACGTGACGGTGGGGCTAACCACCAAGCCTATCTCTCCCATAGGACTCGGAGGGGGTTCCAATCCTCTCATTCTCCAGAAAGCTTCTGAACTCTGAGAGGAAAAAAAGTCCCATGTTGTATAAAGGCTATCACGGGTCACCGTAAAAGCACTCAGAATATTTTCTCTCTCGACATGCCTAGATTACCTTGACAGTAATCAGATCAGATACACAGCGCCCAAACCAAAGTTAAAAGGAAATATAGCAACTGCCTAAAAATTAAAACAAAAAGTGATTTCACTTTGATCAAAATAGGTTACCTTTGATCTTTCTTTGGCGGTTGCTGCCTCCTCAAAATGTACAGTAAGAGCCATAAGCAGCCCCACAAACAGATTGTTTAAGCTGAAAACCTCTGCTGCAATGGACCAGTGCCATGTTAGACGAGAGAATGAAAACACCCCCGCAGCAAGGATTCCTCCAGCATGGGAGCCAGAAAGCCTGCAAATACAGATAACATGAAATCTTCTTTCCCAACAAAAAGAACCGACTTTATTTTCCTTTTTAGAAACTGTAGCGGCAGAAATTATGACAGTCACCCAGCCCTATCCCAACACATTATATGGTTAATACATTACTTTCATGTAATAATTTCTTCCCACACGTTTTAATTAGCAAGTCCATATATTAACTTATCAACAAATGAGGGAACGAGCCGGCTGGGTCTCCCATGCACTGAATGAGGTTTAGTTCTCAGATGGAACCTCTAGGATTCGAGCCAGTGCAGAAAGCCTGAAGTGATAGTAGCTGGAGAGATAACAAGTAGTAGCTGGAGAGATACTGAGTCACTTTTCTTGCTATAGCTGCAAAGAAGGATGGTCTGGTTAACACGGAGCTATGCTGAATTGTAAAAATTAATGAAATGGCAGAAGATCTATTCAGGAACACCCTTTCCCACTTCTTGTGGCATGTACGGACCTAGGCACCTTCCACACGACCACACTAGAGTGTATCCCTCAACATATGGCAAAGACATCTTCGTCACAATATTTGGTGATTTTAAGATCTTGAAAGTTAAGGTCTTAGTTTCTAGTGATTTCTTCTCAACACAAAGTTGAAGTTGAAAACGGGGTATCTTCTTTTAAAGACAGGGATGGGAATGTGAACTTCATTAACACAAAGAGAACCAAATGCTACACTTGGAAACAAATTTCTCAGCCCCAATGCCAACGAGAGGCAGACATCTCAAATAGATCAGGAAGCTGGATCTCAATCCAGAGATCTGATTTGAGACTGGCAACGTGATGGAATATGTTAGCACAGCAATGTCCTATTTCACTAGAAGTCTAAAATGATGAAAGAGCTGTTACCAAATATCTCTAACACGTGTTGCGATTCAGTAAGCATTACCATGTCTAATAGTTACAATATTATATAGCCCTAAGTCATCGCTTTTAAACTATATTGTTTTGTGTAAAAAGTGGAGTAATTTTGTGAAGTAGTTGTGGCTTTTAATCAAGCATTTTAGAAAAAAAGTTAAAATACAATTTTGATATCACTGAACCTGTTTTTGAGGTCCTCTTTGCAATTTATTTCTTTTCTTTCCCTTATAAAGGTCACCAGTTTCCTATTTCTTTCAGGGTTCCCCATTCTTCCAATGACCCTGATTCAACACATTAAAGCATTTCTTCCTTCCAAATTACATTCCAAATTCCTTTCAACTTGTCCTCATACTACCCTAGACTCAATTATTTTAATAGTTTCCTAAGTTGTCTTCTGTTTTCCAATCAATTCTGCAATATAACATCATATTAAACTTCTTAAAACATGCTCTTTATGACTACCTAGCCCCCCAATTTAAGGACTCTTCGTTGCCTGTAGGAAACGAGCCAGGCTGGAATCCACGCTCCCAGAGAATAGTACCTAGCCGCTAATTACCAGCATTATTATCTCTACCAACCAGTTAGGCTCCTCAAAATTCCCTAATAAGACATGCTTATTTCCAGTGCCATACATCTGCTCATGCTGTACCCACGAACTGAATGTCGTCTCAGCTTCTATTTATTCAACCTCTACTCTTTTCTCAAATTTCTCTTCAATTCCCAGGTTTCTAGCTCATCTTGGAATATTTATGGCATGTTAACTGCCTACAATAATTATTCTGACATTATTTTTGAGATGTGAACCGGAGTTAAACTTCATTTATATTGGAAGTCTTTAGCTCCAAGCACAGAAAGGAAACTCAGTGAATGAGAGAATGAATTAATCTTAAAGAATGGTAACATTTTTAAAGGAATTTCCATGTTTCATCTGTCAATATTATTTTGGAAAGTCAGCATAAGATATAAGATTCCTTCCTCTACTTAAAACATAAATTCAGGGTGCCTGGGTGGCTCACTTGGTTAAGCGTCCTATTTTGGCTCAGGTCATGATCTCATGGTTTGTGAGTTCAAGCCCCGCATCAGGCACTGTGCTGACAGCTCAGAGCCTGGAACCTGCTTCAGATTCTGTGTCTCCCTCTCTCTGCCCCTCCCCGCTCACGCTCTGTCTCTCTCTGTCAAAAAAATGAATAAGCATTAAAAAAAAACTTAAAAAAAACCACACACACAAATTAGCTTCCTTGGAAAACTGGCTGATTCCAGGTCTGTGGTAGCTCAAGTATAAAATGAATCTGAACTATCTTGTGCCAGAACGTAAGGAAGTGTTCAAAAGGGGACATGACAAAAGGACAAGGAGTCAGCTTAAAGGGGCCAAATCAGGGATAATTTAAATATCAATAATTATAGTAATAGATTGCAACCCAACGAATAAATAACCTATAGTGATATAAACAAATAAACAGGAGAAGAGAAAGTCCATAGAAAGTCAACAACTAATAACTGTATAAGAAATGATGGAATTTGGCAGTGATCACCATCAGAATAATGGATACCAAAATTAGTGGGTAAAAGTTTTGCAGTAACAGAAATATGTACATAACTCGAAAGGTGTCTGTCTAGAAATAGATTAACTACAAAAGGAAAAATGCTAACGTTACAGTGGCAAACCAGGCAGACACAATCTTAACCACATGATCAAAGTTAATGCCCAGAAATGGGACAAACATCATATACTTCCTGATCTAGTCCCATCAAAAGAATAGAGCATCATTTCTATGGTAATCTTGCCAAAATGTATTACCTGAAGCTACAGACAAATTCAAATTGAAGAACATTCTATAAAATAACTGGCCAATATATACCCCCGAAAATGTCAAGGTCTTGAAAGACAAAAACAAAAAGCAAAAAAAAAAACAAAAAACAAAAAACAACATAGGTCCATATGAAGACTAAAGGGATACAACAACAGAATAAAAGTATGATCTTGAATTTTCTTCTGTGAAATAGGATATTATTGGAATAATTGGCAAAATCTGAATCACCTCTATAGATAACAGTGTTGTATCAGTGATAATTTCCTGATTTTAAGAAATGCACTGTGGATATGTAGGAAAATGTGCTTGTTTTTAAGAAACACCCCTTGAAGTATTTAAGGGTAAAAGGGTACCATCTATGCAGCTTACTCTTAAATGGTTAAAAACAAAACAATACACACATATGGCTTGTGGCTAATGATATTGAGCATCTTTTCAAGTGCTTATTGGCTATCTGTATGTCTTCCTTGGAGATGTTTATTCAGACCCATTGCCCATTTAAAAATTAGGTTGTCCTTTGTATTATTGTACAGTTCTTCTCAACTTCCTTTTGATACATTTCTTTTCTGTGAAACACAGCCAGAGTCCATTGCTTGCATCCAAGAGCCCTGACTGAAACACGCTGCCTTCCCTCTTTGTTATTTCCATTACGTTTTCAAGGGAAACTATGTGAGCAAATTCTGAAAATAAATGCTGAAGATGCCATAGCTTTGTGAAAAGCAGAAGAGACAGCAGTATGTCTAAGAACAGAATGCATGCATACATACATAAGATATGAAGAATACAAAACATTTTGGAGGCCTCATCATTTTACTATGTGATTTGCGGTTTTCCTAGCAATGTATATAAGCTAAGCTTATACAAATTTCATTGATTTCAGCAGCCTTTTGTAAACAGTGAATATCCATTAAAACACACGTATTTCAACAAACTGCCTTTAAATCTGCTTTATGCTAAGATTCAGAATCAATCACCATTTTCTCGACCATGTAACATGTATAAATGAGTGGGTTAAAAAAACAGAGACATGGCACAAGAACAGACACTCAGATCAATGGAACAGAATAGAGAACCCAGAAATGGACCCATAAATGTATGGTCAACTAATCTTTGACAAAGCAGGAAAGAATATCCAATGGAATAAAGACAGTCTCTTCAGCAAGTGTTGCTGGGAAAATTGGATAGTGACATGCAGAAGAATGAACCTGGACCACTTTCTTACACCAAACAAAAAAATAAACTTAAAATGGATGAAAGACCTAAATGTACGACAGGAAGCCATCAAAATCCTCAAGGAGAAAGCAGGCAAAAACCTCTTTGATCTTGGCTGCAGCAACTTCTTACTCAAAACATCTCCAGAGGCAAGGGAAACAAAAGCAAAAATGAACTATTGGGACCTCATCAAAATAAAAAGCTTCTGCACAGCGAAGGAAACAACCAGCAAAACTAAAAGGCAAACCGACAGAATGGAAGAAGATATTTGCAAATGATGTATCAGATACAGGGTTAGTATCCAAAATCTATAAAGAACTTATCAAACTCAACACCCAAAAAACAAATAATCCAGTGAAGAAATGGGCAGAAGACATGAATAGACACTTCTCCAAAGAAGGCATCCAGATGGCCAACCAACACATGAAAAAATGCTCCACATCACTCATCATCAGAGAAATACAAATCAAAACCACAATGAGATACCACCTCACACCTGTCAGAATGGCTAACATTGACAATTCAGGCAACAACAGATATTGGCGAGGATGCAGAGAAAGCGGATCTCTTTTGCATTGTTGGTGGGAATGCAAGCTGGTGCAGCCACTCTGGAAAACAGTATGGAGGTTCCTCAAAAAATTAAAAATAGAACTACCCTATGACCCAGCAATTGCACTACTAGGTATTTATCCACGAGATACAGGTGTGCTGTTTCGAAGGGACACATGCACCCCCATGTTTATAGCAGCACTATCAACAATAGCCAAAGTATGGAAAGAGCCCAAATGTCCATCGATGGATGAATGGATAAAGAAGATGTGGAATATGTATACAATGGAGTATTACTCGGCAATCAAAAAGAATGAAATCTTGCCATTTGCAACTACGTGGATGGAACTAGAGGGCATTATGCTAAGTGAAATTAGTCAGAGAAAGACAAATATCATATGACTTCACTCATATGAGTACTTTAAGATACAGAACAGATGAACATAAGGAAGGGAAACAAAAACAATATTAAAACAAGAGAGGGACAAAAGATAAGAGACTCTTAAATATGGAGAACAAACAGAGGGTTGCTGGAGGGGTTGTGGGAGGGGGGATGGGCTAAATGGGTAAGGGGCACTAAGGAATCTACTCCTGAAATCATTCTTGCACTATATGCTCACTAATTTGGATGTAAATTTTAAAAAATTAAATAAAAAAAATATAAATAAATAAAGGAGAATCCCCCCCACCCCCCAAAAAGAAAAATTAAAAAGGAGACAATTCAAAACATCTGTTGGGGGGCACCTCCACAAGTCGAGGAGGGACACATACAAGGATTTGCAAGTTGCAATAAATGCTCAGGGAGGCCGCAGAGACGGTGGGTGTGGAGTGGCAGGATCCATGGGCGTGGCTGTGGAAAGGTCTGAAGCAACCTGAGCTGGCCTGGAAAGGCTGGATAGAGACAGGGTTAGTGGCTTTACTATGTGGGTAGGACAGAAGGGCAGGAGGGAAGGGAGTCTGTACTGAACCATGGGGCCTAGACTGGGTAGGGAAGGAAGCAAAGCAGCAGAAGGCTGATGAAGGCAATAAAAAGGATGAGCAAAGGGCTCTAGGTCTCAGTTAAATGGAAGACAAGTGTAGAGGCATCAAGGAAATGAGTGAACTGAAAGCTGAAGTCACTCCAGGTAGTGGAAAGTCAGCTGGGGAAGGGGACATCGAACTGGTAAAGGGTGGAACAGCCTGTTAAACAAGAACTCGATTCTATTATTGAAAGCAGGGGATGGGAAATCCCATGCTAACAAGGACATGTGATGCCCCACATCGGCACACTGCAAGCTGAGTCTGGGTTCTGCTGACAAGTCAAAGGATGATGTCTGCAATGGGAAGCATGAGGACTTTCTGAAGACTCTGGCGGTCTTCAGTTCGCTCACTGACTGTGCACAGCCAGGCAATCTCGGTATATTGTCCAAGGCATATTTCATTATCTGAGCTTGCTTCGTTTCACCCGAATGGACAGAGCTAACTGACTAGAGAGCAAGTTGAAGTCAACGGTGATTTCACGAAGACATTTCAGGATCATTTTCAGGATCATTAGCTTCCTGTTGTCCACATCCGTAGCCTCTATTCTCTGTTCTCACCTTAGCATTCTCTTGAAATAGCACCCAGTTATCCAACTGCTAAATACAACAGGCCCCCAGGACCTCTCTGCTGTACTGATCCCAGACCCAGACCCACTCTACTGAGTTGACCCGGGCTCTGCCTCCCTCTGATGTTGCTTCTGTGTTTTCTCTGAATGGCTCCCCTTCATCCGTTATGTCCTTCAAAGCTGATGTTTCCAAGATCTCATTCTCAGCCAACTCTTCTCACGCGTACATACTCCACATGGGTGGCCTTATCCACTCGCTGTCTTGACTTCGGCTACCGACTGCAAACTGAAGTAACCAAATCTGTCTCTAGTACTGCCTCCCCCTTAGTTGCAAACTGACGTGTCTCCAACTGACTGCTGTACACCTCACAACAAAGCCACTCCAGCTCTGGGTGTCCCACAGAACCTGAATATCAACATGTGCAAAGTCAATTTCTCATCCTCTTCCCTAAATGATTCCTGCTCCTGTATTCTGTCTTAGTGGTTTTCAGTATCTACCTAGTTTAGTTAGCTAAGAAACCTAAAGTCGTTGTCAAAGCTCCTGTCCCTATCTCCACGTCGAACATACCATTTCCTGCCAGTTTTACTTCATCAACGTTTTAAAAACTCATTCGCCTCTCCGTCCATACTGCTACTGCCCTATCTCAGCTGTTAGGCTCACATCAACTCGACAGCTTTGCGTGTTGTGTGCCTCCAGCCCTCAGCTCACCATTGCCACCAGAACGAAGGATCCAAAACATACTTGCTCTTGCATTCTGCCTCCAACCCTGTAATGACTCCTCTTTGATTATAAAACATTTTACAATGTCCTCATTACAACAGGCAAGACCTTTCGTGATCTGGTCTCAGCCTACGTGCAGCTTCATTTTTTGACATAACCCATCTCATAGTTTGTGTTCTAGCAACACTAGGTGAGTTTTAAGTTCCAGTACTTACAGGCTGTTTCTACTCCATCTCTGGGTTTCTTTGCCAATGAGCAGTGCTGCTAGGTACATTTTTCCAGCCAGTTTTTCCTAAAGTACTTTCACTAAGACTAGGGTAGTTTGCTCCTTCTCCAGATTCTGTTAAGTCAAATGTATTAAGTGGGTACTGAATAGACATGTTTTTCTGTATTTCCAAAACTGTACAATCCTGAGGAATAGAAATTTTTAACCGCAACCTAATCAAAACACAGTTAAGGAAGCCAGATATGGGGAACTTGAAATCCTCTAAATAATGTATTACAAAGCCAACAGAATTATTTTTGGACTACTGAAACCACTGTATGGCCATTTCAGCATATCTGTATATTTTAAAAATTAAAAGCATATCTCACTTTACATATGTGTGCTTGTCCCTAAAAAAGCCTTTTGATTTTTGGGAAACTAAAGGTTTTTTCACCTATGTGTTTCAGACATTCTTTATCTTTAGGTTTTGATGCTCTCTGAATAACAATGGTTTCTAATTATCTCAACATAAGTCCAAGTATTTCTAAATAAAGCTTTTATAAAGTTACATATGCCACTATTTAGAAGTTGATCTTTTTTTTTTTTCATTGCAAAAAAACTGAAAGGAAAAATGTTTTGGTATCGGGGTAAATTTTGTTTACCAATCATGTTGTCTTTCATTGTTGTGCTTTACTATTATAAAAGTGCTACCTTAGTAACAAATGAAATTGAGGGAAATATTAAAGGATTCATGTTTGCTTCTGTTACATTAACTTTTATTATACTAGTTTTTGTTACATTAGTAACAAAATTTTATTTTTAAAAAATAAAGCAATGTCCATATGGATGTATCTTACAGAAACTAGGGAATAATCCATTTTTCCACCCCGTACTTTAATTCAAGTGTTTCAATATTCTCTTGGCAAGAGTATAGAAATCATAATTTTACCTAAAAGAATTTTATATTACTTTGTTCCTTGTCTAAAGTGAATATTTCAAAGGAGATAAGAAAGTAGAGATTTACAGTTACTCACATTGCCTTTCACATACT
Organism: Panthera pardus; assembly: GCF_024362965.1. Classification (NCBI taxonomy): domain Eukaryota; kingdom Metazoa; phylum Chordata; class Mammalia; order Carnivora; family Felidae; genus Panthera; species Panthera pardus. The sequence continues at coordinate 95,949,031 of NW_026526810.1, read as the reverse complement.
AATGTATAAATAAAGTCCCTTAAATTTTCTCACGTTTTTCAGAAATTTCAAACACAATAGGTTTTCACCTTATGTCTTATTGAGCCAAATATCAATGAACCATCCATATCAATAAGCCACTGCAAGTCTAAGATAGAAGACATTAAATGTGCAAAAGATTTACTTAAGTGATGATGCAAAAATCACACTGATGAATACGTCTGAAGGTGAATCTTGTTTAAGCAAACAAGATGACTGAGCAAACCCTTTTATTATCTGTTTATGTATGAATCTTTAAAAAGGTATTTTTGAGGGCGCCTGGGTGGCTCAGTCGGTTAAGCATCCGACTTCAGCTCAGGTCGTGATCTCATAGTTTGGTTCAAGCTCTGCGTTGGGCTCTGTGTTGACAGCTCAGAGCCTGGAGCCTGCTTTGGATTCTGTGTCTTCTCTCTCTGCCCCTCATGTTCTGCCTCTTAAGAATGAATAAACATTTAAAAAATTAAAAAAAAATAAAATAAATAAAAAAGTATTGTTGTATGAGCGTACAGAATACCTACAGCCTCCAACTAAGCCATCATCTATTCTGATTCCTGGGGTCTTTGTTATTTTATGAGCCTGGACAAAGATGATCCCTCTGAACGAAGGGTGCCCAGAGTAAATGATTAGGCAAGTCAGCTGTAATCTCTTTTGGGGAATAACCATTTTTTATCTATTTATTTATTCATTAAGAACAATTTTTTTTAGACAGGGGGAGAGAGAACACGTTGGAGAGAGGGGCAGAGGGAGAGAGAAAAAGAGAATCTTAGCTCCCTGCTCAGCATGGAGCCCCAACGCGGGGCTGGATCCCACGACCCCAGGATCGACCTGGGCTGAAACCAAGAGTCCAATGCTCAACTGACTGGGCCACCCAGGCACCCCTTGGGGAATAATTCTAACCAGAACACATATTCCGCAATTTTTTTTTTCCCTCAAAAGGCTACAATATATATTTATAGTTTGGGGTGGGAGGGCAGAATTAAATTATGTAAGTAGAAGGAAACACTATTCATACACATTATGGAATACAATACTGTTAAGTGAATTGGTAGTCTAAACTTCTGGCTAAGTAATCTTTCTTTCAAAAATATACAGAAGGAGGGCTGCCTGAGTGGCTCAGTCAGCCGAAGTGTAGGACTCCTGATTTTGGCTCAGGTCATGATCCAGGATCATGGGATTGAGCCCCGCCATGGCTCAGTGCTGAGCACAGATAGAGCCTGCTTGGGATTCTCTCCCTCTCTCCCTCTCTCATCTCCCCCACTCATCCCCTCTCTCTCTCTCTAAAAGAAAAAAAAAAAAAAAAAAAAGAAAAAAAATATATGGAAGAAATTTCCAATCTGACATTATTACTTAAGCATGAGATTTAAGTACAATTGTTGTTCTGGGTCCACAAAATGAGCTGTTTGGTATCAATCCATAAAGTCAAATGTACAGATGGACTATAAATAGACGTAAATCCAAAATAAGGTAAAACAACTGTCATCTACCCATAGACGTAGTCTGAGGATTTTTTTTTTTCAAATTAAAATGACATAATTAAAAACACCATTGTGTTTTCACTCAGCAATCCCAGAGTCCTACTTTCCATTTTCATTTTATTCTTTTGAATAAATATGCTTAACCATTTTTTTACAAAGCAACTAAGGAGTTAGTAAATTTATTTATATATACTTAATGCGTTAAAATGGCATCTTAAAATGAGCTCACTAAAAAGAGGCACATTTATCTACTGACATTGATGAAACTGCTTCAACAAAAAAGAAAAAGAGAAGTTCAAATGAGGTGGTGAATAAAATAAGAAGTCTCTTCACCAGAGCTCAAGAATAAATTGCAAAACAGTCTAAACTATTTTCCATTTTAATTTAAGGACACCTTATAATATGAGAAAAAATGTTTTCCATTCTCATTTTGATTCTCACAGAGCCTCATAGAAGGAGGTCAGAAAACACATTTCTTCAACTGAAATACATATTTTTAGAATCTAACCTGACTTATAGAAAGATAACATGTTATGAAGCTGTATGAAGAAATGATCGCATCCTTAAAACACCATTACTGTGATCATTTTAATAACACAACCGCTATATTGTAAAAGATGGTCACATGTCAGTACTAACAATCAAAATCCAAGTTGTCACACTTTGAGAGAGGGATGCTGAATTTAAGGGCTCATACTAATAGAGTAAAGCAATGATATAGATGATTCAAAACATCCAATAATCTAAAAGTCACTGAAGTATGTTTTCTTTTATATAAACACATTTTTATGTTACATGTAAAACATATTTTCCAGTATATTTGCAGTAAATAAATCTTCCAAATTGCTTTGTGCTCGGGTTAACACTAAATGTCATGCAGTTCACATTCTAGTAAAGTACAGTGGTTAGTCAATAAAGAAAGATGTGCCAAGAGTATGATAGACAGTATGGGAAGGGTGGTCAAGTATTTAAAATTTCATCCAGATAATGCAAATAACAAGAATTCTCCACTGGGGTACGGAATATGGGGTAAGGATTAAGATCGTCCTAACAAATGTGAAGCTCAGAATTCTATGGTTAATACACAAGTGCCTTCTTTTTGGTCCACAAAATCCATGAGACCTAGATAAGATTCCTAGGAAAGGTACTGATTGTGCAGGAGTTTTCTCACTGATGGAATACTCTTCATCTGTTGACACAATGGATAAATCAGGAGGTTACAATTTACACCATTGACACAGGTTTGCTATTGATGATAAGGTATATTTTTCTTTCTACTACGTGGTATTTGATTTTCATGTGTAGTCACATGTTTGTCTAACCCACAATCAAAAGGCAAATAACAGAAACCTGAGATTCTTTCAGAACACACATTTGACGTGCCTCATAAAATTCATGAATGTATTTGTCTTCAGTGTTACTTGCATGCAAAGGACCCAACATGGAAGGTACCCGACGCTCCCTTCTACGCTGCAAACTCCTGCTTGAAGTAAGCAGGACCGAGCAGGCAGGCCACAGTGCAGCATTCGAGAATTACTGTTAAGTATTTACTATTAGCGTCAACTCTTACTGACAACTAAAAACATGTAATGGCTTACAGGGAAGAAGTAAGGTAAAGCAGGACACAACGAACAGCACATCTACCACCCTACCCTCCCAAGTTCTTATCCTTCTTGTTCACAAAAACTATATAAATGTTACTTCTGGCTCAATCACATAATCAACACTTATCTAGGTATCTCTTCAGTGCACCTGGAAAAAGGTCAAACTGGGAAGCCAGCTACTGCTGAACCTCTCTTTCCATGGTCGTTCACTCACCCCCAGTTATAACAAATACACACTGAGCATCTCATATGCTCCAATACTCTGTGGGCAAATTACAGTCAGTGGCCAGTTTGGACCTGATTAACATAAACCAATCATTGAGGGCAGGGTATATTAAAGTTACATCATGAAAGATAATTAATTAAAAAAGTAAAGTTACATGTTGGAAGCCACCACCACTGCCTCTAAAAAAATGTAAAATACTTCCACCTTTAATAACTTGGCAAACAATCCCTTTTTCCACATTTTATAAAAATTTACTTTCACTCCAGATAAAATCCTACCAAGGTTTGTTCCATTTCATGAGATTCAATCAAAAGGAAAACTGGTTCTAGCCTGAATTTTCAGTTACATAAGTATCAACTACTAAAAGTATGCTAAAAGGAAAAGTATGAAGTATTATTCCTGATTTTAAGCCACTAAATAACATTGGGGGAAAAACTGTAAAGTCCTCAAAAACACCCAACTGAAATGGAAGGAGTAAGATTATGAATATCTTCCATAAAGTATAATCACACAATTCCCATTAAAATTCAGATTTATGCATTAACCACTAAATAATAAAGTTACTCAAGGTTTAGAACAATTCCTTTTATTATAGCTCATCAACTTACACCTAAATGTCTGAAGGAAAAAACACTGAACTGGGCTTTCTAGGAATCACCATCGTACGCTTCACTTTTTACTAAGTTTTCATGGTATGCCAAATAATTTGCACAGTGGGAGGCACGATTTCTTGAAAGCAACCAACTTCAAAATAACCCCCAAATTACAAATTTTCATCACATTTTGTCTGAAATGTTTAAAAACACAGAAGACCCCCAAACAGCCTATTACCCAAGCTTGATGGCATATTTTGTGTTCAGTAGCAAACCCGGATGGTTAAAAAGTGTACTCCAGCCGATTGTTCTCAGAGCCCTTGGCCATGACACGGCATCACGCTAAGTCCCTTTAAACCCAAAACTTAGAAGATGCTGCATACTTTTTTAAACAATTAAGATACGAAACGTGTACGAAGGAAACTTAAAAGATCCAAATAACTCAACTCAGCAGAATGAGCGTATTAAACTGTTTTCACCAGCAACACTAACCAACTCAATAAACAATAGAGATTTAATGTTAAGTAGTTTCATTATGCAAAGTTATGAAGCATATCTTAATACTTCCATTCCTTCAGACTGCTTTGTTTTTATGGCTTTGAGAAGTAGCAAATCTATATGAGTTATGATCTATAATTTTATTTGTAATTTTAAGAAATATATGCATTTATGATTACAGCCCTAATGACTGATGACTAGTTCCAGTGGCAAAATCTCGGCAGGAAACAGATTTAGCAATTTGAATGTTTTATAAGTTTTTGTAATTGAGGAAACTTTTCATAATCTGACATTTGTTAAAACCACTTATTAGAAATTATGCAGCACAGTAGCTGTGGAAATATGAGCTAGCTTCACAATTATAAAGTCAGCCTATGTAGCCCTTTCCTATTGTATATAGTGGCATAAACCCCACAGCGGCCTATCAGCTAACTGGCAGGCAGGGGGCTGCTCTATTCAAAGTGAGAGATACAAGCTGCAGGGCAAAAACCTGGCAGCTCCCATCTGACCCCACAATCCCCTACTGGTGACAGCTCCAAGCTCCATGGCAAATTAGGCCTTCTCATATTACAATTGGAGAAGACAGATTCCATTAGCAGTATCTGAAATTGAGTGGAGAGCTGCACTGTTATCAGACTTGACTCATAAGCACTGCTATTAATCAGAGCTATGATAGCATTTATATATTTCAAGCTATCTGCTGCCGCTGTGATATTCTGCTACAAAGGGTTGATGGGACTTAGGAAAGTGAACAATAGAGCTTTCTGGGAAAAGCAGAGTAAATCAAGAAAGTCTATGACTTCCGCACATTCTGAAGGGATTGTGGTTTACATAAATTTTCTCCCAATTGGAGATTGAGCTCTTCCTCATCTTACACATGGGATTTAGTTGTCACTCAATGGTAACAGCTGTGAAAAGGTGAAGCGGCCCACCGCTCAGAATATTGCCTTCGCTTTTAAAGCAATTAACCCATGAACAGGAGGATACCTGGTGATATCAAAGGGATTAGGCCAGCCAGTGCATTATTAACATTTCCTTGAACTAATTCTAACTCTGACTAGCTGTCAGAAAAGACTCTACAGTCTTAAAAAAGAGTTTTTGCCCTGCTTTTTTTCCCCTTCAAAATGAAGTGCTGCTATTTGAGCCTAATATGTCCCTCTACTTATAAGAAAATGCAAATGAACCAAGCTCTTAATATGCTTAACCAGTCTGAGTCAATGCAATTTTAATACAAGTATGAGAGAAATATATGATCAATTAACCAGGGATCAAGACAGATATTCTCCTGAATGGAAATTAATGCTCCAGTACTTTCCATTCTTCTTCAACTACAAAAACTTGGGGCCTATTTGTTACTTATGCATAGTTACCTCTGAAATTAGGAAGAGCTTCACATTATTCTCTATGGCAATAATCTAAAATACTCTCTGAGCTGGAAAATCCAAATGTCCCTTAAGCAGGAGATTCTACATTCTCTAAGGTATGGCATTTTAATTTTCTATTCTTTATTGAATGGAGTCTTAGCTGAAGCTGCAAGAGTCGCAGACACAGGGCTCAGAATCAAGTATTCCTCTTCTAAAAGTTTAAGCAAATTAATTTTTAGCAGCAGCATAATGTTTAGAATTATATTGCTTATACAAAACAAGATACCCCACAAATAAAATACTGGCACAAAACAACCTGCCGGAAGATATTTAAATATCACTGAAACTGGTTAAGTTCTTTGCAGCAAGTAGGCAGAGTTTCAATATACCTTTAATTATTATTTGTACTCATATTCTAGCTAACGTGGTTGACATCAAGAGACCTGATTTCTTACTGTACAGTGTTAACAGTGTTAGAAAGTTTTCTTTATGCAAGTGTCCTAAAACAGTAGTTCCTAGAAAAAAAAATTGAAAACCTGTTTAATGGTTAGCGACTTTGTCTTAATTCCTTTAAAATAAGCACTGAATTTTGATTATAAAAACTAAAATAGTTTTACTTTCGAGCCACGTTAGTCCTCAACAAATACTGTTGAATGAATTCTTCTATAGTTCCACTTGGTCCATAATAGTTTGGAAAGGATATGCTGACTCTCAAACCTATCGAGAATATATTTCCTGCCCTGTAACTCCCAAAATAAACGATACAAGATAACACCCTCATCTGAGATCATAGGCAATTTAAATCTTCCCTGAGGTAAAGAATTTTTAACAATGCTATCAACATACTCCATCTTCTTTTAGTGATACCAGAACATATGAGACGTAAGCATGTTGACGTTTAGTGACCGTGATTTCAGCGCTCCTTCCTTATTAAGTACATAGGACCGAGTGTGATACTTCTTAGGAAGTAAGTTTGAAATTCAAGTAGTAAGCAATGCTAAGGCATGTTCATATTCATGATTTACAAGACCTATAACTTCTTAAATTTTGTATTAATAGGATTTGTGAATTTCGAATATGACACTTTAAATATTGTGCCATTAAACTTAAAAATCATTTGCTTTAATGGCCTTAAAAGAGAAAATCCCAGTTCCTACGAATCACTGACTGCGTTTCGTAGTCTTAAAAACACAGATGTACATATTAATAAAATGAATACTATTTCATATAAATGAAATGCATTAAACTCTCTTAACATAATGAATGCTTAAAAATACCCCTGAAGGGGACAATACATAAATAAATACATACAGAAACAACTGCCATGATCTTACTATTTTTAATTCAATAAACTACAATGACACATACAGCTTTCCACGTGCTGTTTTCCTCATATGCTTTCTACATTAAGGCAAAGCACACAGACATGAGTTCTTGCCAACCATTAGGAAAGATTGACAAAAAATGCAGTGTTAATGACATCTTATGGCTTTTAAAAGCAAGAGAAAGACGCAAGGAAAGCAAAAATTACATCGTAATTGGAAACAACGAATAAATTGTTCTTTCAACCTAAGTCATGTTTACTGAAAAAAACGCAGCTTTTTACATCAACACATTTAAACAGAAATTTGCTTTTAAAATGCAATCTTTGTTTAAAAGGTACAGAAGGTCTTTATGTCCACCCCAAGAGCTAAATATAGTGAATGCTATGTGAACAATTACCTGAGAAAATCTAAACCTGTTAAAAGAATTAATTTACTGCACACCAGTCAGCACTAATCCTACATGTACAGTAATGTTCTCTTAAGTGATGGGGGAAAGAAAGAATAAAACTGTTTCCTGGATCAAAACCCTTCAATATTCAACAACGAAACGGAATGATGATTTGGCCTGTAAATGAATTAAGTAGTAAAATGTCCCCTCAACAAATTCTGATAAAAGGAGTCAACCTGTAAAGGAATACATTTACTATATGCTGATACTGGGGAAAAAAGCTGTCACTGTAATGGCTGTACAAAAACTGTGTCCTGCTGTTGGGTTTATATTCACAGAAGAAAGGTTTTAAAGGTTAAGTTCAGGTCATACAACAAATGAAATTGTAACAAGCCAGCTGACATTGTATAATGTCTTCTTCCACTCAATCAATAGGCTACTGTTAGTCCTATTACCATAGAGATGGCTTGCTCTTTCCTGAAGGGTGTCTATTGTTTGACAAAACAGATTTGCCACTTGAACTAGGTTGTTCCCAAAGGACGTGTACCTTGTCAATTATTTGTATTCAAAATAATGAAGTATTTTCATATTAAAATGTATGTAAGAGATAATATCGTTAGATCCCTTTTCTGAAAGAAAGCAACTTTCCCAAGTACAGTATTACTAAAACATTACTAAAACCACTCAAATATCCAGTTTAGTCATATTAAGAGTTTTTGATTTAAAGCATCTGTCAGCAAATATACAAATTTATCATTAAGACTGTATTATAAGAAAAGGGTCACAGGTTAAGTGTGCTAATCTAAAACCCATTATAATCAAGCATAATAATAAAAGGTATTTTAAAATGTGGACAACTCAAAGGAAAATTATTGTCCAAAGCTATTTGGATTCAGTAAAGATAAAGACTTCTATGTACGATTTTTACAGCGGTTTTCATGGGGAATGGCATCACCAATGAATATAGTGAACAGCATGAAAAAGTTTTAGAAACCAAATCACTTTATTTGCATAAGAGCTTTTTATAGCCACATAGCATTTAAATACACATGTTACAGAAATACCTTCTAAAATACAGGTAAAGAATTAAAAATAAAATAAAATAAATAAAATACAGATGAACTAACAAAATAAATACAACTATTAATTTTCTTTATGTGCTTTTGTCTTAAATGTCTTATGAAAATTATTAATTTGTACACTCAATACAGTACAAGTAAGTTCTGTATTTCAACCTAGATATTTAAAAATTAAAAAGATCAGTTTTTTTTGTCTGAATAGAAATAATGACAGATTCTTAATTATAAAAGACTCAGGAGAAAGAATTCTAAAGAAGATTATTCTAATCATTTAGAAAAAGAAAGTATTCGTAATACTAATCAATTCAAGCAGAGATGTTATTTTCAACACTTCATACTTAAAGAATTGGCTATCACTGAAAACCTGTAAGACTGAAATAAAAATGAATTAAATAATATAGATAAAAATTTAGTAAATGATCAACAGTCACGACATTTGAATCTGAAATCTTTCCACAAATAAATTTAAAGGTAAGCTTTAGAGTCATAATTATGTTAACTTTTACCTTTCTGTAAATAATGAAAAAGGAAACTTAGGAAGAATTTAGCCAAAGGGCAATATTATGACTAATGCAAATAAAAACATTAGTCTCCAAAAATGGCATTTGAAATTGTCTATTCAAATTACACTATATTTACAGACAAAAATTTATTGTTATATTAAAAACTACAGTAGTTTTTGAAAGAAGCATTTTAATTTGTCTCTCCCTTTGCAGGAAGTATCATTGTATTTTTTACTATAATCTCCTTAGGCATAGGTTAGACTGAGTTAAGAATGAAGAAGACAGGAACAGCAAAGACAAATAAGTTTACCAACACCCTAAACTAATGACCCATTTTTTAAAACAAGGTAGCCTTTCAAACTAAGAAAGCCTTCCATCCATGAAGTAAGTGGGGTCTAATTTGCCTCCCTTTCCTACCGCTATAATGGAACAAAGTGAAACCTTACTAAATCCTTATCCCAAATTTATTTCCTTAGTTAACAGCCTCATTTCAAAACGTAGACAACATGTGCGTATTTAGAATACAACATAATTAGGTAGTAGCTCTGGCCCTGACAGGCAGCTGCCCATCAGCAACACTGTGAGTAATTAAATGATATTTACCATTTACCAAAAGATGAACGTCATATTGTTGAATTAAACTGGCCCATCTGCATCTTCATAAAATGACAAACCTTATTAGTTCTGCCTAACCAGAGAACTGCGATAATGAACTTGTGACACCTTTACTCCATTGTACGAAGCACAACCAACTGTGTCATCATCTGAGGGGTCAAATGCATATGAAATTACCGGAAATTAAGAAAGTGAAATCACATGAGTGATTAGGAAAACCATTCAAGCAACAAAAGCTTTTTTTTTTTTTTTTTTTAACGTAAGCACTTAGACCATAAGACAGCTACATCTCCAATTAGCCAAGATTAACTTTAACTGATCAACTACTTTACCTGAAAACGGTGAAAAACAGTAATGCTGCAGCTACTGCTCCAAATAAGCCACACAGAAGATTGACTCGGTAGGCAACTGAACCGAAAGGAAATAGTCTAATTGCCAGTTTAGCCACCAGAGTGAACAAAGGATAGCCAGGAGGATGGGCAACCTATGGAAAAATCAGCAGGTTAGGAGGTTTTCACCCACTGAAGAGTCACACTGGCTTTAATTGGACAGGAGCCTTTTTCTCGGGCAAGTAGCGAGATTAAGAGGCAATGACTCAATGTTTGAATGGTGGTTTTCTATTGTAATCCTTTTGTGCCAATACAAATAAATATTTTCTTTCGTGGATTTGGCAGTGTCTACCACATGGTGTGTCACCTACAGAAAGGGTGACATATTTCATTGTCAGTTCTTAAGCAGTCTGTTCTCTGGGTTCACAGTGCATTAGGGTCATTTAAAAGGCTATTGAGAAAAAAGCAGGTTCTGAAATACCGTATTGGTTAGAAAGTTGAAAGACCACACTGCTATCGGATTACCACCACGCTGACAGTCCTAAGGTCTTGCCTAAAGGGATCATGCACCATAATAAAGTTTATTAAATAATAAACTTATTAAAACTGTTAACCCGATTTATTTTATTCTCCATAGCTTATACAAAATTTGGGGTGATAATAAGCCAGCTACTGTATATATAGTAAAGGCTTTGCTTTATAATTTAGTTTAATTGGATTTAAAACTTAAAGTAAATTGTCACGTACTGTACTTATAAGTTACTAAAAACTGGGGTTTGAAAATAAATTAATCTACTTTACTCCATGCTTAATTAAACTTTCTTAATTCCTAAAACTGTTAATGAGAGCATTGATTAAACAATAAAACTAATACTTACTCCAAGCTCATGTGCGGCTGTGATCAGTTCCCCTGTGAAAAAATAATGTAAAACCAATAATTACTATTAGAAAATGACACTCCTCCAAAGTTTTCAAAATCCAAATGCTTGCACTGGGGTTTTGCATTAATTTGACTGGATAAAACTGTAAATCTGTAGAGATTTAACAGCATGAAACAGTCTAAGGATATTTTCTCCCTTAGGTCTTACTGAACAAATGATCTTTGATAGCTTTTAATAACTGGTCAGTGGAAATATAGGTGAATTCCCGTTTCTAAAAAGTGCCTATTGTCCTTCCTAAAAGTTGTACACACTTACAAATATATAAAATCTCTTGTGAAATGATAGTGTAATATGCTGTATTGTCCAAGATTTTAGTATTAAAATGTCTACAAAGATGCAACTTTATGATACATAACATGTGCAGACATCTGAGGCTTGGACACTCCATTACATGTACCATTCTGCCCTAAACTGGCGTTTGAATACCTTCTCTACATTAATTACGTTGGAGATCTTTAAATGACTGCTAAATACTTCTTGCTCCAGGTTATTTTGGGAAGTTCCGACTACCATAATACATTTCTTCAAACCACTAAATCATTATATTACTTATAGCCCTTTGTAATTCTTCGCCATCAGTGATTATTTCTAAAATTACGATGCAGTCATTCAATGCCTATTTGTTAATATTTTAAGTATCCAGAGCACAGGGACTGTAATACATACAGTACAATGTAAGAAATCAATGTTGATGATTTATGAGTTACTATTATCTATTAAGAAATCTATTAATGGCCATTTTCTACCCTTCGATGGATGTTAATTTGAATACTCTTAATTTCTACTGTCCCAGCTACGATGTAGATCTTCACCCTCTGGCCTGGACTACAGCAAAAGCTTTGACAGTTTTCTACTTCAATTCATCTTCATACTGAAATCACTTATCACCATACCACCCCCCAAAAAATGTTGGACTAGATCACTATTCCAAAATTTCTCAGTTGCTGCTCTCATTTTACTAAATGAAGTTCAGATTCCTCAGCACAACAGGCTAGCCCTCTATGGCTTCGAGGGCCCTTTACAAGGCTTACATCCTACGAAACCTATGCTCGCCTCAGTCAAATCTTACTACTCACCGTTCCTCTGGAATGGTTCTCTTTTGCACCTCTTATCACTCATTTCCTCACCCAGTATTCTCTCCTAAATCCTTCAAGGCCTAATTCAATTGCCACCTTCTCAGTGACACCTTTCCTTATACATATCCTTCCCCAGCCTCCCCCATCAAGATTAATCACCTCTTCCTCCTCCATAGAACCTGCTCTAAGCTCTCTACGCAGCACTTAGATTGCCTGATATTCCGGTTAGTTGTTTTCATTTCTGTCGTTCCTATGAAGTTGAAAATATTACCTTAGCCACTTCAGGAGTCTGTCAAGACACCACCACCTCTCCCTCCTCTGGTCACACAAAGAAACTAATTCAAGCCCTGCACACAGAGGTTGACAATAAGACGAATCATATTGTCACCCTTGCTACTAAGATGCCCTTAGTAGCATCCAAGGGCCAGTGAATGGTTGCATCATGGAAGCCCCATAAAGGCACCCAGAGATACTAGACACTGCTCACCTAAGTCAATGACGTAGGGACATCTTTTAATTCTGGAGATATTTAAGAGCACCTTGGAAACCAAAGGCATTTTTTGTATCTTAAAGACTTTTTAAAGAAATTGTTTACGGCCTAAAAACATTTAAAGTAACCATTCCCTTTAGAACAACCATCAAGAATATTGGATAATTTTACTCCAGAATGGATTAGCATGTCTTCAGTCCCAAACTGTTTTCATCAGCTTTTGATATTTCTATAGTTATGATGAAACACAGTTACATTCAAATTTTCAAAGTCACTATTCTCCATGTAAAATACCTTTAGAATTACATTTAACACGAAGAAAAATAGCCTACTTTCTCTAACTTCTTTTTACCATTAAAAAGTCATAATGCTGTTATTTTTTTTTTTTTCTTGAAGTTAATTTATTTTGAGATACCCATGCACGTGAGGGAGGGGCAGAGAGAGAGAGGGAGAGAGAATCCCAAGCAGGTTCTGCACGGATAGCACAGAGGCAGATGTGGAGCTTCAATTCATGAACTGGGAGATCATGACCCAAGCCAAAGTCAAGAGTTGGGACACTTAACCAACTGAATCACCCAGGAGTCCTATAATGCTGTTATTCTTTGCTGGAGTTCTGTTGGCATAAAAATCAGGAATGTGACAAACTTCCATCACCAACTCTTATCAAATGTTAAACTGGTATCTACATAGAAACCATAGCTATTATTAAATTATTAAAGCCTATAAATGTATCCTTGGAAAAAGCTAAAGGGAGACGTTACTCTTAAAGTTGAATATGATTAAGAGGAAAGAGAATGTGACTTGGGGGGGAGGGGGCGGGTGAAGGAAGAACCTCCTGAATACTTGCTTTCTCCCAAACCTTTACCCTAGGGCTTCCTCAAATTTAAGTCCTACTACAACTTGCACCAGAATGCTTTTTTAAAATGAAGATTCCTTGACCAAACCTACCTACATTAAGACCCTCTGGCATTGGGGCCCAAGTTTCCTAGGCAATTCTGAGGTGCATTCAAGTTTGAGAATTACAGCTTTTCTAAGACACAAACGGGTGGCAAGCTCAGAACTGTTAGCAGATGCTTAACGTTTACAAAAACTAGCTCCCTCTGTATTATACTTTTTGTATTAATTACAGTTAATTTTCATCTATCAAGTCTATTAAAGACAGCATCCTTAAAATATATAAACACATAAATAAGCTGATTTATTTTTCCCAAGAATAACAAGAGAAGTGATGGCTAGATTCCCACACTCTCCTCCAAAGGATGAGTATTTCCTGCCCATAAATCAACTATGTGTATCAAGTAGTACAAAAAATAATTTTGGCAAGGCCACACAATGTGATAGATTTATGGAGTATAAGACTTATCAGGAAGAAAAATACATACTTTATATTGGTTTTGAGATGTGTTCCATTTATTGATAAAAAATATATTTCATAAACAGAAACATTCAAGGAGGACAGTACTTCCATCATATAAACAAAATTGTCAAAGACATGATTATACAAATTCACTGGCAATACCTGGAAAAGTTTATTTATCATTTCCAACAATGAACCCCAAAATATTAGAAGCAACCACTATTTAGCATCAAATTAAATCAGAACACCTAAAAAGTCTGGTAACTCAATCTGAATAAATAACTTTATTCTACTGGGGAAAATGTAAAAGACAATATTAATAAAGATACCAATCACAGATTTTAAATATCAGTATATATGTAATGACGGGTTTAACTACGAACTTAGAGCAGAAGTTAAGAGAGCATGTTCTAAGTCAATCTACTGGAGTTCTTTCCTCTACTGCCCCTACTTTCTAGCTGTGTGATTCTGGACACAGGTTGGCCTCAGTTTTGTCAGCTATCAAAGAAAGATATTGGTAGTGCCTACCTCATAGGGATAGTAACTGAATTAAAATGACAATCCATGTAAAGCACTTGGAACAGTGCCTGGCATACAGTAAGAGCTCAGTAAGTGTTTGTTTTTATTCATCCCCTCAATACTGCAGGCTCAAAGAACCGTGGTAACCTGCAATGTTTTTTTTCTTTTTTTTTAAGGTACAGAACTACTCAATCTTTGAGTAATGCTCTCCATTGTCAAAACTCACTTGCACTGCTGGTGGGAATGCAAACTGGTAGAGCCACTCAGGAAAACAGTATGGAGGTTCCTCAAAAAACTAAAAATAGAACTACCCTACAACCCAGCAATGGCACTACCAGGTATTTATCCAAAGGATACAAAAATGCTAATTCAAAGGGGCACATGCACCCCAAAGTTTATAGCAGCATTATCGACACTAGCCAAATCACGGAAAGGGCCCAATGTCCATCTACTGATGAATGGATAAGGAAGATGTGATACACACACGCGCACACACAATGGAATACTACTCAGCGATGAAAAAGAATGAAACCTTGCCCTTTGCAACAACGTGGATGGAACTAGAGTGTATTATGCTAAGTGAAATAAATCAGAGAAAGACAAATACCATGTGATTTCACTCATATGAGGAATTTAAGAAACAAAATATGTGAACGAAGGGGAAGGGAAGCAAAAATAAGATAAGAAAAAAAAAGAGAGGGATACAAACCATAGGAGACAAATACAGAGAACAAACTGAGGGTTGCTGGTGGGGGGTTTGACTAAATGGCTGATGGGCATTAAGGAGGGCACTTGTTGGGATGAGCACTGGGTGTCATATGTAAGTGATGAATCACTAACTTCTATTCCTGCCATCATTATTATGTTAATTAACTGGGATTTAAATTTTAAAAATAAAAAAAACTCTCACACCTTAAAAAAAACCACCTCTCACAACTATAGTTATTTCTATTATTTAATGTAAACCTTGGATACTGCTCCTATTTGTTCAACAGGACTTGAAAGAAAGATTAAAGGTAATGATTTGTAAAAAAAAAAAAAAAAAAAAAAAAAAAAAAAAAAAAGTATCTTCAATGTGGCAGACAGCCCTGAAGACGGCCCCCAGTGATCCCCAACTCCTGGGGTTCTCACTATATAATCCTCTCCCCCTTGAGTGTGGGTTGGATTTATCGACTAACTTCCAGGAATAAAATAGGGCAGTCCTGCATCAATCACTTCCAAGACTAGGTTTACAAAACGACCGACGTGTCCGACGAAGGTGCCATCTTTCTGGTCACAAGAGTCGGCTTCCCAAGAGACCCACTTGGCAAAGAACTGGATTGAGGTTACAAGCGGTTCCTCTCCCCAAGATGACCCTCGAGAAGACGACAGCTCCCGTCCACACCATGACAACAACCCCGTCCTGAGTAAGAGCACCCAGCTAAACTGCCCCCGGATTCCTGATCCACAGAAAATGTGAGATCATAAACATTTGTTTTAAGCTACTAAATTTGGGGCTATCTTGTCAGGCATCAAAAGATAACTAGTACACTCCATGTTTTCGACCTATAGATTCACTACCTGAAGTTACAACACCATTCTGACAAAATTAGGAATTACTGGATGGTCATTTAATTTGGCTACAAGACAAAAACAAAAACGGAACCTGGGTCTTGTTCCTCATCCCAAATATAAGACAATCCTATAACAAACACAATTGCTCGTGTCATTTAAATGGTCCCTGCTTTTCTTTTTAATAAATCAGCTTGTTTTAAGCCACACCTAGCTTCCACTTTTTCAAGTGTTCGCCCTCAAATTTCCTGCATGGCCGGTTCCTTTTCAACACCCAGGTTTCAACTACAATATGCTGCTCAGAGGCCTTTCCTGGCTAGCCTTTCTGGTGGAGCCCCACTCTCCATCCCGTCTCCCTCCACTCATCACTACTCAACTTATCACTGTTTATGCAGTAGTTGGTGTACGGTCTCGACCTGCACTGGAATATTCTCCACGATACTTGGTCACCACCACTGTTACTCCTTTTGTCTGGAACACGGTAAGGACTCAGTAAGTAGTATTTGGGGGGGGGGGGGGGGGCGCTGAAAAGGAATGGACAACGAAAACTCGGGTCCCGAAAAATGGAACCCGGGCAAGCGGAGAAGTCGCTGAGTCCCACCGGGTGAAACCAACAAGCCCCTTCTCCAAAGCCTGAGAACTACAGAACCCGGTTACAGGAATGGAATCACAAGCCGGTTCTGGGACGCAAAACGTTGCACTGGGCCAGGGGGGGGATGGGGAGGGGGGCGATGAAGGGCGCGAGCCGACCGACGAGGGAGAGGGGCAGGAGGGCGGCCCTGAGATACTTTACCCGAGTCTCCCCCCGGCACCGAGGGGGGCAGCGTGAGGGTGAACACGGCGGCCACGGCGGCGAACACGGCCAGGCCGCCGCGGAGGCCCCCGGAGCGCCGCGGCCCCACCCGGGCTGCCCGCCCCCCGGCCGGGCCCCTGCCGTCGTCATGGAGACCCATGGGCCCGTGGGGCCCGGGGAAGGAGGCCGCGACGGGCCCAAGGACTCGGGTGGCCCGGAGTTTCCCCGGCGAGAGACGAGCGCAGCCCGCGCGGCGGCTTCCGGGTCGGGCCCCGGGCCGGCCGGAGCGCACCTTCCTCGGCCCGGCAGCGGGGGGGGTGGGGGGGTGGGAGAGAGAACGCGGCCGGCCTGGCGCGAGCGGCTCGGGGGTTTTGCGGGAGCGCGCCAGGCGGTGGGAATCCGCGGGGTTATTTGGTGCTTTACCGACGCCCACCACAAGCACGAGCCTACTCTCGAGAAAGCAAGCCGGGGCGTGGGGCTGCCGTGTCCACGGCCTCCCCCCGCTCACGCTGACTTGGTCGGGTCTGACGGAGACGGAGCAGGGTCGCAAACCGGGCGGCGCCGGGACCGCCTCTGCCCCCGCTGGTGTGGGGGTGGAACTACACGCCGGGGCCGTGATCGCCAGCCTCAGCCTTCAACTGGGCGGGAACCAGGGGAGGGGTGCGTACGGTGGGCGCCACGAGGGCCAATACGGACGTCGGTCGCGTGTTGGCGGCGATGAATTCCGAGCCCGTGTGCGAATTGTTGAATCGCTGAGTTAGTTTCAGAGAGATTAAAATAAGCTAGTTGGTCTTTTTTTTTTTTTTTTCTTATACAGCATGAGGAAAACTCAACGATGAGTTGAGAAACTTGAGTTTCTGCGTTAATCCCAATAACTCCTATCCTGCTAAAGTTGCCTCCTACTTTAACGAAGAGGGGTATTTTGGTGGAGTTTGACCACAGCATGGCAAATGAAATGGAGACACGGTGCTTCACGATTAGCTGCACTGCAAAAAAAAAAAAAAAAAAAAAAAAAAAAAAAGAACGGGGACTATTGAACAACCCACATAGCACGGCTCTTAGTGAGATTTTTAAGCTTACATTTTGCATTATTATAGCAATTATTCTGGAGTGGGAGGAGGGGAGGGCATCCTCTGTGGAATGCATCTCAAAGTACGCCAAAGGTTAGCGACGATCTAAAACGTGTCACGGGTAACCTGCCAGGAACACAGCGTCTGGACTGTAGAGTAACATACACCTACATAAATTGGCAATTGTACCAGCAATACCTTAGTCTTTCTCACGTACTTACATAATGCTTTCTCAGCCATGTTGGGGGTTGCTGGAGGGCAGGGGCCCTGTGATAGGCAGCTCCTAAAATAGCTCCCAGGGATCCCCGGCTGCTGGTATTCACTCCCTCGTGCAACCCTGTCCCTTGTGTGGGGGCCAGATCTATCAGCAGAAAAAGGCAAGAAGTGATGGACGAGCCTTTGCAGATTTGGTTACAAAAGTCTGACCTCCGTCTATCTGACACAGGTTGCTTTCTGCTTCTTTTCTGAAAGAGCATGCCAACGATTAATACTGACCGAACCAGGCATGTCCATTTCATATTTTGCTCGTGAGCTTTATAAAGAGATACATTTTATCACGGCACATTACTTTCAAAAGGGCCTAATTCTTTGCCCATGTTTGGGAAGGAGAGATCCGTGCTGGAAGGAGTTCTCAAGCAGGGATGAGAAGGATGAATCAGTTCACAGAGGCACAGTGTAGTGAGGACAAGGTTAAGGTCAAGCATTAGCCCACGTCTTCAATTATTTAGCCTAATAATTAGCAGGAGAGGAGGAGAGAACAGTGGCAGAGGGTAACCTGTCCCGAGAAGCTAAGGAAGAAATGATGTCCGTGAAGGATATGTGGTCAGGTAATCACAGAGAGGTGAAGGATGCTGAAGAGGACCACATCTAGGTTTTATGGGGCTTGAGGACATACAATTTGGAGAAATCTAAGCAAAGGAATACAAAACCGCAGATACGAAATTAGGTACAGGCATCGGAAGGAGCCTGTGCTAGTGACAGGTGGTGAAACTTAAGTTTTGTTAGCTTCACAGTTAATCTCTTATGAGGATGAGGTACAGCTAGTTCTCCGTCTGTACCTGACCCTGCTTTCAGGAAGAGTGCTGCTGACTCTTGCCTCCCCCGCCCCCTCCAGCACTTTCTCCTCCAGGCTTCCCTGATAGCACACTGCTTTGGCTCTCCTTTTACCACTGGCCTCTCCTCCCCTGGCTCGGCTTCTGTCAGACCTCCAAATACTAGAGTGTGCCAGGGCTTAGCTGTAGACTTCTTTTCTCTCTTTCTGCCTTCTTTCCCAAAATAATTGTATTGAAATGTTAAGTAGTGACTTCAAATTATTAGCCTAAACTATAGGCTAATAAATCCCAAAACTACATACCACCCACCTTTCCTTTAATCTACTGCTTATTAAAAAAAAAAAAATAGCTGCACTGTGGTTTCTGTATATATCTAAACATTTCAAACCTGGCAGACTTTGCTTTTCTTATTTGCCTAAAATGGTGCCTGGCACAAAATAGTACTTAACAAATATTTGTGTAATGGATGGAGAAATGAACAATGATGGGCCACTGGTGTATCCATTAGGGATTGCATTTAGCTGCTGATAACAGAGACTCTGATACAGTGTCTTAAACATGCAAACATCTATTTTCTTATATAGAGGTCTGAAGGAAGTCAGTCCAACATTCATTTGGCAACTCTCTCGGGTCATTAAGGGAAAAATTGAGGTCCTTATATCTCTCTGCTACATCCTACTCAACATATGTCCTCAAAGTCATCTCTTGACCCATGATGGATGCTAATGCTCCAGACATTTCATCTGTATTTCAGGAAGAAAGAGAAAATATGGCAAGAGATGGCAATACCCCATCCTTTTAAAGAATGTTATGGAAATGCCATTCCACAATTATCCTACATCTCATTGGCCACAGCTGAGTAACAGGCCACTCCTAGGGCCAAAGGCAGTTGAGTAATGTACCTTTTCGCCTAGATGGCTTTTCAGGATTCTACTGCCAAGGAAGAAAGGGGAGAATGGATATTGGAAAGCAACTAGCAGGTCCTGCTATAGTTGGATTTGGTGAATTGGAAGTATTTGAACTTTGAAAGTTCAAGGGGTCAGTTTCAGTAGAGTAGTAGGTATGAAAATCAGGCCGTAGGGGGTAAGATATGAGGAAATGGAAGAAGAGAAAATAGAATACATTTGTAAGAAGTTTGACAGTGAAGGGAAAGAGAGAAGTAATATCCGAATTCATAGGGATTGAAATGTCAAATGAGTTTTGTGTAATCCAAGGGAGTATTTGGAGAGAGATAGTGATGAAGAAAAGATGTACAGGAGGCAGAAGGAGATGGAACCAAGGACGAAAGAAGAGAATGGATGAAGACAGAAAATATTAGAGTTAGGAGGGAAATTAAGAGAACACATGACAATTGAGCTCGATCCTTGGGGGAGACTAGTAAAATATATAAGGAACCCATACCTATGATGTATGCTCTGGTTCACTCCACAAAGAGTTAGAGACAGCTACTATAATAAATAGTGTAAATGAGAAAAACATGTGTACCACTTAAGACTCAGCCAGAGAAACAAAAGTAGTAGGTGATATATGAGTGTTAGAGATATATTGCAAGAAATGATCTCACATGATTATGGAGGCTGGCTAGGCAAGTATGAAATCCCCAGAGCAGAAAGGGCAGGCTGGGAAGGAAATCCCTTTCCCAGAAAGGGTAGGCTGGAAGCCTTGGGCATGGGGATGGGAGTTGAGCGGGGAGGGAGGTGGTGGATGCTGCTGTCCACAGGTGGAATTTCTTCATCAGGGAATCCTCAGCTCTGCTCTTAAGGACTTTCAACTGATTGAATCGTGTCTACCCAGATTATTTAGGATAATCTCCCTGTCTTAAAGTCAACTGATCACAGACTTTAATCATAGCCACAAAATACCTTCACAAGAACACCTAGATTAGTGTTTGATTGAAACACTGAAGAATGCAGCCAGGCCAAACTGACTCATCCAAAGAACATCACAGTATACATAATGCAAATTCAAGGACAGGGAACATGTGAGTTAGAACATCAGACTGAAGGAAAGTAAATGCATGGATGTGTGGGCCTATGGTATACCACATTTGCCTCTGGGAGCTGTGAAAGCAAAACAAAAGGGAAATAAGATCATTCGTGTCCCCGGGGAAAGCAAAGTCTTCCTGGCACTTAGGGCCAGCATCTAGCCTCTATTGACACCTAAGGGAGAGGCTCGTCCATACAGTTGAGCAGACGTGGGCTTTCCAGCTCCCCATTACGTCTCCATTGAAAACTTCCCTAGCTGGACGGGGAGTAGGAACATCTTATTGATACCAGGATGAAGGCTCTGGCTCCTTCCTCGACCTTCTCCGACATCACCCTGGTGGGTGTTTTGGGGCACCTGGAGAGGGTAGAAGTTTAGGTCCCCACTCAGCCTTCGCTAGAATGGTCAGGGGCCGGGGCCACAGTTTTTTCTTTGGCTTTTGGCTACAGCAGAGATGTCACTTTCTAAATGTATCTGTCCTGACCCCTTCCCTGTCTTTGGACCAGAGAGAGCAGGATTTTGTTGGGGCCTTTTTTGTTCTGTGCCCATTGCTGTCCCAGGTTGCCTGCTTTTCTAGCATCCAATCAGGGTCCACAAGGCAAAAAGAAAACCCAGGGAATCCGCTACCATGGATTCAACTTTTGAGGCTCCTATCTGGTCTGCCTTCTTCTTTCTACCGTTCAGTCTTTTTTTTTTTTTTTTTTTAATGTTTATTTATTTTGAGAGAGAGAGTGAATATGAGCAGGGGAGGGGCAGAGAGAGGGAGAGAGAGAATCCCAAGCAGGCTCCATGCTGTCAGTGCACAGCCTGATATGGGGTTCCATCTCAGGAACTGTGGGATCATGACCTGAACCCAAATCGAGTCGAACGCCTAACCGGCTGAGCCACGCGGGTGTGCCATTTCAGTCTTCTTATCTTTGTCTTACATATAATGTTTAGTTGTACTTAGCAGGAGAAATAGGGAAAAGCGTGTCTACTCCCATCTTGCTGGAAGCAGGAGTCACTCCCCTTTGTTGTATTCTTTCTGAATATTTATAGCAGCCTCATAGACATTAATGCACTGAAATCCTCCTTCAAAAATTGTCATTTAGAAGTCATGATCTCTGGGGCACCTGGCTGGCTCAGTCAGTGAAATATGTGACTCTTGAACTCAGTCAGGGTTGTGAGTTCAAACCCCATGTTTGCTGTAGAGATTACTTAAAAATAAAATCTTAAAAAAAAAAAAAGTCATTATCCCAAATAAGCCCCACTTAAAATAAAGTCAAATGTGTCTTAATCTTTTAATACCCATGAAATTTTAGATTCAGAACCTTAGATTAGAAATTAGATACCTGGAAAACCACCCAATACATCATATACAATAGGACAGTATAGGAAGGCACAAATGTCTCTGTAAAGGGCCTTAGAAAAATAATTTTAAACACTGAAATGTACTAGTAGCCACACATATTTGAAATAAAAACAAAAAAGCCATTTTCAATCTTTCCAATTGTTGAAGATATTTAGTATCTATAGAGCATTAGTGATAAAGTAACTTGGTACATTTTAGAGGGCAACTGAGCTACATGTGTCAAAAATCTGTACAAAATTCATATAATTTGACCTAGAATTGCCAGTGAATGTCCCAAAATGTGTTCAACTTCATTAGTAAACAGAGAAATGCAAAATAAAACCACAGTGGGATTTTTGCTACCTACCAGGGTAGCAAAAACAAAAATCTGACTGCATCTAATGCCAGCAACTGTGTAGAACAATGGACATGCTAACAGGAATGTGAATTGGTACAACCACCTTGGAGGACACACGTTTTTCTAGTAAAGACAAAGATATGCAGAGCTTGTATCCTAGCAATCCCATGCCACACTTGTACCTAGAGAAGCCAGAGACAGATACGAAAAACGTTCTTAGCATTATTGTTCATAAAAGCCCCAAAATAGGAACAATCCCAAACACCCCTCAACAATGGCATAGAGAAATAAATCCTGGTATATTTATACCATAAGATGCTATACATTAAAGAGAATGAACAAACTACAGTTAACCACCATGAAAAGTATGGGTGCCTCTCATAAAAAGCACTGAAAGAGACAATTATAAAATGCTACAGATACAATGTTTCTAGCTATTTAAAGTTGAAAGATAGTGAAACTAAACAAAATTGTTTGGCGATCTACCTGTAAAGCTTTCAACTATAAAGGAAATAAAAAATCATTGTCACCAATGTTGGGATAATGGTAGTTACCTCTGGGGGGTTGGTGGGGGTCGTGACTGGGGGGTACATATGGGCTTTACTGTCTGTCAGTGCTTCTGTTCTAGGCTTGAATAGTGGCTTCCTGGGTATTTTCTTTACTTAATTTTTTTAAAGTTTATTTATTTATTTTGAGAGAGAGGGAGCACAAGCAGGGGAAGGGCAGAGAGAGGGAAAAAGAGAATCCCAAGCAGCATCTGTGCTGTGAGCAGGAAGCCCAATGGAGGGCTCGAACTCATGAACTGTCAGATGGTGACCTGAGCTGAGATCAAGAGTCAAACGCTTAAATGACTGAGCCACCCAGGCGCCCTAGGCATCTTCTTTATAATTATTCTTTAAATTGTTTACAAATGTTTTACACACTCTCCGATAGGTGATACATCTCACAATGAAAAAACAGGAAGGAAGGGAGATTGTGGAGCAGTTACCTAGCAGACAGTTTTGTAATGAATGCAACCAGAATATTACTCTCAGTTGGCATGTGGTAACTCATGACTTTTCCTGCATCTTTTTAGTTGTGTGTAATATAAGGGATTCCACGGAGGTGTTTTATACTCAAGGAAAATAGATTTCAGCATGAAAGTAAATTTTCTTTCAAAATCCCTTCTGGTAGTCTAATGTAATGGCATAGTAAACTCTCTCTTGAAACCAATTTACTTTTGAACATAAATTTTGTGAATTATGCTCCAGACCTTGGGCAAAAATAAATACTGGGTTTTATAGCGTGATGTCTATCAGTGTTCTTCAAACTTCCAATGAACCAACTTCTTTAAACAAAACTCTAAGAATGTCACTAAAAAAAGAATGTTATTTAAAGGAAAAAAGGCAGCAGTTAGATAAGGAGGCGAGGATTGTAGCAATGAACCAAATCCTCATTCTGTCTGTCTATGCTCACTCATCAAGAGATAATGTCTTAAACTGATAAATCAACAGGTAGCTTTGCAGGCCTATTATTTAGGGAAGTAGTCATGAGAAGGACCAAAACCAGAAAAGGTTAAAAGTGATTGCCTCTGAAAAAGGAGTCTTGTGGGAGGGGAAGAAGCAGGATGTGAGATATTTCTTTCATTAGAAGTTGTCCTGTATATTATATATTTTGCTTTCATTACAAGTTGCACTGTTCTTTTTCTCTTCTTTTCTTTTTCTAATGTTTATTTTTGAGAGAGAGAAAGACAGAGCACAAGCTGGGCAGGGGCAGAGAGAGGGAGACACAGAATCCAAAGCAGGCTCCAACCTCTGAGCTGTCAGAGCCTGACGTGGGGCTTGAACTCATGAATCACGCGATCACAACCTCAGCTGAAGTCGGTGCTTAACCCACTGAGCCACCCAGGCGCCCCATAAGTTGCACTGTTCTATTATACATTTTGCCATGTACATTGTATTACTTTGATAAAGAAAAAGAAAGTATTTGTAAAAATGAGAATGATAAAAAAGCCAAAACCACAGCTGTTCGGAATTGCAGATTATATGCATATGAAGAGCCTGAAACATAGGAGCCATATAAATGTTTGCCCTAAATCGGTTGTTTCCTGTTTCAGTTACATTTTTACAAGTCTCGCATTTAGCCATTCTACTTTGATTTGTAAATATAATTTCATCCAGATTTGAGAAATTAATTGTTCATAAAGTATTTTGAAAATCTGTGTTCCAGTTACCTGCTTTTGTGTTTAAAAACTACCCTAGGGGCGCCTGGGTGGCTCAGTCGGTTAAGCGGCCGACTTCGGTTCAGGTCATGATCTCAAGGTCCGTGAGTTCGAGCCCCGCGTCGGGCTCTGTGCTGACAGCTCAGAGCCTGGAGCCTGCTTCCGATTCTGTGTCTCCCTCTCTCTGACCCTCCCCCATTCATACTCTGTCCTCTCTCTGTCTCAAAAATAAATAAAAGTTAAAAAAAAAAATTAAAAAAAAAAAAACTACCCTAAAACTTAGTGGCATATCACAGCAACCATTTATTATGAATCAGTTTTGTAAGTCAGAAATGTGGATAGGGCTCAGCTGTAAGTTTCTCCTGTTTTGTGTGGCACGGAGTCAGGTCACTTGGGGGTATTCAGCCAATAGATGGTCTGCAAGGCCCAAGACACCTTCCTTACGTGTCTGATGCCTGGGTGGGGATGGCCGGAATGCTGAGCTCAGCTGAAACTTTTGATCTAAGGGGTCACATGTAGCTTCTCCAGCCCTGCAGTCTCAGGGCACTTGACCTTATTACCTGCTCAAGTTTCCTAAAGAATTAACAGAGGCCAGGATGGAAGCTGCAAGGGTTTTTATTTTGTTCTGTTTTGTTTAATATTGTGCCCTTAGAAGGCCAGAATGTCACTTTTGCTGTATTCCATGGGTCAGACAAATTATGAAGGCCAGCCCAGATTCAGGGGAAGTGGAGTTACACTCCACATAGCAAAGGGAATAGGAAAGGAATTACAGCCATCTTTCATATTCCCTCCAATACGGCCCTTGATACAACAATAAAGAAAATGTGTGGGGCAAATGTTACATATTTTTTCTGCCCGAGGAAAGAAAACACATTTGAAATAATATAGCTGGAAAATTCAAACCATTAACACAATATGCATTTAAGAAAGGAAATGTCTCGTCCCAACACAGAAAAGTCTTGTAACGTGTATTTCTGTTTCAAAATCTGGTGAGTTTACACCTGAATAATTCAACTAGAGTTTTTAATGGTTTGTGCCATTTTCAAAATGTTTTTGTTCTAATTCAGGGTCAAATAATGAAGTTTTTTTACACTCAGATGTAAAAAATGTAAAGATGATATTAAAATATACCTATTGGGGTGCCTGGGTGGCTCAGTCTATTAAGGGTCTGACTTGCTTTTGGCTCAGGTCATGATCACACATTCTTGAGTTTAAGAGCTGCTTGGGATTCTCTCTTTCTCACTCACTGCCCCTTCCCTGCTCACACACATGCCCCCCCCCCTCTCAAAATAAATAAATAAATTTTAGGGCTGCCTGGGTGGCTCAGTTGGCTGTGTTCAACTTCGGCTCAGGTCATGATCTCACAGTTCGTGAGTTCAAGCTCCACTTCGGGCTTTGTGCTGACAGCTCAGAGCCTGGAGTCTGCTTCAGATTCTGTGTCTCCCTCCGCCCCTCGCTCACTCACACTCTGTCTCTCTGTCTCTCTCTCTCTCAAAAATAAATAAATATTTAAAAATTTTTAAAAGTAAAGAAAATAAATAAACCATAAATAAATAAATAAATAAATAAAATGTACCTATTAGATTGAATATGGATATTTAATACTATAGCGGTGGATTTATCTTAGTGCCTATCATAGTACCTAGATAAGCACTCATAACATATTTGGTGATTGGCAGTAGAAAGGTTGTAGAGGGGATATATAACTTTACCAATTATTTTCAAAAGAGATTATATCTAAACCACCCACTCTAAGGAAGATCTTTCCTAAAGCAGACTTAAGATATAAATCAAATGACAAAAGAAATTTAAGAGACATGTAACTATACAGTAATTTTTAAAGTAATTATAGCATATACGTGACATTAAATATTTTCATAGTAGTTCAGGGAGCAGCTTGTGTTAACTCCTGGCCCTACTAATTATCCTTGTGATCTTTTTTTTTTTTTTAATTTTTTTTCAACGTTTTTTATTTATTTTTGGGACAGAGAGAGACGGAGCATGAACGGGGGAGGGGCAGAGAGAGAGAGGGAGACACAGAATCGGAAACAGGCTCCAGGCTCCGAGCCAGCAGCCCAGAGCCTGACGCGGGGCTCGAACTCACGGACCGCGAGATCGTGACCTGGCTGAAGTCGGACGCTTAACCGACTGCGCCACCCAGGCGCCCCCTTTTTTTTTTTTTTTTTAATTTTTTTTCAACGTTTTTTATTTATTTTTGGGACAGAGAGAGACGGAGCAAATCCTTGTGATCTTGAACAAGTTTCTTAGCTTCTCTGGCCCTCAGATTGCTCATTTAAAAAATGAGAATGACAATAGCACAATCTTTGTAAGTTTGGCCTGAACAGTAAGTAAAATAATGAAAAGAACAAAGACTGGCTCATTGTGAGTTACAATAAATATTTGCTTTCATTACTATTATCTAACATTTAGAAGAAAGAGCCAAGGATACGATTTTAAAATAGAGTAAATAAAAGTCATACTTTTCTACTTCCATTTCAAAGTTAATTTGTTAGAAATGAGAACGTATGAAAGAAACAAAGCATCCATTTGCAGCCTAGCTGTGATCTGGGAAGCTCCTTCCTCCCTGGAGATGTAGTCTAACTTGGATAAACACCTAATTCCATGGTCTGTGGAACTCTAAATCCCTTCCCAATATTTGGGGGTGGGAAACCTTGCCGCCATGTTCCCTCTGCCTCTAGCTCTTTGGTCATGCTGCATCAGCCCAAACGCAGCCCTTTTTACAGTTTTCATGGAAATCCACTTGTGCCAAATGAGCTGAGTTCTAGTAGAATGGAAAGAAGTGTTCTACCAACAACCATCATCTCAGCTTCCTACTCGCGCTCTCCTCCTCATCCTCCTCTCTCCCAAAGGTGCCTCTGCAAACTCAAGTTCGTCCCCCTTTTTACGTACAGCATATTAGGTTGCCCAAACCAGGGTACCCAAAGTCATCAAAGGCATTTAGTTAGTAGAAGAAAGGACCTTCCTTATGACAGGGTTTATACGCTCCAAATCACAGGAATAATGATCTAGTACCTGACTCTCAGTCTAGTTTCTTTTCTTTTCGCTCAGGTTTTCTGCATTGAGGCTTCCAACATCCATAGAAAAATTACTGAAGTATAGATATGCAACATCTTGATGAGTTTATAACAGTTGATAAATTGAATTAAATATTTTCATATATATGCATACGAGTAGTGATTCCACATACAGTTAAAACTGCAATGACATATCACCTCACACCTGTCAGAATGGCTAAAATTAATAGCAGGAGAAACAACAGGTCCTGGTGAGGGCGTAGAGAAAGGAGAACTCTCTTGCACTGCTGGTGGGAATGCAAACTGGTGCAGCCACTCTGGAAAACGGTATGGAAGTTTCCTCAAAAATTTCAAAATAGAACCCTACAATCCAGCAATAGCACCACAAGGTATTTACCCAAATATACATGCATCTCAATATTTATAGCAGCATTGTCTACAATAGTCAAATCATGAAAAGAGCCCAAACGTCCGTTGACTAATGAATGGATAAAGAAGATGGGGTATATATGTGGTAGGGTCCCCTCCTGAAGGAAAGAAAAACCAAAACAAAACCCCGAGGCAACTTTGCTATTTGCGTGCTTGGCAACATCCCTCACGACCTTGTAACATGAGACTACTTAATCAGACTACATGTTTGTGTGTTACCATATCTGGGAGACAAAGAAGCAAAAAATATATAAAAAAAAACTACGCTTTGTGGCGTTCGGGGCTCAGTTCTTTGGGTACGAAACCAACTGAGCGGTGCCAGCAGGAATAAAGTTGCTTCCTGGAAAGAAAAGCCTCAATGTCACGGCTCTCTGTGCTAGAATCCTGCTACATATATACAATGGTATTTATTCAGCCATCAAAAAGAATGAAATCTTGCAACTCGCAATGATGTGGATGGAGCTAGAGAGTATTATGTGAAGCAAAATAAGTCAGTCTGAGAAAGACAAATACCATATGATTTCACTCATATGTGGGATTTAAGAACCACAACGAATAAACAAAGAGGGTGGGGTGGAGACAAATCAAAAAAACAAACTCTTAACTGTAGAGAACAGAGGGTTACCAGAGGGGAGGTGGGTAGGGGGATGGATTAAATAGGTGATGGGTATTGGCAGGTGGTGCACTTGTGATGAGCACCAGGCATCGTATGTAAGTGTTGAATCACTAAATTGTACACCCGAAACTAATATTACACTGTATGTTAACTAACTGGAATTTGAACAAAAACTTTAAAAATTAAAAAAGTGAGTACATAAAGTCCACCTACCATGAACTATGCAGTGGTCTCTCTGACTGTAGTTAATAGAGTCCCTGGATGGTGCTCTTTGTTGAGGATCAATAACCCGTACCCTATAGGCCACTCAGGCCATGACCCAACTCTTTACTTCTCCCTGACCTGAAATTCTATGATGAGTCATTAGCCACACTAAACACACAACTCAGGGGTTTTTGCCTCTAAAAGTGTCAGTTTGCTTGTGGTGATCTAATATTGGAAGTTAGGGAGAAAAAATGTCAAATGGGTGTCAGACTGTATCTTAATGATTTTCTGAGACTGATACTTTTCTGTCTTGTTAGAAAATAGGGTGTTTAGAATAGGTGGGGTTTAGGAGAAGGCAAACCTTGGCTCAAAATGTTCTGAGAGTCAGTGACAGGGTAGTGCTTCATGACCCATCAGAAGAGTGTCTTGTTAAATTTCTCTACTTAAGTAAGACAAGATGGATCATCTTTCGTCTGTTTGGACCTTAGGGAGAAAATAGAATGAGGGAGGGAGAAGCCCCTTACCTCTTGGTTAGTAGAGCCCAGGGGGAAACTGGCCCTTCTCTGAAGGATGGGAACTCCAATAAGGATGGGAGCTTGCATAGAGTAGGAAGAGGGGGGCACTTCTGGAATCTGAGCCCCACACGGATTCTGGGCCTGGCTTTGCATCCTGTTAGACGATGCCCTAGATCTATCCCTCCTGCTTGTCTCTCTGAGATGGGAAAAGTGAGGATGCTGAGAGTTGAATCCTCACCTCGGAAGGATAGTAACAGCAAGTCCGAGTGAAGTCAAACATAAGCCATGATGAAGAATAGCTGAACACATGAGACTTCTTTCAGGCGTCAAGAGAAGGAATATGGCAGACAAGGCAGTTAATGCCATTCCTAGTGTTTTAGTTTTCCACAAACGCAAAAAAGGGCTTTGTTTTCTTGTGGGAATACACCATGTTGAGTGCATCATTTGGTTGAATCATGACAGTTGGGTTCAGGACGTTGGCAATAAGCTGACTGTAAATGAGTGGCATTAGGTGAGGTGCCACCCATCAAGTGTTATTTAGATTAAAATATCATATCTGAGGGACAAATGAGGACTCCCTCCCCATGTATATGCAAGAAGATGGGTTTAGTAGGCTTTCACCTTAGAAGGCAACATCCTAGATATGAGGGTAGTACATAAGCATACATGTTTGTAGAAATGAAGGAAGGTAGCAAAAGCAGTAGGGGTTGGGGCATGGAGTGAGTAGACAGTATGTTTGGACTGTAGGAAATGGTCATGAATGGTGAGATGGGCCTCTCAGCAGAATGGTAGTCTTGCTGGAGTCCAGGAATATGTGGTACCTGGCCTACCAGGATGTATGCGCCTCTCAGGACTAGAGGGCAATGGTTAACTCCATGGGCTTTGGTGTTAGACTGCCTGAGTTCAATCCCACCACAATCACCTATGAACTGGGCAAGTTGCTTAATTTATCTTCCCTTATTTTTCCCATTTATGAAATGGGAATATGATAAGAATTTAATGAAACAATCTAGGTTAAGTCCTTAGCAGCCAGCCTGGAACAAAGTAAAGCCTCCAACAAATGTTTGTTCTTATTATTATTCACCTCAGAAACATCAATTGGGTATCTATCTATTGTGTGCCAAGCCTTGTGCACTGGTAAGCAATTAAAAGTATGGCAGGCATTATTTCTGTCCTCCCAGAGTTTACAGACCTTATTATGAAGGACAATAAATAATCTGGCAATCAAAATACCATGTGATGAGGGCTATGATGGGGACGTGCAGGGTGTTATGGGATCACACAGGTGGCTTTAAAGACGCTGAGGCCTGACGTGGAGAAAGAGTTTGGAGTTTGCTGGAAAAGGGCTGCCTGGGTGGGTGGGTGGGTTGGGGTTTGTGTGTGAACACCTGGAGTTGAGGAAGTCATGGTGTACTCAAGCAAACAAATCTGTGGGCCTAGAATGCAGAGCACAGGGTAGGCTGTAAAGGATGAGGCTAAGGTAGGTCCAGGGAGGCTACATCATGGAGAGTGGAGCAGAGAGGAATTTTAATTCACACCATAAGTGTACATTGATTTTATTTCAGTAGTTCAAACTTAATCTGTTTTGAGTCTCCATCCCATTTGGTTGTTAGGAAATTTACCCAAGTCATTAGTGGGGCTTCTTTCCTCTCTCTCCCGGTCTTATGAGAGTCTTGGGGCTTACATGGCCACAACATTCTGGGCTTAATCTGTATGGTGGCCTCTACTGATGTGCCCCTTGTCCAAATCCACATTCTCCCTTGAAGGCAGATGTCATCAATGCCAATGCCAGGTTTGGGCCTGCAGAAATATCCCCCCAGATATGAAAGAGATATTTCTGTGTCGATATAGCCCCATCCTTGTTCCCTTTACCCCACTCCAGCATTCTCCATCATTGCTTAGTCTCAAGTGTTGCTAGCAAATGAACCTTGGTCTCTACCTGCTTGAAAACCTTTGAGAATCTGATCTCTTATCTCTGGAAATCTGTCTCACCTCTCTCGTTTGGTTACTTCTGTGTCTTAAATCCTCAGATTTCCTGCCTTTCCTCTCTCTCTTTGGGATAGGATAACATCCATGAGCCCAACTGTCACAGATAAACCTGGGTCTGGAGTTGTCTTCTTCCTGGTAACCTCTCCTTTTAGTTCCCCAATGCAGAGCCACATGAGCTCAAAGATCTGACTTCCTTTTTGGAATGGAGAAAGAAAAAGTATCTAGAGCAGCAAAAACAAAACTCAAGCTAGTGTCGTATTTTATCTGCTCACACATGTAATTCTAACACCTCTTTCCTAAAAAAATGTTCGGAAATTGTCAAAGGGTTGTATGATTTATGTTGTAGGGATTTCACTCTGGTTGTGTAATGGAGAAGAAAGATAAGTAAGAGTAGAGGCAGGGAAATTGGTTAGCAGTAACCAAACTGGTAGTCTAGGTGAGAGCCGACATCAGTCCTATGGAGTAACGATAGCGGAGATGAGAAAAATGTAAATACGTGATAGTATTTATATTTAAATAAAGTGCTTTATCAGGCAATATTTAGATTTGCCAACATGTTTTTCATTTTTTTCCCCATTATTTCTTCTTTCATCATGCCATTTCCTTCTGGGTTCATCTTTTCTTTTTTTTTTTTTTTAATTTAATCTTTGAGTAGCTTCTGAATCTCTGTGTATCTATATTTGTCACTTGTTTCACCATGATTCTGAATCATGTTTAGCTGGGTATAGAATTTTAGATTCATCATTTTCCCCTCAGTTCTTTCATTACTGTATTTTTCCCCCTCTGCCATCTTCTGCTAAGAAATCCACTACCAATCTGTCATTCTTTTACCTACTTTGCCTTGGGATTTTTTTTCCCCACCTTCATTATTTTTGCATTTTCTGTGATGTATCTGGGCATAGAACTTTCTACACAGAACTTTTTTATTCTGCTTGGTACTCATTTGTGCTTTTGGTTTTGGAAAATTATTAGCTATTATATTTTCAAAGATTGTTTCTTTATCATGTTATCTTTCCTTCTGGAATGCCAGTTGAATTTCCCTTCGTTTCTACATCTCTTTCACATTTTCCATTTCTAATCTCTCTGAGATACATTTTGAGAGATTTACTTCTTTCTTCCAATTTACTAAATATCTTTTCAGTCATAAATAGGCTACTAGCAAGCTCATCTAATGAATTTTTTTAACAGTATATATAATCAACTGTATTTTTCACTTCATGATTTCTAATTAATTCTTATCCTTTATTGTCCTATTCATAATTTCATAATTACAAGTTTTCATAATTATAAAATTTTCTTTTTTTAACGTTTTATTTATTTTTGAGAGAGAGACAGAGACAGAATGTGAGTGGGGGAGGAGCAGCGAGAGAGGAAGATGCAGAATCCAAAGCAGTCTTCAGCTCTGAGCTGTCAGCACTGAGCCCGACGTGGGGCTCGAACTCATGAACTGCGAGATCATGACCTGAGTCCAAGTCAGGCGCTCAACCTCCTGAGCCACCCAGGCACCCCTATATGTTTTTCATAATTACAAGTTTTTCTCATAACTTCCAGTTTTTGTTTTATGCTTGCTAGTTTCTTCTTAATGCCCTGAGACTTGCTCTATTGTATTTATTTCCTCAGGTGTGCATTTTCCCATTTCTTCTATTTGTTGACTTTATTTCATGCCATTTAGACCCTCATTGGTCTTGAGATTATAGTTTGCATGCATATTTTCTATTGTGAGTTTTTCCTCATGTATATTCTAAGACTGTCTTATAGTTACTTCCCCTTTAACATGGAAAGATCCACAGCTTCAAATTAGGTCTTATCTTAATAGCTTAGCTTGGAGTTCTACCATAAGTGGCACTGATGTCAAATATTCGGTTCTGATCTTATTTTGTGACTCATCATTTGTCTATAGCAGTTTGTTCATTCTATTCTCTTCCTTTCTTCCCTTCCTCCTTTCCTTTTCTTCTTATTTTTTTTTTTAGTTTTTATTCCTATTTTATTTTTCTAATTTACATCCAAATTATTAACGTACAGTGCAACAATGATTTCAGGAGTAGATTCCTTAATGCCCCTTACTCGTTTAGCCCATCTCCCCTCCTACAAACCCTCCAATAACCCTCTGTTTCTTCTCCATATTTAAGAGTCTCTTATGTTTTGTCCCTCTCCTTGTTTTTATACTATTTTTGCTTCCCTTCCCTTACGTTCATCTGTTCTGTGTCTTTTTTTTTTTTCAATATATGAAGTTTATTGTCAAATTGGTTTCCATACAACACCCAGTGCTCATCCCAAAAGGTGCCCTCCTCAATACCCATCACCCACCCTCCCCTCCCTCCCACCCCCCATCAACCCTCAGTTTGTTCTCAGTTTTTAAGAGTCTCTTATGCTTTGGCTCTCTCCCACTCTAACCTCTTTTTTTTTTTTCCTTCCCCTCCCCCATGGGTTTTTGTTAAGTTTCTCAGGATCCACATAAGAGTGAAACTATATGGTATCTGTCTTTCTCTGTATGGCTTATTTCACTTAGCATAACACTCTCCAGTTCCATCCATGTTGCTACAAAGGGCCATATTTCATTCTTTCTCATTGTCACGTAGTACTCCATTGTGTATATAAACCACA
Organism: Panthera pardus; assembly: GCF_024362965.1. Taxonomy (NCBI): domain Eukaryota; kingdom Metazoa; phylum Chordata; class Mammalia; order Carnivora; family Felidae; genus Panthera; species Panthera pardus. The sequence continues at coordinate 95,914,902 of NW_026526810.1, read as the reverse complement.
ATTTCTTTATCCATTCATCAGTTGATGGACATTTAGGCTCTTTCCATAATTTGGCTATTGTTGAGAGTGCTGCTATAAACACTGGGGTACAAGTGCCCCTATGCATCAGTACTCCTGTATCCCTTGGGTAAATTCCTAGCAGTGCTATTGCTGGGTCATAGGGTAGGTCTATTTTTAATTTTTTGAGGAACCTCCACACTGTTTTCCATAGTGGCACCAATTTGCATTCCCACCAACAGTGCAAGAGGGTTCCCGTTTCTCCACATCCTCGCCAGCATCTATAGTCTCCTGATTTGTTCATTTTGGCCACTCTGACTGGCGTGAGGTGATATCTGAGTGTGGTTTTGATTTGTATTTCCCTGATGAGGAGCGATGTTGAGCATCTTTTCATGTGCCTGTTGGCCATCCAGATGTTTTCTTTAGAGAAGTGTCTATTCATGTTTTCTGCCCATTTCTTCACTGGGTTATTTGTTTTTCGGGTGTGGAGTTTGGTGAGCTCTTTATAGATTTTGGATACTAGCCCTTTGTCCGATATGTCATTTGTAAATATCTTTTCCCATTCCATTGGTTGCCTTTTAGTTTTGTTGGTTGTTTCCTTTGTTGTGCAGAAGCTTTTTATCTTCATAAGGTCCCAGTAGTTCATTTTTGCTTTTAATTCCCTTGCCTTTGGGGATGTGTCGAGTAAGAGATTGCTACGGCTGAGGTCAGAGAGGTCTTTTCCTGCTTTCTCCTCTAGGGTTTTGATGGTTTCCTGTCTCACATTCAGGTCCTTTATCCATTTTGAGTTTATTTTTGTGAATGGTGTGAGAAAGTGGTCTAGTTTCAATCTTCTGCATGTTGCTGTCCAGTTCTCCCAGCACCATTTGTTAAAGAGACTGTCTTTTTTCCATTGGATATTCTTTCCTGCTTTGTCAAAGATTAGTTGGCCATACGTTTGTGGGTCTAGTTCTGGGGTTTCTATTCTATTCCATTGGTGTATGTGTCTGTTTTTGTGCCATGTTCTGTGTCTTAAAGTACTCATATGAGTGAAGTCATATGATATTTGTCTTTCTCTGACTAATTTCACTTAGCATAATACCCTCTAGTTCCATCCACGTAGTTACAAATGGCAAGATTTCATTCTTTTTGATTGCCGAGTAATACTCCATTGTATATATATATACCACATCTTCTTTATCCATTCATCCATCTATGGACATTTGGGCTCTTTCCATACTTTGGCTATTATTGATAGTGCTGCTATAAACATTGGGGTACATATGTCCCTTTGAAATAGCACACCTGTATCCCTTGGATAAATACCTAGTAGTGCAATTGCTGGGTCATAGGGTAGTTCTATTTTTAATTTTTTGAGGAACCTCCATACTGTTTTCCAGAGTGGCTGCACCAGCTTGCATTCCCACCAACAATGCAAAAGAGATCCTCTTTCTCCACATCCTCACCAACATCTGTTGTTGCCTGAGTTGTCAATGTTAGCCATTCTGACAGGTGTAAGGTGGTATCTCATTGTGGTTTTGATTTGTATTTCTCTGATGATGAGTGATGTGGAGCATTTTTTCATGTGTCGGTTGGCCATCTGGATGCCTTCTTTGGAGAAGTGTCTATTCATGTCTTCTGCCCATTTCTTCACTGGATTATTTGTTTTTTGGGTGTTTGCTAAGTTCTTTATAGATTTTGGATACTAATCCTTTTTTCTGATATGTCATTTGCAAATATCTTCTTCCATTCTGTCGGTTTGCCTTTTAGTTTTGCTGATTGTTTCCTTCTCTGTGCAGAAGCTTTTTATTTTGATGAGGTCCCAATAGTTCATTTTTGCTTTTGTTTCCCTTGTCTCTGGAGATGTGTTGAGTAAGAAGTTGCTGCGGCCAAGATCAAAGAGGTTTTTGCCTGCTTTCTCCTCGAGGATTTTGATGGCTTCCTGTCTTACATTGAGGTCTTTCATCCATTTTGAGTTTATTTTTGTGCATGGTGTAAGAAAGTGGTCCAGGTTCATTCTTCTGCATGTTGCTGTCCAGTTTTCCCAGCACCACTTGCTGAAGAGACTGTCTTTATTCCATTCTTTCCTGTTTTGTCAAAGATTAGTTGGCCATACATTTGTGGGTCCATTTCTGGGTTCTCTATTCTGTTCCATTGATCTGAGTGTCTGTTTTTGTGCCAGTATCATACTGTCTTGAGGATTGCAGCTTTGTAGTATAGCTTGAAGTCCAGGATTGTGATACCGCCTGCTTTGGTTTTCTTTTTCAAGATTGCTTTGGCTATTTGGGGTCTTTTCTGGTTCCATACAAATTTTAGGATTGTTCTAGCTCTGTGAAGAATGCTGGTGTTATTTTGATAGGGATTGAATTGAATTTGTAGATTGCTTTGGGTGGCATCAACATTTTAGCAATATTTGTTCTTCCTATCCAGGAGCATGGAATGTTTTTCCATTTTTTTGTGTGTGTCTTCTTCAATTTCTTTCATAAGCTTTCTATAGTTTTCAGTGTATAGATTTTTCACCTCTTTGGTTAGATTTATTCCTAGGTATTTTATGGTTTTTGGTGCAATTGAAATGGGATTGATTCCTTGATTTCTCTTTCCGTTGCTTCATTGTTGGTGTATAGGAATGCAACCGATTTCTGTGCATTGATTTTATATCCTGCAACTTTGCTGAATTCATGAATCAATTCTAGCAGTTTTTTGGTGGAATCTTTTGGGTTTTCCGTATAGAGTATCATGTCATCTGCTAAGAGTGTACGTTTCACCTCCTCCTGGCCAGTTTGGATGCCTTTTATTTCTTTGTGTTGTGATTGCAGAGGCTAAGACTTCCAATACTATGTTGAATAAGAGTGGTGAGAGTGGACATCCCTGTCTTGTCCTGACCTTAGGGGGAAAGCTCTCAGTTTTCCCCATTGAGGATGATATTAGCGTTGGGTCTTTCATATATGGCTTTTACGATCTTGAGGTATGATCCTTCTATCCCTACTTTCTTGAGGATTTTTATCAAGAAAGGATGTTGTATTTTGTCAAATGCATTCTCTGCACCTATTGAGAGGATCATATGGTTCTTGTCTTTTCTTTTATTGATGTGATGAATCACACTGATTGTTTTGCGGATATTGAACCAGCCCTGCATCCCAGGTATAAATGCCACTTGGTCGTGGTTAATCATTTTTTTAATGTATTGTTGGATCCGGTTGGCTAATATCTTGTTGAGGAGTTTTGCATCCATGTTCATCAAGGAAATTGGTCAATAGTTCTCCTTTTTAGTGGGGTCTCTGTCTGGTTTTGGAATCAGGGTAATGCTGGTTTCTTAGAAAGAGTTTGGAAGTTTTCCTTCCATTTCTATTTTTTGGAACAGCTTCAAGAGATTAGGTGTTAACTCTTCCTTAAATGATTGGTAGAATTCCCTTGGAAAGCCATCTGGCCCTGGACTCTTGTTTTTTGGGAGATTTTTGATTACTAGTTCAATTTCTTTACTGGTTATGGGTCTGTTCAAATTTTCTTTTTCTTCCTGTTTCAGTTTTGGTAGTGTATATGTTTCTAGGAATTTGTCCATTTATTCCAGATTGCCCATTTTAGTGGCGTATAATTGCTCATAATATTCTCTTATTAGTGTTTTTATTTCTGCTGTGTTGGTTGTGATCTCTCCTCTTTCATTCTTGATTTTATTTATTTGGGTCCTTTCCTTTTTCTTTTTGATCAAACTGGCTAGTGATTTATCAATTTTGTTAATTCTTTCAAAGAACGAGCTTCTGGTTTCATTGATCTGTTCTACTGTTTTTTTGGTTTTGATAGCATTAATTTCTGCTCTAATCTTTTTTATTTCCTGTCTTCTGCTGGTTTTGGGTTTTATTTGCTTGTCTTTTTTCAGCTCTTTAAGGCATAAGGTTAGGTTGTGTATCTGAGATCTTTCTTCCTTCTTTAGGAAGGCCTGGACTGCTATATACTTTCCTCTTATGACCACCTTTGCTATGGTTTTGGGTTGTGGTGTTATCATTTTCATTGGCTTCCATGAGCTTTTTAATTTCCCCTTTAACTTCTTGGTTGGCATTCATTCATTAGTAGGATGTTCTTTAGTCTCCAAGTATTTGTTACCTTTCCAAGCTTTTTCTTGTGGTTGATTTCGAGTTTCATAGCATTGTGGTCTGAAAATATGCACGGTGTGATCTCGATCTTTTTGTACTTGCTGAGGGCTGATTTGTGTCCCAATGGCCTATTCTGGAGAACGTTCCATGTACACTGAAGAATGTATATTCTGCTGCTTTTGGATGAAATGTTCTGAATATATCTGTTAGGCCCATCTGGTTCAGTGTGTTATTCAAACCCATTTTTTCCTTGTTGATTTTTTGATTAGATGATCTGTCCATTGCTGTGAGTGGGGTGTTTAAGTCCCCTACTATTATGGTATTAATATCAATGAGTTTCTTTATGTTTGTGATTAATTGATTTATATATTTGGGTGCTACCACATTTGGCACATAAATGTTTACAATTGTTAGGTCTTCTTGGTGGATAGACCCCTTAATTGTGATATAATGCCCTTCTGCATCTCTTGATACAGTCTTTATTTTAAACTCTAGATTGTCTGATATAAGTATGGCTATTCTGGCTTTCTTTTGTTGACCATTAGCATGATAGATGGTTCTGCATCCCCTTATTTTCAATCTGATGGTGTCTTTAGGTCTAAACTGAGTCTCTTGTAAAAAGCATATAGATGGATCTTGTTTTCTTATCCATTCTGTTACCTTATGTCTTTTGATTGGAGCATTGAGTCCATTGACATTTAGAGTGAGTACTGAAAGATATGACTTTATTGCCATTATGATACTTGCAGAGTTGGAGTTTCTGATGGTGTCCTCTGGTCCTTTCTAATCTTTATTGCTTTTGGTCTTTATTTATTTATTTTTTCATCTTTTCTCCCCTCAGAGAGTCCCCCTTAAAATTTCTTGCAGGGCTGGTTTAGTGGTCACAAACTCCTTTAATTTTTGTTTATCTGGGAAACTTTTTATCTCTCCTTCTACTTTGAATGACAGCCTTGCTGGATAAAGAATTCTTGGCTGCATACTTTTCTGGTTCACCACGTTGAATATATCCTGCCACTCCTTTCTGTCCTGCCAAGTTTCTGTGGATAGGTCGGCTGCAAACCTGATCTGTCTTCCCTTGTAGGGTAAGAATTTTTTTTTTTCCCTTGCTGCTTTCATGATTCTCTCCTTGCCTGAGTATTTTGTGAATTTGACTATGATATGCCTTGTTGATGGTTGGTTTTTGTTGAATCTAATGGGAGTCCTCTGTGCTTCCTGGATTTTGATGTCTGTATCTTTCCCCAGGTTAGGAAAGTTTTCCGCTATGATTTGCTCACATAACCCTTCTATTTCTCTCTCTTCCTCTTCTGGGACCCCTATGATTTCGAAGTTGTTGCTTTTTTTTTTTTTTTATTTTTATTTTTTATTTTTTTTTTCAACTTTTTTTTTATTTATTTTTGGGACAGAGAGAGACAGAGCATGAACGGGGGAGGGGCAGAGAGAGAGGGAGACACAGAATCAGAAACAGGCTCCAGGCTCCGAGCCATCAGCCCAGAGCCTGACGCGGGGCTCGAACTCACGGACCGCGAGATCGTGACCTGGCTGAAGTCGGACGCTTAACCGACTGCGCCACCCAGGCGCCCCTCGAAGTTGTTGCTTTTTAATGAGTCACTGATTTCTCTAATTCTTAAATCATGCTCTTTTGCCTTAATCTCCCTCTTTTTTTTCTGCTTCATTATTCTCCATAAGTTTGTCCTCTATATCGCTGCTTCTCTGTTCTGCCTCATCCATCCTTGCTGCCGTGGCATTTATTCAAGATTGCAGCTCAGTTATAGCATTTTTTATTTTATCCTGTCTAGCTTTTAGTTCTCTTATCTCCACAGAAAGGGATTCTAATCTATTTTTGACTCCAGCTAATATTCTCATTATTGTGATTCTAAATTCTGGTTCAGACATCTTGCTTCTATCTGTATTGGTTAAGTCCCTGGCTTCCGTTTCTTCCTGCTCTTTCTTTTGGGGTGAATTCCTTTGTTTCATCATTTAGAAGGGAAAAAAGGAATTAATGAGGTAAAAAAATTGAAATTAAAAGACTAAAATTAAAAAATTAAAAACAAACACACACACACACACACACACACAAATCGAATAAATGATGCTAGATCCTAGGTGTGTTTTGGTCTGGGTGTTGAAAGGGGCTTGATAGATTAGAGAAAACAAGGGGAAAGGAAATAAAAAGGAAATCGTTTAAAAATTTGAAAAAATGAATACACTGGAGTAGACTAAAATGAAATGATGGAAGTAAAATAGAATTTGAAAAAATTTACACAAAAGCAAAAAATATAGCAGAAAAAAATAAAGAAAAATATTTTGAATAAAAATTAAAAATAAAAATGAATTTTTTCTCTTTCTGTATTCAAGGAAAAGAAAAACGAAAAAGAGAAAAAAGAAAAAAAAAGAAAATTGGATAGATGGACCCACAAACAGACTGAAATACAACTGAAATTACTTCGTTTTCTCTTAGAAGTCAAACTATGAAGCAGTTTATAGTCCATAAACTAAGCAGGTGGAGAGACTTGCGTTCTAAAGAGCGAGGTTGGTCCAGTTGGGCAGGGTTTAGTGTAATGGCTCTGTTCTCCAGTAGATGGCGCTACTTAGCTTATTGGGGGGGGGGGTTGTGGCTCTTGTAGGTGCGTATGCGCATGCGTGGGAGCGGTGGAAACAGCGTCAACCAGTTACCCAGCCTCTAGTATCGAACTCTGTGCTGAACCCTCATCAGCAGTCGCGCACCTGTCTTTTGTTTTCGGCTTTCCTCCACTTCCCGCTTTTACAAAGTCCGTAACCAAGCCCCAGGCAGCACCTCCCTCCAGAGTTTTGTCTCAGATGCGGCTGTTTTTCCCGACCCCTTACTTCTGAGAGACTGCGGCTTTGACTCGTTCCACCCCTCTGCAGGAGGGTCTCACCGAGCAATGGACGGGTGGCTGCTGCACCCAGGAATGTTTGCGGGACCGTGCTGCTGCCGACGACCAGGGACTTGCCTCCAGGTGCCATCCCGCCCCAGAAAAAGTTCACGAGGTAGTGTAGCAGCAGCGTTTCAGGGATTATGGAAAATCACAACACACATCTGGCACCAGGCTTCAACCCCAACGACCTTGTTCCAGCACCAGCGAATGTGGTTGTTCTCCAGGGTCCACTGGGGCCTTGCCTTTGGGGGACCCACACAGCCTCCACCAGGTGTCCTCTGCTGGGAAGCAGGGAAACCGCCTCTCCCCGTGTGGCCTGAAGAACCCCGGACCCCACTCTGCTCCTGGGGATTCACCTTTCTCACCAGAGCACCGCCAGGTATTGAGCTGCAGAGTTTCAGATTCTGTGCTCCCCTTGTTTATAATGTTAATGGAATTTAAACTCTCTCCTTTCTCCCTTTTTAGTTCAGTCCCTGCGGCTGTTGCCACTTTTCCATTTTCTCTCAAGCTGCAAAAGACCCAAAAGGGGGGGGGGTGCTTTTCCCGTATTCTCCTCTTGTCTCTGTCCTCTCTCCCCATGCAAAAGCGGTTTCCTGCCCTCCGTGGCTTCTCTCTCCCCCAGTTCACTTCTCCGTGCCGTGTACCTGCTGAGTTCTGTGGTTCAGGTTGTGCAGGTTGTTGCGTTAATCCTCAGATCAGTTTTCTAGGTGTGCAGGATGGTTTAGTGTGGGTCTGGCTGTATTTCATGGACACGAGACACAAAAAATTTACATGCTGTTCCGCATTTTGGCTCCTCCTTTTCTTCTTACTTTTTATTATGGAAAATTTCAAACATACACAGAACTATGGAGAATAGTATACTGAATCTCTAGTACCCTTCACCCAGCTTCAACACGTACCAATACGTGGCTAATCTTGTTTCATCAATAACCCTCCCTTATTTTTTGCCTCACTGGGTTATTTTAAAGAAAATTCCAGACATTATATCATGTCATCCATAAATGTTTCAATATGTGTTTCTCAGAGATATGGTTTCTTTTTTTTTTTTTAAAGCCTAACTATATTACCATTGTAAAACCTAAAGTTTAACAATAATTTCTTAATATCAACTGTCCTATTAGTGTTAAATTTCTCTGCTTGTCTCATAAATGTGTTTTTTGTTTGTTTGTTTTTGTTTTAATACTGGCTTTGTTTGAATGAGGTTCATAGAAGATCCAGATATTGCCTTTGGCTGATACGTTTCTTAAGTCTCCTTTAATCTGTAACATCTCTCCCTTTGGAATGTGGGGAATTCTACAGGACAAGAGAAGAAACTGGATTATTTATCTTGTACAATTCCCCACATTCTGGCTTATCTTATTGCATCCATGTGATATCACTTCACATTATTTGCCAGTCATCTAGGGGCTCCTGGGTGGCTCAGTTGGTGAAGTGTCTGACTTCGGCTCAGGTCATGATCTTACGGTTCATGAGTTCAAGCCCCGCATCGGGCTCTGTGCTGACAGCTCGGAGCCTGCTTCAGATTCTGGGTCTCCCTTTCTCTCTCTGCTCCTCCCCCACTCATGCTCTGTCTCTTAAAAATATATAAACATTAAAAAAATTTTATATAGCAGTCATCTATTGCTTCAATAAATAGTGCTATGTAAGAAAACACTATAAAACCTCAGCAATAGACAACAAAAAGGGTTTATGTTTGTCCATGGGGAAGTCAGTGTGGTAACTGCTGATCTTGGCTGAGTTTCCTCACAGGTCTGAGGATCCATTGGATGTTAGCTGGTCTAGGATGGCCTTGGCTGGGAGGACTAGTCTGACATGTCTCTTCTTTGTGTCTCCCATCTTCCATCGGGCTAGCACAGTCATGTCCTTCTCATGGTAACAGCAGAAGAGCAGAGAGATCATGTGGGGTTAAAGACAAAGGGGTCAGGAAGGAAGGCCTAATAAGAGGAAGCTCTTAGGAGGTGGCTGAGTTCTAGGGGAACTGGGCAAGTAGACAAGGCAGTAAGATGGAGTCTCGGATAGAGAATAATGCAGAATTTGGCGGAAATTGGACCACAAGATAAAGGAATAGTCACCAGCTACAAAGCAAGGACCCAGATTCTGGATTTTCTTTAAATATGTATTCAATTCTTAGCGTATGCTGGATGCTTCAGCATGTACGTTAGGTAAATTATAGAGTAGTCGCTGAAACTGTGGATTTTGAGCTTAACTGCCTAGGTTGAGACTGTCCTCCACCAGAGAAATGTATTAATGTATGTACAATTCTTAGAACACTGCCTGTTGCGGGGGAAATACAAATCAAAACCACAATGAGATACCACCTCACACCTGTAAGAATGCCTAAAATTAACAACTCAGGCAGCAACAGATGTTGGCGAGGATGCGGAGAGAGAGGATCTCTTTTGCACTGCTGGTGGGAACGCAAACTGATGTAGCCGCTCTGGAAAACAGTATGGAGCTTCCTCAAAAAATTAAAAATAGAACTACCCTACGACCCAGCCATTGCACTAATAGGTATTTATCCAAAGGATACAAAAATGCTGATTCGAAGGGGCCCATGCACCCCAATGTTTACAGCAGCACTATCAACAATAGCCAAATTACGGAAAGAGTCCAAATGTCCATCCACAAATGAATGGATGAGGAAGATGTGTCATATATATACAATGGAATATTACTTAGCGATCAAAAAGAATGAAATCTTCCCATTTGCAACAACGTGGATGGAACTAGAGTGTATGATGCTACATTAAAAAAAAATCACTCAGAGAAAGACAAATATCACGTGATTTCACTCATATGTGGCTTTAATTTTAGCCATTCTGACAGGTGTGAAGCGGTATCTCATTGTGGCTTTAAGAAACAAAACAGATGAACATATGGGAAAGGAAGCAAACATGAGATAAAAACAGAGAGGGAGACAAACCATAAGAGACTCTTAAATACAGAGAACAAACTGAGGGTGCGGGTGGGGTGTTGAGTGGGGGGATGGGCTAAATGGGGGATGCACATTAAGGAGGACACTTATTGGGATGAGCACTGGGTGTCATATGTAAGTGATGAATCACTAAATTCTATTCCTGAAATCATCATTACACTATACATTAACTAACTTGGATTTAAATTAAAAAATAAATGAATGAATAAAAACTCTGCCTGCGGCATAATAAGCACTCAAAAATGTCAGCTCTTAACACATGATCTCATTTTACACTCCCAGCAACTTGTGAGCTAGAAACCATTTTTATTCCCATTTTACAGATGAATTAAAGGAGTTATGGAGAGGTTAGGTAACTTGCCCAAGCCACACAACCAGCAAATGGTAGACCGAGAGTTCATACCCCCACATTTCATCCCAAGGCCCCCCCATGATGGACAACTATCTTGTTTGGACTCCTTGATTTGACACTGAATCCTTGGGTTAGTTTTTGAAATGCCTTGGTCCTGGGCTAGGGTTGGCCCCAGAGCTTGGGTGTGTGGATGTGTGAGGGGTGGCGGTGGGGTGAGAGGGGCCGGGCTCATCCTGAGAGGAGACTCCACCCATGGGGAAGCTGCAGGGACAGGAACCCAAACAGTAAGAACGGCATGGGTTCCCAGTGGAGGAGGAACCTGAGCAAACAGGAGGAGCAGGGGTGTATGTTTAAGGCCACGGATGCAAAGGAGTGGGTCATGAAATCCCTGAACAGGGAGTGGGAAGGTAATGGAATAAATTTGAGAGACATCTTTTTACGTAGGGTGAGAAAAGAGGCGGGTTAAAGAAAGACCAGATGTGGCCAGTTTTCTACCAGGCATTCCTTAAACCAGTTGATCATCAGCAACATGTGTTAGAACTTTAAAAAAATGTGGATTCCTGGGCCCACCCCTGGAGATTCTAGTTAGCAGTTCTAGGTAGAGTCTGGATATCTGCACGTTTTCAAAGCTTCGCAGATGATCCTGTTGATTAGGGTGATCTGGGGCTCACAGATCTAAAGTTATAAAGTCATAACTCTTCTGTTTACTGATAGAGAGGCAGACACCAGGAAGGTTAAGTGTCTCACCTGAGCCACACAGCTGGCTGATGGCAGAGCTGGAACCTGGCCCTCTAGTCCAATGTTCTCCCACGACATTTTACACTCCTGCCACTATGCTTAAAGAGTAAAATGCTTTCAGGGGAAATACTCCCAAACATAAGTGCATTTGTTTTGGTATGAGATTGTCAAATAGTTTTTGTCATCATAAGCTGTAACTATAGTTATGCAAAATAAATTCTATTTAACAATCTCTCTTTACAATTCCTGGGTGTGTGGTTCCATGCCCAGGTGGAATGGGAGAGGCTCAGAAATTGGAACCACTGTTTTGTTTTGTTTTTCATTTTTATATCTCCAACTTCTCCCGTCGTACATTTAATAAATGTCAGTCAAAGAATTGCAATGATTTTTAAAAGCCGACATATTATGGCATGTTCAGTGGTGCAAGTCAATATTGTGGTAGGAAAATACTTACTTTTGTGCAACTCTCAATATTCTCTTTCTCTTTTCAAGTCTGTCAGACCTCTGTTGCTTTGAAATTACAGCTTGGTCAGCAAGTAAGAGAAACCCAAGAAGGAATAACACAACGACTTCCTTTTTTTTTAAACATTTATTTATTTTTGAGAGACAGAGACAGAGCACAAGCAGGGGAGGGGCAGAGGGAGAGGGAGACACAGAATCTGAAGCAGGCTCCAGGCTCTGAGCTGTCTGTATAGCTGTATTAGCAAGTCCTGATACAGGACTTGAACTCACAAACTGTGAGATCGTGACCTGAACCGAAGTTGGATGCTTAATTGATGGAGCCACCCATGTGCCCACGACTTCCTTTTTAAAGGTAGTTTTGACAAATGTGATTGAGTAAACCATGAGCAGATCAGTTAGGCATCCAGCTTGCCCACATCTCTGCCTGAGTTAGTAACACTGATTGTCACTTTTGGAGTAGTGGTATACCATGCTGAGCCTGCTTCCCATAGCACCTCTCCTTTATTTAAACAAACAAACAAACAAATGGAGACTGAGACCTAGAAAGTTGGGGAAACTCCCTTGATCACACAATTACAACTGACAAGATGAAGAATTGGGGGCCTGTGTTATTTCCATACACAGGATCATGCTGCTGCTCAAGGGAGAAGTAGATTCCTGGGTTTCTGTCGTTTTTTTCTGACCAAAGACTGTCTGTAAGTCATCCAAGCACAGAGGCTGAAGGAACTTCAAGAGAAGAGTCAGGATCAGCTTGGAGGCTTTGTTATCACACAAACTATCTCCATGAATGTTCTTAGGAGCCTGTGGGGTGTCCAAAAGTGGCATTTGGGGGGGGGGCTCCTGGTCCTGGTAGAATCTGGGGATCAGCAACAAGACGGATGGTGCTCATTTCCCCCAGGAGGCCTAGATCCAGTAGGGGCTGGCTGCCCGGGGTTTGTGGGAGGGGAGTCTCTAGGACTGATTGCCCAGACCCACATCAGAGGAAAGATGGCTTATGGATGTCCATGTGGATGGGACTCTGTTGGAAGCTGGAGAGGCCTCTCATGATATGACTAGGCTTCAAGTTGTGCTCACATAGCAAGTGCACTTTATTTATTTATTTATTTATTTATTTATTTATTTATTTAGCTCCACACCCAGCATGAAGCCCAACGCAGGGCTTGAACTCAGAGCATAAGATCAAGACCTTAGTTGAGATCAAGAAGTGGACACTTAACCAACTCCACCCCGGCGCCCACAACACGACTTTTATTTAGGTTCCGCTTTTATTTGGAGTGGCTTTGAAAGGGGCTAGGTGGGGATTATTATGCACAGGGATGGGAGGTATCCCTGAAATCTCCCAAACTACCTGCTTGTGTCCCTATTGTACAAGAGAAACCATCAACTGAAGAGATTCACCATCACTGCCAAGTTGAAAAGGGGGTTGGGATGCTCTCTATTTCATAGGTAACTAAGGTTCGTGTGGAGAGGGGAGCACCGAGTCCCACACAGGTGCCAGGGGGGCCCTCCGGGCCCAACCGGGGCAAAGGAAGCCTGGCACACTGGGCCACCTCAGATTGGTCCGTCTCAGGCCAATCTGCTTCAGAGTGGCCCCCAGAGCTGGACCTGAGCTGAACCTCCATGTGTCCAGGCAGACCCAGTGGCATACTTCTGTGAAAGTGGTCTTGGGCTGCCTTCTGGTCAGAAGGAAAATATGAGCCGCAGAGACTGTGGTCACTGAACCCTGAGCAGAGAGTCTTAGACATCTCAGGGAGATAAGTGGTCCCAGTGACAAAAACCTGTCAGACTTATCTGGAGCAACAGTGACAGGTGCCTGGAGAAGGAAATTACATCGGATCGGCAGTTATTTAGATGCCCAAGGGCAAAAGGACTGTGGACACAAGGGGACGCTGTGGGACCACAGCGTCTAGAGAGAGTCTCCGTGATCTGCTCTTTCCTGGGGAGAAGTAAAGCAAAAGACAGAGCTCTGTTCCAGCAGAGAGCTGAAGGATGAGGAGATGCTGCTAGAAGGTGCTAGATCCACACCAAGAAGCACGAGAAGCACGTGCTGTCCTCCAGCATGAGCAGCCTCCAATGCAGACCCTCACCGAGCCGGCCCTGAGGCCAGAGGCTTCTGCCAGGGACTTGAGACCAAGGGCATTCGACACCCAGGAGTTCATTCAGCCCAGGTCACCCCACTGTGCCTCCGGGCGCTGGGGCCACAGCCACACTATTTTATAAATAAGGTGAAAGAGTTATTGCCTGAAAATATAGTTTGTGGATGGAGGAGGAAATAATATTTCTTACCACCCCACTGGAACTCAGTGCTTAGAGCTAATTGAAGTACGAACAAACAAAAGAACTCTTGCCAAATACTGGCATGTGTTAATATTGAAGGTAAATTCTTCAGTTCCACCTTAATCAAATCCATGAACATAATCCAGTCTTACCAAGACACTTAAAGGGACACTTACGCAATTTAGATGGAAAGAATTTTTCCAGGCATTTCATCCATTTACCTTGCCAACCTTCTGAAGAAAACATTCTGAATCTTATAGCAGTAGAGCACACTCTAGTGGTGGTGAAGGAAAGTGGACGCTTCCGAATGGCTCCATTTCTCCGTGGCCAGGGAGCACCAGATAAATAAATATTCCTTGTCCGGGCAAAGGTTAGCTAGCCTTGCCTCAAAACAGCAAAGGAAATTAATATAACATCATACAAGGACTCTGAGCCTTATAATTCTCCACTAAGAATAAGTCAAGTTCTGTTTTACTCAATGTTCAATGTCAAGGGCAAACAAACAAGAATCATTAAAAATCTTCAAACAATCTAAAATAACATCCTACCCGGCCGATAAGGTTTTAGGAAAGCTTTTGATTTTTCGTTTCTTCTTAAATCCACGCCACATCCAGACTTTCTCCTTGGAGATTCTGTTTAAAGAAGGGAGAGGAAGCAGATAATAGATATAATACCTAAAACAAACTCCCTTCAGCCATGACAGTGTTATTACAAACTTGAGTGAGTGCCATTGTTGCATCTAAATAAAAACAATGGACCAGAACCAACTTTACATAGGGAAACATCATTCAATTTTTTGCAAGCCTTGGTTTAGACTTCCCTCTGGTTTATCAAGTGATGGTTAACATAAATAAGAATGCTTGTCTTTGCTTAAAGATGGCACTCCTATGAAAGCACACGTACACATTTAACCAAGTAAAAATGTTGCCATCTTTTGAGTATGTGTCTCCAAACTGAAGGAAATATATCCACTTGGTTTGAAATGTAAATTATACTCTTAAAATCTAACTAACACAAACTGGAAGAAAAAAAAAAAAAACACCCAACAACACACACGTAAAAAAATAAAAAAACTTTTTTTTTTTTAAAGCTAGAAGCTTTGTGTTCTATTGTGTTTAGACTTAAAATATGGAACTATTTAGAAAGAATTAAAGAGATTATGTTTATTTGATTTCAAGTTATCTCAGCAAGAAACACATTTTTCATACCTCTTTGGAAGAACAGCAGGTCAAATGACACATTTGTGAGTGACTGTTTGAAATATTTCAGCCACGCCGCAGGGTCCACCTGACCTGAGCACCATAGATTGAGGGAACAAAGACTTGTGTTTTAAATGTTCCTTTAAGAGCCTTTCTGGGGAGCTGGGGGTGGGGGGGGGGATGCGGGAAGCTGTCACAGGCCTTGCTTTTTATTTTTATCCTATGACACTAATCATTTTAATTATATTTCTGACCCATGACTTAGGATCATAATTAATTTTCCCAAATGCAAACATTATGTAGCGTAAATCTGCAACTTTTCAGGAATGATACAATTTGTTTCAAAGTCACCCACAATCCTTAAACTCCAGAGTTTCCCAATATCTGCAAATTCATTCCTCCCAAAATCCGAGTGGATTTTGTTTTTGAATCTGTTCAGGAGTAAAGGCAGGTCTTTATTCTTCATGCCTAAAACAAAAAGCAGAACAGGTTTGTAAAAGAGGAGATCTACTAGGACCTAAGAAAGCGACTCACTTGAATAAAAATCATACATTCATGTAAGGTTACATGGGGCTATGGTTTTCTTATTAAATGGGACAAAGAATATTACAAGTGTCTGAAGATCATGCTTGAGAGGACTCCCCTGAACATTTCTGAGAGTAATTATTCCAAACATAGGGCATAACACAACCCCCGTTTAAGGTGTAACTCAATATAAGGGCTTGTGAGTCAAATGTTGAGCCCCTTCGAACTACAAACCTTTGTCTGTGGCCTTATTGAAGAAATTCTCTCTTCTCCATTTAAAGGGATAGATTGCCAAGGCCTAAATAAAACGCCGGGACCTAAACCGAAACGGTCTGACCTCGCTGCCACACCTGATACTTCCAATACCGATTTCCTCCGAGCTCCCCTTTCTTCACCTCCTTTGCCCCAGGCTTTCATAAGCCAGAGAGAGAAAAATGAATTTCACTTCCCAAATGCTACAATTGCTGGTGCAGAACGTAACTAAATATCAACAGCTGTGCCAGGGCACCTGGCGGGAAACCTGACAAAAGACTTAGTTGTGAACGAGATCCTGGTTCTCTTTTCGTCCTGGTTTCATGTCCTTTAAGAAGGGCAGGGAGAATTGCAACTATGCTCTTAAAACAAAAAGTGTGTGCCAATGGGGGAAATTCTGAGGAAAAAGAGAATAAAACAGATGTTCCTAAAGCAACAACTTATGGGGCATAAGTAGCCAAGATTGCTCATGACCACTGCCTCCGAACTGTAATATATCAATATATCACTTCCCAGATTCTGAACCACTAAGTCCGGGGGAGGGGGGACTGAGATTCTGCATTTCTGGAATGCTCCCACAGGATGTTGGTGCAGATGGTCTCAGGATCACCTTAAGAATTATTTTTTTCATCTTTATTTATTTATTTTGAGAGAGGGTGAGGACACGCTCATGTGCATGCGCACTCTGGAAGGGCAGAGAGAATCCCAAGCAGGCTCTGTGCTGTCAGTGCAGAGCCTGATGCAGGGCTCGAACTTACAAACTGCTGGAACATGCCCTGAGCCAAAATCAAGAGTTGGATGCTTAACCAACTAAGCCACCCAGGTACCCCAAGAACCACTTTTTATTTACTTATTTATTTTTTTATATATTTTTTTAATGTTTATTTTTGAGAGAGAGAGGCAGAGCGTGAGTGAGGGAGGGGCAGAGAGAGAGAGAGGGAGACAGCAGTTTCTAACATTTGACTCACAAGCCCTTATACTGAGTGACACCTTAATCCAAAGCAGGTTCCAGGTTCTGAGTTGTCAGCACAGGGCCTAATGCAGGGCTCCAACCCATGACTGTCAGATCATGACCTGAATCGAAGTCGGATGCTTAATCCATTGAGCCACCCAGGCGCCCAGAGGACCACCTTTTAAATAAAAAGGGGTTAGAGCAATTCTCTGCCTTTCAAATAATCTCCCCCAACCTCATACTACGATCCCAAAGCGGTTTCATTTAATATTTACTACTCAGCTCAATGAAAGATTTCCTAAAGACAGGCGTTGTGTTCTCTCTCTCCCTGGTATATCCCTTAGAACCTAGCATGGCACCATTATCAGAATAAGAGACATGAACTACTAACAAACAGTAAGAGAGGCAAACATTTTTCAGAGGTAACTGCAGGTTCCAAGGCAATTACGTGACATTGGCGGGGTCTCCCTTCATGTCTTTATAATCTCTCATGAAGACTGTTTGAGAAGATAATCTCTGGTCTCTTTCCACCTCTCTTTTCAGAGGTTGAAATGATGGTACTGTCCTTCCAGAACATATAGCAGGAAAGGATTGGGTTTGGGGGCCGGCAGATGGGATGGATCCTCTGTGACCTTGATTTAGCCATGAGGCTTAGTTTACGCCTCAAAAAGAGAGGAGCATGTCTACCTGCAAGTTAATTTTAAGGATTAGAAAGGATCCACATAAAACACCCAGCACAGTGCCTGAGAATAGTAGTTGCTCAATAAATATTGGGTGCAATCAACTCTCCTTCATCTGGGCTTGGCCTAACCCAGGGATTTTCAACCAAGAGCTGCACATTAAAATCATCTGGGGGAACTTAAAAAAAAAAAATCCTGATCTGCCCCTCCAGGCCACAGCCCAACCCAGTGAATGATAATCTCTGAGCCAGTGAGTGGAGGCTATTTTTAAAGCCCCCAGGTGGGTCCGGCATTCAGCATGGGCTGGGAACCACTGGTCTAAGCGTAAGGAGCAGTCACTTCTTTTGGCCTAGTAACTGGCACCAGCTAATTAGCCTCCTCCAGGGGTGGTGGGGAAGGAAGGGGGAGGGAAACAGACTTCCCACCTCTCTCCTGTGCACACCCTTCAGGCTCCTGCCAGGACGACAATCTGCCAGCCCTCTGTGCTAATCAGTTTCTTCCTAGTTAGTGATCTGCCCTGGGGACAGTATCGCAGCACAGCGCCCTCCCTCTATCCCATCCCACCCCTCTGGATATTTGAGCCTGGACTACTTTGTTTATTTGTAATTTGTGGTTATCTACCTTCTCCTTAAGCCAGTATGATTATTTTATTACTGTCACTCACATTCTCTGGGGTTTCACCAACAGTAACATCAAATGGGGTCACATGAATAAAATAGCCACCAGAAAAACTCACCCCAATATTCAGCCCCTGGAGACCTCACCCACAAGCATGTCTTATGGGTCCTGGGGGTGGGGGGGCTCCCACGTGTTCTTGAACAAAACCAGTCAACTATCATCCTGGTTCTGTCACATCATAGCCATGAAATCAAACTACCTCAAAGGATAGTGAATAGTAAATAAATAATATGCATAAGTTACCTTAGCCTACTGTTTGGAGCAAGGTGTGTTTTCAATAAATGTTAGGATTTTTGTAATTAGTAGGTGGACCCTTGTCAGGTACTATCGCCTTTCCTAGGCACCACTGCTTTTTTCTGATGCTACTATTTTTTCCCCATCATATTGCTCCCTCACGGTGGTCCTACCATTGTCTGAGACGGCACGGGGATTTGCAGCAAAGTTGGACAGAGTCCTACCCTTATGGGAGACACATTCTGTTCCCCAGGTTCCAGGCTGTATTGCTTGGGCCTCGAGGTCTCACTAAGATTTGCCTTTCTTCCTTTTCTTTTCCTGACTTCGACATAAGTTCTTACCTTGTACTCAGCAGCGTTCTGGCCTTTGTTCCTGGAATGTTGCCCCTAGGTCAGCTCTCTGGCTTGGTATCTCTTTCACAGTGGGCCAGCTGCACTGGGTCATTAGACATAGCTGAGTTTCTGCAGGAAACCCAGTTTGGGCCTAAGATGGGACACTGATGTTCTTACCTACCATGAGAGGAAGCAGGCCTTTCAGGGGATACTTGTTTGCACAGAGCCATCCACATCCTGTTTGCTCCTAAATGATGAACAGTTGCTGTGCACCTATCATTCGGTGGGTGGTGGACACCAGACCCAGTCCTGCTCTCATGATGTTAAGTTTGAGAAGATACAGGATCTGCAGGAAGGAGTAATTCACACACTCCTGGTTGCATTTAAATAAGGGCTAATTAAGAGAAACAGATTATAATGGCTATAGAAGATCATAGAGGAAACAGATACTAGGAGTCAGCTTGACGTAGGCTAGTCAAAATGACTCTATAGATGAGATGAATCTAAGAAAATGTTTGAAGAAAGAACAGTGGTGTACCAAGAGGGGGCTGATCAGGATGGTCGGCCCATGGTACAGGCAAAATGAAGGTGCATTGTCTGCAGAGAGTCTAAAAACAATAAAATCTAAAAGTGACTCCACTTTTTATTATCATGGTGCATGAGGAGTTCTAGACAGTAAACGACTGTTCTGGTAGTAGTCCTTTATTGCCTTAGAAATTCTTGCACAACATTGAGCCAGGTGCTGTATGTTTCTCAGAGAAATCAGTAGTCTTTTGTCTTAAGCATTTGACCTTCCATTTCTTCTGTCAAATAAATTAAGACTTGTATTTTAAATCTCCCACTTCATATCATCCCTATGAGTCTGGTACTTTGGGGGTCCTTTCTGGAAAGTGCAGTGTTTTGATAAAAGTTGTTTCATTATCCAATTTATTTTTCAAAATTAAAAAAAAAATTTACTAATTTATTTTTGAGAGAGAGAGTGTGTGCACACACGAGTGGCAGAGGACGGGGAGGGGGAGAGAGAGAGAGAGAGAGAGAAAGAGAAAGAGAAAGAAAGAGAAAGAGAAAGAGAAAGAGAAAGAGAAAAAGAAAGAGAAAAAGAGAGAATCTCAGACAGGCTGCATGCTCAGTGTGGATCCCAATGTGGGGCTCAATCTCACAACTGTGAG
Organism: Panthera pardus; assembly: GCF_024362965.1. Lineage (NCBI taxonomy): Eukaryota > Metazoa > Chordata > Mammalia > Carnivora > Felidae > Panthera > Panthera pardus. Next base: position 95,895,156 of record NW_026526810.1, on the reverse strand, counting down.
ATCATGACCTGAGCTGAAACCAAGAGTGGGATGCTTCACCGAGTGAGCCACCCAGGCGCCCCTCATTATCCAATTTAGAATGAAAATGGAACATGAGAGAGGAGATTATGGACATAAATATTATTTGGGGAATGGGCAGTGGGTCTAAAGTCCTAGACTTCTGCCTTCAGCCTTTAGCCTTTATGTTTATGACTTCCCTATGTAAATCTGTTGTTCCATATCCACAGTCAGTCAGCTCTTGGTTTGGTGGAGAGTTGGAATGTTGACCCCATGAAGGCAGGGATCTTTTCTTTGTACTGTTCACTCACACTCCCAAAGCAACAGGATTAGTGCTGAGCCGGAGGAAATGCTCAATAAATATTTGTTGTGTCAGAGAAAAAGAAATAGTTCAAGTATTCCTAATAGAGGTTAAAGGCTTTATTCAGCTGATGCAAATCTGGATCTGAAGACACATTAACTCTCAAAGATGATGCAGTTTGGGAAGGGAGGGGTACACAACCTTCTGGTCTGACCCAGGTTGCAATTTTCTTTATCTCTAACTGCTGCAATATTTGCCTTGCAGCAAACAGTTGGAGGTTGCTCTGGGTTTTCGTGACTCTTGCTAGAGATCACTGGATCAATCTCATCCCAGGAAATGTCAGAACAGTTCTTCCAAACACCATATTTGTAAGCTTTGAGGTTGTCTGTTAATCAAGGTTCATGGGAGGTGAGGTAAAAAAAAAAAAAAAAAAATGTGGGGGGGGATTGGGGAGAGAAAATAAAAGGGAAAAATAAAGAGAAAGGAGGCAAGGATTGAAGCAAAGAGAATGAGGTCTATTTTCATCTTTTTATAGTTGAATGAATGAGTGGGCAAATTACCTTTTCTCCCCACTCAGTCATACATCTGCCCTTGGAAAATTGCTAGAAATACTTAAGTCATGTTAATTTTTTTGGATACACACACATATCCAAAGAAGTTGCTGCAGAACATCCCCCCTACGAGCTCTGATCTCACACAGGAGATTTGCTTACTGCGTTAGTTTCCAAAGCTTCTGTTTTAGCAGTCATGGTGAATTAAAGTCAGATTCACCAGAGGCATTTTAACATTTCTTGAGCGATGAGATCAGGACTTGGGATCCCCACTGAACACTTCAAACGTATAGCTGAGCGAGAGCAAATCAGCCAAGTTCTACCAAGTTTTAAATCCAGTCATCCTGTGCTTGTATGTAACTTTGATCTGTTCTGGGAACGCAGCCTCCTCTTCTAATCTGGGCACATCATCTTGGAAATGTGTGTTCTGTTCCTAAGAGACGCTGAGAAAGAAGGTGTTGTAAATAGGTCAGGGGGGAGACTATCATTGCCCCTGGGGACAGTACCTCAAAGGCACTGCTGATGTTAGATCGCTATTGTCACCTTTAATAGGAAAGTTTCTTTCTTTCTTTCTTTCTTTTTTTAAGTTTATTTATTTATTTTGAAAGGGAGAGAGAGAGACAGAGAGTGGGAGGGGCAGAGAGAGAGGGAGAGAGAGAGAGAATCCCAAGCAGGCTCTGCACTATCAGGGCAGAGTCTGATTGGGGAGCTTGATCCCACCAACCGTGAGATCCTGACCTGAGCCAAAGTCAAGAGACAGAGGCTTAATTGACTGAGCCACCCAGGCGTCCCAGGAAACATTCTTAATGTAGTTTCCAAAGCTAATTGATTTATAATTAGGGCTGAGCTTGAATTTGGAATGGGAGGTGGGGAGAGATCAGGCAAAATACTAAAACCACATCATCCTTTTTTTTTTTTCCAAAGAGCTTGTTGAACTGAATGAATCTTTACCACTTGTAAATCTGCCATTCAGTGGTGTTGGAGTCAGCTCACAAGAGCCAATTGTGAGCATCTCTCTCCCATTTCATAATCCATGATGTTAGGTTGGTAGCTTTAAATTAGCCACAGTGGGGATATTTTTGGAAATTGCAAAAACTACAGATCAAGCTCTCCCAGTCCAAGAACTGTTTGTTTTTTTGTTTTCTGTTTTTGTTTTGTTTTACCAGCACACCACGGCCCCTATCCATCTTTCATGAGCCAGCTTAATACCCATTTCTTCATAAAGCTTCAAATGACTACTCCAACCTAACAATGATTTCCTGCTTGCCACAAGCAGAGAGCATTTATATGACCTGTTCTACTTATTTGACACTTTAAGCAATATGTTGTGGCTTAGATTGTCGATTTTGTGTTATTTTAAGATGCCACCATTTACCCTTTAATATTCTTCATGTAGATTGTAAATTCCATGAGAGCAGGAACGAAGTACTATGCATGCATGGTAGGTATGCCATGGGTTTTGCCAGAATGGAAACCAATGGCAGGAGCTCAAAATGAAATGGGTTAAAGACATGAGTGATAACTGGGTGTCGGAAAATCCTAGGCAATTGGATAGGAATGACATAACATTTTGAAATATGTAAAATTATATCTTCAGAAAATAATTTAAATTAACCATGTATGTAGCTGTATGTGATGCCACTTCCAATTTGTTGATAATTGAACTGCTTATGGTTTTTGGAGACGTCGGCATGCTTTTTGTGCTAATTACAGCACAGTTCAGTTGTGGGATCTGAACACTGATGCGCTGTTTGCTCGTGGCAGACATTTCCTTCAGCACTGCAGTTGGACACAGCCAAAGGCAGAGAAGCAAAATATGTCACAAGTTACCTTCTTTTTAATCTGCTGTCTCACTAATCAGTTCTTAAATGGCCATCAATCTTTCCTCTGTTACTAATCGAAGAAGTGATGTAAGTTATAATCTGCCTTCCCTACCCAACATCACATATAGTCATGATTTCTACTAAATATTTTTGGGGTCAAGATATATCTTAATACCAAGAAATAAAGCCCCATACCTAATGTTCTGGTAATGGATACATATGTTTTTAAATATTTGTTTTAATACTAATGTCAGATTATTTAGGGCCTAATCCATCCTGTTGACTGGACCTGATATAAGTGGAAGGATAAAGATTTCTATCCCTACATTAATACATTTTATGTGTTGCAAAGCCATTTTTTCTCCACTAAAACATAAGGTCATGAACTAATAGAATCCTCACTTTCTGAGGGTTTCATGTGGCTTAAAAAAATGGTTTTAGAAAAGATTAATCCACAGAATAGGCTTCTACAAGTACTGGGTAAATAAGACATTTGAGTTTTGTGAAATGTTGCTCTCAGACCAAGTCTGCTCTTGAAAACGTTTATGTTAAATGGCGTAGAAGTAAATGTTAAGAAGCACTCTGCTAAAAGCTATTCATATAAATGTGCTCTCAAAGATTAAAATTAAGTGATTTGTGGCAATCTCCCCCCAAAAAAACAAAGAAAAAGACTAAAAGGGAAGAGTTTTGGGTCTCTTCATATCCTCTCTCCCTCTTTCCTTATGGTCATTAATAGTTGTAATGCTCTATGATTTATTGTGACAGGGTTTCGTTGTTTGGTTCATTTTTCCCTCTATCATGTGAGTCTTCTCTAGGCATCTATTTTTGCATCAGTAAATGACAATTTTATGGATTAAAAAAAAAGCGGGACAATATAATTGTATAATATAATTAGCACCCGGTTTCTAAAAAATAAGATGGTCTCCTCTCCTTTATGTTCAGTTATTGACAACCTTCTGCCTCATGCCAAAGAGAATTTTCTCTTTTTTTCTTTTTGTCCTAGTTTCCAGGGTTCTACTGCATTCTACTGATTTTGTGCTTTTCCAGAATAGCTCCTTTACTCTTTTTTGCCCATTGGGGTAGAATGGGATGAAGACATGGGGAGACTGTTTGAGCCAGGTGACCTGACCCTGTTTCACCACCTGTCCTTCCTATTTGTTGCTCAGGCTCCTGGCTGCTGATTCAGGACTCACAGCCTTAGACTACATACAGAGTCCATCTCCCAAGAAACCCTGGGAGCAGCAGTCTCTTTGTTTGGTATATTTGCTCTGACTTGTACCAGGATGAATATATTGCAAACTTAGCATCCCGAGTAAGAAAAGGCTACTGTGGAAACATTACCAGAGCTGTGACAAGTTTCAGGTGCCTAAGAAATTATATTTGCCCAGCAGGAAGTAGTAACCAGTGGGTTTTAGTTTTCAAAGAAAAGGAATCCCTTTAAAATTTCAAAGGAGCTTTCCCCAATGAAACAATGAGATATGCTTGATTTATCCAAGTAGCTTGGGATCGTCACTGTCACTGAGTTATTTAGAACAAGTTTTCCTGTTCTGCCCCTGTGGCATCTCTTAGCTATTCCTTCGTCTCTATTCCCATTTCTGGGGCATTTTCTTGCCTCTGCTGTTATTGGGCCATCTGTTTCCAGTCTTGCCACGTTCAAAGCCATCTTCCACATAGCTACCTGAGGGGTCTCCCTCATACAGAAATTGTGCTATGTCATTCCACTTTGTAAAACTCTTCAACATTTAAGTCCTAGCTCCTTAAATGGCAATCCATTCTACAATGGAAAGTAGAAAGCATCCCTGGGAACTAGCCTGTGATGTTCCCAACTGAACACAACCTGCGCTCACAGAACAATGATGAGACAGCTTTGCTCCGCGACCATGTCTGAGACAAATGGAGACAAGGAGACTCTCCACACAATAATTAACTATCACCCTTTCCCTGCTGACATGAAAGTTGATGCTAGCCCCACTTCGATCCTTCCATCTCCTGGATAAAATGATTAAACACCCAATTATGGAATCACCCCTGCTCTTCATATGGCTCTCAATACAGAACAGGCCCCCACTTTCTCATACCCTCCTTGGAACCACCCAGAAAGAGCCTGAATCCTGTAATGAGCCCCTCCTGACTCTCTATTACCAGGTTGCCCCTCAGACCTCCTGCTGATGATTCTTTCTTGCTACCACAAGCTAAATGAATTCACCTTTTAGGCCTGGGAGAGGTTATTGATGGTTTGGGGCCATTGGTTTTAACATATTGCTCTCCTCCACGGTATGTCGTGTAGTCACAGCAAGACCACATGTAGTTTCCAATACCTGTCCTTTAGCACATGCTGTTCCTTTGGCTTTTGGGACCTTTTCTCTTTCGCCACATAGAGAACTACCTTACTTTTAGAATCCAAATCACATGTCAACTCATGTGTGAACACTTCCAAAAACCCACACATTTTCCTGGGCCAAGTTCCCATTGTGTTGTGTTAACTCTGAGCCAGATCCTATGTCCACGTTTGTGGACTCCAAGAGAAGACCAGATTCAAGTTCTGGTTTTGGCAATGGATAACCTTGAGAAGTTTACTTATGACTCAAGTCAGGGCCTAACAGGCAGATGTCATTCCCTTGACAAGCTCTATTTAATCATTACTACCCATTGACACTTAAGAAATGACCCTGAAGCCAACTGTGCACAAAGTAACAGTCCTGAGGCATAGAACAATATCTCTTTTCCTTATATGGAGCTTAATAAGACAATGTCCAAGACTGCTAAATAAATCATGTTCATTTCCTTTACTTCTTTGCTTCTGTAGTTTGCAAACTAGGACTTCTCAATTTGATTTATTCTAGAGTATGGTTGTAAAAGATTTATGAAGAATGGTCTCTTAAGACATGGCAGCAGAGGGTCTGAGGATTGGATCCAGGTGTCAATCCTGGGCCACTTGGACAAGCCAGGGGATCTCTATATGGAAATTTATGATAATACCATCTTTCTCTCAGGGTTAATGGGATGGTATGCATAGACTTTCTGAAGCAGCTCTCAACCTGTGATGCACTTTAGCATCACCTAAAGAGCTTTTCAAACATATTTGTGCTGAGGTCCCACCTCCTCTAGATTCTGGAGGGGTCCTGGGCATTGGTAATTTTTTAAAGTTCTGTAGGTCTAACTCACAGTCCAGGCTGAGCATCGCTGATTTAGATCTTGGCAGAAAAGTTCCTCTAAAAACAGAAAACATCTCCCAGCACTGGGGGATGGATAATAGAACAAGCATGGAAATGCAAAACTGCTAAGTGATGCTTGATCAATGATCAAATTGTATGAAGACCCCAAGCACACCTTCACGAGGCCAAGACTCCTCCAAACTAAAAGGAAGTAAATGATGGCTAGATTCACAATGAAATTCAGGCTGCAGAAATTTAAAACATTAACAAATTTGGAAATGTATACTATTGCACAGATCAGGGAATATTGAAATGAAATGGGGCCAGAAGCTAATTATATGGAAATATTTCTATTAGCACATTTCTCCAGAAGGCAAAGCAGAGATTGCAACCAATATATCTATACAAGTGACAAGAATATTAAGTTTTCTTTCATTCCCATAGTATACTACCTTTCTCAGTGTGTATTCTGTCCTAGTTCTTGTGAAGGTGAGAATAATATCAAACTCATTAATTGTCTACATTTTAGATACGATAAGACTTTAGTGGATGGTGTTAATTAAACTACAAAACAACTCCTCTTGCTGTGGTGTGCATTCCAAGTTAAAGCAATTAATTCACTCACTTAAACTGATCAAGATTTAATTACCATCACTCTGTGCAATTACTCCATAATTAAAGTAATTTGGTTCATTCCACTTGCTGACAGTGTCATTGAACAGCCATTCACAGAACCAAAAGAAGTGATAATTAACTTAAAGAATAGCTCAGGGCAGTTTTACACAGACAAGTTCACTGTTAGTTATTCCTAAAATACTTAGAATGAAGTAAGGTGTGGGGTGAAAATCCTGGCAGAATTTTAAAACAAAAATAATGATACAAACAAATGACACTCCAGAGGGTTTTTTTCTTCCCAAAATAAGGTTTCTAGCAATTTAAATATTTGTTGTGGCTATTGTTATAACCTACCCATGAATTAGTGTCATGGGAAAAACAAACAGAACTAGAAAAAAATTAAGCACTTAAATATTGGTTAGGGCTAATCACTGTGGGGGATTAGTGCCTGCTTGGGGGCTGGTAGGTGTGGTACAAAATATACTGGTAAAAAAAAAAAGAACACTCAGGAGTCTCCAGAGAAGAACCAAAAAGGTGTTTCAGGATTACAAACCTCAAGTTTGAAAGAAGTTTTGGGAAACACACACACACACACAAGCCATGGACAGGAAGAGTAGTCTCTATCTATTTGTGGAATCTTTTTTTTTTTTTTTTTTTTTTTTAAATAGAGGAGTTAACTCACTTCTCCAACTATAAAAACATGGGAAGAGTAGCTTAAGAATTGGGCTAGAGCATTACTGGGAAGTGCTAGGATGGAGTACAGGGAATGGGGTTTGTCCAAGATCACAGGTCTAGAGCTGAGTGGGAGAGTTGGGACCAGACCTGAATTAAGGCACACCCAGAGACAGATTATATTGAACTGGACAGATCTGAATTAACTTGAATTTCGGGGAAAGGACCGGATGGAATCTAAAGTAGACTCCTCAAGGGCCACGTGAATCAAAATACATGTGTAATGGCAGCTCTGCTAGGATCTAGCAACATTTGAGAATCATTTCTGAAAGCCCTGCTTCTGAGGTAAATAGTCACAGAGACTGTAGTAGCCTTTCCATTACACTCTGAGGAAAACATGAGCTTTGGAGGGTGGTCCTTTAGACTCTACTGGGTAGGGGGCAGCTTCTCCTGGATCTTGTGCTCAGAGCTGGGGAGAGGGAAAGGGACACTCATCCTTCTGTCCTTTTCTCAACATTATGTTGATACAACTTTGAAATTTCCACCTTGAACAATACATCCCACGGAGCTTGTGAAAGGTGCCAAGAGTGAGGCGGGCGTCCTTTCAGGCGCAGTCGCCTTGGGTTGTCCGCACTGGGGGGTGTGGCCCCGGAACTGAGCCCTCTAGGGAGGCCCCGCCCATGTCTTTGCCATTATACCCACAAGGAAATTAGTTGAACTAAACAGCTCCCTTCAAATACTGAAAACTAGGAAGCAAGGAGACAACCAAGATCACAGATCTAGGTGGTGGCCAGACCTGGAGCTGGAATTCTTATCTCAAGTCCGCCTAGACTACGCTCTGTCACTGGACAATGACTAATGCAAACTGTACATAAGGGACTGCCTATTAATGAAACCCTTGTGTATTTCTCCATTCACAACAGGTCTGTGTATATTTAGAAAATTTACCCTGAGAGCCTTGCCTCCTAAAAAAATTCCTTCAGAAATCCTTTTCTGTCCTGATATTATGTCCTGATATCTGTCCTGATATCTAAAATATCAGGTGTGTGGTGTTAAAATATCCTTCAAAGGATAAGACATATACCCTCTGAAGATTTTTACTCACAAATTAGTAAGTCATCTATATATTTTTTTATTAAATTTTTTTTTTAATCTTTATTTATTTTTGAGAGAGAGACAGAGTGTGGGTGGCAGAGGAACAGAGAGAGGGAGACACAGAATCTGAGGCAGGCTCCAGGCTCTGAGCTGTCAGCACAGAGCCTGATGCGGGCTCGAACCCAGGAACCTCAAGATGATGATCCGAGCAGAAGTCAGATGCTTAACCAATTGAGCCACCCAGGCACCCCTTTTTTTACCATTTAAATGTGGCTACCAGTGAATTTAAAACTATGTATGTGGTTTGCATCATATTTCTATGGGACAGCACCTCTCTCGAATGTTGGCAAAAGACTTTAATAAAGTGGAAAATGGTGGAAATTTTAAATGAGAAGATAAAGGAATCCAGGAAGGGAATGATATGGCCACCTGAGTACATCTATGTACATTTTAGGAAAAAGTCTGTAAAACTTATTAAAGGTATGAGTATACAGGGGTGCATGGAGGGCTCAGGTGGTTAAGTGTCCGGCTTCCACTTGGGTCATGATCTCTGCACTGATAGCCTGAGCCCACTTTGGATTCTCTGTCTCTGTCTCTGTCTCTGTCTCTCTCTCTCACGCACGCTCCCTTGCTTGCACTTTCTCTCTCTCTCAAAAATAAAGAAACTTAAAAAAAAACCCAACTATTAAGAAAATGAAGTATAGGTATACAGAATATTTTTGTTAAATGCCCATTAAGATCTTGCAGATGGAATATACCTCATTAGTGCAACAAGTAGTTATTGAGTGCCACCTATCGTGTTTGACACTGGGGTTCAAAAGCTTTACTCTTCTGCTTATATCTCATCATCCAGAACTGGTCACTAATCACCACAAAGGATAATGGGATTACCAGAGATCTGGGGGGAAGAGTCTACCTTTCCTGAAATCAAAGAATCTGTGCCTGTTACCTGAACAGAATCTGGGTTCTTAAAGCAGGGACTAAATGTGACAATTGCTGTGTGCCACGATGTCCAGGTTAAAAAATGAGCAGATTCACAGCACTGGACATTAGGTACTCCTTAAATTAATAATTAAAAATACCAACTAAAAAAATCATTCAGGCTTATTCACCCTTGTTCATCATCTTCCCCAAATCTTCAACCACAGACATCATTTTGCTGACATGGGATTCTAACAACATGCATTTCATTTAGAGTTAAGTTAGAGGGAAAAATGGTTTCAAATTGGAAAAGATACCTAGAAACATATGGCTGTTTTTTCTTTTTATTATTTTTTAATACCAAGGAAATGGGTATAACTTAGCACAGATTTTTTTTTTTTTTAATTGGAAGGGGGAAGGGAAGATAGGGAAGCTCAAAGCTTTTCTAAAATATAGGATTTTCTTGGATGGAGTATACTTAAAATTATATTGGTAAGGATGTATAATAAGTCACCACAAAGTCTCATCTTCCTGTGTTGACTGACTCAATTATGTAGCTCCTTTCAGCCTGGATTATAGTACAGATTTATATCATTAAACACGTGTCCATACGTACACAAGCCCATCTTTTTAAGGCTTCTAAGAAGGCATTTTCAAATATAGAAAAGAGAGAGGATTCCACTGAATCGATTCAATAAACTTTCTTACACAAGAACGAAGCACGTTTAGTAATAGGTGGATGTGGACATAATTCATACTAACCTTGCACATTTAATACCATTAATTTGTCAAAACTAATAATATTAATTCATTCAAAAATGAGATTAAGCACAGGCACCCCTTGCAGCCATAATCCGTGACTGATGGCCCTGTGACACGGACAGCACAGCGCCTCCAGCAGAGTGAGCAGCGCACGTGTGGCAGAAGCCAATGGGAAGCCATCTAGTGTCTCCTGCCTTCCGTTGGAAGCATCTTAAAAAACAATTGCTTGTCTCTCTGCACTCCTTGAGTGTTATATTTTAACAGCCAAACCAACGATTTATATTTAATGACAACAGGGCAGGGTCACACAATTATTTTTCTAAACAGCATTTAATGGAAATCAGCAGGTATGAAGAGTCCAACCAGGCTCTCAAAATGATGGTCGCTGCAGTTGACTTTCTTCCTGACTATGGGCATCACTAAGTGTAGCTGACCAAGAATAGTGCAACCATGCTACAGGGTGTCACTCTGAATTATGAAGGACACCTATTTGTCCCTTCTCTTAGTTCCCTCTCTTGCTCCTTTGCAATATATGTAACACTCCATACTTACTTGTCTCCGGTCTTTTCCCTACTTTTATTTATTCTGTAAACATTTCCTGCACACCTACTATGAATGAGCAGCTCTACAAGAGCCAGGCATTCGTAGGAAATGGTAGTCTTTCCCCTGGAGGTCTTTGCCTATTGAGAGCTACTGTGGTCCTTGGATAAGAGCATACAGACATGTTGGAGTCAGGCAGATCCAGCATCTAGTTCTGGCTGGAATTAAAATAACTAGCTGTGTGGGGGTGCCTGGGTGGCCCAGTCGGTTAAGCGTCCGACTTTGGCTCTGGTCATGATCTCACGCCTTGTGAGTTCGAGCCCTGCGTCGGGCTCTGTGCTGACAGCTCAGAGCCTGGGACCTCTGCAGATTCTGTGTCTTTCTCTCTCTCTGCCCCTTCCCGCTCACACTTTGTCTCTCTCTGTCTCTCAAAAGTAAATAAACATTAAAAAAAATTAAAAAAAAAAAAACTAGCTGTGTGATCTTGGACAAATTACTTAGCCTCTCTGAGCTTCATTTCCTCCTCCATAAAATGGAGATAACTACCTAAATGCTTACAACATTGTCATGAGAATAAACTGAAAAAAAAAAGAAAAGGTATGTAAGACAATTAGTACAATGGATGGCAAATGGTTATTATTTTAAAAAGATAGCTAATGTTGTTTTTATTATTGTATAACTTACCCAGCAAAGGACCTGTGTGAGGTAGATATTCAATAAATATTTAGTCCCTTCCTCCTTCATTTAAGATGCTAATTTCTCAGCACTGGCACATTCTCTCTTCTGTGCCTCCCTGCCTCCCTGGCAAGATTCCTCTTCCTTCACTCTTGCACCTTTTGTTTAAGGCACCAGTGTTTTGGGAAAAAAAAACCCTGAAATTTCTCCAGGCTGAAAAATGTGGGTAAATAACTGATAAGGATGATGGAACTCTAACAAAAGTTTAGTCACCAGCCTGTGGGTAGGGGAGCCTGCTGCTTTTATTCAGTGCCAGGTATGGGCGACACCAAGATGTCTCTCCCCTCTGGTTCTCATCACCAGCAGGGTTAGTAGAAATAGCATACTCTTACGATAAAAAAAAAAATGCCCCCCAACAAATAAACAAAAAAACCTTTGGGGTTCCATACTCCACAGCAGGCATTTACTAATGTGTTTTTCCAATCAGAGACAATTTTCTCGCTAGGATTAATTACTGTGATAAATGTAAGAGTTAAAAATAAGCATGTGATAGACCAGTGGCTCTATTTACATGTCCTGGGTAAGTATATAATATCGATTTTCTCGCTTCATCCTTCTAAAACTCCAGGAGGTAGGTAACTTATTATCTGCATTTTACAGATGAGAACACTGAGGCCAGAGAGGCTACGCACCTGAACTAATTGATAGAGCCAGGATTTACGGCTCCTTCTGACTGAACGCAGCAATGACTGTTCCTTACCCTCTTCTCTAGGAGCCATCTTTGCCAAACTGAGCCTCCATAAACTATAATGAAGTGAAATGCAATTTTCATTTTATTATGTGTTTACAGATATGCTTTTTCTTTACAGCCACTTTGACCGATAACGCAAATCACACAAATAAATCTGTTGGGAGCAGCTGGTGACTCACGGCTATCTTTCATGTCTAGCGTGGCTGACAATAAGCTGTGCTTGGCCCATGAGGGAGGACTTGGGGCTTCATTGTGTGCCACAAGGCAGTGTCCGACATTGCAACGTGTGGTTTTCCTTTCATAGGTTCAATCCAGTCTCTATTTCTTTTCTTTTCTTTTTTTTTTTTCGAGGTAGGAATTAGGGACAAGTCAAGGCAAGTGGAGAGCCAGCTTCCATAAAGATACCATAGAATGAAGGTGCTGGATTTGTCTGGAAATAATTTGGAATGGGGATTAATGAGACAAGGAGGCCGAAGATTAAAATGAAAAGGTCTATTGGGCCTGATTGTTAACAGTCTTGATTGTCAGGTTTCAGGGATTTGGGGGTTGCTTGGTAGCAGTGAAGAGCAGTTGGAGATGTTTAAGACGAAAAAGTCATTAATGAACTCTGAGATTTGGACCGCCTGGGTCGCAGAGCAGAGGACAGAGGGAAGGTAGAGGGCCTGGAGACAGGGAGACCTATTGAAACAGGAGTCTGATGGCTCACCTTAGACACTCTGAAGACCTGGATGAAAGCTTGGGCAAAGGGCACGGAGAAGGGATATATATGTATATGTTCAAAAGATGCTTTGCAAGTAGTATGTTGGGGGAGGGGACAGCAGCCCATTGATTGCTGTATACAGGTGGTGGATCAGGAAGAAGGTTCAAGGATAGCTCAGGGTCTCTAGACTGGAGATCACAATCAGATTTCATCTCCAATGTTCAGAGGATTCAGAGGTGGAGAGCTGGCTCAGTGATCTTGCCACAGGCGCAGGAAAAGCCAGGGCAGCTGGGTATTTATCATCCTTTTCAGACTAAATGAGTGGTTTGCCATGGAGTAGCCCTTTATCTTTGAAGTGAAGTCATGTTATTGTCCAATAATGATGATTTTGTCGGTCACCTTCAGCATGAGCACTAAAGATCAGAACATGCAACAAAATAATACAGAACCCACGCGTAATCAGCTGCGAGGCTGAGCTAAAAGATTAGCATCGTGGAATACCAAAAACATTAACAGAATAAGAAAATGCATTTACAGACAAGGGTACAAGATAACTTTTTCAGGTAATGTAAATGTGAGAAAGCTAATAGAGGAGTCCAAATTCCTCCAGATGTTTTTGAAAAATTGACTCGAAAACTCTCTTTAAAAGTATAGACCCATGCTATTGTTTTGCTCACCTCCTCTTTACCTCATTGCGGGGGGAGAGAGAACCTTGCCCTAGGGTTCTGGAGAGAGCGGAATACGTGACACTGGACAGAACAGAGGATATTTACCGCAGTTTATTAGACCCACATACATACAGCTTGGGGGAGGGGGATACCACATACCATACGGAACCACATAGGGATTGCACCGGGGAGCAGAGGGAAGCAGCAGGGGCTGTGGGAGGAGCTTCATAGTAGCAAGAAGGTGAGGTGACTTCCGGTTCCCAGAGGAGGATGTGATTGGCTTGTTGAGGACCAGGTGGAGCGCAGCTGGTGTGGCTGCCGGGGCAACTAGCTTTGGGAGCCTTTCCCACTGGGTGGCAAGAGCAGGGGAACTCCCACTCAGGACTTGGGGGCCCCCATGAGGCTCAAAGACGTCAAGGCAGCACATGAAATGTTAGGACTTAGAACATAGCTATCTAGTACGCTAGCCACTGGCCACATGTAGCTATTGAACATCTGAAATGTGGCTGATCTGAGCTGAGATGTGTTGTAAGTGTAAAATACACACCAGATGTTAAGGACTGAATACAAAAAAAGAATGTAAAACTATCTCATTTTTTGTTATTGATTGTATGTTGGAATGACAGTAATGTGGGTGTATTTTAGGGTTAAGTAAAATATATTACTGAAATTCATTTTACCTGGGTCTTTTGACTTTCATTTCAATGGGACTACTGCAAAGCTTAAAATTACATGTATGTTTCCCGTTAGTGGTTCAGATTATGCTCCTGTGGAAGAACACCAGCCTAGTGCTTCCTGTAGACAACTGAGAAACTTGATATATCTAGGAATAGCTGACTGACATCTCCGTGGTATGGAAAACTCCTACTTAACTGACCGTAAGATTTATTTTGGCCATTTATTCTGGTTATCACTCCTCAAACGGGTCCCCTAACAAGCAGGTGTTTTTGGTTTGGTTTGGGTTGATTTGGTTTGGTGTAGCCCTGATGAAATTTCAACCATCATTGACTAGCATTCTAAATGTGCTTATCTGAAGTTACTGAGCCCAACTGTAGCAAAGCAATGGAAGGGTCTGGGAGAGGGTAAGAAGGCCAGTGTCTTGATACTGGGATGTACATCACAGAGGATGCTCTAAACCGTCACACAGGATTTATTTTTAAGCCCCTCATATTGGTTGTGCTGGACCAATATATCAACAGGCTTCAAGGAAAACTAATTTATACAGGCTTAAAAACATGAGCAACAACTGATCATTTTGGCCACAAAATTGAAACCAGGAAGCCAACGCGTATCACGCTACATAAATCAGAATTAGGGTGATTTCACATATTCAGGAAATAAGAAAGAAGTGCTAACTTTGGAGGCAAAAAGCCTGTGGTCTCCAAAGAATGTTTTTCTGGTTTTTAATTGAAACAAGCTATTAGATGCTAATTTTGCAGTTTGCTGGTCAGGAATAAAATGCAGCCAAGGGATTTGGTTTCACTATAAAGAAAGCAACAGTTTGCTCTCCAAGTGTTAAAAATAGCTAGTATGCATTAGCAACAAGCCAGAAAAATCTCCTAAACTAAGGCCAAAGGGACACAGTTTTTGGATATTGACTATTTATAAGCCCTCCTGCTAAGGTAAGGGTCCTCATAAAGCTGAGTTCAATCAGCCGGTTCTACCCCAATATGACCTCAGCATCTTGCCCAGAAGACAGTCCTCATCTCAGGGAAAGCCTGGCTCCGCTTTGCCAAAGTTTTGCCACAGAAAAAGAAATACTTCAATCTTACTAATAAATAATAATAATAATAATAATAATAATAATAATAGCCTTACTGTGAGTCAGGCATTGTGATAGGAATTATACATATACTAACTAGGCTTTACAGCAAATCGTCACAGTTGGTGTTTTCCATGCCTGTTTTGCAGATAAGGAAATGAAGCTCAGAGACATTAGTTTATCAGTCAGAGGTACCTTGGCTACAAATAGTAGAATATCTGACAACTGGTGGTTTAAGCAAGTTGGAGTTCACTGGGTTCATGCAACAAGACGTCATGGGGAGGCAGTCTAGGGTCCCTGTACTGTCTCAAAATTCCCAGGGACCCAGGCTCTTTGTCTTTCCACTCTGCCACTCAGAGTGTGTTGGCTTGTGTCCTTGGATTCATCATTGCCACATGGGTGCTAGAACTCTGGCAGGAAGAAGGGACAAGAAGGGCAGAGGGGCAAAGGACCCTGCCAGCTGAGGCTGCCTTTCCTAATAAGTTTCACCAGAATTCACATCCATATCCAACCATCTCATGTCTCATGGCCACCTCTATCTGCATGAATGTCCAAGAAACAGCATTTTTATCTGAACAAAGTTCCCAAAGTGGGATTCTTTTAGCAAGGATAAGGGGAGAACAATTAGGCAAGTAACTATATTGTCTATCACTTTGAGATTGGATCGTAGGGTGACCCGATTTCAAAACCCATGCATGTGTCTTAAATACTTCGCATCCTCCTGAGGAACCTCTTATTTTTCATATTCCCTGTGACTGGCACATAGCAGGCATCCGAGGTTTGTTGATGTTAGGCACCCTGTTGAAATCCCAGCAAGGAAAGAAGTTTGGGTATCCCTCAAAATTCCCCATGGATGGTTGTGAATGCACACAATTCACTGTAGTTCAAGTGAACAATATTAACATAGTCTCTGCTTAGGGGAAAAAAAAAAAAGAACAGTGAGGTACACTAAGACTTGCCACTTTTGCTAAGGAATGTTTTTTCTTTTAAAGGTTGGGAGAGCATCTACATGAAAAGATGTTCCCAACAGTTAGATTTAGAAAACAATTCCAAAACTACTCTTGTCTCTTCTATCTAAGCCTTTACTAATAGCCCCAAAGACCTGCCTCAACTCCATTGCATTTAAGTAATAAGCTTTTGGGACTAATCTTCATATTTTGGCTAAAATGTTTTCTCCTTAGGAGACATGGGTTGCTAAGTATATGAAATGAGGAATTGGAAATTAGTAATTGGAAAACACATGAATGATTTACATGAGCTTGTATATACACACACGTGTAGACATAAAACCTGTGGAAGAGAGGGTTTTCAGAGACAGCAGTTGATGAGATAGGACCCTGGAATGCAGAACTCCAGAAGGAACGGAAGAAGCCATCGTGATTATGAATTTCTTCTGGAATGGTGACGCATCCATCACAGGGAAACCCTTCTGGATTAGTCAGACTTGGAGGCAGTCGCACTTACAAATAATCTATCCCACTGCAGATCAAATGTGTGATGGTTTGCCCTGATTCGACATTGTGAACCATGGCCCCTTAGCTGTGAGCTACAGTGATTATCGGGCTCATTTCCTACTTGGTGGTCTGAACTGCTGTCTGTTTAGCATCTATGAGGGATTCAAACTTTGGCCATTCCTTCTTCTCTGTTCCTTTCTGTTGCTTTTCTTTGTGGTAAGTTTCCAGGGGCCCAACTCACATTTTCAGGCCAAGGCACAGTTCAGACTACAGAGCTTCATGTGCTCATGGGGCCGGGCAGGTTTTTAAATTGGCAATCTTCTCAGAGTTGCTAAGGATTAACAAACAAACCCACGAGATCCATTTTATCTGAAATCAGGGCACTTGGTTACAAATATAGTAATCAAATGGATGTAGGTTATAGCTTTTTCCTCAAATAAAATGAGCAGGAAAAAAAAAATTGTTTTACTTTAGACGTTAACCCTTGCAGAAATGTTTGAATTTTATCATATAAATAGCATACTTTTGATTCAACTCTATGGGCTGCTTGGTTGTTAACTGGGAATATCACAGCCATTAGAAGAATATAATTATTGTACTAATTTATGCATGCTGCTCAACTATATTCACTTTTGATATTTGCTTTTGATTTCACCCAAACTATAATATTTTATACTGAAAAGTGCCCACATTATCTTCATATTGGGCATGGGGATGCCATTTTACTTATTTTATAATAAGCTAATACAATTTTATTCCATAGGTTTTTATTTTTGTTTGTTTGCCCTTGCCCCTTTCTTTTGATCGAGGCTTTCCTTCAAATTTTAATTTGAAAATGGCAATGCACAAGACTACAAAAGG
The DNA here is from genome assembly GCF_024362965.1 of Panthera pardus. Lineage (NCBI taxonomy): Eukaryota > Metazoa > Chordata > Mammalia > Carnivora > Felidae > Panthera > Panthera pardus. The sequence continues at coordinate 95,877,853 of NW_026526810.1, read as the reverse complement.
GCTGTTAATCAGAGTTTTGCCTTATCTTCTGGCTTATCAGTTCCAAATTTTCAGTGCAACAAATAGCAGTTTGGGGTGTTTCTTTACGTTGGCATCTGGCTGATGCTTTCCGGAAACAGTCTTTCTGTAGTCAGAACCACACCATCTCAACACACCCTCACCATAATCCTAGGGTGGGCTCAAATGCGACTAGGCTGTGTGAAATGTTTTCATTTCCTATTGACTGGTTGTGTACTTCCCTTGTGTTAATCCCTTGTTAATGGACACTTTCTTTTAGCCAGCTGAGATCGGAGTTGTGTTGTCTTTGTGATTCTAGCAGATTTTATTACTTGGATATCTTTGTTTTCATTATTTTGAGATTTTGGGATTTTGTCTGTTTCATTGATATTGATTCTCTCAGTTAGAGATGGCCCGGCCTCCCACTGCTTCTGTTTGTGTTTGATCTACAAGCAGTGGGAGGGAATCCTCAGGCTGCAAATGTTTTGGTTCTGTGCTTCAACTGGGAAAGGCCTGGTAAGAGCCATTAGCAGCTTTCTCAACTGAAAACAGATGACTGTGGCTTTAAACCTAGGTGGGGGGCTTCTATTTTGTCATTTAAACGACCTCAGGTTATTGCTCTGGGGCTCTCGTTTTAGGGGGCAATATGGAATTTTGAAGAACCCTGGCAATCACTTTCTGAGAAATCCAAAGAAAAATACAGTTTCTTTCTTTGGTTATTAGCTCTGCCTCTATCTAGCTGTGTGACTTTGGGCAATTCATTTCACCTTTCTGAGTTTTACCTTGAAAATGAAGATACTAGCCCTGGTGATCTTCAAGTTCTCCCCTTGATTATTAGATGGAAAAGAAATAACATTTCTTGAGCTATTACTGTATGCTTGGGGTTTAAATATTTTATTCAGGGACACCTGGGTGGCTCAGTCACCTAAGCGTCTGACTTCGGCTCAGGTCATGATCTCACAGTTCGTGGGTTCTGGCCCCACGTCAGGATCTGTGTGCTCAGAGCCTGGAGCCTGCTTCGGATTCTGTCTCCCTCTCTCCCTGCCCCTCCCCTGCTTGTCTTCTCTCTCTCTTTCCCAAAAATAAATAAATGAACATTTTTTAAAAAGTTCCCTGAACATAAAAAATATATATATTGTATTCAAATGACATAGTTATTTCACTTAGCAACCATCTTGTGGTTAAGCATTATTATTCCATTTTGTGGGCGAAATAACTGAGTTAAAATATGGGTACGTGTTCTGTCATCTATCTACGCTGAGACGTAGTTTGCTATATAACTGCTTAGTACGGGAGTATGTACCTTCTCTCCCCATTAGGATTATAAATTCTTGGAGGGGAGAGACCACAACTACCAAACACCTATTCCAGGGCTTGGTTTTAAGGTGACTGTTAAATTCAGTTAACTATAAGTTAACTGAATTACCTTATAAGGTATTATAGGTATAAGGTATTATAGTTATAAGGTAGCTGTCTTATAACTGTAAGGTATAAGACACCCCTTTGGCAGCGGCCCAAGCAAATGGGTCATGACTTTGAAAACGAGCTAGCTGTGTGGTTGCATACAGATCCCAGGCCGAGTTCCGATGGTGGTTACAAGACCTTCAATACCCCTCTACTGGTGAATGTAGCTATTTATTTCCAGAAAGATGTTTCTTTCCACTCAAGATCCCTTTTTAGGTAAACTATGCCTTCATTTATGTATCTGTTAAGAAAGTTTAGGAATTAACTTAAAAAAGAAGTAAATTTTTTAAAACGCTTAAATATCAGCCATCAGTATGGATTTAAAAAAACACTGATATGTTGGCAAAAATATTTTATAACTGCACAATTTAAAAAATGTAATCTAAATTGGCTAGAGGTTTTACAATAGATGCAATAAAAATGCTGTCTCAGAAGAAAGCACTGCTTCTGAGTTTCCCCCTTCATTACCAAATGGCAATCTGGGCTGGATGTCCCTGTCTTTGCAGAGCCAGGACCTAGACGAGAGGTTTTTTACAGGGAGGCAGAGGAACTGATGGGCAGGTACAAGACTGAGACAAGAGAACTGCTTAACTTGGATCCTATTCAAACTGATATTCCCTACAATTTTGTTCAATATGTAGAAAAGCCTTAAGCCTTAAGGTGGGAAGGTTGGGGGACAGCAGCTCCTGGTGTCAACACTTCAGGTCTGGCCCCAAATTTCTTTTTTTTAGAGTTTATTTATTTATTTTGAGGCTGGGGGGAGAGGGATAAAGAGAGGGCAAGAGAGAGAATCCCAAGCAGGCTCCACACTGCCAGCATAGAGCCGGAAGTGGGGCTCGAACTCACAAACAGTGAGATCATGACCTGAGCTGAAATCGAGAATCAGACCCTTAACCAACTGAGCCACCCAGGTGCCCTGGCCCCAAATTTCTTTTTTTTTTTTTTTTCTTTCTGGCCCCAAATTTCTAATTCCCAATGAACAAAACAAAACTCCTGTGGTTAACTGAGCTCCTTCTTCATAGAAGACAATTTGGCAACCATGGATTGCCCCTCAGAGCATGCCTTTTGGGGTTTTAATCATGTTATACTTCAAGCTATTTATCGGAGAATTCCTTCCAACCTGTTGCAATTCTGTCCCTGAAAAGTGTCCTAGTATACTTTTCTCCATCTCCTTCCATTTCTAGAGACAATTTAGCAGGGACTTGAGCACGTGTTTTGTTGAGCCACCCTTCAATTCAGCTTAAGGTCAGGGTGGTGTGGTTTGATGCCCTCCTGCCCCCAACTACCCTTCCACAGACTGACTTGTCAGGATGCTTGAAGACTCTACCATTAGAACTTCTCAGATGATGATGTTGCTGGAGCTGTCATTCTCAACTCTGATGCACATCAGAATCCCTTGAGGAGCTACTAGAAATCCCCAAAGCCCAGGATGTACCTGAAACCAATATCTCAGAATCTCTGGGTTTGACACCAGGCGGTTCTTTTATTTATTTATTTATTTATTTATTTATTTATTTATTTACCTACTTACTATAATTTATTGTCAGATTGGCTTACATACAACACCCGGTGCTCATCCCAACAAGTGGGATCCCAACAAGCTCATCCTCCCCAATGCCCATCACCCATTTTCCCCCCTCCCCCACCCCCCATCCACCCTCAGTTCGTTCTCTGTATTTAAGAGCCACTTGTGGTTCAGGCAGTTCTTTTAAAAGCTCCTCAGATGATTCCAGTATGCATCCAAGGTAGAAAACCAGGACTGTGTTTACTGGTCTGTTACCTACAATTTGGAATATATTCATTTGGATACATTCACCTGGAAGTTGTGATATATTCATGTATCACCAGTTAAAAATTTTGGCTGATTCATCTGCTGGTCTGCAGAGGATGGAAGAAATAAATCCCCCTCCCCCCTTTTAAAGTTTATTCATTTATTTTGAGAGGGGAGGGGGGGAGAGAAAGAGAGAGAGAAAGAGGACCAGCAGGGGAAGGGCAGAGAGAGAGAGAGATGGTGGGGGGTGGAGGTGGGACAGGGGATCTGAAGTGGGCTCTGTGCTGACAGCAGACAGCCTGATGTGGGGCTTGGACTCATAAACTGTGAGATCATGACCTGAGCTGAAGCCGGATGCTTAACTGACTGAGCCACTCAGGCGCCCCAATTTTTCCCTTTTTAAAAAGAGGAGCAGGGAGGAGCATGAGGAAGCAGTGTGTAGCCAACCACAATAAGCTTTGGGCCCTTGGCCAAATGGGCTCTGTGGTTCCCCTCGGCTACAAAGGTGAAAGCGTGGCTAACTTTGCCTGGGAGAAGCAATTAAGAAAAAGCTATGTTGTGGAGAACAAGAGCAGGGAAAGGAGATGGAGACAAGCCACAGAAGAGGTCTCTCAGTCAATGATTCTACTTAGTCTTCACTGGAGAGACTTACAATGGCCAAGTCACCCCTGTCCCCCTGCCCCCACTGCAGGACCTCAACCCTCTTTTTAATAGAAGTAGCTGCCCATTGTCCTACTGAGGGCCTTTCTAGTTCTCTCCCCTGCCCTATCCGTACCGTGTTCCTCTCCTAGATATCCACTTAGTGTTTATTTACAGAACTTTTATTGCTTATATACAACATGCTAGGCTCTCTCCTAGGCCCTTTCAGCAGTGGTTTCCCTACTATAATGGGAATCAGAATTAACTGGAGAATATGTTTTTATTTTATTTTATTTTTTTAAATGTTTATTTTTTGAGAGACAGACTGTGAGCGGGGGAGGGGCAGAGAGAGAGGGAGTCCTAGAATCTGAAGTAGGCTCCAGGCCCTGAGCCATCAGCACAGAGCCTGACGCAAGGCTCAAAGTCATGAACTGCAAGATCATGACCTGAGCCAAAGTTAGACACTTAACCGACTGAACCACACAGGGGCCCTGGGAATATGTTTTTAAAAATATATTTCTACCTCAGCCCTTTTGCTCATTACAAATGAAGATTTTTCAGCACTCATCCCAGTGCATCTGATTCAGTAGAACTGGGTGGGGGGGGGGGGTGGAAACTTCATTTATTTATTTATTTATAAATCTATAAATTTATTTATTTAGTTTTGAGACAGAGAGCACAAGTAGGGGAGGGGCAGAGAGGGAAAGGGAGACACAGAATCCGAAGCAGGCCCCCAGCTCTGAGCTGTCAGTGCAGAACCCGATGTGGGGCTCAAACCCATGATCTGTGAGATCATGACCTAAGCCGAAGCCACATTTTTTTCTTGTGGTAAGAATTTTTAAGATTTAATCTCTTAACAACTTTTAAATATGCAATATGATATTATTAACTGTAGTCTCCGTACTGTACATTAATTACATCCCTGAGAATCACTTACTTTATAACTGGAACTTTGTACTTATAGCTCCCTTCTCCCATGTCACCCATCTCCCAACCTCCCTTCCATCTGATAACTACCAATCTGTTCTCTGTATCAGTGAAATTAGTTTAGTTTTGTTTGTTCATTTGTTTTGTTTTTTAGATTCCATATATAGGTGAAATCATATGGCATTTGCCTTTGATGTATTTCGCTTGGCATAATGTCCTCAAGATCCATCTATGTGGTCACAAATAAGTTTCATTCTTTTTGAGGGCTGAGTAGTATTCCAGTGTGTGTGTGTGTGTGTGTGTGTGTGTGTGTGTGTGTGTGTGTGTGTGTGTTTGTGTGTGTGTGTGTGTTTATTGATAGAGAGTGTCTGAGCAGAGGAGAGGGGCATGTGGGGAGACAGAAAATCTTAATCAGGCTCCACACTCAGCATGAAGCCTGACACGGGGCTCAGTCCCACGACCCTGGGATCATGACCTGAGCTGAAATCTAGAGTCGGAAGGATGCTCAACCAACTGAGCCACCCAGGCACCCCACATATATCTTTTTGAATTAGTGTTTCCGTTTTCTTCAGATAAATACCTAGGAGTGGAATTGTTGGATCATTTAGTAGCTCTATTTTTAATTTTTTGAGAAAACTCCATACTGTTTCCCATAGTGGCTGCACCAATTTACATTCTCACCAACTGTGCATAAGGGTTCCCTCTTTTCTCCATATCCTCATCAACACTTGTTATTTATTTATTTTTTTGGTCTTTTTGACAATAGGCATTCTGACAGGTGAGAGATGATATCTCATTGTGGTTTTGATTTATTTGTCTTTCCCCAATGATGAGTGATGTTGAGTGTCTTTTCCTGTGCCTCCAGAATAGACGGTGCCTGTCAATCTTAGTATTACCGGCATCTCACCAGGGGCTGGCACATGGAAGGTACTCAATACATCTTTGTCGGTAGAGTCTTGAGGGCAGGAACAGGGGACCACTGGCCCCCTTCACACAGTTAGGAGCATCCTGAGCAGCAGGAGTGAGATGAGAAGATGCTCCTCCTCCCTCAGCATAGACACGCGTGATTTCCCCCACATCCCAAGAATGGTGAGGAACAATGGAATATGAGCACTGTGGCCCGTGGGGACCACCACAATGTGCAAGCTGAGGGATGTAGTTCCTCCACAGCTCACAGCCCCAAAGATAGTTTGGACACAGACAGAGCTACCCAACAACCGAAGAATGCATGTGTAACAGATAGAAATAGCTAACACATAGTATTCCTGTGTGCCAGGCCCTACTCCAAGCACCTACGTTAGTAACTCACACATTGCCCTATTTTATAGATGAGGAAAACGAGGCACACAGTGCTTTGTGAACACACCCAAGGGCATATAGCTTGTGGTGGCAGAACTACAGTTCGCACTCAGGTGGTCTGTCTCCTAATTCCATGTTCTTAACCACGGTGCTCTAGTAATTCTCTATAAATACTGGAAAAGTGTTCATTTTATGGTAGAAGTGGTGGAGAAGGTCATCATTGGTGTGGGACTCAATGTTTTCATTTTGTTGAGTTTTTGTGTCACTGAAAATCACGTAAATCCCATTTGCCAGTCCATTTGCAGCAATGACTCATCATCATTTCGGGTATTTAATGCCACCCGCAACTCTATATTAATTCACTAAGTTGAGACTTAGAATTGAACATTTTCGCTTACCTCTTCAGCTGCTACATGAGAAAGCAAACTGACCATGCAGAATCCTTTCCAGTGCTTCATAGATTTTATAGAATAAATTATTTTAGTTATTTAAGCTTAAATAATTTTCAATAATTGCCTAATGCTCTCCACCGAGCTTGCTTTTTTTCACTCCTTTTATTGCTTCGAAGCACTCATTGAAAAGGATTTAAAATTATTGCTTAGAATGCTCTTTCCCTCAACCAAAAGTAAAGGGCACTATACATCCAATAACCTGTTAACTCACCTCTTCCATTTAACTTTTCGGAGAAGTTACCTCATGCTTAATTTTTGCAAGCAGTGGAATAAAGAAAAAAACACTTAGATGTTTGTGATTTTCATGAATCAATGCAAGTGAGCTCCGGGGAATGTGGCAGGGGCACAAAGCAGCAGGAAAAAATTCTTAGGAAAGGCAGAAAGGAGGCTCTCCTCCAAGTACTCTTGGCTGACAGTGGGATGGGGACAGAGGCATTGGAAGAGGCCAGGATGGGAAGCCTGTGGCAGAACCTGCAGCAGACAGATAACTCTTGCTGCCCAAAGCACAGGCCTTTCTGCTGTATCAGCAACCAAAAAAACCCCAGATATTTAGAGATCTAGATTTTGGATTTCTTGGGAATTGTTCACCAACTCTGATGAATCTCTTCTGTGAGGATTTAAGGAAGAAAAAAAAAATGAAGGGGAAGGAAGAAATGAAGGTGAGGAGAATACCCAAAAAAGAGAGAAACAAATACAAACCTCAAAGATGGCAAAACGAAATGGCACCTCCCCAAAGTCTACGTATTATCTATAATGACTCTATTTCTAAACTTTTCAACAAATAGATAGAATTTGGCTTACCTTCTTTTCTTTTCTGTTTTTAGTTTTGAAAGGTAAGAGATGACTGATTCTTGGTCTAGAAATTCTCTGGGGATAGGGTGGGAGGAGAAGGGGAAGTTTGGATCACCGTGAGATAAAACTTGCCCAAGTGTTCTAAACTCACCTCCTTGAAATAGACAAAACATTTCACATCTGGTGGAGATGTGATAGTGGTGAGGGCAGCATTTAGTACTCTATGAACAAAATTCTGGCAAAGAAACTCAGACCACATCCCTCCAGGAGTTCATCCACCCTTTATATGTATTCTCGTAGTATCAACAAGGAAATTTTGAAGTAAAAAAGTTGCTTTCCCTAAAATTGTCTTCACAGGTTATGATGCTCCTTGAGGGCAAGAATGCTATTTATTTCCAACATTTGTTTTCTCTTCCTGCCTCTTCTTATTTTTTTAAAAAGGTTTTAAAACAATTTGTTTAGAGAAGTTTTAAGTTTACAACAAAATGGAGAGGAAGGTACAGACATTATCCTTGTCATTCCTGCCCCCACACGTGCATCATATCCCCCATCATCGCTGACCAGAATAGGATGTTTTTAACCAAGGATGAACCCACATTGGCACACCATAATCACCCAAAGTCCATAGATTACCTTTTGGGTTTAGTGTGGGTATCGTACCTTCTATGAGTTTGGAGAAGTATAATATAATATCATACTGAGTATTTTCACTGTCCTAAACATCCTCTGTGCTCTGCCCATCATCTCTGTCCACCCCTGGCAACCACTGATCTTTTTATTGTCTTCATAGTTTTGCCTCTTCCAGGATGTTACCCAGTTGGAATTATACAGTACATAGCCTTTTCAGATTGGCTTCTTACACTGAGTAAGATTAAGGTTCCTGCACTTAAGGTTCCTACATGTCTTTTTCATGGCTTGAGAGCTCATTTCTTTTTCATGCTAAGTAATATTCCATTGTCTGGGTGGACCATGGTTTATTTATCCACGGACTTACTAAAAGACATCTTGGTTGCTTCCAAGTTCTAGCAATTATGAGTAAAGCTGCTATAAACATCTGTGTGCAGTTTTTGTGTGGACCTAAGTTTTCAGCTCCTTCAGGTAAATACCAAGGAACATGGCTGCTGGACTGTGTGGTAAGAGTATGTTTAGTTTTGTAAGAAAACATCAAAATCTTCCAAAGTGGCTGTGCCATTTTGCATTCCCACTAACAGTGTCTGCACGTTTCTGTTCATCCACATCCTCGCCAGCATTGGGTATCTGTGTTCTCGATTTTCGCCATTCTAATACATGTGTAGAGGTATCTTATTATTGTTTTAACTTGCATTTCCCTCATGATATAGGATGTGGAGCATTTTTTATATGCTTATTTACCATCACATATCTTCTTTGGTGAGGTATCTGTTAAGATCTGTGGTCCATTTTTAAATTGGGTGGTTTTATTTTCTTATTGTTGAGTTTTAAAAGTTCTTTGTATATTTTGAATAATGGTCCTTTTATCAGATGAGTCTTTTAAAAAACATTGTCTCTGTCTGAGGTTTGTCTTCTCACCTTCTTGATACTGTCTGTCAAAAAGCAAAAGTTTTACTTTCAAGAAATGTCCAGCTTTTTAATTATTTCTTTCACGGACTGTGTCTTTACCACTATAGCTAAAAAAGCATGATCATACCCAAGGTCATCCGTGTTTCTCCTATATTATCTTCTAAACGTTTTATAGTTTTATATTTTACATTTAGGTTAGTGATCCATTTTTAGTTAAGGTTTTGAAGGGTAGAAGTTCTGTGTCTAGATTCATTTTTTTACATGTGGATGTCCATTTGTTCCAGCACCATTTATTGAAGAGACTGTCCTTGCTCCATTGTATTGCCTTTGCTACTTTGTCAAAGACCAGTTGACTGCATTTATGTGGGTCTCTTTCTAGACTGTATCTTGTTTCCTTGATCTGTTTCATTGTCTTTATTACAGCGTAAGAAGAAGGCATACAGTAGCTTTATGGGAAATCTTCAAGTTAGGTAACATTAGTCCTCCAACTTTGTTCTTCTCTCTCAATAGTATGTTGACTATTCTGGGTCTTTTACCTCTTTATATAAACTTTAGCATTAGTTTGTCAATACCCATAAAATAACTTGCTGGGGTTTTGATTGGGATCTCATTGAATCTATAAATCAAGTTGGTAATAACTAATATTTTAACAATATTGAGTCTTATTTGAATATGGAGTAGCTCTCCATTTATTTAGTTCTTTGATTTTGCTCATCAAAATTTTGCAGTTTTCTTCCTATAAACTTTCTACATATTTTGTTCAATTTCCACCTAAGTATTTCATTTTGAGGGATGCTAATGTGAATGATATTGTTTTTAATCTATATGTATCTTTATATTTAAAGTGTGTTTCTTGTAGATGACATATAGTTGGATCATGTTTTTTGATCCACTCTGATAATCTCTGTCTTTTAATTGGTTTGTTTATTTATTTATTTTTAAAGTTTATTTATTTATTTTGAGAGAGACAGAGACAGAGTGAGCAGGGGAGGGGCAGAGAGAGGGAGAGGGAATCCCAAGCAAGCTCCGCACTGTCAGCCCAGAACCCGACATGGGGCTCAAACTCACGAACCGTGAGATCATGACTTGAGCTAAAACCAAGAGTCAGAGGCTTAACCGACTGAGCCACCTAGGCACCCCTAATTGGTATATTTAGAACTTTGACATTCAAAGTTGTTATTGATATAGTTGAATTAATGTCTGTTATAGTCATTACTATTTTCTCCTTTGTTTTTATTTGTTGTTACTATTTTTGTTTCACTCTTTTTCCTTTTCTTGTTTTACTTGAGTATTTTATATAATTCCATTTTTCTCCTTTCTTAAAATATCAGTTATACTTCTTTTTTTCTTTCTTTTTTTTTTTTTTTAGTGGTTGTTCTGTCCTTTTCGTTAGTAATAGAAAACTCTCATTTTTAGTTACACACATTGCCATCTAGTCAAAAGAATATGCTCCTCAATTTCCTTGCAGATGGATGTGGCCAGTGATTGAAAATAGCCAATGACATATAGAAAGAAATGTTATGTGTAATTAGGGGGAAGTGGCCTCAGAGGGAGGGGGTATACTCTTCTTTGATTCTTCTTTCTGCTTGGAAGGTGGACATGATGGCTGGAACATGAGCAGCCATGTTGAAACATGAGATGGCATATAAATGATGGTACAGCATCAAGTTAGAGAGTGCTTAGCAGCCATAAACTACTCTTGAGCGATACATCTGCTTTTTATAGCTCATTAGATTTCCATTATTGAGTTATACAAGTTTTCTTTTCCTTTTTCTTTTTTTAGGTGGGGAAAGCTAGGACAGATTTTCTCAGAGGCCTAGAACTTAGAAACTTGTTGGTACACTGACATATATCTAATAGCCCTCCTTTGCACAAAAATCTATGAAACAACAACAGCAAATACAATTGAATTTGACAGCTAAAGAAATTTAAAAATGAAAAGAGACCACCTAAACATAGATTTTTTTTCTGAAGGGGCAAATGATTTGCCAGTTTTAAATTCTCCTTCTCCCTATCATCAGTTCTCCGAAAGAGGAGCCCATTCTAATATCTTCTGATTCTTAGCAACAGAGGGTGCTAGCATTAATCCTAGTACTTTGATTCTTTTTTTTTTTTTCTTTAAATCAATGCAACTCAGGTGCCATTTCTTCTTGCACTAAGTGAACCAAAGCCCTCAGCTGGCACATATCACACTTTCAGATGTGTGAAAAACTGATATGCACAACATGACCCACCATTCCTTTCTCTTCTGAGACAAGGCAGGTGACTCAATGTCTGTCAGGAACATGCCAGCTCGTGTTAGGAAAACAACCCAACACTGTCTCCCAGACACCAGGTGCCATTCTTCAGAACATTCCTTAAAAGAAGGTTACATTTTCTTCAAGCAGATGGATGATTAAAGTAGTAAGTTGGCTAGCCCCTAAGAATGGGCTTTTCAAAAGAAATCCAACACAATTGTCAATGTCGTTGATATTTCTTTAGAAAGAAGATTAGTGAATAGGGTATTATTCTCCAGCAGAGAGTCCTGGGACAGGTCAGCAGAATGGGTGGGACCCAGTTTACTCCTCTAGAAGGCAAAGGTATCTCATCTGGATCATGAGTTGGTGGTTCTAGGGCTAGAAGAAGGGTTCTTTGGAGGACGAATTTTAAATTTTTTTTTTCAACGTTTTTTTATTTTTGGGACAGAGAGAGACAGAGCATGAACGGGGGAGGGGCAGAGAGAGAGGGAGACACAGAATCGGAAACAGGCTCCAGGCTCCGAGCCATCAGCCCAGAGCCCGACGCGGGGCTCGAACTCACGGACCGTGAGATCGTGACCTGGCTGAAGTCGGACGCTTAACCGACTGCGCCACCCAGGCGCCCCTGGAGGACGAATTTTATAAGAAAACAAGTATACTTGGGCTTGATTCTGACAAAGAGTTAAAAAAAAAATAACTAGCAATTAGAACGTTTGGTTTTTAATTTACGTTTATCTGTCTTTCTCTAGATCAGTCATGGTGAACATGTGGCACTTTTTTCTTTCTGTTTCCCTTTCATGCCCTTGGAAAACATTGTTGATTCTTTATACTCCTGCTTCCTGAGTCCAGAGGTAATTTCAGAATACTTGTCAACACAGCGGCTAAGCAGCTCCTACCAAGCCGTTAGCTCCTGCCCTGGATGCTTGCAAGCAGTGAATGTTACTTTATCTGACGCAGTTGGATGGGAGTCGAGGCCTTACGGTTGCATCTGAGTCTGCTGGTTTCATTTCTAGGGATATAGACCTGGAACACACCCGGAGTGCGTCATCCGTGGTTTCCAGTTTCACTTTCTTTCAAGTGCAGTGGAAACATAAAGACACCTGTATAGCAACCTGTGTTCGCAACCCTTTTTCATTTCGATAAACTTGACTTTGTTCTCACCTAGTACATCTGCCATATTTTTTTTTAGGGCTCACCTTCATCGAGTTTTGCTAAGGTGTTCCGCTTGGTTTTCATAGAAACAACCGTTCTCTTCTTTGTGAGCTCACATTTCATCAGCTTACATAATGTTTAATTAAGTCACATAATTAAAATCGCCTGGTGTAAACAGGCTTGGGAACAATCCTAACTGATTCTCAGGAGGCAGGCGACAAGCCAGTGGGAGCGGAATGCACAAGTATAGCTTTAGGACCTGAGCTTTCAGCTTTTCCAGAGCCGTGGTCAATATATTCTACAGCTGTAGCAGCGAAGTATCTGCTGACCCTCAGTCAGTTACCCAGAGGTCAGTTAGAGATTTCACTGTCAAACAGATGCCCCTAACTCTAACTATAGATAACTATGGCATGTTTTCCTTTTTTATGCATGTTTTCCTTAAAAAGAGCAACCAACTCGCTCTGAATGTCCTCATCACTTTTTGGGAGGCATGGAGCGGGGAGCAAATAATTTTTAATGGGGTGAGTTTGTTTTTGTTCTTTAACACATACACTGGAGAATCATGCAATATTGCCAGCCTTGAACACAATCCTGGGCCATAAGTCTGCACACACCTTTGTAACCGGCCCTCTGATGGCAGAAACTTTCATCTACCTTTATGGTTCGCTGTTGTTTACTGGGGTCCCTGAGTGGTGGTCATAATAAAGGAACACACCATCTTTCTCCAGGATGACTTTTGTTGTTGAATTACCACTCTTGGCTGAACCTTCTTTCTGAGCTCTGGTTTGCCTTTCTTGACTGTGACCATCCCCACGTCACCCGCACCAACAGCAGGAAGTCTGTTTGGCCATCCCTTGACCCCATTTCCCAGAAGTGACATACTGAATTTTGGCTCCTGTGTTGCCAGAACAGTCTGGCTCCTACCAGAAAATGGGAAAGAAATGGGGAGTTTTGCACTGGAGGACCTACCACATCCTGGCTTCTACATCTTGAACACAGAAAAGGCCACATTACTTTTTTTTTTTTTAATTGTAGTAAACCATATATAACATAAAATTGACCCTTCTAACCCTTTCTGGGTGTATAACCCAGTGGTTTTAAGTATACTTTCGTGTTGGGCAACCATCACCACTACCTATCTTCAGAACTTTTTCATCGCCCCCTAACAGAAACACTTGTACCCATTAAACACCCATGCCCTCCTCCTCCAGCCCCTGGAAACCACTAGTCTACTTTCTGTCTCTACACGTTTGATTAAACTCACCTCATATAAGCGGAATCACACAATGTCTGTCCTTTTGGGCCTGGCTTCTTTCACTTAGCCTCGTGTCCTCCATATTCATCCAAAGTTGTTTCATTGCTTTCCACATAGACCACACATCATAGTCTGGAGTCTTCTGTACGTTCCAATGAAGAACATTTTGAGGTTGCCTTTCTTTCATCTGCCTCCTGGAAAGTGGTAGTCACCTGCACCACCCTCCCCCACCCCGTGAGTGCCAGCTGTGGGCTTTTTATGAAGACAGTCCTCCGGACATGGTGGCTGGGCCACATTTGTCCTTTCCAAGGTTCTAGGATTTTCAAATGCCTATTAAATCTTCTGCAACAATCAATTCAAATACACAAGTTTGGCTATTCAAATTACTTTTTCCAAAAGTACTTTAAAATGCATTAAGTTATTAATTGCCTGCTGGCACTTTAATCAAATGGGAAAATTGACATAGCCAGAGGCATGTATTTTTGCAGAAAGAAAATTTATTTAAGAAGAAACAGCAGCTCTTACTGCTTAATTTAAACTGAGAAAACTGTGGAAAATCAACTGCTATGGAAAATTAATAAAACATTTCCAGCTGCAAACAGTGACTAATTGTACAAGATGAAGACTGCCCGGAATTAATAACTTGCAGTCTTCTGTGTGAAGAACCCCCCACCACTTCAATTTACTGGGAGATTAAATTACTTCTAAGTTTGCCATATTAAAACAGAACATGAATAAAACGTTAGTGAACGCACATCTATTATTTACTGTCTGTGATATGGATATAATTATTTCCAAACAACTACAATGTGACGTGACCAGTAATATTTAAATGACTCTTTTAGCAAGAGAATCTCCTGCAACATTTTTTAACCAAAGGAAAAAAAAAAATCCTGCTCTTCTAAAGTCATAAAATGATGACTAATGGCTTCTACCGATGGTATGTTCCTGCCCCAATAAACTGAAATGTGCCCAGTATCCGAACCTATATGCTTCCCTTTCTGCATCAGATATGGCTTTGGGGGAGCATGTGGAGCAGAAAATCTTAGCAGCTCATTTATAAGCTCTGAGCTTAAATAGAGGCTGGCCCCACATCCCAGAGGAAACCAATGTAGATGCTTCAAGGCTTCTTCTCATGCCTGATGTGACCATGTGCACATGTGCCCAGCAGAATAGATTTCTTTATTGGAGGTGGAAGGGAAGGCCAGAACTATTTCCTGAGATAATGGGGTTCATTCATAAGGGGTGTACACACCACGGACCCCTCCCCCCCCCCCCCCCCCCACCGCCAACACCTTGGGCATATCCTCCCAGCTTGCTTAAAATGGTGCATTCTTTGTAGGCCTTGGTGATAGAATGAAGATTAAATAATATAAACAAAATTTGTCCCTTTTTCTATCTTTTGTTGCAGGATTGGATTATTTTCTTGCTTCAAAGAGCCACCTGTAAGGTCTGTCAATTTTCCTCGTGCGCTCAAACTGAGATCTTGAGAAATAAGATGGTGTGAGAGGACATCATTCAGTAACCAGGACAGATCTGTTCCGATGAGAAGGATAAAGAAAAGATGTTTAGAAAGTGAAGAATTCTATTTTTAGGGAGTGATGGGATGTTTTTAGGTTTTGTTTAGTTTGTTTTTAAAATTATAGACATTAGAAACAAGAAGCCAAGAAGGGAATGAGCCAATTTGATATGTGTGTTGAGAAGACGTATCAAAGATGGAGATTTTTCTCAGCCGAGAGGCATTGCCTCCTTGGGCTCTTTATCCTTTAAGCTCACACAGAGGGTACATTCAGCCTCTTGCAATTTGATATCGCTGGCAGGAAGGTCCGAGTATTGGCCTGGAGAGAATAAAGGCATGTTGTTTAGAAATGCAGAGGCTTAACCTGAAGCATAACTGGTTTGGGGTTTACCCCAGAAGTTATCTGGACATATCATTTGATTTCCAGGTTTTAAATGTAATTCTAAACAAGATCTGGCCACACAGCTCTCTGCTGTGTGACATAGAGAGACTTTATCTACCACAAAATGCCATTCAGGCTTAATGCTGTAGCAGTGAATTGTATAAATTGGGGCATTCTTTGAGGCCTGAAAGCATTATGGCCCCTTAGAGGAGGAGAGATGAGGCCTGCGTCCTCCTCCTGGCCGCTCAGGCAAGACACTTTGGAGGTTGTTCCTCTCCTCGTATTTGAGTTCATTTTGGTTTTCCTTTTTTTTTTTTTTTTTTTGGAAACACTTAAAACTTGCTTTAGCAGGCCAAGATTTATCTACAGGCCCGGCAGGCAGCTGCAGATAGCACTGGAGTGGAGGTGTCGTGGGGAAGGTTCCTTAACCTGGGGAAGCCTGCCCTCCCTGCGGGCACATATGAGGCAATGAATTGATTTGTACTTCTGCCAGTGATAGCTTTCCAGCAGGGTTTGAAGGTGCAGACCACTAGATCCTGAAGCGGGAAGTGTTAGCAGGGAAGGCACCAGAAAGAAAGTAAGGACACAGAGTCAGACTGCCCGGGCCCGGATTAGCCAATCCCTTGAGAAGGGGAGGGGATGACC
This sequence comes from Panthera pardus, assembly GCF_024362965.1. NCBI lineage: Eukaryota > Metazoa > Chordata > Mammalia > Carnivora > Felidae > Panthera > Panthera pardus. The sequence goes on along the minus strand of NW_026526810.1, from coordinate 95,861,783 downwards.
TACCCTCTCGAGCACATATCATTTCATGTATGGTGTTGGCTCCAGCTTTGAAGTTAAACAGAATATTTTAAAAACCAATTTCCCCTACAGAGTTGTCTATACTCAGTGTCCCCAACAACCCTCATTTTCCTTGAACCCACTTAAGTCATCCTTTGCTGCCCCTTCAGAACTGCCTTCGTCAAGGTCATCATGACCTTCACATTGCCAAATCCAGTGGCAATTCCTGGCCCTCATGTTATTTGGGTGGCAGGATCACCCGATACCGTTGGTCTTCCTTTCCTCCTTAAAATATTTTTATACTTGGCTACCAGAAGGTTACACTCTTCTCATTTTCCTTATACCTGCTTGAGCACTCTTCAGTCTGCTTTTCTTGGTCTGTTTCCCTTCCTAAACCATGGCACTTATCACCACCTCATATATAACATATTCTACTCATTATTTGCTTATCATCTCTTTCTCCACAACTAGACTGTAACCTCTCTTGGGGCAGGGACTTTGTGTTTTGTTCATGTAACCCCTCAATGTGGTAGGCACTTACTAAATACTAACATAATGTCGAAGCAATAAAATGGTTTAGAATACTCCATTTAAATCAATGTAGTGATGTCCTTTTTTTGCAGGGCATGTGAAATTAATACAGTAGAATCATATCTGACATAGGGATTAGGCACTAAACTCAGCATCTAAGGAGAAAATCTCATACAATCAAAAACCTATCCTAAAAAAAATCTCTTGAGAAGGGCCGTGTTGGTTTCTCACACACTAATATCTGAATAAGCTCAACCCAGCCAGTCTCTCCCCTGGAAGTGGAAAAGGAATTACAACTTCCTTAGTTGGGCACCAGATGAAGTTGTTGGTTTGATTTCAGAGTTTTGAAGTACAAAAATGTACATATTTTAAACACTTGCTTCTCACACTCAGAGTGGCAATGTGTGCACACGCTGAGAGGCAGACGCCAATCATAGATGAGTGGATTCCTGGCTTCAGTCTCCTAGTCACACATGCTCCAGGGCTTATGCACATTGAGAAGCATAATGAAAGAAACTACCAAAACTCTTAAAATTGTTGTTTCTCTCTGAGTTCTTAGAGTTGCACTCACCTGTGTTAAGTTGCACATACAGACAAGTCCACTGTGTAAAGACTTGGCAGTGTTTCTCGACTCTGGATAGACGCTGGAATCATCTCTGGAACTTTCAAACTATTCAAGATCCCACTCTGGACTTACTCTTTCAGACTCTCCAGAGATAGAGCCCAAGTCTCTGTGTTTGTTTTTGAAGTTCCCTAGTAGAGTCCGATGCATAGCCAGGGTTGAGAGCCACTGCTAGGATACTTGATTCTATTTTGCATTATCACAAGTGGGTTTGAAACCATTAAAAAAATTTTTTTTAATGCGTATTTATTTTGAGGGAGAAAGAAGTAGAAAGAGAGGCAGAGAGAGAATCCCAGGCAGGCTCAGCGCTATCAGTGCTGAGCCTGATTCGGGGCTCGATCCTATGAACTGTGAGATCATCATCTGAGCCGAAGTCAGATGCTTAACCAACTGAGACACCCAGGTCCCCCTGAAACCTTTTAAATGTAATGATTTCTGAGCTCACTTATGTCTTAAGGCATTCTTGTTTTAGGAAACCTAGTTTAAATTCTTGCCGTGCATTACTGTGGGATCCAGGTAGTGCCACCAGGCAAAAATTATACAATAAGCATCCCTTCCCTATTAGGGTCCTTCTCCATGAGATCTCTCTCATCTCTATCCCCCCAGTACCTGAAGATTGCCTATAGACAGAGAGAGTCTACCAGAACAATATATATTCCAGAAGTATGCTGTTGGGTGAAAACCTGAACATTTCTTTCCCCTTCCTTCCCTCCAATTCCTACTTGCCTTTAACATTTCCTTCTAGCTAGTCGGAAATTATTCCTATAAATCAACATCATTATGGGCCGAATTGTCTTCCTCAGAAATTCATATGCTGAAGCCCCTAATCCTTTGTAATTCAGCATGCAGTTAGATTTGGGGATAGAGCCCTTAAAGAGATGATTAAGTTAAATGGAAGTCCTTATGGTGAGCCCTATTCCAATCTGACTGGTGTCCTTATGAGAAGAGGGCACACAAACAGAAACTAAGGCAGGGGTGCACACACCAAAAAAGACTTGTGAGGCTACCGTGAGACAGTGGCCATCTGCAAGCCAAGGAGAGGGGCCTCAGAGGAAACCATAGCTGACAAAACCTTGGTCTTGGACTTCTGACCCCCAGAACTGTGAGAAAATTAATTTCTGCTATTTAGGCCATCCAGTCTGTGGTATTTTGTTATGACAGCCCTAGCAAACCGATATACTTGTCAAGATGCTAACTACCAATAAATTAGGTCCTAATCAAGTATTTGTCCCTGTAAATTATATTAAGGTAAAAAGTAAAAGACAGAAATGTCAGCCTCAAGAAGCTTGCCATGTGTTGCCCAGGTAGGAGTATTTACATTTTTCGGGATTATTCTGGTTATTTTCCATTTCCCTCTCTAGTTCCATCCCACATTGCCCTGTTCAATCCCCTGGGATGCCCATCCAGTGGATTACATTACGTGGGCTCCCTTGCCCTCTGGCTTCCAGTTGGAAGCCAACTTCCATTGTCCAATGGAAATTAATAGCAGTAGATTGGAGGTAGACAAGAAAGGTAAGTTATCTATTGAGGGCCAGGTTTTGCCAATGTCTGAGTTCCTCCTGGGCTAGAGCTTTCTCTAGGTTCTGTTATCTCTGTTCCTTCTCTTTGTCCCTTTAGGCCTACAGGTGGTCATGGCTTCCTGCTTTGTCTAGTCCCCCCAGGGGCTTCCTCCTCTTGTCAATTTCCTTAACCTTACCCACACCTCTACAAAGAATTCTTTACTGAAGCCCTTATCAATGTTACCTCCTGGAGTATGCTGTTTGCCGTCTGTCAGAACTCTGACTGATACAGAAAGGCAGAATAGTATGGTGAGAAAAACCATCACTTGGTGTCAGACAGCCCTGAGTTTGTATGCCAATCCCATTCATAAACAGTTGTATGACTCTGAAAGTTTCTTTACCTCATTGATCTTCAGTTTCCCCATTTTTAACGTGGGAACAATGACACTTGTCTCATAGGGTTGTTGAGATTAAATAAGATAATATGTAGTGCCTGTCCAGTGGCAAGCGCTCAACAGTGGTATTAGAGAAGTAGATGTAGTCTTTGGTTTTATTGTACAAGACACTCTTAGAGATACAAAGCTTAAGCCCAAAGAAATGACTCTGTCATGAGAAAGTTTTATATGCCGCAGCAATTTCAAAGACTAGATTGAGGTCCTGACAGGTCCCCTGCAGTGGGCAGATTTCTAAAGCGGTATACAAGTTTCAGCCATTGGTGTGTACACCCTTTCTCCCAGTTATTCAATCTAATACGAACATAGGTATTATTCTGAAGGGATTTCACAATTGTAATTAAGGTTCCACACCAATTAACCCCACGATAGGGAAATAATCCAGATGCGTCTTCCCCAGTCATAGGAGTACTTTAAAGTCAGAGAGTTTTCTGGGGCTGGTCACAGAAGGGGAAAGCAGAGAGTTGTGCTCTCACTGGGAGAAAAGAAAACCATCCCCACTGGAAACAGCTATGGGTACAGAACTGCAGGCAACCACTAGGAGCTGAGAGTGGTCCCTCACCCACAGCTAGCAGGAAAATGGGGACCTCAGTCCTACAACCACAAGGAAATGGATTCTGTCAACAAGAGGACCTCGGGCCCTGGATGAGAAATAACAGCCTCAGCTGACACTGATTTCAGCCCAGTGGGCCCCAACGTATAGAAATTATGAGATCATAAATGTGTGTTGTTTTAAACCACTGAGTCTGTGGTAAATTGTTTCATGGCAATGGAAAACTAATTCATTCCTAACCACTATGCCAGCACATTCCTCTCCTAACTATAAAGACAATGCATTCTGGTCCCAACTCAGTCCCTGAATTCCTTGGCTTTCCCATCAGCAAATGACACATGCTCCCCCTATATTTCCAGCTCACTTATCTTGAATGTTCACCCTCCAGGAGCAAGATTTCAAACAACGTTAAATAATAACAACCACACATCAAGCTTCTACCCATGCTGGGAAACAAAATCATCTGCACAGCTATTGGCCAAAGGGATAAACAAGTAAGGAGAAGCAGCACAGAAGAGGAGTTTTTTCTGACTTCAAGAGAAATTTTTAGTAGGCTCACTTCATTTTAAACGTGATGATGGAGGATTTTAGAAAGTTTCACGGTTCAAAACCGGAAAAGGAAGGCTTACCAAAAGGTGAACATACTGCTACATAGGTTCTTGTCTGTACTACCTGTTTCTTTAAGCTACTATGTGCTCTCTTTCTCAGGGGGCGGTAGAGCAAACACCAAAAATAGTCAAGAAACAACCAAGTGAAATAAAGCACATAGAGAACCTTGTTTATGTAATAGAGGTATGCCTGAAAAAAATTTAAATTTAAATGACTATCTTGGTAAAGCAGAGCAGATATTAGCCATAAGAATCAAGTCTACTGTTTAAGAAACTTTTTGAAGTCTGTACTTATAAGGGATTATAAACTCTAAGGGAAGAATCTTACTTTGGTGACACATATAAATCCATTTAATTAATCCATCATGTATTTTTTTTTCTTTTCTCCTTGTAGTAAGGCACATATTTGAAAATGTATGCTTCGGGTAGATTTTCATGATTTGGATCAATGTTTTAGACATTTCGTTGAACATTTCAGGAAATCTAAATTATTTTCTGAATCTTTATTGTTTTTCTGTTGTTCTATGGAATAATGTGCAGGACTGAGCTTTGCAATACAGTGCTAAGGTCTTTGTTCTCTCATGGGGCTAATTATTACCATAGGTCATTATAAGATAAGAAGCCACAAATACTTTAGTAATGGCAAAGATCTAAGCAGCTAATATAGCGCACATGCTTGGATGGGAATATACTCTTGCAAAGATGTCTTTACATTTCAGTAATTAAGTGTGTCATATTAATTGCATGGCCCTTTCACAAAACCTTGCAAAACAAAAAAAAAACACCAAGAACTTTTCCTCTTGATCTCAGATTAGAACTGATTGCATAATTACATTACCTGGATAATTAAATACAAATTTAGTAGCCTTAGAACTGTACAATATTGTGGTTTCATTTTCTAATAGAATTACCCTGTCTTTGGTGTAGAATTCTTGCTAAGCAATGGAGATCTAATTAGTTAGTGACATGACATTAACTCCTCAGGGACCTTTCCTTGGAGAAAAGGCTCAGATTAAAAATGATTCAGGGAACTTTCTCATTTCATTACTGGGATCCAAATCACAGGAATTAGGTATGTGAGAGATCTATTAAGCTTTCTTCTCTCTTATCCAGGGGGCAGGAGAAGAATGTTCATCAGACATTGTGCTTCTGGGTTCGGTTAGGTCCAATTTAGATAACAAAGAACCACCTCTGGATGTAACACATTGTTGGGATGAGTCCCTCTGCCAGCCTCTGAAAGACACATCATTATTGTTACCTTGCAGATCCTGTAATGATGATCTGAGGACAGACTTGTTTGCCAAGGTACGAGGTGATAACATGGCTGTGTTGCTGACAGAATGATAATTACCTCATGTCGAAATGATTTTAGGCAGAGCTAACACAGAAATATTCTTTTGTGAGGGGTACCTTCAATAACTCAGAAAACTGTAAAATGTGAAGGCCATCATTGTTTGGTTTGATAAACACACCTTGAAGCCACTTCTGCAAGTCAGAGCCCAAATATTTTCATAGTTGTTTAAACTTACACCATCTTCAACTTTCTGAAAGTGTTTAAATCAGGGTGTGCAAAGAAATGCCATCCATGGCTCTTACTAGTGGGAATGACCGGGTAGAGCGTGTTTTCCATGTTTACAGTCTGTGTTAGTTTGTGTTTCTAGGTCATGCATCTGTAGCCATCTGGAAGTCAGTTAGGTAGCTCTGCTGATCTTAGTTGGGCTTGGTCCCATGTCTGGAGCTAGCCTGGCTGTAGGTTAACTTAAGCTGGTGTGACTGGGGTTGACTCAGCTCTTTCCTGCAGCAGGCTAGCCTTGGCACATCCCCATGGTGTTGGCAGAAATGCAAAGGAAAGCCAACCGAATATACAAGCCCGTATCAAGCCTCTGCTTGCATCCTGTCTTCTAACGTTGCATTCACCAAAGCAAGCCACATGGTTAAGCCCAGTGTCACAGTATAGGATATTACCATAATGCTCATGATGGAGGGCTAAGACACATGACAAAGGGCATGGATACAGATAGGAACAAATGAATTTGGGCCATCATTGCTACTTACCACAAAGTTCCGTCAGCAGCTATGAGATTCCTCTTTGGTTTAATCTGGAAAAGATTCCCTCTTTATTATGAAACTGTCTGTTAGATGATCTTTAATCCTGGAGTAGATTTAGAAATGAGCCATTGCGTAGGACATTGTAGAGAAAAGTATGCAGTGTCTTCATTATCTCCGAGTCCTTCAGTCGTTATTGAAATTGCTAATTAGAAAGACCAATCTTGGATACAATTGATATCTTACTTCTCTATCTTTATTAATCAGAAGGATTATTCCCTAGGTTTGACCATCTTGGTCTTCTCAGGCTGCTATAGCAAAATGCCATGTATTGAGCGGCTTGAACAACAGGAATTTACCTCTCACAGTTCTGGAGGCAGGGAAGTCCAAGTCACCTGGTGCCAGGTGGTGGAGTTTCCCAGTGAGGGCTCTTCCTGGCTCATAGAAAGCTGCCTCCTCACTGTACTTTGCCTACTTTCAAATGGGAGAGAGCGGGAGAGGAGAGAGAGAAAGTTCTTTCTAGTGTCTCTTTCTCATAAGGACACAAATCCCAACATGAGAGCCCCACCCTCATGACCTCATCTAACCCTAATTGCTCTCCAGAGGCTCCAGTTCCCATACCCTCACACTGGGCTTCAAAATAAGAAATTGGGGTGGGGCATAATTCACTCCACAGCAATAGTTATCACCCAAATCGATCCTTCATGAGGGAGCTCCGTGAAAGCTTTGTCTCTACTGTTTACAGTGAGATGTGGATTGTAACGGAAACAGGGGGAGGGCTGAGTTGGGACAGGATACTGAAGTGTGTAGGAAGGAGCAGACTTCACATTGTTCACTCCATGATTAGCACCCATCCAGAGGTGAGTTACATCATCTAAGATTTGGCAAGACAAACACTGCCTTTCCCTGTGATCCCAGGGAGATCACACTCGTGGTGGTAGTGGTGATGGTAGGGAAGGTAACAGAAAATGTCTTCACATTTCCAAAAAGACCCCACACATCATTATTTTATAATTGCGTCGGAAAAATGAAACATCATATGGTCAATACTGTCATTACAGAGATGATTAAGACAACAGTTGTTCATATATTTTGATTTTACAAATTAAATGTGAATTTCTTTTTCTAAGTGCAGAAGATACTCTTCAGAAGACAACTTTGGTTTTAAAACAATAAAATTGGATATGCTAAAATTACCAATTCAAAAACCCAGCTCTGCCATAAGCTTGTAGGTTTGGCTTACAAGTTTTATTTTTCTATTCATTAGCCTAGCAAATTTGAACAATCACATTTTAAGTTGGCCTTTTGAATAAATTTGTTTAATTAATACATTTAATTAAATATCTTAAAATACTTTCAATTATATTTATTAATTTATGTACTTGATTTCCTGTAAAAGTCCTTTAATTGTTTGATAAGCAAACTTCCCATACTCAAATTATTCTTATAAACCCAGTAAGTGAAACTAATATGTGGTGATTTTTTTCTTGAGAGAGAGAGAGAGAGAGATTGTGAGCGTGTGTGCATGCAAATGAGGGAGAGGCAGACAGAGAGAGAGGGAGAGAGAGAGAGAGAGAGAGAGACAGAGGGAGAGAGAGAATCTTAAGCAGGCTCCACACTCAGTGCAGAGCCCAAATCAGGGCTTGATCCCATGACCCAGGGATCATGATCTGAGCTGAAATTAAGAGTCAGATGCTCAACCAGTAGAGCCCCAGTCATATATGGTGATTCTTCAACTCTCTTAGTCCAATGCTATTGATAAACTTAGTTAGATTTCAACTTAAAAATCACGAAAACTTAAAATCATTACCGACTCACACATTTTAATACTGAAATTACAAGGTTCATCAGTTACTCTAGTAGGATAGATCTCTTAAGTATTACGAGTAGTAATAGATACCAAATACGAAGGTTCCCTTCCACTCAAATATATTGAAACTACAAGTTTGAGCCTCTTAACACTTCTACATTTCATTCTGTCTTCTCAGAATTGAAAGACTGAATTAGCTCAAGCCAAGTTAAGAACTGAGATTGGCCAATGCCCAGGGGTTCCAGGTAGGACTAAGATTGGAGTCTTATCAACAGTCCTGATCGAATGTACTGCTTCTGCCTTATAGTCACTACATTTAAACTCCAAATGGGTGATCCCAGATAGGCCATTGCTCTGGGTTCGAATTATGTATTACCTAATTCTTCTGTAATCGCAGAGTCTAAACGCTGAACCCTCACCCTGGGAAAATCACTAGATTATGTTTGGTATATTTTTGGGCTCTTAATTGTATGTAAATTTACTTTCTCCCTAATTCTAAAGATCTTTAAACTTACCAGAAGTGTGCATTCTTTCCATATACATTTTATCTCTTAAGACCATGCCACTTTTTCAGATATAAAATAATACCCAGTTCAATTGTGGAGTTATCTTATGGCTTTGTTTGTCACAGCTTTCAAGGTCATTCTTTAAAAAAATTTTTTTTTATGTTTATTTATTTTTGAGAGAGAGAGAGACAGAGTGCGAACGGGGAAGGGGCAGAGAGAGGGAGACACACAATCTGAACCAGGCTCCAGGCTCCAGGCTCCGAGCTGTCAGCACAGAGCCTGATGGGGGCTCAAACTCACAGACTGTGAGATCACGACCTGAGCCAAAGTCAGCTGCTTAACTGACTGAGCCACCCAGATGGCCCTCAAGGTCATTCTAATGACACAGGTGTTTTTCAGAAAATCAAGACCCAAATGCTATCAGGTTTCTTCATTTCAAACTGCTGATGGCATCTTCCAGATGCTGCATTTTTCACTGCACAGAAGATCACAATGTGATTTGAAGTTTTATGAAGTATTCAAATGTAAATGACAAATAATGTTTTCAATGCCTAATTTGGACTCTGTGTATTGACTAAGAAATGTCAGTGCTTCATAAGCAAATTTTGAATATGTTCAAATGTTAAAGTTTTCTTACATTTGTGTCTTGTCTCAAATAGATTGTAAGGTCCTTCAGGAGAAGCACCTGGTTTTATTTTTATTAGCTGGGAAATACTTGTTCACTAGATAATGAAGACTAATTATTTAATTGAGACCTGCACTCTTGCTTCATAACAAATGAGGAATAAATCAGATGCTCAGTCTGGTAGCAAGACAATAAATTCTGGGGACAAAGACACTGTTTAGCCTATGAAATTTATTTAGAATCCTTAAGTCGAGGACCAAGGACATATTCTTAGAGGATGTTGCATTCTCTATAGAAAGTTGTTGACTTTATGTAGAAAACTATCTTTGAAAAATGTCACATAATCAATATTCTGAATCATCTGAATAACACTTAATAGAATCCTGCCATGGAATTTCAGCACCAAAGTCTGTGATCATAGCATCATTTGAGCTCAGGAGTACTTTCCCTGTTTCAGGCTAATGAGTAATGAATACGGGCAAATTCAATACATAAATCACATATTAGGTTTTTATAGTTGCATCAGAAAAATGAAACAGAATATTTATTACAGTTGAAAAAATTATTATGCTAACAAGTATTCAAAGAAGTAATGCAAAAATCAGGATTAAATGGCATCATGGTGTTTGGTTTGAAAAATGCTTTCCAGGAGTTCCAATAGTCATACTGGCATGCCAAACTCCAAAGAACATGGGAGGGATGGGCAGCACCAAAATCATGTTATAAATGGTAATTTAGGGGCACCTGGGTGGCTCAGTTGGTTGAACGTTGGACTTCAGCTCAGGTCATGATCTCGCAGTTTGTGAGTTCAAGCCCCGAGTTGGGCTCTGTGCTGACAACTCAGAGCCTGGAGCATGCTTCACATTCTGTGTCTCCCCCTCTCTCTGCCCCTCACCCATTTGTGCTTTGTCTCTCTCTCTCTCAAAAATAAATAAACACTAAAAAATTTTTAAATAAAAAAAATAAATAGTATTTCAATTTCAAGAAGACATTATATGTCACATTAATTTAATGTTGTTAAATTGAATTTTACTGTTTTTGCAATTTGTAATTAGTGCACATACTTTAGTTTTATAATTGAATAAGAACTGCAACGTAAGGAGCTCATAACTAGTTTTATGTTCATACATGTTTAAGTAATATTATTATAGACATAATTGAAATCAGCATCTGGGCATCAGTGGGAGTTTCTTTTTTCCTTTTAAAAAAATCTGTGCAGCACTTAAGTTGAGAAACTTTGATGCAACATTTGCAAACTATTTCCATTTTCCACTTTCATCCCAGACAATTTAAGGTTATTTAAGTATAATAATTGATAAATACATAGATTTTATATACATATGTATGTGAGTGTATATATGGATATATCTTACCATAAACTACAAAATGCTTTAAACTCCTAGAAGATAAATTATGTTTACATATGTATTATTGTAATAAAAGTTACTATAACACTGCATCAGGGTGTTGAAAATAAAACCCGATGTGGCTAATCCTGATCCTGGATTGTAAACCTATTCCGTGAGGTATGTTAATTCCTCTCATGGAGTAGAGTTATCTTTAACCCATTAGGATACTCTACTTTTGGTTTGCATTTGTCTCTTTGGGATTTTCACACCAAATGAAAGCACCACAACGGAGAGTTCAGTCTGTCTGCTCTGTTGAAGGGATCTGAACAGAACTCCCTATTTCACCTGCTCATTGTCACTATTACGTGTTTGAGTGATGGGGACCCGGGAGGTGCCCGAACACGAGTGTCATTTGATCAGGGAGATGCCCAGTGACTGGTCTTTAAAAACAAACAGGAAAAAGCCTTCTCAATCTGATCCTTTTAACCAGAAGTTCTTACCCTGGGGAGGACTCCAGGAGCTGGGGGGAAAAAGGAGAAGAAGGGGAAAAAGCCTCCCTCCACCATGGAGAGCAAATTGAAAGTCACAAAGGGGTGTGCCTCAAGGCAGTTTGTAAATCCACTTCCTTTGTCATAACAAGAACAAATCCCACCTTTGAAGTTTTTCCTTCTTGTTACAAGGGGAATGTCTTTTGTTTAATCCATTTTAGCCCTTAATGCCTGACCTGGATCAATCCTGTTGGTTAGATTACACAGCATTCATGCTGATTTTAAACTGGCCTGGGGTGGGGTGGTCGGGGGCACCGGGTTCTGCCTCACTGGTGTGAGAATCTCAAGAAAAATCAACATGTATACGCAGACCACTTTTATTTTGGAAAACAAACTGTCCTTTTACACTTAAATGCATAATCATAATGACTATTGTTAAACAGATTTTGATGTGTTCTATAAATGGTGTGTTTTCAATGGGCCTTTAGAAACTTACTCTACTCACTCATTCAGAGTGGCGTGAAAGACTGTGATGTTCACCACATAGTACATAATGCCTTCAATTACAATTCAAGAACCATCTTCTCTCCCAGGCCCCACATCAACTGTGGGTTCAGGGGCGCCTGGATGGCTCCGTTGGTTAAGTGTCTGACTCAGGCTCAGGTCATGATCTCTCGGTTGGTGAGTTCCAGTCTTGCTTTGGACTTTGCACCAACAGCGTGGAGCCTGCTTGAGATTCTCTCTCCCTCTCTCTCTCTGCCCCTTCCTTGCTCTCACTCTTTCTCTCTCACTCTCTCAAAATAAATAAATAAACAAACAAACAAACAAACAAACTTAAAAAAAACTGTGGGTGCAGTTTTGAGCACTAGGGGACACTTAGCTTCTTAATCCTAACCTCGGTGTCCTCTCTCTTTCTGATTATTGAATAAAAAAGAGAGAAAGCCTCTTTATAAAATGCAGTCCTATTTCCTCAATTTCTAAAGAGCCTTTAGCTCCATCCCTTAAGAATTTTTCAAAGCCAGTGACAAGCAAAGGTGAGGAGTCCCCAGAGGAAGGCTCAAAAGGGTGAATTGCTAATTAGGTATTTTTCTAGGCATGTGGCCATTAACTGGTTCTTAACAATACACATTGTCACTCAAATCACTTCAGGTTGGCTGAGTGCAGAGGAATCTTCCTAGAAAGCCAAAAGGCTCAGTTCAGAGGAGGGGGGATGGGGCAGGTTGCAATGACCCCTGGAACTTTCAGTGTCTTGAAGGAGCATGAGACTCACAACCACTGCTCCCCAACCTGGTGGGTTTTGGAAGAAGTCAACCATGTTCGAATGACCAGAAAATGACCCAGTGAGTGGGAGCAGGAATGCACATTTGATATTTGGGTGCCACTGGTAAAAAAAAAAAACAAGACGGGTTGACTCCTTGTTTCTTCATTTTGGCTAGTTATGTTTGCTGTAATAGTCGCCCAAACTTCCCAGGGGCAGAAACTGTGCATATCCCTCTCTCCAGCTACAAGTCACATCACTGGACTTGGGGCTTTGTAAAGTCTCAAAAGAGGTTCATGGGCAACTGAAGAAATTGATTTTGAAAGTGCATGGAGCGTGCCCCTCCCGAAGAAGGTGAAAACATTTGTTTTGTCACCAATAACCCCATCAAGTAACGAATGTGGTACATGCTACTTTTTTTCTGTTGCAGTCAGGAGAGAGAAGTACTATTTAAACTATGGTATTTGAGAACTGAAATGGCTCGTTGGGTGTCCTATTTATTCATCTATTCCCATGATGCCTTTCCATCTCAGTCTCTCTCACTGGCAGGGAGAATGTACTGTTGCTTACAGAAGATAGTAATGATCCTGAGAGACAAAGCAGAGTGTCTTGAGTAGCAAGGATTAGATTTCAAAGTTACCGACTTATCAATTTATCTTTTAAGTTTATTTATTTTTGAGAGAGAGAGAGGGAGCACAGCAAAGAGAGAGAGGGAGAAAGAGAATCCTAAGCAGGCTCTGAGCTGTCAGTTCAGACAGAAATCGGTAAGTTGAACCTAAAATTCATATAAAAATGCAAAGACCTGGAATAGCCAACACAATCTTGCAAAAAAAGAACAAAGTTAAAAGACTCAAACCTCCCTATTTCAAAACATATCACAAAGCTACAATAATCAAGTGTGGCGGTGCTGGTATAAAGAGAGACATAGATTGCGATGGTCAGTTTTGTGTGTCTGTTTGGCTCGGCCCTAGTCCCCGTTATTTAGTCAAACTCTAATCTAGGTGTTGCTGTGAAGGTATTTTGTAAATGTGACTAAAGTCTATAATCAGTTTACTTTTAGGAAAGGAAGATTATCCTAGACAATCTGGATAGGACTTATTCAATCAGTTGACAGGCTGTAAGAGCAGAACTGAGGCTTCCCTGAAGAAGAGATTCTGCCTGTGGACAACTGCTTCAGCTTGTGCCTGCCCTTTCCGACAGCCCGCCCTGTGAATTTCAGAGTTGCCACAATCACATAGGCCAATTTATTGCAATAGATCGATCTCTATCTCTTTTTGTGTGTATGTATGTGGGTGTGTATATATATATATATATATATATATATATACATATATATATCTGTATGTATGTATGTATATACATGTACGTACATATATAGATATACAAATCTATATCTATATTTCTATCTATATCTATATATATTTCTATTTCTATATATCTCCTACTTGTTCTATTTCCCTGACTGATGCATACATCAACAGAATAGAATTGAGAATCCAGGAATAAGCCCTTATATTCTCACCTTTATGGTCCATTGATTTTTGACAAAGGTGCTGAGACAATTCAATGGAGAAAGAATAGTCTTTTCAATGAATGGTGCTGGGACAACTATACATTCATATGCTAAAGAACAGAACTGCACCCTTACCTCATAACATTTGGCAAAATTACCTGAAAATTAATGAAAGACCTAACTATAACACCTAAAACATAAAAAAGTCTTAGAAAAAAACCTAGGAGTAAATTTTGTAATTTTGGATTAGGCAATGGTTTCTTAGATATGACTCCAAGACACACGAACAACAACAACAACAACAACAACAACAACAACAAAATGGATAGATTGGCCTTCATCAAAATTAGAAACTTTTGTACTTCAAAAGACACAACAAAGAAAGTGAAAGAGACAACACACAGAATGGGAGAAAATATTTGCAAATCATATATCAAATGAAAATTTAATACCCAGAATATATAAAGAATGATTACAACTCAACAATAAAAAGATAAACGGCCCAATTTAAAAATGGGCAAAAGATTTGAATAGGTGTTTCTCAAAAAAAGATATTCAAATGGATAAGAAGCTCGTGAAAAAGATGCTCAATATTTTTAGTCATTAGGGAAATGCAAGTGAAAACTTCCATGAAATACCACTTCACATTTACTAGGATGGCGGGAAAAAAAACAAGCAATAACAATTGTTGGTGAGGATGTGGAGAAACTAGAACTCTCAGACATTGCTGGTAAAAACGTAAATATAGCAGCCACTTTGAAAACAGCTTAGAAGTTCTTCAAAAGTTAAAAAATTGTTTTTAACACTTTATTTATTTTTGAGAGAGAGAGAGAGACAGAGTACAAGTCAGGGAGGGGCAAAGAGAGACAGAGACAGAATCTGAAGCAGGCTCCAGGCTCCAAGCTATCTGCACAGAGCCTGACGTGGGGCTCAAACCCATGAACCATGAGATCATGACCTGAGCCGAAGTCAGATACTTAACCAACTGAGCCACCCAGGCACCCCCTCCCCTTTAAAAAAATTTTTTTAAGGGTTTCTCAAAAGTTTAAATACAGAGTTAGCATATGACCCAGTAATTCCACACCGAGGTATAGACCCAAAAGAAATGAAAGCATATGTCCACACAAAAACCTGTACACAAATGTTCGTTGTAGCATTTTCATAATCCCCAAAAAGTAGTGACAACTCAAATAGTTATCAAATAATGAATGTATAAACATCATGGGGCATATCTATACAATGGAGTATTATTCAGCAATAAAAAAGAATGAAGTCCTATAACATGCTACAACATGAATAAAACTTGAAACAATTATACTAAGTGAAAGAAGCCAGACACAAAAGGCCACATATTGTACGATTCCATTTATATGAAATGTCCAGGATAAACAAATTCATAGAAATAGGAAGGAGAATAGTAGTTCCCATGGACTGGGGCTCAAGGGAGGGGAAAGAGAATATTGTGAGTGAGAGTTAATGGGGTTCAGGGTTTCTTTCTTGGGGTGATGAAAATTTTCTGGAGTTAGATCATGATAATAGTTATTCAACTCAGAATATACTAAAATCCATTGAATTGTACACTATAAATGGTAAGTTTTATGGTATGCAAATTATATCTCAGTGAACATATGAATAGGGGGTAATTATAAATTCTTTTACATTCATTTAGAATATACATGATCTTACCATAAGTAATTCTTTGCACTTATATCAAGATTGGTATGTAAAACACACACTGATTTCTATGGGGTATTCTGTGACCTTTGCTTAAAACTAAAGATAGAGTTATACTAGGTTTTTAAACTATACAGCTGTCTAGATATGTATATGAAATGGAGCTAAGAAATTTCCCAAATTCACTGTGTGATACAAAACTTTTTGGCTCTTAGGCTGTGAAATCATGTGCAAATAAGAGAACTTTGACCTAAGATACATTCATGAAAAAGGATATTTTTAAAGCATCTATCATGTAGTGAGCAATTTACATGTGTTATGTCATTTGTCATAATAACCCTATGGAACTATTATTCTCATGCTCTAATAGTGAGCAAATGAGGTTAGTTAACAGGCCAAACATGTGTTGCTCTTTAGTAGAATGTAAGAATGGCTGAGCAAAGATTCAAACCTCTAAACCGCAGACTCTTCTCCGTGTAACACTGCCTTCCCAGAGATGGACCACGGATGAGCAGTCTTATTGCACCACATACATTTGGGGAGCTGAAGTAGATATGGGGATGGTGAGATGCCTGCTGGCACTAGAAGCCAGCAGTCAAAGGTAGAAAGACAGGATCATCTTCAATCTGAGACAAAGCCCTTCTTTCTTGAAAAGTATAGTCTACAACAATCCCAAATAATGAAGTTTCCTGTGTGTGCTTTATCCAGAAACACCATTTCTTAAGGGATTACAGCAAGTACAAAAACCTCTTTTGAGTCCTCATTGATTCACTCTGTGCTCTGTCTTGGGAATATGAATATGACCTATATAAGTAGGACTTCTCATGGAGCCCAATCTGATGACAAACAAAGATAAGAGATAGTCACAGTTCATCACAATACACGGCAGGGTGAATTTGTTATGGTGGCAGGGATGGACATGTCTAACGCGGGGACATAGGTCCAGGAAATTTCTCATGAAGATGATTCAGTAGGATCTTAAGGATGAGCAGGAATTTACTAGAAATCTATCTGTCCATATAAGGAGAGGTTAGCTCAGAGGAGGGAGGGAAGGAGAAGAAGCTATGGGAACATGCACAGAGTGGCGGAGGCTACTGTATTTCCATCCCACACCACACTGAGTCTGACATAGCTCCATTTCATATACATATCTAGACAACACTCAGTTGTCTACCCAATAGCTCTTCTCCTTTGTTGGCAGTGGAACCCCAATGTTGTTTGTGCTAATAAAATGGCCCTGCCCTTGAAGATGAATCATGGCTGACCGAAACCAGTCACGACAGTCCTCTTCCTCTTAGACAGACATTTATTTCCCCACTCCTGGCCTACAATAAGTAGTGGGAAAAGTTTCTTCTTTCCTGATGGAAGGGTCAGAAGTAACTGGCACCACATGAAGCAACAAATATCATCAGAGAAGCCAACATGCTAACAATGAGGAATAGAAATGATGGAAATGACCGGTATCCTTGATGCATCGCAGAGAAGTTGTAACTACAAAATCCATCCACTTAGGACTTCTTGTCATGCAATAATATAATAAAGCCTTCATTATTTGGCTTGCTGTAAGTAGCAATCAAAAACATGTCTAGAGGACTTCCAACTAAATCCTTTAGCAAGGTTTTCTCCCCACCCATCACCAGCTTTTCTTAATTTGGTGCATGGACTTCATCTCTGATTGATCACTATGGAGAAACACTGAGCTCTGTGGGTGTCCTTCCTAATATCGATTCATTTCTAACTCCATTCGCTCAGGAAAATTACAAGAAGAACATGACCATTCTGCCTTGGCATATTCATGATAATGGAGCACCAATGGCAGCCATCATATAGTCTGAAGTCCCTGGGGCCATGGCAGATAGCAAATGGCTGTGGTGGAGATGGTCCATGATCCTGGGGACATGCACATGTCAGGTTGCAATTACCAGAAAGATTTCAGCTTTAGCTCCTGGCAGAGAACCTTGTTTATCTTTGTCATTGGCACCATTGCTTCCATCACTAGGCCAAAAGCTTATTAGCCACTGGAAGTTGGCAGAGAAATACAGACCAGGGCAACTGACTGTGACATGAAGAACTGATATTCTTGCAGACTTAACAGTGTCTCCACTGCTGCTTCCCACTGGCCACATTTATGATGACCCACCTCGAACAAGGCTATACTTAGTCATGTGTGTCAAATCCAACTGCAGTCCAAAAGTCAGAAATAATTTAATACTAGACTTGTATGGATTCTTTCAGTTTTGTACTTCATGTTCAATGTAAGAAAAACCTACAAGAAAAACAGCCCCAAATGACTTTTACCCCCAAGTTGAAGCCACGTAAATTTTATACATCAGTGAAAGCTCTGAGAAATGACAGCCTTGTGAAAATATACATGCTCTTTTCCTGTGAGTACTGGAGACTTGGTTAGGTATGATCTTCTTTAGGAAATTGTAGGCTCAGCAAAGGCAGAAGCAAGCCTTTTATTTTAGCACCTCCCATAATTCAGTGTGCTCTCCTCATTACTTCCATTTGTGCTGATTCTTTTCCTCACTCTGTCACTCTTCTCTAGAGCCTTCCTCATCCCACCTTCTGGATCTTTCCTTCTCTTGGAGTTTCCATGTTCTTACATATGGAGATTGGTTTAGCTCATGTAGGTTTCTCCACCTCTGCATCTCCACCCGTTACCCTCAATTACAACATAGGTGCCTAGCCAAGTAGTGCAAACAGGGTTTCTCCTTAAAGGATGAGGGAAGGCAAATGCTGTGAATGTTTCTATCCATGTAATTCCCATAAGTTATAATACTGACAAACTTACTCTCCCCCATAAAAACCCTCTGCCTCTCTCTTTGCCTACCAAATAAGTTCCATCTTGTTCTTCTGACAGTTGATGTCCTCCATTACCAAGACCAACCTTCCTTAAAAACAGGGTTACCTAATATCGGCACTGTTGACATTTTGGGCTGGATGAGTTTTGTTGTGGGGGCCTGTCCCGTACGTTGCAGCATCCCTGGCTTCTACCCATTAGATGCCAGTAGCATACCCCCATACAGATGTGACAACCAGAAATGTCTCCAGATGTTGGTAATGTCCCCTGAATGGAAAAAATCTCCCTGGGCTGAGAAATACTGTTTTAAAGCCTTATCACCTACTACTTCCCATACTTTGGCTGTACTCTGTCTATAGCCAGCACATTCTGCATTATTTCACATTTACATCTCTGCTTACTCTATCTCTTCGGTTTTGGAGTGCCCTCCCTTTCATCACGCAACTCCATCAAACTAAAATCCTACTCATCCTTTAAGACCAAAATCATTACTCTGTAAAATATTGTTTTGTTTCCTCTTACTTGAAACTTTAAGTGTTTTTCCTTTGAATCGTCTGTAGTATTTTGTCCGTATCTCTCATCACTTAATTCTTCATTTCTGTTTGACTCCTTGAGTATAGTACCTATTTTGTGTGTGCTCAACAAATGAGTGTTTGCCAAATGGATATATGAATGCATCTTTTGTGGTGGGAAACTAGAACATGGGAATAGAAGATAACGGTCTCTCCTCTGTGAAGGAGGCCACATGAAAACTCATTCGCATGCTTTTTGAATCCTTCTTACTGAGTTAGTGGCAATAGAGTAGCACAGATCTGAGGATTCAATCCATCCTGTCCTACTCAAAAGAATGTAAAGAAAGAAACCAGCAAGCTGATCTTGAATATTTCCTCCCTCCAACACAGATGATGGGTGCCCTAAACTACTTTCATTGTTGCTAAGTGGCTAGAAAAATCTAGGCCAGTCCCCTCCTGCAGTGGATCCCTGGAAACGCCTTGTCTGACCAACCCTGGCTCTCACAGCCATTAGCACTCACACTTGGGAAGTTTTTTCTGCCAGTGTAAGTAACATCAACAACAATACAAAAATTAAGTTTTTCCTATACAGGCTTAGTCTTTTCCTCTATAAGTCATTAGTCACCTCCAGAGACAAGGCAAGTAGAAACTCAGTGAATTCCAGTACAGCCTTCCAGTCGTCATGGCTACTGACCCAACGTGGTTTTGAAAACTGTCCTTACAACCAACGGACCATTACAGGAGTCCTTCGCGGAATAGTTTGACCTTAGCAGGGGAAATTCATTTCAAGTATCTCTACACTGCCACCTTGAGTTCACCGAGAATAGTGTGTCCTTGTCACCGAGCAGACAGATAGCTGTGGGATTTGCACGTTCTCTGCGCCTTAAATGACAGGCACTACAGCAGGCTCAAGAAGCAAACCTTGTTCTTATCATTGGACTTTGGTCCCTCAAGCTGGGCAGACCTGTCAACGGAAACATCTGACGTCTTATTGGTTGATAGCATAACCTAAACATATCTAGGCATATGCTTTCTTTAAGAGAGATTAGAAGTAAAAGCTCAGAATTAAATGGAATTAAATACAAAAATAGAAAAAAGAAAATCCCTTTCAGATTCTCTATTCCCAGGAGACTGACCAGGATTCAGAATTTAAAAGCAAAAATAATAATAGGGACCAAGGAATGTGTGTGTGTGTGTGTGTGTGTGTGTGTGTGTAAAAGATGGAGAAAATATGGTATTGCTTAATTTCCTCCTGACTGTCCAAATAATTTCATATCACTGAAGTTAATATTTTCTCATTTTAATAACGAGATTTTTAAAAACCCGAATAACATCTTTAAACAGGAAGTCTATTTAAAATTAGTTCACTATTTGTAACCCTGGCATAAACTTTTTCTCCTGGGTTTGTACCTAATGGCTGGTTGGAAAATCTAGAGGATCTGTTTTTTCTTTCCTCACCCCATTTGTGGAGTGGGAGTGTTTTTCTTAAATTAATGTCTGTCACATTAATGATTAAATTCAATTAAGTTCATCTTGGAAGGTGATGTAAAAGACAGATTTCCTCATCCAATTAGGTGATTTATTGCCCTCTAGTGGTGTGAGATACTAAATATTGATGTAAAGCTAAAGCAGAATGAATTTGAATTCACTCAATTATTTATTGAGTAGCTACTGTATGCCATGCATAGTTCTAGGCTCTGTGGCTATAGCAGCAAAGACGGTAAGCCAGAATCCTGACTTCAAGGTGCATATATTTTAATAGGAGAGACAGAAAGTTAAAATTTAAATATGAGTGGATTCTTTAGATTGTAGTGTCTAGAATGGCCTCCCTAAGAAGATGATATTTGCCTTTAGGTGTGAATGCCAAGAAAACCAGACAGAGGAAGATCAGGAGACAGAACGCTCCAGGCAAAGAAGTAGCTAAAATAAGAATCTTAAAACAGCAATAAGCTTGGAGTATTCGAGGAACAGAAAGATTCATATTGGCTAGAGCATGGTAGATGGAGAGAATGGTGTAAGATGAAGGTGGCCAGATCTTACAGGGTCTTGAAAAACCAAGGAAAAGCAAGTTGAAGAACATCAATTAGGGGGAATAACCTAATCTGATTCACATTCTTTAAAAGCTCACTCTGGTTACTATGTGGAGAATAATAAATTGTAAATGAGCAAAGGAGGAAGCTGGGAGACAGTGAGGAAGCTTACATAGTAATCCTCTATCAGAAATGACTGTGTCTCACTCCAGTGTTACGGTGGTGGAAATGGAGAGCCCTGGAGTATCTGATATGTTTTTAAGGTAGAATGAGCAGGATTTGTTGAATGGCTTGGATGTAGGTGTGAGGGAAATGAGGGCGTGAGAATGACACCTCAGTTTTTAATTGAGTAACTGAGTGGAAGGAAATGGTATATACCAAGATGAGGAAGATTGCCTATGGGTTAGGTCTCAGAAGCAAATCAGGTCATGGCTTTCATGGCTTGGATACAAAATGCAGTACAATTTTTTAAATAATGCGTAATAAAAAAAGGGGGGGGTGGAGGGGTGTGCACATGGGTGGCTCAGTCGGTTGTGTGTCAACTCTTGATTTTGGCCCAGGTCACGATCCCAAGGTCTTAGGATCGAGCCCCACGTTGGTCTCCACGCTGAGTGTGGAGCCTGCTTAAGATTTTCTCCTCTCTCTCTGAGCACCTAGGTGACTCAGTTGGTTAAGCTTCCTACTTAGGTTCAGGTCATGAAGCCATAGTTCATGGGCCTAAGCCCCGAATCAGGCTCTCTGCTGTCACCACACAGCCCACTTTGGATCCTTTGCCCCTCTCCTGCTCAATCTTTCTCTCGCTCTCAAAATAAATAAATAAACATATATATATATATATATATATATATATATATATATATATATATGTTATAAATGTTATAAATATATATATAAAGATTTTTTTTCTCTCTCTCCTCCCTCCACCGTTCTCCCTCTGCCCCTCTCCCCTACTCTCCCTCTCAAATATATAAAAAAAGAATGTACTATACAATGATGCCAGAAAAATACATAAATATTTTTAAGTTTCAAGAGGTACAGGAGAGCTATAGAGTCTATCAAAGGAAATTAGGAAGCTCCCAGATGGCAGTGTGTGGCAACCCAAACAGGTAGTGAAAGAGAATTTAACACCATGGGACTAAGAGCCAAGAGCTGTGAAGCTTTCTGTGGGGAACTTCTCTCCCGGTTCCTTTCCTGTGATTTGGGGACTGCCATTATGTACCACAAGAGAGTGTCATGAGAATCACAGAGTATGAGGTGAAAAAACTTGGAGAAAAACCAGTCTAACTCCTTTCTTTCACGAATAAAGGTGTTGAAGCCCAGACCCAAGTGGGTGGAAGGCACACCAGCGTCTGTGGCTCTCCCACAATGTACCATATACCATATGAAGAACTTTGTGTACTTTATCTCATCAATTCTTTGAACAATCTTGCAAAGTATGTATAAATCCCCACTTTCCAGCAAAGAAAACTGAGTCTTTGAGAATCCAAAGATCCTATAGATAGCTACTAGTCGAGATGGAACTAGAACTCTCAAGTTCCAGTGCTTTGGAATCCATGCAATGTGCTCTTCTAAAGAATATTTTTTGAGGGCTGATGGGGGGGTGGGAGGGAGGGGAGGGTGGGTGAAGGGTATTGAAGAGGGCATCTTTTGGGATGAGCACTGGATGTTGTATGGAAACCAATTTGACAATAAATTTCATATATTAAAAAAAAAACAAGAGAAAACAACTGATACACTTACAACCATTCTGTTTTTCACTTTCAGTATTCAATAAATTACATGAAGTATTCAATACTTCATTATAAAATAAAAAATAAAAATAAAAAAAGAATATTTTTGAAAATGTGAAGAGAAAAATGAAATTAATTTGGATAACTCTTCTTAAAGTTTAACATCCCATTCTTCCACCCAAACATATGAGGGCAAGCCACATTACAAGGTTTCCATAGAGCAGCCAAGCAATTCTCCTGCCTGGCCCAGAACCAGACTTGGAGGTGATGATGATGATGATGTAGCTGCCATTTTCCAAGTGCTTCCTAGGTTCCAGTGTTTCAAACATATTCTCTTGCTTAATCCTTGTAACAAATTTGCAATCAATTATCTTTATTTTAGAGATGAAACTAAGACGTGGAGAGGTTAAGTAATTAGCGCAAGGTCATATGACTACTGTACTCTGTGCAGAAGCTTGGATGTGGGCAGAGGGAAGATCTGTTTTCCTTCTAAGAAGTTTTGACAACTTCTCTTCCCTCAGGTCCTAGTGCAATGGCCCACATAGGCCTCTCCTCCTTTGCTGAGCTGAGGATGCGGGAAATGGGACCACTGAAAGGGCAACCTTTGACCACCATCAAACATCACGCACAGTATAGATCTTACCTCGCATTGTATTATGACCCTATAGGACAAAGTAGAAAGGGGAAAAAAAGCAAATGTGAGCCAGCAGAGGGTCTGTCTGTAAAACTGGGAGCTCTAAAGGCCCCTTGTGGGGCGCCTGGGTGGCGCAGTCGGTTAAGCGTCCGACTTCAGCCAGGTCACGATCTCGCGGTCCGTGAGTTCGAGCCCCGCGTCAGGCTCTGGGCTGATGGCTCGGAGCCTGGAGCCTGTTTCCGATTCTGTGTCTCCCTCTCTCTCTGCCCCTCCCCCGTTCATGCTCTGTCTCTGTCCCAAAAATAAAAATAAATAAATAAATAAATAAATAAATAAAGGCCCCTTGTGAGTCGGAGGAAGGACCCTGTGAAAGATAGCGGGCATCCCTACAGGCTTAGGAGAACCCCCCGGGGTTGTCCCGGAGAGCCAATTATACCCAGTTCAGTGAATAGGTGTACAGGCTATGAAGCTGAGAACAGAAAGCAGGCAAGGGTGTAGGCCTTTTCCAAATAGAAGTCTCTGCAGATTGTAAAGTAGATTCCATGGCTAGTCGAAGGAATGCCATAACAACCATGGCTAGTTGTTAATATGATTCAGAGATGCCTGAGTGACCATTGCTTGTTGTAGTTGTGTAGTTTGAGTGAACCTGGACATTGTTAGCCCTGAGAGTCCGAGAACCAAGTTCCTGAGTGTGTTGGGCCGTGCTGTGCTGTATAGTTATGCCATGTATTGCATGTCGCTGAGGTCGTTGCACTACATCAGACCCAGTAAGTGGTTGCTGGCCTTACTGCAGAATTGCTAGTGTGCAGAATTCTCCAATCTCGTAAAATTGGAGGAGGACATTTCATCCTCCTGGGATGCTTAGTCACAGGATATTTTTAGCCCAACTATGTACTCCCGTCCCTGGCCTTTTTAGGATTTGGGGATCGGAAAACTTGTACTTCTGCTTGCCCTAGATACTTCCATTGTTTATCCTGACTGCAACGCTACTTGCTTTATCCAAATGGTGTCTGAGTCTAGTTTTTTCACCCATCCAAGTTTGGTGTTGACATTTGTTCCTGCAGTCACCTTGCAGATCAGAGGCGGAGGCAGGGGTAATGACATTACTCCAAACCCAGGAGAGATGAAAGGACCAAGATGGTATCTGTGTTGATTGATCAACAGGGCATCAGCGATTTGAGATAGCTAGGGGCACAAGATGTGTAACAGGAAGAAACATGTGTGAAGCATGGCTTTTATCCCTCTGGATCTGGCCCCCTAACTTAAAACAGAGCAAGGCTTCCCCCGCACCCCCCCAACCCCCAAAGTAATCTAAAACTAGACATGCCATGGCTATTATTTGCTGCTCTGATGAAAATCACTGAGCCAATAGAGGGAGCTAAAGCAGCACAAATGGGACTTCTGGACACACACTCATTGCAAAGAAATGCCTAAATATTTGGAGAAGGGCTTAAAGTTACCCTTTTCTATGGCATTTGGAGGATGCGGCAGAAAAGAGGCAAAAGATCAATAAAAAATATTGCTACCAAGATTCTGTTGATAAGTGGTGATTGCTTCAATATCTACATATTTAATTCAAATGAATATCATGAATGAGAAACTTCTTAGCTGTCATCCAGGTGACTGGGTAAAAAAAAAAATGTACCCGCTTTCCTATTTTCATTGGTTGTACTAAATGGGAATCTCTGGATTTGCCAAAGCTGACAGGTGTGATAAATGTAAAATAGTGCAGACTTTCAAAAAACAACAGGAAATAGAATTTTTAATTTAAAGAACAGTGAATGCATAGGCATTAATAGACACTAACTTTACACATTTGCCCAATTTGGCCATGAAAACATCAAGTGGGACCTATTAATTTACTCCAGGATGAGCTCCATAGTTGTAATAAAGAAAGTTCAGCAAGGTGGAGAACAGGATGCAATGACTGACCTTTATATTGCCTTGATGATGCCTTCTTCTCTACCCTGAAATAGAGGACAAGAAGGAACTATTTGCTTTTACATGGAACAGAATACAGTATACTTTTACTGTACTGTCTTAGGACTATATTAATTCTATTTTTGCTAATACAGTAAGAAGAGATCTTCCCATGATAATCACAATCTATCTTTTTTTAATAAGAGCTTTCTATTTTGAAATCGTTTAAGACTAACCATATTTTTTTTAATTGGTGATAATTAAGAAAAACATTCTTAGCCATAGGAGATAGACAATATTACATCAGCTTTTTGGCTGGTGAATACATCTAAATATAAGGATTCATAAAAGTCCTAAGCATATCTTAAGCATATCCTTAATTACAAAAATAAGCTGAGAAAATTTCTAATTCTACCCTGAGACGGGAGCAAATGGCCTGACAGAATAATTTGGATACTAGAGAAGTCGCCCCATACCCGGGTGTATTCTGGGATCTGTTTGCCAAATTTCACATTAGAATACTGCTTTTAAGTGAGGAGAAAGCCAGCAGATGCCACTGGGTCCTTATGAGCTTGTTGATTTTATAATATTGATCGTCTCCACAACAGAGACCTATCGCAATTTGAGACTGACAGAAACCTGGGGTAGCATTAGCCATGGGACTTTAGAACTTGACTTTAGAACCTAATGCAGCTGCCTATTGCTCCCCTTTTGAAACACTTTTAATTGTCTGCTATTGATCACTAGTTAAGATGCATCTTCTATAGAAGGACACCAAAAATAATTCTAAGATCAGAAATTCAAAACTGCTTGGGTAACATTTGAAAGATATTCAGATGTTAGAGGGAACACTCAAAAATATAATTGATTAAACAGAAATGGTATAGTAAGGAATATACAAAAGGAAGTGAATTGATAGTGGTCCATAGGATCCACAACTGGCAGCTGTAGCCTAGATCCCAAATGGTCCTCACCATATTGTTAGGTATTATTAGGTATTAGGGATTTGTGAGTACATGAGTATATGAATACAAAAGAACATGGCTATGGCCAAGTTGATCACTGCCCAATTAACTCAGATGGGTTATGGAAGGTGATGACCATCTACTCAGCCACCATAAAGACTCTGGTGGAAGACAAGTATAAGTCTGGTTCAATGGGCTACGTAGAAAGTATTTTGGTTGACTCTTACACACCTCTCAACACAAGAACTCTCATATTACTGTTTAATTTTTATGTAAACTCATAGCTAGCAGCAAGGACCTTCTATAAGCTCTTGGGCTAGAATTTGTTTTGTCTGGCAAGTGTTAGGGTACCATAATTCAAAGACAAGATTTATAGAAAAAGCTATGGGCTTTTAGATCTCAGATATGGCTTGCTCATTTGATGCCTATTTGTTACATATGGATGAGAAAGATGGTGATGATTGGAACATCAAGGAAGATCTATTGGTAAGGGTTTTAAAGGTAGTAACTGGGGTCCACAAGATGAATAGACCCTGAGAGACCATGAACTATGAAACATTGGGTTCTACACGATGTATCCCCTTGATCTCATCTAAAACTGTTTCTGTCTCCCAGGATTGCTCAGGTAGACAATGACAAAAGACAAATCCACCTTGTTCAGAAGACAGAGCCCAAAGGGATGTGGGCCTCTATGTATCATCAGACTGACTATATTGAAACTTTACCTACAGCCCAGGTAGTTTTAAGTATATTGCCTGGTATTGACACTTTTTTCTGATTTAAACTTCATCCACCCTCAGCCTAGTCTACAATTAATGGACTGGAAATACAGACTTCCATTGATCCTGATGTTCAACTGACATATTAGCAGAAAAGAGAACACATTCTGTAGAATGAGTAGGGCAGGAGTGGCTGAGAAATACAATACAAAGCAGTCTTTTCATTTTCATGTTCCTTAGGAAGTAACAGTGTGACCGAAAATTAGGATGGGCAATTGAAGCAATTGTTATACCAAGTGATGCCAGGGACATGATGGACCACTGGCTTTCTAGGCAAGGAGTAACTGAACACGCTAAGCCACAAAAGCAGGTCACTGGTTGAACTAATTTCAAAAGCATGGAATAAAAAATGAGCAAGTGGGAAACAATGAACGGTTTCATACAACTCATACCATTTTGTATGCTTTTGGAGGGGGCAATCCATAAGCAAGTCCTATTAATTTGGAAGGGTTTTTTGGCACCCCGGCTTTATACCACCATGTGCTGCTATATCCATCTGGCTACAGATACCGCCAAGACTACTACTGACAATATTAGTAACAAACACTTAGTGCTTATTACATGCCTGGCACTATCCAAAGCACTTTACATGTTCTTTATGTTAAATGTGGGATTAATTGACTCTGGCAAGTCACTGATTTCCAGAGAAAATTGGCTTCTTTTCTCAGAGGTGTTGAAGCAAGTATCTTTACACAACTTTTCAAAGTGGGAGAGTGAGAGAAAATATGGGAGGAATCAGCGGATTATTAGCATGGTGTTAGTCAAAGTGTGTGGGTTACACAGCACAAAAACTTTGACTCAAAGAGCTTAGGTCAGAGAGAAAATGTATTGGCTTATGTAACTAGAAAGATCATGATATTGCTTGAAACAACTCAAACGTGGAAATAAATATCATTTAGACCCTTTCCTCACATTCAGTCCTTGCTTCTTTCTGAGTGACAACTTCATTCTCCCCTACCACAAATCGGTTTTCTCCTAGGCGCTAGTGTCACGGCCTCTGTTGCTTTTGGAGCTCACAAGTTTGCCATTCGAGAAGGAAGGGGTTTCCTGACTTCAGGTCCAATGTCAAAAATCCCAGAGAAGGGCTCTGATTGGACTAGCTTGCCTCACCTGCCCACATCCTAATCCAGACCCCATGACCAAGAGAATGGAGTCCAGGGGTCGGCAGCCCCCATTGGGACCACCTACTCTATCCATACAGGGCTCAGCTCCCTTAGTCAGCGAGACCGGGAGAAAGTGCAGCATGCCCAGTGGAGCCACAGCAGGTTCCCAGGGGACAAAGGATCTACTAGTGTGAGAGCAGCAGGAGCTGCTCCACACAATTCCAACCGCACATTTCATGGTACTCCATGTGAATGACGCCCTTCAGGCATGCGATGGCATAGCTACGGCAGAAGTCAGAGGAGAGTGGCAATGAACACAGCAAAAACCAGAAAATTGTAACTGGTCCCTTGGTGAGCCCATGAGGTGGTGGATTCTGAAAAGGAACGGAGAGACACTTGGCAGGGGTGAGGTTAGCATTTGGAGCCCTACTGGTCTTGCTGTGAAGATAGGGTCAACGTCTACCATGTCTGGTGGACACGTCCTTATTTGCAGTCCTGGCTGGTGTGGCCAGGGGGAGCTGAAGTTTACATCTCTCTTCTGAGTCCTTGGGAATAGAAACCCTAAGGTCACTCAAGATGGCCACGCTTGGAACGGATGCTACTGACAGAGGAAAAAAAGAGGACTAAAAAGTCCACTGGGTGAGGTTGACATTGTTCTCAACTACTTCCCAGCTACCTCCAAGAACAGAGGAAGCATAACCACACACAGCCTTTCACACGTGAAGCAGATGGAAAGACAATAGAGCAGACCCTAAGCTTCCCAGTGCAGCCAGGGTTTTTATTATACTTTGACATTATTACTACTACTATTACTATTTTAATGAGCATCTTCTTCTATTTTGTTTTAGGGCTGTCATCAGATGATATACCAAGGCCAAACAGTGCCAGTAGGCAGTCACCAGCCCTGTGCCTGCCAAGCATTTCGATGATTAATGTTCTTGGCCCAGAGAAAACAACATTCTCTCTCCAAATGCAGAATTTTTTTTTTTTTTTGGCATATAATTTTGGAAGCTAGGCCTAAAATTCTGTGTGACCATTTTGTCTTTTCTAGCCTAGTCATAGGCTTCATGGTTAGTGTAGGACTTATTTTTACGACCAAGGAGAAATAGTAGAGTTCATCTATTCCAATCCATCCATCCTTCCTTACTTCTATCTTTTCCTCCTTCCTTCTTTCTTTCTTGTGAATTTACCAATATGTTTAATTTGAAATCACATTTTATCTGGTTGTAAAAGTAAGCTACGTTAAGATAAAAAAAAGCTGGAAACAGAAAAATTCTGTTTCCAGAGATAAACACTGTGAACTGTTTTTTTGTATTCATTATATGACTTAAACTCACTCCTTTCTTTTGCTCTTTTCCCAAACTTGACCTCCTTCACCACGGAATGGTGGCCCTTAAACTTTTGATGAGACAGAAGCAGCTATTCAGTAGGAGGAGTCAGGAAGAACCATCCCAAAGATCTTGGGGACCTGAAGACTTATTAGAATGTACCTCTTTCATTTTCAAATGGAAAAATTGAGTCCCAGAGTCATTTGCCAAAAGCCAATGGCTCTATTAGAGCTTTTCTAATGTAGTAGATAATTACTTCAAAATTCACTGTACTCACTTTCAAGTGTGAAGTCCAGGAAAAAGACAGAACACATCATGTGAAAGGATGCCAGAGGGGTTCCCAGGTGGCTCAGTTGGTTAAGCATCTGACTTTGGCTCAGGTCATGATCTCAGGGTTTGTGAGTTCGAGCCCCATGTTGGGCTCTGTGCTGACAGCTCAGAGCCTGGAGCCTGCTTCAGATTCTGTGTCTCCCTTTCTCTCTGCCCTCCCCTGCTCATACTATGTCCCTCCCTCTCAAAAATAAATAAACATTAAAAAAAATTAGGATGCCAGAAAAGTTACTTAGTTTTCTTTTTTGAAGATATATGTCTCATCAGTGTGTGAAAACAATGCCATGGAAATATTCCATCATCAACTTTTAATTTACACTGCAGGTCATTTACTGAGAGTTTATATGAATTAGTGTTGGAAGGTATTCTGAACCCATCGTGTATGATCTTTCCCTAATCCTTGTCTGTGTGGGAAGTTGACATCTGGGCTGCTGTTTTATCAAGAGTGGTGTTGGCTTTGTGCTGGCCCAGATGACCCTTGCCTGCTTCCAATTGCACCAGAGGCACAGGGTGGGGGGCTAGACAGTGCACTGATGTGATCTGCTGACCCCAAAGAGCCTTACTTGGCATTTGTCTTCTTATCAGGATGGGTTATCTCCCTGTCGTTCAAAACTGTCAACTGAGGACCCCTAGCATCAGCCTTGGGATCATCGGATGAGCTTGAAAGAAATTCAGAATCACATCTCACTCCAGAACTACTGAATCAGAACCTGAATTTTAACAAGGTCTGTGAGTGACTCATGAGAACATTAAAGTTTGAGAATCATTGGGCTAATTGATCTTTAAGAGTTACAGTGTTGGGGCGCCTGGGTGACTTGGTCAGTTGAGCATCCGGCTTCCGCTCAGGTCATGATCTCTCAGTCTGTGATTTCAAGCCCCGTGTCGGGCTCTGTGCTGACAGCTCGGAGCCTGGAGCCTTCTTCGAATTTTGTGTCCCCGCTCTCTCTCTGCCCCTCCTCCACTCATGCTCTGTCTTTCTCTGTCTCAGAAATAAATATAAAAAAAAAAAAAAGAGTCACAGTGCATCTGTTCACCCTCCTCTCTCTCCATTGCTCAAACAACAGATGTATATGCAAGCATGCAAACACACACACAATTCAGGTTTAAAATTAAAGGGAAGATACATAGGTCAATCATAGATTCCTAGTATTTAATCGCTGGATGCAAGGGTAGCCAGTAAAGGTCTTAAATAAACACATCTTGTACAGATTTAAGAGTTTTCAGGCATAGTTGGTTATGTGGGAGGTGGTTATGGATCTATGTGTTTGCATTAGGTTGGAACTATGGTATTACTGCATTACTTTTTCAGCATTACTTTTTCCTGTTTGTTTTGTGGTCATGCCTTAATAATCATTGAACCAAAGTTGTAAAGACAGTTGCAAGTACCAGTGCATAGTATTGTCTACAAGAGGATGGTTTATTGGCACCACAGTTCAGACATTCTTTAATTCAAGGAGCCTTTGACTAGCACAGACTACTTAATAGGTTTTTCCAGAACCATATTTCTCCTAATATAAGTTAAATTGCCTCCTACCATGCAAAGACAAAGACTCTCAGCCAAGTTACCCAGTTATATTTATCTAATTCTTTTTTAAAAATCACTATATAAACTAGTTATAAAATAGAAAACATAATGTGTCAAGTGGCCACCCCAGATTGTCCTCAATCAGAGGTAATCCACTATAAGGTTGTCCCCTGGGGAAAAGTCTGAAAGGATGGCACGCATGGGTCTGTGAGCAATATGTAGACTCATCTTATTTTTGTTTGTTAATAGTTGCTCATCACTGACACAATGGACAGGAGAGCATCTGCCTCATGATGTGTTTATAATACTGACAAGAAATCAATATCAATAAATCAAATCAATAAATCAAATATAAAGTCTAAAACTGATAAAAATAATTTAAAAATCTAATGTAAACAATGTAAACATTTAAAAATGTTTTAAACACATGACAAAATATTTATAAACAATTCATATCGCTAGTTAGCTTGTTTTAATTTTTGCTGCATGAATAAATTATATCCCCCAATCTATCAAAGTCTCCTTCTGTTTACACTGGGGTTCTCAATCTTGGCTGCATATTATTATTATTTTTTTTTTTAAACTTTTTTTTTTTTTTTTAATTTTTTTTCAACGTTTTTTATTTATTGTTGGGACAGAGAGAGACAGAGCATGAACGGGGGCGGGGCAGAGAGAGAGGGAGACACAGAATCGGAAACAGGCTCCAGGCTCCGAGCCATCAGCCCAGAGCCTGACGCGGGGCTCGAACTCACGGACCGCGAGATCGTGACCTGGCTGAAGTCGGACGCTTAACCGACTGCGCCACCCAGGCGCCCCTTGGCTGCATATTAAAATCACCTGGGAACTTTAAAAACTTTCCCCAAGCCCAGGGCAAATCCAAGAGATTATATCAGGATCTTTCTCTAGGGGTGGGACCTCTACATCAGTGTTTTCACCTTCATTTGGATGTAGGGAGATGTTTGGTTGGTCAACAGGTGTAATCTATTAACTAAGGGAGACAGACATTCATTCAAGATAAAAGGACACCAGATGTTTACCAGGCATTCCATTCCAAGAGCCATTAATTTCCATCTGAAACACATTTGCTTCCTCTGTTATTTCATGTCTCTTTTACCAAAGTCACCAAGAGGATTTAGTGCTCTCAAAATAGAGGGGCCCTCTTCTGAAAAGGGCTCTTCTGAAAAGTTAAACCTGAGTGAAATGAATAGTTCCTTATCCTCTGCATAGAACTTCCATTTGGCTCATTATACTACACAAAGGTTTTTAAATAACCAGGTGATATCTTCAGCTGGTGCTTTGTAGCCATTAGTCTTCCCCAATGACCAGCCTGATGCAGGCAGTTCTCCCATTTGCCCTTGAGCTCAGAGACTTCGTTCCTGATCTGTCAGCACAGGAAATTGCTTGCAGGTATCTTCTTTCATGCATGAGGCAGGGAAAACAAAGAGGCCATAATGCTCTGCATTTTGAGAATGTGTTCAGTTGGGACTGGAAAATTTTCCCCCAAAGCAAAGCCGTTCCGTCTCTGGTGAACCAGGCCACCCGTGTTAAGGACCACAGACAGCATTCGATTTTCAGAATGTTTCTGTGCAGAATTGAAAATGAGCAACGATTTTAGTAAAATTAGTAAAAAGCACATGTGACATAGCTTCTAACATAAAATCATTCAAATTTCTAGTCACCGACTTTAGTTTTCTCAGTTGTATAACAGACTACACTTCAAAATATCATTTTTCTTGATATCCCTATTCCGAACTAATTGCTTAAAACTAGACTCTTAATGTTGGGTGTTTAGTATCATTAAATCACCATGAGCTGAACCATAGTGAAGAGAACAGAAAGGTGAGGCTGTGGCTAATCAAGGTCTCTTTAATTCAGTAGCCATTTGCCGACAAACTCAAGTATGTACGAGGCATGTGTGTGAAATGAAATGGTTTCTCCTTCAGCTGCATCAGTTCCCTGTCATGCTCAGAAGGTTGATGCCAAGCTGATGAACAAACCTCTTCACTTCATGGTTTTTGTTTTCTTGGATTACTCAAAATCTTCACTTCCCTGAAACCCATTCTGCTATAGTGTTCTTCAAAGACTCCAAGGCATATCTATCAGTTTTTACATAGTCTACCTAGTTTTTGAAAAAATTTTTAAAAAAAAATTTTTTTTTAACGTTTATTTATTTTTGAGACAGAGAGAGACAGAGCATGAACGGGGGAGGGTCAGAGAGAGAGAGGGAGACACAGAATCGGAAGCAGGCTCCAGGCTCTGAGCTGTCAGCACAGAGCCCGACGCGGGGCTCGAACCCACTGACCGCGAGATCGTGACCTGAGCCGAAGTCGGACGCTTAACCGACCGAGCCACCCAGGCGCCCCCAAAATTTTTAATGTTTATTTATTTTTGAGACAGAGACAGAGCATGAATGGCTGGAGGGTCAGAGAGAGAGAGAGAGAGACAGACAGAATCCTTAGCAGGCTCCAGGTTCTGTGAGCTGTCAGCACAGAACCCATGTGGAGCTTGAACCAATGAACCGTGGGATCATGACTTGAACAGAATTTGAATGCTTAATCGACTGAGCCACCCAGGTGCCCCTAAGTAGTCTACCTATTGCTCAAATATCTATGCATGACATCCTTCTTGACTTTTCCTCAGGGAAAAATCCAATTTTTTTCCTCCTCTCCTTTGTATTGCTCCTTGGTTCTTATTTTCTATTCTCCAGCTTCAAATATACAAACTCTCTCTTTGGCATTACAGCTATTTCAAAGAGGACATATTTTCAAATTTGTAAAATTTCCAAAGGAATATAATTTTCAAATATGTATTTAAAAATGTGGTGGCTAGCTTTCTGAGAGCCTGTCATAATGTTCTTACTACAGTCTTCACACAAAATATATGAGAGCAAAACAAAATATTCCTTGACATTCCTCGTTTCAGAAAAGATCCCTTAATATAGTTCGTAACAGTTTATGGAGTACTGTGGGAAATCCTAAGTGTAAAATACAATACAACCAGGGGTTTCTATTTTTATTGCAGAGACAAAATATGAAGCAATTAAAGTATATATATCTAAAAAAAAGCATATATATCTATATATTATATTAAGTTTAAATATTTATAAAATATATTAAGTAATATATCGAAAATATAAAATACATCTTGTTAAATATATAATATGTAATGTCAATATGTATAGTAAGTTTAAAGGGTTGAGATAGCAACAAAAGTTTTGATAGGCTTTCCAGGAGAGAGGAAGAGAATAGGAGACAGGAAAAGAGGGAAAATCTTAGACTGAGTTTGGGGTGGGTGTCTTCGTGCATGGGGAAGTCTTCTTTAGCTCATCTGCTCTTCAGGGGAAGGATCTTTATAATAATGCTTATGTTAATAAGAGCCTGTATTCATTGAGTGTCTGTGCCCCCCAGTTTTGACATAAAATAGTTGTTTGTGTACTGTTTACATAAATGTTCACATTACACACACACACACACACACGCACACACACACACACACACACACACACACACACACACACACACACACCTTTTTAGGTATTTAGGATAGTGAGGAATGTGCAGATGTGGAAGCGGGAGGGTAGGAGATAGCTAGGCAAACAAATAAATGACCAAAGCTGTAATAGAAGCTATAAGAGGCACTGAGTGTGGCCATGCATTTCCTCTTAACTGGCAACATGTTCTTGAATTTTTAGATAGAAATAGAACTCAGTGGGGGGGACTTTTCATTGATGTCTCAGAACCTGAAGTAGAATGGGATGTGGTTTTCATCTCTGTGGTATTAACTTTGGTCAAAAGATGGCAGCAAAGCTCAGCTAGTTCTTCACAAGTCACTTCTCAACCACTAGGGGAGGAAAGCATGGCTTGTTCAGAGCTTCGAAAGGTTAATGGGTAAGTGGGAGAAAGATTATCTTGGCAATTACACATGGACTTCGTTTTCTGATCGTGTATCACAATATTTATTAAATATTAAAAATATCACAAGTTCAATATCAGCCAAGTTACAATATTAAAATCACATTTATTCATTCATTTGTTAATTTACAAATGTAAATATCCATTATTTTCCCAAATGTTTGAGAACCTGATGGGAGCTGGCTCTGTACTGAGGGCTGATGATACCTGCCAGCAAAAACAGAAGCAGTTCTAGCTCTCATTGAACACACTCAGTATGGGACAGAAATGAATTTATAATTATTCATAGGAATATGATTGCCATAGGATATGAGCCCCACAGGAGGGGAGATTTTTGTCTGTCTAATTCTCTGGTGCATCACAAGTGCCTAGAACAGTCCCTGGCACAAAGTAGGTCATCAGTAAGGAGTTGCTGACTGAATGAAGGAGTGTAATTACAAATTTGAGATGCATGTGTCCAGAACATAATTCTATGTGAGTGTCTAGCAAAGAAATACAACCTGGGTTTGAGGAAATGATATTGGACACAAGGCCAGAAGGATAAGTAGGTGGTAGCCAGGTGGCTGTGCATATGCATGTGTATTGGGGGTGAGGCGGTCTCAGGTACAGAGAAGACCATAAGCAAAGGCCCTGTGACAGTAGTGGCTTTTGGGGGAAGGGAGGAAGGCTTTTGGGGGAAGGCTTTTGCCTCAAGGAGAGGCATGAACAACATGGCTTAATGAAAGGAACTAAAAGACAGCCAATGTGGCCACAGTGTGGAGTAAGGGGTGGTCCAGGGATGCATGGTAGATCAGATGAGCGGTTTGAAGAGCCTCTGGTGTAAAGAATGAGTAAGAGAAGTACAGGAATAGATTTCAGGGGGAACTGTTGACTATTTGTCACAGGTCCACATGAGAGATGAGGGAAGCTTAGACTGGGGAGGTGCTGATGGAGTGGAAGGAAGCTGTCAAGGCCACCAGATAGTCAGCAGGCAAAACCAGTAGGACTCGGTAGTGCATAGGTTCTAGAGGGTGAAGGAGACGAAGTTCCAAGCATGACTTCCGGATTCCTGACTTGTGCAGCAGGGAGGTGGGGTAGACAGGAAGTCTTGCAGGAAACCCAGTTTGGGGGAGAAGAGAAGATCAGGGGCTCTGTCTAGGATGGGTTGGGAATTTGAGACATCCTAATAGAAATATTAAATGCAGGGTTGGATTTAAGGGCCGGAGCTCAGAGAGGTCTGGGGTGGAAATGGATTTGGGAGTTATTGGCCTGTAGATGACATTTGAAGGAGACGGCATGGTTGAACCCTCCTAGAGAGAGAGAGCAGGAAAAGAAATGGGGCCTAAGACTAGCCTGGAGAGGTTCCCGCAGTCAGTGGTCAGGGAGAGAAGGATGGACCTACACACAAGACAGAAGGAGTGGCCAAAGGAGCCAGGAGGAAAATCAGAAGAGTGTTGTGTGCACAATGGACAGAGCTCTCCAGAAGCAGGAAGATCCTCCCTGTGTCCTGAGAAAGACAGGTCAACATGTCCTTCCCTTCAGTAAGCTCACTCGTTCACTTGTTTATCCATTACTCCTTCTAGGCCTTGGCTCCTGATAGAGCCAGACCCAGGATACACTCACGGTAGAGCCACCAGAACCACACAGCAGGGCAAACAGGACTAGGGAATAACGGCATGGACAAAAATACCAGTTAATCAGTGAAAGAAGTTAACTTACAGATACACAGAAAAGGAAAGACCCCTGGGCTAAGGGTCAGGAGATCTGAGATCCAGTCTGAGTTGACCACTGACTGCTTTGCCAGTTCTGGGATCTCCCTCACCAGGTTTGATTTCGGGGTGAGTATCATTAAATTTCAGGGGAGAGGACAGAGGGTGGGGTGGTAGGTGGAGAAAGAGGAGGGAAAGGGAAAATAATGGTCTGCATACCTTGTGGGATTTGTATGCAGATCTTATGAAATCAGGTGTGTGTGCTCTGGAAAACATATATCATCAGATATGTTTCTATATGGCATTAGGATTTTTTTATTAGTCTTATAAAATACGGGGCGACTGGGTGGCTCAGTCAGTTAAGCGTCCGACTTCGGCTCAGGTTGTGATCTCGCGGTCCGTGAGTTCGAGCCCCACGTCGGGCTCTATGCTGACAGCTCAGAGCCTGGAGCCTGTTTCAGATTCTGTGTCTCCCTCTCTCTGACCCTCCCCCATTCATGCTCTGTCTCTCTCTGTCTCAAAAATAAATAAACGTTAAAAAAATTAAAAAAAAATAGAACCATATAATTTCTAAATCTGAAGCGTTTCCAGGCGTTTATTCCTAAAAACCTGTGTGGATGCCATTGATTCCTTTCTAGCCTGCTGCCAGCAACGTATTCGTTTCTAACTAAAAATTTAAAAAAACAAAATAAAAGAAAGAAAACCTCTAAAATCTATTACTGATGCAAGGAAAAAGATAAATATAGAATTTTAACAAGACAGATTCAGGGCCGTTCACGCTAATGGATTTCAGGCCAAACAGTGAAAACAAAAGGATTACCACTAAATCCTCAAATCTGCTTTGAAAGCTGAGGAGAAGGGAGAGGGCTCATCCAACCATTACCTGGCAACCCCTGCCTATGTGTGGTGGCTATTTGGTGACCTCTCTTCGGGAGGGCCATCTGGTGCCTGGCTTTTTAATCAGCCTCCTTCGGAGGGGTGGTCCCGTGCCAATGATGGTGTGGCAAAGCCTTTTCTTATTTCAAGCAAATTATCTCTAGAGCAATGCCACATTGGCCAAAGTAATCGCTGCCTTGGAACAAGAACCCAGCTCTGGCACCTTCTGTCATAAACCCCTGTGTTTGAACTGCGCTGATAGGATTCAAGCTTTCCTTTTCTAAAGATAATGTTGACTTGAGAGGGTAGACGTCTCATTCATTTCCTTAAATCCTGCCTTAAAAGTACCTCCAGTCCAGAAGATGCTGTACCATAGATAAAGCTTCATTTTCAGGCCTTTTCAACGGAGAAGCCTCTTCTCAGACCCTGTACCTTGTTTTGCCTTAGTAATTTGGTATTCTTTTCTTTAAAAAAAAAAATGTTTATTTTATTTATTTTTGAGAGAGAGGAGGGGAGGGGCAGAGAGAGAAAGAAAATCCCAAGCAGGCTCCACACTGTCAGCACAGAGCCAGACATGGGGCTCAAACCCACGAATCTGTGAGATCATGACCTGATCTGATATCAAGAGTCAGATGCTTAACTGACTGAGCCACTCAGGCACCCGTCTATTTCTTTTTTTTTTTTTTTCCAATATATGAAGTTTATTGTCAAATTGGTTTCCATACAACACCCAGTGCTCATCCAAAAAGGTGCCGTCCTCAATACCCATCAACCACCCTCCCCTCCCTCCCACCCCCCATCAACCCTCAGTTTGTTCTCAGTTTTTAAGAGTCTCTTATGCTTTGGCTCTCTTCCACTCTAACCTCTTTTTTTTTTTTCTTTCCCTCCCCCATGGGCCATCTATTTCTTAAAGAGCCAGTTCCCCAAAACCTGCTCCTCCCCTGCTCTCAACTAGCAAGAATATGCTAGACTTGCAAATTACCAAGACAGTAATGGGGTAAGTTTTGATGACTTCGATCCACTTTCATGGCACATTTCACTCCAGACTTTTAAGGTATGTTTATATAACCAGGATTCTCAAATTCTCTAGGATTCTGGGATCATTCCCTCTTTAAAAAAATTTTTTTTTTAACATTTACTCATTTTTTTTGAGACACAGAGAGAGACAGTGTGAGCAGGGGAAGGACAGAGAGAGAGGGAGACACAGAATCCGAAGCAGTCTCCAGGTTTTGAGCTGTCAGCACAGAGCCTGACATGGGGACTCAAACTCACGAACTGTGGGATCATGCCCTGAGCCAAAGTTGGACGCTAAACCAACTGAGCCACCCAGAAGCCTCATTCCCTCTTATGTCAGAAAAATGTATTGAGCCTCTTTTTCAAATAAATGTAGGGAATCCAGCATGCTTCCCCCATTTCTAAAGTTTCTTGGGAGCTGGGTAAAGAGGAGGAGAGGGATGACTTTTTCCTCTTACCTCTCAGGCTGAATTCCTCCTCCTGGCCATCTCTGCTTCTGTGGCTGTGGTCCTCTCTTCTCATTACTTCTCACATACCAGCTCAGCCCCACCTCCTTCAGTCCCCCAAATGCTCCTTACACAAGACCATTGCTGAAGGTAACAGATTTCTACTGAAAGCCTGAGGGGACTGAGGGCCATTCTAGAATAGCTGGAAAAAATTGTAAGTCAAATACGGGACACAATTTTTCTTCAAGATGTTCTCTTTATGGAAGGTTCTGCCTTTGCGGTATCAGGACCTGTTCTCTCATGGAATCTGACCTCTCTTCCTCTAACTTCCCCAAGGTCCCTCAGGGGCCACACACTTTCTCCCTCTAGAGAAGCTACAAGGAAACTCTTGTACTTTATTATACAGACCAACTTCTCTCTCTTCATTTTAATCTTCTCTGGTTCAGGCCCAGGGAGCTTTGCCTTTCACAACCAGAAAACCATTCAATGATGCATCTCATCATGAGCCTCTAAGACAGAAGGAGTTTTGACTGTTCTTCCTGCTTTAAATATAGAAAGTTCCTTTCCATTATATTCAAAGCTACATTGACTAGGCTACAGTTTTTGAGAGTATACAGCAGAGCTCACACCTTTTTGGGTTTGCGTTAGTAAGTCTTAGCAAACTGTCCCTCACATTCTGGGTAATTTAGTAAAGTAATTCTGGACAGAAGGGTCTTTGCACTGTGTTTTCCCATGCATCTCCCCTCTCCTGCCCGCACAACCATCTTTCCCTCTGAAAGTGAATTTAGAATGTCTCAATTCAATACTTGGGCAAATTGTTGGCAATTTTAAACCCACCTGGACTTTGGACATCTTGAAAAACAAGCAACGTTGATGTTTCATGGAAACTCACTTTTTGGCCTCTGATGTTTACTGAAAACTGGGGCTTCTAACCAGCACTATCAGTTTGACCCTTAGTTAGTTACTTGCCTTCTTAAACTTTGGGAAGCAGATCAATGTCAAAGTATAGTTTTCACAAGGTCAAAAACATGACCATTTTATGAAATAAAATGAGCACACACTAAAGATTTTATTTTCTCATTAATGAAGGACCAAACCGGGTTCAAAGGAATATAGGAGAATTAAATGTATTTGTAGTCACTGAAAGAAAACACATTGGAATAAGTGAGTAAGTTACACACAAATTTGGTTAATGTTATACAGGGCAATAAAACTTAGACCTTTGGTTGTAATCTGTTTTTACCAAGCAGATATAATTTCGTTGTGGGCAGAAATCCATTTGCATTGCTACCAGACTAGAATCATTTGCATTGCTTTAAGTTTACTATGAGTTAACACATATAAATTAATAGTAAATAGTAAGTCAAACAAAGGGCAGAGCACATCTCTGGAGAATTAGGTAATCGTCAGTTGGGCCCATTGGACACATTCCAGTGTGACACAGAAAGGGTCATTCTTTTTCCTATTTTCAAGTTTTGGATATGTTTTGTCCTTAACATTAGAAATCAACTGTATTTTCTTCTCACCTTCTCTAGGTATACCACTCACTTAAAAAGTCTTTGCTCAACAATGGTTTCCGTGATAAAGCCAATTATTTTAGAGAACAATGTATATACTTCACACAGTTCTAACATTTAAGCCCTCCCTGACTCCCCAGAATGCCCTCTCATTTATAATACTCTATGAACGGCTTAGGTACATTTACCTTATCCCCTAGAACAAGATATTTACACACATGCAGGAAGTTGGAGAGCACTGGCCATGGTTTCTGCCATAAGACACGTAGCATGACCAGACACTGGGCTAGAGGCATCATAATTATGTTTTCATTCAAGATACAAAGATATAGTAACTTATTTCCTCTCCGTTAATTTTGACATATTAAACCAAAGGTACAAAATCTTAAGAAGAGTTGAAACAGGGGCGCCTGGGTGGCTCAGTCAGTTAAGCATCGGACTTTGGCTGACATCACAATCTCGCAGTTGTGAGTTTGAGCCCCACATCAGGCTCGCAGTTAGAGAGTTTGAGCCCTGCATAAGGTCTCTGCTGTCAGCACACAGCCTGCTTTGGATCCTCTGTCTGCCTTTCTCTCTGCCCCTTCCCCGCTTGCGCACTCTCTCTCTCTTTCTCTCAAAAATAAGATAAAAAAATAAAATCAAAGAGTTGAAATGACAGATTCTTCTAGGGATGATTTAAATATATTAAAGGGAAGAAAGTATAAAACGCATTGATCTTCTGACTGCTTATCTTGACATAGTCAGTGGGTCACCAGAGAGCAAATGTTCAGTCCTGAAACAGGGAGGGACTTCTGTAGTTTGCCAGGTTTGTGGTGCTCAATGCAGTGACTACAGGTGCTTCCCGTCCACCTCAGGGACACCACCCTGTGATAGGGGAAGGTGACTTGTTAGCACTGCAGGAGGGAGCTTCTTCTGAGATAAGGTAACATAGGCAAGAGTTAGCTGGGCTTTGGAAGCATTCGTGTAACAAATAGCTTAAATGTCCATCTGCCTCATCCCAGCCTCTGTGCAAAAGTTCCAAATTCCAGCCCTAATCCTACAGAATTCCCACCGCTCTCCTTTGGCTGAACTATTGCGAAAATTCTTTCTGCAGCTGTTAGGGAAGCCGGTTGCAGTCAGGGCAGAGCAGCAGTGACCACATTGAGCTCCTGCACGTCCAAAACATATTATCTACAATCACTGAAGGTCAGTAGAGTGAGAACAATTTGAAATCTACTGATAATCCCTAAACTTAAGTATTGATTGGGCTGTTATAAGGCCTCTGTTGCAAGAGGACCATGCATGAGGCCAATAATCAGCAGTATTTATAAAGTTAAATTTATCTTCCCTTTATTTCCCTTGCTAATTCTTGTTGAGAAACAGCATGGAAAAAAAAAAAAAAAAAAAACAGCCAAAGGGTGATGGGGAAGTATCTCTGAGCGTTTCAAAATCACACGTGTCTATTTATATAATTTGGATTGCGCTGGCATCATACAGGAAACACTGCTTTTTCTTTTGTTTTGTTTTTTACATTTTTAAAAATTGTGGCAAAATATACACTACATAAGAGCTACCATCTCAACCGTTTTTTGGTATATAATTCAGTGGCATTAAGTACATTCACCATGATGTACAACCATCATCACTATCCATTTCTAGAATGTTTTCATCATCCCAAACAGAAATGTTGTACCCATAGAACAGTCTCTCCTCATTCCTCCCTCCAAAAGTCCCTAGCAACAACCATCCTATTTTCTGTCATGAATTTACTATTCCAGGTCCCTCATGTAAGTGGAAGAATACAATAATTGTTCTTTTGTATCTGGCATATTTCATTGAGCATAACGTTTTCAAGTTTCAACACTGCTTTTTTTTTTTAATGTTTATTTTTGAGAGGAAGAGAGACAGAGTGGAGGAGGGGCAGAGAGAGGGAGACACAGAATCTGAAGCAGGCTCCAGGCTGTGAGCTGTCAGCACAGAGCCCAACGCGGGGCTCAAACCCACAAACCGCGAGATCATGACCTGAGCCGAACTCACAGGCTTAAACAGATCAAGCTACTCAGGCATCCCAACACTGCTTTGCTTTTAACAAAGTTACTTTGAATACTTCGTTTGTCTCTTATAGAGAGAATAATTTAGTAGTACCTTGTAATATGATTTAATATGTCCCAAACTCTAAATCCCCATTTTTGCCTTATAAAACAGCTGGCAGTGGGTCTCTGATTACTTTAAAAAATTTTTTTTAACATTTATTTATTTGAGAGACAGAGAGAGAGAGAGAGAGACAGAGCACGAGTGGGGAGGGGCAGAGAGAGAGACACAGAATCTGAAGCAGGTTCCAGGCTCCCAGCTGTCAGCACAGAGCCCAACGCAGGGGTTCGAACCCACGAACTGTGAGATCGTGACCTGAGCCAAGGTGGGATGCTTAACCCACTGAGCCACCCAGGTGCCCCTGTAATTACTTTTTTTTTTTAAAGCTAAGTATTGGCTCTGTAAAATATGAACAGGGAAGAGAGAACAGGAAAAATCTTCCCTAAGTGACTAATTGTGGCTGCAAGTTTGACTTGAAATTCAGTACTGAAATGAAACCTGCTAGTTGTACCTAGACTAGAAAAAAAAATCAACAACAGTATGTTCTGTGCATTGCTTTTCTTGTGAGCTGCGGAGAGATGGGACCACGATGGATGCCACTTGTTAGAGGACAATGGCATGCAGTCGCTGTCCAGCACACCCAACAGAAATACTCGTAGGCACATGAAAAATATGCCCAGATGGTATTCTCCATTTTTCAAGCTAAAAATGCCAATTGTCTCTCTAGTCTGTGCCCAGAATGCTGCCTTTTCTAGACAGAGGCTCAAACATTGATTTCCATGCCCAGTGAAACAGGGTGCTTATTAACCAGACAATCAGA
This sequence comes from Panthera pardus, assembly GCF_024362965.1. Classification (NCBI taxonomy): domain Eukaryota; kingdom Metazoa; phylum Chordata; class Mammalia; order Carnivora; family Felidae; genus Panthera; species Panthera pardus. The sequence continues at coordinate 95,818,251 of NW_026526810.1, read as the reverse complement.
GCTTCTTTCATCCCAGCTCCTTGCTCATCATGCAGGGCCTTCAATACCGGATCGAGATGCAGGAAGGAATGGAGCGAGAGAACAACATAATGGGAAAATAAGATCGACTGTGATCATGGAGGAACCACCAACCTAGTTCCTCCCAGCTGTAGTCCAATTACAATCAGCAGCTCCCAGATGTACAGCAAAGCAACTGTCCCCAAAAGTAAATTCTTCTTTAGGATAAGCTGCTCGTGAGCAGTTCCCGTTGGAGCCAAACTCATGCCATCAAATGAAAGCCTCAAATTATGTAAAGCTTAAAACACAAACACACGCAAATACACATTCAAGACCAAAATGAGATACAGTGAAGAGAATAAATTAGCACCAGCTGCAGCCCAATTAAGCAAAGGCTTCCACAAGGGAAAGCTTACTTACAATTTACCTAAACAAACCCTCTTCCTTTTTGTTGCAATTTGCTGCTTATTAATTTTTCTTATTAAAATGACTACAAAGAGTAACCAAGAGCATCGTTATCACATCGGGGGAAAAAAAAAACAAACTCAACCATTTCTTCCGACCAAGAGAATGCTTTGGAGGGGTATTTTTGGCCAAATATTTGTGTTTGTAACATTTAAAAAATATTTAAAATTAGAAAAACTCGAAGTTGCACATGCACACAGTTAAGAAAGTCAACGCTCATGACAAACACAGCAATTTCCAGCTCCATCCCTCCTTGTCTCCTCAGAGCCCACACGTTTCAGATCTTTCAGCTATTTCTTCTGGTATTTGTCTCTGTATTTCTAGATAATGTGCCTTCATTATAATTTCTGGGTTTATGAATTTTTATTTTATCTGTTGACTTTCTACATGATGAAGATTTTGTCACCTTTCATATGAGTCCTAACACTTCTAACCTCCCTTTCATCCCCCAAATTTCCAATATAATTATACTGAGGGGCAGAGGGAGAAGAGGGTAAAAAAAGTCTGAGGGAGGGGCGCCTGGGTGGCGCAGTCGGTTAAGCCTCCGACTTCAGCCAGGTCACGATCTCGCGGTCCGTGAGTTCGAGCCCCGCGTCGGGCTCTGGGCTGATGGCTCGGAGCCTGGAGCCTGTTTCCGATTCTGTGTCTCCCTCTCTCTCTGCCCCTCCCCCGTTCATGCTCTGTCTCTCTCTGTCCCAAAAATAAATAAAAAACATTGAAAAAAAAAAAAAAAAGTCTGAGGGAATGCGGTGCCTGGGTGGCTCAGTGGGTTAAGCGTCCAATTTCCGCTCAGGTCATGATCTCACAGTTCTTAAATGCAAGCCCCGTGAGCCCTGTGCTGACAGTGCGGAGCCTGCTTGGGATTCTCTCTCACCCTCTCTCTCTCTACCCCTCTCCCCCTCACTCTCACTCAAAATAAATAAATAAACTTCAGAAAAAAAATAAACTCTGAGGTCTTGTTCCATTGCATATTGTGAAATGCATACGGAAAGACAAAGAAAAATAAAGTAAAAGCAACCTCTTATACAGGGCTTGCTTTGGCCAGCACCTTACCTATAAGAATTCACTGAACCCTCACAGCAATCCTACAAAGTGTGTACTGGGAATATCCCCATTTTAAAGATGAGAAAACTAAAGCACAGGTAGTATAAGGAACTAGGAGAAGCTAGAAGTCATCCATTGTCTCTACACTAGATCCAGGATCACAGATGTGGCAGCTCTTTGAAAGATTAGAAGCAAAGGAGATGATGATAATGTTGATGATGCCTGGCCAATACCAGACACACACATACAGCTGGGAACCAGAGCAAGAAGGACGTACAAAAGTTAACCCAGGCTTAGTGGGGGAATGATGTTTACACAGTTTGGAGGAGGGTCCCTCTTTAAGTAAAAGAGTATGAATTTGGGCACCAAACTGCATATTTATTTAGAGTAAAGAAAAGAAATCAAAATGAATTAAAAATCTAAAGGGGTGACAAATACCACAAACATTACAACATGCAGAAAAACAACATCACATATTCATTAACAGTCTGATATTCCTCTCTAGTCCTTTCCCTACCCCCATTTCAGCTGCATGCTCTTTGATTGCCTTTTCGTATATCAACAATGTTGCAATATCATTTGCTAAAGAGTCCAGAAAGTGAATTCATTCTTTCCTCTACCATGATTGATTAAAAATGTGTTTTTAATATTAATGGTTTAGTACTTTATTTTAGTTTTATGACTCATTGTTGGAAATACTATGTGAATCTTAGGATATTGTCCAATTTGAGAAAATCTCTAGTATATACATTTTTCATAATGGGCTGACAATTTCAGGGCATTTCCAGTGTCATTGCATTGTGACTATCTTCCCTACTCTTTGAATTGATGACATTCATAAATGAATGGCCAGAAAGGGACCCAGAGTATGGAGCCTTCCAGCTTGCCGCCTGTGCGGGTGTAGACCCCAAGGCCTTAAGCTCCTGACCTCTACCACCCAGGCTGCTTCAGCTCTCACCTCACAGCTTGGATGTTGCCACTCAGTTCCAGGAGACAGAGTCTGTTGTTTTTCCAGGAAGCCGACATCCTGCCCCCAAGAGCAGTTCAAATTTCATCTCCTAGGTTGAAGACTGAAGGACATTGACACAATGGCCCTGTGATCCAGGCCAACGCTGGCAGCCTAGGGAAGCAGCATCAGAGGGGCAGGAGGCTCAGGCAGCCTCTGGAGTCAAAGCCATGACTTATCCTAGGAAGGAGGCCAGAGCTTGATGGGCAAAGACTGAGCCAAATGCAGTAATGAAAAGACTAGCTAGGCTATGCATGAGTGGAAAGCTAAGTATGCATTTCATCCCTCAAACCAAACGCCTGAGACATCCCACCAAAATAAAGTCATAAATCTTCATTTGAACAATTTTCATTATAAAGCCATGGGAAGAGCGGAAGTCAGGTAGCTAACTGGAATAACAGGAGAGCGGAGTTTTGCTGGCTGTTCTCGGCCGCAGAGACAACCTTTTCATCCCCAGCCTACAATTCCTCACTATACATGGGAAAGCTGGAAGGGATCACCAGCTTGGTCCCTTCCAGGACCCAGGACTAGCCAGACACGAGTGGGAATTGGAATCCCTACTCCTCATATACCAAACCAAACCAAACAGACAACCAGCTGTGTGGAAACCCAGTTCTGGTCACATTTCTTAGGTTCAACTCAGAGCGGCAGGGGTCATGCTCCAGCCTGGAAATTTAAATGGAAATCCAAAAGAGGGCACCATAAACCATTCTATAAGAAAAGAATAGTTTCCACTGTCATCCCAAAGTTTTAGAAAGTGTACAAATTCATGAAAACTTGGTGCCTGAAGAGTTAAATAGAAAAGAGAGGGTCTGAAAAAAACTACAAGCACCTTCTTCTAGCTGGAAGCTTGCAGAATGCATCTCCACTGATGGAGGTAAAAAGGAATACCATTTCCTGAATAGAGCATCCAATTGCTTTTCTGCGCCTCCCCTTTCCTCCTCCCTCTCGCCCCTCTTCCTCCTTCTCACTAATGTATAATAAAGAAAGGCTTGTCACTTTCTAATTTGTGTTCATGTAAGCATCTTAAAACAACTTGTGGGCTTTTCTAGTGGAAATCTTAGGAAATAAGCTATTAGGCTACTACTTCTCCAACCCATGGAAAAAAAATATGTTTTAATCATGTGCAGCAGCATTGCACTACATAAACAAAAAAACCAAAAACCAAAAACCAAACAAAAAAAACAACCAAAAAAAACAAAAACAACTTTCCCAAATCCAGTCACTGGTGTGAAAACCTGTTCGGTAGAATCCCTTGATTTTCAAGAATAACATCACAAGATCTCTGGTGTCAGTTGTTTTGAAGAATGATGGGGCGCCTGGGTGGCGTAGTCGGTTAAGCGTCCGACTTCAGCCAGGTCACGATCTCGCGGTCCATGAGTTCGAGCCCCGCGTCAGGCTCTGGGCTGATGGTTCGGAGCCTGGAGCCTGTTTCTGATTCTGTGCCTCCCTCTCTCTTTGCCTCTCCCCGTTCATGCTCTGTCTCTCTCTGTCCCAAAAATAAATAAAAAACGTTGAAAAAAAAAAATTAAAAAAAAAAAAAAAAGAATGAGTGTGCAGTACTTTCTTCTGATCAATATTTTTTTTCTTATTTTAAGAATCATTGTTGTTATTTCTGATAATAAAAGTAACACATGGCTGTAATAAAAATTACAAAGTGCATGCCATAAAACAGTGAAAGTCCCTATAACCTCAGAGATAAACACTGCTTGGTTTATATTCACCCAGATACTTTTTTTCAGTGCATGCTATTATGGATCTTTATAGTACATATAAATTGAAATGAGAACATACGTAATGCTGTTTTTACTTTGCCTTTTTCTTTTTAAACTTGGCTCTCAGTAGTGGACATCTTTCGACATCAATACATGGAGAACGGCTTCTCTCTTTTCTTAACACCATAGAGTCCCCTTGTATGGAATTAGCATGATTGTTTAATCTGCTATTGATATGCATTTGGGTTGTTTCCAGTGCTCCTGAATAGAAACAGTAATGAATACAATTCTCCTGTAATAATCTGTGTGCACACCTGCAAGTGTTTCTGCAAGAGAAACTTCTAGAAGGGAAATTGCAGGGTCAGAAACTATGCATATCTTAATTTGAACAGACCCTGCCAAACTGTCTTCTGAAAGGATTGAGCCAGTTTATACCACCATTAAATAAATCAGCCTGCCTTTTCCTCTGACACTTCCGCCAATACTTGTACTCCCAAACTTTTAAGGGCTTACCAATGTGATAAACAACACAAAAGAGAGGTCTTTTTAAAATTTCCCACATTTAGCGGCGTCTGGGTGGCGCAGTCGGTTAAGCGTCCGACTTCAGCCAGGTCACGATCTCGCGGTCCCTGAGTTCGAGCCCCGCGTCAGGCTGTGGGCTGATGGCTCGGAGCCTGGAAGCCTGTTTCGGATTCTGTGTCTCCCTCTCTCTCTCTGCCCCTCCCCCGTTCATGCTCTGTCTCTCTCTGTCCCAAAAATAAATAAAAAAACGTTGAAAATAAAATAAAATAAAATAAAATTTCCCACATTTGAATTTATCATAATAGAAAATATAAAGACATTAAGTATGGAATCACTAATGACAAGCCGCTAAAAAATAAACAAGTAAAGCAGTAGTGAAAAAAATTCAGCTCCATACTTTCTTATGCTTTCTCCAAAGTTCAGCATCAAAATTAATAAATCATCAAAAGAAAGTGCAGGTGACTAAGGGGGCAATTACCTATTGGGAGTAGCCAGGGTCCACTTCATTTTCCCAGGCTTAGGACGTTCCAAAATCCTTGGTGCACTCGGAGTCCTGCCTCCTTCTTAGCCCTGGCTAATCCCCATGAGCCCACAGCTAAAAAAAAAACGAGAACTACTCACAGAGAGCCAGGCTGGGCGGGCAAAGAGGCTAAGGGTACATCACAAGAGCTTCAAGGGAACATGTCTCCTTGATTCCTTCCTTCTGATTTAAAAGAGAGCTCTAAATTGCATGTCTGTCTCTTTCCATCAGTGAACAAAGGTGGTCTTTAAAACGTGATTGGCCAGAGGGCAAACGGTCTCTCCATTACAGAACCAGAGCCGCTAATGGGGTGGCAGCAGCTTTTGTGTTGGAAATGCGGTTCCCCTTGAAAGGGGCCTCCTTGGTTTGTTTCCTAGTGTTTTTCTCTAGTTGCAAAATAAATACATGAGCAGGATAAAATAAAATTCAAGCAGTGTGAGATGAAATGTTAGTGATGAAAAGTTAGCTTTTAGTAGTAGCTTAGTAGCTTAGTAGTAATGAAAAGTTAGCTTAGGAATGAAAAGTTAGCTTCTCTTGCAGTCCAGACCTGCAGTCCTGATACACTTATTAATAATTTCTGGCATATCTTTCTGGTAATTTTCTGTGCACACATACATACCAATTTTTTTTTTTTTAACGTTTATTTATTTTTGAGACAGAGAGAGACAGAGCATGAACAGGGGAGGGGCAGAGAGAGAGGGAGACACAGAATCGGAAACAGGCTCCAGGCTCTGAGCTGTCAGCACAGAGCCCGACGCGGGGCTCGAACTCACGGACCGTGAGATCATGACCTGAGCCGAAGTCAGACGCTTAACCGACCGAGCCACCCAGGCGCCCCTACCAATTTTTTACATAAACGGAAGCACACTGTGCACACTACTGTGTAACTTTTTTTATTGTGTACTTTTTTTTTTTGCAGCTAATATGCTGTATGGATTGTCCCAAATCTTCACGTGTGGATTTACCTCATTCTTCTTAACAACTGCACAGTGTCCTACGGTGCCCACGGTCTATTTCACCTGTGGCTCTACTGAAAAGGACTGAGGTTGAATTCATGGTCTGGGTGTGATATTTACACACAGCCCTTTATGCCAATATATGTGCAGAATCTACTCCTAAAATGGAATGGCTGTGTCATAGGACTTTTTGCATTTTTAATTTGGCTAGCTATTCCAAAATCACTTTTAAAAAAAAGTTGTACCATTTCACACTCCCACCAACAGTATATACAGGGGCTTTTCTTCATTCTCTCAAAAGAAGCTTTTTAAAGATTAGCAACCCCACATATGCTACACAAAATGAAACTGTCCCAAGGAAATGGATTTGTAAATGAAAGACCCAAATTACATAAATCGGAAGCCTTCACAGTGGCCACATTAGGTCCATTGATATGAATCTCTATGATGACTTTATATGTCTCCATTTACCCTGAGATCTTTGTGAACCACACCAACTTTGGCAATTTTACCCGTAAATCACTGTCTCTGAAGGAGATAGCGGTTTCAACACCACTTACATGTCATATTGAAAAAGTTTTCTAGTACATTCTCCCATTCTGGAGCTTGAGTTTGCCCCCTTTCCCAAGTTATTACCAGGATAACTTTCCGTTGCCCCTAAATAACCTCTGCTCTGAGCTACTGGTGGCACAGGAGACAACGACCACGTTCATTGTCATTAATAACAATGCTGCCTTCAGGTTATATAGAACTTCTCCACCAAAGTGCTCTTAACATTTTCATATATGTTATCTCATTTATCTCCACAGCCTCTTATTGAGGTTGGGAAGGTGTTGCTGAAATCTGTGGAGATACACACGGAAGTTATTGTGGTATCTTCTATAGCAGCCATGAAAATGAGACCCTGTGTCAAGATCCCAGAATAAATAAAGGGGGATCTCGGGAAACTAGGTACCAGGACTTAAAAGAAATTCAGGAAGTGATATTTCTTTTCTTAGTCTCTTTTGGGTTTCCTCAGAATCTGTGGGCGACCTTTAAAAATGCAACGTCGGGGCACTAAGATGCCAGACCTGCTTCCCGTGGGCCTGAGTGTTGTCGGCAGATGACCCCATGCTCTGACCTGGCCACTCGACATCTAGGAACTGAGAGTGCAGATTCCCGTACTCTTATAACCTATGGATAAAGGAACAGCAAGGTGTTGTGAGGATGGCTAGGGAGGGAGAGCATGTGGCAGTGGGAAGAACAGATCTGGCAGTTTTAACCCTGCTGCCAGCTGATCAGGTACATGATTCCAGTGTGTTCAAGCAGGCTCTCTTAAGCATTTTCAGAGGTAAATTTACATTAGGATTCTTCAGAGGTCACAAAGCCCAATTCAAGTAGGGCAGCAGTTTGGCTGAGAAGCCCCACAGCTCTGAAAGGCGCTGTGTATCTCGTACAGAGCCTAGTTTACTTGGGGGAGCGCTATATAGCGAGGGATTTTATTTTGAGTTCCAGAAACTGATGAGGAGGTACCTGCTGCAGTTGTAAGCTCTCCTTTCAAGACAACTGCAGACGTCACTTGCCCTTTGCAAGGCCTCCACCAGCCTTTCCGGATGTCCCAGGGCTGAGCCCAACCAGAGAAGAGCCCAACTCAGAGTCCACTGTGCCCTGGAGGCCACCATTGCCAAATGCAACAGACCCCTGGCATGGGAACTCCATTGAGTGTATTCTGAAGTCTTCATACTGCTCAAGGATCCCTAGCCTGAAACAGCGTGACATCTTCAATACCAATCAAGGCAAACCTGGTACATTCCCAGGCCTCCAGGAGAAGGCCAGGAGCAGGAAAAGGAAGCAAGAAGAAAGTTAACAGTTATTACACCTCCATTCTGTGCCTTGAGCTTTGTGTAGCTTCCTTGGTGGCAGGTACTCGTATAGCCATTCTATAAAAGGGGAACTTGAGGATCAAAGAGGTTAGACAACTTGCTTAGAATCACAGAGTCCTTTAATGTCTATGTAGACATCTGTTGATTTGGCCTGACTTGCATCACTTCCTCCTTAAGTAACAGCATCATCTCTTCCAGGTTTAACTGGGAGTCCCCACCAGCCCCATCCCACCCAGGGATGAATATGTGATTTAGAATTGGCCAATCAGCAATGTCACCAAGTCTTTGTTGTACCCCTTGGAAAGAGACTCTCTCCTTCCTCCACCCATCCTGAGTACTAAGGATCACATGAGTCTATAGCTACTGAGGAAGACCCCAGAGTGAAGCCATTGGAGAAATAACATGGAAAGACAGAACACAGATTTCCAATAACATCTTTTGAGGGCCTTGATGTTGCTGTGCCTGAAAGCATAACAACTCCTTGGATTTTTCAGTGACATGAGCCAATACAGCCTTTGCTTATACTATTTTGATGCATGCCCTAAAAAGCTTGAATTGGAACCCAGCTTTGTCTGACTCTAGAGCCAATGCTCTTTCCATGAAATTGAACAGTTTCCCCAGATACAGCCCTCACTGAGCTGGTATCTTCTAAGGCCAACATTCACACTCTGGTTGCATACTTCAGGGTGGAGAACAAGTCCCACGCAGCCCTGGGCTCGAGGACATTTCTAGTATGGACCCTTTGAAAAAGTTACCCCTCAACAGACATACACGCACACACACATACACATACACACTCACACACACATATTCCTCTAGGGGTTGATGGCTGAAAAAAAGCTTCCCTTAGTATCTGGTCCTCAGTCATCCTCTGGGGCCTTGGGCTGTGTTGCATCCTCCTCAAGCTGTGGTGGTGTGGGCCCCTTAGAGAGCCAAGATCTCTCCATTCGTACCCATGTGTGGGGACACCAAGCAGTCCTTAAGGGGGGGAGGGGCACCAGCAATTGTTGCCATGTTCCTGGGAAAACATTGCTGGGGGAGGGGGGGGTGTCTTAATCTGTTTGGGCTACCATAAGAAATTGTCATAAACTGGATGGCTTAAACAACAGAAACTTATTTTCTCACAGTTCTAGAGGCTGGAAGTCCCAGATCAAGGTGTTGGCAAAATAGGTTTCATTCTGCGGCCTCTTCTCTTGGCTTGTAGGTGGCTGCCATCTTGCTTTGTGTTCACGTGATCTTTTCTTGCCTGTGCTAGGGAGAGGGAGACAGGGAGAGAGGGACAGGAGAATGCTCTGATGATGCCTCTTCTTTTTTTTTTTTTTTAATTTTTTTAATGTTTATTTATTTCTGAGACAGAAACAGAGCATGAGTGGGGGAGGGACAGAGAGAGAGGGGGACACAGAATCCGAAGCAGGCTCCAGGCTCTGAGCTGTCAGCACAGAGCCCGACGTGGGGCTCGAACTCACAGACTGCGAGATCATGACCTGGGCCGAAGCCGGACGCTCAACCAACTGAGCCACCCAGGCGCCCCAATGGTGCTTCTTCTTATAAGGACACGAATCCTACTGGATCAGGGTCCTACCCTATTTCCAAATAAAGTTATGTTGGGGCTAGGGCTTCGACATACAAATTTGGGCTGGTGGGGGGGACATAAACATTCAGTCCATAAACACAGATGCGCTGGAAATTTTCAGTCAAAGGAGATGTGAAGAAAACGTAGAACAGAATACCCAGAAGAACTTGAAGGCAGTTGGTGCTTTTTCTCAGAGCCTAGGCTTAAGCACTTTGCAATCATCAGGATAGATATCTTCTGGATATATGCTTTTTTGTTGTTCGTTATAGGATAGAACGCTGGGATTCCTCTTGTTTGGGCAGCAATGTATGTCAGGGCTTCCTGGTTTCAAGATAAATCCACATGCTAAGGTTGTGGTATCCCAACTGGGAAAACGAAATTAGTTAACTGAAAATGAAAAATAGGAAAATTAAACCAGCAAGTTCTCTAAACATATTGGGCCAATTTAAAACCCAGGTTAACATTGATTTATTGTTTTAATAAGATTCCCGTGTAAGGAAAAATGAGTGGTCTACACCATAAATAAGTATAGGAATGTGTTTATTGGGCTGCAATATGTAGGAGCAACAGGGCAAATGACTCCTCAAGTTTTCTGTATTTTCCCCCTTATCTTTAAAGTCACTGGGCCTGAATGTATTATTTTTACCTAAGACGCATGTCCCCAGAATAATGAAAAAGACAGTTAATATTCTGAGTACTGTCTTCACCAGAAATGACCCATGACGGGAGAACTCAGATGGGGGCCTGAAGAAGCACTTGTCCACAGCTCTCCAGCTGGGACGATCATGCTCAAAAGAAGCCAAGGGGAGAGACACCTGGACATTCACCCCGCCCCAGGACCGGCTCAAACTGGGGTCAGTCTGCAGCACACAGTTGTCACTGTAGGGCTGAGGCTTCAGGAGCCAGTGGCACCCCTTTCTCCTCAATAATTCAAGCCTGTCTCAAGTCCAGAGAGCTTGCCCAGCAACCCTTGGCCTCTTTGGCCAGCCGTAATGCAGAACTATGGTTAAGAGTTTGGGGCTCTCACACTGAACACTCTGGAAGAGGCAGTCATGGGAAGATATGTGCACTTCCATCTGACAATGAGGCTGGAGGAAAAATGCCCAGAAGTCATAGCCAAGGTGCAGACACTACATGGCGAACATAAAACCTCGAAAACCACATGATCACCCCTGACTCTGACAGCACAGAGGCTGGAGACACAAGGGTCATTTCCATGGCTTTGCAAAGAGGTGCAGAGCCAAGCATCCAGGTCCCCAGTCTCTCAGGAAATAACCTCTTAGGAATAACAGGCTCTATCAAGAAGGCATGGAACCTACTGGGAATTTAACTTTGTTCCCAGTGTTTTATTTCGCGAGCTGAGTGGTGGATACAGGGGTAACTTTTATATTTTTTTCTTGTTCTTTTTTTTTAAATGTATTAAATACTATACTATTAAATTAGATACTATATAATACGTTTAAGAAATAAAATTACATTACATTAAAGTAGGACAATAGGGATATCTTTTAAAATTCAATATGATTGGGGTGCCTGGGTGGCTCAGTCGGTTAAGCGTCCGACTTCGGCTCAGGTCATGATCTCGCAGTCCGTGAGTTCGAGCCCCGCGTCGGGCTCTGTGCTGACAGCTCAGAGCCTGGAGCCTGTTTCCGATTCTGTGTCTCCCTCTCTCTCTGACCCTCCCCTGTTCATGCTCTGTCTCTCTCTGTCTCAAAAATAAATAAACGTTAAAAAAAGAAAAAAAATAAAATTCAATATGATTGATGAACTTGAGGTGGCGGGGGGTGGGGGTGGGGACTGAAGAGTTACATGTTTATAAGAAGTCCAGATAAGATACTTCCCATCCAGGACCTACAGCTTTAAATCTTTTCCCAGAGTAAAAGAAATACAGTCTACCAGCTATTGCATCAAATCCTAAAATATTAGCTACAGACCATTCTGCTCTTTGCTTGGACCCAAAAGGATAGAAAAGCCACAACTGTTGTCATTTTGCGGGTAGAGTGCATTGAATCCCTACACAGCTCGTTTTCATCCATGTAGTTCCTACACACACAGCCCCAGAAAGATGATGGCTGTTTGTGTTTTTCACTATGGAGGATGAAATATGGACACATCAGATGAGGCTGAGCACACTCTGGAAAGGGACAGGAAGGCTAGAATCAGAAACAAAGGCATTTTGTTCCACAGACCCTCCCTCCCCACCAGAAAGGCTTTGCAATTGCACTCAGCAATCTGGTGTGTATCAGATGTTAGATAAAATTAATTGGGAACAGACATTTATCATTATTGATTTGTATTTGATGGGCATTTATAACACTACATTATCAACAAACAGAAGATAAAAAGGCTGAGGAGTAATGGGGGCTGGCAAGGTTTCATGAAAGGATGTAATCTTTATCATGAGGCACTTGCTCACATTAACAAGTCCATGAAATTGATTTCCATGGAAAATGCTTTAGAAGAAAACCCAAGGAGATCTTGCAGAATTACCGAAACTGTTATCTTTTGGGGAATGTCTATGTGTATGTACATATGTTTGTGTCTTTAATTGAACTATTTCTTGCCTTGGATAATAAGATCTAAATGAAAAAGTTAAGGCTGAAAGGCCTTATTATATGCAGTAAGCTCGTATTTCAAATAAATTAAATGTGGCTCCATTCATTGCTCCATTAAAAGTACGAACTTCAATGCAATTAGGTTGATTAATGACATACTAGTTAATAAACGAAAATAAAGTGAATATTATTATATGAGAAGGGTTGGTTTGGGAAGGGGGGGTTAAAGGAAAACAGTGGGCTTGTTTGATCAATATACAGCCCAAATGCCCACCTGGAGAACTGTAGCGCCAATAGTTTACAAGAAAACATTCAAAACTATGGTGTGATATGGTGGGAAGGAATGGAGCCAGCTCAGGAGTCAAGTAGATGTGAGTGGAATTTGGATACACCCTTTATTAGATGTGTGACCTTGGGCATCAGGCTCCTCACCTATAAGATGGGAGTAATAACTACCCGCCCAGACGGTGGTCGTGAGGGGGAATGAAGCCATGTATATAAAACTCTGAGCCCAGGTGCTGGCACATAGTAGGCATTGGACTCAGAGTTAATTTCTCTTTGAACCTCGGGAAAAGGTTCAAAGAAGTACCTAGAAGTTTCATTCTTTCAGGAGAAGAGAGTCTGGGTTTTAACTTGCTGTAGTAACAGTGAGAGAAAATAAAGACAGCGATGGGATGTTATCAATTGTTTCTCCCCATGGCTCTCAAGCCCTTTATGAGCCACTTTAGAGTTCTTGATTATAAACTTCAGCAGCCAGTATGCAAAGATGTAGCTTTTCCAGTTGTAAAATACCGAAATGCTTTCCTACTGATTGCTAAGTTACCACTGCACCGAGTCCCTATGTGACCACCTAACCACCTTGGAACCCCTCCTCCTCACTGATCCAGCAACCAAAGGGTTAATGCTTACTCCTCAGTGGGGGAAAAGGGGGAGGGTGTTAGAAAATCTTGAGAGTTCTGGCTAGTTGTCCAGGCGGATACACAGGAATGTATCACCACACCCTACCGGTTTCTAAATACTTTATCAGTCTCTTTTCTAGCTAGATGTTTCTTCACACACCTCTTTGGTCCCCAGCTTATTTGTGGGATAGCAGAGAACTTGAAGTCACTCTCCCTTGGGGAGATCCCTTTGGTGGACTGGAGCTGGCTGTCCTGGCTGGGGTCTCATCTACTTGGATAGTTTCCCCTCTTAGCTCCAGCTGCTGTGGGGTCACTTTTCCCTATAAGGTGTGCAATATAAATCAAAAGGGTATAACTGAAGTCCCAGCCCACAGGGTAGCGTTGTTTGTTTTGAAGGATTCTGAACCATGAAAGGAGAGATCTCAACAATGTGGTTTCCTGTGGGTGGGCCTGTTGGAAATAGGCAGTCTTTCTCCCGAGGGCATATACATTCTTGGAAAGAGCTGACTGACTGCTTTCAGCTCCAGCCCTTGCTCACACAAAACTGGGCAAGTTAGATCCCTGTTGCCCTCCAATGGATCCCCCTTCTGGTAGTCACTCCCCTCTAGGGTGTTGAGTTATTGTAAAGAGGCCCATGAATCCATTTTTGCAACAAGCACTGTCTTTATTCATCACCAATATTTACATACTTCGGGCCAGGTCCTGCAGCAGTCTGTCCTCCCCGGTTTGTAAATGTTATCAGATAATGTTGTGATTAACAAAACACAGACTTTTCCAAAAGCGTACCAAACTCACATATTTTTAAATCAACGGATATTAAAAGTACATCTACTATAGTGTGGGAGGCTGTAAAATTTGACATTAACAAGAGGTCCTCATCCCAGAAAAGTTGGGCAGCCCTGTGGCTCATTATGGAGATGAAACGAAGGTACATGACTGAATGATTAGCATATTAGTGAAGAGACGTAAGAACGCCAACTCACCCCGTTTCTGCATGGGAGGCTACCATTCCTGTCAGTGGGGTGTTCCTACTTCTCCATCACTGCAAAGCGAAGAGGAAGTTTAGGGTAATACCAGAAACTCGCGGCACTCAGGAAAGCGTGCCCACATCGAAATCGGACTTTTACAAGCAAGACCGGTGATGGCCGCTGAATACAAGTGTGTTACCACCTCTGGGAGCATGGAGATCTAAGGGGGCTACAGGCCAATGAAATTCGATTTGCATTTTCTCTTCCCTCCCTCCTCAGCGCCCCCCGCCCCGTCCTCCTGTTCTTTCCTCCTCTGGCTGGGCTTCAGAAAAGTGTTGGCAGGTGGCATCCAGCTGGGACGGCTGCCAGGTTTCTAGATGGAGGAGCTGTACTGCAGCTGTGTTGGCAGGGAGAGGCCCGGAGGAGCCAGAGTAAACGAATTAAGTCCTGATTCTCCATGGTGAGCTACGGGACATTCCTGACGCACGGGGGCAGCTGCTGGCTGCATGGAGTCAGCTCCTACCGGTGGAGCGGCAGAGCGCTGGAAATAGACCCGCGGCAACCCTGACCCACAGTCATCACCGTGCTAAAGCAACGTGGGGAGGGGTCAACTTGGTCTTAAACAAACCCCCCACATAAATGCTTTTTTTTTTTTTTAATCTCATTATTTGCTGGTGATGTTGTAATATGCCTTCAACCGAGCCGCACTATCTCGAGCAAACATCTCATAATCTTTCTCATCCAATCCCCAATTGGCAGTATTTTAAGGAGTGGCCGGGTTCCAAGGGCAATGTGCCAGGTCTCCACAGAATTAAATAAAAGGGGGAATTGGCAAAGTGAAGGCGACAAATGTATGTAGTCATCTATGTCTCAGATCCAGAAAAATTACTCTTTAAAAAAAAATTTTTTTTTTAGGGGTGCCTGGGTGGCTCAGTCATTAGGCATCCGACTTCGGCTCAGGTCGTGATCTCCTGGTTCACAAGTTCAAGCCCCGCATCGGGCTCTGTGCTGACAGCTGGGAGCCTGGAGCCTGCTTCCCATTCCATGTCTCCCTCTCTCTCTCTGCCCCTCCCCTACTCATGCTGTGTCTCCCTCTGTCTCAAAAATAAAAATAAACATTAAGAGAAAATTTTTTAAACATTTTTTATTTATTTTTGAGAGAGAGAGAGAGACAGAGCATGAGCAGGGGAGGGGCAGAGAGAGAAGGAGACACAGAATCGGAGGCAGCTCCAGTCTCTGAGCTGTCAGCACAGAGCCCGACATGGGCCAGAACTCGTGAACCACAGATCGTGACCTGGGCGGAAGTTGGACGCTCAACGGACTGAGCCACCCAGGCGCCCCAACATTACCCTTTTTTTTTTTAAAGAAGTCAGATGAGTTGTGACCAAACAATGGAGTGGCACGGGGCCCTTGAGACTAACCTTAGCCAGTCTTTAAATTTCCTCAGGAGTTAATTTCTGACGTATAAAATATGTTAAGTATTTAACATACTTAAAATACATAAAATTGTTTATGCTTCAATATCATTGAATAATGCTCCCCCCGCCAAAATGTCCACGTCCTCCTCCCTAGACCCTGCGCAGTATTACCTTACACAGCAAAGGGACTTTGCAGGTGTAATCAGGAAACTTCAGATGGGGAGATGGGTCTGGATTATCTGGGTAGGTCGGATGTAATCACAAGAGTGCTTATAAGCGAAAGAGGGAGCTAAGACAGCCAGTGTCAGTGATGAGATGTGAGAAAGACTGGACCGCCCAGCTGACTCTGAAGATAGAAGGGGTTCACAAGGGGCGCCTGGGTGGCGCAGTCGGTTAAGCGTCCGACTTCAGCCAGGTCACGATCTCACGGTCCGTGAGTTCGAGCCCCGCGTCAGGCTCTGGGCTGATGGCTCGGAGCCTGGAGCCTGTTTCCGATTCTGTGTCTCCCTCTCTCTCTGCCCCTCCCCCGTTCATGCTCTGTCTCTCTCTGTCCCAAAAATAAATAAAAAACGTTGAAAAAAAAAATTAAAAAAAAAAGAAGGGGTTCACAAGCCACGGAGTGCAGGCAACTTCTACAAACTAGAAAAGGCAAGGAAACAGATTCCCTCCCAGAGCCTCCAGAACAGAAAACAGCACCACAGACATCTTGACTAAAAAATTCTACATTTCTTTTAGGATTAAATACAGTCTATTCCATTCAGAATAGATCCTCTGGCAATATTTATATGATATACAGTCTATTCCATTCAGAATAGATCCTCTGGCAATATTTATATGATAGCTTTCAAATGATGCTCTTTTCTTAAATCCTCTTCTCAACAGGGAGGTGAGTATCAAACCCTAATTACACGAGATAATTGGGTAAATGTGACACAAGGTGTTATTTGCAGAAACTAAGTCACACAAAAAGTAAAGAGCAGACAGAAGTGGACTTCTTAGTCTCACATGATCACTGCCATGGGAACTTAACTCCTGTGCCTTACTGATTTTGGAAATAAGCAAATGTCTAGATGAAACTCCCTTATTTTCCCCACCCCTAGATTCTGAAATATATCAGAGATTCAACCTTCAGAAATAGTTACTACATCAGTAAAATCAATATCCCCCCAGAACTTTAAGATCTAGAATTGTACTGGCAGAAAATGAAAGCGTGAAATTTCTCCGAAGTTACAGCTTTCACAAGAGGAAAAGGAATAAAGACTTGAATTGTTCAAGTTAAGCTACTATTTTCCAAGGTGCATTTCAATGGCCATTTTTGGACCAGGTGTGCGTTTTATGTGAAGTGATCTTTAATTTCAAAAGGTTTGAGGGTGAGAAAAAAAATACATATCATTGTCCCCATGTCAAAACATAACTCAATCTGGTATGTAACTGAAAAATACAAGCCAGGGTAAGATTGCATGGGGGTATGTTTTCCAAGTGTATCCCTACTGAAATTTCTTTGCAAGCCAGTTGTGGACCAGCTACAAGTAATCCCAGACCCCCAGTTGTGCACTGTGAGGGAAGTGACAATAAGCTGGAATCCACAGGGGTCAGGACCAGGGGGATGATCCAGCTACAGCAGTGGCCTCTCAGGAAGAGGACCAGGATCCCAGAGGTAATGCGTTGGGAACATCAGACATTCAGGTCCCCCTGGGATGGTATTACTATTCAAGTAGTCTAACGGGTGCAATTGTATCTCTGGATGGAGAGAACATCCCTTAGCACATAGATAATAGCAATTCCTTGTAAGAAGGGATGGGGTCCATGTGGACTGAAGCACAGCATCTTCAAGCTGGGGTACAGGGAGGTGGGCATGTGTAAAAACAGTATGCAGCTCTGTAGGGAGAAGGAAGTAAGCAGATGGTCATGGAGTTGAACTAGAGGGCTAGGGTTCATGGCAGCTCCAGGCCAAGGAGGAAAGAGAAGTTCGTGAACCAGGACAAAAGCTCTTTGCTGCATGGAACAAACAAAGAAAGTTACTTAAGAAAACCGTGGCTCCTTAAGCAGCAACCACTAAGCTTAAGAACCTAATTCTAAATCTCATGCATATTCTGATTGTTCTGATTGTTCTGATTGGCTTAGGGACTGGCTCTGGTTGGACCTTCCTGTTGGAAACCATCAGTCTCTGCCCCTGGGCAGAGCTGGTGGCAGGGTAAGAGATATTTCCAACAATGCTGGCTTCATCCAAGTGGATTGTTCTATTTTTTTCAGTAAGAAGCTGTAAGAATTTGAATTTCACATCCGTGTGTGTGTGTGTGTGTGTGTGTGTGTGTGTGACACAAGACTTGACCACTGAATTATTAGGTGACAGACCAAATAATAGCTCCTTTCTTTTTTTCTGGTTTCCTATCGGCTTAGCTTACACTGGCCTGTCTGTCAGACTAAAAGTCATACGGGGCTTCGTAAATAAAAATGCCAGTTATGAAAATACATGTGGCGATGATCTCAGGTGGGGTCTCGAGAAAACAGAACCTAAGACGGAGATTGCACACAGGTGATTTATTGGGGGGTGCGGCCCATGGAAGAGTGGGGGAGGTAGGATTGGCAATGGGAGAAGCCTATCTGCCATGCATGCACAAAGATGGTCTCAGCTCCTCCCCCAGGGAGCCCTGAGGCTGGGCTGGCTCTGCAGAGTTGCCCTGAATTGGGGTGAAGGGGACTGGACCTCAATATTCCCGCATGGCCAGTCACTGAATGTGGGCTGCCTCTGAGAGGGGAATGTGACCTTGGTCCAGGTGGCTGTCTTCACAGCAAGTCCTGGAGAGGGACTTGGCTGAAACCAGTCAGCCTCCAACACAGGAAGAGTGAGTGAGAGCAGTGGGTCTGGAGGTGGTGATCTGGGCGGGGCATCACCGCACCCTCTGCAGCCCAGGCTTCCCACTGCTCCCACCCCTCACTTCCTACAGTATCCTCTGGGGCTAGTTCATCCAAGATACGGAAGGGACAAACTTGGGAAAAACTGGACAGTTTTTCCTGGGAAAAACTTCAGGGACAAAACTTGGTAGCCCGAACTACAACTCCTGCCTCTGCGTGGGTATAACTGATACTCATCATTCCCCTCTTTCATCATCCATTCTAGAACCTCTCTACTCTAGCATCTCTCTAGCATTACCTGGTGGGTGGCCCATGCCCTCCTCCCCGAGAGGCTCGAGCTCCTGGTCACCACGCACTTCTTGAATGACAGATGCTGCACCTGTCCACTCACCATCAAAATTGGGCAAGAAAGTATCAGGAAGCAGGAGATCAGGTGTCACAGCAGTTCTCTCCTGTCCCCATCATGTGATAGCAGCCTTATGTCCTCTTGATGATGAGCATCAATTACCCGGCGAGCATGGTGACTCCTCTCCTTGTGTGCAGGCTTCTTGGCATAAGAAGCTTGCAGTAACCAGGTGGAAGCCATAGCCCAAGTTTTAGTGGGTTGCTTGCTATGTCCTGTGGTGGTAGCATTTCCCCCTGAGAACTCTAAACCACAGGACCCAGAGCTATGGGGTCAAAACCTACATGTTTTCTAAGTCATTGGTATTGAGAGAAAGTGGGGCCACTCCCACTTCTCCCTCTGGGTTCCTAAGACTTTGTGTATTCTGTTGGCTTGCATGTAGGTGGTTTCCTGGGGAGTATGCTCAAGATCGATGCCTATGCGGTAGTGAAGGAAGCAGGACTGGGCAGAAAAACAGTGGAAGAAACAGGACTGGAAGAAAAACTGTGATACCGTCACCAGAAAAGCCTCAGGTAATCCCATGGTGAGCTTTGGGGCTGGATGGCCCTGTAGAGTTCTTCTGAACTGGCCAGGCCAGACCTTTACAATTGGCATGGCCATTGAATAGTTGTTGATTCGGGATGTACCCTACATCCTGGAGGCTGGCGCCCCTTCCTCACATGGCATTCTCTCTTCCAGCTGGCCCCCTCCTCCTCAGACTTCCTTGTCCCCCATTTGCTCTTTCCCCTTCTAGGCCCCTGACCAATCAGGCAAGCATTCACCACTGTCTAGGACTCCATATGTACTCTCACCTCAGAGCACTTCTCTTTCTGCCTAACGTGGACAGGCAGGTGAATCACACAAGGGATTTCTCACTTGTGTCTCTCTATTGAGCTGATCCATTCATGAACCCAACCCACTAGCCTTTAACAGGGAGGAATGGGCCACATCTGTGGGCCCAGAGGGTTCCCAAGAATATGGGGATCCACATTTTTCTAGCACATCAACCTAGACATACCTACCCCATGTCTCAAGGCGTCACTCCTGGCTTTGGCACCCAGACTTCTCTGGAGCTCTGCTACTTTAAGAATTAAACCCTGGGCCTATTCCTTAGCTTTTCTGCCCTCCAACTGCAGACGAGTCTCTTCATATGCTGTTAAGGAAGCCCTCTGGCGTTCACACTTAGCCTTATCACTCAGTTCCAGCTGTTGCAGATCTAGTGCCCAGGGAAGCAAAGTCTGAGAGATTTGCCCACAGAAAGCTTACGAGGAAGTGGAGGTGCTCTCAAGTTCAACTCATGTGCGGGGAGCAAAGGAAGCTGAACTGGGCAGAGGGAGAAGATGAATGGTGATGGGGTCCCACCAGAGGCCTCAGCTGATCCCACAGGAGCTCTGCACTGGGATGGCCCTGCAGGGTGGTCTCAAATGGGAATGAGGGCCAGGCTTTTATGCCCTGCATCAGTCACCTGGTAAGGGCTGCCCTTGGGAAGGAAGCATGACCTTGAGCAAAGTGACCGGCTCTCTTTAGCCCACAGCCAGTCCCGGAAAAGGACTTAGCCGAGAGCTGTCAGCCTCTGGGACAAAGTGTGAAGTGAGGAATGAATGCTTGAGTCCTCCAGGGAGATCTGGACAGAGAATCTTGATGTCTACTACCCCAACCTACCTACTAACACATAACGGGATTTTAGAAACCTTCACTGCACAACAAGAAATTCCTTTCAGATCCTCGGTTGAAATGTAAAGTGAAATAAGCCTTTGCGAGCCTCAAATACACATCTTAGGTCTTCTGGGGTCCCAAGGTTCAAAACATACCAAATTTTTTCTTTTTACTTTGTCACATAGACAACAAAAAGTATCCATCTGGCATTTGGAGTAGACAACCGTACTGATCTTCCTGCAGATGGTCTTAGGCTTTTAATCTTCTTGTCTACCTTCCCGTCTTTGCTGCTTGGAGCTAAAAGCCACACCAATTCTCTAAGCAACTCAATATGTGAACAGCCTCATGGCATGCAGATATGCGTTCTCTGGGCCATGTTGAGTCATGCCTCGTGGTCCTAAACTGCCCGGGGCCATCCATGATGTGCCCTGGATCTACAGACAGCACCCTGCCCACGATGCAAAGAAGCAGTGTAACCGTGGCCCATTCCTTAGCAAGGAAAAGCAGTTGAATTCTGTGTGCTGAAGACAAATTGGCCATAAACTCCGCAAGCCATGGAGGTTATTTCAGTTACTAAATGATTAAAGTCTCTAATCTCTGGAGCGGTAATAAAGAACACCGGAGAAGGGGGCTGGGCTTCTGATGCTGGGGGAAGGTACAGAATGTCTCTCTCGAGACCATGCCAGAGGAAGCCCACCCCATCAGAGAACCACAGATAAGTAAGACATCATTAATAAATCAATGACAGGAAAATGAAAACGGAAGCAGATGAATCAGCCAGCGGAGCAGGTCGTAGATGAAGAACAACGCATCTGTTGCTACCGTTGGTGCATTAACAAATAAGTCTGCTGGATCAGACGGTCTTTCCTACTTAGACTTGGAATAATGAAGCTTCAAGAGCGATTAAAGCATAAATCAATTTTTAAATGTATCTTGTACCTCCCCCAAACAACAGGAGGCATATTTTTCCTTGCTTTGAATTCTTTTTGGCAGGCAACGGGAGGTGCAGGGATAAAAAAACGCTGCCTCATTTTGGCTCTGCTGTGAGGTACAGGCACACAGCTAATTTAGTGTTTAGCCTTATGCTTTGATTCTTACCAGCTGAAGACACTGAGCTGTGCTTAATCGATATGTGAAATCCGAGCCGATGCATTTCGGCTCGAGCAACATCCACCAGTTCCCTTGTCCAGGACAGCTCGGTTCTAGCTGCTTTTCCTCGTCATGCAGGTATTGATTGCCATTTTATTTTGTTTTTATTGAAGGTTTCAGTAAGATTAACAGTTGAGGTGATGAAGCATTTTTTCTCTTTTGAAGCATAATTTCTCCTTTATATACGATAAAAAAAAAGTTTGCTTCTCCCCAATGGCAAAGTGGTCCAGTTGGAGGACATTAAGAGCGGACACCTGCAATTGATTTGACAAACTGACATCTGTGTCCAAAGGGGGAGAGGTGCACTCTAGACATAGTATTTTTTATTGAAGTATAGCTGACATACAATATTATATTAGTTTTAGGTGTGTGATAGAGTGGAGACTTATATACATTACTAAATGCTCACTATGGTAAGTGTAGTTATCATCGGTCACCATTCAAAGCTCTTACAATATTATTGACTATGTAGGTCCTATACTTTTCATCCCTGTGATTTATTTATTATATAATGGAAATTTGTACCTCTTCACCCCTTTTGCCTATTTTGTCTCTTCACCTATTTTGCCCAGCCCCCCACCCCTTCCTCCTGGCAACCACCAGTTTGTTCTCTAGATTTATAAACCTATATTCCTCTTTTGTTTGTTCATTTTTTTAGATTCCACATATAAACAAAATCATACGGTATACCTCTTTGTCTGACTTATTTCACTTAGCATCCATAATAGCTTGTAGGACCATCCATGTTGTTGTAAATGGCAAGATTTCATTCTTTATGGCTGAGTAATATTCCCTGTGTAACAGGGAGAACTTAGCATGTCTGAGAAACTTAGAGGCTTCTGTCTGGTCCTGCATGTAGGCATGTTACAGCTAAGATGTGCAAAAAATGCTTCTTACCCGAAACCTACGTCGCCTGGGGAGATAAGGAAGTGTGTATAGAAATGACCAAGCAAGGTTTACAGGAACCACGTGACCAGATTCCTGTATGCAAAGCTCAAATGACCAAGGACAAGGAAGTTACACGACCTTCTTCAAGTGCCTTGAGATGTTCCTCACTTTTTGACTCCAACTCCCCCCCACCTCCGCCACCTTCCGCCTCTTCCTAACATAAAAGCTCAAATCTCATGCTTGGGGAGATAGTTCTTTGGGATAACAGTCCACCATCTCCTCGGTTTGCTGGCTTTCTGAATATAGTCACTCTCCTGACTCCAACATCTTGCCTCTCAACTTATCGGCCTGTGGTGGGGGGGAGCAGAATAAGCTCGGACCTGGTTACCATTTGGTAGCCTGGCCCTGAGTAGGTCGTGGCCAGCTGCCCCACCCAGGGATTCTCCAGCTAACTCTCCAGCAGCTGCCAGACCACGTGTTCCAAAGCTTTTCTGACTTCCTGGAGCCGCACCTGCTGCCCCTGCCTGTGGCTGGCTGGACACAGAATCCACAAACCCTGCCAGTCGCCAGACTGGGAAGTAGGGTAAGTCACTCCAGCGTGTACAACTGGGAACTCTCCTGCCATTTGGGCTTTTCCTTGGGGAGAAGTCGTTTTGTTTGCATTTGTCTCGGGGATCCTGTTGGAGAGGGCAATGGTTGTTGGGCTCACACCTGTTTGTTTGTAACCCAGTTTATTTGCGCTTGGTTTGTTTGCTGCTGCAGCTTTGGATATCTTTGGGCCAGCCATGTTAGATTTGTTTTGTAACAGGCCTTCATTGTTCTCTCCCCAAATATTAGTGACTCTCAGCTTTCTTCCTCCCATTCAGTTGCCTCCAAATAGGGGATGTTCTAGGAAGCCGTTCGGTTTAGTTGGTGAAGCCCCTGACTTTCGAGGACGAACGAATGCTAACAGAGGTACTCTAGGCTTCATTTAGTCATAGTTTTGTTTCTTCTGTGTCCTTTCGGGATCTTTGGCTAGAGAGATGGCATATCCTGTCTCCAAAGAAAGCCCATTAGGACAGATTTTGAATAAATGGGGCAGAGGACTGCAAAGCAACCAGAGAAAAAGCCTGTCTTGCAGGACGGACAGACAGGAGTCAGAGATAAAGGAATGGTAGGGGGAACTTGGAATCCACCTCGGCATGGCCAGCAGCTGCCTCTGCCTCCCCTCCCCCTGTTCCTGCACCACCACCTGTGCGGGTAGCTAGCTTAGCCAGCTCCTGTACCAGCCTAGCCAGCTCCTGTACCATTGCTGGTGCCTCCAGCACTATCGGCGCCCCCCTACCGTCACTATTGAGGAACAAAAAGCACCCCAAGCTGTAGGGCCAGCTCCTCATAAGCTTCAGACTGAAATACCTCCCAGACAAAACGGAGGGGTGCGGGGGCTACTCTGGACTTAAACCGCCCAGGTTTCCCCACAGGAGCCCCAGGTAAAATTGACAGCGGGAAACACACTGATGGTTTGGTAGGCACAGGTGCAACATATTTGGTGTTAAAGCTAATTGAGTTGTTAGTTTAGCTAAAATAAACATGACTTTACACTTACCAGCATGAAATGTAAAACTTTTATTCTACCAATTTTACTAAAGGCCAAATAAGCTCATGGTATCTGTTGCAACTTGTCAGCACAAAGATAACTTAAAACGATGTTTAATTTCGTCTCTGTCATGAAGTTTTCATGGGTGATTGCTAAGAGCAAGTAGGTTAAAAAGGCTTATAGGTAAACTTTTAAATAGCTTTCAAAATCTTTGGTAACCTGGAACTTTGAAGGTTTGCCAATTTAAACAATAAATTGGGTTGAATTCGTTGGATATCTAAGTCTTTTCCAAATAAGGTAAAATACTAAAATATTAACTACTGAGCATAGGTTTGTCAGCTCTTGTTTTATTACAGAGAAACTAAAGATACTTGGGTCTGTTAGTAAACATTTTATGCTTTACTGAAAGTTGTACTATGTATAAACACATGTCTAGAAATCATAAAATGTATTCATGAGTTTCTCAATCTAAAGAATTCTGGTGCAACATAGTTCACAATTGGTTACTACTTAGTTTTCATTGGAAACTAAGGTTTCTAGGAGTTAAAATTCTGATAAATGTAATTAAGACTGCTAGATATGATAAGGAAAACAACTCTGTATGTAGGGAAAGTAGGAGATGTGTAGGAAAGGTATAAGAAATGAAAATACATTTTTGTTGAGGGAAAAGAAAGTAGTTGTATCCTGAAGTGGGATTGGTTATTTAGAGAGGACAAACTTGGACAAAATCTGAATGAAAAAGAAGGTTCTAGAAGGTTTGTGAAGTGGAATCTTTGGGAAAAAAATTTATGCGTGGTCAGGACTAAGATTGGAATGAATGAGTTTTAAAAGAGAAGGTATAAGATTGGAATTTGGGTTTTCTCTCCGTGTAAAAGACAAGGTTTTCTTGGATTGTTGGTCTGTTCTTACAAAGAAATTGTAAACAAAAATTTTTTTCTTTATCTGCCCAGAAAAATAAAGTTTCAATGTTTTGTCTTTATCAGGTCTTTGATTACTTTAAGAAAGTTAAAAATTCTCAATATTAAGGGAGCTAAGTTTTGCTAGCAACTGTAAAAACTTCTGTCAAATCTGTTATTGCCAACTTGGTTAAGTAGACAATTGAATTAAGTTTTATAATAATCGGTAATCCTATTTAGGCACAAGCTTTAGAACCTTTTGAGGTTTTAACAAACTTCCCCAAAATTCAAATTCTAAATGAAATCTTTTTGACAAATTAGGCTTGTTTATTTTGTTTGTTAAGTTATCTGGGAAGCATTGTCAAGAAAATGATAAGCCTTCTTAGCTTACATCATGTGGGTAAATACTAGAACTGTTCCAGAAATTATATAAAATTCCTAAACTTTTAATATGTCCTGATATAATGTCATCACATGTAATTCTAATTATTGAAGTGTTGTGTGTCACAAACATAACCTAGTATCATCATCAACTGCATCATAATGAATTCTCATCAGATTGTTAACCATGGCCATTTCTTAGTTTTGTCATTTATGGTTCTTGTTTCATTCTGATGCTCTTGCAAATGTGTTTCAGTTTCAAGGAGACTCATGAAAAGGACTTTTGACAAATACAGGTTTCTGATATCTTTTTAAAAGATATTTATTTATTTATTTTGAGAGAGAGAGAGAGAGAACATGTGCGTGTGAGCGTGGGATCGGCGGAAAGAGAGGGAAAGAGAGAATACCAAGCAGGCTCTGTACTGTCAGCCCGGAGCCTGATACGGAACTCGATCCCATGAACCATGAGGTCATGATCTGAGCCAAAATCAAGAGTCAGACACTTAACTGACTGAGTCATCCGGGTGCCCCGGTTTCCGACATCTTTAAGATCATAAAACTAAGCTAAGAAATCCCAAAACTAATGGGAAAACTGCATTCAAACAAGAATTAGTAACATGGGGCAAAATGAATTGATAAATATGATTATAATTTATATGACTTTTGTTTGAAAACTGGCTGGTTCTCTAATATTTGCTCTTCTAGGTTTAAGAAAATGTTTTCTCTTAAGATATCTGTGACTTACAGAAATTTGATGAAATATTTCTTTGTAAACACATAGAAACATTTATCTTTTCACCCTGCTTGAACCCTCCAGAATTCAGAAACTCTCAGTGAGTGTTCTTTCTTTCATGGTACTTCCAGTTATTTGCATAAGTTCAATGAAAATCTGTTCTCCCTGTAACAGGACACCATTGAAAACATGAGTTATATTACCAAGGCTTTGACTGGAATGTCATATTTGAGAGAGACATGTGTGGACCCAGGTATGACAGATTTAAGGAACTAAGGTTGGCTTTATGGAACCAATAGAACCCTTGGAAATGTTGGCCTGATACCTTGCTTCCAGAGTTCTCGACAGCCTTACCAGGCGAGTAAAGAATGTCACTTCCTGTCAGGTGCAGAAATCTCAGGATATTTTGGGGACCTTGAAAAGAGAGGAATTCACCCAAATCTACAGGGATTTTAGGCACATCTGATGGCAACGCTTTGGGTTGGCTTCTGGCCTTGAGAGGCACTTAAAAGTTCAGTCTGAAATCTCTTATAAAAAGTTGCAGCAAAGCATATTTAAAAGCATCTATATGGCCAATTGCTGCACTTAGGTAAATAATTAGGTCGAGTTTGTTAAAAGTAATTTTTTTTTTTTTACAAACTAGTCTTCATTTGGCTATCTTTGATAAAAATGAGGGTGATTTTAGAGAGAGAAATTATCTTTCAAAACATACATCTGTGGGTGTTAGATTCTAGTTCTGATTGTCTTTGAGGGTTTGTTATTTGCTTATAAAACTGGGTTGGATCCTGAATTCTTCTGGTTTCCTTGAATATCTGGCTATGACTCTTCAAACTAAGGTTTCCAATTTTCTCCCATTCTCTTGACTTGAACTCATTGGGAACTAAAACTGCTATTTTTCCTGAAGACTTGCAAACTGAAGCAAGACAACTTGAGTTAAACTTCAGAGAAATTGCCACAATGGCTCATGTATAGACAGTCTTCATGCCTGTTGCTCTGTGGGCCCCTTGAAAGGATCACCAGGAACATTTGAACTACAAACTAGAAAAATCCATCAGATTGCCACTGCCTGCCTCCACTCCACCTGAGGATACTTTGAGGCCAACATCTCAAAATCTTCTCACTGGCAGCAATCAGGACTCAAACATCAGGTTTATAATTTGCTCCAACTATTAGCCTGTGTTTTTCTTTTGTTTCCATAGAAATACCTATGGTTACTTCTAAAACCCCAATGCCAAAAAGAGGCACTAAGAAATGTTTCATAAGTCAAATCAAATGGTTCCATTCTGTAGCTGCCCCGCTCATTGACCCTGCCCATCAAAATAGTAATCTTTGATTTAGAGATGTTGGACAATAAAGCAGGGCAAAAGTAGGGTGGCTGAGACTGGGGAAGGGGGAAGGGCCAGAAAGCACCCACAACACCAAACTCTGGAGTGGGAAAATAAAAAAAGAATCTGATTTCCAGTTATCACATTATATTAATTGAGGTATCCAGTTTTAAACAAAGAATTGCAAGGTATGCAAAGAAGCAGAAAAATACGGACCATTTGTAGGAAAATAATAGTCAATTGCAACTGCCCTTGTCCCTAGTAGGGTGTTGGACTTATTATATAAAAACTTTAAATCAGCTATTATAAATATGTTCAAAGAACAAGAAAAATCATTTCTAAACAATGAAAGGCAAGTGTGAAAATAATATCTCAGCAAGTGGAGAATCAATAAAGAGATAGAAATTATAAAATAGAATTGAACAGAAATTCTGGAGTTGCAGAGTATAATAACTGAAATGAAAAATTTATGCAAAGATCTCAAAAGAAGATATAAACTGGTCAAAGAAAGGATCTATGAACCTGAAGATAGGTCAATTGAGATTATCCAGCTTGAGGAACAAAAGAAAAAAGTTTTTAAAAATTACCAAAAGCTGGGGCACCTTGGTGGCCTAGTTGGTTAAGTGTACAACTCTTAATTTCAGCTCAGGTCATGATCTCATGGTTCGTGAGATAGAGTCCTGAGTTGGTCTCTGTGCTGACAGCATGGAGCCTGCTTGAGACTCTCTCTCTCTCTTCCTCTCTCTCTGCCCCTCCCCCACTCACTTTCTCTTCCCCACCCCTGTTTCAAAATAAACATTTAAAAAAACATAATGGAATGCTACTTGGCAATGAGAAAGAATGAAATGTGGCCTTTTGTAGCAACATGGATGGAACTGCAGAGTGTTACGCTAAGTGAAATAAGTCAGGCAGAGAAAGACAGATACCATATGTTTTCACTCTTCTGTGGATCCTGAGAAACTTAACAGAAGACCATGGGGGAGGGGAAGGAAAGAAAAAGAGAGGGAGAGAGTGAAACCATAAGAGACTCTTAAAACTGAGAATAAACTGAGGGTTGATGGGGGGTGGGAGGGAGGGGAGGGTGGGTGATGGGCATTGAGGAGGGCACCTGTTGGGATGAGCACTGGGTGTTGTATGGAAACCAATTTGACAATAAATTACATATTTAAAAAAGCCAATTACACTGCCTTTAAAAAAATTACCACAGGCTAAGCAATCTGTGAAACAGCATCAAACCCACCAACACATGCATGATGAGAATCCCAGAAGGAGAGGAGAGGTAAGAGAGAAAGGACAGAAAGAATACGTGAAAAAGTTATGGCTTAAAACTTCTTAAATTTTACAATGGCATTAATCTGTGCATCTAAGAAGCACAATGAACTTCAAGAAGAATAAACTTAAAGAGATGAACAAACGGATACATCTAACTGTCAAAAGTTAAAGAGAGGATCTGAAAACAGCAAGAGAAAAATGACTTACTGCATATAAGAGATTCTTCATAAGACTCACAGCTAACTATCAGAAACTGTAGAGGCCAAAAAGCAGTAAGAAAACCTAGCAACACTCACTAGGATGGCTGTAATGAAAAGATCACAAGCGTTGGTAAAGGATGTAGAGAAACTGGGAATGTAAAGTGGTTGTAGATACTTTGGAAAACTGTTTGGCAGTTCCTGGAAAGATTAAACCTAGAATTACTTTATGGCCCCATAGTTCTACTCCTAAGTATGTATGTGTGTGCATGTATATGTATGTACTTGTATGTATATATATATATATATATGTGTGTGTGTGTGTGTGTG
The DNA here is from genome assembly GCF_024362965.1 of Panthera pardus. Lineage (NCBI taxonomy): Eukaryota > Metazoa > Chordata > Mammalia > Carnivora > Felidae > Panthera > Panthera pardus. The sequence goes on along the minus strand of NW_026526810.1, from coordinate 95,789,110 downwards.
TGTATGTATGTACACATACACCCCAAAGAGAAATAAAAGTATATGTTCATGTAAAAGTTTATTGATAAATTTTCATAACAGCATTATTCATAATAGCCCCAAATTGGAAACTATTCCAGTGTCCATCAACTGATGAATGGATAGATTTAAAATATGGTATATCCATACAATGAAATGATATTCAGAGATAAAAAGGAATAAAGCACTGACTTACACTATAACATGGACGCGCCTTGAAAACACTAAGCTGTGTGAAAGCAGCCAGCCACAGAGACCACGTATTATATGATTCCATTTACGTGGAATTACCAAAACAGGCAAAGCTATAGAAATAGAATGTAAATTAGCAGTTGCCAGGGCTGGGGGTAGGGATAGGTTTGGAGGAAACTGGGGTGTTTCGTTACTGGGTATAGCACTTCTTTTTCAGGTGATGAAATGTTCTAGAAGTGATTATATTATTGGTTATAAAATTTTGTACATGTATTAAATGTCTTTGAAATGTATATTATAAATGAATGACTTATAAGGTATATTAATTATATTTCAATAAAGCTATTATTTAAAAAAAGAAACTCTATCATAGGATGAAGAAAAAAAAAAAAACCCTGAGGATGGGAAAGGTAGTCTCCAAGGGGACTGCCATATTCCTAGTTCTGTTACTGAAAGGAAGCAGGCAGGAGAGATATCTGTGTGTACGATGATCAGATTCCACCTTATATTTCATCCCCACAATGTTGTGCTCTCTGATAGTCTTTATGTGTACAGAAAAGGGCAGAAGTCCTGCAGGACATCCTTCTTCAGGACTGAGGGATCTACACTATCCTGTTAGCCCACGTGACCCCTTCTCAACAGGCCCTGCTCCACTCTATTGCAACTCCCCCACCACTGAGTTTACCTACTTTCCTGGGATAGAATTCTTTTTTTTATTCAGGATGGCAAGGACATGGCCCAATCTAGTGTGACATCTCCGTTAGTCTACACTCAATGTTGGCTTACACAAGGTGTAGCCTGTCTGGCTCTTTGGGGTTAATATTTCTTTGATAGAAAACTTCAAGTTTCTGAGAGCTTCAGCCAGATGTCCTATGGATAACTGTCTGGTAGCAAAATCTCCGTTTCTCACCATCCCCCGCCCCACATCTTCAATGACCTTCTACCTGAGGTTGAGTTCTTTAGTATTCTTTAGCATTCCACGGGGGTTGGGAAGGCCTCCAGCTTAATCAACATGTTAGGGACTTCACCATCACATTATCCCTAGGGCATAAGGGTTCTCACTTCAGGAAGGCTTGAAATCCCTTATTTCTGATAGTAAGTAGGTCCTTCTGGAATCCTTGGTACAGGAAAAATTAGTAGGTGTCAAATGCTTGTTGATCTATTGATTCATCTTCATCATAGAATTGATCAAAAGTTAGTCTGAAAAGAAACGAAATAGTGCTTAAAGCTGATGCTACACAGTAAACAAAGAGCGTAACCAGAGTACCTCAGCATTCCCATCTGTTAAATGAAAATGTTATTTTTGAAGTGTTTGAGCACCTTCAGATAAAGGCTAATACACCAGGAAAGTGGATTCAGCATCCGAGTATCTGACAGAAAAGCATGTCCTCCTTAGCCAGGTCTCTCTCTACGACACAGGGAGGCTGTTCTTCGGCAAGCTCAGAGGAAGAACGCAGGGGAGAGTGAACTAAGACTTCGAGACACGACAGAGATCCTTTTCCCTGCTTACTTTCTCTTTCTTCTTACTTGAGCAAAGTTAAAATGAAGCTTCCTTGCTGAGCAGGTTTTTCCGAAGTATTAGCTAATGTGGTCAGTAATTGGGATACATTTGTCCGTGTTAAAACTCACAAATTCAAAAAGTGGTTGAGTTCAAACTAAAATCAGTGTGATATATAAAGGTCTTTAGTGATCTTTAACCCAGACCATAATTAGACTCTCTGGAATATGGAAATACCAGAACAATTCAATAAAGTCACATTGTGGTGGAAAGTCCATTGGCATTCCATATTCCAGCAGATTATGCCTGGGTGGGCTCTTCGTTTCTCTGCTTCTCGAATTCTCTGTTTTACTAATGACCTCTGTGCTCATTAGAAGCTGTTAGCACATTACAATGGCATTTATGAAGCACCAAAGGGGTGTATATTTGTCTCATATTTACTCCTTCATTCCTGAGGCTAATGCTCAGGTTTTCCTTCACGCGGGTTCTCTTTCCAGCTCACTCTGGTGTTTTGGAAACAGCACAATCAAGGCCAGCTTCCAGGAGTACGACTTGTGCAGTCACATAGCACCCCATGCTTAGGAGGACCCCACACCTGGAAGGACCCCACACTCGGAAGGGCCCCACACTTAGTTTACTATGTTCTGCTGTCATTGTCTTGAAATCCCTAATAATTTTTGAACAAAGAGCCACATTTTCATTTTGCACTTGGCCCTGCCAACTTTATGTAGCTAGGACTGAACACAGTACGTGGGGTTTCAGATTTCAGATTTGATCCCCGTTGTTGTATGTTTCTTAACCTCTCTCAACTTCATCTTCCTCAGTTGTTAAATACAGGAAGAATAGTATTCTGTATCATAGCATTGTCCTAAGAATTAAACGAGCTAGAAAAACATGCCAGTGCCTGGGACGTGGTTCTAGTAACTAACCCTTATTAATTGCTTACTCTGTGTGAGGCGCTGTGCCTAACAGTTTACAAAGAGTAGCTCACATATTCCTCGCAACAGCCAGCCCACCTCGATCATCAGCCAGCACCCCTGCTTTGCGCTCATAGATTTTTCATAGCCAGTGTCTGTTCCCATTGGTCCAGCATCCCTTCCGGTTGGTCAGCATCTGTGATCATAGTGGCTATCATCAGCACTGCTCTCAGTGCTCTGTGTGGTCAGTAGTGGTTTGTAAGCAAGGGAACTGAGGCACAAACATATTGAGTAACTTGCTCAAGTCCACACAGCTTGTAAGTGGATCATTTTAACTACTTATGTCATAACCGTTAGTAAAGGGCAGAGACTCCAGTAGAAGTGAGGTCTTTACATTTGAAATTTAGTGGGGCGCCTGGGTCGTGATCTCATGGTTTGTGAGTTCGAGCCCCATGTCAGGCTCTGTGCTGACAACTCAGAGCCTGGAGCCTGCTTCGGATTCTTGTCTCTCTCTCTTCGTCTGCCCCTCCACCGCTCAGGCTCTATCTCTGTCTCTCACAAATAAACATTAAAAGGTTTTTTTTTTTTTTTTTAATTTGCAATTTAGTGTTCTTTCCTCTGACCCTCAAGTCTCTCTACCCCCAAGGAATTAATAGTCAAATGATGGCGATAAGACACATGTAAACTTGGCTATGGCATAAGATCATGTGTTCCAACCTGCCCACCTCCACCTGCCAAACACATGTACTCTCAGGTAACAGGAAATCCAGATGTGTGTGCGTGTGTGTGTGAAAAAAAATTTTTTTAAATTTTTTACTTAAAAATAACTGTAGACTGGGGCGCCTAGGTGGCTCAGCCAATTAAGCATTTGACTCTTGATTTCAGCTCAGGTAATGATCTCACCAACTGTGGGGCTCTGTGCTGACAGTATACAGCCTGCTTGGGATTCTTACTCTCTCTTGTCCCTCTCTCTGCCCCTCACCTGCTGGTGCTCACTTGTTCTCTCTCAAAATAAATAAACAAACTTAAAAAATAAATAATTTTACACTTGCAGAAAAGCTGTAAATATAGTAAAGAGTTTATATGTACCCTTCACCCAGCTTTCCTTGATATTTATGACTTCTAGGGTATTAATTAAACAGTAGTACTTATTCAAAGTTCAGCTGTTTTTCTCATAATGTGCTTTTTCTGTTCCAGGATCCAGTCTGGGATCCCACAATGCTTTTAGTGGTTATGTTTCTTTAGCTTCCTCTACTCTGCAGCCCATTGCTCAGTCTTTGCTTATCTTTCCTGGTCTTGACAGTCAGGATGATTACCGATATATTATTCCATACAGTGTCTCTCAATTTATGTTTGATGTTTCCTTATGGTTAAGTTGAGATTATGCATTTTTGGCTCGAGTATCATACAAGTGGTGTTGTGTTCTTCACCCCTGTGCGTCACGTTAGGGGTACATGATGTCGATATTCTTATTACTGGTGATCTCCACTTACATTGCTTGGTTAAGGTGGTGGCTGCTGTATTTTTCTACTGTAAATTTACCATTTTTTTCCCTCTGTATGTGATAAATATTTGGGGGAAATACTTTGAGGCTACGTAAATGTCCTGTTTCTTCTTAAACTTTTGTCCACCAATTTTACATCCATCAAGGGAACATGCCTACAATAATTATCACTGTGATATTGGCCTAATGATGACTTTGTGTTCCCCTCATTCATTCTACTTTTATTAGTTAGGATTCTTCCGTAAGGAAAAGCTGTCCCTTTCCCCCCATTTACGTATTTATTCTATCATATGGATATTTATTTTATAAGTTATAATCCAATACTATCATTATTATTTTGTTGCTCAAATTGTTTGGATTTGACCATTGGGAGTTCCTTCAGCTTGGCTGTTATGTGCATTTGACTTGCCCTCATCCCTTTTTGAGCACTTCTTTATTTTCTGGTACTGGTGCTCCAGGCTCATGTTGTATTTTCCTTGCCCCAGCTCTGGAATCAATCACTTCTGCAAGGAGTCCTGGTTCTTTTTATCTGAGAATACACATCTTGGCGTTAAAATATAGAAAATGAATTCAAACATCTGAAGAACACTGTGGGGGCACATTTGGCCCATAGTCTTTCACCTTGTGACATCTGATTCAGGAGGTCAGTTAGTGACCAAGAAGGAGAGAGGCTGGGATCAGGATGAGAAAAGCCTTGAATGTCCAAGGAAAAGTCTGGAATTCATGCAGCCAGCAATGGGACATGGGACACTATGCACAGGTTTTGAGTAGAAGTGAAATATGTTTAAAAACGTGTTTGGGGGGAGGTAAACAGGAAGATTTAAAAATAGAACTTTCTAGAAGCAGGAAGTTGAGTCAATGAAACAAACGTATAAAAGTCTACATTAGGGACTTCTCTCTGCTATTCCCCCATGCTGGAGGGTCTTTCTCCTGTTCTCTGCCAACTTAAATCCTGCTTACCTCTCAAGGCCTCCTTCTCTAAAAAGTCCTTCCTGACCCCCCTCCCAGAATTGATCCTTCTTCCTCTGTGTATCCCTGGCCCAGATTGGTTTGTAACTTCCCTCTACATGCATTTCATTCTGCTATGTATGCTGGTGCTCTGTTTGAATGCTGGTTTCACCCACTTAATTACTATTTGCTGACAGGAATGGCCTTAGTCGTCTTTATCTCTTCCCAGTGCTTAACACAGTTCCACTCACATAGGAGAGATGCTCAACTCAGAACTCAGTTGGTTATAGGAACTATTTATAATTCACTCTGAGATGTTGGATAAATGAAAACAAAGTGCCAGTATATGTAAATGTCTTCGAAGTCATACAATTTTTCAGTTGAAATTATTTTACTCCCTGACAAATTATTCCAGCCTGATGTGTGAGGCAGTACAAGTGTTTGAAAGCATGACAGTAAGAGCATAACACACACACACACACACAATTTCTGAGCCCACAGATTAAGTCTGTTCTTAAGATGAATACTGGTCAGATCTACACTCAATGTTGAAGGAGTTTCATAATAAAGGGATTTTCCTTACAGAGAAGACAAGAGCTGTCTTGAAAAGTCTATTTGGAAGGTACCTCTTAGGGCTATATGAAGCCTTTGAAGGCATGAAAGGAATCTTCCCTTTTTGAGTGAGAACATTCCTAAAAGCCTTGATAGAAGTGAACTCTGTGATAATCGTGTTTCCTCTTTAGAGTTGTGCTATTACATGATTAAAACCTATGCTTCAAGCACATAAAATCAAATTTCATCCTCCTAAAATGTAGAGAATTGATAATAGTCAATAAAGCAATCACCCTTCAGAAAATAGGGTCTGTGGTATTCGTCAAGGAGACAGCATGAAGACTCGCAGCCTCTGCAGCCTCCGTTCCCAGGCTCCTGCCAGATTTGCCAGCATCTCTTCTGGTAGCAGATACCTCTGTGACAGCTGACCTCTAGACCTTGAGTCCAGAAGGGAGGAAGAGGGGAAAAAAAAAAAAAAAAAAAGGAAGGAGATGTGAGAGAGGAAGGAAGGCTGCAAAGATAGCAGCTATTGACTCTTTTTCCACCAGGCGGCACCTGCCGGCTAGCACAGCACCAGTAGGAGAGGCAGGTCTATAGGGAAAGGGCAGGTCTAAGAGATGCAGAGCAAGGAAAATGCCAAAGGAACAAGAGTACAGAAGTAACTCCTGTGAAGAAAGTAGGCCTCAGAAATATGGGGACTCGGGGTGGGGGGCACAGGAAGTAATTCAAGAGAAGCATAATGAAGGATCAAACCCAAGAGGTGGGGTGGGATAACATTTTGTCAGACTCACCAAGGTTCCCTCATCCTGTTCCTTGTTGCAATGACTTCCCCTCTCCCCTGCTCCCTAAGTCAGCTGCGGTCATTTTAGATCAGGAGCTCCTTTATTTTGGATGAGGAGTGCCATTCATTGGCCCCAGAGAAGGGAACAGATGGGAAAGAACAAAGAAGTCGACTTTCTGCTTTTGAATGTTTAAATACATGTTCTAAACCTTAGCAGAGTACATAGCTTTGAGGGAAGAGGTTTCTTCATTACTCTGAGCTGAGGTCCTAGCATAGACAATAGATTTTTAAGAATATGGTACTGAAAGACAGTCCAGGCAGCATGGCACAGGGCAACACGGAAGGATGGAAACAAAAGAGGACATTTACAGTCCTCAGACTCTCCTGCACACACAGGAGGAAGTTTGCTTTGTTCCTGGGAATGTCAAAGGGGTAATAGAGAGGAGGGTCATTGGATCTGAAGGAGCTATCATTTGGAATGAGGGGTATGCAAAGTGTATGGGGTTGATAACCTGATGCCAGAGAGGGACTGAAGACACTGGGGCTATGACCAGCGGCCATATGGTACAATGTCCGATGACCAGATGGCACAAGTTACATCTCAGTGAACACCAAACCACACTGAAGGCCAGCCACCCCTTCCCTTTGCTAGAAGTCTTAGCCCTCCTCAATTTAGAATGTCCATGGAGAAAGGGGGAGGGGGCAGGGACTGAAATACACTAAGTTTGTAAAGTTAGAGAAAAATAAAGTGATTTATGTCTTAGCATACTTGGTAACTTGGATTTAAAATTTTTTACCTGCTACATAATTAGGAAGCTAAGTTAATATTAATATATCAAACCTACCCTGAATGAGGTTAGTTCTATGTCTGAGTTCAGATTTCTGGGAGCATCAAAGACAGAAGAACTCTCTTGAAGGGCAGTAGAGCCTTCTCTTTCTGTTCTTTTGTTTTGTTTTGGTTTGTTTTCTTTTTTGCATGTTCCAGCTATGCTACCAAAAAAGGTATAGGTCCCCCACCCTTCACCCCAGGCAATTTTATTTAAAGCAGTTTGCTCCAATGTGTTGGGTTATGACTCATTAGATAAGAACATTTTCTTTAGCTTCGTGTAGATATTAGAAGTCCATATGATCTAAGGTCAAGTCTCAAATGAAAGGAACATAGAGGTGATGCAATTATACTGACTTCAGAGCAGATGGCTGTTTTCTGGAGGGAAATGGTGCATAAAACACACAAACAATGAAAGACTTGAGAGAGAAATTCTTCATGGCAGTCGTGACTATAAAATCAACACAAGGCAACTAATTCACAGAGCTGGTGCAATATTGAAAACCATTAAGGAAAACAAGGGGCACCTGCTGCCCTGATGAGGCATCTTGCCTGGAATTGGAGGAGGAAGGGTATGGAATAGGTTGCAGGCATGCATGTTTCTCGATATAGTACAAATGAATCTCAGCTCACAAACCCAGTTGTAAACAAGGCAAATTTATTTTTCTACTAAGTTAATACAGTTGACTCTTCAACAACACAGTTTGAGCTGCATTGGTCCACTTATATGCAGACTTTGTTCAATAAACAGAGTACAGAACTGTAAATGCATTTTTCTCTTATGATTTTCTCAATAACATTTTCTTTTTTCTAGCATAGTTTATTGTTAGAATATAGTGTTAATACATATAACATACTGTATATGTTAATTGGCTTTATGTTATCAGTGAAGCTTCTGATCAACAGTAGACTATTAATAGTGAAGATTTGGGGCACCTGCGTGGCTCAGTTGGTTAAGTGTCTGACTTCAGCTCAGGTTATGATCTTACCATGCCCGAATTCAAGCCCCGCGTCGGGCTTTGTGCTGACAGCTCAGAGCCTGGAGCCTGCTTCAGATTCTGTGTCTCTCTTGCTCTCTGCCCCTCCCCCCACTCTCTCTCACTCTCTCGCTCTCTCTCAAAAATAAATAAACATTAAAAAACAGTGAAGTTTTTGGAGAGTCAAAAGTTATATGCAGATTCTCTACAGTGTAGGTGTTGGTACCCTTAGCCCCTGTGTTGTTCAAGGGTCAACTGTACTTGTAATGGACTGCTTTCTTCCAAGCAGTAGGAATAATTTCCATTATTTCAGGGTTCTTGTCCTTTGTCTGTGATTACCTCTAACTTTGAGGCTTACATAATGCCCATGAATGAAGGTTACAGGTGTGGGGAGCATCTCACTTGAGTTGACATTACTCTTCAATAGCACAACTGCTTAAATGGGATGTGGCCACTTGCTGGTCCCTATCACAGTAACTTTGGGTCTGGCACTGGGCCAGCTAACTCTCAGGACCCTCTTGGGCACACAGGATAATCCTGATGCTTCCATGCCACTCTGGGACTATAGAAAACTTGGTGGGGCCATCCACAGCTATTTGTCACTCCAGTAGCACTCTTGGGCACAAAAGAATCATTCCACTTCCCCAGCACTCTCCTCCACTGCCCTTACCATTTACAGGTTTACTCTGAGGCCTTTTCAAATTCATCTGCCAAGACAGAGTGGACAGCCAGACTTCAGGGGTCTTGCCTCCTTCTTAGGGTCTACCTGGAAAAGAAAACATAGGTTTCCTCTGGAATCCCATTCCCAGATCCATCTGGAGTTTCTGTCATGGAACATTCTCATTGGCTCATCCCAGGAAATGATCTTTTTCCTCTAGAAAAAGGTGCAGACCTTTTTCATCAAGGACTTGTCAACACACCTAAGCTCTCTGCTCTTCTCCAGTCTTCCTCTGTTTTCCCAGTTGGTGGAAGGGAGTGTGGAGCACTTTAGCCTGGAGGACAGGGAACAGCAGCATGGATTGGGAAAACTTCTTTGTTATCACTCATTGCTACTCCCACATCTCCCACATTGTACACATTCCAGCCAAGATGTTAAAAACTAAAAAGCTAATAATTGATTCCTTTTGTGTTACTTATTTTATGTGGAGTCATCCCTTCCCTGAGGCAGTGGGAGAGGGAATACAAAGTTAAAGGAGAAGTGAAAAACTATATAGCTATATATTCTAGCCACATGTATACTCTGCTTCTTCAGCCGAGTCCTTACTAAGATCAGTCACAACCCATAATGCGTGGTGGGAAGAAATAAAACAACATGGTGTAAGGACTTCCCAGCTGGATTAACAGTGGGGTCAGCTCTGGTGATCTTACCGTAGATACTTTGGCTCATTCTCTTGTCTTATTCATTCTCCTTTACAAGGGCCCAGTTAGTGTACTTTAGAGATTCTCACTCTGTCACACCGAAATGAGTTCAGTCCTTCTCCAGTCTCCCCCTACTGTCCCTCTTCTTTCTCTTTTTCTTCCCACCTCTCCACTTTTCTTACTCTACTCCACTCTGACTGACCTCTCTCCCCAATGGCAGGTTCAAATGACATGATTCCAGGACCTCTGCAGGAGACTATTGCTTGCTCATGAGTAAAGTGATTGCATATCCTACTTGAATCTTATATCCATTTAGTGCCTGCTTTCACTTTCAGTAGTGTTCAGAATTGAATGATGAATTATATGGTCACTCTAGTCACTAGAGACCAGCTCATTCTCAAAAATATTTGATCTCAGCTGAAAAGAACTGTTTAAATATGAGGATTAAGAAAAAGACACATACTTCAGGTATGCTAGAAGAATCAGGCTTCACCATAAGGCACTAATACACAGAGTGAGATGGTCAAAGAGAAACGTACATTAAGTCCCACTGGAGTCTATAGGGTTAAGTCAGAGCCAGGGCAGTAGGGGGAGGGAGGGAGGAATCTGGGTTACAGCACTGAGATGGGAAGGTCAGCTGTCAGCAGGCTTGGCGTTGGTGTCTTGCTTTGAGGCAGATGGATCTAGCTGGGAGAGTTGGGGAGGTGGAGTTCGGGTGGGGGCAGGAGAATATAAGGTTGGAGTGTCTTCCAGTCTGAAGCTTTGACAAATATCAGGTCATCCAGGGATGAATCTGGAATGGAAACAAAGAGATCAAGAGAGGTGCTGGCCAATGTGCTATGTCTTCCCAGCTGATAGTGTGGGAGATTTAAGTCAGACTTTGACCTGTTCTTTGACCTGTTCAAGGACTGCCTTTTGTGTGGGTAAAATTTGAGAAGTAGTCCTTCATAAAAACATGAACCTTTTATGTAGCTTAAATAATTTCTGGATAAGAACCATTTTCTAATCATCATAAACTAGTATCTTTATGAAAGAGGGAGAATAACAACAAAAACATGTGCTTGCTTTGGCAGCACATGTACTAAAATTGGAACAAAGACAGAAATATGTATTAAAAAACTAGATCTTTCATCCAACACTTATGAACAATGATTGCAATCAATAGCCCTTAATTGAAAACAATAGATTTGAACCAAAATTATAGCAAAATCTGGAATCCTTACTTATGTAGCAGATGTACCTTCATGGTCATGTTTAGTTTTAACTAATTGGGAGATAGCAGTCTGGCAGGGTTCTGAGCGCTAGAAACTTTGAGCTTGGGCTAAAAAAAATTTAGAAAATTCGCAAAGTGAAGAATCAAGAATTTGCTATATATTAAGTTCGTTAATCTTTAGTTTAAGGACTATACATAGAAAAAATAATATTGGAGTCACTGAGGAAATTTTCATAGGCATATTAAAAGCAGAGACTTGCTTAGCATATAGGGAGTTTGTTTTGTCTTGTGACACTATTTCCTCTCTTGGCCCATTAAAATATCTTTTGAAGAACAGAATAAAGAGTACTTGGTATACATAGCCCACTACCAACAGACATTGTGGGAGTGGCTAGTGTGGCTCTCTTGGGATCTAATTTGGAGTCACCAAGACCCAAGCTAAGTCATGGTCAGATGCCCAATTAAAGACAATATGTCACCAAAATAATCAACACTTTTAGAACCTGGCCAAAATACATTTCTTTTTATAGCTTTTTTTTTTTTAACACAAAGGTAGTTCTACATAGAAATGGAAAAGAAAAGAAAAAGAAACTATGAGATAGTAGTTCTTAAACTCTGAGCATAAAAATTTAGATAAGTGTAAGAATCACAGGGGCCCTTGTCAAAAATGCACAGTCCTAGAGCACAAATATATGGGAGTTAAATAACATGCTACTAAAAAATGAATGGGTCAACCAAGAAATCAAAGAATAAATAAAAAATTACATGGAAACAAGTGAAAATGAAAACACAATGATAAAAAATCATTAAGATGTAACAAAAGTGGTTTCTAAGAGGGAAGTTTTTAGCAATACGAGCCTATCTCAAGAAGCAAGAAAAATGTCAAATAAATAACCTAACCTGACACTTACAGGAGCTAGAAAAAGAACAACACACAAAACTCCAAGCTAGCAGAAGGAAGGAAATAATAAAGATTAGAGCAGAAATAAATGATATAGAAACTAAAAAAACAATAGAACAGATCAGTGAAACCAGGAGGTAGTTCTTTGAAAAGATCCACAATGATAAACCTCTATTCAGACTCATAAAAAAGGGGACTCAAATAAACAAAATCACAGATAAAAGAGGAGAAAACAACCAACACCACAGAAATACAAACAATTGTAAGAGAATGTTATGAAAAATTATATGCCAACAAATTGGACAACCAGTTTTGTTGGAAATGGATAAATTCCTAGAAACATACACCTACCAAAACTAAAGCATGAAGAAATAGAAAATTTGAAGACTGATTACCAGCAATGAAATTGAATCAGTAATCAAAAAACTCAACAAACAAAAGTCCAGGACCAGATGGCCTCATAGGCAAATTCTACCAAAGATTTAAAGATGAGTTAGTACATATTCTCAAACTATTCCAGAAAATAGAGGAGGAAGGAAAACTTCCAAATTCATTCTATGAGGCCAGCATAACTCTGATACAAAACCAGATAAAGACTGTACAAAAAAGAGAACTACAGACCAATATCTTTGATGAACATAGATGTAAAAATCCTCAACAAAATACTAGCAAACCAAATCCAACAATACATTAAAAAGTTATTCACCATGATCAAGTGGGATTTATTCCCAGGATATAAGAGTGGTTCAATATTCACAAATCAATCAATGTGATACATCACATCAATAAGAGAAAGAATAAGAAACATATGATCATTTCAATAGATGCAGAAAAAACATTTGACAAAGTACAACATTTATTCATGATAAAAACTTTCAACAAAGTAGGTCTAGAGGGAACATACCTCAACATAATAAAGGCCATAAATGAAAAACCCACAGTGAACATCATCTTCAATGGGAAAAAATTGAGAGCTTTTCCCCTAAGTTCAGGAAGAGGACAAGGATGTCCACTCTCACCACTTTTATTCAACATAGTACTGGAAGTCCTAGCCACAGCAGTCAGAGAACAAAAAGAAATAAAAGACATCCAATTGGTAAAGAAGAAGTAAAGCTTCCACTATTTGCAGATGACATGATACTATATATAGAAAACTCAAAATACTCCACACACACACACACACACACACACACACGAACCTGCTAGAACTGATAAACAAATTCAGTAAATACCAGGATACAAAATCAATGTACAGATATCTGTTGCATTTCTATACACTAATAATGAAGTAGTAGAAAGCGAAGAAAATAATTTCATTTACAATTGCACCAAAAGTAATAAAATAGGAATAAACTTAACCATAGAGGTGAGAAGCCTATATTCTGAAAACTACAAAACACTGATAAAAGATATTGAAGATGACACAAGGAAATGGAAAGAAATTCCATGCTCATTGATTAGAAGAACAAATATTGTTAAAATGTCTATACTACCCAAAGCATTTAATGCAACCTCTATCAAAATACCAACAACATTTTTCACAGAACTGGAAAAACAACCCTAAAATGTGTATGGAACCACAAAAGACCCCAAACAGGCAAAGCAATTTGAAAAAGAAAAAAACAAAACTTGAGGAATCACAATTCCAGACTTCAAGTTACATTACAAAGCTATAGTAATCAATACAGTATGGTACTGACACAAAAAAAGACACATAGGTCAATGTAACAGAATAGAAAACTCAGAAATGAATCCACAATTACATGGCCAATTAATCTTCCACAAAGGAGGAAAGACTATACAATGGGAAAAGAGTCTCTTCAACAAATGGTGAAAACTGGGCAGCTACATACAAAAGAATGAAACTGGACCACTTTCTTATACCATACACAAAAATAAACTCAAAATTGATTAAAGACCTAAATGTGAGACCTGAAACCATAAAAGTCCTAAAAGAGAGCACAGGCAGTAATTTCTCTGACATCAGCTGTAGCAATTTTTTTCTAGATGTATCTCCTGAGGTAAGGGAAACAAAAGCAAAAATAAACTACTGGAACTACATCAAAATAAAAATATTTTGTACAGTAAAGGAAACAGTCAACAAAACTAAAAGACAATCTCTTTAATGAGAGAAGGTATTTGCAAAAGATATATCCAATAAGGGATTAATATACAACATATATAAAGTACTGATACAATGCAACACTCAAAAAAAAATTAAAAAACGAACAGAGGACATGAACAGACATTTCTGCAAAGAAGACATCCAGATGGTCAAAAGACACTTGAGAAGATGCTCAACATCACTTATCATCAGGGAAACGGAAAAATCAAAACTACAATGAGATATCACTTCATACCTGTTAGAATGGCTATTATCAAAGACACATGGGGCACCTGGGTGGCTCAGTCAGTTAAGTGTCTGACTCTTGTTTTCAGCTCCAGTCATGATCTCATGGTCATGATATTAAGCCCAATGTTGGGCTCCATGCTGGGCATGGAGCCTGCTTAAGATTCTTTTTCTCCTCTCCCTCTGCCCCTCCCCTTCTAGTGCTCACTTGCTCTCTCTCTCAAAAAAATTTTTTTTCTTATTAAAAAAACACACAAGAAACAAGTGTTGGTGAGGATGTGGAAGAAAAGGAACCCTCATTCACTGTTGATGGGAAGGCAAACTGGTGCTGCCACTGTTGAAAACAGTATGGAAGTTCCTCTCACAGTTAAAAACAGAACTTCCTTATACCAGTAATTGAACTACTGGGTATGTAAAAAATATGAGAATGCTAATTCAGAAGGATACATGCACCCCTATGTTTGTTGCAGCCTTATTTAGCCTTATTTAGCCTTAGTGAGGTTAGCCCAGGTGTCCTCTGATGGATGAATGGATGGAAAGGATGTGATGTATATATATATGTATGTGTGTATATATATATATACATATATATATATACACACATACATATACATATATATATATATGGTATATATATGTGTGTGTATATATATATATGTGTGTGTGTGTAATGGAATATTATTCCATTATTCCTGTGTGTGTGTGTGTGTGTGTGTGTGTGTGTGTGTAATGGAATATTATTCAACCATAAAGAAGAGTAAAATCTTGCCATTTGCAGGTTCATGAATGAAGCTAGAGAGTATAATGCTAAGTGAAGTAAGTCTGTCAGAGAGGGACAAATACCATATGATTTAACTCATATATGGTATTTAAGAAACAAGACAAACAAGCAAAGAGAAGAAATGGAGAGACAAAGAAATAGACTCTGCACTATCGAGAATAAACTGCTTCCAGGCAGGAGGTGGGTGGGGAATGGATGAAATGGGTGATGGGGATTAAGGAGTGCACTTATGATGAGCACTGAGTGATGTATGGAATTGTTGAACCACCATATAGCACACCTGAAGATGGTATAACACAATACGTTAACTCTACTGGAATCAAAATTTAAAACTTAATAAAAAAAAGTAAGGAGAAAATGTTGTTAAGGTACTAAAATATAAAGTCTCTTTTCTTCCAAGGTCTTTCTTCTGCTTAATAAGCATCCTGTCATCATGCTTATTATTTGTTATTTAACATTGTTCTAAGTAGAGAAAAATTAAAAATTTAAATTATAAAAAAAAAAGCACCTTTCTGGGCCTTGCTTGCAGAGATTCTGATTCAGTGGGTCTGTGGTAGGTCCCGGGAATCTGGGTGTGATGCGGGTGTTATAGCGGTTATGCAGATTGGGCGCCAATGCAAACTCCTGTCGTTTGGGGCTGGAGGGGAGAGAGGGCCTGTTGAAACCTCGGGACTTATGAGCCAATGCCACCATGGCAGTACCCTACCAGACAGCTGGGCAGTAGCCAAAGCCAAGGCCACATTGTCCGCCTTAACGAATTAACTAGTTTTGAGCTAAATGAGCAGCAATAGTGGTATTGTCCACATAGAGGTTTATCAGAGAAGGAAAAAAAGGCTCATGACCCCAAGATAGCACCCTTCACCCCAGGAGTAAGAAAATATCCTACATAGACAAACATCAACAGATTTAGCTGGATCTGAGCCCTTCATTAAAGTTAGTCTTGCTTCTCTCTCCTACATTCTTCCCAGGTGAGCCTAATTCATTATCTAGTTCCTTTAAACCAGAGGCTTTTATATTCAGCTTTTTATATTCAGCTGAGTGGTAGATCTCTTTGGGTGAGTGAAGAGAGTACTATTGTTAGATCCTGTTTATTTTACAATTTTACTTATAAAGAGTAGGCAGCCAGAAACACAAATGATCTGTTTTGTTTTTCTATTCTCTTCCTTCCAACAGAATTCACGTTAAAGCTAGAACAATATTATTTTAAAAATCACCAAGTAGTGGGCATAAGTGACAGGTAACGTGACGTGGCATAAATGCCTCCACCGACACGTACACAGGCCACATGGCACGTATATAACACATCACATCACACACCTTCAAACTATCCTATGTATCTTTTAAAAATACACTCTTTTTTTCTCGCACACACATTTTCTTATTCTCTCACTTCCAACTTTGGTATGGAGTCCACTTTTTGATTAGTTCAGAATCTTAAGGATCTTCCTGTGGAAGATCAGATCTAATCCTATGGGATGCTGCTAATGCAGGACCTCGGGAAAGGAAAGGTCTCCACATGAACAAAAGAGAAGCAAGTTGTGGATTAGTGAGCCACACTCTGCAGATGGACTTTGTGGACTTACTGAAAGGAGGTTCAGGCTGAGAAACTTGGAATATCCAAATTGGCTAAACAAACATCAGTTTGTCTACCAAAGCGCCTCCAGATTACAAGTGAGTAAAATCGAGTTGTCTTGGGATCTGAGTTATTTGGCTCTAAACTTGGCCAGCAGTACCATTAACTATTGATCTGTTAATTTATGATAGTTTAGAACAAGACTTTGATGGAAGCTACTGGAGCCTTGACCAGAAAGTCAATAAGTCTTTTATAAAACAACCGTACCCATGTATTATACATATGCTCATTGGCAAGGCTTCGTCTGGGGCATTTCTCAGTCGGGCTTCAATTCACCGACTATTCAAAATATTGAAAGCCTCCTATTAAACACAAGCCGTTTAAATTTCTAATTATCTGACCATTACACATTACCTTAATACTGATGACTCAGTACTCTGTGACTCTGTAATGTGCTAATAAAAAGGGAGTATGAAACATTTTCATATGTTCCCTTTTCTGGGAGATGAATCACAGACTCTTGCTCCAGTGCTTGTGTTCAAAGTGTATTTCAAAGCCAGAGTAATTGAAAACATTTCTCTGTACAGAAGAGCTAAAGAAAATGTTCTTATGCTAGAATGAAACATCGGTGAGCCATATGGAACAGGGCATGGGGAACCACAGTGGCTCAAAACTGGAAAAGGCAGGACCAAGCAAAGATAAGCGCTCTCTATGCTCCTGTACAGTAGGTCCTCGATGACTGAGTGTTCTCTCTTAACCTTTCCTTCCCCTTCACAAGTCTGACTTTTCTTTTACCCATAAGACTCCTGTCTCCTTCTTGAGAGACAGTTTTCCCCAAGGTCTAGTTTTCTCTAAACAAATAATCCTGAAAGATTGACTTCCATCATTACCATATTTTGGACAGAAGCCCATCTCATTGAACTGAGGACACTTGCAAGTTGAAGGAGTATTTGTATGAAAATGAGCAACAGGCTTCCTTGGACATCTCTAGGCTCAGTTCCAACGTGACCTTAACTGTTCCCTCTATGCTACACCCTGCTCAGTCCAGCCTGTAAACCATCCTCCTCCAAAAACCACTGATCTTTGAAAAATCTTTCCAGATCACTTAGGAAAAGACAATGCAAATTATAGGGGCGCCTGGGTGGCTCAGTAGGTTAAGTGTCCAGCTCTTGATTTTGGCTCAGGTCAGGATCTCACAGTTTGTGGGATCCAGCTCTGACAGTGTGGAGTCTGCTTGGGATTCTCTCTCTCCCTCTCTTTCTGCCCGCCCCTGTTTTCATGCACATGTGTTCTCTCTTTCTCTAAATAAGTAAGTAAATAAGTAAATAAATAAATAAGACAATGCAAAATTTTCACAAATATATGAATAAACATGTAATCTCATCAGTAAAGAACAGCAAATTCAAACAAAATTAAGATGATTATGTGTGAGTGAATTAATTTGGGAAGGTTTTTTTTTTTTAATTTTTTTTACATTTATTTATTTTTGAGAGACAGAGAGAGAAAGAGCACAAGCAGGGCAGGGGCAGAGAGAGAATGAGACATAGAATCCGAAGCAGGCTCCAGGCTCTGAGCTGTCAGCACAGAGCCTGATGCGGGGCTCAAAGTCACACACCATGAGATCATGACCTGAGCCGAAGCCGGTCGCTTAACTGACTGAGCCACCCAGGTGCCCTGGGAAAGGTTTTTAATAAATACATTGCTGGTGTTCCAGTTAGAATGCTTTTAGGCTGCAGTAAACAGAACAACCAAACCAAACTTCTTAAACAATACGTATAATATATTTATTTCACTTGAAAAGCAGTCCCCAAAATGGGTGTCTCCTAGGTTGATTAACTCAGAAATTCAACAGCATTATCAAGCTCCCATCCTTCACTGGTAGACTTAACTTCACATGGAGATTTGACAGTGCTCAGTGAAAGAAGGGAGACCGTTGCTTTCTTGTCTCTTTTTAAGAATGAAAAAAAAATTATGAAATTTTAATTATGAAATTAAGAATGAAAAAAAATTACCTTCCCTCTCCTCTCATTAGCCAGGACTGGGTCACATGCCCACCTCCAAGCAAATCATAGGCAAGAGAAGTGAGATTACCAAGACTGGTTTGGACTAATCCAGAGTTAGTCCCACAGAAAGCATGGAGGTCTAAAAAAACCAAAGCTCTATCAACAGGGAAAAAAGAGAAAATAATGGCTCTGGAGTAGGCGACCCATGGTCTGCTCTAGCTGCCAAGGATATAGTGGGACAGGCCACACACATGGCTGATAGGAGTTCTGGAAGTTAATTTGACACCATATATCAAGAGGCTTAGAGGCATCCATACCCTTTGACATAGTAATTTCACTTCTAGGACCAAAGCCCATGGAAAGTATACCTAAACACAGAAAATGCATTATGCTCAAAGATGTTCACTGTAGTATCCACTATAATAGAAAAAAAGAAAGAAAAATAAAACAGTTTAAGGGCCCAACAATAAAGAAACCATAATCTAATTACATTACATCCTTTTAATGGACTACTTGTAAGCATTTCTAAATGGTGTTTACAAAGAGTTTTAAAGACCATGGGGAGATGTTCATATTACAGAGTTAAATGAGAAAAGCAGAATGTCAAATTACATATATAACTCTGTCCAGGTAAATATTAACAGAAACTATCCCCTCAACATCCACTATGAACTAAGAACTTACACACCATCTTCAATCCTTTCAACAACCCTGAAATGTAGGTGTTCTTAGGCCCAGTTTGCAAATGAGGCAACCAAGGCTCAGAGATGTTTAGTACATTTCCCAGAATTCCTCAGCTAGTAGATCAGAAATTTGAGCCTAGGTCCCTCTGGCTGTTTGAACTGCAGCCTTACAATTTAGGAGCCACACTCTTTCTTTCCCTATTGTTCTGTTCTCTCTTCCCCACTGTGGATGGATAAGATATTTACGAGTTTAGCTGCAAGAATGAGCACGTTTCAGAGGTATAGATAAACACACAAATACTTAGTGAAATGGAACTGAATAAGGACCATGGGAAATTGGGGGATTTGCGAGGGGGGCAGACAGGAAAAGAGGGGAAGGAAGAAAGAAGGATAACTGGAGTGACTGTACTAAGAATTGGAACGTGGCTGTTCACCAGACCAGCCAGAATTCTTTGATTTCCTTTTTAGCTGGAATTGTACTCCAAGTGCCTCATTTAGCACTTGCTGCCATAGATGATCCATACCAATTCACCAAGATGCTCTTTCAGGTCCAAGATGCTTCTCTTGGAAGGATGTTGGATCCTAGTCTAATTATATGCTAATCAGAAATCTCTCCAACCATGGCTAGTCAGATGGCTAGCCAGACCAGCCAGACCAGCCAGAATTCTTTGATTTCCTTTTTAGCTGGAATTGTTCTCCAAGTGCCTCATTTAGCACTTGCTGCCATAGATGATCCATACCAATTCACCAAGATGCTCTTTCAGGTCCAAGATGCTTCTCTTGGAAAGGATGTTGGATCCTAGTCTAATTATATGCTAATCAGAAATCTCTCCAACCATGGCTAGTCAGATGAGAAGGAGTGGGTGCACATGTGATCATAGGAATAAAGGTAGGGATTGATACATCTGTGAAAGATGGGGTGGGGAGCCAATATGTTGGTGATCACACATTATTTCCCTTAGAGCAATACTCATGGCCCCAAGCTGGAGGCATACTTGCAACTAATAAATGAAAATTATCGAATTAAGGAGGAAAAAAGAGGAAAGCCAATCCTCTGGCCATCTGCTTCTGTTGTTTTTCATATCCATGCTATCTCTGTTAACCTATATTTACATTGGAGCCCTGTTATGCACATTGGCCAAAGGCACAATCCATTGTTGTAGAATTGATTTAAATATAGATAAGCTTTATTTTAGCATTTATCCAATGACCAGGAGAACCCTCCATCAGGCCTCAGTGCTGCATTTTCACTACCATTTCCATATTGGAGTCGAAAGTCCAGCTGTCATGGTGTGAGGGTTATAGAATGATTAGCATCTCCAGGTCCCCTGGCTCCCTTGTTTGTTTGAGAAATGCAAGAATAAAACAACCATGCAAGAATAATGAGCATCACATGTGATTTCAGAAAGCCCATTAAAATAACAAATCAGAAATGTCTTCAATAAAAATCACTGGAGATAAGAATCACACGAAGACTGGTTCTTTTGGAGGGAACAATGTATACTGTTGTGGGTTGTTTTTTTTTTATGAAATTTATTGTCAAATTGGTTTCCATACAATACCCAGTGCTCATCCCAAAAGGTGCCCTCCTCAATACCCATCATCCAGCCTCCCCTTCCTTGTTGTGGGTTTTTTAAGGCTGAGATTTTAAAAGCTAATTTTCTCTTTCATTTAATATTGTTTAGGCTTATTTACTATGCCTGATATTTCATATCTAAAAATGCATTAAAATGGGAAGAGAAGAAATCCTTGTATGACAAAATCATCCTTCTGGAAATTTTTATGTGATATGTCTGTGCAGATTTCCCCATGCGACCCTGATCACCTGAGTCGTATGCCAGAGAGCACTTTATCTCCAAAGGCTTTAATCATCACCCAGACATCATGAGAAATAACAATACCTCAAGGGCTTCCTCCTGCAAGTCCAAAGGAAAAACAATCTGGGGCTTAGGAAAGAGATTATTTCTAGGCTCCCAACCTTACAGATGTTTCTTATTCCTGTGCTTGCGAGCAACCCTAGAGAAAGTATGGCCAGGATGGAGACCAGGGGCTTATTGAGCGAGGTGGTGACCAGAAGAGCTGGAAGCAGATAGAGCCAGAGATTAAGGGCAAACCAGGCTTGAGGAACGTGCCAAAGGAGAAAAGGGGAGGCCAGCTTTGCCTTCAGACTTAAGCAGGGCATGTTTAGGGCCAAGAGTACGAGACAAGGCTAACAGGTCAAGAGTCTCTGGGAAATCACAGTGATGGGGGGCAGGAGAGGTGGGGAAAGGTGAGAATGAATCCCAAGGGTTCGGGGATGGGTTCTCCAAAGCTCTTTCTTGTTGTATGTCAGCTACAAAGAGTGTGAATGAGTCCCACTGATTTAAAAGCTTGTCTTCTAGGAGACCTTTAAAATCACATACAAACGGCCAAGTGCTGGGTACTCAGCATAGATGATGTTCCAGAGAAGACTGAAGTTGGCTATCCTCATCTAGAAGTTGTCATATTTATCCTTATGCTTTTAGTCTCCCTGATATAGCTCTGAAATTGAAGTCTGTGGGTAAAAGAGCTTTGATAACAGAAGATAGCAGTGAGCGGAAGCATATTTAGGGCCTAAGATGACTAAGTATTCTGTCAATTCTTGCCTATGTAAATTGTCACCATGGATGACGTTTTTGACATTTCCACTTCAGAAAGATATGCTACCATAAATGATTGCCATTCCTTATGGGTCGCTGGCTATGAGGAAAGTGGACTTGCCAGGCGTGCAATCCAAGATCCAGGACCATTCTGCAAAGGGTAGAGGCCAGAGGGCACTATCCCAGTTTGTGGGATCTGTTGAAATAAACCATGAGGTCTGCCCTGACAATACATGGGTTAATAGACACATACAGAGAAAGGAAGGCTGGGAAGCAGGGAGGCAAGATTTTACTACCCACCACGAGAGTAACCCTTGACTTCAATTTTCCTCACTCTGCCCAGAAGAAACCTGCCATTGCTGCTCAAGTCCCCCTCTATCCATACTTGCCCCTGAGGAGAGTTTATCTTTGCTAGACAAGTTCTTCTGGCATTTTTTATGTTGGATTGGAATAGTAGGAAAAGCCCTCAAAGGTAGGAGGGTTATAAGGACTAGCAAGAGGCATTGTAACTACACACGATAAGGCACTGGGAAAGTGGCAAAGAGAGAGACAGTGAAAGTTTCATGGGTGGAGATCAAGGTGTTTCTGATTTTGCTTTGTCAGTGGGGTCTTAGCTGAAAAAGTTCCCTAGAGTCTGGAGTGCTGCAGCATTGAGAAAATGAGCAAGGAGTGGGCCTGAGGTTGTCACTTGGGTCTTCTTTGATTCCCTTTAAGAGATTCACATAAACAATAAAAATTCCTTCTCGGGCAGAGCTTCTTTTAAAATGTGTCCTTTCTCTGAGACCAGACCACATGGATCAGAGCTTCAGTAGGGTTAGGAATCCATAATGAGGAGACCTGGTCATGTTCCAGGTAGTGACAAATTGATCTTAGCCAAGTCACTGGAATCTCCGAGCCTCGTTTTTCTCATTCGTAAAATGGAGGGGTTAGACAGGACCAAGATTTTTAAATTATGTTCTGCAAGAACTCGATAAACATCTGGGGGAAAAAAAGTGTTTTAAATATGTTTTGGAAACAATGGGTTAAACATATTTAAAACAGCTAGCTACCTCAAGGGCCTCGAAAAGCCTTTGAAATTTAGCCAGTGTGATTTGGGAATTCCCGTTAACGTTGCCCGAATTTAATTGTTGTTATGGGCTGAATTGTGCCTCTTGCCAAATTCATACGGTTGAAGTCCTAACCCCAGTGACCTCACAGTGTGACTGTAGGATCTTAGAGATAGGGTCTTTAAAGAGTTGAGGTTGAAATGAGGTCTTCAGAGTGGGCCCTGATCCAATATGGCTGGTGTCTTTAAAAGAAGAGGCCATTAGAACACAGGCACCACACAGAGGGAAGACGATGTGAAGAGATAGAGAAAGATGGCTGTCTGCAAGTCAAAGAGTGAGGCCCTAGAAGGACTGGCCTTGCTGACACCTCAGTCCCAGACTTCTAGTATGTAGAACTGTGAGAAAATACCACCCAGTCTGTGGTACTTGGTTACGGTGGCCCTAAAAAATTAACACAGTTATGGGACACGTTCTCCATCACATTCTCTTCTCGGGATTTCTCAGCTTACACTTTGGGCAAATGCTCAACTACACGTTCTTTAATTTTTTTTTTTTTTTTAGCTCTAAAATGCCATGATTTTATGAAAAATCATATCAATCAATAGAACACATAATGTAACTGATTAGTTAAGAAAAATTATATCCTGGGAAGTCAGAAAAGTTAGAGCTTGGTGTCACCTGGGTTCTTAGTTAGGCTCCACAAAAAGGCAGAAAAGAGGGTCTAAAGGAGGGCAGGGAGGGCTACAGAGGGTTCTGGTGGGAGTCACTAATTCTCCCAGAGATGTTGAATTCACTTGCCTTTGGAGTGGCCAGAATGATCATGTGTATCCTGCTTTTAAGTCCTAGTGTGAGGGGGTGCCTGGATGATTCAGTTAGTTAAACATCCAACTCTTGATTTCGGCTCAGGTCACAATCTCATCGTTTGTGAGTTCAAGCCCTGCATCAGGCCCAGTGCTCACTGTGCAGAGCCTGCTTATGATTCTTGCTCTCTCCCTCTCTCTCTCTGCCTCTCCCCCCTGCTTCTGCTCTCTCTCTCTCTCTCTCTCTCTCTCTCTCTCTCTCAAAAATAAGTAAATAAACTTAAAAAAAATCCTAATGTGAGGTTTAAGGCTGTGTGTTTCTTCCTGGGATGGTGGTTATCAGGTGAAGGAGCCTGTATCTTATAGTTTCAGGGGTTGTGCCACCAATACCTTCGTCCATAGAATAACAAAAGGTGAGCAGTGAGTAGGACATCATTTGAGATGCTGCAAAAGCAACAGAGAGGGTGTTTGAGAGAGAGAGAGAGAGAGATGAATTCCTACACCTTCTCTCCGTAGGCAGCTGTGGGTACTATCTTCATGTTTTGAAAATGTACCACAGCAATAGGAGACCCAGGAACATTGGAATCTCTAGAGTCCAAAATCAAACCTTCATAAGATGACCAATGTAAGTGGATTGTAGTGACGTTCATTCCCTGAGGGACACTATGGCTTTGTGCTGGCCTATCTAGAGAACCAGAGTTACACGAAAAAACAAAAATCTGGGCGGAGGTTTTGTGTGATGCTTTATGCACTTCCTCCTGGGGTTTCTTTCCCTTTTTAGGGGCTGATTAGAGGCCACTCCACCAGAATAGATAAGGCAGATCCCTGAGCTGTCACCGAGCAGTTTCCACTTACCGAAATGCTTCTTATCAAAAGTAATTTTTTTAAAGCATGTACTATATAGTTTCTCAGTTGTAAAATCTGGTCAGATAACTAGACACGATTACTCTCTCTTCATTTGCTCCGTGGAAAGATCTCATTTCGAGCATGCTGAGGGGCTCGCTGAGCCTACCAGCACATCAGATACTGTACCCCCATCGTGCGCTGCCTTGCAAACACATGCCCTTAGAAAAGGACAGCAATTCTATAACAACATTAAAACAGCAGCTGAGGAGCAAAGCCCCGTGGCCGAGACTCGCCCAACCAGATTGCACTGCTATTTTTATCCTCCGAGCTGAGCGTATTGACGGAATACGGAATTACTTTTGTGATTAAACGTGGCCAAAAACCTTGCAAGTGTTAATCTCTGGAAATCTGTTACAAATTGGATGGCAAGCACCAGCAAACTGCTAGTTTTTAGGTCTAAAAATAATTCTCGGTGCTCTTGTGTGTAAGTAATGCTGCAGGAAGAAAAGAAATTCTACTTCACTGGCTGGAGTGGTTTGTTTTTTAGCAATGAATTCCTCAGTTCCTAAATAGAGCAGCAGGTATGATTTTCCAAAAGCCTCCAAATGGAGAGCAAGTCAGGTACTGAGTGGGTGGGCAGAGGCCCTGGCCATTCTTTGCATTTAAAAATTCTGCATTCCTCTGGAACCTGAACTACTCTGACACCACTTTCTGGAGGATTCATGTGATTGCGGTGGGAGTAGAGTGAGATGCACACAAATGTGGTGGGTGGTTCACTGACCTGGTAGCATTGTTGGAACCAGGGGTGAATGCATTGGCCATATAAAGGCAGCACTGGCTCCATTTCTTCTCACTGTGTCCCTTTGGAGTTAAGGGTCTTTTTGTTCTGTCACAGAAGGGGATGGAGTTTCCATCAGAGTCCATGTGGGGTGGCTGGTACCAAACCAGCTGAAGCATAGTTATCTCAGGATGCTAGTGGGACAGCAGTCTTTCGACCATCCAAATGCAGGCACTTTGCAAACACCTTCCAGGTCACTCACACCAGGGTTCAGTCCCAGATTAACTCCCCAGACCCCACTAAGGAGCCCAGCCACAGGTTGGCAGTTTCCTTTCTCCTTGAGTCAAGACCTTAGACCCTGTCTTGGCCATTGATGTTCTTCCTCTTTTAGCCACATCTACTGTGCCTGGTCCATACTCTGGGTCTCTATTCTATTTCGACAGCATTCTCCAGTTCTGGACCTGCCTTAGCTTCCTGAATTACACTTGAAAACTTGCCTGAGCTTTGTCAGCTTTCTCTCCCTAGAGTTGGGCCCTGTCTTCTCCCTCTCCTGCCAGGGATCCTGTTTCATTCTGGACAGACTCTCTTAGGCTGTAAGAATGAGGCCCTTCACTGCCTATAGGCTTCTGTTGCCAGGCCTGATTGATCAGATCACATCTCCAAGAAAGCAGTTTCTTTCCAGTATAGCATGGTGGTAAAAGCAAGGGCTTTGTAGATGTTCTGTCTTTCCTGTATTAAATGTATCTTACAGCTTCCAACTAGTTGACAAGGGCAAGCTTTTCTTTAGAGTTCCAGCTAACAAATGCATAAAGAATAGCGGAATTATAAAATTACCATTTTGGAACATCCAGTGAAGCAATGGGTCTATTCTAGACAATGATGAATGACTGCTCGAAGCATTAGGTAAAATCTTGATGGGGAATTTTATAACGGATGGATTAAGTTGATAACACTGGATTTGACTTATCGATTGTAGAGGCATTAATGGAAAGAAAGGCAGACATTATGAGCTTTCCCATTGGATTCAGTGGGAAGTCATAGCCCCACCTATGAGGTATCCTTTAAAAAAAAATTGAATTTGAATCTAATCAAGGCTTTAGATGTAAATACTAGTTTACAAAATTATGGGGAATAGAAGAATATGTTAAATAACATGTGGATGTATCAGCCAAATCTAGATTATGAGATTTTACCATAGGGTGAATGACCCAGCTTCTTTCTTTTTTAAATTTATTTATTTATTTTGAGAGAGAGAGAGAGAGAGAGCAGAGAGAGAGAGAGAACCCCAAGCAAGCTGTGCGCCGTCAGCACAGAGCCCGCTGCAGGGCTCAATCTCACAAACTGTGAGATCATGACTTGAGCCGAAGTTGGACGTTTAACCAACTAAGCCACCCTGGCACCCCTGACCCAGCTGCTTAAAATTTAAAAGGGGGTTAACTGTTATAGAGGTAAAAAGACTTAATACCATATCAACCAAATGGAACATATGGGTTAAAGTGCTTCATAAATGGCCAAATCATGCAATATTTGGCATTATTACTATGACTATTGCCCTACATCCCAGTTCTAGTTCTTTAAGTCTGGGAAATCCATCGTTAAAATAAACTTCAAAAATTATATACTTTGTTTTCCAAGGCTTATGTCTAGAATATTTTGAAGATTCTTAGACGTATGAGGAAAACGCAATTTCCTAATGGGCAAGGAGAAGTCATGAGAAACAGGTACAGGTGCACTTGGCCTGTATCATTCAGCAAAGGCAAAACTGAAAGTCTAGCTAGATCATAAGATCTAAACCTTCAGACACTTTTTAAAACCCTCTGATCACAGAAAGATTTGGCATGACCACATACACACACCCATATGTACTCACTTTAAACAGTATGACAATGTTATATGCTTATATATGTACACACATATGTTGACAAAATTTACTAACATATGTTCATATATATGCATACCTTTTAACCATGTGTAGATAATAAACCTTTTTATTTTTATTTATCCCAAGTAAAATCTTACATAGTAAAATACTGGCTCTGGGATACTCCTGGGAATAAATTCATCCGGATATTTGAAGACTTGCAAATAAATCAAGATTTTATGTCTTCGATTTCCAATTTTGTTTTTTGTCTTTCTGGATGGTAACCCTTTAAAAATGTGCTTTGCTCTTCCCTGTACTGTAAAACAAGAATTCCAAACATTTCCTTGGTACCTTGGAGCTGTCCTTCTACACATGATAATGCTAGAATGTAATATATGTCCTTGGCGTTCATTCAAGGAATTTGAGGTGTTGGCCGTTTTCCAATATTTGAAGTGACCTCAGCTCACTGTGTTCTTTGAATTCTTATTTCTACATCGTACGGTGTTTATTTCTACTCCTGTGTTTCAACTTGCATCAGGAGTTGCTACCTGGCCATCCTTTTCAATTGCTGGTTCCAATCTGTTTTATAACCAGATAATCAAGCTCATTGATTTGTGGGCAAAGTGAGAGTAGAGAGGCTCTCTGCTCAGCACCTAAGAGATCCATTTGTAGGTAAAGTGCATGACCTCGAGAACCTGGACTTTGTGAATATTACTTTGCTGCTGAGGCCTCTTTTGCTGCCTATCAAGTCCTTAGCTATGGTTCACAGAAGTGAAAGAGTCTGCCAAAAAAATGATTGCTCAGAAACACAAGATAAAAATGTATCCTTGGAGTGTACTTGAGTTGGAGGCTTCCATTAACTCCTTTCCGGGAAAACACAGCATATTCCCAGGGAAAAGTGCATGTTGCTTTTTCATAAATTCACAATGAACCTCTATAACACTATTATTTTGAGACCCACAAACTCAGATATAAAAACACCCTTTTAAGTGAAAACAGATTTAATATCTTTCTTAGATCTTATCTGAATACATTCATTGCACTTACCAGGCCCCTGACCAAAGGACATTTACAATGACTACGTTTAGGGCTCTTCCACATGCAAATACCTGGCAGGAATATGAGCATTTAATACTCAAGGATGATTTTCTGATTAAAGAGAATTTTCTTGGCCCAACTGGAGTGACGCTCAGGTATAGTTAGGTACTCCTGTGAAATTGGTTTTTATGAAGCATCTGGTTGAAGTCTATTATGCTAACCCTCTTACCCTGCAAGAATCCCACTTCCCCTTCTTCCTCAATTGTATGATTCAACACAGGTCCCCAGTATGATACCACATGACATCTCCAAGCCCAACCACTTTCAATTAGATCTCAGGTACCCTCAGGTCTTCCAGACTAGATAAATAGCTTAAGTGCTTGGAAAAAACAACCAGAACCCTTCAGGTGCCTTCCATGATATCCACTAGTGATTTCTGCTGCATCAGACTTTAGTGCACGTCCCAATCACAATGGGTTTACCTTGCTCCTTGCAATCTGAAGTGGAATGTCTGTGATTTTAGTGTGTGCACAGAGCGATGGATGCCTGGCTTAAAAGCACCAGCTAGGTAATCCCTAGGCTTTTCTGAGCTCAGCAGCACAAATGCACACAGAATCATGAGTGCATTACTGCAGGAACAAAGCATTTCCATCTAAAATGAGATGCCCATTAGCACAACCTTCCAGCACTCTCTCATCTCCACAAAACTGAAAAATCACAGGAGGAAGCTAAGCTGATTTGATGAGACTGAAATTCCTTTTAATTATGGTAAATAACCTAGCTTCTATTAGTACTTGAGTCAAACAAATGTATAATAGCCACCATTCACAAGCTCTTTCTCATAAAATGACAAATGTCTTTATAGCAATAAACTGTTCCTGACCTGGGAAAATAGAAATTCTCAAAACATCTTCTTCATCATTGGCTCACCTCTGGGATATTCTGCTTTTACTCATACTTTTAATAAAGTTATCAGTGAGGGTGGGTTGTGGAAATATGAAAATTTGAACAGCTTCCTATTTTCAGAATCAAGAGTGTTCCCATTATTTCAATTTTCAAAAGAATTTGCAGGCTCCCATTTACCTGACTGTATATATCATACAAAGTTAACTGAATTTACTTTTTAAGATCTATAGAAAACTCAGAGCTGGTAGAGTGATTTGAGGAATTTAAGTTACCTCATTCAGAGTACCTTGGTTAATGAGATCAAGGCAAAAGTTTGCCCTTGGTGAAACCAGTGTCCATCATTCTGACCCATTCATCTTGAAGGCATATATTCTATTGCTGGTGGACCAGTCTTAGGAGTACCTTTGAATATTAAGAACTAAACAGTCTATATGAGTTTGGGCCAATTTCAGATGGAGAATAAGAGACAACGAAGTATAGAGGCTAAGCCCATAGGTCTTGGAGTCTGATATTCCTGGGTTCAAATCCAGCTCTATCACCTATTGGTTGGGTGAAATTTGGTGTGGTACTTAACTTCTGTGAGCCTCATTTGCTTCATCTATAAAATGGAAATGATAATAGTGTACATGAGTTTAATGCAGAAAGACATTCCAGGTATCTTAAGCAGAAATAGATCTAATACAGGGAAATAGTGCTTACCAAATCATAGAGTGGACTGGTAGAGCAGAAGTCTAGGGAGACACCAATGAACCATAGACTTCGAGGGCATACCACCCTTGCAGAAGTCCAGAGGCCAGAAGGATGCTATGCTGCAGACACTGCTGCTTCTCTTCCCCATAAAGCTGGTGAGCAGACCCTGAAATGTGGAATCCTCTGTGGCAGACATATCCATCTGGCCTTATCTGTTAGCACCAACAATAGCAGGCAAATAGTCACCACCTCACTTCTACCTTCCAGATCGTGGGCTATTATTTCTCACAGGTAGAATTTTCTTGCTTCCAGAGCCCTAGCTTCAAGGAAATCCAATAAATGTAGTTTCTAGATTTCTTACACCAGCAGTATAGGAAGGGACATGTAAAGTGATGTGCATGATATTAAATGGCAATAGGCCATCCCCAGCACACCTACCTCACTGAGTTGTTAAAAGGATTATATGAGACAATATGGACAGAGCGCTTAGCATAGTGCTTGGAACAGAGAAAGCACCCAGTATTTATATAACTGTTTGTGTTTATATTGTTATATCATTGACATTGAGGCAACCCCTGAGCATGAAATGCCCCTTATCACACAGTTCTTCCCTACCAGCAGGATTTCTCCTTTCTTGGACAACTTTTCCAACATCAGTTCCTAGATGCTCAAAGCTCTATCTCAAAGCCATGTCATTATTTTCCTGGTGCCAGTGTTCCTCAAGCTTTTCTCAATTCCCAGTTTTACCCTATCTTTATTCCATAACATGCCCCCTGCTGTATTCTTTTGTCCTTTACCAATCAGGTCCAAACTGTTACCAACTAATCAAACAAGCACTGTGCCTTTTGAAAATTCAAATTAGTATGCTTATAGTGTTGAGAGAATTTTGCATCCATAAAACAAGAATATGCTGCTATTGAAAAGGAACAAAGACCGAACAATAAATATTCTAAGAAATTTAAAATATTATTACTAAAAATAATTTATTAGAAAGTTTGGAAGGATATCATGTGAAACACAGTCATCACCCAGAGAAATGTAAGAGAGGGGAATAAATGATGAGCATGGCAGATTAGTCTAGGAATTCCAATATTCCACTAATAAGAGTTTAAGAAAGACCTAACACAAAATTAGGGAGATAGTTATTTTTTAAAACAATACAAGAAATTTCTCCAGAGTTTGGGGCACCTGGGTGGCTCAGTTGGTTGGGCATCTGACTTTGGCTCAGGCCATGATCGCACAGCTTGTGAGTTCAAGTCCTGCATCAGGCTCTGTACTGACAGCTCAGAGCCTGGAGCCTGCTTCAAATTCTGTGCCTCCTTCCCTCTGTGTTCCTCCCCTGCTTGCACTCTGTCTCTTTCTCTGTCTCTCTCTCTCTCAAAAATAAATAAAGATTAAAAAAATTAAAAAAAAAAAAAAGAAAATTCCCCAGAGTTTAAGGTTTTTGAGAATTTTCTACCACCAGAACACTGCCATCTTGGACTGAGCAAGAGAGGATGGAATGAAGGTTGCCAGGCTCCCATACTATAACGTTCAGTGCCTTGTGAATTTACTTTATAATGTTAGTATTTCTTTGATAACCAGCTAAATGCGTGTTTTATGGGTTTTTTTTACTTTTAAATAAGACAGTTTATTTTTTTAAGTTTATTTTTGAGCGAGACAGAGACAGTGTGAGTGGGGGAGGGGCAGGGAGAGGGAGAGAGAGAGAGAGAATCCTAAGCAGGTTCCTCACTGTCAGTGCAGAGCTTGATACTGGGCTTGAACTCATGAACCTCATCATGACCTGAGCCAAAACCAAGAGTCAGACGCTTAATGGACTGAGCCACCCAAGTGCCCCAAATAAGACCATTTAGAAGAACCCAATGGTATGAGTTTTATTCCTGGGACCCTGAAAGACACCTACCTTTCTCAGGGATTCCACTGACAGGAGGAATGACCCCCAAAGACTAGTAATGTCCCTGTGCCACTTCTGTGGTTTTCCCACCAATCACTGGTGGCTGCCACACAGCTCAGTGGTTTCTCAAGTTGAAGGAAGGCCCCCTTTGCCTGAACTCTCATGCAAGTAAAACCAGCTCTTGCCTTCAACCTTGGGTGGCCCGGTTTATAAAAGATTTCCAGTCTTTCTAGATCTTCCAAAAGTACTCTTATTCTTTTAGCTTTAATGTCCCCCTTTAAACAAGTACTGCAAAGACTAGACTGAGCGATATCTGAGAAAAAGCACCCTGCATCCCAGCTGACTGTGAACCTGTGTCCCATTACAAGATTAAGGCATTTTAATCTCTCTACTGAATTGTAAATTTCCTGCCAACTGGGCTGCTTGATTAACCAGCACTTACCCCCAATCCTCAACTTCAAGTAGAATAAATTAAGTCCCAGTAGTTCAGCCAGTTAAGCATCTGACTCTTGACTTCAGCTCAGGTTGTGATCTTCGGGTTCGTGAATTTGAGCCCCACATAAGGTTCTGTGCTGACAGTGTGGAGCCTGCTTGGGAATCTCGCTCTCTCCCTCTCTCTGTATCTCCCCCACTCTCTCTCTCTCTCTCTCTCTCCCTCTCAAAATAAATAAGTAAACTTAACCCTACCCTGAAAATGCATAACAAATTCCCAGGCCCACGTTTGCCTTAACACCTGTCACTTTTCAAGACCAGTAAGGAGTCGTACCTCTCCAGGAAGCCTGGGTGCTAGGCTTTTGGCCAACTTAACCTCATACTTCATCCTTCGGTTAAAGCTTCACATTTAGTCAAGCCTCAGCCTTGACTAATCTGTATGAAATCAAATGTTAAAGGGTTGCTTGGGGAGAGACTGAGATCTAGAATTATTGTACTGATGGCCCCAAAGGATGCTATACCCAACACCACTTGCTTGGCATGGCACATTGGCTAAGGACTTAGATTCTGGGAAGACAGCCCTGAGTTTAAATTCTTGCCTGCCATTTTCAAGCTATGAGATTTTGCGGGAGTCACATAGCCTCTCTGAGCCTCATTTTCCCCATCTGTATAGGTAGGGGGGCTACTAATAGCATCTATTTCATGAATTTGTTATGAGGACTAAATGGAATGATATTTATATATGCACCAAAAGTGGCTGGCATATATTCATTGAATGTTAGCTTTTAATACCAACAATGTTATTTTTGTTATTACAATTGGCATACTGATTAATCAGATTTACTAAATTGCCCAGGAGAGAGAAGTGAGTGCATAAGCCACTATTAGATATAGGGAGAGTTAAATCCAAAAATTGATCCCTTCAGTGGGGAAAACACCTCAACACAGATGGTTTGGAAAGAGCACTTTGTCATTTGGATCACACCCAACTTTCCATAATCACAACGACTTTGCATGGGTCATGACAAGGACATCCCAAAGGGAAAGCAAGAAGGACCAGATCTAGCAAAAGCCACAGGAGATAGCTCATTGCAAGGAAAGGCCCCTTGAGGGGTTAACCATCCTGGGGGCAGAGCAAAGGCAGATTCCCAAGCAGCTATTTTTATCTTGTGTTTTGAGCATCTGACTCAAGCTGGGTAAATGGGCTCATTTTCTCACTTGGAAAGTTTTCAAAACACCAAAAGGATTTGGTCAAGAGGGAAATATACTCACTCCAGCCAAATCTTTTTCAATGGTCAAAAAAAAAAAAAAAAACCAGCAAAAAATTAATCACAAATCTGCTTCAGGCAATATATGAATCTGTTCAGGGGAAGTTGTCATGTGTTTATCAGTAGCAGACAGCAGCTTCCTGCAACCAACAGCAGCTGTCACCCTGCAAAAGGACATCTTTCCATTTTCATGAGGAGTAGTGAAATTTTTAAGGGAACGCAAATGACAAAATATTTGACTGCATTTATCTGCCTTTTGGCTATTTTTACCCCTGTGCCATGCAAACGCCTTCCAGACTTCCCTGAAAACATCTTACTTTTTATCCAAGTCTTTGCTTAGCAGCCAATGCACATGTCTTGTCATTTACATTTTACAGATGGAGAAGCTGAGACCCTGAAATGTAAGTGACATGAACATAGTAAGGTCAGGCAGAGCTAGAAGCCACATCACAATTGGCTGAAAACCACCCAAGTCCCAAAGGAGGGACAATAGTCATCATGTTCCTCCCCTGGGAAATGGGAAAGAATACCAATTCTATGAATGCCACCTGGGAGCAGGTCAAAGTGGTTAATGTGGGGACCTAGAAAAATGTAGGGCCTGATTAATGCTTTTTTCCCCAGTGAAGAACTTGATGTGTAACACAGCATCATCTGCCCACAATATAAAGATTTTGTTTTGTTTTTTCTTTAATGTTTATTTATTTTTTTGAGAGAGAGAGAGAAGGAGTGTGCACGAGAGTAGCAGATTGAGAGGAGGGAGAGAGTCCCAAGCAGGCTCCAAGCTGTCAGCACAGAGCCTGATGCAGCCCTCGAACCCACAAACCATGAGATCATGACCTGAGCTGAAATCAAAAGTTGGGTGCTTAGCCGACTGAACCACCCAGGTACCCCCCAGATTTTGTTTTCTATGAGAGACCATGTTTATTGGTGCAGCTTATGCCTCATAATTCCTTTTCATGTATTCATAATCTGGATAGTGTTTCTACATATTTCTGCCGGGCTGTGGAGTTCTTTCCTCATCCAGACTTACCATAATTATTTTGTTAAAGTACCTGAACCCATTCATTTCTTCATTGATGCCATACTGAGGCCCTGTTTGGGGCCATAGGGCCGGGGACCTGAGAACACAAAGAAGAAATAGTCTCAGTTCCTGCCATCAAGGGATTCAGAGTCCTCTGGTGATAAACCGGTATGGAAACAAGTAGGTAGATTTGTAAAGAAATATGCTAGAGACTGTGGAAGTAATCGTCTCTGATGGGCAAAGAAAGGCTTTCCTCTTTCCTGGGAACTGTTGGTTGT
This sequence comes from Panthera pardus, assembly GCF_024362965.1. NCBI lineage: Eukaryota > Metazoa > Chordata > Mammalia > Carnivora > Felidae > Panthera > Panthera pardus. The sequence goes on along the minus strand of NW_026526810.1, from coordinate 95,754,558 downwards.
GTCTTTTTGACCTCTCACCTCTGTCCTGCCCATGCAGCCCTGTTCTCCTTTAGTGTTGACATTTCCTCTCACATCTCCCTTGCTCCCTCCAACATCCCTGAAAGGTATTATTTCATGGCACAGAGGACAGTTCCATGTATAGAGTACGGATTTTCCCAGATGTCTTGCTCACGAGAAGTTTTTTCATAGAGTAAATCAATGCTAATTCTGTAAAGCAAAGCAACATTAAAGTAATTTTTTTTTTCCTGGAGCACATTTCAAAGATTATGATCTATGAAGAATACTAAAATGAGAACAGATCCCTGGGCCTGGCTTGTTACTAATTTTTATTCATCTGATTTATAGAGGTGATAGGCAAGACAATGTCCTCCTCATCTCTGGATTGAAGATATGCTGACAGCTCCATCCATCAAGCAAGCTGTCAGAGCACAACACTTCACAGAAGTTGTTAAACAGAGGTCCAGCTGGTTAACACTTCAAGGAGATGAGAAGGAAGAATGTTAACCTTAGTGGCCATAGAAAAGTATTTCACTCACTCAGCAGGGAAATGGACATAGCAGTCAAGTCTTTAGTCAGAGGTATTAGAATTTCAAGACAAATTTTAACCATATGTCTGTATTTCTGCTTTCTTTGTGATGCTGGAATCAATCCTTGCTGGAAACATATTGATAAATAATCAGCCAGCAATGGCAATCTTCACTGAAACTTGCATCCATCTTCGTTAGTAAATTAAACAAAATTTTTTTTTAACATTTATTTATTTTGAGAGAGACAGAGACAGAATGCAAGTGGGTTAGGGGCAGAGAGAGAGGGAGACACAGAATCCGAAGCAGGCTCCAGGCTCTGGGGTGTCAGCACAGAGCCCAACGTGGGGCTTGAACTCAGAAGCTGTGAGATCATGACCTGAGCTGAAGTTGGACGCTCAACCGACTGAGCCACCCAGGTGCCCCATCTTTGTTAGTAAATTTAAAGACTATTGATGTCTATAAACACAGGGCGGAGCAAACAGAGAAGACGTAATTCCAAGTTAATAGTGACACTGGTTCACTGAAGAGCTGGATTGCAATGGGACGCCTTTAACAATTAGAGGCACAAGGGAAGGACGGTGGCCATTTATATGATCACATTAATAGTTTGGTTGGTGACCAGTTTATGCTAGCTTGAAGAATTCTAAGCCCATGCAAAACACCAAAAGGACATCTTTTAGCTGCTAGGTTTAATGTATTTTCTTTCTTTTCTTTCAACACTTTTCAGCAGTTTTAGATCCTTCAGGGTTTTAGATCATCTAAGTTCCTCAAGGACAGAGAGAGATTTCACAAAGGCATGAGAGAGACTCACAGAATGACTTCTTATGAAATCTGGTTCAGGGAGACAGCCTACCTGAACAGCCTCCTATATTCAGTCTCCAGTGGTCTTCAAGATCCTTGCCGTGCTTGGGGCTGGAGAATAACTTCTAAAATGGGACCAATGAAAGAGTAATACAAAAGGCCCCTGAAGCAAGTGGCACTGCAGTCCTTGGCAATTTGAGCTTTGAGGGCACTCTTCAATGATGGCCTCTTCATCGCTCTAACCAAAATACTGTGATTTCCCCTCGATTGTCTTCTCAGTGCTCTGTGGTGGGGTGGGGGGAGACAGAGATTTTTAACAATCCCCTCCTAACTTCTAAAGAGAAAGCGTCCCAAAGAGGACCCCTTAGTTGCTGAGGGAAGATGGCACTGTTGGATGGACTCAGGCAGGAGGATGCATTGTTAGGGAAGGCACCTGACTCTTCTGCACAATAGGAGGAAGAAACAGAAAAAAAAAATGGTGGGGAATAGGGAGGACAGAGAAGAGAAGCAGACAGCTAAGGTGGAGATTTTGACGAAGTCTGTGAGCATGTATGATATCATCTCCATCTTCCCATGAAACAGCCTGTAAAGTTAACATCACCAACAACACCTCTGCAATTCTATTGAGTGCTGGAGGGAGGGGAAAAATGGAATATGAGGAGGGGTTCAGTCTTCAAGAAAGTGTCTTGAGTGTTCAAGGACTGCCTAAAGGGCTGAGTTTGGACTGGACAACATAACTGTGGTTAGCAAAGGTGAAGGATAACACTCCACTTGGGTCTATTGCTGCAGCCAAAGAGATGGGGACACTCTCCAGGTGAGTTATGGAGAGACAACACAAAGAACCTGGAGAAATGACATCTTCAACCAACCCACGTACCCTGCCATAGATCTGAGAACAAAATGCCCTCTTAGGCTGAAAGTAAAAGTTCATGGGTTTCACTGGAAGTGTATCTTCTTGATAAGAAGCTGTTTTAAGGCCACCAGATGTTTGGGACAATGGTGCCACATGACTCTGAGTGTGACTCAGCCCAGATATTTGCTTTGTGGTTCTGTAAGGATCTATGGATCCTGGACCATAAACACTAGAATCACCGGCGAGCTTGGTAGAAATCCCAGTTCTCAGGCCGCACTCAGATCTGCTGAACCAGACGCTTGGAAGAGAGGGCCCAGTGATTTGGTTAAATGAGTCCTCCAGGTGGTCCTGACATTTGAGAACAACTGATCTTTGCAACAATTCTCAATGTTGATGGCACCTGAACCCCCAATAGAGCTTGTCAAATACAGAATCACAGAATCCCTGGCATAGACACCAGGGATTTTGACTGTATAGGCCTGGAGTAAGCCTGGCACCCTATGTTTAACAAGCCCTGCAGATGATCTGGGGGCTTAGCCAAATTTGAGAACCACTAGAACAACAGGTTAAGAAGAAGCTGAGTCCTATAGTCTGAAATTATTAACCAATGTTGCTAGCCAATTAAACAACTTATTGAAACAACTGAGGCCCTCCCAGATAGGTGAGGGAGCTTAGTTAATGCTCCTTATTAATACAGAGTGTCTTGTAGCTGACAGAAAGGAAGTTTTGGAGATCATACACGGGGAAGAATTCTTCATTCATAAGCCCAAAGCTCCACCCAAAAGAACTCGAGTATCTGTGGAATGACTGGGGCCCCGGGGAGTGATCCAAAGACTCATTTATGTTTTGCAGGGTGGCAACTGTCATCCAAGTGTCCAACCCAGGTAGAACGAAGCACTGGGCTTCTCAAGGCAGGAGCTAGCATTCAGGTGCCCCATGAGCAGTCTTCAGAATCACCTTGGAGCTTTTTACAAATGCACATTCAGATTCTTAGGCCCCACCCCAGTTTGCTGAATTAATTTGTGGGATTGGGGACTGAAAATCTAAATTCTTTACGAGTACTTTAGGTGTCTCTCACACACATTCAGGTTTGAGAACCACTGATCACCAAGTCTAGAAAAATGGGTAGATAAATAGGCTGGTTAGCATCACTGACATTCTAGTAAGACGTGGGGAGAATCAGAGAAGTTCCCAGGACCAAAAGTGGTGTGGCCTTGATGGAGAAGCAAAGAGGATCCTTGTGTCACATTTTCACCTCAGGAAAGTAAAAAAGTCATTGATAGTGAGTGAGGTCACTTATGAATAGTTGGTTTCCCCATGTAGACCAGGCATTAAGTTTTGAGATATGTACTATGTAGTATTCTAAGTATATTAAACTTAATATATCTCTGCAGTAAGAGTGCTTGTCTGGTATTTAAAATATTCCCAAGAGGGGCGCCTGGGTGGCGCAGTCGGTTAAGCGTCCGACTTCAGCCAGGTCATGATCTCGCGGTCCGTGAGTTCGAGCCCCGCGTCGGGCTCTGGGCTGATGGCTCGGAGCCTGGAGCCTGTTTCCGATTCTGTATCTCCCTCTCTCTCTGCCCCTCCCCCGTTCATGCTCTGTCTCTCTCTGTCCCAAAAATAAATAAAAAACGTTGAAAAAAAATTAAAAAAAAAAAATATTCCCAAGAGTGCTGGGAATGTAAGGAAATACCTAGCTAGCAATATGCCATAAAATTTTCTGGGGAAATTGCTCTGATGTGGCTATAAATATAAGATTTCCCATAATATTTAACTTCCTCATTTCTTGTTCTTTTCGTTAATCCCATTTTTCTTGTGGTGCCCAGTTGAAAAATGCCTTAGGCAATTAAAAAGAAGTGGGTGAGTGCCTGTTTGTTTTGGAGACAGCAAAGAAGGGGTGCAGTTAGAGAAGTTGGAAAGCCCACCTTCCATTCTGCATGGGGGAGGCTTGTGGGGGTCAGGAAGGAGCACTGGGGAAAGGAAAGTGCACCCAGTCTCTGGCCCCTAGAAGTGCCAAATGGGAGAAACTGTCTAAGCATCCCATTGCTATCTCCACTGGGTCCTTCCTAAAAACTGGGCTGGCAGATCCAAAATTTAAATTTCTAACACCAGTTACACTATTCTAACAGTGGGTGTTAGAATACACATGCCTGTCGGTATCCAAGGTTTCAGAAGTAACCAGACACCTTACATATTTTTTCCCTAAATATTTGCACATCTGCTTCTATAGTACAGACTTGTAACGTCTTTTTAAAAATCTGCTTTCCCCCGAGTTCAACTTCATTAGAAGTCAGCTGGCTTTCTGACTAGCATTTCAGACCCTTGATTATTACACCAAAATCCACTAAACACATAAAATCTCTTATTGGAAACTCCAATTAAACCTCAAGTCTCATAAAAGAGAATGGAGTGATTATTGGAAAGTGATCTAATACCATGCAAAGTGTGGGGAATAATAATGCTGGGGATTTACGCGGGGCCTTTTGCCCAAGCAACTCAAAGAATTTCCTAACCTCCATCTAGTGGAGTGGGTTTTGATTCCTATTTAGTTCATTATTTGGCCTGGCATATGTCCAGCTTTCTCCTCTTATAAAACAGGGATAAGAATAACCATCCAACCTAACACCTAGAGATAATGGGTCCAAATGTTTTGTACAGTGTCAGGGAACAGTTGTTGTTGCCATAGTAGAAACCAAGGAATAGCTGTTCCTTCACCTTAATCTTCTAGATTTTTTTGTGGTGTGTTCAGGGGGACCACTCAACCTAATAGTGAATTGGTCAGCATCAATGCCCAGTCGAGCAATGGTTCTCACGCTTGACTATGCCTAACATCCTCCTGAAGATCCTATTAAAATGCAGATTCGTGGGACCTGCCTCCAAAGAGTTTATTCAACCAGTAATTATGCGTGCTGGACACTGTTAAAGACATAAGGGAAATACAAGTGAACAAGAAGACAGAAGCCCACTCACAGCCTATCTGCATTTGTAGCAGAAATCCAGGTGACACGGAGACTGAGAGTTACACTCTCCCAATGGCCACACCTTGAGGAGCGGAGTGATAGCACAAGTCAACTAGAGACAAGTCTAGTCACTGTCAGGCCAATGGCTATACTGATGGAAACTTCAACACATTTTCACGATCCTATTGTTCTTGTCCACTGGGACCTTGATCACAGTCTTCTGGACTATTTTTACCATTGCTTTTTCATTCCAGTATCACACATCATTTACATTGATTTCTCAAGGGATATCCTTAGCATCAAAGTCTTTAAGGAGAATTGGGAAACCCATCCCTTGTTCCAGGGACTTTGACAACGGGACAGTCATGAATATGCTGGATTTGACCTCTAAGAACTGGGAGACAATTAATTTGTCTAGTTCCAGCCCAATCTAAGAGTTTACCTTAAGTGGAAATTAATCTGGGGCTTGACTTAGTCTAAGTCATTTCATTTTCATTTCCCTTTCTATGTTACAACATTTTGAAATGGGGAAAAATAGCTTTTGTTAATGACCCACACTTCCTGTGGAATGAGGGCTCCATTCTGGAAGGCAGTAGATTAATTGCTCTAAGTCCTTTGATGCATCCATACTGAAGATGTATTGGAGCCTTAAAAACTGATCCAGACCAACAGAGCAGATGAAGTACAGAAGCAAAATGGCATTGCACTTAAAAAAATGCTTTTTGTTTGCAATATCCACCTTTAAGAAGACATGTTAATAAACAGAGCTGAATGATAAAAAATTCATTTCACTCCAGAACACCTCAAGTGCCCAAAGCTGGCAGCAAATCATTCAGTGAGCAAACTAAAGGTAGAAAAAAAAAGCAACAAGGGCAAATAAGATTTTAAGTTAGTGAAGAAAATGAAGAATGAAAAAATACCTAATAGATTCCAGGTTCATTGAAAAATGTATCTAGGGAGATTTCTTAAGTAATATTTCATTTAGTCCATATTTTATTTGTTATTTATGTCCTGCTTCCTTCCTCAAAGGATTTGAGGCTGCTCATTTATTCTGTGTACCTAGTGAGAGATAACATTTTAAGGGAAAAGATCATCTCTTTATCTTTACCTCCTCATTCCTCTCAAGTCCAACCACTTAGGAATTTCAAGCAGGATAAGGAAAGCACAAAACTTATCCTATAATAAGTTTTCCAACATCCAGTGTAATCTCTGCCATTTTAATAGCTATTTTTATCAATCTTAGAGATCTTTCCAGCTCCAAAAAACTATGAGTCTATATGTCTGTATTATGTTTGCCATTGATGGCACAGGTAAATATCTTGCTTTCTTTGCATTTTTTTTTAAGCAACTGAGATTTTTTTTTAACAAGTCCGAAATTTGGGGGACAGTTTTCCTTTTCCAAATCCTTCAGGGTCTTGTCCTCATGTGTATCTATTTTACCTGCGATTATTTTACTCAATATTATATTGTAAACATTTCCCACACTGTTACACATGTTAACTTTGAAAGTTTAAAAGTTACCGTTTTGAAAGGTTGCATGAGAGTCCACAGAGCTGGTGAGCCATTATAACACAGGAAAAGGAAGGGAGGCATTTGAGCAGATGGCCTTGACACAGTTCACAAAATGAGTCGCGCTACCGTTATTTGTAAGTGCTGGAGTATTTCATATTCCAGGGAGAGAAGTCTGGTACCAAGGAGCTTATTACTCTGAGGGCTGATGCATCAAACATGCACAAGACACGAGCTATCTTGGTCTCAATTTTGTTTCAAAGCCCTTCTTTATTCATTTCTTGCGTCAATATCCTTCAAGGGACAAGTTCTGCAAAAAGCAGAGAGAACAGCTGACATGAAACTACTCACCCCTGCCTTCTTGCCAGCGGCTGGGAGGTGGGGGTTGGGTGCCCTCTGACACCCAACAGCAGACACATGTATCCCACTTCAGTGGAGTCACCGTGGAGAGGGAGTACAGCTTCTGAGGCAGTAGACTGTAGTCGCTATGAGCAAGTACTCTGCGACCCGACTTTGCCTCTGTGTTCTTGTGCCTCCACTGTGCTCATCTGCAAAAATGGGGATATAAGAATGGCACTCACCCCACAGGGTTGTTGTAGGGATTATATAAAGAGCAGGGTGTGGCACACATTTAACACCATATAAGGGTTGATTATCATTTCTTTTTCACTCACTTTTGAAGGAAGGCAGAGAGCACAGCAGAGGTCAAAGTGCCAGGACACTAACTGGACACTAACCATCAAAAATAGCAAAGCGCAAAGTGTCCAGAGCAATCCGGGGCCCCGTTTGTCGCATTCACTTGTCTTAAAAGAATTTGAACCTAGAGACAATACTCGAGACTTTGTGTGTGCGTTTTAAGGCCAGAACTAAAGAACAGCTCCTGGAAGTCGAAGTCGAAGTCAACTTCGTGCACAGAGCCTGTCTCAACGATGCTGACATTTCGTTAGTACTAGACTGTCTCATCGCCGGACTGGACTCTTCATCACCTACCACAAGCCAGGACTGTTAGGCGCTTCATAGAACAATATCTAGTCTTCCTAACAACCTTATGGGGTAGGGGTGGTTGTTGTTGTTGTTCCCATTCTACAGATGTTGGAACTTGCAGCCTGAAAGATAGAGCAATTTGCCTAAAGCCAAGTGGACTCTGAACTTGGGATTTAAATGCAGGTTCATATAACTCCCAAGTTTATTCTTTTTCCACTTCACCCACTCCTGCCCAGTGTGATATTTGTGCAAAGATGCCTTGAGTCTTGGAGGCTTGCATTGCTGATGAAGTAAACTGGCTAATGCCCACAGCTGCTTTGCTGAGCTATTCAGTGCTTCCTACACATTCCAGGCTAGATGCCAGCCTTCCTGACCCCCACCCCCACCTCCTCATTTCAGACTCAGCCTCTATGCTCCTGACCCTGCCTGCAATGGATCCTCCAACTATTAACGAAAAAGAGTGATGTGTAGTTGACACAGAGACCATCATATAAAGCCTGCTGGCCCTGGTCCTGTCTTTCTGCTCCTGCTCTGTTCTGATGTTTGGTGACCTTCTGTCTCAACCTTATCTCCACGGCCCACTCTGGCACCAGAGTCCCTGATTACACTCCTGGAAGTGAGGGTGCACACACCAGCCTCGTGGTGGAAGCTGGGAAAGGGGAAAATGAGAGATTTGCAGGCAATTCATACTGAGCTAGCTGCTTTTATGGAGTTTCAGGCTCAAGAAGCTCTCACCCGAGGCCCATACTGAGATCGCAGGTCAGTGTGAACTGCTGTTTGGACCTGAATGGTGTCCCCTCAAAATCCTAACTTCCAGCAGCCCAGGATGTGGCCTTATTTGGCAACACGGTCATGGCAGATATAATCAGTTAAGAAGAGGTCATACTGGAGTGGTCCCTAATTCAATGGCTAATATCCTTATAAGAAGGGGAAATCTGGACACAGGCACGCCCCAAGAGATAATGCCATGTGAAGAGGAAGATGAAGGCAGACATGGCCCTAATGAGCGGTCTTCTACAAGTCAACGACCACCAAAGGTTGCCTGCAGGCCATCAGGAGCTAGAAGAGAAGGATGGAACAGATTCTTCATCATGGCCTCAGGAGAAACCGACTCTACTGGCACCTTAATGTGGACTTCTCACCACCAGGACTGTGCAGAAATAAATTTCAGTGTGTGAGCAACATGCACATCCCCGCCCCCCATTTGTGGTGCTTTGTTGCAACGATCCCGGGAAACTACTAAACTGGAGTCATCTGAAGGCTATGATGAGCCCGGTCATGGGTGAGGTGGGATGCAAAGAGAGGCAAGGCTGTAGGAGCCTTCCTGCATGGGCCAAGGGGCCCCAACCCTGCACTGAGGTTCTTTGGAGACTGTTCCAGGCCATGAACAGCTCACCCTCACAAAACAGCTGATGCACAGGCTGTCTCTGGTGCCTGCCTGGGGAGAGGGAAGAAGTTAGATTTGGGGGCACCTGGATGGTTCAGTAGGTTAAGCGTCCAGCTCTTGATTTTGGCTTGGGTCATCAGCTCACGGTTCGTGAGTTCCAGCCCCACGTCTGGCTCTGTGCTGGCAGCACAGAGCCTGCTTGGGATTCTTTCTCTCCCCCTCTTTCTCTCTGCACCTCCCCTGATGTCTCTCTCTCTCAAAATAAATTAATAAACATTAAAAAAAAAAAGAAGTTAGATTTTAAGCCTACTGTTACCTTTAGCATAGGGATACATGATGACTTTCATGGGCCTGAGGCAACTTAACGTTTGTGGGCTTTTTCCTATATTGAAAAAAAGAAAAGCCATGAAAAGTATTTGACAACCTCATTAGGGTAAAGACAAGTATAATCTATACTGGATCCATCATGATATATTCATTACTATTACATTTATTTTTTCTTCGTATTTAAGAGAAAATATTCTGTGGCCCTAAAAGTGTCATGGGCCCCAGGCACAGTGCCTATCGATAAGTCAGTCCTGCCCCACGGATATAACGAGTGAACCACTGGGGAGTCAGATAAAACCCCATTCCCCTCCCCTCCCCCCCCCCCCCCCCCCGTGTGCTATTGCCCCAAGAAACAGCTTTGGAAAGATCTCTGAACAAGTGTGTTGTATCTAAGCACTCTGTCTGTCCCTGCAAAGTTATGCACTCTTGATACAGGTTGCGTTTCTTGAGTCAAAAAGTCCATAGCTTGCTTACACTTTTCCTTCACCTTAGGATGAACCACAAAACAAATACTCCCAGGCGCAGACAGAGAGCCATGCCACATATTAGCAGCCACCACCTGCAAGTGTGGAGCCATAAATCCACACCCCTCCCTCCAAGGCAGCCGCTGGATGCCGTCAGAACCATACATAAAACATGCCCCTATGTACTGTATTATTGGCCTTCCTGATTTACTGTATATACAGTCTCCAACTTAAATACCAACAGAAGCACCCGAAAATATATTCTCTTGCAGCCCCTGTCTGAAAACCACATTCCCAAATAATGTCTGCTCATTCATCATTTTCTTCCCAGTACCTGAGTGTCATTCTCAGAAATACATCCCTACGGCCATGCCCCATGAAACTTGTGAGCACAGAGAAGGAAAAGCAGAACCTCCAGATTTAAGGCCCAGTCATTTGAAAAGTGAGCATGAGACTAAGCCATTTAAAGAGTTGGTATCCGATTGCCCTCTAACAGGGCTTTTATTGGCTTCCCTTCATGTCATATTTGAATCTATCTCACTTTTATGCACACCTCCTAGCAAGAGGAGCAGTGATAACAAATTAAATAAACCCACTCTAAATGGTTCTCCCTAGAAACCGTTATGAAGTGTCTGCATTTATGCAGAATTTCAGGTACTTTCCACGGAAGGCCCAGGAGCACAGATTTCTAGTCAGTGACAATCCACTGGGACACAAGTCTCAGGAGGCAGAAAGCAATCCCCAGTTATAGGTTATCAACTGAGAATGGGAGTAGCATTTGCTTTTCTAGGTTGATCTGGGTTTGAATATCAGCTTTACGACAACTAGACAGATGCCATCTTAGAGTGTCTGAGTCCTCCTCTCCCAAATGAAGATAATACCAAGTGGGCCAATGTTTATTGGGAATTTGATCCAGATGCCCTCCTTTCTTTTTTTTAATTTTTTTTAATGTTTATTTATTTTTGAGACAGAGAGAGACAGAGCATGAACGGGGGAGGGTCAGAGAGAGGGAGTCTCAGAATCTGAAACAGGCTCCAGGCTCTGAGCTGTCAGCACAAAGCCCGACGCGGGGCTCGAGCCCACAGACTGCGAGATCACGACCTGAGCTGAAGTCGGACGCTTAACCGACCTAGCCACCCAGGCGCCCCCAGATGCCCTCCTTTCTAACTAGACCCTGATTTTGTTTAGGTAATTACATACCCAGGACCAGTTTCATGGATGTGTGACCTGTACAGGTACAGAGGGCCTCATGCTCAGAAGGGCTCTATGCTTGGCTTAATGCTCTGCTATCACCATCTTGAAATTTAAGGGTAGTTTGTGGTTTAGATGGCATATTTAATAATTTAATTTTGAACTTGTTAATTTGTAAATCTGATGAGATAGTGGAGCATGCACTTGAGTGGAGGAAATATAACATGATATGCCACCTTATTCACACTTCTGTGGTAAATCCACAGAATCATTCCATGGGGTAATTCTTGCTTGTTGGTGGCCTGGTCTGGAGACCAGGTATGCCACTCAAATAAGACCAATGAGAAGCTTCCTAGAGACTTCTGGAAGAATTCAGTCTTCTGCTTCCAGAATTAATTCTGTTTCCATCTTTCTGTCAGAGTAAGGATGAAGCCAAGATACAGAGCAGGGCAAAGTCAATAGAATCACAGAAAAACAGAGACCTCTAGACTGAGCAACCCAAACGTTGGCCCCCACTGTGGACTTCTAGAAATATGAACCAACCATTTTGCTGTGACTAAATCCCATTGAAGATGGCTTTTCTGTAACTTGATGCTGAAAGCGTACCAGTAAATATCTGTTGACTGAGTAGACAGAGGCTTTGAAAAACCAGGCATTGAAACACCAGGAGTCATGGCTGGCATTGGACTGACCAAGGAAAACATGGATCTCAAAGGAGGGTGAATCTGGTAGACAGGTGAAGAGCAGGAAAAGGCTGTCCTGGAAGGAAGGGGAACTGTGGTGTATGTAAAGACCTGAGGTAGACACACTCAAGGGGGTGGGGAGGGACAGGGAGAGTGGGGACCATGGAGCGACTGCCCTACATTTGCGAGGATCTGTGATTTTTCTCAAGGTGGTGCAGTCATTTGCAGGTGGACCCTGTGCTAGCACATGACTCAGAAATGCCTGAGGTGGTGAAGAGATCTGTGACCATGATGTCACAGTAAGACCTTACGAGCTACTTCCTTATCATCTTATTCATGAAAAGGCACTTCACCGGAGTATTAATAGCTCCATTTTAGAGTCTAACCACCTGGGTTTGAAACCTCACTAATGGTATATCGTGGGCAAGGGACTTTATCATTCTGTGCCAGATGAATGCATAGTGAAGGTATTAGCAGTATCTCCTTCACGCTTTGCTACGAGATTATGAGGTCGTGGAGTGTTTGGCATTGACAAGCGTTCCGTGGATGTTGGTTATTATTATTAACAGTCCTTTAATTGTCTTACATGGTTCCTTGCTGGGGAGATTTCTTCTGAGGACCATCAACCCACAGGCTCCTACCCACGCACCTCGTCTTTCGATGTTTAGAGACCACCATCCGCAATTGCAAACCCCTCTTTCACCCTTTTGGCACCTTCTTCAGCGGCCTCTGAGCTGCAAGAGGAACACCTTCTGGGCCCCGAACTAAGTGTGCTTGTTTCCACTTTTCTGACATTGGGCTGGAGGAGGATGCTGCAGAGGTTCCTTGGACCAGATTCCACCACAGCCAGCCAACCTCTCTGGCTGTACCCAGCAGTCAGGGGAATGCCTTGAGTCCCAGCCCACTTAGGGTTTATAGAGGAAAACATAAAAGTCATACGAGAAATACTTATGTAGCTAATTTAACTTGATTTATAGGGATTTCTCAAGCAAGCAAACATGTATTTTCACTGTCTTCACCTTATTGTAGTGCTGTCCATGTTGGTAATCTGCTTCTGCAGGCCACGTTTGGCCATATCTGGTGTTATCTTCACAGACCCCTGTACTCTTTAGCCACAGGATCAATGAGGACCCTATTACGTATGACATCTTTCCTTTAGTTTATTTATTTATCAAGTGCTTACTCAATGCCTATTACATGCTGGGTACAATTTGATGATCTGTCTTATACAGTTATCTGCATTCTATATATTATGTATGATACAACAATGTTACACAGAAATACTTTTATGTTTTCAAATAGAATCAAATTTCAGAGGGAATATGCCATTCAAACCACAACTACCTGGAAGAACTTAACTTCAAAACTTCAAGAATTGGTTAAAGTTCAGCAGATTTCTGGCCTCTGGATTAGTATAATCTTTCCAAGGTAGAGGTAGGAATGTGGTTCCACTCAGCACACAATTACCACTAATATTTACAGCTTGCCTTCTAAAAGTAAACAAATTAGGAGCAACCGGAGAACTCTAAGCCACCAAGCCCCACACTTTCCATGAATCTTTCTTATCATGCTATGATAAAGGCAAATAAAAATTCTTGGATGTAGTTCAATGCTAGACGATGACTCTGCATCTGCAAAACATCTGACATATACAAAGTTTTAAAAATTATTTTAAAATGAATATGCAGAATAAAGCATGCTCTGTGTCTAGAGACAAAATCATATGTTATCAATTATTTGAAACACACAGCACACATAGCCAACAAACACACGTGGAACCCACCAGTGTTGTTGGTAGGATTATGGGGAGAGTGGAGAGATTGCTTGCAGCTGTTATGTTAATTAAGGAACAAAATGGCTCCATCTGCCACACCATCTCTCATTTGGGCTACCAGCCCTTTTCCTACTTGGCTCTAAGTTGTTACAGAGCTAGGACGCTGATGCCTGGTCTTTGGCCCCAGTCAGTTCCCATGTGGAGTAGATGTTGGAGAGGAAGATCTGGCAGGCTGAGTCACAGGTTCCCACCTGGCTAATTCTCCATCACACTCAGGCTTGGGCTGGGGCTGTCAAGGGATTGTCTTCCCCCACATGGATGTGACTGAGATTGGGGGGTAAGGATCTGTGAACCAGGCTAGACTGGACCCTATGGAAGCCATGCATCAATAAGAACAGATGGAGCTGAACAGAGATGCGGAGCTGGGTGGCATTCTGAGTTTCCTTTGCAGTTGTCTTGCTTTAATCATCCACATGACTTATGTGTAGCAGTGCTCCACACAGGACGCTCCACAGCCACCAATACAATCAGCTTTGCTTGTATTTGTAAGCTTTGCTTGCAAGATCCTAGAATAGCAGAGTTTGGGGTAAATTTCTATTTGGTACCTTTCCAAGGGCCAAAATCAGAGACACACTGAATAAACACTTTCTAGTAACTGCCGAGACATAGATCATACAGACTGAATATACTTTATTTCCTCATGTATCCAATCTTCACCTATACGCACATGATGCTTTGTTGCTTTCTCTATGGTCTCATGTTCCCTAATGGTAAAAATCATTTTGTCCATTGATACAAGTCAAAGATGAAGATGAACATAAGAATAGGAAAAATTCTAAATGCATTATGTTCATTTCCATGATTAAATCATCAATGTGCTTCAAAAGTCTTTGATAAAATTAACATCCCGTTGTTTTTAAGTCAGTGAAAACCATATTATCCTCCTTTTGTTTTCCAACTACTCTTTTCTGGAGGTACAAAGGAGCAATGAGATGACAAGAAGTTAAACTTTAAGAGGAAAGAGTCATCAAGCACCTGCTCTGTTGTGGGTATATTCTCTATCTACAGAGTGAGCCATTACCCACAATACCTGCCCCCACCCCCCAGCACTCAAGGCCAAAAGAGTTATTTTTCGTTCTAGCCCTGGTGATGGGATGAATCCAAAATCACCTTCGTGCCACTTCCCCTTCATTCCACTTCCCCCCTCCACCATGACCACTGCTAGGGGATACAACAGTCTAATGTGGTATATTAGACCAAGTTCTGCCCCACCCAGGAATGAAGAGGAGAACTACCATAGACAGCTAAATGGTTTCTCTACAGAGGTATCAGAGCTCGGGGCAAAAAAGGGTCAAGAGACAGGGTCAATCGTATGAGAAGAGAAAGACCAAAGTCATAGCTTTGGAAGAGACATTCTTTCTCTGACATGAAATTAGGCTACTGACTCTAAGGAAAAAAATGTTTCCCTGTTTACCCTTAGCTGTAGCTCCCTTGGGTGGTGAGACTTGTCTGGGATTGGAGTGCTTCAGTTCATAAATGTCTTGCACCTGTCTGTATCTTACCCCCGAGTTTACCACACCCAAGAAGAGGAAAATACCAACAAATACTGGTTGAAACACCAAGGCATTACTCAAGTTGTGAGTCATAGGAAGGAGCTGAGGATCCTACTCCTTTTTGGAGGAGTGTTAGAGCTTCCTGGGGAAAGGGACTAGGTCATCCAGGGGGTGTCAGGGAGGGAGGAGGTGCCTGGAGCCTGAGAGCAGAGAGGGATGGGAGACTCTGTCCCAGGAAAATATGAATCATGAGCATCTGTGTTTAGGTGGTTCTTCCCATTTGTGCCACAAGAGAAGAGCTGAGTTGCTGTTTTTGGTTGTTTCAACCTTCACTTCTCCCAGACTCTGATGCCCTTCTCGGAACTGCCTGCCCTTTCAGTAAAGAGCTTCTTCCACCAAGGCATCTTCATTCTCCAAGCCATTTTTGGGTAGAGGCACTGGGACAGATGCCAGTAGCTCTAGGGGGGCACTAGGGAAAAAAAACTTCAGAAGCTAAAGACAATATGATGCAACTTCTCTGTTGCTTCGTTAACTTAGTGAAGATTCCTCTAATAGTGATTTTACAATCCAAGTTATGTTCACATTAACCTCCAAAGAAGATTGTAGCTCAAGAGGCTATGAAATTCTTCCTTCTAAATTTTTTTGAAACAAAAAACTTTTTAAAAACATCCAAGCTTAAAGGTCAGAGGGCATATGGAACACTTGAATCAAGAACTCACATGTCCATCGACTGATGAATGGATAAAGAAGATGTGATATATATATATATACACATACATATATGTGAAGATGTGATATATATATATACATATATATATACATATATATGCCTTTTATATATATATATGTATATATATATATACATATATATGTGTATATATATACACACACACACACACATACACACACACACACAATGGAATATCACCCAACCATAAAAAGAATGAAATCTTGCCATTTGCAAGGACATGGGTGGAGCTAGAGTGTATTATGCTAAGTGAAATAAATCAGTCAAAGACAAATACCATATGATTTCACTCATATGTGGAATTTAAGAAACACAGCAGATCAACATAGGGGAAGGGAAGGAAAAATAAGATAAAAACAGAGAGGGAGGCAAACCTTAAGGGACTCTTAAATACAGACAACAAACTGAGGGTTGCTGAAGGGGAGGTGGATGGGGGGATGGGCTATATGGGTGATGGGCATTAAGGAGGGCACTTTTTGGGATGAGCACTGGGTGTCATATGTAAGAGATAAATCACTGGGTTCTATTCCTGAAACCAAGACTACACTCTATGTTAATTAACTTGATTGTAAATAATAATAATAATAATAATAATAATAATAATAAAAAGAGCTCACAGTAGAGAAAGTCAAGAGTGAGAAACCTAACTGTGAACAGAATTCATAAGCCCAACAAGGTGAGGAGACGAGAGGCTCAAGCTCATTTTACTGGAATCATCATAAAAACGCAAGCAATATATAATGCTTGCAAAGTGCCTGGCACCTTTCTAAGTGCTTCCCATGCAGTAACTTCTTTGACAGGCAAATGTCTGCTAATTAAGAGCAAACAGACTAAAAGAGGTTTAAGCACTATCCCTAAAGTTTCCCTCAAAAGGCATATTAAAATTCAAATACTCTTCTTCCTCGGTAGAGTTCATTATTTACCAACCATTGATAGCATCCTTAGACAACAAGCAAGCAAATACCAGTGTGGCAAGGCCAAGTTTCCTAGATTTTCCTAATAATGAAATTCCCATCAGTATTGCAGCCTGAAACAGAAGCGAGGACCAGTCTTCTAGTGGTAAAGATTTGGACTGAAATAAGACCCATTTGTCGGGACAACATAAATTGAAGCAGTGTATCTAAATAAGGGAACTATCTCTTAATCAAAACTAATTTGTCTACCTTTTTCTTTTTTACACTTCATGAATTAAAAAATGTGTTATTACATAAAACACAGAAATCATTAATTAAAATCTCTACAATCAAATTAGGCTCTGTGGGTCCGGACCCTTTAACAGAGAATGTATAGGGGTTGCCATGGTAACTCATCGTGTTGTAATTCTGTACCTTCCTGGTCAAGAGCCTAGAAAGGAGAAGACAAACAATTTGAGGAGATACTAGCTTCAGAAATTGAGTTAATCTGTGACATAAGCCCTCTGTAATTTTGTTTGCCAGCTTTCCCCATGTGGAGGAAAAACAGTAAGAAGGCATGAACGATTTCATTTCAAAGCTCCCTAAAATTGCCAATTCCGTTCAAAGTTGATTCTCAGCAGAATAGGAAATGGGAAGAGAATGCAGGGAGATGAGGCTGTTGTAAAAAGATGAGCTCGAAGGAGAAAGTGGCATCATTGCTTCTGAATGGCAGGAAGCAGGTGCTTCCCCCAGGGGAAGGATTCTGTCCAACCCTTAGATTTGAACCCACCCTCAGCTTACTGTTCTAAGCCAATTACCAACCTGGGACAACACAGAAGCAACTGGAACCAAACTCACAACCTGCAGGCACGCTTTCCCTTCCCAGTAGCTCTGTACACTGAGGACTGGAAATCATCAGACACTGAGTACTGAACCCTTCCACAGCTGCTGAGCACAGAATGGAGCTGAGCACAGGATGGTCAGATGGCTGACCATCAGGTCTCATTTCCCCCCTTTCATGAAGCTGGGCACAACTGATGAAAACTTTTTAGGCTTTTGGTGTAGTTCTTTGCTTTCTCCCTTACCTTATTCAAGCCATATTGAATTGGGATTCTCTGAGAGTCCCAATTTCTCTGTTTGAAATACCTATACAAAAACTGATGGGTTATAAAATCCATTTACTGAGCGAGTGTCTTGCCTAATGTGGTCAGAAAACGTTAACAAGAACCATAATAATCTTCAGGACATTATTACAGGCAGGGATTGAAATTATTTAGCTTTTAGAATTCCAGAAGGTGGGGCACCTGAGTGGCTCAGGTGGTTGTGTGTGCGACTCTTGATTTCGGCTCAGGTCACAGTCTCGTGGTTTGTAAGTTCCAGCCCCGTGTTGGGTTCTGCCCCTCCACTGCTCATGCTCTCTCTCTCTTTCTCAAAAATAAATAAATAAACAAAAAAAAGATTCCAAAATGCTATCAACCATGGGATCAATTGTGTGGCTATTGTCAACAACGCTCTTCCTCTTGCACTGGAAGCAAATGCTAGAGGGGACAGGGCTCTGAGGCAAAGTCAGTTGCATTAGAATTGTCACAGGAGTGGGCACCAAAGAAGGGTTCTCTTCTTAGGCAATGTTGTGTGTCTAGAATGCCTTTACAGATAACACGTTGGCAAATAAAGAGCTTCTTAATTACCAAGACAATTCCTGTTTTTATTGGGTTACACTGGAGACGATTTCATTTATTAGGAGTTGACTCACAAGAGGAATTTATTCAACTTCCCAACTTTGCACTGGGGAGTTATTTATGAAACAGCTAATGGGAGCTGGGAAGGGACCTCAGTGTGAAGTGAACTGGCTACATGTCAACCAAAGTCTACTGTTCAGCACAAACCAGCCGCCATGAGCTACTAAGCTACCGTGGTCATGAAAGCTGTGCCACTGTATAACTGTTATTTGTCAGCTGCTGCCTTGTGGCAGAAGAAGGGGAAGCCAGGCATCCCTTCTAGTAATAGATCCCTTTCCATCCTGGCCCATAACACTACCTCTAGTCCCCTCTGATCACATTCACCAGAGTAATAACTGTGATTGACATTAGCTTGATAGAGAGAGTGGTGGTGGTTACTGTCAGAAGTTCAAAGAGAAAAACAAAGGAAAACCAACGAATCACTGAAGTAGTAATTAGTAAAAATTTATTGTGCACACACCAAACAAACAAACAAACAAACAGTTTGCAAACTGGGAGCACTCAAACCAAAACATGGAATGAGGCTCAGAGGTATATTTTTGTAAAGCAGCTTTCATAGAGTGGAGGCAATGACTGTTTATTCTTCATGGTGATTGGCTACCAAATTGGAATTGTCTTCAACGAAAGGGACCTACTTAGTTAGTGGCTACCTCGTATCAATACTGAGGAATGATCTATGTTTCACTTATGATTTTCAGAGACATAAATAAAGAGTGACCCAGGTCAAGGGAGTTTCACTTGTCTGGCAAATCAAGCTAAATTAAGCTTTACTTGTATGATTAAACTGGTTTAGTCTGCTCAGGGAATTTTCAGGTCTGGTCTCCATTTGTTTTTGATTTAAGCATTACACAACACTGTGAATGTACTTAATGACATGGAATTATACACTTAGAAATGGCTAAAATGCTAAACTTCATGTGATATATATTTTACCACAATAAAAAATGTATCAAGCTTTCTTTTAAAAAAGAGTAATATATATATGATGAGTGATATATATCATATATATATATATGATATACATAAAATATGGAGAGAGAGACATGGAATGACATTGGAATCTATATCTATATCTATCTATATATCTACCTATCTATCCATATATATGGTTATATATGGAGAGAGAGAGAGAATAAAGAATGAGTTACAAAGTATGGTGGGAATTTCCTTAGCAGTCAAGAATGTGGTAAGCTGTGGTAGACATTTGTGGCGTTGGGCCTAATGTGAGAATACCTGTTCTACTTTGGAAGGATCTCAAGATGGAAGCTGAAGGGTGGAGTTGTTCCCTCAACTGTTCTCTGAAAGTTGGAGAATTAGACCATCTGGAAAGCATCCCATAAAATGCTCATGCCCAAGACTCTAACTCTTAAGGGAGGGACCCAAAGATGCAGGTTCAGCCAGACAGGCCCTGGAAGTGAGTGGAGGCATGGCGAGTGACAAGGGAGCACTGCAGGGGCTGCACCCTCCACGAAACATGGACAGCTCTGAGGTCTTGTCTCCTCTGGTTCCTGCCCATTTTCCTGGTTTCTCCAGCCCTTCTGTGAATTCTGCAATAAAATCCTTCTAGTAAATTCCTTTTCCACTTAAGTTACTTTGTTAACTTCTGAAGTTTGTCATATGAATGGTAATACAAAGAGAAAAGATTCCATTTCTTCCATATTGACAAGTAATACTTGAAGTAAAAGTCAAAATGGAAGTTAATTTGTTTTTTAACCAAGCGAGAATTTCTTAAATTTTACCTCATTTCCACTTTACTGAGGTATAACAGACATATAAAATTATAAAATATTTAAAGTGTACATAATGGTACAGATGTATTCCCTGCGAAAGGATTCTCCCCATTGAGTTAATTAATGCATCCCCCGCCTCACATATTTATCTTTGGGTGTGAAAACATTTAAGTTTAACTCTCTTAGCAAATTTCAATGGTACAATACATTATTAACTATAGTTGTCATGTTTTACATTAGAGCCTTAACCTTAGTCATTTTGTAGCTGAGTGCTTATACCCTTTTGCCAACCTCTCCCTATTTCCTCCACCATCCCCCAGCACCTGACAACTAGTTTTCTATGAGTTTGGCTTTTTTTTTTTTTTTTTAGATTTCACATATAAATGATACCATGCAGTATTTATCTATCTCTGTCTGGCTTACTTCACTTAGTATAATGAGCCTTCACTTAGCGTAAAGCCCATCTATGTTTACAATGGCAGGATTTGCTTCCTTCTCACGGCTGAATAACATTGCCTTATATAATATATAATAAAAATACAAATAATATGAGTATTACTCTGTGAAAAATAGCATATCTTTACCCCTTCACCTGTTGGTGGACACTTTTTGTTGTCATATCTTGGCTGTTGTGAATAATGCTGGAATGAATGTAGAATGCAGATATTTTTTCGAGGTCTTGGTTTCAATTCTTTTGGATATATACCCAGAAATAGGCTTGCTGGATCATATGGTAGTTCTAGTTTTAATTTTCTGAGGAATCTCCATACTGTTTTACCTAGTTGCTGAACCAATGTACATTCCCACCAACAGTGTACAAAGGATCCCTTCTTTCCACATCTTCGTCAACACTTAGCTCTTGTCTTTTTGATAATAGCTCTTCTAACAGGTGTAAGGTGATATCTCATTGTAGGTTTGCTTTTTTTTAACTTTTAAATGTTTTTATTTAAATTCAAGTTGACATACAGTAATATTAGTTTCAGGTATACAATATAGTGTTTAAACGATTCCATACATCACCTGGTGCTCATCACAGCAGGTGCATTCCTTAAACCGCATCACCTATTTAACCCATCACTCATCCACCTGTGAGTTAGCATTTTAAAATTATTTATGTGATTGTGATACAGGTCATCCTATGAATCCCAAATACTGGTTAAAATTGTAGAATACTTTCAAGGAAATTAAATTATATAATTTTTAAGGACAAATAGTTAATAGATCAAAGGCATGATTTATTATCTCTTTTGCTTCAGAGGTGAGTATGATTTCTTAAAACATAAAAAGCATTAACCATGAAAGAAAAGACCAATAAATTCAATTACATTAAGGGGAAGAACTTTGATTCAACAAAAGTCACCATAAAGAGGATGAAAAGACAAATCACAAATCAGGAGATGTAACTTACAACATATGTAACTGACACAGAATTACTACCTGCAAATCAGTAAGATTTTATCAATAATTAATACCTACAAATCAATAATAAAAGGACAAACTGATGCAAAATGAACAAAAGGCTTGGATAGACACTTACAAAGGAAATCCAAATGGCCAGGAAATGTATAACAATGTACTCAATTTTATTGATGATCAAGAAAATGTGAGTTAAAACCACAAAGGTATGACATTACATATTCACTAAATTGGCAAAATTTAAAAGGCAGATCTACCAATATCAACTGTTGGAGTGGATATGGATCAATGGGAAATTATACCTTGCTGAGGAAGGTATAAATTGGTACAGCCATTTTCGAAATGATCTTTAGCCTTATATTGTAAACTTGAATACACTCCAGCAGTTTCCTAGGTATATTTTAGAGAAACTCTTGCATATAAATACCATATACATGCAAGGATATTCATAGCAGTGTCAGCACTATTACTTGTAATAGAAAATTATTGGAAACATCCAAATGTAGTTTTGATTTGCATTTCCCTGGTAAGTGATGTTGAGCATCGTTTCATGTACCTGTTGACTATTCACATATCTTATTTAAATTTTTTTTAATATTTATTTATTTGTGAGAGAGAGACAGAGTGTGAATGGGGGAGGATCAGAGAGAGAGGGAGACACAGAATCCGAAGCAGGCTCCAGGCTCCGAGCTGTCAGCACAGAGCCTGATGCGGGGCTCGAACGCACAAACCACGAGACCATGACCTGGGCTGAAGTCAGACACTTACCAACTGAGCCACCCAGGTGCCCCTCACATGTCTTCTTTAGAAAAATGTCTATTCAGTTCCTCTGCCCGTTTTTTAATCAGATTGTGTGGGTTTTTCTTTTGTTTTGTTGCCATTCAGTTGCATGCGTTATTTATATATTTTGGATAGTAACCCTTTATCAGATACATGACTTGCAAATATTTTCTCCCACTGAGTAGGTTGCCTTTTTATTGTGTTGATGATTTCAAGTGAGAATTTTAGCTGAATTTGTAGCCACAAATCTTCCTCTGTTGTCACAAAACCACTCAACCCTGCTAATCTTCAGTCAAGCAGAGGCTCAAATGGTTAAGAAATAGTTTTCTTTCCCATCACAATACACAAATTCCCTGGGAAAATCAGAAGGACTGACTTCATGTGCTCTGGCTTTTTTTTTTTTTTTTTTTTTTTTTGTTTGTTGGTTTGCTTGTTTGGCTGCTTCAAAGGTTTCAGTACAAACTTCCAAAGAGGAGGCTGTATTTTCCCTAAAATCCTTAATGACCAGGATGTGCACAGTAGCCACATCACTTCAGCCAACCCTAGCTCTATTCTTGGAGTCAGGCAAATGAGCCTCAAACTGAGCGGGGCCAGGCTCCAAAGGCCAAACCACAGAGTCCAGTGCTGAGAAATGATCTTATTCCCTCTCCCAGGGCTCTGGAATGGTTTCTCTTCCAGCATATAGGTAGTTCTTCCTTTATCAGCCTTGCTACAAAAGAGAGTTCTAAGGAAACTGTGGCAACAGTAAGTATGAAAATGCACCAGCCGTGGCACAGTGACTCGGCCTGCTGGTTGACCCACGTGCTATTTCCACGCACTTGCCCTTCTTCGCCTCCTGTTCTTTGACCCTGGCAATTTGTCCACATGGGTCAGAAATGGACTGTACATTGAAGTTTGTCTACACCTTAACTCTAGGACAAAATATGCTTTAAAAAAATCTATGTAGTCTGTCAGGATGGTTTCAACCAGCCTCCCAGAAGGCTGTATCAGAACCATTTAGGGTGTTTTTTTTCTCCCTCCTAAACTATGGGCATTCACTGCTTCCTCTCCCAAACACACATTTGGATAAGCACCCCCACCCCCATTTGGATAAGCACCCATTCCTCATTGACATGACCAGGGCAAATGTGTGACAGGATTTCTTCAAGATGACCAGTTCCCAGGGCTGGGATGGGCATCCAGCACACCTGCCTCCATGCCCATGTGGTTTCTAGTGCCCTCAGCACACGGTGGGAGCCAGGTGATCAGGTCCCTCCTGGCTCTGTCACCTCACCATCCCCTAGTCAGTACCTGTATTTGAGGTGTTGTGACAAATGGGGAGAAAACGGGTGGGGACATGGGGAGTGATGCAAAGTGCTGCCTAAATGTAATTTGCTATCATGATGAGTAATAGTCTTATCTGACATGAGTGCCAATGCTGCCACAGGACAGGGTCTGGAGAAGAAAGGAAGCTGTTAACCAGGGGCAAGCAAATCACATCTTGCTTTGTTTGAAAAAAAAAAAAACAAACATATTTCTAGCTATAGGAAAGAGGAAAACAAATGACAATTAAGGACATGAGTGACTTCGAGGTGAACCCGTTACTTCCTGAGAAGTTTGAAAATGCTCACTGAGGTAGAAATCCCCACAGCTTTGTGTAACAGTGGTGGCCATCGTTTTTCCAAGAGTTCGCGAGTACCAAGGATTTATATTTGATTTCCTTACTTTGTTTTCCCTCCGCCTGATTATTCTACTGGAAAAACTGTGTGGGTTATGGAGAGAAAGAGGAAAAAGACAATACCACTATGGAACAAGTTGTTACTAAGCGGAACCTGTGATATGGAGTGAGTAGACTTTAGGAAGATACATAGTAACGTTTGACCAAAGTAAAAAAAAGATTTCACTGACAAGCCCACTAGATTCTGTTAAGGGTTGGCCCTGTCTTTTGTTGACATATCACACTCTACTTTCAATGACAGTTTTATGGGCTTTTCAGAAATTAAAACAGCAATAAAAATAATTACATTAATGCCTCCACAGATGTGTTGGGGTTGTTTGATATTCTTGTAATATTTTAAGTCCTTTGCATAATCGGATTAAGCAACATGAACACACAACTCTAGAGCGAAAGGCCACTGTCATCCCAGGAAAGAGACCAGCATTAGCAAACAAATTAATTCCTGGGTAAACCAGAGAGAAAGGAGTAAGGCTTTGATCCAAGACTTAATATTTTCAAACCATCTCCCAGTTAAATTAAAGAGCTATCTCCTGAAGCAGATCAGTGGAAACCAGGCTCTACATTGCATCCCCTTCTACTGCTAAGTGTCCCATGGAAACAAACACATTCTCTTGAAGTTGCTGACCTGCCAAGTGAGAAAAAAACACATTATGTGAGTGTGGGGAGAATTGGTGCTCCAATTTGAAACAGTTTGTCATTTTTCCCCCTTCATGACCTTGGGTAAATGACTTGAGCACCTTTGAGCAGGGTGCTGCCTTTCCCACACTATAAAAATGGCTATTATGCCTATCAATCATGCAGAGGTGCCACAAGGCTTAATTTATTAGTTAATGTTTGTGTTACACTCTGCAGCTCTTAGATGGAAGGTGTTATAGAAATGCAAAGCAGCAATATATTATCTAAACATCTGCCTCCTCAAATAGCTCTCCAGAAAGTGTTCATGGCTGCAGCACAATGATTCTTCCAAAAATGGATAATTTTGTCCAGGTCTTCCTTGGTCTGTAAATTGTTTCGCCCTCCTTCCGGTGCACAGAGTGTCTATGCAGAATACACTCGAGTAGCTGTGCTTTCCGTCTCCAAAATGGCCCTGTGGGTGCTGCTCCCTTGCACCCGGGCACTGCAATTCCTTATAGGTCTCCCCGTTTCCTCCCCACAGCCGCTCTCTTTGTTCTTTACTCCAAAAAGCCATTATAATTAGGCATTTCTTTTTTCCTAATGTTAAGTTCATTTATTTATTTTGAGAGAGACAGCGTGAGCAGGAGAGGGGCAGAGGGAGAGGGAGAGAGAATCCCAAGGAGGCTCCACGCTGCTAGTGCAGAGCCATATATGGGGCTCAAACTCACAAAACTGTGAGATCATGACCTGGGCCAAAACCAAGAGTCTGATGCTGAACCGACTCAGCCACCCAGGCACCCGTAAGCATTTCTTTTGATGATTAATTTTATATATGGGCATGTTATATCTAACCCAAGGGCTTGGTGTTTTAAAATTTGGCAGTGAATGGGGCACCTGGGTGCCTCAGTCAGTTAAGCCTCCAACTCTTGATTTCAGCTCAGGTCATGATCTGACGGTTTGGGAGACTGAGGCCTGCATTGGCCCTGCACTGACAAGGCAGAGCCTGCTTGGGAATAATCTCTCTCTCTGCCCCTTCCCTGCCGGTGTTCTCTCTGTGTCTCTCAAAATAAATAAATAAACTTAAAAAATAAAATAAAATAATAAAACTTGGCAATGAAACCAAGAGAAATCACTTAAAAGATTCTTGAAAATAAAAGAAGAAAATGCAAAAAAAAAAAAAAACAAAAAAAAACTAGTCCAAGCTTGAACATGTTTCGATGAGACTTAATTAATGGCTACATTGCTAAAGATTATATTGGAGATTATTTCTGCTAATATTAATACTGTCCATAATTTTGTTAAACTCTGTGCCCTACCCTAAAGCAAGTGGATATTTATTCCTATATAAATTCCATAGTTCCACGTGTATGCTTGGATTTGGGTAACTCCTTTCCCAAACACAACTAGAGAAAGACAACAAATAATAAATGATCTCAACATACTGTATTCAAAGGTCTTCCTCTTCCCACATTTTTACTTCCATTTCAATTTTGAGAGTATTTTTTTCTTTGCGTATTATTCCTCAACCCTATTGTTTATGGTTATAGGAATGTCTTCATATGTACCTGGGATTTGTTTTAATCAGGTTTCCTGAGATGACAGACATGGAGACAATGGACTTGGAAAGAGTTTGTTACTTACAAGGCCCAAGAGGAGGGGGCATGCAGCTCCATGCAGGGCCACCAGGGGAAGCACCGGGCAAGGCAGGAAGCAGAAAGAGCGACCAGAAAAGTGTGGCCCAGGGACTCTGTTGTGGTTCCTGGTGGAAGGACTGGGTGAGGCAGGGTAGGCAAGTTTGAACAAAGGCAGGCTCTGGGCTATGAGTGGTCTCCACTTGCCTAGTACTTGGCCCTGGGGTGGTTTGGGGCAGGGGAAATATGGGCTTGGTGTGTGAGGTTTTGATAAAGGAGGTAGATGGGAATATGGATTTCGGATTAGTTGGTTGGTGTGTGAAAGGTGTGCTCACAGGCAAGTTGTTTGCTACCCCAGCTCTGGAAGGGCAGTCTCTCCCCATGTTCATGTGGTCCCCAAGATGTCAAACATCATGAAATATAAAAAATAAAAAATAAAAAAAAACATGATTAACACAGGGAGATCTTGCCTGGCATCTTCCAAGAAAATCTTTAAGAATTTGGCTATACAAGTCTCTCACCTTTTGTTTGGTGATAAAACATATGCTTTATACAGAGAAAAGTTGTGGAAATAATCATGAAAACAGCTACCATTGATGAGTACTTACTATATCTAGCAACTGGTGAAACACTATATGTACTATGTCATTTGAAGTATTAAACTCTAAGAATGCCAACATGAAAAAGAAAAGTTTAAGTTACCTTTTTGTCCTTATTTATCTGTTGTTTCATGGTAAAGCATCTCAAGGTAGGGTTTACAAGAGGTTGACCCAGAGGGCTTTGAAAGAGATAAATCAGCATGTTCTTCCTTCTTAACAGAGATGAGTCAGCCTGTCAACACTCATTTGTGGTGTTGTAAAGCTGCTCACTTAAGTGCATAACCTGCCATGCTTGGTGTTAATTGGCTGTTTGAATTAACTCTAGCATTACTTGGAAGCTCAGCTCTGACGCATGGCTCCAATTGAAAGTCTCTCCATCTGTAATGTCCTCAGTTTGTGGGTAAGCGTTCTTAACCTGGCATAAAACAGACAGTTATCACCTGGCATAGGTACCATCACTGCCCAAACCATACCCTTAGCCAGTATTGTTTTGTCTGAGCAAGAATGCAACCTCAAAATCTCTGTCAACACAGTTCTCTAGGAATTCACAACCAATTTTTAGAATTTAGTTTTTAGAGTTGTAGATTGAAAGGTAATCAATAAATTAGTTTATTGACTATAGAAAATCAGAGACATAATTTAATACTTCTATATTTATAATGAATCTTTGTCTTACAAAATGTGTAATGTAGGTTCCTGCTAACCCAGAAAGCTAGGTTAACCCTAAAGTGACCGGTTCTAGGTTGAGCCAATCACAGTCCTTGCTGGGTCTCTTCTGCTGGGGTGTCAGATGAGATTGTTTCTACTGGAGATGCTAGGTCAGGAGGGTATAAGGAAGGCGCTCGTGGTGGAAGACATCATGTGAGCTCAGCCAAGAGATGGAGAGAGAGACACACAGAGACAGAGACCTTGGGTCCAAGCAAGATGGACCACTGAACTTCCTAGGCATGCACGAGAGCCAATAAATTTATTTTTCTGTCCCCGTAGGCTAGTTTAAAGTTGAACTTGTAACCAACAGACTTCTAACTAATAGAAGAACATTTAAAAAAATATATCGAAGGTATATTTTTACTCTATAGAGCTATTTTCTAAAGTTCCAACAGTTGGACACATGCTTAATATTGAGGAGATACATGATTCATATAAGGGGATAATATTTGCTGAGCTTACCATGTGCTAGGTATCGTTCTAGGCACTTAGCATGTAGTGAATCATTTCATTCTCATAAAATCATTGGAGGTGGGTATTACTAGCATTATTATACAGATGCGGAAACCCCCACACTGAACACTTGTCCAAGGTCACAGAGCCTATATTTGAATCAGGCAGAGTCTGTGCTCTTAGCCACTAAGCCAGTACTTAGAGCCTGGTTCTCTCCTCTCAATGGGAAAGTCTTTCATAATTATGTCTAATAACAAAAGAGAACAGGCACAGTATCCTTTCTCCTTTCCATGCCTCATATGCCTCCCTGGACCCTGAGTGCTGTTCTAACTTCCAAAGATGAGCAAGAGAGTCTGGTCCCCCTTTGTAGGGGTGCTGACGGCTCTGACTCTATCGTTGGCTCGCCATCTTCTTCACGCCTGCGCAGTGACCTCCCTCGGAGCTACGTGTTCCAGGCCCTAAGAGGTTAATGTAAGCCCTGATCACAATGAGAGAAGGCTTGTTCTGATCTTCCCTAAAGTGGCGCACAGAAGGGCCCACTGTAGATAACGAGTAGAGATCCTCTGGAGCACAGATGGCGCCACTTTAAATAACTATGCTGTGACCTCACCACTGTGCCCCTCCCTCTATAAAAGCTGGGGGTAAGGCCCTGGCAGGGTGGAGAGTAGTCGTGCGGTCTTTGGATTGTTTGCCTGCTGGATTCTTCTTGTCAGTAAGTTACCCTGGACAAAACTGTAAACACTATGGAGTGGCTTGTGTCGTTTTGGTCTTAAAGTGCCTTGTTAGCCTGGAGGTTCATTACTGACTCTCTTGTACCTTCTAAAACCTTTGCTATGAGAATCGCTGCCCTTTAGATTTGGGAAGAACATTTCAGAAGAAATTCTACCCATAAGCCTCAGCCTAAACAGGCATACCCATCCTTTCATAAGTACGTAAGGGTCTTGGAAAATGTTACTAAACCAGTGATGAAAATACACAGGTGAACCTTGGCAGTATGCAATAGAGGTAAATATATCCAAGAAAGCCAAATGTTATGAGAAAGGTTATTCCTACTGCTCAGGGACTGGCATTGAAAGCAGGAAAATCTGTGCGTAGCAGGGTGCAGTCACTGGGCTTACATTTTCGTTGATTGCAGGGAAGATTCCTCTCCAAGTTCAAGTTCTCGCTGCCCTCTGTCCCAGGCCCCAGTAGAATTGTCCAATCCGCTTTTGGCACTTAGTTACTTGATTACCTGCTGAAATCCTGCAATTGCTACAGCTGTTGCTATTTTCGCTCCTAGAATTTATGAGCAGGGGAGCATCTCCCTCGCATCTGCTTTGGCTGTTGCTTTTGAAACGAGCGGTAGCGCTGACGGGGAGGGCATGCAGCCCCAAGAGCTCTGGGGCGGGGGGGGGGGGGGGGGGGGGGGGCTGAGGACCGCTAAGAGAAAGAGCAACTCTTAACTTTGGAATTAGAATAGTAGCAACATTAAGTATACACATCTTTTTCCCTGAGGAATGCCAAGTGTTTTTCAAGAGCATGAACATTAAAATAGTGGCTCGGTTTGTAACATCTAGATGCTCTGCAGTGCGGTGACAAGAGGTTTGCTTTTCAAATGGAGGGGTAATGTACGGAGAGAATACAATTATCTTTAAAGGAACTTGTTAGCTCAGGGGGATCTTCTTTTCAGATGCTTCATAGGTAACAGGGGAGACAGAGGGCTGGGAGAGAGGGATGCAGAGAGAAAATAAGGTGGTACTATTTCTATAAGCATTTCTGCACACTTTTCTTAATGGGCCCTGACCTACACTCTGGTTTCCTCAAGGTCGAAGATAAAATTGATTTTTAGCCAAGGAGCAAGCCCGCCAGACACCTTTATGAGTCCTCAATTCTATGTGGGCTCTGATTTGGAGAAGGCTGTTCTCCTGCTTCCCTGGGCATTGTCTGGCCTCGGGAAATGGCCAATTGCAAAGAAAGTTCACTAAGGATAATAAGCTATTTTCCATAAAGTCAGGTACTTGGGATTAGTTGGGGCCATTGGCTCTTTATGCACAAGTGCCTAGAGTTACTGACTAGCGAACCTCAGAGCAAAACTGAGCGTCTGTCCTGCCTGAGCAGCAGAGCCCGGACCGTCTCTCCATTTCCATGTACAACACCGTCTTCAGAAGACGCGGGGAGAGGATGCATCCCCCAGAATAAATTCTAGTCAATTCCAAGTGAGTCTCAAGCCCCATTAAAATAAAGTTGAATTAACAAATCACTGCTGTATGGCACATTTAAAGTAGAACCGTTAAATGCCATGAGTTCGTGTTTTTGTGAAGAAAGATCATTTGAAAGTAAAAGGAGAGGGGGAAAAAAGAACAATTTTGGTACGTGGTTGTCAAAGCTTGAGGAACGTTAACTTTTTGAGCAGAGGAGAATTTTTTAGGGCCCTACAATAGAAATTAAACAAAAGCTGCATGGTTGAACCCCACTCTTGTTCGGTGGCCTCAAATACAGGCTTGGGACTCTTGCTCCTACGCAGGATCCTGCAGCAGACTAATGCTCTCAACAAGAATAACTAGAAAGGCCATAAAGTGAAATGAAACGTAAGATACAATTTAAAAATTCTGTTAAAAGGCGTAAGAGGGCAGCTGATGCCCATCCGCAACTAGGCAGGTCTATACTTAGATTTATAGGATCACAGAGAGGTGAGCTATTGATTTCCAGGTTCCTTTACCCTGAGACATTTGCAGATTGGGGAGCTAGAGTCAGAGCCTGAGAGTCTCGTCTTGGCACGGAAGACGGTAGAGAAACCAGTCTTGACAGTCTTCTAGGGTTTGAGAGACCAAGTTAGTAGAGGGTAGCAAATCACTAGCCACGAGCATGAGGATGCTAGGAGAATCCATTAGCATGTTCCATGGAAGGAATGGAGAACAGTGATGAATTCTGTATGAAGGCAAAGTAGAGGTCAGATAAGAGAGCTTCCACTGAAAGTTAGGATGAGGAACACCTTTCTTTAGCAAAGGTTAAGTGTTCCAGAGTATTTACACGTGATACTTAACTGTTATACAAGTTAAGCTACCTTAAAGTATTGGTTAAAATTTTATTATAAAGAGTGAATTATAGGGGCGCCTGGGTGGCTCAGTCGGTTAAGCGTCCGACTTCAGCTCAGGTCACAATCTCACGGTCCGTGAGTTCGAGCCCCGCGTCGGGCTCTGGGCCAATGGCTCAGAGCCTGGAGCCTGCTTCTGATTCTGTGTCTCCCTCTCTCTCTGCCTCTCCCCTGTTCATGCTCTGTCTCTCTCTGTCTCAAAAATAAATAAACGTTAAAAAAAAAAAGAATGAATTATATATATATATATATATATATATATATATATATATATAATCTCACCAGTGCATGTAGATATATAGTAATATATACATAGTTAAATATTTAATTTGTTTTCAATTAACATACTTAACATAAATGATATTTCTACCATGTTCAGTCTCTTTGAAGTTGAAAGCTTTCCTTCACTGTCTTCATGCGTCACTTTCAGAGGAAAAGAAAGGGTTTGATGGACAGAATCTGATTCTGTTTGGGTTATCTGAAGCTCTAAACTAATGGATTGCAAATTGCCTTGTAGGATGTGGCATGTTAGGCCATTGGTGAAATGCAAGCTCCTGGGAAATCAAGCTGATGCTGTGAGTATAATGTACACAGGATACCAACAACTTTCATTCTCCATGAGTACAATTGTTGCTGTTTCCTTTTAAATTCAGGTTTGCAACAAGAACGTAGCTCAGGTCTATCGCTTGGTGCCTGCCTACACTTATATATTATGCAAGACATAATGCTACGAGTGGCTTTGTATTTATTAGGCAATTTTTGTCTGACACATTTATAAGAATGGCTCTCATTGTTAGATATTGTTAGTGATCTAACTTGGAGAACATTTTCTATTCTCTTTCAAGCTTCTGGTTTGGATTAAAGAGTATTAAGATGGAAGTTGAGCTATGAGTCAGGTTTTTTTTTTTTTCCCCCAATGAAGCAGAAAGATTGATAAGGCTGATAGGACGATAACTGTTTTCCATAATCCTAGATTTTATCATTTTTTCTCATTTGAGTAATTTTACCCATTTAAGCTTTTTAAACTTATGCCACTAAAATATTGCTTTTACCCACTTACGTATTAGGGATCTGAATGAGAAGTCATCTGATTTTTTGAAAGTGTTCTACACTATCTACACTTTGAAAGCCATTGGTTTAGTCCAATTTTTAATTTTTTTTAATGTTTTATTTATTTTTGAGACAGGGAGAGACAGAGCATGAACAGGGGAGGGTCAGAGAAAGAGGGAGACACAGAATCCGAAACAGGCTCCAGGCTCCCAGCTGTCAGCACAGAGCCCAACACGGGGCTCGAACTCACGGACTGCGAGATCGTGACCTGAGCCCAAGTCGGCCGCTTAACCGACTGAGCTACCCAGGCTAGTCCAATTTTTTTAAAAGTTTTGATTGTAATGAGAACACTTTACGTGAGATCTATCCTCTTAACGAATTTAAGTATATATTATTGTTGGCCATACTTAAAATGTTGTACAGCCCTCTAGAGCTTTTTACTTGAGTCTGGTTGACACACAATGTTACGTTAGTGTCAGGTGTACAACACAGTGATTCAACAAGCTTATGCATCAGGCTATGCTCACAGCAAGTGTAGCTACCATCTGTCCCCACATATCGCTATTACAGTATCACGGACTGTATTCCCTATGCTGTGCCTTTTGTTCCCATGATTTATTCATTCCGTACATGGAAGCCTGAAACTCCCACTCTCTTTACCCATTTTGCCCAAATCTCTATCCCTTTGCCCTCTGGCAACCATCAGTTTGTTCTCTGTATTTATAGGTCTGATTCTAACTTTTTGTTGATTTTGTTTAGATTCCACTTATGGGTGAAATCACATGGTATTTGTCTTTCTCAGCCTGACTTATTTCACTTAGCATAATACCCTCTAGGTCCTTCCGTGGTGCCTCAAATGGCATAATCTCACCTCACCTTTTAAATGGCTACATAATATCTACCCCCCCCACCCCTGTGTGTATGTGTATGCATGTATGTGTACCACATCTTATCCATTCATATATTGATGGACATTTGGGTTGGCTATCATGAATAACAGTAAACAACATAAGGGTAACAATTACCTGCAGTAAACAAACAATTACCTGCAGTAAACAAACATAAGGGTGCATATAAATTTTTGAATTAGTGGCTTTTTTTTTCCTTTGGGTTAATATCCAGTAGTGGAATTGGATCCTATGATATTCTATTCAATTTTTTGAGGAACCCCCATATTGTTTTCCACAGTGGTTATACCAACTTATATTCTCACCAACAATGCAAAAGGGTACCTTCCCCCCCACCCCCCACATCCTTGCCAACACTGGTTATTTCTTTTTTTTTCCCCATTCTAATAGATGTGAGGTGATATCTCCTTGTGGTTTTGATTTGCATTTCCCTGATGATGAGTGATGTTGAACATCATGAAGTGTCTGTTGGCCATCTGTAGGTCTTATTTGGAAAAATGCTCACTTCCTCTGCCCATTTTTTCACTGGATGTTTTTTGTTTTTGTTTTTTATTTTGGTGGTGTTGTATAGTTCCTTATATATTTTAGATATTAACCCCTTATCAGATGTATCATTTGCAAATATCTTCTCCTATTCTGTAGGTTGTCTTTTTGTTTTGTTGATGGTTTCGTTCGCTGTGCAAAAGCTTTGTAGTGCCAATAGTTTGCTTTTTGCTTGTTTCCTTTGCCTTAGGAGACTTACGTAGAAGAAAAATGTCTTTACGGCTGATGTCAGAGCAATTATTTCCTGTGTTCTAAGATTTTTACGATGTCAGGGCTTTAATCTGTTTAGAGTCTCTTTTTGTGTATGGTGTTAAAAGGTGGTAGAGCTTATTCATCTATTCATCCTATTTAACAAAAATATCATGCCTGTTGGTTAATAACCCCCCCATATCTGCCTCCCTCCTTATCCCTTAGTAACCACCATTCCAATCTTTGATTTTATAAATTTGACTAGTTTTGATACTTCATATAAGTGGAATCACGTAGTGTTTGTCTTTCTGGATCAAGCTTATTTCACAGCATAATGTCCTCAAGGTCCATCCATGTTGTCACATATTACAGCATTTCCTTCTGTTTTAAGGCTAAATATTATTTTGTATACATATGCCACATTATCTATTCATCTGTCAGGGGACATTTGGGTTGTTTCCACATCTTAGCTATTGAGAATAGTGCTGCAATAAATGGGAGTGCTAATATCCATTGAAGATTCCGATTTCACTTCTTTTGGATGTAAACCTAGAAGAGGGATTGCTGAGTCACATAGTAGTTCTATTTTTAATTTTTTGAGGAACTTTCTGTTTTCCATCTGTGCCATTTTGCATTCCCACCAACAGTGTGCAAAGGTTCTCGTTTCTCTACATCCTTGCTGACACCTCTGTTTTTTTTTTGTTTTTGTTTTGTTTTGATAATAGTCATTCTGACAGGTGTGACATGATATCTCACTGTGTTTTTAGGTTTGCAAATTCTAGTTAACATGCGGTATAATCTTAGTTTCAGGTGTACGACATGGTGATTCAGTGCTTCCATACAACAGCTGGTGGTCATCACAACAAGTGCACTCCTTAATCCCCATCACCTGTTTCACCCATCTCCCCACCCACCTCCCTTCTGGCAACCATCTGTTTGTTCTCTATAGTTAAGGGTCTGTTTCTTGGTTTGCCTCCCTCTCTCTTTTCCCCCTTTGTTTGTTTTGTTTGTTAAATTCCACATGAGCGAAGTCATATGGGATTTGTCTTTCTCTGACTAATTTCACTTAGCACAATACTCTCTAGCTCCGTCCATGTCATTGCAAACAGCAAGATTTCATTCTTTTTTATGGCTGAGTAATATTCCATCACATATATACCACATCTTCTTTATACATTATCAGTCAGTGGACACTTGGGCTGTTCCTATTTCCATAATTTGGCTGTTATAGATAATGCTGCTATAAACATCAGGGTGAATGTATCCCTTTGAATTAGTATTTTTGTATTTTGAGGGTAAATACCTAGTAGTGGAATTACTGGGTTATAGGATAGTTCTATTTTTAACTTTTTGAGGAACCTCCATACTGTTTTCCACAGTAGCTGAACCAGTTTGCATTCCCACCAACAGTGGAAGAGGGTTCCTCTTACTCCACATCCTTGCCAACACCTGTTGTTTCTTGTGTTGTTGATTTTAGCCATTCTGGCAAGTGTGAGGTGATATCTCATTGTGGTTTTGATTTGTATTTCCCTGATGATTGTGGGGATTTTTTTGTTTGGTTTTTTAATGTTTATTTTGAGAGTGAGAGTGCACGTGCATGGATAAGGGGCAGGGAGAGAGGAGAGAGAATCCCAGGCAGGCTTCACCCACTTTCAGCGCAGAGCCCAAAGTGGGCTCAATCCCATAAACCATGAGATCATCACTTGAGCCAAAATGAGGTGTGGCATGCTTAACCAACTGAGCCACTCAGGTGCCCCTGATTGTGGTTTTGGTTAGCATTTTTTTGATTAGTGATGAACATTTTTTCATATACCTGTTGGCCATCTGTATGTCATCTTTGGAGAAATGTCTGTTCAAGCTCCTCAAGTCTTCAACCCATTTTAAAATTAGGTTATTAGTTTTTTCTCATGGAGTTGTATGATCAAATACATGGTTTGCAAATATTCTCTCATTCTATAGGTTGCTTCTTCATTCCATCATTTCCTTTGCTGTGCAGAAGCTTTTCAGTTTGAGGCAGTTCCACTTGTCTATTTGTTGCCTGTGCTTTTGGGGCCATATCTATAAAATCATTATCAAAACCAATATTATGAAGTTTATTCCCTATGGTTGCTTCTGAAAATTTTTACAGTTTCAGGTCTTTCATTTAAGTCTTTAACCAGTTTGAGTTGATTTTTGTGTGTATAGAGTAAGTTACAGGTCCAACTTCACTCTTTTACATGTAAAATGGTCCAGTTTTCCCAACACCATGTAGTTGAAAAGACTATCCTTTCCCTATTGTGTTTTCTTAAACCCTTGTTGAAATACCTTGATCATGTATATATGGATTTATTTCTGGGCTCTCTTATGTTCCATTGGTTTATATGTCTTTTTATGCAAGTACCATACTATTTTAATTATTAAAACTCTGTGATATAGTTTGAAATCTTAAAGTGTTCTGCTTCCAGTTTTCTTCTTAGAATTGGCTATTCATAGTCATCTGTGGTTCCTTATGAACTTATGGTTCCTTATGAACTGTTCTTTTCATATTGCCTTTTCTTTTTTTCTTTTTCTTTTTCTTTTTTTTTTTTTGCCTTTTCTATTTCTGTAAAAAAATGTTTTTGGAATTTTGATAGGGATTGTGTTGAATCTGTAGATTGCTTTGATTAGTCTTCTAATCCATGAACATCCATATTAAGTCTTCTAATCCATGAACATAACTTGTCTTTCCATTTGTGTCTTGTTTATTTTCTTTCATGAATGTTTTTAATTTTCAGTATAAAAATCTTTCAAGCGCTCCTGGGTGGCTCAGTCGGTTAAGCATCCAACTCTTGATTTTTAGCTCAGGTCCTGATCTCACAAACCAGGAGACTGAGCCCTGTGTCTAGCTCTGCACTGACAGCGAGGAGTCTGGTTGGGATATTCTCTCTCTCTCTCTCTCTCTCTCTCTCTCTCTCTGTCTCTGCTTCTCCCCCACTCATGCTCACTTGCTCGCTCTCTCAAAATAAATAAACTTAAAAAAAACTTTGGCTCCTTAGTTTATTCCTAAGTATTTTATTCTTTTGCTACTATTATGAATGGGATTGTTTTTCTAATTTCCTTCCCAGATAGTTCATTTTTAGTATATAAAAACATGACTGAATTTTTTTTGGGGGGGGGGGGAGTAAAGGCTTTTTAAAATTTATTTTAATTTAATTTTTTAAAGTTTTTATTTTAATTTTAGATAACCTACAGTGTCATATTAGTTTCAGATGTACAATATAGTGATTCAGTAATTCCATATAACACGTGGTGCTCCTCACAAGTGCACTCCTTCATCCCCATCACCTATTTCACCCATCCCCCTACCTCTACTTTGGTACCATCAGTTCTCTATAGTTAAGAGTCTGTTTCTTGGTTTGCCACTCTTTTTTCCCTTTGCTCATTTGTTTCTTAAATTCTGTGTGAGCAAAATTATATGGTATTTATCTTTCTCTAACTGACTTATTCTGCTTAGCATAATATTTTCTAGCTCCATCCATGTCATTGCAAATGGCAAGATTTCATTCACACACACACACACACACACACACACACACACACACACACACCACAGCTTCTTTATCCATTCATCAGTCAATGGACACTTGGGCTGTTTCCATAATTTGGCTATTGTTGCTAATGCTGCAGTGAACATAAGAGTATGTATATCCCTTTGATTTTGTATTTTTGTATTGGGGGGTGGTAAATACCTAGTAGTGCAATTGCTAGATCATACCATGGTTCTATATTTATGAGGAAACTCCATCCATAGTGTTCTCCACAGTGGCTGCAAAAGTTTCTATTCCTATCGTTTAGTGCACAAGTGTTCCTTTTTCTCCACATTCTCCCCAACACCTGATGGTTTTTTCTGTTGTTGATTTTAACCATTTTAACAGGTGTGAAGTGATATCTTCATGTAATTTTGATTTATATTTCCCTGATGGTGAGTGATGATGAGCATCTTTTCATGTGATGGTTGGCCACCTGGATATCGTCTTGGGAGAAATGTCTATTCATTTCTTCCCAATTTTCAATTTGATCAGTTTTTGAGTGTTGAGTTTTATAAGTTCTCAATATATTTTAGATACAAACCCTTTATCACATAATGTCATTTGCAGATATCTTCACCCATTTTGTTGGTTGCCTTTCAGTTTTGTTGATTGTTTTCTTCATTGTGCAGAAGTTTTTTTATTTTGATGTAGTCGCATCAATGTATTTTTGCTTTTGTTTCCCTTGCCTCTGAGGACCTATCTAGAAAAAAGTTATTACTGCTGATGTCAGAGAAATTACTGCCTGAGCTCTCTTCAAGGCCTTTTTGATTTTCAGGTCTCATATTTAGGTCTTTAATCCATTTTGAATTTATTTTGTGTGTGGTGTAAGGAAGTGGTCTGCTTTCATTGTTTTTCATGTTGCTATCCAGTTTTCCTAACACCAACAACACCAATTTTGAAGAGACCATCTGTTTCCCATTGAATATTCTTTCCTTCTTTGTCAAAGATTAATGACCATATAATAGTGGGTTCATCTCTGGGCTTTCTATTCCATTCATCTGTGTGTCTATTTTTGTGCTAATACCATACTGTTTTGATCACTACGGCTTTGTGTTACAACTTAAAGTCTGCAATTGTGATTGCTTTTTGCTTTGCTTTTCTTTAAGATTACTTTGGATATTCAGAATCTTGTGGTTCCATACCAATCATACAATTTCTCTAGCTCTGTGAAAAATGCTGTTGGTATTTTGATAGGGATTGCATTAAATGTGTAGTTTGCTCTGGGTAGTATAGACATTTTAACAGTATTCTTCCAACCCATGAGGATGGAATGTCTTTCCATTTCTTTGTGTTGTCTTCAATTTCTTTCATCGGTGTTTTATAGTTTTCATAGTTTTCAGAGTACAGATCTTTCGTCTCTTTAGTTAGGTTTATTCCTAGGTATCTTATGGTTTGGTGCAATTGTAAATGGATTGTTGTAAATGGATTCCTTCTCTTATTGATGTATAGAAATGTAACAGATTTCTGTACATGGGTTTTGTATCCTGTGACTTTACTGAATTCGTGTATCAATTCTAGCAGGTTTTTGGTGGATTCTTTCAAGGTACCTATATAGAGTATTATGCCATCTGCAAATAGTGAAAGTTTTACTTCTTGCTGATTTGGATGCCTTTTGCTTTTTTTAATGTTTATTTTTGTGAGAGAGAGGGAGAGAGAGAAGAGAAGAGAGAGGGGGAGAGAGAATCCTAAGCAGACTGTGCTGTGTCAGTGCAGAGCCTGATACAGGGCTCCATCTCCTGGTTCATGAGATCATGTCCTGAGCTGAAATCAAGAGTCAGATGCTTAACCAAATGAGTCACCCAGGCACCCCAAGGATACCTTTTTGTTTTCTTTTTGTTGTCTGATTGCTGTGGCTAGGACTTCCATACTATATTGAATAAAAGTGGTGAGAGTGGACAACCCTATCTTATTCCTGACCTGAGGGGAAAAGCTCTGTTCTTCCCCACTCAAGATATTAGCTGTGGGTTTTTCACATACGGTATTTATTATATTGAGATATGTTCACTCTAAACCTATTGTTGAGGGCTTTTTAAATCATGAATGGATTTTTTACATTGTCAAATGTTTTTTTTCTGCATCTATTCAAATGATCATATGGTTCTTATTCTTTTTTTTATTATTAATGTGTTATATCACATTGACTTGCAAATATTGAACCACCCTTGCAGCCCAGGAATAAATCCCACTTGATCTTGATGAATGATTTCTTTATTGGTAGATTAGTTTTGCTAGTATTTTGTTGAGAAATTTTGCATCTATGTCCATCAGAGATACTGGCCCGAAGCTATTCTTTTTGTGGTGTCTTTATCTGGTTTTGGTATGAGGGCAATAATGCTGGCCTCATGGAGTGAATTTGAAGGATTCATAGAATGAAGTTTTCCTTTTCTATTTTTTTGGAATAGTTTGAGAAGAATGGATATTCACTTTTCTTTAAATGTTTGGTAGAATTTGCCTATGAAGCCATCTGGTCCTAGACTTTTGTTTTTGGGAGTTTATGATTGCTGATTCAATTACTTTGCTGGTTGTCAGTCTGCTCAGGTTTTTTATTTCTTTCTGTTTCAGTTTTGGCAGGTTATATGTTTCTAGGAATTTATCTATTTCTTCTAGGTTGTCCAATTTGTTGGCATATAGTTTTTCATAAGTCTCATTATTTGTATCTGTGAAGTTGGTTGTTAATTCTGCTCTCTCATTTATGATTTTTATTTATTTGAGTCCTTTCTCTTTTTGATAAGTCTGACTAGAGGTTTATCAATTTTTTCAAAGAACCAGTTCCTGGTTTCATTGTTGTATTGTTTCTATATAACTTATTTCTGCTGTAATCTTTATTATTTCCTTCCTTCTGCTGGTTTGGGGTTTTGTTTGTTCTTTTTCTAGCTCCTTTAGGTTTAAGGTCAGATTGTTTGAGATTTTTCTTCTTAATGTAGGCCTGTATTGCTATAAACTTCCATCATAGGACCACTTCTGCATCATCCCAAAGGATTTGGACTGTTTTTTTCATTTCCAATTGTTTTCATGTAATTTTTTATTTCTGCTTCTATTTCCTGGTCGATACATTCATTGTTTACTAGCAAGTTGTTTAACCTCTGTGTATTTATGTTCTTTTCAGATTTTTTTCTTGTGGCTGATTTCTAGTTTTATAACCTGATAGGTGCATGGTATAACGTCAATCTTTTTTTTTTTTTGTTAAGGCCTGTTTTGTGACATAATATGTGATCTATTCTGGAGAATGTTCCATGTACACTTGAAAAGAATGTGTATTCTGCTCTTTTAGGATGGAATGTTCAGAAAAATCTGTTAATACATCCATCTCGTCCAGTGTGTCATTCAAAGCCATTGTTTCCTAGTTGATTTTTCTGTTTAGACGATCTTTCCATTGATGTACATGGGGTGTTAAATTCCCCTACTATTATATTATTATTGATTAGTTTCTTTATGTTTATTATTAACTGTTTTAGGTGTTTGGGTGCTTTCATGTTGGGTGCATAAATTATTATAGTTGTTGTATCTTCTTGCTGGATTGTTCCCTTTATTATTATATAGTGTCCTTCTTTGTTTCTTGTTACAGTCTTTGTTTTAAAGCGTAGTTTGTCCAATATAAGCATTGGGACTCCAGCTTTATTTTGACCTCCATTAGCATGTTAGATGCTTCTCCATCCTAACTTTCAATTTCCAGGTATCTTTAGGTATAAGATGAGTCTCTTGCAGGCAGCATAAAGATGGGTCTTTTTAAAAACTCCATTCTGCTACTGTCTTTTGCAGCATTTAGTTCATTTACATTCAAAATAATTATTGATAGGTATTGTACTTATTGCTGTTTTTAAAAATTTGTTTTCTGGTTTTTTTTTTTTGTCTTTGTTCTCTTGCCTTTGCTTTGTGTTGAGTATTTATAGTGTTTTGTTTGGATTTATTTCTCTTTATTTTTTGTGTGGCTACCATAGGTTTTGGGTTTGTGTTTACCATGAAGTTCGTAAATAGCGGTTTGTATTTATTGGTCCTTTAGGTTCAGACACATTTCAATAACCACAACAAAAACAAAAAAAAAGAACAGAAAAATAAAAAATTTACTTTTCCTTACCCCTTTTTTACTCTCTTCTCCAAAGTTGATGTATTTGTGTTCATATTTTACATCTTTTTGTTCATAGTTTTCTTATGTCTAATTATGGCTATTTCTTTTCTACTTTAAAGAAGTCCCTTTAACATTTCTTGTAAGGCTGGGTTAGTGGTGATAAAGTCCTTTATCTTTTGTTTGTCTGGGAAACTATCTCTCTTTCAAATATGAATGAAACCTTGGTAGAGTATTCTTGGTTGCAGGTTTTTCCCTTTTAGCACTTTGACTATATTATGCAACTTGCTTCTTGCTGGCCAAGTTTCTGCTGAAAAATAAGCTGATAGCCTTATAGGTTTTCCCTGGTAGGTCACTTTCTTCCTTGTTGCTTTAAAGAGTCTTTAACCTTTTGATGTTATAATTATTCTGTGCCTGCTTGGGGTCATCTTGTCTTGAACTCTGCTTCTTGGATTTGGGATATCTATTTCCTTCCTTAAGTTAGAGAAGTTTTCAGTTATTATTTCTTCAAATAAGTTTTCTACACATTTCTCTCTTCTTCTTCTGGGACCCCCACCAGTGCTAGACTTGATGTTTTCTAAGAGATCTCTTAATTTATCTTCATTAAAAAAATTATTTTCTCTTTTTGCTGTTCAGCTTGTGTGTTTTCCAATATCTTGTCTTCCAGATCACTGAGTACTCCTGCTTCTGCTAATCTACTGTTGTTTCCCTTTAGTGTGTTTTTTATTTTCAGTTATTGTATTCTTCAACCCTGGTTCTTTTTAATATTTTCTCTTTATTGAAAGCCTCAGAGTTCATACGTCTTTTCTCTCAAGTCTAGTGAGTATCTTTATGATCATTATTTTAAATTCTTTATCAGGTATATTGCTTATCTGTTAGTTCTTTTGACGTTTTGTCTTGTTTCTTTTGGAGTATATTCCTCTGTCTCCCTATTTTGCTTAACTTTCTGTGTTTATTTCTATAGATTAGGTGGAACCTATGGCTTGTTTTCTGTGCCTCAGCACCACAGGGCAGCTGCCATGGGCTTGTGGACTTATGGACCCTGGGCTCACTGAGGCTGCAAGCGTTCTGTGAGCCAGACCCTGCTCAGGTCTGAGCTTTTAAGGGGGAGAGGGGAGAGTGTTCCCACTGCTGCTTGGCCCTTTTAAACCCCGGCCTGTTTTTCTATATCCCAGAGTGAGGGGTTGGTGTGGACTTGCATACCCTAGGCTTGCTGAGGTCATGAGCTTACTGAGACAACCAGACAACATGCTCATTATGGTGTGTAGACCCTGTTCTGGTCTGGACTTTTATGGTGGGGGGGGGGGGCGGGGGGAACATAAACTGTGTCATTCTCTAGTTCCTCTGACCTGGAGAGCATTCCTGCAGCTCCTCTGCCACTTGACACAGCTCTAGTGTTGTTTCCTTTATGTACTAGTTACTCCTTTAAGCTATGGCTTTCTTTCTGTGCCTAAGGACAGAGGGATCTGTTCCTAGTTCCTCAGTACTATCACTGCCATTCACAGTGGTGGGGGTTCCCTTTGTTACTGTGTCTCTGTCTCTCTTGCCATTCTCTTGCTGTTCTATCTTTGGTTGTTCAGAAGCTGTTCAGTCAGAGTTCAGTTATTCAGGAGGAATTGTTCTATTAATAGGTGTAATTTGGTGTGTTCCATGGAGGAGATGAGTTCAGAGTCTTCCTACATTGCTCTTGAACAGGAACTCCCAAAACACAAGTGATTTTTGTATGTTGACTTGGTATCCTACAACTTTACTGAATTCACTTATTAGCTTCATTAGTTATAATAGTTTTTTAATGGATTCTTGTGGTTTTCTGTATATAAAATGTCATCTGCAAACAGATCATTTTACTTCCTTTCCAATTTGCATTATGTCTTTTTCTTGTCTAATTGCTCTATCACTTCTAGTACTGTGTTAAGCAGAAGTGGTAAGAGTGAGCATCCTTGCCTTATTCCTGATTTTAGAGGAAAAACTTTCAATTTTTCATCAGTATGTTATCTACATGCTTTTAATATATAGCTTTAATTTTGTTGGGATATCTTCCTTCTATTCCCAGTTTGTTGAGAATTGTAATCATGAATTGATGATGAATCTGAGCAAATGTTTTTTCTGCATCTATTGAGGCAATTGTAATTTTTATCTTTTATTCTTAGGATGTAATATATAACATTAGTTTTTGTATATG
Source organism: Panthera pardus (assembly GCF_024362965.1). NCBI lineage: Eukaryota > Metazoa > Chordata > Mammalia > Carnivora > Felidae > Panthera > Panthera pardus. The sequence continues at coordinate 95,710,960 of NW_026526810.1, read as the reverse complement.
GAATCATCCTAGCATCCCAAGGATAAATCTCACTTGGTCATAGTGTATAATCCTTCCAATGTGCTATTGAATTCAGTTTACTACTATTTTGTTGAGGATTTTTGTGTTTATGTTCATCAGAGATATTGGCCTGTAGTTTGCTTTGTCTAGCTTTGGAATCAAAGTAATACTTGTCTCATAAAATGAATTTGGAAGGATTCCCTCCTTACCAGCTTTTGGGAAGAGTTTGAGAAGGATTAACCTTAATTCTTCTTTTAGATGTTTGGTAGAATTTACCAGTGAAGCCATCTAGTCCTGGGCTCTTCTTTGTTGGGAAGTTTTTGATTACAGATCCAATCTCCATAGTAGTTATGAGTCTGTTTAAGCTTTATATTTCCTCATGACTTAGTTTTAGTAGGTCCTATGTTTCTAGGAATTTATCCATTTCTTCTAGGTTATCAATTTGTTGGTGGAAGTTGTTCATAGTAGTCAATCATTCTTTTTATTCCTATGTCCTCAGTTGTGGTATCTTTTCATTCTAGTTTTACTTGCATTTGTTCTCTTATTTCTTAGTTTAGCTAAGGATTTGTCAATTTTGTTTGTCTTTTCAAAAAAAAAAACCTCTTAGTTTGTCAATTTTTTTCTATTTTTAGAAATAGAAATTTCTATTTATAGAAATTTATTTATAAATTATTTATAAATATTTGTTTATTTATTATAAATAAATATATATTATTTATTTTTTATAATATAATTATATATATAATTATATATTATATAATTATAAATAAATATATTTATATAAATATAAAATTTATATAATTTTTTATATTTTTATATAATTTTTTTAATTTATATAATTTTTATATTAATTTTTATATAAATATAAAATTATATATTATATAATTATAAATAAATATATTTATATAAATTTATTTAATTATATTTAAATAATAAATATATTTAAATAATTATTTAAATATATAATTTATATAATTATAAATAAATATATTTATATAAATATAAATAAATATATATATAATTATATATTATATAATTATAAATAAATATTTATTTATTCTATTATATTTATAATAGAAATTTTATTCTATTTAGTTTCTTGTGCTCCTTGTAATTTCCTTCCTTCTCTTACCTTTTGGCTTGTTTTTTTTTTTTTTTTTTTCTAGCTCCTTGAGGTATAAAGTTGGGTTGTTTGAAATCTTCCTTCTTTTTTAATATGTGTACTTATTGCTGTGAATTTCCCTTTTACTATAAGTTTTGATATGTTGTAGTTTTGTTTTAATTTGTCTCAATGTATTTTCTAATTTTCTTTTTAGGTTCCCCTTTGACCTAACGATTGTTCAGGAGTGTGCTATTTAATTTACACATTATTGTGAAGTTTCCAGTTTTCCTTCTATTATTTTTTAGTTTCCTTCTGTTGTGATAGGAAAAGATATTTAGTATAATTTCAATCTTTTAAATTGAGACTTGTGACTTAATGTGATCAATTTAGTCCCATTTCATCATCTCCCGTAGGAAAAACAGGCAGAAAGATTAAGCAACTTGCATAGGACCACACAATTAGCAGCCATATAATTACCAGAAACTGACACCTAACTTGGTGCTCTTTCCTCTGTCCACATTGGCTTTGTTTTCTAATTTTAATCCTGTTGATTCAGACTGACCGTATCATAGAAACCTTTATTTTCTAAAGTAGATTTTATCCTACAGATTTACAGAGGCAAGCAGGCAACTCCATTAAAAATCAAACTATAATACATTGTAACTAAGGAGTTCTCATCCAATGGAAATCTTGGTGGGCGGCAGAGACTGATTTTATTGGACTGTTTATTAGATTTTATAGCATAGGTTGCAGCATTTTCAATGAGTTTTTACTCTTGCTCTATACAAGAAACTAACAGGATAATCAGTCAAGAATCCTGATGCTTTCCACCAGCAAAAAGGGGTAATAATCCAGTGATAACCCAGCTTCGTATCCAAGTGGATTAGTGAATTAACCTTTTTTTTTTTTTTTTTTTTTTTGAGAGAGAGAAAGAGACCGACTGAGACCCCGTGTGAGCAGGAGAGGGGCAGAGTGAGAGGGGGCAGGAAGAGAGAATCCCAAGCAGACTCCACACTGGCAGCTCAGAGCCAGACATGGGGATCAAACTCATGAAACTGAAAGATCATGCCTGAGCTGAAATCAAGAGTCAGATACTTGACTGACTGAGCCACCCAGGAGCCCTGTGAATTAACTAATTCTAAGGAACAGAATAGGACTTTGAAATTGTGAAAAATAAAATACTTTTTTTTTAAATTTTTTTTTTAATGTTTATTTATTTTTGAGACAGAGAGAGACACAGCATGAGCAGGGAAGGGGCAGAGAGAGAGGGAGACACAGAATGTGAAGTAGGCTCCAGGCTCTGAGCTGTCAGCACAGAGCCTGACACGGGGCTCGAACTCAAGAACTGTGAGATCATGACCTGAGCTGAAGTCGGACGCTTAACCGACTGAGCCACCCAGGTGCCCCAAAAATAAAATACTTTTAAAATTGAGAAACATCTACCAACTGAAAAGGCGGTATATACTTGTCAGCCTTATTCTCATATATATATAGTCACAAATATAACTTTATTTTATGAAAATATATAGCAAATACTACATGGTCATTTAAATGCTTTAAGTCATAGAGGCTGTGATACAGAGCTGTACACAGCAACAAATAGTATATATAAATAGTAGAGTTTAGAACTCCATGAATGTCAGTGGTCAACATTGGGCTCATGCTCCTTTGTGTCTTTAAAATAATTTTGAGAATGTATGGCAATAAGTCCATAACTGCTACAGCCTACTAATTATAGCACTCCCCAAGAAAGTAAAACACATTAGATGGGAGAAGAGCAGGTCTGTGGTCAAATAAATTTGGGATGTACTAGATTTATTTACCAAGGTCATAAGGTTAAAAATGACCTCTCCCCACCCACCCCTGGATCTCAGCCAAACTTGGTTTTATTTATTTCAACTTGAATTTCAAATTGTAGTTAACATATAGTGTCATTTTACTTTCAGGTATACAATATAGTGATTTAATAATTTCATATAGTACTGAGTGCTCATTAAGATCAGTGTATTCTTTTTTATTTCAAGTTTTTATTTAAATTCTAGTTAGTTAATGTATATGGTAAAATTGGTTTTAGGTATAGAATTTAGTGATGCATCATTTGCATATAACAACCAGTGCTCATCACAAGTGGGCTCCTTTTTATCCATCACCTATTTAGCCCATCCCCCCACCTCCCTCCATCAACCCTCAGTCTGTTCTCTATAGTTGAGAGTCTCTTTATGGTTTGCTTCCCTTTTTCCCCCCTTTCCCTATGTTCTACTGTTGTGTTTCTTAAATTCCACATATAAGTGAAATCATATGGTATTTGTCTTTCTCTGACTTATTTTGCTTAGCATAATACACTCTAGCTCCATTCATGTCATTGCAAATGGCAAGATTTCATTCTTTTTGATGGTGGAGCAATATTCCATTGTGTATATATACACACCTCATCTCACACCTGTCAGAATGGTTACAATTAACAACACCGGAAGCAACAGATGTTGGTGAGGAGGTAGAGAAAGAGGAACGCTCCTATACTGTTGGTGGGAATGTAAACTGGTGCAGCCACTCTGGAAAACAGTATGGAGGTTCCTCAAAAAGTTCAAAATAGAACTACCCTATGACCCATCAATTGCACTACTAGGTATTTACCCAAAGGATACAAAACTACTGATTCAAAGGGGGCATATGCACCCTGATATGTATAGCAGCATTATCAATAATAGCCAAACTGTGGAAAGAGGCCAGATGTCCATTGACTGATGAATGGTTAAAGATAAGCATACTCTTAGTCTCCTTCATGTATTTCACCTGTCTCCACAACCACCTCCCCTCTGGTAACCATAGTAAGAGTTTTTTTGTTTGTTTTTGTCTTAAATGTTTTATTTGAGAAAGAATGTGAACTGGGGAGGGGCAGAGAGAGGGGGAGATCAAGAATTCCAAGCAGTCTCTGCTGAGTCAGCACAGTGGAGTGCTGTGCGTCACAGCATGAACTGTGAAATCATGACCTGAGCCAAACTCAAGAGTCAGTGGCTCAGCTGAGTGAGCCACCCGGGTGCCCCAAGAGTCTATTTTTTCGTTTGTTACTTTTTCTTTCCTTTTCTCATTTGTTTTGTTTCTTAAATTCCACATGTGAGTGAATCATATGGTGTTTGTCTTTCTCTGACTTATTTCACTTATTATGCTCTATAGGTCCATTCATGGTGTTGCAAATAGCAAGATTTCATTTTTTATGGCTGAGTAATATTCCATGTGATATGTATATATTATATATTATCTGTGTGTGTGTATATATATACTATATATATACATATACATGCGCATATCACTATCTCTATCCATTCATCCATTGATGGATACTTGAGCTGCTTTCATACCTTGGCTATAGTAACTAATACTGTAATGAACATAGGGGTACATACATCCTTTCAAATTAGTATTTTAATTTTGGGGGATAAATTTCTTTAGATAATCCAGTGATATTATTGGATCATATGGTAGTTCTATTTTTAATTTTTTGAGGAACTTATGTACTGTCTTTCACAGTGGCTGCATCAGTTTATATTCCCACCAATAATGCACGAGGTTCCTTTTTCTCCACATCCTTATCAACACTTGTTTCTTGTGTTTTTGATAGTAGTCATTCTGACAGGTGTGAAGTGACCTCTCGTAGTTTTGATTTGTCTTTCCCTAATGATGAGTGATGTTGAGCATCTTTTCGTGTGTCTGTTGCCCATCTGTATGTCTGCTTTGGAGAAATGTCTGTTTAAGTCTTCTGCCAATTTTTAAATTGGATTTTTTTTTTGGGTGTTGAATAGTATAATAGTATATTCTTCATATAATTTGGATACTAACCCCTTACTGGATGCGACATTTGTAAATATATTTTCCTATTCAGTAGGTTGTATTTTAGTTTTGTTGGTTGTTTCCTTTGCTATGCAGAAGATTTTTATTTTGATGTAGTTGCAACAGTTTATTTTTGCTTGTGTTGCCCTTGCCTCAGGAGCCATATCTAGAAAAGTGTTGTTGTTGCTAATGTCAGAGAAATTATTGCCTGTGCTCTCTTCTAGGATTTTTATGGTTTCATGTCTCATATGCAGATCCTTAATCCATTTCAAGTTTATTTTATGTGTGGTGTAAGAAAGTGGTCTGGTTTCATTCTTTTGGATGCAGCTGTTCAATTTTCCAGCACCATTTGTTGAAGAGGCTTTTTCCCATTGTATATGTTTTCCTCCTTTGTTGTATATTAATTGACCATCTAATCATGGATTTATTTCTGGGCATGCTGTTCTCCATTGATCTATGTATCTATTTTTGTGTCAGTACCATATAGTTTTGATTACTACAGCTTTGTAATGTATCTTCAAATCTTGGATTATGATACTTCCAATTTTGTTCTTTTTCAAGATTGTTTTGCTGTTCAGAGTCTTTGTGGTTCCACACAAATTTTAGGACTATTTGTTCTAGTTTTGTGGAAAATACTATTGGTATTTTGACAGGGATTGCATTAAATGTATAGATTGCTTTGGGTAGTATGGACAGTTTAATGATATTTGTTCTTTTAACCCATTAGCATGAAATTCTTTCCATTTGTTTGTGTCATCTTCAATTTCTTTCATCATGGTTTTGAAAACTTTCAGATAATAGGTCTTTCACCTCTTTGGTTAAGTTTATTCCTAGGTATTTTATTCTTTTTTGTGCTATTGTAAGTGGGATTGTTTCCTTTCCTTTTTCTTTTAAAGGCTTATTTATTATTTTTGAGAGAGAGAACATGAGCAGGGGAGAGAGAGAGAGAGAGACAGACAGACAGATAGACACACAATCAGAATCTGAAGCAGGCTCCAGGCTCTGAGCTGTCAGCACAGAGCCCGATGCAGGCCTCGAACTCACAAACAGTGAGATCATGACCCGAGCTGAAGTCAGACGCTTAACCCGCTGAGCCACTCAAGTGCCCCAGTGGGATTGTTTTCTTGATTTCTTCCTGCTACTTCATATTAGTGTATAGAAACGCAACAGATTGGTGTATATTTGTATCCTGCAACTTTACTGAATTCATTTATTAATTCTAGTAGTTTTTTTGGTAGGGTCACTAGGGTTTTCTATATATAGTATCATGGGTTACACGATCTTCTTTAAAAGAAAAATTTCTGGGACTTAATTTATATACAAAGATTACATGTTGGGAAATGCTTCTGTAAGCAAAAAGTAAAAACCATTATTTACCAAGCCTCTATTATGTACTATAGTACATGTATTATGTTACCTTCATATCTCTAAGGAGTAGAAGCACTGTTATTTCTATTCTATAGATGAGGATATGCTTGTGCATCCCTTTAACCCAATGAATGTATTTAACATAACATTTCCAGAATACATGCAGAAATCAAACTGTAACTAAAAAAGGTTCCCTTTGCAAGTCTTATTAAAAGTATATTACTAGATGTAGAAACCCAAAGCCTGTGAAAAGTGCTGTGATGACCCCTACTTTGTTGATACACAGCACGTTTCCATCATAATTGATAACACTTTTGAGAGCTTAGCAAGCTCTCAGAATTCTGTACAAATCTCATCTTTAACTCTGAATTCTCTCAAATAATTTGAGAATTTCTAGAGATTTTCCCTGTAAGGTCGAAATGGTTACAGGCATGAACTAAAGCAATCGATGCTAAAGAATAGGGCACAGAAGTTAAGAAAAAAGGAAATGGAGTTGAGCCTGTTCTATTTGACAGAAGATGGAAGGTAGACTCGCAGGGTAGGAAGAACACTTGACTGGGTGGGCCATCCAGTCCCATCTCTATTTGTACTTGTATACTTCAAGTATCCAGGAAACCACATTGGGTCAGCCAAAACTAATAAAGACAGTGGGGATTCAGTACCTTGTACTACAGAGGTGTACAACTCATAGAATCACTTTAAGAAATTTTTCTTCAACTAAGCATGGAACATGCATTACCTGCAGAATCATCTAGGTTGTCTGTCCAAAGTGTAAATTACTGGAGAGATCTAGAAAAGTAGAAGATCATCAGCCTCTGTAGATGCCACTAAAGAAACTGCATTTGAAGCAAACACCCCATCGCACTCTGGTGTAACCTCAAATTTGAGCCTGGAATTAGGCAAGAATGAATCCATTTTTTCCCCCTTTAACTAATAAGAATAACTTTACTCTTAATCTAGCACCTATTTAGAAGATAAAAGGAGGAGGTAATGCTTAAGAATAGACCATTTGGGCATTCCAAAGCATGTCCCATAGTTGGCCACGGGTATTTAGGGATACCCAATGGCTTGAAAACAGTTTTATTAGGCTTACAGTTTCGGCAACCCTAACCACCATGGTCTCATTTTGCCAACATTGGACACATTTTGTGCTTTAGGAGAGCAAACTCCTTTTGTAGCTATTCACTGAGAAACCCACTACAGACCTACAGATCATTTCCCCCTGTTCCCCAAACCACATCTCAAAATGTACATCAGTGTTGATAAGTAAATAAGTAAACACCAGATGAAATTAAAGTCACAAGTAAAAATTCATTTAAGTATAGAAAGCTGGAACTCCAAATGTTGACAGTTTATCTTTGGGTGGTGGAGAAATAAGTTTTATTCTTCATCTTCCCAGATTTAAATGTTTTCATAGTGGTCCTCCAATGGCTTTTATTTAGATTGCAAGAGTTATCACTTAAATACTTCTTTTTATTTTCTTTTTTTAAATAATTTATTTAAAATAATTTATTTTTAAATTTACATCTGAGTTAGTTAGCATATAGTACAACAATGATTTCAGGAGTAGATTTCTTAATGCTCCTTACCCATTTAGCCCATACCCCCCTCCCACAACCCCTCCAGTAACCCTCTGTTTGTTCTTCATATTTAAGAGTCTTTTATGTTTTGTCTCCTTCCCTGTTTTTATATTATTTTTGCTTCTCTTCCCTTATGTTCATTTTTTTTTTGTATCTTGAAGTCCTCATATAAATGAAGTTATGTATTTATCTTTCTCTAATCTCACTTAGCATAATACCCTCTAGTTCCATCTAGGTAGTTGCAAATGGCAAGATTTCACCTTTTTGATTGCCAAGTAATACTCCACTGTGTATGTGTATGTGTGTATGTGTGTATACATACATATATACACATATTTATGTGTGTATACATAATACATATACACACATACACACACACCACATCTTCTTTATCCATTCATCTGTTGGTGGACATTTGGGCTCTTTCCATACTTGGACTATTATCTATAGCATTGCCATAAACATTGGGGTGCATGTGCCCCTTCCAAACAGCATACCTGTATCCCTTGGATAAATACCTAGTAGTATGATTGCTGGGTCGTAGGGTAGTTCTATTTTTAATTTTTTGAGGAACCTCCATACTGTTTTCCAGAGTGGTTGCACCAGTTTGCATTCCCACCAGCAGTGCAAAAGTGTTGCCCTTTCTCCACATCCTTGCCAGCATCTGTTGCTTCCTGAGTTGTTAATTTTAGCCATTCTGACAGGTGTGAGTTGGTACCTCATTGTGGTTTTGATTTGTGTTTCCCTGATGATGAGTGATGTGGAGCATTTTTTCATGTGTCGGTTGGCCATCTGGATGTCTTCTTTGGAGAAGTGTCTCTTCATGTCTTTTGCCCATTTCTTCATTGGATTGTTTGTTTTTTGGGTGTTGAGTTTGCTAAGTTCTTCATAGATTTTGGATACTAACCCTTTATTTGATATGTTGTTTGCAAATATCTTCTCCCATTCTGTCGGTTGCCTTTTAGTTTTGCTGATTGTTTCCTTCGCTGTGCAGAAGCTTTTTATTTTGATGGTCCCAATAGTTTTTTGGTCCCATTTTTGCTTTCGTTTCCCTTGCCTCCAAAGATGTGTTGAGTAAGAAGTTGCTGTGGCCAAGATCAAAGAGGTTTTTGCCTGCTTTCTCCTCGAGGATTTTGATGGCTTCCTGTCTTACATTTAGGTCTTTCATCCATTTTGAATTTATTTTTGTGTATGGTATAAAAAAGTGGTCCAGGTTCATTCTTCTGCATGTTGCCGTCCAGTTTTCCCAGCACCATTTGCTAAAGAGACTGTCTTTATTCCATTGGATATTCTTTCCTGCTGTGTCAAAGATTAGTTGGCCATATGTTTGTGGGTCCATTTCTGGGTTCTCTATTCTGTTCCATTGATCTGGTGTCCATTTTTGTGCCAATACCATGCTGTCTTGATGATTATAGCTTTGTAGTATAGCTTGAAGTCTGGGATTGTGATGCCTCTTGCTTTGGTTTTCTTTTTCAAGATTGCTTTGGCTATTTGGGGTCTTTTTTTGGTTCCATACAAATTTTAGGATTGTTTATTTTACCTCTGTGAAGAATGCTGGTGTTACTTTGATAGGTGTTGCATTGAATATGTAGATTGCTTTGGATAGTATTAACATTTTAATGTTATTTGTTCTTCCTATCCAGGAACACGGAGCATTTTTTCCTTTTTTTGTGTGTCATCTTCAATTTCTTTCATAAGCTTTCTAAAGTTTTCAGTGTATAGATTTTTCACCTCTTTGGTTAGATTTATTACTAGGTACTTTATGGGTTTTGGTGCATTTGTAAATGGGATTGATTCCTTGATTTCTCTTTGTGTTGTTTCATTCTTGGTGTATAGGAATGCAACCAATTGTCATGAATTGATTTTATATCCTGCGACTTTGCTGAATTCATGGATCAGTTCTAGCAGTTTTTTGGTGGAATCTTTTGGGTTTTCCATATGGAGTATCATGTCATTTGCGAAGAGTGAAAATTTGACCTCCTCCTGGCCAATTTGGATGCCTTTTATTTCTTTGTGTTGTCTGACTGCTGAGGCTAAGACTTCCAATACTATGTTGAATAACAGTGGTGGGAGTGGACATCCCTGTCTTGTTCCTGACCTTAGGGGAAAGCTCTCAGTTTTCCCCATTGAGGATGATATTAGTGGTAGGTCTTTAATAGAGGGCTTTTATGATCTTGAGGTTTGATCCTTCTATCCCTACTTTCTTGAGGGTTTTTTTTTTTTTGGATTTTCTGACTTTTTATACTTCTATTAGCTTATACATAAAATGTTTTATGAACATTAGAATACAAATTCAACCCAAGCCATGGAACGTAACTCACTGCTGCCTTGCACCATGTCTACAATCTCATACTATATATCGAAACTGAGGTTAGGTCTATCTATAAAAAAAGCACATGAGGATATTATAAAGTCATCCAAGAAATGCTTTCAAAATCTTATTTTAAAAACTCTGTTTGCAAAAAAACACAGTACCCTGCATCCAGCTTCCCCTAATGTTGATAACTTAAGTAGTACAGTGATCAACATAGGAAATGAACACCGACACAATACTATTAACTGACTTCATTTAAGTATGATTGGTTTTTCCACAGATACCCTGCTTCTTTTTCAGGATCCACTCCAGGATCCCATTTCACATTTAGTTATCATGGGCCCTTGGTCTTCAGCAATCTGTGACAGCTGGATCCTGAAGCTTCCTTGTTTTTCATAATCTTGACATGGTTGCTGGGTACCAACCAGTTATTTTGTAACATGTTCTCAGTTTGGGGGTGCCTGATCCTTCTTTTTTTAATGTTTAGTTGAAGTTATACACTTTCAGCAAAACTACCACAGAAAGGGCATTGTGCCTTTCTCTGTGTATCACAAGGATACATGAAGTCAATGCCACATTACTGGGTTTCCTTGGTTAAGATGGTGCCTGCCATTTTTCTCCACAAAGAGTTACCACCTTTCTCTTTGTTGTAAAAAAAACTTGGGAGAGAGACCTTGAGACTATACATATATCTTGCTTTTCTTCAAACTTTCACCTGGTGATCTTAGCTTCCATCATTATTATGTACTTATACAAATATTTTATAATATAATGACTTTCTATTTTCCTCATTGCTGAAGGTTTTTATGTGAGTCAGTGTTGAATTTTATCAAATGTTTTCTGAGTCTATTCCTATGTTTATATATTTTTTCTTTACATTTTTTGGTATATTTTAAAAAATTTTTTAAATTTTTTAATTTTTTAAAATTTATATCCAAATTAGTTAGCATATAGTCAAACAATGATTTCAGGAGTAGATTCCTTAGTGCCCCTTATCCATTTAGCCCATCCCCTTCCAGCAACCCTCAGTTTGTTCTCCATATTTAGGAGTCTCTTCTGTTTTGTCCCCCTCCCTGTTTTTATATTATTTTTGTTTCCCTTCACTTATGTCCATCTGTTTTGTCTCTGAAAGTCCTCATATGAGTGAAGTCATATGATATTTGTCTTTCTCAAATTTCGCTTAACATAATACCCTCTAGTTCTATCCACGTAGTTGCAAATGGCAAGATTTTATTCTTTTTGATTGCCGACTAGTACTCCATTGTATATATATACCACATCTTCTTTATCCATTCATCCATCGATGGACATTTGGGCTCTTTCCATACTTTGCCTATTGTTGATAGTGCTGCTATAAACATGGGAGTGCATGTGTCCCTTCGAAACAGCACACCTGTATCCCTTGGATAAATGCCTAGTAGTGCAATTGCTGGGTCATAGGGTAGTTCTATTTTTAGTTTTTTGAGGAACCTCCATACTGTTTTCCAGAGTGGCTGCACCAGCTTGCATTCCCAACTTTCTTGAGGGTTTTTATCAAGAAAGGATACTGTATTTTGTCAAATGATTTCTCTGCATCTATTGAGAGGATTATGTGGTTCTTGTCCTTTCTTTTATTGATGTGATGTATCACATTGTTTGTGGATATTGAACCAGCCCTGCATCCCAGGTATAAATCCCACTTGGTCATGGTGAATAATTTTTTTAATGTATTGTTGGATCCAGTTGGCTAGTATCTTGTTGAGGATTTTTGCATCCATGTTCATCAGGGAAATTGGTCTATATTTTGGATTTTTGCATCCATGGTCATCAGGGAAATTGGTCTATATTTAGTGGGGTCTTTGGTTTCAAATCAAGGTAATCCTGGCTTCATGGAAAGGGTTTGGAAGTTTTACTTCGACTTCTATTTTTTTGGAACAGCTTCAAGAGAATAGGTGTTAACTATTCTTTAAATGTTTGGTAGAATTCCCCTGGAAAGCCATCTGGCCCTGGACTCTTGTTTTTCGGGAGATTTTTTTTTATTACTGGTTTTATTTCTTTACTGAATATTGGTCTGTCCAAATTTTCTACTTCTTCCTGTTTCAGTTTTGGTAGTTTATATGTTTCTAGGAATTTGTCCATTTCTTCCAGATTGCCTGTTTTATTGACATATAATTGCTTGTAATATTCTTATTATTGTTTTTATTTCTGCTGTGTTGGTTGTGATCTCTCCTCCTTCATTCTTGATTTTATTTATTTGGGTTCTTTTTCTTTTTGATCAAACTGGCCAGGGGCTTATCAATTTTGTTAATTATTTCAAAGAGCCAGCTTCTGGTTTCATTGATCTGTTCTACTGTTTTTTTGCTTTTTGGTTTTGATAGCATTGATTTCTGCTCCAATCTTATTATTTCCTGTCCTCTGCTGGTTTTGGGTTTAATTTGCTGTACTTTTTCCAGCTCTTTAAGGTGTAAGGTTAGGTTGTGTATCTGAGACCTTTCTTCCTTCTTTAGGAAGGCCTGGGTGCTGTATACTTCCCTCTTATGACCTCCATTGCTATGTCCCAGAAGTTTGGGGTTTTGGTATAATCATTTTCATTGGCTTCCATGTACTTTTTAATTTCCTCTTTAACTTCTTGGTTAGCTTATTCAATCTTCAGTAGGATGTTCTTTAGTCTCCAAGTATTTATCTTTCCACATTTTTTCTTGTGGTTGATTTCGAGTTTCATAGCGTTGTGGTCTGAAAATATGCATGGTATTATCTTGATCTTTTTGTACTTGTTGAGGGCTGATCTGTGTGCCAGTATGTGGTCTATTCTGGAGAACGTTCCATGCGCACTGGAGAAGAATGTGTATTCCACTGCTTTAGGATGAAATGCTCTGAATAAATCTGTTAAGTCCATCTGGTCCAGTGTGTCATTCAAAGCCATGGTTTCTTGTTGATTTTCTGTTTAGATGATCTTTCTGTTGTTGTAAGTGAGGTGTTGAAGTCCCCTACTATTATGGTATTACTATCAATGAGTTTCTTTGTTTGTGATTGATTTATATATTTGGGTTCTCTCACATTTAGAGCATAAATGTTTATAATTGTTAGATCTTGGTGGATAGACCCCTTAATTATGATATAATGTGTTCTTCATCTCTTGTTATAGTCTTTATTTTAAAGTCTAGATTGTCTGATATAAGTATGGCTACTCTGGCTTTCTTTTGTTGACCATTAGCATGATAGATGGTTCTCCATCTGCTTATTTTCAATCAGAAGGTGTCTTTAGGTCTAAAATGGGTCTCTTGTAAACAGCATATAGATGGATCTTGTTTTCTTATCTATTCTGTTACCCTATGTCTTTTGATTGGAGCATTGAGTCCATTGACATTTAGAGTGAGTACTGAAAGATATGAATTTATTGCCATTATGTTGCCTGTAGAATTGGAGTTTGTAGTGTTCTCTGGTCCTTTATATTCTTTGTTGCTTTTGCTCTTTTGGTCTTTTTATTTTTCCTCATCTTTTGTCTCCTCAAAGAGTCCCCCTTAAAATTTCTTGCAGGGCTGGTTTAGTGGTCACAAACTCCTTTAATTTTTGTTTTTCTGGGAAACTTTTTATTTCTCCTTCTATTTTGAATGACAGCCTTGATGGATAAAGAATTCTTGGCTGCATATTTTTTCCAATTCAGCACCTTGAATATATCCTGCCGCTCCTTTCTGAGCTGCCAAGTTTCTGTGGATAGGTCTGCTGCAAACCTGATCTGTCTTCCCTTGTAGGTTAAGGACTGTTTTTCCCTTGCTGCTTTTATGATTCTTTCCTTGTCTGAGTATTTTGTGAATTTGACTATGATATGCTTTATTGATGGCTGGTTTTTGTTGAATCTAACGGGAGTCCTCTGTACTTCCTGGATTTTGATGTCTGTGTTTTTCCCCAATTTAGGAAAGTTTTCTGCTATGATTTGCTCACATAACCCTTCTACCCCTTTTTCTCTCTCTTCATCTGGGACGCTTATGATTCTGATGTTATTCCTTTTTAATGAGTCACTGATTTCTCTAATTGTGCTCTTTTGCTTTAGTCTTACTTTTTTTCTGTTCATTATTCTCCATAGGTTTGTCCTCTATATCACTGATTTGCTGCTCTGCTTCATCCATCATTGCTGCCATGGCATCTATTCGAGATTGCAGCTCAGTTATAACTTTTTTTTATTTCATCCTGACTAGCTTTGACTTCTATCTCTGCAGAAAGGGATTCTAATCTATTTCAACCATAGCTGGTAGTACTATCGTGATTCTAAATGCTTGTTCAGACGTCTTGTTTGTATCTGTGTTGATTCATTTCTTCCTGTTCTTTCTAAAATTAAAGACAACGTGCACACACACACACACACACACGCAAATCAAATAAAGGCTGCTAGATCCTAAGTGTGTTTTGGTCCGGTTGTTGAAAGGAACTTGATAGATTAGAGAAAAAAGGGAAAGATAAGAAAAGAAAATTAAAAAAAAAACATTTGAAAAGTTGGAAAGATGAATACAATGAAATAAAATGAAATGATGGAAGTAGAATTTGAAAAAAATTACAAAAATTACAAAATATAGTGGAAAAAATATTTTTAATAAAAATGGAAAATTTTTCTTTTTGTATTCAAGAATACGAAAAAAAATTGAATAGATGGACCAGTGAACAGACTGACATATGATTGAAATTACATCAGGTTCCCCTAGAAGTCAAGCTATGAAGCACTTTTTTAATCCATAAACTAAGCAGGCAGAGAGACTGCGGTGTTCTGGAGAGTGAGGTTGGCCCAGTTGGGCAGGGCTTAGTGTAACGGCTCCATCCTCCGCTAGAGGGCGCTGCTTAGCTTACTGGGGTGGATTGTTGTGGCACCTGTAGGTGTGTATGTGCATGCACAGGAGGTGTGAAAATGGCATCACCCAGCTACCCAGTCTCTAGTATCAGAACTCTGTGTTCTCTCTGACCAGCAATTGTGCACCCCTGCCTTGTCTCCAGCTTCTATCCACTCCCTGCTTTTACACTGTCTGTGACCAAGCCATCAGGCTGCCAGGGGGTACCGCCCTCCTAAGTTTTATCTCAAATGCAGCTGTGTTTCCCAACCCCTCACTCCTGAGTGACTGGGGCTTTGACCCATTCTGACCCTCTGGGGGAGGGTCTCACTGAGCAATGTCCGGGTGCCTGCCTGCCCCCAGGAATGTTCGGGAGACCCTGTTTCTGGCAATGCCCAGACACTGTGGCTGGATGCCAGCCCACCCCAGAAAAAGTTCACGCAATTGTGTAGCAGCAGTATCTCAGGGATTATGGAAAATCATAACACATCTGGCATTAAGCTTCTCCCTTAACGTCCTTGTTCCAGCACTAGCGAATGTGGTTGTCGTGGGACCTTTGCTTGTGGGGTGGCCTCACAGTCTCTACCAAATGTCCTCCCAGAAGGTGAACCACCTCTCCCCTTGTGGCCCGAGCACCCCTCAGACCTTGCTCTTTGCTCCTTGTGGTTCACCCTTCCCACCTGAGCGCCTCCAGGTATTGAGCTGCAGAGTTTGACTCTGCCCTCAACCTGTTTATAGAATCTTAATGGAATTTAAACCCTTTTCTTTCTCCTTTTTGTTAGTCCCCTATGTCCTCTTTTTCTCTCCAGATGCTTTCGGGCGGGAGGGGGTGGATGCTTTCTTGTACTCCATCCTCTCTCCTCAAGCAAAAATAGTTCCTTGCCCTCTGCAGCTTCTCTCCCCCCCAGTTCATGTCTCTATGCTATGTATGTACCTGCCGAGTTCTGTGGTTCAGGTTGAGCAGA
Source organism: Panthera pardus (assembly GCF_024362965.1). Lineage (NCBI taxonomy): Eukaryota > Metazoa > Chordata > Mammalia > Carnivora > Felidae > Panthera > Panthera pardus. The sequence goes on along the minus strand of NW_026526810.1, from coordinate 95,695,007 downwards.
TTGTTGTTTAATCCTCAAATCACTTTTCTAGGTGTGGAGGATGGTTTAGTGTTGATCTTCAGGGATGAGAGATGCAAAAAAAAAAAAAAAAAAAAAAAAAAAAAAAAAAAAAAACCCAAAAAACCAAAAAGACTTCTATGCTGTTCTGCCATCTTGTCCTGGGAGCAAATTCACTTAAATACTTTTTAAAGTGGATTTTGAGGCCTCAGCATAATATTCCATTCTATTCTTTCAGAAATACCATTCTATTTTTTCATCCTAGCTGCAAAAAATGGCAGTCAATCCTTAAGAATATAAAGTTCTCTAATAATCTTCTTAGTGGGTTTCTATGTTCTCTTTAGCTAATGGCAAGTGGAAGTATGATAGGAGCAAGCTGTGTTTTTAAGACTTTGGAAGACATCTCAAGCTAGGCATTGGATGATCCTGAATTTCTTTATGCGAAGCAGTAAGGTTATAGTGCTGTATTTAAATTTTAGGATGCAATTTTTCCCGTAACCTAGCATCTCTGAACTTCGTCTTTTTAAAGAAATCAGTTTTGAGATAGAATTCAGACACTGAAAGTCACCCCTTCAAAGTATAAAATTTGTTTAGTATATACAGAGTTGTGCAACCATCACTGCTATGTAAGTTTAGAACATTTTCATGTAATCATGAAAGTAACAGTCCCTCCTTAACTCTTCTCTCTGCCGTGTCTGTCCACTATTAATCTACTGTCTCTGTGAATTTGCCTATTTTCTGACCTACAATATGTGGCCTTTTGTGTCTGGTTTCTTTCACTTGGCATGTTTTAAAAGTTCATATTAGTACTTAATTTTTCTAGCTAAATATAGCTATAAACACTTTTGGTGTGTTTCTACTTATTGATTACTATGAATAATGATGCTATATATTCACGTACAAGTCTCTGTGTGAACATGTCTTCAGGTGTCTTGGGTACATATCTAAGGAGTCACCTGGCAATTGTATATTTTACCTTCTGAGGAACTGAATTGCCATACTGTTTGTTTTAAAGTGGCTGTATGTACTATTCTGCAATCCCCCCAAAAGCGTATGAAGGTTTCAATTTTTCAACACATTGCCAACACTTGTTTTGGTCTAGCCATTATAGGATAAAGTGGTAGCTCATGATTTTAGTTTGCGTTTCTCTGATGCCGGGAATCTTCTTATGCACTTATTGGTTATTTCTAGATCATCTTTGGTCAACAGATTAGACATTTTTCCATTTTTTACTGGGTTCTTTTTATTGATGAGTTCTTCACAATCTGGATACAACTCTTATAATTTTCAAGTTATTTTCTATTTTATGGGTTTTTTTACTTGATAGTCCTTTGGTGTATAAAACATTTGAATTTGTTTCAATGTGGAATTTAAGAAACTAAAACATGAACATGGGAAAAATAAAACATTTTAAAGCCCAATTTATGGTTTTTTTTTTTTTTTTTTTTGGTGTCTTAAGAAATCACTGACTAATCCAAGGTCATAAAGTTTTACTGTTTTCTTCTAAGAATTCCATAGTTTTAACACTCGGATCCATTTTGAGTTAATTTTTTGTGTATTGTGTGAGGTAGGGATCTAATGTCATCCTTTTGTATGTGGGTATCTAGTTATGCCTACTCCATTTGTTGAATACTTTTAGCACCCTTGTCAAATGGGATGTATCTACCTCACAATTGCAAGAGATTATAGAAAAACAGCTAATTTTCTAATTCATGGAACTTAAATGTTCCAATATTTTAACTCCTGAAATACAAGCCCATGTAAATGTGCATTTACTTTTGGGAAATGAAAAATCCGTTTACCTCAAAAATACTAAGATTCCTTAAATATCAGTGTGATGAGAAACTATCAAATACTATATCTTCTAATGAAAGACCTATTATTTTAAGGCTTCAAGGTTTACCCATAATCTTTACATTATTAAAAGTAAATGAAGACGGTCACAAAAGTAGCAACATGACAATGAACATGAAGGAAATTAAATTCTCCTGGAAGTTAGATTTAAGTACTGATAGAATTTTTAAAGAAAAAGCATGGATTTTCAAAATCCAACTTAAATAATGTATTGTGTGGAATATAATACAATAAACTCAACTATATGGGATCAACTTGGAAGTTTGAGAAATGCAAAAATCAAGTCTACTTTTGTATCATCTTTGTAGCTGTCTGGGGTTCATCAGGACATTTGATACAGAGTCTGAAGACAACAACTCACAAACATAATGAGATCCGTTTAATAATTTTTGAAGATTTTTCCTGTAAAATGGCTTGTATTTCCACAGGTTACAATAGTGAAGAAATAAACTTTTCAATTTGACATGAAATATAAAAGAACAGTTTTACAAATATATCCATAAAATTTAACTGCTTGTAACACTATACATGGTAAATAGGACCACCCCTTAACTTCTAGACTATTTAATACAGAGAAATGATCTGTCATCTCACCTAAAAAGAAATAATTTCCCTTTCATCAAGTTTACTTTTGTTTAGAAACGGTTAAGTAGGACTGGAAAAATATTTGCTTTTTCCTATCTTCCTCTAGGGCTTTTTCATGAAGGTGAAAACTTGAGAGGATATAAATTTTACTTAAAAAGAAATACTGAACCTTCTTTGTTTTACTAGTTTTGTAATGTTTACATTGTTAAAAAAAAAAAAAAAAAATCCTGGAGTTGTCTCCTTGGCCTTGGGGTCCTAAAGAAATGATAACAGAGCTGTGTTCTATTTTCAGCCCTGGAAGAGGAACGTCATCCCTTCAGCCCATGAAGGCTAAACTAGGGGGCTATAAGATCACCTGCCAAGGGAACAGAGCTGGATCTGGCTTAAAATCAAGGTTGTGTGGTTTGCCTATCAGAAATTCCACTGTTGCAAGGCAAAACTGCCTGAAGCTCACTAGATCGTAGTCAGCATGAACAATGCTGAAATCGCACCTCCTTTCACACAAATCCAAAGCACAGAATAGCTTTTAAAAAGTTGATCAAAATCATAGAACTGCAGCTAACAATTCTTCAACCTAGGAGAAAATTCAGGAGAAAACACACTCCCTTTAAACTTTCAAAGGTGCCCAAATAACAATACTGAGCTCTCCCAAAAGGGGTTTGAGTTTCATGTCAGCAAAAATGAAATAAAGCATGGAAGCTTGATGAAGAAGAGTTCTCGACTTTCCTAATACAGTATATGTAATAACTTAAGGTTTCCCTATTGACACTGGAAATAAATTCTAATACAATCATGCATATGCCAGGTCCTGGCATACTTCTGCATCCAGATTCATTAGTCTCCTTAATGGAGCCCATCATTTTTCCAATGGCTTTCTCCTTTCTTTAAACCCTAACCCTGAAATTCTATAACCAGTTACGTCACGTGGCTTCCCTGAGGCACAAAGGTACCAAACTCTATAATTAACTATTGAGGAATGATAAATATGCTCTCTATATAAAAAGATTTTAATTCTTTTGGGCCACAGTGGGGGGAAAAGAAAAACCCAGAAAGTTTAATACTTACTCTGCAGTGTGAACTGTAGCCCTTTTTGCAAAAAAAAAAAAAAAAAGAACCAAATCAGGGAAATGTTAAGTTGCAGCATGCATGACCTGACAGCACCAATTAATAAAAAAAATCCGACTAGAAAAATATTCAGGGTTGTATCCCATCCATTTTTTTTTTTTTTAATAGTAAACTGACAACTGAAGAAATTTACTATGGGAATACATCACCGGGGCTTCACTTCTAGTGACCTATTCACAAAAGGCATTTTGATCAGGTCAAGATCAGGATAATTCCTAGGTGTACAGCTGGGGGAGCAGGGCTCACTCCTCAAGCGGGCAAGCAAAACAAAAACAGAAGTCATCTCTGTGAAGTTACTTTTTCTGAACTATATTACTCTACTTTGGCGAGCTAGACTTGTATATTCTCACAAACTAAATTGCTCTCATGTCTGGAACAAACTCCTTAGTCCAAGTTATAGGCGAATCTTGCTGGAAGTGGCCAAGCTGAACCTGGCTTCTTTTCCCAGACTTGCCACCTCTCTGCGGTTCCTTAGGCAGAATGGGAGGGGATCTCACTGGGAAGTCAAAGGAGAAGGTGTGAAGAGAGAGTATGTTTCCTGTTAGCCCTTCCAAGAGCTTGGGATTTATTAGCCAAAATTTGACTTCTACTTAGCTATCTCCATTTACTAAAAGTCAAAAGGAACTTTTCACGTTGGAAGATTATCGGGGGGCATGGGTTACATGTAAAACTGCTAGACCCTGAACTGTTGTAGTCCTCGAAACGGAAGATTACAGCAGATCGTAACTTTCTGGAAAATGTTTTTGATAGGAAAAATCCAGCCCTTCTAGATGCAAGGCCATTTACTTTACAAGATGCTTTTAGGGTATCCAGGCTCCTCAAACCACTTTCTAGCCAGAGAGCAAGAAAAGGGACTGTTGCCTCCTTTATCATTTTGTGGAGCCCAAAGAAGCACAAATTAAAGAGACTCTAAGAGAAAGTTAGTCATTGGAGTCTGAGGCTAAAGAAAAAGGCATGTGACACATGAATCTAGGCAATTCCAGCTGTCTGGAGATAGTTTATGACTTACCCTATCAGTAAGAGGGCTGTTGTTGGATTTTTGCATCACTTAAAAATTACCAAAAATGTCTCCTCCCACACAATCACCTCCATTGAAAAGTAAAGCTTTTTTAAAACTGAGCAGCTGAACTTTTTAGATACTAGGTCAAATTACGCGGTAGCAATCAAGAGTAATCCCTTTAAGGAAAAAGACATTCAAGATGTATTAGAACAATTGAAAACGGCAACATATTTACCAGGAGGCAAAACATGGAAAGACGTTCAAGTGTAAATGCAGTCTATTAGAAGCCTATAAATTCTATACCTTTAGAAAGGTTAAAATGTAGCATGAATCTGCAATGGTCAATTTTAGAGGATGTTAGTATAAATAAATACTTGCTCTGTGTGGCAGGAATCTACTTCACATCAGCCAGCTGTGGCAATCCGTCGCCTGTCCTCGAGAACTTTTACGTTCTGGTAGCAGGGATACCGTAGGTACTGAGGACAGAGAATGAGTATCTGAGAATTATTCAAAATGAAATGGAGCTAACAGAAGGGTTGGTGGTGCTCATGTGAAATTCTGATTTAATTATTCCTCAGTAAACACTCATTTGCTCTCTTGAAATCTGGAATTCCAAATTATCCCTGCAGATGTACTGCTTGGTGTTGTATATATCTAATGATCACATTTAAATTTGGTTTGATTTGCAAACATTTTCAAAACTTACAGGGCTCCATAAGCTGCAAGAGAAGGTGACAGATGGCAGTGAGGGAGTGAACAAAAGCCACTGAATCGTGGTGATACGTTGCTTTTAGGCTCTCAGAAGTTTGGCCTTTTTAAGGAAGGAAAAAAAAAACACCTTAGAAAACCCCAACAAGTGGTTTTAAAAAGTAAAATCTTATTTTTAATTACTCCTAAATCTTGAGCAATTCAGTAAGCAAAGGAACTTGATGGTATAGTACCCAGGCCATGCTGACTGCTGCAATTAATAATCACCTTTAGTTTTTAAGAGTTGCTGCATTTTAATCAACCCAACGGTTGTGGCCATACAATCAGGGACAGACCATCTTAAACAGAAGCAACAAAAGGCAGACTAAAAAGTTACGGAAATGTCTTTGAAATGCCAAGGTATTTGATGACAGTACATAAAGTCATCGAATTCCACCCAACTAAAAACAAAAACACACGACAGTATATGAATATTCTTTTCCCCAAAAAAAAATCTGAAAACCCCGGATTTCAAAACCGCCACCTGTGCCTAACATCTCCCCACCGCCACCGCTGTGGGAGCTGGTCAGATTCTAGCCTGTATCAAGTACTCCCAGGCCCTGCATGTCTTTCCGTTCGCACCTACACCACGCAGCATCGAAGGTCGCCCATTTAGAGCCAACTTCTGAATAAATTTCTTCTACATTTGCAAAATAGGATTTTAAAGTCTCATCCAAGTTTACAAAGGAAAACATTGTTTGAAAACCCAAGGTTCAAATAAAAGCATGGCATTTTAAATCCAATTATGACAAAGATTATGGTTTCATCAAGCAGGCTTCAATGACGATGCCGCTTTTTTGAGCATGCAACACACCCGATGCCTTAAATTCCTGGCATGTCTCGTCGCCATGTCCCCCCCCTTCCCCCCCACCAGCCTCAGCCCCCCCTCCCCTTAATAAACAGCATTATAAAAAGGTAAAATCTAGAGTTAGTGGCAAAATCTTCACAGTAACTTGTTAATAAAGTCGTAGATGGCTGTCAAGGGCATCAGTCAACTGGACCTTGGAAAATTAATTTGATGCAGTTCTGTTCCCCAACCAGCTGGGTAGCACAGAAAGGGCAGGCAGCATGAAATGCGTGAGTTCCATGAGGCAACGGAATCTGAGACCAGTATTTTGCAGACTTTTCTGAGCACACGTGTCCACAAGGGGTGAAAGCATGAGTTGGTGGTCCTGCGTCTACATAAAACCCTGCCTCACAGCCGAGCCAGAGAGGCACGTAGGGGCCCACAGTCCTGCACATGGGACACTCTCTCTCATTGGCCTCTGTGTCGCTCCGGTGGCCCCAGTTGTGGTACCCATGCACGTGGCCGCAGCTGAGGTATGCCCAGGGCTGCTTCTCCTCCACCACCTCCTTCCTGTTGATGCTGGGGAAGGCCAAGGTGTTGAGCCCCACGGGACACTGCGGCCGGGCAGCATTGATCTCCTGCCGGAGCGCCTCGATGTGTTTCTGCGTTGGAGTATGGAAAAGGCCGTCTGCTGTTCTCCAGAGAAGGGTGGCCCCGCACAGGTCAATGAGGGAGCCGTCCTGCAGGACGTTGGTCTCACTCTCCACCTAGAACAAGTTTGACAGACATGCCTTTTAAAAGCAAAATTCAGCAAATCACGCTAACGTTCTTTTGCTCTCAAGATAGAAATCATCTTTCAAGGAAACACAGGCAGGCAGCTTACCCCCTGCCTCCCTGAAGAACAAGACTGGGGGGTGGGGGGGGGGTAACCCCTTCCTGGAGCTGGTTTCCTCACTGGAGCACTGGATGGAACACGGATCTGCCATACTCACAAAGCCCTAAAGAGCACACATACACCCAGCTTTACATGTTCAATTACTGTACTGTGGTTATTTAATGAACATCACAAATCTTATAGAGGAAAAGTGAAACTCAGTAAAAGTCAGTAACACTGTTCTTCCTTGATCTCACACAGGACAGGAGATGTCCTACCAGTCCATGCAGTATTGACTGTGAAGATTCGCTGTGACCAGAAGTGATCCAGAAGATGCTTGTGGGCCCTGCGATAATGACTGCAGTGGTCCGGACACTGCCTGGTCACCCTCAGCTTCATACAACCTACTGCCTGTCCTGCATTGCTATGGTTTGGAGAAGCGTTCGCCCTTAGCCTTCATTAAAAAAAAAAAAAAAAAAAAAAAAAAAAAAAAAAAAAGTTTTAAATGTTTATTTTTGCGAGAGAGAATACAAGTGGGGAATGGGCAGAGAGGGAGGGGGCTCTGCACTGACAGCAGCGAACCCCATGCGGGGCTTGAACTCATGAACTGTGAGATCATGACCTGAGCTGCTCAACTGACCGAGCCACCCAGGCGCCCCTAGGTTTCGCTTTTAAAATGGAATGCTAGGCACCTGACGAGAAGCGGCAGACACAGCGGGCGGGAGCCCAACCAGTGACCTCCACGTGCCTGCTGTGCTCTGAGCCCCGTGGGTAATAAAGCTTCTCTCCCGTCCTGAAGACACGTCTTTAGTGGTGGGAGGCAGACACGCTAGAGCCAGGAGCCAGCGAAGGTCAGTACAGCGCTGAAATCGTCGTGCGAGGCCACCTCAGCACACAGGCTAAGAGTGTAGCCTTTGCAGCGCACGGCCTTGGGCTGCACCTTGGCTCGGTCACGCACTAGCTCCAACCTGGGGCGGTGACTTCAGCAGCCTGTGCCTAGATTGCCCCTTCCGTAAAACTGGACAAGGGGATCTTGAGGGTTGAAACAGACCAAGTTCTGAGAACTGGCATGCAGGAAGCACTGTGTACACGTTTGCTACTTTTGCTTTGATGACAGAAGGTCAGAAAGGCTTTTTTGAAAAGGGTTTGCCTGGAGTGGAGATTTGAAAAAGTTGTCAGGACCCAGTGGGCAAAGGCTCAGCAGCACGGGGCACGAGGGAGCAGCAGTTATTCCACAGGCAACCGAGCCCGGCTGGACGAGAGCCTCAGGCTGGCCTCCCGTGCCTGGAGGGCATCAACACCAAGTTTTAAGCGGCTATAAAAGAACAGATCTGCCTTTCCCAAAGGTCACTTCCAGAAGTGTGGAGGATGGGTTGGATGGGTTAAGAACACCGTGGGAGTTCTCTCTCCAGGCCGAGAGGATGGGTGCACCTCAACAAAGACAATCCGTGGCAACAGCCCAGGCAGAGATACTCAACACTGAGGACGTAGCTCCCGGATTAAGAAAGACACGCTTCTGGATCTGGCTTTATTGTCTGCATGGGAGGAGGCTTTCCGGGCACAGGGAATCTAGGAGAAATGGCAGATTTGGGGGAAGGGACAGAAATTCAGTTTTGGGTGTGCAGAAGTGGAGTGTCGTGTGGGGGTCTGCGCGGTGATACACAGGAGGCCTGCGTGACTGAAGAGCTGGCTTAAAGAAGCCGGTCCGGGACTTAACGGCATTGGGGTGAAGCCCTGGGAAGTGGACAAGACTGTCCAGGCAGGGTCTCAGGGAGGGCAGAGAGGCCCAGGGACAGAACCAGGGCTACCCCCAAGCAAGGCAGGGGCAAAGAACCATGAGAAGGGCAGGCAGAGAAATTGTTTGTCATTCTCTGGCTCAAAAGTCTTTGCTGGCTCTCCTCTGCCCTCAGGATCAAGCCCAAACTGAACACATATATTTATAAAAAAACCTAGGAATAAACCTAACCAAAGATGTAAAAGATCTGTACGCTGAAAACTATACAAAACTTATGAAGGAAGTTGAGGAAGACACAAAGAAATAAAAAAACATTCCATGCTCATGGATTGGAAGAATTAATATTGTTAAAATGTCAATACTACCCAAAGCAATCTGCACATTCAATGAAATCCCAATCAGAATTGCACCAACATTGTTCTCAAAGCTAGAACAAAGCTAAGATTTGTATGGAACCACAAAAGACCCTGAATAGCCAAAGTTATGTTGAAAAAGAAAACCAAAGTGGAAGGCATCATGATCCTCAACTTTAGCCTCTACTACAAAGCTGTAATCACCAAGACAGTATGGTGTTGGCACAAGAACAGACACATAGACAAATGGAATAGAATAGAGAGCCCAGAATTGGACCCACAAATGTATGGCCATTTGACAAAGTAGGAAAACAACATCCAATGGAAAAAAGATAGTCTCTTTAGTAAATGGTACTGGGAGAACTGGACAGCAGTATGCAGAAGAATGAAACTGGACCACTTTCTCACACTATCCACAAAAATAAATTCAGAATGGACAAAAGACCTAAATGTGAGATAAGAGACCATCAAAACCCTAGAGGAGAAAATAGGCAATAATCTCTTTGACCTCAGCTGCAGCAATTTCTTGCTAGACATGTCTCCCAAGGCAAGTGAAACAAAAGCAAAAATGAACTACTGAGGCCTCATCAAGACAAAAATCTTCTGCACCGCAAAGGAAACAATCAACAAAAGTAAAAAGCAACTGACAGAATGGGAGAAGATATTTGCAAATGACATATTGGATAAAGGGTTAGCATCCAAAATCTATAAAGAACTTAACCAAACTCAACATCCGAAAAACAAATAATCCAGTGAAGAAATGGGCAGAAGACTGAATAGATACTTTTCCAAAGAAGACATCCAGATGGCCAACAGATGATGAGTGATGTTGAGCATCTTTTCATGTATCAGGGAAATACAAATCAAAATCACATTGAGATACCACCTCCCATCGCTCAGAGTGGCTAAAATTAACAACTCAGGACTACAGATGCTGGCGAGGGTGTGGAGAAACAGGAACCCTCTTGCACTGTTGGTGGAATACAAACTGGTGCAGCCGCTCTGGAAAACAGTGTGGAGGTTCCTCAAAACATTAAAAATATATCTACCCTATGACCCAGCAAGCACTGCTAGGAATTTATCCAAAGATACAGGAGTGCTGATGCATAGGGCACATGTACCCAATGTTTATAGTAGTGTTTTCAACAATAGCCAAATTATGGAAAGAGCCCAAATATCCATCAACTGATGAATGGATAAAGAAGATGTGGTTTGTATATACAATGGAATACTACTTGGCAATGAGAAAGAATGAAATCATGCCATTTGCAGCAACATGGATGGAACTGGAAGGTGTTATGCTAAGTAAAATAAGTCAGAGAAAGAAGACATCCTATGTTTTCACTCATATGTGGAACTTGAGAAACGTAACAGAAGACTATGGGGGAATGGAAGGGGGACAAACAGATTCAAACAGAGAGTGAGGCAAACCATAAGAGACTCTTAAATATAGAGAACAAACAGGGTGGATGGGGTATGGGGGAGGGGGGAAATGGGTGATGGACACGGAGGAGGGCACTTGTTGGGATGAGTACTGGGTATTGTATGTAAGTGATGAATCATGGGAATCTACCCCCACAAACCAAGAGCACACTGTATACACTGTATGTTAGCTAATTTGACAATAAATTATGTATTAAAAAAAATTTTGCTGCAGCTCACTCCCCCCCCCCCCCCCACTGCCCTCCCTCCCCAGTACTGCTTGGTCCCCTCCCCTCTCATAGCCTGGCACGAGGCTCCCTTCCTGTGCTGACCACAGGTAATTCTCAGGGACATCTTATCTAAGTATGTAACCACATCTGAAAGAATAATTCTGATGTGGTTAAGACACTGAGGTTCAGTAGTGGCCACACTGGTGAACAACCCCGTCTTTCCTTCCTACAAAGCAGTTTTTGGTAAACAACATCTTATACATTTTGAGTCCCTGGTCTTTTATTTTCCACATATTCTTGACTCCTCCAAGGATAGAATAGGTTCCTCCTGTCCCTTCTAGTACAAGACTGTGTTCATTACACACAATATGCTAATGACTGGTTGCATTGTCTGTGACCTTCTCCAGATGGGACAACTGGAGGGCAGAGCCCTGGGCATCCTGTTCACTGCTGGATTCCCAGCTCCTACCCCTGCTTTGTCAGAACAGCTACCCAACCATGGACTGCTGTGCAGTCCTGTTCCAATCTGCACTTTGCTCTCTCTGTGATCTGCTAAGGTATGGACCAGCACTATTCCAATTAAATGCACGCGAAGCCAGGCACAGAGAGGTCAAGTCGTTGATTTGAGACTGCAGCACTCCTCAGAGTGGCAATGAGCACCCAGATCTGTGACCGGACTTCAGAACCAGTGATGGAAGGCGGCTGCTCAAACAATAACCGTTATTTTTTGTGGGCTCTCTCTTAACTGTGAACAAAGCGTAGTTTTCTCCAGACTACAGTGTGTAGGAGGGAGCATGGTAAAGACACCCCTGGGCAGAGGCATAGGTTCAGATATTTGTTTCTCAAATTCCACAAAAAGAAAAAAAAGAAAAAAAAAAGGCAAGGAGAAAGCCCAAGGAATCGACACTTACCTTTCAGAAGTAAGACAGTTAAAACTGATCAGTTAGCTAAGTTTAGGGTAGAGAATTCAAATCCCCACCCACTACTTACAAGTTGAGTATCAACTTTTTAAATCCCTGGTTATCTGTAAGTGGGAATGACAACACTGATCCCATGAGGTTGCTCTGAGTAATGCCTAAGAGAGACTTAATATGAAGCACTTCATAAAGCCTGCACGGAACACTATGGTTATTTTCAGATCACCTAAAATTAGGTAAGCAAATGAACTTTGCTGAATTTACTAAATTTTACAGAGCCAATATAGTTTAATAGATCTATATATCTAGTAGAGATCTAGTAGATATCTAGTACACTCATACTTAATAGAGCAATATTATCACTATTGACAAGACTATTGATAGAAAGTTATCAACTAGGTAAAGGAATAGGATACAGATCAAAGCCTATTCACCTACTTATTTGGGGTGGGGGTTTAAGCTCCTGAAAGGGCATCTCCCCCCACATTTAATTGGCTGTGGTGATCAAGGACAAAGCTGGTGTGATGAGAAACCAAGGAAGTTGTTAACACATTGACACATTAAATGCCAAGCAGGATATTAACACAGAACCTTCTACCAGCACTAGTTCCACACTGAAAGCAGGAGGCACCTGCTACTTTTATAATGTTCTGGATTTTTCGCAGATCACTTTATTCTCCACATTTTTGTGTTCAACTGAAAATGGAGAGTACCGTCAGAGACTGTTCTCTAAATCGAATCTCCTGATAGAAACTTTACATCAATACAACAGCCACATGCACAGAAGGAGTCATAAATTGAAACATAAGCTGGAAGAATCAGTGGGTTTTCACCTCAAACTGTTCCCCTGGTTAATCAGAGGGGGTTGGAGGGGAGGCTGGGTCCTTTGATCCCCACAGTGCAAAGTTAGGCTGATGGAAACTCAGAAACCTTTACTGTAGGCCAAGCCAATCGTACATTATCAAACAGTACAGCACGATGTTGGGCAGATCTAAGGGTCTCCTGTAGGGACTAACTTTGAAAATAGTCTAGATTTAGTACAGCTCGTGAATACAAGCTATTTTTGGAGTGGTTTCTTTTCAGTAGCACTGCCACCTTCTCTGGCATACACAGCCTGAGCTGGGTCACTGCACAATCACCAGAGTAGGCAAGAAACCCATCCTATAAATGTGCCCTTGAAGACAGATGTGCCCTACGCGGACTCTGACATACGCTCTGTATTTCCTAGGGAAGCAAATGCTCTGGTGTTAACCACCTCGGGTGAGAGCCAGGTGATGCTCTCCACAAGCTGATACCTAGTGGAGGCCTGGAGTCTAGACCCTCAGTCAGGGAGGACTGAGTTTCAATCCCATCTGCTGCTACCTTCTAACTCTGGTACCCTTCACAATAATTAACCTCCCTATGCCGTACTTTCCTCATCCATAAGAGGGGCACCATCCCACTTCTTTGAATAAAGCTGCTCAGATGTGATGAGTTACGGTCTCTGAAATGTTAACATAGTGCCTGCCCCCAGCAACCATTTACTAACTTCTACTGTGGCCATTATAATGACTGATAACCAGTTCAGCCAACCTAGGTCAGTTTTTGTATAAAGTTATCCAGTGATCAGAAACAAAGTTATCTGGAAGACCTGCTTTCACATTCTGTGCCTTAGTCTCTTGAAAAGTGTTTAAACAGAGATTACTGTATTTGCTTTGGGCTCTCTTAGAAAACGCTTCTCATATTTACTCAGCCAGGATGTTCTAATACTGGGCTTTACTGTAAAATGCAGAAGCTGTACTTGTAGCTCAGTAATGATGTAAAATAGAAATAAAAGTAACAATTCCTTACAAACTAACATGTAGTAGAGACTAGCCAACCAGGCTAGTGAAACAGCAACCCTGCCATCTTCTTTTTCCGTTTTAGTAATACTTGGTTGTCATCTTGCTGAAAAATGCTAGATGACTCTATGTTTTTCTAGGGAGGTGTTCTGAATCAAATATTTGTTCTCTCGTATTCTGGCTTCTACCTAACAATTAATTAAAGGCACTGGAGTAGAAAGTTTACTTAGAAACTTCCAGCACTGTGTCCCACAGGCATGGTAAGATCAGAAACCCAAAGCTTCCCATTTAAGGGTTTAACAATTATTCTCCATAGAAGAAAGGGTTAAAAAACCAACTGCTTTAGGTCATTTGGGATAAGTAGTGATATTTATAGGAAAATATTAACATGTCAGATCAATGCCCTCTATGAATTATTTCAAGTAAAAAGTTTTATGATTTTGGTGAATTATATAGGGAACTATGTATTAATTTCTTACTATGAACTCAAAGGAAAAAAGCTAACTTAATTCTCTTTTAGTTCCAGGAAGTCTAGTAAATACTTCTGTAATTCATAATTTTCACTAATTAGTCTTGGACAGCTCAGGATTTTTCCAAATTAGTAAAGTTTTACACTAAAAATAAGTTTATCTTTCTTTATCGAATTTAAGCAGAATTCTGTGGTGGAGCATATAATGAAAGATATGCTATTAAGGTAGGTGAGGAACAAAAAGGTAATTTTCTTCTACTATGGGAAAAGCTTAATCACTGAAGGAAATAAGCCTTTTTCCCTAGCACTTTCAGGGGCCTGTGGAATTCCCGTTTTCCTGGGTCAATGGAACACAGCCCTGGTACCCCTACAAAGGTTCTGAATTTCAGGGGAGAAAAACGACACTCCTTAGGCTGGGCTTTTGCAGTTTGGTGCATTTTCCAGAGTGAAGACCACTCACCAGCTTTCCCCTCTGCTGGGCCGACCTGGTTTCTCGCAAGGTGTACACATCTCCACAAACAGAGATCTCACGCCAGACCCCAGGCTGGGACTCCTCAGTGAAGCCCCCTCGTGGATGCATCACCAGGACGCCATTTGTAGTGAGCCCGTCCATGTGGCCATCGGGGTTTTTCCATTTTGCTGCCTTTTCCTGGAGAGCATACCACAGAACAGAAAAAGCATGCTAAGATTATGTTCAAAATGAAGGGATTCCAGAATCTTTTAAAAATATCCAGTACGGGCAGAAGGAAGGAAAGTGATGAATTTTCATTTTCTATTTAAAGCTAATAATCAGAAGGATAAAATATGCAATTATTCTGATAACATGAAAGTGCTAAAATGTATGAATGATTTATCACTGGATATACATTATATTCATCTTGGGAGCTTAAAAAAAAAAAAAAAAAGGACCTGAGGCCCGGACCCTTCCCTCAGAGATTCTTTTCTACCCACTGCCCTCACGCCTGGGAGAGTCCAGGAATCTAGACACGTTCTTCAGTTCTATTTGTGCAATCCTTTCGCCTCTTATCTACCAGCACTTTACATGCAATTATTACCTGGGAAGTATACAGAAGAAAGAGGAAAAAACATACAAAAATTTTAAGACTGTTAGTCTGACAAGTTGTGGCTAGTATCTCTTCATAAATATCAATGTTTGGATCCTCAAAGATGTAATGTAAAGACCACCTGATATGATGGCAGGACCAACACTCCTGGATGCTTGTGTCACAGTTACTTCTCTCTTCTTTCTTGGTGACAGAGATAGCTGTTGCAAACATGACTCAGGAGTAAATTCTGAGTTGGATAACCCTCTTGCCAGGGACTGAGCTCTGGCCAATGAGACATAAGTGGGTTTTTAAGAGCCTTCCTGGTAAAGGTCCTTTGTTCTAAAAAGCAAAGGGAAAACAGTCTCCCACTGGCATGGGTCATTCCGTTTTCCTTGCCCCTCAGATGTACAACTAATCAGACATCTGTAACCAAAAAAGAGCATGGCTGTACAGCATCCAGGTCACCTGAAAGAGATCAATACATCTATGCCCGGAAAGTGGGTGCATTGAAACACAGAGGAGGCAGCAGAGAGGAGTTGCTGGGGAGCCAGAAGGCAGCAAAGGCAGTGGCTGGTGGGCAGGCAGGAGGATAGCGTAACCTTTCTGAAAAAGGAGGTGGAGGGTGAAGGAGGTAAGTGGGGGTCTGCCCCATGCATGTTCTGTAGCTGGAAGGACCGAATGTTGTCTCCAAGGAAAGACTGCAGTGAGTGGGAGAAGGGAAATAGGCAAAAAGAATTTCAGGGAAGGGTCTCCTGCTCTTTGCCCCAGGGTTCTGGCTCATGGACTTCTGGGACTCGTTTCATCCCTATCCTAAGTTGAGGATCCTCCTTCCAGGCTGTGGGCACATCAAAGCCCCAAGAGCTAAGTACACACCTTCTCCAACTCTGTGGCACCCCCATTCCTTTTCCCTTGGTGGCACCACCTTCTGGAAAGTGAAAAGAAGGCTCCCAGCTACCAACTTGAACTGTTAGAACCAAAGTAAACAGAACCTTGCCTAAATAGGGTGTTCCTTACTTCAAATGTGAGGACAGAGTCACTTTTAATCAAATACCATTAAAAATCATAGTAATACAGTACTACAAAAAGAAAATGACAATTTTCCAACAAATGAACCCAAAGACATGGAATACCACAATCTAACTGATAAAGAATTCAAAACAGCTGTTATGAAAAAATTTAATGAACTACAAGAAAACTCAGAAAGGCAATGCAATGAGCTCAGAAATAAAATTAACAAACAGAAGGAATACTTTACCAAAGACGCCAAAATTGTAAAAAAAGAACCAAACAAATTTTGGGTTTGAAGAACTCAATAAATGACATGAAGAATGCATTAGAATGCACTGGAAATAGAGCAGATCAGATGGAAGAGAGAATTAGCAAGTTGGAAGGCTGGAATAGAGAAATGCTTCAGATGGAAGAGGAGAGAGAACTAAGATTTAAAGGAAGTGAAGAAACACTACGAAAGCTAGCAAACTCCATTACAAAAGCCCATATATGAATAATGAATTTTCTAGAAGAAGAGAGGGAGAAAAGGACAGGCAGCATATTTAAATAAATAATTCCTGAGAACTTCCAAAAGTTAGGGAAAGAACTGGGTATACAAAGTCCATTAAGCTAACAGAACACCTTATTATCTCAATGCAAGATCTTCTCTAAGACACATTATATTAAAACTATTAAAAGTCAGTGATAAAATTAAAATTTTTAAAAAATATTTATTTTTGAGAGAGACAGAGACAGAATGTGAATGGGTTAGGGTCGGAGAGAGAGGGAGACACAGAATCGGAAGCTGGCTCCAGGTTCCTCACTGTCAGCACAGAGCCTGATGTGGGGCTCGAACTCAAGAGCTGTGAGATCATAACCTGAGCTGAAGTCGGATGCTTGACTGAGACACCCAGGTGCCCCCAACGATAAAATTTTAAAGGCAGCTGGGGGGGGGGGGGGCGGGTAGGAAGAAAAAAAAAAAAAAGACAGTAACCTACAAAGTAATCTCCAGCAGGCTATCAAACTTCTCAGATAAAAACTGCCAGCCAAGAATATTCCACCTAGAAAAGTTATGCTTCAGATATGAAGGAGAATTAAAAGCTTTCCCAGACAAACAAAAGCAGAGGGAGTTCACCACCACTAGACCTGCCTTACAAGAAGTGCTCAAATGAGATTTTCAAGCTGGAATGAAAAGACAGAAATACACAAAACTCTGATCAAGGTGTTAGTCAGAATTATAAAACTGTAACTATTTATAATAGTATATTAACTCCCAATTATAGCATAAAGGTTAAAGGCAAAGGACATTAAAAATACCTATAATAAACAATAAAAATAAATACAGCTACTACAACTTGGTAACCAAATCACAGCATAAAAAGAGATCATCTGTGACATCAAAAATATAAAAGGAAAAAAGTAAAAGGACAGAATCTTCATAGGCAACTGAAGATAAATTGCCATCAGCAGAAAAGGACTGTTTTATCTGTGAGATGTTTTATGTAAACCTCATGATAACCACAAAACAAAAATTTAGAAGAGAGACACAAAACACTAAAAAAAGAGTGGGAGACTGAACGAAAAGCACCATGAAAAACCACCAAGGTATAAAGGTAGGTAGAAACAGAAGGAAAAAGAACAATGGAGAGACAAAATAACCAGCAGGCAAAAGAGAAAATGGCAGTAATAAGTATCAACAATCACACTAAATGTATCAACATATCAACAATCACACTAAATGTAAATGTACTGACTCACCAAAAGGCATAGAGTGGCAGATGGATCTAAAAAAAAAAAAAGACAAAACAAAATACAAAAAACAAAAACCTCCTGCCCTACAGGAGATTCATCTCAGCTTAAAAAAAAAAAAAAATTAATATGAAATTTATTGTCAAATTGGTTTCTATACAACACCCAGTGCTCATCCCAACAGGTGGCTTCCTCAATGCCAATCACTTTCTGCTCCCTCCCACCCCCCATCGACCCTCAGTTTATTCTCAGTTTTGAAGAGTCTCCTATGGTTTGGCTCAAAATGAAAGGATGGAAGATGATATTCCAAGCAAACAGAATACAAAAGAAGGCAGCTATAGCCATACTTATATCAGACAAAATAGATTTAAAGCCAAAAAGGGTAATAAGAAACAAAGTCATAACATAATCACAAAGGGATCAGTACATCAAGAAAATATAATAATTATATGTATGTATGGAAATTATATGTATGTATGTAATGTGTGTGTGTGTGTATATATATATATATATACACACACACACACATCCCCAACATCCAAGTACCAAATTGTATTAAGCAAATAATAACAAATCTAAAAGAGAAATATACAATGTAATAATTGTAGGGACTTCAATACCTCACTATCAACAATGGATAGATTTTTCAGACAGAAAATGAAGAAGGAAACACTGGAATTAAACCACACTTTAGAACAAGGACTTAACAGACATCTACAGAACATCTTATCCCACAGAATATATTTTTCTCAGGTGCATTAGAACAGTCTCCAGGAAAGATATGATAGGCCACAAAACAAATTATAGCAAGTTTAAGAAGACTGAAATCTTATCAACTATCCTCCCTGACTACAATGGTATGAAAGTAGAAAGTTACAATGAGAGGAAACTGAGGAGATCTACAAATAATGTGGAAACTTAACAACCACTGGGTCAAAGAAGAAATCAAAAGGGGAAAAATTATCTTGAGACAATTCAAAATGAAAACACAACATATCAAATATTGTGGGATACAGCAAAAGCAGTTCTGAGAAGTTTATAGCAATAAATATGTATATATGAAATTAGAAAGGTCTTGAACAACCTAACTTTACGCTTCAAGGAACTAGAAACAGAAAAACACAAAAACAGCAAGCTCAAAGTTAGCAGAAGAAAGGACATATGGATCCAAGCAAAATAAATCAAATAGAGACCAGAAAAACAACAGAAGAGATCAACAAAACTAAGAGCTGGTTCTTTGAAAAGAGAAACAAAATTGACAAACCTTTAGCTAAACTCAGTAAAGACTCAAAATTAGAAGACTTTGAGAGAAGACTCAAAATTAGAAATAAAAGAGGAGATATTATACCTGATATTACAGACATACAGAGAATCATGAAAGACTGCTAGAACGTAGAAGAAATGGATACATTTCCAGAAACACACATCCTAGCAAGACTGAATCAGGAAAACTCAGAACATGGGTAAAGAGATTGAATGAGTGTTAAAAAAAAAAAAAAAAAAATCCCAAGAAAATTCCACCACCAGATGGCTTCAACTAGGGAATGCTACCAAACATTTAAAGAAGAATTACTACCAGTCCTCCTCAAACTCTTCCAAAATATTGAGAATGAAGGAACATTTCCAAACTCATTCTATGAAGCCAGCCTTACATTGATAACAAAACCAGATAAGGATACGACAAGAAAATTATAGACCAATGTCCCTGATAAATGTAGATGCAAAAATTCTCAACAAAATATGAACAAATCAAATTCCAGAACACATTAAAAGGATTAGACACCATGACCAAGTGGAATTTACCCGAGATGCGAGGTTCAACAGATGCAAATTAATAAACGTAACACATCACATCACTAAAATGAAAGGTAAAAATCACAAAATCAATTCAATAGACACAGAAAACTTTTAACAAAATACAACATCCCTTCAGAATAAAAACCCTTAACAGGTTGGCTACAGAAGGAACATACCTCAACAGGCCGTATATGACAAACCTACAGCTAAGCATCATACTCAAGAGGGAAAAACTGAAAGTGTATCCTCTAAGGTTGGAAACAAGACAAGGATGCCCACTCTTACCATTTCTGTTCAATACAGTACCAGACGTCCTGGCCAGCGCAATCAGGCAAGATAAAGAAATAAATGGCACACAAACTGGAAAGAAAGTAAAACTGTCACTATTTGCTGATGATATGATCTTATTTATTGACAATCACAAGGAATCTGTCAAAAAGCTATTGGAATTAATGACTTCAGTAAAGTGTCGGGACACCAAACCAACATACAGAAGTAAGTTGCACTCCTTTACACAAATGATGAAGCATCTGAAAAAGGCAAAAAGAAAACTATCCCATTCACAACAACATCAGAAACAAAATACTTAGGAACAAATTTAATCAGGGAAGTGAAGGATCTATGTACGATGAAAAGTACAAAACGTTTTACTGAGCTTTGCTGAAAGAAATTGAAGACACAAATGGAAAGGCACCCCATGTTTATGAATCAGAAGAATAATGTTAAAATGGCCATACCACCCAAATCCATCTACAGAGTCAATGCAATCCCCATCAAAATATTAAAGGAATTCTTCACAGAAATAGAAGCAATAATCCTAAACTCTGTGTGCAACCACAGAAGACCCCAAATAGTCAAAAAATTAAAAATAGAACTACCATATGATCCAGCATTTCCACTTGTAGGCACATACCCACAGGAAATGAAAACAGGATTTCAATGAGATATATGCACTCCCGTGTTTATCTCATTATTCCCAACAGCCATTATTGGAAACCACCCCAACGCCCATCAATGAATGAATGGATAAAAAAAGACACTGTACATATACACAGTAAAATATTATTTACCCATGAGAAAGGAGAATATCCTTCCATTTGCAACAACACAGATGGACCCTGAGCGCATTATGCTAAGCAAGTCAGAGAAAATAAGTACTATAGGATATCATTTATAGGTGGAATCTAAAAAAGTTAAGCCTATGCAAAACAGAGCAAAGTGGTTACCAGGGATGGATGGGGGCAGAGGGACCTGGAGAGAGTGGTAAGATTGATGGTGTTTAAGGGTACAACTTGTAATGAGCAGCAAATTAGCCATTGAGATTTAAGGCACCATAATATGAATATAGACCATATTATTGTACTGTAGTTGTGAATGTGGTAAATATTGCTACATCAGCAAGTATTTTACAACATACAAATGTATCAAAGTAACAGGACTGCACCCCTTACATTTACACAATGGTACGTGTCAAATTTATTCAACTACAAAAAGTAAATAACAAAACAATAAAAAGGGATAAGGATAGAAACTGCCTGTGCCCGCCTCTTCTTCAGCTACAAGTTGTTATGTGGAGGGACGTGTGGAGGGACGTATGGAGTGCAGGAGCCATCTCTCAGCCCTAAGGCTGCCTGAGGAAGCCTGATTTGCACAGGGAGGGAGGGGCAAGACAGAACCAACCTGGTTCCCTGGATGTCACAGAACCACTGAAGCAATCAGCCCTGGAACTGTCTTCCCTGGCACTCCTTGTTACATGAAATAATACATTTTTATTATTGTTTAGGCCATTCCGGATGGTTTTTGTCCTCGCAAAAACATCCCGAATAAAAAAAAAACCCAAAACTATATTAAAACTGAACATTCACCAAAACTTCTGGGTTTGATTTACATAGAAGCCTTATGAAGCCAGAGAAGCCTTATGAAGCCTTAATCTGTTTTGTTCTCTGCAATATCACATCTATGACACATGACCGGGAGCACAGCCAATACCCAATGAAAATTTTTTGAATGAACGAACGTCACTTTTTCCTTTGAACCCTATTTACGTAGATTTGACCATTATTTTTCCCTCTGAAATCACCTCCCTTAAATCTACTAAGAATACATTAAGAACAATGTTAATGTACATTTTTTAAAAAGTAATTACTGTACATACTATAATACAGCAAGTGGAACAAGTATCAAGGAACTTCATTACTTTCAGATTTTTAGTAACAGCCTTACAAAACTCCACCATCTGAAAACCAAAATCTCCAAATGTAACTAGAGGCGTCGTGTCAAGCAGATTTTTGGCCACAATTAACTGTTATAGCTGATAACAATGGGTGTTATTCTTGAAACAATGGGCTTAGTCATAGTACTTACTCCAAGAAATATGTTTTTGGAAGAGTCGAATCCGGCTGCGAATATCCGTGCTGTGTAAGGTTCACTCCTGTCGCAGACGATCCTGCAGGCAAACCTGGATATGGTGCTTTGTGTAATCTGGGCCTCATCATTGTTCTGACTGCCCGAAATTGTGTCTGTAACAACGAAGTCGATAGGGCTTTCTGTTGATCTGCCCACCTAAATAAATCAAATGCACTCATGACTCATTTTGAAAAGTATGTCACCATATTTTGTTCACATGGAATGAGTGTTCAGGATCCTTTTAACATTTATTATCTCTGCTCTGAGGGTAAGAATTTAATGGAAAAAAAAATGTAGTTCTGTTCCTTTTCTTGTTTAAGTGAGATATTATAGTAACCGATCATCAGATTTTAAATATTAAGAGAAAAGCTAAATTTTTTATCTGGGAGAAAAACATGAAGTCTTGCCCCCCAACAGATTGTATTTCTTGGACCAGGTAAAAATATTATTCTAATAGAGAATTATTCTCTCCCTCACCCCTTCTGCCCCTCTACTTCTAGCTGGAAAAAACCAAGATTTTAAAGAAAGCCAAGAAACAAAGGAACTGTTGCCCAGCCACAGGGACTGTTTTCCCTAAGTAAATCCAGTGACTCATGGCTTGGGGCAAGAATAGCCCTAACCCAGACATAGACTAAATGCCTGTTGCCATACTCTCTGTAAATGGGAATGATGTAAAGGGCTATACAAGTCAGCCCAAAGTTTGGGATGTAGTCAAGTGAAATATTTAAAAAGCTGGTCTTAACATTTCAATTTTGGATTGAAAAAAAAATCTCTCTTGGGAAAGTCTAAAAGAGTTGCCAATAATATTATGTTGACTTATTTTCCTTGGTAAATTTAAATGCTTCAGAAAGAATAGATTTCATGAGGAAGATGTTACAGTTCTAGAAAAGGTTTTCATATTCAATAAATCCAAATAAGGGAGGCACCGCTCTGTCCTGGAAACTGGGAAGAGTTAAGTACTTGTTTACAAATAAAAAAATTCTCAAGGGGTGCCTGGGTGGCTCAGTTGGTTAAGTGTCTGACTTTGGCTCAGGTCATGATCTCACTGTTCGTGAATTCAAGCCCCACACTGGGCTCTGTGCTGACAGCTCAGAGCCTGGAGCCTGCTTCAGATTCTGTGTCTCCCTTTCTCTCTGCCTCTCCCCCACTCGTGCTCTGTCTCTCTCTCTCAAAAATAAACTTTAAAAAACATTTTCAAAAATCCTCAAGACAAAATATTAAAATGTTCATGTAATGCTGTTCTATGCATCTCTTAACTAGTACAAAGTGATAAATGTTATATATATGCCAAAGAGACTTTTTAAATTAAAATCATTTATATGTAAATAAATCATTTCTCACTAAAATATGATATTAATGTTCTCTCCTAACACTAGTGACTTTGATTCAGAAGCTGACAAGGGGAGGGACACATGGAACCCCCAGATGTGTACATATAAGCCCCCCTAAAAGTCAATTTCCCAGGTATTTTTATCGTGATCTCAAAATTCTATCTAACACATAAGATGTATTTTTCATCCAAATGAATAAAAGTAAAAAAAAAAAAATTATCTTGCATCATTTAGCTCTGTTGGCTTCCTGGAAAATTATTATTGTATTTCTTTTGTAAATCTCACACATTTTTATGCACAGACTATCTCTATTAAGCCAACAGACAGCATTCATCTATTTTCTGTCTCTCTCTCTCTTTTTTTTTTACAACACTTAATTTCTTGTCCTAATGAAATGTGCCTGGCATAAATGAAACCTCTGGTTTCACTAAAACTCATCAACTTGAATAGATGCATATTGCCTGAATATATGCATTTCAGGTTTAGAAAATATATAACTTGTTTAAAATGCAGCATAAAACCTAAATTAAGAGATATTATAAAACCTTACCATAGAATTCATCTTTCTAAAGTTGAGAGTCTTCCCTCTGCTAGATTCATTTAATTTTTTTTTATGTTTATTTATTTTTGAGAGAATGAGAGACAGAGCATTAGCGGGGGAAGAGCAGAGTAAGAGAGAGAGAGAGAGAGAGAGAGAGAGAGAGAGAGAGAGAGAGAGAGAGAGAGAGAGAATGAATGAATGAATGAATGAATGAGAATCCAAAGCAGGCTCCAGGCTCTGAGCTGTCAGCACAGAGCCTGACGCCAGGCTTGAACTCACAAACCTTGAGATCATGACCCGAGCCAAAGTCAGATGCTTAACTGACTGAGCCACCCAGGTGCCCTGTCTGCTAGATTCATTTAAAAGCTGGGTGTGTAACTCAGAAGCTCTGATTCAGACTGCTCTCTTTCTTTGAGCCTTTTTCTTTTCTTTTTATAAAAGCTATTCTCTTAGCGACTTTCAAGTATACAATACAGTATTATTAACTATAATCACCATGCTGTACATTCGATCCCCAGAACCTATTCATCTTACAGCTGGAAGTTTGTACTATGTGACCAACTTCTCCCTCTTTCCCCCACCCCCTCAGCCCCTGGTAACTACCATTCTAGTCTCTGCCTCCATGGTTTTGATTTTTTTTTTTTTTTTAGATTCCACATATAATTGATATCATACAGTATTTACCTTTAATCTATTTCACTTTAAAAATTTTTTTTAATTAGAAAAGTAAATACTTATTGCAAAATATTCTACAAATACAGAAAAGTATAAACAAGAAAATAAAGGCTACTCTAAACTCAGGAATAAACTTGTACTGTCCAATGAATAACCTTGTCCAATGAAGCTGGGGAGTGAAATGGGGTGAGTTCTACAATTGCCTGGAGCTCTCACAAAGACACGGTCTCTGACATCATTTCTGTTACCTCCATGAAGAGGGCAACGGCTCTTCAAGCTCTGTTGTAAGCTCAAAGCTAAAGCCATGCTCTAGTAGAATGTCACAGGCTTGTCACACACAGCGATTACTCTCTTCTGTAAAGGCCACTGTGATTTCATCCCAATATATTAATGTCTTGATGAATTAACTGAAATGGACTGTAAAACATGACATTTCAACTGGAACATACCGTTACAATCAATTATTTCAAGTCATGATACTTATCTGACTGGTCATGTTTGATTTGTTTATCAATTCACTCCCACTTAAATCTAACCTATAGGGTGCCAGTAAAATTTTATACTTTCGGATACATGTTGCTTTTGCCAGGAAAAAACAAAACAAAACTCTAAGCCACTTTCCTACTGAAAACTCACCCCGTGCGCAAAACTTGGAACCCATCCTTTTGAATACTGGATCAACTCTACATTATCTTAAGGGGAGTCATGTAGACAAGCCAAGATGTTCCTGAATTTCACCTGATAATCGTACAGTGCTGATACTCATAGAGTAACCACAGGGAGAATTTTACTGATACCACAGACAGGGCATCATTCAGCATTTTCAATTTTATATATTTTAGAAAGGTTTGGGTTTGCCTGGTTGTCAGTCGAAGTCAGTACAGGTAAGATGGCATTGAAGAACTTGGAAGGGCCTCCCTCACCCTTCCTGGACCAACGCTACCCATATCCCTGTATCTGTAACCTTATTTTCTGATGTCCCTCCTATGACAAGGATGGAATGTTGCTGCTTCTATCCAAGACCAATCTCTCTACTGATGTTGGCGTCTCCATATTCTTCCCAAGGATTTTGCTCCTGATATTGTCCCCTCTCTCTCCTGAATCTTCAATTTCTCTCTTTATACTAGATCTTGCCATCAGCTACCAAACACATTGTGAAGCTTCTCCAACTCTGTGACTCTGTGGGGGTAAAAGGACCAATTTTTTTTTTTTTAAACAGCAACTTGTCACTGATACTTTTTAAAAGTACAATAAAAATGAGTATTAGAAAAATGATCATCTGCTTGGGTGTTTCAGGTACTATAAAACGTGCCGTAATGGTTTCCAAACTCCTCTCCATGTCCTACTCAGCTCATTCTGTACCATTAACAGACGCTTGGATGCTCAGCTGAGCACACTTTGATTAGCACTGTTCTAGATTAGTCTCTCTCATCTTTAAAAACACATTCCTTCCAGGGCACCTGGATGGCTCAGTTGGTTAAGTGTCCGACTTCGGCTCAGGTCAAGATCTCACAGTTTGTGGGTTCGAGTCCCGCATCGGGCTCTGTGCTGACAGGTTGGAGCCTGGAGCCTGGAGCCTGCTTCGGATTCTGTGTCTCTGTCTCTCTCTCTGTCCCTCCCTCACTTGCATTCTCTCTCTTAAAAATAAATACACATTGGGGCGCCTGGGTGGCTCAGTCGGTTGGGTGTCCGACTTCAGCTCAGGTCATGATCTCGAGGTCCGTGAGTTCGAGCCCCGCGTCGGGCTCTGGGCTGATGGCTCAGTGCCTGGAGCCTGCTTCCGGTTCTGTGTCTCCCTCTCTCTCTGCCCCTCCCCCGTTCACGCTCTGTCTCTCTCTGTCTCAAAAATAAATAAACGTTAAAATAAATAAACATTAACAAAAATTAAAAAACAAAACACATTCGTTCCCCTGCAAGCAGCCTTTAACCTATGGCCCCATCTCTCCAGTTCGGTTAGAGGCAATACTTCTTGAAAAACCTGTCACTAGTTACCACCCTCCCATGTCCTGACTCCTCCCTCACTCAACTTCTCTCAACCCACCCTGTGGAGTTTCTACCTCAGGGCAGTACTGATCGCACTACTGCAGAGCTCAGCCAGCACATCCTGGCACATCTGTACCTGGTATTAGAATAATGCAGCCCGGGGTGCTTTGGTAGCTCAGTTGGTTAAGCGGTCGATGCTTGGTTTCAGTTCAGGTCATGCTGTCGTGGTTTGTGAGACTGAGCCCCCGTGTTGGGCTCTGCATGGAGTGTGGAGCCTGCTTGGGATTCTCTCTCTCCCTCTGCCCCTCCCCGGCTCCCTCGAGTGTCCTTTCTCTCAAAATAAGTAAATAAAAAAAGAAAGAATAAGGAAACCCTACAGGTTAGTTGGTAAATCATCCCCTTCCCTTCTCTTTCTCTTCTCTCCCCAGGTAATCTCGTTAAATCCTACTATTAGCCAAAAGTCCTGATCTTTACCAGAGCTTCAGACTATCATGCCCAATCTCCACTTCGGAATCTAATAAGCATCTCGAAATGTAACATGTTCTAAACAGAGCCTGGATTCTTCTTCAATCCCTAGATGCCCCGCCAACGACTGGTATCCAATTTGCTCAAGCTGAAACTCAGTATCAAAATATTATCCTTGATTGTTTACCTTCCTTCGCAGCCACCTGTCAACACTGCCTCCAAACACAGCTTCCGTCCTTTCATTTCTCCCACCTTAGTTCCAGTTACTGTCAGTTTTTACTAGGATTGCATTGCCTTAGTCCCCAAACTGGTCTCTGTTTTCACACATGTCACCTCCATTCCTTTCGAGAGAGTACTTGAAGATATCTTTAAGAAATATCAATCAGATTGTACCCCTCCCTTGCTTAAAACTCAATTTTTTTACTTGGCCTTAAAGGCCCCACCTCTCCAAGCTCATCTCATTTCACTGTCCTCCTCCTTCATTCTGCTCCTGCTTGGGGCTTTGGCAGCCCCATTCCTCCCCCCTGGAATGCTTATTTGTGGTCTGTTTGCCTCCTCTAGGATGCAGCCTCCATGAGAGGGGAGCCCTGGCTGTCTGTCTTCAGTAACTACAGGAGTATCTGATACATAGCAGGTGCTCAAGAAATGAAACTGATGAATGGAAGATTCTGACAGTCAGCTTGATCTCTGTGAGAGAGACACACAATGCTTTAAGAAATAACTCTCTCTTTTTTTTTTTTTTTTTTTTAAGAGAGACAGCAAGCATGAGCATGTGAAAGCAGGAGAGGGGCAGAGGGAAAGACAGAATCTTAAGCAGGCTCCATACTCGGCACAGGGCCTGAAGCAGGACTCAACACAGGGCTCAATCGCATGACCATGAGATCAGTACCTGAGCCAAAATCAAAAGTCAGACATTCAACCGATGGAGGCACCAAGGCACCCCAAAAAATAACTATTTAAATAGCAAATATTCTTAAACTTTTCTCAACTAGATATATGCTACTTAAACATTGCCATCAAAAAGTACTATAGGGGTGCGTAGGTGGCTCAGTTGGTTAAGCATCCAACTTCAACACAGGTCATGATCTTGCAGTTCGTGGGTTTGAGCCCAGCATCGGGCTCTGTGCTGGCAGCTCAGAGCCTGGAGCCTGCTTTGGATTCTGTGTCTCTCTCTCTCTCATGCCCCTGTCATGCTCTCTCTCTCTCTCAAAAATAAATACGCATTAAAAACAAATAAAAGTACTACAAACCAACTAAATTAAACACCAACCAAACAAAAACCAAAAACATAAGGTATGGCAGCACCCAGGGTCCAAATTATGAAACAGAAATCTTGAGGCCTGGCTGATTTCCTTACCCTGATGGTCAATATGCATTTGGCATCATACTTCCCTTTAGGGACCCTATAAGACATTTCATCACTTCCTTTGATTTCTTTGATAAACATTTAAAAAAAAATATTTTGCTTTCTCAATAGCTACACTATTCCCTCTTTCATTTACTCCTATTCTAGAAAATTACTAAGAAACTGTTGCTATATTAACTCAGACTTTCTTACCCTTAACCCATCTCTTAAATTCAGATATAATTGATATTTTCTTCCTTAGGCAATAATGTTTCCAAGTTCTGAGCCTACTGTCTGTTCCACAGTGGGAAAAGCAGCACAAGGACCTTCTTTGGTTCAGTCTGATGTTCTGCTTTTAAATTCTCAATTAACTTAGAAATCATTTTATAGATAATGGCTACAATGAACAGCCCTCAACACCAAGGTTCAGGCTTGAGAAATAGGAATGCTACAGTGCTTTTTGCTCAGTAACCTTTGTCTGTGGTGGGTTTGGGACATAAGAACTTGTAAAAGGAAGAAAAATTAAAACAAGCTTGATTGTTCAGGGCCTTCTGAGAATGCCTTAGTTTTACTCTGCAGAGAAATGACCTGATAGTAATCCTCCCACAGGTCTAGTTATTTTGCAAGTAGAATCAGATTATTTTAGTTAAAATGACAAATGTGTTATGTTTTCTTAGTAAATCTATAAATTCTTGTTGAATTACCATGCTTTATTTAAAGAGGTACTATGTAGAGAATGTAGAACTCCAGAGACGTAAATCTTACTTCTGCCAGTAATGCCTTTTCTGCCCCTAGTAGCTAGTTACCTTTCCTCTCAAAGACCCAAATTTCTTCAGCTATGCAATTTAAGAGGTTAGTATAGTATAATTTGGTATTTCTCAGTGTAGTCTATGAACCTCTGTGGGTCCCTGAGACTTTTTTTCTTTCTTTCTTTTTTTTCTTTCTTAAATTTACATCCAAGTTAGTTAGCATATAGCACAACGATTTCAGGGGTAGATTCCTTACTGCCCCTTACCCATTTAGCCCATCCCCGCTCCCACAACCCCTCCAGTAACCCTCTGTTTATTCTCCATATTTAAGAGCCCTGAAACCTTTTCTAAGGACCAGGTCCATGAAGCCAAAAATCACTTTCATAATAATACAAACGTGCCATTTGCCTTTTCCACTGTGCTAACATTTATTCTGATGGTGCTCAGGCAATCAAGTGCTTTAGCAGGAATCAAGGCAGCGGCACCAAAGTGTACTAACAGCCACTGCATTCTTCATCGCCGTGCATGTGCAGTTAAAAATAATGTCAATTTCACTTAAGTGTGCTTCTGATGAAGTGGTAATAAATTACTCTCGTTAAATATTGAGGCTTTCAAATATTCCATGTGGTGGAATAGGAAGTATGCAAAAAGCACTTAGATGTTTACAACTGTATGGAGGTTCCTCAAAAAATTAAAAACAAAACTACCATGTGATTCAGCAATCCTGTTTCTGGGTATTTATTAAAAACAAAACAAAAGAAAAACCAAAAAAACCTGAAATCAGGATCTCAAAGAGGTATCTGCTCCCCATGTTCACTGCAGCATTACTTACTGTAGCCAAGATCTAGATACAACCGAAAGGTCTGCAAAGGGTGAATGGATAAAGAAAATGTGGTATAAACATCCAATGGGATATTATTCAGTTTTACAAAAGAGGAAATCCTGCCACATGCACCAACATGCATAAACCTGGAGGATATTACAAATATTGCCCGATTCTGATTATGTGCAGTATCTACACAATCAATAGAAACAGAGCAGAATGATGGCTGCCAGGGACTGGGGGTGGAGGGAAATGGGAATCACTGTTTAATAGGTACAAAGTTTCAGTTCCACAAGATGAACGCATTCCAGAGATCTGCTGGATAACACTGTGTCTATGGTAAAGGTACTGTATTGGGCACTTATTTTGTCAAGACGATGCATCTCATGTTAAGATTCTCATGAATCTTTCGCTCATCTTGCATTTGCAGAGGTGAGGGGGAAAGTGAACAATGTGAGTGGAATGTGACTGTACAATAGTGAAGAACTATCTATATCCCAACATGTCGCTAAAGAATAGTGATGAAATTACAGGTGCCATTGCAGTGATGTGTTGATTTGAAAGTGGTAAAAAATCGACAAACAAAAATTAAAGGAGTTTGTGACCACTAAACCAGCCCTGTAAGAAATTTTAAGGAGGACTCTCTGAAGGGAGAAAAGATGAAAAAAATACACACACACACACACACACACACACACAAAAGCAACAGAAGATTAGAAAGGACCAGAGAACACCACCAGAAACTCCAACTCTACAAGCATCATAATGGCAATAAATTCATATCTTTCAGTATTCACTCTAAACGTCAATGGACTTAATGCTCCAATCAAAAGACAGGGTAACAGAATGGGTAAGAAAACAAGATCCATCTATATGCTGTTTACAAGAGACCCACTTTAGACCTAAAGACATTTTCAGATTGAAAATAAGTGGATGGAGAACCATCTATCATGCTAATGGTCAACAAAAGAAAGCCAGAGTAGCCATACTTATATCAGACAATCTAGACTTTAAAACGAAGACTGTATCAAGAGATGCAGAAGGGCATTTTATCATAATCAAGGGGTCTATCCACCAAGAAGACCTAACAATTGTAAATATTTATGTGCCAAGTCTGAGAGCACCCAAATATATAAATCAATTAATCACAAACATAAAGAAACTCATTGATATTAATACCATAATAGTAGGAGACTTCAACACCCCGCTCACAGCAATGGACAGATCATCTAATCAAAAAATCAACACGGAAACAATGGCTTTGAATGACACACTGGACCAGATGGACTTAACAGATATATTCAGAACATTTCATTCTAAAGCAGCAGAATATACATTTTTCTCCAGTGCACATGGAATGTTCTCCAGAATAGACCATATACTGGGACACAAATCAGCCCTAAGTAAGTACAAAAAGATTGAGATCATACCGTGCATATTTTCAGACCACAATGCTATGAAACTTGGAATCAACCACAAGAAAAAAATTTGGAAAGGTAACAAATACTTGGAGACTGAAGAACATCCTACTAACGAATGAATGGGCTAACCAAGTAGTTAAAGAGGAAATTAAAAAGTATATGGAAGTCAATGAAAATGATAACACCACAACCCAAAACTTCTGGGATGCAGCAAAGGCGGTCATAAGAGGAAAGTATATGGCAATCCAGGCCTTCCTAAAGAAGGAAGAAAGATCTCAGATACACAACCTCACCTCACGCCTTAAGGAGCTGCAAAAAGAACAGCAAATAAAACCCCAAACCAGCAGAAGACAGGAAATAATAAAGATTAGACCTATATAATAATAAATAAATAATAATAATAAATAATAAAGAAATTAATGCTATCAAAACCAAAAGAAAAACAGAATAGATCAATGAAACCAGAAGCTAGTTCTTTGAAAGAATTAACAAAATTGATAAACCACTAGCCAGTTTGATCAAGAAGAAAAAGGACCCAAATAAATAAAATGAAGAATGAAAGAGGAGAGATCACAACACAAGAGAAATAAAAATAATAGTAAGAGAATATTATGAGCAATTATATACCAATAAAATGGGTAATCTGGAAGAAATGGGCAAATTCCTAGAAACATATACACTACCAAAACTGAAACAGGAAGAAATAGATAATTGGAACAGACCCATAACCAGTAAGGAAATTGAATTAGTAATCAAAAATCTGCCAAAAAACAAAAACCCAGGGCCAGATGGCTTTCCAGGGGAATTCTACCAAACATTTAAGGAAGAGTTAACACCTATTCTCTTGAAACTGTTCCAAAAAATAGAAATGGAAGGAAAACTTCCAAACTCTTTCCATGAAGCCAGCATTACCTTGATTCCAAAACCAGACAGAGACCCCACTAAAAAGGAGAACTATAGACCAATTTCCCTGATGAACATGGATGCAAAAATCCTCAACAAGATACCAGCCAACCGGATCCAACAATACATTAAAAAAATATTCACCATGACCAAGTGGGATTCATACCTGGGATGCAGGGCTGGTTCAATATCCGCAAAACAATTAACATGATTCATCACATCAATAAAAGAAAGGACAAGAACCATATGATCCTCTCAACAGGTGCAGAGAAAGCATTTGACAAAAATACAGCATCCTTTCTTGATAAAAACCCTCAAGAAAGTAGGGATAGAAGGATCAAACCTCAAGATCATAAAAGCCATCTATTAAAGACCTACCACTAATATCATCCTCAATGGGGAAAAACTGAGAGTTTTCCCCCTAAGGTCAGGAACAAGACAGGGATGTCCACTCTCACCACTGTTATTCAACATAGTATTGGAAGTCTTAGCCTCTGCAATCAGACAACACAAAGAAATAAAAGGCATCCAAATAGGCCAGGAGGTCAAACTTTCATTCTTTGCAGATGACATGATAGTCTATATGGAAAACCCAAAAGATTCCACCAAAAAACTGCTAGAATTGATTCATGAATTCAACAAAGTTGCAGGATATAAAATCGATGCACAGAAATCGGTTGCATTCCTATACACCAACAATGAGGCAATGGAAAGAGAAATCAAGGAATCAATCCCATTTACAGTTGCACAAAAAAACCATAAAATACCTAGGAATAAATCTAACCAGAGGTGAAAAAAATCTATACACTGAAAACTATAGAAAGCTTATGAAAGAATTTGAAGAAGACCCAAAAAAATGAAAAAAGATTCCATGCTCCTGGATAGGAAGAACAAATATTGTTAAAATGTCAATACCACCCAAAGCAATCTACATATTCAATGCAATCCTTATCAAAATAACACCAGCATTCTTCACAGAGCTAGAACAAATAATTCTAAAATTTGTATGGAACCAGAAAAGACCCTGAATAGCCAAAGCAATCTTGAAAAAGAAAACCAAAGCAGGAGGCATCAAAATCCTAGACTTCAGGCTATACTACAAAGCTGTAATCATCAAGACAGTATGGTACTGGCCCAAGAACAGACACTCAGATCAACGGAACAGAACAGAGAACCCAGAAATGGACCTGCAAACATATGGCCAACAAATCTTTGACACAGCAGGAAAGAATATCCAATGGAATAAAGACAGTCTCTTCAGCAAATGGCATTGGGAAAACTGGACAGCAACATGAAGAAGAATGAACCTGGACCACTTTCTTACACCATACACAAAAATGAACTCAAAATGGATGAAAGACCTCAATGTAAGACAGGAAGCCATCAAAATCCTCGAGGAGAAAGCAGGCAAAAACCTCTTTGATCTCGCCTGCAACTTCTTACTCAACACGTCTCTGGAGGTAAGGGAAACAAAAGCAAAAATGAACTACTGGGACCTCATCAAAATAAAAAGTTTCTGCACAGCGAAAGAAACAATCAGCAAAACTAAAAGGCAACACACAGAATGGGAGAAGATTTTTGCAAACGACATGTCAGATAAAGGGTTAGTATCCAAAATCTATAAAGAACTTATCAAACTCAACACCCAAAAAACAAAGAATCCCGTGAAGAAATGGGCAAAAGACATGAATAGACACTTCTCCAAAGAAGACATCCAGATGGCAAACAGACACATGAAAAAATGCTCCACATCACTCATCATCAGGGAAATACAAATCAAAACCACAATGAGATACCACCTTACACCTGTCAGAATGGCTAACATTAACAACTCAGGCAACAACAGATGTTGGTGAGGATGTGGAGAAAGAGGGTCTCTTTTGCATTGTTGGTGGCCATGCAAGCTGGTGCAGCCACTCTGGAAAACAGTATGGAGATTCCTCAAAAAACTAAAAATAGAACTACCCTACAACCCAGCAATTACACTACTAGGCATTTATCCAAGGGATACAGGTGTGCTGTTTCGAAGCGACACTATTGACAATAGCCAAGGTATGGAAAGAGCCCAAATGTCCATTGATGCATGAATGGATAAAGAAAATGTGGTATATACATACAATGGAGTATTACTCGGCAATCAAAAAGAATGAAATCTTGTCATTTGCAACTACATGGATGGAACTAGAGGGTATTATGCTAAGTGAAATTTGTCAGAGAAAGAAAAATCATATGACTTCACTCATATGAGGACTTTAAGAGACAAAACAGATGAACATAAGTGAAGGGAAACAAAAATAATATAAAAACAGGGAGGGGGACAAAACAGAAGAGACTCATAAATATGGAGAACAAACTAAGGGTCGCTGGAGGGGTTGTGGGAGGGGGGATGGGCTAAATGGGTAAGGGGCATTAAGGAATCTACTCCTGAAATCATTGTTTGACTATATGCTAATTTGGATGTAAATTTTAAAAAATACAAACAAAACAAACAAAAAAGAAAGTGGTAAAAACTGTACCACCGACCACTGTACAATTTTCTTGATGCTTTTTTTTTTTTTTTTTTTTTGGTATTGAGAATCTGTTCTCTAGGTAAGACATGTGTAAAAAACCTATGTAAAAAATCTTGTAAATAGAAGATTTATTTGGAAATCTTGGAATCTTGGAAAATAATTTTGGGAAGTATTCAAATATTATTATGAAGTCCACTAAAATCATCAACAGGGAAGTGTAGGCATACATTTATTTAGGAAGAGATTTTCTCTGGTTGAAGGAGAAGAAAAAACATTTAGAATGTTATAAAATGGAATGGCATGACTAAAACCACTGTTAATATTTTGTCTATGATAAATATTACTTTTGGGGCCCTTAATTAATTTGTCCATATCTAGGACTATGACACTATCTAGGATTGTTTAGCTTTTTATAAAATAGCTAACACATTCACATGGTTCAAAAATCATAGTGTGAAATAGCCCCCCATG
Source organism: Panthera pardus (assembly GCF_024362965.1). NCBI lineage: Eukaryota > Metazoa > Chordata > Mammalia > Carnivora > Felidae > Panthera > Panthera pardus. Next base: position 95,659,890 of record NW_026526810.1, on the reverse strand, counting down.
TCCCCCCTACCCAGACCTCTTCCCCACAAAGGCAGCTACTTTAGTAATAATGTCTGATTTGTCCTCTTGGAGATTTTTAATGCATATAAGCATTATTTAAATCATTTATCTATGCTAATATTTAATAATATACTATTTAATATTTAATAACAAATTTATTACTATTTAAGATTAGCTAATCTTTTTTAAAATGTTTACTTTTTAAAAAAAATGTTTTTAAAAAAATCTTTATTTATTTTTGAGAGAGAGACAGAGTGTGAGCAGGGGAGGAGCAGAGAGAGAGGGAGACACAGAATCTGAAGCAGGCTCCAGGCCCTGAGCTGTCAGCCCAGAGCCCGATGCAGGGCTCAAACCCATGAACCATGAGATCATGATCTGAGCCAAGTCCAACGTTCAACCAACTGAGCCACCCAGGTGCCCCTAAAATGTTTCATTTTGAGAGAGAGAGAGAGAGCACATGTGCAAGTGCATGAGTTGTGGAGGGGCAGAGGGAGAGAGGGAGAGAGAGAATGACAAGCAGGTTCCACTCTGTCAGCTCAGAGCACAACGCAGGGCTCAATCCCACAACCTGAGCCTAAATCAAGAGTCGGAAATCAAGAATCGGACGTTCAACTGACTGAGCCACCCAGGCACCCCAAAGATTAAATAATCTTAATTGAATATATTATCAATGGCTCAATATAATTAATAATACTAGTATTTAATTCATTAACTATGTTTGGAGCTCTTTCCACATCCACACAAGCTTTTTCTTCTTCTCTTTTAGTCTTGGAGACCTCCACTGTATGGCTGTACCTTAATTTACCGAACCGGTCCCCTACTGAAGGACATTTAGGTTGTTCACAATCTTTGGCTACTAAATCTTGCCTTGAGCAATAACTTGGTAAAAATGTAATTCTGCATGTATGTAGGGGTATCTTTGGGGTAAATCTCTAGAAACAGAAGAGCGGAGTCAAAGAGTGCAAGCATTTTTCATTTTCACCAGCATCTCTAACTCACTGCTGCACACAGGTCATACCAGTTTATAGGAGTAGGAGAGGGTTTTCCCACATCTCTGACAAGACCTTTCAGATTTTTGCCAATCTGATAAGTGAAACATAATGTGGCTGTGCGATGCGAAGCCACATTTCTCTTTTTGAGGTAGGTTGAGCATATTTTCTTATTTTTCAGAACTACTTATTTCCCCTTTAGGATGCGATCTATGATATTGTTTTGACACTTGTTTTAATACCGTTTATTTAATAATTTAACTCTCCATACACAAATGCAAAGCCTATGGACACCTGCGTGGCTCAGTAGGTTAAGTGTCCAACCTCGGCTCAGGTCATGATCTCACAGAGCCTGCTTTGGATCCTCTGTCTCCCTCATTCTGTCTCTCTTCTCTCTCTCTCAAATAAAAGCATTCAAAAAAAAAAAAAAAAAAGAAAGAAAGAAAGAAAGAAATGCAAAACCTCATGGCTTCCAATTTGAGTTTGATTTTTTTTCCTTTATTAGCCTTAATTTTAATTTTTTGTTGTTTTAAAGCACCAAATCTTGAATATATTATAAATTCTCTTCTTCCTAAATTGATGATTTTTTTCCCTTTTCATTTCCTTCCTTCTGCTTTCTTTTGATCTATTTTTGGACTTCCTATTATATACCACTAATAGGAACCACTATTCATGACCCTGTTCTGTATTTTCTTACTTTCATTTTTTAAAGAGAACTCTTAGAGACCAATGGTTAGTTTCTTGATTTCCTTCCTCCTTCCCTCCCTTCTATAATGAAAGCACTTCAATTTTTACATTTCCTTCTGAGTATGAGGTCAGTCACATCTCTTGAGTTTTGCTACATAATGTTCTATAGTTCTTTTTAAAAAGGCCTATACTTGTAGTATCAATGTCCTTTCTGATTCAAGTGTTATTTAGGAAGTATTTTGAACATGTTTGCTTTTCAAAGTGATTGGTTTAAAAAATTTTCATTCTAAAATAAAAATAATGTGTATTTGTACACATAATGCTAAGAATGTAGCTTGTCTGCAATTTTAGAACTAAGTTTTTTCTTAGTCTTTCAAAAACCAAATAGGAATTAATTTTTATATTATCCTTATGTCCTTCTCCTTGTACATCACTAAACGCTACTGTGCCAAAAGGTCTGACTACATATCAAAATGAAGGAAAGTGTGCTAAAATTTCCACGAAGGAGAGGAAGATGTGTCATGGGGATGTAACGTACAGCACGGTGCCTATGGTAAATAATACTGCGTTGTATATTTGAAAGTAGCCAGGAGAGTGGATCTTAAAAAGCTGTCATCCCAAGAAAAAAACTTTGTAATTATGTGTGACAAATGTTAGCTGAACTTACTGTAGTGATTATTTTGTAATATGCACAAATACAGAACCATCATACTGTATGCCCGAAACTAACGGTAAGGACACCACATTAAATAAGAGAAATAAAGACGTTACCTGAAACATATCCGTATCTTTATCATGTGTGTATTCCACCACCACAGTCTGATTCCTTGACAGAGTATACGATATGCTGTGTTGACCTTTGCAGCTGATAGCCTAATAATGAAATAAAAACATAGACATTCAACAAAATCTCGTTTCAACAACTGCAATTCTGTTTGTAGTTAACAGACATCACTTTGCCAGCCAAATCAATACAAGCCAAGCCAACGTGTTTTTTGTTTGTTTTTAATCAGAACCTGTTCCTGTGCTGTGCCCTGAATTAGACAAACTGACAGCCATGACTCCGGTTTTACCCAATACTGTATCTTCATATGAACAATATTTAAGTCAAATCAAATTTACCAGTTTGCAAGACTTGATTTAATCATGTCTCAGGAAAAACATATATTTTCTCCATATTACTGTAACTAAATGATAGAAATTTTAGATTAATAGGGTTTATTCAAAAATTTATTTTTGGGTGCCTGGATGGCTCAGTCAGTTAAGCACCCAACTCCTGGTTTTGGCTCAGGTCATGATCTCACAGTTGTGAGATCAAGCTCTGCACCGGGCTCCACGATGAACGTGGATCCTGCTTAAGATTCTCTATCCTCCCTCTGCCCTTCCCCTGCTCATGCATGCGTGCACTCTCAAATAAAAAGATAAGAACAATAATTTAACACTACAGCAGTAAGTCAATGGCATTTTGTTACACCTTCCCCATGCAATAGAGATGATAATCATAGTAAAAAAAAATATCACTGCAAAATGTAAATGTTCTTTAAGGATTTCTCTATATCCATCTGGCCAATGATAATCATACAAGATTCAATATGGCATTGAACAGAATATAAGTAGTTGTTTAACCCAGATATTTACTAAGTTAATAAATAAGGAAACTAAGTCAATTTCATCTTTTCTGTTTTTAGACTAAAGCTAACAGTCTTCTTCAAAGAATCTAGAGGCCAGTAATACAATATTCTTATTGTCTCCACAATGATATATTTGAACACATCTTAAGTTGTGGTCACACACTTTTAACACTTCCACATTAACAAAGAAGTTTATTTAAATTGTACTCCAAATTATTTCAATTACATTTTATCCATTCCACTTCAACCTCATTTATCTTCATTTCTACTCTTTTACATTAAGTATAATAAATAAAATTTTAATGAGCCTTTCTATTAAACATTTATTGAATAATGACACTATGAAGACCAAGAAAGCATTTGGAAGTAGCTGGACATAGAAAGCATGTTAATGAAAATGTACTCTGAACATTTATATTTGACTAATATAATTGCTTAGTGCCAAAAATAGTACAAAATTCCAAATCAACTTTGAAGTTAGCCTGGTTAATCTCATGGTTATTTAATCATCTGCCCTGAGGAACTTCGTGACTGAACTGTTTTGTTCTACGTGCTTCATTAAGACAATATAAGTATTAGAAATAATTTAAATATTTAATATGGCCAGAAATCTAAAACAGACTCCTTAGACTACTCAAGTCCACTAATAAAAATAGCCTTAAATTTTCATTGGTCTGAGTCCGGTAAATTCAATGGTTTTGATAAAAGTGACATTTTTTTGAAAGCCAAGCTAATAAAGAGCTATTTTCAAGATAAATAGATAATGGATGTTTATAGCTATATGAAAACACCCACTTTAAGAAAAATAATTTTATTCAACTCAAACTTATTAAAACTAGCAATCGGGGGGTGATTATTTATAAACTAATTTTAGGTTTCCTGAAAAAGTGTCTATTGCATTTAGAAGTATTCAATTTACAAATATCTCAGCCCAAAACACAACTTTCATGACGCATACATTACATGAAGAAGAAATGCCTGTACTTTGTCAATTATCTGCACACTGAGAAGCTAACAAGTGCCATAAAAGAACTTCCTTTAAAAAGTTACACTTTTTTGTATGATTGTACCTTCTTAAGTACAGTGTTTTCTCAAACTTCCATCAAAGCTGCCTGAACTGGAAGAGAGTCACCTGAACCTTGGAGACATTTGAGAAAGTACCCTGCAGTGAAGTTTCTCATATTAAAACATTTTACCTTAAGATTATTATAAATTTTATATTCTCCTCCATAATATACTGGCTACTTCTAACATTTAAACATTTCCAAATTTGCTGGGAAACTAATGCCCCGGGAAGACTTGCTGGGCTCACCCCATAACCTGGCATAGCCCTGGGCACGGGACCCCACAGACACTTCCAGGCCACTCTGGGAAATACCTGCAAATAGCCACTTTACAGGCCCCAAGTTGTTAGTGGGCCCCATTGTTCTAACTTGTTTACTCAAACTATTCTTGTGACCCAAGTTATGAAAAGGGCTACTGATAGAGAAGCCCAGGAACTGCTCCCAGTACAGGGAAGCACACAACCTAGGCTGACCCCCGGCTGCTCCCCCTCAAACACGGAAGCAAGCACAGAGACTCTGAACCCTTGAATGCCTGATCCAGGGCACCTTGCGTGTTGAGCCCACATAAAGAAAATTTACAGTTTCAAGCTTTTGCCCACTTTTTATGTGGCTGAACGTGAACAACTGGGGAGTTAGGAAAGGTGAATGCTTTTGGGTTAGGGAAATGCTTTTCCTGAGACTTTTTGATGAAGAAAGTACCAGCAGCGGGCTATATTCCAGATGCCTCTGATGTAGGGAAGATGGAGAAGTGGGAAAAGAGGTTCTGCAGGGAGACACGAGAAGGTGGTGAATGGCTCTGAGCTGGCAGGTAATGTACTCCCTGTGGCAGGGATGGCCAAGGAACTTCAGAATGGGAGTGACATCCACCTTCGCGCCACTTCCAGTTCTCACCGTGACTTCCCTCTGTGAGTGCCAAGCCAGGAGCTCACTGCCTGTCCTGAGTTCTCAGTGCTGGTGTTGTGACACGTTTCACCCGCAGGAAGAAGCATGGTGATGAGCTGGCCCTTAGAATGCTGGGAGTTAAGCCAGGACTGAGATCTGGAGTAAAAGGTGGCAGTCAAAACCAGGCCACCTGAGGCCATTGATGGCAACCTCAGAAACAAATGGAGAGATGCAGACTTCCCTGGATTACACACACTGGGCTCACGTGATCCTGTCTGCATATTAAAGCCAAGAGTGGGGCCAGATTTGGTTAGCTGGGGAGAAAATTAGAAGACCATGTAAGCTTGAAATCTGGTTTTGTTTTCTTTCTGGCAAGTACCTAAGGCATTACGCTCTTTTCTTGTTAGAAGTACCCATTTTTCAACAAGACTTTTAACATTTAAAATACGACTTTCAGGGGCACCTGAGTGGCTCAGTCAGTTGAGCGTCCTGACTTTGGCCCAGGTCATGATCTTGCGGTGACTTCCAGCCCTGCGTTGGGCTCTGGGCTGACAGCTCGGAGCCTGGAGCCTGCTTCCCATTCTGTCTCCCTCTCTCTCTGCCCCTCCCCCGCTCATGCTCTGTCTCTGTGTCAAAAATAAACATTTAAAATACAACTTTCAGAAATTCAGCTTCTAGTCAATTACAGATTCACAGACTTGAGTCCATCATCGCAGGTATCTCGGAAATAAAAATTTCCCCAAAGTAACAAGTTGCTTTGAAATCTACTTCTGAAATATACAGGGGAGTTGTGAGGCCTTCTCTTGGCACTCACTAGAATGTAGTTCAAACACAATTACTGTGACATAATGTAATTTTTATTACACTAACTCAAACTTGGAAACTAGGTGCTTTAAAATTGTAAGGAAAACCAGCCCAACTTCCCTGGTGGCCAGTGCTGATTTCCAGTATCCGCTTTACTGCTGTGAGGAGGGGGCAGAGACGATGACTCTCTCTCATTGCCCTGTGAGTGCCTTTATCTATCCTTCCGTCCCCAGCACTGAGGGCCCGGCAGGCATTCAACGAATGTCAGACAACTGAATGAGCTGCTACAGATACAAGGTGAGATTTAAAGCTTCCTTCCTCCTTCCTCAGGTCTCCCCTTCCCTCCCCTGCCCTCCTTTTCATCTGCTAAGGTACCCACGGTGACACCTCGGCTTAAATTTACTGCAGGTGACTTTTACTGGGTTAAAAATACCACAGTTGGACAATTACAGATTAGACAATTACAACTACAGAGCCACAGAATAAAGGATTCCAACTTTATCCAGCTTCTGACAGTCAATCATGGCACGTCCTTTGGATATTACATATATATACACACATATACATATGTATACACACATACATATACATATGTATATGTGTGTATGTGTGTGTGTGTGTATATACACACACACACATATAGTGTGGGAGCACTAACCTGTGATCCCAGGTGCCCACACTAGGACCCTTCAGAGCCAAGACAGTTTCTTCCCAGCCAAGGATCTACATTTTCTTAGCTTTACTCGTGTCTCAGACTCTGTTCAGCTCAGTCAGCCTCTGCCACTCAGGAGAGCTACAACTGGTTGTCCTGGTTCAACTCAGACTAAACGTCAGGGAGTTTTCTGAGCTTCCAGACTCTAAAACAAACATGGCTCATAATGTCTACAGAATTTTCTTGCTCATATAAAACAGAAGATACGTATATAAAAGCACATATGGAAATATAGAAAGGGTAACGATGCCAGAAGGGCAATCCTGTAAGATGCAAAATGGGATGGATACAGGTTTTCATGGCAGCCAGAGAGTTCTCACACAAATTCTAAGAGGGAAATGATCAGATATTGTGTTTGTTATGAAACAGTGGGATCAGCTCTCAACCACAGAGTAGAAGGGAAAGGCCCACTGCAAAACTAACTGGTTTCTAGAAAATACTATTTATTATAGTTATGATTTAGCCTATCTAATTCAAGCTCTATAAGGCTGCTAAGTGAGCCTTTATCAACTGTGTAGGGAGAGAAAATGGAATTCATCACTGTGACAGACATTGCTGGTTACCTACTTAGTGCCTTTCTCCCTGCTGAGTTGGTTTTCCATGAAAAAGCCTGAAAACGCCAATCTCCTAGGCCCTGAAACTTGCACAGGGAAAGCTGACCAAACCCTAACCAGCGGGACTTAGGAGAAATCTGGTGTGGACCTCCTGGGAATGGGAGCCATCAGGAGACTTCTTCCTTTCTCTGTTATTAAAATGTCACTGTGACGTGTGGACTGGAGGTGGCCATCTAGCAACATGGAAAGGAGGTTAGAAGACTCTCAGGAAGGTGGACAAAGCCCTGACATCTTGGAGCTGAACCACACCTGGAACTACCTGCCCCAGACTTCTTCTGAGAGAAAAATGAGGGTTTTAAGTTTGTTTTTAGTTGGTGTGGACTGCAAGTAACAAAATACCCATCCCTATATTGTTTGGCCCTAACTTTCTCCTCCTGGGTTTCCTATTTCAGTCAATGGCACAACCATATTCCCGATCACTCACACTTAAAACAGCCCTCTCTTGCCACTGTTGTCCATAGACAATCAGCATTAGCGTAATTAAAGCCAGGAGCACTGATTTTACTGCATCAAGACAAAAATCAAATACAAATGGAACAAACAATATGTAACATTTCATGCTTTCTCTTCAAATATGAAGTAGTTGTTGGGCAAAACTGATTTATTCCCCAAAGGAGTTTTGCAACCAGCTCTTTTACAGACTACAGCTTTCTGCTCTGGATATTACTAGGCATCACCTAATTCATCTTTCCTAAATCTGGGCTGCCCTCGGGAACTTGCTTGACCACAACAGAATGCACGAGAAGTGACATATAGGGCTTCCGAGGCTGGGACACATAGGATGTGTAGCTTCTCCTCGGCACAGCACCCTGGAACCTTCGCTCTTGGGAGTCCCGAGCCCCCACATGAGAAGTGTAGCCATCCAGAGGCCACCATACTACAAGGGGAGCCATGCAGACGGCAATGCCACATGGGGAGACAGAGGCCACGGAGCAGCAAGACCCAGACACAGGGATGAAGAAGCCACCTTGGGAGTGGATCCTCCAGTTCCAACTGCCCCCAAATTCACCACGTGGGTCAGAGAGACACTGCCCATGTGGGCCCTTCCCAAATTCCTGATTCACAGAATTATGAACCAGATCAAGTGGTTTTTGCTAAGTTTGTCGCACAGAAAAGACAACTGGACCAATCAGTTTTCAAGACCCATCGGTGTTAGAGCCTTTCTTCTGTCTTAGGTGACTTCTCACTTACGACACCATGGGGCTGCGTGCACTCCCCTTACCTCTGTCCGAGGCTACGGGACTGGGTATAGGGACCCCAGCAGGTAGCATAATGCCTCACACAGAGCAGGGGTTAGGTTTTTAAGGGCAGTTTCATGTGCTCCTGAATGTAAGCTAAGAGGTGGCTGTCTGTGGTTTGCGTAAATAGTTTCACTGTGATAATCTTCAGTTGTTGAATGAGATGTAAACAAAGTTTTGTATTAGTATTTAAGATTAATATTTATAGACTAACACATCAAAGAAATCTGTAAGGCATTCTCAGGGGAGGCAAAGCCAACCAGACATGTCACATGGACAATCTTCATTCCTTACACATTTGGATCAGGAATAGAAGGGATACTTAGAAAGGCAAGAACAAAGAAATAGCCACTGACATTAGACCCTGAAGCCAAACTTTGGCAAACCACAAGTACTGTGTATACCAATGGAGCATGCCTTACTACAGTAGATCTCATTTAAGGGAATACTGTATCTGTGTATGTGTGTGAATCTGAGTTTCAAATGAAAAGGAACGAAATTCTTTTTCTTCAAATCCATATCTAATTTTTCTATTAATGTGTCTTTCTTAGAACCAAATGACTCCAGGGCTTAATAATCTCCCTTGTCTAGACATCTTGGATGCTAACGATCACAGGACTGCAGTTAATGCTCCGGGCCACACAGTGTTTGCAAACAGCAGCGCCCTGCACGGTTTTCTCCATGAGTAGATATAATTAGTGCTGTGTTCGCCTCTCCAAAGAGACACCTGCTGTGGCTTATACACTGAAGGAACCTTTTCCAAATAAATCTCAGAGTCTCACAGAGCTGCTCTGAAGAGTTTTGGCATCACATGTCCGAAGATGGTGGTATTCTGTGATGCTGTTCACTGAGCCCCCTCCTTCGGTTTCCAACAAAGCATCTCAAGAAGAAGTCAGAGATGCTCTCACAGCATCTGTTAGATCTGTTCCCAATGGGAACGCTCCTAGGAAATGTCTGGTACACTCTACTCAGGAAGCCAGGAACACCTTTGTCTTCTGGGTTCCACCAAGAAAACTATGAGCTGTGTTCCCAGCAGCCTTCTAAATGATGTCCACAACTCAGCACTCTTTAATAAGGCATCGTAGAGTAAGTATAGTCTCCCTGGACAATTATTCTGCAAGTTTAAGGCAAATTTTTTAATTTTTAATTTTTTTAATGTTTATTTACTTTTGAGAGAGAGAGAGAGAGAATATGAATATATGTACGCATGCACAAGTGGTGGAGGGGCAGAGAGAGAGAGAGGGAGACAGAATCCAAAGCTCTGAGCTATCAGCACAGAGCCCGCCATGGGGCTCAAACACACGAACAGTGAGATCATGACCTGAGCCGAAGTTGGACGCTCAACCACCCAGGCACCCCTAAGGCAAGTTTATTTACAGTCGCTTTAACTGTTGGTTCTAATTTGTAAGTTAGCATTTCAGTTGCAGAAAGGACCTGATAAAATGGATAAATAACTACGTTGACCTCTCACAGCCATTCCTACGACAGGGTGAATTGCCATAGAAACAACATTTTAATTGGTATGAGAAAACATAATGGGAACTATTTGGGGGTAGGACTGAATAAGGCCAACGAACTGAACCTTTTTTGTCCAAAACCAACTTCTGACATTTATGTTTATGGCACATTTATGAGCAAATGGATGAGTCTGCTGAGAACTGCACAGCAGCTTGGAAATAAATAACTGCTGAATGATTTCACCATCCAGAGCAGGGTGTCCATAACGATGCTGGGGCAGTGCAGCAGGGAGCCAGGGGGTATCGGCATATATGGGCACATGACTGCTGCCCTGGGAGCTCATCAGGGCCGCATAACCTCACTGTAATAGCCATCCATAACCCAGCACATGCCTGGACGTTGGGCAGAAGCAGCCATTCGTGCTAGATGGTTGCCTCACTGGACTTCCTGGTTTATCCTGCTGAGCTCCAAGTTCACGTGCATGATAGGAAAGGGGAATAAGACCACGTGTGGACACTGCAGAGATCAACTTGGTCAGTGGACTCTGATGTTGAGGAAACACACACACACACACACACACACACACACACACACACACACACGACCCCAGATTTGAATCCTAACACACTCACAACTACAGCCAGATTACAGGACCTCTTTGATTCTTTTTCTATCTTTATAATTCAACAGAGGGAATTAACGTCAGCAGCACTGATTTCACTGGATTCAAAGCAGAGGGAATGAGGTATAGAACATGGCATTTTCTCTCCTCAAATACAAACTTGTTCTTAGATCACCGCTTCGTGACCCAAAGAGGTTTACCATCAGTTCATCATAGTCCACAACATATGCTTTGGGAATTACGATTCTGTTTGGCTTTAAATATATGTTGGATATTGACTGTATTAATTAGAGATAATCTCGGTATGACAAACATGTTTTTCCAGAACTAATGACTTTTATGTCAGGCTGACAAGTATAATTAGGCAATAAATCCTCAATCAGTCTGGCTCAAACTGCTGCAGGAAAGATGAGGTCTCTGCCATCCCTGTCAATTTATGTATAAAATATGTATGAGTGCTATTTCTAAAGAGAAGAGGTGGCTAAAGGAATTCATAATTTATTTGCACGAACATACTCTTTAAAATATACTATCTTTTCAAACAGCCATATTTCAAACAAGTGCCTGAGCCACAGGTATGATTCGAAAGTCAGGAAGCATTTCACTCAATAAATAAGTAAGATAAGCCTGTATGTTAGAGGCAATGGTTTGAACTTGGCATTGGACTGCTCCCACACCCATCTAGGATCGGCTCACTGAGCTATCTGATAAACCTTGGCAGAGAACTTACTGCATGCACAGGCTGGGGAGGACATGGTCAATCCATCCAGCACATGCAGATGCCAGAGAAGATAAGAAGATTTGAGGAGAACCTGTTTCTAATTTGGAGTCACTCCTAACTATACGGAAGCTGGATTTGATGAGTGGTACCAGTCACAAGAGACAACCTCAGATATAGTTCAGAAAACATGAAACATCCACGGCTGTAGTTGGAGAGGTGGGTGAGAACACATTCTTATGCCTGTGGAGATCTGCCCCGAAGGAACTCTATCACTCACGCTGGATGAAAAGCTCCTTGCCGGCAAGAACTCCTGTCTTTTCAAATCAGCCTTCAATTCAGGTGGTATACTGTGTAACAGCAAAGCTCAGGGTGAATTCCCACCCCCCACCCCCATCTGGAAAAGATATTTAAGGTCTCCGTGCTTCAGTTTTGTCATCTTATAAGTGTTGGTCCTGTGTCCGGGAAGGTCACTGCTGTCTAAAGTCGGAGATGCTTCAGTTATATCTTATCATAAAGTACTGAACAAGTAAAATGTCAGATTCCAGTCTGTATGGATTATTTCACATAACAGGCATCTTTAGAACCTACTAAGCTAACCTAATGTGCAATCTCCTCCTTATTAGTTGCCTTCTTTGTCTCTTTTTTGGAAAACAGGACTGAAGGGCAGTTTTCCCACACAGGAACGTTGTGGCAAGGTCACACGTTGGCACACATAACATGCTCATATTACCGATCATATGCTGGACACTAGTCACCATAAGTGACAGCCTATTTCTTTTTAAAATTTCTTTATTAAAAATAAGTTCAATGCAAGGCTCAAACTCATGAACCGTGAGATCATGACTTGGGCTGAAATCAAGAATCAGCGGCTGAACCAACTGAGCCACCCAGGCGCCCCAGTCTATTTGTGATGGTGACTTTTCAAGTACACACTTTACTGCAGGTCCTGTAGACATCTTTCCACACTGATGGAGACGCAGCTCCCACAAAGCAGGAGGGGGTGCAGGAGGGACGCAGTCCCGCAAGTGCAGGGCAATGCTCTGGAGCTCCACCGATCTCTATGCACACAGCAGATGTGAGAACTAATGGGGACCCAGGATCAACCCCACAGCAAGGACCACCCCCTACATCCACGGTAACCTGGAGAAGAGAGTGTCATTCTTCAAAAAAGCAGTGCTTTTGCTTTCGGACCGGTTATGGTTCTAGATATGAACAAGGAGGAGCAAGGTAAGAAATGAAGATGCGATATTCTTGCAAATGCCAAGTATTTCCGTGAAAATTAAAACAAAGATGGGATTTCTTACTGCCATACACCTTCAGACAGAGATGCCTAACTGCAGTGTCCCATAAGAACAAGGCTTGGTAAACTTTCTGGAGAGATATTTAATTAGTCAATGGACAACATTCTCAAGGATGCATGTGAATCTGTCTGCGGCAACACATGTTTACTTATCTGAATCAAGTACATATTTGCAGACATATGAGCTCCTTGCCACAGGAAACAAAGCTAATTGAAAGAACGGACCCAAATAAATATGAATTATAAGGAAGAAGAAAGCATCTTGCAAATGACTAAGTTGGAATGATTCATTGTTCAGAATTCCATTTACATACTTCTTTTTAAATAATGCGTACACTGGGTAAAGTGCATATATCACTCCAAGACATACGTAAGTCAAATCATTGTGCTGCGCCTCTTAAATTTATACAATGCTGTATGTCGATTATATCTCAATAAAAACTGGAAAAAACTCCAAGGGATATTTTCTTTCTAAAAAGCACTGGAGAAAAAATATGTAACTATCCACCACAAACTATGCATTACAGTGAGTCAGTAGTAAATGCAAGCCCTAATTTATTGCCATGAGCAGGCAAACTTCCAGATGGTATAAACTGAATGGGATATGAAGCGACTTTATACTAAGATACTCAAAGATGTGCCATATGATTGTTTTAATATATATGTAGGCCAGTTTATCAACTGTCAGAAAGATGCCGTGAGTAATGAAGAATAAAAGGGCTGAAACTTACCCTTGCTCAAAATAAAATACAAGACCTTATTGATTATTTATAGTGACAGAAGTTAAAGTCCTCATTTAAAAGATGTTAGGTTAAAAAAAGGGGAGGGGGTAACGTTTTAAATTTCCCCCTCAATTTACTTTGATTTTTATTTTTAAGGCTTGGCTTAGATTTAAAATTTGTCCATCTGCTGAAGAACCTCATTTTCTTTAAAAGACCACATCACAGTTATACAGAAATATGAAAATATTTCCTCCCCAAAGATGACATTTATCTTGGCAGTTGGTATTTTCAAGATGTGGAGCTTGCTGGAATCATACAAGTTCCAGTCCTAATACACAAAATTTTGAGCAAAATTATGGCTGCCTTTCCTGGGAAGTATAAGAAAACATACATGTACCTACCACCACACAAGCCATCCATAAATGCTTTTGGGAGATGCCTGGATATATTCCTGGATGTTACTCCTCAACCCTAATTCAACTGAACGTCTTACAAGGGTCCTTATTATTTGTGTGCCCTTGGTCCATATTCTGAATCTATTTCTCTCCCTGTAAAATACAACTACCTTGAAGGGTTGTTGGAAAAACTAAGATAACGTGTGTAAAGGACCCAGAGTACAGTGCCCAACATGCAATAATTATATTAAGCTATTTTTATTACTAAAACATTCACAATTTCTACTGGATAATTTAATCACATAGGGTCCCTCAGGCTCTTAATTGATTTGTAAGGTAAAGAATATTTTTAATTAGGTAATATGTTCACAAAGTACTAAATGTTACCAATAAATAGTCTGCTCCTTTCAATTCTAGGTCTATCATAGGGAGAGGCACTAATTTCTTGTGTATTCTTCCAGGGAAGATCTGTGCCTATACTAACATAGTAGATATATTTAAACAATGATAATAGCATATTATACACAGTCTCTTGCTATTAGTGCTGTCTCACTCTTTTTGATATATATAGTTTGACTTATCTAATAATTTATTTTTTCCTATTTTATAGGCGATGCTATAATAAATATTCACGTATTCATTGTGCATATAGGGGGATAGATCTATAGGATAAATTCTAGAAATAAAATTACTGGATTAAATGATATATAAATATTCAAAGTTATTGTCAAACTACTTTTCATAGATGTTAAATCAATTTAAATTCTTACCAGATGTATAGGAGAGTGTATTTTTCCTACCTCCCCAACATAGGGAGTTAAGTTACTGTTATGGTCTCTACTGTATGATATATGGAAAATTAGGTCACTGTGCTTTCACTGAACATTTCTACTATAATAAATGAAGGTAAACATGTTTTAACATGCTTAAAGGCCATCTCTTCCTTTACTATGAACTGTTTACATCCTTTGCTTATTACTCTTGGAATAGTCTTTTTCTTATTGATTTGTAGGCACTCTTCATATATCAAAGAGATGACCCCCCCACTGTTGGCAATATGAGTTCCAAATTTCCCTATTCATGTGACTTTTGATTTTACTTAAGGTGGCTTTTTTGCCATGTAGATTTTTTACAAGTTCATACAATGAAACTTTTGTTGTTTGTTTTTATGGTTTCCAGATTTTACCTCATAATTAGCAAGCTTTCTCACTCTGAGATAAAGCAAAGAATTTTCAATTTTTCTTCAGCACATTTATGATTTTGCTGTTTAGGTTTAAAAATATTACTTGAGTAACTTGTCTTAATAGTCAGGAGTGCCAGTAGAGAAGACAGTTTCTGTTTTCATTATATAAAGGTCATATTAAACACATATCACACAAAATTTGTTTCTTTTCAATGCTCTGCCCAATGTTTTAAGGAAATGATGTTATTTGATATATAATAATCTTAACAGACTGTCATTGGATTGTACTCCTTTTCATTATATAGAACCCTTCTTTGATTTAATATTTTTTTTACCCTGAATTCATTTATAGACTGTAACCTCTGCTTTGTTTGCATTTCACTGTATGTTCTCCATAATTTTACCCTGAATCTAAGCCACTTTCAGATGTACCTTATACACAGCCTGTGATTGTATTTTTCTCTATGTGATCCTATTCTTTTAATATGTAGGTTTAGAACATTTATATTTATTGATAAGTACAAGATATATGCTATATTTTCTGCATGTATTGTTACTACTGTCTTATTAAAAACAGCTTTACTGAGGTAGAATTGAGACACAATAAATTGCATCTACTTAAAATGTATAATTTAATAAGTCTTGACATGTTTATATACCTATAAAACCACCATTACAATCAAAATAATGTACATTCCCATAAACCACAGAAATTGTCTCACCATGCTCCTCTGTAATTCAATCTTCCCTGCCAGGCCCTCATACTCAGGCAGTCAATTAACTGTTTTCTGTCTCTACAGACAAGTTTGTATTTTCTAGAATTTTATAGAAATGGAATTTTAAATTATGTACTTTTTGGGGGATCTGGCTTCTTTTATTTAGCATCATCATTTTGAGATTCATTCATGTTGCTATATGTATCAACAGTTCATTACTACATTTTATTGTGAAGTGGTACTCCCTTTTAAGGATACAGTACAATTTGTTTATATAATTCATCTGTTGATGGATATCAGGTTCTAGCTTTTGGCGACTACAAATAAGGCTGTTGTGAACATTTATGTAGATGTGTTTGTATAAACATATCCTTTCTTTTCTCTTGGGTAAATACCTAGGAATAGAATAGCTGGACACATGGTAGGTATACGTTTAACTTTTTAAGAAATTGCCAAATTATTTTTCAAATTGATTGCAGCATTTTGCATTCTGATAAGCAGTGAACGTGAGTTCCAGCTGCTCCACATCCTGTCAGCCCTTGGTATTGCTGTCTTTCGATTTTAGCCATCCTTATGAGTCTGTAGTGATAGCTCATTGTGGTTTTGATTTGTCTTTTCCCAATGACATTGTCAATCTTTTCATGTGCTGCCACCTCTATATATTCTTTGGGAAGTGTTCAAGTCTTTTGCTTATTTTTAAAAAATTAGGTCTTCTTACGGAGTTTTGAGGATTCTTTATACATTCTGAATGCAAATTCTTTACCAGATGTATGATCTGCAAATATTTCCCCCCACTCTGTAGCTCCTCTTTTTATTCTCTGAAGAGTTTAGTTCAAAGAGAAGTTCTTAATTTTTATCTCTAGTAATTTTTTTCTTTTATAAATCATGCTTTTGAGTCTAAGAAATCTTTGTCTAATCCAAAATCATAAAGGCTTTTCTAGGTTTCCTTTTAAGAGTTTTAGATTTAGGTCTATCATCCATTTTGATCTAATGTTTGATCTGATAAAAGGTATGGATCAAAAATCACATTTTTGCATATGGATGTCCATTTCTAGCATCCTCTATTTAAAAGGCTATCTTTTTTCAAATGAATTGCCTTTGCATCTTTGTTGAAAATCAACATATATGTGTGAGTCAATTTCTGGACTCTATTCTGTTGATCTGTTTCTATTATCTTTACATCAATGTCACACTGTTGATTCTTGCAGTCTTAAAAATTTTCAAAACTATTTTTTGTTTTTATGTTTCTGCATTTTCAAATGAATATTTTGCAATCAGCTTGTCAATTTCTAAAGCTTTTTTTTTTTTTTTTTAAACATGTGTTTAGTTTTTGAGACAGAGTGTGTGCATGTGAGCAGGGGAGGAGCAGAGAGAGAGGGAGAGAGAGGATCCCAAGCAGGCTCTCGCTGTCAGTACAGAGCCAGATGAGGGGCTCAAACTCACCAACTGTGAGATCATGACCTGAGTCAAAATCAGGATTCCAACGCTTAACCAACTTTGACCCACTCAGGTGCCCCTTAGCTTGTCAATTTCTTGAAAGAAAGAAAGAAAGAAAGAAAGAAAGAAAGAAAGAAAGAAAGAAAGAAAGAAAGAAAGAAAGAAAGAAGAAAAGGAAAAATAGCCTATTGGAATTCTGATTGGGATTGTATTGAATTCACAAATAATTTTGGGAAAAATTAACAGTACTAAGTTTTCTGTATATAGCATATTTCTATAAACATGGTATATCTCTCTACATATTTAGAAATATGATATAGGGGCGCCTGGGTGGCTCAGTCGGTTAAGCGGCCAACTTCGGCTCAGGTCATGATCTCGCGGTCCGTGAGTTCGAGCCCCGCGTCAGGCTTTGTGCTGATGGCTCAGAGCCTGGAGCCTGCTTCCGATTCTGTGTCTCCCTCTCTCTCTGACCCTCCCCCGTTCATGCTCTGTCTCTCTCTGTCTCAAAAATAAATAAACGTTAAAAAAATAAAAAAAATAAAAAAAGAAATATGATATATATTTTAGCAATGCTTTTTCATTCTCAGTGTAGAAGTATCTTGCACATTATTTGTTAGAATCATCCTCAAGTACAGTTAATTCTTGTTATTCGTAGCAGTTACGTTCTATAAGGTTGTTGTCAACAATGAATTAGTGAATATCTTGGAAAAATGCAGGTTCTTGTGAGCTTTTAATCACATTTTTGTCAATCGATCAATACATAACCTTGTTTTATGTGTTTCTGTTTAAAGATACCTTGTTTAATACGTATTTCTTAGAAATAATGGTCTACTGGGGAATCTGGGTGGCTCAGTCAGTTAAGCGTCTCTCAGTTTTGGCTCAGGTCATGATCTCCTGGTTCTGTTGAGTTTGAGCCCCACATTGGGCTGCGCTGACACTGCAGAACCTATTTGGGACTCTCTCTCTTCCCCTCTCTCTGCCCCTCCCTCCCCCCACCCCTTAAAATAAATAACTAAACTTAAAAAAAAATCATTGTCTACAATATGAAAGCTGAAATAACAAGACAGATTGAAAACTTTTTCAACCTCAGCTGGCAACTCAACATTTTTACCGTGCTGCCCATGCCTACAAATAACTGTGAAGTTCTACACATATAGATTTTACCACGGAAATTTGCAAATATGAACTCTATGAATAATGAGGATCAACTGTAGTTTGCATTTTTTTAAAAAAATTTCTTTTTAATGTTTTTTTTTGAGAGACAGAGCATGAGTGGGGAAGGGGAAGAGAGAGAGGGGGAGACACAGAATCTAAAGCAGGCTCCAGGCTCTGATCTGTCAGCACAGAGCCCAACACGGGGCTCAAACCCAGGAGCCATGAGATCATGACCTGAGCCAAAGTTGGACGATTAACCGACTGAGCCACCCAGGCACCCCTACATTTTTAAATGCTATCGTAATTTTTTTTTTTTAATTTCTATTTCTGAGCTTCTGTACTGTCATTTAAAGAAATCTTTCACATTATGGTCTGGTTTTTGCCTTAAATTCTTTGTTTTATATGATTACTTAGAAGGGTTCTATTTCTATTCTTGTGGTTACTTTTTTGTATACAACTATATAAATATGGTTGTACTCAGTAACAGAAGCAATGATGAATAAGAATATTTGAATTATCTCTCTACCATCCTCCCATATATTTTTATTTTATAATTTTTTTAACCATTAAATATACTTATATCTTTAAGTGACAGTTTTTGTCTCCCAGCAGTACCATCTGAGGATATTAGCATGCATACACTACCTCTCACCCTTTCTAAGTCTTCCTGTCACCTTTATTATTACTTCTACATTGTCAGAATTTATGGCATTGCCCTTCTGTGGCAACCAAGTTCTCTTTTGTTTTGGCCCTACAGAGCGCACTGAATTTGATGCTGAGATGCCGTCTCTTTGCCACAGATTCTCCATTTACCTCCTCGCTTGGCCGAAATTTGTCTTTTGGGAATTTCTTCAGTAAGGGCTCTTAAAAACCCCGTATCTTCAATTCTCACATGTTCATCAATATTTGTCTGTGGGCTGTATATTTAAAAGAAGTCTGGAACAAGTAAAGAGATCTTGAGTCATTAGATTATGAAACCCTCAGGCAAATGAGTCAAAGTATCTAGTGTAGCACCAAGGACCTTCAGAACAAGCGCAGGTGAACAGGTCACTACCAAAAATGGATAAAAGGTCTCGTATACAAAAATGCCTTGTTCTGTGCATATTCTATCTTAAAACTTTTATATTCTGGCTATATTTGTTAAGAATTTCATCCAAAGAAATCTTGTATTATGTATATTACATAATACAAGAATCAGGGGCGCCTGGGTGGCTCAGTCGGTTAAGCAGCCGACTTCGGCTCAGGTCATGATCTCGCGGTCCGTGAGTTCGAGCCCTGTGTCGGGCTCTGTGCTGACAGCTCAGCCCCTGGAACCTGTTTCGGATTCTGCGTCTCCCTCTCTCTGACCCTCCCCTGTTCATGCTCTGTCTCTCCCTGTCTCAAAAATAAATAAAAAACGTTAAAAAAATTAAAAAAAATACAAGAATCAAATTGTGATGAAGACAGCAGTAAGACGTAGTGTGACAGTGGAAAGAACGTCAGATCAGGAGCGAGCTACTTAGGGTGAAGGTAAGCCCCCTGCGACTCCCAGAGTCCTTGGGCACATTTCTGGTAAAAGAGGAAAGAAGTGGCACAGATTTTAAATGCCATTTTCCATTGTAAGAATATATTCTAGGTATGGAGAAGAATTATCTTTATCATTCCCTCCCCAACTTCAGCTATTTATCAAAATTAGCTTACATTCCTTGAGACATTAAGGACTGAAAGACAAGAATGGGGGTAAGGGTCATCTCAATGAAAATAGTCCGATGTGGAAAATCTATAGGTAATCCATTTACACACAATCAAATAATCAATAGGAAAGTAAAACGGCTTGGTATTGAGTGTGGTGGGGACTGAGATCTGACTTGGCTATTAAGTCATTAAGATGATTACTATTGATCAAAAGGTCTATCCAGGCAGTAGATAACACAATGTTTATTCCTTGGGTGATGCTGTGGAACAGAACTCCTCGAACGGCCACTAAAATGACCAGGGTTAATGCTGTGTTGCTAAGTACAGCTATCTAGCTAAAAGGAAGTCACATGAAAAACAGATCTGCCTTAGGACTCTGCCCGTAGACTGTGGCCTAAAATAAACCTGCCCTACATCTAATGTTTTGGAAAGAGAATATAAATAAATTTGATGAATATGCGTTGCTATCTAGTGGATGGAACCTGTGCTGAATGGTAAGCCCACAAGATGCCACCCATTGAAGAAACTTTTCAAGAGTGAAACTACATGATGGGGTGGGTGCCTGGGTGGCTCAGCTGGTTGAACAACCGACTTCAGCTCAGGTCATGATCTCATGGTTTGTGGGTTCGAGCCCCACATCGGGCTCTGTGCTGACAGCTTGGAACCTGGAGTCTGCTTTGGATTCTGCGTCTCCTCTCTCTGCCCCTCTCCTGCTCATGCTCTCTCTCAAAAAATAAGTAACATTAAATTTTTTTAAAAAAAAAGTGGTAAAGCTACATGAGACCAGAGCAGACAAGTCTCATTTATGGTACTTGGGAAGTCAGCCATTTCTAAGTCACATATTTACATGTTAATTAGAGTAGTAATATATAATGCACAAAATACTCTGCTTGGATCCAAGTGTAACTAAAAATAAACAGATTCATAAAATAAGGTAAACACCTGCACCTTAATAACCAAATTAGCAATAGTTTCTGCATCTATAGTGCTTTCTCAAGGTAGAGTATTTGCATGTATGTTATTTCACTTAATCATTTGATCCACACAACAACTATAATGTAGTCATAATTATCCCCATTTGTCAAATAAGGAAATTCACTTGGAGAGGATTAGTGATTTCCTTAGCGCATGGGTGGGTCTACAATTGCCTTGCATACTCTATTTTATTTCATTGTTTGTTTTTTGTTTTACAAAAGAATTTCCAAATGGGGGGTGGGGGAGAGACTTACATACATTTTCATAATCACTTACAATCTCTGAGATCATTGTTTTGCAAATCCCTTCAAAAGTGATATAGTTGTCACCTATCAACCCCCTTTCCGTCAGTAGGAAGGAAGAACCAGAAGTGAAGCCAGAGGAGAACCAGGGAAGTATGGTATCAGGGAAGCCAAATTTATAAGAAATGAATTACAAAAGCAAGCCATAATCAAAACAGTCAGCTGGGGCAGAGAGATTAAGCAGGAAAGATCAGGGAGGCCAGTGAATTTAGGTCATTTGTGCAGTCACAGTACCCAATTAAAAAAGTATTAACACAAGTTGAAATTTAGGCACATTCTTCAGAAGTTTCTAGAATCTCCTTGACAATACACCATCCTTGCCAATACCATCCAGTCTAAAAAACTTCCCAAACTGAAAAGCCTGGGAAGCTTTGTGGTAGGTAGAAACCTATCTTTCTGCAGCCAGAACATTTAGGGGGAAAAAAAAATCCAATCCCTCTCATACAAGAGTCCTTCAAATATCTAAAGACAACGGTTTGGATCTCACTTCCAATGTTTCCTTCTCTTAGTGAAACATCTCCCATTCCTTCCAATTTTCTTCAAAACTCCTGGCTCCAAGTCCCTTTATTCTCCTGGGGAGAATCCAGTTCTGTCCAACTACATTCATTTTGAGGTCTCCATACAGAACACTTACATCTACATATGCTGATTACAATGAGCAAACAATTCTGCTTGTATCACTTCAGCATAAGATTGTATTAGTTTCTTGAGGTACTCACACTACTCACGTGAGTTTATGAAAAACTGTTTTGAATACTTTAAAAATAAGCTTTAAGTGTAGTTTACGTTTAATAAAATTCACCAATTTTAAGCGCACAATTTGATAACTTTGACAAATGGTCATGTAACCATTTCTTCAAGATTTAGCTCCATCCCAAATAGTGCCTTCATGACACTTTGCAGCCAATCCTGTTCCCCACTTTCCCAACAATCACTGGTCTGTTTTTCTGGAGTTTCATATAAATAAAAACTTAGTCTTCTGTATTTAGCTTCTCTAAATTACCAAACGCTTTTAAGATTTACGTCTGTTGCTGTGTGTATACATAGCTTGTTCCTTTTTCTTTTATAGTTGTATTCCATTGTATGAATATACTGTAATTTCTTTATTCATCAGCTGATGGATATTTACATTATTCCCATTTTTGTGCTATCATGAGTAAAGCTGTGCATATATATTTTCAGTTCTGGGTAAACACTTACAGTCATATGGTGAACAGAAAATAACTCTTATTATTTATTTACACTCACAACACATTGGACACCCAGTGTGTGAGTTTTCCACACCATGCCCTTCTGTTACCACAGACCCCAAAGGTTGAAGGTTCAGTCCTGCAAGATTGTCTCCACTTCAGACATCAATCACAAGTACTAGGTTCCCAGGTTACTCACAACTTTAGTCCAACTTGGCTATAAATCGATGGTTTCTATGACCCCCCCTCCCCATCTCAGGTTCAATAATTTGCTACAGCAACTCACAGAACCCAGGAAAAGTGTACTTATTATTACTGATTTATTACAAAAGATATTCCAAAGGATTCAAATGAACATCCGGATAAAGAAGTACAAAAGAAGAGGCGTCTTGAGTGTAGGAGTTTCTGTTCCCTTGGAGTACATCAACCCCCCGGCACATGGCTGTGTTCGCCAATGCAGAAACTCTCCAAACACCATACTGTTTTTATTTTTTTTAAAGTTCACTTAGTTTTGAGAGAAGAAAAGCATGGGGGAGAAGCAGAGAGAAAGGGAGACAGAGAATCCCAAGCAGTGTTAGCACTGTCAGCGAGTAGCCAGACTTGAACTCACAAACCATGAGATCATGACCTGAGCCAAAATCAAGAGTCAGATGCTTAACTGACTTAGCCACCCAGGTGCCCCAAACACCAACCTTTTTATGGACGCTTTATCATGTAGGCTTATGATGAATTATTAATGCAATTTCTAGCCCCTCTCCCCTCTCTGGAGAATGGGGAGGGTGGGGGTGAAAGTTCCAAGCTTCTAATCATGGCTTGGTCTTTCCAGTGACCAGCCCCCATCTAGAAGACCACCAAGGGTCATCTCATTAGAATAAAAGGTGCTCCTGGGTGGCTCAGTCAGTTAAGCTCCAACTCGATTTCAGCTCAAGTCATGATCTCATGGTTTGTGGGATCGAGCCCTGTGTCAAGCTCCACATTGACAGCTTGCAGCCTGCTTGCGATTCTCTCTTTGCCTCCCTGCCCATCCCCCACCATGCATACACACTCTCTTTCTCTCAAAATAAATAAATAAACTTAAAAAAAAGAATGAAAGCCACACCTCTTACCTGAGACATCCCAGGGGATTTATAAGCTCTGTGTCAGACACTCCTATCACTTAGGAGATTACAAGGATTTTAGGAGCTCATGTCAGAAACCAATATACATTTATTTCACATGTTATAGGTGTACATTCACTTGCACCCCCCCCCCAAAAGAAAAATCTGGGATTTTGGTTGGAATTATGTTGAATCTATAAATCAATTTTTAGAAAACAGACACCTCAAGTCTTCCAATTCACTAACATGTATTCTCCATTTCATTTAGGTCTTTTCTAGTTTATCTCAATGTTTTGCAATTCTCATCACGTAGTGCTGCATATATTCTATTTACCGCCACGTATTCCACACAATATTTTGAGTGCTTTGTTTTCAAATTTCCCATTATCAACAGCTCAATGCTAGTACAGAAAAACAATGATTTCTATATATTGGTCTTGCATCTTATAAGCCCACTAAATCTCTATTAGTTTGAGATTAAAAAAATTTTTTTCTCTTGTATCCACTGTAGGATTCTCTATACGGATAATCTTATTGCCTGAAGATAAAAAATGTTTCATTTCTCTGCCTGCCCCCAAGCTGTATGCACTTTATGTCTTCTTCTTGCTGTACTGTACTATACAGGGCCGCCATTACAATGAGAAGCAGAGCTACTGGGGGCAAACATTCCTTCCTTGGTGTCCATCTAAGGGAGAGCAGCATTCAGTCTTTCACCATTAAGTACAGTTACCTAGAAGTTTTTCACAGGTCTCTTTTTATCAAGTTAGGGCTTTCCTTCTATTCCTGGTTTCCTGAGAGATTTCATTGCAAATTAGTGTTTAGTTTATCAAACGCTGTTTATGCACCTCTTGAAATGATCATATGGTTTTCTAATCAGCAGATAATGGTGGATTACATTGATTTTTGAATGATGAACCAACCTTGCATTTTAGGGATAAAGAATAAAAGAATCTTACAATTTCCTCCCTCCTGCCCTTGATTTTACGGTTACACTCTCATGTTATACGCTCATAGCATTTGTGTTCATTTTGCTCTAACCGATTAATCTTAGAGAACTCAGAAGAAGAAATATCTGTTTATATATATATTATATATATATAATTATATAATTATATATATATTTACATATATATTATATATTATATAATTATATATATATATATATATTTTTTTTTTTTTTTAACCATGTCTGGGGTACTCTGTAAATCCACATTTTCATGTTTTTTTTTTTTTCCTTCTGCTTGAAAAACTTGAACATTTCTTTCTGTGCTACTTTGCTAGTGATATTTTCAGCTTTGAAATAGATCTTTATTTTCATTTTCAAAATACAGAATTCTAGGTTGACAGTCTTCCTGTTCTTCTCTCTGCTTTTAGACTTCCCTTCTGGTACTTTAAAGATGTTGGTCCATTGTCTTCTGTCATGCAACATTTCTGATGAGATTTTTTTTTCATCCTTTGTTCCTTTCTGCATATTGTCTCTTTTTTTTCCTCTGGCTGATTTCAAGATTTCTAGTTATTGGCTTTATCATTTTAATCAAATCTGGAAAATTTTGGGCCATTCTTTTCCTTCCTCCTCTACCCCTATTTTTTTAGGACATCAAATACGCATATTTGAGACCACCTGATATTTTTCACAGTCTACTGGGGCTCTCTTCATTTTTTTCAGTCTTTTCTCTTCGCCTCATATCAGACATTTTCTACTAACTAGGTTTCCAAGTTCATTGACCTTTCTTCTTCAGTTCCTAATCTGCACTTTTCACTTTAGACATTTAATTTTTCATCTTTGGATGTTTCAGTTGGGTCCTTTTGTTCTTTCATTTCTTTCTTCAACACCTTCATGGTTTCCTCTACACTCCTGACCACAGGGAATATATTGTAGCAGTTGTTTTTAGCTTTGTGTCTATTAATTCCATTTGTAATTTCTGGGTTTGTTTCTATTATTTTCCCCCTCAGTAATAGGTCATTTTTTATTGCCTTTTTTGCATTTCTGATAACTTTTGATTGGATGCTAGACACTTAATTTTATAGTTTGGGATACTGGATTTTGTTATGGGTGTTGAACTTGTTCTGGCAATTAAAGTTACTTCAGATAAGTTTTTCTCTCTCAAGGCTTGCTTTTAAAGCTTTGTTAGTGCAAGACCAGAGAACACTTTGATCTAGGGATAATTAAACCTCATTACTTAGGACAGAGGCTTCAGAAGAGTATCACCTATTTCCCTTTATTATGCAGTTTTTTCCACTGCAGGTGGGAACATAAACTAATGCCTAGCACTCTGTGAGCTACAGAAATCATTTGACCTACAGCTTCCTGGTGGTTCTTTTTCTGCCCTGGAATTTTACCCACACATAAGTAAAGCAGAAATTAGCTAATAGCTCCAGACATGTCCCCTGCAGCTATCCAGAGCTCTTTCTCCCTGGGAAGCCCCCTATTTCTGGTACTCTCCTTCAAAAATTCTAGCTGCCTCAACTGTAACCTCTGGTTCAGCTCAGTGAGATCACAGGGCTATTTGGTTCCTCATCCCAGAGCCTGAGCCTGGACACTGCTTCAGGTAGTAAGATGGGGCAGGAGGCTTGCCTCATTAAGTTACCTTCTCTTAGAGATCACAAGCCTGAGCTGCCTGGTGTCCAATGTCTGCAACAAGTCATTTAATATATTTTGTCCAATGTTCCAGTTGTTCACAGCAGGAAGAAGTAGGGAATTTCTGTAGTAGTTAATTCTTCGTGCATAGAAACAGAACTTTGTTTTGTACACATTTAGAAAATCTCTTGGAGGGTAGAGAGAATCTAGCACACTTGAAATGATAATTTTAAATTCAAACAATTCAACTTCTTGAATTATATCCCTCCTAGTAACATTAAATATTAAGTAGTACTCCAATCTAGTTCTCTCTAATCCCATTTTATTTTCTTCTGAGCATTTAGTAAATAAATGACAGCTTTTGTTTTGTTCCTCCAAGTTCACATTAGAAAGTAAGCTCTGAGAGGGTAAGACCGTGATGCTGTGCATTGTTTCTACCTTCAGGACCTAGAGCAGCTCCTGGAACACACTTAGCACACAACTACCTTTTGAGACAACTGTATATATCTATTCTTTGTCTTGGCAGGTACCTCTCTCAGTGGAAAAGATATTTATTTGTTACAAAGCTAATTTTGGTTAAAAAATATCCTATTTGCCCTTGATACCCACTCTATATAATTAAAACAAGATCCTATGTACACATGCAGGCAAATACAAAGAAAAAGGTAAACATTCATATTCATAATTTGAAAGGAAGAACACTACTTTAGTGTTTCTCAAAGTACATAATATGTAATAATGCAGGGCATCCTATGTAGCTAATTCAGGCATCTGGTACCTTCTAGCAGCATATACTACTATGAATCTGAAGACAAAAGGCTACAGACAGAGAACAGAATCTATGTTCTCAAAAGCTACCACTTTTTAAAAGGGAGGACCTATATTAATCAGAGCATATGAAAGGAAGGAGGGGAAATCTGTCTGAAGTTTACCTGCAATAAAATTTTTTTAGGCTGGATCAACTAGTGATTTCATTTACTCTATATATTACTTATTTTCCAAGATGTTCAAAAGTTTATTGCTTTCTAACTACAATTTGTATTAAAGAGATTCAGTGTCAACATAAAATCTTGGCTAAAAGATCCAAAGACAAAACAAATTTTAGACATATACATGTGTATACATACACATATATGTCTATATATGTGTATGTATACACATGTATATGTGTATATACATATGTATATGTGTGTATATACGTATTTATATTCAGTCAAATTTCAATGTTTTCTGATACCCCTTTCTCCAGAATCACACCTGGCTTCTGACATTTCTAATAATTTTTATTTTGAAGTGAATGACTAATTCCACTATGACCAATACACATTTTATAATATGTTATAGGTCAGATATTTGCTCATATATATATTATAAGTGTATTTTCTAAGACTTTTAAAACTTGTTGACTTGGCACATGATCAGACTTAGGTTATAAGTGTTCCAATAAAGATTTTGCCATATTAATGAATGTCTTTCCTTCTGGAAATCTTATTTTAAAACAAGACTATGCTACCATTAACTATGAAAATAATTTTAAAGATCTAAATATATACCGCCCCCCCCCCCAAGTCTGGCTACTGTTATAGTATCTTTACCCTGTGCTATGCTATTTGCTTGTCTATAAATTGTCAGCCCCTTACTGTCTGAGCTAGCACAATGTCTGGTACAGAGAGCACTCAAGCGTTTGCCAAATAAATTATTAAATCAGAATACCCTATCCTCTCCAGCATTCTAGATGCCTGAGATATTACCCTGTGTTATTCTCAAATTAATTAAAAATTCTCCAAGTTCTACCTCATGATCCTCTTATGTCTCACTATGAAAATAAAAAAAGAGAATTACACTACACAATGTTTGGAGTCTTACACTGTCCTGTCTCTACACAGGAATACAAGATGGTTATAAATTGGACTAAAATATCACGTATGTGGCCACTCTTGACGTAGCAACACCAGAGCTTTAACAACTCATCCTGACAGGCTGTGCTAGCTTTAAACAATGCACACACTTCAAATGTTACATCTAACGGTCCCCCATCATTTAGCTTGCAGGCCTCTTTCCGAGAGTTGCGGGTATCAAAACCTGGGGTCTTGGTTTTGCTGAACAATTGCAGAGGCCACAGGGGATGGCGGGACCAGAAGCAAGGTGTGGAGTCAGACTGGCCATCATAATGACCAGTGCGCCCCACACAGCTCTGACAACAAGGATATGCCACTCCTTGTTCCTGCATCCCAACTTCTGGGGTAACAACACCCACCTCCGAGAACACGTGAAAGAGGTACACTAAGGTTAAGAAGGGCAAGTGTTAATGGTTTGTGAAGAGCGCCTCTGTTGGTGACTCTGCACAGGGCCGGGTGCAAATCATCACCCCTAATCAGGTAGAAAGTGGGAAGTGAATGTTGGCTACTAAGGGTTCACAATGAAACCCTTTCCTAGGAAGGTCCCTTGGACAGCTTAGTGCAGAAATGCGTGGGAGAGAATGCATTTCCCCCAAGGGCATCCTGCTGCCCATACCTCACTAACAAGGACAAGCCCTGGCCTCAAGTGGGGCAACTGTGTGGTCCCATGCGTCAGAGCTCTTGGGGGAGCAGGCGGAGGCCAGACTTCAGCTAGCACATTTTCTCAGCTTCTTCTCTGGCTCTCTCCAGCTCCCCATGCTTCTTTACTGGTCTCTCCTACCGGTAATTCCTCAATAAAGCACTTAACACAGGCTTTGCTCCTAGAGAACCTAATTTCATAAACAATCCATATCTTCTGGCTTAAGTCTGACAACCCACAGCAAGTGGAAATGTTTCCTGGATGGCCAAGGCTCCCAGTCAGGCCTCCTGGTGCATCAGAACAGTGCTCCGCAAGCCCCACCAATGCTGGTTGATACCGGAAATAAGCCAGAAGCCAAGTGTGGGCAGAGCACAAGGTATTACAGGAGGGATAGGATGTACCCCTGCTTAGAGCATCCTCAGACAGGAAGACAAGATTTTCCAAAACCTACATGTGAAGGGATCTTCTGTCTCTTGGGAAAAAAAAAAAAATCAGACAATATCTACCTCACTCTCTATGTGAAACACCCCTCTTAATCCACTGTGTTGACAGAAGTCAAACAATCTCCCAGAACTGCTTTCTCCACCTCAAAAACATTTAAAGGACATCAAGATTCACTTATCTACAGGGCCCAGAATAGCTGCTGACCACAGCAGGCACTCAGTAACCTCTGACTCAGTCAATGCACACATTCTAAGGGAACAGAGCAGTATGGGACCTACTCCCTGCTGTTTCCAGTCTCTACCCTTCTCTGAATTCCTGCAGAACTCAACACACAGGCTACGTATGCTACCCAAAATGCTGGTTAAGTCTTTGGTGTGTGTTTACATATTGTCACCTTAAGGGAACACAAGTGCCTTACTTCCTTCTAAGACCCACTTGGAGCCCCAGCAATGTGTCTACCGCCAAGCTCAGTACTGAGGTTATAAAGACTGAGTTAGGCACAGTTCTTGCCCTAAGTTACTCACACTGGACCTTGAACCTAATGGATCATTCCAGAGGGATTCATGGAATTAAACTGACTGTGGTTTGGAGGAGTTGGATAAGGATTCTGGGAGGAAGTAGTCCTTGAACAGGACACTGAAGTAGCAGGATTTAGACAGAACAGAGGAAAAAAGATATCTTGGGGACAGGGAAGGCATTCACAGTGATGAATACTTGTAAATAGGAATAACCAAACACTGTGATCAGGGCCAACAGACCAATGTGTAATGTAATTAAGTGTTACCAAAAAGGATAGGAACAATTAACTGCTCAGGGGAGTTTGCTCCCCCCCCCCCCCCCGTTTTTTAAAACCCTTTTCCCACAAGTGCCTGGCACAGAGTAAACGCTTAGCATTGTTTGAATTTTAACAGACATTAATCCCTTAAGCCTAGAATTCTTATATGTGAATTTCTAGAAAGTGAAAGATACCTGTTATCAATCCTTTGAAACCAATAAACATTTCTTGAGCACCAAATAATCCATCTCCCATAGCCAAGTTATAGAACTACCATGGGGATAAACTGACAAAAGAACTCCAACCTTTGTGTGAAAAGCCCAATCAACAGAAGCATGAATATAGAAGTCAAGGCAACAACTGGTAGAGAAGACTGTGCATTTTATTTCTGAATTGGCATTCACCATGCTTATGAGGCATTCACTCAGAGGACAACCCTCTTACAAAGCAGGATGGCAAGCACAGATAGCTGGCAGGACTGCCCTTCACTCTGGGTACTTAAACTTGGAATAGTTTAAGTTGGGGAAGTTAAGTACCCCTTCCCCACACTGCTTAGGTCTCTATTCTGTTCCTATTCTGATGAGAGTCACCCCCTTCCTCCACTGGTACAGAGTCAAGCCCCCATTCCTGAGCTTGGCATTCAAGACTCTCTTGGATTTAGCCTCAAGTTACCCTTTTGGTCCAATCTCCCATTACGTGCCAGACACAGGCCCTTCCCTCTACTTTCCATGGCCTCCTGGTTCTTCCATGCCCGTCCGCCTTGGCTCACTGCTTTGCCTGGATGCCGCCTTTCACATTCACCTCCAGAACAAAATGTCAAGCCCTGGTTAAAGGCCACTTCTCCTGCAAAGGTTTCCAGGACTTGCCTGATAATCAGAAAGAATCACTCCTTGTTCTGGATATTTCTCTGTGCTTCAATTCCTTCAACTAAGAAAATTAGAATGATGATCTGTATTCTGTCACATCAGAGTTCTTGAAAGGCTTGAATGAGGTGATGTACGTGATTGTTCTAGTTTCTACATTTTTTAAAGGGTGAATAAAATGAAAATGTGCACACAAGTTAATGTTCTCACTGTTTACTATGTTCACTGAAGCCACATATTTAATTGGCTCATATGCCATGCTCACTGCAGAATAGTTACCATAGATGCTGAAAATTATTTTTGCAGTCTATTTCATATTCATGCAGCCACTTTTAATGGCTTAAGTCAATCCAATATTCTGAAAATATATTTTAACCAATTATATTAAATTTTATCTTGCTAAACAAGTTCCCAATGGAGCATCAACACCGATAACAGTTATGTGGCAGCCAGCCTAAGGGAATCAAAATAGCACACGTACTGTGTGTGTGTGTGCCATACAACCGGGCATTTGTAGACATTTCCCAAACTACAGACATCTGTTGTTTATAGTTCAAGTTTTCCCAAATATAAAGTATCATCCTTCCAGACTGGGTAGCAAAGACTACTCGCCAAATGACTACTTTCTTAACAAGATTCCATGGAGGTACCTGACAAGGTCTTTTGTGATGCTTTTGTACCTACAGCGGAGAAATACAGTTAGCAGATAATTAAGTAGACTTATATTTGGATGACCATACTTAAAATATCACTTGCAGTCTAACAGGATCTCTCTAGTGGAAATCACAAAATCATGTCCTAGAATTCAACCTTTTTTTAACCCATTGATTTTCAAGATGTCAAGGAGAATAGGTTGATTGCAAAAAATGATGTAAAACCAAAGACAGTGAATCTACCGGATAAGAGGGTCAAACTCTATACAATGACAACCCATTATAAAAACAGGCCAAATCTAATGAGATAAAAAATGTAAATTTCTATGTGTAAGTTCAGATAATCAAGTCTCATAAATATCTATGTACAAGACTGCTCTTTATACCTCCATTTGTAATAGCACAAAGACCATCTAAACATCCATTAACAAGAGAATAGTTAAATGAATTAACTACTGCGGCTACTAAAAAAAAAAAACAACTATAGTGGACTGAAATATGATATGGAAGAATAGCTGTGATAAATTTTAGGTGATCAAAGTAGGTAGAGGATATTATATATAGACTGTCCCCCCTTTTTAAAAGAATTCCATATATATGCACATTTTTTTTCAAATTCAGAATGTCTAGGCCACTGACCTTTAATTCATCATAGGTATTTATATATAGTTGTGTCTTATTTACCATCTAAGAACTGCTTGCTTTCTATTTGTCCTACCTATGGTATACTCCTGTTTCAAGTAACTTTTTTTTTTAAGCTTCATTTTTTTTTTTTAACTTTTAAAATTTGAACATGGTTGACACACAATGTTACATTAGTTTCAGGTGTTGGATCACTGCGTGGTACAAGTTTATGCATGATGCTATGCTCACAAGCATAACTACCATCTGTCACCAAACAACCCTACTACAATATCATTGGCTGTATTTCTTATGCTGTGCCTTTTATTCCTGTGATTTATTCACTCCACAACTAGAAGCCTGGATCTCTCACTCCCCTTCACCCATTTTAAGCTTCATTTTGGATTGATGAAACTTTAAAAAAATCACTCTATTATTGTCTTTTATTCTGGATATTTTATTCTATTTTTCAGCATACTGATTTTCTCCCATCTGTCTCTAAACTATTACTAAACTTTTTTTTTTTTAATAGGAAAAATTTTCTTAGTCTGGCATGAGAAAGATCTATTTTTCCCCTCTGTGTTAAGATATAATTGACATATAATGTTGTATAAGTTTAAGGAGTATGTGTTGATTTGATACACACATATTATGAATCGAGTACCATAAGGTTAACATATAACCTCACGTAACTTAAATGTTATGAACATTTAAGATGTACTTTCTTACCAACTTTCAAGTATATATTGTGAACTATAGTTATTACCATGATGTACATTAGATCCTTAGAATTTATCCTATAACTAGAAGTTTGCACCCTTTGACCAACATCTTCCACCCACCTACCCCTCCCCCTAAAACCACCATTCTGTTCGTATGAGTTTGGTGGGTTTTTTTAAGTGGTATTTCACTTAACATAATACTCTCAAGGTCCATCCATCTTGTCTTGTGCTGCTGAATTTCCTTTTTAATGGATGATTATTATTCCATTGTGTGTATGTATATATCACATCATCTTTATCCATTCATCTGTTGATGGACAATTAGGTTGTTTCCATGTCTTGACTATTGTAAATAGTGCTGCAGCTTCAGAGATATAGTCAAAAATGGGATTGATAGATCACATGGTAGTCCTGATTTCTGAGGAATCTTCATACTGTTTTCAATGATTGGCTCTGCTAATTTACCAACAATTGGCAAAGGTTCCTTTATCTCAACATCCTTGCCAACCCTTGTTATCTCCTGTCTTTTTGATTATAGGTATTCTTACACATCAGGTGCTATCTCTGTGGTTTTGATTTGCATTTCTGTGATGATTAGTGATGCTGAGCACCTTTTCATGTGCTGTTGGCCGTCTGTACGTCTTCTTTGGAAAAATGCCTGTTCAGGTCCTCTGCCTATTTTTAAATTGGATTAGTCTTTTTGCTTTTGACTTGTAGGAGTTCCACATATTTTGGAGATTAACCCTTTGATATATGGCCTACAAATATTTTCCTCCTATTCCATACTTGCCTCCTCATTTTGTCGATTATTTCTCTTGCTGTGCAGAAGTTTTTTACTTTGATGTAGTCTTACCAGTTTGCTTTTGTGGCTTGGTGCTTTTGGGGGTCACTTCCAAAAAATTCTTGCCAAGACCAAGGTCAAGGGGATTTTTCCCTATGTTTCCTTCTACGAGTTGTACAGTTTCAGGTCTTAAGTCTTTAATTCATTTTGAGGTAATTTTTATTGTGAGTGGAAATGACAGAGGTCCAATTTCCTTCATTTGCCTCAGGATCCAGGTCTCCAACACCAGTTACTGAAAAGATGACTACGCTTTCCCCCATGAAGAATTCTCAGCTTCCTTGTTCAATATTAGTTGACTATGTATGTATTTATTTTCATATATGAATGTGCATGTGTTTGTGTGCTTAAATACATAAGATCAACATTTCAGCTCTACGTACGAGAAACTATTCTATACATCCTTCATGTATATTAACTAGTTCAGTCTTTAGAGTGAAACAGGTACATATTCAGTATCTCCATTTTAGGTAGGTACAGAAGTTAAGTGGTTGAGCAAGAATATGAAAAGGCAGTCACATTTCACACTACCAGCAGAGTTACTGGGGTGGGGAAGAGTTTTAAACTGTATAGAACAGACGAAGAAAAGTACTTAGAAAGCATGGGATACTTTTTTACTCAAAAAAGAAAACATGGCTCAGGCCGTGTAAGAAAGGGTGTGCAATAGAAGTCAATGGTGCAATGAAATAACAAAAGGGAATAGGAGACACCACTCTGCTACTTCCTGGGTAAGTTACCTGGAGCAATTTACTTAACATCAGAGTCTCAGTTTCCTTATCAGAGTCCTGGTGATACTCAAGCCTAAGTGCAAAGTCATATGGGTTTGATAACACAGGACTGTGCCAAGCCCGCGCTTCCTGACACACAGTCAACCTGCCTCAGTAAATGCTGCTTACTACATAACAAACAAGAAATCATTCTCATCAATACAGGGAGATCCCAACTGTCCTGAGGAGCAGTCGAATGCAGAGACACAGGAGGGCTAAAACAGACAAGGAGATGGAAAACAGGCGTGAAGAAGAGTTCAAAGAACTGGAGCACCCTGCCCTACAAGTCATGTGTTAGTCAAGGATCAGTGGCAGACTTTAAATAATTAAAGGGCTACTGATTTACGAGAAAAATTAGATTTTCTTCTGTTGCCCTTTGACAGAGCCAAAACCACCACATACAAGTTACAGGGGAGAGGAGTCGGATTCGGGTACATATATATAAACCGTCTAAGAGTTACAACTGTGGAAAACTGAACTGAGTTGCCCAGTCCTCTCTCAGTTACAGCAAGCTTCATGTCCTCTGCTCGCTCCACTAGGGAAGTTCAGACGGAATGCCACAGGTCTTGCAGGGCAGATTTAGATCTACTGAGGAAGAATGGACTAGATATTCGTCAAGTCTATGCCTTTAAGATTTAGAGGTTCTATGACACCCAAAGGATCTAGCCAGTTCAAGAAGTTTATCAGTTAAGTATTGACATTTTTAACCAGTGAAACTCCCTAACTATTCTCATTGTTACAGATGAAGAAATAGTTTCCAAGGGAAGAAAGTGTGCCTGTACAGTTCAAATCATATAGATTGAACATCAGGCCAGAATAGCTCTCCAACCTCCAAGGCAGTACATCTCAAATTTTTCCAACTATGAGTTCACTCAATGGGCATATGGTACACATGCAGATAATTAACTCTAATAAAAAATTCATATATTCATATTTTTTAATATCAGTAAAATGTTTTAAAACTACTAAGTATTCTATATCAGCACATCCTTACATCTGGCTTCAATGACCTATTTAATTTGAGCAATAGTCTAGATACAAATCTATGATTAATATATTTTAGTTTAAATCCATTCAAAAATCCTAACTCATTGTGCTACGCGGACAGCAGAAAATGCTACAATGCCTTGTTCCACTAGGCAGTTTAGGTATTTGCATTAAGGATGAATCCCAACATTACAATGAAACTTCTTATCAAAGGTTTCTCTTGGCACCTATTAGAACCTAAGTCATCCCTAAAAGCTGGGAGATGGAATGTTTCAACTTGCTGCAGATTTTTACATATGCACAACGTATCATTGCTTTCTTGATGAAAGTCAGCATATTCTAGTAAAGAGTCAAATTCTTATTAAGTCATCAGCAGCAGCGTCTAGTTTTCAAAATTTCTCATTATCTTCTTTCTGTCACTGACCAGAAAGAGATAGATTAAATGAGAAGAGAGAAAAATACCCAAGCCGAGTGAGATCATAGAAATGGTTTTACTCACATCGCGGCCAGGAAGAAATAGTTCATATCTTATTTCAGAAAGATCTCAATGGCAGTTCAACATAGAAAAGCTGGGATTTTCACTTGCTGAATATTTCCTCATACTGCCCTGTAGGAAATATACATTCAGTGGCAGAGCTTTCATCATCTCAGGGGGAAAAGTAGCATGTGGATAAACATTTGTAGAGCGACATCTTCCTGGCTGCCTGCTCAGCCACTGCTTTGTCAGTAGGCATGTCAAGGAACCTTTCGATCCACATCAGAGCTCACAAAATACACCCAAAAAAACCCCAAAAACCCAAAACCAAAAACAAAAACCAACCTCCCTTTCTGAAGCAAAAGTTTTCAATGAAAAGTCACTGAATACTTCTCCCTGATCTGCGCTATCAGACATATGCTAAAGGCTGACTCATCCCCTGCACGTCAGTGATTTCGACAAACTTACAAGGGAAAATATTCTTTCGCACATGTGACTCCTCCCCCACACGGCATACCACTGACATTATGTGACAAGCAACAGAAGCGTTTGATAAAGGGATTTTGCCAAAAGCGTGTTCCTCTTTCTCCCTGAGGATGTTCTCCACAGCTCTGCGGCTGCTGCTGCTGCACACTTCTCAGCAAATCTGCCTTTGCTGTGAGGAATCCAAGCTTGGTGCCTCTGAGGTTCTATTCTGGGCCCTCAGTGACAGAATTTTCACCAATTTCACCCTGGAAAACATTACTTTCTCCTTGATCTGGGAAGACTCGACTGGTTTGCTAGAGAGTCCGCTGTACTTTGCCTGAAAATGGCTCAAAAGTGTTGAGGGTTTCATGCCATTATTTGACAAAGTTTCGTAACAGACAAAGCATCGGAGACTATGGGCAGATAAATCACCTACCAAGTAAAATCCAATTTTCAGAGAGTCATTGTGGTACTTTCTATTTAAAATTTTTCTTTTTCTGTTACTTGAGTGAAATTACCAACCTGGCACGTTCACTGGTCCCTGGACATTAAGATTCACATTCTATAATTACACTGGATTTCTGTTCACTATGTTTATGATGTTATTTTGAGCCATAGTATTTTACTCCTATTTTTGTCACTCCTTTTATACCTCGCTTCGAATTACTGATCCATTTTTGTGAACTGAAAACCGTGATCGTGAAAAATGAAAAGGTTAATAAGTAATTTACAACTGCACGATTATGTGCTATGTACTAATTGAAAGATACATATGTACATATATTAAAATTTTTTTTCATGTTTATTTTTGATAGAGACAGAGACACAGCGCAAGCAGCGAAGGAACAGAAAGAGAGGGAGACATAGAATCCGAAGCAGGCTCCAGGCTCCGAGTTGTCAGCACAGAGCCCGATGCGGGGCTCGAACTCACGAACCATGAGATCATGACCTGAGCTGAAGTTGGACGCTTAACCGACTGAACCACCCAGGCACCCAAAATTGATTTACTCTTCACAGCTACCTTAAGAAGGAGGTAGTATTATCACCTCCTTTTTTTTTTTTTTTATAGATGGGTAAACTGAGGTATGACCTCACTTCCCCAAGGTCATAAAGAACCAGAATTTGGGACTAGGCAGTCCAGCTAGAGAGCCTCCATTCTTCCCACACTATGCTCCCTCTCAAATAGGTAAAATGAACGCACTGAAGCAGTTCTTATAACTCAAGGCTCTGCCTTTGAAGGAGTAGGTTAAAACAGTTTGCCCTAAGTAGTCCTGGATAGCTTCCTTCAGGGACCTTGCTGCAATAAAGCCATCCTACCTCCCTCAGAGATGGGATCTGATTAGATAAGTCAATAGCCAAGGGGTCTAGAGACCACTTTCCATCCTGTGTCTTAAGTCGCACTGGGATGGAAAGTACACAGAATTCCTTGTCAGGTTTAGTATTACATGACCTTCTAAGTTTTTCTTTCTTGATTTGGTCAGTTGTTAGTTTTGACTTCCTCTTTTACAA
The DNA here is from genome assembly GCF_024362965.1 of Panthera pardus. Lineage (NCBI taxonomy): Eukaryota > Metazoa > Chordata > Mammalia > Carnivora > Felidae > Panthera > Panthera pardus. The sequence continues at coordinate 95,622,087 of NW_026526810.1, read as the reverse complement.
GGTAAGCGTTTGGCTTTCTCATGTAGACTCCCCTCCCATTCTTGTAATAGGTCATTTTGTTAAAGTAATTTTTTATTAAATTGATATTCACTGTTTTCATGGTTAGGACTATGCATATAATGGTCACAGCTGAGTCTGCAGTATCCCATGAGTACATTTCCTTTCTTAGTAACTCTGTCTCTCCTGTAATTAATTATAACTTTGTGGGGAGCCTGGGTGGCTCAGTCGGTTAAGCAGCTGACTTTGGCTCAAGTCATGATCTCATGTTCACGAGTTCAAGCCCCGCGTCAGGCTCTGTGCTGACAGCTCAGAGCCTGGAGCCTGCTTCAGATTCTGTGTCTCCCTCTCTTTCTGCCCTCCCCCACTCACACTCTTTCTTTCCCTCCCTCCCTCCCTCTCAAAAATAAACATTTGGGGCGCCTGGGTGACTCAGTTGACTGAGCATCTGACTTCAGCTCAGGTCATGATATCACGGTTAGTGAGTTCGAGCCCCACATCAGGCGCTGTGCTGACAGTGCCTGGAACCTGCTTCAGATTCTGTGTTTCCCTCTCTCTGCCCCTCCCCTGCTCATGCTCTCTCTCTCTCTCTCTCTCTCTCTCAAAAATGAATAAACGTTAAAAATTTTTTTAAATATAACTTTGTTTATACTTGCTTTATTTTCTATTTTCCTATCATTGATTGATCCCCAAACCTTTGACATGAAGGTAAAACTCTTCTCTATAGAAACCCACCGCTGGCTCTCCCACCTCCACAAGCCTCACACACAGCCATTCCTTTAGAGGCCCCTACTGTCCTGGGTAGGCTGACCTCCAGGACCACTCCACAACTGTGTGTCCCCTTACCCGCCCAGGAATTCCCTTTGCTTTCTTCTCATGTTGGAGCTGTGGTTTTCTGGAACATGTCTTCCTTCCTCTTAACCTTACTCCTTCATTTTTGTGGAGCACAAGTCCAGCAGGTAGTTTTTAGTCCTGGTCTGTCTAAAAATATCTTCATTCTACTCTCACACTTGATGGTCTGGCTGCATGGAGAACTACAGGCTGGAACTCATCTCCCTTCGTAAGTAGGGTATCACTAGTATTGGAAGTTCCATGCTACTTGAGTCCTGATCTTTTAAATATAGTCTGATTTTCTCCTCCTGGAAAGTTTTACTATCTTCCTTTCATCCTGGTGTTCTGAAAATTTGTAGCAAAGTACCATATGTGAATCATTCTTCAGTTTTAATGTAATGCCAGCAGAATGTAAACTCCACGATGGCACAGAGGTTTATCTACCGCTCCCCACTCCTATGCCTCTAGTGCATTTGACCGTCCATGTCTTAGAGCAGGTGCCTAGTGAATCTGGGTCGGATGAAGGGACAAGGTAAGCTCGGACTTGCTGGGTCCTGTTAATCTGGAGGCATACATATTTTTTTGAATTAACTTCTTTGTAACTTTCTCCCCACTACCTTTTCTGGAACTCATGTTAGTTAGGTGTTAGACTCTTGAATGGATACCCAAATATTCTCCCCCCTCTCCACTGTTCTACCGTCTGGGAGATTTCTTTCACTTTTATCTTCCTATCATTGCAAGCTGCTTTAATCTTTGGCTAGCAAATATTTAGCTTCTAGTTATTTCTTACTTGCAGGACTGAGTAATCGAGAGTTCCCATATGTTTCACTGAAGGGTCAGAATTCTAAAACTCTAGTATTTTTTAAATCTTTTCCTCTTGGTCTAGTTGGTCTCCTCAGAGAAGAATTCTTAAATCTCCTGGCTGATATTATCAATCCGGCTTCCAGTGTTCGGAGAGCCAAGTGAGGGAAGGCAGTTGAAGATCTCACTATCTGGCACACAGGCATTCACTTGTTCCCAGTGTCTTCAATAATGTACTACTTCCCGCTCTCAGCTAACACCCCCAAAGGAGAACGTGGACCTGCCCTCAGGCCAGATTTCTTCCTCCTCACAAGGATTATGGGCCTTGGTCACTCCCCAAGCACACCCTGACATATTTCCAGGGCTCTGAGTGTCAGAGTCACATAGACTCTGAGTCAGATGGACTCAGTCCCTTCTCTCCCAAGAGGCCTCCAGGTTCTCTACAAACAAAATATGTCCACCCCTTCTCCCACAGCCTTTAAACTCCCTGAGAAAAGATTTACCACTCTTCTGCACCTGACCCTGAGACACCTGGACTCACGTACACAAGAAACTGCACAATGTGCCACCGGATGGGACATTGCTTACAATCTTGTTCTCCCTCTCTGCTGGCTATATTTTTTCTGTTGGTATAAAATCAATGTTTTACATTGATTTTAAAAGTTAAGAAATTTATAGTTCTTTAAGAAAATAACTCAAAACTCATCTCGTGAGTGGAAAAGGTTAGAATCTTAAGATTTTCACAGAATATGGGCGCCTGGGTGGCTCAGTTAGCTGGGTGTCTGACTCTTGATTTTGGCTCAGGTCATGGTCTCCGCGCTTGTGGGGTTGAGCCCCGCATCGGGCACTATGCTAGGTGTGGAGCCTGCTTGGGATTCTCCCTCTCCCTCTGCCCCTCCCCAACTCGTGCTCTTGTGCACACTCTCTCTCAAAATAAACGTTTAAAAAAAATGTCACAGAATAGCTGCGTGGTACAAATGATGCTACTACACATGTGAAGACAGATCATCCATAGGACGTGGTAAGAGGGCAGTTCCCAACCATAAACGTCAATAATGAAAACGCGCATGGCATGCCTCAATGTGGATTGGCGATCTGAAAAATATTTAAATTTAGCAACTTTGAAAAAAGCCTTGTTAGTTTCTGCTTGTTATTTTTTAAAAATATGTACTGGTTTAAAACCAGAGGTAATAGAATACAGAAAATCATAAGTTATTAATAGTGATAATTATTAATAACAGTAATAATAGCTGTCTTATTGCTTTAAGTGATCCATTTTGTAGAGAAGGAAACTGGGTCTCATCAGGTAGAGGCAAGATTCAAATCCAAGTAGCCAGACTTTAGGACTTGATATCTTCCCTGCAACCACAAGGCCTCAGAGATGCGAGTCCATCCAAGGCCAGCCTTTCTGCTGGAGTGCTAGGAACCGCCTCTTCCTGGATATCAAATTCTCATTATCCACTAATCCCTCTTCTGTAGCTCCTTCCTATATTTACTGCCTCCTTAGGCCAGCATTCAAACATGCTTAGAACTCACTCCTCTTAAAACCCCCTCTTAGTCCACATCTCCCTCCACTTATCATGCTATGTTGTCTAACACCTTGAAGGCTGAACACCTTTAAAGACTTGTCTTCTTGCACAGTCTCTACTTGATTGCCCCTCTCACTCATCACCTGTCTAGAATGTGGCATTCATCCCCATAACTTCAATGAAACTGTTCTTGCCAACATCAGTAAAAGCTCATCCACACTCTTCAGCATCATCCCTGTCTCTTCCCTCTATCTCATCCCCCATATCCAATCACATTTACTGAGATGGTCAAAGCCACTTCTTACACATCTCTGGAATCTGTCAATTTCTCTTCATCTGCACTGCCAGGCCCCACCACCCTGCCACTAGGTTATTCCGACAGGCACCCCAACCTCAAGTCTTGCCCTCCATACTGCACCCAGAGTGACTTTCCTAAAACAGAAATCTAATCAGTTAAAATACTTCTGTGGCATCTCCCTGCCCTTGACCTAACTTTCCATATCCTTAATAGAGCCTTACAAGGCCTTCATGACCTGACCTATAGGTCTTAATGGATAAAGAACTGAAAGTTCTGAAGTGTTAAGAGACTTACTGTAATTGCCGGTTAACCGGCAGTGGGAACAGAGTTTGAGCCCCGGTTCTCTTGTCCAAACCCTACTTCTCTCTGCCACTGATAAAGTACTTCTTTTACTGTCTATTCTATGTGGTCCATCCTCCTGGTCATTTCTATTAAGAAATGGGACCAGGAGTCCAGTTTATACATGGACTTGGGGAACTGGCTACAGGTCACTCAGTGGTCTAGCTGGGACTCAGTCTGGGCTCTGGGCTCTGTCTGCTTTTCCAGAGGGTTTCACAAATCACAGGTGTGGAGGAGGGATAGTTTCTCTCCACAGCTACACAGAGTTGGAGTAGGGGGCTCTAACGAGCACCCAACTCATCATTATAAGACCTGAACTCCAGTCTGGGTCTTCTACTAACAGTGTGAATGGATTCAAGTTCTTTCACTTGGCTGAATCTGCTTTCATTTGTTAAATGGAGATACAATACTGTCTTGTGTGTGTGTCTGTGTGTGTGTGTACACACAGACACACACACACACACACACAAAACATTGTTTACTCTGTCTCTCAGAGCTCTTGAGGTAATCAAGTAAAAGAAACAGAGCTCTTAAAGTAATCAAGTAAAAGAAACAGGAAAGTACTCTACAAATATGTTATTAGTATTAATAAAGGCAGGTTTAAAAGTAAAAATCTAGAGTATGCTTAACTAAAGAAAACATTACAGCATTCCTGTTTACTCTTTTTTTTTTTTAACGTTTATTTATTTTTGAGACAGAGAGAGACAGAGCATGAACGGGGGAGGGTCACAGAGAGAAGGAGACACATAATCTGAAACAGGCTCCAGGCTCTGAGCTGTCAGCAGAGAGCCCGACGCGGGGCTCGAACCCATGGACCATGAGATCATGACCTGAGCCGAAGTTGGACGCTTAACCGACTGAGCCACCCAGGCGCCCCTCCTGTTTACTCTTTAATAAAGTCAGTCAAAACTCAAATGACTTAAATTGAATTCAAATCAAGCTTTCTCCTGTAAGGTCCATGGAGAATTTTTAAAAACAGATACTCTAAGATACTCTCTTTTGAGGCTATTTCCCTATTCTCAATTTCAAGAAAGAACATGTAAGTCTATCTTATCTTTCTGGATTATCTGAAACTGATGAGTACAACTGTTCTGCAGTTTGAAACTATACAGAGGCAGGCAATAAGTATCAACTGTGATTTAATAAATAATGTTTTCCATGATTTTAGCCCCTTTATTAAGATGGATTTATACTTTAAAATAATATCTCCAGGTCACTAACAAATGTTAGCATAAAAAGGTCCTCTGCCAAAAAAAAAAAGAAAAAAAATGTGACATGATTTACAGTTAATTCATGCTTTCAATCAAAAATCAATGAAAAAATATTTTTAACCACTAACAATAAAGCATGCTTAATTTACTGCTTGAGTTGCTTTTAATGACTTCAAGGAAGTTTTCAGCTACCTCCCAAACTTGTTATTTTTCTAACCTCTTTTATGGCTAGGCAAGGATTTTTTTTTCTAGTTCACTGAATAAATCATTTTCATGTGAACCTTAAAATAAGGTTTTTAACCCACAAATCCTCCTGGTTAACATCTTTGTCGAGTATGCTCACAGGCACTGAAACTGCCACTCAGCTGGCTTCCAGACACATGCTTTGTGTCCTTGTACAATTAAATTCATGAATGGGCTTAGTAACTAACTGATTAGAATTTGTCTGAGATTTTGAACAATTCTGTCATAAATGTAATCACAATAAGTCTATACAAGACTTATAAGACCGCCGGCCAAAAGTGAGCAATTCAAAACAGGAAACAGAAGGACAAAGGTTTTATTTTGGGAAGAGGAGCCAGATGAATTAAGGATACTAAACACCTTTAACTGTACTACCACTGCCAGAACAGCCTTCCAGAAATATTTACAACAAGAGTATAAATTGTAACTAATACATTTTTGGATATACTATGGACTACAAGACTGAAATCAGCAGGAAATGTAATTAATGCCATCAGTATAAAATGGCAATTGACAGCAAATGTTGGATAACACGAGACTTCGAGAACTTGAATCTCTTTCCTTAAATTAAGGAGAGTAAATGAAACTCCTTCACAAAACAGCTTTCAAGAGACTATAACTGCAAGAGGCATATTACCAATTCAATAGGTTTAGTTATTAATTATAACTGAGTAGCTATCAATTCCTGCAGACAGAATTGATTGGCAACATATGAAATGCAAGTGCTAGGTTTTCAAACTAACAATTTAGGAGTTTGAGATCCTAGATTATTTTATATTGAGGGAAATTACCCTTAAGCAAAGATAAAGAGAACATATTGGGGTTTAATACACCGGTTCCAAAAAGAATCAGATAACAGTGTGGCACTCACCCTTCTAAAATGCACCATTATCTGCAATTTTGGGATGAATAAGATCTGGCTTCAAAGAGCTGACATGAAGATCAGGGTGGGAGTGGGAGGGAAGAGCCTATTATTAGCTCAGTGAACTGTAACGAAGCATGTGACAGAGCTGCTCGGGAAAGCCCGGGAAGCAGAGGTATCCAGGCAGTGCATGCACTCAGACATGGCCGGGCCCTATCTGGGATATCTGATGCGGTTCTAAACGTGCAGTGCCTGAGGAGCTGACAAACTAGACACCAAACGGAAGGAATCATCAGCAGTCCTGATGCTTGGTGGTGGAGATTTCGAGTCATGCCACATGGAAAGGGGAGATTTCCCTTGTGTTGCTTCAACAGCTGAGAACTAAAGACAGTTAGAATTTAGTTCCGTGTAAGAAAAAAAAAAAAAAAAAAGGATTTAAAAATCAAAGTTGTTCGACTAGATGGGATTCTGAACAAGTGGTGAGCATTGGATATTAAAGTAGGGTCTGGGCGCCTCTCTGACTTGAATTCTGTAAAAGGGATACCAGCCGTGTTGGGAAGCAGGCTTCATAGAGAAAGGTTCAAAGCCATTTTAAGAACTGAGGACTTCCATTTCTGAGAGTCTGTCCAAATAGGCACTCTGACCTATCCTCACAATGAAAACTAAAAATATTGGCTAAAACATTAAATACAGATAGCTAGAGAGGTGCCTGGGTGGCTCAGTCGGTTAAGTATCGGACTTCAGCTCAGGCCATCATCTCATGGTTTGTGAGTTTGAGCCCCACATCAGGCTCTGTGCTGACAGTCAGAGCCTGGAGCCTACTTCAGATTCTGTGTCTCCTTCTCTCTCTGCTCCTCCCCAACTTGTGCTCTATGTCTCTCAAAAAATAAACGTAAAAAAAAAAAAAGTATATAGAGGGGCACCTAGGTGGCTCAGTCAGTTAAGCGTCCGACTTCGGCTCAGGTCATGATCTTGCGGTTTGTGAGTTTGAGCCCCGCATTGGGATCTGTGCTTACAGCTCGGAGCCTGGAGCCTGCTTCAGATTCTGTGTCTCCTTCTCTCTCTGCCCCTCCCCCACTTGTGCTCTGTCTCTATCAAAAATAAATTAAAAATACTTAAAAAAATTAAAAAAAATAGCTAGATATGAGCTGACCAGTTATTAAGGAACATGAGAAGCTAAAAATTAAGTGAAGGCAGAAAGCACAAGAAGTAAGCAGGGGAGTCAAAGTGGCTTCTGCTTTAGAGGCATCTGCCTAAACAGGACCTACTCCAAAGGACCATACATCACCCTCCATGTTTAGAATTGGACATCTCAGGACTGCAAAGACAACACTTGTTCAAATCTCGGTGCTAAGTGAAGGGGGAATATCCCTGCACCTCCAAGAATTCAGAACCACAAGCCAGACCTTATATAAGATTGTGCCCCAAAATAACTTGAAGTCCCAAAAACCTCAAGTTGAGAGTTGGGTTTCCAGGGGTCTCCAAGGGTGGAAAGTGATTCCAGTCATCTAGGAGAAGCAAAGGAAATTCCTCTTTGGTTCAACTCTGGTTGCAGAGAATTCTGCATAAAACCCAAGAAACATGGACTCATCGTAAAAACAAAGCAAAAATACACACAAAAGCAAGGCACCATGAATAAGAGCCAGCAAAAACGATAGTGAGAATAAGAACTGTAGAAGCTACAGTTCTTTAGCTACAGCATTGGTCAAAAATGGAACGGAGATAAAAGACATGTATAAACATGCATCACACACACAATATCCAAAGCTGGCTAAGATTCTGGATAAGCTGAAGTCTCATTCATAATCCATCTCACTATCAGAGCTGCTGTAAAAGTTAATACATAAAGCATAAGTAACTAAACCCTGTGAATAAGTCTCTTCCTGGTATTCATTAGACGACAGCTTATCTCTGTACAAAGAGCTGTAGCTAGAACAGTGCTAAGTATTTGTATACATAGGCCCATGTAAATGTGTTTTAAGTCAACACCAAGTATGCTTATTTTGAAACATACTAGCATAGGTAAATGCATATTTATAAACTCTAAAAATTTAATTCTATCAACTTCACAAAAGAGTGAACTTAAAAAAAAAACTCAATGAACACAAAATTTATTAAAGTGATACACGAACTCTACAGCAGATTTTGCCCCTTGGGTTTGGAGTAGAGCATTGCTATTTCCATGTGTCACTTTCATTACAAAAAAGCACTTGAGGAAAAGGTGGGAAATGGTCTTAGCAGTATGGCTTCCAAGTCAGAGAGTCTCCAGCTGACTGAATGTGGGACTAAGTCACAATGAAACATTGAAAAGTTTCACTACAAAATGGAGAGGTTAACCAAGGTTTAAAATAACCAAGTATCTGTATTCTTTTTTGACTCTCAGGGGAGTGCAATGTTCTTACCTTCAAGCTAATGTACATTTATAGAACACGTATCAGGCAAAATCATCCAAGGACAGCATCATTCCCATTCCACTGGTTTCAATGACCTCATAAAAAGGGATTGGATCCTGCTAGATATACAGGACCCAGGACTGCCTCATAGGTTTCCTTCTCTAAAAAAGGTTTGTCATGATCCAAACATCACTACTACATCAGTCTCAAAGTTGATGGTAATAAATCAGAGGGATGAATAAAAAGTGGGTTTATTAGGGGCGCCTGGGTGGCTCAGTCGGTTGAGCGTCCGACTTCGGCTCAGGTCATGATCTCGTGGTCCGTGAGTTCAAGCCCCGCGTCAGGCTCTGTGCTGACCGCTCAGAGCCTGGAGCCTGTTAAAGATTCTGTCTCTCCCTCTCTCTCTGACCCTCCCCCGTTCATGCTCTGTCTCTCTCTGTCTCAAAAATAAATAAACGTTAAAAAAAATTTTTTTTTTTTAAAGTGGGTTTATTAGACTATCTGATGCATTACACATGGGAACAAATGTTAAACTAGAGCTATACACCTGTCAAAAGTTCAAGTTTAAAAGGTGATCCAGTTATAGTCCCTAATGCTACCTCTCTTTCAATATCCCACTAATATCTAGAAAGATGCAAAACAGGTGGATTTCCAGGGGGTGGACTCTCACTAGCACCAAAACAGAAGCAGAACCAAATTCCAAGAACTAACGCTTCTACTACCTAAAATCAATTCCTTATAATTAGAAAGCGAATAATTAAATGTTTTAAAATCCAGTTTTCCAAAAATTTATAATTCTTTTTAAGTTTGAGAGAAAGAAAGTGCAAGCAGGAGAGGGGCAGAGAGAGGAGGGGAGAAAGAATCCCAAGCAGGCGTGCTATCAGTGGGTTCACTGTTCCTGGTGGGTTGCTGCTCCTAGGCTGCCAGTGAACATAGCCAGAGGCTGCACTTAAGTATACAGATACATCTCTACTTGTTTCGGTAGGTCTGTATTCACTGAAATTCATGAATTTGTACTGATATCCAATTCCAATCTAACACCACAGCATTCACTGTAGTTTTCTCCCTTTCCATATTCAGAATTCTTTTTTGGAAGTCAAATCTGGCTCCCATTATCCTCAATATACTTATATATTTGATCCATTCCCTTAAATGGATCTCTCACTGCTGCTACTCAGCCCCCAATCCCACTAGGGCACCCTCCTCACTCCACGTGGGCTTGAACACTCTGGATCAGGAACACTGTCACACCCCATTCCACCCAGGCCATCAATCTCACCCCTCGCAGGTTCTGACACTCACACCAGGCTGCCCTCCTCACCCCGAACTGGGCCAAGGCCACCTGCCCCACGGGCCGCCCTCCACAACACCCTCCTCACCCCAGTTGGACCAGCGCGACCCCCACCCCACTTCCCGCATAGATGGCTGCCTTGCTCCGTCCTGTCTAATGGCTTTTGGGCTGAACCACTGAGGAAACAAAGGAGGAATAATTTAATAATGATCTTAATATAAAAGAGGAATGGTATAAGACAAATGCCAGATTGGTGCATCTCTGAAGTCTCTGCAGGTAACACTTAAAAATAAAAATAAAATATAGCTAATGATAGGTGGTACATTTTCATTTTATGCAATAGTCACAATCCTGAAAATTTCCACAGATGTTTAAGTTTCTATATAGGAATCAAGTTTTAGAGCCCTGTGGGGCTTTTACTTAAAAGAATACAATGGCAAGTTATTTCATGAAGCAAAAAGTCATTTTGTAATGTGAATAATCCCTCCTAATGTAGCTATTCTATAAAATTTGATTTCACCAAACATGATTTTTTTTTAAATGCTGGTACTTAAGAGATAAAGTTCACTAATACTAGTCAACGTACTCCAGAATCTTTCAACTTATGCCTAACTAGGCAAAACAAAACATCATTCAATTATAATATTGAACCCCAGAGAATTTTTTTTTCAGTAAAATCAATTAAAAGGAACCTTTAGGAAATTAATAGTTACAGAATGTCATCTCAACATGAGTGTCAGTGCATCTAAGTCTGGAGGGAGGGGGGAGAGTTAAACTAGGAATTCAGAAAATGGTTTTAGTGCAAACATGTAATGATTAGAATTTTAGGGACATGTAATTACCTGCATATTTATTTAGAAATTATGGTCTGAAATCCATCCCAGTGGGTTAGAAAAGACCCCCACACCACCTCCCCTCACTTTTGTGTCATTAATTGCTATCCCCTCACTTTTGTGTCATTAATTGCTATCAGGAAAGAACAAAGCCCCTTTCTGCCTCAAATGATCCTGGAATCAAGAGTCTGGTGAACAGCACGCGTCAGGTGGCCACAGCGGGCTGGCCCCAGGTTGATACGCGGGGAGGTGGGCAAGGGTGAGAAACAAAGGGGGAAAGTAGAACTAACACACCTGTGCAGGAACCTGGGAACTAGGCGCAGGAAGGCCGATGTGGAGAGAGGGGGGAAGGGGAAGGAGGAGACAGGTAGGTCAGATCTACACCAGATAAGCAGAGGAAAGGAGGGTGAGCGGAGTCAGTCAGGAGTTACCTCCGTGCACCTGAGGTTTTTTGGCCACAGGGAAGTTTTAATGTGCGTTTTCCCCTGGAAACCCTAACTAGGGCAGTCACTTCTTACACTGGAAATGTAGACTACTGTTTTAAGCACAGATTCTGAAATCGGATGGGAGTTCAAACCCAGGATGCCCAGTGTGTTAGCTGAATACACGACTGTGTTACCTTGGGCAAGGCTCATAATCTCTCTATGCCTCAGCTTCCACATGACAACAGAGATCCTAAACACTGGGATGGGGACAAGGGGGACCCAGGAGTCCCCTCGCCCCCGGGGAAGTGCTGGACCACTGGGACAGGTGTGGGGAGGTGGTGTGGAGGCTGCCCCAAGTCAGAAGGCTTCTCTGGATAGGTTCTCCTCAATTGTTTTTGGTAGCTTCTGCTTCTCTGGGACAAGGAGAACAGAGTGGCAAAGAACCAATGCACGTAAAAGCTCTCCAGAGAAGATAACAGTTTGGAACTGCTGCATCTGCTGGAGGACTGTCTGGGCTTCTATCATTCATGCAACTAGCACAGGGCCTCCCTGGAAGCACGTCCAGTTCGGGTCAATTACAGACCCCACCTCATGTGACTCAGGGAGCTCTAGGGGAGGCTCAGTGCACCATGAGCCTCATCCAGGGTCTTGCTCTCATCGCTGGTTCCTCTTCCAGCCCTGGTAGCCTTGAGGGCACTGTTCCTTCTTGGGGTTTTACCTCCTTCCAAACCCAGTGCTCAGTTTGAACTCTCCACAGCTTCCACTCTCCAGTGCCTGGATTGCTGGAGTAGTTAGCCCCTCTACGCTGCTTCGAAACTGTTCTATTAACAGTGGTGTAATGTACAACACAGCCTGGATCTCTGGAGTCCCCAAGTTCATACAGCTGCTCAGGATTCTTGGACGGGTCTTATTCTGTTTCCCAGGGCCAGATCTCCATTCTCATTGGTCCCCTTTACCATTTACACTGATCTCATACACATGAGGGTATGTATTTATTCATTCTTAACGTACTAAGCAGCCAGCATTATGGTAGGCTCTGGGGACACATAACACTGAAGATACAGACATATGCACATACCAAGACCTTCCAGTTAGAGCACCCAGAGAGAGACCAACAGGCAGATGAGTGATTATAGAGTAATGCGGCTGTCGCTACAACAGGATTATGTAAGGAGCACGAGGGAACCCAGAAAAGGCAGCAGCAGCCAACAGAGGATTGCGTGTGCCGGCAAAGTTGTTACATTTTGACTCAACTATACTTTACGTACTGACATTTTCATGAGTCTCCCAGTCCAAAGAAGAAAAGACCACCTTCTTAAAATACAACGATAGCCAATAAGCCCTGCACAAATGTAGCAAAACCTTCTTATTCCACTTATACATAGATATTAAAACTATTACACAAAAAATAGATTATCTAAATTCTGAGTTGCTTCTGTGGGTTAATAAAAACAAAACCTGACACACTCTAGTGATCTCCGGTTTCTAAAAGGAGAGAGAGACACAAAACACACTGTGTCCCTACTGAACTTTGAACAGATGACCCTTTCTCAAGAGCAACAACTGTACCAGCTGTTTCAGAATGAACTATCAATGAATTTTTAAAGAGCCACTAGAGGGCAAGATAGCAGTGGACTTTCCAAGTTAGAAGATTCCAACTTTAAAAAAAAAACTACAGAGCTGGTGAAGTCACAGTCACCACCTGGTGGGACAGGAGATTTGGGACAGATTAAATGAAGGCCAAAGCAGAGAATCTGCCTGACACTGAGTCTAAATCACAAGTGCCTATACTTGAAAGCAATATTAAATGACTTTATTGAAGTATTCCACTAACTGAACGTGAAGCCCTTTACATGAAACCAGTCCGTTCAAATGAATGTCTTAACCATCCATGTATTCTTCTGGATACTTCTGAACCTGCTGAGTTCCAAACCTGTTGTGCGTTCCACATCTGAACTTTAAAAAAGTATTTTTTTTTTCATTGAGAGAGAGAGAGAGAGAGAGAGAGAACACAAGCTGGAGAGAGGGGCAGAGAGGGGCAAGCAGGCTTCACTCAGCAGGGAGCCCGATGCGGAGCTCTATCTCACAACGCTGGGATCATGACCTGAGCCTAAATCGAGTCAGATGCTTAACCGACTGAGCCACCCAGGTGCCCCTCTAAACCAGAACTTTTAAAGCATATATACACTTCTTCAATCCCCTTTTCTCCTTTTAAAATCCATGTTCATCCACATTCCTACATAAGATCAATTTATATTGCCCCATTATTTTGCAGACTGTGAAATCATTTTGTTTTCCTCAGAAATATACTCTAATGTACATTGATCTCACCATCCCCATACATTTACATTTGCCAACATGGGAGATGGGTGGAGGAAAACAGGTATTATATGATACAAACTGGCAAATTAATCTCTTTCTGTAATTTTAGCAAATGGCACTCAATTCTTGTGAAATTAGAATGATTTTCAAACAGGAAGAAATGAAAACCCTACTGTGATTTTTTATGCAAGTTTGGAAAGTTACTGCATATGGTATTAAAATCTGTATCTGGTCCTCAATGAAGTTAATAAGTGATCAAATATCTTCTAGTATGAAAAGAAAATAATCAAGATGTGTACCCAAGTTATAAATAGGCTCTTTTACAACAACATGGTCCTTTCTCCACATCCAATCCACATCTGCTTCCATATTTTGCTTTCCTATTGTTAGGACTGCACCCTACCCACAATTCTTGCCTTTCTCTGCACATCTGCAATCCACAGAACAGGATAATGTGGGAGTAGAGACCAGGCCATTCTTCAAAGACCAAGGGCCAGCTCTCACCACCTCTGGGCTGAAGAAAACTCAGCGGCAGGGAATCTGAGTTCTGGAGATGCCCACATATGAATCAAGGGAGAGATGGTCAAGGCTCTAGTGCATTTCACAGTGTTCTACAGCTTAATTCTTTGCTCCTGAAAGCCTTGGGAGCCTAAGAACAAGCCCCCTCCTGAACAAGCTCTGTATTTAAGTTCTCCAGTTACAGAAATTCAGATCAGAGAAGGGAGTTCAGGTTAAGGAAAGAAAGGTTCTGCTGACAGCTGGGTGGTTAAGAGCAATAGAATTTTCCTGGGTTTGCAGAGCCATCCCTTGGGTTTTGGTTACAGGCTCTAGAGATGAATGGGGCCATGAGCATCAAAGGTCACTGGGAGGACCAAACTGCCTTACTTGCCTCAAGCAGAGGGGACCACAGCCATTCTCCCCCACCCCCATTCTGAAATAATTCTTTTGATCGATGGCTAGTTCACAATCTATCATTTTAACCCCTGCCTGTTCTCTCCTACATTTGTTCTCTGCCTTTTCTCCATCAACATTGCAGCTCCCTCCCGGACTGCTGGGGCAAATTTAGGTCAGGTGGTGCCATGCATCAGGGAGGACAAGGGGCTGAAATCAAGCCTGTACAGTTCCCTGAACCACACACCCTGGTGATGAGCTGTGTCCACCAGAGAAAGGGAGGCTTTTTCCTATCTTGCACAAAAGCACCATCCATCACCAAGCCTTGTGCCACAGGGGCAGTGTCTGCTTAGAGAGGGCACCACTTGCTCTGGTACGGACTGGGGCTAGCCCTGCTCCCTACCCCCAGCCCCCCACCCCCGGCCGTCACTGTGAACTAAAAAGAGTTCTTCCATCAAAACTAATTCTTTGTGAATCACTGTTGATAAAAATATTTCATTCGAAGTCATACTACATTAATATGTCTTTTCCCATGGACAGACAATTCCTCTTTATATCCAACAGAGTAGTTTTAACTGAAATAAATGAATAAAGGGTTTCTAAGAGTGCCTGGCACATAGCTACACAGGGACCTCCAACTACATATCAGATGTTTTTATTCTTACCTTTTCAAATGTCATGCCATGCTGGATTTATCCAACAACTCAAATACTTTTAATAATGATGGGAGGGAATCTAAGACAAATTAAGAGAACAAAGTCTTTCCTGCTTCTAATCCATATCCAGCAAAATGATTGTTGAAAATTGGAAAAAAAAAAAAAATCACACCTGCAAAATGTCTTTAATTAGGCCATACATATGCAGACCAATGAGAAGGTCATCCTGCTAAGAAGATAAAATGAGGGAATATACGTAAAAGCTTCTAGCATAATATAGCCGGGAGCTCAATAAACATTTTTTAAAAAGTTAAGGAGAGGAGGTAGAAAAATTCAAAAGCTGTCTGAAACTAAAAAAGGAGAGCAGCCTAGGATCATCATGCATAGAGGAAACAGGCCTTAGTATAAAATAATGGTTATTCCAGTCAATGAATTACTGCTCTATTATTGTCTTTGTGGGAGAGATGAAGAAGGGACTTTTGAGTTCCTCCCGTAGATGCCACATGTTGTCAGGATATGTATGCTAAGCTCTTCAGAATTCTATTAGCTGAGCATGGTTACCCCTGTTTTGTTAAAAAAAAAAAAAAAAAAAGGGGGGGGGGGCGCACCTGGGTGACTCAGTCAGTTAAGCATCCAACTTCGGCTCAGGTCATGATCTCATGGTTCATGGGTTTGAGCCCTGCATCGGGCTCCGTGCTGACAGCTCAGAGCCTGGAGCCTGCTTCAGATTCCGTGTCTCCCTCTCTCTCTCTGCCCCTCCCAGCTCACGCTCTCTCTCTCAGAAATAAACAGACATTTTAAAAATTTTTTTAAAAAGAAAAAAGGAAACAAGAACACCTGGCCTCCAGGGAGGACGTAACCACCCAAAAGGTTTAAATAAAACGTGAATGTTTCCACCATCGACTTTCTATAAAACTCATCTATGTGGATGATTTCCGGTAGCTGAAGGCTTCCTTCAGGGTAAGTCTCTGCTCTTCTGCACAAGAGGAACAGAGCCACCCCTGTGGTCAGACTCTTCCCTGCAGTCAGGAAAGGCCTCCTCATGTCGGCAGTTAGAGACGTTTCAGAGGGAGCAGAGACTCCATCCCAGTATGGGATCTGGCAAACAGCAGTCTTCTGTACTTGGTTTTAGAAGATGACATGTCCATTCCTGGGCAGTGTGTGGGTAGGTGGAGATCAGGGCGCTGAAAGCATGTGTGCCTGTTTCCACATTCTCCACGCGACCCTGTGGTGGCCTCACCTTCATCTGCCCTGTCCCTCTTTAACCAGGTCACCTGAGTGGCTCCCTTTACGTCTCAAAGCCAGATTCTCCTTAGGTAAGCCTTTCCTCTCCTTCTCAGTGGCCGAAATTCAGTGTTCCCTGCAGCCTTTGCTCTTTCGAAGGGCAGGTTTTACAGGTCTCAGGGGTGGTCTGTGAAAGGCAGCTTCAGCTTCCCAGAGGGCGTGGCCAGTTTTAGGGGGTGGGGTGGGGGCTTGGTCTCAGGTGAGCTTCTGCTGTCCAGGTCCCAGAACCACACTAGGCCTGACCATCCACCTGACTCATCAGCTAGCCACTTATCTCCGGCACAGCTCCGTTATCAGCGCTGAATGCCCTGTTTCTACGAAAACTCTGAATAAATGTATTAGCTGTATAATTTGAACTGTGTGGCTACCTATTATTTTCCAGAAATCTTTATTGGATTCTGGGTTTGAATCACCAAGGTTGACGCGACTGGATGTTGTTTCATTGTCCTGCTCCCCGTTTTCATAGCACCTTCTTCAGCTTCTCCTTACCTTGGTGCTGGCTCTCTACCAACTATTATTTCCGTGGAGACCTGGCTTTTCAAGTTTTGCTACGCCACCCTGCTGTCATCATCATGGGGCAGATTTTTCCTGCCTCGTTCTCCTTTGCATTTGTCATATTTTTAAAAAATTCAAACCCAAAAGAGCAAATGTACTGAAGGTTTCATCTCACGGTTTTGAAAAAGTCAGCAAGTAGTATTGGAATCATACAGTATTGTCCTTTCGTACAAATTGCTATATAAATGCCAAAACACAAGGTGGATACTGCTTAGTTTCCGGGTATTTTTTGCAGGGGGAAGATTCTGACTGTTTCCAACCCCCCCCCCCCAGAAGAAAACCGTAGACACATACTGTGTCTCATAGCTATGCTGCTTCAAAACTATCATTTTGTTTTTAGTTGTGTTCCCCCCAAATACTAGCTTCCAGCCAGATATTATCTGTGTGTCAAACAGCAGAACACTCCCCTGACCATGCGTCTTTGCACAAATGAAGTTACTCTGATTTTAAAGCTGCAGAATTAAACCATTGTTCCATGGCATGGCCCACTGTGGTCGCCCTGGTGCTGGTGAGCGTGCTGTCACAGGGAGTCAGCAGCTGGGACACATCTGTGGCACGGCTCTTGTTTAGTGCCGTCTGAAGACAGCAGAAGCAAGGAACGAGCCACAGCTAAGTGTCTGCAGCTTGCAGATAAGAAACACGTTTGGTGAAACAGGAAAGTTCTCAGTGTCTGTTGTTTGCTTTTACTGTTTACCTGGACGGCTTGTGATAGGATTCCCATGGCAAGCATTAATAGAGCAATAAAAAGTGTTAGCGGAACACTTCAGTTATCTGTTCTGCAGCCTGAGTTTTTTCAATCCAGAGCTTCTTTAAGGAGCCTATATCCATTAAAGACATAACAAGGGACTCTTTCTGTAAGGATGTCAGCAGTCTCAAATCCTTTGTGGAATGGGGCGAGTTATAAACATGGAGAAATAAATGAATCTAGCTGCATAAAATGAATGTATGTCATGTCACTTTTTAGTTTACCAACCTATGTGTAATTTTCCTCATCTAATTTTCTGCTTTTAAGTTGGCTACAGAAATGGAAATGGAATAATCAGTCGGTGAAGAATTGTCTATAAACAACAAATGAGTCCTGGGAGCAGGGCTAAGGAGCCTCTTGTGAGTGCCTGGCAGTTCAGAGAGCCTGGAGTCACCTTCCTCGCTGATCCTGACTGTACAGCCTGCGAGACGGATAGAGAGGTTGCTGCAGAAGGTGAGATATGGCTCTGAGAGCTGAGTGCTGAGGGTAAAACACACCATCTCGCAGTTCCTGGGTGAGGAAAGGATGACAAAGGAGTAGAGACTGAACATTAAAAGCTACAAGAATGTTGAGAGCTGAAAACAGTTAACTTTAGGCAAGTCAGCATGAGTGAAAAAAGAAACTTAAGAATTCAGAGACAAGAATGTTCAATGTGGTTTGGATGTGAAGATACCATCACTTTGGAGGGAAAGCAAGTGAAGGAAAAGAACAAGAAACTGACCTGGCCAAGCCCAAGAAAGCCGAAGGACCAGGCCCTTTATAAAGTCCAGGCAAAAGCAGCCCCAGAATGCTGTCTACTGCTTTCATATGCACACAGCATCACAGGACCACCTCCTCCGTGTTCATCGTCCACGAGAACTCCCATCACATTTCATTTTGACCAAATCTTCTGCGTCCGTGAACCATACTGCTCTATATAAACACGCCAGTTTCAGACCAATAGCTTTTTGTGGCTTAGTCTGTAATCTTCTTGGAAAATCAAATCCCATCTCCCTCTGTCGTCTTCTTCCCACCCACGTTCTCATCCCCCACCCCTCCCCACACCCATGGTGTCTTGGATCTGATTTTCTAAATGTATTACCCACAAAGACAAAGCAGAATAACATTTCCATCTCTTGGGAACAATAAAAGAAAACATCTGGGAGGTAGAAGAGTAGGCAGCAATAAATTAGCCTTAAAATTTGGCACAAAACATTAACTTCTAAGCAACAGAAGGTTTCTACAGTCCTTGAATGTGTCCAAAGTGGCAACAATTAAAGAAGCAGCCATGTTGGTTTCTACACCAATCATTTTTATTATCACAAGATCCCCCCGGAGGAACTTCTCTGCTCTACAACCCCAAAAGTAGAAGTACGAAACGGAAATTCTTGGCTTCTATTTTAAACACTCGATTAATTTTGCTCACTGAGTATCAGAACAGAAAAACAAGATTCAAATTTTTAAGTACAAAAGCTACTAGCTATTAACACAAACAAACAAATTACATTCTCTGAAAGGAGAGGTCCCAGGAAAATGAGAGGGCACGGCTACTGAAAAAGCCAAAGGCAGGGGCAGAATCAAGTCTGTGCATTTATTAGACCGCTGGCCAGAGTCAGACAACACAGGGCTGGAATCTCGGCTTTGTCACTTACTACCTGTGTGATTTCCAACAGGTTTCTTCATCATACTCCCTCTTTTCATCTACAAAAGAGCCACGGCTAAAATACCAACTGACAGGGAATGTGGGAGGAATCACACGCGATGCTGTGTGAAGTGGGCTCAGAATGTGCTTGCCTGGCAAACGTCCCTTAATAAACAGGAGTCTTTATTAGCTAGCCACGCAGGAGGGCGAGCACACAAATAGTGTTTCCCAACAGATATGTGAGATGATGATAAGCGCTGGTAAAGGACAGGCCGCGGGGGAGGCAAACCAAACCATGAAGCAATAGGGCCACATTGGATCAAAACAACGATCACAGAAAGGAACAGATGCCTGACAAAATGTGAAAATTTCAAAGGTTAGACAACAATAAAATAAGTCGCCTTTTCCTATTACGTGTAGCTTTGTTTTTTGTTTTTCCTGTGTTGAAGCATGGGTCTAGCTTTCAGTGTGGCGGAGAAGAGGCTATAGAACGTTAATAAAAGGGTCAAAAATGGCACACTCAAAAGGCTTCCTGCTGTAGTGAGGTAGAGGAGAGAATGAGCCCCGCCTCAGATGTCATTCAGGAGCCCTCTGCCTACTGCAGCCACAAGACACTGACCTCATCTGTAAGGTTCATGGGGGCAGAACCACGTGTGATGCTTACAAGCTGTGTGGACCCTCCCACGGCCTCAGTTTCCTCACCTGTGAGCAAGGGAGACACACTGTTTACATTTCTGCCTCACAGGACTATTATTACCATCAAATGAGAAGTGTGTGAAGCTATAAAGTGGCAAAGAATGCAACAAATTCTATTATCAGAAAAATAAGAACACCTGTTTGGAAACGCTTTCCTTGATGTATTTAACACACTATGAAGCCCACAGCGAAAGCTTAAAAAACAAAAGCCAACAAATAAAAAACTTCTAGAACTGAATTGCGATGCTGACAAAGGACTAAATAACTTAGGACATGTTTGGAAATGATTAAATTCTTAAATCAAGATATAGGTAAGCAAAATTATTCTTAGGGACCTCATAACAATGCAGGCTAAGCAGCCTCAGGAGAAGCAGTAACTGTCAACAGGTCAAGGCAAAGAGCCAGTATCTGCCGGGGAAGCAAATGCCAAAAAACCGAATTTGCTTTTTCAGAGGAGCCAGAAACCTGAGCCCCAGTGACATGAATCCTGATAGCAGTGGAGCTCTCAACACGGCCCCTGCCCGCTTTCTTCCCTCTGAATTAGATTAAAATGAATGCAATCACAATTGGTTTCTAACTGCCTACCAGTGTTCGCTGAAAAACTATCATCAAATGTATGAAAACTCAGACATTGCAGCTAGGACAGAGAATTATACTTTTGAAAAAAATGATACCAATTATGTGAAATATCTGCCTTTAGGAGCTACTACGTTTGCAGGACGAAACCGCCTATGTGTATGTCTTGTCGGGTATGAATATGTGTACTTTACAAAGTAACAGCCCTGCCTGGATATCCAACAATAACAGCTCACATTCGGCTGAACAAATAGTTCAATATACTGTTATAATAAACTCAGAAATGAATCTAGAGGACGAGATTGAGCATAGCATAACTCCACAACTGGTTCAGAAGGCAGAAGACAAAACAGAAAGGAACCTTAACAAATAACACCACAGCCAAACAGGTGCAGCTGAGTGCCATTCCAAGACCTAAGTCTCAACCCCATCCCCTGGTCAAGAATCTACACAAACCAAATAGAAGATGAATTATTTCCTATGCACATTAAAGCAACCGCAGACAGGGTTTTGTTTTTTGTTTTCATTTTTCCATAATGCTGATTAAAGAAACACCCAGGGGTGCCTGGGTGGCTCAGTTAAGCATTCGACTTCAGCTCAGGCCATGATCTTGCAGTTCGTGAGTTCGAGCCCTGCATTGGGCTCTGTGCTGACAGCTGAGAGTCTGGAGCCTGTTTCAGATTCTGTGTCTTCCTCTCTCTCTCTGCCTCTCTCCCACTCGCGCACGCATGCGCTCTCTCTCAAAAATAAACATTAAAACAATTTTTTAAAAATAAACACAATTAAATGCCACCTTGAAAGCTTAGAGATGACAGTTTTGCAAAATATAAGCCAGATTAAGCAGTTCCCATGCAGTGCTAACATGTATTCTCTGTATAAAAATATAACACTAGCACAGGTATGATATATATTCCGGAGCGTTATCACAACATGAAATGGGACTACAAAATGAAACTGCATGATTTCTAAAAGTCACTGCAGTGTTATTACACTGTAGTCAAGTTATGTAGGTTTTAAGCATGCTTGCGCGCATTAGGTACCTGAATTCCACATCACTGGTGATAGTGACAAGACCTGACATGTGTAATTAAGCAACCGTGAGTTCAATTAAAATTTTTATTTGCAAAACTGGGCTACATTTCAAGACTCTGCTTCTTTCTTAAGGCCCCGTTAATTTTGAAAATAAAATGCTCTTTAGCTCATGTGTTCTGCTACCAAAACGGAGACTTTAGTTGAAAATATTATTATAGTTTACACCCAATGTGAATTTTCAACAACTGATTTATTTTGTTTTTGACTAATTCTTTTAGTCTTGGTTCATGAACTTAGGTTTTTTTTAAAGGCCATAAATAAGTCTTAAATCTAGAAAACAAGTATTGTTTCCTTCCACCGGCCTATTTGAGGAAACCCAAAATCTGTGTGAAAAGTACACCCAAAAGTATTCTCTAACAATGGAGTCAGCTACATTTCCCTTCAGTTGGTTTTTCTGTGAGCTGTTTTGCTACAGCAACAGCATGGGAGATATCTATCCTCAAATGCCCTCTCTTGAAAACACTTTATGCTTCATGAAAAGGGTTTAGCCTGCAAAACACATCCAAGTCTGTCACTATAGATTTACTATTACCAAGTATCCTTCTGAGGATAAGAACAATCGTAATTGCTAAGCCTTAAAATAAAACTGATGAAGATCTTTTTTCGCCTTATCCAGATTACCAAGTGAGACTATTACACAGATAATCACAATTATGCAATTAATGAAGGAGATGTGCTGGCACAGGGAAGCAAAAAGCACCTATTAATTACTGATATCTCCTTTGCTCAAATTGCTCATCAACTGTGAGACTAGTAACTCGAAATTTTCAGAATATAGGTTTAAGTAAAACAATTATTAAAATTCCCAGCATCTCAAAAAAAAAAAAAGGGGGGGGGGAGAGGGGAGGGAGGGAGGAAAATCAGAAAAAGGTAGATGTTCAAGAAGAACGCTAACCCCACACAATCATCTGCAGGCATGAGCTCCGCTCTCAGAGCAGGGAGCACAGTAGCACACTGGTCATCTCCTTGACCATTTCTCATCCGACGCGATGAACCCAGAAGGTCAGACTGTCTTGGTCCAGTTCGCTGATACACCATAGGTGGGGAGGAAAGGTCCAAAAGGAGCCCCTCTGTGTGGCATTCATCACATTCTCAATATCACCCCCCAACCTTGCCCCCGCTAAGGCTACCCTCCCAACTTTCTCTCCCACTCATCAAATGCTGAACTTTAAAATGCTGTTGCTGTGTCCCTCAAAGTCTAAATATCTTAGCAACAGAAAATATACATTAAGTGTTCCACCAAAGAAAGTAGCATATCCATCTTCAGAACTCTAGAGGTGGCCATGCACACCAGCTCCCTCCAAAGCTTCCCTGGATGCATAATTACAACTGACCCAAAGTTTAGTTCCTTCTGGGTCACCTGGGCCTGAAGCCTCTTCCTACCAAGAGGACAAACCCAAGAAGAAATCACTTGCTAAAATTCATCCTATTGGGCATGCTCAGGAGGAAAACTTGGAGGAGAGACTAAAAATAAGGATACTTACAAAAAGCAGCACACATGGGCATGCTATCCCTGTGTGGATATTTCACACTATACACCCCAAACCCAGTCAATCCAAGCGATGAGTACCATTAACGTCCGAAAATGAATTCAGAGAAAAAGATAGCATCACTTCTTGTCTCAAAGTCACAGCATAGGGCTTGATACCTTCTAGCCCCCTCTCCCCACCTTCCCCACCCTGAGCTCCGTGCCTCACGGTGGCAGACTCCCATCTCTGCTGGCGGCTTCCCTAGTCCCTGAGCTAAGGTGAGAAAGCAAGACAAATGTTCCGATTCTGCATCGTAATTAATTTAAGAACATACTTCCTTAAGGATCCTAATTTGGGATCCAGGAGTTGCACCAAATTACATCATAGTGACATTGGGACAAGCCTTATAAACGAGTCATTAAACATTACCACGGCATGAGGTCCCTATTTGTCATTCAGATTGATTTATCCCTCAGGATTAAAACAAATAAACCTAAGCTTTTTGCTTAGGTATCTTCCTACTCATTATCAATAATGCTCACTCTGAGCCCTGCTCTTGGTACTTCAATCCCCCCTGCCCTACCACTGGCTTATTAACTTCACTCCCAAACATATTTTTGCCATTTCGTCCTAAAACCACCAGCAGTCTTCCCTTCATCATCAAATCGCCAAACTTCTTCGGGACCACAGTCCACCTGCTACTTCAATCCCGGCTCTTTTCCACTTCCCGTTCTGCAGTCTAGCCTTTGCCCCTCTATTCCAGGGACCTGCCCTAAGCTTCCCAGCAGGGCTCACCCTCAGCCTCCCTTACTAACCTGACCCTGCCCTCTATGACCTTTCAAGTGTGCTGCTCCCGGCACTTGCAACAAGCTAATTCCTTTCTGGCTCTCCTTCTGTCTCTACTGTGCAAACCCCTTGCCCGGGCAAGAAAGGTAGAATGCAAAAGAGAAATACAAATTATTCATAAT
Organism: Panthera pardus; assembly: GCF_024362965.1. NCBI lineage: Eukaryota > Metazoa > Chordata > Mammalia > Carnivora > Felidae > Panthera > Panthera pardus. Next base: position 95,598,159 of record NW_026526810.1, on the reverse strand, counting down.
GGTACAAACCGTAACTTCATCCACATGTGTTAGAGGAGAAAAGATACCATTACCTAATTGGTTTCTCTACTTCCTGAGGAAGTGATAAGAATGTCTCCCAAGGCTAGAGTTCCTGTTCTTTATAATCTGATACTTAAGCAATCTGCCTGTACAGTCACTGTCTGGTTTTAGAAATAATTCTAAAGATGAACGTGAGTCGCTAAGAAGAGGGAGGGGCAACAACTGGCAAGCTGCAGGTCAGGGAAGAGAACCCTGCCATCCACTTCCAGGCTAGGCTCCCAAAAAAGGCACACGCAGCAGGCATTGACCAAAAACCTCCGGACCCTGCCTCCCAAGCCAGCTTTCGTCCCCAGCACCTCTGCTGTGTCTGGCTATTGGCCTCGGCTTGATTTCGTAGTCATGGCTCCTGCCACCCCCCTCCTGTAGGGCAGGTGTATGCTCCGCCTGAGTACCTGCCCAGACTGGTCACTGGAACACATGTCCCTGTCCCTTCCCGCCCCCAGAACACCTGCAGGGAAGAGTAAGGGGTATGGTGAATGGTACTGTTCTCCACAGCACCGTCAGACGTTTACTGCATGAGCTCGGCAGCAAAGCTGTCACCTGTAGGACGATGACAGAGCACTTCTAAGTCACAATCCTCTTCCTCCAAAAGCAAATCAATAAGGCAGCATCAAGAAGCTTTACTGGTCCTCAGAAAGCCTGTCACGGGCCACCCCTTTCATCTCATAGGTTGTGTCTTCCAATTCCCCTGTGGGAGCTCAGATAAACCTGTGTGGGAGGTCAGGGTCACAGACACAGAGGCTCTCCCTCAGAGGCCAGGGAAGAGAACAGGGGATACCTGAGACCAATGGTGTCTGGGTGAGCTATAGGACTTCAGATCACTGATTTCAATGTTCCACAGAACCACACTTCCCCTCCTGGGGAGAGCCAACCTGTATGGATTTGTAGGATTACGAGTTTTGGTAGCATGGATTTTTCCTCTTCAAACAAGGGAAAGAAGTGACTTAGCTAGATCTGTGGGGATGAGGGGGATTAACGAGCCTCTTATCAATATCGCTACCTGGCCTGTGACTTGGAATTCAGTCATGGGGCAACTTCACCAGCTAGAAAGAGTAAATACAAAATAACACATTTAATGCTTTTATAGCAAAATTTCTCTAGAACTTTAATATCGGTCAAATGCCTATCTAATTTACAGTTACTAATCCATCCACCCAAAACCTATTTATTTCTCACTATGTGCCAGGGACTGTGTTTAGAGCTGAAGAAACACACATTAATAGAATATGCTCTGCACTCTAACAAGGTTGGAAAACTTGTCTGAAAATATGTACAATACAAAATACGAGGTGCTCTATAAGAGGTGCACACTAAATACGATGTGAGCATTCAACCCAGCCTGTGGATGTCAGGGAGAAGAGGTGACAGTGTGATGGTATACTTCACAGACGATGACAGGCCATAACGATACCATGACATCTCAACCCAGAGGTCTACCTACCAACCCAAAACAATCTAATCACCTTGTGACCTCATGGCAACCTTCTCAGCGTCCAGAACCAGTCAGTCAGCAACTAGGCAACCGAGGACATGTACAGTAACAAGCAAGAGTTGCTTCGGGGCTGGAAGCTGCCTTCCCCAGCAGAGGTGATGGGGCAAATGCTCAAAGACCTGAGATTTTTATTTTCTCTTATGTGGCTTCTCAGTTGGTTGTGTCGCAGGATAAAGAATCACAGGTAGGCTAAAAAAGCTTCTGAATGGCTTAGAAATCTTGCATATACAAGATGTTCGGAAAGTGTGAACTGCACCCAGAAACTCCTGGTAGTTCCTTAAAAACAAGTAAACGAATGATACCACCAAAAGTTACAATGGTTTATTCCAACGATTTTTAACTATTTAGAGAGAAGGACGTTCATTTTTCATTCACATGGAGGGAAAACGCTGAAGAGGTCCAGCCACAGGTCAGACAGTAATAGTGGAGTCAACAGTAATACTTACTGACAATGGGGCTTCAGATTGAAGACGAACCCCAGGTACTGTCTACCTGGTACCCCAAATCCTGCCATTATTGTGGGCAATTGTGACACACTTAGCAGTCAAATGGATCCTTGGCCATTCAGTTCATTGACATCATTAACTGCAGACATTCCCCGTATTCATCTACCCTCAAGGCCGTTCTCTAGCCTTCATCATTTCTTTACATCTGGCAATCTTAAAATTGAACCAATCTGACTAAACACTCCTATTTTGAGTCTTTCACTTGATAATTCCACAACATGTTTCCGTAATACATCAAGCCCTTCCTATTGGTCTCTAACTTCCCCTTCTTGTAAAAATTTTTATTTAAAAAATACATGTACATTGTCCGAAACTCAAATTATTCTGTGAGGCTTAAAAAGAAACACAGAAGCTCTGCCCCACTCTCCCTTTCTTGACTTCCCCTACCCAGAGAAAACCACTTCAACTCTGGTGGTGGTTTCTTAATTTCTTTTGTAATTTTAAACAGCATACTTTCCAATTTCAGGCATTAACCACTGACTGATCTTTCCTTCTTCCTTCTCCATACCCCTCTCCTCATCAACATCAACACACCCTTTTCATTCTTCCAATAGGGTTTAGCTACAATTTTTGGTTAAAACAATATTTACTGTTGGTATTATTTTTACTATATTAACATTGTTCAGAGCTGAGCCCTGCAGTGACCTATGGTTAAATTTCTTGTTTAACTTATGTTACCTAAAGCTTTGCTTATCCTTTATTTTGTTTGTGCTGATTATTGATAAACTCCCAGACTATCCCATGGGACTCTAGAACTCTCTCAACGCAGTCCTATGTAACACTCATTGGATCCAAGTTTTTTCTTGGATATTCTCACTTATAAATCTTCAGTCTTTTGCTCCAATCTGGATGGAATATTCCCTGGGCCTGCACTACAGTTGCCATCCTGGGATTCCCTGTATCATTCTGGGAGATCCCTTTGCCTTTCTCTTCTGCTGGAGATTACCTGGATCCCACGCATTCCTCTTCATTTACTCCCTCATTTACCTAGATACAGCACATCCTTTCTTGGCTTCACGAGAAAGGTCCAGGCAGTTAAAGGTTTACATCACTCACATTCACAAACTATCTTGTTGATAGTTTAACAGGAAATAGAACTTTAGGCTGGAAATCATTTTCATTCACAATTTTGAAGGTATTGCTTCACTGTGTTGCTAATACAAAGACCAGGGTCTTTCTAATTCCTTGACCTTTACAGGGATGATTTCTCTCTCTGGAAGCTATCAGGATTCTTTATCTCTGGTGTTCTGCACTTCACAATGACATGCCTTTAAGTGGCTTTTGTTCTACCACAGTGTTGGGCACTTAGTGTGAATATTCAATCTGAAGATCCATCATCAGTTCTGGGATGTTTTATCTCATTTGATTCCATTATTCCTTTGATAACTCCTCTCCTTCCTGTTTGCTTACTCTTTGTAAGGTTCATACTAATTGGATGTTAGACTTCCTAGACTGATCCTATTTTTTACCTCCTTAATTTACAACACTTGTTTTTTCTGTTCTACATTCTAGGAGATTTATGTGGCAAACCTTTATTTTTATGCTCACTTTTCCACAACATTTTATTTTGCAAAGCTTTGAAACTGTAAGTCCTTTAAAAAACTAGTACAGCTTGGGAGGAATTAAGATGTGGGAGAAGTAGGGGGCCAGGATTTCCCTCATCCCTCAAACACAACTGTATGGAGGTCAGAACACTTGGAACACCCAGGAATTCTTTCTGCAGAAAAATCTCCTAGACTATCCCCACAGGTGAAGGGAGACAGGTTGGCAGGGCAGAGGTGTGTGTATGTAAATTGGGAGACATAAAACAGAGTGGGCACAGAGGGGAGAGATTTTTTGTGTTAGGACAAGAAAAAAACCTCTCCAGACCATGAACTGGGGAACAAGAAATAAGGAGAGCACCAGTCTCTACTCTGCAAACAGCTTTAGGAACTGAAAATCAGAGTTTTCAAAAGTACCAGACTTTCAAATCCAGACCAAAGCTGCCATGTGTGTGCGGGGGAGGTGAGCCAACCGGGGCTCAGCAGCGATCTCAAGGGCACACTGGGAGACCACAGTCTTCTCCCTTGAGTACTGTGGGAAAAGGGTATATGGCCCCCACCCCCAACAAGGACAAAAGACCCTGCTGGCGCCAGCCATATCAGCAGGGTGGGGTGGTGCTACCCCAGAACCAAGTCTGGCTGTACAGGATCCCTTAAGACATCAGGTTTTGAATCCCAGAAGAGAGCCTGGGAGGTGTGGGAGACTGGGGAGTGGGACATGCCAGCCCCCTGGGCTATTCTGTGAGGGCTGCCTGAACAGCGTGGTTTGGGACACCCCACCTGGGGAGGAGAGACTGGGGTGTCGCCATTTTTCTCCCCATCACCAACATGGTGGGGTTTCAGGCAACAGCACAGCAGCCCCCAGCGGAGGCAGTGCCGCTTAACATCAAACCCCACAACTCCGTGCCTGGTAACCGCTGATCTACCCAAGCGGGACTGACACTGACCGACCCAGACGGCCTCTCCTCCAGACCAGCACAACCACTGGTCCCAGGCACCAACAGACAACAGTCATGCGGTTTTGTATATTCGTGCGTTTTTCTCTTTTCTTTCCTTCTCTTTTCCCTCTTTTTTCTTTCTACCCTCCTCTTTTTTATTCCTTTGGAATCAGGCTCATAGTTTGACTTCATTTTTGGTCAATTCTTACTATATATATGTATTTTTTTCTTTCTTTCTTTGTTCATGTTTTTACTCTATTCTTTTTACACCTTTTCTGTATCTCCTTCATCTTTATTTTTCTCTTTCTCTGGATTAAGCCTTATAGTTTGATTCTCTGTGTGGTCTTTTTTTCTCCACCCCTTTCATTTTTTTTTTTTTTTCTTTGTATGGGATGAGGTTCCCCACCCTTTCCTTTTTTCCAGAGTTACTTCAACAAGCAAACAAAGTACACCTGGTCCAAACACTCCACCACTACAAGCAAGGAGGAGCTTTGTGGAGGACCAAACAATGGGACAGAGCAGCCCGAGATACAACAGAGTATATGCAACACGCTCCAAAAACACTTCCTGAAGTGCCAGGCCTTGGACAACGTATGACCTCTTGTTAATATAGTAGTACTCGCAGGTACAGGACACAGAACAAGTTATTAAAACACGTAAAAGACAGAAACCTAGCTGAAATGATGAAACAGAAAAATTCTCAAAAGAAATTCCAGGAAGAAATGACAGCGAATTGCCCAAGACAGATATAAACAATATATCTGAACAAGAATTTAGAATAACACTCATAAGACTAATAGCTGGGCTTGAAAAAAGCATAGAAGACAGCAGAGAATCTATTGTTATAGAGATAAAAGACCTAAGAAATAGTCATGATGAATTAAAGGTTGTAAATGAGATGCAAAATAAACTAGATGCAGTGACAGTGAGAATGGAGGAAGCAGAAGACAGAACAGGCAAAACAGAAGATAAAATTATGGAAAATTATGAAGCTGAAAAAAAGAGCAAAAGCAAATTACTAGACCACGAGGAGAGAATTAGAAACCTAACTGATTCAATGAAACCAAATAATATCCACATCATACGAGTTCCAGAAGAAGAAGAGAGAAAGGGGCAGAAGGTTTATTTGAGCAAATTATAGCTGAGAACTTCCCTAATCTGTGGAAGGAAACAGGCATTCAAGTCCAGGAGGCACACAGAACTCCCTTCAAAATCAAGAGAAACAGGTCACCACCACAACATATCATAGTGAAACTGGCAAAATACAAAGATGAGAGAATTCTGAAAGCAGCTAGGTACAAATGGGCCTTAACCTACAAGAGTAGACACATAAGGGTAGTAGCAGACCTGTCCACTGAGACTTGGCAGGCCAGAAGGGAGTGGCAGAAAATATTCAGTGTGCTGAATAAGAAAAATATGCAGCCAACAATCCTTTATCCAGCAAGGCTGTCATTCTGAATAGGAGAGATAAAGCTTTCCCAAACAAACAAAAACTAAAGGAGTTCATCACCACTAAACCAGCCCTACAGAAGATCTCAAGGGGGACTCTGAATGGAAAGCAACAAAGACTACAAAGGAGTATCAGGCACAAAACCTACAGATAACACAATGACACTAAATCCATATCTTTCAATAATCGCTCTGAATGTAAATGGACTAAATGCCCCAGGCAAAAGACATAGGGTATCAGAATGGATAAAAACAAAAACAAAAACAAAACAAAACAAAACCATCTATATGCTGCCTACAAGAGACTCATTTTAGACCAGAGGACACCTGCAGATTGAAAGTGAGGGGATGGAGAACCATCTAGCATACTACTGAATGGCAAAAGAAAGTCGGAGTAGCCATACTTGTATGAAACAAACTAGATCTTAAAACAAATACTGTAATAAGAGATGAAGAAGGGCATTGTATCATAGTTAAGGGGTCTATCCATCAAGAAAATCTAACAAAAATGTTTATGCCCCCAATGTGAGAGCACTCAAATATACAAATCAATCACAAACATAAATAACTGTATAGATATTAATACCATGATTGTAGGGCACTTTAATACACCACTTACAACAATGGGCAGAGCATCTGGGCAGAAAATCAATTAGGAGACAATGGCTCTGAATGACACATTGGATCAGATGCACTTAACAGATATATTCAGAACTTTTCATCCAAAAGCAGAATACACATTCTTCTTGAATGCACATGGAACATTCTCCAAAATAGATCATATACTGGGTCACAAAACAGCCCTCAATAAGTATAAAAGGATTGAGATCATACCATGCACATTTTTAGATCACACCACTATGAAACTTGAAGTCAACCACAAGAAAAAATTTGGAAAGCCCCAAATACATGGAGGTAAAAGAACATACTACTAAAGAATGAATGGGTCAACAAAGAAATTGAAGAAGAAATTTAAAAATATATGGAAGTAAATAAAAATGAAAACATGATAGTCCAAACCCTTTGCGATTCAGCAAAGGCAGTCCTAAGAGGAAAATACATTGTAATCCAAACCTATCTCAAGAAGCAAGAAAAGTCTCAAATACAGAACCTAACCTCACACCTAAAGGAACTAGAAAGGCAGCAGCAAAGAAACTCCAAAGCCAGCAGAAGAAGAGAAATAATAAAGATTAGAGCAGAAATAAACAATAGAGAATCCAAAAAAAAAAAAAAACAGTAGAATAGATCAACGAATCTAAGAGCTGGTTTTTTCAAAGAATAAACAAAATTGGTAAGCCCCTAGCCAGACTTCTCAAAAAGATAAGAGAGAGGACCCAAACAGATAAAATCTCAAACGAAAGAGGAGAGATCACAACCAATACTACAGAAATACAAACAACTATTAGAGAATACTATGAAAAATTATATGCCAACAAACTGGACAACCTGCAAGAAATGGACAAATTCCTTGACACTCACACACTACCGAAACTCAAAAGGGAAGAAACAGAAAATTTGAACAGACCCATAACCAGCAAAGAAATTGAATTGGTTATCAAAAATCTCCCAACAAGTAAGAGCCCTAAGCCAGATGGCTTCCCAGGGGAATTTCACCAGACATTTGAAGCAGAGTTAATACCTATCCTTCTCAGGCTGTTCCAAAAAATAGAAAGAGAAGGAAAGCTTCCAAACTCATTCTATGAAGCCAACATTACCTTGATTCCCCAAACAGACAAAGACCCCACTAAAAGGAGAATTACAGGCCAATATCCCCAATGAACATGGTTGCAAAAATTCTCAAGATACTAGCAAATTGAATTCAACAGTATATTAAAGGAATTATTCACCATGATCAAGTGGGATTCATTTCTGGGCTGCAGGGCTGGTTCAATATTTGCAAATCAATCAATGTGATGGATCACATTAATAAAAGATAAGAACCATATGATCCTGTCAATAGTTGCAGAAAGAACATTTGACAAAACACAGCATCCTTTCTTAATAAAATCCCTCAAGAGAGTTGGGATAGAAGGAACATACCTTAATGTCACAAAAGCCATACACGAAAAGGCCCACAGCTAATATCATCCTCAGTGGGGAAAACCGGAGAGCTTTTTCCCTGAGATCAGAAACACGACAGGGATGTCACCCTCACCACTGTTGTTTAACATAGTGTTGGAAGTCCTAGCCTCAGCAATCAGACAACAAAATGAAATAAAAGGCATCCAAATTGGCAAAGAAGTCAAACTTTTACTCTTTTCAGAGGACATGATAATCTACATGGAAAACCCGAAAGATTCCACCAAAAATCAATGTACAGAAATCAGTTGCATTTCTATACACCAATAATGAAGGAACAGAAAGAGATATCAAGAAATTGATCCCATTTACAATTGCACCAAGAACCCTAAAATACCTAGGAATAAACCTAACCATAGATGTAAAAGATCTGCATGCTGAAAACTATAGAAAGTTTATGAAATAAATTGAAGACGACACAAAGAAATGGAAAAACACATTCCATGCTCATGGGTCAGAAGAACAAATACTGTTACAATATTGATATTACCCAAAGCAATCTACAAAATCTACAATCTCCATTGGGATTCAATGCAATCCCAATCAAAATAGCACCAACATTCTTCACAGAGCTAGAAGAAACAATCCTAAAATTTGTTTGGAACCACAAAAGACCCTGAATAGCCAAAGTAACATTGAAGAAGAAAACCAAAGCAGGACGTATCACAATCCCAGACATTAGCCTCTACTACAAAGCTGTAATCATCAAGACAGTATGGTATTGGCACAAAAACTGACAGACCAATAGAAATAATGGACCCACAAATATATGGCCAACTAATCTTTGACAAAGCAGGAAATAGTATCCAATGGAAAAAAGATACTCTCATCAGTAAATGGTGCTGGCAGAACTGGACAGCAACATGCAGAAGAATGAACCTGGACCGTTTTCTTACACCATACACAAAAATAAATTCAAAATGGACGAAAGACTTAAATGTGAGACAGGAGAAAACAGGAAGCAACCTCTTTGACCTCGGCTGCAGCAACTTCTTACTTCAAATGTCTCTGAAGGCAAGGGAAATAAAAGCAAAAATGAACTACTGGGACCTCATAGAGATAAAGAGAATCTGCACAGCAAAGGAAACAGATCAACAAAACTAAAAGACAACTGATGAAATGGGAGAAGATATTTGCAAGTGACATATCAGATCAAGGGTTAGTATCCAAAATCTATAAAGAACTTACCAAACTCAATACCCAAAAAACAAATAATCCAGTGAAGAAATGGGCAGAAGACATGAATAGACATTTTTCCAAAGAAGACATCCAGATGGCAAACAGACACGTGAAAAGATTCTCAACATCACTCATCATCAGAGAAATACAAATCAAAGCTCACTGAGATACCACATCACACCTATCAGAGGGTCTAAAATTAACAACTCAGGAAACAATAGATGTTGGCAAATATGTGGAGAAAGGGGAACCCTCTTGCACTCCTGGTGGGAATACAACTGGTGCAGCCACTCTGGAAAATAGTATGGAGGTTCCTCAAAAAATTAAAAATGGAATTACCCTACAACCCAGCAATTGCACTACTAGGAATTTATCCAAAGGACACAGGAGTACTGAACCAAAGGGGCACATGCACCCCCATGTTTATAGCAGCACTATCAACAATAGCCAAATTATGGAAAGAGCCCAAATGTCCATCGACTAATGAATGGATAAAGAAGACGTGGTTTATATATACAACGGAATACTACTTGGCTAGGAGAAAGAATGATACCTTGCTATTTGCAACAACATAGATGGAACTGGAGGGTATTATGCTAAGCAAAATAAGTCAGCCAGAGAAAGACAAATATCATGTGATTCCATTGAGAAAATTAACAGATGACCATAGCGGAAGGCAAGGAAAAGTAAGATACAAACAGAAAGGGAGGCAAACCAGATGAGACTCTTAAATACAGAGAAAATACTGGGAATTGATAGTGGTGGAGAGTTGAGGAGGTGGCGAAGATGGGTGATGGGCACTGAGCAGGGCACTTGTTGGGATGAGCAAGGGTGTTGTTTAAGTGGGGAACCATGGTGGGGCGCCTGGGTGGCTCGGTCGATTAAGCGTCCGACTTTGGCTCAGGTCATGATCTCACGGTTCGTGAATTCGAGCCCCGCGTCGGGCTCTGTGCTGACAGCTCAGAGCCTGGAGCCTGTTTCAGATTCTGTGTCTCCCTCTCTCTGACCCTCCCCCGTTCATGCTCTGTCTCTCTCTCAAAAATAAATAAACGTTAAGTGGTGAACCATGGAAATCTACTCCTGAAGCCAAGACTACACTGTATTTAGCTAACTTGACAAGAAATACATTTTTTAAAAAAGAGCAAACACCCAAAAAACTAGTACAATGTTTGAACAAATTTTTAGAAATAGTATAGCAAATAGCTACAGATGAGACCCTTCACCTAGATTTACCAACTGTTAACTTTTTACCACACATGCTCCTTTTTTTATGTAAATGTATTTTTATCCTGGACAAAACCATTTTAAATGTTACATTTCACTCCTATATACTTTACAGTGCTGTTAAGAAGGACATTCACCCAACCATAACCACAATACCATTATTACACTGTGATACAACACCAAAACTCAACAACTTGCCATTTCTTAAAGGTTGCAATGTAGAATCTGAAATTACATCAATGAGCTTTTCTTACTCCATTAAATCCACTGGTCCAACTTATACTTTTGCTCTTTTGGCTACATACAAGTAACATATGTAACATGAATTAAGGATGTAACCAGTCATTTGGAACATACTAGTTCACTGAATTATGTAGAACTTCCGTATGTTGACACATTAATATATGTATTTTTTACTTTGAGAGAGAGCACAAGCGTGAGCAAGCAGGGAGGAGGGGCAGAAGGAGAGGTGGAGAGTGTGTGGGGGGGGAAGGCAGATGGGGGAGGGGGAGAGAGGGAGAAAGAATCTTAAACAGGCTTCATGCTCAGTATAGAGCCCAATGTGGGGCTCAATCCCATGACCCGGGGACCACGACCTCAGCCAAAATCAAGAGCTGGGCGCTCAAGTGACTGAGCCACCCAGGAGCCCCAACACATTAATATTTATTTTTAAAAACCACCTTATTAATATCACTACCAAGCTCATCAGGAAAGTCTAGCCTCGGTGACCAACAAGTTTTCCAAATCCCTGATTCTGGCTTGAAAGTTTGAATTTTAACACAGGCAACAAAACTCCCTGTGGTTTTCCTTTCGAAAATGGGTACCAAACACCCAAGTCTGAATAACCATGTCCATAGATCATCCTTCTAAAATGCTGCTCGGTTACACTGGCCAGTTCCACGAGCAAGTCCACACCCAGTGCTTTCCCAGAGAAACTAGCCTGCTGTGCTAGGCGACAGGTGCTTTAGGTGTACTTCTCATTTCCACATGAATAAAAAGATGTGCACTCAGGGCTGAGATGTAAGAAGAGTGTTACCACCTCAAGTGAAGCTGCATTTTCTTTGTAACTTGCAGGTGTTTGTGGCAACAAAGAACAAAATGACCACCGTTTGGAGCGCTCACTGCCAGGCTTCAGGTTAAGGTGCCAGGAGTTTTACCCCAACACTGAGGCAAAGACAAATGCAACAGTATCCTAACCAGCCTCCCTTTCCCACCTACGCTACACCTCGTAGGCACATGGAGCTACTTCTCATTGTTGGAGATTTTGATGCGCCTCAACAGTCAGTTCCTCTGTTCTCCTCACCCATTTGTCTTCAGGTCTGAGAGGTCATCTCCTCTGGAAAGCCATGACTCCCTGAAATGGGGTCAGGTTACCCTGCTTGGCACTTGCACAGCACCTGTTTACCAGGGTACGGGAGCTTTAGTAAGGAGCTTCTGAGAATCGGGGCCCCTCTGGCGCCTGCCCCTCATCTTGGCAAGCACTCAAGAGTGATTCTCTGCTCACCACACTGACTCCTCGACTTTTAAGCTCCCTCCACGAGGCTGACTGATGCAACTTGGTAACAGCACGTTGAATTTAGGCACCAATGCCACGCCTGTCATGTGAGAGGTGTCTGAACGAAAAAGATGAGAGTTTTACGTTTGCCCTGTGAGTCCCAGTCCTGAATTCTCAACAATCTCAATGTGCCTATCATCTGGATAAGGATCCAGACTCCACCCAGAGAGAAGGCACCATGGCCATCACCCGAGGCAGCAGGGTCCACGCCTGCTCTCCACTAGTAGGTCATGCCAATGTAGGTGTTCTCTACCCTCTGGTCACACAAGAAAGGCCTCTGCTGCCCTCACTGCTGCCCAGCACTGGAGCCCACTGGGGTGACGGTGTTCCAGGCCCCTTTCCAGCCCTCTGGCTAGCAACTGCACCATCCCTTTCCCCCTCTGGGTTCAGGTGACGTTTAAGCTTAGCTGTGCTTTTTCCACACCGTGTGACACCATATTTTTATGGAAATATAACCTACTGAGGGGAAATTGACTGCCAGAAAATTGGTCCCTTTTCTTAGTGCATCCCACCAATACCACATTCTACTGGGACTTCTGATTTTCTTACTAAGAACTCCTCCTATTAAATAAACTAAGTTCCTGGAGAACAGTGAGCATATTATCCCCAGTAACTACCATGGTACCTAGAATATAGTAGGTGCTCCAAAAAAAATATCTGAAGGGATTAAATGAGATACTATAAAGTTCTTACCACAGTGACTGGGACACAGGACACAGCGGAAGCCGATCTGATTTTGATATAATGACACTGACAACAATGTTAGGGTTTATGCAGAGATTCAGTAATTTTTTGCTCTACGGGCCTTGTTGACAATGTGCAAAGTGTTATTTGTTAGGACCCAGTGATCTTAGCATGTGTCCAAGGGCAGTGAGAAATGACACAGTTAATGAATCTTAAACTTTTTTTTTTAACGTTTTATTTATTTTTGAGACAGAGAGAGACAGAGCATGAACGGGGGAGGGGCAGAGAGAGAGGGAGACACAGAATCGGAAGCAGGCTCCAGGCTGTGAGCCATCAGCCCAGAGCCCGATGCGGGGCTCGAACTCACGGACCGCGAGACCGTGACCTGAGCTGAAGTCGGACGCTTAACCGACTGAGCCACCCAGGCGCCCCGACACAGTTAATGAATCTTAAAACCCTCTGTTCGTTCTGCTCTTGGGTGGTAATTTTTGTCATTCATTTCCACTGTCTTCCCAGGATTTCACTGTAGACTCACAGCTAAAAAGCCACGTAGTCACTGAAATCTATGGGCCCTCATTTGATAACTTGTGCTGCACATTTTGATTAGGCACAGCTAACGTGTTTCCAGGCAGGGCAAGTTATCCCCACAGAATGCACAGCGAACCCCTCAGAAGACAGTACTGACCAGTTTAATAAAAGGGGTGGCAGTGATCCTGGAGTTTCAGAAACCACTTGACAGAGTTCCATATCAAAGGTTAACAGCCAGTGTAGGACAGCCATAAACTGAGAGGGAAATTGGTATTAGACTGAGAAAACACTGAACAACAGGAAACAAAGAAAATGCTCGAGGAGGACCGGGAAGTCTTACATGCCGCCTGAGCTGGTGATGAATTCCAGGATTTTTAGGTTACTCTAAAACATCTGAAGGGAAAGCACTCTGGGTACTTGAGGCGCGCAGACCCATTAGAAAAAGAGACCGTAATGAAACACTGGAAAGAGAACTAGCACATCCAGCCTGGCACGTGAGAAGAGTGAACTCTGAACCCTGAACTCTGAAATGGTAACTTGCTAGAGCACTTGGAATGACAGCTGGAAGGAAACTCTTAAAAGGTCAACCTATGAAGTTCAGCAAAGAAGAATGTTTGTAAGAGGAGGACAAACAGAAGACTGTTTTGTCAACTAAGGATTACTTTGAAAAAATTCTTCCTTGAGAGGGAAATGGAAAGGTGATATGCAAACCACCATTGACATAACTTTTGTTTTTCCCCAATTAGCCCTGGTAATAAGGCAGAACTAAGCCGTTTCGGTCAAGTAAAGGGAAGTAATGTGAGGTACTGACCCTGTAATCTGATGACGAGAAAGTTTCTGAAGTTACCATTTGTTCTAATTAGGTCACCTTCCTACTGTAAATACCCCAGTAAATGAGGTGTGTCATTTCAGTACTCAACCTTTGCAAAGGAGAGGAAACTTCTGAATAGCAGCCACGCTTCCTGCTGGGCAGCGTTTGCTTGCAAACTAGCTGCTCCTTGGTAGGTTATCTGTGGGCTTTTCATGCATCAAAATGATGGTTACTGGTTGGTCCGGAGGAAAAAAAAAAAAAATTCCAATTCTCCAATTACCCTCTTCAACACTCATGATACTTAGAATAGCTTTTTATTTCAACTGCACTGACTTAACCGCTCCCCAGGCTCCCTTACTTCCTAACCCCAAGATGCAGCTCCCAGCCAGCCTCCTCCCCTGGCAGAGGGGCTCCAGCATCTCCTCGGGACTAGTGCTGTGCCGGCCAAAAGCACCCACCACATCTGGTCTCCGCGTGAATACCATGTGGAGGTCTAACCCTGGACTCACGTCCATAAACCACAGAATGCTTTTCCGTTTTAAATATCTGTTTTAATTTTCCATCCAGTCGTCCCCTTTACCTACACTTTCCAGCGTCCCTCATGCTTCAGGTTGTGATGGAGGAGGAGTTTACCCTTGCTCAGCCCACACCTCCTGCCTTCTCTAGGATCTTGCCCAGTTACCCACCCTGTATTTTCAATCTCCCCTTCCGTGTCCTGTTTAACCATGCTCAGGACTCTTCTATGTTAAAAAATATATATAACTCCACTCCCTTATCACACTCTCACCTCCTATTCAAATCACATGAGTTTCCCGATGCATAGAGCAGCATGAACTCTTGTCGTATACTGTATTTAATGTACCTGGTAATAAGGCAGCAGAGGAAAGGGTCTATATCTGCAGGCAGGCTGACCTAGAATGAAGCAAAGCATTCCTAAGCTTACTCTCGGATGGAAAAGCGAAGGACTGTCCATAGGTGCTTTGAAGTGACAAAAAATACACTAGTGCCAGTTGTGGGCACCTTCCAATGTTCTGAAAAATCACTGATTTCTGCCAAACACCTCGGCCTGAGACCAGGCATCCGAGCATGGGAGAAGATCACCCACAATCCCACAGCAAATGAGAGAGGAGACAGAGAATGAGAGAGGAGACAGAGAATGAGAGAGAGAGAGAGAGAGAGAGAGAACGAACCACTGACTCAGTTGTGATCATGTGACATTCAGCGTACATACTACTCATATTGCAAGACATCGCTCGTTTATCAACTTAAAATTTAGTAGAAATGTTTGCTTGCCTTGTGCAACACTTGCAGAACATGTTACTTGCAATCCGAGGTTTTACTGTAATTAGGCAGCCGGATTTTTGGTGAAACATTCCTAACCACATCTCCGGAAACCACAGTGCAATGGAGGGAGCCACCCACTAAAACAGCGGAGAGAGATTTATCAGCGGCTCAGAAGCATCACTTCACAACGACATGGAGGAGAGCCTAGGAGAACTACATGGTCTCAGGTGGCATCTGATCATACTATTCGATCAGATTATACAAGGAGAGGTATTCTTCTCAAATAGCATTTGTATGGTAGGCCCTTAACCAGTGTTGGTTGAATGCATGCACAATACACCGTAGAGACGAACGCGAACTTAAAAAGCAGAATGGCACTGCTGTGCTTGAAATCCCTAGCCCACTCCTGGATAACTGGCACCACTGGATGCACTGGCATCCAAGACTTCGGTATGAAAGACTATCTCACATTAAGTAGAAGGCACCTTGCAAACCTACTTAAAGAAAAATGAAAGTATCTGTCACAACTTTTAGCTTCTCTTTCTCCATATTTTCTCCATTTCTCCTAAGGAACACTCTCACGGAAAGCACACCAACAAATCCAGAATCATCCTTTGAAAGAATGAATTGTGAAGAGCTGCAGGGCAACAGGAAAAATTTCCAGTTTCCTTTTCTGGCTTCCTCACTGAGGCTCACTCAGAGAGCACATCATTTATTTGGAATCCCAAGCAGGAAGTAGGTTCTAGACCTCCAAATTCGCAGGCCAGTGCTCTGCCCTGGGTTTACACTTACAGACTGAAGCTTAATGCTCTTTTATTTGGTGTTTTAGGTCAAGATCAGATGTATTTTAATAAAGAGGGCTGTGTACGTCTTTTTGATGTTGAAAAGGCTGTGAAATGCAGCCATACTTGTGAAATCCCCAGGCAGTTTCATTTAATAATGATCACTAATAGCCCCTGGACCAGGCAAAAAAACCTGTGAGCCAAACAATCAGCATGTTTGAAATGCAAACGTAAGATAATTAATGAAAATGCCGGCAGGTCTTCTGCTAAAGCCCACTACAATATTAAAAATTAATCTAACAGGAATTTTCATACAGGGAGACCTGAGTTACGAACTCAATCACGCTTTTTCAAGAATCATCTTTGTAAGTGAACAGTACAGTTCAGGCAATTATCAACATCCTGAAAGTCTAATATCCAAGATTTCAACACATAGGATTGTATTTATGGTTGAGTGTTGATTATATTGATTATTTCCTAATCTTTTAATGAGATTTCTTTCTTTCTTAGTCATAATTTCTAGTTCTGGATGGTACCTTATGTGGAAAAAAAACCCAAAAAACAAAAAACCACCCAGGCACCCCATAAACCCACCTCATTTTAAATGGAATCAGGAAGCCAGAAAGGGGAAGCTCTCACACCCTACCATTGGTCATCAAGTACAGACCCAACAAGAATAGAAGAACCTTACAATTCTTGCAAGTGGGTAACTACTACCCTAAACAGGAGGAAGGTTTTCTCCTTGTCCAGCAATAGTCCTGCCAATGAGAGGCTGTCACAACTCAGCCACTGAGAAGCCATTACACTCTGAACTCCCAGTTTACTCCAAAGGACATTTTGTTTGTAAGAGCCCCTCGCCCCCACCCCCTTTCCTCTGTAAAAGCTTAGCTTTTGTTCTCCAGACTTGCTTATGGTTTTGCAATAGTGTGCATGTCCTGAATTACAATTCTCTATTCCCAGAATGAAACCATTTTCGCTGGTAAAATAACTGACAATGTTTAAGGTTAACACCTACATGTCAAAATACAGTGTGTGGTCATTATGAAAGCAGGCTTGGCCATCAGACCAGGTTTGAGTCTACTTCTCACCATCTGTGAGATCTTGGGGAGGTTCCTTAATTACTCTCTGCCTCAGATACCTCATCTGAAAGATGGAAATGATAAAAGTCCTATGTTGTGAAACTTAGAAGGGACACAAGAAAATCTAGGAAAAGCTCTTAATATGTGGCAGCACTCTATATTTGAGCTCTAATTATTATTATGGCAGGATGGTATGGTAGCTGCAAGGGAAAAGTAGCCGGAAGTACATTTTGTTGCCCATAAGGAAGAAAAACAACACATATTTGGAAAATGAATTGTGAAGTAGATTATGAAGAAAATAAACATTTATATAGAGGCCTTGGATTCTGGTTTTAAACCATTCCTCCCGATTTTGTACAAACTCTTCATTAATCACTTAAGCTGCCGACTGGCAGGAGACCCAAGCTCGATTCGGAGCTGTGTCTACCACGTGAATACTCCAAGGGCCGCCACCATGTAACGCAGGTTTTTGCAGTGCAAGTAAACTGTGAGTACACGCAGTCAACACCAAGCAAGAGAAGATTTATCGGGCACCACCTGTGTGCATGGCACAACCATAAACAGAACCTGTAGCACAGAATCAAATCCCTGGATCCCAACAAGCTGAGTGCAAATCATAAATACTGGAGAAAGAGCTGAGAAACTGGCTTCTCACATATGTTCACATATTTTAATTTACCAAAACAACTTTTAACTCTCTATGCAGCCAGTAGGGTTCGTGTCTAATCAGAATAAATATGTCAAACTGGCCATTAAACTCATTTACAATGAGGATTTCACGCAGACTTGCCAGTTATCAACCTTGGTTCATTGCTAGCCACGCCCGGAGAAATCAACAGGAGGAACCAGAAGCACTGTGTAGATTTAATCAGCACATTTAGAATATTCTATTTTTATATTCCTGATAATAAGGAATGGTTTCCAATCACATTTTAGGAATCTACCATCTGTGATTATTGGACACTTCCCTCCTCACAGTTCCTAATTCTTCACTGGATTCCACCCCAGCAGCAACATAGGAAGAGAAGAAATGACCCAGACTAATCCTGCTCTTGTCTAAACACAAAGATGGAACAGAAGTAAATGGCTTCTATTAGAGCCCAAGCGGAACGGAGACATTCAGTTTCCAAACACGAGTATGTGGAGAGACTCAGGACGGTCACTAAAGAGGACTCGAAAACATCATGTGATCGCCCTCCCGAGAAAAGTCTTGAGCAGCAAGACAAACTCTGGCTTACACATGACAGTAACAGAACTGCTGTTGTTTACAGAATTACTGTAAGGAGAGAGGTGAACTAAAATTAATGAAATTTAAGAGAGTAACAGTGGAAAATAAGGCAAAATCTGGCTTTTTGAAAGTAGGAGTAAAATAAAATACATCTAAACAAAAGAGGAGAAACAAAAATATATGATTATAGGAGTAAAAAAAGGGGGACATAATCATAGATATGAATGGTTATGGGAAGAGTCAACTGTACAACTTTCACTCCCAAATTAATCTACAAATTACATGCAATTCCTAACAAAACTCTAACATGCCTTTCGATAGGACCTGGCAATCTAATCCGTAGAATTCACGTGGAAGAGAAGAGAACACAGAATAATGAAGACACTTCTGAAGAACAAGGTGGGTGGGGCTTACCTTACCAAACATTAGGATTTATTGGGAAGGTGTAGTAATTAAACTAGTGTGGTGTTGGTCGAGGGATAAAGAGACCGATGGAAGAGAATACAGAGCTATAGATCTGGGTCCACATATTTACGTAGGAAGTTAGTATTTGACTGGAAACCAGGTAAAGTGCAGAGAAAATTGGTTCCTGATGATAAAAACAACAATTCTAGATCTTCGCTTAGCTTACAACCTACACAAAATCAACTCTGGTTTAAAGTCCTAACCATGAAAAGCAAAACTTTATTTAAAACATATTAAAAGACAGTACCAGAAATCAAAACTACAATGAGATATCACTTCACACCTGTCAGAATGGCTAAAATCAACAACACAAGAAACAATGGGTGTTGACAAGGGTGTGGAGAAAGAGTAACCCTCTTACACTGTTGGTGGGAATGCAAACCGGTACAGGCACTCTGGAAAACAGTATGGAGGCTCCTCAAACAATTAAAAATAGGATGAATATACAATCGAGTAATTCCACTACTGGGTATTTACCAAAAACACTGATTTGAAGGGACATATGCACCCCAGTGTTTATAACAGCATTATCTACAACAGCCAAATTATGTACAGCGCCCAAATGTCCACTGCCGATGAATAAAGGAGATACTGCGGTGTGATATATATCTATATATAGATGTACAGAGATATACAATGGAATATTAATCTGCCTTAAAAAAAAAGAATGAAATCTTGTCATTTGCAACAATGTGGATGGAGCTACAGAGTATTATGTGAAGCAAAATAAGCCAGAAAAGACAAATACCATATAATTTCACTCATATGTGAAATTTAAGGAACAAATGATCATAGGGGGATGATGGTAAACCAAGAGGTAAACCAAGAAACAGACTCTTAACTATAGAGAACTGACGGTGGGGGCGGGTGAGGGAATGGGTGAAATAGGTGATGGGGATTAAGGAAGGCACTTGTGATGAGCACTGGGCATTGTATGTAAGTGGTGAATACTAAATTGTACACCTGAAACTAGATTACACTGTATGGTAACTGGAATTCAAATAAACACTTAAAAAAGGATAATATCAGAAACAATGTCTATGACACTAGCATAGGAAAAGATTATTTAAATAAGGGACACAAAAGCACAGGCTATAAGCAAAGGGGGAAGAGGGGAAGAAGCAGATTTGCCTGACTACATTAAAATCTAAAACCTCTCAACTTGCACATCCAGCATGATGGAGTAGGAAGGTCAGTGAAGTCCTCTCCCCAAATAAGTCTGGTAACATCAAGTATTTGTAAGAACATGGAGAAATAAAAACTCTTACTGGTAGGAGTATAAAATGCTACAAACATCTTGGAGAACAATTTAGCAACAGTGACACAGAAGATGAACTTCTGTCTTACCAAGCAACTCTATTCCAGGTGGTAGGTCTGGAAAAACTGCACGTGTCCCTGAAGGACCCTAACCCTGCTCTACCCCATACTGAAAGCGTGTGTCTACACTGCAAGAGGCAAAGAGATCTGAAGAACAGAACAGAGAGACAAAGAGGGCTCCTAGGATCGTATGGAAATTCAATATACGGGAACAGTGGCAAGTCAAGTCAGTGAACAAAGGATGGTCTACTTAATAAAGGGTTGGGGCACAACTGCTTCTCCTGAAAATAATGCAGGTGGACCCCTCACCTCACAGCATATATATGACCTCATCACATCCTTCCACCACAGTTCTTGGATGTCACTAGTTATCCATCAGTATCCTTTTCATCAAACTGAAATTTCATCAATCACTTTTATCACTCCCATAAAAACCATTCCCTTGGTCCTATTTGTCAGACTCTAACCCAATTTTCTTCTTTCTTCTTTCTCCACAGCTGCAGCAAAACATTCACAACAGAAAAACATACTAGCGTCCCTTTAAATCAGTCTCAACTCTCAAGGAGGGATTTCAACACCATCCTAGCTATTCTGAGTTAACTTTCTTCCCCGCTCTACTACCTCCTACCTCCTTCTTCACATACTCTCCTTACTTCCCAATTCCCTTTTCTAGGAGAACAAAATCCATTACATGGGAACTCCTCATTCCCCCAACAGACACACCTGCCCAAGGACCTGTTTCTCCTATTTTACACCTTCTTTCACCTCATCCTCAGTCTTCCCACACTACTGGATCATCTCCATCAGAATCTGAACCTGCCTTCCTATCATCCATCGTTAAAAAGTAAGAGTGAAATACCCCCGAGCTCCAAATCCTCAACTCCTCCTCCCCTGGTTTTGCTGTTCCCTGTTGCTGCACATCCAGAGGTTGGCACAGGTGCGTTCTTCCCGTCTTCAGCTCCACTTCACTCAGCCCATTCCACTCCTGACTTTGTTCCCACTACGCCATCAACTCTGCATTAGTCAAATAACCACCAACCAGCAAGCTGTCAAGCCTAACAGTCACCTCTAATTAGCCTTCGTCTTCTGGTACCACGCAACAGCATCTGACATCAGCTACATTCTTCCAAGCTCTTGGTTCTCCTATGTTTCTGGTCACTCCCTGTCCATGTATTTATATGTGTTTTTAATGTTTTTATTTTTATTGATTGATTGAGAGAGCGCAAGTGGGAGAGGGGCTCTGAGGGACAGAGCCCGACACAGGGCTCAAACTCACAAACTGTGAGATCATGACCTGAGCCAACGTCAGACGCTCAACTGACCGAGCCATCCAGGCGCCCCGCTGTCAGTGTATTTCTAAAGGTGGGGTTCTCTAGTGCTCAGTTCTGCATCTTCTGCCCCGGTCTGTACTGCTGAGTTTCAGAATCGTATCTCCGATTTGTATACTTAACCCTTCCACTCATATCCCAGTGGCACCTCAAATGAAACAGGTACCAAACCTTTGAATTTCCCCTACCTTGGCTCCTCTCTGTGGCCTTCAATTCCCCAAATGACCTCACCATCCATTCAATTACAATTTATTCCTCTCAGTGAGTCCCACTCTTTCCACCTCAAAAATAGGCTCAGTTCTCTGTATTTTCACTGTCACCACTTCTGGTGTTATTAGTCAAGGCTGTCCAGAGAAACAGAACCAGTTGTGTGTGTGGGGGGGGGGGGGAGGGGGTACACGTGCGCATGCACATACACGGAGAAAGTTTTGGCTTTTTGTTTTTGTGTTTTACGGAATTGGCTCATGTTGTTATAGAGGCTAGCAAATCCAAAATCTGCGCCATGAGCCTACGAGCTGGAGACCAGGGAAAAGCTAGTGCTACAGTTCAAGTGTGAATGCGGTCTACCTGGCTACTGCAGAACTCCCTCTTGTTCAAGGAGGCCAGTCTTTGGTCCTATTCAGACCTTCAATTGATTAGACGAGGCCCATCAGCATTATACAGGGCAATCTGTTACTCAGAGTTCATGTGTTAAAATGTTAACCTCCAAAAACACCTCAAGGAACATCATTCTAAGTGTTTGACCGCATATCTGGGCCTCAGAGCCCAGCCAAGGTGACACATAGAATTAGCCATCACACTAGTCTAAGCCGTTCATCTCTTACCCAGCCTATTAGAGTAGCCTATCTGGTTTCTCTGCGTCCATCCTTACCTTCCCTATCAACACTAAAACACTCGTCCTTCATACATTCTCTCCCTAAACCCCCCACAGCTTCCTACTGCACCTAGATTAAAACCAAGGCCCCTTAACAAGACATGAAGAAGCCGTTACTTCTGAACCCTGGTCTCATCCCGGACTCCAACTCTCCACTTACCAATCCTCAAATCTGCCTCGGGGTCTTAGAATATCCTGCCGGTTATATCTTCTGCCCCCCTCTCTGCAAAGCTAACTTCTATGTATCCCTTCGTAATTCAGCATGGCTTAAGCTTGTGTCCCTCGACCCTAGACCCGCTGTTTCCTTGATAGCACTGGGCACAGACAGAAATTATGTATTTGTTTGGTAACCTATTTACCGCCTGCCTCTGCCAGGATAAAGCTCCACTAGTTGAGGGATCAAGTTTTACTCATCAGTACAGAACCCAGGGCCCAGCACAAAGGAGATGCTCAATTAATAATTGATTTAAAAATAAAATTCAAATGGAAGAAAAATCTAAGTATAAAAAAAATAAAGTCAGGGAGTGCCTGGGTAGCTCAGTCGGTTAAGTGTCTGACTTTGGCTCAGGTCATGATCTCACGGTCTATGGGTCTATGGGCTCTGTGTTGAATGCTTGTTCGGAACCTGAGCCTGCTTCAGATTCTGTATCTCTTTCTATCTCTGCCCCTCCCCCACTCCTGCTCTATCTCACCCTCTCAAAAATAAATAAGTGTAATAAAAGAAATTTTTAAAAAGTCAGGGGTGCTGGGGTGGTTCAGTCAGTTAAGCATCGGACTCTTGATTTTGGCTCAGCTCATGATCTCATGGTCATGAGACTAAGCCCCGTGCTTGGCTCTGTGCTGAGTGTAGAACCTGCTTATGATTCTCTCCCTCCCTCTCCCTCCATCCCATCCCTGCTTGGATGTGCACGCGCACACGCTCCCTCTCTCGCTCAAAGTCAAAAAAGCATTTGAAAAAGTATAAGATATGTAAACCTTGGGATAGAGTATTACTTTTCTTTAATTAAAGTTTTTTTAATGTTTATTATTTTTCAGAGAGAGAAAGAGAGAGACAGAGTACAAGCAGGGGAGGGGCAGAGAGAGAGGGAGACACAGAACCGGAAGCAGGCTCCAGGCTCTGAGCAGTCAGCACAGAGCCCAATGCGGGGCTGGAACTCACAGACTGCAAGATCATGACATGAGCTATAGTCGGCCGCCCAACCGACTGAGCCACCCAGGTGCCCCAGGATAGAGTATTTCTTAAGCATAACAGGAAACATAAATCATAAGTGAAAAAATTCCACATATGATTACATCAAGGTTAAAAAAAAAGCCTCAAATACAGTGAACAGAGTTAAAAGACAAAGAAAATTGATAAGACCTCTTTGTTATATACATCACATATGTAAAAAAGTCCAACAATACAACTTAAAAATAGCAAGAAATCTAAACATTAGATCTTTAACAAATGCCAGGAGATTAACATAAATTCTACACTTCACCCATCAGATTGGCAAAAGATTACCTGACATCTTAGAATTAAAAATGAGGGGCGTCTGGGTGGCTCAGTTGGTTGAGCATTTGACTCTTGCTTTCGGCTCTGATCGTGATCCCTGGGTCGTGGGATTGAGCCCCGCCTCGGGCTCTGTGCTGAGCATGAAGCCTGCTTAAGATTCTCTCCCTCCCTCTGCCCTTCTCCCCTGCTTGCCCTCTAACATAATTACAAAAAAAATAATAATGAAAAATACTTTTTAAATCTGAAAACACAGATTTTAAAAACATGCTTCTATTGGTCCCTTTTCCCATGAGCAGCAGTGTACGTGCTTCATGCAGTGCACCAGACAGGTCTGGTGAGAGGAAGGGATGTGGGGACACAAGGGCATGGAGACCGTTTCCTTACAGCCACCTCTGCAAGGAATCCATAGTTTGTTTGAAGTAGAGGATCACACATTTTTCCAAAGCAAAGCTCATCAACCCAGGGACAGTGACATAATCATGGTCTCATCACCAGAAGTATAATATCAAGGACTACAAAGTTTTCCATGGCTCCAATTCCTTCTTAAACATGGGCCAAAAGAACTTTCTTCAGAAATCAATGCCAAACATGTTCATTTCAGGGTCTACAATTTGTACCTCCCCCCCAAAATGCTTTGGAAGGAAAGAGGTCTAGTTATTTCGAGGAGGGAAATTACTCCTAAGAAATATCTTCCTTCTTTCTAGCTTTTCAGTTCACTTGGCATCATTTTTATTTATAGAACCAAACCTGGTAAATTGCATTAAAAAAAACACACACAGCTAATATTTTAAGCATTTTGATATCCTATTTTATTTCCCTATTAAGATGAATAAATGGCTAATTCTATCAGACTCTCCTCCCACCCCTACCCTAGTAATCCTAAATTGACCTTCTGGAGTCAAAACATCGATTCTGGCAACTGGGAATGTGCTCACGGAAATGGTGCTCTCCCGCTAGAGGCTCCAGTCACATCCTGCTTGACAACTACACGTGCAAAGTGCAGCCCGCGTCAGTCCTCCGCCTCTAAGAATGGTGTTCAAAACTGCTTGCTACACAGGTTAAGCTTTTTGACGTGTGATTCCTATTCCTCCCCAGCTTTACAGAGGTATCACTGATGTAACGTGATGTAAGAATAAGGTGTGCAACATGTTGACTTGACACACGTATACTGCAAGAGGATCATTACCACAGCTTTAGCTAACACCTCCATCATGCCATGTAATTACCATTACTCTTCTGGGGTGAGAATACATAACATTTACTCCCTCAGCAAAGTTCAAGTATATGATACAGTTTTTCTATAATACGGTATTATTGGCTATAATCACTATGCTGCACACTAGATCCCCAGAGCTTAGAACCAGACGTTTGTACCTTTGACCAGCATCTCCCATTTTTCTCACGCGCCAGCTTGGTAACTACCGTGCTAAGTCTCGGTTTCTGAATTCAGCCTTTTAAGATCGTCCATGTAAGTTAAACCTATACTGGTTGTCTTTTAGCCTTATTTCACTTAGCATAAATGTCCTCAAGGCCCATCTGTATTTTCATAAATGGCAGGATGTCCCTTTTTGTACCTGAATAACATTTGCGTGTATGTATGTGTACACACACACACACACACACACACACCCCATATCTTTATTGACTCATTCACTGACAGATACTTAGGTTCTTGCCATTATCTTGGCTACTGTGAACAGAACTGCAACGAACCTGGGAGTGCAGCTATCTCTTTGAGACCCTGTTTTCATTTCCTTTGCATATATATCCAGAAGTGCTAGGTCATACGGTAGCTCTATTTTTAGTTTTCCATATCGCTTTCCATAGTGGCTATACCAATTTACATTTCAACCAACAGTGGATAAGAATTCCCTTTTCTCCACATCTTTGCAAGTGTGTATCTTTTGGAGAACAAGCATTTTAACAGGTGTAAGGTGGTATCTCATTGTGGTTTTGATCTGCATTTCCTTGATGATGACTGACGTCCAGCATCTTGTCATTTACCTGTTGGCCATTTGGATGTCTTCTTTGGAAGAGTGTCTATGCAGTTCCTCTACCCATTTTAAAATATCAGCTGGTTTTTTGCTATTGAGTTGTATCAGTTCTTTATGTATTTTGGATATTAAGACTCCTTATCAGAAATAATTTGCAAATATTCTCTCCCACTTTGTAGGTTGCCTTTTCATTTTGCTGGTGGTTCCCTCTGTTATACAGAGGCTTTTTCGTCTGATGTAAGCCCACTTATTTTGCTTTTGTTGCCTTGGCTTTTGGTGTCAAATAGACCCACGTCAAGAAACTTACCCCTTGTTCCCTTCTACGAGTTTTACGTTTTCAGGTCTTCCCTTCTTCAATCCACTTTGATTTCTGTGTATGGCTTAAGATGGCAGTCCAGTTCCATTCTTTTGCACGTGGCTGTCCAACTTTTCTAACACCATTTACTGAAGAGACCATCTTTTCCTATGGACTACTCTTGGCTCCTTTGTCATAACTTGGCAATATATTTTTGGGTTTATTCCTGGGCTCTCTATTCTGTTCCACTGGTCTAGGTATCTGTTTTTATGCCAATACCATTCCATTTTGATTATTACAGCTTTAGAATACAGTTTGAAACCAGGAAGCATGATGCCTCCAGCTTTGTTCTTCCTCCTCAAGACTGCCTTGGTTATTGGGGGTTTTGTGGCTCCCTATGAATTTTAGGATTGTTTCTTCTAGTTCTGTGAAAATGCCATTGGAATTTTGATAGGTAGTGCATTGAATCTGTAGATGGCTTTGGGTCTGATTCATATTTAAATAACCAAAAGATCTCTATGGAACAACTCTAAAATCTGAAAAATGGTTTAACATAAACTAAAACTAGCTAAGGTGGCAAAGTTTCCTCTGATGGGTGGTCTCTATTATTTAACATAGAAAGTGGTGGCATTTCGAGGAAAGGTATCTCCACCACATGTTCCTTTAGTGCCAATTTTCGTAAGTGAAAATGTCTCCACTGCTTCCAAGCCTTTAGCTCAATTGCTGAAAGGTCTTTCACACAGTAATTCTGTTTTATGGCCATTAAAATGCCCACCTAGCTTCAGAGCTGCCATAGTGAACAGATGCTGCTGGAAACTGCTTCAGCCTGAAGCCAGCTGTGAGCGATGTGAGAATGGATGGTTCAAAAAAAGCATCCTCCAAAAACGCAGAAATGGTGCCTCAGGAGAACACTCCATGTGGAAAGGTCAAGCACAGCTCTTTCCTGGTAGAAGCAGTGCTGGTCTCTCCACACCCCACTAGAAGACAAGGCGATGGCGAAATGGTAAGAAGCAAACACAAAGACAGTGTGTAAAGACTGAACCACAAGAGACTTTCAGCGGGGGGTTCTACCTTATTTTAGCAGGGGGTCCCCTTTCCCTAGGATGGTTACAAGGTTATTTTTACAAGGAATACCAGAAAGGAACACTCATTTTATAAACTATTTCTGGCTTGCACGCATCCTTTAGTCTGCGTGGGTGCCGAAAATTTTTTTATTGAAAACTGTAGAATCTTGTATCAAGGAAAAGCATTAAATTAATGGATCATCCAGTTTAAAGCTTT
Organism: Panthera pardus; assembly: GCF_024362965.1. Taxonomy (NCBI): domain Eukaryota; kingdom Metazoa; phylum Chordata; class Mammalia; order Carnivora; family Felidae; genus Panthera; species Panthera pardus. The sequence continues at coordinate 95,570,691 of NW_026526810.1, read as the reverse complement.
AGACTTAATCCTCATCAGTGGGAGGAGAACGCCCCTGGATTCATCGGGGCTGTCTCTGTGCACAGAGTACAGGGATATCTGATACAGCTGGCCCCTGAATTCTAATACCAGGACCAACCCTCAGGCCTTTACTTTCACATACATAAAGAGCAAGATCTTAAAAGTACTAATCCCTTACAATTCCCAATTGACTCACTTTGCAAGGAGGAGAAAAGAGGTGCTGGTAGACCAAAGGAAGCTGGAAAGGTATAGGGGCCAGTCTGTGAAAGACTTCACAAGCCATTCTCTGAATATGGGGCCTTATCGTATGCATGATGGAAGTGAAGCACTGGGCAGACCCAGCAGTATGAAGAAGAGCACACCTCTCATTATCTTGAAAGTATTTTAGCGCTTCAGGGGCATCTAAGAGATATGAAGAGTCTATGGCCTGGAGTAAAAGAACAACTGTTAAGGCCTCATCCATCCATCCAAGAATTACTGCAAATGTCAGCACCAGGCACTGGCAACAGAGACGGGGAGGGGCGGGGGGTGGGGGAAGAGAGCATGGGGTCAATGAATCTGCATTGTGTAGGCTCTGGGGGCTCACTAGCCAGGGGGAGATGCCCAGGTATCACGGGAAAGAAAAGGTAAGCAGGATACCAAGGGTCTCACTTAAGACTACAAAGTAGGTGGTGACGGGACTAGAACCAAAGACAGGAAGTTTAGGAGCAAGTGGGACACAGGGAAGCAGGTTGAGAAGCAGACACTTAGGACAGGAACAGAGGTAATGTTCTAGTAGGGAGAGGCAGTGAGCCTGTGGAAAACACCACCCACCACAGGGGTATACTCACGGTCAATACCCCACACTGCATGCCATAAAAGTACCTTATACTCAGCTGTGGCTTTTATAAGTGTTTTTTTTTTTTTTTTTTAAACCACATAAGAGTCCACAAAGTTCAGGAACAACAATTATTAATAAAAAAAAGAATAAGGTGATAAAAGACTTAATTTCTCAGACCAAATGAAGATCCAACAATAAAAATATAGCAGTTAAGAACCTGAGGCTCAAGCTACCCAAGCAATCCTAGAAAGGTCCTATAATGCTAGGTAGGCTTCACTTTTCCTACTAGGAACAATGACCAGGTAGCTCTAGAGTCTTCCTAATATTATAGAAAAATGGTATCATAACTAGGGATAAATTATATACTCCTTTGACAAAAAAGGAAGCTGACTTTTCTTATAAAATTACATATTAAAGTATTTTTTAATGTTTATTTTGAGAGTGAGCGAGCATGTGTGCAGATAGGGGGAGGCACAGAGAGAGGAAGAGAGAGAATCGCAAGTGGCCTCTGTGCTGTCAGCACAGAGCCCAGTGTGGGGCTCGATCCCACGAACCGTGAGATCATGACCTGAGCTGAAATCAAGAGCTGGACACTCAACTGACTGAGCCACCCAGGCGCCCCTGAAGTATTTTTCTAAACTTAACAACTTAAAGTTTTAAATTTTAAAGATTTTGAAAATTCCCACTCTTTATCAAGTGTGTTTTAAGACTCAGATCAATAAGATACTAAAAGAATATTTATCATTAACATTTTTGGGACTAACTAATGGATTTTTTAAAACCTATAAGCAGTACAATTCAATTGCATGTATCATCAGAGGAGCTATTTTGTGCATTTAAGTTGTTTCAAGTCCCTCTGGTAAGTATGACTACCTGCCTATTTGTTTGCAACTCCATCTTTTTTCATTCTCAGACTGTAGAGAAAATTTTTTTCCTGCACAAAAATCTCTGCTGATCCTTTTCCCCCAACCAAGCCCCCGCCCAACCTCCCCCACACACTGCCTTTTTTGTTTGTTTTTTTTATTTCTATGAATTAGCAGCCATTGCCACAATCAAGGCTTTGGCAAAAATGAATTTGTCCTTGTCAGATTAGATAAAGGGTGAAATTCAAGATAGAGGGAGCTTCAACTGACTGGGGTAACAGAAAAATCCTCCTTCCTTCCAGCCCATACTGCTGCCTGGAAGCCTTCTCACCACATTCCATCCCAGTCTGGGGACAGAAGGTCTTAATGTGCCTCCAACCTGAGGAAGAGAGAGGCTTGGGACTGAGACGGGAACTGAGAGCAGCCCTTCTTAATACAGGCCAAAGACCATCCGTGTGCAAAGCATTGCCCTCACTCTCCACAAAACCCGAGTTCAAGCAATGGTCTCTGCTAAGCAGCACACAATCACCGAAGGAAAGGAAGCCGGTCAGGAGAGTGATATCAATTCACTGCCACACTGCCTGCCAGCCAAAGCACACAGCAATACAGCTTTTAAAAAGGAGATTAATTTGCTGAAACCCTGTCTCGATTATCACTTGCCCCTTAGGTCTCCATTCTGTGACACAGTGAAAAAGTAAGTGGGAGGAGGAAGGAAAGGAAATATGATACCCAGTATTCTTATAAGCGGTAACAATACTCGTGGTTAACCTTTACTGACCATTTCCAGCAGGCCAGGCACCATTCTAAAAGCTAAAAACCTTACGTGTATTAACACATTCCAACCTAGGATTTGAATGTTCTTTTCCATCACTTGAGAGATGAGAAAACGGAGAGGCGGTGTCATTGTTACTTGGCCAAAAGCTGGGATATCAACCCCGGGACTCTAATGCCAGAGCTTGCACTCCGAAGCAGGTGATATACTGGCTAGACTTAGGAGTCTAGATCAATGGTCCTCACCAGGGTCATTCCTCCCTCCAAAAGAACATTCATCAGTGTCTGAAGACAGTTCTGGTTGTCACAACTGGGAGTAGGGGGGGCCTTTTGGTACCACATGGCTAGAGGCCAAGGATGCTGCTCAACACAACATACAACATTGCCTCACAACAAAGAATAATCTGTCCAAACTGCCAATAGTGCTGAGGTCAAGAAACCCCAACCTAAATAGTGTTCATAAACTTCTTAATCTTTTTCCCTTTTACCACTGTTTCATTTGACTCAATGTAAAGAATGATAAAGGACAAGAAATACAGAAATTGCTTGTGTTTCTACACACTAATAATGAAATAGCTAACAGAAAAATTAACTCCACTTATAATTGCCACAAAAGAACACCTAGGAGTAAATTCAACCAAAGAGATAAAAGACCTGTACTCTGAAAACTATAAAACACTGATGAAAGATGGGCACCTGGGTGGCTCAGTCAGTTAAGCATCTGATTCTTGGTTTTGGCTCAGGCCAAACCCGAGGTCATGATCTCATGGTTTCATGGGTTCAAGCCCTGCATTGGGTTCTACACCAGCAGCATGGAGCCTGCTTGGGATCCTCTCTCTGTCCCTGTCTCTGCCCTTCCTCCAATTGCGCTGTCTCATCTCTCTCAAAATAAACAAATAAACTTCAAAAATCAAAATAAAACAATGAAGAAAGAAACTGAAGATATTCTGTGCTCACAGATTGTGAGAATACTGTTAAAATGTCCGCACTACCCAAAACAACCTACAGATTCAATGAAATCCCTGTCAAAGTACCCACATTTTTCACAGAACTAGAATACTAAAGTTTTTATGGAGGCACAGAAGACCCCAAATAATCAAAGCAATCTGAAGAAGAACAAAGCTGGAGATACCATCTCAGGTTTTCAGATATACTACAAAGTTGTAGTAACCAAAACAGTATGGTGACTGGCACAAACAATAGACCCGCAGGTCAACAGAACAGAACAGACAGATCAGAAATAAACCGAGGCTTATATGGTCAATTGATCTATGACAAAGGAGGCAAGAATACAGTGAGGAAAAGACCATCTCTTTAACAAATGGTGGTGGGAAAATCAGAAAGCAACATGCAAAAAAAAATTGAACCACTTTCTCATACGATATACAATAAACTCAGAATGAATTAAAGACCTAAATTTAAGACATGAAACCATAAAACTCCTAGAAGAAAACATAGGCAGTAATCTTTAACACTGGCCTTAGCAACATTTGTCTAAATAGGCCTCCTTAAAGCAAAGGAAACCGCATTAAAAATAAACCATTGGGACCACACACACACACACACACAGCTTTATACAGCAAAGGAAACCATCAACAAAACAAAAAGGCAACCTACTGAATGGGAGAAGACATTTGCAAATGATATATCCAATAAGGGGTTCATACCCAAAATATATAAAGAACTTGTACAACTCCACACCAAAAACACAATCTGATTAAAAAATGGGCAGAGGACCTGAACAGACATTTTTTCCAAAGACATACAGATGGCAAACAGGCACATGAAAAGATGTTCAACATCACTAAGGAGATGCAAAGCAAAACCCAATGAGCTATCACCTCATACCTGTCAGAATGGCTAAAATCAAAAACACAAGAACCAAGTGTTGGCAATGTTGTGGAGAAAAATGGAACCTTCGTGCACTGTTGGTGGGAGTGCAAATCATTGCAGCCACTGCTGAAAACAGTGTGGAGGTTCCTCAAAAAAATTAACATAATTACCATATGATCTAGTAATTCTACTACTGGGCATTTACCTGAAGAAAACAAGAACACTAATTCAAAGAGATACATGTGTCCCTATGTTTATTGCAGCATTATTTACAATGGCCAAGATACAGAAGCAACCCAAGTGTCTGTTGATAGATGAATGGATAAAGAACATGTTGTGTGTGTGTACACACACACACACACACACACACACACACACACACACACAGGACTAATACTCAGTCATAATAAAGAACGAGATCTTGCCATTTGTGACAGTATGAATGGACCTAGAGGGTATTATGCCAAGTGAAATAAAGACAAATCACTTGATTTCACTTATATGGGAAATCTAAAAAAACAAACAAAAAGCAGAAACAGACCCATAGATACAGAGCACTGATGGCTGCCAGAGAGGAGGGGTTGGGGAATGGGCAAAAATGAGTGAAGCGGAGTGGCAGGGGATAAGTCATGGGAATAAAAGGTAGAGTGCAGGAAACACAGTCAATGATATTGTAATAGTGATATAATGGGGCAGATGGCAGCTATACTTGCTGTGAGCATAGCATAATGTGTAAACTTGTCCAATTACTATGTTGCACGCCTGAAACTAATGACATTGTGTAAGCATACTTCAATAAAAAAAAAAAAATGTCTCCAACAACACCAACTTACAGCTACTGAATTGATTTAGAATCAAAAAATTAAATTCATCTTGCTGTTCTGATGTATACACAAAGTAAAACTCCCTTTCACGGTTATAGAATTTTTTAAAAGAACAAAAAACACACAAAACTAGAAATACATCACCATAATAAAGGACTGAGTGGAAGAAAATTTAATAAATTGGTATTAAAATTATCTTTGTTCAATGTTTCAAAACAAAAACACTTTCTCATTAAACAAAAATAAAGAGGCTTTATTCTTTTAAAAGAAAGAGGAAAGAGCAACCAGAGTTAAAACTTCTTAAAACAAACAAACAAACAAACAAACAAACAAACCCACCAAACCCTGATCTTGTATCACAGCTCAAGTCAAACTATTCTCAGAATTAGTGTGGGTTGCCAAATTTTCAAAGTTATAGTGGCTTCAAGAGGAATTCATGTTGTCTAATCTCCCAGGCGTGGAAGGGGGCAGAGGCAGAAAGAAGGTCCTCCTGGGTGTTCACAAAAGTGAAAGCTGAGAAAAATTTGGTATGCAGGCCCCTAGCTGAAATGCAGGTATATGTTTTATTAGGAGAGGAAAACAACACATCGTATGTAACATTCGAAGGTTAGTATAAAATTAGTTCTCCCCCCAGACATTCAATTCTGTGAGATCATTACTGTTGTAGCAGGCTAATCAATTTTCAAAGTGAGAATACATTTTTTGTGTAACAGGTAGCTACATTTTCAACTGCTGCAAGCTATAAATGTGGATGTTGGTAGCTATTGTGCTTATTTTGACTTCATATCTGAAACTGAAATCGTGGGTTGCCTGTGTGGCTCAGTGGGTTGAGCGTTGGACTTCGGCTCAGGTCATGATCTCACAGCTCGGGAGTTCGAGCCCCACGTCAGGCTCAGTGCTGACAGCTTGGAGCCTGGAGCCCACTACCAATTCTTTGTCTCCATCTCTCTCTGTACCTTCCCCACTCACGCTCTGTCTCCCTCTCTCAAAAATAAACATTAAAAAAAGTGAAACAGTTAACTTAAAAAAAAGTTTGATAATTTACAAAAACTCAGATTTTTGTGTGATTAATACTGTAATGCATATTGAATAAGAATGAATATTTATACAACAGAATACTATACACCAAGAAACAAACCTACCCAATGTGGGATATTTCACTCACAAACACAATGCTAATGAAAGAAATAAAAAATATGCACACTACAGATCCAATTTATATAAAGTACAACAACAGAAATCAGTCTATGGTGTTAGGTTGTAATGGCAGGTAGCTGGTGTGGGCTAGGAGAGCGAGCTAGGGGAGGGGCATCTCTTCTGGGCACTGATGGTGCCATTTCTTGATCTGGGCACGGTTTAAATGGGTGTGTTCACTCTATGAAAATCCATCCAACTCTACACTTACGATGGGTGTACCCTAAAGAAAGTCTTCTTAAAAACAAAAAGCTAGGTAAGATCTGTTTACCACAACTTCCATTCTTCTGCATTTTACGGGAACCAATTTAACATCGGTTCCACCTTGCTCATTAAACATACATATCGATGGTATTTAGAAATTTAAAAATAGTATTCTTGGATTTAGGATACTAGATTGCAGAGTAAGATAATTTTTTAAGTGGGGGGGAAAAAAAACCCCTGATATTCATGTTCATGTCAACCAGGTAATATGGAAAGATCTAAAAGGGGTTTCCAAATCTCAACTATCCACAGGAAACAAAGGTTTAACTCTATTTTGAAAAAATACAGAACTACTCCTTTGTTTGAAAAGCAAGGAATGAAATCAATGTTGGCAGTCTAAAGATTGCATGAGGAACCAAAACAGATTCAGGCCAGATACATTTTTCACAAAAGAATGGCTTATCAAAGTGTTCTAATTGTTAAGTACATTTTCCAGTAAGGAAATACACTGATTTTCAAAGTTAGTGGGGTTGATAATTCAAAAACTATTATTCATTAAGCCTTTGTTGCTGTGATCTAGAGAAAGCGACAAAGTTTACAGAGAAAACCTATATTCAAATCATGAAGCTGAAGTTTTAATTTTTAATCTGTCAGTACATTTTAAATAAAAGTTTTTTTTTTTTTATATAATCAAACTGCCAATAACTTAGATGCTAGGTTTCATCATATCCTAAGCCCATTTATATCTTCTTATAACAGATAATTAATACTTTCTAGAGAAACCAATCACTAATATGAGCTCACATTAATCAATTGCTACCATGTACTAGCTGTATGTGATACGTTCCAAGTATTTCCCTTCATGAACCACTGCCTGGAGGCAGAATGCACTACCATTTGCAAATATGTGATGCCTCTCCCTGCCAAAGGATTATGCGTCCCAACCTGTGGACTCAGTCTGCTATGAGACATGCTTTAGCCAGAGAAGTCCAAGTAGGTCACTTCCAGCTGGAAGTTTTAAGAGCTATATTCTCTTACCTCCCTCTACAATCTTTGAAACGGAAGTCAAGATGCACCCTCTGTCTGGATCCCTGATTTCCCATGGTGAACACTGCCTCTGTGCTAATCCACAATGGACAGGATGAATTAATAATAAGTATGCTGTGCTTCCATAAACCTACAGAGATTCGGGAGTTGGCTTTACAGGATAGCCTGGCCTATATTGACTGACACAAATCTGTTCTTCTAAAAAACTGGAGAGTGAACCACAGAAAACGGTTTTGCCCAAGTGAGTCTATAGGTAGTAAATGGGGCCAACTAGGAATTCAGGAAGCCTAAACCTCAAAGCCCACACTTTTCATTCTATTCGTGTTTTCATATTTTATAAAACTTAACAATTTCTTCCTAAAAGTCTCAAATATGGGATTCCTGAGATTGAAAGGAAGAAGATGAGAAATTAACATGAGCTTCTGTACAGAGGAAATTATCACATTATTTGTAATGAAGAAGATACAGAAACAGAATTTTCAATTTACCAAATGTGCCTGAAATATAAACTAACCCATGCATGTGCCTGTGGGTTTGCAGAATACCAACACATTAGTTATTGACCCATTACAACAACCAGCTGTCCCACCTACCCCTGCCCAAGGCAGGCCACAGCACCTAGCTACTCATTCAACAACCTGTGCTGGGCGCTGGGAATACAGACAAGAAAGACCACCCCTGTCTTCAAGGGACTTGTTTCCCAGCATGACAAGACACAGACAACTCTAATACAGCTCAGAGCACTGAGATACACACACACACACACACACACACACACACACACACACGTTCACGCTTTTGAACTTCAAGAGTTCACAAAAGGGCTTTTCACTGAGACTAGGAGTGTCAGAGTTCCTAGTGGAAAGGACACGTGGGCCATGTTCTAGAGGATGGTGGGAGTCTATGTTAGTATTGAAGGCCGGAGCACATTCTAGGAAACGAGAACGTCAAAGGTGTGGGGGGCAAGGAAAACATGGCCACCTGGGGAATTTAACTTGAATGCCAGGCTAGAACACAGAGAAGACAGAGCTGGTCCTGAGGGCTCACCTGGAGGCAGAATAAGGAGAAAGAGCAAAGCAAGAACACACTTATCCATCAGAGAGCACCTGTGCCCAGGCTCCAACAAGCTCCCATTAACTCAACTTCAGTAAGACAAAACCAAAGCTTCCTGAAGCTTATTCACGCCTGTGACATGCGTGTGATCAATAAAGAACTTGTAAGGAGGTTTCTCTGTGAATTAGTCAGCAACATAGCACTTCAAAGAGGCTGACATACTTTTCACAAAAAGAAGAAAAAAGAGAAGGTCAACAGCACACTTTAACGTGAAAGGCAAAGACGTAACAGAAGAGGCCACCAGCAAATTGAAGTCACTCAATGATACCTCTGTGACCCTCCCTCCAAAGGTTAGGACTTCTTTCCAGCTACACAGAATTTACTTTGATGTACCTTATGCTACTTGCCATTCTAAGTACCACTTCAAACCAACCAGCTACTAAATGCAAGCCTTCATCATTGTGCCTTTTGTAGAGAGGGCTCTCTCTGCAGAGAACTGGATTCCAGACTGGACAGATTATCCTAACAGTGCCAGTAATCCTTGAGTTGACAAAGCAACTTCCACTTTTATTAATAAATATAGCATTCATTGCAGCATTCCTAGTTCAGAAATAAACGAGATTTTCCAAGCCACACTCCCATTAGGTGAGAGACTCAGGGGCTTGGTTCCTGTCCTTCAGATCACTCTCCACCTGCTACCTGCAGCAACACACTCCTTATCCCGGATCCTGGGCACCACAGCTGGCTTCGTGACCTGAGGCCACTTTTACTGGGTTTCTCTGCACTTCAAGTCCCTCCTGTGTAAAATGGAGTCAGAGGGCATAAGGGTCTTTCCAACGTTCACTTTCCATGTTTTTAAAAAGAAAAGTTACAGCAAAAGATTCTCTCCCTCCATGGAAAGACAGGATGGGTATAAGTGCCTGAATCAGTCATAATTCCAGTAAGTCTGAGTAAAGGCATAATTGGAAGGACGAATGCAAGTATTCTCCCACACTGACATGTTAAAAGCAACTATTTAATAAACATGTGCTTTAAGGACAACACAAATTAAATCTGATTTTTCTAACTAATACATGAATCAAGTCAATAGTAAAATTATTATGGATCAGTAAAGCAGATAATTACACTGATAATTAAGTTATTGGGTGAAGTCAAGCTTTCCAACAAACCCCTCCAACACTCTGGATCCAAGAGAACTGAAGAAAGAAAAGAAAACAAAACCTCTTTTCCGCCCCAGTTCCCTGATGGCTCCCCAGCCTTTCTTTCCCCCCAGTACAAAGTCAAGGGCTGCTCAGTAAAACAAGGTACTCTGTATTTAATTTCCCACAATGGGGGCGCCTGGATGGCTCAGCTGGTTAAGTGTCCCACTTTGGCTCAGGTCATGATCTCACGGTTTGGTTCCTGAGTTCGAGCCCCGCATCCGGCTCTGTGCTTAGAGCCTGGAGCCTGCTTCGGATTCTGTCTCCACCCGTCTGCCCGTCCCCTGCTCGTGCTCTTTCTCAAAACTAGATAAAACTTAAAAAAATTTAATTTCCCACAAGGGTATTGTAAGTTTTCTCACACTGCTGTAACAAATTACCACAAGCTACAAACACAAATTTGTTTTCTCAGACATGCTGGTCTAGAGGCTTGCCTCGTTTCTCTGCCCAAGCCTGGAGAGGCCAAAATTCAAGGGGCCACTAGGGCTATGTTCCTCGGTGAGGTTCTAGGGAAGATGGTTTCCAGGGACATTTCAGGCTGTTAGCAGAATGGAGTTCCATGTGACTATAGGGCAGAGGTCCCCATTTCCCAACTGCTCCTACCAGAGCTATTCTCCGCTTCTAGAGGGGGGCCCACATTCCTTGGCTCACAGGCCCTGCCCTCGTCTTCAAAGAAAGGAATGTGGAGTCCTGCCTGTGCTTCAAACTCCCCAGCCCCTTCTTCTTGCACACTGCTGGCAGTCTTTGACCTTCGTCTTCCACCTTGAAGGACTATTGTGATTATCTTGGACTGTGGGGCAGGCCCAACGTAACCCCCTATTTTAAGTTCCCAGACTTCAATTCCATCTGCAAGGTCCCCTTTGCCATGTGAGAGAACACATTCTCAGCTCCCAGACATCAAGGCATGGACATCTTTGATGGGGAGGGAGCATTCTCTACCAACCAAATCATAAATACATAGAAGACAGAAATGTATCTTTTGCAAGAAAACAGTAATTCTGCCCACACCACACAGCGGAGATTTAGCCTAAATAGCCATGAACAGAAAAGACCGCAGCAATGACCTTGTGATGATTCTGAACAGACACAAAAAAGCCCATTTGTTGTTAGTGCTTGAAGTGATGAAAACGTATGTTAGGATTTGAGAAAACAAAAATGATAGTGTCAAACTACAATAGCAGAAACCAAGAAAAATGTGATATTCTGAATCAACTTCAACTTTCTGGGATTATTCACTATGAATCACACCTCAAAGTTTAATTTTAAAAATACCATAAAATATCTTAAAACCCACCTTAAAGCCTCTCACACAAATCAGAATGGAGAAATGGTGATAATTATTCCCTTTCAGATCTTCAACCAGCACAGGTCAAACTGTCTAGTTTAAACACAGCAGTAGAGATGTCAACATGTAGGGGATTTGAAAGAAAATGTACTTAAATAAGAAAGTCTACTGTTTACTTTGTGTGCAGAAATCAAAGCTAAACCCAAAAAGGGCAAAGAACAGCTCCCAAATTGCAATGGCAAAACCATCAAAAAGCTTAGAAAACCATAGAAGTATTGGTTACTCAAAATTTATAGAAATATAGCAGTTAAGGGGCTCCTGGGTGGCTCAGTCAGTTGAGGGTCCGACTTCAGCTCAGGTCATGGTCTTGCAGTTTGTGAGTTCAAGCCCTGCATCAGGCTCTGGGCTGACAGCTCCGAGCCTGGAGCCTGCTTCAGATTCCGTCTCTCTCTCTCTCTCTTGCTGCCCCTCCCTTGCTCACACTCTGTCTGTCTCCCTCTCAAAAATAAACGTTAAAAAATTTTATTTAAAAGAAATATAGCAGTTAATAATCAATTCTTGCTGTTAAAACTCAAACTATATAACACATAAAATGAGATAATCACCTAGATATATGTATAACAATTATTCATGTCAGGAGTGATAATATTTAACAATAGGATTTATAGTAAGTATGTAAGTCAAAAATTATAAAACATTCCATGGTCTGAATAATATGAACTATATATGGTATAAAACTGTTCCCAAGTGATGCAAGCTGGAGTGCCAATCATTCAACAAACCATGCTAATAATGTATTTCCAAGTCATCTGTTAATTGTTAGAAATTACTGGTGTGATCCTTTATTTGATATAACTGTCACAACTAAGCCATGTCTGAGCTAGGATTCAATAGAACTAAACTCTTCCAATAACGTCCCCCATTTAATTGAAAGCCAACAAGTAAATAGAGTCTTGATATAGAGATATCTTCTATTGAACTAGTATCAATTAAGCTCAATTATTTTCCTAGCCCCAATACTGTAATTTTTAAGTGTTATTTTTTTAACGTTTATTCATTTTTGAAGGACAGAGAGAGACAGAGCACAAGCAGGGGTGGGGCAGAGAGAGAGGAGGACACAGAATCTGAGGCAGGCTCCAGGTTCTGAGCTGTCAGCACAGAGCCTGATGTGGGGCTTGAACCCACGAACCGTGAGATCATGACCTGAGCCGAAGTCTGATGCTTAACTGACCGAGCCACCCAGGTGCCCCAACCAGTACTGTAATTTTTATGTTCACTATTTCTATTATTACCAACACCATGAAAACCACTTATTGGGCTGTCCTACTCAATTACTTAGCTTCATTTTACAAAATTTTGTTCACCTTCAATCTATGTGCTTTGAAAACATCAGTTGGTCAAACTCCAAAGATAACTGTTAATTATATTCTTCATATGTATCAAGTAAGTGTATTTTCATGTAACCTGGATAATTTAATAGTTCTTCTCTTAGAATTTTTTGATTTTAAGTTTGTTTCTCTAATATTCTCTGCTTCTCTATCACAGGCTTCTGTATTTGGTTTTATATATTCTATCACCTACTTGTCAAGTAAAAATATCCATTTTAATAACTGAAACTTTTTCTCTTCTAAAACCAAAGAAATAAGAATGGTTAGAATGCCATGTAATAAAGCCAAATCTCTAAAGTATTTAATCATCTAAATGCTATCCCACAGTTCCTATTAAAGCAAATATTCAGGTCTTTGATTTCCAAAGTGACTTTTGTGTCAATAATGCCACAAGCTGCCCATCTCACTGAAACCATGTTTCTTGAATGACAGTAAAGTTTAATATATTTCAGACTTGGCTCCTTCCCAGCTCCATGAAATCAAAAGTCATCACCTATCTTCAAAGTCTTGAACACCATATTTTAAGCAAATTTTTAAGTCATTTCTATGTGAAATAGTTTGAGCCTTGTCAATAATGACTGGAATTTTACTGCCCTGATTTAGGAGTTTTACAAGAAGCTGTTCTCATCTAATTCATGTTTTGTAAGAATCAAGACCATAACTTTAAACTGCCATGGTACATTCAGGTAAGAGCTATTTTTTGAAGTCTCAATAAACACTAAATCAGAATATTATTTTAAACTATGAAGTATGTTGTTGGTATCTCAAATACTTTTTCCTTTCCTTTAACAATACTCTGATTTCTTTGAAGTTATTTCCATTTCTTTGAAACTTATGCTTATATTTTTCCAGTTCTGAGATACATTTGACATATAACATTAAGTTTAAGGCATACAATACGTGAATTTGATACCCTTATATATTGCAAAATGATGCAACCATATCCTTAGCTGATGCCTCCATCATGTCACATACTTACCATTTCTTTTTTGTGGTAAGAACAGTTAAGATCTACTCTTAGCAGCTTTCAAGTTTATAAAACAGTTTTATTAACTATAATCATCATGCTATACTTAAGATCCTCAAACCTTATTCAAATTATAACTGGAGGTGTGTAAGTGTTCATAGACTTTGACAAGCATCTCCCCATACCCTCAATCCCTTGGCCTCTGATCCCATCATTCCAGTCTGTTTCTATGAGTTCAGGTGTTTAGATTTGAGATATATATATATGATCGGTAGTATTGAGCTTTCTCTCTGACTTATTTACTTAGCATGATGTCCTCAAGGTCATTCTATGTTGTCGTAAATACAGGATGTCCTTTCTCATGGCTGAATGATATTACATTGTATATACATATACAGTTGGCCCTTCAACACAGGTTTGAACTGTGAGGTTCCACTTACAGAGATTCTTTTTCATATGGTAAAGTCCTGTACATGTAGTTTCTCTTCCTTAGGATTTTCTTAACGTTTTCTTTTCTCCAGTTTACTTCTAAGAATACAGTATATAGTACATATAACGTACAACCTAGCTGTTAATTGACTGTTTATGTTATCGGTACGACTTCCAGTCAACAGTAGGCTATCAGTATTTAGGAGGAGTGAAAAGTTATATGAAGGTTTTCAACTGTGTTGGTGGTGGTGGGGGTGGTTAGTACTCCTAACAGCCATGTTGTTCAAGGGTCAACTGTGTACCTTATCTTTACAAACCACTCGAACTGCTGACAGGCACTTAGGCTGATCCCATATTTGGGCTATTGTGAATAGTGCTGCAATGAACACGAGGGTGCAGGTATCTCTTGGAAACGCTGTTTTCGTTTCCTTTGGATACACACCCAGAAGTGGAATTGCTGGATCATATGGTAATTCTATTTTTAACATGAGAAACTTCCATATTGTTTTCCACAGTGGCTACACCAATCTACATTCCCACCAATGGGGGAATTTACATTCCCAGTGTGTGAGGGTTCCCTTTTCTTCACATCTTCACCAAGGATATCCATCTTTAGGATATCCATTTTAGGATATCCATTTTAACAGGCATAAGGTGATGTTTCATTGTGGTTTTGATTTGCATTTCCTTGAGCATTGGTGTCCTTGAGCACCATTTCATGTGGCTGTTGGCCATTTGGAGGTCTCCTCTGAAAAAAGGTCTATTCAAATGCTGTGCCCATTTTTTTTTAATCAGTCTGTTTTGTTATCAAGTTGTAGGAGTTCCTTTGGATGTTAGACTTTGGATATTAACTCCTTATCAGATACAGGATTTGTAAATATTTTCTCCTACTCTTGAGATTGCTTCTCCATTTTGTTGACCATTTCCTTTGCTGTGCAGAGGCTTTTAGCATAGTGTAGTGCCACTCATTTATTTTTGCTTTTGTTGCCTTTGCTTTTAGTGTCAAGAAATCATCGCCAAGACCTAAGTCAAGGAGCTTATTCCCTATATTTTACTCTAGGATTTTATGGTTTTAAGTCTTATACTCAAGCCTTTAATCCACTTTGAGTTGATTTTTGTGTATGATATATGATAGGGGACCAGTTTCATTCTTTCGCATGTGGCTGTCCAGTTTTTCCAAAACATTTTATAGAAAAGACCAGTTTCCCCCTTTAATTACTCTTGGCTCCTTTGTCACAAATAGACCATATATGTGTAGGTTTATTTCTGGACTCTATTCTGTTCCATTGACCTACATGTATGTTTTTATGGCAATACCATCCTGTTTTGATCACTATAAGGTTTGTGATATGGTTTGAAATCAGGAAGCATATCTCCAGCTTTGTTCTTCCTCCTCAAGATTGCCTTGGCTATTCAGGGTCTTGTGTGGTTCCATACAAATTGTTTATTCTATTTCTCTGAAAATTACTGTTGGAATTCTGATAGTACTGCTTTGGCTAGTATGGTCATCAATGTTAGCTTATGCTCATGGGTTAGAATTATTCTTTCCATTTGTGTCTTCAATTTCTTTCACCAACATTTTATAGTTTTCAGTGAACACATCTTTCACCTCCTTGGTTAAACCTATTCCTATTTTTTCTTCCTGATGCAACTGTAAATGAAATTGTTTTGATACCTGCATTTGTTACTGATTTTTGTATATTGATTCTATATATCGCAACTTTGCTGATTCATCTTCGTTCTAACAGTTTTTGGTGTAGTCTTCAGGGTTTTCTATGTATATATAATGTCATCTGCAAATAGATCATTTTACTTCTTCCTTCCCAGTTTGGGAGACTATTTCTTTTCCTTGCCTAATTGCTCTGCCTAGGACTTCTAGTACGATATTCAATAAAAGGATCCTGAGTGGGCATCCTTGTCTTACTCCTGACCTTAGAGGAAAAGCTTTCAGTTTTTCAGTTGACTATGAGATTAGCTGTAGGCTTGCCACAAGTGACCTTTATTATGTTGAGGTACATTTCTCTGTAGCCAATTTGTTGCACATTTTTAGTCATAAATGGATGTTGATTTTTTGGTTTTTTTCCCCTTAATCTTTGAGATCATCCTGCAACTTTAATTTCCTATTGTTAACGTAGTTTATTTGCTGATTTGCAAAAGTTGAATCATTCATTCTTGCGTCCCAGGAATAAATCCCACTTGATCATGGTGCATGATCTTTTTACTGTACTGAATTCATTGACATTTTGAGAATTTTTACATCTGTGTTCATCAGGGATATTGCCGTGTAATTTTCTTCTCTTATAGTGTCTTTGGTTTTGGTATCAGGGTAATGCTGGCCTTGTAAAAGGGAGTTTGAAAGTATTCCCTCAATTTCTTGGAAGAATTTGAGAAGAATGGTTATAAAGTCCCCTTTAAATGTTTGGTAGAATTCAGCAGTGAAGTCATCTGGTCTTTACTTTCAATTAGCAATCAAACCCCTCCACAATCTCCTTAATAGTAACTGGCCTGTCCAGATGTTCTATTTCTTCAGGATTCTGTCTCAGGCTGTATTTCTAGGAATGTATCCATTTCTCCTATGTTGATCAATTTGTTGGCAAATATTTGTTCATGCTAATCTCTTATTATCCTTTTTATTTCTGGGGTAGCAATTGTAATGTCTTCCTAATTTTGAGTCATCATTTCTTGGGGAGTCTAAAGATCTATCTTTATCTTTTCAAAACACTAGCTATTAGTTTGGTTGATCGTTTGTCTTTTTTCTATTTGTTTTGGCTCTGATCTTGGCCATTTCTTCCCTTCTACTGACTTTGGGCTTAGCTTGTTGTTCCATTTCTAGTTCACTGAGGTATAGGGTCAGGTTGCTTGTATTCATATTTTGTTAAAATAATTAAGCTGTATTCCCTTCTGTAAGTACACACTATTTTAGGTTTATATTCCTGTATAGTACACAAAGATATTCTAGGCTGCAGTGGATTACTAGTTTTTTTTTTCAGATTCAGAATGTTCATGTTGATGTGATCTAGAAGGATAAAACTTACCCACACCTTGTTGCTCCTGTACAATAAAATGAAATTCTTGAACTTATAAACATCAAAACACCAGACGCCACAAAACTCAAGAATAGTCCGTTAACAATGAAAGAACACAAAGTTAAAAAAAACAACCCACTAGTTAAGAGCTGCATTAAATAGTCTGAGGATAATGATACACAGATGACTCCTATGGCACAGATGTCTGCGGCTTCCTAATAATTGCACAGCAGAGAGATGCCACCCACGGCACCAAGACCCAGGCTGTACAGACAGGATTTCAAGAGCAGACCCCACTACAGCCTACAAAATTAGCTTGAACGAATGAGTTACACTGCAATTTATATTACCACTTCTCATATTACTACTGTATTATTCATGGATACGGAAGAGTGTTAGTATCAACCAGGAGGGCCACTGCAGTGTGAACAACCCAAGAACAGTCCTGGCCGCAACAATCACATGAAATAGTTCTTCTTGCTTTAACACTGTCACTTGGAGACCTTTGATATTTTTCCATTCTGAAACATGCCAACTGGAACAAAATGATACTCTGTTACTTTTAAGAAGTAAAAATGCCCAAAACAGGAGATTTCAACAAAGCATAGCCTAGAAGGGAAAACCACGATGATGAGTTTTTCTCTGTAATGTTGCTAAATTTAAACCATGTTGCTACCAAAATAGTCACCACCACCACGACCCTATTTACCGATTAATTAAGAGCAAAACAGTTGTCCCACAACCTTAAAAGGAAATGAACAAAAATGGACTTAAATTCTTAGTCCTATTATATCATGTCCTCTACTTAAAAAAAAAAAAAAAGAGGAAACAGTGAAGGGTGTTAAGTTTATTTATTGAGAGAGAGGGAGAGAGAGAGAGAGAGAGAGAGGCAGCAGAGAGGGAGGGAGACAGAGAATCCCAAGCAGGCTCCACATGGTCAGTGCAGAGCCTGACACGGTGCTAGAACTCACAAACCTGAGATCTGAGATCATGAGAACCTGAGCCAAAATGAAGAGTTGGATACTTCACCAACTGAGTCACCCAGGCACCCCTCAATGTTTCCTTTAACAAAAAACCCCAAATCTCTGTTCCAGATCTCTCTGCTCTCCTGGCTAACTCCTCCTAACCCCTCACCTCCAAGCTCAGGTGCCATGCCCTCAGAGGCCCTTCCCTGTCTACCCAATCCAAGCTCTTGCTCCCCCCCTCCCCCCGCCCACTGTCCTCACAGCTCCATCGTCTTTTCCTGCACTGCACTTCCCACAACATGCAGTTAGCATGTATTCACATGAGAACTTAGTGTCTGCCTCCTCACTAGACAATGTACTTCATGCAGACAAGGTTTGCACTGCATGTATATCCAATACCTAGCATGATGCCTGGCCATAGAAAAGTGCTAGATAAATATTTTTTGAATAAATGAACAGTAAATAAATTGCTAAATGCCAAAAGCAAAACAAGACTTTCGGTTTTCTTTGAACACATTATATATTAGGTGAAGTATCTTGGAGTATTACTATTTCAAGAGCAAATACGCACACAAATAGAGATTACACAGAGATTACACAACAGTAGCACATATTTACCATCCTGATCTGACTTTGCTTGGACTGTGGCATGCGTGGAAGACGGAGACCCCATTCTCCAGCAGCCACTACCATCAACAAAAGGGTACATCCTGATACTCCACTGGGCTGTGGGGCAGAAGGGAGAAACAACATGGAATGTGAGCACTTGGCCTCTTGACTAACAATGGTAACACACCTACCCTTTAAGATCTCCTGTTTACAGCTCCAATCAAAGATGACCCTTTCACTGCCAGTATTGCACAATCAAATTTCAGGGCAGATAAACCACTACTGATTCAGGTCAAACAGCTTTTGTCAAGTTTACCACAGACCCTGGCATTCTGACAGGAAACGGGGTGAGCAAGAGGGAAGAAAACGCAATACAGGAGGGCCTGGGAAGGGCCCAGAGGCAAGGACTCACCAGGAGGGCTAACCGGCAGGTACCTGAGAAAGGAAATCCAGGGTAAAGTTGACACATAACTGGAAAAGCCAAGTAGACCAACAACCTTGACAAGAGTAAGGACAGGCTAAAGGGCTAGAGGTCTTGAGATCAGGTAAGAAAGCCTATTTATTCACAGGTAGAATGAACTGGAGGGTATGGTCACCTTCAAGTGACAATGGACTACAAAGTGCACCATATCAGTGGGAAAAGTGCAAGTGATGGTCAAATTGGAAGAGGTAAAATATTATGACCCATGGAGGCCAATGCATGGTTTAGCAGAGGTCAGGGAGAAACAGATGGGACTAGGTACTAAGTCAATGGAATATGCAGAAGAGTGGACTACAGGTCAGGGAGGTCAGGGGAAGCAGGGTAATCAGCAGCTTACATCAAAGTAGACTTAAGGAACAGACTAGGGGCGCCTGGGTGGGTCAGTCGGTTGAGCGTCCAACTTTGGCTCAGGTCATGATCTCGCAGTCTGAGTTCAAGCCCCGCATCGGGCTCTGTGCTGACAGCTCGGGGCCTGGAGCCTGCTTTGGATTCTGTGTCTCCTTCCCTCTCTGCCCATCCCCCACTTGTGCTCTGTCTCTCACTCTGCCAAAAATAAGTAAACATTAAAAAAAAAAAAAAAAAGAACACACTGAAATGGAAACAGAAGGAAATCATTTTGAGTCCAATAAACTTGGAGAGATGGAAGAAAGGAAAAAGGCCATACCTGTGAAAAAACAGCATTCAGTTAAGGTGAGGCAGGAAGAGAAACATTTGAAGCAAAGGTTAAATATGTAAGAAACTTTGTCTAGGGGTCAACAGAGCAGGTGGGAGGAGAGGCAGGCACAGCTGACCAGAAATGAGAGTTTGAGAGGGAACAGGAGTGAGGAATTTGTGAGCAAGGTGCTAGGCTCAGGTAGGGCGGAATACGTTGCAGGAGGCCCTCATTGTACAGATACCAGGATGAGTAACATGCATATAAGCAAAAGGCAGTAAGGGCTAGGTGATCAGCTCAGTGTGTCTGATCTACTCATCTCCCTTAGTCATAGCTGACTGACCCTGGCCAGGCCTCTCAGATTCCCTTTCCTGACAATTAAAAACCTCTAAAAGAGACAGAAGGTAGCTGGAGACAAGTCACTTTACAACCCCCGTTAAACAAGACCCGCATTAACTCTTGTTCATACTCAGCAGAGCTGTCCCTATCCTAATCTTTAATAATTTCTCCAGTTTTGCTGTTTTGTTTTTTAAGCCACAATCATTTGTTGCTTATAACAGAAGTATCTTGTCTGATTCAGCATGGCTCCTGCCTATAGCCAACTCATTCATTTTATATATGAGGAAACAGAGGCTCTGAGAATGTATGATTTTCCCAGGTTACAAGACAAAGTTCCAATTTCCTCTTACTACTAGTAATGTAGACCATAAACACAGATTGAGACAGACAACTACCAAAAGATTCAGAATTTAAATAACTTCGGGTGAAATTCAGTTATAAAAAGTAAAACCTTTATGAAAAGTTAAACTGGAGCACATGGAGGTAGGAAGTGAATAAAGGAAAAGCCAGTGATCTTCCGATAGTAGCTACTGGAAGATCTATTACATATTCCAGCCATATTTCATATTCTATCATAACATGAAGCCTGAGGTGGCGCCTGGGTGGCTCAGTCGGTTAAGCGTCCGACTTTGGCTCAGGTCATGATCTCACGGTTCATGGGTTCGAGCCCCGCATTGGGCTCTGTGCTGACAGCTCAGAGCCTGGAGCCTGTTTCAGATTCTGTGTCTCCCTCTCTCTCTGCCCCTCCCCCACTCACACTCTGTCTCCGTCTCTAAAATAAACAATAAAAAATTTTTAAAAATGAAGCCTGAGTAATCAAAGATTTCTATACATTTTCTTAAATATGTAAAGTCATGGTATCAATATAAAATCTAAGATTAAGGAAAGTAAAGTTACTGAGCTAGAGGAAGATCAACACACAGACAAATGGAAGGACCAGGTCTATAATATCAGAACTTTTTTGGCTCAAAAACTTTTGTCTTTAACAGTCTCTTATGGTTTGCCTCCCTCCCTGTTTTTATATTATTTTCCTCTGAAACACAAAGAACAAACTGAGGGTTGCTGGAGGGGAGGTAAGCAGGGGGATGGGCCTAAATGGGCAGTAAGGAGGGCACTTGTGATGAGCACTGGGTACTGTATGTAAGGGATGAATCACTGAATCTACTCCTGAAACCAATACTATACTGTATGTTAACTAATTTGAATGTAAACAAATGAGTTAGAAAAAAAACTTTGGTCTTGGTATCCTCCAAATATTTTTGCACTATCAAATACTTCTCATACTCATTAGCCTTCCAAGATTCTGTTATTTCACTTCCTCCTTTTCTCAGCATCTTTGTAAATCTGACTTCTTTTGTTTTCCTTATCAAGTGTCCTTCCCTTCATAAAACTTACTTTATTTCCCCTTCTCTAGCCAAGTTTGGCTGCTAAATAGTTATCTTTCCTGTTTTCCTAGTTGTTTCATATTTTCAGATCTAGCCATTCCCTCATTAATACAAGACAATCTTAACTGGTACATTCTAGCAAACTTTTTTCATGGCACTGCTTCAGAAACTCCTTCAGCAACAGGAGGTCTTTTAATAAAAAACATTAACAAAGGTCACCTGTTTCTAAGACTGAGTATCAAAACCACACGTACTTCCACGAAGCTTTTCGATTCTCTCTGACCCACGGGTTTTCAGTAAAAATGGCAATCAAGTCGTATTTATTCCAGATGGTCCAAACCCATTATGATAAATATGTATTAGCCAATGCACCATATAGAAATTTCAGGTAAATCCAATTTTTCTAGAAAAAGAAACTATATTACACATTAAATAATTGAATTAAAAGAAAAAACTGTCCTATCTAAACAAGTAGAATATATTACCCAGAATGGAAACTCAGGTTTCTCCCCATTTATAGATCAGAAAATCATAGAAAAATTAACATTTTATAGACTTCAAAGCTATGAGAAGAGATATAGTAAACGTCCTATGGCACTTAGCTCTGTTTACTTCCAATCTTTCTAATAATGACCCAAATTCCAGGTACATGTAGATTGTATAAAAACAGCTAGTGCTCAATAAATAGAAGGAAAATGACAAATCTTAGTGAGGTTCACGAAGACTTAACACAAAAACTAAGTTAAGGAACATCATTTATCTTTCAATACAACTATTCTAAAGTGACGTATGTTGGTTGCACTATATCCCAAGCAGTGATCCATCAGGGGGTAGCGGGATGGGAGGGGCTGCCCACCTCACCACTCAGGGGACATGTGGCAATGTCTGGAGACCTGTTTGGTTGTCCTAACAGGGGATGGGAGTGGGGATGTGCTACTGGCATCCAGTGGGTCAAAGCCAGGGATGTGGCTAAACATACAATATATAGGACAGCCCTTAACCACAAAGAATTATCTGGCCTAAATGACTGAGAAACTGCCCCACAGAGAAAAGAGACTGAAAGAAAAGAGCAGTGACGACAAGAAGTACCAAAAGTCACCATCTGCCAAGGCCTTCCCAATTCTGTAGGAACCACCTACCTTGGACGCTTGTGGCGTGGATATCACATGGACCGTGCTGGGTTTGACTCCATTAGCCTTTGGCCGCTTATAGAGAGCAAATCTGCTTTTCCTCCGGCCGCGGTCTCCATTAGGTAAAGCACCATTGTACCTATAAACAAAGATGAAAGAGTTCATTTACTTGTAGATTTTTAAAGTTTTAAGAATAAAGGATGGAAAAAGGGGAGACACAGGGATGGTCATAAAAAGCTGCCCACTAAACACCCCATAGAAGGAACGGGCTGTAAAACAGACTTCAGCTGTAATGAAATTCAAATCACTTCCAGAAACTTAATTTAAGGGTGATGTACAAAGTAATTATAGGTTTCCTATTCTATAAAGTCAGACTCTTCAAATCTTTTTGGAAAGAGACAGTATAAATAAGCAAATGAGAATTCTGCAGAGGCTGTATTAGAGCTGGCTCAATTTAGCAAGTGTTGTTCTAATGGACCCCAGAGAAACACTCAAGAAATATTTTTAAATGAACTAGTTAGAAAATAGCATACTAATTAAACCTCATCTCTCACTCCCAAATCATGTTAATGTCTTTAGGATCTTTATTTGTAAGAAGACCAAATTTAGTTACTTGCAGTCTTAAGAGTTCTGAATTCTCTACATTCATTCCCATTGCTATTCGAACCGTATACGGTCAGGTAGGCAAAAATACTTGTGAAATCCGATTTTACGTTCGTCACAAGAGGGTTGCCCGTAAAGAGGCCCAGAAATAAAAAAAGAGGAGTTTTAGTCCAAACTGTCAAATAAGTTAAAAAGTCATCTGGAAAACAATGTTCTTAATGTAGCTCTCCCACATTAATACCTGAAGTTAATGCCAGTGTTTAACATTTATTTATTTTTGAGACAGAGAGAGACAGAGCATGAACGAGGGAGGGTCAGAGAGAGGGAGACACAGAATCGGAAACAGGCTCCAGGCTCTGAGCAGTCAGCACAGAGCCCGACGCGGGGCTCAAACTCACGGACTGTGAGATCATGACCTGAGCCGAAGTCGGATGCTTAACCAACCAAGCCACCCAGGCGCCCCAATACCAGTGTTTAAAAGAAATGCAGGGGGCACCTGGGAGGCTCAGTCAGTTAAGCGTCCACCTCTTGGTTTCAGCTCACGTCACGATCTCATGGTTCATGGGACAGAGCCCCAAATAGGGCTCCATGCTGACAGCACAGAGCCTGCTTGGGATTCTCTCTCTCCCTCTCCCTGACTCACGTTCTGTCTCTCTCAAAATAAACAAACTTAAAAAAAAAAAAAAAGAAAAGAAATGCAGGACTGCAGTTAGTGATTCTTTCAATTGTACTTCTAACTCGATTAAAAGGTCTCTGTAAGTTCTGACCAAGGTCTCATGTTGCCACACTGGCATGACTATTCTCCATCTCCTTCTTTGGAGAAGTTCCTTTAAAGAAGAGAATAGAAAGAAGGGAAGGGAATCTTTTGAGTTTTACATATATAGGACAGCTCCTTCAGAACACCAAAGTCAGGGAGAGCACATCTAGTGGCTCATTCCTCTCCTCCAAGTCTTACCTCTGTCTCTGTTGAGCCCCACCCAGAAGTACCTGGTGGCCAGTATGGCGAAGGGGACATCAGGCTCACTAACAGTAAGAGTTGGAACAAAGGGGTTTTTTGTTACAATTTGGTAGCTACAGTTTGAGGATGGATTTAAATTATCACTCGAAGTTATTCCTGCTGTGTTTTTAATCTGTTCCCATTTCCATCACAAAGAAACACGCGCTACATAAAAGTGTCTCCAGAATATAGAGATGATTTATTTCCAGTCTCCTTTTTCTGAGGCAAGATCAAAACATACATTGTTTTCTTACACGTGTTTGTGATTGCTACTTTAATGAATGTACCCATAAGAAAACCACCATTATAAACCCGCTTTGCTTTAACATATTTCCCAATCACTTAAATCAAGATGAATATTTTGTACTAAGAGAAACATGTGGAAATCAATTAAAGCTACTAGGGCTCTCAACAATTTAGAGGAACATTTTCACCACTGAAGCCTCAAGGCAAATGGTACAGGATCTGGCAGGATTTCCCGGGCCCCGTCGAGTCTCCCCAGCTCTCTACTGCATCTTTTAAGTGCACACTAAACCTAGCAAGAGCGTGTCAGATGCTTCTCGGGGATCCACTCACCACCACACTCCCTCCTCAGGCATCCATCCCTTAACTCCCTAAGGTGAGCCCGAGCACCACGCGTGAGTGAAATGGCCAGGCCGGCACCCTCCCCACCACACTGTCACTGAACGGCTGGAGGTGGACAGCTGGCCCACATTGGCCAATGACCTTCTCATCCCAGAAAACACAACACTGACCCTGAGACACACCCAGCCAGTCTCTGCGGATGTCCAGGGCTGCAAAATCGAAGTGCACAAACTGTGGGGATGTCACAATGTGTCACATGATGAAGCAGCAGAGAAGTGAGGAATGAAGCAGATGAACAGAGACAGGCAACAACAAGAGATAGAGGATCCTTAGGGCTTCTAGTGACCCAGATGCACGCTGACACTTGTTCGTGAAATTCTTTCTAGTTTTGGCTAACTCAGGTTGGTTTCTGCTACCTACAACCCCAAAGTCCTATCTACCATAAAGGGGAGGATAAACCCGCAAAAACGTGTCATCTTACCATACGCAGAAATGTTTACGTTGCCCAAGCACGATACCTGCAGGTTAAGCAAACAGTAAGCCAGCCTACACACAGGTTACCTACTTACTCAATCCATTTAGACCATGCTCAGTAACAAATCCTACTGGAAATCGGAGGCATTTCCTATTGGAAATAGGGTACCAACGAGACAAGTTTCTAATTAGGTTAAGCTACATGGCGTTATGAATACTGAATGAATGACCAAGTACTAGAGCTACAGTGATGAGTATCAGTTTCCTTGTCTTCAGATCACTCCATTTAAAAGCAAAGAAAGGCGGGGCACCTGGGTGGCGCAGTCGGTTAAGCGTCCGACTTCAGCCAGGTCACGATCTCGCGGTCCGTGAGTTCGAGCCCCGCGTCAGGCTCTGGGGCCTGGAGCCTGTTTCAGATTCTGTGTCTCCCGCTCTCTCTGCCCCTCCCCCGTTCATGCTCTGTCTCTCTCTGTCGCAAAAATAAATAAAAAACGTTGAAAAAAAAATTTAAAAAAAAAAAAGCAAAGAAAGGCATAAAAACTAGTGTGATAAGGTATGTAAACAACAAGATGCACTAAGGCACAAAGCACGTGGGAAGAAGCATGAGGGAAAGTTGCATGGAGGATACAATGCTTGAATGGCCTTTTTTGTTTGTTAAAATTTATTTTATTTGAGAGAGAAAGAGAACATGAGTGGGAAGAAGGGCAGGGAAGAGAGAGAGGGAGAGAGAGAATCCCAAGCAGGCTCTGTACTGTCAGCACAGCACCCAATGCGGGGCTCGAACCCACGAGCTGTGAGAGCATGACCTGAGCTGAAACCAAGAGTCAGACACTTAACTGAGCCACGCAGGAGCCCCAATGCTTGAACGGCCTTGAAATGTGAACAACACTACAGGGGGAAGGTGGGGCAATACTATATACAAGGACAAGGAGTATAGGCAGTTCATTACTGTGAAAGCAAAGAGTTCAAGGAAAGAGAAGCAGTGGGGCGGTGGGGGGGGGGGGGGGCAGGTAAAAGGCAGGGGCCAGGTTACACAAGAGCCTGGCACTCCATAAGGGGCATGGCTCTTTACCCTAAGGGGAATGGGGAGCTGGTAAGTTTAAGCAAAGGACTAACACAATTGGATATAAAGTCATCACTAGGGCAGCACAGCGCAGGATGGACAGCCAGACTGGACTCAAGATGACCAGATGGCAGAAGAAGCCTACCCATATGGGAAGTGGAACGGGTCACATAGTGGCCCCCAAGTCAATGGGACCATGTCCCAGACCTTTGTAAAAAGGGTCTTTGCAGATGTAGTTAAAGCCCTGGAGATGAAATCATCCTAGGCCACTGGAGGGCCCTAAACCCAAGAACAAGCATTTTCATAAAGGGACACACAGGAGAAGAGACAGAGAGGACCATGGGAACATGAAGGCAGAGACTGGGGCTAGACCCTCACAAACCAAGAAATGCCTGGAGCCTCCAGGAAGCAGGAAGAAGCAAGGAAAGATCCTGCCCCCCACCCCCACCCCCTGGGCTCCTGGAGGCAGTATGGCCTTGCCTGCACCATGACTCCAGACTTGAGGCCTCCAGAACTGGGAGAATAAATTCTGCCCCCTTGAGCCACCATGTTGGTCGGAATTCGTCCTGATAGCCACGGGAAACTTTAACGGCCTAAACCCAAGCAGCAAGGAAAGGAACTGGAGGATTAGACAAAGCTTGCAGAGCGTTGTTTTCAGTGCTAAGTCAGCATGAGAATCACCAGGGAAGCTTTACGAACCTATGCACACCTAGGTCTCAAGAGATGCTGAGTCGGCAGTTCTGGTACAGGGCTCCAGGTGTGCACACTGTCAAAGTTCCACAGGGGACGTGCACTTGCAGCCACAGTTGAGCTCCTCGGTTCTGAAGACAAGTATCAATAGTATTTGGAGACCCATTTGGCTGCACCGAGGGAGGGACAGAGAAAGGTAATGGCATACAGGCTTCTGGCCTAGGCCAGGGGGATGGCATTATTAGGAAGACAAAAGGAATTACAGGGGTATCCCGGGAAAGACATGAAGGAGGCAAGAGAAGTTACAGTGTTTAATCAGTTAAAAGTCCAGTTCATAGAACAGAAATGTACTTCCATGATCTGGAACAGACTGGGTCATTGGTGACCTCACCCATCTTCAGAGTAAACAAGTAACACAAGCCAGCCCCTAGACCCTGGGTCTCCCTCTGAGCCTCCCCTCCCATACCACCTTCTCTTCACAGCCAAGAGAGCTTCTCGCCCACTGCCCTGCTTCTAGTGCTCATAGACTCTTCAATCCACTATCATCTGATTTTTGCCCCAAATCTAAAAGTACATTTGGGGATACCTGGGTGGCTCAGTCGGTTAAGTGTCCAACTCTTGGCTTCGACTCAGGTCATGATCTCACAGTTTGTGAGTTTGAGCCCTGCATCCGGCTCTGTGCTGACAGTGTGGAGCCTGCTTGGGATTCTCTGTCTCCCTCTCTCTCTCTGTCCCTCCCCCCACGCTCTCGCACATGTCCTTTCTCTCAAATAAACATAAAAAAATAAAAGTACGTTTGGTCATGTGTCACGCCACCACCCTACTCAACCCCCACCCCACTCCAAAAGTCTCCCACTGGCTCTTGTATCAGAGTGGCAGATCAGAGATGAACACAGATGCCCATGACTTCTCCCAGTGAGAGGTGAGTCTAGTTCCCCCCTCCCTACACCTGCGCTGGCCTGCGCTGGTAAGGGACCTGCTTCCCAATAGGATGTAGAGGAAGTGATGTTCTGAGATTTCCCAAGCCAGGTCTGAAAGAGCCTCGCAGCTTCTGCCTGGGTCTTTTGTGAGCCTTGAGCCGCCATGGAAGAGACCTGGGACCACCATGCTGGGGAGGCCACACGTAGGGGCTCCAGTCAGCAGTCTCAGCAGAGCCCAGCCTTCCAACCACCCAGTTAAGGCGCCAGTCACATGAATGAAGCAGCCTTGGACCTTCCAGACCAGACCATCCCTCAGCTGACGATCACCAAAGGGTACCAAATGGGGCAGAAAAACTGCCCAGCTGAGCACTGCCTAAATTCCTGACCCACAGAACGGTGCAATAAATAAGATAGTTGTTGTATCAAGCCAGTGAGTTGGGGGTAGTTGGTTACACTAGAACAAGCCCCAGTACTCCCTTCTCCCTCC
The DNA here is from genome assembly GCF_024362965.1 of Panthera pardus. Lineage (NCBI taxonomy): Eukaryota > Metazoa > Chordata > Mammalia > Carnivora > Felidae > Panthera > Panthera pardus. Next base: position 95,542,408 of record NW_026526810.1, on the reverse strand, counting down.
TCACAGCCTCTCCTTCATCCCCTCATCTGTCAAGCACGGTCACCTCCTCCTGAACACCATCACATAATCTTCCCCTCCTACTTCCTGACTCCCCATCCAGACCAGGGAACATCAAGTCCGTCCCCACCACCTGGCACACTGCACAGGGCTCACAGGCACTGAAACCCACCCAGGGTTACTACATGACAAGACACGACCATCTTCTGTGTAATGGAGTAGAGCTAAAGACGTGATTCTGCCTACAAAGGCAAAAGGCTTCTTTCCAAGAAAGAAGGGCAGAATATCCCCTGGCCTGGCAAGCTCTTCAGCCAGTCAGTTTGTAGAAAGAATATTTCCAAGTGCTGCTGACACACCTGTTTTAGCTGCTTAACAGGGATATTTTGATTCAAATCCACAAGTTGCTTTTCAAGCTTCCCATTAAAAAAAAAAAATTCTGGAGACTTTAAAAACATCCACTTATTTAGTAAGCATGTGATGAAATCTTAACTCTTCACATACGCAGAGCAAATAGTTGGTGTTAACAGTAAAAGTATTTGGATGCTGTGAAGGACAATGAAAACCCTGTTTAAGAAGCCTCACAAATTGAGGGTTTTCCCTGGATTAAGATTCAGAGTTCGAATATTTTCCGTAGTAAGTGCACAGCAAATGCTTTGTGCCAAGAAACTCAGTGAGGGAGGTGTTATCACTCCCAGTGGACAGAATGGCTGAAACACAAACTTGCACAGCTAGGAAAGGACAGTCTGAACCTGAATCCACACCTACTTTTGTCTGACTCCAAGCGTCATTCCTTCCAGTAGACACCGACAATTTTTAAATTCAAGGCATTTCTTGGCACACAACACAAAGATGCAGTCTTAAGATGCCTACCACCTAAAAATGCATTCGTCAAAAAGAATTTTCTATGGGAAATGGCAAGAGACGTGTGCTAGAGGCTACCAGTTACATTTTGGAGGCATCACGTTTGATCTCGACCAGCCTGAGCTCAGAGCAGCGTCCACGTGGAAACAGGGAAGAAGATGTGTGGTACACAAGTGGAGGCATCATCAGCATTACAGAACCACATTCCAGAAGCAGCACGGCTTCCCACTGCAGCCTGAACGCTCTGCCCTCTCTCGAAAGCAACATTTCTGTCACTTGCACAGATCAATCACAAGCACCTACTACAACCAAAGGAGGCTGTACAACGCAGATGAACACGTCAGTGACCCCACAGGTGAGAGACGTGAAGGCAGGGCACACAGTCTGATAAACTCTTACACTGTGGCACCTGCTTCGACAGAGCACACACTAACTCACCATGAGAGTGAATGCACCAGTGGAACTGTAAGAAAATGCACATAAACCAATTAAATGCCTGACACCAGCCTGACATTATTAGGGCCTCGCTCATTATTTCATCTGTCATAACGCATCTGGATTTGCCTTGCCCGAATGAACTTTATATATAAAGCCCTGGGACCCAACAGCGTTTATTTCTCTGTGCCTAACAAATACCGTAGGGTTACATAAATAGATGTTCATTTCTAGCCAGAGAACTAATTATGACAGCACTGGAACAGTGTATCCCCTCTGGTGATAACCTGCTGCTTTTTAAACATCAGTTCATTCAGAAAATCTTCCTGGGCTTGGCCTTAAAATGAGAATTTTCAACACCCCACTTCTGGCTGGAAAGGGTCTTTGCCTCAAGAAGCTACTTAACATTCAATCAGTATGAAACGAATATGTTCACTCAAGAATGCATCCCGGGTAGTACCTGGGGGAGGGACGGCGGGAGGGGGAGTCAGGCCTCAGGGCCAGAGCCTAAGGGGCTAAGAGTACTAACCTTAAGGTACTTGCCTCTTAACAGAGTCAGGCAAAGGCAGACAAGGTAACAGAATTGGAAAATAATACTGACAAACGCTGCTGAAATTGAGTTAGAAAACAATGGGAAAAAATGAATCCAAACATTAAGTTTTGAACCTGGACAATGACAGGTCTTGCCACGCCCTACACATGGGATGGGACTCATGGAACCTTTAACGGTTGTCTGCTATAGCTGACCTGTGTGATGGCACAGGTTCATCTTCCATTTTTCTTACACCGTTTTGGTGGATGCTTTTGAGAAGTTTCCTTTTTAATGTTTTAATTTTTTTTAATGTTTATTTTTGAGAGAGAGCCGAGCAGGAGAGGTGCAGAGAGAGAGGGAGACACAGAATCTGAAGCAGACTCCAGCCTCTCAGCGGTCAGCACAGAGCCCTAAGCAGGACTTGAACTCATGAACCATGAGATCGTGACCTGAGCCGAGGTCAGATGCTTCACCAACTAAGCCACCCAGGCGCCCTGAGAAGTTTCCTTTTCATATGCACAAGCCTCTTCAACTCCACGTGGTCCCTTCAAACTGAGGAGGGGCTCAATGAAACAGTCACCACATTAGTGTGGACACAGTGATGGGGGTGCAGGGATCACCAGCAATTCCAGCTGCAACCCTTTTCCCATCCTGTGCTGTGAACTTACTGAAGATGGGCCTGTTCCTTCAGCTACGAAGACAGCAACACAAAATTACAAATTTTAAAAAGATTCCTAAGCCTCTTTCAAGCGTTTCAAGTACATAAGGGCACAGAAAGCATTACACCCAACTAAAATACCGTCCTCTTGTCTAAGGAGGGTGACTGTTTCAGCCATTACTGACACGACTGTCTTTTATGGCTGCCACACTTCCAAAAGCCTCCCAAATCTTCGCGACAGCTATATTTTCAGAGGTTGCCTTTTCTTATCTGGAGGTGTTTTAGCTTCCGCATACCAAAATATTTCCCAAAGTGAAATATTAAAAAGTTTTTTATAACAGGAACACAATACTACCCCCACACCAGGAGGTTTTTAGGCTGTTCTTCCTGGGTTTGTACACCCACACGCCCCTTGCAGCAAGAAGTACGGGGACGGCCATCCTGGCCCTGCATCTAATCCCACAGGGGACTTTGCACAAGTCCTGGAACTTCTCAGAACCTCACTTTCCTTCCCCATAATGTAGGAAGGCAGAACATTCTATGGTTTGGATTCTACTGCAGCGTGCTAGGAGAGGAGCTCAGGAGAGGCATGGCCCCAGCCTCCCTGTGCCATCGCTCTTTCTTGCATCCATCCCATTCCTGTGGACTCTAGAGGGTCACCCCTCCCTATGTGCTTCCTCCTGCAACCAGGCCGTTCAAAAGCAACCAACGTGCACAGCAAATCCAGTCTACCTAAAAAATAATGTTCTTTTCATAAACCATTCCTTTATCATCTCATACTCAGCCATTTGCTCCTTTGAGGTATTTCTCCTCCCTTTTTCATCAAATTGGTTAAATCCACAAGTTGTATTTCTTTTTGTTTTTGTTTTTGTTTTTTTTTTACTGTATTGAATCTTTGTTAAGTATTGCTGGGGGGCCAACAGCAGAACATTTTTCACTGAATAAAGATACGCAAAATGTTGGGAATAGGGAAAACTTGTTACTCTTACAAGATCTAAGACTACTTCTTTTATTCGGTCATGGCTCCAACAGTCCAAACACCTCCAATTAAATATGTATTAATCTTACTGCTTTACAGAGAATCAACTGTTTAACTTATAGGTGAGAATTAAAGTATTACTCTTCAGTGATTTGATCCCTAACAGAGAAAAGATCACAAAGAGGGAAAAAAAAAAGTGTGGCAAAAAACGGATTTGATATAGTACAATTTGAGATATAGTACAATTTGAGAACCAGGTAAAGATTCATCTTATTCTTGAATGAGTACCATCTTACACTCTACACCCCTTTACGTATTTCGCCATTTTGGAAAAACAGATTAAATCCCAAACGTTCATTCTTCGTCACTTTAACATTTGCTTATTTTAGCCTCTCGTCACCTAAATTAAGATGATCAGGTGCATAAATTGTACATGGTAGACATGAAAGAAGACACACCCTCAGCCATGACTTTATAGCTCCAGTTAACTGTCTTGCCCTGGACGTGGGGTTGGGCCATGTGACTTGCTTTGGCCAATGAATGTTAACAAATGTGATGCAAACAGGGGCTTGAGATGTGCTTGGTACTTGAGATTATCTTCTGGCATCTCTGACATGGCCATAGGAAGACTATGTCCCAGCCAGCCTGCCAAGGAGAAGGAGAGACACTTGGAGGAGATCCAAACCACATATATGCAGCATGAAGCAAAGCCACTCCATCACTGCCTAAAGCACAGCCATCTCAACCAACCCACGGATTCATGACAATAAATGATTATTGTTTTAAAAGGCACAGAGTTTGGGGATGACCTGTTACGCAGCATTATATGGCAAAAATGAAATGATGTTCTGAATTTCAAAAGCAAATTAAGTGGCTCCCTCAGTACCTAAAGACTTTGGGCTAAAGACACATAAACCATCAAATATATGCCCAAAGTTTTATATATAAAGACTCTCTCATTCTGAAGGAAGATAAGAATTCCAAATGTGTCCCTTTTTAAATTAAGAAAAAAAAATTTTTTTAATGTATACTTTTTAATGAGGGGAATGAAATATCAAATTCTAGGTCTTCAATAAATTATGTCAATCAAAAGCTGTGGTCCCTCAAGTCAGCTACATGCGTATATAAAGATCTTAGTCTCTAAAATTCAAATTTAGACATAAAAGAATTAGGATAAAATTACTATCTGGCAGAGCACTGATTCTTTTCAATCTGTTCATATACAACTTCCACCATAGTAAGAGCCCTCTAAAAAGTGAACATCTCAAACGTTGCCTAAAAAGGGAGCATCTGAAACTAGCATTGGGCCCATCATCTAACATGTACTAAAGCTATGGGCATTTCAACTAAAGAACTTGACGTACAAAGAGTTTATAACCGGTCCAAAGAATTAAAGCCAGAAACTGAAACTAGCATTGCAATCTTTTCTGTATAATAAATACAGATAAATAAGTTCTAACTATTCTTAATAACTAAAATAATTACTTACAATCTCTTTTCCTTTTTTAAAATTTTGCGAAGAATCACACTAATCTATCCTTTACTAATGTATCCTAAACAAATGTTTACCGTAAACCTTTAGCAAACGCACCTGAATTTAGAAATTCTTAGAAATATAGGCGTGTCAGAGCAAGACACCTAACTTTTGAAACCTTGCTGGCCAATGCCTTGATGATTTAAAAGATACATAATTGCTATTGTGTGAAACAACTAAATTGAAGAGGATTATACAATATACTCACTCGAATCAATTACCCATGACAGAATGAGGGGAATGAACGGTTTACACCAAATATAAATACTTTAATGGGCTGCAAAACATAAACCCAATGGTGGCTTTACCTCATGCATATTGAGACTACATGAAGAACCTTTCACATAACTTTTTTAAAAGATTCTTTTATTTCTAGAACACCTGAATATAAGAGTTGCAATACAAGATTGGAAAATATTAGTATATAAAATCAAGTTTATTTCAAGAAAATGAAAGCACTGCCTAAAGTCACATTTTTGAAAAGCAGTAGTAGGTGGATCAGGTCAGTTACACAAAAGGACTTCTGAGCAGCTGTGGTGAATGATTTTATAACAACCAACCTTCAATGCTATAGAAGATGATCTAGAAGTTAGTTTTGGTTTGGCATATTAGCCCATCAACTACAAAAGGAAAAACTTCACATTCACCAGGAAAATATATTAACTTGTCAATTACCACAAATACGATGTTTTAAGTGGATACTAGGAGTCAGTCAACGCTCAGGTACATAATCTGAATACAGGGAGTATCTTATCAAGAATTCAGAAATTAGAACTTCAAGGTTTCCATCCCAAATCTCCCAACTTACAAATTCTTAAAATCTAAGATTTCTTAGGATATTTCTAGCCATATTAGAGAGGCACAGTTTGAGAGCTACAAGTGACCTCCGATATATCCTGACTCATTGTACAGATCTGCATTATCCACTATAGCACCATTAGCCGCATACAGCTATTTACATTTTAACCGGACGTAAAAATTCAGTTCTTCATGCTAGCCACATTTCAAGTGCTCAACAGCCAGATGTGGCCGGTGTCCACCCTACTGGGCAGCAGGGCTTTGGAACCTTTCCATCATCACATAAGCTTCGACTGGACAGTGTTGGAATAGATGTTCAAGTCAAATCAAGAAGCATCTTTGAGGCACTTAGCTAGGTTGGTAGTAGGTTCCTGAATCTTCGTTCAAATTCTGCCTTTAGGATTTCTAGAATTTAAGTTTTGGACATTGTTTCTAAAAGAGTTCCTCAGAATAGTGCCAAGGTCTTCCAGACTCCATCTTCCTGCTTGAAGAAGAGGTGTTTCTATCTGGTAATTAAGAAAATGTCCTACTGCCTTTGAGGGAAAGCAAAGTTTCTGGCATCAAAAAAAGTGTATTTTGCTTGAGGCCTAAGCATTTTCTCTAGGGACACATTTTGGAATATGCAATGGAAGTTCTCACGAAGTGTGATTCACTTACAAAAATTCACTGTATAAACAACTTCCAAATTCAGACTTCATATAGATACCGAAAAGGCATTTGATAAGTTTATTACAGATTGATGTTTTTAAGAGCCACAAAGAACATTTCCTTCCCACAATTATTTAAAAGTAAAACAGTAAAAGCATTTGTATTAAAAATCAGAAATAAAATAAGGATGATTATTACCATCTTTACTAAATACTGTTCTAAAAATCCTTGCCTAACTAAAAACTTGAATTGAGTATTAACTGTAGGAAAAGATATACAACTTAAGTGGTATTGCTGTAGTAATTAAAACAGATTACTTGAGAACAAAACCCACAAACCAATGGAACCAAAGAAATATTCCAGAAATAGAATCTTGACTATATAAGAAAGTAATAGAAGATGAAGAAAGGTCTGTAAGTCAATGGGAAAAGTTGGATTATTCAGTGAATTGTGTACGGAAACCGACTACTTTAAAAGGAGAAAAAAAAAAAAAGTGTTGCGCTACATGTTCCCCTCCACCACAAAATTCTGAAATACTCAACAAATAAATGAACAATAGTCATAAAACTAAAGAAATCAAAGCTGATCACTGGTTCAAGGATACGAAAAATAATGTTCTACATACAGTGGAAAAAATTACAAAGAAAAGGACAAGTACACTTAAATATGTAAAAATCTGAAATTCTGCACAACAATTATAAGAATACACATCCAAAGCTAGAAAAAAATATTGGCAATAATATGACAGAAACTTAATACCTTTACTAGGTAAATGTTTTTAGAAGGAAAAAACAGACATTCCCCTAGATACATAATAGAAAAATAAAGAACATGAATAGAAACTTCAGAGAAACAAACAATGGCTAATGAACACTTTTTAAATGTTCAATCTCATCAGTAATCAAAGAAATGCAAATTAAAATTATTATCTGCTGGGGCGCCTGGGTGGCTTAGTTGGTTAAGTGTCTGACTTCAGCTCAGGTCATGATCTCACTGTTTGTGAGTTCAAGTCCCATGTTGGGCTCTGTGCTGACAGCTCAGAGCCTGGAGCCTGCTTCAGATTCTGTGTCTCCCTCTCTCTCTGTCCCCACCCCCCGCCCTCCCCTGCTCACCTCTGTCTCTCCCTCTCTCTCAAAAATAGACATTAAAAAATTTTTTAAATAAAATTATTTGCCAGTAAAATTACCAAACTGTTGAAATGACCTCTTGTCACTAATACACCTCTGGTGAGAAGGTTAATTGGTATAATTTCTCTGTAAAATAACTTAATGTGTATCAACATGCTTACAAAAGTACTCATGTTCTTTGACCTAGTAATTCTATTTTGAAAGATCTATTCTCTGAACATAATTTTGAAATGCGAGTTTTATGCACAAAGATGTTAATTATGTCATTATTTATAATGGCAAAAACTGCAAGTAACCTAAATATTCAATCATGGATTAAGTAGATCCTATAATTCTACATGATGAAATTGTATTTACCACAAATTAATAGTGATGAAAAAGGATTATAAAAACCAGAATACAAAATGTACATATGGTATCTTTAATATGTTCAGTTACTTAATATTCCTAGAAAAAAATGAAATATACCAATACATTAAATGATTACTGCTAGACAATTATATATTTTTTATACTTTTATATACCTCCCAAAGGGCTATGAATAAATATGAACATATTTTTTTAAATCAGAATGAAACGTTTTAAAAAGCATATAGTAAATAGGGTAGCCTCATATTATTTGATACAGTATTGATAAACTTAGATCTGAAACAAGACCCATAAATTTCAAAAAAATAAATAGACAATTATATATTTTTTATACTTTTATATACCTCCCAAAGGGCTATGAATAAATATGAACATATTTTTTTAAATCAGAATGAAACGTTTTAAAAAGCATATAGTAAATAGGGTAGCCTCATATTATTTGATACAGTATTGATAAACTTAGATCTGAAACAAGACCCATAAATTTCAAAAAAATAAAAAAATAAATCAACCCTGAAGATGGGAAGATTTAAATTTATACTCAGTAGAAGGCCACAAGGTATCTTAAATTGTTACAGTGGTCACATTCACAAATACCACGTGTTCATGGATTATCTCTAGCACACAAATTGGACTTGGTTCTTCCACAGCTGGGCAAGTGGTTACTCTACAAAAAAACCCTTTGCACCTATCATTCTCATATTTAAGTTAAGAAAATCTCAAGTTCAGGGCTCCTGGGTAGCTCCATTGGTTGATTCCGACCTCGGCTCAGGTTACATCATGGGTTCGAGCCCCTCATCGGGCTCTGTGCTGACAGCTCAGAGCCTGGAACCTGCTTCAGATTTTGTGTCTCCCTCTCTCTGCTCCTCCCCTGCATGTGTGCCCTCTCTCAAAATTAAACATTAAAAAAAAAAAAATTTTTTTTTTAATTCTCAAGTTCTCTACTTCTATACATACTTAATTCTTTTATGTAGAATCTTAATCAAATTTTTGCCTTTCATAAATTACTATTAGAGCATAAAAATGGCCTCTAGGGCCTAAGACATAGGCCTTTGAAAATTTTAAATCTGAAGTCTGCTCCTGGATTAACTCTTAGAAGAATAGAATTCTCAGCAACACTAATCAGGCAACACTTTTCCTGTCTCTCACCTGTGACCATTTTCCTGATACTTTCTCTGCAGATGAACAGGGAAATGGGCTTAATAATTACACCCTGACAGATAACAAGTAAGAGCAGGAACTGCAGGCAACTCATGGAATCAGAGCCTGGTGTGTATATTATATTAAACTTGGAGGTTGATCAGGAATTTTCCTCCTGCCAAAACCAGTATATACAGAACCCAGTCTTCCATGATAGTTACAGCAGCACTACTTAAGCCAAGAAATCCAAAAGTTCATTTCCAAGTTTGTCAAGCAAACCAAAGAAAGTCAGGCAGGCTCCTCTGCTGCCATCCTTCTCACAGCCTTTAATATGCTACTATGCCCTGCGAATCTCCATGTGGCACACACAGCAAGTGGTATTTCCCAAGATCACTTAGCCTCGAGTCCCACTGTCATGGCACACACGTAACTGTTTCCAGAACCGTGCTCTCAAGTTCGGGAGCTGCCAAGGTCGGTGTGTAGACACCCCATGCTGCTCACGGTTACCACAAACACATGAGAAGGCCGGGAGAGAAGAGTGGGAGTTCCAAGTAGCCACATTGCATATTAGCTTTCCCAATTAATACACAGTTTCTAATTGACATCAATTATAAATCTGTTTCAATATAGGAAACATCCCTTTATAGCCATCATTTTACTACCATAAAGGAAGAATGAATGCTCCAATTAGAAGTTAATATGGTCACAAATGCAACGTTTCCTTTTAACTTACTTTCTTGGTATATTAATGACAAGCTACAGTAAAAAGAGGAGCTAGAAATGAAAAATGGAGGTCAAAAACCACAAACATGGTCATCAACCTTTCTCGTACTGACCCAAGGGAGGCCTAAGCAAGACCTGTACAGGGCAAGAGCCTACAAGTTCCTGGGACCTACAGTAATGACAACAATGCTCTGGCTTCCCAGAAACCTCCTGTAAGGAGGTCGGTGCGGAAGCCCCAAGCCTCAGTCTCTGGTTTTCCTCCCATGGAGGACACCGGGCGGGTCCCTCCATACTCATCTCCCTCCCTACTCATCTCCCTCCCTCCTTTTAGTGAGATCATCACAATCATGGTCATGTACACAATGCTTCCTTTGTGCCAGGTGCTGTCCAAGGTGCTACATAGACTAACTCAAGGTAATCCTCACCACAACCCTGTGATGTGGGTGCTCCTATTACCCCCATTTCTTAATGTTTATTTAGAGAGAGAGATTGAAAGAGAGAGAGAGAGATTGAAAGAGAGAGAGAGAGAGAGAGAGAGAACATATGTGGGGGAAAGGCAGAGACAGAGAATCCCAAGGAGGCTCCCACAAACCATGAGAGCATGACCTTAGCTGAAATCAAGAGTCAAATGCCTAACCGACTGAGCCGACTGAGCCAACCAGCGCCCCTACCCTCATTTTAAAGACACACACACACAAAAAAAAGTCACAGAGAGGCTAAGCAACTTCCCCAAAGTCTCAGTGTCATTCAGTGGCAAAGCTAGAACCCCTTGGTTTCCCTTGCTGCTGGTTGTGGTTATGTGACTGTTTGGGACAGCAAAATAGGACCATAAGCAATGCAAACAATCTCTGGCTCCTCTCCTTACAGTGGAGACCACTCTCCCCGACCTTTCTCTTCCCTGAGGGCTGGAACATGGCCAGAAAATAGGACAGCCTGTACAATGTGAGACCAAGTCTTTGAGTAATAAAAGAAAAGGGACCTGGCCTCCTAAAGGCCCCTAGGAAGTACACTCATCATGGACAGCTCAATGGTAGGCTATTTCAAGAGAGAGGAAATAGCTATTAGATTTCCAGCTCTGTTATTTTAGGTATATAGTAAAATCTTGGATTGCAAGTATCTTGTTCTGCAAGTGTTCTGCAAGACAAGCAAACATTTCTAATAAACTGTAACTTGATAAACATGCAATGTCTTGCAATACGAGTAGCACGTGATGCCAAACATCACCTGATCATAACTGAGCCAATGGTTCCCTCTCTCACTGTGGACTGTGGGTGACCATCAATGTAATGTCACATTTCTGCAAAATCCTCAGAAGGAGGCAAAAGTAAGTGTCACTGGATAAGTTCCTTGTTAAAGCTGCATGAAAAAAAAAAAAAAAAAGATTCCACTGAGCCAATAGATAGCAGTGATTCATTAGTGACAGTCAAAGTCATCCTACACAATAACCCTCCCCTCTCTGTCTCCCTCACGCCAGCCACGAAGGTTTTCAAAGTAAGTGCAGGTTAATTTTTAATATTTTGTATTTTATTACTTTGTATTACAGTAATTATTAATTATTAATTGCTACTTATTTAATATGAATATTTTGGGGTTGTGGAATGAATCATCTGCGTTTCCATTATTTCCAATAGGGAAAGTTGCTTTGACATACAAGTGCTTTGGATTATAAGCATGTTTTCGGAATGAATAATGCTCACAAACCAAGGTTTTACTGTGTTTTGGAGTATCTTTAAGAGGAACTTTATTTTGCTTTTAGCCCAAAATTTGTTCCACTTTCTTAAATAAGCTCTACTAGTAATTTTTTTCTCAATAACTTGGTTCTCAGCTTTGATCCAGATAATAGCTATAACTCATTAAACACTTACTTGACTCTATTCTAAGCACCTTACATGTATCAACTCATTTAATCTCCTTCACAAGACTGAAGGGGCATGGGGCTTGTTAATGTTCTCATCCCATACATGAGAAACTGAGGCACTGGTTAGGCAGCCTGCACGCCATCACAGAGCTGGGGTGAAAATCCAAACACTCTGATTAAGTCCTGGCTGAACAGGTACATTCCATTGGTTGAGGTAAGGTCAAGTTCATGCGACATGTTTAGCAAGTGCAGTCCCCTGAGACAGATACACCATTTACAAAACAGTGCTGTTCTGAAACAGGTCTGTGTCCAGTGCTAAGGGAGTGCCAAGGACGGAGCACCTGGGTCAGTTAAGCATGGGGTAAATAGGAACACCGAACAAAAAGGTTCACAGAGAAGGAAACCGTAGAGCAATGCATAGGATAGGAAGTGCAAAGGCCCCCGGTAAACAGAAGAAGAGGGCAGGGAGAGACAGAAGGGACTGTATATGCAGAGGCTATGTGCCCCTGAGCTCCTGCAGCTTCTGAGTTACCGAGACGCTTCAAAGAGGCCGCACACCCCACATTGCGGGTGTGGGCTGCAACACCACCGGAGCCTCTAGCCAGCAGCACCCAATTTACCTTCAATCTCATTTCACCTTTTCTTTCTAAGCTCCAGCTGTAAATGCGACAGAGGTGTTGGCACCTCTCATTTTCTTAAGTCCTTAATGTCCAAAAGGTAATCTCATTTCACCTCCTTTAACTTCAGTCTTACCTGTCAAGTCTGAAGCAACCTTTGGGATCTCCACTGCTGCCAAGAGTCCACTCTGCTTTTTTAGACAGAAGGTGGCCGGCCAGCCACTGCTGGAAGGCAGCCACAAGGGAGGCCAGGCCTCTGTGACGAGTCTTCAAGTTAAATTTGGCTTCCTTACCTTGTGTACCCAGTGTCCGTATCAAGTCTTTTCAAACAACACAAGTAAGTCTTTTCCCTTTCCTACCGGACAGCCTTTTAGATATTTAGAATTGTGGAAATAAGAGATCGTAAAAGACTTTTCCAGGTATTGTAAATACCTTGAAATACATAAAGATATTTAGACTTTCTTATTGATGTAAAATCTTTACTCCCAAAATTCATTAATAAACATGCCACTGAACGAGCAGACCTATGCCGGCCGACTCCATCTTGTTCTGTGTCCTCCATCTTGAGTGACTATGTCCCCGACATGGCCCCATTTCCGGGAAAACCGCAGAAACCTCTAGACCATGCCTCCTCCCCTTGAGTAACCTCCCGCTCACCCGTTCAAACTTCCCGATCAAAACACGCCCGGCAACCTGCATAACGGGACTCCGGCCCTTCCCCGGCCAATCGGCGGAGGCCACGACCCTTCCCCGGCCAATCGGCGGAGGCCACGACCCTTCCCCGGCCAATCGGCGGAGGCCACGACCCTTCCCCGGCCAATCGGCGGAGGCCACGACCCTTCCCCGGCCAATCGGCGGAGGCCACGACCCTTCCCCGGCCAATCGGCGGAGGCCACGACCCTTCCCCGGCCAATCGGCGGAGGCCACGACCCTTCCCCGGCCAATCGGCGGAGGCCACGACCCTTCCCCGGCCAATCGGCGGAGGCCACGACCCTTCCCCGGCCAATCGGCGGAGGCCACGACCCTTCCCCGGCCAATCGGCGGAGGCCACGACCCTTCCCCGGCCAATCGGCGGAGGCCACGACCCTTCCCCGGCCAATCGGCGGAGGCCACGACCCTTCCCCGGCCAATCGGCGGAGGCCACGACCCTTCCCCGGCCAATCGGCGGAGGCCACGACCCTTCCCCGGCCAATCGGCGGAGGCCACGACCCTTCCCCGGCCAATCGGCGGAGGCCACGACCCTTCCCCGGCCAATCGGCGGAGGCCACGACCCTTCCCCGGCCAATCGGCGGAGGCCACGACCCTTCCCCGGCCAATCGGCGGAGGCCACGACCCTTCCCCGGCCAATCGGCGGAGGCCACGACCCTTCCCCGGCCAATCGGCGGAGGCCACGACCCTTCCCCGGCCAATCGGCGGAGGCCACGACCCTTCCCCGGCCAATCGGCGGAGGCCACGACCCTTCCCCGGCCAATCGGCGGAGGCCACGACCCTTCCCCGGCCAATCGGCGGAGGCCACGACCCTTCCCCGGCCAATCGGCGGAGGCCACGACCCTTCCCCGGCCAATCGGCGGAGGCCACGACCCTTCCCCGGCCAATCGGCGGAGGCCACGACCCTTCCCCGGCCAATCGGCGGAGGCCACGACCCTTCCCCGGCCAATCGGCGGAGGCCACGACCCTTCCCCGGCCAATCGGCGGAGGCCACAACCATTACCTCACCAACTGCCCCTAGACCCCTATAAAACCTTTGTGCTTTTGAAACTCGCTGGCTTCTCCAGCATCTCACCGCTGCATTGGTGCAGGTAGGGGATTGAGCTCGAGCTAGCTTGAATAAAGGCTCTTTGCTTTTGCATCAGACCTGGCTCCCTGGTGGTCTTTTGGGATGGCGAATTCTGGGCATAACACCACTGCTCAGTATTGTGTCAGATATATAAGGTGGCCTGAAAAAGTTAAAGTGACTACCAAATGTATTTTAAAAGGGCATCAAAAAAAAAAAAAAAAAAAAAAAGGGGGGGTAGCAGGCAATGCGATCAATTGGGAGATTATATAGGATCAACATACAATGGCATTCATTACAGCATATCTTCATCTGAAACTCTGTTTAAGTGAATGTCTTTACTTTGGTTATGTGTGGGGAAACCGTTTCCTCCAAGATGGCGTTCTGGCAGTTCACACCGGATATTTTTTATTTTTATTTTTTTAATGTGTATGTATTTTTGAGAGATAGAGCACAAGTAAGGGAGAGGCAGAGAGAGGGAGACACAGAATCCAAAGCAGGCTCCAGGCTCCCAGCTGTCAGCTCAGAGCCTGACATGGGGCTCAAACTCACGAACCAGGAGATCAAGACCCGAGCCGAAGTCGGACGCTCAACCAACGGAGCCACCCAGGCGCCCCAACACTGGATCTTCATGTTAACCACCACACACACCTGACAGTTACAATGCGCTTTTGCCAGTGACACGATCTGTATAATATTTCCTCCTCAAACTGTTTTACTTTTGAGGAGATCAAAGCACTTTACCTTATTTACCTTTATACCTGCCTTGAGAAGGAACATAGCATGAATAAGAGATCGAAGTTATTAAAATTTCCCCTTAACAATACTGGTAATATCTATCCTATACATTTCTAGGAAAGTCATTGATCTTGTGCACAACATAGCTGGGACCAGCATACAAAGTTATAGGGAAGCATGACCTGTTAAGTCTCCCACGACTACCAAAAAACAAAGGCAGGAAAAAAGATGTATGTTTTGTACGCGAGAAGACAGACATTAAATGTCCTTAAAAAATAAGAAAATATTTGCATTATCCTCTAAAGACACTTGAGCTCTTAAACGAAGAGAAATATAAAGTACACAATATTTTAAATAGAGATCAATAACACCTTATTCACAGATGCTGCAAAGGTAGGAGAAATGATATAATCTCAAAATGAACTGAGGCAATACAACTCCCAAAGGTCGGGTAAAAATTAATCTAGCAGGAGGACAAAAAGGTTTTTCACAATTGTAATATGGTTGAAAAAGTAAAAGGTGGGCTCCAATCTCCAAGGAAACTGGAACTGGTGAAACTGAATGGAAAAATACTTGGTGATGAGATATATTCTTACATTTCTCCCCTCAGTATTGTCTTCCTGGGCCCCCATGCTCCTTCAGGCAGGCATTATTTTATAAAGCGGAATTCCATGTGCGATTACCTTGGCAAGTTGTAGAAATAAAAAAGGATAAAGGATGAACTGCGGTGTCCAGAATACCTAACTAGAATGAAGCAGAACTATGCACGAAGAGAAATTTAAACAGGAAAAAAAAAGTACATTGTATGCAAAGCCCTCACTTTTCAATAATCAGGAATGTGTGGTTTAAAGCTTACTTAATAGGTTCACACATTTTGGCATCTAACCTCACAACTCTTGTTTCAATTTTATTACAGTTCTCGTTTAAATGTTTATTTGCCTTCACAGAAGGATCCATGCATACTAAGGCTAACAACAACAACAAGAAAAGAGTACTTAAAACCTAGTATACAAGGATCTGGTAAAATATTAATTCTATAATTTCTGAACATGAGGGCTTCTGAGTACCGAAAGAATATAAGGAGGTGGGATCACTCTTCCAACCAGCAGGTGAGTTTGCATCTACACTTACCTGAAAGACACAGAGTGACTCAAAATGCCTCCTCCCAGTGCTCACAGATGGCATCTCACTTCCCACAAATATCTACTGCTCCCACCCACCTTTAGCCCAGACTCCTCAGCTCCTTGTCTGCAAATTCTGAGTTCACACTTGGTGCCACGCACTGTACAAGATGGCAGGGTCTCGAACCTAGAGAACTCCCTGCTACCTAGGAGTACACAGCCCAGTGAGGGACAGAACAGTAGGCTCACAGTTACAGTGTTGTGGGACCAAGTCAGACAGAGAGGCACGTAAAAGTGCAGGGAGGCAGCAGGAAGAGAGGGGCGGGGGGAGGTAAAGGCATCTGAGAAGGTTTCGGGTCACCTAGGCACCGCAGTCTTGGAAAGATGAACTCAGGGGTTTGGGGGGGGGGGGGGGGGACAAGGATGGAGGAGGACAGGTCTCCCCAACCACCAGAACAGGATCTGCAAAGGCTGGACATTCCAGAGAGGCAGGGGCATCCGAGCAGCCACGGGCAGCTCCCTGAGGCTGCAGGCTGTACGTGACGGGCCACAGGGGCCGGCACCGTGAAAACCCTTTCACACGATGGAAAGTTTACACTTCACCCTCTAGGCGACATGCACCACACACATTTTTACACAGATCCTCACAGGGGCACATAAACTGCTTTTCACTGCTAACAGATCTCTCCAGTAGCATTGAGACATGGGGAAGGAGGGACTGGGACAGAGAAAAAAGGGATCAGGGGGCAACAGACCCGGGGGGTGGGGGAGAGGAAGGGAACAGCAAAGAGGAGTCCAATCAAAAGAAAAAAAAAATTTTTTTTTTTTTTTTTTTTTTTTTTTTTTTAAATTTAGTGACCCACAAGATGTGGGAGGGGAGGGAAGCATCCGGGCTGACTTCCAGGTCCTGGTTTGCATCACTGCTTTGTGGTGCCAAAAACAGCGAGGGAGGCAGGGGCAAGAGATCTACCAAACTTGGCAAACTTCATACTGTGACCAAAAAGGTATGAAGTCATCTGTACTTTGCATCTAGTGCTATTCAAACATTAAACCTCAACCTGTCTGTTCCCCGGCTGTTTACAGTTCAAACACCCAGTCCTGTACCAAATCTGATTCCAATACAACTTGTCACACTAATAATGCTGTGGTCAAAACACTGCACTGGTAAGGACATAAAGATACTCTAGTTTTCCTTTTAGACACACACCCAAACCACACACTTAAATATCCACTCATTCTCCTCCATATTCCTGGCTTTTCCCAAACTTTCTAAAAGCAGAGCCAGAGAACTTTCTAAAAGTAATAGCAAGACAGAGTTATAAAGAGGTTGTTTTAACTCAGTTGGAGATCACTACAGGGGTGTTTTTCCCAGATTCCAGTGTCAGACGAAAAGTTCACCTAAAACCAGAGCTCATAAAGAGAAAAACGATGAACAGAAAGAGAGCAGTATCCTCAGAATTCCATCCTGCACAATTCGGTGCGGGTGCGGGAATTCAGAACACCTAGCAGGAGACAAGCAACCATCCCACCCACAGTGGCTTTCACGTCCTCTCTTCCGCCTGCCCCATGCACACAATCACTTGTTGCCAGTAAGACTATGCCCGCAGTAGGATGGCACAGCATCTCTGAAGAACAGTCCGGCAGTTTCTTAAAAAGAAATTGAACACGGGGCGCCTGGGTGGCTCAGTCGGTTAAGCGTCCGACTTCAGCTCAGGTCAGGATCTCAGGGCTGGTGAGTCCGAGCTTTGCGTCGGGCTCTGTGCTGACAGCTCGGAGCCCGGAGCCTGCTTTGGATTCTGTGTCTCCCTCTCTCTCTGTCCACCTGCCCTCCCCCCACCACTCAAGCTCTGTCTCTCTCTCAAAAATAAACATTCAAAAAAATTAAGTTAAACATACGCTTCTTACATCTAGTAATTCCACTCCTAAGTATCTACCAAAGAAAAACTAAAACATCTGTCCATGTAAAGACTTGCAAGCAAATATCTATAGTCACATTATTCCTAACAGATCAGAAACAATCCAAGTGTCGATCAGTCACTGGTGAATAGATAAACGCTATGTGGTACATCCACACAATGGAATATTCGTTCGGTCATAAAAAGGAATGAAGCCCTGACACACCCTGCAATATGCGTCAAGCTCCAAAACATGATGTTAAATGAAACAAGGCAGACACACGAGACTCCATACTGTAGGATCCTATTTATAGGAAATCTCTAGAAATGGCAAAACTATAGGAACAGAAAGTAGGAGCACGAATTCACCACACACTGGCATGAGGGAACACTACGGGGTGATGGAAATGTTCTACACCTGTATTTATAAGTGACTGTCAACTTGTAGAACCATTGAACTGTATGCTGAAATAGGGAAATGGAATGGTGTAGAAATTATAGTTGAAGCTTTAAAAAAAAAAGACCACTCCTCAGCAGAAAAATGAAGACTTTATAGTGTTATATAACACAAGTGAAGTTTCTCCCTGGTGTAAACACCAGGGTTCTAGAATAAGGACTGTGTAAGGAGGATACCATCAAGTTCAGAAGTCCTCCTTTGTGGTACATTCCAACAGTACTGAACCGCCCATGCCACCGGGCCCCCACGGCCTCCTACATGTTATTCTTTCCTCGCTCCTGCTCATCCTTCAAGTTTCGTCCCAGGTGTCAGCATCTTGTCCACCATCCCTGGCCCCTCACACGGAACTTGAGTACAGCACCACGTCAGCAAGTGGTAACTGTGCTTGCACGGCTCTCTTACTGAACCAGCATTTTCTCCAACAGGGACTTGTGCACATATTCTTAGGGGTCCACATCAAGAGGGATATTTTCCATCTTCTCTTCTGGCATCTCAGCTTGTTCTGCATTTAGAACCAAAACGGGGCAAACTATTCCCACTTCAGTTGCTGGGCACTAACGAGAAACCAACAAAGGCAGACCTACTATGCTGACGATGCATCTGGGTCGACAGAAGGTCCAATGAAATCCAGAACAAAGACTTCTGTATGCTGGTGGGAAGTCTGAGTCATGCCAGGGCAGTAGAGGCATGCCAAACTGAAAAGTCTGGGCCCTGAGGAGTTGACGCAGTATTTTGTATTGCAGAGGGTGCTTGTGTTTTAGCAAAACAGTATCATCTGTCCCATTAAATTAATATAGTTAATTTGGATTTCAGGGACTCTCTAGTTTTATACTTCATCGCAAATTGACAGGAGACATAAGGGGTTTATTCTGAGTGACATGGCTGTATGTACTGAAGTAACATTACAAAAGTAATGTAAGTCAACACTGGGCATGCCAGATAATTTTTTCCCCTTTGAAACAGAAGCATGCACTACTGAAGACAGAAAATCAGTGCCCTAAAATATATATGCTTTAGTAGCAGAGTCCCTATCTTTTCCTCTCTATAGCCCGAATGCATGGCATAGGAGAAATGACAGCTTGTATCATGCTACTACTCCAAAACAGCAAAAAAGTGAATTGCCACCATTTGGTAATACCCTGAATGTATCTGTTTTGAAGCTTCAAACTATTGGAAGGTATCCTTTTCTTTAAAGCACAGAAACTAACCAAGCAGAACTTGTAGAAGGGGGGGTGGGGGGGGGGTGGGGGGGGGGAGGAGGCGGGAGAGAAGGGAAGCAGGCATTCCAAGAAAGGGGTGGATTTTGGTCTTTCAGTGAACTATTTCAGTATTAACCCAAAGTACAGAGGATGTTTATCCAACATTTCCTTGGAATCCAGGATTTAACCCAATACCCATCTTTTGGTCTCATTATGCCCCCTTCTAAGCTGGGTCTTGTGACTTCATTCCTCTTGTTTAATGGAAACACTGGCAAAGGGGGACATTGGTGATAAAGAAATATTGGAAGGATGATCTTATTCACGTTCATTCAACAGCAAGTCACTGTTCTAGTAACTGTACCAAGTCTTGGAGATATAGGGCAAGACTGAATAGGATCCAGTGAGGAAGGTGATAAACAAGGTTATCAACAATAGGAATAACTGCAGATTGGCAAGTGCTATCCTATATTTATCATCGCATCTACAAATTTTACATAGAAAACAGATTGCTTAAAAAAACCAGACTGGGGTACCTTACTGTTTCTCATAGAAGGTATGGGTTAGCAATTCTATAACTGCTTGATTGATTTAGGAGGTATGATGGTCAGTTTTAGGGGTCAATTGGGCTAGACCACAAACCCCACTTATTCAGTTAAACACTCCTCTAGGTGTGGTTGTGAAGGTATTTAAAAAAAAAATTTTTTTTTTAACGTTTATTTATTTTTGAGACACAGAGAGACAGAGCATGAACGGGGGAGGGTCAGAGAGAGGGAGACACAGAATCTGAAACAGGCTCCAGGCTCCGAGCTGTCAGCACAGAGCCCGATGCGGGGCTCGAACTCACAGACCGCGAGATCATGACCTGAGCCGAAGTCGGATGCTTAACCGACCGAGCCACCCAGGCGCCCCTGTGAAGGTATTTTTTTAGATGTGACTTAAGTCCATAATCAGGTGGTTTTAATAAGGGCAACTGTCCTAGATAATCTTTGTGGGCCTGATTCGATCAGTTGAAAGGCCTTAACAACAAAGCAAAGGCTTCCCTGAAGAAATTCTGTCTGTGGACAGCAGCTTTAGCTCCTAGCCAAGAGTGCCAGCCTGCCCTCTGGATTTCAGACTTGCCTAGCCAGGCTCCACAATCACAGAAGAGAACTCCTTGCAACAAATCTTTTAGTAGGTCTTCTACTAGTTTTTTTGGGGGGGTGTTTTGCAATTTTTTTTTTAATGTTTATTTTTGAGAGAGAGAGACAGAGACAGAACATGAGTGGGGAAGAGGCAGAGAGAGGGAGACACAGAATGTGAAGCAGGCTCCAGGCTCTGAGCTGTCAACACAGAGCCTGATGCAGGGCTCCAACTCACAAGCCATGAGATCATGACCTGAGCCAAAGTCGGATGCTCACCCAACTGACCCACCCAGGCACTCTGTTTTTTTTTATTATTCAATTTTTAAATTTAAATCCAAGTTAGTTAACATATGGTATAATAATGGATTTCAGGAATAGGTTTTAATGAATCATCACATACATATCACACCCAGTGCTCATCCCAACAAGTGCCCTCCTTAATGCCCATCACCCATTTAGCCCATCCCCCCACCCAACACCCTACCAGCAACGCTCAGTTTGTTCTCTGTATTTAAGAGTCTCTTATGGTTTGTCTCCCTCTGTGTTTTGATCTCATTTTTGCTTCCCTTCTCCTATGTTCATCTGTTTTGTTTCTTAGATTCCACATCGGAGTGAAATCATATGATATTGGTCTTTCTTTGACTTATTTTGCTTAGCAAAATATACTCTAGTTCCATCCACATGGTTACAAATGACAATATTTCATTCTTTGGTCTTCTGCTTCTCTGATTGAGCCCTCAATGACCTAATAGGGCTGAAACAAATAACTAAAATAACACTGTAGACAACAGGAACCAGGTTGCTTATTGTCTAAGAAACAAGTTAGAAATAAGAGAGAAGTCTAGAATGGACTGTGCAGTATTGGACTCAGGTAGAAGTATAAACTAATGCTCGATATATTTACACAGATCTAGAAATATAGATGTGCATGCAAGTGTAGGTTAGTATACATTGGTTTTTCTCCCTGTGTCCACTGGGAAGGCCTAGGGACAATGGTAGGCCACTAGCATGGAGCTCATTTAACACCCAGATCTTAGTTTCTACACATCACTCTCCAATAAAAGGAACCAAGGTTCCTTGGAAAAGTGGTCGACTCCAGGGCTGGGGCAGGGAAAATGCAAGGTAAGCTTGAAACATTTGTGGTGTCAGAAAACAAGAGAGTACTTGACAAAGGCTGTCCAAAGGACACTGGAGAAAACCTGAAGGAGGTCCCAGTGGCCAAAGCCAGAACATTTTCAACAAAAGAAACAGTAATACTTTTGGATTATAATGCATAAAGATATCCACAATTCATTTTTTTTTTAATTTTTTTAGTTTTGAGAGACAGGGGAAACATGCATATGAGCCAGGTAGAGGCAGAGGAGAGAATCTTAAGCAGGGGCTTAATCTCACAATTGTGAGATCATGACCTGAACTGAAACCAAGAGTCAGATGCTTACCGACTGAGCCACCTAGGTGCCCCTACATAGTTCATTTTGATATAAATGATAAATACACAAATGAAGGACAACTCTTCTTCACAGAAGAATTCCAATTAACTAAATGTAAAAGGAATGAAGGAAATAGAAGATCACCCTTAGGCCAAAATCACAGTAGTAACTGTTGCAGGCAAGATCCACTGATGGATGCTCAAAATCGGTGGACAAATTTAAGGAGAAACACAAAAATTGGTCTCAAAGTGTTTCCCTGAAGACACTCATCGATTAGAAAGGAAAAGACAGCAACTTTACAGAGGAGAAATCACACAGACATCACCTCAGCCAAGTGATCAAGGTAAGACCTTTCATCTTCGTGCCCTCCTGACACACGCATCACAGAAAAGAGCACATTACTTCTATGCGCTTCTTAACTGCATAGCCTCAATTTGATCATGAGAACACACTAGACCAAGCCAAACTGAGAGACAAGTTACAAAACAGCTGACCAATCCTCCTCAAAAGAGTCACGGTCATGAGAGGCTGAGGAACCATCACAGATTGAAGGAGACTAAGGAGACAAGATGGCGAATATAAGAGGAGAGCCTGGACTAAATCCTAGAACAGAAAATACACACTAGGGGAAAATCTAGTGAAATGCATATAAGGTCTAGTATGGTACCAGTGTTCATTTCCTGGTGTTTTTTTTTTTTTTTTTAATTTATTTTGTGAGAGAGAGAGAGAGAGAGAGAGAGAGACACAGAATATGTATGTATGCAGGGGAGAGGCAGACAGAATCCCAAGCAGGCTCCATACTGCCAGTGTAGAGCCCAAGGAGGGGCTCAAACTCAAACCACAAGACCATGACCTGAGCTGAAATCAAGAGAGGGACGCTTAAATGACTGAGTCACACAGGCACCCCAATTTCCTGGTTTTTAATGATTTTTCTATGGTCATGGTAACACTGAAGGAAGCAGGGTGAAAGATGTACATGTACTCTCTGTACAATTTCTGCAGTTTGTGTGTAAAATTAAAATTATTCAAAGAAAAAAGAGCTACGGTTTAAAAAAAAATCTAAATCTAAATCTGGCTCCACATTTTTAAAAAGTTTTAAATATAGCAGTAGTCTAGATCTAATTTAAAAAGATTGTACTCCCATTTTTGCTAAAAATTGTCAACTGTTACTTTTAAAAAAATATGCCATTATAATCTCAACCTCTTTATTCAAAATGAGAAAAAAAAAACTGTACAGTACTGATCTGTAAAAAAAAAAAAAAAAAAAGAAGAAATTGAACTGAGAATTTTGTAAAAGACATACATGTAATTACGTCTTTATAAGTGTGCAAAGAGAAGGGTCTGAAAGATTCACGCATTCATCCCTTGATAAATTTCTGAGCCCCCAACAATATTCCAGGCACTTGCCAGCTATAGGATACTACTGTGACACGGGCCTCCTGCTTCTGAGAGCTCACATTCTGGTGAGAAATAGACAAAAACCCAGTAAACAGCTGTAAAATAACTATCAACAAGGACACGGTCTATAAAGGAAACAGGATGTTGTGACAGACTCTGGGTGGGAGAGAGAACACGTAAGCATATGCCAGATCGCCAGGGCCCAAGAAAGTCACTGAACAGCATGAGCAGTCGTGGGACATGCATGATCCGATCCATGCTGGCCCTTCCACCACTGTGTAGGCATGCCTGGCGGAGGGGCAGGAAGGGATGGGGGTGACGGAACCTGTGAGTGTTGTCTTTCCCCATTCATAAAGGTCTGTTGTCCACATCTTCAACAGTGAACAGGTTAAAGCTGCCTTAACAAAAGGAAATTACTTGGTTTAAAAAAAAAAAAAAAAAAAAGACAAAAAAAAAAAAACAAACCTGAGGAGGCACCTGGGTGGCTCAGTGAGTTGAGCGCCTGACTTCGACTCAGGTCATGATCTCGCTGTTCGTGAGTTCAAGCCCCGCATGGGACTCTCTGCTGTCAGCACAGAGCCCACTCCAGATCCTCTGTCTCCCTCTCTCTCTGCCCCTCTCCCACTCACACTCTCAAAAATAAACACTAAAAAAAAAAAAAAAAGAAAGAGTTACCTCAATTTGCCACTGCTCTATCTGTACATTTCCAGTAACCTTGAGATTTCCTATTGTAACCCTTTCTTCTAAGAATAGTATTCAGGAAAAGAACAGAAGTTTCTTTCCTATTTTGGAGGAAATGGCTCTATATGAAACATACTCCAAAGATTTCTCAAGTCTAGTATCTGTTGGCAAGCAGTTCCAAGTTAGTAGAGAAGTTATCGCTTTTAGGCATTAAATTCCTAATGCTCTGAAAATTTACTGTGAGACACTGGAGGACAATCACTGGTAAAAGGGGGCAAATCTCTGGCCAAAGCCCCACATAGTCGCAGGCAGTGAAGGGGGTGGGACAAAGCCCGTCAGAAATTCCAGCACTCAAGATGTAGCATGTCCCAATTTCACCCCACAGATCTGTAAATAGGTAATTTATTGATTATTTTCCTGAGGAAAACTTGAATTTATTTTAACTTAGAAGTGTGAGCAAAAATTTTAAAGGTAGAACAGAGACCACTATCAATACGTGAAGTTCTGCTCATGAGCCCCCAGCTACTTCTTATTTCAAAGGGCCACTGATAAAGGATGGGCAAGGTCATGTTAAAGTTAGAGATCATTGTTCACGAAAGAACTCTCTGGAGCTGGAAAAGGCCAGAACTATGCTGATCCCGTACCGAATGGCTATGGGCGATATGCCCTGCATTTGTTTTAAGCTTTCCCAATGCCTTGATACAATGCTATAAAGCATCTTCCTTGTAATAAAATACTTCAAATCCATGAATGTGGTCCATGGATCAAATTACCTCCTAAAGACTGAAGCAAATTCCACCTCAGAAAAATCTTAACAGAAGAGAAATGGGTGTTTATTTGCCTAACTGGCCATTCACACACCAGCCCGTCCTCACGTACATTCACTGAAGGCTCACGCAAGACTCCGATCTAACCGCTACTCCACATTTAGTTTTCCAGATCAATACGCATAGTAGACAATGCCTGAGAAGTGTTAAATATTCTTGTTTCCCAATCAGATGATCACTCTCACACTAACAGAAACAAGTTATGCTTTTCAAAGAGAGGACAGATGTTAACTGAACTTACTGTGGTAATCATTTTGCAGTATAGGGAAAGTCAAGGGATTATTCTGTATACCTTAAACTTATAGCACTGAATGTGAATCGTCTCAAAACTGGAAGAAAACCAACCAAACAAAACACAACTTTTACTTTTATCCCATCCAAGAGAAGCCCATATTCACAAGGAAAGAGTCCGTACCATAAAAGTGCCATCCTAGCCTGAGGGCCCAAGCCTTGCCAGCAGCCCTTGGGCTCCAACCAAATCAGACACGACTATATAGTTTTTATATTACTGAAGTAATGTGCTTTTCAGTGGACAGGACAACTCAACAGGAAGGTACAAAGGGAAAGAGACAGAAATAAGACACTCAGCTGGTGGGTCAACTTCCACATGCTCTGGCCAGCAACCCTGCCAAGCTCCAAGCATCTGCCCATTCTCCTGGCCTTCCCTCCCATGCCTATGGAAGAACGGTCATATCCTGGTAAGAAATCAACTCCCCATTTGTCCACTAGACCCTATCCACTCCAGTTCTAGCATCATTGTTTTTTTTCCTGTCTTGCAACTGAACCAAAATTTCCAACTGAAAATACACCTGAGTCCTTGGCATCAAGTTAAAAACTAAAATTTTAAGCCCTGAACATCCTCTTTTCCTGCGGTCATTTGATAAGGAGAGGTTGACAAAGACCCTCTTGAAGGTTAGCGATCTTTGAGGGCTGTGCTGTGTCTGCACATAACCCTTTAATAATCTTTACTTAGAAACGTTCATAACTTCAAAGGAGTCATTTTCGAAGATTTGCTTAAATTTCACATGCTTTTCTTTTTAGACCTCACTATAAAGATACAGTCCTGTTGTATTTGCTGTTGCTTTTACCACTGTTGAAAAATTAGATTTGCACCTAACAAGAATACATCAAAACAGTTTATTTAAAGCAACCACTGATACTATTTTAAATTATTTTAAATGGAAATCTGGGATTGCAGGAAGGAGTTTATGTGTGTTTTGCAGGGCAGGAGTGTTCCTGACTATTCTTTACAAGTCCCAAAGATATTAATGGGAAAGATCAATCAGTTCTGTAAAGTCACCTCACATGTTTGAGGCATGATGCATGATTTAGCTATCATCAACGGGGCTGCATTTTCATTTCATTCAGACATGCACTAACATGTTCACAAGGGAAGAAAGACAAGGAGGAGGAAGAAAGAAAGGCCCATTTTCAGACAGTCATTTTTGATGAAAGCCAATGTACACAGCAGTGAATTGCCCTACCAATGACAAGCCTAGAATATGAAAACCCCACCTCTCCTTTTTAATAAGGAAGTTGGTGTGTACCACCCTTTCCAAAGAAAGGACCCTGATTTTCACAACTAGAAAACCTGCTAAATGGGAGAGGTGTAGGATAGGATCACTGTCCCTATTAGCTCTAGTTTTTCCGTTCTTCATCTGTACTAGTGGAGGCTCAATGGTTACCAGAATTACATTCTTAGAAAACTTTAAAACTAACTTAAAAAAAAAAAATTGCAATATTGAAGAACAATGGCAAGCTGAAACATAAAAGGCAGGAAGTATTAAAAAAACAAAAGTACACACAAAAAGGCCTTCAGGCTCAAAAGTACATCTAAGATTTAAAAATATAAAGCAAACTATAATCATATCCACAGAGAGGACAAAAAGGAATGGTGAACAAAGGGAAAGGAGGAACAGATAGGGGAAAAGGAGTTGGCTCAGTAAAAATGAACTTTAGGGGCACTTGGTTGGCTCAGTTGGTTAAGCATCTGACTCTTGGTTCCAGCTCAGGTCATGATCTCAGGGTTCATAAGGTTGGACTCTGCTGGCAGTGCACAGCCTGCTTGGGATTCTCGCTCTCTGCGCCTCGCCCAAGTGCACATGCCAGCACGCTCTCTCAAAACAAACTTGGGGGGGGGGGGGGGACTTTAATGGCACTAACCATAAAATACAGGGTCCGCTTAGAGAATAAGCACTTGCATACAAAATACAGATAGACCAAGTTTCAATACAGTTTCATAAGTACTCTGAGACAACTAAATCTCGAAACTACCAAATACGAAGAAAACACAGTACATTTTAATCTCACTCTGCACGGTAACCCCCGGGTGCTCTCCTCTCGCCCTCTCCCCTCCCACTCCGCCTTCCCTGGCCCATCTGTCACCCTTTGTTACCTCTCTCATCCTGCACCAGCCAGCACCAAACCCAGAAAAATGACTGGGTATGGAAGGCCCTATCGTTTAGGGTGTCAGAGAAGCAAGGAGTACAGTCAGATAACTGAGGATTCTGTGGTTTAGCCAATGAGTCCACCTCTACCCAGCTGTTCCTGCAATCCTGTGGCCTACGTTCTCCAAATCCCTCCGGCTCCCTGTAGGTAGACCAACTTGAGTTACTTTTGTAACCCCTATCCCACCCCCACCCCTCTACCGGGGGCCCTCCCCCCCACATGTTTATCAACTTTGTCAGCAGGAAAGAAGTGAAAACCAGGCTAGGGAAAAAGCACCTGAGAAAACAAACCAACAACACAGGAGAAATCACTGTTTCAACATGAACTAAGTGTTTCCATAATCATCTACTAAAACTTCAAACAAGTTGCATGAATGAACAATCTAGACATTCCTAGAGGGACAATACGGCAAAAACAATTTGCTCGCTCTCTCTTTTAGTTAGGCCACAAATTAGTGGGAAATAAAATAAATGCTATTAACTCAGGGGAGGAAATCTTTACAATGTTATTCCATCATTATTCACACCTGTCCAATAAAGAGGACCTTTTTAAGTGTGCCAAGTAGATCACTTTACAAAGTTTAAGTCAGAGCTTTACAGATTCAAATTTGTAAATGCCCTATAATATGATATTCCTATTAAGCAACTGCCATCTCATAGTCTTTTCCTGGACAGATATTATAGAATTCATGAATATTTTTCAGTCTTTGAAAGACAAGAAGAAACACAGAACCTCCTACACTTTGATTGGATTAAAAAGTTGCAGATGATTCCAAAAAGAGAAAATGTTCAATGCCTGAAAAATGCTTTTGCTATTTCTATGGCAGGACTGAAACTCCAAACATAAGATGCTTTGTGTCAAAGCCTATGTAAAAATACACGGTCTCTTTTGGGACTCAGCACTTTTTACCAACTGTGTGTACAATTTCAAAGAATACTCCTGAAAGTTACTTTTACCTCCTCATGAAAAAGGACTACTCCAAACAAAAACAGTCCCTTCTTGGGGAAAGCAATTTTCTGGGCATTGTAATGCTCTGGTGAGCACAGAGCAGAGGCAGGCTACCTGGGAACTGTCGCTGGGAGACCAGACCCAGCTGGGGAGCAGGGCGGGGCATGGGGCTGGCTGCTCCTGGGGTCAGGAGCACGTAAGGTCCCAGAAGCCTCCCCCCTGGCAGCTGTCTGCAGCAAAGGCTGCCCTCCAGAAGAACACATCCTGGAGCCTCCTGGAAAC
The DNA here is from genome assembly GCF_024362965.1 of Panthera pardus. NCBI lineage: Eukaryota > Metazoa > Chordata > Mammalia > Carnivora > Felidae > Panthera > Panthera pardus. Next base: position 95,513,813 of record NW_026526810.1, on the reverse strand, counting down.
TGCACAGGTCAAGAACAGATGGTAGGCAGGAAACTGCAGCCCAGTGCAGATCAGCTTGTTATCCCCCACTTCAAGACTGACATGTATGGCATCAAGTAACATTTGTAGGAGAATGATCTAAGCACCTCTCTTCAAGGTCTCTGAACTCTTCTGCAAAGATGAATCTGTTTAACTCTCTCAATAAAGCACACTAGCAACTTAAACTCAGAAGAGTTTAAGATCTTAAATCCAAACCATCAGCCTCAATTCAGTCAGTCTTGGTTAAGCAACTGATGACAGAGTGAGAGATCACACATGATACGTGTAAGTAGTCGTTTTTCATCAATTATACTGCTAAATACTCTACAAGGGGGAAGCGTACACAAACACCTTTTCTACACGGCATTAGAATCGAACCTGAGACATTCAGAACAGCAACATTCTGTAGGTGACAAGGAACCAGGGTCAGGATACCCTAGAGGGAACCTGGAAAAAAAAGTGCCATCCTCGCCACAGACCAACGGCCCATTAAACTCTAGGCAGTGTAGGTTTTCATTCTTCTCCCCCGCTTTAATCCAGATACCAGGCAATTATAGTAAAACCTTGGTTTGCAAGCATAATTCGTTCCAGAAACAAGCTTGTAATCCAAAGCACTTGTATAGGAAAGTGAATTTCAAGAACGATGGGCACATGTGATGTTCAGCATCATGTACTACTCCTATTGCAAGACCTCGCTCGTTCATCAAGTTAAAATTACAAATGTTTTCTCATCTTGCAGAAAAAATTACTTGCAATCCAAGGTTTTACTGTACTTGTCACGTGGCTCCAAAAGCTTTTTTTCTATTACCCACTCCAATGACCGAAAAGTTTTTCAAATTTCACGTTGAGAAAATCACCTTACTATGCACACCCAACAGGGTCTCCCAAGGAAAGCAAAGTTACTGTGAGATTCTTATGTTAATGAGAAGCCATGAGCTACTTTTTGAAAGAGGTCACTAACCCCATCCTAGACTCCTCACAGTGTGCTTGATGCCCTCACCTCTAGAGCAGTAAGTGAATGAAAACAAGTTTCTTCTTACTGAATGGGTGAAATTCACTTTGTTATTATGCTGACACCCCACCAAACCTTCCCAGTGGCTGTAGGGCCAGCCCAGCATAATTGGTCACCCCTTTCCAGAAGAAGAGTGAAGCGGCTTTCCAAGGGGGAGCTGGAACAAAAACGAACTCTACACCGGTGGGTTCTTCACGTGACACTCTTAGAGAAAGTTGCCCAAGGCAAACTGCCAAGGTCTCCCAGTAAAAGAATGATCTCAGAGTGCGCACGTACAAGAGGAGGGAGAAGAGGGGGTGGGGAGGAGAAGGAAAAGACAAGAACAAGAAAGGCACCCATTCAACTTCAGAGACCATTGGCAGGTGTCATGTATAAATTCCATGCTTTATACGTCAATTAGAAACACTTGGCACTCAATAAATTACATCAGAGGATGTCACAATCACCAAGGTCAGTGGGCTGAAGTAGTCAATTATTTTTATTCTTACTTAAACAAAAGGCATTCCACTAACTGAGCTGCCCTGGGGAATGATAGATCACATCGGGCATCTCTAGAGCGTTGCTCTGGTCCTGATTCTCCTCAGCTGAAACCTTGATTTTACCTCCTTCTCAACAGCCTAATGCTTTAAGAGAAACCACCAGTTTAAAAGGTTAAAAATATAAATTGGCAGTTAGCAGGGTTGCTTCTAAATTATACGCTCCCCTGGCAAACATGTTTATTTTGTTGCCACGCTACCTAAATCCAGAGCCTCTGGGCAGAACCAAAGAAGCTATGGACCCCCAACAGTCTAAGACACCCCCAGGAGATATTCAAAAACCCAAATGGGCAGAACCTAAGTGCACCAGTGCATCTCTTGGGCAACACAAATGCCTTCCCTGCAATCCACCTTTACAGAAAGCCAAATTATCGGTAACACAATTTTTTATTTATAGGATAAAATGTTAGCAAGGGATCTTCAGAGGTTTCCCGTGGGCCCCGGTTTCTACCTTTAAAATTTACAGTGTTGTGCAATGATTACTAATGTCCAAAAGGATCAACAAGGCAAGCCTAACCCATCAAAAAAAAGAGTCAACCAGACTCCATATATTGCATTTGGAAAAGCAGAATGGTGACTGCTTTTTTTAGTCCTCTTCAGAGATTTCTGCTTAACCTACCAGTTAACCTAAAACCTCGATGGCCTGTAAGTATGCCACTCCCGAAGCATTCTGTTTAACAGATCTTTACAGTATAAGGCTGAGGTTAAATACTTGGCTAAATGTTCTTAGTGAGCAGCAAATGCAGCATATTGTTATTTTTTTTTTTTAACCCAGTTACTTCTGGTCCAGAACAGACACGAGTTCCAGCTTTTGAAATATAGTCTATCAGAAAGCAAAGGCTGTTTTCAATTTAGTAATAGTCACCATGTGTAGCTAATATATTTATTATACAAAACCCAAAATGTCAGCTCTCAGAGAAATCTTACTTTAGACAGATCCTCAGTAATAAACTGACTCATCAACCACCAACATTCCACCAAAATCTCTGGACTATCATCCCTGAGCATTTCTCATATGGACAAAGTACCTGCAATTTCTGGATCATTTTTTATTGAGAGCAGGTGCCCATAATACACTAGAAAGAAAATCTAAAGAGCAAAACTAATCAGGCAAATGTCATAAGACAGTCTTTTATTGTAATCCAATCAAAATTAGATGAACAGATTCATTAAGCCACTTTACAAAACCGCAATTCACAAATCATATGGACTGCAGCTCACTCCCAAGGACTTGTGCACACGGAAATAGACCATTTCCCTTCTACTTGGAAAGTCATGAGGGCACACGTGTTCCCAGAATCAGATCCGGGCATCCTTTATACTTGGAATACAGCTTTGGGGTTGCCGAGACCCCACAAAGAACAAGGACCTTAAGTCAGAGTAATTTAGACCACCATACTGCTCTCCAATATGTTTAATTTCTTTTAGTACCACCACAATTCCCTTTTTGTTGTAAATCCCACGAATGACCTAAATTCTAGACATTTTATTATCTATTACGGTCTGCAGGAGAAAGAAGAATATTCGTTTGAGGAGTCTACAAACTCAATCACACAGGGTGGGAAACTGGACAAGGTGAGGAAGAGGGAGGCAGAACAAAAAGCAAGCCCGAGAAGAGGGTTGCGATACACAACCCCTCTCCAGTAAAAAGGACCTGCTTAATGACTTGATCTCTGGTTCCTCAAGATAATGATTTTTTTTAAATATATAAGAAAATGAAAAAATAGCTCCAGTTGGCTTCCAGAATAGCCCAGCTGTCTTGCTCCAAATATTTAACAAGCTGTACTCAAAGCGGTGTGATGGAGGAAAAAAGTCAACAAACAACAAATATGTTTGTAAGGACATGAAAAAAGAGCATGTTGAAATTGGCTAGACAGCAGACATCCCATCCACAAGCATAAAGCTCTCAAAGAAAAAAAAAATATCAAAGGAAAGGAGCCGGAGAGTTGAAGGTACAGGTGAAAAAGCACACAGCCAGCCAGCCTACAAACAAAAGCCAGTTGTGATATATATCGGGAAAACATAATGCAGAAAATATTTCCCTGACTTTAGAGTGGAAAAGTAAGAAACCAGAGCAACTAATTTTGAGTAAAAATAAAGATTTGTCACTGCCAAAATATTCTTGGATTTGTTGATTTTGCAAGGGAGGTTTTTTTAATACTCCATATGAAGATCATTTAAAACTGAAAGCTGAAATTAGTGTCAGCTTCAGACTACCTCCCGATACTCCTCCACTTTAACCCCTTATCTTTTTTAAAGTTTAAAAGGACAATTTTAAATTCACCACCATCTCCTTTCAGGGCTGAAACAGTCAATTTTCAATGAGTACCCAATATATTTATGTAGCCTAGAAACCTTGCAATTTACCTTGGGGAGATGCAAACAGGAGAATATTTTTTGGAAACCAATTAAAGAAACAGAAAAAAGCTAAGTGCCTATTTCAAAATGAATAATCCTTTCTATAAAACCCAAGCCGGGAGCAAAGAAAAGGGGGAAGAGGCCACCTGTATGAGAATGCTCACATTTCCAGGCCGGTGTCTGTTCATCCGTATCTTCCACCACCCACCAAGTGCCACGTCCTCCTCAAAGTGCTGAGACAGAGTGTAGGTGAGTGAGGCCAGGGCCCGAGGAAGATCCTTATGAAGGTCCTGAGAGCTCACCAGAAATAACTGCTCCAGGCAGGAGGAAAAGGGAGTCTGGGAGGGAATTATGCAAGAGGGGACACCTGAGCTAAATCCTATCAGGTGAGCCGCAGGTAGCAGGCAGAGGAAGGGAGATGTAAAAGAGGAAGAAAGTTCAAGAAAAAAGCCAGAAGTTTGGCCCCAAGGGCAAGGAAGTAAGTCACCTTGGGCTTGACTGGGCCACGCTTGTAGAATTTAGTGTCCTTAAATGTGGCCTTTTCTCTAGGCTCCTAAGAAACTTATTTGCAGAAGTCAGTCATACCCTTAGCATAACTATGGGTCTTTCAGAGGTCTTTTAAGGATCTCCAACAGTGAATGACCCTGTATTTCTTCTCCTCCCATATATTTCCTTAGAACAAAAGCCTCAGAAATCACATGGCATTTCTTCATTACGCAACAACCCCCACCTCAAAAAAGAAAAGAAAGAAACCCACAGAATTTGTGTTATATAACCTATTAGCACATAACTGCTCTGATCAAGAAAAAATAGATTTGGCTTACTCTAAATGCTTTTTCTAGTATTAATCAAATTCTCTTAAAATGAAAGTGAGTTAGCTAATCCTTTATAAAGTAGCATATACACCGTGTATAAAATGAAATACATAAAATATTTTTGTACATGGATAATGACCAGATGTGACTATGCAAAATACAGTATTAGCATATGGATGATTTTTCCTTCCAATATTTTCATTAATACTCTTTTCATAATCATATTTTTAGCATACCGCTTTTAGGATTAATTCCATGTTACCTGAATATAAATGGTCTGCCTTAAAAAAAATCTGCATTTACAAATTTATCAGTAGAGGAAAGCTAAATGATTAGCACTAATGATTAGTTGCTAACATCTAAGTTGCAAGAATCTATGACACATAACACTGGTTTAACCCTCGGAGAAATTGGGGTGAAATAATTACCCAGGCAAAATCAAAGAGTATGTGATTCACGTTAACTAACACGGTGAGTATTCAAGTGGATAAAAAAAAAAAAAAAACACAATTAGATCAGAGAAAGATTCACTTGAATTGAACTTAAGGGGCCAGGCAGAGCCCTTCGCGGCAAGGAGCAGAGCTCCATTGTCTGAATTTGATCTGAATGGAGGTAACAGGAAAAACAAGGGCAGGCATCCTCTGACCCTTTCCATGGGCCTGAAGGAGAGGAGCAGAAAGGGAAGGGTTAGCAGGCAAAGCCGTCAGGCAGTGAGGAGGGGCCAGCTCCCTGCAGGGCTGTCGCCAGCACCATTGTCCACCCTTCCCAGCTGGTCCTGGGAAGCCTCGCCAGAATTTTCATTATAATCACAACTTCAGAACCTAACGCAAATACAAAGACTTACACCCTTAATGTGACCCTTCAGGTGGTTATCAAAAGTTATTACAGATGTGATGTGAGTTACAGGCTTTGAGAAATGGAATACACACAAGCTTCTGAGAATCTGAGATCCGGATTCAAATTCCTGAGCTTCAAAATCCTTTCCTGGCTATGAAGGCTCACAGGAGTCACTGGATCTGTGGCCATCTCTACTTCCCCACTTCTCTGATGGAGATGATAGTCCATCCTCTGACTCCTGCTGCAATCGAGCATCTGGCAGGGGCTTGGGGCCCCCTGGGAGCCTCCCACACCATGCAAGGGACCCCAAGTTCCTGCTGCCTCCTGCGGTCAGTAAACTGCACAGCAGCCGGGAGAAGCAGCTAAGGGGAAAGCCCCCTGCTCAGCCCTCCTCGCCACCTCCCAGAAAAGGAGCAACTCTCCACAGCTGTTCCTGAAGCATGGGTTAAGAGTGGAGCCAGGTTCTTCTCTTCCAGGGGGGCCCCTCGAGCTAAAGAAGCCCACAGGCTTGTCACCATAGCTAAACTATACTTGGAACTGTTGAGGAGCAGTTTTACTTCTTATACAACCCGAAGTCTGTAGGCTTCATTATGCGGGCCAGGAATTCCAACTAATAGCCCACTAGAAGCCTGGGGGCGGGGGAGGTAGTGGGAAGGAGGGCCCACAAATTATTAAGGTGATGAAGATTTGTCTTTTGTCTCCCATCTGGGGACAATATGAGTTGTGTTATTTTTTAATATTTAAAACAGTAGAACACAGGCAGACAACCACTGTAAGACAATAAATTCAACTGAAGGACATTCCAGTGTGCGTAAACCACAAGTTTCACCCTTGTGTAGTTTATTACATTATCAGAACCTCCTGATTGGATTACTTTCCTGCAGGGCTTCCAAGTGTCTGCTTTTCCCCCACATAATATCTAATATCACCTATCAAGATGCTGTATTTGTCCTTTTGTATTTTACCCCCTGATATCTTAGGACGCCTGTTAGTTAAGAACGGTTTTTGTTGTTGTTTTTGGTTGGTGTTTTGTTTTGTTTTCAGAAACTCACTCTGGGTCATACGCACCTCACCACATCTGTGACCAAAAAGGCTTAACTGCCCTCACAGGAAGGTTGAAACTGTACAGCATAAAGCTTCACCAGCTTCCAGAAGGGTCTAAGCCAACAATTTCATCAAAGCCTTCAAGTTGGCATCTGGTCTAAGTTAACACTTAGAATAGCAAATAAAAGGCACTTTTCCTGGACTCCTGCTGGCCAATACTTCTCGGATTAGCTAAAGCAGTGCCGCTGCAGGAGCGCCTTGTATTAGGTCCTGTTAGTGAGGAGATGCAGGGAAGCTGTGCGGGTCTTTTCCCTTAATCAATACTAACAGGAAGATCAGCAGACAGGGAAGGAAACACCAACGCGCAGCGACATTAGTATCTAAGCACAAACAGACCCTTACTTGAGAGCACAAGGGCTTGAAGCCCCTTTTCCAAGCTATGAACAAAATATAAATGCTAGCCTACGTTTTCATCAACAATAGCAAAAGAAAAAAGAAAGCCTTCAGGAGTGCGTGCCACAGCTAACGGGATTAAAGAGCTTTTTCTCAAGGAAAGAAGAATAACTTGACAAAGTGGCTTTAAAACTAGAGAAATGAACTTAGAATTATTTTGGATTATAAACGCCAGTCTTTCTTGAATTTAACTGCAATATGTTCAGGCAAATAAGAAGGCAAATAGGAGGATGCATGTTTTTATTCCCTAGAGATCACATTGTTTTGGGTTTTTTTTGAAAATACATTAGGAACACAATACATAAGTGGGTAAAGCACATACGTAGGCAATTTTCCACCCAAAAGGTTCCTATCAGTTGTAAACATTAAAAAAAAAAAAAAAATTAACCTTACTGGTAACCTCATTAAACGAATGAGGTTTATTATCACTGCGTTTAATGAGAATATGCAGTACGGAAAGGGTTTGGTTAGAAAACAAATAGGGGTACCTGGGTGACTCAGTTAAGTGTCCAACTCTTGATTTCAGCTCAGGTCATGATCTCAGTTTGTGAGTTCAAGCGCCCCATCAGGCTCTGTGCTGGCAGCAGGGAGCCTGCTTGGGATTCTCTCTCTCTCCTTTTCTCTCTGCCCCTCCTCTGAGGGTGCACACACTATCTAAATAAATAAGGTGCAAAACTGCACAAACACACACACATAGAGACAGGATTTAGGAACAAGGGTGTTGGAGTCTGAAAGCCTTGAGTTTAAATCACATGACAGCGATCCAGCGATCCAAGACAAGCTCCTCACAGCATGCATGCTCAAGCTCTTCATCTATAAAATGACGAGTGATAATATGCAGCTGCCTCGGTCAGAACTTAAATGCATGAGGGGCACTTTGCACAGGACCGACTAACAGTAAGCACTTAACACAGGCTACTGAGACATCACTGTCACGACCAAATGCACCAGCGCTCTGTGCACCTCCCCCAAAGAAAGAACCAGCCAGAATTTTCTCATCCACGTGCAAAAAAAAGAAAGAGCTCAGATCCTGACGCTCCCTCTTTAATGATGATTTTAAGGTCTGATGGGGACCTCCATTTCAATTCAAAAGGTGCAGAGCTCCCTGAAGGCAAGGCAGAAGTGGACATGGGAGTGATGGGAGAGCAAAGCAAGCACTGGGCAGAAACCAGAGAGCCCGCACCTACTGCAAGAATAAAACTCTGCCCCCAGCAGCAGGATCAACACACCAGCAGAGGGGCTGTTCCATGGGCGACGCTGGCCCCAGCTGTCCCCCCACTTCTGCTGCTGGCACAGCTCAGCCGGAGACAGCCAAGACCCTGAGCTGCAGTAACAGCCTGAAGCAAGAGCACCAGTTTACTCCCTGAGGGTGATTCGCTGGAAGGCTGGCACACGAGGGCTCCCTGGGGGGCTAGGAAAGGATGGCCATGGGCTGCAGGTCCCCTCCACCGGGGAGACGATGCACAGGGATGGCCATCACCTGGGCGTTGAGGGAAAGCGAGGCTCCAGAGGACAGCTGGCTGAGTGTGTAAAGGTTCTGGGATCTGCTCTGACGAGTGGGGTCTGAAACAGAAACGTGCATGGGTCCTGCCCAAGTTTTCCAAACACACTCCTGAGTGACTGAACGCTCACTGTATCCCACCACCGCCATCTCTCATCGCTAGACGCAGCACAAGCCACTGTCCCTTGGAGACAAAGGAGGGGGAAATAATCTACAAGAGAAAATGCAGACCCAGCTGGAAATCCTTCCTCAGAGTTTTAAGGCAACTGCTCAGAAGACACGGAACACCACCCGAACATCAAGGCTTCCCAATCCCCGGAGGCCTGAATCTTTACAGGGCCCACGGCACCCTTCCCATCATGTCCATCTCATCACTCTGGCCCACCAACCCCCTAATTTCCAAACTCACCGGATGTCTCTCAGCTCCTCAGCTTCTAAATGTGTCTTATACACACCACTCTCCCCCAGGACCCTTGGCTAATTCTTACCCCCCCTCATCGCAGACTAAATGGAATCCTTCCCTCTGCACAAACCCAAGGTTTCTCCCCTGAACCTACACGCCCGTGAAACCCTGTGCTTGCTTGTGCCCTGCCAGGCTTAATTTGTGTCAAGTCCCCCTTTTGTGGTAGACTATAAGCTCCATGAAGGCAGGGGCCATGCAGTTATTGCCCACCGGATCCCTAGCATGAGTAGTTGCTGACTAGCTGATGGTAGTCCAACTTTCTTTCCTTCCTGGGGCACTTCAGCCTCTAGCCAAACACCCCTATGCCTTTACTACTACTGCCCTCTAAAACCTCAGGTCGCCCTTCAAAGCTCTGCTCCCAGGTCACCTCCTCCAGGATATCTTTCCCAATCTTTCAGGAATATCTTCTGACCTCACCCTGGAGGAAAAAAGCAAAGCTTCAGAGCAACACGTACAGACCCACCTTCCAGCCAGGCCCTGCCACTGATGAGGCGAGTGACTTGAACCGGGGCCTCACTTCCAGGTTGTGCAGATTGTTGTGTTCATCTTCCAATCTGTTTTCTAGGTGTGCAGGATGGTTTAGTGTTGGTCTGGCTCTATTTCATGGATGCGAGACACACAAAAAGCTTCCATGCTGTTCTGCCATCTTGACTCCTCCAAGGGGCCTCACTTTCCACTGATAAAATCTAATTCCTGGGACTGACCAAGCAAAACACCTAACGGAACCTGGCACATAGTGCGTCTGAAAAAACAGCTGCCTCCATCTACCCCTCCTCTACACCGTGTATGGTTTGTTGCTAAGTTATTTGTCTTGACCTCGGGTCGTATGCCCCTGGAGGGCATTTCCTTATGTGGGCTCCTCAACATGAAATCATCAGCATCATCAAAACAGCAACAACAACAGCATCGCCTCACCCTTACTGAGTGCTTAACGTTTAGTGTGTATGTTTATAAGTGCTTCATTTCTACTAGGTACAGGGGCTCCCATTTTTAATTAAATAGATCCATACAGGAAACACATGCAGTAAAACGCATCTATCTCTATATTTGGTATCCCAAAAGTCTTCGTGTAGCGTTAAACTTTAAAAACCACAGAATTATAGCAGTTTTTTACCAAACAGATCGTTTAGAAATTTAAATTTCTTTTACACTTAGTTTATACATTTTGAATGCAAAACTCCGAACTTTACATGTTTCAGTCCCTTGGATAAAACATGGCAAGCGTTAAAATTCCCTAAAGAGCATTTAGGGAAATTCACGAAGTTATATTCACGTCAGCTACTACAGGACTCCCTCTCCCTCTCTCTCTCTCTCCAGCAATGGGCTCAATTTGGAGGTGGTAACTGGAGGCGTGGTGGAGTGAGGACCACACAGGTGGCTGCCAGTGTGGCTGCCGTCACACTTTGTCCCTTTCTGTCGCAAGTACACGGGCCCACCCCAGACCGTGCACGCCAGAGTCATCTCTCGCCACTGCTTGCCTCTGACCCAGCACGTGATGGGTCGCCACGGCGTGAATGAGGCACGTGAAGTATTTCAGGAACTGTGCTTCCGTCTTATGGCTGACAGCCACAGACAGGTACAACTGACAGAAATGAGCTTTTCACCTTGTCACTTCACCGCCTGACTGCAGCGTGAAAACATTCTTCGGGCCCATCCATCGCCCTGTACCTGCAGGATGCTAGTATAGATTACCTCCCCCACTCAAATCTCTGTTGGTTCTATTATTTCATGTCAGGTGGCCTTTAAAAGCCTGAAAATCTGTATCATGCATTAGCTCCCTGGGTTCAAGCAACTTCTGTTCGAGTGTACCAGAGGCACGGTTCTCAGCAAAGCGGGGGCCATTCTTCACCTGCCGTGCTCTCCATGAATTTCAGGAGATAATACTGATTATGGAGATTATCGAATGCAGGGAGACTCACAGATGACTTACACATGATAAAGTTATTCCACAAATGCTTTTGTTAGCTAAGATTTTCAGACCATGCGGTACTTGATTTCTGGAATAACTCATCCAAAAAGCTGAAATCGTGCTTATTAAACTAATCAGAAACAAAACACAAGACCAGTGAGCTATTTCATATTAGTCTGTCAGGTCTGACAGCAGAACCACATGCAACGGAGTCCTGTGCTGTCCGAATTGTCTGCCACTGTGTAACAAATCACCCCAACATGCGGTGGCTTAAAACAACTGACACCCACAGTTCCTTAATATGGGCAAAGCTTGGTGGAAATGGCTCATCTCTGCTCCACATGGTGTGGACTGGGCAGCCTGATGGGCTGAAGGGTCTAAAACAGCTTCACTCCCAGGCCAGCTGCCTCAGCTGCGTGGCTAGAATGGCTGAAGGTTGGCCAGGCCCACTGCCCTTTTGTAATCCCTCACCCGCCAGGGCCACGGTCCCCAGCAAGGCAATCAGCTTCTCCATCTGGAGGCTGCCCTCTAAGAGGGCATTATAGACTGAATTTATATGTTGAAGTCCTAGCCCCAGGACACCTCAGAATGTGACTGTATTTGGAGACAGGATCTTTAGAGAGGTAATTAAAGTGAAATCAGGTCATATGGGTGGGCCCTAATCCAGTAGGACTGGTGTCCTTATAAGAAAAGGAAGGACCATCAGGGGTGGGCACACAGGGAAAAAGGCCATCTGAGGACACAGGGTGAGATGGTCCTCTGTAACCCAAGCAGAGAGGCCTCAGGAGAAACCCAACCTGCCAACACCTTAATCTTGGACGTCGAGCTTTCAGAACTGCAAGGAAATGAACTTCTGTTGTTTAAGGCGCCAGGTCTGTGGTATTTTGTTATGGCAGCTCTAGCAAACTAACAGGACAAAACTGGAAGCTACAACACCCCCTTACAGCAACATCCACAAGTCACAAAGTATCACTTCCCTCAGGTGGACTGGTCAAAGCGAATCACCAAACCAGCCCAGATTTGAGCGGTGGGGATTGGCCTCCTGAAGGAGAGGTCCAGTGCACGCACACAAGGACACACGGGGAACTACTGCCAGCCATATTTGAAGACAACAGGGGAAGAGCATGGAATGAAGTCAAAACCCTGAGTTCTCTTACCTGATCTCCAGCTGACTACAAGACCGGCTGGGAAAGCAGGGTAACGTCCACCTCAACGACATGGCCGTTAGGTACAGTGCTTCACTGGACAGGTTTAAGGGCCAAACAAATGAATGCTTATTAAATGAAAGAGCTCAGGTACATGAGAAGCATAACATGCTGACAAATCATGGCTCTCTGTACGATAGCTTTCCTGTTTACCTTAGATATTGCTACAGAGCAAAAGTACAGATTCCAGGGCGCCTGGGTGGCTCAGTTGGTTGAGCGTTTGACTTTGGCTCAGGTCACGAACTCGCTGTTCATGAGTTCGAACCCTGCGTTGGGCTCTGTTCTGACAGCTCAGAGCCTGGAGCCCGCTTTGGATTCTGTGTCTCCCTCTCTGTCTCTGTCTCTGTCTCTCTCTCAAAAATAAAGACTAATCTCTACCAAAAAAAACAAAAAACAAAAGTACAGATTCCAATTCTGAATTCTATCCATGGGCATGTACTAGCGAAAGCACCCAAATGGTAGTGTAACCTAATGTACTACCGCACAGACCTGGTCTGTGTAATTTTCCGGGATCTGGTGTGAAACACACTCTTTTGTGTCTATGGTCCCTGTGCAATAAGGGCCCCTCCTCAAGGTAATCAGTTTATCAATCAAGTGCTCCAGAAATCCTAACTGCTTACCCCTCACAAGTTCTGATTGTGAAGAGTGCTCTCTAACCACATAGCAGGAAGCACAAGAATTCCAGGTATGGATGGGAAAAGAGCAGGGGCCCCTGGTAATAGTAAACAGCAGTTTTACCCCAACAGCTCAGAAGCCAAACACACAACTGCCTGCTTTGGTTGGATTTTGTTAGGCTAGCACCAATTAGAACGGAAGTACAAAGCTTGAAATAATGATTCTTATCCTAAAAGGAGATCCTGCGTGAGCACAAAAGCAGGGAACGAACAGTTAAATGTTTGAGAGTGAGACGCATTATGTGGATGGCTGGAAATAAAACCTCAATCAAGAACGACTTGCAGTAGTCTTAAACCTGACGCTGAAAAATACCCCTGATGCATATTTATTAGGTTTGTCGTCCAAGAGGCTTGTATTCCATAGTGCTGCCAGCCATCATTAACAGGCACTAATGACCACAGCCTTTCAACGCCACCACGGCGCACTGCAATGCAGCTCAGAGCAGCTGGGGGAATCAGAACAGATGGCCTGCTTCCCTTCAAGGCAGAACTTTCTGCAGGTGACAAAATGACTGTTAGGTGACTGACAGAAAGAGAAACAAACAAAAGTTGAAATGGAATATCTGATGTCAGTAAAGTGGATGTTTAGTATTGCAGGGAGCCTTTATTGTGGGCTCTTACGGTTGGGAGGGTTGTTTACACAAGTGCAGCTGTGCTACAGAACTGCAGTGTTCCTTCCAAATCCAAAATCCTTCCCTGAGCCCCGGGACTCCTCTGTGCCAAGCGAGCGGGGCACTGGAGATGTCACGGAAATCCATTCCTTCCAGGTACCGGGTAAGTACCTAGCATACACCTGAAAAGGTGTGCCTGACACTCCAAGGCAGGTAGAGGTGGGGGTCTCCGCCCTCCAGGGGCAAACTTTAAGGGAAAGCCAGGTAATTTCAACGAACACTAGTGGAATGCCATCACCAGTCTGGGCACACGGCAACAGCACAGTGGACTGAACCGCGTTGGTTTCTAGGGATGTTAGACACATGTCCTTATATTTGTTTTCACTTCTATTTTCCCTTTGGTAGTCTGTTTATGTACTCTGCATCCTTAGCTAATATAATACTCGGAATGCTTTGGCTATAAGAGAGGAACCCACCCAGGGTGGCTTAAACAGAAAACAGTAAATAAAAATTGAAAAATGTGGGTGCTCTCAGAGGACTCGGGATTATTTTCTCAGAAAAGCCCTTGCTGATTATTCAGCCTCCAAGGGCCTCCAAGGGCCTTATCCCTAGCTCTTCACCCTGCTAGTCCCCTACGCCAACCTGCTCACTCTCTTCCCCCTTCTCCCGCTTCTTTTCCCCATAGCACCCTCTGAAATGGCATGTTTTAGCTATGTGTCTGCTGGCTCCTGCACAGGCCCCACCCCTCCCACTAAAAGGTAAACTCCCCACTGCCCGGGTGTCCTCTATCTCCCCGGCTTCGGCTTCGGTCTGCGGCAGTGCTAGGGCAGTGCGGGTTCCCCATCAGAACTTTCGACACTGAACGAAGAGCCAAACACACAGAGCTCTGGGCAGGGGGTGCAACTGGGTCTCACAAGGGACAGGAACCAGAATCTAGAACCCAAACATCTGCCAGCTGGCTCACATTGGAGTCCGCTCTTCCCTGCACCTCCTTTTCCCTCTCCCAAGGCCGCATCCCCCCTTTGTGAAAGTGCCTTCTCCACTCCCCTTTCAGAGCTGAAAACCCTGCTACGGGCTCCCATGCCCTTAGGATAAGGCCCAAAATCTTTCCAAGGACCCAGTCATTGACTAAGTCCAATGACTTTATGCCTGCCCCCAGCCTCACCTGTGATTTCAGTCAACCACTCTTTGTGGTTACGCAGGGCTTTCCCCCTTCCTTACAGGAGCATGCACACTTCACCTCTGGGTCTTCCAATCCTAGTTTGCAGTGCCTAGAGCATTCTTTCCCTCTTCCCTCCTCCTGGCCATGCTCTCCTCCTCCGGCACGGTGTTAGGTGACCCTCTGCTCTGCAGACTGCCTTCTATGTCTCTGACAGGACTACAGGCTCCAAAGTAGCAGGAACTGTACCAGTCTCATTCATCGGTGCATCCCCTAGTGCCAAGCACGGCATCCCACACGAGTAGATGCTCAAATACTCGTAGGCTAAATAAATGAACAACATATTGGCAATGGCTGTTCACTAAGGAGCTGTGACAAGAGTAAGACAGCAGTTCACGAGGGCAGGGAACGTGATCGCCCTGTCTCACTCCCCTGTGCCTGGAAGAGAAGACACCCAATAAATATTTGTTGAATGAATAAATTCCTGGCTTGCCCCATGTAGCTCCACCCCTTCTCTCTCCCATTTGAGAAAACGTATCAGAATGCAAGTGGGTAAAAAAATGGCATTATTAAAGAGACATCTCAGAGTCATTTGAAACATCAACACTCTATTACTTGTCATAAGTTACTGGACACATAACTCAAAACTGATCATCACAAATGAGGTCGTTTGAGACAGTGGTTGAGAACAGCTGATTAAGACAAAGCTACGAAACATGAAGCACTTTCTGCTCTTATCATTTTATTTTCCAGAAGCTGAAATGACAATACACTCAGTAAGAACTAATAACTGACTCATTCTTACCCTCACTGTTCTCTATAAAATAGGTTCTGCACGCCCCAGGAGAAACCTTTCTTTAAAGCAAACGACGTTAAAAATTCCTTTTCAGTTATTTTTCTCCGGTACCAATGAGGTCCACCAAGTTGCTGTTGTCTCCAGTCAAAAGCCAGCCCACAGCCCCACACGCTTACTTCCAGGAGGCTGTGTTGCTGATCCCTGCACAGCGATATAAACTCACTGCACCAGCGTGACAATACTGGTCTCCTTCAAAATCGGCAACTGGTATGTTTTTGGCTTTTTGGTGTTTTGTGCGTTTGTGTTTTACCTCTTGGACAAAATATGTTTGGTAAAGTTGCTGGGCTCTCGATCAGCCTGGTTTTATTTCTGTTTATATATATAAAGCATCCCCAAATATTGATCACATGATGAAATACAACCAAAAATGAGAAGTCCTAACAAAGGTGTCAATCTGGATGTGTTAAAAAGAGAAATAAATCTGAGAAAGCCAGACGAGAAACCACACAGACAGCCACATACTCCAAACAAGGCTAAAGTTAGTAAAGCAAAATATAGCAACCCAAAGCTAGTAACATCATGACCCTTAATAGCCTACAGAATTAGACACTCCATCCACATGAACAGATCTGAGCTCTTCAGATCACCCCACATGCTGAGTGGCAGTAAAGATTTTGTTTTATTTATGAAAAACAAAAAGACCTTTAACTTTATAAAGGATACTAGCGTTTGAAGTCTTTGGGCCCAAATTAGAGAGGGGGACGAGAAAAGGAAAAGTATTAGGGTATATTTTAAGGTTTCTTATTACTACCGAAGGGAGGGGTAGTCAAGGCAAAGTGCCAAAGTTAAAACAAAAACAGCATATAGAAATCTGGAGCTGCTTGTTTAAAAAAACAAAGACCATAAACTGTTCAAGCAACAGTGTCCTTTGTCTTATCCGATAGAATGCTGCGCCATCCAAAAGAAAAAAGGCAGGTCCCCCCACCCATCCCTGACCTTTTAGCCTTTTGAAGACCTTGATCAGTTTCCACTAAAATACTTCATTTTCAGTCATGTTTAGAAGTACACATTTGTAGAGGTTTTTACCCATTTAGGTGCCAAGGACTTCCCTTTGGCAGTCTGGCAAAACCTACTGAGCCCTTCTCAGAAAAATGGTTTAATTGCATAAAATAAAATACAAAGGACTACAAGTGAAAATAATTATACTTAGTTATCAAGACGGTTTTAAGTTACGAGACGATAATGTATGCAGTTCTGTATTCATGCACCAAATAACAAAGCTAGCAGCAGTTCTATTTGTTGCCTATACTCATGAAATGCTAAATTTCAGTCTGACTATAGTGAAAATAGAGATGCATCCCGCCCCCACCCAAGTTCAAGGGCTTCCTGAAGGACCCTAAAACCCCTTGGTTGGGTTTGGAAGAGCCAATAAAAATATATCTGGTGAAGCATCAAATTAAAAATAAAGCCTGGCAAAACATATTATCCACTCAACTGTGCAATATTTTTCCAAAAAACCATGATGGGTCCTGAGTCAGCAAGAGAGCTGCATGCTTCAAACTGAATCCAGAAAGGGATTCAGCTTCCCCCATGCAAGTTACAAAAAGTCTGAAGCTTTGAGAAACTGACAGCACTGCTGGAGTCTGCCTTGAAGTGGGAAAACAGTGACCCGGCAGTGCAGTGATCCAGCTCAATTGTGAACTTGAACAAATCTCCTTCCTTTCTGGAGCCTCAGTTTCTTTTTCGTTAGTAAAATAAAAGGGCTAAACACACACCATGACCTCGCAGGTCCCTTCCAGGTCTAAAATCCTATCTTCGGATTATCTCTTCCTTATGCTGGCTTTTGTAGCCTATTCAGATTAATTTCAAAACATTATTGCCTTGCTTACGTTTGGAACAGAAAGTCGTACCAAATCTGAATGTCTTAACATATAATCAAACACCAATGAGCCAAATATACGCATACCATTACCACCTTTTTTAAAAACCCTGTTTTGCACATATCTACTTCAAAAAAAGTAATCACAGCGTTGGTCTTTTCTGCTATTTAAAGTCAGTTCCCATTAGAATTCTAGCACCATCACCTCAAGAATATTCAAAATTAACACACAGAATGTTAACTATGCATTTTCCACATTAAACCAAGGAACAGTATGACAGGGTATACACCAGGAAGGGCCCTTAAAGATCACCTAATCCAATCATGTTTCATTATCACTTTAGACAGAGAAGGTAGAAGACTAATCCAAAGTCACAACGCTGGTTGGCAAGAAAGCAGAGATTCAATCCAGGTCTCCTGACTGTACCTTTATGCTCTCTCCACTACACTCTCAAATCCAGACACACTTCCCCAACTTAGGCTTAAAAGGAATAGCAAGAAAGACCTGACGGTCAGACTAGTCATTTTCTCTACTTTGAATTACGTAATGGGCACAACAAGGGATGGTGGCATGACACATTCATTGGCTGGAATCAAGAAATAACGAAATTCCATTAATCCACCAAAAAGGTGATGACCCAACTAACATCCTAACTACCTGGCAATTCTCTTAGTACTGTACAGTATGTGAAAGACCCATATTTGCATATGGATTTAGACATATAGCTATATGCAAATAGCTATACATATAAACCTCTTCACACATACATATATAAGTATACACATATATAGACATACACATATATACATATATATATAGTTCCTCAGTCTGCTTGCCAGGATTTCTCACTAACATTTTACCATGAAATTTAAAAGAGAAAAGAAAAAAGGAGAAATTTAGAGGAAAACAAAAAGGTAGTTACACAAAAGCTTAAAAAAAAAAAAGCACTGTGTTTTAAAGGCAAAAGCTTCTATCAATATCAATATTGGTCATTTTTAGACATCAACACTAATTTTATCAATAAGAAAACCTACTAGAAATTCTTTACCAATATTTACATCCCAGATGATCAGATATGCAAAGTTGATGTTTGATTGTTATTGTTGTTTTAAGAGGGCACTGTCTTGAATCCGATGGATAGGATATGAATTAGTAAGGGTCTCTCTCTTTTTTTTTTTTAATGTTTATTTTTGAGACAGAGAGGGACAGAGCGTGAGCAGTAGAGGGGCCAAGAGAGAGGGAGACACAGAATCAGAAGCTGGCTCCAGGTTCCAAGCTGCCAGCACAGAGCCTGATGTGGGGCTCGAACTCAAAAACTGCAAGATCATGACCTGAGCTGAAGTCAAACACTTAACTGAGCCAAGTAAGGGTCTCGTTAGAGTCTACCTACTACTCACTATTTCCCCAGCATTCTTCAATGTGCTTGATATTTCTAGAGAGTCAGAAATCTACTCTCGAAAGAAAGACAGAAAAGAAAAAAGAAAAGAAAAGAAAACAAGCAAGCAGGCAGTCACGAAGGAAGTTAGGAAGAAAGAAAGCAAGCAGGCATGAAGGAAGGAAGGAAGGAAGGAAGGGAGGAAGGAAGTTAGGAAGAAAGAAAGCAAGCAAGAAGGAAAAAAAGAAAAGAACAATTCTTCTCAAGTATTCAAAAACCTGACCAGTATCTTCTCAGTAGTCTGATGTCAACTCACATTTCACTTCCTCAGAGAGACCTGCCCTGACCCCCTAGCTAAAGAAAGCAATACCTACCTGGGGCAGACATTCCCTAAGTTAACCTCCTTCTGTTGAAAATTTGGCAACACCTGACATCGCCATTTATTATCCATTTGTTTACTCGTTTGTTTCTGCTTACCCTGTCCCTCCACACTAAAATGAAAGCTCCTTGTTCACTGCTGGATCCTCAATGCCTAAGCAGTGCTGGCACATAATAGGTGCACATATAACTGCCGAGCGTCTGGTCCAAAATATTCAAGTGCCAACTATGTCATACTTAGTGTCTCCTGGAAAACCATTAGTCAGGGACAAAGCACATGCAATGAGTAATGCATTTACATAGCCTACTTTAGAGTAAGCCTATGATACCAAGACAATCCTGGGTATAAATCCTTTCCACGGCTTTGGAATGCCCTGCACTTCCAGCTAGAAACGCAAAACCTCTCCAGGCCCACTCACACGCTGCTTCTCTGAAACATCTCAACAATGATTTCCTCAAAAGGAAATAATGAAATAAAGTTCTGGCATAAGTTAATCTTTCCTGTCAGGTTCACAGAGTATGTTAAACATGCTTTGAAGCCAGACACACAAACAAAATCAAACTCCACAAAATTAGGTTGGGCTGAAGTTACATAAGACCAGCTAACCTCCTGCTTTCTCCCTCATTCCGCCCTCCTTCCGGTGAACTCTGACATCTGTCTTTTCAGCACAATTCAGATGCAGATGACAAAAACCGCTTATCTGCAAACTTCAAAATAGGTAATGAGATTTCCAATATTATTCCACTTAATACTGTAGCAACTGTACCAACAAAGTGAGGAGGAATAGACAACTTCCAGCTGTACGGTGTCTGGAAGCTTCTCTTAAAAATTCTCTTCAAAATTATTTTTAAGCCCACACTTACTTCAAGGCATTCAGTTATCAAAACACGTTTTTCAGAGTTCCCTGAGTTTTTCCATACCCGTGGCTCCTCATATGTGTGAGAAGCCTACCTATCAGCACAGATGACGGTCTGAACACAGGTCTTTCAAGAGAGAGGACAAAAGCGCGGTTCCCAGGAGTGACACATCCAAAGGAGAAAATAATCCTTTCTCCTCCTAAATATTAAATCCAAGTTGCTTCCTCTCCCGAGTTTCCTGCACTTCCCTCCTCCCCATTCTGCTCCCCTTTCACTGCCCACTTTATCCTGCTTTAATCCTACGAAGCCTCTCTCCCGGCTTATTAAGGGTAAACAATAGAAATGTCACAAGGAAACTCAGGAAGTAGATGAAGTCTCTAATTGCCGCCGTTTAACGATTGTGGATAATTACTATCTTCAAAATGTGGTTTTCACAAGCGGAGAGGGAGCCGAGGCGGGCGAGCTCCACGCCGCCAGGAGCACATCAGCGAGGCCGCGGCCCGGGACGGAGGGGATGCGGCCCCGCGCCCCGGGGCCCCGGCAGGCGCAGCCGCGTCCCTGCCCCCCCCCAACCCCCGGACACTGGCGGCTGGGAAAGCTGAGGGCCGGCCTGCCCGCCCAGGTCACAGACAGTTCACAGCCCCCGGCTGCGGCTACCCGCGGCGGTCACCATAACAATATGCAAAGCGCTACCCGCGGACACCCACCCCGCAGATCTCGCTGCCCGCGGCAGCCAAGCCCGCAGCGCCGCGCTCCGAGTTCCGGGACCCGAGACCACAGTCCCCCGGGGCAGAGGGGTCCCGGGGACCGGGCTCCACCGGCTTTTCAGCTTCGCCAACTGGGGGATCTCCTCCGGCCGCGAGGTGCCTGCGACGGTGGCGCCTTGGCCCGGTCCCTAGCGACCCTCCCCGACCCAGGACGCGCGGGGAAGTCGAGCAGGGGTCCCCCGTGGTACGGACCGGGACTTGGTCCCTGAACGCTGCGCCTCGCGGGGCGCGGTGTCGCCACAGTCCCTCCCTTCCCGAGGCCGGCCCCGCTCCGCCACTTCCTCGGCTGCCGCCGTCCTCCGCCGGGAAGGCGCGTCTCGGTGGTCTCTGCAGCACCCCGCGCGCGCTGATGGGGAGCACAGCTCCGCCCGGGCCCCTGAGCCGCCCCCGGCGCCCCAGCCGTCCCCAGAGAGCGCCCGAGCCGTCCTCCTGGCCCCGCTCGGAGATGCGGGCGCCCGGCAGTCACCCAGCCCGGAGCGCTCGCCGCCCGCCGCCTCGGAGATCTCGGGACTCACCCTAGTACTACTAGCTCCCCATATTTCACAGGCTCCTTATTGGGGGCGCAGTGCTCCTCCTGGCCGGGGGAAAACATGGAGCCCCGATCGGCCGCCGCCGCCGCCTCCTCCGCCGCGATCCCCGCGGAGTCCGCGCCGCCGCTACAATCCCATCCTGAGAACGGGGTGAGCGCGCCGGGGAAGGGCACGGCGGCGAAGGGGGCGCGGGGCGGCCAGTCCCGCGGCTGCTCCGTCGTGGCTGTGCGGCTGCCCCGCCGGGCTCCCCGGAGCTCCGCTCGCCGCCGCCGCTCCGAGCAGGACTCGGCAACAAATGGGACCGGGCAGCAGGGGGACCTGCCCGCGCCAAGCGCCGCCGCCGCCGCCGCAGCCGCCGCCGGAGCCCCGCCAGGGAAGGAGGGAGGGAGAAAGCCAGCGCGGGAGGGGCGGGGGCAGCGGGCGGGGGAGGGGCGGGGGCAGGACCGCTGAGCCGCCCCGCCGGCGCGCGGGCAGGTGGGAACCGCCCGGCCCTCCGCCCGAAGCCGCGCTGCCCCCCGCCCTCCCCGCGCCCCCTCCCTCTGGCGCGTGGGGCGGCCAGCACCCTCTCCCGCCCCCCTCGGGCCCCGCGGTGGATCGGCCCCCGTGTTATGTAAACATAGAGTAAAAGGGAAAGGAAGTTCTTAAAGGAGCAGCTCTATTTTTTTTCTCTCGCTTCCTTCCCCAAACTTACAGCAAGGGGTTCTCAGCCCTTGCAACCCAGTTCTCTAGCTGCTGAAAACTGCAAAGGATCCCGGAAACGCAGTCCTCGAGGTTCCCAAGCCTAGCCTAGCAGTCCCGGGTTTCCTTAGATGTAAAAAAAGAACTTCCTCTCGGAGTTAGAGAGCATTTGCTTTCTCGGTGCCATTGTGTACATCTGTAACACACGCACCTGGGCGCCTCCTCCTCTTCCAAAATCAAGTCTTTCAAAGCTTGGAGGTATCTAGAAATCTGGAGAGTTTTGCTAATTGGTGCTGGATTAGAGGGAGTTTTGAGTTTTGAAGGCACTTGGAGCACCCTGCCAGTGTATAGGGTATAGCTACCCTGTTTGTGGTCAGCAAAGTTCCACAGGATTAAAAAAAAAGGGGGGGGGGGTTGGTTTTTGGGTTTTTTACTTTTCTTTTTTTTAATCCATACTCCATCCACTTTTCTCATACCCTCTTTCACTACCCTAAGAAATTTAAGAGGAACTTACCTGGGTGAACTTTTTAGTGAATATAAATGTTCCTTTATTACCATAATGTAGACAATGCACTATGCTATGGCTTTAATATGGTTTGGGGTATAATAGATGTACTCACTGCTGTTTTTCATCATGCAGGATTTTATTGTTTTACCATTTATTAAGCACTGGTAACATGCTGGAAACTGCATATTATTGCCAGTCACTGCCTCCCAAGTCTGCTAAATATTTAAAGAAATAAATACTGCAAAAGCTACCCTGTGTATAAACAATGACTGATTAGCCGTGACCCTAAGGAAAGGGCTAGAAAAAAAATAATTACATCTATCACCTTCCACTCTGCCATTTGCCACCCTTTGCCTAACATTCTCTGACACGTTATTACTACAGTTACATGATGCTTCAGAAAATTTTACTTCAGTTATTAACTGATTTTTTTTAATTGAGGCTTTAGAAATAAATTACTTCAATAACTATAGCTACACCGTTGGTAAGCCAAACACACACACACAACAGTGAAACCATTAACCTGTTTCAGCTAAGTACAGAAATTCTACACTTCAACTGAATACAGCTATTCTGCACATTTTATAAATTCTCTGTATTTTTAAATATATATTCTGTTTTACTTTAAACCAACAATCCTTCACTAACGGGTTAAATGTCTTCTCACTAGTGTTTTGATGTGAATTTCTGTCTGAATTTGTTTGATTAATGTTACCTTCATCTGTGGACTCTATGCTTCTACTTACCATGTAGAAGTGTTACTAGCAAAGATCTATCGGAATCATGCCATAGTTATGCAGTCCCCTGTTATTATAGTACTTGGCCCTGTCATTCTAACTTCTCCAGGCTTGTTCTGTTGCTGCTACTGCTCTCTAGGCTGCAATTACCTCCTCCCTCCTTCTCTCTTGGCATGCTGTGCTTTTGTGCATTGCATTACACTATTCTGGCTCCATTTCCTCCTTGCTGTGCTCTGCATCTGCTCTTAGGAAGATAGAAACAAATATTTATTAACCTCCTACTAAGTTCCAAACACTAGCCTGAGAGTGTCCCATAGGATGTCCCAGTCTTCGAAGGTTCTTCATTCTAGCTGTCCGCCCATGGTGCCCCTGATTTTCAGAAGGGCAGCGCTCTCTGTTCCCCCAGCATGTCTTTGAGCATGTTTATAGTTCTGACGCAGGTCTGTCTTTATCAGAATTATTTAGGAACTGTTGCTTTGAATAAGTTTTTGTATCAGGGGAGACTTTTATCCTAGGCAGCTCAGGGCTTGAAGACCAGGTTTATAAATCACTCCCAGACCTGAAAGCCTCAGGAATGTATACAGCCGCCAGAAGTGGAAATCCAAATGAGCACATGGGCTGAGTGAGGACTGCGGCAAATTGGCGAGCCTGTGCCATCTAAAATGAGCATCGCTCTTCTGCAGATAATGGTTACCATGTGACAATAACAGGTCACTGTTGCTAAATTTAACTTTTCTTAAAGCCCATATCCGAAATTTTATGCCAAATTTCCCAATTTCCAACTGTCACGCAACTCATTCAAGTTGATTTTTTTTAACACTTTTTTTTTTTTACTACATTGGGCTCAAGGTCTGCAAATTTGCGTTCTCTGATTTCAAGGAAACTTACAAAGGTAAAGGTAAAGGAACACACACACACACACTCTCTTTTTTTAATCTTTATTTTTGAGACAAAGAGACAGTGTGTGAGTGGGGGAGGAACACAGAGAGAGGGAGACACAGAATCTGAAGCAGGCTCCAAGCTGTCAGCATGGAGCTCCATGGGAGGCTCAACGTGGGGCTGGACGCAGGGCTGGATGCAGGGCTGGATGCAGGACTGGATGCAGGGCTCATCATGGGGCTCCTCATGGGGCTGGAACTCACAAACCACGAGATCATGACCTGAGCCGAAGCCGGATGCTTAACCGACTGAGCCACCCTGGCGTCCCAGTAAAGGAACACTTTTACGTGGTATCAAATGGCAGCGATGGGAGGGGAGCAGAGCAGTGGGGCATAAACTTAACTTTTTCAGAGTTGGTGACTTATGTCCCTTTGCAAGGCGGCTTGCACCTTTCTCTGCCCATCCTTTTTAGAGTTTTCTGCTCACAAGTTAAGCCCACTGGAACATTACCCCTACCATCCCTAGCTAGTATTAGGAATCGGGTTGTAGCATAAATTTATCTCTTCTTGAATGTAACTGTTTTAGTTTGTAGCTTCAGGCTGATGGGACAATCTGGCTGTGCCATCTGCCAACCCACCGAAAGCCACGGTGGGTTTGACCGACCTAGCTGCCAGGGCAGACCCGCCCATCCCCTCCCTGCTTGCCATTCCATTTACATCTCTCCTAAACTACTCTCCTAAAGAGGATGGCCCACTCACTGCATCCCACAGGGAGTTGATGCTATTTCTTGGGCTACTAAAGGCCATATGTTTACTACACAAATAAATAATGTAAGGCTTTCTCTTGATTTCTCTCCCTGTGATGTCTACCTCTTTTAAGTTAGAATGAAAACATTTAGTGAAGAAGTTTGCTTGTCTTAACCATACTCTGAATGAAGCCAATCAAAAACCTTCCAGTACTTCCAGAAGAAAGAGTCTAATTTTTGATCACTCTATATTCTACCTTACATGTTTATGTTTGCAGACTTAAAAGAGTAAAAGGATACTTTAAAATCTTATTTTATTTTAGTCATCCATAGTCTCATTACCCAGAAAACAGCCTTATGACATTTTTTTGTGGATTTCCTTCATCTTTTTTATTTTTAATTTTTTGACAGAGCAGTGATAATATGATTTGTAATCACCCTTTATACAGCTTGTTACCTCCCCCCGTTTTCACCTCATGTTATATTGTGAGTTTTCTCTTGTCAATAAACTTCATAAACATTTTTGTTGTTTTATCATATATGTCAGCTTCTACTAACCATTCTTTTCTCGTGGAACATTGGGAAGATTTCTAAATTTTGGTTTTATAAATAAACATATTTGCATTTGCTATTGCTGCATGAGAACAGACTCCTACAAGTAAAATTATTACATCAAAGGGTACAAACACTTTTAAGACCCTTTGATGCATATTTCCAAAGTGTTTTCCAAAACGGTTATGCCTGCCAATTTACACTGTAACTAGCAGTAAATGAGAGAGCTGCCTCAGGGAACTCTCACCAGCTTTTAAAACCCTTGCTAATGTGACAGGTGATCATTTTTTATTTGCATTTCTTTGATTGCTATTGTGAGGTGTACCCACTTTTTATTATCATGGTAAAAAACGCATAACATGAGATCTACCCTCAACAGATTTTTTTTAGAGTACTGTATGGTATTGTTAACTCTAAACACAGTGCTGTCCAGCAGCTCTCCCTAACTTTGTCATCTTGCATGACCGAAACTTTATACTCCTTGAACAGCAATTCCTCATTTCTCTCTCCTCGCAGCCCCTGGCAACCACCATTGCACTTTCTACTTCCGTGAGTTTGACAATTTTAGATACCTCGTATAAGTGGAATCGTGCATTATTTCTCCTTCTGTGCTGGCTTAGTTTTTAGCAAGCTGTCCTCAAGGTTTACCTATGACGTGGCATAAAACAGGATTTCCTTCTTGTTATGGCTCAGTAATATCCATTTTATGTATACACTACAATTTTTTTTAGAGGTTCATCTGCCAGTGGGCCTACAGGACAGCTACAGGTTGTCCTCACCACTTGGCTATTGTGAATAATGCTGCAATGAACACAAAAGTGGGGATCTCTTTGGGTGCCTGACTTCAGTTATTTCGAGTAAACACCCAGAAGTTGAACTGCTAGATCATATAGTTAGTTCTATTTTTAATTTTTTTTTAGGAAACTCCCTTTAGTTTTCCATAATTGCAGCACCATTTTATATTCCCACGAGCGGGCACAAAGGTTCCAATTTCTCTACATCCCCATCAACATTTGCTACTTTGGGGGTTGTTTTGTTTTGTTGATCGTGAACATCCTAAAAGGTGTGAGATATCTCATTGTGGTTTTGATTTGCGTTTCCCTAATAATTGGTGATGTTGAACATCTTTTCATATATCTGGTGTTTATCTTCTTTGGAGAAATATCTATTCAGTTCTTTTGCCCACTTTTAAGTTGGGTTATTTCTTTTTTTGCTATTGAATTATATGAGTTTCTTATGTTTTTTGGATATTAACTCTTTATCAGACATATGGTTTGCAAATATTTTCTCCCACTCTATAGGTTGCATTTCCACACTGTTGGTTATTTCCTTTGCTGTGGAAAAGCTTTTTAGTTTGATGTTGTCCCATTTGTCTCTTTTTGCTTTTGTTGCTGGTGCTTTTTGGTGTCAAATCCAAGAAATCATTGCCAAGACCAGTATCATAAAACATTTCCCCTTTGTTTTCTGTTAGGAGTTTTACAGTTTCAGATCTTACGTTCAAGTCTTTGATCCATTTGAGCTGATTTTTTTGTATGGTGTAAGATGAGGGTCCAATTTCATTCTTTTACATGTGGATATCCAGTTTTCCCAGCACATTTATTGAGGGGACTCTCCTTTTCCATTGTGTCTTCTTAGCACCCTTGTTAAAGATTGGTTGACCATATTTGTGTATGATTGTTCCTGGACTCTGTTCCATTGGTCTGTAAGTCTATCTTTATGCCAGTACCATACCGTTTTGATTACTGTAGCTTTGTAATATGTTTTGAAATCAGGAGGTGTGAGACCTCTTATTTGTTCTTTTTAAGATTGTTTGGGCTATTTGGGGTTCTTTGTGTTTCCATATGAATTTTAAAATTGTTTTTTCTATTCTATTAAAAAGTTGGGGTTTTGACAGATTGCATTAAATCTGTAGGTTGTTTTAGGTAGTATGAACATTTTAACAATACGAAGTCTTCCAATCCACGAACAGGAGATGTCTTCCATTTATTTGTGTCTTCTCTCATTTCTTTCATAGATGTTTCGTACTTTTTAGTGTAAAACTCTTGGCTCCTTGGCTTATTCCTAAGTATTTTATTCTTTCTTATGCTACTGTAAATGGCATTGTTTTCTCAGTGTCCTTGTCAGATAGTTCATTGTGGGGGCATCAAAACACATCTAATTTTGGTATATTGATTTTGTGTCCTGCAACTTTACTGAGTTCTTTTATTACCTCTAACGGCTTTTTTCTGGTAGAATTTTTAGGCATGTCTACATATAAGATCATGTCATCTGTGAGCAGAGATAATTTTACTTCTTTTCCAGTCTGGATGCCTTTGATTTCTTTGTCTTGCCTAACTACTCTGGTTATCTTGCCTAACTGAATAGAGGTGGCAAGAATGGACATCCTTGCCCTTTGTTCCTGATCTTAGAGGAAACACTTTCAGTTTCTCAGCATTGAGTTTGATGTTAGCTGTAGCCTTTTCATACGTGGTCTTTCTTATGTTGAGATAACTTCCTTTTATTCCTGGTTTGAGGTTTTTCTTGTTTTGTTTTGTTTCAATCAAGAAACGGTGTTAGATTTTGTCAAATGCTTTTTCTGCCACATATTAAGAGCATCATGAGATTTTGATCCTTTATTCTGCTAATGTGTCGAACCATCCTCATACAGCAGGGATAAATCTCACTTGGTCATGGTGTATGATCCTTTTAATATGCTGTTAAACTTAGTTTGCTAGTATTTTGTTGTGAATTTCTTCATCTATATCCATCAGGGATACTGGCCTGATGTTTTTCTTTTTCTAGCTTTGGTATCAGGATAATACTGGCTTCATAAAATGAGTTTGGAAGTGTTTCCTCTTCTTCAACTTTTTGGAAGAGTTTGAGAAAAATTGATGTTAATTCCTTAAATGTTTAGTGGAATTGCTCTTTCCCATCTTGCAAGATGACAGGTGAAATGCTGAGAAGCTCAATACTGAAGAGAAGAAACCTGGGGCACTTGGGTGGCTCAGTCAGTTAAGTGTCCAACTTCTGCTCAGGTCCTGATCTTGCGGTTCGTGTGTTCAAGCCCCGCATGGGGCTCTGTGCTGACAGCTCAGAGCCTGGAGCCTGCTTTGGATTCTGTGTCTCCCTCTCTCTTTGCCCCTCCCCCACTCACAAAAATAAACATTTAAAAAAAAAAAGTAACCTCAAGACTAAAACACCTAAAAAGGGGAAGCCCCACTGCAGCTGAAATCCTGTCCTAGTCAGAGGAATTGGCAGATATTCCCAATCAGCTACGTATTCCAGAAAGGCCATGTGCAAGAGGAAGTATTCAGCAGCTAAATACAGGGTTGAAAAGAAAAAGAAGGGGAGGGTTCTTGCTACTGTCACAAAACCAGTTGGTGGTGACAGAATGCGTAGGTATAATCCTACTGAAGATGTGCCTCAAAAGCTGTTGAGCCACGGCTAAAAACCTTTCAGTCAGCATGTGAGGAAGCTGCAAGCTAGTATCACCCCTGGGACCATTTTGATCATCCTCATTGGGTGCCACAGGGGCAAGAGGGTGGTTTTCCTGAAGCAGCTGAGCAGTGGCTTGCTATCTGTGACTGGACTGCTAGCCTTCAACTGAGTTCCTCTGTGTAGAACACACTAGAAATTTGTCACTGGCACCTCCACCATTGATATCAGCAATGTGAAAAATCCCCAAATATCTCACTGAGGCTTGCTTCAAGAAGAAGCTGCGTAAACTCAGACACCAGGAAGGTGAGATCTTCCACACGGAGAAAGAGAAACATGAGATTATAGAGCACTGCAAGGTTGACCAGAAAGCTGTGGACCCACAAAGCTGTTCCTCAACTTCAGGGCTACATCCACTTTGTGTTTTCTCTCACAAATGGAGTGTACCCTCACAAATTGGTGTTCTAGATTTCTTACAAAGAACCTAATTAAATAACTGATAAATGATAGATGATACATAGATAGATGATAGATAGATAGATAGATAGATAGATAGATAGTGGAAGTCACCAGTGAAGTCATCATCCTGGAATTTTCTTTGTTGGAGGTTTTTGATTGCTAATTAAATCTCTTTACTAGTTATAGGTCTGTTCAGCTTTTCTATTACTTCACAATTCAATCTTGATAAGTTACATGTTTCCAGAAATTCATCTATTTCTTTTAGGTTATCCTGTTGGTTGGTGTAGTTATTCTTTGTACTTTTGTAATCCTTTTTATTTCTGAAGAAGTGGTAATATTTATTTTATTTCTGATTTTATTTACTGGAGTCTTTCTCTTTTATGCTTAGCTAGTCTAGCTAAAGACTTGTCGACTTCATTGATGTTTTCAAAAAAAAACAACTCTTAGTTTTGTTGATTTTTTTCTATTCTCTATTTTGTTTATTTCTGCTCTAATCTCCATTGCCTTCCTCCTGCTAACTTGTGGCTTAGTTTGTTCTTCTTTTTCTAGTTCCTCGGGGGGTGGGGGTAGAATTAGGTTGTTTATTTAAGATTCTATGTCTTTTGTAGTATAGGCATTTATCATTATAAAGTTCCCTCTTAGTACTGTTTGCTGCATCCCATAAGTTTGGTATGTGGTACTTTTATTTTCATTTGTCTCAAGATACATTGTAACTTCCTTTTAATTTCTTCTTTGTCCCATTGATTATTCAAGAATATGTTGTTTAATTTCCAAATATTTGTGAATTCTCTAATTTTCTTTGCTATTTATTTCTAGTTTAATTCCATTATGGTCAGAAAAAAAACATGAATATGATTTCACTCTCCTTAAATTTGTTAACATTTGTTTTGTTATCTAATGTGTGACCTATCCTGGACAATGTTCTATTTGTACTTGAGAAAAACGTGCGTTCTGCTGTTGCGTGAAGGTAGTCACTTTCTAAACAGACACATGGTTGGGTCATGTTGAACTTGTGGTCAATAAAATTTTAACTTTTTGTCAGGTGAATTGCTTTTAAGCGGGACACATTTCACCAGGAACTGTATAACTGAATTACTGAATCTAAGTGAAATATTAAATATTTATTTCTGTTATATTTCCAATTTATTAGGTTTAGGCTATTGTATAGGTCCTTTCCCCCCCTCTTTTAAAGAGGCTTTAATTATTGTAATAAGTAATACATACAGGTAGTAAACAATTCAAATAATACAACAGAGTGAAAAATGTTTTACTCCCATTTTCATCCTGCCATTCTTCTCCCTAGTGGACACCACTGTTATCAATTTCTTGTGTATCTTTCCAGTGCTATTCCTTGTATATATTTGTATAAATAATATTTAAGAAAACACACAGAAATAGAAGCACACTAAACATACTATTCTATACCTACCTCCTTCCACCTACCATGGAGACCAGGAAAGGCCTCTTTAAGGAGGGCTTTGAGCAGATAGCGGAATTATGACAAGACAGAGTCACCTGTGCAAAATCTGTGGAAGATCCAAGGGAACAATGATATTCCATCTAGAAGATATAGCAAGTTCAAATGTCCTAAGATAGAAATGAGCTTGGCCTATACTAGCAGCAGAATGAACTCCATGTTGTCTAAACTTACTGAATGAGCAGGAAAGTATTATAAAATTAAGTTGGAGATGTAGGTAGAAGCCAGATCATACAGGTCATCAGGATAATGATGTGAACATTTGCTTTGCTTCTCTGTGATACTATAAATCACTAGAGAGTTAGGTATGGTTGTTGAAACAATAAAAACAAAATCACCCAACAATGTTACCTATGTACCTATGTAGAGACCATAACATGTAAAATCAAGACAGACATTTTAGAAGCTCCACGATAGATGATTAAAGAATTAATTTTTCCATTCTTAGCTCAAGGCCAGAGTTACTGTGGACAATGAAGCATACTTGTAACAATGAGATAGCCCTGGAAGACAGCCTCCTTACTGTCAATCGCCACTGAGCCGGGGACACATGGAAAGAGGTTAAACTGAGGCAGAAGAAAGGCATCCTAAAAGAGTAAAGAAAGGGCAAGTTTAAGAGCCAGAGACCTCAGTTCCATATCACTTAATCCCTTTGTTCCTGTCTTACTTATCCCATCTGTGAAATAAGAATAATTGCCTGCCTATATATCTCGCAAAGTTTTTGAGAAAATCAAATGAAATAATGCATGTGACAGTAACTTGGGTGCTGCAAATAAAACGTGTATAGTCTTGTCATTTTTTCAATAAAACTACAGGACAAATTTTGTAGGGCGGAGGATGTGGAAATATTAAATAAAAATGAATCAGTAAATGTGTTAAAAACTTCCTGTACTTGTTCTGTGCAGTCCTGTAATAATAAGTCAATTTGATAAATATTTATTTAGGACCTATTATTTTATGGCACCATGACAGATAAAGCAAATGATAGAAGTGCATGAAAGACAGCAGGAAACCAGGAGTCCCAGGAGCTCACATTTTGGAGGTAAACTCTTAATCCCAAAACAAGGGACAGAGGGAGGGTATGGGACTCTGGATGGCACGGTCTGTGCAGTCTCCGGCTTTCCTGCTAGTTGTGAGATGTTCCAGTTGTAGCAACTAGAACCTTAGAACCTAAATAAGAAACGAATCCAAATGAGGATGCTCTGTACACTGGCAGGTGCTCCGCAGCTATATGATTATGAGGGAGTACTAAAAGATCAGTTGATATCAGAAAGCTAAATCTAAAATGCTGATCTACTGTTTTATCCACTTCCAACTTGCTTATGAATGTCCCTCCCACCTTGAATCACACTGGATGCATTTGTTTTATTCTTCCTTTTTCATGATCTTTTAGATTCAGCCATTACAATTGCTTACGTCAAGTGGTTGGATGTGTTTAGCTGCAGAATCAACACATGAGACACAGTGACCTAATCTCCACTACCACATGCCAGTTCACATGAAAAATCCAAGGGCATGCTGATACAGACAGCCCAGCACAGATGGGACTGATCCCCACAGTCAACAGTGAAAGTCGGCACGAGCACCAGATAACAGGTAAATGTTGTAACTATTCCCCTAAGCTAAATAATAAGGCAAAATGACATTTTTCATTCTTTTTGAAGGACCTTGAACCAAGGTTGCACCTTATTCACGGTAAAGGGGAAATTAAACACGTTAAGACCCACAAAATCAAAAGTGTCAATGCACAAAAATCCACATGCCTGGTAAATTTAAGTTCCTATTGACCTTTCTCTTTGCTTGGTCACCAATCAGTTATAGGAGGGGTCTTTCTCCTCTTGCACTCAATCCTTAGGTTGTGATTAAC
This sequence comes from Panthera pardus, assembly GCF_024362965.1. Taxonomy (NCBI): domain Eukaryota; kingdom Metazoa; phylum Chordata; class Mammalia; order Carnivora; family Felidae; genus Panthera; species Panthera pardus. The sequence continues at coordinate 95,481,318 of NW_026526810.1, read as the reverse complement.
TAAAGTCAATATGCAAAGATCTGCAGTTCACCAAAAACAAGCCATAAATACATAAAAAGGAAGCAAAGAATCTTAGCCGAACTAACCACATTTATTTCTTCTATGAAATAATGAACATTTTATTACATGCTAAGCGTTTTATTAACTGTGTCTTCATCTATGTTCAGACCAACAGATGCTGAAAGCTAGTTAAAAAAAAACAAAAACTTAAAAAATCAAATCCCTTGCCCTCCCCTCCTTCTCTAGGCATTTTAAAATTCATAATCTTTCTGGCATTTATCACAGACTCACCATATGTTTGCTACTATACATCATATTCAATACAGAACTTCCTTGCACTCTATAATCTTTTTATAATAAAATCATATGGATATTAAGTTGAAATGTCGATAGCTCTAAGCATAGTTTTTCATTCATAATTAGAGACTTTATTCAGCAACTTTTGAGGATAATGATACACCAGCTATCTATTACTGCAAAACAAAACCCCCCAAAAGTTAGCGGTTTAAACCAAAATCCAAAAACCACCCTTGGTCCCACCCTAGGTTAAAGGGTGAGGGCCATGAAGTTCTAACATGGCTGCTATGGGAGCAAGCGAGAAGGCAGGATGTGGGCTGAGAAAACACCTCCAATTGTCTCCTACAACTGTAATTCCAATGGAAAGAGAGCAGAAACATTTGAGTGTAAACAAAATGTTAAAGTATGAAGGTATTATATTTAGTACTACGTGTGGGATAAAAATGAGTAAGAACATAGCCAAAGAAGACACATTAAGCAAAGTAGGTGAGGCATAGTGAAAGGGGCCAACTACATAAAAGGAGAGAAGGAAGTTCATTCCAGGCGAGATATCTGAAAGATCTGAAACACAGGATGAATAATTCAAACTTAAAAAAAAAAAAAAATCTTGTTGAAGGTTTTGAAACAGGAGGTGATGAGGTCAAAATGGCAGGAGAGATATTGACATTCAATCACTTAAAATAAGTTAATAGACAGTGAGTGTCTACGGTGTGCCAGACCTTGTGCTGAACCCTGGGATTGTTTGAGTGGTGTGGTTCTAGAGCATCTGAAGGGTATACCCTGCCTGGAGGACAGCCAAAGGATTCTACTCTTGCGTGTCATTGCAGAGAGAATGACGGTAAAGTCAGGACAGCTCAATGACAAAAAAAAAAAAAAAAAGGCAAATTAGAAAGGAACATCACCTTTAGTATAAAATGTCACTTTTCATTCTTTAGTTTTCTCTGCCTATAACTAAAGATAAATATGGATAATGTTATACTTCTTTCACAGAGTCAGCAAAGCAAAGTTTGATTTTATTTAGAGTATTAACAAAAAGCAAACAGCAAAGTTTTATTTAGAGTATTAACAAAAAACCCAGCGTCAAACAGGAACTTTGTGGCTGATCATCACATGGCCTTTAATAAGTCTCTACCTCTCTAAGCCTTAGTTTTGAAGTGCAGTAGCTAATGATAATAACAACACAGACTGTTGATTATTGCCAGGCACAGTTGTACAGGCTTTATACAAATTAACATATTTAATCCTTACAATAACCACATGAAATAGATCATTATCCTCATGATATAGACGAAGAAACTGAGGGATAGAGAATTTAAGTGTCTTGACCAGGGTTATACAGGTAGTAAGCAGCAGAACTGTGCTTTAGACTCAAAATATCTGGTTCCAGAATCCATGTGATATGCTATGATGCCTTGTAATTACTTTTTAAATTAAAAAATATTTTAATTTATACTTCTTGGAAATATTGGCTGAATGTCCTTTTATATGGCCACACCATGAATAGTTGGCATCATACATACACTTCTAGCATGTAGGACCATTTAACTAACTGGATATACTTCCTTGTCCTAAAGTGGCCAAAAGCACAGGGCCAAAGACGCCTATTCATAACATACTATAGGGAGGGGTGGGGGAAGGGGTCAACCCTCCAGTAAGAGCTTGGGGTTCTGAGGCCATTCGAGGGGCCCAGTATTCCCCCTTAGCATGAAAAGAGAGCCGTTTCTCTCCCGGTGGATGCCAGTGACCACGGGCTCAATCTTCTGTTTCTACTGCACTACCCGGCACCACGCATATGCGCAGAGATGTGCATGCGCACGCAGACTCCCACGCTCTCCACTCAGGGTGGGCGCTCTCCTCGTTATTGCGGGAGGTCTGCAACACCCAGCTTTCTCCCAGAGCATTCTGCCCTAGCTGCCAGAGGGACTAGTGCAGCTGGCTGGGAAGTTTGCCTGCATCAGCATGGGTGAGGGAGAGGTCCAAGCGTGTTGCTTTGGGAAAGCAGGCCAACATTAAGATGCTTTGCATGGCTGCTAACCCCCAATTTTCTCAAATTTCATTACTGAAAGGATCAATGTCAGTGTAATAAATATCATATTATCAAGTTTCACGGTCTAATATCAGTTGGCAGCCCTTGGCCTTTCTACATTAGTTACCATAAACACACCAAATGTAGGTGGGATATTTGGGGCTGAATTGAAGCAAGCTCTTGGTAACAGGGCGTTAAAATTACAAATTTTACACAATTAAGTTAAAATGGTATCATTAAAATTTTTTTTAATGTTCACATTTACAGTCATTGCTAGTCAGTCTTTATTTGAATTTTTAAGATATAAGATTATCCGCATTTTACAAAGCTAATTCTTCAATAAATTCATGTATTAGTTTTGAAGAAAGCAGATTTTTAAATGAGTAAATTATCAGAGAAAAGTTCAAGGCTACTTACAATCTCTTTTATCTTCTTAGGCCTCAAAAGTGTCCCCAGCTTTTTCAATCCTTTCCCTGGAGTTTGATTTCCACTATCTCTAACCTCACTTTAATTCAGGCCAAATGATCGTTACAAATGAAACTGCCAGAAGGAACAAGAAATGTTCGAAGGATTTATCTTTGTTATTTGGCTTCTAACTTAGGACCTACAAGACCAGGGTTCACAAAATTATCCTCTAAAGATAATTTGTGGGAGAAAAATAGCAGATTCAGAGATGAAGATGTATTTTAGCAATAAAAAGTGAAGTAGTATTAGGTACAAAGAATGAGAATGAATTTTCATCATTTTTATTTTAAATGTTCTCATGACAATTCATCTAAACAAAAGTATTTCCTTCTTCTAAAAACACATTTTTCAGAGCAATTTTTGAAGGTTCTTGATCTAGATATATCCATCATTTTCTCTTGCCCACCCCCCTTTTGGAGAACTTTCCCTGCTAACTGCCCTAAAGGGGTATGATGCATCCCCTTGGCAGCTGGACCAAGAGTGGTCACGTGACTCAAGTTAGGTTGTTCAAATTATGTCTCCTAGAAATTTTGGATATTGAAAGAGAGACCAAATCATCTACATCTTAGGATCTAGAGCCATAAGGTCATAAAAACTTCATAATAGAATTGGCTTCTTCATAAAGGGCTAGGATCCAAAATCTATAAAGAACTTACCAAACTCAATACTCAAAAAACAAATAATCCAGTGAAGAAATGGGCAGAAGACATGAATAGACACTTTTCCAAAGAAGACATCCAGATGGCCAACAGACACATGAAAAGATGCTCAACGTCATTCATCATCAGGGAAATACAAATCAAAGCCACACTGAGATTCCACCTCACACTGGTCAGAGTGGCTTAAGCGAACAAATCAGATGCTGGTGAGGATGTGGAGAAACGGGAACCCTCTTGCACTGTTGGTGGGAATGCAAACTGGTGCAGCCACTCTGGAAAACTGTGGAGGTTCCTCAAAAAATTAAAAAGAGAACTATCCTACAACCCAGCAATAGCACTACTAGGAATTTACCCAAGGGATACAGGAGTGCTGATGCATAGGGGCACGTGTACCCCAATTTTTATAGCAGTGATTTCAACAACAGCCAAATTATGGAAAGAGCCTAAATGTCCATCAACTGATGAATGGATACAGAAGATGTGGTTTGTATATACAATGGAATACTACTTGGCAATGAGAAAGAATGAAATCGTGCCATTTGCAGCAACGTGGATGGAAATGGAAGGTATTATGCTGAGTGAAATAAGTTAGAGAAGGACAGATATCATATGTTTTCACTCATATGTGGATCTTGAGAAACTTAACAGAAGACCATGGGGGAGGGGAAGGTGAAAAAAATAGTTACAAACAGAGAGGGAGGGAGGCAAACCCTAAGAGACTCTTAAATACAGAGAACAATCTGAGGATTGATGGGGATGTGGGAGAGAGGGAAAAATGGGTGATGGGCATTGAGGAGGGCACTGTTGGGATGAGCACTGGGTGTTATATGTAAGCCAATTTGACAATAAATTATATTCATAAAAAATATATAAAATAAATAAATAGGCAGATAAAATAACAACTAGTGTTATTCTTAAATAAAATGAATAAAAATATATTTAGGAAAATTAAAAAAAAGAAGAAGAAGAATTGGCTTCTTGGCCAAATTAAAAACATAGTTAAATTCAAAGTTAAGCGCAGCCAAAGTTATGGGAAAGCAGACCCCAAAAGGCCTGTAGAAGAGGCTCATTTCCACAGGGAAGATGCAGCTTATGTGCAAAAAGAAGTAAGGACAAGACTCTGAGAAAGACCCAGAAAAGTGATCTGCTTGCAGATATTTGAGTTCCCATAAGTCCCCAGCTATATCATCAGATTCAGAGGATTTCATGAGACCCTTACAACAAAGTCCTCATTACTTACACTAGCTCGAGTGTATTTTTTTTCTTGTAATGAGAAGAAGATAATTGTTTTTTGTGTGCATGCTTTCAATCTGGATGAAGACTGCATTTAATATGCCTCAAAAGACAAAAGGGGATGGCCTCTTCCTCTTCCGGTGCTCCCAGAAAAAAACAAAAAACAAAAAAACAAAAACGAAGGCAAACTCCAAAGCTTGCATATCTTAAGTATTTGCAAAGGACAGCAGTTTCATCCCAAATGGGATTTGATGAGTAACTTCTGTGACTAGGAAAGAACTCAGTAGAAAAGCTTTTCCTAATAAGACAGATGACTCAGTCATTGCAGTCATTCTGCAAATTATATTGAGTGTCCACTAGGCATTCTGTGAACAGACACACTGTGAACAGTCTGGAGCCCTCAAGGAGATGAGGTGAGCTATAAATAAGGGTTCCAGCAGGACTAGAGTAAATCACAATTATTATACAACATACCTCAGTCCATTGAATGCTAAAGATGATTTCAAACGGAGAGCACTGGGCTGGAGAGTCGGGGGGTAGGGTTGAGCCACATGTAAAAAAATGCAGCTTTTTCCTTCTTGAGTTTCTCTGGCAAGGGATTCCAAGTTTAAACAAAGTCCTGTGAGCATGTGTCTGAGAGTTCTGAACAAGTCAACAGACATCAATTAAAAATGTACTATGTGCTAGGCACTAAGCAAACACTAAGATGAAAAAGGCTTGGCTCCTTGTCAAAGAGCTTTTGTACTAGAAAGTGAGCTAAAATAAATACATCCAAATGGATTTTATATCCTTTTATATGACATAAGAGAGATCATTCACTCATTAGCTTCCTGTTTGTATTGATGCCTGAATGTTGTGTTGGTGAATTCTGCAACTGTTTTAAGAACTTTGTGACTTCTCCTTGACCTCCTGTCACTCGTTTAAATTCTAACCCATTAGGAATTATTATCACAGATGTGATTCCAAATAATGTCATTATAACTTGGTAAAAGCATTACAACTGAAACCCCTCAACTTGCTTTGTGGATAAAGCCTAGGATAGTCTGCTAAGTCCTAGCCCTGGAAAACACAGTGTCAGTCTTTCAGTCATGATATATTTCATGGCATTTTTGTTGTTGAAGAAAAGGGCAAACAGTATAACCCTCTGAATCCACAGATCACGAGTGCGTTAAAACATCAGCTGTCAGCACATGAAGCAAGTCAAAAGAGAGCAATCTGGCACAAGAGCTGAAGCTGTCAGTCACATTAATAGAATAAAGTAGATGTAAAACTATCTATGGATTCCAGAATCAGATTGCCTCTCTCTTCCACGGCAGCTCACAAAACTCTCCTAGAATCACTTAAGGGCCCCAGCACAGTTAGGACTGGAGACTTGGAGGGGAGAAGCAGAGACGAGAAAATATTTAGAAAGCATCTTGCATAGGCACAGTCCTCCCCCTAAGTGCTTCATAATCATAATGTTATGGTTGAGTGCCTATCAAATTATAGCTGAAGACCAAGTAAAACACAGGCCTTTTCAGAGCACTTACTGCTCACTTAATGGTCTGATAGGGCAAAGGATAAATTCTTGAAAATGTCAGGTATTCAATAAGTCATATTCTTAGAGGAAAAAAAAAATCCTTCTAGAATTCAGGCTTATTATCTAAGATAAAAGTCATGGTTCGTGTCCAGCAGGAATTTATAAAGATAAACACAAATGTGGCAGTACTGGTCCCCAAAGCTCCATAATCAAACTAAGAGATTTTTCGCTGCTCGGAATCATTCAGCTGTGTCGTCCAAATGCCATTCTACTGAGAAGCAAAACACTCCGTAGTGAATTTTTCAGCTAGGATTCAAATGGACCCAGACACCACAACCTTTCAGAGGAGGTAGACTGTAGCTATAGAAAGATGGGAAGAGCAGATAAATTGAGTAAATCAAGTAATAAATCTGAATTCCAGGGCCACCATTTGCCGGCTCTGTGACTGGGGGCGGGTCACTTCACACCTCTGCCCCTCCATTCGCTCTTCTATAAGGTGACGGTAGTAATATCTGCCTCACAAGGTTATTGTGAGAATTAAAAGGGGTGATATGGGGGGCATAGTACCTGGCAGGTGGTGGGGAATCCATAAATCTTGGTCCCCATTCCCTAGCATGGCCTTGCAATAAACGTCAATTCTCAGTTTGCTTTTCATTTTACTTTACGTATTTCTCCCACTGGATTGGAGAGGCAGCACGGTTGAGTGGTGAGAGCACGAAGCAAGGGGCACTGAGCTGCCAGGGCTCAAGGCCTGCTTTCATTGATTTCTAGCTTTGTGACTTTGGGCTCGTTACTTAACCTCTTTGCAGCCCATTTTCCACTGAGGATGAACTGAATTAATATAGACACTTGGAAAAATGTCTGGTACACAGTGAACCCTTTAAGATTTAGTCACTGTCATTATGACCATTGTTGTTAACTGTGTCTGGATAAAATATATATTCCTTCAAGGAGCTTATTCCGGTTCAATTTTTTTCCCTCCAGTCGTCTACTCATAGGTAACGTGCATCCTGAACCACCGATGGCAGACGGTATTTTTCCAAAGACAACTGCAACAATAACTCCCATTTCACGTGCTCTTCTGCGATGTGACCTGTCATGACTCCATCCGCAATGGAGAATCCATAGATATTTGTATGTCACCCTCCCCTTGAATCTGGGTGAGACTTTCACTGCTTTGGCCAAGAGAGTGTGGTCAGAGTGACGGTATGGGTCCCCACAGGTGATTCAGCTTCTGCTTTGTTTGCTGGGAACACTTGCATTTGGATCCCTGAGGCTGCCATGCTGGGAGGAAGCCAGACCCCATGCAGAGGACGCACGCAGGGGCTCGGGTCTGTGCTCATCACGGCATCTTAGCCCGGGTGCCAGATGTGGGAGCGAGGCCGCCCCAGAGGACTCCAGCCTCCAGCCTTTGCAGCAGCCTCAAGTGTGAAGCCTTCTTAGCTGAGATCTCAGACATCACGGAGCAGAGTCAACACATCCAAATTCCTGATCCACATAATCTGTGACCAGAGTAAAAACGATTGTTTTAAGCTGCTATATTTTCAGATCGTTTATTATGAAGTTAACTGGAACACTTTCTTTCAAGGAGAAAGTTCTATTATTTTAAACCTTTTCTGGAGTGAACATATGAAAAAAATTGTTTTTTGATGAACATAAAATATGGGCCTTCTTCACAATAATTCACGGGAGTAACTTGAAAAATAGACATTTCAAATTATATGTATTTTTATGAGCTGATGGGCAAGGCCTGGAACTGGCGTTTCTGTATTACATGTCAAAAAGCTTGCCATGGTTTTCCTCCCCAAACATGTGTACAAGTATTTTTCTGGAACTAAAGTTTGCAAGAAGAGATTCCTTTTTTTGTCATCAGAGTAACAAAATCTTTCTGATGCTTCCTACCTCGGAACTAGAAATCATTCAGTAATGTTCAAACAGCTGTATTCAATTATTGCTGAGCATGTTAACTAGTGAGTGATCTCAGGTTCAGAATTATTCACAGCACCTTGTTAAAGTGGCAAGAGGGTCTCTATCGATGCGCATTGACTCACGCGTCTGAATTTCTGCTCACCGTCTCCAAAACTGTGCGCAGCGCCGATGTGCAGAGGCCAGTCTCCTATTTTAAAAGTTGTAATACACATAAGACACTCAAAGTTAGGGTTTGCGCTGTGTTAAATAAGGACACAGAATGCCATTTCTTCAAGGAAGCTTTCCTAGGAACAACCATCTGTCCTGTTGTGTGTGTGTGTGTGTGTGTGTGTGTGTGTGTGTGTGTGCGTGCGCGCGCGTGCGTTTCCCAAGCTATCCTGATTTCAAAACAGAAATGCCAGTAAGAGCTGACCTGAAACGTTTCCATGCTCTCAGCTTCTGCCACCTTCTTGAGGGCAGCTCCATTCTGTCCCCTCAGTGTTTGAGAGAGGCTGTGTGCTGACAGCGAAGGACACAGGAGGCCAGGGTGCTGGGCAGTGACAGAACTGTACCTGCCACATGGTCTGAAAATTCTCTAGTTTCATTTCTTAGGTCTCTGAGCCCTTCTTCCTTGTAAGAAGCTTCTTTTTGCCTGGACCCCATCCTACTTTCTACTGTGTCGATGGATTACCCCTGTAACCCCTGAGGCTGTGGTTCATGGCAGGAGCTTTGCTATTAAAAACATCTGGATTTGATTTCGGTCTCCTCCACCTACTAGCTGTGTGACCTTGGGCAAGTTACTTAAATTCTCCGGTCATCAATCTCTTAACCTTAAAAGTGGAGACAATAATATACCTACTTTGCAAGATTCTTAAGAGAGTTAAAGAAATAATGCATCATAAGCATGTAGAACAGTGCTTAGAGTATAACTGAATGTTCGCCCCGTATTAGCTGTTTAGAATAAATGAATGTATATCACAGAGATCAGAACAAAGAAGAAATTTAGAGTACAGATCCCTCTTTTTTTTTAGTTTATTTATATATTTTGAGAGAGAGAGAGAGAGCACAACATGGGAGGGGCAGAGAGAGAATCCCAAGCAGGCTTCACACTGTCAGTGCAGAGCCCCGACATGAGGCTCGCACTCACGAACTGTGAGATCATGACCTGAGCCGAAATCGAGAGTCAGATGCTTAACTGACTGAGCTACCCAGGTGCCCCTGGATCCCTCTTTCTAAGATGTCCTTTGGATTTCAGTTATCCCAGGAGTGCTAGGAAAAGGCACAGCTGTCCAAGTCAATAGAAGTACTCCCAGAGATCACCTAAGAACCTGGTGATGGACTTTGTCAACGTCAGGTCCCTACCTGGGTCATGCATTATTAGCTGAAGAGGTGCAGCTTCCAGCAGGATTAGGATTAGGCAACGAGATGGACTAACAGAGAGCATCCTCATACAGGCTCAGGAACCCAGATATACCCTTACTGCTGTTCACCATAGCAAGGACAGTCTATTAATTGCACAGGGCTTGGACACCTGATTCCAAGGTGTGCTTGTTCTTTAGGGAGAACAGTATATCTCATTTCACATTCATGTAACAGGCCAGACCTAAGACCTGGGTGGCACGAGTGTACCAAAGCAGCACGGAAGTGATTTTCTGGGCCCCACACAGCAGCAACCACCACGGCCCTGGGAATGAATGTAAGGAAGGTGATGTTTGTCTTTCACTTCTCATTCCACTTTTCTTCCCCTGCACCCCCTCCCTCAGTGCCAAGACAGGGTATCACAACCTCTATCAGGATCCTCAATGTCCCACCCCCCCAGTGGTATGCCACTCTCCTCTTCCCTCCCCCGAAATGTCCCAAGCTCCAAGAGACCCTCCCTCAGTCTTTAGCAGAACAACACTCATTGTTCTTTACATAAATTTATTCTCTGGTTAGACAATTCACAGTAAGCTACAAATGACCAAGAAGTCTTGGGACTCAGAAATATAGGGCAGTAGGCTGGATTGTGGCCCACCCCCAAAAATACATTCAAGTCCTAACCCCCACTACCTGTTTGTGTGACCTTATTTGGAAAGAGGATCTTTGCAGACATAAGTAAGTGAGAGAGCTGGAGATGATATCCCCGTGGATTAACTGAATGAGCCCTGAATCAAATGGTTAAGATCCTTATAAGAAAAGTAGATAAGGAAGACAGAGCCAGAGATTTGAGTGATGCAGCCACAAACCAAAGGACACGTCGATCCACCAGAAGCTGAGAGAAACAGGGTAAGATTGTCCCCTAGAGCCTTCCAAGGGAATGTGGCCTGCTGACACCTTGATCTTTGACTTCTGGCCTCTAGAACTAAACAAGAATACATTTCTGTTGTTCAAAGCCACCCAGTTTGTGATCATTTTTTAATGGCATCCCCGGGAAATGAGTACATCCAGTAACCCCACCCAACCACCATAATCCAGATGCCCACTGAGCATGGGGTACTTTCTTGTACATGATTTCAATGACTCTTCCCAAGGAAAGCAAAAAGACACCTGATGTCGCCTCGACAGATGAAGAACCTGAAATTAAGGAAGGTTCCGTAACTTGCTCTTGTCACAGAGGTAGGACTCAGCTTCTTGTGCCTTCCTATATCATCAGTTTCCAGACTGCTGTTGGTTTTATTTTGGAAGGGAAGCCTATGGTTCCAAATGCATAAACTTTTCACTGGTTCCTTTGACTTCCCTGGCTCTGCCGCTGTGTCTGCAGAGCGCAAGCCCTCTGAGCCCTAGCTTTCACAACGCGGCTGACTCAGATGGAAGAGGGAAGGAAGCAAGGCTGCCGGAAGTGCCGTAAGACATAAAAACATCATTTTTGTGGTTTTCCTCCGTCCCGTCCCACGCGTGCTCCTTTGTCCGGGCTCAACCCATACCATACCGTAGCTCGTCTCTAATTTGTGAGGGAGCACTTCGGCAGCACTGTTCTTTCTGTCGTTGTCATCTGTGCACACATAGATTTTTTAAATTGAATGATATTATCAAAATTTTGGTCACAGTTCCCCATCCTTTCATTTTCAACAGCAATGACGTTTCCGGTTGTATATTTCAATCTGTTTCAGAAACGTTTTCTTCCTGGTGCATTTACTGGGATCTCCCTTTCATTTTCCATAGTAATCAGTAGATGACATCAGCTCACACACTCCTAACTTACGGGGGCTCCAGGCACCTAAGCTATCAGTGACAACGCATCGCTTTTGCCTTCTTGTGCTCGTCATTCTCATCCACCTCTCTTTGGAACTGCTCAAATGTTCCAGCATCTTCGTAAGGCTGAGAGGTGCAGAAATTGGCACATATTTATGGAGTGACTCCCCTGTATCTAGTGCTGTATTCCAGTTGCTATAGAAATAAGCCAGAAAGTCTAACTCTGGGTTCTCACGTCTCACATATTCAAATTTAGATGGACTGTGACATGGCTACAAAAAAAATTATGCCATCTGAAAAAATTATGCCAAAGGAAACTGTAGGTTTGCAACAGAAATGCAAACCCACAGTTTCAGTTGGCTCTTTAAATGGATAAAACCATCATGCAAAGACAGCAGAAGTCATTTGTCTGCTCCGCTTTATTTTTTCTGGACTTGAGGGAGCTTTGTTTATAGTAAAAACTTAGGTCTGGGTATTCTAACTGCTCTGAAACTTAATGGAGTAGGAGAGAAAGACAGGACAGAGAGGGTTACAAGAAAGTAAAATGGCACACTTTTCTAGTGCTTGAGACGGCAAACTACTTTTGTTTTTCTAACATTATATGACAGAAATAGAATTCACTTGGAGACTGGCCAAGACTGCTAAGCCCAAGGAGGCGTAGTACAGGTGAGGCTATAGTCTGAAATGTGTACTAAGAGTCAGAGACGAAAAAAAAAAAAAAAAAAGGAACCAAAACCAAGCACTGAGTGTTGAGAGAGAAATAGCCAGAATGCTCTATCTCTGATTGCCCTTCTTTTGAGCCAAGCTTTCTTAGTTTTTCTTGAAAAGAAATTGAAAATCAATCCAGTATGCACACCACTCTTTAGCTCTTGTTACTACGTAGCATGCATTCAATTTAAAAGTGGTATTGCTGAGAAGCTATAAAGAACTGCTGAATGGGATGGGGTGTTGGGGGAGAAAAGAGAAATAGGGTAGCATAAAAAGTTTTCGATCTCCTAAAAGTTAAGTCTTTAAAATAGCCTTTTTTCTTTAACCCATCAGGACTAGGAAAGCCTGTACTTAACAGTACACTTAAATAAATCCTTTCTCAGTTGAATTATAAATCCCACGTTGCAATATTTGAAAAGAAAATTGATTTACATGAGGACATTGAGAGAGGACTTACACATATTTCTTCTCTATGATTTACACCTTAGAATTTAAAATCACTTGGTTGATGGGTCCAGGCTTTTGAGTACCACGGATTCTATAACTCAACCAGGAAGGTGCTCAAATGTTACAGTGTGAAGGGGTTTGCTGAATGTTGAATAGGAGCTTGGAGATGTTAACTAAGGAGGTAGGGAGACTGTAACGCTTCTCTTGTCTTTGAAGAAGGAAGACGGTCACAATGATTGAGCTTCTAATTGCGCAGGGGAAGGACGTGACAGCTAAGAATTTGAAAGGACAGTATGAGGAATTTAAATTGGTTGTTAAACAAAGATAAAGTTTCCTACAAGAAGCTGGATTTGTTATTTAAAAGACCTTCAAATGACTGTCCAAAGCCTTGCCCATAGTGGCAATCTTGGCTGTTCCTTCCCAGTCATGTGAATCTATAAAATAGGGCAGCAGTGTTCTGTACAGAGGCAGTAAAAGATAGTGACTATGTGCTTATACTTTGGAATCAAATAGATGGAGGTTCAACTCTCACATCTACTGCTTGACAGCTGATTAAGTCAAGCCAGCTACTTAGCCTTGCTGAGTTTTAGTTTCTCCGATTGTAAAAGGGAGGCAATAATAATAGTAGGTACCACCTAAGAGTCTGGTGAGAACTAAGTGAAGTAATGTGTAATCAGTAGTAAGCCTAGTGTCTGGAATACAGCGAATATTTAATAAATATTAGCTAGTATTGTTGCTACCATTATTATTACTTAAACAGAAGATAATAGTTTTTTTTTTTTTTAATTTAGATCTTGTGCCAGTAGGATATAGTAACTAATGATTAGAACTAGTATCATCAAATGGTCACTGTCCTGTCACTACTTCAAGTAATTTGTGAATTGCAAACAAATGTCTCCTAAAGGTGTCCTCACATTTCATGTCCAGGCTGACCTTTAGCCCCAAGCTACAATCTTAACCTAACCTGCTGCATTCTACAACACTCCAGTGGGCCAACATTAGCTTGGGCTCCACATCACCGGGAACACACTCCCTTTTCTTCGCTAATTTGCAATTTCTCTCTGGTCTTAGGGCTTTTGAAATTGGATATGGTCAATTTCATTACTAGTGGTCTGTAGAGTCAATTTTAAAATCATTAATCTTTGTAAACTCAAAGGTGTGCCCATCAGCAAAGGTTCTTGCAGTTTTCATTATGCTGGTCTACAGGGTGGATGGATATACAGGCAAAAATCCTTCTCATAGCAATGAGATCATAATGGCTTCATTAACAGAGAAATGGTTATCTGCAGCAAGTGGTATACAACTCTTGCATTCTTACTGGATTTTTTTTAACTTGCTGAAAATGAGTTGCTGGGAGTTATTAGAAGCATCCAGCTAATGAAAGCTATGCATAAAAGCTCCAAGAAAAGCCAGGAAGAGATTGGGTGACACAAGAACATTAAAAAAAAGAGGGGAGGGGTGAGTGGATATATCTTTGCCCAGTCCTTTAGGAAAAGGAAAAATAAAAATAAAAAATGTCTGTACCTTTGCTTACTTACTTATTTTTGGAATCTGTATACGGGATTAGAGAAAAGCCACACACGGTTTTTGTTTTCTTGTGTTTGCTTTTCTGTTTATTTGCTTTGCTCTGTTTTGTTGTTGTTGTTTATTTATTTATTTTGAGAGAGAAAGAAGGAGTGTAAGCAAGGGAGGGGCAGAGAGAGAACTCCAAGCAGGCTCCACACTGTCAGCGCAGAGCCCAATGCAAGGCTTGATCTCATGAACTATGACATCATGACCTGAGCCCAAATCAAGAGTCAGATGCTTAATGGACTGAGCCACCCAGGCGCCCCTATTCTGGTTTTTAATCCCAGCTAAATATGAATCAACAAGAAAAAATGAGCAATTACCGCCTGACTAAAACGGCAAGCAGGGGCACCTGGTGGCTCAGTAGCTTAAACACCAACTTCAGCTCAGGTCATGATCTCACTGTTTGTGAGTTTGAGCCCTGTGTCGGGACTCTGTGCTGACAGCTCAGAGCCTGGAGCGTGCTTCGGTTTCTGTGTCTCCCTCGCTCTCTGCCCCTCCCCCCCTCATGCTTTTCCCTGTCTCTCTCTCTCTCTCAAAAATAAATAAACATTAAAAAAAGTTAAAAAAACAAACAAGCAAGCAAACACACATAGAAACAAGATAAAATAAGATTCCCAGTTCAAAAACCGCCATAAGAACAGGGAGGATCTCCTGACACTTTGTCCGAGAAAAGCAGCCCCCAGCAACTGAGCTTTTGGCGGTGTGGCTTCCCTACCACAGTAAAGGATGAACTGAGGTCGGTAGAATAAAAGGAAGCTACTTAACCCTGAAGCACTGAGTTTTGATCCCTTTTTCTCAGATACTTTCTATAGAGTTCAGGGTTTGAGGGAGAATCACATTAACAAAGGAAACAGAACCCCTTCTCAAATTTGGGCGGGGCTCTTCAACCAGCCCCAAGACAAAAACATCGTGGAGGAAACTCCCCTGCACATTAAACGAAAACCAAAACACAACAAAAAAACACTTGCCATGATGAGAATAAAAATCGTCACAGTTACTTGTCCTGTGAAAGACCAAATAGGGGCTCCCTATGAAAGAAAAGCCTTTCGGAAATTTGGTCATCATTATTTTCACAGCAGATGGGGCCAGAGTCAGCTCAGGCTTCCTCGTTCACAGACACCAGCCAAATCTGCCACTAATTAGCAATGCACCACACTGCTAAATGGCCTTCTTCCATTTGCAGCCAAAGCCTTGGTGACCTGCAATACACCACCTGAGACCACGATTCAACAATCACTGCCTGGAAATCATCCTGCAGTGGCCACACCGTCCGTCACCGCAAATGTGTGGGGTCACAAAGGAAGGCTTTGGTTTTTCCTTCGTGTTCCATTTTAACTCCTACGAAGGAAATTCCAAAGATCATTGTCTGGTGAAATAAAGATATTTCTTGCCTCACCACCTATTTTCCCTAGTTAATATTTCATATGTCTCTTTCTCGCAGAAAGGAAATGTGAAGGATATTTTTTCTCTTAAAAGAAGGGCAAGGGGAATCTTTATTTTTCTGTGCCTGCATAACTCTTAAGAGTGCATGTTTATTTACTTATTTTGTAATTGTATGTATTTGTATATATGTATGTATTTTGTAATTGCATGCAATTGTATGTATGTATTTGTAATTGGTTTTGCACCATTTGAAGGAGAGGATATCTGGTCAGCCCTTTCACCAGGCGAAACAAATGTGCATGGCCTACACCCACTGCCTGACAATCCTTCTGTCCTTGCCTTCTTGCTGGCTGCTGGTGCTGACCTACAGAGCTGTGGAAATTGGGGCCTTCAGGGTTTTATCTCAGCCACAGAGCCCCCAGCCCCGTCCTGTACCCTGGGGATATGCCTGGCTCTGTGGAGTCCATGAAGACAAAACTTTTACATTTTTAAATCCCTTTATCAGATGCAACACCATTAAGAGAAACATTTCAGCAAATCCAGAAGCCACACAAAGAGGTAGGGAGCTGTTCTGGTCAGAGAAAAACTTCAATTCTCTTCTGTGTGTGTGTGTGTGATGACTGGGAAATTTTTATACTTCTACTTTGTCTTCACAGCAGTGTCCAGCACTTTTTAGAAGGTTTTTTTTTCTGCAACAGTGCAAGTAAATAACTAATGATATGTTCCATGAGGATAATCTGAAACTAAACCTTATGTTAGCTCCCAAATTAAAATCCCTCTCTCCTTCTATTTGGTTCTTGGGCTTACAATCTTGAATTTCTCATATGTTATATTTTTTTAAGAGGAACAGATTGGTTATCTTCATCTCTGAAAACATGGAGACAAGTATCTCCCAACATTATTACAGTTTTTATCTGTCTTTATAGTTTTCAACCCACAGAAGCAAAAGCAAGTATTTAAGGTAAATCAGGAAGTAATAATAATAGTTAACATTTAGTGAGCACTAATGTGCCCCTATCAGGGGTCTGAAACTATGCTAAGAACTTTATGCCCATTACCTTCTGTATTTCCCATGACAATGCTGCATTGGATAGTAGCACCGTCCTCATGTTAGAGATGATAAAACAGATCAGAGAGGATTTAGTAACTTGCACAGTCACACAGTTTAGGGCCATCTGATCCCAGCGTCTGAACACTTAGCCATGGCTCTCAGCTGCCTGCCTTTGATGAATGGCAAATGGTTGTCTCCCTAGAACTTTTTGAGAAAAAGCTTGCTTGGGATATCTTTGCCAAGCCCATTATAAGTAAATATATCAAGGGCCACCCTGACATGCCTCAGCCAATCCCTTTCCACATGTTTCATATGCAGGAGGACAGCCATGGCCAGAGATGAGTCTCTTATGGAGACCGGATGGTTCTGGCTGTTGGAAACATCGAAATTCACCAGAGCAGTTGCTTTTGAGACTTCATTGCTAGCCAAACTTTCTGGTAATCGTTTTGGTGACAAACACCTTGGGGTAAAATTTAGCAATCACACAAACTGGAAAAAAAAAAATGTAGTCAGGCAAACAGTCTGCAAGGAAAATCACGTGAACCTTAGTGTTCTTTATTCTTTTCTGTTCTCTACTCTTGCCTTCACACAAGGGCTGCTTTAGCGTCACACTAAATCAAGAGGCATCACGACAAAGGTAGGAAAAAGACAGGATTGTTTTGACACTACAGACTTTGATTTCTCCTTCCAGTCCAAATCACTGTGAGAAAGACCCTGATTTGGCTAGCTATTTTTGCAGATGTGGGATTTCTCCAAGAATCTTCAGAAGCAACTTTTTTTACTGTTTTTTCCTCCATGCTCAGAAAAATAAAGTCCCTGAAATGAGATAAAGGTCAGCCACCAACAAAGACTTGTAATCTCTTTGCCATCTCCCCTCAGGCAGTTGAAATTTTCCTTCTTTATTGAAATGTTGTGCTCAGTAGAGGTATAAACAAATTGTAAGAGACCATTTATTTAACGGTCTGACAGCTTAACCAAATCCCCTAGTAGCAGGGCTTCCATTATAAGATTCCGTTCTCATAGGCCACGGAGGGAAATTCATATTCATAGGAGAGAGTAATCTCATGTGAAAACCTGTCACGTTGATGGTACATCCTCCACAGTTACACTGTTCCCGGGGTTTGTAGTGGCACAGCTACATTACCATCTTCATGCTGAGTAGCTACCATCTCCTTCACCTTGGGAAATCTTGGCATTGAATATAAGCATAGAGCTGATCCTTTATGCAAACACTACCAGTGAATATGGGCTACTTAGCATACATGCCTCCTCTTGCCATAAGGAGCATTAGTATTGGAAACACTGCTTTCTGCCAAGAACTCCGGAGTCATCCTGTCATGAACTATTAATTCAGAGATCAGTCTTCTTGTTGGCAGCTAACCACGAAACCCACAAAGTTGTGTTTAATTTGCTCTTGGAGGATAGACGGTTCTCTCCCTCGAACCGTGCGAGAGCAATGCCTAACCGTGGTGGCCCGGAACACATCTGTACCAAAGCCTGTGAGCAGTACATACTTTTCATGGCAGTTAATGGCATGGCTGATCCGATCCAGGCAGCTTTACCTGAAAGCAAGGACAAGATAAACACAGCTGAGTGCATAGGCTCTTGGGGGAGATTTGGCTCTACTCCGCAAACTCGGAGCTTTCTATTAACAAAAGTTAATATGGTCTCCCAACAGCCTGCTCGCTGGCACAGTAAAAGGATGTGCTGCTTTCTTGGCAACTGGAGAGTGTGTATAGTAGCCATGGCAAGAGTTGATGCCTATATTTTTCTTATGAGATGTATACATGTGGCCTGCCTCTTCAGCAATGACTCTTTCTTCTTGTGCCAATGGACCAGTTTGGGGAGAGGATCTGCTTCTACTCACTCCTACTCATGAAGAACTGGGCAGGGGTCCAGCCTGCCTTAGGATAGAGTTTATACTGAGGCCTAAACCAATCAACATATTGCATTTCTCCTGGTCACAGAAATTGGTACAGGAGACTGTATGTGACTTCCTGGATGTTTGTTAATACTGGATGTACCCAAGGCTTTGCTATTTCCTGTTGTATTCAAACTTGGAAGGATGTCACCTTGAGGACTCGTAGAAGACACTTGATGACCAGAGAAGGCCTGTGATTAGACCTGGTATGGAAGAAGCTGATGTGGAGAAAGGAGAGTAATCAGTGAATGGTGACATTATGTAAGGCTAAATAAGCCACATTGGAAGCTGATTTCCCCTGGACTCTCCAGTTTTTATTCAAGTTTTTACATGGGCTGATTTGAGTTATGTTATCTGTCATATACAGCTACAACAATAATAACTAATACAGCCTTAGAAATTACTTTACTTAAAAAATTCGAAGGACGGCACTTGGGTGGCTCAGTCAGTTAAGCGTCCAACTCTTGATTTCAGCTCAGGTCATGATCTCTCCATTCGTGAGTTTGAGTGGAGCCTGCTTAGATTTCTCTCTCTCCCTTTCTCTCTGCCTCCACCTTGTGCTCTCTCTCAAATAAACTTTAAAAAGTTCAAAGGACAATTATCTAAGTACTGTACGTATTAGCATAGTCAAATTTGCTCTTCACTAGGGTTTTATGGTTTCCTAGAAATATTTTGGGGACCCAAGGAAGATGTGGTATACATATACAATGGAATATTATTCAGCCATAAAAGAGAATGAAAACGTGCCATTTGCAATGACGTGGATGGATCTAGAGAGTATGATGAAAGTGAAATAAACCAGAGAAAGACAAATACCATAGGATTTCAATCATATGTGGAATTTAAAAAACAAAACAAACAAGCAAAGGGGAAAAAAAAAGAGAAAGAGAGGCAAACCAAGAAACAGACTCTTAACTATAGAGAACAAACTGATGGTTACCAGAGGGGAGGTGTGGAGGGATGGGTGAAATAGATTATGGGGATTAAGGAGGGCACTTGTGATGAGCACCAGGTGTTGTACGGTATTGCTGAATCACTGTATTATATACCTGAAACTAACATTACACTGTATATTAACTAACTGGAATTTAAACAAAAGCTTAAAACATATTTTGGTGGCCATAACAGACTTTTATTTTTTATTTTTTATTTTTTTTTTGAGACAGAGAGAGAGAGAGAGAGAGCATGAGTTGGGGAGGGGAGGAGGGCAGGGAGAGGCAGAGACAGAATCTTAAGGAGGCTCTATGCTCAGCACAGAGCCTAAGGGGGGACTCTATCCTATGAATCCTGATCTGAGCTGAAATCAAGACTCAGAAGCTCAACCTACTGAGCCACCCAGGAGCCCTGGGGGGGCCATACATAGCATTCTAAATACACTGTATCAAATTAACAGAGAATAGTAATAATAAATGGTATATTTATATGTAGTAAATATATATAGTAAATAGTAAATAATAATGCTTTGCATTAGCAAAGTGTTTTAGTTTACCAAGAGCTTTGAGAAACATTATCTTATGATCCTAAGCAAAATATGGGCTATAGGGCAAATTTTATATTATTTTACAGAATAAAGGTTTAGATGATGTCATGTCAAAAGAACACAGGAGTAGAAATTGACCTCAGCAATCATTGGCATACCCTACCACATTCCAGATGCAGACACTGTATCTCCAAAACTCCAAGAGCCTTCGCTAAAATCACACAGCTAATCGTTTAATTAATACTTTAGGGGGGACACTTTTGAATTTCTTTGTAAGTTCACCTGCTACATCATATTTACTACCCATAAATCTCTTATACATGATGCTCGAAGTATAGCTTTTTTGCTCAGAAAGAGAAACCCTGTCTCACTCATACAAAAGACACATTAAATCTAATTCAGTGCATGTTTCTGAGCCCTGGAAATGTGACTGGGTCAAATACTTGACAGAACATACTTTCCCATCCATATCCATAACCATATACTCTGCCCAAAATTCCTTGCTTGGCAAACGTGACCACAGTTATATTCCTAATGTTAGAGTCAGAAAAGTCGTTTTTTATTGACAGCAGGAGGCTCTCTGCCTAGAGGCCTACCGTCAGCCTGCAACTAAGAAAACACTACCCCTGATAACCTCGTTCTTTACCATGGGTAAAGTTACCAGGTACTAGTTACCACCCAGAGATGGGTGATGTCTCTGACATGAATTTAAATACTCTGGATCACTAGATCTCTCCCACTTGCCCCCCAAAATATCTTTTTAAAAAAATTTGATGGTAATTTCTTTGGCTATTCAAATATACTTAATTAGGAAAATCCATGCATTCAATCTTTCAACAAATACTATGTGCCAGGCACTGTTCCAGTGGCTGGAATAAAGTTGTGAGCCAAACAGAACAATGTCTGATCCAGTGGGACATACATTCTAGTGAGGAAGACAATAAACAAGGTAAGTAAACTGTATAGTTAGATAAAGTGTTGAGAGGGGGGAAAAATGAAGCGGAAAAGGATAGGCTTTCCTGAAATGGTTATATCGTAATAAATAAGGAAGTGAGGGATCTGACCATAAGGCTGTCTGGGAGAGGAGCAATCCAGGTGGAGGGAACAGCAAATGCAAAGGCCTTGGGGCAGCAGCACGTCTCAGGTGTGTTTGAGCAAGGAATCAGTGTGGCTTCCCTGGGGTTATGGAGGGGGAGATCAGTAGAAAATGGGGTCAAGAGCTTAACAGGGCATCATTGTGTGGACTTGGCTTTTCTTCCGGATGAGATGGGAAGGCCTTGGAAGGTTTTAAGCGAGGCGCATCACGATTAAATTTTATGTTCTAATAGGAAATCTCTGGCTAGTGGAGTAAGAAGAATCTGCAGAGGGGCAAGGATAGAAGCAGGGGGACTACTGCAGCAGTGAAAGATGATGGGGAGTTGGACCAGGACCGTAGCAGGAGGGTGAAGAGTGAATGCCACATATATTTTGAAGGTAGAGTCATAGCAATGGCTGCAAGATCATGTATAGAATGTGTGAGAGAGGAAGGAGTCAAGGATGCCCCTAATATCTTTTGGCTGAAGTAACTGGAAGACACAGTAGCCCTAAACTGACTACAGGAGAAGCTGGTTTCAGGGAGAATGACACATTAAGTTTGAGGTGCCAGTTCAGCTGGAGATGTCAAATGGGCTTTTGTTAATTTAAGAGAAAGTTCTCGAGTGCATATACAATGTTGGGAGTCATCAGTACAGAGATACACCTAAAGCCATAATACTGGAAACATTCACCAAGAGAGCAAACGTAATTCTGAAAGTAGGCAATACCATGGCTGAGCTCTGGCGAAGTCCAAGATTTAGAGTCTGGAGAGACGAAGAAAAGCCTGACCAATGAGGTAGGAGGAATACCAGGAGAACCTGGAAGCCAAGAGAAGAAAGTGTTCCAAGGAGGAAAAGGGCATTGACTTGGTCCAAGGCTGCTCATAGGTCAATTAAGATGAGGTCTGAAAAGTTACATTAGATTTGCAAAACTGTAAGTCATTGGTGACCTTCAGCAATGTCAGTGGAGGAATGGGACCTCAAGTCTGCCTGGAGTGGGTTCAGGGGAGAGGGAGAGAGAAGCAATTGGAGGTTGCAAGAACAGATGCCTCTTTCAAAGGGCTTTACTCTAATGGAAAGGAGAAAAATGGGGTATGAGTAGAAGAGGAAGAGGGGTCACAGAGGGATATTCTTAAGGTGACAGGCATTATGCATGTTTGTAGATTGATGGGAAGGATCTTGCAGAGGTGGAAGACTTGAAGGTGAAGAGAAAGGGGGGGGGGGAGAATTGTGGGAGCAGGACTGCCCAAACATCCTTGGGCAGGACTGAGGGACAGCATAGTGCCCAGCTGAAGACAGTGGTCACAGGCAGGAGCAAGACCTGGTCATCACAGTGGCCAAAGAGAAGGCAGAGACTCAGAGGCAGGTGGGTTGGTAGACATAAGGTAGAACCTTGTGACACATCTCTGATCACTCCCATTTTCTTGCGGAAGCAGTGTGTGCTTCATGCAAAGAGGTTATCATTCCACATTTTTACAAAGCTAAGGAATGTCAACGTCAAGAATTTTGTGAGCGGGAGCCTAACAAGAGCTGTGTTGCTATTATTTTGCACCTAACTTATCATACTCTGAAGAGTAGAGGGCTCTACTACCCTAGGACTAGGCCTGTCTTTCTAGAAACAAATTCCTGATATCCAGATTAAGTGGTTCTGAGGAAGTTGCTCATACCTGATTCTGTCACTCCTGGGAGAAGAGACACCAAACCTTCCATTATCTTGATTTTTACCTGTGCCTGCCTTTTCTCTCTTCTGCAAGGTTCCCCCACTCTGTCATGTCTTTTCAGATGTCCAGTAGAGCATGGATAGAGGCAGTAGTAGTGACTAACAGACCAAAAAGAAACCCTAGGAAATTCCAGGCAGGTGCCTGCCTCTTAGTGGTTTTCCCAGATTTATACTGGACTTGTTCCTGATCATTTCTCTCCGCTCAATAAAAGTAAAATAATCCTTCTCATGTTTTTTTTTTTTAAAGACCTGCTTAAGTCTCTGAAAGGACACTCTATACAACTATGATGGGTGTATTATATACACTCTTTTCTCAACTTAGAATTTGAGATTTTCAGTGTCCAAGATGGGTAGGGAAAGGAAAGGAAAGAACATTTGTTATCTCATCCAATTCTGACAGCTCTATGTGGTAGGTATTATTATCTCCATTTTATAGATTAGGTTCAAGGAGAGTAAGTAACTTGCCCAAAGCCACCCACTAGTAAGTAGAGGACCCAGGCTTTAACCCTGGACTCTCAGAGCTCAGGGCCACGTTCTTTTCATTATACTTTTTTCTACAGTCAACTAGGGAAGGCAAATGCTGTGTCAGTAAGTGATAAAGGATTTTCCTGCCCTTCCCCTAAGCTGGCTCTCTAGACAGTCCAGAAACCCCTACTTCTGTTTTTGTTCTGTAGGGTCTATTCCACAAAGAACCTTTTGTTATACCATGGGCATTCAGAACATTGCTTTCTGCCAAGGTGACTTTTAATTTATCAGAGGTCTTTCTGGTATATAGATGCCCAAACTACTGCTTTCTTAGCCAAAAAATCAGTAAGGGAAGAAGTCTAGGCACTCAGCTGGAATGTGAATCTGCTTTTTTTGTCTTTGGGATTCCTTACTTTCAAAAACAAGTTCCATCTTACCCCATGGCTGTGTTGTTTTCCTGCTCTGAGTGCTGTGTCCCAAATATACCTCTTCGGCATTCCAAGTGGACGTTTCCTACATGTTATGGATCAGCTTTTCCAAGCACATGATCTACACTGGACACTCTATTTTCTGTTTTGAGAGTTCCCCGCCCCTTTCATTAGCAACTTTAGTGAGAAGATGGAGGCCAGGCTGTCCTGAGCAAAGGTCCCCAACTCCTTCACCATTTGCATCAGATCTGCCTACCACTCATCCTGTCCTCTTTTCTCTTATCTCAGAGGCAGGAAGCAATGGCCCTCACCGTTTCCCTGAACATCTTTTTTCTTGTGTCCTTGATCTCACTTCCTCTCACCTCTTTGGTAATCTCCTCTCACATTCTCAAGCTCATGGTCAACCTAATGTCTAAGTAGCTCCCCTTTTTAAAAAGTCTTCCTATTGTTTTAAGCTAACACCCCATTTCTTAAATTTTACTGCCAAACTTTTTGGAAGAGAGGCTAACCTCATTACCTTTACTTCCTATTATTGCAACCCTCCCTGACCATTTTATCAAAATCTTTCATTTGGGATGTGGCTAGTGGGCTCCTAATCACCATGGCAAATGGCATGCTTTAAGTCTTCATTCTGATGTGAATCTGCAAAACGAAGGGTGTTGGCATCCATCAGGCCTGGGTACAAGTCCTAACTCTGTCACTTTGTAGCTTTGTTAGGAGCTTTAATATGTCTGGCATACAGTAAATAGTTTACAAATGGTTGTTATTGTCCTCATGACTATTATTAGCTGTCCTTCCTTTGGAAATTCCTTCATCCCTTAGCTTCTCTGCCACTGACCTGTTGGTTCTCCTCCATGCTCTGATGGTTTCCTCTAAATCATCTCACTGGCCTCTCTTCCTTCAGTGGCCAAGCTTCTGTCTTTCCTCTTTTCCTTTCCCCACTGTGTTCTTTGCCATAGGGATTTGATTCATTCCCACAGCCTGGCCTCTCCCCTGGGTGAGAGGTCCATCACCAAATCCCAACAGTGACTGTTCTGATTGGCTGGAGGTCTCCCTGCCTCCCCGCTCCTAATGGAGGCTTGTCCTTAGTGCCACTTCCTTTTCAAAGCCTTGCATTCTCATCCATATTTGGCCAGAATTTTCAGCTCTTCTTTGCGAGCTCTCTCTTTATAAAGACTCCCACTTGTGTGAGTCTTAGTACATGTGTTACTACTTTGAACTATAGTTGAGTGTGTGCATTTCTGACTCCCTCATTAGACCACAAGCTCCTTAGGGCAGGAACCATATTTTAATCACCTTTTTTTTTTTAATGTTTATTTATTTTTGAGAGAGAGAGACAACATGAGTGGGGGAGGAGCAGAGAGAGAGGGGACACAGAATCCGAAACAGGCTCCAGGCTCTAAGCTGTCAGTACAGAGCCCGACAGGAGGCCCAAACCCACAAACTGCGAGGTCATGACCCGAGTCGAAGTTGGATGCCCAACCAACTGGGCCACCCAGGTGTCCCTAATCACCCTTTTACCCTCACATGCTGAGTGTGATATATTTCTCATGGTAGGCTGAACTTACTGGAACAGACAGGCAGCTCAAGTGGGGTCTGGTAAGTATTCAGATACCCAAGCACCTCTCAAACTTGACTCCAAGTTATGGGACGGCTCGGGAAAGGCAGGAAATATCATTGTTCAAGAGAAATTAGAGGAGCAAAGCATAAAGATGAACTAAGTAGAAGAGACATGGGGGCTGAAGAATCCAGGAGAGAATGGAGAGAAAAAGAGAGAGAGATTTTATTGTTTCATATGTGGTCTTTAAATTGTAAAGTGAGACAAATGTCTTTAAATACAATTAGAAAATGTAGGAGTGCCAGGGTGGCTCAGTCGGTTGGGTATCTGACTTCGGCTCAGGTCGTGATCTCTCAGTTGGTGGGTTCCAGCCCCGCGTCAGGCTCTGCACTGACAGCTAAGAGCCTGGAGCCTGTTTCGGATTCTGTGTGTGTGTGTCTCTCTCTCTACCCTTTCCCCGCTCGCACTCTGTTTCTCTCTCTCTCTAAAATAAACATTGGGGCACCTGGGTGGCTCAGTCAGTTAAACCTCCTACTTCAGCAAGTCACGATCTCACAGCTCGTGAGTTCTAGCCCCGCATCAGGCTCTGTGCTGACAGTGCGGAGCCGGGAGTCTGTTTCAGATTCTGTGTCTCCCTCCCTCTCTGCCCCTCCCCTGCTCACGTTCTGTCTCTATCTGTCAAAAGTAAATAAACTTTAAAAAAATTATAAATAAAATAAAGTAAAACATTAAAAAATTAAAAACAAAGAAAATGTACCATAAGACATGGCTTTTGTTTTCTTGATGCAACACAGTAAATAATAAGATACACTGAATCATACTAACTCTAAATATCTATTGAAAAAATGTTAAATGACCATGTGAGAAATAGCGATAAATTATATCTAGAATACATATATGTACCTCTTTGCTTTACTAGCCGTGGTACCAAAGGGGGAAGGGGAAGCAATACATTAAATTATTTTTTTTATATCAGTTTTCCTCTCTTTCTCCCATTTCTCTTGGCATTAACAGTATAAGTTATAAATGATTTAAATGAAATCCCACAGGCTGCTTTCCTCATGTGATCATTTAAACACAGGCCAGATGCTAACACAAGCCCTACTTAGACAAGACCCTCTCCACTCTTGAGAGCCCTCCTAGAATGTTCCATGGACAGTTTTAGAACTTTTATTTTTAAAAACTGGCATACAAAACATTTTCCACAACAGAAAAGAAACCGACAACATCTTATTTGCAGCAGAAGGAAACACCCTTGGGAAGACGTCTCAATAACACATTTGGGTGATGGCAGATCACAAGACCCTTGGCTCCAGAGTCAAGATATCAGGTTTCAATCAAAAATATATAGACTGGATATGAATAAATCCCAGTGAAAGCTCACGCTTCTCCACTGGCTGGGGATTCAGATGGGAGATCAGTAACATTTGCAGATGACTCCAGAAAAACAAGGATTCCCATCTGCAGACAGATGAAGAGAAGGAGGAAATTTTCCTTGGATGCTTTGCCTGAGAAGCACTAGAAACAAAACAGTCTATCACATCTTTCTAACAACATCAGCTGGTGCTCTCTTGCCAACAGCTCTATTGGTTTAAAATGCTAAACTTGGAGAACTGCACCGCCCATCTCAGAGGTCTGCAGGCTCACTCCTGCCTAACTAAGGGGTGGGGGGAGGGGAGGGGGAATGAAGACAGGAGCTTAAAGTGACATCCTAGCATCAGCAGGCCCTTCTGTTCTGTTTTTGCACCCACACGCAGAAGACAGTACAATAAAATAGTTATAAATGGCAACATGTTTTCAATCCTATATATTCCATCCTTGCATCCAGACCTGCTCTCCACTCTGCTCTGCCCTGCTCTGTGCAACAGGGGCTAACCAGTACAGACTGCACCAATTAGGCTGCAGTAGGGGAACTCACGGGCAGGAGACTGGACAGTGGGAGAAGGGCGAGGCCTGGGTATTTGTTGCCCCAGTCCCCGTCCCTGCCAGAATGCAATGCTTTGGCTACTTCACTACTAAAGGCTACATCTCCTGTTAGATGTCCTCTCTGTACATCCACTCCTTCTGGATTCTCCAAACCCCTTGTACCTTCATGTCTAGGAATGGCAAGAATTAGCAAGAGTCCCTGTATTAAACACCCCTAAAGTTACTAGTTTGAGTGTACCATCTGCTTCCTGCCGAGTCCCTTACTGAAAGGTGGGCTAACAGTGATGGATTATTGGTGGCTTCTCCCAGGAGTGTGGTATTGATGCTTTGAGGACTTGCGCACAGATCACAATGAGTGCTGTGATTCTTTGTTGTTATTGACCTTGGGCATGGCAGGAAGAGAAAAACCAGCAAAAATTCCATCTATTTCCTACCCTTAGATCTTTATCACAGTGAATCATGGCTGGGCCAGAACTAACTTCATTCTAGAGTCAAGTCTTTGATCTTATAATTTAGTCAAGGCTTATTGATGGTTTTCATTTTCATGTTGCAGATATTCAAATGTTCACGCCAATATCAAGAAAGGGAATTATGTATAACTAGGGTGATATTTTAAATTTTAAAATTATATTGTCCTTTAGAACTAACAACCAGCAGATGAGACTTAAAAACAAAATTCCAGTTTGATTCAAGTTTTGTTCTATTGTCTATCCTAGGTTCTGTGTTTTAGTTCTTCTCCATAGGTCTTCCCATTTATAGAACAAGATCCTAATTTCTTTTTACAAATTTTTTAATGTTTGTTTATTTTTGAGAGACAGAGACAGACAGAGCATGAGCTGGGGGGCTGGGGGGGCGGTAGAGAGAGATCGGGAGTCACAGAATCCGAAGAAGGCTCCAGGCTATGAGCTGTCAGCACAGAGCCCGACACTGGGCTCAAACCCATGAGCCATGAGATCATGACCTGAGCTGAAGTCGGACACTAAACCGACTGAGCCACCCAGGCGCCCCACAAGATCCTATTTTCTTTAGTTCTCTTCATTTCCCACTTGAAGTTATTTAATCCTCCTTAAGAAGGCAAGTGTGTCCTAGAAACTAGAGCAAGGAATAGGAGCACACTGATCACACTCTTTTAAGTCAAACTTGACTCTTTTGTGTGTGTGCCTTAGTTTGTCTTTTGGCAAAGTGGGAGATAATGAGAGTTAATGCCTCTGCACTTTAATAGACCAAGTCACCCAAAAAGCTGACAATGCCTCTGGGTTCATGGTGATCCCAGATATACTACAAAAAGATTTCATTGTTATATATCATGCAGCACTGTGCCTTCTAAGAGACAGGTACAGCAGAAGGTAGTGTCAAAAATACTTCTTTAATTTTAAAATATATTTGACTGTAAATGAAATAAGAGGAAATGTATTCATCTGGACATGAGATGTAAATACAGATTTTTTTTTTAAAGGAAATGTGTTCTTGAACTGTCAGTGTCTTTCAGCCAATTGTTTGATGAGCTTATGGTTCTGTCAAGACTCTGCTCAGATGATTTATTATTATTATTTTTAACACTGAAACACAATTTTTACTGTTTCTGAGACAGAACAGGGGTTTGGATCATGAATAAAGATCAGGACTGCAGAGCTAGGTGGGAATGATCCATCTGCCTTTCCCATTCACGACACATCTAGAATTCATTCATTCAAAAACATTTCTTAATAAATGTTTAACTATAATACAGTGTAGGTAGCATTATTAAGGTCTGGACACAAGCTGTTGGAGCATAGATAATGCAGCAGTCAGTTCTGGTGTCAGGGGTAAATAATAAAGGCAGACTCGCACTTACACTGGTGATTGAAAGATGAGCAACAGTCATCAGTTAGACACGTGGATGAGGAAGCAATTCCAGGCAGAAAGAACAGCATGTGTAAAGGCCTAGGAAGGGGAGAATGCCTGAAGTAATCGGGGATAGAGACTGGGCCAGGTGGTCAAAAAGCCCCGTGTGCCATGCTAAGGAGCCTGGACTTTGTCCTAGGGACAGTGGGGAACATTTAAAAGTGACCCAGGAAAAGGGAATAATCACATTTGTATTTTTGAAAGCTTATGTTGATTGACATTTGAATGGATAGGAGGGAGGCATGGAAACTAGATAGGAGGTCACTATAAAAATCAGGGTCCGGGACAGTGTGGGTTTGGATTAGGGATATAGTGCTGGAAAGGAGAGAGAAGAGATACACCTGATGGGTACTTTAGAGGCAGAAATTAGTCTAGTACTTGGGCTTGCTGGCCAATTGTGTGTGTGTGTGTGTGTGTGTGGGTATGGGGGGAGTGAAGGAGAATGAAATGAGTTAGAGATGGTTTTGAAGTTTCTAAGTAGTGAACCAGAAGAATATGCTTATAGGGAGAGACAAGGAATTCAGCTGAGGGTATGCAGTTTGTGGTTGCTGGGGCCATCCAGGTAGAGATAGACAACTGACAGATGAAAGATGAGGCCAGGGCTCAGAGCCAAGTCAGGGTTGAAGGTGTAGATTTGGGAAATCATTATTTCATCAACATTGATGTCATGGGGATGGGTGAGAGCACATAGAACAAAGACACAGAATGAGAAGAAGAAAGGAGAAAGGGTGACTAGGTATTTATCCAAGGGATACAGGTATGCTGTTTCGAAGGGGCACATGCACCTCAATGTTTATAGCAGCACTATCAACAATAGCCAAAGTATGGAAAGAGCCCAAATGTCCACCAATGAATGAATGGATAAAGATGTGGTATACATATACAATGGAGTATTACTCCGCAATCAAAAAGAATGAAATCTTGCCATTTGCAACTAGGTGGATGGAACTAGAGGGTATAATGCTAAGCAAAGTTAGTCAGAGAAAGACAAATATCATATGACTTCACTCATATGAGGACTTTAAGACACAGAACAGATGAACACAAGGGAAGGGAAGCAAAAATAATATAAAAACAGGGAGGGGGACAAAAACATAAGAGACTCTTAAATACGGAGAACAAACAGAGGGTTACTGGAGGGGTTGTGGGAGGGGGAATGGGCTAAATGGGTAAGAGGCATTAAGGAATCTACTCCTGAAATCATTGTTGCACTATATGCTAACTAACTTGGATGTAAATTAAAAAATAAATAAATCTTTTTTTAAAAAAACAATGGAGAAAGGGAAAAATCAGAGTCCAGTGGCCCATATGCTGTGCTACAAGGCTCTCTTGGATAAGGCTTTGCATCCCCGGACTTTAGAATTAGTGGCCTGGATCTCCTCTCCCTTTCTCCTTTGCTGTGGCCTCTTTGGGCATAGCTCTTTGTGCTTGGCTCTGGCTCCTGGAACCTGGTACTCCTTGGCTTTCTCTCTGGCACAGGTCTCTGGCAGTGGCTTTGCTCCATGGAGCCTCAGCTTATGCCCAGCACCGCCCCCTCCCTTCTTTCTTTGGAGCATACAATATCCTGGCCCAGTTGGCACTCTTACTTTTTCTTCTTCTGGTTTTGTCTCTAACATAACCCTGAGGTGGGGTTGGGGTTTGGTAAGAGGAGAGCAAAGTAGATACATATGAAGGTGGAGGTACAGGAAGTTGGGTTAATGGGGTCCACTCCTGTGACATCCCTTGCTGAATCTGCATCCTTAGCCCATGAGACCACATCCAGACCAAGATTTCTGGGCCCTTGAAAGCTGCTCACCCAAGAATTCTTGAGACCTTAGATCCATTTCCCAACCTCCTTCCAGCTTCTGATAAAGTGTGTGTTTAAACTGCCTTGGCTACATCAAAAATAAAACATTTCTACGAATTAAATACTTTCTGGATTCCTCGCCTTGTCTCTGAGTTTGCTTTTGAAATACTAATTAGCCAGCGAAATATGTGCTTTGTGTTTCCAAAAAAAGAAAAAGGGGAGACCTCTTTAAAAATAGCTAGCTCTGGAGGGAAGCTGCAACTAAATGTCTGTGTATTCCAACAACATTTAGCAAAAGCTAGCTCTTGTCCTCAAAAGAGGGGAAGCACTGCATGAGAAGTCTCTCTCATGGGGCAGGTGATGAAGAAAGGCTCTGGACTTTTTTTTTTTAATATTTATTTTTGAGAGGCAGAGAGACAGAGTGTGAGCAGGGGAGGGGCAGAGAGAGAGGGAGACACAGAATCAGAAGCAGGCTCCAGGCTCTGAGCTGTCAGCACAGAGCCCGATGTGGGACTCGAACTCACAAATTGTGAGATCATGACCTGAGCCGAAGTCAGATGCTCAACGAACTGAACCACCCAGGCGCCCCAGCAATGGACTTTTAGAACTAGAGACTGGATTACATAAAATAGTCCTCAGTGTGGGAGCAGAAGCTTGGTCGAATGACTCTGAGCAGTGCCTAGACCCCGAATCTCATAGGGTAAGCATGCCTGTACATGCCATTTTAACTGAGCTAACACCAAAGCTCTCCATCTCATCCTAATGGATGGCAAAGGTTGCTCTCTCCTTCCATTTGATGAATGGCTGTGGCACCACCACATTTGTCTTCCAACTGGCAGCAATTCTCAAGTTAGTGATAACAAGGGTCTTCCTAAACAGGAAGTCAAACGCTCTAGTGAATTAGTTGAAGGCCACTGCATCTGCCCAGCTAGTTCACATACAGTTTACAGCCCAAGGAGAATCCTACTGGCCAGGGACACACGATAGTAGGATTTCACGCAGTAGTGTTTCCAAAGATATCAACCCATAAATAATGACCACAAAAACTCACCATCTTCTTTTATTAATGCGTAGAATGATACTATACTGAGTGCAGAATTGAGCAAAGCAGAAAAAGCCAAATCTGCCTCCTCATTTGGAAGAACTCTAGAAAACTGGAGTTGTTGCCCCCTTCCCCCCAATGCATACCATTTGGGGGAAAAGTTCTGCAGCACCAGCAGATAGTTGCATGGATAGGTACGTACTGCCTAGTGGCTATTTGCAAATTAAGGTAGTGGATGGGGAATAACAACACATATTCAAAAAGAAAAGAAATACAGATTTCAAGATGAGGAACCATGTTACTAAGGAAGAATGTCAGGCATTTGGTCCCAGAAGATAGAAAATATAGACCAAATAAAGTCAAAAGCCACAATTATGGTTTTGTGCTATTCAGTATCATGAGACTTTTAAGTCAATGACCTCCAAACCTGAATATATTTCAAATAGGAATTAGAATTACCACTCATTGGCAGGAAAACACAAGTTTCTAGGAGCAGTAATGCCTATGCCTGTATTTCTCAGAATTTCTCATATTTCAAGGCAAACCAGAAGCTACACCAAAGATGGAGCCCTGATTCTCCCTACTAAACTTTAGGGACAAAGCAGCATAGATGGCCTCCTGCATCCCTCGGCCCCTCCATCTCTGAGGGGCATGCTTAATAGAATGGCTGAAGGATAAATGGGCTTACGGAGGTTCTGTTTTTTTAGCTTCACAACATTTTTCACTGTGAGTCAGAGCCACAATCAGCATTTTATTTAAACGTAAGAAATTATAGGTGTGGTTTTTCTTCTCACCAATTCATTCATTCATTCTTTGCTTGCTCATCTTTTTAAAAAGTCCGTAAATTTACCAGGTACACTCTGCATACTAAATACTGTGCTAGATGCTAAAGAATCCAAAAGGAAACCAACAGCACAAAAACACAGTACCAGCCCTAAAAAACTGCATCTTTGTTTTCATTAACCCTAACTTTTTGTATTTCCTTTAAGCATGGAGGCAATAAGCCACAGTGGTATCAGCAGTACCTCTGATTTTGTCACCAGTAGAAATCACAGATATATTCATAACATTTTTCAGTTATTGCGGACATCTTGACACACTGTTTGCACTTACCACTTCTTCAAAATGATAGTAGCTAGTTAGGCCTACTGATAAATATTATTACTTACTACGATCAAAAACAAGCATATGCATTGCACAACACGTTTGTTTTTAACATTTTAATGGCTGTATTTTGATATGACTTGTTTCATTTGCAATCCCATTCATTTTATGTTAAGTATTTAAAACCATTAAGGAAGGAGTTTATGGGCTTCTGTAGGCTGCCAAATATATCCATGGACCAAAGAAAGGTCAAGAATCCCTGGTCCAGAGCTTGAAGGCTTTGGGACTGGTCAATAATTCACGGACTTCTGCTGGGCTAGATATGCTGAGAAGGATGTGACCTATTCCAGGGACTCCATAAATAGACTAGGACCAAAAGGAAATGGTTGACTGCAAAAGAAAAGCAGAGTTTGTGCTTGTTTGGTTAGGAAGCTTCTGGCCTCCTTCCCGAAATAGTTGGCCTTTATAGATCCACTCCCTCACTCAAAATGTGCTCTGAGCTGGTTTCATTTATTGCTCTTGGGGAAACTGTGCAGATGAGAACGAGAAGCCACGGTGATGATGGTGGAGACCGACCCCAGAGTAGGGTGCTCTTCAGAGGAATGTCACTGAGCAGACAGTTTAAACTGCTTGTGAAAATCAGTTATGATGAGAGGAATGTAAAGCAAATGGCCGAATTGCAGAATTGTCTCTGGGAAGATCTTTTCTGTTCCTGAATCCAGATCCTGGATCTAGATGTGACCACAGGCTTTGTCCTTTCTCTGGGGTCACGGAACCTCTCTGTGTTCATGGAAGCATTTCCTTTTTCAGCCTCCTATGGCTGAAAAGGACAAATGGTGGAAATGGATACTCGGCCTTCATGCTCACCCTCTCTCATTCTTTAGTTCTACATCTTGTAGCTGTTCTTGGGCGGCAAAGAACAAAAGCTACTACGTGAATTTCCATCCTTAAAAAATGAAGAGTCGACTCTGGAAGGTCAAAACCCTGTAAGTTCACTTCAAGAAATCTATCCTACCAAAATCTCACTCCTCTGCACAAGATTGTCCATTAAACACTGCCTGTGATACTGAAAATGGGAAACAACCTAAAAGTCTATTAAGAGGCAACTGGTTAATTAATTATGGTACACCCATACTTAAGGAGTACTTCAAGTGGTTGAAAAGAATGTGCCAGTATGTACAGATATTCATACTACATTTCACTGCAGAGAAAAAAAGAATTGCAGAATAGTGCATACAGTGGGATTACACTTCTCTTTAAAGTATTTATGAAACCTCACATATGTTTGTAAGTGTCCAGATGAGGACCTAAAAGATGAACCCTGAACTCAGTGCTTACTTTGAAGGCTGAGAGTGGAATTCGGTGGTTCAGAAAGGAGGAAGATGAGAGAGTCAAAGAGAAATTTTCACTCTTTACTGTAATATTTCCACATTGTTTGAAGTGCAGAACTGCTTTCGAGATTCAAAATATAACTGAAAGAAAGATCGCATCAGCTCTCACCATGTGTAATGGTAATTATCTGGTAATCGAATTAAAAATTTTCATTTGTTAAGAAAACCATGCTGTATCAGAATGTTAGGATACCCAAAATAACAATGTCTTAGACAGGCAAGGGCTATAGTTCTTTGGAGGTAGACAATGTAGGGCTAATTTGGCAGCTCTGTTTCCAGTAACTCTTCCCTCTCCCAGGTATGGTCTCATCTTTGTGGGATCTAGGGTGAGAATCAACTTATCCCTGTTCCCAGAAGCAGAGTGGAGGAAAGGACAAAGAAGGGAGTCATGTGGGGGGCAGACTCAGACCCACTATCTGCATGTTTTCCTAAACCACTGGCCTCTATATTCTAAAAGAGTGTAATGCATGGTGAGAGACCATATTCTCTAATAGGAGACAGTGATACAAAGATGACACCTTGAGACTCCCTGCTGCTGACTCTAGACCCTCTTCTCAGGGACTTTCCTTCTTTTCTTCCTTCACTCCACCTCCCTTGTCTCCTGCATTCCCTTTCCTCCTTCTCCCTGCCTGCGCACCTCACTTTGGTTAGCCAAGCAGGCACCAGCTCACAACGCAAGAGTTTGCTGATGCTGAGGTTGCTTTGGGGGCTGCTGGATCCCATCATCAGAGGACAGGGGTCACAAATGAAGGCTTCTTGTCTGAGCAGCATTTGGAATCAGCTCTCAGAGAATGAGACAGAAAGAAACAAAGGATGAAATTTGCGGCCATTTGGCCAGCTATAGGATCTGCTCCCGGCTGCAGAAACAGCTGACTGGTGTGCATGTGCGTGTGTGCATGCGTGTGTTTATTTACGTGTGCTGTTTATGTGAAATTTTAGCTACTTCATCTCTCAACATCTCTCTCTTTCAACCAAACCCCTGAAATGTTTTATTACCAACACCTCTCTAATGACATTTTACTTTCTCTTATTTTCCACCTTTATTAGGATAGAATTGACATATGATATTGTATTAGTTTCAGGTGTACAACACAATTATTTGATATATGAATGTATCGCAAGATGATTACCATAATGATTTTAATTAACATCTATCACCTCACATAGTCACATTTTTCCCCCTGTGATGAGAACTTTTTTTTTAAATTTTTTTTTTTAACGTTTATTTATTTTTGAGACAGAGAGAGACAGAGCATGAACGGGGGAGGGTCAGAGAGAGGGA
Source organism: Panthera pardus (assembly GCF_024362965.1). Lineage (NCBI taxonomy): Eukaryota > Metazoa > Chordata > Mammalia > Carnivora > Felidae > Panthera > Panthera pardus. The sequence continues at coordinate 95,445,822 of NW_026526810.1, read as the reverse complement.
GACACAGAATCTGAAACAGGCTCCAGGCTCTGAGCTGTCAGCACAGAGCCTGACGCGGGGCTTGAACTCATGGACCGCGAGATCATGACCTGAGCTGAAGTCGGCCGCTTAACCGACTGAGCCACCCAGGCGCCCCTGATAAGAACTTTTTAAGATCTCCTGTCTTAGCAACTTTCAAATATACAATAAATATTGTTAACTAGGGTCACCACACTGTACATTATACCCTCACCCATTCCCCGCATCCCACACCTCCTGCCACTGGCAATCACCAATTTGTTCTCTGTATTTATGAGTTAAGCTGTTTTTTATATTCCACACATAGGTGACATCATATAGTATATGTCTTTCTCTGTCTGACTTAATTTCACTCAGCATAATGCCCTCCAGGTTTGTCCATGCTGTTGCCAATGCAGGATTTTCTTTTTTTCTGTGGCTGAATAATATTCCACCACATACGTGTGTGTGTGTGTGTGTGTGTGTGTGTGTGTGCGTGCACACACACACCCCACATTTTCTTTATTCATCCATCTGTGGATGCTTAGGTTCTTTCCATGTCTTCGCTATTGTGAATAATGCTGCAATAAACATGGGGGTGCAGATATTTCTTGATTTACCTCCTTGGATATATACTCGGAAGTGGAGTTACTGGATTTTACTTTCTCTTGTTGTAGTTCTTTGAGCAGCTGTTTCATCTCTCCTTGTAGACTATAAACTTCTCGAAGGTGGAGACTATTTTGTTGCATCTGTGTATGTTTGACATCTAGAAAAGTGCATGACGTAAGGCCAGAGCTGAAAGAATGAGTGCACCAAACATTACTGAAATCTAAAGTAATGTGCGGGTGGCTAACCTCCAAAAAAGGGCAGGTTACAGCTGGGCAAAGATATTGTGCTGCCTTTTTGAATGCAAAAAAAAAAAAAAAAAAAAAAAAGGAAGAGGTTTTTAAACAGGAGGAAAATGTGAAGAAATAAGGTCACATTCTGGCACATGCTTCCACTTCTCCCCTGGAGTCTCCCCTCATTGCGAGAGCTGGTGGCTTCCTCTTCCTTTCTCAAGCTTCTATTACACTGATGGTCTGTCCCAGGGCAATAGTGCATACTCTGGATCAGTGTGGCTTCCAAACATATTGTAAACTCTTCCAAGGGGCGCCTGGGTGGCTGAATCGGTTAAATGTCTGACTTTGGCTCAGGTCATGATCCCACGGTTCATGGGTTCGAGCCCCACTTCAGGTTCTGTGCTGACAGCTCAGAGCCTGGAGCCTATTTCAGATTCTGTCTCTCTCTCTCTCTCTCTCTCTCTCTCTCTCTCTCTGTCTCTCTCTCTCTGTCAAAAATAAGTAAGCATTTAAAATCTTTTGAGTTGTGGACCTTGCCTGATACTTCTGTTATCTCTTTTCACAGTGCTGGGAACATAGTAGATTCTCGATAAATAAATTTTCCTTTAACTGATGATTAAATAATCTCTTGATAGGTTAAATATAAATATGGTTAGAAAAAGATAAATAGGAACACTGCAATGAACCCAGTCTTTGAAGATAAGTCTTCCTTTCCTGTTTTATTTTTCCAGAGCACCTACCACCCTCTAACATACTGTATAATGTAACTTACTATATTTTGAGCCTGTCCATCTTCCCACTAGAAACTGGAGTCTCACACATGGCTGGCCGGGTGTGTAAATTTTAACAGTCACTTTGGAAAATTGTCTGGCAGTGCCTCCCAAGGTTACTAAAGCTTATATAATACTGATAATTCCACTCCTGAATATGTATACACATGGGAAAGGAGTGCATAAGTGAAACCAAACAGACTTAAGAATTCTCTTATCAGCTTTATTTACAAAAGCTGAAAATGGAAATAAACCAAATATCTGTCAGCAGCAGAACAGATAAATAAATACTGGCATCTTCGTGCAATGAAATATTACACAGCAATAAAGGGAACAAAATAGTGGTGCATGAGATCGCACGGGTGATTCTCACAGACTTCTTTTTTAGTAAAAGAAGCCAACTACAAAAGAGCAACACAAAAGAATATATACTATATGATTTCATCTTGGTGAATTCAAGAGACAAAACTAGCCTATGGTAATTGAAGTCCGAACAGTGGTTACCTCTGAGTGGGAGTGGTTACTGATTGGCAGAAGCACGAAACACCTTCTGAGATTTGGGGCGTGTGCTATTTTTTTTTTTTTTTAAAGATTACAGGATGCATTTATTAATTTTTTTAAATTTTTTTTAACGTTTATTTATTTTTGGGACAGAGAGAGAGCATGAACGGGGGAGGGGCAGAGAGAGAGGGAAACACAGAATCGGAAACAGGCTCCAGGCTCTGAGCCATCAGCCCAGAGCCCGACGTGGGGCTCAAACTCACGGACCGCGAGATCCTGACCTGAGCTGAAGTCGGACGCTCAACCAACTGAGCCACCCAGGCACCCCGCGTGTGCTATTTCTTTATCTGGGTGGTGGTTACACTAGTGTGTACACCTGCAACAACTCAAACTATATCCTGGGTATTTGTGCACCTTTCTGCATACATGCTGTACAACCACTTTCTAAAAGTTAGGAAAAAGAACAGAAGCCCCATAGGGTCTGGTTTCATGAATAGATATTCACCGAATGCGCAAAGGCACCATGTTTGGGTTTGCATCCTACTTAATCATCTTTATTTCTGCCATGTTTTGTTTGTAGCTCGTGGAGGAATCATGTGAAGGAGGAGTATGTGAATACCAAGGCTCAGAGAAGTTAAGTACCTGGCTCAAAACAAGCCAGCTAGGACGCTTCCCAGGTCCGTGCTCTTAAACCCCTGTTCTATTGCTTCACACTCTGCTTCACGAAGAGACGGGTGACAAATATGGGAATGGGGGCAAGACCAGGGAAGAGGAAGACCATATTCATGGCTCTTAAGCCACGTAGGTAATGAAGAAGATGGCCAGGGAAAGGAAAGGGTGAGCTTCCAGATTCAAAGGAGCTGCTGTTGGATACAGGCTGTCCTTTGAGAGTTCTCTGATCCCGGGGTCAGCAACAGTGGCCATAAACACTGTACACACACAGTGAGGGAATCTTTGCTGGGCCCAGAGCTTGCTGTCTCAGCACTGGAAGTCAAACACGCTGATTTTTCTAGTGGAGGCCAGCCTAGCCCACACCTCACCTCGTGCCAAACGGGACTGTAGTACAGATGATGAGAAAGCAAACAGGTTCTGAGCAACTGAGAAGAATTCAGATATCTGTTTACTGGGCTCTCCTTCCTCCTCCCTTTGCCCAGTTTCTTTTTCTAACACAACTTAAGTGAAATGAAGAGATACCCTACAGTTGGCAAGACACAGCAAGGGCTGTTAGGATTTTTGGATCTTGCAGCCCCAGGGACATGTGATTGCCAGTTCTGAAGGTGGACTCTTGCCCCCTGCAGTGTTCCTTCCTACACCCACTGGGACAGATCCAGGTGGGAGAAGGAAGGGGTAGGTGTGAGCTACAGGAAAGGCATTCAGTAGAGACAGTCGCGGTATTCGCTGTTTTGTCTCTGCCCCTGGGAAGGTCTGGGTTGGGTGACCACAGGCTCTGAGTATTTGTGTTCCCTGTCTCAGAATCTAGAAGCTGCAGGTGGGAAAGAATACAAGTTAGAAGGCGTTCTCCTTGATGGATCATTTCCCCTCATGCTACACATTCTGTTATTCACCAATTCCTATCAATGACACCCTCCAAAATGTATTTTGAATCCCCATTTCTCTCCGTGACCCACTTAAGTCTTAACCATCATTTCCCACCTAGATTACTGTAATATTTTTGTAAGTGCTCTCTCCTTCCACCCTTGCCTTCTCTTTCCACCCCAAATCCATAGACAACCAATGTGATGACTTCTCTTGTACCTAGAATAAAATCAACTTCGTTACCAGGACCCATAGGTCCCAACTGATGTGAACCAGCCCGAGAATTTTTAAAAAATGTTTACTTATTTATTTTGAGGGGGGGCAGGGAGACGGAGAGAAAGAAAGAGTCCCAAGCAGGCTCCAGAGCATACCATCAGCACAGAGCCCAACGTGGCACCCGATCTAAAACTAAGAGTCAGATGCTTAGCTGACTGGGCCACCCAGGTGTCCCCTAAGAATTTTACTTTATCTCATTCGCTTTGCCACTCTCATTCATTAGGCTGAAAATATTCAGATTAAAAGAAAATAACAACTTGTGGGGCACCCGGGTGGCTCAGTCGGTTAAGTGTCTGGCTCTTGACCTCAGGTCATGATCTCACGGTTTGTGAGTCCAAGGCCCATGTCCGGCTCTGCAATGACAGCATAGAACCTGCTTGGGATTCTGTCTCTGCCTCTTCCCCACTCACACTCTCTCTCTCACAAAATAAATAAATAAAATTAAAATAAATAACAGCTTGAGTCATAATTCATATATCATGCAACTCACCAATTTAAAGTATACAATTTAATGTTTTCTAGTATAATTACAGAATTCTGCAATCATCACCACAATCAAATTTGGAACATTTTATCATCTCCTCTCCCCAAATCCTGTACCTACTAGCAATCACTCCCCATTTCCCCTCAACTTCTCCAGCCTAAGGCAACCACTAGTCTACTTTCTGTCTTTCCAGATTTGTCTGGTCTTATTTTTAGCTTTTGAACACACCAAGCTTTTTCCTGCATTAGGTCCTTACACACGTGATTTCCTCTGCCTAGAAATCTCTCAGCCTATTCTTTAGGGTTCCATATGCCCTTCACCCCATACCTTGCATGGCTGGTTCCTCTGCTTTCATGCCTATAATGAAATGTAATCAACTCAGAACTTTCCTGAATACCCTATCAAAGACCAGGCTTCCAACATTTTCCTTTATCATAGCTCCTTGTTTTCTTCTTAGCACCTCCAGCTGGCAATCATTGGTTTATTAACTTTTCACTGCCCTAGTCTTTCCAATTGGTTTTAAGCATAATGAGGGGAGTGAATATAGCTCTCTTGTTTTCTGTTGTAGTTCTAGTTCCTACTACAGAGTTTGGCACTCAGAAGACCCTCAGTAAACATCTGAAGAATGAATGCATGAATGAATGAACGAATACCCAGTTCAGTTGTCTGGCACTGCCTGGAAATAAGACCTTTTGCCTACTTGAGCAGTAGGTATTACAGTGCACCGTCACTTACACTGTCTAGCTTTTCTTCTGATTCAAGCAGTGCAATGTCATTTACACCATCTAACTTTTCTACTGATTCAAGACAGAAGTTTTAGACCAAGATTCTCTTCAAATCATCTTTAACAGATGTCCTGATGTGTTTTCCCCCCAAAACAAGGGTAGTTGTCCTAAAGAAGTTTGAACAGAATGATCAATTGCAATATGGTGGCAGTATGCTTCTGTATGAATGGTGGCATGTCATCTGAGAGGTTCTACTCTTCCTCCTCCTTTTAAGATTATTGATTGCTGCTTCTTTCCCATAAACATTAACAGCAAGACAATCACTTGACGTTAATGTTTGTCTAATCATTAGACAAAGACAGCAGCCCTGTCCACCAGGTCTCCCTACTGCCATAAGGGATCCATTTAGTGTTTCCTCAGTATAAAAAGCTGCGTGAGGATCCCCTTCCACCACCATCAGCACTCTCCATGGTTCAGTAGTTGGCTCTGGGAAAAACCAGATTGTAAACCAATGGAAGGGAAGAATATATTCTATTCCCACCTGTATGGACTGCTATCCTACCCCCAACACCACACATGTCCAAGAAGTTCACAGAAGCTACTTATGAACAAGTATTCAATGAGTGACAACTAATTAGGTAATGTCTCCCATCTTTCCTTTCTGCTTTCATCCTGACATCCCCACCCCCTTGGTTTACCTGCCCCTCTTGTCAATCCTGAGCTTTTAGTCTGCTCAAATGTTTCAATCAAGGAGAAAGTCAAGCTGATCAATTAATCCACACTATGCTGTTTTATAAACATAGGCACTGGTGTGCTGGAGCACTTCATAACTGTTTACAAGAGCCAACTGTGTGTACCTCTTTCCAACTCTACATTCGTTGATATCAGGTTGGAAGTTTGAAATCAGCAGTGGTAGATATAGTTACACTAGAGAAATTGGCAAATGCTACAAATCAGAGTATTATTATTATTAAAATTATTATTGTTATTATTGAGAGCCAGTTGTTAAACATTTGCCAGTACACCACTGACTTAATGTATTCACATTATTCCCTACCTGTCCCTCCACCTCCTTTTTCTAAGAAAATTCCTGACCAGGCTTAATTCAAAAATGACTCACCAAAAAAGACTTTGAGGCCATATGTTTATAAAGCAAACACTTTTCCCCACTCTTCTGCTTGGGCTCTTTCATAGCTTTCACTATTGAGTACATCCAATCCTTAGCTCTGCTCTTAACAATGAACTTCCTAGTTTGCCAAAACAGGGTAAAAACTAAAATACTTTAGGGTTTTTTAGCTAACTTCTTTACATAAGTTTAGAGAGAATGAACAGACTACCTTATGCAGACATCTTCCAGTCCTCAAATTGAACCAGACCTAGTGGTGCTTAAAATTGATATCGGTTCAGGGGCATCTGGGTGGTTCAGTCGGTGAAGCATCTGACTCTTGATCTCAGTTCAGGTCATGATCTCGGGTTTGTGAGTCCATGTCCCATGTCCAACTCTGCACTATGCGGAGTCTGCTTGGGATTTTCTGTCTCTCTCTGCCCTCCCCCACCCCCTGCTTGCACGTGTGTTTGCTTTTGCGTGCTCTCTCAAAAGAAATAAATAAGCTTAAAAAAATTGACATCAGTTCATATATCTAGACCTAGTTTCAACCGTCAGCCCTTCTGGCTTCTGAGACCGTATGAAATTACCTGTCTCATGGCTCAGTGGCAGAAGCATGGACTAAGAATTTTAGGTCTGCCAGAAAAATAAGATACTATTAGTACGTTAGTATTAGTGGTCCTCAACCTGACTGCACATGAGCATCACCTGAACAACTTTAAAAAAATTATCAAGGTCTACACCTCACTCTAGATCAATTTAATCAAAATCTTCTGGGTTGGGACAGGGCATTTCTAGTGGTAGTAGCTCCCCAGGTGATTCTAAGGCATCACCAGAGGGAACCACCGATCTAATCACACCTCAATTTTCAGATGAGAAACCTGAGCACCAGTTCCAAGAGCCTTGCTCAAAGCCCCAGGGTGGCTGAGCAAAGGCAGAGCTAGTCTAAGACTCAGATCTCTTTGGTGATAAGATATAATAATATAAATTACATGAATACAGGGACTACTGAGTCTAATCTTTACTATGTCAAGCTTAGGGTCTGATCAAGGACCACGTGCATGCCCATTAATCCATCTATAACAACAGCTGACCCTTGAACATCATGGATTGGAACTGTGAAGATCCACTTAACAGATGTTTTTCAATAAGTACAACACTGTAAATGTATTTTTTCTTCCTTACAATTTTCTTTTTTTTTTTTAATGTTTATTTATTTTTGAGACAGAGAGAGACAGAGCATGAACGGGGGAGGGTCAGAGAGAGAGAGGGAGGCATAGAATCTGAAGTAGGCTTCAGGCTCTAAGCTGTCAGCACAGAGCCCGACATGGGGCTCGAACTCACGGACCGTGAGATCATGATCTGAGCCGAAGTCGGACGCTTAACCGACTGAGCCACCCAGGCGCCCCTTCCTTACAATTTTCTTAACATTTTCTTTTCCCATACTTAATTGTAAGAATACATTATACATATAATACCTACAATATGCAAAACGTGTGTTAATAGACTATGTTATCAGTAAGACTTCAGGTCAACAGTAGGCTATTAGGAGTTAAGTTCTGGGGGAGTTAAAAGTTATACATGGATTTTTGATTATGTGGGGGTTGGTGCCCCAAACCGCTGTGTTATTCAAGGGTCAATTGTACTTGATTTGTTAAGTGCCTTGACTAGATGTTTGAAGTCATTTGATAATGTGGTTTTAAGGTGTGAACTCTGAAGTCCTATAGCCTGGGTTCAGATCCTGGTCTACTATTGGCCAAACTGAGACTTTGACTAAGTTATTTAACCACTCCGTGTTTCAGTTCAAAAGAATTAAAGATTACAAAGGCAGTGTATAGAGAGCACTTAGCACATTGCCTGGTTGACAGCTTCAACAAATACTAATTAGTATCGTTTGGCTGAATCAACCTATCTCCACCTCTTCACTTGAACGCTGCTGGGTGAGGTGAGGAGAAATTTAACAGTGATGAGGGGCAAGAAGCAGCAGCTTTTGAGCATCCTGAACTGAAATCTCTGCCTTGGCCTTGAGGGTTGCTGGTAGTTAAGACAAAGCTACACTGCACCCTCAAGAGCACAACAGGAAACCTGAAATGGTAGACACTAGACTGTCCTTTTCTTCCTCTCAGTGAATGGCATTGATTCTTTTTTAAAATTTTATTTTAGAAGCCTATTTTATTAGCACTGAATTACTTTTAAAAAAAATACCTGGTTCTAACATAATCATTAGACAAGTTATTAGCTCATGACAATGTGACCTATAGGAAACTTTGCAGGGACAATAGTATTACCCATATTATTGTTATAAAAAAATTTCTTGAGATATAATTGACATATTATGTTAGTTTGAGGTGTACAGCATAATGATTTGTATTTGTATGTGTTGCAAAATGATCACCACAATAAGTCTAGTTAACACCTGTTCAACACACACAGTTACAAATATTTCCCTTGTAATGAGAACTTCTAAGATCTCTCTCAGCATCTGTCGCAACACACGATCCAGTTTTATTAGCTACAGTCACTGTGCTGTACATTGGGCATTGATTATTGAGGGCAGCAGCCCCAGTGGTCCTCCTGTTCTCTCCTCTAACTGGGCACTGGCCTCCAGGCCCAAGGTGTCAGACCTGCAAAGTGCTGGTACAATGGGGGCTCAGCAGCCACTCACCACATCCTGATCCTCCCAGGGCTGTTTCTCAGCCCGACTTTGCTTCTCACCCAGCATCCAAGTTCAGCAGACATCTCCTTCCAGACCGATAGGAGATGATATCAGAAACCTGTCCCCATTCATAACACTGACGTGGCTTCTGCTCTTCAGATCAGTTTTTAATGAAAACTCCCAGGAGATTAAAGCAGAGCAGAGGAAGAAACAGAATGATAAATGTCCTAAAGCAAAATGAGATACAGTTCAGAGATGGTTGGGTTGCAGTTGTTCTTTTAGACAAACAGTTTATGAAAGGCATTGGCAAAAGTGTCAAAAGCCTTCTGTCTCATTTTCAAATATTAGCACAGGATATTTCCTTCTGGTTATTATTAGATGTAGAAATTCGTTCCCATAAAGGGCCCAGTGTGGAGCTCAGTCTCCCCCTTCACCATGGTATCTTTCTAAAAGCTGGTTCTAAGGTTGTAGAATGAGGAATCTCATTGCAATGCAAAGAAGCACGCAGATGGATCAAAATGTGGTTGGTCAGGGCTTTCAGAATCTCATTAGATGGAGAACTGAATTTACAAAATAGCATACAAATATTCACTTTCAAAAGGATTCACCACCATCCATTCAAGTAGGATGTATGTATAAATACATGTATGTATAAATATTTTCTTATTTCCCCACCAGTTTTCCCTGTTAACAGTCTTTCCAGTTTTCCTTAATAGATATTCTGACCCCCAACCTCACCCCTGTTCTCAGCAATTTTTCCAGGTTTGAATTTACCAAAATCCAAAAACCTAAGGAATTCAGGAAATCTACCAATATCTCAAAATAAGCATTCTCCCCCAGCTCAGAATAACCAGTCTGCCTATCCTGATAATATGCTTGCACTGGTAAGATGGCATCTTACCCTCACCTATCATTAAGAATTTGCTATAGAATTTTTCTTAGAGAACATTTCTGGAGCATGAAATATGAAAAATTTCCAAGATATTAGCCAGCCCCAAATATTCACTTTATAGATGAAGAAATCAAGATCAACAAGATGAAGACAACTTTTCCAAGGTCACAAGAAAATTCCTCCAAGGTCAGAAGAAAGGTTACAATTAGAACCCAGAACTCTGGACTCATAATTGATTATTAATTAATTAATTCGTTTTTGCATGATTACTATATGCCCAAACTGTGCAAGATACTAGAACAGATAAACAAGCCAAAAAGATACACTCCTGCCCTCATGTGTAGTGGGAAAGCTGACCTACAGGTACAAACTCAAGTGTTATGTAAAGATGGTAACACGGGACTTCACCTGGTCTAGGGCACCAGGAATAGTTTCCCTGATGAAATGGCCTTTGAGGTGAAATCTAAGAACCAGATGAATAGGAATGAACTAGATGAAGAAGCATGGCCTGGGAGAGGAGGAAGAGAAGATTCCAGACAAAGATCCTAAATGTTTTCCACTGTATATCACAATTTCTTGACCATTGAATCACACAGAATATAGCTGTGGTGGTGTTTTTCTTTTAGCCACCTTATTTTTATCTTTCCTTTGATTTAGGTAGGTATAATTTAAGAATATAATCTCCAATCACCGATCCCCTGTTGATGACAAGAATCAGCAAGCCCTAGCTTAGGAGGAAGGTAAAAATGGGAGTCTGGGGTGACTTGTTTGGTATGATTTTAAAAATCATGATAGTGAAGAATTGATTGGCATTCATTCTAAACTCATTCAAAGCATTGGTTTTTGGTCTATTTTCATATTATTCCAGAACTGGAAAAGATTTGCTTCACCCCAAGTCTCTTGATTTTTACCTCTTATTAAACTCAATCCATTTACACTTTCCTAGTGTCTTTGTCTGAAACACAGGGAAAAGAGCATAAATTTGGAAGCATAGAGAGATCATGATGCCAGACAGGAATTAAGAGCTTTAGAATTACCAGAGAGACTTCAATATCCGGCTTTCATCTTAAAAGCAAGGAAATCTGAAACGCATAAGTAAGCTCTGCATATAAAAGGAGGTGGGAAAGAGTATCAGGAAAGGAGACACCAGGGAAGTAATGCTTGTAGGACTTTTAGTGGTTTTCAGCCCATTCTTCTAGATGTCAACTTTTACAAACTGATTCGAGCACCTCTTTTGTTTGGTCTTTTCATATTCTCTTAATAACTTAACCCACTGCATTTTCTAAGTTGCAAGTTTTAGAGTAGTTAGAAGTTGTAGGAGACATAAGATGCAAATGAGCAGGGCATACATCAACTGGATGCATGGATATGGAATTCCAGTCTATCCCAAATGGGGAGAATGAAGGACGCTGAAACTATAACAGATAGTTGATGCTTTCTCAGCATGGACAGTCAATGCCATATAGATTTATTATCCAGTGTTTATCTGTGCTTCTGTGTTTGCATTATAAATACACTCTTGAGTTTTTTAACATGTTGAGTCTCAGTGGGAAATTGTGATTCATGTGGGTGCTAAGTGTTATAATTTTAAAGAAATAAAGCATTCTTTAAGGTTCTTTGTAGTTTGAGTCTTCAAAATAAATGTAAAAATAAATATTGAAAGAGTGAACAATGATGGCTACCAGACTAAATGAGAACACTGGTTTAGGAAATTCAACCCACAAGAGCATCAGACCACCAGTGACAGTATATAGAAGAGCCACGAAAGACAATAGTATAATTATGTAATTGTCTTACAAATGATCTCAAAGAACAGGACTAGCTGAAGGAATTATCTTCATCATGGCCACTAACTCCAAGAATGATTAAGTCATATGACCCATTAATATGGCTTCACAACGATTCTTCAGTTTCTTCTTTTCTCAGTTCTTATATCTGCCAGCAGCACCAACCTCTTTTCATCTCCTCCAGGACAGAAGCCTGGCATTAGCTTTCTCTGTTCCCCATTGTTAATCATCTGTACATTATCTGTCACCAAATCTGTTTGTTTCTTCTTTCACTAATCTCCTGGGTTAGTTCTTTGGGCTTCTTTTTTCTTTGTCACCATCCTACCCCACAGCCCTCATAACCAGCTGGAATACTGCACTCATCTAACTAGTCCATGATTAACCAACCCCTCTTCTGTGTTAAGAGAATTCTCCATTGTGTGAATCTTGATGGGAGGCTGTGTTACTGTGATTTACAATAAGATATATAGATTTGGTCTTTGTCTCATTTTCTGGCACAGAGCTTTATAAAGCCCTTGGAATTTCCTAAGTGATCAGAGTATAAAGGTATTTTTGTTATGTTAATGAGATGATTTTTGGAAAGCCCCTAGGTAACCAAAGGATGGGGGCTGGTTGCCAGGGGGCTCAACCACATGATTAGAGAGTTGGAGCTTTTATTCCCACCCTAACCTCCAAGAAGGGGAGAAGGGCTGGAGGTTGAATCAGTCACCAATGGCCGATGATTTATCCAATCATTCCTATGTAATAAAGACTCCATAAAAACTCAGAAAGGATGGGAGCTTCCTGATTGGTGAACAAGTGGAGATTCAGGGAGAGTTCTGTGCCCTTTTCCCTATATGTTGCCCTATATATCTCTTCCATGTGGCGATTTGTGAGTTATATCCTTTTTATAATAAACCAGTAATAACCTATTAAATAAGATCTTTGAGTTCTGTGAGCCCCTCTAGCAAATTCATTGAACCCAAGGAGGTGGTTGTAAGAACTTCTGATTTATAGCCAGTTGGTGAGAAGCACAGGTAACAACCAGGACTTGCAGCTGGCATCTGAGGTGGAGGGCAATCTGCAGGACTAAGCCCTTAACCTGTGGAATCTGTTGCTATCTCCGAACAGATAGGGTCAGCATTGAGTTGAATTGTAGGACACCCAGCTGGTGTCTGAAAACTGCCTGACGGTGTCAGAACTACCAGCATACATTGGAATTGGGTTCAGAATCATTAGAGCCAACTTCCTTCTGCAGAAGCCAGAAAGGGCAGATGATGTCTCCCAGCCTCTCCTGCAGCTAGAGCTCAGGTGTCTGCCCCTGGGCTTGGCTAATCAGAAGTACTCATACTAAATCTGAGACTATGATGCATGGGATGGAAACAGTTGAGAATTTTTTGCGGCAGTCACACTGGCAGCAATGCCCGTGGATGTCCTCAGTGCTGCACATGACCTTAGCTGCTGCATATGACCTTAGCAAGCCAGGTCAGCCTCAGCTTCGACGCCCAGTACTCAGCTGCTGTGCGGATGGTGTCCCCACCAAACCAGCTCTGTGGGGGTGATTTCAACTGTGACTCTGGCTGTGTAGTCCCCTTCTGTTCTGCTCGTTCACTTAGCCTGGTTCTCTAAACTTCCCAGCATTTCTGTGAGCTATCCAATATCCATTTGAAAAATTCCTTTCATGCTTAAGACAGCAAGAATTGGTGTCTGTTCTGAGGACCTTCAGTGATAGTTCAGTCACTGTATCTGTCCTTGCTCCCAAGCTATCACTCACACCCCAGCCAAACTTTTTCAAAAACTTCACCTTTACCATATCATTTCTTAATATATGCTAAGAAGACACAATGGATTCCACATAAGTCAAGCTCCTTAGTTTCCTTTTCAGCATTCTGGATAATCCAGTTTCTCTCAATCTAAAGGGAGCTATTTTCTCTGCTGTCTGGTCAGTAATCTTCAAAAAAAATTTTTATAAGACCCACAGAGATAAACATATTAAAAGCCAACATACACACAATTAAAGCAAACATTTCATGAAAAAAACACTTAAATTATGTGTGATAAACTGATATTTTCTATTCCATTCTTTTTTTTTTTTTTTTTTTTTTTTTTTTACTTTCACCCATCAAATTGATTTGTAAAACACAGGTTTTCAGACCACCCATACTCTGTTACTGGTTTATGACGTGGGCAGGAAGTACATAAAGGAATTAACTCAAAACCTTCAGTTAATCTCACTTTTCTTATTAGGGTTTGTTATATATACATAAATGTTGCTGAAAAAAATACAAAATTGGTATCATGACAAAGAAGGCCTATGAAAAAGGTCATTCTCAGGACTACTGAATAATGCTTGAATACATAGTTAAACCAAACACAAAAAATTTTTTTCTTTCCAAACTTTAGATTTGATTGTGCATATTCCTGTACAAGAACAGTTTGGTTCCACATTCACAAAGACTTTTTGGCCCAGTTAGTCTCTTCGAGGAAGTCTCTTGGTTCAAGGGTTTGGGCTCTGGCTCCCCTGATTTGACCCAGGATGTTTCTCTACAGAAACTCCAACCAAACACATGTGTAACAAGTCATTGCTGACATTTTTCAAATGAATGAGGTAGAAACAGATTAGTAAGGGGGTTACTCTAAAATGATAAGCAAAAGTCAGGTCAACAAGGCTGGGCACGAAGAGCTTTAACGATCTATTGAAACTGCCAGTATCTTACTTTACTAAAATTTGATTTGGGAGATGAAAATGGGGCTGAGGATGGGGGCTGGAGTCCAGAAAAAGAGTCAGGTGCACACTGAACCGCACAGGGTTGCTAGGGCACATCTGAGTTCCCGCCCCGGGGACCCTCTCACCAGCTGCTGCTTACCCCTCCCTTCTGCGAGATTTCTGAGGTCAGTGTATTCAGGCCTTAGGTTTGGTGGCCTGGAGCCCTTGTGCTTTGCAACCTGTTATAACAATCTGTCTACCTTTGTGAATATCTAATGAATACTAGATGCACTCCTGCGAGACTAGAATACATACTGAGCTAAGAAAGACAAAATTTTTCTTTCCGTTAATTCCACCGTGGTTCATATTCAACACAATCACTATATTCATCCATCTTTGTGGGCTGGAAAGCCAGCCATATGGAATCAGATACACAGAGCAGATTCTCTCCCCAAGAGCCTGGGAGAGCATATACATAATGACCCTCTCTCCCTTCCTCGTATTGGCTGAAATCTCTTAGACCCCCGGCTATTTCCAATCATTTCAGAGTTCTCTGCAGCTCTGCTCCACATCTTCTTTTCTCTACATTGGAAGAAGCACGGAAAAGCTGCCCAAATAAAACCAAACCAGAAATTCCCTGGAAAACAGAAAACTACATCCTGTGTCTTGCATCCTGACTGCCCCATTTCTCTTCCTTCTCCTCACCCCTCCCAGTCCATCCTCATATTCCTTTTCAGAGCTTCTGGCTTTTTGTTGCTGTGAAAAGCTGCTGGTATTAGGGAGACCGGTGTTTATTTGTTTTTTCTTTGTCTAATCCACAGGGACATCTTTGCCTTTCTCTGCAATACCATTTGAGGGAGGGTGTAACATAAGAGAAGGCGACTAATGGATCATTTGAAAGAACTCTCAAAATTGGAAACAATCAATAACAAGTATTCCAGGTGCCCCTAATTCTGCCCTCCACCCCATACAGTGGGAGGTAATGCAGAATAGGGGTTAAGAACCTGTCATCCAATGACTTGGATGTGAATCCTGATTTGTCTCGATCTCCTTATCTGATTTGACACATTACTTAGCCCCCAAAGCCTTGATTTCCTTCTTCACACCCTAGTTGTTATTATTATCCACTGCAGGGACAGAGGTGTGAGCCCTACCCCTCTAGGAGCTTGCACTGAAATGGAAAAAGTACTCAAGCCACACGTTCTACATCACTGCCATCCCAGTGTTTCACCAACTGTGGAACTCGCCATGGCCATCAAGTCCCTGGTGGGAATGTGAGAATACGGGTCAAGTGTTTTTCTTAACATAATTTAGCGTTGCCAGCCAGGGAGCTCACCTTTCCCTCCATGGTTCATCTAGTCTTTAAAGACAAGTGACACCCTGGCCCTTCCAGGTTGGTTGATTTCCTGGTGATCTGACACCAACCCGAGATTTCAAAGCAGAGTCTTTCCTCGTCAACGGCATGTATGGCACACAGCTGGTACCCTATTCAGAAGCAGTGACCCATGTGCTGAAAACTGATGCTTCTGGTGGCAGATGAACAGATTTCATTCTCTAGCAAAATTTCTCTTTCCTAAGTGAGAAAAGCTCCTTCCCTTCCTCCTTTCCTCTCTTCCTTCCCTTCCTTCCTTCCTTCCTCCTTTCTTCCTTCTCTCCTTCCTTCCTTTCCTTCCCTCCCTCCTTCCTTCTCTCTCTCCTTCCTTCCTTCCCTCCCTCCTTCCTTCTCTCTCTCCTTCCTTTCCTTCCCTCCCTCCTTCCTTCCTTTTTTTCTCTTTTCTTTTCTTTTCTTTTCTTTTCTTTTCTTTTCTTTTCTTTTCTTTTCTTTTCTTTTCTTTTCTTTCCCTGTTTGGTGCCCAGATAATTGGATTATTTGGAACACCTTTATTTTTCTTTTAAATAGGGTGGTGGGCATCAACTGGATATTACAGCCTCTTGCAAAGTATCTAGATAGTGTGACTAATTAGATCCTGACATTGGTAACAACTCATGGGTCTGGTTCTTTTCTTTCTTTCTTTTTTTCTTTTTTCTTTTTCTTTCTTTCATTCTTTCTTTCTTTCTTTTTTTTTTTTTCTAACAAATCTGGAGGACATCAGAGTGGACAAAAATAATTTCCCCATCTGCAAAAGATTTCACAGACAAATAGTACTTAAGCTGAGAAATCCCATGATAAATTTGCCAGTAGACCAACTCTCCTCACTGGTATGAAGGAGGTTTATAACAGGAATCCTTTGTGCATTGTGGAAGGCAAATGCATATGTATTTTACATGAGCAAATTCTAAACCACCCAGCCATGATGTTTTTAAATTATGCTTTCCCCAAAATAACCCCCTTTAGATCAAGTTCTCAAAGTTTTCTCTCCATGATTGTAAGCTGCTCTTGGAGCCCTGGAAAGGATGGAAAGAGAAACTGAGAGTCAAAGGTTTCCATGTAACCACAGCTATTTCTTGCATTGGAAGCTGCCTATTTTTGTTCTCTCTAGAGAGAGAATTGCAGAAGATTTTTATGTCTGTCTCAAAATTGATTATGGGTTTTTAGCTTTACCAAGTTCAGACTTAAAAAAAAATACCAACAAAAGAAACACAAAAATAACACTTATCATTCTCTTCTGCATATGTCAGTGAGTTTATTCTGCACTTGTGCATGTTTGGGGTAGCATTACATGTTGATATTTACTATGAAACACTACAAACTTAAAAGTAGCAACAGGAGAACACCATGAGGACAGCTTGTGTTCTTTGTGTGAATTGATTCAAGGCTCTCATTCATAAATTACCTAGACCTTTTGGTTAGTTCCCAGCCCCCCACCCCCACCCCCACCCCCCACCCAGGTGATAACTCAGTAAAATCTGGATCCAATCTACTCCAATTAGTACTGCCATATAAACAAACTGAACTCTGGATTTCACTTTTGGAGGGGAAAAATTAAAAAGCTAAGTATTGTAAAACCAATCTTAACTTTGTTTTCTCTCTTTTATAATTAGTGGCTCTTTTACCAATGCAGAAATGCTTTACACAAAATAAGAGTGAGGTCAATAAAGGTAGAAAAGTTATAAAGAAGTAGAAAATAAGAGGAAGGAAGTAAAGAGGAATGCAACAGAAAGAAAGGATGGGGTAAGAAGAGGTGGGGAGAGAAGATATGCTTGTGTGAGCCTTTACAAAGAGCAAGAAAAAAAAGAATTTAATGCCCGGATTGAGGTCACCACTGGATCTTACTGGTGAGTATAGTATAACACACACTGAGAGTTTATCCAAAAAATTCTCCAAGCTCTGATACAAAGTTTCAAATACTTATCCAAACTCAGCAAGGCACATCAGAATGGCCTAAGTGAGGGACACCTGGATGGCTCAGTCGGTTAAGCATCCAACTCTTAACTTTGGCTCAGGTCATGATCTCACAGTCCATGAGTTCAAGCCCCACATTGGGCTCTGCGCTGACAGCATGGAGCCTGCTTGGGATTGGGATTCTCTCCCTCTTTTTGCCCCACACTGACTTGTGTGCATTCTCTTTCTCCCTCCCTCCCTCCCTCCCTCTCTCTCTCTCAAAAATAAAAATAAACTTAAAAAAAAAAAGAAAGAAAGGCCTAGGCAAAGGCTATTCTTAATACAACCCACATGGTAGCAGGGCTCTCCCAAACCCCTGTTTTGTGTCCCATAGAGGTCTAGCTCTCTAGATCCACTCTGTGGCTTGTCTATTCATTTCTTAATGTAATCTTTTGATGAACAAAAGTTAATTTTGATGAAGTCAAACATATACGCTTTTCTTTTGTGGTTCGTACATTTTAAGTCCTATCCTACAAATCTTTGTTTACTCCAAACAGGAGGTATTTTTAATATGGGATTTCAAGCAATTTTAAATTGAACAGTGGACATCTCTGTTGGCCTCTCCTCCACCAAGATTTCACGCGAGCCATTCTGTGCAGAGATCCTTCAGACTAACAACACCCCACTGGCCCAGATGATCCCATATGCCAAGTCCCAAATTCCAAACTCTCCGCCCTCTGCAATAGAACCATTTGAACTTCTAAAGCTCCAGGGTTCGCTTTGTATTAGTAAAACCGACAAGCTCTCCTGCAAGTCAAAAGAGTTTTCAAGGACACAGTAACTGTAATAGCAACGTTCCTCTTCTTCACATTATTGAATCAACTCAAACTTCTGGCCGAAGTTTTTCATCAAAATTTTGGGGTTTTAGCTAAACTCGGTGTTTTACTGAAATAATACACAAAACCTTCAACATCCAGAGACCTCAGACACTTGTTCCCTCTTTATCCATTGTGTCCATACTGATGAATATGATATGATGTAGCCAAATAAGAAATGAATAAGCTACTTTTCTGCATGGTAACACCTTTGTCTTAATGACATTCAACAGAATCATCCCACAGTCCAGAATGTTATCCGGATGACCGTTCCTCTTACTTCTAATTCCTGAGACCATTTCACCCAGGTCTTCATGTGGAAAATCCATGGCATTTCAGGGTTACTTTATAATATAGGGACTCAATCTTAAATTGTTCTTCTCCAGAGTTGAACTCTAACTTTGTATTTAATCGATATTCTTACAAATTATCTTTTGCTGGATTTCAAACTGTTGCATCACCTCAAGTTCAACATGTCCCAAAGAGAATTTGTCTTTCCCCCCCAAACAGTGCTCCTTTTCCACACCTCCCATCTTTAGCAGGGTTCAGCTCCTAGGCAGCTTGGACTCTTACATCCTCATTGTCCTGCGTTTGTTACTATGGGCTTTATTTTGAAATGCCTCAGATTTGTCCCTTTTTCTTCATTCTCGCCTTAGAACTCACTTTTCTTAAGTTACTGCAATAACTTCTCATCTATTTTCTCTCGACCCTCCTCTCACTCTCTTACCCTGTCATCAACCCCACATCATTTTTAGACTAGGTAGTTCCTTCTGTGTTTGCTCAATAACCAACACTGCATCCCTCTGGCTCCACACAGGCCTCACCCCACCTATCTGAGTTATTTCCTGACACTAGCTTGGTTCCAGAAGGCCAATCTCCTTATTCTCTCCTCATGTGTGCCACGCTCATTCTGTCTGAGTTCTTCACGTGGGCTACCACTGACTCACAATCTAAAAGGCCATTTTTCACAATCACTTTTTAAACTCTTCTCTTTCAAAACTTGGTTCATCTTACCTTCTTCAACTAATTTTTTCTCTTCCCTAAACTATTGCTTCACTTATAATCCACTGAATCTAGTTTGAAATATCTGAAAACATCATCTGGCTCACAGAGTTCATGTGATAATCAAATGGAAATACATGGGGGAAAAAAAAAGAAGCCAATATGCTTACAATACAGAGCCTCTATTAGACAGAAGCTGAGCCCTTGAGGCCCTGGGTAAGTAGATTTGGACTCTACTCCTCCCTTTGACATTTCCTTTTATAGCTACTAATTTACACTGGGCCGAAAGCCTCCCGGGGAAAACAAAAGACTTGAATGCCGCCCACTATTGGGAATCACATACAGCCATGTCTGATGGACTGGGATGGCCCTAGTGGGAGCCAGAAGGACAACGGAGTCTTTAGAGAGAAGTTATCACAGAGAAGGGGGAGTGTGGACCAGTGAGCCAGAATGCAGAGGTGATTTTAGGAACGGCCCAACAGCTGATACCGGAAACTTCCTGACCCAGACCTAGTGCCAGCACTTGTCATTATAGAAAAAGAGCTTAGTTGTATGAAATGGAATGAGCTGTATATTAAGCACCATAGCACATTGGGGCTCAATAAACCTTACTGACAACCCTTCCTTCTCTTTCCCCACCCCCCTAGCTGGGCTGAATACAGAAGAGCATTTTTCTCTCTTTGCCAACATAGTGACAACATCTCCGGCCTCAAGGTACAGTGGCATTATTCCAATGTCCCAGACAATGGGTGCAGGGGGTTCCTATCTCCACAGGTGGCTAGAGGGACAAGAGCCAAGTTCCACCCCTAGAGGGGTACCTCTGTGGACCTGCCAGGGCCCCAGGCTTCAGATTCCTGGCTTGGCTTGACATTGATCATGGAGGCCAGGTGAGTGAATGAGAAGCTGCATCACACTTTTGGGCTCACTGGTCACTGCTGCAGGGGGTCCCTGCACCCAGTTAAGTCTATCAGGATGGTTAAGGTCCATTTTCCAGTCCTGGAAATGAAGTGTAATCTTCTTCCTCTACACAAAAGCAGAGACTCTAAGTACACACCCAAAATAAGCATACTTTAATGCCACCTGCTGTCCTCCCATGACTGAGTTCGGGGAAAAGGAGAAGATTCATGTAAAATAAAAGGGCTGAAGTTTCTCACCAATTCAGGCAGGCTCAGTGTAATCTGATGGTGAAGAGGCAGTTGTTCTGATAGCTTATGGGTTCCTGGGAAGTTGGGTCCCTCTTCATTCACCTGCAGGAAGAAAGAGCCTGAATGTTAGGTCTCAGAAGCTGCAATGGCAGTAGCAGGTGACTGTCCTAATTACCCAGACTGTTCTGGGGCCCCTCCTATTGGGGGGCCAGCTAATGTGGACCTGTTTCTGAAAAAGAGTAGCCAGACATGAAGCCTAAGCTGTCTTGTCACAGCATAGGAGTTCAGAGGAAAATAACTGACCCTTTAAAATCATGGCTACAGTCGTTCCTATACTTACATTTCCAATGAGGCATTATTACAAACATTCAAAATATTATAGCCAAATTGCATCAGCCATATACATATATGTCTCATAAACTTCACCTATACTAGGATACAATCTGATGTTCAAAGAAAGAAAACCTCATTACAAGGTGGTCTCTGCTTAGGGAGTCGAAAAAATGGTGGGGGGGGGGGCGGGTAGGGAATGCTAGGGTCTCTACCAACACATTGTGCACAACCACAAGGAGATTCTATCTCATTTTGTGAAGCATTAGTGAGGGTCTCTGGCCTCAAGACCCAGTGCCAACATTGCCATTTTGGCATTGAGCACTGTTACCAGTATGGAAATTGAACTGAGTAATAGGTTGGATTTGGGTGCTAATCTCCTTTTGTGTTTGTTTTTTATAAGCTTTAAATATATTTTAGTTCTCATAATCCTATAAAACATTGTGTACACATCCAACAAGGGACAAATGGTTCTGTTTTAGGGTTTTACCTCCAGGACTTTTTAAAAATATAAACACAACAGGATGTCACGATTTAAGCGGACGTCTGCGTTTCCCCCTCCAGCACTACTATTTCCCTTTTCTCCCTTCCTACAATCAGCTTCTCCTCCACATCTGTGTTTTCAATCTTTTAAAAAACTCTTATATCTATTCACGTCCATGGAGAATGTATAGTACGGCTTTGCATTTTTAAACTTTTACATCAAAGCTATCATACTGTATGAATCTTTTGGAAACTCGCTCTTCTCTTTTCTTTTCTCTTCTTTTCTTTCTTTCTTTTTTTTTTTTTTTTTGACTGATCCATGTCGATAGAAATACATCTAGTTCATGCATGCAGTATTGTTTTACTACACAAAATACCACAGACCAGAAGCAGCCACATCACCGCGAGGCTTCTTAAAAGAGGCAGAACTCCAAGCCCCACCCCAGACATAAAGATCCCCAGGTGGTTCCTTTGCACATGAAAGTCAGAGAAAAAAAATTGCTGTATCCCATTTCATCATATGACGGCACCATGGTTTACTTATGCTTTATGATATACAAATATGCTATAACATACATATAAACATACTTATATTTACTGTTCCCCTACCGACGAACATTTGTTTCCAATTTTTTGGTATTAGAAATAATGCTGTGCTGACTACACTTATACATGTCTTAAGCTGCACATGTGTAATTCTTTCTAGGGTCATTATTACCTGGAAGTAGAAATGCAAAGTGGAAGGTATATTCATCGGTCCATCTTCAGCTTGGAATTGCCAAATTGCTTTCCAAAGAGGCTGTGTCGAATTAATACTTCCTTTTGCAGTATACAATCATATCCTCGACAACACTTGACATTGTAAGAACTTTTTGAATTCTGCAAGTCTGATGAGTGTGAAATTGTATCTCATGTGTTTTTTTCTTCTTTTTACAGCTTCACTGAAGTATAATTGACATACGTCAAAGTTGCACAAAAGTATAAAATTTGATGTTTTGACACATGTATACTTGTATGAAACTACACCATAGTCAAGATAATGAACATGTCTGTCATCCTCACCCTCAAAATTTTCTCATGTTTTTCGATAATCTCTCCCTCCTGCTTCTCGTCCTGCCCTAACTTCAACTGACATTATACACACATATCACATATAGCATAAGAATCTGATACTAATATTCTTCCATTTCCCTCTTTCAGGCCTTGTGTACTTTGTTCTCATATATTTTACTTCTACATTTGTTCTAAACCTCACAACACATTGCTATGATTTTGGTTTTACATTGTCAGTTATCTTTTAAAATAATTAGAAATAAGAAAAAAAATGGTTGTATTTACAGGTGTGCCTCATACCTGTGTTTTCAGATTTCCATCTGGTATTCATTTCCTTCTGCCAGAAGGACTTCCTTTAACATCTCCAGAAATGCAGGTTCGCTGGTGAGAAATTCTTAGGCTTTGTCTCTATTTTGCCTTTGTTTTTGATACATATTTTTGCTGACTACAGAATTCTAGATTCCGGGCATCTGGGTGGCTCAGTTGGTCAAGTGTTTGACTTTGACTCAGGTCATGCTTTCATGGTCCGTGAGTTCGAGCCCCGCGTCAGGCTCTGTGCTGACATCTTAGAACCTGGAGACTGTTTTGGACTCGGTGTCTTCTTCTCTCTCTGCCCCCTCCACTGCTCATTCTCTCTCTCTCTCTCTCTCTCTCTCTCTCTCTCTGTCTCAAAACTAATTAAACATTTTTAAAAAAAATTCTAGATTCCGGGGCGCCTGGGTGGCTCAGTCGGTTGAGCGTCCGACTTCAGCTCGGGTCACGATCTCACGGTTCGTGAGTTCGAGCCCCGCGTCAGGCTCTGGGCTGATGGCTCAGAGCCTGGAGCCTGCTTCCGATTCTGTGTCTCCCTCTCTCTCTGCCCCTCCCCCATTCATGCTCTGTCTCTCTCTGTCTCAAAAATAAATAAACATTAAAAAAATTTAAAAAAAAATTCTAGATTCCACGTTTTTACCTTAGTACCTCAATGATATTTCTCCACTGGATCCTGGCACTGCTTCTGGTGATTAAATCTGCTATAATTTCTAGTCTTTGCTTTTCTGAAAATAACGTATATTTTTTTTGCTCTAATTGCTTTTGAGATATTTTCACTATTGCTAATTTTTTTTTTAATTTTAATGTTTATTTATTTTTTTAGAGAGAGAGAGAGAGACCGAGCGTGAGTGGGAGAAGGACAGAGAGAGAGGGAGACACAGAATTGGAAGCAGGCTCCAGGCTCAGAGCTGTCAGCACAGAGCCCGTCGTGGGGCTGGAACTCAGGAGCGGTAAGATCACGTCCTGAGCTGAAGTCGGAGGCTTAACTGACTGAGCCACCCAGATGCCCCTCATTATCACTAATTTTAAGCAATTTGATTATGATGTCGTCGGTGCATTTTTAAAATATTTGTGTTTGGGCTCATTGAGCTTCTTGAAACTGTAGGACTACAGTTTGCACCAATTTGGAAAAATTTTGGTCACTTTGTTCAAATATATACATATTTTTTATTCACTCCTCCTTGGACTCAACATGTTATTTTATGAGGCCACCTGAGATAGTCCTACAGTTGACGGATGCTCTGTGGTTTTTCAGTCTTTTTTCTCTCAGTGCTTCATTTTAGTTTCAATTGCTATATTTTTAAATGTACTAATCTCTCCTTTCTCAGTGTCTAATTTGCAGTTAATCTCACTTTGTGTACATTTCATCTCAGACATAATAGTTTTCATCTCTGTATGTTCTGTTTGGGTGCTTTCCTTTTTTCTTTTCTTTTTTTTTCTTTTCTTTTCTTTTCTTTTCTCTTCTTTCCTTTTCTTTTCTTTATAAATACCTGCAATGTCTTTACTTAACATGCTCTATCTTTTTCTACATTCTTGATCATATGTATGTAGTTTACGTAACAATTTTAATGCCCTTACCTACTGCTACCATTATCTGTGTCATTTCTGGGTTGGTTTTGGTTGACTTTTCTCCTCATTATGGGTCATATTTTCGTGTTTCTTTGAATGCCTGGTAATTTTTTATTGGGTCCTAAAACATTGTGAATTTTACTTTATTGAGTGCCAATATTTTTGTATTCCTGTAACTATTTTTGAACCTGTTCTGGGACATAGTTAAGTTAATTGGAAACAGTTTCATCCTGTCAAGACTTGCTTTTAAGCTTTGTTAGGCAGGCTCAGAGCAGTCTTGTCTAGAGAGAATTTTCCTCACTACCGAGGCAATATCCTTCTGAGGACATTACCTAATATTTGATGAGTTGTGTAAATTATGAAGTTTTTTCCACTCTGGCTGGCAAAATCCCAAACTATTTCCAGCACCACATGAGCCCTGAAGATTGTTTTCTCTAATCCTTCTGGTGGTTCTTTCTCTAGCCTTTAGTACTTTCTTCACATGCTAATCAGCTCCTTGGTGAAGGCTTGACAGGTCCCTCTTCAGATCTTCAGAGCTCTCTTTCTCTGCAACACTCTCCTCCCTGGGGTTCTCCCTGCAGACTTTGGCTGTCTTGACCTCCCCCAGACTCTGAGTTCTGTCTCCTCAGCTCAGGGAGCCCTGGGATCTCTCTCCAGAACCCTGGAAACTCTCTAGGAAGGAAGCTAGGTGTTATCATAGGGTTTGCTCCCTTGTCTCAGGGATTACTTGGTTTTATAGTCCAATTAGTAGTATAAGTATTAGGTGTAAATATTAATGAGATTACATCTGTACTCAATGACTTGCAACCTAAAGCTGCTTGAATTACAAACGAATTAACAGCATTATCACAGTCTCATACGATTAGCATTATAACTCTTGAAATTTTTTGCTTGTCCACTTGGACAAAATTACTAAATAGTGAGATTAGTTAGTACAAAATAAATAAGGAAAACACATATCTTACTCTTAGTAATATCTAGAACCACAGTTTTCATACTCTGATTGTGGCTCAGAATTACCTGTGACATTTCTTTACATATTAATGCCTGGCCTCCACCCAGGTCTCTTCAGTCAGAATCTCAAGCAATGATGTTTGCTCGGGATAGGTTTAAACAACTTGCTGAGAACAATTTCAATCATAACTACATACTCATGAATATTACTTTTCATTTAGAAACCATGAATTGAACAACTATTATTATTTATTAAGTGACAGATAATAGATGTAATTGAGGCATAAATCTTTTAAATAGATGTAATTAAGGCATAAATCTTTTAGGAGCTCACAGTTTAATGGAGGCTGCTGACCCAGAAACAGAAAATTTTGTAAAAATATAAATATAATGTTGCAAGTGCAGTCATGGAGGTCTGCACAAGGGCGATGCCAGCACAGAGGAGAGGCCCTTCACTCTAAGTCACATGTGGGCAGAGGCAGGCTCTGCTAGAAGCAATACCTGGACTCAGTAGAGAGAATGAGTATTACATGTCTGGTGAAAGGAGGAAGGAGGAATATATTGCAGGTAGGGAGAGCAATGTGCAGAAACATGGAAAATAAAGTCCAGGGAGACAAAAGTTGCTTAGTGATCCTGCATCTTAAAGTGCAGGGAAGAATGGAGAGTGTTACTACTGGAGGTATGGTGTGTCAGGTGAAAGAAGACCTCAAATACCTCAAGGATATCAGAGTTTGACCCATGAGTCAGTGCTTCTCAAACATTAGCGTGCACAGGAATCATTGCGGATCGTGTTAAGAAGTGGATCCTGATTCAGAAGGACTGGGGTGGGGCCAGAGAGTCTGCATTCTCTAACAAACTTCCAGGTGATGATGCCTATAGTGCTGGTCTGTGGACCATATTTTGGGTAGCAAGGCCATGTAAGTAGTCCACCGTATAACAAGACCAACCAACCTGAGATTGTCATACTGAAAAAGCCACATGTAGGCACTCTGGTTGATGGTGCCAGGGGAGCCTCATCTTTCCGACTTCAGTGACACCATCTTGGGCTCTCCAGACCAGCCCATCTGTCATTTAAATACCAACAAGTAACCCCACCTGATGTAGAGAAGGGGATTGCCCAGGTGAGCCCTCTGAATTCATGACCCATGACATTGTGAGATATAATAAAATGGTGATTGTTTTATGCCACTAGGTTGTTGGACAACTAAGCTTTGTTGTGTAGCAATAGATAGCCAGGGAAAAATTTAGTTTAATATGCTTTAAGTGCATATTAGAACCAATTAGGGGGCTTTTAAGAACTATGGATTCTGGGGCACCTGGGTGGCTTGTCAGTTAAGTGTCTGACTCTTGATTTTGGCTCAGGTCAAGATCTTGGGGTCATGAGATCGAGCCCCCATCAGGTTCCACACTGAGCATGAAGCCTGCTTGGGACTTTCTTTCTGCCCCTCCCCTGCTCACACTCTGATAAGCTCTCTCTTTCTCAAAATAAATAAACCTTTAGAAAATATATTGATTTCTAAACCCTAGCCCCAGGAATTCTGATTCAATTGGTCAGAAATGGGGCTTAGGTATTAATAGTTTTAAAAGCCCCCAAGATATGTCTTATAATACATTGTATATAGATTTTAATGTGCAGGATGAGTTTAAGGCTATTGCGATAGGTGATGAAGAACCATCAAGCAAGGAGTTGAGGTGATCATATTTGTTGCAATCATAGTCTACTCTATGGAGGATATAGATTTGAGGGGTTGAAGACCGGTACTAGGGAAACCAATTAGGAAGTTGTTGCAGAAATCCAGGTAAGAAATAATGGAGACTCAAAGTATAACAGTGGTAGCAGGGCTGGAGAGGACAGGATCAATGAGAAAAACTCATAAGACAAACAGACAACTCTAGGAGATTGGATATGGGAGATGAGGCAAAGGAAGGAGCTCAGCACATAGTTTAAGAATGCAGCCTGGGTGCCTGAGTGAATGACGGTGACATTCCCAGCAACTGGGAATCAGTGCATGGAAAGAGAAGCCAGTGAGGCCAGCTGACCTGGGAATACGCTAACTTTGCATTACCTGGAATACCTAGGTGGGGTGGTCTGGGAGGCATTTGGGTGTATATATTTGAATTGCAGAGAAGAGGTGTTAGCTGCGGAGATTGACTGGAGTGGCAACGTCATTATGATAGTACTTGAAACCAAGAGAATGGATGTGTTCAATCTCCGAGAGATGGCTGTGAAGGATACTTAGATTTTCTAGCTCGACCCCATTCCACGCTTCTTTTATGGTATCTTCCTATTCAGCAAAAGTGAAAAGTCCTCAAATGACACCTGAGGTTTGGAAGGCAGATGTGAAGCAGAGGCCATCCTCTTACAGCTCTTTCTGCTGGCAAGTAATGTCATGCATTCATGAGTGGAGACGCCTTTGCAGGGCCAGACTGAGATGGCCAGAGGATGTCCCCTTGGCTCCTGTGCCTCCAACTCCATTCCACCCCTGTATACCCACACCTGTTCTTCCTAGGGCCCCACAGATGGTCAGGATCGTCTATCTTCTTGTTACAACTCTGCACATGTAATCTTAAAGTTAATTTTTTTTTTTTTTTTACTATGTCAACAGTTATTGACACATTAAATCACCTAAGCTACTTGAGAAATTGAGGCAAAGGCCCCAAGCCCACATATTCTAATGTAACAAGTCCAGGGTGTGGTCAAGAAATCTTTGTTTTTGAAAACATTCCAGGTGATTCTAGTAGACAGTGAGACTTAACTAATATGTATGTTAATCTTGATAATTTTGCTACAAACCACAAATACTTGTCTGTTTCATCTTCACTGTGTGGATCACGAAGTACAGTGGTTATCTGATTTTCACGGAAGACACTCAGGGACTGTGATTTATCTTGACTGATACTCTGTTTAAGTGAAACAGGCCAACCAATGACTCTTGAATTCAACAGCCATATTATTCGTGTTTGTGTACCTAAGAAGAATTTTCTTGCACCAAGTAGATGAATAATAAATAATTACAGAAAGTACATTATTAACCAAAGTATTTTGTAGAAGATTGGCCTCTAAATCTTTTTAATCTCCATAAAGCATTTTAATCAGTATCCATTTATCTGGACTTGGGTTTGATCTGGGCTTTAGGTGTGAATACAGCACATGAATGAGATGAACTAGGAGTTGAATCTTTTTTTCATGCCAACAGCATCTAATCAGGCTAAAGTCCTTCAAGTCAGTATTCTGATTAAATGCCCCAATTACCAGGTAATTGCTAGAGAATAGAGGCAACTGACTCATTTATCTTACGAATTCCAAGTTGGAAACTCAAACGAATAAGAATAATTCTAGCTTCACAGTTAGTTAAATGCCAGGCGAAACCTGGTCAATGTCACTGTAAAATATACCCTCAGCACCACAACCTAAGCATATAGCACCAAAGAGATTTCACATTAATAGTGTGTTTTGAAAAGGCACAATCACAGCAGAGAGCTAAAATTCAATAGTGCAAACCACATGGATATACATTTTCCAAGATAAATAGTTCACATGACTCCTTAATTAAAGTCATTAATGATAATTAATCTCATGGGAAAAATGATTCATCTGATAGGTTAAAATATACTTGGTTTCTTTTTGGTCTAATATCTTCTTTCTAAGGTTACAAATGAACTGTCTTTCATTGTACACATATGTACTCAAGAAAGAAAACAGAAAGCAAGGATGGCCCTTCTGTTGAGTTTGGAAAGATTCAGAGTAAAGATCTGATGCTGTATCCTGATATTCCCTAAATAAGCCTGCTACTCTCCCTGAGGAAACACAGAAAGCAAGGCAGTTCTGTTGACTTAAACATTACGTTGGATGACCAGTGATAAATAATGCAAGGTCTACTTACTTTATTGGCTTCCTCGGAGAAATCAATCCAGGGACTCAAACTTATTGTTCACTGAAATGCATGGATCAATTAATATGCATTGTTTACTCCTGGGTTTTAATCACATTCGAAATAAATGCACTGTATTATGACACTATAAGGGAGTAAGCTGTGTACAAGTTCCCAGCACAGAAGCAGAATCCTTCCATTTTCTCATTTTCAGTATAGATTTGATGCTGAGGAAGAATATTCTATGAATTTCATCACCCATGTAATTGCCAGATTGACCCTCCACCCTTCCCCCACTTTGGCCGGTAGAGAACCAAAGTAAATTCAATAGGCAAGGGAGGGATGAGCTGTTCTTTTGGCCCTAGAACAAAAGTCACAAGGCTCTGGGAGTATGTTTAATTAAAGTAGTATTAGCCTTGATAAGGGGCTGTCTATGAATGTTCCATCTAAGGCAGATTTGGGTGACTCTTTTCATCCAAGATCCATCTTGGCCACTTCTCATATAGCATCTCCATTTTCAACATAAGAACTCTGGGTAAGGAAGACACAGCTAACTTGTTAAGCACTGAAATTAGGGTCCATAGATAACTTGTTCAGCACTGAAACTTCATAAACTTTAAAATCCTTCATAAACTTTAAAATCAAGTCATATGAATTGTTGTCTCTCTGGTGTGGTACAGTAGATGGCTGTGATGTGACACCTAGATCCTGCTTTCAGCGTCTGGATAATTCTTTCCCTCAGTTTTCTGGAGTTTGGCTAATGAAGACTCATAGCTAAGTTACCCTTCACGAATTGCCAACAACTGACAGGAGCCATACTGCACAATGTTATGGTCCCTTACTTTCTCATGTTGGTCAGTGTGTGTGTGTGTGTGTGTGTGTGTGTGTGTGTGTGTTTGCGTGTGTGTGTGTTTGCGTGTGTGTGTGTTTGTGTCTGTGTGTGTGTGTGTGTACACACATGCATGCTGGTACTGATAGTCATACAGAAGCCTAGACCCTTGCCTCAATTTTGGGTAATCATGAAGGGCCACCCTAGTTCCAGGGCTCCCTGTGAGATCAAAAGAGATCTTTGTGGCAACTTCATCAAAATGCATCTTCCTCCTCTGCCCAACTCGGCTCCCGTCACTTTCTTCCAGGTATTATTCCTTGGAGCACTCCCCACTAAACCTCCTGCAAGCAAATCTTCATCTCAACATTTGTTTCCAAGGAACCTCAGCCTAAACTACATCAATACCATCCTTTGAAAAACTGGGTCTAATTTGGGTCCTAGAAACATTCCAGGTCATTTGTCTTTGGTATGCTTAGATAAATGATCACAAAGTTGGAAAACCTCACTGATTTGGGACAAATCAGTGTTTATCATCCATCAGACATTACTTAACTGGGCTCATTTAAAATAATATGGTAACTTCCTTTGTTAGATGTAGAACCACACCTTTATTTATTTGGTTTGTAAAATGTGCCTGTCTCTAGCATATGTTACCTAAAGCTGTTAAATCTCTCAAGTGCTGGACAGAGCAAATTATTTTCAACCCTTAAGATACTTTAGAAGCATTCTTTGCAAAAAATTGATATGCTAACTACAGATAATTTTCTTCTTTAAAGCAGATCATCAAAGGTCCTTGTTCAGGGAACATTTTACCAGTTTAGTTCTGATTACTCTGTATGTTCAATCAGTGATTTATTTTAAAAATCCATTTGTATGATTATATATCTTTTTCTTCCACTTACTCCAAGTTATTATCATATTACTATTGTGATAGGGATTTCTAAATTAACACTGAAACACTGTGAGTCAAAAGCGCATATATTAATGGCTAAGGTATATGGAATGCCACTCTGTCCCAAGTGCTTTCTTTGTATAAACTCACATAATTCTTTTTTTTTTTTTTTTTTCTTTTCAACGTTTTTTTTTTTTATTTTTTTTTATTTTTGGGACAGAGAGAGACAGAACATGAACGGGGGAGGGGCAGAGAGAGAGGGAGACACAGAATCGGAAACAGGCTCCAGGCTCCGAGCCATCAGCCCAGAGCCCGACGCGGGGCTCGAACTCACGGACCGCGAGATCGTGACCTGGCTGAAGTCGGACGCTTAACCGACTGCGCCACCCAGGCGCCCCTAAACTCACATAATTCTTAACAGGAGATAGCTACTATTATTATCATTATTTTCCAAATGAGGAACCTGCCCAGAGTCACAAACCTAGGAAGCAACATAGCCAGATTTTGAACCCAAGTGATTCGGCTCCAGAATCTGTGTTCTTACCCACCCCACACACTACTTTCTCAATATCCAGAAATCTAGGCCTAGAAAAGGAGAGAAAGGGTTAAAATATTTTGTGAATTTATAGAAAATAAAGATTACTCTTATTTAGACAACTCAGGGAAGGTGATGTTTGAACAAGGTCCTAAAGTATAAATAGCATTTAGAGGTTATAGTGAATTTCCTTCACCTTTAAAAAAAGGCCCTACGAGAAAGCCTGACTTACTAGCAGTTTCAGCAAAGAGAAAATAAATAGAAAAAAACCACCTAGCTATTTGTGTTTCTCCATCTATTAATAAAAATAAATCATTGTATGCCTGGCACTGTAAGGAATATAAAGACTTCTGGTGTATGGTCAATGTCTGTAGAAATTTATAAACTTAGTTGGGTAGGTGAGACACAGAATTTGAAACAGGTAACAAGTGGGGCGCCTGGGTGGCTCAGTCAGTTAAGCATCTGACTTCAGGTCAGGCCATGATCTCACAGCTTGGGGGTTCGAGCCCCATGTCAGACTCTGTGTTGACAGCTCAGAGCCTGGAACCTGTTTCGGATTCTGTGTCATCTTCTCTCTCTGCTCCTCCCCCACTCACACCCTATCTCCCTCTCCTTCAAAAATAAATAAACATTAAAAAAAGTTTTTAAAGAAAAAGGAAACAAGTAATAACTATAAAGCTTTATATGGTGAATGTCAAATGAGAGTATAACGGGGTAAATAGGTAAGAGAGAACTGACTGGTGTCAGCAATCCTGCTCCCCACCCCCATCCTCAGGATGTATTTCCAAAGGCTCACTGAAAGACAGGTATGGGATATGTCAGGGGGTAGGGGCGGAGTTTACTAGGAAATATGTGGAGGGGTAGAGGTGGAAACAAGACAAGGAACCAGGATGCAGGAGACTCCTTGAGAGTAGATTGGGATTGAGCTTTTCAATTCTCAGGCTTTTCAAGACTTAACCTTTTTAGCATCCTATGGAGGTGGGCAAAGCTAAGTGGAAAATGGGAGAGTGGTGTTTTTATGGGAAGGTTATGCCCTGTGTTCTAGTCACTCCCCCTGCCCGCCAACCCAGCCTTTCCAGAGGCCTCCATTCCCCAAGTGGCATGGAAGGCAGAAATGGCTGGGACAAGAAGCATCCCAGTGGAACCAAATAAGGACAAAAGACAGACTATGCTAGATTCTGTAAGACCCCTGGGGCCTTTGAGTAATGGGGTGGGGTGGCAAATCCCAGTAAGAACTGAGATGGATTTTTTTTTTTTGTCATCTTGCCCAGTGAAATTCCAAGTCATCTAATTTAATTTTTGGGATGAATTCATTACTCAGATGTTTTTTGGTTAACCGAGCATGGTAGTGAAGCAAAATTCATACCAGCTCTGGGCAATATATACACTAAGTTTTCTGGGATTAAATTAAAATCATCACTGCCTGGGCATGTCAAGAAATTTCATGGGAAAAGATGACATTTGATAGAATCCTTGAAGATTGAGTAAAATTGAGAAAAGTGAAAGGAGGGAGTGGAGAACATTCCAATGGCGTGTGCAAAAACATAAAGATGAGACGTACTATTCCTAGGAGATGGGATACTTTAGGTACCTCTCAAAAAAAAAGCACTAAAGGCACAATGCTAATAACTGTATCTTTGAGGTGATACCCAAGCTCCAAGCAAAAACTGTCCATATCTGTTTCTAAAGAGTCTCCAACATTTCTCAATATGTACGAGACTCATTTAAGCCGCAGGTTTAATTTGTCATCATCATCATGCATCAACCCCTCATCTCCCCGAGCTGTACTCTGAAGAGTGTCAGTGATGGGACACTCCAATGCCATATTCTTCAGGAGTTAGGTTGAACATGGGCTCCTCCAGTATTCCTCTGCCCCCATCATGGTCCACCACGGCCAAAGCCAAAAGATGCACCACATGGATCAGAAATGAACTGTGCATCCATCCTTTATTAACAGCTGTGGACTGCAGTCCTTGTGCACGTATTCTTTTTGCTACTAAAGTTAAACAACTTCTCCTCCTCACCAGTTGGTGAAAACTGCTGAATCTGCTCTTCTCCAAACCATCCATTGTTTCCATTAGAGACAACGTTCACCTGTGTCAGCCAGGTGCATAACCTGCAAAACCCAAATTCTTCTATGTAAAGTGTTTTTTTTATTTGCAGAAGAATAAAGAACTGGCCTGTACTCTATATAAATGCTATTTTAAAATACCATTGTCTAGTATTTAGCTATAGAAATTGGTGACTATTTAGAAAAGTCCTAGTGTTTAATTTTATCTGTGCATGTTCAATCAGGAGAAAATATAGGCAGACACAATTTCCTCTACTTCTCTTTCTTTGTGTCTCCACACTTTGCTAGCATCCACTCTTTATCTCCTTCTTCCTCTCCCCACACCCCTCATTCTCCCCCATTCTCACTGCATGGCTGGGCTGTGGTCCATAGATTCGAGGACAAGGAAAGGAGGCTCTCTTAACTCCTTACAGCATCTTTTCTGGGCACTTTAGTAACAATGAATTTGCTCCTTTGCCCTACATTTTTCTTCTCTTTCTTCCTCTTGCTCTTTGTTTCTAATGACAATTGACATTACTTTCTGCACAATTCATTTTCTGTATTGCAGAGCTACCAGACCCTGACTTTGCTGAGTAGAAAAAACTCTTTCACCCTGATAAATTACCCAAGGTAAATATTTTGGGAGATGTATTCAAGATTGATAAATGATTTTTAACAATGAACAGGTAAGACATATACCCTAAGATACTCATCCCTGCTCCTTAAAGATGCTAAAGTTAAAGCTACAGACTTCAGAATGGGGACAGAATGGTGCAGATGAGATGTTCCTTATAGAAAAGTGCATTGGAAATGATCTGGACATGGTTAGAGAATGATTTTCTATAGGCTCTTTGAAACATCATCAACAGTTACAGAGGAATGCTGATCTGGCAAGTTCCCTCGTTTGGGGGCTATGTCATATGCCCATAAATGGCATGAACATAAAATTCTCACTTGAATCCAATGGTAACTGAATATTGGAATTACTACTATTTGTGTTTTTCTAACAGTTCCAATTTTGGGGGTAGGCACACCCATACATAAACAATCAGGATGAGTGTCGATAGTCCAATTCTCCTCCTTAGAAGAGTCAAGGACACCCAGAAACTAATATTTACAGCAAATAAACTCTAAGGAGTTCATTCAGGGTGCTATAGTCCCGGACAACAGAGTATTCTCACAGGAGACTAAGACAACAGATACGAAACTACTAATTTTGTCACTGCCGATATTAGTAGAGAGCCAGCTTGAGCATGAGACTGGCCTGGAATGTTTTACGCTTTTCCTTGAACGGAGCACAAGTAAAGGCCCGGAGGAGGGTGATCCCCCAACCACAGGGAGTGTGCAGCCTGGCTTGGACAGTTTGCTGCAAGGCAGTAGAGTGGATGAAAGAGGATGCTGAGTTTGAGAGCCCAACAGTCACAGAGAGAGCAAGGCACAATAGACTAGACCATACAATTAGTGACCCATGGCCCAGTGTCAGTGATCTGATGAGCTACTCCTCCTTACAGGAAGGGAGACAGGAACAGGGATTCCCCCCAGAAGCTCCCACCTGGAGAGTAAAGTAGAAGTCCTTCTCTTCTGGGGGACACAAATTCCCTAAAAAGAAACCCTCAAAGAGCATTGCGTAAGATTTCTTCCTATATTAGTTTGCTAAGGCTGCTGTAACAAGTATCACAGACCGGGTGGCTTAAGCAACAGAAATTCATTATCTCACAGTTTTGGAGACCAGAAGTCCCAAAGTCAAGGTACTGGCAGGGTTGGCTGCTTCTAAGGGCTGGAGGGGGAAAGCTGTTCTAGGCCTTTCTTCTTCGTTTGTAGATGGCACTCTTCTATATGCCTTCACATTGTCTTCCCTCCATGCTTATCTATGTGTCCAAACTTCCCTTTTTCATAAGGTCGCCAGTCATACTGGATTAGTCCCGCCCCCATGACCTCATTGTAACTTGATTATCTCTGTAAAGACCCTCTCTCCAAATAAAGTCACATTAATTGTAATTTTTCTCTTGAATCAAGTGTTCCAAAAAAGGCAAGTTTAATAAATATCGCAGTTTGTCAACATATACAGCACTAGCCAGACAGCAGAATGTCTTACTCCAAAGTACGTGTGCGCTTTTGGAAAGCACCGCTCCCACCGCAGAGCCCAGCCATGCCGCTCCAATCGCTGTCAATTTTGAACAAGACTTCTGGAGAAGGCATACCTGGCTTCGTGAATGCTTCCGGGCCCTCCACCTCAAACAGAGTCTCTGTCAGGAACATGAATAACCAGCTCGTCTGTACATGTTCCCTGTCAGAACTGTTCAGCGATCCTGAGCTTCCGTCTCTAAATATTTACAAAGTACTATTTATCAGAATGAAAGAGAATGTTCCTGCTCCACAATGTCGGGCATATGGTAGCAGCATGAAATAGAAGATAAATCGTGCTGGGTGATTCCAACTGGATTTAATGCCAGCAATAATTATTTTTAATCAGATGGAAAGTTCCCTCGGTGATACCAGACCATCTAACATTGGAAAATAATTTTGTCAGTTCTCATTGTCGCATGCTATTTCTATAAATAATCTCCCAGGGTCTTTGAAGCCTAACTTTTTTTTTTCCTTTTAATTTTTCTGATTCTTTCTTTCTATGGGAATGTTCTACCAGTTCCCTAAATCCTGGCTGTTGTTTACAGAATGCCCTCACTGAGTTGTATACAGCATTTGGGGCTTAGCAAATTCTCTCACAACCATATGGAATTTCAACAAATGTCTTGATTCTCCACATACTTCTTCCCTCCTGGACCCCCCAAAAAGAGGATGGCAAAATATGAAAAGAGGATGGCTGACAGCAGCCCAGATCAGGTGATATGCCACTGGTACTTGGTGGTGTGGGGCTGGAAGGAGATCAGAGGTGTTGCTGGGGCACCTTCAAAAGGGCACCTTACTGCACGGACTGTGTGTGCACACATACTACCACACCCACCCACCATACCCACCCACATACACCTCAGGAAAGCACACAGAGGCACTTCCTAGTCAGCTATGATCTGGAATTTTTTTAATAACTGGCAATTTAAAATTAAAAAAAAAAATTTAATGTTTATTTTTGAGAGAGAGAGAGACAGAGTGCGAGCAGGGGAAGAGCAGAGACAGAGGGAGACACCGAATCTAAAGCAGGCTCCAGGCTCTGAGCTGTCAGCACAGAGCCCGATGCGGGGTTCGAACGCACCAACCGTGAGATCATGACCTGAACTGAAGCCGGACGCTTACCGACGGAGCCACCCAGGCGCCCCTTAATAACTGGCAATTTAAAAAATAACTGATTATTTCACTGTATTCACTTGTAGGTGTAAAAATCATGTGTAGGAAAACAGTAAAAATCCTATTTCCAAGCAAGACAAAGAGGAGGTTCACAATTTATATCAATAGGTGAACAAGGGGAAGAAAGTCATGTCTCTGACTTTCATCAATCAGTTCAGGCTACCAAATCCTCCGCCACAGCAGGGATTTTTTTTTTTTTCTGGGCTTTGTCCCATCCTGGGAGGTGGCACTGCAAACCCAAGCACCTCACGGAGACAGCACAGTCCAATGTCAGGCCCACCTAGTTGCTCTCCCCAAGCTCCCACGTTTGCGACTGCCGGGGGGTTCTGTCCTGTGAGCTGAGGACTTTGCCAAGCTTCCAATCCTAGAGCAAGCAGCGTTTTTGCTAACAAACAAAAGCTGATTTCCTACAGGTAAGAGAAAGAGCGTGAGAAAAAAAAAATCCCCTTACAAGAAAGCATTGAGGGCATTTGATGGGCTCTGGCTGAGGAGGGAAGTCTCAGCAGTTCCTGCTTCTGGATCCCTTTGCACACGTTTCTCCCTGGTTCTGGAAAAAGTGGCTTGTTGTTTTGGCTCCTCCTGCTCCAAACTGTAGGCCAACTGTTGGCATCTAAACTCTCCAGGCCACTGAGAAACTAGGTTATTCCTACTGCTTCCCTTTGGGCAGAGTGAATCAGGCCCCAGGCCGCTGCCCACACTCCCGGTTCTGCTATTCCTTAGGGGCTCTCCTGGAGGTGCCGGGGGTCACAAGGCTGTCCAGGGCACGCTGCCAACTTGAAGCCCCTGGAGTTTTGGGTGCACGACTATCTATGACTGGGATTGGGATCTTGCCTTCAGACAAATAATCCATTTCCCAGTCTGCCTTTGCCGCTGGAAGAGAGGCCTTATCGATTTTCCATTTAGAGCTTTACTATGATACCCAGGGGTATAAAATCCTTGGGGTCACCAAGCAAAGGAAAGTTAGACACATTAGTGCAGACACTAGAAAGGTAAATGATTCAGGGGACTGAGTAACAATGCCTTACTCATATCAGGTAATTCCCAATTCTTTCCTCTTACAGAAATGAAGGAGGAATTGTCACCGGATATATTAATAGAAATTATTTTGGATAATAGATCATCACGTGATTTTTTAAAAAACTGCAAATCGCTCAGAGGAATGAACACAATTGGGAACTGTGCTAGAGCAAAACTCTTTCTATTTCATCTACTTATATAGCATTTTGCTAAAATACTTAAAGATATTTATTATATGCCAGGGATGGGTTTATGCACTTTCCACACGGTTACTCATTCAATACTCACAACAGCCCTGCAAGGTAAGTTTTACTAGTATAGCTAATTTACAGATGAAAAAGGAAGCTCAGAGAGGTTGACTACTTGTCCACGTTCACAGAGCAGTAAGTCACAGAACTGGGACTTAGAATCAAGTAGATGCCCCAAAGTCTATGCCATGCTAATATTAATTTTCCTCAGCTTCTAGCAATAAAAGCAGTAAAGGCAATGAAATTGATGCTGAACCCTAACTTAATTTCAGCGATAAATATATCCATCCGCTGATACATGAATGAGTTGAAAAATTTAAAATCCCTATCCATATTGAGAAAATTTCCAATAAAATTTTACTTTTTAATTTGATTACCAAACTTTGTAACACACTCTTGTTATTTTTTGATTAGCTTGATAGTTCTAATATTTATAACCAACCCAGAAGATATTTTATCATATAAAGACTTGGTCACCAGGAATTAAAATTAAATTTCTATGTACATGCCTTTTTTTGTTGCAAGTTTAATGGAGTAACAAGGATTTTTAAGCAAAAATATCACACTAAGATAAACTTTGGGAGTGGGGCACTGAAAGAGAAAAAGAAATGATATAAAATTACCAATTTTTAAAACTGGGCTTCTGTATTTTTCTCATTCTTGTGTTTATCTTTGCTACATATCTGAAATATTAGAAATTTTTTTCTTATACATAACACACCCATGTATTTTTTAATGGATAACGTTAAATATCAGACCACTATGGTGTTGAGATTCCTTCGGATTTCTTAGTATCAGTTTTATTAAGGTATGACTGACATAAAAAAATGTACACAACTTGATGAGTTTGGAGAGAAGTATACACCCATGAGACCATCACCACAATCTGTCAGAAACATATTCATCACCTCCAAAAATTTTTCCTTTGTATATTTCTAAAAAAAAAAAAACAATGAAAAGGTTTATTTTTAAATGCCAATATTTACAATTGCTGGAAATTACATCTTTTGCAACTACTTAGACTTAGGATAAAATATATTTGAGTGTCAATTGAGAAATGTGCAAGCAGGATGCCTGGGTGGCTTAGTTGGTTAAGCATCTGATTCTTGATTTTGGCTCAGGTCATGACCTCATGGTTTGTGAGTTCAAGTCCCATGTTGGGCTCCATGCTGACAATAGGGAGTCTGCTTGGGATTGTCTCTCTCTCCATTTTTCA
The DNA here is from genome assembly GCF_024362965.1 of Panthera pardus. NCBI lineage: Eukaryota > Metazoa > Chordata > Mammalia > Carnivora > Felidae > Panthera > Panthera pardus. The sequence goes on along the minus strand of NW_026526810.1, from coordinate 95,406,624 downwards.
AAATTAAGAAACTTGAAAAAATTAAAAATAAATAAATACAAATGTGCAAGAGGTTACATAGTTTTTCAAAAGTATTTTCAGTAATATATGAACAAAAATGTTGAAAGACCACTGCTCTAGTCTGTGGGCATCTGCCCTCTACTCCTGTGTATTAGTTCTCTTACACCTAACATATTCTCATTTAATTTATCAATCAATATTTACTAAGCACCAACTATGTGCTAGGGAGGGTATCAACACACCAATGACAAAGACAGAAAGATTACTGATTTTATGAAATTGTGTGATGCTAATTCCTTCTGTATAATTTTTTCTTATGACTCCTCTGTAGCTCCCGGGTCTCCTTTCCATGTATTATTTTTAGCTATGTCCTGGTTCCCATGAGTATAGAAAGCATTAAAAATTATTTAAGTTATGGGGCACCTAGGAAGCTCAGTCGGTTAAGCATCTGACTGTTGATTTAAGCTTAAGTCATGATCTTATAGTCTCTGAGTTTGAACCCTGCATTGGGCTCTGTACTGACAGTATGGAGCCTGCTTGGGATTCTCTCTCCCTTTCTCTCTGCCCCACCCCCATGTACACATGCTCTCCCCCCTCCCCACCAAAATAAATTAAAAAAAATTTTTTTTAATTATTTAAATTATGAAATATTTCAAACATACAGAAGAGTATAAGAAACAATAAAATGGACACTTGCAGCACAGAGCCCAACAGATGCTCAGTTTCACGAACCACGAGATCATGATCTGAGCTACAATCTAGAGTTGGATGCTTAACTGATTGAGCCACCCAGGCACCCCGTCTGCAACTTGTTTTTGTACTCATCCCTTTTTTTTGAGATGTGTACAGTTTATACATGTGATTCTAGTCGCATGCATTCATTTTTCTTTGCTGTATAATATTTCATTGTATGAATAAACCCACATTTGCTTAACCATTCTTCTTTGATAGACATTTAGATTGCTCCTCGCTTTCCATATTATAAACAACATGGCAATGAACATTCCTGCAACACCTCCAGCTTATGTTTTTGAGAGCTTCCCTGTGTTCTACATCAAGAGGTGGAATTGTTGGGTTGTGGAGTTTGTTTAGTTTCAACTTTATTAGGTACTGTTAACCTGCTTTTCAAAATTGTTGTAGAAGCTTACACTACAGCAGGATACAAGCATTATTCCTTCTTTTTTTTTTTTTTTTTTGGTGGACACTCTTGAATTTTTAAAATGTATACCTATGTTAGTGTTTGGGAGATTGTCTTTGGGTCTTCCTCTCTTCCCAGACCTATACCTTATCAAGAGCCATTGCCCCAAGGAGCAGTCCAAAGCAGCTTTTCCAGACTCCTTTCAGCTTTAAGTATCATGCATGAGCTCTCTGACTACTCATTACTCTACAAAAGCCAGGCTCCTATATGTGACATCATCTGAGTCCCAGACCCCTGACAGGCCAGTGGCTTCAGCTCCTTTTACTACTTTGTGATTCTTTTCCAAATCTGGCCTTAAACTATGTTTGTCTTATTTTGGATCCTGGCTATGTCATTTTGGCTTTCTCTCTCTTGTTTTTGTTTTTGTTTGTTTGTTTTTTTTTTTTTTTACATTTGATCGAACTATATAAAATTGCCAGTTTACTGGCAAAATGGCCAAATAATGGCAATTTCTTAGGGTTCATCTTAATAAACCCATTTTTGCTACATAGGTCATACCCAGGTACAACAAAACCTGAACCTGTTGGGACATCTTGACCCTGAGTCTCTACAAACTCTTCAATACTTCTTTCTCTCAGCCATCAGGCAGCCAGTCAAACAGCCCCCAGAGCAGCTCTGGTCTCTTTGCTTTTAGGCTTCTTTCATTTGAGACAGACATAAGCTCCTGTCCTAATCAAGCCACTGTTACTGCAGCTTTGTCTGTTCTATGGAATCAGTTCATTGTGCCTGCAAATTATTCCATCCCTAATATAAATTATGTATCGTGACACGTTCATTTTCATGATTAGGTTTAGCCCTTAGTATTTTCATGACAGAGTGGAAGGGCAGAGAGATTTGTCATTTGATTCATTCCACTCTAGTTTCAAATGCTTAAAAAACTGTTGGGCTTCCCTCAAGTTTTCTCAGTCATGCAGCAATTTCCAGTGACTTTAGCCAGCATGTTTGAAAACTGTTGTTTTCTGGGTGCCTGGGTGGTTCAGTTGGTTAAGCGTCTGACTTCGGATCAGGTCATGATCTTGCAGTCTGTGAGTTCGAGCCCCATGTCAGGCTCTGTGCTGACAGCTCAGAGCCTGGAGCCTGCTTCCAATTCTGTGTCTCCCTCTCTCTCTGCCCCTCCCCCACTCATGCTCTGTCTCTCTCTCTCTCTCTCTCTCTCTCTCAAAGAATAAATAAACATTAAAAATAAATAAACACAAGAAAAATAAAATGAAAACTGTGGTTTTCACATCATAACTATCCAGGCCTCTACATTAAAATAAATCTTTTATTTTCAACTGTCAAATTTCCTATGAAAAAGAAGAAATACTTTTCTAATTTGAGAGAGAGAGTACACACATGCAAGTGGGGGAGGGGCAGAGAGAGAAAGAGAATCTTAAACAGGCTCCACACCCAGTGTTCAGTCTGGAGCCTAATCCAGGGCTCGATCTCATGGCCATGAGATCATGACCTGAGGTGAAAATCACGAGTTGGACGCTTAACCAACTGAGCCACCCAGGAGCCCCAAGAAATACTTTTAAAGCTAGACCCCATTAGTTGCTGTGAAACTGCCTTATGTGTTACTTACTACAAGTGTGTTCTCCATTTACTGGATATACGGATACTCATGACTTGCCTTCCTCATAATTTTCACTGGGTCCAGGCTAAATCCTCATCATCCTAAAGGTAAGGTGGATACTTGTCAGGAATGTTTTGATTTAAAATGAGAGAAATTTCATACAAGCTAACTTAACCAAACATCATTTCTTTGTTCATGCCACTAAGTAGTTCATGGGACCTAGATCTGTCGGCTTCTGGCATGGCTGAGCCAAGTGGTGTCATCAGAAATCTGTTTCTTTACATTTTAAGGCCTGCTCTCCGCTGTGGTGGCAGGATTTCTCTCTATGGTGGACAAATAGTTCTCAGCAGCCTTTAATGTTAGCATTATTTTTTTTTTTAATTTTTTTTCAACGTTTTTTATTTATTTTTGGGACAGAGAGACAGAGCATGAACGGGGGAGGGGCAGAGAGAGAGGGAGACACAGAATCGGAAACAGGCTCCAGGCTCCAAGCCATCAGCCCAGAGCCTGACGTGGGGCTCGAACTCACAGACTGCGAGATCGTGACCTGCCTGAAGTCGGACGCTTAACCGACTACGCCACCCAGGCGCCCCTAATGTTAGCATTATTATCCCAAAATGGGCTGCCTCTGACTTTCCTGGTTTAGGACATGTGCTCACCTGTGAATGAATCCACAGCTGGGGACAAAGTGTTCTGATTAGTAAGGCCCCCAGGAGCCCTTGTAGCCCAGGGTACTGCATGGGCAGAGTGTTAGAAGAGAATGAAAAAAAGGAGAGGGATTTTATCACCAGAAAAGAGCATACTTTGAAAGAAAGAAAAGACAAGATACCTACTACAGGGCAATTCAACAACTTTAAGAATAAGAAGGACAAATAATGTGTTACTTTCAACATCTTTGGATGCTGTTGGTCTCACCTTTTTCATCTTACTATATTTTACAGCTGACTATGTTTTACCACTAACCTGTAGTGCAGCTAAAACTTTATACACACACACACACACACACACACACACACACACACATATATATGATATATATATATATACACACACATATATATATGTATATATACAGGTTTCTCACCCTCTAATGTGTCTTCCAGACTTCTGGCTTTTCACCCTATAGGTGCATGACTGAGAAGTTTGAGGCTGTGTGAAAGGAAGAGTACTGACAACTACCATCTGGTAGAGGTTGTCTCTCACAGATTTTCCTATCTCTGGAGTTTCAGCTCCAGTTGATACAGGGACCTCAGTGTGAGCCAGGCAGGTAGAGGAGGCAAAGACATGGTAGAAGCAGGGGTGGACCAAGGACTGTTGACCAATCATCCAAATGGAAATGGTTCCCTCAGCCTTGACCAAAGGCATCAACAGTCATGTGTTCCTGATGTGGTAAGCAGCATAAAACAACAAATAGTATGCAAGTCAAGGGGTGACCCTATCCAAGTGCCAAGTGTGGGACAGGGCTTCACACAGCAATGGTGGGTCCTGAGAGATCGACGTTGTCTCAAAAATAGGTGAACTTGGGGCACCTAGGGTGGCTCAAGTCGGTTAAGCGTCCAACTTCGGCTCAGGTCATGATCTCATGGTTTGTGAGTTCGAACCCCGCATCGGGCTCTGTGTTGACAGCTCAGAGACTGGAGCCTACTTCGGAGTCTGTCTCCCTCTCTCTCTGCTCCTCCCCTGCTCATGCTGGCTCTCTCTCTCTCTCTCTCAAAAATAAATAAACATTAAAGAAAAAAAAAAAAAAAGAATAGGTGAACTCATCAAACCTCAAATAAGTGGTTTAACATTAAAAAACAAAAACCTTCACACCCAGCAGGGAACCTCAGGTATAAATCAAGAAACAAATGCAATAATAGCACAATTATGGAGACTGGGCGGGGGGGGGGGGGGGGGGGGGTGGCTTTGACCTGGGGCATGCTGTTGCCAGGTGAATCCCAGATTATAATGACTGGAGGGTGTGTAAGTGCTTATACCTTGTGACTTGAGTCATAAGGGCTGAGAAATCTGGAGCTGAGTTTTCCGGTTAAAGTTATCAGCTGCCAGAGCCTTACAATGAAGAGGAAGAAGATAAATATGAGGCAATTCTCAACTAGTTTATAAACTTACACTTATTTTTATATCTTGAAGTACCTAGTACAATGCTAGGCATTGTATTCAATACAGACTTATTGAATTAAAGGAGGGATGACATAAACACACACTCATCTACCAATGAGACCATGCATCAAATGGGGGGTAGGGGTGACAAGCATGGCCACAAATGGGAAGAATGCTGGTTGGGCCATTTGGTTATGTGAACTTGGTCTGTTTGCTTCAGCGCTCTAACTAAACAAGCCAACCAGCTTCCGCCTACACCTCCAGGAGCCACCAAAATTCTTGTTAATATCAATCTGCCCTTCTAGCTCCTGCTGATGTGAGTGCCTAGGTCTATACTTATTGAACTCTGGAGTTATTGGAAAGATAACAGTAAGAGCTATTAGAATTAGAAACATGGAGTTTTCACCCCCAGAATAATGACAACTGCAGACCCAGTACTATCTAGGAAGGGATTTTTGTCCTTTTTAAATCTGTATACTGCTCTGGTCTGGTACAATACTTTAGGGCATTCTCACCCATTGTATCTTTCTGGCTCCAATGTAAGGAAAAGCCTCTTGCTCCTTATTTGCTTCTTTCCCTCTCAAAAGGCATGTAAACTTAGGTTATAGAGGAAATCCTTTTGTGGCTTCTGTGACCACTAGTCATATGAGATTGCAAAATAGTTTTTGGAACCTCTTGGGAATCAAAAAATGTAGGTGTTGCCAGATTATCTTGGCCATCATTGGGCTGACAGCTGTCAAATCCAGGTTGTTCTCATGCCCAAATGATTATTGGGAGTCAGGCCAGACCTCCAAGCTGGTGGTCCAAGGGCACACACAGAGTGGGCAGTGGGCACAGGCATAGTCAAATCTGAGCTATACTCGGGTCAAGACAGGCAGCTAGCTTGAGGAGTAAGTAATCAGAGTTAAACAACGCAAGGTTCCCTGTAGGGATAGAAATGGAGTTTGTAGCCCTTGTACCAGAGAACATTTAGGTGGGGGCAAAAAAAGAAAAAATGTATTGAATAGCTCTGTGTACCCACGAGTGTCCTTGACTTTAGGGAAAGCTTGGTGAGAAGACATCACGAACTTTATCATCACAGTCTGACATCTTCTTCATTGGTCACTACCTCTTTCATTCTTGGAGCTCTATTTGTGAAAGGGACTCTGCTCCTATTGTGTGAGAATCTTCGTTTATATGGACTCATCTCCAAACACTCCCTCCATACACACTTAGGAGCTGTAAGCCTTATTTCATGGGAGGCTCAGGTCTTCTCATCTGAAGTAGGGTTGGGAGTTGGGACATGGACCGCCATCTTTGGGAAAGTGATGGTGCTGAGGAGGAGGCCTCCCCTATCCTCCTAACCATTCTTCCCCTGGAGGCAGGCCTGGGTCAGCCCTCTGCTGCATTCTGCTGAGATCTGCAGCCACAAGCCTGGGCAAGCGCTCAGGGTGAGCACGGCAGACTCCACCCTTGCCTGTGGTGCAGTTGGCCTTGGCATCTGTGAGCAAGGTCCTGGAGCCTCTGCATTGTGCATAAGCACTGGGGAGAAGGTGGCAACTCTGGACAGACATTCTCTCCTCACCCACATAAATCCTCAGAGGGTTTCCCTCTGTGGGTTTATAAAAGCCCATTATCTAATTCATGACTCAGAGAATTGAGCTCTCTGGCAAGAGGCTTTTTAAGCCACATTTGGAATAATTTCTCAGCAATTCATTACATAGGAAAACAGGTCCTTTTTGTTCTAATACTTAGCCTAGGAATGCAGCGCCTCTCTGCCAGATTCATTAACAAAACCTATGTGTGGGGGCTGAGCATCTCCAGCCAGTTTCTTAAATGTACTAAAACTTGCTGATCATTGAAATGTAAATTTTTACCTTTGGCTGGAAATGATTCATGGGTCTCAGCTTGTAGGAAATGGCAATGTCACTTTCAAATGCCCAGGACAGGGCCAGACCAAGTGCCCATTGTGAGATGAGGCTTAACGTGTGGCAACAAGGACACGGCCACATGTCATTTCTCCGAATGGCAGCAGAAGGGAGGGCCAGTAATGAACGTGGTCACAGCTTGAGGGGATAAAAGCTCCCCTCGTTGGCAATACAGTGACCCACAGCCCAGCAGAGCCCCGCGACAGGACCAGACTGCTCAAACTCCTGGTCACACCAATTCTCATCACTGTGAAAACAGTTTGGACTTCTCACCCCAGGCTGCCCTGTGCAGAGTGTTGGGCAGGGTTCTCCACACAGAGGAAGGCGAGCCACGGCCAATGAAGCTGGTAAAATGGGGAGGGGCATGAGAAGCTGGATATACTGATTTCTAAACATATATTTTTATTTATATTATGTGTGACAGAAGACTATAAGAACATGCAACATATTACTTGTATGTTGAAAATATGTAATATGTTTAAAAGAGAATCTTAAAATATTTTAAAACATATATACCTTTTTAATTTTTTGATTGTGGAACAATACACATGACATAAAATTTACTATCTTAACTACTTTGAAGTGAGCAGTTGAGTGGTATTAACTACATCCAAACTGCTGTGTAACCGTTACCACCATGTATCTCTAGAACTCTTTTCATCTTGCAAAACTGAAACTCTGCATGCATTGAACAATAACTTCCCATTCCCTCCCCGCTCAGCCCCTGGAAGCCACCATTTTGTTTCCTCTCCCTATGACTTTGACTACTCTACCTCATACGCATGAAATCACACAATATTTGGCTTTTTGTGACTGGCTTATTTCGCCTAGCATGATGTCCTCAAAGTTTATCCATGTAATAGCATATGTCAGAATATCCTTCCTTTTTTTTGTTTTTTTAATGTGTATTTATTTTTGAGAGAGAGACAGAGACAGAGTGTGGGTGGGGGAGGGGCAGAGAGAGAGGGAGACACAGAATCCAAAGCAGGCTCTAGGCTCTGAGCTGTCAGCACAGAGCCCAACGCGGGGCTGGAACTTAGGAACAGCAAGATCATGACCTGAGCCAAAGTCAGCAGCTGCTTAACCGACTGAGCCACCCAGGTGTCCCAAAATATCCTTCCTTTTAAGCAATATTCTATTGTATGTACATACCACCTTCATCTGTCGATGGACACTTGGGTTGCTTATGCTGTGTCTCAGTCAGCTGGGGTTGCTTTAACAAACTACCATAGAGTGGGTGGCTTGCATAAGAGAAATTTATTTTCTTACAGTTCTGGATGCTAGAAGTCCAAGATCAGGGTGCCAGCATGGTCAGGTTCTAATGAGAGCGCTCTTCTGGATTGTACATGGCCACCTTCTCGCTGTCCTCACATGGGAGAGACGAGGGAGAGGGAGAGGGAGAGGGAGAGAGTGTGGAAGAGAGGAGAGAAAGAGAGAGAGAGCAAACTCTCTATTGTCTCTTACAAGGATACTAATACCATTATGAGGCTTCCTTCATGACCTCATCTATACCTAATTACCCCCCAAATGCCCCATTTCCAAACACCATGATATTGGGGGTTAAAATTTCAACATATGAGGAGATATAACTCAGCCCATATCAGTATACAAATATCTCTTGAAGACCCAGCTTTCAATTCTTTTAGGTATATACCCAGAAATAGAATTGCTGTATCATTTTTAAGTTTTTGAGGAATTCCTCAAAACATCCTCCCCAACACTTGTGATTTTCTGGTTTTTTGAGAATAGCCATCCTAATGGGTATGAGGTGGTATCTCATTGTGATTTAGATTTGGATTTCCTTAATGATTAGTGATGTTGAGCATCTTTTCATGTGTTTACTGGCCACGGAAAAACATATAACATATACTTTTAATTAATATATACTTTATATATTTTAAAGGTACATGTTAATATAGATGCTGTGAAAAAAAACTAAAAGAAATTATACTGTGAGTTTATTGATTCTGCTGGCAAGATTAAGGGTGGGTTTTTTCCTTATATTTTGCTGTATGTCCTAAGTTTCTTTTAATAAGAGGGTTTTCTCTTATAGTTACGGTTGTCATATCATTAGCATCACCATCTAACATTTATTGTTAAATAATTTTGTTGCTGGCACCATACTAAGCATTTAACATGCCTTATTCCAAATAAGCTTTATGATCACCATTGATAACTGGCAGCACAATTATTTGAATATATGTTATTTTGCTTAAAAAAAAAGTCTTGCTCAATAACCTCAGGACTATCAAGGGGACTCACCACTAAGTTCATTAAAATCCTTTATTGGTCACTTCTACAGCACATTCTGTCCCTGAGTTCTAAATTAGCTCAGTAGATAAGACAAACTTCTTTGTACTAGTGTTCTCAGCAGCACTCTGTAGAGCTGAATAATTACACACCGAATTTGTTTGTTTAAACAATGTAAAAAATAGGGGCACCTAAGTGGCTCAGTCAGTTAAGCATCTGACTTTGGCTCAGGTCATGATCTCACGGTCCATGAGTTTGAGCCCCACATCTGGCTCTGTGCTGACAGCTCAGAGCCTGGAGCCTGCTTTGGATTCCATGTCTCCCTCTCTCTCTGCCCTTTCCCAGTCTCTCTCTGCCTTTCCCCAGCTTGTGCTCTGTCTCTGTCTCTGTCTCTCTCAAAAATAAATAAACAGTAAAAAAAAAAAAAGAAAAAGAAAATAATGTAAAAAATAATTCATGAGCACCTGCTATGCATCAGGCACTCAGACACTGGGCTACAGACAAGATGCTAAGAGAATAGACCGTCCCTACCTTCCAGGGTTTGGCAGAGGTAGGCATGCGAGCAAGCTTCTAAAGTGTCTTATAAATGCTCTACAGGGAAGCCACGGTAGTGGTGCAAAGAAGAAAGGACTCTACCTCTGGCAGTGCATGAAAATTATCTGGAGTGCTCAGTAAGATTATACTCTCTGGAACACCATCCCAGACTTACTGAATTAGAATATCTGGGACTGAGCCCTGGGAATCTGTATTTTGAAAACAGTTGCCCAGGCGATTGTGATTTGCAGCCGGGATCAGGAATCCCTAGTAGATCTGTCTCCTTGACTTTGCATGGTACATTGAAGTAGCTATGATTAACTGACGGAGTAAACTCTCCTTAGACAAAAGAGGAAGGGAGAAGTTTTGGAGAACAAGAGGCACTTAAGAGGAGGGAGGAAGGATGCTTATGAATCTTGGGTTTTCTTCCTGCATTCAGGTACCACCCTATGGGTAACACATCTTGCAGAAGTGTTAAAGAAGACGTACCTCCTCGGTATAGACATTATGGCAGACAGTATGGAGGTTCCTCAAAAAATTAAAAATAGAACTACCATATGATCCAGCAGTCCCACTCCTGGGTAGATAGCTGAAGGAAATAAAATCAGCATCTGCAAGTGATATCTGTGCACCCATGTTCACTGCAGTATTATTCACAACAGCCAAGAGGCAGAAACAACCTAAATGTCCTCTATCCCTTGATGGATGAATGGATAAAGTAAATGTGGTATATACATCAGTGGAATATTATTCAGCAATAAAAAAGAAGGAAATCTTGCCATTTGTCACAACACGGATGGAACTTGAGGGTGCTATGCTAAGTGAAATAAGCCGTCCCGAGAAGCTCTTGGCCTCTCCGATTAGTCAAGGTTTATAAAAGCAGTCTTGACATTTATGAATTCTGTATAATCATTGGTCATGTCAAAAAGAGACTGCATTGCTGCCAGACTTGTGGGATTTGGGGAAAGATTTTGCTGTCATGGAAGACTGGGTAGAAGGACAGGCTCTTTCTCTCTTACAGAAAATCTGCTCCTACCCTGGAGCCTGCGATTCCATTTCCTTTTGATAAACTACAAGTGGTTTTAAATTGAGTCATAAATTTCCCCAGGCCTTTTAAAAACCAAACCGCTGCCTTTGATTCCCTCACCTCCTGTGACAGTGAAATCTGGCTGGAGACACACACATACCGCTTCGCACACATTTAGGCTGGGAGTTTGAAATTTACAGGCCATGCCTTGCAGAGTGACCTCGACTTCTTAGTAGATGGAACCAGAGAGATTGCAAGTGAGGATTCACCAGGGCTGCAGGTCTCTGGGACAGACTCAAGCTGTGTCTAGACAAAACCCCAACACCATATGCTCGAGGTGAACAATTTATTGGTGGCTCGGATAAACTCCTTGAGGTGACTGTATTGATGACTGGCCTTGGAATCATGGTCTAAAATGAGCTTTCCTTTTCTAAATCATGATTTTAGCATATACAAGTTGCTTTGATTAATTATGTCAAAGCTACAGGGACTGAATAACTTTTTAAGTGTAAAGCCACAGTTTTCAGTGAGCGCCAATTAATAATACCTGTCTTATCATTAAGGCTTTGTACATCCCCTTAGCAGATTGTGAACAGAAGACCCTGGGTGGGTCTGTGGGTCTCCCCCTGCCCCCACCCCCGTATCTATCGCTGCTTCTCTAGAATCAGTTTATCAAGTGAGAGACAGCAAAGTGAGCTTTGCTGGATGGGGTGCTCCCATCTAAGCAGGTGGGATTCCCACAGCCTAGAAACAGGGGAAGCCATCCCCGTCTCACCTTCCCCTGCAGCCTATACTCTTCCAGGGGACTTGAAGCATGGGTGAGTCATGGCCAATTCCAGTCTGTTCTCTGAGTAGGCCTGACCTAAAGGAAAAGAAGATTCCAACTTTGAAGTTTTGCCTGAAGTCAGACATTCCCAGCTCTCCCTGCAGGTCAAACACTCATTATTACTTTTGCTCCTCAGTCCTGGCCTGCCATAACCACACACCCTCACTCTCCCCAATTCTCCTTTTCTCTCCTTCAATTTTAGGAGTTAGAGTTTTAAATCAACTCCTCTTCCAACTAGCTGTAGAGTGTGACAGAAGTCACTCTGTGGGGCTTTCAAGAGTTCACCTATATTTCCAATCATTCATTCCAACTTTAACCATGCATCTGTACAGCATGGTATTTATATTTTTAATTTTATTTATTTTGAGAGAGAGAGAGAGAGAGAGGGAGGGAGAGAATGAGCAGAGGAAGGGCAGAGTGGGGGTGGACAGGGAATCCAAAGCAAGCTCTGTGGTGGCAGCAGAGAGCCCAATGCAGGGCTCGAACTCACAAACCGTGAGATCATACCTGACATGAAGTTGGGCACTCAACCTGGCTGAGCCACCCAGGTGCCCCTACAGCATTATATTTAAAGGCTCCAATCCCATCTCTGAAGCCAACAAGCTGCATAAACCTGGGCGAGTTGTTCAACCTCTCTGTGCCAGTCTTGGCATCTTTGAGATGGAGAGGAGTACCTACCTCAAAGCATTGTGTATTTATTTAGCAAATACTTTTATAGTGCTTAGGACATGCCCCTCCCATCCTAAGCCTTTTTACAAATACTGTAGGCCTTCATACACGCAAACATATGGTGCACATATAATATGCATTATATACATCATGTATATGCAATGGGTATATACACATACATGCAAATATGCATGAATACATAAAATAACTAGTTAATCCTCATGCTATGAATGGGTATGAGGTAGGTACTATTATTAGACCCAAAGTATGGGTGAGGAAGCAGAGACACAAAATGTTAAAATAACTTCCCTAAACTTATACAGCTAGAGAGTATTATAAGGATTAACTGAATGTATACGTAAAGCACTTGAACAGAGCCTGGCATATAGCAAGCACGATGTAACTGTTAATTATGATTATGATAATGATGATGATTATAACATTCCAGGCATTATACTAGCACTAAAAATACAATGATTAATAAAGCACAGCACCTGTCCTTTAAGAACTCGCTATGCGTTGGAGAATGTAGGCATGCAGATTGATAATTATACTATAAGGTTAATGTTTAAGGTATGAATAAGGGACTGTGGGAGTGTATGGAGGAAATGCTTGGCTCAGCCTGGAACCAGTACAGGGCAGCACTGTCCTATAAAAAGATGTAGTACAAGCCAGATATGCAATCTTAGAGTTTCTTGAAGCCACATTCAAAATGTAAAAAAAAAAAAAAGGAGAAATTAATTCCATAATATATATCAAAATATTATTTCAATGTATAATAGATATTTTAAAAATCATTGCTTTAAAAATATTTTACATTCTTTTTTTTTCTTTTTGTACTGTTTTCAAAATCTGGTATGTACTTTATACTTAGAACACATCTCAGTTCAGACCAGTCACATTTCAAGTACCGCCCGTGTCTGGTGTTTCCTATACTGGTCCACAGATACAGAGAGCTTCCTGGAGGAAATACACCTGAGCTGAGTGAGGAGTTGGGCCTGGTGCTAATTATTCTCGAGGAGGATGAGATTCTGATTCACTGGTGCCTCTGATTCCAGGCTCTACTCCTCCAGGATAATGCCCTGTACGGTTGACAAAATAATGACCCCAAAGATGTTCACGTCATAATCCCCAGACCTGTGAATATGTCACTTTACTTGGCAGGGGGGAATTAACGTTGCAGATGGAATTAAGATTGCTAATCAGCTGAGCTTGAAATGGGGGAGATTAATTGGCTTATCTACGTGGACCTAATTTAGTTACAAAAGTCCTTATAAATGAAAGAGGGAAGTAGGGGAGTCAGTGTCATGAGAAAGACTCAACCAACCAGTGCTGGCTTTAAAGATGGAGAAAAGGGTCATGAGCCAAGGAGTATGGGCAGCCTTGAGAAAATGGCAAAAGCAAGGAAACAGATTCTCTGCTAAAGCAAACAGAAGGAACACAACTGTGTTGACCCCTTCATTTTAGTCCAGTGAGACCATTTCTGAATTCTGACTCTCAGAACTGTAATATAAAAATTAGTATTGTATTAAGCCATCAAATCTGTTGGACTCTGTTCATAGGAAACAGTCCCATTTCCCTTTCTGGACGCTGGGAAACCCTACTTGATCCCCACTCCTTGTACGCTCCTAACCGTGGGTTAGACCACTGAGAACTCAAGCATGCAGACTTTCCGAGCTGCCCCCACACCCTCACTATCCACACTCATGCCCTAGAGCTGTTATGTTCATAGTCAGCAATCATGTGGCACTCTTGTTTCTTAAAGTCTCTGTTAAATGAGATACTATAGGTAAAAGTTCTTTGTCTTTACAAAAAGCATCCTTGTCTGGCACTGATATTCATAATGTCAATACAAATTAAAGGGCATTATAATGGAAAACTAGGAGAGTGAGGGAATGTTTGGGAACTCTGTACTTTCTGCTCATTTTTCTGTAAACCTAAAACTGCCCTAAAAAATGAAGCCTATTAGGGTGTTGGGGTGGCTCAGTCATGTTGAGCATCTGACTCTTGATTTTGGCTCAGGTCATGATCCCAGGGCAGTAGTGGGATCGAGCCCCATGTCAGGCTTCACGCTGAGCATGGAGCCTGCTTGAGATTTATTTTCTCTCTCTCTCTCTCTCTCTCTCTGTCTCTTTCTCTCTCCCCCTCTGCCCGTCCCCCTGCTCACATGCTCTCTCTCTCTAAAATAAAAAAATAGAAATAAATAAAATGTATTAATTTTTTTTAAGTAAATACAAATACAAAAAAATAGAAAATGGCTCACAACCCAACACCTGCAAATATGCAGATATAAAGGAGAGATAGGATGGGAAGAGTAATAAGGATTCTTTTCAAAGCACAAAAACTGTACTGTATAGTTAAATAAGGAACCAAGAAAAGATGGCTCAGTTCCATCAGTCACAGGAAAATGGGCAAGATGGGGCTTTTGACCTTTGGGGATGCAGGATCTCTGGTGTCCCAGATCCTTATCCTGAGTACATCACACAAGGAAAATAGACCATTGTCCCTTCCATGTAATTTTAAAAATTCCTCTCCACCATACCTAGCCTCACCCCACCGGGAACCATTTGAGTGTGTTCTTTACTTTTTTCCCTTTTTAAAAATTGGAGTATAATTAACATGCCGTGTTATATTAATTTCAGATGTATAATATAATGATTCAACAATTCTATACAGTTCTCAGTACTCAACAGGTTAAGTTTACTCTTAATCACCTTTATCAATTTCACCTCTCCTCTGTTCTCTGTATTTAAGAGTCTGGTTTTTTATTTGTCTCTTTTTTTCTTTGTTTCTTAAATTCCACATATGAGTGAGATCATATGGTATATGTCTTCCTCTGATTGACTTATTTTACTTAGCATTATACCCTCTAGGTCCATCCACGTTGTTGTAAATTGTAAGAGCTCAATCTTTTTTATGGCTGAGTAATATTCCATTATATATATACATATATATACACAGATATACATATATGTGTGTGTGTATGTATGTGTATGCACACACACACACACACACACCACATCTTCTTTATCCATTCATCTGTAAATGGACCCTTGGGTTGCTTCAATATCTTGGGCATTGTAAATAATGCTGCAATAAACATATGGGTATATATTATCTTTTTGAATTAGTGTTTTCATTTTCTTTGGGTAAATACCCAGTAATGTAATTATTGGATCATATGGTATTTCTATTTTTAATGTTTTGAGGAAACTCCATACTGTTTTCCACAGTGGCTCTACCAGTTTACATTCCCACCAACAGTGCATGCGGGTTTCTTTTTCTCCACCAAAATTAAACATCTATGTTCTTCACCATCCTTCATGTTCAGAAAAGGCATCACTACTACATCAAGGCCCTTGGATAACTGCAAATGCTGAAACTCATAGGGGCTGGGCAGTGGAAGGAGAGCACAGGCTTGTTCTCCCCTCCCTGGGGAGCCGAGGTTCACATTCTTACCATGACTTCTGGGAAAAGCAAAATAGTACCTGGCCTCTGATTTTGTGTGAATGGTTGCTCTCCTCACTGGCACCATGGGAGGAGGCCTGGAGAAGACTGAGCAGTGGCGAGACGAACACACACCTTGGGTACTATTCCTAATGTGTTTCGGAGAGTTGGGGATGAAAGACAAGCCTCATGTCAGCAGGCTTCACCTTCTGCAACTAGCCAGCCAGGAAAAGACAACTTTGGGGTGTTTTTTTTCCTGTTTTTGAAAAATGGTGCATTATAAGAGGGTTTAAGATGTAAGAGAGAGGTGGCTGCAATAACCCTGGGGGAAAAGAGCAGGAAGGAAAGGGTGCCTTGAGAATAGCAGTGTTCTCTGTGCACCAAAGGCCTGCCATGCAAATGGACAGGGAGATTTATTACTCACCGGGGGTTAAAGAATAGACACTTGATATTCCAGAGATTTGGCACTTTGGGATTTATAGACTTAATATAGTTTATGCTTTTGTGGCCTCGTTGGTTAGGAAACTGCAAGGTTCCTTGTTAATAAATTTCAAAGCAGGGATGATAAACCACATCCCACAGGGAATGTGTTTACATGGGTCCCACCAAACCCTCCATGTGGGACAAGGGGACTGGGGTTGCCCCAGGCAGCTCCGGCAGGTCTTACTCCTGTCCCCCGCCCTTCCATCAGGGACACAGCAGGTGTCTCCCAGAAGGGAAACTCAGAGACTGAAATGAGGTAAAGATGAGTAACTTCATGCCCAGGTGGACTGGACTCTTAGGGCTCCTCAGAAATGCACAGAGAAAGGCGTAGCTCCGTGGTGGGGACAGCATACTGATAGGTCATCTTGCTGTCAGCTGAAACAGCAGCCAAGAGGAACAAACATCTGTTTCAGCTTCTGGACACTGCCTCACAGAGACACAGGAAAGAATTTGGTAAATAATTGGGTTATTTGAAATCAGTGTTTTCCTTTTCTTGGTGACATCCTCAAGTACTTATTACCTAGCAAGCAAATGTTGCAGTTCAGCTGGAAGCTTAAGGGGCCCAGAAATGGATTTAACTGAAGATCATCATCGAAGTACATCCCTTAAGCACCTAGTTATTAGAGAAGGAAGGGGAATATGTCTGTGAGTCAGAGGCTGAGAGCATTCCTAAGGAAATACAAGTTTTTATCACAAAGCCCTTGTGATAGTTCTTTTTTTTTTTTCTTTCAGAAGTGTATTTATTTATTTTTAGATAGATAGAGAGAGTGCACATGTTAGCAAGTGAGAGGGGCAGAGAGAGAGAGGGAGAGAGAGAATTCCAAGCAGGTTCCACACTGTCAGCCCAGAGCCCAACAGGGGGCCCGGTCTCATGAATCATGAGATCATGACCTGAGCCATCAAGAGTCGGATGCTTCACCGACTCAGCCTCCCAGTCACCACTACCCTTGTGATATTTCAAGACAGAGGCAGGCAGACCTGGGAAGCAGGAGATGAGGATCCAGGGACTCGTGGTTCCCAGGCCGCCCAGCAGCACAAGACTCCTTAAGTACGATACACAGTTGAGGGGCCAACAAGGGGGAAAACGCAGAGGAAGAGGCTGCAAGTCTGCTATTTTTAAACTGCCCATTAGAATGTCTAAAATTACGTGGCTAGAACTACCACATCCACTCCAAGTTAATCACACTCTTCTGAGCCTAAGTTTTAAATCTTGTTTTCAAAGCCCCTGATCAGAATATTCAAAAAGACGGTTTCTTGGCTGCGTTAGGCCCAAGGCCAAGTTGTGGTTCAGTATGGTTTCTCCTTGGGAATGACTTTTCTTGGTTAGAGTTCTGAAAACCTGTCTTGTGAATATTTTTGTTTGTTTCTGGGTGAAAAAAATAAAGAAATAGGGATTAAAAATCTAAATAGAAAAAATCAGAACAACAAAAAAAGGAATTGTATGGGAATTGAACAAAGAGTGACATAATGATGCGGTGACTCTGATTGACTAAAATACCATGATTAACATCAGCCTGCTCACCACTTGCCCTGGGCCTTCTGTTAGCCCTCTTTTCCCTCCAGGCCCCACAAGCCGACCAGTAAGAACACAACACTCTGCCCAGGGCAAATGACTACAGTTTCTTCCACTGACATCAGACCCCAGAGAGCTCAATTCCAATGAAACTGGAGAGACAGTTCATATTAAAATCCCAATCACTTCAAGACCTGATAAGGGTCTAGGCTTCACGAAGGCTGCATGAACCATAAAAGTGTATGGAATCCCCAGTAATTCCTGTACCGCCCACATTCCACGCTACCCACCCTGGCAGTCTATGTACTGTGTGCCTAGTACTTAGCCCCTCAAAGCGATCTGAGATAAGAGAACAACTCTGAAGGCTAATAAGGACTGAAAGAGAAAATTGCAAAGAAACGAACAAACATACTTATATAGCTTTCCCGGTAGCATCTAAGTGAAATTAATTTTATTGAATGGAGATATTAGGTTTTAGCCCATGTCTCTGTATGTTTTGACCAAAGCTCATTCCATGTGGTCATTATTTGCCATGCTTATGCATTTATTTCTTTAAATTCTGTCAGTCAGGAAGAGAATGCTAATTCGTTTTCCCCAGAAAAGAATATGAAAGATTCTTGAAGACAAATAGAATGTCTTCCAAATAATGGTGTGCTTTAGCAATGCCTCAGGAGAGATAGAAAGAGAATGTGTGGTGCCCATGCGCGGGCTCGTTCTAAGTGGTGGTGGTTGGGGAGAAGGCTAGGTGTCCCCTTGCAGCCTCCCATCTCCGTGCACACTTAGCTCTGGAAGGCTCCTTCTCAACAGGTGACCGAAAGAAGTTGGAAATGGTATGAAAGAAGGGCTGCTGCCACCATGACCATCTCTGTGCCAATTAATTTTTGATGTATTTTCCAATTATTACATTTCCCAGCACAGTGCTCCATCCTCCATAATCTCACATCTAACAAAAGGCCGCCTACAGTGTTTGGAAAAAAAAAAGGCAAATAGTGGTGAACAGAAATTACTTTTTAAATCTGTGCTTATGGCTTCCAAACATTAAAAAAAAAAAATGTATCTGTGTGCTCAGTGGAACCTCCACGATGGCAAACATTCTGCAGCTAAAACCACCTGAAAATGAGGATCTTTGTCTTTCAACAACTACAAACATTTGGACGAATGCAAGAGGATGCAAGACAGTATTGCCGCAGTTCTAGAACAGATCTTAAAGATACCAAAAAAAAAAAAAAAAAAAAAAAAAAAAAAGCAGTGCTTCTATTTTATGGTGAGGAAATTGAGTTACGCAGTAATTACATAACTGTTCCAAAATTAAACTGAAAAAAGAAATTAGGAACAGAGTTCAAGTGGAATCCTAGTCTCCAAGCTCTTCTATGTCCTTTCCTCATTGAAATACCGTATCTTCCTCCTGCCACAATAAATAACATAAGCTCTCTTTCCTCCTGAAGAGGCTTCATTCTGGAGACCAGATGGGGTGCCTATTTCTTAATACTGCCCCTCAGCCCCTGAAATCTGATTAAATGATTTCACATGCTGAATTCAACCATTGGAGTTGCCTAGTTCCCGACCATTTGTTTGCCAGCTATAATGAGTGTCACTGTTTTTAGGGAATGACTGATACACTAAAGGAGCAAGAAGGAGCTAGTAAGGACTAGCAAACAAGGAATCCTATTCAGAAGATGGGAGGCACTAAATGTCACCACTGGCCGGCCTCCCAGGGGCACCCCGCACCCCTGCCCACTCCGTACCTACTGGTTCATAAATTGCAAATCCACTTTAGGGGCTCAATACTTTAACATTACAAAGAGCACCAAAAATTCAAATGCCAGTTAATATCAAGGTCCAGTTCCCAGCCCTTGTTTTGTTTTTGTCATCTATCAGTTGAGTCCTCAGGCAAGCTGCCTTTCTGACACTGCAGTTTCCTCAGCTGTTGAAAAAAAAAAACCTACTAGAACCTCAGTGACATTCTGTGGCTCCCATTAGACACGTTGGTTAGAGTTACCTTAATGAGAGCCCACCACAATCACCCAGAGGCCCAGGGGAAGAATCCATGAGCTGCAGAATGTTATTCTATGTGGAAGGATGGAGAAGGTCTATCCTAAAAAATAGACTCTATGTCTGCTCTTACAAACTTAAAATTTAATAGTGGTAACAGATCATGAAACTAAGAAAAGGAAATCTATAAAAGAGTGTATATACAACACTTAACACTTTTATGAGGTATGTAAAATGGGTCTTGATGTTTGAGAATTCATTAAAATGTCTACAGAGCATCTGCTCTGTGCTCCACACTGCAGTGGGTGCTTGAAAAGGACAAGACACAACCCTCAACGTGCCCCAGGTTTGCCAGGGGTCACTGAGTGCCAGGGGGCATGCCAGATTCTGCCTAGGGGTGTGTAGTCAAAGAAGGTGATGTGGAGGTGAGATGTGGGCTGAACATTAAAAGCAAGCAGGAGTTAGATTAGAAAGGAGATTAAGAATCCAAACCTGGGAAAATACAATGGACCAAGGAACACAGATGGAGAGATAGCTGCAAAGAATCTGGAGCAACCAGAGCACGAGTTATTGGAGGTGGGAAGGGACAAGGGAGAAAGCTGGCGAGGAGGGAGAGGGGCCCTCAGGAGCACAGGCAGCCAAGCCCAAGAGGCTGAGCTCTACCCCACAGCACAGCCTGGGAGGCAGCTGGAGGGCAGTTTTGCATGGGGGAGAACACAATCCATCTTGCTTACATTGTAGGAAGATTATTCTGATAGCAAAGATGGGGCGAGTATGCGTGGTAGAGGAAGGACATGAAGTAGGGGAGGTTAGCAGGAGAAAACAGTGGTGACTATAACTGGTATTAAAATAAAGAGCCGTTGCTCATACATTATGAAGGGACAGCCTACGGTGTGGGTGGGCAAGCCATGGTCAGTGGGCCAAATCCTAACCCCTTACCTGGTTTTGTGCAGCCCCAAGCTAAGAATAAGTTTTACATTTTTACATGATTGAAAAACAATCAAAAGAAGAAGAATATTTCATGGCACATAAGAATTACATGAAATTCTAACTTCTGTGTCCATACATACAATTTTATTAAAGTGCAGCCATGCCCATTTGTTTAATATTGTTTACGCCAATGTAATGGTTGCAAAAGATCAAATGGCTTCCAAAGCCAAAAATATTTACTACCTGACCTTTCATAGAAAACTTTTGCAGACCCCTGGCCTAAGGATTAAAGATGAGAAGACAGAGTATAGGATCCTTGAGGGCACGGATGGTGTTTTCCCATCTCTGAATGCCCAGTTTATGCCTACCTCATATGAAATTCTTGGCTTGCTGAATGCAGAAATGAGTGAGGAACACAGGGAAACAGTCATAAAACTATAATGATGACAAGGCTGCCCCATGGGGTGGAGAAGTTGGTGTTTTTCTTGGCAGGATGACCTCTGTACCTGGGAAGGACCCAGAACCCCACATCCCCCAAGATATTCCACCATCTTTGGTGAGGCACAAGAGGAGGGAAAGAAGCCAAAAAGCAAGATGTGGGTGACACAAAATGACTCAGGGGCGCCTGGTGACTCAGTAGGTTAAGTGTCCACCTCTTCACTTTGGCTCAGGTCATGATCCCAGAGTCCTGGGATCAAGCTCAGCATTAGGCTCCACACTCAGTGTGGAGCCTGCTTCAGTTTCTCTCTGGGCACCTGGGTGGCTTAGTCAGTTTAGCATCTGACTTCGGCTCAGGTCAGGGTCTCATGGTTCGTGAATTCAAGCACCAGGATGGGCTCTCTGCTGTCAGCACACAGCCCGCTTTGTATTCTCTCCCTCTTTCTTTGCCCCTCCCCACTCTCTCCCTTTCAAAAATAAACATAAACAAAAAGATACCCTCTCCCTCTGCCCCCTCCCCTGCTTGTGTGCACTCTGTCTCTCTTAAAACAAAAATCACTCATTATTGTCATTCTTTAATATAAAATAATTCTGAGGCACCTACAATGAGAACTGGACAGGTTGTGGGGATAGATCTGGAGTATAGCACTGGTCTTCTAACTTGTGTTCCTGTCTCTATTCCCTCCCCTCCAATTCATTTGCTAGGCGAACATTAGGGTAGTTTTTCTGAAACACAGAAGAGAGTACTTTATGCCCCATATTTTAGCCTTGCCTACAAAAAAAGTCCAAGCCCTTGACTGTGCCCTAAAGGCCCCATGGGGTCTGGTCCTTCTCCAGCCATCTCTTACCAAGCTGTCCTCTCAGTGCCATACTCTAAGGACATCTAACTACCTGCAGTTTCCCAAATGGGCCAAGCTATTTTGGGTGTCCAAGCCTTTATTCTGCTGGTCCCTCCACCTGGAATGTGAACTCCCCTCTCCAGTGTATCTACTCATTCGATACAACTCAGCTCCTGAGTCACTCTGTATGGAGCCGGCAAATGTGAGGAGAGTACATGGCAACAGTAGGTAATGGGCTATTAGCAGCAGAGAGGAGGGAAACCTGCCTGCCAGACACAGAAAAGACTGAATCGCAAAGATCCTATTTATGAGGGAAGAGCACAGGGGTAAGAGCGGTGGCAGGCTCAGAGCTGAGATTGGGACTCAGGGCTCAAGTTGCTTTTAGGTTTTCAGGAGTTACTGACTGAATGAGAGGTGGGCTTCTTAAACTTAGGTGTGCATCAGAATTACCTGGGAGCTTATTAAAAATTTCTAGGTATCCAACCACAGTGGCTAAAACGAAAAACACTGACAAACCCAAGTGTTGGTGAAGACGTAAAGGAACTGGAGCTCTCAAACAGTGCTGGTGAGAATCTAAAAATGGTGGAACCATTTTGGAGAACAATCTAGCAGTTTCTTATAAACATACACATTTCATATGACCTAGCAATTCCACACAACAACTTTTACATGATTATTATAAGCAGATTTATTCTTAATAAGCCAAAACTCTTTAACAACCCAATGACCATCAAAAAATGAATGGATAGGGACACCTGGGGGCTCAGTCAGTTAAGCATCTGACTTTGGCTCAGGTCATGATCTCACGGTTTGTGAGTTCAAGCCCCATGTCAGGCTCTGTGATGGCAGCACAGAGCCTGGAGCCCGCTTTGGATTCTGCGTCTCATTCTCTCTCTGCCCCTCCCCTACTTCTGCTCTATCTTGCTCTGTCTCTCAAAAATAAATAAACGTAAAAAACAAAATAAAACAAAATAAAAATTAAAAAAAAACAAAAACAAAAAGTGAATGGATAAATAATTGTGGTATGCCACACAATGGAATACTAATTACCAATTAAAAGGAGTGAATCAATGATACAGGCAACAAAATGGGTGAATCTCAAAACATTATGCTGCGAGAAATAAGCCAGGTACAAAATCATACATGATTGATGATAATGTATAATTCCATTCTTATGAAATTCTAGAAAAGGCACTAGTTATGGTAATAAGCAGATCAATGAGTGCCTGGGGCCAGGAGTTTGGTGGGTAGGTGCATAGAATTCAAAGGGCTCGAGAAAATGTTTTTTGGTGATGGAAGCGTTCTATACCTTGATTGTGCTGGTGATTACAGATTGTATGCTTTCATCAAAACTGACAGAACCTTGTACTTAAAATGAGTTTGCTTTATTGTTTGTAAATTATACCTCAATAAAGGTAAGTGATCCAGGCCCCATGACAAAACCCCTAACTCAAATTCTCTGCAAGCTGGGCCCAAGGCATCAGTGTGTTTACCAGGCCCAACAGATGATTCCAATAAGTACTAAGTTTGTGAATTTGGCCACTGTCTTACTGAGCTGGCTGAAAATACCATAGCCATGGCTCCCTTCAGCTATCTCTTCATCAACTTTGGCAGTCTCCAGAAGAGACTTCATTAAACTACAGGGAACCTTCCTTCTAAGTTCACACAAGCCAATCCCCTGCATCTGGGCAATTCTAGGTACAAATCTGCTTCCTGGTTTCTGTCTAGCCTGACTTCATGCAAGAGAGGATTCCAGAGTCTCCTTGAAATGGGCTCTTGAATGGGCCCTCGTTAGGGGACACCTTCAAACCGTGACCCAAAGTCAGGTTTACCCACAGTGAGCAAACAAGCTCCTCCTCCCCCAACACTCCTAAGAGAAGCAAGTAATAATACTTCAGTCAGGTCTGGGTTCCAAAGGCAGTGCAGAGTTTCTGAAGTTAGGGCATCCACACATCCACTCCTCTACGGAAACGGAGACAGCCAGGCATCGTCCATGCTTATGCACAACTGTGCCTGATTTTTAAAAGCCTCAATGGTTTAAAGTTTAGATTTAAAACGTCTAACATTTAGACTGTACAAAGTTACAATTTTTAACTAAAATACATATGCCACTTTGGGAAAGGATGAGTGATTCCATGTCTTTGCTGTTTCTCAGGATGGGTTTAGGAGCTTAGGTGTAATGTGACACATGACACCACCTGTGATAAAATGCTTCTCTATGTCAGTAGCTAGCACTTCCACCTGTCTCATTGTGTAAGCTTAGTACATGTGTGGCATGCTGTCGTTTGGAGAGCAATGCATTATGGGTTAAATTAATACCCCAATACTACTAATAAATTATGGCTAAGGGTCGTAATGGATATCATATTGTCTTTGGTGGTAGAAATTTTACCCTCCTGGAAGCTGACTGCCTTGTCTTGATCACAATTGCTGCTCCTCGGGCACCTGCATTAATATAACAAATCACTGAGAAAATAGAGCTAGTGTCACAGAGCAATTGCTGCATAAAGAACGGCTTGAACAGCTTGAATCTCCCGACAATGTCAAAGAAAATTCAATACCTAAGTCGGACTTTTACAGGATTATTGGGAAGATTATTTTTGTCATTGTTGCTGTCATTTTTGTTAATGTCTTTAAAATTTTTGTTTCAGTTTTAAAGCAGCCCAAACCTATAGAAAAATTCTTGATCTGGGTTTTTTTCAGTAAACCTGGAGTAGAGAAGATCAACATTCCTAAATAATGCGAGACAAAATTACATGTACTACACATGTATTAGAAAAAATGAACGATGGAACAAAATATCCTTATATCACTGCATCTCGGATATATCTAGCGCTAGAACAAAAAGGGAAAGGCATTGGTGCCTCAAGAAAGTAAGTGAAAATATCTGTCAATTCCTAGCAACAGTGTCTAGGACTGGGAATGAGGTTTTTTTCTGGAGAAACAGTGACAGTGACATTTGTAGTGGACATCACAGTAATACTACTTAGCAGTGTCTGTTGTGATAGTATACGCCCCAGAGTTGTGAAGACGCTTGAAAGAATGTACGTGAAGCACTTGCAACAGTTCTCAGGGCACCACAAGTGCTTAATAAAGGGGAATTACCGTCAATGTCTTCTTTTTCAACATCAACCCTGTTTTAGAAATAATGAAACAGGGGGCACCTGGGTGGCTCAGTCAGTTAAGCATTCGACTCTTGGTTTCAGCTCAGCTCAGCTCATGATCTCATGGGTTGTGGGTCTGAGCCCTGTATCGGGCTCTGCAATGACAGCATGGAGCCTGCTTCGGATTCTGTCTCTCTCCCGCTCTCTCTGCCCCTCCCCCACTTGCATGCACGCTCTCTCTCCCTCTCTCAAAATAAATCAGTAAACATTTTTTAAAAAGGGAAATAATGACACTGAGGACAGCAGAGACTCTGCAGCTTGCTCAGGGTCACAAAGTAGGTAAGTGTCACAACAGGATTCTAACTAATGTCTGAGTGGTTCTAAATACATAGTTTTAACTATCTCTAGCACCTTCTTGGATGTAGCTGCATCGGCCAACTGAGAAAATGATTTTCCCCAATGTGGAATCACTCTCCTTGGTCCAGGTAAATGACTAAAACTTTGGAAACAACTCAGAGGAGAGGTCTATACTTCCCTATTGCTGCCTCTCTAGTTAGGGGATCTGAGCTGACTGAAGGAGGCTCACAGGCTGACAGGCACATGGGGGAGGGGCAGGACCATGCCAGGCTAAGGGGTGGCTGGCTCCTGCATCTTCTCCAAGCTTCCTGTTCTAAATCAGAGGTAGCTTTCACAGGTGTGCAGAGCACATTACCATCTGTGTTGCTGAATTTGTCCTATAGATCTAGTGACATGCTCAAATTTTTTAAGGACTTGTTTCACAGTTTCTCCCAAGAAAACACATAAGGTGTCTAAAGTCAAGTATAGTTACTGTTCTCTTTTCATAAGGAAAAACATTTCCGCCCTGAGTGATGAAAATCACTTAGTTCGTCTCCAGTTGAGGACACAAATACATCTGTGCTGAAAAAGTATTGCAGAAACCAGAAACTGAAAATGTTCATGGGCAGCACTGAGATGGGTTCTGTTGCTAGGATGTCTATTGATGCATGAATAGATAAAGACTCTAGAAAATCTTATTAATAAAGTTTATGTGTCTTTGGTTGACTGGCCAACTATGGCTGCCTTCGAAATCATTAAACTTCAGACCAGGCTTAAGATTTATTAAGAGATCTTGCTGCCTGATAATCTGTGTAGGGCTATTCTTATAACAGTTGCTGCTATCGTGTTCAGCCACTGGGTCCATTTCCAGCAACCAATGTTTTGAGAGAAACTGAAATCAAGTTTAGTACAATTCAACCACAACAAGAATGTAATAGGAATTAAAATAGAAAACTCCAGATCCCAACGACTTCCTCCTAGACCATTTAGATCATTGACATTATAGAAGAATTGCCTTTGGAACACAGGAACACAGGGAAGAACATTTTTGTTCTATGTGAAAGCACTGTTGATTCTTCATCGCTGTCATCGTCATCCCAGCTAATATTTTTGATCACTTGCCACACATGAGGCACTGTGTTTAAGCACTTTATATCTCATTTAGTCCTACCAAAACTCTATAAAATAAATGCAACTATTGTCTTCCATTTTACAGTGAAGCTCCTGAGGTTTAAAGCAAGTAACCTGCCTACTTTTATGTAGTTAGCAACTGGCAAAGCTGATAATCAACTCAAGTCATCTGTTTCAGAGCCCACGAGCTCACTGTAATGGCAGACATTATACTCCATACTTTTCATGAATTCAGTTCTGACAAAAGTCCAATGAGCTAAGTACCAGCATGTATTGGGCACAAACTTTGTGCAGTTACCCAATTCCTTTGACCACCTGCTTCTTTCCAAAGGCATATCTCAGACTACTACTGTTGGTACCTTTGCTGGTACCCTTGCTTAGTGCTCCTGGTAGACTGGAGTCCACATCACGCATGCTGAGCCTTACCTTCTCTTATTCCCTTCTACTTCCACATGGGGATAAAACGTCACACTGCAGACCACTGGATTTGGATTCCCTCACCAAGGGGCTGGATAATGCAACGCTGAAGTTGGGGAGAAGCTGTTGTCAATGAGGTAAACCTTGACCAACAGAAGACATGAAATAGGAAGGAACTGAATGAATAGGTCCCCCTCCTTTCTCCTCTCCATGAGTGGCTCTGAGACATGGTTTCTGATCATAAACTCTGTGGTGAATATTCCTGTTGAACAACTTGTAAAGTGGTGGCCAGCATAGCGGCACATTGCAGCACAGTTTCTTACCTTTGCCTTTCTTGCCTCATTTCCATTTTTCCTTTTACCTGCATGGCTCTGGGTTTGTGCTTTTCAAATAAAACTTCAGCACTTTAATCTTTGCCTTGGGTTCTGCATTCTAGAGGTCTAGGGCTAAAGGCAGAGTATTATTCCAATTCTGTATCTACAAAAACTGGGTTTCAGAGAAGTTAAGTGACTTGCCCGAGGTAATACAGACACTAAGTCAGAACCAGTATTTAAACCCAGTACCAGCAAATGCAGAAGTCTAGTGTTGAGGGAAATTAACCTGACCAGACACCAGGTAGTTTTACTGTTCCAAGCACACAAGAGTCCAGTAAGGTGATAAGGTGATATGACATTTACATATATTCACGCAGCCCTGAATCACACATATGCACAAGGACAACACCACCATACACTCACACACACATACGCACACATATGCACATACACACACACACGCACACACACACACACACACACACACACCCTCAAACAGCAAATTCAAGTTGGAAGGACAGTACTCCTTATTTTATTTCACTCAAAACTTTTTAATTGCTCTTAATGTTAACTATAAATTTTTTATGATACATTTCTAGTTTTATTAAGTATTTGTTGGGGATCATCAATATGCAATCTACTGGGCAAGCCACTTGATAGTTTTCTGAATATGATGACACTTACATTTAAACTGGACAGAGGAGAGCCCACAGACTGATTAGACTTGAGCTTGCCCTACCCTTGGAGCTCCAAATAACTAGACAGGGGTCTTTCTCAAGAGTATCTAGAGTACCCACCCTCAACCTTAATTGAGACACACAAGAGTGTCTACTATTATCTCTAGGTATCCTAGGAGACCTAGAACATTCTCTCAAAAAAATGTCTAAGAAAATTAACCTCAATGTATTTATTTATTTAAGAAACAAATCAATGTCATCCATCACTTTTAGTTACAAGAGGAATCAGATAAAATCAAACCAAATAAAATGGTATGCCTAAATCTCAAAATGGTGGGGGTTATGCCTTTAAAGCATTTAGGAAGTCACCAAAATTATGTATCTGGCCAGTGAATATAAAAATTGATTAAACCAGTTCCTTGGGGAA
The DNA here is from genome assembly GCF_024362965.1 of Panthera pardus. Taxonomy (NCBI): domain Eukaryota; kingdom Metazoa; phylum Chordata; class Mammalia; order Carnivora; family Felidae; genus Panthera; species Panthera pardus. Next base: position 95,378,510 of record NW_026526810.1, on the reverse strand, counting down.
ACTTATTAGAACGAACACTCAAGGACTGGGCTTCAAAAGGTCAGTTCTCTGAGGATACAAAAAGGTGCCTGTGTTACCTTCCATTATCAAAGCCTTTTGAAATATTGTGAAACAGGGAGCATGAGCTTACCTTTAAATAAGGTGACTGGATGAAATGAAGGAAGGGCCAAACCACTCCTCAGGAAAAAGAAGAAATCCTCCCATGCTTCTCATCCCTCCTCCCTTCATCCAGAGGCAGTAGGATGTGCCCATCTACTTTAAACCTCTGGAGATAGGTCTAAGTACCAAAAGGTGTTACTCTCAAGGTATTACAAATGGCATATTAAAGACTTCTTTTTTAACTTTGCTTCAGCTTTTACTACTGAGAAAGTCATCTTTATAAACATCCCTTTTCATATTTTTATCTTCTTCTCTCTAGGAGAGTCAAAGCAGAATTCCTGTAGTACTCCCCTTATAAATGGAACAGTCAAGGCTCAGGATTATCTCAATATGTCTCCTCTAAACTAGTGTCTTAGTTTGGATTCCTCCCAAAAGAGGTCCTGAGACAGATTTGAGTACTTTACAAGTAATTTATTTGGGTGGTGACCCTTGGGAGTAGAACTGAGGAGTGAGAATGTGAAATAGGAGGGGCAGAAAGCCAGTAACTTGTGCATCCATGAGGACGTTAGGACTGTGGGCACCTGAGGCACAACTCCCCTGGGGACCTTCTGAGAAATCATGTGGAACACACATCAGAACCACCCCACTGGAGGACACAGAGACTGGGCGTTGTCTACCAACTCCCATCCCCCATTGGTGGAGGGTTGCTCCCTCAGCACAAGCTCCCTTGCACTTCCAGTTTACACCAATGTACTCATAGAGGGTGGGGAGGAAGCAGGAGAATGGAGGGAGGCTGTTGGTGTGCTGGAGACAGTTTTCCCCTTCAGCTGCAGGAGGACTCAAGCTGGCTGGGGGGTATGGGACAGGGCAACTACTTATCACTTCTTCTGCTGCCGTCTTCTAAGATATGCTTCAGAAGTTTTTGACCAATTGCTGGTTTATAAGCAAGGAAGTGATAGGGTCAAAGCAGTGGTTTAGGAAGAATTATTCAGCTATACATACAGATGAGTCAAAGCAGGAAAAGATGGGAAGGTGAAGGCCTGTTTAGAGTTCATTGCAATGGTGCTTATGTAGTACGAACTCACAAAGTCTATATTAGAGATATTAATGGAAATGAAAAGAAAATGCACATTGGACGGAATGTGGAAATGAAGTGGTTGGGGGAAGGCAAAGAAGGATGAGTTAAGTAAGAAAGTGTTGGCAGTCACTCTGAAGATTGAGTCTGGAAGACTGGGGGATGGTGCCCTTAGAAGTAAGAAGGCTGGAGGAAGGACCCCTGACTGGGAGGTCCGGGGCAGGATGTGAAGTAGAGCAGGAAATAAATTGTTGTAGATGTCTTGTTCGTGATGCTGGAGAGACAGGCAGGTGGAAACATTCAAAGAGCAGTTGAAAATTTAGGGCAGGGTCAAAGAAGAGAAGCTCAACAGAGTGAGTAGAGCCCACTTCCTAGGGGAATGAGTGGATGACATCAATGCCATTTACCTATCAAAACAACAGAGCAGTGGAGAAAAAAACCCAGACCTCTTGTCTCTTCCACTGGCTGGTGAGTGACCTTTGGCCTCGGCCCTCTCATTCACACACTGGAGATACTAACAATAAAAGTAGCACTGACCGTGGGCATCCAGTCCACACAGCTGGCTCTCTTGTCTTACACATCCTATAACAGGATGTGGCTTTCTGATCAATCATTCTGAGTTACATTAATGCCTAGATATGATTTTGTACCATCAGCTACCTGGCCCAAGTATGCCTCAGTATCTCCATGGGACATGCCCAGGCCTGTATTAACCCCCATTTTTAATTCCATACATATAAATTATACAAAACATACTTCACATATTATCTTAACATTGATAATTTTCCACCCCAGACACTTCTCATTGCTTACTACCCCTGCCTCAGGGTAAAAACCTTTGAAAAGAACTTTATTCTCCCACTTAGCCAAATTTCTACTGAATTTACTTTGGAACCACATTTTAGTTTTCTAAATATTCTATTCTTCAGTTCTCTCTTAAAATCCTCAGAGTGCATGTCTTATCCATTGTTTTCGCCCATAAGGACAATGAATATCCATTGTCCCCTTTATCATTAAGACAGAGTGTCTATTTGACAGTCCTTTCTCACATTAGAATTTGAAACCAAGAGATAAGTTATTTGGACAGAAACATTTCCCTCTGCTGCATAGCAATGGGCTAGTATCCAAGCAGGGCCTAAGGGCACATCTCTAAAAGGCCAATGGCAAACAACTGGCTTTGTATAAGTAACTCAACCTGAAATGACATCCAATAATTCTAGGCCTGATCCTGTACTCTGCCAGTGCAGACAGCACTCCTACCGCTATTTCCCATTATGAAGCACTCTTGACAGGAAGTACACTTTTATTTTAAAAATTACGTTTGTGTGTACGTGTATGTGTGTATGTAGAGGTTTGAGTGTGCTGCACTGTCCCACACAAGCTGGCATTAACTCTTGTTGGTTCATAAGTATTGCTTTTAATAAATCATTATTACTGTATTTATATATGTACAGCATCTGAGCCAAACTATATTTCTTAGAAGATAAGAGATACCTACTTATATAAAGCAGTATCATTATATACTTACCATCGTAAGTAATCCCATGAGTGTGTATTAATAACTTCACATTATAACTGAAGAGAGTTAAGTAAAATGCCCAATGCTATAAATTAGCAAAGGTGTGCAGGGAGTTTGAATTTGAGTATTCCTGGGCAGGGTCTCTTTCTATCCTGATTATCATTAGGGATTTGCAAATATTTTCTAAATGGGTGAATGAGTTAATATGTCATACTGGACCAATTTATAGCCACAATAATAAGGCCAATGCCTCAGACATTGCAAATGTCCCCTAGATGTAGACAGTTGACAATGATATAGAATCAAGAGTTGTCTTTAAAAAATGTAGCAGAGTAGATAGACTATGGTACATCCAAACAATGAAATATTATATAGTTCTAAAAAAAGAAAAGAGCTGTTAAGCTATGAAAAGACATGGAGGAAACTTTAATGCATATTCCTAAACAAAAGAAGCCAATCTGAAAAAGCTACATACTGTATGATTCCAAATATGCGACATTCCGGTAAGGGCTAAACTGTGAAAACAGTAAAAAGATCAGTGGTTATGGTGAGGTGTGGAGGAAGGGATGAATAGGCAGGACACAGAAGATTTTTAGGGCAGTGAAAACATTCTGGATAATACTATAATGATGGACACATGTCATTATAAATTTGTCCAAACACATAGAATATACAACACGAAGAGCGAACCCCAAGTAAATAATGTACTTTGGGTGATGATGATATCCACATAGGTTCATCAACTCTAACAAATTACCACTATGGTGAAGGATGCTAGTAATGGGACAGGCTATGCACATGCAGCGACTGTAGTATACAGGAAATATCTGTAACTTCCTCTCAATTTTGCTGTGAACCTAAAATTACTCTAAAAACAAAAAGCTTTTTTAAAAGTATAGCTGAAAACGATAAACTTTTAGCTGAAGCAATATTATGGAAAGCCTGGATTTCCATTACAAGAGCTAAGCTTTTGTGGGATAGTAGGTTTCTTTTTTTCTTTTCCTTTTCTTTTTTTCTCCCCCCCCCACTTTTTTTTGAGGAGTACAAATTAATTCAGTAGATTAAGTAGGAAATAGTACAATACATGCAGAGAGGGAAGACCAAGTACAAAAACAAAAAACAAAAATAAAATATAGCAGAATGTGACCGTATGGAAAGAGCTAGACATTTCCTCTTTGTCTTTGGCACAACACGAAAGAAGGGCTCAAGTTATACTTATTCATATATATATATTTTAATTTTATCTCTTTTTTTTTTTAACCATACCCATCATCTATTTGTTTATTTGCCCAATCCCAGTATATGTGTTTAGTGGTGTCAGAATTGTTAACCTGTGCTCCCATGGGAAACAACTTAATTCACTACAGTACAGTGCTTCTGTACAGTTCCTTTAGTCCTTCGTCTTACAGTCTCTACTCGTTTGCTTAATTATTTGGGTAAAATTTCCCCCACTCCTCTCAATGATAATTATATCTGTTATGCAGATTTTTAAAAAATAAATTTATACCCCCTTCATCTATTGAAAAAATTTTTAAATTAAGTCTTTTAAAAAAAAGTGACACCAAGGAACAAAATCCACGAAGTTGAACAAATAGACCAAGGTGCTCTACGCATGCAGAATACCTGTGCTGTGCTCTGGTCATCTTTGTAACTGCCATTATAAATGGTTGACCACCACCATTTCTCAAGTCAAAATCTGAACTCACATAGGCCACACTTACCAGGAACTAGCCAAAAGATGTATAGATCAGCTTGGCTCTGGACCATTAATTTCACATATTAGGATCTTCAGAGGACTCATCTGATTAGGGCATGGTGCTAGGTCCTAGGGTTGGGTTCCAACCTTCCCATCCATAGTCTGGGTTCTAGACAATATACCTACAATATCCAGGATACCTTGCTGCTGTTTTTCTTCCCTGGGATTTAACTGATGGCCCAATAAGCTAATACCCACACTCCATATTCCCTGACATTATAAAGCTGCAGAAGCAGCATATCACTGGTATTTGGCTAGTGGCTATTGATGTCTGTTACCCAAATGCATGCCAACATTTCTCCATAGTTAAATTAAATAGCTATAAGGAATGAAAGTCCATTCATGTTTGGCTCTCCCTTGCCTGTTTTTAAATAGTTACCTCTTCTTTAACTCATCTCTCCTTCTACCAAGTGAATTTTTCTATTAGAGGTTATCTCTTGAGTTCACTGTCGAGTCCATTTTAATTCTTGCATTCCCTTATGAGATATTCATTCGAAATGAATTGCTATCCTGTCAGTTACATAGCTCTGCTTCTGGCATGGGAATTCTATTTCTTTAATGGCTTTATTCCTCTAAACATATTCTTTGTAGAGGTCTCCATTATCCCGCAGTCCTTAGAGGGAACCACTGGCAATCGCAGAATAGGGCTCTTTGCTGCCTAGAGGCTTGAGAAACAAATCCGAAATATTTTAAAACTAAAAGAGTTCCTGAACTGATGTGTGTCCTAGATTGACTGTTACTGGGCACTGAGTACCAAACACAACACAGAATGGCAATTATTCTTCCCGGCAGTCCGGGTGCCAAATGAATTTTTTCTGCACTTAAAAATGGACAGAGATTTTCAGTAACTGAATGAAACAATGTACAATAATTTAAAATATTGTTCGTTCAGAGAGAGATTAGGCTTTAATTAAATGGCATCACTTAATATACTGTCCAGCAGATATTATAATTGGTTTCTTTAGCAGAGAACATGGTAATATCTAAGCTTTACTGAAGTGATAATGGTACTAATTTAGCCCAGTGGATACATAAACAGCTTGGCTGCTTCTGACACCCCCGGTGCACAAGAAGTAGGCTTTGATCATGACATCTGCACAACTCTTAATCAGTCATTTCTTTCTGAAATAAAAGTATTAATCACCCAGACTAAACAAACCCTGTTTACATTAAACACGCATGATATCTGGGACTTTCAGGGATATTAAGCTGTTCATTTCTATGGATACAAAAAGGTAGGGTTCTCTTCAAAGCAGCAATGAAATTATATTTCATTTGAGCTGGGAAAATGGCATTTATTATTTTTAAAACCTGGTATAAATGCAAACCAGCACTCCCCAGTTCGTTCAGAGAGGGCAGACAATTTTCTGGCACAACAACAGTTGTGTATTTTAACTCCTATCTTCTGTTGGTCATTTACAAGGACGTTTTCATTTCCAGGCTTGGCTCCTGTTTCCTCATGGCTCATTCTCGAAATGTGATACAATAAGGTCCTATTCTCTTCAAGCCATTCTGCTTGATAATTCTGAACAAAGCCAGAAAGGGATGGGGGTGGGGTGGGGGGAAATTTCACTGAATCTAAAAGAGAGAAAAAAAATTGCCTTCTAAGGTCTAATGCTCCCAGACAAATTAAAAAGTAACCAGAGATTAGATTAAATTCCTTTGCTAAATTCTTTGTTTTCAAAAATATATACGCTGCACCTAGGGATGGAAAACTTTCATTTCCCTGTTTGCAAATGGCTGTCAACATGTTTATTTTGGAAAAGAATGGAAACATTGATTATAGCAAAGAGCTAGCTGGGTCACAATGTCAGCAAAACAGGCTGGCTCTATCACTGGGTGGGGAAACAGAATTGGCAATCACAGGATAGGGTTCTGGGGTATAACTCCACCTTTACAGACTTTCCAGTGGATTATCAGGGGCCCAGTACAGCACTTCAGAACTCCTCCCTGCCCCCTTAGAACTCAGGGAGGGTGTTCCTGGGTTTGTCCTCAGAAGATGAAAAATGTAACTGGGGACATGGGAATAACTTGTAAACGGCATTCTGGAAACTCTAAAATCAGGATTCTCCCCACAAGCTCAAGGGGCGCTGGCAACCTGGGGAAAAGAATCCTGAGTTGAACAAAGGCTGCTCAGAGTCTGCTTGGGTCTCACGGTTAAAGGACAAACCTCACGCCAACACAACTGCATATCCAAACACAACTCTCAGAGACTAACACAGCCACTGGAGACCATCAGGACTCCCGTCATGCTTGGGTTTTCTTCCTTTCAAAGCAAGCCACACTCACTGGACAGAACAACCACGACAGAGCAACTGTGCTCTGGACGATTACAGACTCTACTTGCTTCCCTGTAAATTATTCTTTAAACCAGGGCCATCTACACAGCTGCACCCAAAGCACCATTCTGGTGCCAAATCCAGTCACCTGTTTTTAGTCATCGCCCTTCTTGACCTTTTGGGGGCAATCCAAATGGTTAAATACTGCCTCCATGGATGCTCCCCACACTAGCTGCAACAATCTTAGGTAAGAACTCTCCTCCTTTCTCTCTGACTGCTAGAGTAATCATTCTAGAATGTGGATATGCTCAAGTTTTCCCCCATTTGTCTTAAATAAGGGATAAAGAGCAAACTAACAGCCAGGCATATAAAAATCTTCAAAGACAGCCTCAAACATTCTGACTTTTCTTCCCTTGTTTCCTGAAACCTCACAGATAATTTTCTATCTGTTCACTCTCTTTTTCCCTCCCCCACTTAGACCTCTCCCTTGTCTCTCTCTCTCTGATACACACACACACACACACACACACACACACACACACGCACACACACAATTTCTTGTCACTGTCTTAGCATTCTTTGCTTCTCAAGTCTCTGTGTCTTTGCCCATTTGCTTTCCTTTTCTCCTTGTCTTCCTTCTTCACCCAGAAGTTAGATGGGCCTAACTCATCTCTCAAAAGCCTTCCTGGCTCACTAGACTAAAAATGTCATGACAGCAAAGACTTCTCTTGTCTTGCTCATCAGAGGTTCCTAGCATGGAACCAGGCACATTGCAGGCATGCACTGTATGTTTGCTGCAATGAGTTAAATCAATGTTCCCAAATATTTAGTCACACTGTCCTTCATGTTCCCACTGCACTTTCTACCTATCTTACACATCATCATTTTTATTTGATGCCTTAATGATCCGGATGGGAATCACCCCCACCAAAAACGTCTTTTCCAGGTCAGGAACCTTTTCTTAGCTGTTTGCTTGGCACATAGTAGGCGCCCAAGAACTTTTTGTTGGATGAGGGAAGACAGAATGGAAAGTGGCTCTGTGTACATCAAGAGGCAGATTTTCATCAGAACACCTATGCTCTCCCCTTTCTCAGGGTGGCCTTTCCATAACTTTACCAGCCCCAAAAGGGAGTGCTTTAAATTCTGTCTCCTGGATTCTTGCTGTGACCCAATAGTCACAAAACAGGATTGATTTGGCACTTCACCCACAGCCTGCCTGAGGGATAAAGGAGCCTGTTCTAATCTAATAAAGGGCTGCTTCATGAGGCTTCATTTGCCCAGATTCTCTGCATTCTCCTGCCTACTCCCTTAGACACCCACCAGGAAATAACAGCAGCCTCCCAAGCCTGCAAGATAAACCCACTGGGATTACAGCCATTCCCCACAACTGAGCAAACTGCCTCTCGCAATGCCCATACATTTTGCATTAAACACAGTGTATCAAATTAAAAATAAAACTCAAGTTGTTTGGTTAATGGTTTTCCCAGGCCTGAGGTTGTGACCAGACTGCTGATCAGTCTCTTCAAGAATGCCGGCTGGTTTTGCTGCTTGCCACAGACACTGTTTAGCTATTATGTGGCACACGAAACTCTTTTATTCATTCTTAAACCTAACGTCCAATTAACTGAGAAAGGGGACTCATTAAATAATTTAAACTAGATCCAAATTAAAGGGCAGTTTTCTCCATCGTACTTGCAAAGAAGTTCAATTTGGCTGAAGGATGTAATCATTTTAAGCCCATGTTGGTTTGGGACAGTCTCTAATAGGGTAATCTTGAATCCGCTCCATTTACATCTTCTTTTCATAGGTAGCATAGAGAAATCTTGCCTGTCACCCCCATAGACAACATTTTCTCCTTGACAATGTGTTTAAGCTCAATTCTTTGAAAAATTGTGTGAAAGAGTTTTGGTCATAATTACATGTTCAGCTTTTACTTGAGAGGACCTGTTAGACTAGATGATGAGTCATATTCGCTGCCAAGATGCTAGAAAAAATCCTGAATACCATCTGGAAAGCCGGTCGGTTGTAGACATCATTCATGTCAGTTTATTCTTAGCAGAGCTGGGAATAGAACTCAGAACATTTGACTTCTGTTCCAGTCCTTTCCACCTCACTGCTTACTACCATGCCAGGAAGACCCACAGTGCAGAGCCAGGTCATAGGGAAAGAAGTTCAGGGGATTCTGGTTCATTCGCCAGGTGTCCACAGAACACCTTGTGCTGTGGAATGCAAGAGGACCAGGTAGATCTCCTGTTCCTGAACACTGGTTTCTCTAAGTTTGCCTGCAGTTCTTAATGTCAATAAAAAACAAGCAAAGGTTACAGAAACCCTGCAAGTATTTCCTTCAAGTCCAGGGCTTGGCTCAGTCTGCCAGGGCTTCTAGAATAACTCCTACCCTGAACATTCCACTATTCCTTTCTTCAAAACGGTGGGTCCAAAGCAAAGTGCATGAAAACTGTGCCTTCAGTGGGTCTTCCTCAAATGACCAGCTGCAAAACACTCAGCTCCATGGGCCAAGGAGCTGCTCTTACAGGCAGCCCTTCTTCTGCATGCCCTTTCCTAGAGTGGCCTTCTGGGCCTTGAATTGTGTTTTTCAGTCTCTTCAGTCATGGTAATATTGAGAATTAATAATAATAGCTATCATTATTTGCATCAAAGCACTTATTTCCAGTTGTCCTCTTGGTAATGAGCAGATTATTAGCCCAGCCCTTGTCTCCCTTCACAGTAAATACAGGGAGACAGCATCAGCCAAGGCCTTCAGGCAATCCAGCTCCATCTTTGTGATGCTCCTGCTGCTCCCAGGGCTGCTTTTCCACTGCTCTTCCTCACAGGAGTCGCTGGCAGTGTCTTTTGGCAGCTGCTCCTGGTGGGGGATCTCCCGTCAACCTCAGTACCTCCTACCTGTCTTATCCCCCACCCCTGTTTGTCACATGGCAATTTCCACCTGCCCCAGTCCATGGCTTCTCTTGCCTCCTGAAACAGGTCTATACCTTCCTAGGAGCCTGAAAACTTCATTTATAGTCTCAGCACCACCTTTAGGGAATGGCTTCTTAGAGGGTCCACTCAGAGCCTTCTAAAAGTAGCTACAAAGATGAATAGTCCTTTAACAAACATTAAGAGGGGGGAAAACCCATAACATCATTTATAAAGAGGTGTAGGGCTACACAGCATCTCTGCATGCATTGCTAATTTTCATTTTCACAAAAGTCATATGGCTTAGGCAGTATTATTTTATACATGAAGATCTTGGCAAAAAGCCCCAAATACTTCTTGTGTTCCTCTTCTCTCACTTTCACTACTGGAAGGCATAAGGAAACCTAATTACTCTGCTCTTGTCACTTCTGTGCCCATCTATGATTCCTCATTGCCTGCAGAATAAAATCCTAATACCTTCACTTAGGGCACAGGCCATATTCAATATGATTATGGTCTTCTTATCCCATTTTGCCTCCTACTCCCCTTTTATGTGCATGCTATGATCCACAGGAATGAATCACTGTGTGCCTCATACTCGCCCATCTATAAGGGACACCATGATGTTATGAGAAAAACATTAGATTTGAATACAGACTGATTTTTTCCTGATCTCCAGCTCTACCATTAACCGGCTACTTGACCTTAAGAAAGTTACCTAAGCCCTTTGTGCCACAGTTTTAAAAATAAATTTATTCATTGAAATATATTTACTAGTGAACAAACAGACATGGCCCCTGCTGTTCTGGAGCTCACACCCTCTGGGTTATAATCGAGGGATAAGAGATGCAAACTTAATCTTGATGCTAATCAAGCAACTGAGCATGGACAGTCAAAGGCAAGTGCAGAATAGGGACCAGAAAAAATATGGAATGGAATGACTGGAGGATAGACGTGGGATGGGAGAATGGTCCAAGATCAGGCTGAGGAAGGAAGCAGAGGCCAGATCCAGAAGGCTCTTTAAGCTTTGCTGAAAAAAATCCTTTATTCTAAGGGAAATGAAAAGTATTCAGAGTTTTAATCAGGGCAAGAATATAACCAGATCTACAGGCTACAGTGATCTCTCTGGCTATTTTTTTTTTAATTTTTTTTTAACTTTTTATTTATTTTTGAGACAGAGAGAGACAGAGCATGAACGGGGGAGGGGCAGAGAGAGAGGGAGACACAGAATCGGAAGCAGGCCCCAGGCTCTGGGCCATCAGCCCAGAGCCCGACGCGGGGCTCGAACCCACGGACCCACAGACCGTGAGGTCGTGACCTGAGCCGAAGTCGGATGCTCAACTGACTGAGCCACCCAGGCGCCCCGATCTCTCTGGCTATTGTATGGAGAATAGATTGAATGAGGATGGGGTGGGAGGGCAAGACTGGAAGCCACAAGAACCACTAGTAGGAGGTGGTTGCAATGGTGAATGAGAGATGGTAATGGCCTGGACCAAAGCAGTGGCAGTGAGGGCTCAGCAAAGTGGGTGGATTCCAGAGATGTTTAGAGGGTGGAATTCATAGGGCTCTATGAGGCTGAAGGGTAGAGGGGAAGCCTGGGTGGCTCAGTCAATTAAGCATCTGACTCTTGATTTGGACTCAGGTCATGAGCTCATGGTTGTAGGATAGAGCCCCACATAGGGCTCTGTGCTGAACATGGGGCCTGTTGGGGATTCCCTCTCTCTCTGACCCTCCCCCGCCTCTCTCTTGTTCTCTCTCTCTCTCAAAATAAATAAATAAACTATAAAAAAAAAGAATTATAAGCAGGAGTCAGGCCTGTGCAACAGAAATGGATTGTGATGTCACTTGCCTCAAGAGACATACAGGAAGTAAGGGAGCAGGGTAGAGGAGAGAGAAGTGTTGAGTTCAGATTAAAAATGTTGTGTCTTACGTGCTTGTAGAACAAATAGTACCAACCAATAGAGTTCTTATAAGAAGTAAATGAAGTGATATATGCAATATTCCTTGTACCTAGAGAATGCACTGTTATAAATTCAATGTTTGTGTTCTCTGCAGATTCATATTTAAAACGCTAGCACCTAATACAATGGTATTTGGAGGCAGGCCTTCAGGAGATGATTAGGTTTAGATTAGGTCAGGAGAGTGTTGTTCTCATGAGAGGATGAATATCCTTGTAAGAAGAGGGAGAGATACCAGAGTTCATTTCTTCTCTCTCTGTCTCTCTCTGTCTCTGTCTGTCTCTCTCTCTACACTGAGGAAATGCTACATGAGCACATAGCAAGAAGGCATCTATCTATAAGCCAGGAAGAGTCTCACCAAGTTCAGAATTTGCTAGCACCATGATCTTGGACTTCCCAGCCTCCAGAATTATGAGAAATAAATGCCCATTGTTTAAACTGTCCTGCTGATGGTACTTTGTTACAGCAGTCTGAGCTGACCATGACACTCACTAAAGTGTAGTTTTATTTTCTATTTCTCAGACCACTTCCCTTGCTTGGAATGCCCTCTCCTTCACTTCTACAAGTTCAGGCCTAACCCATATTGCAAAGCCTATTTCAAAAGTCACCTTCTCCCTGAAGCCTTCTCTGATCTTCCTAGGTAGAGGATTTCCATGCTTGGAACTCCCAGAGCACACACACTTTCTACCTTGAGCTGTGGTTATGTACACAAGTATCACATTGTTTGCATAGCTATGGACATTTCATTAATGAGAGGACCCATGCCTGATTGACCTCTGACCCTCAAATTAGTACCTAGTAAAAAATAATTATTTACCTAATAATAAACAACAAAGAAATTATTTAATTTATATAGCATACTATATATAGCATATATTATAATAAAATTACAACAGTATTAATATAATAATCCAGGGAGCCAGTGCATTCATTACCCAATGAATGTACACATTTTGCCAGGCCATTTCTCTCCTGAAGGCAGCAAAGAGAGATTGGGAAAAGAGCACAGGTTTCTGAATAAAACAGACTTGAAAAAATAGCTCTTTCGCTTCTTTATTGTGTGATTTTAAATAAGTTACTTAAGGGGCACCTGGGTGGCTCAGTCGGTTAAGCGGCCGACTTCGGCTCAGGTCATGATCTCGCGGTCCGTGAGTTCAAGCCCCGCGTCGGGCTCTGTGCTGACAGCTCAGAGCCTGGAGCCTGTTTCAGATTCTCTGTCTCCCTCTCTCTGACCCTCCCCTGTTCATGCTCTCTCTCTCCCTGTCTCAAAAATAAATAAAATGTTAAAAAAAATTTTTTTTAAATAAAAATAAATAAATAAATAAATAAATAAATAAATAAGTTACTTAATATCTCTGAACCGCAGTTTCTCACTCTGGGAAATGGTAACAAAAAAACAAAAACATAAACAAAAAAACCCTGACACTTGACATAATCATTAAAACAGACTAAATCCTGGTATAGTATCTGGCACTTGATCAATAAATTCTGGCTCCTCCCCATTCCCACTCTTGGCATTCACTCAAGATCAAGGAGGAATGGAGAACCAGACAACAGCAAGAAGACAGTATTTATATATCCTAATTTTTTCAGACACCATATCCATTTGGTATTCTCATTTATAATATAAATTTCCAGTATGCCTACTGCTGTTCCTGACGCTGTAAAGTTTCAAACTATGGTCTGTTTTCATGTCTCATTACAGTAGATGCCTTGCTTCCTACCACTCTGCCCTCTCTGCAAATCTGTATAATACAAACAGTAAACAAGAGCTTTTGCTTTGATCAGAGTCAGACAGATATCACTGATAAAAAGCTGAACTTCCCATTGTCTGAAAATCTTATGAGAAGAGAGATAATGAAGTAGAAAACAGGAAAAATACTGACTGAACACAACCACAGAAGTCAGAATGCCACCCTACCTAATCAGGACTTAAAAGAAACGGCAAAATGTTTAAAATCAGAAGTTTAAAGATGCAAAGACTCAGAGATGAAGAGTAATTTTTGACAACTTTTACATTTGAGGATAAAAGGGTTCAGCTTCTTGTCATTAATATCCAATATTTCTTTATATTTTTTAGGATCAATCACATAATTAAAAACATATCTGGTAACAGATGATAGCAGAAAAGCACTGTTTAATATTATACTGTGTTAAGAGGTGCTAAAAAAAAAAAGCTCAAAATAAAAACAAGAATTATGGCCATGAAAGAAAACCAGACACATCATTTATGAGTTTCCCTGTGTGTGCTCTGAAAAAACAAGATAATTCATTTTCCATGTAAAACTTCCTTGAGATTGAGAAGAAAGTTACTTCCAGTATTTTCTGAATCTTCTCTAGGTAATCAATCAAAGAATAGAATTTAGAACTAGGCAGCTCCCTCCCCAGTAGGCCAACTTCCATCTGTATATGCTCTTGTCAAAATAAATCCAATAGCAAACCAGAAGGCAAAATCATAGGCATTCTTACAAGGGAGCAGGGTGAAATCCTGTGCACTGAGGTCTGAGGCTCAGCTCTGCCCTTACTGTGTGAAATGGAGAGAATATGATCTCTTCTCTACCTGTGTGCATTACACAAACTAATATATGTCCCAGAATTCCTCTCACACAAATGATGGCTTTCATAGAGAGAGCTGAACTTTAAAATTGCTGAAATGATTAGGAAACCCTACCTGAAAAGAAAAGCCCTAGCATCTGTCTTTAGTCCCAGGTCATCCCATTCCAGGTTCACCCCTCTGTCTGCTCCCCTTTAAGTCCCCAGCATGCTCTGCGGCTGAGCCCACATGGGTCATGACTCTTGGCAGTATATTTTCTGAAGAAGGTCCAGAGTTTTAATGCTGTTACTTTCTTCTCGGGCAACCTTAGAACAGTATTATAATGACATAGTGCTCTTCAGCTCTCTTTCCTAGTTGATGTTTTCCTTTGGGATTTTTATGGTCTTAGCATTGTCTATGTCCATCTCACCTACCATGCATCCATTAATGCTAGTTAATAATGATAACAATTTTAAAACTCACATCTGTTCCTAGGGTTAAGATTAATTTTCAAGAATCGGGGAAAAAAGGTATTTGAGCTTCTATTAGCAATCATCTTTCATACTCTCAGTGGGTGGCAAAGGTGGTTTAGGGAGCTATTAGGGAGGGGGGAGCTCCTCTCACTATGTCTGTCTTACCTCCAGGGTTCTGAGAAAAGAAGCTGGAGGATCAGTCCTATCTAGGGTACAACTCCCAGTAGTAGAAAGCTCACTGGGGCTCAGGCTTGCAAGCACTATGTGGGCAAAGGAAGAGTGAGCTGAGCAAGTGAGCACCTCTACCTTGGATATTGTCATTGTGGGAGGCCAACTGAACCCATGGACTCTTGGACAGCCATTCCTGTTACTAAATTAATTTTGAATCCAACGACAGTTTATCAGTTTACATACATCTTTAAGTGTGGCTAGGAAATAAGAACTCGAATTTTCTCAACAAGAAGGAATCACAGGTTGGGAAAGGAGTACCAGAGGATACATGGCCCGATTGTCTGCCTTTCTCTTCCTGGATGATTAACATCTACCCTGTAGTTAGAGATTGAGACAGCAGAAGATTTTGCAGGAATCCAGCTCCATCAAAGTCCTTTATTCAACAACTGTTTATTGATTACCCACTATGAGCTCACAAAATAACAAATAAATGTTACTTCTATCATCTGTCTAAAATTTTTCATGAAAGAACTTCAATTTCTTGCTATCTTTTCTACATTAACATAATAGAATTTCTAAACCAGAAAGATCCTAGAAATTGAATTCAATGTCTTCTTTTTTAGAGGTGAGAAAACAGAGTCTAGGAGACCAAGTGACTTTCCCAGTGTTATAAAAGTAGATATGACAGAAGTTTCACCTTCAGGTCTCTTGGCTCACCACCAATGCTCTTTGCTGCTACATGAAACTTCTTGAAGGGCAGCATGAAGATAATCAAGCCCTCAAAGTAATACAGTGAAGGATTCAAACACCATTTTTCAGTCAATCAATCAGCATTTATGGAGTGCCCACTTACGACTGCATTATAACTTTTGTAAGAACCCAAACAGTTCTGCCTGGGGGTCCACTCTTCCATAAAAATTTATTAAAAATTATATTTAACAACTGAACTGTTACAAAGATGAATATATGAGTATTATATACTAAAACATACTCTTTGACCCAAAATTCATTATGTTTCTTCTGATTTTAAAATAAGTTAAGACATTTTGGGGCACCTGGGTGGCTCAGTTGGTTGAGCATACAACTTTTCATTTTGGCTCAAGTCATGATGTCATGGTTCACAGGATCAAGCCCTGTGTCAGGCTCTGTGCTGATGGCACATTATCTGCTTGGGATTCTCTCTCTGCTCCTCCCCTGTTCGTCTCTCTCTCTCTCTCTCTCTCTCTCTCAAAATAAATAAATAAATAAATAAATATTAAAAAAAAATTTTTAAATAAAAGAAATTAAGACATTTTCATGGACCTCTAAAAGTTTTATTGGCTCTGGATACTTCACCTCCCTGTGCTAGGGGATAAGTTGGTCCACATGGACCAAATGCAAGGCATGGAATGGGCTCCTGGAAAGGAGACTAAATGAGTGTGGAGATGTAGTCTCACCCTCAACCAGCATATAAGATAGTTAGTGAGGTCAAAGAGGTGACCTTGGCTGTAGCAACTTCTTATTAGACATGTCTCTGGAGTCAAGGGAAACAAAAGCAAGAATGAACTATTGGGACCTTACCAAGATAAAAAGCTTCTGCACAGTGAAGGAAACAGTCAGCAAAACTAAAAGACAACTGATGATGGGGCGCCTGGGTAGCTCAGTAAGTTGGGTGTCCAACTTCAGCTCAGGTCATGATCTCATGGTTTGTGGGTTTGAGCCCCATGTCAGGCTCTGTGCTGACAGCTCAGCACAGAGCCTGCTTTCTGGCCCTCCCCCACTCACGCTCTGCCTCTCTCTCTCTCAAAAATAAATATTAAAAGAAATTAAAAGGCAACTGATGGAATGGGAGAAGATATTTGCAAATAACATAGCAGATAAAGGTTTAGTATCCAAATCTTACAAAGAACTTATCAAACTCAACACCCAAAAACCAAATAATCCAGTGAAGGAATGGGCAAAAGACACGAACAGACAATTTTCCAAAGAAGACATCCAGATGGCTAACAGACACAAGAAAAGATGCTCAACATCACTCATCATCAGAGAAATACAAATCAGAACCACTATGAGGTATCCCCTCACACCTGTCAGAATGGCTAAAATGAACAACTCAGGAAACAACAGATGTTGGCAAGGGTGTGGAGAAAAGGGAACCCTTGTGCACAATTGGTAGAAATGCCAACTGGTACAGTCACTCTGAAGAACGGTATGGAGGTTCCTCAAAAAATTAAAAATAGAACTACCCCATGACCCAACAATTGCACTACTAGGTATTAATCTAAAAAATACAAAAATGCTGATTCAAAGGGGGCACATGCACTCCAATGTTTATAGCAATATTATCAACAACGGCCAAATTATGGAAAGAGCCCAAATGTCCATTGACTGATGAATGGATATGGAAGATGTGGTATATGTATGTGTGTGTGTGTGTGTGTGTGTGTATACACACACACACACACACACACACACACACACACACACACACACTGGAATATTACTCAGTGATCAAAAAGAATGAAATCTTGCCATTTGCAACAACATGGATGGAACTAGAGTGTATTATGCTAAGTGAAATAAATCAGTCAGAGAAATATAAACATATGATATCACTCATATATGGAATTTAATAAACACAACAGATGAACATAAAGGAAGAGAAGGAAAAATAAGATAAAAACAGAGAGGGAGGCAAACCATAAGAGACTCTTAAAAACAAAGAACAAACCAAGGGTTGCTGGAGGGGAGGTGGGTGGGGAGATGGGCTAAATGGGTGATGGGCATTAAGAAGGGCACTTATTGGGATGAGCACTATTATACGGAATGATGAATCAGTGGGTTCTACTCCTGAAACCAATACTATACTGTATGTTAACTAACTTCAATTTAAACTTTAAAAAAAGAAAGAAAAAGATAGTGAAAGAGGGTATAAAATGGCTTTGTTCTGTCAGTAGTCAATATCCTTCAGATGTAGTAAGATTAGAATTTACTAAAATAAAAACTGTGATAGTCACAGATCATTCCCTGCATCGATAGCTCTCCGCTAAAGAAACCCAGACACAAACATTTTGGTTGAGTCATGCCTGTCACTTCTCCTGCCCTCTTTTGCCCAACCATTTCTAACAACAGCCAACCCTTCCAGGACTGAGATAACAACCCATCTTCAGCAGGGTAATATCTTCTCTCATTCCATCATCAGTAGATGATTAGTGTCATCTTTCTTAATAAAAAAACATTTCTAGGAGCTATCTCCACTAAATACTTTTGACATCACTTCCTTTAATAGAGCTTAAAAGTTATAAAATATTCAAGCAGCAAGGCATGATCGAGCATTTATTACTCTGAACCATTCATTCAGCTCTGTCTTCTGGTGTGAGACAAGATGCTGAAGGCCAGTCATTCCCTGCTTCCCCTGCAGCATGAGTGTGGATGCTGAATGCTGCCTATCAGGAAAATGATTTTATTACCAATGCTGATTCTAAAAATAATTATTTAGATGGAAAGGCATCAGCACAGATGATTACCATGAAAATAAACTGACACCCAACAGTGCCAAGACTCTGGCTGTCTATCCTCTGATTATTCTGTGGTGTTGGAGAGTATCTATACCAGTGGACAACTTATTTGAGTGAGGCCTTCTTTTTTAGTTCATTATTTTTTTTATCATGATAAGTATACTCTTTAGTCCCCATCCCCTATTTCACTCATCCCTCCACCCACATCCCCACTGGTAACCATCAGTTGTTCTCTATAGTTAAGAGTCTGTTTCTTGGTTTCTCCGTTCCCCCCCCCCTTTTTTTTTTTACTGTTTATTTATTTTCAGAGAGAGAGAGAGAGAGAGAGAAAGAGAGCGAGTGCATGTGGGCTCATGAGCAGGGGAAGGGCAGAAAGAGGGAGGGAGGGAGGGAGGGAGAGAGAGAGAGAATATCCTAAACAGGCTCCACACAGTCAGTGCAGATCCAAACATGAGACTCGATGCCATGAACCATGAGATCATGACCTGAGCCGAAATCAAGAGTCAGACACTTCACTGTCTGAGCCACCCAGGCACCCCCCACTCTCTATTTTTTTTCCTTTGCTAATTTGTCTTATATATTAAATTCCACATGAGTTAAATCATAGGGTATTTGTCTTTGACTGGCTTATTTCACTTAGCATTATACTCTGTAGCTCTATGCAGGTCGTTGCAAATGGCAAAATTTCATTCTTTTTATAGCTGAATAATATTCCAGTGTGCGTGTGTGTGTGTGTGTGTGTGTGTGTGTCTGTGTGTGTACAGATATAGTGTGAAACCTTCTTAAGCCAGGCAAAAAATTGTGTGAGCTATTAACATCACCTATTCCCTACTGTTCAGTGGAGAAGGAACTGGATGACCACAAGAGTTGGAGAGGAGCTAAACTGAAACCAAAGGCTACCTGTGCAGTATGACACACATAAAAATAAAGTTTTAACAGAAGTAAAAGCTACAGGTACAAGTTTTAATACTAGAAGGACATCAATGAAAAACCACAATCATCTCAAAGCAATACTCATTATGTACTGAAATGATGTATTCTTTCAAGAATTCCAAGTCTTGGGAATATGGCAGGGTCATATGCCCATTAGGAGTTTTCAAACTAATTAAGACATTTTAATAGAATAAATATTATGCCTTAGTCAGGTTTTGTAATGTGTTAACTTATAAATATCACATTTCGATTATCCTTAATAGTTCATCTTATAGATTACTAGACAGTGGCCATTAACTGTAAGTAAAAAATGAAAATATAAAATGATGCATCATTTGCATATCTGATCCAGAAGAAAGGCTTGTACTTTGAATTGGTTCTCACCTCACCCTTAAGAACTGTCACTCAAAAAGAAAGTAGGTGTTCAAGAAGACATAAACCTTTGATCTTAGTAGTTCCCACCAATCCCCTTTCTCTTTAGTAGGGTGATAAATCATTACCTCTCTAAAACACATGTTATCTTGGTAGGACTTAGAGTCCAAAAGCCAGGATATAGAGTCCACATTCCTTACCCTTTAAAAGTATTTCCCAGAAACACCCACAACTCTATTATAGGTCAGATAAAATTAATTTTTTAAAAATAAATTTAAAAAAGAATGTTTGAAGGCTTTGAGAAATCAGACCAAAAATGGAAAATGCAGAGTAGAATGTGAGTAATTAGGTGGCAGCTCATGTCTTGACAGATGATTCCAGAGAAAAAGCCAAACAAAGCCTGCCATATGTTCAGCTTTCTGTGTAAACCACTATAGACAGAGAGAGCTTTACGGAATATTCTATAGCATATGTCTAGTCAGTATGTTTGTTCCACCCTACTTGTTGCCAAGTTCCAAATGCTTAAAATAATTAACCTTTGCCACCTCTTTGGAAAGCTCTGCAATGCCTGCCTTTGCTTTACTCTGTCGTCCTTAGAAGCAGACCCCACCAAATTCACCAATGAGGTAGGCTTATTCCCCTCTGAAATTCAATACTAGCACGTATGTTAAGAAATCTCTTTTTTCCAGAATACTTTTCAGGTGGTTGTACAAACAAATGCCAAACACTAGTTTTTCAACCATTAAGAAATGCACATGGGAAATAATATTAAGGAAGTGAGCATTTTTACTCAAATTGCTATGTGAAAGCATTTTTTTTATTATATGTTCTAATTTTTTTTATCAGTTGAACACTGATAATACCTCCTACATGCTAGGTGCTACAGCTATGAGTATACATGAGACATGCTCCTTGATCAAAATAATTTATACCTTGATGGTGAAAACGTATCTGCAAAGAGCTATTATTCTTATCAAAGGAAGGTATGGGGGTATAATTTGTATTTGTACTGTCAGATTTGTATTGGCAGCTCAGTTTTGTTGGATCCATGTTTCTCAGAATTCCCTTTCCTTTGCAGTTCTGGGTTGTCATGGAGCACAAGAGCTGTTCCATGGGAAATTTGGAAGACAGAAAAGTGAAGAAACCATATTCTTACTACACTCAACAGGTTAGAGTGGGAAAGGGGTTCTGTGACCTCTCACATATGTGGTTGAGTGCTGGTTTTCCTGGTTGCAGCAAGTGGGGACGAAGGGGGTGGCAACAGGCAACACCTGGGTTCACAGCAACTCTGACTATTTCCTCCTTCAGCTTCCTTAACTCCTGTGAACCAGGTACATATCAAGAATCATGACAAAGTGTAGCAGTTTCTCCTGTAGGAGACACCTACAACATCAGAGATGGAGGCCTCAAGGTGGCAGGAGACCAACCCAGGTTCCAGTTCACTCTGGTAGGTCCCATTCAGGTTCCAATTTGTCCTTTTTCCCCACCTTGCCTTTCCAACTGCCTTACCTGAGGCAGTTATGACAACTTCCCATAGGATGTTTCCCCAACTAACTAGTTCCCATAATTGTGTAATGTCAAATCCCTATAGTGACTCAAGAAATGTTCCTTAGCCAAGTGATATTTGAGGTGAGGGTTTCCAAAGGTTAGGAAGAATTCTTTAATACAAAAAGCAGGAGAAAGACCTTACAGGCACGGAGAATCACACTTGCAAAGTCTTGAAGACACTTAAGAATATCATCTGTTCAGGATAGACTGCCCATCATGCTTGTGGGAGAGGCTCCTGGGAGATGAAACTGAAAAGGTAGAGTGAGGCAGGTCTTAAGGACCATGTGAGCTGTGCTAAGAAGTTTGGATAAAATCCAGCAGGCCATCAGGAACTATAGAAAAATTTTAAGGAGATAATGCATGGATGTGTGTGCCTGTGAATTATAAAATGATCAGAATTGTATTTTAAAGAGAACTCTGGCAGCTGTGTGAAGGATGGATTAGAAGGGATAGGGCAAGCTTGGAGTCAGAATTTGTTTAGGTGCCGACTGCAATACCAATTAGCAAAAGATAAAAGATGGTGGAAGCTCGGGAGAGTCACCTGTCCTGTGGAGTCTATAATTTCATTTTGTATATACAATTATCTGAGGCATACATTCAATTACTATGGAGATGCTGAGGATCTCCTTTAAAAATGTCCTTCCTCATCTAGAATTAAATGACACTGACTCTGAGTACCCTCAAAGTGAAAGGGACCTCAAAGTGAAAAAAAAAATCAAGAAACCTAGTTTCTAACTTGTTCAGAAGTTGGAAAGACTTCGAGACTGGTTTGACCCAGAGTCTCAACCATCTCACCAAAGTTTGGTGACTTTTTGTCTCTCTGGTCTGCCTTCCAAAAAAGTAACACACACATACACCACCACTACCACCAGCAGCAGCAGCAACAACAACAAAAACAACAAGAAACAAGGTGTTAAGCATTTACTTTGCTCCAGGAACTATTTAAAGCACTTTCAATGTGTTTATCAGGTTTTATCCAAAAGTAAAGTGGCTACTGGCAAAATTCCGAAGCACACAATTCCTTGACCTCCGGGAGCAGGAAATGAAAGCATTTCTCCCTACTACCACCAAAGAGTAGTCACTCCAAACTCACTGCTGTGGCAATGGCAATGAGAATAAACTCACTGACTAATCAAATCTCATTCCAAATCCAGGGGTGGTGTCAATGCCATCAGACTAAAAAAAAAAAAAGAAAGAAAGAAAGAAAAGAAAAAAAAAGTGGAATTCCATTAAAAGTGAAAGGGGCGACTGGGAAGTCAACTCACAAGATCCACTGTGTTCTGCTTTAATATTGGTGTAGGATCCAAGTCCCAGATCTGCTTTCTTCCTTCCTGTGTTCTGCTGGTAATTGCTGTCACCTTCACAGAGGTGCCTATTTAGTCTCACACATCAATACGAAGGGAACAGAAGACAAAGTCTTCTAAAATTTCCTATTCTTCCACTGTATTATAAGCACAAATTTCATGTCCCAGTAGGATTATAAATTCATTGAAGATACAGACCCTGTCATATAATTTCATATCACATAAAGCCAATAGATAGTAAATATTAATAAAAGCTTTCCAACCTGAATTGTAATCATGGAGTCTAAAAAGTATCTACATAATACTATAATGCTGACATTTATCTAGTTAATTCTGTGTCTTTTTGTTTCATGTATTTTGAAGTTCTGTTATTTGGCATAACATTCACGATTATTATGTTTTTCTCATGAACAGACCCTTTTGTCATTTGGAAATATACCTTTTTTTTTTTAATTTTTTTTTTAATGTTTATTTATTTTTGAGACAGAGAGAGACAGAGTATGAACAGGGGAGGGTCAGAGAGAGGGAGACACAGAATCTGAAACAGGCTCCAGACTCTGAGCTGTCAGCACAGAGCCTGATGTGGGGCTTGAACTCACAGACCGCGAGATCATGACCTGAGCCGAAGTCGGCTGCTCAACCGACTGAGCCACCCAGGCGCCCCGGAAATATACCTTTTTATCTATCTTTTCTCATACTGATATAGCCACTCCAATCTTCTCATATTTCCTACTTTCATGGTGTATCTGTTTTTCAGCCACTACTCTCAACATTTCCTCTTCCTATTTTTTTTTTTTTTAATGTTTATTTATTTTTGAGACAGAGAGAGACAGAGCATGAACGGGGGAGGGTCAGAGAGAGGGAGACACAGAATGGGAAACAGGCTCCAGGCTCCGAGCTGTCAGCACAGAGCCGGATGCGGGGCTCGAACTCACGGACCGCGAGATCATGACCTGAGCCGAAGTCGGCCGCCCAACCGACTGAGCCACCCAGGCACCCCTCCTCTTCCTATTTTTAAGTGCAACTCTTATAGACAGCATATAGTTGGGGCTTGCTTTTTAAAATCTGTCTTGATAACCTCTGCCTTTGAACTTGAATATTCATATGCATTAATAGTTAACATAGATATTCATATGTTTTGATTTAGGCTTACCATTTTAATTATTTGTTACCTGCTTGCCCCCTCTGTTTATTTTTCCTCCTCTGCTCTATCTTTCCTGACTTCTCTGGAATTATTTTAACATGTTCTAGAATTCCATTTTAATTTATTTCTTAGTACTTGGGCTCTCCTCCTTTGCATGATTTGTTAGTTTGCTGTAGTGATTACAATACATATCTTTAACTTTTCATTCTAGTTAGAGTTATTGCTGTACCACTGTACATAAAACATAGGATCCTTACAACCATGTAGTTCTATTTATTCAACTACTCTCCCCAATCTCTTTTCCTTTATATTCTATTCCTTTAGTCTAGAGTTGACAGGTGAATTCTATCTACATATGTTATAAACCCTACAGTAAACACTGTAAATTTTGCTTTAAACAGTTCTCTTTATTTTTAAGAAATTAAGAGATAAATTAGTCTTTTGTATTTACCTATACATTTATTCTCTTAAGTCTTCATTTCTTCCTGAAGATCCAAATTTCCCTCTAGGGGTTCCCTTTCATCTTGGAGAGAACTTCTTTTAGCAGTTCTTGTAGTGCAGGACTGCTGATGATAAATTCTCTTTAGTTTTTTTTATCTGAAAATATCTTTAGTATATATTTATTCTAGAAGAATATTTTTGCTAGATGTAAAATTCAGTGTTGACAGAATTTTTTTAAAGCATGTTAACGTTGTCTTCTGTCTCTGTAGTCTGGAGTCATTTAAATAATTGTTCCCCTCTATGTAATCTATCACTTTTCCACGGGCGACTTTTAAGATTTTCTACTTATGTTTGGATTTCAACTGTTTGACTAAGATGTGTCTAAGCATGGTTTTCTTCATCTCTGTCCTGCTTGGGGATCATTGAGCTTCATGAATCTGTAAATTTATATTTTTTACCAATTTTGAGAAGTTTTTGGCTACTATTTCATCAAACATTTTTTTCTGTCCCATTTTTCTCTCTCTTCTCTTTCTGGGAATCTGGTTAAACATATGTTAAACCCTTTGCTTTTGCTGCATTTCTGAGGCTATGTTCATTCTTTCAATCTCTTTTCTCTCTTCCTCTATCTTCAGGTTTATTAACCTTCTCCACCGTGTCTATTCTGCCATTAAATCCACTGAGTAAATTTTTTGGTCTTAACTATTTTAATATTGAGTTCTGAAAATGTCATTTGATTTTCAAAAATATTTTGGACCAAAGGCCAATGATTTAATCAGTCGTGCCTATGTAATGAAGCCTCCATAAAACCCCAGAGGACAGGTTTCAGAGTTTCCCAGTTTGTGTATATTTGGGGACAATGCTGCACAGCAAGGGCATGGAAGCTCCACATTCCTTCCTATACCTTGCCCCAGGCATCTCTTTCATCATCTGTTCCTGAGTCATAGCCTTTTATAATAAACTGATAATCATGTAAATTGTTTAAAACTTGTTTTTCTTTGCTGAGTTTTCCTATCTAATTTACTAGAAGCACATTTTTCCATTACCCCATAGTGCATAGCTATGATAGCTCCTTGTCTGAGAATTGAACATCTAGATCATCTTGGGGTAAATTTCCATTGATTGCTTTTTTTTTTTTTTTCCTTAAGACTGGGTCACAATTTGTATGATACTCTAAACTTTGTAAATGTTATGTTGTAGAGGCTTTGGATTTTTTTTTTTTTTTTGGTTAAATTTCTTCTTAGTATGTTTGATACCATTTCAAACAGAATTCTTTCTTTAATTTCATTCTCAGATTTTTCACTGAGAATATATGAAAATACAACTGATATTTTTGTATTAATCTCATATCCAGTAACTTCATAAACTCTTTTATTAGTTCTTGCAGCTGTTTTGTAAACTTTTCAGGATTTTCTATATACAAGATTATGTTGTTTGTGAATAAAGACAGTTTTGGGGTGCCTGGGTGGCTCAGTGGGTTCAGTGTCTGACTTCAGCTCAGGTAATGATCTCACAGTTTGTGGGGTCGGGCTCTGCATTGGGTTCTGTGCTGACAGCTCAGAGCCAGGAGCCTGCTTCGGATTCTGTGTCTCCCTCTCTGTCTGCCCCTCCCCTGCTCGCACTCTGTCTCTCTCTGTCTCTCAAAAATGAATAAACATAAAAAAAAATTTTTTAAGATGGTTTTACTTCTTCCCTTCCAATTTGTCACTAATTTCTTTTTCTTATTGTACCGACTTAAATCTCTAATACAACCTCCAATCTTGAACAGAGGTGATCAGAGTAGACATCCTTGTCTTGTTCCTGATCTAAAGGAAAAGCAGTCAGTCTTTCACTATTGGTATGGTTTGTAGAATTTTTGTAGACTGGGAAAGTAATACATTCTTTTGGAACAAAAAAGTTCAGGTATTGGGAAAGGACCAAGGTAAAACACAAAACAAAGTGAGATCTATAAAGAATCTATAAAATCATCTCTAGTAGGAGCTGGCAGAGACAGTGGCCCATGACTTTATGTTGTAAAATGAGATGGTACAAGATATTGTTCCTTTTTTGCCTTCTATATCTCAGTAGGAAAAAGCTGTCAAAATGTCCCATCCTAAAAGCCTTTCTGGGCCCATCTCTAGTGCTATTAGGGCTGGTGGCATCAACTAAGGAATGATCAGGAAGTGAATAAATGGGATGCATGGAGGAGGCACCGAACAGAGACGAAGACTGGCTTATCAAGAAGGTTAGGTTTTCAGCACTAGTAAGTGGAATTCCTATGGAATGCAGGCTTGAGTTTGTCAATAACACCATGCATTTTCAGATGCTATCCTACTGACTGCTTGGCTAATGCAACGTGTCCTTTATTAATTTTCTATATCCTTCTCTATCCCCATCTCATTGTTCTATGAAATCTCCCTCTGGAATCAGGCAGAACTCAGGAAAAATGCTCTGATACTAGGAGAAGTAGAACAGTCTATTACCATGGAGCTATGGTACTTTGAAATTGTATGCTGGCATCTGAGGTTTTTCACTTCCTGAATTGTGGGTTAGCTAACCCAATTTAGAGGCATAAGTCACACTAGAGATTAGTAATACAATGACTAGAAAAAAGTATTACTAATACTAGCTAGCAACTTGATTTCAAAAAGTGATCCCATCCTGGGGTTTCTGAAGAAAAGATTCTTTTCTACCTGGTTTATATTAGTGGTACAAGTCTGATAAAAATTTCACTTAAAGATATAGGGTTTGGCTCATCCACAGAAAAAGGAGATACTTTCCAGATTTCTGGGATCAAGTTATAGTCTTCTAAATTAATTTCATCTGAAATGTAAATCATCCTTGGCAACAGGTTTCTGGATCCAGAGATGGAAAGTTACAGGATTAGATTTTCTTAAATATCACAGATTATGTGAGATTTGAGAGGGATCTTAGAGCTTAGGTGACACACCATTTCATAAACTACAGATCGGGAGAGCCCTCTATTTCCCTAGTTTCAGTATTTCTGGATGCTGGTTGTTCATAGGTTTACATCAGAGAGGAAGAGAATGTTAGAAAGAATACGGGTTTTGGAATTAGGCATTCCTAGGATGGGGTTCCAACTCCATCACTTACTAACTAGATTTGGGGCAAGTTACTTTATGAATATCAATTTTCTCATCAGGATTCTAGTGATGACTAAAATAGATGATGTTTTTAAAGGATCTGATACACAGCGGGACTTCTCTTTGTCACCCTCTCTACCCTGAGCTGTCGTCTTTTGAATGCCATCCATTTGGTGGCCTCTGATGGTTCCAATGGACGATAATTATAAGCTGATCCATTTGTATCCATGCCTGGATGCAATATCAGTGAAATGGTGCTTTTAGGACTCTCCTATAATCTGTATCCACTGGACACTTGCCTTTGACCTTTGTTTTCTTCTACAATTTGAAGTTACTGTTAACTCATATTTCCAGTATCCTTTTCCTCTTCCCAGTCCCCTCCCCTCCTATACCACTACCTGCCTCCAGAACACCCATAGGGTATGCTTTTAGAAATATCAGAATTAGACCCCACAATTATCAATATAGTTAATGGTGTTAAATCCTTTTTGAAAAGTTTTGCTTCTTGCTTGGGTGGCTCAGTTGGTTAAGTGTCCGACTCTTGGTTTCAGCTCGGGTCATGATCTCACAGTTCATAAGATGGAGCCCCACATTGGGCTCTATGCTGACAGCACAGAACCTGCTTGGGATTCTCTGTCTCTCCCTCTCTCTCTGCCCCTCCCCTGCTCACATGCTCTCTCTCTCTCTCTCTCTCTCTCTCTCTCTCTCTCTCTCAAAAATAAACTAAAAAAAGAAAAAGAAAAAAAAGAAAACTTGCCTAAGAGGATTTGTGGGGTGCAAAACACTTCCACTGAGTCATAGGAGCCAAGAGAGGCAGGTGGTGGAGGGGATCTTCAGGTCCTACCCAAACCTTCTAGCTCATTCTTCACAGGTAAGTAATAACAGTAATAATAATAATGTCAAGCCCTTATGTGGAGTTTATTATGTGACTTATAATACTGATTTATTTCATCCTCATAATAACCTTATAAGGTAGATAGTATTATATCCTCATTTCACAGATGAGAAAACTGAAAACAGAGACATAAATGACCATCCAGCTCTACTTGGTTCCATTATGGAAGGGTTATGCCTGTAGAAACTTCCCCTTATAAAGGTTCATCCCAAACTACTCCACCTCATTTTCATTCAATCTGAGCTATTTTTCCTTCCTCCTAGCTGACAGGAATTCCCACCCCAAACTCAGCATGCACTTTCAGTCTATTGCCCTCCCTACATGAAGGCAGTGTTTTCCAGAAAACATCCCTTGGCATCAGTCTAAAGGTTATTGTCTGAATTACAAATTTACCTTTGCCCTTTGCATTAGGGAAGGCCCCCACTACCACATTGCTTCTTCCTATGGTCCTAGAGCTCTGGCCAGGCAATAATTCAGGTCTCCTTAACAAGCAGGCAGTGGTTCTGTTGTCCAGGGGACAGAGCTCAATAAACAGGCTATGCTCCAAACCTCCCCTACCTCCACTTACCTCTGAAACTAATTACCTTACTAAACCACAGAGGCTGTCCAGCCATGCTAATGAGCTGCTGGACAACAGCATTTTGTGTTCTCGGGGGGAAAGCCACAAGGCAGCAACAAGGCTGGGAGCCTCAGGAAGCTCAGATCAGCTCTTCTCTGAGACTCAGCCTCAGAAATTCTCAAAATACCACTTAGCTGGGAGATGGACTTGGACACAAATTCCTCCTGGTGCTGAAGGCGTCCATTAATTAGCATTCAGAGAAATAAAGAAAAATGAAGATTTAAAGGTCACTGCATTAGCATTTCACCCCCATTTCTGAATAGTTATTTGTGTATACTAATTTTCCATCCATTCCTTCTATTAATCACTGTCTCTGAGGAGAACTTGGCCAAAACACATTAGCAGATATGCTTCCTGGTGGCAATATTCTCCTCTATAAATAATAATATGCGAAACCATGGTTTATTTGCTCAACTTTACATTTTCGTGTAAAAGAGAGTCATGGAGGCAGTTAAACCTTTAGCTCCCACTGAAAAGAATTCAGAATTTCTTGTTTCTCTGAAAACCAGGATCAGTGTCAGGCTTGGGGTTTTTTAATACCAAAACCTGGCCAGCTATGACTTCTTTTGAAAGAAGGATCTCTCTTTACAACACCCATTAGTGACAGCCTCTTTTCCTGTGTGACCTAAGAAGAAGTCATCACAATCTTTCAATTGCAGAAAACACCATGGTATTTAGATTTTAAGCATGTCAGAGTCCAGACAATGTTTTGGCTTCATTAAGCAGTTTGAAATTCAGCAGCTTCTGGTCACCATATCAGCACCAGCCCCAGCCCCCCTGCCCCCACCATCTGCAATAACCTGAAAGCTCTTACCTCAAAAGAGCTCCTTTCCTGTGATGATTTAGCATCTTTCGGGTTCTTCCCATACTGCCCTGCTCCCCTAGAACCAAAGGGCAATAGTCCCTGAATGGATGGATGGAGAGCAAGTTCCACAGCAGAACCCACCAATTCCCACATGCTCTGAGAAGCACAGGCAGGTCTCCTTCAGGACAGCTTCCGATGGACCAGCACTGCTTCTTCAACCCCTGCCCTTCACGGGAAACATGTCACACCTTACTATGGAAAGACATTCTCAGAAAAAAAAAAAAATCTGTCCCAGGTGCTTTCTTTGTAGGGAGACTTCTTAGAATCTCCAGGGCTGGGGAGCTGGGGCACCAATCATCATGACCAGTAAGAGCTGCCTTGAGCTTGGCGGCCAACGAAGCATATTTGTTTTTACTACATATTCACATTGTGTTTCTTCAATAGTACACACTCACATATATCAAGTACAGAATGTGCCTGAACCTGATGGGAAAAGGAGCTAATGTCCTGACCTGACAATTCATCTCTGAGATCTTTCTTTTTTTTTTTCCAGCAAGCAGCAAAAAGTCATTCCAAACCAGTAGTTGTAAAGGTCGTATGAAAAATTTGTTGCCATCTTTGAATAATTTCTTATGCACAGGAGAGGAGTATGATGGAACAGGGAAACGCATTGATGCTTCTTCACAGGTTTCGATCTGAGAGGCTTGAGTCCTTCCCAAGCATGGTGATGGTACTTTCCCATTCCCTCCCTCCCATTCACATGTTGGCATTGCCCATTTAATGCAAGGGTTTATTATTATCCAGGTTGTAAGAGCATTATTGATTTACCAGCTTTCACCGAGCAGAGTGACACCCAATGAACTCTGTTATTATAAATATAATAAGTAAGAAACTGACCTCTCTCATTACACAATTCCAAGTTTTATTGATCCCATCACTTCTATTTAATGAGACACATCCAGGAATGTAAATCTTTAAAAAGAAAGTATTGAAAGCAGAAATCAAATGCATGTTTTCTAGTATTCATAAGTTGATCAGGTCCTCTTCTCTGAAGAAGGTGTGAAAAAAAACATTACATTTTCACTGTGTATCAGGAGAAGCCCCCAGGTGGTTCACAGCCCCTTTTGCAGTTAAAAATAAAGGAGTTTAGGATCCAACCAAGAGGGAAGAACTCCACTGCAATGCACACAGAGTTTTGAGAACTTCTAAAAAAGGCTGTACAGTTTGGTCAATGGCCATTAAGAACTGACAGAGCCATACACCCTTCACTGACTCCAGCCCAGCACAGTTCCCTGATGCCCACACACCAGCAAGCAATGGAGCCCTTGCTTGGAACTGACAGTACCTAGAGGGACACTTAAGGTCACCAGGGTATAGTCAATCCACAGCAGAAAAAAAAGTGGAAGTGGCTGTGGTTCAATTTCCTTGGTCAAAAAGACAAGCTTACACTAAACTAAGAAGGATACACAGGGCAGGCTGGCATTTAATTGAGCCATACTTGCAAATAAACAGGACAGGATTAGCAAAGCATTTGAGCAAAAGAGTTGTGAGGGATGATGATACACTTCAGATCCTTGGCTGGCACTCTGAGCTTTATCTTGCAGGAGGACCCATCACCAGATGCAAGCAGGCAGTCCTGTGAGTCCTCCTGTGATCTGACCTTCCCAAGACCCAACCTGCCTGGGGATAGAGCTGGGGTCGTAGTAACAGAGATACTTCACATGCCATCAGCTCTATTCTACTCCCTTGCAAAGAGCTGCCAAGCTCTCTGGGGAGTCCCCGGGAATGTGCTGTGTGGTCACCAACAAGCCCCCTCCTGCTGGCATTGTACATGCTTGCTCAGAGCTGGGACCCCACTGGAGCCTGCTGCTGCCATCTACTGCACCCCCACCAGCACCCAGCCTTCCATGATGCCTTGGCTATTAGGTGATTTATGGCAAGGTGAGACAGAATTCTCTCCTCCCATTTCAATGATACTCGCTTAGGCCGCACTTTTTGATATCCCAGTATTTACAGTTTTAGCAGAACAGCTCTTTCAGTTCTTACCAACCATTCCCTTTACTTAGATCCACAGGGTATCAGAATCCAGCAACGCACAAAAAAATATACTGTCCTTATAGACACTACACTCCTCCCATGACTACGGCTCTGTTACTTAGTCAGTTCACGTGGCTGGCTCCTTCTTGCCTTCAGAGGAGGAGCTCTCTCCAAGGGGACTATTTAGCTCATAAGCACAGAAGCTTCTGCCATATCATCCTGCACATCACCAGATACATCATGTATCATGTGTCATGCCCAGATACATCAAAACAGCAGTAGTGCACAGATAACAGGGGGGAGAAGGACTGCCTCTTATCTCCATATAAGAGAGCTGTACCACATGCTCACAGAGGATGTCCCACAAGGGCATAAGGCTCTGGGCAGGGAGCCAACACACAAAGTAGGATCATCATTCTCATATTCATGTGTTTCATCTGGTCTGCCATACCTACTACCATCAGAGAAGCGCTATTGGAAGCAATATATTTCTTTTTTGTTTGTTTGTTTGTTTTGAGAGAGACAGAGACAGAGAGAGAACGAGCAAGGAAGGGGCAGAGAGAGAGAAAGAGAGAGAGAATCCAAACCAGGCTCCAGGCTGTGTCATCAGCACAGAGCCCAGCATGGGGCTCGAAATCAGGAACTGTGATGTCATGACCTGAGCCAAAATCAAGAATCAGACACTTAACTGACTGAACCACCCAGGTGTCCCAGAAGCAATACATTTCTAATTCCAGGGAGATGATGCACAGTTTTGAATCAGAAATTTAAAAGCTTCCTTAACTCTCCTAAAAGCAAAGACCAAACAGATTTGGTTAGTGGAAAGCTGCAGAGAAGTTTCCACCTCTTCTGTGAGGTATTCCAAGTCCTTCTATTGCTCCTCAGGTGCTCTTGCCCCCAGAAGCCACTCAGGAAACACTTGTTAAACAAAATGAAGTTCTATTTCATTCCCCTATGTGGAAGAAGGAAAGGGATAAGGGAAGGGAATAGAAAGGATTCTTGTTTATTTTGTCCCATCTCAAGTCCTGAATCAAATCCACCATTCTCATATCTACTAAACAAAAGACCAACATATACACTGGGGCAGGTCTTCACATTCTGCTTAATACTGGGAGGGTGAATGCATGGAACAGCTTTAAGTGACTTGAAAAAACAAAACAAAACAAAACAAAACCCTAACTGGAAATGTTTCCTATAGTTCTTATACTTTGAGTTAATGATTAAAATAGAAAAATAAATGTTTTATATTTACCAATAATTCTAGATTTCAAAAGTACCCCTAGCATTTATCTCACCCACACAAGACTAGTAAATACCAGCAATTCTTTCTTCCTATTTTAGAAGCAAGATACATGGGACCATTTACTTATTCACACAATCACTCACTCTTTCACTCACCTACCCAACCATCCTTCCATCCTTCCTTCCTTCCTTCCTTCCTTCCTTCCTTCCTTCCTTCCTTCATTCCATCTCAAACCTGAATTATATCCAGCTTTTTACCTGTATATTGCAAAGAAGTAATAAAATCACATGAGCAGGAGAGGGTAGAAGTTTACAATCTTTCTCCCTAGTTCATCCCTGATCACCTGTATCAGCCAGGATTCAACCAGAGAAACAGAACCACCAGGAAATAATGTATTAAGAGATTTATTGGAAGGGACTCCTTCACTGTGGGGACTGGTAGGTAAGTCCAAAAATGCATATGGTAGGCCATCACAAAAAGCAGGTTGGAATTCTCAGGTACTGGCTGAAACTACTGTCCATGGGTAGACTAATTTCCTTTCCTTTAGGGAAGCCTCAGCTCTGCTCTCAAGGCCTT
This sequence comes from Panthera pardus, assembly GCF_024362965.1. Classification (NCBI taxonomy): domain Eukaryota; kingdom Metazoa; phylum Chordata; class Mammalia; order Carnivora; family Felidae; genus Panthera; species Panthera pardus. The sequence continues at coordinate 95,345,240 of NW_026526810.1, read as the reverse complement.
TCAACTGATTGAATCAGACCCATCCAGACTATGCACGGTAATCTCATTTCAAGTTAACTGCTTATAGAATTTAATCACAACTACAGAATACCTTCTACCTAGATTAGTATGTGTTTGAGTAACTGGGAATTACAGTGAAGCTGAGATCACACATAAAACTGACCATCATACCATTAATAAGACAACACTTCAAACCCACTAGTCTTGACTTCTTCAAACCACTCCTTGTACTCTTTACTCCACCATCAGCCATTCAGAATGACAATTATACTTGGAACACATCATTATTGGCAATTATTTCAACCTTAAGATCTGTAAATATGAAATGTCTTTGACTGCATTTAACATTTCCTCCTCCCTCACTGCAACTGAGAGCATTCTTCATGTCCATCATGTCCCAACTCTAGACTCTGCCACATGCCCCTACTCCACCAGCACACTGTCAACCTAGATCACATTCCACCTGGTCAACCATGCTCTGATAGCTCGACATCCTTTCTCTAACACTTCCTCCTGACTTAACTGAATTTTCAATCCCCACTGTTGGGAAACCCTCCGTTGTTCTCGTTATCTCTCTGTGTGTGTCTCTTTCTCTCTGTGTCTCTGTCTCTCTCTCTTGATATGAAGTCATTGCATGTGGTCAATGATTGATGCCACCATAAATTCATGTTCTCCACCCTAAGCCAGGCTCTCACTGCTGTTTTTTTTATGTGTCTCCAGCTGGTTCCCTGTCATTTCTACAATATATTATATCTTTCCCCCTCTTCAAGTCTCAGTGCTTTCCTTCTCTGCAGGTGACCTGATGTCCAAAGGACTGAAGACACGTAATGTGAACCTTCCTCCTCTCCCTTCCACTTCTAAATGCTTTGTTTCTTCTCCTGCGCTCTGCTCCTCCCCTCCCACTACAGAGATGACTCATTCTCCTTTCCGAGGCTAATTCTATATGTATTAGCCATCCTAAGCCTCTTGACTCTTCTTGAATCTTGTCTCTTATTTTATCAGCCCTCTCTCTTATATTCTTCAAGTTCTTTCCCTCTTCATTGCTTCTCCCCTTATCATTAAAAACATGTGCATACTTCTGTTCTAAAACAAAACTTAACAGAACAAAATCTCTCTCATACCCTCACTTCTTCCTGAATGTACATCTTCCTATCAGTTGCCTTCCATTCTCTCCCATAGTCCTCAAAGAGCCCATTCTGTCCACTTTCATTCTACCCCTGGCTCCTGCCTTCTCACCAACGAAATCATTGTCTTGAAGATCAGTGACTTACCAGTTACCAAATCCAATGGTCTTTTTGCAGCATTTGATGGTTAAACAAACCTTTCTCAGTTTTCTAAGACCTGAGAATTTCTTGTTTCCCCTCTGCCTCTCTTGACCACTCCTCCTTTACCTCCTTACTAGCAGTTCTCCTTTGTTGCACACTTATAAATTACATGTACCTACATCTTTCCAACTGGTGTTTATGCCCCCCAAATTCAGCATGATGCAGAAGGATGCAAAGACACAGGATAACCAGGGTCATGTGGAAATAGAGAAAATACATTTAAAAATAATAATGGGGACACCTTATGGAGAATGCAAAACTGGCTATGTTTGCTATGAAGCCACAAGTCTTCTGAAAAACAGACACACTCCCCAGACCCAGAGGGTCATTCACTGTCCTCTGTCACCAGGGATGCTTTTATGGAAACAATTCAGAATCACTGAGCATATGATCTCATTTGACCATTATGGTAAACTGATTATCACTTCTGCATGCACAAAAGCTGGGGGTAGGGTAAGTTCCTTGATTAACTTGTAGTTTCAGTCATCTAGTGCTGCCTAACAAACCACTCCAAGCTTCATGGTTTAAAACAACAACAATTTATTATTTCAAATGATTGTGTGGATAGACTGAGGCTCAGCTGGACTATTCCTTTTTTGGCCTCACTTGGGATTTCTCATGAAGCTGTATCAGATGGTGATGGGGCTTAGAATGTCTTACATGTCTGGCACCTGGTTGGGGACAGCTAAAAAGCTGGGCTCAGTTGGGATGCTGAGATGGCTGTCTCCCTCCCTCCCCATACAGTCTCAGGGCCTCTATATATATGGGCTCTCCAGCAGATTTTTGGATTCATTACATGGAGGCTCAGAGTTCCCAAAGAACAAAAGTCTTCTTAAGTCTACCAGAACTGGAAAAGTATCACTTCTGCCATATTCTACTGGCGAGAGCAAGTCACAGGCCCAGACCCTGCTCGAGGGGAAGGGAAGTGTGGCTCATTATGGCCTACCAATGTGAGCAGCCACTGCTCTTGCCTGAGTGAGGAAGATGGGACTTGGACCCAGTTCTTTAAGTTTTATTGAATCTTGTTCTTATTCCACTGTCCCTCCCTGTTGTTATTCTTACCCTTAAATTCAGTTCTATCCCCAGCCTCTTTCTCCCCATTCTTCTTTAGTGATCTCATCCCATTTCAGGAATTCAGCAGTTCACTTCCATGGGACAAACATCATGCCTTCTTTCTTTGACTTCTCCCATTTCCCATGGTCTTCTGGATTGAGAAGTCCAACTGGTCTTTCAGGCTGAACATACCCAAGATAGGCTCTATGTTCTTCCCTTCTGTGCTTGCTGACCTCCTGTGTTCCCTACTTCTGACTCTGGAACTGGCTCCTCCTAATCACCCAGGACTGAAATCTCTAAATACCTCTGACATTGCCCTCTCCCACCACCCATGCATAATCAAGGTTCGAATACTCTCCAACAGACCTTCTAATCTTTTGGTCCATGCCCTTCTCATTATTCCTACTCTATTCCCAAGCTTCATAAAACTTTGCCTAGACTGTTTTAGAAATTACAATTTTAAGCACAATAAATGGCTTAAAACTATAGGGCAAAAATCAGTCATAACCCAGAAACCCCACTAGTTTCACACAATTACAATCTTAATTTGGTTCATTTTTCAAATGCATTTCTCAGAGGATTGCATTAATTTTCCATCCTATGAATGTATCCTAATTTACTTAAAAATTTATTACCAGATATTTTTCTCAGCACCACCATGTTTTGTTTTTTGTTTTTTGTTTCTTGTTTTTTTGCTACTGTAAGTTACTTGGTGATGGATGAACAATTTCATTTATGTAGCTTTTTAATGTTTGAGGTTATTGCCTATATATGCAAAATTAGTATTACTAGGTTTACTGATATGAATATCCATAAGCTCTTGATACATATTGTCAATTACTTTCCAAATCAGTTGAACTGTTCTATGTACAGTTTTGTATATAATATATGAATATACAGTTTTCCTATGCCCTCAATTGAAACTAAATATTATCATCAAAATTTTGCTAATTTAATTAGAAACAGTGATATCATTTATTTCAGTTTGCATTTCCTTGAATAACAGTGAAACTGGAATCTTTGTTACATCTGTTTACTAATTATGATTTTTTCATTTAGGAATTGTAAGTCTATGTCCTTTGCTATTCTTTGATATCTTACTATATTTCTTATCAATTTTATGGAACTTTAACAATATAACATTTTGTTATATTTGCTATAAACACTTATTGCCATTTTTTTTCTTTTTTTGGTATTCTACCTATAGTCTATTTCTTCTTCAATCAACTATACACCTTTTTTTTTTTTAATTTTTTTTTAACGTTTATTTATTTTTGAGACAGGGAGAGACAGAGCATGAACAGGGGAGGGTCAGAGAGAGGGAGACACAGAACATGAAGCAGGCTCCAGGCTCCGAGCTGTCAGCACAGAGCCCGACGCGGGGCTAGAACTCACGGACCGCAAGATCATGACCTGAGCCGAAGTTGGCCGCCTAACCTACTAAGCCACCCAGGTGCCCCAACTATACACCTTTTAATAAGATTTTTTTTTAATTTGCAGCTCTGAATGTGACAATCTCCTAAAATCAAACCAACCAACTGACAACAACAAAGGTCAGTAGTTCCCTATTCCTCATTACAGCAGCTTTCATTTTTTGTTACTTAGGACATCTGTGACAGATAGCAGTCACATGCCTGACACACCATGCTTGCATATCCAGGGTTATGTACAACTTTTCACACATTTGTTACAATTTCACCTTTTCCCATAATGTTTCAAAGAAAAAAGCATATCAAGAGTTTCTACTTGCCTTCTAAGATTTTCTATTTTTTCATTTGTCACAAGCATATTTTCTTTTACCTGATTAAGTATAGTTATAATCGCTGCTTTAATGTTCTTTTCTGACAGTTCTAATGTCTACATTTTCTTGGTAGTTATTTCCCTTAGGAATGGGTCCTATTTTCCTGGCTCTTCATATGTCAAGTAACTTTCCTCTGGGTCTTTGACATGTCAATACTATGTTGTGGAGACTCTCAATTATGTTACATCCCTCTAAAGAGTATTCTCTCTCTCTCTCTCTCTCTCTCTCTTTTTCTTTAGAAAGCAATTAACTTGGTTAGACTCAAAATGCAAAATGCAAACTTTCTTGTCCTGGAGGTGTTTCTCTGTGTGTGGTTCAACCATCTGTCAGAGTCTTGGGCAGTTTATACATAGAATCTGACGTTCCCTCCCCTGGTTCTCTCATTTCTGGAGTTTCCCCCTATCACTTTCCAGTGGTCCTGGTTGTTCAAGGATCCATTATCCAACTCCTCCTGCCAGAGACATAGACCTTCTACTAAAGTTTTAATCCCTCCTGCCCACACCATCATCACCCTTAGGGTAAAACCGATGCTGGCTACTGGCAGTCACTTCTTCCGAGTTTTGACTACCTTTCAGCTTTTTTGTACTCTCCAGAGCCCTCGAAGAGACATTTATGTTGTTATTCAGACTTCATAGTTGTTATCTATCAGGGTGTCAGGCTGTTAGATTAGAAATTTACTCTACCATATTGGCAAAACTCTTTCGGAATATGTAATTGTTAGGTGCAATAGAAGGCTCGTAAAAATATAGACAGTGCTTGTTCAAAGTGAGCACAGAGGCATTTTAATTTGGGGAGTCATGATTTCACTCATAACTTTTTCTTTATGCTGCAGAAGTACAAGAAGTTACAAATATACTAGCATTTCTACCAATCAACTATACACACACTTTCAATGAATATATACAGCTGATAACTCTTGTTCTATTTGTTCTGATTATCTCCACTGAAATGTAACATGTGTGTTAAATATACATTATATATTAATATTTAATCTATGTGAATATATATTTAATATGTTTTTATGTATTTTTAAAATATTTTTTCTATGAAAATATTGACATAAACCAGTCCCTTATAGCTTACCACCTACACTACAAGGGCTCTGACCCTTGTGGCTCATCACCATTAGATAAATTAATAAATATTCTCATGTAGAGTTCCAGTAATATTTGTTTCTTTTCTTCATAACAAGCAAATTCTGGGAGGCACCGACTGGGTGGCTCAGTTGGGTAAGCTTCCAACTTCAGGTCAAGTCATGATCTCACGGCTCGTGGATTCGAGCACAGAACCCGCTTTGGACCCTTTATCTCCTTCTCTTCTCTCTCTCTCTCAAAAATAAATAAACATTAAAAAAAAAAAAAAAGAACAAGCAGACTAAACTGGTTTATTCTGACTCCCATACATACTTTGCACCTATGTCACAACTACCTTACAATATTGTTGTATGTATAGACCTAGGTTTTGTTGTTGTTTATTGATTGGTTTTTTGGAGGAGGTGAGGTCGGGTAGAACTCCTTTATTAAAAGGTAATTTGTAAGTTCCAGGAGAAACAGTAGGCTCCAGTGGGAAGCCTAGAACCAATGCTTGTTAATGGACTTCTCTATACATTTCCACAGGCAGGTGGGAACCTTTTTATGCCGGTTTGGTCAGGGTCAGTGGAATCTTGGTAGCTGGAAAGAGTGGGAGAGTCTGATTTCTTTCTTTTTAAAAAATTTTTTTAATGTTTATTTATTTTTGAGAGAGAAAGTGAGAGAGAGAGAGAGAGAGCGTGAGCTGGGGAGGGGGAGGGGCAGAGAGAGAGGGAGACACAGAATCCGAAGCAGGCTCAGCAGGGTCTGAGCTGTCAGCACAGGTCCTGATGCAGGGCTCAAACCCATGAGTTGTGAGATCATGACCTGAGCCGAAGTCAGACGCTCAACCGAGTGAGCCACCCAGGCACCCCCGGTTTCTTCTTGATCAAACATCATAAGAACACTGGCAATATCACTGGTATCCTATGTTCTGATACGAACATAAAGACTCCGATAAGAACATAAGAACATAAGAACTTTGGCAATATCACTAGCTTCTGCCGTCTCATACATTGGCCACTTGGTAAAATGAGACTTGCTGCAGGTCCTAGGAGAGCAGTATTATCTAACTTCAGACCTAAAGCCCATTTGCATGGGCCATTTTCACTAGTGAGTTTTCCATATAAAGAAGATGGAGTACCTACACCTTTTACAGGCAAGCAATACTCGCTCCACTGAGACTGCTTCAATTAATCATCTGCAACCATAGAATCACAGCCACTAATACATAATACTTGTGTCTGTGACTGAATGTCCATGTGGATGCATCTCTACAGAGTATACATGCACATATGCTCAGTGCATATTCTCAGCTCAGCTTCTATTCCACAAAGCAAATCAACTTGCTATCCTATATCCACAGTGCACTGAGTCTCACTATTAACCCTTTACTTGGTCATCCTCACAGACTTTCTTTCATTTTTACCATTACATCAATCCCATGCTTCAACCCACATCTGAAAACTGATCCCCTTTAAGAAGCTTCCCCAGAAGCTTCCTCTTGATTTTACTATTACTAGATAGATTACTAGGTAATCTTTTGTACTTGTTTTTGTCTTACTTGCTAGTTTTGACTCACTTCCCTAGGTAAGTGGTCCACAGCTACCATTTCTCCCATAATCTCTCAGGTGAGCCTGAAATTCATTTTTAATACCCTAGATTGGTAGATTGAAAAAAAAAAGATTAAAAAATATTTCTATTTTATAGCTAATATTGTTATGTTGGAAAAATTATAAAATATAGAAAACCATAAAATATTCATAATTCTACCTGCAAGAAACAGTAGCTGTTATAATGTTGATATATATTCTTCTAGAGATCATTCTATATAACTGTACAGACTCATACAGAGATCGATATAGACCTAAATACATACACAAATACATAACAAAATTGTACAGCTTATTTTCTAATGAGCTCTGAAAAAAACTGACTCGATTATGAAAGGTTAAAAAGATCATTACATAGGGAAAATATGACTGAATACTCTACATTAACATTGTACTTTGCCAATTTTTTTAAATTTTTATTTATTTTTGAGACAGAGAGAGACAGAGCATGAATGGGAGATGGGAAGAGACAGAGGGAGACACAGAATCTGAAGCAGGCTCCAGGCTCTGAGCTGTCAGCACAGAGCCCAACACAGGGCCTGAACTCACAGACTGTGAGATCATGACCTGAGCTAAAGTCAGATGCTTAACAGACTGAGCCACCCATGCGCCCCTGTACTTTGCCAATTTTTATGTTAAATTCCAAGAGACTGTTTCCCTTTACCTGAATGAGTGAAAAGGAATATTACCAATTTATGGGATATAAGGACTTTGCTGGACATAAGGAAGGTTAAATATAAACATGGGTTTCTGAGGGATGTTATGCAATCTCCTCTAGATATCTTAATGGAAACAGTAATAAAACTGCATAAACTTTAAAAAAAAATTTTTAATGTTTATTTACTTTTAAGAAAGAGAGAGAGAAAGACAGAGTGCAAGCAGGGGAGGAGCAGACAGAGAGGGAGACACAGAATCCGAAGCAGGCTCCAGGCTCTGGGCTGTCAGCACAGAGCCCGACACAGGGTTTGAACCCACGAACCGTGAGATCATTACCTGAGCCCAAGTCGGACACTTAACCCACTGAGCCACCCAGCCGCCCCAACTACATAGACTTTAATACATAAGCAACAATGTCAACTAGCCTTTCTCTGGAGACCAGAGTAAAATGGCAAAACAGCTCTCCAGGTTGCCACATAAAATTCTGCTTCTATCCATGTGGCAAGGTGGACTGAGTCCTGAGGCAGGAAACCCAGTTCCAACTCTGTTATTAACAACCTCTGGGACCACAGACGTCAGTTTACCTGTCTGAGCATTAATAACCTAGTTTTACAATAAGGATGCTATAGAGAAGATCATTGATAAGAGGATGCAGCACATCAGCTATGGTCATGATTCCTTTGCTTCTAGAGAAGAAGAGACTAGCTTCTTGTTGGTTTCTATACTTCCTTGTGAGATTTTATAAATAGAAAGTACTCTTTTAAAAAAATTCAGTATGACTTGAGAGCTATCAGCTTCTTAGAGATTGGCAAAGATTTTCTGACAAAATAAAGACACACACCCCCACCCCACATCCTTATACTCATGCGAAGCTTTTATATGATCATATGCCATTTCCTGGGTTTGGCTGGACCAGAAAATACAACAGAGGGTGAAAACAAGCTATTTCAGAGCTTTTGAAACTCAGACAGTAGGTAAAAATAATGAAAACTATTAGAAAAACTAGAGAGTAATAAACCTAAGCAATGTCTGCCCTATACTGTCTCCTTGTGGTGATGCTATCCCTGGGGGGAAGAAAGTCTTCATAGCAGAGAGCAGCCATCCCAGTATTAAGAGAGCTCATCAGTCCCACACATAAAGGCAAACACACTCTTTTATAAGCTGGAGTTCCTTGGCTAGCATTAGCATTGTAACATATTTATTCTGATAAAGTTTTAATTTTTATAGCCATTTGGGCAAGACAGAGAAATTAGAGGAAAGAAGGAACTGGGAAGGTGCAGAATAGACTCTCTCTAGGCATGTTCTATCAAACTTGAGAGGCTGAGCATCAGTTTTCTTAACTATAAAATACAGACAGTAATTCTCGATGAGGTGTCATGATGTTCAAGTTATACAACTGATCTGAAGGGGGTGGTGAATCAGAAAATAATGTATTTACAAGAGATGAAAATCCCCTTGTCTCTATACTGAGCATGCATGATATCCTTCCCTAGCAAAATTCCCCCCATATCACCTGTATGTAGCTAGTTTGTTGTACTTTCTACATTATGCCACAAATCCAGACTTCTTCTCTGGGTTCAGAATGTTCATCTATTGCCTACTTGATATGTCTGCTGGAATATCTCAAAGTCACCACAAATTCTATAGGTACAAAGGTAAACTCATGATCTTTCCTCCTCACACCTTGTCCTCGTTCAGCAGTCTGTAGTTCAGGGAATGATGCTACCCCTTCTCCAACTACTCAAGACTGAAACTTTAGAGTTATTGGCAACTCCCTCTCATTCCATAACCAAGTCCTATTAATAACACTGCCTTAACCATCTCTTGAGTCTGCCTACTTGTCTCCATCTTCATCACTACAACACCCACCATCTTGATTCAAGCTAACCTCATTTCCTGTCTCCTCACAGCTCTCCCTGTACTCCCCATTCTTACCTCACCCCTCTTACCCATCTGCTTTTAATACTATTTGTCAAGTAATTTTTTTTTTCAAACACAGATGTATCTTGTCATCCTTCTGCTTAGATGGCTTCAACGGCTTCCTATCACTCTTAGGAAAAAGACACTGAGGTCTTCACCATCCAGCCACCATCCACTGATCCAGCATTTTCAGGCTTGCTCTACTCTAGGCACACTAGCCTTGTCTGTGTCTTGAATTGGCCATATTCCCTCCTGCTATAGACATTAGTGCTTATGGAAATCTCTGCCTGGAGCCTCCTCCCTCAACTCTTCACCTGGTTAACTCAGGTATTACTTCCTCTTCCCTGACCTACCTGATGAAGGCCAATCCCCCAATCATACACACATGAAACATCATAAACTCCTACTTCATAAACTCCTACTTCAGAGCCTCTTCATGATTGTGGTTTTATAGTCACTTCCATGAAGCTGTCTCCTCTACTAGACTATAAAATCTGTGAGGACAGGTTAACATGTCTATTTGGTTTCCCATTGCATCTCCAGTACCTGACATATACTAGATATTGGATAAATATTTTTTGAATGAATAAATGAATGAGTGAATGAATAATGATATAGTTATTCATTATTTCTATATTTGTCTTTCCTAAAAACAGTGAGTTCCTAAGAAGGTAAGTATATCTAATTCATTGTAGTACCTTCAGTGTCCAGCACTGGCCTAACATATAATAAATATTAAATGTTTGCTGAAGGAATAAATGAATTCCAAGATTTAGGCATTATTCCATAATGGAAAGCACAGAGTCAGACACACCTTAGTTTGAGTCTCTCTTCTTTCCTTTCCTAGCCTTTCAGAAACTCAAGTTTCTTCATCCACATATGTACCTTGACAAATCTGTCATAAAAAAGAGAGCTAATCAGTGGAGACCACAAATAGAGCGCAGTAAACATTAATCACACAAACTCTTGCCAAAGTTCCTTTCCCCTCTCTCAGAACATGGGTCCCACCCACCTTAAGATATCTGAGAGACTATGGTGTACCTTTCCCCCTTTTTGTTTGAGAATGTAACCCTTTGATCCTGGGTCTGACACGTATTAATGTTCTTGAATTTTCTCCCTGGAAGTTCATTCATTAATCCAGTCATTCATTCTCGAGCTCATCCGTTTATTAAACTGTTGCCTTATCAAGAAGTTACTACCTACCAAGCACTGTGTTGGAGGTCAGTGATAAACAATACAGGCTTCCCACTGCTTAGGGTCTACTGGGGGAAGTCAGGCATCAGAGAAACAGACATATGGACAGATGCCAGCTCCTACTAGCCCCTGCCTGCAGGCCATGCTAAGTGTCATTTATCTACTGTGGCCAGAGAGTCAGACAAAAGTATGAAAGGAATTCAAGGAATATTCAATAAGAAGGAATGCAGAAACCAGTTTGGTGGTCAAGAATATTTATTGCAATCCGGGTAAGAATGTAGGAAGCATCTATTTAAATTAGGTGATAAAAGTTGAGAGAGGTTATGAGTAAACTAGGTAAGAGTATAATTTGAATGGAATGCTGGTTATGAAACCAACATAGCTAAGGGTATATGAACTCAGAGTCCCCTCAATGCATCAGCTATGAAAAGGGTCATATCTCTCCTTAGGCTTAGATAGAATCATCCTAGACACGTGTAGCCCCCAAATCCCTCCTGCTCTAAATTTTTGCAAACTAACAAATGCTCTGGTAACCTCAGCCTAACAGAAATTTAAAAAATACTCTAGGAAAGTTTAGAATTAGACTAGGAATGATAAAACAAATAATTTAGCTTAGGAACAATCTCTATGCTGAAACTTAATACCTAATTTTTAAAAGGCTTCGACATTTTAGAGTTGTGATTTTAAGTTTAAACATATAAAAAAATTAAAGTCGTAAATAGTATTGAACATTTCAGAGAATTTGTTTAATTTTCCAGAGCTACTTAAACACTTGGATTCAAACCTGCTTATTAGAGATTTTGAAAATAAAGTCAAATATGATAAATGTATACGTGAGTTTAAGTTGTTCAAGATAATTTAATTAAGTGAACTTCTATATGGGATTAATTGTGTAAGGCAGTTTAATTTGTATAATTTGAGCTTTTCAAACATTTATCAAAGAAAAAGTGAAAGTGGTTGTTCTTACCAAATTTAAAATTGAATAGCAAGATTTGTAAGCTGAACTCAAAGACCTAAGGAGAAAATCTGTTTTTGACTTTACAAATTTAACAAACTGAGTATTATTTTAAAACAAAGTAACTGTTAAGTAGCCTTCTCCACACTCAAAAGTTTAACAAAAAAAGCAAACACAAAATGAAAACAAAAAACCTTCCCATTGACTTCTCAATGCAATTATTGGTGATCCACCATGACACCCCAGACTTCTCCACATGTGTGTATTATTTGGTCCTTCCTGAATTTATGCTGCTTATATCTGAATCAAGAATGAGGTAGGACAAGGAGTCTAGAAACTGCCTATGAATACCTTTTAAGCCATGCTAACCAAATCGTTCTCTGACTGGATTAAAGTCAAGATATGAAACGTGTTCTGAGGAAGTTCATTCATTTCTTTAGTGGTTTTCCTCCATACCTCAGTAAAAATGACAGCCTTGTCATATCTGAATGAAGAGGGAATAAAACTCTTCAATGTCAATCAGATTGGACAGGTAAGCTGGGTATGGGGGCAACAGGTTGGACTAATTCAGGCCCAGAGAGACCCATAGAGACGAGGGGACAGACTGGGACCCAAAGAGGGGAAGAGTTATTGGTACAGTTGACTGCTGAAATAGGATCTAAGTTTGCCACCCCCTCACATGACATGCTGGGAATAAAGGGAAGGCTAGATGAAGAAGTAAGATGGTGGGCAGAGAGGGAGGACCTCCCAGACATGTAGGAGCAGGCCGACTGGCTTCCACCAGAGTATCTTTAACAGCAACACTGAGAGGTGGCAGTGTTGGGGGGGAACAGGCTGACAACCAGTTTCAGTAGATCACGAGCTACTATTTCCAGAGCCCGCTGGCCTGTGGGGTGGAAGCTCCCAGTGTCATGTTGGACCAGACCTAAGATAGGAATAGAGCCGAATCAGGGAGCAAAGGTGGAAGCAGGCTTCTTTTCCTTGTTCCACCAATCTTTTTATTTTTCCAACAATTATTTTCAAAAAATTTATAACATTAGATTTTCAAAAATAATAAATCTTAATTGTAAACCAACATATAACAGATAAAGGAATACTGCATTCATCGAAGAGGAATTTGTTGTGAGGAGGGACATTGGGCCACATTTTATTTACTAGAAATGGAAGGGGCTCAGTTAACTTTTTTTAATCAGTGGTGATAGGAGAAAGTCACCCTGAGTTTCTCGCTGAACCACTGGGATTAAGGCAGAAGGATACTTAACCTTTCTTTCAATCCTTACCCCATTCCTGAAGGCAACTCAGAGAGATTTGAGTTAACAAACTCTTGCTTCTGATTATGTACTTTTAGTCTTATCCGTGAAAAAAGCAAACGTGAATACTAAATCTTATAAAAAGCATCCTGGCCTGGTGGCCCAACAGAAAATAAAATCTCCATGATAGTTATCACGCTTGAAAGTAAATAAGGAAGAAATATATACTGCCCACATTTTCCCTGGCATAAAATTAGAGTGTAGAATTATGCAGTGGCAGCTGTCATGTGAACAAGCATAGCCTCAGGCTGTGACTGAATATAATTGTTACCACTGAGGCAGAATGTTCTGGGTTGTTGTGGATCTGAAGCTATGACAGTGAGCTGGTGTTATAGGAAGCTCCTGTGACAATGGTAAAGAGCACAGAACTAGGGCTCTTGTCCAATAAGCAATAAGTTCTAAGCTACATATCCATCATGCAATGTGAATAATTGCAAGAAAAATACAGGTGGAGGTGTGTGGCAAAGGACACGCGTTCTTTATTAGTGGAAATACAAATTAGTCCAACTTTCCTTTAGAGAGATTTGGCAATATAATCATCATGTTAAGTGTGCATACCCTTCAACACAGCAATCCCACTTCTAGGAATGTACTCTATAGAAATACTCAGCAGGTGTACACATATGTCAATATACATAAGGATATTTTTGGGGGCGCCTGGGTGGCTCAGTTGGTAAGTGTCTGACTCTTGATTTCAGGTCAGGTCATGATCTCATGGTTCGTGAGATCAAGTCCCATGTCCGGTGTGGAGCCTGCTTGGGATTCTCTCTCATCCCTCTCTCTCTGCCTCTCCCCCACTCACGCTGTCTCTCTCTCAAAAAAAAAAAAAAAAAGATATTTTTTTGCAGCATGATTTTTCACAGCAAAAAGAAAAGAAAAAAATATCCATTAGTAGAGCTTATCAAATATATTATGACCTGAACTCAGTATGGAATGTAACAGAGCTTTTAAAACGATACCCTTTTTATATATGGGCATGGAAGGATATATACATATATATATATACATATATGTATATATATATATGTATATATATATAATATCCTTGTTTATGTTTATATATATATATATATATATATATATATATATATGCAGGAAGCAAAAGAGAGTTTCAGAAAGTCTGTATAGTATAATTCCACTTGTATGTAAAAAGCTCAAAACTATGCATCTGCATACTCCATATTGACAGCTGAAGCCATAGTTATTGGCATTGACATAGAAAAAAATAAATACTGGGGCGCCTGGGCGGCTCAGTTGGTTAAGCGTCTGACTTCGGCTCATGTCATGATCTCGTGGTTCATGAGTTCGAGCCCCACATGGGGCTCTGTGCTGACAGCTCGGAACCTGGAGCCTGCTTCGGATTCTGGGTCTCCCTCTCTCTCTGCTCCTTCCCTGCTCACACTCTGTCTCTCTCTCTCAAAAATAAACAAAGATTAAAAAAAAAATTTTTTAAGAAAAAGATAAATACCAAATTTTAAGTTTCTCCCTCAGGAGCAGGTGTGCAGGAAGAACTTTAACTTTCTACTCCTGAACGTTATTTGAAATACTTTGAACAAGAAAACAGTAAAGGGGATGTGAAACACACAAGGAAATGAGAGTCAGGATTTGCATGCAAGTTGGGCTGACTCCACTGTCCAAATTCTCCACTCAATGCCACAAGCCAAAGCAAGCCGCTGTCTATAAAATTACCTGTCCAGCTACCACTGCATCTCCTGACATTGTAGGATTCCTCTCAGCTGCCACACTCCTGCTGCCACAGGCTGTGGCCACAGTTTTAGTCACTGGCTCATCCCCTCAGAATGACAGCCTGCCATTTAGAACCCTTGAGGTGGAGAATAGTACTCGCTATTTGAGTCCCTGGGCACTCATGACCAGGAATTTCCCCTCTTTATTAATCAGAAATAAAGATCCCTATTAAAAAGCTAACCATAAGCACCCATTAAGCAAACCTCAGAGCAGGCATGTGCTCAGAACAAGCTTTTCAAGATCAAGCAGATAAGCTCCAAGGCCTGGTCAACTAGCCACCCCTCCTTTCACTTAAATTCCCTGTCTTGTCGTAGTCAGGTTGCAGGGCCTGGATTCTCTTCTATCTATTTGAGTGCTGTGAAAACTCTCCTAGGGTAACACTGGGTGCAGGAGGAGCAGAAGCCTATTCCGCTGGCTTGCTGGTCTCCTGACAGCCTGGGGTGTGGCTTTCTGAGGTTCTTCCCTGCTGGGCTTTTCTAACTAAGGGAGCTCCATCCCAGAAGGGCCTCTGGCTTTTCCCGACCTTCTCTCTCAAGTCAGGGCTTTTGCCCTCGGTAGCCAGACCCTCTTTTCTTCAAGTGGGTCACAAGGCCCCACTCAGGACCCACCCACTCCAGATCCCCACACTCTCTCATCCGTGTTGCTGACCAATAGGATTTTTCTACTTGACCTTACAGTTCTGTTTTAACTCTATTTGGAAAATATATATATATTTTTTTAACTTAAGTTGGTTTATTTATTTTGAGAGTGGAAGAAAGAGAGAGGATGAGAGAGAGAGGATCCCAAGCAGGCTCTGTGCTCACGAACATCATGACCTCAACCAACTGAGTCACCCAGGCATCCTGGAAAATATCTACTCTTGACCTTTCTCTTTTAATTTTTTTTAATTTTTCAGATTTTTTAATTTTTCACACACACACACACACACACACACACACACACACACACACGATCAGATTAACAAGAATAAGACGTAGTTCTCTGGTTCTTATTTCTTCCCACCCACCACTGTGTGATTTTCATCTCTTCCTACTTCTCCTAATGTTCTCCATCTTTCTTCTGGGAGAAAGGGCTCTCCCTCACATCTGCAGGGCAAGCACCACGATCCACACGGCATGCCAAAGGCATGCACTCACCTGATTCAGCAAGGAAGAAGAAAGAACCTCAGCAGGAGGCTTGCTGCACAGGGACAGGCTGGGGTGGGGCCTTTGGGATGCTGACCTTCCTGTGCCTGAAGCTCTGTTTAGTAAGGGTCCACCCAACCGGGGCTCTCACCATCCCACCATTGTAAAACCAACAACCTCTTGTTTAAAATCTTTGTCTCCTAAACCTTTCAGTAGAATTCTGTGAGGAGTCCCCAGGGGCCAGGCATCTGAGATTTGAAGTATATATGCAATCTTGGAATTTAGGGCTCTTTTTCAATATGTTTACCTTTTCAAACAAGTGTTTGCAATACTAGCCTTAGAAATTATCAGCTTAAAAACATTTGCCTATGAAGGTAAATCAAATGAAGAAAATCAAATGGATTAACTCCAGGTTTATTTCCCAGAAACTCACAAGATAGATGACCCTTTGCAGATGGTTCCATAACTCAGAAGAGCTAAGAGAGTGAAGAAAATTTGAGAGTTGGTCTCCAAAACAGCCCAGGTTGTCATGATAATTGTGCCTCTCTCACCCTCCTGGGCTTCTCCAGGTTTCATAAGGCCCAGCTTTGGAGGCAGTGGTGGACCAAGCCTGAGGAAATGTGTTTTGGGAGGTTTCGAGAGAAAAGCCTCTACTTTGGCCAGATCCTTTGACTTTTCTCAAATGTTCTGGTTATGTCCTGCAGAAGTCTGTTCATTGCACCCTGTCCGATTCCAAATTCTATCTCATAAGTGCTTAAGCTCGCTGACAGGCTCTGTTCTGAGGTATCTATTGGTTACAAAAGCAAAGTACATAAAAGAAAGGATAATATTACAACCTATTCCATCCTCTTCATACTCTGATGCCCACCCCCCTTACTCTTACTCTTCTCTTTCTTGGTTTTCAAAGCACTCATCTTCTGATATACCATAAAGTATCTTTATTTATCATGGCTATTATTTGTCATTTATCTCTTCCTGGGGAACACATACTTCAAAAGTGCAAGAATCTTTGTTTACTGACATAATATTCCATGAGCCTGTAAGAGGTGTGACATATAGTAGGTGCTCAAAAATTATTTGTTGAATTGAAGTTGAAACTGAGACAGGGTTCAAAACTCCCTTTCCTGATCTCTGAACCTTCTGATTTTCAAAGCTTTTCTTGCTTATGGGTTAGGCTCATTTGTGCCAGCTTATTGGCACTTTCCTTGGAGGAATCCATGCTCCCTCCTGCCGACTGTCATGACACTGATCCATTGTGTGTATATAGCTCCTCATAGGCATGAAGATAGTCTTCCACCCAGGGACCTACAGCCAAGCTTGGGCAACCCAGTTCTGATGTGAAACCCTAGGTTTGGCAGCTGGTAGCTGGCAGCCAGACCTGCTAAGCTATCCCCAGCTCTTTTCAGCCATTTCCAAGCATTTCTGGGTATGCCATAAAACTACTCTGAACTTTTATGATCATGTGCTTTTTCACTTGACATGACTTGAAAGGGAATAAGCAAACCCCAGTATTCTGATCACCACCATCATTTGAGCAAACATTCAGCCATGCCCACGTGTTTGGCCCAGCCCTACCTGAAGAAGTAGGCACAAAGGCTGGGACAGTGGCCTTCAGGACCAGAAGTGGGCCCCAGATTTGGGATATCTGCCAGATAGAGGGAAAAGGACTATAGACTATCACTGAGAACACAGAAGAACCGAAGACCAGATGGATGAGGAGAACTGTCCCACATCACATAGCAAGACAGTGGCAAACTGGGACATTGTTCCTATTCCTTCACTATGCTGCCTCTTGGCTATTAAGCATTTTCTCTTACTCTTATCCCAAGAGGCAGGGGCACTGAGCTTGCCCTGCATGAGTATGGCTCAGGCATGGAAGGTCTTTAAGGCCTTCCTTGCCTACTATTCTTCACACAGTTCTTTATTGGAAGACAAGTGACTTCAGTGACACAGTGTCCATCCCCACGCCAGGCCACCATTCTCACTCATTACATTTTATTCATCTCTATTCTCCTGAGCCCTTAATACAGTTCCTTGCATTTAAGAGATACTCAATAGATAGCCACTGAATGAAGAAATCAATAAATTAATAAGTGAATTTGTTTTATCCCTTTAATTCTGTAGATGTGGGACAAAATTTATTTCCATGATTACTGTAGTTCAAGCCCCAACCTAGGAAGACGATCATCCAGCTGACCAGTGTTCACTTCTGGAACCATACCTCCATAGTGGATATTTTAGGTAATTTGTTGCTCTTATGTAAAAGCAAAGAGCACAAAGCAGGCCTGGCCGCTGAGCATCACGCCTTCTGGAATTGATGCCTCAGGTCAGAACTTCCAGCAGGTTAAGTACCAAAGGCGCAGGTGTGAGACAGAAGAGTGAAAGTATGTCTGCCCTGTTGTCATTCAAAGTCAGAGCTAGGCAGTGAAAGTTGACTTCCCACTAGCTGTGCTAATGTGTCAGCAAGGATGCAGTTAAGTGAAAGCATTTGAGTTACAAAAATATTTTTTAGGTTAATTTCTGGGAGACAATATGCCAGAATGCAAAGAGCACAGGCTGTGTGCCCAAATCAAGGTGGTTCATATCCCTGCTCCACCATTTACCAGCTATAAGTAATTAAGTTGTTTAACCTCATTTCTCATTTGTAAAAAGGGGGAAAGTAAATAGTTTGCAGGAATAATGGGAACTTGAAGGGGAAAATGTGCATGTGCGTGTGTGTGCATGCTCATATATGTATCTTATTATAGTAGTGAACACCGAAACACTAAAAGTACTCAATTCCTAGCATAAGATTATTTTAAAATTTTTCATTCATTCACTCAATAATTGTCTTTAAGCCCCTATTATGGGCTAAGTAGTGGGTGTTCTATTTAAATTTTATTTTAAAATATCCTATAGTAAGAAACGTTCACTTTGAAAATGTTTCTAGAAGTAGCAGAAGCATTTTATAAAAGTTGCAGGTGAACTGTAATCATGGATGAGTCACCAAAAGAAGACTTGGCATGCAAATTCGTTTGAAGCAACTCTCAACTTGATAATTATTAATAAGCAACAGCTCACTCTGGCTGAGTAATTGGGAACCTACTGTCCTCTGATTAAAGAGGATATGCTCTTGAAAATTCTACATTCTTAACAAAGGGATACCTGTGTGGTTTCTCTCCTGCTGCATCTGTTGCATGAAAGGAAAGTGATAAGGAAGTTAGAGAGAGTGCCCTACATCTTCAGGTCAGGTGCATCTACCTTTTTAAAATGCATGTGTTTCGTGTTTAGAAGTCCATGTGTGTGGGTTTCAATGCCTCTTTAATAATAACTGTGAGTCAAGAGGCTCCTCACTTTGTGTGAATATTGGATGAGGCTCAAATATTAATTAAATCTACATAGAGACTTTATTTCAATTTATCTTATTTTTGTCCATCATTCTTTATGATGTCTTCATGTAGATCATTTGAAATCAAGTAGGTCCAAGTTATATAATTAATTACATTCAGCTTTAATTGTGGATACTAATTAATCAAATCTGCTAACATGATATCTGGCTAGAATTGGTTACAAATAGTGGCAGCCAAGTGGGGTCCCTTCTAGATTTGTGTTGGCTAAAGAAGTTTAAGAAAATTCTAGCTAATGAACTGTGGGCTGTGGGCCACATGCTGGATCCCCAGACTATTGGTGATTTGTACTGCTTTGAAAGGATACTAAAATCGCCCTATAAATACCTCTGGTAACTTAGGCCAGGTTGACAAATCATGGGCACAATTGCTGCCTCCTTGGTCTTTTATCCCAGCACATATTACCAGCTGATCACTATACTCTGTCCTGCTAAGCCTGAACTCAACTCCAGAATATTTTTCAAGATAGCCATCACCAATTCTATTAGTTATCTCTTGCTACATGACAAATTACAACAAATTTAGCAGCTTGAAATAATACACATTTATTACCTCACAGTTTCTGTGGGTCAGAAGTCTTGGCATGGTTTAACTGCTTCAAGATCTCTCACAAAGCTGCAATCCAAGTGTTAGCCTGCGTTGGGTTCTCACCTAGAACTTGACTAGGGAAGGATCTGTTTCCACATTCATGTGGTTGTTGGCAGAATCCAGTACTTCACAAGCTACCAGGCTGAGGGCCTCTGTTTCTTACAGGTTGTTGGTGGGAGGTTTATCTCAGCTCATTGCCACATAACCCTTTTACAGGGTTGGAGCTTACTTCTTCAAACTGAGCCAGGAAGAGAGTTACCTAGCAAGACATTATAGTTTTACGTAATATGAACAGCTTGTCACCCTTGCTGTATTCTACTGGTTAGAAGCAATCTCAAGTCTAGCTCACACTCAAGAGAAGGGGATTACAGGGGCGCCTGGGTGGCGCAGTCGGTTAAGCGTCCGACTTCAGCCAGGTCACGATCTCACGGTCCGTGAGTTCGAGCCCCGCGTCAGGCTCTGGGCTGATGGCTCGGAGCCTGGAGCCTGTTTCCGGTTCTGTGTCTCCCTCTCTCTCTGACCCTCCCCCGTTCATGCTCTGTCTCTCTCTGTCCCAAAAATAAATTTAAAAACGTTGAAAAAAAAAAAAAGAGAAGGGGATTACACAAGAATGTGAACATCAGAAAATAAGGATCAGGAGGGTTACCTTAGACTCTGTCCACCAATATGTTAAAATTGGCAGGAGGGATAACATATTTTTGCCTTTCTTGGTTTAGGCAGTCAGACTGCCTGTGATAGGAAGATTTCAATAGCTGAATAAGATATCTTAAAAGTATTTGAAGGTAATGTCAAGCCATTCCTGGGAGAATATGACTATGGATTTTTGTTTTGTTATAAAGACACATTCTAATTAAGTTCTAAGTATTCAAGCTAAATATATATATATATATATATATATATATATATATATATATGGGAAAACTCCCATATTTAGCAATATGGCAGATAGGTTGTCCAGTAGAGAACATCCTAAAATACAGGATAAAAGTCCAGGGAAGCATCGTTTAAGGGCATGTCTGAGCCTATTAAATAAATAAATAAATAAATAAATAAATAAATAAATAAGAGGCATCCTCAGAAATTCAAATAAGGAGAATACAAAAATCTAAGAGGCAAGAGCATTAAAGCATTTGTCTATGGCATATGCTAATCCCCAATGGCCTGAAATTTAGGCTTTAATGGGCTAAAGAAGGAGAAAAGCCTGGGCCCCAAGCATGGTGGGCCATTGGATATAGCCTAGTTTCTACATCCAATAAAGCCAGGACATCGAAAAGACCAGACTATTGTGGGAAGAGGAAGGACTATCTTTCAAAGGGACACGATAAAAATGATTCCTTGTTTCAGTGTTGACTATCAGTGAAAAGGAAAATAAGGAAGAGTCTCCTTCAAGAATTCCTAACCTCCATGAGCATCCCTCATGAGGATTTAAGACAAGAATTTGTACTAGCACTTCCAAAAACTCTCAAATGGAAAATTTACAGTAAAATTATCTTGGGATACAGCTCCTCCAGGCCTTTGGTAGAAACAAAAGAATTCATTTAAATCCATACTTCAAATAATTCCCACAGATAAAGTTCCAACGAGCTTACAACAATCATAAGCACATGACAAGTCACAAAACACACAAGAAACAAGCTAGTGTGGCAGAAATTATAAGGTATGGAATATGAAATAAATACACTTAAAATGTTTAAGGCTGGAAAAGAGGAATTAAAAATGATGCTAAGGAATGGGAGATTATTATATTTGATTAGACGGAATTGAAAACATACAGCTGCTGAAACAACAAAGAACGTAATTGGCATAAGAAACCTGGGTAATTTAAAAAGCAGATTAAACATGGCTGACATGAGAATTCATGACCTGGATTATAGATCTGAAACAAACTGCACAGAAATCAGCCCAGTGGGGACCAAAAAAATGGCAAACCAGAAGACAGGTTAGGAGGAATGGAGGACAGAGCGAGAAGGCCTAAGTGTAGTTCCAGAAGGAGATAACAGAGGGGATGAGGAAGAGGCAATATTCAAAGACATAATAGGTGAGTATTTTCCAGAACTAATAAAAAATATAACACTTCATATTCGGGAAGCCTAGTGAATCGCAAACAGGGTAAATGAAAAAGAGGACAAAACAAAAAAAACCTAGTTTTGTGGTTGTTAAAGTTCAGAACACCCAAATCAATGATCTTATATCATGAAATATCTTAATCTGCTAAAGAAAAAAAGATTACTTGTAAAAGAACATTAGTTAGGCAGATCTGATGCCTGAGTTCTCAGTAGCAACAAAGAAGACAAAAGAAGGAATACTACAGTCACAGACCTGAAAACATAATGGTCAACTTAGATTTCTACTCTTTGTGGGTTTTTTTGTTTTTGTTTTTTTTAATGTTTATTTATTTTTGAGAGAGAGAGAGACAGAATGTGAGCAGGGGAGAGGCAGAGAGAGGGGGAGACACAGAATCTGAAGTAGGCTCCAGGCTCTGAGCTGTCAGCATAGAGCCTGACACAGGGCTTGAACCCATGAACTGTGAGATCATGACCTGGGCCAAAGTCAGATGCTTAACCGACCGAGCCACCCAGATGCCCCTAGATTTCTACTTTTAATATGGGAATAATAATGCCTAATTTGTGGAACTTAAAAAAAAGAACAAATATCCCAGAAACCACATATAAGTCAGAAGACCCTGATAGGAGTTAAAGTTCTCACATTTTTCTAGAGAAGAGAGAAAATATTGATTAACTTAAGACATTCTAGAGCAAACAAGCAAAAAAAAAAAAAAAAAAAAAAAAAAAAAAAAAAAACCATAAATGGAGTATATATAACTTAGAAGGAAAATTTTAGCATGGATTGTAGACTCAAACAATCTGAAATAAGGCAACAAAGGGAGAAAAAAAGGGATACACAAAAAAAGCTGTAATAATTATAAAGCATAAAATCACATTGTCAGAATTAATCCAAATACATCAGTAAATTCAATCAATTTATACACACCAACCTCCCTGAGTTTAAATGAGAAAGATGGCTAGAATGGGGTAAAACCTACCTATGCAAAGACACACAGAACTAAAATACAATCATGTTAACAATTTGAAAATGGAAAACCATATAGTAGGTAAGTAGTAATCTGTTACTGGAGTGGCTATATTTATAGTAGACAAAACAGATATTAAAGCAAAAAATAATTACTAGAGACAAAGAGAGTCACTGTTTACGAATAAATGTTCAATCTGGCAGGAAAACACAATTCTAAACTTGTATGTTCCTAATCCAGTAGCCTGAAAACATGCAAATCAAAAACTGACAGAACTACAAAGAGAAATACACAAGTTCACCGTCACCCAAAGTGAAAAATATTATCATAATTTTTTCAATAATGTACAGACCAAAAACCTTGAAGCCTTAAATAGCACTATTAAAAGCGTGATCTAATAGACATAGGCAGAACATGATACCCAACAATTACATTCCTTCCACACATTTTTTCCAAACGTACATAAAACTCAGACAGGCAGAAGGACTCCCAGGAACCATTCTCTTCCTCCTTTGGATCTTTACCTGGGCACACGGCCATTCCAAATAAGGCACTACATTTCCCAGTATCCTTTGAAGGTAGGCGTGGCCACCTCACTACGTTTTGGACAAGAAGATACAAGCACAAATGGTATGTCCCATGAGGAGAGGATACATATTCTTTCCCTTCCCTTTCCTCCTTCCTCCTGTCTGGAGAAGGCTTGGCATGGTAGTGTGTGCAAAGAGATTAAAACAAGAATGTTCACGCACACAATTCGCAATAGCCTAAAACAGGTTAACACCTCAAATACCCATCAACAGGGAAAGGGGTAAGTAAATTTGGAAAATCCAAACGATGGAAAACTATTCTGGAGTAAAAGTGAAGGAGTAACAGCTACACTTGTCAACATAGCATGGAATGAAATTAATAGAACACAGAAAATATGTATAGTATGCTTCCAGTTACATGAAAGTAAAAAACTAAGCAATATATTTAGAGATGCATACAAATGTGGTTTAAAAAAACTATTTAAAAAAAAAAACCAAGACAATAATAAATCCAAAATTCAGCAGAGCAAACAATTCCTCATGGGAGAGAAGAGAGATACAACCGAGGATGGGTATACAGAGAGTTTCAGACGTACCAGTGACATTTTAGGCTGGGTGATTACACAAGTTAATTTTATTATCCATCTTTACATTGTGTATACTTAGATATTATCTATTCTCTATTCCACATGTAAAATATTTCATACTAAAAAGCAAACTTAGATGATTAGTAGGAAAACTACCAGATTCTAGACTTTTAATTTAAAAGCCTGGAACAATTATAACTTATCTATAGTTTAATGTTAAACTGACTTAGTAACCACTTTTGAGATAAAATAAGAATGGAGCGAATATTGTTATTAAGTGGCTATTCGATGAGCTTTGTCACTTGGAGCATGCAAAAGAGAATGAGGAATAATTAGTAGGCAGTCTACTCTAATTGCAGGATAAATACTCCGAATAATTCCTGGGGTGCAACATTTGCAACCGGTCACTGCATAGTTGCAGCAAGGATCACCTTCTTCCATTAATCTTTGGCAGAGAAGAGTAACAAGTTGACAAAGCTCATGATTTGTGTTCAACCTCATCTCTGCCCACACTCACTTGTTTCTGGAGATGTTAATTAGACCTCCTATATTAGCTCCCCTGAGCTGATCCCATGTTAAGCTTTCTTTTCCCTTCTAAGTCCAATTCCTCAAAAAGACTTCTTTTTTTTTCACTTGGAGAATCACACCTCACAAGGCTCTCTTTGGCCCAGCCTTTCTTTTAAAAATCAAAATTAGGAGCACCTGGGTGGTTCAGTTGGTTAAGTGTCTGACTTCAGCTCAGGTCATGATCTCACTTTTTGTGAGTGCTGACCCTGCTTTGGATCTTCTTTCCTCCCTCTGCCCACACCCCCCACCCCCGCCCTGCTTGTACTCCCTCTCTTTCTGTCTCTCAGAAATAGATAAACATATATAAAAAATAAATAAATAAACATTAGTTTCTCAAAAAACACTAATATTTTATTTTTCTGGGGCACCTGGGTGGCTCAGTTAGTTAAGCATCAGACTGCGGCTCAGGTCATGATCTTGTGGTTCATGGGTTCAAGCCCCTCAGCAGGCTCTGTGCTGACAGCTGAGAGTTTGGAGCCTGCTTTGGATTCTGTGTCTTCTTGTCTCTCTGTCTCTCCTCCACTCACTGTCTCTCAAAAATACAAACATTAAAAAAAAAACAAAAAACTTAAACTTTTATTTTTCTGTTCCCAATTTGCCAGTACTATAAGGAACCAGAAATTCCTTCATTCTAAGGATCCAGAAGTAACAATATAACCTACAAAATTTTCTGTATAAGTCACCAATTCCTTACCAATAAACAGTGTTCAAATCATGTCTGCTGTCTACTGAGACCCTAGCTTACTCGGGATGTCCCATTAGCCACAGTAGGGCCTCCCTGCCACCTGGTCTTCCTCCCCAACTCCGCCTCACCACCACCTCCCAACCAGGCCAACCTTTTCTTCTGATCTGACCCATATTCCAGGGGCAGCAGGCAGCAGCCTCATCAGACTGGCTTGGGTGACTTCCATACAGGCCTCCTGCCCCCAGTGCTGTCATTTTGTTTCTATTAGAGGTCTGATTATTACAGCCGTGCATCGAGTTCTCTATCATTAACATAAGACATCTGGGACTCTGTAAGTTCCTTGAAATACCAAAATTTTCAGGGAGCTTTGGGAAAAAAAAAAGGCAGGGAGGATAGGAGGAATCACTACAATGCTGAAGAAACCACAAAGTGTTTATAATATAAATAAATTATTATGTAAATAAATGGTAGGGGCAGTAAAGAGGACTCCCAGGGGTCCTATTTATTCATAAAAGACAGTGCTGGGTCTCCTGAGTCTAGGAAGGATTAATTAGGATCCAGGATGAGATTTTCAGTCTTTCCAGGCAAACAGCTGCTGGCACTAGGGTGCCCTTTACCCTCTGGCCTATTCTGCATTTCCAGGTCAGACAATGGCTGCTCTTGGTCCCTGGGGATGTGGCACCAGCTGGTCTTCATTCCCCGGGCTGGGAGCCTTCAGAGAAGTCCTGTTCTTACTCTCATTTGCATCCTTATATCTCATACAGCCTGTGAATAATTCTAAGTGCAACTTTGGGGCAGGCAGCTTTCCTTCCCCATTTCGACCTTTTTCTTTAAATGGACAAGTACTTTGGAATACACATTTCAAATTTCACAGTGAGGAGGCCTGTAAGGCCTAGGAAAAACAGGCCTTATGTTGCCCAGAGGTCAGGAGGAGTATTCTCACAGAGCATGGAGTCCTTCAGGGGAAAAGTACATATTCCTTAACCTTGCAGGAGTAGCAGGGGGGCAGAGGGATAACAAAATTGCCCATGAACAGAAATTTTAAACTCTCTACAGCTGAATGCTGGGGGAGACAATCCATGGCCATCAGATGCTCAGTGTCCATTACTTAACGTTTAAGACCGCCCTACTAAGCATACAGCTTCCTCATCAGGCAGGCATGACTTTCAATCTCCGATTTATCACTCAGTAGCTTTCTGACATTGGAAATAGTACTTCACCTCTAAAGGCCTCAGTTTTCCCATCTGTAAAACAAGATTAATAATCTATACCTCAAAGATATGTTGTGAAGATTAATGGAGACGAAGTATACAGAGGCACAGTGCCAGGCATAGAGTAAGCCTCCAGTACAGGTTAGATATTATTATTGATCCCCCAAGACACGAGAAAAGAACATTTGTAAACCACAGAAGCATCAAGTTCTGGACATGAAAGTGTATAACTGTACATCATTCATTTGGGCAAATGACATCTGACCATGTTGAAGAGTATGGGAATTCTACGGGAGGGGCAGTGATAGAGATTACATGTGACCCTCCCCAAAGCCACTCCTGCCCCAGGCCCCCACTCTCTGCTCCCTGCCTTAGACATGGTTATGCGGTTTTCTCATCAAAGCACACCTCTCTCCTGCCCTTAAATTCTGTTCTGTGCAGCTAATCTGAAAATGTAATCCACTCTGGTGTTTTCTTGGCTGCTCAGATATTATTCTTCTCAGAAGGGAAACAGCAGAGAAAACGATCCTACCCAGAGGAGGCATCCTAATGGTAGAAATTACAGGCACACAGCTGGGAGCCAGTGAAGAAAGAGGGTTGATAGATAGGCAGAGAAGAGTCAGCCAGGCATTGGTTGTTCACTGGACAGTGCATTGTTTTCCAGGAAAGAGTCAACAAGTCTGAGGTTGCAGCTAAGGACAATAACTAGGGAAAGAAAAAAAAAAAAGAACATGAAATAACGTGAAAGAATCTCTAAAAATCTAAGGTGATTTTGAAGTTGGAGGTAAGGAAGAAAAGGATAGTGACTCTGCCACAGGAGTTGCCACTTGCAATTCTCCTTAAGACTGAAAACACAGGGGTGCCTGGGTGGCTCAGTCAGTTAAGTGTCTGACTCTTGTTCTGGGCTCAGGTCATAATCTCATGGTTCGTGGGTTAGAGCCCCACATGCTCTGCACTGACAGCATGAGCCTGCTTGGGATTCTGTGTCTCTCCTCTCTCTGCCTCTCCCTTGCTTGCTCTCTCTCTCTCTCTCTCTCTCAAAAAAGGAATAAATAAACTTAAAAAAAAACCAACAACACAGTGCTCCATGATCAATGAATATTCTTCTACAGACCCTTAGCACTTGAGAGGAAAACTTCCTCACCTTTCTTTCAAAGTATAATTTTAAATGTGATGGCAATGTTCCTTAGGTCAGCTTTGCTCTTTATATATTTGGGCATAACCCCAGTGGACTCTTGGATGAGTATATTCTAATGATGTCTTTCTTAAGGGGCTTATGGAAATCAATCAAAGAAACTTTCAGGAACAAGTAAGGAGCCCACATATGTCCACAGATGCCAATACATAAGCTTCCTTTTTAATAAGGAAAAGAGGTTTTTACAAAATAGATGTAACTGTAATGAAGGCCAAATTTGAGGAAATGTCACGAATTGACAACACGGAAGAACCTGACAGTTGTCCCTTAGGGCCCCTGCTCCCTTCTTCTGTAGTAATAAAACCCCTGGTTTTTAACTGGCACAAAGCCATGTGGCTGCGTTCTACCCAACCCGAAACTATCAAATGTGATTTGTACAACTGCCAGGCATTGCTGAAAAGGGGAAGGGACAGCTTTTCTACCTGCCCTTGTCTGCCTCCACCGGCTGGAATGCGAGCATGGTTGGGAGCCCACCTGAGCAGTGTGGAAGAGGGACACCCTACAAACGGTGGAGTAGTGAGACTGAAGGAGCCTGAGTCCCTCGTACAAGAGACCTACCGAGCCAACCTCGGACTGCTTACACTGAACTGTCAGACGAGCAACTTGTGTCCCCTTTAAGCCACTATAGTCTGGGGTCTCTGTTACAAAGGCCTACACATTAGCTAGCAGGTTATTGAGAAGATTAGAGTCTGCAGAACCTACATTATCCAGTTTTTCTTCTTTGAGAAAAACTCCTAAAAATGAAAGCTTGGCATTCTGTATTCCCGCATGATTTTCTAGAATCTAATACCTGGGGAAATGCATTTAAATATCTACCACTTCTCAATGCAGTAGCACCTTGAATGAGCTTCTCTAGTTTAGAAGAGCTCTTTTCAAAGCCAACTTATTTTTCTCATACATAAAACCATTCATGAATAAACACATTATTACAGAAGCCAAATTTAGAAGCAACAAGAAGAGAAAGAAGGTAAGAAAAAAAAAAAGAGAGAAGAAAATCAAAGTATCAGTTGGATTGCATAGCAACAGCAACACACACATATCCATTTACTCCTTTTCCTTTTCAACTATCCAGTTCCTTCAAGCTGAAATCACATCGGGTTTTATCAGTTGAATCTCAGTGAGCCTCCATGTGCTCCCCAAATTAAAGATAGCTGATGATCCCAGACCTTGTTTCCTCTATCCCACACCCATAGGCTGAAGGTTTCTGACCTAACAATATGTAGATGGATGCTAAAAAAGGAAATTGGTAGAGTTGCTTGGGTAGTGCCAAATAAAAATGAACTAGCTCCAGGAGACGGTGACCAATCTGGATACTTTTATTTTGATTCCCAGACTGTAGAATAGGCTGTTTGATGGTCTTGCAGAATTCTGAAATTCTTATCTCCATTGCTAAGTCATAGGAAATACAATTTTAGAGCTATTGGGGACCTTAAGAGTCATCAAGTCATTCATTTATGTTAAAAAAAAAATGCTTACTGAACACCTACCATATGCAGAGTCCTGTGATACACACTGGAGATATAAGGATAAATAAAACATAACCACAAACTTCAAGGAGTTCATGGTTCAGTAAAGCAAAAAAATCACTGGAAGAATCACATTGCTGTATGATAAGGACTGTATGATGGAGTGAATGACTGAGTGTGCTACAGAAGGCTTCAAAGAATAGGTGATATTTGAGTTGGATTTTGAAGAGTGTTTCAGAGTTTTTCAGCTAGATATATGGGTATTCTCGATAAAGTAAACGGGATATAGGAAGGTTGGGAAGTAGTGAATGTATCTGGTAGGTTTAGGGAACAGGTAGGAATCCACAGTTGTTCATGAGGGAAATGATGGTGGAAAAAGCTTGAAATGGAATATGAAGCCCAATTGTGATGAGCCTGATGAAGAGTACCAAAGAATAAGTCCTTCTTTCCCAGGCAAAGCCAGGCCTGGATATCTGGGCTACTTCAGCAGACTAATAATTGGATGTCTCCTCAAACCAATAGTCTTTAAGTATTTTTTCTACATTCTGGTTATTTAGTGGGGTTGGGAGTAGAACCAAAAATCTATTAACAAAACAGGTACCCATACTAATCCATTTGTACCAGCCACAGCAGAATTTAAATTCTGGAAAGAACTCAGTTAAATGGTTCTCACTTTTTTATAGTTTTTTCTCTCTTCAGTTTTATTCTACCCTTTTCTAAATCTGACATCTTCTTGGGAACCATATTAAGGTTTTAAAATTGATTCAATGATAAAGTAAATCACTCTTACGTGGTAAACAGTACCTTGACACGCATATTTGGTTTCTAGATTTCAGCTGCCTGCCAACTTTCCACTGACTGAAACCTTGCATGCATAGAGCAAAGTACTTATCAGAAAAAGGGCAGCCAGGGAGGATTGTTTTTAAATTTTCTAATGTGGGCTACCTTCCACTGCAATGGGAATGGAATCAAGTTACTTTTTCCCAGCCATCTAAGGACTCGAGTGTGGAAACCTGAGTTCTCTGGCACCATTTCGGTAACTCAGGGATAGACTTCCCAGGCAGTGCCTAGGTTAGCCTACCCTTTCTCAGATTTTGTGTCTGGACCAATAGTTTTCATACTCTACTTTTCAAGATCTTTCTAATTTTTAGTGGACCCTTCTATCGAATGAAATCTTCTGGAAACCCAATACATAAAAGTGATAAAGGCAGAGCCTCCGACCAGGGCAGAGGAGTACCTAAGAACTTTCTTGTTAATATCAGTGGTGCCTAGATATAAAACCTCAGGATTCTGTGGCTCTAAAAAATGGGGAGCTAATGAAAGTATTAAGCAGGAGTAACATTTTTGCAACATCCTCCTTTTGCAAAGGAAGAAACTATAGGCCAGATGAAGCTCAGACCATTGACAATGTATTTGTGGTTGTCGGAGAGGAGAAAATTAATTAGTGGGTAACATCACCTATTCATAACTCCTTGACAGACTCTGGTGGTACACACACACACACACACACACACACACACACAGGACACCCTCTCCCACCTCTACAGCACTTACTGTGAAAACATTAACCTCTTTAATGTGGCTGCTTCCAAAGGGGACAGCAGCTTTAGAGGTGGCGCGGGGTGAAGCTCATTATCACAGGAGAGCTGGTCATGAAGCAGCAGAGGCAGACTTTTCCTGCTGGGAGAGTCACTCTTACCCACCTGCTTTACCAAGTAACTCTGTCAACATGAATCAAGGCAAGGTGGGGAGCACACATTTGCTTGTATGGATACACAGTTACAACAAAAGCCTCAGCAAGGTGGGTACCCGGGCCCCTTCTCAGCAGGCCATCTGGGCCTCAGAGCCAGCAGCACTCTCAGACCTTGGCTCTGGCACCTGCAGCACCAATCATCTCAACAGCTGCTGCTCCTAACAGGAATCCCCTCTGGGCAACGTTCATCCCTTTGTTAGAGTCAGCTTGTCTTTCAGTGCTACAGCTGTAGAGTCAAGAATCAGGCTTATACACCTTGCCTAGAAAAATGTCCTTCAAATGCTTTGCATCAGAGATAAGTATGTATGAGCTTATGCGTATACTTACTATAGGCAATGCAAGGAGTCTGGTACCTCAAATTTCACCTTTAAAAACACTTGTGAGAATCCATTTGGGCCTTTCTCCCAAGGCTTTTCTCCAGGGCAGCCAAAAGAATACATCATCTTTAGCTAAACTTTTGTATTTTAATCTTCAACTGCTCGGTCTGTGGGTCCTGAATGCATTTGAAAATATGATGAAAGCTACAGACCCTTTCCCAGGAAAATGCACAGAATTTTGCACACAATTTCAGTGGGTTCATGGATCCCTAGAGCCATGTATGAAAACCCATCCCTAGGCTGACAAACATTTTCTTTCTCCAATTATAAGAAGATTGCTTGGCCAAGAAGGAATGGAGCTTGTCATTACCAGCTACAATCAAGTCAGTCTTTATCGATCTGTTCAATACGCTGGTCAGGTTAAGAGCCCTATTCCCTCAGCTATACTCATTGGGATATTTCCATTCCAACGGAAGATAGAGTAGAATGCTATAAGGTATATTTGCTGCCTTTTCTTTCCTCCACATTTGCTCCCTGGGTTTCTCTTCCTCCAACACTACCTTAAACATCGACTCTTGACCACATCACTTTCCTGTTTGAAACACTTTGGTGACCTACTGGCTCCTACAGAACAAAGTACAAGTTCCCCATGCTTTGAAGGTCATTCACCTTCCTCTTCTGGCTTATGACTCTTCATTTTTTGCCTCCTGTGTGGTTCCTACACCTGGAAGTGCAGAGAGTCTACCCCATGTTTCTGCCATCGCTCGCCCTGTGTCTTTGCTCACGTAGTCCCCCAGCCTACAATGCTTCTCTCCCCTCGCCTGACTAATCTCTAACCACCAGTTCGCTCAGCTGGCATCTCCTCCAGGGAGACTTGGCTGATTCCTCCGTGTGTCCTTGATCTCCCTGAGCTTCCTTTCCCCTTCCAGGGCAATATCCCTGGAAGCACAGGTGGGCTTGTTCACTTTGTAAAACCAGCGCCTAATGCATGGCAGGTATTGGGTAAATGTTAGAGGAAGAAGGGAAGGAAAGATCCTTTGAATATACCCATTCAAATCAGGAACAACTGGTCTCCCTGAAAGTCGATACCTGCAAAACGATGCTAAATCACAGGAGAGAGGGAGTAGGGTCATAATTAGCATGGAGGACCCGAAAAGAAATACGTCAGTCAATCAGTTCCAGGTGAACATGGTGTGCTGTGCTCACCATCTTTTATTACAACATCGTGGCCTAGGGCCCAGAAGTTGGAGCATGGTTCCTAGCCTTTGTTGCACATTAGAATCATCAGGGAGCTTTTAAAAAATACTGGGCCACACCCCCAGAGATTCTGATTTAACTGTTCTGGGGGAGAGCCTAGGCATTAGGAGTTTTACAAGCTCCTCAAATGATTCTAATGTGAAAGCATGGCTGAGGGCCACCCCTTTAGCGCTGGACATGGGTTGAAGGCTAGCTCTGATGCTAAAGCAGATGTGAACATTCTGGCAAGTCCCCCAATCTCTCTGAATCACAGATTCCTCTTCATTTGGATAGTGTAAGGATTAAATGAGATGATGACTGCTAGGTGTTCAGCCTGGCATTCAGGAAGTGGTCACTAAGTGTTAGGTGATGTCATTAAGGTACGAGCAACTTTGTCCTCCCAAAGAGAAAATCTAGGATGGTGCTGGAAGAGATTATGAGCCACAGAGACCACCAGTTCCTACAATACTGGCTGTCTGGGATGACACTTGGTTGTTCAAGCAATCTGAAATCTATCAGATGCGCAAACAAAGCAATCAACCCCCCTTGGTTAACAAGATAAGATTACTGCATGCAAATTAGTCAAAGATATATTGCAACTATGTCAGTGAGGCCTTGTAAGTAATACTGAAGTTTATGAACTTGACAAAGTAATAACAGTTTTCTCAGGCCCCAAGCTCATTGAGTCTGGCCAACATCAGCAAGTCAGCTGTCATTCAAAGACAGCTCAAAAATCTTCAGGGCATTGGGTACCATTAGCAGAGGGGCTCAACTGCAGATAAGAATCACCTGGGGACGTGTTCAAGTACAGAACCCTGGGCTTCATTGCCCAGGATCAGTAGGGCTATCAAGAAGTGTTCAGAGAGAACCTACACCCAATAATCCCCATGAGCACCAAAAGCCACACCAAATTTTATAAAAACAGTAATGTACATTGATATATGAACAACTGCAATTTATTTCATCATTCTTCCATAAAATGTGAATCTTTAGAAACCGCTGCTCTATGGGAGCACCTGGGTGGCTGAGTCAAGCATCCAATTCTTGATTTCAGCTCAGGTCATGATCTCACAGTTCATGAGTTCGAGCTGCTCAGTGGCCTACATGTTGACAGTGTGGAACCTGCTTGGGATTCTGTCTCCCTCTCTCTCTGCCCCTCCCCCTCATGTTCTCTCTTGAGCTCTCTCTCAAAATAAATAAACTTAAAAAAATAAGAAACCATGGCTCTTTGTAAAAATCAATTGTGTTGAGATGTCATTTATATACAATAAAATGCACTCATCTTAAGTGCAAGTTTTGATAAATTTTGACAATTTTATATGCCCACAACCACAAGGAGTTCTAAACAAACATTTTCATCACTCCCCAAATTACTCTCTCTCTCTCTCCCAGTCAATCCCTACCCCACCTCCCAGATCAGCAAGACCTGATCCTTCTCCTGTTACTATGCGCTAGATTGTCTTTTCTAGGGTTCTTTTATGAATACAATAAGCAGTGTGTATTCTCTTGTTTCTGGCTTCTTTCTGCTCAGCACAGTGTCTGTGAAATTTATCCTTATAGCTGCCTATATCACTAGTTTATTCCTTCTTATTGTTGAATCATTGTCCATTGTGAAGATATACCACAATTTGTTTATCCATTCACCTACTTACTGCTGGACATTTGCTTGTTTTCAGTTTAGGCTCTTATTCAGTTACACAGACTCTAAGTCAGACTGTATTTACTACTGAAACAGTTTCAAGACAAGAATCGTAGCCCCTTTAGTAAACAGATTGCTGACCCCAAGCCTCTCCTTTATGAAAATTCTCCAGAGGTTCTGATTAGGTTTGAAGTAAGCCCAGGAAACAGAATCTTTAATAATTATGCCTGGTTATTTAGGGAGCCTGGGTGGCTCAGTCGGTTAGGTATGGGACTTGGGCTCAGGTCATGATCTCACAGTTCATGGGTTTGAGCCTCACATTGTGCTCTCTGCTGACAGCTCAGAGCCTGGAACCTGCTTCAGATTCTGTGTCTCCCTCTCTCTCTGCCCCTCCCCGCTTGTGCTTGCTCTCTCTCTCTCTCTCTCTCTCAAAAATAAACACACATTTTAAAAAATCATTTAAAAAAATAATCATGCCTGGTTATGCTGATGCCTCAAGTCCCCAAACTACCATGACAAATACTGTCACAAGGCATAGTGCACTGACTAACTGCAGGTACAACCCATTTCTGGTCAGAAGGATCTGCATCTTTCTTCACTCTCAGACTCCACGGAGCTCACCAGGCTCCTGTAATCAAATGGCCAAGTCAAAGATGGGAAGGAGGCCTGGGCATTGCTTCCCTAATTGTGAATCCTGTCAGGTCAGCAAACTCGCTGCTGTGGAAGATCCTCAGGGAGTCAGAGGCAGCAGTAAAGCTCTCAATCACACCCTCTGTCCTCAGTCCTTACAAGACACAACTTTTTATCTCCTTAAGGATTAAGACCTGAAGCGTATGCCACTAATGTCTGAAGCAAGAACCTGTAATAATGGCCCCCACCAAAGGGCAGGTCATGAAAGGATTGCAGAGAAAAGGACCTGAGTATTGCTAAAGCAGCACAGATGGCCCAGATGATATCTGAAGATGAGGCTCAGTGCTGACAAGGCTAGTCTACTTGACAATCATTTATTTATTTATTTATTTATTTATTTATTTATTTATTTAATTTTAATTTTTTTAACGTTTTATTTATTTTTGAGACAGGGAGAGACAGAGCATGAACAGGGGAGGGTCAGAGAGAGGGAGACATAGAATCCGAAGCAGGCTCCAGGCTCTGAGCTGTCAGCACAGACCCCGACGCAGGGCTCGAACTCACGGACCGCAAGATCATGACCTGAGCGACGTCAGCCACTTAACCGACTGAGCCACCCAGGCGCCCCATACTTGGAAATCCTTTAACAAAGATCCAAGGAGAGAGTTTCAGAGGAGGTGAACACAAGAGACAGGATAAGGTTGGCCAGAGGTTGTGGAGTGAGTCAAGTTCAGCAACGCGCTGCCTCTTACCACCTTCAAGTTCACATTGGTTAACCATTGACAAAAGGATTCTCATTTCTCCTCCAAGAAAGACGAGCATTTCATGTACCCTTTTCTCTTCAAACCACTCAGTTGTTAGGTTCACTCCTTGAGGTTTTTCCTTTTTGGTAACGCTATGAACCTTGTTGTAAGATACAAGAGATGAAGTGCATCCCTATGTTTCCACATGTACAGAATTTAGAAAACCATACGCTTTTCCTTCTCCTCCTCCTCCTCTCTTTCTTCTCCTCCTCCATCTTTTTCTCCTCTTCCTCCTCCTCCCTCTTCTTCTCCCCCCGATTCTCTTTTTCTGTGACCAAGTTTCATGACCCACACCTGGCATTCTTCACAACATGAGTGTGTAAGAAGTCAAACCAATAGAACATAATGTCACATTAACACAGTCCATGCCAGCCAATCTTGGCCTGACATGTTAATAGAAGTGTTTTCAGTTTCTACAAGAGCAGTGTGATTGGAAGCTCTTTATTGTTTATTCATCCATCCATTCAAAAATATTTAATGAGGACCAGATAAATGCCAGGCACTGTGCAAGATGCTGAGGTTGTCAAATTTAAATAAGACCCATTCTTCTTTTCCAAGAATTTACAGCCCAGTGGGAAACAGACATTGGGGCAGACAAATTATAAGTTGGTGCTCTAGGGCAGGAAGACTTGGAGCACAGAATTGGGAGACACTGCAGATTATTTTAAAAGCTGCTCTGCCACCAGTCATCTTCATTCATGTAAGATCATAATAAATTCAGTGGAGTGGAGGAGAGGATTTCAGGGCAGGAGTGCTAAGAAAAGCTTTCATAATGTGTCACCATACACATGTTAGAACCTTGGTTTTTAACAAAATAAAATTATTAGCTCTACTCACTTGAAAATCAAGACTGTCTTAATTCTTCAAGAGACTATCAAGTAAATCTGATGTGTGAGCTTGGGGGATTAGAGATGAAATTGCTCATGGAAGAAGCTGGCATTTCAAGGAAAATAACGTGCTCTCTGAGAACCTCTTGAAGTTTGGCCAGAAGTTCTTACCAACCCTCTGTGCTGGCTGAATGCCCAATTTCTGGAGAGTTCAAACATGTTAAAGACATTCCACCTCCATGATTGTCAAGAAACTCTCAAAAGAGGATGGATGGCCAGAGACACTGCAAAAGTGTAAGGTAAAGAATCAAGAGGAATATATGTTGAGGTTGTCCTGGTTTCTTTGGGGGCTCCTTCTCCTCATTTTTCATATTCACCCATTGTTTCCTAGGGCTTATACCCTCCTCTGACCCTAGATCTCCAGATTTGTGTATTCAGCCCTTACCTCTCCCTCCAATTGTAGAGCTATGTGTCTACCTGCCACTGTCAAACTTGGCACCTAGATGCTCCAGACCTGTGATGTAGACAGAACATATAAGACAGAAACATATGGAAAAGTAATGCAGATAGAGATGGGGATTCTGGCCTCTTTTCCAGCATTTTTTTAAAATCAAATCTGATGGTAAGAAACAAAATGTATTAGTGTGAATTTTAGTTCTATTTCCTTTTCTCCCTGAAAAGTCTTAATAACAGAAAGACAAAAGGCAAAGAGCCCCAAGAAATCCAAACGAACATGGCAGAAACTATTTTTTGCTTCCACTCTTGTCTTTTCCTTAGTAAAAGGAACCTTGATTTTATTTGGTCCAGCAATACACACAGCGGAAAGGCATTTCCCAGCCTGCTTTGCAGTTAGCTATAGTCATGTGACGAAGTCCCACTCAGTGACATGTGATCAGCGATGTAATCGGCGATATTGTATGGAATTTCCAAGAGGGCCTGTGTAAGATTTAAACTTGGCAGTCACTGCTGGGAAAAAGAGACCTTTGTCTCTTGCCTCCTTCCTCCTTCCTACTGCCTGGGATATAGACGTGATGGCTAGACCTTCAGCAGTCTTCTGAGAAGACCTTGGTGATGAAAACTATGTACTGAAGAGAGAAGAGCCTGACTTTTTAATGGCTTCATGGAGCTGCCATACAAACCCTGAACTTTCTTCCAGACTTCTTTTAAGTGAAAGAATTTAGGCCACTGTGTACTTAGGCTACCATATTCAAGTCTTCGTTACAACAGAACCTAATCTTTACTGATACATTAAATAATTAGGAGTTAGGTGTAATATCTAATAAAGAATTAACTGTAATATCAGCAGTTCAAGTTTGAGAGAGACCTACAGCCGTTTAGTGAGAGTGACAATAGATTAAACATCAGAACTCCCATTCTCAACATTATTGAGGCCATGCTGGATGCACAGCAGTAACATCAGCAGGGCCAAAGAAATGAGTGTTGGGTTGAAGGTCAACTGCATGGCCTCATAAAGTTCAAATGCCCTGGTAGTTCATGCTCCTCTTGGTCTTGTTTAATTGATTTGTTCCAGGCTGAAATTCAGCACCAGGACACTCAGGCTCCATAGCCTGCAATGGATTGGATCAGATACAAGCTCTGTGACCCAAGTTAGCATCAAGCAAACCTCCCTCACCATAACAACTCTGCTCCAATTTGCCTCTTTAGGAAGCTAGTGACAAATCCACTCACAGCCAGAATCCAACTTGGAAGAGGAAAAGAGCTTCATTTAGTAGGGAAAAAAAATGTACTTTCTGTCCTTCCAACCCATCTAGATGTCCATGCACATCTCCACCAAACTCCAGGGCAAGAACCATTCCATCACCATTATGATAAACAGACAATGGGCCAGAGATGACACTTTTACCAATGACACTTTTTCCCCCTTCCACCACAGCCTCCATATTTCATTGGGTCAAGTATTTCGTATGCCCTCTAGGCTGTAACTTCCACAGTCAGAGACTCAGGCAGACCTCTGCTCTGGAATCAGCTCTGCCCATGTTCCTCTGACCTTGGCTCTCGTCCAGAGAGACTTCAGAGCCCTGGTGCACAGGTGCAGACAGAACAAGGTTTCCCCACAAGGTCAGTGGAGAGAATCTTTGCCATTCCTTTATGTTTCTTTTGGCTCCCTGACATGAACACAGCAGGTCCTACATCAAGGATTTCTTGGGAGTGCTGTGAGGCAAAAGTGTAATTCCAAGCAATCCAGGGTAAAGTCACTTTTCATTTGGCACCCTCTTTCACACCACTCACTCACTATCTTACACTCTATCATTTCTTAATTAAAAACAGGGCTTTAGAATCCGAAAGGAATTAACTGGATTTTTAACACCTTGTCAAAGGCAACCTCACTCTGCATGGCATATTGGAAAGAGCCCTGTTATGGGCCACCAGAGGTGTGAGTTCAAGTGATGCTGTTCTTTTTGCTTTGTTTTTTGTTTTTTTTTTATGAGGATATATTTATTCAAGTGCTCTTTAATAATTAGTTCTACTAATTAGCCATGGAATCTGGGTAAGTCCAGGGCCTCAAGTTTTTTCCTTTTTCTATATTTATGTGTGTGTGACTTGTAAATACCAAGCATTTGTCAAGGTGCTGAGAATTCAGAAGCAAACACAACAGATGAAAAATCCTGACCTTTGTGGTGTTTATGATGGAATGGGGTGGAGGTAGGGAATCAGACAGACCTTAAACAGAGAATGACACATGTATATTTATGTTTAGACTGATAAACATCATGAAAGGAAATACACAGTTCTCAGAGGGAGAACCAGTTCATTTAGACTGGGGGAGACATAACATTTCAGCTGAAGCCTAAGGAATGTGCAAGAGTTAGCCATGAAAAAAAATGGGGGAAGAGGGTTTCAAAAAAAGGGATTAGACAGGCAACGGATCTATGAGTCCCTGTTTCTCTTCCAAAGCGTCAAAATAATAATAATTAGGGGCACCTGGGTGGCTCAGTCATTAAGCTGAGCTGATATTGGCTCGGCTCATGATCTCACAGTTGTGAGATCGAGCCCTGGAGTAGGGCTCCAGGCTAGGCAGGGAGCCTACTTAAGATTCTCCCTTTGCCCTTTCCCTGTGCACATACGTGCATACGCTGTCTCTTTTTAAACATCATAATTATTATTATTGTTATAATAGTCAAATAATCTGGATATATGTGTGTAATATATACATTCCTATAATATGTGTTATATGTGTGTGTGTGTGTGTGTATAATATATATACTAATAATAATCAAGTGACCTGTGAGAACCTGTTGGCCAAGACCACATGAGAGATGGTGAGCATCTCAGAAGATGCTGACAGGAAATAAGCCAGTCACCAAAAGCCGGACAAGAGGATTTGCACCAAGTAGAAAACAGTCAAGGACCAGATCATGCCCCCATCCCTCCACCACACCCTCAATCTGTGACATCATGTAAAACCAGGGCTCTTAGGTCCCCCTGAAGGGAAAAGGTGGGGCAGAGGTAGCTATCCTGAATTGACTGGGATTAACCCTGAAAATACTGAAAAACACTAGAGTGATCAAGCCCATTTGGAAAGAACTAAGTGCAGTTTTCTGCCATGGGCTTGACATGAGAGTTGTTTTTGCCATGGGAGATTAAAGTTTTTGTTTTGTTTTGAACCCCTGACTGTAAGCTGTGAAGTGCTTCAGTGTGGGTATGCGTGTACATTCTACAGAAGGAGAGAGCAGATACAGGAGTCAGCTTTTTGTAGCTATGGAGCACAGATAAGGAGGCAGGCATGGAGCTCATCACCTTCTCCCGATGGACTAGTGCACATGCCACAAGCCCATGTCCTGGTGCTCATTTTCAGACTCCTCCCACCAACAGCACTCCCTCTGTTGGCCCTGGCCTGAGATTTCCTAGGGCCCTCCAGAAGCTCACACATGTTAACAAGTGGGGTCTGCCCAAGTCTTGGGGGCATTTCCCAAGGCCTCCTCACAAGGATACGTGCCCTGGGGCTTGAGCCTGGAGGGGCAGTCTCCCACAACCCCTTTGCCCTTCTGTGCACCTGAGACCCGAACTGTGTTCTCCCAGGGGGATGCCCTCACACACACTGCTAGGAAAAGGACAGGAGGCACAGACATGATGGAGAGCCCCAGGCAGAAATGTAAATAACTATGGGTCACTCGGCAGAGTGGAAAACAGGCTATGTGAAAGTTACAGTGCATGTGCCCAGGAGTCTAGAACGACAGTCCGAGAGCAAAGAGAGATCATTTCCAGATACGAGGTGTCCTGGTGCAGAACTCACCCACTAGAAACCAAGAGCTGGCCTGGCCTGGATCACTAAACAGTCCGAGGGCTTCGCCTGGGAGCAAATTACACCCAGTGCACCATGTATTCCTTTGGAACACTTGGGTTTCTGTTGTCTTCTGTCAGACAGGGAGCTTGCAGGCAGGAGAACAGAACTGCACCAAGAGCCAACAGCGTAGCCTAAAAACTAAACCACATTCCTCAGGGGTGGAGAGTAGCATGGGGGGCGGAGAGAGGACGGCTCCTGTGCCTTAGAACACAGCTCCCGGGGAAGAGCCCTGGCTTCGAGTCGGACAGACATGGCCTTGCATCCCACTCCCACTGTCTCTTGAAACAAACTCCCTAATGTGATGTCCAAGATCAGGGAGAACACCTCCTGCATGGGTGTTTTGATAGATGGGTGATACTGCATGTGAAGGTGTCTAAAATAATCCCCAGCTATTTTTTTCTTCTATCTCAGCCATCTACTG
Organism: Panthera pardus; assembly: GCF_024362965.1. NCBI lineage: Eukaryota > Metazoa > Chordata > Mammalia > Carnivora > Felidae > Panthera > Panthera pardus. The sequence goes on along the minus strand of NW_026526810.1, from coordinate 95,304,300 downwards.
TTCTGACACTGCTTTTACTGCAACCTGTAATTATTTTATTATTCTGTGTTTTGACGTTGTTATTACTACTGTTACTATTGTTGTTTATATCCTTTACCAGGCTATAAAATCCGTAAGATCAAAATCCTGTGTCTTGCTCACACAAGTCCCCAGAACCTAGCACCTACTCAATAAAAACATTTTCAATAATATTTTAACTCACTCAATACAAGTTAGTTCCTCTTCTTTGACTCCCCGAAAGTGGAGTGGTTTTCCAGAGATACTCACTGCAGCATTTACACCGAAAATTACTAGAGAAGGAACTCAAGGAAACCAGGATACTCAGATGATCACTAGAAACAGTCCTGGGGGCTGTATAATGAGACACTACCAAGTCACACACCCAGGAGCCACTTTATAAGGAGGCCATCAGCCAGCTCACTCCTGGAGGACAGGGTAGGGACACGCTGCAGCTGCTCCAGCCCCTCTGTGCCTGCCTCCTGGGAGCATCAGCAAGGGCCCCTGGGCCTGGGGGCAGGCTGCTGGGGAGAGCAGACCTTCCAGTAATTGCAATGCTATTGCTTCAAGAGAGGGAGGGAAAAGCATTTCAGTAATAAGCAAAGGAGAGGGAAAATCAATAAGGATGTATGTAATGAATTTTTGTTTCCTGAAATAGCCTGGCAGGAGCCTTGCCAGGAAGAGTTAGGACTAATCAGTGACAACATGAGAGACACAAATCCAGGAACATTATTCGGCTGGGCAGGCTCCCCTGGCGGAAGAATGTCAGTGTAAGGGATTACAGAGAGTCCAGCCTATTGTTCAGAAAGACAATCTTAAAGAGAATCTGGACAAAGGTAACCATAGTACCTTTTGGGGGGGCGGGGGGGACAACAAACCTGACTTTCTCTGGCAGGCCTGGAATTTGAGGAGGGGGGCGGTCTGATCAAGCCTGGGCAAATTGTAATGGTTTTTGAATACTCGACGTCAAATAAATGCCCTATATTAGTACCACACATACTCTACTATTGGGCTACAACATAATGGTTATGAGCAGACTTCAGCTCTGCCATTTACTGTTCATTAACTGTGTAATACTGGGTAAGTTACTTAACATCTCTGAGCCTCTCTTGTGTCTTCTGTAAAATAGGGAGCTAACAGCACCCAAGTGCCAAGCTTCACCCATGTTGTAAGGATTAAATGAGATAATATATTAATTGCCATGCTAAGTGCCTGCCACAGGAAAGCACTCAATAAGTGACTGTGACTGTTAGTACTGCTGTCATTATAGTTAACTAATCTCACTGCGCTGAGTCCTTGTTAAGATCCCTGAGTCTTTGCTGGACTGTTTGCCCTTAAAAGGTGAGAACCATATATTCTCCCTGGAGCACTCTGCACCTGGCAAAACCAATAGATGTTAACTCAGTGAACATGTTGAACTAAAATCTAGAAGCAAGGATAAGGTGTTCCTCGCTTTCGTCTTCTCCCTTGAGCAGCTCTGTGTGTATGCATGTGTGTGATTCACCTAAAAAATGGTGGGAATCCCCTTACAGGGATTTTGGGTGTCTAACAACTCACTCACAGATGACAGAGCAATGAGCCTTGTGTTAGCACTTCTTAAAACCAGTCTGAAGTATTTTCACTTCTTGCCATAATTGTCTGCAATGCCGTGAAGTGGTTCTGAACCACACCTATCATCAGTTCGTTCACTCCTGTAACTACATTTTAAAAATCAATTTCACTGTGGCACAATTTACATATAATAAAATAGACACACTCTGTCAGTTTAGTGAGTTTTGATCAGCGTGAATCATCTGAATCAAGATGTGGAAATTTTCCAAATCGGCTCCCTTGTGCCACTTCCCAGTCAATTCTCTCTACACCTCCAGCCCCAGACAGCCACTGTCACATCTACTGAAGATCAGATTTGTCTTTTTTAGAGTCTTATTTAAATGAAACATACCACATGTAGTATTAGTTCTGATCAACAGAAAGGCTTCGATACCCACCCATTTTTTTGTGTGTATATAGGTAGTACGTTCCTTTCTATTGCTACGCAGTATCCCATTGTATGAATAGAACACATTTTGTTTAAAAATCCACTCACCTACTGATGAACATTAGGGGTTGTTTCCAACATTTCACTGTTATGAATAAAGCTGCTATGCCTATTCATGCACAAGTCTTCTGAAATATTTTCACTTCTCTTGGGTAAATACCCAGGAATATCCCAGGGTCATACGATAAGTGTACATTCAACTTTCTAAGATCCTGCCAAACTATTTTCCAAAGTTGATGTGCCATTTTACAGGCTCACCAACAACAAGAGTTCCTGTGGCCCCATATACTCTCCAACACCTGGAGTTGCTGTGACTACGTTTTAAATAAGTTATTCTATTTTACTTGGACCTTTCTAGAATTTCTTCTGCTCTCCCCATCTCCCTCTAATTTCTAGAATCCCTACCTTTATATTTAGTGTCTCCCAAGAGCAGAAGTAAGGTTAAAGTGTTTACTATTAAACTCCAGAATTTAATACATTTTTAAAGTGCTCATATGGAAATTACCTAAGTGTCCAACAATGGATGAATGGATAAAGCAGATGTGATATGTACACACACACAGACACGCACACAACACACACACACACACACACACACACACACACACACACACACACACACACAATCAACCATTATTCACTCATGAGAAAGAAAAAAATCCTGCCATTTGCAACAGCATGGATAGCCCTTGAGGGCATTATGTTAAATGAGAGAAGTCAGATAGAGAAAGGCAAATACTGTAGGATCTCACTTATATGTGGAATCTAAAAAAGCAAAACTGATAGAAACAGGAAGTAGATAGGCACCTGGGTGGCTCAGTCGGTTAAGTGTCCAACTCTTGGTTTTGGCTCAGGTCATGATCTTGTGGTTTTGTGGGTTTGAGCCCCAAGTCGGGCTCTGCACTGGCAGTGTGGGGCCTGCTTGGGATTTTCTCTCTCCCTCTCTCTCTGCCCCTCCCCCACTGGTGCTGTCTCTGTCTCTCTCAAAAAAATTTTTAAAAGAAACAGTAGAATGGTGGTTACCAGGAATTATAGGGCGTAGAGGAACTGGGGAGGTATTGGTCAAACAGTATAAACTTGCAACTAGAAAATGAGTAAGTTCTGGATCAAATGCACAACATAGTGATTATAGTCAACAGTACTGTATTATATACCTTAAAGTTGCTAAGAGAGTAGATCTTAAATGTTCTCACCACAAAAAAACAAATGATAATTATGTGATATGAGAGATGTGTTAGCTAACGCTATGGTGAGATAATCATATTGCAATAGGTAAATATATCAAATCAGTGCATTGTACACCTTTAAGTTATACAAAGTTATATGTCAATTATATCTCAATTAAAATAAAATAAAATAAAATAAAATAAAACTAAAGTGTTCAAAAGATGTCAGGAGCTCATCAACCAGAGAAAGTTCTTCCACAACAGGATTCTTCTTGTTTATTTCACTAAAACTCACACATGCAAATATACACACTTAGAATCTCCTCATCTTTGGGCAGATGCGGCTCTGGAACAATTTATTTATAGCAAAGGAAAGAAAAAAAAACACATTCCTTTAGACACTAAACTATTAGTTTCCAGGACTTTCTTTTCAAAAATAGCTTAGGAAGTGGAATTGTCTGTTCATCTTCTATAGTGTCCTTCCCTTTGGGTTTGTTCACAGTCAATCTTGAGCCCCCATTAGGCCTCCACATTGCATAAGAGTCACTAATTTCACAGTAGCCTACTCCTGTACCTATAAACAGATTCATTGCTTAGTAAAATGTAAATTGTCTGAACTATGTTTCACTTAATGCTATCAACTCTGGTTTTAGAAAATTAAATCTTAATCTGTAGCAGAATGAAGAATGCACATGATGTTTCATTACAAAGATTTTGATTTAGGAGGGGAAAAAACCTCCTGTACATTAAATTTCCAAGATTTCAACATAACCAAGTTCCTTTTAGGGTAATAAATAAATAAATAAATAAATGACAATTCTTTGTAGTTTACAATTATTTTCCAAACCTCAAGTATAAGGAAATGGAACCCCCAGGTTTGGGGGTTTTTTTTTGATGTTGTTGTTTTACCCAATATTTTTCCAGTTTTAAAACTAAGTAACTTAAGGAAGATATTTGTGCCACTATTCCTTTCTACTTAAGTCATTAAATGTGTGTCTCCACTTCTCTGATAGCTTTGGAAGCCATTTACAAGGGATTTTCTGAACCCTTTGTCTTAGAAACAGAACATTTTAAAAGTAAATGAACTTGCACATCAGAATTTTCCAGTTCAGGTGGAAACACTGAACCCAGGAGGTTTGGGTGAGTTATGAACTTCAGAAAATGCATTCTCTGCCATCCCCAGAGAGCAGGGCAACTTCCAGCGACAGAAATGCAATGGTCAAACACTGCAGGAACAGACCGTGGCCAGTCACTGCGACAGGCAGATGATCAATAATGCTGTCAGCCTCTTCTTAACATTTGGAAAGATAGAGGCCCTGGGGTTCTCAATGCTCCAATAAATGAACAAATACAAGCACCGCCACCACAAAAACAAAACACTACACACCCAGGCACAGAATTGCTCATAAATGTGAAAGAGTTTTGCATTTCCTTTCCTTTAAAGGAGGTGTGATAAAGAAATAATTGTGGATGGTATAAAGAAGTAATTACCAATAGGGTTATGAAAGACTTATAAAAAAGAAAATGATACATGCATGCTATGCATTCATTAACAAATATATATGCTAGAAGGATGCTGACGCCATGACCAAGCTTTCTTAAGTGCGATTCATGGACCACTGTTCCAGAATCATAGGAGGAGCCTGCTAAAATAAAGATTCCTAGACCACACCTCAAACCTACAGCTCCACAGGTGAATCTTATACACACTGAAGTTTGAGACTCCTTCAATAAATGGATGTTCCCAACGTCATTTTGGTAGTCAGAAGAATGGCCCTCAAAGATGTACACATTCCAATTCTGGCTATGTTACCTCACATGGCAAAAGAGACTTTGCAGAAGTGATTAAGGTTACAGACCTTGAAATGGATTATCCAGGTGAGCCCAATCTAATCGAGTCCTTGAAACGGAGAAACATTCCCAGCTGCGGTCAGAGAGACACCACCTGAGAAGGACTTGATCAACCACCACTGGCTTTGAAGATGGGGATGGGGGCCACAAGCCAAGAAATGTGAGTTGCCCCAGAAGCTGGGAATGGCCCTTGATGTATAGCCAGCAAGAAATGAGAATCTCATTCCTACAATCACAAAGAACTGAGTTCTGCTAAAAACCTGAATGAGCAAGGAAATGGATTCTCCCCTAGAGTCTCCAAAAAGAACACCCTGCCACCACCTTGATTTTGTCCCAGTGACACTTACACCTTCTGATTTACAGAGTCATAGATGTGTCTGATTATAAGACTCTAAGTTTGTGGTAATGTGTTATGGCAGCAACAGGAAGGTATTGTAGTTATAAACTATATATCTTATATCTACATCTATATCTACTGGAAAATACATTAAAATATTAATAACAGTTATCTTTAGAGAGTGGCATTATAAGTGTCCTCTGTTTTTCATTGTGCTTTTATTTTTCAAAAGTTTGCCAAAAAGAACAGAGAAAAATTTGTAATCAGAGAAAATTACTCAAAAAATTAAAGTAAAAGAAAATGAAGATGAAAAACAAACCCTAACATGATTCAATCAACACAGTGTTCTGGACTTGGTCTGGGGAAAGGCCTTGAACTTGGAGCCTCAGACTCTGAGTTCAGCCTCGGGGCATTCAGCATCCTACACAATGCTCTCTGGTCATCGGTATGGAGACCCAAGCTCACTTGTCTTCTCCTCTTTTATTCCAGGGACAACATCAGGGACTCAATTATGTTGCAACACCTGTTCTTCATGGGAAAGCAGCCCAGACAACTGATTAGATTATTTTAAGCCCTCGTTTAGAAAATCTCAAGTTGCTACAACTGGTGTTCTGTCCAACTGGATGAACACAATCAAAGTGGGTAGCCAAAAGGTCCAGTGATTGCTGTTGCTAGAATATATTAATTATTCAGACAGAGGTATGGCATTTTAGGTTCACAGAATTCACTGTTGACTCTGTCAACCAGCCAAGAAAAAAATTTCAAGTAGATTCAAATATCACTTGAAGAATAGAGGAGAACTGAATATTTATTAGCATTAACACAAAGTGTCATCTAAAATTTCTAGTAGAGCTATGGAGTCCTGCACAGTGTGTTCAGTCAAAGGTAGTATTAGAAGGAGGTGCTGCTACCTGTTCACTGAATCAGACCTCCCAAGGCAAATCTGAGCATCACCAAAGTCTGTCTTGAAACAATGATAAGACAGGTGCTAACTGACACCTTGCTAACTCAGGCGAAAAATCCATTTTGTATGGGGACTGTAATACATCAGTCCATGTGACTAGTTGATGGCATAGTGAACTGCTTGGGCATCTGAGCCAGGCAGATCTGGGTTCAAGTCCTGACCCCTGCACTTAATTCCTGGGTGACCTTGGGTAGATCTTGATCCCAAAGTTTAAGCTTTAGTCAACTCTTCTGTAGAGAAAGTGCTGACAACAATACCTCACTGAGGTACTTTGCATTAAATTAGATAATGGACTTGGAATGTTGTCTGACATATGGTGAAATCTCATTAATTATTAGCCATTATCATCCCATTTTACAGATGAAGCTTCAAAAAGGTGAAGTAATTTGCCCAAGGTCCCAGAGATAGAACATAGATGCAAATCCAAATGACACAGCTCTTCACATATGAATCATAGATAATGAGAAAAAAGGCAGTAAGAGGTTCCATGTATTTGGATGGATACTCAAATGTATTCTCATTTCAGTAATATTTATAATCAATCCTGACCCATGGTAGGGGAGGAACAAGAAGCCACCTCTTTGTGATTTGAAACTACCTAAATTAAGGGCTGTCATATTCAGTCGTGCAAGTTCTGCACTGCACAACTCAAGAGTGCCTTTCACAGAGACAGCAAGCAGCCTTAAGAATACCTAACCCATCGACTTCAGAACCATTATTATGCACTTGGACTAAAAAGGCACTGGGAGTGAAGAGATAAATTTCAGAAGCTATACACTGTCAGGAATTCACGTAGCTATAGTGAAAACTTTCTATGATTTCTAGCATCACAGGGAATAGTACTCAGTGGCACTTCACCTCTTTCTGCAATGTTAAATAGCTCTCCCTTTGGGAAGGACAAAGTACGTTTATAAATATCCTCAGAATGTCGGTTGTTACTTTGGCACTGCTTAGTCACAACAGAATCTACTGTTAAAAGTTCAAAATAGTTCCTGAACCAAAATCTTGCAATAGGATTCAGAAGCATAAAAGAAATGCTGTGAGTATTGAGATGATTTTAAGGGAGTTCTTCTAAGGAACAGTAACATGCCAGTCATCAGTATTCCCCAGCCTTTGAGACGGGGTGGGCTCTACTTGTAGACTTTCATTAGGGCTGAGACTCCCCTTCTCACAGCATCCGCAGGGCTGAGAATGTCAACCTGTGTCCTGGCAGCTCCCCACACTGGGAAGATCCTATGAGCCCAGAAGGACTGTGTGTCTTGTCTGTGCACTTCCAGTGCCTGGAACAGAGCAGGGCACTAATAAATGTTCAATGAATAGATGAATTTACAACTTCCTGAGGAGGCCGCTTTGATTATTAACAGATTCCATATTTGCAGAAAATTCAGTTGAGAAATTGAATTGTTGTCAAAATAGAATCAGAGCCTGTTCTAGGACGGAAGCTAAAGAAGCTTTGTTCCCCAGCACACCGCAGAGAGCCAAAGAAGACCAGGCACTAGAGAAAAATGCCCCCCAAACTCTCTTGAGTTTCTCACAGTGTTGGGTTCATCCCAGCCCAGTCCCAGGGGACATGTTCTATTCCACACTTGGAATAAGGCGTGAAGTGGGCTGTCCCCAAAATTCTTCTCAGGACTACAGCCAGTGATGTTTACCTTTCAGAACCAGCACCAGAGCTATGTTCTTTCAATTGTCTTTTCTAGGAGGGGAACATAATAACCAGGCATCGGTCTCTTTCTGGCTTCCAGAAGTCTGTCATGATGCAGTCAGAACAAACATCTCTCAACAATATGTCCGGTAGCCTTTCCCCCACTCTTTGAGCCCGCTGCTATATTTTTTTAATAAAACATATTTTTAGGGGCACCTGGGTGGGTCACTGGGTTGAGCGTCCTGATTTTGGCTCAGGTCATAATCCCGGGGCCGTGGGATCAAGCCCCGTGTCAGGCTCCACACTGAGTGAGGATCCTGCTTAAGATTCTCTCTCTGTCTCCCTCTGCCCCTCTCCCCTGCTCACGTTCTCTCTCTCTAAAATAAATAAGTAAATAATAAAATATTTTAAACAATAGAATAATTAGTAATTATAATAATGCCAACATGCATTTTTGTGAAACACAGTGCTGGGACACACACACACAGTAGGAGATATATATGTGTGTATGTGTACATATACACGGCTAGAATATATATGCATATATGTGTATATACGTATGTCAGAAAGCTTTATGCGTACATAAAAGGTCAATGAATTCTTAACACTACCATGTTAGTCCTATTAATTCAACTCAATGGGTGGTGAATTTGAAGCTCAGGAACTTCCAACGTCACATAACTAGTAAGTGATGGCACGTGGGTCAGATCTATCTGTCTGCAGCCAAACCCCTACTTTTCACGAGTAAAGCCATAGAGCTGCCTCCATGTGTTAGGTTCTTGGCATATCTTTCAAAATTCACGCAGTCCCCTCCCAACCTTCCAGCCTCCCAAATAATAAGTAACCAAATAATAAGATTGTCTCCCAGGGTGAGATTGCATCTGAGCAATGAAGTGTGCACACCTAGGGCTTTGATTTAATTCTCTTGGACTAAGCTGATTAAGTGCTGAGCAGTTTAGAATCTTTTATAATTTTATTAGATTAGATCATCAGATTTCAGAGATGAAACGAATGGAAGCCTGACCAGAGACCAAAACAGCCAAATCCAGCTGAATAAAGGTTCCTTACGGCTTTCTGTTTTCAAGCACTCAATAACACATACAAAGTGTGACTCTGAACAACAGGGATAAAATTTCAATATTAAAGTAACTTTTATGGTGCCAGGAAACACTGTGACATGCTTTTGTCTTCAAGCATCATGCTTTTGCTTTAATGAAACCATAGATTATCGATTCTCAGACTTGGGGAACACTGTTCTAATGGATATGGTCTTGAGTTATATCACTACTGCAGCCATTAACTCGTGCAACTAAAAGCAAATGACTTCACCTCCCTGTGCCTTATCCCACTTGAACCTCTCTAGCAGAATTTAGAAAAATGAGGACATTCAATTAAGAAAACATTTGTGTCCACATATAAAAGACACAATAAAAATGGAATGCATCACTGCTTCTTATGTTTCTTGCTGGTTTCCTGATGTCAGGATTTCATTTGAGCAAAATCATCTTAGTAATAGCTCAACAGACACAAAAATATCACAGATGTGCATATCACACCGGCTCCATCCTGAGTCAGTCATTCTCCATTGCTATACTTGTTCTTTTTATCATTATTACTATTATTTAGCAATCTATACACCCAATGTGGGGCCTGTACTCATGACCCTGAGATCCCGAGTCACACGCTCTTTCCAGTGAGCCAGCCAGGCGCCCCTCTATACCTGTCCTAAGGTACTGTACACATTTCAGCATCATTCACGAGCACATCTCTCCCAGACTTAGCGTGTCTAGCCCTAATTTCCCATCCTTCTTCGAGTGTTATATCACCCACGGGACAGCTCTACTTGGATATAAAAGGTTAATACGCAGGCAATGCTTCACCATCCTTCTCTGCCGCTTTGTCTTCCATCAATGGTACCAGGTTCTCCACGCTCAGAAATGCATTCTTCTTCACCCCGCCACCCCCACCCCTGTGTCAGATCAGTCCCCATGTCCTGCACATTTTCTTTGTTAACAGTATCTTTCTTTTTATTTCTCTAGTTTCAGTCTTAATCCAGGACTCATTCCCTTATCTCTAACTTTTTGGTAATTGCCTTCATCCTGTCTCGATACCTATGATCTCTCTCTACTATTTTCTACACGCAGCTACTGGTTCGATCAGAAAGAACTCTCCTCTGGTCTGTCATATAATCTCTGCTTTCCATAGCAGGGTGTTGACCTTTTATCTGTTCTCCCTACTCCATCAGCTTCACACGCTTCTTCTGCATGTTACTCCCCTAACATGGACCTTGTCCTCCAGCCAAGCTAATTTGTGTTCTGGCTCCAATATGTCACTTGCTCATTCCTATTGTTGGCATACCAAAAGAATTAACTGCACAACTGGATGGTTATACTGGAAAAGTGTGTATGACCACACCTAAAATCTCTTCTGCTCATTCTATCCTTGTCACCATACTCAAAGCAAAATATATTCATAAAGTCTTGGGAAGTTGATCTCCTTCACAGCTTGCTGCTACTCATAATTAGTGTTATTCTCCCCTGGGTTCATGTTTCAGACACGTGATCTGCAGTTTCATGTGTGTGTTCTCCTTCATTATGGCAGAGATTGCTACCTGTCCACCAAACCCAGTTCCTCTTCTTGTATGTAACTGGGCTTTGTAACTGGGCTCTATTTCCCAGCCTCCTTTGCAGGTACTCAGGTGTGGCCATGTAACTAATACACAGTGGAATGTGAGTGGAAGTGGGATGCAGGCCACTTCTAGGCTGTAAAGGCTCAAGACCAGGCTATATACATAGCCCTTCCATGCTTTCTTTTCGGTTTCCCCTAGGGTGGGGAAAGGCAAACCGCAAGTGGCCTTGGGAATCAGGTGTTGAAGATGGCAGAATCCCCACCAGCCGGGGCCCTTGAATAATGAGGAGAGTCAGCCACTGACCCGCGATATTTCCCTGGATGACAACGTGAAAGAGAAATAAACTTCTGTATTTCTGGGGCCACTGAAATTTTGCTGGATCTTGTTACAGCAGCTCAGCCCTCCCTAAATAATTTATTCCTCGACTGGATTGCCAGTGCCCTGATTAGCTGCAGCTGCATGAGCAGCCAGGACTACACACGGATGTGAATCAGAGGTGCAGAAATGCCTCAGGGCGGGACCAGGTAAGCCAGCAGAAGGTGCAAAGGAAGGTGGGCTAGGCTCTACTTTGGGATTCATCATGAGCATGGATGCAGGTGGAATCACAAATAAGGAGGAAAACATTTTAGAAGAATGAATGCATGGTCCGTGCTGGAGACTGATGAGGCAAAGCTGAGAGAGTGGATTACAACAGCACCAGAACTCATTCTCACTGGCTTTAGTTCTATTGCTAGGTCTGGGAGGAACACTGGGTTATGTTCTAGAAGAGCTTAGGCTTTTCTTCCAACCACACCTGCTAAACCTTTGGGAGTCTGGGATCCCAGTTACTTCCTTATCTGTGCCATCTTCCAGGATCAGCACAAGGTTGGGTCAAATTAAAGTCTTCTGAGCCCCTATATAATAACTCTCCTCACTTCTCTCTCCTGGGCCCTAGGCTAAGAGTGAAATCCTGACATCTCGGCTTTTGACCAGGGCCTAAATTCCATCCCACTGCCAACAACACCTCAGGCCAAGCTCAGTGGCAGAAGACTCAAGGAAGTCTGTCCGGGACCTCCAGATTAGACCCCCTTCCAGGTACCAAGTGGACATAGTAAGATCTCAGAGGCTGGCTGAGGGGTGCACTGGAGAAACATTTTGGCAGTGAGTGCGCTGAGGCAGAGGAGAAAGCAATGGAGGTAGGATGGTCTTTAGGGCACTTGAGGCGCTGGAATCTTTAGACTTCAGGTTCTCCATTGAGTAAACGATTATAGAATACCCTTTAAGTTTCAGGAACTATGCATATATAATTTTGATGCTACAGAAGAATCTAAGAAAGTAGTACACCCATTTCTTATAAAGGCAAATGGAAACCAAGAGCAGGGTATATGACCATATCTCCCTACCACAAGATCTTACCTTGTTGAAACTGTTGAAATTTTATACAAAATATCTGGACCAGGACACTTTGAAGTCCCTATTTTGAATTGTCCATGGCTGGGAAGGGGATGAGGTGGGGAAAGGGAGAGGCACAAGCCATGACCTGTGGGTAAGGGGCATACCCAACTAGGAGATCCAGTGTAATCGACAGCATAAGGTCTCCAATAGGGCAGCTGGTAGAACAGCAGACCAGAGAGCTGAGACTTGCTCTGGAATGACAAGCCCTGTTACTGCAGCAGTTTGGTCAGCAGTACAAAAATCAAGATAGGACTGATGGACAGCATCACTTCCTGGGCAAAAGGCCGGGGTAGTCTGTATCCTCATATCAAAGCTACAATCCCAGTTTTAATGACAAGGCCTTGGCCCTCCAAGTCAGGAGTTAGATACATTTTATCTACAAGCAAAGGTGGGGAAGATGAAGAGGGGCCATCACATGTGACCAGAGCCAGTACAGAGGGACATCTAGCTCCCTCCATCTGTCACTGGGTCTCAAGTGGAGTCTTTCCTTTTTTTTTTAAAGTTTATTTATTTTTGATAGAGAGAGAGACAGAATGTGAGCAGGGGAGGGGCAGAGAGAGAAGGAGACACAGAATCCGAAGCAGGCTCCAGGCTCCAGGCTCTGAGCTATCAGCATAGACCCCGACGCAGGGCTCGAGCCCACCAACCGTAAGATCATGACCTGAGCCAAAGTCAGCCGCTCAAACGACTGAGCCACCCAGGCTCCACAACAAGTGGAGCCTTTCTTACCAGCGATGTTCCTGTGAGATCAAGTCATCAGCTCTGTGACCAGCTTATGTCAGGTTACAACTTGACGGTCCTGCTGGAGCTAGAAGGTCTATATCCACTGTGAAGAAACATCTTGGACCCCCACATCTCTACAACCCATGTCAGTGGTGCTTTCTTCACTTCTAGACATATATGCTCTTGGGAAAGGAATCATTAACCTTTATCACTCCAGGGTAAGTGACTTTGATGATATGACATGGTGTTCATTCTAGGGATGTTTATACTCTAACCAGCCGTGAGAACTCTTTACTGCAAAGAAGGGATCAACCAGGTTGGAGAAGTATTCAGAGAGAAGGCACATAAGGTCTAATAACTGAGCGTTCCCACATGTTCCCCTTTTACCAGATGGACATATGTGGGGGGACACGAAGATGGAGCAAGGGCTCATGGGATCTTATGTCCTGAGAAGAGCTATACGCAGAAGCTAAAGACAAGGGTCTGTTCCTGCCTTCAAGAGTAACTAGCTGTAGGACAAGGGCCAAGCCATTTAGCCTGTTTGTGATATATTCACTTATGAATAAAATTAGCATAACAATACTTTCTTCTCATACATGGGAATTATGAGGATCAAATAAAGTGAAGGATGTAAATAATCCTACTAAACACATACAAGTACAGAACATATTGTTGTGCTAATGTTGCCAACAATGGTAGTGTGTGTGTGTGTGTGTGTGTGTGTGTGTGTGAATTTGTTAAAACAGTGATGTAGAAAGTATCACCCAGTAATTCTTAGCTTGGACCTCCCCAAGCAGCAGAAAGTAACTCTTCCCATAAAGGAAGGCAACACACACACACACGGTGACACAGAACATTTGTGAACGACAGGGAACTCAGGTTAGCTAAAGAGCTGCCAGGCCAAGGTAAATCAAAGATAACCCATGGTTGGGGCACCTGGATGACTCAGTTGGCTAAGCATCTGACTCTTGGTTTGGGCTCAGGTCATGATCTCATGGCTTCACGGTTTCGAGCCCCACGTTGGGGTGAGGAGTCTGCTTGGGATTCTATCTCTCCCTCTCTGCCCCTCCCCCACTCATACTGTCTGTCTCTTTCAAAATAAATAAAATTTTAAAAAAAGATAACCCATGGTAAATGAGTAACATAGGCAAGGATTTATGGAATTCATGTTGGTGAATTTTTTTTAAAAAAGCTTACCACAGAAGTAACTGATAAAAGTTTGCTACTTAAAGTGAACTTCAGAAAGCAGAAATTAGGAATAATCTACAAATATTAGCAAACACACTAAAACAAGAATGCTAATTCCAGGGCAAATGGCCTGGTAGAGGTGTGACAGAAACCGGGAGTATGAAGCAAAACAGTTTGTGGCCTAAAATGAAGCGTAATTAAGCACAGGGCTTCTCATCAGTGTCGCCAGCTAACTGCTGGGGACCAGGACGGAGCTGTACCTCCATGGTAGGACACGAGCTGCATCACAGCCGGCCTGGGGAAAGGCAGAGCCAGGCCAGAGCATCACCAGTCAGGACACGGGACCCAAAGACAACTGGCCTTCGGGAGCACCTCCATACGCTTACCACTCCCCACCTGAGGCTGATGGAGATCCCGGCCATTTCCCTGGGAAGGGCCGCCCCAGACACTCCAGAGACCCTGATTCCTCAGCACACTCCCCAGCTGGTGTGGCCTTGGGCAGCCCCTGCATCAGAAGAGAACAATTCTCTGTTTAAGGTTAAGAAAATAAAGGAAGTGAGTGACTTACTTTCCATAACCTGTCCGCACCCTACATGTGCCTCACAATTAGAAGCACACAGAATGCAAAAAGCATAATTGTGGTTGAAAATTCACAAAGAGTTTCAAATGGAGGTGCCTGGGTGGCTCAGTCAGTTAAGCGTCCAACTTCGGCTCAGGTCATGATCTCACCCTCTGTGAGTTCGCATCCTGCATCGGGCTCTGTGCTGGCAGCTTGGAGCCTGGAACCTACTTCAGATTCTGTGTCTCTCCCTCCTATCTCTCTGCCCCTCCCCTGCTCGCACTCTGTCTCTCTCTCAAAAATAAATAAACATTAAAAAAAAAAAAAGAGTTTGAAATGGATTACTTTTGTTCCTTGGAATCCATGTGGCCAACTTCTGTCTTTCTTTAGTTCCTGCCCTGATATTTAGCAAGGGACAAGGGTCCACAGAAATCACAACTGAAAGCATCTAGAGAGCAATACATGGTGAGCTGTAATATGTTTACTTATGAATTAGCCTTTAATCAACAGATTTAATATTAATTAATAATTCATAAGCTCCTCTTTGCATAGAAATGACATAATTATGTTTCTGATTCAACCCAAAGTGTCCACTGCAAAATGTGTAAAATGTTAATTAGTAGTGAAATGCAGTTAGGAAAAAAAATTCTTTTAATTATGTAATAAGGCTCATTACAATGGGTAATCAACAAAGCTGCCAAATTAGTCCTCTGGTGGCATTTTTCTATATATAGAAAATAAACTTTTGTTTGTAAAAAATGTGCATGTGAACAGACAGATTTTAAATTGCTTTCAAGAAGAGAGCAGCAAGAAGTCCCAGAAACAGTTAGAAATGACCTTGTAATCTTTCAATACTGTGAGTCAGTAAAGGTGGCTCAGATAAAGGAAGAAAAAGTCTCAAGTATTCCCTTCATATCTGAACGAATGTCCAAAACCTCCACTGGGTTTGAACCAATTTGGTGCTATCTTTTAGAGACCCCAGCTGTTTGTGAAAGAGTTCAGGTTATGGGAGCAATATTATCAATAGGGTATTAATGCAGCACCTACTAAATATAGAACATCAACGAAATAGAAAATGTGACTCCTGCCTTTTATTGGTAAAACCTCAAAACCCGAGTCTCCATCTGTCTCACGTGTGTGAACTTCATGGCCAAGGACTCATCAATCACATATTCATGAACAAAGATGCAGCTCCATCCACCACTCACTCATCACTCATTCATTCACTCATTCCTTCATTCATCCATTCATTCATCAAAAACACATTGATTGATTACTTTCCACATTCAGGCCCAATGCCAGCAGCACAAATATGATTGAGTCATAACTTTGCTCCCACAGGGTTCTCAGGGATGGTTTGAGGAAGAGATCTGGGCTTTGAAAATCAGACCAACCCGGACTCCTATACATTGTAGTCCCATCCTTAGCACATCATAGTCATGTGAACTTGGGGAAATAACTTCTCTGAAGCTGTTTCCTCATCTACCTGGGGATGGTCTTCTCTACTTTGTGGGGTTCTTTAAAGGTTTCATTGGGATAATGAAGGTGAGGGGCTTAGCCCCGTGCATGGCAGAAGCCAGTACATAAAGACTGCCTCTTCCTCCATCCTTTACACCTTGGGTGGTGGTGGCCTGTCAGCCTGAATTTAATACACATTTTGATATACAGACAATGGGTTTTAAAGAATTGTCTATGGAATTTAATTCAAATTAATGAGCATTTCTAGGAAGGGCCACACTGGATGCAGGGAATATAAGGGGAAAAGAGCTAACCCCTCCTGCCAGGAGTGTCCAATCTACTTCTCCTTGTCTTGGGTCCTGCACCCACACTTTCTGCCCTCTTGTTGGTCCTCATCCATCCTATGACCTTGCTTCTATCTTACCCTGGTCTGTGATCAGGTCTCTGGTCCTGAATGCATCTCTCTGGCCACATTCATTCCTCCTCCCCTCAGACTCCTAGACCCAAAGCTCTGCTATCCATCCAGCCTGCAGAGGCCAAATCCGTAAAGCCCCTATAGGAGCTCAGGTCAGACTGTTCTAACCACAACAAAGAGGGTAGAAATTCACTCCCTCCCGCACCATACTGTGGTCCATTCCATGAGGAAGCAGAAGAAGAACACAGCTCTGCAGGTCCTGGTGCCCCAGCCTGGGGTAGAAAGCATAACCCTTTGGCCAACTCCAGGTCGGACTCTGAGGATCCTCTACCATTCCTGCCAAATAAGGGCCTAGTTAGCCCCAGAAGGGTCAGAGAGCTTTCAGGCTCACCTCCAGATGAGTACAGAGCTCCAGCCACTGAGTGGGAACAATTGGAGGGGTCTTGATCACCTTCCAATATTCAGTGGCTCAGAGTGCCTGGCTCACAGAGGGCGCTTAATACGTGTGGAATGTACAAATGCATGACTCTGATATGCTGGCCACCCGTTAACACAAGACTGGTCCAAAACTGAGAACAGCCAGAGCTTAATCACCCAGCTGAAGCCGACTTTCTGAGACCCTGAGACCCACTCTGCCAGGAGGCTGCCAATTGTCAAATTTCACAGAGACACTGATCCGTTTTGGGGCATATGAGTTCATTGTGACAAATGCCTGGAACTTGCACTGTAATGAGATGAGGCTGCCATAGTGGACACATTCCAAGACTGAGTAGGGATCCATCCAGGAGGAGCTTGCCCAGGCTGAAATGTAAGAGTCCCTGCCTGGAGTAAGCAGCCAATGCTACTGAGATCTCCTTACCACAGTCTCTTGCTGCCAAGACATGCCTCATTTTACAAAGAAGAGTCAGGGCCTACACATAAAAACTAAGAGGTCAGCACCAGATCAGGACAAGGTCAGAAATACTCTGAAGTATGTCGTTAGACTACTACCTGCCCTCCTTACTTACAAATTGCTTTTTTTTTTAAATAAGGTATGATAAACATTAAAGGATATCATAAAGGTATGATAAACATTAAACAGACGGACAGAAAAAAATGGATAAATAATATAGATAGAGAAGGAGGAGGTTTTAAAGCATGACACTTTTCCAGAGGTAAGAACATTTAAAAATAAAATATAAATCTTTATAAAGGAAAATCCTCTATATCGAAATCCCTGGGACATCCCAAATTTGCCAACTACATGGTTTTGTGACTCCAAACCCAGCTGCACTTACACATGGCATTATAGCCTCAGGGAAATGAATGTGGAAAATCAGGTACTACTGCTTTAAGAAATATCAGGAAGACACAGAACCTGTGGCAGAACCAAAGACAGGTTAAATAATTTGGGGCAATGACAACAGACAACTGAGATAGGAAGTAACACCACATTTTTGACTCACAAAAAACATTTTCCAATAACCTGAATTTAGTCTAAATCTACACAGCAGCTGCTGGTAGCACCATGTAATTCCCCAGAGACACCTCCTTCTGAAGACAGGAATTTAAATAATTGTATCAAATCCTGGTGAACTCTGGCCATTAGAAATGACCTTGAGGGTAATCAGACCCCCATGTTCTATATGTAACAGACACCCAGAAGTGCTGGATATGTTTGGGTGGGCTCCTCCTGGAACTACATTCATTTTCAAGCTGTAAAACCATGGCAACAATTTCTATGAAATGTAGATAATTCTGGTTTGTAAACATGCTGTTGGTTTTCATTAGGCTGGATCACATTAAAGCCAGCTATAAAATGTGAAATGAGCAGCAAGGACAGACTCTTCCCTGACAGCCCCCTCAGTATCTGCCTGGAGTCAACGCAGGTCCTGAGTTCCAGTCATGGCACATGGGAAATATTTGCTGTCCCACTGTAATTACCAGAGCCATATGAACTTGGGGCACTGGTTGGCTCTGTAACTCATATGTTAGCTAGGGTTTCACAGCCACCTGAGATGTAGATGAGTTGGATTCGCACCCTTTTATCAAAGTCCAAAGGTCTCTCCTCAAAATTCCTCAGCTTTCCACAGGCTTATACTTCCATATTGTCCTTAGCCTCCAATTCCCTGCTTCTGCTGAAATTTTTTCACTCAGCATCGCTTGATCTCCACTCTGGAATTGACCCAAACTGGGTACCCAGTCTCCAAAATCCTTGCCTTCAAAACAAGTTCAAATCATTTTACTTATTACTGACAACTAAGATTTATTGAGTGCTTATTATATATCAGACTCCTATGTGTATGATCTCATTTGCTCCTCCCGGCAACCCTAGGAAAGATATCCACAACCATCATCTGTAGCAAAATGAAGATTCGAGGATCACAAGGAAGTGGCATTATGCTCTATACAAAAGAAAAACAACATAAAATTGTGTCTTGGTCAGTCTGGCTGCCCTAGTCTTTAGTTTCTCATAGGCAACCCAATCCCTGTATCTCATCTTGCTTGCTCCTACTCTCTCTTATCCCAAACTTCTCAGTTATTCTGTCTGAGATTAGTCTAGGAACCCCTTTCTTATGCAGGGAAATTCTGCTGCTTCAGGGCACCTACTCCCAAACCCACATGTACCAATGACTGTGGTGCTCGACTTGTTCTCCATGGCAATGTCCTTCCTGAGAAGGCGTTTGGGGTTATAAACAGCAAGTTTGCTTAATATTGTTATTATGGCTCATCTTGTCCTTGTTATACATGTAAGCCCCAAGAAATCAAACCAAATATCAGGAATAGAACTGGAATAATTTGTGGACACTTGCAATATTTTTAATTTAATTCTTTTTGTATATAGAGTGCATTGTCATGTTCTAAATTCAAAGAGTTCCACAAGATACATAGTGAGAAATCTCCCTTCCACTCTAGTCCCCAGCCAGTAAGTTCCTTCCCTCTGAGGCCAATCATTTTTTTCAGTATATACCAGGGATATTTTAGGCATCTATGAATGTGCCCTTTTAGATTTAACCCTTCCTCTTTTTATTACAGTAAGTGGTTTTAAAATGGTAGCGTCCTATGCTACTGTTAGGCACTTCAGTTTTCTCACTCAACAACAGTTCTTGGTAGTCAGACCAAATCAGTACATAAAGAGTTCTTCGTTCCTTGCTATAGCCACATAGTATTCTCTTGAGTTCCATAATGGATATAAGCCAGTCTCCAAAAAAAGGGACATTTAGGTTGATTTTAATGTTCTGTTATTATAAACTCTAATTAATAACTTACATCATCTCACATACATGCAAGGAAAAATTACTTTTAAAAAAATCATAAGAGAAGTGCTATAGAGGGGAACAGAATCTACCTGCAAAACTCAATAGATACAACAGGTCTCTCACATCTCACAAAAAAGAAGTGATATTCAAATGTGTTGCCTCATCATCCCTCTCTCCCCTAGCTTCTTTACATATCTGTTGCTTCTTTCCAGTCCCAGGGAAGGCTTGCTGCACTAGTGATGTTTTTTTCCATCAAGGATCCTCCCCCTTTTTGCCTGCTGCCAATCCCTCCCTCTGAACCTGTTCCTTCCTCTCTCAGCCTACAAATATGTTAAGCTTGCCAAGCAGAAGACCAACCACCCAATCAACACTTCCCTGACTCTGCTATCTCACTGTTGTCTAGTCTGCTTTTTCAAAAGTGAATAGCTATGAAGCACTCTTTATGTGTCAAGTACCATTCTAAGCTCTTTAAGTGCATTAACTGATTTGATCCCCAACAATGCTATAGGGAAGGTGCTATATTATCTTGCCCATTTTTTAAATGAGGGAAAGGGCACAGAGAAGTTAAGGGACTTACCCCAGGTCACACACTAGTAGGTGGTAGAGCCAGGGTTTGAACTGAACATCCTGACTCCGGAATTCACAAGCTTGATCACTATGCTCGCCCTTTGTCCCCACACTTCTTGACAGAGTCATCTCCACCAATGCCTCTGCTTCTCACCTCTGTCTCACCCCTTAGCCCTCCACTCTTACTTAACCAACTTCCACCCTTGCTACTCCACCGACACTCTTCTGGAAAACTACTAGCGACTTCCTAAGCACCAAACCTGAAGAATCTTATTTTACAAACATTATTTCCTAGTCACTTTGCCCAACAAATAGAAAAAAAAAAAAACAAATGGAATAAGACACAGTTCCTACTACTCTCAAGGAGTTAACAGTTTAGTAGAAGACTATACAAGATAATCACGAAACGATGTGATCTGTGTAAAAATATAAATATATACAAGATACAGGAGAGTGTTTACTCAGTGATCCAAACATGTTTTGTGAAAGTGAAGGCACCTGAACAGCATTTGGAAGGGTGAATAGTCATTTTCCAGGCATATGAAGGTGGAGAGAGTGTTCCAGAAAGACTGTGAAGGGCAGATATTGTTGGAAAGACTCTGGTTCAATACTGCAGGAAATAAGCATCAGCTGAGTCTAAGAAGAGGATGGGAGTAGGAGGGTAAGGGTGATTGATAGAGAATATGATGGGAGAAGAGGGTAGAGAGTCAAGAAGGGCCTTAAATGTCCGGCAAAGGAGCTTGGACGTTATACTACCATGGGAAGGAACTAGTACACTACCTCAAATCCTTCCTAATCGACTCAGTTGCCCTCAGAACTCCTGTGCCTCTTGTAAGCCTAGTTTATGTCCTTTTTCAAAACACTATAAAAACGTCCCACTGGCTTCTCCATCTCCAGTGTCTCTCTACCCTATATACCATCACCAGGCCAGTCTTCAGGCTGGTAGGATATACGCTACATCCCCGCTCAATCACTGCTTTGAGTTGTTTCCCATGGTTTTCTGAACCTGATTTAACTCCAACCTGCCATTCCAGACCCTCTATGATCGAATCCAAGTCCCTTCTGCCCTGTCCCCAACCTGCCCTCTGCCCACCCTACACACCAGTTAATCTCTTCTCCCAGCTCACCCTTGTCCATGTCCAGAGCATTTCTACTTAGGAAGCCCTCCTGGCCTCTTTTTCCCCATGGTATCTCCTCTAGAAACCCTCTTCCTGGACCCTTGCCCCTCCAGGAGCGACTCATTCCTCTTCCAGATCCTTACTGTGTTTTATCTGTACCTCTCTTTTGGCCTGTTTAGTTATTTGTGTATTTATTCATTCAACATTTGACAAGTATTATTTAGGATCCACTATGTACCGAACACTGTACTAAGTACTGAGTATGCAGATGACCAAAACACGGTGGGGAACGATTCTGACACACACCATTGGGGACATTTAGCAATGTCTAGAGATATTTTTAGTTGTCACAGCTACAGGGAGAAGGGTGCAATTGGCATCTAGTGAACAGAGGCCAGGCATGCTGCTACACAGCCTATAGGACAACAGCCCCCACAACAAAGACTTATCAGGCCCCAAATCTCAATAGTGATGAGGTTGAGAGATCTTGTGCTGTTTTGTTTAGTAACCCCCAAAATACCCAACATAATGACTTGATACACAGTAGCTCTTAAATATGTGTAGGAATAAAAATGGTACCCCTAGGATGTAGGAAAGGGATAAGTTTTAATTAGGAAAAGCAATAAGAAATATTAGTTAATTTCAGAGGGGAAATCATAGCCTAAACTTCTTTGTTATGTGTATGGTAAATTAAGTTAGTATTTTATGCTCCCTTGTTGTGTTTTCTTCATTATAATATTTATCATATAAATTCACCCACTTACATAACTCATTGGGAAAGCAAGGGATTAATTAGGCAATTTCAAGATGCATAAATACATTAATATTAACAAAATATATATTGTGATGAGGGAACACATTAAGGGACATAAATCAAAGATAATATAACAGAGCAAACTTGCCAATAGCAAACAGGCTTGCAATGTCTAGAACTATTCTTTTGTATTTAATAATGTGACAGGTTCCTGGCACAATCCTCCTATTAATTTCATCATTAATTTCATCATATGCACCTTGCATGAACCTGCTTTATTGCATTTGTGAGTATAACGTGAAGGGTCTTAAGAGGTCACTGCCATGGCAATGACTTGGCATCCACAGCTTTTGCACACAATGAAGACAAACATCTGGGAATGAATGGGACTCGGGATGTGCTAACAGAGATCTGCACACAGACATGCATTTCAGGGTCAGGCTAATTGGAAGCTCCACCCAAGCCCAGACTCTCCACATAAATAGAGGATTTTCCTGCCCAGCTGTCCAAGGAAGATTTGACTCAAAGGCATATATCCTTAAAATTCTAGCCTTTGAAGCGTACTGAGATTTGGGGCACTAGGTGCCTCAGTCACTTAAGCATCTGACTCTTGATTTTGGCCCAGGTCATGATCTCACGGTCCATGGGATCGAACTCCACAATGGGTTCTATGCTAAGTGTGGAGGCTGCTTGGGATTCTCTCTCTCCCTTGGTCTCTGCCCCTCCCCACTCACATGCAATCTCTCATGCTCTCTCTCAACATAAATAAATAAACTTTAAAAAATAAAGCAGCATACTGAGATTTAACCTAATTTGGCCCATTTTACAGAGAGTGGAACTGAGGCAAAGGAGTTGATGTGAGTCTCCCAAGGCAGAGAGCTGGCTAGCAGATGCCCTGGCTTGGGAACCTTCTGACTTTACTATATCTCTCTGCATTATCTTACCATTATTCTGATTTTAAACACATCTCCAACTACTGATTGGAAATTATACTTAATATATTTGTTGCTAGTCACTTGTCTCTTTATTTCATGTGTTGTTTAAATCAAAATGCATTTGGCCAAAATGAACAAATCAGGAGACTATAGATCTGGCAAGGATGTGGAGAAACGGGAACCCTCTTGCACTGTTGGTGGGAATGCAAATTGGTGCAGCCACTCTGGAAAACAGTGTGGAGGTTCCTCAAAAAATTAAAAATAGACCTACCCTATGACCCAGCAATAGCACTGCTAGGAATTTACCCAAGGGATACAGGAGTACTGATGCATAGGGGCACTTGTACCCCAATGTTTATAGCAGCACTCTCAACAATAGCCAAATTATGGAAAGAGCCTAAATGTCCATCAACTGATGAATGGATAAAGAAATTGTGGTTTATATACACAATGGAGTACTACATGGCAATGAGAAAGAATGAAATATGGCCCTTTGTAACAACGTGGATGGAACTGGAGAGTGTGATGCTAAGTGAAATAAGCCATACAGAGAAAGACAGATACCATACGGTTTCACTTTTATGTGGATCCCGAGAAACTTAACAGAAACCCATAGGGGAGGGGAAGGAAAAAAAAAAGAGATTAGAGTGGAAGAGAGCCAAAGCATAAGAGACTCTTAAAAACTGAGAACAAACTGAGGGTTGATGGGGGGTGGGAGGGAGGGGAGGGTGGGTGATGGGTACTGAGGAAGGCACCTTTTGGGATGAGCACTGGGTGTTGTATGGAAACCAATTTGACAATAAACTTCATATATTGAAAAAAAATTAAAAAAAAATAAGGCAACACATTCTTATCAAAAAAAAAAAGATAAATCAAAATGCATTTTACAGTTCAAAGTGGCATTGTATATACTCCTTTAACTAAAAATGGATGTGTGCAGATATTGATTTGCTCATTTGTTGATGTTTAATGGTCAGTGTAGATGTAGCAGCCAGTTTCTAACTAGGAAAATGGAAAGTATTCCAGATATTTCAGAGAGGATTTAATAATATAGGTCATTGGTTACAAAGGTGACAGAGGGATTAGGGGGCTCAAAGTACAAGATATTCAGAAATAAGTAATTATAGAAGCCCCCAGAGGAGCTAAGGGGAAATGATGTCCCCACAGCTCATGTTCACTGCCAACTGTCAGAATCTGGCTACTGAACAAGAACTGGGAGAGACACTTGCTGCCCACTGACATGGCTTTCATTGCCATTACTGCTGCCCAGAGCTGGAAACTAAAGCAGCTTTTCCCTTTCTCCCACCTTTTACTTTCCCATTAGTACCTCCCCCTGGCAGAATCTCATAAGCCAGCTGGCTAAAAGGTCCGGGAAATGTAGTTAACAGGCTTCCGGCCCCAGAGGTAGAGAGATGGATAAAGAAAGGTAAGCATGGACCTGAGTGACCACAGACAGTATCTGGTACCCCCAGCAAGGGAAAAGTGAGCATTAGATGGTGTGTCATATGTAAGAGCAAGCTGCTCATGTGTTTAAAAATGTTTCCTTTGTTGCTCCCATATCTGCCAATCCCCATCATTTTTTACTCCTATTTTCTTTTCTTCCTTCCTTCTTCAGAATCTATGCACTAAGCAAGGTGCTTGACATTGGGTGCTTGACTGCAGAATGAACCCAATCATGTTCCTACCCCCATGAAGGTTATATTCTGGTGGAAGGAAAGACAAACATTTAGAGCTCTCCCTAACTCTTTCCTTTTCTTGTTACTGTTCTCGTTTTCTCATGCCTAACATTCCCAGGATGATAATTTCCTTATTAAGTGATATAACAGGGTGCCTGGGTGGCTCAGTCAGTTGACTGACTGACTGATTTCAGTTCAGGTCATGATCCCAGACTCATGGAATCAGGCCCTGTGTAAGGCTCCATGCTGAGCATAGAGCCTGCTAAGATTCTCACTCTCTATCTCTCTAAAATAATAAAAATAAGTAAATAGATAGATAAATAAAATGACATACCAATGTTGCTTAATATCCATGTTTTAGAAAGCTGTTTATACTCCTATACACTCCTACAGTGAATGTAAAAAAATTTTTCTAATGGGATGCTCTTCCAAAATTAAGAGAGGACACTAGTTAATGAGTGTCTGTAATTTCCAGAAGTATGACTGGATTTCAAAGTCTTATCCTTCATAGCTGAGATTAGATTCAGTTAAAGTTTTCTGTATCTTCATTGTAATCGATTTGAATGGCATAAATAACTAATAAGTATTATTAAAAGAAAAAAGTCAGAACCATAGCTTATAGATTTTTCTCATAGATCTTTACTGAAAAATGCACATAAAACAATTTGTTTATTGATTCAACTAAATTTATTAGTGGTTAACAGTGCCATGTTCTTGGTGCTTCTGTGTACTCTCAGAAGAAAGTGAGGAGGAGTCCATGCTCTCAAGGAGCTTGTAGCCTGGTAGGGAACACAGACAAGAGAATTTACAGTGACAGCACAGGGTATAAAGTGCCTAATGATGGGGTAAGAAAACACAGAAAAGGGGACCTGCATCAGCCTGAGGGCTCAGGGAAGGTTCTGAGAAAAGCAAGGATTAGATGGATTAGAAGGGAGCACACAAGTCAAGTGAAGAAGGAAGAAGGAGGAGGCCTTTCAACTCAGGACACAAAGACAGGAGGGTCATGAGACAGGTGTGAACGAGAGGCAGAAATGACTTCCCTGAAGAACAGATGCGATGAAATTGTTGCCAGCAGGAAGAACGTTATGGAAGGATTTAAAACACTGTGCAAAAGGCTTCATTCTAAAGGAAGCAAGCCATCCCCCAGCTTTAGAGGAGAGAATAAGATCAGTCTGGGAGCACACAGAAGGCGGACTAGAAGGGATCAATACTGACTGAGGGAAGTGCTGAAAGACATGGGGGCTCAGCTTAGCAATGACATGGATGAGAAATATATAAGCTAGAGAAGCAATAAAATACAGTGATAAAAAGAGAGCCCTGAGAGAAGAAGAAAGGTCTAAGATGATCCCCAGGATACAGATCTGGGGGACCAGCAGGCTAGTGATCCAGTGACCAAGGTAGAGAACACAGGAGCAGGTCAAATTCAAGGACAGGCATTGGGGTAGTAGGAGATGGCAGAGGGAGAAGAGGAGTTCAATTTTCAACACGTTGAAGTTCAAATGCCTAAGAAGCATCCCAGTGTTTGGTGGGAAATACGGAGATGGGGCTCTGTCTACATGGCTTTAGGAGCTATCTGCTTTATAGTAAAGCCAAGATGTGGAAGAAATCACACAGGGAGAAGAGGAGGCCAAAGATAAACTGCTTGAGAGCCTCAATATTTAAAGGATATAAAAAGTAACAGAAACAAAGAAAACTGGCAAAGAATGGTTGGAGCTGCAGGAGAAAAAGAAATCTGTGTGTGCTCTGCCTGATCTCATGAACCTGCGTCCTCCAAGCTGCTTTTATTGGACACTAGTGGACCATCTTTCCGCCTCCAATTCCTCACTGAGTTCTGTTAATGGTGTCTTCTAACTATACTACAAATCTGTGTGCCGCTTGCTAAACCACTGGTAGCATCTGGGTCTTGGTTCAAGCCACCATCTGCTCTCCATGGGACTCTGGGATCACCTCCCCATGCATCCCTAATCCCCCTCTTGCCCAGAGGGGCAATCCCCCTCTTGTAATCCAGAGACCTGCCTGTTTTGCTCACATAGCACAGCAGTAGCTTATTGAACGAATGTATGATTGAAGGAATGAAGGAGGCACTGCCTAATGGTACAAAGAAATCAAGAAACTATTCTTTGCATTAGGCATTCTGAGAGATGCTGGTGAGGAGTAGCGGAGGGCATCACAGGACTCCCTGTGATGTTAGGGACAGTGATTACCCTTTGTGACCAGAGTCACTCCCATATCTTCAGGTAAAAGAGCTGAAATTAGACTATTTCTTAAGGTTGAGAATAAACCCTTGAGTATTTACTCTCCCCTTCCCGTTGAGGATGGGGAATTTTTGCTGGATGGACAAAAATGTCCATTACACCCAAAGCTTCATGTTTAAAGGAAATCACAGCTTTAATGGTCCGAACCTTGAATATTCCTTATGGATCTTCTTCAGTCTCCCACTGAAAGGTTGACATACCAAAAATTTAAATGCCCTTAATGAGACCCAGTACCAAATCCACTGCACTCCCAAGATCCAATTTCTATGTCTCATCCTAGCAACTTTGACAAAGTCAGGTAAGGAATTCTGTGCTTTCTACATTCAGACTAAATTAAGGAGTAGTAGCTTTCACAACGGAAAATTTGTCTCACTGCGTAGATGTCTGCCAGACCATTACTACACCTTTCTGCAACCTTTATGAGGTGTGGAGTGTGTGTGTTTTACGAGAAAAAAAAAATCCTCTAACGGGATTTCTCATGAGTCAATTGCTAGAGTTGGCAGGGAGAGAGTGAAACGGAGTTGATGAGGAGGGAGGGTGGCGCTCTGCTGTAGGACTTGAGCTTCATTAGCACACTTGGCAGGAGAGAATCAATGAAGTCTTAAAGTATTGTGGGGACGATCCCTCGGATTCCCAGGTCCAGGGACCACCTCCAAAAAAAGATGGGGAAACAAGTGTGTGCATCGGAGCAGGAGTCAGCATGCCTGGGAGAGAACCACAGCCTGATATTTACTGCTTTGCTGCTGTTTCCCATTATGGATGTCCCCTGAAGCCTCCTGTATTGGGCACAATTTTTCAGATAGAAATTTAGTAACTCAATTGACATCCATCTAGGCCTCATGGCAAGCAGGAATAAAGCTTGTTTTCCCTCAAAGTGACAACACAGTGATAAATAGGTCTCCTGTCTCTCCCTCTGTTGTAATACTCACCCTCTGGCCCTGCTGGATTATGAAAACTGTTTCTAGCAGCACCTTGCTAGAAAGAGGCGTGTGTGAACCCTGTTCTCCCAAACTGTGCTTGAAGCACAATGTAGGCACAGAGCTGGATTTGGAGCATGGTGACTATTGATGATACCAGGTTTTCCTCAAGGTCTTTCCATCCAAGAAGAAAACCCAAAGACTGTCAGTACACAACTTAACCCTCCCTCTCAGCTGCCCTGTGAGGAAGGGAATTTACCTCCAGGACTATCAAAGTTAGAACAGCTACAGAGGAAACCCAGTGATGGAGAGGGTCCAGAGAGAAGTACAGGAGAAGATGCTGCCTTTTGCCCATAGGCACTGAGGATGTTAACAAAGAAATGGGTTGAGGGCACCAGGGTGGCTCAGTTGGTTGAGCGTCTGACTTCAGCTCAGGTTATGATCTTGTGGGTTCATAAGTTTGGGCCCCAAATTGGGCTCCCTGCTGTCAGTACAGAGCCTGCTTCAGATCCTCCATCCCCCTCTTTCTGCCCCTCCCCTGCTCTGTCTCTCTCTCTCAAAAATGAATAAACACTTATTTAAAAAAGAAAGAAAGAAAGAAAGAAAGAAAGAAAGAAAGAAAGAAAGAAAGAAAGAAATCGGTTCACAGCAAGCCATTCCATTCTCCATACTGAAGACAAATGGCAGCCAGTCTCATCAAGATCCTGAATTTGCTCCAGACTGACTTTCAAAGGCCACAAAGATTCTCACAGGAAAGCCCCAGAGTTCTGGGCAGGTGCTTTAAAAGCAGCCCCATGCAGAAGCTGCTACAAGAAAAGGGTGCTCCCTGGGGTGCCTGGGTGGTTCAGTCAGTTCAGCATCTGCCTTTGGCTCAGGTCATGATCTCACAGTTTGTGAGTTCAAGCCCCATGTTGGGCTCTGTACTGACAACCCAGAGCCTAGAGTCTGCTTCTGATTCTGTGTTCTGTCTCTCTCCACCCCTCCCCTGCTCACACTCGCGCTCTCTCACTCTCTTGCTTTCTCTCAAAAATAGACATTAAAAATTTTAAACAAACAAACAAACAAAAAAAGACTCATGATTCTGATGCAGCTATCCACAGGCTAGCTTGGAAACCATGATCCATTAACAGAAAGGATCCCAGACCTGAAGTCAAATTCCTTCTTTGCTACCAACTGACTACATATTTTGACCTATTTTAACATCTCCAGGCCTTAATTTCCTCATCTCTATGACGCAGGCAATGTACTGACATTTTTTTTTCCTACTGACATTTTTAAAGCAGTTATTTGCATTTGTATTGTCTTGCTGTCTTCTAAAGCCTGAATACTTTGCATGAGATTTAGTGTCCCAGAGAAGAAGGTAAAGACTTTGGGGCCACCCCTTCAAACACCCCTTCAAAACAGGCAAGAGCCAGGGCTGGGGATAGTGGTCTTTAAACTTCCAGAAACTTCTCACTGTCCAAAGCACCCCAGATATGGAGAGTTATAGGGGATCAATGTTATATCTGCTACAGTTTCCTATCTCCTTCCTCCCTCACTCCACAGAGGAAGATAGACAACTCAAAGAAAGGAAGCTGCCTCAAACCTTACTAAGATGCATTTCCTTAAGGCATAAAACCTCCAGGCAACAGACAAAAGGACACTGAAATATCAGTGTCTGCAAAGCCTACCAGAATTGCCATAACAATCCTCCCATCCATTTTATTAAGAGATACATTTCGAGCACAATTATTTTTATGTTTAATAATTAACCATAAAATATGTAATATGTGTATGTATATATATTGCTTTGATCAATGTTGTGTTAATAATAATTTTGTTGGAATTTAACCCACAACAATTTTCTAACAGAATGCTGTGATGACCAAAAAATATGACCAAAAAAAATATGTGTGTATATATATATATATATATATACATATATATATATATATATATAGTTGAGGAATGATAGGGTGATTAATAAAAGACTTTCAAGCATAAAAATATATCACATTAGGCTAAAGTTCTGCGGGAGAAGTGAAATGGAAATACAATTTCAAGGAGAAAAAGAAACATTGTGAAACTTCCAACTGTTAAAAAAGAGCTTGTTCATGTGTTTTTTGAACCATGGGTATTAAATCACTCTGGTATTTAGACTCCACTGAGTAAATGTAAAAGAGTGCTGTAACGGTTGTATTCTAAAATGTCAGTATTTACAGTATGCCAGAAATTACATCCTTTGCAACTCTTTAATTTAGATGAAAAACATCTGATATCAACTTGAAAAGGCAGTCATAGCTTTCCAGATGTTTTTGAGGGGACACACGGAAAAGGACTTGGAAGACCACTGGGCCATATCAGACGGTCACACTATATGCCAACAGGGAGAGAATGCACAAAGTAACACAGAGACAACGGAAGCCATGGCCCTCTCCAGCCCCAGGGATCAGGGCAAGAGGGAGCCAGAGAGAGCCAGAGAGAGTGGGAGTCACTGCAGTGTTCCTCCCAGATGGGGTGAGCCAACGTTGCTCTGCAGTCTCCCCATGGCCTATGTGTGGCATCCAAGGATCCAGAAGTTTCCACAAGCCCAGGCATAGATACAAAGGTGCTGAGTGATCACCCCCCTACAAACTTCACAACAGCACAGATGACCAGCCCTCAACAGTGTGCAACACCTGTGACTCTCGAAGACGGAGAGCAGACGGATCCATTTACCCTCCCTGATTGCCTGGCCCATGGGGTAGAACAGTGAGTGTCCAGAAGTCCCATGGCCTGACTGGGCAACGCCAGTGAGTCCTGCCAGCACACAGGACTATCTTTGTGGAGAAGGGGGAAATGAGGAACTCTGCAAGAGTACCATATCATCAGGAAGAATGAGTTATCCAAAAGAGACTAATTAAAACAGCCCTGATAGGGAACTTAACTAGAAAACCTTGACTGTTTAAACAGGAAAGGGACCATAAACCAGAAGAGACTGAGGTGTTGTTAATTGGGAGAACTCAGTTTTGTGCTACCCAGCGGGGTTGGGACTCATAAAGAGGTTCAAATCAGCTGGAGAAAATAATTTATGTTGTCTCTGTGCAGTAAGTGCCGTGTGAGCAAATATGCCATCATCCAATTACACCTGTAACACGGAGTTAATGATATTCACCTTGCAAGCCTCCTGTAAGAATGAGAGAGAATATATTTGAAGACACCCAGCATGAATGTGCCCCATGAAGGGCAACCAAAGCTGTTATTATAAAGTCTGCCAGCCTCCACCGCTATCTATGAGGTGATGAGATGCCCAGACCATGGTCTCTGGGTCGGTGTCAAGCTGTCCCCACCTCTGGGTGACACCAGCACTCTGGGGACTGAAGCCCACTTCTTATGGAGGTGGGAGGACAACTCTCCTGTCACGTTCGGGACATCACCCCTGGGTACCGGGGGTGCCACTCTGGGCTGCAATATAGTATAGAGCCAGAGAGAAACCAGTTCTGAGAAAAAGTCCTCCCATTCTTCTCAGAATTAGTCCTCTGATAACTAGGGCCTTGTTATTAGTAGGCCTGACCCCTTCTTAGGACAAATTTGTTCCCAGGGAGTGCCCCATCCTCCCTGCAAACAGGCCTTCAGTGAGCCCACCTCGGGAGTCCCCTAATAAAGCCAGCCCCCTGAGCCTGGAAAGCTCGCAGCCCCAGAAGCAGACTGGCTGTCAAACTACTGAAACCTAAGCTTCCAGACTACTGCCCAGACCCTGTGCCTAACTGCATATTTGTTCTCTCACAAAGGGCCACCCAAATTGTAAGCTGCTCAGACTCCACACAACTTGTATTTGCCTATCCAGACCCTATTCCTACTCTTTCCTGGTGATTGAAAGAAAGAACTGGGGGCCCCACAAGCTGCTCTTGTAAGAAAACCCTCACTGTGCCAGCACTAAACCACCTCCATGGATGGAAAAAACACTTCCAAGTCAGATTTTCTCATCAAGTTGTCTCACATAGTGAATTCACTGACCAAATGTTAATTAAGCACCCATCAGATCCAGGCACCACGCAGGTAATTCCTGCCCAAGCCAGGAGGACCTTACAGCCAAGTAGGGATATGTGGCATAAATAAAATAAAATAAAATAAAATAAAATAAAATAAAATAAAATAAAATAAATAAAATCTACAGGCACAATGTCTGAGCAATCTGCAAACTCCTCCCCCTGGCCAGTGGTCAGCCTTGAGGCACCTGTGCTACCCTGTTCTGTCAGCTTTCCCAGATCCATCAACTAAAGGGTTGACACAGCAAGTGTGGCCACAATGGCCGTCAATATTTTAATATCATCCCTCCTTCCAGGTAGTATTTTCCACCGAGTCCTTCAGTTCTATTGGTCTTCATTAGGGACCAAAAAAACACACCTATCATGGTGTGGAATCATGGTGGTGATTCTGATCATCTGTACAGAAAGCACATATAAGTTCAGATGACTCTTGGAATGTTCTCCAACATGCACACAGCCATACATAGGTAGATCTTGCTTGAAGGAAAAATGTAACTCTAAAACTTGGGTCTAAACAAAAGGCTAACTGGGAATTCAAATTTCTTTTAAAGGATTGATGAAAGATAGGATTCATTTCAACAACAGGGTTCTCCTAAAGCATTTAAAATATGTTTCCATCTATAATAATTAATACATATACAATTGCTCAGGAGCATGTCCATTGGGTAAACTGAGTTCAAGCATTCTGTACATTCATTCAACAAAAAAATCTATTATCTCCTACATAGCAGGCACTGTTCTAGGGGCTAGGAACGCTGTAGTGAACAAAACAGATGATAGTTATTTTCAGGGGGCTGACATTATGATAGGGATAGATGAATTACAAGGAAATACACAGTATGTTAGGTTGGAATAAGTGCTATATAAAAAATAAAGCAAAGTAAAGGGGGCACCAGACTGGATAGCGAGTAGAGTGCTATCTTTATAGAGAAGGTCATTCTGCTAGATGGTGTTCAAGCTGAGGTCTAGACAGGGGAAAGAAAAGGGCAAATGCCTTAAAGTCAAACCATGCTCTGTGTGTTTAAAGAACAGCAAAGGAGACTGGCGTGCTGGGGCTTGGTGCAGCTGAGACCAGCCAACAAAAGCAAGTGTGGAAGAGAAGGAGATTGGAGAACCAGCCAGGACTTACGTCTGAACTGTGTGAAGCAGACACTTGTTCTTACATCACTCTGGATAATGCCCAGCATATAGGTAGGACCCAGGATTTACCTGACTCTTCTAGAAAATTCAATCATAAAATACTAAACCGAATTTAGGAAACTCTAAACATATTTTATGTTTTTTTAATGTTTTTTTTTTGAGATAGAGAAAGACAGAGAGAGAGAGAGACAGACAGACAGACAGACTGTGAGCAAGGGAGGGGCAGAGAGAGAGGGAGACACAGAATCCAAAGCAGGCTCCAGGCTCCAAGCTGTCAGCACAGAGCCTGATGCGGGGCTTAAAGTCACAGACCACGACATCATGACCTGAGCGGAAGTCAGACGCTTAACCGACTGAGCCACCCAGGTGCTACTAAACACATTTTAAATTTTTTTTTTCAACGTTTTTTATTTATTTTTGGGACAGAGAGAGACAGAGCATGAACGGGGGAGGGGCAGAGAGAGAGGGAGACACAGAATCGGAAACAGGCTCCAGGCTCCGAGCCATCAGCCCAGAGCCTGACGCGGGGCTGGAACTCACAGACCGCGAGATCGTGACCTGGCTGAAGTCGGACGCTTAACCGACTGCGCCACCCAGGCGCCCCCTAAACACATTTTAGATTAAAAAACAATTTTCAGGGCTCCTGGGTGGCTCAGTTGGTTAAGCGTCCGACTTCAGCTCAGGTCATGATCTCATGGTGTGTGAGTTTGAGCCCCCCGTTGGGCTCTTTGCTGACAGCTCAGAGCCTGAAGCCTGCTTCGGATCTGTGTCTCCCTCTCTCTCTGCCCCTCTTCTGTTTGTGCTCTCTCTGTCTCTCAACAATAAATAAATGTTAAAATTAAAAAAAAAAAAAAAATCTTCCAATATCCTGTAACTCTACACCGGAATATCCATGGCAAGCTGGACTTGGTACTTAATACTTCCTTCTCACTCAATAAACGTGCTGTCTGCTACCCAGGCTAAGAGAGGAAAGGATGGTGTTCTCATATACTTAATTCCACTCTGCTTTTGATTAGGTCTTTGTTTTATACCACCAACCCCCCCAAAGACTCTCTGATACACCGGCTGCTGACAGCCTGGTATGCAATATTCATTGGAAAGGTTATGCTATGACTCTGACCTCCAAATTTCCCATAATAAATGTGAATGGCTAGGAAGCAAATTAAACCTAACCTGTTGTCATTCCTTACCCAAAAAGCAGTATTCTTCAAATTCCCGCCTCTTCCTTTGATTACTTACTCAGTCTGTCCCCTACCTTTAAAGAATTTAAAATAGTATCAACAGCTTTCAAGAGTTATTTTTCCCCTTCGTATCTCTGAGGAATTCAGTTACTAGTCCATAAGAAAGGTCATGGATTCAGGACTCCTGGATTGTCTGCCCCACTGATGTCAAAGAAAGATCGTTTCTTCACGTGGGGAAGTTATAGGTCATGTAGCATGTTTGGTTGTTGGAAGTTACCAGGTAGCATCTCAGCAAGAGATAAAATCTGCTTATAGAAACTGTTCAACTATGCAATCCATCTCTCAAAAAGGATTTTGGCTTCCTACGAAAACAAAAGAATAATCTGGAGAAAATTTAGCAAATAATGACCCTAACTACCAAAAGTTACTAACAAGTTTTTGTTTTGTTTTTCAAAATGACAAATAGCTTCTATAAAAAATAAATCTCATTGTCAAAATATCTTAAGGCAATCCAGAAAGGCATGAAGGAGAAAGTGAAAAAAAATTACCTGATAGCATCACCCAAAGATAACCCATGTTAACA
Organism: Panthera pardus; assembly: GCF_024362965.1. NCBI lineage: Eukaryota > Metazoa > Chordata > Mammalia > Carnivora > Felidae > Panthera > Panthera pardus. The sequence goes on along the minus strand of NW_026526810.1, from coordinate 95,269,524 downwards.
TTTTGGTGAACACTTATTGAGACTTTTTATGAGTATACACACACACAATTTTACATAAATAGAATCAAAGCAGACTTAAAGATTTGGGACCTGATTTTTTCCCTCTCAAGTATCACAGACAACTTTCTAAGTTATTAAGTATAGACCTAAATTATTATTTTAAGAGATGCATAATATTCCATTATACAAATTGTGAAAGTTACAAAATTACTTAACTATACTCATGTATACAAAGAAATATGGCTTCTTTATGGGTCAGGAGTGGACCCGTTCACCAGCTACTGGAGAAAAACTAAGTTAGTGCAACTCCAAAATCTCAGAATAATCGTAAACTGTCCCCATATTGTAAACTGTGCCCAAAGGATAGTATTCTTCTGTGGCAATAGGTCAATTTCTCATATTCAAGTCTCTCCCATGGCTTCTTTTCCTTAAAAAGCATCTGGCTGTATAGCAGAAGAGGGTATACATTATGTGACATTATGGTGAAAAGGGAGAGGGATTCCCAGATGCATCTCTCTCGGGGCCTTCTGGACCCCAGCTGGGACTTCCAGTGTGTGACAGGTCTTACCTGCTCCCTGAACTGAGGTTGCTGGGGTACAACTGGCCGTTTTCTTTCTGTTCAGGCAATGAGCAAAACCCACCCATGATAGCATCCACCATACACCACTGTGGTCAAGGCCATTCCCAGGATGGTATGGGACTGCCAGGCAACTCCACCGGAGTTCAGGCTGCCCGACGTAACACACTTGAAAGGAGGCTATACTGTTGACATCTTCCTTTATACCCTTGGGATACTGTTAAACACAAATTTTGAAAGCCCAGAGTGGCTGCCCAGTTATCCCATCCAAGGGACAGGCCTGCCGGGGTCTCAGCCAATTGACCCTGATCTCAAAGGTCCCAACTCTGGCAGCTTCTTCCACCTGCCCCAAACCTCTGCTCATTCACTGGTGCTCTAGGCACCTCCATACCTCCTTGAGGCTGTAGTGGCTAGTATTTCCTTGGCCTAGAACCCTCTTGATGGTAGTTTTGTAACCAGTGAAACACCATTCCATTGGGTTTACAAGTCCCTTAGGGGATTCAGGTGTCCCACGACCTGCCACCCTATCTCTTGTGGAGTCCAGAGTCCCCCATTCCTGGAAACTTTCTCTCTGCTCTGTGTCGCCATGGTACTCTATACTCCTCCCATCTAAGCACTGAGCACACTTCTTCTCATCTGCAAGCTCCATGAGGGTGGAGACCATGTCTTCTGCATTCTCTATTAAGTTCACACCACCCCACACAGGGCTAGAGACATTAGAGATGCTCAAAGCACTTCTGAGAAACAGAAAAGCAGAAGAACAAATGAAGGAATGACTATATAAATGAGGTTCCTGTACCACTGTGGCCTCAGGAAGGCTATTTCCAGTGAGGGATGCTGTTTCCATCTTCTGGGTCTGTCAGAACCCAGATAGGATCCCTGGACAGGATCTTGTTCCCACCCTGACACAAGCTTCACTGGACACCAGACAGGATACTAAAGAACAGGAGACATAAGGGAGTCTGGGCATTCAGAAACACACTGTTTTCTGACACCTGGAGAGAAAGAGAAGGGGGGGAGGGGGAGGCAGAAGGAGGGAGAGGGACAAAGAGACAGTGCAAGCAAACACTACAAGCAGCCTAGAGACCTGCCACACCCCATCTCTGTCCTGCTCTCACATTGCTGTGTCTTACACTTATTAAGAGGTGAGAATCTACCCTTCATGATTTATCAAACAACTCTAATAAGTACGTTTTATGGTCTGGGTCATATCCTTTCATGAGCGTCATTATTTTAAACCAGTTTTATAGCAACAAGAAAATAAAATGTATCATAAATTGTTTTTCACTAAGTGTCAATTAGCAGTTCTATTTAAGCACTTCTAAATCCAAAGCAAGAAAGTTGTTTGTGCTAAATAATATGTTGCTAAGATAGGGTAAGTGTCCAAAAGGTAATTTCACATTAATTTTAATCCACTGAGATAAACTATAAGGGTCTTTGATTTTCATTTAATACTGTGTTTTGTGAACCTCTGAAAAAATGTTTCTAAATGTTTGTCATTGTTTCCCTGATTTAAAAAAAAAAAAAAAAAGGTACTGGTTACTGATATTTTAATGCAAGTGAGACATGTAAATATAATTGGCTCTCACCAGCAAATAAATCCGGGGGGTGGGGGATTACAATTTTCCTTGTACTATGGAATAAGTTAGCTAGGAAAGTTTACTAATTATCTTGCTTTATGACAACTGCTTATGCTTGGGATTTATTGATTAAAGAATCCCATACACTATCTCAGAGGTATACTTCTAAAGCAAAATATTATTCATTTCCTTTCTAGCTTTTTGCTAGAGTAAAACACTGACATCTTTTTGCTGGATGGAGGTAGGGAGGCGTCATCTAGCCATGCCTTCATCTCCAACTCAAGGAAAAATAAGCTCCAAACTCACTGTCCCTCATGGTCCTCATTTATATCTGCTTCAGCCAGATGTGATCACTGAGCTACTCCCCACAGTGTCACCAGCACTATCCCAGGCCGCCACCTAAGCAGTCCCTGTTGGAAATTCTATGTTGTGGTTACCTTTTCTTCCATTTGGATTGCCCTTCAATCTCACTCTAATAAAACCTCATTGGAGAGAGCTACTATCTAGCATAGTGCTCATAGCTAACAATGCTGTGTTGTATACTTAAAATACTCTGGTAAGGGTACATCTTATGTTAAGTGCTCCAACAACACCCACATACAAACAAAATAATAACAACAACTAAAACAATAACAACAGGGGTAAGTAGAAAGGAAATGATGGATATGTCTATGTCCTTGAAGGTGGGGATGTTTCACGGGTGTACACATATCCCCAAATACACTGCATTGTACAGACTAAATATGTACAGCTTTTTCCATGCCAATCATACCTCAATAAAATTGCTTTTAAAAAACTAAAAAAAAATTTTTTTAACTAAAAAGAAAACACCAACAACCTGGTCCACGGCTCTCTCTCAGCTGACAGCCAAGCACAGCTGGCTGCTAAGATCATGTTAAATTTTTCTCCCTCCAAGACCACCACTACTGATCACAGGCTGTGTAAGAATCAGCATTCTATTCACTCAGGAATAAAAGATAATCATTAAGAGGCATCATGCTATAAAATTCTATTTCCAGGATTACAAACTCAAGTTATAAAAGATGATGGTATATCTAAAATTAATAAGAATAAAACACTACTTTGAAAGGCTTTACTAAAACCAAAGCTGATAACTAAGTTTATAGCTGGTCAAAATCAGCATTTTCTTATTTAATAACAAAAGCAAAGAAATAGTGGCATCAGGAAGCCCCAGGTATTTGGGGAGAAGGGTCCAGATCTTAGAGTTAATGAAAGTTTCCTTATACAAGCCCCATGAGCTTAGGCATCTTGATAACATCACAGGTGGTATTTCAAAGCCAGGATGGCGGGGCGCCTGGGTGGCTCAGTCGGTTAAGCCTCCGACTTCAGCTCAGGTCACGATCTCACGGTCCGTGAGTTCGAGCCCCGCGTCGGGCTCTGGGCTGACAGGCTCAGAGCCTGGAGCCTGCTTCCGATTCTGTGTCTCCCTCTCTCTCTGCCCCTCCCCCGTTCATGCTCTGTCTCTCTCTGTCTCAAAAATAAATAAATGTTAAAAAAAAAAAAAAAAAAAAAAAAACAAAGCCAGGATGGAATCACAGAGCTAAGTAGTACATGCTTCATAACTTTATGTGTCAACGGGGATTTCTGCATCTACTCAAAAACCTTTGAAAGAATTATGTAAGGATGTAATCACAATTTTCCACTTATAACACTTTTGGAGATATTGTTTTAGTGTATCTCAAAGTTTTTAGAAGCACAGTTGGAAACAATGTGATTTGATTAAGTGTGGGAAATTTTCCAGGATGAGTGCATAAGCATGTAATTCATGTTTTTATACACTCATTATGAAATGCACATTCTTAGTTTTCTCTCAATTCTTCTAGCTCCTCTATTTTTATCCCTTTAATTTTTTAAATGTTTATTTTGAGAGAGAGAGAGAAATCATGAATAGGGGAGGAGCAATGAGAAAGAGGGAGAGAGAATCCCAAGCGGGCTTCATGCTGTCAGCACAGAGCCTGACACGGGGCTTTATCCCACAAACCGTGAGATCATGACCTGAGTCAAAACCAAGAGACAGATGCTCAACCAACTGACCCACCCAGGCACTCCTCCCTCTAATTTTTATTAAATGGCCTTCTCTTTTCAGCATTATTTTCCTTATTCCTAACTTCAAACAAAGTGTTTATGTGACCTTATCTTCCACTAATCCTTAAAAATATACTTCCCTCCTGCCCCCCATCTATCTTTGGTGTCATTTATCTGCCACAATTCTTGGTAGTTATAACAGTTAGCATTTACTGGCTGATTACTATGAGGTGGGCATGGTATTATCTCACTTAATTTACTGAAAACACAGTTGTAAATTCCCCTGTTACTTTTGCTTGCTAGAATTTGTTAAAGCCTTGTTTACTAGCATGAGAATTAGCAGCAGCTTTGCTGCTTGGAGTAAACTAAAAACACAGTCCACTCTGTGTGCAAGTCCAGGGACAAAACGTGGCTGCCGGGTCCAGCTAGCCACAGGAAGCATCTGGATGATTTCATTTAATGCCTTTAGAAATATTTCTCACCGGGCTAATTCAAGGAAAATGGCTTGTCACGGATGATATCTGACTATAATAAGTAACTAAAATGCTTTCCCAATAAATATTGTAAAATGAAACAGGTGTAAAGCCACGGTTGGAAAATCAGCAGCCAAGGAGTACTGCAAAGATTATGAGCCAACTTTCCAGCAGAAGGCTGATCCCTAGGTTGCAGCAGGAATCCATGTTAGCAGGACATTTCTCCCAGTGCTTTCAAGAAACTCATCATTTATTCGGGCATTCACTTAATAAATATTGACATGCTATATAAAGGCATTCTACTGAGTCTTAGCAAGACAGGAAGATGAATGCATTTCAGCCTTAGGGAGTTGCTGGCTAGTGAGAATGAGGGGACCTTATAGGATCTGGATGAAGAACTGCCACCCCAAAATGTACAGAATGCTCCCTGCTACGTGCAAAGAAAACCCAAATCCCTGAGTTGAAGGAAGTAACAAAGGGCAGTGAGTCTGGATTGGTTGGAGAGAAAAGACCTGTGGAAGATGCTGGAAGAAAAGGAGGTGAGGATGCTAGTAACTGGAAACTGTTCTCCTCCCACTGGAGAAACCCCCAGAGGTTTAGGGGCATGCAAGTTGAGAGCAGAGCCCAGGCTGGGCAGCCTGTGATGAGTGCCTGCTGTGTAGGAAGAGGTGGAGCAGAGGGAGTAACACGTGACCCTAGAGGAGAGTCACTACCAAGAGCACAATTACAGGCTGGTCTCCCAGATGTTACATGAGCTGGGTGCAGGGCCGGCCCTGAGAAAAGAGTGAATAGCTCCTTTAGGATCTAATGCAGATCTCAGAAGGGCCAAAAGTTGGTACACTCCACAGATCTGAGCAGTGGAGTTGTGGGGCTAAACTGAGAAGCCACCCACCCCAAGGCTTATGAGTCCACACAAAGAAGGGACAACCAAAGTTATGAGGAAGCAAATGGCCCTTGAGGGAAAGAAGGAGCCCTGGGAGTCTTCAACGCTTCCAATATATGGTTGATGATAATGATGTTGGTGCTGATGATGTACTGAGTGCTTCCTATCTGCAAACATTTTCTAAAGTTACACATGCTATCTCATTTAACCTTCATAACACTTGTATGCGGTAAATATTATTATGCCCATTTGACAAATGACAAACCTCAGCACAAAAGAGGGGATAGAATTTCTTCCAAAGTCCCACTGCTGATACCCAAAAGAGTTAGATTTCTAACCCAGGTTGTCTGCCCTTGACCTACACTGTTAATCACTTAGCAATTCTTCCCCCTTGAAAAGGTCATGCTTCCAAGAAATGAAAATCTATAAAGTCAGGATGCTAGCCCAGTATCAGTCAACGCAGGCATCTAAGGTGCATTTCAAGAGCAGACAACTGGGACACCTCAGCCACCTAAGTGCAGGACATGGCTTTGGGTTCCCAACAGTTTATTTTCTTAGAAAGTCTTCATTCTACCTGATGTGGAAATAGAATAAAAGAAGTTCATGCTGAGGGTGTAAAGGTGTCAGCAGATCCCCAAAGTCAGTAGAACAGAAGGATATGGGTCAACCACCCCCCTTCCATGATGCTTTCTGTATGAACACTGAAGGACATCTTGTCACAATTAATGTGTGGGTCAAGACCTGTCCATATTCATGAAATTCCAATGGCCAACTTCTCTGAAAATTCTAGTATATCACTGCTAAGGACAGAATTACATAAATGTACTTCTCTGGTAATTCCCTTATATATTGATCTGGATTTAGGAGACAAGGCAAAGAAAATATAACTCCTGGATTTCAGGCATATTTGGTGGAGGATGGAGGAGGTAAAAGGATAATAAAAGGATATTGGAAAACAAAGGTTTATGTTTACATAACCTATACATGAATTTTCATGGTAACTCTATTCTTAATAGCCCAAAACTGGAAACACTAAGTGAAGAGTTAACAAACTGTGGTACATCCATACCATGGACTACTACTCAGCAAAAAAAAGGATGAACTATTTGATACATGTCCCAAAAACCTGTACTTGCTGCTCATTAACCTCCAATCCTATGGGGCTGACCACCTATCCTATCTTTCATATACCTTAAGAATACTAGGGTTAAAGAATGTAGCAATCCTATAAAAGTCTGGAAGATTAAGTATCTGGGAAAGTTTGTATTAGGGGTGGCTGTCACCAGGGTTACATTAAGTTATATATAAGGGGTGGTGTGCTGGATTTGGCCTGTATCATTCATGAAAGCTCATTGGGCACATCTCTCCCCAACCCCATGTTCAGTGACATCACAATGTTAACTTAAAATCTGTCATTATAGGAGCACTTACATCATGGAAATTAGCAAGTCAGGGGTTTCCCTTACCCTGAGACCTGGTTATCAAAGCTTTTTTATTTTTTTTAACGTTCATTATTTCTTTTTTGAGAGACAGAGAAACAGAGCACAAGCAGGGGAGGGGCAAAGAGAGAGGGAAACACAGAATCCGAAGCAGGCTCCAGGCTCTGAGCTGTCAACACAGAGCCCAACGCGAGGCTCGAACCCACAAACTGTGAGATCATGACCTGAGCCAAAGTTGGACATTTAACCGATTGAGCCACCCAGGCACCCCTGGTTATGAAAAGCTTCACCAGCACACTAAATGTAGATAAGTCACCTGACTATGATGTCCTAAAAGGCTCCAAAAGTGGGCAATATAGGTAATCCAAGCCAGGGAAGTCTAAACCAGTTAATGTAATCTTCACTATACCAGCGACAATCAGTTCTGAACCAGACACATTACTCAAACCAGAAATAGGACTTAAGTGGAAAAGCCTGGGAGGTCTGAATAGGGAAAATATTTGAGTTTTGATAAAGTCCTTTTGCATTTGTCAAGGAACATGAAAAAACAGATCCGTTCCTGAGGTCCTGGGAAAATAAAATGACACTCAGCACAGGGAGACAGGTCACTGAAAGGGAAGAAATCTGGTCAAAGTCAGGATTAGACCACCTGCAGATGCTTGTGTTTATCTTGGGGAAAGGTAACTCAGCATGCAAAAATCACTGCCTGACAAAAATTTTTAACAATGAAAAACCTGTATCTTAAAAAACATTTGACAAAATCCAATACCTATCCATAAAATCTCTCAGCAAACTAGGAATAAAGGGGAATTTCTTTCACTTGATAAAGAATATCTAAAACAACAACAAACAAAGAAACAAACAAGGAAAAACAATCTAACAACTAATATCATACCTAATGAAAAAAAAACTCGATGGTTTCTCCCTGAGATCAGAAAAAAAGGCAAAGTTGGTTCCGTCTAGTTCAACATAGGACTTTCACAACTCTTATTCAACATGACAATGGAAGTTTTATGTTGCAATAGATAAGAAAAGGAAACAAAAGGTGTACAAATTTAAAAGGAAAAAATAAAAATGTCTCTATTTGCAGATAACATGAGTATCTATGTAGAAAAACACAAAACAGAAAACCCTCCTAGAACAAGTGAACTCAGCAAGGTTGTAGGATAAAAGATCAATATAAAAAAAAATTGATCACATTTCTATATACTGATAATGACATATGGAAAATGAAATTAAAAACTCAACACCGTTTACAATCATGCCAAAGAAAATGAACACTCGAATGCAAATTTAATAAAACATGTGCAGAATCTATATGCTGTAAATTGCAAAATGCTGATGAAAGAAATCAAAGAAGACCTAATAGAACAGAGAGATGCCATGTCCATGGACTGAAAGACTCAACATAGGGACATCCAGGGAAGATCTAAAGCTCATCTTGTCTCATAAGTACAACTAGATAACACCTACATCAGTGTAAATGACACAGAAAATGATACAAAGACTGACAGACTCTCCACAGCTAAATGTGGAGAAGAGGCCACACTGAAGAGAGTAGGAAGAGCAGAGATGTGGTCTGGAGTAAACTGACTGAGGGACTGTCACGGGGAGGGAGGGATACAGCAGGCATGGAGAGGGGAGAGAAACAGACACTCACACCAAACACCCCAGGTCTGGGGATCTTGCATGGGGAAGACAAATCTCCATAACCTTTGGCTTTGATAACCAGAGAGGCCCAATTTCCTGAGTTTTTACAATCAGTGGGTCTTAACACCTAGAACTTTAAAAATAAGTAGGCTAGGCTCTGGGAGAGCCAGGAGGGCAACAGGAAACTGAGTCCCCACACTTAAAGAGCCAGCACAACAAACAGCTGGCTGGAACAGTATGGAAGCAGTAGTTTTTGAAAACCACCTGGGGTATATGGGAGGGAGCGTTATTTACTAATCTCAAGAGTATGTGCTAGAGGGGCAGGAATCTTTAGGAGACTTCTCCAGGAACAAAGGAGCTGGCAGGAACCATTTCCATCCCCTGCCTCATGGCCTCGATACATGGACACCTATGGGAACCAGCCTAGTGCCAACACTCTCCATCTAGCTTGCTAATAGCATGCTTCTCCCTTGTGTTCTCCTACAGACTTGCCCCCCAGCCCTGTGGCAGGAGTTTTCTAAAGTTTTCTAAAGGCTCCAGGTCCCCTCCTACAGCAGCCTGCTCAAACCTTGCTAATACCATATGCACATTTCCCTATGGACCTTCCCTCTAACACTCCCTTGGCCAGAGCCCATCCAAAGCAGTGCCACAAGCCTGGCAGTGTGCAAGCAGCCCTGACAGGGGCCAGCACCACTTCAAAGTGACTCCTGCCCCAGGGAGGGGGGGAAGATAAATGCACATACCAGTCTGACTGTGGCCCCAGCAGTAGCCTGGGGGCAGATACCCGGTCTGACTGCAGTCCCTGCCCATCATTGAAAGCTTCTCAGGGGACAAGACAGGGAGACTGTCCTGCAGTTTGGTGCTATTGCATCTCTGGCAAATCCTTGGTCTGACTCAACTCAAGCCCAAAGCAGCCCAAACAAGCCCATGAACAACACAGGGACCAAACCCTGCCCACAACAGGCAAAGAGAAACAATGCAGACAACTAGACTGAAGCCAAAAGTGGCGCAGCCACAGAAAGGCACATAGGACACACATAGACAGTACTGAAGCACCAGGTTCTGGTGAACAGGGAACATCACACCACAGGGCACTACAGGATCTCTTCTTCATAAGGCCACTGCTTTCAGGAGTAGGAGATGTAGCTGACTTTTCTAACACATAGAAACAGAGAGTTAGACAAAACAAGGAGATAGAAGGATATGACCCAAATGAAAGAACAAGACAAAATCACAGCAAGAGACCTAAGTGAAATGGAAATAATGAATATGCCTAATAGAGAATTTGCATAGAGAATCATATACATACTCACTGGACTCGAGAAAAGACTGGAGGACCTCAGTGAGATCCTTAACAAAGAGATAGAAAACAAAACAAAACAAAACAAACAAAACAGAGATGAAGAACTCAGTAATTGAAATTAAAACTATACTAGATGGAATAAATAAGAACTAGAGGAAGCAGAACATATCAGTGACCTGGAGGATGGAGTAATGGAAAGCAATAAAGCTGAACAGGAAAGAGAAAATATAATAATAATAAATGAAAATAGACTTAGGAAACTAAGCAACACCATCAAGTGTAATAACATTTGCATTATAGGGATCCCAGAAGGAGAAAAGAGAGAAAAGGGGGTAGAAAATTTATTGAAGAAATAATAGCTGAAAACTTCCCAAATCTGGGGAAGGAAATAGAAATCCAGATCCAGGAGGCACAGAAAGACCCCAACAAAATCAACCCAAGGAGGTCCACACCAAAACATGTAGTAATTAAAACAACAAAAAGTAGTGATAAAGAGAGGATTTTAAAAACAGTAAGAGAGGGGTGCCTGGGTGGCTCAGTCTTGATTTCAGCTCAGGTCATGGTCTCACGGTTCATGGATTCGAGCCCCACATCGGGCTCTGCACTGACAGTGTGAAGCCTGCTTGTATTCTTTCCCTCTCTCTGTCTCTCTGGATGTGCCCCTCCCTGTCTCCCCCCAAAGTAAATAAATGAACTTAAAAAAAATTCTTTTTAATTTAAAAACAACAAGAAAAAAGAAAACAGGTACCTACAAGGGAAATCCCACAAGGCTATCAGCTGATTTTTCAGCAGGAACTCTGCAGGCCAGAAGGGAGTGGCATGATATATTTGAAGTGCTGAAAGAAAAAAACCTAAGCAGGACTATCCAGCAAGGCTATCATTCATAAGAGAAACAGAGCTAAAGAGTGTCCCAGACAAATGTTAAAGGAATTCATAACCAATAAACCAGCCCCAGAAATCTTAAGGGGACTGAGTACACTTATGATATGATGAGCACTGAGTAGTGTACAGAATTGCTGAATCACTGTATTGTTCATCTGAAACGAATACAACACTGTACGTTAGCTATACTAGAATTAAAATAAAAAAAAAGAAGGACTCAAAATAGGAAACACATTAATTCTCCCCCAAACTGACATACAGTTTTATGCAATCCCTATCAAAAATCCTCAGCAAGATATTTTGCAGATACAGATAGAATGATTCTGAAATTTATATGAAAAGCCAAAGAAACTTGTGTATCTAAAACAATTTTGAAAAAGAATTAAGTGGGAGGAATCACTCCCACTCCACAGGCAAAAAACAACACAAAACAAAGAAAAAAAGAAGAACATTGACTTAAGCCTTTTGTCTCCTACAAAAATCAACTCAAAATGAATCACAGACTTAAACATAAAATGTAAAAGTCGTTTTAGAATTTGTCTAGCAGGTTTTCAGTCATTATCAAAAGACCCCAGGATTGGTGGGGAGTGGGGGGGGGGGAATATAAAACTATAAAACTTCTAGAAAAAAATAGGAGAAAATCTTTGGGATCTAGGGCCAAGCAAAGGATTCTTATACTTGCATAATCTTATACAAGAAAAAATTGGTAAGTGAGATCCCACCAAGAATAAAAATTTTGCTCTACAAAATACCCTCTTAAGAAGATGAAAAGACAAGCCACAGACTAGGAGAAAATACTTGCAAAGCACATATCCAACAAAGGACCAGAATTTAGAATATATAAAAACTCAACATTAAAAAACAATCTAGTTAGAAAACCAGCAAAAGACATGCACAACATGTCATCAAAGAGGGTATACAGATGGCAAATAAGAACACAAAAAGATGTTCAACAATGTTAGCCATTAGGACAATGCCAATTAAGACCACAATAAGATACACTACACACCTTTCAGAATGGCTACAACAGAAAGCAGGAATAGTACCAAATATTGCCAAGGATGCAAAAACCTAGATCATCCGTAGATTGCTTCTTGGAATCAAAAATAAAACAGCCACTCTAGAAAACAGTTCGGCAGTTTTAAATAAAACTAAACATGGAACTACCACATGACCCAGCAACGGTACACTTGGGCATTTTCCCCAGAGAATAAAACCTTATGTTTATGTCAAAAGCAATATACAAGTTTTATAATAGCTTTGTTTGTAATAGCCCCAAACTGGGAACAATCCAGATGCCTTTCAATGGGTGAATGGTTAAACCAACTGTGGTACATCTATACTATGAATTGGTACTCCACAATAAAAGGATGAATTACTGGCATGCACAGCTTCCAAAGAATCTAAATTCATCTAAAGGAATTTAGGGTATTCCTAACACTCAGGGAATTATGCTGAGTAAAAACAGCCAACGCTAAAAAGTCAAGAAGAACTTTATGATTTTATTTATACAACATTCTTGACATAACAAAACTATAGAGTTGGAGAACAGGTTAGTAACTGTCAAGAGTCAGGGATGGGAGTTGGGAGGAGATACGTATGACTATGAAAGGACAATACAAGGGATCACGGTGGTGACAGAAATACTCTCTACCTTGACTGTATCAGTGAGATATCCTGGTTATGATAATGCAGTACAGTTTTGTAAGATGTTAACACTGGGAGAAATGGAGTCAAGGGCAGACAGGATCTCTCTATATTATTTCTTAACAAAGTATGTTAATCTAGAATTATCTCAAAATTAAAAATCTAATTTTTAAAAAAATCCTATATCTGGGTAACTTGATTCTTCTCTTTTTGTATTTTATCTGTATTTTTGCTTACAATTTTTTACAAGTTCCTTTGAAAATATTAGTTTATTTGTGCATTTAAGAGATATTAAAAATATCTGATTATTTGACACAGTAATCCCAAGCTCAGAACATATCCTGAGAAAAAAATCCAAAATGCAGAGAAATTCATGTAACATTATTCATTAGCACAAAATCCTGAAATAACTTTATACCCATCATCTAATGAGGGGTTAAATAAAATATATCCAAGTGGTGGAATATTCTGTAACCAGTAACAATGTCAACAACAACAACAACAACAACAACAACAACAACAAAAATCAAAGATATGTTAAGATGAAAATGTTTAATATAATGGTAAAAAACAACACAAAAATGGAAAATTGTACATTCAATATGATTTCAATAATCTACAGTGATATGAATAAAATAAGGGAAATACTCCAAATGTAACCACAATACTCTTTAGGTGATAGAATCATGGGTAAGTTTTATTCTCCTCTCCTATATTCTTTTTGGTTTTCCACAAGGAACTTACTTGTGGTATGGTCTTAGACTAGCTGTTATCCTTTCTAAGTCTTGGTATATTCATTCATAAAATGGAGATAATAATAGTACCTTCCACATATTTGGTATTACATTTAAAGTGCTTAACAGAGAACCCCATACACAATGACAGATAAATGTTACTTATTTGACAAGCATATGTGTGTAGTACTTGTAATGTATGAGGCACTATTCTAGATCTTTCCAAATATTAACTCATTTAGTGTCCATAACAAGCCTCTGAGGTAAGTACTATTATTATTGAAGAGGAAACTGAGGCACAGAGAAATTAAATAATTTGCTCAAAATTATACAGCTCATAAATAGCAGAACCGGAGTCTGAATGCAGACAGTCCGACTCCAAAGTCTGTAACTATCAATCATTATACTATTTTGCTTTTGTTGGTTATTATTTTTTATGGCATAGAAGTAAAACCATGAGTCTGATCTAAAATAGTGGAAAAGGCAGAATTTTTCTAGAGATATATGGTTAATGACAACCAGCATGGGGAAAAGATGGTAAAGCAGATACTTTGCTCTACCAGAATGGTTATGTAGTTTGGAGTCCTATAGTTTAAACTGGATATCCTTCCCCCAATTCTAACCTATATGGTCTTGCATAAATTACTTAATCTCTGTGGCACAAATTACATAATCTGTGAAATAATCTGTAAAAATGTATCTATACTTCAGATTCATTGGGAGGATTACTGGAAATAATACATGCAAAGTAACTCTATGTAGTACACACTCAACAAATGCTTGTTTCCTTTTCCTTTGTTAACATCGAAAACAGTGTTATTAAATAGGGCAGAACACATTCAGATAATCAAATCAAAATGTATGCCTCATGATAAATGGACCATCTCCTGATTATCACCAGCAAAATAAAATTGATGCATGGTATCTAAGTGGCTTAATGGACCATCTCTACTACCTAACACAAAGTTCCTGGAAAATGCCAAACTTACAGAGTGTGTAGTTATAGCATCCCTTGGAGCTTGAATACCCAGCATAAACAGCAAGTGGGTGACTCTTGGCAACACTGTTTACTTGATAAATACAGCAGGCATTATAAAAACATCCACTGGCAGAGTCATAGGACTTAACGTCAGAAGCAAATATACACCATCTGCTCTTTATGAAGCTTTATGAGCCAATAAAAATGGGGACAATAGATCACTGTATCAATATACAATCCCAATATAACAATAAGGCTCAAGAGATACTGGGATACAACATCTGGAGTAAAAGAAAGGGAGAATGATCAAGTACAACTAAACTATCTATAATAAATCCAAACTAGTAGTATAGTATTACTTATAGCTGGGGACAGATTGGCAGGGAACTTTAACCAAAGTTTTGTGATCTGTAAGTTTCCTAGTCACAAGTCGGGGGAGGGGGTGGCTTTCCCACACAAGACTTGCAGCTGATGGAAAATGGATTATCTGCCATAACACAAAATGTGTTTTACATTGATCATTTTTTTAACAGTCAAGAAATTTCATAGCCATGATAATTAGCAAAACCCTATATCTTGAAGTCTTGTATGCCAAATTTGTGAAAGTTGTCATGGAAAGAACATAGTCTTTGGAGTTAGATGGGGACTGGCCTACTGACTCCCCTCCTTACCATCAAGGTGACTTTGAGTAAGACATTTAAGCCCCTTTCATTCTCAATTTTATTCAGCTATAAAATAAAAAAAATTACTTAACCATGGAGCATTGTTATAAAGATTACAGATTACATATGGAAAGGACATATATCAGGTGCCTACTAAATCATAGCTGCTGTTAGCAGTAGTAGTATTCAACTTAAAGGAATGGAAAAGAAACCCTTTAAACATCAATGAACAATATTTCCTGTGACAATATTTCAAAAAATGACACAAAGATCACCATCTTCCAAAACAAAAGTAGAATTAAAATGGAGTACTAAAGATGTTCAAATAACCCAGAAGGAGCAGGAAAGGAGAAACATAGGAACAAAAGACATGGAGAACAAACAAAAAAAAACAAATAATAAAATGGTTAACCTAAATCCAAACATATCAGTAATTACATTAATTTTACATGTACTTTAAAGATGAAGATTGTCACCTAAAAAGTAACAAAATAAAATGAACAACTTTATGTGTAATTTGAAATCTTACGTACAATGGATAATTTTCTAGAAAAACATAAGTATCAAAATTGCTTCAGGCTTTCATTTTTTTTTTTAATTTTTTTTTAACACTTATTTATCTTTGAGACAGAGAGAGACAGAGCATGAATGGGGGAGGGGCAGAGAGAGAGGGAGACACAGAATCGGAAGCAGGCTCCAGGCTCTGAGCCATCAGCCCAGAGCCCGACACGGGGCTCGAACTCACGGAGTGTGAGATCGTGACCTGAGCTGAACTCGGACACTAACCGACTGAGCCACCCAGGTGCCCCGCTTCAGGCTTTTAAAAACCCCAGTAAATGAATAATTAAGAAAGAAACAGTATCAACAATTAAAATTGCCCTCCCCTAAAATATGAGAAAATAAACTAATCTTTAAGGAAAAATTAAATTAAATTAAATTAAATTAAATTAAATTAAATTAAATTAAATTAAATAAAAAAAATAAAGACGATGATTGTTAGAAGAAAAAATACAACTACCTGGCTTTATAATATGTATAAGAAACTCACTTCAAATATAGTGATACAAGAAGTGACACAAGAAATGATACAAAAGTAAAAGGATGAAAAAAGTTATACCATGTGAGCACTAATGAAAACAACAGTGATAAAGTGACCATATGAATATCATGCAAAGTAACTTCAGAGCAAAGAAAATTATCAGAGATAAGGAGGGACATTATGCAGTAATAAAGAGGGTCAGTTCACCAAGAAGACATACATTTCTCAATGTACATACAGTTACCAACACAACCTCAAAATACTTGAAGCAGAAACTGACAAAATTGAAAGAAGAAATAGAAAAAAAAAACCCATAATTGTGTTTGGAGATTTCAACACTTCTCTGTAGATAATAGATAAAATTAGTAGATAGAAAATCAGTAAATATATAGAGTACTGAATGCCACCAGTAAATCTAAAAATATTTAGAAAACAGTAACACTAAAATACATATTTTTTCATGTGCACATTGAATACTTATCATTTATTTAGAAATAAACCTTAACAAATTTAGAAGAATTGAAATCATGCAAGCAAGTTCTCTGACCATAACAGAATTAAACTAGAAATCAGTAATTGAAAGATAATAGAAAAATCCTCAAAACCACTTGCAAATTAAACAACACACTTGTAAATAATCAATCCCTGGTTCAAAGAGGAAATCTCAAGGAAATATTTTTTTTTAATTTAAACTGAGTAAAAGTGAAAAATGAAACACATTAAAATTCATAGGATGCCTCTAAAGCAGTTATAGGGAAATTTATAGCATTAAAAGCTTACATTAGAGAAGAAGAAAGGTTTCAAACAGATAAATCTGAGGTCCTACCTTAAGTAACTTGAAAAGAATAGCTAAATGAAACCATAGCAGGCCAAAGGAAGGAAATAATAAAGAGCAATAATCCATGAAATTGAAACAGAAAAACAAGAGAGAAAATTAGTGAAACAAATAGCTGATTATTTGAAAAGATAAATAAAACTGATAGACCTCCAACAAGACACAAAGAAAAAAATAGAGAAGACACAAATTATCAAAACCAAGAATGAAAGAAGGGATATCATCACAGACACACAGACATCAAAAGGATAATAAGGGAATAGTACGAACTATGACTATAAATTTGACAACTGACATGGAATGGACAAATTTTCCCCAAAACACAAATTAATCACAAGATGAAATAGATAACCTGAACAGTCCTATAACTATTAAGATATTGATTAATAGTTAAACACCTCCCCCCAAAAATAATCTTCAGATCCAGATGTCTTCTCTGGTGATTTCTACCAAACATTTAAAAAGGAAATTATGCAAATTCTATAAATCTCTTTTAGAAAGTAAAAGAGCAGAGAACACTTCCCACCACATTATGAGGCCAGAGGCCATTACCCTGATACCAAACCAGACAATGAGAATAAAAGAAAATTAAAGCAGTTAGAGAGGGAGGGAGCCAAACCATAAGAGACTCTTAAAAACTGAGAATGAACTGAGGGTTGATGGGGGGTTGGAGGGAGGGGAAAGTGGGTGATGGCCACTGAGGAGGGCACCTGTTGGCATGAGCACTGGGTGTTGTATGGAAACCAATTTGACAATAAATTTCATATTAAAAAAAAGAAAAGAAAAGAAAGACCAATATTCCTCATGAAAACATAGACACAAAATTTCTCAACAAAATATCAGTAAATTGAATCCAAGCAATACATAAAAAGAATAAAATACTATGACCCAGGGGGATTTATCCAGGGAATGTAAGTCTAGTTCAATTTTAAAATTTCAGCAATAGCCAGATTATGGAAAGAGCCTAAATGTCCACCAACTGATTAACGGATAAAGAAGATGTGGTTTATATATTCAATGGAATACTACTTGGCAATGAGAAAGAATGAAATCATGCCATTTGCAGCAATGTGGATGGAACTGGAAGGTATTATGCTGAGTGAAATAAGTCAGTCAGAGAAGGACAGATATTACATGTTTTCATTCATATGTGGATCTTGAGAAACTGAACAGAAGACCCTGAGGGAACAGAAGGGGAAAAAAAATAGATACAAACAGAGAGGGAGGGAGGGAGGCAAACCACAAGAGACTATTAAATACAGAGAACAAACTAAGGGTGGATGGGGGCATGGGGGAGAGGGAAAATGGGTGATGGGCATTGAGGAGGGCACTTGTTGGGATGAGCACTGGGTGTTGTACATAAGCCAATTTGACAATAAATTATATTCATAAAAAAAACTATCAACTAGAAAAAAATAATAAAACTCAATCATGTGATCCATCATGTTGATGTCCTAAAGAAGAAGTACCACATGATCATATCAATTGATACAGGAAAAGCATTTGAAAAAACTAACCACTGTGATAAAAACTCTCAGCAAACTAGAAATACAAGGGAACTTCCTCAACCTGATAAAAGGCATATGCAAAAAACCTACAGTTAACATCATATTTAATGATACAAGCTGAATGTTTGATAATAGGATAAGGCAAGGATGTCCACTCTAACTAGTCCTATTCACAGTCAGGAAACTTAGCCAGTGCAATTGGCAAATAAGTAGAACGTGATATATCTACGCAATAGAATACACTCACCAAGAAGAAGGAACAAACTCTTAATGCATGCAACAAACTGGATAAATCTCAAAGGCATTACACTAAGGAAAGGAAACCAGTGTCAAGAGATTGTGTTCTATATAACTTCATTTATGTGACATTCTCAAAGAGACAAAACTATCATAATGGAGAATTCACCAATGCTTGTCAGGAGTTGTCATGGGGGAAAGATGTGAGTAAAAGCACAACAGAATGTTTTGGGGTGGGGTGGTGCAACCATCTGTACCCTGAGTGGGGGTGCACATATTACATGGCTTAAAAATCCACAGAACTATATATATTAAAAAAGTATATTAATTTAAGAAGTATTTTTTAAAAACAGAAGAACATCAAATTAGTAGCATCATTATGACCAAATTCCTTTGGGTCCAATAACTGTATTACAATGACAATGTTGTGAGTGTCCAGAATCAAAATGCAGATTTGGATACAACATAATAGTGTGGACATGTACTTGACTGAGTTATACTTCCTGGCCTACAGCAAAGAGGCAGATCACAATCCTTACTCGGTATTTGTTTACCTTAGAGAATTTTATAGCAGGAGTCTAATTTATCATAAGTAAGATTGCCTGTCTACATGGCTACTCCTTAATGATATGACTTGCCAAATCAAATCAGATTTTATGATCAATATTCTTCATAATAGAGTGAATCCAGGTTAGCCAAAAGAGTCGGTCTTCCTCAATCTACTAAATTTTATTTGCTATGTTTTATTCTCCAAAAACTGTTTATTAATAGACATCTATAATACAAATGATCAGAAACTCCCTGTCCAGATATCAACTACAGCCCACTGTCTCCATTAGTACTTTCACTATGCCAGAATGTAATTGGACTTAAGAGCTTATGTCTGCCAACTTTTTCTAAATATAGTGCTTTCAAGCTTTATACAAAATGTGATGCTTGGGCAGTTAGTACTTTGCTTTCTCTTGCTTGGAAATCATTGACAGGTATGGGAGAAAAATCTTTGAGCAGAGTAAAAGCAAACTGATATTGAAAAGGCTCTAGAATAGTATCATTTCCAGAGACAATTACTCATTCATTTATTCAATCATTCATTTATTCCACAAAACATTG
The DNA here is from genome assembly GCF_024362965.1 of Panthera pardus. Classification (NCBI taxonomy): domain Eukaryota; kingdom Metazoa; phylum Chordata; class Mammalia; order Carnivora; family Felidae; genus Panthera; species Panthera pardus. Next base: position 95,249,940 of record NW_026526810.1, on the reverse strand, counting down.
AAATAATGATGACTTGGACCTAGTAGTAATAATGCAGATTGGAAGAAGTAGATAGGCTTTAAATCCACTTTGGATGTAGAGTCAAGATTTGCTGATAAATAACACATAGGGAGAGTTGAAGGAAAGAGGAAAATCAAGCATAACTCCTATACTTTTGGCTTGAACAACTGAGAGTTTGGTCGTGCCATTTACTGAGAGGGTTAACACTAGAGGAATATTAGGTTTGTGAGAGAAAGAAACTCAGTTTTGAACACATTATGTTTAAGAAGTCGGACATTCTAATAGGAAGAAATGGCAAGTAACTGGATATGTGAGTAAGAAGCACAGGGCATAGGTCTAAGTTAGACTTAACCAGGGAATATATTAAAATATCAGAAAAAAAAAGTATGAGTAGGAAAAAAAAGAGCACAGGACTGAACTCCAAGGTGTGTCAACATTTAGAAATTAAGTATGGGAGGAGTAACCAGCAAAAGAGGTTGAGAAAGAATGGCCAGTGATGTTGGAGGAAACGCAGGAAAATCTAGTGCTTTCAAAGCCTAAAGTGTTGGCAGATGAAGAGGATGATCAACCAGCTAACAACTGGAGTGGCTGATGCTGCTCAAAAGTTCAATCAGATGAGGGCAGAGAACAGTCCTCTGGATTGGCAACATGGAAGACATTGACAACCTTTAAGGAGATCAGTTTTAGTGAAAGGAAACCAGTTTTAGTGGAGTGCTGGCACAGAAACTTGCCTAGAGTTACAGTACAGATAAGAAGTAAAGAAGCAGAGATAGTAAATATAGATCATGCATTCCAAAAGTTCAGCTATTCAAGGAAACAGACAAGTGGGGTCAAAGGAAAGTTTTTCAACATGCAAGATCTTAGAGAATATGTATATGCTGATTGGAACTGCCAGCCAAGAGAGTGAAGCTGGTGATGTAGGAGAGAGTGGAGGCAAAAGAAGGAACAGAGTTGTTAAGAAAGAGGCAGGTGATCTTTGATAGGAGGGAAGGCAAAGATTAGTACATGTACCTAGTTAATCCTTGCAAGGCAATAATTAGGATACAGTACCTATAATGTGGCTCCCCAGATTAAAGACTATGTGTAACACCCAGCCTGGAAAGGGTCCACTCTTTTCATCTCATGCCATTGTGCTATCTTGAGGGCAGCCGGCCCAATAAGCCCAGTATCCCTCCCTCCAAAGGGTAGCAATTGGATGAGGAAGGGAGGCACATTCAAGAAAATCTGTCCCACTGTGTACTCTGTTTCATGCAATGGATCAGGAAACTGATTCTATGTGAATAATATAATGCTACCAGAGGTTTTTTTCTCTCCACCTAAAACTCTATGGAAACTTAGAGGAGACCATAGTTTAGCTTGTAGCATACCTACCAATGAAATCTATCAGCAATACAGGAAGATTTACACGTAAGAATGGACTGTTTCAAATATGTTGGTGGTAATCTTGGGCTGGCTTGGTTGTGAGGTATGCTGAGATTGCTATGGTGGACAAACTTGAAACTGGGATATAAGTTTCCCCACAAGGACAAGAGAACTTAAAAAAAAAAAAAAAGGCTATAGCTTCCCAGGCACACAGCACCTTCAGATTTTTAAAGAAATATCCCTTTAGGTAGCAGATTAAATCCAGGCATCACCTATGGGTGGAGTTTCACTCTGATAGCATCCCAAAGGTGGTTCTTATTGCTATGTTCAATTACAGGGCTGGACTACACCCACAGAATGAACATTGCAGATCTTCAGCTGAGCAGGAGTTTGGCAAGCAGGAACTGATGTTGACTTGACATAAGCCACCAAGAGCACAGTGCCAGGATCCAGGGCTATATGCACCAGTTACTTCCATGGAATCCTATGAGATCTCGGTAGTGAATACTGGCAATGAATTTAAGCTTGTTGGACAATGCTGCTGACTCTACAGAGATTTCTTTTTATCCCTCACCACCCTTCAACTACAGTTAAGCCCTGATAAGAATTTGTTTTTATTAAGTGAATTTAGAGTTATTTTTTGCTGGAGAACTGGGTGGCCTTTTCTAACAAATTGAAAATAGGCATTCTCATTTTACCATAAAAATTTATACACACACACTCACACACACACAAACACACACACACACACACACACACACACACACACACCAACTAGCAATGTATTGAAAATATTGAAAATAGGCCAGAATATATTCTAATTTAGGGTGTAGGAACAGAGCAGGGAGCTATCATGTAATCAAATATTTTGACTCGTAAACCTCACCAAATCTCTTACAGAGTCATTAAGAAATTTCTGTAAACTCACAAGAATGCCTCCAGAGACACACCAATGACAGTATGCACACAATTATAAGTCACTTAGCAGAGTCAGCATCTCTCTGACCATGAACACTAGACCCAAGATTAAACACCATTCCACATTAGGACAATCCTAAAAGCAGCTGGGATCTTCCACTGGCTTCAGAGCTGAAGCTATTGCTGAATGCATCCTGTGAGGTACCACAGAGCTCATGCTCAAGCAATTCTACATGTTTTTAGGGACCTCAACATGACATCAAGTTTCATCCCTAACTGAGTGAAGCTAAAATAACTCTTTCTGTTTGCAGAACCTACTACAGATCTTACATTTTCCTTCTTGAGTTTCTTAACCCTCCTTGGTATTAAATTTCATTTGTGGTTGGTATATGGTTCTTTCTTGGTAAATCACTTGGTAAAATTGTGTCCCAAGAGCATTTTTTTTCCCTCCCTGGCAATCTCTCAATGGCTACTCTTCTCTAAAAGTCTTTGTCCATTTCTCTCTCCCACAAACTGAAGACCTACTAGGAGATACAGAAGAACCATTTTCTCTTGGCTAAAACTTGAACTTATCATACACATTACATGTGTGCCCTTACATAAAGTTTTCTCTATGTGGCAATTTACTATATTAGGAGTAACTCATGTTCAACTTTCCCAGGACTTTTGATGAAGATTAAGGAAGAGATGATAGTGGGCCAGAGCAGGGAAGAACACTGAGAAATATGGTTTATCCACATAGACACTGCTAGTTTGCCCTAGAAAGGCAGAAACAATGACTGAGACCAGGGTCTGAAGACGGAGACTCACAGGTACAGCAAGGACTAAATATTAGAAGAATAGAAATCAGGACGTGTGTGCTGCTGACCATGGTCCTGAGAAATATTTGCCTACTAGACCTTATTACTTTGGCTAATCCTGAGATACCGGTGACTCTTATTCAACTCTCTTCAGGATTTCTGAACCAGGTGAGAGAAGAAGCAGTGGTGGGAGGGAATGGAGAGGCTCTTGGAAAGGCATAGTTATTAACTGACTCCCAGGGAGGAAGAAAAGACTTTCTGGGCAATATTTTCAATGAACCGTAATTGCCAAGAAAAACCACCAACTAAACTTAAAAATCAAAATTTGAGAGTGACTAAGAAATTTGGTACTAGAAGATGAAAGGCAGTGAGGAAAGACACGAACAAAAAAAGAATTATCAAAAGATGAGCAGAACATCAGCTATGCAGAATTGCCATATTGTGAGTTGAATTATACCAACATTTCCCTCAGCCCTCTATGTTATCTTCTTGTGGGATCTTATCCATTACCATGGCTTCAATACCATATAATGCTGATGCCTCCAATTATATATTTACCTGTGATTTTTCCCTTTGATCTCCAGAACTTAATATCCAACTGCTTACTTCCTACATCTACTTGGAAGATTCCTAAGATATAAATCCCCCTACCAATGTGCCACTAGGGAGAGAACAATTGACAGTCCATTAAAAAAAAATGCTTCAGTAAGATAAATACAGTATCATACAGTATAAGCCTCAGGCAAATATTCAGGACAAAGAAACATGGATGTGAGACATGGTGGGGGAATTTATTTGGAGAAGACAATGAGTGAGGAGACTGAACCTCAAACAGAGGCATTTCCTACTAATGGCAACTACAAATAAAAGCAGTTCTTTTCTAAATACCCTATAGAAAGAACTGCTGGCCAGGCATCTGTATTCACATATTTCATGAATAGGAAAAGTGTAAAACAATGATAATAAATAAGATTCTTAAATCCATAAACTCAAAGATGAAAAGAAATACTGAAGGTAACTCATATATATTTATAAATCCAGAAAAGTGGCGATGGATTCTTCAAGGTCCAGAGCCTCAGAATTCTAGAACCAAGATTTGAAGAATACTGTCTTAGAAGAAGTAGAAGTGAGTATTACTTTACACAGTGGGTAGTAAACTTATGGAATTCTTGGCTCTAGAGGTAACAGAGGCCAAAAATATAAACCAAACTGAAAATTATCTGGATCCTTTCCTTGGTGGAGATACCATAATAAGGGACTTTTATTCTGGGTGAACACAATTAGCCTTGTAAGGCTGAAGCCCTAGAGAGATATGTTTTTCCATCTTGGTATCACTTTCTGCCTAAATCTACCTTCTGGAAAAGCCAGGACCTCTTAAGCCTCAGATAAATGCAGAGGTAAAACAAGACTTCCCATAGGTTACACAACATGAAGCTGATAGAGATCTGAATGTCAACATCTTGAACTAAAACCAGAATTGAGATAACCTGGTATCACACATGGAGTAACACAATGGCATTTAGTGGCAGAACGAGCAAGCTCAGAAGAGAGGAAGGAGGTGGTGACTGGAGAAATGTCTCATGAAACAGACACAGAACTTTCTGTAGGGACAAGAATTTGGCCGTGGGTGACGCTCAGGCTGTTATGAGCACAACCCATGGTAATGCCCCTTCAGAGAAAATGTCTGCTGATGGACCAGTGACCTTTCCATGTGCTTTTGGGACCTTAGAACATGAATTACAACAGACATACATTATAACGTCTTCTAGAAATACATTCTAATATGAAAAGAGTGGAGTGTGTCATGCTTGTGCACGTGCTCATGTGCACACACACACACACTCCCATGAAGTTTTTATTAGTGCCAAAAGCCAAGAAGGGAGGAGGAAATGAATCCTTTGAACCAAGAACTGAACAAAGTTTTTCACAATATGTCATGCACATGAGAATTTAATGAGTCACAAATTCCAGTGGGTATTTTTTCCCTCAATTTTCCAGTTTGTTCTATTTTGCAAATATTTGTACTCAAATGATAATGTGACTTTTGTTGTACAGCCACACTGACTCCCTCATGAAGAGCTTTATTTTGAGTCAGAAGACATCTGCTAAATTGAGATTTACAAAGAACTTAATAAATACAAACATAAATAGATGAGCTCTGAATATTATATTCTAAGCATTCACTTCCTTATGTACTTGCAAATTATACACAGCATGCAAAGCATCTTAAAAGAGAGATGCATAAATCTCCTTAGAATCTCTTCCTCTGAGCACCTTGGAGATGTTCTTTCATCCAAAGCCGTTAATTAGGGAGGTTAAACACTGCCTTCTTCATACGCAGGCTTTGTCTCTACAGGCTGTTGATGCAGAATGTGGGGAAAGACTAAGCAAGTGCATTTGAGGATTATGACAATTGATGATTGACATCAAGGATCCATAATATATTCCAGACACACATTTCAGTCAAGTCTAGCACTGGACAGGATACAGTACAGTACTAGCCAAAATCCTTGGGAACATCATATTCCCAGGGAGCAGGCTGTTTTATGATTTTCAGGCTCATAAGTGAATCAGAATTGGCCTCATTGCTTTGCTTCTGAAACCGTTACTTGGCACTGTCACAGTGACAAACCAATGGCCTAAAATGCAATTAGCTATTATGCATCCTTGTTAAGCAACAGCCTGCTTGCCCCTGGCATTGCGTGTGAGATTCAGTTAACGTGGTACGCCTCGCTGTCAGGCAGGTCCCAGTGCAGATGAGATAAGCAACTCACTTTAAACAAGGCATTTCTTTGCAGACTCCAAAAACCATTGGGGAAAAAAAAAACCAAAAAACTTTTCCTGCCAAATTAAAGAGAAGTTTTATGACATGATATAAATGCAGTGTTGAAGAGGTTCTAGACTCCCTCTGGAGCTGTGTAATATTTTAATAATATTTATCATTTATCTCCTGTGGCTAGAATGGTAGAGAGGGTCAAAAAGGCACAGCGTATAAATTGGTTTCTACAGCCTTTGATAAAAAACTGTTTGCATTACATCATTTTAGTGGCTCTTGAATTCTGACTGAGGACATTATTTGGTTCTCTGAAACTGACGGCATCTCCTTAGGGGATAAAGCCATAATATGGAAAACTCTGCATTCCCTGCCCTTCCCTTGCAAATTCAAGTCCTGGCAAAAGGAAAGACATCAGTTTCACCATCTCTCTGCAAATGCATGACTATGATAATGACAATGACCAATGCCTCATCACTCAATAAGGTATTCTATTAATTCAGAGGAGCCAGAGTATCAGATGCAAATGAAGTAAGTGTCCAGTGGTCCTATACCCCACCATGATTCCTATTTCTCTCAGCTGGCTCCCAGTCACCCACAGTGAAATCCTAGTAGTTTCCTGAATGTGCAGCAACCACATACAAATTTCTTTCCATAATAAACTGGTTTCTGAGCTAGTGGGTCTTGATCATTATAGGGCTTTGGTTTTGTAGTGTGGAATGTGCACGTTTGAGGCCTGTGGTAGACTGGTTGCATCAATGGTCTCAATTAATGGCCTCCCTGTGACTTTGTAGGACCCCATTCCACTGTCATATAGGGCTGGACCATGTGACTTCCTTTGGCCAATGGGGCAGTAGCAAACCTGACACGTACAGAGGCTTTACACAGTATTTGAGCATTTCTATGTCCTCTTGTTTCTCTGTGATTGTCATGAGAACATGTGTAGGCTAGCCTGAGAACATGCCTGAGGTAGCCTCTAGGGAGGTATGTGGGGCATGTGCATGTGACAAGCCCAGAGACCTCAGCTATCCCAACTGTGGCCACCCCAGACCAGGCAGCCTTCCTCACACTCACCAGCTGAACAGTGTGTGAATGAGCCCGCCTAACTGATAGACACATGGGAAATAATATATGGTTCTCATTTTAAAGCCACTAATTTTGCGGTCTTTTGTTACACAGTTGGCCATAGGTAACCAATCCAGGGCCAGAGCTGAGTTTTTTAGGGCAACAGAGGGGAATCTGAGCACTACTATCAGCTACCCTGCTTCTCTATTCTCCTCCAGGAAGCCTCCCCTTAAAATACATGTTGAACAAAAACTTAAAGATTGAAAAAGCACTGAAAGATTAGTCTGTCTGAAGCACCTAGGTTTAGGAGGCATCACAGGTAAGAGGTCAGAAATTGGGTGACTGTGAACAGGCCTAGGTGGATGGGTGCAAGGACAAATGAGACTCAAGAGCCCAAGATGTAGATTCATCATGAAGATGACTGGCCAACTGTTAGCTGACTCTGGGGCTCGGGGTATTTCAGCGAGCTTAAAGGTGCAGGCTCTATCTCATTACCATCTTCCCCACAAGAAACTTTAAGGAATCTCAGAAGGAATCTCAAAGGTCCTCTGGAATGTGCATTTCTTCTGATTCTTGATATATGTGGGTGGTCACCTTGCCTGGTTTGTTATAAGCTGAATAAATGACTGTGTTTGGGAGTGGTGTTAAGTGACTGACAATCACTGGAGGCATTCAGACAGGTCCAGGAATGAGAAGAGGCTTCAGTTCAGCTTTCCTGCCTGGAAGCCCCTTACTCGGCTGTGCTAGCAAGAAACACAAACCAGGCCTTAGCTTTCTCTAAAGCTTTTGATCCATATGGTAAGGTCAGAATCTGAAGATAACATAAACTGGGCTTAATTAAACATGATTTCACAAAATCTCAGGTCAAACATAAAAGTAATAAGTGCCTGGTTTGGGGCCCTCTGGTGGACACTATGGTTTTACAAAATGAGAAGGTCATAGTCATTGACCTTCGCAATTCTTACAGTTTGATAAAGTTAAGATGCACATGCTGGAAATACCAGCACACTAATAAGGACTATATAATTGTGTTAATTATATATATGTTCAAAAGTATACAAGGGCACCTGAGTGGCTCAGTCTGTTGAGTGTATGACTTCAACTCAGGTCATGATCTTGCAGTTTGTGTGTTCAAGCCCCACATCTGGCTGTCAGTGCAGAGTCCACTTCAGATCTTCTATCCCCCTCTCTCTCCACCCCTGCCCCACTTGTGCTCTCTCTCTTAATGATTAAAAAAAATTTTTTTTAAGTATCCAGATTCTACTCCTCCCACATACAAGAAAGATTGCACTTCTCCATCCCCTGAAGAGAAATTTAGCTATATAACCAGTATTTTGCAATGCAATGTGAATAAGGGATAGGTGCCATTTTTTTCCATGAAGGCATTTAATTAGTGGCATTCAGCCCCAACCTCCCTCCCATGTGGCATTCATCATGGAGGTGCATGTCAAAATAGGGCCTCTGCCAGCCAGTATCCCAGAGTGACGAGACAAACAAAGGTTCCCTGTTGACCTCCAAGGGAGACTTAGTGTGAATGAGAAATACATTTGTTGTTTTGTAAAACCACAGATTTTGGAGGTTGTTTGTTGCTCAAGAGGAATTTTGGCTGTCCTGATTAATACAAGAATCAACCTCTAAAATGTTGGTACCTTAAATGTAAGCATAACAAGGACACAAGAGGAGAGAGATCAGCACAGGCTAGTCTGGAAAGATAGTTATGTCACTGAGTAGTGCAAGGGGCAGAAAGGAGTGGGAAGAGAATTAGCAGCAGAAAAAAACCCTCAAAAGCATAAAAATAAGAATGTGTTTTTGCCTTCATTACAGGACTTAATACCATCACTGTGTCTTTGGTGGGCTCCTTGACGGGAAAGACCTGGTCTCCCTAGCTTGGTCCTCCCAGGGCCTGCTAACAATGGATTCTCAAGTAATATTTGTTGAATGAATTAGCTAAGTGTGTTCAGGTCAACTGGATGATGAAGCCAAGTCAATCAATAAGATAAAATAAAATCAAATTTGATTGGTAAAAAGCACCACTTTAAATATCAGGGATGAGGGGAGCCTGGGAGGCTCAGTCAGGTAAGCATCTGACTTCAGTTCAGGTCATGATCTCACGGTTCATGAGTTTAAGCCCCGCATCAGTCTCTCTGCTGTCAGCACAGAGCACTCTTCAGATTCTCTATCCCCTTCTCTCTCTGCCCCTCCTATGCTCACACTCTCTTTCTCTATCAAAAATAAAGCATTTTGGGGGCACCTGGGTGGCTCAGTCGGTTGAGCGTCTGACTTCGGCTCAGGTCATGATCTCACAGTTCGTGAGTTCAAGCCCCGCATCGGACTCTGTGCAGACAGCTCGGAGCCTGGAGCCTGCTTCGGATTATGTGTCTCCCTCTCTCTCTCTGCCCCTCCCCAGCTTGAACTCTGTCTCTCCCTCTCTCAAAAATAAATAAACATTAAAAAAATAAAATAAAGCATTTTTAAAAAATAAATAAAGCATTTTTTAAATAAATAAATAAATAAATAAATATCAGGGATGAATTCTGCACAGCAGGAGCATCAGTGTTGAGAAAGTATTTATCTTGCAAGACCTCAGTTTCCTCATTCGTAAAATGGGGACAAATGACCCCCAAAGGGTTCCTCCAGTTCTCAAAGGCTGGGTGTTATTATTTGTGTCTTTTTGACCTAAGAGTCAGATTCCTTTCTTCATTGAAGATTTAACTGCTTCATGGTCTAACCATGTCATTGGATTTCTCATGACATCACTATTCTTTTAAAAGCTTCAAGGTCTTACACACTTCTGTGCCAACACTAGACCAGGGGTCCTTTAAAGTGGAATAACATAAAGTTTTTGAAAAAATATTCAGCTTCTGGTAAGTTCAAAAGCAAGCCCAAATTGCTTCAGTGCATGTTAAGTAAGGCTCAAACAATTTCATTTTTGCTCAGGAATTCTATTATTAGTGAAGTTATTGGGGTGGGATGGGGGTATGGGGAGTAAAAGATGACTGCTATATTGGTAGCAGTCAATAATGCAAATAATTAGTTATATCTGTGGCAACCAAAATTTTTATAACTATGATTTATTCATGCATGACTTTGATAATTTAAAAAACTCAAAGAAGGGGCGCCTGGGTGGCGCAGTCGGTTAAGCGTCCGACTTCAGCCAGGTCACGATCTCGTGGTCCGTGAGTTCGAGCCCCGCGTCAGGCTCTGGGCTGATGGCTCGGAGCCTGGAGCCTGTTTCCGATTCTGTGTCTCCCTCTCTCTCTGCCCCTCCCCCGTTCATGCTCTGTCTCTCTCTGTCCCAAAAATAAATAAAAAACGTTGAAAAAAAAAAAAAAAACTCAAAGAAAAAATATTTTTTCTCTAAAATTTTCCAAAGTTATACTTTGAAAATCCCTCTCCTATCATTTTTTTCTTAAATATATTTAGGTTTCACTGCTGATTTTTCTGGCTTCTTCTATTGTGTGACTATTACTACACCTTCTATCGCTTTTTAACATACACGTAAGGACAGAAGTCAGGAGCATCCCACCGTTTACATTTCAGTCTACATGAGGCAGGCACCAGGGCCCTTGGAAATGCCAGTCTTTGGGCCAAGAGCAAAGTGTTGTACAAGCAGAACAGATACAGAGGGCTCAATACACATGTCCATTTAACATTCCATTCCCAGAAGTGTTGTCCTGCTCCTGGTGGCCAGCTAGGGTTTACTGTCTGAAATGTCTTTAACTAGGCCTGGGCCAGTCTTTGTCCTAAGTAATATAATTAAGCTATAAGCAACAATGATAGAGGCTATGCTTATTAGAAAATAATTGTATACATAAGATGGTATTAGCAAGACCCACCCAGAAGGCCCTCAATCTCTCAGGAAGGAGATTAATTCATGATAAAAAATAACTACTGGGACTTGCCTCGCTTTGGGACAATTTTTTTTAAATAATAATCTTCATTACAGAGAAAGATGATAAGATTGGGAAGGGAAACAAGACTTTTGAACAATTTCAGATGTGATGCACTCATACTAATGGGCTCTGCTAGACTGTTCTATGGCCAGTCAATGAATGTCTCAATCTATTTTTTACAATAAAAACAGAAGATACTGAAGATCCTCTTCTACGGAAGAAACTAAATATATATCCCCAAAGCTAATCTTGGAGAGACTTCATATGGGGATGAGGGAGGCAGAGAATTCCCCTGGTCTAATTATATATGGTCAGTTTGAACCATTTTCTTTAATTTGCACTTTCTTGAGGGTGCTCAGGGAAAACATGCCATAGATTTTTCCCTCTTGTTTCAATAAGCTTATTGACTCATCTGTGCCAACTGCGCATCAAAGTGTAAGCTGTTAGCTTCCTTGGGGGTGTGATGTGACCATCCAGGACTGGATGGGTGTCTCTGGTATGTTTGCTCCTCAATTACAGACAGGCTTCTCAGAAACAATAAGATGGTAGAAAAGTGACCAGTACACAAGTTCCCAAGAAATTTTTCCCCACGAAGCCTAAAATGGCCTGTGACATAGCTACACAATGGCTGCCAATACCAAATACATTTTACTATATGTGTAGCTATAAAATCAAGGAGCTCTAAGGGTCTAGTGCAAGAAATTCAGCTAAAACCCCCAGAGAAGAATTCCTCTCATTTCCCTTTTTTTCTTTTATTTTGACACCAACAATGGGGTTTCTGTGATATGAGGGTTGGTCATTAGTTTTTCGCAATTACCTCAATATCTCTCAGAGCCATCTGCTCCTTTCTACCTTCACAGGCACCACCTTTGTCCAAGCTATCAGAATTTCTCACCTGGACTGTTACAATAGTTTTGAAATCTACCCTTCTAACCCAGCCTCCACACCGCATTCAGAAGAATCTGGTTTTCATTTTTACTGAGGTGAAATTCACATGACATAAAATTAACCATTTCAAAGTTTACAATACATTGGCATTTAGTTAATTCACAATGTTGTATATATACCACCTATATCAAGTGTCAAAACCTCTTCATCATCCTGAAAGGAAACTCCACACCCATTAAGTAATTTCTTCCCAGCCCCCTTCCCTCCGCCAACTCCCAGCAACCACCAATCTGCTTCCTATCCCTATGGATTTACCTATTCTGGATATTTCATATAAATGGAAATATGAAATATTTGTCCTTTTGTGTCTGGCTTCTTTCACTTAGCATAATGTTTTCATGATTCATCCATATTGTAGCATGACAGTATTTCATTCCAACTTATGGCTGACCAATATTCCATTGTTTGGATATACCATGATTTGTTTATACATTCATCTGTTGATGGACATTTGAGTGGTTTCCACTTTGGGCTACTGTGAATAGTGCTTCTATGAACATTCATGTACAAATTCACAGTAGTCTTACATACACACACACACACACACACACACACACACACACACCTGGGAAGGCCAAAGAGAGCTGAGGCTAAAACAACCTGTCAATTCTGGTGGTGGGCAGAAGTCAATCGAAGCATCTGGGCAGCATGATGAAAATAAATCTTTCATTTCTAAACAGTCATGTGAAGCTTGTAGAAGTATGGCCAGCCTAGAGCTGTTGAGCCCCTACATTCAAAGGGTAGGAAGGGAGAAATTGGTCCTCCCCAAACCAGGCTCTTCTAGCCAATGTCACCATGAGCTACTATGTGACAGATGTTGGGGATTTCTCTTCTCACTCTCTAGGGCTATCGCCAGTCAAACAAATACAACCAACCACTAGTATCAAACACTGGTCTTTAATCAGATTCTGGTTTCTGCTTTCAGGCCTGTCAAAATAACTATAAACTACACAGACACCAAAAATGGAGAGAGAACTCTGCTTCAATGAACTTTTAGAGGCAAATTTTCCCAGCCTTCTAACTGTATGCCAATGTGATGAACACTTTTATGCTAATTGTTAAGCCAGACAAGTTGCGGGCATTTTGTTCATTAGAAGGCATCATTTTTCAACTCTTATCAGTATGTAAATTAGATATGACTCTCTGGTTGCCTGCTCCAAAGGCACAATGCCCCAAAATTCAATTAACATAATTTTCTTTCCGGCATGACACTTCAGGTGGTGAGGGCTGGATAGGTAGGGCTCCAGCTAAGTACCACACTGGGGTTCCTCCACTCAGTGGTAAAACCAAAAAATTCTAGGTTTTCCTAAGATAAAAACCACCAGAAGTCAAACCACAAGGACATGAAGGAGGAGGCAAGTATTTTCTTGCTAAAAGTTCTTTAGAAATTCTTAATGTCAATCCCCTTCTTTAACAAATCAGGAAACCAAGCAATAGCAAGACAAGTGGGTTCTGAAGCAGATGTTCATTCAGCATGGGCTATCTGAACAGTGGTAAAAGCCTGCAGTGAATGCCAGAGAAGCTTCCCAGCTAGGTCCAGCTGTAAATCAGAGAAACCTGTTTTCCATCTACTCCTACTTCCTTTTTTTTTTCACTCTTTCCTCTTCACCCCCCAACTACCACCCTCCAGCTACCTAGAATCTACACTAACGTATCCCATCTCTATCTACTGTCTCAAACACTGCCTTATAACCCAAATTTCTACTTTCCTTCCTTTTTCTTCTCTCCATGTTACTGACTGTTTATTTTGATGATCTGTTGAATGCAATGGACTTCTCTCAGGAAAAAAAAAATGCACGCATGCACACAATTTTGCATTCAATTTGAGAGAGTTCTCAGACTTCTTAAAACCTGATCCATTTATCCCAATTTTAGAACTCTTCTGGTTTTCTGCCTTTCTCCCACTAAGCAATCATGGGGGAAACCAGTCAGAAAACTTAAATTTTACACTGAAAAGGATTGCCCAGCCCAGGTTCCTCACAAAGCAGAGCCTGAGATTAAGCCTTAACAGCCATACTTGATTGGAAAGTGTGATCCTAGGGAAGGTTTGGGAGAAGGGTGAAGGATGCATTATGAAGAGTGCCAACCTGAAAGGCAGGGTGGGGGCACATAACTGCCTTGGATAGTACAACGTGCAAGCCTAGTAAATATCTCAGGAATCCAAGGTGAGGCATCAATAAAAAAGCTCCAAGGTGAGTACTGAGTGATGCAAGAGCTAGGCCTGAGGTGAGGCACAGCTCACTGCAACTGCATGAGGCTGGTCTGAGCTCTCCCTCAACTGGCCCCTACAGCAGTGGCCAGAATACAACACAGGTGAGGCTAAGAGGATTGGAAGAAATGTTTAACAGGTATCTGACATAGGGATCTTAGACACTGTCCAAATCATTTTCCTCGTTTATCTGATAAACTAATCCACAGTTACCTGTCAGTGACTGGTAAGAATTCTGGTTGCCCAAAAGCTTTCTAAAACTATTTATTAAAAAATATGACATTAGTTAAAAATATTAACATAGTGACCTTTAGAGTGTGGTCCCCTATGGGCAGCAACAGCAGCCCCTGGAAACTTGTTACAAATGCAGATTCTTACAAAGTGCCTCAGGCCTCCTCAATTAGAAACTCTATAAGTGGGTCCAGTAATCTTCTTTAACAAGCCCTTCTGATGCAGGTTAAAATTTAAGAATCAAAAACAGAGAGGGTGGCAAACCATAAGAGACTCTTAAATACAGAGAACGAACAGAGGGTTGCTGGAAGGGAGACAGGTGGAGGGGATGGGCTGAACGGGTGATAGGCATTAAGGAGGGCACTTGGGATGAGCAGGGTGTTATATGTAAGTGATGAAATCACTAAATTCTACTCGTGAAACCATTATTACACTATATGTTAACTAACATGAATTTAAATAGATTTTAAAAAATCACTGTACCAAGGTATATCCATATATATTTCATGGAATAGTATACAACCATTGACAATGTTCTTGTAGATGAATATTTAATGGGAAAAGTGTGCCCAGTACATACTGGGAGTTCTAGAAACATTGGTTAAGTGAATAATAGTTAACACCCAGAATTTTTATTATCTGCCAGGCTCCAGCCTTACATATATTAACTCACTTAATTCTCAGACCAACGTTATATGGTGGGAACTAATATTATTCCAATTTTATAGATGACTAAACTTCATAACGAGGTTAAAGGACATGCTTAAGGACATGCAGCTATTAAGCAGTAGAGGTCAAATTCACACCCAGGATCCAGAGTCCCTCCTCTTAACCATTACAGATGGCTGGATGGGTGAGTGGGTGGATAGATGAAGGGGTGGATGGATGGATGGATGTTGATTCTCCTTGGCACCTTATTTTATAGTTTTCTCTATAAAAACATGCTGCAACTGGGCATTTTGTGTCACAGGTGTTTCATAGATACAGTAGCCCCTCCTTATCCACGGGAGATACATTCCAAGACCCCTAGTAGATGGCTGAAACAGTGCATATTATTGAACCCTATATATACTATGTTTTTTTCCTATACATATATACCTAGGATGAAGCTTAATTTATAAATGAGGCACAGCAAGAGACTAACAACAATAACTAATAATAAAATATAACAATTATAACAATATACTGTAATAAAAGTTATGTGAATGTAGTCTCTCAAAATATCTTAATTGTATGTACTCACACTTCTTCTTGTGATGTTGTGTGATGAGAAAATGCCTCCATGATAAGATGCAGTGAAGTGAATGAAGTAATAAGCATTGTGATGTAGCTTTAGGCTACATACTGACGATTTGTCAGAAGGAGGATCCTCTACTTCTGGACCACAATTGACTGCAGGTAACTGGGACAGTAGAAAGTGAGCTACGAACAAGGAGGGAACCACTGTACATAAAACTGTGCAATCACTAGTTTTATCTGCAATCTCAGAAGCAGCCCTTTGGAAGTCAATCATTTCCCCCCATGTGAGGGGAATCTCATTTTCCAGGTATCAGTTAATAATTGATTTTTCCTGGTGGTGTAAGAACCCCTGCCTTGAAAAGAGTAGTATCTTATTCCCAGAGAACAATGGCTTTTTTATGGCATAACCATGCCATTAGCCAATCCTGAGGGGCAGTTTCAACCCTCATTTTAATAATGGAAATGCATTAATGTTGTACACTAATAAAGGGCAGACTCCATCTGGGGCAGCCTATTCTGTTTCTTATTATTCTCTTTCTTCCATTCTTTCTCCTTCCTTCCTTCCTTCCTTCCTTCCTTCCTTCCTTCCTTCCATCTTTTGTTCCTTCCTTCCATCCCTCCCCCTTTCCCTCCCTCCCTCTTTCCTTCCTTCTCTGTGAAGGTAATTCCTGGGAGGAAAAATGAATTCAAATTTAATGTGGTTGGCTTTTATAAAGAACTTACTGAGGGAGGGGCCAACATGGTGGAGAAGTAGGGGAATCCGAACTTCCCTCCTCCCACAAAAAAAGTGTTGAAGCCAAAGGACTCTGAACCCCAAGAGTCCAGGAGGAAAAGAGACAGTCGTGCTTCCAGGGACCCACTGGGACAATCTGCCAAGCCACAGATGAGTGACTGCGAACTGGGAGAGAGAAAACCAACAGAGGGTAGGGTTCTGCTTCTGTGGAACAGAAAGAGAGGCTGGGGAAGCATAGGACTGTATCTGGACTAGTGAAAAACCTCGGACGGGGGGAGAAAGATCCAATCTCAACTGCGGGGCTTTCTCTGGACCAGACTGGCAGCCCTGATCCCGCACCTGGGGAGGAGGGGAGCCAGCCCCCACTCGGTGGCTAGGTCAGGGGCGCAGTGCCCAGTAGGAGAAAGCAATCCCCTCCCTGGAGTGCCATGGGACAGGACCATATATCGGGTGGTGCAGCGTGGCTTTTCCCCAGTACCTGGGGCACACGGAGAGAGAGTTTAAAGCCCAGCCAAGCTTCAGGCACAGGAGTCAGCGGAGCAAGACAAACAGCCTCATTTGCACCCACGGCCTCATTTGCACCCGCGGCACAGTAAGAATGGCTCCAAAAGAGTGGCTTGGGACACCTGGTATGTGGAGGAGAGACTGGGGGGGGGGGGGGGGGGGGTGGTGGTTAGTGAGCGGAGGGGGGTCACCATTTTTCTCCCCACCATCACCAAGGGGGGGGCCTCAGGGATTGGTCTGTGGGGTCCACAGTGGAGGCGGGACCCACCTACACCAAACCACGCCCCACTGCCCTGGGTAACTGGGTATCTACTGGAGTTGGATAGTCGCTGAGGAACCAGATGGCCCCCTCCTCCAGACCAGCGCTGCTGCATTGCCTGGTTTAATTCTCGACAATTCTTGCTATATAGATATATTGTTTCTTCCTTTTCTCCTTCTTATCTCTTCCCTTCTCTAGGCTGGTTACTCTGGTTATTGGTTTGTTTAAGCAGACATATTTAATCCATTCTCTTGATACATGTTCCACACCTCCTTTATTCTCTGTTTTCTCTCTATGGATTCAGCCGTAGAGCTTCTCTGTCTGGATAACTTTATCTTCTTTTTCTTCCCCGCCTCCTCCTTCTTTATTTTCCTTTCTCTCTATCTGGATTAAGCCTTATAGTTTCTCTGGTCAATTTTTATTCTTTCTTTTTCCCTGCCCCTGTCATTTCTCTCTTTTTATGAGATAAGTCCTCTTCCATCAGCAAAGCCTCCACCCTGTTGTTTACTTGTAGCTGGTGTTTCTGTTTTTTATTTTTGGTTTTCTTTCTTTCTTTGTGTGTTTGCATGTTTTTGTTTTCTGTTTGTTTGTTGTTTGCTTGTCTGTTTGTTTTCCTTTCCAGGGCTACTTCAATGAAAAAAATCAAAGCACACCTGGTGGAAGGTCCAAAACATCAATACGGGTAGGGAGATAAAGTAACCAAAGTCAAAACAACAGACAACAAGTAACACTCTCCAAAAAAAAAAAAAAACAAAAACAAAAACAAAAACAAAAAAAAAACACCTCCTGAAGGGCCAGGCCCTGGATAGTGTATGACCCCTCTTTAATATAGTATAATATAGTAGTGCTCGCAGGTGCAGGGCACATAACAAACTTTTAGAACACATAAAGGACAGAAAACTAGCCAAAATGATGAAACGGAAGAATTCTCCTCAAAAGAAATTCCAGGAAGAAATGACAGCTAAAGAATTGATCAAAACAGATATAAACTATAGAACTGAACAAGAATTTAGAATAATAGTCATAAGATTAATCACTGGGCTTGAAAAAAAGCACTGAAGACAGCAGAGAATCTATTGCTGCAGAGATCAAGGAACTAAAAAATAGTCATGATGAATTAAAAAATGCTATAAATGAAGTGCAAAATAAACTAGAGGGGGTGACAGCGAGAACTGAAGAGGCAGAGGGGAGAATAGGTGAAATAGAAGATAAAATTATGGAAAAAGATGAAGCTGAGTAAAAGAGAGATACAAAAATTCTGGATCATGAGGGGAAAATTAGAGAACTAAGTGATTCAATGAAACGGAATAACATCTGTACCATAAGAGTTCCAGAAAAATAAGAAGAGAGAGAAAGAGGCCAAAGGTGTGCTTGAACAAATGATAGCTGAGAACTTCCCCCATATGGGGAAGGAAACAGACATTGAAATCCAGGAGGCACAGAGAACTCCCTTCAGACATAACATGAATCAATCTTCTGCATGACATATCATTGTGAAACTGGCAAAATACAAAGATAAAGATAGAATTCTGAAAGCAGCTACGGATAAATGGGCCTTAACCTACAAGGGTAGACACCTAAGGGTAGTAGCAGACCTGTCTACTGAAACTTGGCAGGCCAGAAAGGAGTGGCAGGAAATTTTCAATGTGATGAACAGAGAAAATATGCAGCCAAGAATCCTTTATCCAGCAAGACTGTCATTCAGAATAGAAGGAGAGAGAAAGGTTTTCCCAAACAAACAAAAACTGAAGGAATTCATCACCAATAAGCCAGCCCTACAAGAGATTCTAAGGAGGACTCTGAATAAAATGTTGCAAGGACCACAAAGGACAAGAGACATAGCTATAAGCATGAAACCTACAGATAACACAGTGACTCTAAACCCATCTTTCAATAACAACACTGAAGGTAAATGGACTAAATGCTCCAATCAAAAGACATTGGTTATCAGAATGGATAAAAACAAAAAAACAAAAAAACAAGACCCATCTATTTTCTATTAGATCCATTTTAGACCTGAGGACACCTTCAGATTGAAAGTGAGGGGATGGAGAACCATCTATCATGTTACTGTAAGTCAAAAGAAAGTGGCAGTAGCCATACTTACATTAGACAAACTAGATTTTAAACTAAAGGTTGTAACAAGAGATGAAGAAGGGCATTATATAATAATTACAGGGTCTATCCATCAAGAAGAGCTAACAATTATAAATGTCTATGCACCAAATTCGGAAACACCCAAATATATAAGACAATTAATCACAAACATAAGCAATCTTATTGGTATGAATGTGGTAATTGCAGAGGACTTTAATACTCCACTTACGACAATGGACAGATCATCTAGACAGAAAATCAATAAAGAAACAATGGTCCTTAATGATACACTGGACTAGATGGACTTGACAGATATATTTAGAACTTTTCATCTTAAAGCAGCAGAATATACATTTTTCTCAAGTGCACACGGAACATTCTCCAAGATGGATCACATACTGGGTCACAAAACAGCCCTCAATAAATATAAAAGAATTGAGATCATACCATGCACACTTTCAGATCACAATGCTATGACACTTGAATTCAGCCACAGGAAGAAGTTTGGAAAACCTCCAAATGCATGGAGGTTGAAGAACATCCTACTAAAGAATGAATGGGGGGGCGCCTGGGTGGCTCAGTCGGTTGAGCGGCCGACTTCGGCTCAGGTCACGATCTCGAGGTCCGTGAGTTCGGGCCCCGCGTCGGGCTCTGTGCTGACAGCTCAGAGCCTGGAGCCTGTTTCGGATTCTGTGTCTCCCTCTCTCTGACCCTCCCCCATTCGTGCTCTGTCTCTCTCTGTCTCAAAAATAAATAAACGTTAAAAAAAAAAATTTTTTTTTAATAAAAAAAAAAAAAGAATGAATGGGTCAACCAAGCAATTAAGTAAGAAATTAAAAAATATATGGCAACAAGTGAAAATGAAAACACAACTATCCAAACCCTCTGGAAGCAGCAAAGGCAGTCCTAAGAGGAAAACAGATTACAATCCAGGCCTATCTCAAGAAACAAGAAAAAACCCAAATACAAAATCTAATAGCACACCTAAAGGAACTAGAAGCAGAACAGCAAAGAAACTCCAAACCCAGCAGAAGAGAAATAATAAAGATCAGAGGAGAAATAAACAATATAAAATCCAAAACAAAAAACAAAAAAACCAGTAGAACAAATCAATGAAACTAAGAGTTGGTTTTTTGAAAAAATAAAATTGATAAACCTCTAGCCAAGGCTTCTCAAAAAGAAAAGAGAGAGGACACAAATAGATAAAATCACAAATTAAAATGGATTTATTATAACAAATCCCTCAGAAATACAAGCAATTATCAGAGACTACCAAAACTCAAATGAGAAGAAACAGAAAATTTGAACAGACCCATAACCAGTGAAGAAATTGAATCAGTTATCAAAAATTTCCCAACAAATAAGAGTCCTGGACCAGATGGCTTCCCTGGGTAATTCTACCAGACATTTAAACCTGAGTTAATACCTATCCTTCTCAAGCTGTTCCAAAAAATAGAAATAGAGGGAAACTTCCAGACTCATTCTATGGAGCCAGCGTTACTTTGATTCCCAAACCAGACAGAGACACAGCAAAAAAGGAGAACTACAGGCCAATATCCTTGATGAATATGGATGCAAAAACTCTCAATAGGATAACAGCAAATTGAAGTCAACAACATATAAAAAGAATTATTCACCATGATCAACTGGGATTCATTCCTCGGCTGCAGAGCTGGCTCAATATTCACAAATCAATCAATGTGATACACCACATTAATAAAAGAAAGGATAAGAACCATATGATCCTGTCAATAGACTTGACAAAATACAGCATCCTTTCTTAACAAAAACACTCAAGGAAGTCGGGATAGAAGGAACACACTTAAACATCATAAAAGCCATTTATGAAAAGACCACAGCTAATATCATTCTCAATGGGGAAAAACTGAGAGCTTTCCCCCTGAGATCAGGAACACAACAGGGATGTCCACTCTCACCACTTTTGTTTAACATGGTGTTGGAAGTCCTAGCATCAGCAATCAGACAACAAAATGAAATAAAAGGCATCAAAATTGGCAAAGAAGAAATCAAACTTTCACTTTTCACAGATGACATGACACTCTACATGGAAAACCCAAAACACTCCACCAAAAGACTGCTAGAACTGATACATGAATTCAGCAAAGTTGCAGGGCACAAAATCAATGTACAGAAATTGGTTGCATTTTTATACACCAATAATGAAGCAACAGAAAGAGAAATAAAGAAACTGATCCCATTCACAATTGCACCAAGAACCATAAAATACCTAGGAATAAACCTAACCAAAGATGTTAAAAGATCTGTATGCTAAAAACCATAGAAATCTTATAATGGAAATTGAAGAAGACACAAAGAAATGGAAAAACATTCCATGCTTATGGATTGGAAGAATAAATATTGTTAAAATGTCAATACTACCCAAAGCAATCAACACATTCAATGCAATCCCAATCAAAATTGCACTGGCATTCTTCTCAAAGCTAGAACAAGCAATCCTAAAATTCATATGGAACCACAAAAGGCCCCGAATAGCCAAAGTAATTTTGAAGAAGAAAACCAAAGCGGGAGGCATCACAATCCCAGACTTTAGCCTCTACTACAAAGCTGTAATCATCAAGACAGTATGATATTGGCACAAAAACAGACACATAGACCAATGGAATAGAATAGTGAACCCATAATTGGACCCACAAAAGTATGGCCAGCTAATCTTTGACAAAGCAGGAAAGAATATCCAATGGAAAAAAGACAGTTTCTTTTAGCAAATGGTACTGGGAGAACTGGACAGCAACATGCAGAAGAATGAAACTAGACCACTTTCTTACACCATTCACAAAAATAAACTCAAATTTGATGAAAGACCTAAATGTGAGACAGGAAACCATTAAAACCCTAGAGGAGAAAGCAGGCAACAACTTCTTTGACCTCAGCTGCAGCAATTTCTTACTCGACACATCCCCAAAGGCAGGCGAATTAAAAGTAAAAATGAACTATTGGGACCTCATGAAGATAAAAAGCTTCTGCACTGCAAAGGAAACAATCAGCAAAACTAAAAGGCAACCGATGGAATGGGAAAAGATATTTGCAAATGACATATCGGATAAAGGGCTAGTATCCAAAATCTACAAAGAACTCACCAAACTCCACACCCAAAAAACAAATAATCCAGTGAAGAAATGGACAGAAGACATGAATAGACACTTCTCTAAAGAAGACATCCAGATGGCCAACAGGCACAAGACAAGATGCTCAACGTCACTCCTCATCGGGGAAATACAAATCAAAACCACACTCAGATACCACTTCACACCAGTCAAAGTGGCTAAAATGAACAAATCAGATGCTGGCAAGGATGTGGAGAAACGGGAATCCTCTTGCACTGTTGGTGGGAATGCAAACTGGTGCAGCTGCTCTGGAAAACAGTGTGGAGGTTCCTCAAAAAATTGAAAGTAGAACTACCCTATGACCCAGGAGTAGCACTGCTAGGAATTTACCCAAGGGATACAGGAGTACTGATGCATAGGGGTACTTGTACCCCAATGTTTATAGCAGCACTCTCAACAATAGCCAAATTATGGAAAGAGCCTAAATGTCCATCAACTGATGAATGGATAAAGAAATTGTGGTTTATACACACAATGGAATACTACTTGGCAATGAGAAAAAATAAAATCATGCCGTTCGCAGCAATGTGGATAGAACTGGAGGGTATCATGCTAAGTGAAATAAGTCAGTCAGATATCATATGTTTTCACTCATATATGGATCTTAAGAAACTTAACAGAAGACCATGGGGGAGGGGAAGGGGAAAAAAAGTTACAAACAGAGAGGGAGGGAGACAAACCATAAGAGACTCTTAAATACAGAGAACAAACTGAGGGCTTAAGGGGGGGTGGGGGAGAGGGGAAAGTGGGTGATGGGCATTGAGGAGGGAATTTGTTGGGATGAGCACTGGAAGCCAAGTTGACAATAAATTATATTAAAAAAATAAAATAAAAACAGAAAAGAAAGAATTTATTATACTCAATACAAGGCCTTTCACTTTGGGAAACTTCTTTGCATTGTTAAATTATGACTGTGTATTTTCCCACATGAACCTAGTGAAAATCCTCTGAAATAAAACCAATATATATCATTATTTTGTGGATTAGAAGACTGGAGTTGCCATTCTATACCTTCTGCCAAAATCAAAAAAGAAGAAAAAAGAAAAAACAATTCTACCACTCTATTCCTTTTCTCCAAAAAAGAGGAGAATGGGAGAGAAAAACTCAGCCCCAAAGTGTCCTCAAGCCCACCAGTTAGTTGTCTGTTCTTGGGCTGAAGCATCATGCAAACATACTATAGCAGCACCACTGCCCCGAGGAGATCTGTCCTACTGACTCAAGCATCAGGAAGGTGAGAGGCTGGTATCTGTCCACAGTGGAGTCTGTCCTTTCTCCTTCCTCCTCCACCTGCCTACGTTGTCCTGTGTTTATTTCTTGCTGAAAAGCCTTGAGCAAATAACAAAGATGGTGACCATACAGGGGCAGACCACAGAGGAGACAGTAACCTGTCTCCACTGTCATCCTTTGGGCAAGCCCTTTCAGCCATGAGGCCTACAGCACATCCTCCGGGAGACTCCCAGGGGAGGCCTCCTTCACAGAGGGGAAAGACCCGTGGACCACAGAGTTGTTACCTTCTTATACCTTCTGCCAATTTATTTAGAGACAGGGTGGTTCACTCATTTGGTTCACTCAACAAATATTTATTGAGCACCTGTTATGTACTAGACACTGTGCTAGGTGCTTGGGTTAGACCCATGACCGAACCAGACACAGATTTACAAAGTGGAGGAGCTTACATTCCAGAAGGGGCGACACATAAGAAACACCATCAATACGCAAAGTATGTGGTACGTTAGAAGACAGTAAGGGACATGGAAAATGAAAGCGAAGCACACAGTGGGACATGAAGAGCATGTCACAGGGATCTGTGCACAGTCAGAAAAGGCCTCATTGAGATGGGAAGTTTTATTTTATTTTACTTTATTTTATTTTATTGTATTGTATTTAACTTTTTCTTTTTTTTTTTTTTTTTTTTTTTTTTTTTTTTTTTTTAGTTTACTTATTTTTTAAGAGAGAGAAAGAGGGAGAGCAGGGAAGGGGCAGAGAGAGAGGGAGAAGGAGAATCCCAAGCAGGCTCTGCCCTCTCAGCACAGAACTCAATGTGAGATCACGACCTGAGCCGAACCAAGAGTCAAGACTAACTGACTGAGCCACCCAGGCTACGGAGATGGCAGTGTTAAACACAGACCGGAGGAGGAAGGGATGTGAGCCATGCTGCTATCTGGGGAGAGTTCCAGGCAGACAGAACAGCATGGATCAGAACCATGTTCTCCTAACATCTGGTACAGAGCCGCTGGCACCTCACCCAGTGGAATCTGATATGGGGAAGGGAAGTGGAACAAATGGGCGTTTTACAGAAAATCTATTACAAAGACATTATAACCCAGGCCTCACAGCTGTAATAACTCAGGCACTCTGTGGTGAACACCTATATGATTCACTGGTAAAGGTTTAACGACCAGCACTCTAGGCAGGCCTGATATGTGTGTCAGTCTCCATGGTGTAAGTACTTCCCTCATGGTCAATTTCAAGCTACCAAAATGAGATCACTGAACTTGGATTTGGAGCTGGCTCCAACGCACTGATCCTCATTCTCTTCTATGGAAAAATGCCAAAAGTGACCCCCAGTGTTCCAGGATTTCTCACCACCCCCTTCCTTATTATTTCTGTATTCTGAGGTGGGACCTTCTTTCCTCTGCCTTCACACCCAGCACCAAAGTCAAATAAAGAACATTTCTTTTCCTTTCTGCTCTATAGGAAGTTTTCTGGAGAAAGGCCTAACCGGAGAAAGAAAAATTCAGGGAGACAGAGATGCAAAACAAGGAGTCAAGAGGCAAATGCTGAGATGAGGGAAGAGGAAAACCTCACCCCCAACACACAGTTCAACTAGGTGAAATATCAAGAACTTATCTAAGTCAGAAGCCTGAGAACTCCAGCACCAGGGAGGGAAAAGGAGAAAAAAAAAAAAAAAATAAGAAAACACATTTAAAAGCAAATGTACTTTCTACTTGAGAAAATGATACAACTCTATTCAAAATACAAATGTGAGTACAGCTGTCCTCCTGAGCTGGTTCTACAAAGGACTTGGGGTGGGGTTAGGAAACATAGGCCTGAGTTTAAAACTAGGTTTGCAAATTTGTTTTAATCATAGTCTTTCATAATAGCAAAGGCAACTACATTGCATGAAGCCATCTGCTTCTCTTGGTTTCTTCAGAAAAATCAACCAGAACAAAGCAGAAGATTAAAGTCCAACTAAAACAGGCAAGAAGATTTTGAGCTGGCCCCCCGCCTCACCCAAAGGAGCTCTGAGTACCAGGGACAGGAAGGTACCAGGGACAGAAAGCTCAGACAATGCAGACAGGTACGCTTTGCCATTTCATTCGCCTACAGGGGACTCTGGAATAGGCCCATACCCTTTGGTTACACTGTCCCAATCCACTCAGTGAAACAATCCCTTTGTGTTTCATTCAACTTTGTATCCACTTGGAATGCTGCATTGAATCTATCTTGGAAAGCCATTGTGGGATATAGCCATTAGAAGTATTCTTAGGTCTTTGTCTCTGAAATTCCATTCCTATTTGGTTCAAACAGAACCAACTCTGCTCAGCCTTCTGGATGCGATATGCAAGGTATTCTTTCTGTGCCCTTGGTGGAAGGGAGAAACCCTGCAAAGGATTTAGAGGCTTTTTTCCAAAAGATGCTGTTTTTCTTTTTGTCCTGTATGAAACATTTTTTACGTAACTACCTCACTGAGTTCCTATGAAGACTAGGATTTAAATAAAAGTTAAGCACTTTGAACTTTGGATCAAATAAGTTTTGATAAGTGCATTATTATTGGTTGCTGGCTTAATGGAAATCTACTTTTGTCTTCTAGGAACCTTTAGTACCTTTCACTAAACTCTAAGTATGATTAAATGCTGGCATCTGTCATTTTATAAACCCTGGCCACAGTGATGGTCTAGAGATGGCTCCTGACACGAGTAAGAACAGTCATCATAGCCTGCCCCCTGGGCCGTAATGGCAAGAGTCTAAGTTTTGAGGCTCCATATTTCAAAAAGGCCTTTACAAATAAAAGAAGTCTCAGCTGCACAGGATGTTCTACCTGGAACCAGCCAGGTGTGAGTTCTAGTCTGAATATATAGAATACTTTTTGCAACAACTCAAATCTCCTCACTTCTTATTGATCCACAGCTGTTGCAAGCAGTTATGCCTAGGTTCTGAATAGCTCACACAGGTGCTGTCTCACAGCAGCACCCCTACATAAGCTTCTCACATCCCACCCTGGGGTTTGTCTGACCGGGAAACACAGGCTCAGACAAGAACAACCTGGAAGTACAAGAGAATTAATGCCCATGGAGTAACACCCAATCACAGGGAAATAAGCCAACAGATAGATGCTTCCTCCTTCCTTCCCCAGGCAGATAGGTCTATATCTCTGATGGGCTTCTGAGCAAAAGCACCCAGTTACCCCTAGAAGTGGCGAATCAGCTCTGTGATCTTAGGGAAGTTACTGGACACCTCTAAGCCTCTATCACCCCTTCAAAAATAGGGATACTATTACTTATGTTGAAGCTCTTTAAAGTCACTAACCTCACACATAGTTAGCTATTGTGAATATAAGCTATAACCCTTTAAAACCCACTTGCCATAACAATAAGCAAAGATAACTTTTGATCTAATTCTTCCTTTACAGTGCCTAACAGGCCATGCTCACTTTATGTTACTATTGCCAACTTTTTTTTTTCAATTTTTTTCAATGTTTATTTTTGAGAGAGAGAGAGAGACACAGTGCGAGTGGGGGAGGGACAGAGAGAGAGAGGAAGACACAGAATCCAAAGTGGCTCCAGGCTCTGAGCTGTCAGCACAGAGCCTGACGTGGGGCTCGAACCCAGGGACTTCAAGATCATGACCTGAGCCAAAGTCAGACGTTTAACCAACTGACCCACCCAGGCACCCTGTTACTTCCAACTCTTAATGATAAGCATGATCACTCACACTTTGATTTTCTCTTGTCTAAATAATTTCTGCTTTGGTCTTCCCTCAAAGTTCTCACTTTCCAACCTCTACATGAGCATGGTAAGTAAGATTCTCCCAAATTCATCACACTCTCTAAGAATTTGAGACAGTGTTTAGTGGAAGACTAGAAACAGCTCTGGACAAAGAATCAGGAATCCTGGGTTCTAGACCTGACCTGCCAGTGTCAGCCTCAGTGACTTTAGGCAAGAACCTCCACCTTTTTGTTCAGTGCCCCCAAATGTAAAAGGAGGTGGCCAATGAAGTCATTTCTGAAGTTCCTCCTTGTCCTAACTTATAATGTTTGAGCCAGATGTCAAAGGTTGGTGAGGTGATCCCACGTCAGCCATTTAAACCTGGGGGTCACCATTTGTCTCCTCATCCCCTCTTGCCCATTCAGTGGGGTGCCACACCAAAACATCAGACAGCTGTTCACATGACCACTCTGAATGCATGCAAAATGGTATGGAGGAAGAATGTTCAATAACATGAAATATAGTATATCAGAATGTACACAGAGTATGATCTTATTTTTATAAAAGGAAAAGTGGGCAAGGGAGAAGTGTATGCACAGAAAAATGTTTTAAGGTACATACACCACAACAGGATTAAAAGTGATAATTTTTCCCTGTGGCTGCCTAATTTTTTAAGTTTCCTACAATTCATGTTTGGAATAAAATTTAAATAGGATTATGAATTGATCCTGCTCTGCTCAGAGCAAGTAGCCTCTGACACTGCCTGAGCCTCCTACATCCCCAAATATCTCTCTGGGCAGCTGTTTCCTTGTAGCCTTAAACCCTCCTCCCCATTCCCATCATTCATCTCACCCCTTCTATACTGAATAACAAAGTGGTGTCCCCACAAGGCTCCTGTTAAATGCCTCTGTGTTCTTTTGGAGGAAAGCAGGAGACCTGAGAGCATTGTCTGGACCTTTCCTTTGGTACAGAGGAGATTTCCTTCTCAGATTAGTTCATTCTCACCTTAGATGGCAATAACAAGTGACTCTTCAGTGGCATGAGGGTGCCAGGGACTACTTGGGGGAGGAGGCATCATGAATCAGAAAGGGCAGGCCCTAATGGTGGGCTGCTCAGAACCAGCCTCTGGGTAAAGAGATAAGGAGGAGAGAGATCAAGGGAGGTCAGGGATGGTGAGGAAGATACGTGATCCCAAAAAATCATTAGGAGGGAAAGTTGCCTCCAGATCAACTGAGAAAAGACTGAATTCTTTTTTTTTTTTATATGAAATTTATTGTCAAATTGGTTTCCATACAACGCCCGGTGCTCCTCCCAACAGGTGCCCTCCTCAATGCCCATCACCCACCCTCCCACTCCCCATCAACCCTCAGTTTATTCTGTTTTCAAGAGTCTCTTCTGGTCTGGCTCTCTCCCTCTCTAACTTTTTTTTTTCCTTCCCCTCCCCCATGGTCTTCTGTTAAGTTTCTCAGGATCCATGTAAGAGTGAAAACATATGGTATCTATCTTTTTCTGTAGGACTTATTTCACTTAGCATAACACTCTCCATCCATGTTGCTACAAAAGGCCATATTTCATTCTTTCTCATTGTCAAGTAGTATTCCATTGTGTATATAATCCACAATTTCCTTATCTATTCATCAGTTGATGGACATTTAGGTTCTTTCCATAATTTGGCTATTGTTGAAAGTGCTGCTATAAACATTGGTACAAGTTTATACCAAGGGGTACAAGTGCCCCTATGATCAGCACTCCTGTATCTCTTGGGTAAATTCCTAGCAGTGCTATTGCTGGGTCATAGGGTAGGTCTATTTTTAATTTTTTGAGGAACCTCCACACTGTTTTCCAGAGTGGCTGCACCAATTTGCATTCCCACCAACAGTGCAAGAGGGTTCCCGTTTCTCCACATCCTTGCCAGCATCTATAGTCTCCTGATTTGTTCATTTTGGCCACTCTGACTGGCGTGAGGTGGTATCTGAGTGTGGTTTTGACTTGTATTTCCCTGATGAGGAACGACGTTGAGCATCTTTTCATGTGCCTGTTGGCCATCCGGATGTCTTCTTTAGAGAAGTGTCTATTCATGTCTTCTGTCCATTTATTCACTGGATTATTTGTTCTTTTTGGGTGTGGAGTTTGGTGAGTTCTTTACAGATTTTAGATACTAGCCCTTTATCCGATAGGTCATTTGCAAATATCTTTTCCTATTTCATCAGTTGCCTTTTAGTTTTGTTGATTGTTTCCTTTGCAGTGCAGAAGCTTTTTATCTTCATGAGGTCCCAATAGTTCATTTTGCTTTTAATTCCCTTGTCTTTGGAGATGTGTCAAGTAAGAAATTACTGCAGCTGAGGTCAGAGAGGTTTTTTCCTGCTTTCTCCTCTAGGGTTTTGATGGTTTCCTGTCTCACATTCAGGTCCTTCATCCATTTTGAGTTTATTTTTGTGAATGGTGTGAGAAAGTGGTCTAGTTTCATTCTTCTGCATGTTGCTGTCCAGTTCTCCCAGCATCATTTGTTAAAGAGACTGTCTTTTTTCCATTGGATATTCTTTCCTGCTTTGTCAGATTAGTTGGCCATACTTTTGTGGGTCCAATTCTGGAGTCTCTATTCTATTCCATTGGTCTATGTGTCTGTTTTTTTGCCAATGCCACGCTGTCTTGATGATGACAGCTTTGTAGTAGAGGCTAAAGTCTGGGATTGTGATGCCTCCCACTTTGGTCTTCTTCTTCAATATTACTTTGGCTATTTGGGGTCTTTTGTGGTTCCACACAAATTTTAGGATTGCTTGTTCTAGCTTCGAGAAGAATGCTAGTGCAATTTTCCCTAATTAATATTGATGCAAAAATTCTCAATAAGATGCTAGCAAATCTAATTCAACAACATCTAAAAGGAATTATTCACCATGATCAAGTGGGATTCATTCCTGGGCTCCAGGGCTGGTTCAACATTCACAAATCAATGTGATACATCACATTAATAAAAGAAAAGAACCATAGGATCCTGTCAACTGATGCAGAAAAAGCCTTTGACAAAATTCAGCATTCTTTCTTAATAAAAACCCTCGAGAAAGTTGGGATAGAAGGAACATACTCAAACATCATAAAAGCCATTTATGAAAAGCCCACAGCTAGTATCATCCTCAATAGGGAAAAACTGAGAGCTTTCCCCCTGAGATCAGGAACAGGACATGGATGTCCACTCTCACCGCTGTTGTTTAACATAGTGTTGGAAGTTCTAGCATCAGCAATAAGACAACAAAAGGAAATCAAAGGCATCAAAATTGGCAAAGATGAAGTCAAGCTTTCACTTTTTGCAGATGACATGATATTATACATGGAAAACCCGATAGACTCCACCAAAAGTCTGCTAAAACTGATACATGAGTTCAGCAAAGTTGCAGGATACAAAATCAATGTACAGAAATCAGTTGCATTCTTATACACTAACAATGAAGCAACAGAAAGACAAATAAAGAAACTGATCCCATTCACAATTGCACCAAGAAGCATAAAATACCTAGGAATAAACCTAACCAAAGATGTAAAAGATTTGTATGCTAAAAACTATAAAAAGCTTATGAAGGAAATTGAAGAAGATACAAAGAAATGGAAAAACACTCCATGCTCATGGATTGGAAGAATAAATATTGTTAAAATGTCAATACAATCTACACAAAGCAATCTACACATTCAATGCAATCCCAATCAAGACTGAATTCTGAAGTAAAATACTGCTGGTTCTAATCCTACCTACTAGTTACTGCTCTTCAGAAAAGTTACTCCAGGGGTGTCTGGGTGGTTCAGTTGGTTAACAGTCCAACTCTTGGTTTCAGCTTAGGTCATGATTTCCTGGTTCATGAGATCAGGCCCTATGTCAAGCTCTGTACTCACAGCACAGAACCTGCTTGGGATTCTCTCTCTCCGTCTCTCTGATTCTCCCCAACTCGTCATATGCTCTCTCTGTCTCTTTCTCAAAATAAATAAATACATATGTTTTTTTTAAAGTTACTCGATCTCTCAATCTTTGCTTCCTTTATCAGAAAATGGCTAGAGAAAAACCTATCTTGTTAGGTTATTTTTAAGATTAAAGGAGAAAATGCCTCTTGAAGGGCCTATAATAACATCTAAATAAAGCAAGTCCTCCATAACTTCTACTAGTAATAATTTGAATTTATTGTTGTAATTTATATTAAAAATAAGCACACTTTCCCTGGGCTGCATTCCAGATGGAATTTGCAGGTAACCACAAGTAGTCACAAACCACCACTCACAATATCTTTCATGAGTCTATCTAACAAAAATTTATGAGGCATCTGCTAAGTACCAGGCTCTGGGGAAATAAGTCCATGCCCTTAAAAAGTGACCGGTTGGGAGAGTGAGGGAGACATGTACACAGAAAGGGAATCACAGTGTGATGAGTGGGTGAAAGGTGGGAAGGGGGCACTGCAGGTGCACTGCAAAGGGGATTCACTGCCTGGGAGAATCAGGGAAGGCTTTACAAAGGAAGTGAGGCTTTATCTCGGTGTCTGAGGGGGCTGCTTTTGGCTAAAAAAAAAAAAAAAAGCAGGGGCAGGGAGAGAGAGAGCAGAAAGGGAATTTTAGTGAGCCCAGTGTGTGCAGAGTTAGAGTTGTAGAAGTGTCATGGTATACTTGGGAGATGGAATGACTTTCACTATGACTGGGGCATTTGTATCAGAAGAGGTGAGAACTTAAACAGGAGGAAAGAACCAGTTGGGATGGCCTTGCATAGCATGGTAAGGGGTTTGGCAAGGTGGCACCAGCACAAATCTTTAAGCAGATGAATAACAAGATCAGGTTTATGTTTTCACTCTAATAGAAGAATGGAGGCTGGATGGAAGTAAGGAAAGTCTTGAGGCAGGATGACCAGAAGGGAAGCCACTGTAATAATCCAGAAAAGAGATTCATGATACCCCTAATACAGAGAAGCCAGTGGCAATAAGAAGTGGGAGTGTGTTTAGAAACTATTTCAGTAATAGAATTGAAAAGATTCGGAGACCAAAACGGGCGATGAGGGAGAAGGATAAGTTCCAGATCAGGGATGAGTTCCAAATTATAGCTCAAAAGACTAGATGACTGACTTCATGAGAAAACAAGCAAGGAGGACTCAGTTATGAAGTGAAGCTGAATCCAACTTGAGTTTGACATGACTGTGGGGCCATGGATGAGATATCAGGCATAGTCTACGGCCATACCACCCTGAATGCACCCGATCGCATCTGATCTCGGAAGCTAAGCAGGGTCGGGCCTGGTTAGTACTTGGATGGGAGATATCAGGCATAGGTCTGGAAATATGGATCAAGAACTCAAGACAGAAGCTGGATGCAAATTTGGGAATCATTAACATGTAGATTTCAGTTGGTAAAATGGCAATATATAAGATCACAAGGGGGAAAAATTTTTTAATTGAAAAGGCCATAACTAGGGAGACCATATACCCCAGTTTGCCCACAACAGTCCTGGTTTATACCTGTTGTCC
Organism: Panthera pardus; assembly: GCF_024362965.1. Taxonomy (NCBI): domain Eukaryota; kingdom Metazoa; phylum Chordata; class Mammalia; order Carnivora; family Felidae; genus Panthera; species Panthera pardus. The sequence goes on along the minus strand of NW_026526810.1, from coordinate 95,217,347 downwards.
TAACGTAATTATCCATAGCAACTTGTTTAATCACAAAAGTGTCCTAGTTTAAACAATAAATTTTATAGTCCCACTAACCAATAACCCAACTCTGGGGACCATCAAACAAATAAAGGAGACAAAGAGGACTATCAAGAAGTAGAGGGAAGCCAAAAAAGTGGGTATCTTTAACCATATAGGAAATAGACCCCTAATTAAATGTATAAATTTCATGCTATCAAATAAAAAACAACAAATTTTTTATTGGAACTTGATCATTTAAACTAAAGTTGCCTATTAAAAAAAATAAATGTTAAGAGACAAGCCATGAAAATTCCCAAATAAAGGCAAAAGGAACAAGAACTAGCTTTTTTTTTTCAATATATGAAATTTATTGTCAAATTGGTTTCCATACAACACCCAGTGCTCATCACAAAAGGTGCCCTCCTCAATACCCATCACCCACCCTCCCCTCCCTCCCACCCCCCATCAACCCTCAGTTTGTTCTCAGTTTTTAAGAGTCTCTTATGCTTTGGCTCTCTTCCACTCTAACCTCTTTTTTTTTTTTTCTTCCTCTCCCCCATGGGTTTCTGTTAAGTTTCTCAGGATCCACCTAAGAGTGAAAACATATGGTATCTGTCTTTCTCTGTATGGCTTATTTCACTTAGCATCACACTCTCCAGTTCCATCCACGTTGCTACAAAGGGCCATATTTCGTTCTTTCTCATTGCCATGTAGTACTCCATTGTGTATATAAACCACAATTTCTTTATCCGTTCATCAGTTGATGGACATTTAGGCTCTTTCCGTAATTTGGCTATTGTTGAGAGTGCTGCTATAAACATTGGGGTACAAGTGCCCCTATGCATCAGTACTCCTGTATCCCTTGGGTAAATTCCTAGCAGTGCTATTGCTGGGTCATAGGGTAGGTCTATTTTTAATTTTTTGAGGAACCTCCACACTGTTTTCCAGAGTGGCTGCACCAATTTGCATTCCCACCAACAGTGCAAGAGGGTTCCCGTTTCTCCACATCCTTGCCAGCATCTATAGTCTCTTGATTTGTTCATTTTGGCCACTCTGACTGGCGTGAGGTGATATCTGAGTGTGGTTTTGATTTGTATTTCCCTGATGAGGAGCGACGTTGAGCATCTTTTCATGTGCCTGTTGGCCATCCGGATGTCTTCTTTAGAGAAGTGTCTATTCATGTTTTCTGCCCATTTCTTCACTGGGTTATTTGTTTTTCGGGTGTGGAGTTTGGTGAGCTCTTTATAGATTTTGGATACTAGCCCTTTGTCCGATATGTCATTTGCAAATATCTTTTCCCATTCTGTTTGTTGCCTTTTAGTTTTGTTGGTTGTTTCCTTTGCTGTGCAGAAGCTTTTTATCTTCATAAGGTCCCAGTAATTCATTTTTGCTTTTAATTCCCTTGCCTTTGGGGATGTGTCGAGTAAGAGATTGCTACGGCTGAGGTCAGAGAAGTCTTTTCCTGCTTTCTCCTCTAGGGTTTTGATGGTTTCCTGTCTCACATTCAGGTCCTTTATCCATTTTGAGTTTATTTTTGTGAATGGTGTGAGAAAGTGGTCTAGTTTCAACCTTCTGCATGTTGCTGTCCAGTTCTCCCAGCACCATTTGTTAAAGAGACTGTCTTTTTTCCATTGGATGTTCTTTCCTGCTTTGTCAAAGATTAGTTGGCCATACATTTGTGGGTCTAGTTCTGGGGTTTCTATTCTATTCCATTGGTCTATGTGTCTGTTTTTGTGCCAATACCATACTGTCTTGATGATGACAGCTTTGTAGTAGAGGCTAAAGTCTGGGATTGTGATGCCTCCTGCTTTGGTCTTCTTCTTCAAAATTACTTTGGCTATTCGGGGCCTTTTGTGGTTCCATATGAATTTTAGGATTGCTTGTTCTAGTTTCGAGAAGAATGCTGGTGCAATTTTGATTGGGATTGCATTGAATGTGTAGATAGCTTTGGGTAGTATTGACATTTTGACAATATTTATTCTTCCAATCCATGAGCAGGGAATGTCTTTCCATTTCTTTATATCTTCTTCAATTACCTTCATAAGCTTTCTATAGTTTTCAGCATACAGATCTTTTACATCTTTGGTTAGATTTATTCCTAGGTATTTTATGGTTCTTGGTGCAATTGTGAATGGGATCAGTTTCTTTATTTGTCTTTCTGTTGCTTCATTGTTAGTGTATAAGAATGCAACTGATTTCTGTACATTGATTTTGTATCCTGCAACTTTGCTGAATTCATGTATCAGTTCTAGCAGACTTTTGGTGGAGTCTATCGGATTTTCCATGTATAGTATCATGTCATCTGCAAAAAGTGAAAGCTTGACTTCATCTTTGCCAATTTTGATGCCTTTGATTTCCTTTTGTTGTCTGATTGCTGATGCTAGAACTTCCAACACTATGTTAAACAACAGCAGTGAGAGTGGGCATCCCTGTCGTGTTCCTGATCTCAGGGAAAAAGCTCTCAGTTTTTCCCCATTGAGGATGATGTTAGCTGTGGGCTTTTCATAAATGGCTTTTATGATGTTTAAGTATGTTGCTTCTATCCCAACTTTCTTGAGGGTTTTTATTAAGAAAGGGTGCTGAGGGGCGCCTGGGTGGCTCAGTCGGTTGAGTGTCTGACTTTGGCTCAGGTCATGATCTCACGGTTCATGAGTTCGAGCCCCATGTCAGGCTCTGTGCTGACAGCTCAGAGCCTGGAGCCTGTTTCAGATTCTGTGTCTCTCTCTCTCTCTGACCCTCCCCCATTCATGCTCTGTCTCTCTCTGTCTCAAAAGTAAATAAAAGTTAAAAAAAAAATTAAAAAAAAAAAGATTTAAAAAATGTAATACTTAAAAAAAAAAAAGCGTGCTGAATTTTGTCAAAGGCCTTTTCTGCATCAATTGACAGGATCATATGGTTCTTATCTTTTCTTTTATTAATGTGATGTATCATGTTGATTGATTTGCGAATGTTGAACCAGCCCTGCATCCCAGGAATGAATCCCACTTAATCATGGTGAATAATTCTTTTTATATGCTGTTGAATTCGATTTGCTAGTATCTTATTGAGAATTTTTGCATCCATATTCATCAGGGATATTGGCCTGTAGTTCTCTTTTTTTACTGGGTCTCTGTCTGGTTTAGGAATCAAAGTAATACTGGCTTCATAGAATGAGTCTGGAAGTTTTCCTTCCCTTTCTATTTCTTAGAATAGCTTGAGAAGGATAGGTATTATGTCTGCTTTAAACGTCTGGTAGAACTCCCCTGGGAAGCCATCTGGTCCTGGACTCTTATTTGTTGGGAGATTTTTGATAACCGATTCAATTTCTTCACTGGTTATGGGTCTGTTCAAGCTTTCTATTTCCTCCTGATTGAGTTTTGGAAGAGTGTGGGTGTTTAGGAATGTGTCGATTTCTTCCAGGTTGTCCAATTTTTTGGCATATAATTTTTCATAGTATTCCCTGATAATTGTTTGTATCTCTGAGGGATTGGTTGTAATAATTCCATTTTCATTCGTGATTTTATCTATTTGGGTCATCTCCCTTTTCTTTTTGAGAAGCCTGGCTAGAGGTTTGTCAATTTTGTTTATTTTTTCAAAAAAACAACTCTTGGTTTCATTGATCTGCTCTACCGTTTTTTTAGATTCTATATTGTTTATTTCTGCTCTGATCTTTATGATTTCTCTTCTTCTGCTGGGTTTAGGCTGCCTTTGCTGTTCTGCTTCTATTTCCTTTAGGTGTGCTGTTAGATTTTGCATTTGGGATTTTTCTTATTTCTTGAGATAGGCCTGGATTGCAATGTATTTTCCTCTCAGGACTGTCTTCGCTGCATCCCAAAGCATTTAGATTGTTGTATTTTCATTTTCGTTTCCATATTTTTTTTAATTTCTTCTCTAATTGCCTGGTTGACCCACTCATTCTTTAGTAGGGTGTTCTTTAACCTCCATGCTTTTGGAGGTTTTCCAGACTTTTTCCTGTGGTTGATTTCAAGCTTCATAGCATTGTGGTCTGAAAGTATGCATGGTATAATTTCAATTCTGAACAAGAACTAGCTTTACCATGTTCTTTTTGTTTGTTTGTTTTTTGGGTTGTTGTTGTTGTTGTTGTTGTTGTTGTTGTTGTTGTTTTGGTAGGATCTACACCCAACATGGGGCTTGATCTTACAACCCTGAGATCAAGAATTGGATGCTCTACCAACTGAGCCACCCAGGTGCCCCCTAACTTTATGGTGTTTTAAAACGATTATAAAGCTACAACAATAAAAGAGTTTGATGAATGAATTCACAGAAACATCAATGGAACAGAATAAAGGGTATAAACATAGAACCAAACACATATGGGAGTTTAATACATGATAGAAGTGACTTTCCCATCGATGAAGCTAAAATATATTAATTATTAAATGATGTTGGGACAGTTGGTCAACCATCTGGAAGAAAACAGACTAGATTTTTATACATTATTCCCAGTCCAAATGGATAAAACATTAAACATTTTTTTAAGTTTATTTTTATTTATTCTGAGAGAGAGAGAGAGAGCAAGCAGGGGAGGGGCAGAGAAAGAGGGAGACACAATCCCAAGCAGGCTCCACGCCGTCAGCATAGAGCCCGAGCCGGGGCTCAAACTCAAGAACAGTGAGATTGTGACCTGAGCCAAAATCAAGAGCTGGAAGCTTAACCAACTGAGCTACCCAGGCACCCCAAAACTTTACACATTTTAAAATAAATCACAAATACATTAAAAGAAAGAATGATACATTTTAAAAATTCATCTTGAGGCAGATTTTAGGATTAAAATGGCCTCTACAACCATAACGTAAAACCCCAAACACGTGAAGAAAAGATTGATAAACTTATCTCAATAAAAACTAGCATTTTCTGCTGGACAAAAGAAGATGAATAAACTCAAAAGTCAACAACAATGTTGAAAAATATTTGCAACATATATGATGGACCAAACTTGACCTCTTACGAATCAGTAAGTAAAAGACCAATAACTCCATTTGTAAGTGAATGAAAGATATGAAAAGAAAAATAAGAATTTCCACTCTGCAAAAGAAAAGATGCTTAACCTCATTAATAATTTTAATTGCTTCTACCTCAGGTTGGTAAAAAAAATATTAATAACAGCTTTATTGGGATATAATTCACATACCATAAAATTCCCCCATTTAAAAGTTATAATTCAGTGGTTTTTAGTGTATTCACAGAGTTGTGAAGCCATCATAGTATACCTTTCTAAGCCTCGGTAAGTCTGGGGGTGATTATGGTCCTGTCCTCATGAAGTTGTTATTAGAGATGATTAGGAATATGCCTATGGAGGGCTTGGTACAGTGCCCAGCCAATAGCAAGCCGTTGGGCCAGCAGGAGAAATTATGGTTATTACCTAGGGTCACACAGTGAATCTGGGGTGAAGCTCATGGTGGCACAAGTCCCACTCTTTGTACCTCTGCCATAGACACTTCCTGACAGTCATGTAAGGAAGTATAGGTGGAAGAGAAGCAATGACTGTAATTGTTTAAAAAGCTGTGAGATAGCTAATAATTGAGTCAGCCACAACAACTTCCATCAGCTAAGCCACTGATTCTCAAGATTAAGACTGAACACCATCTGATAACACTTTTAGGAATATTATCCTACATGCATATTTTCATAAGTACTCAAAGGTATTTCTAACATAGTATTAAAATAAATATTTTGGTAAAGACAACAAGATTCAATTAGACACTGCTTTTCAAAATAGGATACTAAACAGAATATAGCAGTTTTCAAAGTAGGTGGCTGATAACCACTTAATCAACCCATTAACCCCTCATGAACACTCAGAGTATAAATGGAGTTTAGAACTGGGAGATTCTACTGAAAGATTTCAAGAAAGAGCTGTTGGTATACTAAGTCTGGTTTCTTACTAAGGTTTGGGATAGACTTCACTTGCCCCTCACCTCAGAAAGCTCAGTTTGTATACCCTGCAGTAGGGGGACACAGTGGACTGGCTTTTAGCACATGTCACTAGGTACACAAATCCTCAAGTCAACCATCCCATTTAGGGAAAGGATCTGTTTGGGAAACTTTCCTTCACAACTACAGAGGAAGTTCACATCAGCCTCCTTTATTAACCAGACTAGTCCTTCATTCATAAATGAAAGGAACCTCCAAAAAGCTAGAACTTTTTAGGAAAATCAGCATATGAAATGGAAGAACCAAAATAAAATAACTGAACCATTCAGGAAACAGAAAATACAAGGAATGGAAAAAAACTTAAGAGAAAAATTCTAAATTGGTATCCTAACATTCAAGAGGATATTGCATTCATAAAATAACACTATTATGAAAAGGAAACATCAGAAAAAAGAGAGTACATGGAAACTTAAAATAGGATTGGCAACATAAAATTACTTAACAGAGGAGGTGGAATATTCACATAGATATGGCCAAGGCTGAATTGGTAATGTATAATATGAAGCCAAGGAAGTTTCCCAGAACTTCAACCAAAAGACAAAGAGAAAGTTTGAGAAGAAAGCTGTCAAGACAGAAAGGACAGTCCAAGAGGCACACACCTGTTAGTAGGAGTTCAAATGAGAAAGAGAACAGAAATTGACACGAGGGAATAATATGATAACCAAATACAAGAATTATTATTAAATATAATTTATTGTCAAATTGGTTTCTATACAACACCCAGTGCTCAGCCCAACAGGTGCCCTCCTCAATGCCCATCACCCACTTTCCCCTCTCCCCCCACTCCCCATCAACCCTCAGTTTGTTCTCAGTATTCAAGAGTCTCTTATGGTTTGCCTCCTTCCCTCTCTGTAACTTTTTCTTTCCCCTTCCCCTCCCTCATGGTCCCCTGTTAAGTTTCTCAGCATCCACATATGAGTGAAAACATATGGTATCTGTCTTTCTCTGCCTGACTTATTTCACTTAGCATAATACCTTCCAGTTCCATCCACATTGCTGCAAATGACCAGATTTCATTTTTCTCATTGACAAGTAGTATTCCATCGTATATATAAACCACATCTTCTTTATCCATTCATCAGTTGATGGACATTTAGGCTCTTTCCATAATTTGGCTATTGTTGAAAGTGCTGCTATAAACATTGGGGTACATGTGCCTCTATGCATCAGCACTCCTGTATCCCTTGGGTAAATTCTTAGCAGTGCTATAGCTGGGTCATAGGGTAGATCTATTTTTAATTTTTTTGAGGAACCTCCACATTGTTTTCCAGAGTGGCTGCACCAGTTTGCATTCCACCAACAGTGCAAAAGGGTTCCTGTTTCTCCACATCCTCGCCGACATCTATAGTCTCCTGATTTGTTCATTTTAGCCACTCTGACCAGCATGAGGTGGTATCTCAGTGTGGTTTTGATTTGTATTTCCCTGATGAGGAGTGACACTGAACATCTTTTCATGTCCCTGTTGGCCATCTGGATGTCTTTTTTAGAAAAGTGTCTGTCCATCAATGGATGAATGGATAAAGAAGATGTGGTATGTATGTATGTATATATATATATATATATATATATATATATATATATATACACACACACACACACACACACACACACACACACACACAATGGAGTATTACTCGGCAATCAAAAAGAATGAAATCTTGCCATTTGCAACTACGTGGATGGAACTGGAGGGTATTATGCTAAGTGAAATTAGTCAGAGAAAGACAAAAATCGTATGACTTCACTCATACGAGGACTTTAAGAGACAAAACAGAGGAACATAAGGGAAGGGAATCAAAAATAATATAAAAACGGGGGGGGGGGGGGACGCCTGGGTGGCTCAGTCGGTTAAGCGGCCGACTTCAGCTCAGGTCATGATCTCGCGGTCCGTGAGTTCAAGCCCCGCGTCAGGCTCTGTGCTGACAGCTCAGAGCCTGGAGCCTGTTTCAGATTCTGTGTCTCCCTCTCTCTGACCCTCCCCCGTTCATGCTCTGTCTCTCTCTGTCTCAAAAATAAATAAACGTTAAAAAAAAAAAAAAAAACAGGGAGGGGGACAAAACAGAAGAGACTCATAAATATGGAGAACAAACTAAGGGCTACTGGAGGGGGTGTGGGAGGGGGCATGGGCTAAATGGGTAAGGGGCACTAAGGAATCTACTCCTGAAATCACTGTTGCACTATATGCTAATTTGGATGTAAATTTTAAAAAATAAAAAATAGAAAAAAAAAAGAAAAGTGTCTATTCATGTCTTCTGCCCATTTCTTCACTGGATTGTTTTTGAGTGTGGAGTTCTTTATAGATTTTGGATACTAGCCCTTTATCTAATATGTTGTTTGCAAATATCTTTTCCCATTTCATCAGTTGCCTTTTAGTTTTGTTGACTGTTTCCTCAAATATAAGAATTTTCTAAGCTGCATACATTGGTCTTTAGGTTAGAGCATCCACAGAGTTTCAAGTAGGCAAATCAGGGGAAAAAAGTTGACATACAGACACACTCTGATGAAATTTCAGAATTCCAAAAATAAAGAGAAAATTCCTTGCAGAAAGGAAGAAACAGGTCACCCAGAAAAGAGTAATAGTCAGGATAGCATCAAACTGCTCATGTGCACCACAATCAGAAGGCAATGGAGCAAAGCCTTCAACATTCTGATGACATGCTCCTGAACCTAGATGTGCCAGTTACTGATTTATTGCCTCCTGGCTCCAAATTCTCTTCTTTTGCTTGCTCTGGGAAAATGGATCTGGGCCCTTTATTTTTCCTTGCCTGCTGTCACCAAAGCTTTGCCAGCAGAGAACACCAAAGAGACCCAGGAGGGTTTTGGGTCCTGGATTTGGTGTGCTTACTCAGAAGGCTGCTGCAGCACAAGCACCTTCTCTAGCAGACAACTCCTGCAGGGCAAAGCTGGCAGAGGCATCCAGTGGCCAGAAGAACTCCCGGAGTCCTCTGAGCTGTTTTATAGTGTAGCATCCCTGGTAAAACACCCATGAATAATTTTCCATAGCACCTTACAGGGTAGATTTCTATCAAGTTCCAGAGGGTGGATTTCCAACTGGAATGCCACCACAGCACCCTCTCTGGTATTCAGTGAGCCATGGCTGGGCTTTCTCCAAAAAGATCTGGATTTTAGCTCTGGGCTCAGGGTGGCTCTTCCTGGGCACTCTGTCTCCGCGGTGGGAGTGGGGGTGGAACTGCTCTGTATTTCTGCTATTTCTATATTCTTCAGAGAGCTTTCTTTACTTTTTACTAGATAATTCCTCATTGCTCCAATCCTCCATTAGAATTAATAATTCTTTATATTATTTTCCTATTTAAATTACTGTGTGGTTTCCGTCTCCTGATTGGACCCAGAGTGATACACTAGATGGGATCTTGATGAGTGTCAATTGTGTATGAAGGTGAAAAGAAGACATTTTCAGAAATCTAGCAATACAGAGAATTATTCTGTACATGATTTGACAATGGCCTTTAGCAAAACAACAAAAGAATTTAAGAAAGAATAATAAATGGTTTCTGGGGGTGGGGGGAAGGAAGTAACACAAGAACCCAATGAGTAGAAAACTGAAGATGACAACTTTTCAACTGACTTGGAAAGCAACTGAGTCCAAATTAAAATAAGAGGTCAAAGGGTCCGTGAAGGTCTTCAAGAACAAGATGGTTCCATGTATGAGTAAGAACCTCGAGGCTCTTATGGACATGTTTTTCAGTTAATGAATAGAAAGAAAAATAGTTGGCATCTCCAGGGGAGGAAAAACAAACAAAGCCTGTGGGGGGGGGAGGGGGAACTTCAGATATAATGCAAACTAAAATGTGAAAAAAAAAAGGGCGCCTGGGTGGCTCAGTCGATTAACCATCCGACTTCAGCTCAGGTCATGATCCTACCTTTCATGGGTTCAAGCTCGCATCTGGCTCTGTGTTGGCAGCTTGGAGCTTCGAGTCTGCTTTGGATTCTCTGTTTGTATCTCTCTCTGCCCCTCCCCTGCTTGCACTCTGTCTCTCTGCCTCCCCAAAATAAATAAATAGTAAAAAAAAAATTAATGTAAAAAAAAAATGAGCCATTATCACAAGGTAAAAAATCATCGTCATCATCATCATCATCATCATCATCCATTTATTTGACTTGAAACGTTCTCCAGATTATGGCATAGCATGGCATATCCTTCTCTAAAGGTTCATTTATACTAGTTGGTTCTACTGGGAATAAGAGTTACATAATTATGATATTATAAATGTTCACTGCATTTAAACTTTTAGGATCTACCTACAGACAAAGCAGAAAGCTTGACTACAATTATGCAACAGAATATATGCACAACTAACAAATGTAAATCTTGACAATGTGAAAGTAATATAATGACTGACCAAAGCTAGGAGGGAGAAAGGGTGATAGAATTGGAGGAAATACTATATGTGGAGGATGTTCCATTTGTCTCATTTTACACAGTAGGGAATTCATATGTACTGTCTAAAGTTAGTAACTCAAGAAAAAAATGTATATGTGTGTATTGTTTAAACGATGGCAGCAGCCGAAATGATTTACCAACTGTGGTATTTCTTCTACCTACCCACTTCTCCCACTCATGAGTAGAGAAACCATGTAACTTATCATCCAAATAGGACACTTAGGAGAGTGAAACTGGGAGCTAAAAATAATTAACAATCATTAATCCGTCAACAAGCATTAGCCAGGACTGTCTGGGCAAACCAAAACTTATGGTCATTCTATTCATAAATCTGTAGAACATCTTCCATGAGGCTAGCTCAGGGTACAAAAAGGGAAATTACTTTTTAAAGTTCGCCAAGTTCTTCATTATCTGGCTGGCAAACACAATAAGGATAGATGTGAGTAAAATCTGGGAAGACAAATACAGCCAAATTTAAATGGGTATTCAAATTGTTATAATGTACACTTTCTCTAATCCCACATGTAGGCAAGGGGATTTGCATTTGAATTCATCTGCTTTTCCAATCAGTGTAAGAAATCTTCCCTTCTCAAAGCACCAAAGCAGAAATTACCTCTCACTGGTATGCCTGATTATTATGATTCTGTGATGTCCTTTAAATTTTTTGGCTACTTCCAGATCCATATAAAACAAACCAAAATAATACTTTCAGCAAAAGCAGTGGTAGTTGCTAAGTTTTTGGTGATTTTTGGTGATCCTGGGTTACGATGTGTACAATTTGCATGAATCACAAAGTTGAATGAACAAAATAAAATAACAAGTCTATCTAGTTTTAGAGGGGATAACCCATGGGACCTCAATATGCAGGTGAGTGGGAGGCTTCTCAGTTCCCTTCCTGACCTACAGACTCCCAGAAAACCTGCTCCTCTTCAGCTTTCTCGATGCAGTAACTGTCTACAAAACATATTCTCAAATTCCACTCTGAGCTGGACTCTAAGCTGGCCCCTTCATCAGCTGCAGCCAGTGGAGCAGAAAGCTGTGCCAGTGAGGACAGGACCAAGTTGAGAGCCAGGTCCTCCTGTTAGGGCCACAAGGAGATCTGTGGTTCATCAGTCTGAACAGAATCTCTTTAGTCCTTCTCAAACTTCCCTTGGTCTTATAGAGATTCTAGTAAGTTCATGGGAAAGCAATAGAGAAGCACAAAATACCCCTTTTGTTTGTTCATTTGCTTGTTGGTGAGGGGGTGGGGCACGGACATTTCTCCTCACTTGGAAGACTCATGTCAAAGAAGTCATCAGATATTTTCTGGATGATTCCTTATTGCTAATGAATTTAAAGCTTGCGGGTTTTTAAGAATAAATTCCTTATTCTACTACCTCTTCCTATTACCTTTTTTGAATAATAGCACCAAAAATTCTTGGCTCCCCAGGGACCATTTTGATTATTGACACTTGAAAAATCCCATCCATGGAGGGTAACAGGTATAAGTGGCTATTAAACCCCACTTATCCATCCAAGAAGATATCCTTCCACATGGTAAATGCTTTGTGCACCCTCAAATATTTCATCACTGCTTATAGAAAAGCATGCTGTCTCCTTCAACAAGGAGTCCATGACTCTACTAGGAAGTCAAGGCAGTTGGTTGACATTTATACTAGATCCCCAGTTGATAAACAATGACATGCTTCCAGAGCAATCCTCTCCTGAATAAAAACTTAAGGGATGAAACACGGATCATTTAAAACAGTATTATATGTGTTCACAGAACAGTAGTCCTCCAAGATGTTTCCATGGCCATATACATTTGGGAAATTCTGCTCACCATAATTACCTGTCAGAGATTCGTAATCCAGGTCACATATGAAATGCTCTTGCAAATCCTACTATTCAAAGAAATCTGTGTTTAAACCATCATTTCCCAAACTTATTTTACCACTGAACTCTTGGTTTACATATCAGCTATCAATTTCCCAGAAAACATGAGGAGAAGCATTCTAAGAGAGAGAAAAAAAAGAAGGGAGAGGGAGAAGGTATACAGAAGGGAAATATGGGAAACATTTTTTTTTTTTTACGACAAGGACTCACACAGTAACACCTTTCTGGGAATTAGAAACAGGTATCCTGCTAGAAGAACCTATTTTTAAAATGTGCCCCTTCTTTGGGCTGATGCAGCTGCATACCAGGCTTTGTCAATGGTGCCGGCTAGATTTTGGCCCCCACATGTACCCTCTTGCCAAGCATCTTTGTGCAGGGTACAACCTGCACCACTGTGCATGAACGCCCTACTTGACCCTATACCAATCTGTGACACATTCTCTGTCCTTTCCATCACCAGAAACATGAAGACTAAGAGAGCCCATTCCACTGACACCCTAACTCCTGCCCAGGTTGCAATGGTTTTGTCAGAACATAGACTCTTACTTGAGCATAAAGGAAAGTCCAAGCTTATGCTGAAACTGGTGTGAATATAACAATTTTCTGGACCTGCTTTTAAAGTACCCAAGGCAGATGAGGTTTGGTTAACAGCTCTTCACATGCCCCTCCACCCCCAGGTACATCCCTCACTTTTCTCAGGCATTTGTTTTTCAAAATAATTCACCCACTTCTTTCTGCCTCTTCTGGGACAGGTATTCCATCTGAGCACCCTGGATATTGTTGACTTAACACGCCACACATCCCACCCTCCACTGCATGGAATTCTAGCTCAGGACCTTGGCTGGAGAGTGAGCTCTGCCTTGGCTGTGCAATCTACACACACCATCAGGAGTATCTTTCTTAATGTGTGAAATGTGCTGCTTGTAGGTGGCTGCAAACCTCCCTCCTCCAGCTGCTTGCCTCACTATGACTGGTACCTCAGCAGTTCAGAAGGCTTGGTCCCAAAGATCACAGGGAAGAGAAGGGTTAGGGAGTGGAAAGAAACAAGCATGTGACATGGAATTTGTCCAGAACTACCCCAGATGTGGTTACAGTCTTAGCGCTCTCTTGCTCGCTCGTGCTCTTTCACCTGTGGGATTAATTTGCCCTTCTGTTATTATTATTATTTGTTCTGGGAGGTTTTCCTTTCAATACAACATCTGGCACTATAGTTTCATACCCTACAGTTTCCTGGAAACAATCTCAGAGAGGAGTTTGAACCATCGCTATTGAAACTGGCCTGGGACTGAAACGTTGTGCGCTGTGATCTCAGTCCATGTCACGTTCTCTCCATTGTTTCCTTTGTAAAACATCACTGCCATCGGTGCCACTGTTTTTCAATAAGAGGTGCTGGCACCAAGCCCAGAGGTGGCTGCACAGGCCTTGTCCTGCCAGGGAGGGGAGACAGTGCCGACCTGACACAAAGCCCTCCCACCACGTCTCTGGAGGGCCCCCCCCCTGCAGCACTGCCTGGCTTCCGGGATGAGGTCAGAGAGCATGGAGCCTAGAAGCAGGCTGGGTGTGCCTGTGGCTCCCACCCTGGTTCTAGTCACATTGTTACCCATATGGCTTGTATTACAAGCTGAAAAGGCCCCCTTGGCCCCCTAATTCCCACAGGGGAGCCACAGAGCCCTCTGAGTTTTGGAAGACCTGATCCAATGAAGAACGGCGATGAGGAGGCTCCAGAAGGGGCCCTCCTGCCTCTCCTTCCTCTCACAGAAATCATTCTTCCACTCCTTTCTGTTCTTGCCTTGACTATTTTGTCACCCCCAGCTGTTTATCTACAGAACTTTTCTTCCCCATCATCTTTGGGGTCTGTCTCCTTGTCCTTCAGATAGCAGCTTAAATGTCACCTCCTCTAAGAAGCCTTCCCTGACCTCCCAGGTTAAAGTGGCCACCTAGTAACTCCATCTTGTCAGCTTCTTTTATTTTAATTCTCTGCATGGAACTAATGACTGAGAGTCTGTCTCAAGGGTATTGTCTGTCTTGTTCACCCGGAATAAGTAGCTGGTACATAGTAGGTGCTAAATAAATATTTGTTGAAAACATGGAGTTTGTTTACTGGCCCCAGTACTTACTGATTGTGTGACCTTGGGAAGATTACTTAACCTTGTTGTGCCTTGGTTTCTTATCTTAAAAACAGGGATGATTATAGTGACTAACTTCTGTGATTGTTAAAAGAATTAGACAAGACAATCCTGGGGCGCCTGGGTAGCTCAGTCAGTTAAGCATCTGACATGATCTCATGGCTCGTGAGTTGCAGCCCCGCGTCGGGCTCTGTTCTGAAAGCTCAGAGCCTGGAGCCTACTTCAGATTCAGTGTCTCCCTCTCTCTCTGCTCCAACCCCACTCATGCTCTGTTTCTCTCTCAAAAATAAATAAATGTTAAATTAAAAAAAAAAAAAGATAATCCTTGTGGAGTCCTTAGCAGAGTGCCAGGCACAGAGTGGACACTCAAGAAACATTAGCTAGGGGCACTTGGGTGGCTCAGTCAGTTGGGCTTCCAATTTCAGCTCAGGTCATGATCTCACAGTCCATGAGTTTGAGCCCCGTGTCGGGCTCTGTCCTGACAGCTCAGAGCCTGGAGCCGGTTTCAGATTCTGTGTCTCCCTCTCTCTCTTCCCTCCCCCACTCACACTCTGTCTCTCTCAAAAATAAATAAACATTTTAAAAAATTTAAAAAAAAAAGAAAGAAAGAAACATTAGCTATTATCACTATCAGCATGTTAACCAATAGCTCTCTGGTCACCTCCCAGTATTAACTAGCTTCCCAGCTTAGCCAAGCCCTGAAAGAATGCAGAGGAGTCGTGGCCACAGAGAAGGACAGACGTAGGGACGCACTGTAGGAAAGTATGCCAGGGGAAGAAATGTCACAGAAGAGCTCGTGGAATCAGGCCAAGAAAGTAACACCTTCTATTTCCCAAATAAGAACTACTCCTTTCAGAAGGGCTCTTTCCTTCCCCCTCCTCTTCTCCTCCTGTCCCTGCCAACTCCACAGAACTGAGCCTGGCCTTACACTTGTTACCAAGCAGCCGGGGCCAGAGGTCAAAGTGATGCTCTATAGACAGGGCAGCTACAGCCCAGGCTGTTTCATCACCTTGCCTGAGGCTAAGGGACAAGTGATCATCCCCTCCGAGCTGTGCCACCTAAAAGTAAGGCAAGCAAAAACATCTGATAAGCAACATTAATGTCAGATATGACATTAAGAGGAGAAAGGTGAGTCTCCTTTGGTTGTGAGCACAGTTCAGTATGAGCTCAAGCCTATGACACCATCAACATTCCATGCACTGGAGAAACAAAGCCACTGTGCACTGGGATTTGGCATTTCCTGGGTTAATCTGTCTACCCAAAGGGAATGGAAACGCTGATTTTCACAAGGAAAAGGGGCTGTGTACTCCTGGTCTGGACCAGAGATTATCTGTATCATACTCTCTCCCCACCACACCCCACCTCTTAGCACTGCAAGCACCTCACCTTCCCAAACTCAGTCGCTTTGAACCTGCCATCAAGACCCAGCTGATGCTGTCGGGCTATGATCCACAGACACTGCCTGGTATTTCAATGAACAGCATGGGTCATTCCCACAGCCTGGGACCCAGCACCTTTATTAGTGCCAAGTCAAATGCTATGCCTAGGAATAAGATAATTTCCCCAGATCATTCTGATTTCCCCAAAGTGATTCTTACTTTGTTTACATTGTGGTGTTGTGTCTCTCACCATGGAGAAGATAAACCCTCATCCGGACAAACATCCATCTACCTGCCAACAGAGGACAGTAGAGAAGGCTGAGGCTTCAGAAAGTTCTTGCAGCTCAGCCAGAATAGCCAGTCAAAGACCATCATCCCCTCTGCCTTCTAGATATTCCTCAAGATATTCCTGCTCAAGAAGGAAAAGACACAGAGGTCTGTCAGGTCTTATTCTGGTTTCCTCATAAGCCTGAGACCAGGATTTGGGTACAAGTGTTTATTTGGAGGTGGCCAGACTCATGGTGGCAAAGCTGAAAACTGAGACAGTGAAGGGAGGCAAGCCAGTGAAGAGGCATCAATGACAAACTTCCAGCTGCAGATAGATGGGGCTTTGTCCCATTGAGATCTCTTAGGAACCGTGAAGAACCCACCTCATAACTGATCGCTGTGGGGGAAGGAAACTAGAGGACTTATCCACCAACTTCTGTCCCTTATTGGCTGAAGGCTGTTCCTTGGGTGTTAACTCCCCAGCACTGTGCCCAGGAAGCACTGCCAGAGAATGTTCTCAGGCAGAGAGCTCAGGAAGACACTGGGCCCATACAAGATCTATCTGTGGGCGATGTTCAGGGCAGGCTAAAGGAATTTGAGCCGGGCTGGACAAATCCTGCTACATTAGGCTTTCTAACGACCAGTAATGAGCTTCTTAAAAACAGTGCCCCATGGATAGAGGCATTTTAGAACATCTATTTCAGATTTGTCTTAACTTCCTAGAAATCCTTTCAATAACCCTTAAACAGACACGGTTATATAAATCAGCCTATGATTTCTTTGAAAGAAAGATTCATGGGCAAGCAAAGCCTCCTCCACTAGTGGCCTGAGTTCTGTCCCTCTGGAATTGCAGTAAGAGCCCACAGAGTTCTGAGTAGACACTTTGCTTTGGACGCTTTGGGAGGAGGTCAGATATCACCAGTTTTCCATGGAAACCAAGCAGGAAAAGAGAGTAGCCTGTTTTGCAAAGGTTTGAAGTTCAGATTAAAATCGTAGTAGGGAGGCACACACCCCTTCCCTAAGTACAGGGTAAAGTGAGATCAGGAACTGGTGAAATAAACTGGATCTTAATGAGAAAAAATAATCTCTTCCCAAGTACTGCTCCACCCACCCCTCTGGACATGCCTACTCTCACAAGCCCTGGGCAGGAACACCCTACTTTGAACAACAGAACCATATCAGGGATCATTTTCCTGGAATTCAGCCATGGAAAAATTCACCCAACTACCATTTGATACTTTTGTTGTCCTTGGAGCTCCCATCCCCCTTGGCACTCTGTAACCTCTATAGGGTCTTTGGATAATATCCTACTTTAACTAAATACCACACTGAAAACTGCCAACAGAGAAGAATTTTCCACAGGCATTGTTGCCTCTGTTACCTTCTCAAAAGGGGCAGGTGATTCCGCATGGAAGTTTCCAAAAAAGAAGGGAAAGTCTCCTTACTCCTGGGGTGCAGTCCAAGTTGAGGGTCAACTCTTTATCAAAGAGATGTAAGAATGTCAAGAATTTTTTGACAACTCTAAGTTGCCTAGAATGAAAATTTTTACAATCAGCTTACCCAGGTAATGGTGAGAGGGTCGTAAGATGGATAATTAGGAAGTCAAGAGCCCTATGTTCTGGTTGACACTCTTCTAACTAGTTTTGTGGCCCCAGATCAATCATTTGACTTATACAGACCTGTAAAATAAGGGGGCAATCAAGAGTAACAAAAGAGTCAGCTCCTAGAACAGCGCCCCTGCACCTACAATAGAGACTACACAACAAAAACAATGCCCTCACCCCTAGAACAGTGCCAGGCATGAAACAGGCACTCCATGTTCAGTGGCTCAATGAATGGATGTGGCAAACATGTCATTGCTTCTGATTTCTGTACCACTGGCAGGCACTGCTAATCAACTATGAAAGCTTTTCATACTGAAATTGGATGCAGAATCGAATCAGCATAACTCTCCTGACAGGTACAACCAATCCACTGGTGCTCACATGTGAAATGATATCTATCTGCCATACCTACACAAACTAGGATTCTCCCAATATTCAACTTCTATGGTAAGAGAAATACTAAAAGATAGACTATTTGTCACTCAGAAAAGATAAATATAAACATGACTGAATCTTTCAGTCTAGTCTACATAAGGATCTGGATTTTTATCATCCTGACTAGGACAAGAAATACTTTTGATCAGTGAAGATTCCATAAGACCAGGTCACTTCGAGTCCCTGCAAGTAAAACACATTTCTAGACCCCTATGGAAGTCATTAAATTTCTAATGCCAACCATGTAGAAGAAAACCAGCTCTGAGACACATCCCCACCCCAGCAAGTAGACACCTTTCATCAGTGCTAACTCTAGAAGTGTCCAGTGTCTGGGATCTGGTTCATCATCTGGGGGTTGTGCTTTCCCATCGACTTCACACAGGTGAAATAATATATTACAAGGGGTTCCCCAGGGAAACAGAACCAACAGGACGTTAAATATAAAGAGATATTCATTGTATGGAACTGGCTCATGTGATTATAGAGGCTGAGAAGTCCTATGATCTGCCATCTGCAAGCTGGAAACCCAGCAGAGCCAGCCATGCAGTTCAACAGCCTGAGATCTCTCCAGTCTTGGTAGTAGCAGCAGCAGCAGTAGTAGATGGTGCAGATTCCAGTCAGACCCTGAAGACCTGAGAACCAGGAGCTCCACAGCAAGAAAAGACTGCCAGCTAGACAGGCAGTGTTGGTTCATCCTTCTTCCACCTTTGTATTCAATGTAAGCCCTCCATGGGCTGGATGAGGCCCACCCAATATACTGGGGAGGGTGGTCCGCTTTACTCAGTCTATTGATTCAGATGCTAACCTCTGCCAGAAACACCCTCACAGACACATCCAGAAATAATGTTTACTCAGATATCTGAGCATCTTGTGACCTAGTCAAGTTGACATATAAAATTAACCATCACAAAATATCAAGGACACCAATGGAAAGAAAGAAAGAAAGAAAGAAAGAAAGAAAGAAAGAAAGAAAGAAAGAAAGAAAGAAAAAGAAAGAAGGAAAGGGGAAGGGGAAGGGGAAGGGGAAGGGAAAGGGAAAGGGAAAGGGAAAGGGAAAGGGAAAGGGAAAGGGAAAGGAAGGGAAGGCAAAGGCAAAGGCAAAGGCAAAGGCAAAGGCAAAGGCAAAGGGAAAGGAAGGCACAGAAAGACAACAGAGAGTGAAATAGGAAGAGTGGGTTTCCAGTACAGAAACCTTCAACGATTTTACCACCACTGCCTGAGCTGCCTGGAAATATACTTCATAGCACTAATCTATGATCCCCTTTGGGAAGTCTAAAAGACTGTCTCAACATACAAAGATTAAAGCTTACCAAATGGCTTTGAGCATATCATCAAAAGAACCCTTAGGGTGTGAAGTTACTTATCTTCCCGTTTGAGTACAGCGCTGCTGACCTTCTTAGGGGCAGTTGAAGAGTCCTGTCTACCCTGACTGTCCCATGCTAAATTAACTCTCTGCTTTTTTGAAAAACGTAAACAAATGAAGTGGATCACTTTCCACTACATATGCAAAGCACTGAGGCACACATTTTCCCTCTGGCCAAAAAAAAGCCAGTTTTCAATGTGTTCATCTACTGTTCATTGTCTCTTAAGGTATGAACCTAGGGGAATAAATTTTCTAGAAATCTCTGGGTATGAAAAGAAATGGATAAGGTTTGAATTCTTAGTAAGTAGCTTTAGTTGTTGGAAGGGGTTACTTTATTGTCCCCAGTAATTACCATGAGACTTTGTTACTCATGTTGGCTTCAATTAAAATCCCCAGGGCAGTGAATTAGTAAATTAGTGGATTTAACAAGAGCCTAGGGATCTAAGAAGCAGAGAAGTTGCTAAGGCAGAAAGGGCAGAGGGCCTTCAGTTAATGGCTCCCCCATGGCTGAAAGTCCACGCCTTCAAGAACTGTCCCACTTGGGGAACACAGACCAAATGCATTGCTTGGTTCCCTATCAGCCTAACATAGTACCATGCTTTCTTGAATAATATGTTTCCTCTAGAAAGGAAACACAGCAGACAAAATGCTAACATGCCTAATCTGCAAGCAAAGGTACTCTTAACAAAAGGACACTCTTGGTCAGCACAACTTTGACCACAGAATTGTTCTTATCTCTGGCAAACAAAGTATGCTGCCCACCGAAGATTTTGCTCCCCTCCATAGTACACAGTTGTTCTTGAGCAGTAGCAGCCCAGCCAGGGCTTACTCAGTGATCTAAAAATCAAAGAACTTGGGGTAAAGGCAAGGGTCCTCAATAATGCCTACCTAGTTCCAGAAATTGTTCCTCAGGCAAAAGGGGGCTCATCAAGGAATGTGAGTGGAATGGATATGGTTGAAAAGCAAACATGCTTTCTCTATTTGTCTTTCTCCCATTTCCTGGCTGGGTATTGATAGCAGGGAAATGCTGGGAGCCATGCATCGAGAAGACAGCAAAGCTTCTGTCAGCCTGGATCCATGAATGCCTGTGGCAGGTAGAGTCATCCTACTTTCAGCCAACCAGAAGAAAGTCCTAAGAAATGGCTTGTTTGTATTAAATCGCCCGAGTCTGCTACAGCAGCTAGGTTGCTCTAACTAACCCACTGTCCCTCATTAGAAGAGCATGAGCCCAGCCATTACTCTCATGGCAAAAAATAGCATACTCCAGCACCAACACGTAGCATCCCGCAAACTCTAAACAGCCCCAGAATTCAAGTTTATTTCCATTAATCACCTTCATCAATATTGCTTTGCTTCCAAGAATATATTATATCAGTAACCTGCTATCCAATAGGGGATGGGCCATCCCCTGGAGGAGTGGGGGTTTCATTAGTTTGGGTTTGCACAGCTTCTGTTTGTAAGGCTGCCAACTTGCCAGATACCTTTGCCTTTTCCCTTCAACGTGCACCCTGTAATACTGAGACGTTAGTTGTGTGACTCTGACCTTGTCGAATATGCATGCACTCAATTCCATCAGGCTACCAGTGCTAGTGTATGAGGCTTTCTGAGTGGTCCGGATGTGCTGACTCCAAAACAACTTCACATACGGTCAAAAAAATACACCTACCAGACAGACTTAATCTGGACTCTTCACCACTCCTACCCCCACTCTCCAGTAAGTTCCCATGCAGATTCCTAACCCTACCTTCAAGCTCACAGTGTTGTGCCTTACATGATGAGTCCTCCTGGGGCAGGAGGCACCACAGAGGTGTCATGCTGTGAAATTTCATGGGAGGAAACCCCTTCGTTCCCGGGCAGTCACGTGGAGAAGCTGCCTGGAAGCTGTGCTGAGCCGTGATGGTGGAAATGCCCTGTAAAGGCAGTGATACGTCGGAGCCCATCCCCCCCACCAACTTGAGCACACTGATGAGGTGCCTCTCCTCCCAGTTCCACATTCAGTGATAGCACCTTGGTAGCTTGAAGTCAGCCCCGGAGAAAGTATTTACACCATGGAAACTGACACGTGCTACAAATCAGTACTTCTGTATGTCCCAAAGAACTGACAGCTAACATTTACCAGCATCCACCTGCATGAAGGGGAGATGCTGGTGAACCACCCAGCAAACGGGAATCCATGGAATGAGTTCTGTCTGCCCGCCTCTTTCCTTCTCAGGAAAGACAAGGACAGCATCTATCTCCAGAGCAGTGAAGAGACCCTGTTGGGAATGCTCACTGATATTGACAGGACTTTTGTTCTGAATTTGATGAGAAAAGAGACTGAGGGACAGTGTTTTCCAGGGCACATAATGCACACAACAATGCCGAACCCACCACAGACAAATGGGCTTCAAGAGGCAGATTCATCATTTTGGATGTGACAAAATGGACCCTACCTCAGTAATCAGATTCTAATTACTTGCTCTGCCACTCACCTGGGCACTTCGCAGGTCTTCTGAGGTAGGAGAAAAGAAAAAGGACTAAGCTCATTGTCAGGCTGTCAAGCCCGGTGCTGGCATTTTTCATGGGTTAATGCAGTTGACCTTCACACAGCCCTATGTCTTAGGTGTTAGCATACCCACTTTCAAAGAAGGGAAATGAGGCTACCAGAGGTCAGAACAGTATCCTGCCTAAGGTTATACAGTGGTAAGGAGTCAGACACTGATCTGGGTGTGTCTGACTCCAAAATCCACACCATTTGTATCACACTGCACTGCTAATAAGTCTTGTTTTATTTATCTGTGGACATGCAATAAAAGGAACAGCCACCCCTGCCTCATGAGAAATTAATGACAAATCTGTATTTTTTTATACAGCAGCTTTGTTGAGATAAAATTCCCATGCCGCTTTTAAAGTGTACAATTTGTGGGTTTTAGTACATTCACAAAGTTGTACAACTATAACCACTATCTAATTCCAGAACATTTTTATCACCCTAAAAGAGAAATCCCACACCCATTAACACTCACTCCCTGTTCTCTCCTCCCTGCAGCCCCTGGCGACCACTAATCTACTTTCTGTCTCTGTGGACCTGCCTACCCTGGACATTTCACATAAATGGAATCATGCACTGTGTGGCCTTTTGTGTCTGGCTTCTTTCACTTGGCATAATTTTGGCAGATCTGCATTAAAGTTCACGGAGTCCAACAGATGAAATCCACTAAGTTGAAAGGCAAACATATGCAGTTTTTATTTAAATACCACTACGCAATAGAAGCAAGGCAAAGAACATGAAGTAGTAGCTTCAATGTGTTCTTGTATTCAATTCTACTATACTTATTGAGTGCCTATTATATGCCAGATACAAAACAAACAAAATCCCTGCCCTCACAGAGCTTACATTATGGTGGAAAGAAACATACCAAATAATGATGATGATGATGATGATATCATACTAGAGTATCTTAATTAACATGTGAGCAGCTTTGGGGGATCATGGATGCTGGAGGAGGCCTCTGAGTAGTCTCCAGAATACATTTCTACACTTGTACATGTCTCTCTCTGTCTCTCTGTCTCTCTCTCTCTCTTTCTCTCTCTCTCTCTCACTAAATGCCTCCTCGTGCCCCAGGTGCTGTCCTAATGGGTTTCTGGACGGCTAAGAGCAGTGGTAACCCTGGATCCCCATGAGATTGCCCACCTCAGATTATTGGGCATCTTTTCCGCCATGGGTAACAGAGACCAGCAGACAACTCTCACTCATTCTGTGATAGGTTCACCTCCCCCAGGCCAGGCTCCCTTCCTCTCTGAATTCCCGAGCTCAGAAGAGGGAAGAAGTTCCTCTTCCCTTTATCTCTTCTTACCAGAGCAGGAGGGAGAGCACCGTCACCCCAGCCAAGGGGGAAAGTGCCCTGCTCCACCCTCTGCACGCCCCCTCACCCTGCCCCTACATTTCATGCATTTATCAAAGACCTGCAGGGCTTCTTGCCAGATATTTCAAGGCGTAATATTTGCCTTGGTCTGAAGCTTCCTGGAGCCTGGTGAGGCTTCCCCCTAGCCTCCACATCCTGCCATGTCACAAATTATTGTCCACTTGAGCTTTCCTGCTGCTGCTGTTGTTGTTTCTAAAACACTAAACTTTTTTTCAATCCTACATTTATTCTTATAAATACAACCAGAAACATTTTCCTCCCAGGTAACTTCACCATCTCAAACATCAACAAGATTTATTAGGCCATAAGAATCCACACCTATGAGTATGGATGGGGCCTATAGAAATCCCAGTTTCTTCCACCAAGAAATACTCTTCTTCTTCCAGCACCAGTGCATACTGCTGCACATATAATTCGTCACATTTTTCAAATAGCTTTTTCTTATTATAAAAATACTAATGCCCTTAGAGAGAAAACAGAAAATACAGAAAGGGAAAGCAAAGTCACCCCCTGTAAGGAAGGAGTCTCTAAGATGGCCCCCCGTGATCTTTCCCCCTGATTGTCATGTCCTTGTGAAACCCCCTCCCCTTGCCTGTGGACTAGAACTAGGGACTGACATCCAATGGAAAAAATGCAGAAAAGTCATGGATATCACTTCTGAGATTAGGTGTGCAAAAAAGAGTTAGCATAGCAAGGTTGAGACTGTTATCCTTAGGAAGGCCTGCTTATAAATGTTGTCCCTTGACTGGTATCTGGGAACTTGGATTTCAGGAGTTTTCCCACCATTCCCTGATAAGAAGGGCTCACTGTGCCTAAACTGTTTGTGCAAATAATATGGCTTATGCTAAGTACCAGCCTCCCCTCTGGGAGTCTGGAATTTTGATACATGCCATGCAGAGGGTGCCTATGCCACCAGCCCTTGCTAAAATCCCTGGGTATTGAGTCATTAATGAGGGTCCCTGGTAGATAATATTTCATACATGTTGTCACAACTCACTGCTGGGGGAATTCAGTTTTCCCTGATGACTCCACTAGGACAGGACTCTTGGAAGCTTGTACCTGGTTTCCTCCAGACTTCATTTCATGCACCTTTTCCCTTTGCTGGTTTCGCTTTGCATCCTTTCACTGTAATAAATCATAGTCTATATGCTAGGACTATAAAGAATACAACTATGTGCTGAGTCCTGTGAGCCCCCCTAGGGAATCATCAAACCTGCTGGTTGGGGTGTGAGGGCGGGGTCTTAGGGACCCTTGACACATTAGGCTACCAAAAGACTATGGCCCCTCTCTCTCTCTCTCTTTCTCTCTCACCTTCCTTCCCTCTCTTGCACATCCTTCTCCAGTTGAGCCTTGAGATGATTAAGGCCCTTCCATCACCTAGAGTGTAGCCTTGTGAGAGACCCTGAACCAGAGGACACCCAATTAAGCTGCATCTAGATTCCTGACCCACAGAAATGGTGAGATAATAAGTATTTGTTGTTTTAAGCTAAATTTTAGGGTCATTTGTTTCAGAGCAATAGAGAACTAATATACCCTTCACCTAAAGATCATTACTGTTTATATTTTAGGGTATATCTTTTCAAGGGTTTTCTATACCCATACATATATTCCAAATATATATATATATATATATATATATATATATATATATATATATATTCTAGTAGAAACTGAATTCCTTTTTTTAAGCACTGCTGGTAAAAAGCAAAGGCATAAGGCAGAAGTACAATATTTCCTTTTATTACTATAAGAAATGTTTCCATTCCAGAATGACAGCTGGTACTTCTTTTTTGAGCCAAATTGTCCCTTTGTTTGGGGGAATAGGGAGAAGAGAGGGAAGGGTCCCTTTCACAGCCTTTTCAGTCACGCAATTGTAAGAGCCCATTCTGAAATGGGAGGCTTCAGACACTAAGTTAAATCACTAAGCATAATAATTTAAATGTTATTATGCTCAATGTGGGTGGAATTAATTGGTACAAATTATGTTTCCTTTTAGGAAAACAGGTTTCCCCTCTCCAGAGTCTCAGAGGGATTGGTGGCAAAAATTCCTGGGAGGGGACATAAGCTTAAGAACACTCTTGAGAGAGGAGTAAAAGTTAGTCCTTGCAAAATGGTGACCAGTAGGAGGACAAGGAGAGACAAAACCAATATAGGACACATGGATACCTGGGTGAGACTGACCCAAGGGTAAGTTTTCTAGAAGCAAACATACTTCTAAGCACTCAGGAAAATTGTACTGAGCATCACAGCTTAGTTTTACCTGTGTTTGGGGTATTATAGGGAACTCATTGTTGTCCACAATTCTGCAAAGCTTTATAAGAAGAAAGGTATCAACCTGGAGAAGATGGCTTCAAGAGAGCAACAGGTGACCTGCAAAGGAGTGAAATCAGACAGAGAGATGAGAGAATGAGCAGGGGAATCTTCTAGAAGAAAGAACAAACCTCTTGCAGTCAAGCTGAATGGGGGCTTCAGCCACAGGATGTGAATATTAAAACCAAGTGTAGCCTCTGGGTACCTGGGTGGCTCAGTCAGTTAAGCATCTGACTTCAGCTCAGATTATCATCTCACAGTTTGTGAGTTTGAGTCCCACATCGGGTGAGCACAAGCCCTACTTCCGGGTGAGCCCCCTTCTCAATCTCTCTCTCTCTTTGTCTCTCATGGGATTCTCTCTCTCTCCCTCTCTCTCTCCACCCTCGCTCACTTGCTCCCTCTCTGTCTCAATTAAAAAAAAAAAAAAGTGTAGCCTCTTGATGCTAGAAGAAGCTGGAAAATCAAAATTACACACATTTTTTATAACAAATTGTAATCAAACTGAACATACTGTTTATAGCCTGCTTAATTCACTTAGAAATATGTTGTATCTTAAAATTTCATCTACAATTCAATTTGTACTGGCCTCTAACTATTTCATCATATGGGAAAACCATAATTTGTTTTACCAATTTCTTGTTATTGTACATGCAGGTCATTTCCAAATTTTTATCACTATTATAAACAATGCTGCAATGAACATACTTGCATTAAATCTTTGTCCAAAACTAGAATGATATCTTTAGAATACATTGCTAAGAATGGAATTGTTAGATCAAAGGATATGCACATTTTATGAGTTTCTGATCCATTTTGCCAAAATGCTTTCCAGAAACATTATACTAATCCAAACTCCTGCCAACAGGAGATGAGGGCATAATTTGCTCCACCACTTAGCCAAAATTGAATATTATTTTTTTATTTTTATATGATACGTATGTATGTTCTTACACTTGCTTGAACCTACTAGAAGAGAGATACGGTTGAAAATTACTTTTTTGTCTGGTTCTTATGTGCAGCCCAAGTATAAACAATAAATGTCATTCTAGACAGCCTTCAGAACTACTGAAGTAGACAGAAAAGAAAGCCATATAACCAGTGGTCACACACTGCTCACCACAGTAGCCATCTGTTAGATGTGTCCAAACGTAAGTTCTATTGACTACAAAAGCTCATTCCTTTTGCATTTAACATTTGCAACTTATTTATACCTAGTTAAAGAAAAGCTTTTCTTTTGCCAAAAAAAAAAAAAAAAAAAAAAAGAAAGAAAGCTAAAAATGGATGAAACATATATAGGTCTTAGAGAACTGGGAAAAAAAGGAAAGAAAACTATTTTCTAGCTAAGGGAAGTGACTATTGCTATTGGCAAGTAGGGAAACACTGTTCATAAAACCAGGTTTTTGTAACTAAGGACCAGAATGGAAAACATTGCATTTCTACTTCATTGTCCCACCTGAGGCTGTGTGCCCTGCCCTTCTGCCATGTTCAGTCACTGTGAAAACTTACCCACTAACAGTTCTGGGGAGAAAGAGAGGGGGGGTCTCGGATTAGAAACAGTGTTCTAACTGCTGGATTTTATCATTTCCTCATTTACTAATGATTTCCAATCTTTGTATAGGAACTGTAGACCATGCTCAAACATAAAATGTTATTAATTTGAGAACTTTTAAATAACAAGTCAGTACTGCAAAAATGTATTGAACAAATTTTAAGTGCCTTATTGGAAGAGAGGAGGGGAGATGTGGGTGACCAAGAATGAGGGACAGTCAGTCACTGGCTCCATCCTCAGGGATCTTCCCAGCTAGTGCAGGGTGGAGACATACACATGCACACACAACACACGCACATGCACACACAACACACACACAGAGCCACCACCACCACCTGTCCTAGTGGAGAAGCTGAACAGCGATGTGAACAACCACATGAGTGAGAGTAGAGGAGGGAATAACAGAGTGACTGAGAATAAAGACAGACTCAGGGAGGAGATGGGATTGATGAGAAGGGCTGCAGAAAGAGGAGAGTAAACCACGAGAAGGAGCTCTGACAACAGAGAAGACAGCCAAAGTCAACGAACCAAGTGTGTAAATAGATGCCTGGGGCATAGGCTGCACTGGCCCAGAGGGAAACAGTGGAGACAAGGTTGAATAGAAGGTTGAAGGCTACGCACTATGCAATTCTGACTCTATGACATTCTGGAAAAAGTGAAACTATGGAGACAGTAAAAGAAGCAGTGGTTGCCAGGGGTTGAGAGGAGTGAGGAATGATGAAGTGAAGCACAGAGGATTTTAGGGCAGTGAGATTACTCTGTACCATACGAAAATCAGAGAGACATGCCATTATGCATTTGTCCAAACCCAGGGAGCATATACAACAGAGTGTTAAGGTAAACCATGGGCTCTGGGTGATAATAAGATGGGTCAGTGAAGGTTCATCAGTTGCAACAAATGTACCATTCTGGTGTGGGATGTTGACACGGGGGGAATTTATGCATGTGTAGGGGCAGAGTCTAGAGGAAATCTGTTACCTTTCTCTCAGTTTCGCTATGCATCTAAAACTCCTCTAAAAAAATAAAATCTTGCAAAAAAAAAATAATAATTTAGTGGCTGTAACTAAAGGCCTTGCATGCAATGTTAAGGAAAATGAACCTCTCTGCAGACCACTGTTCCCCAAACCCTTGATCACACACTCCATTCATTGAAAATATCTCTGAGCACACGCCCTAATACACGTATATGCATTTAATTACTTGTAAATTATATACCTGATCTACTACATTAATACATCATACTATATATAATAAATATATATTGTATATAATAAGTATATATTATATATAATAAATATAAATACACATACATATGCACTTATACACATATAAAATGAAATGTGCAGGAAAATATTAACTAAAAGGATGAGATTATAATATCCAAATGTCTTACAAGTTGTGATAGCTTCATACTGGTAGAAACACAACCTCAAAGCACAATGTACACTTACTTCAAAATTGCATGTAAAATTTAAATTTCAAAGAATCTTTCTTGATAACTTTGAATTTGTTTAGCCACTTCTTGCCAGGGCTCCTTAGAGGACTGGTAAGATGATGACCTCATTTTTTGACGTGTTGAGTTGAAGACTCCAGTGGTACATCGGAAATTAGACATGGAAATGTCTAAAAGAAAAGTAATAATATAGATCTAGAGCAGTGTACCAGGCTGAATAGTGTCCTCTCCCAATTCATGTTCACCTAGTACCTTGGTATGTGACCTTATTTGGAAATACAGTCTTTGAAGATATATTTATCAAGTTAAGGTAAAGTCATACCAGGTTAAGGTAGGCCCTAATCCAATATCTGGTATCCTTACAAAAAGAGAGAAATTTGGACACAGACACAAAGAGGAGGAGACCGTGTGAAGACAGAGGAGTCATGCAGGTACAAACCAAGAAACACCAAGGATTGCTAGCAAGCACCAAAAGCCAGAAGAGGCAAGGAAGGATTTCTCCCCTAGAGCCTTCAAAGAAAGCATGAGCCTGCTGACATTTGATTTCAGACTTCTGGCCCCCAGAACTACTAACAAATAAGTTTCTGTGGCTCTAAGCTGCCCAGTCGGTGGTAGTCTGTCACAAGAGTCCTACAAAACTAATATAAGCAAATTTCTCAGGAGGGATCATTGTAAGAGCTGTAGTTGGGAGGAGGTGTGCAGTCATCCTTCTAGAAGACTCAGAGAGGAGAGGAAAGAACTAAACCAGAACAAGGACAAAGAGAAGGGGAGAAGCAAGCTGAGAAGCCAGAGTGGAACACTGGATGGGAGCTCAGGAAACTGGAAGGATCTTTCAGTTCAAAGAGAATGTGTGCAGAATGGAGGGAGATGGCTGGGTTGGAGGCAGGATGGAGGGCAGTGTCATGAAGTCAAAGCAGGAGAATTCTGAAGAGGGTTGGGGTAGTCAGTGGAGACAGATGCCCCCAAAATATTGAACAAGATGCATAATGAGAGAAATGCTTACAAGACAGGTGATCAATGAACATCTTTAACCCCAAGAATCCAAAGAAAAGAAACTTGGTATACCAAAAGGTCATGACCCCACCAACATCAGTTAGAAAGTTACTAAGTCCAAAATACATTAAGTGAAAACATTAAGTTCCAAGACAATATAGAGAAAATCAGACAGAACATACACCAAACTATTAAAATGGTGTCCCCTGGAGACTTCCACATCCTGTCTCACATATTCTGAAGTGTGTGTATCTTTTTTTACAATAAGAACTTAATAATTTTAAGCAGAAAAAAAGACTAAAAAAGGAACAGGATACAAACCAGCACGGGCAGTATCTCATCTTCATAAGATAACATACCTTTATGTGGGTAGATGGACAAAAAAGTGATCTTAAATGATGCCAAATACTACAAAGTGTTTGATCCAGAAATTTCTCACCTCCTTTTTTCTGTAAATTTTATCCTTTTCTCTTTTATTTTATTCTCTTAAATAGACAAATATGATCTTCTCTAAAAACAAGGTCACTGACATTGAAGTGTAAGAATAAAGGCCTGCTCTCTGGGTACTTTTCTTCTCCACTCGGGCCAACAGCACAAATGGACAAACAAGTACTAAGTCAATTAAGCATCTGACTCTTGATTTCAGTGCAGGTCATAATTTCATAATCGTCTCTCTCAAAAATAAAAATAATATATACATAATATATACATTGTTTATTTATAGTAATTTATTATATTTATTTATTAATCTATTATTAATTATTATTATTAATTTATTCCAAAGGACCCAACCAAGGCAAAAATAGATCCATGCACACAAGCACATTCTGGGTATTGCCACTCTAGCAAAGGTCATCCTAAAATCATATGGCATCTAACTGTATAGGGTAGGCAAAAAAATATATATATCCTGGCTCTCATCCTCTCACTCGTGATTCTACTCCACTTCTTCTCTCCCTATAGTGCTTTGAAGTATTTCTCTCCAATCCCCTCTTGGAACATGAGCTAATTCTGTACCAACAATTACATTTTCTGCAGTTGGTTTAATTTTTTCCTTACTGACAAATCTTATGCACATACAAGCACAAATACCTCTGTTTCTTCAACCACAGTCAATTCTTTTTATTACATCCAATTTTCTTCCCAAAGAAAACTCTGCTTAACTAGACATAGTAGCTACATTTTTATGACTTTGGGACCTATTTTCATAAGATATCATATGAATGTTTCTCAAAGTATTTTGCCTCCCTAAGAGGAGGCTTACACACCAGGTGGACAAGCTTGAGGAAGTGTTTGGAAGGAGATGGCTGGTTAGGAGGTGATGCAGGACAGCAAACAGGGTCCCCTACAGTACCAGTTCAGGGTGGGGCTTCACCTCGTCTTTGTTATCAAAAAGTATATGGTTAAATGCTAAAATAGGTATCTTTTTTTCTAACATGCTTTTCTGGGGGGAAAAACACAAAAACAAACAAAAAACAAAAACAAAAAAACCTTGCACCACCTCCCCCCTTAGAAGGGAAAAATATCATCTCTTGTGATAGTCTTACCAAAATTAATAACCTGAATTTAATCATGAGGAGACACCAGACAAACCCAAACGGTTTGGCATTCTACAAAATAACTCTTTTTTTTTTTTTCACTCTTCAAAAGCAGTCATGAAAGACAAAGACAGACTGAGGAACTGTTCTGTGTTCAAGGAGGTTAAGGAAATGCAAGTAAATCTATGGGATCCTGGACTGGATTCTAGTCCAGAAGAAGGACATCTGTGGGATGATTAGAGACATCTAAATGATTTAATTTGAAATTAAATTTGAATTTAATTCTACAGAATTCATCTGTAGTAATAACAGTACCGTAACAACATGAACATCCTGGTTTTGATCATTTGATTATAGTTTTTAAGAGGCTAATATTTGAAGATGCTGAGTGAAGGGTTTAGGGGATCTTTGTACTACTGTTTCACTTCTTTTGTAAGTCTGAAATTATATCAAAATAAAAAGGTTTTAAAAAATTAATGATGTAAATATTATTAAGTGAGGGGCTGTCTTTCTTCCCCAATCCCTTTTTCTTCCTCAACATGCCACCTCTTGCTCACTGTCCCCTGGCTGCTCAGGGCCATGATCTGGTCTCCTAAACAGGATTCCCAGGTTTGGAACCATTCTTTCTCATCCTATTGCTCACCAAAAGGAATGCCAGTCCCATTCCTCAGGCACCTGTGAGGATGCTGGGGGCTAATCTGATAAACCAGTCTGTGCTAGAGTGTTAGCAGTCCATCAGGGCTCTCTGCAACCACCTTTTTGAAGTAACTTTGCCTTTCAGGCAAAGGTGAGAACCTCGTGGGAACTTCATGCATTTTGTAGAAACAAGTGATATTTAAGCAATGGGTAGGTGGCACCCTGGTCAAACTACCCGGAAGGCAATAACAACCAGTAATTTTCAAGTATAGCCTGAGACAGGAGTGCTCATATCTGGCTATGAATCAGAATCACCCGGGAAGCTTTTAAAACTTCTGATGCCTACCTCCACACTAGGCTACTGGGTGAGAAGTGCCTTGAGTGGGCTTACAAATCTCCTGAAGACTCTATAATCATCAGCCCGGAGAGAGAGGGCTACAATCCACAGGAGCAGGATGTCCAGGGGATTGATTCCTCAGGACAGAATAGACTCACAGAAAGGAGGCAAGAGAAATGATGAAAGAAAGATCACAGGAAACAGAACATCATGTTCTGTGTGTCCTGTGTGAGCCAGGCCTGTGAGACACAGCCTGTGCTGGTCTCGGTGAAGCCTCACAAAATCTTGGTGGGAGGAGGAGGTGGCAAGTCCTGTGCCCATTTTATAGATGACAAAAGTGAGGACACAGCGGATGTCAGCAACTTGCTTAAGGTCTCTAAGTTAAAGGTTTTTTTTTGTTTTGCAGCTTTTGTTTTTACCTGCCCAGGTAACTTTTTTTTTAATTTTGTTTTATGTTTATTTATTTTTAAGAGCAAGAGAGACAGAGCAGGGGAGGGGCAGAGAGAGAGAGAGAGAGAGAGAGAGACAGACAGACAGACAGACAGAATCTGAAGCAGGCTCCAGGCTCTGAGCTGTCAGCACGGAGCCTGACGCGGGGCTCGAACTCACAGAATGTGAGATCATGACCTGAGCCCATCGGATGCTTAACCGACTGAGCCACCCAAGTGCCCTGCACACACTATTTCTTTATGTGGTTTTTGTTATTGTTGATTCTCATGTGATTTTCAGTATTTTTCATGTTTGTATTTAAAACAACAATAAAATATTTTCTATTTTGGTTGCAAATGCCTTTTCCTTATTCTGGAATTTCTCATCACTTTCCCCCTAAGGACCTCAGGGAACTCAGATCACATTTTACAAAGAAACATTTCTTACTGATTACTTTTGCCCAGAATAGACCACGGGGGTATGAACTTGTTGGACAACATTGGGCCAATCATCCCTGAAAGACAGGCACTGGTGGGAGAGGGGCAGGGGAAGGAGAGGTCCATACTGGGGCTGTGGAGCTAGGGTGAGCACCACAGGAGTGTACAGAGATCTCCCCATTTAATCAAGTCACGAAAATTTGTCACAAATCTTACTTCCTCTTGTTTATTGACTGAGGGCCCCACCCCGTTTGCATAATAGTTAACCTTTTTACCATCAGCCTGTGGGCACGAGGCCCAAAATTTCTTCCACTACAGGTCACAAGGCCCTGTAAAGCATGTTGCCCTGGAATTCTCAAAGCTGGCCCTCACGTTCTTTCCAGAAAGTGCCCTAATAATGATGTGGAGGGAGGTGGTGGGAAAGAATTTCTGCTGGGTTTGGCTTATAAGTAAATTGGGGCCTTGCTGGGGCGGGGGCGGAGAGGGGGATGGGGAGGAAACAGAGTGCCACCTTCAGTCCCAGGCCTGTAGTGTGGTCTGGGAGTCAGAAGATTTCTGAGTTCCTTTTCTCATAAAGCTGCACAAAGCCTTGAGATGAAAACATCCCTTCCTGTCCACGGCTCTGAGCTAAGGGACATTGTCTTAAAACACAGTGGCACAGCCGTCATCCATGAGGCCCTTCCATCACACCCAACCATGTCAGTAGTCATCCCAGCCTCAGGAAAAGCCTGAATAAACAGGTAGACCAAGCCTCATGGTGACAGGAAAGCTTTATAGGTTTTTCATTAGGCTTGTTTAGGTAGGCAGGGGTAAGATAAGTTTTTCTTTCATCTACAATGGAGCTAAACTCTTTCCCTTTATGACGTCATCTCCTTACTCTTGTAACACTACAAATACAAACTAGAGGGGGGTGTCAGTGACGTGGGCCACAAGAGGCCTCCAAAGACGTGATGCAGCTGCCAGTGGTTTTCCCATATGTTCATCAAGCCCCGTCTGGGTTTCATGGTAGAAAAACATTCCTCACGTTTAAAGAATTATCACTTAATCATGTCAGCATATTGAGGTTTTATAAATGTGTAGGGTCAGTTCTGGGCAATTCTAAACTGTCTCGACATGGAAAGTAAGCCAAAACACGTGTTAGCCCTGAAGACTGGCCATCCAGAGGACAGCCTCATAGGAGCACACTCCGTGTAACTGACAGAGGAGAATTCTTAGGCAGATGTGGGCTACAACATCAGTGGGGGTCCTGGTGACATTATAAAACTTAAGACAGGGCTCAAATGGCTCGTGGAGTCAGCAGAAGGGCCAAGGAGAGTTATGGCCTGTCATTCAAAGCCCAGCGGGGCAGCAGTTTGTTATTGCCCTTAGCCACAGGGGGCCCAAGGGCTGAGGTTTTTAAAAATCACATTCACCCAGGCCTTCCATTTTGCACATAATCTTTTTAGCACTTGGCATTTTTAAAACCACGAGGCAGTTTAACATTCCCATGGGCTCTGCTTTCCAGAGAGGGAAACTTAAAAGCTAAAAAGCGCTAGCCACTTTGCTGGGCTTATATCGTAACCTCCAAATTCTAGTTCTATGCCTAGAGTATGGGAAGCTCTGAGTCCTTGGAGAAATCTAAGAAAATGAAAATAAGCCCAGGGCAGGCTTACAGGACAGGAAAGGCAACCTCTGAGAGAGATGCTGAATCACTATGGAAGGAAGCAGAGACCAACTCATTTGGTGGATGTACAAGGGCTACTGATAGGAAGAACAGGTGGCAAGGGCTGTTCAACCAGGCCCAACCAGGTGACTGATGGAGTCAGAAAGTCCTCTAAGAAAGGCAGGGAGGGCGCCTGGGTGGCTCAGTTGGTTAAGCACCCAACTCTTGATTTCAGCTCAGGCTATAATCACACAGTCATGAGATTGAGCCCCAAGCTGCCCTGGTGCTGAAAGGGCAAAACCTACTTGGGATTATCTCTTCTCTCTCTCTCTCTCTCTCTCTCTCTCTCTCTCTCTCTCCCCCCTTCTCTCTCTCTCCCTCTCTCTCTGTGCCTCCCGCATGTTCATCTCTCTCTCTCTCTCTCTCTCAAAATGAATAAATAAACATTTAAAAAAATATAAAGTCAGGGAAACACTTTCTGGAACAGCTAAAACTAGAACCCCAGAGTCCAGAAACTACACATGCTACATTTTCAAGACTCTTATGAGTCCATGGTTAATGACTTTAGCCTATAGTTCTCTGCCTACAAGGGAAAGAAAACAACCTTAAAAAAAATAAAATAAAAAAAAAAAAAGTCATAGCAACAGCCAAAGGGAGAAATAACCCAAATGTTCACCAACAAATGAATGATAAGCAAAATGTAGTATATCCATATAGTGGAATATTATTTGCCACAAAAAGAACTGAAGTGGGGGAGCCTGGGTGGCTCAGTTGGTTAAGCATCCAACACTTGACTTCGGTTCAGGTCATGATCTCATGGTTCTGACAGGGCAGAACTGGCTTGGGATTCTCTCTCTCCCTCTCTCTCCCTCTGTCCCTCCCTGCGTGCATACTCTCTCTCTCAAAAATGAACAAACATTTCAAAATACATTAATTGATTAATTAAAAAGAGGAATGGAGTGATGATACACACTACAATACGAATGAAGCTTGAAAAAAATTACGCTAAGTATAAGAAACCAAACACAAAAGGCTGCATATTGTATGATTCCTTTTATATGAGATATCTAGACTAGGTAAATCCATAGACACCAGATTAGTGGTTTCCAGGGGCTGGGAGGTGGGGGCAGAAGGAAGAATGAGGAGTGACTGCTGGATACAAGGTTAAGGGTTCTGTTCAGGTGATGAAAATGTTTTGGAACTCGAAAGAAGTAATGGTTGTACAATAGTGTCAATGTATAAATGCCACTGAATTGTTCACCATAAAGCGGGTTTCACCTTAATTTCTAACAAAGTCACAGCATCACTCAAATGGATGCTCTTCATACTTGTATGGTGGGTAGAGAGAGGGGTAGTGGGAACAGAAGCAAGTAAAGCATCTGTTGTCCCTTAAATGCATCACAGGGTGGACTGCTGGGAAGAGGGGAGCTCAGGACAAATTTCCCAGACTCTGTAGTCCAGAAGAGGGCCTGGCAATAGCCCATGAAAAGATTTTTAGCAAGTCAACCCTCACTGGGGGAAGGGCTTGAAAAAACATATTTTTGCCAAAGTCCAGACCCTTTCTTGGTGGCCCAGCCAAAGAAGGGGGGGCCTTGTCAGTCACCTAGGACAGTTTTGCTAACTAGAGACCTCATCTGCATAACATTATTGAAGACAGAGGAAGACTGTGCACTGGTTGGAGCACAGCCCCATGGCTTCAGATAAAGCTCAAATTCATGATGTGGGGGGTAGAGCCCTGCATGAAATGGGCCTCTCCCAGCATATAAAAGCACACAGCTCAGTAGAGCCAGCCTCCTCTGACCCATCACACGTCTTCTTTTATTGGGTTAGACATGAGCCACGTGTCATTCTCCCCACAGTCCATGAGCACCCATCAGAAAGCACTAGAGAACAGCTATGTTGACCAAAAAATTATTACAATACCCAAAATAATTCTATCTCAGGGTGCTTTATGGTCTTTTATACTTTTTAATGATTTTTTTAAAGGTTTTAGGTAGAAAATGTCATGCTCGTCTTCTTGGAAGTGTACTTTTCATTGAAAGAAAAAGTTAGAGGGGCACTTGGGTGGCTCAGTCAGTTAAGCAGCCAACTTCAGCTCAGCTCATGATCTCACAGTTCGTGAGTTCCAGCCCCGCATCAAGCTCTGTGCTGACAGCTCAGAGCCTGGAGCCTGCTTTAGATTCTCTGTCTCTCTCTGCCCCTCCCCTGCTCATGCTGTCTCTTTCTCAAAAATGGATGACTAAACATTAAAAAAAATTTTTTTTAAAGAAAGAAAAAGTTGGACTAAATGGATTCAGTTACTTTAAGAATGTTACATAATATTACGTATCTTAAATATTTATAAAATTTGACATAAACATAGTCCCAAAACGTCTAAAATGAGTAACCTGACTTTTTTATGTGTTCTCCATGGCCAAGTCTGGAGGAAAAAATGTTTAAATAATGAATACAAATGTTTGAAAAATCAATTTTATGACTCCAGAAGACTAAATTTCATAAATGATTAGAGTTACTTAACGATCCTCATGAGTATGGAGTTTAGTAACTATACAGTGTTACTGCCGCTTAGATTTCTATCTGAGGGCTTTCCCAGGATTTGTCAGTTGAGTGGCTGTGGTTTTCTACTGCTATTACAACAAGGAAGGAAGTAGATGCATAAATGGACAGATTGATGATGGTAATGACAGTGATGATTTTTTTTTAATTTTTTATGTTTTCTGAAGCTTCTAAGTTTGTCGCCTTTTCTTCTCACTTGCTTTTCTTAAATTATTATTATTATTCTCTAACATTGAAAGGATACAATTTCTCTTTAGACTGAATTACATGCTAAATTCAAACAAGAAAGCACAGTAGCTGAGGTTGTCCTGTTCTGGTCAGCCCAGCCACTTGACCTCACGTGGCAAAATTGGGCTGAATTGTGTCCCCACAACCACCACTACCACCAAAATTCTTATGTTAAAGTCTTAGACCTTAGTATGTCAGAAAGTGACCTTATTTGGGAATAGGGTCATCATAAATATAATTAATTAAGATGAGGCCATGTCAAAGTAAGTGGGCCCCTAATCCACTATGACTAGTGTCCTTATAAAAAGGGGAAATTTGTGGACTTCAAGCTGTATCACAAAGCTGTAATCATCAAGACAGTATGGTACTGGCACAAAAACAGACACTCAGATCAATGGAACAGAATAGAGAACCCAGAAATGGACCCACAAATGTATGCTCAACTAATGTTTGACACAGAAGGAAAGAATATCCAATGGAATAAAGACAGTCTCTTCAGCAAATGGTGCTGGGAGAACTGAACAGTGATATGCATAAAAATGAACCTGGACCACTTTCTTACACCTACACAAAAATAAACTCAAAATGGATGAAAGACCTAAATGTAAGACAGAAAGCCATCAAAATCCTTGAGAAGAAAGCAGGCAAAAACCTCTTTGACCTTGGCCGCAGAAACTTCCTACTCAACACATCTCCAGAGGAAAGGGAAACAAAAGCAAAAATGAACTATTGGGACCTCATCAAAATAAAAAGCTTCTGCACAGTGAAGGAAACAATCAGCAAAACTAAAAGGCAACCAACAGAATGGGAGAAGATATTTGCAAATGACATATCAGATAAAGTGTTAGTATCCAAAATCTATAAAGAACTTATCAAACTCAACACCCAAAATACAAATAATCCAGTGAAGAAATGGGCAAAAGACATGAATAGACATTTCTCCAAAGAAGACATCCAGATGGCCAACTGACACATGAAAAAATGCTCAACATCACTCATCATCAGGGAAATACAAATGAAAACCACAATGAGATACCACCTCACACCTGTCAGAATGGCTAACATTAACAACTCAGGCAACAACAGATGTTGGCAAGGATGCGAAGAAAGAGGATCTCTTTTGCACTGCTGGTGGGAATGCAAACTGGTACAGCCAGTCTGTAAAACAGGATGGAGGTTCCTCAAAAAATTAAAAATAGAACTACCCTGGGGTGCCTGGGTGGCACAGTCGGTTAAACATCCGAGTCTTGATCTCTGCCCAGGTCATGATCTCACAGTTCAAGAGTTCAAGCCCCGCATCAGGCTCTGCACTAATGGTGCAGAGCCTGCTTGGAATTCTGTCTCTCCCTCTCTCTGCCCCTCCCCTGCTTGTGCTCTCTCTCTCTCTCTCTCGAAATAAATAAATAA
Organism: Panthera pardus; assembly: GCF_024362965.1. Lineage (NCBI taxonomy): Eukaryota > Metazoa > Chordata > Mammalia > Carnivora > Felidae > Panthera > Panthera pardus. The sequence goes on along the minus strand of NW_026526810.1, from coordinate 95,178,539 downwards.
ACCTTAAAAAAAAGAACTACCCTACGACCCAGCAATTGCACTACTAGGTATTTATCCAAGGGATACAGGTATGCTGTTTCGAAGGGGCACATGCACCCCAATGTTTATAGCAGCACTATCAACCATAGCCAAAGTATGGAAAGGGCCCAAATGTCCACAAATGAATGAATGGATAAAGAAGCTGTGGTATACATATACAATGGAGTATTACTCAGCAATCAAAAATAATGAAATCTTGCCATCTGCAACTACGTGGATGGAAGTAGGGGGTGTTATGCTAAGCAAAATTAGTCAGAGAAAGACAAATATCATATGACTTCACTCATATGAGGACTTTAAGACACAGAACAGATGAACACACAGGAAGGGAAGCAAAAATAATGTAAAAACAGGGAGGGGGACAAAACAGAAGAGACTCATAAATATGGAGAACAAACTAAGGGTTACTGGAGGGGTTGTGGGAGGGGGGATGGGCTTAATGGGTAAGAGGCATTAAGAAGTCTACTCCTGAAATCATTGTTGCACTATATGCTAACTAACTTGGATGTAAATTTTAAAAAATTAATTAAATTAAATGGTAAAAAAATAAAATAAAATCTGAACAATAAAATAAAATAAAATGAAATAAAATAAAATAATAAAGGGATATTTGGACAAAGACAGGCACACAGAGAGAACAGAATTTGAAGATGAAAGCAGAAATCAAGATGATGCTCCTACAAGCTGAGGAATGCCTAAGATTGCTAACAAACTACCAGAAACAACGAGAAAGATGTGGAACAGACTCTTCCTCACAGATCTCAGAAGGTGCCAACCTTACCAACACCTTGATCTCAGACTTCTGGCCTCCAGAATTGCAAGGCAATAAATTTCTATCATTTAAACCACCTAGTTTGTGATACCATTCATAATAGCTCTAGAAAGTTATTACAACTGACCACCAGACAGTCATTCCTCTCTTCTTTCTTAGCACATTGAGTCGTGATAGCATTCATGCAGCTACAGGCTCAGGAATGGGAGCCCCCCTCTAGACGCAGGAAAGAGGCCATGATAGGTCTAAACCAAAATGGTAACCCTCTAGGCACTGGCTAGTGATCAGCCTGAGGAGAGCACATGATTTGGTTCTAGTCAAAGAGAGGTAAGGTAAATCTTTTAGAATCTTCTGAGAAGGCTTTTTATCCTAGATAAAAGACAGAGGGAGAAAGGAGAAAAAGAAAGGGAGAAAGGGAAGAGAGAAGGGCAGGATGGGGAAAGAGGGGGAGAAAGAGAAAAGGTGAGAGAGAATGAGGAAAAGGAGACAGACAAGGGGAAGGGGGAAACAGGGAGGGGGTGGGGAGAAAAATACCCCTTCCTTCCCTCTTGGAGCCTGTTGTGTGGAATAAACCTCAGAATTGCGATGACCATCTTGTGATCTCAACAAAAAAAGCCAAAAGAATGAAAGAATCACCAACCCAGAGGACTGATCTTCTGAATAAACTCTGAAACTGCAGACCACCAACTCCTTGTTAAGAATAAGTTCTCCTTGGGGCGGCGGGGTGGCTCAGTCAGTGAAGTGCCCAACTTCAGCTCAGGTCATGATCTCACGGTTCGGTTCATGGGTTTGAGCCCCGTGTAGGGCTCTGTGCTGACAGCTCAAAGCCTGGAGCCTGCTTCAGATTCTGTGTCTCTCTCTCTCTCTGTGCCCCTCCCCAATTCACACTCTGTCTCTGTCTCTCAAAAATGAATAAACGTTAACAAATGAAAATTTTTTAAAAAAAGAGTAAGTTCTTCATTTTCAGCCACTCTTAGCCTAGTTGACTGGTGATTTGCACACTAAGGCAGACTACCCAATATGCCTTGACATCATGGATTACACAGTCTTTGAAAGGACATCCCATGCCTTCTCTTCAGGCTGTGCACACTGAGTGTCCTAAAGCAAGAGAATCGGGACTGGGAAAACTAGAGAGAATTCTCAGTCTCTGTCTGCAGTGGCCAATAGTTTAGATTTTAAAATATATTCTTCAGTGGCTACATTTTTATTGTTTTGCTGCTTCTGCTCCTATTCACTATTGCACACATTTGTGCTATTATAGAAAGTATAACTCTCATTTAATGAGACCAACAAAATCTGCCTGCTATAAAATGCCTTTGTTCCTACCGTGGCAGGGAGGAGGCGAGGAGCATCCCTAGCTTTTGAGTGTGAAGATGACATCGTCCTGCTGAGTCTACTCAGGAGGCTTTTGTGCACAGTTACTTCCTATATCACTTTATCAACACCCCTCTCAGTTGACAGCATCAGCTGTTGCTAAAACCGCCCACTTGATGCATCCCTGGGGTTTTGCTATTTATTTATCTTACGGCCATGGCAGACTGAGGTCCAACTTTCAGGTAAGTGTCAGCACTGGCTTGATCCCTTGGGAAATCTAGTTTGATTCTAGTTTGTGTCCTTGGAATGCCCCTAAAGGAGTTAACAATTCACAGAGGCAAAAACATCCACAATATATACAGCATGTGTTATATAGCCTGAGCTATGCTAAGAAATTTAAATTCATCATCTCATTTACACACCTAAGCCCATATGACTAACATCATTCAATGTCTTGTACAGACACACAGCACGGGTGCCTCGAAAGGTCACCACAACCAAACGAATAAGCACAAGGCACTCTAGCCACCAGTGAATTTGTACCATCCCAAAGTAAGACCAAGGGGTGTGCTCCAATTATGCTGCTCTCAGGTAGCTCCAGAGGAACAGCAAGACTCTGATCTGCAGGGGCACCTGGGTGGCTCAGTCAGTTAAACGTCTGACTCTTGGTTTCAGCTCAGGTCATGATCTCATGGTTTGTGAGTTTGAGCCCAGTGTCAGGCTCTGTGCTGACAGCACAGAGCCTGCTTGGGATTCTCTGTCTCCTTCTCTCTCTGCCCCTTCCCTGTTTGTGCCTTCTCTCTCTCTCTCTCTCTCTCTCTCTCTCTCTCTCTCTCTCTCTCTCTCAAAATAAATAAATAAACATTAAAAAGAAAAGACTCTGATCTGCAGCGAAGTGGACTCTGCAATGATCAGGAAGTGGAAGACCAGGGAGTGGCATCTGGACAGATTGCCTGAGCAACAGCTTGGGAGAAAGGGAGTCATCATCATGAGGGTCCCCAGAGGAGGCCATGGGCATGGATGGAAATGAGAAGGAGCCTAAGCTGGTCTGAAGAAACTTTTTCTCTAAAGCTCTGAATGCCATATCCCCCCGAGCAGTTTCTTTTGCAGTGTGTGAGGTCCAAAGTTAACCTGCCTACAAATCCATTGGGATATTTGTTAAAAATGTGGACTTTTGCAACCTTCCCCTGACCTACCAGATCCTAACTTGAGGCAGGAGCCTGGAGTGACTCTGTTAATAAGCTGTCTTGGTGAACCTCATGCAGGCTAAGTTGACAGCCACTGCCCCCAGACAATGTCCCAAGCACCAAGCCAAACATTTATTCATTCAACATTTACTGTATACCTCCATGTGTTAGGCCCAATGCCGGGAGGTAAGAAAACTACCCTCATTACCATGAGCAATAAGAAAGAGAATCATGAATGTGACTATTTCTAGAATACCCTATATTTCCAAGGTCACCAAAGCATCCATAAAAAACTATTCTACTAATTATGGCTTAATTGACAGAAGAACTGGGAACCTCCTGGGCTCAGATGTGAACACTGAGGAGGTCTGAATAAGTAGCTCTGGAGGGTTATTGTAAGCTTCATTAAAAGATGCCCCTGCTGCAAAGAGTTTTGTCTCTTTTTCTCTCTCCTATAGAAGTGTGAAAACAAAGAAATATCAAGGAAATGCAACTGGGAAAATTAGACTGTTTTAAAAAGTCATTTGCAGAAATGGACAAAAACAAGAGGTATTCTGTGACCAAGTCAACCCCTGTATTCTAAATCCCTACCCACTTAGCTTCTGATTTCTTCTTCAAAAGTAATACCGCAAGGTAAGGACAGAGTCAGCTTCACTATAAATGGTTCTGGTGTCAGCCCTGGATAACACACCCCAGCAAACAAGAAGCATTCAGGCAGGCACGAATGAATCCCATGAGGCAGCCTTCACAGTTGGGAACAAGTCTGACTAATCTAGTAAAAAGAAATATCTAACCCAAAACATATGCATTTAGATATAACTCTATAAAGCCAACGCTAATTAATCCTCCTGCTCATATAAAATGGCAAAGGAATTAACAATATTGCCAAGTCTCAGAAAGTCTTTTAATTGCACTGCAATTCCTTCCAAACAGCAGGCATCGGCACCATATGTGGCCGCAACTCTACACCAGCACGGATTTGCCCTTCACACAAAGAACTTGGCACTCAGCCTCACAACGTTGTTTTGTTGAAGCCTGGTACACACCCCTCCACAAACTTCTCAGAAACCAGCAAGGTAAGTCCTGTTTACCTTTGTGAAAGATCAACTACAGAACACTGAAAGTACCCCGAGAACCCTTTGGAGTCCCCAAAAGTTCACCTTCCTGGGAGGTTATTTGTATTTGTTTTTCAAGCTAGGAAAGGAATTGATTTAAATTAAAATTATAGACTATGGGCACCTTCCATTTGGGAAAGGTCATTAAGCATATTCTTGACTTAGAATAAAATAGGTGTTTTTTTTTTTGACCCAAAGCTAAAAATAAAAAGCAAGAGAAAGTAGGGTTCCCTTTAAATACAAATTCTGGGGTAGAATCCCGTGTGTACTGGGTGGATGGTGCTGGTGCAGTCTTCAGCCCGCTGCGACTGAGGGTGAAGAGGGGTCCCAAGGAGCCCCAATCCCTTTCTACCACGCCTACTCAGGCAAAGGGTTTGGGGATCTCACTGGGATGTAAGTTCTGAGGGCATCCTGTTTCCAGCCTATCTTAACCCTGATACTGGATTTTCTGTGTTCCCCAGCTGAGAGCCTCCAGATGGTTCCCAGCTCCCAGAGTCAGGATTATTCTGCTGTAGGCCTAGAAGCCAAACCTTTCTGGGAGGACCCAGATGAAAAAGTTCTGACTCATGATCACATAAGCTCTGTGAAGCTCCGTTAATTGATAGAATAAACAGTTACTGGACACCAACTACATGTAAAGCAGTGCTGTTCTAGGGCTCTGGGAAGCATGAATGAATCAAAGATTCTGTTCTCAGGCAGCTTAAATGTGGGGATAAGAGAGAGGCAGGGGAAAAGGCATATGAATAAATATATTATCACTAGGTTGGGGGCGGTAGGGTAGTGCTATGATACCTGAGCTTTCCAAGTTATTCATGATATTTAGAAGTCTTGTCAACAGTAGCAAGTTTCTGGAATTCTTTCTTGGACCAAAGAACTAGTTAAGAGCCCTTCAAGGCTTCTGGACTCCATGTTCTGCAGTGATGATTCTGTTTGGAAACACACAGGGCTAAAGTTCACAAAACTTGAATGTTCAGGCCACCACCACAGAGTTTATCAAGGGAGGCAGAGAGTAGACTAAACCAAATCCACTGACTAAACTAAATCCCAGACTATTTGATGCAACAAATTAAAGGGGGAAACCACACTAAATCTTTGTCTTGGTCAAAGCCACCATGTACACTTGTGTTCATTTGGTGTGAATGGTGACCCTACAGCTGTATAAGACACAACCTGGCATCTGTACATGCGTCCCCCCAAATAGCCAGCTGGTTCTTATGCCATTATGGATTATGGCCTCCATAAACCAGGCTATGTCGATCTGGATAGCTTCCAGCAGCTTAGGGAAACTTTAATCTAACCAGACAAGAACAGCTATAGGATCATCTCAAACATCCAGACCTGAACTATCCTTAGGGGGATGGAGCTGCACAAGGCCTGCTGGAATTTTCTCAGATCACCTTGAGTTAAATTCTTTGAATGATTCCTTTCTTCTGAGAATTCACCCTTGATCTTCTTAGCTAAAGTAGCTCCCAATTTTTCACTAGTTCATAGCATCCTTCTTTTGTTTTCTTTATAATATCACAATTTCTAAATAATGCAGTTGACTGTTGAGGTTTTTTTCTGTCTCTTCCCTCTATATATCTGTCTTGTTAACTACTATATTCTCAACTAAGAATAGTCCCAGATATGTAATAGGTACTCAGTGAAAATTTTTCTAGTTAATGGATGACTGAGAGGAAAAGACAAAAGATGTATACTATAAGGATCTAATTTTCCTTCATTCAGACATGGACCCAGCAGAAATAGCAAATTAAGAGGATAGTCACACAGTTTACATGGAATGGTTAAATAATTCTTCAAAAGTATATGTAATACATAATATCTAGAACTCTACTGAAGCCTTTTTCTCCCTATCATCTAATTAAAAGGATTGGACTGAACAGCTTCTGAGATCCTTTCAGCTCTAGCATAGCATGACCTATGATGTTCATTTGAGAAACCGGTCCGTTTCCCATCTCTGATCTCTGATCTCTTTAAACCAGAAGCAGGGTTAATATTGTCATCAATTACAGAGAGGAATGGCTTGTTTCTAAGATGACTGAAAACAGGTCAATGTGAGTATGATTTCTGAGAAGCTTCTGTCTCTTAAGCACAACAGGCTCTGACTTACATATACATTATCATTTTCTTATTAATGCCTAAAGGCAAGGTATGCTTCAACATAAGTATGTATCCTTGAAGATGTCTAACTGTAAGTAAGCTCAAAATAGATTGTTACATCATGTTCTCCCATGGACTACAGATACCCCAAAATTCTTTTTTTTAGTTTATTTTTTTAATGTTTGTTTATTTTTGAGACAGAGAGAGAGATACAGAGACAGAGACAGAGCATGAGTAGGGTAAGGGCAGAGAGAGAGGGAGACACAGACTTCAAAGCATGCTCCAGGCTCCATGCTTCAGCACAGAGCCCGACGCAGGGCTTGAACTCACGAACTGCGAGATCATGACCTGAGCCGAAGTTGGATGCTTAACCCACTGAGCCACCCAGGAGCCCCCAAAGTGCTTTTAATCTCCACTTGTTGCCTGAGCATGCTGCTTCTCTCCCCTCAAGTAGTGGACATTTTCTGTTTGGGCCACTCAGTATATATTTCTCCTACCTCTTAGAAGTTTAACGGTTAGTCAAGTATCTACCTCCACCATATGCACTAGGAGAAACTGACTCTATTCCTGGCTCCATTAGTGAATCTTGAATAGCCTGAACCACAGACTGGTTGAGTGTGCTCAGAGTGGCTAGGACACTCCTGATTATGTTGTCCTACAGTTCCAGTGAGAGGATAAGGTATCTTCCCTGGTGAGTTACTTTACCCCTGAAAGCTAGATCTCAGCTATGGATTCTTCTGGTCAAAGCAAAGGCCCAGAGCCTAGTCCTGAAGACCAGGGAGCTCTACCCTTAGATGTTCAGCTTGGCAGTACGGCCACTGATCTAGGCTTAAGATCCATAGGCCAAAATCAGGCAGTAATGATTCCCAGAAGAGAAAAAACAAACAAACAAACAAAATCCCTGTCTTACCACACTCACATAATAATTAACTCAAAATAAATAAAGACTTAACTATAAGACATGATTAAACATAAATCAGTATCAGTATACAGTATCAGTAGACCTGATACTATAAATTCCTTGAAGAAGACATAGGGGGAAAGCTCCTTGCCATTGGTAATGGCAATGATTTTTTTGGATATGACACAAAAAGCATAAGCAACAGAAGTAAAAATTAACAAGTGAGACAAAATTAAACTAAAAAGCTTCTGCACAGCAAAATCAACAATTAACTAAATGAAAAGGTAGTCTATGGAATGGGAAAAAAATATTTGCAGAGGTTAATAGCCAAAATATATAAAAAGCTCATACAACTAAATAACAAAAAAATCTGATTTTAAAAATGGGCGGAATAACTAAATAGACATTTTTCAAAAGAAGACAACCACCAAAGAAGAAGAAGATGATGATGACAATGATGATGACGACAACATCCAAATGACCAATGGGTACACGAAACAATGTTCAACGTCACTCATCATCAGGAAAATGCAAATCAAAACCACAATGAGATATCACCTCACACTGTTATGATGATTCTCATCAAGAAGACAAGAGATAACAAGCATTGGTAAAAATGTAAAGAAAAGGGAACACTCATGCACTGCTGGTGGGAATGTAAATTGGTGTAGCCACTATGGGAAAGAGTATGGAGGTTCCTCAAAAAATGAAACATAGAACTACTATATGATCTGGTTACATATCCAAAGGAAATGAAAACAGAATATAAAAAAGATATCTGTATTCCAATTTTCATTGCAGCAATATTCACAAAAGCAAGATATGGAAACAACAAGTACGCAACAGTGGATGAATGGTTAAAGATGTGGTATATACACATACACAATGGAATATTATTTAGTCAGGATAAAAAGAACATCCTGACATTTGCAACATCATGTATGGAACTTTAGGGCATTATGCTAAGTGAAATAGGTCAGACAGAGAAAGGCCAATGCTGTATCATATCCTCTGTATGTGGAATCTAAAAAACAAAACAAAACAAAACAAAACTGAACTTGTATAAACAGAGGGTCAAATAGTGATTATCAGGGGCTGGGGATTAGGGAAACTGAGGAGATATTTTTTAAGAGTACAAACTTGCAACTAATAGTTAAATAAGTTCTGGAGATTTAATGCACAGTATAGTGATTATAGTCAACCATATTGTATTATAAACTTCAAAACTGCTAAGAGAATAGATCTTAAATGCTCTCACCACAAAAAAAAAAAAAAAAATTGACAATTGTGTGACGTGAAAGAGGTGTTAGCTAACTCTATGGTGGTAATCATACTGCGATATATAAATGTATCAAATCAACACCTTATATGCCTTAAAATTACACAATGTTTTATCAGTTATATTTCAATTAAAAAAAAATGCTAAATTCTACCCCACTCCACCCCTGCCCAAAAAAGCAAAACAAAACTCACAAAGTCAGAAAGACAGGATCAGACAAAGCCAACAAGGCAATGAATTAGCATGTAAAAGGAAAGCAGTAAATCTTTCCTGGCCACACTCCATCTCTACACCACACCTATGCTAGGTGCCCAGCCCTATATACCCATTGCTTTCATTTTTCTTATGCACTGGAAATGCAAAACTCTTCCTCCATTCCTTCAGTTCCTAATGATTCTGGACTCCTTATCAGCTCCTGTCTTTCCCTCATCCCACACAAATAATCCATCAATAAATCCTGTTACCAGGGTGCACGGGTGGCTAAGTGGGTTAAGCATCCAAACTATTGATCTCAGCTCAGGTCACGATCTCACAGTTCATGAGTTTGAGCCCCATGTTGGGCTCTGCGCTGACTATGTGAAGCCTGCTTGGGATTCTCTGTCTCCCTCTCTCGATGCACCCCCCCTCAAAATAAATAAATAAGCATCAAAAAAATCCTATTACCTATATTCTAAATATATGTTCCAAATATAATCATTTCTCATTAACTCACCTCTAACATCCTAGTCCAAGCCACTATCTTGCCTGAACTAATACAATACCTTCCTTTTTTAATGTTATTTTTGAGAGAGAGAGAGACAGAGAGAGAGGGAGCGTGAGCAGGGGAGGGGCGGAGAGAAAGGGAGACAGAGGATCTGAAACAGGCTCCACATCCACCAAGAGCAGGAGCCCAACATGGGACTCAAACTCACGAATGTGGGTTTGAACTCTTGAACTACAAGATCACAACCTGAGCCGAAGTCCAACGCTTAATGAACTGAGCCACCCAGGTGCCCCAATATGATACCTTCTTAAATAGTGTCCTTGATTCCACTCTTAGTACACTTAATTTTCCACATAGTACTCAAGAGTAATTATTTTAAAACTTAGGTCAGACCCTGTTACTTTCTGCTCAAAGTCCGAAAGAAGTCAACATGGAAGTAAAGTGTAACGTCCTCATAACGGCTTCATAAGACTATTTGTCCCCGCCTCATTCTCCCCTCCACTCTTTCTGTTCCAGTCATGCTGGTCTTGTTGCCTGAAGCCTAGAATGTTCTCCCAAATATTTATGTGCTCCCTCACTTCATTTAGATCTGCCCAAACACCACCCCCTCTGAGAGGAGACCCCCAGTCAGTTCATCTAAAAAAGTCATTTCTGAGGCACCTGGGTGGCTCAGTCAGTTGAGGGTCCAACTATGGCTCAGGTCATGATCTCATGGTTCATGAGTTCGAGCCCCACATCTGTTAGCACAGAGCCCACTTCAGATCCTCTGTCCCCCTCTCTCTGCCCCTCCCCCACTTGTGCTCTCCCAAAAATAAATGCTTTTAAAAAAAAAAAAAAAAAGGTAATTTCTTTCCTTTCTACCTTCTCACCTTCTTCATTTTCCTTCAGAGTGCTCATCATTTGTTTGATTGCTGTCTACCTCCTGCCATTAGAATGTAAGTTCTATTTGGACAGAGATCAATGTCAAATTCTACCTTTTCCCAATAATAGCTGAGGTGTTGAAGGGATCAATTTTTAAAAACCAAAACTTTTTAAAATTTTTTTCTTGGGCGCCTGGGTGGCTCAGTCGGTTAAGCGGCCGACTTCGGCTCAGGTCATGATCTCGTGGTCCGTGAGTTCGAGCCCCGCGTCGGGCTCTGTGCTGACAGCTCAGAGCCTGGAGCCTGTTTTGGATTCTGTGTCTCCCTCTCTCTGACCCCCCCCCCCATTCATGCTCTGTCTCAAAAATAAATAAATATTAAAAAAAATTTTTTTTCTTAAATGTTTACTTATCTATTTTGAGAGAGAAATCATGAGCAGGAGGGGAGCAGAGAGAGGGAGACAGAGAGAATCCCAACCAGGCTCTGCGCTGTCAGCATAGAGTCCAACACAGGGCTCGATCTCACAAACCATGAGGTCAAGACCTGAGCCAAAATCAATAGTCTATCACTTAACCAACTGAGCCACCCAGGTGCCCCAAAACCAAAACATTTTTTAAAGTATTGTGTTTTCCCTCCAATAAAATAATTTCTTGAGGAACATTAGCTGCTTGGAATAAAATAATTTTATTTTTTATGTAGGACCCAGGAAAATTCTTCACTAGCAGCAAAGAGTTTTCTTGGAATAGGAAGCATCTCTAAGAAGTTATCTTTTTTCATGTTTTCTTTTTCGGGAGAAAAACAAAACATACTCCTTTAGTGTGCATGGTGGGGCAGGTTGGGGAGTTGCCATACAAGAAACAAGTTATCAGAAAATTCCATCAGAACAAGTCGTATCTATTCAAACAAAACTACTGCTCCAAAAGTTCTATTGCATTTCACATCTTATTTTCTCTGAAGAATTTATGTGGGGCTGGTTTTCCTGTTCCTATTTTTGGTTTCACAGCCTCATTTTTTGTTTCTTTAAAAAAAACTGCATTCGGTCTCCAACCTTGGGACTATTATCTCCATTGTCACACCAGTACTCTGCCTCTTGTATTTTGCTGCTTTTCAAATTGCCTGGGTCCTTTTACTACTTATTAAGGTGAGGTTCTTTTTAAAGCTGGGAACGATGTCACCATCCAACCTCATGAATCTGCTTTCTCAATGTCCTGCACGTGAAGATGTCTGGTAAGAATAAAGGGTGAAGGCTGTCACTAGCACAGGATAAAAGAGCAGGCTTCTGCCCATCCCTGTAGGGAAAAGATCACTAGGCCCCTTCTACCTCCTTCTCACAGCTCAGCTTCTCCCTGGAACTTTCCTAAGCTCCCTTTACAAGCTCTAGGAGAGAAAGTGGACACTGGGGGATCTAGCAGAAACTCCTCTATGGTGTGTGTTAGTTTTTACATTCACTGATAGTCTAATTTTACTGGCCTGTAAATACTCATTAGGCCATAGGTCACCAAGGAGAGAAAACCAATCTCCCATACGGGCATCTTGACTGGGGATCTGTTAAATAGTGTGGAAGCTATAAAATGAGTTACATACTGGTACCCTAATAGGTACCCATTACCATCTCATTCTAAGATAATCTTCCAGGACATGGCCTACTCCACCCCCTTTGAGGTTAAAACCCTAATGACTGAAACAGAAAATACTCATTACCCAACTTGTCCCCCTCTCAACCAAAAACTAGCATTTGGAAACACTGTCTTAGGGCTAAAGAGTCCCAACATAGTCAAGTAGTCCCCAAAGGTTGACTGACTTGCCCAAAGCCATGCCATAGTTTAGGGGCTGAGTCTAGAGTAAAAGCATTAAAGCCCCCTGGCAAAGTGTTCTTTCCTCTGAGCCATATGTCCACTGACTTACTCAAACCCATTACAAGACACAGAGAAATTCATTCACTTAACAACGTTTAAGTGCCTAATATATGCCAGACTCAGTGCTAGCACCTTGGGATATAGTAGTGAACTCAGCAGAGTCACCTTCCAAAACAACCTATTTAACAAGCATTTCAGATGGCAATAAGTGCTATGAAGGAAATAAAACAGGAGTATGTAATATGGAGTGAAGGAGTGGGGCCTCACTATGTGGTGATCAGAGATCTCCCTGTGGAGAAGATGTGAATGACAACAGAACCAGACATGCAGGTATCTGGGGGGCAAAGCATTCCAGGCAGAGGATAGAAAGTGCAAAATCCTCAGGCCGGAAGCAATGTGCATCAGGGGAGTGTAGCACATAAAGGGACGGTTAACGAATTATCAGACAGACAGACGTCAATAATGTCAAGTCTTACAGGCCACTGAAAAACCTTTGTGTATTACTCTGTTCTTCCTTCTACTTGCTCCCATATCTGAAAAGCATGTACATGAGCTTATGGTCAGAATTTATCCCTCAGTGCTCATTAATTAAAAGATAATAGCAATGTACTAGAACACTGTCACCAAGTAATCACTTTCAGCAACAATAGAAATGCATTTATTTTTCCAAACCAAAGCACTTGATCCTCCTGGCAATATTCAAGGGCACTGACTTCACTTGCACTGGGCCCTGTGATTAGTGCAGATTTAATCGGTTTATCTGATGGATATCAGTGCAGAGCTGTGACAGTGCCCCTGCGGACCCCAACACACTGACTGGTACACATAACAGAGCTATTGTGTGGCTGAAACCAATCAACGAGTGGACCAGTTCATCCCAGAGGCACTGAACTGTTGTGAATAACCTGCCTTCTGACTGGCTCAAGTCACAGTGACTGTTTATTAATTTTGCCAATGAATAAAGCTTATCCACACTCATTGGGTCCAATTGGTTGGCCCGGATCCCACAGCACATAACTAATGCCACATTGCATTGGGATATTTCTGTACTGACATGTGGCAGGCAGGGAGAATCTAAATGAGTTCATCACCACCTGGGTTCTGACAAAAAAAAAAAAAAAAAAAATCAAATTAATGCAAAACAATGAATTGGCCAAACAACCAGCTGCCATTTTCCTGCCCTAGCACATTCATCTCTGGAAATTGTGTCCAATTGGTTATGACAAGAAGGTTCCTGAAATATCCCACTGTGTGTAAGAACAAGAAATCTTAACTCCAGCACCTTGGCCACCTTCCATTTTGGCTAATTATATTCTGTATATTAAGAATTTCCTCTACCTTAGACCTTCAGAAACACGACTGGATGGGGTCTCAGTGCCCCCAATCTCATTGCCTCATCCCAGAAGGACCTTTACTTGTGGTCGTGTTCGAGAAGCTTGCACACACACACACACACACACACACACACAATCAGAGCCAAATATGTTTTTCACACATACATGATAATTTTATGCCTACCATTAGAAAGGTACGCGCATATTAAATAAAACAATACTCAACTGAGAGCAATATGTAATTTGGTTCACTATTGGGCATTCATGGCAGAGGTTTATTGGTTTCTGCATCACAAGGGAGCTCATTATGATACAAGCTTCGCCTGGAGTGCATTACAAATAGGGGATTGGCCCCATTTTCTAGGTTTTTGAGAAGGGTAGAGAAAGGGGAGCTGTAATGCTGTAGGAATCAAGGCACCTGGAGTCAAAAGCAAATGGAAGAGACAGAGGTGGTCTAGCCAGCTGCTGTTTTAAAGACCTGAGTGGCTCATTAAAAAAAATTCTTTATATACGTAGTATAAACACATGCGCACACACACACACACACACACACACACACAGATACATTATGCATATGTATACATAATACATATATGTATTCAGCATGAGAAGGCCCCTCCCCAGGACACCCCACATCTCCTCATCCAGCAGATTGACCTTTTGCAGCCTCTTCTGGGTCTTTCTGCCTTTCAGAGTAAAATTTTGACTACCCCCTTCAGTCACATGACTTTGGTGATATTGATTCCACCACCCACACAGTATGATGCCTTTGCCATGGGTCCTGATTTGGAGTTCAGAAGATACGACACCTACATAACTCTAAAGGCTCATTTTAGTCCATTTTATCAGCAAAGACAGATCATCAGCAGCAAGTAAACATGTATGATTCACATTCTTCTTCATGTCCCAACCTACACCACAAGAGATAGCCCAGGTTATTAAAGGTTAATGCTTCTCCTTTAGAATCCAGGTGGCCAGCAAGGTACCATTTAAAACACCTGAGCATTCTTTATCATCATCATGATTCTGCATCCTAGTTGTATAGCAATAGAGTAAAACTGTGCAATGCTTTCATCAAAGTCTTGAAAACATGTTAGTAAAGATCAATCTCATGGCTTGGGGTTGGAATTTTCTTCTTTTCTTTTTCTCTCACATGCTCTCTTTCTAACATCCATTTCATCTAGCTCCCCTGAAATTTTCAGTGTTCCCCCAAAGATAAAACAGGGTTAGGAAACCTGGAAGAGGAGGCTTTCTCCTGTGCAAGAGAGACTTTCCTGGGCAAATGAGAGCCAGGACAGAAATAGGACTCCCTGGGGTCATGACACAAGCCTTGGGAGTCTTAAGGAATAATGTTGGGTATAAAGAGAAATCTATAGGGAAAACTTCTGTAAACAGGAAAAAATCCCCATATATCCTGGCAAGTGAGTGCAATAAATCTGAAATAAAAACAAACTGGCACTAGAAGTTCCGTAAGTGAACAGACATTGAGGGGAAAAGAGCAGACACAGACAGAAGGGGGCCTGTGGCATTTTGAAAGCTGCCTGCAAGGGGGATTCAAAGACAAGGATGAAGAACACCCTGGGGCATGTGACAGATACACACAATGTCCAGGTCAGCACAATATTTTTGTGTGAAATGCAAACTTTCCCAGATTTCAAGAAGCCAAATGGCTCTATTTTACTTGGCTAGGTAAAATAACAGTACAGTGGGTCTTGCGTTCTGTGAATCCCACAGAGCACTCAGGGATAGAAAATGCTAACTACAGTAGGTAATTATCTGTTACGGAACATGGTTAATGATTATGTTCAGAAGATGTTAACAATCACGCTTAGGGAAAAGATTACAAGGGCTTCAAAGGGGTCCCTCCGGGACACGTGACTGTAATGTGGTCTGAGGAGCCTGCTGTAATGCAAATGCTTGTTGTCATGGTGACAGGATAGCACCCGCCTGCTCACCAGCACCATACAAAAGCCCCCTATTTTGGCATGATAAGCTTTTAGTTCAAGATAGACTTCATAAGTAACCAAAAATGGAAAGTAATATCCCATATGATTTTATCTATGCATTGCTCTGAGGACCCAAAGTTCCAAAAGTGAATCTCATCCTAGGAAAGGTTTGGGGTTTGGAACAGAATGGAGGAAACTGAGAAGCCCCTAAGAATCCCCACTACACAGACACACACACAATACACACACAAACACACACACAGAAGATCTCCCAATTTTCTGAAATTTAACAGTTATTGCTTGCAGAATTGTCCTTGCATGAAGATATATCATCACTGGGATTTTTGCTCATTCCTTCTATTTTATTCATAATAAAGGAGATAGCATTTTAAATATTGTGCGATGCCTTAGAGATAAGCGCTCACCCAGAGTGGATGATGATTTATGGGGGTCAAGTAATAAAGAATAGGAATTTCATTTATTTTATTGCCTGTTTACCTCCTAGGGGAAGACACAGCTGGTAAATCATTTGGGTGAGTTAGTAAATTGGGGGTCTTTTGTTTGCTGGGTCCAAAAAGAAATCACAGGATAAAAAAGGATTCAAACGGTGCCTCTTTCACCCAGCCCCTTTCTGAGCAGGATTGATTGCCGGAGCATATCAGGCAGAAAGCGATTAACTCCCCCTTTTAGGAACTCTAGATTAGCAAACAAACAAACTTTGAGCTTCTCTCTGTTGTTCCAGTGCCTTTAAGTCTTCTTACTCTTTAAGTACTTCCTTGTGTCTAACCTAAATACCTTGCTTTCCCATGTTTACCAGTTAAGATAATTATTTCTCTTTTACTCATGTAGATTAACCTGGATTCGAGCACAGATATTTTTAGTACTGTCTCAGTTCAAGAACTGTATTTCTTTGGGATTTCGGTTTGCAAAGGAACCTCAGTGAATGATTATTTCCTCCTCTTTAAAATAGGAATAACACCTTTACCCTAGAACAGCCAGTTGAGAAGACATGGCCATTTCTTTGCTCTTCTATATAAAGCTCATTGAAACTTAGTTTCATCATTTCCTGAGAGGTCAGTTGTCACACAAGGTGACATTATTAATACTTGTGACTAAATAAGTAAGGATAAAAGTGTGTAGTATTTTTTTCAGAACTATTTTGCCCCATAACATTCCATAAACAGCCAATGTCTCCTTGCCCTTCTTCTAATTCTTTTGTGATATGGCCCTCAAGCTAAACCAATAAGGAGAAATGTCGCTCAGTGTATCTCCTACAGATCCTCTGCCAAAGGCACTTTGCCCACGAATGTGTCTGTCTGTGTGTGTGTTTCAATGGGCCATCAAAGTGCCTTTAAAATTTTTAAATTAGTTGCCAACATTTTATAAATGGGAAATTTCAATTAGAAGTCTAGATTTCAGTATCTTCTTCAAAACTGTGAAGATGTAGCAACAATTGCCAATTTGACCACAACTGAGGACGCAGAGTGGCTACCCCCTGTAATGGAGCCTTCACTTTCCATTTTGCCCTAGTCCTCACCAGTCCCTACTACATTCATCCTGCCCCTTAACTCATGTTACTTTGCCCAGACCCTTTTTTACAGCTATTACTTTCCAAATACAACCCTATTTTTCTTTGGTTGTGAAATTTGGGGGCCGCTCATTCTCCAAAGGACACGCCTAGTGTGAACTGAATAATCAGCATTGCCCTGTGCCCCCTCCTCACTGGCTCCTAACAAAGGGACAGATTCCACAAGGGGCTCCAATAAGGAAGATTAGTATAAGGGGCACTTCTCTCTAAAGTTCTTTTTTTTTAATTTTTTTAAATTTATTTATTTATTTTGAGAGAGAGAGAGAGAGAGAGCGAGAACATGCCAATAGGGGAGGGGCAGAGAGAGAGAGAGAGAGAGAGAGAGAGAGAGAATCCCAAGCAGACCCTGGGCTGTCAGTGCAAAGCCTGACATGGGGCTTGATCTCATGACCCTGAAATTGTGACCTAAGCCAAATGCTTAACAGACTGAGCCACCAGGTGCCCCTCTCTGAAGTTCTCTTTAACCCTCTGTCAACCCACAGGCTACATCCTTTTCTGTGGCTAAGAATCTCTATCTCAGCAGCTAAGAAGGGACAAGACCCTTGAGCCAATCAAATCACCTAAGAGCATCCTCCTAGACCTTCCTACCTCTCTTCTTCCTAGCTGGTTGAAGGTCACGTGGCTCATGACCGGAGAGTTCTAGGCCTACAGACCTCTGGAAACTAGAGTTGTGAGAACTGAGTAGAAAACAAACCAAATCATTTAAGAGCATACAGAGGAGAGGAATCCTACTTGTGACCTCCCAGAAACAACCAGCAAGCCCTCAAAAACCACTGGTTAAGCAATAAAAGGTACGTGACAAACAGTAAGCCGTCACAGACAGGACACAAAGAGCCAGGCAAGAAGAGTTTCTGCTTTCTAATATAAGTCCTCAATATTTACTGTCTGCTGTAGCCCAGACTCCATGACAAGCACTTCTTGTGATTAATTTCATTTACTCCTACAGTGGCTTAAAAATGGCTGCAAATTTTTTGCCCTCTTACTCTTGAAACAGAGACGGTCTTATGATTTGTTTCAGAAGTGATGCTGTGTAGCTTCTGGGATCTGTGTGCACTTGGAATGTTCTCCTTTGGAATCCAGCCACCATGCTATGCTGCGAGAACACCAAACCACACCAAGAGGCAATATGGAAGACAACCAAGGTACTTCAGTGACAGCCCCAGAGGAGCTTCCATCCAACAGCCAGCACCAACTGGCAGCCATGTGAGTGACAGAGGAAACTGTCTTGGATGTAACCCAGTCCAGCATACAGATGACTGCAGCCCCAAATGACACCAATGAAGCAAAAGACCTGCCTAGCTGTTGTTTTAAGCTACTAAATTTGGGGGGAGTTTATAGTAGGTAATCAAAGCAACTCCTTTCAAAAATAGTATGGGGGTGTGTGCTATTACTGTCCTATTTCACAGATGGGAAAACTGAGGCACAGAGAGGCAAAGTAACTTACCATATTCATAGGGCAAGTAGAATCAGATTTCAAATGCACATCTGTCTGTCCAAAGCCCATGTTCCTAACCTCCTAACCTCTATCTTATATTATCTCAAAGAGCTCGTGACTCACTGAGGAGCCATAAAAAATAGGATCAGAAGACTCAAGCATATGCACATGTTTTATTGTGAGTCTTGGTAATAACTCAGGAACTGGAGAGTCAGTATTATTCCAGACTAGCCTGGAAAGAAGGAGAGGAAACAGTTTTGCCTGATAAAAACAGAAACATGAAAATAACTCCCTCTGATTCTGATCACACAAAATGTCTCTGCTACTCTCAGGCATGGGTGGACAAATTACAGCCTGGGAAGCCAAATCCCACCCACTGCCTGTGCTGTGGACTAAATGTTTGTGCCCTCCCCAAATTCATATGCTGAAACCCTAATCCCCAATGTGATGGGCCTTTGGGAGGTAACTAGGGTTAAATTAGGTCACAATGATGGGAATCTTATATAAAAGGGAAGACACCAGATCTCTCTCCCTTCACCAGTGAGAACATGAGAGGGTGGGTGTCTGCAGTCAGGAAGAGGACCCTCACCAGGAACTGAATCAACCAATACCTTGATATTGGACTTCTCAGACTGCAGAACTGTGAGAAATAAATTTTTGTTTAAGTCACCTAGTCTATGGTATTTTGTTATAGCAGCCTGAACAAAGGCAGTTTGTTTTTGCAAAAAAGTTTTACTGGGACACAACCACATCCATTTATTTACATATTTCCTATGACTACCTTCCCACTATGTGGCCAATCTGAGTCGTTGGGACAGAGACAGTAGCAACCACAAAGCCTATATATAATGAAGTTTGCCAACCTCTACTCTAAGACAATGGTTACCACCTTAGCATGTATCAGAATCACCTGGAAGTCTCATTAAAACACATACTCTTAGGGAGCCTGGGTGGCTCAGTTAGTCAAGCGTCTGACTCAAGTCATGATCTTGCAGCTTATGGGTTTGAGCCCTGCATCAGGCTCTGTGTTGACAGTGTGCAGCCTGCTTGGGATTCTCTCTCCCTCTCTGCCCCTACCCCACTCGCTCATGTTTGCTCGCTCTCTCTCTCTCTCAAAATAAATAAATAACCTTTTAAAAGAAACACATACTCTTGGGACCTACAGAGTTTCTGATTCAGTAGGTCTGGAATGGAGTCTGACAATTTGTTTTTCTACAAGTTCCCAGGGGTGGCAGACAGCCTCTCAGATGGCATGCAATCCATCTCCACTGAGTGTAAGCTGAACTTATCTATTCACTTCTAAAGCACAGAATATGGCAAAAGTGATGGGATGCCAATTCCAAGTTCAGGTTATATAAAGACGTCCATCTTGGGTGATCTCTCTCTGTTGGACTGCTTACCCTGGGAGAAGCCAGCTGTCATGTTATGAAAATGCCTATGAGGAGGCTCATGTGGAGAAAGACTGAGGCCCAACAACAACCACATGAGTGAGCTGTGAAAGTGGATTTACCCCCAAACTGAGTCAAGCCTTCAGATGAGACCACAGCCTGTGCTGACAGCTTTGCTGCAACCTCATCAGAGATCCTGAGCTTGGGGCTCCCAGCTAAGCCACATCCAGATGCCAGACCCACAGAAACTAGGATAATACATGCTTGCTGTTTTAAGCCACTAAGTTTGGGGGTAATTTGTTAAGCAACAATATACAACTAATACACTAGTTGATGCTGAGGCTTCTGGTCCAAAGACCATACTTTAAAAATCTTGGCTCTAATGGAACCAAGCTTCCATTCTAATGGAAAGCTTCTTCTGTCTTCTGACTTGATCAGGCAGAGAAATGTTGGTCTTTAATACTTCTGAGTTCTAGAATGTTATAGGAGCATCCTTCTAAACTCTTTTCATCATATTGATGGCACAAACAAATTTGACACATTGATCGCAATCACCAAAGAGCCCCATCTATAGGTGGGATGATGAAGGTAAGGTGCTGTGAGTGGGCTGGCCCTCCCTCCTGCTACTATCAGGAGACAAGAGTTCTCAATTAAAAGGCAAGACACTGGCAAGTCATGCTTATGTTGAGAACATAGCAAAAGTCAGTGGGGAGGTGAATACAGTATTCCTTGGAAACCCTCATTGGCTCTCCCTTACTCCACCCTGGTAAGCAGGCTCCAGGGCCTGTCCTGTGCCTCATTTTTCCTCTGGACTGAGCTGGACTGAGTTATTAGTAAAGCCATAGCAAGCTGCCATATGTACATTCCACACTTGTATGAACACTCCACGTACGTATGTACATACATGTTCATATACATTCCACACTCATGTGAACATTCCGCACTCATATGTACATTCCATGTTCATATGAGAATTCCACAAGGGCAGAGAGCTTTGCCTATTTTATGCATGGCTTTATGCAAGCACCTAGACTTGTGACAGGCAAAGAAAAGGCACTCAGGAAATAATTGTTGAATTTAAGTCTTAACAGCCCCCGGGCAGGATCTGAGCCCACCCACAAGCCGGAGTATGCACCTTCCTTCCCTTGCCCTCCTCCTGGCATCATTCTGCTCACCTCTGGGAGTCTGGAAAGATTTGGGGGACACCCCAATTCAACTTAGCCAGGTCCTTCACACTGTGGCGATGGGGGGCTGGCACAAGGGCACCACCCTCAGACCAGCCCATACTCCCCCCATCTTTAAGGAAGAGGACCACCCCTTGTCCGCTGCAAGGAAAGACTCTGCAGGCCTGTGAAGCTCCATGCCTGAGGAGCTCAGATATGAACCAACTTCATTCAAGAGATACCAAGGGGCTAAATAACAACAGTGGGGTTCTTCAATGATGGGGGCCAAAGTATCTGGTGCGAGGAACCAGAAATTACAAAATTTTTTGTGTGCATACAACAACTGGCCTAGGGCCTCATTCTACCAGCTTCAGAGGGAAATAAATCATGTTTGTTTAACAGACACAGTGGAAGAATGTCCTGGCACAATGCCTAACACCCAGTAAGCACTTAAATAAATATTTATTGAATGAATGAGAAAGACCTTAAGCCCAGCAATATCTTTCTTGGCTGCAAATGGGAAAGGTAAAAATCAGATTTGTGAAGCCATATGCCCTCTCTCCTCCCCACAATCCACACACACAAAAGAGCAGGAAGGAAAGCAAAAAAAAAAGGTATCATTAAAGCAGGAGGAAGAAGCTATCTCTGCTGTGTGACTTGGGTCAAAACACTTAACCTCTCTGGACCATAACTGCTTCATTTGTAAGATGGAAAATCTGGGCTTGATGCTGATCCAGTGCTGAGGTCCTATGGCTCAGTCCTTCTCTCAGGCACTGTCCCTCAAACCTAATTACCCAGCTTGCCTGCAAAAGGAGTGTGGCCTGCCCCTATGAGGGAACAAACAATAAGAAAGAGCCATTGTCATTCAAATCATGGAATGACCTTTTCCTCAACTTCAGCATTCGGTGAGGAGCCCAGTTACTCATTTCCTGAGTGGAGCAGCATTCTTCTTCAGAGTCAGTTTTTAGAAGCATTAGGAAGAGTTTGAAGAAAAGGTGCTGCTGAAAATATGCCCTCCTTTTCAGGTTTAATTTTTCATGCTCACTAGTGGGAAACCTGCCTCCCAAGGATAGTGCAAAAAAAGGGGGGGGCAACAAGTTTTTCTCCCTGTAGAACTGTTTCTTGATCTGCTGCTGTGGTAGGAGCAACTGATCTTCAAGAAAGAGGGAGGAGTAGCTTTGCAGGTGAGAGGAAGGGGCAGAGCAGGTCCAGAAAGAGCAGGATCAGAGAGAGCAGGTCCAGAGACAGCAGGCTCACAGACAGCAGATCCAGAGAGAGCAGGTCCAGAAAGAGAAGGCTCAGAGAGAGGAGGCTCTTTTGCCTTCCTGTCCATGTCTTTCCAGTTTTGCAGACAATGTAAGATGTCCTTCTGAAAAAAGCAAAAGGAAGAGGTAGGAAAAGAAGTTTTTAACTGCAAAATTTTATTAAATTATTTTTTGTGAAAATAAAGGACTTATTTTCAGTATCTGTAGTATTGTTGCCCAATACCAAAAGCCTTGTAGCAAAGAGGTCAGACAAATCAAAATGTGTGCCAGGAAATTTCAGGGATACTAATAAATATCACATGATAGAAAGATTCCATGACAACTGAATTTGGGGAACGATTTATTACAGGACTTCTCAGAGGCTTTACTGTACAAATGGGCATTGGGACTTGAAGGAGAGGCTTTTTCCTCTGGAGAGTTGAGTTTTCAGAAGACATTTTAGGAAATACTGACCTAGGAGTGGCAATGTGCCTCTCTTATTTGACAGCAAATCATGAAAATGAAAAAGAATTATCCTCTCTAGTTTGAGAAGGCAAAACAAGATCAAGGCACGTTTAAAAATCACTTCTTTAGGAGAATGGAATTTATAAAATAGTTTCAATACTGCACCTTTGCATGGAAGTTAGAGGACAAAAGATCCAGATTTGACATATTGAAGTACTTGCTGACAATAGCAGCTGCTCCCAAATGAAGAAGTCCATCTTCAGGGAGACTGAATCATCTGTTTCTGGAATAACAATAACAGACACCCCAATGCAGTGTTTGCTATTTGCAGACTCTGTGCTAAATATCATTATTTATATAGGTACAGATATAGATACATAATATATGTATATATGTTATGTGTGTATGTACTTATATTTATATCCATTTTTCCATTTAATCTGTACAACCCTATGTAAGGAGACACTATCATTATTCCCATTGTGTAGAAAAGAAAACTAAGGCTCCAGACTATTACCTAACTCGGCCAAGGCCACATATAGAGCAAAAAGGCCCAGTCAGGATTCAAAAGCAGGCAGGCTGACTGTAGAACCCCATTCCACCATGCCACCAAATGGCCCCAGAAAGTCAGGATAAGAGCTGTGCCTACTAGTTGTGGGATGCTATAGAAGGGGTTCTGGTGTAGAAAAGGTGTGTTCTATGTAACTTACAGGGTCCTGCCACATAGTTATGATTCTAGTTTTCCAACAAGCTATACAGACTACTAACAATAGTATTTATAAAAGCATTGAGTTTAATTTTTAAACATATTAGTGGCTGCTAATACCTGGCATTGTAAAGAATGCAACTGGTAAGAGAAGAGGGAGTAAAAAAACGTCAAAGACGGTATCTGCCCTCAAAAAGCTTAAGGTTGCATAAGAGACAGAATGACAAGTGGGAAGCCATGAGACACCAGAGCCTGCACTGGCTACGTTTCTAACAAGGGGGCTGGGGGCACCCAGAGGACGTGGGTCTGTGCGGGAGACAGGGCCCCCACAGGGCACAGTGTGGCTGCCTATCTGACATGATTTCACGAGGATCCCATGACAGATGTCGTGTTGGTTGCCTACCTTCTGAACTTTCTTCCTGTGTTTGTGGAAATGCTGGTGAGAGGTAGCAAGTGCCAGGTGCTTGGGCATCATGGGACTCCAACTGCCAGCTCCTCAGGCTCATTGCCTAGGGGCTTTCCCTGACTCCCACTTTGCTCACACAGGATGCAGGCCAAGCAGGCAGTGCCAGGGAATGTCCAGTGCACCTCCCACCTTGCCACAGCCCTCAACCAATGACTGCTGAGAGCTGATGGTAAATACCCTGGCTCCTTTGTCCATCAGTGGGATGATTTTGAGGTGCACGGTCTACACTGTCTCCCAGAACTCTCCAACAGGGTTAGCCTAAGCTGCCCACAGGGGTAAGTTGCTTGGTAACACATCCTTTATTGATGCATTTTCTTCCCTGCCTGACTTTCCCACTCACCTGCCAATCCTTCCTTGGACCACCCCCAAACAAACCACTTGCACTTAAACCCTTTTTGGGGGGTTGCTTCTGGGGGAACCCCACCTGGGCTTGGATCCTTGCCCCTGGCTACCAGGACACACAATTTAAGTCTGTCTGACCTAAATGCTTCCATCTGCAATTTTACCCTGAAGCAAGTGAAGAACTGAGAATAGTCTAGGATTCATTCTGAGACCACAGGCAAGGACCTCCTGTGTCCAACAAGGTCGTAGCACAGGTGCTGGCTACAGAACCACTGGGCAGCCTTGGGGGTGGCAGTGACTTCCTCATCAGGGTATTCCAAGGGCATTAACTTCACTGTGATCCACCTGATATGTTACAACAAGCCTCATTTTTGTTTATGTTATCCAGAGCTGTATTTTCCTGTCTGCATTCAAGAAGCCAGCAAAATATAGACCTCCATTCTTTCCCTGTGGTGCCTGGACTGGGAGCAAGAATTTTAGAGTTGGAATTGTATTCCTAGAATTTTAGAATTGGGGGGAGGGGGCATTTGAGGCCATTCAGTACTGTCCTTCTTCACAGATGAGAAAACTGAAGCTCAGCAAGGTTAAGGTACTTACTTAAGGTCCCAGAGGAAGGTAGAAGCAAGAAACAATATTTTTGACCACAGCGGGTGAGAGCCGGGCTCTTTGAAAGCAGGCATCTATATCTGAGGTCCCAGTTGATGCTTGGGCAATTTGGAGAAAGCTATCTAAGTTCCCTAATTTTCTCATCAATATAAAGTGAGAATCAATTGAGATGATCTGCCTAAAGCAGTTAGCACAGCATCCATTAGGATGCTTTCAGCTTTAAATAACTAAGACCAAAATAAAAGTATCATAATAAAACAATAAGGAATTATAGTAAGTTCAGAAATGGGGCTGTTCTAAAGCTGGTTGAGCAGTTTTTTATGTCATCAAGGGTTCATGTTCTCCATCATTCTGCTGTGCCGTCTGCCATGTGTCTCCCTGACGAATGCAACATGGCGGAAGATAACTCCAAGCAACACTACCTCATGCAACAAAAACCAGCAGAAGAGTGGGAAGGCAGATTCTCCCCTAAAAAACTCTTTATATCAAGGAAGAAACCCTTTCCTAGAAGCCCCCTATGTCTCATTGACCAGGTGTGTGCTGTGTTCCCATGTCTAAATGAATCCCTGGCAACAAGAATCCAAGTAGCATGATCTGCTTAGACCTAAGGAACATGCACATCCTGATACTGAGGCAGTCGCCTTCCTGGAACACACCAGGGTTGGGGGTAACTGGATATCAAGGCTCTGCTAGCAAGGAGAGGATAGTGTGGAATGATTGCTGAATCAGGAAACCACAATGTCGACCATAGTTGCCATGTACATAGAAGGTGCTGAATACCGACTATTTTTATTGTGACGCACAGTTCTTTCTGATATACAATTGCAACTCTTCTTTGGTTTAAAGGGTATATGTGCCCAAAAGGGAAAATTATTTAGGAATATACATAACACTCTGTCTTAACAGTCATTTTGTTTGTTTCTGTTTGGTTTGGGTTATTTTTTAAGGCTTTCTAAAAGCAGTTTTCAGTTCATAGCAAAATTGAGAGCAAGGTACAGAGACTTCCCTTATGGCCTCTATCCCCACACAGCCATAGCCTCCCGTATTATCAACATCCCTCACAGAGTGAAACATTTGTTACAACTGATAAGCCTACAGGGACATATCA
Organism: Panthera pardus; assembly: GCF_024362965.1. NCBI lineage: Eukaryota > Metazoa > Chordata > Mammalia > Carnivora > Felidae > Panthera > Panthera pardus. Next base: position 95,152,622 of record NW_026526810.1, on the reverse strand, counting down.
TTGTCACCCAAAGTCCCTAGTTCACATTAGGATTCACTCTTGGTGTTATACCATCTATGAGCTTGGACAAACATATAATGACATGTATCCATCATTACAGTATCACACAGAGTATCTTCACTGCCCTAAAAATCCTGTGTTCTGGTTACTCGTCTCTTCCCTCTACGCCCCAACCCCCTTGCAACCTCTGATCTTTTTCTGTCTCCACAGTTTTGCCTTTCCCAGAATGTCACAGAGTGGGATCATATAGCATGTAGCCTTCTCTGACTGGCTTCTTTCACTAAGTAATATGTTAACAGTCGCTTTTCACTTTCCCACATAGGGAAATTTTGTAAAGGGGAAAAGTAGCTGTGGAGCTAGGGGAATAGAAGGAAGAACAGAGAAAAAAAGGCCTTCGTGGAACTAGAAAGCCACTTCACAGACATTACAACCTTGCCTAGGGCCTGCTTCAAGCTGGGCTTTAAAGAGTGGATTTTACACTTGCACTGTTCTTTGTGAAGTCCAAATTCCCACTTGTAGTAGGAGACTTTCAAGCAAAGAGCATGTCAGAAAACAAGTCCTGTTGGAGCCTTTTCTAATAGCTGTGCCTCTTAGTGCAAATTGCCAGGGCAGGGGCCCCCTTTTGTCTACCCCAAAGCAGCCAACACCACAGATAATCAAGGCAGGAAATGGCACATCCAGACTCCCCAGGTTCTACCATGAATGTGAATCTTAACCCTCACTGAGCAACTTTCATCTTTCAATTCCTTCACCTGGAAAATACAGTGTTACCTTTATGCTCATCTCAGTCCCTGGGCTGACAGGATCTTTGATCTGAGTGTTCCCTGTTCCCTGTGACTCCTAATTCATATTTTCCCCAGAGAGGGAATCTGACAGGCCTTGCTCACTGGACAATCTACCACTGAGGACCTCCCACCAGGTGAGGTATACCCCCCCAAACTGTTAGTGGGATTCAGGGGCTATAGGGCCATGTATTGAGAAATTCAAACAAGTCACTCTGTCTACTGTGTGACAAGATGGCTTACTTACGAAAGGGTACTGAACAAAAGCACTACTCACAAAAAAGTTATCAAGGTAGAGTTAAAAAGTTACAAAGGTGAAGACTTAATCCAACTGCATGTTACCCAAAGGAAGGAAAAACCAAATCATGGGCAAAATCTATTATCCCAAAGCTGAATGAAAGAATCCAGATGCTTAACCACGGCCATTCCCCTTGGTTTTCTCTGGAACAAGCAACCTTGGTTCTGGAGTAAAAAGACTTGGGTACAAACCCTGATTCCTTTACTTGGTAGTTGGGTAGACTTGGCCAGGCAATTTCACTTATCTGAGAATCTATGCCCTCATCTACATGATCCAGGACTATGATGAGAATTCAGTAAGATAATGTCTGTAAGGGGCCCAGCTCTGGCCTGGCATAGAGTAGGTATTAATGAAATAGTCATGAATACTGTTGTCACCATCACTGCTTGGCCACAGTGTACCCAGACCTAACCATGACCATCACCAAGCTAAGCAAGCTATTTCAGTAGGTGAGAGCTGGACCTCACATCCCAGTACCAGCACAGAGGCAGCACTGGACACCGGTTTTTCTAACACAGGGTTTCTCAACCCTGATGCTACTGACATTTTGAACTGGATAATTCTTTGTTGGAGAGGCCTATCCCGTGCCTCGTAGGGTAGTTAACAGCATTCATGGCCTCTACTCACTAGATGCCAGCAGCATCCTCCCCTAATGTGACAACCAAAAAATGTTTCCAGGCATTTCCAAATGTTCCCTGAGGGACAAAATCACTCCTGATTGAGAACCACTGGTCTAGTAAAATGTCCTTAGTGGGTTTCTTAGGCAGGGTCAAAGAATCTATCCAGAGTTTCTGGTTACAAATCATCTGCCCAGGGTTACCTTTTTCTGGCAAACCACTGAAAAACATTCATCTCATGTTTTTATAAGCAATACATTCCAAGGGGAGAGAATTAATAGGGTAAATAATGTGGTGAGGGTATAACTTTCGTACTCATTTACGAGGCTACTCCAATCCCTGCTATTACATCTGTGGCAACTAATTTCTTCCCGATAAAATGGTGGAGTTTTCTAAAAGCTCAGGCACAGATAGGTTCACAAGGACCCCTGGCTCTTGATGAAACATTGTGGCTGGTCAGTAGCTTCCAGGGGGGCCAATGAACATACCCAAGAGCATTCTTTCCAAGGGTATTTATCACTTTTCTAGTTCAACATAACCAAGGAATTGTTCCAATTCTGGGGGCCTGCACCTACAAGGGGTCCTTTAAAAAGGCAGTAATTTAAGCGGGTAAATGAATGAAAGAATAAATGGAATCTCTCCTTTGTGCTGACCCCTGTGACTCAGACTTACTAAGCACACAGGGTCTGCCACAGCCCCCACCTCCCCATTCAAAAACAAACAAAAACATAGCAGGTTGTCATTAAGACACAGTCCTGGTCAGGAATGTGACCAGGTACCACCTGGTAGCTCACTGCTGACTTCTCTGACCACCTTCTCTAGGAATATACTGGCAAAGCCGTGGGAGCCCTGCCATGGCCTAGTGCCTCCAAAATGTGCAGAAACTGCTTCTTTCCAGGTGCAGGGAGCTAAAGTGGCTCCATAGTGAGTTGCGTGGTGACCTCACATCAGCCACATGGGGATAGACACCAGACTGGCCTGAGATCTGTCTGGGACCCAGTGGGAAAAAGACTGGGAGAAAAAAAGTAGATCAGGGAAAGTAGGCCAGAAAGGAAAGGGCATTTATTGAGCACTTACTATGCACCTCACAATGAGACTTTCCTTACAGTGTTACCTTCTTTACTTGGCACCAAACAAGGAAGCTATTAATTATCCCCGGTTTCATCAACAGTAAACTCAAAGAAGTTTGGTCCACTAAGACTAAAGCCAGGCATGTCCCAAAGACCATGCTCTCTGCCACGCCAAAGGCTCCCAGCCCTGGCTGCACAGCTGAATCACCTGACATGGACACCCAGTCAGAATCCTGGCCGTGGAGCCAGGCACGTTACTTTTGGGAAAGCTTCCCAGACGGTTTTACTGTACATTAGTATACACTACCATACACAAGGAACAGAGGAGGGGGTGTGGATAGAAGGATGACACAGCAGGCAGACATCACCTGTGTTAACCACCCCTAGAACTCACTGTGCTTCAGGGGCCCTCCACCCCCACCCCCATCCCCTCCACCGTAGTCAGTGAGGACTAAGAGAGGTCAGGCGATTTTCATGTGTGCCATAAAATGCTTTGGGAAAATAAATCCACAAAACCTGAATACTGGAGGATATATTCCAGCAGAGACTGCTTTCTGCATAATGGGCTTCTTCATACAGTCTGCAGTGCTGTGCCCCTTTACTCCCATACAACAGTGGTTCGCAGGCAAGAGCAATTTTGCCTCCCCGACGGCACTGGACGATGTCAGGAAGCATCTTGCTTTTCATCACGTGGGTCAGATGGGGAGCTGCTACTGGCATTTAGGAGGCCAGTGACTCTGAAACATCCTACGCTGCACAGGATGGCCTCACTACAAAGAAGGATCCAGCCCCAACGACAACAGTGCTGAAGTTAAGACATCCTGCGGCAAAGAAGGAGTAGTCACCATAGGCAGACACATATCACCTGAATATAACCCTCCCCTTCAGATCAGAAGCCTGGCCCTGGCCAAGCATCTTTCGAAGAATCGCAGACTCTGAATAGGAAGAGCCTGCAGAAACAACTGGCCCCATTGAGACCCAGATGGATTTTTATGACAATCAGAATAAAGCTACAATACACAATGTTTACCAAACCACATCATAATGCTTTGCTGGCTTGACTTCCCACCCAGGTAGTACATGTGTAGCAAATTAACTAAAACGATATGCCTTACTGCAAATTTTTATTTGTTGGCTTAACAAATATTTGTTGGGTGCCCAGCATGTTGAGGGCACAGTGCATAATTTCTCTGTTGGAACTGTTACCCACCCTGGGCTAGCCCTCTTTGTGTTCAAGCCCAATATAAGATCCAGGCAAGGTACACAAGCTCAGAACCCAACAAAATCACCCCCAGCTGGGTTTATGGTGGTTTTATTGTTTTCCAGCTCACTGGGTAACTTGGCAACCAGGGACTAGGTATGCAGAGAACTGAAGCAGACGCCTCCAAGAATCAACTCCCTAGGGGCTGCGCAGGGGGCGAGGTTCCACACAACCTGAAGCCCAAGGGCAAGTGCCCAGCATTCCTCCCACGCTGCCCCCAGCCCTGCTCCCAGCTCTCTCCTCCTTTGGGCAAGTTACAGGCAGCAGACTTCCGCCACCCAGCCTCCAAGCGCAGGTTCCTTCCCTCTCCCCTCGAAGCTACACTGTTATCAACAAAAATAAGCGCTCTTTTGTAGCTTGCCACGGAAATGGAGACTGCTCAGGGGAAGAAATTGGGAACATTTTGTACTCCAGGGTCACAAAAGATTTAAAAGTCATTCTCCCTACTGGAGGTCTCATTTATACTGGGCAGCAACAACAACAAAATAAAAACCTGTCGAATGGATTGTGCAATAAAGGGAAATGCTGCGGAGGCAAAACTCGCCATGGAGGCGAAGAGGAACAAGAGAGGAAGCAACAGAAGCCATCACCACGTGGAAGAAACTGAGGTCCTAGCGGCGTTGGGCACTGCCTGCTGCTAGACTAGGGAGGCAAAGGTGCCCCCCTCCTGCCCGGCTCCCTGACATACCTCCAGTGCCTGTCCTGCTCCTCTCCATGCCAAGGAGCAGGTCCCCACATGTCTGTGCACCCCACAAAATGCTTGGGCATGGCTTGCCATGAAACTGGACCAAAGCTGTCTATTCCTGATGTGAGGGGAGAACCCGCCAAAGCCTATGAATCATATAGCTGAAGCTCCCAATATTTCACTTCTCTCCTCATTCCTTGGAACTCTGTCTGGAAGTTATTTCCTCAGGGAAGCCTCCTTAATCCCCCCAGATTCATTTCTTTCACTCGACAAATATTTGCTGAGTGAATAATATTTATTGCACGGCCCCCAAGGGTTAGGTGCCCATAGTGTATTCTTTCATAGCAAATCCCTTCTCCTATTTAAATAGTAATGATGATAATTAATTAACTACTTAGGTAATTATTTCTTAGGGTCTGTTCTCACCCCCAACCCACCAGCCTTTCCAGAATATTGAGCTACATGAGAGCAGATGCCAAATCTGTCTTGTTGACTGCAACATCCCACCCTTTGTGCCTCACAGGTGCCAAGACATATGAACGATGAGTGAACAAATGAATAAGCAAAAGGTCAAGGCCAGCGCTGCCCAACAGAAATGCCAGTGACAAAGGCAAGCCATATGTGTTATTTTAAATTTTCTAGAAGCCATATTTTAAGAAGTAAACACAAAAGGGTGAAATTAATTCTAACTGTAGATTTTATTTAACTCATTATACCTAAATTATCATTTCAACAATTAATCAATACGAAATAATTACAAAAGAGATGTTTTGCATTCTTTTTCTCAGAAGAGGTCCTCAAAATCCAATATGCACTTTATTTTTATAGAATATCACAGTTTGTACCAGCTTCATTTCAAGTGTTCAATAGCCAATGTGTCATAACCACATTGGACAGTGCAAGTCTAGTCTCCACTAGGTACTTACGGGTATGCTCGTTCTCTGCTAGAGTAGGAGAAAAATCATGCTATGCCATACCCAGAGACAATATAGCTATTGTGTCTATGGTCTCTTGGGATAGAATATCTGGTCTGAATACCTGCTAGTCAGGACTACCATTTACTACTTGTGTGACCCTGGACAAATTATGTAACCTCTCTGTGCCTCAATTTCCTCTTCTATAAAGTGAGGGTACTAACAGTATCTACATTATGGGAACTATGTCAAGAACAATGAGTTGAGACCCATAAAGCCCTTAGAACAATTCCCGTCGCATAGTAAGTACTTGCTAATATTAGTTAATATTTTATATGCTTGTATCACATACAGATATTTTTGTCTACTTCCTGCCACAAGAGACAGGAGGCAGCTCTAGCCACAACCCATTCTGCTGGTAGGACAAAAGAAAAACCAACATCCATTTCTGAACATATCCTTTCACGGACACTACAAGATATATCTCAACAAAAAAAAAGACTGATGATAGACACACGAATTGTACAGGCTAGAAAAAACTTGAAAATGCACATAGAGAAGAGAATTAAGACTCTGACATGACACACAGTATTAATGAGAATGGGAAGTACCGTTTTAAAGAAAAACCTTTGCAATTTTGTACTGGTTGTTTTACTGTTTCTTTCATATTAGATTCAAGTTCCATTGTACACAACACGCAAGTTTTCTCTTTTCCGATCCAGCACAGAAAGCAAATGGCATTTACATTTGATTTCCTGTCTGGGGCACAAAGCCTGCTAGGAGAGCTGAGTACTCAGCAGGTACTCAGCAACAGGGCGGATGGCTTCCTCTCCCCTGGTTGCTGTGATCAGGCCTTGTTGCAGGGAGACACTACATTTGGAACGAGGTAATACTTACCACCTTGCAGGAATGTTGTGAAATTTAAATGAAATAATGTAAGTGACAGTGCTTGACCCAAAATAGGTACTCAATAAATGTTTCCTTAGGAAAACACAGTCTGGTGTCTGTCTTATAAATGATGTCACAATCTCTATCTTTAGTTTGAGCTAAAAATGTGTTCTAGCTGCCCTTTTTAACTATACAGAGTAAGTCTAATTCATCTTCCAGAAGCTGTCAAATATATATGTGAGGGTGAGCTCTCATGTCCTCCCCACCAAACTTTCTCTTTTCTAGCCAAACACCCTCAATTTCCTCCAACAAGACAAGAATTTGTTGTCTTTAAAGTAACTGAAAGCATCTGGCCTTTAGTGGGTCCCAAAACACATCTTAGCACCAATAACGTGCTTTTAGCACCGGAGCCACTTGGTCTTATGGGACACAGATAAAGTTAACCTCACAATTAGCCTAATGCTCTCTTCATTGTATACAATTCAAAGAACTTTCTCCATATGCCTTCCCCACCTCCAATACTGACTGCAGATGCTGCTTGGTTTGAAAGAGACGGTTGTAGGATTAATACATTCTTCACAGATGAAATCCAGTTCTGATCCTTTGAAGTGACATCAACTGTGGTCTTGGGAAAGGTTCAGTGGCGGTGAGAAGTGACAACTGAGGGTAATAAATCAACTGTAGCTCAGTTTTCATTTCAGGGCAAACTATCATCCAGTTAGCCTGGCTCAGTCATCAGCCAGCTCTGGCAGCTTGCTATTTCTTATGTAAATGGTAAACAAAACATTGAATGGTGACAATTTCTTCAACTGCTGGGATGAGCCATCAGTTTCTGTTCTCTGCTGAAACTTGACATCTTAAGCTGCTGGTTAGAGGAGAGTCTTGTCAACAAAAACGTTCCAGGACTAATCATAATCATACGGTCTCTCTTAGAAACGATGCTACTTGCACAGCATGTTTACAACACACCTTGTCTGCTTTGCCTCAAGCACTGAATTGAAGGTTGTAATAATCTAGCACCGACTACTCAATACGGTAGCCACTAGCCACGTATGGTCACTGAACATCTGAAATCTGGCTAATTTGAATTCAGATATGCTCTACATGTAAAATAATGCACACGGGAATTTCAAAGATTTAGTACAAAAACTTGTGTCTTATTAATAACCTTACATATTGATTTTATGTGGGAATGATAATATTTTGGATATACTGAACTAAAATATTAAAATTAATTTCACCTTTCTGTTTGATTTTTGTTTCAATGTGGCTACTAAAAATTATTAATTACATAGTAATTTGCATTTGTCACTCCCAATATATTTTTACTGAACAGCACTAGTCTGGAAGGCAATACAAGTGCTGAAAATTCCAAATTTCTATGGCCCTTTCTCTGGGTTCAGATTCAGGAACAAAATATCCTATATTAGGAGCTGTCACTGTACTGCTTTTTTCTTGGTTAGACTAGAGCGGTGGTCCTCAAACTTTATTTAACATGAGAGCTATGGACTGAACTGTATTCCTCCAAAATTCATATGTTGAAGTCTTAGTCACCCACGTGACTGTACTGCAGATAAGGCCTTTAAAAAGATAATTAAGGTTAAATGAGATCATAAGGGTGGATCCCTGATCCAGTAGAACAGGTGCTCTTATAAGAAGAGGAGGAAACACCAGAGCTTTCTCCCCACCACGTGAGGACACAAGGACAAGGTAGCCATCTTCAAGCCAGGAAGAGAACCCTCAGCAGAGACTGAATCAAATGGAACTTTAACCATGGTATTTCCAGACTCCAAAACTGAGAAAATAAATTTCTGTTGCTGAAGCCATCCAGTCTGTGGTATTTTGTTCTAGCAGCTTGAGTCGACTAAGACAATAAGCATCACCTGGGGAGCTGTTAGAACTATAAGTTCCTGGGGCACCTGGGTGGCTCAGTAGGTTTAAGGGTCCAACTTTGGCTCAGGTCATGATCTCACGGTTCATGAGTTTGAGCCCCACATAGGGCTCTGTGGTGACAGCTCAGAGCCTGGAGCCTGCTTCAGATTCTGTGTCTCCCTCTCTCTGCCCCTCCCCTGCTCATGCTCGCTCTCTCTCTCTCTCTCAACGAATAAACATTTAAAAAAATTAAAAAAAAAAAAAAAAGAACTAGAAGTTCCTGGGTCCTACTGCTGATTGATGCTGATTCTATCAACCTAGAATAGGCCTGAGAATTTGCTGTTTTTAGCAAGCACTCTAGGCATTCTGTCTTTGTTGACCATACTTTGAGGTACCCTGAACTAAAGGAAACATAATTACCTAGACTCTTGTTAGCACTGTTGCAGCAGGAGCTGAGGGCCAGGAACGGAGTCCCTAGCTCTACCACTCCAGTAGTGGTAGCCAAATTAGTTTGATCACAAGCGCCCCCTTTTGGTGAAGTGTTTTTGGGCATGCAACCAGCCAAATGTATATTTACTGATAAATTACATATGCTCAACTGTAAGTCACACACTGAATGTTAGTGAAGTTTACTTTTACATAAAAATAAAGGTAATAAGTTATGCTATTTTCTCCCTGGATCCCAATGGATCAGCTTTAGCTGTAGAGGTCTCTCACCGAACAAGTTCTTTTTTTTTCTTTCTTTTTTTTGGGGGGGGAGAGCACAAGCAGGTGAAGGGCAGAGAGAGGGGGACAGAGGATCTGAAGAGCGGGCTCCGTGCTGACAGGCTGACAGCAGGGAGCCCGATATAGGGCTCGAACTCACGAACAGTGAGATCATGACCTGAGTTGAAGTCGGATGCTCACCAGACTGAGCCACTCAGGTGCCCCTCACTGAACAAGCTCTAACACTTCGTATTTCCTTGCCTTTACACATGCTGTTCCCATTCTGCCTTCTCTACACTTAGAAAACACCTATTTATTCTTCAGGATTCAGCTCATAAATCTCTGTGCAGCTCTCCCTTCCCCTTCCACCTCCCACAGGCGAAGTTGATCATTCAGCCAGCCCCTCTTTGCAGCATCTCTATTGACTTCTCACACTGAATTGCAAATATTTGTTTAACCTGTCAGCTCCTGGAGGACATGGACTGTGCTTTATCTGTTCCTCCGGTGCCATGCACACAGTTCCTGGACAGTATGCATTTTTTAAAATGTTTGTAAAATGAGCAAACCAATGAACAAAAGCGCAATTAATCAACACTTTAAGCAAGTCCTTGCCCTTCTCTGCAGAAGTAGAATCACTGCAGTGCATCATGAGAAATAACCCACATAAAGGAGTGAAGTGCACAAAGCTATCTAAACACATACGGGTTGAGGTTGGGGGTTACAAAAGCACATATAATTTATACTAAGCTGAGAATGAAAGCAAAGTGAACTGCCTAAGCCACTCACAGTATAAAGAGCAGGAAGGTTTTAGGGAGGGTTTTGTGTTTGTTTGTTTGTTTGTTTGTTTGTTTGTTTGTTTAGTGCTCTTTTTAGTTGTTTAACTGTCTTTAGGACAGGATTCTCCTGGCAAAGTAATAATGGATGGTTGGTGAGAGGTCTCCGTGCATCTTTGTGGGGCAGGACAAAGATGAAAGAAAAACAAGAGTGCTTTTAAAAGCATTATAATTTCTGATCTACATCCAGGTCTGCACTGCACAAAATGAAAGAATCACCTGGTCCAGGCTCCAGAAGTTTTATGGCTAAAAGTATCACCTTTTGGAAACCTAAACCTGGCTTGGGGTGTGTACTAGCCAGTGTTCTTCCTCTGCAGAATCCGAACAGCCTCATGAATTGGAAGTTTGTCTTCCCTGTTCCTTCACAGGCATCTTGTCATCTCTGGCCCCAAACTTCTCCTATTGGTTGAATCACAACAGGTGGCTGGAAGAATTCTCTGGGAGCTCCCTCCCATGTGCTGGGGCCCAGGCTGATGAGATAAACATTCTGCCACTTCCCTGTTTACACAAAAGCTTTCCCTCTCAGCAGGAACTTGAAAGAAACGGGAGTTGTACATAATCGGTTTATCTTCCTAGACCCACTTAAAAGGACTGAACCTTTGATATATTGGAAAGTAAAATACACCTCTGTATATGAATTGCCCTTCAAGGTGATTAGCAAGCAACATTTTGGAAGAAGAAAGGCTTCCATATTGTTCCCCTAAGAGTAGGGTTGCCAGATTTAGCAAATAAAAATGTAGGACACCCAGTTAAATTTGAATTTCAGATAGATGATGAATAATTTTTTGGCATAAGCATGTCCCAAATATTGCATGCATCCTGCATTTTATCTGGCAACCCTACCTGAAAGGGAAAAGTCTCTACATAACTCTTGTGGGGAGAATTTCTCTCTGTGTCTTTTTGGAAATATTTCCCTTAGCTGAAAGGTATATAATAGTAAAATCATAAATCTGAAAGTTGAGGTATCTGAGTTCTCTTCTAGTTCATGCTATCATTGATTCGTCGATGTCTCATCACAAAAATTTTTTGCACATCTACTCTGTGCCAGGTACTGGATTAATTGCTGGGGAAATAAAAGTGCTGGAAAATAACATGGACCCTGACTTTTTGGAGCTTATAAGGTAGTTACGTGACCTTTAACCTCTCTGTACTTCATCTTGCCATCCATGGAATAAAGTGGTTGCTTGCCTTGAGTCTATGTTTCCAAAAGTGGGTCCTTTGCTAACAGATATTGCATCAAAGAAGGTGTCCATGGTCAAAAACTTAAATATTGAGTTAATGATATTTTAAACTGACTTAATGATATTTTGCTATCAGCCTTCTCACTATTTTAATGTGTTCATAATCCTCATGATCTCTAAATGATGCCTTACCCTGGATCTATCCCTTCAAGAAACCACTCTGGGGACTGGTATTCTGTGGAATACACTTTAGAAAACACTGCCCCAGGCTGATGCCTAAAGTCCTTTATAAATCTGGCATCTGATTCTGTTCTTGCTTTCTTTCCCTTCTCTGCGGAAAATCTCCTTCATCCTTACAGATCCAGCCCAGATGTCCTGTCCTCTATAAAGCCTTCCCCTCTGACTTTTCTATCAATCCCCACCACCCTCTACACACACACACACACACACACACACACACACACACACCACACCCCACACCGAGGAGGGACAACATCCTGTCTGGCTCACTTCTGCATGCCAGCACCTAGCACTAGGCCTGGTCCATATAATGAATTATGTTGATAAATCTATTTTTTAATGAATGAATACATGAAGTAACACATACTGCCAAAAGAATTACCCTGTCCCTTATCTTCTTGTAGCAGTTTTTTCATTGTGATATAATTATTTCTTTAGTCCCTACTTCTTACTTATACTGGGAATATTCTGAGGACAGCAAAGAAACATTATTAGTTTTTCCATCCCCAATAAATGAATGCAATCTCTGCACGATTTGCTATTAATAAACAATAACAAATAACAATACTGCTTGCATCACACACTGTACCAGGAACCTGCGTACATTATTTTATTTAATTTTCACAACAATCTCATGAAAGGTATTTGGTTGTGGACTGGCTTACTCAACCCCTAGGCTGCAAAGCTGAGAACTGTTTCTCAGATTCCTGTGAAGCTCTCTCAGTTTTGCATGAAAATTAGGCTTCATTGATCCTAAGTATTTGCTTGAGTTTCGAAAGGCAGAAATGAGGCTCAGGCTGCTTTGTGCGTGCACGCTTCGGAAGTTTCATTCTGGCAGAAAGTGTGGAAATGTGAGATGTTTTCTGCAGCATTGTAGTCCTTCTCCAGCTTCCTGGGCACCTGAGGCAGAAGCAATGACAACATGACACCCTTGTTCCTGAACAAGTTGTATGTTCCTGAACTCAACAGTTCCTGTGGTGGCTTCAGAGGTACGGGCTCCCCTGGTGGGTCAGTTCTGTTATGGGGAATCATTCCAGGAGATCCAGACGAGTGACTGCTCCTCCAGCCTTGCCAACAATTGCATAAGTACATAATTCCCTGTATTAAATCCCTTTCTGCTTAAAATATTTGGAAGGGTTCCCATTCCTTGTACTGAGTACTGAAATTACTATCATTATCTGCACTCTCCAGAAGAGAAAACTAAAGTGTAGAGAAATTCATTCCCTAAAGTTCCGATCTATTAAACTTCAGAGATAAGATTTGAATTCAAAGGCCAAGTCACTTTGTTATAACAACTTCTCTCATCAAGAGGTGGGAGGAGGGCAGAGTGGACAGTAGGACTCAAGAAGAAAAAACTGGCTTCACTTACCAGTCAATTATCTTAAAACTACTAGTAAAATGGGTACAAAGATTAGCCTACAAGTTTGTTTCTCAGACCATTATCTAAAATAGAAGATACTCAGAAACAACTTCAATGTCCAATAATAAGAATTGGTTACATAAATTATGGCACATCCACATGATGGAATATTACGCACACTTTAAAAATAATGTTATATAAAGCAATAATAAAAGAATGATGTACAGCTCAGGGCACCTAGGTGGCTCAGTCGGTTAAGTGTCCAACTCTCGGTTTCAGCTCAGGTCATGATCTTGCGGTTTCATGGGTTCGAGCCCCACATTGGGCTCTGCACTGGCAGTGTGGAGCCTCCCTGGGATTCTCTCTTTCTCTTCCTCTCTCTCTGCCCCTCCTCTACTCATGCCGTCTCTGTCTCTCTCAAAATAAATAAACTTAAAAAAAATAAAATAAGAATGATATACAGCTCTGTGTCAACAAATTTGAAAACCTGGATAAAATGAAACATTGTCTAGGAAAAAGTATATCAAAATTCACCAAAGTGATATAGGAAAAAAGGTCAATAAGTTTGACAGCAATTATAAAAATTGCAAATAACTGCCCCTGACAAAAACAGCTGTCCTTGATGGCTCCAGGGATGAATTCTCTTAAATTTTCAAGAAACTGATAATTCCCATGGTTACCCAAACCTGTTCCAAGGCATAGAGAAAGAAGTACAGATTTTCAATTCTTTTCAAAAAGTTCAAATACTACTGACTTCAAAACTTAGCAAACCTTAACAAGGAAAATGCAGCAAAACATTGAAAAAGCAATATATCAGGGAATTTCTATTCCAAAAATACAAAAATAATTCAATATTAAGAAACCTATTCAGGGACGCCTGGGTGGCTCAGTCAGTTAAGTGTCTGACTCTTGGTTTCGGCTCAGGTCATGATCTCACAGTTTTGTGAGTTCAAGCCCTACACTGGGCTCTGTGCTGACAGTGCAGAACCTGCTTGGGATTCTCCCTCTCCCTCTCTCTGTCCCTCCCCCACTCCCGCTGTCTCTGTCTCTCTCAAAATAAATAAACTTAATTTTTAAAAATTTTGTAATCTATTCATATAAATCCCTACATTAATAGATCAAAGGGGAAAAACTATGTGATCATATAAATACAATCCTAAAAAAGAATTTAGTAAAATTTAATACTCATTCCTCATAAAAACTCATAGTAAGGTAGGATAATATGTATCTAGGAACATGTGGTTATATTATATGTGGTAACATAATAAATAACATGTATATTTAAGGAAGGATAAATATATATGTAGATCTCAAAAGAAGCAGCTTACTACTTAATGGTGCATAACTATAGAAATACTTGTTAAAATCCAGAAGAACGAAAGTTGTCCATGTCTCTACTATTGTCTAGTAACATTCTAGTGGTTAGTGCAATTAGACAAGAGGACAAATGTGAGTTTTGCAAGTGTCAGCCATTGCTGTAGCAGACCCCTCTATAGAACCAGCAGAACGCCAACCAAACTCTTAAATGACCAAAGCTCCTTCCAGACTCTCCCCCTCTGTCCATACCTGCCATAGTCTCTTAATCAGTAAGACGGTGAAATGATGAACTGTGATACTCATTCCCTTTCCACGTTGTTAGCCCAACCTTTCCCCAGTCCATATGCCACAATGCCAGTTCTTCATGTTTTCTTGGGATGCCTGATAGCCCCACATGACCCGCCTGTCGTTTGCAGTAATTTCATGTTCCTGTCCCATCTTCTCAGAACTGTGTTCTCAAGCCTGACCAGGCAGATGAACACACACTTGCCATGGCCTCAATAAGGACCAACGGGTTTAGGTAGGATTCCTCCCAGTAGCATGTTTTCTTTGTAACATAGCAGCCTTCTAAAGACTAAATACCTTACTTGATAGGAGGGACCCTGATGGAAGGAATTTCAGGTAATAGTGGTGGATACATGGTACTCAAGAAGGAATTCCTGTCCTAGCTAAGCCTTTCAAATGTTATAGTTACTGATTCTATATGTTTAAAGGCCATCCTTCATCTGACTAGTTTTACTGTCGTTGTTCCTTTAATAATATTATATCTTGTGCCTGCTTCCTCAAATGGAAGTAACTTGCAATAAAAAAGAGTAAAAAATCACCAAAGGTAAATATCAGGTAAGGACTGAACTTCCAGGAAGCCAAGGCAGAAAATGCAATGTAGCATGTTACATACCTCTCGCTGCTTGGTTTCTTCTGCTTCTCAGAAGAAACAAAGTTCTTTATGGCATTAAATACCAACACACACACACACACACACACACACACACACACACAAGTGTACATATCCAGATGCCCCTTCAGAGCTATCCTTTCAGAACTAACTTTCAGAACAAGGTTATTTGATTAAGAATTCTGCAACAGAGACAAAAGATTCTGACCATAAACTTAAGTCCTTTTATTAGGAGATACCTCTTTGGGGAGAAGGGTACTGGCAAAGTGCAAACTCAAAAAAGCAGGGGGAAGATTTAAAAAGAAGAAAAACTCACTGAGTTTGGTCATAAATGTGAAAGTAAGCTTAATTAGCTCATACATGAAAAACACTATAGAGCCTGAATAAAGGCTCTCCACAAAGTAGTCTTCATTATTACTATTCATCAGTGTAAGTGTGTGGTTTGCTTTCAGTTCTTCTGTGCTGAAGCTAGTAAGACATGATGATAAAGTTCCAAGACAACGTTAAATTACTAGCACCTCTTATTAGAAAGCGGCATTTTTCTTTTCAGGGTTATGTACCGCCATTTTTCTTATTCATTACTGTGTAACATTCAAGCTGTGAACTTCTGCAAGGCTGGAAATAATTCATGCAACCAATCTTCTTTAACAAACTAATCATCTCTCTCCTTCAGGAGGTACAAGATATGGAACACTGGTGATGATTATGAAAAATAACAGTATTTATTGGAATCCACTGGGCTCCATGCTATCTTCAGTATAGCTAAGGAAACTTTAACTGTGTTTAATGATCTTTCCACTAATACTCTTATTGAGACAGGCAGGGACTGTCACATCATTTTAGGATAGAAGTTCTCAAATGTTTTGTTCTCAGAACTCCTTTACATTCTGATCAAAGTTATTAAGTATCCCAAAGAGCTACTGTTTAGATGTGCTATGAGTATTGACATTTGCTATATTAGAAATTAAAGCTGAAAATTTTAAGTATGTATTTGCTAATTGTATTAAGAAAAATCCTATTATATGTTAAAATTTTTATAAAGCGCAACTACATTTTCCAAAACAAAAAACATTTTTTGCTCATCTCTTTAATGCCTGGCTTCATCACAGATAACTGGATTCTCATATCTGCTCCTATATTCAGAGTGCTCCCATATTACTTGTCATGTAGCATCTGGAAGTCCCCAGTACACACACATGAGAGAATGAGAGTGAAAATGGAGATAACAAGTTGGTATTCTTATTAAGAGAGTTTTGTCCTCACAGACCCCTGACAGTGTCTCAGAGTTCCCTCGAGACATTTTGAGAACTGCTGATTTGGGATCAGACTGACTCCCATAAAGGTGAAATGGTGAAAAAAAGCACAAGAATCAATAAAGTATAAGTTCCATATATATATATATATGTATATACACACACACACACACACACACACACACACACACACACACACACATATATATATATAAACAGAAGTAGAAAACAGTGTCTATTTTAAGACAGTGTCTATTTTAATCCTATTAGCAAATACATACTTAAATTTTATCTTGCCTAGGGTCATGAGGTATAGTGCATTCCTCTTCAAAATATCTGCTACCCCACTTACCCGCTGCTCCTCAAGGGCAGACTCTCCCTATGGGAAGATTATACTCTTCCCACCCTACGTGTTCATGTCTGGCCATCTGACTCACTTTGACCAGTGAAATGTGCATGAAAGTGACATGTGCTGCTTCTGTGCAGAAGCTTTGCGGACTATTGCACAATTCCTCCATCCCTCATCTCCTCTCCCGTGAGACTCACAATGTCCCAGGAAAGGGCTGCTTCTTCAGCCTACATGCTGAAATGAAGGCAACGTGGAGCAGAGTGGCAGTCTATCCAGGAAGTACACGTAACAAAACAGTAGTCCTCTGAGAGTTTTGGAATTGTTTATCACCGCAGCAGAAATTAGCCTATGGTGACTGATAAAGGTAAGATAATTACAGAAAAATACACTAAAGAAAGTATCATAATAATATTCCCACATATTAAAGAATATAAAGCAAGGGTGATCTATGTTAGCATCCTCAATGTTTTTAGCAAATATTCTTTTAAATGTAACAAGCATTGTGAAGTCAGGTCCTACGCTAAACATCAAATATTCAGAAGTGACTAAGATATGATCTCGGCCTAAAAGGAGATGGTGGGAAGCATGGCTTTGACATTAGACCTAAACTGGAAGCCTTCTTCTGCTACTCGCAACTGTACGACCTCAGGTAAGTTTTCTCTGAGCCTTACTACTCTCATCTGTAAAATGAAGATAACAGTTCCTACTTCAGATGATTGTGAAAACTAAATAATATGATTATATAAAGTATATAGCAGATAGCCTAGCATACTGTGTGTTTTCAATAAAGACTACTTTCCTTCCTCCTCTGTCTCTCCATCTACCACCCTCGACTCCCAGATAAGGATCTAGGGATGCTAAACCTGGGTTCCTCAGTTACTTTTATAAATTTTAGTCCTTCCAAAAATAAAAAAGAAATTGTACATGTACAACATACACACACACACAAATATAGTCATTCAGTCTGTCATTCAACTAATACTTATTAAATACTATACTCATTTTACAAATGAGATACTTCAAACAGTAAGAGGAACTTCATAATTTCCCCAAGGTCATATGTCAGAACATATATATTTACCTCATTTTTTAGTGGCTGGTAATATTCAACAGTATTGATTAATTACAGTTGACTTAACCATTCCCTTTTTGATGGACATTTTCAAGCTGTGTTATGTGTTTACCATCACAAAAGAGAAACATCCTTATACATATGGAACTTTATTTGTAGAATAAATTCTAAGAATTGGATTGCTAGGTCAAAGAGTAGAGAAATTTAAATTCTGATAATAGCGCAAAATTGCCTTTCAGAAAGTCTTTGCCAGCTTATACTCCTGCCCTCCAGGTAGGAACACGCCCTTTCCCCAGACCTTCATCTATAGTATCCCCTCAACCTGCAGCAGCTTGTGTCTCGGCATCAATGTTTGCCAAATCACGTTCCCAAGAATACCCCCACCAGGCACTATTTTGGAAAGGCTACTGCATGGAGAGCACCCCTCTTTCTTGTCTCTGGTAGGTTAATGCCCTCTTTCTCTGATTTCACACGTAATGCGTTTGGGGAGTATGGCTGGAAGTGAGCTTTGTTTTGCTCTGAACTACTCAAGAATAATTCATCTCTCTGAAAGGTAACTTGTATATTGATCCAGAAACATTGCAGGAGTGTAGCTTTTTCATTGATTATTTGATAATGGGTCATTTCATTTCTATCTACTTCTGACTTCTCTGTCTAACTCAAATAAAAAACCAGGTGACCCTAAGCACATAATTCATCTCAGTGGAAAGCATTTTGCCTGCCAATTCACATTAGCTCAAAAAGAGACCCTGTAAACTCCCAAGTCATTTAGAACAATACATTCCAGAGATGGCCCTTCCAACCTGCCTTATTCTTGCTTAATATTTGGGCAAGAAACCAAAGGAGCATTTAGTTTGAAGCAAACAGCATCTCATATTTTCTTAAAATGAGGCAAAAGCAGATCTAAAACATCGTTCAATGGAGTGAGCCTACAAGAGCACATGTAATGGCTTCCTTTGTGTGTTCTTAGCCAATTTACAACTACATTCATTGAATTAATAATGATCAGCTGGGACTCACAGAAGCCTAATATCCAGAGCTCCACTGGAGGTTGCTAGCCGATAAATATTTATTGATGATAATTGGATGACAGACAGAGATGGGCTCAGCTAGAAATTTAATCTTCCTGCACAAGCATCCTAGCCAAGATTCCTCCTCAAGCCACATAGTTGTGGTACCCAGAGAAATGGGGTGAAAAGAACTTTGAAGGTATGTGAAAACTAAGAAATTGAGTTTTATGATTGCTTTGTTTAGTGAAAAGTAAAGTAAACTCCATAAACATCATCTTTTTAACCAAATTGTCAACAAAAGGAAGAGAATTTGGAATTCAACACGGTGCTTTTCTGGATTCTGAATTTTCCTTCCTATTCCAAAAAATATTTGAGTGGTACTAAGCAGTAGGCATTCAAACTGTATAGAGACTAGAAGGAGGCCCAGGGCAAGGAATGAAAGCAGTAGAAAGCAGAGGAAAAAATGGCAGAAGAAGGGAAAGAAAATACTGAAAAAATTATAAGAGTTCCTTTCAACCCATGGCCTATCTCACTAGCAATGAGAAACATTTAACCATTATTTCTCCCAAAGACCATTCAGCCTGCTGCCTCTACCTGACAAACAAGAAAATTATAGAGATAATTTAGTTATCAGTGTTAATCATCTTATTGGAGCATGTATTAGCCAAGATATGGCAGGTTGCGCTGCAGTAACAAAGAACCCTAACACCTTAATGACCAAAAACCACAAAGGTTTATTTCATGCTCAAACCACATGTCCATCTCAGGCTGCCAGAGCATTCTGTTCATCAGAGTAACCTGAGGACACAGGCTGAAAGAGCAGCCAATCACCCTTCCAGAAGGAGAATCTTGCATCAGCAATTAAACCTTCTGGCCTGGAAGTAAAGAGCACTGATGACTACCACAGAGGCAATGCTTAAGAAAGTCCAGCTTTGAATCCCTCTCTGCTTCTCATTAACCATGTGAACTTAAACACATCACTTAAAGTCTAGGAGGCTCAGATTCCTTATCTGAAAAATGGGAATAATACAACTTACTCATGAAGTTGCTGTGAAGAATAAATGAGGTGATAGAACTAGCACATACTTGGAAACTCAGTAAATGATAAGCTTTTGTTTCTTACTACATTAAAAGACTTCCAGTTAAAAAAAATTTAAAAAAAAAAAAAAAGACTTACCAATGAGACCAGTGGGTTCACAGAGATGTGTGCTTTTGCTCATTTGCATATTATATACAAAATTCTTTAAAATATAAATTAAACCACAATAATGTCTCAAGGCTCTCACTGCCACCTGCTGTGGTTCCTAACAGTTCAGTTTTGTACATGGGGAAAGGTGACCTGAAGGTGATTGAAGAATTGAGCCAAAGTTGTTCTACAGTCAAGAAGGTGTTAACATCCAACTTGGTCTCTCCTGACTTCCAACATAATCTTATGTCTCACTGCTATCCCCTACCTTTTATGCATGGAGGCCAGAAGGGAGAACAATATACTGCACCCCAGGATAGTGTCTTTGGCAGCAAGCTTTTAGACAAGGGTCAGGTAAGCCAAAGACTGTTTTCACTATTCCTATATCATGACTATGCTTCAGACCTATATTTTGCCTAACAATGAAAGAAAATTAAAGAAATCAAAAAATGATTACAAATATAAGAGCCATAATAACAGCTACCATTTACTAAGAATTTACCCTATGCCAGGTCTTATTCTATTAACTTTTAGAGGATTATCTCATTTAATCTTCACACTACCACTATGAGGTAGGTAGGTAATATCACCCCATTTTTCAGGGAACTGAGGCACCATAAGGTGAAGTACCTTGCCTAAAGGGCCCTAAATAGTAAGTGGCAGAGTGTGGAGTCAAGCACAGACCATCTTTTTCTGAAACCCACGTTCTTAACTTCTTCACCATGGCTCTAATCAATAGTCATTATTTTTGAAATCCCGCTTATCAGGAAAAAGGAACGGTGGCTGATGCAATTGCCCCATAAGTTCAAAGGCCATGCTAAGAACTGTAGGTTCATTTTGGCATACTGTTTTATTCTTCTCCATGATTATACTCAGCATCTCCCTAGCACCAGACAATTAACCAACAGATAAGTTCTTGAACATATAAAGAGCAGAAGAAAAGGGGCAGATCGGAGCATAGAGGGGGCCAACTGATATTTACTAAATGAGTGAATAGCAATTCATCATCAGCAACTGAAGAAAACTCAAATTGATGCTCTTCCTGTGCTAGTCAACAACATCCCCATCATAAATGAAATCCATCATTTCAACTCTGTCACCCCCTTAACACAAAATATGTGTGCCAGATTCTGAATACTGAACCTCATTGCACCACTGCCTTTTTATAAGCCAAGGAAGACATTTTATTGAACAAAGTGTTTTAGGGAGGTGTCATAGGACATAGGCAGAAGAGGGAATTCATGCTTATCTTCAGGGAGAAGGGGGAGACCCAATGGACAAAGCAGGCAAGCTCCATCAGGCCCGAAAGGTACTATTTCCATGCTATAAGACCAAAAAATTGGAAGTATAATTTAGTACCTATTATCTTAATGCTCACCTAAAAGAAATTTTAAAACTCCATTATCTATGAATTTTCAGGAAGGAACAAGTGGTCCTCCAGATGTCGTGATCTGTCAAACAAAACAAATCTCTCTCCAGATGAAGAAAACATTAAATGTAATTCTCTGTGTTTCAAAATACATAACCAATTAGTAATCACTTGGCCATGAATTAACAGAACTTACTAGGTTCCCCTTCCTGATTTCTCGGGAATATTTGGAAATTAATGGGATATGATTTATCAGACTAAGCCCATAAGCTACCTTCAAGCCCTTGTCCCTTTTTTCTTTCACATGACAAAGGGGGCTGTAAGTAAGTGTATCATCACTATAGCTAAGTAGAAGCTGCAGTAAGTAGAAGCTGCAGGGGTAACACCAGTTGGCTACGGGTATGTTAGTGTCACATATAAGGCCTTGTCAGTCAACAACTCTCAGATCACACACTTCTAAGTGTTGTCCACACCTCAACTGTGCATGATGAGAAAGGCTCGGCCCCAGCCAGTTAGTAAATGGTCCATAGCATGCTCTAGCAATGGGAATCAGAAACATATGGGATGCAAAAACTAAGAGTCAGGTAGAATCAGTCCAAATTCAAATACCCTAAAACAATTATGTAACAGTCACCAAAGGTATCAATTTGTTATCAACAACTTTCAAGGCAAAAGGAACAGACCAATTTCGCTACAACAACAGAGGGTCGAGGTAACCCAAAATGAAGCCCTTTGACTTTCTGCCTGTCCAGGAGGCTTGATTCAGAAATGATAGAAGAAAACTCTCCTGCTAAAATGGTGGACAGAACTGGTAGCTCTCAAGACTACAAGTGGTATTCTTCACACCTTTGTGCTTCTGGGCTAGGTCATGGTGGCCCAGCTGGAAATGGGAACTCAGCACCACCACCATATACATAACTATGTGTCTGTTTTCAGACTTAAGTTGTCACTTCCCTCTAGGCAAGAACTAACTCTAACTCTCAAATGGCCTTGTATAGGGGCCATAGCCCCTGTACCATCAATATCTAAAACTGCTTTTCTCAAACTGATGATACATATATTCTTTAAGTGTATCATGATCTTACCAATAAATACCAAATATATCAGCTCACACTTTCTGCTGGCATAGTACCTTTTCACTGTTCCACTAAGTGCCAGGTTTCCCAGAAGAGCTCACAGACTGCTGCCAAGACAGGGGAAAGAGAAGGTCAAGAGGGTGGGCCTCTATCCCACCTCAACCAAGGCGTCTACTTCATCTGTTTAATACATTGGGGCTATGGTTTTTCCCTTGAGGAAGAGTCTGCTCCTTTAGCTTTTTTTTTTTTTTTTTTAATGTTTATTTATTTTTAAGAGAGAAAGCCCAAGCATGGAGGGGCAGAGACGGAAGGAGGCAGAGAATCCCAAGCAGGCTTCGTGCTGTCAGCACACAGCCCCAGGTGGGGCTAGAACTCAGCAACCAAGATCAATTACCTGAGCCGAAATCAAGAGCCCCACGCTTAAGGGACTGAGCCACCCAGGTGCCCCAGCAAAGGTCTGATTCTTTAAAAAGTGCCCCTCTAGAGGTGCCTGGGTGGCTCAGTTGGTTCAAAAGCGCCCCTGTTCTAGGAAATGCCCAGATTATAAGAAAAGTCAGTATCTAGTGTGCCCCATCAAAGAGGCAGCTATAGAGGTTCCATGTTTGCATTTGCCTCACAGGAAGTCAAGTCCCTGTTGTAATGGTGTTTCCTCCACGCCCCCTCCCTCCCCTCCTCCTGAGAACCCGGCTTCCCTGCCACCATAAGTATCAGAAAACGTCTGTCTCCTCCGGGCCCCAATTCTGGCCGGAGCCCAGAGTGACAGGAGGCCAGGAGCCGGGGCCTGACCCTGGCCTCGCACACAGCTCTGCCACCATTACTCAGATCGCAGGAAGAGGTGCAGGTCGCTATAGGGCAAAAGTGACCGGAAATCAGCCGCTTCTCAGAAGCCCCGGAACCAGGACATCCTCCCCCTCGCTTTCTGCTCCTCTGGCCAGGGTGCAGGGCTCTTGCTGGTGGAGGAAAACGGCACTGTCCCCAAGACCCCAGTCTACTACCTGCTCCCTGAGGCCAAGGCCCAGGACACGGAAGATCTGCGAAGTCGTCGCCCTGGATGAGCCCCAGGCGCACAGCCCCTTCAAGCCGGTGAACAAGGCCAACTTCAGCATCCCTGTGGCGACTGCAGGGCTGGCACCCGGTCTACTCGCTGAAGTGGCCCCAAGCGCATGAGTTCCTGTAGCCAACGCGCGAGGTCTGTGAGAGCACGCCGTTCACTGCCAGCCTGGCCAAGTGCGCAGACTCCGTAGCGGACCTGCTGCAGGCGCATGCGGCCTTCGGGGCACAGCTGTTTCACGGGTGGTGTGTCTTCCCCCAGGACCGGAGCAGGCTGGCCCGAGACCTGCGGCGCGTGCTTATCCCGGACAGCTCGCCCGCCCCCTACGTCTTCCGTGCAGACAGCGCCGGACCACTGGTTTGGCAACAGGAGTGACTCGGAGCTCCACGACCTCCTGCCCTCTCCGAGCAGCCCAGCCCCGAGGATGCCGCGTACTCAGTGCTTGGGCAGCCCCGGCCGGGCAGCCAAGACCTGCCCCAGACCAAGGCCCACACCACTCACAACGCAAACTCATCCTTTTTTTTTTTTTTTTTTTTTTTTTTTTTTTTAATGTGTATTTTATTTTTGAGAGAGAAAGAGAGCGTGAGTGGGGGAGGGGCAGAGACAGAGGGAGACACAGAATCTGAAGCAGCCTCCGGGCTCCACACTGTCAGCACAGAGGGCGGAGGGGGGCTGGAACCCACCAATTGTGAGATCGTGACCTGAGCCGAAGTCCCACGCTCAACGACTGAGCCACCCAGGCGCCCCAAATGCAGACTCATCCTTAAGATAACCCAGTGGCCACCACTGCCTCAGCATCTTGGGGAAGTGGGCTCTCTCAACCAGCCTGGCCAGGCTGCGAAGGGGACAGCAGGTTGCACGGAGGGCATTGGGCCCCTGGGTCCTCTTGTCAGTGCCTTAAAACTTACTTCTTGATCCAGTGGGGTCCTGGGTGCTGCTCTCCCTTTTCTGTATCTTTACTGCTGCCAAATTGGGCACGTTGGCCCTTTCCGGTTCTATTTGGGGGAGGGGGCAGGGTACCCACTGCCCCATGTCTTGGGCCCCCAGCCTGGGAACAGTTGACACCAGGTGCCTTGCATAATCGAGCTCTCTTCCCCACCTGATTTTCCCAGGGCCCATGAACCCTCAGCCCTTGCCTTGAACAGTCTCCAGGTTGCTGCAGTCTAGGCTGGTAGGGGAGGAACCAGTCTCCACCTCCTCCCTTGGAACTGATACAGGCCTCACCAATCTCTGCCTACGAGGACAGAGAGGGGAGAAGATCTGTTACCACTTGTGAAGGGAGAAGGGTCTGTCCTTCAGGACCAAAGAGCCCAGCTTCTCTAGGCTTAGCAGCTTAAGGCTGCTCCCCACAGCACCCAAGCCCTGACCCCTCACATTTACCTTGACTACCCCCAAGGCCTTGGGCCTTGGCTCCCCCAGCTCCTGGTCTAGGGGCATAGGGAGGACCGCTTTGTGGTGCCATATACATACGTATATGTATACATAGATTTTTAGGGGAAGGGAAAAAGGAAGGGTTGGGAGGGACACACTTCTTTCACCTCTTTCCTGGGCCCCTAAACTGGAGGGATGGAAGGAAAGGATTTTTACATTTTTTAAACTGCTATTTTCTGAATGAACAGCCTAGGCCAAGGTGCCCCAGGTCATGTCCTTTGTCCCTCACATTCTCTTTGTTACGATTATTCACTAACTCAGAACACATTTATTGAGCATCGTCTCTGTGCCCAGCACTGTACTAGGCCCAGCAGCTGCATGGGATAGGGGGTGTCTCTACACCCCCTATTTAACCACTGCCCTTAGGGGAGCTGTGGGAGGTGGGACCCTTTTCTTGAGGTTTGAGGATCTCTAGGAAGCCTAACTAAGCTGTCTCCCTTCCCCATGCCAACCCACCCCCTGTAGCCCCCTGCCTTGCCCCCTGCTGCTTGGGGGAAACTGCCAGGTCATCCTTACAGCTCTGACTTCTTTATCTGGAATCCCTCCCCACTATGCTGAGTCTGGAAGTCAAGGCCTTGAGTTTCCCCGGAGCCTAATGGTTAAGGGGACCCACATACCAGTGCCAAGGAGGATGTCAAGTAGAGACGTCATTGCCCTTCTTCCCCAGAACTGGGGGTGGGAAGGAGGACACATTTGGCCTGAATCAGGTGACTTGCCATTTAAGTGCCTTCTCTGTCACTGAAAGCCCCACAGTGTGATGAGAACTAAAGAGAATGCCAGAACCCTGCCCCCCACAAAAGAGAAGTAGCTATGTGTATAGCAGTGTTCTGGGTTTCCAGAGGAAGGTAGTTTCCTTTCTTGACGGTGAACATTAGTTACCCCTCATCACTCCAGGAAGAACCAGTGAACCTGAGTGCCTCAACAGCCTACTGGGGCCCTTACTTGATTAACATTAAAAAAACAAAGCCACGTGGAAGAAGGAGAAGAGAAATTAACAAAACAGGTAGAAAAACAGAATGATGCCACCATGGAAATGCTATCTTGTCACCTTATTTCATAGGAACTTACCCAGCTGTCTTTATAGAAATGGTTCAACCCAGGGGCGCCTGGGTGGCTCAGTTGGTTGAGCATCTGACTTCAGCTCAGGTCACGATCTCTGGTCTGTGACTTCAAGCCCCATGTCGGGCTGTGTGCTGACAGCACAGAGCCTGGAGCCTGCTTCAAATTGTGTGTGTGTCTCTCTCTGTGTCCCTCCCCTACTCATGCTCTCTCTCTCTCTCTATCTCTATCTCAAAAATAAACATTAAAAAAAAATTTTTAAAGAAGTGGTTAAACCCAGCTCTTGAAAGATTCACACAGGCTGAAGGAAGTTGAGAGATCAAAGAAGCTTGAGTAGAGGTTGTATCTGCGTCCAGGTTTGTGATGGCCTATCAGCTGACAGTCCTGCTGAGTCCACAGAGAGAGGGAAACTAGACCCCAGGCTTAATTGTCTGTAGTCAATTATGGATGTATCTCCAGACAAAACAGTAGTCAGACACTCTGGCACCAAAGATATGACCAATAAAACACTGGGAAATGATCTCTGTGTACAGGTCTATGATCCCAAACGAATCCTATAGCAAAAAGTCTTTGACTCCAAATGCATCAAACTGTTTTCATCCTGGTTGTCCCTGCAACATACACAGCCTGAAATGAAACGGGCTTGTGCTGTTCTGATTTCATCCATTAAGCAATAAATGGCACCAGAAGAACCCAGACTCCAGCATCTAAAGGGGTCATGTTGATCCTAGAAGCTCCTGTCTGGGGACCCTTCTGTGAGGCCCCCTAACCTATTCTGTCTTCTAGGGACTAGACAAGGGTAGGGAGTTTCACTGGCCAGGAAGGAGAATGGGAGACAGCACTGATGACAGATGGAGAAAAGAGACCCAAGGTTTGGGCAATGGGGTCTCAGAACTCAGCTTGCTTCTGACTCCTGGGCCAGGGCAGCTCTTCTCTGTAGAAACTGATGCTTCATCTTTGGACATCATGGGACACCTCTGTGCCTTACTTTTACCACAGTTCCTTGCCTTTCATCATCCCTAACTCTTTCCACTGTTGAGCTCCTTCCAGGGCAGGCCCAGGTGACACCATATGCTGCTTCTGAGGCCAGAGCCCCCAGACACCATATGCCCAAAAGGAACTTCTTTGAAAATCCCAGGGAGGATCACTTTAAATGACTTGTCCTCCAAGCACTGACTCCAGGAGAAGCTCCCGTCTCAGTCTGAGGGGCATAGACCTCACAATGTACCTCTCTGCCTCAGGATTGAAGTGGAAAAAGACAAAACCATGGATCGTACGTTGTTGGGTTGCTTTCCCTGACCCTCAAAGACCTTCCCCCATCTTATCTGCAATCTGACCCAGCCTAAGGGACTCTGAAGTTATGAGCTAATCCTTTCTCTTCCCAAATAAGGCAGCTTCTTTCATACTGACATTACCAACACAGCCCCTCATCATTAGCTTGGAATGGAGGTTCAGCAACTTTGCTATGGGCTGGCTTTGCTCTGGTATTTTCATTATGATATCTACAGAATTTGGGGACATTTTCTAAACCCTAAAGACTTAAGTTGGATTTTTAGAAATTCATTAGCTCATGAAATCTTAGGTCATGTCATTGTTGTGTGAGAGCCAATAGAAAGAGATCTGAAATATATGTCTCTAGTGACCACATGGTTTCTCACAGTGAGACTTGTCTACAGCTAGGGGCCAACAGAGGACCAAGTGATTAAAGAAAGGTAGCATTATCAGTGGGCACCAGGACTTCTGTCAGCATTTTCCTAGTCCCCATAGGGGAAAAAGTTCCAGTTCCTATTTCTCTGTTTGCCAACAAGATGCTCAGTTGTCTAGGATTCATCTGTGAAAGAGTCCCACAAGAATTTGGCAGTCACATCAGAGCAGAGGAACTCATTCCGAGTGATTCGAATGGAAAGTTATAATGGTAACTTGCTACTATCATTAATTCACAACAGAGATATGCAGTCTTTGGGGGCTGAGCCATCATTTAGTTTATTAGGAAGGAATGATGTAAGGCTCAGTCACAGCAATTTGGATCATCTCAGTACAACAGATTTAAAGGCAGAAAGCATAGCTGCCAGTGCATAGACAAAAGAGAGAAGATGCAGGCATCAAGGCAGGTCCAGGTAAACAGCAAGGAAATGAAAGATAGTGGGAAATGTCATAGTCCTCTGGTTCTGAATTCCCCATCCCAAACTTGTCAGGCAGTCAGTGGAGATCAGTCTGCCTGATCAAAGCCCGCATCTCCACATAGCCGTTGGGTTCTGCTTCCTGGACTTTCTGGACCATGGACACAGTCCCTTCCCTGAAAACTGAATGGCGTAGGACAGTGGCCTAGATGAAAAATTCAGAAGGAACTTCACTTTGAACTCTAAAGCCCATGTTAGATTACTCTTAGCCTAGATTCCTTAGGCAAGGATTAAAGGCTAATGCTTTAGCTGGGAAGTTCAATGCCAGGGCAATAAAGTGGAAGGAAAGGAGGGTGAGTCAGGGAAGGGTGGGAAGTAAATGCAAGCTCATGTCTTACTATGCTGTCCAGTGCTTCCCAACAAGTCTCAAAGAGAGACAGCCATTGTCTTATGGGTGTACCTGCTTGGCCACATATGACATCTCCAGTCAGGCTACAAGGAGGAAAACAATGTACCACAGGGCTGTCCATCGAAGAGAAGAATGGAGAGAGAATTTACTCATCTCTAGTCTTACTGGCCAAAATGTGGCCCATTGAACTTCCCTGAATTTCTGAGTTGCAATGAATGGCCCCTGCCCTGAGAAAGCTAGGACACCCACCACACACACCTGTGGCATGATGCTCATTCATGCCCAGAAGTGCTGGGAGGAGACAGAGACTCTGGGTATCAGAACCCCACTAGAGCCTTGCCAGAGTCGATCCCCACCGCAACAGCTGAGATGGAGTAAGCAGCTGCGTCTAGCAGGCAAGGCCAAGAGAAGAAGAGGTCAGGTCACCTGAGAGGTGTCAGATAAAACTACATGACATTTAGTTAAAGTAAATCATTATCCCTTGCTCCTGATTTTCAACATAGCTTGTCATTGACTCTGAACCCATCACTGGAATCGGCAAAATCTGGAGGTTGTGTGATAGAAATCCGAAATATGTGCCTCCAGTGACCACAAGGTTTCTCACAGTGAGACTTCTCTACAGCCTAATGTGAAGCAAAGAGCTCCCTGCCCCTCTGCCTCTCTAAGTGACCTTCAGCAATGGAAGATGCCTAGTGCCTTGTTGCACCTGCTCTCTGAGACAGGCTTTCCACTTTCCATCCACAAACATAATATTGACCAAATGAAGTCAGTTTGGGCCCAGTGGGCAATTGTGGGACTCCTCTCTAGTTCTTGGTTTGATGATGCATATCAAGAAGCCAAAAAGAAGTATGCATGCCCTTTTCCATATATTGAGGCGGGCAGCACAGCATTAGGCCAAGGGTTTTAGGTTGGACCCCGGAGTCTGACAGCCTAATGTAACTGAGGCCACCACTTCTCACTTATGTAATGTCTTTCTCTCTCTGTGCTCTCTTGCATAAAAATGGGCATAAAATCAGAACCTCTTCATAGAGGTGTGGTGAGGATGAAATGAGACATTCTCTCTCTGGCAAGTGCCTCAGTAGCATCTAGAAGTCAAGAAATACCAGCTATTGTTATTAATAAATAGAAATTCTCTTGCCCATCATTATCCTTCATTTTTTTGTCCTTGCTGCCAAAAAGTTGGGAGGTAAATTGTGACTGCATTTGACCTCATTGTTTACAAACTTATTTATTCCTCCTGCTTTACTGTCATTGTGCTGTCATGTCAATGTACTTGATGATAAGCTGCATCTTTTACCTCCTTTCCCATGTGCCATCCTCCTTTATCCACCTTCATCCCACTCCCATTTTTCCAGGTAAAGAAACTGGCAGCTGGCTTGTGTCCTGCACCTAGCACCCTTTCTAGGATAGGTGGCTGGCTGAACGCTAACCCTTCAATGTTTCACGTCTGGAAATGGCTGCTCCCTCCATTAAAAGGTGAGTGCAGGGAGGCATGATCCAGCTGTCACCATCTGGAGTGCTGAGGGCAGCAGAGTGCTGAGGAAGAGGAGCTGGAGTAAGTCCTTAAAGGTAGACAAATCCCAGGGTGCCTGGGTGGCTCAGTTGGTTAAGCATCCAACTTTGGCTCAGGTCATGATCTCATGGTTCATGAGTTTGAGCCCTGCATCAGGCTCTGTGCTGACAGCTCAGAGCCTGGAGCCTGATTCAGATTCTGTGTCTCCCTCTCTCTCCCTCTCTGCCCTTGCCCTCTCTCTCTCTCTCTCTCTCAAAAATGAATAAACATTAATTTTTTTTTAAATAGACAAATACCTCCTTAGATAGCTGCAACCCCCAAAGGCCAGCCCCCGGCCCCATGACCATCCTTGAGCCATTTGGTACTGGCCAACACTCTTCTGAGGATGTAGGAGGTATCCCATTTTCTCCTCCCCAAATGATGCATTCTGTTTCCTACAACAGTGAGTCTCTTGGGTAATGGCTAGTTCATAATTCCAGATGTAAAATCCCCAAGCCTCAGAATACAAACAGAATTGCAGTTTCCATAAGACTACTTAAGCTGCCGATTTCCACGTAACTTTCTTGGGTCTGCAAAAGTCACACGCACATGCGTGATTCCTTCACAATTACCAAAAGGCCCCCACAGCTCCGAGCTAGTGGTTTTTCCGAGCTGCAGCCTCCCCTCACAGATTTTTATACTGTAGAGAGATTATACAAGATGCAGGAGCAAGGAGGATGGGAGCTGGCAGCCAAAGCCTATGCCCACCCTCCACCCCCACCTCACTCCCTCCCCGTGCCCCCCCACTCTATGCTGCCCCTCTCCCCCCAGCCCCCCAGCTCCCTGCCTGCTTCTCCTTACCCCAGGATGCACTGTGCTTGTGCTCACAGCAACTCCTCTGCCTAATGCTCACATCAGACCACCCCTACCAGCCAGGAAAGTTATGTGCATGGCTGAAAGAAATTGCAGCAACTGCTCCTGCTGCCCAGGATGGAAGAGAACCTCCTGCTTCATAGGGACTGTGGATGGTCTTCTACCATGGGCACCCTTGGGTCCCTGTGTCCCCAGGACCTTTACAGTCATATCCATTATCTTGTGTCACAGGATGCAGACTGAGAATAGGGAGTGAGCCCTGGAAACGTGGAGGAAGATCCACTGCAAATCACTCAGAGCTTTTCTGGGTCAGGATCTCCAGATGGGCCAGGAGAACTGGGCTAAAATAGAGGATCTGGCCTCATGGCCCTGGGAGGCCTTTTAATCCAGAGCAAAACAGGCAAAGAAAAGTCAGATGCAGTCCACTCTTGGAAACACCAGAACAATGCCTGCTCATTTGTTCAGGCCCCAGCGAAGCCCAACAAAATAGATATAGCCATCCAAATTTCACAGCCTTTGACTCAGACTGTCAAGGTATAACATTAATTTTATATAAATCAATTTCTGTATCTGAGCCCCCATTTTGCTGAGGCAGCGAACTTAATCTTGTCAAATTTAAATCATTGTCAATGCATACTGTGTCTTCATCAGTCTGGGCCTCTCTCAGCCCTTCCTTGCCCTTTCGAGGGGGCATAGGACCTTTAGGTATTCTCATTGCACTAAGATGGGATGCCAGGACTCCACCAGGCTTCCTTGGGGTCTCCTGGCTGTCCCCCTATCACCTGTGACTTCTCCACCTCTGAGGTCTTCAAGATCAGGGAACACAGGTCACCCATGCTCTGGGCTTACCTGGACTTATCTGGGGTTTCTATTGACATCTCTCCTCTGGTGCTGGGCTCTAATGGTGTGTACCTTTCTCTGAAATACTCCTAACATCAAATTCAATTTATTACTACCTCAAAAAACAAAACCAAAGAAGCTTCTCCAAAGCCAATAAATTTTGCACTTGGCAAGAAAGACTGCCCTTACTTAGTTATTCAGTCTTTCCAATCCTATTGTTTATGAAGTCAGTCTTATGCTCCTTCAGGTTTTTTTGACTTCTGGAACTCAAACAACAATAGCAATAATGATGATGATTTTTAAATAGCAACGTTTCTCCTCTTGGCAAGGAACTGCAGGTTTCACAGCCTGGTATGTAGCCCAAGGAACTATGCGATCCATAGGAACCATTTATAGAGCCTCCCTTGTTCTAGCATCTGCCCTGGGTATTCAGCCTGAAAGAGCAAAGAAAGGAAATGCTGTTTTTTCAAATAAGCAGCCTTTTAAGCCCCAAAGGAAGTAAAAATGTCTTACACAAATCCAGTGCTATACAAGCACTTGTCCAGCAAAAACAGAAATGGCCTCTGCCATTAAAGGCTATGACTCTCCCACAATTGTCTCAAAGGGAAACACCAGCTAATAACACCAGTTACCCTTAAAATTGCCATTTCTTGATTATTTTCCCTCTTCTTTGTGAGATCTCTGTCACTGAAAAATAAAGGAAAGAAAATTGAGAGAGATTAGAAAAGGAGCAAGTTAGGATCACAGGAATATTTACCAGCCTATAAAATTTGGAGACTTTTAGAAAAACATTGAGATTAGTTTTCTGAGACACAAATGCATAAATAATGCATGATACTTTATTTCACTTTATTTCTAACTTAATTTTAATTTTCCCTTTATTATATAAATTATAATTTCTAACATTGATATAATACTATTACTGGCCATATTCAGATTTCCTCAGGTGTCCTAATGCTGTCCTTTACAGTCTTTTTCTTCAGTATCCAGGATCCAATCAAGGATCACACATTGCACTTATTTGAAATGTCTTGATAATCTCTTTGCTCTGGAATAGTTCCTTGACATTTTGTCTTTTATGACATTGTATTTTTGAAGAATCTAGGCCAGTTGTTTTGCAGAATGTCCCCAGATTTGGATGTTTCATTGTTTCTTCTTGATTAGATTCAGGCTCAACGTTTTTGGCAAGAATCCCATGGGGGTGGCCTTGTATCCTCATGTGTCATACCAGAAGCCATGAGGTCGATTTGTCCTTTCCTGGTGATGTTGTTTGATCACTTAGTTAAGCTGGTGTCTGCCAGATTTCTCCATCATAATAGGGCTTTTTTCCCTTTGTAATTAGTAAGTGATCTGGAAGATGATGCTTTGAAACCGCGTGGCTAGGCTTCACCCAATGGTTCTAGCATCCGTTAGTAATTCCTGCACGAGTTAATTATTATGATGGTGGTTGGAAAATGGTGGTTTTGTAATTTGGTCATTTCTCTAGAGTTATTAATTGGCACTCTCCTGCAAAGAAAGGCTTTTCCTTCACCCCTCCCTCTTTTATTCAGTATAAATGTAGACTGGAGATTCTTTTTTTAATGCAATGTGTTACTATCCATTACTGTCATTATTAATTTTGATATTCCAATTGTCCCAAATTTGGTTAGGGGAACCCCTTTAAACAAATCATGTGTCCTTTTGACATGTCCCCTTCAGCTGTTCTTTAAACACATAGAGTGATATTTAAAATGAAAGAAACAGATTGAGAGAAATGAGGAAGAAGGAAGAGGAACCATGAAGGACTGGACAAGAGGATAGTTATGGTTTCAACTAAAACAGAGACCTCATATTCAGCCAGAGCTTCCCATTGTCCACCACTGGAGTTCAGACATGTTCAGGAGCCATAGGAACAGGCCTAACAACAGTCTATGTGCATGGGAAGTCTCATAGGAAGAACTCAAAATTTGTCCTCTGATGGATTCAGAAATTTTGTTTTGCCTCACAACCAACCTATTTTCAGAGGGATATAGCAAGGTAGGAATCGTCCTAAAGGGTAGTGGTATTCAACACAACTGATTAGGCCTTGGTTGTTAAAGGAGATAGAGGTTCTCAAGATAAGAGTGCGGGGCTATTATGTGAATCCACCTCCAGCCAGTCCTCGATGTGAGAGAGGCAACTCTACATGGAAGTTCTAACAATGCTGCTTTGGGACCCTTCTAACAGGGGGTAACACAAAAGTAAGAGAGCCACTCTTTCCTTTAGCAACAGAGCCCCATATAGCTTTGGTTCCAGAGAAGCCGCAGAAGAATCTACTATGGCTGGGGGATTATCTGTACCTGGCAAAACAGAACAGACACTACAGGTAGAGACTTCTTTGTGAGTACCTGGAGACTGACTCCCAGAAATACTTCAAAGTAGAAACGTACATGGACTATTTAGATAATTCTGCTTAAACAGTAGAGACAAGAGCCTGATTAATCTAGGTTAAAAAATAGTGTTTTGCCTGATGGTAAATATGGAAATTATAATTACCCCTGAAACAAAGGCTCAGTGGGATTCTACTATGGCCTAAGGTCAACTAACTAGTAAGGAAGGGGTATGCAACAGGACTTGAATTCCTAACAGGGCTTGAATTCCTAATCCAATATGCCTTCCACCTAGTAGAAGGGAGCTGAAGAATTCTAGAAGAACGTAAGGAGAAAAGAACAAATCAGAGAAAAATGCAGATGACAATGACCTAGAAATAGCCATCAAATGGTCTATATATAACAGTCAAAAAGGCCAGCTCAGGAGAGCACCATTAAAGGGATGAGAGGGGTCAAGAACGTACCTTACTGCAGTGAAATGAAGTGGAGAGAAAGAAGGAGAAAACTGAACCTAAAAACAAAAACAAAAAACAGAAATGATCACAAAGGAGACAAAAGGCAAGAAAACAAGCCAGAGAACAAGGAGAGTCAATGCTTAGCCTTTAATATCATCCATTCATTTTTTGGGCAACACCCATTACTCAAAAGGATTCGTGAG
Organism: Panthera pardus; assembly: GCF_024362965.1. Classification (NCBI taxonomy): domain Eukaryota; kingdom Metazoa; phylum Chordata; class Mammalia; order Carnivora; family Felidae; genus Panthera; species Panthera pardus. The sequence goes on along the minus strand of NW_026526810.1, from coordinate 95,118,108 downwards.
AGTCTAAGATGCTTTTGTGAAAACACTTCAATAAAAGCACAAGATCAAACTTTGATGAGAATGGCTACCAGTCCCTAATACAAGCCTTTGCTTTTCTATTTTAAATCCATGAGCATTATTTACAAGAAAAATACACTTCCCTTCCAAGACAAAGTTTGCTTATATGCATTGTCTGTTGCCTCCCCCTAGTGATTGCAAATGGGATGTACACTAAGAATCCATCAACAGAGTCGGAAAATTACGTGACCCAATGACAATATTAATGCTTTTTTTAACTTGTATAGAAGTGCACGTTCCCCAAATTGCTTTCACACACGAAATCTCTGTATCCTGATGACAGCCCTGTGAAATGGGCGGGGTGTATTCTACCACCAATTGCTTCACATTGACATTGCTTTGGAGCCTATTCATCAAAACAGGGAAAAGAGAACAAGCTAGGAGTTTAGAGTCGAACCTGCATTTGAAGCCTGGTGCCACCGTGCATCCCTTTGCAGTTTCCAGCCGGTGGCTTATATCCTGTGCCTCCATTTCTGTGTGTGAAATGGGATTGAGACCGCATGTATCACAGAGATGCAATAAGGACTCAATGAGTCATATTTTTATACTAGTTGTGCATTGTGCCTGGTGTGAGCTAAGGCCTGTAAAAATTTCATGACTCTGTTGCTGCTGCTGTTGTTAAGGGCATCTTTGAGGAGGGGTTTCCACTTGCTTAGATATCCATTTATGGTTTCTGGACCTGCTCAGAGGCATTTCTTCCCTGAAACTGAAAAACATGTTGCTAGTAAGTATTTAAATATACTTTTCCTTTGTTCAATTACCCTTATCTTCCAGCTATTTCTTCTATTTTGGCCTGGCTTATGATCTGTCATACACTTCACTTCTAAAGAACCTTGGTATTACAAGAGTCCTCTTCTGCCCTCCTTCACCTTTGGTCTCAAGCCTAGAGCCACATGCAAACCCACAGGACACCCTTTCTTGCTATTCCTTCCGTTCCTATGAGAGTTTCTCTGTCCACCCCCCAGGCACCCAAGTTTCTGAGCACAACCATGTTCAGACCAAGCTTTGTTCAGAATGGATTCTCTTCCTCAAAGACTTTATACCCTGGTGGAAAAAGAGGAACAAGTAGTCATGAGGAGGGGCAGAAAAATCTGTAGGGAGCTCTTTACAACTCTAAATCAGGCTTATTATCTAAGCAAGCTTATAAAGTGCGTGCGTGCGCACACATGCACACACACACACACACACACACACACACACACACACAAGTCCATAAAGGTTTAGAGCAATTACAGGCTCATGAGATCTATTGGGGATGGTGCAAAGTAATTCCTGTACTTGGCTACCAAAAATAGGTCCAGCACCTAGACTGAGCAGATGTTCAGGATGAAGAGCACTTTGTTCCTGAGCAAACACCTTTGACACCACAGATGTCATCCAGGCAGCCCTCCTAATGAGCAGTACCCTCTGTCTCTGCTCCATGGTGGGGTCAAGACTCCACCAGGTCCCTTTGAGGTCTTATGAGATAACAAGCTGGGGAGAAAGAAAAAAGCGAAATCAGGGACTACAGAAATGTTTTTATCCTGATACCTCCTTCTAAAGAAAACACCACCCTTGCCACCTCCATGGTGTGGAGGACCAGAATTCTTTTACAGCACAGTAGGAAGATACCCTATGAAACTCACACGCTGGGATGCAAGACATCAGCCACACACAATCAAGCCCATACATGCATCTCTGCAGCGAGGTTAACGATCTCATACTCCAGTCCCTAAAGGGGCAAGCAGGAAATTCCATCATGGTCTCAACTCCTTCAGAGCTTCAGGTCGGCCCTGCAAACCCACACCAAGGGCCAATGGAACTTTAATAAGCTGAACACCCACTCTGCAGACCCACTCCCCAGAGGCCAGGGCCACTTGGGAATCAGAAACCATCTATTCGCACACAACAGATGTCTGTTAGGTTGAACTGAAGTATTCTATTCACATGTGTTGCCCATGATTCAGACATGATAGAGTGTTTATACTCTGTTCTTCCTGGAAGTAAACTTCCAGATAGAGTATGAGCTGAAAAGCACCCCCTGGCAAGAACTCTGCCTATAAAATTCCCGAGCAGCGGTGTCATGAGCTACAACACAGTGAAAAGGAAACAGCCAAATCTTGGCCAGACCTGTTTTGAATCCTGGTTCTACCTCTTCCTGGTTGGTGGATTTTGGAAATGGTATTTAACCTCTTCAGTCCTCAGTTTTCTCATTCTTAAAATGGGCATCGTAATAACAACTCTCGCAGAGAAGTCAAGAAGATTAAAGTTATGTGTAAAATACCGGACCCTCTCAGGCATTCAGTAAGTGGAAATTTGTCATTGTTCCCATGTAACCTAGTCAAAGGCCTCTGGTTGCAGGAGTGAGAGAACGTGGTTATTGCCCTGCCATTTCACCCTGCCTGATCGTGCAGGGTCCTCCACTGCCTCGAGGCTAATGGCCCTCACATGGTGCCTCTTAGGTTATTCTTGCTCTTAGGTTTCATTAATCATTTCAGAAATCTGTTAGGCACAACCCTCCTGAGATTCCTACTGTGCCCAAGAATAGCTTACAATGCTTCACCATTAAAAGTGAGCATCCTCAACTCTTCATTTCTTACCCCAACCCCCCTCCTGGGACATGTTTAAAACAATAATCAAAGCAGCATAACCAGTTGACACAAGTCTTGAATAAAAGCAGGCTGCACCTAATCCCATTTCTCTTGAGCTCATTAAATGACTTTCAGTCCCACTTTAAATAAAGTCTTTCTTTCCAGGGGACGAGACCCGAGAAGCTGTTGAGCCTTCTAAAGTCACTCTGCTAGCTGCTTGGGTCCTCCTTCCCATTCCTCCTGAACTCCCCTTCACCCTCCTCTCTTTCAACAACCTGCCTGGTTTCCCGCTCTCTTACCCCAATATCGATGATGATGGTGGTGACAACTGATAACATGCATCAAACACAATGTGTCAGGCACTGTTATAAGCAGTTTACAGGTGCTAAGTAAGTCATTTGCCTCCTCCAACAAACTTAAGTGTGCGTTACTGTTATCCCTAGTTTTCAGAGGAGGTGACTAAGGTACCTATATGTCTGAGCAACCAAAGACCACAGAACTGGGAGGACACCCAAACCCGCCATGCATTAAAGGGCTCTCAGCCATCTTAGAGCTCTTCCTCTTCCCCCCTCTCTTCCCCCCTCTCTTCCCCAAGCCCTTACCAGGTCCTGTCCCTTGTGCTTCCTAAATAACCCCTGAATCCATCCTTTTTCTCATCTGCATGGTCCTGCTTTAGCTCATGGTCTCACTGCCTCTTGCCTGGATTCTTACTGCTGCAACCTCTTCACTGACCTCACTGCCACTAATGTCTCCTTCCCCACACCATCCTCCACATGACCACATTATTCATTCAGTCCTTCGCTCATTTAACAAAATATTACTAAGCTGCTATTATGTGCCAGACACTGAGTAGCTTTGGGGTCACCAAAATGGTAATAGTCCCTAACCCCAAAGAACTCTCAGCATTGGGAAAGTCAGACAGACAAACCAAAAATAATACTTAGTGATAATGGAATGGAAGACTGTGCAACATGTAAGGCAGAAAATCAAAGGACCGCCAGATTCTGCCCAGCAATGTATAACCATTAGGATTGGTTTGCACTGCAAACCACTGTAGTGGTTTAAACACAGTTTTTAGGATTTTGTTTTTTTTTTAAACATGCTCAGAAGTCTGGAGGTGAGAAATCACAAGGGGGTGTCAGAGTTTCAAAGATTTGGGGGTTTATTCTTCTGCAACTTCTTTGGTTTGTCCTTCATGCCACAAGATGGCTGCTGCATCTCCGGCCATTGTGTCTGTGTTCAAGGCAGGAAAAAGGGAAAAGGCAAAGGGGCTAGATCAGCTCACGTATTCTTTTCCTTTCTTCTTCTTTTTCAACCAAGAGAGATTTTGCATTTCCAGAAGCCCCTCCTGTAGACTGCTACTTAGGGTTCCCAGCCCAGATCTGGGTTACATCACCACCCTTACCTGAAAAGGAACCTGGAAAAGTATTTGGCTTTTCAGCCCCTGAAAAGTGGGAGGCAGCAAAGGAGAGGGAGGTTGGGTGTGGCTGTTGGGGGGACAGGTCAGGAAAGTTTCAAAGCAGGTATCATGCTTGCTATGGTCTGAATGTAACCTTCCAAAATTCATATGTCGAAATCTCATCCCCGGGGGGGATGGTAGTAGGAGGTGGGACCTTTGGGAGGTGACTAGGTTATGAGGAAGGAGCACTCGTGAATAGGATTAGTGCCTTTATGAAAGAGGCCCAAGAGAGCTCCCTTGCCCCTCCCACCATGTGGGGACAGAATGAGAAATCTATGACCTGGAAGCCAGCCCTCACTCCACCACGCTGGCACCCTGATCTCAGACTTCCAACCTCCAGAACTGTGAGAAATAAATTTCTGTTTTATAAGCATGGCATTTTGTTATAGGAGCCCGAACAAACTAAGGTATGCTTAAACTGAGTCTTGATTCCTAATTCACAATCCATAAATGAGTGCCATGATTGACGTGCTGGTTCTCATTCAGAAATGCTTTAAGAGTAAAACTTTAGGCACAGAATTGTCATCACTGTCATGTACTTGCTCAAGCATGGGAATTATTTAGATGAAGGTGGAAACATACCTAACATTATCCTTTCCTATCTCCTGTACCTCCTGCTCCACCATCTCCTCCCACTCCATCACTCCCCACCCTAACATTCCCTTCTTTGTGCCTCCCACTTTAGGCCAAAGTTTAGATAGTTGTGTCTCCTAGGAACCAGCCCTGACCTGGCTCATGGCCCTCCCACTGGAGTTTCCATGATTTGTAACTCCCTGGGGCCCCCTGAATTCTGTGAAGACACCACCATGTCTCTTGTTCTCTGCTATGTCCCAGCCCCAGACCTTCTGCCTGACTTCTAGAAGACTTACAATAAAAACTTACTGAATGAATAAAAGTCACACATCTGCCATAAACACATTGTAGTATACCCATATTTATAGGGAAGTGCCTGTATTCCTAGCCAAAAAAAAAAAAAAGAAAAAGAAAACAAGTAAGCGAAGAAAAAACACCCTAGAAGTGAAGCCAAAAAGGAATGTGCTTAACCTTGATATGGCCCAATACCAAGAAGCCACTTTCTGTTGAGATCTGTAGATAATCCTAATACTGGAACCAAAATTAGAAAGACAAACTGATAAATTAGGCTGAGAGATGGTGCTCCAAGGATCTAAATTGGCTTCCTGGCAGTAAGGGCCCAATGCCCCTGCCATAGACATACTTCAGTACATGTGCCAGTCTCTTGCAAGTGTTTACCGTATGAGGCTTATCTAGTTCACCATGGAGGGAGGAAGAATAACATTACTCAGGGCTCAACATGTGCCAGGTGCTGTACACGTGGCATCTCACTTTCCTCACCATGACTCTGGGGTAAATGGCTGTGCTGTATGTGGGACCACACTGAAAGGCTGTAAAATGCTGTGGCAACAGATAAGCCCCAGCGGCTAAAGTTAGATTATTTCTCTCCCCCACAGCATGCTTCTGCATAGCTGTCCTCCAAGTACTGACTCTGGGATCTGAGCTCTTTGGTGTGGCTCCATCAACCCTGATCCTGCATTCTTAGCCACAGAGACCTCTCACCTCCACTTCCCTGAGGGCAAGAGCATCTCTATTCCGACTTGCTGCTTACTTCTTCAACTACTAGGCATCTGCTGGTACCTTTGGCTTTTGTCTGCTGGGGTCTTTTCCTCCTCCAGATGGTCCTTCTGGACAGAATCCAATATAGTCCCATTGGCTTTCTCCCTCCTGTGCCTCCTGTCCGGTCCATGGTGGGTATCCACATATCTTTCATTCTGAAAAATTTGGGTAATGCAGGCCATCCAGCATAGCCAACTCTCCCCTAACCTGCTATCCAAGTGACCATCTTTTGGCCTTTGGATTTTCCATGAGTTGTTTGCCAGTCCACTGTTTTCCAAACGCAGAAGATGCATTCATTACAAGTTCTCGAGATGGTCCCATTGAAAGCCTTCCCTCTTGACTGGAGATGAATGATTCTCCCTGCCACCCACCACCTATTTCTCCCCCTTGGTGGAGATGGGACTCATGGCCCCATAAAAGCAATCTCTGAAAAATTCCCTCTCAACTTGTTCTAACTTTGAACCCTTTTATGCCATCAGAGTGGATATGGGAATTAAGAGCATCAGCGTCCTTTCCCCCCATATTCCATTTTCAGTATCTCACCCCACTTCACACACAGCTTCCACTGTAATATACAGATTTGGAGCTCTCTGCCAGGATGTGTGAGGAATGAGGGGGTCATGGAACTCAATATATCACAAAAGAGCTGTAGATATGATGGACCATCGAGCAAGGGATAGTATGAACAGGCATTATGACTTTTTTTGAAAAGGTTGTCGAGGGGCTAAAGCCTCCATGAGAGCAAATGACAGGAACGGTGGCGTTAAGAATGATGTGAGATTGTATCAGACGATACAGTGTTGGAGAATAATTACAAGGTTCAAGGTGTGGTTACAGGTGTTGAAGAAATGAAGGTCTTTGGAGAATAATTACAAGGTTCAAGGAAAGAAATGAAGGTCTTTGGAGTTGCAGTAGTTTGAATAACACCCCCCTACCCAAAGACAGCCACATCCGAATTCCCCAGAACCTCTAACTATGTTACATAGCAATGGGGGCTTTCAGCTATAATCAAGGATTTTGAGATGGGAAGATTATCCTGGATTATCCAGGTGGGTCTTCAATATAATCACAAGGGTCTCTATCAGAGGAAGGCAAGAAGAGCACGAATTAGATGTGACAACAGGAGCAAGTGTTCAGAATGACACAAGCAAGGGCTGCTCCCCAGCCAAGGAATGCGGGAGGCCTTCCAAAGCCAGAAAAGGCAAGGGAACAGATTCTCCTCAAGAGCCTACAGAAGGGACGAACCCTGCTGACACATTTAGTCCGTGAAACTCATTCTGGGCTTCCAGCCTCTGAACTGTGAGGAAGTATGTATTGTTTTAAGCCACTAAGTTCACGGTGATTTGTTACAGCAGCCATAGTAAACTCTATAAGTCAAAGCGGAGAAACTGAAGCCTAGACTGCTGAGCAAGGGGACCCATGTAGAAGTCCAAATCACTAATGATAGTTGTGGAGCTTGTACTGGAAAGAAGGCCATAAAGTGGATGCCAACTTTCAACAAATGGGGATGAGGGACTTGGAGGTGTATGGTTGGCAGCAAAGAAGAGAGGCAGTATTTCTAGACAGCGTGAGATTCAAGAGAGGGTTTTTTTGTTTTGTTTTGTTTTTAAAGAATGGATGAGGGCATCTCTTTTCTAAGGGAGAAGTACAAAGGCTGAGGTGAGAACAAAGCAAGGAGAGAGACTGGGTCAGTGGTAAGAAAACACATGGCAGTGTGAGGATGAGAATCTGGGAGAGGAGGTTTGGCAGGTGTAACAGTTAAGGTCAAATCAGGAGACAAAACCCCACAAAATTTGAACAGGTCAAGTTTAATATAAAGAATTATTCATTATGCCAGAGGATGACCTGTAACAGAGTAAAAGTAACTCTAAACATCACCTGGGGGCTGAGGGAGAGTTCATATTGAAGGACAGCTTGGAGGGAAGGGTTGGAGTTCAAGCCTCACAGAAGGTGTTGTTGTGGCCCAGTGAGGGCACAGAAGTCCACTGGGTGGCCCTGGGCCAGAGCTGGTCTACAGTCGCTGGATAAGCAGGGACATCTACAAGGTGCAGACGACAGAAAATCGCAGCCAGGAGTGATTGGTGTCATTTCCTAATGCCGCTGTAAGAGAGCTCAGGGCCAGCTGTCTGTTAGGGCCACTCATAGCATTAAAACCAGTTGAGCACATATGAGAAAGTTTTGTACCTTTTATGCAAGTATGGTAGGAAATGAAATTAGTTTATTCAAAATAGGCATCAAGTTACAGTCAAAAAGTTTGTTAGAAAAACCTGTTCCATCTGATTGGACATGTTCACCTGACAGAAAACCAAGTCTGTACAGACTGTCCCCAAGAGGATATCAAGGCAAAGATTCTTTAAGAGTCTTATATATCTGAGTTTCTATACTGTCCTCACATTGTTGGTTGCATAAATCATGTCCTTGGTATCAAGAGGAAAAAAAAAATTATTCCACCTGATTGTTCCTAAGGAGATAAAAATTCTAACATTAGTCAGAGGGAGAATAACATTCATGCATATTCAGGCTTGGAATAGGGGGATAAAGAAATTCACCAACAAGGAAAAAGGCTTAAGGTAAACTTGTTTTTTAAAAAAAATAACCTATGTGGCATAACCAGGAAATATCAAGCAACACCAAGAACACCAAGAAAACCACCAATTAGCACTTTACCTTTTTTAGGCTTTGGGAGAAGTGTTTTCCAAATAGTAGATCGACATGCTACAATCTCTTTCCCCCTCCCCAAATTTGTAGAAATTATAGAAATGATATAAAAATAAATAGCAAATCCTTAGCAATGTTTGAAAACGAGAACTGTCATTTCACAAGAAACTGCCAAGAAACTGCAAAAGAAGGAAATTGAAAATCATACTGCATGATTTTCAAAGTGTTGTTTCCCAAACCCACATTAGCATCACGTGGAACTCTCTAAATTGCAAATTCTTGACCCCATCTAAGACCTAATAAACCAGAAACGTGGTAGGAATGTATCCCTTAACAAATTTGAATGTAACAAATAGAAAATATCCATTGTTGGGGCGCCTGGGTGGCTCTGTCAGTTGAGCATCCTACTATTGATTTTGGCTCACATGATACCAGGGTTATGGGAGGGAGGCCCGTGTCGGGCTCTGCACTGAGCGTGGAGCCTACTTGGGATTCTCTCTCTCTCTGCCTCTGCCCCTCTCCCCTGCACTCTCTCTCTAAAAATACAAATAATAATAATAAAAATAACTTAAAAAAAGAAAATATCCATTCTTTTCAGTTGCTTGGAATATTTACAAATATTGGCCATTGGCAACAAAGCAACTGAAGAAAACGCATTATTGTATTTGGGTTAGAATTTACTATAGCCACATCTTTTTACTACTTGCACAGCGAACAAGAAAAACTAGATGCCCAGGGCCGAAAAGCCTGCACAAGTCAACACAATTCATCAACGTAAGTGAATTTCCATTTCCCACAACTATGGTCTATGGATTAGAATACCGTATTTTATTGATTTTGAAATGAATACTACATTGAGTAGAAAAACAGAAACTTTGTATTTTGGCATTGAATGAAATCCCAAGAACTCTGGAACAGTTCAGGAAGAACCTGCTCTGAACTAAAAAAGTCATAACTTCTGGATTCTTCATAGCAAGAGAATGCATAAATGTAAATGTAAATAAGATCTTCCCCCACCTCTTTGACTGTTTCCTGTGTTCCTGGGATCACCAGAAAATAACTACTACCCAATTCTCATTTTCTAACTGAAGAGGATAAGAATGAGCCTGGTAATTTGAGATTTCAAATGACTTCACATAATGAAATCATTTCCTGCCAAAGCTTAACATTCTTGCTGATAACCTCTTTTACTCTAAACCAAAACTAAATAATTTTATTTTTTGGCTTACAGTTTTTCTTTCTTCTAAAGTCTTCACAAATTCAGGAAATTGGTGTCATACAGGTTATGTTCACAGACTCAAATATAATACTAAGAAACAATACTTTAAAAATCTAGGATGTGAAAAACACTAAAAAAAATCTCTTGGCATAAAGGAAATCGAAGTTAGATAAAATTTTCATAATTTAGTGATATTTTAGATGTCCCTTAGAGGAATACACAAATAAATTGTGGGATATCTATAGTTAAAAATGAAGAAAAGCTCCATGTATAAATTTTAAAGCTAATATTGAACAAGTAAAGCAAATAGAATAATTTACATAAAATTTTAAAATGTGCAAAACATATTGTTTCTGGATACATGGGTGTTAATTGTATAACAATGTTATACAATTAAATGATAAACATCACCTTTGGCTACCTCTGGAGAGGGAGGGAAATGGGACCAGGGAGGGGTATACAAGATATTTAAACTGTACCTTATTTTTTTTTTTAATGCAAATAGAAGAGAATGTTAATAATTTATACTGAGGGGATACACAGGTTTTTCTCCATTGTTTTCTCCATGATTTTCTCCACAGGTTTTTTCCATGATTTTCCGTATGTCTGAAATATTTATGATTTTTTAAAAGTTAAGAACTGGGGGCCCCTGTGTGGCTCAGTCGGTTAAGCGTCCGACTTCGGCTCAGGTCATGATCTCACAGTTTGTGAGTTTGAGCCCCGTGTTGGGCTCTGTGCTAACAACTCAGAGCCTGAAGTTTGCTTCAGATTCTGTGTCTCCCTCTCCCTCTCCTCTCTCTCTCTGTCTGCCCCTCCCCCACTTGTGCTCTGTCTCTCTCTCTCTCAAAAATAAATGTAAAAAAATAAATAAAATTAAGAACTGAAAGACAAAAAAATCCCTACATATCAAAATCTGTGGGGTATAAAGTAGTAACAGAGAACTTACAATCTAAAATGACAAGAAGAGGGGCGCCTGGGTGGCTCAGTCGGTTAAGCGTCCGACTTCGGCCCAGGTCACGATCTCATGGTCCGTGAGTTTGAGCCCCGCGTTGGGCTCTGTGCTGACAGTTCAGAGCCAGAAGCCTGCTTCGGATTCTGTGTTTCCCTCTCTCTGCTCCTCCCCCGTTCATGCTCTGTCTCTGTCTCAAAAATAAATAAACATTTTAAAAAAAATAAAAAAATAAAAAATAAAATGACAAGAAAATTGAAAATAAATTTTAAAAACAAGAAGTTGGCACAGCAGAAAATAAGCCAAAAAAAGACTGAAAACGTTTTTATCATTTTAAATTAATAAATGGATTAAGTATAAAACAAACTACAACCAGAAAGTGCTGACAGAATTGCTCAGTACAATTAAAAAGTGCTGGACAAAAGAACATGCTAAAGACCAGTAGCTCTAAGATGTTTGGTCTCAGAATTCCTTTACACTTTCAAAAGCTTTTGGTTTTGGTATTTCTAGAATATTCAACATATTAGAAATTGAAACCAAGAAAAATGTAGATGTTTATTTCCTATTTTAAAACAACATAATGAACATGCTTTTGTGAAATGTAACTTCATTTTCCAAAACCAACCAACCAAAACAATGGTGAGAAAACTGGCATTACATGTTTGCAAATTTCCTTACTATCTGGCTTAATAAAAGACACCTGCTTCTGCATGCAGTCTGCTGTGGTATGCTGTTTGGGTTGGAGCATACAAAGGAAATCTGGCCTCACTGGAAAACAGAGGAGCAGTCATTCAGACAGCGTGGATATTCTCTGACACAATAGCACAACTCTACATGTTGTAATTTCTTAAAGATTAATTGCAAAGTAGAGTCTGAAACCCAATGAGTGAGCTTTTTGTACCGTTACACTAAAATCCATGAGTTTATCTTGCTCTTTAAATGGATCTTTTACCATGCATGATTTTGTTCACATTGTGCAGTGGTCATTCTCCCCTTCCTGTAGGCTCTCTTCAACCTGAGGAAATTTCTTAGGGCTTCCGGCCTCAGTTGGCTGCAACAGTGGCAAAGGGAGTCACTAGAGACGGAGGACATAGGACTCTTTTTTCGATGCTCCTTTCCTCTCTGGGCAATCTGCTTATAACACACTGGGTGTGGACAGTGGAGGACAGAAGAGACAATTACAAAACTGTCCCAAATCATAAACAGGCAATGTTGTGAACTTCCTGCCATTTCAGATGCAAAAAGATGAATGCATATTTGCTTAGGATCCTGAGGGAGGGGACACAAATTAATGAGATTGGACTGAATCCTTAGTCTCTTGCAATTATTTTTTCAAACATTCAAATATACGAGGAGGTTGAAAAATAGTACAATTACAAATTTCTTTGGAGGAACTAAGCTCTGAAAGGAGAGGAGCAAGAGGTTGTAAGAAAGGCGGGATTTGTTTGCTTTTTTCAGATGGCAGGGACATAGCTATCCTTATAGACAACGGCAGAGGAAAAAGATTGAGAGAGAGAGAGAGAGATGATGGTGATGATGATGACACGGTATCTGGCCTTCAGATCAATTTTCCAGGCGTTTGCTGAAAGCAGCTAGGTAAGGTGTGGGGTAGTCCAAGTCCTCAGGCCAGTCATCACTGGCCATGAGCAACCTCTCCAGTTTATTTCTACATAATTTAGAAATACTATTTGGTGTGCATGGTGTGATGTGAAAAGGTTAGAAGGCACCCCTTTAGATAATCCTCAAACTATAAAAACGAATTTCATCCATTCATTCATTTCATTACCTGAGCACAAATAAGTGGAAGGCACTTTCCCAGGACTGGGGGAAAAGCAAAGAACAGAAGAGAAGATTCCTGTCCTCATGGAGCTACTTTCTGGTGGAAGGAAGAGGTGTGACCAAGTATATATTGGAGTTTATAAACATCATAGACAAAAGTAGGTAGATGGATAGGGAGGCAAGGGGGATACTGGATGGTCAAGAAAGACCTGATGAAAAAGGTGACATTCAAACAGATTTCAAGATGAAGAAGCCAAGACATATCCAAGAGAAGAGAGTTTTAGGTAGAAGCATTACTGAAAAAGCAAGGAGGCCGTAGTATGGCCTAACAGGCACTTTAATACTTGATGGCAAAAATCAATCAATCAATCAATCAATCAATAAAAACAAAAAGAAAAAAACAAAAAAACAAAAAAAAACCCAAAATCAAAAAACCAAAACAAAAAAACCCTCAATGGCACAACAGATCTTTCAGTGGTTATTTAGCATCTGTAGGGTCCAGTGCTTTCATAAAATTATTTAATGAATTAAAACTCTCTTCAACAAAAAATAATACACGCAAACTATGTAACATGTGCCTGACAAGACGGAAACTAAAACTTAGTTAAGAAAGTAACAGGAAGTGTAAAAGGAGAGCTCTCCCACCTGAAGCTGCAGTGGTGAGTTTGAGAGCTATATTCTCGTGCCTCCTCCTTCCCATGCACAGCACTGCCGGACACAGTTTACACTGCACACAGCCACAGAGAAGACCCAGAACTCCCCTCAGAGAAGGTGTATGAACAGTAACACCTATCTTTCCTGTCCAAAAGCTGCAGTTAATAACTGTATTCTAAATCATGTCGATCTGTAGGACTAATGAGATCTGTTACAGCGCAATGAAAATTGGAGCAAGTCTGAATAATAAGCATCCCTTTATTTGCTGACGCCATTACAAAAAACGGATTACATTAGCAACAAAAAAGTGTTTTCTTGAAGTCAGAGGCAGTTACTCCCCAAAATGTTAAGTAAAACAGTGTACAACATCAGTATTAAAATGTTAAATTTTATATTGTCTTTACCACTTTTGATCTTCTGAACAATTTTATTGAGCAAAATAAGATAAAAGATTACATGTTTATTTTATCTTCAGGAATGTAAAGGTCTAATTATTCAAACAGTTTTTATTATAAAACTAAACTCTGAAGGTGTCTACAGAGTTGGCTTTTTTTTTTTCTCTCTTTAAATCAGTAGTCTAACAAGGATTAGAAAAGACAAAACTCTGTTCAGTGTTTCTGACAAAGTAGAAAGGGTGAAAACATAAATAAGGCTTTAATTTGGCAAAATATAATACAATGCCTTCTGTTATCCTTGAATGAACAGCTTCCCAGTTGCTTCACTCTGTAAAAGATCAGAAAGAAGAAATTCATTTTAAGACAAGAAACAAAAGGCAATCAGAAGACATTTGTCAAACATCAAAAATATATACTCTATTTGATCTAGCCTGCTCTTTTGACCAGGATCAAAGCAACTATACTAATGGTAATCGAAAACAAGAAAAAAATCTCAGGATTCAGAAGCTTATGAGGTGGATTTAAAAATATATGAGTGAAAACCTCAGACCAAACTGAGAATAATGTAGGGATTTGAAAGTACTATTAGGAACAGATACGGTATGCTTTCACTCATATGTGGATCTTGAGAAACTTAACAGAAGACCATGGGGGAGGGGAAGGGAAAAAACAAAGTTACAAACAGGGAGAGAGGGAGGGAGGCAAACCATAAGAGATTCTTAAATACAGAGAACAAACTGAAGGTTGATGGGGCGGGGGGTGGGGGGAGTGGGTGATGGGCATTGAGGAGGGCACCTGTTGGGATGAGCATTGGGTAGTGTATGGAAGCCAATTTGACAATAAAGTATATAGAAAGAAAGAAAGAAAGGAAAGAAAGGAAAGAAAGGAAAGAAAGGAAAGAAAGGAAGGAAAGGAAAGGAAAGGAAAGGAAAGGAAAGGAAAGGAAAGGAAAGGAAAGAAAGAAAGAAAGAAAGAAAGAAAGAAAGAAAGAAAGAAAGAGAAAGAAAGAAAGAAAAGGAAACTTTTAAAAGAACAACACCTGGAATCCATTTTTATTAGTTTTACTCAAGAAAATATAAAGCTAATAAGGTGAGGCGCACTGGAATTTACAACTCTCCCCCATGAATGAACAAAGTTTCAGGCTGAGATTTTCTGAGGTCATGTGAAGCTTTCCAAGTCAGATAAAATGACTATAAGAAGTGAAACTTTAAAAGCCATTATAGAGACTAAAAAGACTTATCCAAACACAACATATACAATTGTGACTGGTTTGGGAAAAACAGCTAAAAAGGTATCTGTGGTAAAATTGAAAAAATTTGAATATATGGTTTTAATACTGGATGATTTTATAGAACTACTGCTTTTTTGAGGGATTTTTTTTTCTTGTTTTTTTTGTTTTTGTTTTTGTTTTTTTGGATGTGATAAGGATACTACTGTGGATTTATAAGAGAATGACTATGTTCTTCAGAGATACATATTGAAGTGCTTTGGGATAAAATGTCATGGTATCTGTAAGTTACTTTCAAATGGTTTGACATCAACAAAATACATGTATACACATAAAGAGATCAAGCAGGTAAAGGATGTATGAGTGTTGCACCATTCTTTCAGCTTTTCTAAGTTTATTTATTTTGAGACAGAGCGAGCGTGAGCAGGGGACAAGCAGAGAGAGAGGGAGAGAGAGAATTCCAAGCAGGCTCCACGCTGTCAGCACAGAGCCCCAATGTGGGGCTCAAACTCACGAAGTGTAAGATCATGACCTGAGCCGAAATCAAGAGCCAGACGCTTAACTGACTGAGTCACCCAAGCGCCCCTCAGCTTTTCTTTATGTGTGAACTTTTTCAAAATAAAAAGTTGAGGGGAAAAGAATTAGAAAATTAAAAAGCAAAGTTCTCACTGGTTATCATGTTCTCTAATTGAAAACAAGATTAGTAGGGGATCAGAAAGTCTACCTAGCCCACTGGTACAGGATACTATTAAGTGCTACGCAAACATATCACAGAAAATGAAAACCTGAGCACTGTGATAGCCAGTGTAACACGTAGAAATGAATGCCAGCTTTTATCTGGAACACTAGTCTTTATGCTTCAATACTGCTATAAAAGAACATCTTTCTTTCAGAAACAAGAGACAACTACATCATAAAAAAAATCTATTTGTCACACAAGAGTAGGGAATGAACATACATACAAAACACATACACAAAACTTCCCCTCAATTTTTTCTGGATAACATCGAGAGCCTCTCCAATTCACTACTGACAAACCAAATACCAACTTTAGGAAAAAGTCAGAATTGACTACACGAGCAAGAAGAGGCTGGCAACTAAGGATTAGCCAGATGAAGAGAAAAGAAAGCAGCAACAAAAGGGGTCAGAGCACAGAATGCGTGGATTAAAGGAGAAGAAAAGTACTGATTAAGAGCATAGGTGCTGGGCAGAGATCACCTCGACTCAAATCCCAGCTCATCCAGTTACCAGCTGCATGACCTTGGGCAAATTACAGGAACCTCTTTGGGTCCGTTATAAAATGGTAATAATCAATAATAATGATAATGATAATAATAATACCACCTATCTACCGTCCTAGGTTGTTGTCAAGATTAAATGAATGACCACATGTCAGAAGCCTGCTCATGCTTAGGAGCACACTCATAAAGTGACTGCTGTTAAAATTATCGTCCTACCTCCCCAGGATTCCATACCCTGGTTCCAAGGTAACAGGACCTGAATGTTATGGTCTGAATGTTTGTGTCTCCCAAAATTTATATGTTGAGAGTCTAACTCCCAATGCAATGGCATTTGGAAGTGAGGCCTTTGGAAGACTCCACCATCATGAATGGGATTAGTGTCCTTCTAAAAGAGATCCAAGAGAGCTCTCTTGCCCCTTCTGCCATGCAAGGACACTGTGGGAAGATGACCGTCTTTAAACCAGGAAGGTCTCACCAGGCACAGAATCTGCTGCAGCCCTGATCTTGGACTCTGCAGCCCCCAGAACCATCAAATATAAATGTTGTTTAAGCCACCCAGTCTATGGGATTTTTGTTATAGCAGCCCAGACTAAGACTCTGGAGTAATAAAATCTTCTGATATGGTCAGATACACACTTTGAATACTGAGAAGCTAGGCAAACATGAAACATAAAGAAAAATAGATATCTGAAAGATAGGTAACAAAAAAAAAGGTTATACTATAAAGTACTAGTGTTGCCAGTTCAAACCTAAAAAAAATTACCTCAACTCATGAAAAAGGGAAGGAATGATAATCTCTTTTGGGGAGGGAGAGAGGGAGGAGGGACAGGAGATGGATAGGAAGACTTCCAAAAGAGAAGGCTTAAGGGTTTACAAATTAAGTCTGTAAGATCAATATACCTACCCCTACATGCTAAGTAACATATATTAGGATTTAGAAAACTAAATTACTACATGTCATCACCTCTCTCATTTTTGTCTTTCAAACATTGTCTTTCCCTTATCAAAACTGTACAGCATTATTTTGAACAATTCATATGTACTTGTGGTGCATACTTAAAAGAAGTAATTTTCCTGACATCAGATATTAATCTATTATCTACATTTTGATGATTAAGCAAATTAAACTTCCAATTTAATCATCAGGTAGTAGTTTGGATTTTTTTCTCATCATAAGTACTAGTTTTAAGAGAGTTCAACGAGAGAGAAAACACTGAGCAAAAATGATGGCTAAAGTTAAAACACTGAGGGTAACATAAGCATTTAAAAAATTTTTTTTAATGTTCATTTATTTTGAGGGAGAGAGAGACAGAATGTGAGCGGGGGAGGATCAGAGAAAGAGGGAGACAGAATCTGAAGCAGGCTCCAGGCTCTGAGTTGTCAGCACAGAGCCCGAGAGGGAGGGGCTCGAACTCACGAACCGTGAGATCATAACCTGAAGTCGGATGCTCAACCGACTGAGCGACCCAGGCACCCCTGGTAACATAAACATTTAAAGGGCACAAAGAAGAGCTGTGGGAACCAACGGATGTGTAGGGAAGTGTTATCACTGTCAATGCCGGGTAGAACCTATAGACGACAGAGTTCTCAAGTGCCTGGTGGACGGTGATCTTCATACAATCCATCCTATCCTTCACAATGCACTGCTGATGCTCAACCACCCTTTCACTTGTCAAACCTGGACTTCTGTTCATTAGCTGATAAGAGTTAGCACTCAGGGGAGCTACCTGCCAAACAATAGCTCAGTTTTAGTTGTACTGCCAGGATATATATATTTTAAAAGTTACTATAATTTCATACATCAGAGAAAACAAATCTGAAAAATAAAAGTGTTATACTACCATCAATCAGTATTTAGTCTCAAACTTAATATGATGAAGACCAATGTAGAAACAGGTTCACAAGACTTAATATGAGCAAACCATGTGTTTGGGAAGAAAAAGAAATATTAAAGGACACTTCTGAGATGACGGAGAGATGCGACTGACAAGGTTGAAAGACAAGGATAGTAAGTATTCTTGGAATTTTTTAGGCTCTCAAAAATGAAGCCCTTTCCCTATCACACAAAGGCCTATGGCCTGACTCCAGCATATTTAGCATATTTCATAACTATTTTCAGTTTTTATACTGAAAACTATTATACTTTCTTATACTTTCAGTATTAAAAGAAAGTCCTGTATCAGATCTAGCAATTAGGAAATCACTAATGACCCCAGCAAAAAAGTTTTCACTGGAATGGTATTCTAGACTAGAGGAAGCTGTTAACAGCAAGTAGAGAAGTGCATACTGTGAGAATAGTTTAAGAATATCTGTTAAACAAACAAAATTAAGGTGGTATCCTGAAGGAAGTATGAGGTTAAAACAAGACATCAGAACAGGTTTTTAAGACTACAGAAGGAACATGTGCAGTAAAGAGAGTAAGGCTGAAAACATGAGAGAAAGAGTTTCCCAATGAAACAGGAAGCAAGTTATTTTCCAATTTGGAGAAGGGAGGTAATGTGGCAGAAGTTTATATGCTATGGAGAGATCAGCTTACCAAGGATAAAAGATTAAGGAGTAATTATTTTTGCTGGCAGTTTAAAAGAATGAGCTGGGTTTATCTACAAAGTCTTTTAGAGGTAACTGACCTGAAATAGCATTTTAAAGGAGATTTTATGCCAAGACAGGTCAGAAGACAATCGTTCTATGAAAGTGAGATAGACTGCTGCCCCTGTAATCAAAATGGTGACCCGCTCAACTTTTCCAGGACACCTAACCTATCCTGAGGGCAATAAAATTTCATAACATGGTTAGGTTAATGATAGGTTTATTTATCTTCAATTCAGACTCTCACTTCAGGAGTTAAAAACTGGGATTTCTTGGGGCGCCTGGGTGGCTCAGTCGGCTAAGCGTCCGACTTCGGCTCAGGTCACGATCTCACTGTCCGTGGGTTCGAGCCCCGCGTCGGGCTCTGTGCTGACTGCTCAGAGCCTGGAGCCTGTTTCAGATTCTGTGTCTCCCTCTCTCTGACCCTCCCCCGTTCATGCTCTGTCTCTCTCTGTCTCAAAAATAAATAAATGTTAAAAAAAAAAAAAACCAAAAAAACCCAAAAAAAACCTGGGATTTCTTGGGGCACCTGGGTGGCTCAGTCAGTTAAAATTCCAACTTCAGCCCAGGTCATGATCTCACAGTTTGTGAGTTTGAGCCCTGCATCGGGCTCTATGAGGATGGCTCAGAGCCTGGAGCCTGCTTTGGATTCTGTGTCTCCCTCTCTCTGCCCCTCCTCCACTCACTCACTCACTCTCAAAAAATGAATAAACATTAAAAAAGGGGGAATTTCTTTACCCTATAAGCACACATAAGTAAAACTCGGTTTCCAGTTTAAAGAAATTGTGATAATCTGATTTTCAATTCAGCATCTTACCTCAGTAAAAACATTAGTCACTTTATTTTACCAAGTCATTAAAAAAAATCACATAGATCCTGTACCAGAACGAAGATGAGGATAAACTAAAGAAACAGGTGCACACATTATGCAATGAACAAAACCTAGGTGAACAAGTTACAAGAGAGTCTGTTTTATAAGAAGGTCAAAGGTGGCAAAAATAAAAGGATTTTCCCCCTCCAAGCCACAAGACCAAAATATGTAAGAGATGGAAATAAAGCTCCAAGAAACCTAAAGCTATCATCTGGAGGTATGGAGAGTGAGAAAGGGGGAATATTTCCATTAGGGCAACAAGAGCTTCTGTACTCACGGCAAGCATACGCTACAGACACATTCACATACACAGTGTCAATAACCCACAGACAATGACACTTCAGTTATCCTTACCTAATGCCTAGTAGTGTTCTTTCTCCTTTGTGAGCTGTTGGTTTACTGCCTCAAGCAGCTGCTGTAACTGTGTTACAGTCTGATTTAGACTTACAGACATCGTCTCCTTCTCAGAAGACTCCTAAAGAGAAGGGGAAAGTGATGAGAAACTCCAGAATAAGGAAAAGGCATTTGCAACCAAAATAGAAAATATTTTATTGTTGTTTTAAATACAAACATGAAAAATACTGAAAATCACATGAGAATAAATAATAACAAAAACCACATAAAGAAATATAGTGTGTGCAAGGGACTTGGGTGGCTCAGTCAGTTAAGTATCCAACGGGCTCAGGTCATGATCTCATGGTTTATGAGATTGAGCCCTACGCTGGGCTCTGTGCTGACAGCTCAGAGCCTGGAGTCTGCTTCAGAATCTGTGTCTTCCTCTCTCTCTCTTTCATGTTCTGTCCCTCCCCCACTCACGCTCTGTCTCTCTCTCTCTCTTAAAAATAAACAAACATTAAAAAAGAAATATTGCTTGCTACCTAGGGGTGCAAATAAGGTTGCACCAAAGAAAGCTAGGTTACAAATGTTACTAGGCCAACAAAGGCAACAATCTAGACCCTGAATATCAGTTATAAATCCATTTCTCTTTTCAGAAAAAAATTCGCCAGACACCAAAGGAAAGCACATTCATAACAGTAAAAGTAAGTTCACATATACTGAGCTAGGCACTACTGTAAATGTTACAGACTATTCTAAGTGTTTTATATAGGAACTCATTTATTCCCTTCAACAATCCTATAGGATTGGTACTATTATCACTGCCTTTCACAGATGGGGCAACTAAAGCATAGAGAGGCTAAGGAAAGTTGTCCAAAGCTACTAAGCAGCAGGGTCAGGATTCAAGCCCAGGCGGCAGTCTACCAAAGTCCACACTCTTAAGCAGTATACCATAATACTTACAACACAAACATTAAAATGAATATAACACCTTATTAAGCTAAAGTGAAAACATACTTAATAAAAACACTGCACTTCAGAAATAAAATATAGAAAAGATGGCTTTCGGTAAGAATTCAATGTAACTGATGGACATACGTTACAAAGACATTTTTTAAGTCAGAGATGGTTCTTGCACACTTTTAATTCTTCACGTGATTTACAAGGTAATTAGCCTAGAGATGTGCGGTTAAAGAAAACGCATACCGTGTCTGGGGAAACATCACTATTCTCAATAACAGTAGTGTCTCCAGCAGCTTTTACTATTTTTGACTGGATAAGATCAAGTGACTGTTGAGCCTGTAAGGAAAACAATATGGTAGCCTCGAAATACTACAACTGATAAACATATGAGAAAAAAAATGAGCGATTTTCTTACATATTCTGTACAAGATTAAATAAAGCTCATGTCAAAATACAGGTACAGCCAATCTATTGTTTTTCTCTCCAAAATGAAAACAGCTTCCTCCCTGACCAGATTATAAAAACACATGCTCACTGCTTATTGTCTGAAAAGTTCAAACAATACAGAAAATGTATAAAGAAATTTAAAAAAGAAATAACCACAGTTGATATTTAGGTTATTAGTCTAGATAAGGCATCGGCCAATTCTGGACACAGCCTGTCTTTGTATAGCTCGCAAACTAAGAGTGGTTTTTACATTTTTAAAGCATTGTGTTAAGCACACCAGCAAAAATGAATATGTGAGAGAAACCATATATGCCCCACAAATCCTAAAAAAGTCAGTGGGTTTGCCCAGACTCTCTTGTCCAGATCCCTCTTGTATACATCTTGCGACAGTAGAAAATATGGGCAGAAACTTTCATATAAATGGGATTTTAACATACATGCTGTTTTATACTTGTTTGTTTCACAAAGTATTTTTGTTAACTTTTTATATCAATAAATATTTATGTGCATTTCCAATCAAATGTTGCACAGTATTTCTGTTGTAAGTAACAAAGCACATCCTTATCTTTGAGCACCTGTTTAATATCCTTAGTATCTGAGAAACCAAACTGCTAGGCTAAAAGCGCACGTTGTATATTTTGATCAAGGTCAAAAATTAAAAGCACATATCAAAGCAAATCAGATTGCTCATCCTTGACAATGTATCACGTATCTAAGTTTGAGCTGATACAAAACATCCTGAGTTCACATTTTATGTTCTGATAACACTAACACCAAAGTAACTTAAAGCTATTCTGAATTCCTAGATTGTGTTTTCCATCATGCTAAACGTACTCTATAGATTCCTAGGCTTCTAGATAACAATTACAAGCTATATCATACAGAACAAATAAAAATATTTCTCTCAACTTTTAAAAAAGTGACATATTTGTTTTGCTAATGACTCCCACAAACACAGACTCTAAAGCAGCTGATATAAGCATATGTAAGCTGCATTACTAAAAATATCTAACAATTACAAATAACTTATTAATCTAATGTAAAAAGAAATGTAATCTTAAAAACTGCCCATTTATATGAGTCAAAGAAAGTGTACTTCTACAAAGAAACAAAAGGCACAAATTTCTGAAACATCTTTTAGATCTATAAAAATCTAAAGAAACATGCTTTGTAAGCAACTACATAAGCAAATCTCAACAAAACAATAAATGGATGTAACCAAATTTTTAAGAGTACCTTCACTCAAATTTAAAACTTAATCTGTACTTCATAAAGCAAGTACTTATATAAATGTGTTGAAATAATGAAGCAAATTAAGAATGGAAAAACAAGCCAAAATTTTTGTTCCAAAAATGTGACTGTAAAACAGCTTCAATTTATAAACACATTAATGTGCAAAAAAAAAAAAAAAAAAAAAAAAAATCTACAATTAGCAGTGTGTTTG
This sequence comes from Panthera pardus, assembly GCF_024362965.1. Classification (NCBI taxonomy): domain Eukaryota; kingdom Metazoa; phylum Chordata; class Mammalia; order Carnivora; family Felidae; genus Panthera; species Panthera pardus. Next base: position 95,095,620 of record NW_026526810.1, on the reverse strand, counting down.
CTTAAGATTCAAAGCACAACACAGTATGGTGATATGGCATCTTCAGGACAAGCCACATCTTACCTTATGCAAGTCGCCAGCTACCTTCTGTCTTTCACTTTGTTCAGTTCTAAGCTTTGTGAGTGTTTCATTTAACTGTGTCTTTAACTGTAAAAATAAAGGAACACCACAGTTAACTTAATCTGCATCCTTCTTTGATTGTGCTGAGACCTCTAGAAGAATGAATGAGAAAGAATGGGATCGCTAACAGTTATTATGCACAGTGGATTAGCCAATATGCTGCACCAGATGTATAGAAAAGCTAAGCGGTGGAGGTTCCCATCTGTAAAGCTAAATATAAGAAAAGCTATAGAAACAAACTAGAGTTTAGAATAGAAAACTGCAAATGTAAAAACAAAACCATCACATTCCAGTAAAGGGCCTTTAAAAAGTGTTACTTAATCACTATTCATTAAGTACTTCGTTCATATTTAAATTATTCCGAATTAAAAGGCAAGTAGTCAGAAATTTTACTAATTAGTTTTTTAAGGCTTTCTTGACCTCTCCAGTTAAGAGTCAACTGTGTAATATTTTAAAAGACATTGAACAGAAGATTACAAATACAGTAAAATGAAAACTTAAAAATTTAGAAGTTGATAATCCTTTAAAACATCACTGAAGAGATCAGTGCAAGACCACAATGGCCTAATTATACAAGAGATATCTTAAGATATGTCTCAACAACCACTTTGTCAAAATAGTTGTAAAGTTCCATAAACTCTAGTGTCAGTATATAATGCCTTTTCTCATGATAAATGTTCCAATTAAATATGAATAAGGGAAAGGGATTATACTGACAAAAAAATAACTTTCTTATTAAAGTCATCAGGTTAACTGACCTTGCCTCACACCTATTGGCCTAAATTTCCAAACAGTTCCTTAAGACCCATAAAGGGGAAATAGAAGATCCTAACCTTCAGACTGGAGAGAAAATTAGTGAGGGACTTTTCATGTGGAAATTTGATTTTGGGAACTCTATTTAAATACCCAAATGCTTCAGTTTTTGCTCCTTTACCTAACTCTAATTTAGTACATCAGAGAGATTATTCCAAACACACAAAGTATGTACAGGAAAACAAAATTATTTTATCTTAAAATGTGGCAACAGTTATCCTGAGCAAACAAAAAGAAGACTCAAATGAAGATTCAAGGCAAAAATAAGAAACAAATACCATTTAAAATGGTCTCTTAATGGAAGTAGGTAAAAACTACAAAGAGAACATCAGGCCAAATGAAGACTAAACTATAATCCTATGGGCTCGATACTACCGTTGGAGTCAGCTACCTAGGACCAAAGTTAAAAGTAAAATCTTGGGGTGCCTGGGTGGCTCAGTTGGTTGAGCCTCCAACTTCAGTTCCCGTCATGGTCTCACATTTCTTGAGTTCAAGTCCCACATTGGGCTCTCTGCTGTCAGGGCAAGGCCTGCTTCAGATCCTCTGTCTTCCTCTTTCTCTGCCCCCCCCTGCTCACTCTCTCTCTCTCTCTCTCTCAAAAATAAACTTAAAAATAAAATTTTTAAAAAGTAAGATCTCTAACAATAGTAGTTAAACATTTTTTAACAACACATTGTAGGGTAGGGCTTATGGCTTGTAGCTGTGACATAATCTCAGTCCCAATCTGTGCAATATAATAGTAAGCATATGTATAAAACCAGTCACACTGCAGTGGAAATGACTTAATTAAAGTAAAATGAAGATAAGTAAAAACCAAAATTTTATTTCAAAACTAAAGGGGAGGGCAGGAGAAGGCTCAAATGTGTACATTTCAAAGAGGCCTACTTTGAAAACTCATTCCCATAAATCACTGCCATAACACAGAAGACCAGCCAAATGAGTGAGTTAAGAAGTTTTCTTTGATATACACAGCAGTATAAGAAAGTTCCAAAGTGTGCAGGATTAATTTGGGCTAAGAGGAACTTACAATCTTATAATCTTCCTAGAGTTTATCCAAGTACTTTAAATCTAGTCATGTGCTATAACAATTTTTAAGTCACAGAAAGACATGATTGTTTGAAACATACAACAAGATAGTCCTATTTATCTAACAACTAAGCTTGTCATAATCAGTGTAAATTGCCAGAAAATTTAAGAGTGGGAATACAGGGTACTCTATGTTTTATAAGGCATTTAGCTAAACTTAGTTATCTTTACGTCTATAGATTAGAATTACCATGCTCTAAATGTTATAATAATGATAAAGAATTTTCACAAGCTTTTTGTTATCTATAATCTATAGAAAGACCAGTTAAAATATGGAATGAATTATCGTCCTTGAATGAAGAAGACGTATCTTCAACCTTCAATAATCTCCTTCCAGGTTAGAAAATAAGAGGTCCAGTTAAGCATGGTAACTGAGAAAACAATCTTCACAATTCAGCCAATATTTAGCTGTCTGATTCACTTCTTTATTCACTGAAAATAATGCTGTCCAAGAAACAGGTTTTATAAAACACAGAAATTTTTTCTGGAGAAGAGTTGCAAGCCCAACATGCTATTGTTAGAGGAGCTAAGAAAGGAGGGGTCATCTTAGGAGTAAAGAAAAGAAAGATCATCTTAGGAAGTCATCAGAATATGAAGATTATCTTAAACTTACAAAAATGCCAAGCTAAAGAGGTTAGCAAGGAGAAGAAGTCTGGATGGCTTCTCCACATGTCAACACAAGTGTTTTCAGAGCCTACTTGATACCCAGTGGAGAACAAGCTTCTTACCAAATTTAGCTCTTCATTCTGTCTTACTGCTTCAGAATATGAATCATCAAGTTTTTTCTGCAATTCAGTCAACAGATCTTTCAGCTGCAATGAAGTTTAGAGTTTAAGATTGATCTCCTTATGATATCCCATGTTTTGTATGCTACTCGGAAGCTCCGCCACAAACAACTTCTACAGAAATACTATCACTGTTATAAACTTCATTTAAATTGAGAAGCAAGGTAGAAAAAGTTCTACTGTAAGTACCTCTCTGACTTCCGTAACATAGGTAGATCGCTCAAGTTCTGCCTTCTCTAGTTCCATTTCCAAATGCTCTCGCTCTCTTCTCAGCTGGCAAAGCAACAAAGAAGGAAAAGTTAACATATTTAAGATCTCCTTTCACGATGCTCCCCCATAATGAAAAGTTATAACACAAACATAACACTTTATCATCTCAAACACTACCCATGATATTCTTAAAAGCATAACAACTGCATCATTAGATAACAGAAATCTTAACACATAGATCTTAAGACAACCCTTAATACTAAAAATGAGTCCACAGGTTACAAGTGATGAAGTAACATACATTTTCAATATCTTTACTTTCTCTTCTTAATCGCTCTAGCTCTTGTTCTGAAGATGTGAATGACAACTGCATCTGAAATGCGAAACAATCATATGACCACGTAAACCTTGTTGCAGTTTAAGCAGACACTTCAGAGGTTCTGAAATGTATCTCATTTAAAATCATACTGAATTTTAAAAGACTTTAAATATGAGAGTATGACATTTGATTTAACCAGTAGTCAAACCCACCCCATTTGCATGATATTAAGGCCTAGCTAAAAGTGCTGAATTTTTTTTAAAACAATCAACTAATAACTGGCTGTATTTAATCCCCAAATGCATTAACATAGAATACCATTGGCAACCCTAGATTTTGCACAGGTTGGCACCGGAAAACAAGTGATTATTACATATTTTTATTGAAGTATAATTGACATACAATATCCTGTTAGTTTCAGGTGTACATTATAGTGATTCGATTACTTTCATACATTACAAAATGGCCCCCAAAGTCTAGTTACTATCTGTCACCATACAAAGATGACACCCTTTACCACAGCCAAATAAATGGGAGAAAAATTACAGTAACATTCAGATCACATGAAAAGAAGTTTTTCTTGAATACTGTATCATGGATCACATATCAATGCTGTAAAGCTTTTTTTTTTTTTTAATTTTTTTTTAAACATTTATTTTTGAGACAGAGAGAGAGAGAGAGAGAGAGAGAGAGAGAGCGAGCGCGCGAGCATAAATGGAGGAGGGTCAGAGAGAGGGAGACACAGAATCTGAAACAGGCTCCAGGCTCTGAGCTGTCAGCACAGAGCCCAACGCAGGCCTTGAACTCACGGACCGTGAGATCATTACCTGAGCCAAAGTCGGCCGCTTAACCAACTGAGCCACCCAGGAGCCCCAATGAAAAGCTTATTTTGAACCCCAAATTCTTTGCCTTATGTTCAAAGCACTTTACATCCTCTATCACTACTGTCTGGTCCTACACTAAACAAGTGATTCTCAAACTTGGGTGGGCATTAGAATCCATTGTGGGGGTGCTTGAAACACAGACTGCTGTCCCCACAGTTTCATATTCAGAAAACCTCAGGTGGGGCCAAGAAAAAGCATTTCTAACCAGTTTCCACATTACACTGATGCTACTGATCCAGGGCCCACATTCTTCAGAACTACTGCACTATGCTTTTCTTTTGTAAATACCTGTTTAATAGTCTTCTGTGATTCATCGACCTTAACTTTCCATTTGTTTTCTTCTTGCTCCACACTTCTCTGTAGCTTCTGTAAAATTCCTTCCTATGGGCAAAAGAATGGTTGTTTTGAAAAATTCATGTTCTAATGACAAGATCAGTATTTAAGACTCTAAGGAATACGTTAATAATTTAAAAATAAAACTAAAATGTAGACTAAAAATCATTTCCTACTGTTTCTGCAAGGACGGATTTATATTTTTCACACTCGAGCTGTAACAATGTGTGCATTTCATCAGCTTCTTTCAGCTTGTGCTCTAGAACCTACAGAGAATAAAATAAAGAAAAATTCTCTAGTTTTACCAGGAAACTGTGTACTTCAAATTTGTTGCAGTATTTAATGGTATATTTTGACAAATGATTTCTGACTGCTTTATAGTGAAACACTACATTTCAACCTTCTTAAGTAAAAATAAAGTTCAATGACCTTTTTGGTCACTCAGTCTTCACTAATAAAACTCCCTGAGTCTGGGGCGCCTGGGTGGCGCAGTCGGTTAAGCGTCCGACTTCAGCCAGGTCACGATCTCACGGTCCGTGAGTTCGAGCCCCGCGTCGGGCTCTGGGCTGATGGCTCGGAGCCTGGAGCCTGTTTCCGATTCTGTGTCTCCCTCTCTCTCTGTCCCTCCCCCGTTCATGCTCTGTCTCTCTCTGTCCCAAAAATAAAATAAACGTTGAAAAAAAAAATTTTTTTTAATAAAAAAAAATAAAAAAATAAAAAAAAAAAAACTCCCTGAGTCTGATTATTATAAAATATATTACACAATTTTATAATAAATAGGCTTATCGCTCTTTAGCAGGATGGTAAAATCAAAGCAGACCCACAAGTGAAGTCAAGTCACAACACCTATGCTACACACACATGGAAAAGAGGATTTTATTCATGCCACTTGAGATACAAAATATCTTCCAAACATTAGCAAAGATAAAGACACATCTAGATTCTGAACACTCTTAATGATGTATTTGGGGATACTTTAGCAAACCAGTCAGTTTCTACCTACCTACCTCAACTGATCTTTACTTTTTAAACAGACTAAAAACAGAGTAAGAGATAGTTAAATATACAGTTTTAGAAGTGATTACAATACAGAGTTAAAAAAACAGCAAACATTAGCTTTGTATATGTACCAAATGCAATGAAGACTTGTGGCATTTCTACCAAAATTTATTCAAAATGAAATCACTTTCTTACACTTTCTCAAAAGGTCATTATTCTACTCATAATATATACTTTATTGTTCCACGCTCATAAAGGTAAATTCGGATTTACTTCATTTTTCCATGTCGGTTAAAACAGAGATACTTCATTTCTTGAACTAACCTTAACCTCCTCTGAACTTGAAGTTTCAGCCACACATTCTTTTGCCTTCTTTTCAAATCCATGCAGCCATTCACGATAATTCTGTAACAAAGAAAAGTCAAAATAAGCAATTTCCAAAAATACCTAAACGAAATAGGGACAAAATTTTAAATAACCAAACTAGAGGACTATGAAAGAAACCACCTCTCTGGAAATTTCGAAGAAAAATAAACTGCTGTGTAAATTGTACCTAACCCAGATTTGAAAATAAACACTAAAAATATACCTAGGTACTACCATCAAAATCAAATCTTATTTATTACTTTGACCAAGGTTATCGGCAACTGAATTCGGGACTTAGATAGAGATCTAGGCTCACTTAATTCCAGCCTCTACCACTTAAATAGTGCCAGGACTAACAGATTCAATCTTTAAAACAGAGAAAGAATTTTCAAAACTTTTTTCAGATAAACCAGTTCTCAAAAACTAAGTAACCCGAGTTCTCAAACTGAAAGTTCAACGGAAAATACTCAATTCAGAGGATTTCAAACTCCATGAAGATGCTCCAGAGATTCTGAACATACCTCAAAATAAATATGTATTATGAAGTGTTTTTAAAATCATAATGAGAAGTGATAAGAATACACAAACATTTACTTGTTTAAAAATAACAAAAACTCTATTTGTGCTAATAGGTTAAATGGATGCAAACCCAGGCATATGTTTTGGTTTTAGTAATTATTCTAAATTTTAGAACAAATTGTGCTACATTTTTAATGCTTCTTATCCAAATTTTAAACTCTGGTAAAGAGTATTTGTTAACAAATACCTAAAAAGAAGAAGAAGAGGAAATTTGATTTAAAGTCCTTGGTTTAATTTACTCCAAGAAAAAAGAACACACATGAAATTTCTATTAACTGCTCTAACATCAAGCATTACTTATGTGCTGAATCAGGATTCTCTATACTCTATCAAATAAGAATTAAAAAAAAACAATAAAACTGGATGCTGAGATCACCCCCACAATACAATACCCCACAGTATAAATTAGTCAAGAGTCTCTATTAAAAAAAAGCTAATTTAGTTGCTTAATGTTTGTAAACATTCCTCTAGGTTATATAGTTTAGATCTCTCCTATAAGGATTTGCTTAGCACAAAAACAAAAGAAAACAGTAAAAGGATTATACTTCAGGTATACAAGTCCTTTTATACCTGACTATATTGGCTTAAGATTAAATTTAAAGCTGCTTTATTATCTTAAGTTAAATAAATTATCCTATCCTTCATACCTTTAAAAACCTAAAACACTACACTCTAAGAGGTATAGTTAATATATTCCTCAAATATAGACTACATGCAGAAATATTCAACTTTTAACAAGTGGATGAACCAAAGCCAAATATCATCATCCAAGTCTAACGGCGATTTATAAACATTTATAGTGTCAAAAACATTTGGCTATTGAGGGTGGGTAATACGGTTGGTAAGAATAAATCTGTTACATAAAAAAGGATTTTTAATGCTGGTGATCTTACACAATCTTTCAAGAATAGGTATTACAAGGGGTGCCTGGGTGGCTCAGTCAGTTAAGTGTCCAACTTTGGCTTAGGTCATCATCTCACAGTTTGTGGTATCAAGCCCCGCGTCGGGCTCTGTGCTGACAACTCAGAGCCTGGAGCCTGCTTCGGATTCTATGTCTCTCTGTCTCTCTCTCTGCCCCTTCCCTGCTCACACTCTGTCTCTTTCTCTACCTCTCAAAAATAAACTTAAAAAAATTTAAATTAAAAAAAAGAATAGATATTATAAACCATTAACTCTCTTGGCTCATAAAAATACTGTCAAAGAAATCAATCCCCAAATTTTATTTCCATTAAGTAATAAAATTAAAGTGGGAATAAAGAATTAAAAACACATTATGGCCACAAAAGAAAAAATATAAAATAGATGAACAACAACCCCTTCTTCTAGGTTCAAAGTTAAGACCAGCACTAGAACTGACAATGTATCCATTTGCCTATCCAGTGCAAGTTATTTCATCAGTTAAACCCACAGTGGTAGAGATCTACCAAACTGATCAAACCTGAATGTATCCTCAACAGTTACAAAGGAAACAAAAGAATTGTTGCTTCTCGTACAAGTTCAACTTAGACTGTATGTAGATATAATCTGAGAACAAGAGCTAAACTCAAACTACACATAGAACAGGCTGTTAAGTTTATTTATACCACACCTAGTGCCCACAGGAAGAGCCAAGAGTTCCTTGGAGAAACAGTTGATTCCAAGTTTGAGGTAGAAAATGTTGACATAGCACTGCTTTGTCAAAAGGATTGGATAGCCAGCCTAAATAAGTTCCAATGGGCCGAAGAAAGACAAGCAGACATTTATAGACCTCATGACAGAAGTGCACAACACTGCCCATGAAATATTGCCCTACTCCACCCTACGTCCAAAGTATTGAATCTGAATCTAATCAGGCCTCTATGGACCAGCAATTTATGAGATATACAAAGGACAGAGAACACACTGACACTACAAGGGTGGAGTCAGCTAAATCCAGACTAGGAAACTTCATATGAAACCATTAGGTTTTAAAAAAGAGAGAGAGAGAAGGGGTGTTGCTGACATTTAGGAGGGGATCCATGGAATTTAAAAAAAAAAAAAAAAAAAAAATCTAAGAGACATCTTAAACCAATTACATATTGACCTTACTTAAGGTCCTGATTAAAACAAACTAAAGTAAGTGGTGGGGCGCCTGGGTGGCTCAGTTGGTTTAGTGTCCGACTTCAGCTCAGGTCATGATCTCATGGTTCATGAGTTTAAGCCCTGCGGTGGGCTCTGTACTGACAGCTCAGAGTCTGAAGCCTGCTTCGGTTCTGTGTCTCCCTCTCTCTCTGTCCCTCCTCAGCTCATGCTTGGTCTGCCTCTCTCTCTCAACAATAAATAAACATTAAAAAGAAAACAACAAACTAAAGTAAGTGGTTATTTCATTAAAATTAAAAATTTATATAACAAATGGAGAAATGTATTGACAAAATGTATGAAATTAAAGATTTTTTTCATGTAATTTTTTTAAAGGAATCCTTATCTTTTAGAAATACATACTAAAATAGCTATTGATGAAATGCTTTGATGTTTGATTTCTTTCAAAATAATCTAGAAAGTACAGGAAAGGAGGTAAAACAAGACTGTGTATTGATGTATGGAAGGGGGTACATCAGGCTCATTACGCTATTCTACTTTTGAGTGTGTATACAATTTTCCATTAAAATAAAATTTTTAAAAAAAGACCTACAACACCATTTTACAAAACTACGTGCACACTCACTTTCTCTGCCTCAAATATTCACTGTAATAATTCTGTGAATCAAAGCAACTTTTCTCATTTAACCTCAAGTAAAGCAAGCTGTTCTGTACTACCTTCAAGCCTTTTGCTTAAAGAAGTTAACAGATGTTGAGTTTTGAAAAGAAAAAAAAGCCTCAAAGTATTAAACACATTTAATTAGAAAATAAAGTGCTCCTAAAACTAAGAAGCAATCATTTAAAATTAAGCTCTATTTTGAATAAAGCCATTAAAAACATTACTGATTTAGTAAACATTAAGAAATTTTTCTTTCCCAAATATGCTTATGATCCTCTAAATAATATATTACGTAAATTTTGTAGCATACAACAAAAGTATCAGTTGTATAAAGAGAAATGAGTTTTGAACCAAGTTATTTATCTTACCTACTCAAAAGCACCCTAAGTTAAAAATGGAAAAGATTAAGGAATAGATGTACTTGTGAACCAAGTGCAGAATGCTCATTACAACTTCCTTGAATAATGATAAAGATGACATGTGCAAAGAAATAAAAATCAATCTTACCAAATTAGGAGGAACAGACACCTTTGGAAATAATTTTTTGAGAACTTCTTTAGCTTCTAATTCAACAGCTTCCACATGTTGTTGTCTTTCCTAAAGCAGAAGATGAACCAAATCAAACTTACAAGATTATAGAATTAAAAAAAAAAAAAGTTACAGTCTTTTAAGTTCTAAGGGAGAAAAAAGTCACAGTATTTTAAAAATTCATCTTAATACTGGTAAAAGTTAAAATTTCTCTTTTTAAAATATTAAAATGCTTCTGTAAGAAAAAATCTGCAAAATCTCTAAAGCATCCTAAATAACCATGTCTTATATTAATCAAGCCAAGGCAATATCTGATAATTCCCTTGCCATTAGAAATCAAGTGATTTGCCCCTCAATTCAAAAAACAGAAACAAAAATAAGAAAACAAAAAATACACTTCCTATAGCTAAAACTTTAAACTACATGTTATAAAAAAAAAAAAACAAAAAACACTTCCTATAGCTAAAAGTTAAACTATATGCAAAAAATATGCATCTGAGCAACATTGAGGCTTATGGTCTAGCAAATCTCTCTACAAAAAAAATGCACTACAGTAGATGGACTATAATAATGATGGGATTAAAATGGCAAATCTCACATTTCCAGCTTCAAGGTCAAGTGAAGTTACTTATGCTAAACAAAGAAAAAAAAGGCTGTCAAAATTTGATGGGTGGTACATATGGGAAAAAGAGGAAAGAGGAAAAACTCATGGCAATTAATTCATTAATACCAAGCATCAAGAAAACTAATTCTGACACTTGTAGGGACTCTGTCAGCTGTAAATTTAAAGGTATTACAAATGCATGTCTAAATTTGGTGATTTTAAAACCAAGTACAATGGGTATCAATTATTAACTCAAAACCATGGTTTGTCAAAATTAGGGTAACAACTTGATCACAAGCAAAATAAAACTCTAATAATCAAACTACCTCTACCAGATTTTTTAAAAAATGACATCTATAAAAATGCACATCTAAACCAAGCCAAGAAAAAACATTTATGAAGCTGAGGTGACAAGACAAGCAAGCTAACAACATCTCAACCCTATCTTTCCAACATCATCTAAATGCGACCTTTGAAATCCAGTACTGATTTAAGAGGCATACGCACCAATTTAGAAAATCTAACATGAAAATCTAAAATTACACAATAAAAACTAGAGATTAATCATATTCTCTGCAGACACAAAAAAACTTTACTCAAGATTAGTGGCAGGGCTTTACTAGATGTTTTAATGGAGTATTTTCAATGATTCAATAAATTTTCAGAAATACACCCATCTAACTGCATAAGATACATTCATTCAAAGAAAATTAACCGCTGATTCAGAATTAATTCACAATTAAGAGGTCATTTTTGGGGCACCTGGGTGGCGCAGTCGGTTAAGCGTCCGACTTCGGCTCAGGTCACGATCTCGCGGTCCGTGAGTTCGAGCCCCGAGTCAGGCTCTGTGCTGACAGCTCAGAGCCTGGAGCCTGTTTCAGATTCTGTGTCTCCCTCTCTCTCTGCCCCTCCCCTGTTCATGCTCTGTCTCTCTCTGTCTCAAAAATAAATAAACGTTAAAAAAAATTAAAAAAAAAAAGAGGTCATTTTTATCATGTGACCACAGAAGTGGTAGAACAATCACTGAAGAAAAATAGGAAAAGAGGCACTTTTTAGAAAGCTTTCCAAGGTAAAAAGAATCTAAGTAAAAGAAACAAGTGTCAAACTTATAACAAGAGGCAAAAAAAATGAGAAGTTACTTTTGATTTGTACTAATTTTGCTAAAAAGTTTTCATTTGATACAGTAGTTTGGTTGTGGATAGCAATCTCCATTCTACTTTAATGCCTAGAAAAGATCTTATGTTGAAAATTGCTATCTCTATCTAAGTGTAATATATACGAAGTATCTTTCATGTGAACTTATCATTGATAGTAGCTCCTCAAGAATACTTACTAATTTAAAGATAAACCTGAAAAAGTAGTATACCATCCTCGCCTACATTTTAGGTAAGATTATTACTTATTTGTATCATCTAAAACACTAAAGGAATTCTTGTACATACTTCTTTCTCCTCCAACCTAACTTGTGGTTCTGAGTCAATCAACATCACTTTACACCTAGGCTACCTGAAAAACAGTCTAAATTCCATTAAAATAGAGGAAGACTGCAATTTCTATTCTCTGTAGAACACTGGCTATGTAAGAAAACATCATGCACTTGGTGATAAGTTTGAAACAAGGGTAAAGTTTTATACTCCTCACCAATCACAGGATGAAACATGGATAAATTCTAGTTCTCTTTTGTAAACAATATACAAGAATGCCTATGACAGTGGCCCATAATTTCTTGCAGGAATGGCATAATAAGTAATTAGCACTTCCCAGAAACCCAGTCTCATTAACAAAATAGAAGCTAAAAGGCAGGTGTTAACAGTGAAAAAGAAAGTAAAGAGACACCCCCCCCCCCCCCAACAGAACTGACTGCAACTACGCTCAAAAAATAAATAAATAAATAAAAGTCCTACCTGGCCTAGATCATTCTTTTCCCTGGCCTAGATTTCTCTAGTCCCAGTGTCTGCCAGCTATCTCAAATTTAGGTTTTAGTGAAAATTAAGCCCAGGTGAGTAGGTATAGAAATACAAATCTATTACACTACAGGAAAAATAAAAGATTCCCTCAGTCCACAAAATACTTCCAGAATGATGAACTGAATCACATAATTAACTTTATTAGCCCATGTACAAAATTCAATACTCCTGTTCCACATTTATTCTTGGTAGGAGTTTTCAAAATGCCTGACTAAACTGGCACATTTGTTTCAATCATTAAAAACAACTCTTTTCCATTACATCTCATTAGAATCTTCCAAACCATCCAACAACTTAAACTCAGGAAGAATATCCTTTACCATTGTGAAGACAGAGGGAGCTGTATGTTTCAGGAGTACTTTACATACTCCAGTCAGGAGAATAATCCCTTCTATTAATATTCCACACTATACATAACACATGCCTCATTACTGTCCAGCCACTTCAAAACCTTAAGTTTAATTTTAATTTCATCTCCTCTAAGGAACAACCCAGCCAGAACTGATCGCTTCCCTGTACTTAACACTTTGATCATTTTCTACCCTGTGTGAGTCCTCTTGGTGTGCCCCAAAGAACCCAGCAGATTTCATGTACATCTATGTATTCAAATGTGTTTAATTCAGTTAGATTTTGAGGGGGTCAGGGTTTTTTCCGAGGCTCTTAACCATCCCCCGAGGCATACAGTGACAAGGGCTTACATGGGTAGCATAGGTCTCCTGAGACTCTACAGCTTAAAGCAGTAATCACCAAAGCTCAAACAATCAGGTAATCACAACAAACCGCATGCCCAAAATTAAAGCTTTGAAGAGTAGATGAAAAAAAGCAGAGATGACAGAGATGATAATGTGGATGATAAGGAGATTTTATATTTAAATTGCAGTAAAATTAAATGCTTTAGTCTGATTTTAAGATAAGCTGCAGATTTTCTCTGTTCGGTGGATTGTTTCTAGGAGTTAGCATTACAACCTTGGAAGTCTTGTTCACTTTGTCCTGCAGCATTTTTTCAGTTGATGCCAATGCTTCCATTGCTTCCCAGTTTTTCTCCCGAAGGTCCTAATCATTTTTAGAAAGAATGATTTCAGTTTATCCATTATTGAAAGATTTTTGCTCTTTACTTCATCAGTATTTTGCACTGCATTTAAATGCTGGTTACTGCAAAATTATTTCAATGGGAAATATGTATATTAGCAAAAAAATAAAAAGCAATGTTTAGAAGTCTGAATGAGAAAATAAAGATGCCCACTTCCCATGTTTTAGTATACACACCAAATATGCCAGCTGTAGAGTAATTATTATGCACGTGTGACAAAGAAGAAAGCATTCAAAAGTAAACACACAAACCAAGATAAAAATGATTTCAGGTACATCAAATATTAGGGGATTAAGGACAGAAAATACACAAGTATTGCAAAAAGCTTTACATTGTGGCTTTTAAACGAGGCCCATTATCACTCGGACTTTCCACTGTGGCATAACTTTCCCCTCTAAATAGGTTTTATCAAATTAACGCATGTTGAGTCTACCTAAGAATAACATAGTCACTGCACTTGCACACGTGTATGCCACAAAGCAACCTGACATGAGTGTATGAGCTACCTCATCGAGGCTGAAAATGGGGAGGCTAGAAAGCTATAAAACCACATTCTCTTGGAAGAGAAACAGAAATCATTGGAAACTGAGCTCTGAAAGATCTATTTTAACAGCATTTCATTAGCAAATAGAAGTACGTACAATCTGCTATATTTCAGTCTTTCTTCAGATTGAGAAATCTAAACATTGAAAACAAAAAGCCAATAATCACCATTTACTGAATGCTTACTTATGTGCCCAACACTGAACTTGGTGCACTAATTGGTGCACTTGGTGCACTAATCCTCATAACATTTTATAGATGGGGAAACCACAGCTGGGGTCATTTCAGAAATTTGGCGAAGTGCACACAGCCAGTGAAGTGGCTGAGCGGGAATGGACTGACGCTGCAATCTGCTGGCCTTCAGTGTCCGGGCACTTCTCACAGACTTCCATGCCTGCAGCGATGCTGCTGCATTACACTGGTATTACTACGGCCTCCCTGCCTCAGAATCCGGACGATAAAACACAGTTAAGATGTTAACAATATATTGGCAAATTCAAATATATTGGTTTTGTGGCCAAGCAATGCTGTTAGTAATGTTACACAGACACACAAAGGGCAATTCACATACCTAATTTTGACAAACTCTGGGGTGCAAGTACATGTCAACTAATGTTAAATTAACAAATTAATGCAGACTTTGAAAATTAAACTTCCATTGGAAAACACATATCAATTTCCCATCAAGATCCCCTTAGAGATTTCAGGAACATTTTTAACCTTGCTCAAGTCTTAGCAAGCATACTTTTGTGTGCAAAAATTCCTTCTCTAGCAAGAAATGGTTGGATTCTACTTACAGTTATCACCTTCTGGTCAGAATTTTTTAAGAATCACCTAAATCACTGTCTATTCAGTAAAAGTATTAAGATTTGTATTTCTTAGGGCACTATCCTCTTCCACTATACTGTAAATGTATTCAGGTTCTGAGGCCTCTAACACACTTCGTTACCAAAATTTGAACCACCTCTCAGTTAAAAAAAGGGAAGTTCCAGAAGGCTCCGAAAGACATAATTACTGAAAATATTGAGTTTCAATACTGGCTTACTTTCAGTTTACAAAAAGGCTAGCCTAGTCAAATTAAAAAAAAATACAATGGATTTTAAAATATTGAGACGAAAGAATTTTTTCAAATAAAAGTTCAACCAAAAGTCAATTGCATTTTAATAAAAAAATTAAAATCTGAAGCTGTAATATAGTTTCAATACTTAAAATTATAATCAGAAATATACAAATTAGTCATTTCATTTATTTATTAAAATATGTTCTCTAATAAAATGATTAATAATCCTTTCAAATAAGGTACACACAAAACAGCAAGATTAAGAAAAAATCTACATTAAAATTTAAAAAAATTCTGAATCATGGTATTTCAGTGAAATAATAAAAAGGAAAGTTTTATTCTGACAAGATTTGCTTACATTGTTTTTCTTCCTCTGGTGTTCAACAGCCTCCTTCAAAGAATCTAACTCATTCTGAAGACCAGTTATTTCTTGCTCTCTTTCTGAAATTCTAAACCAAAACATGAATACACATAGCAACATTTTAGGCAGTGAACATGGTATTTACTACTACAAAATAAAAACAGCAAGCAGACAATGCTTTGCAGAATGTATTAACAGGTAAACTCTTTTAAACTTAACTATTAATTGTCACCATGGAAAACCTATTCCTGATGCACTCTTATTTTCAAAAATGACTTTTACAATATGACATGCTGATATTTGTGCTAAAGAGAAATCATCCCCTGAAGAAATAGTTTATGAATATATGAACTTCTGCAGTTAAAGTTGTTTCTATTTTTATCTATGGCAGAGAAATGGCTATTTTCAGAAGAGTGAAAACTGATGTACAAGCATTCCCTTAAATATTTTTTCCAAAAGGTAATGAAATCAGTTATGACTTTCTTTAAATGGCTAACCCACAACAAAAGTGTGATATTAATGTAAGGTAAGTGTCATCATTTTCATAACATTATCAGGATTCAGGTTTTTCTAGTTCTAATGCATTAGTTAATTCCCAGAAACGCAGAAAGCAATGGCAAAGATTCCCAATTCAATTCTGTTACAGTTGAGAGCAGCTTGGATATAAAGTCAAATTACAAATAGCTCTTCCTTAAGAATAAGGCTCTATACAAGGGGTTGGCAAATTAGGGCTCTGGGCCCAAACCACAGAGCTTCTTTGGCCCTCTAGCCAAGAGGTGATTTTACGTTTTTAAAGAATTAAAAAAAAAAAAAAAAAAATACGAAGCAGAACTCTGTGGCCCACAAAGACTAAAATATTCACTACACGCCATTTACAGAAAAAGTTTGCTGACTTTGCTATAAACAGTCAAACTCCAGACTTAATTCACCAGTAAATAATTCTAAACCAGTAAGCCAACAACCCTGTAAATGATTCAAGATGGAACAACACTTAATGTGGTCAACATCTAGCATGTTCAAACATACCAAGTTAGCCAAAATAACCTTAAATGTACCCTCTGAGAGAAAAATACCAGCCAACAATGAAAGAAAAGTGCTTCAGCATAAAAAGTCCCCTTAAAAGACAGCAACCATAAAGATGATGAAATTTTTTTTTTTAAATGCAGAAGCAGTGGGGCGCCTGGGTGACTCAGTTGGTTAAGGGTCCAACTTCTGCTCAGATCATGACCTCACAGTTTGTGAGTTCAAGCCCCACACTGGGCTCTCTGCTGTCAGCATGAAGCCCACTTCAGATCCTCTGTCCCCCGCCCCCCCACTCAAAAATAAACATTTAAAAAATTTTTTTAAATAAAATAAAATGCAGAAGCAGAAACTTAAATTTGCATCATCCAATTCCGCAATGATATCAGGAAGATAACTGAGATAATGTAAGGTAAATAAGTAAAGCCTTGAAAATACAATTTAACTTTATTCAGATGTTTTCTGAATGCCTAAAAACCTCAAAATCTCCCTCAACTAAACCCTAAACACCATAAAAAGGTACATCAGTTCAGCCAAGGGCACAGCTAAACTCTAGTGACCTGCAGGTGCAAGAAATCTAAATAGAATTAGAAAAATTAGGTGCCATTTATAGTTAAATTGCTTATCTGAGAACTGTTTAGCACATAAAAACAATTACCACTTCCCCAACTGTGAATCAAAATTATTACTTACACTTTTAATAGTTCTTCATGTGGAGGAAAAGATGAGGCCTGTTAAAAGAGTTAAATATTATTTCAAAGTAAAGCTTTCTAGAAGACCACAAAAAATTAAAACTCTTCTCAGATATAAATTAAGACAACAAAGGTAAAAATACTATATATTCTGTATGCCTGTCACCAAGTAATCTTAATAAAAATATGTATACATTTTAAAAATGTACTGAGTACTAAATCAAATCATTGTCACTACATAAATTCTTCACTTAACAAGTATTTATCAACTTCATAGCATGTGCAAAGCACTGAGTTAACACATTAAATTTTCCTACTGTACAATTCTTTTGACTATATTAAGCTTCCAAAAGTCCAAATAACATAAGTGAAGTTAAAAGAAAAACTAAGAAAAGTTAACTTGCATGTAACAGAAAGTTAATTTTACGTAACGTGCAAAAGTACACAACATACAGTATTTATATACCTTGAAGATTATAATCTTTCATACTAAACTACTATACTATAATCTCCTTGCTGAGAGGGACAAATTCTTTTGCCCTTCATAATACTTTCTAGTTTATATACATTCAGAAAATAATTGAAAGGATATATTGGTAACATCTTTAAAAAAAAAAAAACGTATTTCCATTTTATTTTTACCAAGAAGAATTATGCCTTGAAAAAGTATTTCCAATAGTGGTAAACTATTACTGATAATATTACACATTTTCTAGTTTCTCTCCAATTACTCATATTTTTACTGGAGGGAAAGGGAAAATGGTATACACCTACATTTAACCATGATAGGATTTTAACGGACTTGCTAAGAAAAGCATTCTGGAGGATCTGAAAACATACACACACAGATATATAACAGAGCTGGAATATAGATAGTAACATTGTTTGTGTATGCTTTATAAATTATATATTACTTTGGATATAACATAGCAAAATTTTTTAAAGAAATTTGATAAATAAACCAACATACTTTATTTTCAATAAAAAGGCATAATGGTAAGAATACTTATAGACAGTCTGAATTATTTAACTTTTCACCACATAAATGAAAGGCAAGCCACCTAACAGTACCTACCTGTTGGTAGTTCTGTTGCTTAAGCTGCTCGATTTCAGATTTGTACAATTTGTTTTCATCCTGTACTTCCTATTTTAAAAAAAAAAATTTAACATGAATACCTGTGCAGAGATTTTCTTTTCCATATAAACTTTTGAAACATACCATACAAGCCAGGAAAATTCTAAAATAGTAGTAATTTTTTTCAAGTGAGAATATTAAGAGTAATAAGCCCTATATTAAAACACAGTATAAGATTAGAATAATGAAATTATTCAGTACCAATCTGGGAGTGGGCAGTCTCACTGGAAGAAAACAGGATCCAGAAACAGATCTAAATACCTATAAGAATTTAGTATGGGGTGACATTTCAGATCAGTAGGGCAAGTTCTAGTAACATTTTGGGCTGGCTATTTCTCTGCTGATAGGACTGTCCTGTACACTGTAGGAGGTTTAGCAGCATCCATGGCCTCCATTCACTATATGCAGTAGCAGCTCTCCACCGCTGTGACAACCAAAAAGTCTCTAGATACTGCTAAATGTCCCCTGGGGGGCAGAACCACTGCAGTAAAATAATAATGGATTATTTAATAATGTGGCTAGCATTTTTTTCAAGGTTGAAATGTTATTCTCATAACTTAAATAAATTACATATGCGTAAGACATCAAACAAAAAAGTAAATTATAAACATATCAAAACACATGAAAATATTTTTATGATCACAGAGTGAAAGATACCTTTCATTCCAAGACTTAACACTCAGGAAAGTATGTTCAATATTAGCTACAAGATGAAGAGATATGGATTTTCAATTTTAACTACCTCTTTCAAAAAGAAAAAAGAAACCGCATAAACCTTTGACCCCAAAATTCACTTCCTGGAATTTTAAATACAGGCAAAGTATTAAAAATGTGTGTTTAAGGATATTCACTGTTGTAACAGGAAACACAACTCTAAATAATCCAGGCATCTGTAAATCAGGATTGGTTATATAAATGAGGACAGATGATACAAGAGAACACCATGAAGCCATTAAAAGTTGAAGCCAGAGGGGCACCTGGGTGGCTCAGTCGGTTAAGTGGCCAACTCCCACTCAGGTCATGACCTCACAGTTGGTGAGTTCCAGCCCCACTCTGGGCTCTCTGCAGGGAGCATGGAGACAGCTTCCTATCCTCTGTACCCTCCTCTCTCTCCCCCTCCCCAACTCGCACTCTCTCTCTCTCTCAAAAATAAACATTTAAAAGAAAGTTGAAGACAGAAACGTGCTTATGTGGAAAGATTTCAAAAACATTAATAATTGAGGGAGAAAAGCCAAATACAAACGTGTGCATGGTTAAACAGTGTTTAAAAAACAAGTACACACCTACACACGTATTTTATGCATGGGCACTTTCTCAAAAGATATACAAATAATTGATAGTTTTCTTAGGAATGAGACCCAGTATCTGCCTGGGAGGAAAGAGTCTCTATCCTATTTTTTGTGTAGTTAAAATTGTTTAAAACATGCAAAGACAAGTCACACAATTAATTTTAATTAAATGTATTCACCTGTAACAGCTTTGTTCTGCTAGAAAGATCACTCTCTCTCTCTTTTAGTACAGTTTCTATTCTCTTCATTTCATTTTCCTTTTCTTTCAACCTAGAATTTTTACAAAGATCTGATTCAGTTATACACATAAAAAAGGACAGACTTCTATATCATCTATAAAAAAAAAAAAAAGATAGCAGAAACAATGCCTAACAGCTCTTTCGCCCCATATTATACCAACTTATAAATTTGTTTTAAAAGATATTATTCCCAGAATCACTCAACTCAAAGTACATCATAAAACTGCTACACTTTATTTCATAGTTAACATTTCTTAAGTATGGCTTTATCTAGGAGAAAAATCTAAAATAAAAAAAATAAAGCCATAGTTAGTTGACCTGGGAATTTACAATATGCCCAAGCCTTTGTGAAGAGATGCTACGTATAATTTAATCTGGTTCTCCCTTAGCCAGCATAGGCATAAATCTTACTCTATCTAGCTCAAGTGAATCCCAATTGCCCTTGTCACCCTATTCAACAGACCTCTAGAGTAGCACTTAATGCTATTAAAATGGTCTGTTTATCTATTTCCTCAGGGCAGGAACCCATCTTGGCCATTTCAGTATTCCCAGTGCCAGAGGGCCTGTAACAGACTCTCAAATATTTGTTGAAATGAACGTTATTTTTGTCCCACCTTAATGTAGAAAGTAAAAAGAATTTCAAGATGTTTATAAGTCTACACGAAAAATGACAAAAGAGCACACATGAAGAATAGGATTAAAAGTCAGGGGGCGGGGGGGGGGGGGGGAACCCCAGCAAAACTTAAATACATACTGCTAAGTGAAAGAAGCTATTCTGAAAGGCTACATTCTGTATGATTCCAACTATACGACATTCTGGAAAAGGCAAAATTATGGAGACGGTAATTATGGAGATCAGTGGTAGCCAAAGATTGGGGATGGAGGTTAGAGGAAGGAAGGGATGAACAGGTAGAGCCAGGAGATTTTTAGGAAAGTGAAACTATTTTGTATGATACTGTAATGATAGATACATGTCATTATACATTCCTCAGAACCCACAGAATGTACAACACCCTAAGGGAAACTACAGACTTTAGTTAATAACAGTATGTCAACACTGGTTTACCAATTCTAACAAACATACCACACTACTGCAAGAATAAATAACAGAAACTGAGTGGGGGTAGGGGGTATACAAGAACTCTGTACTTTCAGTTTTTTCTGTAAACCTAAAATTGCTCCCCCCAACCAAATTCTATTAATTAAAAAAAGAAAAATATGATGTAGCAATAAATCTAAAAACACATTCTTTAATGGCCTAAATACCTATTACAAATGGACCCCAAATGTGTCTCCAAGCTTTCTATTAGCAAATGAAAGCACCTTAACAGTTACACAAGGCCTCCAAGATAAACAATTATGTTACACATATAAGAATTTTAGTGTCAAGAGGAGAGATCTCCTTTGTCTTCAAAAAGACAATGACCTAATATCCTCAATACCTTACTTTTAAAGACACATTTTCAAGGGGCCTCTTCTTAAATATCAATAAAGACTGATAGCATCACATCAAAGCAAAATCTGTTAATTTTATAGTGTGCCAAAAAGATGAAGTCCAGATATCTTTCTTACCACTGTAGACTGATTTAGCTTAAAAGAAGACTTTATAAGGTAAAAATTTTCTAGCATAAACATCTATAAAGACTGGTGATCAGATTTAATATTTTTAGTATTCAGCACAGCATAACTGATAGGACAACAGATACTATTCTCTTCAATAAGCAAGTTACTTTTCTAGAAAGATTCAATCATCTTCATCAAGGCTGTAACTAAGATTATCTTCTGGTTGATTCAGAGCTGTTATACTTTCAAATACAATGATTTCAATTTGAAATAAATTTAACCTGTCTTTAGAATAATTGCATACTTTGTTTAAAAAAAAAAAAAGGACTTTAAATAAAACCAGTCTATATTAGCAGAAAGAAGGTATCAGAAAATGGATTTGAAGGGTTTGGAAAGAATAAAGTCTCCAGGTATCTGAAAGCACTTAAAAGGCCTCTTTTTTATTATGCCAAACAGAGACTGCCCCCCACCCTTTTTTTTTTTTTTTTTGCCTCTGGGCCATAATTCCTAATTTAACAAAAAATGACTTAAAAGAAACTCAGTATGAGTTTTTTTTCCAGAAAGCACTTGAATACGTGCTTTCTGGAAAATTATGAGAAGTTCCTCTTTTAAAATGCTGGCTAAAATTATACTTACACCGTCTCAAGTTCTTCAAATCGTGATGCAGAACATGCCTAAGAAACAGATTCACATTTTTAATTCTAACATTAAAAGATCAGGTACTACCAATACATACATACACACACACACACATTACACATACATACACACATAATCACTCACCAATAAAATAAAAATGTAATTAAATGTTCAAATTAGGCTGTTTATAAAACAGACAGAATGAACTTTAACTCAATTTTTAATATCCACCTCTTAAAGGATTACAGATTAATATAACAACTAAACAGATACTGAAGTATGAGTGAAAAAGTAAGGATAGGTAATACTTTTAAACTTAGGTTGACAAATCAGGCACAAAGACCTAACAAAGATAAAATTTAATTTATTCTATCAACAACAAAATTATGATAAACCAATTTTTATGACAAGGAAACTCAATTTATTTTCTAGTACAATAAAAAAGAGATTTCTCATTTCTTATGTAATATGCTAGTAATCTGTTTACACTATACCTCTTTCAAGTTATGTTGTGCTATCTCCTGAACATGAGCTTTTAAAGATTCATTTTCTTCTTGAAGATCCTGAAAAAGAATTGGTATGAACTGAATTGACATTCAGGTATAAAAAAAGTGTTTATTTTTGTTTTTGACTTCTCACCTGCAACCATTTCGCTCTATTGGCTATGTCTTTCTCCTTCTCTTCTAAAACAATCTTCATGGTATTCATCTGTTCCTCCTTTCCTTTTAATCTGACAATAAGTTAATAAGAAGCATCAGTGAAAATGTTATAGGACTGTACAAACAAAAGTGGAGACTGTAAAAGATTTTAGGTTGTATTTACAGTCCAGGCTGATACAAAATAAACTAAAAAATAAATATTTTAAGTATACAGGCCAACGTGATTTTGCAGATAATAAGTTGAGAAGTATAGGAAAATTAAAGAAAGAAATTCCATCTATCACTGCAGATCCAGATCTTGAATAAATTAGAGTAGCCCTACTCTCATCCCATATCATTCTGTTTAGGCCAATACCAGTGAATTTAGATAGCTTAGCATCACTGGTCTGGCTATGAATTATATAGCCAGTTTCACAGTGGCTATTAAAATAGGCAAAGAGCAACATCTCAGTTTGAGGTCATATTCGGATTATAAATTATGAAAAATAAGACTTTCCACACTATCCCCATTCCCATCATAAAGTCTATAAGTTAAATCCCAATGGAAAACTTAAAACCATGAGAGCTTTTTGAGATATTACTTCATATTCCTAAAAATATTACTTGAAATTAAAAAGAAGTTATGATTTTCATTATAATTGCATTTGATTTGTATTTGACTTGCATATACTTGTATTTAACTTGTGGAAAAGAGATATTAAAGGAAAATGAAAGAAATGGTACTTACAAGTTCTGAAGCTCCTGAATTTGAGAGGTGATAGACAACTGAAATACAAAGAAAAAACCTTTCAGAAAAAAAGCAATTTATAATCCTTTCAATTTACCTTAAGCCTTATGATAAGCTTTAAAAGGTGTACACTTTAAATTACAAAGATCCTAGCTGAGGGACAGCTGGGTGGCTCAGTCCATTAAGCATCCAACTCTTGATTTTGGCTCAGGTCACGATCTCCCGGTTTGTACAATCAATCCCTGCCTCTGCACTGTCAGCACAGAGCCTACTTGGGATTCTCTCTTTCTCCTCCACCCTCTCTGCCCTTCCCCCACTCATAGGTGCGCACACGTGCGCACTTCTCTCTCTCTCTCACAATAAATAAACATTAAAAAAAAAATCCTAGCTGAATTATTCATGCCAAAATGAGATGTGTTTTGATTTTGCCTTCTCTGGTTTCCAATGACAGTAAGAGTAACAAAATAAAAATATGAACAGTAAATCTGAATGTGTTCATTCTCAAGTTGTGAAAATTATAGAGTATTAACTGTACATATACTTCCCTACCGTATCAGAGCTCTTCAAGGACAACTACTGAACAGTACTCTACTTTGTCCTGCTTTTCTCATCATACACAGTAGTTCAATACTACATTTTATCCCTCACTCTCTTCACTGTCCTTTCAGATTTTGGCTTAGATGTCAGTTCCTCAAGAGACTTTCCTAATCTCTCAATCTATATTAGAGAACTGTGATATTTTCATCATACCCTGTTTTGTTCAACACATTATCTTCAATCACTAACATAGTGTTTTCACAAGTAGGAGGAACTCAGGAAATATCGTTGAATAATTGTTGGATGAATCATCTCGTCCACACAATCTCACCATTTTTTCCATGAAGCTTTATCAGATTAAATTCACCCAAACCCTGTATGTCCGGTAATCCCAGCTACCTCTGAAATCCCCCAATGAAGTTTTACTTGGTTCTACAGGCAAAGGTTGAGCAATATTCTATAACAAAACATTTTGATCCATGCAATTTAAAAAAAACAAAAAGGTTAAAAAGATTTACCAAACTGTTTTGTATTTAAGTTGGCAAACTAAAATGAAACATTAATACACAAAACTTCTAGAAAAGAATCTTTAAGAGTTAAAAAATACATTGATATCAAGAACACTTTCTCAAATCAGGCAAAAAATAAATAAAAAGCACATAACCCAAAATACTTACAGCACACTACTGAAAGTTTTTTTCTGAGTAACAAGAAAAAAACCAAATAGCTCATAAATACACATACACTAATAAATCTGTCATGCTATGGCTCTGGGATTTTTACCTGTTGAGCCTTTTCAAGCTGGATATTTCCTATTTCTTCTTTTAGAGCCTCTATTTCCTGTTTCAAATCCTTGACAATGACAAAACAGACAAGATTGGACAATGGAAACATAGAAATTGACATAAAATGCAATGTACAGACAAACACATGAAATTAAATGATATTCACTAAGTTGATAAACAAAAATACAAAACATACAATTTTCTCTTTCTCAATACCTGAATAGTTTTCTCCTTATTAGCAACTTTGAGAACTTCTGCTTCCAGAAGCTCTTCCACAGACTTGATCTTTCCATCCTTTTCATGGATCCTTAGATGAAGAAATGCAGTATTAAACTTTAATAGAAATATCAAGATCCACCAAGACATAACAGAACCAAATCATGAATAGTGCCATCCAAATCAACTCTTCCCATTTTAAGTAAGATAGCAATGTATCTTGCAGATAAGAAGGAAAAAAAAAAAAATACTTAAGTCTTTCTAAATGAAAATTAATCAGGATATACCAGATGGCTAAAGCCTATGCACACAAAGAGAAACAGGTGACATGCTCTGAAAGTGCACAGAGGATGTTAAGAATACCCTGAAGAACACTAGGGACAATCAAGTTACTCTCAACAATACTGGCTTCCAGAGTTCTGAAAGCAGTGGCAGAACTTCTACACAATAATGGCATCAAACTCATAGACACCTCAAGAGGGTACATGATCTCTCTATCCAGTATAACCTGTTCTTACTGTTCTTACTGCAAAAAGAGAAAATTAATAATTTGATGCCATAAGTTCAGAAAATAAATGGAATCGATTATAGAAATATATGTTTTAGCAACCACACTACCCTAAGGAAGCACAGCTAAATTCTCTTAATCCACCAGCAAAAAATTCTGGAGTGGAAGGTTAAACTATTAACATACATCAACTGTCTCAATTGCACAATAAAACAAGATTCACGAGCACTAAGAAAATGGACCAAAAGAGAAAGACCAGTTTAAAAAGGTCATTACTTACACTTTCTTCAGTTCTTCAACTAGAGATGCAAAAGAAACCTGGAAATAGGAGGGCATCCTACTTAGTAATCTGCTCAAAATATAAATGAATTCAGAAACAGAAAAGTATATTATCCTTAAATTTTCCACTATACCAAAATCCAAATGAGAAAAGTAAACCCAGGAATTCTTTCTAGATTTTTTTTAAATGTCATAATAGTGAAAATGAAAAGCACTCTGGAAGTAAGTAGCTTTAAGGGTATTTACAGTTAAGAAAAATCAATAGATAACAAGTTACAATTATTCAATTAATAATTCTAACCACATGAAAAGAAAAAATAACTAGAAAACTGCCCAGTTTCAGAGAGCTTCTTCTACTGCTACGTAGAGTCTTGCATTATACTTGTATACGCAAAACCTTTTATTGCCGTAGTAAGCAGCAATGACACCCTATCTAGAGTACTCTACCCAGTGTCTGGTGTACAAGTCAGCATTCAATGAAATGTAGCTTCTAGTACTGTTAATTAAGTCACTAATCATTCAGATGAAAACTCTGACAATTCCACACTGGTGAAGGGAGGAATTAACAATAGATTTGCTCTATTTGAACAAAGCAGGTTTGTCCATTGTTTAAAAGAGAACATTGTTTTAAAAGAGAACAGTTGCAAGATCTACTGAATACACTACCTGATCATTTTGCTTAGCCTTTAAGTCTTGAACTTCTTTCGTCAGAGATGAATTTTCTGTTCTTATTGCCTTTTACAAAGACACATAAGCACAACATACTTTTATTTTCTAAAAAATTAGCTATCTTCAAAATACCCTACCTTCTCATTTTTCTTTAGCTGCTTCTTTCCATCTCTGGAAGGTCCAGAAATCTCCTTGTCACTCATGTCTATAATTCTCTAACTTCTAGAGATAGCCAAATGGATCTTTAATTCATTTATGCCCACAAGTATTTCTGCTTATGTTTCCACCACTTTAACAGCATGTTATATACCACTTATCAAGTCATTTCTCCCCCTAAACTCAGATACATCTTTTTAACATTTCTTCCAGAAAGAAGGAGTCAAGTCAGTTAAGGCTAATGATAATCACAAAACACTGCTGTAGACTCTCCTTTCCCTGGCTTCCAATACTACCTCATGAACTTATGAAGTCTGCTAGTTATCATTTGGTTATAATTTGGGCAAGGGTGGAAGAAAGGAAGCATATATAAACCATAAAAACAGTATCTATTTCATTAAGACAGTGAATGCTACAATCAACTACACATTTTGGTATTCCTAATAATGTTACATTTCATGAAAAAAGATATATTCATAAAATGTGGATAACTAATATGAAGTTTCAAAAGCTATGGGGAAAATCTAAAATTATAGTAAATCTCCTTCACGTTCACTAACTACCCCATAAGAAAAACAAATCTATAAAATGCTTTACATTCAGTTCCTCCTCTTTTGTGGCCACCTGAATAAGTCCAGTTTCAAGTAATTCTTCCACTGTCTTCAACTTCTCATCTTTTTCTTGAATGCTAAATTACAAATTTAAAACATATGAATTAACTATTTTTCAAAGTAAATGCTATTACTGCTAAATATTTTACATCAATCAATTCCTGTGTCCATCATTTCTTATAAACTTAATTCTACAAAGGTTTGTGAGGATCTCTGATCATGGTCTAAGGGTACTTCTTTAACAATAAGTAAAACATGTTCAAGTAATACATGCTTACATGCTAGCCTAAACAAAATCACCACCACACATAATGCCACAAACCTAACGTAAGCCCAAATCAAATCACTCAACAGCATATCACCCTCTTCCATTATGAAGTACAAAGAGCATTTTAACAACCTAGATTAATATAGTTAGTAATTCTGTTACCTCAAATTTGGTAGAAATGAGTCATTAAAATATAAAAAGAAAATTTTAAACTCTCACCATTTTTCCATTTGTTCCACAACATCTTTATTAGGCTAAAATAAAAATCACCAAAAAAAGAAAAAAGTTTAATTTTACCAAGTTTGATGAGGTAAAACTAGTTCAGAAACAGAATTCTATGAAAATTATTTAGTTTTAATTAGATCCAAAATTTAGGAAGGCAATCCACACTTGAAGACTGCTGATAATTAAAGAACTATTTAATTCAGAAAACACAAGACAGTAGAGAAGCAATTACAAAAAAGACACAGAAAAAAGATAAGCATAATATGGGCTAGCAAAATGAATTAGTACCTTATAATTTTTTAATTACTATAAAAGAAAACCTTAAGAATAAGAAGAGAACTTGCTTCTTCTATATCAATTCTTCAAATATAAAAAACTCAAAGCTCTAAAGCCTTGAAGGCCAGGAAAGAGACTTTGTTCTTTCTTCTTATAATTGACTTTTTTGACTTTTTAAAAACTATGATACAACATATATATGAGCAAGTGTAAAAATCCTGTGTACAAATCGATGAACTTTTAACATGTAAATATTATGTGATTCCACTTAAAACATAATGTTTTAAAACAGACTGTAAACTGCAGAAGCAACCCATGAACGTATTTTCCTTGTAAAGCATTAAAACATGAAAGTTAACTGCTACTTTTAACCACTTTCCTTCTAGCATCTCCCCAGAAACACAGAAGTCCCCGCTGCTATAATTTGTGTCCAGAAGAGGGGCTTTCTTCCCCCTTGGCATTTCCAAGCCTTCAGGCAATTAAGCAGCCTACCAAAACAGGCTTGGGGTCTTTTTCCTTGAACATTTTTTCTGCCCATCCCAGTTCCCACTGGTACTCTTTGAATTTTGCTAGTTTCTTACTTTTCCCCCAATTTTATTGTAACCATTTTTCACAAATACTATTAATTTTTCCATTGCTAAATCCAAGTCCTAAGACTCTACTTCTTACATATTTCTAAAAGTAGTCCCCTTTGCTTCAATGCCTGAGGTTAGGCCCTCAGTTTCACTCATCTCAAATATCAAAATACCATACGATCCTTCTCTCTGCCTATAGTCTGTAAGGATTATTTTGTGAGGGGTACAGGAAGAACATCCCAATGGGAAAAACTTTCCTATCATTAGAAAAGAAACAGGAGCTGTCAAAAGTATATTAAGTCAAGTTTATAAACAATGAAAATAAATCATATAATAAGTTTATAAATCTATCAAGATGGGTTTTTGTCCATTTTTATTTTTGACGAATGCCATCTCACATAAAGATTTAACAAAAAATTTGTAACTATGAATGATGATGGATGTTAACTATTAACTAGACTTATCGTTGTGATCATTTCATATTCTATACACATGTAAGTCATTATGCTATACACCTGAAACTAATTTGCTATATGTCAATTATCTCTCAACTAAAAAAAAAAAAAACAAACTTTTAACACTATTATCTGCACCTTAATCATTTATTGTATTATATCTTTAGTCCTACATACTTCTCCCCCACACAAATTCAAACACTTCATTGTTACCAGAGTGATCTAAAATGTTAGACAAAACATTTATTCATCCTTGTAATACCCTTCAGAGGTTTACCATAAAACAGGCTAGATCAAGTTCATGGTCCTTAAACAGCATACAAAGTCCTTCATAATTGGGTCTTAGCCAATCTTTCTCTACTTACACCTCAAACTTTACACTTCCACAACATGCCAGTATACTGTGAATACACCAGTCTGGCATACATTCCCATGATTTTTAACACTGTATCCCCTTAGCTTGAACTTCCCGTCAGGGGTTGGGCAATTTTTTTCAATATCAGGTTTAGTTGTTCCTTCTCTGTGGTGCCTCTTCACCCTCACTCTCCTCCAGATAGAATTTATTATCTCTTCCTCTAAACCTGTACCACAGTTCAAGAATTTTATTCATCATACTTTTCTGTATGACACCTCTATCTCCACACTAAGCCACATTCTTGAGAACAGGAACCAAGTCTCATTCATGTCTGTAGCTTCAGGATGTAGGACAATATCCAACAGACTCCATTCATAAATATGTAATGAAATCAATTTCCTTTAACAAGGTTACAGTGTAACACATACTCTTGGTCAACAGCTTATCAAATAATTCTAAAAAACTGACCAGTTTAGCATCTATCCAACCTTTTTCCTTTATACATAATTGGCCTAATCTAATCCAATTCTGTTCTCCCTAGATGTTCTCCAAAACTACAATTTATGCAATAATAAATCCCTCTACAATAATATACAACCAGGCAACAGGACAAAAAGAAAAATTTCCTACTCCTTATAGTTTTTACTTAATAATTCTGATCACTGAATCTTTAAAATCTACCAAATAAGAATGAAAACCCTGCTCTTTTGTTAAAAAGAGCTTAAAAAGAAAAAAAAGAAAGAAAAAAGAAAAGATACTTCAGAACCCTGCCTCCCCAGAAGTTTATTTTATTCTGAATAAATGAGATCTTAGTAACTGATTTATTTGTATCATCATCCACAGGCCTGCATCCAAATGGAGCCTTCCCTTCTTTAGTGTATGAACAGGTTACCTTACCTGGTATTTGTTGTCTTTCTGCTTCCTACACCTGAAGAAACAACAACTAGGCACCATTACTGGTTCCTGTTTCAATAAGCTCAATCTTTTTCTCCCAGATAAAAATCCAAAGAGCAAAAGGACTGAACTTTTTTTCATGTAACTAGACTGTTCATCCTCAACTGTCACTTGGAATTCTGACTGCTGGGTAGGAAGGGGTTTAAAAAAAGGTGGAAATGAAAGAAATTAAGATTACACTAATTTTTCTCTCTCCTTTCACTAGCAATAGCAATAAAAATGAACAGAGAAAAAGCCAAAAAGATGGTTCTATGGTCTGCCAAGTTGAGAGAGAGAAGTTACAACCACAACCAAAACATACCCATCCTAGTTATACGCTTTCTAAACTATTTTTAAAAGACAGAGCTTTAAGAACAAGAAAAATTCTAAGAATTACCAAAGAGAAAATCTGAAATTAGTACTAGTTTTCCCTCCTATCAAATTCTTTTAAATACATTTTTTTAATTTAGATATAAAATTTTGTTCCTTGGATTAAATTGGACTATTCTTCATTCAAGCAAAATCTATCACATGCTAAAGGTTGTCATTTTAACAGAATATCTAAAAGTACACAGAAACCTTAGCAGTAGGTGGAAGGCTGACTCAGTTAAGGTAGAAATTAGAGGATTTTCTTTTTTAATATTAACTTTCACACACATGATGGGGGATTTTACGTAAGATATTAGAATGGCAATTCTTAAGTCCTCATACAATCTTTAAGGAAAAAGAAAAATTTGAGGCTAGAGATTTTGTTCTTACCTAATCAGGGAGAATACATTTTTAGTACAGAACTAAAATATTAAAAGATTTTAAAGTTAAAAGATTTGTAAAGATTCAGGTTTTTGGCTTAAATGTTAAGTGAAAGTAACCAACACCTTTAATACTGGAATTCCAGGGCAGATTCATCTGTTTCTAGACATTTATTTTACCTTCTATGAAGTTAATTTTAGAAAGTATTTAAAAGCTTATATATTGAAATAGGTGACTCAGAATCTCTGATAAACAACCCAAAATTTACATTCTGCTTTTCTGGGTAAGAATTAACACAACCAAAAATTATCATTCCTACTTCACCTAATCCTAGTCATTAATGTTGCATCTCACACATAGTATTTTATGTTGCTACTAAAATTTTAGATGCTGCCAGCTAAACTGTAACCAGAAACTATGAGGGGGGAAAAGTCTCAGATTTGATGAAATAGATCTCTTATAAACTATGCCACCACAAGGGAAATGAGAATAAGATTTAAGAATAAACCTTAAATATTACTTTAGCATTACAGTGGCATGAAGTCATGTCCCTGCACTGTACTAAATATCATCAGTTTAGCATTATCTCCTCTACTGCCTTTTGTTTGCAAGGATAAAGCATATACAAAGTAGTAAAGATTATGCAAGGCACTTACTACCATATTCAAGAAGGGGAGGAAAAAAGTAGATTATTTCTTGAAAAGTAAAGAGATGTGAACAAAATACTTCCACAGTATTTGGCACAGCTTAGTAGCTAAACCAATTTAATATCCGCATAATGTAAATTTTAAAATAAAAAAGAGAGCATGCATCTGTGAAAGGAAGTGCTATCATCTGCACTTATGTGCTATCATAACTTCAGCTTCTAATACAGGTTCCCAAATTTAACACTGTTAGAGCAACATTCAAAGTTTCTATTTTAATGTGTCATCTAATATCAAGAGTTTCTAGAATATTTTTAACACTGGAATTTGAAGAGTTATGTATAAGAGAAGTCTGAAGGCAACTAACTCTTAGGAAAAGCCATACAATGGACATTGCCTGGAACTCTAGTTTATGGAGCCATGCTTACTCAGACCACTATATAATTTCGATGCCTTGCTAAAAATACAGAAAAAAGTATGATGACAGTAGAGGGTAGAGAGGAGATGAAAAAAGAAATATCCAAAGGGAGAGGAATTAAGGTTTAAGATACCTGTTAAAGGCCAAGTACCAGGCTAAACACTATACATAAACTTCCCCATTTAAATCTAACATATTCATGATGTAAATAAAATCTCAATGTGAAAGACTTGGAATGAAAGGTCTCAGAAGGGTTAAGCAATTTGATCAACATAATTGCTTTTAAGTGCTGATAGCAAGTGTTAAGCCTACTTACTCTCTTTTTAAGAAGCCATTGTTGCCTTAGAGAAAAAGGTGAGGCTCCAAAAATGTAAGGACTTTTATCCTGAGAGCCAACTGTATCAAAAGGCCTTAAATGCTTTTTATGTATCCTATTACACCTTTTTTTAAAGTGCTTATAAATAGGAGGTTAGCATTAGCTTTCTCTCAGGGAAGAAAAATTCTATTTCCCTTAATTTAGGCACCTGATAAGCACAAGATGAATAGAAATGCAATTAAAAGACTTATCTATCGCTTAAGTAAAACTCCTCAAAAAGAATGCGTTGGTTAATATTTAAGAAGAACCAGATCTTGTTAATATTAGATAGTTCTACCCTGTGATTCACAAAAGCCTTACCTGTTCAGAAACAAGAGTCTGTAGCTTCTGAACTTCTAACTGTAATGCTTTGTTTTGGTCATTTAGAATCTGAAAGAAAGAATCTCAGAGTTTACTGTTTTATTAAGAAAAGGTAACCAAGCAATCATCTGAATGGGTTAAAAAAAAAAACAAAAAAACAACCCATATTCAAGTACTCATAAAGTGACAAGTGAATTATATACAAATGTAATACAAATCTCATGTGGTTTCATTTTCCAGTTTCAATGAATATATATTTCCAAAACACAGAAACACAGTACTAATATATAAAGTACATGTACAATTGATGAGGGAAACAAAGGTAAGAGAAATGTAGCTTAAATTAAATTTCCTTACAACTTGCAGCCCACTGATAAACTCCTGAAACATGCAGAGCGTGACCTTCCTCAAGAAACTCATTGCTGCCTTGGTGCCTTAATGTTTATGTTTCATTAAAAACTAAAAGTAACCTTATCTTAACAGCAGCTAGTCCCTTCAAGATCCTGAAAGCCTTGCTTCAAAATTCCTTAGAAACTTACTTCCCCCACTCCCTCCACAAACTTAAAAGTATATAGTCACACCTCACAATCCCAGTGCAGTTCTTTCTGCCCCCGGGTCATGTCCCCACGCTTTAATAAAATCACCTTTTGCACCAAACGTCTCAAGAATTGTCTTAGGCGTGTACTCATGAACCCCACTTTAAATTTCATCACAATGAAAATCAAAATCATCAGTTTCTACTGAGCCCCCAAATCAGTCACGTGCTTTATCTGAAAACAGTATTAACACTGTGCTTAGAATTATTTCATGTGTATTTCAAATAATTCAGTTTGTGCCACTGGATTCTGGGAAATCCTGCCTTGATAAGTGAGTAAATATGGGATTCTTATAAAATAAATGCAAAAAGGGGCGCCTGGGTGGCTCAATCGGTTAGGTGTCCAACTTGGGCTGAGGTCATGATGTCACAGTCCATGGGTTGGAGCTCTACATCGGGCTCTGTGCTGAAGACTCAGAGCCTGGAGCCTGCTTCGGATTCTGCATCTCCCTCTCTCTCTCTCTCTCTCTCTCTCTCTCTGCCCCTCCCCCACTCATGCTGTCTCTCGCTCTCAAAACTAAATAAACATAAAAAAAATCTAAAAAAATAAAATAAATGCAAAAAGAAGAAGAATGCAAATCTCATGCACATGAAGAGATGCACCCTAGTGATAAGAATGCTTTACAATCCTCAAGCTGAGCAGCCATGACCAGAAACTGACACAATGGAGGCAGTTAAAACCATCACAAACTAAAAACTACAAACACTGAGGCAAAACGAGTTTCAAACGTCTATTATAAGAACAGATAAGATAGTCTATGGGGCACCTGGGTGGCTCAGGTCATGATCTCGCCCTTCCTGAGTTCGAGCCCTGCGTCAGGCTCTATGCTGACAGCTCACAGCCTGCAGCCTGCTTCAGATTCTGCGTCTCCCTCTCTCTCACTACCCCTCCCCCCGTTTGTGCGCTCTCTCAAAAAAAAATAAACATTAAAAAACAAACAAAAAAAGGAACAGATAAGATAGTCTAGACAAGAAGTACATGATAAAATGCACTGGTTGTAAAAGCCCCCAAATAAACTATAGTCACACTGCATCAGACTGATTTCATATAAAAACTAGTATTTCTAGGGGACACCTAGGTGCTCAGTGGGTTGATTTTGGCTCAGCGATGCAGAGCACAGAGCCTGCCTTGGATTCTCTCCCTCTCCAGCCCTCTGCCCCTCCCCCCGCTCATGCTCACTAGCATGCTCTCTTAAATAAAAAAAAAAAAAAAAAAAAAAAACCTAGTATTTCTAGATTCACTTCAACTGAAATTGTATAAGGTCGTTCTAAGCACAGTTGACAAGCTTAATCACACACCTTAAATTCTTCCATTTTGTTTGAAATTTCACATTGCAGCTGTTCTTCAAGCAATCTTATTTGATCATCCTTAACATGAATACTACGAGAAAGAAAATCAATTGAAATACTTCATACATTCATAAAGTTTACACAAATTACATGCACAACTATCAGTTATGAGTAGCAGTAATTTCTGCAATTGAACATAAATGTAGGATGGCTCCATATACAGCAATACTTCAATCACCTTTTCTGCATCTTCTCCAGTTCACGTGCAGCAGCAGCCTGTGTTTGAAATGAGATGAGAACTGCATTATTTCTCAGGAAACACTCAAAACTATTTGTTCACTTAGTTTTATATACTGAAAAGCTATATTTTCATATATCTGGGAGTGAATAAAAGTTAAAGCAATATCCTACAGATTTCTGTAATACTTTTTGCTGTCCCAATATTCTATACTTCTCACTGATCAAATTTTACCCTAATAAAGGTATACAGTTTTTTGATTCAACGGCAGAAGGCTAAAACAAATCAGCACATTAAGAATGTTGTAATTGATTCCTTGGAGACCCTAAAAGTGATCAACTCATTCGATCGAACATTAGTTTCAACATGAAAACAGCAATATCTAGGTGGGTTGTGAGACTCATGGTCAAATAGAAGAGGCTTTCAACAATAAACATTAGGTGAACACAAGTAACCATTATATTTACTATGTATATGAAATTAGGACTTGCAATACCAATGCAAGTAAGTATAGACTAACTGAAATTCTGAGGTGAATGTTCAACAGCAATGAAGATTTACCTACCTGTTCATTTGCCAGCGCCTGTAACTTTTGCACTTCAGCTTTTAATAAGAAATTCATATTTTGTGTATCCTACAAGAAGGAAAAATATTAAAAAATATTTAATATAATTAACTCTAAAGTTTGTAAAGCATCTCTTCTACCTAAGCAAAGGTCTCAAATTACAATTTCTTAAAACAGAAAGAGAAACCATATCCTGTTACGTAGCATGTTTCCCAAATTACCGTGAATTATAGCATATGAGAAAAGTGTTCTCAACTTTTCTTAGAAAGCTAAAGAGGATTTTGTAGAAAAGACATAGGCACTTTTAAAATGAATGCAGGGTATTTTCCATTCTTGATAGACATTCATACTGATTACCATCACAAATTCAATGCCTATAAAATACTGTTGCCATTTGTAAGAACTACTGTACCTTAAGTTCCTCCTCTTTACTTGTTAAATGATCATGTTCATTTGCTAAAGAATCTTCGGTCTGTTTTATCTGCTTATCCTTTTCAGCAATCCTTTAACAGGAAATACATTTGTACATTCAATAAACGTTTACAAGTCAAGTCACAGCTCAAGGGATTAAAAGCCTTAAACATTGTCATGCTTATTTAAATCGTTTCTCATGTAGCCATACCCTCCATTTCTATAGCTCCTTTCAGTTTAGTAATAACTATCATATGTATTACTACAACTCCCTAAAATACATACCCCTATTTTAAAACTTGAGGTGAAAAGAAGTAATTTGTTTAAGCTTACAAACCTGGCAATGCCAAAGCCAGATTTCAGGTCTTCTGAACTCGAGCAATCCATGTCTAAGCAAATTAAACAATACACTAAAAACAGAACCTTGTTTTGGGTATACCACCATATAGTTAAGATACAGAGTGGGTAAAACTACTTATTAGACACAAAAGTAATTTACTTCCATTAATCTCAAATCACAATTCTCTCTTACATAACTGCTAAAGTCCAAATAAAAGAAAGGTTCCTCAACTCTTTTACAATAAGGACATAAAACACAAAATGTGCAATGTTTAGGAACTCAACTCACTGATGGAGGGAAGAGAGCAAAGTCGCTCCAAATCTAGTTGGGAGTATTTTCGGAACAAGTTAGAACATAAAGTAAATCCTAAGTGTTGATAAAACAGGTATCAGTTAGTGGTAACTAAGTAATTATAAGAGAAGTGTAGAAAGGCAGGCTTACACTTTATGTAATTCTTCTGCCAGAACTGAAGCAGAGGTCTAAGAAAGAAGAACAGTGTCAACATAAAAGCATTTAAAAGAAAGTTTAAAAGTTGTACGATAATCAAATAGAGCTTCAAAAATTAAAAAAAATTAACGTACATCAAGTTGTTAGAGGAGTATCTGGCCCATCATGAATGTTCAATAAATAGTAGCTATTATTCTGAAAGCAACTTTGATCACTAACAAACAGTATTAAGGAATTAGATAGCACAGAACAGTTCAAATAAAACAAACTGCCAGGCCTGGGAACTGTATGACTGACAAGTAACAAATACATAGGAAAAATATCCAGAAAGGCCATTTTTCATCTTATCTTAGTAACTATTTCCAATAATGAAATGATACAGTTCATGATTAAGGTAATAACCGAGTCATTTGGTAATACACATGCTCATCTTCACTTTTCAAAAACATACTGGTAGCAGTCTCTAAATATTTAATTCCTGATAAATTTTCTAGAGCTACCTCTCAGCTAATAACAAGATTTCAATCCACTCTGAGTTGATAATTTATATATACATGTATATTTCATATAGATAGACACCCTTTCCTATAGTAAATAATTCTTACCCAATTCATTTTAGATGATAGTTTCTACAAAGCAAATAGAAAAAAAAAAACAAAAATGTCCCAAAAGTTTGGGAGTTTGACTTTGCATAAACCTTAAAAACAAATTGTTAACATTAAAACTGCTTTTTAACACAGAAAAGTGACTTCTATGCTAAGCTAATACTTTCTCCACAATTTTTTGAATTTTAAAGTTGAGGAATTGAAACCGAAATTCACAGTATGTATATAGTAAGTACTGAGAAATAAGTACTTAGAAGCTTTTTTTCTTTTTCTTAATGTTTTATTATAGAGATATATGCTTTAGAATATATCTATGTGGCACAGCAATGTTGCCAAAGAGTAACAGGTCTAACAACACAACTGGCAAAACTCTGGAAGGTATTCCTACTTACTAAACAGAAGTATAAGTTTTAAAGTGAATTTTTGCATATATAACCTGAGATTAATATATATTATATTAACATACTGCTACCCTCTGAGGGTATATAAAGTTTTCCCTTATGGCTAGTTAATATTCAGCAAGCATTTTTAATACATAAACCACTATTCTTAACACCATTTGGCCAATTTCTTCTGTTTTGTGTCAAGATTATCAACATTTTTTCCTCCTATGGTAAAAACTCTCCATTAGTTGGATTTGGATTTCTTTCTTGGTGTTTTCCCATAGCACTATACATAATTATCAGAGTGCTGAGCAATCAGGATCATCACTGTTGACTGACTAGTCTCCCAACTACTAATCCTGTGCTTGGCACTCAACAGGCATTCAGATGACTATTTAAATGGCTAGGAAGCTATCAGTAAGGAAACAAACAAACAAAAAGCAGCAGCTGTTAGTAATGATAAACAACATTTTAAAAAGCACGATTACCTGGGCTGCTATCTGGGAATGGAATTGTTGAATTTGAGCTTTCAAAGCCTCGTTCTGCTCCAAAATATCCTTTCATAAATAGCAACCAAAAAGGAGAGAGGAGAAAAGTGTGCTGTTAACAAATACACCAACATATATGAACAAAATAAGGTATAAACTTCTGCTTATCTTTAAAAAGGCATTCTTAGATTCCAAAAGGCATAATTTAAACAACAATCACTAGGCACCTATTTTGAGAGTTGATTTATAAGGTATAAATTAATAAGTTGTGCTGTTCGTAATCTAACACAAAGAATTTAAAACTGTGCTTAAAGGGGACATCTTTAAGCACACAAACACACCATATCATGACAACTGCTTAAAGATTAAGCTATAATTACTCATCAACACTCCAGAATTAGGATAAAGTAGACCAACTTTTCTCTTCTACAGAGACACATCCAGCCACTGCCCACCTTTATTTTTTAAAAAGAGGGAAAATTAGGGGCACCTGGGTAGCTCAGTCAGTTGAGCATCTGGGTTTGGCTCAGGTCATGATCTCACAGTTTGTGAGTTCGAGCCCTATATCTGGCTTGCTGCTCTCAGCATAGAGCCTGCTTCAGATCTTCTGTCTTCCTTTCTCTCTCCCGTACTTGTGCTCTCTCTCAAAAATAAACGTTTAAAAAAATTAAAAAATTAAATAAAGTAAAAGCAAGGGAAAATCAGATACCTGAACTTGCATCTGTAAAGATTCTTCTTTGGTCACCCTTTTTTGCTCCGATTCCATTAACTGCATTAGTCTTTGCTCCAACTGTTGTTTTGATACCAAGGTATCTGTAAGCTTACTATGAAGACTCTGTACTTCATTTTCTTTGGCCACAAATTTACTCTGTAAATCTGTAACAGAACATTGCATTTTACAAAGGTCTCTTCCTTTGCTTGGTACTACTACTCATCTTTAGCGCAGGCATTATCTCCTCTAGAGAACACACCTTGAATCTTTCCTCTTCTTCCCCTCCTGCACATGGCTCCCCTGAGCAGCCTTGGTTTACCTAATCACAGAACCTGCCACTCTGTACTAACTCTTCTCCTCACCCAGGAAGTGAGCTTTTTGAGATCAGAGATTGCCTTTTTTCTATACCCAGAGCAGTGTCCAAGGCTCACGCATAGTACATACTCAATAAATGTGTTAACCGAATGGTACGTGAATGTTTAAAACTGTTGTATCATTTCTTGAAAGCATTCATTTCCCCCAAAGACACTTAGAAAGTTATCTAGCGTATTTCTTATAAATTCCCCATACTCTCCTACCTGGAAAACAGAGAAAGATGCTGATGGTTAACAAATGCGCTGGTATAGAATAAAGTAAAACTTGTCTGCCTACTTCTCTTCTTAGCAATGACCCCAAAACAACAAAGAAAATAAGCAACAAGCACAAACTATCTTTGATGCGATCAGAGTATGAATGTAACTCCAAATCACAGAAATTAAGATAAAATGGAGAGATGATCACTAACTTGGAAGGGAAAAGTGTTCCAGAAATCTGGAAAGGCTCAGGAAATGGAGAGACCAGGTATCATGAGAGCTGCCTTTGGCCCCATAACATAAACAAGTTCACCACCACTACCATCAAGGAAGGGAGGCATATAGAGAGAAAAAGAGTGTGTGTGTGTGTGTGTGTGTGTGTGCACATATCACATTTTAAGAAAATCTATTAATGCCCTAACAAGACACTAGTAACAGAATGAAACACAACTCAAAAAAGAACTCTTGATAATTAAACATATAATGGTCATTTCAGGATTAGAACTCGAAAGAGCACAATATTTCTTTACCAGCAATAGTAAAAGTTAAAACACTGAATGCCTTCACATTTCTGTGGGGGAAAATTATTTATAACCTAGAACTCTACATCCAAACTACCAATCAAGCATGAAGGTAGAAAGAATAAAAACATTTTCAGATATGCAAAGCCTCAACAAATGTACTTAAAGGCATACTCTTATGCTATTAAAAGATATGCTATTGAATGAGAGAGGAAAGCAAGAAAGATGGCGGTGACAGAGTATTCAAACAATAGGCAGTCTCAGGAAGACAGTCATGGAGCCAACCTAGAAAACAACAAGTACTGGAACAGGAAGACAGAGGACTCCAGAGGGATATCCCCCAAAAAACTGAAAACATTCTCCAGTACTTCATATGTTGTGAAGGTGGAAGAGGGAAGATGGTAAGAGAAGTATAACCACAGGTAAAATTTTAAATAAGAAAATGAGGATCAAACAAGTTAAAAACATAAAGCAATAATAAGCTCTAGGAAATTAATATTGTTTATGAGAAGAATTGCAGTTTTAATGTTTATCTTGGCTCAGGATTGAGTCACAAAGTCCTAATGATGCAAAGAGTGAATGCTGATGTAATCAAAAAGAATGCATAGCCATTACTGGTAGAATGTTGGGAAGGTGGGAGCAATGGTGTGGGAGTGTTAAGTCCTCATTTCCTGTAATACAAAGTCAACAGATGCCTATTAAGAGATAACAGTGTAAGTACAAATAATATGCTTATTTAGAAATATGACAGAAAATACTAAAAGCAAAAGTGACAGAAAATACTAAAAGCAAAAGTGACTGCTTCTAGTCAGAGTGAAGCTTTACTGTTTACAGTGACATACATAGTTTATAGAGAGATACATAGTTTATAGCTACAATTCTTATCAAAATTCATGTGTGCTTCACTGATGAAACGTAATTGTAAAAGTAAGCTAATACTGCTAGGAATTTACCCAAGGGGTACAAAAGTGTTGATGCATAGGAGCACATGTACCCCAGTATTTATATCAGCGCTTTCAATAATAGCCAAATTATGGAAAGAGCCTAAATGTCCTTCAACTGATGAATAGATAAAGAAGATGTGGTTTATACATACAATGGAATACTACTACTTGGCAATGAGAAAGAATGAAATCCTGCCATTTGCAGCAATGTGGATGGAACTGGAGGGTATTATGCTGAGTGAAATAAGCCAGTCAGAGAAAGATAACATATGTTTTCACTCATATGTGGATCTTGAGAAACTTAAAACCATGGGGGAAGGGAAAGGGGAAAAAAAGTTACAGAGAGGGAGGGAGGCAAACCATAAGAGACTCTTAAACACAGAACAGACGGTTGATGGGCAGTGGGGGAGAGGGGAAAGTGGGTGATGGGCACTGAGGAGGGCACTTGTTGGAATGAGCACTGGGTGTTGTAAGGAAACCAATTTGACAATAAATTATATTAAAAAAATAAAAATAAATAAAAGTAAGCTAATGTATCTTAACATAAACATAAATTTTATATATAAAGAAAAAGGCCTCTAAATAGAGTGGGTATATTTATTTTGAGCCAAAGGGAAATAGGGAGGTGGAGGGATGCCAGGTATATGGAATCAGAGGAAACCAAAGGTCTAAAAAGCTAAAAGTCCGTATGACCTACCCTATTGCTTAGAACTGTATTTAACTAGCTCACTGCCTCTTTTGTGGGAGAAAAGGAGTAATAGAGACGAATAATACATATAATACAAGTTCCATTACCTCCCAGATGGATTCATCAAATTAAGAATAAGTAATGAGGGGCACATAGGTGGCACAGTCGGTTAGGCATCTGACTCTTGATTTTGGCTCAGGTCATGATCTCACGTCTTATGAGACGGGGCCCCGCGTCGGGCTCTGTGCAGCCATCACAGAGCCTGCTTGGGATTCCCTTCCTCTCTCTCTGCCCCCCTCCCCTGCTTTCTCTTTCTCTCTCTCTTCAGAATAAATAAACTTAAAAAAAATAAATAAGTAATGAAAGTTAACATTTAAGTAGACTGTTTTAAGTCAATTATTTGGAATGGTAATGCTTTTTTCCCCCCACCATAAAGGAAGTGAGTCCTCCCTTACAAAGGAAAAATAAAGAAGTAATCAAGGAACCAAAGGGAATAAATTCAGATAGGAAACGCACAGCTAGGTTACTATTACCTTAGAAACCATAATTTTATCTGCAACTCAATGTTTCAAGATAAAGCTAGTAGAGTTTATTTTAAAACTCTAAGAACTCTTAAAGAAATAAAGGTACTCTGAAAGT
Organism: Panthera pardus; assembly: GCF_024362965.1. NCBI lineage: Eukaryota > Metazoa > Chordata > Mammalia > Carnivora > Felidae > Panthera > Panthera pardus. The sequence goes on along the minus strand of NW_026526810.1, from coordinate 95,053,520 downwards.
ATAAAAGCTATTTTTATTGGCCTAAACAAAAAGGTCAGATTATTCTTTCTTCATATACAGAGGGAAGAAGATTTTAAGCAGGACTATATACTAAATTTACATGAATACCTTTTCACCTTACCTTGTTGTGCTGCCTCATGCTCTGCCGTTCTCTTCCTGATATAACTCTGGACTTCTTCCCACCTTCTCTCAGCTTCTTGTAGTTGAACCTGAAAAAAGGGTAAGTCAGCACAATCACAAACCTTCAAATTAAAAAAACAAAGCATCCTCTATCTTTAGTCCTGTCATAAAACCACCTATTCCAACAAATCATCTCCTACATTACTAAAACAAGCAGATATGCCCAGACTTCTGCAAAGATATTATCAGCCACAGCCATTCTATCCTCCAATATGCAGCATTTACAGAAACTGAATACGGATAGATAACTATACCTCCTACTATGTATAGATCTGATCCATTTAGCTATCCATTTTTACTTCTTCAGCCAACTGGCTATCAAAAGACAGGATGGTATCTTTACTGGTAAATCTCAGTAGGTACCTAAAATTCCTATTTTGAGGTACAGCACAAGAGTTCAATGATGACTATAACCTTCAGCATCATCTATATGCTTATCCATATCCATACAGAACTTCCATATTCGTAAGTTCCAGCAGCAAACACACCAGCAAGACAAATTTTAAATAAAAGAAAGGACAATTTTATCAATCCCCCACAGGGACTTCTGTTTTTTTGAAAACTTCAAAAAAATAAAAACTGCACTATTTTCCACCTTCATTTATTGTCAAAGTCCTCTTAACCCCTCCTACTCTGGAACTGCTATCAGGAAGAATTCTACCCAAGACCTAAGAATCTAATACATTTGACTTTACACAAATTGAACTATATGTTCAACAAATCCTCCCCCCAAAGGAAGAAAGGACACTTCTCATCATTCTATTCAATGTACATACACTATAAGATACAAAAGGAACAAATCTATTCCTCTGTAGCCTGAGCAACCCCATGTATCACATCTCAGCATGACCTTCTCATGATACTAAGTACCATTCTGATATCTAAAGAAACTGACTCAGCTGAATTACTATGAATTACTATGTAGTATGGCTCAAGTGAAAGCTACTGGAGCATTTCCTGGTCTTGTGCTAAAGCAAAGGAAAATCATCCATTCCAATACTAGAAGAAAAATAGTTTTTACTGAACTTATTGAAAAGTCCAAGTTATGGATAAGTGATATTGAAGGTAATTTTAACTACATGGTTTTTGCCTCACCCTTATGAACCTAACTTCTATATACAAGAAGAAAGTCGGCTTGTATCTGTCAATCAGCAAATTTCATTTTTCTTATCTTCAGACAGTCTACAACCTGAAACTCAAGCCTATATTCAATTCTTTCATTAATGCACAAGCTTCTATACAGGCAGAGTGCTTAGACTTTTAAGACTCAACCTACGTTTCTCAAACCTACGTACATATTTATATTTAGGTCCCTAAGTTTAACGTCTACATTATTTATGAAGTGATAAATAAAGGTGGGAATATGTCACCTTCAACTGAGTAACTGCTTGCTCAGCATTCTTCTTTTGGACTTCCTCCTGCTGGAGCTTTCCTGTTTTCTCAGTTAGCTCATTCACCAACCTAGCGTAATCCTGGCGTAGTTTATTTAGTTCAGCAGACTGCCTGAAAACAGTAACTGGATTAGGAACCTTCTATTATTACAAACACATAAAAAGAACAAACAAAACATATTTTCTATTAGTCTTTCTGAGTTAGTAATTCCACTTATAGCCAACTGAAACAGAAAAGTTGTAAGCAACTACTAATAATGAAGTTTGGTTGAGTATCATCTCTGAATCACTCTGGTAACAATTACACAGATTCCAAAATCACCATAAAATAATCAAAAGAAATGGATGACCACATACTCATGAACATAAGTCAACATTGTCACCTTCAAACTGGTGTTCTGAAAATCTATTAAAATCAGTCGGAGTGCTTATTCTTGTAAGCATGCTACTAGTCTTCTCCAAGATACAGGTTTTCAAAGTGTGGCCCAGAGTCAATTTCATCACTATCACAAGGAATGTGCCTTAATATGCAGACTCCTGGGCTCTACCTCAGAGCCAGTGAATCATAATCTTTTAGAGGTAGGACTCAAGAATATGCTTTTTTGACAAACATGTCAGATGCTCTTCAGAATAATAAAGTTTGAGAACTACTGTTAACGGGGATAGATGTTTTAAAACTTATAAATGCAGTCTCAAATTTGTAGACAATGTTCCATTGCGCCAGCATTGTATTTATCACATAGTTTAGCTGAAGAAGTTCTTCACATAGCAAAAAAAAATTGTGAAAATTAATTCATTTTAAAAACATGTAAAATACAGAAATCTAACCAATTACTATCAAACACATTTTGATGGCTCAAGAAAATATCTGCCATTTAATGAAAATATTCTGCCATTCAATTAAAAATAAAGCATTTGGAAACATACTTGCTCTCTAGTTGGTTTGTAGTGTTGCTGACAGCATCTCTCAATATGCCATTTTCCTGCTTCAAGTGAGCTATCTCCGCCTCCATCTGCTCACGAACCTGCTGGAACTAAAATTATTTTACAAACATAAGATTTAGAAACAATAACTGCCAAAGCTAACTTTTAAAAGAAACTTTATTATGATGAGAATGTAAAAAGCATCAATAGAATGAAGTCTGAACCATCCTTCTCAAATAAATATAAAGAAGTTTAAGGGAAGAATTATATTTTGATAGTGATGAATGCAAAGTCAATACAAGCTGCCACAACATCCAAGAATGCAAGTAGATGCTTGCTGCTCTTATACTGGAAATGTAAAATAAATACATGTAGAGATGTTTGAGAAATAAGACACTGAATTTTGTTCCTACCCAAAAGACTCATATAGAATTAACTCTATCTTAAACCTATATCAATTTGAGGTTAGCAGTATTTGTAATGAAAGATTTTAGTAATCAAAAGTTTATTCAGTATTTACTTAGTAATCAAAAGTAATCAAAATAAAAACTGAAAATATGTTCAACATATTTATATTAAGTTACAAATTGAGCTATAACCAAATAGATGGCAAATTTATCACTCAAAAATCTACTAAAATATTATGGCCTCTTATTTCACAACTACAGGACCAAAAGATAAAGAACACTGAGTCTTATATTCCCATAGGGATATGCCTTATTTTAGAATGTGAAATAATCTTAATAATTTTAAGTAAACCTATTCAGTTAAGAGAAATTAAAGTATATGTTTCTATTTTTCAGAGAACTTTTCATATGGAACCTATATCTTGGCTTCTAAATGCAATTAAATAAAAAAAAAAAAGAGAGAGAGAAGGAAAGAAAAATGAGAAATCACCTTCCATCCTCAATAAAAGACGGTGCTATAAGTACTTGACTAATTTCCAATGACTAGGAAGTAGGAATTAAGAAACAGAAAAGATCCCTTGAGAGTAGGAAAATCAGTTCTTCAATAAGAAGAACTATTTATTAATGGGAAAGAAGATCTCAAATGGCTGGGGTTTGGAAAGAGAGAGGATTGGACCAAATGAAAGCAGACAGCAGTGGACAGGGTAAGAACCGGACCACAGATTCATTCACTACTTTTTTGCTATTAGTTTATTTCCATGGAAAACACTGGGACTTAGATAACAGTAAAGATTAATTTTAAAATTTTCAGCAGACTAGCAATGTGATTAGAATAGTATCTTACAAACAAAAACCTGATATTACATGTTAAAATGGAAATGAGAGACCTATTAAAAAGGGGCTATAATGATACTAGTATGAAACAATAAACTAAGGTAATAGCTAAGAACTGAATGCAAGAGTACCTAGAAATAAATTATCTTTAAGATTTCAGAACAAACTATGAACTGGACAAGAGAGAGAAGTCAAAGGATTCAAGCATAAGGATAATGATGCCTCAAATATTAGAAAATAAAAACAACTTGATCAAAAGCAAGAGTTTGATTCTAGACATATGTTAAATTTAAGGTGATCACAAGAGCTTCCAAATTTGAAGCATCAACTAGTAATGGAAATAATTAAAAAAATCATTGGTTCAGAGAGTTCAATTAGGGGAAATATTATTAGATCACCAGACAAGCAGACCCAAACCATGTTCTTCAATAGCCTCTTTATCAATAGTAAAAGTGGTATTTCAATCTTAAAAAGAGAGAGAGAAAGAAAACCAACCAACCAACCATGGGTCCAGGCTAACTGGAATCATGAAAATGATCAATATATGGAAAAGACAGTGAACTGAACCTTGTGTCATGTTGAAAGAAGACAGGTGAAAGTAACAAGAGATTAAGTCACTTAGGCAAAAACCTTAGGAGTCATCCTTCATTATAATTTTTCTCTTGCTCTCTCTATTCCATCACCAAGCCCCATCTACTAACTCTTCTGTTATCACTCAAACTCAACCTCTCACTGTCAACATCTGATTTCAGGCCCTTGTTCTCTGACTTGGATTCCTGCAAAAGCCTTCCAATTATTCCTTATTCCACTCTCCACACTTCTACCAGAGTAATAGTTAAAAATACTTGAGGCTCCTGGGCGGCTCAGTTAGTTAAGCATCCAACTCTTGATTTCAGCTCAGGTCATGATCTGTGAGTTACAGGTTCAAGTCGGGCTCTGTGCTGACAGTGCAGAGCCTGTTTGGGATTCTCTCTCTCTCTCTCTCTCTCTCTCTCTCTCTCTCTGCCCCTCCCCCTGCTCATGTACTTTCCTCCCTTTCAAAATAAACAAACTTAAAAAAAACCTGCTAATAAAATCACACTGTTGAATTGCTTAAACTCTTTTAGCGGCTCCCCAGTCTTTCAGTATACAAGTCCCTTTAAGATTGGGTCTCTATTTATATCTCTAGATCTTCTCCTCATTCTAGTACTGATTTCCAAACACAACTGCTACTGCATTTCTCAAAAACCGTTATCACTGGGCAATTTCTATCAGAAACACCTGAGTAGCACGCATTAAAAGGTTCCATCCTGGACCCCTTTACAGACCCATGGACCCATCACCTCTAAGGACAGAACTAAGGAATCACACCAAGTAATAACCCAGTGCCGATTTCTTCACTCTCTAATAATGCCTGATTGTTTCAAAACATTCAATACAGTTTACATATCATTTCTAACAAGTCTGCTCTATAACCTCTCTCTTCCCCACCTTTCATCCCAATGGTTCCAAAGCGCCCACTGGTTACCTCTACAGTAATCCCCCCATCCACAGGGAATACCTACCTTCAAGACCCCCAATAGATGCCTGAAACTGCAGAATACTAAACCCTAGGTATCCTATGTTTTTCCTTACACACACATATCACTAATTTATAAATCAGGCACAGTTATGAGATTAACAACTAAAAACAGAACTTTAATAATATACTATATTAAAAGTTACATGAAGGTGTTCCTCTCCCTCTCAAAATATCCTATTATACTGAATTCACCCTTCTTGTGATGATGTGAAATGATAAAATGCCTACATGATGAGAAGAGAGATAAATGACATAGGCATTATGACATAGTATTAGGCTACTACTGACCTTCTGACACTATGTCAGAAGGAGGATCATCTGCTTCCAGACTTCAGTTGACCACAGGTAACTGAAACCACAGAAAGTGAAAAGGAATAAGAAGGGGGGACTACAATATTGTAATGGAGTATATTTACATGTCACCTTCCAGCTTCTTCCTCATCTGCACCTAGAAAAGGTGCTTACTTACACGCAGGGAGCCAGTTTAACTAGCTATAATACCATAGCCCAGCACGCTGCCTTGCACATATTAGGCATTTAAAGTTTCCTAGTTAAATGAATGCAAAATTTCATTTTGTTTTCAAAAAGTAAAAATATACCTTCATCTGCATCTGCTGAGTCTCTTGATAACTGACATGCATTTTGTTTTGAAATACGTTATGTTCCTTTTCTAACGTTCCAATCCGATCTTTCATCCTTGCTATAACCACATTGCTTCTTTCTTTCTCTGACATCATTTCCTAGAATAAACCAGAAAAAAAATTATGAAAACATTTTATTAAAAAAATAAGTACCATAATTTATAATAAAGACATTTTTAGCATCAGCAAAATGATGTCAATAAAACAATGATGAATTTTGAAGTAACTACATGCTTAAGATCAGTTTTTTTGTGTTTTTTGGTTTTTTTAAGAGATAGAGCACGCGCAAACAGGGAAAAGGGCCAGGGGGGAGGGGGAGGGGGAGAGAGCAAAAGAGGGAATCTCAAGCAGGCTCATTGCTGTGTGCAGAGCCTCATGTGGCACTCTATACCATGACCCTGGGAACATGACCTGAGCTGAAATCAAGATGAGGTACCCCTAAGATCAAAGGTTTAAAATAGAATTTGTCAGGGACATTGAGCATCCAACTTCAGCTCAAGTCATGATCTCACCATATGTGGGTTCAAGCCCTGCATCAGGTTCTGTGCTGACAAGCTCAAAGTCTGGAGCCTGCTTCAGATTCTGTGTCTCCCTCTCTCTCTGTCCCTCCCCCACTCACACTCTGTCTCTCAAAAATAAACATTAAAAAAAGAAAAAAAAAAAAAGAAATTGTCTTCTGCATTTACCTGCATCTACCTTTACACCAATTCCTTCACAACCACTTTGCTGTTCTGTTTACTCTTATTCCAGATGCACTTTCTGGTCTAAGAGCTAAAGAGCTGAACCTAGAATAAATTCTACATTCTAACTTGATTAGAAGAAAGAATAGCTCGTTCATTCGTTCTTTCTTTCTACCTATTTATTTATTTATTTATTGGAAGAGATGTTTTAAAGCAAAAGAGTTAATTCTCTATTATCCACAGGTACTAGCTCTCTTTTAGGGTTTAGAAAGAGGCTTAAAAAAAAAAAATCTAGCAGAGGAAAAGAAGAAGTCTCTTTCCTAAGAGAAAAGATAAGACATGCTTACAACAAAATGGAAGCTTGGAATAAGGGAAAGTAAAAAATCAGAACTCAAAGTTTTATTGTCTTCCCAAGTCAAATCAAAAGGGTGATTTCATTTTACGTTGCAACTATCATGAACTCCCAGAACAAATATTAATCATCAAAGTAAAAGAGAGCCAACCAACTCTTTCTGTTTTATTTATTTTAGACAGCGAGTTCACGTGGGTGATGGGGGGGGGGGGGGGGAGTGGGCAGCGGGGAAAGAGGATCCGAAGCAGGCTCTGCACTGACAGCAGCCAAGACCGATGTGGGGCTCAAACTCACAAACTGAGAGATCATGACCTGAACCAAGGCCAGACACTCAACTGACTGAGCCACCCAAGCACCCCAAGAGCCAACCAACTTTAAATTATTTGCAAGAATGATCAATTTATACACCCTCCTCTAAGAAACTGACAAAATTTAAAACTTTTATGTCTTAATGGCTGCCCTTAAGAGTTCACATACATCTGCAAGGTGTTATACTGCTTAGGAAGAAAGCATATATATCTTACGTGTATAGCTTAATGAATTACCACAAAGTGGATAGCTTTTTAATTTTTAAATTATAGTCCAAAAACCATAGTCACATAAAACTATACTAAGGTTTCTAATCTTAAAGAAACATGCTTATTTTAGTAACAACTTTGATTAATCTTAATCTGACCAAGTGTTTCCATTAACTTTTTTTAGTTCAAATTCACCTAAAAGGCTTTATATTCAAATGAGGCCATCCTAATGTCATCAAGCAGTTTTGTGAGTAATACAAACCTCATGTACCGTACTGAATTCCTAAAAGGAGAAACAAGCACCTCAGGAAGAATAAAACCACATTTTCTATAGAATTTCAATTATGTTCTCAGTCTATATAATTTCTTTTTGAGATATAATTGACATAGAACTTTATGAAAGTTTCAGGTATACAACATGGTTTGGGATTTGTACGCATTGCAAAATGATCACCGCATTAAGTCTAGTTAACACCATCACCACTATAGTTATAATTTTTTTTCTCATAAGAACTTTTAAGATATACTTTCTAGCAACTTTCAAATATACAACATATTATTACAAACTATAGTTATACTGCTGTACATTACATCCCCAGAACTGATTTATAACTGGAAATCTATATTATTTAACACAATTTTTTAAAGATTTCCCCCCCTTCTGGAGTAAAATTCTGGGGTTTAAAGAATTTCACTGATTAAAAGTTACCAATATTTATCACAAAAACCTTTATAAATAAATTATCGGTATAAGTTTTACACTTATCCTACTGGATTTAAACAAGATCACACCTAGTTAGTTCTGTGCTTCCTTAGAGACTAATTCTAAGTCAGATCCAAATGAAACATGCCCCCAGTGTGCAAATGTTTCTGTCATTTTAAATTAATGTATCTAGAAGCACTGTTACTTTAAATTCATAATTCAACCACAGGCTTAAACAACATGACAAAGTGAGACACCACCACCACAACTGTATAAGAAATGGACTTTAACTGGGTATAAATTTACTACACAAATAATTAAATCTGTAATTATACATGGTTTCTGAAGTCCTTTACTGCTTCTGATTCAGAACATATATCCCTTAAATATAAAAATGTCCTCACCTGAGTTAACTGCTTACACCTATCCTTCATAGCAACAGCATCTTCCTTCACAGCAGCAAGTAACTTATCTTTTTCTTGAAGCTGATGTACAAGTGCGGTCAATTCTCCTTTACTTGACTACAGTAGAGAAATCAATACAGAATTAGTAATAGTTAACATGAGCTAATGAAAATGAAGCATCTAATATCAAATGTTCTTGGGCCAATGCAGAGTTCACAATTACGTATAAAGTAGAATGACTGCCAAATCCTGGTCAGTGAAATATCATTCATGATTCATGATTCACTTTATCATTCTATATTCTGAGGCATACAATAGGATACATATCAACCAAGAAATAAATTTTTTACAAAGAATTATAGGACTCTATAGTTTTAAACCCAGAGTCAAGATTGCAATTTCTCCCTTCTCCTCCTAAAAGATCAAAAGAGGAATATGAAACCAAAATACAAACAACCAAAATGAAACAATCACCTGTAATGTCAAAGCATAACATCAGAAAAGACTGCCAAAAGTATGGAGATCAAACACAGGTGCTCCACAACCCTGTCAAAATATACTCAAGACTACAGAAGTGCCCTGATGCCTAGTTCTCTGCAATCAACCAGCATATGGAAAAACCAATTATCTTCCATTTGACATCAGGAACAAAGACAGAAGGTAGGAATCTTCTTGGAAGGAGAGCTCAAGAAGCAAAGGAAGTGAGAATGAAGAAGAAATCATACAAACTTTACTCAAAGGAAGCAGCTAGTGAGGCAGAGTGGGGAGAAATTCTTCATAGTCATACTCTGTAGTGACGTCTTTTATCTGTAAGACAGAAAGGCTAAAAGAACTTATTTTCACATACAGCCTGAAAAGAACAGCACTTAGCATTGGTCCTTCATTGTCAATCTCCAGGCACAGAGTTTATCCAAGAGGAACACCCTCACTAAAAGAGGAGTACAGATCAAAAAGAAAACAGAGTCGGGGCACCTGGGTGGCTCAGTCAGTTGAGCATCCGACTCTTGGTTGGCTCAGGTCACGATCTCATAGTTTCAAGGAGTTTGAGCCCCATGTCTGGCTCTGCACTGGCAGCAAGGAGCCTGCTTGGGATTCCCTCCCTCCCTCCCTCCCCCCCCCCCCACCCCTCCCCTGCTCGTCCTGTCTCTGTCTCTCTCAAAGTAATTACTTAAAAAAAAATTTTTTTAAAGACAAAAAAGTCTATGCAAGATACATGAAAAAAGAAAACACAAAAAACAAATGACAAGTGAAGAAAAATCACCAAAAAAGATTGTCAAAAAGCAGACAAAAATTGTGATAAAAAAAAATCACTATGAGTTTTAAAAATCTTATAGTAGTCATTTCTGGAAATCAAGAGTAAAGAATAAAGTTCACAAGAAAAGCTCAAAGAAAAGACCACAGAATGAGATGAAGTATGAGCCAGCAAAACCCAAACTGGAAGTAAAAGTAACGCTATCTCAGAAATACAATCCAATTAGAAGTAGAAAACAAAAAGAGACAGGCTGCTGAAATATATTAAGAGACAGAGTCTAGGATGGAGAGAAGTGAAAAAAAAAAAAAAGAAGTAGAAATAAACCAAAAGCTTTTCTCTTAGGATTAAAATATGAAACACAAAGACAATAGGCAAAGATTTAGTATATGCTTACTTGATACCCATTATTTCAATTATTTTAAGGGATAAATCTCATGGCTGAAAAGATATGCTTTATCCTAAGAAATATAGAGGACACAGGAGTCAAGGCCAAAACCATATTAAATTTCCTGCTGAACTTAAAAGAAAATGAATCCCTTGATGTTTGTACGGTAGGGTAGACACTGGAAAAGTTCAAAAAATAAACATCTGGGTGGGTTGCCCAAAAGATGTTTTTATTGTGAGAGTAATCTGACAAAAATACATGAAAAGAATACAAAATTCAGTGTGTTCTTAGACCTCTATCCAGCTGAGTAAAGAATGGTAAAGCAAGTAGGAAAATTCTCAAGGAAAGAAAGTGAAACCCAGAAATATCATACCCCATCAAATTATCATTCATCTATAATGACAACAAAAAAGCATTTTAACTTGCCACAACCTGGGAAATAATAGTTTCTATGAGCCTTTCCTGAAGAAATTCCAGGAAAAATAAATTCAGCCAACCAAGAGACAAATACAGACACCATGGCAAAAGAACTGTTATCAAGCTTTGAACCCACCATTAACCTGCAGAATTGCGACTAAAACATGAAAATTATAGTCACAAAGTAAACATTAAATGTTTTAAGTATCTGACAAACAAATGCTATCCCCAACAAAAGTTGAACGGGAAAAAGGAGAAGGGGTAGGAAAAAATTTTAAGTAGGCAAACCTCCTATTATATAGCATAGAGTCAGAAGAGTTAACAATTTAAAGTTGAAAAATCACATAATTGAGGCAAATACATTTAAAGGTCAACACCAAGAATGACTGACTAAAATAATCAAATCAAATATTTTCTTACTAATGCATTAACCGTTACCATTTTTGAGCAATTACTGTATGCTAAGAACTCTAAGCACCTACTATGTATTATTTCATTTAATATTCAAAACCTGATTATCATTCCCACTTGGGAGAAGAGGAAAGTGAGACACTGGGGTTATGTAACTTAAGGCCAAACAAATATCAATGTGGCAGAACTCAGATATGAATCCAGGAAATCTGACTCTAGAACCCAGGATATTAACTCTAATATAAAACACAAGTATCCTGCAGCTTAAACATAAGGCACATGCGCACACACGTGCACACACACACGCACAGGCACACATACAACACATGACATCTCTTCAACTCTGCAAGCCCTCTAGCTTTTACTGTTTTCCCTTTCCCATCTAAGGTATTCAGGGTGGACACTGTCCCCTTTCCTATTCATTTGATTATCTACAGTCTAGTACTTCAATCAAACTTTCACTGATGATATCAAATCCAATTTTTCAGTCCTTATCATCCTTCATCTCTCTAAAGCATGTCACTGTTGACTTTTCCCCTCACTGGTGAACTCTCTACCATCCCTAAGTGTCTGTGATTCCACTGTCTCCCTGGTGTTGCTTCTCCTCCTACTCCTCTTCAGTATCCTTTGCGGTGGCTTTCCTTGCCCTTTAAATGTTGGCGTTTCTCAGGGTTCACTCTTGAATTTTCTTAGCACTCCCCACATTCTCTCTAGTCTAGCACACATCCACCATGTGTATTGCTGATAGTGGAGTATTTTCCTAAATCACACCCATTATGATCTTTTTTCAACTCCAGAGAAATACATATTCAACTGTGAAATGAATATATCTACTTCAATGATTCAGAGGATGCCTAAAACAACTACACAAAATTTTTCACAATCCTCTACTCTCTCCTCCTCTGCAAAGTGTTCATAAATAGCATTGTCACCACAATTTACAAAGTTACTCAAGAGCAAAAACAAGCATTCATTCTAGACTCTTCTTTAGCTACCTCATCTAACTGGCCAGCAGGTCCTCTAACTCCTCCATTTCCATCCTATGCTGGTGATCCTGCATTTATCTTCCCCCTTCCTCTGGAGCAGTATTAGGGGTGGGGATTTACTTATACCTGGAAACTTGATATCTATTAAAAGGTCTGACCAAGACAGTTCCTATGACAGGAAAAGGGAGAAACTAAATTTACCTTTGCAAATACTGGGGACCTACAAAGACACTGTGTCCCTGGAGATGAGAACAGAACCACTCTACGAGAAACACAGAATAATTAGATTTTGGAACAAAAAGTTCCAAAGATAGGGAAAAAAAGTGAAGCTGCAAAATAGTCTATTTCAAAACACTACCTTTAACAGTCCCCAACTTTTTCCTTGGCCTGCCTAAAACAACTAAAACACGGGGAGGCTGATTTACCCCCCAGTCTCTAGAGTTCAAAGCTATCTCAGACAATAAAATAACTACTCTTGCCCCCTTAAGTCACTACCAACATCCTTAGAAGAGAACACTAAAAGCAATTATTTTCAATTTTAAAAAGCAGTAATTTCAAACACTGGGTATAACACAAAAACTTCAGCTGAAGGCTTTTCCCTTATCCCCACAAATAACTAAGAAACCCTTTAAGATAGATATACTTAGCCGATTAAAATAAATCAAAGGACAAATTCTTCAGTCAAGTATTTCAAGAAAGTTTCTTGCAACAGAATAATCAGATATTATATCCAAAGTCACACAGTTACAACACTCACCCTGATTACCCTGGAACACCTTGCTTACACTGAGCCATTGTTGGCACCACATGGAGACCGTCCAACAAGCATACTACACTGTAAAATGCCAGACTTGTAAAACTCACTGTCAATAGATACTTGGAGGTATAGCAGACTTAATATGCTACGATAAATGCTATGACAAAAAAAGCCCAGATGGTTATGAGAAAGAATAGCAGAGAGAACAATTTAGACTGGGAATTCAGATTAGCTTTATATGGGGAAATGATACAGAAACAACAAATAGGAGACTACTAAAGGTAATCAGGTGAGGGGGATAGCCTGGACTCGCGTGCTCTTTAACGAAAAAAAAATGAAAGCCACTCATTGTTTTAAATGAGGGGTGTGTGTGTGTGTGTGTGTGTGTGTGTGTGTGCGCGCGCACCCGTGCTGAGAATAAGAATAGTGAAGTCCACATCTAATATTGAACATCAGATACCGTGTCATCTTACCTCACACAAATAACATTTGAAAACTTGTCACCTTTCCAGTATGACATAGTATACATGATAATATAGTGAGCCTGACCCATGAGAAATTAAGTATTAACTCCATGGATTGTTTTTTTTTGTTTGTTTTTTGTTTACAAGTTTTAGTCCATCATAGCAGCGGTTCTACCATCCAAATCACTTATTTTAGAAGGATGATACTTCATACACACACACACACACACACACACACACACACACAAAAGAGCAAAGATTCCCAAGTTCTCTGAAGTGTGCTATCTTCAGTCACAAAAGCATTCCATATATTCTATCCAGAAATCGCCTTACCTTCCCTTCAGAACAGAGCAAAGCAAGGTACGGTGTTAAGTGTCAAATGACTTTAAAGCCCTATAAATCATCTTACTTATAAGCACTTCACTTTTGTCAGACACCTGACTAAATAAGTGTACTGATTAGTATAGATGTACAAAATAACTTCTGAAGCCATTCCAGAACTTTTAAGTGTGACTATGTGCTTTGGAGTATGAATGATGGGAATATGAATTTATTACTCTAGCAAAAGTCTTATTTGGTGAACTTCTCATCACTGTTCCCAAACATGCCCATACTAAAAAACATGCTTACCTTCTTCAAAGCATCCTGTATCACACCAGACTTCTCCTTTAGCAGGTCTACAACACAAAGGGCCTCATCCTCAGAAAACATCATAGTCTTCAAGGACAGAAGAAAATCTTTAAATTTCACTTCAGCATTTTCTTAAAAAAAAAAAAAGAAAAGAATTGGCATTTAAGAGACACAAGTAATAACTTCAGCAAAGGTAAGCATCAAGAATTCTTGACCCAGAAAGTCAACAGCAAGAGAAAACAGATTTATATTTCAGGTCAGACAACTAAAAAATGCTCCAGTCAAGAGAGAAAAAGTGTTTATCATCTTTAATATACTATGGAACAATTATATTAACTAAAATTTAATCAAACTACAGAATACTAAAGTGCCAGTATGCCCTCACTTAAAAAAAAATCATTCCAATGTCTAGTATGCTAGTATCTGTACCAAGTATGTTCACAAATATTCTCATTTAAACTTAATAATCATGATATACAAATCAAACCTTACAGGTGATAAAATAAGCATGAAAATAATTATAAAAAGGAAACAAAATTTTTAAAAAAGGAAATATGATTTTACAAATACCAAATATATACAAACAATCCTGACATTTAAAAAAATCCACGCATCAAGCATCCCCTGACTCACTCAATTTCCTCGGGGGCTCTTACATAAAGCACAAACTTCCTTTCCTTAAAAACCAACTGCCAAGCATTAGACCCAGAGAAGCCCAAGGCTTTAATAGTTCAGCAACATCATAAGTTTAAAAAGTCAGTTATGTGTGTGCGTGAGAGCAAGGTATGGGAATTCTCTGTTCTTTCCACTCAATTTTGCTGTGAAGCTACTATTATTCTTAAAAAAAAAAAAAAAGTGTATTAAAAAAGTAAAATAATAATGAATGGTGGTTGTGAATTAGCACAGAAACTTCACAAGAGACCATAGCATAAGAGAAAAAATCATCAGACAGCAAAATAGCTGTGAAATCTTGGGCAAGTCAAATTCAAGGGTCTGGCCCCATAAAACTTAGCAGGTTGGACTAGAAAATTACCAATAAACCTTTTATTACAAAGATTCTATAATTCTTTTACCATTCATTGTTTCTATGAGAAAATTTACTCAACTCCATCAGAACTCAAAAACGTGTTTCTTCAATACAAATTGTTACATGCTGCATATTACCTTTATCAGTTTCAGTCTTCAATTTTTTAGCCCCCGCTTTCTGGATTCCTTCTACTTGGTCAGGTTTAATTAGATCAATAGCATCTCTCTTATCCAGCACTGGATTTGAATCGGCATTATCCATCAAAGGAATATAAGCAGTTGCATGAATAAGGGGTTCATCTACCAAGACTGCAATTTAAGTTCAACAAAATTAGAATTACTCAGGGTTTTACAGCAGAGTAATTAAATAACATGTACACACATTTAAGTTCAATGAGAAATGCAGTTATTTTCAAATATCTAACACCAAGTCAATTTGGCTTTAAATTCCTATTTTATCATTTAACATAAAGTAAAAACACACTTCTAATTAAGCAGTAGCAATTCAATATTATTCTACAGTAAATCATTTAAGTTATCTGAAAGCGTGTAGCGTATCTCCTTTCTAACACTATCTGAAAACTTCTTCTATATCCTTTATATTTTCATTAGTTCTCATTGTCTTCCTGTTTTAACTAAAAAATCCATTCACATTTAATTAGTGCCCAAGGAAAACTACTAATCTTTATTTATGTTTGTACTTTGCCGAATTCTTACTGCAAATGATAAGTTTTTAACGGAGTTCCTTCCACTTTCTAGGTACAAAAATCAGTCATTGTTCCTTGCAGATATTGTCTCATTTCTAAAAGTTATGCCTGTAATTTCCATGGCACATCTTACTGAACTGGCTAAAATTTGCAGAACAACATTAAAAGTGGAGGAAGGAAGCCTCCTTACACTTTGTTCCTACTTTTAACAGGAAGAACTTTAAGAGTTTGAACATTAAAGTCTGATGTCTGCTGGCTAAAGATAAAAACTTCTGCACACATATGGAAATCTATCTTCCTACCTTTTTAAAAAAGCTTTTGGGCAAGAAGAGTGTGTTTTGTTCGTTTTGTTTTTTGTTTTTTTTTATAATATGGGGCGCCTGGGTGGCTCAGTGGGTTAAGCATCCGACTTCAGCTCAGGTCATGATCTCACAGTTCCTGAGTTCAAGCTCCGCATCAGGCTCTTTGCTGACAGCTCAGAGCCTGGAGCCTGTTTTGGATTCATTCTCTCTCTCTCCCTCCCTCTCTCTCTCTCTCTCTCTCTGCCCCTCCCTGGCTCACACTGTCTCTCTCTCAAAAATAAACATTAAAAAAATTTATTTTAATTTATAATAAATATTTAATCTTATGAAATATTTGTGGGTAATATTTTTCTGTACCTAGTTGCTTGATACATCATAATTTTCGTGCAAGTAATACAATTTCATCTTTTCTCTTTCTAATTTTAATATTTTCCAGCACTAGTTGATACCACTGTCCAATATTATTTGAATATCACCATTTAATCTACACACGTTTCACAGAGGTTTTCCCTGGACAATTCTGAACATATACAAACTGCTCCATCACTCTTAATGGGATGCTTCCCACATATACATGCAAACAATGTTTAGGAAATAATTGGGAATATAGGGTAATGATATATCTAGACAATGTCCTCAAGCATAATCTTTAAGTGATATTTCAAAGTACAAATGTTTCCTTGTTGGAATGAGCACTGGGTGTTGTATGGAAACCAATTTGACAATAAATTTCATATTAAAAAAAAAAAGTACAAATGTTTCAGGAATACTTTTCTTCTATAGTTTATATGTTATTTACATTATTTTCAAAACTCCATTGAGACCATTTAATAAATGCTTTGTCCTTTTTAAATTTCAGATAAACTTCTTCATCACAAACATACCCTGGCCATCTGTCAAAACACTATGAAACCACAAGACTCAAGAGATCCCTGGACTTCTTTTAGCATTAACATTGTTATAGTACACATTAAGCAGAGAACTGAAGAGCATGTGAGTTCTAAGATCCTTGTCCTAGTGTACTTCTCTGGAATTAGTATTTATAAAACACATTATCTACACATTTCACCGTTTTCTGTCTTTTGCTTCCTTGAAGAAACTTTCTTCTTTCCTGATCCACTTTCTTGTTTAGTCTCTTGATGGAGGGGTAATGACTCTTGCTTTTTTGAAGGTGCCATAAGAGTTTCCACCTTTTTATCCTGATCATCTTTATTGAAAATAAATGAAAAGTCATCATAGCAAACAATGAACACACCAGAAGATTCAATTACTGGTAAATAATTCCCAGAATGCTTTACCTTCAAAATTTTAAACTCTCTAATAGTATTATTCCAGCTTTCTTACTCTGTTACACCTGTCTTTAATTTCATCAAGACTTCTAAAAATACTTGTTGCTTCTTTTATATCCCATTTCTCAGCCACTCTTAATCCTACTCAGCCTATGGGCATGCTCAAATCCCTACCATCTTAAAAAAGAAAATCCTTCCCACCACTGTAATTCCCAGCCTCCCACACCCATTTCTTCTTATATTAACAAAAGAATGATCTGTACTTCTTTTACCAATCATTTGTCAATTGCAACCTGATTTTTATCTCTTCCATTATCCATGAAAGGATTTTACAGAGCAAGCTAGCATCCCAAATGCCATACTCTACCAATATCCTTTATTTCTTCTTTGACTTCTATTTAGCATTTCATACTACTGATCTCTACCTCCTTAAAATTCTGTCTTCATTAGGCTAAGTAAAATAAGATCATGAAAGGACAAATATTGTATGATTTCACTTATATAAAGTACCCAGACTAGTCAAATTCACAGAAACAAAGTAGAATGGTTGTTACCAGGGGCTGGGGGGGGGGGGGGGGGGGGGGAGGGAGGGAAATGGGGAATTACTGTTTAATGGGTACAGAGTTTCTATTGGGGAAGATGAAAAATTCCTGAGATGACTAGTGATGATGGTTGCATAAGAATGTAAACGTACTTAATGCCACAGAACTATACACTTAAAAATGGTAAAATGGTAAATGTTATTGTATATTTTGCCACAATAAAGTAAAATTTAAAACTCTCTATCACCTCCCAAAAATTCTCTATCAGCTCCCAAAAATTCTCTATCAGCTCCCACAATTCTTTTCTTACACTTGAAATATTCCTTTGCAAATTCTTTTGTAAACTGTTCCTACAGAATACCTCATATGCTGGTATTCTTCAGGGTAGTACCTTTAATTTAAACAATTCCCTTGGATGTGCTTATCTATACCCGTGACTTCAACAACTATTTTCATGCTTACAGCTTCCAAGTCTATATTCTAGCCTTATGCATCTGCACTTACATATCCTATTGCATCCTAAATTGCTCTTTATGTAAGTGGCCCCCCATAGGAACCTGAAACACAACCTGAAAGCATTCTCCTCTCCATATACATCCACTCTCAATATTCCCTATCTTAGTGCTACCAACCACCTACCAATCAGGGATTGGCAAACTTTTTCTGTAAAGGCCCAAACATTAAATATGTCTGCATATCCATACAGACTCTATCAAAACTATTTGAGGCGCCTGGGTGGCTCAAGTCAGTTAAGTATCCAACTCTTGATTTTGGCTCAGGTCATGATCTCACAGTTCATGGGATCGAGCCCCTCGTTGGGCTCTGCGCTGAGCATGGAGCTTGCTTGAGATTCACTCCCTCTCTCACTCTCCCTCCCCCCCACTCTCTCTCTCAAAATAAATGAATAAATTAAATTTTAAAAAGAATTAAAACTATTCATCTGCTGTTGCAGTATGAAAGCCAGCCATACACATACGTTAATGGATGAGTATGGCTGCATTCAAAAAAACTTCATTTCTAGACAAACAGGTTTGCATTTCATGTAATTTCCACATTTAACAAAATATGATTCTTCTTTGGACTTTTTTCGAATCACTGAAAACATAAAAACTATTCTTGGCTCATGGACCATAAAAAACAGAAAGCAGGCCAGATTTGGCTCCAAGATTTTAGTATGCCAACCCTGAGAAACTTAAAACTTGGATAATCAGTCTTGATTCTGCCTTCTCCTTTATCTGCCATACCTCATTCAATAAGATTAGTCATGTTGTTTTTACTTTATAGACCTCTTTAATCTACTTTTTTTTAAGTAGGCTCCCGGTCCAATGTGGGGCTTGAACCCACGACCTTGAGATCAAGAGTAGGATGTTCTACCAACTGAGAGCCAACCAGGTGCCCCTTTAATCTACTTTCTAATTCTTCTGTCACTACCACAGTTCAGTCCTCCAATTTAACTTTGGAAAACAATAATCTCATAACTAGATTATCTATATTAAATACTACTCCATAAAACTTGTCCTCCCCAAGTTCTGCCAAAGACATCTTTCTAAAATATAAATATGACCAGACCATATAAACTGACCGGCTTGAAAAATTTTCAACAATGGCTAAACTATAACACCCCAGCTCCTTAACGCTGTGTACAAAAACCATCATGATCTAGCCTCTACATGTCTTTTCATCTTTGTGTCCTACCACTCCCAACCTCCTATTTCATGGTTCAAAAATACACTGTACTCCTATCTCTATCTAAGTGACATTCTGACAGTATAGAATGAGACCCACTAAGCTGCTTGGTGAAGTGATTCAGTGCCTGGAAGACCTCAGGCACCGTCTCCTCTGTAAAGCTCTTTACCTCTGATCCCCATAAGTAGTAGTTGTTTAGGCATCTGCATTTCTTGTATACTTCAAACATCTCTTATGTAAGTCACATTTCATTACTGGCTTACATGTCCTTCTCCCCCACTAAAATAGAAGTGCTTACTCTGATTTCTCTAGCATCATGCCTTGATCATAGCTGGCAAACAAATATTTAAAATCCAATATAACGAATTCAACACTCCACAAGACACACAAACAACTTAATGGTAAACACAAGTCCTTTCATAAAAACTGTTTGTAGTTTCACACGTCATGACACCATTTCTCATGGGCTTTCCATTACATCTGTTAACCCCTCTACCTAGAATATCCTATCCCACCCTTCCCAGCCACCCAAAAACCAGCTAGTACTTACGTAACCTCTAAGGTTAATTTTAGGCATTACATCCTCTAAGTGATCCACTTAGAACTCCTACACTGGTTTAGACATATCAAAATCATTATATTAAACATTTTACAATAATTATTTATGTTCATGTCGACAGTTTGAAAACGCACTAGTTTTATCACTGCAGCCCTATTACCTAGTATAATGCCTAGTATAAAATAGCTGTATGAAAAACATTTGCAAAATTAAAGACAAAAACGGTATCTATCTTTTCATCTTTAATTCCTATCACACTAATTAGAAAACAGAAGTTTCTAACTGCTGATATTTATAGGTCCTTACTAGTTCCAGTAAAACAGTTGAATTTTATATATTTCCATTAAGTTTCTTTTCCATATTTCTAATATAAAGTTTAGTTTTAAATGCTGTTTTATGATCAATAATTTTATCAGCATTTAATGTTAATGAAAGCAAACACACAGTGAAAATGACAATGTTCTTGGTTTCAGACTCCATATTTTTAACATTTTGTATACACACCTAACAAAGTATCTAAATTTCAAGCTCTAAAGTCATTAAAACAAATACAATCATACAATAAAGTTGAATAGATTATAATACCGCTTCCATTTTTAGACTTCTTCTGCCCTGGTTTCTTCTTTGAGGCAGCTGCTTCAGAAGGGGGGGTGGGCTGTTTAGTAACTGGGACAGGTTCTACTTTTTTGCCTGGAATCTTTGACACATCACTTTCTTTGGTGACCTGTTCTTCTAGTACAGGCTTGTGTTTCTTTTCCTTCTTCTTTCTTTCTCTGACACTACTTGAAGTTTCAACTACATTCAGTGGAACAGGTACAACTTGCTCATCTTCTACAGCCAAGGCATCAGATAATTTAAAGTCCCGGGGTACACTCTCAGAATCAGATTCATGGAGGTTCCCATTCTGGATTTCTTTCTTTTTATTCTTTTTCTTTTCTGCCTTCTTTTTATCGGTTTTGGTAGGAATAAGCTTTTGTTCTCTTTTCTGTTTTGCAAGAACTTCATCATATAATGTTTCTTTCATGAAAAGCCAGAAGAAGAGGAAAATTACTGTAATAACTACTGAAGGAATAAGGACAATAAAATATGTTGATTCATAAAACTCCATGGTGCTTTTGTTAATGTGATCCTATAAAACCTAAATGGGGGGCGGGGGGGGGGGGGGATAGAAAAAACAAAAACTTTAGTCAGCATAATACAAATTAAACACAAAACCTCTGCTCTTTCAAGTAGTATTTCAGATCTAACCTGATGTACAAATCTAAGCAGGTTACAGTTGTTTAAATCACATACTTAATTATTTTGCCATCTACAACTCAAATATACTATGAAATAAAAATGTGTGGTAATAATTAGAGTGTAATATATCCTCTGCTTTTAAACCAAATGAAAAGGTCTTCACAGGAGGAAAAAAAAAAAAAACTCTAGACATCCATTACTTTTTTTCCCAAACATCATCTTTTGACATTTTATTAGTACTTAGCTTTTTTCCTCTTATTGCACTGTTGACCAATACTACTATATGTGGAAACAGAAGCCATCAACTGTTACCGAAACACTGGATATTCATTAAAAGTACCATACTTTGGGGTCCCTGGGTGGCTCAGTCAGTTAAGCATCCAATTCTTGATTTTGTCTCAGGTTATGATCTCAGGGTTCATGAGTTCGAGCCCTGCACTGAGCTCTGCACTATCAGAGCAGAGCCTGCTGGAATTTTCTCTCCTTCTCTCTCTGCCTATCCCCTGCTTGCACACTCGCTCTCAAAAAAAAAAAACCAAAAGGTACCATACTTTTAATTGCAAAAAAAAAAAAGAGAGAGAGAGAGATGGTTCATCTCATCATTTAGAAATTTAAGCCCATTCACCAACTGCTAGTACCTTTATTCCAACAACTAACAGCCTCATGATATAAGTGAGATACATCACAGATAGAGAAACATACTACAGCCAAATTAAAATGTTAGGCTCTGTCATTCAGTATTGAAATAAATTACAAATTAGATGCTTTTCTTGATTTTTTTTCAGGGTACCCCTTACTACAAACTAAATTATACTGCAAAAAACAAAGCTGGCCATAATAATCTTTTCTAAATGCTAAAAGATAAGAGAGGCCTTGCCTCACCAACAGAGTATGAGTCCTACTTTTAGATTAACCAAACAGCTATAGAAAATAAAGGTATGGTCTGATTACTCAGATCTGCCTTGAACATAGACACTATAATCCCTCATCTGAAGGGTAGTTATAGCTAAAATTATACCTCAAAGTAAGAATGGTTCTGATGTTTAGGCTCTAGATATCAATATTCCTATAAATATGTATAAGCCACATAAATACGGCTTGTATCCTTATAACTCCTATCACATTTGTTGTGAAAAAAAGGCAAGGTATGTAATGCAGATGAAATTAAACCCGTGGACATGCTTAAGGTAAAGCTATGTAAATTCTACTTTTGTACTTTTAATGTGTAAATGAATCTGAGAATCTTAAGTTCTTAAAATTATCCATCTGAAGTCTCAAAAACGGTAATGATTAAAGAAACAAAATTCTACCTAAACAGAAATATTCTAAGAATTATTTCAGACCTTAGAAAACAGCAGCTTTAAAGTTGAATAAATCTGAGTTTAATGAATTTAAGACTTCACCAGAACCATTTTAATAGGACTCAAGAGTTTTCCAAGACAAAATAAAGCTATTCACAGTAGTCTCTGTTAACTGCCAAGATAAACAGACCTAGAAATCTTATGTTTATGACAAACTTAAGCACATTTAGTTTAACTTTGTCTTTCAACTTCCTTATATCTCATTTTAAAATGTGGAGTATACTTTTTTCAAGTTATACCAACAATGACTTAAGTCTAAAAATAGTGAGAAGTGGAACCTGAAAATTAAGTTGTTTTATTAGGCACACTCTTGATCTTTATGATTAAAACAGCATTTGTTACCATTTCACATTTCCATAGGCAATTTTTTTAATGGTGTTACAACCCTAGACTTACTTAGACAAGGTTTTAAAAGGTTGACGGGGAACAGGAATCACGTGCTAACAAAATACTAAAAGAAACTTTATACAGAATTGTTCTTCCCTGATAAGTCATGAACTCTCCAGGTTTTTAACTAATCAGACATATTTTACTGTGTCTAAGTGTTACTTGTCAACCAGAAATGCTTTCAAGGAGCAGAGACCACGTTTTATCTTTGGTTTTTTGTTTGTTTAAACATTACCATCCACAGGCTACACACAGCCTGTCGAAGTTAGCTGGGGAGGTTGGGGGAGAAAAAGAACAAAACAATGAGTTACAACTTGGATTTTTGCTGTGGGGAAGAAAAGCCACAAAGGCATTTACCAGCAGCCACAGATGCTTGGGGGGTGGGGGGTGGGGGATGTCAAGTCAAAGTCAGAAAGACCTTGAACAGCAAACTGCAGCCATGTGTAGCCTAGGTCTCAGGAGAGCAAAATCTATGATTAAAGCAAGAAGCAGACATTCAGGGGAAAGAGCCCATGAGACCACAAGAACTCTAAAACACAGATTCTTCGAATGTTCTGATGATTTTCTAGTTCCCTTTTCCAGGTCTCATAAAAGCCTGGAGGAATCATGATTCCCATTTCTGGATTTTCATAAGATTCCCTTCACACAATTCAATTCCCCTTCTCTTGAACTTACTTTCTGCACCTAGAGAGGTCTAACCAGAACACCAAGACAAATTTAAAGTCAAGAAAATGCTTGTATTTCTTTAATCCAATAATCCTGAATTTTTAAACCAAGAAATTTGCAAGGAAAAGCAGCACATATAAAGATGTTCACAGCAACATTATATATAATATGAAAACTGAGACATAAAATATCCAACATCAGAATAGGTTCAATTAGCAAATACCAACACAATAAAATATTGCTATTAAAACTGTAAAATCAAAAAAAGCCTTTAATAAGATTTCTTGTCAATTCAGTATAGTCAAAAATCGTAATTTTGCTTGTATGATCAAAATTTTTTACATATAATAGGCAATATCAAGATGATTAAACAAAGAGGTGTATCAGGGCTCCTGGGTGGCTGAGTCGGTTAAGTGTCCAACTCTTGATTTCAGCTCAGGTCATGATCTCATGGTTCACAAAATCGAGACCTGCATCAGGTTCTGCGTTGAGTGTGGAGCCTGCTTGAGATTCTCTCTCCCTCTCCCTCTGCCCCTCCCAAGTACATGAACACTCCTTACTCCTTATCTATCTCTCGCTCTAAAAAAAAAAAAAAACAAAACAAAAAAGAGTTGTGCCAGAATCATGGGTGCAGTCTCATCTGCCTTAATATTTTAGTTTTACACTTTGTAATTTTTAAGAGATATTCACAAAACGTTTAATTCTTTGCTTAATTCAAAAAATGGCAAAATGAGTAAGTACTAAAATATCAATAATAAACCATAGTTTCACATTATACACATGGGTATAAGAGTAATATAAGGAGAGAAAAGAGACAAAGGGGGCCTGGGAATGAAATCCAGAAAAATACAGAGAAAAACAAAGGTAGCAAGAGATTTCATTTTACGTGGGGCAGGGGAAGACCATGAAAAAATAAAAGGAAAGGGTAGGAGGGGTTGAGACAAAGTTAATTTAGCTCAAGGTGAAAGGAATCAGGTTGCTAAAATTTTCTCAGTCCATAATATACAACTCAACATATGCTTGTTGAGTTGATATAACATATAGACAATTAGCAGCTCAGGTTTTGAGATGACAGCATAAGTCACCAACGTTAATAATTTCTCCATATTCCCTTTGTAATATTAATGAGCTTTTTACCTCATACCTTCCACCTTAACAGATTCCAGTCTGAATATAATTAATAGCCAATGGTGGACAAGTAAAGTAGGAGTGAGATAAGCATGGAATCATAATAAACACATTCCATACCAGTGGCTTTAATCTTTTATTTAGACATAAATCCTTCAAGAAATTGATAAAAGACCAATCCACTTTCCCAAAACTAAAGAATACATACTAAGGTGGATCCCACATTTAAAATCCTGCTCTAGAATAAGAGATGAGTTTTCATCCCTGCCCTACCAATAAAGAACTTAAAATTTAAAAAAAAAAAGTTAACAGGATGGAAAACAATATATAAAAATTCTGTCTCATCTGAGTACGTATTATGATTCTGTGTTTCAAGTAAGTATGTATTATGAATGCTAATCAAATAATTTTAAGATTCCATGTACTTGTCTTATTCTAACTTAATTTGTTCATACAAAAATTGAGCTGCATTACTCAGTTAAGTACTATACATTTCTCAGAAGGTTCAACAACTTTTTAGTATTAATAACGTAAAACCTAAAATTTTAAATGATTTACAAATAAAATCTAGGAGCAATTACTACGATTTCAACCACAATTGCTTAATTAAAAATGATATAACTAGACATAATAATAGGCTTAGATAAATGCAGGACATCTACAGAAACATCACACATTTAAACATACCACCTGGCTGGCTCAGTCAATAGAGCACATGACTCTTGATCTCAGGGTTGTAAGTTTGAGCCCCACATTGGGTACAGAGATCATTTAAAAATAAAAAAAATCTTAGGGATGCCTGGCTGGCTCAGTTGGTTAAGCGTCCAATTTCCGCTCAGGTCATGATCATGGTTCATGAGTTCGAGCCCCGCATTGGGCTCTCTATTGTCAGCACAGAGCCCACTTTGTATCCTCTGTGCCCCCTCTCTCTCTGCCCCTACCCCACTCACACTTTTTCAAAAATAACATTAAAAAAATAGTAATTAAAAAAAAATTGGGGCACCCAGTGCCTCAGTCAGTTTAAGTGTCTGACTTTGGCTCAGGTCATGATCTCAAAGTTTATGAATTCAAGCCCCATGTGGAGCTCTGTGCTGACAGCCTGAAACTTGGAGACTGCTTCAGATTCAGTGTCTCCCTCTCTCTCTCTGCCCCTTCCCTACTCGCGTGCTCTCTCTCAAAATTAAATAAAAATTTTAAAAATTTAAAAAATCTTTAAAATAAAAATCACACCATTTAAAATAATTAAGACAGTGTAATGCAGCAAAATACACTACAATAACAAAAAAACTAAAAACTACTTATGCTGAGCACAATTACATACATATAGATATAACCTGAGACTACACAGAGAAAGTGAGAGTCATTTTTTAGAGTGAAATTACAAATATTTTTAATGTACAGCTAGCTGACCTTCGAACAACACAGGTTTCAACTGTGTAGGTGGTCCACGTACACACAGCTTTTTTTCAATACATACATCAACTTATATTATCTATAAATATAATACAGTGCTGTAATGTATTTTCTCTTCCTTATAACATCTTAAGAAACATATTCTTTAGCTTACTTTACTGTAAGAATACAGCATATAATCATATAACACATAAAATGTGTCAGCTGTTACCAGGAAGGCTCCCAGTCAACAATAGGCTATTAGTTAAGTTTTGGGGTAGTCAATTTAAAAGGGGATCTTCCACTGCCTCAAACCCCTGCTTAACTGTTGAACTTTTTAAATTTCTTCTACATCAAAACAGAAATTTAAGTAACCATCCTGAATGCACATTACACTTTTAAAAGTTTAAATAAACACAAAGAGGGGTGCCTGGGTGGCTCAGTCAGTTAAGTGTCTGGCCCTTGATTTCGGCTCAGGTCATGATCCCAGGGTCGTGGGATGGAGCCCCACATAAGGCTCCATGCTCAGTGTGGACCTTCTGTCTCTCTCCTTCTGTCCCCTCCCCCACTCACACGCACCCCTCCCCCCCTTCAAAATAAATAAATAAACACACAAAAAGGAATTGCTTACATGTTATGAGGAGGGAAAACTAAAGCAGTCTGGTCAGTATACTACTGAACTTCACGTAAACATAAGAGTTTGAATTCTACTTTCTTACTACCATGGCATTTCAGGTACTCTTGCTTCTGCCATCATTTCCTTTAAACTAAAAAGATTTAAAACACAGGGCAAAACTTAATTTTATAAATTCTTCTGTTCTTCAATTGTTAAAATTTTGTCAACTGGGATGACTCAAAGAACTATTAGGAAAAATGTAACAAAATTCAAAACTAAAATCCAAACAAACTGAAAGTCAATTTTTTCCCACTGATGTACACCAAACAACATACTAGTAGGTCGGCATGTCTGATAGATAGATAGATAGATAGATAGATAGATGGCAACCAATTGAGGGAATGGTAGTTTTCAACCCAAGAATACAAAATTTCAAAGAAGCTCCTGTATAATACTGTCTGGACAACTAAATAAACCCACCTTTAAAACATATACAGGCTCCCAGAGTTGCCTTCAGAGGCTTTACTCAATATACAACATAGTTAAAATTTTATAAGTAGCTGTGAAGCCTATGCTGAAAACTCTTATTATTACAGGTTCTTTATAAAAACAGTGCTCATATGAAAAAAAAAAAAAATCTGTAACCTGATCACACTGAATCTAAATAGTTTGCATTCCAAACATGCCACTATTCATACCATGTTTCCCTTCCTTTAAATCCACAATAACATCTTACAGTTATTATTTTAAATGTACAAGTTAATCTTTTTAAGAAAAACAGTTTATGGCAAGTACTCTACAATGATAAAGTCTATTATTTGGTGGACCAGTATCATTTAATCAAATTTCCATTCCACAACAGAAGTATCTATAATATTTTCTGAACTCTTACTAAAATTTAGGAGTACACATTGTGTTGTTACTAATCTTCAAATACAATATGCATGTTATATTCCAGACACATCCTAAGCAAAATTAAGTATTTTTTTAATTTATCTATTTACTGGGGGTGGAGGGGTGGCAGACAGAGAGGATCCCAGGCAGGCTCAGCACTGTCAGCGCAGAGCCCAATGTGGGGCTCAAACTCACAAACTGTGAGATTATAACCTGAGATAAAACCAAGAGTTTTTCACTTAACCAGTTGAGCCACCCAGGTACCCCACAAAAATAAACTTTAGAACCAATGAATAGCAACATAATAAAGCATTAAAATGAAGTTGAGAATCTTGACTTTTGGTCCCAATTCAGCCTTGGCTCCAGGGGTCTTTTCTTACAAAGTTCTTAATGTTCACATTACCTGCATGATCTTGGAATACCAAGCCAAAAAATGTAAGTGGTTCCAAGTTGGTGGTGCCCACAGTGCCTGTGGCCAGAAGTAAATGCCCATCCTCTCTGGTGGAATGCTCCCTTAAGCCAGGTTCCTCCAGATTTCCAAAGACTGTCATCCAGATAAAAGCTCACCATCCAAAATGACAGAACATAAGATAAGCTACTAGGAGCAAGAGGCAACAAAAACAAACTAAGGAATTAGATCCCTTTAAGATTTAAGATACTGGAACTAATAGATTACAACATACACTCATAGACAAATAAGAGGGAACTGGGAAAATACAGGCTCCCAGAGTAGCCTGGGTAGATATGAATCAAACAGAACTTCTACAAATAAAAAATATCAAAATTTTAAATCCAATGGACAAGTGAACATAAATGCAAGGAGGCCAATTAAAATTAATATTTTAATAGGTCAAAGAGATCTGATGAGAGTGAATTAAGTCAATGCAGACAGACACACTTGGGTGGAACAACTAACAGGGACAAGGTAACTCTTAAGAGCACAAAGTGAGGGAGGAGTCTACCACAATTCTTCATTTCTAACTTAGAAGGGTCCATAAATGGATAAACCACTTGCCAAGATCAAGAATACAGGAATAGGTTCATGTCTGGGAGTTTTAGACATGATTTTGAATACGAAATACAACCAGGTGGAGAAGATCAGCAGTCAATGGAGACAAAATCAGCAGTAAGAAGCTACCACAGGTTCTGAATCAAGAAACCGAAAAGTCACTTTTCAAACAAGTCCTATCACACCTCCTCCCTACAGTCAAATCTAAAAAACTCTGCCTTATCCTCTGTTTGAAATCTTCACTTATCCTTTAAAACTCAGCTCAAATCATACCTATGAATATATCTTTACAACTATGGTCTTCCACAATAGGTTTTCATTCATTCTAGAGTTACTTAGCACCAATTATATGTCAGCACTGTTTTCTAGGATTCTCTAAAATAAACAACAATAAAAAGAAAAAGAAAAGCTACAATCCTTGCCCTTTTATGTCCATCATCCTACTAAAGGGAAGACAGTCCAGCAATTAATATACAGTATAGGAGATAGGAAAATACATGACATAATTGAGCAAGAACAGTAAGGGCAGTGTAATTCAAGTACAATAAAGATAAAAAGTAGAAGATGAAGTTAAAGAGACCATGTGAAGGGGACAGGCGCAGCAAACAAATCATGCAGTCTCTTAAAGGCAACTAGAGGGACTACGGCTTGGACTCTGAGTAACATGGGAAACTAGTAAAGGGTTCTGAGTATAAAAAGATGTAGGGAAAGCTGAAAGCAGGGAAAACTGTTAAGAGACAAGTGAAATAATCTAAGCAGGAGATGATTAGAGCAAGTTGGTGACAAGGGGAGTAGTAAGAAGTTGTCAAATTCTGCATACATTTTGAAAGTAGAGACCAGATGATTTGCTGAGAACTAGAATCTGGGGCACGAGAGTACAAGCAAAGACAATGTCAACTCCAAAAATTTTAGACTATGCCAAAAACAACACAGTTGTCCTCTACTGAGATGAGAGAAATGTGGAAAGGACATGACTGGGGTTGAAGATTAGGAGATAGCTTTTCGAGAGGTGGAGATGCCCAGCAGACAGCTAAACAAGAGTATGTGACAGGTGAGACCTGCAGGCTGGAGATACAAACTTAGGAGTATTCAGCAAAATGAATTATATACTTAAAGCCAATTAAAGAAAATCAGGAGGATGTTACCCTAGTGGCTAGTGTTATCAAGGAGGAGAGACCAATCAACTTTATCAAATGGTGTCGGTAATAAAGTACAATGAAAGCTAGAAAGTGACTGCTGGGTTTAGCAACACAGACTTCACTGGTGATTTTGGCCAAAGCAGTAGAGTAGTTGTGATCAAAACCTGACTAAAATGAATTCAAAAGTAAGTACTCCAGCAAGTGTGGACAACTCTTTAGAGGAGATTTTCTATGAAGAGATGAGAGAAATGAAATGGAAGCTGGAAGGATATATGAGCTTGAGAGCTTGAGTTTTAAAAATAGAAGAAACTACAGCATGTTAATATGCTGACAAAGATGATCCAGTAGAAACGGTAAGACCGATGATGCAGGAGAATGAAGGACAATGCTTTCAAATGACAAGAAAGAATAGAATTTGATGTACAAGTAGAAAGCACGGCCTTAGATGGAAGTACAATCTTCTGTAAAAACATAAGGAAGAAAGAGTATACAGGCACAGGCAAGGAAGTAGATATGGTATAGAAGTTTGTGAAAATCCTCTTCCTCAATGCTACTATTTTCTTAATGAAATGGGAAACAAAGTTGTAGTCCAGAGAAAGAGTAAAAATGGTGGTATTGGAGGACACACAGAAATACATTATGGTTACTATATTGTTAAATTTTTATTCCTTATAAACTTTGATTCTCCACTTAAATTTAAAAACTTGAATGGAGAATGCAGGATGCTTAGCAGTGTTGTACAAATTGATTTGCCGACTTTAAATGATCTTGTTGCAGAAGTAAAGCACATATTATCTACAAACCAGAGCATAAAAAAACCAAACCTGAGTCTCCATGTGGCTCTACTCTTCCAGCTCAAATACCATCCCTACAGCTAGTTCTCCTCCTAAAACCCTAGAGTACTTAACTCTCTAGGTACACATTCACAGAATTCTGTGACATAGGAGAAAATCTAACAATTAAAAGGAGACCACAGTATACTACAATGTGATAAAGTTAAAAGAACAGATAGTAGTGGAAATCCATCTAAAACAGATCCAAATAGATAAAAATTTACATTATTTCAAGTCAGTAAAGGCTACTGATCACTTACATCAAAAAACATCCAGACAGATTAAAGTTTTAAACATAAGAAAATGTATAAAGTACTTAAGAAAATGCAAGAAAATAAAAAGATTCAATCTATTTTTTTTAATTTTTTTTAACGTTTTTTTATTTATTTTTGAGACAGGGAGAGACAGAGCATGAACAGGGGAGGGTCAGAGAGAGGGAGACACGGAATCTGAAACAGGCTCCAGGCTCCGAGCTGTCAGCACAGAGCCCAACGTGGGGCTCGAACTCACGGAATGCAAGATCATGACCTGAGCTGAAGTCGGCCGCTCAACCGACTAAGCCACTCAGGTGCCCCAGATTCAATCTATTTTGTAGTTGTATATGGTTAAAAGTTTACAGGTGTATTACACCTGCAATAATTTTTAAAAACCTGATTCTTCAAATTAATAAGAAAAAGAAAAGAGAAAAACCAAACATTAGCCATTTCCTCAAACAGCCATCAAAATATAAAAACCCATCTAAATTTCCACTCTCTCATCAGTCACTACCCCAAAAGTATAATGGCCCCAGAGCCCACAGTACAATTGTAAACTTATCTTTTAAAACAAGAGGGAAAAAACTCAAAGTAACTAAAAGATAATCTAGTAAATGAAACACAGAGTTGCCTGACATGGGAACTCCATTTACAGTAACTTGTCTAAAATTAACTTTATAGACTACGCTGAAATCTCAAAGTTGTGGTGCAATTTCTCCTTTTAAACTGCAACACAGTTATTTCTATGACTCACACCTTATTCACATACTTCTTATTTCAAGCAATACCCATTCTGAAGTACTGCTACCCTAATCTGAAACAAATTCAACTAATGCCAGAGATGAGTAATAAAATTTAATTTCTCCAATAGATATGTCACACTATATGAAACTTCTATTTTTTTAGCCAAACTTATTTTTTTCTATAACACAAGAATAGATAAATCAGTATGAACCGCTCTTTAAAGAAATTAAAAAAGATCTACAAAGCCGGTAGCTACTGAAAGTGAAACCAGTATCTTTCAGACTTCTGCTTCCCTAGCAAGCCCAAACTAGTCCATTTTCTCAGGAAGCAACACTGCTCATTTAAAGATACCTCCACAGTCAGGTTAAAAGTTTATTCTGTAAAGAAATCTAACTTTTGATAACCAGACAAATCAAAAGCTTTATTTAAAGCTTTGAGCTTATCAAACTCAACACCCAAAAAACAAAGAATCCAGTGAAGAAATGGGCAAAAGACATGAATAGACACTTGTCCAAAGAAGACATCCAGATGGCCAACTGACACATGAAAAAATGCTCAACATCACTCATCATCAGGGAAACACAAATCAAAACCACACTGAGATACCACCTCACACCTGTCAGAATGGCTCACATTGACAACTCAGGCAACAACAGATGTTGGCGAGGATGCGGAGAAAGAGGATCTCTTTTGCACTGCTGGTAGGAATGCAAACTGGTGCAGCCACTCTGGAAAACAGTATGGAGGTTCCTCAAAAAATTAAAAATAGAACTACCCTAAGACCCAGAAATTGCACTACTAAGTATTTACCCAAGTGATACAGGTATGCTGTTTCGAAGGGGCACATGCACCCCACTTTTATGGTGTTTTTGGCAGCACTATCAACAATAGCCAAAGGACGGAAAGAGCCCAAATGTCCATCGATGGATGAGCGGATAAAGAAGATGTGGTATATATATACAATGGAGTACTACACGGCAATCAAAAAGAATGAAATCTTGCCATTGGCAACTATGTGGATGGAACTAGAGGGTATCATGCTAAGTGAAATTAGAGAAAGACAAATATCATGTAACTTCACTCATATGAGGACTTTAAGATACAAAACAGATGAACAGAAGGGAAGTAAAAAAATATAAAAACAGGGAGGGGGACAAAAACATAAGAGACTCTGAAATATGGAGAACAAACAGAGGGTTACTGGAGGGGTTGTGGGAGGGGGGATGGGCTAAATGGGTAAGGGGCATTAAAGAATCTATTCCTGAAATCATCGTTGCACTATATGCTAACTTGGAGGTAAATTAAAAAAACAAATTAAAAAATGTGAGAAAAAGATAAACCCAAAAGGACATGTTTAGAAGATTCTCAAAGGGAAAAAAAAAAAAAAAAGACATCCACTAAGTGTATTTTTAAATAATGCAACCTTAGTCACATTAAATTAATTTCTATTAAATGCAAATTCACACTCAGGCTGGCAGGGCAGGAAAATGTGCAAACGAGGATCAAAAGGGTATGGAGGATCATGACTATGGTGGTTTCACCAATGTACACTTGTGTCACAATTGATCATACCGTATGCTTTAAATATATGCCATTTATTGTGTGTCAACTACACCTCGATAAAACTGTCTAAAAAAAGTAAGACATGGACCAGGGAGTATGAAACACAATACTCTGATTTAGTGTTAGTCTGATTATAACTACTAGTACGATCTTAAAGAAAAATTTGGAAAAATCTTAAAGTATAAAAATAGTACATACCCTTCAACAGAGAAAATTCATTTTCTTGTTAAAACTACTATTAGATATCTATATACATAGATATAATCACACAATTACAAAGATATACCCAGGAGTGTTCACTGTTAGCAATATAACTTTGTAAAAACTAAAAACCTATGTCCGGCATTAGGGAAATGACTAAATAAGCCTGTGGTAGCCTCATATGTAATATGGTCACTAAAAAAATATATTGTAAATAAATCAAACATACATAAAAAGCAAGTTGTAGAGTGGTACAGAGAGAAAATTCCCTTTTACATGACAGAATCATGCTCATACATGCTTAGAAAATTCCCAGGACACATGAGAAACCATTAACTCTATGGCGACTTCTTGGTGCTTTTCTTAGTAACTTTTCATCTTACATCCTTCAAAACGTTTACATTTTCCCATCATGCACACATATTTTATAACATAATGTAAATTTAATTATATTTTTAAATTATGAATTAAATTGTGACTTTTACTGATTTTTAAATGTTTTATTTACTTTTGGAAGAGAGAGAGAGAGAGAGCGCACCAGGGAGGGGCAAAGAGAGAGGGGGACAGAGGTTCTGAAGCAGGCTGACAGCAGAGCCCTATGTGAGGCTCAAACTCACGAGCCAAAGCCAGACACTCAACCAACTGAGCCACCCAGGCGCCCTAAATTGCAACTTTTAAAAACTAAATTGAGGAATCCATGTCTAGCCATATGAGCGAAAACTCTTCCAATTAAATACAACAAAAACTGTTTTGCTCTAAAACAGACAAATTTTCTGGTAATTAAGGGAAATCCTAAGGAAGAGGGAAAATCAAATGGGAAATGAAAGGTAAAGACACTTAAGGTAAAGACACAAGACACTGAACTGCAGCTGGAAAAGGGGAAATGAGGTATGAAAAACAGACTTTCAAGAGGTCTACAGTCAGCAAAGGGTAAATTAAGAGGAAGAGAGAAAGCTTGTCCCACTTTTCCTACTACTCAAAAGCTAAAAAAAAAAAAAAAGTTTTCATAAAGATTTTATAACCATGGGCTCTGAGATTTGCATCCATAGTCTCTGCCAGTCCAGAATACTCTCACCTCTTCTACCAAAAATTAGTTAACACAAAAGTAGTGCCAAGGTCATGAAATCCTCTGGGAAAAAAAATTCCTTCTACCCAATCTAGCCTGCACAGTGCAGCATTTTCAGATACACCCCTGCTGAAGGTAAACTTACAAACAGGGATTATACCCCCAAGAATCCCAAACAGAAAAATGTGAGATACTATAAAAAAATTTTCAGGTATTAGACGCATAAAAGAAATCACACAAAGAATTAAAAGACCAGAGAATTAAAAGAATATAAAACACCAGAGAGATTAGAAAGAACTGAGGAAATTACAAATTGTGTTAAGAGCATTCATACACATAAGAAAGACACACAGACTTTTAAAACTGAAGAATTACCAAACAGAAAGATCTTGATAAAAACTGATGGTTTAAAACAACATTCACTCAAGATTTTTACTTACTTCTTACACACTAAGGTTAGATGTAGTCCTATTGTAGTCCTATTAAAAGGTTTGCTTACACTACTGAAAGTTTAACATGCCAAATGAGTGACTCTCCTACTGACTGCATGGTCTTCTTTCCTACCTACTGTCTGTAAACCCAACACAGTGCTCAACACATAGTACTGTGGAAATAGATGACTAAAAGGCAACCAGCAAGGGGGGAAAAAAAAGGTTTACTTCATGACATAAATAATTTCAAAACAAATAATTTTATGGGTTTTTTTTATAACATATAAGGTAATCCTTGAGTCCTTCTCTTTGGATTTTCTTTCAAAATAAACCTTCAAAAATACAATACACACTAATCCTATCTGTGTTCACCAGTACTCTGAAAAACAAAATCAAGGACTTTTTATCACCATATGGACTTCATTATTTTCTTGAAGCTACAAAAGGATACATAATGGAAAGTTAAAAATCAAATAGTCCAGATAAAACTACCATAAACTGGAAACAGGTACAACTTTTATATTTTAACAAACATTTAAACCTACAAGAGTCAAAAAACAAGTTGTGTTTTGGGGTTTTTTCCTATTGATGCCATTGATTTGATTTGACATCACTCCTAATAAGCAACCTAAACAAAAAACAGTAAGTTACCTTATTAAGAACAATCTCAGAAAAAGTCAAGTCTCTGAGATTTCACCAACCGAGTTTCCACACTCTTAAATTGTTTATAAACTATCTAGTTAACATAATCAAAACACTGAATACAGTGCACCTTCAAAATCTGTGATTGCAAAGACTCCCTTCCAGACAACAGAAATATATTTTAAGAAGTTCGAAGGAGATACAAGAAATCTAAAATATAGTCACAAGAAAACAATCCCATTCATAATAGCACCAGAAACAATAAAATACTCAAGAATAAATGCAACCAAGGAAATGAAAGATGTATACACTGAAAGCTGTTAGACAATGAAAGAATTGAAGAAAATACAAATATATGGGAAGATATCATGTGTTCAAGGAAAAGAAGAATATTGTTAAAATGTCCATACTGTCTGTCCTAAGCCTTAGAGCTATAGATTCAATGCAATCTCTATCAAAATTCTACCGGCATGTCTTACAGAAATAAACCATCCTAAATTTCATGTGGAACCGCAGAAGACCCAGAATAGCCAAAACAATCTTGAGAAAGAAGAACAAGCTGGAGGCATCACACTTCCTGATTTCAAACTATACTACAAGGCTACAGTAATCAAAATAACATGGTAGTAGAATAAAAACAGACACATAAAGCAATGGGACAGAATCAAGGACCCAGAAATAAGCTCACACATATCTGGTCAATTAGTATTTGACAAGGGAGTTAAGAATACTCAATGGAGAAAAGATAGTCTTTTCAACAAACAGTGCAGAGGAAACGGGATATTCACGTGTAAAAGAATAAACTGAACTCCTATCTTACAACACTCACAAAAATTAATTTGAAATGAATTAAAGGTTTAAATGTGAAACTACTAGAAGAAAACATAAGGACAAGGCTCCTTGACATTGGTGTTGGCAGTGATTTTTGGATAGGACACCAAAAGCACAACGAACAAAAGCAAAAATCAATAGGACTATATCAAACTAAAAACTTCTGTATAGCAAAAGAAACTACCACCAAAATGAAAAAGTAACCTGTGGAATGGGATGAAAATATCTGTAAACTCAGTATCAAATAAGGGGTTAATATCCAAATTATGTATGGAATTCCTACAACTCAACAGCAAAAAAAAAAAAAAAAAAATCAATTTAAAAAATGGGCAAAAGGGGCGCCTGGCTGGCTCAGTCAGTTAAGCATCAGACTTTGGCACAGGTCATAATCTCACAGTCCATGAGTTCGAGCCCCGCTGTCGGGCTTTGTGCTTACAGCTCCTAGCCTGGAGCCTGCTTCAGATTCTGTGTCTCCCTCTCTCTCTGCCCCTCCCCTGCTTGCCCTCTGTCTCTTTCAAAAATAAACAAACATTAAAAAAATTTTTTTTTTAAATTTTTTTAATGGGCAAAGGACCTGAATGGACATTTTTCCAAAGAAGATATACAAATGGCCAACAGGCACATGAAAAGGTGCTCAATGTCACTAATCATCAGGAAAATGAAAATCAAAACCACAATGAAATATCACCTTTGACCTGTCAGAATGGCTATTATCAAAAAGACAGATAACATGCACCAGCAAGGCTATCCAGACAACACGTGCACCCTGCTGGTGGGAATGCAAACTGGTATAGCCCTATGGAAAACAGTACAAAGGTTCCTCAAAAATCCAAACTCATACATACAGAAAGTAGACTGGTGGTTACAAAGAGAGGGAGGGAGAATTGGTGAAGGTGGTCAAAGGGCACAAGCTTCCAATGACAAGATGAGTAAGTTCTGGGGATCTAATGAACAACATTGGGACTACAGTTAACAATACTACATACTTGAAAGTTACTAATAGAGTAAATCTTAAAAGTTCTCACTGCAAAAAAACAACAAAACTTAAAAAATAACTGTATGAGGTGATGGATATGTTTACTAACCTTATTATTTGCAAAGTATACATATATCGAATCATTACACTGTACTTTACATAATGTTATCTCAATTACACTTTCATAATGCTGGAAAAAAATAAATAAAATAAAATATAGCCATAAGAAGAGGCTCCTATCCTAAAGCTATTCTGTTCTGCAGACTGGGCTTAGAAACCATGTTTACAAGACAACCTTAAGAGCCATGTGAAGATAGATACTGCCTTCAAAAGACAGTACACAGCTGCCACAATTCTACATTTCAAGATCTATAAAAGATTTGTTTTATGTACTGAAAAGAGCATGTACTGAAAAGAGCAGGAAGTAGTCAAACTAAAATTGGTGAATTCATTATGGATAAATCCAAAGTCACTAACTAAAAAATTTAGGTGCATCAAAAGTCATTCAGTATAAACAAGTCATTCCAATGTCCCTTTCTCTCTCTCTCTCTCTTTTTGTTTTAAATACAAAAGGCTTACTAAATCAGGAAAACCCAATACACATTATAGAATGACTGATTCTGGCAGAACAGTTGATAAAGTAGACAAGCTACCCTTGAAGACAAGATAGGTAAATAATGAACATGACTGAATGGTAGTACCAATCAGGGAATAGTTAAAAGGTTAAATGATCATATCCCAAAGATGCCAATTAATGTTTTAGAAAGTGCCTTAATCACCTATCAAAGGACTCTCTGTTCTCTGCCTGAACTTACTTACATTTTAATAAATTTCTTGAATAAGTCAGTTTATGATGATGTGTTGAACATAAGAATATCTCAAACGAGGAATGAAAACAAAGGATAAACCAACTAAATAATGTTTCATAAAGTAAGATTATTTTATCCTTTGCCACCAAACTCCTTCAGTTCCCCAGCTGGAAGAGCAGAAATTCCAGTAGCAGTAGCTAGCTTAGATAAGGAGGGATGCCATGTTATTTCAGTCTACAGATTTACCTCACATAATAAATTGTTCAGGGGTACCTGGGTAACTTAGTAGGTTACGTGTCCGACTCTTGATTTCATCTCAGGTCATGACTCACAGTTCATGAGATCAAGCCCTGCATTGGGCTCCTCGATGACAACACTGAGACTGCTTTGGATTCTCTCTCTCTCCCTCTCTCTGTCCCTCCCCTGCTTATGCATTCTCTCTCAAAATAAATAAATAAACTCTATTAAATAAATAATTCAATTAACTGATTTTCATGAAAATGGCTCTTGAAAAGTACTACTTTTCTAACAATGGCTTTTTTTGTGTGTGTGTATTAGGGACTGTTCACCTAAATGCACACTAAATATTCTACAATAAAATTTCAACATTATGATTTCAGCTAAAGACATGCTCAACAATTTATTTAACATAATGGTTTCCAATTATATCATACATATCAATATACTACACACAACTGGATGAACCCAGCACATTTTGCTTTGTACACATATGCCAGTCAAGAGGACCGCAGAGCTAGCATCTTCTACAACTTTTCCATTGTTTCTGCCTGGCTTAAATTTCCACACTGTTTAAAGGACTTGTGTTTGGCCTTTATTCCTCTGAAGGTGCCTATCTGAGCCATAATTTGACTTTCAAGTGCAAATAAAATTATTTTTAAATGTTTATTCATTTTTTGAGAGAGTGCGAGCAGGGGAGGGGCAGAGAGAGAGGGAGTACAGAATCCAAGCAGGCTCCTGGCTCTGAGCTGTCAGCACAGAGACCCACGCGGGGCTTGAACTCATGAACCGTGAGATCATGACCTGAGCCAAAGTCAGACACTTAACCAACTGAGCCATCCAAGCGCCACTCAAGTGCAGATAAAATGCAAGATAACCCTGAGCTCCAAAAATGCTGAAATTAGTGCAGAAAACAGTACAAAAAGAATAAACTTTCCAAAGAGTAACACCCCACCAACCACCACCACCATCAAGTTTTCTCTTCCCTTTGGTATGATATGTCTTCATTTTACCTATTACATTTTACAATCAAAGTGTATTTGTTTTCAAATTGTTTCTATTTACATTAACTCATCTTCATTGCTAGATTAATATTTTCTTACATGTGAAATTGGTCAGTTGAGATGGAACACAACATAACTTACCATTAAAATTAATGGAATGTTTTCATGTAATAGCTTTTCGCTTAGCAGCAGGGTTTTCAAGAATGAATTCAAGATATTAAAGCAAGGATAAATACATCTGATTCTGAGTTCCCTAAGAGTTTAGAGGGCAAGGGACACCAGTTCTATCTCAAAAAGAAAAAATTATTCAGCCTCAGCTAGACTAGCAAGAGATACCTATACACCAAAATAGACTAAAGAAACATAGGATGAGTGAGATCAACTAGTAGGAATAAGAATCACACTTCAAGGCTTAAAGATTTTAATTGATTGTAATCATAACAAATTAGTGTGATACTAAAATCAAATTTATTCTGAAGAGTTGAATAATAACCCAACAAGATTAAAAGAAGGCAGAGTTGAGCAAAGGAAGGGAACAGATCACAGAACTAGAGCAGTCAGGATACTGTGAGCTGAGCTTCAAAAAACAAATTAGGAGGGGCACCTGGATGGCTCAGTTGGTTAGGCAGTTAAGAGCCTGACTCCTGGTTAGGCTCAGGTCATGATCTCATAGTTCAGGGGTCCGAGCCCTTCCTAGGGCTCTGTGATGAGAGTGGAGTGTACTTGAGATTCTTTCTCTCCCTCTCTCTCTGCCCCTCTCCTGTGTGCACACGCGCACATTCTCTGTCTCTCTCTCTCAAATAAATTTAAAAAATAGGAATAGGTAAAAATGAAGATGAAGACTTCCATAAGGATGGTTTTATTCCAAACACTTAAAATGACAGATAAAACATTCACATCTCCCCATAACTATAAATATCTTTTCAGTTATTCTGTGATTGATGTATTTTTTTTTTAATGTTCATTTGTTTTTGAGAGCGTGCGCGCGCTCGCACACACACACGCACAAGTTGGGGAGGGGCAAAGAGAGAGGGAAACAGAATCAGAACTAGGCTCCAGGCTCTGAGCTGTCAGCCCAGATCCCAACATGGGGCTCGAACTGTGATTGATACATTTCTTGTCTCCTTTCATCATCCTTGTTTCTCTTTTTATTATTCAGTTTCTTATAATTCTTAGAATTTGGGGTTGGAAAAACCACGTAGCTGGTGTAGAGATTCCTAGTATAAATAGGTTGTTAGCATCTTCATAGTATTTAACAAGTTTTTAGTCCTTTTTATTTCCAATAAATTGGCAAATTTAGAGGCTACATCGCATTCAGGATTATGACTTGAGTGTAAGACTACAGCACAGACAACGTGGCATATTTCCAAAAGTATGTATCTAATGTCCAGATGTCTCCCCCTTTGTAGTGATAGTAGCAGCTACTGGTTATCCTTGCCTAGACATTATTCATTAGGGAGATGCAAACTGGTGGTATTCTAAGTCTATCATTCTTTCTTGATTAGGTAGAATACATCTATAGAAATTTCTTCCCTGACCTGAGAAACAATTCATATGAGTAGGATAAATGCTTCTATTTACCAATTGTCAAAACAATAAGCTGGTCCAACAGCAATTAATTAAAGGTTTTTGTTAAAAAATGTTGTAGTATGGATTCACAGGTTAAACACATTTGATTGGTTTCAATTCATTAGTTATTATCTTTATTGATGTTCAAATTCCCTTTTGGCCAATGGGATCCTATTCAGGACGGCTCCTAGGTTGTTTCAACACTACCCTCATACTTTTTGCCTCTATTGCTTCAGGTATGTTCTAGTCTGTGGCAAACAGACTCTAAAGTGGTCCTCATGGTCTCTGCCACTTGGGTGTTCTCACCCTTGTGCAATCTCTTGGTAAGGGTGAGTGAGATCTGTGACCTGCTTCATATCAAAAAAGTATGGCAAAGGTGACAGGATGTAATTGATTACATACACATGATTATGATACTTAAGACTGTAACCCATGTTACTAGGACATGCTTCGTCTCCCTTAATGGCTTTGAAGAAGCAAGCTGCCATGTTGGTAAGCTGCCTATGGAGAAAGCCATGGAGCAAGGAGCTAAAAACAGCCTCCTGGACAATAACCAGCAAGAAACTGAGGCTTTCGCTTAGGCAGCCTGTAAAGTACTGAATGCTACCAACAATTACATGAACTTGGAAGTATATTTTTCCCCGGCTAAGCCTCACATGAGACCCCAGCCCTGGTCAACACCCTAACAGCAACTTTGTGAAACACTGTAGACCCAGTTATGCAGAAGACCCAGTTAAACTCCTGACCCACAGAATCCATGGTATAATAAATGTGTGTTGTTTTAAGTATCTAACCCTGTATCATACTGTAACAGAAACTAATCATTAAATTTTAAGTTTGTCTCATACATTTCCTGCTTAGACTGAGAAAATGCCCATTTTGAGCACTAATTTAGTTTTATTGTGAAAGGTATTTAAAGACCACAATATAGGCACCAGGAGTGCTTTTTGCTACTAAGGCAGTCATTATATCTAGGTCTTCTTAGTCAAAAAGGACCAGAAAATGTATATATTTTAAGCTAAATTATTGCATGAGGGCATATAGAACGTTTCACTAAAATTAGTACTATGGAATTTTTATGTCATTTCACTGACCTTAACACTACATCTGTTTTCAACAATGCTAAAAATCTGTTTTCAACAACACCAGCGTAATCACTCATTTCATTTAGCCCACAATGCGCACATTACATAGTACAGGAATAACAACATATATATACATTACCACCAAAATTATGATTATAGTAGTTTGAGATTTGCCTTTTTTGCCATCCTTCCTCCACTCTCCTCCCAGGGTATATTTCAATTGGGATATACAGCCAAGTTACCATGTTTTAAAGTCACATGGCATAGTTCACTCTGGTGTTCACCAAGTGAATACAAGTAAGATTCAGTGGTTTCATTTTACTTTTTATTTTTAAGGGTTTTTAAATTTTCATTTAACAATTATGTAAAATATCTAAATGTCTCCAAAGTCAAGTCTTAAGAAAAATTAATTCAAAGCACAAATTATACCCTTGTGTTTTTCTACACTGTAGGTCTCTCCCTCATAAGTAACCATCATTTTTTAGACTTCATTTTCTTCTATTTCTTAATGTTATTTATTCATTTTGAGAGAGAGAGAGAGAGAGAGAGAGAGAGAGAGAAAGCAAGCAAGCGAGTAAGCGCCGGGCAAGGGCAGAGAGAGAGAATCCCAAGCACAGAGCCCAACACAGGGCTTGATCCCGTGAATTGGGATATCATGACCTGGGCTGAAATCAAGAAGTGGAGAAGTGGATGCTTAACCAAATGAGCCATCCAGGCTCCCCTCTCTTCTACTTTTAATAACACACACACACACACACACACACACACACACACACACACACAATCATCTCCTTTATCAGTACAGGACTGCATATTATAAACACTTGTATCCACTTTGCTTTTTGTGTGTGTGCGTGTGTGTGTGTTTTTTTAACTGTTCCAGAATAGACCTATTTTGTGACTAGAGGCACAGTGAGCCAGGTAGAAACAGCTGAAAATGAGAGGTAACAGGGGATTTAGCACAGATGGAAAAAAAAAATTGTTTTACATCTCTACTCAAAATAAGCCAGACAAACCAAAACCCCAAACCATAGGAAGAAAATTAATGATGAGGGAGGGGGAGAAATCAATAAAAAACATTAACACCAAATGGTACTAGTTTTATAAAACAGTCTTCATAAAGATTTTTAAATTTCAACATGTTAAAGATGTCAGAGATAAAAAGACTCCTTTTTTTAAAGTAGCAAAAAGGTTATAAAACAAAAATAGAACTGAAATAGATGGGTGCATATGAAAAAGCAACTCCAAATCTAAGAGATGAAAACTATACATACTGGCAAATAGACTCAACAGACAAAATGAAGTCCAGACTGAACAGAGTAGAATTGGTAAACTGCTATAGAGTACTGAATTCACCTAGTATAAGGCACAGAAAAATAAAGAGAAAAAAAACCTGAAAGAGCAATTGAGGTACAAAGACCCCAACTTAGGTTTTTCAAAAAAGATGTGAAAATAACAGAAGCCATATTTGAAGAGCTGAGAATTTTCCAAAATTGGAGATCAGATTCCTCAGATTATATGTATACATACTCTTAGTACTAGTTGGATATATAGATGTTTGTCCTCATATACAGTACACTGTGGTGAAATTGTGAAATACCAAGCACAATGAGCTGCTATTTAAGGAAATAATTAACCAGACTGCTTCACAACAAGTATCCGTAACAACTTAAGAAAACCAGATGCAAACCCTGGCATCACTGAAATGTTTGCAAATCTCTTATAATGTCACCCGGAGAGAGTGGAGACTTCAAATTTATCCGTACTTTAAACTCTATCCATATTTTAATACT
Source organism: Panthera pardus (assembly GCF_024362965.1). Lineage (NCBI taxonomy): Eukaryota > Metazoa > Chordata > Mammalia > Carnivora > Felidae > Panthera > Panthera pardus. The sequence goes on along the minus strand of NW_026526810.1, from coordinate 95,009,643 downwards.
CTCATGACTCTAAAAGCAAGGTGTGGACAATGCATAAAACTAGTAATTCAAAGACTTATTTCAAAGCATCTACTAAATTCACACATTCTAGCCCTTAAAAAAACCAAATTGAAATGCTAAGCAGTAAAATTTTACAGAAAACAGTAGCATAAAAGAGAAGAAACACAAATTAATTCCAGGCAAAGAACTCTGAAAGGCAACATAAAACTTTATAAGAGGACATGTAAGAATATCTTTATAACCTTGTGGTAGGGAAGGATTTCCTAAACAAGACACAAAGTATAAATCATAAAAGGAAAATACTGATAAATTCAACAAAATTAAAAATTTTATCTATTAACAAAGACACTATATAACAAAGAAGACAAGCCACAAAGTGGGAGAAGACATTTGTGATACTAATCAGCAAAGAATTAATATTCAGAACCTATTAAGAACTCCTATCAAAAAGAAAAGCAACCCAACAGAAAAATCAACAGTCATTCCAGAGAAAAGGAAACAAAAATGGCCAGCAAACATTTGAAAAGATGTTTCTTCTCAGTAAGCAGAAATGCAAAACCTACAAGGTATCATGAGGCTTACTCTAATATTTGCCAATTATCAAGTATAGGCAAGAATGTGGAGCCATCACATGTACACGTTAGTGAGGGGAATAAACTGGCACAACTGCCCTGGAAAACAATCTGGCACTGCCTAATAAAGCTGAAAATGAACCCCCCCCCCCCCCCCCCCCACAACTCAGCAATTCCCACTCCTAACTAAACAGAAAGTCCAAAACAATTTGCTCAAAGGGCAAATCTCAACTCATTAGTGAGTAGAAAAATTGACTTAGTGGGTCTTAATTATCTTATTTTTAATGAAATGTCCTACCATCACATAGGTGTGGGTTTTTTTCAACAAACTTTCTTGTTCTATATGTGGCACATCTGATAATGTACTGAGTCCCATAATGTAAAATGTATTTCCTACTGTTAGTAACAAAAACATTTTTAAAAACACTATCCTGGAGATATTTATGTATGCAAGCGTACCAATACACCTATGCAAGATGTTCACAGCAGAGTTTTTAATAATAGCAAAAGTGGAAACAACCCAAATGCCCGTCAATAGGTAATAAAGTGAAATATATTCATATAATGAAATTCCATGCAGCAGTGAAAGTGAATGAATTAGAGCTATATGCAAAATGGTGGAAGAATATCAGGACCATAAAGCTGAGGGTAAAAAGAAAGTTGCAAACGAACTCATACAGAAGGATCTCTTTTATATAGAGTTCAAAAACAAAACAGAAAAAAAAATATTTTAGGGATAGAAATAGATGTGGTAAAATCACATAAAAAAAAGTCATCAAAAAACAAAAATAAAAGCAAAAAAAGTTGGGGCGCCTGGGTGGCTCAGTCGGTTAAGTGTCCAACTTCAGCTCAGGTCACATCTCACGGTTCATGGGTTCGAGCCCCATGTCGGGATTTGCACTGACAGCTCAGAGCCTGGAGCCTGCTTCATATTCTGTGTCTCTCTCTCTGCTCCTCCCCACTCGCATTCTCTCTCTCTTAAAAATAAATACTTAAAAAACCCCACAAAAAACAAAAAAGGCAAATATAATGGTTACTTCTGGGGGGCAGGGAAGAGTAGCACAAAAAGAAAGAAAAAGTTAGGATAATGTTCTTGAACTGGTATTAGATACAAGGCTGTTCACTGCATCCTTACTCTTTATCTTTCATATATTTTATTTTGTTTTTATGTACTTAATTTTTAACAAAAAAAAATTAAAATTGAGTGAAAGGTACACAGATATTTGGTACAAAGGTATTTCTTTTATATTTCATCTTTAAATTGTACAACATATTCTATATGCTTTTGTACACCTGAATCATTCAATACTTGTTTTAACTTTCAACAAAATAAAAAAAATGACAAGTAGAAAGAGATAAATATAAATTAAAATCTCTCAACCTCTCAATCTCTCTCTTTCTAGCTTCAGCTCTGGTCATGATCTCACAGTTTGTGAGTTCAAGCCCCACATCAGGCTCACTGCTGTCAGCACAGAGCCTGCTTCAGATGCTCTGTCCCACTCTCTCTCTGCCCCTCCCCTGCTTACGCTCTCTCAAAATAAATAAACTTAAAAATCCTCTCTCTCCCACTGACCCTGCCCTGTGCTCACTCTAAAATAAAAAAAAAAATTTTTTTTTAATTGGTATGTTATTTTAAATGCTGCTGGGATGTTTTGCTTAAATAAAACTGAAAGAATATAGAATATGATTACTCACCTATTTATACCATATAAACAATGCTAGACAAGCAGGAAAGAATTCAGCCTGGTTCATTTCAGTTATTTTATATTTATAAAGTATTTCTTGTCTCCCCTACCCCATCAGACAAGGTAAATGCATGGGTTATATTTTACATAGAATTCCGAGGCTAATCTTAAATGTGTATTTTACTTGAAAACTGCTCCAAAAATTTCAAGCTCAGAAAGATGTTATTCAAGTTAAAAATAAATGCAATTTTCTGGACACTCTCCCACCCCCAACAACCAAAAGAGCAAAATGACTAAGTCGCTTTTATAAAGGATCCAATTTAAACTTAAAATTATAGTTAACATCTAGGTCAAACTGGAAGGGATTTAAGAAATTACTCCCATTCATTAGCAAAAGGGTATCAACCACAAGGATTATTATACACCAGAGAACCTGAAACTGTACCCAGATATGAAGAGTACCAATATGACAAGCTTGAGAAATTCACTTCACAGAATTCATAACCTTCAGCCACCCTCAGACATCCAGGTTATGAAAATGTGAAAGAATTACACAACACATTTCAAATAAACATGACTTCCCATAAACTGAATACAGGTCAGAAGCAACATAAAGGAATTCAACCTGTGTGTGGATATTAAAAATTTAAGAAAACATCTTAAATGTTCAGCAACATAGCATTCAGAACACTGGGGAGCTTTCAATGTACAGCTTAACCTGTTCAAATTTATTTCAAAGATAACTAGATCTAAACACATGCAATCACTAAATTATGTATGCACACATTTTACTCAGAAGACTTACATTACTAATCAACAAGGTTAACTGGTACTATGCACAAAAATATTTTTGCTGGAATTCGTGTATTAAATCATTTTCCATTCCGCTCCCAAGAATAAACCTGAAACCCTTATTTTTGGTCTCACTTTACATGGCATTCCATGTAAATCAACTAGCCATGCTAACAGAAGACTGATGGCACAAATGAGAAGCAGAAGGCTCAATGAGTCCCAATCATTTTCAAACAAGCAATTCATTCATTCATCAAATTGAGTACCACCTACTACAAGAAATATAGTTCCCTGGTAAAGAAGACAAAGTTCCCACTTCAGAGTGGGCAGTTACAGCAGTAACTCATAACACACATTCACAGAAATGAGCCTGAGAAAATTTCTTGGAATCTAGAAAGAGCATAGTCTACCTACTGTTTCTACATAAAACATTTTATATAATATTTGGTTTTAAGTTGCTTTTACTATTTTCTCCACTTGAAAAATTTCAAGTCCTCAAATTTAAGTCGCTAACATTAAGAATCAATCCTCTAACTCTGGGAGAAAAAAAAACCTGTATAACATTAATGTAGCTTTCTAATACCTAACAGATAACTGCACATAGACAGTGCCTATTTATTATTCATTCATGTATAGTAATCTCTATGCCCCACATAGGCTTGAACTCACAACCCCCAGATCAAGAGGGACACACTCCACCAACTGAGCCAGCCAGGCACCCCATTATTATTATTATTACTTTAGAAAGCATTCTTTCAAAACAGTTCGATGAATCAGGATGGGCTCTAGATCAGAATACCTCAGTTCACATTCAGGTTCCTCCTCTTACTTGCTCTTTAAACAAATTATTTAACCTGTTTCCCTAGTTTCCACCAAATAGTACCTATCCCATAAAACTGTTTAAGAGGATTATATATGGCACCGTACATAAGTGTTTACAGAGACTAACAGCAAATAAGCACCCTAATATTAGCCATCACTTATGTAGCAACTAGTAAGATAATACACGCAAGGCAAATGAACCTCAGGCAGTTTAAGACAGTTAAGTTCACACATACAGTAAGTGGTACTAGTTAGCAGAGCCGAACCTAAGTGCTTAAGTCTCCCTAGCACACATGCTTTTTCCACTACACCACACATTATATAATTCAACTACTGGGGGGGGGGGGGGGGGGGACTTACATAAAATCTTGGAGTTAGTAAAGTCTAAGATTTGTAGGTCTCCTAAATACTGACCTCCAGCTTACTACACCAGACCACACTGTTTCCCTGGCAAATTAAATGACTCGTGCAAAAAATTCTCACATTTTCCAGTGAGAATGTAGTATAACATCAAGTCTTGTGATAGACAATTACTGAAAATCATGTAAGTTCTGGTAACTAATCATAAATGTTACTAACAGTCACAGTGCCTATGTGGCTCAGTCTGCTAAACATCCCATTTCAGCTCAGGTCATGATCTCATGGGTTCATGAGTTCGAGCCCTGCATGGGGCTCTCTGCTGTCAGTGCAAAGCCTGCTTCATATCCTCTGTTTCTCTCTCTCTCTCTCTCTGCCCCTCCCCCACTAGCACACGCATTCACACACTCTCAAAAATAAACAAACATTAAAAAATAAATAAATGTTACAGTCAAAATAAAGAAATATGGATAAAGGACATTTTCCTCTTATAATGGTAGGCAGTTGGATACTATGGCCCCTATGAAACTTACTCAACATGAAAACTATCTAAAAGGAGCTCTCTCACTGGAGTAAATGACATTTCTCCCCTTGATAAAAATACATAGGCCAGTGTCTACACAGAAAGCTAAATGTTTCTGGCTAGCAGTCTACTCTCCTATATACTCACTTATTTCTATAAATCCATTAAATATAAGAATGAAAACAAAAACTGTTATTTCTATAAAAACTAAGTTACATCCTTTGGAAGGCCTTGATGAATGAATGGAAAATCTAGAATGATTTTTAACTTGGAAAGTTTCCCAGTGCCTACATTTTCATTCCATTTTAAAGAAACCAATACTAGAAATCATAGGCAATGCTTTTAGGGTATGATTTACAGAAAAAAAGATTAGTAACCCCTTACTCAAAGACAAGAGATTGATCCAAATAAAAATGTTCTAAGTTAAAACATGCAAGTTATCTAACCAATGGTCCTAATCACACAGAGAAGGTCCAAAAGATCTCCACAACACTCTAACATCACTCTCTCCAACAAGGGGTTCTCAAAAGCCTCCTGCCACTTTTCTGCTGCTCTCTGCTCCTAGGAAAGGAGTAAACTGAAAACTATATGTATCCAAGAATGAGGTATCCATCACAGTGAGAAACTGCAGAATAAGGATTTAATTCACTTATAATGAATAGATATTTAATAAATCTTTATTGAACTGACCAAAACCCTTAAGATCCATCAATAAACAAAACAGACAAAAAGCCATGCCTTCACAGAAGTTATAGTGTGTGTTGGGGACACACAGGAGAGACAATGAACACAATCAACAAAGAAATTATATAGTGTTGGAAGGTGGCAAGTGCCATGGAGAAAACAGAGCAAGATACAGGGATCATAAGTAGGGGAGTACAGCTTCAAATAAAATAAGATAGACCTTTTGAAAAACATTTGAAGAACAAAGATTTGAAGACTACAGGTTTGGCCATGATGATTTTTTAGGGAAAAAGTGATCCAAAGAGGGACAACAGCCGATGTAAAGGCTTTTACTTTGCCTATGAGAAGTCATTGCAGGGTTTTGAGGAGACAAGTGATAGAATCTAGTTGCTGAGTTGAAAAAGACCAAAGGGAGCTAGGGAAGAAGCAGGAAGGCCAGTTAGGAGGCTAACTACAGAAATCTAGGCTAGAGATAAGATGGCCAGGACCAGCCTCGAAAGCAATACAGGTGGTAAGAAGTGACTTGATTCTAGATATATTTTCAAGATAAGATAGAACCAAGAATGCCAAGTGTGAAAGAGATAAGTCAGAAATGACTCCAACTTTTTTTTTTGCATGAATGTTGGATGGAGCTACCACCAAATGAGATGGACTAGACTGTATCTGAGGCAGGTTTAAAGAGAAAAATGGAAGTTCAGTTTGAATTGAGTACTTCACCTACAAGCAGAAATGCAGAATAGGTTGTCTGGAGTGCAGAAGGAAAGCCTGGGCCGGAGATATAAATATGGAAGCCATCAGCATATAGGTATTTAAAGCCATGACATTGGATGAGATCACCAGAGAAATATAAAAAGAAAAGTGAACCAAGGACTGAGCACTTCAACTTCAAGAGTAGAGGATGAATCATAAGGCAGAAAGTGCAAAGCAATTAGTGAGGAAAGAAACCCAAAAAACACTGTCCCTGAAGGAGGGGAGTATAAACAAATTAATTTAAGTTCCACTTGTATACAAATCACTTTGCTGAAACCAGATTTAAATTAAAAGTTCTTAATCAGACTGTAGTAAAGTGATATGTAAAATACTAAATCATAACTTTTATAAAAGGAGTGGAACGTTTCTTAAATAATTCCTAGAAATACTCTATTTTCTATTGGAGTCTCTACTAAAATTAGTCTTAGCACTAAAAGTATATTTTGTCTATTTTATCTTTTTAACATAAAAGTCTATAACATTAGAGGAGGAAAAAAAAAAAAAAAGCCTAAATGGTCTGCACTGCCATCTCTCTCAAAGACCAAAAACTCGTTTAAACAGCAAGTCAACAGCCCGGCATACAAATAATTATAAATTGTCATTACTTTTCTTTTTCTAGAGCTCAGATACCACAGGTTAAGTTAATCAAACTGCTTAGTTCATATTGCTTAAGATTTTTTCCCCGTTTGATTTTAATTTTGTGTATAGAAAAAGTAGCATATACTCCTATCTAAATCAATGTTTTCCCTGTGATTTGCATATAAACTACATTTTTAGGATGAGAACATCCAAAGTCATGTTAACAAAAACGGAAAGAGAAAGGAATGAAACTCAACTCTATGCATAACAGTGACTGATGTCATTTCTAAAGAACCAGTTACTCGCTTCTAGCCTCTAAGTAGTCTGGATTTACCTTCAAAATAACTAAAAACTTAAAGAGTACACAGAACAAGCAGCTTATAAGATGTTACCCTCAAATATTTGATGCTCCTGCAAAGCATGGTCTCTCTACATTTCTTTATTACATATTAGAGGTCAGATTCCTGAAAAATCCAAAAGTACTTCCTGAAAATACTAAATTTACTAACAAATGAAATTTTTACAAAGTATTATGAGATCCTTTAGATTAAAACTTTGCTACAGGGGCAGCTGGGTGGCTCAGTCGGTTAAGCGTCTGACTTCAGCTCAGGTCATGATCTCACGGCTTATGGGTTCGAGCCACAAGTTGGGCTCTGTGCTGACAGCTCAGAGCCTGGAGCCTGCTTCGGATTTCACGTCTCCGTTTCTCTCTCTGCCCCTCCCCCCGTTCATGCTCTCTCTCTGTCCCTCTATCTCTCTCTCTCTCAAGAATAAACATTAAAAAAATTAAAAAAAAAAAACTTTGCCACACAAAAATTATAATATTTAACTAAAATTATATCTTCCATATTTTTAAGGAAAATTCTATTTTAACTTTAATAACAGTAACAATCTTGAGTCGTAGAAGTTTCAAAAAAGCGTTCACTTCTTAGGCACTTTAAAAAAGCCATATTGATTGGGCGCCTGGGTGGCTCAATTGGTTAAGCATCTGACTTCAGCTCAGGTCATGATCTCACAGTGAGTTCCGGTCCCGCACCGGGCTCTGTGCTGACAGCTCAGAGCCTGGAGCCTGCTTCAGATTCTGTGTCTCCCTCTCTCTCTGCCCCACTCACACTCTCTCTCTCTCTCTCAAAAAACATTAAAAAAATTTAAAAATTAAATAAAAAAATTAAAAATCCATATTGACTTAATTAACAGCTAATTATTAAAATGTTCTTCCCACATTAAAGCCTACAAACTGGAAGGATGCTTGGGGCCAGAGACCCAAGAAAACACATGCATCAAGCAGAAAAGACTACTGATGCTAAGGGATGACATAGAAAAACCTAAATTGGAACAAAATCATAAATTAATGACTCTTCAGAATGTTGACCCTGAGTCATCAAGAAAAGGTTAATACTCAATATCCCTTACAATTTGAAAGAGCTTAATATTTAAAGAAAGTTTTTCATTGGCTTTCTTTTATTTTAAGCTTCAGTGTGATTATGAGTCTCATAAAGGTAAAGTAAATAGAACACCGCATTCTCTAAGCACACTTGACAGAGATACAGTTATGACCACTCATGCTGTAAAATTAGAAAAGATATTTCTAATTTTACAGAAGAAGATAAACTTTTCTTAGAACCTACAAACAATAAACCCAGCTATTTCTTGTTAGATCTTTGAATGAAACGGGGAGGAGGGAGAGCTTGTTTATCAGAAAGCACAGTAAATATGAAAGCCTACAGCAGGGCACGTCTACCCCAAATACAGATCAACTCCAAAGTACTCAGTGTTATTCTTGCAAAGATCATCCCAGTCTTGTTGGCAACCGTTTTAGCCAAGCTGGAGGCAGTGTGGCCATTTGCCTACTAGGTGAGATAGAACAAGTGCAACCTAATTTAGCAAAAACTCAATTTTTAAATCAATTCCTAAACAATTCAAAGTGCTCTGTTCACCCCAAGGTGTTTATCTATAGCAGGCTACAGCTGTCTAAAATTTTCAAGACTTTCCACAAAGCATCTCAAAAAACCCACAACTTGGAACAGTTAGCTCTTTAAGCAGTGCCTATTCACATACCTTCTAAGGAATCCTTTTCTGATACAGGCCCAACTACGAATTTCGATTCCTCCTTCCTCCCAGAAGGAAAGGCTAAAAGTAAACAGCCCGCTCTTTAACCTGATCAAGCCGCAGCTGTACAAGGTTAGGATGCCGCTCCCGGCGCCGGGAGCTGCCCTTCTCTGGTGCACACATGCTCCTCGACAACCAACGTGCGGAGCTGCACATCCCACACCTGGTGTCTGATTACCGTATGACTTTCCTAGGCTGCCGGTTTGGTTTTCTGCCTAGCTCCCCAAAGCCAAAATTCTCATTGTTGGAAACTGAAGGGGGAGGGGGAATCACTAAGGAAGACACACCCCTCAGGGAGAGGAAGGGATAACTTCCCCCGTCTCGAAGGCGGTCCAGAGATTTTTCCAAACTCTCCCCAAACGCATCTTTCCCAGCCCCAACTCCCCCCCCCTTCCCGACCGTGACCCAGGGACACGCACCCGGCGGTGGGAGGGGGCACTGGGAAGAGGGCCAGCACCGGTTCCCTAAGTATCCGGAGGGGCAGCGAGAACTGAAATTCCAGCATGGCGTAAGCATGGCCCAGCTCCGGCCCAGGGACGCCGCCGGAGACGCGCTCCCTCTGTCCGCCGGCCGAGGAGGCGGTAATCCGCCTTCCTCCTGGGGGCCCACAGGCCCAGCTAAAAATAGGCGCCTCGGTCACCCCAGGGCCCTCTCCGGCCAACCTCGCACCGGGAGACGTCCCCGGGGGACTCCCCGGCCACACTTGTAGGCGCCGCGGCGGAGCCGGGGTCGGGCCCTGGGCGGCCGGGCGAGGCCAAGCGGCCCCTCGGAGCCTTCCCACCGCGGCGGCCCGACCCAGGCAGGAGCTTCACAGTGGCGACCCGGTGCCCGAGGCCTACCCAGCGGGCTGTGGCGGCGGCGGGCGGTGTCCGGGCCCCGGGGCCGCGCCCCCCGTCCAGCGCGGCCCTCCCGCCCGCCCTGGGACACCGCGGCCGGCACAGCCCTCCCTACCCTGGTCCCCAAGGCCGGCGCCCGGCCCGGCGCGGCCTGCTCACCCTTACCCTAAGCAGCCGGGGAAGGAGACCGGGAAGACGCGGCGGCACGGGCACTACAGCCCCGGCCGCCCGCTCAGAGGCGCCGCCGCCGCCGCAGTTGCTCAGGTGCCGTCGCGCCGCCCGGCAGGAAACGGGCGGCTTCGGGGCGGGGCGGCCCCCGGCACGTCCCGGCGTCTGGGCCGGCGGTGCCCGGAGACCGGCCCCTTAAAGGGACAGGCGCCCGCCGCCTTTGCCCTGGCGCACGCGTCCGCGGGCTCCGGTAAGCCCCAGCGTGCCGCTGGCTCGGGATTCCGGGGCTTTCCTCCCGAGGCAAAGTCCCGCAGCTAGGTGGAGGGTGGGAGTCCAGGGTTTGGAGGCTCAGCGGAATTCCCTTCATTCATTAGCCCTGCTCTCGTTCCCTGGCTCCCTCCTTCCCCCAAAGCTGGTTTCGTCTTGCATGGCCCTCCCACTGAAGCACCACCTGGCCCCCTCACTGGTTGTTGTTTTTTTTTTTTAACCTTAACCAAACGATACTCGATTTCACCCTGCGCGTCCCAGATTTCCTCCCAGAAATCACTAGAAAACGAAATCCGCTCCTCTGTCTTCAGAGTTTCTCTGAATTCTCCTTCGGGTAACCCTGGCTTCAAACGGAAAGAGAAATTAAAAACTGACCCAAACAAATTGTGTGCAAATATTATGAAACTGCTGTGTCTGCCAGCTGGTGGCCATTCATTAAGCCAGAGTAAATAACAAGAAGCTGCCTCGGAAAGGAGAGGTTGGCCCGAATCCCTGGTTATTAGTCTGCTCTTTGCTGAGAGGATAGCAGCGATCTTCCTGCTCCACTGGCAAAGGAGATGTGCTGATTACCGTTGCTTATTGCTCATCAGTCTCTTGCAGAATGCCAAGCACTGCCCAGAACATATACAAACACCCCCAGATTCTCCTCAAAAATGATTCAAACGCTTTTAGAGTGTGGCTAGAGATAAATAAAACGAGGACTCTTCACTAACTCCTCCCCCTACGTCCCGACCAAGGAGGAATAAAACCAATCTTTAAGGAATGAACATCAGAACAGTTCCTACACCAACAGAGAATTTCCTGTATATGGGCTGGCTAAAAACGCACTATATGTTTGTATTGTAATTATTTTTGTCTAAGCTTTCTAGAGCACCTCCAAAGTACAAATGAAAACTGAGCAAGAATGTGTTAGCCTGAGATGTTGAGAATTCTGCCAGTCTCCAGCCACTATTTCCTCCAAAAATGCATTCTGTCTTATTTTAACTCCAGAAGTGTCCTTTTTCCTTTCTCAGTAGTGTTAGTCCCTCAGCTGCTCCAATGCCCTCAAAGCAATCTCTCTCTAAACCACTGGCTGTCTCCTAAGCATGTGCCAAAGGATCCAGCTTTATTGAAGAGTGAAGCCATTAAACTCAATACAAAGGGGGAAGTGCATCATTTGTATAATGGAGTTTAAGGACTCTTGATTTAGCTCACAAACAATCACCTAACTTCCTCTGGTTAGTACCAAGACAGGTTTTAGGCTAGAATAAAAATTTTTATCATTTTTCTGACTTCAGTAAAACCTCAGTGTCATTTTAGAGACAGTAATATTTAAGTACATTTGTATATAAGACAGTAAGTCGAGTTTGGGGACATGTTTACCCTAAATATACTAAGTTTTACAGTCAGAACTCACTCATTTTTGTGTGCCATAGTTTGAAATAAAGAACCATAAATGTAACAGCTATTTCAATTTTTCTGGGTGATTGGACTTTGACTTTTTAAAAGGAAAGTGAGTAGATGCTTCATTCTTTATAAGATTTCTATTTATTCACAGCTAAACAAAAAGACTAACTAGAACTGTTATGCATGGTAAGCCCTATTAGGAATTAAGACCTACCCTGTACATTTTTAAATATAGTATAATATAACTATAATTAACATATAATTAACCTAAAATATAATTAATCTTGATTGCTGCTTACTACCTTCCAAAAACTACTGAGACAGCAACTAACCTGCTAAAAAGGATTAGCATCTGAGGTATCACTAAGTGTAACAACTCAGAAATTAAATTTGATTGAAAACTGTAGAGTGTAACACTATCACCTTAAAGAGTACTCGTCTCTTTTTTTTTTTTTTTTAATTTAACAAAGCACAATTTACTGGCGTGCGCCTTCTGATAATAATTCTCTTTGTTCTGAGTTTTGGAAAAGTTTTAAAGACACACAGTACACATCTCTCCAGCAGAGAGAGAAAGCTAGCTATTCCTGTTTTGTCTAGGGAAGATTTCCCAGAAGTGGTGAGTTATACAGAGATTTGAGTAATATGTGAGTAACAGATTACATCTCCTATTCCATCAGATCAGGGATGGCAGAGATGAAAGTATAATGAAGCAATTCACAGAACTAGAAGTAAAGGGCAGATTCCAGGTACACCTTCTCCACCCATTAATGGAATGGAGACGTGCATAGGAACATCTGCGGCTGTAGATTCACAAGTGATCAGCTATCCCAACAAAGTATCTAGCACGTAACTGTGTTTATTGGAAATCTGCATTGTGCCCCTTTGACACATAGTCTCTTCAAGCATATGGTATTCAGGTGCTTTCATGACAAATTACTTGCCACTCTTTGCATGGAGAGGTAGGTTCTGTGTCCCCTCCTCTTGAATCTGCAAAGGCCAATAGGATATGCTAGAAGTAAATGTCCCAAGTTCTGGGCCCAGGCTCTAAGAGATAGGCAGCTCTACTTCCTGTCTCATGGAACCACAGATCTGAGAGCCCTGAGCTACTATGTGAAAAGTCCAACAACTTCGCTGGAAAGACCATGTGGAGAAGTTGTGAGACTACATGGGGAGGAAGAGAGACCCACCTGGGCCTTGCCTTCTAACTGGGCCAGATAAGTGAATGAAGGCTTCCCGAATCCCAGACTTTCTACACCACAAGTTAAATACCACCAGTGGCCCTAGTCAGTACCACATGGAGGAGAAGAATCACCCAGCCAAGCTCTGCTTGAATTTCTCACCCTATATAATTTTTATAATTTTTAAAATGTTTTTATTTATTTTTCGAGAGAGGGAGAGAGAGCGAGCAGGGGAGGAACAGAGAGTGAGGGAGGCAGAGGATCCCAAGGGGGTTCCGCATCGATAGCAGAGAGCCCGATGCGGGGCTCTAACCCATGAACCCTGATATCATGACCTGAGCCAAAGTTGGACACTTAACTAATTGAGCCACCTAGGTGCCCCAATTTTTATGATTTTTAAATGGCTTATTCTTCAATAATAAAGAAGCAGAACAATCTTTGTTTCACTTCTAAATAGCTACAGGAAATATTAAAATCTCATATAAGCAGAAGGGAGTTATCCCAAGACTTCGCTGGGGCCTTTCAAGGGAAACTTGGGCAGGAATGGGCAGAGAGGAAAGGCTACTTTGTAGCTACTTTGTAGCATAATTTAACATTACTGAAACCACAGTCATGTCTCGCATCTTCAAAAACTTGTCCAATGATTGAAAACTAGTGGATTTGATGAAGAAAGATGAACCAGTACTGATTGTGCATATATGCACTGTGCAGGTATTTAATGTACATTATCTCACACAATTACCAAAACCACCCTATAGTATAGCACTGGGCTCACACTGAGTAACTAGCTCAAGGACACAGAACTCAAAAACCAGCACCTAAACCCAGATCTGTTTGACTCCAATCCCTATGCATGTGCCACTGCACTAGGTTGACTCCCAAAACATAAACCCTTAGATATACAAACATTTAAAATGTAAGTTTTGGGGCACCTGAGTGGCTCAGTCAGTTAAGCATCCAACTCTTGATTTTGGCTCAGGTCATGATCTCACGAGACTGAGCTCTGCATCTCGCTCAGCACACTGGGTGTGGAGCCTGTTTAAGATTCTCTCTCTCTGTCACTCCCCTGCTGGCACGTGCACACTCTCTTTCTAAAAAACAAATAAGATGTAAGTTTTCATTTATATGTAGGTTTCAGTTATTCCTGATATCTTTTTTAGCTTATTAGCTTAAATAATGAGCACACATATGACATTCAACCTAATCAGCAATATGAGAATGGCTACCAGCCAGCATCATATAAACTCTTCTAACAGAATTCAGCATTGGAAAATGTACACTTCATCTGAATATACCTAGTAATTGGAAGAAACAAACTTTAAAGCCTCTTTGATTCTATGCACTTCCTTATAAGGATTTTATACACTTCCTTATAAGGAGGTTTTTATTTTTGTTGTTTTTTTTTTTAATATTGAATTTGCAATCACAGAACCTTACTGTGCTCCTTCTTAGCTGAGTGACTTTGGACAAGTCATTTCACTTCTCAGAGTTTTAGTTTCCTCCCTGATTAGCAGATGATACAAGTACTTAGCTCTAAGGGTTAGTGTGAGAACCAAATGAGATCATGTATTTTTTTAAGGTAATCCTACACCCAAAATGGGGCTTGAACTCACAAGCCCTGAGATCAAGGGTTGCATGCCCTACTGACTGAGCCAGCCAGGTGCCCTGAGATCATGTATTTTTAAAAATTTTGAAACTATGGGGTGCCTGGGTGGCTCAGTCGGTTGAGTGTCCAACTTCAGCTCAGGTCATGGTCTCACAGTTGGTGGGTTTGAGCCTTGCATCAGGCTCTGTGCTAACAAACAGCTCAGAACCTGGAGCCTGCTTCAGATTCTGTGTCTCCCTCTCTCTCTTCCCCTCCCCTGCTCATGCTCTGCCTCTCTCTGCCTCTCAAAAATAAATAAATGTTACAAAATTTTTTTTAATTTGAAACTAGAAAATGGTATATAACATATTATTATAGACTAACCACCTTATGACAGTTTCTTACTCATTATAAATATTAAATAAGGTGTTGTTTAAACTAAATTATATCTGAATTATAACTATGATATCAGCTACTTTTCATACACTGCTTATAATTGCTAATTCTAACAACAGTCGAGTGAGATGTAATTGTGCCCATTTTTTAGTTGAGAAAGCAGGCTCAGAGAGTCAAGTAATTTGTTTAGGCCAAATGGCTAATAAGTGGCAGAGCTGAGTCTGAAACTCCCAAATCCAAGCTTCTTCCACTCTACTGCCAACATGCCAACAGGCTAGTTTATAAACTGCTTATACAGCATAAAAAAAAAGGGAGTTAATATCTCTCCTGTCACCTCAGGTGAAATACTCCTACCCATACCAGATAGGTAGGAATCATTCTTATCTCTAAAAACATTACATCTAACTCAACAGTCTCCTCAAACAGCTACTTCAGTGTTTAAATGTTTAGTGTTGCCTTCACTGCTGTGTAATCCTTCTGTTAGTCTAACCTCAACCTTGGACACATGTTTTTTTTTCTTTCTAAGATTTTAGTTAAATTCAAGTTAGTTAACATATAGTTAACATCCAATGCCCCAAAGGCAAGGGAATTAAAAGCAAAAATGAATTATTGGGACCTCATCAAGATAAAAAGCTTCTGCACTGCAAAGGAAACAATCAACAAAACTAAAAGGCAACCAACAGAATGAAAAAGATATTTGCAAATGACATATCAGATAACATGTTCGTATCCAAAATCTATAAAGAACTCACCAAACTCCACACCCAAAAAATAAATAATCCAGCGAAAAAAATGGGCAGAAAACATGAATAGACACTTCTCTAAAGAAGACATCCAGATGGCCAACAGGCACATGAAAAGATGCTCAACGTCATTCCTCACCAGGGAAATACAAATCAAGACCACACTGAAATACCACCTCACGCCAGTCAGAGTGGCTAAAATGAACAAATCAGGAGACTACAGATGCTGGAGAGGATGTGGAGAAACAGGAACCCTCTTGCACTGTTGGTGGGAATGCAAACTGGTGCAGCCGCTTTGGAAAACAGTGTGGAGGTTCCTCAAAAAATTAAAAATAGATCTACCCTATGACCCAGCAATAGCACCACTAGGAATTTACCCAAGGGATACAGGAGTATGGATGCATAGAAGCACTTGTACCCCAATGTTTATAGCAGCACTTTCAACAATAGCCAAATTATGGGAAGAGCCCAAATGTCCATCAACTGATGAATGGATAAAGAAATTGTGGTTTATATATACAATGGAATACTACATGGCAATGAGAAAGAATGAAATATGGCCTTTTGTAGCAACGTGGATGGAACTGGAGAGTGTGATGCTAAGTGAAATAAGTCATACAGAGAAAGACAGATGTCATATGTTTTCACTCCTATGTGGATCCTGAGAAACTTAACAGAAGACCATGGGGGAGGGGAAGGAAAAAAAAAAGAGGTTAGAGAGGGAGCGAGCCAAAACATAAGAGACTCTTAAAAACTGAGAACAAACTGAGGGTTGATGGGGGGTGGGAGGGAGGGGAGGGTGGGTGAGGGGTGTTGAGGAGGGCACCTGTTGGGATGAGCAGTGGGTGTTGTATGGAAACAAATTTGACAATAAATTTCATATTAAAAATGAATGAATAAATGAATAAATAAACAAAAATTAAAATTAAAAAAATTAAAATTAAAAAAAACACCCAATGCTCATCACAAGTGTCCCCCTTAATACCCATCATCCATCTAGCCTATCTCCCTCCCTCCTCCATCTAGCAACCCTCAGTCTATTCTCTGTATTTAAGAATTTCTTATGGTTTGCCTACCTCTCTGTTTTTATCTTATTTTCCCTTCTCTTTCTCTATGTTCATCTGTTTTGTTTCTTAAATTCCACAAAGGAATGAGATCACATGATATTTGTCTTTATCTGACTGACTTATTTCTCTTAGCATAATACACTCTAGTTCCATTGGACACATTTTTAATTGCACATTCATTGTTAAAAACACACTTGGCAAATATAAATAAATAAATAAATAAATAAATAAATAAATAAATAAATGGAAGCAAAAAATATTATTACCTAATAGACTTAAATACAGAGATAACATTTTAAATTTTCTTCCATTTTTAAAAATCTGTTCACATTTTAATCATAATTATGACTATAAATACCAAATGAAGTAACATATGCAAAATTTTTATAAAACATCCTGTTTTTTAGCAACTATTTTTTCTGACCTTAACTCAAGAAGCTGGCAAGACTGCTACATATTAAAGAGACAAACAAAGAAATGTGATAACTTAAACTTGATTGGACCATCATCAAAAAAAATGTTATGAAAGATATTTGGGATACAAATTGGGGCTATCTGAAAATGGACTGAGTATTGGATAATATTAGAGGACCACTGTTAATTTTCTTGGGTGTAATAATATATGGAATTACAATACACAACTCTGTCTAATCTGTTTCTTTTTCAGAAACACCTGTTGAAGTATGTAGGAGTAAAAATCATAATGTCTATCACATATTTTCAAATGATTCCACAACACTATACAAGGATAAAGGAAATATGGAAAAATGTCAACAACTGTTGAGTCTAAGACGTAGGCGTGCAGGTGTATATTGCACTGTTTTCCAACTTTTCTGTGTGTTTGAAGTTTTTCCCCGGTAAAATGCTGAAGAAAAAAAATCCAAAAGAAACATATGGTTCTTCTAGAAAATTTTCAGAAAACAAAAATGTGAGGACAAAAATCAGTGTGGTTTTAAACCTTTTCTTGTATCTGCTGTGATGGTCACGTTTCTTTGTAAGTACTTGAAGAGTTTATAAAAATCCCCCCTCACATTCTTCTCCTTTCTCTAAAATAGTTATTATCTGGTCTTACTTTCCAGTTCCCACCTCATCTTTGGGGTCCTCTCTTAACATTTTCATGACACTCTTTAATAGTGGAAGCTACACTTTTACTAATAAGAGACCTAAATAATGCTCAGGGTAGAAGATGGATTCATTATTCTTTAGTCTTCACATGACTGGTGTCATTTGCCGAATAGCTTAGATCTGTTAATTAGTATCAGCTATTCAGTAAAACCTAAATAAAAAATGTGGGCCACATGCAGCCTGCTTAGTGTCGCATAAGAAAAAACAAAACTCCATTTAACCACCACTGCCTACAAGCTTCACCCTAACCAGCCATGTTGCATAGATGAACCATGGGCTAAGGAGTCAGGCAAGAGAACATTAGATATTGGATATTTCAGCATAAACCATCGCCACTTTTACCCAAATAATTCTTAAGAGTATAACCTAGTGAGGTCAGACCAGAAGCAACAAATTAAACCAAATCAGCAATATTTACAACATGCACAACTTCACATTAGATGTTTAAATATAAAATGTGCATTTAAAAGATTTTCTCCAGGGGCCCCTGGGTGGCCCAGTTGGTTAAGTGTCAGACTCTTGATATCAGCTCAGGTGGTGATCTTGAGGTCATGAGATCGAGCCCTGAGTAGGTTCCATGCTGAACATGGAGCCTGCTTGAGATTCTCTCTCTCCCTCTCTTTCTGCCCCTCCCCTGCTTGCACTCTCTGTTTCTCTCTCTCTCTCTCTCTCTCTCTCAAAATAAAGAAACAAACTTTTTTTTTTAAGTTTTGTCTTCCAGAATGCTTTTTAAACCACACTTCTCTTTGCTGGCTCATATTCAGCTCCTCGTAATAACTCGTAGATCCCAACCAGTCCTTACCCGGTATTTTTCCTCCCATGGTATGACAGCTCTATAATTAACCTTCCCCAGCTTTGTTCCATTTATTTCTGACCACGTCTCCAATTTACCAATGTCCTTTTATCCGAGTCAACAATTCTTAAAAGCCACCTTTTGGTACTTCCAAATATTGTTTTGGAAATTTTACATTTATGAGACAAGGTAAACAGATTGCAAGCTCCATTACAAATCATAATTCTGTGAAGGCTGTAGAATAATTCCTCTGGATGCCGACTCTCATGACACAGAGCTCTAGATGTCAGCCCTCCCAGCCTTCTCAGAGGCCTCACTCAATCAGCAATATGCTTTCTGTCTGTACCTTCAACCTTTCCCTCTCTGTCAGCCATTCATGCATTCAGGGCTTTCTCCACTCAAATGGAGGAGGAAGGGGAGTTCAGACTCCAGACCACCCCATCTACCCCATCCTTTACAAAGCCAGGTTTCTGGTTGGTTAGTTGGTTGGTTGGTTGGTTGGTTGGTTAGTTAAGAGGCAACCTAACTGTATTGACTGTATTCTCACTACCCCTTCACTTATTCCTCATACTACAGTAACCTGCTCCTGCAACCACAAACTGGGTTCTGAAACATTTCTCATCAAAGTCACCAATGAACTCTCCACTGTTAATTCACTGATCAATTCTGGAAATGCTTCTCTTTTCTTGACTTCAATGACCTTACCCACATGCCTCTCCTTCCTCCTCTTTTCCTTCTCGATAGCCTCAAACTCCTTCTCAGCCCCTTTTTGTTGTTTTTTTTTTTTTTTTAATATATGAAATTTACTGTCAAATTGGTTTCCATACAACACCCAGTGCTCATCCCAAAAGGTGCCCTCCTCAATACCCATCACCCACCCTGCCCTCCCTCCCACCCTGCCCTCCCTCCCACCCCCCATCAACCCTCAGTTTGTTCTCAGTTTTTAACAGTCTCTTATGCTTTGGCTCTCTCCCACTCTAACCTCTTTTTTTTTTTTTTTTTTTTTCCTTCCCCTCCCCCATGGGTTTCTGTTATGTTTCTCAGGATCCACATAAGAGTGAAACCATATGGTATCCGTCTTTCTCTGTATGGCTTATTTCACTTAGCATCACACTCTCCAGTTCCATCCATGTTGCTACAAAAGGCCATATTTCATTTTTTCTCATTGCCATGTAGTATTCCATTGTGTATATAAACCACAATTTCTTTATCCATTCATCAGTTGATGGACATTTAGGCTCTTTCCATAATTTGGCTATTGTTGAGAGTGCCGCTATAAACATTGGGGTACAGGTGCCCCTATGCATCAGTACTCCTGTATCCCTTGGATAAATTCCTAGCAGTGCTATTGCTGGGTCATAGGGTAGGTCTATTTTTAATTTTCTGAGGAACCTCCACACTGCTTTCCAGAGCGTTCTCAGCCCCTTTTTGAGTTTATCTTCTCTATTGCTTTTGTGTTGCTGTCCCATGGGGTTCCAGCCTTGTCCCTTTATTTTCTCACTTTGCAGTTCCTCCTTCATCTTATAATCTGCATTCCCAAACAAGGGCCAAGTTGGTGTATTTTGCAACCACTAAGTAAGAGGCATCTGTACCAGTCAGCATTCTCGAGAAATAGAGCCAATAGGTTGTAACATATATTTAGAGAGAGAGAGAGAGATTTATTTTAAGGATTGATGATTCATGGGGTGCCTGGGTGGCTCAGTTGGTTAAGCATCCGACTTCAGCTCAGGTCATGATCTCATGGCTCGTGGGTTTGAGCCCTGTGTCAGGCTCCATGCTGGTGGTTCAGAGCCTGCTTGGGATTCTTTCTTCCTTCCTTTCTTTCTTTTTCTTTCTTTCTTTCTTTCTTTCTTTCTTTCTTTCTTTCTTTCTTTCTTTCTTTCTCTCTCTCTCTCTCTCTCTCTCTCTCTCTCTCTCTCTCTCTCTTCCCCTTTCCCACTTGTGATCTCTCTCTCTCAAAATAAATAAATAAACTTAAAAAAAAAAAAAAGAATGGGTGATTCTTTAACTCATGTGATTGTGGAAACTGGTAAGTCCAAAATCTTATAGGTGGGCAGGCAGGATGAAGACTCAGAGAAGAGTCAGTGTTTCAGTTCAAGTCCCAAGGCAGAGTACTGGCAGAATTCCTTTCCTTCCAGAAGGGTCAGGCTTACTCTATTCAGACCTTCAACTGAATAGGTAGGCTCACCCACGTTATGGAGGATAATCAACTTTACCCAAAATCTGCTGATTTAAATGTTAATTCCACCTAAAAACTCCTTTACAGAATAATCTAGAATAATGTCTGACCAAATATCTGAATACTGTGGCTTAATCAAGTTGACACCTAAAAGTAACCATTGTGGGTATCTTTGGACTCTGAAAGCAATATACACCACATTTGGTGTCAGTCACTCTAACTAATTTAGTGAATAATTTAGATTCCTAACTTTGAGTGTGGCCCAGAACACCACATTTGGGTCAGTCACTCTAACTAATTTAGTGAATAATTTAGATTCCTAACTTTGAGTGGGGCCCAGAACAAAAAATAACTCTGTCCAGGACTTTTGTACTCTATCACCAATTGAGCCTTATGTCCCAGCAGATCCAATAATGATGGAGGTATTGGTATAGGACGAGAATACTACATATAGCCTCTGGCAAGTCTCAATAGAAGAATCATAGTGCAGACTTCCAGGTTTTGGTATATACTGAATGCCACTGTGCCCTAATTGAGTTCAAGTACCCGTCCATGAAACACCAAGTGACAAGATGACCTGAGCTGCCCATTATGAATTGGATAACTCTTAGGTCAACCCATAAATTTAGATGTGGGAAAGGATGCTCATCACCAAAAAGATATGGTTTATACAAGACCTAGCTTGAGCAGACACTGAAAGCACAAATGAGTTACACAAATATGCTATCTCCTCTAGTGCCATCTCTCCTTCACTCACACCTATGGTCTCATACGAAATTCTGCTTGATCAAGGAAGCAAAAAATTGAGCCTTGTTCAGAGATGCAGCCACACAATATGTGGGCACCAGCTGAAAGTCAACTGCTACAGAATCATAACCCCATTCAGGGGTGGCTGTGAAGGATGATAGGGAGGATAAATCTTCCCAGTGGGCAGAAAGTCAAGCCACATATCTGGTGTGCACTTTGCCTGGAAGGAGAGATGATTACATATTTAGGGCTACACAGGTTCAAGGGCTGGAGGTTAGTGACCTAGAAGATACAAGACTGAAGAACTGATAACAAGGAGGTTTAGGAAAGAGGCATGTGGATATATCCACTTAATAATAGACATAGAATATAGGGATATTTCTTTTCCATGTGAATGCTCATGTAGGGCATAAGATTATAGTCCTCTATAATCAGGCAAGCAAGATGAGCCACTATGGGTATACCAACCTCTTTCCTCAGCTAGCCTGAAATTTGTTTAAATGAGCTCATGAATAAAATGGCCATGATAAGCAAGGATGGAGGTTATGCAGGGGTCCAAGCATGTGGACTTTTCACCAAGAATAATCTAGCTACTACCACTGCTAAGTGCCCAGCCTACCAACTGGCAGAAACCTACACTGAACCCTGGTACACAGCACCATACCATGGATAGAATAGCAGCCACCAATAGGTGATTCTATTGAACACCTTCCATCATCAAAGGAGCAGTGACTAGTCCTCACTGGAATAGACACTCATTCTAGACAGGGATGTGCCTTCCCTGTAGGTAATGCTTCTGCCATCACCACCATCTATGTACTTACCGAATTCCTATTCACTGTCACTGAATCCCAGACAACATTGTTCTGACAAAAGAAATCATTTCACAGCAAAAAGAATGAGGCAATGGGCTAAGACCCAAGGGATTTGTCAGAAGAAGCTGACATTATAGAATGATTGGAATGCCTATCAAAGACCCTGTTTTGGTGACAAATGAGAGACAATGCCTTGCAACATTAGGGTCCTTCTTCTAAGAGATACAATATATATTCTGAATCAACTACAATATTTATGGCTCCTTTCTTTACCCCACAGAGTATATAGGTGTAGAAACCAAGGGGAAGAAGTGAGGGTAGCCTTTCTTGTTATTATTCCTAATCATTTACTTAACAAAGTTTTGCTTCTGATCTCTTCAGGTCTAGAGGTCTTAACTCGCAAAGGAGGAAGGCTTCTACCAAGTTATAGGACATAGTTCAGTTTGAACTTAAAGTTGAGGCTTCCATCTGGCGATTTTGTGTTTTCACAAGCTACTGAATAAGAGGTGGGATGTACTTTACTGACGGGGTGATGGATCTGCACCCAGGGGATCTGGCCTCAGCTTAGTTCTCTCATAACTACAGTGGCCAACTTTTACAAATTAGCTTGAAGTTTTCCCAATTTTATCACTCAAAGTCTCACATCCCAGAAAAACCCTCAGTCTTAGGCAAACTGGGGCAGTTGGTTACCCAACTAACTTCCCTGAGACACTGAAGGCATTCAGTAAAATTGCTTTAGAGTGGATCTTGTTTATATCAGGCTAAATCCATCACTACCCTCCCAAAATATATCCTTGATGACAGCCAGACTTATTGAGTATCCCAGAGAGAAATGTTTGTTGTTACATTGGCTTGTCCCTACTTTCACTCACTTCTCACAATTATCTTCAGTGACTTACATGCCTTTGAGGAAAGAGTGATGCTTCTTTGGCAAGTTGAAGAGAAGGCCCTGGAAGTCACACGTTTCAGCTTAGGTTTGCTCTTCACTCATATTTTCCCATATTTTCTAGGGCATGGATGTAATACTTCGATCATTATCCTTTTTGTGAATTCTCATTAATCTAATTTTTCCAGCGCTATGGAAAGCATAGACTTTAGTTCAGGTCATGGTCTCATGGTTCATGAGTTCAAGCCCCGTATCAGGCTCTGTGCTGACAGCTCCGAGCCTGGAGCTTGCTTCAGATTCTGTCTCCTTCTCTCTCTGCCCCTCCCCCTCACATTCTGTCTCTGCCTTTCTCTCTCACAAAAATAAATACATATTTTTTAAAAAAAGGTATGAAAGAAACCATAGAAATCATCTCATCCAAACCCAACATTTCATGTTCACTTACAGTGCCCTGTTATTTAAACTTCTTTATTTTTGTTTCAGTTTATGATTTGTCATGCTCATTAAGCATTCATTTCCTTAACTGACAAAAAATTACAACTTGTACATTTAATCCACTGAGTAATTTATTTTTTGCCTGTATAATGATTGTGAGCCCTCACTTTCAAAAACGAGAAAAAGCTCAGTGTTTGTTAGCATCTCATCAAAAATCACTACTCAATGAGGGCTTGTTGATGAGGGACCCTGGTCTTGTAAATATTGAACATCAGTATCATTTTCTATTGTGTCTGGGTAATGACATCAGTGATTGTCAAAAGATCAGTTTGCAGATGGACATGGTTTATGGCACCAATCACAGAGAAGAACTCAAGATTAAGATTTATTTCATTTCAGGTCAGCAACAACTAAGGTAAAACAATACCTTCCCACAAAATCTCCCTTGGTGCCACTCTCAACCAAATAACAGGGTAGATTGTTAGTTTTGTATTATGTTCTTATGAATCAGTTCTAACTTTCCGATGACAACAATAAGGAAGAGCAGAATTTGCAGAAACAATGACTGTGAATTTACACACCAACCAAGAAATATTTACCATGCTTCAAAACTCATGCCAGGGCTTATCAGCGTCCACCTGCTGGGAAATTGCCAGGAGAAAAAGATTTCTATTGTCAGCTAAAAGACAAAGAAAGATTTTTTAAACCATTTTTTTCCTCCTTTGACTTTGAAATTCATTCTTTTATGACTTTATTTCCTCCTGTTGAGTGCATTGGGACTATTATGGGATATATGAACTCCCACTGGTCCAGGAGATTGAAAAGAAACCAAGATTACAAGAGTAGGGGGTCAACATTACTAAACTCCTTTCAGCTCCTAGCCTGACAGTAGAGGATGCAATGTCAAGATGAGCAAAAAGCCCCAATCCAAGCATTAATACCCCACGAAGAAGTTCTATAAATACTTTTGTCAGAAGTTATTTAATATTGGGGAAAGAGAAATAACAGATATCTCTGAAAGAAAAAAAATGTTTTTATTAAGAAGAGTTTAAATCAACAGCTGATGCATTAAACAACAGCATCAGATTTGAATGATCTCCCAACTTTTTTTCTGGTTTCTTCTCATAAATCCTGTAGTTAATCTTGTCTCATCAAGTTGTGGGATTGTACTGTAAGCGGCAAACAATTCTCAAAGGGCTCCAAAGCAGAAACCAAATCTAGATTAGAGCTATAAGATCCTTTAAAAGTCAGGGAACTTTAAGGTGGTGCCTCATAGATCCTTGCAGACAGACAGAAGGACTTCTAAGGATTTTAGAGTGTATTCTGCAGACTTTCTCTGTTTCGACAACGGGGCTTCTAAGAATCTAAGGCCATTGTCTCACGGCAGGTTTACAGGGAGTCCAATGTAGATGAAAGCTTATCTTAAAGAGATTTGTGGGGGCGCCTGGGTGGCTCAGTCGGCTGAGCATCTGACTTCAGCTCAGGTCATGATCTTGCAGTTCGTGAGTTCGAGCCCCGCATCAGGTGGGCTCTGTGCTGACAGCTCAGAGCCTGGAGCCTGTTTCAGATTCTGTGTCTCCCTCTCTCTGCCCCTTCCCCACTCATTCCCTGTCTCTCTCTGTCTCTCAAAAATGAATAAATGTTAAAAAAAAAAAAGAGAGATTTGTGAGTCTGACTTCTGTATAATGGAATGTATTATAAATTGACACGAGTCCACAAAGTTTATAAAGTAATTATATCAGCATGATCTGGAAAAGAGACATACAGCACCCTGCATATCTTTACCAGCATTTCTCAGAATGCAGTTCACAAATTACTTGTGATCTACATCAGACCTCCTGATCTGAATGGGGAGAGGGGCAGGAGTCGGGGCATACCCAGGAATCAATATTTTTAATAGGTAATACTATGGATGTTAAAGTTAGATATCCACCTCAAACAGACCTATTTACTCCCTCCTGCTACATGTATTGTTCTTTGTGGCACTGCCTTCCAATCTCTCATGTTGGAATACCACTGCCTTCCATCCCTCACATAATATCCATAGTTTAAGTTTTATGCATTCTGTCCTTTCAGTAAACAGTAGTGGATCAATTGGACAAGGAAAACATGATGCCTGTTTCACATTAGACACACAAAAATTAATTTGAAATAGATTGTAGCCTTAACTATGAAAAGTAAAATAATGCTTTTAGAAGAAAACATAGGAGAATATCTTCATAATCTTGATGTAGAAAAAAGCGTAAGCATAAAACAAAAGAACAAAAAGTATGCTTAATTAAAATTAAGAACTTATTTTAGTAAGAGTGAAATGCAGGGTAGAGCTGGGAAAAAATTTGCAGTACACATATCCAACAAAGTACTTGTATCTGGGATAGGTAAAGAACTCCTACAACTCTAAAAAAAAAAGGCAGACATACTATTTTATTATAGCTATTCTACTGGGTGTGAAGTGGTATCTCCTTGTAGTTTTGATTTGCATTTTACTAATAACTAACAATGTTAAGCATACTTCTTTTAAGTAAGTTCTACTCACAACATGGGGCTTGAACTCACGACCCTGAGGTCAAGAGTCAAATGCTCTACCAACTGAGTCACCCAGGCACCCAAAGCATCTTTTCATATACCTGTTGGCCATTTGTATATCTTCTTTGGAGAAATGTCTAAGTCCTTTGTGCATTTTTTTTAATGTTTATTTATTTTTAAGAGAGAAAGAGACAGATTGTGAGAGGGAGAGGGGCAGAGAGACAGGGAGTCACAGAATCTGAAGCAGGCTCCAGGCTCTGAGCTGTCAGTACAGAGCCCGACGCGAGGCTCGAACCCACAAACTGTGAGATCATGACCTGAGCCGAAGTCAGATGCTTAACCACTGAGCCACCCAGGCACCACTGTGCATTTTCAAATTAGATTATTTGTGGGTTTTTTTCTGCTGTTGAGTTGTATGGTCAGAAGCCTTCATATTTTAAAAATGTTTGTACTACCCAAAGAGATGTACAGAGTCAATGCTATCCCCATCAAAATTTCAATGATATTTTTTACTGAAATACAGAAAACAATCCTAAAATTCATAGGGAACCACAAAAGACCCAAAATAGCTAAAGCAATCTTGATAAAGAAGAACAAAGATGAAGATACTAACACTTTCTGATTTCAAAATATATTAGAAAGCTACAGTAATAAAGCAATATAGTATTGGTATAGACAGATAGATAGACCAATGGAATGGAATAGAGACATTCCCACACAGAGACAAACCCACACATTTATAGTCAATTGATTTTTGACAAGAGTGCAAAGAATACACAATAGAGAAAAGACAATCTCTTCAATAAATAGTGTTAGGAAAATTGGATATCCACATGCAAAAAAAAAAAAAAAATGAAATGAAATTGGACCCCTACCTTACAGCATACACAAAGTTCAACTCAAAATGGGTTAAAGACTTAAATTTAAGACCTAAAACTGTAAAACTTCTCCAAAAAAGTATAGAGGAAAAGCTCCTTGACATTGGTCTTGGTAATGATTTCTTGGTATCATACCAAAAACACAGGCAACAAAAGCAGAAGTAAATAAGTCAGACTACATCAAACTGAAAAGTTTCTGTACAGCAAAGGAAGCAATCAACAGACTGAAGAGACAACCTACAGAATAGGAGGAAATATTTGCAAATCATGTGTCTAAAAGCGGGTTAATTTTTTTTTTTTTACGTTTTTGTTTTGTTTCATTTTTTGAGAGAGAGAGTACATGAGCAGGGGAGGAGCAGAGAAAGAGGAAGAAAGAGAATCCCAACCAGGCTCCACACTGTCAGTGCAGAGCCCAACCCAGGGCTCAATCTCACAAACCATTGAGATCATGACCTGAGCCAAGATCAAGAGTCAAACACTTAACCAATTGAGCCACCAAGGTACCTAAAAGAGAGTTAATTTTTAAACATCCATTTTAAGTCTCATTCAAGGCCTCAATAGTCACGGACACATGAAGTATCTTCTTGTAAGTGGTGCAAGTGCATCCAGAACAACGTGGAGCCCACACAACATGGACCCAACATAACACTGACTGGTCAGGGTCCTGTTGCTACTGGGTGGAGTCTCCTGGCACCCAGTGGCCCCAGATCTCTGACCTGGGCTAAGATACAAGAAGTATGACCACAGTGGGGAAGGGAAAAAATAATAGAGGAAGTCCTTGACTTTGAGATGTGAAAAAAAGGGAACCAACCATATTTTTCTCTTGTGCACACAAGCACATCAGAGCATTCTAGAACTGCCATTCCTAAAATTAAACAGAAACCTTTGTTTGGAGATCAGCTCCAATGTGCCCATCAGATCTCAGTTCAGAGCCTCTTCTGCCTGTTTCCCCTTCAGAAGTCTCATAATGCATGGCCCCGGGGCCCATAGCCTTGTATCATGTTTTTGGTTTTTTTGTTTGTTTATCTGTTTGTTTATCTTTATCAGATTGAAGAATGATGCTAAACAACAATACTACCCAAGAGTGTGGGTATGGTTGGAAAGATTAGTGAAAGGTTTGTATTTTGGTTTGTGGCTCTAGTCATTGCTTGCCTCTCAAGCCGCCGTTTCAATTCAAATTAAGCAGTGCTTCTCAGACTTGTGTGTGCCAACATGCTGTACGTGCAGCTGCTGCCTTCCGTCCATCACAGCTCAACTTAACCCACTCCAAGTTCCAGGTCAGCATTTCCTGATTGCATTCCTTGTCCCTGTCATGCTTTGAGCTGCCCTACTTCTAGCCATTCATCACCTAGCAATTGTCGCTGTTAGCTATCTCTCTCACATGACCAGTCCTGCAAAGTGTGCCAGACGGGGATGCCAGTGGGCTGCTGCAAGCCAGAATGTTGCCTGGGATTTGTTAGTGATCTTAACTATCATAGATAAATGTCACTGGCAAAAATCTCTGTTGAAGCTAAATGAAATACCCAGCACACTGAAGACCTATCTCCTTGTCTACAAAGTTAGAAAAGCATCCTTGATTCCATGCTTGGGCTGCCACAAGCTTGAGAAGATCCTTTAGTTCTGCTGTTACCTAATTCTTAGGGTCATTGCAAGAACTGAATAAGTTAATTATATAAAGCAGTTAGAACAATGCCTATCACTGTAAGAGTCTTGTGTGTTTGTTATTGCTATTTTTCTGCTCACTCTGCTTAGTATGCTTACATTGACAACTTCAGATCATTTATTTATTCCTTCAATCAATATGTACTGAGTACCTATGATGTTCTAGGTACTGTGGACAGTGATCCATTTCCTTTGTGGCAAGCCTTGGCATGGTCGTCTAGAAACCCCTTTGTACTCACAGCTGTGCAACTATGGAAACAATAAGACCTCAGAGAAGAAACTGCTGACCAGCGTGCCTAGGAAGACAAATCCCTAGGTAGCTTCTTTTGATTCCCATGCTCCAAGAATAGCCTAGGCACACAGAGAAGGGCATCTACTCGAACAGATACTCTTCCCCTCTCCCCACTTCTGCATTCACCCAGAAACTCTGAAATATTCTCAAGCAGGAGAGGAGGTTGGAGAGAGGACAGGAGCAGATAAAGAGGGAGGATAAAGGAACCCTGCAAACTGCTAAGGTTATCTTTTTAGCCAATATGGCAAGCTGAAGGTGCAAAATAGAATTAAATTGATTTAGAGAAAAGTATTAGGGTAAAACATATGAAATTGCTGATATTTGATAATTTTTAACCTAAAACACATCAGTTTCATATGGTTCATCCTGTAGAAGGTGCAATATTTCTTGTGCTTCCTGAGTTTGTAAAACAGTCATATCTGCCACACCTGTTTTAAATTGTTTACCTTGGAAAAGCTCAGGTATAAGAAATCATCATCATGAGAATTGGGCCTCAAATTGAAACATGAATACAAATCTGGGCTGTGTTAGAAATTTGATGAATGAGATCTCAGAAGCCCAGATAACAACATGTGGAAGGCTTATTTATTCTATTTAATAAACCAACATCAACTGATTGGATTATCTTACTTTAGTTCACCTTCTAGCTGGATCCTAGTAATGCTCCTTCACAAAATGGGTTTACTAAGATTTGGGGTCTCTAGAACTTCTCAGGGACCAGGGTAAATGATGGGCTATATTCCTTGCCAATGTTATTTATCCTTATTAATTCTTTACGTATATTCTTATCTGGTTGGATCCAGAGTTTAGATTACATATTTTTTAGAGGGTGACTCTCTACATCACCAAGAGTATTAACATTCCACTTAAAATGAACTCCAAAACATGTTCCACACATCTTAAAAATAGGTTTACTCAGGCAGTATGCCCAGTGGTCCTGCTGATCTGTCTCTTGCTTCAACGGTGTTTGGATGGAACAAACCCAGGGATGCCTCTTCTACCAGCCCCCGACCACCAACCAACCTTTTTTTCCAGTCAGAACCTTATCAGAGTCATCTTCTTAGCCACCCTCTACCTCCAGAACCAGCCAACATCCTATTTTGAGCTTAGCTCTTTATTACAGATCAACCATGAACTCCCAGATTCATCAGAATTATTCCATCCAGGTGGAGGCCACTGTCAGCTGCCTGGTCAACATGCATCTGAATACCTCCTACACCTACCTCTCTCTGGGCTTCTTTTTTGAGCACCGTGATGTGGCTCTGGAGGGCGTGGGCCCCTTTGTCCTCGGGTTGGCTGAGAAGGGTTGAGGACACTGAACTTCTCTTGAAGATGCCAAACCAGCATGGCAACCATGTCCTCTCTTCCAGAAGGTACAGAAACTGTCCAAAGATGAGTAGGGTAAAACCCTGGATGGCATGGAAGCTGCCCTGGTTCTGGAGAAGAACCTGAACTAGGTCCTTTTGGATCTGCATATCTTGGATTCTGCCCACGCAGACCCCCATCTTTGTGACTTCCTGAAAAACCACTTCCTAGATGAGAAGGTGAAGCACATCAAGAAGATGGGGACCACCTGATTCACCTCCACAGGCTGACTGCCTCTAGGCTGGGCTGGATGAAGATCTCTTCCGAAGGCTCACCTTCAAGCACAACTAGGAGCCTCCGAAGACCAGCAGCCTTTGAGAGGCCCCTCAGGCATCCCCCAGGTGCCAGGGCTTGTGCCAGAGCCTCTCCCTGCAGCCACTAGGCAGATTTTTAACCACCCTGGAGCTCTTCCCAAGCTGTGGACCAAATGGAAACAATAAAGTTTTTGCAGACACACACACACACAACAAAAACAGGTATATGCAATGTCCCAGCAAATTCTCCATGTAGGAATTTACTTGAAGAATATAATTAAAGACATACAAAAAGACATAGGTTTAAAGATTGTGTAAGAGAACAACTGGCACACTCAAACTAGGATAATTCAAGTGGGATTGATTTACAAAGAAATGGAGGAGCTGTAGGAAAACACAGGGGATGGTGCAAGTACCCAGGGCTTGTGGAGGGGCAGAACTGTCACTGTCCCTAGGCCCAGAGGAAAAGGACAAGGGAAGGACTGGTTCTGAGAACTGGGAAGAGAGAATTGGCCACCTTGAGAATGTCTCCTTCAGCTGAGGAGCACAGCCAGCTCTAGGAGACCTCACAAGGAAGGAGCCAGGGACTAATACCCTGATCTCACTCTTGGCCTTTTCTCCAGTCTCTTGAAAGAACTCTGTGTTGGCTGAACCTGACTGGAAGCCAGAGGGCAAAGGAACCAGTGAATGTTCTCCCTAAAGGAGAGCAGATGGGGAAGAGTAGAAAGTGGATCTAGTGGAATAAATGAGATAATCTGGCATAAAGATGTTCATTGCAGCACTGTTCACAATAACGTAAGATTGAAAGGAGCCTAAATGTCCCAGAAGACTAGGGGGAAAGTTGAACAATTTAAGGTATGTATACCAAATGAAGTGCTATGGAACCATTGTAAATATTGATCCAGAGCTCACAAAATAACCCATACAATGTGCTGTACCTTTTGTTTTAAAAATTATATATGGACACAGGTATGTGTTCTTCTATATATGCATACACAATACATGCACACACATTCATAGAAGAAAAGAGGTTTAGAGTGTATACATCAATATGTAAATGGTAGTTATCAGAGGGAGAATAGGGTTATAGGTAATTTTATCTAGGATTTGTTTTTTGTTTTTGTTTTGTTTTGTTTTGAGCAAGGCAAGTTTAATATAAAGAATTATTAACTATGGCAGAAGACTGGAGTAACAAGGAGTCATCTGGTAAGAAATGAAGAGAGCTGTAAAGAATATAAGTGGTACAGATATGAGGGGCAGCCACAACCCCTAGGTCTAAGAAGGCCCAAGGACCCTCCCCACCAAGAGCTGAGAAGATCTGTCAGAGAGGGTGTGGCCATGGGTTGGCAGGGAATTCACTGTGCTACTGTGTGGTCCAAACTTGCTCAAAATCTGCTCCCTAGGGTGCTAGGAAGAACTACTAATGGGAGGTGTCTTACCAGAACCATTCTGTTGCAAAACCACTGGAAGAGTAGGGTAGGTCTGTTGGGGAAAGTTTCTGGAACAAGGAGGGAAAATATCTTGTGTCTACTATGAAAGCTCCCTGTACTGGTCAAATTTAACGTGTGTCAACTGGCAAAGGGAAAATATATAAGGACCCATCTCCATTTTTGCAGAATGGGGAATAAAGTTTGAATTTGAGGTTGAAAAGCAATAAATTGGTAACTGGCATTCACTCCAAAACTACCACTGGCATGTGAATACACGCAGATATGAGTATGGTTTTATAACCTGCTATTTTCTTGCAATAAATGCTGTGGGCATCTTTTCTTGTTAATAAATATAGATGTGCATCAATGTTTTTAATTATTAAATAGTATATATACACTTTGTTTTATATAACTGATTCCCTACTGGTAAACATCTAAATTGTATCTTATTTTTACTATTCCAAGCAATGCAGTGTTGAACTTCTTTATATGATTATTTTCTCACAATAAATTCAAGAAGTTGAGTCATTGGATTAACATTTCTGTGTTAAATTGGTAAGGGTACCTGTTGGGTACGTTATTTATTTGATTTAGCACAAAAAAAAAAAAAAGCATTTTTCATTGTATGCATTTCTCCAGAATGTATGAAAAAATGCCACTTAAAACATCTGATCTCGTATCCAAGTCAAACAAGGTCAAACACCAGTGTGGTTCCAGAAAGAATTTCTCTGAGAGCTAGGTAGACTGGCCAAGAAAGCTAATTGTTAAAGATGGCACTCATTCTGGCTCTTCACTAAAACAGCATATAGGATCTTTTTTATTTTACTTTATTTGAGAGAGAGAAGACAAGTGGGGAAAGGGTGAGAAGGAGGGAGAGAGAGAGAAAGAGAGAGAGAGAGAAGATCTTAAGCAGCCTCCACACACAGTAAGCAGCCCGATATGGGGCTCGATCCCACAACCCTGGGATCACGACCTGAGCTGAAATCAAGAGTCAGATGCTCAACCAACTAAGTCACCCAGGTGCCCCTAAAATAGTATATAGGATCTTTTAAATTAATAAACTGAAATTTTTAGATCAGTTTTATTTAGGTTCACACCAAATTGAGCAAAAGTACAGAGAATTCTCATTTACCCCCTGCCTCCCCCACATGCACAAACTCCCCTACTCTAACAACCCTCACCACAGTGGTACATTTTTTACAGTTGATGAACCTACATTGACACGTCATTATCACTCAAAGTTTATAGTTTACATTAGTCTACATTATATTCAGTCTTGGTGTTGTGCATTTTATGGGTTTTGACAAATGTATCTACCATTGTGATATACAGAATAGTTTCACTGCCCTGAAAATCCTCTGTGTTTGACCTATTTATTCTTCCCTCCCCCCAACCCCTGGAGACCATTAATCATTTTATTGTCTCCATAGTTTTGTCTTTTCCAGAATGTCATATAGTTGGAATCACACAATGCGTAGCCTTTTCAGAGTGGCTTCTTTCACTCAGTAACATGTATTTAATTCTCCTCCATGACTCTTCATGGCTTGATAGTTCATTTCTTTTCAGCACTGAATAATATCCCATTGTCTGTATGTACAGTTTATCTATGTTGGTTGCTTCCAAGTTTGGGCAATTATGAATAAAGCTTCTATAAACACCCATGCACAGGTTTTTGTCTAGACATAAGTTTTCAATTAAGTTGGGTGAATACCAAGGCATGTGATTGTTGGATCATAAGAGAATGTTTAGTTTTGTAAGAAACTGCCAACCTGTCTCCCAGAGGGTCTGTATTATTTTGCATTCCTACCACCAATAAATGAGAGTTCCCATTGCTCCACACCACCAGTTAGTGTGGTCAGTGTTTTGGATTTGGGACATTCTGATAGGTATGTATTCCTATCTTGTTTCAATTTGTAATTCTGTAATGATGTACAATGTTGAACATCTTTTCATATGCTGTTATCATCTGTACATCTTCTTTGGTGAGGTGTCTGTTAAGATCTGTTGCCCATTTTTAAATTGGGTTGCTTGTTTTCTTGTTGAGTTTTAACAGCTCTTTGTATAGTTTGAATAACAGTCCTTTGTTGATGTATCTTTTGAAATATTTTCTCCTAGTTTGCAGCTTGTTTTCTTACTCTCTTGCCGGAGTCTTACACTGAGCAGAAGTTTTTAATTTTAATGAAGTCCAGCTTATCAGTTATTTCCTTCATGGACCACCCCTTTGGTGTTGTATCTAAAAAATATTATCACCTAAAATCATTTAGGC
Source organism: Panthera pardus (assembly GCF_024362965.1). Taxonomy (NCBI): domain Eukaryota; kingdom Metazoa; phylum Chordata; class Mammalia; order Carnivora; family Felidae; genus Panthera; species Panthera pardus. Next base: position 94,975,491 of record NW_026526810.1, on the reverse strand, counting down.
TTCTTCCTATATTATTTTGCAGGAGTTTCAGAGCTCTGCAGTTTACATTTAGGTCTGGATCCATTTTGTGTTAATTTTCGTAAAGGATATAAGGTCTGTGTCTAGATTAATTTCTTTTGCATGTAGATGTCTAGTTGTTCTAGCACCATTTGCTGAAAAGACTATCTTTGCTCCATTGTATTGCCCCTGCTCCTTTGGCAAATATCAGTTGATGATATTTATGTGGGCCTATTATTGGGCTCCCTATTCTGTTCCACTCATCTATTTGTCTATTCTTTTACGAACACACACTGTCATATTACTATAGCTTTATCATAAGTCTTGAAGTTGGATAGTGTCAGTCCTCCAATTTTGTTCTCTTTCAACATGGTGTTGGCTGTTCCAGGTCTTTTGTCTCTGCATATAAACTTTACAATTAGCTTGTCTGTATCCACGAATAATTTGCTGGGATTTTTATTGGAGTTGCAGTGAATCTGTAGATCAAGTTGGGAAGAACTGACCTCTCGACAATATCAACTTTTCCTATCCATGTACATTAAATATCTTATTTAGCTCTTATTTGATATTTTTCATCAGTTTTATAGTTTTCCTCATAAATACCTTATACATATTTTGTTACAGTTAGCCCTGAGTATTTCATTTTTGGGGGTGCTCATGTAGAGATAACATATCTTATTTTCCAAATTATATTGTTCATTGCTCATATATAAGAAAGTAACTGACTTTTATATATTAACTTTGTACCCTGCCACTTTGCTGTAATTGCTTATTAGTTCCAGTATGGTTTTTCTGTTGATTAAATTTCCAGCAGAATAAAATGGGGCTATTTTACTCCTATTCTCCAGCAAATATCCCTGCCAACTTTATTGACTACACTATCTGGATAACCGTATGCAACCTTCTCATTAAATATTTCTTCTTTACAGAGTTCTTCCCTAGTTCCTAGAGCAGTTTAAGAACCCTCATTTTATGTTCTTATAGATACTTGTTTTTATCATAATACTAATGCTTTACTTTCATTACTAATTAAAATTCTTTCTGCCTATCTGCAGTGTAAAGTTCTTGGAAATCAAGGACTTTGTCTTCCCTGTTCATCACTGATACATAGTATAGACCCTCAATGCATGTTTGTTGAAGAATGAATAGATGATTGTATCCTCCCTTCCAATCACTACGAAAAAGCTGAATTATTCTTTATTTATCATACAAACTCGAACTAGGAAACTGAAACCAGTTAAGTATTTAAAGCAGATGGAACTTACTACGGTGAATGGAAACATAGGAATAGAAGAGGTCAAGAAGACCACCAGGAAATATAAGTTACCCCAGGTATTTGCAACAGTAGGAAGGTCTGAGGATTCTCAGGCTGGAGGGACAGTAGGAAGAACTGATATTATAGAAACTAGGGGCTCCAGTTCTGTAGGTCAGAAGTCCAAGTAAGAGTCTTGTGTTTAGAATCTCACCAGGCCAAAATCGTGGGGTCAGCAGGACTGCAGTTGATTGCAGGAGTTCTGAAGACGAATCTGCTTCCAAGCTCACTGAGATTGTTGGCAGAATTCAATTCCATGTGGATGTAGGATTGATGTCCTTGTGTCCTTGCTGAGTGTCAAACAAGGATGATTCTCAACATGGCTGCCTCCATGTCTCATGGCCCCCTGCCTCTATCTTCGAAGCCAGCAATGGCGGATCAAGTCTTTCTCATGTTTCAACCTCTCAGACTTCCCCTTCTGACTCATTTCTCCTGTTCCCAGTAAGAAAACGTTCTCTTTATTTTAAGTAGTGCTTTGAGCCCAACGCGGAGCTCAACACAGAGCCCAACACAGAGCCCATCGCAGAGCTTAATCTCATGACTCTGAGATCAAGAGTCAGATGCTTAACCAACTGAGCCACCAAGACATACCTGGAAATGTTCTCTTTTTAAGGGCTTCTGTGATTAGAGCGAATCCCTTTGGGTAATCAGGACAATCTCCCCATCTCAGGTCCATAACCTTAATCATATCTACAGAGTCCCTTATGCCATGTCTCATTTAACATTTTCACAGGTTCTGGGGATTAGGAAATGGACATCTTTGGAGCATCATTATTTTTCCTCCCATTGGCCAAACTCGGCTAAAACTCAGCTAAATTGATATAAGGGCCTAGGAAGTAGGCCTGCAGAGCAGAAGAATAAGTAATAGATTTGAAAGTAAACAGGCTTAGGTTCACCGTATTTCAAGATAATAACATTTTTTTCTTCACCAACTAGGGCTGGCTTAGTAGATAATTGGCCAGCTTTCTAGTTGCTGTCCAAAACAACGAATTAATCCCATTTACTATAAAACAAGACAAAACAAAACAGTGATAACACATCCTGCAATGAGATTAATTCAAACGATGCAATTGTCAATTGGCTTCCATAATCCTTCCAACTCTGTTTCTGAAATGGAGGTCAGTTAAAATTCTTATCTTCTGCAGAGAAATATGGAAATGAGGGATAGGTCAGGCAGGGAAATGGCAGACAATTCCAGCCTTAAGCGCAGAGGTTGAAAGCAAGTCCCTGGGTGTACAGTATATTCTTGGCTCAATCTCTCTAGAGCAGGCCATCAAGATAAGTGCCAACTAACAGAGATTCCTGGAACCTTTGCTGCTGTCCCAGAAGACTCAGCCAACCACAGGCCCCAGAACTGTCTCCAGCAATGTCAATAAACTGCCACCAGTTAATATCAAACTCCAGCAGGGACCAGGATAGCACATTTATGCTCCTAAACCTGTCCACCACCCTACAGTCATTTCATTGACTGAATAACAAGACTCTGCATTTTATACAGTTTAAGTTTCTGCACTCCACAAGCCAGAGAGGGATTATTTACAGTGTTACACTATTATTTTTAGTAAACATCCTCCCACATTTTCTTGCTTCTCATTAGTAACTCTGTATGGCAACAATACCTCAAAGGGAACAGCAACTCTGTTTTTTTTATTTTTTAATGTTTATTTATTTTTGAGAGACAGAGAGAGTCGGAGCATGAGCAGGGGAGGAACAAAGACAGAGGGAGACTCGGAATCCAAAGCAGGCTCCAGGCTCTGAGCTGTCAGCACAGAGCCTGACGTTGGGCTCGAACCCATGAACCATGAGATCATGACCTGAGCTGAAGTCAGACACTCAACTGACTGAGCCACCCAGGTGCCCTGGGAACATCAACTTTAAACTTTGTGAAAGCAAGGGAAAAACTGTTGCCAGTGATAGGACCAGCTCAGGAATGAGAACACTGTCTTCACACACCTTACCAGTGTTGTGAGGAGGAGCTCGACCACAAACACCCAGTTCCCCTCTGAGTGGAAACCCTTCTCAAGGGTCACACCACTGAAGAGAATCTGCTCTGGTCCGATTTTCATTTGTGCTGCCCCAACTCTACCGTGCCTTATCTGTCTTGTCCTACTCAGGTCAATAGTACGGTGTCACTTTCTCCTATTTTTGGTCTTTTGCATGAAGACTCAGTCTTTCTTTTATGTGGTTATTTAAAATTCACCTTAAGGACAGTTCTTGAAGAAGTTTGTTTCCTCCAATACTCTGTACAAATGCAGACCTCTGTTACCAAATGCCCTAGGAATGATGCTTCTCTCCGTTCTCCTGGCCAAGGAGATTTCTCTTCCCTCTAGAATGACTTCTCTGCCTTCTCTCTTCAGTCACCTGAAGAATATGCTCTCATATTACCAGCCATCAAAGGGTTAACTTTCCTTTCATGAAAAGAGAAACTTTCTGATTGAGGTCTGAGCTGAAAACCAATGCCTCTTAGGGCAGGAACTTGTGTTATATGATCTTTAAAATCAATGCTTTGACATTTTTCCTAGCTGCTAAATCTTGGTTCTTTTTTAAATTTTATTTTAAAATTTACACACAGTAATATTTATTCTCTTTGTTGTACAGGTCTATGAATTTTGACAAATAGAGTGCATAACCACCACAGTTAACATTCAGAGTGGTTCCATAATCCCAAAAAGACTCCTTCATGCTGCATCTTTGCAATCAACCTCTCCCAACCCCTAACAACTACTGATCTGTTCTCAGTCCTTATAGTTTTGCCTTTTCAAGATCATTATATAAATGACATCTTATAGCCTGTTGAGTGGTTTCTTTCACTAAGCACAATGCATTTGAAAGTTATTCATGTTGTGTATATCAATAGTTCACTCCTTTGTGTGGTATTCCATTGTGTGGGTATTCTTTTCCTGTGCCTGCTGTAACAAATTACCATGGACTTGGTGGCTTAAAGCAAACAAATGTACTCTCCCATATCTCTGGAGTCCACAAGTCTGAAATCAGTATCCCTGGGCGTAAGTCAAGGGGGAGGCAGGACCTTTGGAGGCTTCAGGGAAGAAGACTTGCCTGGCCTCTTCCAGCCCCAGGTGGCTTCTAGCAATCCGTGGTTTATGGCCACATCACTCCAGTCTCTGGTTTTGTGGTTGCAGTACCTTTTCTTAGGTCTATCTGGAGTCAAATCTCCTTTCACCTCTCTCTTATGAGAATACACTGAATCACCCCGTCTCAAGACATTTAATCACATCTGCAGTTCTCTTTTTGCTACATAAGGTAACATTCAGAGGGTCCACATTTTAGGACATGGATACCCTGAGGGGTGCCATTATTCAACCTTTGACATATGGTTATGCCACAAATTATCTATTCAGTTGCCCATTCGAGGACATTTAGGTCATTTCCAGTTTGGGACAATTAAAACTAAAGCTGCTATAAATATTTGCATGAAGGGTTTTGTGGGAACATAGGTTTTCATTTTTCTTGGGTAAATACCTAAAAGTGGGGTTGCTGAGTCAAATCTTAATAGATGTTCAAGTTTATAAGAAACGGTCAAATTACTTCAAAAGTGGTTGTACCATTTCACATTCCCACCAGCAGTATGTGAGAGTTCCAATTCCTCCACTTCTTATCAGCACTTGGTATTGTCAGTTTTCCTGTTTTTAGTCATTCTAGTAGGTGTTTAGTTGTATTTCCTTGTGGTTTTAATTTGTACTTCCCTAATGACAGTGATGGTGAGCATTTTTTCATGTGTTGAAATGTTAACGTTACATCATTTCATGCCCTCTCTCTGTTGGCTGCATTTTTACTTAGCTCTGTAAGTGTACTTTAGTAATGATGTAGAAATAATTAACCACTTAATAGGCAAAAATCTTAGAATTATTAACGCTTCATGAAATTAAAACTACCGAGTAATTTTCAGTGTAGAGGAATAGTAACCATCAAAGTGAAACAATACAGCAACCAAAAGCAAGCAACTGACCACAAAATGGGCAGAAGTCTGAAATAGATATTTTTCCAAAAAAGACATACAAGAGAGGTAAGTGTGCTGCAGGTGGGCCGGGTGGGGGGACAGGGGACAAAACAAAAAAGAAAAGAAAAAAATAAGACATAGAGATGTCCAACAAGAACATGAAGAGATGTTCAATATCACTAATTATTAGGGAAATGAAAATCAAAACCACAATGAAATATCATCTTGCACCTATTAGAATGGCTATTATCAAAAAGACAAGAAACAACTAGTGTTGGAGAAGATCTAGAGAAAAAGAAACCTTTGCAGATTGTATGTGGAATTTTAAATTGGTACAGTCACCATGGAAAATGGTATGGAGATTCTCCAAAAATTTAAGATTAGAACTACTGTATGATCCAGCAATTCCACTACTGAGTATCCAAAGAATAAGAAAACACTGATTCAAAAAGACACATACGCCCCTATGTTCATTGCAACATCATTTACAACACACGCGCACGCGCGCGCGCACACACACACACACACACACACACACACACACACAATGGAATACTACTCAGGCATAAAAAAGAATGAGATCTTGCCTTTTGCAACAACATGGATGGAGCTTGAGGGTATTAGGCTAAGTGAAAAAAAGTCAGAAGGAGAAACACAAATATTGTATGATTTCATTCACATGTGGAATCTTAAAAACAAAAATGAACAAACAAAGCAAAACAAACTCAGATGTAGAGAACAGATTGCTGGTTGGACAAAAGGGATAAAGGGAATCAATTGTAGGGTGATGGATGATAGCTAGACTTTTGGGGTGACCATTTTGTAGTACATACAAATACTGAATAATAATGTTGTATGCCTGAAACTTACATAATTTTTTTAACTGAGTCAATACAATATTCACAAAATATACCCAAGGTGCATGGTTAGTGTGAGATGATTAGCAAGATGATTGATAAAGAGTATGTCTATAATACACATGTGGGTTTTTTTTCATCTTTATGAACCCGTTTGCATTAAGAATCTGTAGTGACTAAAATAATTCAGGAGTGTTTCCTTTGAAAAAGTGGGTGTGATATGATACATCTACCTCAGGAAGTCCATATAATTAGGTCTTCAGGGCATGCATGGATGTGAAGTCTAACAAATAAATTTGCTTTAAAGTAAGTTTCTTAACCTGGGAAAGACTTCCTCTGAAACTGCCAGAAACTCCAAATATCATCAGGGCCTGCTGAGGGACCTGGATAATAATAAGAGCCATTTGAATACAAATCAATCTTCTATGGAATGCCAAAACTCTCATTGACTAGTTCATGCATAAAATATGCATTCATGTTTCCAGTAGCTTCAGGATAAATATCCTGTGCCAGAGAAATAAAAGAGACAAGGCAACTACTTCAGGAGGCTTGGAAGATAGGGGAAGTGAAGATCTCAGTACAAAGGACTCAAGTGTAGAACTGCATTCTCTTTAAAGAATTACAAGAGTAGTTAGTTAGCAAGAATAGTAGAGGAAATGGTGTCCCAGTATCCTGGTCACATATGTTAGTGAGAATAATAATTACAATAACTATCTTTTATTACATGATTACATGTTTACACCATTATGCCAGACACTATTGTAAATACTTGGCATAAATTGATTCATTTAGTCCTTACGACCACCCTAAGAGTAGATATTATCTTCACCTCCTTATAGGAATGAGGCAACTGATACATAAAGAGGCAAGGTCACAATGAAGGATTAATAGTCAAATGAAGGTAGATAGTCTCCATTACATCAGATGACAGCTGTCCAGGAGATGATACTGTGTCTCCTGAGCCTGGATGATGACCAGCCTGACCTGTAGAGCTTTTTGAAATTATGATTCTCACGCCCCAGCCCCAGAGTTCTAGTTAATTGTTCTGGAATCTGCCTTGCTTTTGCAGGTTTCCCAGGCGATTCTGAGCATAAGCTGAGTTACCAATATCGAGTCAGTTTCCCATTGGTAATTTAGCAATGCCTTTTTGCTGGTTTCAAACCACTCAGCAGAGAGATCATACACTTTCCAAGGATCGTTATTAAGTTCCTCATCATGGTGATGAGGGTTTAAGACAGCACATATTCCAGATCTTAGATAAGTACTTTGTCAAAGGCAGGCTACTATTTTCTTTTAAAAGTTTGAAATATTATGAGTAAAAGTCAGTATTTGTATTTGACTTTCACATCATACTTCTCATATCTGAGCTCATATTCATTGAAAATTTATTTTCAGTGTTATCCATATTATACATCTATAATTTATTCCTATGGTAAGACTCATATTCTCATATTTATTCTCATGTTATGTTTCTATCCCAGACCTTGAACCCCCGACCTGAATATCAAATGGCATACTGGATGTTTCTTCCTGGACAAAGAGGCTCTGATTGAACTTGCCTGAAACAGATCTCTACACACCACACCCCAACCAAACCTGTTGCTTCTTCTGCATTCCCTTTCTTGGCAATTGGCCCCACCACCTGCTCAGTAATGCAAGCCAGATGCTAGGAGTCACTTGGACTCTACTCTGTCTCCCACTTGCCACAACCAACAATCACCTACATCTCATGGCCTCTCCATTCCCCTTGCCACTGTGTCACTTTGTGTCCTATCACCTCTTGCCTGTACACAGCAGTGGTCTTCTAGCTCCCTATCTTGGGGCTACCTTTCTGCTTTCTCTTTTTCTTTCTTTTTATTGGACAAAGTGTATACTTTTGGATCCAAGCTTACATTTTTTTTCAAGTTTATTTATTTATTTTGAGAGAGAGCGAGCGAGCGAGCAGGGAAATAGCAGAGAGAGAGGGAGAGAGAGAATCCCAAGCAGGCTTCGCATTGCCAGTGCAGAGCCTGACTTGGGGCTCAAACTCAGGAACTGTGAGGTCGTGACCTGAGCTGAAACCAAGAGTCTGATGCTTAACCGACTGAGCCACCCAGGCACCCCCAAGTTTAAATTTTTTTAATGTTATATGTCTGAGTACAGAGAATAAGCAACTGTGTTCTGACTTCTAATTTTATCCAAATCTCAACATTGTCATATTTGCCCTTTTATTTAGAGAAATGAAGATACACAGCTACAGATATAGATATAAATGTAGCTATAAATACAGATACCTAAGCCCACCTTCATTAGCCTGCCCCCATGCCCAAGTCCCTCCTTCACTAGCACATGTCATGAATTTGCTAGTCATGTATACTTTATGCTTTCTCTAGATATTTATGAACTGATAAACAATTTAGAGCTTTGCTCTGTAGGATTTTAACATTTACTAAAATGACCTCATGCTATATATTCTCTCTGCAGCTCGCTTATTTCACTAGATTTTATTTTTCCTTCCTGTTGACACATGTTGCCCTAATTCATTCACTTTAACTAGCATATGGTATACATTCTGTGACTACACCACAATTTATTTATTTATTCTCTGTTGAAGGCCGTTTAGGAATTTTGCCGCTGCAAACAGTGCAGCACGGCTGTCTTTGAACAGATGTTTGAGAGGCTCTCTAGGCTATATTCTCAGGAGTGGCATTACTTTCCTGCTCTCCTGAGCTAGGGAGACAAATCGTTTCCTGCCTCCCTTTCTGTAATCTACACTGCTGCCGGAGTGATTTTTCTGAAATGCAAATCTGCACACCCGCCATTCCTCGATAAGACTTTCAAGGCTCCCATATCCTGGCCCTGCCTCCTTTGCCAGCCTTCTCTCCCACTCCCCACCCCAGATGCCCAGCCAGGGTCCCTCAGAATGACTCTCCGCTTCCCCTCTCCCACCCCCTTGCCCAATCTTCTCTCTTTCCAAGACAGCCCCATCCTTACCCCATACCCTCCGTCTTTCCTACCAGGAAATAATCTACTTGCTCTTCAAGGTCACCAACTCACTGAAACCTGCCCTCACCTGCCAGTGGTCACCGGTTTGAATCCCAGTTCCTCTACTTACTAACTCGGTAAATCTTTCAACTTCCCTGAGCTCAGTTTTCTCATCTACCAAATGAAGATAATAATGCCTACCTCATATGCCTACCCTCAAATTTGATCCTCAATATAGAGCATTTCATTCATATAGTCTTTGACAATCAATGTTTTCTTCTGTTCGTTTGTCGAAGTATTTTTTAGAATTATTTCTTTTTGTTGCTGTTATTTATTTTTTACATAGATGCCCCCTCCCACCCCCAACTACTAGCACTCTGGGACCATGTCTAATTCACATTTATATCACCACCAGCACAGGGCCTGGTATAGAAAAGGCACACAATAGGGGCGCCTAGGTGGCTTAGTCAGTTAAACATGTGACTCATGGTTTCAGCTCGGGTCATGATCTCACGGTTCATGAGTTCAAACCCCACATCATGCTCCATGCTGTCAGTGCAGAGTCTTCTTGGGATTCTCTCTCCCCACCCCCCGGCCCTCCCCTGCTTGTACTCTCTCTCTCTCTCTCTCTCCCTCTCCCGCTCTCTCTCTCAAAATAAATAAACTTTAAAAATGAAAAAAAGGGACACAATTTTTTAATATTTATTTTGAGAGAGAGACAGAGAGAGCGTGAGTGGGAGAGGGTCAGAGAGAGAGAGAATCCCAAGCACGCTCCACACTCTCAGTGTAGAGCCCTACCCAGGGCTTGATCCCATGAAGCATGAGATCATGACCCGAGCCAAAATCTAGAGCCGGACACTTAACTGACTGAACCACCCAAGAATCCCAGCACACAATAAATGTTAAGTGAATAAATAAATGAGTCTTTGGGCTCTCAGAGCTGCTAGAAACAAACAAACAAAAAATGTTTAATACTTTGTCATACATGGTATCTTATTTCCACCGAAAAATGCAAACTCTCATGACATAATTTTTGTTTTCTTTTCACTACCAAAGCTTTTTACAAAAGCTTCCTGCCCCATTTCCTAGTGTTGGTAATGATTTATGCAAGCTGATCGGTAAATAGTATTAAAAGAGTTTATTTTGTCACTTGGTTGTTGCCCAGGGAAAGGGTTTGCTATAAAAGAAAACAAAACCCCCAAAGCATCATGGTTCCTTTGGTTTTGTTGCTTACTTACAATCTTATTGAGGCATGAATTAGTACTGAGAATTAAAATTTTTTTTTAAAAAAATGACAGTTTCCAAAAGCCACAGTTCTGTGAATGTAAATTCAACATTAGATAATACAAATACAGATGCTTCTGACCTAGAAGGGAGAGTGACTGGAAAGGAGGTATGGGGACAAGGAGATGACACTATTTCCACTTCCTTCCTCTGTCTCAAACTTCTTCAGCACTTAGAAATACACCTCACAATGGGGTCCCCTAGGGCTTCTCAAACATTCTGTACGGCCAAGACCAGCATCTTCCCTTGGTTTCTGCTCAGTTGCCCTGCCCTGGCTGTGCTGCTGTCTTCCCACATACAGTGGCTCTCTCTGCATCCCTGGGTAGTGGGAGCTCCTTCCTCAAGCTGGTTCCTATTCTCTGCATACCCTACACCACCCCTCACAGTCATCCTGCCTCATAGAGACAGCTCTCCTGAAGCAGATTGCCACTCTAACTTCTGAAATTCGAATTTAATTAGACAGCCTGTTTTTAAAAAAATTTTTTTAATGTTTATTTTTGAGACAGAGAGAGACAGAGCATGAACAGGGGAGGGGCAGAGAGAGAGGGAGACACAGAATCCGAAACAGGCTCCAGGCTCTGAGCTGTCAGCACAGAGCCCGACGCGGGGCTCGAACTCACGGACCGTGACATTATGACCTGAGCCGAAGTCAGGCGCTTAACCGACCAAGCCACCCAGGTGCCCCAGATGTCCTGTTTTTAATTGCTAATTCTGGTAACCCTAAACTGAGGGAGATCTCTTAATCCCAATAAATCCTACCCCAGCCCTAGGGTAGACCCAGTTCTAAATCACTCAGGATCTTCTCACCCCCCGCCTTGGTTCATGATTGGTCTCATATTGGTTTACTATCCAGTTATGATCAGTGAGATGAGGGTAAATCTACTGAGAAGAAATGCCTTATGAGAAAACCCTATACTTTTTCCTCTTCTTTCTGCTTTGAAAACAACAATCAGAGGTATAATAGTCATCTTTTCAGTAAGAGTCAGCAAACATAAGGAAAAAGAATCACTAAATCCCGTGGTTCTCAAAGTGTGAGGTCCTCCAAGGACCTCAGGTTCCCTCAGGCCCTTTCATGGGATTCTCAAGGTTATCTCTTTTCCAACTACATACCTGTGTGAGACCAGATTTCACTCCTATACTCCAACCAAATGACCGACAAATTGACTGCAGAAGATCAGAGAAGCTACTTGTTCTTTATTAAGCCAGAGATTAAAGAAATTTGCAAAACAATGCGAATCTTCTGGCTGATTTTCTTTTTGTTTTGAAAGTATAGTTATTTTTCATAAAAAATATGTCAGTATGTAATGGGCTTATCATTATTTTCAAATGAATTAGTAAATAACTTTTTTAATTCATAAGTTCTCTTTCATGGTAAATATCAAGATATAACCCACATAAACAAAAGCCTTTTGGGGAGCTTCAATAATTAAAAAATATTTTTTTAATGTTTATTTATTTTTGAGAGAGAGAGACAGAGTGCGAGCAGGGGAGGGGCAGAGAAGGAGGGAGACACAGAATCCGAAACAGGCTTCAGGCTCTGAGTCGTCAGCACAGAGTCTGATGTGGGGTTCAAACCCATGAACCATGAGTTCATGGCCTGAGCCAAAGTTGGACACTTAACCATCTGAGTCACCTAGGTGCCTCATTAATTTTTAATAATGTAAAGAGGTTCCGGACCCAAAAGTCTGATGTCCACTGACCCAAACAGTGGTCCAACAACAACGTAAGCTGCTCAGCCAATGTCATTAGCCATAAACCTCTGGATTTTTTACAGTGAGGAAAATGAACCCCTATTTGTTTGACTCCTCTAATAAGGAGCTGATCACAACTTCAAATGATTTATGAGCTAACTCAATAATGAGTAGTCATTGATGAGGCATTATTTAAAACTGATCAATTGAAAAGATAGTTTTAATCACTCATGGTTATTGATTAGTAATAAAATGAGGTAATAAAACAACAAGGTCACAATCATGTAAAATATGATTTACAGAAAGAAAGAACTGGAAAAATAGAAACCTTTCAAAGGCAAAAAAGGGTAACTGTAGAAGATTGGCCTCAGGATTTTCACTGACAGTTTCCCTACCTCCCGGGAAGTATCTCTGTAATAAATATTCAGTATTTACATTAAATACATAGTATGAAACACAGAATAATAAAACAAAGCATGTATCCCATAGTCCTGACTTAGGGAATTTACCTTGAAGGCTTTTAACATCTTATTTAGATTCTTTGATCTTGAAGCTTCTTAATTATGGTTAGTACATTTGTGCTCTTTTTTCAATTGCATTTGACTCTCTGAGCTCCTTAATTTTGACACATAATAATTACCTTATTCTTGTAAAATACCTGTGACTTCTCTTAAGCTCTCACCCTTTACACCTGTACCTTTGTTCACCGAGTATCCATTTACACAGTATTAGCAACACTTAAGTGTTGCCAAATAGTTACATGAAATATTCTTGATTCTTCTCCATTTTAAGAACAAAGGTCTAAGTTCCTGTCACTTCAACAACAGCCCCCCCAAAAAAGAAAAAAGAAAGCAAATACCTATAGTGCACATGCAGTTAGCAGTATTAAAGTTAATGTAAGATATAAATCTGGTCTCTATTTTCATGAAACTACTCATTAAGGTTTTTGGGCATAGAGAGAAGGATAAAAAATCTTGCGTTCAGCATTGCTATGCTTTCAAAAAACAGCTAACAGTACGAACTTCTGCCTTAGGCCATTAAACTGATAGAAGTAAACCACTGTCAATGTGTTTTTACAGCTCCATGTTTGTTCTGGAAGGAACATACAACTATTGCATTCAAACTCTGCAAATGCTTACAGGTAAAATGTGGCAAATCTGGCATTATGTGAAAAATGGTTGACTAGCTTTTTCTATTCAGAAAGCTCTATAGTCTTCAAGGAGAAGACACAAACTGAAGCAGGCTTCAGGTTCCGGGCTGTCAGCACAGAGCCCTACGCAGGGCTCGAACCCAGGAACCATGAGATCACGACTTGAACTGAAGTCAGGCACTTGACCAACTGAGCCACCCAGGCACACCCTCCCCCCGCCTTTTTTTCTTCAAGGACTGGCTTTAAAAGAGGAATTAATGGCTGCCTTTATTTCGCATTCTAAAAGAATTTTCATAGAGAAGTCACACATCTTCCCATGTACTAATAAGAAAGTTTGGCAAAGCTGGACTTTTAAAAACTTGTCTCTTTTAAAAATTGCAGTAAAATACACATAATAAAACTTATCATCTCAACCATTTTTGAGTGTGCAGTTTAGCAGTGTTAAGTATATTCATGTTGTTGTGCGACCAATCTCCTGAACTTTTGCATCTTACGAAACTGAACCTCTACACTCATCGAACAATAACAACCCGTTTTCCCCTTCCCCCAAGCCTCTAGCAACCACCATTCTGCTTTCTAGGAGTTTGATTATTCTAGACACCTCACAGAAACCAAATCATACATTACAATTTTGTGACTTGGTTTTTTTAGCATAATGTCCCCAAGGTTCATGCACATCGTAGTATGTGTCAGAATTTCTTTCCATTTAAAAAACTTCAATCTTCTATTGTATTGTTGTAAAGCCTGATTTCGGGCTACTTTGGCATCAATGAGAAGGAAGAGAGAAATACTGTTTTGAAGCAGTGCTCTCGTAATCGACTTTTAAGTAAACTATGCAAATATGTACATGTACAGGGTATGTGTGTACATTATAATGAACATTTATCGAATAATGAAGTAAAGAGATACTCAGAAGCAACCTTTAATACTTTATATATTTTTTGAAGATCTAATTGGCTTTATTAAACAATGGATGAATCGGACAGCACTTCATCTGGCAAGTGGAGAGGCACTCCCCAAACTTTAATACTTTAAATAATGCAAGGATTTGCTATGTGGAGAGGAGAGACACTAAAAACCTGAAGCATCCCATCACAGACATGTCCCATCACCTCCCCAAAAGGGCAGTATAGAGACTGCGTTTTTTCTGCCCATAGGTGGCCAACCAAGAATGGAGGTCTTGGTAACCCTGCTTCCTCTACAGACTTCCTTTTCTGTAAAGTTTGTATGGAGGAGAGTGGTCTCAGGGTTCCAACAGAGTTTAGGGACACCTAAACTTAAGGGACACCTGTGTTTCCAAAACTTATCAGCAATTCATAGCTTTGTGCATAATTAGTCCATTAGCATGTTCAGGATATGAAAAAGAAAATTCATCAGATGATCAATTATGAATTGTTAGATTGAATTCTGTGCAATTGCCAATATTTTACTATTTTGACATACAAAAACAGCCCTTCCACATCGTTCAGCTTAATAAAATCCTACTTCTTATTTTCTTCATCTATCAGAGAATTAATGAAAAATGCGTGTTATTATAAAACAAAAATCTTAACTAAGCAACAGAATCAGGACACCTGGTTTGCATCCTGGCTCTGTCTCTTTGTGATGTGTGGACTTGGGCAGTCCTAACCTTCCTGGGCCTACTCACAGGTACAATGCAGGTAAGAATTCCACTCTCCGAGGGTGGGGAGGTGAGATAAGATACTTCAAGTGCTTTTTTTTTTCTTTTTTTTTTTTTTTTGCCTTTTTTTATTTGAGAGAGAGAGAGAGCGAAAGCAGGGGAGAGGGACAGAGGGAGAGACAGAGAGAATCTCAGTCTCCAAGCTCACAGTGGAGCCAAGGTGGGGCTCAATCCCATGACCCTGGTGGGATCATGACCTGAGCCGAAATCAAGAGTCTGATGCTCAACCGAGTGAGCCACCCAAGATACTTCAAGTGCTTAGCAGAGTGCCTGGCACTTAGTAAGCTCTCAATTAGTGCTATGATAGCAACAAAAATCTAAAAAGTTTCACAGATGATGGCTCCTATAAGGTAAGGTAATTTTGAATATGAGGACTGGACTCCATTTTGCTACTCTAAGCGGAGAGACTCTGAAATCGCCGCAAAGCACAGCAACGACCACAAAACTCGCAGTGAGTTCCCAGCACATACCCCAGCACCTACCGCTCTCCTCTCTGGAGCACATGTCCTCCAGAGATGGAAGTGCCAGAATGGCCTCTCAATGCTGATTTTTGTGTACTTCCGTGAGAGAATGCCCTAGACTGTAAGGACGAAATGACTCTCAGTTGCGGTTTTTCCGCTTTCTGCCTCTCTGGAAATCAGCTGGCTTCTGCTTGCTCCATTTACTGTGTACCAGCCAATACAAAATGAAATGCTCATGTTGTAATTTAAAAATTAAGCGTATCCCAGAGGATAGCCACGCGGGATGCACATCAGTATTTTAACAAATGATCTGCGAGTCCAATCACAGGAATGGTTTAGAATTAATCTGCTCCTCACTGCTCAAAGGCCTCAAGCCCTCTCAGAAGTCAGAACTTGTCAAATGAAGAAATGAAGAAACTGCATCACATTCGGCTAACTGCTTCATTTGTGGTATAGGGCAGGGCTAAATTTTCTCACTGAGGCCCTTTGTGTTAGCTTAGCACTCATATTAGTATATTACAGGACTATGGAGGCAGGGTGCCACAGTCATTAAGGAGAAGAGTCTCTCTAATGGGCCTGGGTTTGATTTGGCCTCGCCACTTACTAGCTGTGTGATGCTTTGAGAGTTATTTGACCTTTCTCTGCCTCTATTTCCTTAGCTGTAAATTAGAGAAAATAATGGAACCTATCTCATTATTGGCTGTTGGCAGGATGAAATGACTATATTCAAAGCACTTAGAAAAGTGCTGACAAACAGCAAGTATATTACAGGTGTTTACTCCTATTGTTGCTCCTTTCTCATTTACACTTTTAATGTGGAGACAGATCCAGCTATATATAATGTAAATTTTTAATCTTTCTTTTTTTTTTTTTTTTTTTTTTTTTTTAAGTAGGCTTCAGGCCCAGTGCAGAGCCCAACATGGGGTTTGAACTCACGACCCTAAGATCAAGACCTGAGCTGAGATCAAGAGTCGGATGCTTGGGGCACCTGGGTGGCTCAGTCAGTTAAGTGTCCAACTCTTGATTTCAGCTCAGGTCATGATCTCACGGTCCTGGGATAGAGCTCTACCCACAGTGCACAGTTTGTTTAAGATTCTCTCTACCTCGTCCTCTGCCCCTCCCCCACTCACATTCTCCCTCTCTCTCTGTGTCAAAAAAATAAAAAAGAAAAAGAATTTCATTCCTTTTTACAATTTTTTAAAAATGTTTATTTATTTTTGAGAGAAAGAGAGACAGAGCATGAGTGGGGCAGGAGCAGAGAGAGAGGGAGACACAGAATCCAAAGCAGGCTCCAGGCTGTCAGCACAGAGCCAGATGTGGGGCTGCAACTCGTGAACCGTGACATCATGATCTGAGCTGAAGTCGGACACTTAACTGACTGAGCCACCCAGGCGCCCCAGAATTTCATTCCTTTTTATGGCTAAATAATATTCCATTGAGTGTATGTACCATATTTTGTTCATTCATCTCTTGATGGATGTTTACATTAATTAATTCCATCTTTTGGCTACTGTGAATACTACTGCGTTAAACATTGATGTACAAGTATCTGTTTGAGTACTTGTGTCAATTGTTTGGAGTGTCTGCCTAGAAGAAGTGTAATTCCTGGGCTATGTGGTAATTGTATATTTCATTTTTTGAGGAGCTGCCTGCCATACTGGTTTCCACAGTGGCTATAATACAATTTTACCTTCCTGCCAACAATGCATAAGTGTTCCAATTTCTCCACATCTTTGCCGACACTTACTATTTTCTTCTTTAAAAAATGTTTATAACATGGGGCACTTGGGTGGCTCAGTCAGTTAAGTGTCCAACTTCAGGTCAGGTGATAATCTCACGGTCTGTGAGTTCAAGCCCCATGTGGGGCTCTGTGCTAACAGCTCAGAGCCTGGAGCCTGCTTTGGAGTCTGTGTCTCCCTCTCTCTCTCTCTCTCTCTCTGCACCTCCTCTGCTCACACTCTGTCTCTCTCGCTCTCTCAAAAATAAATAAACATTAATAAAATAAAATTAAAAATAAATTTTTAACAGCCATCCATTAGGATGTGAAGTGGTATGTCTTTGTAGTTTTGGTTTGCATTTTCCTAATGGTTTGCTGACCTTGAGCATCTTTTCATGTGCTTATTGGCCATTTGTATATCTTCTTTGGTAATTTTTTACATACAGATTTCTTAAGTATTACCCCTAAGTAATATTAATGAGATTTAATCTATTACCATACAGTAAGTTCCTTTTACTAGGCCTACTACACCATATGTATGCCTGACATAGTTAATAACAACCCCAGCAAGGTGCTGTATTCTATTCCTCACTCAGCCAATTATGATTGAGATGGCCAAGATGACAATGGTAAGGAAGTCTCTTGAGTGGAGGGAGTCAAAAGGGGAATTTTCCGGGCGGCCCAAGACTGAAACTTGTTCTCTTCCTGCTAAAACTGTTCCATTTGCCATAGCCCTTGCAGAAGGCGATTGATGGCTGCCAGAATTCAGGGGCATTTCTTGGCAGCTGTAGCAAGGGTTTTGCAGAATTAGAGTCACATGTATTATAACAAGAGCCTTAAAAATACAGTTCTTGGGTACGCTGCACTTTAAATCTGCACTCTGAGCCATTTCACACAGGGGAAAAAAGGATTCCCTGCAAGGAGGGCTGCTGCTCTGACAATAGAAAGTGATGCAATCATCACTGGATACAGAATAGATCTGAAGACAGGTACAGGCAGATCTGAAGACAAACAGACAAGAGAATGGCTCAGAACCAAGGCAGATACATTTCCCTTAGCCACAGCTGCCTTAAGGTCTCACCAATATCTAAAGGATACAGGACTCCAGATTAATTTCTTCATAAATTTATTTATCAAATATGAACATGCACCTACTATGTGACAGATGCTGTTTTAGGCTCACAGTGGTGAACAAAACAATTCCTTAAAATCTTAGCACTTACATTTTATTAGAAGAGGTAGAAAATAAATGAGCAAAAATATATGCTTGAGGGCGCCTGGGTGGCTCAGTCAGTTGAGCATCTGACTTCAGTTCGGGTCATGATCTCATGGTCCATAAGTCCGAGCCCCGCATCAGGCTCTGTGCTGACAGCTAGGAGCCTGGAGCCTGCTTCAGATTCTGTGTCTCCCTCTCTCTCTCTCTCTGCCCCTGCCCACTCATGCTCTGTGTCTCTCTCTCAAAAATAAATAAACGTTAAAAAAATGAAGAAAAAACCATATGTTTCAGCTGGAGATAAGTACTATGCAGAAAATAGAAAAAATTAGAGTCATATTTAATTATATCTGTAAATTATAACTCTATACATACTGTATAGTTATACCTAAGCTATATACGCACATAGATTATTTCATAATATGGATTCAATAATCTCAACTAATCTTCCTCTTATCTTTCAGAGCCCTAACTAAAGACTGTCTACCAGTATTAAAGAGAATAATCTGAACCCGAAAGAGCCAGCCTATGCCCACAACATGTGTGCCAAGCAAGCAACCCTCTCAGAATGGAGCCTGATATGAAAAATAATCAAGTAGAAGATGCACTGCTAAGCGAGAAAGGAACAATTTGAAAATAAAAGAGTCGGTTAAGCGTCTGACTTTGGCTCAGATCATGATCTCATGGTTTGAGCCCCATGCTGGGCTCAGTGCTGACAACTCAGAGCCTGTACCCTGCTTTAGATTCTGTATCTCCCTCTCTCTCTGCCCCTCCCCTGCTTACGCTCTGTCTCTCTCTCAAAAATAAACATTTAAAAAAAATTTTTTTAAATAGTAAAAAAGAAAATAAAAGAGTCAAGGGGTGCCTGGGTGGCTCAGTTGGTTAAGCATCCAACTTTGGCTCTGGTCACGATCTCACGGTTCTGTGGGTCTGAGCCCCGTGTCGGGCTCTGTGCTGACGGCTCAGAGCCTGGAACCTGCTTTGGATTCTGTGTCTCCCTCTCTCTCTGCCCCTCCCCTTCTTACGCTCTGTCTCTTTCTCTCTCAAAAATAAATAAACATTTTTAAAAAAGAAAATAAAAGAGCCAAGAAAATGAGAAGACTAGCCATTGACAGAGAGAAAATATTTGCAAAAGACACATCTGATAAAGGGTTATTATCCAAAATGTACAAAGAATTCTTAAAACCCAACAATAAGAAAACAAACAGCCTGATTTTAAAAATTAACAAAAGACCTCACCAGACACCCTACCAAAGAAGATATACCAATGGCAAGTAAGCCTATGAAAAGATGCTCCACATCATGTCATCAGAGAAAAGTAAATTAAAACAACAATGAGATATCACTACTGTGTAGGAAAAACTCAATTCTCTTCCTGTGTGTCTGTTTTCCTCTCGTACTACTGCCACACTCACAACACTGACATCAGGTGTGTATTGGGGGGGGGGGTGTTTTCCCAACTAGGCAATTCTCTGTGACACCAGCCGAAAGTCCTACAATTGAACTCAAATATGACACTATTTCTCTGGAAACAACATCAGCTCCCACAGCACCACCTCCCCCCAACTTCAGATTCCAATTGCCAAGATTGGATTTTCACCTGTGCTTCTGATCCATTGGCTATAGACCAGAGGTTCTCGCCACTCCCTCTTTGGGTTCAATTAGCTTGCTAGAGCAGTTCACGGAACTCAGGAAAAAATTTACTTACTGTTTGCCAGTTTATTATAAGAGGATATGATAAAGGATACAGATGAACATCCAGGTGGAAGAGATTCATAGGTTAAGGAATGTGGGAAGAGGAGTGGAATGTCTTCTTGGGGTACCACTCTATTCACACCTCCGTGTGTTCACCATCCTGGAAGCTCTTTGACCCACACACTTTTGGGGTTTTTATGGAGCCTTCCTCACTTAGGCATGATTGGTCATTAACTCCATTTCCAGCCCTTCTCTCCTCTCTGCAGAAGGGGGGATTGTGCTGAAAATCACAATCTTCTAATATGGCTTGACCTTTCTGGCGACCACCTCCCTTCCAGAAACCCACCAAGAGTTGCCTCACTAAAACAAAAGATGCTCCTATCACCCAGGAAACACCAAGGGATTTAGAAGGCTAGTATCAGGAATGGGGATAAAAGAGCAAATATTAGAACAAAAAGTGCTCCTAGTGCTCTTATTACTTAGGAAATTACAAGGGTTTTCAAAGCTTGGTGCCAGGAACTGGCATGTGTATATATACATATGCATATATACATGTGTGTATATATATACATATATGCATATGTGTGTGTGTGTGTGTGTGTGTGTGTGTGTGTGTGTATTCCCTCCCCATTATATCACAGCTATATACCTATCAGGATGGCCAAAATCCAAAACTCTGACAGCACCAAATGCTGTCAAGGATGTGAGCAACAGGAACAGAAATCTAGTGGGAATGAAAAAATAGTACAGCTACTTTGGGAGATAGTTTGGCAGTTTCTTACAAAACTAAACATACTCTTACCATAAGATCCAGCAATCGCATTCCTTGGTATTTACCCAAATGAACTGAAAAACTTATGTCCACACAAAAATCTGCACATGGATGTTTATAGCAGCTTTTTTCATAATTGCTGAAACTTGGAAGCAACCAAGATGTTCTTTACCAGGTGAGTGGATAAATAAACTGGTGCGTCCAAACAATGGGACATTATTCAGTGCAAAAAAAAAAAAAAAAAAATAGCTATCAAGCCTTAAAAAGACATGGAGAAAACTTAAATGCATATCACTAAGTGAAAGAAGCCAATCTGAAAAGACTACATACTGTATGATTCCAACTCTCTGACATTCTGGAAAAGGCAAAACTAAGGAGAGAATAAAAAGATCAGTGATTGGCAGGGGTTAGGGGAAAGGGAGGGATAAATAAGCAGATAAATAAGGGGAAAAAGCCAGAAGATTTTTTAGGGCAATGAAACTATTCCATATGTATGCACTACAATGGTGCATACATGTCATTACACATTTGTCAAAACCTGTAGAATGTACAACACCAAGAGTGAACCCTGATGTAACTCTGGGTGATAATGATGTATAAATGTAGGTTCATCAATTGTAACAAATGTACCACTTCAGTGGGGGATGTTGATAGTGAGGGAGGTTATGGGACAGGAGGGAAGAGGTGTATGGGAACTCTCAGTACTTTCCACTCAATTTTGCTATGAACCTGAATTTGCTCTAAAAAATAAAGTTTGCTAACAAATAACAATGACAACACAGTGCCTGAATTCCTGACCAGCATACATAGAACATTTGAGATTTCCCCAGAAATGCACTCCTGAATATGCTGACAAAGAACTCAGAGAGAGAGGCAAATAATGTGTTTAACTGATTGGCAACAAGGATCATACAATAACGAATACCCTCTGCCACTCTCTGTGCAGCAAAGACTGTTCTAAAAGCTTTACATTAAGTCTTCATGAACAGCCGATGAGGTAGATAGATAGTCACATAGCAATTATCTAAAGTAAAATTTCACTTAAAAACCAGTACTGAGATTAACACACTGTTGTTAAGGATGGAAGAAACAGACTCTGCCATGCCTAATAGGCTCCACTTTCCCAAAAGGCTGTTTGACACTATATGATCAATATTTCACACCCCTTGGCCCAACAGGTCTTGTTCTAAGAATGAATCTTACTAATATACTCACACTTAATTACAAAGGATATGTGTATAAGGATATTCATTGTAGCGCTATTTATAGTAGACAAACTGTATATACCTACCAAAATGGCTAAGATAAAAACAACTGACCATACGAAATGCAGGCGAGCATGCATGTATTGTTGGTGAGGAAACAGAGTGGTATAGTCACTTTGGAAACCAGGTGGAGAATTGCTAAGTCAAACATAAACTTGCATAGAACCCAGTAATCCCACTTCTACATGTTTATCGAAGAGAAATAAAAACATGTCCACGTAAACACCAGCATGCAATAGTAGCAAATTTATTCATAATTGCCCCAAACTGGAAATAACCCAATGTCTTATGATTGGTGAATGGATAAAAAAAATTGTGGTATATCCATACAATGGAATATAACTCAGTAATAAAAGGAACCAACCATTGATACATGCACAGATAAATCTCAGTTGTGTTGTGCTCAATGAAATAAATCAGACTCAAAGGCTACACCCTAAATGATTCCATTTATGTGATATTTTGGAAAAGGCAAAATATAACAACAGAAAGCAGATGAGTGGTTGCTAGGGACTGGGGATGAATGCAGGGGACTGTCTACAAAGCTGCCCTAAGGAGCTTCTAGAGTGATGAAACTCTGATACATCTACCAAATTCATAGTGTTGTGAACATAAAAGGGAAAATTCACTGCATGTATTACCTCAATCATCTTGACTTTAAAAAAAAAATACTGGAAATATCAGTATCTTCAGTGAGGGATTAAGTAAATTATGGTATAGACATAAATAAAAGATTGTGGCCCTTCTAAAGAAGACGGAGTTCTAAACATATATGTAAATAATTACCAAGGTGGGTAGATTAGAAATGTTTAAAAGCACAGTCCATTAGACAGTGTAGTATGTTACTAACAGCTTAAAGAAAGGGGAAAAACTAGGGGTACCTGGGTGGCCCAGTCAGTTAAGGGTCTGACTCTTGATTTCAGCTCAGGTCATAATCTCACCATTCGTGGGATTGAGTCCCACGTTGGGCTCTGTGCTGACAGTGCGGAACCTGCTTGGGATTCTCTCTCTCCCTCTACTCTGCCCCTCCCCCATTCATTCTCTCTCACTCTCTCTCTCTCTCTAAAAATAAATAAACATTTTTTAAAAAGAAAGGGAAAAACTAAGGTTCTGTTTGCATATAGGTAGGATACCTCCGAAAAGATATATAGGAAAGTACACACAAAAATTGCCCCTGGAGAGGAGGACTGGGTAACCAGAAGTCAGTGGTCAGACAGAGACTTACTTTTTAATCCATAGACTAATTTAAAGTTTTTTCTTATGTGCATGAAAATTTTAAATTTAAATTAATTTTTTTTTTCATTTACTATGCACCACCCAGCTGAGTGCACATGCAGCTTGATGGTGCCTCCTCTTGGCCCCATTGAGTATTTCTTTCTTGTTGCCTGGGGCCTCTCTGGGACACACTCCAGAAGCTACCTGTAGGAGTCCTCTCAGCCATGTTGGCATGCTTCATTCTGGAAATGTGAGGGACTTAACACGGCCCCAAATGAAGGAGTGGTGGGAGCCAGTGAATCATCCACATCTGCGGTAGACATTTCTGAGGTATGGTCCACAGAATTCTGTAGCGGGTCTCTACTGGGATTGAGCCCCAGTCGCCCCGAGTAGGAACCGGCTCACTAACTCACCATTGCATTCGTTTTGTCTCCTACCTTACTTATTTCATTCTTAGAAGAAACTCCCCTCCCCACTCCAGCTTCCTGAAATTCTTCCCCAGATGAACTACTTGCATACAAAATATGTAAATAAATAATACACATGGAATAATCTCACATTTGTTTTAAATTATAATTAGAATTCGTTAATCTTAGCATGTGCATAGAGAGAAGAAAATTAACAGACTTGGCAGATTTGCCATGTGGTTCAGATTGAAGGCTCTGGAATCAGGGTGGCTGGTTTGAATCCTAGCTCTGGCATTTTCTGGCTGTGACCATGAACAAGTTAACCTCTCTATACTTCCACTCCTTTATCTGTAAAATGGGGAGACTAATAGCATTTCTCTCACATGGCTGTCTGAGTGTTACACCTGAAGATGCATGTAAATCACTTAGAGCTCAATAAACAAACACATAAATAAGCAAATACATGTTAGTTAATACGATTTTCCATTTTCTTAAGGAAGGTAGTCATTAAGGGGACTATATATGTCTGCAATACAAATATTTTATAGCATGAACGTTTTTTGTAATTAAAAATTTTTTTTATAATTAAAAAAAATTTTTTTATAATTAAAAAAAAACACTTAAAGAGTAGGGAGGGGCTATGCAAAGTGTATTCCTGTTTGGGTCTCCCCTCTGTTCTAACCTTTGCTGCTTAAAAATTGGCCTGCAGAAGAGCTGCAGCTTTTCCGGGAGTTTGTTAGAAGTGTGGAATTTAGGGGTGTCTGGGTAGCTCAGTGGGTTAAGCATCCGACTCTGGGTTTCAGCTCAGGGCATGATCTCACAGTTCGTGAGTTCAAGCCCTACATTGGGCTGATGGTGCAGAGCCTGCTTGGGATTCTCTGTCTCTCTCTCTCTTTGCCTCTCTCTCTCTCTCTCTCTTTCTCTCTCTCTCTCTCTCAAAAATAAATAAATAAACACACACACAAAAAAAAAGAAACGTAGAATTCAGAACACAGCCCAGACCTCCTAATCAGAAGCTACTCATGACCCAGGTTATTTGGCCCAAGTTATTTGAAGCATAACAACATTCTCTATGACCCTGTGACCACAAAAGAGTCAAACCATGATTTTACTACATGGAATTCACATTATTTAACAAATTATGAGATGAAATAACACCTTATTTAGTTCTCTCTCTCTCTCTTGCTCTCTCTCTTTTCTTTTTTTTAACACAAGCTGGGGTTACAGCCTATATTTATCTTCAAATAAAATGTTGAGGGGCACCTGGGTGGCTCAGTTGATTAAGCATCCAACTCTTGATCTCAGCTTAGGTCTTGATCTCAGGATCGTGAGTTCAATCTCCATGTTGGGCTCCACGCTGGTGGAGCCTACTAATTAACTAACTAACTAAATAAATAAATGAATAAATAAAATGTTGAACCAAATAATAGCTTTGAAATTAGAAACAGTATCATTGTTTAGACCTATAGATGTTTTAACTCTTACTGGATATCATTTTTCCAAAATTTTATTTTTCTGACTGAATTAACTTTTAGAAACTCTAAAATGGGGGTGCCTGGGTGGCTCAGTCAGTTGAGTGTCTAACTCTTGATTTCAACTCAGGTCATGATCTCATGGTTTGTGAGTTCAAGCCCCTCATCAGGGCCTGTGCTGACAACACGGAGCCTACTTGACATTCTCTCTCTCTCTCTCTCTCTCTCTCTGCGCCCCCCTTTTGCTCTCTCTATCTCTCAAAATAAATAAATAAATAATTTAAAAATATATTAAAAAATAAAAATAAAAAAAGAAACTCTAGAACATATTTTGGTGATCATTTTAAGTGCATTGCATAGAAGTTACCAGAATTCAAATGTTCTTGAAAGTCAACAATCATCCCAATAAAATTTTCATTTCCATTTTATATAAAATTATGTTGAATACATAATGTGTTTCTATTTTTATTTTAAAAATATATTTTGAATGTAGATGTGTGTTTGTAGGTGAGTATACTGTGTTCACCATGTGAAAAAGTCTTGTAAGATGTATGTTTTAAACTTGGCCCCCAAGGGACTCCTGGGTGGCTCTGTCAGTTAAGCATCCAACTTTAGTTCAGGTCACAATCTCACGGTTCGTAGGTTCAAGCCCTGTATCGGGCTCTGAGCTGACAGCTCAGAGCCTGGAGCCTGCTTCAGATTCTGTGTCTCCCTCTCTCTCTGCCCCTCCCCTGCTCACACTCTCTCTGTCCCTCAAAAATGAATAAACATAAAAATTTTTTAAATAGGTAAATAAACTTGACCCCCAAATCTTTGTTATTTTTCCCATTGATGGTGGGGTCCCCTTTCTCTTGAATCTGGGTGAGCTTATGGTTGTTTTGACCAATAGAGTATAGAAGAAGTGACACTATGTGGCTTCTGATGTTAACTCATAAATAGTCATGGATCTTCTGCCTGGTTGTCTTAGAATGCTCACTCTCCAGAAGTTCACTCTTTTTCTAAAAAAATTTTTATTTATTTTAAGTAGGCTCCATACCCAATGTGGGGCTCAAACTCACAACCCTGAGATCAAAAGTCACATGCTCCACTAACTTAAGCCAGCCAGGCACCTCCAGAAGTTTTCTCTTCTCAGAACCCCCTACCATGCTGTGAAAAGCCCAAACCACACACACACATAGCAAGGAGGTTGAATTTCGATGCACAGACTCCAGTCAGAACCCCAGCCAAGTCCAGCCTCCAGTCCCAGCACAATCAGCAGACCTGTGACTGAAGAAGTCACCAGATGATTCCAGTCCCTGCTAGTGAGTCACCAGCAGTTCTCTCAGCTGAGGCCCAGGAGCAGAGACAGCCACTCCACAGTCCTCTGTCTGAATTCCTGAATTCCACACAGAATCCACATGCATCATAAAACGTTTTATGCCACTAGGTTTGGGGTGGATAATTATATGCAGAATAAACAACTAAACAACAGATGACTAAATGCCAAAGTATAATAATGGGATTGAAATAGCTTTCTTCTTTATATTTTCAACTTCTCTGTGTATATATATATGTATGTATATATATATATATATATATATATATATATATATATATAGGCCAAACAACGTTTTATAAAGAATCTCAGGAATAATTACAGAAATACTCAGAGGCCTGCTCTCTCCAAGCTTGCCTTCAGCTCCTTATTCAAGGTCTCTATCCAAGAGAAATTCCAGAAAGAAAACTCCAAAGAGAAACTCTGAAACTCCAAACTAAGAATGGAAAAACGTGAAGATCAATCATTGGATTGCATAAATGACCTCGAAGTTGTTGTTTTTACCCACATTGAATTTACTTTCTCTTTTCTTAAAAACCCAAATGATAAAGTTTATTTCTTCCCAATTTTGAAGAATACCTAAGAGTTGTTGAGATGAGTGATTCCTACTGCTCAGATAGCAAGAAGAAAATTACAAACGTACGTTTGGCATAGTAAAGGCCACCAATTAATTATACAAACAAGTTGGAACAAGCTCAAATTATGTGAAGAATGTGTACAAGCCCGTAAACTGACTTTAATTACTACCCAAGCTATGCAAAGAGGGGAATTAGTGGATCAGGTTTGAAGCAAGAGCTTGGTAGATTTTTTATATTTAAAAATAACTTACACTTGGTAAGTCCTTAACAATTTAAAGATCACTTTCAGATAGGCCATCACGGTAAGCCTCCCAACAACCCCAGTATTAGGAGAGACATTTTAGAAACTTTTAGAAACTGGGAGTGGCCCGAGGTCATATAGCAAGTAAATGGCAGCAGTTATCAAACTCGAGTAATCTGACTCCAGGGAAGAAAACGCTTTTCATCAGATTTTCCTGTGAACACACTCTTCTTTCCACAGCATCTCCAGATGTAGGAATCCACCAACGGGGAAGGGAACATTTTCTGCTCCCCAGTGTGTGGGCTGAAATTAAAACCCCATGTATTGTAAGTCAATCAGGGTCCTGGTCAAAAGTATAAGAAAATGACTTTGGCTGACTTAAGAAACGAAATCTATTGAAAGACATTGGGCATCTCCTGGACAATTTGGGATCTATACTCATACTGGCACAGGGACCATAACACTGCAACTCACACCCCATCCCACTGACACTGGACATCGGACATGGTTGCCAGAGACACTGTTCCTGTACTCCTAAAGGCTGCCAGACAACATTCTGCTGGATTCCTTCTTCACACCATTATTTTCGTTTCAAAGTCTGGGGTGTGTGTCCTGATTGATTGGTGCGGTGCCTCTGCTCTGGCTGCAAGAGGCTCAAAAAGGGCACTTCTGGGATTTTCAGCTTCTAGAGTGAAAGCCTGACTCTGCCTCACAAGGATGCAGATTTGTCTGTAACAGGAAGTTCAGAGGATGGAAAGACAAAAGAAATCAGTGGCCTCTGCCCATGGTGAGGACCTCCTATTCCCTTTAGAAGGAAATTGGAGTTGGTGTGGATGTTGCACCCAAGTGAACCTGTTAACACTTTGTTTGTGCAAACAATGACTAGATAATAAATTAATGGCTATGTGATTTCATTTTCTTTCTTTTTTTTTAATTTAAAAGAAAAATTTTTAATGCTTAATTATTTTTGAGAGAGAAAGAGATAGAGTGCAAGCGGGGGAGGGGCAGAGAGAGAGGGAGACACAGAATCCGAAGAAGGCTCTGAGCTGTCAGCACAGAGCCCGACACAGGGCTGGAACCCACGAACCATGAGATCATGACCTGAGCTGAAGTCGGACACTTAACCGATGGAGCCACCCAGGCTCCCCTAAATTTTTTTTTTTTAATTTGAGAGAGAAAGGGAGATCGAGTGAATGAGCAGGGGAGAAGGGCAAAGGGAGAGAGAAAGAAAGAGAGAGAATTTTAAGCAGTCTCCATGCTCAGCACGGAGCTTGACACAGTCTTGATCCCATGACCCTGGGTTCATAACCTGAGCTGAAATCAAGAGTCGGATGCTCAACCAACTGAACCACCCAGGAGCCCCAATATGATTTTATTTTCAATGGACAAATAATAACATGTCAGTTTTAAAAATGTTTTAAGATGTTTACTTATTTATTTTGAGAAAGAGCATGCACAAGCAGAGGAGGAGCAGAGAGAGAAGGATAGAGAGAATCCCAAGCTGGCTCCAAACTGTCAGCACACAGCAGTCATGGAGCTTAATCCCGTGAGCCGTGAGATCATGACCTGAGCCGAAACCAAGAGTAAGCTGCTCAACCCTCTGAATCATCCACACACCCCTTAACATGTAATTTTAAAAAATTTTTTAAGTTTATTTATTTATTTTGAGACAGACAGAGACGGCGCAGGTGGGGGAGGGGCAGAGAGGGGCAGAGAGAGACAGAGAGAGACAGAGAGAGACAGAGAGAGAGAATCCCAAACAGGCTCCATGCTGCCAGCACAGAGCCTGATGTGGGAGTCAAACCCATCAAACCGCGACATCACAAGCTGAGCTGAAACCAAGAGTCCAATGCTCAACCAACTGAGCCATCCAAGCACCCCAACGTGTAATATTTTAAACATCATCCATCAGGCATCTTCAGGGGCAGGTTTACTATATAAAGGTAAAGAAGGATAAGCTTTGAGGCTCTCACAGGGGCCCTTTCCAAAGTCTTATATTTAATTCCGTTTTTGCAATTTTGTATGCTTAAAAAGAGACCTACAAATTGTATAAGCTTCTGGCCTGACAAAACCTGGATCCGCCTCCAAGAACTCTACTAGGTACTTTATGTACATTAGCTCTAATTTGCACAACTACACAAGGTAGGTAATAAGGTTAGACAATTTATCACCGTTTGTGATCACCTGCACACACACACACACACACACACACCCTCTTTTTTAAAGAGGTTCCTTTGTTTTTTTTTTAAAGAGGGAGGTTCCTTTGTTTGCCGAGGTTGTCCAGTTCAACTATATTTCCCAGCCTCCCTTGCAGTTATGTGACTCAACCAGCTTTTGCTGCATAACAAATAACCCTAAAACTTGGCGGCTTAAAATAATGTGGCACACATGGAGAGGCACCACTCAGATTCTTCTCCAAGTGAAGACTCACTGCTTGACAGGAAGAAGTAGAGTTACTTGGCAACTTTCAAACAGTCATTCTCATCTCAGGTTGGTACCGATCCAGTGACAGAGCAAGGTTGTGGTCCAGCCATTTCAATCCAGTTCGAGACTTGGCTAATGGACAATCTTTACTTTGGAACTCCTTGATGGAGATGTGTCAGGAACATCACGCTCTGATGGCCACCCCCAGCCAAACCCTGCTTCCTACCCTTTCCCTCTCACAGACATTTTGTATGTCAATTTCATCTCAGCATCTGCTTCCTAGAGAACCCAACTTTCAGCAACCATTTACTGAGTTCGTAATTCTGTGGGCCATCAGTTTGGGCCAGGGTCAGCTGGGAGGGCTCATTGCTGTTCCACATGGTCTCTTGTCCTCCAGCTGGGCTGGTTGGACTCACTCACTTGTTCACGTGGTGGCTGGAGAAGATTACAAGGGAGAAAATAGAACCCTTGAAGTCTAGGCTCTGAACGGCTTCAATAATACCAAAATCTACTAGCAAAAATAAGTCACGAGTCCAAGCCAGATTCAAGAGGAACAGAAATAAACTCTACCTCTTGATCAGAGGAACTGCAGAGTCATACGTTCATGCAGAATGATGAATTGTAGACAATTTGCAAACTGCCACGTTTGGTGTAGTCAAGTGATTAAGCTGTCACCAGTAAAATGTTAGCAGAAATGAAATGTGCAAGACTAGGTCTTCCGACACAGAGCTCTCCCTCCTCCACATTCTCTTCTCCTTTCCCTCCAACTGGAATCCATCCGATTTTATTACGCATGGCATGTGATATCAATGCAGAGCAAAGTATTAGGAAGAACCCGGGTTCTTGAATATCCTGCCCTGCTGAACAGGATCATTTACATCCTAGCTGTTAAGGGACAGAGATGGGGGCGGGGAGGGAGGTGCACAGACATACAGACAGATAGAGAGGCAACTTTTAGACCACTGCTTTGGAGTATCTTGTGAATACCCCAACTAATGCATATGAAAATTGATGTAGGCACTGAAATGTGGTGGAAAGTAAAAATGTTTAGGAGGACTTTCAGAGAGCCTTACTGTATGTTGTGTAACATAATCCCCTTATTCTTTCCTAAGTAACCTTCATTCAAGGTCTTCATTACTTTTCAATGCAGATTTTCACTCTCCCACCCCAATAAATGTCAACCTACTGACCTTAAGAAAGCCCAGGTCAATGAACAAGGACTATTTGCACTTTTACTCCGTTTTCAGTCAGGGACACTGAAGTTACATAGCAAATAGCTGCTAAAAACAGTATTCCAATATTGACTTATGAGATCTCAAACCCACTTCCCACCTGAACAGTTATTAGCTTTATTTTTCCCTTGTAAGTATAACAGAGGTTTTATTTTCTGTGTTGTCATCTTTAGAGTGGGTAGAGAAGCCTCTCATTCTGTCCAATGCCAGGTAGTGGTCCACAGGGATGCATTACAGAAATGTGACCAGGTCTCCAAGACTAATATTCTCTTTGGAGAAAGAGATGTAAGAGAACTCAGCCAAGCATCCTTTTGCCAAAATTACTCTTAGATAAAATTATGACTCACTTGGAATCTTTATTAATTAATTCAATGAGGGAACAGCCAGACTGATGCCATCTATGCAGTATGACAAAGGTGGTTCATGCTTCAGCCACAGATCAGAAAGGAATAAAAGCAGGTTTAAAAGTAGCAAAACACTTTAGCAGTCTCTCAGTCTTTTGCCAGGGTCTTCGCTTCTGCCCAAAACTGTAATACATTTAACAGTATTTGCATATCCCTTTGAGCAATATATTTATATGTGTGTGTGTGTGTGTGTGTGTGTGTGTGTGCATACATGCAAAGGATTATCTGGAAAATATAACATTTTATAACTGTACTACTAGCTCAAGATTTAGTATCTTATACTTTTCTGCAACTGAGCAGGAGGGAAAAAAAATCTAATGCCTGGCACTAAATTTTGCTTTCCGGTTCCCAATAACAGTTTTAAATCTCAGGGCTTAAACAGCAAGGGATTCAAAAAGAAATTTATATGCATAATTAACTACATAACTGATTACACTTGCCTGAATATCACTTGATTGGTTTAGTGTTTCTTGAGTGTAAGTTTCCAAGCAATAGTACATTTGGTGAATTGGAACAGGAATAAATAATGATAAGAAATTTACCAATGGCTAAATAAAAATAAGATTTTGCAAACATCTTCATATAATTCAAAACTATGTCCACAGAAGTAACTCTGTTGTGTATTTCACGTAAAACATTCCAAGTTACAATGCTGTTGGAATTTCGCACAGGCAAATACTGAAAGTTAGTGGCTCTTCACTAAAACTTGAAGCTGGGAGGAGCTTCACACAGCATCTAGTCCAGCTCGTTGTCGTATTAAAGATGAAGCAACTGACTCCCAGAGAGGATTATCAATGATTTCAAGATTATTATCTTTTTGCCCACCTTTATAAATCATCCCTCTATCCTTAGTGCGTGTATTTGAGCATTTTCCTAATTAAGTATTGATATAAAGAAGAAGTGAAATGAACACTAGATGCAAAAATGATCTCAGAATCATAAATAAAACTATCTCCCTATATCGTTAAAGAGTATTTAATACAACGTTCTTTCCACATACAGGGTTTTATCTCTGCCTGGCACGTAGTGGAGTCTCCGTATCATTTGAATCAGCAAATTCTTCCAGCCTAAAGACAAAAGCAAAGAAAAACAAATTCACCCAGCATCCACCTGCGGGTTCCTTGTGGAGAGCTCTTTCTTTCCACTCCACCTGGCCAGTGCTGCTGTTCTGCAAGTCTCCATCTGAACGTCACTCCCCAGGAAAGCCTTTGCCTCCCTCAATCTCCAGTCACAAAACTGGGGTATTTGTAGTTGTACTTATTCTTCACAGCCTCGATCAGAATTTCATCTTGAATTATACATGTAAATATACATTTCATGTGTCTTTTTCCCACAAAATAAAAAATTTCTTATCCTTTACCATTGTACCTCTAATCCCTGGCACTCACGTTGCTTCATAATAACGTCTCTGTAAACCTGTGCCCAATATGTGAATAAAAGAATGAGCGCATGAGCAAATGAACAAGCAAACAACCGTGTGGCAAAATCACATTTGGCTAGACAGACCTACAAAAGAATATACAATTTGTCTTTCCTTGAGTTGTTTAAAATGAGATAGGGAAGGAAGTAAAGAAACCAATCATGACGGACACCTGAAACTCAAGAGTTCCAGCTCAGAGGCAAATACAGGCAAAATTATAGCAAGGAAATAAAGTCGTGCCAAAGAAACATATTCAGGAAAATGGCTATGGCAGTACTTTTAAAAAAACATGGTAAACCTGCCATTTCCCACAATAAACAGGAGCAGTTGACCCTTCAAGCAGCCCCAACAGTACTGAAGTAGCAACAGCATCTTGCCCATGAACACATCTTGCACATCCGTTCCCTGAATGCACAAAGGGTAGTCAGTCTTATGCACGCTTTTCTTCATCCTTCCGTGTTGGCAACTGTTATGTAAGGATTGAGGAGGGGGCAAGGACCATCTTACCACAATTTTAAAATGAGATTCAAGAGTCTTAAGGCAAAATGTTCTTGAAAATCCTTCATAGCGACTCAACCTTCTCATTGAACAACCAGCCAAAACGAACTCAAATTCATGGCTGTCTCTATCAAAATAAGTGAGGCAAGAAATTAGAACTAGCTGTTCAAAATGAAGTCAAAAGCTTCAAAAGCAAAAAGGAGGGATGTCTGGGTGGCTCAGTTGGTTGAACATCTGACTTCAGCTCAGGTCATGATCTCACGGCTCGGTTCGTGAGTTCGAGTCCTGCATCAGCTCACTGCTGTCAGTGCCAAAGCTATCCCACTCCCTCTCTGCTCCTCCCCCGCTCTTCCTCTCTTTCTCTCTCTCTCAAAAATGAACATTTTTTTAAAAAGCAAAAAGGATAGGGGCGCCTGGGTGGCTTGGTCGGTTAAGCGTCCGACTTCAGCTCAGGTCATGATCTCAGGGTCCATGAGTTCGAGCTCCGCGTCGGGCTCTGTGATGACAGCTCAGAGCCTGGAGCCTGTTTCAGATTCTGTGTCTCCCTCTCTCTCTGCCCCTCCCCTGTTCATGCTCTGTCTCTCTGTCTCAAAAATAAATAAACGTTAAAAAAAATTAAAAAAGAACTAATGAAAAAAAATAAAATCTTTAAAAAAAAAAAGCAAAAAGATGTAAACCCAAAATTAAAGGCTGTGACATTAAACAAAGAAAGCAAAAGTGGGCTATACTTTCATGAATTATAAGAAGAAACTAAAGGAAGTGGCATACAATGGTTTATGTACACTGTTTAACATGCATCTTGCAACTGGAAGAATCACGTTCTAAGGAAGAAACATGTACCAAATGAAGCTTTTAGCATCAAAGCCCAAAGCAGATTCATTATAGCAAGGTTTCTGGACACAAGGATCAAAGACAGAATCCCCAAAGAAGTAAGGTTTAGGGGACTCCTTATATGAATAAAATGAGTATATCACAAGAGACATAAAATAAAAAAGATGAATATGGTAGTGATAATCTTCTGAGGAATGTGATATAGTGGAAAAAGTTTGGCAGTCAATGCTCAAGGTACTTAGTGTAGTGAAATTAAGAGGGAAGAGGAAAAACCAAAATGAAACAGCTGGCAAGGAGGCAAAATGAAACCGAATGTACATGAGTAGTCACTATAGCTATATTTGGGTCTACATGATACCTCTGGGCTTCTGGCTTAAGTTTTATGAAAACCCCGTGGGTAAAAATCTTGATTCAGAAACATGACATTCCTTCATGGCTGAAAGTTGATTTGTGCGTGTGTTTTCCAATGCTTTGTAAGCCATCGAGCATTTACTGACCTAGGATAGATAGCCAAAAAGATAATCTTCTAAAAAGGTAATTTATTGGGGAGCCGTCCATTAAGCATCGAACTCTTGATTTCAGCTCAGGTCATGATCTCACTGTTTGTGGGTTCAAGCCTTGCGTTGAGATTCTCTCTCCCTCTCTCTCTGCCCCCTCCAACCTCACTCATGCATACACTTGCACGCATGTGCACTCTCTCTAAAAAAAATAATAAATAAACATTTTTTAAAAGTAATTTACCTTTCTTGAGATTCAAATTTAGAAGTCCCCACTCCTAATACTTTGATTCAGAAAAAATAACAGTATCTAACAATAAACCAATAGTTTAGTTAGAAGAAATTGTTTCAGAATTTTAAATGCTTAGAGTGGAACAATAGTGGTTTAGACCAGTGCTCCTCAAACTATCTGTGATAAGGATTTCTCTAATCTGTTGCAGATTGATACTTTTGTAAAATACAAAAAAAAATTACAAAAATAAAATGAGAAACAAAGACATACTACCCATAAGAGAAACATCAGACAAATCTCAATTAAGGGACATTCTGTAAATAACTGGCCTGTTCTCCTCAAAACTATCAAGGCCATCAAAAATAAGAAAAGTCTGAAAAACTGTCACAGCCAATAAGAGCCTGAAGAGGCATGACAACTAAATGTAATGTGGCATCCTGGATGGGATTCTGGAACACAAGAAGGACCAACAAAACAGAAAAGTTCAGACTAAGGAAATCTGAATAAAATATGGAGTTTATTAACAATGATATATCAATATTGGTTCATTAATTGTAACACATGTACCACACTAAAGTTATGATGTTAATAATAGGTAAACTGAGATGGAAATGCTCTGTACTACTTCATAGTTTTTCTGTAAATCTAAAACTGTTCTAAAATTAAAAATACACTTAAATTTTTAAAAATCCAGAGACATGCAAAGTACAAGCTCCCCAATTTTTAAGTTATTACATTCAACAGACATAAATGTTGTTGAATCTCTAAGTGCTGTAAAAAGTTTCTAAGTTCTTACTCTCAACTTCTGGACTTATTTCATTATAGGCTGATAATGAACAGTTCATGGACTGGCACTAGCCTAATATGGACCACACTTTGAGCAGCACTGGTCTAGACCAGTGCTTCCCAAATACCATGGTGGAATTTTCACGGGGTATACAGCTAATGAGAAAAACTAGGATAGTGAATTAATTTTTCCACAATGCTAATATAATTTGAGGTAGAAGATCATCTCATACCCTGAGATTATCTCCTTTTCACATATTTAGAGTTCTACTGTTCCCACATATTTGTGCGTGTGTTTGTGTGCGTGTGTGCACGCGTGCACATGCATGCGAAACAATGGAGAGAGTAGGGGTTAGTTGTTTTTGTTTCGATCCCTTTGACTACAGATTATTGAAGAGTGGCCAAAACAATAAACATAGTTATCATTTTTCATAAAAGAAGCCTGCACTTAAAGGACTTCCAAGGTTGAGAAATCCAGGTGCTATGATCCCAACACAATTCCTTTCATCTTTGCACTGTGCTTTCCTCAGTGTGTTGTCTGTTCCTTTACACTGGTTTTCCTCGTGGTCCCAAGATGGCTGCCATAGTTCATCCATGAGAACAACATGTTCAAAAAAAAACAAAACAAAACAAAACAAAAGGCTGCCAGTGATGATTTACAGTGAAACTAAAGAAGCTTAAGCTTTAGAACCCTTCACTTCCACAGGCTCTTTCAAAGGCTGGAAAACACCCTTGGAATGCCATCACATGGTAATATATTTTTGTAAGCTATAAAAAAGCAAAACAATGTTATGAACTTTTTCTTAAAGAGGGCCCCCCAAATTGTATAAATTTCAAGACCTATAAGCTGGATCCTACCCTAAAGAGCATTTTTTCCTTCCTGTATCTCTCTTTTTAAGAGTAAAAAAAATCTTGGGGTGCCTGAGTGGCTCAGTAGCTTGAGCATCCCACTCTTGAGTTTGGCTCAGGTCATGGTCCTAAGGTCCTGAGATCAAGCCCCTCCTCCAGCTCTGCGCTGCCTGTGGAGCCTGCTTAGGATTCTCTCTCTCTCCCTCTGCCCCTCTCCCCTGCTTGCACTCTCTCTCTCTCTCTCTCAAAAAAAAAAAAAAAAATCTTTCCCAGAACTTGTGTGTTATATCTCATTGGCTAAGACTAAGCCAAGTCTCACTCATAGACAAATCATTGACAAAGGTTGGGGTTACATAATCAGCCTATACTAATCAAGATTCACTTCTTCCTTCAGGGGAGGAGCCCAATTTAACTTGAAGCTGCTGGCTATGAGATACCTGAACAAAATTGGGATCCTGAAAACAAGGAGGAGAAGCATGAGTAACTTTTGTGGTTTTCCCAGTCAGAGCTCTTTTACATGCAACTTTCTCCACCTGAGAAATCATGTCTTACATCTGTGAGGCTCCTTACTCCTTCTATAGCTCCCAGAAACCTGGGGATTTCTCTGGCAATCTCTGCAAGGCCCTTGTCACCCCTCGAGGATATTCTGGATATTCTGTCAGATAGTGTGTGAGATAGGTACCCATACCTCTTTCTCTTTTTTCACATCTACGTCTTGGGAAACATGCGGTCAGTCTTGGCTCCATTAAACTTTTGTTCACAACTAGTCAGCTCCACCATCATCCTTTAGATTTCTGGAACAGAGTTTGTCTCACTAGCCTTGGGTTGAGAGGCATCCACCCACTAGCTCCGCTCTTTGGTAGCCGTTGGGGAATGCTCATCATAACTCTTTCTCAACCTGTCTATACTCTGTGTGGGTGAAGTGTTGAAGAGCCATTTAACCCTGTGCTAGGCTCCACTATTTCAGTATAAATTAATCAAACTAAATAAAATTAAAAATTCTGTCACACTAGCCATATGTCATGTTCTCAATAGCGACATGTGACTAGTGGCCACCACAGTGGAAAGCACAGACAGAACATTTTCATCATTATAGAAGGTTCTATTGGCTCTTGAACACAAACTTTAAAGTGTCTGCATGGTGGTCTCAGAATTTTTGGTATCTGAAACTTATCATACCTTAAAGCCTCAACAAAACCTAACAAACTTCCACATACACTTAAAATGTGAGACATGTTAATTAATTAAATATAGCTTTGTCATGAATCTTGTTTCATGCATAATAATCATTGTATTCTTAAAATTGTAAATACGTTACAAGGACTACTTCTATCAGTTTATTTCAGCAATCACACACATGCACGCACACACACACCCTACTTTTCCATTTCTCTGGAGAGCTCTGACTAATACAAGCTCCCTTGGTGACCTCTGGGAAGGTAGACCCCATGCCCTGCTGTACAGCATTTGTCCAGGTCTGGAAGTGACAGGATGAACCAGGACTCCCAGGCACAAGGCGGGGTTGGTCTGGAGGCAGGATAGCAGCACGGAGAGTGACTCAACTTTCAGTGAGAGGCTAGTCAGACCCAAGAAGCAGAACCAAGTGGGCCACAATGAAGTTGGGTGGCTTTGGCTGTGGCTAAGGTAAAATAAGGGTTACCTTATAACTGAGGGTTCCGATGTGACATCTAAGGAAATCTCAGGAGGAGCAAAACATATGTCTGATAATGACATATCTAGACTAACTAACTTCAGGTGTTAAGTCAAGTAGCCAGATTGTCAATGTTGAGAAAAAAATAGCAGGATTTGTTTTAGAAGACTGAATTATATACAATTGGCTCACCTGCTAAAGCCTTAAATGTTCACTAACTCTCGATTCTTCAGACCTTTAGGAGATAAATCAACGATGTATTATTTGGCATATTGTAACTCATATTCAAAAGCTGCAACAGGGGCACCTGGGTGGCTCAGTCAGTTAAGCATCCGGCTTCGCTTCAGGTCATGATCTCGTGGTTCACAAGTTCAAGCCCCTCGTCAGGCTCTGTGATGACAGCTCAGAGCCTGGAGCCTGCTTCAGGTTCTGTGTCTCCCTCTGTCTCTGCTCCTCCCCCGCTCGCACTCTCTCTCACTCAAAAATACATAAACTTTTTTTAAATTAAAAAAGCTGCAACAGTGAAACCATCACTTTCAGATTCTACCCTGACCAAAGAATGAACAAAGAATCCATTTACCCTCTCTCTTAATCCAATACATTCAAATTTCATTTTTTTTGCATGTGAAATGCTACAGTGTTAGCATCTGAGGCAGTCCTAAAAATAGTTTTCTATTTCTACATGACAGACCACTCCAAAACCTAAAGGCGCAAAACAACAATAATCAGCTGGGGCTGGCCCTGGGACACCTGGGTTCTCCACATGGCCAGTTTAAGAAGGAGCATTTCAAAGGGATAGAAGTGGAAACTAAAAGGCTTCGTTAGGCCTAGGATCACACTCTTCTGTCTAAACCAAGTCATAGGCCACCCCAGACTTAGTATGGTAGGCAGAATTTCAAGATGCCTCCTATGATCTCTGCCTCTGGGATTGCTCCCGTGGTGATGTTACGTGGAAACATAACACCATTTGTTACACGGCAAAGGGATTTGATTAAGCTTACTAATCAATTGACCTGAAGATAGAGCTATTATCCAGGTGGGCCTGACCTAATCACATAATCCCTTTAAAAGCAGAGACTTTTCTCTGGCTGACAGCAGCAGGGCCTGTCAGAGAGATCAGAAGTGTGAGTGCAGTTCCGTGAAGGGGAGGTTCTCCATTGCTGAGGTGGTGGAGACACATTACAAGGACCTGAGGGTGGCATCTAGGAGCTAAGAGTGGTCCCTAGACAATAGCTGGTAAGACAGGGGGATGTCAGTCCCGCAACCAGAATGAAATAAATTCTGCCAACATCCCACGGGAGATGGGAAATGGATCTTTCTCTGGTCAAACCAGAGAGGATACAGCTGGCCCCACCTTGATTTCAGCCCTGCGAGACTCAGAGCAGAGGCCCCAGCTGAAATGCTCAGGACTATTGACACAAGGAAACTGGGAGATAATAAATGTGTGTTGTTTTAAGCTGCAGTTTGTAGTAATTTGTTACACAGCAAGAGAAAACTAATACAGAGGGGACAGAGGTTAGAACAGAGCTCGCCTCCTGGGGAGAGCAGGGGCAAAGATTATCGCAAATGGCTGTGGGATGGAGATGCTGTTGTTTGAGAGCAGGGGGTCCACGTCAATCCAGATAATAGCTAGGATTATCTGAAATAAAAACCAACACCCACTGCTATTCTCGGCCACCTATGGTTGTGAGTTTGGGTTTTCTAATTGAGTAGAAATAGAGAAGAAACCAATGTGACCAAGAGCTAAAGTTATCCATTGTCATGCTGGCTTGACAAAAATTGCGTACAACAGAAATCCTCTCACACATATGAAATGATCACCATACATTTTGAATATTATTTTTTATTAGCGAGCAATCCTTAAAAATTTTTCACCTGAAATGTTCAGTCAACAAGCGTGCCAAACACTGGTAAGGGGCCCAAGGAGGCGTAAAGTGTAAGAAAGACTGCCTTATGCATGTCTATAAAATAATCACAGAGAAAATGGTCTCATGTAGCATTATGAATTGTAAGATTTTAAATATCAACTCACTGCTGAGGGTCCTTAAAGCCAGAGGCTTTGCCGTACCAATAACTAATATATCTCACAAGAGCTTAATACTCATTCACAGCGAGGTTATGCATTCATTAAAGGCAATTAGAGACACAAGTCATCGCCATTATATTTATTCTCCTAGAGATCTCAAATGGCATTCATGTGCCAAAATCTAAAAACGTACCCTGCCACTAAATGCATAAGGTCAATAGATAATTCATAGAAATTAGAATAAAAAATCTCTATCCCTAAAATTCACAGAAAATTGGCTTTGGGGTTGGGCATAATGATCAGAATAATGATTGACATGCATTGAGTGGTTACTGAGTTCTACGAGCCACGCTAAGCACGTAATTTCGCTCTAACCTCATTACAGGCACACCTTGTTCTCTTGTGCTTCGCTGTTTCGCACTCCACAGATACTGCATTTTGGAAGATTTGTTGCAACTCTGCACCGAGTAAGTTATCAGCGTCATTTTTCCAAATGCATGTGCTCACTTTGTGTCTCCGTTCAACTCTTTGGTAATTCGCATAGTATTTCAAACTTTTTCACTCTTATATTTGTTATGGTGATCTGCAACCAGTGTTTCCGACTCACTGAAAGCTCAGATAATGATTAGCGTTTTCTTTCTTTAGCAATGAAGTATTTTTTAATTTAGCTATATACGTTGTCTTTCTTGACATCCCGTTGCACACTTAATAGACTACAGTATAATGTAAACAGTTTTTATATGCGCTGGGAAACCAAAACATTCATTTGAGTCTCTTTATTGCTACATTTACTTTATCTGTGGTGGTCTGGAACTGAACCTGCAACATCTCCCAGGAACGTCTGTACTACTGTCTTAGTTTTAGTCCATTCTGGCCCTTTTAACAGAAATACCATAGACTGGGTAGCTTATAAACAACAGAAATTTTGTTCTCACAGTTGTGGAGGCTACAAGTCTGAGATGAGAGTGCTATGCACAAGGTCAAGTTCTGGTGACCCCCCTCGTGGGTTGCAGACTGCTGACTTCTAGTTGTACCCTCACATGGCAGAGAGCAGAGACAGAAAGCAAGCTCTCCCATGACTCTTCTGAGGGCACTAATCCTCTGTTAGATGACCTCATCTAGCAACCTCCTACAGGCCTCATTTCCTAATACCACCACATTACGGGGTAGGGTTTCAACATAGGAATTTGACGGGGATGAAAACATTCAGTCCACAACAACTACCCTGAACTATAGGAATCATTGTTCCCAGTTAACTGATGAGAAATATGAGCAAAAGACATTGAGTAACTTGCCCTGGGCCCGTGATGGTGCTGTAGTTCCAATCTGAGTATGTGCAGGAAAGATTCCATGGTCTGTTGGAAACAAAGGGCCTCCAGAAAGGGCTGGAAGTGATACCTCCATTGGAAGTAAAAAGATAAACTCAGAGAAGGGAGAAAATAGGCAAATCAGCAAGAATTCTGCAATTGTGATTCATAGACATCTGGGGTAGAGATCATTTACCTGATCATGAAAGAAAAGGACAGCTCCTGGAACGTCAGCAAGTGCGTCAGAGGTCACAGTGAGATTAGTGAAATGACTTTTCAGGCATCAAAAACTAACAGGCAGATTTTCACATCTAAACTTGAACAGCAAGCAGAACAGAGAAAAAAAGAGGGCTGAGTTTATAGTTTATTTCAATTAAATATATTGCTCTTAAATTCTGTCATAAAGATTGCATTTCAGATTTCAGTTCTCTTGAATTCAGAGAGGAGGGGTTATACCAACTCAGTCATAGACATAAGATTGTTTAAATGAAACAATTGGGGCAAATTTGTACTGATAGGGGAAAATACAAGAATTTCTTCCCATCTGTAATTCCTAGGGATGCTGACACCAAACCTTGCTATGGCTGATGCAAGAACATACTCTCAGAAGACTGATGGAAAGTTCCAAATGTAGCACAAGGGATGGCCACCTTTTTTTAAGTGTTTTTTTTTTTAATGTTTATTTATTTATTTTAGAGAGAGAGATCACGTACACCTGTACATGAGAGGGGGCAGGGCAGAGAAAGAGGGAGAAAGAGTCCCAAGCAGGCTCCACGTGGAGCCTGATGCAGGGCTCAGTCTCATGACTGTGGGATCATGACCTGAGCTGAAACCAAGAGTCACACACTTAATGGACTGAGTCACCCGGGAGCTCCAGATGGCCACTTTTATTAGCAAAGATGAAAAAGAGAATTTAAAACAGAGTTCTATTGAACTTTTATCACCTGGGGTAAGTTCAGTTATGTCAGCTGACCTAGACAGAGCTCACCATAAACTCAACAGTTACCTTAAATTGGCTACATTTGTTTATATAAATATTTAATGGATGAGATCACAAAATACTTTGCTGATATATTCTACTACCTACCACAAGCTTCTGAAATTAATCATTTAGTAAATCCCACAGAACTAATAAGTGTTTCTGTTCATTCAGTTCTCTAGAAGAGTTTGCACTGAATGTTTGTTAGAGGTTGTCCTCAATATTATCTGAACCTGTTGTTTTCTTTTTGAGAATTTCATTTAAAATAAAAAAATCCATATGTTTCAAGGAATCCTCATGGGTTTTTTTGTTTGTTTGTTGTTGCTGTTTTTAGTTAACTTTGGTAAATTCATTTTTTGTAGACATTTGTTTTTATTTGTTTTAAAATTTGTCATGAAGTGTTTTTCCTGAATTTCCTTCTAATCACTATATTTCCTTGGGTTGTATCCCATTTATTATTCCCAATATGGTATTTTGTGTACTCTCTTGCCCTTTTAAAGTTTATTTATTTATTTTGAGAGAGAGTGAGGAAAGGGCAGAGAGAGAGGGAGAGAGAGAATCCCACAGAGCCTGATGCAGTGCTTGAACTCATGAACCATGAGATCATGACCTGAGCCGAAACCAAGAGTCAGATATTTAACTGACTGAGCCACCCAGGTGCCCCTTTCTCTTTTTTAAACTAATTTTCCAGAGGCATATTAATTTTATTAGTTATGTCAAAATTTTGCACTTCTTAATCCTTTTTAAACTTTGCTTTCTATTTCGTTAATTTCTACTCTATTCCTGATTACTTCCATACCTCTACTATTACTGGGTTTATTCTATCATTACTTTTATAACTTTTCAAATAGCTTCTTAATTTATTAGTTTTTGGTCTTTTGGCTTTTTTAAATTATCAATTTAAAACTATAAAATTTCCCTCTATTCATTGCTGTACCCGAGTCTCCAAAATTGTTATATGTAGCATTTGTTTTTATTTTTCACGTCTACATTTTTTTCAGTTTCCCATTATGATTTCCTCTTTGACCTGTGAATTATTTAGAAGTACATTTAAAATTTGCTAGCATATAGGATTTTCAGGGTCATATTTTTACAAAGTGATCTGAATTTTAATTGCATTGTGGTCAAAAATTGTGGTTCCAATTCTCTAAGATGTATTACTACTTGAATTGTGGACTATTAAGTAGTCAAATTTCATAAGGTTCTGTGTGGCATGAAAAGAATGTGCATTCTCCAACTGTTTTATGGGGTTTTATATATGTCCATTAGATTGAGCTTGTTAATTGTCTTATTCAAAACTTATCTTTACAGATATTTTCATCTACTGTGTCTATTTATTACTGGGTAAGTGAGCTAAAATCTCCCGCTATAATAGGGGATTTATCTATTTCTTTTTGTAGTTCTATTAATTTTTGACTTATATATTGCAAAGCTGTGTTATTAAGTGCATATAAATTTAGAATTGATATAAACATCCTTCTGGTTAATTTATGCATGTGTGTAATATATATTATATACATACATACATACATACATATGAATGCATATACATAGTCACACACATATATATACTTGTGGTAGCCAGCTTCCAAGATAACCCTTATGATCCCTCCCTTCTGATATTCACACCCTGTGTAGTCTCTTCCCACACTATACCAGGATTTATCTACATGACCAACCAAATATAGGAGAAGTGATAGTAGATCATTTCTGAAATTAAATTGTGAAAGAATGTGGTTTCCATTTTGGATGCTCTCTTGTTCTCGCTCTCTTTCTTTCTCTTTTTCTCACATCTCATTCTCTGTGGGGAGCATTCTGCCATGTGCTAGCAGCCTTATGGAGAGACTCATGTGGGAGGAAACTGAAGCCTCCAGTGAATAGTCAGCAAAGAACTGAGACCCGCCAGCAATCATGACAGTGAGTTTGGGATGGGATTCTCCAGCCCCACTCCAGCCTTGAGATGATTGCAACCTCATGGGACGCTCTGATCTAAAACCTCCCAGGTAAAGCATTCCTGGATTCCTAATGTCATCTTTAAACAGGGAAATACTACAATTCCAAAC
The DNA here is from genome assembly GCF_024362965.1 of Panthera pardus. Taxonomy (NCBI): domain Eukaryota; kingdom Metazoa; phylum Chordata; class Mammalia; order Carnivora; family Felidae; genus Panthera; species Panthera pardus. The sequence continues at coordinate 94,931,047 of NW_026526810.1, read as the reverse complement.
AAGCATCATGAAAAATACTTGCCAACCCCTTTCAAATTTGAACAGAAATGATGGTGAACACTGACAGCCTTGCACCTCAGGCAACATATATGTACTTCTGAGAATAACTGATAGTTTCAAAGAGTCTTTAATTAAAGCACCAAGATGGAGGGATATGAGGAACCCATGGGAGAAGCAGTAAGTGCCCTTAGGGAGACACCAATTCTGCACTGAAAAGCTATCCCTGAGGAGGGATGGCTGAAGGAGAAACCCTGATAGCAATAATTTGTATTATCTATAATCTTGTCTGGTAGTTGAGAGAGAGTTTAAGAGATTTTCCAGAGGTGGTTTAAGGGACTTACTATATACCATACTACCCTCCTGAATGCCAAATATGAAGAGTATATGAATGCTTAGGAAAGAGGAAGTCATCATTATAGGAAGCTGAAGACTGCCCAACTTCACTGTTCACTTCATACCTCAACTAGCTTCTCCCTGTTGGTATCAGAAATAAACCATCCAGGGGCCCCTGGATGGCTCAGCTGGTTAACATCCGACTTCGGCTCAGGTCATGTTCTCACTGTGTGAGTTTGAGCCCCACATCGGGCTCTCTGTTGTCAGCATAGAGCCTGCTTCAGATACTCTGTCCCCTCTCACTGCCCCTCCTCTGCTCACTCTCTCTCAAAAATAAATAAACATTAAAAATATTTAAAAAAAAAAACCATTCAGGCTTTATGCATATATACTGTAGGAAGAAAGTAAAAAAGAATAAAAGAATGTAATCAACCTACAGATAAAGAATATAGAGGGGCGCCTGGGTGGCTCAGTTGGTTAAGCGGCCAACTTCAGCTCAGGTCACGATCTCGCAGTCCGTGAGTTCGAGCCCCGCGTCAGGCTCTGGGCTGATGGCTCAGAGCCTGGAGCCTGCTTCCAATTCTGTGTCTCCCTCTCTCTCTGCCCCTCCCCCGTTCATGCTCTGTCTCTCTCTGTCTCAAAAATAAATAAAACGTTAAAAAAAAATAAAAAAAAATAATATAGATGTAAGAGGAATTATCCAAGATAATAGGAACAGTTCAAAAAACAATAAAGGTAAAAGGCAAGTCAGACAGCCCTGAGGGGAGCAGAGCCCGGGGGAAAACACTGGAATAGATATAGAAAACCATGACTAAAAACACTACATGAGAAATGAAAATGGAAATAACACAATCAAAAACACAGTAAAGGACATAATTGACAGACTTTTTCAAAACCCCAGAAAGATATGGGAAGGGGCAATGATACAAAATATACTGGAAATGATAGACACTGAAGTCAAAGGAGATCTAACAGACACATAATTGATATTCCTGAAGAATAAAACCAAATGAGTTTTTAATTTTTTCCCCAAAAAGTGACAGGAGAAAATTATTCCAAAATAAACGTTTGAATCTTCGGACAAAAAGCCATAACATGACCTAGGATGCCCAAATCAAAATATATCCTAATGAAAGGAAAAGGACCAATCTCAACAGAGAAAAGCAAAAGTTATATACAAAGCAAAAAAGAAAAAGTTACACACAAGAGAGAAAAATATGGTGGGCCTCAGACACACCACAAAATCATCTACTTCAGAAGGCAGTAGAACAATGCCTAGGGGGTTCTGCAGCAAAATGTGACCTAGAAATTTGTATTCAGCACATTTGCTCTTCATACAAAGGCAAAAGATAGACACTCTCCAGCATGAGAGAACTGAAACAAAACAACACCTACATGCTCTTCTTCAGAAAGAAAAAAAAAAAATGTTGATGACAAAATTCAGTCATCCAAGAGAGGGCAGAATCAAAACAAAGCCTTCATAAATAAAGGGGCCCATGTAAAATGACTGGTAGTGAGTATAGACTCTGATGACAGACTATGTGGGCTTGAATCACATCTCTTTGTGACCTAGGATAAGTTATTTAAGTTCTCTGTACGTGAGTCTCCTCATTGTAAAATGGGAACAATAGTCTGATTTAAGTCCTAGGGTTTTCTAAGACTTCATTTGGCCCATGTATGTAATGTACTTAGAACAGTGCCGGGTGCAGAAAAAGAGCCATGAGCTCTTTTATGTATAAGCTAGTATTTCATTTTAGAAATAAGGCTAAACAACCATGAGGGCTGTTGCTACAAATCAGAATGTTGGGTGTCTTACAGAATTCCTGAGAAGGCTGCAATGTTAACAATGTTAACAGCTTCATAGCTAAGAACATCCAGAAGAATGCAAGTCTGGTCTGGTGACGACAGGCCCACTGCAGCAGCCAAGCACCAGAAGCTGTGGCTTATGACCCCAACACGCCTGGCCCTGGACACTGAAAGCCACCACTGGCACTGCTACCCCTGGTTCTCCTGGAACTTGATCTGACTGTGATAACCACCAGAGAGTGCATCTGATTGGTAAGCCTTGTGAAAATTAATAAAAGGAAACCCCAGTTAGAATGGATTTGGGAGGCCGGCGGGGGGCGCTCTCACTCTCAGCACTGGTCCATTACAAACCAAACACGAAGAGATGCACTTCTATGTGAGTGCTACTCTACTATCCCAGCGGGAGGAAGGAAAGTTTCTTCCTCACTCTGGCAACAGCCCCGCCAATGAGAGACAGTCACAGCTCAGCCAATGAGAAGCCACTATACTTAGAACTCTAGTTTACCCCAATAGATTTTTTGTTTGTACCAGCCTTCCCAACTACCCGCCTCTCCTGTATAAAAGAGCTTTTTTCTCTATTGTTGTATGGGCTTTCCCAGCTTGTTTATCTCCGGTTGCAATTCTCTGCTATTCTTGGATAAACCCATTTTTGCTAGTAAAATAAACTGTTTTATTTTCAAGGTTAAAAGTTTATTTTCAAAGTGGCATCAATAACATGTCCATACCTGAGGTGCAAGAGAAAATGGGAGGTATCTGTACTTTTAACTTTTTGAGGCAAGTGGGCTCTGTCTTCTACCCAGAGTCATGTGGAAGAGAATTCCCCAAGCAACCTGAAAGAATGATATGTCTCCTCTACAGTAAAATAAGAATAACACTTGGATTAAGAACACGCCAAAAAAAAAAAAAAAAGAGAGAGAGAAAGAGAAAGAAAGAAAGAAAGAACATTCAGGTGTGCCTGGGTGGCTCAGTCAATTGAGCATTGGACTCTCAATTTCTGCTCAGCTCATGATCTCAGGGTCATGGGATCAAGCCCTGCATTGGCTCCATGCTGAGTGTGGAGCCTCCTTGGGATTCTCTCTCTCTCTCTCTCTCTCTCTCTCTCTCTCTCTCTCTCTCTATTCCTCTGCCTGTCACCCATGCTCATGTGCTCTCTTTCACTCTAAAAAAAAAAAAAAAAAGCATGTGAAGGATATACAGAACACCTGGGAGCAAATGCTCTGCAACTGTGGCCAAGTTAATTAAGCTCTAGGAGCCTCAGTTTCATTTGTAAATGGAGATAATAATAGTACCACTCTCAGTGCTGTCGTGAAGATTAAATGATTTAATTCATTAAGTGAGTTAATTCAAGTGCTCAGTAAATGTTAGATATGAAAAGAATGAGTCTTCTTCTTTACATTCCACTCCTTCACTGCCCAATATCAACATACACCTTTTTTCCACATACTTGTAGTCCCCAAAGTGTTCTTACCTAACAAAATTAAAGTATCCTTGTGGAAGCAAAAATATATTCATTCCTTCTTTAAAGTCTCAGAGCCTAAACCATTGCCAGGTCCAGTTTTAAGTCCAGGATGTCTGGGAGATATCTATTTCTCTTTTGTTCTGTCACAGCCCTTATTAATAGCCTATAGCATGCAAACTAAAATTTAAAGTTAACTGCCTCCCATTTGCCCTATAAGTACCTGTAAGGGGAAAGTGGAGAAGAAAGGGAAATTGAAGTACATAAACATATCCATGACATAGCAGAGGAGAAAACACGTGTTCCTGAAATTGTTCTTACTTCTGCAATGTTGTATAAATACCATAGTTGGTATTTTTTATTTCTTTCTTGTGTTCCCTTGGCTTTCTACCAGCCAGCTATCTACCAGCATCTCAGCTGGCCTTTTTTTTTTTTTTTTTTTTTTTTTTTGGTGATGAAGTGAACCAGACCTTAATTTCTGCAGGATCCAAGCCTTTTACCGTCCAGTTTCTGTCGAGTTACTGTAGCGTTGCACTGACTGGTACCATGGGCAGTGGCAGTGGCAGCACAGGAGGAAGCCCGCTGGTTCCCCTGAGCCCCACGGGTAGCCCTTCTCCCCTTCACCGTGAGCCAGGTGTGCCGATTGGATTATCTGGAAGCAGATACTGAGGTAGAGCCTGGGGTGCAAGGTGTTTGTTTAGGGGATCAACACCCGTGATGTTAAGAGAGCAGAAGCAGAACTGAGCCCAAGAATCACACTGCAGCACAAACCTAATGCCAGCCTGGTGGGGAGCTCTGGAAAGAGCATTGCCACACAGCTCTGGCACCGGCTATTCCAGGAACGATGTGGCCACAGGCGAGCTGGCTCTCTGCTGATAGTTGGGAGGACCTGATAGTTGGAAGCTGTCTGCTAACTATACTGCTCCTAGCATGGTGGCAAGTTTTTCCTTCAGAGAAGGCTGGGGGCTCATGTCCTTGTTTTCCACAGCAATTCCATTTCTCTTCAGGAGGCGGGCACAATCATCCCATAAATGTTATAAACGGTCTTTTTTTTTTTGGTCTGTTTGCTCAGTGGCATGTGGAAACCTCACCTTCCAATCCATTAGAGCCATTGTTGTGTCTGTTGGTAGAAGCATTCCTCCCCGTGGGCATGAGGCAAATCACTGAGCTTTGAAGATAGGCAATGAGAATTTTCCAGTTGGGTCATTGCGTGTAATGGTCAAAGGTGCCTCCTCGATCCCTTTGTCATTTGGAGCATACAGCTCCAATATTGTAGTTTTAGGAAAACAGATGGACGTGCTTACGTTATAGATGTGTCCATCTGTGTTTAAGCCAAATTGTGGCAAACTGAATTGTGTTTTAAAAACATTCAGGGAGCTTATAATGTACAGGAAATTGTTCTGCAAAAAGAATATTATTTTTATTAATCACCCTCCCTCTAACTTCCCTTTTCCATTTCTCTCTACCTCCAGCAAAAAGAATACATTTTTTCAATTAACTTGTTTGATACTGAGTTTTAAAAATAATACACGCCTGCACTGTTAACCACAATGTAATATCCCATAACGTTTCCTGGAAATAGTGGTTTCTTACTCCTAATGAGATAACTAGGGCTTATGAAATTATCCCAGCAGGAGGTAATAGAAATGTGAATGTTAAAACCTTTCCATTAACGAATGAGAAAAATTAAATAAAAGTTCCCATCAAAGGGCCCAAGCACTTAATCTCATTAAGAGAAATTCACAGTAGCCTGAAGAGTTAAGTGGAGATATGTGCATGATGACAGTTGACTACCCTGGAAAATGGAGTGTTTTGGAGCTTCAGGAGTAAAATGAGTAAATGTCTTAGAATCATTATGATTTGACTTGAATTTTAATATACTGTGGTTATTAAACAGACTCTTTAAATTCCCCTTACCTTGGTAAATTCTGTTTTTGCGATGTTCTGTAGTGTTTGTACATTAATTCAACACTTCAGATCAAGGGCTTATAAAATACTGCCCTTCCCCCACGATGCTCACGATCTCATGGGCATACAGAAAAGTAAATAAAAAATTATGATGGTGCCCTAATAGAGGTATGCACAAGATTGCCTGAAGGCGAGCCACGGAGGGTAGTCAGGAAAAGGGGCGCATGGACTTATCACTCAAGCCAGACTGTGAGGCTGTGTAGGAATTACCAAGAACATGCTTCATTTGTTCCTTCAACTGTAAGAATGCTCCTTCAGCTCGCCCTGTGGGAAATAAGAGTTCAGCTGTCTTTCACCCCTACCTTGTTGCCTGCCACTCCCTCGAGAAGCTCCTACTGTAATTTTGGTTAGATCAACTTCCGTATTTACATCATAGTCACAACATAAAGGCCATTCGTAGTTGAGCCGTTTGGCATATCAAAACTTTTCCTTATTATCTCTCTCTCCTCATTTGCTTGATTTTCAGCCGAAAATTCTGTTTGAGTCTCTGAATCTCCCCTCCACATGTGATATATCAGGTTTCGGATTGATTGCCTTTTCATCTCTCCTGGAGTCTTATGATCTGTTCCCAATCCAAACCCATTGCCCTCCACTCCGGGGCCAGCACCACAGATTGCAGTGGGCCACAAATTGGGATTTCCCGTCATGCCCAGGCTGAGGGTTCCACGTTCTCTCTCCTGGGTTCCCTATGCCAGTTCCTTCTCTCTTCACTTACCCCCTCATGTTGCGAGGCACATCTCCTGTCATCTCAAAAACGTGTGTATAGGAAGTAAAATTGCTGAGACCTCTCACGCTTGAGAGAGGACTGGGGAGCAAAAGTTGGATTAGAGAGGAGCATGAGGACACTTTGGGGTGAGATGGATGTCTTCGTTATCTTGTTTGTAGTAATGGTTTCATAGTTGTACATATACAGGCAGAACTCATCAAATTGTGTGCTGTATATTTTATGTCAATTATATCTCAATCATGCTGCAAGAAAATAAAAAGCATATAAAATTCAAAAAACTTTAAACTTGTATTGTCAGCAAGTCTGTGACAAAACAGATGTCGTCCTGTTCCAGAGCGCAGGAGGGAATACTAATGTACAATCTCTGTGGGGAGGAATTTGACAATATCTAGCCAAACTGCAAATGTATTTAACCTTTGGCTCAGTAATTCCACTTCTAAGAATCTGTACCAAACATACACTGGCAGAAATGTGAAATGATGCCCACAAAACTCTTCATTGAAGCACTATTTTGAGCAGCAAAAGACTGGAATCAATCTAAATGTCCATCTGCAGAATATTGATAAATGATGGTACAGCTACATAATGAAGCACTACTCAGTAGTAGAGAAATCAAGAAAGTCTCAACATCTTGCCATGGAATGAACAGGATGTATTATGAAGTGAAGATATCAAGTTATGAAACACTGATGATATTGTTACTTTTTGGTCCTGGAAATTCTCTATATCTTGATCTGGGTGGTAGCTACACAGGGTGTATGAATATGCAAAACTTCATTGAGCTGTGTACATTTAAGACTAGTGCACACTGCCATCTGTATATTAAAATCTCAATTTAAAATTTACAAAAAATAGATGAGAGCAGATTGAGTAGAGTGGGAGAAAAGGAAATGGAAACAGCAAGATTTTTGGCCACGAAGAGGAAGCACTAGCTGGAACAGAATAGAATGTTGAATATAATTTCCTCCTTCCCTCTGTCCCTCCCTCCCTCCTTCCTTCCTTCTTTCCTTCCTTCCTTCCTCCCTCCTTTCCTTGCTCCCCTCCTTCCTTCCTCCCTCCCTTCCTTCCTATAATGGGAAAGACTCAAGCAAATGTAAAAGCTGATGGCTGATGAGCAAGACCAGTTGAAAAGTAAGACTGACTGTATATAAGAAAAAGAAAGTAGGGGCACCTGGGTGGCTCAGTCAGTTAAGTGTGGGACTCTTGATTTCGGCTCAGGTCATGATCTCACAGTTGTGAGATGGAGCCCCACCATTAGGCCTCATGCTGAGCATGGAGCCTGTTTGAGATTCTCTCTCTCCCTCTCTCCCTCTGCCCCTCTGGCCCTCTCCCCTGCTCGCACTTTCTCTCTCAAAAAGAAAAAAAAAAGTATAATTGATAGCATAAGGTCCTTGGAAAGTTGGGAGGGTGTGGGAATGGAAGTACAAGTGGAGGGATTGTCCTTTGATGGAGGAGAAACATATCCACCATCCCAACAGGGGAAAAGGAGTCTCGAATGAGGGCAGCTGTAGGAGGTGCAGGACTGGGCACACCAGGCACACTGTGCTCTGTAAAGGAGCTAGGCCGGTAGGACATGCAGTGGGAATGGAGAGAGGTGGTTATACAAACCAGAAAGTAAGAAGAGTTGGAAGTAGTATCACAAGAAGGTGGGAGAGTAAGAAGTGTGCTGACAGGAAATACGGTGGGATTATCAGATATTAGGGGCCTATTTGAGGTTCATGGTCCTATAGCTTTCTCCAGCAGGGCTCAGAGGAAGCAGAAAGCTGGATTCATCCACAGTTGGGGTTTTCCAGCTGAGTACAAGTAAGAGATAAGGGGGTTTAGATAACTGGCCAAGCGTGATACTAAAATGATGAATCATTCAGTCTAAGGTGGTTAAACAGGGAAGTAAAGAAATCAGAGGACTACTGATTAAAAATAAACAGAGGTGCTGAAAGGATTGGAGTTTCAGTTAGGTTGGAAGGTGGTTGCAGTGGGACTGGTTGAAAGCTGTGAGTCAGCGTTTCCCAGTGTGTGCTGAAGAGTTTTATCAGATAAATGGCTCAGGCACTAATAATGCATCATTAAGATTCTGAGATGTCTTACATCACAGAAACCTGTTTACCGTGTTTAACCAAGAACTCCCTGAACCCTTGAATTACTAAACCTTTCTCCGTGTAACATCTATTAACATTTTTCTAAGCCAGTGGCTCTTCCAAACATCCTTTAGCAAGGATGCTTTGTAGGTCCCATGCTGAAACTCTCACATTAATGGGATGAAGTGAATAATTCACACAGCATGTGATCATTGTTTTTATATCTGCCTTAATGTATTTCAATATGAAAAGATGATTTTCCTGTTATAAGTATGTATAAGAGTACAACATATTTCTAAAAGGTTGAGAGGACTGTGGCTCAGGAGGCGGTACTGTTGGGTTTATCTTATTCCACTGTGAAGGTAAATAAAAGACAACACTATTTGGGTGCCTGGGTGGTTCAGTTGGTTGAGTGACTGACTTTGGCTCAGGTTATGATCTCACGGTTTGTGGGTTCAAGCCCCACATCGGGCTCTGTGCTGAACGCTTGTTTGGAGCCTGGAGCCTTCTTCAGGCTTCTTCTTCTTCCTGGGTCTTCTCTCTCTGCCCCTCCCCTGCTTGTGCTCTGTCTCACTCTGTCTCTCAAAAATAAATAAATGTAAAAAAAAAAAAAAAGACAACACTATTGTGTTGGATAATTAGAGTCCAGATTTAACCACTAAGATCACTATCTTGGTCTGTGTTAATAGACCTAATTTTGACCGTTAAGCAGCCTTCTGTTAAAACGAATTACATCCCAGCTGCAGAAAAGATATTGAATAAGAAAGATCCTGATGTTAATGTGTATTTCTATTCTTTAAACCTCATAATAAGATTTCTACCATATATAGTAAGAAGAATAAAGAATATCCATTAAAATTTGATAAATAGAAAAGGTCTCCATTTTCCTTCACTTCATTTCTGCGACGTTTAGGAACATTAAAGAAGGAGGTATCTGATGTGAACTGAATTCACGTCTTTGCTCTCCATTCCTGAGGGAAGATTACTCTTGCCTACGTCACTGACATTAGCCTTGGCCAATGAAATGTGAGTGGAAGTGACAAACATTACTTAAAAGCAGCTTTAAGAGTCAGCGCATGGTTCAACAGGATCTATTTCCTTCTGCCACTAGGCCAGCAATGTTCCGGATACAGGCTGCTCTGCCAGCCTGTCTCCCTGAATAAAGGTGACACAGCAGAGCTTCTGCTGACCCTAAAGGACATGTGACATCAGCAAGAAGTACCAAGATTCAAGGGTCGTTCATGACCACAGTATAACCCAGTTCGTGCTGACTGATACAGAAATCACATTCCCCACACTCTGTTCATTTCCCCAAACTGGCAACTGTTAGTGAACAGAGAGAGAAGCCATCACCAGAAGCATAAACTCCCTCCACACAATGTCTACAAGTGTGGTGGCACATGGGCTTCATTCCTCATGTCAACTCTACTGGACTCCTAACAATGGCCTGAATCAATTCCATAGAGAAGGACTCTGAAGCCGTGTCCTTTCCCAGCAGAAAAAAGGTTATCACATTTATCAGTATGTTTTGTAGTGGAAAGAAGAATAATAAGCTGTCCATCCCTCACCTGTGAGTCACAGCCTATGTTCACCTTTATTTCTGTTTGTTTTTTTTTTTTTTTCTCATTTTGGGTGGGAAGCACTTTTTAATGCACTCAGATATAAATAGAAACTAGTTGACAAAAATATTTAGATCAATAAATAATTTCATTTCATTTACCGATGAAGGGAATAAAAAAATGTTCCTATCAGAGCTGGCCACAGAATTTCCCCTCAGCCAGAGAAGTGTCTTTGTGAGAAACATCTCAAATGGGGCTTTTAGTTATCAGGAGGGTCCTGTATAGGCCAAGTCTGGAGGGTTTGTGGAGAGAGGAAAATAGTTAAACTGTTTTGCTTCAGAAACGCACAGTAATTTTTGGAGTTATAACTGGATGAAACAGGAAGAAGCAAGGAGAGGTCCAAGAAGAACATCGGAAGGGATCCAGCAACATGGCAGGAGGCTGGGGGAAGAGGACCCCAGGAAGTTCCCCAGAGGATGGAATGGCTGAGGAACTTTTAAAACCAAGATGGTTAAGGAGTGCCTGGGTGGCTGAGTCGGTTAGACATCCTACTCTTGATTTCAGCTCAGATCATGATCTCATAGTCATGGGGTCATGGGATCAAGCCCTGCATTGGGCTCTGCACTGATGGTGCAGAGCCTGCTTGGGATTCTCTCTCCCCCTCTCAGCCCCTTCCCTGCTCACGTTCTCCTCACTCTCTCTTCTCTCTCACACACAAGCATTAAAAAAAACAAAACCTGAGATGATTAAATATTCAGTTGCGAGTGTTTTGCCTTTCCATTCTGTCAGGTAACACCCCTGGCCCTGACACACACACACTGTTATGGATTGAACTGTATCCCCTCCAAATTCACATGCTCAAGTCCTAACACCTCTGACCTCAGAATGTGACCTTATTTGGAAATAGGGTTGTAGCAACGAAGACAAGGTTACACTGGAAAAGGGTGGGCCCCTGTTCACATATGACTAGCGTCCTTCTAAAAAAGAAGAAATTTGGATACAGACCCACACACAGGGAAAACACTCTGTGTAGAGAGGAATTATATTGCCATAAACCAAGGAACTACCAGAAGCTAAGAGAGAGGCTGCAAATGAATCCTTCCCTCCTGCCTTCAGAGGAAGCATGGCCCTGCTGACCCCTTGACCTCAGACTTCTGGCTTCTAGACCTGTGGGACAGTAAGTTGCTTTTTAGTCCATTCTGTGTTACTTCGTTATAACAGCCCTAGGAAGCCACGTGCACAGGCATGCGTGTACACACACACACACACACACACACACACACACACACATATTCCATGGCCCAAATCCTCAGTGAAGTCTGAAGCACACACAGCCACAAAAACTGGCATAATGGGGCCTGAGGGTTTGTTAGGAGTCCAGTGAGCAGATACTATCTGCAGAAGGAACAGGGTGTGCAGGAGGCAGAACACAGAGCCCAAGAAAGCAGTGCAGAGACTAGTGGCAGAGGGAACACAGACTCCTTCTATACACCTCACCAGCTAGAATTCTCAGAGCTATTGGAAAGTATCTGGGCATAAGGGCTGGGCATTTGAGACAATTTTTACTAAATCACAAAGGACCAGAGGAGCTCAGCAAGCTGGGGAAGTTAGAAACATCTAGCGGCTGACATCTGGCTCACACGACTAATGATGTCAAGTAGGTGTCTCTGGTTCACCGTCAGTGAGTAGCATAAAAGTCACGAGCGATTGAAAGAAAAGTGGCTCATTGCACCATCCCTGAAAAAGAAAGCAGCCCCTGCCACAGTCCAGGCTGCCCTGTCCTTGGCCTAATGCTCATTATCTCCTGTGCAGCGATAACAAGTTTGCTGCTTTGTGGGCTTTAGAGGTAAGGGGGAGAGATGAGCTTGGTTTAATGCCTGCTGACTCATAAGACACAGGGGCCCTGCCCTGCCTCTGATGCAATGTGTGCACTTGATTTGGGGACGATTTCCGTTTCTTCCCTAGCAGGGAGAGGTTGCTAAGGAAGGCCAGCTAAACATCAGAGATGGAGACCTAAGAACCCTGTCTCTGCCACCAGGGAGGATGTGAAAGAAGAAGGAGCAGGTACATTCCCTGCTAGGTTTTAGCTCCCCTTCTAGCTCCTCTCCAGGCCAGCAAGCTGCTGAAAAGCATTAGAGCTGCTGCTGATTCCTATCAGACAGGAATTACACCAAGCACAGCCAGCCTTAACGAAAGGCTGCTCATCCTACGTTAGGCATTAATTGGATGCAAAGGTGAGTCAACAACTTTGCCTTCTGCTCCTCAGGCAGAGTGCAGTCCAGAAGGGACGGAAACAAGGAGATACAGGACAAGGTTAAATAAAACTCAGGCCAAACTGGGTGAACATGACATGGTGCAGGCATTCAGAAGAAAAACTCTCTTCACTGTGTCTTGGGAGATCAAGGAGGGCTCCACATAGAAGGTGGCCTCTGAAGGGTAGGAAGAATTTCCAGGGCAGAAAATCTGGAAATGATATTTCCAGCTGAGGGAATGGTAAGAGCAATGATAACCCAGTGCTTAGTCAGAGCCTGGAAGAAAGAATAGTTTGGAAACTAAAGATGAGGAGTTTTGTTTTATATTTTGCTCCTTTTTTTTTTTTTTTTTTGTTAATTCCATGCTCAGGAATTGCACTTTATTCTGTCCCCAGTGAGGAAAGTAATGCAGATTTTATAAGGTAATCTATGTTCTAGAAATGTGTCTGCAATTTACAGATGCAATCAATAATTAACGCCCCCATTGTATGCCCAGCATTCTGCCAGGCACCACGAGGCCAAAAGGAAAACTGAACTCCCTACTCTAAGAGGCTATAGTCAATTAAAGAGAGAATGCACAGACCCAGAATCAGAAAGAAAGCTGGGAGCAACACCACAGAAGCAAACTGACTGCAGGAACTCAGTGATGGAAAGCAGACCAGGAGAGGCTTAGTGATGTGGGGCTGAGCCACGAGCAAAGTTCAGGATTGAATTGCAGAGAGAAGGGAGAAGTACCTCCTGGGAGTGAGCAGGAGAAAGGTGGGACAAATGCAGCATGAAGAGAGGTGGGGTTAGAGTGGTAGGCCTTGGGTCCTGAGGATATCGGCCTGGGTCTGGAAACTAGAGAGTTGGAACAGGGGTCCTAGCGTCACCGGTATTGCAGGCAGTACCACCGTGATGCTGTATCCAGGCCATTTCTTTTCCCTGAACCAACATAGAGATCAAGGCTACCCATTTTATTCATCCTTTCCAATACAATACAATAGAGATCAAGAGGACCCATTTTATTCATCCTTTCCAATACAATGACACCTAGAGATGCAACCAGACAACTGCAGACTGTAACCTGATGCTAAAACACACTTTAGTTTCCTTTGGGAAACAGCCCAAGTTTATCAGCCTAGAAAATTCTCAAACATTCTTGAAGCCCATGTCCAGGAAGTGCTAGGTCAGTGCCTGGGCTCTAGGAGGGACCAGGGGAGACATGATGATCCAAAATCATGTCACAAAGTGAAAAGGCAGCATGCATCAGGGAAATCCTGCACATACGCCAGAAACTGAATTCTACCATTTTAGTAGCACTGACAAAAAATAATCTCCTACGTAGGAGGCAGTGTGGTATCTGGGAAAGTCCCAAGGTTGAATCCTGGCAGCACCACTCACCGTGTGACCTAATTGCTTTGAGCTTTAATTTTATCATCTGTAAAAAGAGGATAATAGCACCCGCCTCATGGTTCTGACATGAAGAAGAAATGAGATAACATAGGCAAAGCGCCTCGCACGATAAGTAAGCCCTGGGTAAAGGCTGGTTCCTCTTCTTCCCCTTTCATTCGTTCCGGATTCTAAAGCCAGATGAAGAGAGTCAGTGTGATTTGGGGAAACTATCGAAAGGAATATGATGCTAATGAGAGTTGAAGGTTCAGACCACATTAAAGGTCTTCAGGGCACTGGCAATGTCCAACTTCTGACATGACTGGAAGATTTGTATCTGTTCCAGATGTCACAGCTTGATCAATGCCGCCTCTACATCACCCTTAGCATCAAATGTTAAGACGGGATCTGTAACAGAATGCTGGAATGAGGCCAGCGCGGCGGCCCTGAAACCCTGTCTCCTGTGCCCAGCTCAGGCAGAACAGGAGCCAAGAAGAGGTGACTAAGGGTACTGAAGCTGTTTCTAAAGGCATAGCTCACATAGGAGGAACAGGGCAGAGAAGGCAAAAGAAAGGTTCCCTAAGATTCCAGGAAAGAAAGTCGTCTACATGGAGCACAGCTTGACTGCCAGAAAGCCAGGACAAGTTAATAATCCAACTTGACAGGCAGCCAAAAGACTTAGGATAGCTCATTTAAAGTGTGGGTGTTCGGCATCCCCAGAAGACAAAGATGCATAAACAATAGCAGGTAAAATATGAATCAAGCTACTTAGCAGGAGTCAGATTGAGAATCTGCTGATTGCCAAGTGTCTTAGATTCCTACAGGATACTTTCCCTCTGTCCCTTCTCTTCATTCCCACTGCCCTTGCGCTAATTCAGGCCCACATTACCTCCTGCCAGCTCAGGGACACCTTGATTCTCTAAATATACAGCACTCGTCAAGTTCCTTATTGCTCATCAAGGAAAATCTATCTAGATTTCCTAACCTGACATTCAAAGCCTCCATCATGTGACCTTCGCCTCAGAAAGCTAGCTCCCTTTCAGGGTCCTTGTGCTTCAGGCAAACCAAAACAGACACTCAAACCTCCATATTTTTTCGTTTTGCTGTCTTTGCTCGAGCCAGCGTTTCGGAGCAGTTCTCGCACACCCTCACATCCCCAGGGCTGCCATAACAAATTACCACACACTGGGTGGCTTATAACAATAGAAATTAATTTTCTCACGGTCCTGGAAGCCACAAGTCCAAAACCAAGGTTCTGGCAAGGTTGGTTCTTGCAGGAGGCGCTGAGAGAGAATCTGTTCCCTGCCTCGCTCGTAGTTTTCGATGCCTGCCCGTATCCTTGGCATTTCTCGGCTTAGAGCTGTCAATCTCTGCCCTCCAGCTTCATGTGGCCTTCTCTTTGTGTGTCTGAGCCTGGCATCTTCCTCTGTCCTTCTTTTATAAGGACACCTATCATTGGCTTTAGGCCCCACCCTCTGTTCAGGGTGACCTCATTTTGAGTTCCTTAACATAATTACATCTACAATAACTTTTTCAAATAAGGTCACATTCACAGGTTTGGGGAGGGCGTTTCTTTTGGAGGGGCCACAATTCAACGCCCTACACCCTTCAAGACTTTGTTTCTCCTACCTCCTCTGGAAGTATGCCCTGATGCCCATGCAGAGGAAGTGATCTTTCCCTCCCATAAACTGCCAGGACATTGAACTGAATTCTGCTTGGTGTTATTGTGTGTTTGTATGTAGGGCTCACCTTTGCGTGTGTTGCCTAACCTCCCCAGGCCTCAGTCCCCTCATCTTTGAAACTGAGATGATCATTACACCTACTTACAGCATTGTTTTGATAAAAAAGGGGTTTCAAGGAACTTGAAGAGTACCTGGGGTAAGTAAATCATCACTGAGTGCCGTTATTATCACTATTATTGTTGCTATCGTCTTCCTTACCATGTTGTAAGTTGCTTATAAAGACTGGCATCTCTGGGGCACCTGGGTGGTTCAGTCAGTTAAGCATCCAACTCTTGGTTTCAGCTCAGGTCATAATCTCACAGTTCGGGGGTTTGAGCCCCACATCGGGCTCTGTGGTGACAGCACGAAGCCTGCTTGAGATTCTGTCTCCTTCTCCCTCTTCTCCTCGCCTGCTCACTCTCTATCTCACTCTCTCTCTCAAAAATAAATAAATAAACATTAAAAAGAAAAAAGACTGAAATCTCTGCATCGTTTATGGTGTCTAAGGAGGGTCTTGCACAGAGTATTGGATGAGTGACCATGGTGTGGGGGGATGACAGATAAGTTGTCTTGAAATAAAATGCTCAACGCAGACACCTGTCTGGAAATGTTCCAAAGGGAGTGAGTCCCCTGCCCAATTCTCTGTCAGCAGTGGTATCGTCCCCAAAGACAGAGAGTCTCTTCTTGGTCACTGCTAAGACATTTCTGCCAACAGTTCCTGCCTCAGACTTACACGAAGCACAACTTGCAGAGACACCACTCAGTGGCCTTTCTGAGGAAGCACAGCATATCCAAAGGAGAATTCATTTTTACAAGGAACATCGTTTGCAGATTTGTCATCATGGTAATTATATTTTATTATTCCCATTATACCTCTTAGCATTAACTTCACTCTGAAATAGAAAGAAAAAAAGGGTGGAGGAGGGGCTGACTCCTGGTTTAAGGGAAGAGTGACTCAGTGGCCCTAGGGAGCCTTCTCTCAGGAATTGGGTAGGTGTGCTGACTCACCTCAGCCTCCAGCTTGCTCCCAAAGGTTGCTCCCCTCGAGGGCCTCTCAGGGGCTGTGGAAGCTTTCAGTGCAACTGCACCCACAGCATTCTGTCCCCCACATAATCCCAGGGGCTACCTTATAAAGTTGCCTCCTACAGTCTCTTGACGTATGGTTCTGACTTTTGTTTTAGAATCCTCTGAAGTTTTCCAGAAGATTTTCACTATTACAAATGAGGGCTAAAAGTCACCCCCACGTGGCTGCAGATAATATTCTAGCAACCCCACCACACTGACTGGGCACTGTACTCCGTGCTCTACTGATTATCTCTCATGTAATACTTACCATGACTTTAGGGTTAGCTCCATTTCACAGGGGGAGAAAGTGATGTTAACAGATGTCAAGTAACCTGCCTAGAGTCACAATCCTTGTGCGTGATTAGGCAAAGATTTGAACAAAGTTCTAACTCTCAAATTCTGGCTCTTAACACACTGTACTCCCTGCCTCCTAATATGCACCTGCTCAACAGGAAAGACAGATTTTCTCTCTCCACAACTGCAAAAATGAGGCCCACTTGACACGGAAGTGCTGAATGAAAATAACAGTCTCCCTGCATTTCCCAGGTTAGAAACATAGAGGCCGAGCGTGCACAGATGAGCAAACAGCCGCGATCTCGGAAGTTTACTTTTTTACCTAATAAATGTAAACGTGTTCCAAGTTTCCTGAGAATGCCTATCAGAATTAAGATTTTAAATGTTAATCCTCGGGGTGGGGAAGACGGTATTGGAAATTCACTCCCAACTTGACTCTAATTATGTAGAATACAAGTACAGGCACGTACAAAGTTTAGTTCGGTGAGAAGACTGAAGCCGAAATCCGTATATGTACTTTGCTGAGCAAATTCTGTAAACCCTGAGCTGTTGTGCATGGCAGGGGGCCGGCAGTTGTCCTCTGGGATTGGACTGCCCTGGATGAATTCAGTTTGACAAATGGTAAAGCAACTCTCTTCTGCCCAGACTCAGTGCTGATGGACTCCGTTCCATTTTCATGGAACTGCCAAAAGTGTGCCCATAAATAATCCTTCTTATTTACAATATGCTTTTAAAAATAACGTGTTCTTTATTGTAGAAACCCTCTAATGGTAGACGTCCATACAGAGAGAAAAGAATAAGGATTCATCAAAACGAGAAAAGGAACTTGTGAAATTTTAATTCTTGGCTTTAATTTTACATGAGATTGAGCCATTTTCCTGGGAAAATGACAATACAGCTGGTCTCTTTTACATTCGGTGCACAGTACCACCTGAGAAGAAATGCACTAGTGTCATTAAGGGGGAACAGTGGTGACGTTATCATTCAAGATTTTCAGGGGACTGAGATCGGTGAGCTGCGGCTGGGGTGACTAAGAAGGCTGTTTGTGACAATGCTTCATCACCTCCTTGATTAAGCCATCACACAGGCTTCTTCCCAAACGCTGGCATTGATGCTGCGTATCCAACGAGAAGGGGAAGGCTGGGTTATTGTGGGATCTTTTTATTTCAAATGATGACCGAAAGGATAAAAAGTCACTAAGTTTTGACCTCAAAATGACCTTCAAGCAATGCTCTGGTGCACTTTCATATTCTCGTGTATAACATCCCTGTTAGGAAACTTACAGCTCAATGTAGAGATTAATTGCAATGAACCTCCACAGCTCCTAAGACAAAAAGAAGGCTCCATCTAGAAAAATTGCCACAGATCAAAAATGTTCTCTCCTAACATGGCTTCAAGAAACCTAAAAACATTTATGAAAATCCTTGTTTTTCAGATTTTTCCTAGGTAGCAAAATTGCTTCTCACATATAACACCCATCAAGATAGCATGAATGTGGATAACTGAACAAGCACTTTCGGTTGGTTTAGCCACAGTTAGGTTGAATCTCCTTGTATAAATATGTGCAAATGCATTTGCGTTAATTGGTACAGTGACTAATCCTATATTTTGGAAGTATCCCTTGGTCTTCTGCCACAGAGAAATATCCACTTTTTATTTTAACTGCTAGGGGATGCATGGACCCCTTTGTTACCTGATTCCAAAAGTTGTTTGCTCCCCAACCAGAAGATATCTACAGAGAGAAAAGAATGCCCCCTAGTGAAACAATGTTTCCCAACATCCCTTCAGCCCTGAAATTCCATCTTCTTCCTGTCAGAGAATAAATAATCTGGCCCCAATAGGGGCGATTGCATTGTATTTTTTTTTTTAATTTTTTTTAACGTTTATTTATTTTTGAGACAGAGAGAGACAGAGCATGAATGGGGGAGGGGCAGAGAGAGAGAGGGAGACACAGAATCGGAAGCAGGCTCCAGGCTCTGAGCCATCAGCCCAGAGCCCCACGCGAGGCTCGAACCCACGGACCGCGAGATCATGACCTGAGCTGAAGTCGGACACTTAACCGACTGAGCCACCCAGGCGCCCCTGCATTGTATTTTTTTATGTTTATTTATTTATTTTGAGAGAGAGAGAGAGGATGAGCGGAGAAGGGGCAGAGAGAGATGGAGACAGAGAATCCCAAAGCAGGATCCATCCAACCTGTCAGCACAGAGCACTGCACAGGGCGCCAACTCACAAACTGTGAGATCATTACCTGAGCTGAAACCAAGAGTCAGATGATTTTACCCACCGAGTCACCCAGGCACCCAAAAGGGCGATTGCATTTTAGAGGCCCAGTGCTCTTGATTGTTTGACAGATGAGATGAATTTATTGGCTCCAAAATGTTTTTAAATTCCAAAACTAAATTAGTAAATCTGATTAAATGTCTGCAAAATGGGACATATCAACTGGTCATAAGCAATTCAACTCTTAGAGATTTATAAATTACATTTAATGTGGGATATTGGTTCATTTTAATATTTTCAATAATGAAGGACAGGGCCTATTAAAATAAGAGTTAAAGGCCTACTCTCCAGAGTTGACCTCTCTTAAATACTCTTCATAGCTGTTGGCATGAGCCATCTAAGTCTTGACATTACTCTCTTGAAGACGTTAAAAACAATACTTTAGTGGCACCTGGGTGGCTCAGTCAGTTAAGCCTCCAACTTCAGCGCAGGTCATGATAACACAGTTCGTGGGTTCGAGCCCCTCATCAGGCTCTGTGCTGACAGCTTGGAGCCTAGAGCCTGCTTCAGATTTTGTGTCTTCCTCTCTCTCCACACCTCCCCCACTCACACTCTTTCTCTCTCAAAATAAATAAACATTAAACAAATTTTTTTTAAAAACAATAATTCAGGGGTGCCTGTTTGGCTCAGTCAGTTGGATGACCAACTCTTAATTTCAGCTCAGGTCATGATCTCGCAGTTTGTGAGTTCAAGCCCTTCATCAGGCTCTGCCCTGACATTTGGAGCCTACTTGCAATTCTCCTTCTGTCTCTGCCCCTCCCATGCAGTCTCTCTCTCTCTCTCTTTCTCTCTCTCTCTCTCTCTCTCTCAAAATAAATAAACTTAAAAAAATTAAAACAAACAACAAAACAGTATTTTATACTTTCAGAGTGCTTGCTAAAAGCTTACACATACGCCCATTAATTCATTTAATGTTCACAAGAGTAAATTAAGAAAGAATAACTTGAATAAGGTTATTTTGTTTTCCTTTTTCTTTTTTTGCCAAGGTAAAAAATATAAAAATCTGAAGAAAAAAATCAGAATCAAGCAGATCAACAAACACAGTTCAAATGAAACAAACTACTAATTTGAAATGGCATATGTAGACTTTGGTGGGGAACAACACATAGCATGAGGCTCAAGAGTCAAATACTCTGAACAGGAGCTGTGTTACCAGGGACAAGTTACCTCCCTTCTCTGTGCCTCTGTATCTTCAACTGTAAGTGGGGATAAAAGAGTACTTACCTAAAAAGAGTGTGGTAATGTTTAAATGTATTCATGTCTGAAACACTAATAGTGTTTGGCACATAATAAGAGTTCAGTGAGTGCTAGCATTTAATTATTATTTAATCAAACCATATCAATCTTTGATTCTCAGAAATACAATTTAAGATTTTGGATAAATTAACCCTCAGTGAAACAACTAAAAACATCCACCCAACAGTCATGCCTGTTTTATTCTAAAACTTTATTCAGAAGCAATTTCAAACTTAGAAAAAGTTACAAAAATAAAAGTGGTACAAGAACACTCATGTACTTCTTACCCAAATTTGCTTATTGTTAACATTGTATTCATTTGCTTTACCATTTACCACTGCAGATCACTGCAAATCTGTGTCCCTACTTCTCATTTATAATTTATGATGTATCACAAGTTTTGTGGCTTAAAACAACACCATGTATAAGTCCACAGTTGTATAGGTCAGAAGTCTGGGCCCAGCATTACTGGATTCTCTGCTCAGGGCTTCCAGGGCTGAAATGAAGATATTGACCAGACTGAATTCCTTTCAGGGATTCCTTTCTTTCTTGTTGGCCAAATTCAGTTCCTTGCAGCTAGAGGAGGAGATCTCCATTTCCTTGCTGGCTGTCAACTCTGGGCCACTCTCAGCTCATACAGGTCACCCACCTTCATTGAGACATATCTCCAGTCATCTCCAGAGCCAGAAACGGAGAACCTCCCTCATAGTAAAACCTTCTCAAGCTTTGAGTCTCCCACACTCCTAGTTCCTTACAAAGTCTCACCTGATTGGGACAGGCTCACCCAGGATAGTCTTTCTTCAAGTTGACTGATTTAGGACCTTAATTAGATCTGCAAAATCCCTTCACAGTGGCACAGTAGATTGGTGTTTGAATAACTGGGAGAAACTGTATGCATCAGGGGGTGGGAATTTGGGGAGCCATCTCAGAAGTCTGCCTACCACATATGATGAGACCCTTTATAATTCTATGTATTAGTTTGCTACGGCTGTCATAGCAAAATAGCACCGACTGAGTGGCTTAAGCAACAGAAATCAACTCTCCCACAGTTCTGGAAGCTGGACATCCAAGATCAAGGTGTCAGCAGCATGTTTGGTTTCCTGAGGCCTCTCTCTTCAGCTTGTAGATAGCTGCCTTCTCACCATGTCCTCACATGGCATTTTTCTCTGTGCACATGCATCCCTGGTGTCTCTCTTCTTATAAGGACAACAGTCATGTTGGATTAGGGCTTTGACATATGACTCTGAGGGAGAACACGATTCATTACATAAGAGTCTGATAACAAAACCAAGAGCTAGTATTTCAGCTACAAGGCAGGTATCATGCCAAACATTTTTTGTAGGCATAATTGTAACAAAATTACATGCCATTATAAACCACTATATAAAATTCAACTTTATCAAAACGTTTCCTATATTCTTGATTAGAAATTCCATAAGATTTCTATTGTGATCTGATAGAGCCATAATGTGCTTCGCATGCTCCATTTTTTTTCAATATATGAAATTTATTGTCAAATTGGTTTCCATACAACACCCAGTGCTCATTCCAAAAGGTGCCCTCCTCAATACCCATCACCCACCCTCCCCTCCCTCTCACCCCCCATCAACCCTCAGTTTGTTCTCAGTTTTTAAGAGTCTCTTATGCTTTGGCTCTCTCCCACTCTAACCTCTTTTTTTTTTTTTTTTTCCTTCCCCTCCGCCATGGGTTTCTGTTAAGTTTCTCAGGATCCACATAAGAGTGAAACCATATGGTGTCTGTCTTTCTCTGTATGGCTTATTTCACTTAGCATCACACTCTCCAGTTCCATCCACGTTGCTACAAAGGGCCGTATTTCGTTCTTTCTCATTGCCATGTAGTACTCCATTGTGTATATAAACCACAATTTCTTTATCCATTCATCAGTTGATGGACATTTAGGCTCTTTCCATAATTTGGCTATTGTTGACAGAGCTGCTATAAACATTGGGGTACAAGTTCGCATGCTCCATTTTGAGGGCAGTTTCATTCACCAATGAATTTTGTTGATCATCTATGAGCTTGGTACAGAGACACAAAGATGAGCAATTAAAATTCCTGCTCTCAGAGAGTATAGTCGAACAGGAAAGACATATTTTGTGTGTGTCTCCTGCACATTTTGAAATATCTTACATAGAAAGTGTCAATTCTATTTATAGAACCATCCTACACATGAAGTTCTTATGAAAGCTGAAGCATTGAAGATTAATGATTTCAGGAAAGGAAACTCTGGGGGGGCGCCTGGGTGGCACAGTCGGGGCTTCTGACTCTTGACTTCCGCTCAGGTCATGATCTCGTGGTTGGTGAGTTAGAGCCCCACATGGGGCTCCTTACTGGCAGTGAGGAGCCTGCTTGAGATTCTCTCTCTCTCTCTCTCTCTCTCTCTCTCTTTTCTCTCTCAAAATAAATAAATAAACTTGAAAAGAGAAAGGAAAATCCGAATATTTGATTTTTGTATTATTTTCTTGAGCTGCCTCAAACTACAGCAGCAATTCAGTGTATGTAGCTTTATTTTTTAATTCCAGTAGAGTTGACACACAGTGTTGCATTAGTTTCAAACTGTATGTAGTTGTAGGCTGAATTCTGTGAGTGGAGAAAAAAAACACCTGGGATTTGAGGGTGAAAAGCAATCATAACATAAAAGTACTGCACCTGATTGGGTAAGCATGTTTGAAATTCCACTTGCTCTGTTCGGGAGAGAAAAAGACATCCCTTAAAAAGAGGGGTGGGGATATCCTTTGTTTTCTCATTGGCCAACGTGTTCACCTTTTTTTTTTTTTTTTTTTTCACAATGCTTTTTATTAAAAACTGTTTTAAGATAGGTAAAACTAAATTCATGCAATTCACAATGCTTCTTGACAGTCTAATACACATACGGGCACTAAACACATTATTCATAAATTGATCACTCCCTGTCTCAGTCCTTCAGCACAGAATCCTGAGGATTACAGGGATACTAGTTGATTTCTATCTATCTATCTACCTATCTATCTATCTATTTATTACATTTAAATCCAAGTCAGTTAACATACAGTGCAGTCTGGGTTTCAGGAGTAGAACCCCGGGATTCATCTTACATATGTCACCCAGTCAGTGCTCATCCCTAAAAAATGCCCTCCTTAATAATGCCCATCTCCCATTCAGCCCACCACCCCCGCCCCCACCTCCCTTCCAGCAACCCTCATGTGTTCTGGAACCCTAATGTGTTCTCTGTATTTAAGAGCCCCTTATGGGGCCTTCTTCTCTGTTTTTGTCTTATTTTTCCTTCCCTTCCCTTCCCTTATGTTCAAAGCTTCACATCCTTTGCTGCTAACACGGAGACCTCTGCCCTTTGGAGGGCAAGGCAGCCCTTGGCAGGTACTGGAGGAAATCTCCAGATTTGCAGGCCAAGCGGCTTCTCAGCTGTAGGCGGAGTGCGGTGATTGCACCCAGGCGAGGGCCCCTTCCCTGCGGTCTCCTCGCACGCTCCCCTCTCTCCCTTTCTTCTAGTGACCCGTGGGCAGGCGGCTGAGTTCGGGTGCCCTCCCCGGCTCTTCACATGGCTCCCACGGTCTGCAGCGGCTTGGACCGGGTGGAGGCGGAGGCCCAGGGGAGGGACCTGAGGGGCCCCTGCCCAGCCCCTTCACGCCCCGACCCCCAGCTCGGCCCCGCCTCGCCATTTGCGCCCGCGGGGCTGATAAATGGCCTGTGCGCCACGCGCGCTCAGTCGGGCTCAGCTGCAGCTCAACTCGCCTGGGCGCTTCCCCCTTCCCGCCTCTCAGCTCTCCTAACGGTGGGGCCTCCACCCATGGAGGAGGAGCAGACGTACCTGGAGCTCTACCTGGACCAGTGCACCGCCCAGGTGAGCCCGGAAGCTGCCGCCACTGTCCCAGAGGACAAAGCGCGTCCCCGCCGGGTTGCTGAGCGCCCAGTCCCCAGCCCAGAGGGTTTTGCCTTAATGAAGGCTTAATGAAGAACTCCTAGCGACCGTAAGAGGTGGGCTTGATTGTCCTCCTCTTTATGTTGAAAAATAGAAGCTTCCAGAGGGGGAATAACTTGCCACGGTTGCCAACCAGAAGTGGAACCTGGCATAGTGTGACTCCGGAGCCATGGTTCGATGGCCCCATCACGGTTATAAAGACGCAGACACGGAGAGTTTGCTTCTGTGTCTCCAGTAGCGACCCCTGGTTCCAAACTGTCTCTGCTAGGACAAACGTACACGGGAAGCGTTGATAGTACACTTTCAAGGGGGTAGCAGCCTTGGATGCTAAGAACAGGCCTCAAAAAAACAGCCTCGAGGTGGCTAGGGGTGGAGTTGGTGGTCAGCGGAGTGGGGGGCGGGGGACAGACAAGGGTGGCCAAACTTGAATTGGAAACACCTGTGGCTTCTTTCAGTTCGCAGTTAAGTTTTTGTTTTTGTTTTTTTTTTTTATGGAAGGCATCTAGGTTTTTAAATTAAAAAAAAAATGTTTATTTCTGAGACAGAGCCTGAGTGGGGGAGGGGCAGAGAGAGAGAGGGAGACACAGAATCAGAAGCAGGCTCCAGGCTCTGAGCTGTCAGCACAGAGCCCAACTCTGGGCTTGAACTCAAGAGCAGTGAGATCATGACCTGAGCCGAAGTTGGTTGCTTAACCGACTGAGCCACCCAGGCGCCCCTAATTTTTTTTTATTGAAGAAAAGAGAGCAAGGAATCTTCAAAAAGAAAGGCAAAAGGGCAACTTTCGGGGGCAGGGGGATTTTTAAAAAGAAGACAATTAGCACTGAGGTAGAAGTAGTGAAGCCTCAGCGTTTCACATAGCAAATGAAAGCCCATGCTAGAAAGAGGAGTTGATGGTTCTGCAAAGACAGTGTAACAAAACATTTCTTCTGATGCAAGGCCAAAGATGCCGTGAATATGCTGTAAGTACATCCTCTAAAGTGTGTTCCTAGGGTAAACTTGAAAGGAGGCTGTCAAGCTTCCATTGCCATAAAACATCCTCCTTGGATATCCTGTTGGCATTGCCTCAGGAAGCTGGGTTGCCTGGGTGGGAGCTTCCTCCCAGCTAAAATGCCTTGAGGGAAGAAGGAGGGGAGGGAGACCCCAGAGTGTTGCAGACAGTAGTGCTTTGGTGTAAACTGGCTGATGAGATAGATCCTTTCCAGCTAGTAAAGGAGAGGCCAATAAAACAATGGGGAGGAATCCAGGCCATTGTCCTCACCTCACTTTTCTTAAAGTCCACCTGTGGGTGAGGGTAAATGGGGAGAATTACATAATTCAAAATGAAACATAGTGCAAAATCTTATTTCAAGAGAATGACTGCATTCTTCTAAACAAGTGTTTTCTTTGAACAATTAGCCACCCCTGCCATCTGCTGGACTTAGAGTAACAGAACAATTCAGTAGGATCTAACCAGTTTGTTAGCTCGAGGTAGCTTTGTCACCAAGAAGATCCAACATGAGACGTTCATGAGTGTTCATTTATTATAAGTCTGATCTTCTAACGGATGAGGTTATCCTGCAAGCAGTGCTCAAAGTCTAGAATGTAGGTCTGCAACTTGGGCGAAGCAGGTGGCAATGCATGTATCAAGGTAATCGATTCTTTTCCATAAAAAAGCGCATGAATTTTACATTAGCTGTTTCCTTCAGTTGCACACCTCATTCCCTCAGTTGATATTAATAGAGGTTGAACAGCCTTCCCTGGGCTGGAAATACAATACATTGATTTAAACTATTCTTGTCATTTAAATTTCAATAACTGTTTTCCTATTGTAAATTCATGAAACTAGAACATTTACTCATCTCTCCTTTGACTAGAAGGAATAACCTTAGGTCTTCAGTGGAGTATTGATTAGCACTCACTACTCCATCTTAAACTTTGTTCACTTTTCTCTTTGAAATAGGAATTTAAAACTCTAAAAAATACCTAAATTAACTAAAGTTTATAATCAACTTACGGCATACAGTAAATCTATTCAAAGTACATACAAGTTTTAAAAATTATTTTGTCCATTGAGGCATTTTATTTGCACGTATATATTACATCTCTAGAAAAAGAATCCCAGGACTTTCCCTCCTGTGTGTTTTCGTCTGTCTTCTTCATGGTCCATGATGCCAGCTGAGGTTGTCAGTACAGTGAAACCAAGCTCTTTTCTACAAGCTGGTGGGATGGGAGGAGGTCATTCTGCCATTTTTGTAGATCTGTGAGTTGTCAAATCTGGGGCTGATCTCTCCACGCTTGTTTAACCTGCCTGTGAGGTTCACAACAATTTTCCCAGCTCTGGGATCATCAATGATTTCAAATTCGCCGATGTAACCATACTTCATCATCATAGTTAGGAACTGGTTGAGGACTTTGGAACATGGCCTAATAAGGACCTGGTGTTTGCCTCTCCTCTTTTCAACATTGTTCATGCTCTTGAGAGTTTCTGCTAGGACATTCATGCACACCATTATGGAGGCACAGAAAGAGGACTCAGAGTACACACAATTTAGAGTATGATTGCTGTTTCCTTTATTATAAAATTACAGTGGTAACTTCCTACGGATCTAATGTAGGAAAAATATTTTATGAAAAATGCTGTCTCTGCATTTTAAGATCTACTTTCCTGTTTCTGTTAAGTGTGCTATAACTCTGTAATATAACTTAGTGATACCTTATGGAAGGAGGCTTGGAATGACTAGAAGCTATCTTGGATTGCTTTGCATCTTGAACTTGCTGCCTGCTAGCTGTAGTGGTATCCTTTTGGTGTGACGTGCTATTCTGTTTCTTGCATTTTGTTTTGGAAATGGCCTAGGATGATCTTGCTGCACCTAGGTCACCGCTGCTCAGCCCAGTTGTACCTGATGATGGGTACATACCTAATACATCCAATTCAGAGACTGTGTTTAATGCACATCTTCAAGAAGTCAAAGGAGCATCTGGCCATTTCTCATCTGTGGATCTTAGCTTCCTACCAGATGAACTTACCCAAGAAAGTAAAGACCAGAGTGTTATTAAAAGCAAGCAGGACATCGAAGAAAATGGTAAAACTCAAAGTCAGCAAAGTAGGTTGTCATTACCCAGAGAACAGGACATTGGTCTGGGGTTAATCAGTGACAGCACTTTGTCAAAGTCCCATTCACAAGCATACCCTGGTGATGCTGACTCAGACCAGCCCTCTCCTGAGAAACCAAACTCCACGCCTCTGATGTCCATAACTCCCATGACACCAGTGACCCCTGTTTCAGAATGTTCTGGAATTGTGCCTCAACTACAGTAAGTTGTTTGTGTGTGTGTGTGTGTGTGTTTAATGGGTGAGCTCCTGGTTATACCGTTTATGTTCTTGAATGTGAGGACAACTAATTTCAGAATAATAGTGTGGGGAAGAGAATTTTAGATTTAATTATTCTTTTTTAAAATATTTTTTTAATTTATTTTTGAGAGAGGGAGAGACAGAGTGTGAGCAGGGGAGGGGCAGAGAGAAAGGGAGACACAGAATCCGAAGGAGGCTGAGCTGTCAGCACAGAGCCCCATGCGGGGTTCAAACTCACAAACCGTGAGATCATGACCTGAGCCAAAGTCGGGCACTCAACCGACTGAGCCACCCAAGTGCCTTATTATTCTTTTATCAGTTTTTAATGGATTGTGTCTTTGACAGTTTGATTATCTGTTAAATGAAGTACCAATTCTTGATCTCCTAAGAGAGGGTTAAGAGTTAGTATATACATTCTTAAGGATTATATTGTTTATACTAGAGCACTGTAATTGCTGAGAATTGTGGTTGGGGTAGGATAAACACAAAGAATATAAAGATGTAAAATTGGATTCAACTTGCAAATTGATTTAGGATTATGCTTGCTATTTTGAGACATGGTTTTGAAAAAGATTTAAAGCTTGCTTTTATTCAGCTAGTCACGACATTACAGAAAAAACTATTTTAGTACTTCACTTTGGAATTTTTACATTTTACTAGAGTTCTTCATGATACGATGTATTTCACATTGAGAATAATTCTAGGAAGTTGCTAATAGATACTTATGAGATGAGGAAGTTAATACATTTTAATTTTTTTACTTCTTGTGTCTGATGTAATTTTTTTTTTCCATTTTTTTTTTAACGTTTATTTACTTTTGAGACAGAGAGAGACAGAGGATGAATGGGGGAGGGTCAGAGAGAGAGGGAGACACAGAATCTGAAACAGGCTCCAGGCTCTGAGCTGTCAGCACAGAGCCCGACGCGGGGCTCGAACTCATGGACCACGAGATCATGACCTGAGCCGAAGTCGGACGCTTAGCTGACTGAGCCACCCGACCGCCCCTCTGATGTAATTTTCTAAGTTGACTTCTTTCTTCAGGAATATAGTTTCCACTGTAAACCTGGCCTGTAAATTGGATCTGAAGAAAATAGCTTTGCATGCAAAAAATGCAGAGTATAACCCAAAGGTAAGATTTCTCGGTATTTCATTCAACAATTAGCTTCTGTTTAGATTTACTTCAGTGCTTGCTTTGGCAGTACATATACTAGATTTACTTCATATGATCATGTTATTGACTCATTCCTTTGGTATTGTTTTTTTATTAAAAAATTTTTTTTCAATTACATTTATTTATTTTTGAGAGACAGCATGAACGGGGGAGGGGCAGAGAGAGAGGGAGACACTGAATCCAAAGCAGGCTCCAGGCTCTGAGCTGTCTGCACAGAGCCTGACACGGGACTCGAACCCATGAACTGTGAGATCATGACCTGAACCAAAGTCGGACACGTAACCTACTGAGCCACCCAGGAGCCCCGTTTTGTTATTGTTTTTAAAACAGGAAAAAAATTGTTAGTGCAGAACTGTTGACAACTCAAGGGATTAATTGCCTCATTGTCTGTTTTGAAGTTATAAAAAATAACCTCATTCCCTGTGCTGAGTAAAGCAGTGGTTGAGCGGTTCCTAAAAGTTAAGATTTTTCCCTTGTCATTCAAACAGATTTTTCAGTATGACCACTTTGAGCCTGCAAGGATGCTAACTTTCTTAAAATGCCATCATATTTCTGGAAATAGTTTTTTCTAAATGTTGTTCCACCTACCTGACACGTACTTTTCCTATTACAATTTCTCTTGTTTGAGAAAGCTGAATTGTTTAAAGTGTGAAGTTCAAGCTTCTACTTACTCCAGTAGGAGTCAGGGATTTCTTTTCCCTCAAAGTTTAATAAAGTCTACTCTTTGTTGTGTCCTGCCAAGGCGAGGCATCTGATTTTTAATGGCCTATCAACCTAAGAAGTAGGTTTGTTCATTCAGTCAACACTTAGTAATTTGCTGGTCTCTGTACTTATGAGTACAGAGTAAGATCTGGTGCCTACTGGGGAGAAGTTCACCATCCTGGGTGGTGGAGGATTTATGGCGTATCTAACGCCGCACAGAAGTTCCTACATAGAAGGCCGTACAGAGTTCCTACAGAGGAACCCAGCGGACCTTGTGAGCATCAGCTATGTATGGATTAAGTTGTTTTTACTGTTTTGGTAGTGTTCTTGCTGACATCTGAGTTTAAATGTACTTCAATACTACCCAGATATTTCCTTTTCCCCTTTCATGTAGGGGGCTATGATGAGCACAGAAACACAATGATAAGCTAGGATTCGTACGGCTGCATCCATGATTGACCACACTATTAAGTCAGCATTTTTAAGCATATTTTATTGCCCATCATGCTCAGTGCTCCCTCATTTTATTTTTGTGTATAGGATCTATCCAAACTTGGACTTGATAGCCAGAGAAATTCTGGCTTGGCACTTGAGCTATCTTAAGATAGCTCACCTTAAGGTGAGGGCATCACCTTAAATGTTGGAAAACATTCACAAGATTCAATCGGCTCTGTGTGGTGCTGACTCGGGGTTCTTTCACTCTCTGTCAACACTTCAAATCTGAAATTTCTAGTCCCACCTTGGTTCTGTGGAGGAGCTCTGACCCAGGGAACCTGCAGTCTTGCATACTACCCACCCCGGTTTCCTTCCTGGCTTAATGGGGGAAGATGAGAGCAGGAGAAGGGAGTGCGTGTGTAGGACCAGAAGGAGGAGCAGGTCTTTGGTGACATGTCAGTGTGGCAGCCCTCCCTTGCATCAGTACCACCTGAAGGGCTTGCCCATGCTGCTCATGTGGGGGAACCGCACTTCGAGAACTACTATGGTAGGCAAGAACTTGACAAATATATATATTATATATATATATTTATATATATACTAGTGGCTACTAGTATATTATAGAGTCTTGGCAAGCCTGTAACATACCTCATACTTCTCCCCCTCCCCAAATATTCTTTGAAAGAAGAAGGAAGTATTTCAAGGTAAAAAAACACAGCATCCAATTAGTCATGGTTTTAAATCTCAACCTTACCATTCCCTGTGTAATGCTGGAAGCTGAATAACCACTTAGTTTCCCTGTGCACTAAATGGTGATAATCATGGACTCAGTTGAGACCTAGCATGAGGATAAAGGTGACAAAACTTTTAAACCTCTTAGCATTGGGCTTGAAATATAACAGGCATTCAAATTTTAGCTCTATTGTTATTATTCTTACCTGTTTTTTCTAAGTACATTTTAGAATCATGATTGTTTTTGTTAGCATTAGCACGGGGAGAATAGACCCAGACATTTTTTCCCTTTCCCATCCAGAATCAGTTTATTCAAGACCGATTTCATGTCCGGCTCAGCTTTTCAATTGGAATAGTGTTATATCCTGGCAGAGGCTAATTGTTCTTTTGACTTTTGTGTATAGAGGTTTGCTGCTGTCATAATGAGGATCCGAGAGCCCAGGACCACAGCCCTCATATTTAGCTCTGGGAAAATGGTCTGCACGGGAGCCAAAAGGTATGCGGAACCACCTTCACTGTTATCAGACAAATAGTTCCGTATGTAAAACAAGGAAGGATAGTATTCATGTTCTAAAACACATAGTAGGAACAAAATACTTTGCTAAAGAGTTAAGTTCATGAAATGCCACGTAATACTGACTTAGGTGTCATTTTGCAGTTCCCCTGTTAAAACTGAAGGGACTTAGCTAGGCTGCTAGAACTTGTTCTTAAGGTGCATTTAAAAACTGGGGCGCCTGGGTGGCGCAGTCGGTTAAGCGTCCGACTTCAGCCAGGTCACGATCTCGCGGTCCGTGGGTTCGAGCCCCTCGTCAGGCTCTGGGCTGATGGCTCGGAGCCTGGAGCCTGTTTCCGATTCTGTGTCTCCCTCTCTCTCTGCCCCTCCCCCGTTCATGCTCTGTCTCTCTCTGTCCCAAAAATAAATAAAAAACGTTGAAAAAAAAATTAAAAAAAAAAAAAAAAACTATAGTGGGGTGCCTGAGTGGGTCAGTTGGTTGGGCAACCGACTTCAGCTCAGGTCATGACCTCACAGTTTGTGAGTTCGAGCCCTGCGTCAGGCTCTGTGCTGACAGCTCAGCCGGGAGCCTGCTTTGGATTCTGTGTCTCTCTCTACCCCTCCCCTGCTCACACTCTGGGTCTCTCTGTCTCTCAATAATAAATAAATGTTTAAAAAAAATTAAAAAAAAACTATCGTGGTGACAAAGCCTGTTATAAGCCTGGGGAAGTAGTTATTGTATATTTTCCTCATTGCATATAAATGGAAAGAACTTTTTAAAGGAGGTAAATTAGGCACTTCTTGACCATTAGCTTGAGCATTAGCTCAGGAGGCAACTCTTAAAAGGCTTGTTTTTTTCTTGGATCTCCTGCAGAGGCAGCCCTGTACTGATATAGATCCTTTCATCATGAAACTATGGTAGGAGCTGCTTTTCCCTCTAAGTGTTAGAAGATGAGTAGTAAATTGTCCACCTGAAAGGTTGTATGAATTTCTCCTCACTCTAGAGATGCATCAAGTATTCATTTTCTTCAAACAACACTGGGTGTTAATATTTTTTATATTTGTGTTTTTTATGTTATTTATATTAAATTTTATTATAATTGTTATTAAATATATATTTATATATGTTTATATTATATATAATATATATATAATATATAAACTAGTACAGTTGACACAATGTTACATTAGTTTCAGGTGATTCAGCAAGTTTATACCTAATGCTATGTTCACCATACCATGTTACCATCTGTTCCCATACAACGCTGTTACAAGGCCATTGATTATATTCCTTATACTGTGCCTTTAATTCCTCTGACTTATTCATTCCATAACTGGGAGGCTGTGTCTCCCACTTCCCTTCACTCATTTTTCCCATCCCTCAAACCCCCTCCCCTCGGGCAACCATTGGTTTGTGCTCTGTGTTTCTAGGTCTGCCTCTGCTTTTTATTAATTTTTTTAAGATTCCACACATAAATGAAATCATATGGTATTTGTCTTTGTCATATGGTATTTATTTCACTTAGCATAATACCCTCTAGGACCATCCATGATCTCTCAAATGGCATGATCTCATCCTTTGTTATGGTTGCATAATCTGTTGATTTGTA
Organism: Panthera pardus; assembly: GCF_024362965.1. NCBI lineage: Eukaryota > Metazoa > Chordata > Mammalia > Carnivora > Felidae > Panthera > Panthera pardus. The sequence continues at coordinate 94,898,490 of NW_026526810.1, read as the reverse complement.
TACCACATCTTCCTTATCTCTCTATCAATGGACACTTCGGTTGCTTCCATATCTTGACTATTGTAAATAATACTGCAGTAAACATGGGGGTACATTTATCTTTTCAAATTAGTGTTTTTGTTTTCTTTGGGTAAATACCCAATAGTGGAATTATTGGATCGTATGGAATTTCTATTTTTAATTTTTTGAGGACCCTCTATTCTGTTTTCCACAATGGCTGCACCAGTTTACATTCTCACCAACAGCGCACAAGGGTTCTTTTTCCTCCACATCCTCACCAACACTTGTTATTTCTTGTCCTTTTAATTTGAGCCATTCCAACAGGTGTAAGGTGATGTTTCATTGTGGCTTTGCTGTGTTATTTCCCTGATGATGGGTGATGTTGAGTATCTTTTCGTGTGTCAATTGGTCATCTGTGTGTCGTCTTTGGGAAAATGTCTGTTCAGGTCCTCTGCCCATTTTTTAAACAGATTTTTTATATATTTTTTTGGTGTTGAGTTGTAGAAGTTCTTTATATATTTTGGATATTAACCCCTTATCAGATATATCATTTGCAAATATCTTCTTTTATTCAGTAGACTGCCTTTTGGTTTGTTGATGGTTTCCTTATTGTGCAAAAGTTTTTAAAAATTTTTTTAAACATTTATTTATTATTGAGAGACAGAGAGAGACAGACCATGAGCAGGGGAGGGGGAGAGAGAGAGGGAGACACAGAATACGAAGCAGGCTCTGGGCTCTGAACTATCGGCACAGAGCCTGATGTAGGGCTCAAACTCACGAACCATGAGATCGTGACCCGAGCCAAAGTCAGATGCCCAACCGACTGAGCTACCCAGGCGCCCCTGTGCAAAAGTTTTTACTTTGTAGTCCCAATGGTTTCTTTTTGCTTTTGTTTCCCTTTAGGAGACTGATCTAGAAAAATGCTGCTATGGCTGATGTCAGAGAAATTACTGCCTGTGTTCTCTTCTATATTTTTTATGGTTTCAGGTCTTGAATTTAGATCTTTAATCAATTTGAGTTTATTTTTGTGTAGGGTGTTAAAAAGTGGTCCAGTTTCTTTTTCTTTTCTTTTTTTTCCTTTCATGTAGCTATCCAGTTTTCCCAGCATTATTTATTGAAGAAACTTTATTTGCCCTGTTGTATACTCTTGACTCCTATAATCTATGACTCCTTGTCATAGATTAATTGGCCATGTATTTGTGGGTTTATTTCTAGGCTCTTTGTCCATTGATCTAAATGTCTGTTTTTTGTGCTGTTTTTGTGTTTTGATTACTACATATTTGTAGTTTATCTTCAAATCTGAAATTGTGATGCCTCTAGCTTTGTTTTTTTTTTTGTTTTTCTCAAGATTGCTTTGGCTATTTGGGGTCTTTTGTGGTTCCATACAAATTTCAATAGTATTCTAGTTTTGTGAAAAATGTTGGTATTCTGATAGGGATTGCATTGAATCTATAAATTGGTTTGGGTAACAGGGACATTTTAACAATATTCTTTCAATCAATGAGCATGGAATTTTTATCCATTGGTTTGTGTCACCTTCAGTTTCTTTCATCGGTGTTTATAGTTTTCAGAGTACAGGTCTTTCACCTCTTTGGTTAAGTTTATTCCTAGGTATTTTATTCTTTTTGGTGCAGTTTTAGGTAGAGTTGTTTTCTTAATTTCTCCTTCTACTTTTTTTTTATTAGTGTACAGATACACTACCAATTTCTTGGTGTTAATTTTGTATCCTGCTACTTTACTGAATTCATTGATTACTTCTAGTAGTTGTTGGGTGGATATTATATATAGTATCATGTCATCTGCACATGATGACAGTTTGGCTTCTTTACTAGTATGAATACCTCTTATTTCTTGTCTGATTGCTTTGTTTAGGACTTTCAGTATTATGTTGAATAAAAGTGGTAAGAATGGACATCCTTGGCTTGTTCCTGATCTTCGTGGGAAAGCTCTCAGTTTTTCACCACTGAGTGTGATGTTAGCTGTGGGTTTTTCATATATGGCCTTTATTAGGTTGAGGTATGGTCCCCTAATCCCACTTCGTTGAGAGTGTTTTTTATCAAAAATGGATGTTGAATTTCGCCACTGGTTTTTTTCAGCATCTGTTGAGATGATCATATGATTTTTATCCTTCATTTTGTTGATGTCATGTGTCACGTTGATTGATTTGTGAATATTGAATGCTTCTTACATCCCCAGAATTAATCCCATTTGATCATCATGCATGATCTGATTAATGCACTGTTATATATGGTATGCTAATATTTTGTTGAGGATTTTTGTATCTATGTGACAAATCTATTCTTAATCCATATTTTCCCCTACCTGTTTTTACCTGTTCTTTATATGTATCTGGGTAAATTTCTGGGCTGTCTCTTCTGTTGATCCATGTATTCTTGGACCTAGAAGTCTCCCATTAAAAAAATTTTTTTTTTAATCTTTATTTATTTTTGGGAGAGAGAGTGTGAGTGGGGGAGGAACAGCAGGAGGGAGACTCAGAATCCAAAGCAATCTCCAGGCTCTGAGCTGTCAGCACAGAGCCCAACACAAGGCCCGAGCCCATGAATTGTGAATTCATGACCTGAGCCAAAGTTGGACAGTTAACCAACTGAGCCAGCCAGGCACCCCTATAAATCTCCCCTTTTTAGGTCCTTATTGGACAACTCTGCAAGGTATCTGCAAGGATGTTCATTTCAGCATTGTTTAAAAGGGGGGGGGGGAGACAAATACCTGATAATCTTTGATTAGATCATTAAATTGTATTTAGCTATTAAAACATACACATTTTGAGTTGGAAGGATGTCACATTGTGTTACGCTGTAGGGGAACAGGAAACTAAATTGTAAGTTTATTATCCAACTTTCACTTTAAAGTATGCTTATATTACACACACTTTCATGAGTATCTTTCCCTATCTGAATTTATTTGGTTGCCAAAATCTAATGGTGAAAATTCAGATAGTGAGTTCAGATAATGAGATACTTCTTCCCCAAATCTATTTGGTTCTTGAGTCTTGAACAGAGATTTGTGAAATTTTGGTTAGTCTAAGAGCTATCAGAATTATCTCCAAAAATTTATCCAAACCTCTTCTCTTTAGTCGTAATTATTGGAGTTTGCTAGTGAAGGTTACCTGTATTTGCACAGGGAAAGTACACAAACGTCAAATTTAATCAGTGGTTATCACTGACAATTTAATCAGTGTCACCACGACTGGTTCTTACTCTATTTTCTAATGTTTGTACAAGAACATGTATGTAGACTTTAACCATAAGTTGTTTGGGAATTTCTATGTCCTATTGACAGCTGATTTCCAACAAAACTACAGGGCTCCCCAAACTCTTAAATTTTGACCTTATAAACATCAGCACTATGGGAAACATCAGCAATACAGCCAGTTAGGCAAATGTATGTTTTCAAAATTGAGACTGTATTTATTTCCTTGCTAACTTGGAGACACGGCCTTGGCAGGGACATCTCAGGAGGTAGAAGTGGGTGAGGAGAAGAAATGTGGAGTGAAATATGTGATGTAATTAATACACTTAAGAGGGGCAGTGTTGTGAAGGCTCTAGATAGGAAAGAGAATGGAGTGCTTCCTTTGGTCCAAATGTTCAATCTGGCTCTTCCAGGTGCTTCTGATTTTCAACATAAAGATGAGGGTGGAGTTCACATGGTTCACCCACCAGGTTTCCATTCTGTTTGACAACCCCTGCTGAGACTCCTTGTTTTGTTTTGCCAATGACCAATGAAAAGCACGTAATGAAAAATAAAGCCTCACTTCTCAAGACTTGACACTCTCTGACGTGGATTTCAGGCTGGAGCAGGACAAACACTTAGAAGAATATGGCCACAAAGTGGAATAAATTTCTTCCTTTCTCATATGGGGTGTGAGTTGAGTGATAATTCTGTGAGAAAGCCTGAGCAAAATTTGTTAGGTTTTGAGGTATTTTTGTGCTAAAAAAAAAAACCAAAAACAAATTATATATAATTTGTCTCATAAAGAACCTGGTCCTGATATCTTGTCTTTGCTACCCAATTGGCATACCTCTTACTTCATGTTGATTTTTTTTTTTCTTTTTGTATGCATGTATCCGAATTTTTGTTGCTGTTGTTCCCATCTACAGGACACAAACTTTTAGACCAGATGGATGGTTCTCAAACTTGACTGAGCATTAGAATCTGGAGGGCTTGTTAAAACATAGACTGCTGGGCCCCAACCCCAGAGTGCTTGAGGCTGGGACCTGAGGCTTTGCATTTCTAACAAGGTGCTGATTCTGCTACAGGTCTGAGGACACACTCTGAAACCAGTGAAATAGTTAATTTTATCTTCTAGCATTTAAAACAATTAGAAGAGAAAAATAGGGGCACCTGGGTGGCTCAATTGGTTAAGTGTCCCACTTCAGTTCAGGTCATGATCTCGAAGTCCCTGGGTTCAAGCCCTGCATTGGGCTCTGTGTTCACCGCTCAGAGCCTGGAGCCTGCTTCAGATTCTGTGTCTCCCTCTGTCTGTGCTCCTCCCCTGTTCATGCTCTGTCTCTCTCTCTCTCTCTCTCTCTCTCTCTCTCTCTCTCTCTCCCTCTCTCTCCCTCCCTCAAAAATAAATAAAGATTTAAAAAACAATTAAAAAGAGAGAAATACCCTATATGTGTAAGATGACAAATGAAGATGGAAATGTGTTTCTGAATTTGGTTTTTACTGGGTGCTAGGGACAAAAGTAGGGGAGGTTGGTCCTTGTCCTCAGCATCTATAGGTGTGTAGTATACATTGAAAGACCAACATGGTACAGATGCTAAAGATACAATCAGGGAAGTGTGTGAACACAGCCCAAGCAGTAGAGGGGACATGGTGATTAAGACCTCTTTAAATACATTTGCCCCTCCCCAGTGAAGAGCAGTCTCGACTTGCTGCGAGGAAGTATGCTCGTGTGGTGCAGAAGCTTGGGTTCCCGGCCAGATTCCTCGATTTTAAAATACAGAACATGGTTGGAAGCTGTGATGTGAGATTTCCCATCAGGCTGGAAGGTTTGGTGTTAACCCATCAGCAGTTCAGTAGGTATGACGGTTATAAAACTTTCTGAGTTTCCCGAGGTATTGAAGTTGTATTACAGGCAGGCTGCTTACATAGTGTATCTTTCAGAGAAAGTGTTGTGCTTTTTTTGTTGTTGTTTTGTTTTTTTTTAAGACTGTAGGTAAAAGGATTAAGATGCTGTGCTTAAGTCTTTACTGGTTACTGTATGTATTCAATCTTCTGAAATAGTGGGTCTCAAAATTAAATTGCATAGTAATCACCTGGACAGCTTATTAAAGCACTTTCCTGGGGCGCCTGGGTGGCTCAGTCGGTTGAGCGTCCGACTTCAGCCCAGGTCATGATCTCGCGGTCCGTGGGTTCGAGCCCCGCATCGGGCTCTGTGCTGACGGCTTGGAGCCCGGAGCCTGTTTCGGATTCTGTGTCTCCGTCTCTCTCTCTGACCCTCCCCTGTTCATGCTCTGTCTCTCTCTCTCTCTCTCTCTCAAAAATAAATAAAAACATTTAAAAAAAACCAAACACTTTCCTGCCTAGGCTGCATCATCATTGATTTTTGCCTGAATCTGCAGTTCCAACAGGCTCACAGGTGATGTCAGTACTGCTTGCCAGAGGCTTGAGACTCCCTAGTGTGCAGATTTCTGAAACAGGCACACTCAGCTTGGCAGGGGTGGTGGCGATGGCTGGGAAAGAAGCAGTATGAGATGGGTAGGCAGGATGGAAGGGGCTGATGACTGGCAGGGGAGAAAGGGTCAGAGAGAAGATGGAAAAAGAATGGCCTAGCACATTCTATGAAGGCAGTCCTACCTAGTTTTTGTCCTATTGAGTTTGAGGGGGTTTTACATGTGTGTAGCTATGGCTCCCACCCTACAATTTGTTCGTTAGTGGAGTCCTGGGAGTATCTCTAGCCTGCTTCTTCAAATGTAACTTCCCAGCTCAACAGCAAATGTACCAGGTCTGCTTTCCTCACTTGCATTGGTGCTTCTCCCAGCCTGTTCAGGCCCTCGGCAGTGATGGAGGCTGACTGGTCAACACCAAAAAGCCCCCTGCCCTGGGGCATATATACCTGGCCAAGGCCCTGTGAGCTGCTTAGAATCACAGATGCTTCGCCTTCGAGTGATCATTCGCATTTACAGAGTGAATAGGGATCCTATAGCTGTGCTGTCTCTGACATTTGTTAGCTTTCTTTTTCAGACATGGTCTGAACAGCTGTTAAAAATTGCTTTGTTTTTTCCTAGTTTTTCAAAAATCTCAGTTCATTCTGAGATTTAGCTTTTAGGATATTCTTCAGGCTATGTTGATTTCCCCTTGACTGTATTTTCCTTTTTCCTCTGCATTAATTTTTTTCAACATATGCTTATTGGATACCTATGATGTTACCATTGAGTTCAACTGTGAAGCACCCCATGCAGGAAACACTGCCTTTTTAGGTGCCTTTCTCATTCTTCAATCTTGGGAAGGGTTGTAGATTAATAGCAAAGCTTTGTTTTTAAGAATCTCTTAACACATGAGGCATCTTTTCTTCCAGATTCTCAACCATGGGCCTCTGGTTTGTCTCTCAACCAACTTTTTCTGATGAAAGATCTCTGCCTGGATTCTATATCTGTATTAGACTTACCACTCTGCTTTCTGGCCATTTAGGCCTCTAAAATGATGTGTACAATTTCTCCCAAATTTCACTTTATTTCTTTTTCACCAACATTGTCGTCTTTGTAGGTCAGATTTATTTATTTATTTTTTAATTTTTTTTTTTAACGTTTATTTATTTTTGAGACAGAGACAGAGCATGAACAGAGGAGGAGCAGAGAGAGAGGGAGACACAGAATCTGAAACAGGCTCCAGGCTCTGAGCGGTCAGCACAGAGCCCGACGCGGGGCTCGAACTCACAGACCGTGAGATCATGACCTGAGCCGAAGTCGGACGCTTAACCAACTGAGCCACCCAGGCGCCCCTGTAGGTCAGATTTAAGTCTAGGGTAGGAGTACCCCTTGTCACTACTTGTGCTTTCTGAAAGATAAAATTGCCAGTAGGGGAAGATGAGAACTCCTCCTATGCACTGATTTCAGCCACTTGGAGTGGGTCCATTACTTGTTCTGTCTTCCTTCCAAAGCAGTTTTAGGATCTCATCCATCTTTTTTTTTTTTTTTTTTTTTAACGTAGCCAGAAAGCCTGCATTATATTCCCACTACTATCTATTTCTAGTCTTATCCTTGTCTCCTCCAAAAGTTTGCCACTTGGGCTCCACCCTTAGGATATGGATTATAGCTCCAATGTGTGGACTGAGGGCATTGAGGCATGAAAACACTTCTTTTTCAACAGGTTTGTATCTTTAAAATGAGACCTCTCTTTAATTGTCTGCAACCCTGTCAGGGAACCATGGCATATACCAGTCGTAATTATTAGGTGAAGTTTGCCCATGTTAAAACCTCAAGTTCTTTTCATTCTCCTGGATCTACAAATTTGTGTATCAGCATCTGATACCGTAAGTATCCCCTAGTTACTGGACACCTCCTCTGTCAACATTTCTATGCCATAGTTGTTTCCAGTTTTCTCTGAACATTGTTCTCCCTTCCTTTACTTTCTAAATCAAAGATATCGTGATAACAAATACTAAGTGACTAATATCTAGGAGGCTACCGGGTAGCATATGCTATGGTGATCATGACAGTCATTACAGCCATGGTCCCTTGCCCTCATGGAGCTCACTGTCTTAAAGGGAAGACAGAGAAGCTAAAGTTAATATGGTAACTATGAGGGTGAACACCCCTTGGAGTGCTATGGTACCATTAAGCAGGATATTTCACAGGGTGGGGGGAATGTGGAGGTCAAAGTTCTTATGGGAGGTAACACTGAAGCCAACACTTGAATGATGAGTTGAAGTTGGGTTGGCTAAGAGATTGGCAAGTGTTAGTTATTCTTTATCCTCATAAAATTCTGTCTCTAACCAAGTCTCTTTTCTTTTCCCCTGGCCTTAACCTTCCTTTGAAATGAGGCAGAGAATAAATAAAATGAAGTAGATATCTTACTGGAAGTTCCTTATGCTGGTATCTTAAAACTATGGTTCTGAAAGCCAATTGCAGTTTGCCGTCATTTATATACTGAAGACTTTGGTTTTCTTGTTTCCTTTCTAGAATGCTAAGATTCTGTTGGAAGGGGAAATGGAAACATTTCTTCTGTGCCCCTAGCTTTCACTTTCTTGGCTAGAACTTCATAGCTCCCATACAAGTTTTCCAGGGTTCCCGCCAGTATCGTTGTCTCCCCAGGGTTGAGAAGTGGTAAGTGAATAAAGTCTTAACAGGCTCTCTGCACGAAGAGTGATGTCCTAGGAAGACAAGTCCACCCATAGCAGCCTCCATACACTTCAGCAAATGGTCTCACCACTGCAGTGCATCTTTCTAGTACCAATAAGAGATTTCACATCTGCTGTTGTAGGAGACTTACTCATTGCAGAATGGAATGGAGTTTTTCTCTGTGGTCTGGATTTACCCTTTAAATGCAAAGATTTATGTGTGTTGTGTTTCATTTGTCAAATTTCTTCTTTTTCTTATATCTGTTCTTCATTAGTTGTTGCTTTTATTTCCTCAGCCTCCTCTTAACTTTTGACTTCTTTTTTGAAGTCTCTTCAAGACTTTTCTAGGAGTCTCTACTTCTCTCTGCCGGAGCCTGGAGAAGCAGTTCTTAGCCCTATCATCCTTCTACATTTGGTAGTAAATACAACTGAGTTACCATTTATAGGAACAAATCCTAAAGTTTTTAAAGTTTTTCTTTTTTTTTTTTTTAAAGTAATCTCTGCACCCAACGTGGGGTTTGTACTCACGACCCTGAGATCAAGAGTCCCATGCCCTTCCAACCCAGCCAGCCAGGTGCCCCACAAATCCTAAATTTTTAACACTTGGGACAGTTTAGTTTTCTTTACAGCACCTTTCCAGAGACAAATGATAGTGGTCTAGAGAATTTTTTAGGTTCTATCTGCTAAAATTGTTAGCTTTAGCAGTTTATAAATGTGTATAAAATGTGCTCATTATTGAGAAACTTGGAAAACTTAGAAAACACATTTATGTATTTTTATTGATAGGTTTTTTTTGGAAAGATGGAAAACATTTAACCAAGAAGATTTTAATACATTAAATTTGGTGCCCTAAGTTATCTTAATTTCTAATAGCTTAGGATGATCTGCACTTTGAAAAAATCTTAGGACCAAAGATGAGTTTTGTTCTTGACTCTACCGTAAGAAATTGCCTACGGCACTCCAGAGTACTTCTATTAAGATGGCCAATGGGGCGCCTGGGTGGCTCAGTCTGTTGGGCGTCCAACCTCAGCTCAGGTCATGATCTCACAGGCCGTGAGTTCGAGCCCCGCATCGGGCTCTGTGCTGACAGCTCAGAGCCTGGAGCCTGCTTCAGATTCTGTGTCTCCCTCTATCTCTGCCCCTCCCTTGCTCATACTCTGTCTCTGTCTCAAAAGTAAATACAAACATTAAAAAAAAAAAGGCCAAAAGTTCTTGGTAAAATAGCTTCAATATTCTGGGTCTTGAATATTATGGGAAAGTGGTTGAATAGTACTATTTTTAACTTTTCCCTTTTATATCTTAACAGTTATGAACCTGAACTTTTTCCTGGCCTTATTTATAGAATGGTAAAACCACGAATTGTGTTGCTTATCTTTGTATCTGGAAAAGTTGTGTTGACAGGTGAGTTCTAAGATTATTTTCTGACTTTCCTAAAATTCAGTAGCTGTGTGTATGCTTTGCTTTTCCTCTTAAATAGCTTTGTTCACCATTATAAAGCCTTGCTATTGTAGAACACCTGGAGGAAAAAAATGAAAAGTAGAAATGATTATAACATCACCCATTGGTCTCAATATCCAAAATGATATAACTTTTTTTCATGTTTTTATTTTCTTTTTATATGTATATTTATCTTAACATCCTTAACATCCTCTTAGAATACTTTTAAGAGTTGCACAGTATTCTTTTTTTTTTTTTTTTAATGTTTAGTTTTGAGAGAGAGAGAATGACAGGGTGTGAACAGGGGAGGGGCAAAGAGAGAGGGAGACACAGAACCTGAAGCAGATTCCAGGCTCTGAGCTGTCAGCACAGAGCCCAATGCAGGGATTGAACTTGTGAACCGCAAGATCATGGCCTGAGCTGAAGTCAGTGGCTTAACCAACTGAGCCACCCAGGTGTTCCTCGGCTACAAATGTTCTAACAGAGGGGTCATCAAACCTTTTTCTGTAAGGGGCCAAATACTAAATATTTTAAGCTTTGTGGCCCATAGGGTCTCTGTTGCAACAACTGAACTCTGCCATTATAGTATGAAAGTAGCTATAGGCATTACCTAAAGGAAAGGGCTCTGAAATGTGAATTTAATATAATTCATATAATTTACATGTGTCATGTAATATTTTTCTTCATTTGATTTTTTCCCCCCAATCATTTAGGCCATTGAATTTAAAACCATTTTTAGCTCACACGCTATACAAAAACAGGACTAGATTTGGCCAACAGCCTGTTTCCTACTTCTGTTCTCACACTTTATCATATCAAACTTATTTTCCATTGCCAAGCATTTAAATGTTCTTTCTTTGTTTGCTGCTTATAATGGCACAGACTTTGGCTATTTTTATGTGTGGAGAATTATATTGTTAGTGTGGATGCTCAGAAATGGAACTTTTGTTTAAGGATATGACTACTCTTAAGGTTCTGAATACAAATTATCAAATTGTTTTTTAAAGGGATACACAATATAGTTCTCCCATATTCTATGTTCTTAACAGCAATGATTTAAGTATCAACCCTCAGTAATATTCAAAACAAAAATGGCATAAAAAAACTTTTACTTTATAAGTGAAAATGATCTCATTGCTTTAACTACATTGGCAATCAGAAACAAATTGATGACTTTTCTAAGATAGTCAAGAAATAGCATTTTGTCTTTTGTAGACATTGTGTACATGACTTAATCTTTTTTGTCTAGTGTTTTATTATTTTTTCCCTAAGGATTTGTATGAGTTTGCCATAATATTAAAAGTAATTACTCTTTGTTTTATGCTTATGGCTTTTTCCAGTTGACTTATTTTTACATAAACAAGGGTTTTTTAAACTCTTGAGGTAAATGGTTGAGATTCTTTCCATACCATTCTACTGAAGTTTGCTACTCTTGTCTAATTTTGTCTTACTTTTTACATATTTTACTTTTCTGTTCCAAGATGAATGCCAAATTTATATAGCAGGGGCCAAAGTAATTAGGACCCACCCTCACATAGCCAGCCAGCCATCTTACCACTGCATATTACTCTACTTATTCTTAATTTGTGATCATTCCATTTGACCTTTATATATGGTTCTGTTCTCTAGTCTTGCCTTTGCTCCAGAATTCTGTGATAATCCTATTGTATATATTACTATTGTGGTATAAATGTGCCTTAATTTTAGTGGTCTTTATTTCTGCTAGGGTCAATTTCCCCTCTCAGTTTGCTTCTTAGCTCCTCTTGAATATTTAGTCTTCCAAATAAGCTTTAGAATTTTTACAAAATCTTGTCCCATCTAAAAAAATTTGAGATTTTTGCATTACCTGAATTAATTTGGGGAAAAATGATGAAGTCCTCACTCAGCATCCCAAAACATGGAATTTCTGTTCTTAAGTCTTCTTTTAGAACTCTCAGTAAAGTTTTATAGTTTGTTTTACTGTAACAACTAATGTGTCTTCAAAGTGAGGAAAGCCTGTTTGGAATTCAAGAACGTTTTGAATACAGCAAAGCTATAATTTCTCAGATGCTGCCAATTTAGAGTCTAAAATAATGAAGACCTCCTAGTGACTGAAGTTTACTTCTGTATATCCTAAAGGAAAGGGGGAAAGTCTGCCAAGTAAATTGAATAGTATAAATACTGGAGCAAACATATGCCGTACTATATATGCCCTACATATGCCCTACATATAGAGGGGACAAACTTTTCAAGACCTTTGGAAGATACTTTCATGTACATGCTTATATAATTATTAATCAGTCTTATTAACAGTGCCAATTGACAAGTACTATAATAGGCTAAATCTTTATTAGGAGTACACAAAAACAAATCTCTTTAAATATCTTTCATTAAAACCAGCTTGGGGTGCCTGGGTGGCTCAGTCGGTTAAGCGTCCAACTTCAGCTCAGGTCACGATCTCGCGGTCCGTGGGTTTGAGCCCCGCGTCGGGCTCTGGGCTGATGGCTTAGAGCCTGGAGCCTGCTTCCAATTCTGTGTCTCCCTCTCTCTCTCTGCCCCTCCCCCGTTCATGCTCTGTCTCTCTCTGTCTCAAAAATAAATAAACGTTAAAAAAAATTAAAAAAAAAATTAAAACCAGCTTTCCTACTTACCCCAATTAAAACAAACAAAACTTGTAGGTACACATTTGCTACAAGTTTCAAATCACACAAATAAACAATTGTCCACACGTTATACTGAAGACCATGCAATACACTTCCCTTAAAATTTGTTACACATTCAGCATGTAGAACAAACAAAGCTAAATTTCTCCATTCTTGCAAGATGTAGATCATCACTTTTGTGAAGGGGAGCGGGGAGGATGAGATGTATTAACTGAAGTGCCCACCACCTTCAGGTACTCGCTTTGTCCCTCAGCTCTTTGGATGTCTGTGCAAACACCTGTGGTTTTGGGGGGTACCTTCTCCCTTTTCCTTCTTGTCAGATGAAGGAAAGAGAAATACTTTTAGTGGTGAGAGGCAGCAGGTGTGGTGGCTAAGAGGCTGGGCTCTGGAAACCAATGGTCTAATTCAAACCCAGGCTTTACCATTTATTGGCTGTATGACCTTGGGTGAGTTTAAGTTCTCCACCTTGATTTCCACATATGTAAAGGCCAGTGGCCATAGAAAATACCTGCTAAATGCGAGGAGGCAGAAAAGCAGTGCCTGGTGTATGGTAAATGTGGTATAAATGTTAGCTGTTATTCCCTTGGTGAAAGCCCAGTCTCATTTTTTCCCCTAGCATTGAATGATTGGAATTTTGCTGTGATGCCTTGCCCTGATGATAGGAATATGAAGTCTAAAGAGGCTTTGGTCTATGGTCTAAAATGCCTCACATGTATCTCTTTCCCTCTAGCATAATGGACTTCTTGAGAAGCTGGGTTTTTGTTATGTAGGGTCACTCTCAATCAAGCAATTCTTGGAAATGAGGAGGTCAGAGGGCAACATAGAAATGGCAAGACTTATTAGTGAGTAGGCCAGAGAGATAACAAGATCCCTGTCAGTGGTTACCAGGAATCCCCCAACAATAGCAAGTTAGTATGTACTGTAAAATGTGTACTTTGAAGGGTTGAATGCTATTTTTAACAAATTGTAAGACTTTCCCTGATGTAGGAATAGAATTGGAAAATCTAAGTAGTATTGGAAATTGATATTTGGGCTGGCCAAGGGGTAGGAATGAACTTTTAAACCTTATTACAGATGGTAGATATTTCATAAAGTTCAGGTGACTACCAGCTACACATACTGGACGGGAAAGCAAATATAATACCCTCCCCCCACTGCCTCACCCATGGCCGGAATCGGCCCTGGGGAAAGGAGACAGACAAATTATGTGCCACTGGCTCTTACAGAACCAGATGATAAACTATGTGTACTTGGACAAGCCAGCCATCCCAATGTCCCTAACCCTGAAGCACATTCTCCTAGGACCGTAAAAATAGCTTAGATTTTATAAAATGATATGGTTTGCAGAGGACTTCTTACAACATTCACTCATGTCATGCTTTCAGCTGCCCTCTGAGAAGGCTGTTGTCCTTATTTTACAGATAAGGAAATGGAAACTCCGAGGTTAAACAATTTGCCTGTGATTTCAAATCTAGTTAATGGTAAAGCTGGTATTTGGGCTCATATAGTTTGATTTCAATGCCAGTCCTTTCTTCATTATGACAGCCACAGAATTTCCTCCTCCATCACCCTGGTCAGGAACGGTGTTTATCCCCAAAAGTGGTGGTCATTTTCTCCTGCAGGAAAAGACGGAGAGGCCAGGCACCTAATTGGAGCCTGGTGTTTTAAATTGGGATGTCTGATAATAGATTAATAGGACTAGAGGACCAATTTGGGTTCCCATAAAGTTGTGATACCAATATTTCAGCGAGGAAATATTTGACTAGATTGACCAAATCCCCTCATTGAAATACCCAGTTACAACTGCTGGCAAAGTTTATTTGGTGACTTTTAGATGGGACACTGGATACGTGAGGTCTTCACCCATAGCTGTTATTCATGATTCAGGGGAACTTCAGCTTCTTAGGCCTCATTTTCCACATAGGAAATGAAAGAAATTGTATTAAAAAAAAGCTCTTTTGTGTCTACTGATGTTATTCTATCATATAAAATAATGATCACTGTCAATGTCTGTTCCCTCCTGGGCAACGGGCGTGTTTTGCTCTTCAGGGGATGCCAGAATGCTAAACTTGTTGGCGCTTGAAAATCCTCTTAGGTATGATTTTTTTTTTTAAATTTACATCCCAATTAGTTAGCATATAGTGCAACAATGATTTCAGGAGTAGATTCCTTAGTGCCCCTTATCCATTTAGCCCATCCCCCTCCCACAACCCCTCCAGCAACCCTGTTTGTTCTCCATATTTAAGTCTCTTATCTTTTGTCCCTCTCTTGTTTTAATATTGTGTTTGTTTCCCTTCCTTATGTTCATCTGTTCTGTATCTTAAAGTCCTCATATGAGTGAAGTCGTATGATTTTTGTCTTTCTCTGACTAATTTCACTTAGCATAATACCCTCCAGTTCCATCCACGTAGTTGCAAATGGCAGATTTCATTCTTTTTGATTGCTGAGTAATACTCTATTGTATATATATATATATATACCACACTTTCTTTATCCATTCATCCATCAACGGACATTTGGGCTCTTTCCATACTTTGGCTATTGTTGATAGGGCTGCTATAAATATTGGGGTGCATGTGTCCTTTCAACACAGCATACCTGTATCCCTTGGATAAATACCTAGTAGTGCAATTGCTGGGCTCTAGGGTAGTTCTATTTTTAGTTTTTTGAGGAACCTCCATACTGTTTTCCAGAGTGGTTGCACCAGCTTGCATTCCCATAGGTATGATTTTTAAGCGTTATGAAAAACTGAAGTACATAGTTATCTTGAATGTCGGACCTAGATCCTCCATTTCTCAAATATAAAAAGAACCTTGATTTTGGTGGGTGGGGATGGAGGCTGAATGGGTGGGTGAGTGGGTGTTTGCTGTATCTACTATACTTTACTGTCTCCTGTTTAGAAAGCTTTCACATTCAAATGTACCTAAAAGGGGGAAAAAGTCCATCAAATCAGAGGCAGAATTTTTTTTTTTAATAAATGTTTCCCCAACTCACTGTTTGGTTTCTACAAAACAACCACTTTAGAAATGAAAATCTTAGTGCTGTAACAAAAATTTGAGGCTTAAGGGATTTTTCCTGCCCCAAAGGTACAGAGTTTCTGTTACCCATGTCAGTAGTTTCCCCTCGTCCCCTTCCTTCTCCCCACCCCAAGTCTTTGAGGGTGGAGACTCACATGCAGTAAATTCCTTGGAATAAGTAACTTTTTGTCCTTGTCTCTCAAAAAAAAATTTTTTTTAAGCTTATAAGGACTTCATCTTTGATTCTTTAACATTTTTTAAAATTTTGAGGTGAAATTCACATAATATAAACTTAACCACTTTAAAGTGAATAATTCAGTGACATTTAGTATAGTCACAATTTGTGCAACCCCGCCTCTATCGAGTGCCAAAACATTTCCATTACTCCAAAATAAAATCCCATATCCTTAAGCAGTTTGCTCTCCATTCCTCCCTCCCTTTAGCCCTTGGCAACCTCTGTGGAATTACCTACTCTGGATATTTCGTATAAATGGAATCATACAGTATGTTATCCTTTGTGCCTGTCTTCTTTCACTTAGCATAATGTTTGTTCCTCCCTACCCCCGAGAGAGGCGCGGGGGACAAAGGCTAGAGAGAGAAGGAAGAGGGAAAGAGAGAGAATCCCAAGCAGGCTCCAAGCTGTCAGTGCAAAGCCTGACACCGTGCTCAATCTCACAAAATGAGACCATGGCATGAGCCGAAACCAAGAGTCAGACACTTAACCAACTGAGCCACCGAGGCACCCCTGGCATAATGTTTTTGAGGTTCATCCACACTGCAGAATATATCACAACCTCATTCCTTTTTGTGGCTAAATAATCCATTGTTGGGGGCGCCTGGGTGGCTCCGTTGGTTGAGTGTCCCACTTTGGCTCAGGTCATGATCTCACAATCTGTGGGTTCGAGCCCCGCATCGGGCTCTGTGCTGACAGGTCAGAGCCTGGAGCCTGCTTCAGATTCTGTGTCTCCTTTTCTCTCGGTCCTCTCCCACTCATGCTCTGTCTCTGTCTCTCTCTCAAAAATAAACAAACATTAAAAAAATATTCCATTGTATGTGTATATTACATGTTTATCCATTCTTCTTTTGATGGACACTTGGGTTGTTTCCACTTTTTGGCTATTGGGAATAATGCTGCAAGGAATCCATGTGTGCATGCATATTGTTGGAGTATCTATTTTCAGTTTGGGGACAAATACCCAGGAGTAGAATTGCTGGGTCATCTGGTCATTCTTAACATTTTTGAGGAACTGCCAAACTCTTTTCTACAGTGGCTGAATCATTTTACGTTCTCCAGGAAGAGTCTTTATCAGCGTAAGCTATTTTCCAGTTCTCTTCATGCTAATAAGAGAATTAACTTGCTTCCTGCCAATGACAGCAGATAATAGTTTCCCAATTAGCTGAGAGCTCCATATGAACATAAGTACTACCAGTCTAGAACCCTTAATACAATGTGCCTGAATAGCTTTGAAGGTGGAAGCAGTTGGTAGCAGTGAGTGGTGGTGAGAGATAGATGAGCAGGGCCTGACTGCTGTCTCTCAAGGGTAGGGACCTTGTCTAATTCATGTTTTTATCCATTTTAATCCCTAGGACAGTTACAATTAAACATCCTTGAAACTGCAGACTCTAAGGAGTGACAGTGGCACAGTTTTCCTCCTCTAATAATCTCTCCTTATACAATGAAATGTAAAATTTTTGCTGCAGTTTGTCTCACTCTGTTAGGCAATATTAGGGAATCAAGGTGTCAACTAGACATGAGGGGATCCAAGGAAGTCCCTTGTGCTGGCAGCTAAGTGCCCACAGGTGCTGACAAAAGTCATGTTCTCTGGTCATGTTCATGGCATGCTGAGAGATAACATTCCATATTTCATACTCTGTGAGACTAAAGATGAACTGATACACCCACACAGCAAAGTACTAGAAAGCTCTGCTCTAGGGTATGTGTTCATGGGAATGTGGCTGTCCTCACCAAATTCTTTTGTATTTACCAAAATGTCACTTCTCAGGTAAACCTAAAGAGATATCTTCATATTAAAGGTAATTGGAGGTGACAGATGAAATTTTATTCTTAAAACAATTTTGGTATTTTTATATTAAATATTATATAAACTTGGATTTCTTTATAGGTGCCAAAGAACGTTCTGAGATCTATGAAGCATTTGAAAACATCTATCCTATTCTAAAGGGTTTTAAAAAAGCCTGAGTACGTCATTCAACCATTCAGCATCTCATAATATATTGGTTTGAGAATGTGCATAAGCCCAGCACACAAACACACACATTTGACTTTATTTGTTAAAGGATGATTCTATATGAGTATTCATGCCTAAAAACTAAAGAAACTTCTTTTTCAAAATGACACCCATATTACTTTGAAAATTGAACAAGTAAACTTTTCAGAATTTGAGAGATTTATGGCCTTGCTAGAATGATAATCATGTTTAATCATCAAAATGTAATGTTCTGCTAGAGATGTAGTATATTAACATGTTCCCCGCAAATATATAGCAATATATAGAAATTTCAGGGGCGCCTGGGTGGCTCAGTCGGTTAAGCCTCCGACTTCAGCTCAGGTCACGATCTCACGGTCCGTGAGTTCGAGCCCCGCGTCGGGCTTTGGGCTGATGGCTCAGAGCCTGGAGCCTGCTTCCGATTCTGTGTCTCCCTCTCTCTCTGTCCCTCCCCCGTTCATGCTCTGTCTCTCTCTGTCTCAAAAACAAATAAACGTTAAAAAAATTTAAAAAAAAAAAAAAAAAGAAATTTCAGATAACCGCATAGGCTAGATCATAACTGCAACATCACATAGCAGGATAGAAACTAATGTGTCTATTTTTTTTTCCTTTTAAAATATCTTTTTGCTTGAAATGATAGAGGAAATTATTCCTCTTGTTTAAAAATAAACTTTCAGGAACCATTCAGGTTTAGTGTAAGCTCTATTTTGAAAACAGTTTAGGGACTTCTTTTTTGTATGTGTTTATAATTCTGTGTCATTGTATTACAATAGACCAGATAAAACTAAAAGAATGGAGCAAAGGGTTCAGATTCAAGACCTAAAGAGATTGTGGAATCCTCAGAATTTGATGGAGATGTGCAGGTTGTCAGTGGGGGATGGGGCTAACAGGACTCAAGACTCTTGTTCCCAAGTGCTCAGGGATTGTGTCTTTCACCAAGATGAGTAAACAGATTTGTGAGGAGGAAGCGTTCAGTTTCTGACATACTGAGTTTGTGGTGGCCACTGTACATCACTTTATGCCTCCTAGGGAGTTGTGAATCTTTAGGTGTGGAGCTTGAGAGAGAAGTCCCAGCTACGGAATCCAAGGGAGTCATCAGTTGACAGCCTACCAAAATAATCCTGGAGAGTCACTTGTCTAGGTAAATTGACCTATAAACACACTTTCCTTTTTTTTCCTTTTGTAGTTTGGAGGCATTTTCAAACACTAATTATTCTGACTTCATCCTCCGAGCCACCCTATTTATCTACACAGAAAATAGTCTGGAGTAATCGAATTAGGTTAAATTCTACCTAGTTCAAATTTTCAGAGCATGGCCCAGAGTAGAAGAATGTTGGACATTAATTTAAAATTCAGTTTTCAGAAAGATAACTTTGATTTCTTTGGATTGATTCCACTGGTTCGCTATTATCAGTAAAGTACTGTCAGATTGCTAACAGATTACTGTTAAACGTATTTTTAATCCTCCCAACGTTTGGTAGGTACTGTTAACTATCTCCATTTAACAGATAAGAACACGAGTACAGACCAAATCACAAAGCTATAGAGGAGGTGAGTGAGCCGAAATACAACCTCTTTCCAAAACCCAGATTCCTCGCCCAACTTTGTTTGCTGTAGTTTTAACCAAATTTAAAAGCATCCATAGCGAATTAAAGAAATTCTCTGATTTTGTTCCCAGCCCGTTTTCCCCAAATCCCTAGGGCATTGTGTTACTATTTCTTGCACGAGTTTGTGGCGTTAACTTGTAGCCCTGGCACGATCGAGCGGATGATGACATTTTGTTTGGCTGACCCGCCCCTCTAACACAATTCTCCCCGCTGGGGGCGCGCTGCCCCTCAAGCCGTAAGGAAAAGTTACAGCGCCTCCCGCCAGCGGGCCTGGCAGACAGCTCTGAGAGGCTGGGCGAGGGGCTCGCGGGGATCCCGCCCGCCCTCTCGGCACCACCCCAGGCCCCTCCTCCTCGCCCAGGATGCACCTGGTTGAAAACAAAATCCCACGTGACTGGCTCTGCTCTCAGGCCATCATGGCGTCTCCCAGTGGGAAGGGAGCCCGGTCGCTGGAGGCTCCTGGCTGCGGGCCCCGGCCGCTCGCCCGGGACCTGGTGGACTCCGTGGACGACGCGGAGGGGCTGTACGTGGCGGTCGAGCGTTGTCCGCTGTGCAACACCACCCGCCGGCGGCTGACCTGCGCCAAGTGCGTCCAGAACGGCGATTTCGTCTACTTCGACGGCCGCGACCGGGAGAGGTACGGCAGCCGCCCCGGCTCTATTGTTTCTTTCCCGAGTGTCTCCTCCCGCTCGGCGAATAGTGAGGCTTGAGCCTGGGGCCCGGGTCCGGGGCCCGGAGAGAGGGGAATGGGGAGGGTGAGTAGCTGCTTTGCGCCGGCGCTTTGCTCCCAGGGGTCAGGGTCGGGGGTTGGGGACCAGATGAGGAAGGTCGCGGTTTCCCCGTAACCCACGGGAGAAGAGACCCCACGGTGCTCCTGGGTATTAAAGATAAAGGAATAGATGGTGACTCTGGATAAGTCTTCCCCTATTGCTCCCATAGAGTTGGATTCTCGGCACTTTGCTGCACTTCCATTCAAAAGCTTGGTTTAACCTTTATGTTCTAAAGCACATTCATTCTCTAGAGGAGACACCAGACGAGAATCAGATAACTGGTTAAGAAGGATTCGGGGCCGTGATACCCTGTGTCACAGCTGGACCTTGTTATGAGACACGCTTACTCTGATGTATAATTAGGACTAGCTAGTTGCTCCCTTTCCCCCTATGCCTCCAAGGATGCTAAGGCTTTTGGCGATGTGTTTTGGCTTCTGTAAAAATCCAGACTGGGAGCCACAAATCCTTAGTTAAGAGAATTGAATTTAGGAACATGTTTTGGCCTTGTTTTGAAATCTAAACACAGAGCTACAAGTCCCTGGTTAAGATAATTGAAAAATTAGTCTCATTAACTGCAGGGTCTCAACGTTTGTTTCAGTGATTTAGTGTCATTGATAGTAAGAGCTTTTTGAGTGTGAAAGTTCAGGTATTAATTCATTTGTAACAGCCCAATATGTTATTACCTCCAACTTACTCTTGAGGAAGCTGCACAGTAAGTGCCTTGTCTTGGTCACACAGATAATGAGCATAAGAATCAGAATTAAAATCCAGGCAGCATGAACCCATATATTGTGCACCTAACCACTGGATTGTACCACCTCTATATTTGGAAATATTTTGAGCTCCTAGTATTTCTCTGATAATAAATGGAGTTTCTCTTTTGAGATTTGTGTATCTTTTTAGTTCATTGCTATGTCTCATTGATGCACTTGATGACTTTAGAAACTGCTGGTGTAATAAGTGATAGCTTTAAAAATGAAACCAGTTGCTTTCTTATAAGACTACTAGGCATGCGATGGAAATGTCTAACTGATGGAGTTTATCAAGGCTTCAGTTCTGGACTCTCTTCTCTGTCTATACTTTTTCCCAGATACATTCTCATGAATGCTAAAGACTGCCAGACTTGTGTCTCCAATCCAGACCTCTCTGAAATCCAGTAAACAGCTGCCTACTCAACATCTGTCTCTAAATTTGTAATAAGTATCTCCATCTTAATATGGCAGACTGAACTCATGGTTTTCCATGATAAATCTCTTCTTCCTCCCATGCTCATCCCAACCCAGTAAATGATCATCTCATTCTTTTTTGATACAGGTCAAAAAACCCTGCCAGCCTTTCTTGACTTCTCTCAAAGCCACCATATCTAATCCCATCAACAAATCCTATTTGTTCTTAAAAACCTGTCTAAAACTGACCCTTTCACTAGCTCCTGGTCTGATCTGCCAGAGGATTATTGACTCTTGAGTTTCTGCTTTCCACCCTTGCTCCCTTATAGTGTAATTTCCTACGTATTGCAGCTGGAGTAACATTTCTCTTCCATTCTTCAAATCTTCAATCTTGGAAGGGTTTCCTGTTTTACCCAAAGTATTAAAAAAAAAAAAAAAAGGCAAAGTCCTTAACAAAAGTTCCATGTTGTCTCTTCTTCTCTGATCTCCTATTTTTCACTTAACCTCATCTGCTATACCACCCTGACGTTGCCAGTCCTCAAACATACCAAGAACACTCCTGTCTCGGAGCCATTGCAGTCTTACTCAAACTGCCAGGAACTCTTTTCTCCAAGAAATCTTCAGCCTGCTTCCTTTGTATCCTTTAGGGCTCTGCTCATACATTGGAGAAACTCTAACCATTTAATTAAAATAGTAACCTCTTTTTCCACTTAACCCGCTTTGTTGTTTTCTTTAGCACTTAGCAGTATCTTAATGGTTTATATATTAATTTGTCTACCTGCCTTCCCCCCACCCCAGTGATGGAAGCTCTGTGAAGATGAAACTTTACCAGTTTTGTAGTCTGCTTCACATAATAGAAGCTTAATAAAGATTTGTCGAATGATTGAATGACTATCCCTTTTTCCTAAACTTAGTCTGATCCTAAACCATTTCATGATTACCCATCATGATCCATTTGTTACTAAATCCAGAAGCTTAGGAGTTGAGACTTTCCCTTTTTTCTTATTCCATGTATCCAAATCATTGGCAAGGCTATTTTATCTGCTCCAAAATAGATCCTGAATTGGTTTACTTCTAGTCCAGACAGCCATCATTTCTCTCCCAACTGCTTATTGATTTCCTTTCATTTACACATACAACTCCTCCACACAACAGCCACAGTAGAAATGTAAATCAGATAATGTCACAGTTTTGTTTAAACTTCTCAGTGGCTTTCCACTGCATTTAAAATAAAATTTCAGCTCCTTAATGTGGCATTTGAAGCTCCACTTGATTTGTCTACTGTTTATCTTCTAACTTTGGCTGTAAGTTTGAGTTAAAGTGTGGGCTTTGGATTCATGCTGCATTGAATCGAATCCACACTCTACCACTTGCTGTGTGATTTTGAACAAGTTTCTTAATATCTCCTATGCTTGTTTATTTCATTTTGAAAAGGGGGAGGGGACCCTAACTTCATAGGTTTGGTAGTGATCATGTAAGGGCATGCATTAAAGTACTTAGTGTGATGTCTAGCATATATTAAGCACTCAGGAAAGAAACTTCTGCCGTGCTCCTTCATACTTCTCCATAGTCAGGGACCTTCTCTCAAATCCTCAAACACATGAAACTTTTTCCACCACTGGGCCTTTTCCCTTACTGCTCCTTGTGCCTGAACACTTTTCCTCTTGATTGCCACTTTGTCTTTCATGTCCCTACTTAAAAACGTCACTTCCTCAGCAAGGCCTTCCCTGTCCTTTACTAAGGTAATTTTGCACTTCCGTCTCTCCCCATTCTTTTCTGTTGCAATATGCAGTTCTTTCATGGTGCTGAGCATGATACAAAATGTTGTTTATTTGAGGAAGATATCTCCATCCAGAATGTAGTTCCATGAAGGCATGAATTCTGGTTTTGTTCAGTCGGATCACCAGTGCTTTGTGCAGCAGCAGTGGGTAGTACATAGTAGGCATACTGTTGAGAGAATGGTAAAGGTAATACCACTTTAAAAATGGAGGTAGAAATTTCTTGCTAAATCTGAAAATTAAAGTGAATTTTCAGAAGAGGAGTGTGTAATAGTGGGTTTCTTTTTCTGACTAAGCAGAAATACCAGAACCATTCAAAATTTAGAGATAAAAAAGGCATTTTTTTTTTTTTAAATAAAAAACGGCATTTTAGGGCTCAGTGATAACAGGACTGCCGCAGTGGTCTGCCTAGCTAGCTTCACTTCTCCCACCATCTCTCCCTTTTCCCAACTGTGCGGTCCTTAACAAGTGGACTGTTTTGTTTTGTTTTGTTTTGTTTTCCTTTGTTCCCAGAACAGTGCCCTGTATCTAGTATGATGTAAGAATCTTTTAAGACCCAGGACCACTGTCCTAATAGTCAAATCATTCTTAATGAGCTCTCAATGGATACAGCTATCTCCATAAAATATCCTGGCAAGTTACAGAGGAGAAAGGTCTCTTGCTCTCAAGGATTTACACTTACTACTAACAAGCCTTCAATTGTGCAGGTCATAGCTTGATTGTGAGATATTTCACTGTCTTCAGTATTATAAAACATTTTTGTCTTCTTTGCCTTCAGACTTTTTTCCCCTTTACTTTATGAAAAGCCCCTCACTAACTGTGGGAAAACACTTGGAAATAAAATATGGACACTTACAGCACAGTTTAAAAACACTTGTTTAACCTCTGATTCTTTTCAGCAAATTAGCCAAATTAGCTGTGCGTACGTAGATCTTGAACATTACAATGCATATCAAAATTCTTGTAAATGTGTTTTTTCAGTTTTTGTTAATAGACTAGCTAATTGTAAAGGTTTTAATTGTGCAGTTCAAAGAAAATTAGATATTAATGAACAATCTACCTCACCACAATTAGTTCCTTTGACTCCTAAGAAGGGAACATGTGTCTTTGTATAACTCTGTGGACTAAATGAGTTTGGCGGGTAGATTGATTGAAAAATATCTGAATGATTCTTTTTCTGTTAATGTTCAGTGGGAAGACTTAAAATCTTGGTATCCTCACCAATGCTATCCTTTCCTCACCCCCGACCTTGGTCCCATTCCTAAAACAATATCCACTTTTTTCTCTGATTTTCATCTGCCTTTTAGCTTGTGAGCTCCTTTTTTTTGTTTGTTTGTTTTAAGTTTATTTATTCTGAGAGAGTGAGTGAGGGAGGGAGGAACAGAGAGAGAGAGAGAGAGAGAGAGAGAGAGAATATCCGAGCAGGCTCCATACTGTCAGCACAGATCTTGACACAGAGTTCAGTCCCACAAACCGTGAGATCATGACCTGAGCCGAAATCAAGAGTCGGATGCTTCACCAACTGAGCCACCCAGGCGTGGCACCCAGCTTGTGTGCTTCTTTAAGAGATGAAGAGGAATGATATTAAGCAGTACTCTCAACACAATCTTCTTTGGATCTTGTACTGGTGAACATTTTTAAATTATGGGGCTTTTTATGGGAACATAATTTTCTGGTGTACATAATTTGACAGCAAACATAATACTGTTACCCAATAGATAACTGACAAGTTAAGTAATCTTTCCACTCAAGACTGGAAAGAAATTGGTTACCAGGTTATGATAGGTGTAGGAATGGGACGGGAAACATAATCTGAGTACAACAGACAACATAGCACTCCAGAAAATCTGCCTGTAGGTTTAGGAACC
This sequence comes from Panthera pardus, assembly GCF_024362965.1. Classification (NCBI taxonomy): domain Eukaryota; kingdom Metazoa; phylum Chordata; class Mammalia; order Carnivora; family Felidae; genus Panthera; species Panthera pardus. The sequence goes on along the minus strand of NW_026526810.1, from coordinate 94,873,672 downwards.
AGTTATCTTAACTTGGATCAAAAAAGATATTTATAAGCATATGGCTATTGCTTTTATAAGTAGGTTTTTAGGAATGATGTGGCATTATGGTCACTGATGAGTTTTAAGAATATATGTTGTGCTTTTACCAGGAAACAAATAGGGGTGCTAAAAAGAGTGGTGGGATAAAAGATGAGCAGAAAATCCTAGATGTTACTGAAAATTTCAAGGGGGAAGACACACCCAACATCAAAAAAATTATTCTTTAGATATTTCTGTTCTCTCTCCAGGATCTTTTTGGTTGTCAATCATTGTAGCCTATAAGAATGTACTGTCTTGGGGCGCCTGGGTGGCTCAGTTGGTTGAGCATCCGACTTCAGCTCAGGTCATGATCTCACGGTTTGTGAGTTTGAACCCTGCATTGGGCTCTCTCTTGTCAGTGCAAAGCCTGCTTCGGATCCTCTGTCCCCCTCTCTCTGCCCCTCCCCTACTTGTGTTCTCTCAAAAATAAATAAACATTAAAAAAAAATCTGTCTTGAAGGGGGCACCTGGGTGGCTCAGTCAGTTAAGTGTCCGACTCTTGGTTTCTCTCAGGTCATGATCTCATGGTTGTGAAATTGAAACCCATGTTGGGCTCTGCGCTGGCAGCATGGAGCCTCCTTGGGATTCTCTTTCTCCTCTCTCTCTGCTCCTCCCTCACACGTGCATGCACGCTCTCTCCCTCTAAATAAATAAATAAACTTAAAAAAAAAAAAGAATCTACTGTCTTGAGAATTCATTTCTGCACCCACGTTTGTATACCTTCTTAGCAGAACAAAAGCTCTACGGGTGGCTAAACACTCCATCTTTAGATAAGAGTTTATCAACCTTACTGCTGTTTATGTCCTTCAGAAAGGGTCTCAACTCCCATCCCATGCAGCTTATTAATTGTATTTGTGCCAACGTCTGTGGGTCTGCTGAGAAAAATACAACTTCTGTTTTCTGTCAGTGTCAATGGCTGCTCTTTCGTTATGCCTTTTAGAATTTATAAAAGGCTTTCACATAATCTTGTTTGTTCCCTACCGCAGACCCATGAGTTATTAACCTATTTTCAACATGAGGCAATTCAGAGTATTTGTATCTTACTCCTGGGCTATGCTAATTCTTAAACTCACTTCCAGATCTGAACTATATTTTTATATATGTAGTTTATTTTAATACATTAGTAAGATTAAGTACAAAATCACTCATTGCAGTGAAGAAAAGGGAAACTAACATGTATTACACGCTAATAAGTTCTACCTTATGTTCGCATTTATCTTATTTAATCCTTGCAACCAAGTAGGGTAAGCTTTATTCCCATTTTACAAGTGAGGAAACTAAACAGTGGTTTCGTTTCTATTTTCTTTTAATGACTTAGCCTTCATTCCCACTAGCGGAGTATATTTTTACTGTATTTTCTCATATTCTAACAAAAGAACCATCCTGATCTGGACCACATCTTGTTTTGTTTTGTTTTGTTTTTTTCATATTACATTTGTCAGTAAACATCGTACCCTTGTATGCCTAAAGAATTTAAGGAAAAAAATTTGGTGACTAGTAATTCTTACTGGTTAGTATTTTAATTGAAGAAGTATTTAGTTCTTCAACCATCTCTACTTGTATAAGGGAGATTGCTGTGTTCTCTTTCCCAGGCACAGGCTGTACTCTCTCACTTTTGCCTGGGAAGCCTCACTGCCTTATTTCTAGAGCCAGAAATTATTAATTCTTGTAACAAACCTAATGTCCAAATCAGAGATGGGGAGTCTTCCCCACCAGTGACCTAAAAGCTATTCATGCTCATTTCCCCTTTTAGATTTAAGGAACCCAAGGACTATAATCTGTCTCAGGAGACCTAAGAATTTAGGTACTTTTAGGGGTTTATGTATATATTTTTATGGTGTATGTGATCCTCTAAGGAGCATGAGAAATTTTGATTAGCATCTTTTTTTTCTGATTACAGACGTACATGTGATTATTGTAGAAAACTTATAAAGTACAGAAATACCTAAAGAAAGAAACACTTTATCTGTATTCCCACATCTCTGTTAATAATTTGTTGTATCTCCTTCCAGCCGTGTGTGTGTGTGTGCGCGCGCGCGTGCGTGCACACACGTGCGTGCTTAATACATTTTTTCATTTGGAATCATACCATGTGTACATAGTGTGTTGTGCCTCCACCCCCCCCCCCCCCCAACATCTCCTAAAACACATGCTCATGTCTTGTCCTCAAAAATGTTACAATGTCCTGCATGGCAGTATAGTATCATTTAATAAATCATTCTCCTATTGAACATTAACATTGTGTTCAATTTTTGCTGTTGTGACTGATTTTGTGATTGGTGCCTTCAAACATAAATATTCATCTCATCTCTAATCTATTTCTTTGAACTGCAATAGCTGGTTCAAAGGGTTTAATATTTTTTAAGTCTCTCAACTCCATATTTGAAAGGTTATTATTATTTGCCTTTCTCAAAATTCATTAGTATTTCTCAGACTTTTCTGTTGCCATATTCTTAGGCACAAAGATCTCTAGGATGAGGGTAAGCACTGGGCAGGCAGATGGAGGGATTAGAGTTATTTTAGGAAAGGATATGCTTAGGACATAGTAAGTACTCTAAGTTATGGGTGTTATGAGGATGTTATCACCTAGAATTAACAGAATTAATAATATGGATCCCTGATAGAGTACACGCCCTCGTGCTGTTTTCTCGTGGTATGACGCAGGTTTGTGTGAATAGTCTAGCCTGTGAATAGATCCACTCAGTCGCCCATGATGGTCTGTGGCCCTGGAACAGCGTGGAGTGACGGGGCTCACTCTCTTGACTGATGCCTCAGCAGCAGCACACTCCTAACCCTGTTATCCTACCTGCTGTGTTGAGATGCGTTGGTGCGGATAAAGTAGCTCTTTGCCTTGTGAAACAGCAACATTTCCTTTGCTTTTAATGCCTTCCTTCCCTTTGCAGGGCCGGCTCTAACCCATCCCCAGGTTAGCCCAGACAGGCGTAATGCCCCAAACTGGGCCATGTGCCAACTCTGGTACCACCCGGGTGCTGTGTGACCACGGGCTCCTAATTCTCATCACTCTCTGTTGCAGGGGGACTGTTTGAAAGTCAGTTTAAGGGAGTACTTTGTTAATGGGGGAAAAAGATCATAGTTGCAAAAGTATGGAAGAATTTAGGAGACAAAGTCCATTTAAGGAAGTGCTTTTTTAGGGAAAAAAACAACTCAAGTTTTGGAGGAATTTGGTAAATAATATACAAGGTATTTTTAAATTGGGAGAGAAAATATAACAAATAGTGTTGTAAAAGCCCTGGTGCTTGGTACAGGTTCACTGGCAGACTCCTTTCAGAAAACAACACAAAACTAGAGTCATTCGACATCAAAATAATTGCTAAATGTATCTGTGTAAAAGTTTGGAAAGTTCTCTAAAGCAGAAACATAAGTAGGCAGAAAGCATATTGAGAAAAAATAATGTCATGATGTTGGAAAGAAAAATGGCTAATTTCCCTAATAACCCTTAAAAAAGCTATTAGAAAAATGAACAAAAGACATAGGGGAACAATAAAAGAGAAGTAAGTAGTCAATAAGGAAAAGACATTCCAACATTTCTAATAGTGAAATAAAGAAAGACAAATAAATGAATTATGAACTATCTTTGGGGGAAGGGGTAGGAGGCCGATTAATTTAGTAAAGACTAAAAAGAAATGTGCAGTCTTTGGAGAGAGTGAGATAAAACAGGTTCTGTTACTCCCTGTTGGTGGGGTTGTAAATTATATGAAATGATGGCGAGGAAATTTAAAGCCAACTGCCAGAATTTAGCATGTAAGTATTTGACCCAGCAGTTTATTTTATTTATAGGAATTTCTGAGAAATAAAAGCTTTTAAAGATTTGTGCACTAGGATATTCACTTATAACATTACTGATAAAGAGTGAAAATTCAGAAATGATGCCCATGTTCATCAGTAGGAGTTCATATAAATAAACTATAGGATGTCCATTCAGTGAGATTCTGTGTGTTTGTTAAAGATTGAAATTAGTGTGTATGTTCTGACCTGGAAAAAGACCAGATATTTTACGTGATCAGCCCTCCTTGAAAGGCAGTACATAAAACATTTCCTTCTTCCCCCCTTCTTTGGTAAAACATGTATCCTTAAATCTAGTTGAGTGTGATGATTGTATGAATCTTTCTACCTCTTGGAAACCAGATTGAGAGAGCACAAAATTGTGGAGTGGATTTTTTTTTTATCTTTCCATCAGTGGTGTGATGTAGAATGCAGAGAACGGATGAGTGTGCAGATGAGCAGTTGAAATGCTGACCTGGCCACATTCCTTGATCTCATCCACTCCACTGTTTAGCTTTGTTAACACCACCTATTTTTAATTTCCTTCCTGAAGAATAACATGACTCAGAAGTGTTTGATACAGTAGGAATTGTTATCTTTTGTTTATTATTCCTGCTGGCAACTGCATATTTACATTTTAAGTTTGTTTTTAACAAAGCCCAAGAGAACCAGCTCAGTATAAGGCTGGGCACGGTTGTTTGTCTTCCCAATTTGTTTTAGTGCCAAGTGGCATTTTTACAACAGATCTGAAAGAAGAACTTTTATAGTCTCTAAAAGCAAGATTTCATCCTCCATGTCAGTCATTTGTTTGCCTGGTCTGATGAGTCTTGTAAATTTGTCATCTTCAGGTTATTAGGACATGAATCACCACGTAGCCTCAGTGAGGTAGAAGTAAATACCATTAGTTTCTCATTTTTGATACATGGAAATGGAAGCATATGTCAATAATGTGTCCAAGAATACACAGTAATCTATGTAATTAGATTTCTTAATATTCTGGAAGATGCTTTGCTGTAAGTTGCAGACACAGACTAAATGCCTGATAAATTAACTGGTCAATCTGTGGGTTTGTCTAGATTCCATACTGGTTTTGGAGTGTTCTAGTACTGTTTCAAGTCTAGTAGTAACTACTACCTTACTCGCCATTGCAGTGCTGTTGGTGCAACTTTCTGTGATGATGTTTTGTATCTTTCCCGTCAAGTAGGCTAGCCAGCAGCTGTATGTGGCTATTGAAATATGGTTAGTACAACTGAAGAACTGAATTTTTTTGATTTTAATTTAGTCGAACAAATGTATAAAATTACTTGATTTGCTTTCTTAACATATATTTTACATTTTCAGTGACTATTAAATGGTAGGGTCATAATTAGAATTTTTTATCCCTTCTACTTTTTTCTCTTTTTAAAATTGAAGTATAATTAACATGCAATGTTATATTAGTCTCAGGTGTACAACATACTGATTTGACACTTCTATTTATTACTCAATGCTCATCGCTGTAAGTGTAGTCACCATCTGTCACACCATACAATGTTATTACATTATTGACTATGTACTTTTCATCTCCATGACTTATTTATTTCATAATGGGAAGTTTGTCCCTCTTAATCCCCTTTATTTTGCCCCTCCACCCCGACCCACCTCCCTTCTGGCAACCACCAGTTAGTAATCAGTATTTAAGTATTTTCTTGTCTGTTTTGTTTTCTAGATTCTCCATATAAGTGAAATCATACGGCATTTGTCTTTCTGTGTCTGACTTATTTCACTTAGCATAATTCCCTCTAGGTCTATCCATGTTGTCCCCAAAGGCAAGGTCTTACTCTTTTTTTACAGGGGAATAATACTTCATCACGTATATTTACCACATTGTCTTTATCCATTGTGTATCAATCCCTTCCATTTTGAAGTAGAAATGATATTTCAGACTCCTTTTAACCTGGATGATTTTAAGGAAAGAGATTTCTGGGGCTGTTACTATTCTGTTGTTTTCACTTAGGCTAGGAATTTGGGAGACAGCCAAAAGCCTAATCTTGGACTCCATACTATGTTACTTACTATAGCATATAGCATTATCATTGTTTTTTTTTTTTCTTTGAAAATAGCCACTGTCAACTTGTTTAAAAATCGGTTGTGTGATGTTAGTCCTATGATTTTTTTTTTTTTTTAACCCAGATCCTTATAATGCAGCAAGGCACATTTTAGGTATTCTGTAGCACATGTGACTGGTGACTACCTTAGTGAATAGCACAGATCTAGAAGATCTGAATGACACTGTTAGTCACCTTCAGCTGGTTGACCTTTATAGAACACTGTATCCAACAGCTATAGATACATATTCTTTCTGGTGCACAGGGAACTTTTCACCAGGGCATACCAGATACAAGGCCATAAGACCCTCTCAAATCAAAAGATTGAAATCTTATAGAGTATATTCTGTGACCACATCAAAATAACAGAAAACAAGAATAAGTTACCTAGAAAAGCTCACATATCTGGAAATTAAGCAATATACTTCTAAATAACTTACAGGTCAAGGAGGGAATTTATGGAAAATTAGCAATTCCAAACTAGATGATGATGAAAATATACCCTATCAATAATTTGGGGGTTAGGGTGCCTGGGTGATTCAGTTGGTTAAGCATCCAACTCTTGGTTTCAGCTCAGGTCATGCATGATATCATGGTTCATGAGTTCGAGACCCACACTGGGCTCCGTGCTGACAGTGCAGAGCCTGCTTGGGATTCATTTTCTCCCCCTCCCCCTCCTCCTCCCCCTCTCCCTCTCTTCCTCTCCCTCCCTCCCCCTCTCAAAATAAGTAAATTTAAAAACTTTAAAAAATACTTTAACTTTGGGGGTTTAACTAAATATGACTTTATATGGTCATATTAAAAAGAGAGGCTTAAAATTGATGTAAATTGATCTAAGTTTCTACCTTAAACTGCAAAGAAAAGAAAAGAAAAAAGAGGGGGAGCAAACTAAACTCCAAATAAGGGAGCAGGAAGAAAATGATAAGGATAAGGGTGGAAGACTGACAGAGAAAATGAACTGCGTGTGATATCCCTTCCTTTTGATAACTTGTTCTAAGTAACTTGTTAGCCCATAATGACTGGCAATAAAATTAGTAAGGAAAAAATGTTATACTTTAAAAATTATAAGGAACCAATTTATAGGTGAGAGCAGGATTGAATTAAGCTAAATAATTAAAATCATGTTTATATTAGAAGCCTTAGTTTCCTTGAATTCACATTCACTGTAGTGCTCTGATGTGCCTGTTTTAGAAGATAATTTAACCTTTGGGGTGGGGCTTCTAGACATATTTTATAAACCCGTGAAAGAATTTTGCTGACTGAGCCAGCCAGGCACCCCTAAACCCATGAAAGAATTTTATTTATCTTTATTAAAAAAAATTTTTTTTTAACATTTATCTTTTGAGAGACAGAGCACAAGTGGGCGAGGAGCAGAGGGAGACATAGAATCTGAAGCTGTCAGCACAGAGCCCGATGCAGGGCTCGAACCCACCAACCATGAGATCATGACCTGAGCCAAAGTCAGACGCTTAACCAACTGAGCCACCCAGACACCCCTATTTATCTTTATTTTTAAGGTTGACTTACTTATTTTGCATGCACAAGTGGGAGAGGGGCAGAGAGAGAGAGAATCCCAAGCCCAATATGGGGCTCGAACTCAAGAACCTCGAAATCATGACCTGAGCCCAAGTTGGATGCTTAACTGACTGAGCCACTCAGGTGCCCTTCCCATGAAAGAATTTTAAAGCTGAGAATTTGAACTTAGTTTGGAAATGAGCAAATGGCATAAGCAGCTGTGTGTGCACCCGACTGAGAAGATGTGTACTTACTTTCAGGACTGTGACATCTCCAAATGACTCTGCAGAAATGATTGGCTCTCAGGGGTTTGCAAAATCTCACTGAACTGAAAAGAATGAATATTTAAGGGGTGCCTTGGTGGCTCACTTGGTTGAATATCCAACTCTTGATTTCAGCTCAGGTCATGATCCCCAGGGTCATGAGACCGAGCCCTGTGTCCATCTCTGCACTGAGCTTGGAGCCTACTCTGGCTACTCTGGATTCTCTCTCTCTCTCTCTCTCTCTCTCTCTCTCTCTCTCTCTCTCCCTCCCTCCCTCCCTTTCTGTCTCTCCGTCTCTCTCTCTCCGTCTCTCTCTCTCCGTCTCTCTCTCTCCGTCTCTCTCTCTCCGTCTCTCTCTCTCCTCCCTCCCCTGTGTGTGAGCTCTCTGTCTCTAAAATAAAAAATAAAAATAAAATAAAAATTTAAAGAATGAACATTTAAATAAGACAATACATTTTTTTCTTACAGGTTTATAGACAAGAAAGAAAGGTTAAACCAACTTAAGAGCAAGCAAGAAGAATTTCAAAAAGAGTGAGTTTCCCTTTTGTTTTTCCATGTGTGGAGGTTCTCTTGTCACCCTGTGGTTTAATTCAGTGCTGTGGTATGCAGATATATGGATTGCTAACTTGCTGAAGTAAGGATACAATTTCAAAGTATGGAAGAGCAGTGCAAATGGAAGAAGCAAAATAGGAGAGATTATCAAGTTCCTAGAAAATATTGGGATCAGACCCAGTGCCTGGTACACAGTAGGCACTCAGTGACTAGACGGATGAATCAAATCCCTGGCCCTAATAATTGATGTGGGGCAAATGGGTCCAGAACAGTAGGCAAATAAGTGTCCTATAGGGCATCACCCCTTCCATTTATCTTTCTTCTTCAGGATCAGCGTTTTTGCAAATTGTGGTCTGCATATCATCTACATGCATTAGCTAATGTTCCTACCTTAAAAATGCAGATTCTTGGAATCCTATCCTCAGATACTCTGACTTACTGGGTGTGGAGTGGGGGAAGGCGCTGGAATCTGAGTTATTAACATGCACCCCTGATGAATCTCCTACTCTCTGGATTTGAGAATCGTCTTGTAGAATCTTCTGTCCCAAACTGACCCAGTCGCTTTCCTCCAGATGCACCCCAGGTCTGATGAACACATTTGTAAGCAGATAAAATCTTCTGAGACTCCCCACCTGACAGAAACCTGCTTAGATTTATTTAAGTCATTTCTCTAACTTAATCACAGGAACTTCTGTTTCTTCCATAGAACCTTTCACCCCACAGAACAGATTTGTACAGATGTCAGGTTGTGCCGTTTCTTTAGAAACTGAACATCCACATTTTATATCATGAATACTCTTGCAACTGTTATTAATAATTATGACTGATGGAAATGATTGATTATGACTGAGGACAGAGTCTCTGGTTGTTATGGAAATTTACTATGAATGTTTACAGAAACGTTCTGGGCAGTATTAAAAGTGTAAAAAGTGAGGCACATGGGTGGCTCAGTCAGTTAAGCGTCCGAACTCTTGATTTCAGCTCCAGTCATGATCTTACAGTTTCATGAGTTCAAGCCCCACATGGGCTCTGCGCTAACAGCTTGGAGCCTGCTTGAGATTCTCCCTCTTTCTCTGCCCCTCCCCCAGTTGTACTCTCTCTGTCTCTCTCAAAATAAACTTAAAAAAAAATTTTTTTTTTAAAGCACAGAAAGAAGGAGGTGACGAAAAAAATTAGAGAATGGGGAATTTGGAAAACATTTTTAAATGCCCAAGTTCCGCTTTGGTATTTCCAGCCATTTTGAAGAAGTTACTTTAAAAACACATCGATTTTACATTTTAGAACTTTACAAAATTTATTATTGTCTTTTCTCTGTACAGGGTGTTAAAAGCTATGGAAGGAAAATGGATAACAGATCAGTTGGTAAGCTGTAAGAAGTATTTAAAGAATACTCTTTCTATGTGAGGTTACATGCTTTTAAGTTGGTAGTGCTTAAAAATTCATTTTGAATTTAAATGTATTTTGATCATTTTTTGGCAGTCTTCTATTTGAATATATTTGTAGTGTGGGCCCTCACATATTTTATCTAGATACCAAACACCGAATATTGGCAGTTAATTTTAGAGCCATTATAAAGGATAAGTATCAAGTCTGGTATTGACATAGGAATACAAGAACCATAAACTGTCCTTTTTGAAAAAAAACTTACTCAGTAAATATACACTCCCTACATGGATTGCTGATTAAATGTAAAAAGTAAACTCCTAAAAATATTAAAAGAAAATATGGGAGAGTATTTATGTACTCTACAGATAAGCAGGCCTTTATAAGCCATAAAGGAAAACACTTTGACAGACTACATAAAAGTTTAAAAGTTCTGTGTGTTGGAGACCCTGAGCAAAATGAACATAAACCGGGACAAAATGAGTACAACGTATGAAAATAGGGAGTTTGATTAATAACACTTTTATTCAGTGTTGGTGAGAATATATACATTGACATATTTGTTTGGAGGATAAGTTGGTGGTTTGGGTTTTGTTTTTGTTTTTTGTTTTTTATTACACATGTGGTATTTAGCAATCTTCCTCCTAAAACAAATGCGTGAATACAGGGATTAATGGATAGAGAAGCTGATTGACTACTGCATGGGTAGTAATCCATAAATAACTTAAATGCTCACCAGACAGGATAAGATAAATAATGGATACCGTGTAGTTGTTAAAAAAGAATGTGATCAATCCATATGTGTTGATACGGAATGATGTCCAGGATAAATTCTTTAATGAAAGAGCAAACAAAAAGGCTAGAGTAAAGTATGATTCCATCTGTGTATGTGTTTTAAATACAAATATACTGTAAAAAAAATCTGAAAAGATACGTATTAAACTTTGAGATTACCCTTGAAGAATGGGAAGGAGTCAAGCTAACGATCATTTTATTTTTTCTCTTCTGTGATGTTTACTTTTTTTCACAATAAGCACCACTCATAATTTTTCAATAATACTTGAAGAATATATGTGATATAAGTGAATTCTTATGCTCTGTTATAGAAACAAAGTACGTCATATAGAAAAAGATCGTTAAAGGCTATTTATAAAGAATCCTTCCATTTCCATGTTTCTAAATTCCCTGTACTGTTTTCTAGTTTTCTATCAAAAACTTCAGTACTGGTTCTTAAAGACTAATACCCTATAAAAGTGAAGACATCTCATTGCTATTTCATCTCTCAATCCATCCATCAGTCCCCATGAATCTGTTTTCAAATGTCTGTCCAGCAGAGAGGTTAGCACTTCGCCAGCTGGACTATCTCTGCAGTCTGCTCTACGTCTTATACCATCAGGATTAAGACCAGTGTTAAACACCATAAACATTTGAATGCTGTTTTAAGCTTTGAATTATCCACGTTTACAGAACAGATAATCATATTTTTTTTAACTGACTGCCAGGTTGCATTTTTACGGATCTTTTATTTACCTTAGGGGAAAAAAACTTCTGTTTTTATTGAGTTTTTTATTATTTTGCAAGTAATAGTTGCTTATTGTATTAGTGAGATAATACAGTGATGTTAATGGTCTCCTCAGGGAATAGCATAAAGAGTTGCAAGCAGTATAGTAGTGGAATCTTCTGTGGTCTGTCTGTATCTATACTCACCAATATGGTAGCCACACGTGGTGTTGAACATTTGACATGTGGGTGGTGTTGAGTAGGAACTGAATTTTATTTTATGTAATTCCAAATTACTTTTAAATAGCCACATGGGATCACTAGCTATATATTGGACTGAGCAGGTTAAGAGAATATCCTGAGAATATCCTTCACCATTTTTCTCTGTCCTCATTAACACATAAAAGAACTATGTGAGAGAGGGAGGCAAACCGTAAGAGACTCTTAAATACAGAGAACAAACTGAGGGTTGCTGGTGGGGTCTTGGGGGGGGGGGCATGGACTACTAAATGGGCGATGAGCATTAAGGAGGGCAGTTGGGATGAGCACTGGGTGTCATATGTAAGTGATGAATCACTAAATTCTATTCCTGAAATCATTATTACACTATATGTTAACTAACTTGGATTTAAATTAAAAAAAACTATGTGAATTTCTTTGTCTTAATTTCCTACAGAATGACATTTTTTTCTGTTTTGTAATCCACCATTGTTAGTTACAAAAGTTATAATAAGTATAATTATATTGGTCTTTTCTTCATTGTGTTTTCTAAGATATGCTTCAAAATAATAATGATCCTGGGTAGATAATCATATTCATCATAAGAGACCAACATTTGTGATATTTATTGTATATATATTTTTTTAAGAGATGGAAAATAATGTCCTGCAAGATGAGGATTGAACAGCTAAAACAAACAATATGTAAAGGAAATGAAGAAATGAAGATAAGTAAGTAATTTGCCCCTCTTCTTCTAGACCTAATAAAGCGCCAGTGTGGAATTTTGTTGGATTAATAAGCTAGAGAGAGAGAGAAAGAGAGGAAGAGGGGGGATGGCAATAGCAACCTGGAAAGGTTTCCTGCTTGCCTTCCTCCTCTTGTAAAACATTTCTGTAAGGATTTTAAATAAATAAATATATTTATATATTTTTTCAAAGAGATGTTATATATATACACATGTATATGTATGTATAAAACTACTTTGAATACACTACTTCTCTCAGTTAAAAAAATTAAGGAATATGTATTTTACATTTGCCTTTGCTAACAGGAAGCTTGGTACTCAGTTATAATTATTAGTTCATTCCAGAAGCACAGAATATTGGCTTTTTCTCCATCAGTGAGTCTCATACACATTTTAATCTGTATTAATCTTACATTATATTTGCATATATCATACTTTATCATAGATGGTTGTCAAAATTTAGGAGAGCCCTCTTAGAAATCTTGTATCCTTAGAAACATTACATGTATTTTTGAAAATCAGTGTTTAAAGTTCAGAGTGAGTCACCATCATACCTCATGAATCCCTTTCTTGTCTGCTCGTTGCGTTCAGAAGCAAGTATTTTATAGTGGTATGTAACAGAGTAAAAGCTTCCTTTGAAAATGTCCTACTAAGGTGCTCCTGTGGCGTTTCACAGGGTTACTAGGCTAGAATGGCAGGCAGCCTGGTGAAGAGGTGTTGAACATGTGGACAGCTGGTGACCCACTGAGCTCCATATGCATCTCCAGAGGCTCTGGTTCAGGAGCAGTGTAGAGACTCGTGACTTAACATTGGTTCATCCTCTTTCCACACCCTTCCGTGATGCTCACACCAGGGGTTTGCCACCAGGCATCTGTGAGCCCCCTGAAATTGCTGGAGTTACTGAGTTTGTGCGTTTCCCTAATGAGCGAGTTTGACTTTGATCAGCTGATTTTAACAGATTCCTAACTCCCCAAAACAAAATCGCCACAGAGATTTGGTACTAAACGCAGTGGGCCTGCCTCCTACTGTGGTACCTGCTGGAGACGTGGCCACAGTACAGCAAGCTGTGCGTACGCTGAGCAACAGGAGGCCTGGGCTCACCTGGACCACGAGTTTGGCCTGGCGTAGGCGCAGCGTGCCTTTGTTCACTGGTATAGGGGTGAGGGCATGGAGGAAGGAGAGTTTTCTGAGGCCCTCGAGAAGGATTATGAGGAGGTTGGTGTGGATTCTGTTGAAGGAGAGGGTGAAGAGGGAGGAGAGGAATACCAGTTACCATTCTTTTCAGCCCTGTGGCACATCACACTCAGAACTTCAACATGGGCTGACAGGCAACAAAGCTTTCTGGTTAGATTGTCTTCGCTTTTAACTGTGATCATGTCTTACTTTTCCACGTGTGCCTGTCACATTTTTCCATCACGTGTCGGAGTAAGGGCTTTAAAAAGGAAAACATTAAATAAAAGCAGTGGGCCCTGTAACAGTGGGTTCTCTCCCTAGCAAGCCATCGGAGTGAGGCTTGTGAGGAAGCCACCCTTGTGAGGTCAAGAGAGAGCCCTAGGGCCCACCCTGGGCGTGAGAAATTGAAATCTCACGCATGGGGACTGCGTCAGTGGTTCACAAACTGTCTGGAGTAAAAGACCAGTTTTTTCCTCTGTGGTGTCTAATCTGTCATAAACTGACACCAGTACTTTTATAAAACAATAAAATACTGGAAGCATGATTGGACACTTGGATATCATGGCACTGGCATATTGCCACGTGAGATAGGCAGTATCTGTAGGCTAAACTTACTCTGTATTTCTGTACTTCTCTTGTCTGGCTGGTAGTTTACTGATGGGCCCAGATCCATAGGCCGCACTCTTGAGTAGCCCTGCTCTGGGTGGTACTGCTGACCTACCAGGGTTGGGA